>NC_073227.2:137252500-142252500 GCF_029281585.2 Gorilla gorilla gorilla
AACAAACATATCAGTACAATAAAATACAGAGCCCAGAAAAAAATCCACATAAGTTGATTCTTGACAAAGGAGCAAAAGCAATACAATTGCAATAGGATAGTCTTTTTAACAATTTGTGCTAGAACAACTAGATGTCCACATATTAAACACATGAACCCACATACAGACCTTAAACCATTTACAAAATTAACTCAAAATGGAGCACAGACTTAATGTAAGCACAACATGTTAAAACTTCTTGAATATAACATAGGAAAAAATCTCCATGACTTTGGGTTTCATGATTTTTTGGGTGTAACACCAAAGGCTCAATCCATGAACACATGATTTGATAAGCTTAACCTGATTAAAATTGAAAACTTTTTCTCCGTGAAAGGCAATGTCAAAAGAATAAAAAGCCACTGACTGGTAGAAAATATTTTCAGAAGACCTATTCAATAAAGAACCTCTGTTTTCTGAATTCCTTTGTCTACCCAAAATTTGTATGTTAAAATCTTAACCCTCAAGGTGATGGTAGTAGGAGTTGGGACCCTTCAGGAGGTGATTAGGTAATGAAGATGAAGTTCTCCTAAATCAGGGTAATTCCTTTGTAAAAGAGACACCAGAGAGCTCATTCATCCTTTCCACCACGTGAGAACACACACTTACAATGATTAAAATAAGGACTAGGGGAAAACACTGTATGCTGGCAAGAAGATAGAGAAACTGGAGCAATTGTATAATGCAGTTAGGAGTATAAAATGGTTTAGGAAAGTAGCCTGGCAGGTGTAAATCCTTTATGACTTAAGAAAGATTATTTTGAATTTTAAACATTATCTCAGTATTAATGGTTAATAGATCATTATTATGATTATGCCTCTACGGGCCTTCAAGATCAAACATTTTTTTTCTGAATTAGTTGCATAAGATACAAATGCAACTGGCAAATGCCCTGACTTGACTAACTGGTTATTTTGACAGTGCCCTCCAGCTTTTTATGCTTTTAGTTGATTTCCTTGGCAACATGGCATCATGACTTATTTTCATCTCGTGTGCCTTCCCTTTGGAAGGACATGTTGATCTGAATATTTGTCTACTTCTTTTCATCAAATCCTAATAGTCCTCTTAGATTCAAATATCACTACATGACAGAGGAACCTGTGATATTTATTAATTAAATGTATACATTCTATGAATATATGTGACATGTTAGCATTCCCTAAATAAATAAGCCATATCTTAATTAATATAAACATCTATTCAGAATTCAGTGGAGAGTTGTAACTGATGGTGTTTTCAAGCAATGTACCATCCAATCGAGTGAGTTACATTAGATAACCCCTAAACTACATTATATACAAATATACATTTATATGTAACACACACTCAACAGACCTTTTAGAAATGAGTGAAACAGATTATTAGAAATGATGGGAAAAATTGTCATTTCTTCAGAACAGAAAATATATTGTTATTATTCATATTTTCACAGACTGGTTTGCAAACTCTTAATGATTAGCCATAAAGATAAATTTTGTGGAAGAAGGCAGGGTTTATTGGACTTCATCTGTTATCTAGCTATGTATCAGATATTTATCCATAATTTTATACTATAGCAAACATTTTATTATATGTTAATTTTACTTACTTCCATTTTAAGATTAGGACTCTGTTGGCTGGATAAAATTACTTCAAAAACAGTATTGTTTATAAACTTTCAGTCCTATATAAAAGTAATTATACAAAAAAATTTCAATCATGTTATAACTATGATCTATTTATTCAGAGCTTTTAAAGCATTTTTTAATTATAACTACCCTTAGTAATTGAAATATTTCTTTACTGCAAAAGAATCATAAAAAC
The DNA here is from genome assembly GCF_029281585.2 of Gorilla gorilla gorilla. Lineage (NCBI taxonomy): Eukaryota > Metazoa > Chordata > Mammalia > Primates > Hominidae > Gorilla > Gorilla gorilla. The sequence continues at coordinate 137,254,343 of NC_073227.2, forward strand.
TATTCCTGTAAAAATTACTTTAGTATTGTTATCTTTGTCAAAATAGCGTATATAATTATTATATTATGTATTTATGTAATTATAATTCATTCTGTGGCAGCCCCTAAAATCTTTCTCTGCCCAAGAGTACAGGCAGTGAAGAATTTCTGTCCTTTGTGCCTCTAAGAGTAATAAAACTTTCTTATAAGCCATCTTGAAACATATTATTTGTCTAATTGAAAAACCTTAGTTTAGCTAATGAAAATGTTCTCATTAATTATCAAGAGAAACTATGTAAGCATGTTCATAAACAGAATAATAGCGCTGGTTCAGTGTTGTATGATTAATAGTATGTAATAAGATGTGTAAGCAGCAATGTAAATTATGTGGTATGTAATAATTTTATACATTATAAAATGGTGTTAAACAGAGCGTACTAACATTTCTTCCCAATGATTAATTTGACAAGCTTGTCACAATTGCCCTGTCATCTGCTCACATACTGTTCATGACAGGTTTCTGACGCCAACTCATAATGCTTGGGAAAAATTAGCATTTGGCCTTTAGCAGCCAAACTCAACTAGACTTATAAATGAAAGTTACTGCTCCAGAGTTGATATTTTTTTCAAGGTTAAATAAACAAAATGTAATAAAATTAGATTGTAAGTAGAATGCGTAAGTGCATACCTGCATTGGAACCAAAACTCATAAAACAGATATATGTCAAGCATGCCTCCAGAGTTATAAAAAATACACAGAGTTTGTTGGTTTATTTATAATATATCCACTATGGAAATAATTTCATATGCTTACCTTTGTAATTTTCCATTTACAAATTACAAATCCAATTACCACTTTAAAACTTCACCACCCATTGGAAACATTGTATACTTTTCTTTAATGATATAGTCTTATAATGCTAATTTTTACTTACAATTCTAAGTTGCGAAATTTTTCTTTTATAAAAACGGGTTTGTACTCACTTTGGCAGCACATGTACTAAAATTGGAATGGTACAGAGAAGATTAGCATGGCGTCTGTGCAAGGATGCCTCGCAAATTCTTGAAGCGTTCAATAGTTTCATGAAAGTGGCCATACTGCTTGAAGAAATTTATAGATTAGATGTTATTCTTCTTCATTATTTTTATCTTTTTTTCTTTATTCAACTTTCTGTGAACTTAACTTTTTAAAATTTGATGCTTTAAATTATGGTCTACTGGTCCTTCTTCAACGATAAGTCAATTATCCTCTAGTTTCCACTTCAGATACAACCTGTAATTTTTATATGAAATATTATTATCAATAATTGTAAGGTTCTAAATATTTTCAAACTTTTATCGTGCTTTCTTTTTTCTTTTTTAGTTATATAATTTCCTTTCTGTATTTTTACATAATAGATATTTAATATGTTTGGTTTTTTTCATATTATTTTTGCTCAGAGAAGTTGTCAAGTGCACTATTTTTATTTTGCTTTGATTGGAACTTGCTGCTTGGCCAGACACATGGGCAAATTTCACAAATGTCACATTTGACTTGGAAAAAATTGGCTTTTTTTTGCATTTATGAGTGGGATATTCTACATATAATAAGCTGCAAGATAAATGAAAAGTTTACCTCTTTTTGGTGGCTATGAATCTAGTCCTTCTATCTCTGACACTGGGGAGGGTAGGTGACTCATGGCCTCTGCCGCTATCCTTCATCCACCACTGCATTTGTGCCAAAGCCACAATTCCCCCAGGAGGCTTCCAGGCAATGCCTGACCTATTCCTGTATTATGTTGACTTCCTCTACTACACAACTTTGGCTCGAGAACTGCATTGGTTTTCTAGGGCTGCTGTAACAATTACCAAAACGAGAGTGGCTTAAAACCATTGAAATTCGTTCTAATCGATATTAGATGAAGAAATCTGAAATAAGTCACATTGGGCTGATATCAAGAAGTCATCAGAGCCGTTCTTCCTCCAGAGGCTCTAGGAAATAATCTGTCCCTCGCTTATTCTAGCTTCTGGTGACTGCAGCATTTCTTGACACTTGGGGCTGCATCACTCCAATCTCAGCCTCATTGGTCATTTGCTTTCTCCTCTTGTGTATTTGTCTTCTCCTTTTTCTGTCTGTGTGAAATCTCCCTCCTCCTCCCTCTCAGGAGGACACTTACTAATTTCATTATACAAGATAATACCTTTATCTTAAAATCCCTAATTTAATCTTATATTTTACCAAACAAAATTATATTCTTAGGCTCTGGTAACTAGGGCCTGATATCCTTGGGGCACTTTTTCAGCAGACCACATGGGCTCCATTTTAGCATGGACACAATCTTCTTAAAGCTACACTTCAGTATAAGCATTGACTCTCCACTCCTCCTCTCTTTATTCACTCCTTTCACAGTTAGCAGATATGCATTGCCATCTGAAGATTCCTCCAGCTTACTTCCTTTACCCTTGCTAGACATTTTCCTCTATTAATATTTTGCTGGTGGAGTATAGATTTTCTTAACCTCTACCATTGGCCAACCCAAGAACTGGCACAAAAAGCATGTTAGTGGTGTGGCCACAGTAGCAGAGATGGAGATTAGATACAGGCTGGGAGAATGGACTCCCACTTGTGAAGTTAATTGTACTTCTCAACACCTCGCCACTTAGCAACAAAGACGAATGCTGAGTAGCTAATATGGCATTAGTAATTGAGTAGACAAAAAAAAAGCTTGTTAATAAGTTGAATTCATTGGGAATTTTCCACCTGAAAGGTTTAACATTTTATTCTCATGAGATAGATATCTATTCTGGCTCAGGGTTTACAATTTCAGTCCACAAATGTTCACCCAACACCATTTTCCATCTGATTCTCAAATTTCTAATTCACACGTATGGAACCTCATACAGTATAGCATCTAACCAGGGACCCACCTGAATGTGAATAAAGTGCAGGATGGTAATGATTTGCATAGTGTCTGGAATAATAGACATTCAACAATTATTTGCTAAATTAATGAATTATGTCTTTTATATTCATGTAACGTAATGTTATTAGGAGTGTTTATTGGCATAGAAAGTTAAATATAGCTCACTTTTGTTGACTCCAGGATTTATGCCATTTAATTCCCTATCTAAAAATGATTTTCCATTTTATAACTGAGAAAAAATGAGAACCAAGAGCTTACATTAATTCCCTAATTCAAATAGTTATTAGATGTAAGACTAGGTTTATAATACAAGTTGTTTGACTGTAAGACCTCTCCTTTTACCTAAAACTTCTTAGAGAAAACTTCATGAGCCTTTGTCAGCTAGAAATTGAGACCAAAAGGTAATATATGCAATTTGTGGTGAATTATTCCATTTAGAGATATTCTTTGAAAATTCAGCCTTCTTCACTATGTTAGGAAAAATTTTAAATAATGGAACTGACAGTAGTGACGTTCCTAATATCATAACAAACAGAATCTTCAAGTGGAAATGAAAAAATATCATAAATAATTACAAAAGCATTGTGATTATAAGGTTTTATAACTCTGGCCCAGGTAATTGGTCTTAGGACAATATTGTCCAAAAATAAACTTGATATTGAAGAAATTACAATATAGTATGATTTCCAAACAACTAAAATTATTTCATGCAGCCTAGAACATTTTTTCATATAAAATTTCTAATTTAACAATGCGTTTTTGAAAAAGGCTGAGGAAGACTAAATTGTCAAGTGACCACATTGTTTTACCTAGTATTCTATCAGGTAGCATGTACTTACTACACATTTAGATATTGTCTAAACATACCACAGTAGAGATAATGTTTCATAAATAAGCTAGACTGCCTCTTGTAGCACTATTCCTCCCCCAACAATGTTTCCCCAACTACATTTATAATTGTTTATTAGATTGGTGCAAAAGTAATTGCAGTTTTTGCCATTAAAAGTAATGTAATAAAAATATAAATAATATAAGCAATATAAAATAGAAAAATAAAATATAAATAAATATAAACAAGTAATATAAATATATAAATAAAATATAAAAATATAATGTAATAAAGTAATAAAAGGTTAAAGAGTTTAAACCTTGTCTTTACCACAGAACATTTCAGAGCCTATAAAATAAGAGTATGTGTATATGTGTGTGTATATACACATTTAGATATACAATTATAAGTATATCTATAAGTACATAAATATAAAATTATATGACCATATGTATTATATATAGTAATAATGAATAATAAAATTTCTAAATAAATTCCATAAATTAGTATCTGTACTGGCCATTTAGAAGTCAAAAGATCAAAATGAATTATAATTTTAAAACACTAATTTATATACTTTATGTTTTATATTTTGTAGTTTTATAATTATAAAATACTCATTTAAGCAAAATGCTTTCATTTTATAAAGGAAAAATATCTTCCCTAAACGTGTTTTATATAAAACAACTATGTGTGCTTCTTAGCCTCCTTCCTGCAGTCAATGCTGTGATCTACCAGGATGTTTGTTTAGTATTTGTATATTTAGGTTGCACTTTTTCTATCTGAAAGTATTTTTTAGAGCAATTATAGTCACAGTCCTCTTCTGTCTTCTAAGTTGTTCTTAGACTGTACTTGCTCAACAAAATATGTTTGGTAGCAACCAAGCACGCAGTTTTCCAGCAAGTTCTGTAGCTCTCAGGTGGCCAGGTACCTTGCCAAGAGAAGCAGGCGACCCAAAGTTGCCCTCACTCCAGAGAATTCTCCTAGCACCCTAGTGCAAAAATTATCTGTTATTCAGTGACTGAAGCCTCTCCTTCTCCAATGAACTCTGAATCTTAGACTTGATGGGGCCTCTTCCAAATTTATTCCACTCCATTGTACTCTTTGTTAGAGCTACAGCTAGTGGCTGTCCCCTACATTTGTAATCCTTGCATTTCTTAGTTTTCCCTACATTTGTAATCCTTGCATTTCTTAGTTTTCCCTACATTTGTAATCCTTGCATTTCTTAGTGCTTTCGATGTCCCTTTACATAGTCAATCTCCTTTTACTAATGAATAATCCTTACTTTTAAAATTATTTTTTCAGATTTCTGCCTGGACCATAACTAATACAAAATTGAACATAGTTGTTCAATATTGTTAAATTCTTCTCTACTTGAATTCCTAGGCAAGCATTTAAATAAAAATTTTTATCACTGAGAATATTTGCTGGCTGTCATAGCAGAAATTAATTATTGACTGGGGATTATTTGAAGAACAAGTAGTTTCCTTTATCTATAAGACAAATTCTCTGTCATTGCCATGATCAGTGCACCAACAGTTTCTTGCATGTCATGCGCTATTCTATGACATATGGTACCATCACTGACACCAGTATTTCAGATTGACTGCAAGTTTGTTTCAACTGTGTTTTAATATCAGTTAAAAACACCAAAAGGGAATTCAGGATAGATGTGAGTTGTTCATTTCCCTTGTTAAGTGGTAAGGTAGGAGATTGAGGAAAGATACTTGGAAAAAGGGAAGCATACAATCTTCTGGGCCACCTTGACACTTAGGTGCAAAACAGTTTGAGAACAATTAACAGAAGAATTTTGATAATCCTATAACAGAGTATATATATTCTATGTGAATTCTGAGTTCTAAAAAATCTTAAAATAATCAGGGCTTATTGGAAAAATAAGGTTGAGCCAATCCACTTGAACCCGGTACAACTCAGAAATAAAAATACACACACACACACACACACACACACACACACACACACACACACACACAAATTAGTAAGGGCAACAATAACAAAAACACTGAGAAGTTTGAGAAGTAACTCCATTAGCCAAGGTAGGAAGCTCGCTATGGCTATAGATTTCCTACAGGGATAGAAAAAAATGTGCCCTCCAAAATGAAAAATAAGGTAGAAATACTAGCTTGCGGACCCTGAGATAATGCAGATGTAACTGGGCCTCTAAGCACTAGAAGAAGTATCAACAAGCTAGGAGCCTAGAACTATTCCAAGGCTAGGGATGTGCACCTTTAAGGATAATCTGTTACAGGCATTCATTTTATTATTTTTTTAAAAAAGAAAGAAAATAAGGATTCTCTCTGGGCAGTAGCCAAGCTTTCTCCTTTTCTGCTAAAGATTTTTAGTTTAATTTATGATAATCTGGCTCTCTTTACTATAGAAAATAGTTCATATTCCAACATATGTTCACTTCATTCAACATAATTTCCCCATTTTTCAATTGCTGATAAGTTAATTGATATTTTAGAAACATGGCAGAATATAATATATACGAAAGTTGAATACCTGGAAATTGAATTCCTCCAAATTCTCTGCTTAGTTAACTTTTTGACAGCTTTGCTTTATTCTTAGAGATACTCACACCTCAGTTGGAAGTCTAATGGCTTATACTATTGATTACTATATCATTTTGTATACTGTGAGGGAAGATTCATGGTAGAAATTTATGTGGAACATAAATGCAAAGCTTGATATATAAACCATACGGATAGGACGAATATGTTAACCACATTTCCTTGTCTTTAACTAATTAAAAGATTACAGCAATAATCTTCCATTTAAACTATAATACATATGTTGTATCCCATGCATTTTATTCAGTTTTTTTAGATGAGTGAATGGAAGAGGGAGGGAAGGATTTAAAGGATGAAAAATTTTACAGTTTGTTCCTTTCTGTCTTGAAAAATTTTTTTAAATCAGAGTTCCCAACTCTTAGAATACCTATAAACTAAAGTGTATATAGACATAAATTTTTTAAATGAATTTGGGATATGGAAAATCATATATACACTAGTTGGAAGAGAAAACATTTGAGATATGAGTAACTTTATTAAGTTTATTTTCATTACTTCCGAAATAATGGAAAAGGAAATCTCTTAGAAGTTGCTCTTGGAGATATTCTATGATTTTTGATAATCTGTAGAACATATCAGAATGAACTAATTATGTGTGGGATTAAAGAGTCCCACATTCATTATAAAAAGCCAATCCTTATTAAAATATCAAGACTAATAAGCTGGTTAAAATTGGCATTTAATAATAAAATGCCATCAGTCCCTACTATAGACAGTTGTGATTCTAGGATTGCAACATATCTGGATAACTTCCTTATAAATCATTTTAATCATTGGATAATTAATTTTTAAATAAAACTTTTAGATGATTGATTAGAAGTTTGATTATATCATCATTTATTTGAACTTACTCTTGAATAGTCTTTGTGTTTATGAAACTTATATATGTTACATTATGAACAATTTTATTTATTGTGTATGCTGTCTCTCCAAGAGGGAAATAGAATGTATGTCTAACATTAATGGTAACCCCAGTGACAGCCTGGGAATATATTTATTATAATATTATAAGATTAACTCAGTGTCCTGAACAAGACAGAAATGTGTTGCTTGGATTCTTTCAAACATCTACCTAAAATTAAACGTACATTCCAATCACATTAGAAAAATATCAAAAACTAAGTCAGAAAAACTTAAGAAAGTACAATTAAACACATATCACAACTGAGTGAGAAAGTGAGAACTCTCTGAGCAGCCTATATCTTCAACCTAATTTTCATTTTTATTTATATTTTTTATTTTGTGTGCTTTTTTTCTTTTTCACCTAATCATTTGAATTAAAAAGGCTACATAACAAATGAGCTATTCAACTAGAAGGCATCACAATATTCACATCAAAATACTGGTATTATTGAATGAATAGCTACTGGATATATTTATCGATTAACAATATTAAAACTTGCCAAAAAACTCCTGTTTCTCAGTTAAAGCTTTTATTTGGTAAATATGTATACAGTGATATGACTATTAATAAAATGTATGATGTAATAGCAATGTATAGTTTATTTTTAAAATTGTAATCAACAAATACAGATTATATGTATTTATTATGTACATGTTGTTTTGAAATATATACACTGTGAAATAGCAAAATCAAGCTAATCAAGATGCATTTTCTCACATACTTATTTTTGTGGTGAGACCACTTAAAATCTATTTTCTTAGCAATTTTCAAAAATACAATACGTTTTAATTAGCTATAGTCACCATATTGTACAATATGTCTCCTGAATTTATTCCTCCTATAGCACTGAAATTTTTTATATTTTGGCCCACACGTCATCAGTCTCCTTCCTCTCCCCCAACTCCTAGTAACCACCATTCTACTCTCTGTTTGTGTGAGTTCAACTTTTTTACACTACTCATATAAATGAGACCATGTGATATATGCCTTTCTGTGCCTGTCTCACGTCACTCAACACAGTGTCTCCCATGTTCGTCCACATTGTCATAAATGACAGACCTTTTTCCTTCTTTAAGGCTGAATAGTATTCAATTATGTATATATAATACATTTCCTTTATCCATTTATTTGTTGATAGATACTTAATTTGATTACATATCTTGGCTACTATGAGTAACACGGTAATGAACATGGAAATCCAGTTAACTCCTTGACATACTGATTTCAATTTCTTTAAATATATACTCTGCAGTGGGATTGCTATATCTTTTGGCAGTCCTATTTTCAGTATTTTGAGGAGGCACCCTACCACTTTCCATAATGGCTGTATTAATTTGCTTTCCCACTAACAGTATGCAAGTTTTCTCTTTTCTTTGCATGGTTGCTATTAGCTATCTTTCGCCTTTTTGAGAAAAAATCATTCTAACAGGTAAAGGGTGCTATCTCATTTTGGATTTAATTTGTATTTCTCTGATAATTAGTGATGTGGAATATCTTTACATATGCATGTTGGTCATTTGTATGTCTCGTTTTGGGAAGTGTCTGTAGAGGTCCTTTGCTCATTTTTAAAATCTGATTATTTGTGTTCTTGTCATTGGGTTATTTGAACTCTTTATATGTATTTGGATATTAATGCCTTATCAGATGTATAGTAGGCAAATATTTTTTTCCATTCCATAAGTTGTGTCTTCACTCTGTTAATTTTTGCTTTTGTTATGCAGAGCTTCTTAATTTGATGTAATTCAATTTTTCCACTTTTGTTTTTGATGCCTGTGTTTTTGAGGTCTTATTCAAAGTATACTTGTACATCCCAGTTTTATGAATTGTTTCCCTTAGGTTTTCTTCTGGTGGTTTCACAGTTTCAGGCTTTACATTTAACCATTTAATTTATTTTTATTTGATGTTCACATATGGTAAGAAATAGGGGTCTAGTTTAATTTTTATCCATGTGGATATCCAGTTTTTCCAACACCATTTGTTGAAGAAACTATCCTCTTGCCAATATGTGCTTTGGGCACCTTTGTCAAAAGTTAGTCAGCTGTAAATGCATGGATGTATTTCTGCGTTCTCTACTCTGTCCCATTGGTCTATGTGTCTGTTTTTACACCAAATAACATGTTGTTTTATAGCTTTGTAGTATATTTTAAAATTAGGTAATGTGCTGTCTCTAGCTTTGTTCTTTTTGCTTAAGATTGCTTTCGCTATCTTTGTTTATTTTGTTTTGTTTTGTTTTACTTTTCCATATGAATTTTAAGATTCATATGCAGCTATAAAGAAGAATGAGATCATATTCTTTGCAGCAACATAGATGGAGCTGGAGGCCAAAATCCTAAGTAAATTAATGCAAGAACAGAAAACCAAATACCATGTGTTCTCACTTATAAGTGGGAGTTAAACATTGAGCACACATGGATATAAATATGAGTACAATAGACACTGCAGACTCCTAGAGTGTGGAAGGAGGGAGGGCTTGGTTAAAAGACTACCTATTGGGTACTATGCTCACTAACTGGGTGACAGGATTTGTTCTCCAAACCTCAACATTATGCCATATTCCCATGTAACAAATGTACTCATGTAACCCCTGCATCTAAAATAAAAGTGAAAAAAAAGCTTACATTTATACCAAAGTATTTTAAACTGATAACAACTTTCATTACAAAGAAAATAAGCATGTAAACAAAACTGAAAACCTCTACATATTAACTCCATCCTCCCACATGCATTTTGATTTTTTGACGTTTCAATTTATATCTTATTATTTTGCTTCTCTTGGGTGTTTCCCACTGGAGCAGCAAATTGTTGTAGTTATTATCATTTTTAACCATTTTGTCTTTTAGTTTTTTACCTAAAGACATGAGTGGTTTATACATCACAATTCACCCACAATTCATACAGTTCATCCACTGTATTTTTCAGCTACAGGCTTTCTGTTTGATTTTTTAAATTATTATTATTATACTTTAAGTTCTAGGGTACATGTGCACAACATGCAGGTTTGTTACATATGTATACATGTGCCTTGTTGGTGTGCTGCACCCATTAACTCGTCATTTACATTAGGTATATCTCCAAATGCTATCTCTCCCCGCTACCCCCACCCCACAACAGGCACCAGTGTGTGATGTTCCCCTTCCGGTGTCCAAGTGTTCTCATTGTTCAATTCCCACCTATGAGTGAGAACATGCGGTGTTTCGTGTTCTGTCCTTGAAATAGTTTGCTGAGAATGATGGTTTCCAGCTTCATCCATGTCCCTACAAAGGACATGAACCCATCCTTTTTAGGGCTGCATAGTATTCCATGGTGTATATGTGCCACATTTTCTTAATCCAATTTATCCTTGATGGACATTTGGGTTGGTTCCAAGTCTTTTCTATTGTGAATAGTGCCACAATAAACATACGTGTGCATGTGTCTTTATAGCAGCATGATTTATAATCCTTTGGGTTTATAATACCCAGTAATGGGATGGCTGGGTCAAATGGTATTTCTAGTTCTAGATCCTTGAGGAATAGCCACACTGTCTTCCACAATGGTTGAACTAGTTTGTAGTCCCACCAACAGTGTTAAAATGTTCCTATTGCTCCACATCCTCTCCAGCACTTGTTGTTTCCTGACTTTTTAATGATCGCCATTCTAACTGGTGTGAGATGGTATCTCATTGTGGTTTTGATTTGCATTTTTCTGATGACCAGTGATGATGAGCTTCTTTCATGTGTCTGTTGGCTGCATAAATGTCTTCTTTTGCGAAGTGTCTGTTCATATCCTTTGCTCACTTTTTGATGGGGTTGTTTGTTTTTTTCTTGTAAATTTGTTTGAGCTCTTTGTAGATTCTGGATATTAGCCCTTTGTCAGATGAGTAGATTGCAAAAATTGTCTCCCATTCTGTAGGTTGCCTGTTCACTCTGATCGTACTTTCTTTTGCTGTGCAGAAGCTCTTTAGTTTAGTTAGATCCCATTTGTCAATTTTGGCTTTATTATTTCAATCTCTGTTAAATTCCTGTGATAAATTTTTGAATGGCTTCTTTATGTTTTCTTGAAGTTTGTTAAGGTTCCTAAAAAGAGCTATTATGAATTCTCTGTTTCAGACATCAGACATATCTCTCTCTCCAGGGTTTGTCATTGGTCCCCTATTTAGTCATTTTGGTGAGATCAAATTTCCCTGAATGGTCTTAATGTTTGTGAACATACATCAGTGTCTGGATGTTAAAGAATTAGTTATTTGGCCCAGTCTTTACAGTCTGGCCTTGTTTGTACATATCCTTCTTCAGATGACCTTCCAAGAATTCAAAGGCAACTGACTATTGAGTTCCCAAAGCCTCTAGTCACTGCAACCATTTCAGCACTAGAGTGTGCCCTAAGCCCAGGTTCACTGTGCCATTATTGCAGATTCTGAGTTTCCCAGCCCTAATGGTTCTGGGGGAGACCAAGGAGAGTTTCACAGGTTCCCAGACAAAGTCCTTCTCTCATTTTTCACTTTTTTCCCTCAGTAAGAGTCTCTCTCTGTGCTGCAGTATCTGGAGTTAAGGGAGGGATAACAGACAATCCTGAGGCCACTATAGCTGATCCCATGCTGTATCATCCCTAGGGCTTATACAAAACCTGCAGCCACTATGGCCTTACTGTTACTGATATTTATTTAGGGCCCATGGTTGCTTTAGTCAGCTGGTGGTGAAGCAGGCTGGGACTCCAGTGTATCCTGCTGGAGCAGCAGATTCTCTTCCATCTTGGAGTGGGTCTAGAATCTGTCCTCGAGCATCAGCCTGAAATCAATGTCATGGGATAGTGCCCCGTGCTGTGTTTTACTGTAGTGAGGCTGGTGCTGAGCTTCAGATAAGTGTCTGCACTCTTTTTCCTCTCCCTTCTCCAAGAAGACAGATTATCTGTCTTGCTGCCCAGCCTGGTGCTGGGGTAAGGGTGGTGTGGGCAATGCAAGACTGTCTTTTCTACTCTCTTTATTGTGTATTTTCTTGTTATTATGCTTAAACCATATCCTGTGATCTCTTACTTGGTTTCTTTAGTTTTTGAGATGGTATTTTCTTGCATAAATAGTTGTTTGAATTGATGTTCCTGAGGGAATTGTCACTAGAAGGTTTTATTCTACAATCTTGTTCTGTCTTCACCCTACCACTTTAATAACGTCTTTACCCTGATTAACTTTTCTTCTTTCAGATAACACCACAACTTCTCTGCTCATGTCTTCATAAAAAGTTCTTGAAAGACTTGGCTTCATCTGATGTCTTCCATGTACATTTTCCCATGCTCTTTGATCCTTTGTCTAAACAAGCTTTAACTACATGGTTTCACCAAAATTGCTCCTGTCAAGCTCATCAAAGACCAATATATAACATATGGATCACCCCCATTCTTATTACATCCTCTTCCCCCCCTACTTCCAGCTCACCACATTTCTTCTCCTTTTGTCTTGCCTATTCAGATTCTACACTCTCAGAATTGTTATAGTTGTTATATATATAATTCCAGGATTCATTCCTCTTTGTTCCTTTCTTTACTTTCTCCCTTGACGATTTCCTCAAACTTGTATCTCCAAGATATGGCTCCTCACTTCCGTTTTTTTTTTTTTTTTTTAATGATAGCAAATGGCTAGCATAGGTTCATGGAGGTACAATTAAAATATCAAAATTAACATATCTTCAACAGAAATTTATATCACGCAATCCTGACCTCAAACTCCACCTGTAATTTTTCCCTGCATAACTAATGATAACCTCACCATTCCAGTTGCTCAGCTTTAAAACTTGGAATCATTCTTCTCTCTTTCTCTTGACACATGTATCTGAATACTCCTCATGGCTTACAATTAAATAATCTCTACTTCAACACCTCAGTTTAAGTCATAGGAATTTATTGTAGTAACCTTTTAACTGGTGCCCTGATTCTACTCTATTCTTTATACCACTCCCAGAATTATTCTTCTAAAATGCAAATCATTCAATTACTTAGCTTCAAATTCCCCAGTGGTTTTCTTTTCCTTTTTCTTTTTTTTTTTTAACTTGTGTTTTAAGTTCAGGGGTAAAACTGCAGGTTGTTACATAGGTAATCTTGTGTCATGGGGGTTTGTTGTACAGATTATTTCATCACCCAGGTATTAAGCCTAGTACCCATTAGTTATTTTTCCTGATCCTCTTCCTCCTTTTATCCTCTACCCTCTCAAAGGCCCCAGATTGTGTTGTTCCCCTCTATGTGTCCATATGTTCTCATAATTTAGATCCCACTTATAAGTGAGAACATCTGGTATTTGATTTTCTGTCCCTGTGTTAGCTTGCTAAGGATAATTGCCTCCAGCTCCATCTATGTCCCTGCAAAGGACGTAATCTCGCTCCTTTCTATGGCTGCATAGCAGTCTATGGTGCATATGCACCACATTTGCTTCATCCATTCTATCACTGATGGACATTAAGGTAGATTCCATGTCTTTTCTACTGTGAATAGTGCTGCAAGGGAAGCCCAGTGGTTTTCTGAGCAAAAGACAGGTATAGATGGCTGAATGCTACCTAACTCTGATCTCTTTCTGACCTCATTATTACCCTCTCTCTCTCTTCTATAGCAGTACTAGACTCTTTACTGATTCTGAAAAATGCAAGGCATATCCTGTCTTACAACTTTTGTTTTGTCTCTTGCCTCTACCTCAAATTTCTTCCCCCATATGTCTATTTCTCCAACCTCTTCACCTCCTTGACATTTTTACTCAAATACCGCTTTCTCAATTATACCTACACCTTCCATCAATGTGGAAAATTGCATTTTACCTTCCCCCCATGACTCACTTGATACTATTTATGCTCATCTATTTTTTCTCTACATTATTTATAACTTTCTAATAGTTACATTAACATGATCTTAAATTTATAATATACTACATTATTTATTATATTGTCATTATCTTCTTTCCAACTAGAATGTGTAATACAGAAATCATTTTAACTTTGTTTTACTGATAGACTCTAAGTGCATAGAAGAGTCCCTGCACATTCACAAATATTTACTGAATAAATTAATAAATAGCTGAATGTATATAGTATACAAATGTATTCATCTGTGACATTTTAAAGCATATACAATCATGTAAATAAGCAAGAATTAGATGATAAATAAATGCCCGCACTAATTAGATATTTTAATTTCTTTCTACAGAACAATTAGCCATGTTGAATACATGTGGATTAATTTGGTGAGGAAACATTTATAATATAAAAAAATGAAAATAAAATTTATACTTTAAATTTCAAATAGTTTAATATCTGGATGTCAAATTAAGTTGAGTTTGGTGCTCTTGAAATTTAATAATTTATTGGTATATGAATCATAAGATCACTGTATCACTGAGAAATATTAGTTTGTGAATATTTGATATAAGAAAACTGACCTGTTAGATGTTATATTTTGGTGTGTTAGATATTTAACATAGTACAAGAAAGTACACAGTTAATTGTATTTTAATCTAATTATAAATATGCATTATTTTCTTTAATTTTATTATTAAAGTGTAAAAAGTCTTTCGTGCTGGGCGCGGTGGCTCACGCCTGTAATCCTAGCATTTTGGGAGGCCGAGGCGGGTGGATCACCAGGTCTGGAAATCAAGACCATCCTGGCTAACATGGAGAAACCCCGTCTCTACTAAAAATACAAAAAATTAGCCAGGCATGGTGGCGGGCGCCTGTAGTCCCAGCTACTCGGGAGGCTGAAGCAGGAGAATGGCGTGAACCCGGGAGGCAGAGCTTGCAGTGAGCCTAGATCGCGCCACTGCACTGCACTCCAGCCTGGGCGACAAAGTGAGACTCTGTCTCAAAAAAAAAAAAAAAAAAAAAAAAAAACTTTCGTTATTGAAGAATAAAATGCACTGTAAACATCCTAGAGTTTGAGCTAGATAGTATAGATTCTAAGTCTAATTTCACCCCTAAGTGCACCAGAAAGCAGAGCAAGATGAAATATTTATTTTATTTACTTGAAATTCTCCACATGTAAAATTTGAGAGTTCAGTTATAAAACATCTTAGTTTCTTTCCAGCTTGAGAATCAATGATCTTTTTATTTTACTTTGTTTAGACATAAAAAGTATATATTTTAATAATTTTGAGGTGAGGTGAAAACTACAAGCTTTACGCTATAGATCTAAGTAATATATACGTCTATATAATAATTGCCCATATGTTTCTCCTTAAACTTTTACATACATAATAGTCAGTGTGTGGAGAACAAAAGAAAAGCAAAAACTTCATAATTAAAGTTGCAACAGATTTGTGAAAAAAATTCAGAAGCTTCTTCTCTTCTATGAATTATTATATCAAAATTTTTGGTCAAAATTTTAGTATCAAAGGATGCTTTGATAAAAAGAAATAAAAATATATTAATTTAACTTTGATAATTGCAAAATTTTATCGTTTTCTTTCTTAAATTTTAGCAGTAGTCTTGATATATTATTTTAATAAAAATTATATTTTCTGGCTTCATACTGTTCTCCATAGTGATTGTACCAATTTACATTCTCACCAACTGTGTAAAAGCATTTCATTTTCTCTACATCCTCATCAAGATATCTCGCTGTAATTTTAATTTTAATTTCTCTGATGTTTAGTGATTTTGAGCATTTTTTTCATATGCTTTTTGGCCATTTGTATGTCTCCTTTTAAAAATGTCTATTCATGCTGTTTGGATGAATAGACATGTTACATTTTTTTGAGGTGTTTGGGTTCCGTGTATGCTATGGAACAAGACATAAGTCCTGTACCAGATGCAAAGTTTGCCTATATATTTTCTCCCACTTTGTAGGTTATCTGTTCATTCTGTTGGTTATTACCTTTGCCTGTGCAGAACTTTTTTAGTTTAATTAAGTTCCATTTGTCTGTTTTTCTTTTTTGTTGTTGTTGTTGCCTATGCTTTTGAGTTCTTAATCATTAATTCTTTGCCTGGACCAATGTCCAGAAGTGTTTTCCTGAGGTTATTCTTCTAGTATTTTTATAGCTTCAGATCTTATATCTTTAATCCATCTTAAGTTGATTTTTTTATATGTGGTGAGAGGTAGCGGTCCAGTTTCATTCTTCTGCATATGACAATCCAATTTTTCCAGCACCATTTATTAAAAAGTGTGTCTTTTTCCCAGTATAAGTTTTTCTCAACTTTGTCAAATATCATTTGGCTATGGTTAAATGGCTTTATTTTGGGGTTTTCTATTATGTTCCTTTGGTATATGTGTCTAATTTCACAACTGTGTTATGCTGTTTTGGTAAATACAGCCTTGTAGAATAATTTGAGGTCAGGTAATGTAACACTTCCAGCTTTGTTCTTGTTGCTTAGGATTGTTTTGGCTATTTGGGCTCTTTTTTGGTTTCATATGGATTTTAGGACTAGTTTTCCTAATTCTTTTTTTGCTGGGGTTTGCATTGAATCTGTAGATTGCCTTGGACAGTATGGTCATTTTAACAATATTAATACTTCTGATCCATGAGCATATGATTTTTTCTATTGATTGTGTCATCTACAATTTTTTTCATCAGTGTTTTGTAGTTTTTCTTGTATAAATCTTTCATATTATTGTTTAAATATATTCCTACATATTTCTTTCTTTGCAGCTATTGTACATGGGATTGCCTTTTTGATTTTGTTCTCAGCTTGGTCATTATTGATGTGTAGAAATATTACTGATTTTTGTACATCGATTTTGTATCATGAATCTCTTCTTAAGTCATTTATCAAATCAAAAATTTTTTATAAAGTCTTTAGAGTTTTTTAGGTATGAGATCATATGATTAACTGTTCTTAAAAATACTCTTATTTTGATATGTCTGCCTAAGCACACAAAGAAGGGACCTATTGTATACATAGAGACTGAATTCAACTTTGTCAGGAAATACATAAGACAATCAAATTCCAAGTTGGGGAAGTATTATGTGGAATATCTATGAGAGATAAATGGTCCAGTTGTATAATATTTTTACATAGATAAATTAGTATAGACTACTGTTAGTGTTTAGTAAATGTGTTCTGAATTTACACAAAATACTCTCTTAGGCAAAACAATGGAAAAGAGCAAGAATTGCATTCTCCATGCCTAAAGTTTACACGATTCTTTAGGTGTTTTCTTTCTTTTTTCAATCTCTTTTATAATATATTGCCTAGGACCTGTCCATTGTAAATAATTATCCACTATTCCTTTTAAAGTGACATTGAGGTAAGCATAGGAAAAAGGGAATTTTAAGTGGGCATTTTGCCATTTTCATTTCCATAAGCCTATATATTTTTGGAAGTTTCTAGTCTTACTTATTTGAAGATCTACCACCCAGCTCCCTGCCTCCACTACCAGTGTCAAAAGAATTGATAGAATATATCCTCTAACATTTAGAACATGTTACATATGAGAAATTAAACTAGACAATTTTAGTCCTTATCTAATTAAATTCTCACTACAACATAAGGTAGCTATTTTTATCCCAATTTCGCAATGAAGAGTCAATGTTTTGGTATAAATTAATTACCTCAACCTAAAAAGTCATTGAAATTTTTCTACCATATACACAGCTTCTGATAGGCACCCTACACAGGTATGTGTATGTATTCATAATAAATGTAAGACTGCTCTACTATAGATTTTACATAGCAATTATTCAATGTTCTTAGAAATTTGATTTTAATAGATGATTAGCAAAGGCCAATTTAACTACGATTTCTTTTTTTTTTTAATAATTTATTTCACTTGTAATATTCTGGCCACTAGAACGTCAGTATTTTAGTGAAATCAATCCTATTAAGTATTTTTGGTGTAAACAAGCAACATATAACATATTTAATATTGACTTTATGTTACTTTTAATTTAGAAGTAAAAACTTGTTCTCCAAATAGAATGTTGTGTTTCTTATATGAAATTTTGTATTTGTGTAACTTGCTGAAATGTTAATTTGGAAATGATGATGTTAAACAATACTTTTGATAACTCTATAAGTGTAGTAGGAATCACGATTTCTGAAAAAGAAAATTAGTTATGTTGGTAAGATTATTGCACAATTTCCCACAGGATCTTTATATCAGAATTCTTTTTATTATCACTTAGAACAAGTTGTCTACGTTCATTTTAAATTTAAAGTAATGCCAAATACAACATCATAAGGCAGCTCACAGAACGAGCAAAGACATCTGTTAATGGTACCATGAATAGTTATGAACTGTGTTACTGAAAAGCCTTTGCTAGCAAAATATTGCTTCCTAATTTATTTTACAGCAATGAAAGCCTCATTTTTCATAGTTTTGAAGTTGCATTCAAATGTTCCAATAATTTCGATGCAATCACTTCTATACAGCAAATTTTATTACAGAATATAAGATGGAATTGCTAATGTTCTCTTGATTGATAGCTTCTCCATCACCAGTTTTTTTCTTACCCTTTTCTTGCTATTTTAATGTTCAAATAATATTTATGTATTTTTAATGCAATTTAGAAAGTCTTATGTGCAAATTTAATATGAATATCAAATACATAAAACTGAAACATTATAAATGTTCTCTTGTTGAGCTCTGGGGCTGTCACTTTTTTTCCATATTTTTAGTAGCTGAAATAATTTTATACAAGAAAACTGAAACTTTATGAAAATATTCTTACACTTAACATTTATTTTAAAAATATATAAATAAGAGATAAATAAAAATGGCAATTTCCCTTATAGAACAGAATAATAAAAATATGTTACAATGTGTGCAACTTTACCTTTTTCAAATAGATTATTTACCACTTCCAATCACATATTAGGGGTAGAGATTATGTTGACATGTATGAATTTATTTTTATTCCTGAATCAGAAAGCGTAAAATAGAATAATTTAACCCCAAATATGTAACTCATGACTTCCTAGTCAAATATTAGTGTTTACCTAAATATTGTATTTTGAGATTCAGTAAAGTTTTGTAGAACAAATTATTGTTATTTCATCTATAAAACTGTAACGATAAAAATATTATTTGACAGCACATTTAGGTATATGTGTAAATGAGTTTATCTCATTTCAAAATGCTCCTAGATATAAACAGTTAAGGTTTCATTAAAATTAAATAGAAAAGAAGCAGCAGCATTACAAGAGTGTTTCATGATAATAAGACCATGATAGAAATTATAAGTAATGATACGTTTTGTAATGTAAGAAATAACATGGCATGTTAGGAAAAAAAGGATGTAGGTTAAATGTGCAAGTCAGACAATGACATCGGCATCATCATCATCATCATTTTGATGTTGTTGTTGCAAATCTAATATTATAACTTATACTTCAATAATATAATGTGCCAAAAATATTTTTCAGGGCTTTAGATACAGTTATATGTCTGATTACGGAATAACTGTCAGGAAAATGCCATTGTTATCTATTGTTTACACAAGATGAAAAATATTGTAAAATCATATAACTGATATATGATGACACCAGGATTTTAACCCAACTTGACAGTTACATGAGGCTATCATTTTAATTGTTAAATATAAAGAGTTAAGTATAATAGTTTTTAAAACTTGATTCTTTTACAAGCAGACCACAAGTGGAAAGGAAAGGCTGTACATACAAAGCTAGAAAACGACTTCTTAACTAACCAGCTGATACCATGATACATCTTCAGGTAGTCATCTCAAGCTACATACGGCTCTTGACAGATGCTGTAGCTTCTTATCTACAAGAAAGTGGAGTGATGAGTGAGCCTGCCATGCCATGCCATGCTGTCTCTACTCAGTGGCTAATGAAACTGTCATGACCACATATTGGGAGCAAGTAACATGTTTTGTATTTCAGTTCCAAGATTTAATTGTATGGACAAGTGGATAGTATGTCAACTTCCACAAACATGGGTTCTTTAAGGGGAGGGGGTTCCTTTTGAAAGGTAATGTATTTTTGACTATGGAGAATGCAGTCAAAACTGACAGTGGCCTCTATTTTTGCATCATTGAGCACAAGCAGTGATTGAATGACATAAAAAGCACCCTATAATTGGATATTAAACCAGCTGGGATACCAGTGTTCTAACATCACCTGGGCTCTCTACCTCTGGTCAAATGTACCTTAGAGTCACAAGCCAGTAGTTACTTCTTTAATACAGCCAGCTAAACCCACCTGAAGACACTGTAGGAAAGAAAAGGACACAACCCACCATCTCCCTACTGCACTCTTACCCAACAGATGGAAATGGAACTACGACAGTCTTCAAATGTCCCTTGGAATAGTAATCAAACTCAACTGTCCTTGACTCAAAACATTTGTAGATGATCACCACTGAGAACTTTTATGTTGAAGTCAGTAAATCTGCTGTGGTGCTGCTCATTTTTTTGGTTGTCATGACTACCAAAAAGTATGTATACACCAGACAACCTCTAGCAACTAAATATAGTTTCACTGACTAGTCCTTAAATTGGAGCTTTACAAAGTGCAGCTGAAGGGCATGTCTCAGCAGAAGACAATACCTACATTAGAGGAGAAGATTTACTTCATAGATTAAGATCCCGTGGCACTCTAGGGCATTACTTCCACTACTTCAGGGATCATGTATTAATAGGTCGGACCCCTTTTGAGCTCCAGGGCAATTTTCTGTGTCACTTTTATCTGATATTCCAACCTGTCAGTGACATTTGGGTAGAGTGACTCTCTAGCTCAAATCTTGTACAAGCCAACTTTGTTGTAGTATAGTCCTAACACTTTATTCCAAAACTGTCTCAATCTTTCTGAATATTGCAGAGCTCTCCCCCAAACATGAACATTTCACAATTGTACATTCTCTTTAGATCCCATGAATATTGTATCCAAAAAGAAAATATTCAATAAGGAGCCAGGAAATGAACTTTTATACTCACGACCAACGCTGTGAAAGAGAGACGAATAGCTCGTAAAATCAGCAAATCTGATTTCATGATTACCTTTTTACGTGTTTTATATCTTGTGTATTAGAGAGATATATTATGAGTAATATTAAGAGTAATTGGTTCACAAAGTTATGGAAGATGAGAGGTCTTACAATCTGCCATCTACAAACAGGAAACCCCAAAAAAACCTGTGACGTAATTCAGTCCAAGTCTGAAAACTTAAAAACCAGGAATGCCAATGTAAATTGCCGTCCAAGGGCAGAAGAAGATGAGATGAGATGACCCAGTACAAGCAGTGAGGTAGAAAAAAATGGATAAATTCTTCTTTTTCTCTGCCTTTGATTCTATTCAGGTCCTCAGTGAATTTGATAAAGCATATCCACAATTAGGAAAGGCATCTGCTTTACTTAGTTCACCAGTGCAAATAATACAAATAATAATCTCATCCGGAAACACCTTCGCATACACCTCCAGAAGTAATATCTAATTTGGGAAACTCTTGTCCCAGTCAAGTTGACACGTAAAATTAACCATCATATCCTGTAACTTAAAGTTATAATTTTTTAGAATTCTCCAATCATAGGCGTGCACAGGATTTTATATCCCCTTTGGGAAAATGGAAGTGAGTCTAATTTATCTTTATAGGTGGATCTGGTTTCTCATGGTTCTAGAAATATAAATAGAAAGTGTTTTCCCTGGAAAGAGGACAGATATCTTGGAAGTTAGAAAAAAAAAAAACTAGAAAACCACATTTGCCATGTGTAATTTCTGGTGCCATATCTCGTCTGCAGGGTTATGAGTATGGACCAAGTTGACACCAGGGGAAGAAAATAATTGCCATATGACTCAACACATCTATGCTATGCCTTTTATGTCTGTGCTAGGTACATATGTAGACAACTGGCAGGCTCTCTGAACTAATTTTTAGAATGAGGCATGGCAGAAATTAGAAGAAAAAAGAAAGAGAGTAAGGAAAAAGGCTCTTTGTCCTAGAAAAGTTATTTTGCAAATACAATCCTGTTGTTTGAGAGTGTCAATAATTTTGACCAAAATTATAAATTTTAAAGTGTTCTCAAGCTACTTTGATATTTAAAATAGTTTTTTAAAAAATGGTCTCTTTCCTGTCCAATCAATTTTAATATTATTCCTTTCTTACAAATCAATTATTATTTTTTTTTGCTTTTCCATGGGAATTAAACAAAAGTTTAGAGTAAGCATATCTTTACGCTTGGTCAGAAGCATGGTCAGCTTATTTTCACATAAATTTCCAAGTGATAGAGGTATATTTCTACACGAACATTTAACAAGCCTTTCGAATTAATTTTGCTTTCAATTTGAATACACTCATATAATTCATGCTTTGTGTTCAGAATTACGCACACCATAGTGGTCTAGCAAGGGAGGATGCTTGCTGTCTAAGGCAACATTTTTGAGGCCATTCTGCAGAGTCCTTGGAAATTAGTAGGTCCTCTTAATAAACGTCTGTGGGCAAGGAAATTTGAGAAACATGTATACCAGGTTTCTCAAATTGTACCAATCTTATCTGGTCTAACTATATTTTTTATTTACACTTCATTGATTATTTTTCTTCTTTTAAATTCAAGCCAACATTAATAAACCTGGAGATTTGAAATTATAGCCCAAATGTGTATCTTCTCTGGAAAGATCTGGCTACATTTGTTGGCATTTGTGTTTGATCATGGCTCTACTACATTAGGTCACACCCTCTAGTGCCAGCATCCTGGCCTTCTTTGCATGCTTACTTTTGTTATCTGCCTAGTTTCAGTAAGGCTTTGATTTAATGTTGCCTGCTTCATATCCATCCCAAAGAGTTGTAATACACATTAAAGGTCTTGGCTATTTGATTTACTTTGTTTAATCCAGCATTTACGAAACACTTTTTAGCATGTGACACAATGACTATTGGCATACCCACTAGAATTCCGTGAAACAGAACATAAGGGAGCATAGCGTCAACTGGATGGCACACAGATTTAGCAGTAGGACCTTGAGTTCTATATGTAGACTGACAGTTGACTTTCTAGTAACATATCTAACATAATTTCAATGGTGTTGCATTCATTAATCTCCTGCTATGTAGTATCTTTTATTTTTTAATAACGTTTATTTTTTTCAAAAAAGTTGATACTGAATACATTGCCTATCAATTTATTTATTTTTTTAAGAGTCAGAGTCTCACTCTGTCACCCAGGCTGGTGTGCAGTGGTGTTATCATGATTCACTGCAGCCTCCAAATCCTTGGTTCAAGTGATTCTCCTGCCTCAGCTTCCTCAGCAGCTAGGACCACAGGTGTGAACCACCATATCCAGATTATCATCTTATAATGTAGAAAAAAATTGTTAATACTTGAGAGGTAGAATGGGTTAGTGGGAAAAAAGATATATTTAGTTAACATAAAATCTTCTTCTGCAAATATACTAAGGTCTTAGAATATACTGAATTTTGTTTTGTTTATGATGCTTTGATACAGAATTGATATCCTATTTTCTGCAGTCTATCTTCAGACATTAATAAGAGAGTGGTGAAATTAGAATCATGTATTTAAACACTAAAAAACAACTTTGAGAAGTAGGAGAACCAGTCTTTCACTGATGACTGTAAATATTGTTGGAAAATTTTGTAAATACAAGAAACTGTGAAGGACTCTTAGTGTCTGTGTAGCTTTATTTGTATGTACAGTCATTAATAATATTTTTTATTTAATAAAATTGATCTTTTTATGCTTTCTGCATTTTCATATTCACAGTTCTAAACTCTTATTTTTTGTTTTCTTCAACATTTCTAACTTTTCAGATAAGTATTTTGCCTAAATTATGTATAAAAAGTAACTGGCATTATGAAAACAACAGATATTAAGCATTGTAAAAATGTATGTTCATTCAATGAGTTGAGTGGATTGCATTTCAGTCATGATTGAGCATGATAGAAATAATTTTCCGTTTACCTATATGATATTTCAATATGTATGTACTAGAAACAGCTTGAAATTAATATTATGATTTTTTATAACAAAAATTTACCTGACTTAAGTATGATCAGTTTTAAATAACTGTATTGTTCAGATGAGAATATTAACCACTTCAAATGACTGATTGTACTTAATAGTACTTATTGGAAGCAGCAATAAATGTATACGTACATATACACACACACACACACATACACATACCCACACACTAGCCTGTGTAATATGCATATAGACAGTAGCTTGAGAGCAAAATTATCAGATACCTTTACACAAACAAGGATTATTTTATTAATACTTTCCCTAAAAATAGATAATATTTTCAAACCAAAAAATGTTTTTTTTTTTCTACTGTATGTAAAAAATAATGTTTGCAGTTCACCCTAACTGATATCTAGGGAAAGCTTTTACACTTAGGCATTAAAGTTTCAAAAGTCCAAAAGCAAATGCTGACAGCAGCTCTGGAAATAGAGCATAGGTCAAAGTCTGAGATCTGTTGCACTGAAATAGCTCTTAAAAGCATCCTCAGTGATCTACATGTTTCTAAAGCCAATATGCACTTCATAGTTTTTTCATTCATCATGGTAGACTAAGCTCTGCTTTTGAATAATCCCTTTACTTAGAAAATACAGAATAATTATCAGCTGCTGTAAAAACAAAATTTTATTAACATATTCTTCTGAAAACATAAAAATCCTCAGAAATCATGCAGTCTCAATTTAGTTTAAACATGCTAATAATGTCATAATCTTTAGCTTGCTGTTGAATTTTTTTTACAGTTCTGCTGATAATTTCTGAAAGCAAATCCTCTAAAATAGAACATACTTAAAATGAATTAGGTAGAGTATTAAAATAGTTCTGTAATTATTATGAAACTTATTTCAGTGTTTCATTTATGGAGTAGCTTGAAATGCTCATTTAGTCAATTATGTATATATATTTTTAAACATGTTTTAAAAAGCCATTCCAACCTTGTTGAAATGTTTTAGAAGTGCACACACTCATACTACATCAAGTAAAACAGAATTAAGGATTTTCCTTACAATGTACATTTCATTTTGTCCAGTCTAAGAGAAATCTTAAGCACACATGTTAGTATCTTAAAGAAACATCAAAGAATAACTATACCCAGGGGAGAGGATAGTCTTACTACATCTGTCTTACTGAAAATGCTGACCCAGGACACATGACTTCTTTTTCAAAGATAAGAACGCTAAAATACTCAAACTCTGATAAATCTGTTTCTTGGCTTGCTATTAGAATGTGGTCAGTTCAACAGTATTTAGTAACAAGATGTAGAACATATGATCTTTCAATGTTTTGCCTTTCTGAATATTTTATTATATAGAAAAATTTGAATTATCTGATATGACTGAAGACACAATTAAGTTAACATACTGATTGGTTTAGCAATATTATTGGCAATAATTTCTCTTTATCTTTCTATTCTTTCGTATTCCTGAAATGTAGTGTAGATTTTCCAAAATATAAAGAATCAAAATAGCACTATGAATAAATAATCTTGCTTCTTTTGTACATATATATTCACTGTAACAAGTCTAATAAGTTCTATTCTTAATATAAGATAGAACTCATGTATGTGATATAAATTCAAGTAATTTGTAATTATATTGCAATTTAAATTAAATAACTTCACAATACACACTAACAAAATATTTTATCCAATAAGGAGTATTATAATAAAGTCTAAATTAGCAAATTGAAAACTGTTTAAAATTAAATATTAAAATCATATATTTTAAGTTTTAAAATTTAACAGAATGTGGAATAAGAAATAAGTATCTGGAAAGGTTGACTATTCAAATTGAAAGTAGCTGATGACTTTTTTGCGGGGGGCACAGGACACTTAAACTCACACTTGGCTAGACTTGAGGATGCTTTCTGCTTTTATTTTTGATGATAAAAATAGAAAAAAAGGAAAGACATTCAGATATATGAACATTGTGATTTGACACTTTTCTTTCTATTTCTTGAACTCTGTTCATTCTTCATCACTTAACTTCTATCTTTTCATCTCCCGTACCCAGTGCCTGTGAAAGTCCTTGAAATGTCAACTTCTTATAGTTGTCACAGTGGTTATGTTCATGTAGTTATAGAAATAGCCCTGTTAGAGGGTAGGAAGCTTGCCGACTTCTGAAATTAGGCCAAAATCACACTTTCTTGAGGGAGTTTTTACTTTGATAATAATTGAATCATAATCACACCTCCCCCAAAACACTAAGCACAGTGTTTAATATGCTTATGTATAGTAAAATTCTGAGGTTTTAAAGAAGCTATGGTTTGGGATTTGGGTTGATCCATAGTGTTTGTTGCAGATTTTTCTAGGAAACAGCCATCATTCTGCCATCGAATGTTTGTACTATTGTACACGTAGGCTTGTTAGTAACATAAATAAAGCTGCTTATTCTAATGGTGTTCAATTTAACATATCCTCCTATTCCTGGACAAAAATTTAAGCTTCTCTAACCTCTGTAAAATCTCTATTCTGTTTCTCAGTAAGGCCTGAGTTATTAGAATTTTTTTCCTCTTTACAACAGATACTACTTCAGCAGGGGAAAAGGGAAAAGAGGGGAATTAGTTTGTTCTTGCTATTTAATAACCTGGGGAAAATCAAATGAAGAAGAACAAACATTAGACTAACTAAACACCTAATATATGATTGTGTCCTTTCTGGTGTCCTGAAGTCAAACATATTGTAAGTATTGGATAAAGCTAAATAAATTTAGATCTCAGCAATTGATTAGTCAGAAGAGCATGACATTAACTAAACTTAATGAAAGAGAAACCTTCTCCGAATTAATTGTACATTCATAGATTACAGGCCATGAACAACTGGAACAAATGTACCTGTATCCTAACAACTTGAAAGCAAAAAATCTTTCATTTTCCTTTATATATTTTATTTTGTTAGTATTATTATTACTAGATACCATTAAGGTTATACTTTATCTAGAAGACAATTGTGATACAAATCAAGATTATTGTAGATTTTAAATTCTGAGACTACTGATTTTATTTTGTTTATCAAGATATAATTTACATACCATAAGTCACTCTTTTAAAGTTGTTAGTAGACTCTCAAAGTTATACAATCATTACTACTACCTAATATAGAAATTTTTCATCACCCCAAAGAGAAATTCTGTTCCCATAAGCAATCACTCTACCATCTTCCCATCCCCCAGTTTCTAGAAGCTATTACTTTCTGTCTACTGAAGTTTCCTGGAAAGTTTTTGGATATTTGTGATTAGGTATTGGTCTGTATATTACAGGCTGAAGAAGTGGTCATATTTCCTTTTGTTTATCAATTTATAATTTACTCAACAGTGTTCTTATAGCTATATGACTCACTGTAACATTGAAAAATTGGGATCCCATAGATATTTAAGATTGGATTCATCTGGATTTATAGGATTTAAAATATTTTAGTGATGGAGGTACTAAATACTTCATTTAAAAAATGAAGTAAATACGATTAGAATCTAACCTTTTCATTCCAGTTCCACGGAGAAGAACATATGTACTCTGATTTGACCAGAGAGCTCAGGAATATACAACAGGGAATCTATGGGTTGTGCTGACTGAACATAATTATATTTGAACAGCACAGGACAGCCGTATGCTGAGAGAACAACCAAACACATGCAGTGCAGGTTTTGATCTGGCTGAAAAGAGCTAAGAGTTATAATGAGAGAGGAAAAAGTAAGAAACTTGTTAGTCAGGCAGACAGTTAGGGTGGGTTGTTGGTGAAACTCCTTCAAACCAAGAACAGCCTGCAAATCAAACTGCAGGCCCTACGTAAGAAAGAGCCCGCATCCTTAAATGGAAATGCTTACTCTATGAACCCAGATGAAAAAATTCCCGTCCTTTTTTGGACACATTTCTTTCTCCTTAGCACACCCTAGTCTCTTACTTTTTATCTATTTTACATATGCCTACCTTTCTGTAATTGGTTGTGGGCTGTCTTCATTTACATGGGGTGAATCATCACTTCAGCCCCTCATTGGTCCTGGGCCAAGTTCCCAAGCCAAGCCTTCACCTCTACCTCCAACTGTTTCTTCACACTTTCATGTTCTTTCTAAGTGGTAATTTCTCCAATATGGTCTAGAGACCAGTCAGCACATTCCTCCCCTTTCAGTCCATAAAAAATCCCAGACTCAGCCTCATAGCTGGCAACCCTGTTTTGGGCCCCTACTCTGCTGCAGAGAGCCTTCCACTTTTACTTATTAAACTTTCACTCCAACCTCACCCTTGGTGTCCATGCTCCTTTATTTTCTCACTCTTGATACAAAGAACTCCAGGTAATACGTCAGACAACAAGACTGCATCAACAACTGTTATTTGGGTGGATGTGTTTTATATAGAAATTTTTGCAGCAATAAAAGATTGTTTTAAAAAGTTTACGGATGTGCAGATGTTTAATATTTAAAGAGCTCGAAGGTGTAGACACAAAGGCAGTTCTGGTGTTGAACCATGGATCTGGATAGGATGGGAGAAAGTCAAGGGCATATTGGTAACTAGTTGTAAATATTACATTTATAATCAAAGGTGTCTCTTTAAAGTGTGTGAGTTTAGATGTAATATAAATAAGGGAAAGATAAAGTTTATAGTTAGTAGAGTTCACATTGAATAATATGTTGGATTCAAGATTTTAGAGTTGCAGTAAGTTGAGTTTAAGGGATGAACATGTTTTAGCTAAAGTGGAGTTGAGATTAGATCCTTGAAAATTCCTTGTCAAAAAATTATTCAAATCTTTGAAATAAACAAAAAAGACTACTGAATGTTTCTTCATGACATATTGAGTTTAACTTTTTTTTTTATCTTGGTAATTGTAGGAATCGAGGTTAACTTGGAGATTTTAGATAGCTGGAGGTATACATAAATTCTGCCCAGGGAATAGATTGTCTCGAACAATGAAGATTATCGGCACTTTGAGACATTAATAAAATTTTTATGTAATCCAGAAATCTTAACTTTATTGTTAGAAATGCCTGTATATGCCCAACTTCCATAATGCTATTTAGAACACATTTAATATCTTACTCTTTTACTCAGTAATTTATCTATAAAATAAAATATTTTGTATGTGGTCGCATTATACTTGGCTAAGAATCATTATTTCACCTTCTGAAAAGTATACTTTACCAATTTTGCAGGTTCCATCAGGATGTCCTTGTGGAAGCACCATATAGAGCTAAGTACACTGTGCTGCCAGTTTATATCTACTAGGCTATTTAAGACCCATCATATCTTTTCTTGGCTGCTAGACTGAAACAAGCAACAATAGAACGTTAACTTTGCTACTTCTGTGGTTAGTTATTTCTACTAATTTTGTGATATTTTTATTTCTGTTTTCCATACAGCTGAAATGTTATTCCTCATTTGTGAAAGCAATTAATGGGAATTGATTTTGTGTTATGAATTTTGCAATTTCTGTCAGAGTTCTGTCCTTGCTTGGATGAGAAATGACAGATAACCTGACTTTGTAGAGATTTGTTTTAGTTTGTCATTGTGAGCTTCAATCAATTAAAAGTTCTGTACACACTGGGAAGAGCAGCTCTTTAATATCTAAAGCTATATGGTTTGTGTGTGTATGTGTGTGTGTGTGTTATCTTAGCTAAAGTTTACAACTGAAACTATAGGTTTTCCAAGTGTCTGTATAACCACAATTCAGAGGAGTCTTCACCTCTTATATTACCAGAGTGAAATATTTATGGATGTTTTACTAATAAATTTAAATATGAAGTATCTTAAATTGGAAAAACTTTCTTGTAAGTGGAATATAACATCCCAAGAATTTTAAGAACATAAAAAAACAAGTTTCTAATTATTTGAAGAGTGCTAAAAAATCCTTTTTTCACAGACTTCTAACTGAGAAATATCTTGAAAATCTAAGTTCATATATTTAAGGTGAACTTTTTTTTTTTTTTGAGACAGAGTCTCGCTCTGTTGCCCAGGCTGGAGTGCAGTGGCATGATCTCGGTTCACTGCAAGCTCCGCCATGAACTTTTAAGCAAATCAGATTGATTTAATCATTTTGATTCAAGAATGAGAGAAAAGCTATACACAGTTGAGTAATGAAATACTGATTACTATGAATAATTTTAAGTTTATATAGTTTGCTTCTTATTTTTCAATGCTATGAGGTGGCCAAATCTTTTCCTCATGTTATGAATGTGTTCATTGTTGCCATTTTATGTGATAAAGAGTTGTATACTGTGGTAGAAA
This sequence comes from Gorilla gorilla gorilla, assembly GCF_029281585.2. Classification (NCBI taxonomy): domain Eukaryota; kingdom Metazoa; phylum Chordata; class Mammalia; order Primates; family Hominidae; genus Gorilla; species Gorilla gorilla. The sequence goes on from NC_073227.2 coordinate 137,284,629, forward strand.
ATTGAATTATGTTATTTCATGAGCTTTGATCATCTATTAAATATTTATGTATGAAAGACAGTTCTCAATTATCGACCTCCTCTTCTATCTATCTATCTATCTATCTATCTATCTATCTATCTATCTATCTATCTACCTATCATCTATCTATCCATCCATCTATCTATCTAGACAGGGTTGCCCACTCCAGCCTGGGCAACAATGCAACACTCTCTCTCTCCCAGTCCATTAATATGGACATCCTTCCATAAAATTAAACAATTTTTAAAGATACCACCTTCTGATTGAGCCATTGGAATTCAGGAAAAAATATTTTACTCAGTTACTTGTTATGTTACTATCATTATTTGTAGGTAAAAAAAAAATCTGTTCTTGTTCAAAAATACATTTGGAAAAATCAATTATGCATTCTATAATAAAATATTTGAGAAGATTCTTATTTAATTAGGCATGAGCAATAAGAAAAATAATTGCACTTTTATAAAGAGACATTATCTAAAAATTTTTCCTAATAAACTAGCTTATAGGATCAATTTCAGAAATTACAATGAATGTCACTCACTGGGAGGCTTAGGATCGTAGCAAAATTTGGAAAAACTCAAGAAAAAAGGAATTAACCAAATTTTATAGTTATGAGTGATGCAATCTCATAGAGTGTACCTTGGGCTTGGTTTCTAAGACTTGGAAAAGAAGAGTAAATAAGAAGTGCTTTTAGAATGCCACATGTGATTTTTTTAATGAAAACATTCAGACAGAATTATATGGCATAGGAGTTGCTTGATACTCTAAGACTTAAATTTGCAAAGTGAATTAAAAAAACCCATATGCATTAGCAACCATAATATACCAATACAAATCATTAAGCCAAACACAACACTAGCCTTTCCGGGCTCAAGAGTAATTGGTGGAAATTACTTATATGATGAAGCGGAAACTGTCAGAAACACTAAACAAAACATGAAAAAAAGTAAAAGAGATTATTGATTTTTTTTCAGTGCAGTAGTGTATTTGATTTATTATTTGAGAAACAACATTGTGGAAACAAAGGTGAATGTATAGATGTTTATTTGGTGGAGGTTCAAATAATTTTTGTTCAATAAAATAGATAATGGTAAGTTCAGATTTTAAAACCACATCTATGATTGTAGAACTTACTCTTATAACTGATAATATTATGTACAGAAACAGTACTGGAAATGATGTTATTTCCGAAGTTTTGTCTTTTAAAGTGCCAGTTCAGTAGAATTTTAAGAGTATTGTTTATGTAAATTTATTTCAGTTAAATATGATACTCACTTTATGAATGCTACTTTTACAAAGTCACTAGTATGTAGATTAGATTTAGAAAATAGTATTACACATGACTATATGTTACATGTTATATATGTATATGTTGTATGTAATATTAAATATTATACATAAAAAATTCAATTATCTTCTTAGATTGCGGATCAGCTAAAACATCTAAACTATCTTAAAGTGAGGTAACTTCAGAGCTATACATAAATGCAAACACTTAATTTCTTTATTACAGGCCACTGTTCCCTAAATTAGTTAATTAATATTTAAAATGTAACATTAATTATATTTTAAAAAGCATGTTTTCATAAAGTCGCAACTATTCAAATTTAGAAAGGCAAGTTGTAATTTAGGTTTATAATAGCATGAATATTATCTTCTGGTTGACTTCCTTTAGCAACCTCAATAGCTAAAGTGTGGATAAAGTCTGTATGCTTTTAGAAGGGTCATTTTTCTTTCTCTGGGATTATAAATAATGTATTGGTAATACATAATGTGTTCCAAAGAGCTAGTACTGCTATGCTTAATACTTTCTGTCAGTTATAATGATGTGAAAGGTACATTGGATAATAAACTGCTGTGCAAAATGAAAGTGAATGATTCTGTAACAAATGTATAATTACTTAATTTTTAATATGATTATGTGTATCACAAAAAGTAAAAAATAAGACATTTGGCTTGATACTTGTTTGACACCCCTATGTATACAGATGGACGTTATAAGGTCAGTTTAGATAACACCAAGGAAAATTTGCTATCTTTTGAAAGTCAAGATTCTAAAAGATTTTTAGGCTATCGTGTCATGATCAATCACTTCCTTAGGCCGGTGTCATGGACAATAAAGTAATTTACCCGGACAGTTGTAGGGAAAGAAAGGCAGATTTATTAGTAAAAAGGGGGAGATATGTTGCAAGGTAGCAATGGGCAATACAGCAAAGGGAGAAGGCTGTTTGCAGAGAGGCAGGGGCTGGAGGGGAATTTTATAAGGTCGTGCTGCTTGGACTGAATGCTTGCAGACAGGATGAGTGAGAGCAGGAGGGCTGTAAGATGTGTGCTTGTCACAGGATGCCTGGGTACTAATGAGCCATTTGCAGTTGACCCTATTTCCTTGAAACGTTCACTCCTCTCCACCCTTGTTTTTTGTTCCTGCCACCTAAGCCCATTTTTCAATTTTCTTTTACCTTCTTAGGGTCCACACATGATATTTGTGCTAGAATCATTGTGTTTGATTACATGTATTCTTAAATGTTAAACCATTTGAATTATCTGATGGTCAGTAGTTCTAAAATCTTTCTCGGCAAAGAAATCCTGGTAGCATCTAATACTAAGCTGGAACTAATAAATTAATTTAAAAATATTAGATATAGTTACTAACATTCTAAAATCAGATTCAGACAAAACATTAAATGCAAACACATTTTAAGATTGTTTGCATGAAACATGCTAATGCTTGGGTATTTTAATGTCTAAATATTTTGAATTTAATTTTACACATTAGATTGAAGAATATTCACAACAATGTGCATATCACAGTTTTAAGCAAGACTTATTCCGATATACAAGCACAATTTTCTTATGTAAAATTTCCTGACTCATGATTTCTTATTGTTCTATTTTCTTACAAATAATTTTGAATGTAAGAGGATCCATTAGGGATTTTAATGATTTTATTTTACATTTAATAAAAAGATTGGTAAGAATAACAATAACATTAACAATAATAATAGTTATGATCAAATAGCCATTGATATTTTTAATGTGGCAGGTAACTATACAAATTGTTTCACTTGAAGAGTTTATTATTTAATCACAGTTCCAGGCATATACTACAGTAAATGCTCCCATTTTTATAAATGAAAAACAGAGGCATACAAAAATAATGTAATTTGACAGTGTTGCCAGAAAAGGGTTAATTCAGCAGGTCTTAGTTGCTCAATCTTCCTGCACATTCCAAGGGAAATTATGTCTTAGCTGGATCCTATGAGATGATAATCAAGCTTCTGGGATATTCCACATAATCAAAACGTTTTTGTGCATCTCAGACCTTAAAACTTGGACCAATCTGAGCAAATAAGTTTATTCTAATTGTGAGAACTTCAAATTTCTTTAAGATTGATATATAAGGCAAAAAGGAAATAGCTTAATACATTGCTTATTTACTCAATTTCTTAACTAATATTTTTGATTATGCAGTTTTGTTATTGATTTGTTTATACAAATATGTCCACTTTGCCTTTTTATTAATCAGGGTTCTCCGGAGAAACAGAAACAATAAGATATATGTATATATATTATTGTGTAAATACACATATATATAAATATACATAAACATATGTATGTATACGTATATACATGTATAAACAAATACATAAATATATGTTATTTATATATGCATATATGTGTATAAACAATAAGATATATATTTTTTATTGTGGACATACACATATATATAAACAAATATATATATACACACAGAGATATGAGGGAAGACTTATTATAGGAATTGGCTCATGCTATTATGGAAGCCAAGATGTCCCAGGATAGGACATCTGCTAACTATGGTTTTCCTATTTTTCTTCTGAAAATTATCTGCACCGATGCTTTTGTTATAACCATGATTTGTGAGAAGTCATCAAAAACAGCTTAGTAAGCAAGTTTACTTTTGAAATTGCTCCAGGCTTTCCAAGTTTCTAAGGAAAATTAAAAGTCATAGAAAAAAGCCTTTATTTCTCTACTTTGAAGTTCTACTCATGCGTTTACGAAACTTGGACACATTAATATAGAGAGTTCTCAATCTCTCAATAGGTGAGAATAGTTTGGCAAATACTTGCTCCAAATCCACATTTTTTTTTCTAAGAGTCTGCAATGCATTCTGAGCAATAGGTAACTTGGTAACTCATCTGGGCTACTCACTCTTCTTATATTTCTAATTTTCAGATATTTTCTGAAACATCCTGTGCAGAGGTTCACTTTTTTCTTTTGAGTATATGCCTGCCTAAGAAGGTAACAGTTATTTTTCTCAAAACATATAGGAAGGATTCTGTTTGTTTTTCATTTAAGCTGGTAAATATCTATAAATTATAGATATTGAATTTCTTATATTTAGTCTATAAGAAAGGATTCATATCTTGAGCAACTCAGTCAAATCTAGAAAAGATGAGACCAATACCAAAGGCAGAAATGAGTGCCAGTGGTCACATACAAAGTTCAGGGAAAAATATTGTCCAGCAGTGTGTGGTAATATTATTAATTTTCCAGGAATCCTGAAAAGATAACATTTTGTTTGAACTCACATTGACTCTGGGAGATGAAACTGAGATACTGTACTAATGAGGCATACTGAAATAAACAAGAAACAACTGTACTACCTCCAATGACAAAATATGGAGACAAAGGGGAGGAAAAGAGGGTAAAAATTAAAACAGGAAAGGGGATTGAAGAGAACACTATTTTCTGTATTCTCAGTAAGCAAATTTTTCTCCATTCATACCTGGAGGTTCATCTAAGCTCTTGTGACCACTATGAACTATTTGAAAGCCTCAGAAAAAAAGAGTAGGTGTGAAATTTAAGAGGATGGAACAACAATTTTCTGCAAATATAAAAATAAAGAATTGAAGACTATCACTGTCCCATTTGACAGGTCCATGAATAATTATGTCCTATTGACTTTAATTATCTCACGTCGAGAAGTAGCTCACTATTCTGCAACACAGTAACAGCTATTGCTTTTTAAAAATATTTAGTATTTTTCACACACAATGCTAAGGGCTTCACATGAATTATTTCTTTTGTTTCTTAAAATGCATCTATAAGAAAGGGGTTAATATTGTCTTTATTTCATAAATAAGCACAGTAAATCATATACAATACACACAAATTATCCCAGGTTATACAGCTAGTCAGAATTTGTAGACACTTTTTCTCAAGATTGCTTTTTTTGAATGAAAACATGTCCCCATCCATACATGTAATTTCTGCCTATTTGGTTTTATTTTGGATGTTATTTAAGAAATACTTTGTTTTATAAAGAATGTTACCATATAAATGAATGAATGAATGAATAGTATAAATATTACCTAAAGTCTATTAAAAATGTTGTTTAATTTTGTTGAAGACAGGCACAATCAAAAGCAAAAACAAAATAAAACAAGAAACTGAACCCTTAAGCATTCAATAACAATGAGCCTATTTTAGAGTTTTTGACTGGATTTGCTTCTGTTTTTTAAAAGTAATTATTCTGTCTTGATGAGACTGGACTTTTGTAAACTGAGCAACATGTGATAAAACAATATTATGGTAAGTCAACTTATTTTTCTATCATGTTTTTATGTTTTTTAAATGTTTTTGTTAAATAAACATTGCAAATGTCCAAACAATATATCCATGTTTCATATAACTGTAATATGAAAATAATAAAATTATTTGATATGATGGTAGGAACAATGAGTATACCTACATTTATTTATCTTGTTAGATGACCAGGTGTCACACACTGGCTGGTGACTAACATTTATTGCCATAGTAAGAACAATCCTGGGTCTTCTATACCGATATGGGAATCAGACAGTCTCTTTCTCTCTCTCTATGTATATATATCTCTTTCTCTCTCTGTCTCTTTCCTCATCTTGAACATCACATATCTGTTGATACATTTTTAGGCATATTTTCTGAATATAAATTTTTGTACTTTTCTCAAATCAGAATATGTACTTCATTATGTTATACCCTTGCGTTTGATTACTTTATGTGCTAGTTTGGATAACATGTTCTTCACAGGTAATAGGATCAGTCAGGACAAGTTACATTTCTGCTCTGCTTTAAGTACCCTTGTCTTTTCTAGTTTGGTTAACTGCCCAACAGCTTGCAACTACTAAACAAGCTCTAATTAACGTGAATGTTATTGTCAGAAACAGACCTTTGGGAATCTAGACTTAAATTGCTACATGAAGGTATAATTTAGTGCACTTGATGAGTAACAAGCTCTATTAGGGAACTGAAAGCCTTAGCAAAACTGGCTAAAATCTTAAAATACATTAATAGGGTTACTTTTGAATTGGATTTTTACAAATCAAACGGAGTAATACATTAATGGCTGGATAATCAGGAGGACACAAAATAAAGATAATCTTAGTTTGTGATAAAAATTTAATCTTCAGCATGAATTTTCTCCTTATATTTGATCAAAGTATACTTTGATATAATTGGCAAAAGAATTAATGGCAATTTTACCTTACAGTTTTTTTTTAACCTTGCCACTTTCTGTTCCTCTATTTTTCATTATTATTACTACTTGTTTTATTATTCTAAAACCTTGCTTTTACTCTAAAATTTAATCAATCGATTTTTCTCCACACCAATCCCTGGGAAATAAATAAGTACACTTAAATAAGAATGCTGTTACCTGTATTATAGCATTAGAATTGGAAAGCAGCCCTGGACTTTTTTGTTGAGATGAAAAAGAGCTATTCTCATTCACATGCCAAAATTAAGACAGAAGAATGGATCTCTATTATTTATATAGATTTATATGATTTTCCCATATTTATATTATAAATATGGGAAAATCATATGTAAATTGGACATGCATAGAAATTCAATGTAATCTAATCAATCAGCCACACCTGGAACTAGAGACAAAGCGAGGTGTCCCTGAGCAATGTGAATATACCATATTAATAGGTAAGAGAAGATATAAAAACCACATCATTATATCCAGAAGACAATCAATTGTTCCACAATAATTAATAAAAATAATGGAAAAGTATGATCTCAGAATCATCAGTATACTTGTTAGCTCCCCAGACCCTCTAATATTTCATTTTCCCCAAACACTGAACACAAAATAGAAAATCAGATTAAATATGATCAGCTTGCTTTGATATGCAGCTGACTTGTGCTCATGAGCACTTTATCTACCTCATGCTTTGTCTTTTTCTTTTAAAACACAAATAAAATAATTATGCTAATTCTCTCCTCACATTATGTGTGATTTTGTGAATCATGTGATCACATAATATTACATTATTTTTCTATAAATTATTATATTAGACTTATATCTTGAATGCTCAAAACAAATGCATCTACTAGAGGTGGTTAGCTTTCTAGTTCAAGACACTATTGCAAAGGTTGTATCAGTATTATATTTCAGAATAGCTAATTAGAGCAATGAACAGTATTTCTCAGTACTTCCATATATTTTTTACTGTGTTGATACATTATAATGTGTCTGAAAAGGAACACTATATAGAAAAAATGGCTTTCCATTTATAAAATTGGAAGGAAATGTAACAACAACAATAAAACGTTATTCTATGTAGGGAAGAATGAAATAGAATATAAGGGACATGACATGAATAGAAGCAGAAGCTCTGAGAGGCAACTCTTGTAAGTTTTCCTACGGAACTTATTAATAGGTTAACATAATTCCAAAAGTTTGAATTAGCAGCAACACATGGAAAGGGATAATTTCAAGTAATTTAAAGTCATATTAATTTGACTACTATCCTAATGAAATGTATTTAAAGACAGAAAAGACTTTCTCTTTCTCCCCCTCTCATTCTCTCTTTCTCACTCTTTCTCTCTCCATATATGTATGTATATAATATACTTATATTTTAAATATATACATTATGTACTTATATATTATATATATTTTAAATATTATATATTTATATATTTTAATATATTTACTATGTTAGAATATTCTAATATATAATATACATGTCAAAATACTTTCATTACATAATTTTACTTTTAATCATATTATTGATATTAGTATTCAAAAATTAGATCTAAATTAAAGTATAAAAATAATGTTATTGGAATTTAGCATTAGAACAAAGAAGAAAAAATTTAAAAATAAAATATGTATGTATGAATTCTATATTTTAAATTTTAATTTGGAAATATCAGTTGTTACTCATGCTATTTCTTCTCTAAAACTCTATCTGTATGCTTAAAAGACATAGAAACAATGACCCAGTAACAAAGAACATCACTGATAACTAGCTTGTGGTCTCTAAATTTATTAAATGTAGGGTAGGAGCAAGAAAATACAAGAAAGAACTGGAACATCTTGTCATTAAGAAAGAAAATACAATTTCTAAGACTTCTGGGAGCAGAGGAATTGGGTGGAAGTGCAAGAAAAAGAAATGAGTATGGGTTTAACTATTCTGTTCTCTCCAAGTTTTACATAAGTTAAAAAAAAACTTCATAGATAATGCATCCCAATTAGTGAAGCTTGCAGCCAATAAAATATAAAAGTAATAATTATTTATACAAGCAATTTAACGAAAAGATCTCTACCTTTAGGAAGTAGGTTATCTTTAGGAAGAAGGCTTTTATTGTTTAGCTTGCATTTTCTGCTACTTGTGGGTGTATATATTGTAAATGTTTTCATTATTTATGTTCAGAGAAATCAATATTTTTCTGAATTTATGACAAGAGCATATATTTCCATATTGTGTGAGAGCATTACCATTGACAGCATAAGAATTTATAACATGATGATAAAATCCCATCAACTACATGCATTTTAAAATCAAATTTACCTTCTAATTCTTCAAAAATGGAAATATAATTAAATATTGTTCTTCTGAAGCATAGTATAGTTCACAAATATGATCATCAGTCACTTTACTGTGGACATACTGAATGTATTAATTTTACTATAATTTATAAAATAATAGAGATTATTAACAATAGATATATATTAACCTATTCTTTGTATCATGGTATCTCTAATCTGACTACAAAATTTCTCTGATTCAGAAATGATTTTGATATTTTAAATTTTGTTAAAAATACCAAACAGTAATATCAATTTTTTGTTTTAAAATATAGATATAAAAATAGAAACTATTATACTTGTTTATTTCTGTTAGAATAACAAATATTTGCATTTGCTTTTGAATAGAAGAGATTAAATTTCTTCTACTTTTTAAGGAATGAAATGTTTGAATTAGACCTTTGCATATTTTAAGCATTAAATTGTTACTAAGTGTTGTTTTCATTATCAGCTAAGATATGTTAAAAAGCAAAATTAGTTCTTTTAATATAAATATTTAAGAATTTGGGATCCCATAAACATAAGTGAATTAGTTGAGATTTTTTCTGATTAAATTAATAAATCACCCTCAGAACCAACCATTAAATACATGTGACTTTTTTGAGTTTCCAGAGGTCCATAATGCTTATTTTCCTTATTATAAACATTCCATGAGATAATTTTTATTTTAAATATTTCAAAACATAATCTTGCCACATAAATTAATATTTATACATTTAATTTCAATTTCCTAAAGTATTTTTTTAACTTCACAGGATTTATTTATGACAATGATCACACATAATTCTTGCCACAGAATGTCTCAGGTGTGACAGAGCCTAACTCACCATTTTTGGACACACATGAAATTCTCAGTTATTGCAGTTGGGTTGGAGTTATGTGACTAAGTCTATGAACATCTTAAAATAGCTTGTAGGATCCTACACAGACTGCCTGTTTGGCCATCTCAGAGCTCAGAGCATCCAGTAGAGGACACTGTCATAGCTGGAAAAATCCCAGATGCCAACATCAGCACGTAGAGGGAGTCTGATAGACATCAGATTGTGATATGAGCAAAAAATAAACTTTCAATTTTTGAAGCAGCTGAGATGTCATACTATTGATTATAACAACTGACAGTAAATATTCTAATATGGTATACAATTTTGTTAAAATAAGTGATTTAATTTCCTGATGTCAGTAATTGTCCTGTCTTTTAAAATAATATATTTAGAAAATAATATGAAAGGCCACAGAAAAGCAATGAATTTGAAGAAAATATTGTGCAACTAGAAATTATAGATGTTTACAATAATGTTTATAACAATGTTATCTTTGATAGCATTGCATCACACAATGGCTTCAAAAAGATGAAGGATTATGTACATATATAGAGACAGCATAGAAAGACAGAGAGGTAGGGGTGAATGCATGTGTGTGTGTGCGTGTGTGTGTGTGTCTGTGTCTGTATACACACATATGAAATGAACTGCTTTTGTGGATGGGTAGTTGGGGAATCTAAATGTGAGATGCAGTTTATTGTATGACAGCAGGTACCTAGATTATATTATTTACCATAATATTTTATATAGTGACCCCCATAGTAGGTGCTTTAAAATATGTGAATAAATAAGCAAATAAAGGGAATTATGATAATCTGTCACAATACTGGTGTTTGCCTGCTATATTGAACAACAAACATTTAACCAAGTTTACTCCAGAGAAGATAAATCTTTGCAGTGTTGCTATAATTCTGCAAACCCATTTGCCTCCTAGAGCATAATGTGCTGTTCAAATAGATAAGAAACCAGTCACTGGAGCAGTCAAATCTATGCAGATGATTGTCTAAAGCATACTATTAAAGAAAACTAGAGCCTGACAGTAGTTAAAGTGTTAAGAACCAATTTTATTCAGGAAATATTGCAATGTAGGAAAAACAACCTCAGTTTAGAACTGGGCACAATTTTGAGTACAATGAAACAAGTGGGGATTTATAGCCTTGGAGATGATTGGGGCATGGGGGTCAGTAGGGGGAAAACAACTAAAAGTAGACACCAAGTAGGGGGATTCTTGTTAAACTGACAACAGAATTCTAGCTGAAGTCAAGTTGGAGTGATCAGATTATCAGGGGTGGGATTCTCTTTAAAATGATTTACTTAGATTCTTGCTGAAAACAGGCACTGCAGGCCCAGTAATGACTGGAGGAAAGGGTGAGGCCTAGTGGAGAAGAAAATGCAGAGAAGCCTGTCTGAAGTTTAGTCAAGAAGAGAGTCTTTGTCAATATGTGTTGATAAACCACACCTGACTGGTGTGTGATGGTGTAAACAGATGGAGACAAGGGAAGACAAAGAAATGTCATCTAGCCACTTAAATTTTTTTCAAATAAAAATAAGTTGGTAAGCATGCAATGACAAGAATGGTTAAACCTACCCACTTTGAGAAAATAGAAATAAAAATAATTATATAAAACAAAGCTTTTTAAGGAACAAAAAACAAACAGAAAAGCAAACAATATTCTTTCTCATTTTGATATATAAACATTTTATTTCAGAATAAACAATGTAATGCTATATAACAAACTCTACTAAGCTATGGGATTATTAAAGAAAATAATGCTCTATTACCCAATTTGCATATTAATTGGACATATTTATTTTATTATGTCTAATCAACAGCTTAACATCCGTCTATATTCAGTTTTGCCACTACATTTAAAATCTGAAATCTCTTTATAAAGTAGTTATTGCATAGGTATTTTACGCAGTTTATACAATGAAATCCTCTGATCTTGCAGCAATGTATTTGATTCTTGCTATTTCAGTTGGTCTTTCTCTTTAAATGTTTTCTAAATATAAATTAATCTGCAAAAAATTCATTCTTTGATCTAAATCCCTGGCCCAACCTGTATACATCTATAGTCAAGGTCATCTCCACCTCAGCAACAAATCTATTTATATTTTCATCCTCACTTATAAATTTTTAAAATAATATTGACATCCTTGAAAATGTTCTATTTCCTATATAGGATAACTCCTTGATATTTTGCCACCTTTATTACACAGTTCAAATATTGTAAATCAAATGAAGTTTAAGGTACATAAAAGTAAATCTGAGACTGCAGTTTTATTTTTTTCCAAAGTTTCAGGCATATGAACCTGTTTATAGCATTAAGGGTAAGAAGTATTAGACTCCTACATACTTGCATAACATAAATGAAAGGAATTATGCAGGAGATTATTGGAAAAGGATTAGTGGTAAAAGTAGGTGAAACTGTGTGCCTCTGTACTTGTTTCCATACTGTGCCCTCTCAACTGCCTGAATGACAAAGATAACCCTGGCTGGGCACTGTGCTTCCTGAAGCCATTGAGTGATTCAGAGTTCCCCTTTTTTAAACTTTAGTGAAGCAACAAGTAAAATGATTGCTTTATGGATTTTTTTTCACCTGCACAAAAAAATCTATTCCAAAAAAATTAGTGCACATAACTCTGGTTTAGCTTTATCAGCAGTTTTTACACAGTTAATTAGTTATCAGGCTGTAAACTTTTAAAACAGTGTTATTTAATAGAGCTGCCATTAAACACAGTATCTGGGAATAGTTTACAGCATTCTATTTTTATCTCTTTAGAATATAATTCTAGAACTTCTGTTACCAAAAGTAAATCTAGTATTGCACAAACCAGAAACAAGTTTCTGAAAGGTAGAAGGGAAAGCAAAACAAACAAATGAAAAACTAGTTTTAATTACATGCAGAAAATGGACAGAGCACAACTTGGCATCTTAATGATTAATTCAGATCCCCACATACTTGCTTTAGCTGTGATAATTGGTAACATATTCAATATGGTTGGATGGTCTGATCAGTACTGCTAGTAAGAAGCTACTCAGGGAGGTCCTGTCAAGTAATTCATCAAAGGTACTTGGAGTTAGCATCTTTAATATTATCTCATTATCCACATGCTATGTGTATCAAATAAATAATACACATTTAATAGATAATCCTATAAACTACATACTGCATTCAATAAACATTTGATAAAGCATGTTTTTATATCAATAAAATCCTAACAGATCATTATAATTCTAGACATTAACACTATTTGTATTTGATGTTATCATTATGTAAATTTTTATCAATTAATAATAAAATGGATTCTATTTGGAATGAGTATTTCACTGTTGTATTTTCCCTTCATTCATGTATTGAAAACTTAGAGTCACCACTTACTAAAAGTAGTAACTGTTCCCAGTGCTTCATATACATCATTTGGTAAAGATTTGTTTAGTTATCCAAAATGGAAAAACACATTTAAAATGGCTTAAACATCATAAAACACAAAAAGAATTTCAAGGGAGTTATTCCAGGGTTGGTGTCCATTTTGTCTTCTTTGAACATGGACTATCTGTCATGGCCTTAGGAAGTCTCCCCTCCTCCAGGTATCATATCAATATCATATCATGTCATACCAAGTCAACAAACATTGCTTGGCACATTACTACTTCCAACAAAATTGCAAAACTTCTAAAAGAGAGAAAAGAACAAATAAACATATTGTAGCCAAATAGCAATATCTGACACACATGTATTGACTTACTTAATCTTCAGGTCAACCCAGTAAATTAGATATTCTTATTTTACAGAGGAGTTAACGGAAGCATATAGAGATCAAGTAACATAAAGTCAGAGAGATTATTACCATTTTTCTTTCACCAATTTCCTTGTATTTTCTCCTTTGTATATGCATCATTGGCTGCTTTTCATTTTATTTGATTGCCTTCTGACAAGCTTTTCTTCAAAGTTATAGGAAAGGTCTTAACATAACACCTATCCCTCCATCCATTCATTCATCCATTCATTTATGGTGAATATTATGTGTGTGAATGTCGATCAAGGCATTAAAAAATCAGCTAGATGGGAGGAATAAGTTTAAGATATCTATTGTACAGCATAGTGACTGCAATTAATATAATAGTCTTATGGTAGATCTGCAAATGGGGCTTTTGAAATATCTCATTCCAAGTTAATATGTAGAGAAGAAATAAGCTGCAAAGTCTCGAATAAGCTTTTGTAAATAAAAGTATTTAAAAAAACCATGAAACAATAAATTATTTTATATTAGTCATCAGGAAAACAACTATATTCTTCATCAAATGTTGGTACACGCATACCAGAATGGTTACAATGAAAAAAGATATAAAGCATTATAGTCATCAGGAAAATACTAAATTCATCATCAAATATTTGTACACACATACCAGAATGGTTATACAATGATAAAAATAAATAATGTAAATCATTAGCATGTATATATTATAGAATAACAGGACTCTAATGCATACCTGATGAGAAAACCAGTAGCATCTATAAAAGCTAAATATAGCAAACTAAGACTCGGCCATTACACTCATAGATATCTAACCAATAGAAATTTGTATATATGTCTACCAAAAGCCCTGAGTATTTATAAGAACATTATACATGAAAGCCTCAAAATGAAAGCAATGCCAGCAGTTGAAAGGATCAATAACAATGATACATATATATGATGCGGAACACTATGGAATTTTGGATAATTATTAGTGCTACGATACACAACATCCATGATTTCATGAATGAACATAGAGTGAAACATGTAACACATGGAATAACGCCCTGCCCAGTGTGGAGGACTCTAGAGAACCAGTCTGGCCACAGTGGCTTTGCTGCGCCCAGCCCAGACCTCCAAGCCTCCTTAGGACTGTCAGGCGAAAACTGCCTACTCAAGCCTCAGTAATAGCGGACGCAGTGCTGGCAGTGAGAATTTCAAGCCAGTGGTTCTTAGCTTGCTGGGCTCCGTGGGAGTGGGACCCAGTCAGCGAGACCACTTGGCTCTCTGGCTTCAGCCCGCTTTCCAGGGGAGTGAATGGTTCTGTCTCATTGGGGTTCCAGGCGCCACTGGGGTACGAAAAAAATCCTCCTGCAGCTAGCTTGATGTCTGCCCAAACATCTGCCCAGTTTTATGCTTGAAACCCAAGGCCCTGGTGGTGTAGGCACATAAGGGAATCTCCCGATCTATAGATTGCAAAAACCATGGAAAAAGCTTAGTAACCCAGCCAGGTAGCATAACACGAGAACTTCGTGAAACATACACAAGTATCGATAGCTGAATCTATCAAGAGGAAGAAAGGATATCAGAGATTGAAGATCAACTTACTGAAATAATGCATGAAGACAAGATTAGAGAGAAAAGAATGAAAAGGAATGAACAAAGTCTCCAAGAAATATAGGACTATGTGAAAAGACCAAACCTATGATTGACTGGTGTACCTGAAAGTGACGGGGAGAATGGAACCAAGTTGGAAAACACACTTCAGGATATTATCCAGGAAAACTTCCCCAACCTAGCAAGACAAGCCAACATTCAAATTCAGGAAATACAGAGAACACCACAAAGATACTCCTTGAGAAGAGCAACCCCATGACACCTAATTGTCAGATTCTCCAAGGTTGAAACAGAGGAAAAAATGTTAAGGGGAGCCAGAGAGAAAGGTCAGGTTACCTACAAAAGGAAGCCCATCAGATTAACAGCAGACCTCTCGGCAGAAACCCTACAAGTCAGAAAAGAGTGGTGGCCAATATTCAACATTCTTAAAGAAAAGAATTTTCAACCCAGAATTTCATATCCAGCCAAACTAAGCTTCATAAGCAAAGGAGAAATAAAATCCTTTACAGACAAGCAAATACTGAGTGATTTTGTCACCAGCAGGCCTGACTTACAAGATCTCCTGAAGGAAGGAGCACTAAATATGGAAAGGAAAAAATGGTACCAGCCACTGTAAAAAGACACCAAAATATAAAGACCAACAACTCTATGAAGGAACCACATCAACTAATATGCAAAATAACCAGCTAGCATCATGATGACAGGATCAAATTCACACATAACCATATTTACCTTAAATGTAAATGGGCCAAATGCCCCGGTTAAAAGACACAGACTGGCAATTGGATAAAGAGTTAAGACCCATAGGTGTGCTGTATTTAGGAAACCCATCTCATGTGTAAATACACACACTGGCTTAAAATAAAGGGATGGAGGAATGTTTACCAAGCAAATGGAACGAAAAAAAGCAGGGGTTGCAATCCTAGTCGCTGATAAAACAGACTTTAAACTAACAAAGATTAAAAAAAAGACAAAGATGTGCTTCAGATTTATAACCATATTTTAAAATAAAACAAACACATACATTCTCCCACAGAAGTCTTGTTTGGTTAACTACCTTGAACAAATTTCTGCATGTGCAATTTTTGTAAGAGATAATTAAATACATATATCTAATTTGTTAATATCTAATACATGGTAAAATATATTTGTCTTCTTCATTCTTATCTTGGCTCTCAGGGCTTTTCTCAAACTTCCTATTAATCCTTTTTCCAATATTATTTATCACCTTTCTTTGAATCACAGGTATTTTGTTCCAATTTTTTTTCTCCAGTTTCTCTGATAGTCACTTCATTATCTGAAATTCTTTTACTCTCATCTCTACAAATATAAATTTTCCAATTAATGTATGGGATATATATCCCCTTCTAAGTTGTAGTTAAATCATCTCTTTTATCAATCAAAATATCTGTTAAGTGGATCACTTACTAGATCCTTTTATATATCCTTTCTAACACTGAGAACTGTGAATTAAACATAGTGTGTGAATTAATGAATGTATATGTGTGTTTCACACACACACGTTAAGTCACACTCACTTAAAATAAGCCAAAGAAAAGAACCACAGGGTTGAATCAAAATATGCCTTATTTCTATTTGAGTTGAAAACATGTATTTATTTCCCCTCCGTAAATCAATATGCTTGTAATCTCAATGACTGACTTTTGTCAAAGTATTCATTGATTCCTTTATTTTAATCATTGCTAAAAAAATGAATCCTAAGAAAACTGACACATTATTTTTTAGATACTAAGAAGTAAAATAGTATGCTGGACTCTCTCCTTGGTAAATTACTAAAATTTAACTTAAATATAAATATGGCTGGTCACTTTGATATTTGTATTAGTACTTATTCATTTGTGAATGAATAATTTCTGATCTACTTGATTAGAACACATCCCAAATCTTTCTCTACATCTACAGAACACCTACCTAACCCAGGCTGATCAATGTCAAAAGAAATTTAATAGGAAGAAACAACATGACTAATGTCTTTCCACATAGGAAACCTATCAGTGTAAAATGGCATTTAAAAAATTTCATCCAGACTATACACATCTCTAAATGTGTTCCTCATTTTGCACGCAATGTAAAATCTTATTAACTGCTTATCTAGATTTTCTTAGCATATGCCTGTCTTAGCAATTAACATGGAGCATTTACTCTTTGAAACAATACCAAATGGTAAGAATAGATATATTAGTCTTGATGTTTATCTAAGCAATATGCATTATGGCAAGAAAATAGTTCCATAAAAGAATAACTCTACTGAAAACATTTTAACAAGATACCTTATGTGGTACTTAATTACACTGAAGAGAAATGTAAGTATCATGTTTCATAACTTTTTTTTCATAAATACATAAATACATAAAAATACGTCTTTGGGTAATATTTTCAGAATCTTTCTAGGCAATACTGTGTTTCTCTAGGTTGGCTAGTATTATTGATATGTTACATGTGTTTGTTTTACTTTCCTTCTTCCTTCTATATTGATTCTTCCTCAATTGAAAATTCCTAAGAAAATAAGCATATGTAGAGTATGCGGTGATATATCCTTTGAAGCAAAGGTAGTGACTTGCCAAAAATAAAAATAAAAATAACTACATCTACTTAGGATAATTTTTCTCACTTTTTTGTCTTATATTCCCCCAGGTTCTTACCCTCACATCTTTCCTAACCCCATCCACCATCACCACATCACCCTCCGTAGGATATTTTCCCTTACTAGATTGTCAAGATCTGAAAATCAGCTGTATGAACCCAAGTACATAGCAAATATTCTTAAGATTTATTTTCACGTTTGCATGCCCTCCAGAAAATGAGATCCGCTCAATTCTGAGTTTTTAGCAGATGTTTATTGAGGACATATGTGTAACCATATGGCTTTTGGAAAAAAAAATTGCTAGTAGTGCACTTAATAAAATCTCTCACTGATTATAGTCTTCTGCAAAATAAACTTCCTCTTAATTACATGCTTAAATTTACTTTCTAAATAAAATCTCTGCCATTTTTTCATTCGTATAATATGTGCTATATGCCAAATAGTTTGAAAAGTTAATGCCTGCTTTGGTTTACATAAAGCAAGCAAATGTCTGTCTTTTAAAGGTCTGAAATGCAAAAGACCATGGCTTGAAGAAAAGCCATTGATAAAACAAAAAAACAAACAAACACACAAAAGAACGTAATTATGATGTTCAAATCTAATATCTTTGGAAATAAATTCTGTTCTGCACATATTAAGACTTATTGGAGACTTCAAATACAATGAAATGTGTGAGATGTTGAAGTACAATTAAGCTATAAGATTTAATCCATAATGTGCTTAGATTTATGTTGCTTAAAGTGTTTTCTTTAAGCCACTTTTTTCTGTCTTGTCCTTTATGCAGATTTTATTATGCATAATAATGCATAATAAAATTATGCAGAATAATGCATAATAAAATTATGCAGAATAATGCATAATAAAATTATGCAGATTTTGTTATGTCCTTTATGCATCCTTTATTAGATAAAGGATGTTATGTCAAGAGAAATCCTAAGATCTTGTTTGCATCTGTGAAATTCTGAACAATTGATAAGATAATATTTCCAGAAGACATCAATGACAATTTAGTAAGTATTAAAACAGAATTTTATTTTAAAAATGCTTGAAATAAATGTTACTGTTATTTTGCAAGGGAATTTTACTTGCTTCTTGGAACCCAGAAGAAGTTGTGTCATGCAGCCACCACTGATATGATAGCTGTCTTGCCTTTAAAAATTAAGGTAAAAGCAGGACGCGGTGACTCATGCCTGTAAGCCCAGCACTTTGAGAGGCTAAGGTGGGCGAATCACTTAAGGTCAGGAGTTGGAGACTAGCCTGGCCAACATGGTGAAACCCCATCTCTACTAAAAACACAAAATTAATCGGGTGTGGTAGTGGGCGCCTGTAATCCCAGCTACCTGGGAGGCTGAGGCAGGAGAATCTCTTGAACCTGGGAGGCAGAGGTTACAGTGAGCTGAGATCACGTCACTGCACTCCAGCCTGGGCAACAGAGCGAGACTCCGTCTGAAAAAAAAAAGATTAAAAAAAATTACGGTAAAATATAATTAACATTTAAATTACTATTTAATTAGCTGATAATGTGGACAATACTGAAGATAATAAAGATATTTCATTTAATTAGAATATTTGTTTTCACAAGAATAGAGAAAATGAGATGTAAATGAGATAGAAATTAGATAAATAAAAAAACAAGACAGAAAAAAAGGTTTCTAATAAAGACCCATGTCATCGATAATACTAGATATTTGTTTGGAGTACAAATGGTAAACTTCCTTTATCGTGTGTTTCACAAACTTGACAAAAAAATTAATACAGACATTTTTCTTCCAGAAGGCTTCATTTCTGGTTGCTTTTTTCCCAAATGAAAATAGAAGTTTGTTTATTTATAAGATTATTTAAGGCATAAAACTATTACATACTTTAGGCTGGGCACAGTGGCTCACGCTTGTAATCCCAGCACTTTGGGAGGACGAGGTGGGCGAATCATGAGGTCAGGAGATCGAGACCATCCCAGCTAACATGGTGAAACCCCGTCTGTACTAAAAATACAAAAAATTAGCCGGGTGTGGTGGCGGATGCCTGTAGTCCCAGCTACTCGGGAGGCTGAGGCAGGAGAATGGTGTGAAACCGGGAGGCGGAGCTTGCAGTAAGCCAAGATTGTGCCACTGCACTCCAGCCTGGGCAACAGAGTGAGACTCCATCACAAAAAACAAACAAACAAACAAACAAACTATTACATACTTTATTGTGTATGATGTGATATTTTGAGAGAGATATATATATAGTGAAATGATTAAATCAAGCTAATTAACATACTCCACATAAATTCTGGAATGATAAACGTAATTCCAAATGGAATTCCAAATAAACATAATTTTAAATAATATGTGAATGTTGGTTTTGGTTATTGATATTATGTCAATAGAAAATGTATTATTTAATTTTTCCTCTTAATTCTACTTATTGTCAATTCATTATAAATGTCTCATAGTGCACTATAGCATTGTTGTTGTTTTTTAACCTGACTATATTTGAATCTTTGGGCCAGTCCACAGATTAAAGTCATGATTGTGTCACCATTGAAATTTCCTTTTATTTCCTACATTTTCCGTTCTCTCTTTATTTTTTTTTTCTCTATCTCTGTTTGTGGCAACAGCCTTTACACAGTACCAGCCAGGAAATCACATTTATCTTTGACTCATCTAATCCATCATAAAGTTCTACAATTTTTAGTTCCTATATATTTATCAAAATGATCTAATATTGTCAATCATAATATTATTGTTTTAGTTAATTTTTTGCATAAATTATTACTATAGACATAATAAATCCTTGATATTGATCTGAATGTTTTAAGAGGAAAAAGTTAATATTCAAGTGGAATGTGTTGAATTAAAATTATTAAAAATTAAGAAGGTAAATAAAATGACATTTTTTTCCTATTTTATATTTCATTTTTTTTCAAGTTCCAGGATGAAAAATAATATAGACAAATATCTTAGGTATCCTGGGCTGTGGTAACAAAATCCAATCCATTTGGGTGGCTTAAGCAACAGAAATTGATTTACTCAGTTCATAGTTTTGGATGCTGAGACTGAGTCCAAGATCAAGGTGCCAACAGACTTAATTTCTGGTGTAGGCTCTCTTCTTGGCTTGCAGAAAGATGGCTTCTTCTAGCTGTGTCCTCAAATAGGAGAGAAAGAGACAGACAGAGAGGCGGGGACAGAGAAACAGAGACAGAGAGAATGTGGAGAGAGAGAAAGAAAAGAGAGAGAGAGCAGGAGCTCTAGTGTCTCTTATTATAGGGATATCAATCCCATTATGACCCTCATGACCTCACTTAACACTAGTTACCTCCAAAGGGCCTCATCTCTAAATGCCATCACATTGGGAGTTAGGGATTAAAGATATGAATGTTATGGGGTCGCAAACACCCAGCCCATTTAAGTAAGGCTACATAGAACAAAATTAATAAACTGAAAAAAAATACAATCTTCCAACTTTGAAAATTTAGATACTTAAGGCATGTGACTTTTAAAAATCTTATAAAGAGATACTCAAAAAGAAAATAATAAAAAGCCTTGACTTCCCAGTCAAGTTATATTCACAAAAAATCATGCAATACGGTGTAACACATTAAAAGGTAATAGTACTTTTGACTTGAGCTGTCATCTTCAGAGTAGAGCTAACTTTTATTTATGTATGTATTTTTGCTAGCTTTATTAAGGTATATTTCACAAACAAAAATTGTATATATTTATAGTGTATGATGTGATATTTGGATATATGTATATATTGGGAGATGATTAAATCAAGCTAATTAACATATCCATCACATCACATAATTACAACTTTCTGTGGTGATAATATTTAAGATCTTATCCCTTAAGGATTAGAGCTAATTTTCAATTTATTTTAACTAAGATAAATAGTCAAATAAAGTCCCAAGGGCCATGACTACAATAACATGGATATATTATGCTTTTACATCTTATTCTCATAAATATGCTTTAAATTTATTTCTTCAATTCTCCATTTGACACTTGGAGGTTACTTTTTAAAAATCTTTGAATAAATTATTTCAAAGCCACTTATTTCTTGTAATTTTTTGTGGCCTAACTTCAAAGATAGGAAAAAAATGATGAAACAAGAAAACACACAGGCAGATATTCTATCAAACTCCAGACAAAAAGACCTCGGGTTCATTTATTCATCTAGGAGAAATCCTGGATTTCTGTCTTACTCAATTCCATTTAAGTCCTATTTATCACAGCTGAATGTCTGGTGATTCAATACTGGTGATAATGAACAGTGGACATGGCAATGTTTGTAGAGAAGAGCTCATTTTTGATAATGTGAGTAATAAGGTAACTTTAAGACATCCAGTTAGAAGTATGAATTAAGTAGTTAGTGAAAAGTATCTGGAGAGTCTAAATTCATTCTATGGTTCCAAATCGTAATTTTCATGTATATGTGTATATGTGTAGTTTATTTTAGCATGTATATATAAGTATGTATATACTTAATTTAAGTATGTATATAGGTTAAATTTATGTATGTATATAGGTATACATACATAATATAAAGGTATAACATATAAAACTTAAATTAAGGATGTATACTTAATTTAAGTATGTATATAGGTTAAATTTAAACAAGGTTGAGATTTTATTGGACTACAATCCAGGGAAGCTAAAGGCTGATTGGTAAATTTCCCAAACAGGTTTGTTAGAAACGACTCAGATTACGCTGAGACACGGAGGCACCTGTGTGTTTATGGGCAAGACTCTACCAGAGAGAATAATGAAATAATATACATTTTAGCATGTATATATTTGACTGGAAGGTTTTTAAGGTAACTTGTAGAGCTAACTTCAAAAAATTGAATACAGTAACTGTAAAAATATACCATTAACAAATATTTTTTATGGAAATTAATCAGTGGTTAACCTGAGTGTAGAAACAATTTTGTCTGTAACATGTTGCTGATATTATGGAGAAAAAAACTTTATTTAGGTTTTAAAATGATATGCCAAATATCTTCATACTTCAATAGCATAGGTGAATTTATGTTATGAATGTATTCTTTTCATTGTTGAATTATTCTCTCTGGTAGAGTCTTGCCCATAAACACACAGGTGCCTCCGTGTCTCCGCGTAATCTGAGTCCTTTCTAACAAACCTGTTTGGGAAATTTACCAATCAGCCTTTAGCTTCCCTGGATTGCAGTCCAATAAAATCTTAACCTTGTTTAAATTTAACCTAACTCAACCTTTTTCCCAAAATGTACTATAAACTTTGCTTTTTGTTTAGCAAGAGGCTGCATTTCCATGTTGGGTGCTCCTCTACATGAACAAAAATTTTGAAATTAATTCATATTTTTTACCTTCAAATTTGAATAAACTGTGATTTCCTTAAACAAGTAGGAAACATTTTATTATGCATCCAAGTAGAAATGTAATTTAGGCAATTATATATGAATCTAACATATTGGTATAAAATATAAATTTATAAGACATGAAAATACTCTGGTGTTGAAAGCCAATGCAAGACTTGTGTAAAATTTAGAACTTATGAGGAAGGAGAACTGAGTCTAAAAATTAGATGTGTGAAGAAATGGTTGAGTTTTAAAAAGATGACAGGAAGGGAGCAAATGGTAACTCACAAATAAAGGTACAAGAGCATGATAGCCTTTTACTCAGAGAAGAAAACATTTTAAAAAGTGATCTGTTGAGTTTAAGCTGCTAAAATGATTAAGCAGTTTATTTAATATGGAGATCATTGGTGACTTTGGTGTTGAAAACCAAATTGCTAGAGCAAAGGCGTGTAATCAACTGTTAACAGAAAAGGAAGCAAAGGATATACATATAGCTGTGAATAGGTTCATGGTTTTTGTAATGAGATAATTGGACAGTTTTCTTCTGATTGTTTTTGTGTGTGCGTGGAAAAAGAAGCAAAGTTATCTGCTTAGAATGAGTACTGCGGAGGGGGTTTTGGAGATATTGTAGATTTGAGAAGAATAATGAAATTGTGTTATAGTCTATGGCAGGAGGAAAGTGAGTAGACTAGGGAAGTGCATGAGGTAATGATAAGGGCCCACTTGAGATTTAACATCCTAAATGGAAAGTAATCTACAATTAGCAAGGTGTTATATTTTCCTCCAGCCACCTTCATTGCTTGACTGAATCCAAAAAGAAGATGTAGAGCAGATATTGGCTGGATTTAGAGGCTTTGTGTTTTTTGTTTTTCCCTGTAAAGTACACGGTGGAGGGAGCAACAAGTAAGTTGTAATCAGGTTGGTTACAGTTGATTAAATCTAACCATAATGAGGGGAGTGAAAATTGAATTGAAAAATCGAATGGGTTTATAAATTTAGGATTAAGAAGTCTAGACTAATTGGGCTAGAATAATAGACTGACATTAGGATAACATTAAGATTGAAACTAATATTGTAAAGATGATGTGGTTATGGCTACTGATAAAGTCTTGGGCATGACAATAGTAGCAATGGGCAGAGGTGGCTTAGAAAAAAAAGATAAATGCAGAGTTACAATTCAGGAACTAAGAGTTCAGGGTTTGAGGCTGAGTGCTTCTGTATTTGCTTATATGCAATGTTTAAATTTAATTTAGATTTAAATAATCAAATATTTCTTAAAATTTTGTTTTATTTTATCTTATTTTATTTTTTTATTTTGAGACAGGGTCTCACTTTGTTGCCCAGGCTGGAGTGCAGTGGTGCGATCTCGACTCAGTGCAACCTCCACCTCCAGGTTTAAGTGATTCTCCTGCTTCAGCCTCCCTAGTAGATGGGATTACAGGTACCTGCCACCATACCTGGCTAATTTTTGTATTTTTAGTAGAGACGGGTGTCAACATGTTAGCCAGCCTGGCTCAAACTCCTGCCCTCAGGTGATCTACCTGCCTCAGTCACCCAAAGTGCTGAGATTACAGGCACGAGCCACCGTGCCCGGCCAAAATTTTAGTTTGCTAACTAAACTTATCATCAATTAAAAGAAACAAAATCAAAGTTAAAAATTAGATTTATTATAATAAACTTTCTAGGGAAGCTAATTTCTTTTGACCTTTTGGCTGATCGTATATTTTGAATTTAAATAGGTATTAGTAAATTTGCACCTTGGGCAATGACTCTGTTTTTTGAAAATAAAATTTAACAGATTCAAAAATAAAATGGCTCATTAATCTGTAGACATTTCTGTATTTTTCACAATATTCCTAAGGTTTTATTTCTTGTTTATGTTAAAAATGAATTCCTTTTGTAAGACATAGGCAGCAAAAAATATTTAAATCATTTGTTGATGAATAATTTACATTTTTTCCACCATCCTGGCAGGTGCTGCCTTGGCAATTAATCTTGAAGACTTTATCATCCTCTGCCCATTAGCATATGACCGATGTTGTAACTAACACTAGAGGGTCCAGATGCAAAAAGTTTATAGTAAATGTTCCTAACAAATGTCTACAAAATCTCTGGAATTCTCAAGGCTATTATTTCAAACAGAAATTGATAAATGAGTAAATAAAGAATGAAGAAGTTTAACTCTCCAGCTGGAAAGAAGTTAAAAGTTTGGAAGAAAAAAGATACAGCGTAATCTTTCAATATCCTAACCACTTAATATATGTTAGATTTTTAAAGATTTAGTCTGCTTTGTTGAAAACGCATCTTTATTTTGATCTAATGAAAATATTTTAACAATCTTTTGAAAATGTACCTATAGTTTTGAGAAAGAACAGATGAATATATGAGGAGCATTGAACTAAAAAATTCATCAGCAAGAAATATTTTTCTTTACATTATTTTAGTAATTACTCTTTAAAAATGTGTAAAGCAAATTTTTGAATTTAGAAATGCTTTAATTCAAAACATGTAAATTACAGTAACTCATTTGTGTGATTCACAAGTCAAGAGAGAGTTTGAAAATTGACAGTGGAATTTAAGTATATTTCTGTTGAGAAATTTACCACTGTTTCCTCAAAGGCTTAGGATCATTTTCAACAATTTTTCTAAAACCTAATTTTGAAGTTATAATTTGATAGAATTGTATTAGAAAAATAATATATGCATTCAACAAAGGGTTATTGAACTTGTATTTATGCTACATAAGCCAGGCACAGTGCCAGGATTGGAGGATACAATGTTAAATATGTTTTGCTCTCAAGGAGTTTACCTATAAGGTTAGACTCTTGTGGTTCTTAATCTATGAATCTAGGATGACAGAGTACCAGACCTTTTCAATTGTTAATGTGCCTTTTTTCTTTTCTTCAACACATGTTGGTTGCTGGAATTTAGCGCATGTATAATTTTCAGACTGTGGCTTGGAAGCAATCTAGCTGGCTTGTTCTCTCTAGAAAAATTATACACTTCTAACAAAGGCAGAATATTCATTAAGGGTTTCTTTTTAAAAGAAAACACACACATAAAACAAAACTACAAGACAATGGTAAAGTTCACAACATTAACACAATCAGTAATGGAAAAGCCTAGTCAATGGCAGAATAGGATAGAACCTAAGGTGGGAAATAATGACAATTTTAAATCATATATCACATCTCTTCTATTTTTGATCTCAGAATCCTGGAAATGAATACCGAGTAAGCAGTAATAGATTCAATGGCAGAGAAACTTTATTAAAGACTTCAAACACATGAGCAGCTTGTTGAAGCTTAAGGCAGAAGGGTTTTGCCTGGCCAGCCTCATTTCCTCTCTTCTAAAACCTGTCTTCACACTCCTTCCTATTATAAAATCCTTTTCTCTCTCTGCCAAATGTTATCATCCTCCTCAGTGTGACTGTCTCCAGTGAGGCAATCACAGCCTCTTTAGCAGACCCAACTCTTGGTTAGAGCTAACTGGTCCAGGAGTTGTTCCCTGATTCCAGTGAAGACAAGATTTACTGGAAAGGCTGGGACTAAATTGAATTAGTGAATACATCTAGATTTTTAAGCTATGGTTTCTAAATCTTGGGTTGTTTGTGGGTTGTTTCTTGGACCAAAGAAATGGAAGAAGCTTTTTACAGAGAGAAGCATGAAACAAAAGTGCAGAAAAGAGCAGTCAGGCAACAATTCTGTGATTTTTTTCATTTTTTTCCTGGTGTTGGGCCACCTTTTATTGTTCAAGTATCCTTATCTGAAAGCTAATTATGGTTGTTTTCTCTTCCATTCTTTATAAAAGAATCCTAAGTAAATGTAAAGTCAAATGTCTAGGAGAGGCTGGGCACAGTGGCTCATGCTTGTAATCCTAGCACTTTGGGAAGCTGAGATGGGCGGACCATTTGAGGCCAGGCGTTCGAGACCAGTCTGGCCAACATGGTGAAACCCTATCTCCACAAAAATATAAAAAATTAGCCAGGCGTGGTAGCACATGACTGTAATCCCACCTGCTGGAGAGGCTGAGGCACAAGAATTGCTTGAACCTGGGAGGCAGAGGTTGCAGTGAACCAAGATTGCACCACTGCACTGCAGCATGGGTAACAGAGCAAGACTCCATCTAAAAACAACAACAACAACAACAACAAAAACCTAGGAGAAAGCTCTAGCACATTATAGATATTCAGTAAGTCTTTGTTGAAACTGACAAAATTCCTTGAATTTCTGAAGCAACTGAAAATATATGTGTAAAGTTTCCACGTATAAAAACATTTATTTTTATACAATTCAGTCCAATATTTTATATAAGAAATCATGATAAAATTGTAGAAAACATATATTAAATGTTTGGACTATTTATTATCAATTTCATTCAATCCTCATTTATTAAACATAAATAAAAGTAAGGAATCTCTAATACGGAGAAGGCACAGAGTCACAATGAATACTTCCCATTCATATAGAAGAGGATCTGGCTGACTCTCTAGTAAGAGTTCACATCTGCTTAACAGGAACAACCTGTCTAACTCACAAAAGGCCAGAAACAAATGAAAACTTGATTTTTTTTCTTTTTTTTTTTTACTTTAAACTCAAATGTATCCCTGATACCAGTCATTTCAGCAAGGATGGCAGCAGGCCTTCCCTACCCTTTGAAAAGCAGCATGGTTGCAGTTGATCTGAACTTGGAATTGTAAGTTCCTCTCATGACATCAATAATGGATATAATGTACATTGTCTGAATGATGGTTACACTAAAAGCCCAGACTTCACCACTGCATAATCTATCCATGCAACAAAACTGTATTTGCACTCCTTAAATATATACCAAAAAAAGACAATGTAAAGCAATCTAATTCTCTAGCATTGGGCATCTTTGTCTGTGTATAAAGAATAAATATACCATATGCTATATTTTGGCTAAGATGCTTGCAACTGAGCATATACCAGTCTGCTATAAATTGTGTGTGTCGACTGAATTGTCTCCCTCTCACTCAAATTCATATGTTGAATAGAAATATGCCTATAATCCCAGCACTAAATAGAGTTAAAGGCCCTATTTTGAAATAGAGCCTTTAGCGTGGTAATTAAAGTTAAATGGGGTCATTAGAGTCGGACCTTAATGCCATAGGGCTGATGTCCTTATAAAAAGAGAAAGTTACACAAAAGGTATCTCTCTCCCTCTCTCTCTCTCTGTCTCTTTCTCCTTATTCTCTGCAGGCTAAGAGAGGAAAGGCCATGTAAGAACACAGCAAGAAAGTGGTCAAACTAGCAAGAGAGGCCTCACCAGATACCAACCCTGATAGCACTTTGATCTTGGACTTCTGACCTCCAGAGCTGTGAGAAAATTAATTTCTGTTGTGTAAGCAATCTAGTCTGTTGGATTTTGTTATGGCAGCAGACCAAACTACTAGAATGTGTTTTCCAAGTTGTTGAATTCAAGGGAAGTTTGGAGACACTAAAAACAGTGTGCATCCCATTAGCATAAAATGAAACTTTTTAATGTATTTTTTATTTTTAATTGATAAAAAATAATCATATACTCTTGTGGGGTACACTGTTTATTTTTAATATGTAATACCTTACAGAATGATTAAATCAAGCTAATTAAGATGCCCACCACCTCACATACTTATCAAATTTTAATGGTATGAACATTTGAAACTACTGCCTTAGCAAGTTTGAAATATATATTACATTATATTTAACTGTAGTCAGTATACTGTGTAATAGATCTCAAAAACATATTCTTCCTTTCTAACTGAAATATTGTACCCTTTGACCAACATCTCCCCATCTCCCTCCACCCCCAAGCTTATGGTAGCCAATATTCTACTGGCTAATTCTGTGAGTTCAACATTAGATTTCACATATAATAAAATCATGCATGTTTTTTGTGTCTAGCTTATTTCACTCAGCATAATGTCCCCTAAGTTCATGACCTAAGTTGTAAAAAACGATAGAAATTCATTCTTTTTTAGACTGAATAGTATTCCATTGTATGTATGAAATGAAACTTTGGCAAATAATTACAATTAGGTAACTATTCTCCAGTCCTGTGTTTGCTGTGTATTGTGTACAAAACTTCCCAGTGGATAAACATTAGGTTTGCATGAAACATAACTCTACTTATGTAGTTTAATTTCTTCAGGTGAGCATTCAGTCAAATCAATATTTTTCCCATGCACATTTGCCATTTTTGTTACTTTGGTTATTTTCTTTTTTTTGTTTTGTTTTATTTTGTTTGTTTGTTTGTTTGTTTTGGTTGCCTTTTAGTTCCATAGATGATGGGTGGGGGTGAGGGTTGTAGTGTCACAGCATTTGATTGTGGGAAATCAAGTTTCTAACCTTGGAGGGGTTCTGGCAACATTCATTTGCTGAAGTGTCATTATCGTATCTGATATTGGCCATACAGCCTACACTGACTTTTAACATCAGTGCCCTTCACCCAAAATTATGAGATTCTCTTTAGTTAAGACCTTTGGTTTTATTTAGCTAATAGCCACATCTAACCAGGTGGAAAAATCAAGATGCTTCTCCAGGACAGGTGAGATGTGGTGCGCTTGATGAGATTACACAGGTCTCTCTCCTGTTGCCACTTTGTGGGCCTCTCTTTCTACCGCTCTTTCACAATGGCAGCAAAGCTCATGTCTAACTGAAGCAAAGCTCATGTCTAATTGAAGAAAATCATTTCCTGCTACTCTGCCATTGCTCTGTTGGCTTCATCTGCAGTCGGCTAACACTTTTAAGAATTTACCTGCACACAACAATTAGGCATGTTGGGAAAATTTAGATTTTGATGTAATAGGTCTAGGCAGGGATGATGTCTGCACCAAAAACATTAAGCTACATTCTACTGAAGAAGTTATTTAAAAAAGAAGGGCCCTATATACTATGATCATTAATAAAAGCTCTTTTAGGCCAGAAACAAGGTGGTAAGACTCTGTGTTTATTATTGTATAAATTCAAGGTCAGTCGTCTAATATCTTTGTTTTGACTTAAAAGATTTGAATTTATGTGAGAAGCAAATATCACACTATAATTTATAAAAAACAATTTTGAAAACAATGGTAATGTTGATATAAAGTTTATTCTTGTAGTCTGTTAATATCATTAATTTTTCTGATATTTACTAATCCTGTACAATTTTCTGTGACCTTATAAATTCATTATCAAGTGCTGAGATCTTGGCATCTTAGTCAACAAAACATCTGGCATATGCTTGCTCCCTTCTCAACTTATCCTCTTGATCTTCACCCATAAATTTGGAGTTCATTTGCATAGTGCAATTGAATTGCTTAAAATAAAATAAATTGTCCAAATTACTTTAAAATAGAGTAACACATTATTTTAACATGTATTTAACACGTATTTTAACACATTTTAAAATACAGTTGTTATAAATTTGATGAAATATGCCTTATATTTCCCACCAAATTTAAATCAAAGAAATACCTGAATAAATGTGAATGTTATTTTTCCAAAACTATCAGTACTTACAACTATAACCTTTAAAATATTCAAAGCAGTACTTCTAAGACCATGAAAATTAAAGAGAAACAAAGGCTCTTGGTATTTGTGAAAAGGTATACATAGCATCATGTAATATGACATTATTTTTGGTTACGAACCATTCTTCTAGTAAAATTAGAAGCAAAGCCATAAATGTTTTCATGTATTAAGAGAGCAATGGAAAAGAACTTAAGAAATAAATTACCACTTGTTAAAATTATGAACCTAAAGAAGGTAAAAAAATTAACAGCTTCACTAATCAAGAGTAAATCTTTGTTTCAAAACATTTCACAAGGGTGAATGGTATATAACTACTGAGGTTGGACTACATATTTGAATGTATACAATTGTTAAAGGGATGATATTTCTACCAAATAATAACTGCATTACATAAAATGAAGCCCAGAACTACTCAATTTGGAGCAGTTGACCCCATTAAGACTACAGATATATATATATTTATATATATACATATAAAATCTGCTAGCCCTTTGTTATCAACAGCAGCAAAATTAGGTTTCCTGGATTTAATGTTTTGAAATTTAATTTGATCTTTATAATTTCAACTAAATAATTATAAATTATCACCATTTTCTAAACTAAATTATCATAATGTATACAAGATGCAATAGTTAATTTTATGTGTCAACTTGAGTAGGTCAAAGGGTGCCCAGATATTTGATCAAATATTGTTCTAAGTGTTTCTGTGTTTTGGGATGAGATTGACAGTTGAATCAGTAGACTGAATAAAACAGATGGCCCTCCTTAATGTAAGCAGGACTCATCTAATTAGGTGAAGGCTTGAATAGAACAAAAAGGCAGACCTTCTCCATAGTAAGAGAGAACTATTACTGTTTGACAGATTTTGGGCTGGGGCATCAGGTTCTTCCTGCCTTCCAACTCCAACTGTGGCATCAGCTCTTCTTGAATCTCAAGACTGCCAGCCTTCAAACTGAAACTATACATTGACTCTTTTGATTCTCAGGCCTTTGGACTCAGACTGGAACTGTAACTTGGCTTTCCTGGGTCTGCAGTTGAGCTTGCCAACCCAACCTAAAGGTACTGAA
Organism: Gorilla gorilla gorilla; assembly: GCF_029281585.2. NCBI lineage: Eukaryota > Metazoa > Chordata > Mammalia > Primates > Hominidae > Gorilla > Gorilla gorilla. The sequence goes on from NC_073227.2 coordinate 137,316,179, forward strand.
ACTTCGCAAGCTCCATAATTGTGTAAGCCAATTCCTCATAATAAATATCTTCCTTGCTCTCTCTCTGTATATACACACACATTTTATCAGTTCTGTTTCTCTGGAAAGCCCTAGCTGTTACAAGAGATAATAATTCTTGAAATAGCTATTCTAATTATACACATTATTTGCTTTCTGGAAATGATATTGATTCTTATGTGATAAGAGTCAGTATTACAAAACAATGCAAAGTCTCCATTTATTCATGCCAGTCAGGTTTCTTTGTTGGTTTTATGTTTTTCTTTTTTATTTAGATGCAGATGTTAATTTTTAAAGTTATAAAAACAAAACACACACGCAAATAGGTCAATTACTATATTAAGTAAAAATATAAATATGTAAATATATATTAATTTGTATGAGGTTTGAGACATGAAATATAAGTACTTCAAATATTTGGTGAAAAAAAATCAGAAAATAAAGAACAATTTTTTAGCCATTCAAAAATAGAATGTGGTATTTGCAAAAGGAAGGTGAAAACATATGCCCATGACAACTTGGGCCCAGATCTTAAAAACCTACAAACATGATCCTGGGACCTCCCCATTCTGATGTATTCATTGTGAAAGCTCTGTCAAAGTGGTATCCTAGAGATTTCATAAATGTAGAGTTGCTTTACCAACACATTACTCTGTTGTTCATTTTGTGGAGATTTCTGTCCACAAACTGGGTAACCCCAGTGAGTTCCAATCAGGATATTCTCCCCACTCTAATTCAAGACCTTTGACTTGGAAACAATGTCCAAGTTTCAACTGGCAATTTCTCTGGGGATGCTCAAGAGTCTGTCCAAACATGAGAGTGAACTAAATGTGTTTATCATGCTGCCAATCCTCATCATTGTTTGCTGTGAGTTTATAAGAAAATCATAAGAAAGATAATGAGAATAAATCCTATTAATCTATTCCTTTTCCAGCCTGAGAGCTTATAAATTCTGAAGGCCTCATCACAGTGGATCCTGGTAGTACTAAGTTGGCTTTGGATCACCTATCAAAACCTAATGAAAATTGTATTTGTTCTTATCTTATTTTGTCCATGAAAGTCAGATAGAGACCTCTCCTCCAAAACTTCTGTCAAACAGAAATTGCAGACTTTTCACACATGCTATTGGACATGACTGAGCATTTGGTTGGGGGTCGAGATATGAGGTATACATGCAAAGCCTTTGAACAACTTTATCCAACTCATGGTTTTTTCACTCAAAACTTAAGACTTTGCTTTTTCTAGGTTAGATCCCTGCTTCATACATATGTTCTTACTATAATGACATTTTATGTAATACTCTACATGGCAAAATTTCAACAAGTATAATTTATAATTAAAAAGATTATTTTGGGTTTCTGGAAAATTTTTATATGAAAAAATGTTCATTTAGTAGATAACTTAGAACAAAAAAGGAACAAAATTAGTAACATCTTTATGTATTTTGATTGGTATAAAGAAGCTTCCAAAAAATATCTGATTCTAAAACTGCTTGCTAGCCATGTTCCATGAATTTGTGAAATTCTTAGCTGGTCTCTAAATATACAGAACTGTCTCCAAAATAGGAGCATTGAGTTGTTTAATCATCATCATCATCAGCAACATCATCATCGTCATCATCATCTGGAGTCAGACCTGAGTTTGACTCCTAGCCCTTCCAGTCATCAAGTCTGTAATGATGAAGTAATACCTGACACTATGTGCCAAGCTCTGTGTGATAAGCACACCACATATGTAATCTCAGGTAATCAGCTCACAAATTCTCTTTGTCAGACAGAAAAACAGAAACTTAAAAGGAAATACATTTTTCAATTTCTAAATAACCAAGTCTTCCATATGAAGGGATTTGGAGGATTGTGTGAAACTAGAAATACATCTGACAATTTTTACAATCATATGTATGGAAAACAATGTTAAACTGTTAGACAAATTTCTTAGAAAACAAACTTCAGCGCCAGAAAGAAAATGTAAAATCAGCCACAGACAGTAAAAAAAAAAAAAAAAAAAAGAAAGAAATGCAGTGTTTAGTGTTCTAAACACTGCAGTGTGAGGATGTAGATTGGACAATTAAGTAATCATTCTCACAACTGGCACTTTTTGATATACATTTACTTTGTGATTATGTAGTGTGTGTGTGTGTGTGTGCGTGTGTGTGTAAAAGGAGACAGGGAGAGAAAGAGATAAGAGAGAAGGAGACAGGGAAGAAAGAGAATTTCAAATAGGAAGAGAGAAAAAAAACCATATTGCTCTAAACCCAAAAACTAATACACATACATAACTCTAAACAGTATTTGAAGACAGGTACATTGTGCTGAACATGATTTAGATATTGTGTTACTGGTTTGAAAAATGAACCTCAGCACTAGATTCACAGAAGCTGTTGTATTCTTCTGGGGTTCAGTTTTGCAGAAAATTGCTCCATAACTTAATTGTATGCTCAGAAAGCCAATTGACTTGTTTGTAAGTTTATGCAACTTTTATACCTGGTAAATTGGGTGAGTGCAGAATGGCAGGGAGGAAGGAAGTTTAATTTACTCAGAGGTATAATTCATGGTTAATAAATTGTAACAAGCATTGGTGAATAAAGAAACAGGTTCAACAAGGACAGAGGCAAAGTGGCTTCATGTTTTTCTATTTTAAATGTACTTAATTAGCACAGTCCATCCTCTGGGGGCAGAAAACCATGAGACCACGACAGCCTTTGCCTCTGAATGCCAATGTAAGTAACAAATTACTACAGCTGCAACCAATCCCTCCTTTCTTATGTCAAAAACCTGGTGATCACACACACACTTTCATGTAGAGAGAATAAAGAAAATAAATAGAATATTTCTCTAATTCAGATTTTTTTATATCTATAGATAACATGCAGACATCCTTATAAACTTGAATTACATATGCCCTTTTCAAAATAGATTGAATTCTCTAAGAACATGGTGAATTGACAGACTCTCCGTGGTCTGCATATATAGTAAAATGGTAATTTGTCAATGTTAAAAACATTGCATGAAATGTAGAATATTTTGTAAAACACATAATAAAATAAGCATTTGGGCATAGCATTTTAGGATTGTCCACATACTATGAGGTATGTTATTATTGTCTCTATTTTTTGTTGTTGTTGTTGACAGGACTAAGGTTCAGAAAGTTCAAGAAACTATCAAAGGTTTCACCGTAGTGTGTACCTAAAATATAAGCACAGGTCTGCCCAAGTCCAAAGTTCCATTATCTCTTCATTCATTTGCCTGGCATGCAATAAGAAAAAAGACAGGATTCTATGTGCATAAAGCAAGGTTTAGTCCTATACCTTGACTCAGCAGTTTTCAAAAGAAAGTCACCCTGGTGGAGGAAGGGATGGGAAGTACAGTGATTCAGTTTGTCTATTTAGATGTCTATCTTGGAGCAAAATCATTGAGTTCCTCAGTCATTAGGCCTTCATTTGGCACCATGGAAAATGTATTTTGTTCACTATGGTTTCTCTAAACTATTAATTGAAAAGTGCGTTAATATTAAGGACTTCACACATGTATTGTGCTCTGCTTGAAACAGTAATGAATTATCTCCCCTCCCCGCAAAAGCAATATATTTTTAATCAAAAGCATATATGTAAAATGCTACATTAAGCACAATGTGTAATCTGGAACTTCAAATGGCCCTGTTTCAACACTTAGTTCAGAATACATGGCTTTCACTAAAAATAGTAAGATAAGGACTTCATTCAATCTCTGTCATTTCTGTTTTATTTGCTAATGTTCATTTCTGATTTATTTGCTAACATTTAGGTCATGACCTTGAAATGATTCTGACCTTGTTTCTGTTTTATTCTCAGCTTTAATCTCTTTCAGTAAATCTCAGGTTATCATATCCAGTTCCATGGATTTAAGTAACATTAATATACTAATGAGTCTCTAACTTCTCCTTCAACTCTATACATGTAGATCCAATTGTCTTCCCATCTCTACCAGGATGTCTCAAAGGCATCACAAACTTAAAATGCTCAACTTGATTCTTCTCTCTTTTATCATACTTAACATGTCCAAAATTATTTTTCTCCCTTAATCATAACTAATACCTACCATGAGCCAAACACTAGTAATAAGTACTTTTCTTGCATTAACTCCTTTTAGTCTCAGAGCAAAACTATGAGATGGGTGCTATTACAGTTCTCATTTACACATAAGCGAACTGAGGAAAAGAGAGGCTAAATAGCTACCTCAAAGCAGTTAATGGTGAAGAAGGGAGGTCAACTTGGTCTGATCTAGAGTCCATGCTGACAACCAAAATGAGTGACTGAGGCAGATGTCCCAAACAATCAAAGTTTATTGAGTCATGCCTGGAAAAAAAAAGAAAAAAAAATTCACCTCTATGACTCTTTTTCCAAAAGTTTCTTAGGAGTTTTGGTACTTATATATTTTTCTTAAAAAAGGTGGGGCAGGCGGGGTAGGATTTGGGCAGCAGTAAGAGAAATGGTAACATATTTGTGAGACTTTAGTTAGTGCTTAGTAAATCTACATTTTAAATAAGATAAAATGGGAAGAATAAAAAAGGGAATAGAGGAAGCAGATGTTTCAAAGAGTTGTGAGGGAAAGATTTATCTTGTCATGCCTTTGTTCTGTACCTGGGAATATAAGCCGGTAATAGACATTATTAGTGTGAAGCCCTGTGGAAGGGCTGCTTCTGTCTGGCTCATAAGGAGGAAAGCCTAATGGTGGTTAGTGATGGAGGGGATATAATGAGGTTTGTCTGACCTCCTCTCCTGTCATGGCTAGGAACTCAGCTTCCCAGGTTTTGCTGGGGTCCCCTTGGCCAAGAGGAAGTCCTTTCAGTTAGTTGGAAGCTTATAACTTAATTTTTATTCTCAATGTCTTCAAAAATGACCCCACAATTCAATGCCTCCTGTAGTCTCATCTTCCTAAGTGCAGCAACTCTACCACCCACCCCGTACTCAGACCACATCATTTTTTTCTATCTCCCCACATAAAATTATTCAGCAAGTCCTCTCAGCTACATTCCCAAAATGTATCTCAAACCTCACCCTTCTAACTATACTTACTTGCCTGCATTATCATTTCATAGCTAGTGTACTTCAGTAGCTGCCTAACTGAGCTTCCTTCCATTATTTCCTGTAGTCCAGTCTCCGGATGACAGCCAGTACAATCAGGCCTATTCCTTTCATGTCAAGGACCCCTTAATGGTCCTCAACTGAAATTTGAGTAAGAGCCAAACTTCTCTCCGTGTTCCTGAGATGATCTGGTTCCTACCTACCTTTCTGGGCTGACCTCACCTGAAGATTCCTCACATTTACTCTTCTCTACCCACACTGACCTTTCTTCTCTCTCTTGAACACAGCAAGCTTGTTCCATCTTAAAGTCGTTTCCCTTTGTACAGAACTCTCTTATCCCAGAATTTCGCATAATAAATTCTTCCCATCTTGCAAGTGTCAACTCAATTTCTACATCAAGGAGCCTTTCCTTAAGTACTTTCTTCAAAGCAGCGTGCCCCCATGCCCTGCCCCCAATGCACAGTACCCCTCTGTATCTCACTAACGTATTTGTGTTCCTATCCCATCTGAAATTATCTAATTTTTTTCTTTTAAATTAATTGTCTTTCCCTATAACAATATAAAGTTTATAAAGACGAGGACTTGTCTATGTTGTCCATAACCCCATAATCATCTCCTGGAAGTGTGCTTGGTACATAATATACATTCAAATAGATTTTAATAAATGAATGACACAAAATAATAAACTTCTGCTTCTCTTTCTCTCCCTATAGACAGACACATCACACATACATACACAGACACCACACACACTTTTACTCACTTTTAAATCTTTTCAAATGTTCTTTTCATTTCTTTTACCCCATTTATGGTATAATAATAATTTAAAATAGCTTAACTTTACTGAGGAAGTATTTTTAGTGTCATGTATATAGACAACTGCCAACACATTGTAAGAAGCTTAATATATGATTCAAAAATCATCCCATGTGTGGTATCCACTTGTATTCATTCAGAACCAGCCACAAAACTATCCATAGTAATGTCATTTTATTCACTTATGTATGTGCATATATAAGTAAAACATTTTTCCAAAATAAAATAACTTAAATATATCTTCCCCTAATAAACATAAAAGAACCAATATCTTTATATTTTTCAACCGTATTGAGTCTGTCTCATTTAAGTCAATGTTGCCTTTAATGCAGCACCTCTTAACTATCAGATCCATAAAGATGAGCTTGTTAAACATGACAAGTGATTTCTAAATTTACCAATCATTAAGTCTGAGTTTGGGAAATTTAAATTACCAAAAAGTAGAAGAGGTAATTCTCTTATTTGTGGTTGAAAAAAAATTTAAAAACATTCTCATGTTGAAAGTGATTAAATAAATCAAAACATTCCTTGTATATTTCTTCAGAAGCAACTACTGGCAAAATGTTAGATTGTATCTTTAATTAAAAAAATAAAATGACACTCTGATATTTTGTAATTTTTTTTTAACTCCAAAACACATTGTTTCATACTAGATACTCTTTTCTTTTTTTAGACAGAGTCTCCCTCTGTTGCCTAGGCTGGAGTGCAGTGACAGGATTTCAGCTCATTGCAGCCTCTGCCTCTCAGGTTCAAGCAATTCTCCTGCCTCAGCTTCCCAAGTAGCTGAGATTACAGGTGTGTGCCACCACACCCAGAAAATTTTCTGTATTTTTGGTAGAGATGGGATTTCACGGTGTTGGCAAGGCTGATCTCAAACTCCTGGCCTCAAGTGATCTGCCTGCTTTGGCCGCCCAAAATGCTAGGATTACAATCATGAGCCATCATGTTTGGCCAGTACTAGATACTTTTAATATCAGTGTTTTCATCTTGTCAGCACTAAATAGTCATTTATGAACCACTTTACATAACACAGTTGAGTAATCTGAGGAGTTAATTTATAGTTAGTAATGCTTTCACACTTCAGAGGTACTCCATAATTGAAAATAAATTTTGTATCTGTGAATGGCTTGAGAGCATTGATGTGGACTAAATAACCCTCCCTGGTTTCTCTTAATCACGAGGTTGTATTGGCATTGTCAAGTTGTTAGTACAGAGTATTGAGAACAGGGTCTCCTGGGTGTCTGCTGAGGGCTGGAACTCTCCTCAAGGTTGGTGAATGGCCTCATGTCACTGGTGTCCAATACAGACTGGTCCTACTTAGAGGAAATGAAGACAACATTCAAGAACAGATGAATAATGTAAGAAGATAAAGGGAAATTCTGAAAAAATAACCAAAAGTAATGCTAGAGATAAAGTGGATAGTAACAGAAATAAAGAATGCCTTTGATTAGCTCCTACATTACTTGGATTGGCTGAAAGATACTTAGGAAATACCAAACTATGTGGAGAGTAGACAGCATGTTTCTACATAACACATAGGTCAAAGAGAGCATCTAGGGAGAAATTTTAAAATAGTTTTGAACTGATGAAAACACAGCTTATCAATATTTGTGGGATGCACGGCTTAGAGGGAGATTTATAGTATTGAATGCATAATTAGAATAGAAAAAAGATCTAAAATCAATAACCTAAGTTTTTACCTTAAGAAACTAGAAAATGAAAGACAAATTCAATCCAAGGAAGGCAAATAAAGGAAATATAAAACTTTAAATATTAATGTTAGAGAAGAAATCAATGAAATTGAAAATAAAGAATCAATAGAGAAAAATAATACCACAAAAAGTTGGTTCTTTGAAAAGAAAAATAAAATCAATAAAATTAATGCTTCTTATCTCAACAGTAAGAAAACAAAGAAACAACTCAATTAAAAAATGGGCCTATCATCAGGGCAATGTAAGCTGAAACAACAATGAGGTCTCACTACACACTTATTAGAACACCCCAACTTCAGTACAGTGACATAACCAAATGTTGGCAAGGATGCGGAGCTACAAGACAGGAACTACCCTGAAGGTTGGTGAATGGCCTCATGTCACTGGTGTCCCATAGATACTGGTCCCATTTAGAAGAAGTGTAGACAACATGCAAGAACAGATGAGTAATATAAGCAATAAGTGGAAATTCTGAAAAATAACATTCATTGCTGATGGGAATGCAAAATAGTACAGCCACTTTGGAAGACAGACTGATAATTTCTTATAAAATTAAACATACTGTAACCATAAGATTCAGAATTCTCCTTAGTATAAACTCAAAGGAGTTAAATACTTATGTCCAAACAATAACATGCACGTGGATGTTTATTACAATTTTATTCATCATTAACAAAACCTTGAAGCAAGGTGATAGATGAGTGGATAAAGAACTGTGATACTTTCAGACAATGGAATATTATGCAGCATTTAAAATTAATACACTCTCAAGCTATGAAAAGACATTGAAGAACCTTAAATGCATATTAGTAAGTGAAAGAAACCAGTCTGTAAAAGCTAAGTACTATACAATTCCAACTGCATTACATTTTGGAAACAGAAACACCATGGGGACAGTAAAAAAGATCAGTGATTTCCAGGCTATGGAGGCAGAGGTGAGGGGAGACTGAGAGAGACTGAGAGATAAATAGGTATAGCACAGGGAGTTTTTGGGAAATAAAACTACTCTGAATGATACTGTAATGGTGGATACATATTATTTACACTTGTCTGAACCCATAAAATGTACAACAACAAGAAGGACTTCTAATGTAAACTCTGGACTTTGGATGATTATGATTTTTTAGTGTAGGTCCATGAACTGTAACAAATGTACCACTGAGATGGGAAATAATGATAGTGCAGAAGTCTAGGCACAAATGGAGGCAGGAGCAATATGGCAACCTCTGTAGATTCCTCTTAATATTGCTGTGAACTTAAAACTGCTCTAAAAAATTATAAAGACTAAAAAGTATACCAGATCTGATAAATGTGTTTTCCTCTCCCACATAATCCTCATTATGTACCCAGAGCAGAATATTAAATATACCAAAATTCTTTAATTATATTGTAAAATATTTTCTCAAAGCCAGTACAATGTACTTGTTTATTATGATGACTTCTTTTCAAAATATTGCCAGGTTATTTTGATTAAAAAATTATACAACATTTCTGCAAGATTTTTTCCAGGACATTTTAAATCCAATTCAGGCAGAACAGATGAGCCATCTTCCTTATGACAGCAACTAGTCCACTTATTCTACTTTTAAAAAGCTTATTGTCAAAGCCATTCTGTTGATTTACTCTGAGTAACAAGTAGTTTGCGTTGCCAGTTGAACTCCGGCACATTTTGTTCACATAATAAAGTAATAGCTTTTATATGGATTGTTCTAGTGTCACAGACATCATACAACTCCAGGTGAGAAATAGAAAAGATTGTGATTGATTAGATCAAAGTTCAATGTTTCAATCAACTAGTAACTTCTATACACAAGTTTATTTTTGAAAAGCTGATTCTACATATTTCAGATTAAAAAAAATAAAGGCAGTTGGTTGATAAAGATTAAGAAGTTCAATGTAAAGGAAGAGGAAAGAATGGAGAGGCTAATTATCTGAGTTTCAAAACAATTTCCTGTAAGTAAAAAGTAGAAAAAATATGTTTTTTTTTTTTTTCTGGGGGAAGGGGTATTGCCAACACCTTTCCACTTATGCTAAAAATCTGGAAGTAGTTATTGACTATATTACTTTACTCAACACTGCTGTGGCCAGGTTAGTTCAGAAAGACAGGAGGAACCCACCTCCAAAATATGGTTTGTATGTAGAGATGGATAATATGACATATATACACTAAGAAATTATAAAATCTTTATTACTTTCATAAGACGTCTAGGGGAGACTGGGCCAAACCTTCCAAAACAGTTTAAGAGGGCAAGAAAACCAGACTGATGTGAGGCTTTTATTGTGGTTAGGTGTAGGCTGGGGTGAGGATTTCCCTGTGCAGGCAGGAGCATGCATGTTTTGAATCTCGTTTAGGTACGAAAGGGGAGTACTTGGGTTTCCTTATCAGTTTTCCCAGATATAAGCCACAAGGAGAAGAGATGGGGGTGAAGCTTAAAAGCTGTCGGCAGTGAAACATCGAAAATAGAGTTACATGGACACAGGAAGGGGAACATCACACACCAGGGACTGTTGTGCGGTGGGGGGAGGGGGAGGGAGAGCATTAGGAGATATACCTAATGCTAAATGACGAGTTAATGGGTGCAGCACACCAACATGGCACATGTATACATATGTAACAAACCTGCAAGTTGTGCACATGTACCCTAAAACTTAAAGTATAATCATAATAAAATAAAATTAAAAAAAAGAAAATAGACGCTTTATTGCAAATATTATACACAGAATTGCCAACATGTTCTTCCAATGTTACCACTAATTTTTATCCCTCCTTCATACTTAATATTCCTATTTTAGTTTCAAAAAGTTATTATCTTTGTTTGAATCTCTGTAACAGGTTCCTAATGTTAAAAGAAAAACTTTAGAAAAAATAAATTTAACAGTGTTTAATTGAGGAAAGGACAATTCAAGAATCAGGCAGTCACATGAATCAGAATAGGTTCAGAGCAACTCCCTGAGGCTGCCACATAGTCAGCTAACATTTATGGACAGAAAAAGGAAGGTGATGTAAACAAAACCGAAATGACTGGGTGCAGTGCCTCATGGCTATAATCCCAGCAGTTTGGGAGGCTGAGATGAAAGGATCGCTTGAAGCCTGGAGTTCAAGACCAGCATGGGTAATATATGAAAACCCTGTCTCTAAAAATATATATTTTTATAAAATTAGCTGGATGAGGTGGCACATGCCTTTAGTCCAGCTACTTGGGAGGCTGAGATGGGAGGATCACCTGAGCCCAAGAGCTGGAGGCTGCAATCAGCTATGATCTCAACACTGCACTCCACCATAGGTGACAGAGCAAGACAAGATCCTTTCTTTAAAAAAAACGGAAAAAGGAAACAAGTGATGTAGAGAAACAGCTGGGTTGGTTATAGATCAGCATTTGTCCTCTTTGAACATGGATTTAAACAGTTGGTCACCTGTGATTGCCTGAAACTCCTGTTCTGTGATTGGATGATACTTGGCTGCTTGTTACAAGAGCAGGTTACATTCTGTTTACACATCCAGCAGTAAGGTTACAGTTCACTGTGTATGGAGAAACTTTTAGGCTAAACTTAAAATATTAAGGAGGCAGCTTTTGGCTAAACTTAACACTCATCCTATTAACTCTACTCTTGCTTTCAAATTCTGTCACTGATGCACAGTTTCCAGAACAGAACAAGAACTCCACACAGCCCTACCTTCTTCAGACATCATTTGTGCTTAAATAAAACTAAAGAGACACATTTAGCATCCAACTTATTTATTTATTTATCCATTCCCATCTATTCATCTGTAAATATATTTCCCTTTAAAGACATAAGCAGTTTAAGATCGGAATCATCTCTTACTCATTATTGCAAATTGTTAATCGCCTCTGTGCCTCACACATGGAATGGCTATAACAAGTGCTGAACACATGAATATGTGGGGCTCAGGACTATGGAAATTTCAACCGGAAGCTCCTTTTTTCACAGAACTAGTTTTCTGAGATACAATCAAATGTTCAATTTCGAATTAGATTTAATCATCAAACAATTCAGAACATAATTTTTCAGTCTTTATGCTACTTACAAAATATATTTTTAGAGAATGATGAGCAGGTGTTAAAGTATTTTACACATGTTAAATTCCTCCTAAATATGTTTTGTAGTTTTTTTACATTACACACTCTTAGGAAATTGCTTCACTTCCAGAGCCCCAAAAGCATTGTCTCCTTTGAATAAGACTGGACTCATAGTTAAGTTTGCATAAAAACTCACTAATGCACAAGTTATCTTCTCTAAAACTAGTAAATACTAGCATATGTATACAAATTTTAAAAGTTGCCAACAAAATTTTGAAATGAAAATATTGGACAGAAAATTATATCTATTCTGTATTTTTCAAGCTTTTGAACCTTGAACCTTTAGTTCAACTGCATATATAATACTGGATTTCAAAGAAAACAAATATAACTTCTTTATTAGTTATTTTCTATTATGTTAAAGGAGAGAAACTAAAATATTGAGAGTATATGGAGTGCTTTTTTCAGCATTTACACACAAATCTGGTAACCTGGAATGTATTCTTAGTTTATTTAACAAACTTATTTAACATTAACATCACAAATGTTTGGAAGATATGTAATAATTAAATAAAAAGAAAGTGCATCATTATCAAGACGTAATTTTGCTCTCTGATTTGGTCCTATATACTCTGCCAAACTGAAAATCTGACCAGAACAAGGATTAGGAATAAAAAATTGTCGCTTTCATTTGTGAATAAGCAGTATGAATGTTAAAAAGAAAATGTTGCCCAGTAATTTGAATTGAAAATTAAGAAAACTGTAGGTAACATTTAATTTATATTTTACTAATAATAGAACACCAGTTGTTTTGCAAGATAATACATTCAAAGTGTTAAACATCTTCAAATAATTGTTTTCTTTACAGTCAACAATTTTACATGATGAGAAATACAATGTAATTTACATACAGCACTATGATCTTCATATGTGTTGTCATACAGTGTCACTAATTTGGAAAGTCATTTTCAATCTTCACATATGTATGTGTATAAATGTGGGGTTTAGGTGTGTGTGTGTGTGTATATATCTCTCTATTTAAGCTCATTTTAGAGTTCTAAAATAATATGACATAAAATAAATGGTATATTTGGTTTTCCAAAAATCTAACAGGTTAAATAACTATTATAATTAAAATACAATTGTCATTAAATCATTCACCTATATTTCATATTTAACCTTACTAGGTAAATAATATGCTTTAAAGATAATTTCCTCAAATAGATCTTTAATAAACAGCATTCATGTTGTAATTATAGATCCACATAAAGAAGAATTTTAGAATTATGCTCCATGCTGCAATACTGCTTTGTTTTTAATAATGTATAAATTAGTACATTATTATCATTGGTGATCATCATTGCTTTTTCCTTCCCTTCAAAAATCACTGATGTCGACAGCAATAAACCTGTGGACATTGTTGTATTCTTACTTCAGAGGGAGAAGATAGCATCTATGAAGATGCTTTATTTCCAACCAAAAATTAAGTCTCCATAAAAAATAATTCATAGAAGTCCATCATAAAACCTGATGTGTAATAAGAGCAAATAATATGTTTTTAGATATGGGTTTTTTTAAGGAAAGTACAGTATTGTGTAAAATAGTATTTTAAATGTGTTTTTTTTAATTACCAGAAACAGTTAAAATTTTATGGAATATCCCTTTATGCTATAATATAGAATCTCTTTCAAGTTTCATGACTTTTGAAAATTAACAGAAGTTTCTAACAGGTAAGAAACTTGGAGCTTCTTAAGGTGAACTATATTAGAATCTTGCATTTTTCATATTAACAAATCCCTACATTATCACATATTTCTTAATCATCTTCTTTGATGGCCATGAGAATATATCTCTCAAATAATTGTAGGGAATATCATTGACTGACAGTCCCAGCTGCTGAGCTCTGAAATGCATTATTGTATTTGTAGCAGTCACAGGCTGCTGCCAGCTAATGACTAAACATGGCAGGGAAAGTAATGCTTGGTGTTTCTGAGAGATTCAGATTTCTGAAAAGAGTCCAACTCAAATTCTCTCATATGGTTTGGCTGTGTCCCCACCCAAATCTCATCTTGAGTTATAATCTGAATTGTAATCCCCACGTGTCATGGGAGGGGCCTGGTGAAAGGTGATTGGATCATGAGGGAGTTTTCCCCCATGCTGTTCTCATGATAGTGAGTTCTCATGAGATCTGATGGTTTTACAAGTGACAGTTTCCCCCTCTTCTCTTGCCTGCTGCCATGCAAGACGTGCCTTGCTTCCCCTTTGCCTTTCCCCATGATTGTGTTTCCAGAGGCCTCACCAGTCAGGCAGAACTGTGGGTCAATTAAACCTCTTTCCTTTATAAATTGCCCAGTCTTTGCTATTTCTTTATGGAAGAGTGAAAATGGACTAAAACAGTCTTATTGAGGATTCTCAAAATCTTGATGACCTTTTCTTATGATTATACTGCAGGTCTGGGTTAAACAGGCATCGCAATTTGATGGCTCTCTCATCCTTTCTTATTCCCCTTTCTCAATTGTCTCTCACTGGTCTTTCCAATAAAAAGTTCCCTAAACAATTTGATCCCATTTCGATTTCTGCTTTTCTAAGGATCGAGATCACTATACATGCTGTGAAAATTGTCAGAATAGAAATGGAGTCACTTGAGTTAAAAAAGCTGACAAATAAATCTAGGGAAGGCCATAAAGGAAGGGTTCTCATGCACAAATGCTTGAGAGCAAGAACTATCACATAAGACTGTGCCAAATTCCACAAATTTGGACAAAGGCCATCACAATCTTAAACACACTCACATTTCCATGAGGACCTCTGCCCAGCAATTGCCTGTCCATCCTCTGACTGGTGTCATCCCAACACTGATCTTTGCAACCAAAATAATTATCTCAAACAATTATGTAATACTCCTCATTTTTTCTTTAAAAACCTTTGTCTTCCTTTGCCTCCTTAAATATGCACATAGTTACTACAGTACTCATGTCCCAATTGCAATGCCTATTCACATTGTTTGTAGAAAGCTTCCTATCTACTTATTACATTGTTGCCAGAAATGGAAATGAAGTGAGCTCACCTCAGTTGGATTGGTGGCCCCTGGAATTGTGTGTGGTACCTACCAAGCTTTTTGTGCCTTCTATTACTGTGGATCACTTTTACTGTCCTGGTGAATCTCCTTAGATTCTTGTATCTCCTCCCTTAGTTTTCTCAATTTATTTTGGATTTTATCTGGGATCTGATTTTGTTATAAGGCCACCCAAAATGAAAGATGTGGCATCTCTTCTGGAACTATAAATGTTTTTGGGGGGGACCAAACTCTTAGCATAAAGACAAGCATCTTTCTAGTTTGAGTACTCCGGTTTTTAGAGAATTTACATTCGGTCTCTGAAGCATGACCTTTCTGGACAATTTACTTTTGTGTCTGCATGCTTGGTTTAACATTTTGTTTAATCTACATATCTGCATTAACATATTTGTGAGTACTCTGATTTTTGGTTCATTTTGGTTTGGTTATGTGCATTTGTAAATAATTTAGCTCTTCTTGTTTTCTTTGCTTGTTTCTGAACATCTTCTGAGAGCAAAAATAAACATTCCAAATGATGAATGTGAGATGGAAAATTAAAAGCCACTAGGGCAATTGCTCCAACTAAAACCCAGTTTCAAACTCCCTGACAGTATTTACTAACATAAGATTTTCTTTGCTCTTGAGAGATTAATAAGAAAAAAAAAATGGGACTCTTAAACATTAAGGCATGCCAAGCTTTCTGGGACCCCAGTCAGGTACATAGCTTTTTTTCTTGTGCAGGTTTTAAAATCTGTGACCATGATGAGGATTGTTAGAACTTTCCAAGCTTGTTTTTATATATCTGAATTAGAAACTGCAGCCAACTATAGAGTTAACATGAAGCGTCTTTTAAATTCTCTGTATATCTCTGTATTGTTTTTCCTGCCTACTCTAAATATTTTGGCTTTTCTTTTTTTTGCTTTTATTAAAATAATGTACTATTGCTAATTTCAAAAGTCACTTAGAAGTCTTAGGGCATTTCAAACAAATTAAGAAAAAAATGTCTTAAGGAGCTTTCAAATTAATGATTTTACAAATTATAACAACTCCATGACAACCAACAACCTGGACACCTTTGGAAAAGTAAATTTAGGTTTGTCTGAGTGATAATTGCTTAGGCTGATAGAATAGTTAACTAAAGAATCGATATTTTAAAAAAGAAGAAAGAAAAAATAATAAAGAAACAAGTAGGCTTTCAGACCAAACAGATCAAACTCCTGGTCTGAGATAAAAACTATAAGGTATTCCTGTCTGGCATAAGAATTGCTTTGTCAGCAATGCAGGGTCCAGAAAACACCAAAAATAAAAATAAAAATAAAAACCTTTGGATACACTCTTCCTTTTAAAAATAAAAGCACTACTAAAATGCTTTCCCTACTGACATTGACTCGTCTAACAAAGCAGATGAGTAAACAAAAGACAGATTTGTTACTAAAAAAATTCAAAGGCACTTCGGGATATTTTTCCTATACATTTCAGCCAGTCCTAGCGAAAATGTAAACATTTGAAAATTTAACCTCAAATTCATTGCAAAATGAAGAAAAGGACAGAAAAGGGATAAAAGAAAATTTTTAAAAACCAAACTGCTTTACCCAAAAATTGTGATCTGCAGCTTTCATTAGATTACCTATAGGAGCAAATAAAATTTAGCCATCTGAACAGGTCTTATTTTGTCAGAAATATAATTTGGATCCAACTGTCTTTTATAAACCAGTGAGCTTGTATTACTTTGTTTGATTGTCTCGTGACTTAAATTTTGCAATGAAAGCTATAAGATGTTTATTTCTGTGTTAGTATATGTGTTTAGGTCTTTATATATGTATGTTTTGTTTACGTGGTATAACCTGGTGTAGTTGGCCAGAAATCCCTACAGAAATTATATTTAGATTGGCTTACATAAATGAACAGTTATATAAACTATATAGTAATTAACCAAATGCCTTTTAATTATGTGATTTAAGTAAATCTTTGAAAATAAGCAGGTTTGAAATTTGTTGATAAAATAAAAACAAAAACGTTTTCAACATTTTCTACATACATTTTTGCCTAGGTTTACAAGTCACACAGAGTTTTATATTTGCCACTGCTTTAAATTTTAAGGTCATCAAACTATAAACCCAACCTTCAGACAAAAACTCCTTCTTTGTCTCAAATCCACTTTGATTTGATTTTTGTATATGGTGAGAGATAAGTATTTAGTAACATAATTCTGCATATGAACATCATTTTCCCAGGACCAGTTATTGAAGAAACCATCATTTACCCAATGTATATGCTTGGCAACTTGTCAAAAATTGATTTGCTATAGATGTGTGGATTTGTTTCTGGGTTTGCTATTCTGTTCCATTGCTCCACGTATCTGTTTTTATGTCACTACTATGCTGTATTGGTTACTATATCTCTGTAGGATAATTTGAAGTCAGGTAATGTGGTTCCTTCAGTTTTCTGCTTTTTGTTCACGATGGCTTTGTTTATTCTGGGTTTTTGTGGTTCCATATACATTTCATTTTATTTTATTCTATTCACGTGGAGAGTGGCACTGGTAGGTTTTTAACTTTATTTCTTGCTGTTTAACTGGGATTACTTTTAAAATTTCTTTTTCAGGGTGTTCACTGATAGCATATAGAAATGCTACTACTATTTATATGTTGATTTTGTATCCTGCAACTTTACTGAATTTGTTTATCAGTAATCATGCTTTTTGGTGGAATCTTTAGGTTTTTCCAAATATAAGCCCATATCCTCTGCAAACAAGGATAATTTTATTTCTTCCTTTACAATTTGGATGCCCTGTATATCTTTCTTTTTTTATTGTTGCGGCTAGGACTTACAGCAATATGTTGAATAACAGTGGTGAAAGCAGGCATCATTTTCTTCTTCCAGATATTAGAGAAAAGAATTTCAGTTCATCCTCATTCAGTATGATACTAGCTGCGGTTCTATCATATATGCCTTTTATTATGTTAAGGTATGCTCCTTCTGTACTCAGTTTTTTGAGGGTTTTTGTCATGAAGGGATGTTGAATTTTATCATAGGCTTTTCCAGCACCAATTGAAATGATTATATAGTTTTTGTCCTTCATTCTGTTGACATGATGTATCATACTGATTGATTTGTGTGCGTGGAACCACACTTGCATGCCTGGGATAAATCCCACTTAGTCAGGATGAATATTTTTCACTGTGATCTTGCATTTAGTCTGCTAGTATTTTCTTGAGGATTTTTGCATCCATATTCATCAGAGATACTGGACTGTAGTTTTTTTTTTTAATGTGTCTCTGTCTGCTTTTGGTATCAGGACAATACTGGCCTCACAGAATGAGTTTGGAATTATTCCCTCCTCTTATACTTTTCAAAATCGTTTGATTAGGATTGGTATTAGTTATTCTTTAAATATTTGGTAGAATTCAGCAGTGACGCCATCGAGTTCCAGGCTTTTATTTATTGGAAAACTTTATTATAGCTTCAATCTCATTACTTGCTATTGGTTTCTTCAGATTTTGTATTTCTTCTCGTTTCAATTTTGGTAGGTTTTATGTGTCTACAAATTCACTCATTTCCTCTAGATATTTCAATTGATAGACATATAGTTTCTTATAAGAAGTCACTAGTGATCATTTGAATTTCTGCAGTATCAGTTGTAATGCCTCCTATTTTTCATCTCCAATTTTATTTATTGGACATTCTCCCTTTTTTTTGTTAATTAGTCTCGGTTTGTCAATTTTAACTTTTCAAAAATTCAACTTTTGGTTACATTGATATTTTGCATTGTTTTTTTCATTTCAATTTCATTTGTTTCTGCTCTGATCTTTATTACTTCTTTTTTTTTCTACTAAATTTGATTTTGGTTTGCTCTTGCTTTTCCTGTTATTTAAGATGCATTATTAGGTTGCTTATTTGAATTTTTATTCTTTTTTGATGTAGACACTCATAGCTATAAACTTCCCTCTTAGTACTGTTTTGCCTTATCCCAGACATTTAAATATGTTGCGTTTCCATTGTCATTTGTTTTGAGAAAATTTTCAATTTCCTTCTTAATTTAATTATTAATTCACTGGTTATTCAGGAGTATATTGTTTAATTTTCATGTGATATGGTTTGGCTCTGTGTCCCCACCCAAATCTCATGTTGAATTGTAATTCCCAGTGTTGAAGGAGGGGCCTGGTGGGGGGTGGTTGAATCACGTGGGCAAACTTCTCCCTTGCTGTCCTTGTGATAGAGTTCTCACAAGATCTGGTTGTTTGAAAGTGTGTAACACCTTGCCCTTATCTCTCTTACGCCTGCTCTGGCCATATGAAAACCATGGTTGCTTCCGCTTCACCCTACCCCATGATTATAAGTTTTCTGAGGCCTCCCCAGAAGCAGAAGCCTGTAGAGCCCACAGAATGATGAGCCAATTAAACTTATTTTCTTCATAAACTACCCAGTCACAGGTAAGTCTGTATAGCAGTGTGAGAATGAACTAATACAGAAAATTGGTACCAGAGAAGTGAGGCATTGCTATAAAGATTCCTAAAAATGTGGAAGTGATTTTGGAGCTGGGTAATAGGCAGAGGTTGGAACAGTATGGAGAGCTCAGAAGAAGACAGGAGGATGAGGGAAAGTTTGGAACTTCCTACAGACTTGTTAAATTGTTGCAACCAAAATGCTACTAGTTATATAGACAGTAAACTCCAGGCTGAGGAAGTTTCATATGGATATGAGAAACTTATTAGGAACTGGAGTAAAGATCACTGTTGTTGTGCTTTAGCAAAGAGACTGGTGGCATTGTGCCCCTGCTCAAGAGCTCTGTAGAACTTTGAATTTGAGAGAGATGATTTAGGGTATCTGGCAGAACAAACTTCTAAGCAGCAGAGGATTCAAGTTGTGGCCTGACTGCTTCTAACAGTGTATGCTCATATGGGTGCACATAGAGATTATCTGAAACTGCAGCTTATATTTAAAAAAGAAGCAGGACATAAAAGTTTGGAAAATTTGGAGTCCAGCCATGTGGTAGAAAAGAAAAACCCATTTTCTGGGAAGAAATAAAATTCAGCTGGAGAAACTTGCATAGATAAAGAGGAGCCAAATTATGACATCCAAGACAATGGGAAAAGTGCCTCCAAGGCATTTCAGAGATCTTCCTGGCAGCTTCTCCTATTATAGGCCTCAGAACCTGAGAGGGAATACTGGCTTTGTGGGCCAGGCACAGGGCCCCGATATCCTGTGCAGCTTCAGAACATGGTGCCCTGTGTTCCAGCTGCTCCAGCTCCAGCTCCAGCCATGGATAAAAAGAACCCAGATACATCTAAGGCCACTACTACAGACGGTGCAAGCCAGAAGCCACCAATGCTGCCACATGGTGTTAAGCCTGCAGGTATGCAGAGGGCAAGAGTTGAGGCTTCGGAGTTATATTATTCCATTCTCACATAACTATAAATAAATGCCTGAGACTGGGTAACTTATAAATTCTCACGTAACTATAAATAAATGCCTGAAACTGAGCAACTTATAAAGAAAAGAGGTTTAATTGGCTCATGGTTCTGCAAGCTGTACAAGAAACATGGCTGAGGGAGGCCTCAGGAAACTTACAATTATTGTGGGAGATTAAGTGGAAGCCAGCCCATCCTGCATGGCTTGAGCAGGAGAGAGAGAGAGAGCAAAGGGGGAAGTGCCACAGACTTTTAAACACTCAGATCTTGTGAGAATTATATCACAAGGTATCACTAGAAGGATGGTGCTAAACCATTAGAAACCACCCCCATGATCCAATCACCTCCCACCCGTCCCCACCTCCAACACTTGGAATCATAATTCCACATGAGATTTGGGTGGGAACTTAGAGCCAAACCATATGAGGAGCTTCCACATAGATTTCAGATAATGCATGGAAATGCTTGGATGCCCAGGCAGAAGCCTGCTGCAGGAGCAGAGCTCTCATGGAGAACCTCTACTAGAGGAGTGCAAAGGGAAAATGTGGGGTTGGAGCTTCCATACAGAGTCCCTACTGAGGCACTGCATAGTGGAGCTGTGAGAAGAGGGCCACCATCCTCCAGACCCCAGAATGGTAGATCCACCAACAGCTTGCACTATGTACCTCAAAAAGCCAGAGGCACTCAATGGCAGCCCATGAAAGAAGCTGTGGGGACTGTACCCTGCAGAGCCACAGGGGTGGAGGAGCCCAAGGCCTTGGGATCCCACCTCTTGCATCAGCATGATCTGAATGTAAGACATGGAGTGAAAGAAGATTATACTGGAAGATTTAATAACTGCCCTGCTGGGTTCTGGACTTGCATGGGGCCTGTAGCCCCTTTGTTTTGGCCAATTTCTTCATTTTTGAATGGGAACATTTACCCAATACCTGTACCCTCATTGTATCATAGAAGTAACTAACTTGTTTTTTATTTTACAGGCTCATAGGCAGAAGGAACTTGCTTGTCTCAGATGAGACTTTGAACTTGGACTTCAAATTAATACTGGAATGAATTAACGCTCTGGAGAATTGTTGGGAAGGTATGATTGTGTTTTGAAATGTGAGAGGGACATGAGACTTGGGAAGGTCTGTGGCAGAATAATATGGTTTGTCTCCATGTCCCCACCCAAATCTCATGTTGAATTGTAATTCCCAGTGTTTGAGGAAGGGCCCGGTGGGATGTGATTGAATCATGGGGGCAAACCTCCCCCTCGCTGTTCGTGTGATAGAGTTCTCATGAGATCTGGTGGTTTGAAAATGTGTAGCACCTCCCCGTTCTCTCTCTTCCTCCTGCTCTGGCCATGTGAAGACCATGTCTGTTTCTTCTTCAACTTCCACCATAATTGTAGGTTTCCTGAGGCCTCCCCAGAAGCAGAAACCTGTACAGCCCACAGAACGTGAGCTGATTAAACCTCTTTTCTTTATAAATTACCCAGGCTCAGTTATGTCTTTACTGCAGTGTGGGAATGGACTAATACAGCATGCATATGTATAGTTTCCAAAATTCCTCTTGTTATTGATTTCTAGTTTTATTTCATTGTGATCAGAGAAGACGCTTGATATCATTTCAATTTTTTGAATGTTTTAAGACTTGTTTTGTGACCTCATATATAGTCTATCCTTGACAATGATCCATGTGCTGAAGAGAAAAATATGTATTCTGCAGACATTGCAAGAAATTTTCTGTAAATATTTTTAGGGTTGTTTGTTCCATAATACAGATTAAGTCTGATGTTTGATTGTTGATTTTCTGTCTGGATGATCTGTCTAATGCTGAAAGTTGGGTGTTGAAGTTTTCATCTATTATTGTATTCAGATCTCTCTCTCTCTCATTAGCTTGAATAATATTTGCTTTATATCTAGTTCCTCCAGTATTATGTGTATATATATATATTTACAATTACATATCCTTTTGAGGAATCGAACCCTTTATTTTTATATAATGGCCTTCTTTGTTTCTTCTTACAGTTTTTGTTTTGAAATTTATTTCACCTGTGATAAGTATAGCTACACCTGTATTTTTTTTTTTTTTTTGGTTTCAAGTGGCATGGGGTATCTTTTTCCATCTCTTTATTTTCAGCCGATTTGTATCTTTATAAATGTAGTATTTATTGTAGGCGACAGATCATTGCACCTTTTTAAAAATAATTCATTCAGTCAGTCACTCCATGTCTTTCTAATGGTGAGTTTAGTCCATTTACATTCAATGTTATTATTTATAAGTAAGAACTTACTCCTGCCATTTTGGTATTTGTGTTCTGGCTGTTTTGTGGTCTTGTCTTCCTTCTTTCTTTCCTTCTTGTATTCTTTTTAACGAAGGTGGTATTCTCTGGTAGAATAACTTAATTTCTCTCTTTTTAATTTTGTGTATCTATTGGATGTTTTTTTAAATTTAAGATTACCAAATACTGTCTTGCAAATACTGTCTTAGAATTCATTATTTTAAGTTCATAATGCTTTAACACTGCATATAAAACAAACAAAAAAAACCGGGAAAACTAATAAAAACCCTATACTTTAATCCATCATTTTTTAACTTTTTTGTTTCTGTTTATGTCTTATTTTACCAATCTTGAGTAGTTGTTGTAGTTATTATTTTTTATTGTTTCAGCATTTAGTTTTTCTGCTTAAGTGTACTTTATACCCCACAATGACAATGTTGTAATACTCTGTTTATTTGTGTGCTTACTACTACCAATGAATTTTGTACCTTCAGATGATTTCTTCTTGCTCATTAATGTCATTTTCTTTCATATTGAAAAAATTCCCTTTAGAATTTCTTGTAGGAATGGTCTAGAGTTGACAAAATCCCTCAACTTTTGTTTGTCTGGGAAAAGTCTTTATTTCATCTTCATACTTGAAGAATAATTTTGATGGATGTTCTGTTCTGGCGTAATTGTTTTTTTCCTTTTTCAGCACTTTAAATATGTCATGCTACTCTCTCCTGGTTCATAAGGTTTTCACTGAAAAGTCAGCAATTAGATGTACGGAGTTCCATTGTATGTTACTTTCTTTTCTCCAGTAGCTTTTACTATCATTTCTTTATCCTTGGCCGTTGGGAGTTTGATTATTAAATTCCTTGAGGTAATCTTCTTTGGGTTAAATCTTCTTGGTATTATATAACCTTGTACTTGGATACTGATACCTTTCTCTAGGTTTGGGAAGTGCTCGTGTATTATCGTTTTGAGTAAATATTCTATCCCTATTTCTCTTCCTACTTTCTCTTTAAGGCAAGCAACTCTTAGATTTGCCTGTTTGAGGCTGTTTTCTAGATCTTATAGAAGCTTCCCACATTTTCAATTCTACATTCTCTCAAACAGTGACTGACATGACAGTTTAACAGGGAGTGACATAAAGAGCTTGACATGACAGCAGCGTGGTGAATACTTGTTGAATAAATAAATAAAGGACTATTGAAGTTCACAAATAGAAGTTGTAACCACCAGGGTTGTCTTTATGTCAACCTAGTTTCAATGAATGGACACCTTCATCAATCACATCAATGTTAAGTTATGAAGATACTTACATCAACACTGCCAAAATGGCAGTGATCACTTTGACGGGAACTATGTATCTGATATATTCACAATGTACCTGTGACTGAATTTTACACAAGAACCTAATTGTCCTATTCCAGAACTTCCTGGAATTTAGTGAGTGTATATGTATATATATATATATATATATATATATATATATATATATATATATTTTTAATATATACTTATGTGTGTGTGTGTTTATATATATACACATAAGTATATATGTGTGCATATATATAAATAAATATATATGAGTATATATAAATAAATAAATAAATTTGTATATATACTCACATATATACACACACACATATATACACACACTCATTTTATATATATATTCACTGTATATATATGTAATCACTATATATAATTTTAGGGTAGGATCTTGTTACTATTATTTGTAAATATATATACAAATTATATATGTACATTAATTACTTATAATTATATTATATGTAACTATATTTTAATATTCATATCTATATATTTATAAACATTCCTCCTCAAAACTTGACCAAGGAAACATTGCCACCATATTTTGTCAAGGTGTTTAACAAAAGCTAGAGTCACCAATTATTTTCTGGAATCACTAGCCGTATTATATATAGATCATAATAAAACCAAATTTGTACAAAAACTACGTCCTGTAAAGTTTCGCAAAATTTTGGAAAGTATGCACAGTTCTGGAAAATCAGCAAGAGGAAGCATCCATTTATCAATGTATCCTATCTATTTGGTTCCTCCAATACCAGAAATTGCCCAGACATAAAATGTATTTATTTTATAAATAAAATCATCCCGAAGTTAGCATTCCATTGGGAAGAAAAAGAATGCCATCTAGAATATGTTAATTTGTAACTAAAGTATATTAAGTTCTTCAAAATACCTAATAACTATTTAGTCACTCTTTCATACACTTAGCTATAATGATTGAAAAATATTTGGATTTGGACTTGTCAAATACATTACCTAAAATTGCTAAAAGTAATTTAACAGTATCAGAAGCCAACACAGTATATATTTTTCTGAGAAGAAATGTGTGAATTTGTTACATTCTAATTAACTCTGCTCTAGTAGGCAAGTAGGAAGAGAGTTTGCAGGGAGTACAACCAAGAAAACTCCCACTTCAAAAACTGGGATAATTCAAGAAGTAGAGGGGAAAGAGGCACTCTGAAACATTATGTTGGTTTCCTACATTAAATAGAATACGTTTCCATTTCAATGCACTCTGCTGATTTGTATTTATACATTAGGAAGACATAAAAACATTTTATGTTATGCTTTTCAGCCAGTCAAGGAAAAATTAGCATAACAAATTGGCTGCAATCTTAGACAATTTTAGGGAAGGATCTTGTTACAAAAGATGTAAAAGGCTTTAAAAATACATGAAAGTAAAAAGAAGTTGTGCGTTTTTAAAAACATGATTTAACTAAAGGCTTTATTATACCTAATTAGAATAGAATTAAACATTATCTCAATGCTAAATTTCTTAGAATAATTAAATACAAGAAAAGTCAGAGTTGAGTTTTGCCTTTTAAAAGTTCATACATTTACAAATGAGGCATTATTAGTGTCTGGTGCAAATGATTAGTCACACCCGGAATAAAGGCAAAAGAGCGTGAGATGGTTTTAAGGAATATTACATGTCAGACAAGGATCGCAGTATCCACTCCCATCAACTTAGCACAGGGTTTCACAAGTGGTAGCAGCACCAGCCCTAGTGCAGCAGCATCTCTTGTTATTTAATACCTTATTAATCTTAGCAATCAAAAGGTGGTTAACCAGGTGAAGATCCCAGAAGTAGAACTGTCACATGCAAAAACTACTACCTAGGGACCCGTTCTGGTGTTATTATGGGAAGACAGAGGCTAACAGAGTAGAAAAGCAGCACTCCAAAACATAACAGCGAACTTGCAATGTTCCATTAAGAATAGGTTAAATGTCTGTTGTCTGATTAACCAGAAGTCAACAGTTTAATAAATATGCACAATGTAAACGAACATAGCAAGTGAAAACTTTCAGGATTGTACTTAGAAAACTACAGTCACCCAGAGACTATCTTTTCGTTGCCTAAACAAAATAATTTTAAATAGGAAAAGACAGGCTGATTAAAATGAGTGTCGGTTTCAGGACTCCCTCTTTTCAAGCTGCCAGAAACTTGTCTAGTCGAGGTGCCGCCCCTGGAGTCCGCATTCCACGGCTCACGGCTCGGGTTTCTGGGCGAGGAGACCTGCCCAGTCCTCCACGGAGATTACCTGGGGCTGCAGCCGTCCACGGGCTCCTCCTTCCCCCTGGTCCTCGGCCTCATCCGCTCCCCAGGGCGGCCCCGGGTCCGGGCGGCTCTCTGAGGCTACGCGGTGCCCGGTGTCCGGCGGGGACGACTAGCGGGCGACCCCTCCCATCTCGCTCCCCACATCCCCGCGGACAGCTGGTGGCGACTCAGACCTCTCGGGCAGCGGCTGCAGGGCGAGCAGAGGGGACTCCGATGCGAACCGAAGCCCCGGGACCCGCTAGGCCACCCGCGCCGCCGCCCCTCTCCGGGTACGCGCGGGCTCGCTTGTCCTGAGACTAACGAAGCAAAGGCGGCAGGTGCCTCCATCGCCTTCTGCCTGATCCTGGCCTTGGTGGAGACCCAGGCAGGCCAGGCAGTTCAGACAGCCGCTCCGGGTGGGGTTGGTGGCTGCAGCCAAGGACAGGCCTGGGTCACATTACCTGGGGAGAAGGCAAGGCAGGAGGGCTGCTGTTCTGGGAGCTTCAAAGCTCTGCACAGTCACATACAAAGGTGTTTACTCCCCACTCTGAGGGGGATGCATGGGAAGAGACACATTATTAATTGAAAATGGTAATTAAAAAATAGCAAAATAGGGTGACTGTCACTTGGCCTGGTAGTAAATCACTCCAGATCACATCTCTTCATTGACTTTCTGTGCTCCCTTCCCCACCTGTCTTATGGGTTGCCTGTCCCTGTCACCACAGCTGACAGACTGAGAGATCCCCAAGGAAAATGACTGAAGTGTTGCTTCTAAGTCCTCAGCACATGGTAGGCACACACCAGATGGTTCTGTTGAATGAGCAGAGGAATGTGGATGGAAAGGGCGAGCTGGGCATTTCCCCAGGCTCTAGAAGGCAAGTACAAGACCAGCTATTGAAGGAATAGTTTTGTTGTATTGTTCTCCAATCCTGGCATATAATTGGCAGTGTGGGAGGGGAGTTCAGTCTTCCTTTTCCTTTCGTTTTGGTTCTATTAAGACAGAGCACAGAAGAACTAATCATCCTCTACTTTCAGCCCCTGTGCTTCAGGTAATACAGACTCCTGCCCTGACCACAGGTGATCATTGGAGTCATTGCACCTCCTAGTGATAGCTATTGTTGCACAGATAAGTATAATAAGTAGAGATAGGTGAAACCCACTAAAGACAAAAACAACCATTCCTATCAAAACATTTTCCATTCATGTGAAATGAACAAAAATACACATTTACAATCTGTATCTGTGTTAACTATTGAGCCTCTGTTAGCTCTCTCCTTGCCTGTTATAATACATTCTGAAATAATCTAAACCCACTTAACACCCAGCTGAATATCACAATAATCCTTATAATGCCTTGTTGGTCAATCTGAATGTGCAAGAAGTAACTAGTGTCATGGAGGCCCTGGTTAAACTCATGGATACCGAAAGGTGAAATCCCACAGAGATACATATCACAAAAACATTGATGGGTCTGGTGGTCTGTAACATGCTAGGACATCCCTTCCAAAGGATGTATGATTACATGTTGCACCTCCCAATGTTAATAAGGAAGTGTAATATGTGATATCGCTTTATAGATTCTGGAAGTGGTATATTCCATGCTTGGTAATACTGCTTTGATGTATAAACTAGGTAACACTAAAGACTACCAACTGCTTGAGAACTAGAGCAAGACAAGATACTGCAGTACCTTTGGGCTGCAGTTCAAGCAGCTCTGATGTTTGATCATGGCAAACATCAATGTAATTAGATACCATGTGGAGTTTATGTAAACCACAGGCTCTAGATATTCATGTTAAAGTTTTTAAAATGTTCTTCAACAGTTTTAATTGTGGTAAAAAAAAACATGTAACATAAAGTTTTACCATCTTAACCAGTTTTAAGTGGACAGTTAGAAATAGTCACATTGCTGTGAAGTTGATCTCCAGATCCTTTTCACTTTGCAAATCTGAAATTCTAGACCCATTAATCAACTCCTCTTTTCTCTCTCACCCCAGCCCCTGGTAAGCACAATTCTACTTTCTTTGTCTATGAATTTTATTCCTTTAGATACCTCATATAAGTGTAATCATACAGTATTTTTTGTGTGATTGGCTTATTTCACTTAGCATAATGTTTTCAAATGTATTAGTAAGGGTTCTCCAGAGAAACAGAACCAATCAAGTTCAATTATGAAGTGTATATAGAGAGCATAAACCAATAAAATGTGTATTGGTCATACACACACACACACACACACACACACAGATTTTAGGAGGAATTGGATTGGCTTACATGATTATGGAGGCTGAAAAGTCCCACAATCTGCTATCTGCAAACTGGAGATCCAGGAAAGCCAGTGGTATAATTTAGTCTGCGTCAAAGATCCAAAAATGAAGGCAGCCAATAATGTAAATCCCAGTCCAACTGTCAGGGGAAGAAAACAGGCCATTTCTTTGTTTTTCTACTTTTTATTCTATTCAGACCCTCAATGGATTGGAAGATGCCCAATTCACACTGAGGAGGATAATCTACTTCACTGAGTCCACCTATTCAAATGCTAATCTTATCTAGAAAAACCCTCTCAGACACAATCAGAAACAATGTTTAATCTGGGCACCTCATGGACCTTTCAAGTTGACGCATTAAAAACAACCATCACATAAAGATTCAACCATGTTGTAGTATTCGACAAGATTTCCTTCTTTTTAAAGGCTGAATGGTGTTCCATTGCAAATATATATATGCATATATTTCCAATGCGCATATATATAGTTATTTATATACACACTACATTTTGTTTCTCCATTGATCTACCAATGGATATTTGGGGTGCTTTCACCTCTTGGTAATATGAATAGCGCTGCTTTGAACACAAGTATGAAAACATTTCTCTCACAACCTGCTTTCAGTTCTTTTGCTATACCCTGTAGTGGGATTGCTGAATCATGTAGAAGTTATATTTTAAATTTTTTGAGGAACCTCCATTGTGTTTTACATAGCAGTTGCATCATTTTACAATCACACCAACAGTGCACAAGACCTCCAATTGTTCCCCATTCTTGCCAACACTTGTTATATTGTTTTTGTTTTCTTGATAGTTACCATCTTAATGGATGAGAACAGATACATTTTTGTGGTTTTAATTTGCCTTTTTCTGATGATGACTGATGTTGAGTATATGTCCATATATTTGTTGGCCACTTGTACACCATCCTTACGCAGTTTATTTTTTAAGAACACAAATGATTCAGATGCTTTGTCTTTGCGTGAATCTCAGATTATCCTTGGTCTTGATTTGTTTGCATAAATATATGCTATGATTTTCATTAACATTCTAAAGTGCTAATAAAAATTATGGCAACTCAAATGCATCTCTTTTTTAGCTTAAGCATTTTAAAAGTTGAATATTTGCTAAATCATATTTTCATAGGTATCTAATTGAAACTCATATGAAATCTAATTGCTTCACAGTTCATTCAACTCTCGGCTTCTCTAGAGACTGTCCCCTGGATAAAACTAGACCTCTGTGATTGCTGTTCCACTCCTTCTACTCACTGTTCTGTCTATACCAGTGGTTCTCAAATGTTGTGACACAGTGGAATTACCAAGGGATATTTTAAATAGCCTGCTGCCAAGGTCATTTTCCACACCAATTAAATTAGAATTTCTGGGATGAAACTTAGACATCAGCATTTTTTTTTAACTTTCCTGGTGATTTTAATGAGAAGCCAGGTTTGAGAATTAGTGGTCTACACTTCTCAGAGGGCGTAACATACCAGCTATTTCCTTAAATTTTTGATGTCCCTAAAATAAGAGAACATCAACTAGCAAATGTACTTTTCTATTTCATAGGTTATTTACTGGCCTGCATGTGTATAAATTTATTATATGTTTTGTTAGACAGTTAGTGGGTGAACATAGGCTACTGAACAGCTTAAAACTTATTATAGTCAGTATTTTTCACTGATTAAAAACATAATTTTCAATGTAAAATTTATAATTCTATTTTATCCATGGAGATAGGACTCAAAAAGAATATATAAAAGAAAGAAATGCAAACCTGTTTCGGAATTATTTAAAAATGTATCTGATAAAAATTTATAATAAAGCGGTATGGCTGATTGCTTTTGTCTTTAATATATGTTATTCTTAATTGAAGCAATCCTGTCCATATGATTGTAGCGTTTTTCTTCAGGAAATAAAAAAAAAATAATGAGAACATGAGCACTACATTGTGAAATAAAAAAAGACATTTTTATGGAGCTTGTATTTCTATAAAACATCACTCTTGAATTCAAGGTGAAAATATCGATATGTAATCAGAAGTTCTTATCTTTAAGAAGTACTTCACAAAAAGTAAAAAGAATGAAACTGACATGCTCCTTTTTGGAAATTTTCATATCATGTATACCTGCTATTTGATATTATAAGACCATAGGAACAAGGATCCAAAATGCACATACACAGTACTTAATTAAATAGTTGCAAAATGTTTTTATTTGCTGACTTTACATTAATACATTTTATTTGGAACTAATACAAATTTTCTAATGTGAAAACTAAAATAGAAAAATTAATAAGATTATTTAATTTGCAAAATATTTAACTATTATCTCATTAACCTCTAAGAGTTTTGTTTGCACTATTATACACCTCCTTTTATGGGTGACACCCCTAGGGGCTTAGGAGATATACTGACTCGTTCAATCTGTAACTCAGTGGTGGAGAAAACCCTCAACTCCAGTCTTTTTATGTAAAATTATTATTCCTTTTTTGATAATTCTACTGCTGGGAAGCTACTTTCATTGAGGTGAAACGGTATTATAATAACTATCTCAGATATTCTAATAATAAAATCTCTGTGATCATTTAAATTTCTAAAAACAGATAACTGTCTTCAAGTAGCACAACAAAAATTTTTGTAAGCTCTCACTTTTTTTCTTTCTGAAAAGAAACAGATAAATAATAAATATGTTATTTGTATTTGACAAAATTTTAGAATACATTATTTTTGCTTGAAGGAGAGATAACAGGATGTTTTGCTTACATGTGGTAAAATAAAAAGCCGGTGTACATAAAAAGCCTCAATTATGTTTTTTTCCCTTTCATTGGTGAATCATTTATTATCTCAATAAAGAAACTCTGGAACCCATTTTGAAACATTTTATTCTCTAAGATTCTATATGAGATGAGACATCTCAACAATTTGCCATTTTAAGAATAAGTCCATATTTTAAAATTAGGAAGGAGCAGTATTCTTTTACTTGAGCTCCTTTCATGATGGCAAAGCAAATGCTGCCACACATCATGCAAGAGATGTTCCTTGTAATTCTCTGCTCCAGACCAAGCATCATGTTTTGGGTCTCCAGCTACATCTTTGACCAGAATTCATTGATCAGACCTTAGCCATCTTTCTCTGAAACCAGTATCACAATAATATAGGAATAACCAGAATGAATGCTGGGTAGTGAAAAAGATGGAGTCAAGTACTCTCAGAAACAAAGGCTGATATTTCTAGTCGCTGATATCAGTAATCTACAATCAAGAACTCACTGATTCCTCTGAATCAATTTACAATTAATTTAACCAATACCAGAGTATCATCATATTTATTTCGTCTTACAATGAAGTGAAAAAGGCTTAAGACGTTTTTTTAGAATAAGGGATATTGGGTTCCTCTCTAAGTCCCTGTTCCTCAAATATGCCTCTGAGATAAAAATCATTTGGAATTCATAAAATGTATATACTGGATTTCCAAACCAACCTATAATTCAGAATATTCGATAGTGAAATGAGGACCTATATTTTGTCAAGTATCCAAGACAAGTTTTAAGAACTTCTATTATTTCCATTTAAGCTTTAATTTTTGTCTTAAAAACAGCTTCTGAACCTTGCATTATGGATATTTGGGGTCACATTATTTAGTTTAAGGGGTTTGTTGGATGTTTGGTAGCATTCTTGGCTTCTACCAACTATGTGCCTGTAATTCCATCCTCCAGTTGTGACAACCAAAAAATCTCCAGACATTGATAAATGTTTCTTGAGTGGAAAAAGTGCCCCATTTGGAAGCACTATTATAAAGTATCAAGGAAAAAGGCTTTAAGGACCTAAATATTTTTTCAGTTCCACTGAATCCAATGGTTCTTATATATCTTAATGTTAGGGACAATAGTTTTTTATGCAAAGATAACCATAGACTCCATCAAAAGAAAAAAAGAAGAAAAAATAAACTATATGTCTTTTAACAGCCTATTTTATTTGAAGAAATTTTCCCCTAATCCAATTTGGATATTTAATTGCACTATTATTTTTATCTAAAATTTAGGAAGAATTTAAAATCCCTGGATTTCCTTTTTTTCTAGCTTTAAATGTGTAGAGTAAAACTGTTTCAATATGATATATAAAATTTACAGTTATGTTATATCCTTAGAAGAAAGAGTAATCAGAGATAAAACTCACAACATCATAATAAAAGCATTGCAATCAAATCCTATTATGATTCCAGAGATGGGTTGTATTTTAGTAAGATTTCAGAAACAAGAAAGAACACTAATCATTAACTTAGAATGACCGAAGAGCCCTCAATGTTATTTTTTAAGCAGAAAAAATAATAAAATTATTTCATGACGCATTAAAAGCAGAGATGCTGATGGATCGTCACCTCTGTGTTTAGAGATCAAGGTTCTCCACAACTTTCCATAAGAGGAGCAGATTCTTACAAAATGCCTCCGAGCATAATTTTAACTTGAGTTTAAAATTTAATATTATTTATTATCAATGAATGTGTGTGTACTTTAAACGTGGAGTAAAGATGATTAATTTCTCTGCACACATGAAGTAAACACAATTGAAAGCTGTACTTTTTTTAATTCAGAGAAAGAAAATTGGATGTAGAATAAAGTCAATAATTATTTGTGGGGCAATCTCAGGTGGTTTAACATCTGGGACACCTGAGGACGCTGGATTGCCTTCTGCACACACCGTGCCCCCCACATGTTCAAATCTTTACACTGGTGATATAAGTTTAAAAACTGTATCAAAAGTAGGATTAAAGGGAAGAAGTTAATGATAAAACAGGGACATATAGGAAAAGACTTTTTTTTGCAGTTTTTAAAAATATTTTTATTATACTTTAAGTTCTAGGGTACATGTGCACAACGTGCAGGTTTGTTACATAGGTATACATGTGCCATGTTGGTTTGCTGCACCCATCAACTCGTCATTTACACTAGGTATTTCTCCTAATGCTATCCCTCCCCCAGCCTCCCATCCCCCAGGAAAAGACATTTGTGTAGAAGTAGGAAGGAACATCAAACTCATTTTGGGCATAATTTCATTTGGGAGTAAAGAGGCCATCTCTTAAAAGCACTGGCTTTAAACTAACATTTCTTTTCCAAAATTGTTATTGTCAGTGTTATGACATTTTTTCACCTGTAGGAGCTGGAACAAAAATCTCAGTTTATATAAGATCCCAGCTTCAGTTCATAGCTTCTAATTCAGAGAAAACTGATCTCAATTGTTTTCTAAAATGCTTAGTTAAAATAACAAATGCTTTCAACCTGAATAGAATATATACATAGAATTTTTGAGAGTGTGCGTATCACTGCTGAACTAGAGCATAAAACAAATACTTTAAAATACTCAATTATCACAGTGAGAAAAGAAAAGATACACAGATGGGAGGATAATTTTTTAACAGAATAAGAGCTGGAAGAATGTATACAAAAATGCTGCATATTTTTCAGAACCCATGAAAGATAAAAAATATAGAGTTGTGGTAATTTTTCTGATTGTTCTCTTTAAGGGTGTCTATCTATGTGACCTCTTTATTGGACACACGATACTGATCAACATGCGTTTTCTACCATAGATTTTTTTCAAAATTTTCTCAAAGTAGCTTTGACATACATCTTCAAGAAATATATTGACCCAAAAAGAGAAATACAGTAGAATAACATAAAAGAGAATTCAGTGATTCAGTAATAGACATTGAAATTATGTTTAAAATAGATTGTTAATGACTAGAGGCAATTAATGGACAATCTGTTGATAGTGTATGGTATGAAGAGATCGTAAATGTTTCTGATTGCATTGATCAGTTCTGTTACATTTTCTGAGTAGAAGATTAATGGAGTAAACTTAGCAAAAGACTGAAATAATTTTGTTTTATTATGTTACTTAGCCAACTGATATTCTAACATTGGAATTTTTAGTGCATTTTCTTGTTATAACTTTGCTTTTTGTAATTTACCTAGCCATTTGGAACTTGTTCCCTATAGTACGTTAGTACAGGTGAAGTCTACATCTTTAACAAGGGAATATTTATTTTATTTATATACCTACTGCAATATTTACTTTCATTACCATAACACTGTCCAAGGTACTTCATTGTAAGCATGTATGATATAGTTGAAGCAGACATACAGTAACTTAAGCATCCTTGAATACATTCTGTTTCTTACTAAGTGAAAAAGAATTTTAGTGTAATTCAAAGATCTATGTTTTTCCCTCAGAGTCAGTCTTCATTGATTTTTAGTGCTTGATCCACTGAAAATGTATTTTAACATACTGTTACTTTTTATTCACTCTCTGATCTGTGTATTTTGATTAATCATCTCAGAATCCCTGAAAGAAACTTCGGGTGGAATTTGACTGGGAACAGAGCCCAGGAGCTACATGCTTTAGGCTTTTTGTTATATTACTGATAAAATTTCTGCTAAAATTTTTCCAGTTTTAGCAGAAAACACTTTTAAGATTTTTGCAAAATGCTGACATTTTCTAATTCTTATTTTGTGTCACTTTTTGTCTGTGCATATGATTGATTTATAATAAATTTTTATTAAGTATTAAGCACTTTTGAAAAGAAAATGCATTAAAAGAGCAACAATTGTGGTGAATAGAGTGATATATTAATGGATAAAATAATTATTTGTCATTTAGCGTCATAGATGCATTCTATATTTTGGTTTAATGAACAAACTCACCTCAATACGTCACCCAATAAAGTGTTATGATTTACAACCTTACAGCTTTATAGGCCTCCTTTTTTTTCCTGCCTTACATTTCTTCACTTTTGTCTACAATACTGAATTAGCAGCAAAAGGCACCTTGATATTTGTTTAAATATTAATAGACTTTATTGTTTAGAGTAGTTTTGTGTTTACATAAAATTATGTAGATAGAACTGAACGTTCTCTTATACCGGCTCAGTTTCTGGCTCACAGTTTTCCCTATTATTAACATCTTGTGTAAGTATGGTTTATTTTGCTGCAATTGATGAGCAAATACAGAAAAGTTTTTATTAACTGAAGTCTATAATGAACTTTAGCGTTTACTCTGTATTGTATTGTTCTGTGTGGTTTGACAAATGCATAATTTCATGTGTCTTGCATTAAGCCTTTTGATGTTTACTTTCAATTCTGTTAATGTGCTAAAAGGTCAAATAGGAAGAAATATTTCCATATTGTAAGTCATATTTTTCCCCCAAGCTTAAAAGGTTTGTAGTCCATTGTTAGAAAAATACACTTTTGGTCATATTGGCATGAAAAGAAAAATCTTTTGATAATAAACTTAAAACTAAAAATTGCATTATAAATATGCAACAATATAATTATCAGTATATTTGGCAACCACAGATTTTACTTTACGGTATTATATACCTACTTAACATAATTCTATAAAGTAAAGGTGAAGATTTTCAATAAAAATAAAAGAAACTATAGAATTGCAAGATCAATGGACTGAGCTTAACTTTTATAAGAGCTCCAATATTTTAGGTGGAAAAAGATGGAATTCAATAAACCAAAATCTGGCTAGTCAAATATTATCTTTATTTTCAATATGGAGAGCCTGTATCTGTTGAGACAACCATGTAGTTTTTGTTTTTAGTTGTTTATATGATGAATCACATTTATTAATTTGCATATGTTGAGCCAACCTTGCATCCCAGGGATAAAGCCTACCTGATTGTGGTGGATTAGCTTTTTGATATGCTGCTGGATTTGGCTTGCCAGTATTTTGTTGAGGATTTTTGCATCAATGCAAAATGAAGTTAGCTGCATCAATAGACGTTTCCTTTCACAAAAATTTTCTCTGTAGTATGTGATGCTGCTTGCTAACATTTTACACACATAAAAACTTTCTTTCAAAATTGGAGTCCATTGGCTCAAACACTGCCCATGCTTTATAAGTCACATTCATGGAAATGCTTTGTTGTCATTTCAACAATGTTCGTGGTATCTTCAACAGGAGTAGATTTCATCTTAAGAAACAACTTCCCTTGCTCCTCCACAAGAAGCAAATCCTCACACATTAAAGCTTTATTGTGGCTTTGAAGCAATTAGGTCACATCTTCAGACTTTGCTTCTAATTCTAGTTCTCTTGCTATTTTTACCACATCTACAGTGACTTCCTCCACTAAACTCTTGGACCTTTCAGAGTCATCCATGAGCATTAGAATCAACTTCCTCCAAACTGACTTCCTTTCATGAATCACAAATGTTGTTAATGGCATCTAGAATGGTGAATCCTTTTCAGGTTTTCAATTTACTTTACCCAGTCCATCAGAGGAATCACCATCTCTGGCAGTTATAGCCTTACAAAATGTATTCACCAAATATTCAGACTTCAAAGTCAAACTTACTTCTTGATCCAAAGGATCCAGAATGAATGTTGCATTAACAGGCATGAAGACAACGCTAATCTTGTATATCTCCATAAGAGCTCTTGGGTGATAAGATTCTTCGATACTGAGCAGTAGTATTTTGAAATGAATTCTTCTTGTTCCTAAACAGTATATCTCAACAGTGGGCTTAAAAATATTCAGTAAACCATTCAA
Organism: Gorilla gorilla gorilla; assembly: GCF_029281585.2. NCBI lineage: Eukaryota > Metazoa > Chordata > Mammalia > Primates > Hominidae > Gorilla > Gorilla gorilla. The sequence continues at coordinate 137,352,949 of NC_073227.2, forward strand.
AACAGATGTGTTGTCATTTAGGCTTATTGTTTCATTTGCAGAGCACAGGCAGAGTAGATTTAGCCAAACACTTAAGGGTGCTAAGATTTTTGGAATGGTAAATAAGCACTGGCTTTAACTTAAAGGCATTAGCATTGACTCCTAACAAGAAAGATGGCCTGTTCTTGGAAGCTTTGCACACATTGACTTTTTATTTTTTGCTATGAGTTTTGGATAACATCTTCTTCCAATAAAAGACTGTTTCACCTACATTGGAAATCTGTTGTTTATTGCAGCCACCATCATTAATTATCTTAGCTAGCTCTTCCAGGTAACTTGCTACAGCTTCTACATCAGTCCTTGCTGCTTTACCTGTGTTATGGAGGGGCTTCTTCCCTTAAACTTCATGAACTAAATTCTGCTAGTTGCAAATTTTTCTTCTTTGGCTTCTTCACCTAAATCTTCATAGAACTGATGACAATTAGAGCCTTGCTCTGAATTAGGCTTTGGCTTAAGGGAACGTTGTGGCTAGTTTGATCTTCGATCCAGACCGCTCAACTTCTCCCTATAAGCAGTAAGGCTGATTGGCTTTTTTGTCCTTTGTGTGTTCAGTAGAGTAGCACTTTTAATTTCCTTCAAGGACTTTTGTTTTACATTCACAACCTGGCTGAACTGCTTGGTGCAAGATGCTTACCTGTCAATCTGCCTCAGCTTTCGACATGCCTTCCTCACTAAGCATAATCATGTCTAGCTTTTGATTTAGTGAGAGACATATGACTCTTTCTTTCATTTGAACACTTAGAAAAAATCGTAGGGTTATTAAGTGGGCACATTTCAATATTGTTGTGTCTCAGGGAATAGGGAGGCTCAAAGAGAAAGAGAGAGAGAGAGAGAGAGAGACAGCAAGAGAGAGAGAGAGATGAGGCCCATCGGTGGAGAAGTCAGATCACACACAACATTTCCTGACTAATTTCCCTGTCTTATATGGGAACAGTTGTAACGCTTCAAAACAATTACAATAGTAACATCAAATTTTCTGATTACAGATACCATAACATATATAATTATAATTAAAAATGTACAACATTGCAAGAATTACTAAAATGTGACACAGAGACATGAAGTAAACATGTTGGAAAAATGGCACCAATAGTCTTGCCCAACACAGGGTTGCTACAAACCTTCAATTGGTTAAAACCACACAACATTTGTAAAGTGCAATAAAGTGAAACAAAATAAATGAGATATGCCTGTATAGATTACAATGGTTGATATGTGTGTGTGTATATATATACATATATGTATATATATACACACACACACACAGAGGCACACACATATACATACTGTATCATTATAAACGAGGTAGATATAGCCCTACAAAATATATTTACTAAATAAGACTTGAAAGTCAAGTCTTAATAATTAGTCTTATCTTCCTGGATCCATAGGTTGCAGAATGGCAGAACGCATGTTGTGCTGGCAGGCAAGAAAACAACGTTAATCTTCTTGTATATTTCCATGAGAGAGCTCTTGAGTGTGTGTGTGTGTACACATATATATATATATATATATATATAAACCATTTGGAATATATATGCACATTATATATAAACCATTCTAAATTGTTATTATATATATGTATATGTGTGCATGTATATATATGTGTGTGTGTGTGTATATATACACATACACATACACATATACCCATTTATAATTGTTTACGTATATATGTGTGTGTGTATATATATATATACAATATTGCTGTAAACAAGGATTATATTTTACACAATATTTTGTTTCAAAGAGCTTTCTTAACATGAATGCTTAATTTTTTTTGTAAAGTTGGCAATGTTAACATTTCTAGTTTTCCATCGACCTAAGCAATGAGTTTGATTTTTGAAGCATCATGGGCAAAACTATAAAAGCAACTTGTTTTCTATGATTTAAGTTGATAAAATAACATGTTATTTCAGAAGAAATTGAAAGTGCTGCGCAGCAAAGAGTTACGTGATTGTTAGAGATCTCAGAATATTAGAGTTTATTATAAGAAAAATACTTAGGAAAGCAATTCTTTGTGGATGGATGATTTTATGAGAAATAATTATGTTAATAGCAATTTTATGTTAGGATAATCTGAATTAAGTTTTATGTCACCCACTCTCTTCCTTCAACATTGCTGTATATATATGACTTGTTTACAGGATTTCTCACATATACTTTGTATCTAGGAATGTAGAATTGATCATCCTACTTTTTTTTAAATACAAGAAGTCTGTGTTAAAATGTGGAGAATTACTATATTAAGATAAACGCATATTTAAACAATTATTACATAATTTTATTTGTTTTCAAATCAGCTTGAAATTTAAACTTACAACATGCAAATGCAAGTAGGGTTCTAACAACATTGGTACATTAAATTGTAGCAGTGTTAATTAGCATGTTCTTTCTGGAAAGCCGCATGGCAATGTATATCATAAACTACAGCAAAGCTTATGCCCTTTGACTCAGTAATTTCACTCTTGGGAATACCTGTGGAAGTATTTCAAAAGAAGAAATTTAAAAATAAAAGCTATAAGTATAAAGAAGTCTAATGCAATAATAATTATAATAAAAAATGGAGTAAAGTTTACATAATTCTCATGAGAATAATTAGGTAGCTTTAAGAACAGTTATTTGATGGATGTTTTATGCTGTTTAAGTGCATTTATATGTAATGTTAAATGGCAAAAAGTGAAAAAAATTTTATATAAATTATAATTTCAAACATGTATGAGTCCTAATGTGAATGTACATGTTCTAGAAACACACACACACAAATGCATAAGAGTTAAAAAATGGTGTCAAATTTTAAAAATTACAAGTTTTTAAAATATCTAAATGTTTTTATATGTACATTGGATTTTAGTAACTAGTAAGATCATATTTTATTTAATAGCTTATTTAAATGCTTCATTAAAATATTTTTTCCTCATTTTACTCTTTTGTATCTTGTTCATTTTATATTACTATTATCGAAAATAGTAATAAACATCTACTGTTTATATAGCAGCTTAATCATTGGATTATTTTTGTGATATAAATTTACTGTAAAGGCATATGTTGGTCATTTCATTTAGCTATCTGATAAAACATTTCTATTAAGTATATACCTATGTACATATACACTCACGTTTTCAAATGAGTTTTTTTTTTACAATAGAAACACAATACATAATCACAAAGGTAGCTTACATCTACAGTGTTAAGCAGAGGAAAGCTATATTCTTGAATAAGCGCACCAGCATGGCACATGTATACATATGTAACTAACCTGCGCATTGCGCACATGTACCCTAAAACTTAAAGTATAATAATAAAAAGAAAATATATACAATGAAACGAATAAAATGATTAGTAGAATCATATAAATCAACACATATATAAACTTAGATATTTAAACATGTCCCGTTCTTTTTACAGTATACAGTCAGAATGCTTAGAAAATTTAGGGGATTTAGTATCACCTTGGTCAAGGGATGGTATATGCAAATGTTTACATAAGCCAGGCCAGTAAAATGGATAGATACATCTCTTTAGGTTCCATTTACAATGTGTCACCCAACACAAGAAGACCAAAGAGAGGAGCAGTGACTCTACTCTTGCTGACTACTGTGCAAAAGCAGAGTCAACGTGTTCAAAAGGCAAGAAGATATCGACCCTGTTATATGAAGTCTCCTGATTTTTTTTAAACATTTCAAATTTGTGTGAAACAAATAACCCTGTAATTCGAGCAAAAGTTACCCGCAGATCATATTTGCTGTCAGCTAGTTTGTGAATTCCGGCTCTAGTTCTAATCCTTTTATTTTAGAAAATACATAATTCCTATGAAATAAAACAAGGAGTCTTAGACTGCAGGTAATAAGTCATGGAACTGGAAAAAGCACTGAGGACTGATGGATCATTCTCTAGCACACCCTCTGTTTCTCTCTTAACACACACACACACACACACACACACACATTTGAAAAAAAAAATCATTTATTAAGCCCAATTTTTCAAAGCAATCTATTTTAATTGTTTCATGGACATAATGAAATGTCTGTTAATATTTCAGGACATTTGAAGCTACAGAACTTAGAGACTATTTTAGTCTCTGAATATTGTCATAATTCTGGAATCTGAAAATTCTAATGTTCTCTTAAATGGAATCTGCTAAACTTTCTCATAAGGACAAAATAATCATTTGAGTATGAAGCATTCTGCCAGCATTAAGTAAATTATTGTCTTAAAAGCAGAAATCACAGAGGAGTGAAAACTTATCCACCTTTCTATATCCTAAATGGCATTGACATTTGAGGACAGTTATTTACATGGAGGTTGTTATGTGCTGCTTAGTTTACTTATCAAATGTCTATTTTAAATAACAGAATTCCAGAATTTGATTTCTGATAGTTTACAGTTATAAAAGTAATAAATGATATACAATTTTATTTATACCCATGTCATTGGTCATAATCTCCAACTTAACTCTAAAACATTGCTTGTATTCTGACCTCCTTAAAGTCATCTTTTTCTTCATAACCCTCTTGTTAGCATTTCTAAGCATGCCAGTTAACTCAATGGAGTATTCATTGATAGTACATTTACACATGTACCAAATAATTATCATGAGAAGAATACACAGTAAAATAAACACCTTAATCTGAGTTCTCTTGACTATCCACTGAGTCTTTCTTCTCTTCTCCTGTCCAACATGGCATGAAAATAGTAGTTGGCTATGTTCAAGGGACTACACAGTTTTGGACCAATATAATCTGAATAGAACAATTTTTACATTTTCTTCACATCCAGTTAGAAATAATAAGATATTATATCCTCACACACAAATCTCATTCTCCAAGACTAAATTCAAAATAAGCCTTTACTCTAAAATGCATCTAAAGTACTCCCACCCTAAGTCACCCCTTTTCTCTATATTAGTATTTGATTTTCTTGGTGTTTATATTTTCATCACCTTTTGATATTAAAAAATACATTTTTAAAACAACTGCTTATAATAGAATGTTTTATAAGAGAATGTTAAACCTGGAAATAGTCCTTATGATTTCAACCAACCCATGGCCATAAATATGGCAAGTTTCTACGTCTCTTGGCATCCCAAGTGCACCAGAATTGCTTCCTTGGAAGTGTTATTTACCCACATTATTTTTGAATTTTATAATTTTGCTTGTTTTATTGAACATATGTGATGACAAGCTCTGAATCAATATGAACTCTATTACACACATGTGATAAACACACAAATGCTCTGGGGCTCAGTTGATGTTTTTATGGGAATGTTCTACTCTGCTTGGTTAAGTTTCTTGGTGAATAAATTTTAGATCATATTGTAACTGAGTGGAATTCAAAACAGAAAAAATACATATTTTATTAAACCTTACAGGCATTTTTAAAACACAAGACTCCACTTCTCTCACAAATTGAAATACAAGTCAAGTTCTGTATGTTCTATTGATTTATGTGATATAACAACGTCCCTTAATTCCTGCTCCTAGATGCCCAATCCATATAGGTAGCCCCTTTAAACCTCTGCATTTAGGTTGAGCAATGCCTGAAGTTCTGAGATAAATCATGCACTTAGTTCATTACACAGATGTTCTTTCTGTCAGGTTGGCTCTAGCCCAAGGCAGATAATTAGATTTTTGTCTTGTCCTAAGAACTGCCATGCCCTTGAGGATTCCGGTGTTTCTGCCTCGTTCTTTAGGTTTATTGCTTACCCAAATAGTATGCTAGATGTATTATACATAGCATCTTATTTAACACAGAGGAAAGTGTTGAATTTCTTTCAGAATAATTTGTTTTAAAATAATTCTTAATTTAAAAGAGTAAATATTTGTCAAACTGTCACTTCACTTCCTTTAGTGAAGATTTTAGAACAGGTGGTGATAAAGAAATATATAGTGGATATGTGGTTATTTGGGCTATTGCAAAGCACACTGATCTTTCTTTTACTCAGGCATACTTTCAAACTTTCTTGACATTTACATATATACATTCACATACACTTACATTAAAACATTGCGTTATAAAATAGCCACTGCTATCAAGTGTGATGTACTGTGATTTTTTAATTCTATTCTAGTATATTCTTTTGAAAATTAGAAATGTACATATTGATTCTACAACTGACTAATAAGATACAATTTGCAGTTTGAAAGTGCTCTTCAAGTAAGTAGGATTTGACTTTAGGGATGGCTTAAGCTACTGGTGGTAAGGATAAATTCAAGGATTTGTCACTAGAGCATGTAACTCGGTCACATCTCAGGAGATGAAAGTAAACTTTTACTAGGTCACGAGCATAGAGACCAGAGACTTTTTATTCGTTTTGAACTTAAGGGTCACACTTTCATTTCAGAAGAGATAGTGGAGATCTGTAAAAATGTTAAGGTTTAGTGACTTTATTGGGGCACTGTATCAAGCTTTGTCTGGAATCAGTCATATTTCTGGATTTTCAGGTATGTATAACAATAAATGCATTTTACATCTAAGTGACTTTTTTACTTTCAACTTTTACAAATTTTTTACGCATATTTTTCAAAAGTTGATTTCAGAGAATAAAATTTAAATTATACTTTATGATTTTATCAACTAGACACCATTTAATTATGGAAAATATGACTGAAAAGATACATAATTTGTTCAAGGCTCTCAGTTAATATGAACTATTTACACAGGTCACGAGGTAGAATCGTGCATTTTAAAATTATTGCTTGCTTCAGTAAAATATGGGTCAATACACATTGCTTTATTATAAACAACTTAAATTTCTGAGGAGAAAATTATTCTCAAATGGCTCATAACTGCAAGTAATGAAAGCTGTATTTGTGAGGGCAGATGTCACACCTACTTGAAATGAAGATGGCACTTCTGCCATTTAAACGTGAACAGTCCCAGGATATTCTCTATGTGAACCTAAAGCCTATTGGAATAAATCTGGGAAACTATATTATCTGACAGATTATTTATAAATGCAGGAATAGAAGAAGATCACCTGTGCCAGGAGAGGTATTCAAACAATTCCTGGGTCTAGTGAGGTGTCCTGTGTCACAAAGGAATTAGTGTCCATTCCATGCTAAGATAAGTTCCAAAGGAGAAAAATGAAACTCAGAGGTCTGGTGTTTGCAGACCAGTCAGAGAAATAAAAGGTTTTAAAAATTGTGAGATAAGTCATATTTTAGAGACGACAGCATACAATATGTATCCTGCTTACAACCCATTGTGGGATACTAGACACAGCACATTTTAGCGCATACTTCTACTAAGGAGGGCATTTTTCATAAACCACTAGATCTAACTGCTTATAAGAATATGTACTTATCTTTTAGAGTTTTTCTAGTAGATAAGGCAGCATGAAATAAAAAATACTTTCTGAATTCTAGTGTTGCCATTTAATGCTTTCGGAATCATTAAAGACTCTTTATGTTGCCATCTAGAAAAATGACAAAAATATCTAAAATTTTACTTATAATATTACAGGGTTTATTATGGCGATTATATGAAAATGTCATTAAAATGTTTTGTGATATGTAAAGCCTGATATGACTTTATTATTTTACTAGATTTATACAATGAAACATCCTGTCTTTGATCATTTCTCTGGATTTATACAATGAAAAGTTGTCCTGTCTTTGATCGATTCTCTGGAACTAGCAAGAAATAAAATAAACTATCAGTTCAGAGGGATGGATATGAAGGTTAAATTCCTGAGTTTACTAAACCTGAAAACATATATGTTATCTACACTGGCAACAAAGAAGTCTCCAGGGAAAATTGTGAAATGCCTTTGGAAGTAAAGAGTTAATGACTATATGGAAAAGGAAAAAAATCCCAATAGATGACTATTAATCACAAATACAACTTCTACCATCAGTCACAGAATCACGTAAGCAAAAAACATAATTGCCATCCATAATTTTGACATCATTGCTTTAGTTACAAAAGGTAGTTGTAATAATTTTAATAAAATTTCCCAAAGGTAAAAGGTGAGGGCTGCAAAAGGAATGATTCCAAAGCTCAAGAATGACAAATCAGTTAGGCACAGTGGTCTCTCCCCATATTCTATCAATCTAGGCATATATTCCTCCGTAATCTTGGCAGGAGTATAAAAGTTTATTTTCTGAGATATTGAGTGAGAGATGCTGCAGTTCAGGGAAAATAAAGCACAGAAAAATATAAATTATGGGGACCTGTCACAACAGGATGACTATATGAGTTTACATATTGAATAATGAGACTCTTTGCTAATGTGTCCTCCTGCTTGTACCATTTGGCCCAAAGATTGCTGTTGACAGGAAGTTACTTTTTACCATAAAATTGAAGATTTTTTTTCCTGAAATAATTGAACAACTCAGGAGGAAATATATATAGTTACAGATATTTACTGGTATCTCAGCATCATGCCTGCATTCCTGGTCAAGTAAACCAGTCCAAGATTCACCAATGCACACAAAACATCCAACTTATCATTACCTCATTATTAAATTCAAATAGGCAGAAAATAATTCTCAAACACTTGAGAAACTCTCCACTATGAAATACTGTGATAAAATCAACCAAACAAGTAAAATAGAAACACAGAGAAAGTAGAGACAACACAGAAAACAGAAAAAAACTTTAAAAGATAATATACCGATCTCTCGAGGGTAATAATGAAAGATTTCTTAGAAGTTGAAAAGAAAATAGCTAGATTAACAAAATTACCCAATTTTATGTTTGGAAGCTACATTGAAGGAACATTCTCCCAAAGAATAAGAAACAAAAACATATTTAAACTACCAGAAAATAGTAAGAATATTAATTAGAATATTGATACAAAAAATTCAATATCAAACTGATAATTGTACCAGAAAGAAACACAGAATGAAAGGAAGAAATCTACCAATATGTAAAAACGTATTTTACCATGCAAATGGTTTTATATTCCTAAATGAATCAGTATACTTCATCATATGAATAAACTTGAGCAAAAAAACCTCTCATCTCAAAAACTTCAAATAAATTATTCAACAAAATCCTGCATTCATTTCAAAAGAAAAAATTCTCTCTGAAATCTAGTAATAGAAAGGAAATTCCTAAACATGATAAATGTAAATCTACAACACCAATAAATGCCGTCACTCAAAATGGTGAAAAAATGAATGATTTCCCCTAAAATGAGAAACAAGTCAAAGATATCTCCTTTACACATTTCCGTTTAACATCATTCTTTTGTTTCTAGCCAGTGCAAAAGGCAAGAAGAAGAATTAAAAGTCCTTCAAATTGAAAAGAAAAATAAAATCACATATGTCTTTATTTGTAGACCATGATTACATAGAAAACTTGTTGGAATCTACAGAAACCTAGTACAACTAGCAAGTGAGTGTTAACAGTTTGCAGGATACAAGATCAATATGTAAAATTCCTTTGAATTTGTGTATAGTAGATACAAATGATCAAAAATTTAAAACCTAAAACGTAGTCCCATCTAAAACAACTATAAAATGGGAAATACTACTCTGGTTTAGACATTTGTCCCCTCCAAACCTCATGTCAAAATTTAATCCCCAGTGTTGGAGGCGGGTCTTCATGGGAGGTGTTTGGGTTATGGGGATGGATATTTATGAACAGATTAATGTTTCCCCTCAGATGTAAGTGAGTTCACATTCTGTTAGTTCCTGTGAGAGCTAGTTATTAAAAATAGCCTGGTACCTCCCCCTCTCACTCTCTCTCTCTTGCTTTCACTGTCACCATGAGATCTCTGCACATGCTGAGTCCCATTCACCTTTCATTATAAGTAGAAGCAGCCTGAAGTCCTTGCCAGATGCAGAGACCCAATCTCAAACTTTCCAGCCATCGGGATCATAAGCCAAATAAATTTCTTTTATGAGTTATCCAGCATGAGCTGTTCTTTTATAGCAACACAAACAGACTAAGATAAAACAAAATCTGACAAATTGCCCAAGAACTATACACTAAAAACTAGAAAACATTTCTGAGAAAAACCAAAAACCTAAAGAAAGAGATATACCTTATTGATGGGTCTGAGAACCCACTATTGTCCATTGCTATTCCTTTTAAATTGATCTATAAAATTAATGTAATTCCAATCAAAGTCCTAGTTAGGCTTTTTGTAGAAATTGATAAGTTAATTACAAATTTTACAAAAAAAAACCCAAAATATCTAGAATAGTTAGGGAGAAACAACACTAAAACAAAGGCCACTTTTATTAAAATCATCTGTCCTCTTTTATGGGTGGTGAGTAAGGATAGGAGGAGGTCTCTCTGAAAAATGTCTACCTTAAACCTCTTTGAACCAAGGTTTCTCTGCTTTTCTCATTATATTCTCTCCTAAATGCCCTATACAGCAGCCTGAGTGTTGGCACCAAGCTCCTCTAGTACGGTCAGGTACTGCCTATCCTAAGGCAAAAACCAAGAGAACTAAGAGCAGCTTTCCAACTGCCTTATTATTATTGTTTTAAGAAACACCCTGCTGCAGACTGTAGTAACCCACATAGTCAAACATGCAACAATTCAAAGAGCCATTTTAACTTAGGGTAGCCTTACAGCTTTTTAAAATTTGTTCTCTAGAATTTCTTCAGTGGCTGACCATGTGGGAGGGAGCCTGTTTAAATTCAGCATCTTGTAAGAAATTTGAACAGACATTTAAAAGATTATTTTTCTTCAGAGTGATTTATAACCTTGGAAGGATGTGATTCTGAAACTGCCTGAACCACCTTTCCTGGCTGTGTCAAGGAAGCCTGTCTGCAGGATAATAGAAAAAAGAAGAGTACAGCAGAAACATTTCTAAGGCATTAAGGTATGTGGGTATGTGCACATTTGTGAGAATGAGAGAGAGAAAGAGAAATCCAGTGACCTTTTTCTGAAGCTGGATATTGTTACATTGCCATCCCCAATGCAACCCTGGATTTCCCAATTACTGTGACAAACTTCCTACTCAATCTGAGTTGAATTTCTGGCTCTGGCAACAATAGAGTGTGGCTTAATGAGCAAGATATTTCTAGATGGGGCTAAAGTTGATATGCTTTTTGTGACACTTTTCAAAGTGTAAGTACCAAGTGACAATAGACTCTGCCTCTCTTTAGCCTGTCCAGGCCTGATATCACAATGACTGACTGAAAATTATTTGAAAGATACATGCTACAAAATTTCCAAGAACATCTGAAAGTACTGGGTTATTAATAATGTATGATTCATATTAGAAATCAGTATATATTTTGTTTTAGTTTTGTTATCATGCCTATTTGATACCTATTTCTTAGGTATCAGATTTTAATTGTTATTATGTATACTATTTTAAACTGACTAAATAAAATTTTTAAAATAGCATATTTTTTAGTTTCCAAAATAAAGAAATTGCATTGTAGTACACTTGACATACCAGAGACACAGTTGATTTATGAGACTTAGCATTAAACTCATCTGAAGATCTCTTTTGTTTTCTCTTGCTACATACAAGACACTTAATATACCCTCCATCTCCCTCCCCTTACAGCTAGGATATGTGCCCAGGATTTAGTGATGACAACCATATTTGGAGACCAGAGGATGTGGAGACAACAGAGTCAACCCTGAGATTCTGACCTTTGTATTAATCAGGCACCAGGATCAATAAAGAAAAGAATTATCCCATTGAAGCTCATCTCTGAGGGATTGTCACAGCATGTAGCTGGACAAGTGTATTAGTTCATTCTCACACTGCTATACAGAAATACTTGAGACTGGGTAACTCATAAAGAAAATAAATTTAATTGACTCATAATTCTGCAGGCTGTACAGGAAGCATAGTGGCTTCTACATCTGGGGAAGCCTCAGGAAACTTATAATCATGGCAGAAGGCAAAGTGGGAGCAGCACCTTCACATGGCTAGAGCAGGAGGAGGAGAACTGCTACACACTTTAAAACCACCAGATCATGTGATAACTCACTCACTCACTATCATAAGAACAGCACAGAAGGGATGATGATAAACCATTCAGGAGAACTCTCCCCTTTTGGTCCAATCACCTCCCATCAGGCCCCACCTCCAACCCTGGGGATTACAATTCAACATGAGATTTGGGTGGGGACAGAAATCCAAACCATATCAGTGAAACCCAGTGTTATTTACCCACAGGGCTGCTGTATTTTAAGGCCTACCTTGGCACAATCCCCTCCTTGAGACACCTGCGAGTTCCTGCCAAAATGTTCGCAAACTTGCTAATTCCTGCCTCTTTTTTGTGGGAGGTGAAGGTGTACTATCCATCAGTTGGTTCTGTGTCCTCCAATATCTGAGTGGTAAATATTCTGGGATTTTGTGAGTTCCTGTTTCCTTGGGGAGGTAAGAGGATAAAAAGGACTTACGTGCATACCTGATGAAATGTCAGGCGATATCCTGTACCATATTAGAGGATAAAACCATGAGAAACTGGTCTGGATGATAATCTTGGCAATATGGGATTTGGGGTACTACTGTGAAGTGACATTGATTGTACCCAAAGCTTTAAGAGCTGGAGACACATACATGTGTTGTGCGCACGCGCACACACACACATACACACACACACACACATACGTATAGTATCCCAGTGCTTGGATTATGATGGTTGCTTATTGAATGATAGCAATCAGAGTTGTTACTGTTATTATTACCATTACTGATACTACCAATACTGCTGTCACTATAGTTTTACCTTAGCCATACTCAGATTATGTTTTACGGAAATAATAATGATTAATCTATAAACTCACTAGCTAGTTCAGTCTTCCATTCCAGCATAGCGTCCTACAACATAAAACAGTATGCTTTATTTCATGACACACTTTACAAATTTTTATTAAATGACAGAATGAATTCTAAATGTTGACAAAATTGTTCTGAGGTATGCATTCCACATGGCTATGAATCCACGTGATTCTGTCATTATGAGTGGAAAAGAAAATGAAACAACTAATTCGAGCTAGTGTTATTTTAATTCAACTTTGGACTTGTCCATGCTTTGAATTTTAAAAGCCAGCTCTCTTGTTTTTCGACATGGTTCTTATAAATGCAACTTTGTTTGACTCTGTCATAGGCAGCATTAAGCTGGAAGTTACAGATGTTCTTAGACTGTGCTTACTTAAGCATTGCCAACCACTTGAGGGTGGCTCTTGGCAAAGGCAAAGCTGTCAAAACTCACAGGTTGTGCCCATATGCGAAGGCTTGTGCCTTTTACTACATCTCCTTTAATTTCAAACATTTTGGAACCAGTGGCTCAGAACACAATATCCTGTAGAGCTCGGCTCATACTTTGGTGAAAGGGAACAACTTTGCAGATGATAAACTTTTATAATTTCTGTTCATCATGTGGTTGATAGAGAAACAATGAAAATCGACAGTGTATTCTTTTCTCCTGCTTTATCTTATTTTAATCCGGGGTCATGTAAAACTTGCTAAATCAGTTGGGTTTACAAGTTTTCAGGTGAAACTACTGTTGTTCCTGTACTTTTCCTGTGAAGGTTACAGAATTTTTCCACAGGCCCCACCTCTCCCTATTCTAGGCCAGTGAGCTGAGAACAATCAGAAAGATATGACCAGCTGCTGGATTTTACCCTGTGATTATGAAGATGAAGGGAAGATATGTGTCTAAGTGATGTTTTCTTACTATAATTAGAAAGAAGTACAATTAAAATTTCTACTTACTTTAAAATAATCTTAAACAGCTCTATTTTATGCAGCTATGAGTCTCTACCTGGAAATTTATACTGTTGCTTGGCTGCTTTGTAACTGACTTGAGGCAAATGGCTAAAAAATAGCACGAAGTACACAACATCAGTAAAACCTAATGAAACAAATTTTGCAAATGATAGGAGCCCTGATAATACGTGAGAAAGAAGAGAAAGAATATGAGACGCTATTGTATGAGAATGGCTGAAAGTATTACTATATACAACAAAAGATGGTAATAAAACATTTGTGTATAAACTTAAATATATTAGATTGGAACACACAAAAATTAGATATTTTTAAAAAACCAATGGTTTAATATTGATTTTACAATAGTGCTGAGATGAAGGACTTTGGAATTCCAATTTTTGGAAACAGCAGCAGTTAGGTACAATCAATACATTCATGAGGCGAAGATACTGCCTAGGGGAAGCTCTCTGGCCCGGATTCGTCTCTGTCTCTGAAAATATTTTTGAAAGGTTCTTCACTTTTAAGGACCTATTTCATTAGGTTGATTCCTAATCAAAGATAATCCCCTAATCTTGTGATCCTTAATTTAATCAAATATTCAAAGTACCTTTCACCATGTAGAATAGCATTTCTGCAGATTCCACAGATTGACATGTGAACATCTTTGGGAAACTTAATTCTGACTATCATACTTAGATTTGTTTTTTTTTTCTTTTGGTGGGTTCTGCTAGGTAAATTAGTATAACCTTGAGTGTATGTGTGATTATTAGAGTAAGGTGTAACATATTAGCAAGTTTTATAGAATTTCTCTCAGATAATTCTTAGATTATATATATATATAGTAAGAAATATGCTCTTATGCTTGTTATATAATAACATTTTATATAATTGCACATAGATTTTAGTAATTAGTTCTTACGAATTGTTATGTTTGTATAGTATATTATATCAATAAGTATTTGTATGAAGATGTCAATTGAAAGCAGCAAGAAAGTAATATATGAGAAGCACATACCATGTGGAAGCCATACATATGCTTCCGTATGTATGGAAAATGCTAAGTCGAATTTTCTTTAATTTTTTCTTTCTACATTTTACAGAGAAAAGTATTAAGGCTTAGAGAAGTTTTTAAAAAAATATTGACTGATTTCTACAGGATGCAAATGCTGAAGTCTGGATTTAAATCCAAACAAGTTGGGCTTTAAAAAAACCATATTCTTTCTAAAATACAGCACTAGCACTACTAGATATCAAATGTTCTTTGGAAAATTTAAGTCACCTTTAACATTAATTCCAACAAGCTTCCAAAATAGTTATGTGAATGGATTAAGCTATAATATGATTCAGTCGGTATCTTTCATGACCACTTTATTTAGTCTATGAATGGATATATTTGCTAGGTTCTAATTTTCTGAGGCTGCAAACCAATTACCTAATTTCAGTTGCTGGAATGGTGTGGTGCATATTTGACAAATAAAAGAACAGTGCACACTTTTACATTGTGGTCTCTGAAGATCAGTTATATAATGATTTTTTCCATCTGCTGGAAAATATTACAATTATTGTCTCATCAAACACTCTGTTACACTTCAAGTAAAACTTCAAGCAAGGATTCTATGCTATTTTGGTGTATGATTTCCTTGAAAACCATTACTGATAAATATAATGATTCAGTCATAACACATATGCTTCAAATAAAAGTATAACACTAATATTCTACATTCTATGCACGTAGAAATGTTGCTCTTTGGATTATTTTTTTCCTGGTCTAGCTAGATTAATATTTTAAAATTAGTATCTCACAATAGAATTTATGGAAAATTCTTTTTTATCTGACCATTCCCTGGACTACTTGTCTTTAGATCTAGACTATTTTGAATAGGAAAAGGAATAAAGGGCATTAGAAAACCAACAGAGGAAAGAAGAGAAAGAAAACTTAAATAGAATGAAAAATCGTTACGAAATTAAATAAGGTAAAGGTAAAGATAA
Organism: Gorilla gorilla gorilla; assembly: GCF_029281585.2. Classification (NCBI taxonomy): domain Eukaryota; kingdom Metazoa; phylum Chordata; class Mammalia; order Primates; family Hominidae; genus Gorilla; species Gorilla gorilla. Next base: position 137,368,613 of record NC_073227.2, read on the forward strand.
AGAAGGAATAAATGGAAAGAAATAGGGCAAAGAAAGAGACTTTTCCAGACTCATTTTTGTAAATAATCTGTGACAGCTCACCTTGTGGAAGTGGAGTGGATGCCCAGGGCTGGAGTTGATTGGCAGCTCTGACTTTGTCTTGGGAATATCTCCCTGCAGTTGCTATTTTTACACAGCGGCTTGCTCTTAGTGGGGCCAATCAGAATTGTCTCAAAGATGATCTGGCAACGCCCAGATTCTTAGGAACTATTAAATAGGAACGCAAATAATAGTTTGTTCTGGAACTATGAAAAAAAAATAGTAGGAGGTTTAATACTATGGCTAAGGTTTAGTACTCACAATACTAAGTCAGAGTACAAGAGGCTAAGCAAATATTAAGAATGACCTCTTGGTGCTTTCTTCATTAACTACATAGGTTTTTCAATGTTTATTTTCCCCTCAACCTACTTCAGTGGCTTCTTGGCACACACACAAAAAAATGTGAGTTAAGACTTGGTGTATATAATGTACAGATCCCATGAAGTTATTCATTTTATTTTAAAACTATTGAAAAATTATCACAGCCAAAAAGAGGCAGGCTCTGCCATAGGAATTAGGAGAAAATGAAGTGTATAAAGGAAAACCTAAGAGCTTAAAAATGAAGAGATCTGTGTATAAATCTTGGCTCAGTTTCTTACTGGCTGTGTGGCTTTGAATAAATTGAATGTGACCTTGAATAAATTACTTATTTTTCTGAGTCTGAGTTTCTTAATATAGAAAATAAAATAATAATATGTACTTATTATGATCACTATAGAATTAAGAAAGATAGCATATAAAAGTGCCTATTGTAATAAACACATTGTCACTGCTAACACTAGGTGACTATTGTTATAATTGATATTTTAAAAATAATGGATGAAAAGGTAACTTCCACAGTGATTGCTTGAATAGCCAAAAACTTTCACATAGTTTCATTCCTTTTGGCCCAATGAAATATTGAGGTAAATTCCTTAGAAAACCCTAAATATAAACAGCCATTTTTCTAATACTGAGAAAAAATACCCTCTTTTGTCTTTTTTTGTCAACTCTGTCTCTAGCATCACATTGTCAGAGCATGAAGAAGCATTGGAACACACCATCATCCATAAATTTATCTAAGAAAATAAAAATAACGAATGTTTATTAAATATGAAGATTATGCATTAGAAGTTGAGAAACCATATAGGATTGAATGTAGACCCTGGAAACATATTATTATCACCTTCCTGTTTTCAATTAAAAACTTTTTTGTCTCTCTAAAGCTTAGTATCTTTTGATATTATGATAAAAATAAATATCTGCTTTGTTCAGCAGCAAGATTTGGACAAAAAATTCAATGAACTCTGAGAAAGCATTTTCTTTTTTGTTTTCCTAACTTAATAACAATCTTTTTCTTTCACTAGTCCTTTTGTAGTGATGTACAGGCTCAATATGTTCTATAGATAACACAACATAAGATGAAAATGTGCAGAAATAAAATAAATGGTGTATGAAGATCATCTGTTGTCCGCAGGCAGTGCATTGGCAGCAATTCCGTTTGCTTTACTGCAGTCTTGACAGGCATCCTGCTCCCTGATGGCAGTGCTAACATGCTTTGGCAGTAGCTGCAAAAGCAGCTTTGGGTGATTAAATCTCAGTCTTTTTGTCAGGAAACTGTCTGTGATGTCTTTTCTGAAAACGACATTATGTCTTATTACAAACCATTTTACTTCTCCATAGACAGGCATTACCAATTAAAAGTGTTCATAAAACATGTTTCATTGTTCAGGTCCTTTACCTTTTCTATTTTAGGTGACAGTGTGGTTTACATGCTCATTAGGAAGAAGCTAAAAATATAGAAAATATTTTTTTCTGTGAACAGTGAATTATTCATATGACTTGAAATCTAAATGTATATGCTTATTTTGTTTTCTTTATAAGCAAGATAATGAAATTTATTATTGCTCTTCTGGATTTAAGGGTTCTTTCAGCAATTTGAATATGTAGTATCCTTACCTTCTGGTTTGCATTGTTTCTGGTAAGTCAGCTGAAAATATTATTGGAGTTACCCTGTACATGAGTTGTTTGTCTCACAGATTTCAAAATTTCCTCTTTCTCTTTTTCTTTCAACATTTTTGTCTTAATGTGTCTGGGTGTGGATCTCTTTGTATTTTTTCTTGCTTGTAGTTTATTGAATCTCTTCATGTGAGGTTGATGTTTTTATAAAATTAGTGATATTTTAAGCAATTAATTCTTAGAATACATTCTAAGAATTATTTACATATAAATTTAAAGATCTCTTTCCCCTCTTCTGGTAGTCTCATTATGTGCACGTTGATACATGCAAGAGTATCCCGTATTTCGTTGAGAGTATGTTTATTTCTTTAACTTCTATTTCAGTTCTTCTGATTGCATAATTTCTATTGATCTGTCGTCAAGTGTACTGATTATTTCTTCCTCCAGTTCAATTTTGACTTCAACTATTTTACATTTCAACTACTGAAATTTCATTTGATTCTTTTATATAATTTATTTCTATTGGTATTTCTATTTCATGAGACATCATCATGGAATCTTCTTTTACTTTTTAAAGCATAATTTTCTTTAGTTCATTTTTCCTGTTAAATCTGATATCTACACCCTCTCACAGGAGATTTCTGTTGCCTGTCTTTCTGCCTGCATATAGTCTCACTTTCTTGCTTTATTAAATGTCGTATAAAGTTTTTTTAAAATTGGAAACTCTAATATATTTCAGCATCTCTGGTCACTGGCCCAAACTGAGGACTTGCTTTTGGGTTGTTTACTCATTTATTTGTTTAGTGACTTAGTTGGAGTATTTTTCTAAGATGCAATTCTTATATATGTGAAGCCTATGATGCCATTCCTCAGGGTGCACTAACTAGGTTTGTACACAGTCCTTTGAGAGAATGGTGGTTTTATCTAAGCTTTTCTTTGATCTTTCTATTCATTTTTTGCCTTTGTTGGCATTATACTCAGCTTTTAGGCTTCCCTAGCTGAGGTTTCTTGCACAAATGTCTGAGACAATGACCTGGGACATAAATTGATTCACAATGAGTCAATTACATTCAGCCTTTCTTCAGGGGTATTTTTTGAAGCTAGTTGTTAATGTGTGTTTTCATACCAGAAAAGTACTTTTTAAGTGTAGCTTCTCCTGGTTTTCTCTAGTAAACTACTTAGACTAATGTTTAGCTTCTAGTTTTCATGGAGTGACCAGCCTCCTTTTGTTTGCCACCAAAATCTCCATTATTTTGAGAGTTCATGTAGGCTTGAACTTTCTTAGATTCCATTACATAGTCAGGTCCAATGGGGAAATCTTGAATTCTTGGTTATTATGGCATGGACTTTACACTGGCAGATTATCCGAGCTACTTCTATGGAGTTGGAGTCAGAGTGTTGCCTCCTTTTCTCAAAGAGAAAAACTCTATGAGTAGGGAGGTGAATGGGGGCAGTATGCTCTGCCCTTCTTTACTTCAGTCTTTTAGCTTGAAATCTCTGTTCTAAGAGCACAGTGAGGCTCCAGCTTTCCCAGCGTGTCATTCCTAGGGTAGAGCCTTCATCCCATGGATGAGGACTGGGTGGAGGAAGAGAGCCCGTGACCTCGTGGTGTCCCTAACCCAGAATTTAACCTCTGCAACACCAGGCTGGAGGGACATGAAATGATGATGGCCTGACCCTTTAGGTGAAACAACATAGTCCATAACTGCTACCTGGGGGAAAGGGTACCCCATTCTCTTGGCCATTATCACCTGAAATGGAGCTTGTGACACACTGTACTGAGGTGTTCAGGACGCAGGTGATGGCACAAGACACAAACTCTCAAGAATGGCACCAAACCTAGTCAAATAATTATAGCAATTATCTTGAATATTGGTCAGGAAGAACCAAAAATCTTTAAAAATATTGGTCCCAACAAATATATATATTAAAAATCAGACACAAAAACTCAAATAATTACCAGGTAACATAACTGCATGTCAGACAAAGGGTATTTATAGGAAAACAAAATATTCAGTACCCCGTAGGTTATACTTACAAAGTCTGAAATTCCAGTCAGAGATTACTAGACATGCATAACACTGGAAAATAATACATATAGTGAGAAGTAAAAGCAATACAATCAGTCAGTATAAACAAACCCATAATGGATAAGTAAACTTGAATAAATAGACACAAGTTTAGTTTCTATTTTTTGTCTTAAAATTTACTAACCTTTTTTTCTACAATTTTTGTTTATCATCAAGTACATTTATTTATCTTATCTAGAATATAATTTTAAAATCTCACACATTGTAAATTTCATTTGTAAAAGTTTAAATTTGGTCTCCTATATATCTTCCATATTTCTACTTATCTTCTTGAGCGTATAGTATGCATCCATAATCACATATGTGTTCTATTATCTTCCATTGATCTATGTGTCTATTTTTGTACCAATTCCATTCTGTTTTGCTTACTATAGCCTTGCAGTACAATTTAAAGTCGGGTATTGTGATGCCTCCAGAGACTTTAAGTGTTTTTGTATTTCTTCTATTTTTGTTTATAATTTTCACCAATTATTTTTATTTTCCTGGTAAGTGAGACTTCAGGATTTCTCAAATCACCATTCCAGAATTATATGTGGTTCTTTTAAAGTAAGTTAATTTGGGAAGTTTTATGGAGTCAAATAGAAAGTCACTTGAGATAAACTAAAATAAGTTACTAATGTTTATTTTAAGACAAAAAATAGAAACTAAAACAAAAGCAAATAAAAAATTAACATAATAAAAAGTACGTGATTGGGCTGCCAATAAACTTTAAACATTCTAATATAGATGGAAAAAGCTGAGGTAGAGGGAAAATATTTGAAAAAAATAATGACAGTGTTTTTAAAAATTGTCAAATAATATAAACCCATAGATCCAAGATCCTCAAGCACTATATAGATGAGGAAAACTTCAACAATGCACTTCATAACATAATGAAATTTCTCACAACCAGTGATGAACAGAAAGTCATAAAAGGAGACAGAAAATAAGACACAATGTACTGTAGAACAAGGGTAAAAATGACAGCACAGTTTTTGTCAGAAACAATTGGAGCTAGCAGATAGTGAAAACATACACTTACAATAGGAAAATAAAAATATAATCCCTTACTCAGCAAACCGTATTTTAATAATGAGGAAAAAATAATTACTTTTTCAGACATGCAAAAGCTGAAACACTTTTTCACCAGCAGATCTGCACCATAGAAAATAGTAAAGAAGTACTTTTACAGTGAAGGCTTATGATACTAGATACAATCATGGATTGGCAAACAGAAATAAAATGCAGAAATAAAATAAAATGGCAATGACATGGGCAAATATACAAGCTGCTTTACTTACCATTAAATCTCTTTAAATATAATTGACTTTAAAGAAAAATAGCAACATATTACGTGATGCATAACAAGTAAAATTCATGAGAAACATAGCATAGAAGCAGACAGGAGAGAAATAAAGCTATAACATTGAAAGGTTTTCATAATATATACAAAATAATAGAATATCTTTAAAATTAGACAGTAATAAGGTAAATATATATACTATACAACTCTAAAGTAATCCTTACAACAAATACAAAAAATAGCTTGAAATCAACAAAGGGGAGAAAATGAAATTATGAAAAAATTCAATGGAAAGGAAGGTAGAATAAACATGTGATGTAACAAATAAAAACCAAAGAGCTTGATGCCTAAATAGAACCAAATCAATCATCATGTACAATGTAAATGGTATCTGAACACATCAATAAACGGCAGAGACTTTCAGATCAGATCTCTCAAAAACGCAAAATGCAACTCCGTGTTGCCTAGAAGAAATACAGATGTGATAGGATTAAAAAAAATAAAATACAAGTGAACTTGATTAGTAGGAAAAACATCAATTTCTGGGCTTAAATTTAAGCACTAAACTGGAAATAGATTAATTCATAGAAAAAAATGCAATGTTCTAAACATTCTTAATGCAGTCAAGTACAAGTCCAGCTCAGTTATTGAGAGTATGAGTTATGTACTTGGCTTAAGAAAAGTAAAATTTAGAAATAGTCATTGAACTCAATTAAGGACAGTTGGAAGGTTAAAGGATACAGAAGATTTAAGTGAGGTTAAAAGACATAATAATTGAGTGGCATTAATCTGTGTATTTTTATTTGTCCCCAGGAAGTTTTAGATTACTCCACTGCAGGAGTGAAAATGTCAGCTAATAGCATATATTCAACATCTAAATATCTAAAAGTTTTTTATGTCTTCCTTTTTTTTCCTTATTCCAGTTTCTGTTTGTCTTCTGCCTCTCTTCCCTTCTTCATTCCATGGTTTCTTCCCTCTCTTCCTTAGGCATACTTCTTTTCTTTCTTCTTTTTTGATTATTTCATTTTCTTTTTCTTTCATTCTTTCTTTATTTCTTGCCCTTTTGCATTCTCTCTTTTCCTCTCTCTTTTCTTCCATTCTTCATTCTTTTCCTTCTTTTTTTGTCCCTTCCTTTTGTTCCCCGTTTTTGTTAAAATATTTACGTGGCAAATACTGTGATAAAGGCATTACGATTAACAAAAATGTAAAATTGTTGGCTATGGACTACTCTTTGGGATACGATTAAACATTTCACAAAACCAAGTGATGTAACAGACGCATTTTCGTTGAGTCCTAGAGAGTTGTTACATAGCCGGGTTCATATTCTCAGAAAATATTCTAATGAAGCTATCAAATCAATTGTCTCATTATTTGCTTCATCAACCTACCTACTTGAATTAATAAATGAAAATATTAATTTTAAGAGAAGCTCTAATCAAATAATAAGTTTATATTGAAGAATATTAATACATTATTCAAAATAGAATCTGAAATGTTCAACTCCAGTTTGAGATCTTTTACTCATTTGAAAATGCAAGTACAAATTTGTGTCTTATTTATGCTCTTTTGATAAATTGTCTAATCTCATCAGATATGTGAATTCAGCTGGGTTCACTTTAATTTTGGGATTCTGTGATTATCAGAATTATTAAATGGTCCTTCAAGATTTCCCGCACAAAACCCAAAGAATGTAAATATGATGAGATATTATGAACCTACTATGTTATGTCACATTGAAAAATAAATTTTTCAGTTGATTTTGAGTTATACTTACTCATAAATATATTCATTTTTATTTCTTTAGAATGTGGAGACTAAGAAAGCAACCCTTTGTGACTTGCCTAATAAATATCTTCTTTCTAGCTAATCAGAATTAATTAATTCAGTGCACTGCAACAGTGATGTTGCTTTGATATTTAACAGGTCATGCTGCTTGTTAGAGAAACGATTTTATTTTGAAAAATGAGAAAGGTATATTAAAAATTGCAAGGCTGTGGTCTTATTCTATTCACTCTGCCAGCAAGGTATTTTTCAACGTGTATTTGTCCACAGAAAAGTAAATTTAAAAATTACTTATCTCTGTTTGCATATCTGTATTGTTGATTTATATATAATATTTGTAGATATTCCTGGAAAAACCTTGCAGACATTTGATATCAGGAAGAGATTTATGGACTTGACATATCATTTTCTGTTAAGGTATTCAAATCTTCAAAATTTGTGCTTAGAGTCTCTAATTTATTAGCATAGTCTAATGATTATATCTGCAATTTTTCTTTGTTTCTTGGCAAAGTAAAAAGTAGTGCAACAATGATATTTTATAAAGAATAAAATCCTTTTGTGAAATATGTTTCTGTAGCTCATTTAAGAGAAACTGAGCCTAAAAGTAGAACAGGAATATCTTTCTTATTATGATAACTTCAGCCCACTTGCAACATCTGGAAATACATCTCTTATCCCCAAGGCAGATAAAGTACATCCTTTACAGTAAAGACAGGACTGATTGAATAGTTTAGGCAGGGCTCCTCTTACAGTTACCTGTTGGAAAGATGGAGCTATAAATAGTTTTCTTATAAAATGGCAACCTATACATAATGTTCCAGATATCATGAAAAAAATTTGTTAAATTTTTCAGATATGAATAATATGTCACGCTATTAAATGGATTTTACAGATGATTCATGTAGGATCTTTAAACATTTTGAGAAATAATACTTTTTAAAAATATAGAAAACGTATAAACATTATATCTAGAGAAAATCATACTATGTAGATTTTCTCAAAGTAGATATTCATAAATATGCTACAGAGCCGGACTCAATATATTCTCTTAAAATAGTGTCTGCTTTATTGCATTGTAGAAAAAAAAGTTTTCTAGATGTGTTCGCTAGTAAGGCAGCAACGGAAAAGTCCTCGTTAACTCCCATTAACTGAAACGTATGTGAATGGAAAATGCAGTCATCAAATTTATATGTTTAAAAGCTAGGAAGATAACTTATGCTAATTCAAAAGCATAAAGAGAAATATAGTTGACCTTTGAACATTGTGGGTTTGGAGCTGCACACGTCCATTAACATGTGGATTTTTTTTCCAATAACAATTTCACCTAGCACGCCTGCCTTCCCTTCTACTTCCTGCACCTACTCCACCTCTGTGACACGACCAACCCCTTCTTTCCCTCTTCCTCTGCTTCTGACTGAACATAAACATGAGAAAGATGAAGACTTTTATGATGGCACACTTCCTCTTAATTAATAGTAAGTACATTCTCTCTTCCTTATGATTTTCTAAATAACATCTTTTTCTCTAGCTTACTTTATTATAAGAATACAGTATATACTGTATATAACGTACAAAATATATGTCAAGTGACTGTTTATATTATATATAAGACTTCCAGTCAACAGTAAGCTATCAGTAGTTAAGTATTTGGAGACTCACGTTATACGCAGATTTCCAGTTGAGTGGGGATTGGCGTCTCTAACTCCAGCATTGTTCAAGCGTCAAATGTTCATATGCATGTGTATCGCTCTATTATTTCTTTTATTAAGGTTTGTTGAGGAAATTTATGTTTTACTTTGAATGAAGCTTATACTAGTTATTCATAATTTTTATACTAGTAATTCATAACTCCAATGTTTACATCAAGTATTCTTATACAGATATTAAACATATTAAAGTATTATTACTTAATAGTAATGCAATTATTCAATATGTATTCTTTTTTGGGTATGAGTTTTTTTGCTTATCATTGTGAAATGTAGAAAAATTTTGATGTATCAATATTTTGTTGTTTTTTAATTGTTGTAAAGCAGAATTACATTCCCACAATGGGTTTAATCATTCCCTTTAATAGCTTTTTAAAAAAAGTCTTAAAATATTATTAATAAATAACCTTTGAACATCAGGGTATTTTTTAGGGGTCAGAATTACTAATTTATTTTGGATTAAAGCCCAGTAACTAAGATACAGGGTCATAAACTCTAAGAAAATTTAGTTTAGTAGATGTCACCAAACTTTCGTTGAAAATGGTTATGTCCGTGTATACTCCTACCAGATAGTCACAAGAATTTCAGCTGCTCCACAACAATGCTTGGAATTGTTATTTATTTAAAAATATTTTCAATATCTCATCCATTCAGGTTGCACTACTGTGTTTGGATTTAGATGAAATATCGCACTGTGGTTATTGATATTAGGCTTCCTGAACAGTTGTCAATAAACTAAATTACACAACTTGTAAATGTGAGGAATTGTGTTCCTGATGAGGTGAACCTTTGTAGAGAAGTCTCTAATGCAGAGTAAGTCCCTAAGTCACTTAACGCAGAGACTAACTGACACTGTTGATCTCTTCTCAGCTTATTGTGGAATGGTAGCCACACAATAAGCTATTACATCACATTGCTTTGCATCTTTATTTACCTCACATCATTTGCACCTTGGACTTCCACCTCCCATATAAAATACCAGATCTCTAAAACTTGCCTCAGATTCTAATATTTAGAGGACATTGACTAAGAATACTACTTTTTAAACTGCCTCCTTCATAGAAGTGGGGACTGACTAACATGTTTATGTAAGAAAACCCTTGACCTATTAGCCACCATCGACTATAGGGAACTTAACACTATATGTTTCTTTATATATGTTTATTCTAGAAATATAAAATTATACTGATAAACACAAATCTAACTCTCTAATATTTTAACACTTCTAGGAATTATTGTATTTTCAGTCATCTTTAATCTATTTTAGGGCCTAGCAATATACTTTACAAATTCTGAATAACCATTAAATATTTTTAGAAGGAATGAATTAATGAGGTTTCATAATCTTGTAAGCAATCCTTTAGGACTCTTTTGTCAATATATTTATGGTTCCTCTGAGTTCAACGTCTCTTAAGAATCCTATAGTTCCTACAAAATTATATTTTATCTATCTATCTATCTATCTATCTATCTATCTATCTATCTATCTATCATCTATCTATCTATCTATCTATCTATCTATCTATCTATCTATCTAATTACCTGTCTATCTATTTAGGTCAACATCCAAGAATTAACTGGTTGTATAGAATACTCATCCCCCAGTGGCTGGAATAAGAGAATGATAGATTGGCTTATTGAAGATAGCTTCAATTGGAAGACCACACCATGTTTCTACTACAGAAGATAAATGTATAGTTTTATTTGTCCATAACCAGAATACATGGTCTAAAAACAAAGATGTGAAAGTAGAGTAAATCTTCTCACTATTATGCCTAGTAAGCCATTTAAGAATTTTTTTTTCCCCAACTCACAACATTACTGGTTTGAGGGGAAAGATTTTACCAGGAACACAAAAATGGATCCACTGATGTTCAAGTTGCAACTTGCACTTGGCCATTTGCCATGTGTAATTCCAATGAAGCCACAGATAAAATGTGAATTAGTCCAATGGCTTACATGATTGAACTCAACTGACAAGGGGATATTGGACTACTCATGGAATTTAACTTTTGTACATTTTTCCTTTACTAGTTTTAATCTGTATCCTCCCTTTCCCATACACTGTAACCATAAGGGCAACAGGCTTTTCAGTCCTATAAGTCATTGAGCCCTCTCATCTGACAAAGCAAGGAAATATGTGTATATAACAAACCATGTATATGCACATTTCCACAAATATTTTTGTATTTGCACCTCTGCTATGCCAAATGTAAATTCATATAGTTCTTCCACTTCAATCTGTTACCATGTCAATTATTGTAAAATCCTACCCTTATGTTTATACAACCAATCTCTCAACTGAGACACACTCCCATTATCCACCATTCATTTATTTCATTGTTCAACTCCAGTATACATTTTTAGTTGTTCCAGATTTGTTAACTTGTACAACTATGGAAAACTACTTTATCAACTAGTGTTCAGTGCTTATGTAAATGTCCTCATGCTTTAGTGTTACAGTCTCCATTCATTTCTACATTGGTTAATCTTCTTCCACTCACACCTGCAAGGATCATGAAGGTATCTGTTTAGGATATTCACTTGATAACCTGGTGGGGTTCCTGCAGGTAATACTCATAAAAATGTGACATTATCTTCTATCTTCTCAGGATAGAACAATTTCAATTTCAACAAAGTCAATGATTTCAACAACAGTGACACATTTCTTCTTCTCTTCATTATTTACATTTTTTTCAAATTCCTAAGAAGTGTGATTTCTAAAGTACGGTTGCTGCCTAGGTTAGTTATGTTTATTAATGTATGTTCTTCCATGAAAAGCAGATAATTAAACTTTTTCTAATGTTTCACTACATATCTTAATTCAGTTTGACTCAAAAAGCTTTCAGTAACTACAGTTATATGCCATGTGTTGTTTCAGATCCTGGCAAGCAAGACATGAGCAAGATTATATCCATATTAAGATCTTAGTACTGGTTCACTGGAAGACCTAGAAGTTGGAAACTGATAGCAATTCTTTACAACAATGAAAACATCTAAACAATGACTGACCATCACCCTCTCAGTAAAGTAGATAGCATATATTTCACTTAATGAACACAGTTTGATTGCACAACTTTATGGTCTAGAGAAAGAATTTGAGATCAGAAAGAGTATTCAAAGTACCTTGGCCTTTTATGATTACAACAAACTATACGTTTAACATAGCTGAAATTCAATTCTGGAGACTTGGATTTGATAGATATTCAGTATGCTTTCTCATTCAATTATACTATTTTAAAATAATATATAACTTTAAAATTTTTGTTTTTAAATGCCTGCTTAAATATATTTTATGACCTTATGACAAGTGGATATTTCCAACATTTTTTTCTTTCTCTGATAAGAGCATTTACCTCCTCTCTATTTGTGAATTCAAGACACTGATTAATGACTATTGAACAAAATACAGAATGAGTAGTTGCCCAACCAAAGACTGTTTACTGATTTGCAAAATGAATGGAACTTTTTTCTTGTGAATTTAGGTAGTGAATATTTAAAGACAAAGATATTAAATAAAACTGCATACACAGACATGCACACATGCGGAAGTGTTACTCTGCAGATACAATTAATGACAAAATCTGATCTTTAGGATACTGATCTTATGGGATTGCTTATACTGTAGGTCATTTCAAGCAGGCAAAAATAAGTGAATATAATACATCTTGATAAATGAAAGAAATAACTCTCAAATATCTGACAACCAGCATCTCCTCATTTTCTTCCAAGAGTATGAGAGAAAAGGAATAATTTTGATTTTTAAGGTGAAAAATCTGTTATAACTGCTGGTTGTATTCACTGAACCTCCCTTTCTTAGGAAGCACAAGGATGTCTTGGCTCTCACTTCTTCATGAATTTACTGACATTCTCTTATGAGATAGACCAAAGACATCAGCTTAATAAATAAACTTCAGCTGAGTACATAAAAGAGCAACTCTTAATACCCACACACAAATATTTTTAAACCAAATGATTTATACATATATTCCTAGTTTTCTTTATGAAATGCTTAATCTCAAACCAAGAGTCACTATCTGGGGCCTCATAAACAGCCAGCATCTGAGCTCCTAAATGAACCAAGCTTCATAGGCCTAAGGCTCCTAGGTACAATTTTTTAGTGGCATGAGTCAAAGTATAAGAAAAAAATCAAAGTCAGTTTTGAAAGGCAAAACTGATGGCACACTCTTTAATTGAATACAGTTGACAAGGCATTTGAAAGTAATTGTTAATAAATATTTAAAAGACTCTTAGGGCCATAATTAACATTGTACTACATTAATTTGACTAATATAGTTTGTTTTCTTTCCAATTGAAGAATAATTCATTTACTGAACAAAATAGTTTCGGCTTTGCTGGCTTTAATTTTTGCAGCTTAGTAGTTTTAATTTAGCATCTTGTGTCTACCCATGGATTTGTAAATGCTGCTAATTCATCAATAGTAGGTAAATCCAATCTACCTACTAAATAAGTTAGAGCTGAAGCAGCTGATTGCAGTCATCAAGTAACTTATTAGTAATTCTTTCCATTCCTTGTTCTTTAATGAGTTGTGTAGGTTTATTCTTTATTACATAGATAAAATGAAAGCTGATAAGGAAAGTTAGAGGCGAATGGCAGTTGAGCACATGTACTGGAAATGGGAAGAACAGCAACGGTATGATTTCAGAAGTGTTGAAGATGGTGTGTCAGATGAATGACACATGGTTGAAATATATGTTTACCTATCACATATTATCATATTGTAATAACAGTTGCAGAGCTACGCTGTCATTCACATTTTGTATTTTTTTATTTCTGTTTCAATTTTTCTTTCTCTTTCATAGGATGGATTTAACTATTGTATTAGTCCATTCCCTTGCAACTATGAAGACATACTAAAAATTGGGTGACTTATAAAGAAAAGAGATTCAAATGACATACAGTTTGCATGGCTGATGAGGCCTCAGGAAACTTAGAATCATGGTGGAAGGCACCTCTTCACAGAGCAGCAGGAGAGAGAATGAGTGCTTAGTGAAGGGAGGAGTCCCTTATAAAACCATCGGATATCATGAGAATAATCCCCTTGACACATGGGGATTGTTACAATTCAAGGTGAGATTCAGGTAGCAACACAGAGCCAAACGATATCATTTTACTACAGGTCCCTTCCAACTCTCACGTCTTCACATTTCAAAACACAATCATGCTTTTTCAACAGTCCCGCAAAGCCTTAACTCATTCCAGAATTAACCCAAAAGTCCAACTCTAAAGTCTTACCGAAGACAAAGTAAATCTCTTCCACTCATGAGCCTGTAAAATTAAAAGCAAGTTAGGTACTTCATAAATACAATAGGGGTACAGGCATAGTGTAAATATACCCATTCCACATGGGAGAAATTGACCAAAATGAAGGGGCTACAGGCCCCATGCAAGCCCAAAATTCAATAGAGCAGTCATTAAAGCTTCAAGTTCCAAAATAATCTCCTTTGACTCCATGTTTCACATCCAGGTCATTCTGATGCAAGAGGTGGGCTCCCATGGTCTTGGGCAGCTCCACCTCTGTGATTTTGCATGGTACAGCCCCCCTCACAGCTGCTTTCACAGGCTGGCGTTGAGTGTCTGCAGCTTTACCAGGTGCAGAGTGCAAACTATAGGTGGATCTATCATTCTGGGGTCTGGAGGATGGTGGCTCTCTTCTCACACTTCAACTAGGCAGTGCTCCAGTGGGGACTCTGTGTGGGGGCTCCAACTCCACATTGCCCTTCTGCATTGCCCTAACAGAGGTTCTCCATAAAGGCTTCACTCCTATAGCAAACTTGTGCCTGGATATCCAGGCATTTCTATACTTTCTCTGAAATCTAGGCAGAGGTTCCCAAACCTCAATTCTTCACTTCTGTGCACCCACAGGCTCAACATCACATGGGATCCACCAAAGCTTGGGGCTTGCACCCTCTGAAGCAATGGCCCAAGATGTACCTTGGCCCCTTTTAGCCACAGCTGGAGTTGAAACATCCAGGACACAGGGCACCATGTCCTGAGGCTACACAGAGCAGGGGGAGCCTGGGCCCAACCAAGGAAACCATTTTTCCCTCCTAGGCCAACAGGTCTGTGATGTGATGGGCTGCCATGAAGGTCTCTGACATACCCTGGAGACATTTCCCCCGTTTTCTTAGTGATTAACATTCTGCTCCTCATTACTTACGCAAAGTTTTCCCCAGAAAATGGGTTTTTCTTTTCTATCCCATCTTCAGGCTGCAGATTTTGCAAACTTTTCCTCTTAAACACTTTGCCACTCACAAATTTCTTCCACCAGATATCCTAAATCATCACTCTGAATTTCAAAGTTCCCCAGATCCCTAGGGCAGGGGCAAAATGCCACCAGTCTCTCTGCTAAAGCACAGCAAGGGTCACCTTTGCTCCAGTTCCCAAGAAGTTCTTCACCTCTATCTGTATGACCTCAGTCTGGACTTCATTGCCAATAACACTATTAGCATTTTGGTCAAAACCATTTAACAAGTCTCTAGGAAGTTCCAAATTTTCCCACATCTTCCTGTCTTTTTCTGGGCCCTCCAAACTGTTCCAGCCACTGCCTCTAACTCGATTCCAAGTTGCCTCCACATTTTCAGGTATCTTTATGTCAGATTTATAGGCCGGCCTCTTTTCCAGGATTCTTCCTTTAGGGTGGGCTGCCTGTGTGTGCAATCTCCTCCTTATCCTTGGGAAGTGAGCCTGTGCAGTTCGTTTAGGAAGCTGTGTGATGCCCATCTAAGGCTTTCTTCCCTTTTCTGGTGGTGTGCCCTTGGAAAGTCATATTGCTCCATTTTGTCTCTTAATACTCATGCCCAGGAATTTGCTTCTCCCTGGTACAAGCATTCAGTGAACACTTTAGTGCAACAGATGTGGACTATCAGGAAATGGCCTCTCCCTGGTGCTGTCTGCCAATTTATCACTTTTAGAGAGGCAATGGGATAACTGCTGAACAATCACTTGACATTTGTGGTGGGTGGAGGGAAGCCCTCTCCTGCCCTGTGTATGCCTGTCTAACTACCTGTAACATATGGGGGACTATGGGGAAGGCATGATTGATTTTGAAATTTGAAAAGGAAATAAGGTTTAGAAGGGGTCAGAGGCAAAATGATATAGTTTGGCTCTTTGTCCGCATTCAAATCCCATCTCAAATTGTAATCCCCATATGTTGAAGGAGGGGCCTGGTAGGAGGTGATTGGAACATGTGGGCATTTTCTCCCTTTCTTTTCTTATGATAGTGAATGAATTCTAACAAGATATGATGGTGTTCGAGTGTGGCACATTCCCCCTCACTCTCTCCTCTTCTGCCACCATGTAAGATGTGCCTTGCTTCCCCTTCCACCATGACCGTAAGTTTCCTGAGGCCTCTCCAGCCATGCAGAACCATGAATCAATTAAACGTCTTTTCTTGATAAGTTACCCAGTCTCAGATAGCTCTTTATAGCAGTGTGAAAATGAGCTAATACAGGGAGTATTTAATAATGGCTTCACTTTAGTGGTTTTAATTGGACCCCAGACTATCCATGTCTGTACACTGTGTCAATTTTTATTCTTCAGGTGAGTTTCTGCCAAGATAAACTTCCAAATCCTTTTCTTGAAGCTATAATCTGAATGCCCTCCAATAATAGAGTTGCACCTGAACAACTGGAGGGTTAGGGGTGCTGAGTCCTCCATACAGTCAAAATCCATGTATAACTTTTGACTTTCACAAAATGTAACTGCCAATAGCTTACTGTTGACTAGAAGCCTTGTCAATAAAACAGTCAATAAACACATATTTTGTATGTTATATGTATTATATATTGTATTCTTACAATAAAGTAAGCTAGAGAAATAAAATGTTATTAAGAAAACCATAAGGAAATATATTTGCTATATATAATTGGTAGTGGGTCATTGTATTAGTCCATTCCATGAAGAAATGGCTAAGACTGGGTAACTTATAAAGAAAAATAAGTTTAATGAACTCACTGTTCCACGTGGTTGGAGAGGCCACACAATCACGGTGGAAGGTGAAGGAGGAGCAAAGTCACGTCTTACATGGCAGCAGGCAAAAGAGCATGTGCAGGGGAACTGCCCTTATAAAACCATCAGATCTTGTGCGACTTATTCACTATCACAAGAACAGCATAGGAAAAACTCGCCCCCATGATTCAATTACCTACCACTGGTTCCCTCCCATGACATGTGGGGATTACAACAGCTACAATTCAAGATGAGATTTAGACAGGGACACAGCAAAACCATACCAATCATCATAAAGGTCTTTATCTTTGTTGTATTTACATTCAGAAGGCTGAGGAGAAGGGTAAGAGCAGGAGTTGGTATTGCTGTCTCGAAGTGGCAGAGGAAGAAGAAAATCCATGTTTAGGTGGACCCACAAGTTTACATCAATTTTGTACTGGGGTGAACTGTAGTTGGGTGGAGAACCAGGATAGCAATCGTAGCGTTTAATTTTTAGTATTTCACTTAATTCCTTTACTGTCAGACAGTTTTTCTCCCTCACCCTCAGCTATCCTTGGCATTCCTGACCATTGATTTGCACTCACTAGTTTTTTCCAGAGGATAAATGATTCATCTCTTGTTGGTTCTTAAAGACATATTCACCTGTTTCTTTGTGTGGTGGGGTGAGGACAAATCTCGGCCTTTTAATTTTTCCTTGACTGTTACCTACATTCACCCATCACTCTACCTGCAGTCCCTCCAAATCAGAAATTTCTCCATGGGGTCCTTCTGAAGCCAAGAGAGCTTATTCCATCCTCTACAGGCACTTAACCTTTAGCTTTTTTTTTTGTGCTTACAAGTTATTTGCTGTTTATCTCTCTGCTCCTCACATGACAAAAATACATTGACATCTTACCTTTCCCTTGCTCTTCTGCCACCTCCTTTCTACTATTCTTTTTCTTCATGCATACACACACACAGAAACACGCACACACACACACCCCACACATCCACCACTGCTGTCATTTTAGATCCTGAAAGAAAGAAAAGTAAAATATACATGTTCAATTTTTCCAATCTTCACTTTCACCTTAGTAAATCTCCATTTTTTCCTTCATCCCACACAGAGATTATCAGTGGCCAAATCTAACAATCACCCCTAATTTTCTTTTTATATGATTGAACTTATTTGCTAAATATTCATTTCTTTACTGAGACTCTTTATTCACCATATGTTTTATAACTCTATTATTTAAGCTTTCTTCAGTTTCTATTATCGTGATTTTTTAAGTCTTAGCCAGTAGTCCTCCCATATCTGTGGGGGATATGCTCCAAGATTCCCAGGGGATGACTGAAACCAAAAACAATACTGAAGCCTATATACACTATGTTTTTTCCTATACATACATACTTACATAAAGTTTAATTTTAAAATAGGCACAGTAAGAGATTAACAACTATAACTAATAACAAAATAGAACAATTATAAGAAAATAATAAAAGCTTTGTCAGTGTTGTCTCTCTCTCTCTCTCTCATTCTCTCTCTCTCAAATTACCTTATCTTTCTGTACTCACCTATTGACCACAGGTAACTGCAACCATGGAAAGGGGGGCCTACTTACCCCGTTTTTCTCTGACTGCTTTTTTTTATTGACAGAGCAAAAACAAGGAGACTTTAGCATATTTTCCCAGTGTTTTTATGATATGCTTTGTTTCATAAAACTGTATGACAACTTGGCACTCCTACTCTTTATTCACAGCCCAATTCTGTAACTAAAAGAGAGGACTTGCTCTATGTGCATTGTGCCTAGGCTTTGCCAGATAAAATGTGAAGGAAAGCTACGTGATAATTCTTCCTGAGATTCTCTTGTTTCTTTGATTCCAAGAAACTATCTCTACACTTAATGTTGTTGATGTAGAGAAAATTGACTATTTCAGCAAAAGCTAAGCTTGAAAATTGATGAAAGACAGAAAGCGCGCTTTCTCATTTTATCTCAGGAAATAATAATTCCAAAATGCCCAAGCTAGTAATAAAAAAATCCAGGTTATTAAAATATTACAAGATTGGCAATGTAACTGTATATACTTTGGAAAATAATAAAAAATTTGGATTTCTCATCAACCATAAAAATTGCCTAAAATGTCATAGAAAAATACTTTTTAATATATTTGCTTTAAAATGTATTTTTGAATGCTTTGATTGTCATTGAGAGAATGAATACAAAGGGAACATAAAAGTAACCTAGATTTATCCTAGATATCCGAACAACAATAATTTGAATCAAGAGTAATCTGCAATATGACATTAATTTTTCTGATTTGTTAATTTTTGGTACTAAATTAAGATATCACATCTGAATTGAAAGTCAATTTATGTTCACAATATATGGCTGTCTGATAGATAACAAATATACAATGCACTTACATTTTAACATTCCTAACCATACATGTCAAATTAATAATCATAACCTAGTACCTACAAGATAACCAGTACCCATAAGAAAGCAAATTATTTCGTAGCAAATGAATGGAATCTAAAACTCAAGAGAGTCATAAAGTTTGAATATTTTCACGTTTTGTTTACTGATATGGTTTGGCTGTGTCCCCTCTGAAATCTCATCTTTAATTGTAGCTCCCATTCCCATGTATTGTGGGAGGGACATGGTGGGAGATATTTGAATCATGGCTGCAGTTTCTCCCATACTGTTCTTGTGGTAATGAATTGGTTTCATGAGATCTGATGTGAACTTGTGATAAGGAGTTTCCTCTTTTGATTGGCTCTCAATCTCTTGTCTACCACCATGTAAGATGTGCCTTTCCTTTTGCCTTCAGTCATGATTGTGAAGCCTCCCCAGCTACGTGGAACTGTGAGTCAATTAAACTTTTTCTTTATCAATTATCCAGTCTTTATTAGCAGCATGAGAATGGACTAACACATTTACCAGTTTACATTGTAGGTAATGGTGTTTAAACCTTTAAACCTATTTTATCCTAAATGATGATTATGCACATTCTCAAATGAATTGAAGGGTAAAGACAACATAATAAAGCATGCATCTCAGGTACCTTTTCTGTCCACTTACATAGAAATAAGAATTGCAGCACATAGGAAAATTGTTATGGAAAATATGTGAAGAATATGTCAGGCTGTACCTTAGGTAGAGAATAAAGGAATTTTTCAGTGCTGTATTTTTGCTGGACACCAAACTAATAATTTTAAAAGGTGAAACAGAGTATAAAACATATTAAATCCTTTTCATTTTATAAAATTTAATGAAAAATTATGCCTGTTATGATTATTTAAATAACAACGACTTTTAGTATATGAACTACATCGTAAAATTTATAGTAAATAAAAACAAGTCAGTTCAGATTTTATTATAGTTACAGAAGTATGATAATTAACATTTAGATACATTTTATGTATGAGGCAAACATGTCCATAACATATAGAAATTGGTATGATCAGATTTTCAATTTTTTCCTTTCTTAGTGTCTAGTGGTTTTCCTTTGTGGTTATAATTAACATTTTCCTGATGATTAGTATTGTTTAATGTCTTTTTAGGTGATTACTGGACATTCATGAATTGCCTTTTTGCAAAGTTGTTTAAATTTTTTTATGGTCATTTCTATTTAATTCATTTTCTCCTTATTGAGGTATAATTGTCCTTAGTTATTTTGAATGCAAGTCTCTTGTAACACAAATGCATTGTATATTCTCCGAGTCTGCACCTGGTCTTTATATATTTATTTACATATGTTTTTTGCTTATTTATTGTTGTTGGGTCTTTGGAAAAATAGAGTTTTTATTATATGTATTTATTTTTTTTCTATTTTTTGTGTCCTAGCTACAAGTATTTTTATATATGAGGATTTTTCTCCTATTTTCTTCCACAGATTTTATAGTTTGCATCAATTTTGAATAGTGTTTTCATAGGGTATTCTACCATTTCTGCCCTTTACTTTCAGCACTTTTGAAATATATTTCCATTGTTTTCTGGTTATGATTATTTATGTTGATGAATCATCTGTTGATTTTATGGTTGTTCCTGTGACTATAGTGTGCAACTTTCTACTGCCTCTTTTAAAAATTTCTCATATATTATGGTTGTAGCAGTTTTTCTACAATTGCCAATTTTCCTTTTCATTTCTATGTAATATCTCATCGGTTATTTTTCTATTGACTTATCATCTAATTCATTAATCTTTTCTTCTGCTTAATTAGCCTGTAAAATTATTCAGAGGTGCTAATTTTAATTATTTTTAACCTTGTATCTATAATTGTAATTTGATATTTTATGATTTGTAGTTCCAGCTTAAAATATGATAATTTGAGGGCCTGTAATTCATAGTTCTCATCAAGTTTGTATTTAATAACTGTAATACATTGATTTTCAGTATATGTTTCTAAATTTTTTTTTCTTGTTTGGAACTCCATGTGTATTAGCCCATTTTCATATACTATAAAGAACTAACTGTCCAAGACATGGTCATTTGTAAAGGACAGAGGTTTAATTGACTCATAGTTCGGCATGGTTGGGGAGGCCTCAGGAAACTTGCCATCATTCCAGAAGGCAAAGGGGAAGCAAGTCACCTTCTTCACAAGGCGGCAGGAAGGAGAAGTGCAGAGCAAAGAGGGAGAAGTTCCTTATAAAACCATCAGATCTTATGAGAACTCACTCACTATCACGAGAACAGCATGGGGGAAATGGCCCCCATGATTCAATTACCTCCTGGTCTCCCTGGGCATAGGGGATTATGGAGATTATGGGGTTCAAGGTGAGATTTCGGTGGGGACACAAAGCCTAAACATATCACCATGTAATGTAATTATTTATGGCATTCTAGATGCTGTCTATGGAAAATGTTAGTGATACTTTGAGACTCCTATTGATCTTCCTCCAGAGAGCATTTAGTTTGCTAATCCCAGTTTAGAAGAGGCATGGAAGATCACCTCTAATTTAACTAGAATTTGATTAATTAGAAGCTCCTCCTTGGGTGGAGTTTTTTGGTGCTGCTTCTCCAGCTTAGAACTTTTTTCTTGCCCAGTAGTTACATTCACATATTCTTTAAATTTAAATTCTAATGGTATCATCAATGTGAAGCTTCTCTTCTCTCCCCAAGATAGATTTAAAAGAACATTTACCTTATTTTTTACTGAACATACTACTCTGTATTTCTGCAAATATAATGTAGTATTATATCTTTCTACTGGATTCTAAAATTTTCGAGAATAGGTAATGTGTCATTTACTTTTTAAATCTGGAACATTTAGCAAGATTTGTGCAAGAGTATTGGTATTTTAAATATTATATAAATGTATAATTTTTTATATATTTTAATAAATATTTTTGCACAACTATATTATGCTTTGTACGTAGGTTCCTGGGGATAGATAGATGAATAATCTCTCTTTTAAAGCTTCTAGTATTTCATGTTGTATTGTGCTGACAGAGAAATATCTCTTCCTTCACTAAGTAGTGCGCCATTTGTTGAATGTTTTAAAATATAAATTACTTTTGTACCAGAGACTAGAAAATGTTGAATTTTCTTGGGAGGGAAATGGTATCAGAAATTATTTCCCAAGGGGATAATTATATGAGCTGAACTAAAATGCTGGGTATATTAGCTATTTTGACAGAAGGGAGAAGACATTATTCAGGGAAAAAATAACACATACAAAAAGATGAAAAAATGAAAGAGCACTAGATTTTTTTGAATAACCCTATGGCTAATATGAACTTGAAAATTAAACAGGGGCCAGATCATTGGAGCATTTCACATCTTGATAAAGAATCTCCTCTTAATTATTTTGTTAATAGGGCTGCATGGCAGGAGAAAGGCATCATCACATATGCATTTTAAAAATACAATTGCAGTTGTAATATGGAGTTGTAATACGTAATTGGAGTTATAGTATGAATCATGAGAGTACAGAAAGACTATTGTAACATTCCTGGGGTGACAAATAATGAACCTCTAAAAAAAGTAGGGGGAATGGAGAAGAAAAGATAGGATTAAAATATGTTTATGATTATTTTAATGATGATATGTATTAAAGATGCTTAGGTTTTTTTAGCATTTCATTGTTACTCAATTAGGGCCACTTTCACACTGAATTTTGATCATTCTAATTGTGATCATGTTCATTCATTCATTCAGTAATTACCTAAACCTTATTATATAGAGTTGACTACTATTCCCATTACTGGGATTAAGTAGTGAATAAAAAAGCAACAAAATTATTTCCTGCTGGCATTGTGTTTATCTTTTGGTGGAATGTAAGGAAGTGGCTTGTTAAGGGTGGACATCTTGAAGACGAAATATACTAGGTTGTGTATAATTCTTGTTATGTCACATTTAGGTAACATTGATGGGCATAATTTTATAATAGCTCCTGCTGTATTTTGCATTTTTATTTCTTAATTTCATAAATTTCAACAAATACTTTCTTCTTTGCTTCAGGAAATGAAAAGGTCATTCTCACAAGTAAATGGATAAGATTTAAACACCTAATTAACTTTAGACCAATTGCCAGCAGAGAATAAGCTCTTCTGGTATTGATATACTGCTAAGAGTTGGCATACTTTTTTCATTTCCCATGGTACATGTCAGAACGCCTCTCACCATGTTCAGAGCTAAATTCTGACAAGTCCGTTTATAAGAAATGACACTAGACACTGCTAGCATATAAAAGGAAATTAAATCTCATATGGAGAAAGATGCCAGTGTCATTTAAGCTAGTATTCAGCTGGAACTGTACCAGGCACTGTTGTTAAAGGTAATTTTGGATTTTTTTAAAATCACACATCTTATGGATTTCTTCTGTTCCAAATGCAAACTTTAGACTTATGCATAACAATTAGCAGTTGTCCCTTTTGATAGACCTAGAATGTAAATGATTAGAATTAATAAAGCAAAACAAAACAAAACTTTGCTAGTTGGTCAACTCTTGCTCTAAGCAACTATCAACATATTATTTCTAATGAAAATTAAAATTTAACGATGAAGAGTATGTGTGAATTTTTAGGTCTTCATTAAAATACCTACTAAAAGACATGAACCCAACTAAGACTTTTACTCTCTTCTCTGAATAAAATTCAAACCCCACTTTTCAAAAACAAATGTTGCTTGTTACATGAAGATTTTAGATATTAATTTTGAATCTCAAACATATACCAAGAAGAGTTCTTGGAAACTACTAATTGTTTATATAGTAGTGTTATGATGAGTATTTACTGCAAAAATGCCTCAAAATGAAAAAGCTCCTTTTATTATATTCTGCTTAATTTAGTCATACTATGCTCAGTGTAAAATGAGTTCTTACTTTCCCCAGAATCAAATTGCATATCAAAACATATTTTATAGTTTTTCCCTTTGTATATTACTTTGTCAAAACAATATTGATTATTAATACAATCAGAATCTATCTCAGTTGCAACTTTCTTTCAACTAATAGTTTCTAGGTTACT
Organism: Gorilla gorilla gorilla; assembly: GCF_029281585.2. NCBI lineage: Eukaryota > Metazoa > Chordata > Mammalia > Primates > Hominidae > Gorilla > Gorilla gorilla. Next base: position 137,392,911 of record NC_073227.2, read on the forward strand.
TTGGTTTGGAGCAATAGTGAATCAGAGAAACAGTAACAAATATTGGCAATGCATTTTTAGTCTTCTAAAATAATGTTTAGTTATTCACAAATAAAAATAAAAACAAAAGAACAATTTTAGCATCACTAGACAGGAAATGGCATACTGTTTACAAATTAAGTGTAAATAATAATATACTTTGCAATTCTATAACATCTAAGGATTTCAAGCCCTTTTTATTGAGATGATTTCCCATAATTTAGTTGTTAGAAGGAATAAAAGATAAAAAGTTTAATAATCCATTGATTGAAATGGACAATACAGCATGTTTTAATGGAAAAAACTGGTTGAAATGAAAGAAAAAAAAAAAACTAAGTAATTGTGTCCCCTTGGGTGGGTTTTTCTATTATGTTACATTCTGATAGCTTTCCTGTAGTTATTTTCTGTTGTATTTCCTCATGCTGTTTCACATGAATTATGAATCATAAATGAAACATTTATATGAATGTTTTACATGTTCACCTGTTGCATTAGCAGGATTTCTAGACAATCCTCAGGATCCCTGGGTTATACACTTTCAAGAAATCTGGCCATGGTGGCTCACACCTCCCAGCACTTTGGGAGGTTGACATGGGAGTACTGCATAAGCCCAGGAGTTTGAGACTAGCCTGGGAAACATGGTGAGACACTATCTCTACAAAGAAAATAAAAATAAAAATTTGCCCAGGCATGGTGGCATGTACCTGGGGTCCCAGATACTTGGGATTGTGAGGTAAAAGGATTGCTTGAGTTCAGAAGATTAATTCTGAAGTGAGCTTGATCACACCCCTTCACTCCAACCTGGACAACAGAGCAAGACGCAATCTCAAAAAGAAAAAATAAAAACAAAACCAACAAGCAAACAAAAAGAAAATTCTAAAAATACCTACATGCCTTACACCAAAGTCTCCTAGTCTTCAACAGTTTTTAAGCCCTTGATAAAGTCACTTCCTTTTTATGAGATTCTACTGGAGGGGCTTGTTTCATAAACAATTACCCTGGCTACCTGAGTGATGTGAGTTCTTTGTAATTGTGACACTTCTGTTGCCCATTCCTGTCTGAAATTAAGTCTTCATATATGTTTTGAGTTAATAGACAAATAGCTTACTCTTATCAGATGATTTTCTCATGTCCAGACCTACCTCTTATATTTGCAGCACATGGATAAAGATGGAGGTTCACATATGCATACTTAAATATTTAAAATCACAAATAAACAAATGATCATACATAAAATGTGGTCTATACTAAGTTGAAAAATATGCTTTCATAGGAAATAAATAGCTCACAATGTAAACAATGCACTGTAATCCTCAACAACCATGTGCACCTGTTGGAAATATTTTGTTACTTTGTGATTATCACTGGAATCATGTATTGGGGCACATAAAAAAAGCAATAAAAGAGGCCATTTACACTATCCAGAAAAAAAGTTTTGTCATGCAAGAATCTCTGTCTTTAATGTGACCTAAGAAGAAGGATTTGCCATGTTAATAATTTGTCCTTCCTCTTAATAAGACACCTCCCTGCTCAAATCCTGCCACACACCAGTCCCCAGACACAGTATCTATTGGTGAAGCTGGAAGTAGCCTAAACTGCATTTTGTTTTTATATCAAAGCAGAAAAGATGAGGATAAACTCTCTCCTTCCTCTGGAATACATTAATATCTAAAGTATTTAGGGTTATTGGTTTTGCTGTGCCAGATTTGAAGGCTAGATCCTGAGGAATATCTGAAAGTTCTGAAGTTCTAGATTGTGTGTGTGTGTGTGTGTGTGTGTGTGTGTGTGTGTGTGTGTGTGTGACAAAGAGAGAGAGAAAAAAAAAAGAGTTACAACTGAGATATGTGGGAAAGAGAGTTTCTAGGGTGCCAGTTGAGTTGGTCTCCCCTGTGTGAGACACCCATGGGGAGCCATGGGCGGCCTCTGAGGAGAAAAGTCTCGTTATTGCATTCATGTCTTTATGCCGGGAGAGCATAACCGCTCAGCTGCATTCCACAGGTTGCTCAGGGAGATAACACTCCCTTAAAGCAGTGGAGTATAATCAAACATCTTGGCTCCTCCTGAAACCCACTCCCACCTGTTTCAGTCCCAATAAGTTAAAGATCTTAAGTAGTTAGACACATGCCTTTGCTCAAGGAAATTCACAGAAACCGCCACTGCTATACATCTGATTGAATGACTGACGAGTTCTCCTTCAGTGATTAATCCTTTTCCTCATCCTTTCCTCCCCCTCCCATCTGCCCTAAGAACAAAGAGCTTGTAAACCAATAAATCGGGCGGGGCCCAGAGCTCTAGGCCTTGAGCAAGCCTCCGATGATCCGGTCTCCTGGACCCTCCTTTTAAACGCTTATTCTGTCGCTTTCTAACTCCTTTGTCTCCGCCGGACTCGGGGTACCCGCTGGGTGGTGTGGGGCTGGTTTCCCCAACATCATACATTCTTCTTTTATTACTAATCAATATTATTTTGACAAGATAATATACAAGGGAAAATAAGAGAGACTGAGAACATCTAAAGCGCAGGTCTCAGGTTACAGGCTCCTCTTACCTTATCATGTCACCTACATGGTTCTTTCCTTCAACTGTAGCCCTCTGCACCTCAGTATCACTCCGTGCATGGAACAAATGCCCCTTTGGGCATTGCAGCTTTTTGTTTAGGTAGGTCTTTTCTATATAATTTATTTATCCACTGGTGATAATTTCTCAAAGGCCTTATTATTCTTCCTTCCGGAACAGCCTTCTTTCAACCCTCCCAAACCCCACTCCCACCCACAGCTATCAAACAGGTATATGTTTGAACTGGTTCAGACTAACTTTATTATTTATTTATTTATTTACTTATTTATTGAGACGGAGTCTCTGTGGCCCACGCTGGAGAGAACCCACGTAATCTTGGCTCACTGCAACCTCCGTCTCCCAGGTTCAAGGGATTCTCAGATTCTCATGCCTCAGCCTCTCCGGAAGCTGGGACTGCAGGTGCATGCCACAACGCCCGGCTAATTTTTTGTATTTTTAGTAGAGATGGGGTTTCCCCGTTTTGGCCAGGCTGGTCTTAATTGCCTGGCTTCAAGTGATCCATCCGCGTCGGCCTCCCAAAGTGTTGGGATTACAAGCGTGAGCCACGGTGTCTGACCCAGACTAACTGTAAATTGTTTTCCCGCAGACTTTCTGGATTCCATGCAAATGAAGATAGACTAGCATTTTAAGTGTTTCTGAACAACCTCTGACTTGTGAGAAGTTTCTCAGATTTTGACAGCCACCCCAGCCTTCAGCAAAGGACTCTACTAAGATATAACACCTTATTCTATAAACTATAGCTAGTGCTTTTGCTCTTGAAGCCTCAGGAATTATTGCCACATATAACTTCAGCACTTTCTCTCTAAGAAAATAACAATATAATATAAAATTAGATTGTATATGGTATCTTAAATCCCTACACTAAATGTTGCCATCCATGGAATGGATGCAATGGAAGCATCCATTGACATTTAAATTTGGGGAATATGAATTTGGTTATGTTAGCATTAAATTTAACTGTACTCACTTTCACCTCAAAGTTACTACAAAAATCAACTCAACTGGTAATGTTTCTGGAAGAAAGATGTCAAAAATTTTGGAATTTTTCTTACACCGTATACAAAATATTTTCTACCCAGAGAAAGGGAGAATGACATTAAGTGGGCTGAAATTTATTAGGGAAAGAAATAATAAGAAATACTGTTTGGTCAAGAGATTGTGTTTCTAAGATGACAGGAGATACATACATCCTAGTATTAGGAAAGCATTGTTTAGCATTTGGTCTACAAAAAGTAATTACTATAAGTTTTAATCAATATTTACTATTTATCATGTCAAAGAAATTTGCTGGGTCATAATCATAGTAAGCTCATATTTGCAGTAGTATTTTAATTTTTTGATACCTGCTTGCTTTATAGAAGATGTATATATAAATATAACCTATAAAGAGATATGATTAAGAAGATGAGAATAAAAATTATTAAAATATTAATTTCAAAGTTTGGGGGATAAAAATAATGGCAAATGACTCTTTTCTGCTTCTACATATCCTCTGTATTAATTGTCAGGATGCTATTAATGACTGTCATCTTAGTTTAACAATGAGCAATTAAGTATCACCTAAATCTGACAGAGCATATGGTACCAAAAGCTGTAGCGTGCACTCTAATAAATGATACAGCTTCTGTTTCCAGTGAGGATAAAAATAAGTTTATGTTGAATGTTAATGGAATGTTTTCTGTTTCTTCTGTCAGATACTTCTTTCAAGTGTACAACAGATGATAGAAATGGATATTTTTCATGCTGCTTAAATTGGATCATTATCCCCTTTATTCGGATAAAAAGAAATCCAGAAAATATGATGCCAGTTGTCTTAGTCCATTTTGTGTTGCTATAACACTATACCCGAGGCTACATAATGTATAAACGTTTATTTGGCTTATGATCCTGCTGGCTGGAAAGACCAAGATTGGACAGCTGCTTCTAGCGAGGACCTTACGCTGCTTCCTCTCATGGCAGAAAGTAAAAGGAGAAGATCATATGGTGAGAGAGGAAACAAGGGATGAAAACCAGGGAAGCCAGACTCTTTTTAACAACCCTCTGTCATGGGAACTAATCCATTTCTCCAAGAGCGAGAACATATTTCAACCCCATAGGAGGGTTTTAACTTACTTATGAGGGATCCACTCCCATGACCCAAACACCTTCTACTGGGGCCCACACCCCATATTGCCACATTGGGGATCAAGTTTCAATATGAGTTTTAGATGAAACAAACCATATTCAAACCATAGCAATCAACAAATCATTTTCAATTTCAAATTATACAATAATTTTGAATAACTTTAGTTAAAAATTAGCTGGTTTCTATGAATTTCACATTACTACAATCAACCTATTATTAGTACCCTGTTTTGAAATATTGCTAATTTTTTTTATAAAAAAGATACTTCAGGCTGAACCTTGTTTGAAGATACTTTATTTAGAATGCCAATTATTCTTACCACAAAATATTTTAATTAGGATTCAAGAGATATATTTCAAATAAGAACGTGGGCAATTTTAATTTCTAAAGCTTAAAATTATTAAGCTGTATGTTTTTCATATTATTTATATTGTTAATCTGCAATACAACTATAATAATTTATTTATTTATATATTTTTAAAGTCACCAAAATCATTGTTTTATGAATTAAAATCTACTACACTGAAGTGATTGCTCTGTTGTGTCATCCAGATTCCTCTATTATTATGAGTGATGCAGCTGTTAGTAGACATCTACCAAACACTCCTGGACCGGTCCTTGGACAAATAGAACCTTTTTTTTCTAAACTCACACCCCGAGAGCCAGCTTGAAACTAATGATTGATCAATGCATGGGTACAAAAACCTGGCCTCTCTCTTGAATTACAGATAACCTTGTAGAAATATTTCAGAGTCATAACTCTCTGTGGGGTTGCCTGAGGTCTTTGTTGAGACTGCATTGCAGCCCAAATTCTCCCTTTGTTGAATCCTGCCTTCTCCCTTTCGTCATAGATATTAATCATAACAAACATCCATCACACTGAACTACATAAAAGAAATTGCTTTCCAAATGATATTATCTGCAACATTTACTCCATGGTGAAAAGAGATAATATATACTTTTAAATTATTGTTCATTAAAATGCAATGAAACTTTCAGTTTCAGACAAGATGGTATAACCAGAATACTGTTTATCTACCCAGAAATAAAAAATGCATACACACCAAATATATGTAGTGATTGTGCTCCCACCAAGGCCATGTGAGAAACTACTGTGTCCTCACTGTGAGAATCTTATAGGCCTCCTGAAGAAGAAGCCCAAGAAAGTTGTGTGGCTTTTTGAACACTGCAACCCTCAGGATTTTCTCTTTTGCATGAGTCCATATTTAGACTCTACCAGTTCATCAAAATTGTCATTTAAATGTTTGTGGCTCTGGTGACTTTTGCTACAGGTAACCAGATCTCAGTTGCTGCACATCTCTGGATGTGCATATCTTCCTATATACATAATTATAAGAAGGAAAATAGAATATATCAAATAAAATTGTTATCTCTTGTCTAGCTTGAGTGATTAAAGGTGATCTTTATTTTTCTTTTTATCCTTGGTACATTTAAAACATTTTTTACAATATTTTTATAGTAAGTAAATTATCCTAAATTTCATTGAATACAATATTGGAGCTGATGGAGGGAATTAAATGTTTCACCACTATTAACAAAAATCACGAGACTCTATACTTCATTTAGTGATAGATAAAAATAGTTACCAAATTGAATATTGCCTTTCTCTCAGAATCTCATTTCCTATTCCAGTCACATCATAGAATCCAATCCTGAGTTCACTGGATGCCAAGTATGCAGTAATTTAGTCAGATCATCAAAGGAGAATTCATCAATATTTGGTCAGAATAAATGGAGTGTCAAAAATAGGGATTGAAAAGTGAAAAAGGAGCATTAAAAGCCATAAATAATGTTTTAATAAAGATAGGAGAATAGAAGAACTAAGGAGAGTAGACATGTAAAGCTACTAAAAGAAGGATATTAAAATAAGAAAAAAGGATGTCTTGTTTAGTTACGGATTTGAACAAACCAACACTAAAAAAATTTTTATATATATGAAAATTTAGAATTGAGGATCTCTATCTTGATTATATTAAGAAAATATTTTGTTTTTCATAATTGTGGTAGTTATATTTTAGTGATAACGTGCTTACAGATAACATAATATTTGGGGCTTACTTTAAAGTAATCCAGTGGGTTGGAAGTATAGATTAAACAAGAGTGTTGGAATGTTTATAATTATACTGCCTATGTTTATGTATTTCAATAATCAGTTAAATAAAAAATGAAGGAGCAAAGAAAATACATGATTATAATAGTGAACATCTATAAAAAAGGAGAACTTTACATTAATGAGAAGACTCAGGGTGACCTTCAGGCTTGCCCTGTGCTCTTAAGCATAGACTTCATTTTCCTACTCAAAATTTTTGGACAAGTTCTCTTCTATCTGCTTTGATTTTCTCATCTCCAAAGAGTGGTTCATTCTTTGAGAACATAATGTAAAGGTATTCAGTGAGAAGAATAGTTTTGAAATGTGTAGCATGGTAACTACTATGTATATAGAACTTCATATGTATTATTAGCTATTAAAATTACTTTCTTGAATGGTGGCTAAAATAAATAATAACTGTAGCTTCATTTATTATTTGTAAGAATCAAAGGGAATATATGATTTAGATTTTATTTTTTCTACAAATTCAGTTAAGTTGATAGAGTGTACTGCAACTATTGCTACTCCCTAGATATTGAGCTAAGCTTGGGTTTAGAAACTAAAAACAAACATGACACAGTCCGGGTCTACCCACTTTAAGAACCTTAGGATCTAGGGGTGAGGGAGAAGGATAACCAGGTAGAAGGAGGAAGAGATACTTTAAAAACACAAAAAGTAATGATAAATTGTTAAAATAATACATATGGTAATTATCCTGATTTGATCATTATACAAATGTATATAGGCATTGAAACATCACATTGTACTTCATAAATATGTACAATTATGTCAATTATAAATTAAAAATTAATTAAATAGTAAGGAAACGAAGGTACAGTTTTAGTGATTTTCCCGTATTAAAGGAATTCAGTAGTGTCAAGGATAAGAATATAAAATTCCTAAATCCAGATTTCCCAAATTATGGGTCTTTGCTCTTTTTTGTGTGTTACACTGTCTGCCATGCTATTTTTTCAGAAAAGTAAGTTGGAATGGGCAGAAGAAAAATCTACCCTAACAATGAATGGCTATGTATGCACATTTTTCCAAATGAATTGCATCTGTGATGTCAGGGGCTCATTTTGTTTTTGTTTCTCACTATTGATTTCATAGTTTGGACAGCCCTTGGCCATAAGTAGATGAATAATAAATATTTCTTGGATTATTGAATAAATGAATGAACCAGATATATGTATTTTACCAGGTTTTGTTGAGCTAATTCATTGTTGTATATGTTAATACACAGAAAACACCATTCCTCTGTGGTTTGATTCTTTTCTTCATAATAACAATATGCACTTAAAAGTTAAATAAAATTATAATAAAAAAGTAGCATTTAGCTAGTTTGTAATAATTTGTTAAAAAAATTGAGCTATTCTAGCTCAAGGGAAAGACCTCATAATTGATGGTGCCCTCACAATCTGAACTCCGAATAAAATTTTAACTTATGTACATAAAATAGATCATTTGCTGTTTATATTTTTGAGTATTTTAATCCATTTCACAGATAAGAATTAGTACTATAGCTAGCACTTAAGTAAAAAGAAGTCACATTTATTTCTCTTAATTATAGAGATAGGATATGAAAACGGTTCACAATCATTTAAATCTTTACACAGAGACACATTTTCAATTTTAGAAGCCTCAGGTTTTTTTTTTTGTTTTTGTTTTTGTGTGGTTTTTTTTTTTTTTTTTTTTTTTTTTTTTTTTTTTTGAGATAGAGTCTTGCTCTTTCGCCCAGGCTGGGGTGCAGTGGCGCAATCTCGGCTCACTGCAAGCTCCGCCTCCCGGGTTCATCCCAGTCTGCCTCAGCCTCCCGAGTAGCTGGGACTATAGGCGCCGCCACCATGCCCGGCTAATTTTTTGTATTTTTAGGAGAGACGCGGTTTCACCGTGTTAGCTGGGATGGTCTCCATCTCCTGACCTCGTGATCTGCCCGCCTCGGCCTCCCAAAGTGCTAGGATTACAGGAGTGAGCCACCACACTCTGCCAGAAGCCTCAATTTTTTACCAAGATGAGAACTGATGTTTTGAGAGGTTTCTAGAAGGTGAATTCACTTTCGTTCAGAAATTAGAGATGCAGATGATGCACAAGCAAGAATTTTAAATAATATTTTGTATTTTTACTGCAATGGATTTTAACTTATATATGTGGTTAACTCCTTTCTCATGCTCAGTTTTTTTTGTTTGTTTTGCTTTTATTTACTCTGTGCCTGAATTTTCATTGAGCACTTGCTAAGGAACTGTTGTGAGCCAATATTATTCTTGCTCTCATGTATGTAGCAAGAAGCCTTAAGAAAGATTTATTAGAGAAAAAAATGACTATAGAAATACAAGGCATGACTTGTGTTTATGGTGAGAAATTGAAAAGGAAAAGATGCAGGGTATATTTCTAAGGATTCTACAACCCTATCTGATCAGGCTGACAGCTCTGACCTTCCATTTGTACAGAGTAAGAAGGTTTCTAATTGTTTGCAGATCACTTAGCAATTGGTGGTGCCATTTTCCTTGGGCAGCCCATTTGCCAATCGATATTTTCTGGCAGAGTCAATGTTTAAGAAGACATAATAAGAGTAACTGAAATGTCTCCATTATTAGATAAGTCCCACGAGCAGAAACTGTGAGACAAGAGAGTCAAGAAATTTTGTTTATTCCACAAGCAAGTACTAAGTTTACTATCTATGAAACCATCAAGGATACAGGCACTTAAAGGTATTCACACTTCAATTACTAGTATTAAATATATTTCTTCACTGCCTTGCTTTTATGTAAGGATAATTATTAAATAATATATTTAAAATAAACCATTAAGTAATAGCTCTTTTAATTTGAGAAAGAAATTATGTAAACATTCAAGTAATAATGAACAATTAAATTTTATTGAAAGACGTATTTCATAAAGATAGATTTATAGGTTTTAGTTTTTTTAAAAATTCTTACATTCTCAATCGCTATTTGCCATAGTACTTGCTGATTTCATCCTTTCTTTTCTACTAAAGCATGAAAATTCAAGTAGGTTGGCTATATGGGGATGATGAAAATACTTCATCCATAACACTCTTCCACTGCATTGTTTTTTCATCCATAATGCAACTCTTTATGGGTCTCTGATCTATCACAATGGCTGTCAAAATGATTGATGAAGCTGCTGCTTAAAAAATATTTAGACGCTTGGGTCCTTAGGTTTGTGGCAAAGGGCAATGGAAAGCCTTGTGAACGTGACTAAACTACATTTCTGGTGGGTCAAAAAGGCTAGTTTTTATACAAAGGAATTATTAGGTAAAGTGTTATTCAAAAGTAATTTTTAGCAGAAAACATTGTTTTAAATTGGTCTGGGACTACGTGTTGCATGATGGATCATAGCTGAATCATTTATGAAACATTGAAGGACCACATGAACAAAAGTCTCTTCAAGGATCAATGTTAAGAATCTAGGTGTTCCATTTGTACTACAAAGTTAGGTTTAAATTTATGTAAACCGCAGTTACTTGTATTATGACATCTTTTTGCTTCATCTTCCTTCTCATTTTCTAGAACTTATGCATAGAGATAAGACATTGATTTCTCAAACTAATTTATCCATTGTTAGTTAACTTGTAGCAAGAAAATTAACGGGCTATGGGAGCCAGATAAAGCAAGATTCCAATCTTCATTCTACCATATACCCAACGAGTCTTTATTTGCTTATCTTTAAATGGGGCTACTAAAAATTAAATCCCATAATTACTGAGATTTCAAGGTAATAATTCGTTAAATAGGTCAAACAGACTTAACATATTAATTTTCCTTTCACTATAAATTTAACTCAAAATATAATGAATTTGAAGAAAATTACAAATGATATGTTGTAGAATTTGTTTAGAAGAAACAAAAGCAAATTTTCAAAAAGTGGAGTTTGGCAAAATAATTTTGAAAACAATAGCTATTCTATAAATTGACACTAATCATGATTCATTGCCCCCCAAAATAAATAAGAATAGAAAACATAATTAATCAAAGAAATAAGCAAAGACCTAATTCAAACAAAGAAAAAGCATTTTTTGAAAAGATTCCTAACATGAAAATGAGAAAATAAATAATTTACAAACACAATCAATTGAACCCTTAGATCAATTACAAAAAATTGCTAATTTAGAAATTAAAGAATCATATTGATATTGCACAAAAATGATCACCATTGACATTTTCTACCTTCTGCCCTTTGTGCTTTTCTTTTGATTCACATAGAATGCTTATGTTATTATTATGTACACATCAGAACATAAGCTGCAGGAGGGCGGGCAGTTTTGTCTGTTTACAAATGTACCTCATGTACCTAAAACAATGCCTGATATGTAGTAGAGTCTCAGAAAATATTTTTTAACATTTTTAAGCAAGAAGCGAAGCTCTCATCACACACACAAAAATTATAAATATTAGAGGGAATGGATATACAAAATACCATCAACTGATTATTTATGCATTGTATCCATGTACCAAAACATCACACTGTACTCCATAGTATGTACAATTATCATATGTCAAGTAATTAAAAATAAAATTTAAAAGAAATAAGTAAAGAAAAGAATAAGTGAAAGAAAAATGAACACATAAATGAATGGACAAACAGGATACTTTCCCACAATAATCTGCACTTTTCACTCTGTTAAAAATTAAATAGCTGTCAACTGTACAGAAGTAGATATTATTATTAACCCTCTTTCACAGGGGAGGCAACTGGGCACTAAACCTTCATAAAAAGAAATCACATCTCTTGGCCGGGCGCGGTGGCTCACGCCTGTAATCCCAGCACTTTGGGAGGCCGAGGTGGGTGGATCACCAGGTCAGGAGATCGAGACCGTCCTGGCTAACAGGGTGAAACCCCGTCTCTACTAAAAATACAAAAAAAAAAAAAAAAAAAAAAATAGTCAGGCGTGGTGGCGGGCGCCTGTAGTCCCAGCTACTCAGGAGGCTGAGGCAAGAGAATGGTGTGAACCCGGGAGGCGGAGCTTGCAGTGAGCTGAGATAGCGCCACTGCACTTCAGCCTGGGCGACAGAGCGAGACACTGTCTCAAAAAAAAAAAAAATAAAAGGAAAAGAAAAAAGAGAAAAAAGAAATCACGTCTCTGTTAAAGGGTAAAGAAAAACAGAAATCCACACCATAAGACTCAGGTGGTCTTGCTTTATTCTAATGTGTCCCAACTACTGGATAAATTCTAGACTTATTGATCATATTTCATTGCAGTTTCAATTATTGTTATTTTCAGCTTTAATATCTATATATAATTTTCCTCTTTGATGCCCTGGATTATATTTAACATTTTCTTTATAACTCTTTAATTTGAACATTTATTTCTTTTTACTCTTTTGTGACTAATATTGGAAACCAGAAACCCAAAAAGACAACTTTTGTGGAAACTGATTTTTATATAATATATTCAGTCATTGCCATTATGTCAGTAGTCAAAAATTTCAGTTTTCCTTTGTTATACTGATTTCTTAGACTAATATTTAATTTCTAGAGGGGCTAGACATTTTTAAAACTTTAGCTATTGATTTTGCAATTATATTTCTGTATGAATTATACTTAGATACATTTGTGTTTTATATAAACATAAATCACTTTATGTTTCAAGGATATATGAAATAAACATGTATTCTCTTTTCTTTCCTATGATATAAATATCTAAGACTCTATAATGACAAGATGTGATAATTCAATGTGCTCATTAAGATAACTATTGATATTCTTTTATCTTTTCTTACGGTTTGTGATTTGGTTTTGTTTTCTTTTTCAGGTGTTTGGTATATGTATTTGCTATTTTATCCTCTATTATTTGAATTTTTATTGTTAGATTTTAAATTTTTAGTTTATTTATTATAAATAACAAGAAATAAATATAATTCTACATACATCTATTGTAAGCTGAGATGAGCTCCCTTTTAATTATTCCCTTAATTCCACTCATTTCCCTATTTTGTACATACAATGTAAGGGTTTAGATTCACATTTTTAATCTTGGTAATTTTTTCATGTAATAGCTATGCATTTCTACTAAGGTTCCTAACCACTTAAATATATTTACTTAGCTCTAATTATGCTTTACTCTTTTCCTTCCACATTGTCAACCTTTGCATCATAACTTTCCTGTGTATCACTTTCAGATTTCAATATTTTATTGGAATAAATATATATAATTTCACCTTCTCATATTTTAGAATACATACTTAAAAATTTAGTATTCTTTTATAATAAAACAGAATAATTCTACACATAATTTGTAACAAATCAGGTTTCTAACTCTAATAGTTGAGGCTATAGGGTGTTAATATTAAAACAACTCACTTTTTGTAAAATGTTCCAGTAATAGGCATGTTTAGCTATATTATTTAGCTATATTATCGTGCCAGCAGGGAGTCCTAAATTGCTTACAGAAGATTAAAGTCAAGGAGGTCACAGAAATGGGTCTTGACAACTAAAATGTTTTCTAGTAGACTTGATATATTCTGAAATTGTTTATAAGACCGATTTGTGCCTTAGGCACTGTGATTTTACAGAAAATAAGGTCAATATATAACTCAAAAAGTAACTCAATTGACTTAGTTTCCTGTCTTTCTGCCCTTGTTATTCATTAAACTATTTAAGCAACAATATATTTTTTTTATTCTCTACTCAACTTCCCCATTTGATCAGTTTGAGGGCTATTTTGTTATTGTGGATGAAAACCAATAACTGGGGTAATTCACAGGGGCAGGGCTATGGAAAGTATATTGAACTTTCTTTAGAATTTGATTTTTCTGTTTACTATACTTGTGAAATTGACCAATACGATATTTTTCAGAACTTCAGTTTTCTTATCTGCATGGAAAAATTAACAAAAACGTCAAAGACGACTTGTATATACAAGGAAAACATGTATTACATAAACTCTAAAATGCTATTCAAATAGGAAGTATTATTTAACACACAGTGAAGTATCATACGGGTTGTCAAGCCCAGATACCTAGAAATCTTCATTTTCAGTCAGCGTCCACATCAGCCTATGCAAAAGTCCTCATTCATATCCACGTCTCTCATCCCACGATTGATCTCAAACCACACACCACTTCTTTCTCTCGCTCTTCATCTCTTTCTATCTCTATCTCTATCTTTCTCTATCTCTATCATCTCACTCCACTGTCCCTGCCTTAGTCCAGGACCAAAACTAGTAGAAAAGCCTCTAAACAGGTTTCTGGCTTCTACTTATAACACTAAAATATGCTCCACACAAAAGTCAGAACAATCTTTTGAAATGTAGATCAGGTCATTCCATTACCTCGTTTAATGCTGCAATAAAATTCAAATGACTGACTGTGCTTTTTATTGCTCTTTGAGATCTTACATTGGCCCAGCCTTGCAACTGCTTAGAGGTGCTCTCTTGGGTTCCAGCCACACCTGCTTCCTTGGCATATAGCACAATTCCCAATAGAGAGTAGGCATCTGATATACATATTTCAATGGAATAAGTGAAGTAACATCTCATACACTGAAAGAAAGAACTCAAATTAGAACTCAAATTAGAAAAGTAGATCATGGGCAACAAAATGAACGTTCTCTAATTCTAGCAGTTATCTTTTATACACATATACAAATACACCTTTTGCCACCGTCTGTGGTTTTTTTTGTCTGCATCAGCGTGAATACTAAATGTTATTTATTAAAAATTATTCCTTTTTTGAAGCTGACTTCTCCATTGTCTTTGTTCTCCTTAGTTTTCCTTAAGTATGTTTTCTTCTTTGATATCTCCACAAATATTTGTAATGACATTGAATTAATATAAACTATTTTGCATAAATATGATGCATTATATACCTTGCCTCCAGAATATTAATACTTTTTTCATGTTAATTTCATTAACTTTTATTTTATTTCCCGTGTGTGTGTGTTTAGATAAATATAAAGTTGTGGGAAACAAAAATTAATTTATATGAGGAAATTCAATTAGAATTAAAGAGCACTTTATTTCAATTTGCATACTATAAATGGTAATGAGTTATATGCATATATGTAAATTTATATATATATAAAAATATATCATGGTAATTGTTTCATGTCTATTTCCTTTGCTAATGTGTGAAATAAACTTACCCATTTAGTGTAGGTTTATAAAGATATAAACATTCCGCATTAAATATCTTGTTGTAAACAGATGTTTCTCAAAATTTTAACTATTTTGCTTCTATAAAGAAACTCTCCCACACATAATGCAAATTAGTTTTCTGGGTTAGAATTTTTAAAAATACGCTTTCACATATTTTTCACCAATGTATTGTAAACAGGAGGAAACTTGCAAGGTGGTTAATTATAATCTTGCTCCATATAAAAGGATTATTTCAAAGTAATATAATATATTAGTGTCTAGGTCCATATGGCTTTTCATAAAAATGAAGTGCCCAAGGCAAAATACGCTCCTTTTGCCTTCAAAAAGTGATACCTCAAAGGAAGATACTATTTGCTCATAAATATGTGACAATTCTCATCAATGAAAAATGTATGAATTTAGCAAAATTTAAAATGCATCTTGAAAAGTGCCTTTTCTATGGCTCTCTGTAAAGTCAGAGTGAGTTTGACCACATTTTAGAGACTACGGGTAGAAAATAGTGCTGGCATTTGGTCTCCATGTTCTCAAATCTCTATGATGTTTATTTGATAAATGGGGAAATAAAAGGAGCAATTTCTGAAAATATTACATTTTATTTATGATCTAAGGTTGAACATATTTTAATCATTAAATTGAAATAAATAGGTAAGTTTGTGAGGATGCAATTATTTCTATTAAAAGTGCTCTAATGAAGTGTACTAAGACTGAAAGATAAAAATGAAAGAGGGATAATATATCAAAAAATACAGGTAGATAAGATCACAAAGGCTGGCCCTGAGTAAAGAAATAGATGGTGTGTGTTTTCTCCTACTCATTTCAATTAAGTAGTCAGTGTTTAGTTCTACGTTGAATTTTGAGTCAATGGAATCTATTATTTCAGAGATAGGGTGTATTTATTTACTCAAAAGATTAGAGTTTAGATGTTTAAGAAGGTAAAAAAATCACAAATATGAAAACTTAATACAATAATCAGCAACTGTTCACATGATAGTTAATGTTTAAGTTTTTATAATCATACTTTGCTAATAAACAAAGTATTTGTTTGTTTATAATCATACTTTGTTCAAGTATTGACATCAGATACTACTATCATGGAATATCCATCATCTTTTCATCTAATTATTTTATCCTTTTTGCTTCAGTCAATTCTTTCCATAGTTGCACAATTATCAGTTCTTTTTTATTTCCATAATTCCTTCTAGATTTTTAATGGGAATTATCTATAAAAAAAGATATGTTTGTCATTATGGCTGAAATATAATTGACACAAGAAAGGTAGAATAAAATTAGACAAAGAGTACTTTTTCCTCTTCTTCTTTTTTTTTTTTTTTCGACACATGATCTTGCTCTACTGCCCAGGCTGGAGTGTAGTGGGGCAATAACACCTTACTGCAGCCTCAAACTCCTGCTACCATGCTATGCTAATTAAAAAAAAAACTGTAGAGATGGTAGAGTCTTCATATGTTGCCCAAGGCTGGTCTCAAACCCCTGGGCATAAGCAATCTTGTTGCCTTGGCTGGCCTCCCTAAGTTCTGGGATTACAGGCCTGAACCACTCTGACTGTCCTACTTTTTCCTCTTAACTGGCCAATTCATAGAATAAAGAATTCATGCTCCAGTGAAATAGCTTAAAATGACCTGTTGCTGTTGTTGTGGCTTCCTCTTTTTCTATGATTATCATTGTAGGTGCATAGATTTTTATATATGCAATTTATTTGTATTCATTACATTCAGCATTATTTGGTACTTAACTGGCTCACCTTCAGCACTAGACACCCCTTTCTTCCTTTAACACGATTCCATGAATCTTTGATACCTTCATTGCTTTTGGGCACAGCAGAGTCCCAAGCTTCTCTTGCGTATTTTTCTTCCTCAGACCTAGAATAGTATTTAGACATGACAATTCAAGCATTAGGTCTGTCCTGTCCATTGACACTGGGCTGCAATTTCATCTAAATTCAATGGACAAAGCCAAAAAACTGTATTAAAAAAAAATATATATATATATATAATATAAGGTGTCCTTTCCAATTTATATAAAATGATAGAATTTAAATGTCTGATTATACAATTATATAAATTATGTCACGCTGCATATTTTGTTTGATTAAAGATTCAATATTTGTATAATTCTATGAAATATATGTTTACCTTTAAAATAATGTCACTATACCTTCACTAAGTTTCATTGCAAGTATTTATCTTTATACTACATTTTTCTAAAAATATGCAATCAAAATTCAGTGTCTAAGATTACTTGTTTATCTCCATTTGTTTTCAAATTTTAGGGATTAAATTTTCCCTTTTAATTTTTATTTTACATTTTAAGTGTCTGTAAATTTTCAAGGCAAAATTATATGATAAGATATATTTTAAAACCTGTGTAGGTACATAGAAATCTTTTCGCTCCTTTTTTTCTAGTTGCATAATATGTCATTAAGTGGCTATGTCATAGTTTCTTCACAGTCCTCTACAAGTGGATTTTTCATTTCCTTGAAATCTTTTGCTATGGCAAATAAGCTTTCATGAAAAAACAGGCATAGACATTTTTATATTTTTCTAGTGCATAAGTGGAATTGATTTAAAACTTAGAATATCTATTCAGATTACCTTCTGTAGCATTTATTCCCAAATGAATTTCTGTCAGCAATTTAGAACAGTGTGCAGTCATCCAAAGCCATTCAAAGAGTAAACATATTGTTATTTTTCTGTACTGTTTCCAAGCTGGTGAGATATGGAATCTTGACATCATTTAAATTTTCAATAAAGTTCAGCATATCATTACAGGATATTTTCATTTCTTGTTGGTGTATTGTTAATTTATATATTTTGCCAACTTTTCTATCCATTTGTTGGTCTTTATCCTCTTTTAGAAACTGTTTGCCCATTGGCAATATTAGCCTTTGTCTGTGATACAAGTTGAAAGTATCTTCCTTTCAGTCAATTATTTTTATTTTACTTTTATTATGGTTTTTTTTGAAATGTGAGTTTTGTGGTGGTCTAATTAATCGGTCCTTTATTTCATAGCTTTTGGGCTTTTTCACCCAAAGGAGATATTTTTCTAAAAATACGCAATCAAAATTCAGTGTCTAGGATTACTTGTTTATCTCCATTTGTTTTCAAATTTTAGTGATCTTATTTTCCCTTTTAATTTTTATTTTACATTTTAAGTTCCCACTCATGGGTTATAAAAAATTTCACTGATATTTTTATTTCTTTTAAGCACGATTAAGTATGATTTTACTATTTTTATATTTAGTCTACTGGAGCCTATTAGAGTGTAGCATGTGAATTTATACTCAAAAGTATATTTTTCCAAATGATGGTCAGTTATTACAATATAATTAATTACAAAGTTCATACTGTTTCTTAAATTTTTACACGTTACATCAATATCTTCATTTTTAAAACACTGTTTCATAAATGTGTCTATCTATGTATATGTTAGTACACACTCCCTTAAGTATAAAGCTTTATAAACTATTTTTAATTTCTTATAGGGCAAAACTCCTTTCTCTCATTACTCTTCCTTTTTGGCGGTGTCCTGGCTATTTTAAGCTGACTGTTTTGTTATTAACTT
Organism: Gorilla gorilla gorilla; assembly: GCF_029281585.2. Lineage (NCBI taxonomy): Eukaryota > Metazoa > Chordata > Mammalia > Primates > Hominidae > Gorilla > Gorilla gorilla. Next base: position 137,411,433 of record NC_073227.2, read on the forward strand.
TCTTGTCTCAGAAAAAAAATGATAAAGGCATTTTTACTGGGCTCATACTAGATTATAATTAACTTAGAGGTTACTGATACTTCTACATTGCTATATAGGACACATCCTTTTTTATCCAACCTCTCCAGTGAAGTTATACCTTACATTTACTATGCATATATTTTCATTTGTTGCATTGTGCATTCCATCTGATACCCTGGTTGATTTTATTTTTTATTTTACATCCATAAAGTTCAGAGTTACATAGGTTTTGACAAATGCATATAATGATGAATCAACCATCCCGGTTCTATTCTTAACAGTTATATCACCTTAAAAATTCCCCTAGGTATCTTCTTTGTAATCAACCACTCTCTCTTCACAGCAATTCTGGGAACTACCGGTATGCCTTCTGTCCCGTAGTTTTGCCTTTTACAGAGTGTCATACGAATGAAGTCCTACAACATACAGCTATTTGGGTCTGACTTCACTTAATTGGCAAAATGTATTTTAACAATCATTCATATTGTTGCATGAATCAGTAGCTAATCCCTTTTTATTGTTAATGCTATTTCATTGTATGACTGTACTACAATTTACATATTCACCTGTTAAAAGTTATCTTGGGACTGCACACAGTGGCTCACACTTGTAATCCCAGTGTTTTGGGAGACTGAGGAAGGTGGGTTGCTTGAGGCCAGGAGTTTGAGGCCAAGAGTTTGAGACCAGCCAGAGCAATATAGTGAGATCCTGTCCTTAAAAAATAATAATAATAATCTGGGCATGGTGACACACACCTGTTGTCCCTCCTACTTTGGAGGTTGAGGCAGGAGGATCTCTTGAGCACAGGAGTTCGAGGCTACCGTGCACCATTACCACATCATTGCCTTTCAGATAATTTTTTTTTCCTTTTTCTTTTCTTTTTTTTTTTTTGAGATGGAGTCTTGCTCTGTCACCTAGGCTGGAGTGCAGCGGCATGATCTTGGCTCACTGCAACCTCCACCTCCTAGGTTCAAGCAATTCTACTGCCTCAGCCTCCCAAGTAGCTAGACTACAGGAGCCTGCCACCAAACCTGGCTAATTTTTTTGTATTTTTAGTAGAGATGGGGTTTCACTGTGTTAGCCAGGATGGTCTCAATCTCCTGACCTCATGATCCACCTGCCTTGGCCTCCCAAAGTGCTGGCATTACAGGCGTGAGCCACTGTTCCCAGCCCTGCCTTTCAGATAATTTTAATAAGCTGCTATAGACCAAGTGTGAGTTAGAGAGTGAATTTCTTATATGTCCCAGACTCAAGTCTTTTCTAGCCAACCTTTCCTCCAGGGACTCTACAAGACTCTCAAAGAGGATAGAGGACAAACTCCAGAGAAAGCATTCCCCATGGTATTGGCTAGGAGAAAGGATTAGTAAACATTATCAAAGTCTACACAGACATGCCCTCCACTCACCCACCTTGTCTTCACCATAAAGCAGTAGACTCGACTTGCTTCAGCAGGTGGCACTTACAAAATTCTGTTGATGCTGGAGAGTGGGAAAAGAGGCCTCCACCAAAATTCTGCCCAGAGGCAATAGCCCATCACTCCATTTCTTCTTTTAAGAAATTAATATGCCATGGTAGAAATATCAAAACTGTACCCTAAAGACCCTGATGGAAGCCTGCTGCAGCAAAGGATTGCAACAAGATCTAATGAAACAGACGCCCTATACCTGAAGGTGGGGTAAAAACAAATATGAAAGTTTCACATTACCTACTCCTTCTCCACCCACCACCACCAAAGTAACAAGTCTCTAGAAAAAAATAATACTAATAGGAATGCAGCTGGAGACAGACCCTCTCTAGGAGCAGCACTAGGAAAAACACAAAGCCAAGTCTGAAGGTGAAAACAAGGTATCACAAGAAGAGAGAACTTTGAAATCTTCATTGCCCATAGCAAATACAAACTCCAGCTCTGGTAAATATAGCTAAAACAACCTTGAAAATCAGTTCAACTTGTTACTTGATTAACAAAAATTTTCATATTTAAGGTTTAGTAGATGGAAAGGTCTACTTGCCCCAAAGCATAAGAGATAATTACTTGGCTATCTATTGTCATACTGGACATAGATCCAGCTTTAAACAAATAATTATGAAACACACCAACAAAAAAGATAGTCTCCAGATTAAAAGCTATCAATAGAACCAGACTCTGATATGCCACAATTGTTAAAACTATGAGGCAAAGAATTTAAAATAATCATCATAAATATGTTGACAACTCTTGTTTAAAGGATGGACAACATGCAAGATAGATATTTCATAAACCAGGCACAGAAAAACAAACACTACTTGTTCCCACTTATATATAGAATCTAAAACAATTGAACTCAAGAAGAGTGGTGGTTACCAGAGACTGGAGAGTTGATGGAATAAAAAGATCATGGTAAAGAGTACAAAGCCTTAGTTAGACAGGATAAATAAAGTTTTTTTAGGGAGGCGTCTATTGAACAATGTGGAGAATGTAGTTAACAGTAGTATAGTCTGCCTTTCAAAATCGCTGGGAGAAAATTTCAAATATTCTCACAACAGAAAATGGTAAAAATTTGAGATGAATGATATGCTAATTAGCTAGATTCCACTATTCCATATTGTATTGATGTCATAGCATCACTTTGTACCCCATATATACTATTATAATTTGTCAATTTATAAAAAACTTAATAAAAATAAAATACAATTGAAGTAAGAAAAAGAAAGATATTTCAGCATAGTGATAGAAAACTATAACAAAAAAATAAAAATTGTACTCAAAAGCACAGTATCAGAAATGAAGTATATGTTTCTTATGAACCATTTATTCTTAAAAAATTTAAGTCATTCTCATGTATCTTCTTTGTAAGTCTATGCAAATAATTTTGAATTATCACTAGTAGAGAATACTGAACATAACAGCTTAAGATTGTCTAGCGAATTTTACTCTGGAAAGTACAATATATTAGAATATATTTTGAAGAAAAAAATAATAGTATATTCTAACGTTAATATTAAGTTGGCTTTTAACCATAATAAGTAATTTCTCATAACCATTTATAGATTGTACCTAACCAATATTTGATTGATGAAAATTAGATCTCTTCCTTGCCCCAAATCTAAAACTTTAATAGAAATAATTCACATTAAAATTTTTTTCTTCTTTACTTAGTGAGTAGCAAATAAATTAATCCAATATACCAGGTGAATATGTCAACCCAAGTAATAAGCATAATGTTTCTAGTCATGTGTCTATTAAAATGGGCATGTAATTTGAGTTTATCAAAAAATTATTTTAATGGCAGATATAAATCAAATAAATAGCGGTCAAATGATATATATTTTGCTTGTATTTTTATTAACTGACATAATTATTTTAACTTCAAAGAAGATTCACATTTTAAAATGTTGTTAACACTGTTAATGACAACTATTTTGTTTGAGACAGTCTTGCTCTGTCACTCAGGCTGGAGTGCAGTAGCAAGATCCTGGTTCACTGTAGCCTCAGCCTCCCAGGCTCAAGTGATCCCCCTACTTCAGCCTCCTGTGTAGCTGGGACTATAGGTATGTGCAACCACACCCCACTAAATTTTTATTTTTATTTTTTGCAGAGACAGAGTTTCACTATGTTGCCCAGGCTGGTCTCAAAATCCTGAGCTCAAGCAATTCTCCTGCCTTGGCCTCCCCAAGTACTGAGATTACAGGTATGAGCCAGCACACCTGGCTTAATGACCACTTCTTTATTGTATAAGGCTTCAACATTGTCTCAATATCTCAATAGGAAGATGGATTTGAATTATGTTATTTAAAGAGTCTTGTGTCTCTCAAAATTACTATTTTAAAAATTTTAATGACCATGTCAGAGAAAATAAAGAAAAAAAAGTAATTATAAAGAAAAAAAAGTAAATCAAGAACACAATCCCATTTACAATAGCCATAAAGAAAGCAAAATGCCTATGAATATAGCCAGCTAAGGAGGTGAAAGACCTCTACAAGGAGAACTACAAAACACTGCTGAAAGAAATCAGAGATGATACAAATAAATGGAAAAACATTTCATGCTCATGGATTGGAAAAATAAATATTATTAAAATTAACATGCTGCCCAAAACAATTTATACTTTCAGTGCTATTCCTATCAAACTAAAAATGTCATTTTTCACAAAATTAAAAAAAAACACTATTCCAATATTCATACAGAACCAAAGAAGAGCCTTAATACCCAAAGCAATCGTAAGCACAAAGAGAAAAGCCAAAGGCATCACATTACCTGACTTCAAACAATACTATAAGGCTATAGCAACCAAAACAGCATGGTACTTGTACAAAGCAGACACATAGACCAAAGGAATAGAATAGAAAATTCATGAATAAAATTGCACAAATGCAACCATTTGCAATTCGACAAGGCTAACAAAAATAAACAATGGGAAAGGTATTTCCCATTCAATAAATGGTACTGGGATAACTGGCTTGCCTTCTGCAGAAGAATAAAACTGGACCCTTACCTTTCACCATGTACAAAAATTAACTCCAGACGGATTAAAGATTTGAATGTAAGACCCCAAACCATGAAAATCTTTGAAGAAATCCTAGAAAATATCCTTATCAACTTTGGTCTGTGCAAAGAATTTTTGGCTAAGTACCCAAAATCAATTGCAAGGAAATAAAAATTAACAAGTGAGACCTAATCAAACTAAGGGGCTTCACAGAAAAAGAAACTATCAACTGAATAAACAGTCCACAGAAAGGAAGAAAGTATTTGCAAACCGTGCAGCCAACAAAGGTCTAATATCCAAAATCTACGAGAAACTTAATGAAATCAACAAACAAAACAACCCCATTAGAAAATGAGCAAAGAACATGAACAGATGGTTCTCAAAAGAAGACATGCAAGTGGCCCCCAAACATATTAAAAAATGCTTATTATCTGTAGTCATTGGAAAAATGAAAATCAAAACCACTAAGAGATAGCATCTCACACCAGTCAGAATAGCTATTATTAAAAAGCCAACAACAACAACAACAAAAGAACAGGAATGCTTTTACGTTGTTGGTGGGAATGTAAATTAGTTCAACTGCTGTGGAAAGAAGTTTAGAAGTTTATCAAAAAACTTAAAACAGAGTTACCATTCAACCCAGCAATCCCATTACTGAGTATATATCTACCAAAATAGATCATTATACCAAAAAGGCTTGCACTTATATATTCATCACCATGGTATTCACAATAGCAAAGATGTGGGATCAGCCTAGGTCCCTATCAATGGTGGATTAGATAAAGAAAATGCAGTACATGTACACCACAGAATACTATATAGAAATTAAAAAAGAATAAAATCATTGTCCTTCGCAGCAACATGGATGGAGCTGGAGGTCTTAATCCTAAGCAAATTAATGCAGGAACAGAAAACAAAATATGGCATGTTTTCACTTAAAAGTGGAAGCTAAACAGTGGATACCGCAGACTGCTAGATGGAAAAGGGAAGGAGGGAGGCATGGGTTGAAAAACTACATAGGGTACTACACTCACTACCTAGGTACAATATTTCCATGTAACAAACCTGAATATGTACCCCCCATATCTAAAGAAAAGTTTAAATTTAAAAAGATTTAAAAATTTATGCTTGTTGATCATTAAATTATTGACATTCGAACATTTAAACTGCAGTCACTTTCTTTTTCTTTTTTTCTTCTTTTTTTTTTTAGATGGAGTTTCACTCTGTGGCCCAGGCTGGAGTGCAGTAGTGAGATGTCGGCTCACTGCGTCCTCCACCTCCTGGGTTTAACTAATTCTCTGCCTCAGCCTCCCGAGTAGCTGGGATTACAGGCACCCACCACCACACCCAGCTAATTTTTTTTTTTTGTATTTTTAGTAGAGACGGGGTTTCACCATCTTGGCCAGGCTGATCTTGAACTCCTGACCTTGTGATCCACCTGCCTTAGCCTCCCAAAGTGCTGGGATTACAGGCATGAGCCGCCGTGCCCGACCACTGCAGTCATTTTCTCAGCCTAAAGAATTATACTCTTGATTCACTTTGCATAGTAATATCTTAATCAGAAGAAAATGTTAAAAATAAATATTAATTTTATAGAATAAATATAGAAGCAGAAGCTTATAGAGTTTCAAATTGTAAACTTAGATTTGCAACAATTTTGGTAATTCAGTAACATTCTTACCACATAAAGATGGACTTCTTCTTGTGCCATCAAATATCACGTTGGACGTCAACTAGTAGGTGGAATCCTGCCTTCCTTTCTTTTTCCTATGAGACAGTTTAGAACATAGCTTGGATGTCCTTCTTTAGTTAGATGTCTCCTCTGAGGGTCATTGTCCTCTACATTATCTTCTATCATTGGTTCAAAAGTAATGCTTTATTATAAGCTGCAAAATCCCTGTTTTTCTTCTTAAGACATATTATGGACAATTATTGATTGACCCATTCTTAAAAAAATGTGGAATTCAATTCCTATTATAATAGTAATATACATGTTGATGAAATTTTCTTTCTCAATAATAGAAACCTCTTGTCACACACACTAAACTTGATGAATTGGATTAGGTGAGGCATCTCCTCTTCTCTGTGTTTATACATCTTCTCATTAAGTGCCCAGGAAACAATGGTATGATTGTTATCTCTCTCAGAATCTCACATTTGTGCTAATGATACCCTTGGACTCTGTAGAATTTATACTACAGGAGAAAGAACACTGGACTGCCAATCAAAATACTTAGATTTCTCTCTTGTCTTTGACTCCTCTGGTCAGAGACAAGAGGCGGTTAATATTTCCCCACTAAATCTGGTTAATGTTTCTCAATTAAATAGAGAAATACCTAAATAATTTGTGCCTAAAAGTCTGTGTCCATGAAATCTTAATGTGTGATTAATCTTATTAGGTCATAATCTTATTAAGTCTTAATCTTATTAAGTCATATATATGATGTCATTTATCTCAGAAAGGCAAGGCAAGGCATTTCTGAGATGGATGACATGTATCTATGACTTAATAAGAGTGACTCACTTTTCCAAAACATTCCAAGTCATCTTGAGGAATAATGGAAAAGAAGCCCATTACACTTGTACAGATTTCCTGTTAACTGCTAAACTGACAAAGAAAGATTTGATGTGACCGTAAAGATTCCGGGGGCAAAGTGATAAATACTCAGCTTCCAAGATGGCAAATATTTTGGTAAGCTTAACAGCTGAAAAATCATTTGACTCAGAGGATGCTATTTTACTTATTTCCATTGCTTTAATCTCTCCTTAATTTCTCTCTTAATCTCACGGTTGTATTTTTTAATCCAAAAACATAAACTCCTGAAAAATATTACTGATTGAATAGTTGGTAAATTCCCATTTATTGCAGGGATAAAGTAAAATATGTGCTATTTTTAGTTTCCTTGGCTTTCCTTTATTGAAAAGGTTTGAAGATACTAAACTTTGAGTCATGATTGTGTGTAAATTAGACTCATCATTGTGGGAGTGCTAGAGAAATGCATCCAGCCAGCATGACTTATCTGGATGCTGTTTTTATCAATCTGGAGAGAAGTAATAAAGCTCAGAACAAAGGCATAGGCAATGAATGGGCAAGAAATATATGGATGTTTGAACATCTAAGACAGCAGAATGATCAAATTAGGAAATTAGTAGTTATGTGAAGAAAGAAAGAAAACATTTAGAATGATTTGCAGATTTCAGGCTTGGAATACTGGTTGAATGAGAATGGTTATATCTTGGATATAATAGAAAAATATTTAGGAAGGGAGAGAATTATGTATTAGTGGACAGATTTACTAGTGTCTAAGTGATATTATTGTATGATATGCATTAATATGGTTACATATATAACTATATACACACCGTGGGTAGCCAGAATTGCATTGTGATTAAGAGTACTGACTCTGGGACAAATCTACCTGGGCTTGCATCCCAGTGATACATCTGACTAATTTGAAGAGAACCTTGGACAAATTTCTTGCCCTCCTGTTTCATTTTCCTCAAAAATAAAAGGATACAAAGATGTTATATATGCCACAATATTCTGGAGAGAGTTCAATGAATAATATTTGTTAAAACATTAAATGTATACACAGAAATTGGCAAAATCTATACACATTTATTGAATAAACTAAAATTTGGTTATAATTAATTTCAGTTCCTTTATATATTTGTGTATAATGCTTACCATTGAAAACTATATAACAGTTGTAAATTCCATTCTAAGTGATTTGTTCACAAAGTACATTTACATAGGGATAAGATTACTAAATCAAAGAATAGGCAGGTGAATACACTGAAATGCAAATTATTAACAATGTGAGACAAGATAGTGCTATGAACTCAACAGAGTAAGTTTACCACAATTCTTTTTCAATAAAAGTGGTAAGAAGTTACTGAGGTTTGGGGGTGTCATTCAAGAAAATTTTAAAAAATCTCTTTGAAGTGATTTAATATTGAGCTGAAGAATATCAATTAACTTTTATCTTTTCTTTATGAGTCTGCACCATTTGTCACAGGTAAATGGCTCCATAACAAGTTTCGTCCTTAACGTCAGTAAAAGATAATAACAACCACCTAGTTCCTATTTCCAGTGATTCACAGGAAATGAATATAATTTGTATCAGGAATAACGGATTTGACATAGAAAGGAACTTAATGAATGTAAAATGAATGTAAAATCCACCTGACGAATGTAAAGAAACTTCAGAAATATTGTCGAGTACTCTTTCTTAAGCATTTTTTAAAATAGAACAGTCAGCTCATAGTAAATTGGGAGAAAAAGTCAGTGATGGTTCTTTGATACCAGTTCTTTAATGAAGAAGATATGATAGTAACATTAATAAAATGAAACATAACAATGCACTACTAATAAAATAATAGCAAACAAGGGTTAAACAATACAGAATAAAGACATAGTAAGCATCACAGCAGATTATCACATGATCAATTTAACATTTGCAATAATATTTATGTAAAATGCTTTTAAATAGTGTGCTTAAAAAAGTCTTTACACTGTTTACATCCAAAATTGACAAATGGGATCTAATTAAACTAAAGAGCTTCTGCACAGCAAAATAAATTATCATCAGAGTGAACAGACAACCTGTAGAATGGGAGAACATTTGTGCAATCTATCATCTGACAAAGGGCTAATATGCAAAATCTAAAAAGAACTTAAACAAATTTACGAGAAAAAAAACAAACAACCCCATCAAAAAGTGGACAAAGGATATGAACAGATAGTTCTCAAAAGCAGACATTTATGTGTCCAAGAAACATATGAAAAGCAGGTCATCATCACTGTTCATTAGAGAAACACAAATCAAAACCACAATGAGATACCATCTTACGCCAGTTAGAATGGCAACCATTAAAAAGTCAGGAAACAACAGACGCTGGAGAGGATGTGGAGAAGTAAGAACACTTACACTGTTGGTGGGAGTGTAAATTAGTTCAACCATTGTGGAAGACAGTGTGGTGAAATCGTATTTCTAGAACCAGAAATACCATTTGACCCAGCAATCTCATTACTGGGTATATACCCAAAGGATTATAAATCATTCTAATATAAAGACACATGCACATGTATGTTTATTGCAGCACTGTTCACAATAGCAAAGACTTGGAACCAACCCATATGCCCATCAGTGATAGACTGGATAAAGAAAATGTGGCACATATACATCATGGAATATTATGCAGCCATAAAAAAGGATGAACTCATGTCCTTTGCAGGAACGTGGATGAAGCTGGAAACCATCACTCTCAGCAAACTATCACAAGAACAGAAAACCAAACACCGCATGTTCTCACTCATAAGTGGGAGTTGAACAATGAGTACAGATGGACACAGGGAGGGGAACATGACACACACTGGGGCCTGTTAGGGGATGGGGGACTAAGGGAGGGATAGCATTAGGATAAATATCTAATGTAGATGATGGGTTGATGGGTGCAGCAAACCACCACGGCACGTGTATACCTATGTAACAAAACTGCACGTTCTGTACATGTATCTCAGAACTTAAAGTATAATAATAAAAAAAATTAAAACAAAAGTTTTTAAGACAGAAAAGATCGCATGACATTTAATTTTACAAGGGCCATAACTGCCGCCACAGAGAAAACCATAATGGACCTATCAGAATCATTGCTATTTGAATGGTTTCTCTATTATTGGTCTATGAAAATTAATTTCCTGAGTGTTTCCACTTAACACAGGCTGTTGCCATTTTATGCACAGAACTTTTTGCAAATATCCCAGCTTCCCCACAGTCAAAGTGCTGTGAGCTATGTAGCTTTTCACGTGTTTCCTAATTCTCTTCCTACAACTAAGTTAATGTTTCCATACGATGCTAAGAGCACAGACTATTTGCACCTTGCAAAAACAGCAGTGAATCTTAAGTATTATCATTGGCTCTAAATAGAAGTGAATTCTCACTGAAGTTGCATGTAGTTCTCTTGTGTATAATGGGAGCACGTCCATATATAGAAATTGTGAAACCTGAAGCCACATTCATGGCAAAGAAAAACCAGCTCCCTTCTGTCTGTTTCCAAACATTTCCCTGGCATGGGGGATATAAATATAGATTATTTTAAAAGAGCAGCCAAACTAATTCATGCTGCAAATTGTCATTTTAAAATATAAGATGTATATTTTCCATATGACCAAGAAATATAGGACACAGTGCCAGATAGATACTGTGATTTTTATAATGACAAAATTCCCATCAATATTTTGTACACATTTTTGAGTGAATAGTGAAAAACTAAAGCAACCATACAGTGAGTAAATGTCAAAATGTTTTGCCATACCAATATGTTTAAAACATCACTTTTTCTCCAGAAGTTGTCTATCACCGTATGTTTAATCTTTGATATATTTTATAACAATTTTATGTGGCAAATTAAATAAGAAACCATAAAATTTGCATAAAGTTTTCTTTTTCTATAAAGCAAGCCTAATTTTACTTTACTGTCTTCATTGTTAGTGTGAGTAACCAAAATTGAAATCTCTGATTTGCCAAAAAATAATATTTATAATCAACTTAGGGAAATGTATTTTCATTGGAAATAATACAGCATTGTGCCATTTTACCATTATTCTTGCTTGTCTTAATTCTTGTTATTATGACTAATGTAGTCTCTTTATTAGCTATTATTAAAATAATAGGTCTCATCCTGGATAGTGCTTTTACTGTTTTCTATTGAAAGTGTTTATTAAACCAATCATTACTTTTTCCCCACATTAAAATTTCTAGTGTTCTATCAGCTTTTTCCCATGGATTTTATTACTTTTTTTGAACTCATCTTGGCAGACTTTCAATTTGCAAGAATCAGAAAATGTACACCCTTTTCTAATAGGAGAGATCATATTGGGTACTACATATCAGCACGTTGTCATGATTTTGTAGACTTTAAAAAATATTGACTAAAATATTACCTTTATTATTCATATAATAATTAAAACTATTTCAAAAATCTACACAGGCAATTTGAAACACAAACTTTTCAACACAAACAGTGTAGTAAGATATAAATAGAAACAAAAAATGTTTCTAAAGGGGGAATGAAAGTGTAGTGATATATTCATTTCCTCTTGTTAGTCTGTTTTTACAGTCAGTGTTAAGTTGTCATCAGTTTAAAATAATGGGTTAAAAGATGTCATTTGCAAACTTCATGGTAACCTCAAATCAAAACACGCACAACAGATACACAAAAAATAAAAAGCTTTAAATTAAAACATAACACTACAAAAAATCATGTTCACTGAAAGGAAGACAGGAACAAAGGAAGAAAAGACCACAAAACAATGAGAAAACAAATAACAAAATGACGGGAGTAAGTCCTTATTTATCAGTAATAACATTGAATGTAAATGGACTAAACTCTCTATTAAAAATATATAGACTTGCTGAATGGATTAAAAAACAAGACTCAATGTATCTGAGGCCTAGAAAAAAACAGGCTGCACCTATAAAGATATATATATAGACTGAATATAAAGGGATGGAAAAAGATATTCCATGCCAATGGAAACCAAAAAACAGCAGGAACAGCTATACTTATATCAGACAAAATAGATTTCAAAACAAAAACCATAAGAAGAGACAAAGAAGGTCATTATATAATGATAAAGGATTTGATTCAGGAAGAGGACATAATAATTGTAAATCTATATGCCTCCAACACTGGATCACCCAGATACATAAAGTAAATATTAAAGCGCAAGAGCGAGAAAGATTCCAACACGATAGTAGGTAGATACTTCAACACCCCACTTTCAGTATTGGACAGACTATCCAGACAGAAAATCAACAAAGAAACATCAGACTTAACCTGTACTATAAACAAAACAGACTTAATAAGTAAATAAACGAAGTACACTAGAATGACCAGTGGGTCAGTAAAGACATTACAAAGAAAATTAAAAATTTTTACTGAAACAAATGAAAATCACAACACAACATATCAAAACCTATAAGATACAACAAAGGCAGTACTAAGAGCCAAGTTTATAACAATAAGCACCTAAATCAGAAAAGTAGAAAAACTTAAAATAACCTAATGAAACATATTTTTCTTTGAGGCAGTGTCTTGCTCTGTTTCCCAGACTGGAGTGCAGTGGCATGATCGTGCCTCACTGTGGCCTCAACCTTCTAAGCTCAATCCAAACTCCCATCTCAGCCTCCTGAGTAGCTGAAATTACAGGTGCTTGCCACTATGCCTGGCTAATGTTTGTATTTTTTGTAGAGACAGGACTTCACCATGTTGTCCAGGTTGATCTCAAATGCCTGTGCTCAAGCCATCTGCTTGCCACAGCCTCCCAAAGTTCTGGGATTATAAATATAAGCCACCATGCCTGGTCTATAATGATATATCTCAAAGAACCAGAAATGCAAGAGCTAACCCAAGCCGAAATTAATAAAGATAAAACCATAAATAAATGAAATCGAAACAAAAAAATACAAAAACATCAATAAAATGAAAATTTTTAAACAAAAAAAATTGAAACATCTTTAGCCAGACTAACCAAGAAAAAAAGAAAGAAGACTCAAATAAATAAAATTGGAGATTAAAAAGGAGACATGGAAATGAGACCAATAAGTTGCACTAGCCACAAAAGTTGAAAGCAATACAGGGATCCTTAAGGAATTATCAGATACTCAGAATTTGTAGGTAAATTTTTCTAGCTTATATTCACTAATGGGAAAACGTATTCTAATAAACTAGCACTGACTCATTACATGAATAGATCTAAGCCATCAAGTGACAGACAAAAAATTATGTGCTGTTGTGAAAGACAAGGAAGGGCAGGAGAAGATAGTGAGAAGTCAGTGAGGCTCCAAGCAAAATTATACTACATTTGATATATTTCTCCATATGTAAATACACAACAGGTGTAGCTGAAACTTGCTTGCTAGTCATGTAAAACATTGCACTATGAAACTTTACTTACAATTAGAGACCAAGTTTGAAATTCATTTCAGAGAATGAATAGAAGTTAGATAGGAAAATATAGTTAAGATAGAATATTATAGGACATAATTTCAAACTGTGTTACACAAAGGAAAATTTAAAAAGTCACACTTGAATGTGATACAATATCCCTTTCTATCTTTCATCAAAGCAACTCTGTTTTTATATAATGGCTTGCATTTTGTGTAAGATTGTATTCTGACCCAGAGGATAATTGTATCCTTTTTTAACAATTATATTGTATTATATTAAAAATATATAGATTCAAAATTTGACAAAATTCATTGTCTGTGATTACTTTCAAATTGCTTTAATAAAACACATTTTGAATCACATTTTAAAAAGGAGCCATTACAGCTGATAACTGCAGAAACTCAAAGGATCATTAGACTACTATGAGCAATTATATGACAATCAACTGTAAAACCTAGAATAAACAAATAAATTCCTAGACACCAAAACCTTCCAACATTTAACCATGAAGAAATCTAAAACCTGAATAAACCAATAACAAATAATGCGATTAAAACCATAATAAAAAGCCTCCCAACGAAGAAAAGCCTGGGATTCAATACATTCATTGCTGAATTTTACTAAACATTTAAAGAAGAACTAATAGCAATCCTACTCAAACTATTCTAAAAAACAGAGGAGGATAGAATGCTACCAAATTCAGTCTATGAAGCAAACATTACCCTGATACCAAAACCAGACAAAGACACATCAAAAAAAAAAAAAGAAAAAAAAAGAAAAAGAAAGAAAAAGAAAAGACCAACACTTTGGGAGGCTAAGGCACAAGAATAACTGAGTCCAGGAGTTTGAGACCAGCTTGGGTAACATGATAAAACTCCATCTCTACAAACGTTTTTCTTTTTAATCAGCTGAGCAGGATGGGGTGCACTTGCAGTCACAGCTATACAGGAGGCTGAGGCTGGAGAATCGCTTGAGGCCAGGAGGTCTAGGCTGCAGTGAGCCATGTTTGTGCCACTGCACTGTAGCCTGCGAAGCAGATATCTCATATAAGTAAATAAATGAATAAATAAAACTACTGGCCAATATCCCTGATGAACATTGATGCAAAAATCCTCAGCAAAATACTAGCAAACTAAATTCAATGGCCAGGCGCGGTGGCTCACGCCTGTAATCCCAGCACTTTGGGAGGCTGAGGGGGGTAGATCACTAGGTCAAAAGATCGAGACCATCCTGGCCAACATGGTGAAACCCCATCTCTACTGAAAATACAAAAATTAGCTGGGCATTGTGGCACGCACCTGTAGTCCCAGCTACTCAGGAGGCTGAGACAGGAGAATCACTTGAACCCGGGAGACGGAGGTTGCAGTGAGCTGAGATCGCGCCACTGCACTGCAGCCTGGGTGACAGAGCAAGACTCCGTCTAAAAATAAAATATAATATAATATAATAAATTCAACAACACATTAAAAGATCATGACAAGTGAGACTTATCCCAATGTCCCAGCAATAAAAACATAAATAATGAATAAAAAATAAAAATAAAAAATGGACAAAAGATATGAATAGACATTTATCTTAAAAAAATACACAAATGGCAAATAGTTATATAAAAAGATGCTCAACACAACTGATCATCAGAGAAATGCAAATTAAAACTACAATGAGATATCATCTCACCCCAGTTAAAATGGCTGTTATCCGAAAGACAGGCAATAACAAATTCTGGTGAGGATGTGAAGAAAAGGGAACCTTGTTGGTGAAAATGTAAATGAGTAAAATCACTATGGAGAACAGTATGATGTTTCCTCAAAAACCTAAAAGTAGAACTACCATATGATCCAGCAACCCCACTGCTGATATACCCAAAAGAAAGGAAATCAGAATATCAAAGAGATATCTCAACTCCTATATTTGTTGCAGCACTGTACAATAGCTAAGATTTGGAAGCAACCTAAGTGTTCATCAACAGATTAATGGATAAAGAAAATGTGGTGTGTATATATATAGAGAGAGAGAGAAAAAATATATATATATAAAAACATATATATTGAGTATATATATATATATATATATATATATTCAATGAAGAACTATTGAGCCACAAAAAAGAATGAAGTCCTGTCATTTGCAACAACATGGATGAAACTGGAGAACATTATATTTAGAAAAGTAAGTCAGGAGCAGAGACACAAATTTTACATTTTCTCTCTTATTTGCGGGGGCTAAAATGTAAACCTCTCGACCTCATGGAGATAGAGAATTGAATGATAGTTAACATGGACTGGCTAGGATAGTGGGGCTGTAGGGGAGTGGGGATGGTTAATGGGTACAAAAATAGAGTTCAATAAATAAGATCTAGTATTTGATAGTACAATGGGGTAATTACAGTCAATGATAATTTATTGTACATTTAAAAATAACTAAAAGAGTATAAGTGGAATGTCTGTAACACAAAGAAATAATAAATGTTTGAGGTGATGGATTGTTGATTTATCCTGATGTGATTATTCCACATTGAATGCCTGAATCAAAATATCTCGTTTACTCTGTAATATATATACCTACTATGTACTAATAAAAATTAAAAGCCTGTGGGATTAAGTTTAGGGACGAAGAAAAAATAAAGGACATATCTGTTTTGGGAGATGACTTCCACTTGGCTTTACAAAAAAATGCATAGGAGAATATCATGGTGAAAATGGAACTCCAGAGGTTACTATTTTCACACTTAAAAACCATCTCCTTATTCCTTGTATTTCTAAAACTCCTACTGCAGTGTATAAATTTGTCATCTAAAGCAAGGTTTTGGAAAATATAAAGAAGCTATAAAAGAAACTAACACACTTTGAGTATCTTTAATGTGCCAGATGATAATGATTCATATTTTAGCTAACAGAGTTCTTACACTCTGCTATGTACTTTTCATAAGTTGCTTAATTCTCATGAATACATTTTTTAAATCAGGTAAATTTATCAACCTCATTTTACAAATGAGAAAACTGATAACAACTGGTAGGGCTAGGATTTATATTGAGATGATTCAGCTCCTGAGTCTGTGCTATTATTTACTCCATGATAGTGTCTAGGAGGCTCAGTTCTGTGCTATTACACAACCATGTCATATTACATAGGTTATTGGCTCAGTTTAGCGATCACTGTGGTTAAAATATGGATTAGAATAATAAAATCAGTATTTGAGATTTGACTCTCTAATCATGTTTTTAAAATTTTTTTTTGTCCTCAATTTCCTTATCTGTGAAATGGCAAAATAATACCTGTCTTCCATTGCTTTCAAGAAAATTGTAAGAATACAACAAGGAAATTCATGTAAAAAGACATTGTTAACTATAAAAATTATAATTTAATTCTTATAATTACAATTTTAAGCCCATCGGAATAGGTTTAATTTTTTGAGTATTCTTCAGAACAGAAATATGCCTCCCTAATATCATGAACCACCTATTTCCTTTTTGGTTTTAAGAGTTCAGAATATTTAACACATTTTCCAGATTTTTCATCTTTTTCTTGATAAATTTAGGTCTGAACATTGTTTCAGAACCTTCAAAATCTTTTTTTTCCCAAACTTATATATTCCTCTTGATAAGTTCCAGTTTGGAAAGATCTCCAGAAGAAAACTTGAATATCAACAGTGCAGATGTTTTCCAATTTTTTTTTCTGGAAAGTCTATCCATTATCTAAATTGTTCTCACTAGTATGCATTTACTACTACAACCTATTTTTAATTTTCAATTTACATCCACAAAATAATAGATTTTGGGTGTGTTCACTGAATGTGATGTCAAAATTCCCAAATTTTTGTCAGCACATGTGTATGTGTCTCTACATGTGTGTGTATGTGAGTGTGTGTGTATGTGTGTGCACATGCCCACATATCACTTCGTTAAATCTGGACTCACTAATATGACCTGTAGCAATACGAGTAAGCTGAAATATTCTTTGTGTCAGCTACTAAGATTATTGCTTCTAACCCAGCCTTGTTTTTCCCTTTTCAAAAGTAAATGTTTATATCAGAAATTTCTACTACCTTCCAAGCAGCTATTTAAGAACATGGGTAGAAATAAAATAACATAAATGCTCATTTGAAATCATACTCGGAAACAATGAATAAATTATGAGCTTTCAAAGAAAACAATCATCCTATTAAAATGAACTCTATATTGTGTTGTAAACTAGTTAAGACAATATCTTGGAAAATACCTTCTTAAGCAGTAGACATTAAACATTCAAATCCATTTTATTATTCATTTACTGTTTCAAAGATATATGCTAGCCCTCAAAAGAGTTGAGGTATCTTTTTCAAGATTGGGACAAAGCTTAACCTAGTTACCTGATTGTGAATTGCCCTAAGTTACAAAACGATGAAATCAAAATAGGAATTTTCTTTTAAAAAATAGTTATAGACTAGGCTGAAACCACCCAGAGGTTTTTAATTATTTTTTCCCTTTTGAACAGATATTTCAGATTCTAGATTTCAGAGGTTTCAGACTGTAGATATAACTAGACTTTATCAATGATAGTATGTCACTCAGTGACAATTAGATAATGTATTCAGAAATCTGTTGTATTTTATTCCTGCATAATTCTCTTACTATACTCCCACAATAAAGAGTAATTATCCCTGTATAACAAGCAGTACCTGTGTCTGGATATGTGTTTACAAATTCTTAGGTAGAATAAATATCTCTTTAATCCAAGGTGGGACTTGACTTAATGACAAAGGAAAACTTTTCATATAAGTATTGCTTATTTGTATTTTTGGAGAAAGGGCCTCCCTATGTTTCCCAAGCTGGACTTGAACTCCTGGGCTCAAGAGATCCTCCTGCCTCACTCTCCTGAGTAGCTGGAACTACGGGTGCTTATCTTCACACCTGGAAACAAAGAAAAACTTTTTAATGTGGACCCAATTTTCTTTTATCTTCTTCTTAATACTGCCCATCAAATATAATTCTTACAGACAATCCTAATTTCTGAAGGATTATTTACTGCTGCTTCAGCTATTCTCTGCCTTATGCAGGAAATGACACAACTTTCTCCTTACTTCCTTGTCCTGTGGGCCTCAAATGCAGTGTCTGTTGAAGATGGGCCTCCTGTAGTTAATGGAGGGGGTCCCAAGTCAAAGAGACAGTGCAGCAAGCCCATACTGTGGGTTTTTAAGACAATAATAATAATATAATTATTATTATATTTTAAGATAAAAATATAATGAGGCTAAATTAGATAATATTTTTAAATAAGTCAAGACTTTAGATTCAGCTTCAACAATCTCAGACACTTTTGACAATAAAAAAGTATCTTGACATTTTCTTCCTGCACATATAAGTGCTCTCTGAGATCACAAAGATTTGTGATTTCAAAAGTAGCTGCTGTAAAGCAGAGGCTGAAGTGCTTTGTCCCTGATCTCAGTGAGAAAAGTAAAGATCAAAAATTTCAAACTAAAATGGTGTTCACGTATAAATATTTAGAAGATAACTAGTTTTAGGTTGAACAGGAATATATAAAGATGAACTCTAGAAATAAACAGTACTCAAATGCAAAATAATTATTGAGGAGATTTCCACATCGAAGCAGGTAAACCATATGCTTTAGGAAATCCCTTTCCATCTCACAGATGAATAATCAGATTGATGAATTTACATAAATGTGAATAATTTTTAGACAAAATTTTTAATCTTTGGGTTTTTTATGAGTATTTTATTCACTTTACATATTAGATCGCAATTCCACAACTTAATGGTTAAATGGATACGGACCTTGGTCGATTATAAAACCTTGGTGCTTCCATTTCATTATATGTAGGTTGAGAATAAGAGTACTAACCTCAAATTGTTTTAATATAATTTTTTAAAATCCATTAAAGGAATTTAGAAAATGTCTGCCTCATAAGTGCCCAATAAGTGAGTTATTACTATTATTAAGTGAAACATATCATCCATGTGTATAAATATAAGCATAGTGTCAACTCCTTACATAAATTCAGAATTTACAATTTGTGATCGCCAGCAGCTCATATGGTATGACTCTGCTTTGATATTGAGTTGTTTTTATGATGTTAGATTGTTAGGGCTATGCTACCAAATTATACAAGTTTCATATTGCTGACAATTATACAACAGAGAATGTAAGGGAGTAAAAAATCTATTGTACTTTTTCTAAGCATGTGAAACATTTTCATGGTCTTAGGGGTAGGAAAAGGAAACATAGTTTTCCAGTATCATTTTATCCAATTCTCATAATACTTTACACTTAGGTGAATAGGAGAGAGGAAAGGAGAGGCAAGAGAAGCTCTGAAATGTTAATTTCATCATCTCCAAATAAATATACTCTGAAATGTTTTTCCAAAAACTCCTTTTTGCTTAGAACAAACATTTCTCCCTTGGGTGTTTGCTTCAAGGAAATAATGTATCGTCCTATAAAGAATAGAAACTAACACTTACTAGACTAATAAATTGGATTATAGGCTAAAATGTATAAATAGAACATCTCTGATAAAAGAAAGAAAGAAAAATAAATTTTATGCCAACAGATCCCAACTTGAATAAAATATTCCCTCAAACAAAGATACAGCAATTGAGTTTGCAAATCCCTTTGGATGTCACTTAAGAGAACATTTGGGCTATATTCTGTTTCTCTTTAAAGCTTTCCTTCCAGGCAAGTAGCAGGTGGATTATGCATTAGAAAAGATTTTGTCTGGACCATTTCCAGACATCATTATGTACATACTTTCATAAATCTTTACTGCAGGAATATGTAGGTTGAATTCCTGATGAAACCTGAGCAGAGAAGGATGTTTGGTAATTTCCAAGTGAAATAAAATACAGGTGAATTCATTGTTGCTGGTAGAAGAAATTTTTTAAATTAGCTTTCAAACACCCTATTTTGCAAGTTGCAAAGTAAATATTTAATAGGCTGGCATAGACTTATAACTGAAATAATAAAATATACTAGATAAACTATCACCTGCAAAAGAAATCTGTATTTATTGCTTAGAAAGTGACAAAGCCAAATGGCATTGATTCTGGCATAATGAACTATGGCCTTCATCCCTCTGTTTGGAACTTGATTCAGAAATCAATACATTGTTTGCCTGGAGAAGTCCAAGATATTCTCTGAATTTAGACACAGGGCCTCTAGATTGCTGATGTGATTAAAGAATAAACAAAGTAATTTATTGAAGCTTTATTTTCCAACATAGTGTAGAAGGAAGGTTTGTAGTTTATACAAGTATTTCTGATCAAACTTTGGTCTTCATTTTTTTTTGTTTCAATTCTTGCAACTTTATTATAGGACAGGTTGAAAAATTATATATTTTGAGAATCTCTGCTGAATTTAAGGGAACGGCATTTGTACTTATTTGTTTAAAACCTAGCACTAGTACGATGTGACTTTTCTTAAATTATCAATAAATATTTATGATGCAATATTGCAATTCAGTTTTAAAACTGTTTTGTGACCTCTACTTTGCAAGGCTGGGGGTATGATATGCTTTATATATTTGTTAAAGGTCTTACAGATTTGGGGATTATTTCAAATTCATCTAAATTGGTTGATAGGAAATTTTCATTCTTGACTAAAGATAAAAGCTATTAAATCTGTATTGAAATAACAAAACAATTTTCAAATATTAAAAATTACTCTACATTAAGAATTTCATGTGCAATAGTGTAATACCTTAGGAATCTGAAATATCGATTTTTCTTCAATTAAAATAACTTTACATGAAACAAAATGAACTTTGCTTTATTCTATCAAATATAAATTGAAATTTTGTTGACAATAGAAAACAACTGGTTCTCACTCCATGATATGATCATGGAGCAAAGTCTTAATATACATTATTTCCCTCTAATCTAAGTAGTTGTTAAAAACGTGACTTTTTGGGAATGTAAAGGCAATAGCTCTCTGAGTCCCCTGCTTATGTATCTGTCCTTCAAAGACATTTTCTTTTCTGACACATTTTTTATTCTTCTTATCATGATGCCCAGATTAAGTCATTAAGCAAAAATAAATATGTTGAGAAAATAGCATGTTTTAATAATGAACCAAAAATAAATTGCTGAAAAATAAAATTTATGGAAGGAATATGATACAGTTATAATATGTTATGTAAATTACTAGTTAATGTATTTATAAAAAATAACCTAAATATAATGAAGAATTTTGACTATAATACAGATATTTGCATTATCTATATAGGTTTACATTATAGATTATATGATATGTTTTATATATATAATTAGTTCACATATTTGAATTTTCATGCATTACACCTCCAGTGTATATTGACATTTTCATTAATCATATAAAGATGACTACATTACATGTTTTTCTTCTGGAAGGGGGATAGGTAATTAAATAAGTGACTTGTATTAAAAAATTATTCAAGTTTCCTTGTGAAAATATAGTAAGAAAGGCTTTATTCATGACCATTATGAAAGGTATTGGACAACTGCAGTGAGAATTTATCAGAGAGAGAGATTGGGCTCAACTTGGCAAATAGGGATTTCTGGCCAAGGAAGAAGATCGGGGGTGGTCAATAGATGTAAAATTACTGAAAGAGAACATCACAAGTAAGAGAGGATTCTGGCTAAAGCAACTTAACAGGATTCTTCTTGAGGGCAGGCCAGGATGATCGGACAGTACTGGGGGAATGGTGGAGGATGCGAACTCAGCTATAGATCAGATATTGAGGATGACCAGACAGCAAGAGTGGGGGTTCTTGCTAAACTGACTTAGCAGAGTTATTTTCTAAGAGTGAATTTTACAATGAAGTGCACAAATGGGCCCAGGAGAAGGTTCAGGAGGCTGACTAAAGTTTAGTCAGCAAAAAATCCTTGTCAGTGGGATCAATTCTTATTGTCTCTTTCTCTCTCTTTCATTCCGTATAAAGATAGGTCTTAGTTAAAGTGCATTTAAAATTACATTTGTACGAGAAAAGGTAATTCAAACTGAAAATAATAAAGAGATTCAACATTCTTATTTACACCATTTTATGTTTAGTGATCCCAATTGATTATAACTTGAAGAAAACTGACTGTAGGCTTGTACCATTTTCTTACAGAGGTCTATAACATTCCATCACAATCTTAAAACCCTCTTCACAGAGCTTAGGAAAAAAATCTTCACATTCTATTAATTGTCTTTGATGGTAATCATGAGTCTACTTCAACTAAAAGTTCCTATAGGAGAATCTATTTTTCTATGAAGCTGTTTATTAATGGTATGAAAATGTGAAATAATGTCTGCTGGATTCAGGATTGGGTTATTACACTGATATTATTGATTTATGATAAGCCTGAAATTGTTTATAAGGCAGTTTTCAACTTCTGATATGGTTAGAAAATAAAAAATTCTGTTTAATACAAATATTTAACAATTTAATATGTAAAGTTTATACAAACAACCTCATTTAAAATTTTTGAATATAAAAATTATATGATTATAAATTATGAATACATAAGAAAAACATGAGACCAAAAATGGTTTTCAGCTGTTGCTTAGGGATTTTTTAATGACTTTTCAAGTTGCAAAACTCATTATACCTTAGTATTTTTAACCAATTTCTGATGTTCAGTATAATAAAGTATAGAAATTTCAACTTTTCAGAGAAATATACACTTTAAATGTAATTTGGACTTGAAAATATGTAATATATTTTAAGAAAACTACATTATCAGACTGGGTTAGTTTATAGGTATAAAGCATAATATTAATAATTTTAAAGTCCTATGGGGAAGATGAAACAGGATGTCTTATAATATCTGACAATACACTAATTACCAAATACTAGTTATAATTCTGAGGCATAAAAAAGGAGTAAGATTATGAAGAAAAGATATATTTGATTTTTCTTTTCAAAGGGATGAATTTGACAGCAGCAGTCAGTATGCCTGACCTTTAGCCTTGCTCTTTCCCTGAGATGTTAAGCTCAAGAATTACTTTTCTTAGATTATATTCTCTGTTACCCCAAATCAGAGGGCCTATTCTATTTGGAAAACCCTGAAAACACATTAAGTGCTTTCAGGTCTCAGGACATTACTTGCTCAAATTTAGGATTACCTCGCCAATATCTTATGCTTTGTGAAACGAACACATTTTGTGAACTTACCCTTTCTGTCAGATATTGGTCTGTAAAGCCTCTCTGAAATAAGCAGAAAAGTCAAAGATAAAAATCTCAAAATCTCACTAGCTCATCTCCATGACTTGATTATTTTGAACACTTTAAAAATGATTCTTTAAAAAATGCAGGAGAAGCTTATTTAATGGGTGTGAGGATAAAAACAAAAGTAAAGAAAATATGGTACCAAACCTCATTCTTCTGTTCTTCTATCTTTACATATTAAATTTGCCATCTTTATTTTATATACTTGAATTATGAGATAATCAAAGTAACAACTTAGTAACAGGGCTCAGAGTAAAACCAAATTTCCCTGAAACTACACTCACTTTTTCAGGGTCAGGGATTTATTAATGTTCTTGTTTTCTCATATATATATATATATAATCTTTTTTTTTCAAATAGGAGAAAATTTCCTTTCTAAACAGGGAGGATATTATTGCCTGGTATTTTATTCTACCAGGAAATAATGAAACATACTATTTTCTTCAACATGCAAATGGTATCAAGAAACTGTTCACTGACTGTGAAGAAGGTTCTTTTAAAGTTGATATTGAATGAACAAGTTGTGAATTCTTAGAGATTAAGATCAAAGTCTTATAACCAGTATTTTGCTTTGTCTATGTAGATATGCTGTTAGAACATATCATGTATTTAAGCGCAAGAAGAAAAAGAAGGAGGAGAAGAAGGGACAGAAAAGTAGGGAAAAATAAGAGGAGAGTGATAGGAGAAGAGAAGGAGGGAACAAGAAGTAAGAAAATACAATAGGGGAGAAGAAAATGTGTTCTTTTATGTGGATTATCTAAATGCAAATCTCCCTTCTTTAAACTCTTTATGTCAAAGTGATATGTTAGCAAGAAAATTTAATAAAGTATTTCTTTGAAATCTGTACATTTTAATTTACTACTATTGTATGGTGACCTTATAAGTGTCACCATACAATATGCTTTACATGATGCAGTATAGAAGTAATTCACATGAAGTTAATACATGTCTTTGGGGTTGCTTTTTAAAATCCAATAATAAAGACTAAAGAAGATGTTTAGAGATCAAAAATATTTCAGTAAACATATGTTTAATTATTTCTTCTGCTGATATGAGAAAGGAACACTTGGGTCATTCTCTTTTTCCCTGATGAGAGAAAATTAAACTTTTGCTAAATATAAAATATATATACATATTACACAAAATATTAAATATGTTCATGTAAAATGTTTCCTACAGCATTCTTTTTATAAATTTAGGCTATTGAATCATTTCTACTCAATTTGCTTATGAAAACCAAGTGCCAAAGAGGATAGTTTGCAAAGTAAAATGCTTGTTGTTGGCAATGGAAATGCAAATTTTAGGACAAATTTTATTAAAAAGCAGTAATTATTTTCTCCACTGAAAGTGTTATATTTGAAGAGAGGGTTTGGAGACTTTTATTATTTAGAAGACTTTCCCAGTTCCACAATTCCTCATTTTGGAAAGATGAGTTTCATAAGTAAACAAAATTTAATACTCTTTGTAATCAAACTACAAAAATTCTCACTTCTGTTAAAGATGCAATCCCATTTCCCATTTGTTATTTTAGAAACAGCATCTTAAACTTTAGTAAAAGCTTTAATACCAAAGGTATTATGTCTTCTATTTGAAATAACAGTGAAACCAAAAGGAGCCACTTCTGGTATGAACAAAATATATTTTGTTACGTTTCACTTAGAATGCTTTCTGGATAAAATAAAGAACAA
Organism: Gorilla gorilla gorilla; assembly: GCF_029281585.2. NCBI lineage: Eukaryota > Metazoa > Chordata > Mammalia > Primates > Hominidae > Gorilla > Gorilla gorilla. The sequence goes on from NC_073227.2 coordinate 137,436,740, forward strand.
ACAAACTAGTTCATGTCTCTAGGTGTTGGCTATAAATGTAAGTCAGGTACATGAAAGATCATCAACATGCTTCCTATTAACATTTCACCTTATTTGTTTCCTCAGGTTAAAGAGAGATGAGCATTGTGTCCTCAAGCCTGGAACTTGGAGCACATGTGCTTTATCTCTTTCTAAACACTTAAAAATATATATGTGCAGATATTTGCTTCTTCTTGCATAATTCTTCAATGGTTTGTTCACTAAAAACTGCTGCCCTTCAGCAAGCAAATATACTTGTCTCTGCCATCTTAAAAAAACAAATGCCTCTCTCTGAACTTTACCCTTTTCTAACAACATTGTTCCTCTACATTTATCAATTTATAGAGGCCTCAGGATCAATAACATGAAAGTATTAACCAGAAATGAAAAGACTTTAAAAGTAGCAGAGAAGGAATGACTTGAAGAAATTTCTCCATTCATCCCCCAAACCACTTCCCTACCATACATACAGAGACAGATATTAAAGAAAGTGGTCAGCAATATAAAAGACAAGAAAAGATCAAAAGTGCAAAAAAGTGCCCAATCAATTTAATGACAAATATTTCCTCTATGATTTTTTTTTCAAATTTTACTAAAAGCAAAATGTGCCCTTTTATTGTAATGTATATTCATTGTTCTTCCTTTCTCATATATTTCTCATTTTAACGTGGTAGGAAAACATGTCAACCCAATTCATATCAAACGCTAGAAATTAACAATTAAAGAAGTATTTTCAGCTGTTAAATTGTGTGTATTTAGTGACATTAGGAGTAAGCATTATTTTATTTTGTATCTAAAATCTTTACATATAATCTTTATACCTATTTTGATGTCTAATAATTTTGCCTAGTTTCCACACAATGTAAAATCTAAAATAAAAGCAATAACAAGTCTCTAAGAAGTTTTAACGAAGTTGTTACCCATATATAAGCAATGTTCTCTAAATTCCCTTTACTTTCTATAATAAATATCACCTTTTTCACAAACCTCCATTTCCTCTGATGGCAGACCGAAAAATACCTAGAGGATTAAATATTTCACTATTCTACATCTATTTTTTTTCCCCCTTAATCTAAGTAAGTTCCATTTGGGCAACTTATTCAGTCAGTTAAGTGTTCTATTTTCCCACCCAATCTTTCTTCTGTCGTCAGTTCCTGTGTGTATGAGAACAGAGAAATTATTATTTTTCCTCAAGGAGAGAGCTCAGCCACTATCTACAAGTTACCACATACCACACAGTTGGGTTTGGCTCTTTTCAGCTGGTGTGTGGGGCAAGCTCTCTTCTTGTTGTAAGAGAGCTGGATGCTTGCAGTTAATCAACCATTCTGTGTGTTCTCTGGGCACCGTGATAGTTCCCAGGAAGCTGGGCTGCAGCTCTTGCTTGACTTGATACCACCCAGGCTCTCACTGGCCTGCGGATACCCTGATGTCCATCAGCAAATATGGTAGAAACCTGGCTTGAAGATCCTCCCTGTAGCGTTCAGGTAAAGGACACTTCAGCCTCTTGCTGATGAGCCCTCCCTGCTATCTCAACCGTTTTTCGAGGTCTGTCACAGCACATAAGACTTTTGTAGTCCTCCAGTCACTACTGAGCTAGAGAAACCAAGGAATGTTACCCTGAGGGGAGAATCTTGCGTCTGCTCTTTCTGATCTCCTCTCCTGCACTGCGCTGGGGTTAGCAGGGAAGAAGTCAAATGGTGCAGGGATTCCGGGAGCCTTCTATGCCTCCCTGTCTCAATTCCCATTCTTATACTGCATGTGCTGGAACCTTGTTCATCCTCTTTCCTCATAGCCCGTTCTCTTTGAGCTGTAGTCTTCAACACTGCCATCTGTAAGGACTTCTTTTTACCTAGACAACTGAGAAGTGGTGTTATATCATGCATTGAGTTCTTTCTGCTTTAAGAGTCTTCATTCAGACACCAAAGTATTGGTTCTTATAAGTAAAAGGCCTTCTCATTTAATACAAGCAGAATTTCAAAACTATCGCTACAAAGTTATTTCAGAATTGTAAATATTTAATTGTACTGCAAAATTATTTTCTATATGAGATGAGGATCTATTTCTAGAGATGAGCTTCCACTTTTACCAGGGCCGTATATTAACTCACCCATTATTTTTTCACTGATTAAACTAACAAGTATATTGAATATTAACTTTTCATGTATACTGAATTATCTTTTTGGAAGTCTTATTTTGCTTTTGTTTATTTATTTTGCTATTTATTTATCTATGTTAGTTACATTATAAAATCTTCATCATATATTATAAAATGTGGTAAGGCAAGTTCTTCTTAGTGACCTTTTATTGCTAATATATTGAGATAGTCTAATAATTTATTATCCTCTATTAATTCAAACATTTTTAATATAATTCAGAAAATCTAATTATTTAAATTTTAAAAGTAAATTTATGTAAAAATAATGATAATTTTATGTTTTATAACAACAAATCTCCCTCTTCAAGAATATCATACTATTTCAATTATTCATTTACTATTCTGAGATTTTTTAAAAACTCTTATATTACATATGTTGGCTTCAATGTTCAATCATTAGGTGAATTCATTTTTCCTCAAAACTGCATTTAGTAGCCTGTTCTAGGGGGCTAGTATTTTCCTTGCTCCTGGGAATCTAAATCTAACGTAGGCTACATGATTTTTCTTATCACTCTCAGATAATAAAGTATCTTAGTCACTTTAGTCCCTATATAAATCTTATTTCAGTATATAATAATTAATTTTATTCATATATTCTTCCAGCAATTCTAATCGAGAAGCTCTCACATGACAGAGATCGTTTAGGCCCCACATGCACAGAAGTTAAGGAACAAATAAAGACAAAAATAAGATCATCTCTACCCTCAAGAAACTTACATTCTAGTTAGGGGGAGCAGACAATAAACACATAATAAAGCCAAGTAGAGTTCCTCAAGTATGTTGATCCCAGAATTTTGGGAGGCTAACGTGGGAGGTGGGAGGATCATTTGAGCACAGGAGTTAGAGACCAGCCTGGGCAACATAATGTGACCTTATCTCTCCAAAAATAAAAAAAAAGCTGAGCCTGGTGGCAGAGTGCTGTAGTCCTTTCTCCATTGCTTCTTTTGTTGGGTTTGGCGAAGATCAGATGGTTGCAGGTGTGTGGTGGTGTTTGTTTCTGAGGTCTCCTTTCTGTTCCATTGATCTATATGTCTGTTTTTGGTACCAGTACCATGCTGTTTTGGTTACTGTGGCCTTGTAGTATAGTTTGAAGTCAGGTAGTGTCATGCCTTCAGCTTTGTCCTTTTTGCTTAGGATTGTCTTGGCTATATGGAGATTTTGATTCCATATGAGATTTAAAGTAATTTTTTTTCTAATTCTGTGAAGAATGTTAGTGGTAGTTTGATGGGAATAACACTGAATGTATAAATTACTTTGGGCAATATGGCCATATTCATGATATTGAATCTTCCTATCCATGAGGATGGAATGTTTTTTCTTTCTGTCCTCTCTTATTCCTTGAGCAGTGGTTTGTAGTCCTCCTTGAAGAGGTCCTCCACGTCACTTGTTAGCTATATTCCTAGGTATTTTATTCTCTTTCTAGCAATTGTAAACAAGAGTTCATTCATGATTTGGCTGTCTGCTTGTCTATTGGTGTAAAGGAATGCCTATGATTTTTGCACATTGATTTTGTATCCTGAGACTTTACTGAAGTTGCTTATCAGCTTAAGGAGTTTTGGGGCTGAGACAATGGGGTTTTCTAAATATACAATCAAGTCATCTGCAAACAGAGGCAATTTGATTCCCTCTCTTGCTATTTGAATACCCTGTATTTCTTTCTCTTGCCTGATTGCACTGGCCAGAACTTCCAATAATATGTTGAATATGATACACTGGTATTTTCAACAATTTTTTTTCATCCTAGAGTAACTGAATACTTATACTTTAACTGGTTTTGCTTATTTTCTCATAATATTCAGGTCCTCACCATATCCATACAAAAAACAGTTCATGGGTCCACCAGATAAACTTGCCAACTTTTGATATATGACCATAAAGAAAACCCCAAAATAAATCTCTATTAATGGCACATTTAAAGACATCTTATTCATCTAATTTAATGTAAACTTTAAATGTTATAAATATATATTATATACATTTATATGTTATATATTATATATTATATGTCATATTCATATCCCAATAACCAGACTTATGGTACATGTATTCTTTATTACTATTGTTTGAGATCTGGCTGCTAAAGTAGAAGATCCCTTTAAATATCATGTGCCTTATATTCTTTCTACTTCTGATTGCTGAAAACACATTGCAGGACATACACAAGACAATTTAATTGTATTGTCATTAAGAGACACACTACAATTCCCAGAATGTTCCTTTACAAATGTTATAAATCATTCAATTTAAGGGAAAGTGAAATGTTTCTTTAAATTGTTAGAGAGCTTTAGGGAAATGGTCTTACTTTAAATATTAATATGAATATTATTTTGAATAATAACATTCTGATTAATGTGTCTGACTCATTAAATGAAATGGTACTATTAGGAATTAATCAAAAATAAATATTATTTATTCAAATGTATATTACTCTGAATACATCATATATAAAATATAAAGGTCACATATTCTTCTTCTTTGGACTAAATTATCCAACTCATTCAAGGTTGTCCACTCAAGGCAGATAATATACAGAAAGTAGAGCTTCCTTTTAGTGGCCCCTTTACTCAAGTAAGCCACACTGACATCCTGAAATACCCTACAGCCAGACTAAGGGAAGCTTAAGGGAAATTGAATTCACTTTGCCAGTCAATCTTGGACTAGTGTTTCCATGTTATTAATAAAGCATGTTGGTTTACCTCTTAAATTCTAGCTTGTTTCCCTATTCATCAGACCATTATTGTATTAACTCTTAGCTGTTTATAAATCCTCAATCTGTTGTGAAAAAATATATTTTAAAAGACAATTTAGCACTGCAACTTTCTTGTTACATCAAACAGAGAAAAGTCTCTTATGAAAAGGGAACAAATAATTATGAAGGGATGTAAAATATGAGAGTATCACAGGATAAATCTTACGGGTGTATGACAGGTTCAATCTTAAAAATATTTTTCTGAGAAATTTATGTCTACTTTAGATTTATATCAATCTGAAAAATGATCAACAAAAAAGAAGGAAAATTGTTTTATATTTCAATTTACTATTAATATATATTTACTATTTACTATGTGATCCTGAGTTCCACTGCTTGTAAAATAATTTTGTTACAGGAGAGAACATATAAATATTTGTGTATAATTGGCACAGAGCTTATGTTAGCCTTACTACTTACATGTGTCAAATCCACTTGACACCTCTCAGAAACTCCATCATCCTGAGCTAGTCCAAGACACAAATTTTGTTCTATTTCTGGCTAGACTCAAACTTTCCTATTAATGTGTTAGTCTTTTAAAGAAAGCCACTGATCTTCCAATGGTTTCAAACAGTTAATTTGCTTTTTAAATAACTGATTTTCATGGCTTCATTTGGATGTATGGGGACTGGTGAAAATCAAACGCTGTCTACCTTCTAGGCCAGGGATTCTCAACCTTGGCACTACTGGCATTTTGCATCAGCTAATTCTTTGTTATGAGAGGTTGTTATGTGCCCTGTAGAATAATGAACAGCATACCTGGCCTCTATCCATTAGACACCAGTAGCCCCACCATTCCCAGTCATGACAACCACAAATATTTCTAAATGTTGTCAAATGTCTCCTGTGGGGATGGACCTAAAACACCTCTAGAAGAGAATCTATCTACAAGACATATATGAATTTGTAATACAATATGAGATAGAATTAGAATAATAATTTAAGGTCAATTGATGTTTTAAAATAAGCATGAAAAAGGTATGCCCTCTAAAAATACATTTTTAAAATTTATGTTGTCAAATTTCAACTGGCATTCTTGTTTTCTTTAAGAGATAGAAATCACAACAATGATGGCTCTACAAACATTTTCCTTGGTGGAAAAGTTACCAGACTACTTCTAGCAGATCTGTCAGAAAATTACTCAGAGCATCGTTAAGCAGAAACCTTCATTATGGATACTGAGGCAATTCCAAAGGAATGTTTTACTTAGGGAGAAGAAAGGTGAGTTCTTTTGTTACTTTTCTGGTGTCTAAAATAATTGTTTAATGATTTTAAAAGAGGGAGGAATTGTTTTTTCAGATTAACAGCCATTGGTGAACAATTTGATTTTATCTAAAGAGGTAGGGAAGAAGAGCTGCAGGAAAATAAGATCATGTAGTTTCACAGTTGCCATTTTTTTCAATACTTCAGGGGCTTTTCTATATTCAACTTTGAAATTCAGTGATAGTTGGTGCTTTTGAACAAAAAAGAGAACTGGGAACTCATGCTCTTCATTTAAGAGATCTGTAGGCTTTTCTGGAACACTGATAAAGCAAACGATGTGCCAAACAAATGGATAAGGAAGACTTTATTCAAAACTATTCAAAACTATTTTTTATACAAGGGAGATTGGACCATACTCTACTAAGAAAAAAGACAAAGTGAGCTAGTAGAAGAGTAATGGAGGACGTTAGGGGAGAGGTTGATCAATGAAATGTGAGCACACTGAGTTACTTCTGAGTCTGCAAATTGTTTTCTCTGTGATGAAACCTGTGTTAGTTTTTTCTCACACTGCTATAAAGAATACTACCTGAGACTGGATAATTATAAACAAAAAAGTTTTAATTGACTCACGGTTCGTCATGGCTAGAGAGGCCTCAGAAAGTTTACGATCATGATGGAAGGCTAAGGGGAAGCATGGTGGCAGGGGAAAAAAAAGAGAGCAGGAGAAACTTCCATTTATAAAACCATCAGATCTCGTAAGAATTCACTCACTATCACGAGAAAAGCATGGGGGAAACCCCAGTCACTTCCCACCAGGTACCTCCCTCAACACCTGGGGATTACAATTCCAGATGAGATTTGGGTAGGGACACAGAGCCAAACCATATTAAAGCCATTCATGTTTGTTAATTAATGCCTATTAAAGTTCGCTTCCTATCCTCCCTAAGGATTAGTAGATAGAAGTGCAGTTTTCTCAAATGTTTATATTTCATCTGGATAAAGACATTTCTGGGTCATAAAACTAGGAAGAAAAGTGAAAAAGATTTGGGCACACCTTAAAGTGGCAGGGATAGAATTTATAATTTCAAGGTTTCAGAAAATAAGTGCTCTAAAAAAGGGCAGTCAGGGGCCTATAGTTAGAATGAAATCTGTCTAAAGTTTAGTCAAGTTGAAGGAATTTTAAGGCCATCTTTGTAAAGGCTCAAAAGGTATAATTAATTTACACATGAAAATGGAGTTAATTATATTTCCTTTCTTAGAACATCCCACCAAATACATCAAATTCTTCATAGGACTGGTAGGACTCAGAAAAGAAATAAAAATGGTGTATATATTTGTCTTTCAAATTGTTTTAAAAAGCATGGTTTAACAACTTGGCACAAAGGTATGGTTTTACATAGCAAGAACCATCCCCCTGAGACCATGTAAGTGGAAAAGGCTTTTTTCTTGAACTCCAAGTTTTTTTTTTTTCTAAATGCCATACAATTGAGTAAATAATTGTTATTCCCTGAAGACTTTTTTGTATAAGGAAATAAAGTTATTTCTCTTTGATTAGTGAAATTTCAGAAATTTGGCTAGAATAAAACTAGAGAAAAGATACTTTCATTTGTTTTTTGTTTGCTTTTATTTTTAATTTATATACAATAATTATATCTGTGGGGTAAAATGCAGTGTTTCAATGCCCTAATACAAGGTGTAATGTTCAAATTAGGGTAATTAGTGTATCCATCACCTGAAACACTTATCATTTATTTTTGGTGAGAATATTAAAAATCTTGTCTTCCAGATATTTTGAAATACACAATGTACTATTGTTAACTATAATAACTCTAATATGCAATGCAGCACTAGAATTAATTCCTCCTTAATATAACTTTGTACCCATTGATTAACTTTTCCCCTTCCTTATCTCCACTTCCCAGGCTCTGGTGACCACTATTCTCCCATCTACTTTTGTAAGATCAACTTGTTCTTTTTTGGTTCCATATGAACTTTAAAGTAGTCAATCCTAAGCTAAAAGAACAAAGCTGGAGGCATCACGCTACCTGACTTCAAACTATACTACAAGGCTACAGTAAAACAGCATGGTACTGGTACCAAAACAGAGATACAGATCAATGGAACAGAACAGAGCCCTCAGAAATAACGCCGCATATCTACAACTATCTGATCTTTGATGAACCTGAGAAAAACAAGCAATGGGGAAAGGATTCCCTGTTTAATAAATGGTGTTGGGAAAACTGGCTAGCCATATGGAGAAAGCTGAAACTGGATCCCTTCCTTACACCTTATACAAAAATTAATTCAAGATGGATTAAAGATTTAAACGTTAGACCTAAAACCATAAAAACCCTAGAAGAAAACCTAGGCAATACCATTCAGGACATAGGCATGGGCAAGGACTTCATGTCTAAAACACCAAAAGCAATGGCAACAAAAGCCAAAATTGACGAATGGGATCTCATTAAACTAAAGAGCTTCTGCACAGCAAAAGAAACTACCATCAGAGTGAACAGGCAACCTACAAAATGGGAGAAAATTTTCACAACCTACTCATCTAAAAAAGGGCTAATATCCAGAATCTACAATGAACTCAAACAAATTTACAAGAAAAAAACAAACAACCCCATCAACAAGTGGGCGAAGGATATGAACAGACACTTCTCAAAAGAAGACATTTATGCATCCAAAAGACACATGAAAAAATGCTCACCATCACTGGCCATCAGACAAATGCAGATCAAAACCACAATGAGATATCATCTCACACCAGTTAGAATGACAATCATTAAAAAGTCAGGAAACAACAGGTGCTGGAGAGGATGTGGAGAAATAGGAACACTTTTACACTGTTGGTGGGACTGTAAACTAGTTCAACCATTGTGGAAGTCAGTGTGGCGATTCCTCAGGGATCTAGAACTAGAAATACCATTTGACCCAGCCATCCCATTACTGGGTATATACCCAAAGGACTATAAATCATGCTGCTATAAAGACACATGCACACGTATGTTTATTGTGGCACTATTCACAATAGCAAAGACTTGGAACCAACCCAAATGTCCAACAATGATAGACTGGATTAAGAAAATGTGGCACATATACACCATGGAATACTATGCAGCCATAAAAAATGATGAGTTCATGTCCTTTGTAGGGACATGGATGAAATTGGAAATCATCATTCTCAGTAAACTATCGCAAGGACAAAAAACCAAACACCGCATGTTCTCACTCATAGATGGGAATTGAACAATGAGAACACATGGACACAGGAAGGGGAACATCACACTCTGGGGACTGTTGTGGGGTGGGGGGAGGGGGGAGGGATAGCATTAGGAGATATACCTAATGCTAAATGATGAGTTAATGGGTGCAGCACACCAGCATGGCACATGTATACATATGTAACTAACCTGCACATTGTGCACATGCACCCTAAAACTTAAAGTATAATAATAAAAAAAAAAGTTCAATTTGTTCTAGATTCCACATATGGATGAGATCATGTGGTCTTTGTCTTTCTGTGCCTAGCTTATTTCACTTAACATAACATAATCCAGGTTCATCCATGTTGCTGCAAATGTCAAGATTTTGTTCTTTTTATGGCTGAATAGTATTTCATTGTATGTGTAACAAATGTTCTTTATTCATTCAAAGATTGATGGACGTTTAGCTTTAATGTGTATCCTGGCTATTGTGAATAATGCTGCCATGAACATGGGAGTGTAGATATTCCTTTGACATTCTGATTTAATTTTCTTTGGACATTTGCCCACTAGTGTGATTTCTAAATCACATAAGATCCTTCTATTTAAGTGAGTTCCTTATAACCACTCCTCACAATGTTGGCCCAGATTAGGGTTACATGATAGCCTTCAGGAGAATCCCAATCAGAAAGCACTTGATTTCTATTTGGAACTTTGAAAAAAACTTCAGTGCCAAAGTGTAGTGCTTGTAGAACAGTAAAAAGGTAGAATGGCTTAGTTAGACAAAGAGAAATACCAGGATAATGCTTCCTTTTTCTCATGAACTGGTTATGGTCTGCAGGAAATTTAGATGTTTTTGTATGTCTCTGTAGGAGAAAAAGACTTGGATAAACTACACAGACCAATGGACCTAGAAGTCCTGGGCTTTGAAAAACAAGAGCCCAGAACATTGAGATCTCATAACTAAGGACATTGACACATAGCATATACATCAGGAGTGGAGATCTAAACACTCCCAAAGGCTGGTTTGTACTTGCTACATCCCTGGAGGATGCCATCAAGGATGTGGAGGATGGTATAATTCTATAGGTTTCTTCCAATGACACCTTGTAACCTTCCTCTGAAGCCAGGATTCATCCAGAAAGAAGGAAAACGTAAAGAAAACTATAAAGACTACTACCTGAGACTGGGTAATTATAAACAAAAAGGGTTTAATTGACTCACAGTTTGTCATGGCTGGAAAGGCCTCAGGACATAAGTTTTTTTCGAATGCCAACATAAGTTGACATTCAAAAAAAATAGAAAGTGGTAGTATTCTGTACTCAAAAGAAAAAATATATATCATTGTATCAGAAATACTATACATTTTTTCTGTAACAAAAAGTTGACTGATTGATTGTTAATGTTTGTGCCATATGTCATTTCTTTAGTATTTTGTTACTTAACAGGAGATATTTTCTAAAATATACAATAATATAAAGCTAAAAGGAATGAAAATTATACATGGCAAGAAATTATTTGATTAAACAATAAAAGTATAAAAGAATTAATTTTTGATGCCCATTGCTTCCAGAAACAGGGCCAGGGGCTTAATTTATATTATTTCATAACAACGGCTCGTGGTCTGCTCAGGCTTCCCAGACTTGTATATATGAGGTATTAACAATGAGTATCAGTGATTTTTATTGCCAAAATCATATGCTGCACCAATTTCAACACAGAATTACTCTGGAGTCACTTTGTATAAGTACAGCATTCAGGGCTGGATTTATGGTTATATGACCAATACAAGGACAGAGGACCCTGCAAAGACAAGGGTGTCATACCTGGTTTAATGCTTTGCCTTTACTGTCTTAAAATTTTAAATAATTTTGTCTCAGTACTTTTGTAAGTGATGTCTGATGAGACAATGAAGAAAGCGTGTAAAGAGGGGAGATACACTCAGTGTGTGTGTCTGGCATTTCTTGTCATCTCATTTTACATGTGCTTGGGAGGCCTCATGAGCACAGAATTCTGGTGGACTTGTGATCCATAAAAATTGAGCAAGACTTATAAAAAGAGTACAAAGTAACTGTGTGAGGTCTATGACTGGGTAAGCATGAGTACTGACAACAATTAGAGGCTGGCCATGCTTTCCATCTGAAACAGAACTTGCTTTGAATGCATAAAGAAGGCAATGAGGCTCTAAGAAGCCCCAGCAACCAAAGAACCATACGATATCTTCTCTTACTCATATTATTTCCCTTTATTAATCAAACACTTACCCGGAAAATGATGGCAGAGAAGGAAAGAGAAAGATAGAGCAACCCATAATTCCTTTTTCTTTCATTTCCTCCTTACATGTACTTCTTTTACATGCATAGTCAACCAACTGCAAATCAAAGGTAGGGGGTGTTGGTTGACTGTGCATGCACAAAAAAGTAAAATAAACACATAGTTTTGTTTAGCATTTCCACTGTTCTGGTAAGAATGAAATGCATATCCATATACAAGCTATGAAATACACATTGTGTAATTTCTGCATATGAATTAAATGTTTTTATATTTGCATTTTAAACTGGTATTATACAATATAATGAAAAACAATGACATTCTTTTATTTATTTATTTATTTATTTATTTATTTATTTATTTATTTATTTTGAGACGGAGTTTCACTCTTGTTGCCCAGGCCAGAGTGCAATGGCACGATCTCAGCTCACTGCAACCTCTGCCTCCTGGATTCAAGTGATTCTCCTGCCTCAGCCTCCCAAGTAGCTGGGATTACAGGTGCCCGCCATCACGCCCGGCTAATTTTGTATTTTTAGTAGAGACATAGTTTCACCATGTTGGTCAGGCTGGTCTCGAACTCCTTACTTCAGGTGATCCACCTATCTCAGCCTCCCAAAGTACTAGGATTACAGGCATGAGCCACCGTGCCCGGCCTTGACATTCATATTAATAACTTAAAGTATTAATGTATCTTTGTTTAGCCTGACATAAAATAGCAAATAAAAATGCCGTAAGAAATTGGAAAGAAACTTCAGGGAAAAAAGGAGAAACTTGTATATGTTAGCTCCTTTAAAAACAGCCTTTTCGTGCATTTTGAAATAGGTTTTCCGAGTTTTAATTTCACGTTGAACCCCACAAGTCATACTGGTGACCATGACAGCATTCTTTGTTGCTAGTTCTTGGCCTTTTTTTCCTGCTACCAGTATTACATTTTGCTGTCGAGGTTAGGATCCTGATAAAAGCCAACTTGGGCATTAGTAAATAGAAACCTGTTCTCAAAAGCTATTGTTTAATAATTAAACACGTCCTCAACTTTTAAACCAAGGTTGTTTAGAATGGCTCCCTTGAGGCATATTGAACAGTCTGATGTCAGTTGTCCTTCTTCCTAGGATAGATACATTATGAAATGTTCAATCCAGCCTGAAGTAGGCAAAATAGAGAGCATGGAAAAATAAATATGCTATGTCCTGGCCGATGTATAGAACCCAAGCACATAGAGTGTGATTTCTCATTGACAATAAAATAGTAGACATCTGGTTTATGAAGTTCTTAGCAGTACCATAAATAAATTTCAAAAACAGAGTTATCTTTTGATAATGACAATGTTGATATTAAAACAATATTATTTGAGATGTCCTAAATAATATGCTGCAGTGTTACTTTTTTGATAAAATAATAAAGTATTTTACTCAAAACTTTCCTGACCTTTATAGCAATCCTTAAAAACACTTCTAAAGCACTAGTTGTCACTGATATTTAAGAAATGGTTTCTAACATAAATGCTGTGCATCACATGCTAGCAGAACACTTTGCCAGCAAAGCCAGCAAATTACAAGAAATGCACATTCCAGAACTTTCAAAGATCAGGTCATCACTGTTCATCCTGACCTGAAGAAGATAAGAGTTATTCTTGTTCATAGGTTCAGAGTCTACAGCAATAGACCCTGACATTTGAAATGCGCCCTTGAATGTTTTCTGTCCCTAATTTTAAAAAACACTGGGAATTCTAGTCAGTATCTCAGCACTCACACAAGCTGGCATCAGAGATGGCACCACACATGACCATTAGAACTAAGGGAGATATTATCAGAGGCTCCTCGTTATTATAGGAGATAAGTGTTACAAGGTAGGATGAGAAGAGATACACAGCATATCAAGAGTGATGTTTTAATGAAAAGGATATATTATGTTTCTGTGTTACGTCTGAAAGGAAACAAAACTATGACATATTTTAGGCATGCTGCCCAACACATATGGCCAGTGTGCATAAAAGATAAGCTTGGTTGTGCTACAAAGTGCTGTGGCTTAGAGGCAGGCTGGTTGGGCACAGTTCTAGAGAGCTTGCTAGGGGTGGTGATGTTGGCCCACATCAAGGGAGGAAGGCTGAACACAGCAGAGGATGGCTATGTGTAATATAAAACATGGCATCAGATGCTGCAGAGTAAGCGGCTTCTGCCTCTACACACAGTGAAGAGCCACATACTGGCATAAGAAATTTAAGATTTTCAAATTAACCTGTTTCATATTATTTCATTTTTTCATACACTCTTTATGCACTTCTTTATTTCCTTTAGAATATCTAGTGACTTGTACCAATTACATATTTGAAGTGGAATTCAGTAATCAATATGTTATCCAAGGTATCCAAAATTTATTTTTCTTGCCCTGTTATTAAGGTCTGATAGGACTTTAAGATTGATTATTAATTGCAGTAAAAACATATATGTAATATTTACCATCTTAACCATTTTTAAGTGTGCCACATACTTATGTTAGCTACAATCACATATATGTACAACAAATTTCCAGAATTTTCTCAACTTGCAAAACTGAAACTCTGTATCAATTGAACAACAATTCTCACCTTCCTCCCCCATATAGAAACCTTCATTCTGCTTACTGTCTGTATGAATTTGACTACTTAAGATACTTCATATAAGTGGAATCATACAATATTTGTTTTTTTTTGTTACTGTATTTTTTTTTTTGAGATGGAGTCTTGCACTGTCACCCAGGCTGGAGTGCAGTGGTGAAACCTTGCCTCCCTCCCGGGTTCAAGCGATTCTCCTGCCTCAGCCTCTTGAGTAGCTGGGACTACGGGTGGGTACCTCCATGCCCGGCTAATTTTTTTTTTTTTTTTTTGTATTTTTAGTACAGACGGGGTTTCACTCTGTTGGCCAAGCTGGTCTCAAACTCCTGACCTCGTGATCCACCTGCCTCAGCCTCCCAAAGTGCCTGGATTACAGGCGTGAGCCACCAAGCCTGGCTTGGATTTTTTAATTTAACGTAAGATTCTCAAGGTGCCTCCATGTTTTAGCTTCTGGCAGAATTTCATTTGTTGTTTAAGACTGAATACTATTCCACTGTGTGTACATACCACATTTTCTTCACTCGTTAACCCACGTGTGAGAAACACGCTCACCCGTCCAAACCCAAAGAATGAACTTAGAAGCATGAAGAAGGGCGAATGCGGTCTTGCAAGATCATTTATCTGGTAGGCAGGTAAACCCGGAACAGTTACAACAGGTAATTTATCTCCTGGCAGGCAAGTCCCTCCCCCAGTTTCTCACTGGTCTAGTGCTATGGGGTTACAATATTCCGGGGCATCGCCTAAGTTTTATTATCCTCCTTATAAGGTTATAACCTGGTCCCCTTCCCCGCTTGTTTTCATTTCCCAATAACGAAACTTGCTTTCCTTTTATGGGCTGATCCCTCCTTTACATTCTGTTGGTTTATCGTGACCTTCTAGGTGCATGAGCCGTGCAGTTTGTTACATTTGCAGGCTGGATGCCAGTACCTAGATTTATCATGCCTTGAAAATGGACCATTTAAAATATTTTCTCACACATTGCTGCACCAGGGTTGTTGTCACCTTTTGGTTTTGTGAATAGTACCACTATCAGCATGAGTGTACAAATATATTTAAGGCCCTGCCTTCAATTATTTTAGATACATACCCAGAAATGAGATTGTTCGATCATATATGGTAGTTATATTTTTAATTTTTTGAGGAAGCTTTATACTGTTTTCCATAGCAGCTGCATCATTTTACGTTTCTACCACCAGTGCAAAGGGTTCCAATTTCTCCATATCATATCCAACACTTGTTATTTTCTGGGTTTTTCTGAATAATGGCCATCCTAATGGGTGTAAGGTGATATTCCTTTGCGGTTTTGTTTTGCATTTTTCTAATGATTAATGATGTTAAGCATATTTTCATATGCTTGTTTGCTATTTGTATATTGTCTTTAAGAAAATGTCTATTCAACCCTGTCTATTTTTAATAGGGTTATTTGTTTTTTATTGTTGAGTTGTAGAAATTTTTTAATATATTCTATATATCAGGACCTTATCAAATGCATGATTAGCAAATATTTTCTCCGATTCCATAGGTTGCCTTTTCACTCTGATGATTGTTTCCTTTGAGCAAAGAAGATTTTTTAAAATTTGGTGCAGTCCCATTTATCTATTTTTGTATGTTACCTGTGCTTTTGGTACAATACTTAAAAAATATTGCTAAATCCAATGTTATGAAGTTTTTCTTCTCTGTTTTCTTCTTGGGATTTTATAGTTTGGTCTTATGTTTAGGTCTTTAATTCACTTTTAGTTAATTTTTGCATGGTGTAAGGATCTAATTTCATTATTTTGTATGTGGATATCCAGAATTCCCAACACTATTTGTTCAAGAGAATGCCCTTTCCCTATTGTGTGGTCTTAACATATTCAACCCTTATTGAAGATCCTTTGTCCATATATGAAAGAGTTTATGCCTGCTATTCTCTTCCATTTCTCTATATGTCTGCTTTTTATGCCAGTACCACACTGTTTTTATTACTACAGCTTTGTAATGTGCTTTGGAATCAGGAATTGTGAGATTTTTAAACTTGGTTTTCCTTCCTTAAAGATTGTTTTGGCTATTCAAGATCCCTTCAAATTGCATGTGAATTTTAGGATTTTCCCCTTAATCTGCAAAAAAAAAAAAGAATGCTATTGGGATTTGATAGGAATTGGATTGAATCAGTGGATGCTTTGGCTACTATGAACATTTTAATAGTAATCCTTCTGATGTATTAACATGGTCAAAATAGTCAAAATTCTTAACATATTCTGGAACTACTACAAAATGAATGGTATTTCAGACACTTCTAAGACTAGTCATTCTCAAATTTTATATAATTGTAAAATACTTACATGGAACCACAATTACATTTGGCTAAGTAAAAGAAACTTTGGAAACCTATCCAGTTTTTTTCCATAAAATATGCATATTTGTTATTTAAGTACAGTTTTAAAAGACTTCTCAGCATGATAAACAAAGCCAATGTGAAAAGATCTCAACACACACACACACACACACACACACATATCTCTGTTTCTTTCCCTCTCTGCATATAATGTCTATAGGTATGTGCTATATGTTATATGTCTCATATGTATACATGTACATTATATATGTACAGATACATATTTTTTAAGTGCAACTTTTAAAAACCTCGTTGTTGAGCTTTAAAATAAGAAAATTTATCACCTTCAGAAGCAAAATAGCACTCAGAAAAGCCAAGGTCATCAATGAGAACTGAGGTAGGAGGACACAAATGATTATAGGAATCAAGTATAAGCCTTGGAGATCAGTTTTAATGACCACACGGACATGAGATAAATACTAAGGCTCATCACTGTAAAGCTACAGATAACATGTGGATAAATGAAGAGCCACCAAGGAAATATCTGGACTTCAGTCTTGTTTCATATGTATTTTCTAGCATTGTAAATAATACTGCTACATAAGTTTCCTAGGGCTGCCATGACACAATACCACAAATTAGGGGCTTACAACAACAGAAATCTATTCTCACATGGTTCTGGAGACCAGAAATTCAAAATCAAGTGTTGGTAGAGTTTGTTTCTTCTGTAAGCTCTGAGAAAAAAAAAATTGTTCCATGATTTTCTCTCAGATTCTGGTGGTTTCCCAAGAATGCTTGGCTTGTAGATGTATCCCTATAGTCTCCATCTTCACATCAGATTCTCCTCTTAGTGTCTCTATATCTGAAATCTGTGTTTTATGAACACACAGTTCATTTAATTTAGAACCCACACTAAATCCAAATAATTTCATCTTGAGATCCTTAATCCTATCTGCATATATGCTATTTTCAAATAAGGTCACAATCACAGGTTCTGGGAATTAGGACTTGGACATGTATTTTTGGAGTCACTAACCAACCAACTACCGCTACCAACATAATTTTGGAAAAGAAATTCAAATTAAATAAGTCTAGATTAAGTGAAACTTTCAGATCCCGGTAAAGGCAAACTGAAAACCTTCCCTGGACAAGCCAGGTTGTTCTGGATGCCAATGAAAAAAAAATAAACACAAACTCATAATTATAACCCACGTGACAGATAGAAAATGACTAGCTCCACACATTTAATAAAAGAAAGATTGTGTTTCAAATAGTCAGATAAAAAATGTGTTCTACTGTCAAAGTGTACCCTCTTCTAATTGTCAATTGAAATGAATAGGGTAAGAGGGGCACATTAATCTCTCTTTATCGTTCTTCTTTTCTTTCTGTTATTTTAATTCCCTGTTCCATTTCTGCCCCTCTCTTCCTGCTTCTTCTTGTCCTCCTTTTTTCTTCTTCCTCATTTGCCTCTCTCTCCTTTATTAATTTTCATAATGTAATAAATAATCTGAGATTAGCACTATATGATTAAAGATATATAACAATTAATGGCAGTATACGATTCTAATAGTTAGTTTGGCTCCTTTCTTTCCTCTTAGAATATTGTAAGATTGGATTCCTTTTGAATGAATTATTGCTGCATAATATCTTACTGACATCAAGAGAAGTTAGAACTTCTAAAATAATACTAAGATTTAAACTTGTCTCAATATTTAAGGGTTTTTCATGGTTTTTGCTATAATATTCTGATCAACGTCCATCCTATGTATCTTTGACACAATATCATTTAATTTGGATTTAGGTATTTATAGTACTGGTCATTTTTGTTTAGATGTGTTTTTCCCTAGGTTAGGGCAATGATTTATTTTCCCAAGATATAAAATAGTATATTTTACTCAATTTTTACCTCATAGCTATTTATGGATTTATAGTCAAGTGTTTTATTTCACAACTTCTGTCTGAGTTTCTATAAATTCGAAATTCTATTATTTTAAAAATGGATATGCATACACATACACACATACGCACACATTCTCTAATCTTACTCCACAAGCTACAAATCTGTTGTAAAGTGCTGGTGAAAAAAATAAATTTATGATTTTGACTTTCAGAGGATATTATTCAAAACTCTAAACATCGGAATTCTTTCATAAAATTGGAAGCAGGGTTTTTCAAGGAAACTCCCTACTCTCTGTGTCACAGCTGCTGCCTTTCTGGTGTTAACCCTTAAGCCAGTGCCTTCCTGATTTTCCCAAATAAACAATTATCTTGTACAAATTACTTCTCTTTAAAATAGCTAGAATTTTTTGTTATCTGCTGCCAATTGTCATTTGCTATACTATCTGCTATTAGTAGCGATTTGAGGCTATGGACCTTCTAGGCCCTTTTGTCAGAAATTAGAGTTTATCCAATTATATAGTGTTTGAAAGTGATGAAGCTATGTAGTTAGTGTTAAAACGTGAGACTCAGGTTGTATATAATACATAGTACAAATATTATTTATATCATTACCTGTGTTTGTTATAAATAAAATCTCTTTGATGGCAGGCTAAAGTACACTAAATGGAGACAACCATCACAAAATAAAAGTATTGTAGGATTAAATGGCTTCTTTAACTGCCATAGAGCTCTGAAAAAAGGAAGCACCTGCTTAGGACTTAAAATGCCTGGCTCAGAGCATGAAGACTTACGTCTGCCTTTAAAAAAGGTCATTTAAAGTCACATAGCTGGTGTACCAAATTAGATATAGAATTTCATTTCCTGGGCTGCTGTGCTACAAAATAGATCAAATTCAAATTCATAGCCATGATAAAATTATGGGAAGCTAAGAGCATTGATTGGCAGAGTATGACGCTCCTGGGGGGCAGAATCAGTGTCTTCCTGTTATGTGAGCTTGGCCCTCTGTTTCATCAGGATCTTCTTGTGACATCACAAGAGAAAGGCTTTTTGCAAGGTAATACCAACTTTCCTTATGGCACTTAACCAATTACTAGAATCAGAGGATTCATTTCAAACCGAGGAATAAGTTATATAACAAAAAGATTACAAGATTTTGCTGATTTATACTGGTGAAGCTGGCACAGGGATCAGATTTTAATGAAATCAAATGAAAGAGGGGAGAATGTATTTTAAGTAGGCTTGGACTAGTACATACGTTTTTGTTTTTGTTTATTTTGATTGTTTCATTAAATGATTCCTGAACCCAAAAGTGGCCTGCATGTAAAATGATATGACAAAACTTCTTTTTTATAATACAGAAGAAGGTATCCAAAGGCCTAGGTAGATAGGAAGGCTAGAGAACATATCTATTATATATGGCTGCTCACACGTCACTTAAATACATGTTTTCCTCACTGCAATAATGCTTTCCCTAAATCTCTATCCATAAACTTAACTTTTTAAAAATCATTATGTTAGCCAACACTGATTTTGATTAAGAAATACATCCGGGAACAGCGCAGTGGCTCACCCCTGTAATCCCAGCTACTCGGAAGGCTGAGGCAGGAGAATCACTTGAACCCGGGAGGCAGAGGTTGTAGTGAGCTGAGATTGCACCCCTGCGCTCCAGCCTGGGTGACAGAGTGAGACCTCTCAAAAAAAAAAAAAAAAAGTACATTTGATTAAGAAAGTCATTTTACATCAGTATTTAGACAGTAGGCTCAAGCTTATTTTACATCAATATTTAGACAAAGTGCTCAAGCTTATGAAATTCACTAGGATTTATCATGTATCCCCCAAGAAGAAGTCACTGTCCTGATACATGGGAGATAAGGCCTGCTATTATGAAAACATCCATACTTACACTGTTACATGGTAGGCCACACATTAAAATACTGGCGTTCAGACACACAGGTTGGATTATATTTATACCAAATGCCTATTGCTTTGGAAAGCTAATGCCATTTCCACTCTCAAAAACCATATGAGAATTGAAAAGTTTTTTGATTTTTTTTCCAGAATCCAACTTCTGCTAGCTTCTAGACATTATTAATTTATTAGAAAGAAAATAAAAAGAACACATTGTCATTCTGTTTTATATAGTATATGGATTATATTTAAATTTTACTATGAGGTTTAAAAGTGCTTAGCTAAGAAAATGTTAAGAATACATAAATAACTTAAAAAGGAACAAAATAATGTTCAGAATAATTCTGTCACTTAGCCGTAGGGCATATGGCTAGAGGCTTTAGTTTCATTCTTCAGTAAAAATATACAAGTCTGCTATTAAATAATTTCCCTATTTCTCAAAGTTTTAAAGTTTATCAGGTATATTGACATATTTAATGACAAAAAGTAATTAAAAGTTTATAATTCTTCAAAAGTTAATTGAAAGAAACAAATATATTTAAATAACTATTTTTATTCATTGTTCAGACTGAATGATAATAATTTTACCATGATTTGAGTATGTTGTTCTATGTTATGTAAACTTTAGCAGAAAAAAAAATTTCCCCATAGGAAAGTGTTGAAAATTAAGTTACATTATGTTAGTGTTACGCTTTTCTCTAAAATATCTGGTCTCAGTTTTTTTTGGAAATAAGTACTAAGCATATATATACCCAAGTAGATGAACTATTGATCTGTTCCACTGTGGAAACTCCTTACACATTTGTTGTTACTGTTAATTTTAGTTTTCTCTATTGTTGTCTAAGTGAACACTCAATTGTCAAAGCCTTTGTTAAGAGTAACATAAAGGCCAATAGGTCAATACATGACACAGAGATTTTTAACACAGATATTTTAAATTATCTGTGCTACACAAAGTTGGCTCGTATAATAAGTGTGTTTTCTCCCATCATGAATTAATCATTGCCTTATTTTGATAGCACCTAGCACTATTACTGTATAGAGAAATGCTCATGGGAAAAAAAATCAAGATTGAATAATTCGGTGATTTATCGAGGTAAAGACATTCTGAATAATTTATCTTTGTAGCATTTCCCAGTGTTTTCACATTGCCTGACACATAATAAATTACTAATTTTTTTTGAATGTTTATGCGAGCGATGTTGTGAAAAATAAGGTTTCTCTCTCCATATTTGTGACTACATAAAGTTAACAATTGATTAATATGATTAATTTTCAACTTGATTCAAGCAACAGTGTCTGGCATGCATAGGCACTGAATAATTGACGTTAAAATACAGCTTATAATTCACAGAACTATACTGTTTTATTATCTTTGCCCAAATATTAATGTAAAAAGTCTTCTTCCCTAAATATTTCAATTAATCTTCTAAGAAACCCACATGACCCTTACTCTACTCTAATTTCCACAGACTGTGAAAATACACCAAAAGTTGAAGAGCAGCTGAATTCCAACTGTGAGCATTTATTCGCCCAAATGAGTGATTAGATATTTAAAGTAAGCTGAGGAAATAAAATTAAGAATGCAGTCTGAAACACGAAAGTTATCTTGTGAAATTGAATATCAATGATATAAAAACTAATGAGATTTGTAAGAACCTCCCTGTCATTTTTAGGCATACATTAATGACATGGAAATATTAAAGCAGAAAAATAGTAGGGCATAATTAGGAAATATTTTTATTTAAAGAGAGCCATGAAAAATAAAGAAGACTATATATCAGTAGAGTAATTTTATGCAGAATTCATTTCATTTATGTAACACAATTTGGTTTTATCTTTTGCTTGACATATATTACATTGGACAGATTAGGCATTTATAATTATCAGTGCAGATTGTTACAAAGTAAGGACTGAATATTAGATTTTAGATTAGGAATAATAAAGTATGAAAATAAAGGATGCTCAAAAAAGTAAATATTTACTTTCTTTGGGTGGTGACGTAGACACAATGATTTTAATACATCATGTTTTTAGGAAAGGGAATGGAGGAAATCAGTAAATTTTATAAAACAATAAATACTACTGTAGCTAATTTTTTTCTTAACATATGAAAGTGTTGGTGATACTCTGTATTGTGCTTTTAGCACGTTGGCAGATACTCTTATTTAGAGATTAAACCTATTTTGATCTACAGTAATCCAGTACTTAGACACATGCACCTTCTAAAATGACTACAGTGCAGAACTATTGGTCAAATCAATTTATTTAGCTAGAAACCACTCCGTCAATCACTCCATGATTTTAAAATCATGTAGACAAAGAAAGTGATATAATTCTTGCTTTAATTTTGTAAAGCAAAGCAAATTTATAAATTTTATTAATAATTTAAACTTTTAAGTTTCTGATTTACAATTAAATTTAGGTTTGGAATAGATGTTTCTTTTCTTTTTCTTTTTTTTAAGATGAAGTCTCGCTCTGTTGCCAGGCTGGCTGGAGTGCAGTGGCGCGACCTCCACTCACTGCAACCTCTGCCTCCCAGGTTCAAGCGATTCTCCTGCCTCAGCCTCCTGAGTAGCTGGGACTACAGGTGTGCACCACTACGCCCAGCTAATTTTTGTATTTTTAGTAGAGACAGGTTTTCACCATGTTGGCCAGGATGGTCTCAATCTCTTGACCTTGTGATTTGCTCACTTCGGCCTCCCAAAGTGCTGGGATTACAGGCATAAGCCGCAGAGCCTGGCCTGGAATAGATGTTTCTTATAGCTGCCATTTGCTGGGTCACGAGTTTCTAAATTTAAAACATGGGGCATAGGTGTGGAGGTGTATCGTATTCCCCAAGACTCTAGTTTGAACATTCTTTTAATCTCCAAATAGAAGTGTTAATTCTATAAGAAGCTTTCAAATACACAGTTTTTTCATATAAAGAGTTGAAATGAAGTATGACTACACAAGGGCATTTTACAGTTGACTAAGCAGTTCATTTAACCCAATCTATTTATACAAGAAATAGATTTTAACCAAGAAAAATGTACATTAAATAAAATAGTAATATCCACATTATCTTTATTATAGGTCATATAAAGAGAATACGTTCTGAGGACTAACTCTGGAAAATATTTCCATTGTATTTGTTTCTATAGATTTAATGTTGTGATCTATTTCTTCTCTTTCTTCAGACACATACCTAAAACCTATGTTCCCTCTCCCAAAGTACACAATCTCTCACCAATTCACCCAATAATTTCCAAGTATCATATTTAACTAAATATTTTAGGTAACATAGGACTGCTGTGATAGTTAAAACTAGATCAATTCTCGTGTCTTCTACATAGTTCACATGTATTATTTGTAAGAAAAATATTACCTGCTCCAGTGACTATTTAGTACAGTATTCTCTCCACCCAGAATTCTTTTCCTAAGTTTTCTAGAGAAATGTCTCCTTCTTTAAAACTAAAGTTAAAAGTTACCTGTCCTGAGAAACTTATCTGCACATCTCCAAGCACAGGAAATACCTCCCTCACCTAATTTTTGTTCTCTTAACACCCAAATGGTCATTGGTGTAAGTGTACAGTCACAACTGTGATAAGTTTATGTCAAAGTTATTTTCATCTTTGTGTCCACAGCACCTAGAAGTCCCTGACTCTAAATACTTAATAAAATTTGAGATAAATTTTTTAAAATAATATGTTTATAATAAATGGTATGTCTCCTCCTACAATAAATTGTGTTATAAAATAACTTCCATTTCCACACAAGAACTGGGAAACTGAATTTCTATGTGGGTTTGGGAAAAGAAGGAATACCAGATAGTATCTCTTGTGGAAACCACTGTTAGCCATATTTTTGTCAGCTGTACCAAGGAATATTCCAGACATGCTAAGTTGGGATGCAGCCAAATATGTTCATGTCCCGAGGATATCAATTTTGTTTGTGAATGCAGCTGTGGTACTGTCTTTTTATTGGTTCCTTTATCCTTGTTAGACAATACCTGCACCATTCCCCTCACGTTGCAATCTTAGCAGATATGTTCAGTTCAAACAAGGCTTCTTATTGAGGCATATGGGCATAGGCATAACTCTACCGATGTAATATTGATTGTTATTTACTTATTAATTCTCTGCTTATGATAGTTCCTTAATAAATTCACTCTATTTTACCATCAAAACTGATCTCAATATTCAATGCCAACATCTATAAAATTTATGACAACAATTTCATTCTGATATCCCTGCCTTACTAGCTTCTAATTTCAATACACAATTAGCCCCAGCTAGATTCTTTTACAATATCTTTTGTGTTATTTAATTATCTTGCATAATTTCTAATATTTTACATTCTGTTAACTTAATGTCTAACAATTCTAACTTTCCTTTAAAGCCTCATACTCTTGATTAATCTAAATTTCAGCTGGTCTTTGTTGCTTTTCTGAAGTTTCCTCATACTTCAACTAGATTTCTCACTGGCCTCTGACCAGGAGTTATGCATGTATTCTCTAAGACTTGTTTTATGTTGTTCACCTGACAAGAAATTTCTGTTGATTATGCATCCTAGTTAAACAATTATCCTTTGATTTTCTACAGAACTCATTATGTATACCACTAGATACTTAAAATTTACTATCTACTACAACTTATTTCCTTCTTAGGCATACAAGATTTATCTTTAAATTAGATTTTAAATAGAATAGAGTCTTATAACTGTTATACAGGTTAAATCTATCATAGATTTTGTACAAAATTGGTATTAGTAATATCAGTTTATTCCATAGAATTATTTTCAGTTCCCTTTATTACATATCTATAAATTATTCTTTCTCTTGTACTAAAATTTATGTTTCTAAAACCCACTGATCTCTGAAAAATATTTCTCATGAAAAATACCAAAAATGCATATTTAAATTGATTTTATTTCATATATTCAGATTAATAACTGCTGTAGCCAAAATTGGAACATTAGAATCCAATAGTAGTTGTTATAAGCTTATGACAATCCAAATATGTATTACTCTCTGTTGTAGTAGTTTTCTTATACTTTTTGACCCATAGAGATGGTTAAAATTACATCAATTTTCTACCCCTCCTTGTTAGTATTTGGTTTACAATGTACTTTGTAGTTTATCTATTTCATTCTGGTCTCACCTTGTGACTGGCTTTGACCTGTAGAAAGTAGAAGTTATACATAGCATGCAAATTTGTAGTCTTACCCTCAAAAGACATGGCCACATCAATGTAAGCAAACCTGGGCTGAGTGATGGGAGACCATATGAAACTAAGCCACATTATCCCAATCGAGGCATCTTAAACCAGCCAACTCACAGTGAGCAAGCCTAGCTGAGATCAGTTGAATCTGCAGAGATCAACAAAACAGTGGAGTAATATGGACTGGGGAGCTCCTCCAGGGAGAACTGGGTCCCACTGAAGGAACATGCACTGTCCACAGAGGGGAGGATCTATGAATACCTTCACAGCAGGATTTCAGAACTGAGAGGAAGAAGTGAATGCTGTGTGCCTCCTATCTATCCTCTTTCTAATGGAACTATTTCTTTCTCTACTGTATGTTTAAAATGTGGCAGTTATGTAACTTCTTATGCTCCTAGGCCTCTGGATCAAGAAGATTCATATCTGAGGAGGCACATCAACATTTGCTATAAATAGATTCTGACATTGGAGCCAGACTGGGGACAGGAGTTGGGTTGGGGTGAGCCTATTTTGCATATGAGAAGGGATATGAAAAAGTGGTGCCAGTTGGACTATGGTAAGTTAAAAAATGGCCTCCTTTGCCATCTATTCAGTTATCCATTCTTCTTTATGATGTGACTTTACAACTTTCTCATTAAAAATTGGTCTGCACTTCCTTACCTTTTAAATGTGCATTGGCCATGTGGTTTGACTAAGAGGTTTAATTAGAAGTAAAATTGTACCAGGTGTGACACTACTTTTTGTAAGACTTTGCACACTTCCGCTCTCTCTCAGCAGCTTTTCACTAGCATGAGATCTAGTATTTTAGAAAATGAGACCATATAGATCCAACTTCTGTCCCAGCAGAGGTTGTTTTCGACCAGCCAGTCCCAACGCAACTAGCCAGTAGACAGCAGATATAACTGGCATTAGCTATGACTGGCTCTGGTTAACAGAACCACCTACACACCCTTTACACTCCTAACTCAATAAATCTTATTATTTTAAGCCACAAAGTTTGTGGTTAGTTTGTTACATGACAACAGATAACTGATAACTTTTCTATAATTAAAATGATTAAATGTTTACTAAGCCCCATAAGAGAAAGTTGTTTACTAATTCTTTTTCCCAGTGTTTTAATCAATATACATATTTTTCATTAAGTATTGGTAGACTCTGGGTACTCCAGTTTCCTACTGCAGCCCAAAGATGTGCATGTTAGGTTAAGTGGTGTGTCTAAATGGTCTCAGTCTGAGTGTGTGTTTGTGTGTGTGTGTGTGTGTGTTTGTGCATCCTGCCATGGAATGGCTTTCTGTCTAGGAGTGGTTTCTACCTTGCACCCTGAATGCTGGAATAGGCTGCAGCCACCCATGTCCTCAAATTGGAACAACTGGGTAAATAATTATCTTACTTGTTTCCATTAATCTTTTTAAAATATATGTATAACTCGTATTTATTCCAATGTTTAATATTTAAAATGTTTGATCTTTATTTAGAAGCTTGGTGATGTTTCTATGACTGTGAATATGCTATGGGAATTAACTCTTGTTTATATCAATTAGCCTATGGTAAACTTGGTTTGTTTATATCTTCTTTCACTTAGAGTAACAGTTTCCAAGAACATACCAAGATTGTTAGTGAGGACTGGGCGCAGTTGCTCAGGCCTGTAATCCCAGCACTTTGAGAGGCCGAGGCAGGCTGATCATTTGAGGTCAGGAGTTCAAGATCAGCCTGGCCAACAGGGTAAAACCCCATCTCTATTAAAAATACAAAACTTAGCCAGGCAGGTGGCATCACGTGCCTGTAATCCCAGCGACTCAGGAGGCTGAGGCAGGAGAATTGCTTGAACCAAGGAGGCAGACGTTGCAGTGAGCGAAGATCGTACCATGCACTCCAGCCTGGGCGACAGAGCCAGACTCTGTCTTAAAAAAAAAAAAAGAAGAAAAAAGAAAAAGAAAAAAAAGAAACATTAGTGAGGACTTCTTGTATATTTCCACAAAATCAATTCAAATCTTAAAAAGGTCTACCTATATAAAGAACTCTCAAAATTCCTGCCACTAAGAAATATTAGGAAAATATAAACTACAGACTGTATCTCTATAGAGATAAATTATATTTTTAAAAAATTACCATTATTTTTGGGAGAAACAAAAGTAATAGGTCTGTTTCCAACTGTTAGAAAGTCAAGGAGCTGGATCAGGCGCGGCGGCTCACACCTGCAATCCCAGCACTTTGGGAGGCTGAGGTAGGCCGATCACCTAAGGTCCGGAGGTCAAGATCAGCCTGGCCAACATGATGAAACCCCATCTCTACTAAAAATACAAAAATTAGCAGAGTGTGGTAGCAGGTGCTTGTCATCCCGGCTACTTGGGAGGCTGAGGCAGGAGAATCACTTGAACTGGGAAGGCGGAGGTTGCAGTGAGCCAAAATCCGCCACTGCACTCCAGCCTGGGTGACTAAGTGAGACTCTGTCTCAAAAAAAAAAAAAAAGTCAAGGAGCTTGTAATCCAATCCAATAGATAGATATATTTAGGAATCAGATAATATTATAAACTTCTAAATCAACAAGTGCCATTTAGTTTTCAAAAAGTTGAGTTAGGAACAGACGACAACTGGGACCAGAAGGAAGGTTTTCAGACATGTATGAGTGGAAATGAGCAAACCAGTTACCATGAATAGTGAGTTGACTGTCTTGCCTTGCGTGTACAAAGAAGGTTGGCTGACACTGATGAGGAACATTGACAGAAAGCAGAGGCCCTCATCATCACAGCAAACAACATGCAGAGATATTGTTTCAAAGAACAAGAATCTGAAACTGTATTCAAAAATATAAACTTATTTTAAAAGAAATCTCTCAAGTTGATTCTTAAATTATTTTAAACCATATTTTAACAAAAGAAATTTGCATTTTTATACTAAATACACTTTTGTATTTTCACATGAAGTTGATAAATACCCAATATATATGAACCAAAATGAATTTAACTGAATCTACTTGCTTTTCTTCTAGAGGTTATAAAATTTTTAGTACTTTTCATTAATAAAATGATTTATCAACTAGTTAAAAATTGACTTTTTGGAAAAACTCTTAATTTTGCAAGGATACTTTTGTAGTATCAAGACAATTTTCTGTTTTCCAAGCTGTAATTTTTTCTGACAGTTTTAGAAAATAGAAACAGAACATGGGGTAATATTCTATATGGATTTGATTACTATAATATGTTACATAGTCTAATTTCAGTTTCTGAGCCCAAACATAATTACTATTCTTTAATTTTTGTGTTTAAAAACTGCATTATTTAATTAATTATAAAAATAAAGGTATTTGTCTTTGCATATCATCAAGAATTATTAAATATATGTATGTTTTTATTTTAATTCATAGAGATTTAAAATGTATTTGAAATAATTTAGGCATTTCATGACTTTTCAAGGAAAATGTTAATAAAGAGAAAAAAATTATGAAAACTATGTTCACTTTTTCTGTTAGGAACATCTATTGAAACCCTTAGTGATTCAATAACACAGAAAATGATCAGTGGTCTGAGGTGAATCTATGTTATTTATGTATTTATTTATTTATTTTTGAGACAATTTATCCCTCTGTCACCCAGGCTGGGTGATCATGACTCAATACAGCCTTGACCTCCCAGGCTCAAGCGATCCTCCCACCTCAGCCTCCTAAGTAGCTGGGACTACAGGTGTGCACTACCATGCCCAGCTAATTTTTGTACTTTTTGAAGCAACAGGGCTTCACCACATTAGCGAGGCTGGTTTTGAACTTCTGGGCTGGTCTTGAACTTCTGGGCTCAAGTAATCTACCATCCTCGGCTTCCCAACTGTTGGGATTACAGGCATGAGCCACCACACCTGGCCCTGAGGTGAATCTATAACAAGCCCAGGCCTAGCTGTGAATTGAAGAACACCAAAGTAGAAGTGAACAAAATCAAATGAAGTTTCAAAAGACAAATTATTATTGATAAATAAATAGCTAAAAGAGGAAAGACAATAAGGCAATTGTAGCTCAGTAATTTGTTAGAAATATTGATGAAAAATTGTCATGCAATCCATATTATTTTTTGGTTTAAGTAAATTGGGTATAATTTAGCTATGAGCTTTTCTTTGAACACAGAGAAAAATCAGTGGCATCTGCATCTCCCTTCCTATGTATACTCAATATTAGGCTTATCTAAATAGGAAGAGAGTGGCTATAGCTAATGAAGGAGAATTTTCAGCTGAAAAACAAATAACCCTACAATTATCAAAACTTTATTTTCTAATCTCTACTAATTCTAACCCTGGCCATGGGGACTTACATGATTTAATTACCTGCCACAGCTTGCCATGGTTCTCAGGTAGAAGCATCTGCAAGTACACAAGCTTGGACACTAGTAAGAGTTATCAAACTATGATCAAAAACCTGTGGTTAAATGTCACAATTCATTTTTTTTTTTTTTTAAGACGGAGTTTCACTCTGTCGCCCAGGCTGGAGTACAGCGGCGTGATCTCTGCCCACGGCAAGCTCCGCCTCCCGGGTTCACGCCATTCTCCTGGCTCAGCCTCCCGAGTAGCTGGGACTACAGGCGCCTGCCACCACGCCCGGCTAATTTTTTGTATTTTTAGTAGAGACGGAGTTTCATCGTGTTAGTCAGGATGGTCTCGATCTCCCAGCCTCGTGATCCACCCACCTCGGCCTCCCAAAATGCCAGGATTACAGGCGTGAGCCACCGCGCCCGGCCGTCACAATTCATTTCTACTCTGCATTGTCTGAGAGAGAAAAAATAACTAGAGAGAGAGAAAAAATAAATAGTAATGAATATTCTGCATTATAGAAGCAGAAAGCAAAACAAAGAACAAGAAGTGTGAAATGATCCAGGTCATTATCTGTCCCAATATCTCACTCATTGCCAAAGTTATTTTTCAAACATCCACCTGCAGTTGGGCATCAATTTTATTTGTGGCTAGATTAGAGATGGATATCTAATCATCTCACAGGGCTATTCATTTACAATTTGTGTAGTTCCACTAACAAGAAATTTCTCCTTTCACTTGAGTGGCAGCAAACACAGGTTAAAGGCAAGGATCCTAAAGACAATCTTCCCAGACTTTGTGGGTTTAAATCAAGGTGTTACCATTTATTAGCATCATACTATGTGTATCACGTTACCTTTCTGTATATCAAGTCATTCGTCCATAAAAGCGGGAAAAGAATAATGCCTTTTGGGGGAAACTAGTATGAAGAATAAATGTGACATACCACCTAAATCCTGAAGCGCAATTTTTGGATAACAATCCATGTAAGAAACTTTTTTGTTATGAATTATTCTAAAATAATGTTTAGTCACTTGTCCTAAAATATCCTATGCCCAATCTGACTGTCACTGGAAAGGCTTTCTAATATTTATTCCTTTACTTTTACAAGGGAAAATAATTCTATGTTTTCGAGTTTTCTTTGTAAGATTCATTTCCTACCTTCATCACTCTGTTTACCTTCTAGACACAAAACATTTGCTACTGTGTCTTCTAAAATATGGTGCCCAGAACAAAAAGAACGAAAAGTCATTTCAGATACGCTCTCACAGGAGTACAGAATTTAAAGGGACATTTTTTTTTTCATAGCCATAAAATACTATTGGTTTGTATTAAGTTGTTTTGTTTTGATTCACATGAACTGTAGTTAAGCTAAGTCACTTATTGATGGTTGACTGTGTTTTCTGTGCAAACAGAATAAGGTAGGAGTTTCTAGTTGTCCATACAAGGTCCCATTATTTTAGCATGGATCAGGTTTCCTACTGAACAAATTTTTTAAAAATTCTACTTCTATAACCACGCTAACATTTGCTCCATTTGGTAGCATAGGTTGATGAATACCTTTTGTACTTTGAAATATTTAATGAATATAGGGTCAAGTCTGAATGTCAAGGAACATCACTAGAGACAACCCAACAGACTAACATTGATGTTTTGATTGATGTGCTTTGGATATGGTTGTTATAGCAGGTATTAATTTATCTCACTTATATGAAACCTGCTTCAGGTTTCTACCTTGTAAACAAAATATTTTTTGAGAAACTTTGCCAAACATCTGACAAAAATAGATACATTTTGTCTACATTATGTTTCCCAAATATCTAACCTAAAATGCTATTATAAAAAAGAACTAGAGTAATCAAAGAGGAGTAATTCATATTCATAATAAATCCATAATTATAACTCAGCAATAACTGATAAGTTCACAAGCATTGGTTAGATATGGCACATGGATTCATGTAAGGGAATGTATGGTCATGCAGGCAATGAAAGAACCAAGGGTGGTGTGGCAAATGTTACTGTTTACCAAAAATGTTTCCTATTTTTCTGAGCTATAGTTAAGTTCATTTTCCAACCTCTCTTGCAGTTAAACATCGCCATGTGGCCGAGTAGTAACTAACCTGTGGAATGTTTGCAAGGTAGTGGCTGAATTGTTTTTAAATAGAGTGTGCCTCTTTTTCCTTTTAATTCTAGGTAGTGAAAATGGTTAATAGGGCTCTGGAGAATGGCCAGGGCCACATCATGGAGGCATCCTGGTGTCTGAATCACCACGTTGAAGAAAATAGCCTGCTGATTCTCTAAGCTGAATATCAGCTTAGAGAGAGTGAGAAATAAACAGTATTCATGAGCTCATGTGCATGCAGGGGGTGAGGCTCTGGAGTCATTATAAAATTCAGCGTTATAGTTACAGTAGTGAAGTCAACCAAAGCAATCCCACTTGAATCCTTTAGATATTTTAGTGGATTAGTGGTTGCCCAGGGCTGGAGGAATGTGGGTAGGGTAAGTAACTATTTAGTTAGTACAGGTTTCATTTTGGAGTGATGAAAATGTTTTAGAAACAGAGGTAATCATTGTCCAACATAGTGAACAGTCTAAATCACTGAAGTTTAAACTTTAAAATGATTAATTTTATGTTATGTACATTTTTCCTCAATAAAAGAAAAGGTTATTAGAAAATCTAAAAATCAAACAGAGAGAGAAGGAGAGAGAGAGTGAGAGAGAAAGAGAGGGAGAGAGAGTTTCTTCAAGTCCCCTTCCACCAGATATTTTCATTGCTACCTTCTTCACCGCCTTCAGGTCTTTACTGAGGTGAGGTCTTCCCTTACCAACCTATCTGAAATTACAATTCTTTTATTGATACTTATTCTTCCTGCTTTATTTTTCTCCTTAGCACTTAGATCTAACCTGCTATGTGTTTTTTTTACATTGTTTATTGCCTGATTTCTCCCATGAGAAAGGTGAAAGGAGAAATAGCTGGTTTAATTTATCTCACTTATATGAAACCTGCCTACTTTCTAATAGAGAAAGTAGGCTCTATTAGATGAGGGGTTCTTTAAACTGTTGTAATTCCAATTATTATCAGTATTTTATCTTACATTTTATTTCATTCCTAAAAAATGCTTCCTATATCATTTTCAGTTCAACGAGCCTTTCTAGAGAAAACTGAAGTAAATGGCAGCTGGTATATTTTGCTATTACAATATTATCCATAAGTATCACACCACTAGCCTCAAGCAGTGATACAATTATTCTTTCATCACTTAGTGGTGAATATATTTAACAATCAATTCAATTTTTGGCCAGTTAAAGAGCTCACGTATTGAAATCAGCTTTTTTAATGTTTTAGACATGCTGATATTATTCTTAAAATTCAGTGCTACTCTTAAATTCCTCACATGCTTTATGTTCCTTATTTCTATCTTAGGTTACCTCACCCTTTAATTTCCTCTAAGCTTGGAGGAAATTACTTTTAGCTTTTAAACTTTTAAATTACTTTTAACTAATAACTTTAAAAATACAATTTATTTTTTCCTCTACACTGAGACCATATGTCATTGCACAGCAGGAGATATTTTATTTGTAGTACCTTCTAGAATGCTTGAGATATTGTCTATTTTAGGGGTATAACATAAATCATGTTTATTTAAATTTTTAAAAGCACGTTTTCCTAAACTTTAGGGTCCAAGAGTAATTATGATCTGCTTTTCATTTAAATGGTTATCATAAATGTGAAGATGACATAATTATGATTACTCCTTTCCCAGGTGGCCATCCTTCCCTATTCAACAGCTCTTATTTCTTGTTTATTGAGGTTCCATGATAAACCTTTTCAACAACAGAATACGTTTTTGTTTCTCCAAAGAGAACTGAAGATTTTAAATAATTTATTTTACAGAGCAAAATAATAAAATTTATAATCTTATCCTAATCCTCAGAAAATATATGATTGCCATAGAGCAAGTTAAAATTTAAAATAAATCAATGATCTCCATAATTGCTTGTAGTACCTTTGTGCTAATATTCGGTATATGGAACACTGTGGTAGTCTTGTTTCCTGCTCTCATAGAGACAAAACTTTCAGCAATCTAAGGAGTGAATTAGGTTTATTTTAGCAAAATAGGGCTGCTCATGTAACTTCTGGATGGATAGAATTCCTTTATAACCATTGTGTCATGCCTCGGAGTCAGTTTTGTAACCTATTTTAGGAAATATCTCCTATCGTCTTGAAGGCTGAGTTGTTTGAAATCTACTTCCACCAAAAAAAAAAAAAAAATCACTTACTTTTATCTTTTCTTTGAATTGTACCTAAATATTAAATCAACTGTAGGAATAATATGATGGAAGATGACATAAACAAATTATCCTCACATAGAACTACCATTTTCTTTACTGTATTTTATTCTTTGGGTTTGAGATGTAATTTCAATTGAATATCTTCCTGATGTACTCTGCTGCTCCAATTACATTTTCTGCTGGATCTATTTCTTTTGGTGGTGCTGTTTGTTTGTTTAACAAAAAGCCTGAATAGTATCTTTGCTGCTTATGCATTAAATATAAATAAATAGAAGCCTGTATGAATTATTTTATACAAGGAACATGTGATCAAATTTTGGACACCCCTGGTTTAGATTTTACTAAAGAAAAATCTTGCCAAGGAAAGCATGTCTTGTAAAAAAAAAATTCATCACCTAGACCTCTGTAATACCTCTGCATTTATGTCATTAATGTAATAGTTTTCTCATCCTACTCATTAGGTTAATTCAGCACACCCCTGCCTCCTGAAACTTTCTACATTATTCGCAACTGTTGACCACTTCTTTTTGCAACTCTCTACTTATTTCTATATGTTTACAATGTCAAATGTCCCCCCCCCACCTTTTGTTTGTTTGTTTGTTTTTTGAGACTGAGTCTTGCTCTGTCACCAGCCTGTAGTGCAGTGGCGCGATCTCAGCTCACTGCAACCTCAGCCTCCCGAGTTCAAGCAATTCTCCTGCCTCAGCCTCCCGAGTAGCTGGGACTACAGGCAAGTGCCACCACGCCCAGCTAATTTTTGTACTTTTAGTAGAGATGGGGTTTCACCATGTTGGCCAGAATGGTCTCGATCTCTTGACATCGTGATCTGCCCTCTTCGGCCTCCCAAAGTGCTGGGATTACAGGCGTGAGACACCGTGCCCGGCCTTCCCCTTATTTTATTCCTTCTTAATATTTTCTTTCTCTAATCATCTGTTACATACTGTGCTCCCAAGTTCCTGCATCTGGCATTCTGTTCTTGTTATATGCACTTTTCTTGGTGACCTCTACACCACAATATGGCTTTAAGTACCACACAAATGCCTACAAACCTCAGAGCAAGATCTCCAACCAAATCATCTCCACTGAGTGCTATCATACCAAAAGGTCAAGTTATACACAAAGCAGCATATTTATAACATGTTTCCTTCCCCCTGTTTTATCTTTCCCAGTGAATGGAATCACCCAGCCAGTGTCACTTCTAATCTCTCTGCTTTCACTCGCCCTCTGCTATCAATTAGCCAAAAAGAGTTAGAGTCTACTTTCTTAATATCTCATATCTATTCCTTTTTCTCATTCTCATCTGCCATTGCCCTAGTTTAGGATATACTGTTTTTACCTGAGCAATTGGAATAACTTCCTAATAAATCTCATCCCCGTTCTTGTTTTCCCAAAATCCACCCTTCACACAATAGCTGAGGTGATCATCCTGTAATGTCTATTGGTAAAGCTATTTCTGTTTATAGTTTTTCAGTGAATTCCTATAAGCTCAATTACTATAACATGGAGCCAAAGGCACTTCATGTTCTGTTAGATACCAACTTCTGTAGTGTTGTCATTTGCCAGTTCCTCAGGTTTCTCTTCTTCAGCTACACAAAACTCTCTATTTTGGTGGAATGACTACCACTGGGAAAGCATGTCACATTTCACTACTCTTCTCTTTCTCTACCTATTTTCTGCCCCACAACTTATACAAACATTTGTTGGATAGTCAAACAAGCTCCCTAACGTGTGTGTGTGTGTGTGTGTGCATGTACTCAAGTCATATTTCTCTTATTCCTGTCATATTTATGTGCATACTTTATATGTGTACTTTTTTCACATGTGGCACTTACCTGCATATCCCTGATTATCTCTTTACCATATTTGAAGTACCCTGAAAGCAAACATATTTTTTCTCCAGCAGTGTTAAGTATATTACAAGATGCCAAAAAATTATTTGAAAAGAATGAAGAGTAAAACCTTACACACACACACAGACACACACAAACACACACACACACACAAAAACCTGAAGATTTATCACAATATATGATGATACAGTTTGGCTGTGTTGCCACCCAAATCTCATTATGAATTGTAACTCCCACAATTCCCATGTGCCATGGGAGGAACCCAGTGGGAGGTGATTGAATTATGGGGGCAGGTCTTTTCTGCACTATTCTCATGATAATGAATGAGTCTCATGAGATCTGATGGTTTTAAAACGGGAGTTTCCCTGCCCAAAGTCTCTCTTTTTGCCTGCTGCCAACTATGTAAGATGTGACTTGATCCTCCTTGCCTTCCACCACAATTGTGAGGCCTCCCCAGCCACATGGAACTGTAAGTCCATTAAACCTCTTTCTTTTGTAAATTGCCCAGTCTCAGGTATGTCTTTATCAGCAAAATGAAAACAGACTAATACATGTGATATCTAAATATTTGCTGAATAAAAGTAAACAAGGTATGGTTTTACTCTTCTGTCATAGAAATACATCCCTTCACACAAATGCCAACGATGCCTTTTTGAATTTATTTACCTCCTTGTTTTCATAAGAGTTGATGAATTCATTAGTGACCACCTGGTAACAGTAATGTTCACAATTTATTTCACTGAAGTTGTATTTTGAATCTTTTGCATATGCAACATCTCTATTATTTCCCTGTCAGTATGCCTTTTCTTATTTCCATACAACCCAATAATAATTGTGAGAAAAACCAATCCTCCAGCTATTCAATTTCAGGTCCTAATCTAGCCTTTCCCTTCTTCTGAGTGTCCTCAATCACATAACACTAAACCTCATTTTTGACACTGTGACACATCAAGTTTTAATACATTCACATTGTTTTTGAAGACCATGCTTAGACCCCTCAGTCAGAATAATATTTGCTCCTGGGGCAACGTTCTCAGAAAGCAACTTATTTTCTCACCAAATACTCATCTGGCCAAGGATTTTTCTAGATCTACACTATCCTTCCAGATTATAGCCGTTTTTGTACTTCATTGTAAAATCATTTTCTTGAAGGTCCATACCATGCAGAAATGTTTTCACAATCACCTGGTGTAGCAAGGAATGCTCGTGTTTACCATTATTCATGCTTCTCCTTTGAACACACATAACCAACCTATATTCCCCAGCTTTCTGATAATTGTGTGGGGCCATTGGAGTTCCAGCCAATGGGAAATTTATAGACCTAAATTGTACTACTCCTAGGACTAGCCTCGAAAACATCTTGCTTGACCCTTCTCACTCTGTCTCTCCCCTCATCTCCCAGCCAGATGCGACAAATCCTGCAAAAAGCCAAGAGCGTGGAAGGATCTGGAGTACCTAAATCACCTTGAACACAATCTGCTACATACTCTTTTGGACTGTGATGTGAATTTAAAAAAGAGCTTTTTTGTTGTAATGAATGGGATTTGGGTATTTTAAGAATAGCAATTGTTATCTGCTTTGATTAATACATCTTCCAAATATCAGGTGTAGTCTTACATTTCAAGGAGAATGTGACAAATGGCTCATTTTTTTCTCTGTATTTGTACAATTCCCATTACTTTTGAGTGACTTTATTGCACTCAGAATTTCTTAATATTTTCTGTAACTTATTTCTCATCATTTATCTTCAGTAAATCACTCCTGAGGTCACAAGCAGGATTTACAATCCTGTGAACTGAACTATATACTAAGTCCTTCTCTCTAATAACAAACACTTTGGTCTTTTAATCCCTCATATGTATGTTTTCAATATCATGCTTCTTGGCTTTTCTTTCTTGATGAAATCCATCATCATGTTTGGCCATTTCTTGTCATTCTTATTTTCAAGGCCCCTGTTCTTCTGCCTTTCTTCTACTTTCTTTGAAACACAACTCCAAGCTAGACCTATCTAATCACAGACATTTTCCAGCTTCTGGGCTGCTGAGCTTCCCTGGAGAAAAATCCCATAACTCTGACAAGTGGGACAGATTTATAGTTTCCAATTTTAGCTGGGGCCTCAAAATTGCTTGTCAATCCTTTTACTCAATGACTTTTGGTTTGATAGCCCTGACCTACATAATGATGTGAGCACAACTCTCCCTTCTACAGTATCTTGTGCTTATTTCTGGGCATTTCAGAGGAGTCCTTTGTACAAACCCACTTCAAATTTATGAACTGCAGTCCCCCCAGTGTATTAGCCTAGTCTCCTTCTCCTACTCCAGCCACCACTTGCCCATTCGTGCTTTGCACAGTTGCCTGTGAAAGCCTCACCACTGCCAATTGCAATCCTGAAATGCCAGCATCACTGCCGGGGATGCTGTCACCTAGAGCTGAGTACTTCACTTCCTTATAGTGTCACAATGATGTAGAGTTCACTGTCTAGACAGGTTAAAAAAAAAGTTTCCTTTTAACTTATTATCACATGTGGTCATCTGAACACCAAAGTAGCTGGGCTGAGGGCCAGAGACTTGCAAAGTTTTCTTATGGAATCCTGAAAAGTGTGGTCCTCATCCCTTAGTCATAAGTGCTCAAGTTTCTTTTTTGGTGCAACAAAGGAAATAGATACATTATTCCTATAGTTTCTCTTTTCCCTTCAGGTCCTCCTTAAACCAAAATGTCTTCTCTATTACTAGTTATAAAACAGAAAATTGTGGACAAGCTGACATGTGCTTGTACTTAGGTGGAACAAGTTTACTAATGCACTTTTAAAATAGTGAACCAAATATTCTTTGTTACCCTCATCTGTGGTCTCTCTTTTTATATAATTCTTGATGGATTTGTGAGTAATGAGCATTTTATCCTTCTCATTCTTTTTGATATATATATATCAGTAGGGGGAAAATAGTTTCTCCATTCATTAGAGAAATATTCATTCATTCATTCATTCAACAAATAATTTCCTAGTGACTATACAAGTTGATATCAAAGTAGATATTTTTAATTCTTACTTTATGTCTCCAACACACACACAGTGCAAGAGTACAACAGCTCAGTAAAAATAGTAAGTACAATAAAATGTTAAAATAGCTGTGATAAAATTTGCTGTAATATAAAATGGGGTCACAAGAACGGGAGTGAGTAATTCAATTTGAGTTGGAATCAAAAGTTTCTTAGAGGAAATGATATATGAGTAGTTTGCATTTGCCTATGAAAGTGGCTAGCTCTTTACAAAATTATTGCAAGCATCATAGTTGATGAAACAAACTTACTTTTACAAGTTCAAAAAGGTAAACTATGATGGCTTATCTATTTCCCGTGTAGATGTATGTATATGTAATCATATACATATATGGAATAGAAGGCTAAAGTTTCATATTAAACATAAATTATCTTTGTCATTCTGTTCTTATCCTTACCATGCCATGGATTGGTCCTAGCACATTTATTCAGTAAGTACAATCTGACTATAGTTTTTCTAGTTCTCCCAGTGTGGCGCTCTGTCTAATCTCCCCATTTTTCACCTTACTTGAAATTAAACTTTACTATTTTAATTAAAAACATCTAGAGAAAACCTATTTATGTGCAAAGTGCTGCGCTGTACGCTGTAGTTGAGAAGGAAAAAGGTGTTCGTGTTGACAGGCAAGGCTTGATCTTTGCCCTCAATGAGGGCAACGCAAAGGAGAAAAACTAAAATTTTATCTGAGACAGACCTCTCCTATTTGCTTTTCCAAAAAGAAGACACTAGAGGGTTTTTTTGTAATAATTTTTTAAAGTTTTGTCTTTGCCAAAAAAATGATACTCCCTCTCTGCTTGGATAAAGTGATTGAAACTAGATATAAGTAGAAATTAATAAAACACATGAAAAACACATTGTCTGAGTAGGGGATACGGCCCTGGATTTGTTATTCACAATAAGAGCTATGTGATTTCTGCCATTTAGACCAATATTACTTCAAGTATTCCAATATAAGATAAAGCAAAATTTACCAAGAAGGGATATTAAGGAGGGCTATCAAGGAACACAATTTAGATCATTAGGAAGGGGGAACATTTTTGTTGTTTGCTTTTCAGTAATTGTTTTTTATGTTTATTTAACTTTCATTTTTTAAAGAAATGTTAACTGTTTTGTTTTACTTATAAAAGTACTTTATGGAGTACATAGTGATGTTTCAATACATAGAATGCATAGAGATCATATTAGAGTAATTAACATCCATCATCACAAACATTTATCATTTATTTGCATTGGGAATATTCAATATCCTACATCTAACTATTATTTAAAACTATATATTATTGCTAATCATAATCCTATAGTGCTATAAAACACTAGAAATTATTCCCTGTAGCTTGCTGTAATTTTGTTGATTTTTTTTTATTAGGATAATGGGTCAGCTCTGCCTTGAGACTGCACACAGAGATTGCAAGTACTTAGAGGCTATATAGCTGCTTGATTCCCATAACAGTTAGAGATTTTCAGTGTTTGTCATTAAAGTCTGTGCATTACATCTTTTAGTGAGGTCACCTTTATGGATATTGTCAAGTAAATAGAGCCACACTAAGTAACAGGAGACAAAATAGTTTAATAAGGAGTTAGGACTCACACACATGTGGAAAGAGCAGGGACTGTGGGGGTCATGATGGCTGTCACTGAAAGGTCAGAGAAACAGAGAAGACATCAGCCTGAAAAACAGAAGAAAATGGTTTTTTGAAAGTTTGTTTGGAAAAGGTCACAATTCCCAATTATCTTCATAATATCCTATACACTGTCTCAACTTGCAGCAGGACAGCTGAAAATGCCAGGAAAATCCTGAGTAGCTGCCATGGGTGGTCACTGGGATCTCATCAAAGTATAATGATTTCTCCTTACTTCTGCTTGTCATGTCAAATATGAGGGCCATTCATTTGTAAATGCTCTTCTGGATCCAATAAATAAAGAGATGTGGTACTCAGTATGGTAATAATGCAAAGTTTACTAACATTCTAACAAAAAAGAGTGGTTACTTTATATTTGCTACCCTAAGACATTGCCACCCACATTCTTTTTGTGCTAATAAATAATCTGATGATATTTTCATAATCTGAAAGGAAAAACAATAGGTATATTATGTATATTCTACTCAACAGAAATAGTTGTGGCTCTGTTCATATAAGACAAAAGAGGCTTTAAGGGGAAAAATTCTTACTGGCTGTCTATACGAAAACTACATAATGATTAAAGCTTCAATTTACTAGGAATACATAACAATTTTAAATTAGCATGCCCCTGTGACTATAACTTTATAATTTCTCTTTGAGTCAGGGTTCTCCAACTGCAAGTGACAGAAAGAATCTCTAACTTAAGCAGACAAGAAAATTTTTGGTATTATCGGTTTTGATGAGCTCACAATGTTGAGAGAGAATATATTAAATTTTGCATAATGTCTTACAAGCTGACTAATTTAAAATTTAGAAAACAATAAAAGATATTGCTTTCTTTATTTCCTAATATAATCTAATATACTGATGGTGATATATTGAAATCTGCAATGTATCTAATGATTTTCATCAGCTTGTCACATTTAAATAACGTCAAAACATTTTTACCGGACTGGTAACAGGGCGAAAATATATTGATTCTATCACTAATTACAATATGTTAAGAATTTATGTGTTTTTCTTTAAAATCATAATATATTATCATTTCTAATTCTTAAATATAGTAGATAGGCAGGGCATGGTGGCTCACAACTGTAGGCCCAGCACTTTGGGGGCCTGAGGTGGGCAGATCACCTGAGATCAGGAGTTTGAGACCTGCCTAGACAACATGGTGAAACCCCGTCTCTACTAAAAATACAAAAATTAGCCAGGCATGGTGGGATGCACCTGTATTCCCAGCTACTCCGGAGGCTGAGGCAGAAGAATCCCTTGAACCTGTGAGGCGGAGGTTACAGTGAGCCAAGATTGCACCTCTGCACTCCAGATGAAATGACAGAGCAAGACTCTGTCTCAAAAAAAAAGGATATATATATACATATACTATATGTGTGTATATATATATATACACTATATGTATATACTATATATAAGTATGTATATACTATGTATACTATAAGTATATGTATATACTATATATACTATATATACTATAAGTATATATATACAATAAGTGTATACATGTATATATATACTATAAAAAGTATATATTATATATATTAGATAAAGTTTTACTTTTGAATAAAAGAAATAATTTACAAGGCACAATTCAACAATGCTTTTATAATATATTTATTGTTTATGTATGTATGTGCATATGCCTGAGTGACCACATTTGTTTGTCTGTGTGCAGGCACACACACACGTAAAATATACTTTATTCAAGTTGATAACTAATCATGCAGATAGGAATTCTGTATTCACATCAATCTAATTTTCTTATTAAATACCATTATTTTCTCCTCCTGGGCCAAGTACAATGTTTTAAACTAGTAAAATGTCTTATTTTTAGTATTGTCAATACTCCCAGTGGTAGAGCAGTGTCACTTTCTTAAAATATTTCTACCTTCTCGGCAACAGAATTTTTTTTCAGCACTAAATAAGACAAAATCAGTTTTGTAGCTGCTACCTGTTTTATTGTGTGTAGGCCTGTGTTAAGATACTTCATAAACTGTCAAATCCAGATTGGCACTGGAAACACTATAATGCTTGATATTTGATGAGAAGCTGTCAACTTGCCTCTCCCTGTCAAATTGCCAGATGCTTCTTCATGACCAGTTTAGGCTAAGAGATTACTGGTAGTCAGAGCTCCATACACAAAGATCTTAATGCTATATGATTTGTGAGAGGAGTGGGGTAGAAAAGATGTGAGACAAGTTATACGTTGTTGGAAAATTGAATTTTATATGCTTAATTATTAAGTTTGTTTTTAGGAACTTGTAGATGAATCAATAATTCAGAAATTACATTGAGAATTAAGCATGAAAAGGCATGGTAAAAATCCCTCCGAGTAATCATATCCATAAAAACAAATAGTCTTTGAACCTTAGGCTATA
Organism: Gorilla gorilla gorilla; assembly: GCF_029281585.2. Taxonomy (NCBI): domain Eukaryota; kingdom Metazoa; phylum Chordata; class Mammalia; order Primates; family Hominidae; genus Gorilla; species Gorilla gorilla. The sequence goes on from NC_073227.2 coordinate 137,479,760, forward strand.
GCTTTAAGGGAAGTTATTATTCTGTTATTTGCTAGGATAATATTTTATCTCAGTATTTCTTGTTTCTAATTTAATTTATGTTTCACTAAATACCCACCTAGATAAATATGTGGGTGTGTGTAGCTAGACACAGAAAGGAATTGACAGAACACTTTGGCTCTATTTTCAGTGCTATAAAAAGGTAAAAGGCAGGGTGCAATGGCTCAAGTCTGTAATCCCAGCACTCTGGAAGGTGGGTGGGTCACTTGAGGCCAGGAGTTCGAGACCAGTCTGGCCAACATGGCAAAACCCTGTCTTTATTAAAAATACAAAAATTATCTGGGAGTGGTGGCATACACCTGTGATCCCAGCTACTCAAGTGGCTGAGGCAGGAGAATTGCTTGAACCCGGGAGGCGGAGGTTGCAGTGAGCTGAGATTGCCCCACTGCACTCCAGCCTAGATGATAGGGCAAAACCCTGTCTGGAAAAAATAATAATAATAAAAATAAAAAAGAGAGATAAAAAATAACAATAAACCTCATTCTATGTGGTCATGTGTTACTTGGAAAATTATATAGTTACTTTAAAAATTGAGGAATTTAAGTAAATGTTTGAAGCTTCCCACTCTGCCCCTAATAAAAACAAAACACAAATGGAAGACACAATATTCCATTATTCCCAATCAGGAAGCCCAAGGGAGTAGATACTCCTTCCCTGAACTGGTTAAAAGCTGGGACACAACAAAGTGCTCCTATTCTGAACCTCTTAACATTAAACAAGTAATTCAAAGGTAAATAGTGAAGTATATAATTTGTTCACCAGGACAAATTTAGTGAAAGTCTTGAGGGCATTTGATGGCCGCAACACCTGTGTCCAGCAGCACTGTGGGTGCCAGCTATGCCCACTGTGGCACTATAACCTGATTACATCCTAGTTTCAGATCTTAACATCTAGAATTCTCATCTATTCTCTAGTAGTCCTGCTTCTCTCTCAACATTGTGAGCTAATCTATACAGATATTACCAAAAATTTTCTTGTCTACTTAAGTTAGAGATTCTTTCTGTCACTTGCAATTGGAGAACCCTGACTCAAAGACAGATTATAAAGCTATAGTCACAGGGGCATGCTAATTTAAAATTGTTATGTATTCCTAGTAAATTGAAGCTTTAATCATTATATAGTTTTCATATAGAGAGACAGTATAATTTTTTTTCCTTAAACTCTTTTCTGCCTTATATAAACAGAGCCACAACTTATTTCTATTGAGTAGAATATACATAATATACCTATTGTTTTTCCTTTGGAGTTCAACATTTTGGTTTCTTATATTTACATGTGTTTCTTGAAAACCATATATAGCTGGAGCATTTAGACCATTTAGATTTAAACTGATTACTGATTTTTTTTTTTATTTATGGCTTTAGTTTTTGCTTTCAATTGGTTGTTCTTGTTTTATTTTTATTTTTCTCTTTTCCTTTTTTGGGTATTTGAATATTTTTTAAATTCCATCTTTAGTTTTCCTTCTAAATGAATAATTGCCTTTAGAATTATTTAGTAAAGTTCTGCTTTAGACAGACTCTGAAAAATCTCTTCTATATACCCATCCTTAATATTTTTATAGCCCAGTGCAAAAGCACACCTTGAAGTTTCCTGTAGAGTCTTTCAAAGTGACTTGAGCCTATTGCTGCACAGAATTCTGGGATTCTAGCTCTAGGGACTATAACAGGAGACAATAGGTCATGGGCACTGATGGGCATACCTCAAAGGCCCTATGGATTTTCAGACTTGTCAGGGAGACACTAGAGAAGAGCCCAGGAAGAGACCCTGAAGCCAGGGAATTGGGGCTGGAGCTGCACTTCCCTTAGAGTGACCTAATAGTAGCACTACGTTTCCATTACAAATATTTTTACCATATGTAGATTCTCACATTGACAATTCTCTCAGCATGCAGATTTACATTACACAGCCTTCTTGCCTCCATTATCCCTGCTGAGAATCATCTCTCCTCTCAGACTGTCCATTTTCTGTTCTTAATTTCTCCCTTTGCTCTATAAATTGTTAAGACTTTCTCTTTGCATTTAATTTCCTGACTAGTTTTTTATATTACTGGACAAATAGACAAATGTCCATTTTTGGACAAATGTCTACATGTCCAGTTTCAGATTTATTGTGTTTCAGATTTATTTGATTGGTTGAATATGAGGATTGGCGGCGTTTGACACTTCTGGAATCTTCCAGTTATCTTTTAAAATATGGCATTTGCCCCATTTTCTCTCCTCCCTCTCTGAAATCCCAAACACCTATCAGACATTCTCATTCTATCCTTGATCTTTCCTGTTTCCTTGTGCTCTTATGGCATTTTTTTTTTCTGACAGAGCTATTGTACTGAAGCTCTTTTTAAATCTTCTTAATTTGCTCTTTGACTATTTCATTGAGTTTTACATTTTTCTGGTTGTATATTTTTTTCTTGAATTTCTATTTTTTATCCAAGTCTGCTAGGTGACATTTTAGTTTCCTGAAGATACATTCAAGTTTGTGGTCTTTCTTTTAATATACTAGCTACTACTTTTTAATTTTCTAGTTACATTTAGAAGAAGAAATATTTAATATTAGTAATTTATAAAGTTTTTTGTCATTCACCATATCTTCATAATACATGTTATCTTTGTATCACAGAACAGATGCATTGTATCTCAGAGAAGAAATTTCCAATGAATAGAAAATATTGGTTTTATTGCTTTACTTAGGTCATTCATAGGAATGCTGCTTAGAAATCTGAAAGACTCTTTCCTAGGCCTTTTCAAAATTTTCTGCAAAGAAAATGTCTGTCATTAGAGACAGGTCTTTTAATTTTTCCCTCTCCATATTCATTCTTCGAAATTTGACCTTACAACTTGACTTCAATTATTATTTATATTTTGATGACTTTCCAAAATATATGTATCCATCTGAGTTCTTTCTCATAATCATAAGGCCTGTATATGCTATTATCATTGATAAATATCATTGTGGTGTTTTTGTTGTTTTAAAAGCATTTCAATTTTATTTATTTATTTTTTAGACTTTTAAGTTCAGGGGTACATGTGCAGGTTTGTTACATAGGTAAACTTGTGTCATAGGGGTTTGTTGTACAGACTATCTCATCACCCAGATATTAATCCTAGTGCCCGTTGGTTATTTTTCCCGATCATTTTCCTCCTTCCACCCTTCACCCTCCAAAAGGTCTTGGTGTGTGTTGTTCCCCTCTAAGTATCCATGTGTTCTCATAATTTAGCTCCCAATTTTAATTAAGAACATGTGGTATGTGGTTTTCTGTTCCTGCATTATTTTGCTAAGGATAATGACCTCCAGCTCCATCCATGTCCCTGCAAAGGACATAATCTCTTTCTATTTTATGGCTGCATAGTATTTCTTGGTGTATATGTACCACATTTTCTTTATTCAGTCTATCATTGATGGACATTTAGGTAGATTTCATGTCTTTGCTATTGTAAATAGTGTTGCAATGAACATACACATGCATGTGTCTTTATAATAGAATAATTTATATTCCTTTGGGGATATACCCAGTAATAGGATGGATGGGTCAAATGGTATTTCTGCAAAAACTCAATTGATTTGAGTTCACAATTTTTCTTCCCCTGTATTCTCTTCTCAGAAACAGTACCATATGCTGCTAATTTGCTCATAGCTGAGTTGGTAAGTCATAAATCCATAACACCCATTTATCTCACTGTTCATATCCAGAAGCAACAAATTCTACTGAGACTAACACTAATCATAATTTTTGCACCTATACTCTTCATTCTTCTTCTTGTTACCTCAGTGTGGATTACAATAATTTTTCCTGCATTGTTATATGAAATAGAGTTTGAATAGACTAATTTTCTCTGACTCCTTCCAATAGATTCTCCATGCCACTACAAATATTTTTAATAAAAATAATCATGTCATTCTCCTGGCAAAGTATTTCACTGAATACTTACTTATCTTACATAAAGTGAAAACTTTTTAGTATGTTATTCAAGGTCGTTCTTTCCTCCCTCACTTGTTCTCTATATCCTAACAATATTTCATGCCCAAACCCATGTCCTCCCTCAATTTTTGGTCTGTATGTGTGCACTTCTCCATCTAGACAATGTGCATCCATCGTTTAAACTTTCTAACTCCTAATTCTCCCGCTGTTATTACAGTTGTCAGTTGTTTGAGGAAGATTTCCTTAAACCAATAAGGCTAGACTGCTTTCCCTCATAGAATGAATAATACAACTAATAATAGAATGAAAAATCCAACCAATAATCCTATTGCTTAGCATGGTGTGTTATATATGCTTCATAATTAGTCTTTTTCCTTCCCCAGGCCATAAACACAGTGAGAGGAGGAACTGCCATTTTCCCTTTTAGCTGCGGACCTAAACATAGTGCTGGAAACAGTAGGCATTTAATTACCATTTGCTGAATGGAGAGTTGAATAAACCTTTAATTTGCAGTATAATTAATAAAATGTATGATATGTGATTTTAAACATCACCATACTAGATGCAATGAAATGTAATGCATATAATGAAGCATAAGATTCTTGTACTTAAGTAGTTTATAGTCTATTTCGCCGTAAATGATTAAAACCCCTTAAAGATAATGAACAATAAGCTGTTTACTGTTGCCAATAGATATTGCAGAGAATAATTCACATAGGTGATCATTGGAGCCATTTACTCTAATAATTCTCAGAAATTCTATCACACCGCTCTCCTTCTAAACCACCATTTCTTGCCTGTAAATAACGCCATTTCTATGATAAATAAGAATAGACTTATCCAACTTGAAAAATAAACAGGCATTTTAAAAATAAACATATTTAGCCTATAACATTTTCAGTTTCAGTCACATGTTTACAGTTTAGTGAGGGAGATAGTGTTCAAAATATACAATTTAAAACAAGACAGAGTAATTTAGAGTAATTGCAAGAATGGGCATAATTATAACATAGTAGCAGAGGCCAGGTCTAGCTTAAAGAGCTATGATATGTTTTGATATATTTGGAAAAATTGATGATCTTATAATAATGTATAGAATCTGATAAATAACAAATATATTTCTAATTGTCCAATACTGCCATTTGAATTCAGTGGGGATTTTGGAGATCTTCAAGCATATAAAATGTCTAATGACTTTATTATATATTTTGGAGTTGATAAAACAGATTTTAGAGAAAACTAGTGAAAATGGGGGACAATTAAATGTTAATATTTGAGAATAATTTTATTTCATAAATCTTTACATGTAGATTAATTTCAGCAAAACCTTATATAGCAGTCAGGATTTGCTATGTGCTCTTTTCTTTCAATAGTTTTAAATATAGTGGGGAAAAATAAAAAATAAGGAAATCTTAATAACTTCAAGAAATTAAGGTTAGTCTCATAATCAACAGGCAATTAAAGTTTAGAAATGAAAATATTCTGCAAATGAAAAACATGCATTTCGTAACCCCAATATAAGTACAGCGAAACATTTCTTTTTTAAGAGTATTCTAATTAGGTAAATGTATTTAAGCAGAGGTGCATGAGAATAACCAAAAAGACACCCCTCTGCCACTATTATTGAAACTAGAGCAATTTGTTTAAATGATTTCAGGGTCAATATTGAGGTTGCTCTTTTATGTAAAACAATTCCCAACACATAGCAACTATCTTTCTTTTTAGAATAATGTAGAATACATTATTAGGCCACTAATGTCAACATTTAGAAAATAAAGACATGGGTGATGCCATTCTCCATGTCGGTAGGCAGTGAGAAAGCCAACGATTTTCTTCTTAACAACCCTGAAAACGGATGTGAATAAATAGTATTTCCCCAGAAAGCAAAATCATGTCTGAGAACTTCACAAGAAACATGTTACTGGCCAGCAGTGCTGCACATTTAAAATGCTGCTGAGTAAGTTGGAGGTCATCCTGATAACATTGCCTGGTAAAGAACAAGTTGGCACTTTGCTATAGATTTCCCTGCCAGAACCTATTCCTGTTTTACACCTTCATTTGACCCAGGATGGGTTATTGTATCAAAGATCTAAAACTAGGATCAAATATATTTCTTTAATAATGTTACCTTCCAAACAGGGACTCAGATGAAGGACCTATTGAAGGGCTTGGTTACTCACGTAAGTACCGTCATGCAGAAAGATAACGAGTAATATAGTTAAGAGATGTTCCCATCAGGGCACCTTGGATTAATTTAGACAGTTGTCATGGAATGTCATACAAAACATGTTGTTAATCAAACTTAAAGTTTTTTAAGAGTACCTATATATTGATAAATTAAACTTTTGTTTATATTCTTCAAAATGGTTTCCATGTGATAGATCATACTGAATTGTGTTTATTATAATTTATTTAGTGGATTGTTTTCTCTAAGCCTCATCAACCACATTAATCTCATAGGAATTTCATTAGTATTTAACTCCAACAAGTGTAACTTTAGGAGTTACCAATTTTTTTTGAGTTTCTTCCTCCCTCTAGTATCCAATATCACATGCCCTCCCAAGTGGGTCCCAGCAGTTCTTCCCACTACTATTCTCACTTCACTGCAGGTCACTTGGTGTTCCCCTTGAGTGAATGAAGGCTGTGCCATTACCACCACCTTCACCCAGACCATGAGCTTCTCTGGGTAGGTGGCGAGCTCTGGCTAATCTGCTGCCCTCAGCGTTGCCATTCATGTCCTAATGGCTGCTGGGGACTCACACTATGCCAATGGTGAGCACATGAACTGCTGTCTTCTGAACAGCTACTCAAGGATCTGATGAAGTCAGGATGTGTGTTACTTGTGCCAGAGCTGCTCACTTTACACCCTCTTTGGACCTTTTACAGAGGCCAATGCATGCTCTATCAACATATTTGTCTTTCCAAGGTTACTTGACTCTGCTCTTCTAAGTAGCTTCTCAATATTGCACTATGGCTGTTTACAGTCAAAATTGTAAATGTCATTGGCCATTGGACTACGAATTGTCACTTGTCATGTTACTTATCACTGTGTCCCCAGTGTTTATCACCAGGTTTGGGATATACTAATCAATCAATAAATATTTAAGGAATTGAACTTAATTTGCTTTGTCCGCTGAGACTTTTAAAGGTGGTCAATGTCTCTCAGCCTTTGTGGGATACTCTTTTACAGAGATATCAGAGTTGAAGTGTTTAGACCCAGAGAGCTTATTAGGACGGTCCCTTCACTTTACATAAAGCTTTGTTATTACCAGGATTGGAAATATATATTTTACCTGGAGCGACGGCTCCTTGTGACCCGAATGCACTGGTACTGGTTACCTAAGAAACCTTCTCAGAGGTGCACTATAGCCTTCCCTTACCATGATGTTGTTATTTTTCAGACCCCTTTCTCTTTCTCTCCACCAATCCACATGATTTTATCAGGCATATTGTGGATATTTGAAGCTCAGCTATGCATAAATTTTGGGTTGTTTTATTTGAGTATTCTATTATGTATGTATGAGATAAAGGTATGACGACTTTCAATCTCTTTGCAAATATTAAAAATCACATTAAAATATTTGTTTTTGTCAACACACAGTAATACTAAAACTTCAGCCTCCAAAATGTAGTGAAGTCAAACATTTTAAGCAGTATTAAAGAATCTTAAAATCCTTTCGAAAGTTTTACCATGGATTAGCATTATTGGCATGGATAATTAAATTGATTAAAAACATCATCAGATTTCTTAAACTGTCATTAGTTCTGTTTAGTCCCATGGTAATGGTAATTAAAGTGGAAAGACAGAAACTTCAATTAGAAAGAAAAGCTCAGAGCTCCTGTTTTCTCAAGATCTAATGAACACCTGGTGCCTTTGTAATCTATTAAAGCATTGGAATTTTTTGAAAAGTAGAGATGGAGGAAAAAAAACATCAGGAAGATTTCTTTGTTCAAAAATCCTTCAAATATCTATTGTATGCAGATGTCCCAAAGGCTGTGGGAAAATGTGCCAACTCAAGATTTATTTCATATAATTAAAAAAAATGCTTTTTTCAAATTAGGAAATCATGTCTTATACCCATTTCTTCAGTGGGCTCATGCAATGTGGCCTGGATCTTGCAGTTATTCTCCCTCTCCTTTGTGTCATCTCATCTCTTTTTCAGTATGCAAATATATAAATATTCTCTATTATCTTCCATTCTAAGAACAGTCACAATAACAAAACAAACTCTTTCAACTCCATGCTTAACTTTGTTTAGTACATAAGAGAATTCATTACTCTTTTCCATTTCTCGGCTACATTTTCACAGAGACATTTGTTGAGAAAGTATTCATAATATCATACAGCATATCCTAGCCTCCTATTTTTTCCTCAATTCATTCCAACAGGACTTTCATCCCTATCACTCCACTGAAACTGAGCTCACCGTCTCTCCAGTGACCTACCTGTTTTTCAGTCCAGCCATTCAAAATTTCTAATCATAAGGAATTTGAACTCTCAATAGTAGCGGGCAGCATTTATATCTTCATGCTCATAGTGGGCAGCATTTATATCTTCATGCTCATAATACATGTGGGTTCTGTGACACTGTTTACCTTTGTGTTTTGCCTACCTCACCAGCTGTCACCTAGGTTTGGGTTCTGTGAGACCCATATACATTTAGTCTTGGTTTTTCTCCTACTACATCAGCCATTACTGAGTTTCCCTTGTTGGCTCTTATTCTACTCCTTCATTTCTATCTGTAGGAATGTTTCAAGGCTAAGCAGTGGACTTTCTTCTTCTCCCTAGGTATACCCTCTCTTTAGATTACTTTGTTCAATGCCCCTACTTAAATATTGCATTTATACTGATGACTCCCAAATTTATGTCCTTAGCTTTGACCACGCCCCTGAGCTCTAAGTGTATATTAGGATGTCTAAAAGACATGACAGATACTACTGACCAAAAAACTCCCTATTTCCATTCCCACCAAAAAGCATGTCCGTCTCTCAATCTCCTGTGCCTTTTCAAATAGCATCATTCCCCTTGTTCTTCAGCATTACAAAAGTACCATTAAGGATGTGGAACAACTGGTATATATTTAATTCATGTGTAACATTCAAAATGGCATTCTGATTCATATAATGAAGATTATAATAGTAGCTTCATGTTTAGAAGACATATTAACTTAATTCTTAGAAAAAGCACTCAAGTTTCAAAGAAATTGACAAAGCACAAATATCATTAGGATGCCACACATGACATGCAGCCATTTCTAAATAAAAACCTGGTGCAGTCTGCCCCCAAATCATAAAGTAAATAATCAGTCAACACATTTTTATTGAGTGCTTCCACTGGACTAGACTTGTGCTTCATGATATTTTTACCTTAGTGATTTAAAAAGGCATGACTTCAGCCCTCAAGTGGACACAGGAGATAGGCAATAAACAAGTAATAAATTAACAATTACTACTTAAAATCGGGAAAGGGTGATAGATTTAAGGAAAGTCAATATTTAAAATGTGAAGGAAAGATTTTCTAAGTTTTTTTCTGCTTGTTTCAGCTGAGTTCAACAAATTCTGAGAAAGTATGATCCACAGACATTGTGCAAGGTAATGAGAATGTAATGATGTATAATGCATATTATCTGACACCAAGAGGATAATAGTCTACTATCCATAACTATTAAAGTGATGGTTGATGCTTTTTGATTTTCCTAAATAAATGCTTAATTCACTTACTTAGTGTGAAATCTAATTTTGAATATCAGAATTTAATTTTTATTCTTACTGTAATTTACCTAGACCATGGTTTCAAATATGTTAAATATAACACCTGCTTTGGAATTAATATATATCAAAAATTTTTATATGATGTCTTTTTTCTGTAATTATGTAAGTAGTCCATAGTTACTATGAATTTTATAACTCTTTAAAATAAGTGTTTAGTTACTCAGAAGATAATTTATGTACATTTTAATTATAGTCCTATATATTGTAATGTACATTATTTAGTCTTTGAGAATTCATACATTTGGAAAATAGATTCACTATACTTGAATTTTCTATTGCCTCCTACCTGGACATGAGAGAAAAATCAATGTCATACATTTGTACAATGTGTGAAAATCTACAGGGGAGGAAGAGACTAATAGATGTGGCACAGAGGAATTTTAGGGTAAATGACTCTGAATGATACAGTAATAGTAGTTACATGTCATTATACACCTGTGAAAATCCATAGAATACAATACATGTGAACCCTAGTGTAAACTATAGACACTGGTTGATAATGATGGGTAAATATAGGTTCACCAATCACAATAAATGTACCACTCTGAGTTGGAATATTGATAGTGAGGAAAGCGGTGTATGTGTGAGGTCGGGTATGTGTGAGGTATGAGAACTCTCTGTATTTTGCAGTCAGTCTTGCTGTGAACTTAACACTACCCTAGAAACAAAATCCATTAAAATGAAACAAATAAATATGTAGGGGGAAAACCTATAAATGTGTGTACATATGTGGATATGTATATATTTATGCATAAACACAGAGACACACATAACTGTTAAATTGTATATTAAGACTATATACACATGTGGTATAAACATAAATATATTAACATGTTTGTATAAACACACACTCACAAAGAAACTTTATGACACTGTATCTGTATATATTATTAATCCTCATGGCAGCTTTTTGAGATGCATACCTTTGTCACTTTAATGGCATATAATCCAAGACAGAATGTTGACATTCTCTGCCAAAGTTCACTTAGCTCTAAGGGCCACAGCAGGGGTTTGCCCCGATCTCTATTGTTAACCATTATTTGTAATCACCTTATTACCTTCCTCTGCTGAATTTGTGTCATTATACTTGAAAACATCTTTTTAAAATTGTCTTAAAGCTTACAAGTTATATTTCAATATTTGTGTTGAGGACTCTGGCAACCTTGTATTTAACTGGCTGTTTTTATTTGAGGATTGAGTTAAGAGGACAGCTGCTTTTCTGTAGTTAAAGCAATAAGGGCATGAAGAGAATGAGATATTAAATTTATTTTGGGATGTAAATATTTTTCAGTGTGTGATGGCTTACGAGAAATCCCACATGGGCGCTAGTAAATGACCTATATTTTTGCAAACTTTCCTCAAGCCATGAGATTCTGCAATGCTGACATGATTTGATTTGGTGAATGATGTTGGTGGTGTTGAAATTGAGCCTTTTCTTACATTTACCTTAAGGAGTTAACTTGCCCTTTGTTTAAAATTGATATTTTTCCTGATTCAGTGAGTAACCACATCCCTTAACAGTGACACTTCTAGGCTGGCTAGAAGATACACACATCATTACTGTGAATTTAGTTTAACCATTTTCATTTTTAAATTAACGTGAACTTTTAACCACCTATCACAACCCACTGTCTTTTCCTCATCTATGTAAGTGTCTACTGGAATGGTCAGTTTACATATTAATGTATTTTTTTAGATTTTAAAATGAAAAATTTAGCTGACATAATGCTGCAACACAAAATGCAAGGTCAGCTGTCAAGAAAAAGGAAAACCCAGGTAAATAATCTCGTGAGCAGAATTCTTAATGTTTGGCTTATTCCACATTTATTTAACACTTAAAACTGCCAGAGTGGGTGCAGGGCCTAAAAAGAACTTGGTAATAGGGATTTAGATAGAAAATTTTGACAGTTACATGACTGTATAAGAATGTTCCAATTCAATGTTTTGGAAATGTATAATTTTTGCATGAAGGATGTATGAGGTTTTTTTCTACATAAATTGGAGTAATTGGCAGGTACCACTCTGTCTTATTTAGTGCGGGTAGTTTCTCACGGAAGGTAGATTTGATTGAAAGATGGCAGTGAACAAATTTTTTTTCTCTATTTCCATAGAAATTCCTACCAGTTTTTAACTGATTAACCTGTTTTTGATAGTTAATCAGTTACTTGAACTTTCACAGAGTTAACTAATGCCTGCTTTAATAAGGCCTTAAATCATAATGAAAATTTGTTTCCATGTGGTCCATCTTGACACAGACCAAATCATCACACTGAGATTTATCATAACATAATGAAGCCTAAAACTTGTTTGTCCCTTACAAGATATGTAAGTTGCATGACACATTCATACTATTTGTTTTTTTAAAACTGGGATACACTGTTAACTAAATGCTACTGAATTCTCTGGTCAGATAGTTTGGTGTTAGTAAGAAGTAATTACCTGGCCGGGCACGGTGGCTCACGCCTGTAATCCCAGCACTTTGGGAGGCCAAGGCAGGTGAATCACTAGGTCAAGAGACTGAGACCATCCAGGCCAACATGGTGAAACCCAGTCTCTACTAAAAACACAACAATTAGCCTGGCATGGTGGCACGTGCCCGTAGTCCCAGCTACGTGGGAGGCTGAGGCAGGAGAATCGTTTGAACCCAGGAGGCGGAAGTTGCAGTGACCCAAGATCACGCCACTGCACTCCAGCCTGGTGAGAGAAGGAGCGAGACTCCATCTCAAAAAAATAAAAATAAAAGTAATTACCTCTGTATACTCAACAACACTGTCTATTTTGTCCAGATTACAAAGGTCTGCTCTCCCATTGGAGGGCATTCTCTGCCATAGCGCAAAGGCCCAAGTACTAGCCTATTTCATATGCCACGTTCTCAAACATGGCTTTCCACAAGAACTTCCTCTAAGCAACTGTTCCAATATGACAAGTCCTGCATAAAGCATTGGTAAAAAGTATTTTGTTACTCTATACAAATTATTCTCACTTAGTCTAGTTGAGTGAAAACTTAAACTTTACCTTTACTTTTCCAACTTAAAGGAATATCAGAATATTTTATGTCTTCAAGCAAGCTTTAAATTATTAATTTAATAACTCTAATCTTCTTGAATCTATTCCAAGTTAATACAGTATTGGTTATGCATAATTCTGCTAACCGATAAACAAATATTGATGAAAGATAGATGAAAAAGTATTTTATGTTTTTTTCTAATTAAAATCAATGGAGAATTATACTTATCAGTAAGAGAATAATAAGTCCTAAAACTTTTTTGTCCCTTAAAAGATATATAGGTTGCATGACACATTGATACTATTTGTTTAAAAACAAATGGTATACACTGTTAATTAAATGCTAGCAGAATCATTTTTCAAAAATAAACATATACTTTGACCCCATGCTGGAAAAACCTATACTTGTAGACTTATTTAAAATATAAGGCTAAACTTTGAAGGCAATAAATCAGAAAATCTTTAAATATAAATATTAGATACACCTTTATGATTTCTGCAGTTTTGGTGTTGGGGGGGGGCAGATAATCAGCTATTTGAGCCTTCACAGTGTTAACTAATGCCTGCTTTAATAACTCAAATCATAATGAAAATTTATGTTTCCATGTGGTCCATTTTGACACAGACCAAATCATCACACTGAGATACATCATAGCATGAATGTTTTGAGAATAAATTTTTAAAAATACCTAATTTGTATTGAGCTAAATTTCATTTGTAATGTGGCTTTCATAATTTATTTGGCATACATTTATTTTCTGACGATATTTATTGAGTAGGAATACCATTGTGAGTAGTTGAGATGTAGCCAGCATCTTTCCCTTTATTCTTCTCAATAACCTTGCTTCCTCTTGTGAACTAATATCTTACACACACACACACAAAAAACAGGCTTTGCCTTTTTCCATGGGTGAAGCATGAAACCTGACTTACATCCATCAGCCCAGTATACTCCTTTATCAAATGACTTTACTAAAGGTAACTCCCATTGTCTTGGGAATTTTAGAAATTAGTTTTTTTCTCTTTCTCTCCATCACAGGGTTAAAGAAACAAAGCCTAGAATAGCTTTCATTATTTGCTGCCATGAAGAACATAAAGCTAAGGGGTTAGAGCCAAGAAAAATCCTAGGGAAACTGATCTAAATCCTAATCACATCTATTGCTAAGCCAAATTTAACTCTTGGCATTGTTAATCATGTAACATAATAATTTTTCTGTAATTTATTTTTCCAGTTTGAGTCAGATCTGCACTTATTTGTAAAGAAGTATACAGTATATAGGGCATTTCTTACCAGGAGTGGGGTTACAGGTAATGGGCTAGAATGGTTTTAAAAAAAGAACTCTCTGTCATACGAGAAGGTAAAAATCTTTGTTTTTCAGTTGCATAAAGTTGGTTTACTTTGGACCTTAAAACATGCGCTACCAATATTACAGTATTCAGTAATTGAAAACAAAAATAGGTAAGATGATGGATTCTATATTTAAAAAATAAAATCTTGCTTTGATATTTACTTCTGAAAGCAGACAGAAAGGAATGTTTTACCAAGAGTGGCTCTTCTGTCTGTGATCTGTAATAAAAGCATTAAACTTGATTTTGAGGGCCCTCCATGCTTGGGAGAGTTGAATTACTTAAACCAAAGAGAGGGCTGGCTATAAAATATTTAGAGATGAGAGACATAGTAGGAGAAAATATAACGGAATAGGAAATATATGGCCTTCCCCTAGCATATTTGTAAAGTACTGTCTTACTGAAAAATTATATAAACACATTATGGAAATAAAACTGAAATAAGGATTGAGAGGCAATACGTATAAATACTCACCCACTAATTCCCATTGTTTCCATTGGCTTCTGCAAAGATACAGATTATACATACATGTGTATGTAAATAATCTTCAAAATATGTCTTATACAGATAAATGTTCCCCAATTAAAGATGAAAACAAATAATAACAACATTATTTTTCAAAAGCCTTTCATGTGACTAATTTTCAACTTATTGAAGGTTGATACATAACATGTTTTCCAAATGTAATTAGCTGACTTTTTTTATACACATGCCAAGTATTATTTTTCAACCTGGTATACAAGCAATATTTTTCTAAGATGCTGTGGTTACTGATCTTACAAGGCCTCATTAAGAATCATTTTTAATAAACATATATAAAAAAGACTAAGTTCAATGTCCTTTTTAAAGTAATATTTAATTTCATGAATTCCCATTTACAAGTGGAATGGACAGGAATGATTTTAATATTTTTATATTAATTAATGATATTTTGATGCAATATATATGGCAGTAAACCTCCATATGTGTTACCCATTAGTACTGTGTTTTTTTAAATGGGGTTGAAGCACTAATAATCACTACCTGTAAAATAAAGAACATTTATTATTTTGGTGAGTCTAGCAATCTTTTCTGAGTTGTAAGTTCTTAAAAAATAAATTCTAACAATTACAGAATACTGATTTGACTTCCACCTTTTTCGTACTTTTATTTTACCCCAAAGCAAACATTAAACACATAATCTTGCTAGGAGAGACCATCTTGTTGGTATTATGAAACACTGGTGGGAGTATAAGAACTAGTATCATTGATATGCAAAATTGTGCAGTTATCTCTGCAAATCATTAGGAAAATGTTGAAAGGTTAAAAATCAAAACAAAATATAGTGGTGATCCCCAAAACTATTTTGACATTATTTTGACGATGAGTAATTTAGTCTCAACCAAAATCTTTTTTTCCCATTCATAATAATCATCCTCCCCTCAAATGTCTTTAAAAAAATACATGAAACAGTTCAATAACAAAAACCGAAGAGCACGAACTATTTTCAAAAACAGAAAAATCTCTAGTGCAGAAAGAAACCTCAAAGAGCAGATTCCTTTGCAGACATTAATCAATGCGCTTGCAAATATTACGAAGATTTCTCTTTCCTCTTTGGCGGACAGTCTACTCTATTTGAAGTTTCCACTCCCACTCCGTTTTCTGTTCTTTTTTTAGAAGATCTCGACCGTTTCTTCTTCATACATGAGGCCTGAATATTAGAAACTTCTACCCACCTCTGAAGCCAGAGAGTAATTAAGTTCCATGTTACGTAGGCTTGGATCGTGCAACTGGACGACAGAACAGCAATTTTAGCTGCCAACACATTTACATTTCCAGTAAGGGCATCAGGATTCCGATTCTGCGATCCAGCCAGGTGAAACCCAACAGTGAGTACGGAAACAATTAAAGTCACAAGTCTACCCAAGATAAACACAATGGCCCACAGAGATACACCTTTCTGGTACTTTTCATCACTAAAGTAAAACAGGCCGCACATGTGGGAAAGTAATTCAACAAAATAATGCAGTACCAAAAGAAGAAGTCCCAAATGATTCAAGTACAAGAGATAAGCTCCAGTAATGTGGAAGAGGTGAAGACCAATGTAGACAAGTTGACGAGGGATGTCTTGTTTTTTGGTTTTCTGGAAGTAGAGTTCAGGAAAAGCATGAAACCAGTAAGCCAACTGGGATATGTAGAAAAACTTCATTTGAAATGTCATCATGCTATGGGGACGAGCCTTCCATATGAGAGTTGGGTCTGACAGGCAGTTTTCAGAGATTAAAATGAATGTGCCCCAAATACAAGAAAAAAAGTAGAACACACTAAACTGACCAGATTCGTTAAACTTGTTTTGTTTCGCTTTGGTGAACTGCATTCTCTTGTTAATTTTATCCAACACATATTCCTGAATTGTGGCATGAATAATGATTGCCACCAGCATGTAGAAGAAAACCGTGGCCAAATCTTTGACACCGTAATAATAGAGGGACTTTGATCCCGTGGCTTGCTCCTCTGCTGCAGGGACAGCAACACTGTGCTGAAGAGTGAGAAACACGATGGATGCTTCTGCTGTTCCCTCGAACACAAGCCCCAGCAGGAAGAACATCCCCACGCAGGAGACGATGTCCGCATGATTCTGCAGGATGAATTCCTGGCTCAGAACGGGGGGATTCTTGGTGCTCTTCTTACGGAGCCCCATGGTGGCGCTTCCCGGATACTCACCGGCGAGCCGCAGCTGCCTCCCCCTGGCTGCTCCTCACAGCACCGCCGCCACGGTAGCAGCTCCGGGGGCTCCACTTCCCATCCCGAAGTCAGTCCCGGGTCGCAGCGGCCGCCCAGAAAAAAAATAAATCAAAGGCGAGGGCCGAGCTGAGCTGAGCATGCGCACCAGGGGGACGGCGGAGGCAGGGAAGGAAATCGAGCGCCGCGACCCTACCCGGCGCCAGGCCCGGGGTTGCGAGCGGTGATCTTCAACGTTGATCGTCGCATCTTCAAACTCGCTGCCACCGCCAAGATGCTCCTGAATTCTTTTTTTTAGTGGCATCTTCATTAGTAATCATGATAAACCTATAGAGCTCTGGTTATTCTTCAGATCATTAATTATAACAACAATAGCATAATAATAACAGCAAACTCCCAGTACTACTTATCAGGTGCTGTGCTAAGCATTTTATTTATATTTATGAATTTAACTTTCCTGAAACACCCAATGAGGTAGATACTGTGATAATCTCCCCTCCCCCACCCCTTTTCAAGAGACAAAACACTGAGGCACAGAGAGGTTAAGTAATATGGCCAAATTTACATCCCTAGTAAGGATTAGAGCAAAGATTTAAATCCAGTCTGGCTCCAGAGCCCGTGTTTTTCACTATTACGCTGTATTGTCTCTTATTGTAAATCAATTATACCTGGAAATATTTACTAGGTCAACAAGATAGCATATTAAAACTAGTTCCCCTATTTGCAACAATAATAATGTTTGCAATGATAACGTCCAGCCAGTATTTTGAAAGACTGGCACTTAGAAGGAGAGATGTATTAGTTCATGGAAAAGTCTCTTTTTGGCTACAAAGCTCAAAACTGAATTTCTTCATTATAACAGAAAAGAACCTCATATGTCATTTGTGTAGGTTTTGCATATATGGAGGAATTGTGAATTGAAGTTTCCCAAGACTTCACATAGGACTTGGAAACTTTCAAGATTGGAACAGCCGGAAAGTAGAATCCTCATTGAACACTTGCAACATTCAGACAAGATCCAAGGAAAGCTACACTGTTTTAAGTAAGGCTAAACTTGCCCTAAGGATAAAGCTAATTCATGCTCATAAACACAAAGTTTATAAGAAGCCTTGAAAAGGTTAAGGTACTCTTGGACTGTCTACCAGAATGCCTACTTGTGGCCTCTAGGTGCATTGTTGGCATTAGCATGAAAGGGTGGCTTAATGCTCCAAAAGTGGGATTTCTAGCAAGCAAGACAGAAACTAAATGGCCTTTTATGACCTAGTATTAGAAGTTATATTATATAATTTTCAATACCAAGGTAGGCACAAGCCTGTTTTACTTCAAGGTGGGGTGAGGATGGAGGGGAGGGTGTGGACCATACACATCAACTTTTAATGAGAAACGTACCTAGTATTTGCTAATTTTTTTTAAAATAGCCACATCCTTTCCGTTGGGAATAAATTTTGTTTCCTCTGACATGGAATATACACTTTTTCCTTCCAATGCAAACAATAGTCTCATATCAATATAGCATCAGGTTCAGGTTTCTTACACAGGATATTTTTGTAAGCTAAATCAGATCCAGGAGCAGATAAAGGAAAGTCCTATCCTTTGTTGCACTTACTCTTGGTCTGAAGACTTGTGAACTAAAAGAATAAAGTTTTTGGCTCCCACACACCCAAAGCGTAGGAAAAATGCAACAGACACTTCCATCTAGGAGTGAGAAAATGGATGCACACAGCAGTCAATAATCAACAATAACTATAAGATACATCCAGGTAAAGTTCCTAGATTTTGGTTTGAGTCCAATCTTCCTTTCTAGGAAATGGTGGAAGATTTTTTCCCTAAAACATGGATTAAATATTATAAGTTGATTTGTTTCTGTATGTTGGCTTGCATATATTAAAAGATAAAAGACACTAGAAGCCAAATAGTGTTAACGTAATACTGTTTATCTTTGTCTTTGTCATGTAATAGTCATTGATTATAGAATTAATTCTGGAGTATTAATTACACATTAATACTTCAAGGAATTAACATTGCATAAACAAGTTTACAGGTGGAATCAACAGAACAACATATGAATCAGTTTCTGATTATCCTCAATCTTTCTTGGTCTCATGTATTCAGACGATTGCCAGGCATTGGTCGAATTATCTATTTAAAATGCTATATTGATTTTGTTATAAGAAACATTTGATTTAAAAATATCAATAAAAGTTCTCACGATAGTTAAGGTACTGTATTTCAAATAGGTGTTAATAATTAGTTCTTGCTGTTAGCTATGCAATACAACCTTTTGATGTCTGTATTTTATAACTCAATATTATTTATATGAATAGCTTAGCTATAAAAAGCTCTTTTAAATTAGTTATGTGTCTTTTAAAATAATTACCTTAAAATATAAACTGACATTGATTCTGATTTTGCTAAAATAGTAAAGTACAGAAGAAACATTATAATATAGAGGTAGCCTCACTTTTCAATATTTTTATATCTAAGAATAATATATATGTGTATACCTCTATAATACCAACCTTTTAATAACTTAAAATTGGATTATTCAATTACTTGAATTGAACATTAATATTCCAGAATTCAATTGCATTTGAAGAAGCAAGAAATGTTGCTTTGAACTACTTCAAAATATCAGACCCAAGTCTGATTTTTAAATCGATGTTTATAATTAACATTTATAATTGACTGAGCTCACCAAATGCTTAGCTCAATTAAGCAAAAAAATACAGTTTATCTTGTGCATGAAATTACAAAGTCTCTTGGGACTTGATTGACTTAAAGTTTTAAATAATTTAATTAAAGATATATTTATTATTTTAAAGTCATTTTTGTAATTGATAAGACATGTTAAAACATGAGCTTTTAGAAGAACACACACTATGCAATATGGCTAAATATTTATCGTAATAAGGAAAACTCAACATAATATTTACAGCTTTTAGAATACTTATTTGCCCATGGATTTATTAGTAATATACCAAGAAAAAATATGAAGCACTATCTAAGGATAAACTCCTGGAACAGGTTAATAGTGTCAGTCTCCCACTAAAATGTAAGAATTGATAAAATTAAAATCAATATTTAGTAATTTATTTTTTCAATTGCCCCTTTTATGGGTGAAAATAAACCTTATACCCATCCTCATGGAGCTTACATAATAATCAGGGAGAACTAGAGGACACAAACAGTACAAATATGTGTTTGCAAATAGCCAGTGAAAATTGCTGGGAAGAAATGTGGATAAGAAGATGAAGCATAAATGATGATAACTATTTTAGGTAGAGTGGGCAGGGACAGCCTCTCTAAATAGGTGATATTTGAATAGAGATGTACATGAAGTGAAAGTAAACTATACAAATGTCTGGAGGGAAACATCCTAGGACGTAGTTCAAACGTTACCAGGCAAGAGCAAGAATGATTGTCACATGAACAGCAAAGGGGCCAGGATGAGAAGAATGTAGTAAGGGAGAGGGATGATTGATAAAGTAACAGAGATCATTAAGGGGCATTTCTTACAATGACGGTAGGCCATGGTTAAGGAATTTAAAGTTTGGTCTAAGGTCTAAACATTGTAAGTATTGTGTTCATGGATTACTTCAGCTTTTGTGAGATATACTATTTGTGGAAGCTGTAAAACTACAAAAAGGCCGTTGTATAAATTGTAATTTGCAAACACTACACTGAACTGTTGTATTTTTTATTCTATTTTTTAAAACAGTCTCTCTCTCCTTCTCTCTCTTTGTTTATGTAAAATGTTTCTTTGGTTGCTGCCTGTGAAGTAACTGATGTGGAATACTCCTCTGATTCTACTACTCTTCCAAAATTTCCATTGTATAATATATATGGCATGACATATGACAGAAAACCACCTTATACAATTTTTTTACATGTGAAAAACAATGCTGCTGTGTTTCTATTTGGTGTCTAGTAGTAATGTTAAATTGTAGGCTTAATGATGTCTTCAAAAAATCTGCCTCCTCCTTAATGGAATCACTGCCTCCCTAATGATTCATATGGAATTTCAAATTTTTCTTAACTCTCTAAGGGTGTATATATACACTTACACTAAAAAATGAAAACCAAATGAAAAATAAAAGATCATTTTAGCATTATTTTGGTAATATCATTATATATCAATGCTAATATAGATGAAAACATCAATAGTATTTTAACTCTTTTATCAACTTTCTGACAAAAACAATCCAACTTTAATAAACTACTCATATAGATAAAAATTATTTTAATTCTTATTGGAAATGCCTGTATTCCCTAGTTTTACAGAGAAAAAAGGATTCTTACAGTTATTTGAATCCTTGACAGATTCTCCCTCAAGGTGTGATGATGTAGACCTACCTAAGGGTCACACAACACCACAGCTATTTTAGTGTTTCCCTAAAGGGAAACTTCCACTGAAATTTTTTACTTCTAATATACTTGTATTTTAATCTTTGAAACTGTGCTTTAAAACATATGCTCAGAGACTAATAATCCTTATACATAGCTAGTTTATATGATTCATTTAGATAGTCTGGAAATAAAGCATGTGTTTCTCTTTAATTGCTTGGAAATTAATAATAAGTATTAGAAATATTAAAAATTAAATTATAATTGCCCAAATATTTTTGGCAAACTTTAAACAGATGATTATTTTATACTGTCCTTTCTCTATTTTTTTGTGACAGAGTCTCGCTCTGTCACCAGGCTGGAACGCAGTGGCGCGATCTCAGCTAACTGCAACCTTTGCCTCCCGAGTTCCAGCGATTCTCCTGCCTCAACCTCCCTAGGAGCTGGGACTACAGGTGCGCACCACCATGCTCAGCTAATTTTTGTATTTTTAGTAGAGACTGGGTCTCACCATGTTGGCCAGGATGGTCTCGATCTCTTGATCTCGTGATCCACCCCCCTCGGCCTCCCAAAGTGCTGGGATTGCAGGCATGAGCCACAGTGCCTGGCTTATACTAACCTTTCTCTTAATGTTAAAGACTTTTATCATTGGCTGGGCGCAATGGCTCACATGTGTAATCCCAGCATTTTAGGAGGCTGAGACAGGAGGATTCCTTGAAGTCAGGAGTTTGACACCAGCCTAGGCAAGAAAGCAAGCCCCCATCACAATAAAAAATAAAGTTTTAACAAAACCTTTATTATTCACTGGGAAGGTTATTATTTTCAACTTTTCCATTCTTTTGTTTAACACTTGTGGACTATTACTGAATTTTCTCCTCTACAAACTCTTCTGTATGATGCAGTAAAAACTCATTTAGGAAAAGTCTTCTGATGCAAATTTCCCGAGGCAAGCAAGATTACCAAATGGATTATCAATGACCTTGGATGGAAAGATACATTAAAATTGATATATTCTTGGATTTTTAAAATTTATTGTTATGAAATAAAATTGATTCCTGTCTGCATATCACATGGAGGAATTGACTACACCTCATCTCTTCACACAAAATTCTCAATTGTATTTTCTCAAGATTTAGCTGACATAGTTTTATGTACTTATTCTGTCCAAAGACGAGGAAGCAGGAAATGATCAAGTGAAACCAAACTCCAAGGAGCCTTAGGTAAGTATCTATACATTTGCTATAGATAGAAGGGAATGGGAGTTAGCAATTATTAAGAGCTTACTCTGGCCTGCTACTCTGCTCTGGTCTTTATATATGTATGAAGTCATTTAATTCCCATAACTATTTTTGAGGTAGGAATTATTTACTCCACTCTTAAAAAATGATGAAACTGAGGTCCATTGAGGATAGCAAATAGCCAGAGTGAAAAAGTAGATAGCAAAGCAGAAGTCCCACTTGGTCTGTTTAAATGAGGATGGAACATATTGTTGCTATAATATCAGTCAGCCAACTGTGACTATGAAGAGAATATCACATGGGAAAGGGCAGGTAATAGGATGTCAGTGGTTAAGGCTGCTTAGAAGTAGGAGACTTCAGAGTTACTGGGGAGATGGCAGAGGCACTCATCTCCTACATCATTTGGAGCCAAAACCAGACTGTAAGCAGAGAGTGATCTTCCCTGTGGCACCTTCCCTGTGTGTAATGTGAACGTGAAGGCAAAACTGGAGAGAGGAGAATGCAGAGGAAGCTGATTTCCCTTGAGCTCTGGTACCAAGTGACTGGGAGGGAGCCATGATTCTGAATACAGCAGGGAGAACTTATGTATCTTGATTGGAAATAAAAGCTGAATAATACCATAGTACCAATCAACTTATTGAAATAAGCCTGAATAACATTATCTCTTTGATATTTATCAGTATGATAGTAAAATGCTTTTCATATTAAAAAGTGATATTTTTCTTTATGTTTAGGCTTTTCAGTAACTATTAATAATTTTTAGAACAGATTGTTGACAAAGTCTGGTCATATTTGTATTTCCTCAAAATTAACAACTGAATTGAATGTCAGATTTATTCATCTTGCATAGATGAATTCATCATCCCCATTGCATAGAACAGTGCCTGGCACAAGGTCCTTAGTACATGTTGTTGAGTAAATGATATATGAGTGATGTGTCTAAGAATGTTATTTGCACCTGTCTTTATAATAAAATCCCTGAATAAATAAATATAATTAATTGGCATCATATTAATTATCAAAACAGGCACAACAGAATATGCTAGTCAGTACAATTTTAGTAGTACTGTTATAAATTGGGTGGAATATTAGATAGAGGAACTTATTAATAAAACTTTTGCCTAGTATGCAAATCTCCTCCATAGCCCCTGCTATAGGCAGTGAGCTTTGAATTACTTCTCATTGCAGAAAATCATTACTTAACTAGTAGGTCATTACGCTTTACATCTAGTGATTTTGAAGCTTTCTCACACTGTGTCAAAATTATCCTCCGAAAATACATATCTTAAATGTATTTTAGCCCATATTAATATGTATTTTAGTAACATAAATTAATATCATTAATAATTACACTTGAATCATTTGAATACTGCTTCTTAACTTTATTATTATAAAATAAACATTTCCCTAAAATGTTTGTATCTTGTTTTAGTTCATCTTTTGCTCACAAATACCATTTATTTTTATGTTCACTATAGAAAGTTATAGTCATACATCTAGAAAATATCTTAAAAGTTTTCAAGTACTCTAAAGAGATAAACACTAATAAAATCATATATATAATATACATAACATATTAATAGGTCTATATAATAAAATATGAAATTTGAATCTTTTTAATTCTGCTTCTTAACTTTAATATTGTAAAATAAACATTTTTCTGTTATGTTAACATACACACTGTAATAATGGAAAGTACTTATAATATGAATGTACACTTTTCATATTATTTAATGTTTATTTTCTTGTTTTCTATTATAATGAGCTGTAATGCAAAACTCTGTATAAATTTTTCCTACATTAATGATTACTTTTCTTTTAAATGTTTGTAAAATATTTCTAGCCTGCAAAAAATTGGACAAAATAAGGTTTGAATGTTTGTGTTCCTCCAAAATTTATGTAGAAATGTAATTTCCATTGTGGGAGGTATTAAGAAGTGAGGCCTTTTGGGAAATAATTAAGTTATGAGGGATCTGCTTTTGTGAGTGGGATTCATGACCTTAAAAAAGAGTCTTTAGAGAGCTGTCTGAGGCTTCTGTCTCTTCAACTATGAGAGGCTATAGTGCTTTTGCCCTCTGAAGGACACAGCAACAAGGCTCTACCTTGGAAGCAAAGAACAAGACTTTACCAGATACTACATTTGCTGGCACCTTGATCTTGGATTTCTCAGCCTCCAGAACTATGAGAAATAAGTGTTCATTATTTATTAATTATCCAGTTGAAGGTATTTTGTTTTAGTAGCAGGAATGGACTAAGGCAATTTATAATAAACACTTATGTTCCCAACTCACAGATTTTTTTTAACATTTGATATGTATTTGTGATCATTTGTTTGAGGAGCTATGACATGGACTCAGTTTGAATCCTTCCTAACATAATCAATGAATAGTGTTTTTGATATTTTTAAGTGTCACATATATAATATACTATATTTTATAATTTTTCTTAACATTTATTTATAAAAATAAAAATGTATCAGTTCATTCTCATTTTAACTGAAATATATGATGTATGTAATTACTTCAAGTCCAAGAATTGACAACTGTTTCCATGAAACCACTTTACTGTATGGTTTGGTTACAGTTAGCCAACAGATGTATGTGAGTGAGAAGAAATCACTCCTCTCAGTATATTGTAGTAGTCAGACATGATGACAGACAAATATGGAAGTGCCCAGAAGTATCCAACATCCAGCTTTTTTCTTCCCAATTACTATTCCCACCAACCAATAGCATTTTTGAGTCAACCCTCAAGCATTTCACTGCAATTTTCATAGTGATAACAGCTGCCACATATCTCCCTATGAGCTCTCTGTTGATTTTGGTGGTCAGACTGAAAATAAACAAACCAACAAAAGTCTGGAATTTTCCTGTAAGTTCCAACCAACCAACTTACACAAATGTTTTTGTTGGTGATTTTCTCTGATCCTCCACATCCCTTATATACTCTATGCCTTAAGTTCTCCAGATATTTCTATATTTATGTAAGCTCCAATTTCTGTTGCAAATAATCTGTTCCAATCAAACATTTAATTTGCTCTATTTTTTTTAGACACTGACTGATTTGCCACTTATAGCTGAATATGTACCATTTATGGATGTCCTTTCTATACTGTCCCATCCTGGTTGCCATATATAGGCACAATCTTATAAAAATAGATCACTTTTTATAATAAACCATAATGGAAAAATCACGTTTTTACCAAAATTATAATGTGAATCAATTCATTAACTTTTTTTATTTTTAGTGAGTCTAAATTATTAAAAAGCAACAAATGTTATGACATCTCCTCGCCTTTCTTCCTATTATTATGAGCACCTTATGCAGTGATTTCATAATTTTAATTCATATCATTGTCTAACAGAGTATATGTCCACTACATAAACACATCATGCAGATACCAGCCAAACTGCTGAAATGATGCATCATTCAACATTGCTTAATAACTAAGAAAACCATTGTATTTTTAATTGCTTAATAACTAAGAAAAAAATTGTATTTTTAAATTAGAATGTGCAATAATGGTCTTTTAAAGACCCCAAAATAAAGAATTTTTGAAAATCCAACATATATTCTTGAATTGAGATGCAATTCGAATGCCATAAAATTCTCCTTTAAAGTCTTTAATTCAGTGGATTTTAGTATGATTACAGAGATGTGTAACCATCACCACTGCCTAATTTTAAAATATATTCATCATCACCCCCTTCAAAACCCCATCATCACCCCCTTCAAAACCCCATACACAATGGCAGTCCTCTTCATTTGCCACTCCCATCAGCCCCTTATAATCATAACCCATAAACATATTATTTATATCCTGAGTGGCTGCATTTGGTATTTGGTCATCTTAATAACAAAGGAAGGAAAAGAATTCAATAATTTATGTATATATAGACTTTGGACACTTTATAGAATCATATAATATAGATTAGACAATAGGTAAAAATACAGAAAAAGTAGCAGGATAGTAGTAGAGATTTACCAGCTTTGGCTCTGAAAATAAAATTCTGAATACTAACATCTATACACCATGATTACTGGGTGTGATTGCTTCCAAAATTGGCAACAAATGTCTTCATGTCCTTCCATCAAGAAGCAGAGTTAACTTCTCACAACACTTGATTCTGAGATGCCCTTGCTTTGGTGACTAAAATGCAATGGCGGGATGACATTCAAGTTCTAATACTGGACCACAAGAAGATTTGTATGCCTCTTCTTGTTCTTCTGGAATTTTGTGGCTCCATGTGAACAAGCCCGATCTAGCCTACTAGAGGAAGAGAGATCATGTGGAGAAGAACTGA
Source organism: Gorilla gorilla gorilla (assembly GCF_029281585.2). Taxonomy (NCBI): domain Eukaryota; kingdom Metazoa; phylum Chordata; class Mammalia; order Primates; family Hominidae; genus Gorilla; species Gorilla gorilla. Next base: position 137,506,448 of record NC_073227.2, read on the forward strand.
AGCACTCCAGACAGTCCTCAGTTGACATAACAACTGAGTGCAGATGCACGAGTGAGCACCGAGAGAGTGGTCATTATTTAGCTATTTAAAAAAAATGATGTTATAAACATCGTTTAACACGTATCTTGAGAAACTTAAACTTGTAGATTTCTAAAGAGCATATCTGAGAGTGGAAGTGTAAGATCTGAGATAATATATTTGTGTAGCTTTAGTAGATAATGCCAAACTATTTTCTGGCTAGGCATGGTGGCTCATGCCTGTAATCCCAGCACTTTGGGAGGCTGAGGCAGGTGGATCACCTGAAGTCAGGAGTTCGAGACCAGCCTGGCCAACTTGGTGAAACCCCTTCTCTACTGAAAATACAAAATTAACCAGGCGTGGTGGCACACGCCTATAATCCCAGCTATTTGGGATGCTGAGGCAGGAGAATCACTTGAACCCGGGAGGTGGATGTTGCAGTGAGCCGAGATCACAACGTTGTACTCCAGCTCGGCAGAAAGTGAAACTCCATCTTAAAAAAAACAAAACGAAACAAAAAACAACAAAAAAAACCCTTTTTCCAAAGTGGTTAGAATAAAGTTTGGTTACCTTGTCCACATTCTCACCAGTAGTTAGTAGAACCAAACATTTTAAAATTTAGCCATTCTTTGATGTTACTGAGTTATTTCTCATTGTCATTTTTATTTTATTTCACATCAGAATAAGTTTTACCAATTAGATTACAATGTACTCAGAAAAACGTAGAAATAACAGAATTCCATTTTCACATCCTACAACTTTAAATGCTTACCTCGCTTAGTGATCTTTTCTATATCCTTCCTTTCTGTATTTGAGAGCATGTGATAGTTTATTTCTACTGGCAGACATATATGATGAGTATAACTAGAGTTAAAAAGCTGCATATACACACACATGCAGAGGTACACAGGTGCATTTTTTCATAAATACATAGCATACACTCATAAATAGATAGTATTAGTAGTTAGCTTTATTATTTTATTTATTCCTTTGTCTATGCAAACATATTTACTGAATATTTTTTTCTGCCAAAGATTCTGTATACCCTGACATAAATTCTCCTTCTATACTGAGATTACATTCTGGTAAGTGTCATGGAATATCAAAAGCTATCACTATGTATTGAGGAAAATAGTATAAGGAATGAGAGTATGATAAAAGATTATTTAATAGCTAGTTTGGAAAAGAGAGTTATTGATAGAAATGCTGTTTCACCTGGGAGCTAACTGAAGGATTGATGTTACCCATTGTATTTTTCCTATTGCTGCTGTAAAAAAGTAACCACACAGTTGGTGGCTTACAGCAACCGAAAGTATATTATCTCACAATTTTCGAGGTCATAAAACTAAAATAGGTTTCACCGAGCTAAAATCAACGTGGTGGCAAGATTGTAGTCCTTCTAGAGGCTCTAGGAGAAAATCCATCCCTCTTTGTTTTCCAGTTTAAAGATTAGTTCACCTGAATTTCTTGGTTTGTGGCCTTTTCCTTCAACTGCCAAGCCAGCAATCATATATCACTCTAAACTCTGCTTTCGTTGCCACATTGTCTCTGACTCTTTTGTCTGCCTCTTTCATCTTTTAAATATTCTAATGATTACATTGGGCCCACCAGGTTAATACGGGATACTCTGCCCATATCAAGGAACTTAGTTTAATCCACTTGCACAGTCTCTTTTGCTATGTAAAGTAACATCCACAGGTTTGAGAGATGAGGTTGCTGACATCCTAGATGTGGGGGCATTATTTTGCATGCCACACCCATGCTGGGGAGGAGCAAGCATTCAAAGAGAAGTGTTCCAGTCACAGAAAACAGTCTCTGTTTCCTTAAGGGATCTGACAGAATTAACATAGCTAAAGCAGGAAGCAAGACATCTTACTAAGAGCAATAGTTATCAATCACAAATACTAAATATTTAGAGATATGTTTGAAATTACTTCAAAATGCCAAATATTTTGCACATTTTTAAAGCTGGATTCAGAAATAGGACCTGGAAATGGAGGACATTTGTGTATCTGTGCCTTTACAGTGGAGGAAGATCACAAGTGGAAGCAGTTATCTATAAATTAAAACATAAAATAGATGTTTTGTCTTCAAAAACTTGGAAGACTTAATTTTCCTCCAGTCCTACGTCTAATTTTTTATAATTAATTAATTAATTAATTTAGAGATAGGATCTCACTCTGTCACCCAGGCTGGAGCACAGTTGTGCAATCATAGCTCACTGCAACCTCAAATACTAGAGCTCTTCAGCCTCTGGAGTAGCAGCTGGAACCACAGGTTCACGCCACCACACCCGGTTAACCATGTTTAATTTTAAACAGTTCAAAAAGCCATATTTTAATTTGTAATGTCAAATAATTTATGTGGTGATATACACTGTTGTTTTGCTTTATATATCTAGAGAGTTTATTCAATTTGTCTTTTACAGATATAAAGACAGAATCATGTAGGTGTTATAAAATTATGCTACAAATGACGAAAATAGCACATATTAATGGGATTTGGAAGTTGGAAATAGTGTTTTCTGTGCACCATAATCTGTTCATTTAGAACATATAAATATGCAGTACTTTTAAGAATATACCCTCCTGTGTCCCTTATAAAATTTCTCTTTTCACAAGTTAGTATATTTTGAAAAAAGTTTATGACTAATATGATATTTCTCAAAACTTCCAAGAATATAAAGCAGAGAAAACAGTTAAATAAAGTATATTTTCTGGTGAGAAGAGGTAAAAAGCAAGTCAATGTATTTTCTCAATGCTGGCTTATATGACAAATACTAGCATAATGACAGAAAAAAATTGTCATAAAAGGAAACTGATTGAAGGTATGTTCAAATACATTACTAAAGTTTATGATTTGTTGAGTATTAGATATTTACAAAATATAATTTTAGAATTTGGCTTATGTTGATTTCCATAACTTCATATATTGAACAAAGCTCCATTGGAAAACTATTAAAATGGCCATTGCTATTACATACATTTTTGCTCTTGCTGAATTCTGTTTGGTTATGCCAATGTTCACGGCAATAAGTGACATGGACTTGTGTCCTCTTTTCTGGTTAAAACAGAGGGTAAGCAAAACCGCTTTCAGTATGTTAAATCCAACAGTAAATCTTGGAGCCTGAAACAGAGAAAAATGCAATCTTTTTATGTAGTGGCTTTATGAAAAATCAATTACTGATCTCCAAAGTAATTGATTCATATCACTTTTTCTCTATAAATCCAGACTGTGGATGGTAATTATTTTTAAATTTTTCAAACATTTTCTCATATACAGCAGCACAAAAGACAACTACCTTGAAAATTAAAGTCTGCAAAATGTTGGCAAGGGCAAAGAAGACTGTGCACCACTTATTTCTGACAAGAAAAATGATTCTAATGTCCCTAACATACCACCTTTCTCCTTTCTATAGAATGCATCAATCTATGAATGTCACTTTTGCGGCAGTCATGATTTGTATTCTTCCTGGCAGCTCTCCTACTTTACAGGCCCTAAAGTAAGTTTGGTTATAGCCTACAATTGCAGGAGAGCAAAAATCCATTTCCTGTATCCATTTCCGTGGCTCACACCCATTCGATGTTATTGTCTTTCTGACTTGCCACCAAAGTTATTGATGATGTTACAAAATGGACAGACTGAGAATTAGACGCTTTTCACAAGATCTGATAATTAAGTAATAATAAGGAACCAAATCTGTAAAAGCAAAGCAAAAATATTTTACAATACAGGCCCCAAAGACAAAAGAAATCCTTATCATTTTCTGTTATAAAACAGACCTATAATTTGCAAATAATGCTAGTGAAGGTGCTTTAATCTTTTATTATATCTGTTTATGGCTTTTATCCTAAATTAATTCATGCTTTTTAAAGTAATATGTAAATGTGAAATTACACAAGTGCAATCTAATTTTAATGCTAATTAATCTTCTATCCAACACATTCTTATTTACTAGCTAGTTAAATTTGCTACAAACTTAGGATAACAAATAACGGGATCATTAAATAGTTTATTTTGGAAATTTTGATCTTTTCAAGTATCTCTCTTTTCTACCACACTCACAAGATACAATTTTTTTCCTGAAGTAGAATAACTGTGCTTCCAATAAGGAAAATATTTGAGCATTAAATAAATATTTCTAAAAGATATATTATGATAGGCAACATTAATAGATAGACAATTAAGGTCAATTAATATTGTAATGATATTGGAAATAATTTTTCAGCAGGTACTTTGTTTACTCAACATGGGATCACAATAGCGTATCAACTGTGAGCGGGAGAAAGGCAATAGGTGCTTAACTGGAGAGATGTGCTAAAACATGGATTCGGTGCATAAACAAAAACAAGGATTTAATTTCTGGTTAAGATGAAAAATATGAGAACTAGACAATGGGCAAAAATTAATGCATATATTATTCAATTTTAAGAATTGCTATAAAATAGTATAATCAGAAAACATGGCATTGGTGAAATAGACATACTGATGAATAGGACAGAACAGAGACTGCAGAAAGAAAAGACCTACATGAGTAGAGTCAATTGATTTCAACACATATATGGAGAAAACTCAATGAAGAACGAATTCTTTCAAGAAGTGGTGCTGGGACATTTGAACATCTTATGCAAAGAAGAAAAAAAAAAAAGAATCTAGACCAGACCTTACACCTTTCACAAAAACTAATCCAAAATGAATTTAAGACATAATATAAGATAAAAAGGATAAAACCTCAGGAAGAGGACACAGAATAAAATTTATATGACTTTAAGCATGTTGATGAGATTTTAGATAAAACTTAAAAGCACAATCTGTGAAAGAAAAAGTAATAATTTGGCTTATTGAAATTAAAAACTTATCTGCAAAAGGCACTGTAAAGATAAAAAGGAGGAAATATTTGACATTTCTGATAAAGGGCTTCTTATCTAGAATACAAAAAAAAAAAAAAAAAACCCTTAAGTTAACAATGTAAAAATGTGCAAAAAAATAAAATCTGAACAGACACCTTATCAAAGAAGACATAAAAATGATAAGTAAATACATGAAAAGATAATCAATATCATTTGTCATTAGGGAAATGCAAATTAAAACAACTAAGAGACACCACTACATGTCTATGAGTGGCTAAAACCCAAAACCTGACGATTCAATAGCTGGTAAGGGTGGGAGCAATAGGAACTCTCATTCATTGCTGGTTGGAATTAAAAATAGTGAGACCATTTGAGAAGACAGTTTGCCAGTTGCACATGAAGCTAAACATAGATTTAGCATACTCAACAACGGCATTCTTTTTTTTTTTTTTTTTTTTTTTTGACGGAGTCTCGTTCTGTCGCCCAGGCTGGAGTGCAGTGGCACAATCTCGGCTCACTGCAAGCTGCGCCTCCCGGGTTCAAGCCATTCTCCTGCCTCAGCCTCCCGAGTAGCTGGGACTACAGGGGCCCGCCACCATGCCTGGCTAATTTTTTTGTATTTTTAGTAGAGACGGGGTTTCATCGTGTTAGCCAGGATGGTCTCGATCTCCTGACCTCGTGATCCGCCTGCCTTGGCCTCCCAAAGTGCTGGGATTACAGACGTGAGCCACCGCATCCGGCCCAACAATGGCATTCTTAAGCATTTAGCCAACTGATTTGAAAACTGAGTTTTATACTAAAACCTACACACTGAAGTTTATAGAAGTTTTCTTCTTCATAATTTTCAAAAACTGAAAACAGCAAAGATATTTAATAGGTGAGAAGACAAACTGTGGTACATCCATAGAATAAAATATAACTTAGCAATTAAAAGGAATGGGCTGGGGCTATCAACCTAAACAACTTGGATGAATCTTGAATGGATATTATTAGTGAAAAAAGTAAGTCTGTAAAGGCAACATACTCTATAATTCCATTCATATGACATTCTAGAAAAAGCTAAACTATTTATGGAAACAGAACAAAGATTGCCAGTAATCTTGTGAGATAAAGGAGAGTTGAATATATGGAGCACAGGGAATTTTATAAGGCTATGAAAGTATTCTGTTTGATACTGTATTGGTTAAGATGGATAGTGATAACAGTGGATACACAACACTGTGTATTTGTCAGAACACATAGAGCCTTAAAACACAAAGAGTGAATGTTATGTATGCAAATTTTAAAACATCAGTTAAGAGATGTGGGGACTCTAGAATGTCGACTGTGATGAAAAATTTTACTACGGATGTATAACATAACATAATTGATGATGATGGGTGAGAAAAGAGCTGACCTAAGTAATTTTGGAAATGAATGGGGTATGTAAAAATAAAGACAAAAGGAAGTGTATCTGGGTACTGCATGCTAGTAGTTAAAAGTATTTTCCATTGGAGTAAAGTATAACAATTCCAAAACCACGCTAATGAATGCTGAGCTTTAGCAGCTAAGTGTGTGGTTGGGTTACAGTGAGAGCCAGGTTTTTCACTCTTAGATTGGTAATTTATAGATAAGCAAGAAGAGAAGTCTGGAATGATACATATATTAATGGATTAGAATTGGAGTCATCAGTATAAACTCATATTTACTTTAACATAAATACGTTAATAGTCAGTTTGGGCTGCTATAACAGAATATCATGGATTGAGTGTCCAAAACAAACATTTGTTTCTCACAGATCTGGAGGCTGGAAGTTCAATATCAAGATGCCATTATAGTCAACTTCTTGGTGAGGGTCCTCCTCCTGGTTACAAACAGCTGCCTCCTCCCTGTGCCTTCACTTGACAAAGAGAGAAAGTTCTGTCCTTTCATCTCCCTATAGGTCCACTAATCTGATCATGGAGCCTCCATACTCATGATCTAATCTAACCCTAGTTTCTTCCCAAAAGCCCTACCTCCAAATACCATCACATTGGGAGTTAAGGTTTCAACATATGAATTTTGGGGGATGCAAGCATTTAATCCGGAGCACAGATGTACAAACACAGATGATATATAATCTATATATTATATGTAACCCACACATCATATGTACATACATGTCTAACATAAACACACATATACAATCTGTATATGTGTACATTATAAATGTTTATAAATGTGTTTAATCCACTTAATTTGTATACATACACATTATAAATATGTTTATAAGATATATACACATTTCCTGGCTGTATCAGCTGTAAGGTCCTAGAAGCAATGAGAACAAAGTAGCAACAAATACACACAACACTCATATTATGGTTTCCAACACTGTTCTCTTACAAAAAGAATCAGTGCTCCTTGGAAAAATGGATGATTCTAAGACTAGGACAGGAAATATACAAGATGAGTATGGAGCACATTTTTTACCAAATGTAAACAGGTGCTCAAAACAAAAAAAAAACTATTTAAAAAACAATGAGTATATGTCAAAAGAACATCATAGCTAAATGAAAGAGATCCCAATGGCCACAGGTAGAAGAATTTGAATAAGAAAAAAAGTCATAGTGTGATAACCCAAATTATAAAGTAAATATCCGAGAGTCCAAAGGATATAAAGAAACCATTTAATAAGGGAATAAAAAGTGACTAATTCTGTTGGAAGCAACTTTATCTCAGCTTATTTAACATAAAGAGAGCCAAGTCTCTTGGGATTAATGTTAAACTCCCTGTTAACTAGAAAAGGGCCTGGCAAACTAGCCTCTCCAGCCACCTGTTTTGTACACTTTAAAAGGTAGTTGGTTGCATTTTTAAATGGTTAAGGGCAAAACAATACCCTGTGGGATGTGGAATTTAAATTTGTGTCCAGTTTTATTGGGAAAAAAATACACAGATGGGGAACATATGCAAATCCCCTATGCAGAAAAAGTCAAATAATTTATGCAGATACTTCCCTTCAAGGGGGTAGAGTATAACTCTCCACTCCTTAAGGAGTGTGGGCTACACAAGTGACTTCCTTTAAAAAAAAAATACTGAATGAAAAGAGGAGCAAAGAGTAACTTTTCATTGAAGAAATGTGGCAAAAACTCCCTCAGCCACTGGATCAAGCTGAACATCATCACTGATAAGTCATGTGGATATGTACCCTTGTAATGTTGTGAGGAAATTACAATTTACCTCTGAGGTTTTCCTTCCCAAAATCCACAATCCCCCATCTAATCTTAGAAAAATATCAGACAAATATAAACAGAGGGACATTCTACATAAAAACTGGCTAGTATTTCTAAAAACACTTGTTGGAGCTCAGAAAATAATACTGCAAAATGAAAGTCTCAGAGGCAGCCTCAGAAGCAAGTTTCTCCCTAATCTTCTCCTGACCCCCACATTCTTTCCTGAGGCAAACTATAGAAACTAGAGTCTCTTTTCCCCAAGACAAGAGTCCATAACCCATTTCCCCAAAGCAAGCCAGAAACCCTAAAAATATTACTCTGACTTTGCCCCTCTTTTCTGCGTAAAAATTGACCATAAATAAATTATCTGACCTATCTCATTTGATTGTAGGTCATAAAACCCCAATTTCAGAGAGGGTCCTGCCTCATACCCAGCAGGAAGGAATGCTGCACAGAGAGGCAAAGAAGACTCTACACAGAGAAGCCTTGCTGTGCTTCCTCACTCAGTCTGTTAGCATTAGACCATATACTTTTTGTTCAATCATATTTCTACAGGTCCATTCATACTTTGTTGAACTTAAGCATAAAATGAGCATTTTCTGCTGTATCTTTGGATCTTCATTTTGAAGGCTCCCATGTCACGTAGAACTATGGTCAATTAAATTTGTTATACTTGTTTCTTGGTAACCTTTCTTTGTTATAGAGGTGTCGGCTGTGACCCTTATGACAGGGAGGAAAGGAATCAACCCCCTTTTACCCTGAGGCTGTCAGGCAATGGAAGCCTGAGAAACATTCACAGCTCAGAGGGGTCTAAGGAAACATAATGACTACAAATAATCTGGTATTATAGATAGAACTAAAATTTGGATGTTAGACAAAAATCTAAAGAAATCTAAGTAAAGTACTGACTTCAGTTCATAATATTGTATCACTGTTGACTTGTTAGTTGTGACTAATGTAACATAGGGAATGTAAGATATTAACAGTAGGGTAAACTAGATGTGGAATATTCTGGTTGTCTCTGTACTCTTCCAGAAACTTTTGTGTAAACGTAAAAATATTCTTAAATAATAGAGTTTATTTAAAAAGAGTGGTAATGTTGACTCAAATGTTTATGTTTGGAATTTTACCTGTGTGAAACATGGGTAAAAAAAATGATTAGTGGAAACTTGTGGCTGGGGAACCAGTTGTCTTTTTTGGAAGAGAGAAGAGAACAGTGAACGTTACAGACTGTTATCGAAAAGCATGTATTAGCTTTCATTTTTATTGTATTATTACCGCTATTTGATATCATCTCGGAATCCTGCATCTGTTAGTGAAATTGCAGGAATAAAATTTTATTATTTTACCCTGGTGTTAGAAGTTTTTATCTGTTGAATCTTTTAGCGGTGAATTCAGGTGTTATAATATACAAACATACTTTGATAGTATTGCACTAAAAATAAGAATACTAACCATCTGAAACTGTGGTGACTTTTGCCTAGTCAGATATGATTCGTGTGCACTCTGCTGTCCTCTGCTCCTAGCTTCCCTAATTGGATAGCAGCCTCTGGTATGCCACATGATACAATGTGCAGAAACCTAAAAGTGACTTTTTTTCATATTTGACCTTTTCATAGTAAACTGAAATAGTAGGAAATAATGTATTTTTGTTTACTGTAAGTTTGGTTTGAAGTTACAGTATTTATACTTGCAAACTATAGAATGTAAGCTGATGCTACTCTGTGGCCTATTTTTTACAGCCTTTATGTTAAAAATGTTTATTACAGTAGTGTTGCCCCCAAATTCATATCTATATGATACCTATTTATATGACCTTATTTGACAATAGAGTCTTTGCACATGGAATTATCAAGTTAAAATGAGGTCACACTGGATTGGCATAGGCTCTAAATCCAATCACTGGTCACTTCTTCTGTAAGTGACACAGATGCATGGAGTCATGGGAGAAGTCCACGTGAAGAAGCAGAGATCGGAATGATGTATTTACAAGCCAAGGAATGACAATTGCCAGCAGCCACCAGAAGCAAGAGGCAAGGAAGTGTTCTTCCCTAGAGCTTTGGGAGAGAGCATGCCCAGTCGACACCTCGATTTGGACTTTAGCCTCAAGAGTATGAGAACAGATTTATATTGTTTTAAGTCACCCAGTTTGTGGCAATTTGTTACAGAAGCCCTAAGAAACTAATAAATACATACTTTAAAAGTTTATAAAAAACAAAGAAAATGTGAAAGATATCACATGTGGCCCACAAAGCCTACAATACTTACTGAGTTATCCTTTAAGAAAAATGTGTCCACCTTTGCTTTAGAGCCTTGCCTTAACAATTTTAATGTTTGGATGTAGAGTAGCCTTGAATCGAGTGATAATTTGTCCCTATTGCTGAGGTTTGCAACTTCTCGAATCTTCCTTCAATGCCCCAGGTGATGAATTAGCACTCTCTGCTCTAGTTGGGTAAGTATCTCTCCTGACACCTTGTGAGATCTTTGCACTGCCTTACGGAGTCTTGCCTGACACACATATGGCTTAGCATTCAGCTGACTCAGTAGGGATCCCTGTGCATTTTTTCACCATTACATCTTTCTCTCCGGAGCTCTGCTTTGCAACTTATAGACACCTCAGCCTCCCTGAATTCTAATCTCCTCAACTGGGGGATCACCATGCAGATCACTGTGTTGTGTTGGGGATTCTCACCTCTGCTCCCTAACTCTGGAGTGTGTCATCCAGCAGGGTAAGAGAAGGCTTACAGAAGTCTTGTGCCGCTTGTTGTCCGAGGTCTGCAAATATTTTTCTCACATATTTTTTCCAGCATTCTAGTTGCAAATAGCAGAAATGTAAGTCCTGGCTCTGTTACTCTAACATGGTTAGAAATGGAAGCCCTTTATCTATTATTTTTATTCTTATAAATGTTGACCAGTACGTTTAAGTGTAATAAGAAGAATTAAGCATATGATTCACATCCTAAACCTAGAATGGTATAGGACTTCTTCCGTGTCTAATGCCAGAAGTGCCCATTTTTAATTATGTGGAAGTCATTCACAACCTGATCCCAAGTTCCTGTATAAGATAAAAGCTGACTTTCTAGGGAATGCCTTAAACCTGACTATTGAAACCAACTTTCATAACAGCTCACAGGTGCTAATGGCTAAGTCTTCCATCCACATACAAACTGATATGTAATATTTAAACTCAAAAATACTCGACCAACATTACGTTTTTGCTTGTTTGCTTCTTTGACACCTTAGGATATTTAAAAACAAAAATATCTTGTTTTCTACATGCTCAAATTGCTGATATTTGAACACAGTTCCAAATTAGCCTAATCAGTGGAGTGTATAAATGGATTTAGGGAGTTATGTGCAGTTATTCAGGTCCCCAAAACAAATTGATTATTAAAATACCAAAATCCTTTCATAATATTACTTTAGCTTCTGGAGGTCTTACTATACCAGTCTGCTTCTCTGTAGAACTATAAATGACTTCTTGCCATTCAAGGATGGAATTTAAAAATAAGCAATGTAATATTTACTAAATAAATAGAAAAGAGAAATCTAACAGTTCTTGAACTATGTTGCATAGCCTTGCATGAATGATTTGTATATAAGATATACAAAGTTTATATATATATATATCTTGTATATATAAGATATACAAAGCTTATCTTCACTACTATATTATCATCAATTATCAAGTTTCTCAGGGAAACACAATTTTATCCAATTTTTCTTCTAAAAATAAAGGTTTAAATTTTCTCATAGCATTATTTTATACTTTTTAAGACCCTGGAAAAATAAAAGCAGAAATATGTATTTTTATTTTAAGTTTTAAATGCATCTACAGTTAATCTTCAGTGTAGCTCCTTATCGTCTCTGCCCCTCTCCATCTCTCTCTCTAGCTCACTGTCTCTCCAGACACATGCTCCCAACACACACTGAAAACATTATGTCTCAAAGAAAGCAGATAAGAATAGCTAACATGTAATGACAAGTAACTATATACCAGAAAATGACTTAATTTCCTTACAAATCTCATTTTATTTAAGACTCAAATAATCATCACTCTTATTCCCATGGAAAAAGTAATTAAGCTTTGGGAAGTTTTCCATTTTAGTAAAGGCAAGCTGAATCAGCATTTGAAGACAGCTCCATATTCTCATACGCAATATTTTATTATATAACTGTTTGGAATTCAAGAAGAGTTTAGTGGCTAACATATTTGCTCTTCAAGACTGCAAGATGGTTCATCTGACATGTTTTTATTTTCATGCATTTAGGTTTCCCTATTTTCTTTTTTTTTTTTTTTTGTTAAGCTGTTGCATTCTATTAAACATCATACAGTTTTCTTTGTGGATAACCTGTTTCTGATTATATCCTTAGAACAAATTATTAAATTGTTAGAAATTGTGTAAGGAATTATGGCACAGTGCCATAGTGTCTTCCAGTTTCTAAATCCTTCTTAAGGGTGCATCTAACTGGAAATATTTTACTATGTTTAAAATGTGAGTCAGGGACAAACATGCATTCTATTAATAGCTTTTTGTGTTTTACTGTAAGCTTACTTTAAATTTTCATGTTATTAATTAAAATTGTGTATACCATTTAAAATTTAGGAAAGAGACTCCATGGCAGATATAATGATGCAGAATCTCCTTGGGTAGAACTTAAGTATCTAAGAAAAAATAAATTCCTGGGTAATTGTGATGTACACGAAAGTTGAAGATCTACTGATTCATGCTGATGCCCCAATGCCTTAATTGGACTCCATCCACTTTCAATAGATGTAAAACACAATGATTTGATATAACTTGCAAACACTTTCTGTATGCCTTGTATTCATCAGGGTGATTCTACTTATTTTCCAGTTCAAGCAAATGCTCCCTTGTCAATTTAGATACATTGAATTAACTTAAGCTCAATAATGACAGTAAGGTAATTACACAAACATCACAATTCCAACTAGTGCCAATGTGAACATACTGCAGTTGAAGATGTTTGCTATTAATCTTATACTTTTGTGAATGCTATATTATTTACCAATAACAACTGAAGAATAAAGCGAAGTCATAAAAAATAGAAAAATTGTTAGTAGTTCATACAACGATTCACGCTAAATAAAATATGAATTCCAAAGATTGCTTAGGACATTTTCAAACGAAAGCTAAGCAAAAGGATTATATATGTTCAAACCAGAATAGCTAGTGTTTACACAAGATGGGTATTTATTTTAAAAAACAATAGTATTAATAACATATATAAAACATACGATATTTATTTATGCAAACTGTATTACAGAATTGTGCAATCATCACCACAAATAATTTTAAAACATTTCCATTACCCCCAAAAAGAAGTCTTTTGCCCATCTGCAGTTATCATTCCCACCTCACCCTCAAACCGTGTATCTATGTTATGTCTTTATTGAATTGGCTTTTCAGAAAATTTCTTAAAAATGAAATCATAAAACATGTATTATTTTTTGTCTGGCTTATTTCACTATTTATGTTTTTTAGTTCAGCCATGTTGTAGCTTCTATTAATACTTCATTGTTTTTGTTGCTACATAGTATTCTATTATATGGATATATCACATTTTATTTATCTATCATCAGCTCAGGGGTATTTGGGTTGTTTATTAGAAGATAAAATAATTATTTCTGTAAAAATATTCTACCAAATTTAGCAAAAGACTACTAGATATAATTAAAGGTATCAAGATGGCAAGAATAAACCTCAATGCACAAAAATATATGTTTTTCCTATATAAAATTCATTAAAAATTAAAATTTAAGACAAAATATTACTTAATCTGGTATCAGAAAATGTTAAGTACTTGGGTTTAAATTTAACAAAATATGTCTAAACCTGTAAACTGTAATCTGCATAATCTTGCTGTGAGAAAGGGAGACGCCATGTTCATAGATCAAAAAAGTCAATATTGTTAGTGTCATTTTTCTTGAAATTGATCTACAGATTTAAGGCAATCACCATCAAAATCCCATTAGATTTTGTTTGTGGAAATTTAACCTTTGATTATAAATTTTTTAGCATATGTGAAAGACCTAGAATAATTTTGAAAATGAAGAAAACAGATACCTTAAAGTACCTGATTTCAAGGCTTACTGTGAAGATATACATAGTCATTTAATTTTCCACAAAAGTGGCTTTAATATTTCATGGAGATATTTTTTTAAAAGGAATTTTTTTGCCTTGTTTATTAACAAAGTATATTAGACTGCTTGATAGCCATATGAAAAATAAAAATTATAAAAATAAAAACTGGACCTTTATCTCACACCATACAAAGAAAAAATGGAATCAAAATTTATCATAGGCTTATTAATTTAGAAGCTTAAAATAAACAGCCTAAATTTAAAAATATTTATAGGAGAACACCTTTGTAGTTTTAGACTAGGCAAAAATATTGTGAATAAAGCACAATAGGATTAACTATGAAAAAATAAAATAAGTTGTATTTCATCAAAATTTTCTGTTCTTCAATAAACACCATTAAGAAAATGAAAAGGCACAAACTGATAGAATATGGTATACTGATATTTGACAATTATATTATATTGAGAATATATAAAGAACTCTAGTAAGTTAATTACAGAAAAAACAAATTAAGCAATGTGATTTGGTGTAAAAAGAAAAGATTTAAACAAACAAACAAAGACATAGAAATGGGCCGTGAGTCCATGGGAAGATGCTCAACACCACTAATCAGCAGATAATTCAAAATTAGAAGTATGATTGGATTCCACTAAATACCTCATGAAACATCAGACATTTTAAAGAACAAAATTCTAACACTGGCAAGGATATAATGAGAGGAAAACTTTCATACATTTCTGGTGAGATTGTAAAGTAATAAAACCATTTTGGAAAACTTTTCATGGCTTTCTTATTAAAGTTAACTAGAAAGTTACCATAGAATTAAGCAATTCCTTCACCAAGTATTTACTCAGAAGATATAACACATGTAGTCACAAAAGGGACTGACATATGAATATTTATAGCAGCAATTCATAATAGCAATATATTGACTATAACATCTATTAGTTGAATGCATAAACAAATTGTGCTATATGAACAAGTTTAAATTTTGTTTAGTAGTAAAATTAACAAAAAATACAAACAACAACATGGATTTATTTCTAAAATTATCATGCTGCACATAAGAAGCCACAGACAGAGAATACATACTTCATAATTCCATTTCTATTAATCTATAGAAAGGGCATCTATTCTGAAAAATGGGCATGGTGTCTTTCAACAAGACAGGGGTTGCCTGGGGTGGTTAGCTGTGAGAATTGAAGAAGAATTACTAGGGAATTTTTATTTGTGCTACAAATGTTCTGTATCTTGACTGTGGTGGTGCAAGTGGTGCAAGTATTTGCAAAACCTTTAACTGACCACAGACTTTTTAGAGCTGTAAATGTTTTTATTTTAAAACGCTTTCACTTAAAATGATTAGCTTTTATTGTACTGAATTTGATCACCATAATGTTCATTTAAAAAATTAAATTGAGAGATAAATCCAAAGCTCTTATGATGGTTCTATTATTAATTAATTATTATTAATTAATCAGGTAGCATTAATAAATTGCTTAACATTTTAGAATTTCCACAAATTAAAGAGAATAATTAAAACTAGGTAATATTAGCATGAAGGGTTGTTGAATTTTGTCAAAGGCCTTTTCTGCATCTATTGAGATAATCATGTGGTTTTTGTCTTTGGTTCTGTTTATATGCTGGATTATGTTTACAGATTTTCATATGTTGAACCAGCCTTGCATCCCAGGGATGAAGCCCACTTGATCATGGTGGATAAGCTTTTTGATGTGTTGCTGTATTTGGTTTGCCAGGATTTTATTGAGGATTTTTGCATCAATATTCATCAAGGATATTGGTCTAAAATTCTCTTTTTTTGTTGTGTCTCTGCCAGGCTTTGGTGTCAGGATGATGCTGGCCTCATAAAATGAGTTAGGTAGTATTCCCTCTTTTTCTGTTGTTTGGAATAGTTTCAGAAGGAATGGTACCAGCTCCTCCTTGTACCTCTGGTGGAAATCGGCTGTGAATCCACCTGGTCCTGGACTTTTTTTGGTTGGTAAGCTATTAATTACTGCCTCAATTTCAGAGCCTGTTATTGGTCTATTCAGAGATTCAACTTCTTCCTGGTTTAGTCTTGGGAGAGTGTATGTGTCAAGGAATTTATCCATTTCTTCTAGATTTTCTAGTTTATTTGCTTAGAGGTGTTTATAGTATTCTCTGATGGTAGTTTGTATTTCTGTGGGATCAGTGGTGATATCCCCTTTGTCATTTGAAATAGGAACACTTTTACACTGTTGGTGGGACTGTGAACTAGTTCAACCATTGTGGAAGTTGGTGTGGCGATTCCTCAGGGATCTAGAACTAGAAATACCATTTGCCCCAGCCATCCCATTACTGGGTATATACCCAAAGAACTATAAATCATGCTGCTATAAAGACACGTGCACACATATGTTTATTGCGGCACTATTCACCATAGCAAAGACTTGGAACCAACCCAAATGTCCAACAATGATAGACTGGATTAAGAAAATGTGGCACATATACACCATGGAATACTATGCAGCCATAAAAAAGGATGAGTTCATGTCCTTTGTAGGGACATGGATGAAGCTGGAAACCATCATTCTCAGCAAACTATCACAAGGACAAAAAACCAAGCACCGCATGTTCTCACTCATAGGTGGGAATTGAACAATGAGAACACATGAACACAGGAAGGGGAACATCACACACCAGGGACTGTTGTGGGGTGGGGGGAGGGGGGAGGGATAGCATTAGGAGATATACCTAATGCTAAATGATGAGTTAATGGGTGCAGCACACCAACCTGGCACATGCATACATATGTAACAAACCTGTACGTTGTGCACATGTACCCTAAAACTTAAAGTATAATAATAATAATAATAATAACAAACTAGGTAATATTTGAAATGTATGTCACTTCCAATTAGTACAACTATATGTCTTAAAATAGTGAAATAAATTAAGATAAAAAATACAATAATGGAAATGGTTGACTTTAATATTTTTAAAAGTATTCTATGTAAAAACAATTATGGGATAATTATTACCTCTTATTTGAGTTCTATGCTAAAATTGGGTGGGGTAAATCTTGTGTGCTTCAAAGCAATAATTTCAGAGATAATACATAAATTTTGCATAGAAGATCACTTTTGCTACTTGGAAATCCATGTAAATTGGGTAGAATAAGTAGTGTTTTTAGAAGAAAGTAAATGAACGATACATGTTTTCGTGAATTGGAGCTACGCTTATTTGATGATACAATGGTTACACCAGCTTTATGCAAAATATGAAGGACATGTTCTGGGTGTTCATTTCACTTACAGAAAATGTTTATTTCATTAATAAGAAGCTTAAATATAAACATGCAAATCATAAAATCTAGACTCATACTTTGAATTCAAAATTTATAGTCCTGCAGACATTTTGGTAATTGTATTAGTCTGTTTTCATGCTGCCAATAAATACATACCTGAGACTGGATAATTTACCAAAGAAAGAGGTTTAATTGGACTTACAGTTCCATATGGCTTGGGAGGCTACACAATCATGTTGGAAGACCAGAAGGAACAAGTCCTATCTTACATGGATGGCAGCAGGCAAAAAGAGAATGAGGACAATGCAAGAGCAGAAACACCTGACAAAACCATCAGATCTTGTGAGACTTATTCAGTATCACGACAACAGTATGGAGAAAACCTCCCTCATGATTCAATGATCCCATCAGGTCCCTCCCACAACATGTAGGAATTACGGGAGGACAAATAATATGATATTTGGGTGTGGACACAGCCAAACCATATCATTCCACCCATGGCACCTCCCAAATTTCATGTCCTCACATTTCAAAAACAATCATGCCTTCCCAACAGTCCCCCAAAGACTTAACTCATTTCAGCATTAACTCAAAAGTCCATAGTCTGAAGTCTCATCTGATATAAGGCAAGTTCTTTCCACCTATTGTTACTGGGGGGTCCTTGCTCCCAGAGCTTCCAAGATGGCAGCGGGCCGCTTCCAAGGTGGCAGCGGGCCGCTTCCAAGGTGGCAGCGGGCCGCTTCCAAGGTGGCAGCGGGCCGCTTCCAAGGTGGCAGCGGGCCGCTTCCAAGATGGTGGCAAGCCTCGTGTTCTCTGATCTGGGGTTCTTGGCCTCACGGATTCCAAAGACTGGAATCTTGGGTCATGCAGTGAGTGTTATAGCTCTATTAGAAGGCGTGAGTCATGGAAGAGAACTGTGGAACCCAGTGACTAGTGTTCAGCTCGATTAGGACGAACCCATGCACTTAGCTGTGCAGGAACAATGGCAATCCTCTAGCCCAATCAGGAGCGTCAATGGGCCCCTCGCTGGATCAGGAGCACAGCAGACACCCTGCCGGATCTGGAGGATGGAAGTCAGCGGCGGGTCTGAGATGGCGGCAAACAGCAGTGGTGGATGGTGAGCGAAAGCTCAGCTTGAGCCATAACAAACATGGACCAGAACAGTGCAGTTGCAAGATTTAATAGAGTGAAATAGGGTGAAAAAAGAGCTCCCATACAAAGGGAGGGGATTCAAAGGAGGTTGCCTTTGCCGGCTCAAATGCCTGGGTTTATATCCAGATCATTGTCCCTCCTGCTGTGCTCTCAGGCAATAGATGATTGGCTGTTTCTTTACCTCCTGTTTTTGTCTAATTAGCATTTTAGTGAGCTCTCTTTACTATCTGATTGGTCAGGTGTGATCTAAGTTGCAAGCCCCATGTTTAAAGGTGGAAGAGGTCACCTTCCCAGCTAGGCTTAGGGATTCTTAGTCGGCCTAGGAAATCCAGCTACTCCTGTCTCTCACTATGAGCCTGTAAAATCAAGGCAAGCTAGTTATTTCCTAGATACAATGAGGGTACAGACATTGGGTAAATACAACCATTCCAAATGGGAGACATTGGCCAAAACAAAGGGGCTATGGGGCCCATGCAAGCCCAAAATCCAATGGGGCAGTCAAATCTTAAAGCTCCAAAATGAGCTCATTTGATTCCATGTTACACAGCCAGGTCACACTGATGCAAGTGATGGGTTCTTGTGGTCTTGGGTAACTCTGACCCTGTGGCTTTGAAGGGTACAGCCTCCCTCCCAGCTGCTTTCACAGGCTGGCATTGAGTGTCTGCAGCTTTTCCAGCTGCACGCTGCAAGCTGTCAGTGGATCTACCATTCTGGGGTCTGCAGGATGGTGGCCCTCTTCTCACAGCTCCACTAGGTGGTGCCCCATAGAGACTCTGTGTCGGGGCTCCAACCCTACATTTCCCTTCGGCACTGCCCTAGTAGAGGTTCTCCATGAGAGCCCCACCCCTGCAGCAAACTTCTACCTGGGCATGCAGGTATTTCCATAAATCCTCTGAAATCTAGGCAAAGGTTCTCAAACCTCAATTCTTGACTTCTGTGCATCTGCAGGCTCAACACCACATAGAAGCTGCCAAGGCTGCGGCTTCCACCCTCTGAAGCCCCAGCCTGAGCTCTACATTGGCCCCTTTCAGCCATAGATAGAGAGGCTGGGACACAGTGTACCAATTCCCTAGGCTGCACACAGCTCTGGGACCCTGGGCCCAGCCCATGAAAGCACTTTTTTTTTTTTTTTCCCTAGGCCTCCAGACCTGTGATGGGAGGAGCTGACGTGTTGACAGCTGACATGCCCTGGTGACATTTTCTCCATTGTCTTGGGGATTAACATTTGGTTTCTCGTTACTTGTGCAAATTTCTGCAGGCTGCTTGAATTTCTCCTCAGAAAATGGGATTATCTTTTCTATCACATCATCAGGCTGCAAATTTTTCAAACATATATGCTCTTTTTCCCTTTTAAAAATGAATGCTTTTAACAGCACCCAAAGCACATCTTGCATGCTTTGCTGCTTAGAAATGTCTTATGCCAGATACTCTAAATCATCTCTCTCAAGTTCAAAGTTCCACAAGTCTGTAGGGGAGGGGCAAAATGCCCCCAGTCTCTTTGCTAAAACATAGCAAGAGTCATCTTCACTCCAGTTCCCAACAAGTTGCTCATCTCTATCTGAGACCACCTCAGCCTGGACCTTATTTTCCATATTGCTATCAGCGTTTTGGGCAAAGCCATTTAACAAGTCTCTAGGAAGTTCCAGACTTTCCAACATTTTCCCGTCTTCTTCTGAGCCCTCCAAATTGTTACAACCTCTACCCTTTATCCAGTTCCAAAGTCACTTCCACATTTTTGGGTATCTTTTCAACAATGCACCACTCTACTGGTACCAATTTACTGTTTTAGTCTGTTTTCAAGTTGCTGATAAAGACATACCCAAGACCGGGCAATTTTAAAAAGAAAGAGGTGTAATTGGATTTTCAGTTCCACGTGGCTGGAGAAGCCTCACAATCATGGCAGAAGGCAAGAAGCAGCAAGTCCCATCTTACATGAATGGCAGCAGGCAAAGAGAGAATGAGGGAGAGGCAAATGCAGAAACCCCTGATAAAACTATCAGATCTTGTGAGACTTATTCAGTACCACAAGAACAGTATGGGGGAAAGTGCCCCCATGATTTAGTGATCTCACACTGGGTCCCTACCTCTGAAATCACATGGGAATTATGGCAACACAATTAAAGATGAGATTTGGGTGGGGACACAGAGCCAAATCATGTAAGTAATATACACAAAATAGTTCTTCAAAGTATTTAGTTTTATCTGATAAGTGATAGCCATCATTCATTCAATGCAAAAATTGTACCTTTCCTCCCTTAACAAATACTACCCATATCAGAAACAAAAAATGTATGGTAGTTTCCCAATTTATTTCTTTTATTGTTATGATTATAAATAAACCAAACTGGCAAAAAGGACAATAACATGTTAGAAATATGATAGGTAACAAAGTTTTCTGAGAAACCATGTTTACCATATGTTTCATTAACATCTTTCTGGTAATCTAATATCTCCTTTTGATACATAAAGATTGAACATCTTCCCCATGGGAAGACTAAGGGCTGATGCCTCAAACAAGCCTTGTTTTAATTGGTCAAAGGCCCTTTTAGCTTCTGGTTTCCAAATTAGGGAGTGGGTTTTAGCTGCCTGAGTTTCGTTTATTAGGTGATGTAAGAGACAAGCTATTTCACCATACCTGGATATCCATATCCATAAGCTGTAGAACCCTGTAATGCCCAAGAATCCCCTCAGTTGTTTGAGGGCTTTGGGGAGGAGAAAGGAGGACTCAGGCTTGAACATTTCTTTGCTTAGTCTCCTGGTCCCCTCTGACAAGACTAGGCCTAGGTTCTTCACTGAAGGCTGACAGAGCTGAGTATTAGATTTGAGACCTTATTTCCTCTGTTAGCTGCAAAATTAAGAAGAACCCTACTGTGCTCCTGAGAGACTTCCTCAGTTGGGGCACAAAGGAGAATGTCATCTACACATTGTAAAACTACACTGAGGATAAAGGAACTCAGAGAGATCTTTTGACAATGCCTGCCCAAACAAGTGGGGGCTATCTCAGAATCCCTGAAGTAACACCATCCAGGTTAGCTGGGTGGTCTAGTTGAAGGGATCCACTAATGCAAACAAATACCAGGAGTCTGGTGTAACAGTATTCAAAATAAGGCATCCTTTCAGTCCAGGACTGTGAATGATTTTAGTTCCCTCGTGTATTTGAGTTAACAGGGTATAGGGACTGGGAACTGCCAGGTGTATTGGAACCACAGCCTCATTAAGGAGGCAGAAGTCCTAGACCAGTCTCCAGTCCTCATTGGGTTTTTGTACCCCCAATATCGGGGTATTATAAGGGCTGTTGCAGGATTCAAGGAGGCCCTGCATCCTCAAGTTATCGATGCTAGCTCCTAGCCCTTTCTTAACTTCTGGTTTTAGGGGATATGTTTCTGTTTAGCTAAGGAGGTAGGATCCTTAAGATGGACCCAAACTGGTATAATGATTGTGGCTCAGCCAATTTTCCCTGAAGTTGCCCAAACTTCTGGGTTAATATTGGTCTCCACTAGAGGGAAACAAAGAGTCATTCCTGAAGCCAAAAAGATGGTGGTTCCTACATGAGCTAAGATATCTCTGCATAGCAAAGGAGTCGGGCTTTTGGGCATGATTAAAAAGGTGTGAGTAAACCAGAGGTCTCCTCAACTACAACTAAGGGGTTGGAAAAATTTCAGATTAAAGGCTTTCCGGAGATGCCCTGCATGTTCATGCTGAGAGAAGTGGGGGGCCCAGATTGTAGAAGTGAACTGAAAGGCCTGCTCCAGTGTCCAGGAGGAGGTCCACATTCCTCCCTTCAACTTCCAGAATCACCTGGGGCTCCTGGATGGTAATGGTGGTCTGAACCACCAGATCCAGGGAGAGGAGCCCTGGGACCCATCAGTTCTGCTGGGCAGTTTGGGAGACTGGCTCTGGACCCAGTGGCCTGCATCTCCAGGGACAGTCCACCCTCCAGTGGTCCTATCACAAATTGGACAAGTTAAAGGCGGCTTCCTCATGTGGCCTGTGCAGTGCTTCCTAAAGTGCCCTGGCTTGCCACTTTGTAGCAGTTAACACGTGCATCTCAGGGATTCTGGGGTTTGTAAGCCTGCAAGCCAGCCATTAGAGCCTCTTCCTTTTTCTTCTGTCTCCCCTCTCTCTCAGGCTTCCTTCTAATCCTTATTGTAAAAGACTGAGGTGGCTACTTTCAGGAGGTTCTACAAAGCACTATCTGGTCCTATGACTTGCTTCTGCAGCTTCCTCCTGATATCCAGGTTTCCCTGAGTAATAAAAGTATCCTTTAGGATTAGTTGTCCCTCAACTGAATCCAGAGGTAGAAAGCTGTGGTTTGCCAAAGCCCTTCTTAGCCTTCCCAAGGAGGCCATGGTGTTCTCATCTGATCCCCAGTCTATCATGGATAGTTTGGAATAATTGAGAGACTTAGTTCTAGTCCTTTGTATGCACTCTAGTATGTACACCTGAAAGTGTTTTCTTTTCCATTCTCCCATTTTATCATTGGGGTCTCATTTAGGGTGTCCTTCAATGGTACTGCTATTCTTCCAACTGGATAAGGCCCATTTCCTTTCCTGGCACAATATGATATATAAAGCTCATCTCCAAAATTTTCTGCTGCTTGCAGGGCGGCCTGCTTTAGCAGTAGTCAGGGTTTGATTCAAAAGTAACATAACATCCTTCCAGGAGATTCAAACACCTATGTTGAACTCTGTAAAGCCTCTATATACATGTCAGGGTCAGCATGTTACAGCTCTCTCATTCCCACCACCTGCAGCACAGCAAATGGTGAAGGGGTATGTTTCAGCCTATTTGTGTTACAGCTCATTTAGTAATTCCATCCTGCTCCAGCCCATGTCTCCTGGGCTGGCCTGGCCCTGCTGCTGCTTCTGTTCATGTGAGGTGGCCACCCAATGCTAGCAGAGGACGGGAGGGCTATGGTGTTACAGCTCTGGCTCAGAGAAGTCCAATGTCTGCACCTCCAGAAAGGTTGCCACTCTTCACTCCCACAGTCCAGTGAATGGGAGCATGTCACCGCCCGCAGCTCAGTGAGCTGGCCAGGAAAATGTTACAGCCTTTTTCATGCCCTCCTTTCAGCAGCTCCCAAGTTCTTGTCCCACGTCCAGGAAACAGAAAGTAATACAAACTAGTGGAGGGTTAGCAAGGCAGAGAAGAACTTCATTTAGCAATAGAACAGTTCTCAGTGGAGAGAAGACCTGAAGTGGGTAGGTCCTATCAGCAGGCAGGTAGTCCCAACATGTGTCTGAGTGTGGCTGAGTCCAGGGTTTTTATGGGCTCAGAATGGAGGATGTGGATGCCGATTGGTCAATGAGTGGGCCCAGAAAATGCACCATTCAACTGGCCAAAAGGCATCAGGGAAGTTCTCACTCCAGGTCGTGGACTCCATGTCTGACAGCATCCTACTTGTATATGAGATGAAACTCAGTGGTGAATGTTAAAAATGTATTCAATTAATATGTGCAACTATTATACATCAATAAAAAATAGATGTTAAATGAAAAAATATGAATGGTATAAAATAATTAGGAATTAAACAAGTCTGATTTGAGTAATTATTCTAATACAGGTTGAGCATTCTTAATCTGAAAATCTGAAATCTGAAGTGCTCCAAAATCAAAAACTTTTTGAGTGCTGACATGAAAATACAAGTGGAAAATTCCACACCTGACCTCATATGATGAATTCCAATCAAAATGTGGTTGAACAACACCATATGCAACACCGTTTATTCAGTGTCCCTAGTAGAAAGAACACCTTCCCATCCCCCTTCTTTTGCAATATATCTTCTCTGCACATACCCAGACTCCCCTATGTGAGCCCACAGAGTATAATAACATGACACATGTGCAGGCTCGACGTGCCATTGGTGCATTTTCCATAATGCCTCACATGTGTCCAAGACCTACATGCACTATTCACTGTGTTTTGTTTTTTCTGTTTCTCTGCTCTGGGGTATAAAGGTATTGTTGAAAATGTCAAAACGGGCTGCAGATACCCCTATGGGTAACAGTGATAAAGAAAAAAAGGAAGCATTTTTGTTTATCTACATCACGGAAAGTCAAGCTGTTGAAGAAACTGAACAGTAGTGTAAGCATGAAACATCTCACAGAAAAGTATAATGTGGGAATGACCACCATATATGACCTGAAGAAACAGAGGATAAACTGTTGAATTTCTTTGCTAAAAGTGATGAACAGAAGTCAGTGAAAAATAGAAAAACACTGCATAAAACTAAAACTGGAGATCTTGAGAGTGTATTGAAAGAATGAATTGGTCAGCATCACAGTGGACACCAGCACTTAATGGTATGCTGATTATAAAACAAGAAAATATCTAATTGAAGAGAAATTCGAATATTCATCAGACTGGTTGAAGAAATGTAAGAAAAAACATGGCGTTAAATTTTGAAAGATTTGGGGTAATAAAACATCTACTGATCCTGAAGCAGCAGAGAAATTCATTGATGAGTTTGCTAAGGTCATCACTGATGAAAATCTGACACTAGAACAAGTCAATAAAACTGATGAAACACCACTTTTTTGGTGTTATTGTCTCAGAAAGATACTGATTACAGCTGATGAGAAAAAGCCAACAGAAATGAAGAATGCCCAAAATAGAATAACTATGCTGGGATGTGCTAATGCAACAGGCATGGATGAGGGTAAACGTGCTGTGATAGGCAAAAGCTTGGGTCTTCAAAATTTTCAGAGAATAAGTTTCTTTTTTTGTTTTTTACACCTCCTGGGTTCAAGCGATTCTCCTGCCTCAGCCTCCCAAGTAGCTGGGATTATAGGTGTGCACCATGCCCAGTTAATTTTTGTGTTCTTAGTAGTGATGGGGTTTCACCATGTTGGTCAGGCTGGTCTTGAACTCCTGACCTCAGGTGATCCACCCACCTCGGCCTCCCAAAGTGCTGAGATTACAGGCATGAGCCAAGGCGCCCAGCCAAGTTTCTTAACAG
Source organism: Gorilla gorilla gorilla (assembly GCF_029281585.2). Taxonomy (NCBI): domain Eukaryota; kingdom Metazoa; phylum Chordata; class Mammalia; order Primates; family Hominidae; genus Gorilla; species Gorilla gorilla. The sequence goes on from NC_073227.2 coordinate 137,532,007, forward strand.
TCCATTGTTATGCTAACACAAAGGAAAGATCACTAGAGAAATTTTGTCTGATTAGTTTCACAAACATTTGATAACAGTCTTGTGCTCACTGCAGGAAAGTTAGATTAAATGACAACTCTAAGGTTCTGTTATTACTTCTCATCAAAAATAATGTTTATGCCATGCACCTTCTTTCAAATGTGACTTCATTAATTCAGCCATGTGACCAGGGTATCATTAGATCGATTAAATAAGGAAACACTTTCTTGAACAACATGATAGCATCAGTGAACAGAGGCATGGTGTGGAAAGTTTTTGAAAATTTTCTTTTTTTTTTTTTTGAGACAGAGTCTAGCTCTGTCACCCAGGCTGAAGTGCCATGGCATGATCTTGGCTCACTGCAACCACCGCCTCCCAGGTTCAAGCAATTCTCCTGCCTCAGCCTCCCGAGTAGCTGGGATTACAGACGCCCACCACCACGCCCAGTTAATTTTTGTATTTTTAGTTGAAACTGGGTATCACCATATTGACCAGGCTGGACTGGAACTCCTGACCTTGTGATCTGCCCACCTTGGCCTCCCAAAGTGCTGGGATTATAGGTGTAAGCCACCACTCCTGGCCTTGGAATGATTTTAACAAGACAAATGTGATATATTCTGTTAGCAATGCTTAGAACACAGTGATTAAAAACACAATTGTTCATGTCTTGCTCAACCTCTGACCTGTGACTAAATTCAGTGATAATTATGAAAAAGATAGTGACTTTTTAGGATTTCATACATCAAGTGAGAGTAAAATGATGTCTGACCTTTTATATATGCAAAAAATATAGCTTCAGAATCCATCAATAAGCTTGAAGATGTGGATATCAAAAAATTTTTTAACATTAGAAATTAAGCTCCAGTGGTTTATTCATTGACTAATCAAAAATAGTCAAAATGATTATGAATCAAGGTGATCATGATAATAGCCATGATGAAGACAATGATGTTAAAACCGCGGTAAAAGTATAAATGATGTCAAAACGTATAATGGGCTCCTTAAGAAATAGAGCTGCATGCATTCATATCAAAACAAAAATATGTCCATTTATAAATCAAAGAGAGACTTCTAAGGAAAACTTATTAATGAGGCAGATGATTCTGGAAGAAATATTTTAAAAAGCCATCCAGGAGAACGGATCCTCATGCCTAGAAGACTCACTTTCTGGTCCCTCGACTTCATCTGATGTTTTTTCTCACCTAAAAAATCAAAATAATATATAATGTACATAAATCTTTTAAATTAAAACACTGCATTGTACATAGGAACTAAAAGCCTGGCTTTTTTGTTGTTGCTATTAACAGCTGATCTAAGTATTCTGGTGATGCTGCTGTGTTGCTTAGCTACCCGGAAGACAAATTTTCACTTTATTAATTGTATGCCATTTTTTTAACTTTTAATTACTTATCTGTAAATAAGTATATGAAAATGATCGCTCATGAATAGCACGTAAGTTCACAGTCAGGAATGATGTTGATGCTTAAAAAAACCACAGATTGTCTACATTGGTGGTGAATATAGTGAAACCTTTGCTCTCTGATGGTTCTATGTACACAAACTTTATTTCATGCACACAATTACTAAAACTTTTATATAAAATTACCTCTAGGCTATATGCATAAGAAATATAAATGAGCTTTATATTTAGGCTTAGATCTCACCTCTAAGATATCTCATTATGTACATGAAAATATTCTGAAAACCAAAAAATCTGAAATACAAAACACTTCTGGTCTCAAGCATTTCAGGTAAAGGATACTCAAACTGTACCATTAAAAACAAATATAACATTAATTTGTTGTACACTTGGAGTGATGTAGCCTATATTCTACCTACAGTGAACATTTTAGCCATATATAAGATATCAAAAATGTATTTCTTGAAATTATTATTTAAATTATAGAGGCAAGTGTATTTTACTTTGGATGAAACAGGGAGATTTATCTTTATTATCTTAAATAGGCTTTTCCTAGTTTTGTAATTTCAACTTTTTTCTAAAGTTATTTATGAGTAATTCACTGTGTTTATGCATTTAAAAATCTTTGACTTATAGAATCTTGGCTTCCTGGAATTTCTATTTTTTTTTTTTTTTTTTTTTTGAGAAAGAGTCTTGTGCTGTTGCCTAGGCTGGAGTGCAGTGGCTCAATCTCGGCTCACTGCAAGCTCCACCTCCCAGGTTCACACCATTCTCCTGCCTCAGCCTCCCAAGTAGCTGGGACTACAGGCACCCGCCACCATACCTGGCTAATTTTTTGTAGTTTTTTAGTAGAGATGGGGTTTCAGTGTTAGCCAGGATGGTCTCTATCTCCTGACCTCGTGATCTGCTCGCCTCAGCCTCCCAAAGTGCTGGGATTACAGGAGTGAGCCACTGCACCCGGCCCTATTTTTTTTTACTGACCATATTTTAGAAGTTTTATTTTTCTTCTGCAATTCTGGTAGGCCTTTCCTAATTAGCTGTATCAGAAATCATAGTAAACCTATAATATGGAAAGAAGATAAAAATATTAACTAACTGTTGTGAGAAGTCAGGGACCCCAAACAGAGGGACCGGCTGAAGCCATGGCAGAAGAACGTGGATTGTGAAGATTTTATGGACATTTATTAGTTCCCCAAATTAATGCTTTTGTAATTTCTTATGACTGTCTTTACTGCAATCTCTAAACATAAATTGTAAAGATTTCATGGACACTTATCACTTCCCCAATCAAAACCCTTGTGATTTCCTATGTCTGTCTTTCCTTTAATCTCTTAATCCTGTCAGCCGAGGAGGATGTATGTTGACTCAGGACCATGGGATAATTGCATTAACTGCACAAATTGTAGAGCACGTGTGTTTAAACAATATGAAATCTGGGCACCTTGAAAAAAGAACAAGATAACAGCAATGTTTAGGAAACAAGAGAGATAACCTTAAACTCTGACCGCCAGTGAGCCGGGCAGAACAGAGCCATATTTCTCTTCTTTCAAAAGCAAATGGGAGAAGTATCGCTGAATTCTTTTTCTCAGCATGGAACGTCCCTGAGAAAGAGAATAAGCGCCTGGAGGTATCAGCTTATAAACAGCCCCCCTGGGCGTGGCCTGTCTCTTATGGTTGAGACTGCAGGGGTGAAATAGACTCCAGTCTCCCATAGTGCTCCCAGGCTTATTAGGAAGAGGAAATTCCCGCCTAATAAATTTTGGTCAAACCGGTTGATCTCAAAACCCTGTCTCCTGATAAGATGTTATCAATGACAATGGTGCCCGAAACTTCATTAGCAATTTTAATTTTGCCTCGGTCCTGTGGTTCTGTGATCTCACCCTGCCTCCACTTGCCTTGTGATAGTCTATTACCCTGTTAAGTACCTGATGTCTGTGATGCACACCTATTTGCACACTCCCTCCCCTTTTGAAACTCCCTAATAAAAACTTGCTGATTTTTGTAGCTTGTGGGGCATCATGAATCCTAACAATGTGTGATGTCTCCCCCGGACACCCAGCTTTAAAATTTCTCTCTTTTGTACTCTGTCCCTTTATTTATCAAGCTGGCTGACACTTAGGGAAATAGAAAAGAACCTACATGATTATCGGGGTAGGTCCCCCGATAAATAACTGATAATTAGAACAAAATATGCTCTGTTTTAAAAATACTTAGGAACTATTTGTTTTATATGGCTGCTATAAAAATTATCATAAATTAGTGGCTTAAAACAGCAGAAATCTATTATGTTACAGTCTGGAGGCCAGAGTCTGAAATCAAGGTGTTGGCAGGTTTGTGCTCTTTTGAGCAGCTCCAGGGAGAATCTTTCCCATTCCTCCCTCCTAGCTTAGCTTCTGGTGACTACCTTCAATTCTTGGCATTCGTTGTCTCATAGCTCCACCACGCCAATCACTACCCTCTTTATATAATCTTCTCCTCTATGTCTTCTCTTCTTCCTGTCTTAAATTTCTCTCTGCCTTCTCTTACAAGGACTCCTATCATATTTTGGTCCACCTGGATAATCCATTATTGTCTCAACTCAACATCCTTAACTTAATCACGTCTGCAGAGAATGCTTTTCCAAATAAGAAAACTCACAGGTTTAGGTGATTTGACAGAGATATCTTATAGGAAACCGTTTTTTTCTGCCTACCACAGGGAGTAATCTTCAATTGTGTGACATTAATTAATGTCATCCTCCCAAATTAAGGGCTTGTAAGGTAGATGGATGTGCTTTAGTCAAGAATAGGCCAAGGTAAACATCCTGCATGACTCAGTGGGATTGGAGTGCAGGTGCACAATTCTATGCATTATATAATCACAGCTATGTAGTCATAACATGGGGAGGATCCTCACTTGGCTTGGAGCCACTATTGTTTGTAAAAGGTATAACTACCCTGCTGATACTGTACATGCTGCATGCGCCCAGAGAGAAAAAGTTAATCTGCTGACCGTGTGAGTGAGAGCTATCCATCCTGCAGATGGACAGTGGGGAGCCAATAGCCAGCAAGTGTGCCAGGGAATGCAACTTTAAGTGTGGGAGCAGCAGGCGCTGCAGAGCTGGCTGCTAAGAGAGGCTGCAGTTGGAGCAGGCAGCCAAGATAAAGATGGACAGTTTGAGAGAGTTGCTGAATAAAACCATATTTCACCTGCCTACAGCCCCCCGCTGAGTGTTCTTTCAGCTATTTGCCACCCATCCATCCACTCCCCCAGACCTCAGCAGTGGCTGGAACCTTGATACTTGGCATGACAGCACTGAATACACTTCAACTACCACTGGAAGAGTGGTAATTATTTTTTACTATTTGGGGAAACAACTGAAGCTGCAGGCCACTAAGGAGCTTATTTCACTGATAAGTTACTGTCCTAGACAATTAAGTACCTGCAATACAGACTGCAGAGAGCCCCTTCACTGCCAGATGGCTCCTTAATGTTCAAGCAACATGGTGAAAAATGAAAATAGAAGACCTTCTTTGGAGGCAAGTTGTTTCCAAGATACTTTTTGTTCCTGTTCTTAATGACTTTTGTCTTCACAAGTTTTCCTTTTTAGACCAACAACAACAACAAAAAAGAATTAAAAGCTTTTCTACAAACTTAGCATGCCTTTAAAAATAAATTATGAAACTATTAAGTTTAGCATTTATACTTGGGAACAGATATTAACATTGTTTTTAAATATGTTTTAAAATATTTGAAAATTCTAAAAATAAGTTATATGAGTTGAATTAAGCAGCTATATATAAATGTTTAACATTTATAAATAATATCTTGATATAAAACACAAATTTAGTACTATTGTCACTCTGAAACATTGGTGTGTTTTATGCAATACAAATAATTGAATAATTCTGAATTGCACACAACTTGTTGAAATGTTTTAAATGAGAGAAACATTGTCGTTTAGTTCCAAATTTTCAAATAAAAATTTTAAGAAGATAAATTCAATATTTTACTGATTTATCACAGAATCGATTTGGGCATAAGCAGATGTATATTCCTTCCTACTTTTGCCTCATCTACCTGTGAGCACAAGTGTCTAGTAATACAGATCACACATAATTAAAATGTTGTTTTAGTCACTTGTTTTCTTAATTTAACAAATACACATTTTTTTTCAGGTTAGAGTGCTGTGATTTGACTTCAAGTGAAAGCCAGGGCTTCAAGGCCCTTGCAGTTTAAATCAAACTTGTGTCAAATTTGGTCATGTGATTTTACACACAGAAAATAATCCAGAGTTTGCATTATGTTCATCTCATAAATCAAGTGTTGGAAAATTATAGTTTACAGAAAATATTTTACCTACGATCCGTTTTTTGTATATTACAGACACACCTATGTGTTTATGTATTATCTGGAACTGCTCTCTCACTACAGTGGCAGAATTGAGTAGTTGTAACTGGGTCATAAGGTTTGGCTCTCTGTCACCACCCAATTCTTACTTTGAATTGTAATCTCCATAATCCCCACATGTCAAGAACAAGACCAGGTGGAGGTAATTGGATCATAGGAGCAGTTTCCCTATGATGTTCTCATGATAGTGACTGAGTGTCAGGGATCTGATGGTTTTATAAGCATCTGGCATTTCCTCAGCTTGCACCCTCTCTGTCCAACCACTCTGTGAAGAAGCTGTCTGCTTCTCTTTTGCTTCCTGCCATGATTTAAGATTCCTGAGACCTTCCCAGCAACGTTGAACTGTGAGTCAATTAAACTTCTTGCCTTTATAAATTAACCAATCTCTAGTATTTCTTCATAGCAGTGTGAGAACAAACTAATACTGTAATTTAGCACACCAGTACCAAGGTAGTGGGGTGCTGCTATAAAGATATCCAAACATGTGGAAGTGACTTTGGAACTGTGTAACAGGCAGAGGTTGGAAAAGTTTAGAGGGCTCAGAAGAAAACAGAAAAATGTGGGAAAGTTTGGGACTTCCTAAAGACTTTGAGAGTTCAGAAGACAGGAAGATGTGGGAATGTTTGGAACTTCCTAGAGACTCACTGAATGGCTTGGACCAAACTGCTGATAGTGACATGGACAATGAAGGCCAGGCTGAGGTAGTCTCAGATGGAGATGAGAAACTTGGGACCTAGAGTAAACACCACTCTTGTTATGCTTTAGCAAAGAGACTGGTGGCATTTTGCCCCTGCTCTAGAGATCTGTAGAACTTTGAACTTGAGAGAGATGATTTAAGGTATCTGGTGGAAGAAATTTCTAAATGGCAAAGCATTCAATAAGAAGCAGAGCATAAAGGCTTGGAAAATGTGTAGCCTAATTATCATATAGAAAATAAAAACTCATTTTCTGGGGAGAAATTCAAGCCCACCACAGAAATAATATGCATAAGTAACGAGGTGTCAAGTGTTAATCAGCAAGACAATGGGGAAAATTTCTCCAGGGCATGTCAAAGAACTTCATGGCAGCCCCTCCCATCACAGGCCCAGAAGCCTAAAGGGGAAAAATTGTTTCATGGGCTGGACTCAGGGCCCCCCTGCTCTACGCAACCTGGGGACATTTTGTCCAGCATCCCAGCTACTTCAGCTCCAGCCATAGCTAAAAGGGGCCAAGGTACAGCTTGGACCATTGCTTCAGAGAGTGCAAGTCCCAAGCCTTGGTAGCATACCCATGGTGTTGGGCCTGTGGGTGCACAGAAGTCAAGAATTGAGATTGGAGAACCCCTGTCTAGATTGCAGAGGATGTATGGAAGTGCTTGGATGTCCAGGCAGAAGTTTTCTGTAGAGGTGGAGCCCTCATGAACTTCTGATGGGCAGTGCAGAAGGGAAGTGTGGGGTTGGGATCCTACACAGAGTTTCAACTGGGGAACTGCCTAGTGAAGCTGTGAGAAGAGGACCACCATCCTTCAGAACCCAAAATATTAAATTCACTGATGGCTTGCACCATGTACCTGGAGCAGCCACAGACACTCTATGCCACCCATGAGAGCAGTCAGGAGGGGGGTTGTATCCTGCAAAGCCACAGGGGTAGTGCTGCCCAAGACTGTGGGAGCCCATCTCTTGCTTCACCATGACCTGGATTTGAGACATGGAGTCAAAGGAGATCATTTTGGAACTTTAAGGTTTAATGACTGCCCTATTGGATTTCAGATTTGCATAGGGCCTATAGCCCCAGTGTTTTGGCCAGTTTCTCCCATTTGGAATGGGTGTACTTACCCAATGTCTGTACCTCATTGTATCTAGGAAGTAACTAACTTGCTTTTTATTTTACAGGCTCATAGTTGGAAGGTATTATTTTTTTCTCAAATTAGACTTTGAAGTTGGACTTTTGGGTTAGTGCTGGAATGAGTTTAAGACTTTGGAAGACTGTTGGAAGGTCATGATAGTGTTTTATAAAGTGAGGACATGAGATTTGGGAGGGGCCAGGAGTGGAATGATATTGTTTGGTGTCACCAACAATTAGATTAGGTGTCACCACCTAAATCTCACCTTGAGTTTAATTATCATAATCCCCACACGTTAAGGGAGGGACCAAGTAGGGTAATTAAATCATGGGGTGCTTGTGCCCAACTTCTCCTCATGATAATGAGTGAGTCTCATGCGATCTGATCATTTTATTGCATCTGACATTTCCCCTGCTTGCACTCACTCCATCCTGCTGCCCTGTGAAGAATGTTCCTGTTTTTCCTTTGCCTTCTGCCATAATTGAAAATTTCCTGAGGCCTCCCAGCAATGTGGAATTGTGAGTGAATTAAACCTTTCTTTTATAAATTATCGAGTCTTGAGTATTTCTTCATAGTGGTGTGAGAAGGGACTGATATACTGTAACAGTATGACCAGCAAAACCTAAAATCTTTACTAACTAGCCCTTTACAGAAAAAAGTTGGCTGGCTCTTGATCTGAATTATCTTTGTATAATATAGTGCAATTGGCATTCAGATTATAAAAGCTTTTTTGTTTATTTTTTATTTTTTTATTATTATTATACCTTAAGTTTTAGGGTACCTGTGCACAATGTGCAGGTTAGTTACATATGTATACATGTGCCATGCTGGTGTGCTGCACCCATTAACTCGTCATTTAGCATTAGGTATATCTCCTAATGCTATCCCTCCCCCTCCCCCCACCCCACAACAGTCCCCAGAGTGTGATGTTCCCCTTCCTGTGTCCATGTGTTCTCATTGTTCAATTCCTATCTATGAGTGAGAACATGCAGTGTTTGGTTTTTTGTCCTTGCGATAGTTTACTGAGAATGATGATTTCCAATTTCATCCATGTCCCTACAAAGGACATGAACTCATCATTTTTTATGGTGCATAGTATTCCATGGTGTATATGTGCCACATTTTCTTAATCCAGTCTATCATTGTTGGACATTTAGGTTGGTTCCAAGTCTTTGCTTTTGTGAATAGTTCCGCAATAAACATACGTGTGCATGTGTCTTTATAGCAGCATGATTTATAGTCCTTTGGGTATATACCCAGTAATGGGATGGCTGGGTCAATGGTATTTCTTGTTCTAGATCCCTGAGGAATCGCCACACTGACTTCCACAATGGTTGAACTAGTTTACAGTCCCACCAGCAGTGTAAAATTGTTCCTATTTCTCCACATCCTCTCCAGCACCTGTTGTTTCCTGACTTTTTAATGATTGCCATTCTAACTGGTGTGAGATGGTATCTCATTGTGGTTTTGATTTCTCTGATGGCGAGTGATGATGAGCATTTTTTCATGTGTCTTTTGGCTGCATAAATGTCTTCTTTTGAGAAGTGTCTGTTCATATCCTTTGCCCACTTTTTGATGAGGTCATTTGTTTTTTTCCTTGTAAATTTGTTTGTGTTCATTGTAGATTCTGGATATTAGCCCTTTGTCAGATGAGTAGGTTGTGAAAATTTTCTCCCATTTTGTAGGTTGCCTGTTCACTCTGATGGTAGTTTCTTTTGCTGTGCAGAAGCTCTTGAGTTTAATTAGATCCCATTTGTCAATTTTGGCTTTTGTTGCCATTGCTTTTGGTGTTTTAGACATGAAGTCCTTGCCCATGCCTATGTCTTGAATGGTAATGCCTAGGTTTTCTTCTAGGGTTTTTATGGTTTTAGGTCTAACGTTTAAGTTTTTAATCCATCTTGAATTAATTTTTGTATAAGGTGTAAGGAAGGTATCCAGTTTCAGCTTTCTACATATGGCTAGCCAGTTTTCCCAGCACCATTTATTAAATAGGGAATCCATTCCCCATTGCTTATTTTTCTCAGGTTTGTCAAAGATCAGATAGTTGTAGATACGCGGCATTATTTCTGAGGGCTCTGTTCTGTTCCATTGATCTATATCTCTGTTTTGGTACCAGTACCATGCTGTTTTGGTTACTGTAGCCTTCCAAAGACTGTTTTGTTATTCTTCTAGATATGAAAGACTCATGGTGTTTAGGTACCTTATAAATTAAGATCAGGGAGATATTAAATAGATTAAAATATATTTTTTAAGTCCTAGGACAAAGAAATACTGAAAAGCATAATCTCCCCCTTTCCAATTGTTTTTGCATAATTTATGTATAACGTTTTGAATTGCACATAATAAAATTTTTATTAATATTGAAAACACTTTTCTTAATTAAAATGAAATCATAATTCTTTCAGAATAATTTATTCTACTTTTTAAAGAGATTTGCTTCATTATCTTCTTATTTAAATTAACTTCAATGCCACACCATTTAATTGAGGTATATGTTTGTGTATGTGTGCAAGTTCTGACTTAAAATTGTGTATTCATCACATGCATTTGTATTTGATTAACACAATGAATCTTGTTCATGGCAATGTTACCATCTACAAGAGAAAAATAATAAATATTCATCCAAGTGTATATTTCATAATATTATTTATAAACTATGCTGTACTTTCATACACTTAGTGAATTTTAATTTTGTCAAGTTATCATTTTGCTCATGAAGGACATTGTACAGTGTACTTCAAATGATAGTAGTATCATTTATTCTTTAATTTTAGATTGTATTCCCATTAAAAGTTTTCTAATAAGAGAACATTTTAAATTCTCATACAATTTTATCTTTGCTTTTTATTTTTAAATACATTTTAATTAAAGTGTAATAAATAGAAAATATTTGCACAAACTACAAGTCTGTGTCTTCGTCAATTTTTGCAAAATGAACATATCCTGTCCACAAGCCCCAGATCAAGAAAGAGAACATTGCTAGTACATTGCAATCCTTTTGTATTGTAGTTTTATATAAAAGAAAACAATTTTCTGTATTCTTATGTATCTGATTTTTTTTCACTCAATATTATGCTTGTGAAAGTTATGTTTGGTAGTTTGTGTAGCATACTTTTTTTTTATTTCTGTACCACATAGTATTCCATCATATGAGTCCACCTCAATTCATTGGTCCATTCAATTTCTTTCTAGTTTAGACTATTTACAAATCATAATTTTAAAAATATTATTGTTCTTTTGACAAATCTATGTAAAGATTTCTATTTGCTATATACTTATGACTATAACAGTTGGCAATTGTGATTGCTATGTTTAGCTATGGTAGTTACTACCCATTTTCCATAGTGGTTCTACCAACACGTACACCAAACAGCGATCCATGGGATACTCTGCTGCTTCACATGCTTGTCAATGCTTGATGTGGTATATTTTTTTCATTTTTACCTTTACACTTTCCCTGATGACTATATTTTCATGTTTATGGTCATTTAGATGCCCTCTTTTGTGAAAGCCTATTTAAATATTTTGCTTCTGTAATTCCAGCCTGATTAATGGAAAGGCAATTTTTTTACTTTTCAGCCAAAGCTAGTATTTACTTTCTAATATTCACTAGATTGAGCAAGTTCCTTTTATGATATTTTAATTTGAATTCATTGAATTTGTGTTAAATAATATTGCTAGCTTGCTTAGACTTAAATTCCACTTCTGCTACTTACTACATGTGTTGACTTAAGCAACTTATTTAAGCCCTTAATGCTTTTGTATTTTCTCAGTGAAGTGAGAATTATTGTAGCATATTTATCATGGCAGTGTTATGATAATTTATATATAGTATTTAACTATAATAGTACTCATCATATGGGAAACACTATATAAGTGACTGCTATTAGAATTGTTATCTTTCTCTTCTCTATTATAGCTATTATAACCTTGTAATTGGAAAAAAAAAAAAACAGCTTATCTGACAACTCATTAAGGCCCCAATTATCAACTTGTCTCTTCTAATGCCAAATTTGTGTAATCTACTATTTACAGTTGATCCCCTTTCTCAGTCTCTTTTCAAACCTATCTTTGACTTTTACTGTCTTTGGCATTTTTCACCCCATGTTGCTTTGTTTGATACGAAGAATTTTCAAACTGTCTAATATGCGTACCTATTCCCTAAGACACCTATCTTCTTACCCAATTCTTGCTGATTGCCCTTCCAGATAATACACTTTGCCGCATATCCTTTATAAATTTAAAGAGCCTAGACTGTTGAAAATATATTTCCTGATTATTACTATTTACATATTAATGTTTTATAAGATTTTGAAAAAGAAAAATAAATAACATAAATTATTGTCATGAACAAAGTATAATTAACATTCTGCTTTCAATAAAATTGGGAGTTACCATTTCATATGACTTTTTAAATTAATATAATTTTTAAAAGAAGTTTTATGTTTATGAAATAAAGGCAGAAATTACAGACAGTTTTCTATATCTATTTTCTAAATAACATAAGAAATGATTGTCTTGAACAAAAGGATACTTGGGTGGCATTCTACTTTTACTGCTTTGTATGAGTACCTGTTTTTACTTAACAGACTTTTATAAAAGAAGTTCACATTTACCGAAAAAATGGGTAGAAAGTACAGAAAGTTTTCTATTATCTCCTTCTCCTATCCATACTTTATTATAATGGAATTAGCAAAAATCAATTATTAACAGGGACATTTTAGTTTCAGGACTGCTGAAAGTATAGCCCCTCTTCTTAAAGTCCCATAAAATAAAGTAGAATTTTTATAAAGAATATTAATACTAAACATGAAGATGTACTAATAGAAATTATTCAAAAATAAGGATAAAGACTTTTTTAAGAATCAAAGAAAACAAAGCAAGAAGTCAGCATCACTTAGTTATGAGACAACTTCAAACAAACCTACATATATGTAATTAGTTTTCATTTAATCAGAAAATTTACTGGAAGAAATAATAGTGAAAATATTTCAAAAGTGGATAAAAACTATATATGCACTGATCCATGAAGTTCATCAAAACCAAGTACAAAAATGTTTTTAAAAAACTACACCATGATACAAAATAATCAAATTGCTCAAAATTATTGATAGATTGCCTTAAAAACAGCGAGAGAAGATAGACACATTACATAAAGGGAAACAAAGATAAGGCTGACAGCCGAATTCTTTTTCAAAACAATGAAAGCAATAAGAGAGTGGAGAAAAATATTTAAAAAAAACACTTATCAATCTAGAATTCTATACTCAGTAAAAAGATCGTTCAACAACAAAATCAACATCTTTAAAATATAGGATGCTAAAATAATACTCTTTCAGCAGACTAACATTATGTGAAATGTCAAAGGAAATCCATCATACAGTAACAAATGATACCATGTAGAAATATGGATCAAAAAAATAGGGAGCAATAAGGTGTCATTGGAACACACACACACACACACACACACTCACACACACACATATGTATATTACCAGCAAACATAATAAAAATGAGCCCAATAGAGACGGTACTTTAACACATTATTTTAAGTAATGTTAAAAAAAACAAAGTTTTAAGAACAGAGTGGAAGAAATACTGACCCAGAATATATTCAAAGAGAGGAAGCCATGATCAATAAGCAGTCCCAGGTACCCAGAAAACACAAAACATGTACAAGGGTGGTTAATTTTTAGGCTGGAAAAGTATTTACAGCTGAAAATAGAGTTGTTTCCCAGAAAATTTTGTGCATAAAACAGTAAACCCCCTCTATAACTTCAGGTCACAGAAAATCCATCAATCACTAACATAATACAGACAGAATTATTTTTAGTCACAGAAAACAACATAAGAAGACAGTTCTTTCAGGAAGGTATGGTTTTCTAAGCGTGTTATTAAGGACTCAGAATACTGTATTTTTTCTAAAGTACTTGTCATTTTACACTTTTCCCTTGTGGCCTCATGGTGGCAATGCAGCTTCAGGAACAACCGTTGTTGTCCAGGCAGAAAGAAAGAATGGGGAAAAAGGTGCCTAGTTTCTTTTAATCATCTAGAAAAGGCTCCCACAGAGATTTCTTCCTAGATCACATGGCAAGATCTGTGATATGTGGCCAGCGCTAGCTGAGAGGAATGCTTAGACGTCAAATGCTTTCACTTTCTAGAATCCATGCAGCAGGAAAGTAAAGGAGAAAGGAGTTGAGAATGACTTTGTTTGACTTTGTGTTTATAAAACCTACAGAATAAAATGGTAAACCTGAAACAAAGAAGCCAAAAATATGACCAGAGAGAAAGCTGATAATTCAAAAGAAATGGAAAGTTCATTTAAAAATTACTTCATAATATTTTAAAAGATATTCCACAATCTTGTAATCAATTGGATCAATGCATTTAAAAAAAGTATAAAAGTCATATTTTGTAAATAATAATTATAATAATAGAATTTGTAAGTGTTCTGAAAATCCATAATGGTATCATTTTTGCAGAAAGCAATTTGAAGGTAAAGACAGGCTAAAGCATGTAATTATGAGTGGTATTCAATCTGTAGCTCCAAATATCTGCTAACTTAGAAGAAGTAAAATTAAAAATATCTTTTTATCTCTCTCACACACACTCACACATGCATGCACACACATGCACACCACTATTACCACAATCACACAATGACATAAACCACATATTATGATTGAGGAAAAATTCCTGCTAGTGTAGATCTCTGTATTCCATTCCCCATAAGAAATACCTGCCAGTAGCTGAACAGATAGAAACTGCCTTATTTTTAAAATATTGGTGAAGAGGAAAAGCAAAATGACAGAATAAGACCTTTCAGTGTTCATTTCCTTATAGAAACATCACTTTCAACAACTATCCATGAATAAAAGTATCTTCACCAGAGCCTCAGAAACAGCTAAGAGATCACAGTACCTGGTATTGGCATAATTATAAGAAAAGACACCTTGAAGAAGGTAGAAGGGACAAAGCTATCTTGCATGGATCATTGCTTGCCCCACTCCAAACAGCACAGCAATGAGAAAGACCCATTCCACTTGGGGGAAAGAGAAGAAAGTGAGTGCAGGACTTTGATTTGAACTCAGTGCCCGGCCAATCACAATGAAATCCAACACCAGGCAGAAGCTGCCAGCTCCTGACCCAAGACACATGTCTGTGGACAGAAATCCTATCCCTGCCTCAGTTCCAGGTAGAGAATGGTGGCCTTGTTGAAATAGACTCTTTCTGGCTCACATTACTGCTGGCCATCTGCTGCAGTCTCAAACCACAAATAAACCTCAGCATCAGGCATTTGGTGACAACATGGGTCTTGAACATTACTCTGTGCTGCTTTGGTCTCAGTAACTGTGGGATTCAGGTGGGCCTAGCATTATAGTGGTTGTGGCAGCCATGAGAATGCCCACCCCATTCTTCTCCAACCCCAGTCAGAATAGCAAAGAAAGAGACATTGTTCACATGGGAGAATGAGAGGCACAAAATCTTGCCTTCGAGTTTAAAGCCTGGACCACATGGGAAAGCCCAGCACCAGACAGAGATCTTCAGCACCTGAGTACAAACCAGAGACCATGGGTAAACCCTCTGGACCTGCACTGACCTCAGATGGAAACTCAGACCAAGCAGGATAGACAACATTCTTTAGGGACTTAGGATGTCATCTTGTGCTAAACCAGCAGGAGTGACCAGGGGCTCAGAGAAAATAATAAGCACCCTGCTTACAATTTCTGAAAAGACAGGCATAAAAAAAAGCCAGACTGTGAGAACTGAAACAAATACCTAATTCTCCAGTTCATAGATGTTGTTGTTCAAACACAATCATTAAGACCATTGAGAGAACTATGAGTTTACTGAATAAAATCATGCACAAAAGATCCACCCTAAAGCAATCAATATGTATGATCTGCCAGGAAAAGAAATAAAAATACCTCTTTTAAGGAAAATCACCAAACTTCAAGAAAACACAAAGAAACAATTCAGTGGTTTATCAGAGAAACTTAACAAAGAGATTGAAATAATCAAACAGAAACCTTGGAGCTGAAAACTACAATAAAAAAATTAAAAAATGCAATAGTGGGGGAATCAACAGTAGAATCAATAAAACAGTAGAAAAAATGGTGAGCTCAAAGATAGGCTGTTTGAAAATACACAGCCAGGGGAAAAATAAAAGAAAATTCAAAAGAACAAAGAACGCTTATGGGAACTCTGAGACAACATCAGGAGTAAATACTCAGGTTATCGGGGTTAAAGAGGGACTGAGGAATTCCAAAGGTCTGGAAAGATTATTCAAATAGGCAGTATCAGAAAACTTTGCAAAACCAATACAGAAAAATAAAAGTATCCAGGTAGACTAAGATCAAAGGTTACCAATCATTTTTATTTATTTATTTACTTATTTTTGATTTTTTTATTATACTTTAAGTAAGACAACGAAAATAGGAAAAAAAAAGACTACAAAAATATCCTAAAGATCAAGTAAGAAATCCCTGTAGTAAAGCCTTGCTTACTGATAGTTAAACAGAAGTGGATTAAATTATCTATTTAAAAGAGAGAGTGACTTAATAGATTAAAAAAGAAGATTCAAACCTATGTTGGTAACAAGAAACTCATCTCATCTTTAAAGAAACATACTGACAAAGCCAACAGATGAGAAAAGATAGTCCATGCAAATGTAAAGTGAAAGAGTAGTACATGTCATACTAATATCACATAAAATAGACTTTCTTTTTTGAGTCAGGGTTTTGTTCTGTCATTCAGGCTGGAGCGCAGTGACATAATAATGACTCACTGCAACCATGAACTCCTGGGCTAAAGTTATCCTCCCACATCATCAGCCTCTTGAGTAGCTAAAAATACAGTCACACTCCACTAAGCCTGACTAATTTTTATGTTTTTAGTAGAGACAAGATCTCTCTATGTTGCCCAAGCTAGTCTCAACCTCTTCTGCTCAAATGATCCTCTCACCTCGGTCTCCCAAAGTGCAATTATAGGTGTAAGTCACTGTGCCTGAACTCAAAAAAATAAACTTTAAATCTAAAGCAGTTAAAAGAGACAAAGAAGGTCATTGTATAACTATCAAAGGGTCAATTCAACAAGATAATATAATAATTGTAAATATATATGCACCCAACATCAGAACACCTAAATATATAAAGCAAATGGTAGGGGACACCTCACTTTCAGTAATGGACAAATTATCTAGATAGGAAATCAACAGAGATACAGTAGAGTTAGACTGCATTTTAGATCCAATTAACCTAATAGATATCTACAGAATACTCCAACCAACAGCTGCAGAATATATATTATTCTGAACAGCACACAGAACATTCTTCAGGAGAAATCATATGGTCGGCCACAAAGCACATCTCAAACATTTTCAAAAATTTGATTTAATATCCAATATTTTTTTTCTGACCACAATGCAATAAAACTAGAAATCAATAATAAAAAAAATCTTAGGATACTATATATATATATATACACACACATGAAAATTGAGAAATACAATACACTCCTAAACAACAAGTGGGTCAGTGAAGAAATTAAAAAGAAAATTTAAAAATTTCCTGAGACATATAATAATGGAAATGCAACATAAAATAACCAATGAGATACAGCCAAAGCAGTACTAGGAGGAAAGTTATTCGCCATTAATGACAAAATCAGAAAAAAAAATAGGAAGATCTCAAATAAACAATCTAATAGTGTACCTCAAAGAACTAGAAAAACAAAAAGAAATTAAACCCAAAATTAGTAGAAGGAAAAAATAAAGATCAAGGAAAAATAAATAAAATAGATATAAAATGTATACAATCAATCAAACTAAGAGTTGGTTTTTGAATGGACAACAAAATTGACAAAGTTTTGGCTCATCTAAGCAAGAAAAAAGAGAGAAGACCCAAATAAATGAAATCAGAGACAAAAAAGAAGACATTACATTAGATACTACAGAGACACAAAGTATCATTAGGTACCATTATTAACAACTGTACACCAAAACAACTGAATAACAAAAAAATAGATAAATCCCTGGACACATAAAACTTACCAAGATTAAATAATGAAGAAACAGGAAACCTGGACAGACTAATAATGAATAATGGCAGTGAATCAATAATAGAGTCTCTCATTGTATCAGTTTGTTTTCATGCTGCTGATAAAGACATATCCGAGACCAGGCAAATTACAAAAGAAAGAGGTTTAATTGAACTCACAGTTCCATGTGGCTGGGGAAGCCTCACAATCATGGCAGAAGGCAAGGAGGAGCAAGTCAAGTCTTACATGGATGGCAGCAGGCAAAGAGAGAGAGCTTGTGCAGGGGAGCCCTTCTTCTTAAAACAATCAGATCTCGTGAGACTTATTCACTATCACGAGAACAGCATGGGAAAGACTTGCCCCCATGATTCAATTACCTCTCACCAGGTCCCTTCCACAGCAAGTGGGAACTCAAGATGAGATTTAGGTGGGGACACAACAAAACCATGTCACTTATCCAAGAAATGTTCATGACCAGATGGCTTCACTGCTTCACTTCCAGTGCTTCTCAAATTCTTCCATAAATTGAATAGGAGGGAATTTTTCCAAGCTCATTCTATGAGGCCAGCATTACTTTGCTAGCAAAACCAGATAAAGACACAACGAAAACAGAAAACTACAGACCAATATCCCTGATGAACATAGGTGTGAAAATCCTCAACAAAATACTATCAAACCAAATCCAACAGTACATCAAAAGCATTACTCACCATAATCAAGTGAAATTTGTACCAGAGATGCATTAATGGTTCAACATATGCAAATCAATAAATGTGATACATCACATCAACAGAATAAAGGACAAAATTATATGATCATTACAATATACACAGAAAAATTTGATAAAATTCAACATTCTTTCATAATAAAAACTCTCAACAAATTAGATATAGAAGGGATAGACCTTCAAAATAATAAAGACCTTGTATAACAAAATCACACCTAATATCAGAATGAACTAAGAAAAGCTGAAAACTTCCTTTTTAACATCTGGAACAAGACTATTCAACATAGTCCTGGAAGTCTTGACCAGAGTAATAAGGCAATGAAACAGAAAAGGAGGAAGTCAAATTGTTCTTGCTTTCAGATGGCATAATCTTATATATAGACTACCCCAAATATTATACCAAGAACTATTAAAATTAATAGAAAAATTCAGTAAAGTTAGAGGATATGAAATCAATATGCAAATATCAGCAGTATTTCTATAAATCAATAGTGAAATATCTGAAAAAGATTTAAAGACAATAATTTCCTTTACAATAGCTACAAAAAAAGACTAAAAATATTTAGCCAAGGAAGTGAAATATTTGTACAATAAAAACTATAAGACATTAATGAATGAAATTGAAAAAATACAAAAAGGGAAAGACATCCCATGTTAATTGACTGGCAAAATTAATGTTGTTAAAATATCCATTTACCCAAAGTGATCTACAAATGTAATGCAATCTCTATCAAAATACCAGTTGCATTCTTCAAGGAAGTAAACAGAACAACCCTAAAATTTGTATAAAACTGTGAAAGATCTAACAGTCATGGCAATCTTGAGAAAAACAAAAACAAAAATAAAACCCCCATGGAGGTATCACCATTCCTGATATCAAAATATAATAGAAAGCTGTAGTAACCAAAACAACATGGTTCTGGCATAAAATAGATACAAAGAGCAATGGAAAATAACAGAAAACCCAGAAATAAATCCATGCATCTATAGCCAACTGATTTTCAACAAAGTTTCCAAGTACACACAGCAGGGAAAAGACATGCTCTTCAATAATGATGCTGGGAAAACTGGATATTAACATGCAGAAGTACGAAATTAGACCTTTACTCTTATCATACACAAAAAGTAACTCAAAATGAAATAAAGATTTAAATGTGGGAATCTAAACTACAAAACGGCTAGAAGAAAACATAAGGGAGAAGCTCCATGACATTAGTGCAGGCAAAGATGTTTTTGGACAAAACCACTAAACCACAGGCAACAATGACAAATACAGACAAATAGGATTACATCAAACTGCAAAGATTCTGCACAGCAGAGGGAAAAATCACCAGGACGAAGACACAACCCATAGAATGAGAGAACATATTTGCAAACTATACCTCTATTAACAGGTTAATATCCAAAATATACATTTGGTTCTCAAATAAAATGGGCTTGTACTACACATATTCACTTAGACGTGGATTTTTTTTCTACTTCTGTCACCCCTGATACAACAAAACCAACAACCTCTCATCATCCTTCTCCTGCTTAGCCTACTCGATGTGAACACAAGGAGAATGAATAATTTTTGGTGGTCTACTTCCTTTTAAAGCATAGTACATACATTTTTTCTTCCTTATAATTTTCTTAATAATATTTTCTTTTTGGAGCTTATTTTATTATGAAATTCAGCGTATAATACATATAACATATAAAATATGTGCTAACTCTTTATGTTATTGGAAAGGCTTTCATTCAACAATGGGCTATTAGTAGTTAAGTTTTGGAGGCATCAAAAGTCATACATGTGCTGGGTTTTGGCTTCCCTAGCCACCATGTTGTGCAAGAGTCAAATGCATAAAGAAATCAAGTCCAACAACTCTACAACAAGAAAACAACCCTAATAAAATATGGAAAATATGAGCAAAATATCTGAATAGACATTTCTCAAAAGTATAAAATTGTAGCCAAATGATGCTTGAAAAATTCTCAACATCATTAATTATAAAGGAAATGCAAGTCAAAACTATAAAAGAGTGTAACTTTACTCCTGTTAGAATGGCTATCATGAAAAATCAAAAGATAGCAAGTGTTGGCAAGGGTGTGGAGAAAAGGGAGCCATTACACAGCAATGGTTGGAATGTAAATTAGTACAGTCATTATGGAAAATAGCGAGGAGTTTCCACAAAAGATTAAAAATAGAACTACTGTATGTTCCCAGCAATTTAACTACTGAGTATATGTCCAAAGGAAATGAAATCAGTGTGTCAAGAGGGTATTTGTATTCATGTTTACTGCAGCACTATTCACAATAACCAAGATCTGTAATCAACTTGTTCATCAACTGATAAGTGGATAAAGAAAATGTGATGTGGTGTATGTCTACACATATACACAATAGACTACTATTCAGCCACAAGAAATTATAAAATCCTGTCATTTGTGGCAATATGCACAAACTCGGAGGACATTATGCTAAGTGAAATAAGCTAGGCACAGAAAGACAAATACCACGTGATCTCACTCACATATGCAATCTAAAAAGTTGTTCTCATAGAAGTAGAGAGTAAAGTAATGATTACCAGAGGGTAAGGAGGGTGGGTGGAGGAGGAGAAAGATTGGTCAATAGGTACAAAGCTATGGTTAGATAGGAGGAATAAGTCATGGTGTTCTATTTCACAATAGAATAGAGTTAACAATAATGTATTGCATATTTCAAAATACCTAGGAGAGGTTTTTGAATGTTTTTGTTAAGAGAAATGATAAATGTTTCAGGTGATGGATATGGTAATTACCCTTATTTTATTATTATACAATGTATACATGTGTCAAAACTTCACGATACCTCATAAATATGTGCAATTAGGATGTCTCAATTGCAAATTCAAAAAAGTATCAATAAACCAAAAGGAACCATTCCATAATCATGTAAATTATAAAGCATGATTTAGAAAGAAAAAAGAAACAATACAATCAAATTGATAGTGAAGAAAGCTTTGCATAAAATACAATACTAAATAAATTGCAAGTCAAAATTAAAATATACAGCTTTGAAATTGAAGATTTTATTCAAATATTACCAAATTCAAAGCACAGATATAAGAGCTCAGGGAAGATATAATAGGCTAACACATGAAGCAGACTCTTAGGTGAAGAAAATCAGAAAATAAATTAAAAATAAAATAAAACCAATAAAGAAATAGCAACCTTTCTAGCAATAGTAAATATGTAGTTTAACTTATATATATGTGTATATATACACAGATATATGTGTGTATATGTGTGTGTAGTTTATATATGTATATATACATATATGTATGTACGTGTGTATTAACATAGTATGTATACACACATATGTGTATATATATGTTTGTATATGTATACACATACATACACACATATATACACACACATATATATATACACACATATAACGAGTTTTGCTAAAAACATAGTAAGTCATAAAAAATTAAAATAAATTATCAAATTAATTGTGATAAAACATTGAAAAATAATAAATACGGAAGACAAATAAAGATGAATATACATTTCTAATTAATCCAAGTTAAGAAGAAATAAAACAAATGTTTCTGTAAAACATTCAAACAGCTTTTGATGTTAATCAATATGTCGAAAGAGTTCATCTTATAGTGTAAAATATATGGATTTTATAACCTTGAGACAAGTCTTCACAAAATTTCTTGGACTTCAAGTTATCCAAAGCAGCCATAAACAGTGCTCATAATCCACTACCACACACCAGGAAACCTCATTTTGATTGTACAAGTGCCTTTTCTGATTAATTGGTGCCTGTGCCATTCTGATATTTTTAGCATTTGTACATAAAGAGGGAAGAACATCAGGAATAAGAATTCTCTACTGCAATGACAGATACTGCAAAACAGTGGAGTTATATAATCTAAGGTTAAAGAAAGTTTAGAATGAAAAACACAATAAATCTAAGAAAAACAAGAGAGATAAATCGCTAAGTTAGGAAACAATGGATAGGATATGAAAACAGAAAAATGGTAACAACAAAATAAGCTCAAGAATTTGGCCTTTGAATGTTCTAACATATAGCTATAATATTAGCTCATTTAATAAGAAAAAGAGAAACATGTATATACCAGTGAACTAATATTGGAGAAATAATTTAATATTCAGTGAGAGTTTTAAAACAAATTTTAAAAGATAACTTTGCATAGTTTTATATGAATATATTTATAAAAGAGGTTTTCTAGAAAATATATACTAAGACAATTAAACAAAGAAGCAATAGACTTAAATGAATTTTTCTCATAGGAGAAATAGAAACAAAGTTTCAAAAGTTCCCTTTCATAGGAAGTATAAATTCTTCAATTTCATTTTTAACTTCTACCAAAACTGTAAGTAACTCATCACTCCAATGCTATTTCAAATGTCAGATCACAGAGAATAAGAACAAAAAAAGGTCTTTGAAATACATTTTAGGTCTCCAACAAACTAATGACCACAGAACTGCAAGGCTATTTCTCTGTCACAGAAAACTACAGTACAGACCAATCTCCCTTCTCCATATTTGAGAACTGTAACTATTATTCAATACTAATATTTCTCAATAAAATTTGTCATCATAATAAAAATAAACAAAAATATGGCTATTTATCAATTTAGGCTAAAGATGAGTTGAATAGAATTCACATCCATTAAAAAAGTTTGATATTTTACTCTTATTTTTCTCTCAGAACCCACATTCAAGTTCTCCACAAATCCTGTCAGCTGGCAATTTTGACATCCCTCAATAACTGAACAATTTTTATTATATCCAACGCTTTTACTCTAGTCCAATTTATTATCACATCTTTTCTTGTTATTCCAAAAGCTCCTATAACCTTATCTTCTTATTTCTAATCTTGCATTCCTGGGGTCTATTGTCAAAATAGCATCCATATCAGAGCTTCACTCTGCTGAAATCTTCCAGTGGTATTTCATGTCACTCAGCATAACATCCAACACACTTACTATGAATCAAAATGGCTGAAATTATCTATAACTCAGAGAGGCTGAAATCCATAATGGAATTACTATCCTTACAAAAGAGGTCCAAGAGAGACCCTGTGCCCCTTTTGCCATGTGAGGACACACAGGGAGAAGTTTCTGTCTATGAATCAGAAAACAGGCCCTCACCAGACACCAAATTTGGAGACATCTCTATCTCTCTGTTCTTACCTTGTACTAGTCTCCCCCATGCCTGTTGTGCCTCAGCTCTCCTGATCCTTGGGTTTTCATCATGTGTCCCTCCACCATGAGTTCTTCTCCCTGATATCCACATTTTCACGCCCTCAGTTTTTTTTTTTCTCTAAAAGCACCATTAGGATTTCTCTATTTCTTTTTATAAAATAAGAAACTTCCAATCACTGTGTTCATTTTGTTTTGTTCACTGCCGTATCTCCAGTACCTTACAAATAGAATAAAATACACTGATGTTCAATAAACATTTTTGATGAATAAGCAAATGAATATGAAAAAATGAGCAATATCTTTACGTATTGATATGCAATCATGCCCTTACTATATTGTTAGATGCAAAAATATTTTGTAGAAAAACAAGTGCAATATGAGCTGATTTGGATAAAAATATACATAATATGTCAGTGTATAAAGTATAATGTAAATTTTATGTATATGTATATTGAACAAGTTTATGTGTACCTAAAAACATAGGCATATCTTTATATAATTGAAAGGAAGGAATGAAGGAAAAAAGGAAGGGGAAAAGATCTGGTGAGATCTAATCCAATCCAAACTGTAAACAGTAGTGGCCACTGGTGGATATGATTTAATGTTTATATGTATGGGTGTGTATAGGCTGTGGTGGCAGGATATTATGAGATTTTAACTTTTTAATTTATATCATTATCTATTGTTTTACTACCATTCTCTACAATTTTCTACTTATTCTCTACCATTCTTGATTGCCTTTTAGTTTTCAAAAACAATTAATATTGTATTTTTAACACAGTTAAAATATAACAGTCTTTGTTGAGAGCTGCTATGGTCTCAATATTTGTGTTCCCCCCAAAATTCATAAATTAAAATTCTCATCCCCAAGGTGATGGTGTTAGGAGGAGGGGCCTTTGGGGGTTGATTAGGTCATGATGGTGGAGCCCTCCTGAATGGGATTACTATCCTGACAAAAGAGTCCAAAGAGAGACCCCATGCCCCTTTTTGCCATGTGAGGACAGAGAGAGAAGTTTCTGCCTGTGAATCAGAAGGCAGGCCCTCACCAGACACCAAATTTGGAGACATCTTGATCGTGGACTTCCCAGCATCCAGAACTGTGAGAAGTAAATTTCTGGTGCTTATAAGATATCCAGACTATGGTATGTCTAGCAGGAAAAATGAACTAAGATAAGAGTCAATGTTTCAAGTTAAAGTTAACATTAGATACTACGTTGGTTCTTATTTTAAAATAGATATTCTGTATTACATTGGTAAATACCATATTTTATTATGAAAAATTATTTTTAAAAACAGAAATTGCTGTTGAATTTTGTCAAACATCTTTGGTTTGTTTCACAATTATGCCAAATATTTATCAAAATACACTATCTTCTTAGGACAGAGACTTACTAATGTTAGATGTAGATTAAATAATGCTGGTTACTATTTCTGTTTAAAGAATGATCTAAAAGTTGTACTCTTCATTTCTGTGTTTCTCATCATCCTGAAGCAGCTGGATTGATAGAATGTTGGAATGAAGGCCAACTAAGTGACAATACTTTGTAGGGCTGGGGCAAATTTTTCCAGAAAGCTGTGTATACTCTCACTCAGAGTCCAATATATGGTACTGTTTTTCCCATAGCCAGGATTCACAAGTTCAGGAATCAAAGGGTAGAAGTGGAAGTGACACCACTCGTTATCATCCATAGTGACCCACTAGCAAAATTTTTCCTTGCTGTTCCTGCGTTCAGCTTGCCTAGAGGTCTTAGTTCCAGAGGGAGGAATGCTGCCACCAGAAGACACAACAATGATTCCATTAAACTGGAAGTCAAGATTGGCACCTGGAAACTTTGGGCTCCTCCTACCTCCAAGTCAACAGGCTAAGAAGGGAAATACAGTGTTGGCAGGGTTGATTGACCCCGATTAACAAGATGAAATCAGTCTACTACTTCACAATGGAGGTAAGGAAAAGTATCCATGGAATACAGGAGATATCTTAGGGCATCTCTTAGTATAACCACTCCCTGTGATTAAGGTCAATGGGAAACTACAACAACCCAATCCAGGCAGGACTACATATGGCCCAGACCCTTCAGGAATGAAGGTCTGGGTCACTCCACTAGGTAAAAAACCATGACCAGCTGAGGTGCTTGCTGAAGGCAAAGGGAATACAGAATGGTCAGTAGAAGAAGATAGTTATCAATACCAGCTATGACTATGTGAACAGCTGCAAAAACAGGGACTGGAATTGTCATGAGTATTTCTCCCTTATTTTGTTAAGAATATGTGTGTGCATGTTTACAGTTGTACTAAGAAAATATCTTCATTTTATTTCCTTTCTTTTTCTTTTATCATGTGAGATAAGATTTATTGACTTCATATCAGCATTTAAGTGTTGTTAGATTTATGTAATACAATTTAGGTTAGAGATTAGTTCGCTTCCGCTTGTATGAAGGATAGATGTGTTATGCTAGGCTAATTTTGACCAAATTATTTTACTTATTTGGGCACTAAGTATGATTTCAGGAGGTGTGTATTGGTTCAAGTTGACAAGGGGTGGACTTGTGATGGTTAATATTAAGTGTCAGCTAGATTGGATTGAAGGATGCTTAGACAGCTGGTAAAGTATTATTTCTGGATGTGTCTGTGCAGGTGTTGCCAGAGGAGATTAATGCTTGAGTGAATGGACTCAGAGAGGTATACTCATCCCCAGTGTGGGTCGGCACCATCCAATTGGCTGCCAGCAAGGCTAGAACAAAGCAAGTGGAAGAAGGTGGGGTAAGCTGATTTGCCGAGTCTTCTGGCTTTCATCTTTCTCCCATGCTAGATGCTTCCTGCCCTTGAATATCAGACCCCAGATTCTTCTGCCTTTGGACACTTGGACTTATGCCAGTGGTGTTTGCCAGGAGCTCTTGGGCCTTCTGCAGCAGAATGAAGGCTGCACTGTTGGATTCTCTACTTTTGAGGCTTTGGAACTCGGACTGAGCCACTACTGGCTTGCTGGCTCCTCAGCTTGCAGGCGTCCTCTTGTGGGACTTCACCTTGTGATAATTTGAGTCAATTTTCTTTAATAAATTCCCTTTCATATATGCATATATCCCATTAGTTCTGTTCCTCTGGGGAAACCTGACTAATATACTCTATAACTCACCAGAAACATATTTTTAATGGTTCAATCTCTCCAGAGTGAGATTTTCTTCCAGGCAAGATAATGCTTGTAAAATTACTTTCATTTTTAAAAGCTAGTTCTGATATCAACACTTTTAAAAGACCAATTCTAAGTGTGGATAAAACTTAGAGATCAAACCACTGTAAACATAGGTTAGGCAAGAATTGTGCTTTACAGCATGTAGACTTTAATTAAAATAAAATTTTCTCCAGAAAAGAATTTGCAGTTTCTTTCCTGTTTTCTTCCTTTTTTTATTTTAGGTTACTTTAAAAGTAAAAGACAATAGACATGTGCAGGTTTGTTACCTGGGTATATTGTGTGTTGCTGAGGTTTAGGTTATAAATGATCTCATCTCCTAGGTACTGAGCTTAAGTACCTACTGAACTAAGTACCTAATATTTAGTTTTGCAATTCTTGTCCTCACCCTCTGGTAATACCCAGATTCTATTGTTGTTATCTTTATAGCAATGTGTTCCACTGTTTAGTTCCCATCTCTATAAGTGAGAACAGACAGTATTTGGTTTTCCATCCCTGTGTTGATTCACAGAAGGCCTCCAGCTGCATACATGTTACTGCAATGAACATAATTTCATTATATTTTATGGCTGTGTAGTATTCCATCGTGTACATGTGACACATTTTCTTTATCCAGTCTACTGTTGTTGAGCATTTAGATGATTCTATATTTTTACTTTTGTTAATAGTGTTGTGATAAGCATACATGTGCATGTGTCTTTATGGTAGAAAAATTTACATTCCTTTGGAAAATATCCAGTAATGGGATTGCTGGGTTGAATGTTTAATCTGTTTTAAGTTCTTTGATAAATCACCACAGTACTTTCCACAATGATTGGACTAATTTACCTTCCCACCAGCAGTATATAAGCACTCCCTCTCTCTGTAACCTCACCAGCATCTATTGTTTTTTGACTGTTTAATAATAGCCATTCTAACTGGTGCAAGATGGTATCTCATTGTGGTTTTGATCGGCATTTCTCTATGTTTAGTGATGTTGAGCATTTTTTCATATGCTTTCTGGCTGCATGTATGGTTTTTATTTTATAAGTTTCCTTTCATGTCCTTTGCCCACTTTTTAATAGGGTTGTTTGTTTTTTGCTTGTGAATTTGTTTAAGTTCCTTGTAGATGCTAGATATTACACCTTTGTCATATGCATAGTTTGCAGATATTTTCTCCCATTCTGTAGGCTGTGTGTTTACTCTGTTAATAGTTTATTTTCTGTGCAGAATCTCTTTAGTTTAATTATGACACATTTGTTGATATTTTTCTTTTTGCAATTGTTTTTGACATCTTTGTCATGAAGTCTCTGCCTGGGCCTATGTCCAGAAAGGTGTTTCCTAGGTTATTTTCCAGGGTTTTTATAGTTTTAGGTTTTATATTTAATTATTTAATCCATCTTGAATTGATTTTATATCTAGTGTAAGGAAGGGGTCCAGTTTTAATCTTCTGCATATGGCTAGCCAGTTATCCCAGCACTGTTTATTGAATATGGAGTCCTTTCCCCATTGCTTGTTTTTGTTAATTTTTTTGAAGATCAGATAGTCATAGATGTGCAGCATTATTTCTGGTCTCTCTATTCTGTTCCATTAGTCCATGGGTCTGTTTTTGTACTGGGATCATACTGTTTTGATTACTGTAGCCTTGTAGTTTTTTAATGAAGTTGTTTTTTGCTTGTTGATTTGTGTTGGTTCCTTATAGATTCTTGATATTAGATTTTTGTTGGATAAGTAATTGTTAATATTTTTCTTCCATAATGTAGGTTGTCTATTCTCTCTGAGAATAGTTTATTTTGCTGTGTGGAAGATGTTCAGAACAATAAGGTTCCATTTGTCAGTTGTTTATTTTGTTGCAATTGCTTTTGAGGACTTAGTCATAAATTTTCCCAAGACCAATGTCTAAAGGTGTTTCCTAAACTTTCCTTTAAGGTTATAATAGTTTGTGGTCTTCCATTTAAATATTTAATCCATCTTGAGTTAATTTTTGTATAAGGTGAAATGTAGAGGTCCAGTTTCATTCTTCTGCATAAGGCTAGCCAGCTATCCCAGCAACATTTATTGAATATAGAATCCTTTCCCCATTGCTTATTTTTGTCAAGCTTGCTGAAGATCAGATAGCTGTAGGTGTCTAGCTTTTTTTTCTGGGTTATTTATTATGTTCCGTTGGTCTATGTGTTTGTTTATGTACCAGTACAATGCTGTTTTGGTTACTGTAGCCTTGTAATATAGTTTGAAGATAAGTAGTGTGATGCTTCTGGCTCTGTTATTTTTGCTTAGGATTACTTTAGCTATTTTGGCTCTTTTTTTTGGTTCCATGAACATTTTAGAATAGCTTTTTCTAGCTGTGTGGAAACCACAGTTGATAGGTTAAAAGGAATATTGTTAAATCTGCAGATTGATTTAGGCAGTGTATTAGTCAACTCTCACACTGCTAAAAAACACATACCCAAGACTGGGTAATTTATAAAGAAAGTAAGGTTTAATGGACTTGCAGTTCCACATGGCTGGGGAGGCCTTACAATAATGGTGGAAGGTGAAAGAGGAGCAAAGGCACATCTTACATGGTGGCAGGCTAGAGCGCGTGCAGGGAAATTGTTCTTTATAAAACCATAAGCTCTCATAAGACTTATTCATAAGTCTCATAAGACTATCATGAGAATAGCAGGGGTAAATCTGCCCCATGATTCAATCACCTCCCATGGGGTCCCTCCCACAACATGTGGGGAATTATGGGAGCTACATTTCAAGATGATATTTGGGTGGGGAAAGAGCCAAACCATATCATTCTATCCCTGACCCCTCCCAAATCTCATGTCCTCACATTTCAACACAATCATGACTTCCCAACAGTCCCCTAAAATCTTAACTCATCTCTGCATTAACTCAGAAGTCCACAGTCCAAAGTCTTATCTGAGACAAGGCAAGTCCTTTCCACCTATGAGCCTGTTAAATCAAAAGAAAGTTAGTTACTTCCTAGATACAATGAGGGTAAAGGAATTGAGTAAATGCAACTGTTCCAAGTGGGAGAAATTGGCCAAAACAAAGGGGCTACAGGCCCCATGCAAGTCTAAAACCCAATAGGGCAGTCATTAAACATTAATGTTCTAAAATTATCTTTTTTGACTCCACTTCTCACAGCCAGGTAATTCTGATGCAAGATATGGGTACCCATGGTCTTGAGCAGCTCTGCCTCTGTGGTTTTGCAGGGTAGAGCCCCCTCCTGGCTGCTTTCATAGGCTGGCATTGAGTGTCTGTGACTTTTCCAGGCTTACAGTGCAAACTGTTGGTGAATCTACCGTTCTGAGTTCTGGAGGATGGCAGTCCTCTTCTCACAGTTCCACTAGGTAGTGCCCCTACCTAGTGCCCTGTCCCTAGTCAGGACTCTGTGTGGGTGCTCCCATCCAACATTTTTCTTCCACACTGCCCTAGCAGAGGTTGTCCCTGAGGGCTGTGTCTGTGTAGCACACTTCTGCCTGGACATTCAGGCATTTCCATACATTCTCTGAAATCTAGCTAGATGCTTCCAAACCTCAATTCTTAACTTCTGTGTACCCATAGGCCCAACACAAATTGTAAGCCACCAAGGCTTGGGGCTTGCACTGTTTGAAGCAACAGCTGAGCTCTACATTGGACCCTTTAAGCCATGGCTGGGAGGCAGGGCACCAAGTCACGAGACTGCACAAAGCTGTAAGGCCATGGGCCTGGCCCATGAAACCATTTTTTTCCTCCTAGACCACCAGCCTTGTGATGGGAAGGACTGCCATGAAGAAAAGCCCTGGAGACATCTTCCCCATTGTCTTGGTGATTGACATTTGCTTCTTTGTTACTTACGCAAATTTCTGCTGTGGGTTTGAATTTTTCCTCAGAAAAATGGATTTTAATTTTCTATCACATTGTCAGGCTGCAAATTTTCTGAACTTTTATGCTCTCCTTCCCTTTTACACATAAGTTCCAATTCCAAGTCATGTCTTTGTGAAATAATGAAACAATACTTTTAAGAGCAGCCAAGTCACATCTTCAATGCTTTATTGCTTAGAAATTTCTTCTGCCAGATACCCTAAATTATCTGTCTCAAGTTCAGATTTGCACAGATCCTAGGGCAGGGGCAATATATCACCAGTCTCTTTGCTAAAGCACAGCAAGAATCACCTTTGCACCACTTCCCAATAAGCTTCTCATCTCCATCTAAGACCACCTCAGCCTGGACTTTATTGTCCATATCACTATCACATTTTGGTCAAAGCCATTCAACAAGTATCTAGGAAGTTCCAAACTTTCCCAAATCTTCCTGTCTTCTGAGGCCTCCAAGTCTCCAGGTATTTCCAAACTTTCCTATATTTTCTTATCTTCTTCTGAGCCCTCCAAAATGTTCCAACCTCTCTGTTTCCGAGTTTCAAAGTCACTTTCACATTTTTGAATATCTTTATATAGGTGTCCCACTACCCAGTACCGATTTACTGTATTAGTCTGTTCTCATGTTGCTAATGAAGACATACTGGAGACAGGGTAATTTATAAAGAAAATGAGGTTTAATGGGCTCACAGTTCCACATGAGTGTGGAAGCTTCACAGTCATGGCAGAAGGTGAAGGAGCAAAGGCATGTCTTACATGGTGGTGGGCAAGAACGTGTACAGGGTAACTGCTCTATATACAACTATCAGATCTTGTGAGACTTATTCACTATCATGAGATCGGCACAGAAAAACCCACCCTCATGATTCAATCACCTCCCACTGGGTCCCTCCCATGACACATGAGGATTATGCGAGCTACAATTCAACATGAGATTTGGGTGGGGACACAGCCATACCATATCAGGCAGTATGGCTAAGTATATTGATTCTTCCAATCCATGAGCATGGAATGTTTTTTCATTTATTTGTATCATTTGTAATTTCTTTTAGTGTTTTGTAGTTCTCCTCATAGATATATTTCACCTCCTTGGTTATACGTATTCCTAAGTACTTTATTTTATTTTTAGGCTATTTTAAATGGAATTGCATTCTTGGTTTGGCTCTCAGCTTGAACGTTATTGATGTATAGAAATGCCATTGATTTTTTTACATTTGTTTTGTGTCCTGAGACTTTACTAATGTTGTTCATCAGTACCAGGAGACTTTCAGCAATCTTTAGAATTTTCTACGTATAGAGTAATACCATTCACAAAGAGAGATAGTTTAACTTTCTCTTTTTCTATTTGGGATTCAGGGTGTTGATCAAGCAAGTCTGCCTACAGGTCCCCCAATTGCAGGCACAAGCAACAGTGCTGAAGGAGAATCCAGCTGGTTCTCAAACACCCAGAAGAGTGCCTAGGCATGGAGCTGGGAAACTTCCTTTGCTCCAAATTCTCTGTATGGGAATGGCCGATGGATTAAGTTTCTATTTCAGGAGAGTGGGTGTTCCAGATTCCTGGATATCTTCCTGTGTATCAGAGAGGACCTCCCTACAATAGGATTTGTGCACAGGAAAGCTGGGGTGGCTCAGGCTGCTGATCCAGATGAGCTGGTGTTCCAAATGCCTTTAGATCTGCCTGGGTATGCAGAAAAGAGGGCATTACTGAACCAGGATATTTGCACAGGAAGGATGAGGCAGGTCAAGTTGCTGATCCCAGTGAGCCAGTGCTTCAGCTACGTGGATATTTGCCTTGGCATGGAGAAAAGAGTGCCTTGCTGCACCATGATGTGTGCCCAGGAAGGTAGGATGACTTAGGCTGCTAAACAAGGCAAGCAGGTACCCTGAATACCTGGAAATCTGCCTGGGTGTTAAGTAAAGAGGGCATCCCAGTACCAGGTCCTCTGCACAGCAATGGTGGGGCCGCTAAGGCTGCTGATCCAGATAAGGTGATATTCCAAATACCTGAAAATCTGCCTGCGCATGAAGTACAGAGAACATCCCTGCACCTAGATTTTTGTATAGAAAAGGTTGGGTGGCACTTTGGGGGGCCAAGGCAGAGGGAGCACTTTAGGTCAGGAGTTGGAGACTAACCTGGCCATCATGGCAGAACCCCATCTCTATTAAAAATATAAAAATTAGTTAGGCATGGTGGTGTGTGCCTGTAGTCCCAGCTACTAGGGAGGCTGAGGTAAGAGAATCGCTTGAACCCAGGAGGCAGAGGTTGCAGTGAGCTGAGGTCACGCCACTGCACTCCATTCTGGGTGATAGAGCAAGATTACATCTAAAAAAAAAAAAAGAAGCAAGGAAGGAAGGAAAGAAGGAAGGAAGGAAGGAAGGAAGGAAGGAAGGCTGCTGATCTAGAGAAGCAAGTGCTCCTAGTTCTTGGAGATCTGCCTGGGCATGGAATAGCTAGGGCCCCCCTTGTAGTAGGATCTCTTCACAAGAGGAATAGGGCAACTCATGCTGCTGAACCAGGCAAAGAGGTGCTCTAAATACCTGGAGATCTGCCTGAGCATGGAGTGGATAAGGCCCTGCTGCAACACAACCTCAGGTGAGCAGTCCAGTGCACGCAGAAATGGCACACACAGACCCGTTCTGGGTCAACAAGCCAGTCATGACTGCGAGTCTTGCTGCCCAGGAGAAACTGCAGCTGTAGCAGCTCTCCAGCCACCGCAGGCTTATGTTGCGGAAGAGCACAATTCCAGCACCTATTGCTTAGCAATTTTCCACAGTTCTGGCTGGGGAGGCCCCTCTTGTGTTTTACAGCAGGTGTGCCAATCTCTGGCCCGAGACTGAAATTCCTGAGGTCACCAAAGAATGGCTGGCTTTGTATACATCTGGATTAAAAATGGCATCCTGCTGTCAGTCCTGGGTCTTGGAAAGTGTCTGTAGCTTTATCCAGTGTCTTTCTCTTACAGAGTTTCTAAGCCTATCCCTAAGTTAGCTCCAGGGCTTGAGAGATACAAAATGTTCTCTCTTGGTCTGGGTCCACTGGATCTCCACGAAAGGTGAGTCACAGAGGGAGGATCTCTGCCTCTCTCACATTCATGGGCTTTACTCACTTTTATCAGCCAGACACTGTAATGGGGGCTGTTTGCAGGCACTCTCCTCTCTGGGATCAGGAGTGTCCTTCATGATTTCTTGTGGATTCTTGTTTTCCTTCTTGAATTAAAGCTCACAGAATTGATCTTTATCCACTATCTTGCTATTTCCAAGTGGCTGAGGCATGCTAAAAGCCTCTAATCCACCATATTAGAAAAGGAAATCCAGTTTATTAAATACAGATTCTATGTATATTTGTTTGCATTAATTTGTTAAAATCAGCAACTAGAACCGACACATTTTTGTGATATTAATAGATACAGCAGCAAAAATGATACTTTCAAATGAAAACTTGAAGATGAGATTGTTTTATATTGTCATTTATGTGTCAAATATATATTCCTACACAGTCTGAATAATAGACAATGAAGCAAAATATATACCAAAGTAGTTGAAGTGGCATGTTAGTCAGAAAAGTATTACATTATAAATATATCACTTTCAAAATCCACTTATTCAAATATTTACTGAACATCACTATTATTGTAGGGAAGAAACTATCCATTTTTTTATTCGTCCTTCTGAAAAAAAGAACTATAATTTGGATAGAAGCAGCAATGTGGCCAGCTGAAAAAAACATTTCCTAGTCTCTCTTCATGGTGATAAAGTAATGCAGATATGACTACTGATATAGATTTAAACAGAAACCATTAAATAGTGATTCATTCTCCCAAAAGCTCCATAAAAGTAGGTAGTAGGAAGGTGGAAGAGTCAGTTGGCATGCATTATTTTTTAATTTTTCTTCCTCCTTCTTCCCACTTGGAATACAATTATGTTACTAGAAGACAGTAGACTTTTATGGTCATGAGGACAAGAGCCAAGCCTTAAAAATTTTGAGGCAGACATCTGATACTATCATGACACTTACTTGAATAAGCCCTGGGAAGCTTACCTACATGATGGCATGTTCTCCTGGTCTTTAGGGAGTTTAAGCCACTCCAGAATGATTCTCTAATATGTGAAACTGAACCAGTCCTAAATAGATATGACATGTAAAGCATTTGCAATAGTTATTGCTCTCTAAAGCTTAAAAAAAGTTAGCTTTTAGTAAGTTTTGCAAATGTCCATACAGATGAATTCAGAAGGTCCGTACACTCTCTTTTCTGAGTCATCTGTCTGTATAAAATAATTGGAGTGATTTTTCCATACAGCAAAGATGATAAAACAAGTTAGTAAAGAAATAATGTCAAATAATATTTATTTATAATTGTCATATGGTTTAATAATGACAGTACAATTATGTATACATTTTTGGCAGTACAATTCAAACCCAAATAGTCCTAATCTCAAAAATCCTAATAGTCTACTTTAGGATTTTCTTTTTTCACTCAGACATATAGGCTGTATTTTTTTCTCTATGTAATGTTTAGTTTGTATGATTTTTTAATCAACCAATCCTTAACTATGTATTGTCTATTTTACAACTACAGACATGTGGATAATGGGTTAATGTGAAAGTTACTAACTGTTAGTTCCTTGGATGAATGTCTTGGTACAATTGCCCTGGTAGGCCTTCATTATACTAATGCCAGAGACAAATGGACGCGTGCATTTCAACTATCTTAGTAATATGCCAATTACCACAGTAAAGAAAGTCTGTGTTGATCCGATTCAGTCATCAGGACAGCAAGACTTTTGTGCTCTGTCAATTTTCTTTTGGTATATTAACCCTGCTTTTTTTACTTTTCAACTAATTCTGGTTCATTTTATCATCTCGTGCAACCATGGGCTTGCTTTTGTTAGCAAATATTCTAGCATTCTTTTGGAGACTATTGCCAAAAGTAGTCCACAAAAGCAGACATCAGACAATTTTACAAAAGTAGAACATCAGAAAGTATTTGCAGCTATTGAAATTAGGAGAAACTCTGTTAAATGTCATTGATATTTTATTTGCTTTTAGAAATGAATTTATCAAACTGGTAAATAATTATATAGTTAAAATGCTGACAGCATTGTGTCAGGGTAACACATAATGATTCTCTTTGATAATGATTTTTTTTGGTCTGATAAGAAAAACTCAAAAAGCCGTCATACACTGTTACTTTGCTAAAGGTTTAAAAATAAGAACTCTGGATCACTCAATGGCTTCATGAGGCAAAAAGCAGAGACAGGGTTATCTTTGTCATTCAGGCAGTTGAAAGTGCAGAGTAATCAAGCAGGTATGGAGGCACACAGTTCTGCCTAATTTTACCACTAATCCTTTTCAGTAATCTCCTGAATAATTCCCCTCATTTACATTGCTCTAAGTACCCAGGGACCTAATGCTTCTGAGCCTGAAAACACATATGCCTGACACTTTAGAAAGAAGGAAACTGCAGTCTCTGATTTGCTTTTATGTGCCTTAAGCTTCATTTTCCCTACAATGTTTGCAATAGGCAGTATATGTGATAAAAATTGCAAAGGATTTGATTGTATAATAAATCACAACATTTCAGGAAATTAAATATTATTTAAGAAATAAAAATTAAATGCAGAGGTAAAAACATGGAATGCTTTTGTTGCTAAAGTTCATGTGACCTTGAATACAGATGTATACAGAATATGTCAAGAGTTCAGATTAAAGAGCGTAATGCAGACAATTTTTATTGTAATACAACATTTACTTAAAGAAAGTAAACTGAAGTAACAAAATTCAAAACTTGCAAAGCCAGAGGCTTTCTCTTTTGTATAAATGTATAAAGCATCTATAGATAATTTTGTTTAACAAAGAGATGTCAGGAATGAAGCCAGGAAGCTAAGCTGAGCAACAAAACAGGTGTTAAATTGCTGACTAGTCATATTAAAATGATTGTGTCCACTTGATTTTAAAATTCTGAAATAAAAATTTTCATTAAAAATTTCATTGTGTATGTGATGTTTTATCATTTATCCAAAAAATATGTATTTTTAGGTAATAAAGATGAACTCTGTGTGTGTGTATGTGAATTTCTGAAAGGTGTTATTTAATTCAATTGGTGCCCATTCAACATCATCTCTGTGAGTAGGTTTTAATCATTCTTGTTTTCTGTTTGTGCATACAATCTTATGTTTATTGGATAAAAATTCAAAATGGCTGGGTATCATCTTTTTCAGTCTTCCTCCCATCTCCCATTTTTGTCTCCATTATCCTTTTTGCCAGTGATTCTCTTCTCTTCATTGTATATGCTAATAAGGAGTACTTTGCATTTACATATGATTTAAGGGTTTAACATATGAGCTTGTTTTCATAAAAATAAAAATTTTCTTTTCCTCATATGCTATCGTCAATTTTAGGGTATGCTGTCCTCAAAAGTGTGAATGGGTGAGTTGAATCTCAGTAGAGACAGTTCTTCCTGCAATGTACTACAATACATTGTATTTGACATTTAGTCAGACACTGCATATATGTTCCTGTATTTGGGGAAGGCAAGAAACATCTTTTTATTGTACATTTGTTTTGGTGGTTTTCACACTGTGCAGAAGCTTGAATATTAGCTCCTTTTCTTTATCTATTTTAATAATAACAAAAATTCAACCAGTAGAACTCTGAAATGCTGTGGAGACCATAAAATTAATCAGTAGAATTATATTTGCCTGTAACTCCATTAGTTCAGTTCTCTAAAAGGAGACTACTAGCACCTGATCATCTTTTCTGAATAATCCTTGTTTTATTATTTAACTTGCTAAAATGAAGGTTTTCACTGTACTGTCATTGCAGTGGTGTGATTGATGGTAATGTATGTGGACTACACTGTGTTTCAGAAGAATAATTTCTTTGTTTTCAAATTTGTTTATTTACTTATTTATTTTCTGTTGGCTGATAACATTGCTTTGTGTACAACATGATGTTTTCAAGTATATATATGCATAAAATGGAATCATTAAATCAAGTTAATTAAAATGTTCATTACCTCATGGTTATTTTTGTGGTAAGAACATTTAATATTCACTCTCCCAGTTGGCAGTTGTCAGGAAAAAATAAATCATTAATTATTATAGTCACAGTGCTGTAAAATAAGAGAGCAATTTTAATGTCATTCAGCATGGGAATGTAGGGAAATGTGATGGCTCTCCTTTGGTTTATGAAAAATCATAAACTAAGTTAGAGTTTAAAATGTATGCAGATGATGTTTAAAAATCACATGATAAATATTTCTTCAATCAATAGCACTGTTCATTCACTAGCTAAATGTAATCTACTGGCATGTGTTCAAAGTATATTTTCAGAATATAAAAGTATATGGTGCAAAACATATATACTGTAAACAGCCATAAGCAATACAAAATTCATGACTTTTTATATGTTACACTACTATGATCAAGTTACTCCCTAAAAATAATACTTTTTTCATTAGAAAACTTAAATATACATTTTTCTTTTGATATTTTCTTGATAAACAATGTTCAAAGTGATTGACTTATTATCATAGATTTTTGTAGTATATATGCTTAGCTTACTCATCAGTGATTTTATATTTATAGTTGGCATAGATGCTTACCATTGAGTCAAACATTTAGAGTTTGTTTCTCTATTAACTTACTAATTATCTCTCTAACTTAGATTAGTTATCAATGAAAATTAAAGATATGTCTGCAGTCAAGCCCTACAAGAGCGTAAATGTATTTTTATTTTTTTAATTAAAACTAGATAGACAAGTATAACTAACTCCTCACCTTTGTAAAGGTACCTTCAGGTATTACTTAAATTATAAAATTTATTTAGAGCCTCGACAATGTTAAGGTGGCATGCTTATTCCACTAGTATAAATGGCAAATACATATATTTTGCTATTAAAATGTACTTGGCATTTAGTAAGACAGTGCATATATATCCATGTAGTTGAGGAAGGCAAAAAACATCTTTCTATTGTACATTTATTTTGATGTTTACACTTTGCAGAAGCTTGGATATTAGCTCCTTTTCTTTACCTATTATTATTATTTTTTTTTCAGATGGAGTCTCACACTGTCACCAGGCTGGAATACAGTGGCGCCATCTCGGCTCACTGAACCCTCCACCTACCGGGTTCAAGTGATTCTACTGCCACAGTCTCCAGAGTAGCTGGGACTACAGGCATGCACTACCACGCCCAGCTAATTTTTTGTATTTTTAGTTGAGACGGGGTTTCACCATGATGGCCAGGATGGTCTCGATCTCTTGACCTCATGATCTGCCTGCCTCGGCCTCCCAAAGTGCTGGGATTACGGGCATGAGCCACGGTGCCAGGCCTACCTATTTTAAAAATAACAAGAATTCATCCAATGGAACGCTGAAATGCCTGTGGAGGATAC
Source organism: Gorilla gorilla gorilla (assembly GCF_029281585.2). NCBI lineage: Eukaryota > Metazoa > Chordata > Mammalia > Primates > Hominidae > Gorilla > Gorilla gorilla. Next base: position 137,571,038 of record NC_073227.2, read on the forward strand.
AAGATTAATCAGCAGAATTATATTTGTCTATGACTCCATTAATTCAATTCCAGACCCTACTTATGGGTCTAATGTCCTTTATTAGGCAATGTAGGAGATTTCTATACTTCTAATAAAGTAATCTTTTTCCATTTAAATAGTCTTTGCTTTTTATCAGGCAGTATGCATTTCCACAAAGTTAATTCAATGAAATACACCTAAAGCTGAGAGTCTTATCTCGCTAATGAATGAAAAATAGAAATCAATTATTCTGAGATGAAGTTCTTCCTATAATTTTTATTAGTTGTTGTGAAATGGTACATGGGTTTGTCTTGAAGATATGATGATGTATTAATTCTTAATATTGAATTAAATGCTTCTGAAATAGAGATGACTCTCTTTGTCATGCAGTTATAGTTGTTTGATTAAATTGCATTGAATTTCGAATGTTAATGTTATATATTAACTTAAATGAGATTTTCCAATATAAATACTCTGTGAACCTCCAGCCTTGTGTTTCTTTCTTTTTTTTTTTTTTTTTTTTGCTGGTGTGTGAGACAATGGCTTTATTTATTATTATTATTTTATTTATTTATTTGTTTTGAGACAGAGTCTCACTCTGTCGCCCAGGCTGGAGTGCAGTGGTGCAATCTCGGCTCACTGTAAGCTCTGCCTCCCGGGTTCACGCCATTCTCCTGCCTCAGCCTCCCAAGTAGCTGGGACTACAAGCGCCCGCCACCATGCCCGGCTATTTTTTTGTATTTTTAGTAGAGACGGGGTTTCATCGTGTTAGCCAGGATGGTCTCGATCTTCTGACCTCGTGATCTGCCTGCCTCGGCCTCCCAAAGTGCTGGGATTACAGGTGTGAGCCACTGCGCCCGGCCTATTATTATTATTATTATTATTATTATTATTATTATTATTTTACCTCAGGAGAATGTTTGGGCAATACTTTTACATTGTATTAATACCTTACATATGAGGGCATTCTTATACGGTGTCTTATTTATTTCTTAATGACCACAGTGACAACACAACTATCCCCTCTGTTCTCAGTCAAACTAAGGCAAAAATCAAAGTTAGTGACAATCTTCCCCACCCTCCAGAACAGATCTTGCCCCTGAATAAATAACTAGAAACAAAAGATGTGAAGAGGAGTTTCAAGAAGCAGATATAGTATGCTTGTTAGAATGAAATTAAAGCAAATGACTAGCAATAACAAATGAAGCAAGCAGAAAAAGGACTAGAAAAATTTTAAAGACAGGCAAGAAAATGTTTTTAAAGTTGTATTTATGGTAACTATTATTATTAACTGTATTGTCAGTTATCTGAAAGTATACTTTGCCTATATTCAAAAGGCAATATAATGCATAATCGAGTTTTTCTTTTGTTCAAAAACTAAGGTTAGTTCTGTTTTTTAACATTTCTATTATCCAGTGCTTAATTTATCTCTCCATTTCACTGAGAAATTTTATTTTAAAAAATGATACTACAAATGTCTTTTAGGGTCTTAGTTTCACTATGTCTTTCAGATCTTTAATTGAGCCTGATCAAGTGAATTAAATGACACCTTCATGATGTAGCAGTGTAAATTCAGCTTCAAAAATATCTAACTGATTCTGACTCTAGTATTTAGTCAATTAGAATGTGTTTAGTAACTGCTAGATTTTGGGCAGTTTACTAAACTGGAAAAGACAAGAGTACTTAATGCTGTGTAAAAATGAAGCTTTACTTGACTCACTCTATTGCCTATTAAGAACGTTATCCAAATTAGCAGTCATAGTAATCAAATACAAGATGATACACTATTGAACTAAATGCCTTGGCTTTGGCAATGGAAATAATGTTGTATGTCTAGAAACTTGTGACTGACCACAGATTACAGCGTATAAAAGAGTATACAAAGAATGGCATGGTAGTTGCAGTGACTTCTGACACTAACTACCAGGGGACTCTGCAGGTTAAGGGTACAGTCCCCAACAAGACTATTTTTACTTCAGATACCAGCTGCAAGCTCAGGGGTTCCCAAGCCTCTGATGAACTCACTACAAATCTGGGGCTCCTCATTGACTTCTCAAGTAGAAAAATTCACTAGAAACTGTCAGAACTCAGGAAACTGCTATTGATACAAAAGTGGGGCAGGGAAGTGCTGGGAGTAGAAGGGCGGGTCCCTGGCGAGGGCTCCACCCCCCAGGCCTGTGCCCACTGACCTAGATGAAGACAGGCACTCCTGCCTTTGCGCCCAAATGTTGCATTTCCCAAGAACACCCTGGCCTGCCACGCCCCCATCCTGTGCCTATACAAACCCCCAGACCCTAGGAGGCAGACAAACAAGTGACTGGAAGTGGAGCAGAACACATTGGCAGAAGAAGACACAAGTGGCTGGATGTCAAGAGGACGTTGAGGGGAGCATGCCGGTGGAAGAGCACATGCAGACGCCAGCAGGCCTGCAGGCCATCAACCAGCAGAACAAGGCAGAGTTTGGCCAGGACAGTTGAAGGAGAGCCCCAGCCACGGACATCAGGGGGAAACTATTCCCCTTCTGGCTTCCCATCTGCTGAGAGCTACTTCCACTCAGTAAAACTTTGCACTCATTTTCCAAGCCCACGTGTGATCTGATTCTTTCCCATACACCAAGGCAAGAACCCCAGGATACAGAAAGCCCTCTGTCCGTGAGACAAGGCAGAGGTCTAACTGAGCTGACTAACACAAGCCATCTATGGATGGCTAAACTGAAAGAGCACTCTGTAACACACGCCCATTGGAGGGCTTCAGCCATAAACATTCACCCCTAGACACAGCTCTGTGGGGCTGTGGAGCCCCACAGCCTCCCCGTTTATATGCTCCCCTAGAGGTTTGAGCAGTGGAGCACTGAAGAAGCGAGCCACACCCCATCATACACCCTGCAAGGGGAACAAGGAAACCTTTCCTGTTTCACTATATTGATGATGAGATTTTTATTATAGCAAAAAGGATACATATCAGGACCAGTCAAAAAAATGTAAACAATGAGGTTGGAAGGGGTCCAATTGCAAAGCTTTCATGTCCTCTCGCTTCAGAGACAGGACACATCATCCCTCCAGTATATTAATGTGTAACTATTTACAGAATATTGTTAACCATTAAAGCTCATCCGCGCATCATTTTGATTACATAAGCATGATTAATCAGCCAAATGACTGAACTCAATCTCCAGCCCCCATCACCTTCCTGGAAGGCAAACTTATAGTATAGTATAAAATCCCCAACTGTTAATTACATATTAGTCTTTTGGACATGGCTAGGCCCCATCCTGAGACATCTTGTTTGCATAAACTACCGAGAGATCCACTGTCAGTCATCTCACTGGCTTATGCCAGTGTGGTCCCAGGGTCTCATCATGAAGAACAGAGACAGTTCTATCACTGGGGAAATTACAAGGATTTAGAAGCTCCCTCCCAGGAACCAGGAAGAAAGGCCAGTCAAGTTCGTTGTTATATGGCAGTAGCAGAGAAGACCCAGCCTACTCTCACTATAGTGATGAATGGGTCTGGCTCTATGCTCATCGAATTCAAAAAATGATATAAAGATGGACTTTGTTTCTACCATTATATTAAATTATTTTATCAGTGTTACTTTTATAATAATAGTTAAATTGCATTTGGCAGAAATATAATATGGGGTATATTGGTGCATATTAAAAGTATTTTTCTAATATGTGTATATATATAATATTATATATATATATAATTTTTTTCAAAAAATCCGGTTGAAACAGTGTAATTACTTTCAAGAAACAAAATTGACTTCAATAATTTAAAAACTATCCTCGGGACCCTTGAGTCTCTTAAAGTTTCTGATTTTATTTTATTTTTAATTACACCCATCTTCAATAGATTGTGCTGAAAACTTTTGATAGACTTAGAAAACTAGGTAATATTTATGCTTATAGCCTTTTTAAACAAAGAAAAAAATTAGTGATCCAGTGACATTTTTCATGAAACTATTAAAGGGTAAAAAAAAAAGATAAAAAGAAAAATTCATATCTAGAAATAAATAGAACACTTTACTTTCAGAAAAAGGGTTGTAACATTTTAGGGTATGAAAGAAAAATGTTTTCATAAAAAACATAATCTTAAGAAAACAGCAGTCTCTAATAATAATGCAACATGCTCTATAAAGCATTCTAATTCATTTTTTCTTCTATTTTAAAAAAGAAAAACTTTACAAAAAATAGGATGCCTCTGTGATTTGGAAATCTTCAATTAAGACTTGAGATTTGAAGCAAGGTAGATATATGTAAGTACCTTTCAGAATTTTTATCTTAAAGTATATTTCAAATTGCATAAGACTTATAGAAAATTACTTCTATAATAAATGTTTACTGCTTGTGAAGTGATGAAGATATTAAAAAAATCTTTAGGCAAATTAAATTTAGCAGAGTTTAATTGAGTGGAGAACAATTCTCCAATCCAGCAGCCAAGAGAGCCAGAAAAGTTTCAGAGTGACTCTAGGGCCACCACATGGTCAGATCACAGAAAAAGGAAAGTGACATACCAAAAATGGAAGTAAGCTACAGAGACAGCTGGATTGGTTACAGCTCAGCATTTGCCTTTTTCAAACACGATTTCAAGAGTTGCTCACCTGTGATTGGACAAAACTCTATTATAGATACAAGAGTAGGTTACAGCCTATTGACACATCCAATTATGTTACATTTTACTATATATGGAGAAATTTTTAGGCCACCACTTACATAGGTAGGGAGGAAGCGTTAGACTTAATTTAAGAAAGGCTATTTGAAAATACAGAGTTTACATTTTGTTTCAGCCAAGGTTTTCCAGAGAAACAGAACCAATAGGATGTGTGTATACACAGAATAATCTTTATCATAAAAAATTGGCTCATGTAATTATGGAGGGTGATGAGTCTCAAATCTCCTATGTAGGCCACCAGGCTGAAGACCCAGGAGAGCCAACGCTGCAGTTCCAGTCTGAAGGTTGACAAGCAGAGACCAAGAAGAGTTGATGGTGCAAATAAAGTCTGAGAGCATTCTGTTGGAGAATCCCCTCTTGCTCTAGGAAACCAGTCATTTGTTCTATTCAAATTTTCAACTGATTGGTTGAGGCCCACCCACATTATGGAGGACAGTCTGCTTACTCAAAGTCCATTGAATTATGTTAACCCTATCCAAAAATACCCTTCAAATTGGTACATAAAATTATCCGTCACATCCTCAGAATACTGAACCAGATTTGGTTATCAGAATAAATATCTTTACAAAAATATTAACATGTTTACCTTAACAGATCATTTCAGCTGTTAATATTTCAGCAACTAAGTCTACATAGCAGATACACTGGCATGCATCGTGTGTGCGTGTGTGTGTGTGTGTGTGTGATTGTAGATTAACAGTAGATTCTCCAAGGAGTAATAAAATGAAAAGGAATGAGGATTTTGTTTTAAAGCTTTCTGTTCTGGTTTGATTTGTATTTTCACAAGGAATATAATCATTTTTAAAAATTAGTGCACAAGTAAAGTTAAAAATAAATGCAATAGTCCTTTAGGAATTGACTCACTACAAAAATAAATTGTTATGTATACTATTTTGGAATTTATCTGCAACATCTAAATAGATCTCATTTGATTATCAACTCCAACATCGTACAATTAAGAAAAGTGTGGTGTGGACAAGGAAATACTATATCTGGAGCCAAAAGCTCTGAAGTTATGCCTGGGTTCAATTATTTTGAAACCATATAAATTCTCTGAACTTCAGGTTTCAAATATGTAGACATAGAAATAATAATTACAACTGATTTGCTACATGATAATCAATAAATTCGTGTTATATTAAACCACTCTGTAAATGGTGAAAACACATATTAGCTAATTTGGTCCAAGTTTTTTACCATAATCAACATAACTAATAAGTAGAGCAGCTAGGAAAAAAATTTAGTTGGCCTAATCTTTTATTTAGTGCTCTTTTCCAAGTATCACACTCTTCTTGAAGATAGAATAAGTCATCTGTCAAATATGCTACCAAATATACTAATGTATTCTTAAGAATCTATACCACTAGCAGCAGTAGTGGTGGTAGTTGTGTACGTGGTGGTAAGGAAATCCCATTCTACAAAGTGAGAGACGCTACTGTCAGTTCTAATACCTAAACACTAGTCTCAACCAAAATCCATTTTAAAAACAACACATAATACACGCATCCTACTTGAAAGTCATACCTGGGACATTATTTGCTACATGTGCATATGTTGGAGGGTGGGAAATGGGGCAGTTATATCATTCATTAAACAAGCTGAGAAAACCTGCACTAGAAGTAAGCATCAAACATCTTTAACTCTCCGTACACCCGGATTCTGGTGGAGTAAGACTGTTTTGGCAGTTTGTTAATGACGAGGTTAAAAATATGCACATAAGGAGAATAAATTAAATGCACCTATATAAGTAAAAAATATTTTTTGGAAAAGATCATAATGTGGCACTCTAGCAATAAAATTGTTATTCCAGAAACTCCAGATTATAGATAATTTCTTTATGAAAAATAAATCTTGAAGGAAACACATGTGCTCGTTACAATTTTTAAAATGTCTAAAGCAGTTGGTCATATACTGGGTCTTTACAACCTAAATTAGTTATAACAAGACTAATACATAATAGTATTTTTATTATATCTACAATTTTTATTATATCTACAATTAGTAAAATTGTAGGTATAAGAGTCAGGTACATAAATAAAAAGATAACCTGTTTAGTATCTGGATGCTTTATGCTCTCTGTCTGTAAAATGATGATAGTAACTATTTGCCTCATAGCAATATTTTAAGCATTAAAGGAGATAATATATTTAAGCTCTTTAAAGCAATCCCTGACACACTCAATAAATATCACCTATTGTTATCACTATTATATTTAATCTGATAACAGGGTGTTGTGGTTGAGTCATTTATTTATGCTTACCAGTCAACATTTGATAATAATGAGTTAAGCTATTTAACTACCTGTATCTCCTTTAACTCGTGAAGATAATGCTCTTCCACCATTTCTGAAACAATAGCGCTTGAATAGTGTTAGAAAAATTATAATTCTTCAGTAAGAAACCAATTAGAACCAACTAATTAATCTATTCTCTAAAGAAAGAAAGTAAAGTGTTTCAAGGTCTCTATGTTTCACTCTAACCACAGCTTTCAAAAACTACACGGTATTCAATGAATTTGTGATTGGGTATTATTTTCATTTTGGGAGGCTTAAAAATGGATAAAAAGAAACAGTTTTTATAATTGAAATTGTATGTTGTCTTTTCTACTAAACTTTTAAATAGGGAGAGTTGTACATACATATTTTTGTGTTAACCATAAACTAAAGTTAAAAATATGTTTTTATCTGGTAAACTATATACCATAGGAGATGAAAGTCTATAATAACTAGAAAGTAAAATTCCAAACAGAACAAATGACTATAGGTAAAAGAATTGCTTGCTATTCTTTATTTTTCTCCTTTTTTGATATAATTTTATCTTGCTTAGCTTTAATATTCTTTTATTTTATATATGTATAAATAAACTCAAATATAGTCTTGCTGACATGTGTATGGATATACATATATTTATTTATTCAAATATATGTAACATAGGAAAAAACTTAGAGTGCTAAAGTACTCTTTAACTTTTTAACCCATTCTTCCCACACGTACAATGCTACAATATTTTCCAAAATCATAGTTAACAGCTTTCTATATAAACTTCCTGACAAATTTTTGCTAACCGACTGTATTTGTCTTGTAGGTATTTTCAGCATTTATTTACTTAATGGAACAGCAAGCAGAATTTCCCTATGTATTCAGACAAAAATAAATATGTTGCCTCTAAAGGCAGATGTATACTTGACATTGGACAGAGAACACCCCAACCATGCCAACAGAAGCATCCCTGAAAATTAGAAGGATAAAAAGAGTGGGTAGCACAGGTGAGCTTGCAGCATTATGTGGTTTTCATAATCCATCTGGCATTCTGAGAAAGAGAAAATATAGATTTGGAGCAATTGCATATAAAATTAATCATTACAGTTTGTTATGAGATTGAGTATTGCATATATCAACTTGTTCCAGTTTTGTAAGCCCCTTAATAGCACTTTTAAATAGAGCAATTAATTTTTTTCTTCATTAACTTTAATTATGATTAGAAGCCTAGAAATATTGGAGCAACTTCAAAAAAACAAGCCTGCTTATTAACTGGGTTTTCTCAAGTTCTCACAAATCACAGTGACACCAACAGCATCAGTGTGGGGCTCATTAAAAAGAAAAATAAGTAAACCATAGAAGTTAGATAAGGTATGTTAGTTTAAGGTTTCAATCATTCATTGCAACAATGAAGCAAAGGAAAGATAATAACTGATTATATACTTTCCTACTACTCTTAATATATAATTTTATGTAATGAGATATATTAAGTACAGATCTTGAAGGTACGTTTAAGTGGCAACCAGAACATGTTCATAGGGCACACCCTATTAATAACAATGCAATTTCCATGATAATAATGGCAACAAATATGCCACTTTGCTTTTATTAAGTGCTATAAAATTGACTAACACATTTATATCTCTGTATCAAGAAGATTTTGACTAGTTATTGCGTACAAATATTATTAGACTTAATTTTCTTTTATAGCTCTGATTGTTTTCTACTGATGAGTGAAGTAAGCAAATTATAAAGTAATATAGAATTATCTATTCTTGGGGGAAGGAGCCAAGATGGCCGAATAGGAACAGCTCCGGTCTACAGCTCCCAGCGTGAGCTACGCAGAAGACGGGTGATTTCTGCATTTCCATCTGAGGTACCGGGTTCATCTCACTAGGGAGTGCCAGACAGTGGGCGCAGGTCAGTGGGTGCGTGCACCCTGCGCGAGCCGAAGCAGGGCGAGGCATTGCCTCACCTGGGAAGCGCAAGGGGTCAGGGAGTTCCCTTTCCGAGTCAAAGAAAGGGGTGACAGACAGCACCTGGAAAATCGGGTCACTCCCACCCAAATATTGCGCTTTTCAGACCGGCTTAAAAAACGGCGCACCACGAGACTATATCCCACACCTGGCTCGGAGGGTCCTACGCCCACGGAATCTCGCTGATTGCTAGCGCAGCAGTCTGAGATCAAACTGCAAGGCGGCAGCGAGGCTGGGGGAGGGGCGCCCGCCATTGCCCAGGCTTGCTTAGGTAAACAAAGCAGCCCGGAAGCTCGAACTGGGTGGAGCCCACCACAGCTCAAGGAGGCTTGCCTGCCTCTGTAGGCTCCACCTCTGGGGGCAGGGCACAGACAAACAAAAAGACAGCAGTAACCTCTGCAGACTTAAATGTCCCTGTCTGACAGCTTTGAAGAGAGCAGTGGTTCTCTCAGCACGCAGCTGGAGATCTGAGAACGGGCAGACTGCCTCCTCAAGTGGGTCCCTGACCCCTGACCCCCGAGCAGCCTAACTGGGAGGCACCCCCCAGCAGGGGCACACTGACACCTCACACGGCAGGGTATTCCAACAGACCTGCAGCTGAGGGTCCTGTCTGTTAGAAGGAAAACTAACAAACAGAAAGGACATCCACACCGAAAACCCATCTGTACATCACCATCATCAAAAACCAAAAGTAGATAAAACCACAAAGATGGGGAAAAAACAGAACAGAAAAACTGGAAACTCTAAAACGCAGAGCACCTCTCCTCCTCCAAAGGAACACAGTTCCTCACCAGCAACGGAACAAAGCTGGATGGAGAATGATTTTGACGAGCTGAGAGAAGAAGGCTTCAGACGATCAAATTACTCTGAGCTACGGGAGGACATTCAAACCAAAGGCAAAGAAGTTGAAAACTTTGAAAAAAATTTAGAAGAATGTATAACTAGAATAACCAATACAGAGAAGTGCTTAAAGGAGCTGATGGAGCTGAAAACCAAGGCTCTAGAACTACGTGAAGAATGCAGAAGCCTCAGGAGCTGATGCGATCAACTGGAAGAAAGGGTATCATCAATGGAAGATGAAATGAATGAAATGAAGTGAGAAGGGAAGTCTAGAGAAAAAAGAATAAAAAGAAATGAGCAAAGCCTCCAAGAAATATGGGACTATGTGAAAAGACCAAATCTACATCTGATTGGTGTACCTGAAAGTGATGCGGAGAATGGAACCAAGTTGGAAAACACTCTGCAGGATATTATCCAGGAGAACTTCCCCAATCTAGCAAGGCAGGCCAACATTCAGATTCAGGAAATACAGAGAACGCCACAAAGATACTCCTCGAGAAGAGCAACTCCAAGACACATAATTGTCAGATTCACCAAAGTTGAAATGAAGGAAAAAATGTTAAGGGCAGCCAGAGAGAAAGGTCGGGTTACCCTCAAAGGGAAGCCCATCAGACTAACAGCGGATTTCTCGGCAGAAACCTTACAAGCCAGAAGAGAGTGGGGGCCAATATTCAACATTCTTAAAGAAAAGAATTTTCAACCCAGAATTTCATATCCAGCCAAACTAAGCTTCATAAGTGAAGGAGGAATAAAATACTTTACAGACAAGCAAATGCTGAGAGATTTTGTCACCACCAGGCCTGCCTTACAAGAGCTCCTGAAGGAAGCGCTAAACATGGAAAGGAACAACCAGTACCAGCCGCTGCAAAATCATGCCAAAATGTAAAGACCATCGAGACTAGGAAGAAACTGCATCAACTAATGAGCAAAATCACCAGCTAACATCATAATGACAGGATCAAATTCACACATAACAATATTAACTTTAAATGTAAATGGACTAAATTCTCCAATTAAAAGACACAGACTGGCAAGTTGGATAAAGAGTCAAGACCTATCAGTGTGCTGTATTCAGGAAACCCATCTCATGTGCAGAGACACACATAGGCCCAAAATAAAAGGATGGAGGAAGATCTACCAAGCAAATGGAAAACAAAAAAAGGCAGGGGTTGCAATCCTAGTCTCTGATAAAACAGACTTTAAACCAACAAAGATCAAAAGAGACAAAGAAGGCCATTACATAATGGTAAAGGGATCAATTCAACAAGAGGAGCTAACTATCCTAAATATATATGCACCCAATACAGGAGCACCCAGATTCATAAAGCAAGTCCTGAGTGACCTACAAAGAGACTTAGACTCCCACACATTAATAATGGGAGACTTTAACACCCCACTGTCAACATTAGAGAGATCAACAAGACAGAAAGTCAACAAGGATATCCAGGAATTGAACTCAGCTCTGCACCAAGCGGACCTAATAGACATCTACAGAACTCTCCACCCCAAATCAACAGAATATACATTTTTTTCAGCACCACACCACACCTATTCCAAAATTGACCACATAGTTGGAAGTAAAGCTCTCCTCAGCAAATGTAAAAGAACAGAAATTATAACAAACTATCTCTCAGACCACAGTGCAATCAAACTAGAACTCAGGATTAAAAATCTCACTCAAAGCCGCTCAACTACATGGAAACTGAACAACCTGCTCCTGAATGACTACTGGGTACATAACGAAATGAAGGCAGAAATAAAGATGTTCTTTGAAACCAACGAGAACAAAGACACAACATACCAGAATCTCTGGGATGCATTCAAAGCAGTGTGTAGAGGGAAATTTATAGCACTAAATGCCCACAAGAGAAAGCAGGAAAGATCCAAAATTGACACCCTAACATCACAATTAAAAGAACTAGAAAAGCAAGAGCAAACACATTCAAAAGCTAGCAGAAGACAAGAAATAACTAAAATCAGAGCAGAACTGAAGGAAATAGAGACACAAAAAACCCTTCAAAAAATCAATGAATCCAGGAGCTGGTTTTTTGAAAGGATCAAGAAAATTGATAGACCGCTAGCAAGACTAATAAAGAAAAAAAGAGAGAAGAATCAAATAGACACAATAAAAAATGATAAAGGGGATATCACCACCGATCCCACAGAAATACAAACTACCATCAGAGAATACTACAAACACCTCTACGCAAATAAACTAGAAAATCTAGAAGAAATGGATACATTCCTCGACACATACACTCTCCCAAGACTAAACCAGGAAGAAGTGGAATCTCTGAATAGACCAATAACAGGATCTGAAATTGTGGCAATAATCAATAGCTTACCAACCAAAAAGAGTCCAGGACCAGATGGATTCACAGCCGAATTCTACCAGAGGTACAAGTGGGAACTGGTACCATTCCTTCTGAAACTATTCCAATCAATAGAAAAAGAGGGAATCCTCCCTAACTCATTTTATGAGGCCAGCATCATTCTGATAGCAAAACCGGGCAGAGACACAACCAAAAAAGAGAATTTTAGACCAATATCCTTGATGAACATTGATGCCAAAATCCTCAATAAAATACTGGCAAACCGAATCCAGCAGCACATCAAAAAGCTTATCCACCATGATCAAGTGGGCTTCATCCCTGGGATGCAAGGCTGGTTCAATATACGCAAATCAATAAATGTAATCCAGCATATAAACAGAGCCAAAGACAAAAACCACATGATTATCTCAATAGATGCAGAAAAAGCCTTTGACAAAATTCAACAACCCTTCATGCTAAAAACTCTCAAGAAATTAGGCATTGATGGGATGTATTTCAAAATAATAAGAGCTATCTATGACAAACCCACAGCCAATATCATACTGAATGGGCAAAAACTGGAAGCATTCCCTTTGAAAACTGGCACAAGACAGGGATGCCCTCTCTCACCGCTCCTATTCAACATAGTGTTGGAAGTTCTCGCCAGGGCAATCAGGCAGGAGAAGGAAATAAAGAGTATTCAATTAGAAAAAGAGGAAGTCAAATTGTCCCTGTTTGCAGACGACATGATTGTTTATCTAGAAAACCCCATTGTCTCAGCCCAAAATCTCCTTAAGCTGATAAGCAACTTCAGCAAAGTCTCAGGATACAAAATCAATGTACAAAAATCACAAGCATTCTTATACACCAACAACAGACAAACAGAGAGCCAAATCATGAGTGAACTCCCATTCACAATTGCTTCAAAGAGAATAAAATACCTAGGAATCCAACTTACAAGGGATGTGAAGGACCTCTTCAAGGAGAACTACAAACCACTGCTCAAGGAAATAAAAGAGGATACAAACAAATGGAAGAACATTCCATGCTCATGGGTAGGAAGAATCAATATCGTGAAAATGGCCATACTGCCCAAGGTCATTTACAGATTCAATGCCATCCCCATCAAGCTACCAATGACTTTCTTCACAAAATTGGAAACAACTACTTTAAAGTTCATATTGAACCAAAAAAGAGCCCTCATCGCCAAGTCAATCCTAAGCCAAAAGAACAAAGCTGGAGGCATCACACTACCTGACTTCAAACTATACTACAAGGCTACAGTAACCAAAACAGCATGGTACTGGTACCAAAACAGAGATATAGATCAATGGAACAGAACAGAGCCCTCAGAAATAACGCCACATATCTACAACTATCTGATCTTTGGCAAACCTGAGAAAAACAAGCAATGGGGAAAGGATTCCCTATTTAATAAATGGTGCTGGGAAAACTGGCTAGCCATATGTAGAAAGCTGAAACTGGATCCCTTCCTTACACCTTATACAAAAATCAATTCAAGATGGATTAAAGATTTAAACGTTAGACCTAAAACCATAAAAACCCTAGAAGAAAACCTAGGCATTACCATTCAGGACATAGGCATGGGCAAGGACTTCATGTCCAAAACACCAAAAGCAATGGCAACAAAAGACAAAATTGACAAATGGGATCTAATTAAACTAAAGAGCTTCTGCACAGCAAAAGAAACTACCATCAGAATGAACAGGCAACCTACAACATGGGAGAAAATTTTCACAACGTACTCATCTGACAAAGGGCTAATATCCAGAATCTACAATGAACTCAAACAAATTTACAAGAAAAAAACAAACAACCCCATCAAAAAGTGGGCAAAGGACATGAACAGACACTTCTCAAAAGAAGACATTTATGCAGCCAAAAAACACATGAAAAAATGCTCATCATCACTGGCCATCAGAGAAATGCAAATCAAAAGCACTATGAGATATCATCTCACACCAGTTAGAATGGCAATCATTAAAAAGTCAGGTAAGAACAGGTGCTGGAGAGGATGTGGAGAAATAGGAACACTTTTACTCTGTTGGTGGGACTGTAAACTAGTTCAACCATTGTGGAAGTCAGTGTGGCGATTCCTCAGGGATCTAGAACTAGAAATACCATTTGACCCAGCCATCCCATTACTGGGTATATACCCAAAGGACTAGAAATCATGCTGCTATAAAGACACATGCACACGTATGTTTATTGCGGCATTATTCACAATAGCAAAGACTTGGAACCAACCCAAATGTCCAACAATGATAGACTGGATTAAGAAAATGTGGCACATATACACCATGGAATACTATGCAGCCATAAAAAATGATGAGTTCATGTCCTTTGTAGGGACATGGATGAAATTGGAAACCATCATTCTCAGTAAACTATCGCAAGAACAAAAAACCAAACACCGCATATTCTCCCTCATAGGTGGGAATTGAACAATGAGATCACATGGACACAGGAAGGGGAATATCACACTCTGGGGACTGTTGTGGGGTGGGGGGAGGGGGGAGGGATAGCATTGGGAGATATACCTAATGCTAGATGACGAGTTAGTGGGTGCAGCGCACCAGAATGGCACATGTATACATGTGTAACTAACCTGCACAATGTGCACATGTACCCTAAAACTTAAAGTATAATAATAAAAAAAAAAGAATTATCTATTCTTAATTAGCAGCATTATTTCTTTGAGAAATCATGTTTGATATCAGCATGCATGTGTTACAACAATCAACCTTTTCTGTGAAATTAGGAAACTAAGGTATTTCACTTATGAAATAGTAAAATATATTGCATTTTCTATTCATTGTCTGAAGTTTTCACATTTAGCTAGTTACATCTGAATTGATCAGAATATTTGGCAAAAAAATAAAAATTACTAGCTTTGAAAAAAGAGGAAAAGCAGAGAGGAAATAAATTCATAGAAGAAAAAAATATACATAGTGAATGGTTGTTTGATGATTGTTTGTACAAATTTACTATATATAATAACATCGTTTTTTCTTTCTTGAGACGGAGTCTTGCTCTGTTGCCCAGGAGGGAGTACAGTGGCACGATTTCAGCTCACTGCAGCCTCTGCCTCCTGGGTTCAAGTGATTCTCCCACCTTAGCCTTCTGAGTAGCTGGGACTACAGGCACGCTAATTTTTGTATTTTTAGTAGAGACAGGTTTTTGCCATGTTGGCCAGGCTGCTCTCAAACTCCTGTTCTCAAGTGATCTCTGCCTGCCTCGGCCTCCCAAAGTTCTGGATGACAGACGTGAGCCACTACCCGGCCAACTACATATAATAATATCTTAATATCTGAAAAATAACACTTTCGTTTAAAAATAGGAAATCAGAATTTTTCCTTTTTTTTTTTTTTTTTTTGAGACAGAGTTTCACTCTTATTGCCTGGGCTGAAGTGCAATGGCATGATCTCGGCTCACTGCAACCTCTACCTCCTGAGTTCAAGCGATTCTCCTGCTTCAGCCTCCTGAGTAGCTGGGATTACAGGTGCCCACCACCACGCCCAGCTAATTTTTTTGTATTTTTATTAGAGACAGGGTTTCATCATGTTGGCCAGGCTGGTCTCAAACTCCTGACCTCAGGTGATCCACCCGCCTCGGCCTCCCAAAGTGGTGGGATTACAGGCCTGAGCCACAGCACCAGGCCAGAATTTTCCAATTTTAAATTACAAGATATAAAATGTGTGGCCCCTTATTATTATAATACTAAATATTTTCAAAAGTTCATTATATAGGCAAATACATATTCCATACATTTTGAAATTTCAGAAAATATTATCTTTCTTATAGTGATAAATGTATAATTTACTATTATCACCTCATATTTTCATGATATAGTAAAATTCAGTATAGATTTATAATGGTAGATATGAAATGGTTGGTATAATACAAATGGTAGGTAGGAAATGGTAGGTATAACATTAAAATTGATCTTTTTTCTAGTATTTTTTGTTTTTTTTTTTTCCTTCAAAACTCTGATTAAGATGGCTTTTTCATCAAATTGACAAATGTTTTTATTATTTAAAGTGGTGAATAAACTTGATATTGCTTACAAACATAAGCTCTCTAGAACTAGACCTTACACATGACAGTTTCACAATTTGATTTTATTGAAATTTAATGGAAATAGTAACAGTAGAATCAGTAATTCTAAATTATTTTTACCTGCCTTGTTTTTGTAACTCGACATAGATTTGGACCAAGACCAGTAAAAAGAAAAAAAATACTCTCTTGTTCAAAGGCTTTACTAATAACTTCTTAAATTTCAATAATTAACTCTAGACCCATACTCTAATTATATGCACAAGTTCTGAATAATTATGTCAATGTATTAATAGTTAAAACTGTCTTATCTGTAAAAAAGGGAATTTAATAGTATCTTTTTCATAAATAGTACTCCAATTATTATATGTATAGGTGAATTATTTATAAAAATGTTATACTCTTTTTCATAGGGTGGGCACAATGCATAATCCATCCTTATTCTTCTTAAAGTGATAATTTAATTCTTTTCTTTAGCTGTTGTTAAGGAGTGGTAACTGAATTACTCACTCTACCTTGCTCACAATTTATTCTCAATTATGAGTATATTAACATAAATGAAATTGCTACTTTATTTTGCCTACATATCCCATTTGAGAGGACCAAAGTCTTCAAGTTTAGGCAAATTTAGCTGTAACATAAAGTATGATTGTTATGCTCAGTCAAGCATTAAAAAGAGACATACTATTTAAATGTGAAATGCTCAGTGTTCTTTATTCCACACAGAACTTCAAAGAAACAAACACTGATACATACAAAATCTAGCAACTGCTAATATAGAAGACATTATTTTCTTTTATCTTCAAAAGGTTGTTATATAGCTAGTTACACAGAACTATAGATTAGTATAAAAAGAAGTGTTAGACATAAAGATACATTCTATGTTTCTCTGTATTTACTCCATTATAAATATATATATATATATATGTTTTTAATTTTTAAATATACCTTGCCAACACCCTTCACCTGAATATCCCCAGGAATACATCTCTAGTTGATTAGCTGGGTTGTATAACTCACTATAGTAAGGAAAAACACTCACCATGGGAAGCAATGGGTCTCAGTAAAAGGTTATTAGAAAGAATCTCATATAGGCCTGGGACTTTGGCTGGGTAATTTTGGGGAAGGTCTAAGGAGCAGGGATTTACTCTAGATCAGGTGTTGTCAGAAAGTAGGGAGAATTCTATGATTGTTTGTGAATAAATCTTATTAACAGGGAGGGTAGATTAGAGCCTGGATAATGCTGGAATTACTAAAGGAGCAGTTGTCACTTGATAGGATTTGGATCTGTGTCTCCATCAAATCTCATGTCAAATCATAATCCCCAGTGTTGGAGGTGCAGCCTGGTGGGAGGTGATTGGATCATGGAACCAGAGTTCTCTTGAATGGTTTAGTACCATTCCTGCTTGGTACTGTCCTTGTGATAGTGAGTGAGTTATTGTGAGATCTGCTTGTTTATAAATGTGTAGCACCCTCCCCCTCACTCTTTCTCTTGCTCCTGCTCCTGCTGTTTAATACATGTCTGCTCCCACTTCTCCTTCCGCCATGATTGTAAATTTCCTGAGGCCTCCCGAGAGGCTGAGCAGACGCCAGCATCCTGCTTCGTGTACAGCCTGTAGAACCATGATCCAATTAAACCCACTTTCTTTATATATTACCAAGTCTCAGGTATTTCTTTATAGCAATGTAAGAACAAACTAATACATCACTCATTTTTTGCTGAGAAATCGCTATTGGTATTTTGAGGTTTTCACAGTGGTGCTGTTTTTGTCTCACTTTACCATGCAGTATTGAGGTCGATGTTATGTAAGATGGTTTATTTCCAACTGGAGAGCAACATAGACTAGCAATGAACGTCATACCAATTCCTGAATGTCAGCAAAATTCTTTCTTCTATTTTAGCTTAGTATTACCATTCAGAGGTTATTCTGATAGCTAAAGAGATATACAGAAATATAGATGAATAGAAAACAGGTGAATGAAAAGACTTATTCTATCTCTATTATTTATGTATATGTATTTGTAGATATGTATGTATCTGTGTATGCAAAATACATCTAGTATTGCTAAAACTTTTGCACATAACTATGTGCCCTTTAAACTATGTGTTTAATATCTAAAAATTCATTCACATCCATCAAATATTTATTAAATAATTACTATGTTCAGGTGCTGGAGGACAGCAGTGGAACAAAATAGGATTTTTCTTTCATAGAGTTCATATTCTAGTTGAAGGAAGAAACACAGACAAATCTAAAATCCTACAAGGAAATATATAATATTACAGATAATGATAAGTTATATAAAGAAAAAATAAAGAAGAACAAAGAAGAGAAAGGTTCTGGGAAGGAATTAGTATGCTATTGTGTCTGGGTGGTCAGGGAAGACCTCATTGCATTATTGCAAGGATCTGAAAGAATTAAGAAAACCAAACACATGGATTTGTGGACAAAATATTCCAGGCAACAGGAGCAGCAAATTCAAGTGCCCTTAGAGAGAATGTTCATGTCCTATCAAGCAGCATTGATTACACCAGTAAGGTGTAGAGGGGTGAGACAGAAAGACAAAAATAGTGATTAAGTCATTAAGGTAGTGGTCATGTCAGATTTTGTTGGATTTTTAAGTCAATTTTATATCTGGTGGTAATATAATTGGGCTTAGCTTTTAGAATCATCACTCTGGTGACTAGTAGAGAAAAGAATGTGAGATTTGGTTAAAGATGAAATGAGGAGAATTGTTGAAAGCAATTACAATAATCTAGGGTAGAAATATTGTGATGTAGACCAGAGTGGAAGAAGTAGAAGCAGTACAACTGTTGCTTCATTCTGAATCTATTCCAAGGTAGAATCTTTATGGATGACAAATCTTAGCTCCAGCAGGCACCATAAGGAGGATAGGGAGGCATGGGTCATGAGATCAGATTAAGAAATTTGCAAAAATATGCAGAGACATTTGTCTAAGAGGTGAGGGTTTACCTGGGTTTCTTGGGATTCTTGTCATTATTGATGTAATTAGGTAAAAGGGTCAGATAGAAATCATTCTCAGTTTGTGCGCAGTGTGGTGAGGCTTTAAGGTTGCAAAGGCATAGTGAGCGGAGATTTTCATCAGATGGTGAAAGCAGAAATATCAAATCAGTCTTCAAAATGTGTAGAGACAAAGGCAAATACTTATATACAAATATATTCATTTCAATATTTGAATAAGAGCAACCTAAGTCTGAAAAGTTTCTGATAAATTTTGTTATGTAGTTCCATGTAAAAAAGCATGTTCACATGTATATTTAATTATTATAAAAAGTCAAATGAAAAGGAAAGAGAGAAAAGCCATCTGAAAATTATAGTTAAAATTATGTGTATAAAAATGGATGGAAGTGGACCAAATATTAATTTTGGTAATTGTTTGCTGATATAATATTACTAGTTTCATTTTCTTATTTAAAATATGTTTTTTTCTATTTTCTTACAAAGAACTGTATTATTTGTAAGAAAGAAATTCTTACAAATAATCCTATTGTATTTACAATACAATTAGATAAACTATTGTTAATACACACTCATTACATATGGAGCAAGTACCTAAACTGTATAAATAATGAATGAGTTTTTAGATAGGGAAACAAGTTAGCAGAATAGTAATGATGGAAATAATAGAATGTAGTAGGTGGAAAATAGACTTTGAGGGAAAATAGTTATTGTAAAGGTAATGTTTGAGGTCTCATTTATTTGTGTATGTTTTCAGCGTGTATTCACTGAGCATCCACTGTGCACTTCTCTTCTAGAAGGGAGGCTACTCTGGAGAATGAGAGAGAAAAGTCCCACATCCTCACAGAGCCTAGTCTTTGGAAACAGGCCCAAAGAATAAAACAGATAAACAGAAATAAAACAGCAATAAGTACTACAAAAAATGCAAACAAACAAAAAACCCTAAGCAATGTAATAAATAGTGTCTGGTGGACCAATTTGATTAAGTATTTGGGGAAAACCTTCCTTAGGTTGATAGATTGTTGTGAAATTTAAATACTAGGAAAGATTAACTTTTAAAATTTACAATTGTAGTTATGCTCTCAATTTGACTATCTCAAAGCATTATGCTTAAGTAATGTCAATATGAATAAAACAAATTATTGTGTATATTTTTATTTTTGCTATTAAATTACATCATGCAAATAATACCATGGATTGCAATTCAGCCCCAAAACAGAATGAGATAATATCTTTTGCAGGGACATGGATGGAGCTGGAGACCACTACCCTTAGCCAACTAACACAGGAACAGAAAACCACATAACTCATGTTCTCACTCCTAAGTGGCAGCTAAATGATGAGAACACATGGGCACATAGGGGGGAACAACACACACTGGGGCGTTTCAGAGGGTGTAAGGTGGAAGGAGAGAGGGGAGGGAATCAGGAAAAAATAACTAATGGGTACTAGACTTAATACCTGGGTGAGGAAATATAATCTGTACAACACAATCCTATGATACGGGTTTACCTGTGTAACAAAATTGCACTTGTATCCCTGAACTTAAAAAAGTAAAAAAAAAAATGTCTAATTATATTTGATACCTATTGGGGAACTGGTTGATTTATAGTTATTTGTTTATAGTTTCATTTGGTGAATAGGATGTTTTACTTATTACTTTATCCTTCCTTTTGGTTACAGCATTATGCCATTGGATAGTCAGGTAATATATTAACAAAGATTTCTCTCAGCATTTTAGTGATAATTCAGGATTTTTTTTTCCTTAACATTGGCTATTATTCTTAAAACTCTCAACTCATTCTCAATAGGGTTGCTTGCTTATTTCTTATAAGTTTGTTTAAGTTCTTTGTAGATTCTGGATATTAGCCCTTTGTCAGAAGTATACATTGCAAAAATTTCCTCCCATTCTGTTGGTTGCCTGTTCACTCTGATGATAGTTTCTGTTGCTGTGCAAAAAGTGGGCAAACGATATAAACAGACACTTCTCAAAATAAGACATTTATGCGGCCAATAAACATATGAAAAAAACTCATCATCACTGGTCATTAGAGAAATGAAATTCAAAACCACAATGAGATACCATCTCATGCCAGTTAGAATGGCGATCATTAAAAAGTAAGGAAACAACAGTGGCTGGAGAGGATGTGGAGAAATAGGAACGCTTTTACATTGTTGATGGGAGTGTAAATTAGGTTCAAACATTGTGGAAGACAGTGGGGCAATTCCTCAAGGATCTAAACCAGAAATACCATTTGACCCAACAATCTCATTACTGGGTATACACCCAAAGGATTATAAATCATTCTACTATAAAGACACAACCACACGTATGTTTAATGCAGCACTGTTCACAGTTGCAAAGACTTGGAACTAACGCAAATGCCCATCAAAGATAGACTGGATAAAGAAAATGTTGCACATATACACCATGGAATACTATGCAGCCAGGAAGAAGGATGAGTTCAGGTCCTTTGCAGGGACATGGATGAAGCTAGAAACCATCATTCTCAGCAAACACAGAAACAGAAAACCAAACACCACATGTTCTCACTCATAACTGGGAGCTGAAAAATGAGAACACAAGGACACAGGGAGGGGAACATCACACACTGGGGCCTGTCAGGGAGTGAGGGGTTAGGAGGGGAATAGCATTAGGAGAAATATCTAATGTAGATGATGGATTGATAGGTTTAGCAAACCACCATGGCAAATATATACCTATATAATAAACCTTCACATTCTGCACATATATCCCAAAACTTAAAGTAAAAAAATACGTAAATAAACAAAATAAAGGTAAAAAAACCTCTCAACACAAAGCTAAAGAGTTATACTCATAATAATAAAATCTGAAAAAAATTATTTAAACCAATATCACAAAAACTTGCATTAAAACAGAAGAATCTCGACCTATTTCCGTCTGAATTTTTTACACTCAGAAAAACATATTGTTTGTCCTTGGTTTTTCTCTTGCTTGCCAGATCACAAATATATTTGATTGCTGGAAGATAAGAAATGCATATAAATAATTTTCATATATGACTATAATAAACATGTTTATAACACACAATTTTCTGTTGTACATGATTAATATATATACTTTCATATATATGTTTTTTAAGGTAAAACAAAAAAGAGAAGCTCTTTCCTCTGATTTATTTGTATGAAATGATTTCTTGTATTTGTAATTGTAATTTTAAATATTTAAGTTTTTATATTACATGAATTTACAACTTACATTTAACAACACAATTATACACTTAATTTTTAAGTAACACTGCTTATAATTTTTATTCTCATTTTATATATGTTATTTTTTACTTTTATTTTTAGTTCAGGGGTACATGTGCAGGCTTGTTACATAGGTAAATTTGTTTCATGGGGATTTGTTGTACAGATTATTTCATCACCCAGATATCAAGCCTAGTATCTATTAGTTATCTTTCCTGATTCTCTCCCTCCTCCCACCCTCCACCCTTCTATAGGCCCCAGAGTGTGTTGTTCCCCTCTATGTGTCCATGTATTCTCATCATTTGGCTCCCACTTATAAGTGAGAACAAGCGATATTTGGTTTTCTGATCCTATGTTGCAGTTTGCTAAGGTTAATGGCCTCCAGTTCCATCCATGTTCATCAGAAGACATGATCTCATACTTTTTTATGGCAACATAGTATTCCACAGTGTATATGTACCACAATTTCTTTAGTGTATAATTGATAGACATTTAGGTTGATTGCAGGTTTTTGCTATTGTGAACAGTATTGCAATGAACATACCTGTGCATGTTTATAACACAATGGTTTACATTCCTTTTGGTATATACCCAGTAATGGGATTGCTGGGTCAAATTGTATTTCTTTCTGTCTTTTGATTTTTGAGGAATCGTTACACCGTCTTCCACAATGATTGCACTACTTTACACTCCCTCCAACAGTGTATAAGTGTTGCTTTTTCTTCACAACCGTGCCAGCCTCTGTTATTTTTGACTATTTAATAATACTCATTCTCACTGGTGCAAGATGGTATATCCTTATGGTTTTTATTGGAATTTATATAATGATTAGTGATGTTGCATCATCATTTTTGCATATGCTTAATGGCTGCATATATGATGACTTTTGAAAAGTTTTTTCATGTTCTTTGCTCACTTTTTTTACGGTGCTTTTTTTTTTTGTAAATTTAAGTTACTTATAGATAATAGATGTTAAATTTCTGTCAGATGAATAGTTTTGCAAAAACTTTCTCCCATCTGTAGGTTGTATTTTTACTTTATTGGTAGTTTCTTTTGCTGTGAAGACGCTCTTTAGTTTAATTAGGTCTCATTTGTCAATTTTTGCTTTTGTTGCAATCGTTTTTGGCATCTTTGTCATGAAATCTTTGCCAATGCCTATGTCCTGAATGCTATTGCCTAGGTTGTCTTCCAGAATTTTTGTACTTTTGGGTTTTACATGTAAGTCCTTAATCCATCATGAGTTAAATTTTGTATATGGTGTAAGGAAGAGGTCCAGTTTTGATCTTCTACATACAGCTAGCCAGTTATCCAGCACTACTTATTGAATAGAAAATCTTTTCCCCGATTGCTTGTTTTTGTCAAGTTTGTCAAAGATCAGATAGTAGTAGGTGTGCAGTCTCATTTCTAGGTTCTGTATTCTGTTCCATTGGTCTATGTATCTGTTTTGTACCAGTACCATGCTGTTTTGGTTACTGTAGCCCTGTAAAATAGTTTGAATTCAGGAGCTAACTTCCAGCTTTCTTCTTTTTGCTTAGGATTCACTTGGCTATTTGGGTTCATTTTTGGTTCTATATGAATTTAAAAATTTTTTTTCTAGTTCTATGAAGATTGTCAATGATAGTTTAATAGGCATAGCATTGAAACTGTAAATTACTTTGGGAAGTATGGTCATTTTAACTATATTGATTCTTCCTATCTATGACCATGTAATGTTTTTACATTTGTTTGTGACATCTCTGATTCCTTTGAGAAGTGGTTTGTAGTTCTCCTTGTAGAAATCTTTCATCTTCCTAGTTAGCTGCATTCCTAGGTGTTTTATTCCTCAAAATTTTATTCCTAAAAATTTTATTCTTTTTGTAGGAACTGTGAATGGGAGTTTGTTCTTGATTTGACTCTCAGATTGACTCTTGTTGGCATATAGGAATGCTAATAATTTTTCCACGTTGATTTTGTGTCCTGAGACTTTGCTGAAGTTGTCAGCTTGGAATAAAAAGTAATTCAGATATAAAAAAAATTGGGGCTGAAAAATTTGAAAGATAAATATTCAGATTTATTACAGCATTTATTATATTATTACCTATATTCCATTAGTTTGATATATGAAAAAGCAAATTCACATAATTAAAACTCTTGAAGGAATTCATATTAAAGAAATACTTCTTTTATACATTTCTAACCATTTGGCTGAATTCACACAAGAAGATTTGTAAAAGTATGACATGATTGAGGAATCAGAGTACCTCTAGGAGAGGGATAGAACTCTGTCATAAATATTTAATTCATAAGTAAAATTATTTTCAATTTTAATATTGACTTCAATAACATGAAAATATCTTAGCCTCCACTTGTGGAAAAAGGCACCACATATTTTGAGAAAATCTAAATTATTATCATCTGTTACAAAATGAGTAAATAAACCATGTTGTACATTCTATGAGCTTTTTAATGCTTTGATATATTAAATCTTAAACCAACTCAATTGCTTCACTTGCTGATCTGTACCTTCTATTGTATTGAACTATAGAAAATAATTATTAAGCACAGCATAAACTTTTACTTAATTTATATTTAAACTTTTTTTTTGTTTTTTACGTTTAGTTGACATTTACTCTTCTGATTAACTTTGTTATTAATTAAAATGGAGTAAGTTTGCTTTGCTGATATTCTGGATAGGACACACAGAATGCTGATAAAAGTTGAGACAGTAGCAACAGCTAAATGTTGACAGCATTGAAGATTTTGTGTTACTTTGCACCAGAATGACAGTACTTTTTGTCCTTTCCTTTCAGAAACACAGTAATGGACAGAAACAGTGTCCAAAAGAGATGCAGTCAGCTAGGGATAAATAAAATATGACTGGTGAGAACTCAGCAGAATTTCTTCATAAAAACTGTAAAAATGGTGACAATATTTTTTGAATGGTGTCCTTTCACAGGCAAAGCAGAACTGATAGATTAATAGTAGGTATTTTGTTGAATGAGACATTTTGAAACTTCTAAATTTATTCTCGACTTTGATTGATGCTGAGGTATGTAATTTGGTTACCTATTTTGTATCGTTTGACTCTAAAAATGCTTTAAACATGTATAGATAGAAGGCTCTAGGAGCACTTTTAAAGTATTTACATTGTACACTTTACACACATAATGTGGATAGTTTCTCATGACATGATTGTCTGTAGAAGAAGGCTGTATGAGCACTTTTCTAAAAGCTGATGATACAAACAGAAAAAAAAATGATGATGGAAACCAATAAAAATATACCTGAGCTGAACAGGACTTATTAATTCATCGGGAGAACCTTGGCATGAGAAACAAAAGACATAATTAATGGACTAAAGAATCAATGGGAGAGAGAAAATAAAAATATCTAAACAGTATAAGTGCAGTTAGGAGACAGGTTATGAGGCATAATTGCTAATATCTTATCAGTTGTTCATGCCCTAAGTTAAAGAAGAAAATTATTTTTTCTCAGATATATCCATTAAGAAGTCCAGAAATATTCTGGAGTCAGAGTGAAAAAGAAAAACCTAGCCATGTTCTTTGATGGATATTTTATAGTAGAATTCAATTTACATTTATGACTCCTCATACAGTTTTTAAAACTCTACAAAACAATCATAAAGTATCTTCATCATATAGTTCCTCTTTTTTAAATTATACTTTAAGCTCTAGGATCCATGTGCAGAACATGCAGGTTTGTTAAATAGGTATACACGTGCCATGATGGTTTGCTGCACCACGAGATGGCATCCCATTGTGGTTTTGATTTGCATTTGTCTAATGACTAGTGTTGATGAGTTTTTTTAATATGTTTATTGGCCACATAAATGTCTTCTTTTGAGAAGTGTCCATTCATATCCTTCGCCCATTTTTTGATGGGTTTGTTTGTTTTTTCTTCTTGTAAATTTGTTTAGGTTCTTTGTAGATTCTGGATATCAGCCCTTTGTCAGATGGATGATTGCAAAAATTTTCTCCTATTCTATAGGTTGCCTGTTCATTCTGATGATAGTTTCTTTTGCTGTGCAGAAGCTCTTTAGTTTAATTAGATCCCATTTGTCAATTTTGGCTTTTATTGTGATTCCTTTGGTTGTTTTGATCATGAAGTCTTTGCCCATGCTGATGTCCTGAATGATATTGCCTAGGTTGGCTTCCAGAATTTTTTATGGTTTTAAATCTCACAATTAAGTCTTTAATCTATCTTGAGTTATTTTTGTATAGCGTGTAAGGGAGGTGTCCAGCTTCAGCTTTCTGCATATGGCTAGCCAGTTTTCCCAACACCATTTGGTAAATAGGTCAGTAAATAGGAATTTTTTTCCCCATTGCTTGCTTTTGTCAGGTTTGTCAAAGATCAGATGGTTTTAGATGTGCGGCGTTATTTCTAAGGCCTCTGTTCTGTTCCATTGGTCTATATATCTGTTTTGGTAGCAGTACCATGCTGTTTTGGTTACTGTAGCCTTGTAGTATAGTTTGAAGTCAGGTAGCATGATGCCTCCAGCTTTGTTCTTTTGGCTTAGGATTGTCTTGGCAATGCAGGCTTTTTTGGTTCCATATGAAATTTAAAGTAGGTTTGTTCTAATTGTGTGAAGAAAGTCAATGGTAGCTTGAAGGGGATAGCATTGAATCTATCAATTACTTTGGGCAGTATGACCATTTTCACAGTATTGATTCTTATTATCCATGAGCTTGGAATGTTTTTCCGTTTGTTTGTGTCCTCTCTTATTTCCTTGAGCAGTGGTTTGTAGTTCTATTGAAGACGTCCTTCACATCCCTTGTAAGTTGTATCCCTAGGTGTTTTCTTTTCTTTGTAGCAATTGTGAATGGGAGTTCACTCATGATTTGGCTGTTTGTCTATTATTGGTGTATAGGAATGTTTGTGATTTATGCACACTGATTTTGTATCCTGAGACTTTGCCAAAGTTGTTTATCAGCTTAAGGACATTTTGGGCTGAGATGATGGGGTTTTCTAAGTATACAATTGTGTCATCTGCAAACAGAGACAATTTGATTTCCCCTCTTCCTATCTGAATACCTTTATTTCTTTCTCTTACCTGATTGCCCTGGCCAGAACTTCTAATACTATGTTGAATAGGAGTGGTGAGAGAGGGCATCCTTGTCTTGTGCTGGTTTTCAAAGGGAATGCTTCCAGCTTTTGCCCATTCATTATGGTATTGGCTGTGGGTTTGTCATAAATAGCTCTTATTATTTTAAGATATGTCCCATCAATACCTAATTTATTGAGAGTTTTTAGCTCTTATTATTTTGAGATAAGTTTCATCAATACCTTGTTTATGGAGAGTTTTTAGCATGAAGGGGTGTTGAATTTTATGGAAGGCCTTTTCTGCATCTATTGAAATAATCATGTGATTTTTATCATTGGTTCTGTTTTTTGTGATAGATTATGTTTATTGGTTTGCATTTCTTGAACCAGACTTGCATATCGGGAATGAAGCTGACTTGATGGTGGCGGATAAGCTTTTTGATGTGCCACTGATTTCGATTTGCCAGTATTTTACTGAGAATTTTCGCATTGATGTTCATGAGGGATATTAGCCTGAAATTTTCTATTTTTGTTGTGTCTCTGTGAGGCTTTAGTATCAGGATCATGCTGGCCTCCTAAAATGAGTTAGGGAGGAGTCCCTCTTTTTCTACTGTTTGGAATAGTTTCAGAAAGCACGATACCAGCTTCTCTTTGTAACTCTGGTATAATTTGGCTGTGAAACTGTCTGGTCCTGTACTTTTTTTGGTTGGTAAGCTATTAATTGCTGCCACAATTTCAGAGCCTGTTATTGGTCTATTCAGGGATTCGGCTTCTTCGTGGTTTAGTCTTGGGATGGTGTATGTGTCCAGGAATTTATTCATTTCTTCTAGATTTTCTAGTTTATTTGCGTAGAGGAGTTTATAGTATTCTCTGATGGTAGTTTGTATTTCTGTGCAATCAGTGGTGATATCTCCTTTATTATTTTTTATTATGTCTATTTGATTCTTCTTTTTTTTCTTCTTTATTAGTCTGGCTAGCGGTCTGTTTTGTTAATCTTTTCAAAAAACCAGCTCCCAGATTCTTTGATTTTTTGAAGGGTTTTTGTGTCTCTATCTCCTTCAGTTCTTCTCTAATCCTAGTTATTTCTTGTCTGCTGCTAGTTTTTGAATTTGTTTGCTCTTACTTCTCTAGTTCTTTTAATTGTGACGTTAGGGTGTTGATATTAGATTTCCCTCATTCTCCTATGGGCATTTAGTGCTATAAATTTCCCTCTAAACACTACTTTAGCTGTGTCCCAGAGATTCTGGTGCATGTCTTTTTGTTCTCATTGGTTTCAAATAACTACTTTATTTCTGCCTTAATTTTGTTATTTACCCAGTAGTCACTCCGGGGTAGGTTGTTCAGTTTTCATGTAGTTGTGTGGTTTTGAGTGACAATGTACCAGTATCTTTGAGACACAGCTGAAGCAGTGTTTGTTTGAACAACCCTTCAAAAAAAAAATCAATGAAATCAGGAGGTGCATTTTTGAAAAGATTAACTAAATAGATAGACCACTAGCCAGACTAATAAGAAAAGAGAGAAGAATCAAATAGATACAATAAAAAGTGAAAAAGGGGATACCACCACTGATCTCACAGAAATATAAACTACCGAGAGAGAATACTATAAATACCTCTATGAAAATAAACTAGAAAATCTAGAAGAAATGGATAAATTCTTGGACAGTTACACTCTGCCAAGACTAAACCAGGAAGAAGTCGAATGCCTAAATAGACCAATAACAATATCTGAAATTGTAGCAGTAATTAATAGCCTACCAACCAAAAAAAGCCCAGGGCCAGACAGATACACAGCTGAATTATACCAGAGGCACCAAAAGGAGCTGGTACCCTGCCTTCTGAGACTATTCCAAACAATAGAAAAAGAGGGACTCCTCCCTAACTCATTTTAGGAGTCTAGCGTGATCCTGATACCAAAACCTGACAGAGACACCACAAAAATAGAAAATTTCAGGCCAACACCTCTGATAAATATTGATGAGACAATCCTCAATAAAATACTGGCAAGCTGAGTCCAGCAGCACATCAAAAAGCTTATCTTCCACGATCAAGTCAGCTTCATCCCTGGGATGCAAGTCTGGTTCCACAAACACAAATCAATAAACATAATCCATCACAAAAACAGAATCAATGACAAAAACTACGTGATCATCTCAATAGATGCAAAAAAGGCCTTTCATAAAATTCAACACCCGTTCGTGCTAAAAACTCTCCATAAACAAGGTACTGATGAAACTTATCTCAAAGTAGTAAGAGCTATTTATGACAAACCCACAGCCAATATCATACTGAATGGGCAAAAGCTGGAAGCATTCCCTTTGAAAACCAGCACAAGACAAGAATGCCCTCCCTCACCACTCCTATTCAACATAGAATTGGAAGTTCTGGCCAGGGCAATCAGGTAAGAGAAAGAAATAAAGGTATTCAGATAGGAAGAGAGGAAATCAAATTGTCTCTGTTTGCAGATGACATGACTGTATATTTAGAAAACCCCATCATCTCAGCCCAAAATGTCCTTAAGCTGATAAACAACTTTGGCAAAGTCTCAGGATACAAAATCAGTGTGCATAAATCACAAACATTCCTATACACCAATAATAGACAAACAGCTAAATCATGAGTGAACTCCCATTCACAATTGCTACAAAGAGAAGAAAATACCTAAGAATACAACTTACAAGGGATGTGAAGGACGTCTTCAATAGAACTACAAACCACTGCTCAAGGAAATAAGAGAAGTCACAAACAAATGGAAAAACATTCCATGCTCATGGATAAGAAGAATCAATATTGTGAAAATGGTCATACTGCCCAAAGTAATTGATAGATTCAATGCTATCCCCATCAAGCTACCATTGACTTTCTTCACACAATTAGAAAAAACCTACTTTAAATGTCATATGGAACCAAAAGAGAGCCCGCATTGCCTAGACAATCTTAAGCAAAAAGAACAAAGCTGGTGTCACCATGCTATCTGACTTTAAGCTATACTATAAGGCTACAGTAACCAAAACAGCATGATACTGCTACCAAAATAGATATATAGACCAATGGAACAGAACAGACCTCAGAAATAATCCCACACATCTACAACCATCTGATCTTTGACAAATCTGACAAAAACAAACAGAGAAAGGATTCCCTATTTACTAAATGGCATTGGGAAAACTGGCTAGCCATATGCAGAAAAGTGAGATTTTTTTTCTATTTAATTTCTTAAAAATTATTGCTTACCATTAAGCAAAAACAATAAGACTCAAAGTACAGTATCTTATGCTAACACTGTTTGGATTCCTTGGAAAAGAATATAGCTATAAACTAAAATGAATGGTAAAATGGACATCATTTGTTATATAAGATAAAATAGCATTTCTTTTTGAAGTACCTTGAGAGTAACAAAGTATTATGTTGATTTCTCTTGAATTAATCACTAATAGTTTCAGTTTTATAGCATTTTAAAGATTAATATGATTAATGAGCTATTTTAATACTGAAAAGTACTTTAACAAAGTATTAGACTACATCTGAAGACAATTTAGTAAGTAGTATCTCTACATTTTAAGGGCATATGATTTAAGACATACGCGAGTATTTAGTTTTAGTATTTAGTGTTTTGTATTATCTGAACCAACAGACACAATAAAATCTTAATTGTGTATTAAATAAAATTATTTAATATTTGCAGTGGCTTGAATGGTTTGTGTCCCCTGAAAAATTCATGTTGGAAGTTAAACCCCAATGTAATAGCATTAAGAGGGAGAGACGTTAGGAGGTGATTAGGTCATGAGGGAAGAGTCTTCATCAATAATATCAGTCACCTTAAAAAAGGGCTGGAGGAAACTAGCCAGCCCATTTTTGTCCTTCCACCTTCCACCATGTGAATACATAGTGTTCATACATTCTGCCATGTAATGATGCAGTAAGAAAGTCCTCACCAGACACTACTGGTGTCTTGATCTTGGATCTCTCAGCCTCCAGAACTATAAAAACTAATTTCTGTTTTATATAAATTACTCAAAGTATTTTGCTATAGCCACACAAATAAACTGAGACAATATTTACAAACAATATGCATATCTTTTTGTGAAAACTATGTTTCTTAAAACCTAAAGAATGTTTTTCTGGAAAGAGTTTCAGAAAAAGTTTGATTTTGGAGAAAAACTGATAAGAAAATGTTTTTCTAATTTTTATTGATGTTTAGGCATCTGCATGTATTTGAAAGTTTTGTACGAGTCTTCCAATATTTCATGTCGATAGCTAATGCACACATAATCTTGATAGTGCTACTATGTCACCTTGGAATACATTTTATTAATAATAATTGAAGTAATAGTAATTGGTAACAGTTTTTAAAGTTTTATTTTGTGCTAGATATGATATTAAAGTCTTTACATATATTGACCAAATTTATTTTAAAACAATCTTGTTAAGAAGAGACACTCATAGCCTAGTTATAAAATAAAATACCTGAAAATAAGAAATAGTAGATCAGCGACTGATACAGGCTGAGACAATTTAGGTATCAGGCTTGAGAAATAAACCTCAATCTGTTTTTCAACAACATTTTAACTATATTGATAGTAATAAGATCCATGATTTACTGTGTATTAATACATAAAATGTTTCTTAAAGCAAATTAGTTGGCATACTCGAGTAACATAGTAATTCAGAACTATAAAAAGTATTAATTGCCATATAATAAATATATTCCTTGATTAATAAAAGGCCTCCTTTAAACCTAATGTATTACTGCAACACTGATACATGAATATTGAGTGAAATAACTGATATGTGAATATTCAGTGAAATAAGACTCATTCTACCTGAGACAACTTTAAAGTCACACATAGATTGTGCTGATTGTGAGAAAAAATATATTTTTAAAAATTCAGATTATATGTTTTCCATACATTCCAATCATTAGAATTTGCATACTGCATAAAAACTCACAGATCATGTCTAATCTTTCCTACAGGAGAGTGAAGACCATTATTCTGTTCCTGTGATTCTTCAAGTGTAAAGCTTGGTAGAGACTGAATTGATTTGGTTAAATTGTTGCAGTCAAATCTAAAATGAACACGTGTCAGATAATTTACTTAAGTCATTAATAATGAATAAATTAATAGCTGTTACAACTTAAAAAGCATTTGAAAAGCTTAGGATATATAGGCAATTTAACCAATATATTTTAGGAGATTACTGGTTGGATACAAAACTAGTGAATGTGCAAAAGTGCAAGAAACCACAATATCTGGCTTTCACTGTTATTTGAATCTCTACCAGACAAAAATCCACATGTTAACTTCTGCTCAAGAATTTAAAATAACTTTACTAATAAAATGTCATACTCTGAGCTTCAGTGGACAATAACTTCTTATAAATATGTCTAACATTTAGAATAATTTTTAACACTAAACTAAACATTTTTTAAAACTTAAAAGATCTCATTTCATTTCCATTTCAGCTAATCTTCCCATGCCTTAAACTTATGTTCCTTCCATCTCCAAAATTTTAAAATTCAGCCTACATATTAACCATTTCTTATGGGTTTCTTTCTCTTATTTCCACTACATTTAAACTTGATATTTGTATACAGCCAACGCTGTTGTTTACAGGGTAGAAACTAGCTCTTGACGTTGTTTACCTCTAACCTTAACCTAAATCTTTGATTTATTTTGAAACCTCTTTGTTGCCAGAATCTTCCCCTTTCTAACACACTGCCCTTTTTAACACAATCCAACATATCCCAGCATGCCCCTATTTTTCTTATGTGTTTCTACTTCTTTGTGGCTGAAGATTGCTAATGACAATTTCATTCTGGTGTTTTTACTCTTAGCCATTTATTCAGCCTCCAATCTTCCTTTAATCTAATTTTATTCTTATATCAGTAATGCCTACAGCTTGCTTAGGGGGATATTGCATTAAGAGGAAGATAATATGTGGTTAGCATACACATGCATGATAGTCTACCTTCCAGGAGAGTCCGGCCCAACAAACCAAATGCTTGTTTTCCTTTGGTCTGGAATGAAATTATGATCTGATGACATTGTAGTCATTGTCTACTAACTGGAAGAGCCAAATTAGCTAGAAATAGGGAGATGCTGGGAATAGGATGAGGGTACCGAGTAGTATTTAAAACTCATATTTATTCCTCCATTAAGAATCTATTTTCACAGAACTACCCTGATTCTATCTTTAGACTTGTCTTGTTTGCAATTATTATCATTTATAAAGACCAAATAAAGACAATCTCAAAAACGTTGATGTTTCTTTTGACAGACTTCAACAACCCTTTCTTTTTGAGGCTCTCTGTAAGCATATTATACTCTCGTTTACTTTGATTTGATATATTTATATCACCTATTTATATGTTGTTTTAGAACAAAATGTGAACTAATGTTGTTGTAATTTGGAAAAAAATATTAATTACAACTCTGAAAACTCATTGGTTAAATATAAAGTAAAAATTAGATTATTTCGTGCTATGCTTTGCATTTGGGTAGGCACTTAAATCCATCCTTCATCATTGCCAAACATTATTGCAAGCAGTATCTATTTTCATAAGGTTTAAACTTTTTCAAGCACAAAATTCACAATGTATAAATTAAAAAGTGCTTATTAACAGACACATTGACAAACATTCCTTAAATACTATCACAGAAATTTTTAAAATACATACTTGAGGTATTCTTGTTAATATGTGTTTCTCAATAGAAAACAGATCAGAGAAAGAATCTGTCTTCTCAGAGTAAAGTGTTGCTTTCTATTTTTATTTATGTCTGAAGAAGAAACACTGGAGAAGTCTTCCTATTAAATGAAACTCACCAAGTGTGATAATAACTGACATTCAATGATAGTAAAAGTTTAAACATTTTTCATATTGAATTCCTAAGGCTACTCTTTAAATGTATTGAATTGAATTACCTTAAACATTTTCTTTCATTTCACTGCATTATTTGCTTTTGTGTTTAGAATTAATGTGTTTTAAAATATTTGAATATATGACATTAGAATGCATGACTATTAATCTTATTAATGAGCTATGATTATAATAGAACTAACATTTTGCCACAGAATAATAATGGCTGATCCTTACCTAGGAAAACTTTCCGTAAGCAGTATGAATGAACCAAGATATCAAATCTTATTTTCTTTAAAAACTTACATTTTATTGCTTTTTGGCATATTTAACACTAAATTTATTGGCCTTTTGGAAAGTATCACTATGATTCAATTTTTATCAAAATAACAAACCTCTAGACAAACTATAAAATCTTGTGATAGATCTTAAGCTCAGTTCATAAGCCATGAAGCACAATGCCCTAGGACCAGAAGATTTTCGTGTAATTACATAGACATTACATTATATATAAGCACTGTCAAATAATGTGAGAATTTGACATTTCAATTTTCACACTTGCAACAGACATTATTGCCAGCTGCAGGAGATGAAAAGACGGCAAATGAGATATGGAAGAAAGAAGGAGCAAAGTTCAGAAAATAGTAACGACAGGGCCAATGTACAATTTTTTAATGTATAAACTGACACCTTTTGTTTCTAATTGTAATGGTTAATACTAGGTGTCACCTTGATTCGATTGAAGGATGCTTAGATGGCTAGTAAAGTATTATTTCTGGATGTGTCTGTGAGGTGTTGCCTGAGGAGACGGACATTTGAGTCAGTGGACCGGGAGAGGAAGACCCACTCTGAATGTGGGTGGGCACTATCCAATTGGCTGCCAGGTAAAGAGCTGGGATAAGCTGGCTTGCTGAGTCTTATGGCTTTCATCTTTCTCCCGTGCTGGGTAGTTCCTTCCATTCCTCTCGCTCTTGGAAATGAGACTCCATGTTCTTTGGCTTTTGGACTCTTGAACTTACACCAGTGGTTTGCTAGGCGGAGGGCTCTCAGGACTTTGGCCATGGACTGAAGACTGAACCGTTGGCTTTCCTACTTTTGAGGCTTTCGGAATGGACTGAGCCACTACTGGCTTCTTTCTTCCCCAGCTTGCAGACAGCCAATCGTGGGACTTTGCCCTGTGATCCTGTAAGCCATTTCTCCCTAACAAGCTCCCTTCATATATACATATATCCTATTAGTTCTGTCCTTCTGGAGAACCCTAACACACTAACTAATCCAACCCTAATACACTAATTAATACTTTTGTGTTCTTTTTTCTTTTTAAAAAATTTTTAAAATTTTTTATTTTAAAGGAACATGATATGTGTATAGTTTTATGAGGTACATGAGGTAATAATCACATCAGGATAAATAAGGTATCCATAACATCAAGTATTTGTCCTTTGTGTTGCAAACAATCCAATTATATTATTTTAGTTATTTTTAAAATGTACAATTACATTATTTCTGACTATACTCACCTTATTATGCTATCAAATACTAGGTTTTAGTCATTCTTTCTAGTTTTCTTTTTCCCATTAACCATCCCCTTCCCCTTCCTACCACCCGCTACCTTTCTCAGTCCTTAGTAACCATCCTTCCATTAATACTCTCTATCTCCATGAGTTCAATTCTTTTAATTTTAGATCCCACAAATAAGTGAGAACATGCAAAGTTTGCTTTCTGTGCCTGGGTTATTTTACTTAATAATCTACAGTTTCATCCATATTGTTGCAAGTGACTGGATCTCATTTCATATGGCTGAATAGTACTTCATTGTATTTCTGTACCACAATTACTTTATCCATTCATCCTCTGATAGACACTTAGGTTGCTTCCAAATATTGGCTATTCTGAATTGTGCTGTAATAAACATAGGAGTGGAGATATCTCTATGATATACTGATTTCCCTTCTTGTGGGTATATATCCAGTATTAAGATTGCCAGATCATATGGTAGCTCTATTTTTATTATTTAAGGAACCTCCATACTGTTCTCCATAGTGGTTGTACTAATACACACTCCCAACGATAGTGTACAAATGTTACCTTTTCTCCACATTCTCTTCAGCATTTGTCTGTCTTTTGGATAAAAGCCATTTTAAGTGGGGGAAGATATCTCATTTCAATTTTGATTTGCATTTCTTTAATGATCAATAATGTTGAGCACCTTTTCTTATGCCTGTTTGACATTTGTATGTCTTCTTTTGAGAAGTGTCTATTTATGTCTTTTGTACATTTTTAAATAAGCTTATTAAATTTTCTCCTACAGAGATACTTGAGCTCCTTATATATTGTGGTTATTAATCCGTTGTCAGATGGGTAGTTTTCAGATATTTTTTCCCATTCTGTGTGTTGTCTCTTTACTTTGCTGATTGTTTACTTTGTTGTGCAGAAGTGTTTTTTTTTTTTACTTTTAAATTCAGGGGTACAAGTACAGGTTTGTTACATAGGTAAACTTGTGCCATGGAGGTTTGTTTTACAGATTATTTCCTCACTCAGGTATTAAGCCTAGTACCCATTAGTTATTTCCCTGATCCTCTATCTCCTCTCACCCTCCACTCTCCAAAAATCCCCAGTATGTGTTGTTTCCTCTGTGTGTCCATGGTTCATGTGTTCTCATTATTTAGCTCCCACTTATAAGTGAGAACATGTGGTTTTTGTTTTTCTGTTCCTGTGTTAGTTTGCTAAGGATAATGGCCTGAAGCTTTATCCATGTCCCTGCAAAGGACATGACGTTATTCTTTTTTCATGGCTGCATAGTATTCCATGATGTGTGTGTATATATATAGACATACCACATTTTTTAATGCAGTCTATCATTGATGAGCTTTTAGGTTGACATACCCAAAGGAATAGAAATCACTCTATTATAAAGGCACATGCACACATATGTTCATTGCAGCACTATTCACAATAGCAAAGACATGGAATCAGCCTAAATACTTTGCAGGTTTTTAACTTGATTTGATTCCATTTGTTTGTCTTTGCTTTGGTTGCCTGAGCTTGAGGGATATAACTAAAAAAAATCTTTGTTTATTTTAATGTCATGAAGAGTTTCTCTAATATTTACTTTAAGTAGTTTCATATTTTGATTTGATTGTTATATATGCTAAGAAATAGGGTTCTAATTTCATTTTTCTGCATATGGTTATCCAGTTTTCCCAGCATCATTTATTCAAGAGACTGTCTTCTCCTCAATGTATGTTCTTGGCACCTTTGCTAAAAATGAATTCACTGTAGATATATGAATTTATTTCTGGTTTCTTCATTCTGTTCAACTGGTCATGTGTCTGTTATTACACCGGTAGCACGCTGTTTTGATTACTATAGCTGTGTAGTATATCTTGAAGTCAGGAAATGTGATTTCTCCAGTTTTGTTCTTTATTCTCAGGATAGCTTTGGCTATTCCTGCACTTTTGTGATTCCATATAAATTTCAGGATTGTGTTTTCTATTTCTGTGAAGAATGCTATTGGTATTTTGAAAGGGCTTGCGTCGAATCTATATATTGTTTTGTTAGCATGGACATTTTAAAGAATATTAATTCTTCCAAACCATGAACATGAAATATTTTTCCATTTGTTTTGTTTGTTCTTTTCAATTAACTGCATCAAAGTTTTGTAGTTTTCATTGTAGAGGTCTTTAACTTCTTTGGTTAATTCCTAGGTATTTAATTTTATTTGTAACTATTATTAACAAAATTATTTTATTGGTGGATTTTTTAGAATGTTTGCAATTCAAATATAGACATTCTACTGATTTTTGTATGTTAATTTTATATCCTGCAACTTGACAGAATTTATCAATAATAATAGTTTTTTAGTGGAGTCTTTAGGTATTTTTCAATATATGATCGTATCATCTGAAACAAGGATACTTTGGTACCCTCCCAATTTAATGCCCTTTACTTCTTTCTCTCGTCTAATTGCTCTAGTACCATGTTGAACAATAGCCTCTCAAAGGGCAACAGGAGCGCTGGGGGATGGACACCTAAGGCTGGCTCTGCTGGAGCTGTCATGTATGAACAAAGTTCCCCAGTGCCATGCCTACTGAAGCTTCATATCGGTCTAATCTCCAAGGAGATCCTCCTGCCAATTCAAGTGTCTGTGGGAGTTGTGGGGTCTCCTGCAGCCAGCATCCCAGAAGTCCATGGCAGGAGTTGGCAGGGCCCCAGCCTGTTCACTCACCTTCTTCCTGAAGAGCAATTCAGAGCTAGGAGCCAGCCCTAGAGTTGAGGCACCCCATGTGTGATTCCCAGCTTCTTCCCTCTTCAGCCTCAGCATCTGCATCTTTTATCCATTCGTATTTGAGCTTTTATTTCTAAAGAGCTGTTCAAATAATGTTGGTTTAATCAAAATCCTGGTCTCTTTCAGTGTGAGCAGCCCTTCCTGAATGCATCTCGTCACCATCTTTTCCTCTCTTCTTACTTTCCTGATAATATCTTTGATGTACACATTTTAAAAGTTTCATTGAAGTCAAGTATCTCTTTTTTGCTTTAGTTCCTTGTGCTTTTGATATTATGTCTAAGAATCAATTATTAAATCCAAGGTCATGAAGATTTACCCCTATGTTTTTTTCTAAAGATACTATGTTTTAGTTCTTTTATTTATGTTATTGATCCATTTTGAGTTAACTTTTATTTATGTTGTGAAATAGGTTTCCAACTTAAGTATTTTGCATGTGAATATTCAGTTTTCCAAGCAACTTCTGTTGAACAGACTATTCTTTTCCTATCAATTGATCTTGATACCTTTGTTGAAAATCATTAACTCTGTATGTATGGATTTATTTCCAAGCTCTTTATTTAATTTTATTGCTCTATATATTCCTATCCTTATACCAATACCTCATTGCTTTGTTTATTGTAGCTTTGTAGTAAGTTTTACATTTGTTAAATATGAGTCTTCCAATTTTATTCTTTTTTTCTCAATATTGTTTTGGAAGCTTGGAATCCCTTGTGATTCTATATTCGTTTGAGGATCAGCTTTTTCATTTCTACAAATTTTTATAGGGATTTGATAGAAATTGTAATATTGTCTTGAACTGTACATAACTTTGGGTAGCATTGCAATTGTGATGATATTAAAGTCTCCAATCCATGAAGGTGAAATTTTGTTTTTCACTCATTCAGGTGCTCTTTATTTTCTTTCAACAATATTTTGAAATTTTTAGTGTGTAAGTCTTTTACCTCTTTGGTTAAATTTATTCCTAGGTATTCTATTCTTTTGAAAGCTATTGTAAATGGAATTCTTTTCTTAATTTTCTGTCTGAATTGTTTACTTCTGCTATATCAAAGCACAGCTATTTTTTTTCTGCTCCATTCTCTCCACTCTCCTTTTCTGGAATTCTTCTTATGTATATGCTGGTATGCTTGACAGGGTGGCACAGGCTTCTTCCACTTTGTTCATTTTTCTTCAATCTTTTTCCTTCTGCTTCTCAGACTAGATAATTTCAGTGGACTTCTCATTAGGTTTGCTGACCTTTTCTTCTGCCTGATCACATCTGTTATTGTAAGCTTCTACTAATATTTTTATTTCAGTTACTGTAATTTTTAGCTTTAGGATTCTGTTTTGCTCCATTTTATTTCTGTTTCTGTATTGACATTTTTCATACTCCATAAATTTTTGTTAGAATTGGACATTTTGAATATTATAATGTATTTAACTTAGATATTAGATTTCCTCCCTCCTCATGCTGTGTTTTGACTGCTTAATGTGAGTCATATCTGTTTGTTTGTTAAGTACCTTTCTAAACTATTTTGTAAAGTCATTATTCTTCGTCATGTGTAGTTTCTGAACTGTTTTTCTTTAGCTTGTGTTTTGGTAGTGTTTTAAAAGAAATGTCTTTGAACATCAGGAGCCAAAAGAAAGAAGGGAAAGAAAGAAAAACAGAGAAGAGAAAGAGCAAGAATAAGAATAAATAAACACAACTTTTGCCCCATCTTTGCAGATTGGCTGTGTACTGAGGTACTCCTTTAACATCTAGCCAGGCCATTTCAGCTGGTGGTGAAAGTTTAGAGTCATATTAGAGTCTTATCACGATGTATCGCCATGCATACATCACGGCCTGGGCATATGCATGACTTCCTGCATTTCCTAGATTACCAGAATCCTCCCCCCACCTTTTTTTTGAGCCAGGTCAGAGCAGTTTTCAAGGTAATATTTGGAGTTTGCTGTGTTCAAAAAATCCTATGTATAGTTAATCTTTAGCATAAATTTAACAACATTGTGAAACTTGAGTACATGGAATGCTGTATTCATATCCACAGGAAAGTTGACAGGATCGATATAAAAATCTGTCTTTGTTAAGAGCTGGGATCACGACATTAATACTTAACATGCCTATATGCCTTCAATACCTCTTTAATACAATAGTAAATCACTCTCTTTTGCCTGTTCTTGTTTATAAAAGTGGGTCACTCTCTAGTCCTTGCCATTGAGTCGCTGGGGGATGTATACTGTACTCTATACTCTTGCTTGGCAGTTCAGGTTGAAGTGAATAAAAGAGAGAGAGATTAGCCACTTAGGTCATGAAAAGAGTAAGCCAAAATTTTGTCCTTTGCCCCTTAAGATTTTAAAACTGATTTGTATTGTATTAGGTTTGTACCAGAATAACATATACATATCTTATTATTTAGTTTATTGTTACCTGGTTCTAATAGGTCTGTTATCTCACCACTGTTAGACAATAAAATAACATATGCTGGTGAGGATGTGAAGAAAAAGGAACCCTTATACATTGTTGGTGGGAATGCAAATTAATATAGCCATTATAGAAAACAGTTTCTCAAAAAAAAACAAAAGAACTACCATATGATCTACCAACTTCACTACTAGATAGTTATCCAAGGGAAAGGAAATCAGTATGTCAAAGTCATGCCTGCACCCCCACATTTATTGCAGCATTATTTACAATAGCATGAAATGGAATCAACCTAAATGTCCATCAACAAATAAATAGTTAAAAATGTGTTATATACACAGAATTGAATACTCTTATGTCATGAAAAAGTGAAATCTTGTAATTTGTAGCAAAATAGATAAGCCTGGGAGACATTATGTTAAGTAAGTCACGCACAGAAAGGTAAGTACCACATGCTATTACTCATATGTGAGAGGTAAATGAATTTTGATCTCCTGTGAAGTAGAAAGTAGAGTAGTAGGTATTTAGAGGCTGGAAATGAAGTTGGGATGAGACAATTGGGAGAGATTGGTTAATGAATACAAAATTACAGCTAGACAGGGGGAGTGAGTTCTCATATTCTGTAGCACTATATGATGAATATGATTAACTATAACTTATTACATGTTTTCAAAAAGCTGGAAGAGATAATTTTGAATGTTGACAACACAAAGAAATATTAATAGCAAATGTTTGAGGTGATGGGATGGGAAAAAAACTACAACAGTAAAGAATCTGATCACTTTTGAGTGCCCTAATTTTGAAAAAAGAAACAACAACAACAACAAAAACTCTGCATGGCTTTTACCACTAGACTTTCAGTCCTCTATTGTCTACTCGAACAGTAATCTTCTGCAGCTGTGGATTTTGTTTTGTTTTGTTTTGTTTTGTTTTTTGCCTCACAATAGTTTTGAGTAAAGCCTCTACTTTTCTACCATGAGTGAATTCCAAATTAGGTGAAACAATGGCAAGCACCTTACTTCAATTCTCCAAGCAGTCCTAGACAGGTTAAAACAAACAATACTGTTTGCAAATAAGGTATCCTCTGCTCCTTCCAGATCCAGGGACTAGCATCCCAAACTAGGAATGCAGGCTGCTCCCATC
This sequence comes from Gorilla gorilla gorilla, assembly GCF_029281585.2. Taxonomy (NCBI): domain Eukaryota; kingdom Metazoa; phylum Chordata; class Mammalia; order Primates; family Hominidae; genus Gorilla; species Gorilla gorilla. The sequence continues at coordinate 137,613,112 of NC_073227.2, forward strand.
AACACACTGCCAAGCAGAGGAGGAAGGTAGAGCCAGTGTAAATAAAAATGTCTCAAACCTTGTTTTTTACTATTTTAAAGGCCCTTTTCCTTGGTTCAGTGTTCTTTTGATTAATATAAACCCTTGGCTGTTTTCCAGAGTTCTGGCAAAGCTGATTCTGGCACTGTTTGCAAGATTTGTTGATGTCTCTTTGAACTGATGGGCCATAAGAGCTGCCTACTGCACCATGTTTGCTGATGTCACTCTGGTGGCTGATAGATTTGGAATACATATGTTCATCAGGCAATATTGGTTCCTTCAGTATGGCTGAATTGACTTAGTTGTACAAATAGAAAGTAATTTGTTGTATATAGGTCTGCTTTATCGATGTTTAACTTATATAAATAAAATACTTAGAGTGACAAAATTATTTTATTCATACATTTTCTTTGAATAGTATTTCTAAGCCCCAAATGCATTGCTCTTACCATCTGAAAATAACTGACGTCTATGGCTCATCTTAACAGACATATGAGAGACGCTTTTAATCTTAAGCATTAAAGGTTTAATATCCCCAAAAGCTGATAACAGCTCTGAAAAGAGGAGAGTATAAGAAGCTAATGTCTGGCAATCTACTACCAGTAATATGGGTTGAATTTAAAACCATAATCCTGGGTGAGTCACTGTATTTTTTGAATCAGAAATAATAAAAGTGTCAACAACAACCAAAAAAAAGGTTTCTTAAAAAAGCATTTTGATTTAGCTCTACTCTGCTTGTCACCAGTAGATACTGTCTACACTGCATTGAAATCAGAAAATGGATGACCCATCTCTTGCATGAGGTTATTTTCAGTGGCAGCGGGAATCTTTGTCTCTTTTTTCTGACCAGAACCTTTCTTTATCCTCAGAGGAAACAACCTCTCATAAGAATCTTAAACTGGTTCAATTATAAGAACACGAACAATTTTGGTATATTTTTTGAAAATAATTAGTTTTGGGCTGAACGTGGTGGCTCATGCCTTAATCCTAGCACTTTGGGATGCAGAAGTAGGAGAGTCACTTGAGCTCCAGAGTTCAAGACCAGCCTGGGCAACATAGTGAGACCACATTTCTGCTAAAAAAGAAAAAAGAAAAAGAAAAAAAAAGAAAATAATTAGTTTTGCAACAGTGTCTTAGAAAGACCACAGATACACATCTACAGAACCCAACTGGTCCCATCTAAGTCTTGCTAAACCTTTCACATCAGAAGCCTGATAGAAGTTAAGCTAAATGTTATGAGCATCAACATACAACCACCAGCATATGCCAGAAGAGAGAATCTGACAGCAGCAAAATTGATTGTAGGTGCTAGGTAATGACATCCCACATATATATATTATATATATATATCCCACATATTTATATTATATATATTATATATATATCCCACATATATATATAGCTCTTAGTTATATAATATATATAATATATATATTATATATAATGTATATAATATATAATTATATATAATTATATATTATATATATATTATATGTGATATATAATCTATATTATATATTATATATATTATATATATAATATATAATATATATAATGGCTCTTAGTTATATTATATATAATATATATATAAATATACATAATATATAATATTATATATATTATATATATCCCACATATATATAATATATAAAAATTATATATTATATATATTTTTATATATATTATATATATATTATTTTTTGGCAAATACTAAGCATGATTAATAAACCAGAATTCAAACAATTGTATGACAAGTTAGGTTCAGAGAAAAAACATGTCATAAAGACACTGATAATATGAAACAAAAAGATCTTGTTTTTGATTAAACAAACATGGAACTAGAAACAAACATGGAACATAATATTTCAAAAAAAAGTGTTTGTTACTGCTTCTAGTTTCTTAATCTCTGCATATTTTACATATCATAATTTTTGACAGAATCCTCAATGGCCTAGAATTTACTAAAGGCAATACAGATTGCGTGGTTCTCAGCAGCATTCAAAACTAGTGTAGACCATGCTTTGATTCTTGAATTTTTTCTTTCTTTGGATGCCATTGATAGAACATATGGAGAAACATAATGCCATAATCTCTATCTCTATTATTCCTTGATTTTCAGACAAAATCGGTGTCTTCTTATATGCTTCTCTTTCTGCAACAATGTATTTTCAGGTAAAAACTTTACATATTATAAATGTTTTGGTATAGAAATGACAAAGAAACTGTATTAGACAAGTTTTTTATTGATAGATTTATGTGCTTATGTATAGAAGAAATAACTGAGGCTAAACTATGTACCTTTCATAGTTTCATTTAATGTTTTGTCAGGTTCATTAAACAGTTGAAAACTATATAACATCAGCTGACTTTCCTTAACTTGTGCTGCCAACATTACAACTCCTTGAAAACCTTGTAATACCATTTCTGTCATAATAATTATTAAAATTATTTATTCCAATTATGTAAATTTATATCTCTTGAGTAGATGGCAAAACAAAAAGCAAAGTTGTTATATTGCAGAAGAAAATACCCACACTTCCTCAGTGCTAGGTATGGTCTCCTGGGGAAACCAGTGTGACCGGTGGTCTCTATCCGTACTTAGTAGACTGCTTGTTAAAATGATGTCAGTTTACTGCCCAGCACTAACATGACATGAAGTTTTAGATTGTTAAACACTTTCCATTATTGTTAACATAAGTATTTTTTATATACAAAAATTAAACTCAAATGGCAAAAAGTATTTTGTATTAATGTTTGGTTGATATGAATATTTTTGCATACAATTACTGTTTAACTCTCTGTGCTTTTATTTATAAAACATGAATAGAATTCCTAAAATCTAATTTTTAGATTGAATATTATAATTTTAACAAGTGTTGTTTATTTTATACAAATTGGAAAATAGTAAATAGTATTATCTAACCAGTCATACATGTGCTTAATATTAGTATGTCATATATATAATTATTTCAAAGTAATGCCTAACGGCATTGCAATTTTAGATGGATATCACCAGAATAAGCCAAAGACAATTATTTTATTTAGAAATTGATATTACGAATGCTGCAATTATCATCCTGAATTTTTTTAATGATTGAATTTTACATATGCAAAATTTATGTAGATAAATTTGAAGCACTAAAACTACATGAGTTATTGGACTAGAAAGAAAAAACATATGACCCTAAATTCAAATTAGTTTTTGTCTTAGTTTTTATTTGACAAGACATCTATGATTGACACTTGACTAAATTTGAGAATAATTTGTTTTTCTTTTTTTAAAAAAAAGGGTGGAGTGAGATGACAAAATGCAAGGCTTCACAATTGTTTCTCCCACAGAAACACCAAATTTAACAACCATCTAAACAACAAAATCACCTTCATGCACACCAAAAATCAATTGAAAACTCACAGTACCTAATTTTTAATTCATATCCTTGAAAGAGGCACTAAAACAGGTAGGAAACACACTCTAGTATTGCTGACAACACCCATCTCACTCCCCCTACAGCAGCTGCATGGTGCAGAGAAAGAATCTATGAACTTGGGAGAAGGAGAGCACAGCAATTGTGAGATCATGCATTGAAATCAACACTTCTCAGTCACAGCAGAAAACAAAAGTGGGCTTAACTCAGCTGAGCCCCAGCCAGAGAAGAATTGCCCATTCCTGTGACCATATGAATATGAGTTTTGGCAAGCTTCACCACCAAGGCTAATGTGCTTTGGGGCTCTAATTAAATTCAAAAGGCAGTCTAGGCCATGAGGACTGCAACTCCTAGGCAAGTTCTAGTACTGAGCTGGCCTTGGAGCCAGTTGGTCTGGGGTCATTCCTTGAGACAACAGCTGGGGTGACTATGGGAGTTTGTGCACTACCCATCACCCAACCCCAGGCAGCACAGTTCACAAGTCCAGAAGAGACCCCTGCCTTTGGCTTGAGGAGAGGAGATGGAAGAATAAAGACAACCTTGCCTTGCATCTTGGATATCAACTCTGGTACCCAAGGATAGGGCACCTACCAGGATAGGGCACCAGGCAGATTCATGAGACCCCCATTTCAGGCTCTAGTACCTAGACAACATTTTTAGGCACACCCTGGACCAGAAGGGAACCGACTGCCTTGAAAAGAAGATGTATTCCTGGCAGGATACACTATCTGTTGACTAAAGAGACCATGGGCCCTGAATAACCAGCAACAATACGCCATGGGCTTTAGGTGAAACTCTGAGATGCGCTGACTTCAGATGAGACTCAGCACACTGTATCCAAGCTGCAGTGGCTATAGTGAGAGATTTATTCAGCTTGAAAAAAGCACAGGGAAAAGTAAAAGATACTTTGCTTTGAAACTTAAGTACCACCTCAGCCATGAAGGGTAGAGCACTAAGTGTGCCCCTGGGGTCCCAAATTTCAGGCCTTGGCTCTTAGTTGGCACTTCCGGACCTGGGCCAGAGGGGATCCTACTCTCCTGAAGGATGAGTTTCATGCCTAGCAGCATTCATCACAGGCTAACCAGAGAATCCTTGAGCCTTGAGTGAACATTGGAGGTGGCCTGCCAGTAAACTCCATGTTCCTGTGGTTATGCCGATCATAGAATGAGGCTCCTCTGCCTGTGGAAAATGGAAGTAAGAATAGGGAGGGTTGCATCTTTTTGTTCAAGTGCTGTCTCAGCTGCAGTAGCAAACAGATCTCTAAGGTTTATGACACGAGTCCTTTGCTCCTGGACAGTATCTCTGGGTCTTCCCAGGGCCTGAAAGACTCATCACATTGAAGGGAAGGACACAAACGGGCACATCTAAGAATTATTGGCTCAACAGAGGAGGGAGGGAAAGAGATAGGGGTAGAAAGATTATTCAAAGGGATAACAGAGAACTTCCTAAACCTAAAAAAAAAAAAGATCTCAATATCCAAATACAAACAGGTTATAGAATACCAAGCACATTTAAACCAAAGAAGACTAAATCAAGACCTTAATAACCAAATTCCCGAAGATCAAGGATAAAGAATGAATTCAAAAAGCAGCAAAAGAAAAGAAACATACAAGGGAGCTCCAATAAGTCTGGCAGTAGACTTTTCAGTGGAAATCTTACAGGCTAGGATAGAGTGGCATGATATATTTAAAGTCTGGAGGAAAAAATGTCACCCTAGAATAGTATATGCAGTAAAAATATCCTTCAAACATAAAGGAAAAATAAAGACTTCTCCAGACAAACAAAAGAAGAGGGATTTCATCAACAACAGACCTGTCCTACTGGAAATGCTGAAGGGAGTACTTTAATCAGAAAGAAAAGGATGTTAATGAGCAATAAGAAGTCATCTGAAGATACAAAACACACCAATAATAGTAATTATGCAGAAAAACAGAATATTATAATACTGTAACTGTGATTTGTAATCTACTCTTTTTTTGTAAAGAAAACAACGTTTTATTAAAATCAAAAAATTTTCCCCAAAAGACATCTTTGAGTGAATGAAAAGATAAGCTACTGGCTGGGAAAAAATATTTTATATAAACAGCATATTTTACTCTGTTTGTATCTTCACCTATCCCTCTACTTTCTTTTTTTATTATTATTATACTTTAAGTTCTGGGGTACATGTGCAGAATGTGCAATTTTGTTACATAGTTATACATGTGCCATGGTGGTTTGATGCACTCATCAGCCCATCATCTACATTAGGTATTTCTCCTAATGCTATCCCCCCTCTTGCCCGCCATCTCCCAAACAAGAAAGGCAAAAATGGGTAAATGGAATTATATCAGGTTAGAAAGCTTATGCACAGCAATGGAAACAACCAATAAAATGAAGAGATAACCCACAGAACAGGATAAAATATTTGAAAACTCCCCATCTGACAAGGGATTAATAACTGGAATATATAAGGAGCTCAAAAATCTCTGTAGGAAAAAAATTACAATAATCCAATTAAAAATGGGCAAAATATCTGAATGGTCATTTCCAAAAAGATGATGTACAAATGGAAAGCAGGCATACAAAAACGTACTCAATATCACTGGTCATCTGAGAAATGCGAAACAAAACTGTAATGAGATATTATCACACCTCAGTTAAAATAACTTTTATCCAAAAGACAGTCAATAACAAATGCGGTGAGAATTTGGGGAAAAGGGAACACTTGTACACTGTTGGTGGGAATGTATATTAGCATAACCACTATGGAAAACAGTTTGGAGTTTCCTCAAAACACAAAAAGTAGAGCTACCATATGATCCAGCAATCCTACGGCTGGGTATACAGCCAAAAGAGGGGAAATTGGTATATCAAAGAGATATCTGCACTCCCATGTTTGTTGCAGTACTGTGAATAATAGTGCAGATTTGGAAGCAACCTAAGTGCTCAGCCACAGACGAATGGTTAAAGAAAATGTAGTATACATACAAAATGTAGTACTATAGTAATAAAAAATAAGATCCTATCATTTGCAGCAACATTGATGGAGCTAGAGGTCATTATCTTAAGTAAATAAGGTACGCACAGAGAACAAACATTGCATGTTCCCTCTTATTTGTGTGTGCTAAAAATGAGAAGAATTGAACTCATCAAGACAGAAAGTAGAACGATTGCTACCAGAGACTGGCAAGGGCAGTGGAGGAATGGGAGGGAGAGGATGGTTAATGGGTACAAAAATATGGTTGAAAAGCATTACTAAGACTTAACTGTTTGATGACACAACAGGGTAACAATAGTTAATTTAATTCTACCCTTAAAATAGAAGAGGAGTATAATTGGATTGTTTGTAATACAAAGGATAAATGCTTGAGGGGATGGAGTCCCCATTTTTTGTGATGTAATTATTATGCATCACATATCTGTATCAAAATATATCAGGTACCTCAGAAATATGCACACCTGCCATGTACCCACAGAAACTAAATACTTAAAAAGTGACTTAGACTGAATTCAAATTAACAATTTAGCCTTGCACATAAAGGAACCAGAAAATATAAAATAAAATAAAATAAAACATTTTTTAAAAGCTAGCAGGAGAAAATAAATAATTGAAATTAGAAAAAACTGAATGAAATAAAGATGCAAAAATCCAATAAAAGATTAATGAAACTGAGATTTGTTTTTTTGGAAAAAAAAGAAAGATCCAAATAATCACAATCAGAAACAGCAAATGTGATATTACTACTAATCCTGCAGAAATACAGAAGATTCTCAGAAACTACTATGAACAATATTAAACAAAGAAATTAGAAAATCTATCAGTAAATGAATAAATTCCTGGAAGCACACAATCTCCCAAGATTGAATCTCAAGAAAGATATTGAAACCCTGAATAGACTAATAACAACTTGTAAAATTAAATCAACATTAAATAACTACCAACCAAAAAGAGTCCTGGAATATATACATTTATAGCCAAATTCTGCCAGGCATACAAAAAAGACTGATACCAATCTTATTAACACTATTTCAAAAAGTTAAGGAGGAGATCTCCCCACTAACGCACTACGAAACCAGCATTAGCCTCATACCAAAATCTGTCAGAGACACAATAAACAAAAAACAACTATAGACCAATATCCCAGATCAACATAGACACAAATATCCTCAACAAAATATTAACAAACCAAATCCAGCAGCAAATAAAAAAGTTAATATACCATGATGAGGTAGGCTTTATTCCAGGGATATAAAGCTGGTTTAACATACGCAAGGCAATAAATGTGATTCTACACATAATCAGAATAAAAGACAAAAACATATAATCATCTCAATAGACATAGAAAAATCTTTCTATAAATCTATTATTCCTTCATGACAAAAACCCTCAACAGACTAGATGTCAAACGAACATATCTCAAAATAATAAGGACCATGTATGAAAAACCCACATCCAACATCAAATTGAATGGGCAAAGGCTGGAACCATTCCCCTTTAGAACTAGAAATAGCCACAAAGAAAGTAAAATATGTAAGAATACAGCTAACCAAAGAGGTGAAATATCTCTAGCAGCAGAACCACAAAACACTGCTGAGACAAGTCAGAGATGACACAAATGAAAAAACATTTTATCCTCATGAATTGAACAAAACAATATCATTATAATTAATTTCATATGTCCAAAAGCAAGTTACAGATTCAATGCTATTCCTATCAAACTACCAACGGCATTTTTCACAGAAATAGAAAACACTATTTAAAAACTTATATGGAACTAAATGACAGCTCCAATACCCAAAGCAATCATGAGCAAAAGGTGTATAGCCAGAGGCATCACACTGCCCAATGTCAAACTATGTAGTAAGACTATACTCTCCAAAACAGGATGGTATTGGTACAAAAATAGACACATAGACAAAAGGAACAGAATAGAAAACTCAGAAATAAAGCCATACACCCACAAACATCTGACCTTCAACAAGGCTGAGAAAAACAAGCAATGGGCAAAGGACTCCCTATTCAATAAATGGTCCTGGGATAACTGGCTAGCCATATGCAGAGAAACCAAACTAGACCGTTATATTTTGCCATATGCAAAATTTAACTGAAGATGGATTAAAGATTTAAATGTAATACCAAAACTACAAAAATCCTAGAAGAAAACCTAGAAAATACCCATCTTAACATTGGCCTTGGGAAAAAATTTTTGGCCAAGACCGCAAAAGCAATCGAAACAAAAACAAAAACTGACAATTGGGACCCAATTAAACTAAAGAGCTTCTGCATGGCAAAAGAAACTATCAACAGGGAAAACAGAAAACCTACAGAAAGGGAAAACCTATTTGCACATCATGCACCCAACAAAGTCCTAATATTCAGAATCTATAAGGAACTTAAAGAAATCAATAGGCAAAAACAAACAACCCCATTGGAAAATGGGCAGAGAATATAAACAAACATTTCTCAAAAGAAGACATACAAGCAGCCAACAAACATATGAAAAAACATTCATCATTATCAGCAGTCATCAGAGAAATGCAAATCAAAACCACAATGAAATGCCATCTCATACCAGTCAGATGACTATTATTAAAATGTCAAAAAACAACAGATGCCAGTGATGGTTTGGAGAAAAGAAAATGTTTATATACATCATTGGTGGGATGCAATTTAGTTCAGCCACTGCGCAGAGTAGTTTGGAGATTTCTCAAAGAAATCATTCTACCAAAAAGATACATAGACTCATATGTTCATCACTGCACTATTCACAACAGCAACAACATGGAATCAAGCCTGGTGCCAATGAATGGTTGAGTGGAGAACGAAATGTCTTACACACACACCATAGAATACTACACAGCCATAAAAAGGATAAAAACATATCCTTTTCAGCATCATGGATGCAGTTGGATGCCATTATTCTACGTGAATTAATGGAGGTGGAGAAAACAAAATAGAGAATGTTCTTACTTATAAGTGGGAGCTAAGCATTGAGCACACATGGTCATAAATATGGGAACAATAGGCACTGCAGGCTACTAGAGGCAAGCAGGAGAGAGCGGAGTGTGGTTTGAAAACTGCCTGTTGGGTACTATCCTCACTACCTGGGTGACATGATCTGTACCCCTTCAGTATCACACAATATGCCCATATAACAAACCTGCACATATACCCCCTGTATCTAAAATAAAAGTTGAGATTATTTTTAAAAAGTAAAATGACAAACTACAGATTGGGAGAAAATATTTGCAATTCTTATATCTCGTAAGTGTCTAGTATTCATAATAAATGAAGAATGCTTTCAACTTATTCACATAAAGACAAATAACCCAACTTTTAAGTGGTAAAGGATTTGAATAGACATTTCTCCAAAAAAGCAATATAAAGGGCTGCCAAACCTATGAAAATATAACATCATCAATTTGAGAAATGCAAATGCAAATCACAGTGAGATACCATTTCACACTTACTAGGATAATTATACTAAAAAATAGAAGGTAAAAAGTGTTAGCAATGATCTAAAGAAATTAAAATCCTTGCACATTTCTGGTGCAAATGTAAAATTGTACAACCATTGTGGTGGTCCCTAACAGAGTTAAAGATAAAATGACCACATGATCCATTTGTTCTGCTTCTACATATTTATCTAAAAGAATTGAAGAGGTGCACAAAAAAATTTATATTCATGCATGTTCAACAGTAAAAAGAGGAACCAACTCCAATGTTCATAAATGAATACATGGATAAATAAATCATGATAAATCAATACAATCAAATATTATTCTTTTATAAAAATGGAATGAGATACTGATATATGCTTCAGCATTGATGAACCTCAAAAGCATGATTCTAAATGAGAAGAGCTGGACACAAAAGGTCACCTATTGTATGACTCCATTTATGTGAAATACCTAGAATAGGTAAATCCATATACATAAAGCATATTGGATTTGCCAGTGTCTGGAAAGAGGACTGGATTTGGAAACTGCTGATTGGGTATTCAGTTTCTTTTGGGAGTGATAGACATTCCAAAACACTATGAATCTAGTAAATGCTGTTTAATTTTTCACTTTAAACTAGTTAATGTTATATCGTGTGAAATTTCCTTCAATATAAATGTCAGTCATAAGTTTGATGAGATATCTATGAATGATTTAGCATCTTGTAAAATCATTTCAAAACCTTTTGCTACATGTTGCAAGACATGTCTCTAAAGAGAAAATGTTGACTATTTTCTTCAAACATAATTTTTCATAATTCTTATTATTGGTTGTCTTTGTTGTTTTGTTGTTGTTGTTGTAAACGAACTAAATTGAAAAGTTTAAAATTGTGAGTTATAAAAGAAACACATTTAATATGGAAAGTTTGTGATCAAATTCTAAAAATTACCATACATAATTATCAGTACTGTTTGCTAGAAGCCAGTCTGAGATGAAATTCTAGTTTCATCTTTTTCCAAATGTATTACAAAGGACGGACAATTTTTGCTTCCAAATCTGTTTTCTTTGAAAAAGTTAAAATTTAGGAATTAAAATGTGATTAATGATGTAACTGCCATGAATTTTTTGAGAAATTAAATGTATGACTATATGTAAATAAATAAGATTCGCACCACTGCACTTCAGCCTGGACGACAGAGCGAGACTCAGTCTCAAAAAAAAAAAAAAAGGATAAATTATAATGATAATAGTTGTTATTGTTGTTATTTTCTATCATCTTCTTGAGTTGTAGGTTTAACCTATCTCTTTTTCCCCCTAAATTGCAATGCTAATTTTGTTGTTGGCTAAATACGTATCTCCTGTCACTACATCATACTTGTTATAAATTCATTTGATAATTCTATCTTGTTTAGTTTTGATTAAACCATTCCTGTTTAAAACATTGAAGATTATAAAATGTAGTAACTCATTTTTAAATGTACTCAAATGTATATTCAATAGTATAGTTACTGTTATAAATTCACAGACAAAATAGCTCAATGATTCATTCTCCTGAAGTCAATTATTTCTTAATATACAGTTCTTTAGTCAAACAAATAATATTTGACTAAAGAGTCATTAGTTACGTGTTTAGGATAAAAACCATTTGAAAATCCTGTCATTTGTGACAACATAGATGGAACTGGAGGACATTATGTTAGGTAAAATAGGCCAGGAAGAGAAAGCTAAACACCATGTTTTCACTCATAAATGGAAGCTAAAAAAAAGTTCATATCATGGAATTCTACAAACAGAGAATACTAAAGGCTGGGGAAGGGAGATTAAGAAGAGGTTTATTAAAGGATACAAAATTACCACTAGATAGGAGGAATAAATTCTAGTGTCCTCTACTACTGTAAGATGACTATAGTTAACAACAATGCATTATATAGTTTTGAATAGATACAAGAAGGATATTGAATGTTCCCAAAACAAAGAAATAAAAAATGTTTGAGATGACGGGTATGTTAACTACCCCACCTGATAACTATATATTATATGTATCAAAATATCATATGTACCCCATGAATATGTACAATTATTTTACAAAATAATTACAAAATAAATTTATAAACACATAAGAAAACAGATACTATGTGTAAGAACAACATAAGTTAATAAATAGTTATATTTCAAAAAGGAAAGTCCGGTGAAATGCATGTTAATTTCACCAATTGCTTTATCTAACAAGATATTTAATATGAATATAAGTATAGTTTCTTACCATAATATTGTGTTTGACATTAAGGTATCATGTTCATGGAGGAAATTCATTTCAATAGGTTTAACATCGTTCTATCCTTTCTACATAGTAGAAAGTAGATAAAAGTCCTCTAGTATCCTTTCCTTACTACAATGTAGATGGGATCTCAAGATTGCTGGTTTGGTCGAATTTTTTTAGTTGCTTTTTCAAAGGTTGTTGAGAATTGTTAGCAGCTTTAAAGACTCTATAATCCACAACAAATCTAATTACCTCTGGAAAAAAATACAAAACAATTTTATTTTTCTATTTCTGACTCAAGGATAAAGATACATACATGTATAATTAAAATCACGTCTTTTAAATAGTTATTCAAAGTGGTGGAAGAAGTAACTTATTGAAATACTTTACATTTACAACTTTGGTAATAGTTGTAGTAGTTGTCCAAGTATCTACAACTGTTTTATGAATGAAGCTGTCACTTTCATAGATTTTTTTTTACTGATAACTGAATTCCTGTTTATAAAAGCTTAATTATGAAAATATTTTAATGCAATTTTAATCTATTCAGGCTGTCATAGCAAAATTTCACAGACTGGGGGGGCTTAAACAACAGACATTTATTTCTCACAGTTCTGGAGGTTGGGAAGTCCAAGCTCAAGGTACAGGCAAGGCAGATTTATTCTGAGATCTCTTCTCTTGTCTAGCAGGTGGCCGTCATTTAGCTGTATCCTCATATGACCTCTTATTAGTGTTTACACACAGAGAAAGAGAGAAAAAGAGTGAGAAAGAGAGAGAGAGAGGTAGAATGAGCAGACAAGAGCTAGTTCTCTGAGGTCTCTTCTTACAAAATCATTAATCCTAGCAGATTATAGCCCCACCCTTACAGCCTTATTTAGCCTTAATCACTTCTATACAGGTCTTACCTCCAAATAGTCACATTGGAGGTTAGAGCTTCAACATATGAATTGTGGGTGAGGGGACACATTTTAGATCATAGCAAATAAATACATCTTTTGATGTAAAAATGCTTTCAGTTAAATTTCAGTATCAGTATAATGGAATATATTTTAAACAATTCCAGGGTTCGAAGAGAAAAACATTCACATTTTTCAGCCAAATTTCAGTATCAGTATAATGGAATATATTTTAAACAATTCCAGGGCTCAAAGAGGAAAATATTTACATTTTTTCATATTTACACAATTTGGAATTATATTAACTCTTCATATAAAAATCCATGTTTTAAAATATTACTGTGGATAAATACACATTACTTAAAATAATTTTCAAAACAGCAAAATACAGAATGAGACAAAATGCTGATGGAGAAGATGTCTACCCATCAACAAACCATTAGCAATTCCAGCTTATGCTCTACAATAAAACATGCTGTAGAAGTGATTGCATTTGAAGTTATTGGTACATTTGAATGCAAACTACCCAACCATGAAAAATGAGGCTTCCATTTGCTATAAAAATAAATTAAGAGGCAATGCTTTGCTGGCAAAGCCATTTGAGCACCTCAGTTCATAACTATTCATGGTACCATTAACAGATGTCTTTGCTCGCACTGTGAGCTGCCTTATGATATTGTTATATTCAGCATTATTTTATATCTAAAGTGAATGTAGGAAACTTGTTTGAGGATATAATAAAACCTATCCCAATGTAGAGATCCTGTGGGAAATTATACAATAATGTTACCTACATAACTAATTTTATTCTTATGAAATCGTGATTCCCACTACACTTTTAGAGCTATTGAAACTATTGTTTAGCATCACCATTTCCATGTTAATATCTCAGTAAATCACACAAATGTAATACTTGGTGCAGAAAGTGAGCCATTTCTTTTGGGAACATGAGTTTTCACTTCTAAATAAAAAGTTGCATGAAGTGAATACCAAGCATGTTGCATGTTGCTTATTGACATTAAAAGTACTGTTTTTCTTAAAAGAATAACTTTCTCCAAGGTAAGGCATGAAGCTAGGGACTAGTATATTTAAATAAGAGAGATTTAAGGAAAAAATGTAATTGTTGCTTTTGCCAATTCTCTATCAATTTAAAATTTCTAGAAAATATTTAAGAATATGCTCAAGTAATATCTTTTAAAAAATCTGTCATCAAAGTGCACACACACACACACACACACACGCACACTGTGAAAGGCAACGAATGTGGTGCAGAGATTAGTTTAACAAAAACAAGCAACAATAATCTTTTAAAAAAAAAACTTCACTTGACATATGAGGTAAAAAAATTGCATGTGTTTAAAAAATTTATTCCTGGATCTCTGTTTCCTCATTCCTAGAATAAAGATAATAATTCACATTCCATGCTAAGATTAAGTTAGATAAGGATTAGAAAAATATACAATCAATGTGGCAAATGTAGTATCTGCTTGAAAGTTGGTGACTATATTTTATCCTCTTAATTATTTGTCTTTGCATTTGCCTCTGAGGACATATATCATTACACACACTTATTAAAAACACAGCTACCAAAAGACCCATGAAATTTTCCTTTTGTATTACTTTAGGCCTCAACTGGTATTGAAAACAGCAGTTGACAGTAATAATTCAGGATGAAGAGCTTTTCAGCCATAATATCTTAAGAAAAAACTATAGCAAAAACAGAAAAACTAAAAGATAAGGTAAACTACACATTGAAAATAAAACAACTTCTTCACCCCTTCCCATTATTTTGCCAGAATATCAGTGCTCCTTGTGCAAATTCAGATGATTTTACCAAGTAAACTTAAACAGTTTTGAGTCTTTCTCTTTTGTAGATATGCTATTTAATATTATTACTTAGTTTGGAATTTGATAATCCTGAAAAGTTGAAGATAAATCTGATTCGAATGAACCCATACATATGCATTTTCCTTGTCTATACCATGAATATTATTATACTTCTCTCTGCTTACATAGAAGAATCAAAACTAATCATTATTAGTAGGAAGCATATAACCCAGTTGGTGAGACAAAACAGATAAGAGGCTGCATGGTGACACAATTTCTTAGCAATATGAAACAGCATGTATTACTTATATGCTAAAGGTCATGAGCATGGAAAAAATTGCAATGTGGGACATAGCTCTTGATAAATACAATGAAAGTATGCCTGAAAGAAAGTGCAAAAACGATAGCAAATTTAGTTGAAATAGCTTTTGCCATATAATACTAAAGTTGAACAAGATTGAACATATGTATTTCAGCTATAATAATAGTTATTTCTTTCCTTTATAATTTTTTTTTTTTTGAGACTGAGTCTTGTTCTGTCACCCAGGCTGGAGTGCAGTGACAGGATCTCGGCTCACTGCAACCTCTGCCTCCCGTGTTCAAATGATTCTCCTGCCCCAGCCTCCTGAGCAGGTGAGACTCTAGGCATGCACCATCACGCCTGGCTAATATTTGCATTTTTAGTAGAGACGGGGTTTCACCATGTTGACCAGGCTGATCTCGAACTCCTGACCTCAAGTGATCCGCCAATCTCGGCCTTACAAAGTGCTGGGATTATAGGCATGATCCACTGCGCCTGGCCTCCTTTATAATTTTTTAAAATTGTGGTAAAACATATATAATAGAAAGTTTAGCATTGTAACCATTTATAGGTCTACAATTTAGTGGCTTTAAGTACATCACACTATCCAATTATTACCACCATCCATCATCACCAGAACTTTTCTCATCTTACCGAACTGAAACTACTCATTAAACAATAATTCCCACTTTATGTTTCTATACATGTGTTTATTCTAGGCACCTCTTGTAAGTAGAATAATATCATATTTGTTCTTTTGTGACTGGCTTATTTCACTGAGCTTAACACATTCAGCGTCCACCCATATTGTAGCACGTGCCAGAGTTTCCTTCCTTTTAAAGGCTGGTTAATATTCCACTGAATGTATATACCACATTTTGTTTATTTATTCATCCATCAATGAACACTTGGGTTGCTTTCACCTTGTAGCTATTGTGAATAATACTATTATAAACACGGGTGTACAAAAATTTCTGTTTGAGTACCTTATTTTCAGTTCATTTTGTATAGATGAGTAAAATTGCTGGATTGTATGGATTCTATTTTTAATTTTTAGAGGAATTTCCATACTCTATTTCATAGTGGCTACATCATCTATCATTTCCAACAACAGAGCACAAGGATTCCAATTTCTTTACAGCATAACCAACATATATATATTTTTAATAATAGGTACCTAATGCAGACAAAGTGATATCTCATCTTTTCATATGCTTATTGGCTGCATGTATATTCTTTGAAAAGTATGTCTATTCAAGCACATGTAAATATATACTATGTATTATATGTCAAGTATACCTCCATAAATATTTATTTAAAAATACATCAAAAGTTTGAAAAGTGTTTAAATCCAAATGATTAGTAAACTCTCTAAACTTTCAGAAAGATGAAAACTCTAACAAAGGAGAGTACCAAGAAATCTCAAGTATTTAAAAATGCACATTAAAGAAAAAACAATGCCAGGAAATCAAATTCAGTCATAGAAAAATGCTAATTAAATTATTTAATACTCATATTTTTGAGTGCTTTAATATATTAGGATCTGTTCTGGTTACTGAAGTAGAAATCTCTTCAAACTAGGCAGTCTTTTTTCATATGAACCTTCATTGAGTTTAAATTCTGGTCATGGAGATTATGTAATCAAAAGTATAGGGTAGGAATAAATGTTGACTTTTATCAAATGACATTCAATGTATTTGTTTCAGATTAGGATAACTTATTAATTTTACTTATCAGTACATATCTCAACATAAAAAGTGCATCACTATATATATATCAATAACATAAAGCACATCATGCCAGGCATCGTGGCTCATGTCTATAATTCCAGTGATTTGGGAGGCCAAGTGAGAAGCATCATTTGATGTCAGGATCTCAACCTGAGCAACACAGTGAGACACTGTCTCCACAAAAAATAAAATAAGTGCTGGAAACTGTTGCCATTCTGTAAGTGACACCCTCTTTCAAAGAAAATCCAGGGGGAGTCTGGAAACCTTGATTAATACAACATTTTTTTCTGTCATTGTGACTTTTGTTGTTGTTGTTGTTAGAAATTTCCCAGCTTTATTGAGGTATAAATTAACAAATACAAATTGTATATATTTAAGGTGTATAACATGTTGTACATATACCTTGTGAAATGATTGTTACAATCAAGCTTATTAACATACCCATTGCTTCATATATTTACTTATTTGTGGTGAGAACATTTAAGATTTTGTCTCTTAGCAAATTTCAAAGATACAACACAGTATTATTAGCTATAGTCACCATGCTGTACATTAGATCTCCAGAATTCATTCATACTGCAAAATTGAAAATTTGTACCCTTCGATCAAAATTTCCCCATTTTTCCTACCCAAAGTCCCTGGCAACCACCTTATGAGCTCATCTTTTTTAGATTCTACCTATAAAAGAGATAAAGCTGTATTTGTTTTTCTGTGCCTGGATTATTTCACCTTGTGTAGTGTTCTACAGGTTTATTGATGTTGCAACAAATGACAGGTTCCTTCTTTTTTTGGAGATAAGTACTTTATTTATTTTTATTTTTTAAATTTAATTTTTTATTCTTATTTTATATATCAATAGGTTTTGGGGGAACAGGTGGTGTTTGGTTACATGAATAAGTTTTTTAGTGGTGATTTCTGAAGATTTCGTGCACCCATCACCTAAACAATGAACACTGTACCCAATGTGTAGTCTCTTATCCCTTGCCACTCACCCTCCACTTTCCCCAGTCTCCAAAGTCCAACGTATTGTTCTTATGCCTTTGCATCCTTGTAGCTTAGCTCCCATACATGAGTGAGAACATAAAATGTTTGGTTTTCCATTCCTGAGTTACTTCGCTTAGAATAATAGTCTCCAATTCCACACAGGTTGCTGTGAATGCCATTATTTCATTCCTCTACATAGCTGAGTTGAATTCCATGGTGTGTGTATATATTGTGTGTGTGTGTGTGTGTATGTATAACATTTATATATATATAACACATGTATGTAATATATAACACATATATATGTAACACATATATGTAACACACATATATAACACATATATGATATATATATATATATCTCACATTTTCTTTATCCATTCATTGGCTGATGGGCATTTGGGCTGGTTCCACGTTTTTGCAATTGCAACTTGTGCTGCTATAAACATTTGAGTTGTATTTCAGCTCACTGTTAAGCCATTGTCCTGATTATTCAGACTCCTGCTTGTATCACAATGGTTCCTACTTTTGAATTCCCAGTATAATCACTTATTTGGAAACACTGGTGTGTTCAGTCATTGATCTCAGAACAATTTCACTGTAATGAAGTGGCTGGATGTGAAGGGCTTCCTCCTCCATTCACACACTGTCACCATGCCAGCTTTTCCTGAAGAAGCCATAGATCATGGTGCTGAAACCAAAACTCTAGATCTCATTTTCCCTTTTCTCTTAGAGGCCATTTTCTCAGTATGGACCTCTTTTACAGCAATCAGTACATTATAAAATTTTACTAATATTAAACTTAATGAAGACAGTCATAGTATGTATTGTTTCCGGGAAACGAAATCTTGTCTTTTACATAATGTTTCTCATCCTCTTTTCAAAATCTTCACATTTTTGCATACAAAAGCTGCCTTTACATAGTTACAACAAAGTTGTTTAACCTTTTCCCCACGACAATATCAGAGAAGTCATGCAACTTCCACGTTACCAATCCAGACACAAGAAAATGCACAGTATGTCTGACTTGGTGCACCTGACAAGAAAGAGATAGTATCTTCTTTTGACCAAATAACTAAATAACTAAATAAATAAAACTTTAAAAATAGTAAAGCTTTCTGAACTGGAAACTACACTCTTTGGAATGAGCTTTAGAATATGATAAAGGACTTTCCAGATTAAAAAAATGTATAAGGATGTTAAAAACAAGGTTTTAAAAAAAATAAAAATACAAAGTGGGTATAATTTTATCAAAAATATAATATAGGTTTTCAAAAATTAAACAACATAGAGAACTAATGACATGGTTTGGCTCTGGTCTCCACCCAAATTTTGTGTGGGATTTTAATCCCCACATGTCAGGGGAGGGACCTGGTGGGAGGTGATTGGGTCATGAGGGCAGATTTCCCTCAGGCTGTTCTCCTGACAGTGAGCATTCTCAGGAGAACTGATGGTTTAAAAGTGTGGCACCTCCCTGCTCACTCTCTCTCTCTCCTGCGGCCATGTAAGAGGTGCCTGCTTCCCCTTCACCTTCTGTTATGATTGTAAGTTTTCTGAGGCCTTTCCAGACATGTGGAACTCTGAGTCAATTAAACCTCTTTTCTTTATAAATTACCCAGTCTCAGATAGTTCTTTATAGCATTGTGAAAATGGGCTAATAAAACTATAAAGAATAAAATAAAAATTACATAAAATCTTACCATACAGAGATCTCTTATCATTTTTATAAACCTAAATTAATACTAGAAAATACATATATTTGTGTTTATGTATATCAATAAAGAGCTACATGTACATCTAGTTATAGAAAGGAATAATTTCTCTTAATAATTTTACTATACTATTATCAGACTAATATATTTTTATTCTCCAAAATTCAAGCAATATATAAATATACTTTCAGACCTTTGTACACACACATATATAAACCCTTTTTAACATAAAATGGCAATACTACATTTATTTTTTCTATACCATAAGATTTTAAAACACATTTTGTCCCATAATTCCTTTTGTATCTGTATGTATCTATTTTATTTTTAAATAGTTGGATAATTTTCCATAATATTAGTATATCAAATTTATTTAAATATGAAATATTATGTTGTTTTCAGCTCTTCAGATAATGCCATAGTAAAAACTAAATACATGCAAGGGCATTTTCCTTTTTTGTTGGTAAATTGTATTTATAATGTATATACATGTCCCTTAAGTAACATGAGCTTTGGGAGAATTTTGCTATATTCTCATGGTTTTAAAATTTCACCATCATATGTCAAAGTGTTTTCTTGCCTTGCTTACTTGTTTTTCATCTATCTCAGCATTCCCTGAGACCCCACAATTGAATAACTTTTTTGATTTTGGGAACTAATCTTTCAGTATTTCTTTTTGTATGCCTTTTCTCATTTTTGTTTTCAAAAAACTTTAGTAAAGCACAGCAGGTTGGGACCCTTTCCTCCAGACCCATAGCCTTGAGGGGAAAATTCTTGTTTTCTCCTTGCAGCCTGTTCACAGGAATGTGACAGTTTATGACAAATAGAGAATGTTAACACTTTTAAGACATGGTTATCTAAATTGTATATTTTAATTGTATATTTTATATCCATGATTCAAGGATCACATATGAACTGTGAAGACTGAATTGACCATGAAGTGCTCCACAACCAGTACTGTTCTGATTATACAGGGTAAGATACTTAAAACAACCCGCAAGGATCCACAGGGTATCCGTATAATGGGCGTTACTAAGGTCACCCTTACTAAGGTAGACCCTTAGAAGGTAGAACAGGACAGAACATACAGACATTTTCAGTGAGGTCTGAAAATTTCCAGGTGCAGACCCTCAGATTCCCACTCAGTTGCACAGGATATGCTTTTTATTTAAATGTTTGATTTCTACGTTCACTGGACTAGAAAAATCATCCACCCTCCATAAGTACTTCTTGTGTTTTTCTGCTGTGAAGATCTTTGAACTTCCTTTCCTTACCCCTTTTTTCCTTGGCATGCTATTTGGCTATCTTTCAAGTTTGTTTCATCTAGTTCTCTGAAGCAATAATACTTGTCCAAGATATTTGTCATATTTCTTTTGAAATAACACCCCTCTTAAGTGACCTATGTGTGACAATAAGACCTTTTCCTCAGTATGTTTTCCATTATTAAAGAAAAAAATCAGTTTACCTTAGAACACCTTACCTGTACCAATTTCACTCAAGACTCCTTAAGGGCATTTTGAAGAATGTTGGTTTATCCAACAGCAGGTTGTTGCCAATGGATGCTTATTGCTTGAATACTATTTGTGTATATATTTAAGATGCCAAAATTTTGAGTTTCTTGAATGATCTCATATAAGTAGTAGTTATTCCCAAGTATACAATTCCCAAATTTTTGTATGAGTATGCCAAGGAGCTTCATATAGCCGTTGTTAGTAAACATTGCGACTATCATTGGCCAAACTGACCTTGGCTGCAGGTGACATATATTATTTACTTTGATTATTGCCCTCAATCCACAAAGACATGGTCTTTCAGCTTTAGGACATATGAAACGATGACAAGTCAGATACAAAACAGATATCTTGTGTCTTATTATCTGGTCACTGCCTTTATTAGTGTGTTTAAACAAACTAGTTGGGAAGTGTCAGAGTTCCTGAGAAGGTCTGTAGGCCTCTTCTCTGCAGGCCAGAGGAAATGATGGGAGACACTGTTCCATCTTGTGAAGGAGAGTATGAAGAAAATTTTATATATAAATGATAGTTATCTCATGTTAAGTAGAAATATAATGTTGTTTTTGAATGGCACTTAAGTAAGTGCTAAAGGAGGAAAATGGATGCTGAGATGCAAAATTGTGAATTGTGCTGGTCATTTAGTTTCAAATTCATTTTCTATACTTCCTTATGAAACCCATTTCCCTGATGCCTTGGCAAATGGCTTCTTGCAAGATGCAACCAGTGGGAGCTTTAGCTGAGGTGACACAATTCCTTCTCTTGTCCTTCCAGCTTTATAGATGTTAACAATATCTTAGTGTTGCAAATACTCAGGCTGTGTCACTAGTTTCTATTTGATTTTTTCATATCATTTAGGACCTTCATAAATAGAGCTTATATTAAACTTCATTTACTGGACCACCCAGCAAGGGCTTTATTCTACTGACAAGATCCTCACTGATACAATGATCTTTTAGTTAACCCATCAATTGGATCAGTTTTTTTCAGTATTTTGAAACAATTGGAAAACACCTGCTTTGCAAATGCACTTGGTTCTCAATAATTGAAGCTGTTCTTTCAATTTCTGTGATGTATGCCAAACAACTTTAGAAAACTGATCAAAAAACTATTACTCTTTTAAAATGACCTATTTCACTTTCACTTAGAGAAAACTTATTGAAGCTGATTCACTCAAAAAGGGTAGAATTTAAATCTTGTTAATCTGAATTCATTTTTGTTGATGAAGTATTATTGGATTATTATTTTATCACTTTCTTTATATTTATTTTTCTCAAAATCATAGCCCAATAGCTTTTGCTTAAATAATGTACAAGGAGATTTGGCTCTTCAATCTAATTTGCAAAGCCAATCTTCATTATAAAAGCAATCAGCCTTATCAGATTTACGTTCTATCATATAAAGCCCAACTTCAAATTTTAAATTAAATAAATATTTAAATGAAGTGAAATTATATACCCATAAGAACCATAATACTTCTGAATGAGGCAACAGCTTAGTTTAAATTTATTCTATTTTATCATAAAATGTTGAAACAACTGTTGCTAATTTTATATCTTGAAATTAGTAACACTTATTTTTCAATGGCTGTGTTCAGATGAATATTCAATTTTATACTTGTTTAGGTATATAGCAAAATTCCTGATTTACACAGGAAGAAGAGCAACTGAGTCTATTCTTGTGCCACCTCTCTGCAGTATCTCTTTCTGTAGCGCTTCTCATATGCCAATCTCAAATAAAACATTATCATTTTAAATAAATCTGTCCACATTTTTTAAAACTTTCTTTTACTTGTTTCCTTGGCCAGTCTTTAATGCTATAATTTATTCCATAAAGTCATTTTAATGGGTGAAATTTTAGGCATAAATTAACCAGGATTTATTGGAAACAACTATAAATTCACCAATTTAGAAGGCATATCTTTTATCTTCTACAATTGGTGCCACAAATTTCTGATAAATATATTCTGCAAGGTCATAAACTTTGTGACCTACAGCAGTGTCATGATATCAATATATCAAATTATCCTTTTGTTTGTATCACAATTCCCAATTTCTAATCAATAAATCCCTTTCATAACAACACACTAGAAAACATGCATTGAATATACTTGAATTACTTTCCCCAGAAAAATTCTCGAGTAATGTACACATACTATTTCTAAGGGAATAATAATAAGCTCCTGGTAAACTTATGCATTGGTTTAAGCATAGTTTTGTTCCTATCAAAGTAATAAATAACAGTCATTTACAAGTTGTTCTTGGTGCTATTAGTGTATGATTTTTGACCACATGTAAAATAGATCAGAGTGCACAAATTAAATGTAGGAACAAAAAAATCTCAAATTCATCATTTTTTTTTTTTTTTGAGATAGAGTCTCACTCTGTTGCCCAGGTTAGAGTGCAGTTACGTGATCTTGGCTCACTGCAAGCTCTGCCTCCCAGGTTCACGCCATTCTCCTGCCTCAGCCTCCCAAGTAGCTGTGACTACAGGCAGCCACCACCACACCAGGCTAATTTTTTGTATTTTTAGTAGAGATGGTGTTTCACCGTGATAGCCAGAATGGTCTGTATCTCCTGACCTCATGATCCGCCCACCTCAGCCTCCTAAAGTAAACTTATCATTTTTTTAAAAAGCTAATTTTGTGTGAAATAACAAGATGAGTAAGCCTATTAAAGTTGATATTTGTACTGGAAATATCATCAGATCCTTAAGTAGACAACTGTGGTCCCAGAATCATAACATGTGTTTGATATGGTTTGGCTGTGTCCCTACTCAAATCTCATCCTGAGTTGTAGTTCCCATAATGCCCACATGTCATGGGAGGGACCTGGTTGGAGGTAACTGAATCATGGGAATGGTTTCTGCCATGCTATTCTCATCATAGTGAATTAGCTCTCAGGAGATCTGATGGTTTTGTAAACGGCTTCCCCCTTTGCTCCGCTCTCATTTTTCTCCTTCCTGCTGCCGTGTGAAGAAGGAAGTGGGTGCTTACACTTTTGCCATGACTGTAAGTTTCCTGAGGCCTCCCAAGCCATGCTGAACTGTGAGTCAATTAAACCTCTTTCCTTTATAATTACCCAGTCTGGGTACATCTTTATTAGCAGCATGAGAACAGGCTAATACACTGCTTAATTAGTTCTTTTTCATAAACCCATTTAATGATCAGAGAATTTACCATAGTAATAATAAAATTGGTATATGCAGATATATTATTATTAACTCACTTTTAAGCATTTTTGATGTTCTATGAAACATTTATA
Organism: Gorilla gorilla gorilla; assembly: GCF_029281585.2. Lineage (NCBI taxonomy): Eukaryota > Metazoa > Chordata > Mammalia > Primates > Hominidae > Gorilla > Gorilla gorilla. The sequence goes on from NC_073227.2 coordinate 137,637,459, forward strand.
CTAATCTTAAGAAAATTTGATTTGCTTCTAGTTCTTCATTTTGAATAATGTTTGAAAACATTTTAAAGGATATGATTAGTTGGGCTATAGTTTGCTTGCTCTGGTACAGCCTTTAGAATAACCATGGCTTAAGCTCAACTGTTTATCCTTCTATCAAATAACAGTTCCAGAGTAAGCCAACTAGTACACTCATCTGCCTTCCCTAGTGTGTTCATCTTATAAGCTGAAAGGTGTTGCCATCTAGAATTATTACTGTGATGAGTGAAAAGTAATAGATTTAATGTGGACAACTATCAGCCTCTTCCACAGTCCCAAAGATTCAAGTGCTACTAGTCAAAATGCCACTAATCCCACAGTGAATATGTTTTCTGTCATAGCAGCCCTCTCTACAGGTCAACTACTCCCTCTTCACAGGTCTACTAATGGAACTCTAGGACTAGCTGAATGTTATGAAGTGATTTCTGTTGACTATGCCAAGACTCCACCCCTACCTGAATTCAATTGTAAAAAAAAAAATCTATCAAATATTAGAGAAATTCCAAATTTGGAGAAGTGCATAAAACTTGTTTATACAAACATTTTCAATGGTTTTCCCACTGCAAACAAGTGTTAGTTTCCAGCCTAAAGTGTATATGATTTCACAGCCATTTAAGGCTCTATTCTATGCATTTTTACAACCACATACCAAATTCTGTCATACTTAGGAAATAGTTGGGGCCGCTATGGAAGGGACTCCAACGGATGGTTAAAATAAGAAAGACTTTATTTCTTTCCCATGTTACAAGGCTATGGATGAGCTTTCCAGGGTGTATATGGAAACTCCACTATGTTGGAGACTCAGACCATTTCTAGTCTGCTTTTGTTACGTAACTTGTTGCCTTTGTTCTCACTATTCAAGAGACTTATGACCACCACATGATCTGCAATACAGCCCAGATAGAAGGAAGGTGAAAAATAGCAACTCTCCTCTTATTTTAAAGTCATGATGCAAAAGTTGCACATATTCCCTTCACTAATATTACATTGTCCTGAATATAGTTATTTGGTTGCAAGGCACAAGCTGCAACCAGTCTCAGGGGAAACCAGGAAATGATGTTAATCACTGGTCAGTTTTAGACCCATCAAAAAATTGTTTTACTGTGGAAAAATGAAAGCACTAATTTGGGGGAGGGGGTGAAAGGCAACTAGGAGTTGTATAACAAAATATTTTTTCAAAATTCCAAAGTTGATAATATTTTAAAAATTATTACTATGCATAGACTATTAAATAGAATTAAAATACAATTCTATGTAAATGCATGCTTTTAGATCTTAATAAACTATACAAATGAGGATACATATATGTATATAAACAAAACTAATCAGTTAAATTTTAATTTTATCAATATAATGTGATAGATGATTTGTTTATCTTTATATTGGTATTAACAAAAAATTATGTAACCACAGATTCAATTTTATATTTAATCTGTTTCTATATGTTAGAATAGTACAGAAAATGTCTATGTAGGTAAAAATGCTTTATTAAATATTAATGAAGTCTATGTTTATTTGTTAGTTATGTGAATTAAGAAAACACTCCTAACCAAAATACACTTTATCAATTCTCATATTCTATTTTGATGATAAATGTTTCATCAGTTTGGAAATCATTATTCTTAAGAATTTTTCCAAGCTTTGTGTTCCACTGTAGAAATAATTAGCATTTCATCTAATTGAAATATGTATTAAGTCTAACTCAATTATTGCTGGAAGCCTAAATCAAATTTTTCACTTTACTGATCATATTTCAATTACTTATAATGAACTGTTACAAAATAGCATAATAAAAATTGTAAAGTCTTTTGTTTCAAAATTAAGAGAGTGCTGAATGATATAATCTGGATTATTTTAAGTTTAGCATGTAACATTCATGCTATGTGAAGGCTCAGTTCTTCCACTGCTTTCTAGCACTTGAAATAGAAAAAAAAAATCATACTTAAATTAGATTTGGATTTACATTTAACCAGAGCAAACATAAAGACAAATACAGGCATGTGTGGTGATATTTTGTGACAATATCAGTTGTAATTGTATTAGTTTTTAATTTAAATTAAATAACAGAAACAATTTTCAGGAGAGCTTGAGCGCCCAAGAGAATAACCTCAGTTTAAGAATCTCTGACATGGTACAACCAGAAGAGACTCAGGGGCAGCCAAATCTGATGCTCATCCTTAAGGCTGACACAATTTGCTGGGAAGCAAGCCCAAGTAATTCAATGCAATTGAGAGACCCAGAGTTGCCTAGATTACCTACATTTCTTTTTTAAATAAATAAACAAACAAACAATAAATAAATAAATAAATTGTATGTACTTAAAGTTTACAACATGATGTTACAGGATACATATAGATAGTAAAATGGTTTAGAGAAACGTAGACTAGTATAAGACATCATTGATGCTCCAATTGGAATATGGATGTGAATGTATTTACATTAAAGCAGTGATGAGTGTGTAATCGTGATGATGGCCCAGGAAAGAACAGAATTCGTAACAGTGAGTGATTGGACATATGATTATCTCCCATATAGTTATCCCAATATTTGCCATATTTACTTTAGAACTATTACAACCTTTTTTCTTTCTCAGATTATTGCATAATAACAAAGACCATGCAAAGAGCGTATGAGTATTCTTAACAAGGTTATGGGTACAGTTCACCGATATGGGGTACCATTACTTGGTTTATGCTTAAGCATACTGAGTTAAACATTTCATTTTGTATTTGGAAGAAAAATATATCTTTCATACTCTCAAATACACCACAGGTTGAAAATTGTAATAATATTAAAAATGATTAAAAATGATATAATAAAATGTTTTTAAAGTGATAAAAAATGAAATCATGATAATATTTTTATGTTATTCTGATAAACTAACCCTATAACAAACACTTTAACAGTGGCTTAAAACAATAAAGTTTTGCTTCTCATTCATATCATGGCTAGAGGCCTGTACTAGAGCTTCTGGTGGCTGTTTACTAATTTCTCGGCTACTTCAAGGTAATTGCATTAACAGCTGGTGCATGCTTCAGACTTGTATGCCGAACATTCAGTACGAAACCTGCTTCTTCAGTTTCTCCAATTATGTTTTATGCCTCAAGCCTCCTGTATTAAATCTCCTCTTAATTAAAATACTTGGAATGACTTCGAGTTTTCTAAGCTAAGAAATGTGGCTGACCTTTGAGAATTAAAGAAATTTTATCACCGCAGAATAAAAGCATAGAGAATATTTTTAATTCTACAGGATTGACTGAGCTCCTTGGACTAGCAATCTATTTAACACAGTATTCATATATATGAAGAGATGATCAGATCAGGAAATGCTCAAAATGGACTATAGAAACTATCAGCATTCAGAAAGAAAAATTATGGAGTGTATGTTGCAATCATTGTTTAAACAACAGAGATATAACAGGTGAATTTGTGTTCTCAATGAAGATGTGCAAATAGCATCAGACAATATCTCACTCACTGCTTAGGACTTTCTGAATCTTTTTGCGCTATCTCATGTTTATTACAAAAGCAATTGCCAATTCTGCTGGTCAGATGTCTTGGAACTGGGAGAGGCATAACCTGGATAAGGAACTCAAGCATCTCTGTTATTGGAATAAATGATAAATGCTTTATAAATTAAGAATTTAATTTTGGTTACTATATATCTCTCATATGTTAGAGTGATATAATTACAAAATTCCAACCATTCTGGGCCATGTCTTAGCCTTTTTGGAAGTCACATAACTGGCCTTTTCATGGCAAGCCTTTACAATAAAACAGTGCTTTCCAAACACTAAATGTGCCTATCTAAATATTGTAAAATGAGAAAATATATTACAATTACTCATTTTATAAATGCTTTGTTGGAGTGTTATTATTCTTTCAAGAAACATACATTAGATGACAGGGGGTTAGGACCAAAAGCTTTATATGAAAGTCAAAAGAAAGATCAATTATGTTTCTATTTTATTCTCTTTGCATTTGCATTTGTTTTCTATCAATGTGTAAAAAATTACAACAAACTTATCAACTAAATTAGTATAAATGTAATTTTCTCACAGTTTCTGTGGGCCTGGAATCTGGGTAGGGGTTAGCTGGATTCTCTGCTGAGTTTCATGAGACTGAAATCAATGTGTTAACAATGCTGTAGTTCTCATCTGGGGCCCAGGGTCCTCTTACGAACTCAACGCTTGTGGTTGGATTGCTGTTCCTGAATGGTTTCCTTGCCAGCTCGTGGCCTGGAAATCCTCAAGCTATTAGAAACTACCCTTATGTCAGCAGTTCACAATGTGACCATTTGCTTTTTTCCAGGCCAGCAGGAGCACATCTCTTTTATCTATTTCTCTAAAACCAGCTAAAGAAAACTCTTCTGCTTCGACTATCAGTTCCACCAACAATAATATCCTCTTTGCTGTATAGCACAGCATAATACCAGCAGTGATAGCTTATTATATTCATGGGTTCTGTCTTTGATCAAGGGGAATGTAGGGAGCAGCAATCTTGGAAGTTGTCTTAGAATCCTGCTTATCACAGCATTAGTTGTTAGTTATTAGTAATAATAATACAAATGTATTAGTTTTTGTGGCTTCAAATACATGTTTTATTTTCTTTTCTGAAGTTTAAATATACAGATTTTTAAGATAAATAATAAAATAAGACATAATGTATATTTAATAATAATGTGTCCATCTGTATCTCTGGATGTAAACTAGAAAAATTGCCACTGTGATCAAATTTTGAGTTTTTCATGAGTTTAGCATTTGTGAAGCAGTTCAAATTTAGATTAATGCAATTACAATTTTTTATTACTCCAGTTTTCTTTTGGACCTTTGTCTGTCCAAGTGTTTTAGAAAATTGAAGGTTCTTTAGTTTTCATTGAGGGCAAGTCTTTAAGTTAGGAAAACTTAATAGTCCTTTTCATTTTTCTTTATAGAAAGAAAATAAATTGTCATAAATTAAAACTTTAAAGTCATTCCCATTAATATCCAGAATTCTGCTTAAAAGTTCTGTGTAAATATTATCTTAAAGTATATTTCTACTTTGTCTATAACTCTCTGTACAGTAAGTGTAATGAATGCTTTTTGTTATTGTTCTTCTCATTCATTTATTTTTCCTCTGCTGACTCTTGGAAGTTGTTTAGAATTAAAAATGTTATTTTAAAGTCCCACAAAGACATCCTGAAGGTAGATTACAGACAAAAGTTAGTTCATTAAACTTGCCTAGCAGTGCAGGAACATTTCTTTGACAGTGGTTCAGTAGTGTCTCAAAGTACAAGTTAGGGAAGTGAACTTACAGCAATTTAGGCAATGGACTCCATGGCATCAAGACTGTCCCAGATGGAGAACTGTTCAGAATGGGTAAACTAAGTAAGTTGCTATAATAGTCTTTTACTTCTTGAAATATGTGGGTCTGTAAGAATTGCCATTCACAATTTGAACTTAAACACTTTATCACAATTGAAAGTTTGTGGTGATTCTTTGTGGAATAAGTAGTTGTGTTATAAAACAGAAAATTATGATATGCTCCAATTTCACTCTGTATAGAATACTGGTTATGACAGAAGTTGAAAAGAGGATGATATAGTAAGAAGTAGAACTAACTTATCTTGATATTTCGAAGAATATACACAGACGTCAATAACTTAATGAAGAGATTTCTATGTTTGCCATTTTTATGTAATTTTTTGTTTAGAACATTTAATCTAAAATAAAAGTAATACGTTAAGCTAAAATAATAGAAAGCAAATGAAGAAACACAGCAACAACCTTTCTAAAACAAAAGATGTTCTAATTTTGTATCATTTCTTGAGTTACTTCTTAGTAAGCATTATAATTACTGTGAAATAACACCATTGTTAAACGATCAGTCACAAAATTAGAGCTATCACATCTAGATGAAAGCCTTAAATTCACATGTTTATATATAATTAGTTTTGGTTGTTAATATCCATTTTATGTACAAGTCTGGGAACTTTGTTAAAGCATTTGAACATATTGTTCATAGTTAATGATTGTGAAAACGCTCTACGTTAACACACATCAATCCTGAAAAATATAAAGTATGAAAGAATAGTGCAACCAATACGCCAATATTTTTAGTTTTGGAAAAAAAATCTAATACTTTTTTAAAATTAAAATGTCTCACAAATGCTTTCACGTTGTATTTGTGACTTCTTGTTTTTTGTTTAAAATTGAAATGAGATACATATGTCAGTTGAGGTGTGTTCCTAAAATTCTGTATGCTATATGACTACATGAATATAGAGTAGCAGTGAAACTCAAGTTGTTTCATTGAATTTGGATTAACTAGGATTTGTCTCTGATTGATTATTGTGATTTCTGATACAAATAATATTAAAGTTCATTTTGGCAGGAATTGACATTTATGTTTCAGGAGACAACATTTTCTCATTAATACTTTATTGAATCATGATTACTTGATTAGAATACTTCTGGAATAATAAACCTCTACATGTCCTTTAAAAATTGATCTTTTAACCTTATTGAAACTTTTATCATTATTAATATTATTATTTGCTGTTTGTACTGCAAGTAGAAGAGCTCTTTAAACTTTCTTGAAAAGGACACCATGAAGGTATTCAAAATTACTGAGAAATTCCTAATTCATTTTCAGTAATTTTTTTTAAAGTTTAACTTACTTCCTAGAACAGACTCATCCTGTAACTGGTGTTACTTAGCACTTTGGACAGTACAGCAGGTTTTAAAGCTAGAAAAACAGATGTGTTTTCATCGTTTTTTTGCTGGCTGAAAGTAATGATGTAGAAATGACATCCTTGGCCTAATCTGAAGCTGCTTTAATCAATAGACTACTTGTTCCATAATGAATCTGCACATCCTAAAGCACTTTGTTTTGGGTTTTCTTTAGACAAAATGATACCAGTAAATCAATATTCAAATTAGCTTCTAATCTGATTATGACTAGGGGAATCCTAAGAGATGTCAAGTAAGAGATCAACAAGAGACCATTTGATTGAGTAATTTCATCTTCCCAGGTGATCTCTTCTCCTTTTAAATAATTAGTAGTTTTCTTACAAAGGAGGAAATATTTTCCTTGGTTAAAAGTCACTGGTGACAGTTGCAGGGTTAGACTGTTGCCTGTCTAAAGCTTCTCAAAGACATACACACACATTATTAGTTTATGAATAATAAACAATAATTTGTAAGATATGGTTTTAAGAATGATATAGCAGTAATAATACCAAAATGATTAGCAAATGTTTAAAGTAACATTTTAGAAATGTTTTCTTATGACTTTAAGAGTAAAGTGAGAAATCAGATACTTAGTTCCACTTTCCTACTTTGGAACATCCTTTTTTTTTTTAAACCATCTTATTTCTTTCTTTTAGTCTCTTAGCACAGGACAACTCTTTTCAAAAACATATAGTCTGCTTACAATATCTATATATGTGTCTTCAGACACTATACATATCTCTCCTGGTGCTTAAAGAGTAGACTGTGAGCATCTAATTGTTACATCTGAAAACCACTGTTCTAGTCATTTTATGCTTTTGTTATAATGTTATTTCAAATGATCAAGAAAAGTTGGAGATTTGCCATGGAATATTTATCATTTCAACTTTTCTTGCAGATGCAACTCTTTTATTTCTGAGTCAAGGATATTAACCAATGTAAGAAAAGAGCTGTCTGTGGTCATATCTGCATTAGGGTCTGCTCCTGAGTTCTGTGTAAAAGTGTTTAAGAGCACACGTCTGAAGTATGATAAAATGATATATGTCTTTTCACAGGAAAGACTTTGAGGATAGTCACCAAAAATAGTGTCCAACACCAAGATTTTCAGCTTTTGTAAAAGCTCTTGGTTTCTTGTGAAATTTGGGCACACTTAAGTTATCCTCGCATCTTTCCACTGTACCATTTCTTTTTTCCTCTGTCTGAAATCCTACAAATACATAAACAAATAATGTAGATATAGGATCCTTATATTTATTATACATGCTTCTGTAAATTTCTGTTTTGTCTAAGCTTTGGAAAAAAATGTTTATCACATCAGACCAAGATCAAGCTTAAAATCCTCCTTACAGAGCTTACTGCATTCTGAAAGAGGTTTAGCTTTGACAGGCAATTTAGTTTGGGAAGATAACGGATGAGCAGAAGGGAGTAGAAGTGGGTCACAAAAAGAAATAATAGTATAAGTCAAGAGATTTGTAGAGGAAAGCATGAGAGGAATTGCATGATAAAAACAACTAGTTTCAGATTACGATTAGTGAGAATTTAAGAGAGATAATTTTAAGTCTTTCACAGGTTTCATTTCTATTAGCTAGGATTGTTTTATAGGTCACAATTTTAAAATCTGAATTTCTGTAAGAAGTAAACTCATCCTGTTAGAAAATCTATACATTTGTACATTTGCAATTTTGCTATAATTACATTCAAAGGTGTTTTCTCTAGTATTCTCAAAAGTAGCCTCATCCATTCTAAATAATTGTTAATAAATGCCATTTAGAAAGATAGTCATATAAATTAAAATTAGAATTATTGTCTAAATATATGCAGGGTGTAGAGGACACATGAGTGTAGACAGAGATAACCCTAAGATCGTCAATAAAAATGGTGCTTGAATATCTATACATTTCTGGAACCTGAGTAAAGATCAATTATCACCAACTGGCAGCCTGACAAGATTCCTACATCTGGTCAATGAAAACTAAATACAGAAATCCTAAGGGACACAAAGAGGAAAATTCTTACTGGATGTTGAAAAGATTAATGAAGACAGAATTTGTCCCCGTGATACTGGTCTTACAAAACCATCTGAATTGTCAGTCTTTGTGGTAGGCTGAGTACAGACTAGTAAAGCCCATGTCTGTATTCTTTTTTTACAGATTGCCCCTGACAAACTTATCAAACAGTGGAAAGAGACAGAAACCAACAGTAGTGTGGTAATCTAGAATGAGTTTTTACAAAGAATTTGAGCTTTAAAATATGTTTTGTGAGTAAAAAAAAATGTCTATGAAAAAGATCTTCTAAGAAACGAAAATAAAGTGAGCATTTGGAAGCTTAACAAAAATATTTCAGATCTCAGAACCAAAACATGACATATTAATTGGTGAGCTCAAAGAGAACTCTGCTTAGGAAGCTTAAGGGGGCCTTAAAAAGGGTTTTGCCCACAGTAAAATAATCTAATAATTGTCAATTTCCCAAAAGATGACCAGGAGAAACACACACACACACAAACACACACATGAAAATAAACAAACAAACAAAAAAAACTTACGGTCAAGCAAAACATTAATGCCAAAAAAAACCCCAGGTTATCTTAACAGATTTTTTAATGACGCCTTAACAAAGAGAAAATAGTGGAGGGTAGGATTTGGGGCTCCTAACTCCAAGGTGTTCTAAAGTTGGACTTTCATGGTAAGAACCTGATAGGGACTAAAAAAAGAAATCACAATTATAGGTGAAGATTGGTGGACCAGGGAAATGAGCATCTTCTAGCAAGTTTTAACAAGAGAAAGGTTTATGTGAACAATCCACTGTTTTCATAAGAAAGCTTTTGCCCGGAAGAGTAAATGGTGTATGTGGATAAACATGTTTGCAAGATGTTCCTGAAATGGATAATGATATTATTGATTAGTTTGCATTCTTAATATTCTGGACAATACTTTCCTGGAACAAATAGTCAAGTCATGCTGACATGTTCCAGTTCTCAATCTCAATAACTACATCATGTTAATTCAAGTGGTTTTAATTCTTAGAATGAAGATATCTGAAACCATTGATCATGAGGTACAATTACGTGGTTCATTATTTTCACTGAAAAGAAATTTTCATAGTAATTATATGGATATTTAGTATTTATCATGTTAATCATAATTTTTCCTTTTTTAAATAAAATTTTTAAAATTCTTGTTAGTACTAAGTGACTTTAGAATTCTACAAATAAACCTTATTTGATATATTTATCTTGATATATGTCATATATTTTAAAGATCTATTTTGATATATTTATGTTATATATCTGTAAGTTTATATTTGCAAATACTTTATTTGAAATTTTTATTTCTACACTTATTTTATCTATTTGATGTTATATTTAAGTATTTTTATTCTAAATAGTATCTTTAAAATACATTTATGAATTATAAGTCTGTCATTTTTTTCTATGCTTTAGACATGTTTTAAAACACTAGCATTGAAATTTGTGGTCTTTAAAGATATATTAAAATTTTTAGCTGGTAAAAATAATTTCAGACTTACACTGGAAAAGGTAAAAGTTAAAATAAAAATAAAATTTCCTTATAAAAACACACTTATTCTTGATATTCAATCATGTCAGCCTTTCTGTGGCTTCTTAAATAAATGTTAGTTGTTTACCTAGACATTTTATATCAAATATTTCAAAATATTTAGTATATAGTAACATGAGTATATGTGTGTATATTTAACTTAAAAAATCTCTGTTCTATTAGTGTTTGTCAATTTCCTCTAATTATAAACTGTTTTTATTTGGATTTTAAAAATTGTATTTACATAGATACTTTAAATCCTCTAGGGACTGTAATCAATATTAGATCAAATATAAATCTAATATTGATTTATATTTATACATTTAAAATGTATAATTAAAAATTTTAAAATGTATATTTATAAAGACTTTTAAAACTTCTTACTTTATATTTTCCTTAGGTCTAAATCATTGTTCATTTGTAGTTATATTAAATAATCAAATTGATACAATTTTATTATTTTTGTTTTATAATAAAAATATTAATGCAATATATATTACTCTAAATACAGCTTTGGAATCCTTTGATAAATTTAATTAGATAATGTCTTAACTATTAATACTTTGTAAATGTAGAAGACATAGGCAAACTGTAAGAAATCAGATATATACAAACACAATTTTTATGCTGGAAAGATAACAAGAAATGCTGGATATCATAGTTATTAATTCAGAGGTGAAGGGACAGAGAACTGGAAGCAGCATGAAGATTCACTGTTTACTTTCTATTGTCTACACAATATACACATCACTTTCATTTAAAAATGTGTGTGTGTTGAAGACATGGCTACAATATTCTGGGTCCCTGACATACATGAAAGAGCATAAGAACTTCTTACCTATGGTCAACAATGTGCTTGTTATTAAAGCATTCAAGATTTTATTTCCAACCCCATCACAGTTGTGCTTAATTTGATCAAATGGTCAGCTAAGTTGCCAAAGAGCCTATCACATATTAAATATTCAATAAATAGTACTAATTGTAGTTTGTCTCCATATTATTACCAGGTTAGGAAAATAATTTTTTTTCATTTTATTCTATGAACATTTTATTTGGCAAATCATGGCCAAGTGAGTGTACTACATTTAAAGAGATATTAATAAAGTTAGAACATCTCCAGGAGAAAGGAAAAGAAGTGCAGGAAGATATGCAAGGAGAGAGAAGATAGAAAGAGGGACTCAAATATCTTTTCTTTCCAGTTGTAAGTTTAGCAGAGTAGGCTGTCCATTTCAGAACAAAACTATTATTTATTCCAATCTGATCTCTGAAATCAAGCTATGAATCAACAAAATTTTGCTTTGTCTTTAACTCACTATAGTTAAATAAGTGAATATATCTATATGCTTTCTCTTAATTTATATTTTAAATATTACTACAAATTTAAAATGAAAAGCTTACAAATTAGAAATAATTCCATTAATGCAAATGCAGAAATTTTTAAGCAAATATTTTGACGAATATTGCAATATAGAACTACTTCTTATGAGGATTCTATGATGATGACTGTGTCTTGGTTATGACTTAACTGACTTATAGAAGCATCTCTACTCCTGCCATATCATATGTCTTGTGATATTGTGAATAAATTTTAATAAATTATATTAATAAACAGTAAGAACTCTTTATTGAGTGTCCACTAGTGATTTAACAATTCACTAAGCACTCTGCATACATTATTTTAATTAACCCTTTCAGTAGCTTGCTAAAGATAATTTGAGGCTCATTTTCTCAGTGAATAAATCAATGCTTAGAGGAATCAAGTGATTTTCCCAATGTTCTGCATTTAGCAAGTGCTGCAACAAGAATAAAACTTATATATCCTACTTTAAAGTCTGGTTTCTCAATCACTTAAATATACTGCCTTCTTACATTGTCATTTTTCTGACACTTTCATAACCAGTTTAACTTTTACCACTGTAATTTTTTATTAAGTAGTGGTATCCAACAGCATTTTCTGCAATAATGGAAAGATCTGTATATTCTCCATCCATTATAGTAACCATGGCCACATGTAGCTATTAAGCAGTTGAAATGTGGCTATTGTGGATGAGAACGCAAGTTTAAAATTATATTTATTTATATTTAATTTAAAGAAAAATAGTGGGCCGGGCGCGGTGGCTCACGCCTGTAATCCCAGCACTTTGGGAGGCCGAGGTGGGCGGATCACGAGGTCAGGAGATCGAGACCACGGTGAAACCCCATCTCTACTAAAAATACAAAAAATTAGCCGGGCGCAGTGGCGGGCGCCTGTAGTCCCAGCTAATCGGGAGGCTGAGGCAGGAGAATGGCGTGAACCCGGGAGGCGGAGCTTGCAGTGAGCCGAGATTGCACCACTGCACTCCAGCCTGGGCGACAGAGCGAGACTCCGTCTCAAAAAAAAAAAAAAAAAAAAAAAAAAAAAAAAAAAAAAAGAAAAATAGTTACCTGTGGTTAAGGACTATCATATTGTGCAGCCCAGTTCTAGAATAGAAGTATCCCTTCTCTTAAAATACTGCTATTGAAATAAAACTAATCAAGTGCAATAGTTAGGGAAATATAGGGAAATAATAGTAAAAATTAAAAAGGATGAATTCCTGGATTCCTTTTGATGATTTTCATGCCCAATTATGTGTTGTAATATATTGGTCAATGGTTAATAGGAAGGCCATTATATAATCATTTTATTATATGTCTATAAATTTTTCACAAAACAAGTATGTTTTGTGAAACATGATGGAATTCTTGGAAGCTTGCAAGATATAATCATGTATATAAAAAAGATACACATACATATAGATAGACAGGTATATAGACACCTATAAGTATATTTAATTCTTTTTCTTTTAGGATGGTTCCTCAATATCATCAAATCAATCATATACCAGTAAGTAGAAACCTTGGATAGATGTTAAAATGCAATTAATTGTCTTCATATTTATATTAATTAATCATACAATGGGTTTTTGTTTCTTGATCACTGTGTATTTTTAAATCTTGAAGTTTGAAATGTGTCAGTTTGTCTCTACTCCTTTTTTTACTTAAAGTCAAAATTGTATAAAATGTAATTTTCATCATTCTTTTCAGGACTTTTTATATTTCTGCTAATCATGTAGTAGCTCTTGTTTCTTATGAATTGAGCATTTAGACATTTGAAGTAAGTTCATTTACTGTATCAAGGCTTTCTAAAAGTTCCAGTAAATAGAATTATTTTTAAAAATAGAAGATTTTCACAATGAGAATTCTATACAGAATTATATCAGGTAAATAAACTTTTGTTTACCTAACTGCTAGTGTTAATTATAGAATCATTTTTATATCAAGAATACAGCCACTTAGTAGCTCTGTATGAGTCATTTGTTTTACATAGTGGATAAATTATTTTTTTCTATTCAAGCACTAAATTTTATTTGGTTTAGAAAATCTGATAAATATTAATGTCATATGAATATAGCATAGTATTCAGATATAATTATCCAATATATAAAGGAGGTTGGAGCATGAAGCAGTCCTGAAATGCCAGCCATAATTTGAAAGACTGTTAACTCTAGTGCAGATATAATGAAGATTTTGCCTTGTGAGGTGATTTATCCCCCACCTTAGACAAGCTACTTTATCCTCAGAAACTGTGAGTGGACTGTTAATTATCTCAAGTTGAAGGTGTAAAGACTTCCAATTAAGTTAAATATCATTCAGTTTAGTATCAAAAACAATGAACTTATCCATTAAATGACTATGTAAAATTATAACAAACTCTGAGAGATATTTTTCTCTACTTGTCTTGATAAAATATATTTTAAATATGATTACTAATATCATAAAGAAAACCGAATACATATATATGTACATATACACACACAAACACGCAGGTGACCCTTGAACAACATGAGTTTGAATTGCACAGGTTCATTTACATGCAAAATTTCTTCAGCCTCTGCTAACCCTGAGATAGCAAGACCAAACTCTTCTCTTCCTCCTCAACGTACTCAACATGAAGATGGAAATGAAGACCTTTATGATGATCCACTTCCATTTAATGAGTAGTAAATATATTTTCTTTCTTATGAGTTTCTTAATAACAATTTTTCTACCTTACTTATTCTAAGAATGTAATATATTTATAATTACATATAATATACAAAATAAGTGTTAAATTACTGTTTATGTTATCAGTAAGGCTGCTGGTCAACAGAAGGCTATTAGTAATTTTTGACAGTCAAAAATGATACATGATTTTCAAATGCACAGAGTGTTGGAACCCCCAGTCCCCATGCAGTTCAAGGGTAAACTGCATAGTTTCTTTATAAAAATGGGAATTGTGGCTGGGTGCGGTGGCTCACGCCTGTAATCCCAAGATTTTGGGAGGCCAAGGAGGGCGGATCACCTGAGGTCAGGAGTTTGAGACCAGCCTGGTCAACATGGTAAAACCCTGTCTCTAGTAAAAATACAAAAATTAGCTGGGTGTGGTGGTGGGTACCTGTAATCCCAAGTACTCCAGGAGGTTGAGGCAGGAGAATCGCTTGAACCCAGGAGGTGGAGGTTGCAGTGAGCTGAGGTCGCTCCACTGCACTCCAACCTGGGCAAAAGAGCAAGACTCTGTCTCAAAAAAAAAAAAAAAAAAGGAATCCTGCATTTAAACGACCTGTATTAAACTAGTGGCAATCCTCTACATATCCATAAAGAAAATATTTTTGAAACTGACTTAAGCCAGGCACAGTGGTATGCCCTGTAATCCCCGCACTTCAGAGGCTGAGGCAAAAGAATCCCTTGGGGCCACAAGGTCAAGGCAGTGAGCTGTGATCTTGCCACTGCACTCCATCCTGGGTGACAGAGCAAAACCCTGTCTCAAAAAAAATGAAAAGAAAATCCCTTAACTTAGAATTGCATGAAAATCAAATTTTTTATTCATAGAAAAAAAGCCAAGGTCATTATTGCAAACTGCATTTTCCTAATAAAGAATTTTACGAAGTGAAAGTCAAGTCACGTATAAAAAGATTTTTGTAATGAATACACTGAAAAAGTTTTAGAGAACTAAAATAAATATTTCATTATGTCAACGGAAAAAATGATTAAAAATCCACAAATAATGAGAAGAGATATGATAAGTATTTTATGGTACAGGCAAGTGGACCATCCTAATTACTGAAATGTATTAAATAATATTGAGAAATTATGTTATATTCACTAGACTAGAAAAATTAAAGTGGATTTTAAAAAACTGGTGATGTTGTGAAGTAGCAGAATCTTTTATATATTCTCGGTGAGAGGATTACCACATATACTCTAAGATGTAGTTCTCTTTTAAACTCGTACAGAATTTACAAAGAACATGCTCACTGAGACATCTGCTGTGAATTTCTGCCACATTTTTGAACCAGTAGACAACAGAGAGGGTATTACCTGCAATCACGGTTTACCTCACTATCTTTTGCCTTTATCATAACTGCCTGGGGTTTGCAGATGTTACCTAGAATGTTAATATTGTAATCATCGCCTTAGGCTCTGGTTTCTAAAGGATCCTGGCTAAGATGACTAGCGAAGTTCAACACAAGTATTGTATATCTTATATCTCAGTAACTGTACCCATGAATATAACCCTTTGAGCAAATCTTGAGCACATGAGCTGGAAACAGTACAAGATTATTTAAAGCAACTTCTTCTAAAAGAATAATATGAAACTTTGAAAATGTCTCTATCAATTGTACAATTAATAAGCATAGTAAAGTCAAACAATAGATTAGTATGCACAGTGGATAATGAATTGAAAACTACACATTTTTACGTGAATATATCTACAAACCAAAATGTTTAATTAAGTAGAAGCCACAGAGGAATTCACAGAGTGTGACTGTATTTCTTTAACGTTCAAAATAAAGTATCAAAAGCAAAACACTGTTTAAGAATAGTTATATAGGAGCCAAAAAACCAACAACAAGAAAGTGAGAACATAAAATAAAGAAAATGATTATTTTAGCAGGGAAGTGGGTGTAATCAGAGGGTACACGGCAGGGCACTAAGTTACCAGTAATGGATTTGCAACAACATAGAGGTTCAGCCTCATGAGTCACAATCCAGACTGTGGTAGGAGGATTAAGGATAGAAAAACAACGGTTTCTGTGCACATACAAAAAAGTGACTTTACACATTATAGCAAAATGCTGAAAGTGAAAAACAAAAAGGAAATTTTGAAGACAGCAAGAAAAAATGACTTGTCAAGTACAATGGAATTACAATAAGATTATTATCTGACACCTTATCATAAGCAGTAGAGAGTAGAATTTCATATTCAAAGTACTGAAAGAACAAAATTACTTATTAAGAAACTCACAGCCCCAAAACTAACTTTCAAAAATAAAGGCAAAATAAATGACATTCCAGGATAAAATAAATAAAAAGACAATCCAAGATAAACAAAAGCTGATAGTATTAATTGCTAGCAGATCCACCTATCAAAAAATATTTTTAAAAGTTCTTTAGGACGGTAGCAGCAAGTGATTCAAGATGATACTTTAAATCCACCTGAAACAATGAAGAGCACCGTTAAAGATGATTACGTAAATATAAAAAACAATAAATGAGTATTTCTCTTTTTTTTCTCCTAACTGATTTATAAGGCAGATAATATGTCAACAAGAGCATTGCTGAGCATATAACATGTAGGAACATAATACACATTATGATAACAAAGTGGTATTGGAATATAGAAATAATACCAGACTGTAACTAACGTCACAAGACCAAATAAAGAAAATCAGAAATGGGAAATAATAAGGTTTATATAACAAAAGCAATAAATATATATTTGTTAATTTTTCTCTCAGATTCTTTAACATATATATTATTATATGAAGTAATAAATATAACAATGTATTATTCGATTATAACATATATAGCTATAATAAATATAACAAAATTAACATGCAAAGGAGAAGAGAAATAGGGCTACTGAAATGTAATGTTTCTATTTTTAAGTGAAATTAAATTAGTATAAATCTAAACTAGACTCTGTCAGTTAAGATGTATATAGGAAGCCCTAGATCAGTCATTAAGGAAATGCTCAAAAATATATTGTAAAATAATCAAGAAAGGAAATAAATAATTGCACTATATAATACTCACTTGATGGAAGAGAAGACATTAAAGCAGAAATAGGAAAACATCAAGAAAAATACCCATTCAACATAAAGAAAACAAAAGTAAGATGACAGATGTAAATTGAACTGTATCAATAATAACATTTCATGGGAAAGGATTAAACAATCAAAACAAAAATCACTGGTCATCAGAGTTGTTTTTTTTCTTAAATCCAATTAAATGTTGTATATAGGAGACACACTTTAAATTCAACAATGCAAACAGGTTAAAACTAAAAGGATGTAACAAGTTATATCATGCAAACAGCAACATAAGAAAGCCGAACAAGCTACATTTGTGTCAAATGAAAAAGTTCAAAACAAAAATAGTAAATTATTATAAGACATCAAGAGGGATATTTTATAATGATAAAATGATCAATCCATCAGAGAGGTATAACAATTATATATAAACCTAACAACAGAACCCCAAAATACATGAAGGAAAAACAGACAGAATTGAATGAAAAAAGAGACAACTCAACAATAAAAATTGGGGCTTTGAATACCCCACTTTTAACAATGGATAGAACAACTATAAAGAAGATCCACAAGGAAATATAAGACATGAACAACACTAAAAATCAAGTAGACCTAACTAATACTTTATTAAACATCACAATCAAAAAACACCCATGGGACATTCAAAGGCCATATGCTGCACTATAAAACAAGCTTTAATAAAGAAGCTGAAGTGTATATGAAAGCCTGCAGTAATGCAATATTTTCAATATTTATTAATTATGATTATAGAGATTGAGGCCCAAGGACTGAAGAGTAAGAGATAAAGTAGGAAAGACATATGATGATGGCCATGTCCTAAGAATGCTTATTTAAAAGACAAGGGACATAAGAGATACAGAACATGAGCTAAATATTAACTGGGATTTTAATCCAATCTTGATGGCAGTGGCTGCTGCCATCATGCTGGCTACAGTAGAGAGGCATGGCTGGGGCAGTGACTCCATGGTGTTGGTGGGAGTCCCAACCCTGCTGGGCAGGGCTATAGCTGCCCAAACGGAGGCTGCGGATCTGAGACTCCCTGTGCTCTTGGAGGGGGCCAGGAGCAGGCAGGATCCGCCAAAATGGATGTAGCTGCAACCACACAACCCACGGCTGGAAATCTGTGCCTCCCACTCCATAGAGCAAGCAAGAGCTGCGGACAAGCAGGAACCCGTTCCAAGTTGGCAGGGCAGGGGCTCCGCAGGTGCAGCTGTGGCTGTCCTCCCAGATGCAGGACCTGGACATCTCTGCAGCCTGGACCTTTGGGGGCCCCCAGAAAGGACAACCCCAGCCACCACCCAGATCTTCATCCTTGCCGGCTTGGAGGTGCCTGCTTCTGCCGCCTAGCCTCTCTCTGCTCCTGGTACTGGCTTCAGCCCTGGGGCTATGAATAACAGTGGGCAAGCAGAGTAATTCCTAGATGGAAGGGGATGAATTCCCAGTAAGGCCCCATCTTCAGGCCAGGGAGGGCCTGAAGGCTGGGGTTCAGGCTGCCACTCACACCTGACTAGAATGGGAACTCATGATGCCTCTTCTTGCCCACCCAGGGCCACCCATGTGCCAATCAGCAGGTGCCTCCTCCCCTTTGAGGTCCATAAAAGCCCTGGACTCAGCCAGAGCAGGGCAGAGGATGGCCAGAGGACAAAGAGGGCAGAGACATGATGGGACTGGAAGACCAGCTGCTGAGAGGAGTACCCTCTCTGCTGATAGCTGGAGATGATGGGAGGACCAGCTGCAGAGAGGAGTACCCTCTCTGCTGAGAGACGCTGAGACCAGGGAGCAGAAAGGAGCTACCCTCTCCACTGAGAACTTCAGAGACCTGCAGAAATGTCCCAATAACCTGCTACAGAGAAGAGCTACCCTCTCCAGGGCCTCCTTTCTGCAGAAAGCTGAACACTCCACAGGACAACCTGCCTACAGAGAGGAACTACCCACTCCTCTGAACTGTTCTAATACTAAATAAAACTTCTTTTTCACCTTTCACTTGTCTGTGCACCTCATACTTCCTGGACCAAAAAACTTGGGCAAAGGCACCATAATCACAGAGGTCTCCAGCCAGAAAAATTACACCCCAGCGATCCTGTAACAATCTGAGGCTGTGAGGTTTATCAATTATATATTATAAGAACGAATATCATTGGTAAGACTTGCATTAGCTGAAAATTTAGGTGTAAGTAAGAGAAAATCACTTGGGATGGCTTTTTAAAATGAGACTTTTTGGTAAGGATACCTACAAAGTATCCCATGGAACTCCAGGGCAGGAATGCAACAGAACTGTGGAAAACTGGAACTAGAAATAAGAGCAATATCGAGAACTCAGACATTATGCTTTCTGTCATGCTTCTTTTTCTTTGTGACTTCAATTTTGCTTACCAACCTCTATAGACTGGCTCTATCTATTTGCTTTCATATAGCCAAGCTCAGATTGCACCTTTTTTCACCATTCAAATTGAGGTAAATAGAGTAATTTAGTCCCAATTCTGAAATACTGAAGAAAAGATTGTGACTGGATTAACTTGGATTAATCCACTGAAGGCAGCTGATGGTCACAGTACAAACACAGCCACTCAAATCACCTCAAAATTGTCTGATACAAGTCATGAAAATGATATAATCCAGAGGTTACAGCTATAAATGTAAGATAAAATGATGAAAAGGAAAACAACAGCAATTATAAAAATAGATTATACAATAATAAACACTTTACAATAGAGAGAAAATACAGTGGAAATAGGATTTATAACTTGCAAAAGGCAGCTAACAGTGACAAATTATCTTTCTTAGTGAACACACTATCAATAAGCCATCATCTACCATCTTTCATATAATCTTGACCCAGGCTGACCACAGGAATTCTAACTTTTGAGTTCCATGCTTTGTATATTGCACATGCCATGTGATATCAGAGTTTTTATAATCATTTCTCAGTATCTGAGCTAGAAAAAATATATTGATATGACAAAATTAGAAGTAGAAACAAACATACAAATAAATTCATGGGTAAGTAAACAACTTTCACTTTAAATGTAGTTTAATTTGTCTTTTAAAGACAAATTTTGATTTCTCCTAAGCAATTATAAATGAGTGTATGAGATCTGTGATGAAGAGCTAGTGAGCAGGTGGTACAACAAGTATACAAGCTGTCAAACAAACAATTGGGATAAAATGTTACAAATATTCCTTTTTTTCTATAATATATGAAAATAAGACAAGATATTCACATGACAACAGCTGATAGTTGTTTCCTAATAACATGTTCACAAATGTCTCTTCAAGGTTAATGATGAGTTTTCATTAATTAAACTTTGTTCTTCGATATAGGCAAGCTTATAATGTCAAATCAGAAGCAATTTTAAAGTGCTACTTTGATAGTCAAAAATGTCAACTATTCCTCATTGTGTTTACATTCATAAGTAGAAGTAGATTTTTAGAGCCAGGCATACAATGAATTAACAACTATATGTGTCATTTTGACTCAGATTTTTGCTAAAATAGATTTTTTTAATGAGTAGATTAATTGGCTATTCTTCAACAAAGTCATATTTAAATTAATTAAGATGTTTGTTATAATAAAGACATTATGCTTTAATAGATTTGAATGAATAAAAAATAATTATACTATAATTAAGAAGCTTCATTTCAAAGAATATAACATAACCTGAAGTTTATAGGCAACAATCCCTTCAAAGAAACTTTCTCCAGCTGGCCCCAGAGAATCCCAGTTTGACAGATGGAAATAAGAAAAGCCGTAAAGGAAAAGCGATGTTTTCGGCATTATAGTAGCATTACGAAATTTCCAGCATATGGTAAGAAAATAGATGCATTTCCAAAAATGCTGACCTTCTTCATATATTTCTCCTGATGTCATAAAACCTTATAGTTATAGTTAGCAAAACAGTCTATTAAAATATGAATATAGATCATATGATTCCAATTCTAGAGAAATTATAATTTTCTCATGCAGTTCTAAGGTCCACTATTACTCTCTTTGATTTTGTAAAGAGGTGCATGTGTGTATTTGTGTGTACTAAATGTTTTATATAACGTATTTTTGAGGAATTTTATCTAAAATGTCACAGCTGTTGCTTTGCCACAGTGTTTGAAGACATCATGGCTATCAGCCCTCCTATGTATTTTCACTAAGCTCTGGCTTATTCATACAAGTGCACTAATATTTTGCATGCCTTCCTATCATAAAAAATCTTTCTTACTAAATATCACATAAATCTCTTTGTCAAGTAACTGAGAGTTGAACTGAGAACAAAAATATAATGAAAAAAGGGGCAACATTTTACAGATAAATGTCTTTGCCGGGGAAGTTGTATTTTTGTGAATGAGTGTCATGTTGCAAACCACGTGAAGGTTACTGAAAGACCAAGAGTACTGGCACTGAAAATGGTAAGGAAGGTAAAAGGGCACTTGGCAGATGCATTATGTCTGTGTTTATGAGAAAACTCATCTTGGAAAAAGAATTTTGACCTGGAGGATATATGAAGACACAACAATTACTATTAATCTATGTAATAAAAAAAAGTTTAAAAAAGACCTTTAATTTTCCACTAAATTTGTTAAATTATTCCTATTTCCTCTGGTTCCATGTACTGTAAAAACTGGTACGACTAAACTTTAAAGTGTAATATATAAGGGAATGTGTAGGTAGATAATGTATTCATGATAGTGTAATTATGATCATTTAACATCTAAATACATTTCAAAATCTTGGGAAAACTAGATTTTTCTGTCTTTATTAAGTATTTCACTTCTTTGAGTTCAAGAAATCTAGTTTCAGCTAGCAGGAATTACTTTTCAATGTGGTGTGCACTCCCTTTTCCTTACTTTTCTTGGGAACTAACCTCAGGAGCCACAGAAGATGTCATTGTTCACAAAAAGCAGTTTCTGGGCATCACATTTTGGTTTCACGAATTTCTTCCACCTCTTCCTTTTTTGCTTCCCACTTTTTAGGATAAGTCTTTTATTTAGAACAAACAGTCTAATATTTCTTTACTCCGAGTTCTTGGAGATTTTCCTCTGAGACATAAGCTACTCACAAAAGCCTTTAAATCTGTGTGTTTTCTAGCTTGCTTTGTATTTTCTTCAGTGTGGCTGACAGCTTTGTTAGTATCAGTGAAAACTTCAACAAAACCCCTACCCTAACTAATCGAAATAATTATTTCCAAGGCAAGAAAGAAATGCCAATTATAAAGCAGTGCAATGTTTATGGTTATAGGCAGACACTTCGCAATACAACTGCTGCATATTTACTTCATGTATTAAGGGCAGCCATGCACAGCAAGAATAGGAATCCAGTGAGGTGAGACATGAAACTTCTGTTGGTAACAGTGCAGATCAAATTTCCGGTAAATTGTAAGATGTAATAATGAAAAGAAGAACAGGAGTACAATGCAATGAAAGTAAAGCACAAATAAAAAATAAACATATCCTAATCCATGGAGCATGTTATTATTTTTAATATAATAAAAATCTGGAACTTTTTAAAGGAAGTACTGTTGATATAAAATAGCTAATGATGTATAAAAATATAGTATTTCAAGTCACGTAAAACCCATATTATTTTATTAAGTAGGGTAGCACTCTCTAGGTGCTGTAATAAACAGTCCCACTATTACAGTTGCTTAATACTATAAAATGTTTATCTCTTACCAATTTCCAATACAAGTTAATGACTCCAGGTTGTGCTTCTGAGATCTGGCTTCATTTATATGGGTTCTCTAAACAAGGGTCCTTTACTTTCCCCCACACAAGAAATATTTGATAGCTGTCTGATACTATTCCATGGTATGGAAAAAATTAGATCTGAAATTGTTTTAGAATTCGTCTGCCTTCCAATGGTGAAGAGTTGATGTGAAGATACCATGAAGTTTTTAACCTTGTGTAAATTCACCAATTAAATCCTCAATCAGCCATTGGATTCTCTCAAGTTGAAACAAAACAAAACAACACTGAGTGAAGATTTTTGCATAGAAAACGTTTCATCAATCTGACCTATTGGCCACGTAAATTTAATGAGACTAAAATTTAATGAAATATTGACTGAACCACAGCAGTCCACCATATTAAAAAAAATAGGAAGTCCAATTACATTGTCTAAAATAAAATCACTTCCGAATGTATTATTTGAAACATGCTTGAATTTTGTCACTGAGAATATCTGGGTATTAAACATGACTGATACATTTTTACTTGGTCTTTTTTATTTTACCCGACTTATTTTCTCCAAGTAATAAATAGTAATTAATATTCCCCATGTTATTTTTAATTGATGAAAAGTTGTTAAACCAAACAGAACGAACATACGTACTGAATTGCCTGAAACCATCTTAGTCTGTTCCTTTCACCCCAGTATAATTATTAGCTGCGGCCTCTCTGACTCCCAAGAGTATCACAATGGAAAATAAAACATTTTTACAATAAGAAAAAGTAGGATTCATTGCACTCAAAATTCCATGACTTTGCTTAATATTATATTTCAAAAATTCATAATCCAAATAATATTGAAATATTAAACAATTGTTTTCTTTTTGCTTAAATAAATATTATAATAAAATGGAACTTAAACAGCAGATGTTGTATATTTGGTTTTATAATCCTCAGGTGTTAAATTTATTTTTATTAATTTATATGATTTTATATTTTTATATTGGAATGTAAGTCAGAACTTTTTCCATGTGGATACTGTCATGACATGTGGCTAAATTGCCAGATAGTATGGCTTTTTGTTAAATATTATACATTATATATTATACACAGTGGAA
This sequence comes from Gorilla gorilla gorilla, assembly GCF_029281585.2. Classification (NCBI taxonomy): domain Eukaryota; kingdom Metazoa; phylum Chordata; class Mammalia; order Primates; family Hominidae; genus Gorilla; species Gorilla gorilla. The sequence continues at coordinate 137,661,644 of NC_073227.2, forward strand.
TGCACATATTATGTGGCTTCATTAAATAATGATTAGAATATTAAACACAATAGTGCTTAAAGGAACCAAAGAGTTTTATAACTATCATGTGCTTATTTGGCATTGTAAATTAGGTTCTGACCAGAAGTTCATTTTTCAAAAGTGGTTACTGGGTATATGTTCACACATTGTACAAAACGTAATTAGTAGACATATTCTTCCTCTCAAACTGTTGAAATTGTGACTGGATAATAAGTGATAATATTAATTTCTGCTCTCCCTGCAATCAGAAATTGGAAAAGACACATTGAATTGTAATTATTTTTTCTACCTTTTAGAAAAACATTACAGCATTTTTCCCCTTAAGGTTAAGCTCTTTTTAAAGTCTATGTAGTGCTAATAATATTTTCCTTTCCAAAATCACTAGATTTTTGAGAAGAGTTATACCAGCTGAAACTTTTCTCAGCTCATTTTTAGGGGAAAGACTGCAAGAAGTGCCGTTAGCAATCCCTTTCGACTGGTTTCTAATGCTCTTGGACCTTCCATGTTTGTGGGGTAGCAGGTATAGTCGGTTTCCGGTAGCCACCACCTCTTGATGTCATACCCTTTGATACAATAATCTGCTGGACTCCAATGTGCTTGCTCTATCAAAGGAGAAATGTCTATGGGTGTCAGAATTGCATGCAGCTACTAGTTGAAGAATTCTACATAGTAGCCAGGGCACACTTCTAGGTGTGATGCTGTAAACTTAAACATGCTGTATTTTTTGCAAGCTTGAGTGGAACAGGAATAGAAGACATTAAATGAATAATATCAGGCGTCAAGAAAGGCATTTGAATTACTCAGGAGACCTAGAAGGTTTCTCACTGCATCAGCTTTGCTGGCAATACAAGTAAAAAGGGCAAGTTTCTCTTCACTTTAAGATTAAAAAAAAATTAAGTAAATTATATGATGCTTTGGCTTCCCTTCCCATGTTAACTTTCATCAGTTTAATATATTGTTTGCCTTTTCCCAAGTGACTCGTGCAGCTACTCTCCATCCAGTTGCTTCCATATGGGGTGCAATCCAATTTCTTCCTTTTCTCAGATCATAGCTCTTTATCATATCTGCATTCTTAGCTACATGGCGTGTTGATGAAACGGACTATTGGAGATGGAATCTGCGCTAAGATGTGAGTTGGATTCAAGACTAGACTACGATGCACACAAACCTATGTTCTCAAATAGGGCAGGTAATTCATTACCATCTATAGAAGTTGTGTGCCCTCATTCCCTTTCCTGGGAAACTCGTCATTAAAGGGGACCACTCTGTTAAAAAGTTATTATCGCCACCTTCCCTTCCCTAGAGTCAGTTTGAGTCTGAGAGTGATGAAGAAATGCAGAGGCAGAGGGAACGGGGATAGCAGAGTAAGGAGAAACACTCTGTGAAAGGGAAAGTGTCTTTAATTTTCACATCTCCTCTTCTGTTTTTCTCAATATTTTCTTCTTGCTATACAAATATATTTATTTTTTCTTAGAAGGATTTTTCACCCCATATGGGCTAGTGCTTAGGATAAGTCTGGTGCAAGAACCTCAGCAAATACATTAATTTATCCAAATAAAAAATGTTTTCAAGCAACTGGACTCTTATTTACTTATTTTAAGAGATTTTAGGTTTTTAAGGGAAAGCTCTGCAGGCGACATTCCTGGCTTCCCATTGTCAAAAAGTGGGACTGAAGTGAGCTTACCTTGGACATGTAGAGGTCTTTAGACACTCTCTCTCTTTTTTTTTTTTTTGAATCTGCTGATTTTTCAGTTGGTAAACTCTCTGTTCTAACCAAGAAAGAAAGAAAAAATCTTAAAGGGCTTCCAAATTTAAAAAAGGGCTTTACAAATTGCAGTAGCTCTATGACAATCAACAACCTAGACAGCTAAGTGTCATCCCTTTTATTGTAAATTTAGGTTTGCCTGGCTTATCATTGTTTAGAATGGTAAAACAGTTAATCAGAGGATTGATGGTCTAAGAAAAAAGAACTAGATAAAGCTTAGAGAAGATGTTCTTTAAGATTAAACAGGTCAAACTCTGGAGCTCAGAGCAATAATATAAAGTATCTTCTTCAGCATAAAAAAATACTTTGTCTAACACACATGGACCAGAAAAAGCTAAAAAACCAAAACAATGGCAAATAATTTTTTCTAAAATGTTTTTCTACCAACATTGACAAGTCAAATGAACCGGACTGGTAAAGAAAAAGATATATTTGTTACTAAAATTTAATGCCACTTAGAGATTTTGTTTTTCTTATAGAATTTAGCCAGTCCTTCCTAAAATGTAAATATTTGAATATTTAACTTTTATAGTCATTTGAAACTGAATAAAGAAAAAGAAAGATGAAAGAGGTTTTATAAAATCAAACTGCTATGGAAACTTCTTTGCCCAAAGTTTGGTCCACAGCCTTCATAAGATTGCCTATCAGAACACGTAACAGTTTTAAATCTTAGCCAGTAAACAAGATATTCTTAACTTGTCTCATTTTGTTAGAAACAAAATTTGGTTAAAAATACCATATGGAGATAAACTGGTAAGTTTATATTAACTATGTTTTACTGTCTTGTGACCTAACTTTCAACATGAATGCTATAAGATCTTTGTGTATATATGTGTGTGTATATATATATGTATGTATGTATGTATATATGTATGTAGGTGTGTGTGTGTATATATATATATACACAGTTGTGTTTACACATATGTACATGTATTATGTTGTATGTCATATCTATATAATGGAATCTGGTGTAGTTGGCCAGAAATTCCTTAAGGAATTCTATTCAAATTGGTTTAAATAAGTGAGTACACATATAAATTGTTAAGTATGGAGTAAGGCCCAAATATTTTTTAGTTCATGGGACTTAATTAAATCTTTGATAAATAAGCTGATTTTTAAATTTATTGATTAAAAAATAGAAATGCTGCCAGAATTGCAAGCATACATTTTTGCCTGGGTTTACTGGTCAGAGAAAATTATATTTGTCTTTACTAGATGTTTTAAGGTGTCAGTAAAAAGTTTATAAAACTGTAAGTGTCACAAAGTTTATAAAACTATAAGTATCTAAAACTATAAGTATAGCCTTAAGCAGAATAATCTGTGTAACTTTGAAAAAAGATTAGTTTAATACTATTGATTTTATGAAAACAGCTGTGTCTTCAGAGTTATCAGTGAAATACTCATATATTTAAATTTAAGATTCTTACTTGGACATAAAATGCCTGATATTTATAGGCTATGAAAAATGGTTAACAAGGAAATAGTTTGAAATAATCATGACCTCTGTCTAATATCTCAGTTTTCATAAGTAATTTAGATATAATTATTAAAATAAATAGGTAAATGCAAACAGGATAAACATTTATAAATGAACTTCTAATGCAATTTATAATATTAAAATTATGTTAAGTTAAATTGAGTAATAATATTCATTAAATTTTGCGTTATTTCCAAATAAGTCAAAATACTAAATCATTAGGTCTTGAAAACAAAAGTTTATTTCCTTTTGGATTCATAATTATTATGGAATGATAACATATATTTGGGTTTCTTAGTAAATATGTCCTATCCCACATTAAAAATAGTTACATGAGGGAGACCGAGGTGGGTAGATCACCTGAGGTCAGCAGTTTGAGACTGGCCAACATGGTGAAACCCTGTCTCTACTAAAAATACAAAAATTAGCTAGGTTTAGTGGCATGAGCCTGTATTCCCAGCTACTAGGGATGCTAAGGCAGGTGAATTGCTTGAATCTAGGAGTCGGAGTTTGCAGTGAGTCAAGATTGCACCACTGCACTCCAGCCTAGGTGATGCAGCAAGACTCTGTCTCAAAAAAAAAAAAAAATTATGAGAAAACACGTTTCTAAAAATTATAAAATATGTTCTTAATATATAAAAGATTCAGATTGATTACCATCTAGGTTTTCACTAGAAATTAAGGGTACAGAGAATTAAAAATTCTAATTAATATATGTAATTCTGTATACAAAGTGTACCAGAAAAGTAAGGTTCATTTTTTATTATGAAAGAAGAAATAATTTTGTGTAATGCAGATGCTATTTAAAGATTTTTTTTTCAAAATATGCCTTTAGAAAGGAAATAGAAACAAAACTGAAAGGAACAAGTAAGTATGAGAAAGAAAAGTGAAAAAGGTTGTAGGTATGAAGTTATGTTTTTGGTAAGGCAGTTAAAAAAAGAAGAGAATTTTTTTGTGTGAGAATCATATGTAGTCAAAATGATAAAGAAAAAGGGAAAGTACATTTTTATCCTAAAGTAAAATAACTGGTAGTTTAAGAAAAATGAAGTACAGAATGAAACTTAAGGTCTGAGCAACTTGCAGAAGGTCTGAAGAGGTCATTCAAGGACTGTAAGAGATTAATTTATAAAAAGAATTTTGTGAGTAATTGAGTTGGCTAAAATTATGTAATTATTTGTACATCTTTCTAAAAACTGAGCTTAGGTAGACAGGTAACTAAAATTTTGTATCTAGATATGTTGCTCGATAATAGATAAAAACATAAAAATAAAACTAAAATTTTGGTCCCCTAGGTTAGACAGAACAAAGTTTTCTAAAGTATTTATCTGTTCTTAGAAAAAAAAAAAGCTATAAGAGGTTTTGTATTTTAATTGTAAAATCTGTTTCTTTAAATTTTCAAACATCTTATCTGAAGTTATATTTTTTCTGTTTTACAATTCTATTTCTGCCACATTTCTTACTAAGATCCATTTAATTTTTCTAGTTTTTGGTTAGAAATGCAGTCTTCATTTAAAATGGTAATTTCATTTCTTGTGGTAGAGTTTTCCTTTCTATGCTTTTGAGGTTCCTGTCTCAGAAGTTCAACTTTTGTTATCTTGTGCCACACATGATTTACAGGTCATTTATTCCTTTCTCCCTTTGAGAAGGTACATGGTATGATTTGGCTCTGTGTCTCCACACAAATCTCATCTTATAGCTCCCATAATTCCCACTTGTTGTGTGAGGGACCTGGTGGGAGATGACTGAATCATGGGGGTGGGTCTTTCCTGTGCTGTTCTCATGAGAGTGAATAGGTCTCTTGAGATATGATGGTTTCAATAAATGGGAGTTTCTCTGCACAAGCTCTTTTTTTTTTTTTGCCTGCTGCCATCCATATAAGATGGAACTTGCTTCTCCTTGCCTTCTGCCATAATTGTGAGCCTTCCTCAACCATGTGGAACTGTAAGTGCAATTACACCTCTTTCTTTTGTAAATTGTCAAGACTTGGGTATGTCTTTATCAGCAGTGTGAAAATGGACCAATAGAGTAAATTGGTAACAACAGAGTGGGGTGCTGCTGAAAAGATACTCAAAAGTGTGGAAGCAACTTTGGAACTGAGTAACAGGCAGAGGTTGGAAGAGATTGGAGGGCTCAGAAGAAGACAGGAAAATATGGGAAAGTTTGGAACTTCCTAGAGACTTGATTAATGGTTTTGACCAAAAGCCTGATTGCAATATGGACAATAAGGTCCAGGCTGAGGTGGTCTCAGATGGAGATGAAGAATTTGTTGAGAACTGGAGCAAAAGTGACTTTTGTTATGTTTTATCAAAGAGACTGGGGGCATTTTGCCCTTGTCCCAGAGATATTTGGAACTTTGAACTTGAGAGAGATTATTTAGGGTATCTTGTGGAAAAATTTTCTAAGCAGCAAAGCATTCAAGAGATGACTTGGGTGCTGTTAAATGCATTCAGTTTTATAAGGAAAGCAGAGCATGAAAGTTTGGAAAATTTGCCACCTGACAGTGTGAAAGAAAAGAAAAATGCATTTCCTGAAAAGAAATTCAAGCCAGCTGCAGAAATTTGCGTAATTAATGAGGAGCCTAATTTTAATCACCAAGACAATGGGGAAAATGTCTCCAGGGCATGTCAGAAGTCTTCACAGAATCTCCTTCCATCACAGGCCCAGAGGTATATAAGAAAATGATTTTGTTGGGTGGGCCTGGGGTCCCTGTGCTGTGTGCAGCCTAAAGACTTGGTGCCCTGCCTCCCAGCTGTTCCAGCCATGGGTGAAAGGGGCAATGTAGAGCTTGAGCCATGGATTCAGAGGGTGCAAGCCCCAAGCCTTGACAGCTTCCACACAATGTTGAGCCTGCCTGAGCACAGAAGTCAAGAATTGAGGTTTGGGACCCTCTGCCTAAATTTCAGAGGGTGTATGGCAACACCTGGATGTCCAGGCAGAAGCTTGCTGCAATGGCAGAGCTATTATGGAGAACTTCTGCTAGGGCAGTGCAGAAGGGAAATGTAGGGTCACAGATCCCACCCACACAGAGTCCTTACTGAGGCACTGCCTAGCGGAGCTGGGAAAAGAGAGCCATCATCCTCCAGACCCCAGAATGGTAGATCCACCAACAGCTTGCACTATGCACCTGGAAAAGCCACATACACTCAATGCCAGTTAATGAAAGCAGCTGGGAGGGAGTCTGTATTCTTCAAAGTCACAGGGGCGGAGCTGTCCAAGACCATGGGAAGCCACCTCTTTCATCAACATGACCTGGGTATGAGACCTGAAGACCTGGGTATGAGACCTGAATTCTAAGGAGAATATTTCAGAGCTTTAAGATTTGCCTGCCTCACTAGATTTCAACTTGCATGGGGACTGTAGCCCCTTAGTTTTGGCCAATTTTTCCCATTTGAAATGATTGTATTTATCCAGTGCCTGTACCCCCATTGTATCTAGGAAGTAACTAACCTGCTTTTAATTTTACTGGCTCATAGGCAGAAGGAATTTGCCTTGTCTCAGATAAGACTTTGGACTATGGACTTTTGAGTTATCGCTGAAATGATTTGAGACTTTGTGGGACTACTGGGTGTCAGGCCTCTGAGCCCAAGCTAAGCCATCATATCCCCTGTGACCTGCATGTACACATCCAGATGGCTGGTTCCTGCCTTAACTGATGATATTCCACCACAAAAGAAGTGAAAATGGCCTGTTCCTGCCTTAACTGATGACATTGTCTTGTGAAATTCCTTCTCCTGGCTCATCCTGGCTCAAAAGCTCCCCCACTGAGTACCTTGTGACCCCCACTCCTGCCCGCCAGAGAACAACACCCCTTTTTCCTTTACCTACCCAAATCCTATAAAACGGCCCCACCTCCATCTCCCTTCGCTGACTTTCTTTTCGGACTCAGCCTGCCTGCACCCAGGTGAAATAAACAGCCATGTTGCTCACACAAAGCCTGTTTTGTGGTCTCTTCACACAGACACACATGAAATTTGGTGCTGTGACTCAGATCAGTGGACCTCCCTTGGGAGATCAATCCCCTGTCCTCCTGTTCTTTGCTCCATGAAAAAGATCCACGTACAACCTCTGGTCCTCAGACTAACCAGCCCAAGAAACATCTCACCAATTTCAAATCCGGTAAGCGGCCTCTTTTTACTCTCTTCTCCAACCTCCCTCACTATCCCTCAACTTCTTTCTCCTTTCAATCTTGGCGCCACACTTCCATCTCTCCCTTCTCTTAATTTCAATTCCTTTCATTTTCTGGTAGAGACAAAGGAGGCACATTTTATCCGTGGACCCAAAACTCCGGCTCCAGTCACAGACTAGGGAAGGCAGCCTTCCCTTGGTGTTTAATCATTGCAGGGACACCTCTCTGATTGTTCACCCAGATTTCAGAGGTGTCAGACCACACAGGGACGCCTGCCTTGGTCCTTCAGCCTTAGTGGCAAGTCCTGCTTTTCTGGGGGAGGGACAAGTACCCCAAACCCTTCTCTCCATGCCTCTACCCCTTCTCTGCCTTTCTTGGGGGCAAGAAACCTCCAACCCCTTCTTCTTCACTCTTAGCGGCAAGTCCCACTTTCCTAGGGGAGGGACAAGTACCCCAACCTTGTATCTCTGTGCCCCAATCCCTTATTTCTGTGCCCTGACCTCTTATATCTCTGCACCCTGATCCCTTATTTCCACACCCCGACCTCGTATCTCTGCGCCCCGACCCCTTTCCCACTTTTCTGGAGGGTAGGAACCCATGAACCGCTTCCCTCCATGTCTCTACTCTCCCTTATCTTTAAACTTGCCTCCTTCACTATAGGCAACTTTCCACCCTCCACTCCTCCTTCTTCTCCCGTAGCCTGTGTTCTCAAAAACTTAAAACCTCTTCAACTCACACCTGACCTAAAATGTAAATGCCTTATTTTCTTCTGCAATGCCGCTTGACCCGAATACAAACTCGACAGTAGTTCCAAATAGCCAGAAAACGGCACTTTCAATTTTTCTATCCTGCAAGATCTAAATCATTCTTGTCGTAAAATAGGCAAACGGTCTGAGGTGCCTGATGTCCAGGCATTCTTTTACACATTGGTCCCTTCCTAGTCTCTGTGCCCAATGCAACTCGTCCCAAATCTTCCTTCTTTCCCTCCCTCCTGTCCCCTCAGTCCCAACCACAAGCGTCACTGAGTCTTTCTAATACTCCTTTTCTACAGACCCATCTGATCTCTCCCTTCCTCCCCAGGCTGCTCCTCACCAGGTGGAGCTAGGTCCCAATTCTTCCTCAGCCTCCGCTCCTCCACCCTATAATCTTTTTATCACCTCCCCTCCTCACACCCGGTCCGGTTTACAATTTCATTCCGTAAGTAGCCCTCCCCCACCTGCCCAGCAGTTTCTTCTTTAAAAAGTGGCTGAAGCTAAAGGCATAGTCAAGGTTAATGCTCCTTTTTCTTTATCCGACCTTTCCCAAATCAGTTAGCGTTTAGGCTCTTTTTCATCAAATATAAAAATCCAGCCCAGTTCATGACTCCTTTGGCAGCAACCCTGAGACGCTTTACAGCCCTAGACCCTAAAAGGTCAAAAGGCCGTCTTATTCTCAATTTACATTTTATTACCCAATCTGCTCCCGACATTAAATAAAACTCCAAAAATTAAATTCCAGCCCTCAAACCCCACAACAGGATTTAATTAACCTCACCTTCAAGGTGTACAATAATAGAAAAAAGTTGCAATTCTTTGCCTCCACTGTGAGACAAACCCCAGCCACATCTCCAGCACACAAGAACTTCCAAACGCCTAAACCGCAGGGGCCAGGAGTTCCTCCAGAGCCACCTTCCCCAGGAGCTTGCTACAAGTGCCAGAAATCTGGCCACCAGGCCAAGGAATGCCTGCAGCCCAGGATTCCTCCTAAGCCATGTCCCATCTGTGCAGATCCCCACTGGAAATCGGACTGTTCAACTCACTTGGAAGCCACTCCCAGAGCCCCTGGAACTCTGGCCCAAGGCTCTCTGACTGACTCCTTCCCAGATCTTCTTGGCTTAGCAGCTGAAGACCGACACTGCCCGATCGCCTCGGAAGCCTACAAGACCATCACAGACACTCTAAGTAACTCTCACAGTAGAAGGTAAGTCTGTTCCCTTCTTAATCAATACGGAGGCTACCCACTCCACATTACCTTCTTTTCAACGGCCTGCTTCCCTCGCCCCAATAACTGTTGTGGGTATTGACAGCCAAGCTTCAAAACCCCTGAAAACTCCCCCACTCTGGTGCCAACTTGGACAACACTCTTTTATGCACTCTTTTTTAGTTATCCCCACCTGCCCAGTTCCCTTATTAGGCCGAGATATTTTAACCAAATTAGCTGCTTCCCTGACTATTCCTAGGCTACAGCCACACCTCATTGCCACCTTTTCCCCAGTTCAAAGCCTCCTTCGCATCCTCCTCTTGTATCCCCCCACCTTAACCCACAAGTATAAGATACCTCTATTCCCTCCTTGGCGACTGATCACGCAGTGCTTACAGTCTCATGAAAACCTAATCACCCTTACCCCCCTCAATGCCAATATCCCATCCCACAGCACGCTTTAAAAGGATTAAAGCCTGTTATCACTCACCTGCTACAGCATGGTCTTTTAAAGCCTATAAACTCTCCTTACCATTTCCCCATTTTACCTGTCCTAAAACCAGACAAGGCTTACAGGTCAGTTCAGAATCTGTGCCTTATCAACCAAATTGTTTTGCCTATCCACCCTGTAGTGCCAAACCCGTATACTCTCCTATCCTCAATACCTCCCCTCTACAACCCATTCATTATTCTGTTCTGGATCTCAAACATGCTTTCTTTACTATTCCTTTGCACCCTTCATCCCAGCCTCTCTTCGCTTTCACTTAGACTGACCCTGACATCCATTAGGCTCAGCAAACTACCTGGGCTGTGCTGCCACAAGCCTTCACAGACAGACCCCATTACTTCAGTCAAGCCCAAATTTCATCCTCATCTGTTACCTATCTCAGCATAATTCTCATAAAATCACACGTGCTCTCCCTGCTGATCGTGTCCAATTAATCTCCCAAACCTCAATCCCTTACAAAACAACTCCTTTCCTTCCTAGGCATGGCTAGTGCAGTCAGAATTCTTACACAAGAGCCAGGACCGCACCCTGTAGCCTTTCTGTCCAAATAACTTAACCTTACTGTTTTAGCCTAGCCCTCATGTCTGTGTGCAGCAGCTGCTGCTGTTTTAATACTTTTAGAGGCCCTAAAAATCACATACTATGCTCAACTCATTCTCTACATTTCTCATAACTTCCAAAATCTATTTTCTTCCTCATACCTGACACATATGCTTTCTGCTCCCCTACTCCTTCAGCTGTACTCACTCTTTGTTAAGTCCCACAATTACCATTGTTCCTGGCCCAGACTTCAATCCGGCCTCCTGCATTATTCCTGATACCACACCTGACCCCCTTGACTGTATCTCTCTGACCCACCTGACATTCACCCCATTTCCCCATATTTCCTCCTTTCCTGTTCCTCACCCTGATCACGTTTGATTTATTAATGGCAGTTCCACCAGGCCTAATCGCCACACACCAGCAAAGGCAGGCTATGCTATAGTACAAGCCACTAGCCCGCCTCTTAGAACCTCTCATTTCCTTTCCATCATGGAAATCTATCCTCAAGGAAATAACTTCTCAGTGTTCCATCTGCTATTCTACTACTCCTCAGGGATTATTCAGGCCCCCTCCCTTCCCTACACATCAAGCTCGAGGATTTGCCCCCACCCAGGACTGGCAAATCAGCTTTACTCAACATGCCCCAAGTCAGATAACTAAAATACCTCTTAGTCTAGGTAGACACTTTCACTGGATAGGTAGAGGCCTTTTCTACAGGGTCTGAGAAGGCCACCGCAGTCATTTCTTCCTTTCTGTCAGACATAATTCCTCAGTTTAGCCTTCCCACCTCTATACAGTCTGATAACAGATGAGCCTTTATTAGTCAAATCAGCCAAGCAGTTTTTCAGGCTCTTAGTATTCAGTGAAACCTTTATATCCCTTACGGTCCTCCGTCTTCAGGAAAAGTAGAATGGACTAAAGATCTTTTAAAAACACACCTCACCAAGCTCAGCCACCAACTTAAAAAGGACTGGACAATACTTTTACGACTTTCCCTTCTCAGAAGTCAGACCTGTCCTCAGAATGCTACAAGGTACAGCCCATTTGAGCTCCTGTATAGATGCTCCTTTTTATTAGGCCCCAGTCTCATTCCAGACACCAGACCAACTTAGACTGTGCCCCAGAAAAACTTGTCATCCCTACTATCTTCTGTCTAGTCATACTCCTATTCACCTTTCTCAACTACTCGTACATGCCCTGCTCTTGTTTACACTGCCGGTTTACACTGTTTCTCCAAGCCATCACAGCTGATATCTCCTGGTGCTATCCCCAAACTGCCACTCTTAACTCTTGAAGTAAATAAATAATCTTCGCTGGCAGGACTATGCTGAATCTCCTTAGGCACTCTCTAATCAGATGTCCTGAGTCGTCCCAATTCTTAGACCTTTTATACCTGTTTTTCTCCTTCTCTTATTCCATTTAGTTTTTCAATTCATAGAAAACTGCATCCAGGCCATCACCAATAATTCTAAATGACAAATGTTTCTTCTAACAACCCCACAATATCACCCCTTACCACAAAATCTTCCTTCAGCTTAATCTCTCCCACTCTAGGTTCCCACGCCACCCCTAATCCCACTAGAAGCAGCCATTAGAAACATCGCCCATTATCTCTCCGTACCACCCCCAAAAATTTTCACCATCCCAACACTTTACCACTATTTCATTTTATTTTTCTTATTAATATAAGAAGACAGGAATGTCAGGCCTCTGAGCCCAAGCTAAGCCATCATATCCCCTGTGACCTGCACGTACACATCCAGATGGCCAGTTCCTGCCTTAACTGATGACATTCCACCACAAAAGAAGTGAAAATGGCCTGTTCCTGCCTTAACTGATGACATTGTCTTGTGAAATTCCTTCTCCTGGCTCATCCTGGCTCAAAAGCTCCCCCACTGAGTACCTTGTGACCCCCACTCCTGCCCACCAGAGAACAACCCCCCTTTTTCCTTTACCTACCCAAATCCTACAAAACGGCCCCACCCCTATCTCCCTTCGCTGACTTTCTTTTCGGACTCAGCCTGCCTGCACCCAGGTGAAATAAACAGCCATGTTACTCACAGAAAGCCTGTTTTGTGCTCTCTTCACAGGGACGCACATGAAACTGGGAAGGCATGATTGGTTTTGAAATGTGAAGATATGAGATTTGGGAACGGCCAGGGGCAAAATTACATGGTTTGGCTAGGTCACCACCCAAATCTCATCTTGTGGCTCCCATAATTCCCACCTATTGTGGGAGGGACCAAGTAGATATGATTGAATCACGGAGGTGGGTCTTTCCCATGCTGTTCCTGTGATAGTGAATGGGTCTCACGAGATATGGTGGTTTTAAAAATGGGAGTTTCTCTGCACAAGCTTTTTTTTTTTTTTTTTTTTTTTTTTGCCTGCTGCCATCCACGTAAGATGTGACTTGATCCTCCTTGCTTTCCACCATGATTGTGAGCCCTCCCCAGCCACATCAAACTGTAAGTTCAATCAAACCTCTTTCTTTTCTAAATTGCCCCGTCTTGGGTATGTCTTTATCAGCAGTGTGAAAACAGACTAATATAGTACATCTTTTTGCTTGGTTGAGATGACAACTCTCTCTTTAAAATTGTTTCAACTCTTGCAACTTTCTCCAGTTCCAACTTTGTTTTTTCTCCAGTTCCAACTTTGCTGTTAGGACTGTTAGGACCTGACATTAAAATGTTTGTCTTGAAGGCCTAGAAAAGCAATGATTTCCTGGAGTATAATTTGATTCTATACATTTGGCTTTTCTTGATTTGTCTAAATTTTTTAATGTAACTAGGCAATTTCATGTGCTTTTACATTTTTATGAACCATATACTCTCCTGCTTACAGTACAGGTTTTCTTGCTTATTTCCTCTATAATATGGTATGCATTCTTAATCTTAACCACACATTCTTCTTAGGTATGATTGCATTCAAATACCTTTTCGTCAGATTTGACTTCCAGGTTATTTAAATGAGCTTCCCCAAAAGAGAAGCAATAGCACTGCAAGAGGTCTTTTACTTTACCTTTTGGTAACTGTCCTATAAAACAATAATTTTCCACTTTATTGAGATAATTTGTTCTATTTCAAGCTTTCTTTATTAGGTGTTTGATAACTTAGAAAAACTAAACTTTGAAAAGATTAGGTTTCATTGTTTTTCTTCATCCATTTAACTTACTGTACTGCCATTGCATCTTTTAATTGTCATTCTAATTAAGTGAATGACTATTATTTTAAATAACCTGTGAGTCTATTTTCTTCAGGTGTTTTCAACCTTTTTACATCTTAGATAGGGTTCTCCAATATTAATGTTCTAAATTAAGGTTTTGTTTGTTTTGTTTTGTTTTTCTGATAGCTCATTTGCATTGCTATAAAGGAATACCTGAGCCTTGACAATTTATAAAGAAGGAAGTTCATTTTGGCTCATGGTTCTGCAGACTGTACAAGAAGTGCAGTGCCAGCATCTGCTTCTGGCAAGAGCCACAGCAAGCTTACAATCATGGCAGAAGGCAAAAGAGGAGCAGATATAGCACATGGTGAGAGAAGGAGCAAGAGAAATGCCAGGCACTTTTAAACATTCAGATCTTGAATAAACTCATAGAGTGAGAACTCACTCATACTGCAAAGACAGCACCAAGACATTCATGAGAAATTCACCTCCATGATTCAGACACTTCCCTTTCAGTGCCACCTCCAACATTGGAGGTCACATTTCAACATGATATTTGGAGGGAACAAACATCCAAATCATATCATTGACCTAGAATGAACTTTGAGATTTTCCAGTTGAGCCTCTGAAGAGCCTCAAAGAATGTATATCCCATTTAGTAAAGATACTAACTGATGAATCTTATTTGGTAATTAGTATGGGAAACAATGTTAAATAATAAAGTGATGCTAAATCTTCTTTAAGGTTATATTTGTATACATATCTTATTAATGTGAGTATTCTAAAGATCATATGAAATTTATAAAGGTCTAATGGTCCTGATGTTACACGATAATGATTCTGATTATTATCTTAAAATGTTGTATGGAATAGAAATAACTAAATTTCCTTAATTACATTTCCTCTAGTCAGATTTTAAATCATAGCTAATCTAAAATTTTATCATCCATGGTAATTGTTTTTATTTTTTCTAAAAACTTTTGCAATAAGCTATTGTCCAAAATTGCTTCACATGGAAAATACTCAACCAAGTACTCTAAAATACAGGTTTCTAATATCTTTAAGATAAATGGAGTAAATAAAATTTTCCAGAACTCTAATGAAGAAACTGATGAATTCATGAAACTACTACTCAAGATCAAGCAAACCAAATAATTAATTACATGAGATTGAATACCCAGTAAAACTAATTTTAATGACTTTTATTTGAAAAATTGTTGGATTCTTTACCTAAATGTTTTGTTTTCCAGATCTTTTTCTCTTAAGCTATCTATTGTTTACAGTAATTTAATAAAGCATACTTTGTGAACAATATTGAAGTATTTACTTTTTTTCCCATTTGATCCGTTCAAAATTCAGATACTATTTTGAGAGTGTTCTTATTTTTATGATGATATGCTTATTTGCATAAGTTTAATAAGAATTTCTCCTCTCTTTATAAGAGGATTTAATTGGAAATATCTCTTATATTACCAGTACTTGACTGGAAGATCATATTTGAGAATTTACATAGAATATCTGGCTTCAAGGGTTCCCAGCCTTACAGTGAATGAGTAAAATCTGTTACTTTCTGGCAAGCCCAGGAACTTCAAGATTGTAAGTGAATGTTAATGCCTGACTTGCTATAGCTTTGTAGCATCGAAAAGATTTTAGGTCTGAAATTCTTATATAGCCATTTGCTATTCTTGTTGAGCTTATGTAAATAATCAGAGAAAATTTGATGAAACTAAACTTATCTTACAAACAAATTTGTCTTACTCTGATTATCTTTGGTAGAAATCAGGGTAACTAAAGAGAGAAAAACTCATGTTTCTAACAAAAAAACTAGAGCATACCTGTTGTTAGTTTGTAGCCTTGTACATTGTTTTTAAGTTTTCGTTATCTACCTAAAGACTGGACTGGACCCTAAAGTTTCTACGTTTCTCCAATTCAACCTTCTTTTATGGAATTACTTAAAACAGGAATTGTTCTGTTCCTGAAGACCTGTAAACTAAAACAAAATAAATTTTAAGGAGCAAGTCTCATGCCTGATAGATGAGCCACGCAGAAAGTTCCCCAGACTGCCCAGTGCCGTGACCAGAGATGTTCAGACTGCAAAAGAGGAGAAAGTTGGCAGCTGTATGCCGTGGTTGATTTTTCTCAAGATAATGGAACAAGACTCCTCATCATAATGAGACTCCTGCTCCTTTTAATTTTTACGTTCTTATGCTTTCCTTTTTTACCTGTCGTGATAATGGTATAATTGAAATTTCACAATCAGTAGCTTCTGCTGGTAACCTCACAGAACCTCACCTAAGAGATCTTTTAGTCTCCCTGGGGGTTATTTTGGCAATATCCCTAATATAACTGTTGCTTACTTTCTCCTTTAATTCAACTTAGCCATAAAACACTGGATGATAAAATTTCCCTAGATTTGTTGGTTAATTAGAAAATGTCTATGCTATTGCTAATATACATACTATCTATGCTATTGCTAATATACATACATAAATTAGAAAATGTATATGCTATTGCTAATATACATACTGTCTATGCTATTGCTAATATACATACTGAATAATAAAATTTCCCTAGATTTGTTGGTTAAATTAGAAAATGTCTATGCTATTGCTAATATCCATACATACACATAAGTATGTATGGAATACATATGTATTCCATACATACTTATGGAACAGTCAAAATTGAACTTAACAGTGGACTCCAGGTAGACTTAGTCTTAGAACCACTCTGTACAAACCTTCCTTATTGCTCAAATGTAACTATGAGGATTTTGACACTAATTCCTGGTCACCAATCACCTCCCTTCAACTTGGGACCAGAACAGACCAATCTGAGACAGGTATATGCTGACACCAGAGAATAATCAAAATCTAACTACAGGATGATTGATCAGTGATACTTTTGAAAAAATATCTTAATCAAAAGGGGGAAAAGTGAAAGATGTTAGAATAAAAATTGAGTCATTTGTGTAAAAACCCTGACAAAGGGATCCAAGAAAGGTCATGAAGGAAGGGATACAAACATGCATCTATGCCTAATCACAAAAAAAAAATCACAAAAGACTGAAAAAAACCCACAACTTTGCACATAAGTCACCACAAGCTTACAAAAAGTTACTTCTATGAGGACATCTGCCCAGCAATCAATTGCCTGTCCAAACTTGAACTGACATCACCCTTGTTATTGATCCTTGTAGCCAAGAATAATTATCCCAAAATAAATATGTAATTCTCCTCATTTTGCCTTTAAAAATTTCTCCTGGTCTTAATTGCTTTAAATACGCACACAGTTTATTATACCATGCATATTTCCATTGCAATGCTACTCCCAAATAGGTATCATTTTCTTTCAGAGTCTCTCCTTCTCTTCCTGTTGTTTAGGTTTTTGACACCATATAATACAACCATGCAGTGATCCTGATAGAATTTTAGAGCCCATATTACCCATGCACGTACAATATTAGCCTCTTTAATTTAGAGAGGGTGGTCCATCAGGCTAGCATTGCAAAAGAATGGAGAGCTAGAGAGAAACATTTCATAGTTTAGCTTCTC
Source organism: Gorilla gorilla gorilla (assembly GCF_029281585.2). NCBI lineage: Eukaryota > Metazoa > Chordata > Mammalia > Primates > Hominidae > Gorilla > Gorilla gorilla. The sequence continues at coordinate 137,678,759 of NC_073227.2, forward strand.
TTACCTGACTGTTGTGTGGCCACAGAGCTTCAACTAGTCTGTTCAGTTCAGGAGCTGCCAGACATACTGCCCAAATCATGAAAAGTATAACTAAAACCAAAATCTTCTCCCAATCAAGAAAAGTCTCCAAAAAGATAGAAGCGAAAAATTAATTGAATAAAAATTAAATCAGAATGTGATGCACATTACAGGCAATCTGGTAAAAGACTGCAAAGACAGAAAGGGATCTCACACTTTTATATAGCTAAGCAGATACAAATGATTACATACATATTCTGAAGATAAACAATAACTAGTCCAAAGTATGAGGACTTGAAAACACCATTTGTCACACATAGTTCATCCTAAATTTATTTGGTAATTGAGGTGACCATCTGTGTTAACTAATTAGATTTATCCAAAGGAAAAATAAACTTCTCAGATGTTTATAAAAAGAAACAGTTTCGGAGCTTGAAGGGATGTGTCCACTGAAGTTAGTCTCCTACCCTAGACAGAAATTAGGACATAGGAATATCTTCCTTGATGATTGTAATTAAAAGAGGTGGCCCTTAGGTCATAGAAAAAGGCATTCCTGGGTTGTATAATTGATAGGAAGCTTTTGAAAATATTTACATCTCAAAAGGGCAGAGAAAGAATGGACAACTACAAAGTAAATCCTATAAAAAAGGGAGGAAAGGACCTCTGTGGTTGGGTCATGTCGATTTTGTAAGGACTTGGGTGAGAGAGAAGTCAGGAGCCTAAAGGCAAGAAAAAGCCTATCTAAGGTTTAGTCAAGAGAAATAGAACCCTAAAGCCCTCTTGGTCTCTTGACCAAGGCCCTCTTGGGTACAGGAACCTTTGTAGGTTAGCGTCCTTTGCATGTAAGCTAAAATTATTTGTGATGTTTTGTACCTAAGTCAATTTTATAGAAGCAAAATATTTTTATCCCAATTTTCAAAGCTCTCTCAAAACTATTATAATGTTGTTGTAAATGTAAACCTAATAGCACAATCTTCCCTTACTTTAGTTTTTGGTGACACAATTTCCTGGGCAATCTGCCTTTAAGAAAGGCAAGAGAGAAATCAGTCAGATTGACTATGTCATCATCTATACACTAAAGATTTGTACCCAAAGACAGTGTCACAATTTCAAAGCAGGAATGAAGAATCAAAAGTCAAAAGCCATGAAAATCTATCTAGGTGCTGTCTCATAGACTGGGTCTATCTGTTATTAAGATATTTTTCTGGCTTTTTGTCCAAAATGCCTTTTTAAATGTTGTCACTGTGTACCATCAAAATGTATTGTGTTCTATGGTTGAAAACAATTCAGTTAAGATTTGACCTAAGTTTACTTGGGTAATAAAAAGATGTAGAGCTAAAATAAGATTTTTATTTCTAAAACGTTTAAATAAATTTTTTTAAAATATATTTTTATTTTGTTGACCTAGTCATTTTTAGAACAACTTCAAAGTCCTTCATTCCTGATTGAGTTTTCTTTTAAAATGTTTGAAATTCCCCCAAACCCCAAATACCTCTAGATATTTATATATACGGACAGTTGTAAAAGATTTTTATTTAAATATTTATACTGCTACTTTGAATATACGACATAATGTCTCAGAGATTTAGCTCCTCATTTTTAAATGTGAAATTATAGTGCCTGCCTTAACTCATTCACGCATAAGTTGTGAACATAAGCAAAATAATGAAGGTACAGGAATCTTGAAAATCATAATTCTTTATTTCTTAAGGAATGTAGATTTTTCTCAGGTTTATTCTCCTTAGCTAGAATCATTATCAAGAAAACATGATATTTTCCTTTTGGTTAATTGTTTTGCAAAATATGCTATTACATTGATGGTTTGACTAAACCTGTTAAAGTAATACAGCAAAAAAATAATATTAGTAAAATTTAAAATTCATGAGGTGGATCATATGTCTTGAGCTTTCTAAGAAAGTAAATTGCAGTCTCACAAAATGTTATTGAATAAAGAACTTAACATGTAAATATCGAGGAATCTGCCCCAATATTCACATAGGTTCTTTTCTATTTCCCTAAGCATCGGCCGGCTTGAGAAATAAAGGGACAGAGTACAAAACAGAGAAATTTTAAAGCTAGGCATCTGGGGGAGACATCACATGTTGGTAGGTTCCATGATGCCCCGCAAGCCACAAAAACCAGCAAGTGTTTATTAGAGATTTTCAAAAAGGGAGGGAGTGTGCGAATAGGTGTGGGTGATAGACATCAAGTACTTAACAGGGTAATAGAATATCACAAGGCAAGTGGAGGCAGGGCGAGATCACAAGACCACAGGACCAGGGCGAAATTAAAATTGCTAATGAAGTTTCGGGCACCATTGTCATTGATAACATCTTATCAGGAGACAGGGTTTTGAGATCAACCGGTCTGACCAAAATTTATTAGGCGGGAATTTCCTCTTCCTAATAAGCCTGGGAGCACTATGGGAGACTGGAGTCTATTTCACCTCTGCAGCCTCAGCCATAAGAGACAGGCACACCTGGCGGGGGCTGTTTATAAGCCTATACCTCCAGGCTTGTATTCTCTTTCTCAGGGATGTCCCATGCTGAGAAAAAGAATTCAGTGATATTTCTCCCATTTGCTTTTGAAAGAAGAGAAATATGGCTCTGTTCTGCCCAGCTCACCAGTGGTCAGAATTTAAGGTTATCTGTCTTATTCCCTGAACATTGTTGTTATCTTGTTCTTTTTTCAAGGTGCCCAGATTTCATATTGTTTAAACACACATGCTGTACAGTTTTTGCAGTTAATGCAATTATTAATGGGTCCTGAGGCGATATACATCCTCCTCAGCTGACAGGATTAAGAGATTAAAGTAAAGACAGGCATAGGAAATCACAAGGGTATTGATTGGGGAAGTGATAAGTGTCCATGAAATCTTTACAATTTATGTTTAGAGATTGCAGTAAAGACAGGCATAAGAAATAACAAAAGTATTAATTTGGGGAACTAATAAATGTCCATAATATCTTCACAATCCACGTTCTTCTGCCATGGCTTCAGCTGGTCCCTCCGTTTGGGGTCCCTGACTTCCCACAACATGTAAATAATTAGACAATTCCAAGGAAGTACAATTTACCATGCTTCACATAACTAGACTAAAGGAGGTTTTAAACAATTATCTATAAATATTTCTGCTCAATTAAAAAGTGTGAACTCAGAATACCAATCATGCTTCCCCTTGTGTCAGGTCCCTTAGAATTTATAAAATCTTAGAAGATTACTAATATTGAAATTGTACTTAATTTTTCCAGGCTTCCATAGGCCAAGAAGCATCTATCATCACTTAGATGTTTGACATTTTAGATGGAATTTCACGTTACATTTTGATATCGACTATTTCTCAAGTAAGAGAAGTAAAAATGGTTCAAAAAATTTTAAATAGTATTTTTTCAATCCAAAATACTTTATAAATAGCAATGCAATTTCTCAATGGAAGTGAAATTACAGAAGACTTCTTTAGTCCATAGATTCAGTATTATTACCTTTAAAATGAGACATTTAGGAATGTACTTCTAACTAAGAACACCTAAAGTGGGCTAAGGATTGTGGGAGAAAATATTGCCCTCAGCTTTAGCTGTGTTTCAACTAAAATGCTTGAAAACATAGGTTCCCTTAAGCATGGCATTAAGTCAAGTGCTCTGTCAGATCCAGAAATTGGAATTGTCAAAATGTTCTAAGTGCAGAATTATGAAAAAATCATATTTTTTTCCTGATGGAACTGTAAGACTTCCTGTAGTTTTTAACTTCTGTCAACAGAATTATTTTTAGATTCAAAGTATTTCAAGACATGTTTTGACATTTTTTAAATAATTATAGATATGCAAATTCTGAATGCCACTGTAGCCAAATAAATTCAAATATTACAAGTAGTTAGAACTACTATTTAACAGGTCATTTATTATCCATGCAGGAATCCCTTATTATTTTCACATATGTCATTTCTAGTTACAGTTATAAAAAAGTCACCATACAGTCATTTTTTCTCACATTTTGTGATAATGATGTGTTATTTTGCTTTCCTAAAGCGTTTACATTTTGAATGGCCTTCTATAAGGTACCAATTATGTTACTTTTTTGCACCCTACTTATTTCATTCTGCAGCCTACTCCCACTCCCACTCAATAATTGCCTTGTCTCACCAGTTTTGGCATTAAAAATTTGGTGGTGAAATTTTTCCTAGCTGCCCATATATCGTGAGAAAAGTTTCACCACCCAACTTTATCTTTTATTGATTGCTGGCAGCAATAACTACAAAGGACTATTTTAACCTTTCACTTTCCTTACTTTTATCCCTCTTTTCCATGTTTCTCTTTCTTTTAAGTTTTTTTCCCTTTTCAAAATAATTCAAAAATACAGCTCTATGTATTCAGCTTGTAAAATCATATTCAAACTCTAACCAATCCTGGTTGAGAAAAAATAATAATAATAATAGCAAGTATCGTGGCTGTTACAGAAGTTACCCCAATGAATTTTCCAGTGTTCGTAACATTGTGTGGTCTCCTATCATCTTGATTCTAGTCTGTTGCAACAATAGAATATAGTAGGTTTGATACTGTGCCGTTTTGGAGTCCAGTTCTTAATTGCCTTAGACGTTCCTGGGTCTTTTTGCAATAGTCACTCTAGGAACACTTTTTCTTATTGTTCTGAGGCACCTTGTATGAAGTCTAGGCTTCTTTTTGGAGAGATTAAAAAGCTATGTGGAGAAGCCCTAGAAAATAATGGACAGCAAGTACAGAAAGAGAAGGGACAAGGCAGCAGGCATTTGGCACCAGCTACGGTGCAGTCGCCAACTCAGTCTGTGTAAGAGACTCCAAGAGTGACCAGTAAAGGAACTGCCCTGCTGAGACCCAGCTAACCGATGAAACTATGAGATATAATAGCAACAGGTAACTGAAACAGTGTTTGGTACATAGAAGCAGGGTGCTGCCATTAAAGAAAAAAAAAATATGAACTATACTGCACTGACTTTTGGAACAGATGGTTGGTCTCAAAGAGATGGTGAAGATTTGAAGAACAATGAGCAGTCAGTTACTGCAAGTTGGAGGAAAGAGGATCAAGAGTATACTGGAAGAACAATTAACAAAACCGTAAACTGCGGTTACAGAAAATATAGAAAGGGAAACTCATAGATTTGTGGGGCTAAGGAGATTCCAGGCAGACAGTTCAAAGTTTCGACTGGCTTCTTTTAGCTGCCTGTGAGACAGAAGCAAGACAATCTTAAAAAAAAAAAATAAAAAGGATATTCTAAGTTTTGTTTATCTCCTGCTACATTTCAGTTTGCATAAAATAGTACCAGAAAATGAAATGAATGTATATGTAAATTAACCAGTAATAAATGTAAGTACTTACACTATACTACACTAAAGAGGTCAGGGCTTCCTTACTTCTAAAATAAAACTCCTTCCCCCTCAAAGTCTCTCCAGAAAACAAGAATGTTAGAGGCTTTCATATCTAGCTGAAAGTATCTGTAAGAGATTGTCTTAAGCAGGCCTGTAAGAATGTGGAGTATGTTTTGTACAGCTTCTCATCTATACAATTGAGATTCTAAAATCCTTCAAAGCAGTGTCCACAGCACTTTGACTCTTAAAGAATGTAATTGATATACCAATATAGTATTCTCTATTCCCTTTGTTTATACATTCCTCTATGGAACTAAGTTAAGCAAAGGTTCTTTAGAGCTATTATGTTAATACAGTGACACAAATAATTGAGTAAAATCTATTATTCAACAATGTTTTTTACTATTAAAAGATAATTCATTATTTGAATTCTTAATAATTTGTTAATGGCTACAGTAGCTCCCAGTAAAATAAAATTAAAGCCATAGATTTTTCTATTCAAGTAATGTTTAGAAACTAGAAAAATCAAACAAAAACAATAATGTGTTAAATATTCAATTGAGGAATGCAGAGATCAGTACAGGAGAATGGAGAGAATGTAAAGAACAGTTATGGAAAAGTTAGCATTTGAGAAAATTCTTAAAGAATGCATAGCTCAAAAACATAAATAACACAATTTGAGGATACAAGATTTGCCAGACACTGTTGTGTGCTGGGATTCTCAGAAATGAGCTACACAAGCAGATCACTAATGTTTTAAGTCCAGTAGGATATATGACTATTACTCAAACAAAAGTAATTTTTTTAATGTCAAGGATTATTTTACAAAAGAGTCCATCAGTTTAGCTAACTGATATATGATAAAGCCCCCTTGAAGTAGAAAGGAGCTTGGTCAACTTTGAGAGCAGAAAGAAGAGCTAGACTGGCTGATGCATGGCAAGAAAAAGAGAAACACATGATGTCATTTTCACAGAAAGGCCAGACTCTAAGGCCCTTTGTAGGGTAAGGCAAAACTTAGAAACTTTTACTAAGTGTGACAGAAAGTCCAGGAGTGGGAAAAGAGATCTGATCTTCCATTGAAGGTTCAAGTGTATGGTGGGTGGAGAGCTATGTAAGGGTGCAACCATGGCAAATGACTTATTTGGAAAGTATTGGGCAGATAACTTTAGTGTGGGCTAAAGTAAGGAGAGTGAAGATTAAAAGATGCAGACATATTTGCAAGGTTTGTTTTAGTTAGAATTGAAATAACTTACTGAAGGGCAGAGAATTGAGTGGTGTAAAGTAAAGGCAATTTTTTGTCTTGAAGAACTGGATGTGAGGACCAATTAACTCTAAAGTTTGCTGAGTTAGAGATGTCCATTGCATATCTATGTGGAGATAAAAAGCAGGCATTTAAGTCAAAGATGAAGATTCAATTAAGAATTTTAAAGTACCACCATCCCATGTCCTATTTTATTTTGTAGTAACAACACCTTTTTGAGAGAGATATTACTTAAAATATTTTAGGTGAGGAAGTGGATATAAGGAATATTGAGTAATTTTTAAAATTGTTGTAATTTTAAAAAGGTAGAATGAAAATTTGGATTCCAGTCTTTATAGCTTTACAGGCACTTATCTTTTTACTGCTTTGAGTGGGTAGGTGGAAAGGATGGCTGGAGGGGATTCTTTTGGAAATATCAAAGCAAACAAACTACAAAAATAAAAATTGGTTACTAAAAGCCATGGGACATCCATTTGCCTTTGGGGACTATGTTCAGCATGGTTAGAACATAGAAGTGTTGAGAGAGAAAATCATGCTTGAAGAAACAGTTGGAAAATGGATTACATGCTGAGGATATATTTTCTGAAACTATGGAATGTTCTTAAATTACTTTGATCAGAAAAAAAGAATAAGTGTTTTATAAAGATCACTTTGGCATTATTAGGGAAGACTAACTGAAATGGTCTTAGACTGGAAGTAGGAAGTTTTCCATGTTAGGAATAGTGAGGATTTGATTTGTACCAGTAGCAACAGGAAAAGTGAGATATAGGTAGCTTTGTCAGAATATTTAGAAGTTTAAAAAATTATTTTAGTAGCTGGATTCACAGGATGAAACATAATTGTAAACAAACAATATAATCTCTGGATTGAGACACAAGTTTGATGGTGATGACTTTAAATGCAATAAAATACAGTAAATATACAGGCAATAAGTTAATTTGAAGGTAAACTAATGAAAATAGTTTAGCCATGTTGACTCAAGATAATATACTTTACCCTTAGGAGTGCTAAGATTACCTTTTCAAGATAGCCAATTAAGTATTCAGTTCATTTAAATTAGCTAACTATGTGGTAAAGAAAACACTTACTCCAGAGTAAATGTTGCTGCCCGGTCCATTACTTGGATTAACCTAAAAGCCCCACTTCAGCAGAACATGTCTTACTTTTTTTCTGTAGTAGCTATTGCTCCCTTTATCAATATAAGACAGGAAGCTTTTCTCTGATCAGAAATATAAAAAAAAAATCAACTTTCAGTCTAAGACTGAGATGGCCCTAGTAGCTTCAAGTTTTTGTCATTTTCAAGTAAGTCCCAGCTTTTCAAATTTCATCAGAAAAATTTTCTCTCCTTTTGATACTGATGAAAAGTCTTTAACCTGTGCCTTGGTATTATCGACATCTTCATTATGCAAATATATGATGTTGTGGGAAATTATAAGCCACAGCAATTGACTATAACGAGAATTCATTGTGCAGAGGGGTGGTTAGGAACAAGAAGCCTAATTCTATGAAGATTCCGAAGGAGCTACATGGACCAGGGTAGAAATTCCTGTAAGGTAAGATCACATATTTTTTCAAATAATCAGTATGTGTTCTGTAGACCTAAGAGATTTAACTGTCACATTTTAAGGTAAATGTCAAAGAAAAAATTATATATTTGAAATGGAATAAAGAGACGTCTGTTTAGACAACTGGTCAAACCCAGTAAAAGGTTTCAGCTATTTTCCCTACAAATTTAACTTCAAAATTGGGACAGTTGGAGAAATGTGAATATATATTATAGACTAAATAATAGTTTGTATAAATGTTAAATTTTGTGAATTCAATAATCGTATATGGTTAATTAAGAATATATCCATTTTGTGGGAAAAAAACTATTGAAGTATCTAGAGGTAAAATGGCATCAGATATTCAACCCACTGTGAAATGGGTCAAAGCATATATATGTGTTTGGGTGTGGGTGTGTGGGCATCTGCATACAGAAAGAGAAACATAAAATACTATAACAAATATAGCAAAATATTACTTGATGAATCTGGATAATGAGCACACCAAGTTTCTTTTTATTGTTACTTTTCACTAATTGTGCAATTCTCTGTAATTACTACAAAGTCAATTTTTAAACAATGAATATGCTTTTAATTATAGTATTGGAAGCTATATTTTAGAGTTCATGGCACAGTTTTTGGAAGTAATTTCAATGCAGTTACAATTGAAGAAATGTAGGCAACATTCTCTCTTTCTCATTCATTGTTATATTTCATAACAAAAATTTTCAGCTTCACTGTATGCAGTAAAGTGAAAAGAATGTGACTGAGTAATGTTATTTAGAAATTAGGATTTGTGACCATGAAATGTTTCCTGATTAACTTGATAGTCTGTGTTTTTAAGAAAACTTTTGTTTGGAAAATAATTTTGTTTTGTTTTGTTTTTTCGAGAGACTGACCAATCGTAAATCATGATTCAAAGTATCAGAGTTTCTCAGCAAATTATGAGTATTTAACAAATTCAGGATATGGATTACCCTTTCTCAACGGTTTTAAAGTATGTTGCTATATTCACTGTATAGAATAGAATGTATTATTTTCACTTGGAGCTCAAAAATGTGAGGTGATTCATTATATTTGCACATATAAAAATTACAGCGTTGCAAAATCTTGTTTAGTATAAAATTTTGTGCATATTTTAGCTCAATATTCTTGATTTTTAAAATTGAAATTATGGACCTTCAAGTCATTTTTTTATGAAAATTTACATAAACTATCTTGGAGATACATGCCAGATATTCATAACCTCATGTCCTAACAATCTTTATAATTTTATATAATATATTCCCAAAGAATACTGATATAGAAATAAAAAATATGTCTGGTGCAACTCTCTATAATGCTCCTTTTTATTGTCTCCAGTTAATACTGTTAATCTACATATATACACACAGTATTAAATGAAAATGATTATATATATCCATATTAAGAAAAACAATATTTTAAAAAAGAATTCTTCTAGTGATTTTTTTCAAATATGTAATAATTTATAACAAACATGTAAACATGTAATAATAGGTTTAATTTCATCTATTAGTTGTTTTGGACTTCTAAACTGTCAAAAACATGGTAAATTTAAATAATCGATGTAAAAACTATTTTAGAAAGTTTTGAAATGCTATTAGAAGTACTATTCATAATAAATTTAAAAACATTTTAGGATAACTTCATATTTTTAACTTTTTAATTTTAGGGGTTGCATAGCACACATTTATCTATGTAACAAACTTGCACATCCTACACATATGCCCTGAAACTTAAAAATAATAATAATAATAATAATTTTTGTAAAAAAGAAAAGAAAAAATATATCATCTGACATATTTTGAAAATTGGTAGTTCTTTGACTTCAATATTTATATCAGGGCATTTAATGAATTCTATGTTAGGATGAAATCAATGTTTTAAACTTATGGAACTATAAAATATTTTATATAATAATTTATAAAATATTATTGCCACGTAGAAAATAAGAGAATCTCATGTGGTTTTTGTCTTTGGTTCTGTTTATATGCTGGATTACATTTATTGATTTGCGTATATTGAACCAGCCTTGCATCCCAGGGATGAAGCCCACTTGATCATGGTGGATAAGCTTTTTGATGTGCTGCTGGATTCGGTTTGCCAGTATTTTATTGAGGATTTTGGCATCAATGTTCATCAAGGATATTGGTCTAAAATTCTCTTTTTTGGTTGTGTCTCTGCCAGGCTTTGGTATCAGGATGATGCTGGCCTCATAAAATGAGTTAGGGAGGATTCCCTCTTTTTCTATTGATTGGAATAGTTTCAGAAGGAATGGTACCAGTTCCCACTTGTACCTCTGGTAGAATTCGGCTGTGAATCCATCTGGTCCTGGACTCTTTTTGGTTGCTAAGCTATTGATTATTGCCACAATTTCAGAGCCTGTTATTGGTCTATTCAGAGAGTCAACTTCTTCCTGGTTTAGTCTTGGGAGGGTGTATGTGTCGAGGAATTTATCCATTTCTTCTAGATTTTCTAGTTTATTTGCGTAGAGGTGTTTGTAGTATTCTCTGATGGTAGTTTGTATTTCTGTGGGATCGGTGGTGATATCCCCTTTTATCACTTTTTATTGCGTCTATTTGATTCTTCTCTCTTTTTTTCTTTATTAGTCTTGCTAGTGGTCTATCAATTTTGTTGATCCTTTCAAAAAATCAGCTCCTGGATTCATTAATTTTTTGAAGGGTTTTTTGTGTCTCTATTTCCTTCAATTCTGCTCTGATTTTAGTTATTTCTTGCCTTCTGCTAGCTTTTGAATGTGTTTGCTCTTGCTTTTCTAGTTCTTTTAATTGTGATGTTAGGGTGTCAATTTTGGATCTTTCCTGCTTTCTCTTGTGGGCATTTAGTGCTATAAATTTCCCTCTACACACTGCTATGGTTATCTCAATAGATGCAGAAAAGGCCTTTGACAAAATTCAACAACGCTTCATGCTAAAAACTCTCAATAAATTACGTATTGATGGAACGTATCACAAAATAATAAGAGCTATCTATGACATACCCACAGCCAATATCATACTGAATGGGCAAAAAGTGGAAGCATTCCCTTTGAAAACTGGCACTAGACAGGGATGCCCTCTCTCACCACTCCTATTCAACATAGTGTTGGAAGTTCTGGCCAGGGCAGTTAGGCAGGAGAAAGAAATAAAGAGTATTCAATTAGGAAAAGAGGAAGTCAAATTGTCCCTGTTTGCAGACAACATGATTGTATATCTAAAAAACCCCATTGTCTCAGCCCAAAATCTTCTTAAGCTGATAAGCAACTTCAGCAAAGTCTCAGGATACAAAATCAAGATACAAAAATCACAAGCATTCTTATACACCAATAACAGACAAACAGAGAGCCAAATCATGAGTGAACTCCCATTCACAACTGCTTCGAAGAGAATAAAATACCTAGGAATCCAACTTACAAGAGATGTGAGGGACCTCTTCAAGGAGAACTACAAACCACTGCTCACTGAAATAAAAGAGGATACAAAGAAATGGAAGAACATTCCATGCTCATGGGTAGGAAGAATCAATATCGTGAAAATGGCCATACTGCCCAAGGTAATTTACAGATTCAATGCCATCCCCATCAAGCTACCAATGCCTTTCTTCACAGAATTGGAAAAAACTACTTTAAAATGCATATGGAACCAAAAAAGAGCCCGCATCGCCACGTCAATCCTCAGCCAAAAGAACAAAGCTAGAGGCATCACACTACCTGACTTCAAACTATACTACAAGGGTACAGTAACCAAAACAGCATGCTACGGGTACCAAAACAGAGATATAGATCAATGGAACAGAACAGAGCCCTCAGAAATAATGCTGCATATCTACAACTATCTGATCTCTGACAAACCTGAGAAAAATAAGCAATGGGGAAAGGATTCCCTATTTAATAAATGGTGCTGGGAAAACTGGCTAGCCATATGTAGAAAGCTGAAACTGGATCTCTTCCTTATACCTTATACAAAAATTAATTCAAGATGGATTAAAGACTTAAACGTTAGACCTAAAACCATAAAAACCCTAGAAGAAAACCCAGGCATTACCATTCAGGACATAGGCATGGGCAAGGACTTCATGTCTAAAGCACCGAAAGCAATGGCAACAAAAGCCAAAATTGACAAATGAGATCTAATTAAACTAAAGAGTTTCTGCACAGCAAAAGAAACTACCATCAGAGTCAATAGGCAGCCTACAAAATGGGAGAAAATTTTTGCAACCTACTCATCAGACAAAGGGCTAATATCAAGGATCTACAATGAACTCAAACAGATTTACAAGAAAAAAACAAACAACCCCATCAAAAAGTGGACGAAGGACATGAACAGACACTTCTCAAAAGAAGACATTTATGCAGCCAAAAAACACGTGAAAAAATGCCCACCATCACTGGCCATCAGAGAAATGCAAATCAAAACCACAATGAGATACCATCTCACACCAGTTAGAATGGCAATCATTAAAAAGTCAGGCAACAACAGGTGCTGGAGAGGATGTGGAGAAATAGGAACACTTTTACACTGTTGGTGGGACTGTAAATTAGTTCAACCATTTTGGAAGTCAGTGTGGCGATTCCTCAGGGATCTAGAACGAGAAATACCATTTGACCCAGCCATCCCATTACTGGGAATATACCCAAAGGACTATAAATCATGCTGCTATAAAGACACATGCACACGTATGTTTATTGTGGCACTATTCACAATAGCAAAGACTTGGAACCAACCCAAATGTCCAACAATGATAGACTGGATTAAGAAAATGTGGCACATATACACCATGGAAAACTTTACAGCCATAAAAAACGATGAGTTCATGTCCTTTGTAGGGACATGGATGAAATTGGAAATCATCATTCTCAGTAAACTATCGCAAGGACAAAAAACCAAACACCGCATGTTCTGACTCATAGGTGGGAATTGAACAATGAGAACACATGGACACAGGAAGGGGAACCTCACACTCTGGGGACTGTTGTGGGGTGGGGGGAGGGGGGAGGGATAGCATTAGGAGATATACCTAATGCTAAATGACGAGTTAATGGGTGCATCACACCAGCATGGCACATGTATACACATGTAACTAACCTGCACATTGTGCACATGTACCCTAAAACTTAAAGTATAATAATAATAATAATAAAATTAGAAGTATTCTGAGAAAAAAAAGAAAATAAGAGAATCTCCATTGAACGTATATACTTCACTTTAAATTTCATTGCAGAAGAAGTTGAGATGGTGTTAAAAAACTCTATCTAACCGATGTATCAGATCTCAGTTTTAATTTTATGTCATTTAAAATGCGCTTTTAAAATGTTTAAACAAGGAAAAAATGCTCTTTTGTTGCAATAGCTTATTTTTTTTAACTTTTTACTTGTAAATAATTTTACACTCACAGAAAGTTGACAAAGAAATGTCATGCAATACCCTTACCCACATTCAGCTATAGTCAACATTTTACCCCATTTGTTTGAACTCTCTCCCCCTCTTTCTCTTAACTTGCCTTTCTCTCTTGTCCATTTTTTAAATTACTCAATCACATATTTCATTTTATCATTTTTTAAATTTTACTTTAAGTTCTGGGATACCTGTGCAGAACGTGCAGGTTTGTTACATAGATATACGTGTGCCATGATGGTTTGCTGCACCTATCAACCCATCATCTAGGTTTTAAGCCCCGCATGCATTAGATATTTGTCCTAATGCTCTTCCTCTCCTTGACCCCTACCACCCGAAATCTCTTTTTTATAGTAAAAGTTTATTTTTTGTTTTTGACAATAGCTAATCAAATATTGGATTAAGCTAAAAAGATATATAATATTATTTTAAAAGGCATATGGAATTAAATAGCCTAGATACTCCTAAATAGTTACATTGGTTAAAGAAAATCTGAGTTATAATTTTGTCATCTACAAAATACAAGTAATCCTTTTTTATATCTTATAAAGATACTATAAAACTCAAACAAAACAATTCAATAAAGACTTCTAAATACTATACGATGTTATAGAAATAAAAAGAAATTCTTAGAAATTTGTGGAAATTAGAGGAGAGGCGTGAAAACTTCTCTCATTCTCCATAAAAGTAACCTTTTGTTTGTCATGTTAAATTAGATTGCTGAAGGATCCATGTGACATCTTACTTAAGCTCATAATTCTGTCTATAAATGAAGTTTTATCAAATGATTTTATAAAACAAACACTGTATTATAGTAAAGGTTTTTTGTTGTTGTTGTTTGTTTTTGAGACAGAGTTTGGAGTCTCGTTCTGTCGCCAGGCTGGAATGCAGGGGCGTGATCTCGGCTCGCTGCAACCTCTGTCTCCCGGGTTCAACAATTCTCCTGCCTCAGCCTCCCAAGTAGCTGGAATTACAAGCATGCACCCACCACCCCCAGCTAATTTTTGTATTTTTAGTGGGGGAAGGGGGGGATCACTATGTTGGCCAGGATGGTCTCGATCTCCTGACCTCGTGATCCATCCACCTCGACCTCCCAAAGTCCTGAGATTACAGGAGTGAGCCACTGCTCCTGGCTAGTAACGTGTTTGTTTGTTTGTTTGTTTTAGTGCATTGAGTCTTGTGTTTGATATATGCAGGGAATAAAAACCGTGTCACATCGGAAACTATTGTGGCAGCTAGATATAAGAACCTCCAAGAGAAAATATGGAGACCTGTGTTGTATTTTCACGTATCTTGGGAGGTTACACTGTAAAATATCGAACTGTTACAGCAATTTTTCAGTTTGATAATTGGATTGATAAAGTCACACAGGTCATGGTCACTGAACAAATCTGTAAAAGTAATATATTTGTGAAACAATAATTTATATCAAAATTTCATTGGAAAACTGTCAAAACAATCATTCAAGCCAAATATTTTGGAAGGATATTGTAATTTATGAAGCAAATACCCATACTGAGGCACAAAATGACATATGAGGGTATATGGAGAACCAGTGTGATGAAGTAGGCCCATATGCCTATATGTTTATAAATTAGTTTCAACATAGAAAGAGAGGACAGAGAAAGTTGTCATTTCTTCATAAGAAAAGTAACATTTAGTAGACTAAGTGATTACACCACAGTTATACAAGTATCCATCTTAATAGGATTGAAACCAAAGTATCACTGATATTAATGACAAAAAATGTTTTGGTTTTGGTTTACATCGGTGATTTTCAAGCACATAAATTGATTTTTTAAAATAAAATATGATTTTCTTAATTTACTCAGAACAAAGCTATTCTTTGTTTAATATTCTATCCAATACGTTATGAATATCTCTCTCAATAGCATGTAGGAATGAAACATTCTTCCCAACATATCAAATGTCATTATGAAAATCATTGAAATTGTGAGGTTTCAAATAATAATTAATGGAAAGAAAGTAGAAAGGCAACAGAAGAATGGAGGATTAAATTGGAGAATACTGTAGAAATTTTTTAATAAAGACTAATAATTGGCTGCATTGGTATAAAAAAAAGATGACTAGAGTATCCATGAAAATGCTTGCAGGCAGGCATATGTGATCTTATGCAGGGTATTTAAGACTGGACCTTCAAAAAAGTGTTGGTAGTACCAGAGGCAGGATATATGGCACAATCTAAATTCAGAATAGTCTTAAATGAAGTTATTTTTTCTGTAGTGTTAATGACTTTTTTTTTTTTTAACTTTAAGTTCTGGGATACATGTGCAGAACGTGCAGGTTTTTTACATAGGTATACGTGTGCCATGGTGGTTGTTGCACCTATCAACCTGTCATCTAGCTTTTAAGCCCCGCATGCATTAGGTATTTGTCTTAATGCTCTCCCTCCCCTTGCTCCTGATTCCCTCACAGGCCCAGGTGCCTGTTGTTCCCCTCCCTTTGTCCATGTGTTCTCATTGTTCACCTCCCACTTATGAGTGAGAACATGGGGGGTTTGATTTTCTGTTCCTGTGTTAGTTTGCTGAGGATGATGGTTTCCAGCTTCATCCATGTCCCTGCAAAGGACATGAACTCATCCTTTTTTATGGCTGCATGGTATTCCATGGTGTATGTGTGCCACATTTTCTTTATCCAGTCTATCATCGATGGGCATTTGGGTTGGTTTCAAGCCTTTGCTATTGTGAATAGTGCCACAATAAACATACGTGTGCATGTGTCCTTATTGTAGAATGATTTATAATCCTTTAGGTATATACCCAGTAACAGGATTGCTGGGTCAAATGGTATTTCTAGTTCTAGATCCTGGAGGAACCACCACACTGTCTTCCACAATGGTTGAACTAATTTATACCCCCACCAACAGTGTAAAAGTGTTTCTATTTCTCCACATCCTCTCCAGCATCTGTTGTTTTTGATTTATTTTTTTTTTTTTGAGATGGAGTCTCGTTCTGTCGCCCAAGCTGGAGTGCAGTGGCCTGATCTCAGCTCACTGCAAGCTGTGCCTCCTGGGTTCATGCCTTTCTCCTACCTCAGCTTCCCAAGTAGCTGGGACTACAGGCGCCTGCCACCAAGCCTGGCTAATTTTTTGTATTTTTTAGTAGAGACGGGGTTTCACCGTGTTAGCCAGGATACTTCTCGATCTCCTGACCTCGTGATCCGCCTGCCTCAGCCTCCCAAAGTGTTGGCATTACAGGCATGAGCCACCGTGCCGGCCTGTTTCTTGACTTTTTAATAATTGCCATTCTAACTGGCGTGAGATAGCATCTCATTGTGGTTTTGATTTGCATTTCTCTAATGACCAGTGATGATGAGCTTTTTTTCATATATTTGTTGGCTGCATAAATGTCTTCTTTTGAGAAGTATCTGTTCATATCCCTTGCCTGCTTTTTGATGGGGTTGTTTTTTTCATGTAAATTTGTTTAAGTTCCTTGTAGATTCTGTATATTAGACCCTAGTCAGATGGATGGATTGCAGAAATTTTCTCCCCATTCTGTAAGTTGCCTGTTCACTCTGATAGTTTCTTTTGCTGTGCAGAAGCTCTTTAGTTTAATTAGATTTTGGCTTCTGTTGCAATTGCTTTTGGTGTTTTAGTCATGAAGTATTTGCCCATTCATATGTCCTGAATGGTATTGCCTAGGTTTTCTTCTAGAGTTTTTATTGTTTTAGGTTTTATGTTCAAGTGTTTAATCCGTCTTGAGTTAATTTTTGTATAAGGTGTAAGGAAGGGGTCCAGTTTCAGTACTCTCCATACGGCTAGCCAGTTTTCCCAGCACCATTTATTAAATAGGGAATCCTTCACCCCATTGCTTGTTTTTGTCAGATTTGTCAAAGATCAGATGGTTGTAGATGTGTGGTGTTTTTTTCTGAGGCCTCTATTTAGTTCCATTGATCTATATATCTTTTTTTGTATCAGTACCATGTTGTTTTTGCTACTGTAGCCTCGTAGTAGAAAGTCAGGTAGCGTGATGCTTCCAGCTTTCTTCTTTTTGCTTAGGATTGTCTTGGCTATAGGAGATCGTTTTTGGTTCCATATGAAATTTAAAGCAGTTTTTTTCTAGTTCTGTGAAGAAAGTCAATGGTAGCTTGATGAAAACAGCACTGAATCTATAAATTACTTTGGGCAGTATGGCCATTTTCACAATATTGGTTCTTCCTATCCATGAGCATGGAATATCTTTCATTTGTTTGTGTCCTCTTTTATTTCCTTGAGCAGCGGTTTGTAGTTCTCCTTAAAGAGGTCCTTCATGTCCCTTGTAAGTTGTATTCCTAGGTATTTTATTCTCTTTGTAGCAATTGTGAATGGGAGTTAACTCATGATTTGGCTCTCTGCTTGTCTATTATTGATGTATAGGAATGCTTGTGATTTTTGCACATTGATTTTGTATCTTGAGACTTTGCTGAAGTTGTTTATCAGTTTAAGGAGATTTGGGTCTGAGATGACGGGGTTTTCTAAATACACAATTATGTCATCTGTAAACAGAGACCATTTGACTTCCTGTCTTCCTATTAGTATACCCTTTATTTATTTCTCTTGCCTGATTGCCCTGGCCAGAACTTCCAATACTATGTTGAGTAAAAGTGTCGAGAGAGAGCATCCTTGTCTTTTGCCAGTTTTCAAGGGGAATAAGTTGACTTTTGTAGCTTCTCCATACAAAGTATGGATGTTATATAGTCTAAACCCAAGGAGTGCAGGAGTCTTTGTCTCTTTTATTTCCTGGTTAATTATAAATTATTTTAATATAACCAAAATATGGTAGATGCTCAATTATACTTACTAAATGAATGGATAATTAATAATCAATGCTGTAATTACAGTTCTCCAGAAAGACGGAACCAGTGAGAGAGAGAGAGAGAAAAAAAAAATAGATAGACAGATAGGTAGATAGATGATAGATAGTTGAGAGGAAATTTTTTAGGAGAATTGGTTCACACAACAATAATGAAGGTTGAGAAGTCCCAGGACCAGACATCTGCAAGCCGGAGACCCTGGGATGCCAGGAGGTGGCTCAGTCTTAGTATGAATGTCTCAGAACCAAGAAAGCCAATGGTGTAACTCAATCTGAGACCAAAGCCCTGATAGCCTAGCGGGCTTCTACTGTTAAGTCCTGGAGTCCAAAGGCTGGAGAGCCTGTAGTTACTGTTCAAAGACAAGAGAGCAAGAGTGTATCCTAATTCCAGCAGAAAGATGGGAACATTTGCCTTTTCTCTGCTTTTGTTCTCTCTAGGCCACCAGCAGATTGAATGGTGCATCCCCTCATTGAGGGTGGATCTTCCCCACCAAGTCCACTCAGAATCACATTCAATCAATCAAGTCTCTAGGTGTTCTTTAATATAGTCAATTTGACACCTAAAATTAACCATCACAGATGCTAAACTAATACATATCCCAAAGCATACTGATAATATAAAATTGTTCTACTGATTTCTTTTTGGTACTACATGACTTGAATCTTCAATTAACTAATTAAAGGTAAAACTAAAAGGAAATAAACATGAAACATTATATTTGTGGGCCAACTAAAACACTATGAATCTTGAATTCAGTTTTCATAGTAGATAGAAACACTTTTCTATACTGCCAAATATACCAAATTAGAAAAAAATAAAATAAAAATTGTAAGACATATATGAAGTTAAATTACAGTCTAAATTTCATAAGTGTAAAAATACCTATACACATGTATTTGTTTGACTTATTTATATTAGTTTTAGTTAATGGCTTTACATAGTATGAGTATTAAATTATTTTCATTCAACTTAGCAAATAAGTCATAGTGAGTATGTATTGAAAAAATTATGGCTATTATATTTATCCTCCTCAAATATTATTTCAATTTTATTTATATTATTTTGGATTAGTGTTAAAGAAGGTGTCATTAATCTTATATTTTGTGGTAAACTTTGAAAAAAGTTTATTTATACTGTTCTTCGATTTGATTTAGATGAATTGTATACTATAGTTTTTCTACATATTATGCGTGTTTAATTTTGGAATGAGATCCAGTGTAGAGCGTTTTCAAAATCCAAACCATTATTCTAACCTATTTTGCTATGTTTTTAAATAAAATCCCTTTACTATTAAATTAAAAAAATTGTTCCTTCTATAAAAATATGAGGTTAACTGATTAATCAAATCTTAAAGACTTAGTAAATTTAAATTAATAAACACAACTGAATGATAAATAATATATTTTATCATTATGTCAGAAAGGTATTTGAAATAGGAAGACAAAGTCAAGTTTTAGAATATTAAGCTTAAAAACAACAATCAAGGTCTTAAAGTCAGTTAGGACTCTGATAAGTTATATTTACACTGAAACACAGTAGTATAAAATCACTGTTAATATAATTTTCAAAATGGTAATTCAATATAAATTAATATAATTTACATGATTATTAATTTTAGAAATAGATAATATTAGCATTAGATTATCTAATCTATAATTGAGCATGAGAAATTTAGGTTAGTCAGATTATCCTAATCATGAAAACACAAGCACAAATTTCATGAAGAAAATATACAGTCTAATTTTAAAAAAGGAAAAAGACATACAGATATTTTTAAAACCTCAATTATCAAATTTGTTTAATTTTTTCGAGGATTCACATAGAATATGTGAACTTGAATTCTGATATAAATATTATTCAGAGCTAGAGACGGCTTTTGCTCTATTTTACACCTTTAAAAGTATATTTCAGTATTGTTATTCTTCTTTGGTGGGGGTTAGTGGTGATATTTATCTCTTTCTTTATATTACATTTAGCTAGCTTATTAGTCTCAATAAACTGACAAAAACAGAGATCATTCATTTTAAAATACTTCATAATCTAGAGTTAGAAGAACATTTTATTTGCGCTATGTGAGAAACAGGGCCTGTATCATTTGTAAGCTCACAGGCCGCAATGTAGTGATTTTAAAACAAAAATTGTATTATTTTCATTAATTCTGTGTTTCAGAGATTGGGATGCGGAATAGTGGGTATGGCTTCTTTTTTTTTTTTCTATTATGTGTGGAGATAAGAATAATTAAAGTTTGTAGATGACTTGAAAGCTAGGAGCTGAAATCATCTGGAGGCTCTTTCAACTTACTCTTGACACCAGGGTTAGGATAACTTGAAGACTGTGCTGGCTGACTAAGCGTATATTCTTCTTGTGGCTCAGCTGGTGAAAATTTTAATGTAATGTAATGCAATGCAATGTAATTTTTAATTTACAGATTTTATATATATTGTATATAGAGAGATAATATGTATATCTATCTGTGGGTTACAATGTGATATTTTGATATATATTGAGCCTGTGGAATGACTAAATCAAGCTAACATATCTATCACCTGATATACTTATCAATTTTTTGTGGACTGTTAAAATCTAATCCTTGGGCAATTGTAAAATATGCAACATATTATTATTAATTAAACTGGAAGATATTATGCTAAATGAAACAAGCCAGATGCAAAAGGGCAAACACTATGTGATCTCACTTACATATATAATCTACTAAAGTCAAAGTCATAGAAATAGAGAAGAGAACAATGGAATTTTCAAAACACCAAAGGAATTCCATGCATAGGCCGGGCACGGTGGCTCAAGCCTGTAATCCCAGCACTTTGGGAGGCCGAGGTGGGTGGATCACCTGAGTTCAGGAGTTCGAGACCAGCCTGGCCAACGTGCTGAAACTCCATCTCTAATAAAAATGCAAAAATTAGCTGGGTGTGGTGGCAGGTTCCTGTAATCCCAGCTATTCAGGAGGCTGAGGTAGGAGAATTGCTTGAACCCAGGAGACGGAGGCTGTAGTGAGCCGAAATCGCATCACTGCACACCAGCCTGGATGACAAGAGTGAGACTCCGTCTCAAAAAAAAAAAAAAAAAAGAAAAAGAGAAAAAAAATTCTATGCATAAACAAACACAAAGTTAAAAATCTGGTTGTCATACAAACTTGACCTTATTTGTTTCCAACATTAATTTAACTCATTAGTTAGGTAACCAGCAGAATGATAAAGCTATTTCCCCAACAGAGTAATTTTCTAAAGTCTCCTTAGCTCAAGGAATTATAGAGTCTAATAAAAGTTGATATTCTCTGTTTTGATTAAGGTGAACTGTGAGCTATGTAACAAAGTGTGGTTCTAAAGGATACATGTTGATTGGCAATGTCATATATTCTAAATTTTAATTTTCATATTAATTATTAATGAAAATGTAGAATGTAACCTTTTTTACTTATAGCTGCTTTTATTCTATGGAGTTAAATGTCATTCAAGAAGTATACAGCCACCCAGGCATATATATACATGATGATTACTGAGGTTTTAAGGCCTATTTTTTTCCACCTAACCAATACAGATTTTAGTTTTTTGTTTTCATACTCAAAACAAGTAAAGGTTTGTTCATATTTTCATTGATGGTCATATAATTTTTTTTATATTATGTTTATGTTATTCTAAACCTCTGAAGTCTATATCAATTGCTTATAGTTTCTAAGCTACTTAGGCATTTATTATTTCTGTTTTAGCTGTATTGATAATAAAACATAACTGTGTAAGATAACTTTATAACTTTTTTGGAGTCAGTTGCAATCAACACTTTATTAAATAAAAAGATTTCTGTTTGTAGAATTTAATACTAATGGTAGTATTATGTAAAAGTAGCTTTCTAACAATTGTATAATTTTAATTAAATGTTTTCTTAGCCCTTACAAAATCAATTCATTTGTTTTACTTCTCTTTCAGTTTTAAATACTAACAAAAGGGAAAAGAATAAAACTGATTTAAATGCCTAATATTGTACTGCAAAAATGTGAAAGGGATAAAAACTATTCAGTGTCAGTGTGTAACTCAATAAGAATCCTTTGTTTCAAAGAACAATTGGCTCTACATTGTGATTTTTTCATAAGTATGATTCAGTTGCTCTTTTAAACATAAAGTCAAGGGACTCCTCACTACAAAAAAAATACTAAGAGGAAAATTGATCTAGTGTTGGGATAGAAATATATTATCAGTATCATATGTATTATCAGCATCACATGCATTTTGATGAATTCTAAATTTCTGGGATAGATGCAGCATATTATTTAAGATTCTTTTTAGTGACTTACTTAGAAATACACCATGTTGAACACATCTTCACTTAAAACTGTTAGATTAACTGACAATTATATGTATGTGTGTTTTATTAATATAATTTATTTTTAAAACAGTTTTAGGTTTATAGAAAATTGAGCAGAGAGTGTAGAGAGTTCCCATATACCCCCTTATTATACCTTGCGTTAGTGTTAGGGCTGATGCTTGTTAAAACTGATCAGGCAATACTGATATATTATTATTATTGGGAACAGGCCCCCCAAAATCTGGCCATAAACTGTTCCCAAAACTGGCCTCAAACAAAATCTCTGCAGCATTGTGACATGTTCGTGATGGCCATAACACCCACACTGGAAGGGTGTGTGTTTACCGGAATGAGGGCAAGGAACACCTGGCCTAACCAGGGTGAAAACCACTAAAAGGTGTTCTTAAACCACAAACAACAGCATGAGCGATCTGTGCCTTAAGGACATGCTCCTGCTGCAGATAACTAGCCAAACTCATCCCTTTATTTCAGCCCATCCCTTTGTTTCCCATAAGGAATACTTTTAGTTAATCTATAATCTATAGAAACAAGGCTTATCACTGACTTACTGTCAATAAATACGTGGATAAATCTCTGTTCGAGGCTCTCAGCTCTGAAGGCTGTGAGACCCCTGATTTCCCACTCCACACCCCTATATTTCTGTGTGTGTGTCTTTAATTCCTCTAGCGCCTCTGGGTTAGGGTCTCCCCTACCGATCTGGTCTCGGCAATTTTTACCTAAATTTATAGTTTAGGATTCAGTCCTTGGTTATACAGTTCTCTGTGTTTAATCACAGATGTTTTAACAAAATTTGTATTTCTCTCTCTTTAAAATAAATTTTATTATATATATTTAAGATATGATGTTATATAATACATATAGTAAAATAGTTACTATAGTGAAGCAAATTTACATATATTAATCATCTCATATAATTATCCATTTTTGTGCCAATAGTAGTTACTCATTTAGTAAAAATATCAAATACAATACAGTATTATTAACTATAGTATTCATGTTTTATTTAGACTTGTTAATTCTACATATCTGCTTTGTATCCTTTGACAAGTGAGATCATGTAAAAAATACTAAAAGGAAAAAACTAAAAAAAAAATTTGTTCTATATCTGGATTATTTTACCTTGGATAATGTCCTCTAGGTTCATGCACATTGTGGCAAATGACAGGCTTTATTTTTTTGAAGCTGAATAATATTACATTGTAATTTATATACTATGATATCTTTATCTCTTCATCTAACAACAGAAACTTAGGTTATTTTTATATCTTGACTATTGTGAGTAATGATGCTATGAACACAAGAGTGCAGATACCTTTACGAGGTGATGATTTCTTTCCTTTGGGTATAAACTTAGAAGAGAGATTGCTACATTCTATGAATAGGAACACATAGAGAGCTCATGGATTGAGAAAATTAATATTATTAAAATGTTCATACTGGCTGGGAACAGTGGCTCATGCCTGTAATCCCAGCAATTTGGGAGGCCAAGGCAGATGGATCACCTGAGGTGAGGAGTTCAAAACCAGCCTGGTCAACCTGACGAAACCCCGTCTCTACTAAAAAATGCAAAAATTAGCCAGGCATGGTGGTGGGCGCCTGTAATCCCAGCAACTCAGGGTGGTGCTGAGGTACGAGAATCGCTTGAACCCAGGAGGTGGAGGTTGCGGTGAGCCGAGATCGTGCCACTGCACTCCAGCCTGGGTGACAGAATGAGATTCAGTCTCAAAAATAAAAAAAGTTTATACTGCTCAAAGCAATTTCAACACAATCTCTATCAAAACCCCAATGACATTCTTTATGGAAATGGAAAAAGAAATTCTAAAATCTAAGTGGAACTGCAAAAAACCCTAAATAGTCAAAGAAATTTGGAGAAAGAGAAACAAAATTGCAGGCATAATACTTCCTAATTTAAAATTATATTATAAAACTATAGTAATCAAAATAGAATGGTGCTGGTATAAAAACAGACACTGAGAACAGTGGAACAAAATAGAAAGCTCAGAAATGGGCTCAAACATATGAACTCAACTGATTTTTAAAAAGGGCACCAAAAGACCACAAATGGGGAAATCACAATTTCTTCAACGAGTAGTTCTCGGAAAACTATAGATTTCCACTTGCAAAAAAAATGCAATTTAACCCTTATCATACACCATACACAAAAACCAACTCAAAATGGATAAAACATCTAAACGTAAGATCTGAAACCATAAAACTCCCAGAAAAAAAACATGGGAAAACTTCTTAACATTGACCTTGGTAATGATTTTTTTGGAATATGTCACCAATAGCGTAGGCTACAAACACAAAAATAAATTAATGGCTACATAAAACTAAAAACCTCTGTGCAGCAAACGAAACAAACAAATGAAAAAGCAACCCACAGATTGAAACAATTATTCAGAAACCATATATCTTATAAGGGGGTAAGTATTCAATATGTTTAAAGAACACTTACAACTCAATAACAGGAAAACAAATAAGTTGATTACAAAACGGGCATAGGACTCAAATAGACATTACTCCAAAGAAGGCATAAAAATGGCAAAAAGGTTATCAACATTACTAATCATGACAGAATTGAACATCAAAACCACTGTGAGATACTACCTCATACTATTCGGAAAGCTGTTATAGAAATGACAAGAGGTAACAAGTATTGATAGGCTTGTGGAAAAAAGAGAGTTTTTGTGCACTGTTGGTGGGAATGTAACAGTCATGGAAAACATTATGGAAGTTACCATCAGTTTATATTTTTATGGTCTCTTTTCTGTTAGAGTAACATTTCATCCAATGAAAATGACTATATTTTGTATCCAAAATATAATATTTCTAACTCTAACAGATATTTCAATCAGGAAATAAACTTTATTATTTAAAACCTCAAATATACTTATCTATGGTTTTAGTTTCATAGAGCAAAATATATCCATTAAAAGTTAAAAACTTCAGTGTATATGATCATGTTCATTTCCTTGTGTTTTGGCAACTAAAATGAGATGAAATAATTTTTGGATTACAGATAACCATGTTCATTTCCTTGTGTTTTGGCAACTAAAATGAGATTAAATAATTTTTGGACCAGATTTCCCTATCATATTTTGCTTATCTTAATTAATAAATAATGTGATTATGTATTATTTCTCTTCTAAAATAGCAATAGCATAAAAAACTTCCTCACAATTTTTTTTTGTATTTCATTGATATTTAGATATGCAGATAGAATTGCTTTGAGGAAGGAAATGGCAACATAAGAATTACATGATAAAAATATAGGAAGATATATATGGTTATTTTTCATCTAGATACTGATGAAGTTTCTAATTTATTAGAGTATACTTTATGTAGTTTGCAAAAATCAATGCAAATAGTAAACATTATTGAAAGATTTACCTACAATTTAGTAACCTTCTTAGCAGTTTTGGTTATCATCATGGTATCTGTTATGATGAAAATTTTGTAAATCTACATCTTTAGTGTTTATACTGCATTTTGTATCCTCAAATCTGCTCTTAAGTATTCTCTGGTAGATTATTCATTGTGTGCAGTGCAACTGGCCTTAAATTCATTCTCTTGCATGAGTTACATATATAGCAGACAGAAAATTAGAATTTTTAATCTAATTTCAGAACATAATGGCAGTAAATAAAAGTTATACACATTTCCTACAGTTTCTTATACCTGTTTCGCCAGCTCAGCTAGAATATAAAGCAGGCAAAAAAAAAAAAAAAAAAAACATGAAAAACATCAAAAAATGAGACCAGCCTAGCCTTCCAGTCTACGTCTTTCTCCAGTGCTAGATAATTCCTGCCTTCGAACATTCTACTCCAAGTTCTTCAATTTGGGACTTGGACTGGCTTTGCTTGCTCCTCAGCCTGCAGATGGCCTGTTGTGGGACCTTGTGATGATGTAAGTTAATACTTACTAAACTCCCTTTTATTAATTCTGTCTCTATTAGTTTTGTCCCTCAAGAGAACTCTGACTAATACAGATGCACAGAATTGAGCCCAGGAAAATTTGGTGATTTATTTCCAAAATCACACGGCTAAGATAATTTTTGTAATTCTCAGGGAAATGCTTTTTTCACTGTATGTACTATGTTACTCCCTCTCCCATCATTAAAATACCTGCAGCTACAGTCATTCTGACAATGAGTACTTAGATGTATGTTCTATCTACAATTTTATTTTTGTTAATGTTGCATGATGTTCAGCATCATCTATGATATAATGTAGAAAACTGGCTGTAATATACTTATGTTTTATATATAATAAGAAATTGAATAGGGTGCTGAGCATTATACCTTATATCAAATGTTTTAAAGGATGTTTAAATAATGTAAAGAAAGTTTTTGTATGTTGAAACACATCATTGTGTTAGCCTGTAATGTTATAAATAATAATAATTACAATACTAGATGAGAGATTTAAAGATATTAATTTACATATGTGCACAGAGAAATTTAATATTTGAAAATTTAATTCTCTGAAGTATATGGTTTATACCAATTCTTATCTTAGTTTATCTGCTCGAATAAAATGATGTCCATTTATCCTTTAAATGTCAAATATGCAATATATATTTTGCAATGGAAAGAGCCCATTAGAGTACAAGGTAATGAACTCCTTTCGAGTATATTTTATGATTATGACATTTGTTTCAACAATAATTTAATATTTTACGCAAATCTGCAAATTTTCCATTTTGAAAAGATGTGCTTTATTCTTTAATACTACAGTTTAAGAAAGTGATATTTACATCACAGTTTGTAATAGCTGGCTGTAAATTTTAGTAGCATTTCTCTGTGATGTCAATCTGTATTGTTTACTTTAGAAACTTGGGCTATATAAAATACAAAACATAAAAATTATAAAATAATTGATTAGTTCACACAAAATTGACTATATTTTAGGTGCCTTACATATTTACACAGTGGTCCTCCCTTTCACTTTCTGCAGCTTCAATTACCTGCACAAATTAAATGGAAAATTATAGAAATAAACAATTCATAAAATTTAAATTACATGAGGTTCTGAGTACATTATGAAATTTCATGTGGTGCCACTTTATCCCACTCTACCTTTCCTTCATCACAAGTAGGAGAGTAGGTACAGCACAATGAGATATATTGAGAGACAGAGAGGGAGAGGGAGGTCACATTCACATAATTTTTATTAGCATATATTATTATAAAGGTTACATTTTATTATTTTTGTTAATATCTTACTGTGCCTAATTTATAAATTAAACTTTATTATAGGCATAGAAAAAACATAGTATATATAGGATTTGGTACTATCCATGGTTTTAGGCCTTCCTTGGGGACCTTGGAACGTATACTCTGTGGATAACGGAAGACTACTGTGCTCAAATGTAAATGCCTTTTAACATTCATGACACAAAGAAGGATATACAATAAGATCTGTATTGCTATGGTAGTTGTGAGCATTTTAAAAACATGGAAAGTCTCAGAAACCCAACAAAGTCAGATAACGTTAGTGACGTACTAGACAATGCTTAGTTTCCAACGACAATAACCAGTGATATCTTTGTCCAATTTTGAAGACTTTTACAATTTTCCCTCCATTGTATGTGACTTATTACTTCGTCTATCACTTTAAAATATCTTAGGTCAATAATAGATGGGAATTCTGCTTGTCATTATAGCTTGGATATTTGATATTGTTACATGGTGTCCTGTTTGGCAGAATGGAGATCTACTCTTTTTTCAGACATACGCTTGATCTTAGTTTTCATTATTTCTTCAACTACATTTTCAAAATTCCTTCCTTTTCGTTATAACATAGCACAATACCACATATAAAGAATAGATTTCAGTTAATCAAATTTTTAAAATCACAAAACTGCTTTATAAGAAAAAACACTTCGAAACATGATTTTCTTCACATCTTCCAAATGTTAAAACAAATCAAATTTGAACATAATCATTTATAGACACACAAACACACACACACACACACACAAACATAAATATTTATATTGTACTATGAATAATACGTTGCTTTTTTATACATAAAGATGCTATTACCATTAATATTCTCCGGCTGACAGACTTTAAGATGGTCTCCAATAATCGCTGCCTTCTAGAACTCATGTCCTTGAGTAATGCCCTCCCCTGAATGTGGGCTACCCTTGTGACTTGCTTTTAAACTACAGATTATGGCAAAGGTGCGATTTCTGTGATTAGATTTCAAAAGCTTTATAAGTTTCTTTTAGTAGATTATCTTGGTTTACTTTTTCCCTTGCTGGCTTTGGTGAAGCAAATTGCTACATCAGTGAGTCCCATGTGGCAAGCTACTGAGGTTGACCATTGGCCAATAACCAACTAGAAAATGAGATTTTCCTCATCAGCATCACCTGAGGAACTGAAAAAAACAAACAAAGGACAGGCAATGAGACCCTCAGTCCAACAGTCCAAAAGCAAGTGAATCCTGCCAACAACTGCATAAGTGAGTTTGGAATTGAATCCTTCCTTTACTGGGCCTTCAAATGAGACCCAAAGCCTAGTTGGCATCTTGATTGTAGCCTCATGAGAGATTCTGAAGTCAAAGACCAAGCTAAGCTGTGCCCAGATACTTGACCCAAAGTAGCTATGAGATGATAAGTGGGTGTCATGTCATTCCCCTAAACTTGTCACAATTTACCATACAATATAGATAATAAATATATATTCTTATTTATTTTTCTTACTAGTTTTGAAAAGAAATATACCAATTTAATTAATTGTTTTTCATGTCTGCATCAACTTTTTTAAAAAGTACATTTATATTGTGTATATTTAAGGCATACGGCATGTTGTAATGAAATTCATATATGTAGCAAAATGTTTACTATAATGAAACAAATGAACATATCCATCATTTCACATAGTTACCCATTCCTCCCCTGCCCTCTCATGACAGGAATAGCTATAATCTCATTTAGCAAAAATGCTGAGTATAATACACAATTATTAACTATAGACCTTGTTTTGTTCCTCAAATCTTTACACTTGTCTATCCTGCATATCTGTGACTTTGTATCCTTTGACCTAGACTTTTCCATCCCCCCACAACCACTTTTATTCTCTGTCTCTGTATATTTGACTTATTTATTTTTAGAGTCCATGTATAGGTGAAATCCTGCAATAGTTTTCATTCTGTATCTGGCTTATTTCACTTAGCATAATGTGAAAATGCTAAGTGTCATCCATATTGTGGTAAATGGCAGAATCTCCTAATTTTTTAATGCTGAATAATATTCTATGGTGTGTGTTCCACATTTTCTTTAACCACACATCCACTGATGGGCATTCAAGATGTTTCCATAACTTGGCTATTGTGAATAATGTTAGAATGAACATGAGAGTGTAGACATTTTTATGATTTTATCTCCTTTAGGTATAATTCCAGAAACGGGATTCCTGGGTCATTGATAATCCTATTTTTTAAAGGAATTCCATACTGGTTTCCATAACCCTGCACCAATCTACATTCCTACCAACATACACTAACTTTTTGGCATTCAGTCATTTTTATTTTTTAACATAATTTAATTTTATTTAGATTTTTTTTTTTTTTTTTTGACAGAGTCTCTCTTTATCCCCTGGCTGGAGTGCAATGGCACAATCATGGCTCATTGCAGCCTCAACTTCCTGGGCTCAAGCAATCTCCCACCTCTGCTTCCAAAGTAGCTGGGACTATGGGTATGTAACACCACACACAGCCATTTTTTTTTTTGTATTTTTTGTAGTGACAGAGTCTCCTTATGTTGCCCAAGTCATCCCCTAAACTCTTCAGCTCAAATGATCCTCCTGCCTCCGCCTCCCAAAGTGCTGGGATTACAGGCATGAGAAAACAAGCCTAGCCCATCATTTTCAAATGGATCCTATCTGTTTTAAACCTATAAAATAGGGAAATATTCACTACTATTATATTGTAGTCATGAAGAAATCATGTGTACAATTTTCCATTTACTAATGTGATCAAGTCCTTATTAAAATAAGACAAATTTGATACATAGATTTCATTTTAATATGTTAAAACTTTCATAAATCTGATTAATAGCAGAATGCAATGTATAGGTAGGTATTCTATAAAAGAAAAAAATATTTTACTTATATCTAGGCAGTCCTATACTTGAGTATCAGTGTGTAATAGAGAAGAAAATATGAAGTAACATTTTGAGTTCTTCAGCCTGTCACAGCACTTTTACACAGATGAATAGCTTTTAAGATATCAAATCTTGCTAGGAATTCCAGTTTCCATGTGTATGATTACTTGTGGAGAGCCTTATTATCTCAGTAATATTAAGAAACATTGATGCTCTTATCAAAGCCTAGCAGTTTTGCAGAAATTGAATACACTATTAATTGAAAATGCTGAATCACTGATTTCTTTTACATTTTTGCTAATACATTATATTCAGCCATGGCTCCTCTATCTTAATATAGTCTGCATATGATAAATTTTATGCTCCATTTGAAAATATATGAAATTTTAATACATAGCATTTCACAACTGGTCGATCCATTAAGTGGTTTAAAAATGCATGTGTGCCAGAACACCAATACCAAACAATATGTAAAAATTCTCAGCCTTTAGCAATGAGAAAATTTTCTTTTAAGACAGGAAAATCTGGCTCAGGAAAAAGAAAATAAGTTTCATTTTATAAAAAAGAATGTTTACATTCTATAATGGAAACAATGTTCCAGAAGAAGAAA
This sequence comes from Gorilla gorilla gorilla, assembly GCF_029281585.2. Lineage (NCBI taxonomy): Eukaryota > Metazoa > Chordata > Mammalia > Primates > Hominidae > Gorilla > Gorilla gorilla. The sequence continues at coordinate 137,710,204 of NC_073227.2, forward strand.
AAAAATCTCAGTATTAAAAATGTGCATGCCTATTACAAGATGTCTCAATGGAAATTGACAAGGAAAATTGCTGGCAACCATCTGAATGACTCTTAACAGTATTCATTCAAATGAGGTATGAATCAGGTCAAGGGATTTGCATGTGTTATTTAATGTCAAATAGGGAACAATGTAGTTACAATATCTGGTAGTTATTCATTTAATATCTATTCACAGAGCGCTTACACTATCCCCAGTTTTTAAATGTTCATGTTATCAAGTTATCTTCAAAAAGGAAAGAAAAATTAAAATATTTTCAGATTATTGATTTACATAATTTATAGGCTATTTTTTAAATTTAAAACTTTTTTTGACAATTTAATAAAAGTGAGGTTAGGCCAATGTTTGTTTATTATGTATATCCAGGGTAGTTATGCCATAAGTAGATATAGGGATTAAAAGTTTAAATGAGATGAATTTAAAGCCTTTTATAATTCTTAATGTCTATTATTACAAACTTTCTTAAATGTAAAATATATAGCAGAAGTAGACATCCTGTGAACTTAAGTACATACACCAAATATTAAGTGAAAATTTATTTCAGGTGCTTGATGCCAATTAACTAATTTAACCTAATTTTCTACTTAATTCACTTATTATTTTGACATTCTACAAAACATTTTGTTTTAATTTTATTATCCTGAAAAGAAAAATGGAGAATGAAAATACCAAAAGAAATGATCCATATCCATTACATTGTCAATATATATATATATATTTTCATTGTCAATATTCAATAAAACAAAATATATTTTGTTAGAAATATTCTCTATATTTTCAGAAGCCCTCATTGACTTTTAATAACAGCCTTTTCCTTGCCCATTTCTGGTATTTTCATCCATTTTTTCGTAGCCCTTCTGTCTTCCAACATCCCTGCTGAGAAATGAAAATGTTTTCTGAAAAAAAAAGAGACTTTTCAGAACAGGCTGATGGATGATTTCTTTTTAAAGGCTCCCTGAAGTGTGCTCTGTAAATTAGTGAAAATCAATATTCTCACAGGAGACCAAAAGCTTTCAGATCATTAGGAATACTTCAATTTCTAACAAAATTTTAGATTTTTTAATACGCTTATAATAGCTTTCACAGTAGTATTTTTTATTCATATTACTCATTTACTCTCTGTGGACACAGCTGAGAGTGTTGCCCCTGGGTGCAACATCCTGTCTTTTTTGCAGAAAAGCATTCCTGATGATTTAGCAACTGTCTTGAGTTTTTGTAGTATTCAAATACAATAACTTCTTTTTCCATACCAGTTGATGCAAGGAAGAATAGCCAAAACTCTTTAGGAAAAGCACCTCTATTTTGTTTCTGAGAAATGGAACACCATTTTCTATCAAGAGTCAAGGAAACCAAAACAAGTCTTTAAAAAATTCTACCTTAAAAAATACATTTTTGGTTGGTTTCATACTACTTAGACCTTGTCAAAATTCATATATATAGGAATGAGATTATTGTTCATTTTATAATTACTTAATTACAAGTGTGGTAACCATATGATCCTGAACCTAAGGGATGATGCTTGTATTTTAGTTAGCCCATCTAGTATATAGACAAATAAACTAGTTCATACTTACATTACAAAGCACATTGCAGCCACATGCACTCACACATACACATACACACACAAGACTGATAAATCTGATAAAAAATAAGTTTTTTAAAAACTTATAAAATGAATATTGTAATGTTTTATAAAGTAATGTTTAATAATTTAATTTATTTTGGGAACTTTATCTTTTTAAATTTATTTAATACTAATTTGGAACATTCTAAGAAAAAAATATGCTAAACACTAAATTAGCTGCTTACTGACGCTGATTTTAATGCTATTTTTAATTCCAGTTTGTTGACAAACTGCAGTCCAACTCACCTCCAGTTTTTAGAAGTAAAGATTTCAAGAGCATATTCATGCACACTTATTTAAATATTGCGTATGACCAATTTTCTGTGAAAACATCAGGATGAAGTGTTGTAACAGATACTATCTGGCCTGCAAAACTGAAAATATTTATCACTTGGTCCTATTAACAATTTAGCTTCCATTAAAGAGTTAGGAGGATGGTGTCATACAGGATAACTTCCAGGACACAGGTAATCAGCAAAGAAAAAGAGAATCAGAGGAAAACACAACACTGAATCAGGGGAGCACATCAAAGAGTAAATTGCAATGTAAATATGTTTATTTATAGGCTTAATGTCAGAAAGTTGGCTACTGTATTCTCTGTGAAGATATGAGTTTTTCTGCTGCTAGAGGACAATTTGTAGAGTTAGTTATTTAAAGAAATTGGAAAACGATTAAAGTAGCTATTGTGAAGAGTGTGATAGAAACAGATACTTGTCCTACAAGATAGGACAAGACTGAAGTTAAAACCCCTGAATTTAAACTGGTAAAACCTTTAAAGTTACATGATTTACTGAAAGAGTATTCAGTAAGCTCAGAATAGGCTTACAAAATGCAGAATAACATACCTTAGGAATTTCTCAGGCCTATAGTTTTGCCCAGTAAATTCAAAGACAATAGGGGATGAGGGATGACATTCTTAACACATAAGGGTTCTTGAAGCGATGTGCCTTGGTACCTAAGCTGGAAAGCTGAGTTCATACTAAACAGAAAGTTGATTAGACAACAGTAGCAAAACAAAACAAAACAAAACAAAACAAAACATAAAACATAGGAGATCACAGAATCAGAGTTCTCTCTAAAGTGAAGCGAAGACATAGGGATAACCAAATGAGAAAGAAAATAAAACTAAAATATGGGATGTTTATACTTGATATTTCAAAAACCTGGGGTCTCAATGTTATTAGAAAGAACCAAATGTATCATTGAAAATCAATATTCAGGGAGACTCAGAGAATATGAGTGCATTATGTAACTGAGTGTCTGGGAGCTGTTTAATTTTCTAGATGAATATGAAGTCAGCAAGTCTGATTTGAAGATGGCAAGTCTGATAGAAGATAGAGAGTCATAGTTCCACAATCAACAAAAATGAAGTTAAGGTTACTGGAAAGCAATGTGATGCAGCTGAGTAATATGGTTGGGATGTTTGTCCCCTCCAAATCTCATGTTGAAATATAATTTCCAATTTTGGAGCTGGGGCCTAGTGGGAGGTATTGAATCATGGGGGCTGGATCCCTCATGAATGGCTTCATGTCATCTCCTGGGTGATGAGTGAGTTGTCACTGTTAGTGCATGCAATGTCTGGTAGTTTAAAAGAGTGTGGCACCTCCCCACTCTCTCTTTTGCTCCTGCTCTTGCCATGTGATGCTTCTGCTTCTGCTTTACATTCTACCATGAGTAAAAGCTCCCTGAAGCCTTGCCAGAGGCTGAGCCGATGCTGGCGTCATACTTTATGTACAACTTGCACAATCTTGAACTATTAAACATCTTTTCTTTATGAATTACCAAGCGTCATTTTTTTAATATAGCAAAGCAAAACAGCCTCATACACTTAATGCACTGAGTGACTTTAACTCCAATGGGGCTGGACTAATTTATAAGATGATGGAAGAAGAGAGATCTAAAAGCAGCACTGTGTCAAGCAGAACTCAGTGCCCACCTTTTTGAGAGGGCATCAGTAGGAGCAGCATAACTAGTCTCAGTTACAGCAGAGAGATATAAGAAGTTAGGAGTCAGAATTGATTTATTAAGGAACATAATTTCTAGAGTTTATGCTGGAATTATTTGGGTGTAGATAATAGGGTGTTTGGTTGACAGGAAAGGAGTTATTGACCCACATGGAAATGCAAATGTGGAACAGACTCCCTCCATCCAAGGAGGACTTCATGATGGTTAATCAACACAGATACCAGAAATGTAAAGCATGGTCTTTTAACTGGCAATAGCATTTCCTAGAGTATTAGTCTAAACAGAACCCAGGTGAATTAGAGCATAACAGGATGTTTAGAAGACTCCCCAGCAGTGCACTTGTTGGGCTGTACCTCTGGCAGTTATGGGGAGTCTAGTCCACATGAGAACAGTATTTGGATTCATGGTTTGTTCTAGGTGTATAGTTGAGCCCATCTTACTGCTGCTCACATTCAGGCTTGCAGGGTTACAGCCCTCATTCTTTCATATGATTTTTCTGATTTTAACTGTACATTTTTAATTCTTCTTTTTCCATACATTGATTAAGTTCGGCGTGACAAAATATTTATTTAATCATAATTTTTATTTATATGTGATACTGTGGTTTTGCCTCTTTTCATAAAACATTATCTATACACTTTAATCCTCACTGCAAACTAGCACACTTTCGCCATATTTTGGCAAAATGTGTTTGGATGCCTAGGAGAAACTGATAGGTCTAGTTACTTATTACCTCCCTACTTAAGCCACAAAAGTAACTGGCAGTCCATGAAAACTCTTAGGACAAATTATTCTGGTGCACTGTATACAAAGCATTGCTTCGTATTATAACAAAGCCTGAAAGTATGGCACATTTTATGATAGAAATATTCATATCAAAGAAAAAAGGAATAATATTTTGAAATGTATTCATCTTGTGCTTCAACCTCAACACAAATTGAGAATCCATGTTTTTTTTTTTAATTGAGGAAATAGATAAATAGTTCTAGGCCAAAGAACGCATTAAGACTTGCAAAATGTTTAATTATACATCCACTATATGGCCCTTTATCTGAGAACAATGTAATAAATTAAGAAGACAATAATACATATTATCAATCTCCACATAGAGGTGGAGAAGGTAATTTTTCCCTGGAAGTTATTGCCCACCTGCTTATTCTGATAGAAAGTCAACCATAACCCAACCATGACTAAAATTTTAACCTCTTCTATTTCTGGAAACATAAACCCAATCCTAGATCTTTTTCAGAACATACATTTTAAAATAAAATAACTTCTATCCAGCACATACCCGAAACTTGTTAATTTTTGAGAATTAGTGCCTGAAAAATTTGCCACATATTTATTTTTCTAAGTATTCTACCTGTTCGTTTAAGGAAGGCTATCAGAGAACTCTATACCTGGACAGCATCTTGCTGTCTCTATCCAAATACGCTTACTGAAATGCACCTTAATTATTATGTCAGAAACTTCCTACGACTTTCATAGAGTTCTGTGAGAAAATTCTCTATGACTACAGAAAACTATTTCCAATACAAGGCTGTTAGTGAAAAAAATATTACATTTATTGCTAAGATTTCAACTGATAATAATAAAAGATAAAATTTTTACCATGACATTTAAAAAATTTCATGTACACTAAAATTCATGTAACAGATGTTGTAGAAAGTAAAGCTGCATACACAGAATTTAAAATAAGTTTATTTTGTTTAGTAAAAAATAAATACAGGAAAAAATCAAAAAGTGAGGATATACAACCCAAAGGAGTAAATCTTCAACTTCCTGAGTACCAAATACAGACCATTTTACATGGATTCAATATAGGAACTTTCTGTGATAGACTTTCCACACTGCCACCAAGAACCTCTTCCTGAGCACAGAGCTAAACTACTTTTCTTGGCCTCTCTTTTAGTGTGTTATGTCTAGATCTCTGCTATGAGATATTTGTGAAAGGGATGTGTAACCTTTCTAGGTTAAGTTTTCTAGGAAGCAAATATGTTCCTCACAGACTTTGTTTCCTTAGCTGTGCAGTATGGGCAAAAAGTAGACCTTAAGGGATGGCAGAACTATAAATAAGAAGGATCTCCGGTCTTTAAATTACCACTGTCTCCATTCCCCCACCACCCATCCAGTTTGTCTTACCATTAACATGTGGGCCTTGTGAATGCAAAATTAACGATATAATATAATGAAAGCAAGATATACATTTAAATATTATGCATGTTATGTGAATGAAAGATATGATTTTATTTTGACATGGCCTGAAATTTTTGGATGACCTTTTTAATCGTAACTAATACATTATAAAGTTTATTTTTTTAATCAAAATGGAAGTGAGAGCTGGCGATGCTATGGGTAAGGGGAAAGGAGACCTTATGACAGGCAGCTCTATCTTTTATAAGGTATGATTCTTCCTTCACTGGCCCAATTTCTGGTCATGGCACACTAGAAAAGCCTTAATACAAATAGTACTCAGAAAGTCTTCAGTGATTTTCCTTGCTTAGAGTAAGCAAGTTTTTAATGTTAGCTGCAGATGAAACTAGTTATTTTTTAAAATAATAATTATAACCAAATTAAAAGGCCAGAATTACACCTATTGATGAAAGCTTTTCTTTTTTCTGTCTTAAAATATTTGTTTCATGTTACCTTTAGAGTCATTTTTTTTCTTTTGTTTCACAAACGTCACACTTTTGTCCATGTTTTTCTATTAGCTGCCCGTATACAAAAATATAAGAAATAAATCATTCAGTTTCTTTTGGTAATTACAACATCCCACAACTCTCCTTCTATATAATGAAAAAGTGGTAGGACACAGGGTTATGTAGAAATATTGAAAACCGTGTATCTAAAACTGGCAGGGCTCAATGTCCTTCCGCCCGGAACAGGATGACCTTTGTGTGGCTGACTTGAGTTCAGTAAACCAGATAAAAATATCAAGAGAGAAGTCCTGAGGAAATAAGGAGAATAAATATAATCCAAAGAATGAATGAAATCTGAGAGAAAACAGGATTATGACAAAGACAATGGATAGATAACTCAAAATTCATCCTACAGACATTTTCCAGTGAATGCTAGAAATCATGACATTGACCAATAAGGAAAGGCAAGCAATCCTGACAGAGCACAGTGCTTGCCCGTGAAGTCAACTGCATTCAAATAGGCACAGTAATACACAGTAAGTGGTATTCACTTATTTTCAATTTTTACAATCAACTTAGAGAACAATCATGGAATATTTTTAAATGGTTAGAACTTTGACAAAATAAAATTATAACTACAGCTGTGAGAGTCTGAAAAAAAGGCAATGAGGAGAAAGGGTGGGCACACTACAAAATGAGAGAAGCACAGCCTGTGGTACATGTAAAAAATAGGACTTTAATTACACTCTTTGAGGATGTCATGAGAACCTGGAAGGAAACCAAAAGTGTTAATATGACTATCTGAATTGAAGAGGATGCTAAAGAAAGGTGGAGAGTAGAGTAAAATTTAGTAAAATCTTCATCCAGCTCGTGGGAGAAAGCCAAAGACATATACATATATATATATGCACATACGTACACACATTTGTGTGGGTCCTTCAAAGCTTTTCGTTATAAATTAAGAAGTAACTATTATAGAACTAAGAAGTGGACCAAAGTGCTCCGAGTAGTTCAGTGCATGGTGAGCGAGCATTGACAGGCATCTTGATTTTCAATGTCGTTCTATTATAATTTTTTTTCTTCTTTTTTCTTTCTTTCTTTCTTTTTTTTTTTTTTTTGAGAGAGTCTCGCTCTGTCGCCCAGGCTGGAGTGTAGTGGCGCAATCTCGGCTCACTGCAACCTCCGCCACCTGGGTTCAAGCGATTCTCCTGCCTCAGCCTCTCAGAGTGGCTGGGACTACAGAAGCCCGCCACCACGCCCGGCTAATTGTGTGTGTGTGTGTGCGTGTGTGTGTGTGTGTTATATTTTTAGTAGAGACGGGGTTTCACCCTGTTAGCCAGGATGATCTCGATTGCCTGACCTCGTGATCCGCCCGCCTGGACCTCCCAAAGTGCTGGGATTACGGGAATGAGCCACCGCGCCCAGCCATTTTTTTTCTTAAATTTCTTCTTAAATTATGGGAATGCATTTCTTTTATCATTCTTACTGGGAAAAGATTGGAAAGGAAGTTACATGGATTCACATTTTCTTGTTTAATATAAGGAAGATCTTTGAGAGATAGTCAGTGAGGCCTAGGTTGTTTATAGTATATGCTCAACCTCCAACATTTAGTATTTGCGTGAGAGAAACCCACTCTTTGTCCTTCAAGAGCAACTTTAGCCTACAGTTGGCTATAGATAATGAACAACTATAACGTTAGTATATATAGGTAGGCAATATTTTGTATATGTAAGAGGAGACCAATATTATTTTGAGAACTTACTAATTGTAACCAATAACATTGAAATATATAGATAGAAATATACATATATGATTTGTTTTACTTAAAACTCACTAAAATGCATATTCCAAACAAAATGTATGGTCGGAGTAGCTTAATTCTGTTTTTTTTTTCTCTTTAATTTCTAATAGACTTATTCCTATTTCTGAGACCTATATCCAAAAAAAAAAAAAAACTTTCTAAATTAATCTGAGCAAAAGGAAACCAATAATTCCAGGGTTGTTGAGGGAAAAAGGTGGAATTAATAAAGATAACTAAGACGATATAAGTATAGAATAACTAACCCAGCTAAAGAATGAAGAGGCCTCCCAGAGGCTTTGTGCTTCCCAGCTATTAAATAGGTTTATATGCACCACTGTTAATTAAACCAAGACCCTCAAATTAAAGATATCACATTCTCATTATCACAGTTAGCCATTGTTAGGCTCAAGGGAAAATTCTTTTCCTAACAACATTTATTTTAAAAACCACTCACATAATACATATTTGATTGACTTGTTGGCTGATTAATTCAGGTGTAAATTTTTTTCTTCTTCAAACGCTAGTTTGTTGTAAAGTACATTAACAAGAGAGGCTTGCTTACTCTTGCCAGCTTGATTGAGTTGTACTACTGCTCTCTCTTCAGCTAATTTAGTAATAACAAAAGCAGAGAGTGTGTTCAACCTAAATATTAGGAATTGATTCTATTAAAATAGATCTGTAATGGCTTAATAGATTGCAGCTGTGTGTATTGGTGAATTAATAATGTTTTCTTCAGTAGGGCACTAGAAAAACTCACTTATATTTTTTCTCAACATTGTATTAAGATCATCTAGATTTTGCCTAATGTCAGACTGCTGTAGCTCAAAAAATAAAAAGTAAATTTCTCTTACATTCATAAGTGATTCTTTGATTGAATTTGCTTTAAATTGGGCATGAAATAAATGTATTACTGCAAAAGCAAGGAAACAAAATCTATTACGAACTTGAATCTTGAAATAGCAAATCGTCTATGGTATGGTATTTTCCCTGCTATTGTTTTGCTTTATTCATTGTTAAAACTTCGTTGAAAAGCAATTATGTTGTCCTTTCTTCTTTTATTACTAATAAATTCAATATTAATGTATTTGGTTTATTTTTAAAAGACAGCAAAGATTTTAAGGATTTTAAAGCCTCTGTTGGTCTGGTGACTAGCATATATTGTCTTTTTTACTATCTTTTCACAGATTTCTCTTGCATGATCTCAAATATTCTTAATATCCTAAAATGCACAATTTAAAATTAAAATTTTATTTCTTGACGATTATAAGATGGTCAACTATTAACAACAATTATTAAAAAATGCAAGGAATCAAATTTCCAGTGCTTTCAACCATATAGTTTTTTCCCTTTTGTCTTAGTGCTGTGATTAACTTGTTAAATAAACTGAGGGTTAGTGCGTTTAGTTGTCAATTAAGTAGTTTATATACATTTAATATATTTCCATTTTTATTCTTTGTTGTTGATGAAATATCAGATTAGAGATCAGTGTGTTAATGTATATACACACACACATACATGATATATGATATGTATATTTATATGATATGTGATATATAATATATGATATATATTTATAGATATATAATATATGATATATAACATATATTATTTATAGGTAGTATGTTATATTATTAACACACTGTTAATGTTAATGTTAACATATTAATAATTATGATTAGTAAAATATAATATATAATAATATGATATTGATAATAACAACATTATTAATAATATAACATACTATCTATCTATAAATAATATGTTACCTATAAATAATATTTTCTATAAATAATAGTCTATAAATAATATGACTATCGACATGGCAAATATGCCATTGACTTTTAAAATACCTTAATTCATTTTAAAGACATATATAATATATACAATACATATATTTTATATATATTTATACATTATGTAAATATTTATCTTTATTATATAAACATTTAAAATTATATAAATATTTGTATTGTATAAATGCATAAAATATATATATTTTATAAAATATAAAAATATATTTACAGAGATTTATATATATGTCTTTAAAATGAGTTAAGGTATTTTAAAAGTCAATAGCATATTTGTCATTCTGTCAAATGTTCTGAATTTTTAAATCAAACTCATTATAATCATAGAGGTATAGGAGCTTCTGCTCTAACATGATATAAACATTTTTGGGAAAGTCTTTCTGTGGAAGGCTAAGGGAGTCCTCAAATCTCTGAGTCCTTCTAATCAGATCACTAATAAAATTGTAAATAATCAAAATAATAATTAATCAAATAATTATTAATTATAATAAGTAACAAAATTTCTACTAAATGAAAATATACCAATACATACAGAATTTACATTAAAACATAGAATGAAAAATGTACTAGTGAATACAGAATTTACATTAAAACATAGAATGTGAAGATGGTTTGGATCGACAGGGATGTGGAGTAGAATTGGATCTGCTTAGTTAGAAGGGCAGGTGAAAGAGAAGGTGAAAGGGCAGGTGAAAGCGAAGGTTCAGGCTCCACATGAAATGCTGTGATGGTAGAGATGAAAGGCTCTAGGTTATTCTCTTGTGGTTGCTTCTCTTGCACACAGCTATAAAATAACCACTTCCAAATCTGAATATAAAGTTAAAATGACCAAAGGAGATCTGTGGATATATAAATATGCCACGGAAGACTGTTTTGACTGGGCTAACTTCTCTCAGCTATGTGAAGGAAGCTTACTTTTGGCTGCTGATCCTTAAAATCTGTATTTTTTTTTTTATCACATCTACAAAGCTCCTTTTGTCATATAAGGCAACATATTAACAGGGTCCAGAAGACAGAATGTTGATGTCTTGGAGGCCCTTTTGAAGGCTACAACAGGATGGGTTAAAAATAAGTGATGTAAGCTTTTATCAGAAAAAAAGTGAAAAAAAAATAGAATAGCAAGTTAAAACCAAAGAGAGCAGCAGTAAGTCATAATGAATGTAAGATCAGATATGGATGAAATAAAAGCAGTGATACAGAAGAATATATCGAAGACAAAAGGTGTTTCTTTGAAAAGATTGTAAGTTTGGAAACCTCTGAAAGATTAATAAAGAAGAGAGCAAAAACTCTGAATGTGAAGGATGAAAACAAGGATATCAACGCAGAGCTTTTGAAATCTAAAAAAGATTGTAATGAGTATATTATAAACAAACTTTAAAACAATACATTTGATCATATTTATAAATCATTTTAGTTTTATCAGTTTGTCTTAACATATTTTGAAGCTTTGTAAGTTGGTGCATATGCATTTAGTTATAGACAAATTTACTATTTTAACTGGAGAATTCAACACACTGTCTCTCTAAATAATTGTTAGAATAACATTCTACCTGATTTCAAGACTTACATGCAGACTAATCAAGATTGTTTGTATTGGCAGAGGATAAATAGCTACATTAATGGAAAATAATAATAATAATAAAACAGACACAAACCCACACAAATATGCCTAATTTTTGACAAAGTTACCAAAGCTACTGTGGAAGAGATAGTCCTTTTCAAAGCAATCGTTGAAAAGATAGCTTTTTCAACAACAGTGCTTAGACTTCCCAACCCCCCCAAAAAATTATCTGTCTCTTAAGTATATAAAAATTAATTTAAAATGGATAATCTGCTTAAATGTATGATGTAAAACTACAAAACTTTTCAGAAAAAAAGAGGATAAAATATTGCAGGACTTACGGCTAGGTGAAGAATTCCTAGACTTGAACACAAAAATATCATGATCTATAAAACTAAAAAAAATAGATTTTAATACAATAAAAAATGTTTCCTCTGAAAAACACTACAATATAGACAAAATAGGGACTGAGAAAAAAATATTTGCAAGACCCATATCTGACAAAGAACTAGTATAAAGTATTCTCAAAACTTGATTAAAGAAAGCAAAATTCAATGAGAACTTAGGCAAAGGATATGAAGACAAATTTCTTCAATGAAGGTCTACAGATTGCAAATAAAAACATAAAATGATGTTTAACATCATTAGTCATTATATAAAGTAAATTAAAAATAAAGAATAGAATGATCTTTCTAAATTAGAAAATGTTTTGAAAACAAAATTTTTTATTAAAGTATATTCAATAAATTTCAGTCTAAAGGAATAGAAATTTTAGACAATTCATAAGCAGCAATAATTATTTAAGGAGTCATTTCAAGTGAAGGAATGAGTAAGTCTAATGGCTTTTCGTTGAAATATTGATACTATTAAATAGTACATTTTGAAGTAAGTGACTCCTGAGTGCTTTGTGGACTCAATTTTTAAATGAGCTCAAAAGAAAGAATAAATTTCTCAGTGTCGCAATAATCCTTAATGGACAGTGGATTTTAGTAGATATGTATAAAACACACAGACACATATGAATATAACGTACGTGTACGCATAAGGCAGAATGTAAATTTTGGATGTTTTTGTATATATGTTTATTTGTCATTTGACCTTTTTTTCTTTAAAAAATAATTTCAACATTTAGATTCAGGAGGTACATGTGCAGATTTGTTACATGGGTATATTGTGTGATGCTGAGGTTTGGGGTACAACTGATTCTATCACCCAGGTAGTGAGCATTTTGCCCAATAGTTTATTTTTTAACACTTTCAGCCCTCTCTCCCCTGTATAGCAGTTCCCAGTTTCTCATGTTGTCCTATTGCTGTCCATAATACCCGATGTTTGTGAAGGATCAGATGGCCGTAGATGTGTGGCTTTATTTCAAGGTTCTTTATTATGTTTCATTAGTCTACATGTCTGTTTTTGTACCAGTACAATATTGTTTTGGTTGCTGTAGCCTTATAGTATAATTTGAAGTCTTTGTTCTTTTTGCTTAGGATTACTTTGGGTATTCAGGCTCTTTTTTGGTTTTATAACAATTCTATAATGCTTTTTTTCATTCTATGAAAAATTACATAGAAATTTCATTGAATCTGTAGATTCCTTTGGCATTACGGCCATTTTCACAATATTGATTCTTTCAATACATGGGCATGGAATGTTTGTCTTTTTGTTTGTGCCATCTGTGATTTCTTTCATCAGTGTTTTGAAATTCTCCTCGTAGAAACCTTTCACCTTCTTGGTAATGGATGTATTCCTAGGTATTTCATTATTTTTGTAGCTATTGTTACTGGAATTGCATTCTTGATTTGGCCCTCAGCTTCAATATTATTGATGTATAGAAATACTACTGATTTTTGCTGGCTGGGCATGGTGGCATGTGCCTGTAGTCCGAGCTACTCAGGAGGCTGAGACAGGAGAACTGCTTGAGCCCAGGAGGCGGAGGTTGCAGTGAGGTGCCACTGCACTCCAGACTGGGTGACAGAGCGAGTCTCTAAAAAAAAACAAAATAAACAAAAAAACAAAAAAAAAACTATTGATTTTTGCACATTTATTTTGTATCCTGAAATTTTACTTAAGTTGTTACTCAGCTCTAGAAACTTTTTCACATAGTCTTTAGGGTTTTCTAGATATAAAATCATACTATCAGTGAAGAGAGATGGTTTGGCTTGTTTTCCTATTTGGATGCCTTGTTATTTCTTTGTCTTGCCTGATTGCTCTGGCTAGGATTTCCAGTAATATGTTTAATAGGAATGGTGAAAGTATGCATCCTCGTCTTGTTCCAGTTGTCAAGGAGAATATTTCCAGCTTTTGCCCATTCAATACAATGTTAGCTTTGGGTTTGTCATAGATGGCTCTTATTATTTGATGCATGTTCCTTTGATGCCTAGTCTGTCGAGGGTTTTTATCATAAAGCCATGTTGGACTTCATAGAAAGCCTTTTCTGTCTCTATTGAGGAGATCATATGGTTTTTGCCTTTTTTTCTGTTTATGTGGTGAATCACATTTATTGATTTATGTATGTTAAACCAGGCTTGCACCCCAAGGATAATGCCTAGTTGATTTTTTTCATCCTTTCAAAGGACCAGCTTTGGATTTTGTTGATTGTATGGATTTTGGGGTCTCGATATCATTCAGTTCTGCCCTGATTTTAGTAACCTCTTCTGCTGGCTTTGTGGTCGGTTTGTTCTTGTTTTTCTAGTTCCTCTGGTGTAATGTTACATAGTGAACTTGAGATCTTTCTAACCTTTTGAGGTAGGCAACTAGTGCTATAAACTAATACTGCCTTTGTTGCATCACAGAGACTTTGTTAAGTTATATCTCTGTTTTTATTTATTTCAAGTAATTTTTTTGTTTCTACTTTGGTTTTGTTGTTTATCTAAAAGACATTCAAGAGCACCTTGTTTAATTTCCATGTAATTGTGTGGTTTTGCGAGATCTTTTTATTGATTTCTACTTTTATTCCATTGTGTCTGAGTGTATGTTAGATATAATTTCAATTTATTTGAATTATTGAGATTTGCTTTATAGCCGAGCATTTGGTTGATCTTGTAGTATGTTCATTGTACAGGTGAGGAGTAATATATATTCTGTGGTTGATTGGTGAAGCATTCTTTAGATGTCTATTAGGTCTAATTGGTGAATTGTCTAACTGAAGCCCAGAATATTTTTGTGAGTTTTCTGCCTCAATAATCTGTCTGACACTCTTAGTGGGTGTTGAAGTCCCCAACTATTATTGTGTTGCTCTCTGTGTCTTTTATAAGTCTAGATGTACTTGTTTTATGAATTGAGGTGCTCCAGTTTTGGGTGTGTATGTATTTAGCGCAGTTAAGTCTTCTGGTTGAATTGAACCCTTTATCATTACATGTTACCTTTCTTTATCATTTTTTACTCTTTTTGGTTTAAAGTCTGTTTTAACTGATATAATAATAGTGATCCTTAAGTTTTTGTTGTTGTTTTGTTTTCCGTTTGCGTGACAGATCTTTCCGCAACTCTTTATTTTTAGCCTGTAGGTATTGTTACATGTGTGATGGGTTTTGTGAAGATAGCAGAGGTTAGGTCTTGCTTTTTTATCCAACTTGGCACTGTGCGTCTTTTAAGTGGGACATTTAGGTCATTGACATTTAGGGTTAATATTGCTGTGTGAGGTTTTGATCCTATCATGAAGTTTTTAGCTGGCTGCTATGTAGTTCTGTTGTGTGATTGTTTTGTAGTTTCTTTTGTGTAGTGGCTTTATAGTCTGTGGGCTATGTAATTAAGTGGGTTTTTGTGGTAGCAAGTATTATTCTTTCATTTCCCTGTTTAGAAATCCTTTAAGAATCTCTTGTAAGGTTGGTTCAGTGGTAAAAATTTCCCTTCGTGCTTGCTTGTCTGGAAAATATTTTATTACTCCTTTGGTTATAAAACTTTGTTTGTTGGGATATAAAATTCTTTATTGGAATTTATTTTCTTTAAAAATGCTGAAAATAGGCTCCCAGTCTCTCTTGGTTTGTAAGGTTTATGCTGAGAAATCCACTGTTAACCTGATGGGTTTCCCTTTGTACATGATTTTTTTCTAGCCACCTGTAAGATTTTTTTCTTTAGCCTTGACCTTGGACAGTCTGGAGACTATGCCATGGTGCTGTTCATTTGCATAGCATCTCACAGGTCATTCTCTTGATTTCTTGCCTCTGGATGTGTACCCCTCTGGCAAGATTAGAGTACTTTCCTTAAATTATTATCTCAAATAAATTTTCCAGAATAAAATGTTTTCCAAATAGGATTTCCAAATACAATGTTTTCATTTTCTTCTTCTATCTCAGTAATGTTAATAATTCATAGGTCTGATCAGTTTACATAATACCATATTGCTAGTAGACTTTGTTCTTTCTTTAAAATTAGTTTTTCTTTATTTTTTTAGAGACTGAGTTAGTTCAAAAGACTGGTTATCAAGCTCTGAAATTTTTTCTTCTGCTTCATCTAGCTTATTGATAAAGCATTAAATTACATATTGAAGTTTCTTAACGGAGTATTTCAATTCCAGAATGTCTGATTGATTTCTTTCTCAGATGTTTATCTCCTCATTTATTTCCTGGATTATTCAGAAGTTGTTTTGTATTGATGTTCAGCTTTGTCTTGGATCTCATTGAGCTTCCTTGCAGTCCATGCCTTGAATTCCATTACTGTTTGTTTGTTTCTCTTTTGAGACGTGGTCTCACTCTGGTTGCTGGAATGCTGTGGTGCAGTCTCCGCTCACTGTAGCCTTCCTTGACCTCATGGGTTCAGGTGATTCTCCCACCTCAGCCTCCTGAGTAGCTGGGACCACAGGTGCACACCCTTGCACCCAGCTAATTTTTTGTATTTTTAGTAGAGATAAGGTTTTGCCATGTTGCCCAGGTTGGTCTGGAAGTCCTGCACTCAACCTATCTGCCTACCTCAATCTTCCAAATTGCTGTAATTTGAATGTTTTATCTGTCGTTTCTGAGTACCCATTTTGGTTAGGAATTATTGCTGGAGTGCTAGTGTAATCCTTTGGAAAAATCTATTCAGATTGTTCATGATGCCAGAATTCTTGCACTGATTCCTTCTTATCTGGATATGCTGGCATGTCTAATTTTTTGTAATTGTTTTTGTGCTAGTAGCATTTTTTGTTTCTCTTTCTTTTCCAATGCTATTTTTTTTTCTACTTTCCCATTCACTGTCTACCCTCCCCTATAAGATGTGACTGTAGAGAATGTTAAGTAGGGTCTCTTGGCTTTGCTTCTATAGTCCGTTGTGCTTCTGTCAGCAGGTGTCATATTGGGCTGTGCAGTTTGGTGTACAAGCCAGTAGATGATACTTATGGATAAGAACCAGCTATGGTTAGCAAGGCTGGGTATATACTTAACCCTTGTTCACTGGGATAAACTTTTTATAGCTCAGACAATGTGCTAATCTCTGGAGTGCACAGAGGTCTGAGCTCACTGTTTAGCCCTGGTAGGGGAGGGGCAAGATGGCCAAAGCCAGACTAGGCAGACCCACCTACAGGTCCCCCAATTGCAGGCACAAGAACTACCACTGAGTAAAAATCCAGTGGGCAGCCACCGAGTGCCCAGAGGTGTGCCTAGGCATGGAGCTGGTAAAACTCCTTGGCCTCAAGTTCTCTGCACGAGGAGGAGCATGGCCTGAACTCCTAATTCAGGAGAGTGGGTTCTTCAAATACCTGGACATGGAATATAGAGAAGTCAGCTGTATCACAATCTCTGCACAGAATTAGTAGGGGCAGATTAAGGTGTTGGACTGGCAAGCAGGTGCTCTAAATGCCTGGAGACATACTTGCTGTGGAACAGAGGGGTCCCATTGCATCATGATCTCTATGCAGGAACAGAGGGGTTACCAATCTGGGTGAGCAGGTCCTCCAAATACCTGGAGATCTGCCTGTGTATGGGGCAGAAAGGGACTGGCTGCACTATGGTTACTTAAAAGGAAGGGTGAGTGACTCAGGCTGCTGGACCAGGTGAGCAGGTGCTTGTTTTTGCTACATAAATTTAAATGTTTATTCTCCTGCTTAACTTCCAGAAAAAAAATAAGATGTTAATATTGATTTCCTCATTCCAGTGAGGAAAGGAGAACTAGGTCATTTGTGTTTGAGTGCCTTAGTTATTTTCGGATGTGTGTTTGAATTTGATTGCTTCTGATAGTAAAAGTCAAGGAATTAGACTTTTAGAGAATAAGAAGGCATACAGTAAGAGGCAGAAAAAGCTGAGAGGTACTAATGTCTACTATGTAAAGATCACTAGGAACACACCTGTAGTTCAAACAGTTGCAGCAAGGGTGTTCACATATCACAAGGAACCACGAGCCATTTCAGTAAGACAGTGTTAGGAGAGATATATAATAGGATTTGTGTTTGTGCTGGGTGATTCGGGAAAGACTCCAAGAAGCTGGGGTTTCCTTTGGATAGGATGATGTTAGAAAATTGAGGTAACTCTATTATTGAGTATCATGATAATTATTATGTAGGAGACATGCAAAACAAAATAGGGCTAATATAATTGATAAAGAAGCATCATTCACTCAGGATGGCCAAGAGAGGTGGATATTAGGTCATTTTTAAAACTTGCATAGGTTTCTTGGTTTTGTATGAGCTCAGACATGATTACAAAATGATTTTGTGTTTGTTCTGCTTCAACACATTTAAAGAGTGACATTGACTGATGGTGATTCCTGCAGTTATAGATGTTAAGAAGGGAACATCACAGACTTTTTGTTAGTACCAGGCTGGGTACCAGCTGACAGCTGTCAAGGGTGCCTTTTTTTTCACCTGCCTGAAGTTGCTAGAAGTAATGATGGGCTTCTTGTCACAACTAGAGAAATATTCTCATGCTGAAGAGGGGGAAAAAAAAGCCTGTAGATTTTTAATGCACATTGAATGAGATGGCAGCTATTAATACATGAACCAATGGAAGGGTGGGGATAATAAATACCGACCCACGTAACTTCCCCAAAGATCCTCAAGTTAAAACTGGAGATAGTAGAATTGGATATTGTGTAGGGGGCTGAAGGACAGTAACAAAAGTCATCACAGCAGTGAAGTGTATAAACAAATGGGAAATCACCAATGACTTTGAGCTGCCTCCTTCACTTCATTAACATAAGTATAATTTTAAGCCCCAGGAACCTTGGCAGAAACCTTGACAACCAACCGTTGGATGGCTGAGGTGGATTCCTTATGAATTATTTTGTTAGAATCTCTTATATCTCTAGGAGTGGAAGAGATTTGGAAACATAGATTAACTGGTTTCCCAAACAGAAATTATATAACAAAATATTAAAATGTAATTTTGTTTTCCTAAGTTTCAAATTGTGGGTTGAAAGTCCAACCAGATTATTTCACAAGGTGTATATTGGATTATTGACTAAAAATAATTGTAAATAACTTTGGATATATTATTCTATATACAAGTTGTATATCCATTTATAGTTTAAATAATTGATCGCATTATGTCATGAAGTAATTTTGAAAAAGTCACTACAAGTTCATGTGTCTTCATTATGACATATCTAAAATAAGATGCATGGACTAATATGCCTTCCAAGTGTGTATGCTTTTGTATAAATATATAGAAATTGGCATGCATATTTTATTTCAAATGTTCGTGCATATTTGGAAGAGACACAAGAGACCAAAAATCAGTTCCTCAAAATGTTAAGTTATATTTTGAGTATGTCTAGAGGAAGCAAAATAATTTTTCCACCCATAAACAGTGTTAAAATATTGTTGGCCAACATTCCATAAATAACCCAATGTCTTTTTTTCCCAGTTACAGCTTTATACTTCTTTCCACATTAGATTTATCCTCATTATTTAGATTCAAGACTATTGCAAGATGGGTCAGCAAAATGATTGGGAAAGTGCGTCACAAGCCTTAGCAGTGAACCTGAGTTATATGCTCACTGATAGTGAGCCATGTCTTTCATACACTGCATCTGTATGAATTTACAGTGCCATTGCACTAACACATTCTATTTTATCTTCTAAATCTACTTGTGCTATCGAAACAAAATGCAACTAAATGTGTGGCTGAGTTTAGCTACTTATAATAATAAAGGTGTTATAAAGAAATTGGAGGGTAGAAAGTGTAGGAGGAAAAAGCTGAGAGATATTAGTGGCCATTGTCTAAAGACCACTAGGAACAACAATGTAGTTTTTAAAGTTGCAATAAGACTGGGCGCGGTGGCTCATGCTTATAATCCTAGCACTTTGGGAGGCCTAGTCAGCTGGATAGCTTGAGCTCAGGAGTTCAAGACCAACCTGGACAACATGGTGAAATCCCGTCGCTACAAAAAATACAAATAAAATTAGCCGGGTGTGATAATGTGCACCTGAGTCCCAGCACACCAAACCTGGGTGACAAAGTGAGATCCTGTCTCAAAAATAAATAAATAAAATGAAAAGTTGCAACAGGGGTGATCACACACCATGGGGGACATGAGCCATACCAATAAGAGGACAATATTGCAGCCTTTCATTATTGCAAACTGCCAGCATCTGTGGAAATTCATTTTTTAGATTTGTCATTCCAGTGTTGGCTTACATTCTTTTGTGGCTGACTGTATTTGATTGATTTTTTTTTATTTGTACACAAATGAATTTTGGATACAATGTAAACACTCAAAGAAATGCTATTTTTAGATCAAAGAAAGGAATGAGAACAGTGGGATTATCTACTCATGTTATCTGTAGAGATTTCTTTTAATTCTGTAATATCAGCGGGAATATCCATGACATCATCCACATGCCTCTACCCACCTCACAAAATATAATCCCCTCTGCCATTATTTCCTTCAGACCATCTGACAAAGTAATTTCTCTGTGTTTCTATATTACATGTGGCATGTATGGTAGACATTAGTACAATTTAACAATATTTTCCGATCTCCTTCTTCCAGACACATAGAATTTTGGCATGCCTTACCTTCTTGATGTTATCTCCGAAGTTGTCTTATTAATGACACGTGTGCCCTTATAGGTAGATACATTTAATGTCTGGTGCTCTACTCTCTAGCCATTCATTCTCTGCTTTGATGATTGTGGAAAATATACTGTGATAAGAAGATGCCATCACACTCAGTGTTCCAACATGCTTGGGAGACTGAGTCTACATATGGATAGAAATTGCCCAAGTATTGACTGAATAAACAGTAGACTTAGAGTTAGGTATACATTTATTGCATTGAGCCATGGAAACTTGGAGATTGCTTCATATCACAGCATAAATCAGCCTGCTGTGAATGTATATTCTGCAAACAAAACAGTTTTTTAGGTTAACATTAAATCTAACATTAAGTTACAGTATTTTAAAAATCATTGCTGCACTAATGCTTTTAAAAAGATAATTAGTGAATTAATTAAATGCTCAGCAATGAAAGAGATGATTGGGAATATGTTACCTATATACAATGATTTTAAAAATAATGGAACTTAAGTTTCCATTATCATTCATTGATTTTATAATGTACATTTTTCACAATGTGGGTACAAAGAAGCTTTGGTCTATACATAGTGATACAGATTACTATAATAGTAATCATAAAATCATAACGATTTTAGTAGAATGAAAAAAACGAATGTAAATAAAATTTTTAAAGCAATTTACTATTTTTACCTAGGCTTATTTAAAGAGTTTTGTATAGAATGAGTAATCTTATCTTATTCTATTTCTAGCATATTTTCCTTAATTTTAAAGATAACTATTTAGGACACTTACCTGAATCTAGAGGTTAGTAGAAATATTTTTTAAATTAATTTGCTTTATCTCTTTTCTGGTTGAAATTAATACGCGGGACTGTCTGTGAAGAAGACTGCATTTCAGCAATTGTAATGTCACTCTATTAGGCAAATAGTATAGTGCATAGTAACTATACCAGGATTCTATCATATTGGCCATGGTATCTTGAGACATTCTCTCCTAAGTTTCTAGAGGTATGGCTGTTTCCTTCCTTTACTTGAATAATATCAGTTCTTCAGGATTCAAAGTTAATTGCTATTCTTGCTTTTATTCTTATATTTCAGGCAACGTTTAATTGTCCAGGGATTGATAGTGTTTCAAATTGAGAAGGCACATAGCTTAAGAATATATTCATGAAAATGTTTGCTGACTGTCACCCAAGAGGCTTCACTCAGTGAAATTCTTCATTGAATTTTCTACTCTAGGCTAGCTCTGAGCCTAGCAGTCTTGAAAACTTGACGGATTCAGGACACATAGAGTGAATCCATGTGTAAGTTATTCAGCCAATATATCTCATGAGACTAATTTGGAACTCATCTTCCTGCTAATTTTGACAGGTAACATTGTAAGTGTTGACTTTAATACTTTATGTGTTCTTATTAATGTGTTGTTACACTACCAAACATAATAGTCGTGTAAACTAAATTACTTCAATCTGCAATATTAAAATACCTTTTTCCTTCATTCAGGTAGACCTAGGAGCAAAAACAAAATCATAAAGTTTCTTGCTGATTGCTAAGTATCAGCCAAAAGTTAGAGAAAGCTCAAACTAACAGGGCCTTAGGTAAAATAGGAATTTCTTTCTGTCTCTTGTTAAAATAAGGCAGGAGCTACAGGACTGGAATGGTGTTTCACGGTTTCAGGACACAGACTTCTTTTACTCTGTTGTTGTGCAGTGGTGTCCTCATTTCCAAAATGTGCTCCTGGTTCAGAATTGCTATTTCACCTCCAGCAACCATACCCACATTCCAACCAACTAGAAGAGAGAAAGAAAAGAGGCTGGGCATGATCATTATCTTTAACAATTTTTCTGGAAGTTGCACACACAATTTTTTTTTTTTTTTTGAGAGACAGAGTCTCACTCTGTTGCCCAGGCTGGAGTGCAATGGTGCGATCTCTGCTCACTGCAACCTCCACCTCCTGGGTTCCCCACCCCCCAAGTAGCTGGGATTACAGGTGCCCACCACCACACCCAGCTAATTTTTGTAATTTTAGTAGAGAAGGAGTTTCAGCATGTTGGCCAGGCTGGTTTCAAACTCCTGACCTCAAATAATCCACCCACCTCGGCCTCCCAAAGTGCTGGGATTACAGGCATGAGCCACTGTGCCGGGCCACATATTTTTAATTTATACGCTATTGGCCAGAAGTTAATCACACGACCGTTTCTACCTGCCAGGACGCTAGAAAATAAAAACTACAGTCTGAAAAGCCATGTGTTCAGCTACATTTTAAGAAGACAAGGGCTTTTAGGGGACAATAAGTATGGTTTTGAAACAAGAATTTTATCATTTAAACTGCAGTCATATATAGTCTAATATGTGGAATGAGGATCACTTGACAGTTAGATTGAGCTACACTGAAACCTTGGTCAAGATGGCATGTATCCTACCAATTGCTCAGATTGGCGCTGCTGACATGAAGTTCTATTCGAAGCTTCCATGGGTAACCAAGCTCCCTTTGGACCACCAGATTTTAACTGTACACCTGTTTTTGTTGATGTCGTTTTGTTTTGTTTGCTGTTGTTTTGGTGGCTGTGAGCTTGAATTCCATTATTGGAAAGGGGAGAAACAATATTGAGTCTTTCCAAAAAAACAAAACAAAATTTACCTTCTTATATGCAATTTCCTATATTGTAGAAAAAAGAATGTTAGAACTATATGTAAATTTTATAGTTTTTTAATTTTAAATGTTTGACTTTTATGTATACTTTTCTATTTTTTTTTGTTTTCTATACTTTCCTATTTTATAGTAATAAAGAATTAACACTCCTCTAGCTAATAGGATTTTTACTCCATCCAGGTAAATTAATACTTTTAGGCATTTTATGCTCACCTTTTCATTTTTTATTTTATTTTTTTTCCTCTCTTTTTTTCCTTAGGCACACATTTATCTTTCTCCCCAGTTGTACAGGTAAGTCAGATTTAGAGAAGAAAAATCATATATATATACAAATTGTGTGTGTGTGTATACACACACACACACAAATATATATGTATTTTACCTAACATTTGTATTTTACCTAATATTTGGCAATCTTAGAAATATTTAAGACATTTAATCTTTGAAAATATGAAGAAATATACTTCAATTGTTTCTTTTTCTAGTACCTTTATACCAACAATAACAAATACATAGTTGCACACATAATTTTGTAATTTTAAAGTTGATTTTGTCACTGTGAAGTCCCTTGTGTGTGGATGTATGTGTATGTGTATGTAAAAATAATTTTCTAAACACACAATTGCTAAATTATGTATCACTTATCAAGCAGCAAAACAACTGAAATATAGGTGGAAATAGAAAAGTATATAAAAGTCAAATATTTAAAATAAAAACTATAAAATTTATATAGAATTTCTAACAGAAGAATGATGCCACAATTAGAAAAATTCTAAAAATTATTGTTATCATTTTTTTTATTTTTGAGACAGAGTCTCGCTCTGTCACCCAGGCTAGAGTGCAATGACATGATGTCAGCTCACTGCAACTTCTGCTTCCCGAGTTCAAGCGATTCTCCTTCCTCAGCCTCCCGAGTAGCTGGGATTACAGACATGTGCCACCATGCGCGACTAATTTTTGTATTTTTATATTTTTAGTAGTGACGGGGTTTCACCATGTCATCCACGCTGGTCTCAAACTTCTGACCTCGTGATCCACCCGCCTCAGCCTCCAGAAGTGCTGGGATTGTAGGCGTGAGCCACTGCATTTATTGATTTCTTGAAGTAAGTTTGCTGAAGTTGCAAACTTGGGGTTAAGCATTCAGTATTAGAGACGACAAGTTGCTGAATCAGAGAGACCTTCATGTTTGCTCTGCCATTTAAATATGAGCTCAAGTAATTACTTTAATGACTACATTAATTTTGTAGAAAAGAAAATATATGTTGATTTATTATAAGAATTAAGGGAGATGATATATAAAAAGCCCTCTGCAACAGATCTAAGCAATAGAAGGAAGAATCCTTTCTTCAAGGTCAACTTGATTATTGTTATTTTGGAGTAAAACTTACAGACCTGTCTTAAGGTTATAGATGAAAATAAATGGAAATGTATTCTATTGGAATATTTAAAGCCTTGTATTTGTTTGAAAAATTGTGTTTTTTTGCATGTTATATTTTATACTATAGATAAATAAGTAGCAGGGTTGTTGCCATTATTATTATTGTCGTGGTTTGCATAATTTTGCAATACCTAGCATTGCATTACAGAAAACATTCGCCTTGGCATTGAGGTACATAATAAATGAGCGAGATGTGATTTCTTCATGTAAAATGCCTGTCCTCAAAAGACAAATGTAAACTGGTAAATGATCAGTTGTAATATAATATAATAAGTGCTATGGTCAAAAGAATCAGAAAAAAAAAAGTTAGAAGTGAGTTAACATTGGAGATAGGGCTTCATTTTGAATGGTCGAGAACGTGAGGAAGCAGTTTTAGGCAGAAAGAACAATCTATGCAAAAGCACAGTGAAATGAAAATAAGACAAGTAGATATTTTAAGTGACTGCAATATAGTAACAAACCATAAGGAAGACACTCATGAAGATCATACTGGAGATAAATACTGAGATCAGATTATAAAGGGTCTCGTATGTTTTTAAAGTAATTTATACTTTTTTATTTGGGCAATGTTTATGGTGTCATGCATAAACATTGAAGAAACTTTCTTAATTGTTTACTTTTCAAAAAAATTACTCTGGCATTACCATAGAATAGGGATTTTAATAATGGAAGACATTTAAAAAGAGAGACAATAACTCAATAAATTGGAACAGTAGTTAACGGTAGTGTCAAACAGGATTGTTAAGAAATTTAGAACTAGGTTCCCAGAACATGGAAAATGAAGAGATAAACATCCACATATTCTCTTTCAAATTCAGTCTATGTAATGCTCAATTAAGTAGCTAAGAAAATTTCACCAAATGTAATGCTAAAATTGTGAATATTTTTTAAAAGATTTCTTAATCGGGAAGAAAGACAAGTAAAATTGTGAAAATACTACTTCTTCTAAAGATATTAAATTTGTTGAATACAGAAAGCAATATAATTACAAAATAAAGTGTATTTCTTTGCCAGCAATTGCAAAAATGCATGAAAAACAATGCAAAGAATTTGACGGCGTTAGAATAAATTACAGTAAGAAAGATTTGCTAAGCAGTTGCGGTATGTTCAGATATTCCTAGAATATCTGTTTATGGCATTTTCTCAATTCATTTTCAATAACAAAATACTTTAAGAATTTTTTTGATCTATTAGAAGAATGAGGTACCAGAGAAAAAATACAAAGACTTTTTAAAACAAAAATTAATGCTTGGGTGGAAACTATGTACAGATATTATTGATGAAGTGGTTACTTTAGCTTGAAAAAAATTAAGATGTTAGAGAATGTGATCATAATGAATACTAAAGCACTATCTGTGATTTAATTTTCAATGAATTATTCATAACATAGTTAATAAAGAAAAGTGCACAAAGTGCTGAAAGGACATCATTGCAGAGTATACAAAAGCTCGAGCAAGCCTAAATACAAATTTCGCATTTTACGAAAAGGCGTAAGTCCTGAATAGGTTGGGATCTATTTCTTTTAAAATTACCTGCTTTATGATATATTTCTGACAAACTTTTTCATCCAAGAAATAGATGTCAGAAATATATCATAAAGCAGATAATTTTTTAAAAATGCATATATTTTTTCTTTAAGGTAAAAGCAACTACTTTTCAAGAGAATTTTTGTGTCAAGGAGAGAGCATTTTGAAAAAAGAAAAAGATTGTAAATATTTTCATCAGTTGGAAGACACTTCAGTAAGGCATATTGTCTCCGCCTGCATAAAGGCTGTACCACATTAGTCTTAATACATTTAGTTTTAAGTAAACATGCAAGAAATATGCAGGGATATTTTGGTATTGTTTCCAGTCATTTGTGCCCAATGAGAATGCAATATGTGAGGTCAGAGTCTCTATTACAGGAAAGGAGGGAAGATAAGCAATAACCAAAACAAACCCAAAATACACTGAAGTTAAACTTCATGAAAACCAAGGTAGGCACTTCACTTCTGTCAGGTGGTGTCAGGAGCATGTGAGTATCTTTGGGGTCAGTTGTGGAGCCAGGGAAGCTTGCCCTTTAAATCATGAGTGTTCTGATTTGGTGGCCATTGTTACACACATATGTTTTTAATCTTATACCTAAAGGAACCAGTATTAATCTCTTTTAATTATTTGCAATTCCCTGGAATCACACACTGATTTTGATATCAAAGATAATATGAATATATTACTTACAAAAATCTCACAATGGAAAACCATTAAAATGATAAATATTCCAGTTTCTTTTGAATTTTTTTGTGTAAAATTTTTTTTTGGAATTACATACATTTGCTAAAATTATTAAAATGTACTCATTTTGATTTGTTCTTGCTATGGCCTGAATATTTGTCCCCTGCCCCCCTTATTCATATGTTGAAATCTCAACCTCTAAGGTGATGATGATATTAGGAGGTTGAGGTCTTTAGGAGGTGATTAGATCATGAGAATGAAGCCCTATGAATAGGACTAGTGACCTTATAAAAGGGAACCCAGAGAACTACTTTGTTATTTTATCATGTGAGAACACAGTGAGAAGGCTCTGTCTTTAAACCAGGAAGCAGATGCCATAGTTTGTGTCGCCCAAGAGTTTGCATGTTGGAGACCTGGAGACCTGGCTACTCAATGCAGCAGTGTTGGGATGTGGAATCTGGTGGAAGGTGTGTGGATTGTGGGGGCAAAATGTTTATGAATGAATTAATCCAAGTCTCAAGGGACTGGGTTAGTTCTCGCAAGAGTGGGTTGTTATAAAATAAATTAGGCTTCCTCAGCTTCCTTTTGTAATTGCCTTCTCACAATGTGAATATCTTCTCATGCTATGATGTAGTAAGAAGGCCCTCACCAGATGCCAAGCAGATGTAGCCTCCTGACCTTGGACTCTCCAGCCTCCAGAACTGTAAGAAATAAATATATTTTCTTTATAAATTACCCAGTTTATGGTAGTCTCTTATAGCAACAAAAGTAGACTAAGAAAGAGGACCCTCACCAGACACCAAATCTGCAAACACCTTCATCTTGGACTTCCCAGCCTCTGGAACTAGAAAGAATACATTTATTTTAGTTTTTTTAATTTTTCTATTTCCATAGATTATTGGGGAACGGGTGGTGTTTGCTTACATGAGTAAGTTCTATAGTGGTGATTTGTGAGATTTTGGTGCACTCATCACCTCAGCAGTGTACACTGCACTCAAGCCACATAGTTTATGGTATTTTGCTGGGGCAGTTTGAACAGAAGTAACAGTTCTTAAAGAACAATGGATTTGCATCAGGGAAGAGAGTAATTTTTGAGCTTAGTTTCAAAAATTTCTCAATACAATTTTGCATAGTTGATAAATATGACTTAAAGAAAGTGTCATTAATTAGTATAATGAAGCCAATCAGGTACTCCATTAGAATCAATATATTTTGATATCTTTCTCATCTATGACAGTCATTAAAACCAAGTAATGATGTGAAATGAATGTAGATTTAGATATTAGGATCACAGTATCATATGAAATAAAACCAGAATTTTCAGATAGAACTAAACATATTCAATTATATTGACCTTTGACACTATATAAAATAAGGTAAAATGCATTGAAGATTATTGTTTTTATCTACTTTTTGACTTTATTTATATTTGTTCCACGGTATCATTGTAGATATCCACAGTGGTACAAAACTAGAGATTTTATACATATATGAATATTTCATGTGTAAAAGATAATAATATAGCTCTATGAGCCAAAATATGTGGAGATGATTATTAGAAAATTGGGCCAAATGTTGAAATTGACCGATGGGTTAATCAGAGTAATCAGTAGGTTTTTCCCACAGTAAAATATAAATAAATAATGTTATGATAGATAGTTACTAATGACTGAGCTGTGGGGCTGAATTTTAGACTTTAGGTTTCTCAGATGGCGTGATATGCAGTAATATGTATCTCAATTATAACCATAAGATATTTAGCTTTATGATGCCATTCACTAAAATGTAAAATATTGGAAGTGAGTCAGATGGAGAAATGTTGAATATTTTTGAAAAGTATAATGTATTTATAAATGTAGTCACTTCTGCTTTAATGTGATATATGCATTCCTAAAAGTCACAACACTGTAAAAAACACAATTTACAAAATGCATATGGGGAAAATGTGGTTAAGAGGACATACACTCCAAATTTCATTAAGGACACATTAAAAATCTGATAGAAAATAATAGCATTTATACATATCATATTGTTAAGAAATACATAAATATCACAGTAAATATGGAACTTTATCTTGAAAAACACCTGAAGTCTGCTTGTAGAAGTGGGCACTGGGAGAATTGCAGGTGGACATGTGTGACTTACTGTGGATGGGTTGGAAGAGAGTTTACCTATAATCAGACGGAAATTATCATATGGATTTGGAACGGGGTAGCTCTCACATGGTGAACTGAGGTTATATGGTAGATGTTTGAGGGTTTGTGTGAGTGTAAGTATACGTACACTTGTGCACACACACACACATACACAGATACTGGCTCAAAAATACATTTTTTATAGGCTGGTTTCTTTTTTGTCTCATTTACCCTACTGACCTAACAGTATTTTTTTCCCAAATATACACTTGAATATTTGTTTTGGGGACAATGTCTGTGAATCCAAAAATAAGAAAGTAATGATTAAATGGTTATAATTATTTTTGATTTTAGATTATTTTTATAATATTACCAACAATTATACCAACAATTATTTATCTATAGATTCATTTGTCATATTTTCAACATTAGTCAGGTTGGCTTTTAAGCCTTCTTAACATACCATATTCATGGTGATCTCTTATTTCCTTACTTGTTTTACATACATATGAAATCACTCCATTTGCTTTAGGTCATACCTCAAGTCCTGTCTTTCACAAAATCTTTGTAAATTTTAGCGCACTTCTAAACTTTATTATATCAATAATTCAATTTTAATTTCTCTAACATAGCTATACTTCTCTCTCCAACATTTGAGATTAGAGGCTATACTCTCATATTCATTCAAATGTGAAACTCATATTATTGTTTAATAGGACTTTCTTGATAGAGTAAGACTAATGTTTCATAATCTGTAGATAAACACAATATGTTATGATAAGTGCTATAACTGACTCTAAATAGAACTCACTGACAGCACAGAGAAAGGTAAAAATCAAATCTTCTTAGAGAGTGAGATTAGAAGTACACAAAAGTGAACATTGAGTTCAATTAAAAAGAGAGCAGGTGGAGCGTTCCAGGCAAATAAATGGAAAGAGATATTCCATGAAGAAAATTGATACAAAAGGATACACAGTCATGAAACAGTACCGACATTTTTGCAAAACAGGAAATGCCTTAGGGTGAAAGAAATAATATGTTTGCCAAAGAGTAGTTTGGACAGTTGTGACTAGAGAGAGAGGTTATGGCCAAATTGTGACCTTTAATGCTATATGGTAAGGAGTTTAGAATCAGCCTTTTGCCTAAAAAGACCGGTGGAAGTCAATAATTAGTATTTTCCAATTTTATTTTCATCTTATAAGTATAAATGCAAATAATATTTATCACTCAAATCATATTGTTAGTATTCCTCACCCTGCTTCACCATACAAAGTCCATGAATGCTTATGCTCATCTTTTATATTTAATTCTAGAGTTTAAGGCTTTCCCTTTATATAGTTATCTCTGACACAACTTTAAAAATAACAGAAGCTCTCTTCACAAAAATCTGTGAAAGCACAAAAAAGTATAAAAATAAAACTGGCGTAAATTTTTGTTAAGGAAAATAAAGCTAACACCACTAACTATATTTGTAGAGATTCACATTACACACATTTAAAAAAAAACTTTCTTTTAAGTCACTATTAAAAATATTTATAAAAAGAAGACTTTAAATCGAAGTAGTATTTTTTAGTAACTGATATTTCAATGAGTAAAACATACTTAATTAGAGCTATTTGCAGAATGATGTGTTGAACACAACATGAAATGTGCTCTGTAGTTTTCAGAAGGCAACAGTAAAGATACAAACCTGCCAGACATGAAATGATACTGGAATAACAAATGAGCGTAGACAGATGATTAAGTGTGTTATCACTTGCAAGTCCAAGGAAAATGAGTGTTGTTAGCTAAAATATTAAATGTTTTAAAAAGATGTCATCCCTGTCAAGTAGATATTTATTTATTCAACAAAAATTTTTTGAGTACCTACTATGTAACAGGTCCTTTTCAAGGCACTCACGTAGGATTCTAGTGTGGAGACAATTAGTAAACAAGTAAACAAACAATATGATTTGAGAAAGTAAAAAAGGCTTTAAGGAAAATATAAAAGTGTGAGTGAGCATAGCAGTCTGAACTGAGGGCAACTTTTCCTAGGCTATTAAGGACAGCTGTCTCTGAAGAAGTGATAGGCAAAGGAGCTAGACCATAGGGAGTATGGTATTCCATGCAGTGCAGATGTAAGATCATAACATCTCAGAGGAGATTAACTTTGGTCTATAATCAATCATTTGACTAGTCTTTGTCCTCTATTATTACGAGTAAGCCTCTAAAATCTTTAGAATTTACTTTCTTGTGATAGGAAGGTCTTTGTTATTTGTTGTGGGTCCCAGAGTTTATGTTCATAAAATGACTCAGGTGGAAGCTTGCCATTCCAGAAAAACCAGCCATGTAATATCACCTGGGGTTTGGTCCAGGTGATATCAGACCAATGTCCAGGAGGAGAAGGGAACTAAAGTTCAATCACTGGTCAATGATTCTATGTATCATGCTTACATAATGAAACTGCAATAAAAACTCTGAACAACAATCTCAATTTCACTGTTCTGATTTGTATCCTTTATAATAAAATTGTAAACTTAAGTATTGTGCTTTCCCAAGTTCTGTGAGTCATTCTAGCAAATGACCACACTGATGGGGCGGTGGAAACCACAGAGTTTGTAGTCTTTTAGTCAGAAGAACAGATGGCCACAAAACCCTGGAATTTCCAGCTGGTGCCTGAAGTGAGGAGGATCTTGTGAGGGACGGAACCCTCAACCTGAGAAGTCTGTGCTCAAAGTCTGAATAAAGTCAGAATTGTATTGCAGTGTTTAAGATAAATGAGGAGCAGAAAAAAGGCAAAATTGTGTTTGGAAAACATCAAGAGGGAAGACCACATTTGGGGGACTACATGAATGAAAATACGGAGTTTGAATGTTTTTCCTAAGCACAATGGAACCTGTGGAAGATTTTTAGCAGGTGAATAACATAAATGTAATTATGGTTAAAATGTTACCCTAGACACCATGTTGAGAATGGCAGACTGGTTTGGAGGCTAAAGTAATCTTCCAGGTAAAGACGACCAGGCATACATAGACTGTGTGGTCACAGTGGAAGTAAAAGTATTCCATTTTTTTCTTTTCTTCCTTTTTTTTTTTTTTTTGGTGTTAGATCCACCGAGCTTGCTGGGTTCAATAAGGAAGAAAGGTACTGAGAGAAATCAAAGACTATTCATAACATTGGCTTGAAGGTAGTAATTACTTAGATGGAGAAGGATGGGGAGAAACTGACCTGTAATACAAAGTGAAGAGTATTTTGTGTATATCAAGATGGACTATTGTGATGAAATAATAATTCCTCCAAAGATGTCCACATTCTGATCTCTGGAATTTATGAATATGCTACCAGAATTAAGGCTGCTCTCCAGCTGACCTTAACGCAAGGGGAATAATCCTGTGTCATCTAGTAGGCCCAATGTAATCACAAGGTTCTTTAATAATGGAAGACGCAGGAGAGAAAATCAGAGGGATG
Organism: Gorilla gorilla gorilla; assembly: GCF_029281585.2. Taxonomy (NCBI): domain Eukaryota; kingdom Metazoa; phylum Chordata; class Mammalia; order Primates; family Hominidae; genus Gorilla; species Gorilla gorilla. The sequence continues at coordinate 137,742,448 of NC_073227.2, forward strand.
GCAGAGTGAGAAGGATTCAGCACTAAGACACTGGCTTTGAACAGGGAGGAAGAGGCCACGAAGCCAAGAAATGCAGTGGGCTTCTAGAAGCTAGAAAAGGCAAGGAAACAGATTTTCCACAGCGCATCTAGGAAGGAACTCAGCTGTGCTAACTCCTTGGTTTTATCCCCAGGGACACCTATGTTGGACTTCAAAACTATAGAACTGCAATAAAATAAATTTATGTGGTTTTAAGCCAGTAAAATTTCAGTAATTTTGTTATGGCAGCAGTAAGAAACCAATACACCAGTTAGAAGTATTCAGGAGGAAGTTAATTTATAAATCTTTAGTTCAAAGGAGAGGTTGGAGACAGAGACATAGATGCAAGGGTCAAAAGCATATTGACAAAAGGCAGATAGGCCAAAAGATGGTTAATTTAGATACATGTGTTGTGATAGATACAGTTTTGCAATTTGTACAATAGGGAAATTTTCTAGGATGAGTACTAAAATATTTGTATAAATATTTTAAAAGAATTTATCCATATGTTACTAGGCAAGTAGTAGGAAAAAATTTTAAATCATATAATCATCTTATTCAATTCCTGATATAATTTTTATGTTGGGAATTATTTTGTTTAGAATATTCAAAACTATACTTTGTGAATTATTTTGTTTAGACTATATACTTTTGAATATTCTAAACAAAATAATTCATAACATAAAGATATAAAAGTAAAGTGTATAAAATTATACTTTTGTTTTTCATAAAACATGTTTTATGTGTTTATGTTTTTCATTTAGTACAGTTTTTAAAATTTCAAAACTAAGTATTAGAAAAATAATTAACATATATGCAAGATACAACAGAAGTCATTCAATGGCTTATTCTATAGTAAGAATTGTGGAAGATTTTGTTTGCTTTTTTCTTTCCCCTCCATCAAATAATTTTATACTGCTTAACAACTATTGAAGAAATTCCAAAACAACACTGACTTAGTAAAATAATGAATAATTTTGTATTTGCTGAATGATAACTACTGTCAGAGAATCATTAAATAAAAAATAATCTTTTTTTAACCAACTCGGGATACTGCCATGCTAATTATTTTGAGAAATGACAAAAGTTATTCTATATAATTTTCAGCAAAGTCAATTTCCCTTTATTTTATACAAATATATATTATTCTGGAGTAACATTATATTTAACTAGTCAAGTTGTTTAACCACTTGTAATTCGAGGTTAATTTTTCCTGGCATCAGTAGTGTCTTATTGAGATAATAATGGATTATGTTAAGACAGTCTTATTCTTTCCAGTTGAAAAGACTGTTCTCTAGCATGGGCAGAAAAGAAAGTCTGTTTTTTCCTTGATAAAGCAAATGAAAGTAAAGTGAAAAAAGCATTGCTGGAGCACACATCTAGACAAAGCTGCTTCATGCTTAAGAAGAAAGCCAGCTGTGAAGCGATACTGGCCATTTACGGTCAGATGATGGCTTTCAGTGGCATCAGTTAAATTTAAAGATACCAAGAAAATTGTGTGACATTGCATTAAAAAGCTTTTAGACCGCTCTTTGGATACAAAATGCAGTTTTCGTGTAACTTTTCTCTCTCCAAGCTAGTGGAGAATGAGGCAATGATGTTTGTACTTTAGGGCAGTCTGGGAGTTATTGTTACAGAATCCAAATCCAGCCAAGCAAGAATTGGGTACAAGTTATTCATTTCAATTGTGTCTTTTATACTGTACTTTTTAAAAGATTGATGTTTCCTTTTACCAAGAATTAGCTGCTATTCATATATTTTATTCAATTACAGTTATTATGTCCTGTTGAATTTTTTTTTCACTACTCCTACCACTGTCCTTTCAGTATTCGCAAAAAAGCTCTCACAATATTCCATTCTGTGAGAAGTTTCGACCAAAAAGTGAGTGTAACTCTGATAACACTTATTTATAGAGCAATTGGCTTTGATGAACAATGAACTGTTACTTGATTTTACTCTTGGTTCAAGGACATCCACAAGTGCTGTCAAATTGAAAGCACACAAGTCACCTTCCTAATAAGGTAAGTGGTTTTCCTTCCTCTCTCTCCTGGACAGAGGTCGATTTCTGTTCAGATTAGTTTGTTTATTCCATGAGAATATGGTATTTAAAACACATAATTAAAATGTACGGTTTGAAAAGTTTGGACATATGTATACACTTGTTTAACCATCACCACAGTCATTATAATGAGCACATCCTTTATCCTCAGAAGTTTTCTTATGCCGTTTGCAATGGATTCCTTTCCTCCTGTCTCTACACTCCAGCCCCAGGCAACCAACGATCTGCTTTGTCACTGTGGATTAGTTTGATTTAGCATTTTATATCAAAAAAATCATAGAGTCTGTATCTTTTTTTTGTCTTGCTTCTTTCACTCAGCATAATTATTTTGAGATTTATTATGTTGTAGCATGAATAAGTAGTTAATTTATATCTACTGGTGTGAAGTATTCTATTGCATGGAAACAACACAATTTATGTGTCTATTCACACATTGATGTACTTGGCAAGTAAAGTTGCTATGTGGTGTTATAATTTGCATTTTCCTAGTGAATAATGATGTTCAGCATCTTTTCATAGATTAGTTGGTCATCCAGCTACTTTGGTGAAGTATCTGCTCAAATATTTTGATTATTTTAAAAAATTGGATTGTTTGATTTTTAGTGAGTTTTTAGAATTGTTTATGCATTTGGTATACAGGCCCTTTGTGAGATATATGATGTGCAAATATTTTCTCCCAGTCTGTGGCTTCTCTTTTCATTCTCTTTCAATGACTTTCAAAGTGTTATTTTTAATTGCAATGAAGTCCAACTCATTAATTTTTTTGTTATGGTTTGTGTTTCCATTGACATAGCAATAAAATCTTTGCCTAATTTCATGCCATGAAGATATTTTTCCTATATTTTCTCCCTGAAGATATATAGTATTTTGTTTTACATTTAGGTCTATTACTCATGTTGATCCAATTTGAGTTAATTTCTGTATATGGTATGAGGTATTAAAAGAGTTCATTTTTTACATGAATATTCAATAACTATAGCACTATTCATTCAAAAGATTATCCTGTGTGCACTGAATTGCTTTATAAAAACTCAGTTGTTCATATATTTATATGTCTGTTTCTAGACTCTTAGTTGTTTCATTTGTCTGTCTGTCTTTACACAAGTGCCACACTCTATGATTAACGTAGTTTTATAATAAGCCTTGAACCTAGGTAGCATTATTCCTGTAAACTTTATTTTTCAAAGTTGTTATGACTCTTTATATAAGCTTTATAAATGGCTTTTTGGATTTCCATATGAATTTTGAAAGTGGTCTGTCATTTCTATTAAAAACAAGACAAAAACCCCTGGGAATTTCATTAAAATTACATTAAATCTATAGGTCAATTTAAGAAGAATTGACATTTTAAAACTATTAAGATTTCTAATTCATGCACATAGTATCTCTTTGCTTATCTAAGACATAATTTTTTCAACAATGTTTTGTAGTTTTCAGCGTATTAGTCCTTCACATGTTTCCAGAAATTTTTCCTGTTTCACTTATTTCTAGTTTCTAAAGGTAAAAGTTGAGATAATTGATTTCAGATCTTATTTCTTTTCTAATGCAGATCTTTCACACTATAAATTACTGACTTAGTGGCATGCATAAATTTCAGTATGCTGCATTTTTATTTTTATTTAAAAATTATTTGTAATTTATTTTTTATTCTTCCTTTGACTCCCTCACCGTTCAGTTTTTAGAAGTACTTTAGCTAGTTCTCTCTCTCTCAATTTTATTTAATTTCATTGTGATCAAAAAATATACTTTGAATAACAAGAAATTTTTTTAAGTTTATAAAGATTTATTTTCTGGTTAAGAATATAGTCTATTTTGGTGACTAATTCATGAGCCCCTGAAAATAAGCATATTTTCAGTTTTAAATAAAGTGCTAAATGCCAATTATGTCAATTTGGTTGATGATATTGTTTGGCTGTCCTCTCATGTATCTTTATTGACTCTCTATCTACTTATCAATTATTGACACAGGAGTATTTAAATTGCCAACTATAATTATGGATTTATCAATTTCTCCTTCCAGTTCTATTAGTTTATACTTTATGTATTTTGAAATTTTGTTGAATTCTAGGTGGTAAAGCCAATTATCACTCAAATTATGATCAAATGACCCAGTTTCTTGGGAATGCTAACATTCTTGAATTTACATTTTCTATTGCTATGCCTCCAAATTAATCGCCCCATATAAAGAGATGCTTAGGCTGAGAGTATGCCCAGGATGGAAAGAGGAGACAAACACACGAAGTACCCAATAGCATTGTCTTCAAAGGACAGGCTCTGATAGCCGGTAAGATCTGTGTAGTAAATAAACTTCTCTCTCATTTAGCCTTATTAATTTGGAATTCTGGGCTTCAGTCTTTTCATCCTTAAAATAAATAATAATAAGAATACTAATCTCTTAAGACAACTTTGAAGATAAAGTGAAATAATTCTTATAAAACACACTGCATAGGGCTTGACATAGGGTAGCTGTTAGTCTAAGATAAGTGCTATTATCATTTGGCAAGCTGTATTTTTACCCTTGTTTATCTTTGACCTGCAATCTCCTCAGGAATTTATTTTTTAACTTTAAGGGTCTAGAAAACATAAACTACTCCTGGAAGTCACATACTAAGTAGAGGACTCAATGTCTGAGTAAAGTCATCCTTCATTGGTAGCCAAATACAGGACACAGTGAGTTTCAAGGGTGTCAGAACATTTTCACACTTTTGTCTAGCAAACCCCATTTAAATTCCAAGAGTGGGGTTCTCAGGATTAGATATGGATTTTCATGAACTAATAAAATAGTCATAATATAAATACATATGGGAAATTTTCTATCAATAAATGTTGAATAATGAAAATATGTTAGTTGCTGCTGTTATGATATTTAGAAAGAGCACTAAATTAAATTAATTAAATTAAGATTCTACAATTGAAAATGGCAATAGAATTTCTTGTGAAATATGACACTTAACATTAAAAAAAGTCAGTGGCAAATGTTGCTATTATTTCGCTTTTTCTCAAAACTTCCTCAATTACAATGGCTGCATTTAATAAATTATATTTTAATTAAAGCAGGAGAAGGTAAAATTGGGTTAAAAAAACCTCATCTTTTATTAGAAGTCTTTATTGAGGGAAACACTAATTTTCATCGTGAATATCATTCAGCTGGAGGTGGGGTTGAAGATTTAATTTGGAAAAATGTCAAGAAAACAAAGGATTTCTCTCTGACCTCCTTTCCTCAAAGGAAAAGATAATATCACTTCGAAGTTTCTTCTATAACAAAGAATAACTTTTCAAAAGTTTCCTTTGAAATTGGAGTCAGTAAAGCTGAACAAAAATATTATAAACACACCTAATCTTTGTCCACTTTCCGAGCCTGTCCCAATTTCTGATGAATGCTACACTCAGATCCATTTCTCATGTAAAGAGAACATTTGCTATTTATCGGAAAAATTCCATTTTTTTTGACAATGTACTGTAATTCTTTGGGGGTAGGCTCCTAAATTGTCAATCTTGGCATATGAACAATTCAAACGATTAACAATAGAATTGTTGTATTAGTCTGTTCTCACACTGCTGTGAAGAAATATAAGAGACTGGGTAATTTAGAAAGGAAAGAGGTTTACATGACTCACAGTTCTGCATTGCTGGGGAGGCCTCAGAATACTTACAATAATGGCAGAAGGAAAAACAGAAGCAGGCACCTTACTCATAGTGCAGCAGGATGGAGTAAGTGCAAGCAAGGGAAATGCCGGATGCTTATAAAACCATCAGATCTCCTGAGAACTCACTCACTGTCATGAGAACAGCATGGGGGAACCGCCCCCATCATCCAATTACCTCCACCTGTTCCCACCCTTGACACGTGGAGATTATGGGGATTACAAATCAAAGTGAGATTTGGGTGGGGACCCAAAGCCAAACAATTATATAAACAAAGAAATTGAATTTTTCAGATTATTTTCTTCAATTTAATTATATAAAGTATATGAAAAGAAGAATATGCTATATCTTATTTTCAGGATAAGTCTACGATATTCATTTTATAAATTAAAGAGTTAATGTTTTCATTCAAATTGTCATAGTTATAACAATCCAAATATAGGCTACCAAGAAATAAACCTAATAACATATAAGCAAGAGTTTAGCCAACACACGCAGACACACACACACACACACACAGACACACACACACACATTAATAAAACACATGGAGGAAGATGCAGATTTGTGGAGAAACATGCCATGTTAATTGTTGTTAAGAGAGATATAGTAATAATATTGATGTCACCAAATTGATTTGTATATTCAGCATAATTTCAATAATTCCAGTAAATATGGAAGAATAAATAACCAGGGAGAATCATGACAACGTAAAGAATAAGATTTCAGAAGGGAGACTTGCCCCATAATATTTATTCATATCCATTACACAGATCAATCCCAAATGGATAAATAATATAATTATAAAATGATTTCTAGGAGAATGTCAAAATATCTTCAGGGGAGAGAAGGTTATAATAAGGTAAAAACACAAAATTTTAAAGAAATATATATTTAATTATGTTCACATTAATATTTTTCTCTTTGTCAAAAGGCACATTAAAGAAAGTATAAATTCAAATTACTTACAAGGATAAGATCCCTCAAAACAAATAACTGATAAAAGATTGCTATGCAAAATTACAAAGAATGTCCATAAATCAATAAGAAAAAGACAATTAAATAGAAAAATGGTTACACACATTAAAATAAATTACCAAAAAGTTAACAGCATAAATTGCCAATAATAATGTTATAAGTGTGCTCATGTTTATTTACTGTCAATAAGCTACAGATGGTAAAATAATGAAATGAAATTGTTTTATTATAATTTTCAACTATGAGGGCTCAAATATTATTATCTTTATAAAATATATTTCAGAATACTTAATAAGCTCAATGTTTTCTTTTGACTTCTAAAGTAGTTATAAGACATCAGAGGAATACTGAGTATTAGATGTTTTATTTCTTTGTGGGAAAAAAAAAGAATTTAGTGACATTTGAAAAACCTAGGATCTTTGTTTACTAACACTGAAATAACTCCTAATACTACTTTAGCATTCGACCAAAACTCTGCTCCTTCAGATTTGTTTTTCTTATTCTGTTTTGTAAGGTAGTGAAGAAATGACATATGACAAAGCACAACAGAAAATATTCCTGAGGCAAGTGTATTATGTGTATATATGCCTAAGATTTTTTGGTTTTATATTTACCTTGAGACTTTTTCAGTCACAAGTTGTATTCTCTTTGGAGTCATATATTTTAGTTATCCTAATTTATACACAAACACACACACACACCCACACCAGATGTCCTAAAGTTGCTATTTCTATTGACTCCTTGGACAGATCATAAAGCATCTCTGAAAAGAAGAATATAAAGGTATTTGTACAACTTAAAAATGTAAGAAAATACATAAAGCTAAATCAAGTAAAATGTCATATGTTGAGCATTTAATATATACAAATATTTTATACCAGTTCTTTATTTCTTTTTTTTCTTTTCTTTTTTTTTAGACGGAGTCTCGCCCTGTAGCCCAGGCTGGAGTGCAGTGGCGCCATCTTGCCTCACTGCAAGCTCCGCCTCCCGGGTTCACACCATTCTCCTGCCTCAGCCTCTGGAGTAGCTGGGACTACAGGCACCCGCCACCACGCCCGGTTAGTTTTTTGTATTTTTAGTAGAGACGGGGTTTCACCGTATTAGCCAGGATGGTCTCGATCTCCTGACTTCATGACCTGGCCGCCTCAGCCCCCCAAAGTGCTGGGATTACAAGAGTGAGCCACCGTGCCCGGCCCCAATTCTTTATTTCAATATGTTCACATATCAAAATATAGTTCACATAGTTATATAGCTCACATTATAAAATGATTTATAGAATACAATTATACTTATCTTACAGATGTATCAAATGAGGTCCAGAGAGTTGACTGAGTTACTCAGGAGCACATAGGTATAAGTGGGCTTCGATTGGAGTCAATAACTTTTTTACTCTAAAACCTATACCATTTCAGGAGATTTTTACAAATGTCAGAGTGGACCAACTCTAAGACAACCTTTATGCTCATAAGAGACCACCAGCAACACAGGAGGTAGTATGATTGATTGTAGGTTGGACGCAGTGGTTCACGCCTGTAATCTCAGCACTTTGGGAGGCTAAGGCAGATGGATCACATGAGGGCAGGAGATTGAGAACAGCCTGGTCAACATGGTGAAACCTTGTCTCTACTAAAAATGCAAAAAATATTAGCCAAGCATGGTGCACACCTGTAATCCCAGCTACTTCGGAAGCTGAGGCAAGAGAAATCACTGGGAGGCAGAGGTTGCAGTGAGCCGAGATCATGCCACTGCACTCCAGTCTGGGTGACAGAATGAGACTCCATCTCAAAAAATAAAAAATAAAGATGATTGTAAAGCAGTTTCCATGCCTTGTAAAGCAGCTCCTCAAACACAAATGAAAACTGCTGACTGAATGGTGCAGTATTATGGAAAAAAAATTTAGAATGAAAAAAAATAAAAGGAAAGCACAATAAGAACAGATGTGGATAGATCAGAAAGTGAAAATGCGAAAGTCAAAGCTAATGCAGAAGTAGGAAGTGAGAAGAAAGACTGGGTTACCTTACCTCCCACAATTTTGAACTTCCTTGATAAAAAAATATTACCTCGGCCCTTGAGTTTGGTGACTAAAGGCTGATATTGATTGACAGGATAGACAGGATCCCCAGAAAGTTAACACTATGATACTAGTAATTTTGTAAGCCTCTTTCTTGCTGAGGGATTGAACAGAATTATTAAACTCAAATTATTGCCTGGAACCTAGGAGTTAGAAAAGGCAATCATTATTACTGGAGAAAATAATAGAAAAATGTGGTTAATAATTTTACTCACCAGAAGAAGGAAAGAAATTGTATATGATACAATGCACCCTCAATCTGAATTTAACTAGTAGGGTTTAATGGTGTGATGAAGAAAAAGTTATTAATTCCTGTATTTTAAATGTCTTCTCTGTAAAGTTACTTACGAAATTACTATACTAATTAAAAACATAAAAGACAATTATATCCATAAATTATGTAACACATTTTCTAGCATTTGACAATCTTATTTGAAGTTTGTATCTTGTATCACTTCTTTCAATACCCCCAAATGAAAATGTTAACCTGGTTATTATTCCAGAATTTTATATATTATAAATAGATGTTCAAATACCTAACAAATAACATGTTGATGTTTTGTTCATTTCAAAACAAAGATGTGACTTTCAGGTGCAGTGTATTAATTATTTAAGAGTATAATACATGTGGGCATAGCTATGGATACAACAGAACTTGGAGTTCTCAAAACATTTTTTAAAAAGTAAATTTGCTAATTTTTAACAGTCATTTTTATGCAACTGGATATGTATTAATATAGAATTTTTCTTGCCATAATAATAAAAAAGAAACTATTTTCTTACCTATTATCCTATGATTATGTGAATTTAGACCAAATTACTTAAATGAGACAAAGCTCTCAAGCTCTTTATTTGGATAAGGAAGCAATTTGGTTTATAATTTTATTGTGCCTTTATGGAGGAAGAAGAGTATCAAATCTCCTTTTCTTCTCTGGCCAAGAAATTCTACAGGTACCCATGCTTCACAGGAATGCAAAGTAGTCAATGAAATCTGTTACATTAAGCAACAACTGTAATTACAGAATTTTGAATAATTTAAAGTTATGAGTTGTTTAACAACAGAGCATATCTCAATGTCTGAAATTTAGGCATCTTAAATAATTTCTTAGTTTAAATAATACTTTTAAGTAGAACTTCGCAATAACAGAAAACAGAACAGGATCGTACATTCTTTATACAAGCTTGCATATTTGATAAGACTCCAAGATTTGTATTTTGGCAATGTTCCCTATTTAACATTTTATTAGCTCTAATTTTATGAATTTGAATTGTGTTTGCTTGCAATTCATGTAACTGTAAGGCAAAAGGCAAGATATTCTCCTGACACTACTTTTTGCTATTATTCTCAAGGGTAAGCCATGGCGTTTCATCAATTAACAATAAAGGAAGAAAGCAGGCCTAAAGCCTATGATGGAAAAAGAAAATGGCAGAAGATATTGTGAACTTAAGTAAAGTATTGTAGGTATGCCGATGTATATTTTGAGTTTATGGATAGGAAACACAATAAAGCCTTATAAGAAAGAGAACATGTGCACCACCAGAAAAATTGAAGCATCATTTTCTTCCATTCTTTTACTACTAAAGTCAAATGACACATATTTAAGTAGAAATTTGTAATAACAGAAAACAGAATAGGATCATACATTTCAAGTGACTTTAGTAGTAAAAGAATGGAAGAAAATTGTCTGATTATTCATTTATTGTTTCTGCTATTCAGCTAATTCTGCGGGCATTGTAAAGCTACTATCTGTCAGAGAAGAATAAATAGATTGACAAGAGATGAACACTCTTCAGAAAAGGGAAAAGTTCAGTGTGGTACTCCAAGAACTATCTACTGCATTAATTGTGCAATAAATGTTTAAATGTATTAAGGTATTCTTAATTCTGTACTAAAGTATTCTCTCAGATTGAATTGAAAAGTGATTTTCATTTCTGCTTTTTATCTCTGAATCATTCTCTCTCTTTTTTTAATTTCCAACTTTTATTTTAGGTTCAGGAGTACATGTGCAGGATGTGCAGTGTTGTTACATAGATAAATGTGTGTCATGATGGTTTGCTGCACGGATCATCTCATCACCCAGGTATTAAGCCCAGCATCCATTAGCTATTCTTTCTTATGCTCTCCCTCCTAAAAAGTGTTCTAGCCTTCACCTTAAAAAATGCCCCAGTGTGTGTTCTCCACCCCCATCATGTGTGCATGCATTCTCATAATTCAGCTCCCACTTATAAGAGAGAGCATGCAGCATTTGGTTTTCTTTTCCTGCATTAATTTGCTGATAATAATGGCTTCCATGACCTTGCAAAGGACATGATTTTGTTCCTTTTTATGGCTGCATAGTGTGTATATGTACCACATTTCCTTTATCCAGTCTATCATTTGATGGGCATTTAGGTTGATTCCATCTCTTTGCAATTGTGAAGAGTGCTGCAATAAATATATACATGCATGTATCTTTATAATAAAAAGATTTATATTCCTTTGGTTATATATCCAGTAATTGGGATTGCTGGGTCGAATCGTATTTCTGCCTCTAGGTCTTTGAGGAATGGCCACACTGTCTTCTACAATGGTTGAGCTAATTTACATTCCCACCAATAGTGCATAAGTATTCCCTTTTCTCGGCAACCTCACCATCATCTGCTATTATTTTTTTTGACTTTTTAGTAATAGCCATTCTAACTGGTGTTAGATGGTATCTTATTATGGTTTTGATTTGCATTTCACTAATAATCAGTGATGTTGAGCTTTTCTTCATATATTTTCTGGCCACGTGTATGTCCTCTTTTGAGAAGTGTCTGTTCATGTCCTTTGCCCACTTTTTAATGTGGTTGTTTGGTGTTTTTTTTCTTGTAAATTGTTTAAGCTTCATGTAGATGCTGGATATTAGACCTTTGTCAGGTGGATAGATTGCAAAAATTTTCTTCCGCTCTTTACATTGTCTGTTTCCTCTGTTGATAGTTTCTTTTGCTGTGCAGAAACTCTTTTGTTTAATTAGATCCCATTTGTCAATTTTTGCTTTTGTTGCAATTGCTTTTGGCATCTTCGTCATGAAATCTTTGCCTGTGCCTATATCCTGAATAGAATTGCCTTTGTTTTCTTATAGGGTTTTTATAGTTTTGGGTTTTACATTGAAGTCTTTAAACCATATTGAGTTAATTTCTGTATAAGGTGTAAGGAATGGGTCCTGTTTCAATTTTCTGCATACAGCTAGGCAGTTCTTTCTGTACCATTTATTAAACAGGGAATCTTTTCCCCATTGCTTGTTTTTGTCAGATTTGTCAAAGATCAGATGGTTGTCAGTGTGTAGTCTTATTTCTGGGTTCTCTATTCTGTTCCATTGGTCTATGTGTCTGTTCTTGTACCAGTATCATGCTGTTTTGATTACTGTAGCCCTGTAGTATAGTTTGAATTCAGATAGCATGATGCCTTCAGCTTCGTTCTTTTTGCTTAGAATAGCCTTGGCTATTTGGGCTCTTTTTTTGTTTTCATAGGTATTATAAAACAGTTTTTTCTAATTCTATGAGGAATGTCAATGGTAGTTTAACAGGAACAGCACTGAATCTATAAATTACTTCGGGCAGTATGGCCATTTTCACAATATTGATTCTTCCTATTCATGAACGTGAACTTTTTTGTGTTTACTTTTGTCATCCCTGACTTCTCTGAGCAGAGCTTTGTAGCTACCTTGTAGAGATATTTCACATCCTTTGTTAGCTGTATTCCTATGTGTTTTATTCTGTTTGTGGTGATTGTGATTGGGAGTTCATTTGTGATTTGACTCTCAACTTGACTCTTGTTGGTGTACAGGAATGCTAACAATGTTTGCACACTGATTTTGAATCCTGATATTTTACTGAAGTTGATTATCAGCTTAAGAAGTTTTGGGGCTGAAATGACGGTGTTTTCTAGATATAAAATCATGTCATCTGCAAACAAAGATAGTTTGACTTCCTCTCTTCCTACTTGAATACACTTTATTTCTTTCTCTTGCCTGAATTCCCTGGCTAGAGCTTCCAACACTGTGGTGAATAGGAGTTGTGAGAGAGGGCATCCTCATCTTTTGCCAGTTTTCAGGGAAATGCTGCCAGTATGATATTGGCTGTGGGTTTGTCATATATGACTGTTATTATTTTGATATATGTTCCTTTAATACCTTGTTTATTCAGAGTTTTTAAAATGAAGAGATGTTGGATTTTATTGAAGGCCTTTTCTGCATCTATTGAGATAATCAAATGGTTTTTGTCTTTAGTTCTGTTTTTGTGATGAATCACATTGATTGGTTTTCATATATGATGAATCACATTGATTGGTTTGCAAATGTTGAACTGACCTTGCATCCTGGGGATAAAGCCTACTTGATTGTGGTGGATATGATTTTTGATGTGTTGCTGGATTCAGTTTGCCAGTATTTTGTCAAGGATTTTTGCATCAATGTTTATCAAGGATATTGGCCTGAAGTTTGTTTTTTTTGTTGTATCTCTGGAGGTTTTTGTATCAGAGTGATGCAGGCCTCATAAAATGAGTTAGGGAGGAGTCCCTTCTTTTCAACTTTTTGGAATAGTTATGGTATGAATGGTACCAGCTCTTCTTTGTACCTCCTCTAGGACTTATTTTTTTCTTTTGGTTGGTAAGCTATTAGTGCCTCAATTTCAGAACTCATTATTGGTCTATTCAGGGATTCAATTTCTTTCTGGTTCAATCTTGGTAGGGTATATGTGTCCAGCAATTTATACATTTATTTTAGATTGTATAGTTTATAGAGGTGTTTGTAGTATTCTCTGATGGTTGTTTGTATTTCTGTGGGGTGATATGCCCTTTCTTTCTGATTGTGTTTATTTGAGTATTCTCTCTTTTCTTCTTTATTAGTCTAACTAGCAGTCTAACTATTTTATTTTATTTTTTTCAAAAATCAGCTCCTTTACTGTTTGAATTTTTGAAGGCCTTTTTCCTATCTCTATCCTCTTCAGTTCAGCTCTGAGCTCTGATCTTAGGTATTTCTTGTCTTGTGCTAGCTTTGTTTTTTTTTTTTTTTTTCTTTTTTTTTTCTAGTTCTTTTAATTGTGATGTTAGGCTTTCAACTTGAAATTGTTCTGGCATTTTGATGTGGGCATTCAGTGCTATAAATTTTCCTCTTAGCACTGATTCAGCTGTGTTATGGGGATTCTGGTACATTGTATCTTTGTTCCCATTAGTTTCAAAGAACTTCTTGATTTCTGCCTTAATTTCATTGTTTACCCAAAAGTCATCCAGAAGCAGGTTGTGCAATTTCCCGTAGTGGAATGGTTTTGGGTGAGTTCTAATTTGATTGCATTCTGATCTGAGAGACTGTTTATGATTTCAGTTCTTTCGCATGTTTCTGAGGAGTGTTTTACTTCTTATTATGTGATCAATTTTACAGTGAGTGCCATGTGGTGATAAGAAAAATGTATATTCTGTTATTTTTGGTTGGAGAGTTGTGTAGATATCCATCAGGTTCTCTTGATCCAGAGCTGAGTTCAGGTCCTGAATATCTTTATTAATTTTCTATCTCAATGATCTGTCTAATATTGTCAGTGGAATGTTAAAGTCTCCCACTATTATTGTGTGGGAGTCTGAGTCTCTTTGTAGATCTCTAAAACTTGCTTTATAAATATAGGTACTCTTTTATTGTGTGCCTATATATTTGGGATAATTAGCTCTTCTTGTTGAATTGAACCCTTTACCATTAGGTAATGCCCTTCTTTGTCTTTTTTAATGTTTGCTGGTTTAAAGTCTGTTTTGTCAGAAACTAGGATTCCAACCCCTGCTTTTTTTCTGTTTTTCATTTGTTTGCTAGATTGTCCTCCATCCTTTTATTTTGAGCCTGTGTGTGTCTTTGCCTGTGAGATGGGACTTTTGAAAACAGCATACTGATGGGTCTTGCTTCTTTATCCAGCTTGTCATTCTGTGTCTTTTAATTGGGATATTTAGCCCATTTAGCCAATTTACGTTTAAGACTAGCATTGTTATATGTGGATTTAATCTTGTCATCATGATGCTAGCTAGTTATTTTGCAGACTTGAGTATGCGGTTGTTTCATAGTGTCACTGGTCTGTGTAACTTCAATGTGGCTTTGTAGTGGCTAGTAATGGTTTTTCCTTTCCTTGTTGAGTGCTGTCTTCAGGGCTTTTGTAAGGCAGGTCTGGTGGTAATGAATTCCCTCAGCATTTGCTTGTCTGAAAAGGATCTTATTTCTTGTTTATGAAGCTTAGTTTGGCTTGATATAAAATTCTGGCTTGGAAATTCTTTTCCTTAAGAATTTTGAATATTGGCCCCCAATCACTTCTGGCTTTTAGGGTTTCTGCTGAGATGTCTGCTGTTAGTCTGATGGGCTTCCCTTTGTAGGTGACCTGGCCTTTCTCTCTGGCTGCCCTTAACATTTTTTTCTTCCTCACCAACCTTGGAGAACCTGATGATTATATGTCTTGGGGATGATATTCTTGTGAAGTATCTTACTTGGGTTCTCTGCATTTCCTGAATTTGAATGTTGGCCTGTCTTGCTAGGTTGACAAAGTTCTCCTGGATGATACCCTGAAGTATGTTTTCCAAATTGCTTCCATTCATCTCATTTCCTTCAGGTTCCCCAGTCAGTCATAGATTTTGTCTCTTTACATAATCCCATATTTTTCAGAGGTTTTACTCATTCATTTTTATTCTTTCTTCCCTATTCTTGTCTGCCTGTCTTATTTCACAAAGACAGTCTTCAAGCTCTGATATGCTTTCCTCTTCTCTGTCTGTTGTGCTTTTAATACTTGTGATTGCATTGTGAAGTTCTTGTAGTATGTGTTTCAGCTCTCTCAGGTTGATTATGTTCCTCTCTACACTGGCTATTTTGTCTTGTCATCTCCTGTACTGTTTTATCCTTAGCTTCTTTGCACTGGGTTACAACATGTTCCTTTAACTCGGCAAAGTTTGTTTTTATCCACATTCTGAAGCCTACTTCTGTCATTTCAGCCATCTCAGCCTCCACTCACTTCTGAGCCCTTGCTGGAGAGGTGTTGCAGTCATTTGGAAGAAAAGGAGCACTCTGGCGTTTTTAGTTTTCAGTGATTTTGCATTGGTTGATTCTCTTCTTTCTGGGTTTATCTACCTTTGATCTTTGAGGTTGCTGACCTTTGGATGGTATTTTTGTGTTTTTTTTGTTGTTGTTGTTGTTGTTATTTTCTGTTTGTTTGTTTTTATTTTAACAGTCTGGACACTCTTCTGTAGTGCTGCTTCAGTTTGCTGGGGGTCTGCTCCAGATCCTAGTTGCCTCGATTTTTCCCATACCTGGAGCTATCACCAGTAAAGATGCAAAACGACAAAGATGTCAGCCTGCCCCTTCCTCTGGAAGCTCGGTCCCAGAGTGTTACTGATCTGTTGCTGGCCTGAACACGCCTGTAAGAAGTGGTTGGAGACCCCATTTGGGAAGTCTCACTCAGTCAGCAGGAAAGGGATCAGGGAACCACTTAAAGAAGCATTCCAGCTGCTTTTTGGTAGAGCAGCTGTGCTGTGTTGGGGATACTTTCAGCCTCTGAACAGTTTGGGCTCTCCAAGACCCACAGGCTAGACCAGTTGAGAAGCCCAAATAGCTAAGGTGGTGACCTTCCCCACCCATCAGGCACTGTGTCCCAGGGAAAAATTAGCTCTCTGTACACTGTAGAAAATAGGTGGGGGTGGCCAGAGGCCCTCACTAGGAGTACCCACCCCATGAGGAAGAGTGGATCAGGTTCCCATTTAAAGAAGCAGTTTCTCCATGATCTGGCAAAGCAGCTATACTGCACTGGTGGGGCTTTCCTCATCGGGACCATGTGGACTCTCCATAGCCCTCAGGCTGGAATGGTTGAGTTGACGAAACAGCAGAGATGGCAATCCCCCCATCCCTCTAGGGTCTCCTTCCAAGGGAGAGATCAGATCTCTGTCCATAGAAAACGGGCAGGGGTGGCTGGAGGCCCCACCTGGGAGGTCAGACCCAGTGAGGAGGGATGGATCTGGGTTCTACTTAAAGAAGCAGTCTGGCCATGAATTGGCAAAGCAGCTGTGCTGTGCTGGGTGGTGGTGGGACTTCCTTGTTGAGACCTTTTAGAGTTCCCAAAGCTCTCAGACTAAAATGGCTGAGTCTACCAAATGGCAGAGATGGTGACCTGACCCTCCACTAGTGGACTCTGTCTCGTCTCAGGCTGGCTCCTCCACCCTATTGCTGGTGGCTGGCTGGAATTCCAAGCCAGCAGGTCTTATCTTGCGAGATGCCATGGAATTGGGGCCTGCAGGATGATGCTGTCTGGCTCCCTGGATTCAGCCCCCATCCTGGGGGTATGTAGAGACCTCCTGCCTTGCCTGAGTTGCAGACACATTTGTTCGGGATTCTGGGGGCTAGAATATGTAAAGCTCCTGGGTCTCTCTGTGTGCCTGAGTAGCTGCTCTGCCAAGACCCCAAAAACACTGATGGCGTGGGCTCACAAGGGGATCTCCTGATCCACAGGTTGCAAAGATCTGTGGAAGAAGCTTGGTTTCCTGGGGTCACACAATCACTCACTGCATCTCTTGGCTGAGGATGGGGGTTCCCCGGGCCCTGTGTCGCTCTTGGGTGGGCCATCATCCCACCCTGCATTTCTTTTTTCTCTTTGGGTCAAGTTGTTTCCCTGATCAATCCTAGTGTGAGTACTGGGAGTACTTGCTCCTTTCATTCCTCTTCATTAGTGCTGTGGACCACAGCTGCTTCTAATCGGCCATCTTGTGGCTACTTCCCCCAATCATTCTCTTGATCTTTTTTCTACCCTTCAATAGCCAGCTCACTTGGTATAGGAAAGAATATGCTGTATGAGAGGTTTTTTTTTGTCAATATCAAAGAACTCTAATTTGAGAGGGAAAGAAGGAGGGCCAATACAGAAGAAGAAGATGGAAATCATGAGTGATCTATGTATAGCAGCATATTATATTGCTAACTTGCTAAAGTTAATAAAATTAAAAATGATATCTTTTCATTTTCTATGTGTCTTTTAAATTTGTCTTCAAATGTTTTTTCATTTTCTACTGTGTACTCAAATTTTTTCATGATATCTTTCAAGACATACAGCAACTACATTTTTAAAAGGAATAAACTGAATGGCATCACACAATCACTTTTAATTATGTACTTATACAAAGATGAAAATAAGTTGTGATGACAGAAAACAATGGTTTGTTAGGTGAAGATGTAACTTTTCAGATTTTGTAATTTTCATTGAAATGTAGTTATAGAACTTTCAGTAGAACAGCTTAAGTAAAATGAGGTGAAAAATCTCATTAATGACTGGAAACAAAGATACTCCTGAAATATATATATATAATATACATTATATATTATATGATATATGATATATATGATATATGATATATATATTATTGGCTGTCTATATCACTATTACTATATCTGTTTATAATCTAAAAACCTTCTCTTTAACATTGGAGGACATTTAGAATAGACTTCAGGTAAGTGTAGATTAAACTGATTTCTATTTTATAAGGTATCTTTTTTTCTATTACTTTATTGTATTTTAAAATAAAGAAAAGTAGGGCCAGGTGCGGTGTCTCACGCCTGTAATCCCAGCACTTTGGGAGGCTGAGACAGGGGGATCATGAGGTCAGAAGATCGAGACCTTCCTGGCTAACACAGTGAAACCCCATCTCTACTAAAAATAAAAAAAAAAATTAGCCGGGCGTGGTGGCAAGCGCCTATAATCCCAGCTACTGGGGAGGCTGAGGCAGGAGAATGGTGTGAACCCAGGAGGCGGAGCTTGCAGTGAGCCAAGATTGCGCCACTGCACTCCAGCCTGGGCGACAGAGCGAGACTCTGTCTCAAAATAAATAAATAAATAAAAATAAATAAATAAATAAAAATATGCTATATATAGTAATAAAAATATCAGAATTATGAATACTGTAAATGTACTCATTAATATGGTATAAAGGGTCTCTTTTAAGTTATTGACTCCAAACAAATTGAGCAATTCAAATTACATATCTTAATTTTATTCAGAATAAATTTATCAAACCTTGTAATTTTTCCAGTATCATGAATTGTACAAATTGGGTTTTAATCAAATAACAAGATTAAAATATATTTTTAATACATAAATTCTAAAAAAAGGCAGTAAGGTATAGTGAAAGCACTCTGGATTGAAAGTATGATCTCTGTTCAAAACTTGTCTTCATCAATTTCTTGCTCTGTGGCTGTGAAAAAAAATGCTTTAGGTCTTGAAATCTCAGTTTGTCTATCTACAATTTAGGAATAATACCATTGTTTCTCAATTCAAATATATATCCTTTAAATAGCTCTTAAATTGGGATGAAATTTACATAAGTAAAAAAAAATCAACTAGTCAGCCGACAGAGTATTAAGTGTTGTGAGTTTATTGTCCTTCTGTAATAAACTGTATTGATGGTATTTATTTATTTCATTGTTAATTTAGTGCATTTATTTGAATCAGTTGTGGTATAAATTGCCAACTGTCACAGAATAAATCAAAAGTTGGGAAGCTATGTGGGTGATTTAATGGAATATTACTTAAGTCTTGAATATATGTCAAAAATTATCACTTAGTTTACAAAAATATGGAAGTTAAATTAAAGAGAAAATAACCAAAAATTAAAAACTAAAAAAAAAAAATCAACTCGAAAGTACAAACTGCAGATATTCACCAACCTTCCTATACGAGTAGCATACTATGAATGAAGTTTTACTCTTTGTGCGGATGTATAAAATTGCCTTTCATATTAAAGAAACTGTGTATTTCTTCTGGCAATATGAGAAAAACAAAACTGTTTTATCATGCTGAGTAGATGTTTCCATTAAAATATAAAAATAAGTGAGATAATATATAAAAGTAATGCAGTTTAAAATATTAAAAGACAATGGTGAGTTCTTCCATTTCTTGTCAAGATGGAGTAATAGGCACTGCACATACACCGCTGCCTAAAAACAAAAACAAAGACAGACAAAATATTTGGAACAACAGCACTCAAAGCATTGAGTGTTAAGCAATGACAGACAAAGAATGAGAAACAAGGAGATGACCCACTCTCCAGGTCATGGAACATGGAGGGGAAATCCAGACAGAGCTCAGTGGTCTTTAAACTTAAGAAGATAAAGCTAGGAGTCCTAGGAATCCAAGGTCAGCAGAGATTGCAGGCCAGCCTACTAGAGAAAAAAGGGCTGTAATTAAGAGGGGTGTCAGTTATAGTACTAAGCATGGTCTTAGTTTTAGATGTCTGAATTGATTTGGGATAGCTCTTCCCTTCATTTGACTTGGGAGAAATAATACAATCTCACTGAGACACCTCAAATATAAAGTGGAAACTACAACTACTAAAGCGAAAAAAATACTATAAAAATGCCTAGCAAATACTAGGTGCTCCTTAAATGCCCATTTTTAGGGAAGATGCTGATGATGAAGAACAGAACTGAACTTGAATGTTTGAAGAAATGAAACTTGAAAATTTTAATAAGACCATGTTTTTACAGAAAAGTATGTTTTCTGACTTGAATTGGCTTGTGTGTGTGTGTGTGTGTGTGTGTGTATTTGTAATTATTTGTAATATACTATACTATACATTCAGGAGATCCAGTTTTAATATGCAGACTATTAGAATGAAGGTCCTACCAAGTAAACTTTAGTACTTGAGCCTTGTGTTTGGAAGGGGTACAGTAATTTTAAATGTTTTTCAAATTTTGCTATTTGGTTTATTTTTAGAAAATTCAACGATACATGAATTAAAGCACTCTGTATAATCTGTAAACCATTGTATAAATATATACATAGTTATTGACACCATTTATTAATATTTTTCTTTTTTTTGTGATCACAGCTCACAGCAGCCTTGATCTCCTGGGCTCAAATGATCCTCCTGCCTCAGCCTCCCAAGTAGCTGAGATCACAGGTACATGCCGACCCCCTTGGCTTTTTGCTTGTTTGTTTGTTTAATTATCTGTAGAGACAGTCTCTCTATGTTGCTCAGGCTGATCTCAAACACTTGGGCTCAAGTGATTCTCCCATTTTAGCTTCCCAAAGTGCTGGAATTACAGGCATGAGCCATCACACCTAGCCTACTATTTTTCAATAAGTTTAATTTCACTAAAAGTAAATAAATTAAATTTTGGGTTTTTTTGTTTTTTTTTTGTAAAACTTTATGACCCAATAACTAAGCAGCTCCCTGCTGAGAATGCTTAACACCAACACACAATTGCTTTTATTTCCCCTTTAGTGTGCCACTTAGATCTATAGGGTTAGAAGTAACAGTATGGGCATTAAAACTAGGAAATTCTAGGAGAAATAGAGGTGAAACAGTAAACAAAATATTTCATTGACATTGAGCTTTCAGTCATGCTGACAGTTTCTAAAATATTATCAGGATCAGTGCATAGATCTCGCTAATATGACCTAGGAAACAGATTTGATTATTTTGCTTGGAAATGTTAATTCCTTAAACCCTGTAAGTGTTTGCCAATTTATAAACGACTACGTGAATCCTTCTTGTCTTTAGCTATCTTCATAGTCATTCTGGGTAATTATCTAATGTTGATCAGGTTGTGTGACTGATTGATTATTTTAGCCTGTCTGTTAGGTACCCTGAAATTTATGCAATTTCTTGCCCACATTGGTGCCCTAGTAATATAAAACTTTTGGTAGCTACAGTGTGCTTAATTAAGAAGATAGACTATGGAGATTGAATTTTGTTCCTCACAATACTTATCTAAAGGAGCTGCTGACTAAAAAAATTGTTCTCCTGAAATAAAAAGACTTAACAATTTCATTAAATTGTTGCTTATAGTTTGATTTTATGATGATGTATATTCATATAATATGATTATATTTGGCCAAGCAGAAAGATAATTTATACTATAAAGATTATAACTATCCACATTTTGAAATCAAATGTCATTTGCCCCAGGCTTTAATAATTAGCTCAAAATTTTAAGTTTTGTTGGTATGTGTATTTCAGTAAGGTCTCAAATCATTTCACTGTGATCAAATATGTAATTTTAAGTATATAAATATTTAATTAGAAAAATATATGGATAAGTCACTCTGAAATAAATAACTAACAGATTTAATTACAAATTCAATTTGCCAACAAAGAGATGTAGAAATCCTACAGGAAGTTTGATTTGCATTTAGTGGCTTCACTGTAAGATTATAACTGGTTTAGCATAGACTGGGGTAAATTATTTTGCAGTGAGGCTTAAATGTAGCCTCTGATAAAATAAAATAAGGAATTATTACTTCTTGTTATTCCATTTTCAAGGCTCCATAAATACACATTTTTTGAATATGTGGTATATTATTCTGAAGTTGAATGTAAAAGTAAATGAATTGCTTCAACCACAACAAAAAACTGTATTCTGTCATTAATTAAAAATGCCCATCTGTGGTAAAATCAAATCAAATCAGTTCTTATGAAATGTATTGAGTTTCAGAACCAGAAAATATCAGTACAAATGTGTAGATGTGCATTTGTATAAACATGCTTATACTCTGAGTGAGAAACTTCTCAAAATTTCTATTGGCCATAATATTTTATGTATAAAATTGAAATATAAAACAGTAACATAACATAATATTCAGTTTATAATACTAGATGAGTACTGTGCTAGTTTCTTAGGGATGGCCTAATACATTACATAAACTGGATGGCTGAAAATAACAGAAATGTTTTCCCTCAAAATTGCGGAGGCTGGAGTCTCTAAATCAAGACGTTAACAGGGTCAAACTCTCTCTGAAGGCTCTAGAGGAGCCTGCATTGACTCTTCTAACTTCTGATGCTTGTTAACAGTACTTGGCATTCCTTGGCTTGACAAACATCACATCAGTCTCTGCCTCCACCATTACCTTGTGCTATCTCTGTGTGTCTGGACATCAATGTCCAAATTTCCTTCTTCTTATAAGTTTCTGAGTGAACATTACATGAATTTTCAGAGGTCACTCTTCAACTCGGTATCTATGAACACACTGACATCCACATGCTATACTTATATGAAAGGTTAGCCTTTCAGGTTTCTGCTGATTTTATTGACTGCTAGCCTTATGTGAGTTTCTAGAGTTTAATCAGATTATTGGCAAAATGTAGTGTAGGCTCAGCAATGTTGAACAGTATATAAATATGATCAAAAATATAAGAAAATAAGAACAAGAAGGAGAAGTTTCAAGCATTGACACTTAAATAATTGTGTCTGCAACATAATTGCACCTAGCATCTTGGAAAAAAAATAGAGCAAATTAATGGAACTATAGTATTTTGGAATTTCTAACCATAAAAACCGATGATAACAATTGAGAAAAAATTTTTTAAGTTTAAAAGTAAGCAAATACGAGGTGCCTCTAAATTACATATATCTAATTTAGATAACATAACACTTAAGGATTCTTTGCCCTAACATTAGCTTTTTAATTCCCATTTCTTCGAATGGGCCTGGTGAGGCTTTGAAATATACAATGCATTGGGTAGTCAATTCACAGACTAACCTGAGATATTTTGAATCATGAGCTTATTGAAACATGCTTGTTACAATTAGTGTTTTAAAGATAAGAGAATTACTTCTGTCAAATATATGTTGGCAATGATATATGCTGCTGTGAGATCGTTAAATGAAATTTAGTTACAAGTCTTAAAATCACAGCACCGAAATTACTTCATATCTGAGTGATTGGCATATGCCACTGACATATTATTTTCCTTTAGAGTACTACTATGTGACAAATTTAAAATATAGCAGTTAGTATAGGGACATAAAAATAATAGAACTCCGTGAAATTATAAAGTTTTTATATCATTTTCTAAACATAGGAGAAAAATGTTCGAAGTTTGAAAGAAGAAAAATTTTTCTCTAAATATCAAAGTAAAAACGAAAGATCCAAAATTTGTTAATTTTAACATGTCTACAAAGTATGACATTTGACATTTATATAATTTGTTACTTTATACAGTTTTGATGACTAGAGTCAAATTATTCCAAAAGGAAAATTTTAAACATGATTTCAAAATTTTACAGCAAACAGTTTATTTTGATATAGGAAATGGGTGCATTTTAATGTGTAGGGGAATATTTAAATGCCAAGGGCCTGCAGAACTTCAAGCCTCTGTCTAGTAGCTGTTCTCCTACTGAGAAGAACTTGTCAATCAGGAGATCTAAAAGAAAAATAGATGATCAGGCTAAAAGCTGGGATACTTAGCAAGACAATAAAGACTTATGGACAGGAACTAAAAAAATAAAGAAAGCTAGAGGTGTGAGCATGGCATTTGGAGATATTTTCTGCTGGGTTCTGCAGATTCAAAAAGAAGCCACTGAGAAGCTGGAAAGCTGAAAATAACTTTTCAGTCTCCTAGGTCTAAGACAGGGGTTTTCAACCTTGGCAATATTAGAATTTTGCACTTGATGATTCTTTGTTGTGAGTGCTGTCCTGTGCGTTGTAGAATGTTTAACAGCATCCCAGGTCTCTAGATATTAGATACTAATAGCCATACCCATTCTCTACCAAACTGTGACAACCAAATTGTCTCCATACAATGCCAAATAGTCTCTGAAAAAAAAATAGTACCTGATAGAGAACTACAGCCTAAGCAATCTGAAACATTATTCTAGGATTTTCAAAAACGAGTTTCCCACTAAATATCCCAGGCTTTAATTGATACCTCAAAAGGTATTTTTATACAACTAAGTGTAAGCATAAACCTGAAAGCAACTGATCCTGAAAGGGTCTAAACCCCAACTTTAAAATATTTGGATCATTGAAATACTATTAAATGATGTGAGTTTTTTTGTATGTCAAAGGTCCACAGAAGCAAACCTAATGTGACAACATTTTAGGCCAACTATGTTGACAAATTTTTATATTAATTATGTATCGCTTAATCTAACTAAACAAGTACTCAACGAGGGTAGTTACCGTGATCAGAAGTCAAGAGAGTATAAAGCCAGAACTTTACAAACTGCAGTTATCAGACACAGGCTTTTAAAATATATGTGCAAAATGTTTGAGTAAGTAAATGAAGAATTATACACTTTCCCAGAAAATCAGAAAGCATAAAAATACATGAATATGAGTTTATAAATTAATGTAAAACTAAAATTAAAGAGGTGGAAGTTCAGGTCAAAAAAACTATCTGACAAAGCTATAGGAAATATAAAATAAGAACATATAGAGTGTGGAGGTAAAGGGTAACAAGAAACAAATTTACCTACCTTCCCCACTGTCAGAAACAACAAGCAAAAAGAAAATATATTTTACAAATGGAAATAATCTGGACACTATGGCTCATGCCTGTAATCCCAGCACTTTGGGAGGCCAAGGCAGAAGGATCACTTGAGCTCAGGAATTGGAGACCAGCCTGGGCAACATAGTGAGACCTCATCTCTACAACTATGCCTGTAGTCCCAACTATTCAGGAGGCTGAGGTGGGAGGATAGCCTGAGCCAGGGAAATCCAGGTTGCACTGAGTTGTGATCATGCTACTGAATTCCAACCTGAGTAACACAGAAAGGCATTGTCTCAAAAAAATATATATTTTAAAATATATATTTATTATGTATTTATATGTATAAAATAAATATATATTTATAATATAAATTAAATATAAATATATGATATATTAATAATATAAATTAAATATAAATATATGATATATTATATAAATATAAGATTATACTTATAATTATATTTATAAATATATAATGTGTATATTATATAAATATAATGTATATATATTTATAAATAAATAAGTGTATCTATACATATATGAAAAGAGCATCAGTGATCTGTTCAACATTTCCAGATACTATATCTGTAAATGACAAAAAGATTGTTTCCTTTCACATAAGTCCCTGCAGGGGATAGGTCTTAACTAACCTACCAGTCACAATGATGCCATTCACCTCTCTGGGCAAATAAAGCAGTTCTTGTTAATAGGACTTATGTCCTTATGGAAAAATCTGTTGGATGCGGTACGGGAAGAGTTCCCTTGGACCTGAAGAAGACATGACAAACTGTCTTCTGCTTTACTTTTATGAATGTTGTGTCAGGAAATGTAAGATGCTATAACCATGAAGGCACCTAGAATGAGAAATAAAGCTGGCAACAGAGAATGGCAGAGAAAACAAACTGGAAAGAACCAGAGCACTTGACTCTATTAAGTCACTGAATTAATCCACTGTTACCACAACTTTGGAACTTATTATTCTGTATGATGACCCTTTGCCTTATTATATGCCACTTTGAGTAGAGTCCTCTGTTATGTGTGGCTGAAAATATCTTAAAATAATTTTCCAAGTTTATAAACTGGAAACTAATGCCCAACTGAATCAAACCAATCTCTAAAAACTTCCAAAGATACCTCTAAATGTCTTTCAACTAGAATTTTTCTCTTTGCTAGCATCTGCGCTACTTCTTAGATAAAAGAAGTAGCTTCCAAAGTTCTTAGGCATAATCCTCATGGTGTTAGTCTGGTATCCTTTTCCAAAAACTTGCTAAATTCGGGTCTAGAATCATGTATGTAAAACATTAATTTTATCAAATCACTCTCCTATGTAAAAATGTCCAGTGATTCTGTGCTAACGAAGTTGTCCTTTGCTTCCTATGTAGGAAATTTCATTATCTGACATATCTCTCTAATGTTATTTCCCATCACTTTCTATCAAAATGCTTTATTTTAAGCCACTGTTAGGTAATTTAATTAGTATCTTTACTTTTTTACAAAAAAATAATTTGCTGTTATGAACATTCCAAGCATTTTTTTCTTCAGTATATGCTTTATTATCTATCTAAAATTTGGTGTTCAAGTCTAGTACCTTTGTTGATACTTAAAGCAAATCTTTCTACATGTTTAGCATGCCACTTTCCACTCAGCATAAACTTCTTCTGTTCATGTCATAGTATTGATTGCAACACCCCATTGATTATATCTCTCTAGGTAAACGCCCTTTCTCTATTGAGAAAGAATTTAAATGTCCTTTCTCTATTGAGAAAGAATTTATTTAAGTTTGAAAGCAGTCACCCCATTTCTGCTGTTACATGGTCAGTGGTAGCAAATCATTTATTTTCTTATGTTCAAACCTTAGCTTAGTACATGGAAAACAGCTATTGTCTAGCTGATTGTCAAAGTAATGAATAAATGATTTACGCATCAACTTAAACTTTATGGTGAAAGATTATTTGAATCTTGTAACTTTATTGCTAATGAAGTATCAAGTAGATTTTTTTTCTCATTTTGCAAATATTACTGTGGTATTCAGAAAGCATGTTTCAAAATGTGTAATTTTCTTGCATTGAAGAATAACAAGTCAATAAAGTGATAAAAGGTATTGAAAAATTGATATTTTTAAAATACAAAAAAAGCAATTTAGACTTGCAAAGAAGTCCTATGTTTGATGTATTCTAATTGCATATATGATCTTCATGTTATTACTTAACCAATTTGAACCTCAGTTTCTATATGCATACAGGAATAACATTACAGTTATGTACAACATTATGAGAATAAAATAATTTATATTAAACTCTTCTGTGAATGATTAGTAGGTATACAAAGGATAGTTCTAAATTTGCCAAATCCTGCTTCATATATGATCAAAAATATTTGTCAGAGGCAGGGTTTACTATGGCATATATGGCATATCAATTTGTGCTAATCTAGCACATTTACAAAGAAGTAAGAGAATCACAAGTTTTATTGGCTAGAGGTAAACAAAGCTTTTAAAGGCATCTGCACCCATATTGCTGTCTTCACTACCTTCTCTCTATATACAAGTAAACTCATAGGTTTTATTATTTCCAAATTATAAAGAGGTTATTTGCTCTTATCTGAAATTATATTGATATTATATCATAAGAATTTGTGTATGTATTCTACTGGGAAATAGTGTAAAAAGTAGTTAACTCACTTCTATGGATAACAAACAAAAAAACATTGTTTAAAGGCTGGATCATCAGTTCATGAATAATATGTAATACACCACTAAAAAGGATGCCTTAAAAACATTGCATGACAAGAGTTTTAACAAATGTAGGTGAAAACATGTGAGGGCTTTGTATGTTACGCACTACAGCAGTAATGTCCAATAGACATTGCAATTCTGGAGATACTCTATATCTGTGATATCTTCAGCACTTGAAATAAGGTCAGTGTGACTGAAGAATGACACTTTAATTAATTTAATGTATTTAAATTAATTTAAATGTCACATACTGCCAGAAGTTACTGTATTGGACAAGCAGAGATCTTCTTAATTTGGGAAAGAAAAACAAGTCTCTCAGCCTGAGAGTCATGAGGCACCCATTATGCATGCCCCACTAAGCCCTCAATGGAGAGAACTTGAAAGTCACATAGGCAGGCCACAGGCCCCTAGACAGTCTCAGAGCTGCTAATAACAAGTAGAGAGCCAGGCAAGGTGGTTCATGTCTGTCATCACAGAAAAGTCGCTTAGGCCCAGGAGTTCGAAGCTGCAGAGCTATAATTGCACCAGTGAACTCAAGCCTGGGTGACAGAGCAAGACCTTTTTTTTCTCTCTCTCTCTCAATATGTTTAATTAAATATTATATATTTATAAGTATTTATATAAATTTATATATAATTTCAATTAACATATAATTGGGATTATATATCTAATTAAAAATCTATATATCTGGAAACTAAAAAAAATTGACAATAAAGGGTGTACTAAAATATATAAAGGATGGAATAATGAAAGAGAATAAACTGCAATACAGGAAAAAGGGAAGCAGACAGAGAATAAAACAAAAGGAATGATGAAGCAGAACTATTTAAGCCTGTCAAGGATACTTGAGGACCATCACCCAAAGGTCTTACAATGAAAGAAGGAAAACAACCTGTGCATTACAGTGATAACTCTAATAGAGGGTCAAAGAGAAAATCATTTCAATGCTAATGACAAATACTGTAAAACAGCATAAAGAATAATATTAGAGATAGGAATAATATTAGGGATAGGAATAATATTAGGGAGGGGCCATGTTAAACGAAACTTCCATGTATAGTTGTTCATGTTGTGGCCTGCACAAAAAGATACCTTGATGAGGGCAAATAAGGGGTTAATTTCAGGTGATCCTTCGTTTACCAAACAATAAGGCCTGGTGTCATTCTGCATCTGTGAGAAAAAAGGGATACCACTTCCAATTTTTCTATCTTGAACCACAATCTTTTCTAAGCCTTCCATGCAGGTGTTCTCTTTTTGTATTTGCTCAAATGCATAGTGTATATTTCAGTAGAAACCCCGAAATGAAGTTCCCACAATTCATTCCAGAACTGTGATAAAGGAAGGGTGATAGCTGATTGTATACAAGGAGCAGGGTGATAAAAACACAACAGATATTATAGTTTCTACATTTAAATGATTTGAAAGATCTTGAGTATATTCATTTAAATCAAAAATGAATAAATATAGGAGAAAGCTAGAAGTGAAAAAGTTTATAATTTTAGTTTTATATCTATCTGTTTTGTTCTACAGGTATTCTCTGAGTGTGAAACCTGAAATTACAATCATTATGAGACAACGGTGTCTCTACTATAAAAACCAATTGTTTTTTCCTTCACGTGCATGTACTTAAAGATATATTGATTTTTTTTCATAATAGTTGTAAAAAAGAGTAATTGCCATGATTCACAAATAAAAGGTAATTATCTTAGTACATTAAATTTTATAAATGCTAATTTAAATACGATAGTCTGCTATCTTTAATAGGCTATAATATATGTCAATACAATATTAATAAACACCTATAATTCAAAATAAAATGAAAGCACCATTAAAAAGTTAAAGAAAATTAAATGCCACAAGAAAGATTGATATGTATGTCTTACAGATTTCAAAGGAGAAAGTGAATAATTGAGAAGAATCTTCAATAAGGCAGTAATCTCCCATGTAAGCACAGAAAGGTCATCAGAAGGATTTTTATTGGTTTCAGATGAGTGGATTGTCAATCCTAGCAAAAGAGGGACATAAGTTAAATGAAAGCAAAAAAATGCTGAATATATGGTTTGGAGGAGATTTACTAGTCTTATTTGAACAATAAGGCATAGGAGAAGAAATGTGAAAAAGGCTGAAAAGA
Organism: Gorilla gorilla gorilla; assembly: GCF_029281585.2. Lineage (NCBI taxonomy): Eukaryota > Metazoa > Chordata > Mammalia > Primates > Hominidae > Gorilla > Gorilla gorilla. The sequence goes on from NC_073227.2 coordinate 137,772,315, forward strand.
CACTACCTCACTGATTTAAAGGATCAAAGAAACAAAAATGAACACACCATTAAATTAGTGATGTGAGGTCTTTGAAAGTCTGATCAAAAACACATCTGCAGGACAGGCGCCGTGGCTTACGCCTGTAAGCTCAGCATTTTGGGAGGCCGAGGCAGGTGGATCACCTGAGGTCAGGAGTTTGAGACTAGCCTGGCCAACATGGTGAAACCCTGTCTCTACTAAAAATACAAAAGAAAAAAAAAGTAGCCAGGCATAGTGGTGCTCGCCTGTAGTCCTAGCTATTTAGGAGGCTGAGGCAGGAGAACCACTTGAGCCTGGGAGGCAGAGGTTGCAGTGAGCAGGGATCGAGCTACTGCACTCCATCCTGGGCGACAGAGCAAGACTCTGCCATCTCAAAAAAAAAAAAAAAGAAAAGAGAGAGAGAAAAAAAAAGCATCTGCATTGTTGTGTGATATGGACTACTGGTGGTAGAAGATGCCTGAAGAAATAAGATAAACTCTATAGGTAATAACATGACGATTAAGTATAATGGAATAAACACATTCATATATAAGATATAATCTAAAAGATAAATTTGAAAACCATCATCATGAATTTGAAACTGCCAGTGCAAAATTATAAGTGAGTAAAATTGAATATAACCAACTTTATCTTGTTTCTAATCTCACAAGCTAATTGTCTTGCTCATCCTTGCACAGTCTAACTATGGGAGAAATTTAGTTTATAGTTTAACTTTAAACCAAGGATGATAATAGTTACTTCCCAAAACTAGCCCCATCCACCCCAGTCCTTGTTCACAGACTGAAGCCATCTTTGCAAAACTAATGAAAGGCCACAAGGTGAGAATGATGATAGGGGCCTGAATTCTGCTAAGACTTAGGCATAGTTAAATGATAAGTAGTCATTGTTTTCTAACTTGCATTTTTGTAATTGCTTACTATTCAGGAGTCAGTAGCCAGTAGTCATAAGATTTGTAACTTTCCCAATTGCTCCTATTGATCACAACAATCTAAGCCTGATGTTTGAGATACTTTTCAGACTTTGCATTCCAGAGGACCAACTGACACCACCCAGACAGGTGACCCCCACCCAGAAACGGACTTCATGCATAAAGACAGTTTTGGCATTTCTGTGCTTTCATCTCCAACCCAACCAATAAGTAGAACCCATTTCTAAGCCCCCTGCCTGCCAAACAATCCTTAAAAATCCTAGTCTCCAAATTCCTGGGGAGGCAGGTTTTAGAGACATCTCCCTTCCTGCTTGCTAGATGGCCTTGGGATTATTCAACTTTTTCTCTGCTGTAACACCTGTTTTGTCAGTGTACTGACTTTTTCTGTGGGGCAGGCAAGAAGAACCCACAGGGTTGTAACAGACTATCAGTCCATCATATAAACACAAAACTATTGGAATGGTTTCCATAACTGAGGGATTATTTTTTCACTTCTTCCTTTTTTTGAGGAACTACCACATGTCAAGGATATAAAAATAAGAGCCCATGATGACATTTGGAAGGGATTATAAGTATAAAAGGCATTACTCGCATACTGCATTTCCACATGAACTCTGTCTGATTTTAATACATACACATGAAAATTAAAAATTATTACTATTTGCAAATGATGCTTTAAAAATGTTCTCTACTATGCATTGTGTTCATCAAAGCCTGAAAATATATACCTCTGAACTTGCCTTAGACCTTCTTAAAAGTTTCAAAATGTTTCTAAATTATATTTTCTAAGTTTGCAAATGTAACTCATGGAGTGATATTGGATTTCAATTCACTTTCATAACCCAAGCACTGCCTTGATATCTTTAGACCTCTCCAGGAGAATGGAATTCTATTAGCAAATGCATAACAATACAGGACAGCAGTAATTAGCTGCCCTTTCTATTTCTCTCTTTACATAAGATGGAAAATTTTAATTTATAATTCAATAATTAGTTTTACATTCTTTTGGCACATCCTTGAAAAGTTGAGTTTATTGAATAAAAAAGCATTACATACTGGTGATTTCCATGATTAAAAGCTTTTGTGATTACATTATAATGTCTTTCTTATGTAAGATCATATAGAAAAAGAAAAGAAAACGTTGCTACAAGTCTCTTTTCTTTTTTTGTAATATTACAGCAACATAAAATAGCAGCAAATTTTGAGGCTTTTTAGAAAAGAAATTACCTATTATTAAATTTTGAATTAAAACCTATCCCACTGAGTGATGTGACTGCTATAAATTTTGCTTAAAAAGAGATTGTCTTATTAAATTTAACATCAATTCCTGTTGCAGTTTACTTAAATGTTTAAAATTTTAGGCTGGATGCAGTGGTTCACGCCTGTAATCCCAGTACTTTGTAAGGCCAAGGTGGGTGGATCACAGGAGGTCAGGAGTTCGAGACCAACCTGACCAACATGGTGAAACCCCGTCTCTACTAAAAATACAAAAATTAGCTGGGCATGGTGGCATGCACCTGTATTCCCAGCTACTCCGGAGGCTGAGGCAGGAGAATCACTGGAACCTGGGAGGCAGAGGTTGCAGTGAGCCAATATCGTGCCACTGCACTCCAGCCTGGGCGACAGAGTGAGACTCTGTCTCAAATAAATAAAAAATTAAATTAAAAAAAACAGTAAGTTTTAACTAAATATTCAAAAACTTGAGGTAAATTATAAATTATCTCTATATCTTCTTAGTATTTGTAAGTTGACGGTCACAAATACATTTTTACAAGTGTTAACTGAAACATATATTTTCCAGACATAATGGATTTGGGGAGGTTATTGGTCTGCATTAATTTTAAATGTCTGACAATCTTAGTTTACGTTAACAATATTTATGCTTCAACTAACACTGAAAATCTGTCTGTATTTTACCCATTTAAAGATTGTTCAAATTGAAAATTTTACATTTATAATAATATTTCAGAACTCTATATATTCTAAAGAATTATTTTGTATTACACATGGAGTAGTAGTATTTAATGTTTACATTAAGGATATATATACATAGAAAGAGTTAAATCATTTTATTTAATAATTTGTCAAAATCTCAGTGAACTGTCAAACCTGTGAGAAGAAAACTGGCTAGTCTATTGTCAATTTGAATAATGAGTGTTTAAGTTTTATTGTTCACATTATTGATCATATTTGAGGATGACATTGTTAATGATCATTGTCTTGTGTGCATCAATCATAGAAAAATACTGCTAATGATCTCTGCACCCTGCAGCACCCCAGCGGGTGATTCACCAGCAAATGCCTGTAGGCTACTGGGAACCTCATGTCTGTTTTCTGCTGTCAGCTCACACATCTGTCTGCCACTGTCATAGGAGAAAAGAATGGCTTTTCCCTTCCTGCCTTCCACAGCTTGTACGAGTATCTATCCTTGACAGCATCTCAACTGGAAACAGCTGGCAGCGTATTCTGGCAAATATTATTTGCACATTTTTCCAGGGTAAGTAAGGGAAAATGCAGAAAGGGCAGGAATGCTGCTGAAATGACAAGAAAGAATCTGCATACCGCTGGTGACAGGATGGAAGAAAAGACAGAAAGAGGCGTTTGGCTTTTATCCCTAATGATCACATTTAGGGAAGAAGGGAAATATTTAAATGCTAAGTTATGAAATTGCACAAACATATGATCTGAGGGGTTGCTGAAAACATGGAATCTATGCACAGTGAACTGAAGCGTCTTTCCCTAGGTTGAACCTACAACGGCGTGATTGAAAATGTGCTGTGAGACAGCTGGCCTGCAGCAAAGCCTCCTGCTCCCTAGATCATTCCCCTGCTGCATGTCTACACGTATCAGTTTATTTAGCATTATTTTCTTCTTGAAGATAAGTTGTGACTAGCATTAAAACAACATGGATTTTAAAAAAAGGAAGGAACGAGTGAAGGGAGAGAAAGAAAAAGAGACAGAAAGAAAGGGAGAGGGATAAAAATAACAATTTTTAAATGCCAGATTATACTTCAAAATAATTATGTAAAAAAGCAGAAGTATCCATAGATATAATTTAAAAGAAAATAAATATCACATGGTGCTTTACTGCGTAGGATCTGAACTTAGTTGTTCCCGTGATCTTGACTCCAGAAGGATTCAAAAAGGCATGTCAGTGAAAGATTCCTTGAATATAAGCAGTTGTGGCCTCATCCTAAACGTGTGGCACCACTACTGAGGGCAGCAACGTCTTTGCCTAGATCTTGTTTAGCATGGTGTTGAATTGTGTAGAGGTAAATTAGTTTCCCTTGGTTCTTTCTCATTTTCAAAACTAAGTTGTTCAATTTTCCTCTTGATTCTGAATCATGTTCTTTGTTTCCCGGTAAATTCATTTTCTAATTATGTTAAATAGAATAACTTTCTTGCTGATGTAAAAATTGAGGCCTTATAGTGCATTTCAGACAAGAGATTCTGAGGGACACTGTTAATTTGAAATGAGCTACAGAACATTTGAAGTTGATGGAAGTGAAAATTCAGAGGTATAAAGAGTAAGAAATATGGTAAATTATGGTATGCAATTGTTGGGGTCCAGAAACAATATCCCAAAATACAGCGTTTTTACATATTGAACTAAAGAAGCAGCCTCAAGATCTCTCTGATCTTCCCCCACCTTCCTGTCATTCAATCTTCTGGTCCTCCCAAGGCACAGGATAACGCCGTTCTCTGAAGTTATTTTATCTATCGAGATCCTTGACTTCCAAAGAGGAACAAAATTGCTTTCCATCCCCTGCCTAAAGTCTTATTATCTATCATAGAAGACTGAGGAATGCAACCACATCTGGATGCACTATTTCACAAGATAGTATCTGCCTCTCAGTTTCATTCCAATTTTAAAGAGAATCATTTACAAGTTAATGTTTATGTCTACTGCAACCATTCATTTCCCCTGAAAGTTTTCTATTCCTATGCACCCCACTTTCCTCTCCCCAGTAAAGAGGGTATTTTGCACCAACCATCTGGTTCTTCTCTTCAGTTTTTATAATTTGTATGACTCCCATGCACACCTGTGTATGTAATAAATTTGTTATACTTTTCTCTTATTAACCTGTCTTTTGTTACATGGATGTTGGCCATAACACTTTATGGTGGGGATAAAAGGGATTACCTCATTTCTACTTTACACATTGGTGATACAGCTTATTACATTATTATCCATTAATCTCTGGAAGGAAAACCTCTTCGAAAGAAAGGTCTTTAGGAAATTGAAAACCTTTAATACTTGTCGAATTTGCAAAAAGACAGTGAAGGACTCTGCTTATACTGCTACACTAGGAAAAATAAATATTCAATGGAAAAGTAGCTTGAAACAGGAGAGGAGTAGAGGTCACCAATTTTGAGAAGTAAAGTCTATTTCCACACTCCATACCTGTGGGATCTTCTGAAGAAATCCTCACCTCAATAGGGTGCAGTAAGGCAGACTTTATCTTAAGGAGTTTCCAAAAGAAGATTTTTTTCGCTCCAATTACAGGTAGTTCTCTATAAATAGGTTATAAATTCAGTTTGGTTAGTTCCAATAAGAATTTTTAGTGAAATAGTAAAATAAAACAGCAGTAAAAATATGAATAGTAAAAGTAGGAAATGTATTATGTATATAATGTAGAGACTTGCAGAAGTATTTTGTGTTTGTCTGTATTGGGTCATGATGAAAAATGTGTTTCTAATGGTGGAATTGGTCAAAAATTTAAACATTACTAGCTTAACAAAGCAGAAAGGAATAGAGGTAAGATGAGTCATGAGACTTTTAACATTGCTGTCAAAACATCTAAGAGCATTGTTTATTTCTTATTCAATTATTTTACTATATTTTTCTTTATCCAGAGATATCACACAGATAAGAAGCTGGACTATCTCATATTATGTTGCCCTAGAACAGGAAAAATTCAACCTAAGGCAACATTATTCAAGGGAAGGCAACCCATAAACCTCTGACATAGAATTTGCTCTTCGAGAGAGATCATGTACTCCAAGCAGCCAAAAAATATTATCTATGAAAGAGAGTTAGAAAATAAATAGAAATTCTTAGCAAACAGAAAACTCATGTACATACAATTACATGATACATGTGTTAATTTTAAACCTTCATCGGAAAATTTGAAACATTCTATATAAAGTTTTTTATTAATAAATTATGAGAAAATATCTCCACTAAAGGTTATTCACTGAGTCCAATTGTTTCCAATTTTACTGGAATTGCACACATGCTCACTTGAGGTGCTTTTCCCTTACCAGTCTGAATGTTCCAAGGAGGTCATGTCAACAGTTAAAGTCTGCCATTTTGCCTCTTAGTGCGCATGTGTAAGCCCTCTCATCCAACTCCTGAGATCTTATCAGGAAGCTGCTGATCACCAGCTTCAGGTGTTTCTACTTATTGGGAGACTGTCTTTCCCTGGCACCAGTTGCAACCAATTATTACTTTAGAGAGACAGTTTAACAACTGCCTGACCATCACCTGATGGTCATCTGACATTCCCAGTGAGTGGGGTCCCTCTCCACTCTGCTTATGTCTGACTAGCTACCTACTGTAACATTGTTACAGGAATCCTTAAAAAAAGAGAACTCTCTTCAGCTGGAGCCAGAAGAGATGCAATAGGAGGAGTGAGAGTTTAGAAGTATAAAATGCACTTGTCCCTTTGCTGGCTCAACAAGGCAGGAGGCAATATGATGAGGAAAGCAGGTGGCCTTAAAGAGCTAAGAGAAGTCCCAGAAAGGCAGGCAGCAAGGAAATGGGGAACCTCAGCATTACAACTACAGGGAATTGAATTCTGCCAACAATACTTCTCCCTGACCATCACCTGACCATCAGGTGATGGTCAGGCAGTTGTTAAACTGTCTCTCTAAAGTAATAATTGGTTGCAACTGGTGCCAGGGAAAGACTGTCTCCCAATAAATAGAAACACCTGAAGCTGGTGATCAGCAGCTTCCTGATAAGATCTCAGGAGCTGGATGAGAGGGCTCACACATGCGCACTAAGAGGCAAAATGGCGGACTTTAACTGTTGACATGACCTCCTTGGAACATTCAGTCTGGTAAGGGAAAAGAATTAAACATCAAATCTTCCCTCAGGGACTCCAGATAAGAGCCCAGGCCAAAGGGCACCTTGATTTTGACCTTGTCAGACCTGGAGTTGAAAAACCAGCTGCACCCTTCTAGAATTCTTACTTACAAAACTGTAAGTCAATATATTTGTTCTACTATGCTAGTTTTGTGGTACTTTGTTACTGCAGCAATAGAAAACTAATAAATATACGAACTTAAATATTTATTCTTTATATCTTAGATTGAATGTTCAGCTACATAGTGACAATTATTCCATAAAAATAAATATTGATTCATAATATATTTTTTTATTTAGGATACCCCTAAAGTGAGTTCGGCTTTGCATTGAGGAATCGATAGGATGATATGAAAACGCTAAGACTAATATCTTGTGCTTAAAATTCTTAATGTGATGTTTGTTAAATATTTACTCTTTAGTGATTTCTCCATTTGATAACTTTGCAAAATTTTTCACTTTAAAAAATGGGTAATCTAGAAATATTTTATTTCCTCTCAAATGGATTATGCAGATATTTTCCAATACTAGGCAAGCATAGAAGTAAAAACCATTATGATGAAGAATAAGTACACAAAATAGTTTGTTTATTATGAGTCATTAATTTTGACTTTGTATAACATAAGAAGATCAGAAAAAAATTGCAATGACCTTTGTTAAACACTAACTTTGATCTTAAAATTTTTAACTCCATGCTCTCTCGAATAATAAGAAATGTGTAAATATATATCTTATGTTCTGGCTTAACTAAATTCCTTATTTTCTTCTCATCAATAAGTACTGTCTTTTACCTTTTTAAAGTGAATGAAATTAGAGAATAAAAATTTAAATAAAATATTCAGTAAGTTAGTGTGTATTTCTTACTAGAAAACTCTAAATAGCATGAAGGACTTATTTTAATTTTTACTTATTTTCTCATTGAACACAAACTACAGATATAACCGTCAATCTTTACTTTGGATTCTTAAACCTTCAGGACTTGCTGTGATCCTTCATCTTTAGTATTTAAACTTTCTTTGTGGGCATGAGCTGAGAGAAATGTAAAAAATAATAATAAACTTTGTCCATATAGAAAAGGGAACCACACACACACACACACCCGCACACACTAAATCTCTAAGCTCTTGAGAAAATAACAATTTCCCCTGGATTTCATGAAAGAAACAGATGGACAGACCCTTAGGCTCAGGGTGGAAGTGATGGTAGGAAGCTGGGTGTGTGTATTAGGTGAGCTGAGCTTGATAAATCCTCTAGCTCTGTCTCCCAGGCTTTGAAACACTATTGAAATATCTGCAGCATTTTTCTATTTCTATTTTTAACAAGAAATAGAAATTCCAATTTGAAAAATAGGTCAAACCAATTAGGGTAAATAAAAAAATGTTAGACTTCTCTACCCATACTAAGCTACTGAAAGTAACCCCATGAATCGGAAAAAAAAATCCTTTAAATTCTATAAGCAAATTAAAACTATGTAACTTATTCTGTTACCATATCATACAAGAATTGAAAGGAATAAGTAAACATTATTAATGTGGTTATTTTTTACTATATGCCAAAATATTATTTTTATAGTAATAAAAATTTATATTATGATACACTGACAAATTGATCAATGCAACACAGAAGAGAGTCAAAAAACTAATATAAGTTATAAATGATATAATACTTGAAGAAATAATATATATTTAATATCATAAAGAAATTAAACATCATTGACATATGCTTACTTTATATTTGTGTGAAAGACATATTTTTAACCTTTAAAAAAGTTATTATCTGATGGTAAGTTCTTTACTGATATAACTACTATTGGTCCTACTATTACTCTGACTATATTTTCCATAAATATTACAAATTAGGTCTGGTGAACTAATAGATACACGACATGTGGGAAAAGATCTGTGCTTCAATGAAAACTATGCATTATTTATGGCACATTTCACATTACATTATTTTGATTCTATAAGCTTCTTTGCAACTCTGTTAAGTGGTAGATAATTAATAGAAATGCAAAATAATTCTTGTCTATAGACATGAAACTGAATTGTTCCATGGAGAGATAATCCTCTCACTCTTAATACTCAAGGATGAGTTTTGGATCTGTTTACAAATTCTTGCCAGTGTTCCTGATACATAATTCTGAGGAAACTGTGAAGTGCAATAACTGATTCAAAGGAGAACCCCAAACCTACACACATTTGACCCAGCAATCCCATTAGCAATCCAAAGGAATATAGATTGTTCAACCTTAAGGACACATGGATTCATAAGTTAATCACAGCACTATTCGCAATAGCAGAGACATGCAATCAACCTAAATTCCCATCAGTGGTAGACTGGATAGAGAAAATGTGGTACATATACACCATGGAATACTATGAAGCCAAAATAAAGAATAAGATAATGTCTTTTGCAACAACATAGATGAAGCTGAAGACCATTATCCTCAGTGAACTAATTCAGGAACAGAAAACCCAACACCATCTGTTCTCACTTATAAGAATAAATTAAACACAGAGTACATATAGACACAAAGAAAGGAACAATAGACACCAGGGCCTACTTTAGGATGGAGGATGGGTAGGAGGGTGAGGATAAAAAATCTACCTATCTCGAGACTAGCCTGACCAACACGGAGAAACCCCATCTCTACTAAAAATACAAAATTACCCAGGTGTGGTGGCGCATGCCTATGATCCCTGCTACTCTGGAGGCTGAGGCAGAAGAATTGCTTGAATCTGGGAGGCAGAAGTTGCGGTGAGCCGAGATGGCACCATTGCACTCCAGCCTGGGCAACAAGAGCGAGACTCAGTCTCAAAAAAAAAAAAAAATATATATATATATACCTATATATATATATATATATACCTATATATATATATATATACCTATATATATATATATATACCTATATATATATATATATACCTATATATATATATATACCTATATATATATATATATATATATATATATAGGTATATATATATACCTATCAGACACTATGCTTATTATCTGGGTGATGAAATAGTATGGACGCCAACTCCCCACATCATGCTATTTAACTGTAGAACCAATCTGTACATGTACCCTTGACACTAAAAAAAAAAAAAATTAATTAAAAAAAAGTAGTGGATGTTTAGTCAGTTCCATATTTTGTGTTATACTGGGACAGGCTCAAATCCATGACAAAGAGAATCTCTAAAGAGTAACTTTAAAGGTTACATAAATTTCTGAAGTTGGGCCATCTTATTATTTTCTGTTAACATATCAACATATTTTTAAAATGGTTAAAAAATGGTACATTTGTATAGGACACTTAACCACAAATGGAGCTTGCAGGACGGGAAGTTACACTGGTTGAGTCAATGAGTGAGTGGTGAGTGAATGTGAAGGCCTAGAACATTATTGTATATAGCTGTAGACTTTATAAACACTGTATACTTAGGCTCCACTACATGTATTTAAAATACTTTTTCTTTCTTCAACAATTAATTAGCTTACTGTAACGTTTTAATGTCATTTTTATACTTCTTGTAATCTATCATGTCTCACCTTCACACACACATAAAAATCCTTCACTTCTCTAACCCTTATTATGTCTGTTACTGACGAAGAGTTAGGAAGAGCCTTGATCATCAATTAAAAATGACTTGAAAATGTTAGTAGTTGAAAAAATGGCACCTCCTTCTTTAAAAGGCCAGAAGATGATCCTTTAATTTCAGGTATCTTATTCACTATTTGAGAAGAGGCAAATGTTTGCTTTGCTTACTAAGTAAATTTACCCATCCCTTCCAATCTGTGGCATAAACTTAGTGACTACTTCCAATGCAGATAAAAAGAAAAAAAATGAGAAAGGAGGAAAACCAAAAAAAGTAGTTTTCAAAATAGTTGAACATGTTTTCATAGAAATAATAAAAACACATTGAATATCCAGCTCTCTAATGTGAGTTGATTCTAGTTCTCTTCTCCTCAGCCTCGTGAGGCAGTCAACTTTGCTACTGGCAGCCAGGAGTCTCCCAGGAGTTTCAATAGCTCGATACATCCAGAAAAACAGAGAAAGGGAGAAAGAGTGGGAGGGATGAGAGATTAGAGAGAGAGAGGGAAGTTTCTGAATCAAAGAGCGGAGGTGAGATATATTTCCGTCTACTTTAAGATTGTATTTACTTGTCATTTTTCTGGTACCCCTTAACTCTGTATTCAGAACCCCTTTTCCCCAGAGCCAACCATGAAACCCCCAAATAATATGATAACTTTTCCTCTACCTTGTTTGTGTAAAAACTGGCTTTAAAGAAATTATCTGGCCTATCTTGTTTGACTGTTTGTCATAAGACTCCCATTCCAGAGAGGGCACTGTCCATACCCAGAAGGAAGGAATTCATGCTCAAGAGAGGCCAAAAGACTCCAGACACACAGGTTGTGCTGGGTTTCCCCACTCAGTCTATTAGCATTAGATCATGTTTTTTGCCCAATAGTTTTTCTACATGGCTGTGCATACCTAAGCATAAAAATGGGCAATATTCCCTGTACCTTTGAGTCTATATTCTGAAGCCTCCTGTGTTATATAAAACTATGATCAAATACATTTTTATGTCTTTTTTCCTATTAATTTCCTCCTGTCAGTGATTTTTAGTGAACCTTGAAGGTAAGAAGGGAAAATTTTTCTTTGGTCCATACAAAAGTAATTTTATCTTTTTTCTTAAACATTAAAGACACATTCATAGAAATTATTTCAGTATTAGAGCTATATCATTCTAAAATAGATGACATTAAAACATGTTTTTAGAAACATATTTAAATAGAATTTAATATACTTTAAAAGCATACATAGATGTCATCACATAACCTTGTTTTTTTTCTGCCTTGTTAATTACTGAAAAAGGAGAAAAATAATTAATTATAAATGTAAAAATTTGATTTTAAAATTTAAGACAAAGTTCAATTTATGAATAACCATTTTGTTTTGTATTCGTTTTAATCATATATATGTGTGTGTGTGTGTGTGTGTGTGTGTGTGTGTGTGTGTATATATATATATATATATATATATATACAGTCATATATTGCCTAATGATGAGAATTTTCTTTTGACATGAAGCTGAAGCTATAGAACTGAAGTTGCAAGTTCTCTGTGTGTTTCATGTGTCTGTAGTTGAGAAAATTTTGCTTCTTATTAAGAGTGTGAAATATTTTCCTATTTCTGCAGAATATTAAAAATTCATTAAGCTATCTTACAAAATAAAAAATCTGTTTTGATTGGTTTGCATAAGTTAAAAAACACAATACTTAAGAATGTGCAATACATAATATTGCATATTTTATTTTGTACCTTTAATTCATACTTTTTATGGCTGAAGAGTATTCCATTGTGTGGGTATAACACAATGTATTCATTCACTAACCTCTTGATGGACATTTGCATGGTATACAGGATTTGGCCATTACAAATGAAACTGCTATATGAATATTCATGTAAAAGTCTTTCTACTAAATAATGCTTTCCTTTCTTTTAGGTAAATAGCTAAGAGTAGAATGTCTGGGTTGTATGGTTGGTGTATGTTTAACTTTTAAAGAAATTGCCATTTCCTAAAATAGTTGTATTAGTTTACAATTTCACCATCACTGTATGACAGTTTCAGTTATTTCATATCTTCACCAAAACTATGTTCTTTCTTTTGACTTTTAGACATTCTTATGGATGTGTAACATTATGTATTGAAAGGTTTATTGTCATTTCTCTGAAGACAAATGATTTCAAGTATGCTTTCAAGGGCCTGTATGCCAACTATACTTCATTGATGGGGTGGTCTAACTTGATTTTTTTTTTTTAAACAGAGTTCTGAAAGTTGTTTGTAGATAATAAAGCCTTTTTAAAGGTTTTGTAATTTGCAATTATTTTCTCCAAGTGTATTGTTTCTCTGTTCATTCTCTTACAAGTGATTTCTGAAAAACAGGAGTTCTTAATTTTGACAAAGTGAAATTTGTTAACATACACTGTATGAATTATTTATGTAGTATTATATCTAAGAAAATTTTGTCTAACACACTTTCACAATAATTTTATTCTTTTTTTCTAGATGCTTAATTATTTTGATTTTTAAATTTAGTTCTATAATTCATTTTGGGTTAATTTTTAATATTATGTGTTATTGGTCAAAGTTCACTATTTTTAATATGAGCATTAAATTGGTCCAGCATCATTTGTTAAAAAGATTTATTTTGTCCAGTGAATTATTTTTGAATCTTTGCCAACAATCAATTAACCTTATATGTATGGGTCTACTTCCGAACTATCAAGGCTGTTCCACTGACTGATTGATTTTTTACTTTATTGTTGCCAATACCAAACTGTCTTGTTTACTGAAATTTTATTATAATTCTTGAGGTCAGGTAACGAGACTCATTTCACTCCGTTTTTTTGTTTTCAAAATTGTTCTTTGAAACAAATATTTGGCAAAAAAAATATTCTAGGTGACTTCCTTTTCCATATAAATTTTAGAACAAACTTGTGAATTTCTATAAAAATGCATGCTGGGACTTTGATTGGTAGGTATTGCATTGATAGATCAACTTGTGGTGATATTGTTCCACTTATTTAAGCCTTCATTAATTTTTTAAAACAGTGTATCATAATTTTCAAAGTATGGGTCTTGTACATCTTTTGTCATATTTATACCAAAATTTTTGTGTATTATAATGCTTTAAAATGGTACCTTTTAAAAAATTTCAATTGTACATTGACATAAAATAAAATTTACTGTGTATATTGATCTTGTATCCTACTACCTTAAAAAGCCTTCTTATTATTTCTAGTATCTTTTTGTAGATTCCAAAAAAATGTTATGTAGATGACTTGCATGACTAAAGATGCTTTTATTTCTCCTTGTTTAAACTAAATTATTTTGTTTTTTTTCTTGTCTTATTCTACTGAATAAAACCTCAAGTGCAATGTTGAATAGAAATAGTAAGAAAAAAAAACTTTGCCTTTTCCTAGTGTGAGGTTGAAAGCATCGGTCTTTAACCTTTAAATGTGCAAAAGATGTTAGTCTCTGATATGCTAATGAATATGGGTATTATTATTTAATATTTTAACTTTTATTTTAGGTTCAGGGGTATACATGCAGGTTTGTTTTATAGATAAACTCATGACTTGGGTGTTTGGTGTACAGTTTGCTTAATCCCCCAGGTACTAAGCATAGTACCCAATAGTTTTGTTTTTTTTTTTCCTGAAGCTCTCCCTCCTCCCACTCTCCACCCTCAAGTAGGCCCCAGTGTCTGTTGCTCTCCACTTTCTGTCCATGTGTTCTCATTATTTAGCTCCCACTTATAAGTGAGAACATTCAGTATTTGCTTTTCTGTTCCTGAATTAGTTTGCTAAGAATAATGGCGTCCAGTTCCACCCATGTTCCTGCAAAGGATATGATCTCGTTCTTTTGAACATAGATATCAAATTGGTTGAGCGTCATCTGTTGAAAAGACATCTCTCCACTGAATTTCTTTGAACCTTAATCATGGAAATTATGGAAAAATATTTTTAATATTATAATTGGTCTGATTTTTTAAGCCAATATTTAAAAGTCAAATGTCATGAAAAAATTCAGATCACTGCTGTTAAAAACAAGTGTTAAAATAGCAAGCCCACCTAAATACAAAAGGTTCCAGGTGGGGCATGCATCCTTCTGATTGCCTAGTTATTATCACTCTTTATTGTCTCTTGATAATAATGGCAAGAACCAGTTTTTATTTCACATCATGCCTTATTTTCTTAGAGTAGAATAACATTTTTAGAGACATATTTTTAACATAGTGTTCTTTCCAAAATAGAAACTTGAGACTAACAGACTGTAAAGATTTGACATTTCAGTAGAATTGGGAGAGGTAATTTTTTGTTGTTGAAAGAAACAATAGTTCTACATATTCAATATGCAAATAATATCTGTGTAATTTCTTTTTACTGTAGTAGGAATACTTAACATGAGAGCTACCCTCTATAATTTTTAAGTACACAATACAGTATTGTTAACCCTAGGCATAACTGAAAGTATACCCATTGAACCACTCTCCATTTCCCCTCCTGCCCCACCTGCCCCTGTTAACTACTATCCTACTCTCTATTTCTGTGAATTAGACTATTTTATATATCTCATATAACTGAGATCATGTGGTGTTTATCTTTCTCTAACTAGCTTATTTCACTTAGCGTGATGTCCTGCAGGTTCACCCATTTTCTCATGTATGACAGGATTTCCTTCTTTCTAAAGGATAAATAATATTCCCTTGTCTGTATATACCACATTTTATATACTCAGTAATCCATCAATTGACATTTAGGTTTTTCCACATTTTGGCTATTGTGCATAATGCTGAAATGAACATGGGAGTGTATATATCTTTTCAAGATCCTCATTTTAATTCTTTTATACATACTGAGTATATACTCACATGTGAGATTGCTGGATCATATGATAGTTCTATTTTCAATTTTTTGAGGACTCTCCATATTGTTTTTCACAGTGGCTACACCATTTTACATTCCCACCTACACTATACAAGAGTTCCAAATTCTTACATCTTTGCCAATACTTTCCTTTTTTTTCTTTTTGATAATAGCCATCCTAAAAAGTGTAAGATAATATCTCATTGTGGGTTTTATTTGCATTTCTCTGATCATTACTGATGTTGAGCATATTTTTATATACCTATTGGCTATTTGTATATCTTCATTTGAAAAATGCCTATTCACATCATTTATCCATTTTTTAAAAAGTTTTTTTTGTTTTTGCTATTGAGTTGTATAAATTCCCAATATATTTTAGATATTTACACCTTATCAGATATATGGTTTGGAACTATTATATTTTCTCCCATTCTGTAGGTTGCCTCTTCACTATGTTTATTATTTTCTTGACTATGCAGAAGCTTTTTGGTTCAAAAAACTCCCACTTGTTTGTTTTTGCTTTTGTTGCTTGTGCTTTGGTGTCAAAATAGAAAAAAAAATCATTGCCAAAACCAATTTATCTTCTTTTCCTGATACTTCCATAATGCATGAATTGGCTTCTTTGTGGTTTCCCATAAATCTTTTAAGCTTTTGTTACTCTTTGTTACTTTATTTTATTTTACTTTTATTCCTCTGATGGATAATTTCAAATGACCTTTCTTAGACTTCACTAATTCTTTCTTCTCTTTGATTAAGTCTGTTGTTGAACCACTCTGGTTAATATTTTAGTTTGTTTGTTGTATTTTTAGCTCCCAAATTGGTTTGTTCCTGTTTTATAGTTTTTTTGTCTCCTTATCAATATTTTCATTTTGTTCATGTGTTTTCTTATTTCATTTAGTTGCTTATCTGTGTTATCTTGTTACTCACTGAGATTCACTAAGATGATTGTTTTGAATTCTTTGTCAATTAATTCATGAGTATCCATTTCTTTAGATTGGTTATTGGAGATATATTTTGTTCCTTTGATTGTATTATATTTTCTTATTTTTCATGTTCCTTGTATCTTTGTGTCAATTTCTGTGCATTTGAAATAGAAAGCCACTTCTCACAGTCTTTACTGACAGGGAAAGATGTTTACCATTCAGCTTTGCTAGGGATTCTGGGAATCTCTAGAACCCTTTTTATAGATAGGTCTTGTCTGGATTTGTGCACGTGGATTTATAGTGAGAGATTTTCTAGTTGTTTTTGGTTCTCCTCTTCCTCCTCCTTCTTTTCCTCCTTCTCTTCCTCCTTTTCTTCTAAAACCTCTAATCTCTTATTCCCTCTAATGTCTGACCAAAGTACTGCTGTCTGAGACATTGGAGGCATACTGTACTCCTCTTCTTCCCTCCCTGTGGAGAAGCCTCAAGTTATATGCCTTCATCCAGTCTTGCAGAGCTGTGTCTAATGCAGCAAGATGCCTGCCTGTTTTCTTTGTTCCTAGCTGTCTCCAGGCATCCAAACTATGCCTGTTCCATCAGTACTAAGGGTGAGGTGAGAGAGAAACTAGTTCCTTGGATAACACACCAAATGGCCAGAATGTTGAAGGCATATTTCATTCCTCTTCTTTCTTCCTTGTCGAGAAGCCTGAGGTTCTGCACCTTCTCCGCTTTCTTGCACAGCCATGTTGGATGCAGTAAGCCACCCACTCCTTTCCTCTCTCCTTAGCTGTTATTGGACATCCAAATTATGCCAATTCCATCAGCACTCCAGATGAGGCAAGACAGAAGCCAGTGCCTCCCTCGGGTAGACTACGAAAAGCCTGGAGACATTAGATGCATACTTCCCTCTCTCTTTTTCCTTCAGGGAGATGTTACAAGACAAGATGATTTCACTGGGAGCTGAGTTTTGCCAGATTTGGGGAAATACTGATGCAGGTAAAGCGAAATTTCTCTTCTTACCAATTTCAATGTAGCTGTTATTAATTTTGTGGTTGTCCAGGCTACTGCAACTTCTTAACAAAATTCTGGACTTCTTAAAAGGGTATTTTGGTTTGTATATTATTTTTAAATCAGTTTTTCTGTGAAGGGTAAAGCCTGAGACTTCTTATTGTGCTGTCTTTCTTATGTTCTTCACAAAATAATCTTAATCAACATATTTTATTTACTATGCTTCTCTTCTTATTTAGTTTAAAACTTCTTTTTGTCCTTTATATTTTTTATTTCTTGTTTTCATATGTAAATGATCTACTTAAAGCCTATTAATGCGTTAGAGCTAATGAATGTTGTATGCAAATAAAATATATTATTATATGCATCTGCTTTTTATTTTTTTATTCTTAGGATGTTTGACATTTTCAAGTAAATTTTTTTCCCTAAAATCACATGTAAAATCAAGGCATAGAAATACAATACTAGTATGCAAATTATTTATAAATATAATAAGAAATGGGTAACAAAAAGAAAAGAATAAGTATAAGCAATAAATTAAGTAAACTGTAATGACTACGAGATAGAAAAATTTCTTCTAATTATAATTCTCTAATTATAATGTTTTGCTAAAGATAATGCTATTAGAATTATAAAAGCTGAAATCAGTAGCACATAATGTTAATAAATTATTTTGTTTAAACCCCAGAACATCATTTATTTAAGGCTGATACTCATGGATAGAAGAGTCAAAGTGCGAATATATGCACCCTTCTATATGGATTCTGCAGAAAGATATGCTTGGGTCATGACTCCGGTGAATTTCCTATGAAACTTTGTCTTTGGTAAAGCATCCCATCCTTGGCTGTTCCATATATATATATGGTAAGTTTGGGAGTGGCCTTGCTAGTAAAGAATAAATTATTTACTTGGTTCTAGCTATTTACAAAGTTGCTGGTGACTAATTGCTGGAAAGAAGCTGGGACGTTCTGTGGCCCCTCCATTTTATATCCCCTCCCTTTGGTTCTCTAGGAAATTGAGTTCAGGAAAGCTACCAGGAATAAAACTCTTACTTTTTATGCATGTGTATTTTTTTTCCAGACAATTTGGAGAGAATTCCCTGAAACATTCACTGTACAACTCTACTTTCTTGAATACTTACTATAATTAAAGTTCATTTCTGATTTACATAAAGACCAATCAGCATGCTAGACAATTTCTGCTTCAGGTAGTTATTCAGGAAAACAGTACTATGGAAGCTTTACCATCTTCACTTTGTGGATTTCATATCTATTTCTACCTGGAAAAGAAGAGAAAGATAGAGTACAAAATTGCAAAAGGGGTTTTTATAGGCAATGACTTCAAGTGTAGCATATTACTTCTACCTACATTCCATTGTCTGGATGTGGAATTCACTCATATGTGTACACTTAACAGCAAGAAAGATAGAGCTAGTTCCCTTCAGAAAAGAGAGAGGTATTCACTCAATAGCTCGATAATTTCTGCCACAATGAAAGTAAGATATGCATTACAAAGTTGTTCTATTCTCTTTTCAAATAATTCTCATTTTAAATTGGTTGCTGAGACATTTCCTTGGAGCATAGTAACAGTTTCTTACTCACTCAACATAATTTCCATAATGCAAATGAAAAAAAAAACTGGTAAATATAGGTTATAGTGTTACTTGTTAAAAGTGTTTTCCACATACAAAATTTTATTTGCATATGGTGTCCTTTGAAAAAGAAGCACTTAAGATTTTTTAATCTCTTAAAGTTAGGCATTTAAATCTAGTTAAATTCAAATTGTGATATATTTTGTATAACATCTTCAAAATTTATATCAGTATAAAACAATTTCAGTTAAAAATCTACTGCATACACACCACCTTAGGTCTACTCTATACAAGAAATAACACAAAAAATTCTTCTAGAGTTTGAAACTGTCAGAAAGATTTTTGTTTTCAATCACACGCAGAGGGTTTAAATAATGAAAAAACCATGCTGTAATTTTTTATAATGTTTCTGAAACAATAACAGCAAAAACAATTTAAGAAGAAAAAAGATGAGAAAAAATTATTAACAACTAACAATAACAAATAAGAAATTAAGAAATACATTCATTTAAAATTTAGTTATTTGGAGTGCTTAACACAAACTACAATTCATGAACTTTTACCTACCTAGACAAGGTTTATAATATTCTTTAATTATCAAAATATGTTTCAAAAATGTATTACTTATACAAATATGAGCTATCATTTGATGAGTAAGACAGACACTTGTAGCTAAAAAAATTCATGTAAAGAGCATATGCATTTCCATATATTAAACAGTGAAAGGCATAACAGAGGAACTTTGCCACTTTACATGAAACATTTTGTTTCTAAACTTTTGAAAAGATTGAATTGGGAGATACAATTCAAGTTGAGATTTGGTTGGGGACACGGCCAAACCATATCAATAACTTTATGTAAATTATTTATATTGATCATTCTTTTGTATCCAAATATATAAACACATAAGTAATATATGTTCTGTCCAGGTTTTGTGTGTGTGTGTGTGTGATATTCACTGTAAAAACCTGGTAGAGATTGAGAGGCAAAAATCCCAAGAGTGTGAGGAACCACCTATGACTGTCTCCCTGGAGTTTTTAAGTCTCAGAGTTGTCCACACTGAACCTACAACAATTCATAAATCATAGTTCATGTTTTTCCACATAGGCACGGGGTTCTTTGGACATTGCTGCTCTGGTATGTTGTGATTATCTGTATTCACCTCTTGCTGTCTCCAATTTAGAGGACAGCTGTTTGACCTGTCACCTCACTGCTCTTATGGTCTAAGAAAACTCATTAATTTATCAATGTCTTCAGTTTTTCACTTTTTGGACAGAATGATGACTTCCATGCTTCTTACATGCTGGACTGAAAACTGAAAGCCATATGTATGTTTTCAGAGGATAACTCTTTGTGAAATTATTTAACAAGTACGACCTACTGTCTGTGTAAATATCGCATGTATTTACTTTATACAGTCTTCCTTATTCACAGGGAAAATCTAAAATATTTATGGTGCTCTATATCAATTCATCACTTCTGTCAGTAAGAGAGAAAGTGAGAAAGAGAGAGAAATGAAGACACATAGGCACGTACACACACACACATGCACTCACACTCACAGAAATAGTTAGAAAGGTTGAGAAATGGTAAATGTATCTAGAACCCAGTATATTTGACCAGTTTCTAGGAAATAAAGATAAAAAATTAAACTTATAAACAATTTTTATATATACATATATGTGTGTGTATATATATATATATAAATATATGTTTGTACATATATGTTTAAAAGTATACCCGGTCACATAATATAAATATCTAATAGATTCCACTGCATTTCTTTTTAGGGACAGAAACAGTGATCTTCCTGAAAATTGGATATATTATACCCATTGAAAATTTGACTCTAACTTATACCTCAACCTCAGTTTTTTTTTTACTCCTCACACATAATTCTACAGAGAATTTCTCACCATTACCCAAAATTGCAATACCCTTCTATAATTACATAGCTTAGAAAATATTCTTTTAACTTTTACAATAACCTCCAATCCCTCATTTTTCTTGCAAACTCCTACTCACCTCTCCAGGCCAAGATCATTTGTCATTCCTTTCTCATAATCAGCTTCCACAACCATGCTTTAATTTACCTCATTTTTAACCCTTAACAAATTGTTAAAACACGGTGTATTAAACACATTGTTTAATGAACTCAAGTTGTAATCTTTAACACATTGATTTATTTTGTTTCTGTGTATGATTTAACAAGTATTCTCTGAGACCTTAAAGGTAAAAAAACATTTTATTCATCCTCAGATTTATATATAAGATGCGGAATCAGTGAATGTTAATTGTTAGAAAATGACTTTAATACTGTATTTTATTTTAAACAGCAGCTCTTCATACAAAAGAAGTGAATTTAATAGATACACTAAATAAAAATTAAATTAGTTATTGTCTAGACTTCTCTATATATTCCCATCATGTTTAGTACAATGATAATCTATGATTATCATCATCATCCTTGTCATTTCCATGGGTATATTTCCACAGGTATATGGTCTTTGTGGGTGAAAATACAGTTATATCATAGTGTTTTTTTTTACAAGTTATTCTCTGTGTTTCAAAGTTGTAGAGTGAATTGGAAAATCCATCCCTGAGCACTAATTACACTACATTCATATATTCAGTACATCAAAAAGCACATTACATTTTAATTCTTCATTTGCATGTCTATTTCTCTACTGGATTAAATTTATTCAAATAAAGTCAGTGTCTTTTTTTTTCTTTAATTCTCAGAAACTACCTGGAATAATGTAATCACTTATAAAATGATTTTTAAATGAATGAACTCATGAATAAGTAAATGAATGAATATTCTTGAATTACCTCTCAAGATTTCCATTTTGAGTCACTAAACTTACATGCTAAAGAAAATGTAGTTCCAAAAGGTCACTTTAAAGAACATTATAAGACTATAGCAAAGACATTTACTATGAAAAAAAGTCTTTTTTTGAGAAAATAATGTTGAGTTTTAAAAGTGTTATTTACCCATATAAAAATTATGGCTTTTTATTTTCTGTGTATGTGTGTATGTGCATGTGTTGGGAGAGAGAGACAGAAAAACAGATAAAGAGATTATTGAAATAGATAGAAAGACATTGAGACCAGAATTTTAAAACTCAATAAAATACAGAGTGACTAAGAGGAAAAGCGAGGGTGAAGGTTGTAACGCTGTATACAGATGATATGGGAATTTAAACAAAGGCCAAGGGGAGTTCGGAGAAAAATAACATTACCACAGATGGATGTTTTTGAGAAGGAGGAAAATGTCTGCTAAGGCAAGGAGATTTTGCATAGATTCTGGAAAGAGCATGAGGATACAGAATAATTTTTTTTTCTGTGTTCACCATAGAATGGGGCTTCAGAGAACAAT
Source organism: Gorilla gorilla gorilla (assembly GCF_029281585.2). Taxonomy (NCBI): domain Eukaryota; kingdom Metazoa; phylum Chordata; class Mammalia; order Primates; family Hominidae; genus Gorilla; species Gorilla gorilla. The sequence goes on from NC_073227.2 coordinate 137,794,690, forward strand.
AGATATTCAGATGCAGATAGCAAATTCAGGATTGAAAAGTCAGTGAGATAAAAATTTAATCAATAGAGGAATCATAGTACTTGAAAGGATACCTAATTGGAGATTATTTTATTTGTGAGAAGAATGATAGGGATTAATGGAATTGTACAATCAATGAGTGTTAGTTAATGTTTCATCTGCATGAACATATGGCCAGAAAATGTTGAAGACAGATGCTATTAACAAGTCTGCAATGTCTGCTAATGGTAGCAAATAGAATCATGATGCAGTGTTTTTTTATTTTCCCTGAAGGAATTTCTCCCCAGATAGTTTGGGTAGGGTTCCAAATAGATCTTAAAATTAAACGTGTGCTGATAAAAATTGCATCACATTTTAAAGTTCTCATTTAGGTATTTTCAGCCATTAGTAACCTTTTATCAAGAACAATGTTCAGACATGATATGGTTCAAGTTTTACTTCTATTTATCTTCCACAAAAACTGTTTAGAAAAACTAAATATTTAAGTATGACACACTTCTGCCTACAGAAATTTATAACTACTAATGCTAATCCTATGAACATCGACAATTGCTTGCAAACATTATTTTATTATTCTTTATATTACTACATGAAAGAAGCCAGTCTAAAGAAAAACTACATGCTATATGATACTAATATGACTTTCATGAAAAAACAAAATTATAGAGATGGTAAACAGATTGAGAGTTGCCAGTGTTTAAGGGTTGGAGCGGGAGGCAGTTAAATAACTGAAACACAGGGAATCTTTAGGATAATGTAATTATTGTGTTTGATACATAATGGTAAATTAAAAGCATTAAGTATTTTTCAAAACACATAAAATTTTACAGCACAATGAGTACACTTTAATATATGCAATTAAAAAAAATTTAAGTAGTCGGTGGAACCGAAATGGAATTCAAAATTTGTCCAGAGAAACTAAATGTAATATAACTGTATGAAATTAATAGAATGAGGGATAAGGTGTTGATGTTAGTAGCTTTGAAAGTGAATAGAATGTATAAGACTAAAGGCAATGGGAGCTTTAGATAAGCACTGTATGCTAGTTGATAAAATTATTCCCTATAAGGGTACAGGTCAACAATTTTACAAACATTATACATATATACAGGCATTGGTCAGTTTAGCAAATGGATGGCAGATGTTGGAAGCCATGTTTTTACATTTAGAATGGGAAGTTACAAATAATCAATGGGCAGTGACTGGAATGATAATCTATGTGGTAATAGATTAGATACATCATTATAAATTCATGTTTAATTTAATATACACATAGTTACATATAGAAATATTTATAGATGTTTGTATATACACAGGTTTGCACATACATACATATGTGTGTGTGTGTGTGTGTGTGTGTGTGTATGCTTTTGCTCTGGTAGCTGAGGTCTAGAAGGAACATTACCCAAATAGCAACAAACACACTTAGTTACCAGTTCTTGGTTTCTAATAACATTATTCAATTAAAGGAATCTGTACACCTTGGAGAAAAGCTGAATCTAGCACTGGATTGGAAATAGGCAAGATGAGATTGGAGCATCTTGTATGCCCGAAATTAGGCTCAGGAAAGGAAAAAAAAAAAAAGAAAGAAACATCATACACACACACACACATGAGGATCTCAGTATGTCAAAAGAATACAGGGACCTAACAAATGCATTCCAAATGAGCAAAGTTGGAACAATTTAAACAGCAAGATAATTATACATTCAATTATAGCCATAAAATAAAATAAATATATTTGAGTGTATCATGATATAAATAAATGAATGAATACATAAATAAATGGGGGAGCACAGACTATTATGCAGAAGAATTCCAATAATCAATCTGCCATTAGTAGATAAAGCATAACTTTCTACTTTTTAAGTGTGGGCTGCACATAAAGGCTTCTTTCTAAAGGATACACTACAGAAAGAGAAAGAAAGAGTAGAATTATAGCAGAGAAATTTACAAACACTACTTTAACTCAGATAATCAACATTAACATGAATAATTATTAGTCATATTGATAGTGTGTAACCCTGATATGATGTAATGAGAATGGCACTTTACTTCGTTTGTCCTCCTCCTCAAAACATATTTCTCCAGTCTAATCATCAGAAAAATATCAGACAAATGTCACTTGAGGTATGTATTAGAAAATATCTGATCAGTAGTTCTCAAAACTGTCAGGGTAATCAAAAATAAGAAAAGTCTAAGAGGTTATGACAACCACAAAAAGCCTAAGGAGGCATGACTACTAAATGTAAGGTGATATCCTGGTGAGATCTCACATAAAAAGTGCATTAAATAAAAGTGGAAAATTTGAATAAAATATAGACTTTTGGGGCCGGAGTGGTGGCTCACACCAGCACTTTGGGAGGCCTAGGTGGGTGGATCATGAGGTCAGAAGTTCGAGATCAGTCTGGCCAACATAGTGAAACCTCGTCTCTACTAAAAATACAGAAAATTAGCCGGGTGTGATCATGTGCACCTGTAACCTCAGCTACTCAGGAGGCTGAGGCAAGAGAATCACGTGAACCCAAGGTTCACAGAGGTTGCAGTGAGCCGAGATCATGCCATTGCACTCCAGCTCCAGTGATAGTGCGAGACTCCACCACAAACAAACAAACAAAATATATAGGCTTTTTGTTAATAATAATGTATCAATAGTGGTTTGTAAATTGTGACAAATGGATGTATCTATTTTAAGATGTTAATAATAGGGATGTGTTAGTAGATGTTAATAACACTGGAGTAAAGTATACCAGAGCTCTCTGTAGTCACTTCACCATAATTCTATAAATCTAAACTTGTTTTAAATTTAAACAAATTAAATTAGTTATCCTTCTATACAACATACACAAAATTAATTTTTGATGTTTTGTAGACATAAATGGGAAAGTTAAAACACTATTGTATTTAGAAGTGTGCATTTAGAAGTAAACATAAGAAAATATTTTCACAACCTTTCAGTACGCAAAGACTTAGTAAATGGTACAACAGGAAGCACTAACAATAAATGAAAAACATTGATAAATTATAGTACATTACAATTCTGTTAATCAAAAGAAAAGATAAAGAGAATAAACAGGCAAGCCACCGAGTGTGAGAAGGAAATGTAAACAGGCTACATAAATACCTTTCAAAAATTAATAAGTAAAAGATATATGACTCAATAGAAAAATGAGGAGAAGCTGATAGGTACATCCCACATGAGTGTACTCAAATGGCAAATAAGCATGTGAAAATGTATTCCTTATTGTGGAATGCAAATTAGGACAAAAATAAAATACTGTTATAACCAACTAGAATGGTCAAAGTGAAAAAAGATGAATAATACCTAGTATTGGAGAGAATATGGGGCATTTGGAATTCTCATACATAATGGTTGGGAAAATAAATGACACAAACACTTTAGAAAACTATTTGTCAGTAACAATCAAAGATGAAAATGTCCACACTATATGATACAAAATTATTTTCATTTTATATGTAATAGAAATGTACAGCTATTAGCATAAAAAGTCATAACAAGGTATTCATAGCAAAAGCATTCCAATGCACAAAAAATTAAGTATCTAATGATCTAAAATGGATAAATGCACTCTGGTATATGCATATAATTCAATATTATACAGCAATAAAAATGAGCAAATTATTGCTGTATGCAGCAACATAGGTCAAACTCACACAAAAAAAATGTTAAAAGAAAGAAGCCAGACATACAAGTGTAAGTTTTTTATGAATCTAATAGAGGAAAAAATTATCACAGGGGGTAAAGAAGGGTACTTATTGTGCCATTTATACATTGTTCTCTTTCTAAGTGCTGGTTATGGGTTTTATTCATATGTGAAATTCATTAAGATATACCTTCACACAATTTATAGTCTACAAAGACATTAAATATTGATTATATGGTATTTAGAACAGAATAATATTAAAAATCCTATACAGTACTTTGTAAAAACTTAAGAGTTTTGAGCACAAGCTTTTAAAAGAAAATAAAGATCAAATATATATGAGTTATTTTCAAACAATATGAGAAAATGTTAACATAATAGCTAAATAAAATATAAGGAAAACATTTTCAATAAGGACACATACAGTTCTTCAACTCTGATTTTTTTCCTCAATGAATATATTAGTTTATTTTATATTAGTTTCCTATCTGCTGTAACAAATTTCCACCAAGTTAGTTACTTAATATAACACAAATTTATTATTTTAAATTTCCGGAAGTCAGGCATTTTAAATGGGTTTTGCTAGGCTTCAACATGTCCAGACGTATTCCTTCTGGATGCTCTAGGGAGAATGGATGCTCTAGGGAGAATCAATTCTCCAGTCTTCAGCTTCTGGAAGCCACTACTTCTTGACACAGGGCATCTTCCTTCATCTTTAAAGCCAGAAGTTTATCATCTTCTCATCTCTCTCCAACTCTGACCCTTCTCTTATGAGGATTCTTGTGATTGCATTGAGCCCACTCAGATTATCCAGGGTAATCTCATTTCAAGATATTTAACTTAATTATATTTTGGGATCCTTTTTGTCTGCCTTGTAAGGTATCATATTCACAGGTCTCCTGGATTAGGATGTGGACATCTTTGGGCAACCATTATTCGGCTTACCACAGTGAATAAAATATATAAATCAAATAAGCAAACTATTGAAATTAAATGAAGCAAAGAAATTAATGTATGTCTTCATTATAATATTTTTTCAAATATTTGTAATGTTGTAATAATTATTAGGTAAATTAAACATTGGACTCAGTTTAGTGTTAGGCTGAAATTCTTCCTGGATTTCTTATGTTCCTGCATGGTCTGGGCCTTCCGAGCAAAAGGAATTGCAAGAATATTTGTATTACAGACACCTTGGAAACTAAAGAGTCTCTCCTTTTAGATAGAGGCCCCAAGAATAATTTGGAAATGGAAAGCTTTCTTCTTTTCCTGGAAACACTTGCTTACTTTCTGGGGTAATAATTCTAGCAACTGGGGAGTGAAGAAACAACGTAAGTTGTGAGCTAATATCTCAAATCCTTAATGGTTTAGAATTTAACATTTAAATTTTTATAATTAGTCCTTGATATTATCTCTATTGTGTTTTCCTATCATGCAATTAAAATAGTTAAGGACCTTCTTCAGAAAATTATTCTGGAGAATTGTTATGTAAAAATATTTTATACATTTTTACACTTCAGATGTTATTCCAAGACCATGAACTCCCCAAATTTTTATTACAAATAAACTTTTGTTTCTTATACAAAGGTAAAGCGCTCAGTGAGATTTCTAATTTGGGATACAGCAGTTCAGTCATCCTCTCCTTAAGCAGATACTTACATTTTAGAATTAATTTAGACGTGCTTTAGACATTTTATATTCTAAAACGAAAAAAGAAATTGTATTTTGACTTCAGTAATAAACAAATATGAATTAAATATTCTTCTCCTCAACCCCGAACGTGGCCAATTTTATAACGCTATTCTACCATTTTTATTTTTATTTTTCAGTGCTCTGTGAGTGTATCAATATCTAGCTAGACATCTATCAATCTAATATATCTATACCTACATATCTGTTTGTAATAGAAGTTTAACTATTTCTTTTTCAAAATTATCATTACTTTTATTTGTTGATAATTTATTTTGAAATGTCAAGTAAAATTAGAAAGTGATACTTTAATTTTTGAAAAAATTAATTACAAAATAATTTTAATATAAACTTATAACTATTTCTCACATTATCAATTTTTTTCCTCCCTCTATTACTACTTGACTTATTCAAAACTTTGTAACATTTCTCCTAATGCATGGCAACAGTTTCTATCTGGTATCCCTGCTTCCAGTCTTAATTCATTAAATTCATTACTCATTTAGCTATCAGAATTGTCTCCGTTTTTCAATTTTTTAATTTTCAATTATTAAAATAAATTTTATTGTGTAAATTTGAGTTTTTCAACATGATGTTATGGGATACATATTGATTGTAAAATGGTTACTATACTGAAGCAGATTAACATCTATCATCTCATAGTTTCTTTTTTGGTGACCAGAGTGTCTTAAATCTACTTATCCAAAAAAAAAAGTACCATATAATTTTATTAACATTAGTGCTCATCTTATATATTAGTTATCTACCCTTGTTCTTTCTACATATCTGCTATTTTGTATCCTTTGGCCAGGTACTCCCATTTTTCTCACTCTTAGCCTTCCCCACAGTGGTGAACACCATTTCATTTTCAGATAAATATTAATAAGAAGAATTTGCATACTTTATTTAAAACTATAATTTTTTTCAAACAAATATCCCGTTTATCTTTATAACAAAAAAGTACCATTTAGAAAAAAATATTAAAATTATAAAGTGTGATGCTTTACATTATGCTGACTTCAAATTAAATTATTTAAATTAGTATCTGTTTCATGTCAAGTAGAAAAATACAGTATGAAAACCAGAGAAAAAACACAGGAAAGCCGGTGTGCTATTACTAAGGATTCTAAACATATTATGCTAAGCAAAGAAAATTTTAAAATAACATGAGATTTCTAAAGAATATAATAGCAATATTTTATACTATAGTATAATTTATATATTTTTGCATAAAAATGGCCATGTATTTAGCAATTTACTATTCTGTGTAAGAAAATAGTATATTTTTTTCTGAAAAAAATAAGCCATTTATTTTTTCAGTTTAGTGTTATAAATGACTTTTTTCTCCATAATTAAATGAATGTATTTTTTAACACAATTAATGTGCCTGCATCAGCCTCTAGTTTAATTGCTAACTTTATAATGCACAATCATAATGTGACTGAAAATTTACTGCTTCATACATGTTTATGAATGAAGTAATCAGATTCACATATATGCAGATTTAAATCAGAGTAATTGTAACAATTTTTAAAAATGAAATCGATTAACTCCTCTTTTCATATTGCCAGTCTTTCTTCCATCTGTGCAAAAAAAAAAAAAAATGAATTGGTGTCATAAATCTAGAGGCAGCCAAAAATACAAGCCCACATATAACATCCTACTTATGCAAATAGTGCATCTGCTGCTATATGAGCAGGCCAAAGAATATTTCCAACTAGACTCATACACCCACAATACTGTGAGAATTAAATCAATCAAAACCACATTCTACTAGAAATATATATTTAAAAACTTAAAATATTCATGCAATATAATTATGTACAACCTGCTTATGAAGTTGTTTTAATTACCCAGCACGCATGAATGCCAACTTATATTTGACCTTTCAATAGCCAATTGTCTCCAAAAAAACCTTTCCCCAAAAAGCCTATCAGTAGAATTTTGTTTTTTGAAAATGTTTTAACATATTCAATATCTTACTATATTAAAACCTTTCCATATTTAACTCCCAAAATTGTAAATTAAATCCAGTAATAAAATATGAGCTTTTTCTTATATTTAAATATTTTATAGTATAAATTTATCTTTTTTGTACAAAAGAAAATCTTGGTTATAAATGTACCACGTTTTATTTTAATTTTTATAAACAATGTTATAAGCAATGTTAAGGCATAAATATAAATAGGGCTTCGTTGTTTTAAAATTTATTTTACATGTTATCACAACCACAGTAGGAAGAAAAAAATTAAGTTTTTAATTTTTTTTAATCATGTGGCAAAAAAGAAACACTCATTCAGTAAATAATATGGTCTAAACTCAAAGCAAAGTTTTCTGAATTCAGAAGCAAGGGTAAACTATGCTGTATGAAGCCTCTACATACATTTTTTCTATATTCAGTGTTTGCAAATTTGCTTATGCACTTAATAACAACAAACTGATTACAGTCTACCAAAATAAGTAATAAATTATTCATAGGGTAATCAGATTCTAGTGCTTACGTGGCCATGAACACAGTTCAGTAGCAAACCATAATAATAATCACAAAATTATATAATTTATAAAATCCCATTGATGCCGACTTTCTTTTTTTATGAGACAGAGACTTGCTCTGTTGCCCAGGCTGGAGTTTAGTGGCGTGGTCTTGGCTCACTGCGAGCTCCACCTCCCGGGTTCACGCCATTCTCCTGCCTCAGCCTCCCGTGTAGTGAGTAGCTGGTACTCCATGCGTGTGCCATCACACCCGGCTAATTTTTTGTATTTTTAATAGAGACGGGGTTTCACCATATTGGCCAGGCTGATCTCGAACTCCTGACCTCAGGTGATCCACCCGTCTCGGCCTCCCAAATTTCTGAGATTACAAGTGTGAGCCACCACACCCGGCCCTGACTTTCTGTTAGAAACTTATTTATATTTCTCTATACATAGTTATAAGATTGTTTACTATGATTGTTCTTAACCTAAGAGCATAACAATTTGACATCAATAACTGTGACAAGAGGTACAGTAGAAAATGCTGTAAGGGTAAGGCAGTGGAAGTAGGTATACTTTCAAAAATGTACAAGGAGCAGAGAGAAGGGTAGTTTGCCCCTCCACTCCAAACTAGGATGTATTTCCATATATTGTTTCCAACAGCTAAAATTACTTCTCTAAAATAAACTGCAAATAAACAGCAAATAAGTGCCAAAATGCTGAATATTTTTCTGAGGTTTATAATTTTTATATTTAAATGTTAGATACCTATTTTTTATGTAGCTAATGCTTTTCGGGGTTCAAAATTCAAAAGTTACACCATGGTATATTGTGGAAAACCCTCTTCTCAGTTCCTTCACACAGGTATCTTATTGTACCTAAAGGCAAACAAATTTATTAAGTTTTTTAAAAGAAATAGAATTCTAGAGATATACATATCCAAGTGAGTGCATTTCTTTCTTTTCCTTCTTTTTATTACACAAATGGTATAATATAGTTCAATATTGGGAATATTTTTCATTTTTATAAATTGGCATTTATCTTATAAATCAATTGGAATGAATACATAAATACATCCATCATCACTATTGCTTATTTATACAGATCCATAGGAGCTGTATGTATGATATATGATGCCCAAGAGCTTCGTTTTCAGTTCATGCAAAAGCTAGTTGCAAAAGCCAGAAACTACAGATGATGTATTCATCTGAGTCAAAATCATCTCTTCACTAAGCTATTCAAATAGGCTCTTATTGTTTCTCCATCTTTGCTCCTAAGAAAATCCTCATTCCTAGTCAGTCATTTAGAATTCTAAAACAATCATGTCACTTCTATGCTTCAAGTCATAGCATGGTTTCTCATTTTTTCTGCTTACAACTTCCATCTCATCACCTATTATTTTTGCCCTCTCTCTCCAACCTGCAGCCACAAAGACTATATTTATACTTAGTTGTTATATATTAAGCCCCTACTAGTATGTCGTGTTCTGTTTTAGATGCTTGGGTCACCGAAGAACATACACACAAAAACGGCTCTACTTTTAATGATGCGTATATTCATATGGAGAAAGACAAAAATAATCTAATATAAAGATGATTTGTCAGATGATAAGTGCTAAGGATGAGAATAAAGAGGGTAAGAGATACATTGTTCACAGGTTGTCAAAGGAAATTCATGTAGGCTCTGAGGCTGAGCATTCTAGGCTGAAAACAAAGCAGAACAAAGATTCTGAGACAGAAACATGTTTTGTTTAATAAAGAAGTATAGCCCACTGAATTTAGAAAGAGACTGTGGGTTGGTATGGGGACAAAGATGAAAGTAGGGAGCATATTAGGATGATACTGATGGAAAAAAAAAACTGGTGAAAACAGTGGTGTCATGGATGCGCACAAGCAGTGAAGTGAGTGAAATATGATTGTGTTTGTTGATGGTTGCATTTGCTAATGTGGGAGATGTAAGAAATGACGGAGTAAAGATGACATGAAGATTCTGAACCTGAGCACATATAAGTTCCAGCAATTAAAGCAACATAGAAAGAGGATGCTTTTTGGTTTTAGTTTTATTTTTTAAGGGGGAGTATTGCAGGAGCAGAGTTCAGTATTAGATGGCTATTAATTATTTAAATACAGTCAAAAAGAAAGTTAAGTACATGAGTAGAAATTTGATGGAGAGATCTGAGGTGTAATTATGATTTTGGAAATCCTCAGAATAGAGATGGCATTTAATGACATGGGACTGGATGTTTCTGTTTTGTGCTTAATACGGGTGTTGGCCTTTTTACAGGGTGTATTTCTTCCTCTGAAAGTGTACCTTCCCTGGAGCTTCAGCCTAATGCCTGAGGTCCTCAGTGAGGTCCCTCCATTCTTCCTATCTAAGCTGAAACTTCAACATCTTCAGGAGTGTGTGACACCTGGTATGTCTGCTCAGTTCTGAGCTCTGTAGTGACTCCACTGTTGTGTTTTGGAAAACTTGTCATGTGCACATGAATAATTTAATCTTAGATTATTAAATTATTGACTTTAATACCTCATGTTTAACTAAGATAATTAACATCAGAATATCATCTAAGATTTGTCTTCTTAAAAATCAAGTTTTACCAGAATCTTAATATGAATTATAAAATTAATGATTTTATTGGGACAGTTTTAGAGATCTGATACTTATTTGTAATTTGCAAATATTCTAAGATGTTGGTCATTAGAGAACATATATGAATACGTGCATGTGGTAGTTAGGAGAGTGGAAATGAATACAAACTATTAATGGGTTGTTGCAGAATATTCTGACCTTACTGAATAAACACACAATACATATGCGCACACATTCATAGAATCAGAAAGTCATGAAAAGGCTGAATGTAAAACAAAGAGCATGAGAGACCCATGTTCTTAAATTCTATTAGTACTAAAACTTCCAGTTAACATTGTAGAAACATATATATTAGAGAATTATGAATAAACACAGTCCTTGACGTATGCACAATCTGAGTTGATCAAAGGACACTGGCAGAAACATTAAAAAACTAACTTTGTAAGATATTTCACTGCAATTTTATAAATTTCTTCAGTATAGTAGTTTTGTTTTCCTACTCATTACAGGATCTGGGGCCATCTGTTTTTAAAATAATACCTTGCACATAATGGGAGATCTTTACATAAAGTTTGAATAAATTAAGGAAGAATTAATTAGCAAGTCCATTCCTGCTATATGTCATTTAAGCAATTTTTTATTCATCAAAACATACTACTTCAAGCTAATATTAAATGGTTTATATTCATGAAACCATGGGCTATTACTTAATTCCTAAAATTTAACTGCAAAAAATCATTGATTTATACACTATACAAGGTAATATTCTGGTTCATTCTCTGGAACAAATTGCAACTTAATTGAAAATAGTATGAAAGCTAATAAGTATAATTCAAGTGAAAAGCCTTAAATTCCGTAAGAATTAAAAACCTTTGGTAATTAATATACCAAACTTTTGGTATTTGAAAGTGAAAAGATGTATTCCTTTAAGAAAAATAATAAAGTTGTCAAGATGAGGAAGAATTAAACGTACATAATATTGGGCCCTAATAGATGAGTGATGATAACAGAAAGTAACGTCAGACAAGACAACAGAACAGTATGGGGTGTTTTCAGGGAGTATTATCTAATCAACCTGGCGTTCTAATGATAGTGACTATGATTTAGCAACCTTACTTTGCCCTAATGTGAGTGGCTTATTAGAAGAGGCTCAGGTCAGAAGGGGGATACTAGTTGAGCAAGCTGCTGCTAGAAGTAATGAGGCAAGAAACAGGATTTTAACAACATTAGAGATCTCGTTAATTCAAACTAATGGAAAAAATTGCAGTAACATAAAATGTAAATCTCTCCAACTTTTAAATTTATAATTGGCAGAGAAGGAGAAGCTATTGAAGATCTTGATGCTTTGAAACTGTATGAGAGGTGTTGTTATCAAAAGAACTAGCTAGGAGAAAAAAGAAAATATACGTTGATGGTAGCTGTTGGATTTAATTCTGGTTTGAAATATTTAGGCATGAATCTGATCCTGGATTTCAAATGGACCTTTACTGAAAATGTCAAGTGATATTAAGATGCATAAGATTGAACACTACAGCATCTTCTTTCAATAATTTGATTTACTCACCCTTATTTAAAGAATTGAATCTTTCTGTTCTCAAGCCTCCTTTTCGCCAATTAATTTGATTCAGGACAAAAAGTGGTGTTTGATATTTTTAACTTTAAAATAAGTCAATTTTCCTGCATGCTTAAATATTCTGTTATCTTGAATTCTAATGAAGGACTTATAACTACGTATTTAATATTTGGTAAATTTATACAGATGTAACATATTATTGAAATAAGATTGTATAAACTAAACAAGAAAATAGACTGAAAATATTGTCTCAAAAAGAACAATTCTTGCTATGCTTTTCTTGTATTTATATTTTATTCATGTAAGCTGTTTTCTATCCTGGAAATATCATCCTCCTACTCTCCACCTTCTTTTCACCCTTCACTCTTGTCTTTCAATGCTTAGCTAAAATTAAACTCCTCAAACAGGCTTTCAAAGCTCAGTGTAGAATCATCTGTTATTTCCTGCTTCCTCAGTATTAACTTTTTATATATTATATGTCTTGTTATATGTATAAATGTGTATTTCCTAAATCACCAGTACACTGTAAACTCTATGAAGTTAGAAATGTAAAATCAACACCTAATTTGGTACTTATTCATAATGAGAATTTAACATTTTTTGCATTGATAAATGAATATAGGTTAGCAAACCAGTAAAATACACATTTCACACGCTGGCAAGTGATTTATTGATCACATACCAATTCTAATACTGGAGCATCTTATTTCAAAGAATATGAAGCATTTGTGGTAAATATTCACAAATTTGTTAGTATATTTTAATTCTTATTTTATAGCTCAGTTTTATTTTTGATAAATATACAAAACTATCAAAATCTGAATACTCCATTTGCAAGCTGCTCTTATCTAATAATCTTACCTTCATTTCCTTTTTACATCTTCTACCTTAACCATTAATTTTGCTATTTTAAATTGGCAAAGCCATATTTTGCATCATTCTAGTTTGTGCCTATCATATGGAAAAGCAGAAGTGTTATCTGTGACTGTTTGTATTTTATAATTAATTTGAACTGTTTGAAGTGTGATTTGTTCATGGAGTCATTGGAGAGGCATAATATTATTAAAAGCCAGATGTTGGCACATTTTGCATGCTTAACAGGCACAAAACCATTTCCTAATGGAAACATTTTAAAAATGGTTTTGGTTCCCCTGTACGGATTATCAATTCAAGTAATCTCACTTACTTTTCTTTACTTACTTTACATGGGGCAAGTATATTGATATCTGAAACTGCATTTGAAAAATTTGGGAAAACATTGATCTTTCTGGCAAATAGACTTTACTAATTAAACATACCTTCAATATCTTAATGGGAAATTGAAACATATCTCAATTTTACTGCTTGAAAACCAGCAATGCCAAGTTATATTTCTCAATAAATAAAATTATCTCTTATTTTACTTTGGCCATTTATTACTTTACTTCATTACAATACACTTTTTTTTTTTTTTTTTTTTGAGACGGAATCTTGCTCTGTTGCCCAGGCTGGAGTGCAGCGGCGTGATCTCGGCTCACTACAAGCTCCACCTCCTGGGTTCACGCCATTCTCCTGCCTCAGCCTCCTCAGCAGGACCACATTTGTAATCTTCATTTTTAACTGTGCATTTGCTTAAATATACCATAGTTGCTACACATGAACAAAAAAATCAAATGTTCTAAGTTGCTATCGAATGCAATTCTAAAATTAGCTTACTTCAAAGAGTGCATTAATTTGGCTAAATCATAGAAATGTCTCTTTTTAACAAAATATATCGCATTGGGGAAAACATGATTTTTAGAACATTATTATAAGTGTTGTAGATATGGTCTGAGAGAAAGGCTATTTCTTCAATAAAAAATATTAAAAATACTACTCAGCATTAAGAAAAGGAATAAACTGTTGTTTCATACTACAATTGTGATAAATCTCAAAATAATTATACTAGATGAAAGAAACCAGGCAACCAAGAGTACATACTGCATGAAATCATTTATATAAAACTATAGAAAATGCAAACTACTCTATATAATGAAAGAAAACATATCAGTGGTTACATGAGAAGGAGAGCTTTGGGAGGGAGAGAGGCATTTAAAAAGGTCTTGTTGAAGAACTAGGCATGTTCACTATTTTAATTGTGCTGATGGAATCATGAGTATATCCACAAGCCAAAATGTATCAAATTCTACACTCAAAATATGTACAGATTTATTATATTTCAACAATAACAATAGAGCTGTTGAAATAATAGATTGAAAACTACCACTATTAATCAATAAACAGATGTTTACTGAAAAGTAAGTTTACATCTCTGTGAACACTAATTGAAGAATCAAAGAGGAAAAAAATTGAGGAGAAAGGTAAGATAAAAGTGGAAATTATTACCAACTTTTCTGTGTCAAACAGTTTTTTAGCACTTTAGAAGCATTATCTTTTTAATGCTTATATCAAAATATTAACAAAATAGAAGCTTAACTGACAATAAGCAGAATACTTGAAGTTCACAGTCAAGTATCCCTGAAAAAGCTTGATTCATCCATACCTATTTATATTTTCAATTTTAAATATTTGAGAAAAGAATAACAGCTCAAGAGGGAGGCAGAAAAAATGGCTGAATAGGAGTTTATCCCCACAAGAACATCAAATGGAACAACTATCCATACACAAAAAAAGGACCTTCATAAGAATCAAAAATTAAGTGACTGAACACAACATCTAGTTCTAACTTCAAATCACTGAAAGAGGCAGTGACAAGAATAGAAAAGACAGTCTTGAATTGCCAACTCCACCCATTCCCTATTCCACAGCAGTAGCCACTTGGTGCTGAGAGATACCTATGCACTTACAGAGACAGACAGCACAGTGAATGCGGAACTTTTCATTGGAAATCAGTGCTCCCTATCACAGCAGAAAGCTACACTGAGCAGAACTTACTCAACACCTACAGAGGAAGCATTTTTAGACCAGCTCTAGCCGGAGGAGAATCACCCATCCTAGCACTCGGAACCTGAGGGCCGTCAAGCCCCACCACCATGAGCCAAAGTGTTATAGGGTTCTAAATAAACTTGAAAGGCAATCTAGGGAACAAGGGCTGCAATTCCTGGTCAAGTTCTGGTGCCATGCTGATCTCAAATCCAATGTACTTGAGGGGGTACGTGACCTAGAGACATCAGCCACGGTGGCCAAGGGAGTCCTTGCGTCACCACTCCCCTAAAGCCAGGCAGTGCAGCTCAAAGCTTTGGGAGAGACCCCTTCCTTCTGCTTGAAGAGAGGAGAGGAAAGAGTAAAGAGGACTTTGTCTTGAAATTTAGATACCAGGTCAGCCAAAGTAGGATAGGGCAACAGGAAGAGTCCTGAGACCCCTGTTGCAGGTTCTAGCTTCAGGATGACATTTCTAACCACACCCTGGGTCGGAAATCCAGGCAGGATTCATCACCTGCTAAGTAAAGAGCTCTTGGGCCCTGAATAGCCAGCATTGGTAGTCAGGCAGTACTAATCACGGGCCTTTGGTAGGACTTAAACATGTGCTGACTTTGAGTGTGACCCAGCACATTCCCAGCTGTGGTGACTACTGGAAGGGACTCCTGATTGAGAAAAGAAGAGGGAAGAATAAAAGGGACTCTGTCTTATAGCTTAGCTACCAGATTCGCCACAATGGGGTAGAGCACCAAGTGGGCACTTGGAGTCCCCAATTCCAGACCTTGATACTTGGATGGCATTTCTGGACATGCTGTGAACCAAAGGTGAGTTCACTACCCTGAAGGGAGAGTCGCAGACCTGGGAGCATTCACCACAAGCTGAATAAAGATCCCCTGGGCCTTGAGTGAACATCAGTGGTAGCCTGGCAGTACTTGCAGTGAGCTTGGGGAAGTGGTGGCCATGGGAGGGACTTTGCTACTTGTGGAAAGGGAGGAATTAGTGAGAAAGACTTTCTCCTGTGTGTTGGATGCTAGCTCAGCTGTAGTAAAATGGAGCAAAAGGTAGATCCATAAGGTTTTGGAGGCTAGGCCCTGGCTCCCCAGTGGCGTCTCTAGACCCACACAGAGCCAGGGGGAGCTCACTGCCCTAAAGGGAAGTGGACAAGCCTCGCTGACTTTGCCACCTGCTGACTGTAGAGAGGTAGGCCTTGAACAAACATAGACAGTAGCCAGGCAGTGGTTTCCAAGGACCTTGGGTGAGACCCAGTACCATGGTGCCTTAAGCTCTGATCCAGAACTGTTCCAATAGTGGTGGCCACAGGAATATTGTGTCACCCCTCTTCCAGATCCAGGCAGTTTAGCACAAAGAGAGACTCCTCATTTGTATGGGAGAAGGGAAGGGAAGGGAATCAGAGTCTCTGCCTTGCAATCATAAGAGCTAAGGCAGTACCTCTACAAGTCTGCAAGAGACACATCATTACTGGGTTGGGGGTGCCCCTAATTCTGATATGGCTGCAGTGATCAAAAACTAATATAACAACACTCAAGTCCTCTCCCTCCACCCCACTATTTTTTTTGAGATAAAGTCTTACTCTGTCACCCAGACTATAGTGCAATGGCGCAATCTCTGCTCATTGTAATCTCTGCCTCCCAGGTTGAAGCGATTCTCCTTCCTCAGCCTCCTGGGTAGCTTGGACTACAGGCATACACCACAACACCTGGCTAATTTTTGTATTTTCAGTAGAGATGGGGTTTTGCCATGTTGGCTAGGCTGGTCTCAAACTCCTGACCTCAAATGATCTGCCTGCCTCGGCCTCCCAAAGTGCTAGGATTACAGGCATGAGCCACTGCACCCAGCCCCAATTACCTTTGAATACCTGGAAAGCCTTCCAAAGAAGGATGGGTATAGATTATTCAATTCTTCAATTGAATATGCCCACATCTAATATGGTTTGTTCTCTGATATAATTATAACATAAAATTAAATTAAATATTATTTGATTAAATATTATTCAAATTAAAGTATTGGGAAAGCTAAAGTTTAGTTGTTTGAATAGATAGATTTAATTAATCAACCCTTAACTAGCCTGCTCAAAACAAAAAGAGAGAAGAGAATACAAATCAACAAAATCAGGATTGGATAGTGAAAGATGTTATCACCAGAGATCTTATAGATTTTAAAAAGACATTAAGAGAATAATAAAAAACCTTAATAACTTACATGAAATAAGGTTTTTGAAAAAACAACTTGCCCAAACTGACACAATATGAAACGGATAATCTGAATACCTTAACAACTGTGAAATCAATGAAATTCACAAGCTTTCCAATGAAGAGAAGTCTAACCCAGTTTGTTTCATTGATGAATTATTTGAAACAAATAATAAACTCCTTAGGCAATTTTTTTTTTGAGACCTATTCTTGCTCTGTCACCCAGGCTGGAGTGCAGTGGCATGATCTCGGGTCTTGGCTCACTGCAACCTCCTCCTCCTGGGTTCAAGTGATTGTCCTGCCTCAGCCTCTTGAGTAGCTGGGATTACAGGCGTGTGCCACAACACCTGGCTAAATTTTGTATTTTTAGTAGGGACAGGGTTTCACCATGTTGGCCAGGCTGGTTTTGAACTCCTGACCTCAGGAGATCTGACCGCCTTGGCCTTCCAAAGTGCTGGGATTACAGGCATGAGCCACCCCATTTGGCCACCTTAGTCAAATTCTATTGGAAAATATTAGTAGGAATGCTTCTGAGTATAAGGGTAGCATTCTAAATCAAAGACACAAGAAAGATACAGGTATTGGGGAAAGATTATTTCAGGCAGAAATAACTCCTACAGTGAAACTGGCATAATGTCACTTCGGCTTTAATTTCTTTGTCAAAATAATCACGTTTTACTTATGCAAAATAATAACGTAAGAATGACCACTGACTTGTCATCAGAAAAAAAAAAAATTCTAGCCAGAAGACAATGGAACAGCATCATTAAAGTGCTGGAAAAATATCAACATATATATTTAAATCCAGTTAATCTCTTCCAAAAATAAGGTAAAATAAATGTTTCTAGATAAACAAAAGCTATGAGAACTTTTCCACTGCAGATCTGCATTTCAAGAAATTTAAATATTAAATTTTCACTTTCAGGAGAAAAAGAAAATGTTATTAGGTAGAAATGCAAATAAATTTACTCAAAGAATGGATATTATGGAAATTATAACTGTGGATTAATACTACATATTTTACTTCCTATTTTTATGAAATCCTAAAAAGTCTACTGACTGTTAAAAGTAAAAATTGTACTACAAAGAAATTAGTTATTATGTATTTTGATGTAAATTTTATGCCAATAGCAGTGCAAAGAATGAGAGAAGGAAAAATGTGAATATACATTTCTATAATTCTTATATTGTAGAGTATTATCATTTGAAGGCAAATTGGGTAAGTTAAAGTTGAATATTATAAATCATAGAGCATCTAATACAAAATAAGATACAGATAGTATATTTAATAAACCAGATGCTATTAATAAGAAAAAGAGGAAGTTATTAGACTTATACCCAATCATATCTATAATTACATTAAATGTAAATGGAATAATAAAACTGTTTACAATACAGAGATGATCAGTAAATAAAATGACAGTAACTGTCAACAATAAATATGTATACTTTAAATATAAGTATAAAGAAATAAAAATAAAATTATGGAAAAAGATATAATATGTAAATACTAATCACAAGCAATCTGGAGTGGCCATAGTAATACAAAATCATGGACTTCAGGAAAAGAAGCATTCCCAGAGATAAGATAGACATTTCATGTGATGAAAGAAGATGGATATTTCACAGATATAACAAGAAGTTATAATAATCCTGTTTTTGCTCCTTATAAAAGAGCTTAAATTCCATAAAAGCAAAACTCACAAAAATAAAAGAAAAACACAGGAAAATAATAATTACTTTTAGTGATGTCAATACTGCTGACTCAATAGATGATATACAAGACATGAACTATGCTATCAATCAACTTGACCTGAATTACTTTTATAGGACACTATAACTAATGACTGCAGAATGCACATTGATTTCAAGTGCACATTACATTACTGGTGATAAAATAAGCCTGAATCAATATAAAGGAATTAAAGCATACACATATATTCTTGGACAAGTTTAGAATTACGTTGGAAATTAATAATTTTAAAAATCTCAAATACCATTTAAAAAAACACTATAAAGATTGATGGTTACAAGAAAAAATGATAATGAAACATTTTTTAGTGAAATGATAAGAAATTAACAAAGCAATATTTGTGGGATACGGATATAGCAATGCTATAAATGATTATATCAGAAAAGTAAAAAGATTCAAAATCAGCTATCAAAGATTCCAACTTAATAAACTAGTAAATGAAGAAAAATTTCAAAACAAAGCAAATAGAAGGAAATCCTAAAGAGAATAGCAAAAATAAATTAAGAAGTTGACTACCAATAGTATAGCAGGTAGAATTCTAAGGACACTAATACTCCTATGTTCTGGTACACATGCACTGGAAGGAGTTCATAAACTAGAAAATGGCAAAATAAAATACATAAATTTATTTTTATATACAGATTATTTTGCTTTTTACTCGAGTAAAGATAAATAATCAAAAAGAACACCCAATATGGTTGGGTCCATTAGTACTAGCCCATCCTACACTACCATTAAATATTTAGAATGTATGCAATGAATAAACAGCCAACAGTGAACACCTGGATTTTTAAAGGCTTTGTTTTAGAAAACAACACGTATTATTTATTTAACTGTTTCATTTCATTCCAGGTCAGTGGAGAAACAATCAAGAGAAGTCATTTTTCATTAAAATAAATTTATCCTTAATTTATTATTTTTCTGTTGTAAGCAACAAATTATAAGTTTCCAAATATTAAAAAATAAGATTTTTCTTCTTTTTCTCAAAAATTAGAATACTTATGATTCTGACAGTTAAAGTAAGACCAGAATAATATTCTCTTGATAATATTAGAAAGTCACATTAAAATACAATTATAATTAAATTTAGGTTAATTGTATTATCATGTTTATTTAACTCATGTTGGTTTTAAAAATAATTGAGAGGAAGTAAAATTCAAGTTATATAATTTAATTACCAAATTCCTTGAGTAAAAGTGATGTAATATTTTTAATTGCTCTAGAAAATAATAATGGTCTGAATATGAAGCTTTGGGATCTAATTAACTTGAATAAAGATATAATTGTTTTAGAATTTTCAAAGATTTTTAAACTTTTTTTCAGAATGAGGTCAGGAAGTTTATTAAGTTTTAGGAGAGTAATTGTAGTGGTGAATTCTTTTTTTTAGTTTTAGATTAAGGATTCACAAGTGCAGTTTTGTGAAATGGGTGTATTGCGTGATGCTGTGTGTGGGACTTCGGTGAACCTATCACTCAAATAGTGAACATAGTACTCAACAGGCAGTTTTCAACGCTTGCCCTGCTCATTCCCACCTACTTTGTGGAGTCTCCAGTGTCTATTGTTTCCAATTTTACTTTTATGTGTATCCAGTCTTTACTTCCCACTTATAAGTGAGAACATGTGGGATTCGATTTTCTATTTCTGCTTTCAGTCACTTAGGATAATGGTCTCCAATGGCATCCATGTTGCTGCAAAGGACATATTTTCATGCTTTTTTTATGACTGCATAGTGTTACATGGTCTATATGTATCATTTTTATCCAATCCACCATTGATGGACACAGTTTTATTTCATGTCTTTGCTATTGTGAATAGTACTGCAATAAACATATGAGTGCAGGTGTCTTTGATAAATACCCATACTGTATTTAATGGAGGCTGTAATAATTTATATTCCCAACAGTGTATAAGCATTCCCTTTTCTCCATTTCCTTGCCAACATATGTTGTTTTTTGACTTATTAATAATAGCCATCTGACTAGTGTGAGAAAATATATCATTGTCATTTTGTTTTTTTCTTCTTGTATATACTTCCAATGTATCGTTGTGGTCTTAGTTTGTATTTCTCTGATAATTAGTGATGTTTAGCAATATTTTTCATGTTTGTTGGTCACGTCTACGTATTCTTTTGAGAAATGTCTGTTGATGTCCTTTGCCCACTATTTATGCAGTTATTTCTTTTTATTTTCTTGTTCTTTTGTTTAAATTCCTTATAGATTCTGGATAGTAGTCCTTTGTTGGATGCATAGTTTGCGGATATTTTCTCCAATTCTGTAGGTTGTGTGTTTACTCTGTTGTTTGTTTCTTTTGCTGTGCAACTCTTTCGTTTCATTAAGTTCCATTTATCAATTATTGTTTTTGTTGCAATTGCTTTTGAGGTCTTGGGACATAAATTATTTTCTAGGCCAATGTCCAGAAGACTCATTCTTATGTTTTCTTCTAGGATATTTATGGCTTAACCAAGGAGGTGAAAGATCTCTAGTAGGAGAATTATAAAAGACCTATGAAAGAAATAATAAATCACCCAAACAAATGGAAAA
Organism: Gorilla gorilla gorilla; assembly: GCF_029281585.2. Taxonomy (NCBI): domain Eukaryota; kingdom Metazoa; phylum Chordata; class Mammalia; order Primates; family Hominidae; genus Gorilla; species Gorilla gorilla. Next base: position 137,816,094 of record NC_073227.2, read on the forward strand.
ACATCCTATGCTCATGGATTAAAAGAATCATTATTAAAATGACCACACTACCCAAAGCAATTTACAGATTAAACACAATTCTTATCAAATTACCATCATTTTTCACAGAATTAGAAAAAAATTACCAATTCTAAGATGCATATGGAATGAAAAAAGAGGCTGAATAGCCAAAGCAAGCCTAAGCAAAAAGAACAAAAAACAAAGCCAGAAGCTTCACATTACTTGACTTCAAACTATACCACAAGCCTATAGTAACCAAAACATCATGGTACTGGTAAGGAAATAGACACATAGATCTATGCAACAGAATAGAGAAACCAGAATTAAGCCACATAACTATAACCAACTGATCTTCAAGAAAGTCATCAAAACTAAACAACAAGGAATGCACACCTTATTCAACAAATGGTGCTAGGAAAACTGTCTAAACTTATACAGAAGAATGAAACTGAACCCCTATCTTTCACCATATACAAAAATCAACTCAAGATGACATTAAAGATTTAATTGAAAGATTTTTTTAAAATCATTACATTCACTACTTTGGCAGTAGAGCAATTTTCTCATAAAAAGATGTAGGCAAATGCAGTGCAAAGAGGCAAAGTCTAAATGAACTGTGTTTTCGTAGGTACACTAAGATTTATCAACACTATAAGAGATTTATTAATACATATGACTATATGTAATCCATTATTACTTCAGAGCATGCACTTTAAGCTTTTCCACATGTTGTTCTTATAACAGATTATCTTATATTGAAGTAAAATATGCATTGGGATTTGATATATATTTTTGAAACAATAAATAAAACTCAAGGAAGAAAGAGTTGGGAAGGAATTGTGATTTAGTCATTTTTTTTGAAGGAAGCATGGAGAAGAATATAAAAAATAAAGGAAAAGCAGTTCAAAAGTTAGAATCTATTCCTCATATATGGCTTTATTATACTTACTGCCTACAACAAAGTAAGAAAAAGTTATAGTTGTTTACTATTCACAATGTTAAAGCTTTAGTGAATCCTCTAAGTGAGCACATGTGTCGAAGTAGCAAATAAAGCTACAGTAAAATAACATTTATTTTACTTCATTTATGTAAACAATAATTTTAAGTTCTATGGAAGAGATGCCTAGGTGAGGATGACTTTAGATATTGTTTACAGATACCATATGAACAGAGCACATGGTTGAATAATTAAGATAATCCCTATACATTTGTTTTTACATTATAAATGCCCAAATAAAGAAATGGAAACCAGAATAGCAAAGAGAAAATGAAGAGCCTGAATATGTGCCCAGACGCTCTACAAGACAATGAATGTATAAGACAGAATCTAGTAGAATAAAGAAAATATAATGGAACTGGATAGGTTAATAAACTTTGTAGAAAACTTTTGAGTTTTTTTTAATATAAATGTAAATGGACCAGTTCCCTTGAGCAAGTAAAATAATTACATTGCTTGACTAATAAGATGTTACAGCAATTTAAAAAAAGGACAAGAAGGTCCAAATTCTTCTGCAGCTCTATCTTTAATAAATTTGAGATTTTATATTAAGATTACTTAATCTGGAACTTCAAAAGAATCTGAGTTACTTTGTGGTCTTCTGTCTTTTTTTTCAGGTACAGTACTTTGAAGCCTTTAAAAATATATGCCTAGGTTTATGATTCCATCTGAAGATTTCTCATTTATTTTGTCTTAATTAAAAATATTTTTGCATTGTATGGGTACTAAAAGTGAATATTAGAAAGAATGACAGATGAGTGAGGTATAGCTTTCTAAGATATCTTTGGTGATTGTCTACAGTTTCTTCCATAGACACATGGTTCAAAAATGTAGGGTTGATGATGAAGAATATGGACACTGCAAATAAAAGATAAACTGCCAGATTTGTCAGCAGATAAAAAAATCTAAAAGTGGATTTTCTAGTGAGCAGCATGAGCAATCCCTTTCCTAGAGCCAAAATAATTCTATGTCACTTTCATATTTCTTGCTGAATATATAACTGACATTTGTGACAAGCCAGTGTTTGTGACAGCTAGAAACATGAATCTCCAATGCTATTGTTCCCTATTTATGTGATTAATGGTCAAACAGCAGCAGCAAGAGTCAGAAGACAATTTAACAGTCTACTTTGTCACAAGAGCACTCATTTGTAAGCACTTTCACTTTCTTAAACAAAAATGACAAGCCTTTCTTATCAAAAGATTGACAGCAGCAAAAATGGAAGGTTTACCCAGATCTGATTTTAAAAAAGTGTGTATTTGAAACACTCATGTTTGCTTAACTGTATTTTGTGATATACTTTGGAATGTACTTCACATTCTTTACTGTAGAGTCATGCAGTTGTCCCATTATTTCAGTAAAATTGCACTTAAAAGACTTTCAACCAATAATATGTGAATAATGGGTGAACTGTATGTGTTTGAATTCTGAAGGTAAAATACCTGTTTATATTATTCTCTGTATTATGGAGGAAAATTTGGGAACATTTATAAATTATTTTCCTCTTATGACATGTGTAAGTGATGTCCGACTTAAGGAGTTTGCCTGTTATATTGTTCTTGTTTACTTTAATCTAGTAAAAATCCAGAAAGTACCAGGATTACTTTTGCAACCAGAAAAGTCCCTGGGGCTTACTCTGTACAGAGATTAAACAGTCCCTTTCAGAAGTCAAACATAAAGCCCAGTAATTCATACATTCATCATGTTATATTTTTAATTTATTAATCAATTAATCTAAAGTTGAGTTTAGTATTGTAATGATTCGAAAAATTAATCTAAATGCATGCGATAGAATTGATTATCTTTCCCATGAGACAGATACATCTCATTTATCCAGAGACAAATTATTTGAAATAAATTTTTTAGTCACGTCACCTCCAACATGTTAACATCTATAAGCCTCAGTTTTCTCATCAATAAAATGAAGCTAATATAATTATCTCAAATAATGTTAACGATAATTAAAATAAATGGTCCCGATTTCAGGGCAAAATGACCAACTAGATCATCTTGGAACAGCTGACACCGAGGCATCAAAATGACTGGCACATTCCTAAGACGTCTTTCAGAGGGAAAGCATTGCAAGTGGACAGAGGGAAGACACAGAATGTGGGCTGAACGGGGAGGAAGCTGGGAACCCTACACAGGGCTATCATGCACCAGGACTTGTTCCTGGCCCCCAGTGACTCCAGGGGAATGGGTGAATTGAACTGGCAAGAAGCAAGTCGCTCTTGCCACAGGTCTCTGGAATTCTACCAGGAGGAGACCGCTTGACGACAATGGACACTTGATTTGGCAGAGAAAGTTGCTTAGAGAAGTGGCAGGGGCAGCACTTCAGTAAGTGTGAAGCCCAGACGGTTTGGTTTGGGAGCCTGTATAGTGGAGCATATCCAGGGATGTTCATCTCCCTAGGCTCGACCTGCTCCCATAGGAGCCCTAGGGGAACTGTTGGACCTGAACTCTGCAGTGCGGTGTTGTCCATCAGACAAGGCTGGTCTTACCTGAGCACTCTTTGGTCCACTGGCTTCTCCTGGGGCCCTAGTTTGGCTGTGCCTGCTTGAAATGTAGCCTCGGGTGCTGCAATTGATTGAAAATATAACCCACAGGAAATTAGGTAATTGAAATATTAGACATATACATTAAAATGACTCTACTTCATATGTGTAATGAAGTAAGATACAATCTAACAGGAATTATGGTAAACAATCCAAAGAAAATTCCATAACTAGAAATATAAAAACAAATATTATAAAGTCAATACAGAAATTAAGAGTAGAATATTAATTTTAAAATAGTAATGTAGGTCAAAAGACTATATGCAAAATTAACCATGTGTTGACAAAATGATTGAAAATGTAGATGAGATATAAAAAATAAAGTGATAAAGCTGAACATATTTTATTGAAATTTTAGAAGAATAGAAAAGAAAATAAAGCACAGCAATATTTTTGGAGCTAAGAATTTTCTGAAACTAATAAAGGTTATCAAGTCACAATAACAGAAACTCTATGAAATGCCAGGAAGTAAATACAAATAAAATCATTTTGAAATACAGCACATGAAAATTCCAAAAGACAGGGAAAACATAAACGTTGTTGAGGTATCAAGGCATAATAATAGATTTACTTTCAAAGGGAAAAAACAGATAAACAGCTGATTTCTCAACAGAAAAAAAAATACTGGAAGTCAGAAAACGCTGAAATGGTATCTTCACAGTGCTGAAGTACGATAGTCCCTTGTCTAAAATTTTATATTCTGTGATATTATCTTACCAAAAAAAACACAATGTACTGCAAACTGCACCACAGTGTTGTTCATGAGAAGAAACTCAACACAATGAAGAAATAAACAGCAATAGAAAGGCTAAATATATGTGTAATCTAAGTAAACATTAACTATGTAAGAGTATTGAGTCTTGTAGAATATATATTTTTATATATTACATATATTTCAATATATTAATGTAATATATGAAATATTAATACATATTGGTTTTATATATGACAAACATATGTCATATATAAAATATAAAACAACAATCACATATAAGCCTTGCCAGGGTAAGTGGAGCTAAAGTATTTGGAAATTGATTATGTTGTCCTTGAGTAATGAATGTTGCAACCTGTAGTGAAACACAAAACAAAATGTGGAAGAGTGAAAATTATGCAATCAACAAGCCAATAAAGATAAAGAAATAAAATATAATAAAGTAATAAAATGGTGAAAAAACAACCTAGAACAATCAAGACAAAAAAAAACAAAATAGTTGATAAATTTAAAGTAAACTGTTATGTTGAAATGAACTAAATACTGTAAATAATAACAAATATTTTTTCCAATTGGATTAAAATATATATTTCAAAAAGAAAAAAATAATATAATCCGGTTCTTCTAAAATATAGAGTCCCAAAATACCAAACTAGAATGATATAAAAATATATTTTGTACAAATCTTAACCTGATTTAAGTTGATGTAATTTCAGTAAAGGTAGACAAAATAGATTTTAAGGAAAATAATAATTACTAGAAGTAAAGAGCTGTATTTCTAAGAGTAAAGCTTGCATTCATCTGAAAGACATAGTATTCTAAATTTGTATTCTTACCATACATTTGATAACATAGACTCAAAATATGCAACCAAAAATGGAAAGAATTAAAAAATTATATTGACAAGCCAAAAATAGGAATAAAAAAATTAACACATCTTTCTCAATAAATGAAGAAACAGGATAAAAATTAATAAGTACATGAAATATTTAAATTAAGCAATTAAAAATTTGTCTCAACATCTACAGGATAATGTGTCAAAAATATTATTTATAAGTACAAATAAAATATTTTCCAAATTGATGAAATGCTGGATCATAAAGTGCTCTTAACAAATTTCAAAGATTAAAAATTATATAGAATATGTTCTCAAACCATAGGAAAATAACATTAGAAATCATTGATCTACTTAGAACATCTCTAATTGTTTAGAAATTAAGCTGCATATTTTTATTTACCTTCAATCAAAAAATGAAATTAGAAATTATAAAATATTTTAAAATTTTATGGTGGTAAATATGTAACCTTAAAACTTATTAGATGAAGATATAGCTGATTTAAAAAGATTTATGCAAATAGGTAATGAAGAAATGCTGAAAAACAGTAAGTGAACATTTATCTTAAGAATACAGATACATAAGAAGAAATTAAATTTAGAGACTAGAAGAAACTATAACAAGGTAAGTGAAAAACAATTAGTGATATTGGATAAAATAAAGCAATAGAAAAAATTAAGAATTTAAAAAGTTAATTCTCAGGAAAGGCTAATAAATTTGTTAACAGCCAATCTAGGAGAACTGAGAGTCCATATAATTAATACTGGAAATAAAAATGGTGGTACCACAATTGATAATATAAGACATGAAAGGGTGAGTGTAAAAGAAGAGAAGCAGTAATTTGTCACTTTTGTTAACACTTGGATAGTACGGATAGTAAAGGAGAATTTTACTCTTTTCTTTCTTTTTTCCTTTCTCTATCTCTCAAGGAATTTACCTCTCAATAAAAATTTTAAACTTCCAGCTAAAGAGATTTCCAAGACCAAGTAGCTTCACACATGAATTCTATTATGCATTAAATGAAGAAGAAATAAGAATCTTAAATGAATTCTTAAGATGATAAAAAGATGAAATATTAGCCACTTACTATATGTGGTGAGTACAAACCTGATAGCAAATATTAACCATGATGTGAAGATTACCAAAAATTGAAGTTCAGTTATGAGCACAGATGCAGAAATCCTAAACAAAATAATAAACACCCTGAATATAATAAAATAATACATCAAGACCAATCTGTATTTTCTCAGTTAATACAAGTTTGGTTCAAAATTTTAAAATCAATCAAGGTAATCTCAGTAGATACAGAAAAATAGTTTGTTAAGATTTAACACCCATTAACAAATTTTAAAGTCGTATCAAACTGAGAATGCAATGGATCTTTTGAATGTAATCATGGGTAGAGAAAGACAAACAAAAATATTGCACTATAATTTTGAAGTATATCATGAGGTCAGCATAGAAACCAGTATTTTCACAATGTTGTCGCCATTTCTATTTACCATTGTAGTAGAAGCCCGAGCAAGTGCAACAATGCAAAAAAAGAGTTTTAAAATTTAGATGAAAGATCACATACATAGAAAATTAAAAAGATCATCAATGATGTTGGGCACCTTTTCATATGCCTGCTTGCCATTTGTATGTCTCTTCATTATTTTTTTTATTTCTTCTAAAAAAAAATGGGACACATGTGCAGAACGTACAGGTTTGTTACATAGTTGTACATGTGCCATGGGGAAATGCAAATCAAAACTACTCTGAGATATCATCTCATCCCAGTTAAAATTGCTTTTATCCAAATGTCTTGTATAAAAGATAGGCAATAACAAATGCTAGCAAGGATGTGGAGAAAAGGAAACCCTTCTACACCATTGGTTGGAATGTGAGTTAGTACAACCACTATAGAGAACAATTTTGAAGTTCCTCAAAAAACTAAAAACTGAGCTATCACATGCACCAGCAATCCCACTGCTGGATATATCCAAAGAAAGGGCATCAGTATATTGAAGAGATATCTGTACTCCTATGTTATTTGCAGCACTGTTTACAATAGATAAGATTTGGAAGCAACCTAAGTGTCCATCAGTAGATAAATGGATCAAGGAAATGTGGTAATTATACACAATGGAGTACTATTCTGCCATAAAAAGAATGAGATCTAGTCATTCGCAGCAACATAGATGGAACTGAAGATCATACTTTTAAGTGAAATAAGCCAGGCACGGAAAGACAAACATTGCATATTCTCACTTGTTTGTGGGAACTAAAAATCAAAATGATTGAACTCGTGGACACACAGAGTAGAAGGATGGTTACCAGAGACTGGAAAGAGTAGTTGGGGGTTTGGGGAGAGGTGGAAATGGTTAATGGGTACAAAAATATAGTTAGAAAGAATGAGTAAGACCCACTATTGGTAGCACAACAGGGTGACTATAAGCAATAATAACAATTGTACATTTTAAAATAATTTAAAAAGTGTAATTGGATTGTTTGCAACTCAAAGGATAAATGCTTGAATGGATGGATACCCCATTCTCCATGAAGTGCTTATTCCCATTGCATTTCTATATTAAAACATCTCATCTACCCCGTAAAAATATGCACCTACATGCACCCACAATTAAAAAAAACATTAAAAAACATCAAATGAAAAAAAAAAGAAAATTAAAAAGAAACTACAATGAACGAACATAATGAACAAGCACATTTAGTCAAGTTCCTAGATAAAAAAATGACATTCAAAATTATATATGCCAGAAATAAACACTTAGAACATAAATTAAAAATAAAAAGAAATAACATCTACTATAGCTTCAAGATGTTAAAATGGCAACAAATTAAAAAAAATGGTTAGCAAGATCTCTACATAGAAAATTTAAATTATTGAGAAAAGTTAAAATAATCTAAATAAATGGAGGGATATTCTGGTATTTATGTCACTAAAAACACAATTGCAAAGAGAAACCTAAGGACAGATCCCTGGGATATGCCAGTGATGAGATACTGTGGAGAAGAAAAATCAAGATGGACAGAGGAGAGCCTGACAGAGGAGAAAATCAGTGTCAACGTGGTGCTGAGAAGCTAAGCAACATGTTAAGAACAAAAGCTTGATCACCTGGATCAAGGCAGCAGATAGGTGAGATAAATGAGATAAACCTTAATAAGGGCAATTAAATGAAAGGATATTTTCAAGCAATAATGAGAGAGGAGAAATTCAAGACAGACCGTAAGTATAGATTTTTCATGGAATTTTACTCCTTTCTTTTTCCTTTCTGTATCTTTCCCTTGTTGAATAACACTTGTTTCAGTATTTGCATTATTGCTGTATAAACATTATCTTCCAATCAGCTTTATTGGTTTTTCAGATAATAATATGAATATATGTGCCCTAAAGAAAAGTAGAAACTATAATCACAAAAATAAGGTACAAGTCTTCTGAAACATTATCAATCTCCCACCCAATCAAAAAACCATAAATATCTATGTATAAATATGCGCAAATATTTTTGAGCAATTCTCAGAATTTCAGAGTCTAAAAGTTGCCCCATTTTCCAGTCTTTTATTATGCATTATCAAATTAATGTTTACAAAACTTGTAACAATTTATATATGACAGGAAAAGCAAAACAACTGTTTCCCATCACTCTCCTCAATACTGCATAGATTAACTGGATTTTTCAATATTTACCAATTTTATGGTCATTATTTTGGCTTTACATTTTTTGTATGTTAAATTATCTTTTAGATTTAATGGGGAAGTTTCTCATTTTTACTGATTAAAATGATGTCAGCTATTAGATTTAGAAAGGCTTTACAATTATGTTTGCTTTTAATTACAAACATTATTAATTTTGAACAATGTTATTTTTGCATAAACCTAAATTTAAGATAAGAAGTATAAAATATGATATGACAATTAAAGGTTTTAAAAAATAATATGTCTTCTAGACATGTTACACTTTTTAAAAGTTTTTACTTTCTTCCATGGCTCTTGATTATTTTCTTCGGTTAAAATAGGCTTAAATATAACTTTCTCAGCTCTTCACAACAATTTTATTTTCTTATTTTTGTCTTCTTTATCTGCCACTTACTTATCTATACTTTTATTCTTTCACATGTATTATTTGAATTTGTTAAAAAGCTGGGAGATTTTCCATGAGTGTGATGATTAGGCCACATCCATGTATTTTGAAATACTATTCCCAATGAAAAACTATTTTAAAAATAGTCAATAATTGCCACTTAACTTCTTTCTTGTTCTAAATGCTATTTTCTATTTAGCAATTTTATAAATAACTAAATATTTTACAATTTTTTCAAGATTTAGTGCCTATTTAGGTCAGTGTGGTATGAAACTTCTGTGTATTCTTTCTAATTTTACTTTTCAATTTTATATCATTAGATTTGTTTCTGATAACCTAATCATTTAAATATTGAAAACAGTGTACTATAGAAAGATAAGTTGAGGTACAATAAAATCTTAAGGTATTTACTTAAGAAAACAGTGATTTATGAATTAGAAAGTGTTATAACAAACCATAGGTGGTTTCAGTCTCCATTGAAGAAACACAAGAGACCGACATTTATGGAGTGAATACTGAAGTAGAGCAAATAAACTGTTTTACTGGTTACAGTTGCACATGCCTTATTGGTCCATTTTGCTGGAAAGTCCTTAGTTATATAATTACAAGTAAGTTGGTGGTTTTTGGTTGGTTTTTATTTTTCTTTAATGCAAGCATTTACAAGAAATAGTTGAAGTTAAGTTTCTCTTATGTTTGCAAATCAAGCAAGGTTAAGGTCACTTCTGAAGCCTAACTGGCATTGTCTGCTCTGGGATTCTTCAGGCACTGGTCACCATTTTAATTTACTTTAACAGTATGAATTTATGACACTGTTTGTATTTCTTTTCATTTCTCCTAGTATATAAAGAAAATTTGCGTTGACTGATGAAGCAGCCTCTATCTGAAACATCAGCAGTAGTCATGGCAGGATATTTTAGGTTATATATATATAAAGAAATGACGTTTCATCTGGCATTGCACTACCCAAAACGGGACATGTAGTCATGCCTGAATTCAACAGAGCAAAGATGTGTAATCCTCCCACATAAAGGACCAATGAAAGAAAAGGAATGAAAATACATGAAAGCAATTAACACAATGTGCCACGTATGTTTTTACACATAAACTTACTTCCAAATCTTGTAAAAAATTTAAGTCTAATATCTGTCTTGAAAAGTTTAGGTGGCAGAAATCACTGATAAAACCAAGAGATGATTCTTTTTAACAGAAAATGTTAAAATGTCTACATTCCTAGGTAGAAGTAACATAATTGTTCAGTCTTCAGTATTTTTTAAAACCTTAGAAAAAGTTCCTTTGTCTTTGCTTTGTGTCTTTTGATAGATGCCAGGGGAAAAAATGATATCTCTTTGCAAATGCATTAAAAAAAACTATTTTGTGCATATAATAGTGTTATCTTTAATGCCTTAAAGATAAACAATTGGGCTTTGCCTTCTTATTTTCTACTTTAAACTAGATTTGCTTTGTTCCTTTATTAATGAAACATTTAACATCATTTGAATATTAATATAAAATCTATTTAATATATGGCCATTCTAATTCCTTTTATTTTATTTTTATTGTTTTTATATTCATGGTCTTTGTTTCTTACCTATCTTATCATATCCTATCAAAACCACTATCTACCTAAATGCTTATATACTGTGCACTTGTATTTATTTAAAAATGTTATTTTTATTCCTGTGTTGTAGTTTAAAGCCTAAACACAAATGAATTTAACATATCTTATGGATTTGTTAATAGAGTAGGAGGTATTTAGCATCATTTTCATCATATTTTAAACCTGTTTTATTTCTTCATGGGTTTGTACTTTCCCAGTTTCCTTTTTTATAATACCTTTAAGTATTTTGAATCTTAAGTTCAAAGTTATTGAATATCAATTTGCCATTTTATCTCAACTTTTGTGTTATACTAATTTTTTCAACCAATTTTGTTATTTAATATCAATTAGGTTAGAGAAATCCTTGGATTCTTTTCTTCAACCATACTCTTTGGAGTAATGCAATAGACTCATTGTCACAAAATTGGCTCTCCTTTTTAGTTTAGTACCACTTCAATCTCTAAGAGATAGCCACACCATCAATTCTGTTATTAGAAATTAATCACAGGAATGGTCTATGAGACAGTAATACATGACATGAAGTGCTGCTCAGGGAGAAAAATGTTTTTCCAATCTATAATAGTTTTTGAGAGTTTGAGGACACAAACTGGAGTATATTAACTCTGCTAGAGGTGTAAAACTATAGGGAACTGAAAGAAGCAAAGAAGCTCTTTCTCCTTATTCTTTGGGGAAAAAAAAACAAGAAGAAATAGAGTCTCAAGTAGAAAAACAAAACAACTGCATCATATGTTTATTTCATGACTTTTTAGAGAAAACATATTTCCTTTCAAGGAGTAAAGTGATCATAAAATTTTCTTTATACCCTAGATTTTCAAAATAGGCAATATCTGCTACTAGAAAAACAAAAAAGTGTAAAATTGCATGTTTTTGTTACTAGACAGCAAAATTTGTTTAATTAACTGAAATGCCATTGATATTTACTATTTAATCCTGAATAGCTCATTTAATATTTATTTTTTGGTGTCTATGTGCTCATTATTACATAACATGGAAAGGAGTAGAAAATGTATTAGTTCTCTTAAGAGAGCCAGTTTTCAGCTTTAGTACCTCAAGTTTAAATGTCTGGGATGAGATAGATGCTGGAAGTCACTAAGCTTTAATCAAAACAATATAAGTATTAAAAATGCCCTGATCTGGGAAGAATGTGCCTTAAATGATGATAAGTTAATTAAAATGACAATAAAAATAAAAAGAGGTACAATATTTACACTTGGGTACCTTTTATACATATATGAATAAAGCATAAGTATTATTTTTAAGACTCGTAACTATTGGGCATAGTTTAAAATAAATATCAAAGAAAATTTATGTTTTTCTGTAAAGTATGTGAAAAATTTCAAGGTATATCTTATCACCAGTATATGAAGCTGCTTTAGGCACAGTGATTGTGCCAAATGATAACAGTGATTTTGCAAGTTAAATTCCTTTATTTTAGTTATTTTTTCCACAGTAAGTGAAATGTTCAAGATTACTTCATACATTTACCACTGTGACTTTTTCTTCTAATGTTTAGTACTTTTAAATTACATTTTATAGTGAAAATTTATTCTACAATCTACCCACTCATTTTTCAAAATAATTTGAAATAAAAAGGTCTACTAAATGAACCTTAATAATGCTAACCTCTGTACTCATGACCTCTAAAAAGAATTAAATAATGCATTTTTCTTTGCAGGTTGTTTTGGCTGTATGAAAGTGTGTGTGTGTGTGTGTGTGTGTGTGTGTGTGTGTGTGTGTGTGTATTTTAATTCAAATATACTTGATTCACACAACGATGATGCCACAAGCTCCATACCCAAACATCAGTGATGAAAGTGACTGGACCTGAGAAAGACTTTGCCTAAGGAAACAATGACTGCATGCTGCTATGGTTTGAACGTCGCCTTCAAAACTCCTGTTGAAACTTAATCCCCATTGTGAAAATATTCAGACATTGGGCCTTAAGAAGTCATTGAAATCGATTAATCCATTCTTGAATTAATGAATTCATGCTTAAATATAGATGGGCTTGAAACTAGTGGTTTTATAAGAAGAGGAAAACAGACATAAGCTGGCATGTTAGCATGCTCAGCACTTTCCACCACGTGATGCCCTGTGCCACCTCAGGACTCTTCAAGAATACCCACCAGCAATAAGTCTCTCACCAGATGCAGCCCCTAGACCTTAGACTTATCAGCTTCCACAACTGTAATAAATATTTTTTTATTTATAGATATTCAGTTTCAGGTATTCTGTTATAAAAATAAAACAGACTAAGACAGCTTCATAATGGACTCATGCAATTTAGAAGACATAATGATTTACCTTGGTTTATCAATTAAAAGTATATGTCTAGTCTTATAGTCAAATACGTCATTCATTTCTATTATGCCTTAGAGACAGTATAGAGTATAGAAAGTATTTGATGTAAATATTTTAAATATCTAATTAACAACTTGTGATTGTAAGATACTTGCTTACATAACACATACACACACAGACATCTGGAAATCAAGGATTATAGATTTTTTATTTATTTCCAACCCTTGAAAGAATTCCCTGGTATAAAGTGGAAACCTTAATTTGTTGATCAAATAACTAAATATTAAAAATTAAAGACTAAAGCTTTTAAAATGTATTTGAAAGATAGTTTGATGTTTACTTTCAATTTGTTCTGATGTAAACTGGGCTTAGTATCACGCAGTAGGATTTAATCCTGAGTAGGACTAATTTCATGGGTGATAAATTACCTGAAAAGCATTTAAGTGGACAGTAGCTCATATGATTTTATCTTTAATTAAAATTGCATATTTTCTTGATTGTGAAAATTTGTGGTTAATTGCAATTAACAGCATCTTCAGAATACACAATGAGAAGCACAAAGTGATTCCAATGCTACATGTAGGTAATTTTGAGGCAAATTCACAGGTCTTTATGGCTCTTATGCAGCCTACCATAGGCTCCAAACTTCAGTCTTTTACTTTTGTTTTGGCTCTTGCTTTAGTCTGAATGTTGGTGTCCCACCAAAAGTTCACATATTGGAATTTAGCCTCTAAAATGATGGTATTAAGAAGTGGAACCTTTGAAAAGTGACTAGGTCATGATAATTCTCATTCATCAAAACCACTCATCAAAGTGATTCTCATGAATGGGATAAATGCCCTTTTAAAATCACTTGAAAAAGTCTGATTATCCTTTCTGCCCTGCCCCTTCAGCCCTGTGAGGTCATTGTGGGAAAGCACTGTCTATGAGGAGTGATCCCTCACCAAATACCAAATCTGCCAGTGGCTTTATTTTGGACTTGCCAACCTCTAGAACTGTGAGAAATAAATGCCCAGTGTTTATAAAATGTCCTGTGTAAGGTAATTTGTTATAGCAGCAAGAATGGACTAAGACATCCTTCTTCCATAGTGACCAATATAATTGGCCGAAAGTATCCCCATTGACTGGATCATTTTGTAGAATAGCCACAGATGATTGCTCTGGTTAAAATTTTGAGTAAAAATGAGTCTATGATCCTTTATTAGTTCTATAGCCCATTTGCTTTACTCTGTCAGCTGTATTTTTCAGGATTCTTTGTCATTAGTCTTCTGGTTGAGTTCAGCCAATGAAAGTCACTGGCAGGAGAAAAGGGGAAGCCAGTGTATTTTTGACACTCATGATCTCTTAGTGGCAATAGTTATTACCTGAAATCCAAATTTAACTAGGAGTCCTGCTTGTAATTTAGCCCAGGATCTCACCTGCAGACTAGCTCGCTTCTCTGTCTGTCTTCTCTGTATCTTCAGGTAGCAATACCTCCTCTCTTTACCCCATTAGTCTAGTGGTGGCAACACCTTCTAGTGTTGCCATCTCTAGGGCACCTCATTATAGCTTTCATTATTTCTGTATTCCTGATAGGTGGACCACGATCAATACAGGGATAATTAATATACAAAACTCACAAAAAAAGGTGGGGGCTATGGAGAACCAAATGATAGTATTTGACTACATCAAAATTAAGAATTTCTATTCCAGGAGTAATAAGTTCTGATATACTATTGCACAATAGGGTAACAATAGTCAACAATAATGTATTGTATACTTCAAAATAATAAGAAGAGAAAATTTTGAATGTTCTCATCACAAAGAAATGACAATTGTTTGAGGTAATAGATATGCTAATTACACTGATTTGATCATTCCACAACATATATGTATATTGAAACATCAAACTGTACTACATAAATATGTATTAATATGTTATGTCATTAAAAACAAAATAAAATTTATTTTATAAATTTTCAAAATAAAAATTCTATTCAGTGAATTACTCAAAATACATAATGAAAGGAGAGTTGCCACAGTAGAAGGACATATTTGCAGGATATATAACTAGCACATTTCAGTATCTTGAATGTGAAAAAGAAATCTTGCAAGGCATACAAAACTGGAAATCCAATTATAAAATGGGCAATTATATCAATAAGCAGTTCTCAAAATAAGAAGACAGAATGTCGAGTAGGAAAATGAATAGATGCTCAGATAAAAATTTATCTTAATTACATAAATTAAAACAATAATAAGATTCTACTTTCTACCTATTAGTCTTAAAAAATGGTCCATATACTATTGTTACTGGGGTGTATCATGACTTTAAGGAAAATTATCAAAATGTCTAGAGCCCTTGATTTCCTGCAGGAGAGGATCCTTACTTCAGGATCATGCATAGATGTCATCATAACTGAATTTTAGAAAGAAATGTATCTTTAGGGAAAAAAAGGCATCTGCATCATAAATATGAAGTGAACCAGATATGCTTCTGCTGGCAGCTCATGTCATTGTTGCCATTGAAAATCCAGCTGATGTGACTCATATCTTCTAGCAACACCAGCTAGTCTGTGTTACTGAAATGGATTGCATTTACCATCCACACCTATTGCTGCATATACTTCATTCTCAGACTTTATTAAGCAGATCTAGGCAGCTTTCTTGGAGCCCCACGTTTTGCTGGGTACTGATTACAGCATTGACCTCCCATGAAGGCATGTGATGTTCCTGATCACCATGGCCCTGGGTAACAGAGATCCTCCTCTGTGTTATGTGGACACTGCCATCCATCCAGCAATAAGGAGGTATGCTCATTGGGTCTGATGTGATAGATGCTGGCCCAGGAAGTCTTGTGCACGTGTGGCAGCATTCCTCTTGAGCACCCATGGAAGTCGTGCCTGTCCTCTATTTCTCTACATGTACTAAAGAGATTCTTTTTAAAGCAAGTTGTTATTGAAAAGAGTATGACCAAGGAGACATGTCAGTGTGAATGGACTTTCCCAACTCCTGAATTTACTGCTACTCCATTTGATATTACAGACTGGCCTGAAGTCTTGCAAGTTTCCCTCTTAGACTATTCATTCTTACCTATTGGAGACTAGGGTGTTCAGCCCATGACTGAAGACAGGTCAGCGACAACGTCTGCTCAGGCTATTGAATATTCTTCCTCTTCTCCCACATGTTCTTAAACAGCATATGGAGAAATATCTGAGAGGAAACAAGCATTAATTTCAGTTTTTAAAATTGTGGTACTTTGAATGCTAACAAGAAAGCAAGAAACAGGAATATTCATACAGAGGTTATCAACAATTAAGGAATGGAAAAAGGCACTAACAAGAGATAATTAGCTTATACACTAGGCCTATTAATCATTCTCGTAGCTCTAGCTCTCATACATGGGTAAGAAGACCTTTACAAGGTGATTTATTTTAACATTATATGTATGAAGAAACAGCTGGAGATAAACTCTGCTACATAGTGGCCAGGTGGTCAGGTAAGGAACTAAATCTGATAAAACTAGATCTGAAACAGAATGTTAAATAAAAATAGAAAGATAAAAATGTGAGATTTATTGTGCTGATTATTGGGGTAAATTTAGAACTAAATAACTGATTTTTACACTGGTTTGAATATTTAAATACATGTACAGAAAAGTTCATTGGAAAGATATACATTAACACAAGCATGTGTGCTATTGATAGGAAGGTAATGGGAGGTTAAGGGTAAAAGCAATAACAAAATATAGAAGCAAAAATGGGCAA
The DNA here is from genome assembly GCF_029281585.2 of Gorilla gorilla gorilla. NCBI lineage: Eukaryota > Metazoa > Chordata > Mammalia > Primates > Hominidae > Gorilla > Gorilla gorilla. The sequence continues at coordinate 137,832,941 of NC_073227.2, forward strand.
AACAATGGCAGAAGTTTATGAATTTAAAAGAATGAACAAGTTACTCTGTACCTCTGAGGTCATGTTTTCTAAATTGAAACAATTATCAGGCTTATTTGATTAACCTAAAAATACTTGCTATGTAATTACACAGCCACCTTGGTACTTGCTAATGTAAATAACAATTGGTTGTGTTCACAAACCTGCTTATGGTAGACTGTGAGGGTCTAATTTGTATATATTTGAATATGCACATTAGTTTAAAATATGATACAAAATAGTTACCATAAAATTTTCTCTGATGATTCATTTGTTTATAAAATTTAAATTTATTTTCAAAAGTTATTCTAGAATCATCTAATATGTATCATTGATATCAGAAATGTTTGGGTTTTAAAATGGAGTGCATTTTCCGAAAGAGGTGATACTGTTACTTTGGCATATTTTAAGGAACAAATAACCATGAACATTTTTCAGGTGAATTTGTTGTATTTGACTTGAGTGTTTGAAAGTCAGGATTAAAGTAACCAGTGACTCTAAGGCAAACTTTAGTGCACAATTCTTCAGAATGCTTAACACTCCTAAAAATATTATTGACTCAAGAACTGATGTATTGAATCACTTTGTCCTAATCAACTGTGAAAATTAAATGTTAACTTCCCTTAATATTTTATATATTTCTTCTATGTGCAAGAGACGAAAAAGTGGTTAAACACTGGCACAAGAATAGAAGAGAACAATATTCTAGATCATCTAGACCATATTTTTTTTTGTTTCTGGATACAATCAAACAGGGTTTGGTTCAACAATCAATGAAAAATTTTTATTACTTGTCTTATCTATATTCTCTGATAAACTGAGGTCACACACAGACACATTGAAGTTATTAATGATATAGTGAAAGGCACTCAAGAACTTTATCTTAATCACTCATTCATTCATTCATTCATTTTCATTCAATAGAGATTGAACGTGCTCCCTGTGGGAAGTAAAAATTGAATTTCAGAGTTGCTAATAAAGGATTAATTTATATCTATATCAAATCCTAAATATTTTCCACATAAACAGGCAATTATATAAAGCACTCATGCTCAGTTAAAGTCTGATGAGGATTTGAAGGTAAACATACGACAGCTAAGGGGTAACTGACAATGTGATAAATCAAAATAAATCTCAGAAAGATGAACTATACAGACAGAAGAAAAGTAATTATTAGGATTACCCCCTTGTATGATAATTTCATAGATATTTAGCTTTAAAAAGTATATTTTATGAAAAGAAGTGTGTGAAATGACAAAATATAAATACAACAAAGAAACATGTTTCAGTGGTATCTAATGTATTCTCTTGTGTGATTCCACACTTTATTTTTAAAAAGCCTAGCTTATATCTGAAATCTTGGATGTATCTCAGGGACAGGTGGATGTGTGTCATGAATCAGAAAGCCTCTGCTATGCACCCAACCAAATATTGGACACAGGGTCTTAATGGATCCATTTCTCTCTCTCTCTCTCATACACACACACACACACACACACACACACACACACACCTCAGCTGGAAACTGTACAGAGTTCTGTCTTTACAGAGTTCTCTTTCTGTCCTCTTCTGTTTGCTCTTCCAACATATGAAGGGTTGTTTGGTGATTTTAACTAATGGACAGAACACTGGTTCAGACAGCTTTGGACGATAGTGAACATAGCAGCGTATAAAGCTGTTCTAAAGAACAAAGGTCTGACTTCTGCAGTTAGAGGTACATGGCCTTTGTGTAGAATGCTGGGCAGATGACCTTTGATGAACACATTATTTAACTGTCTTTGAATGTTCATGATTTCTCTATGAAATGTTGTTTGAATAAAAATGCTCTTCCCAGTTGGCCACAGGCCACACCACCTCCGTTGTGTCTGACCTCTGAGGGCATTTGAGATTGGGATCACAGCAGTAAGAATTTGTTTTTCTATGCAATATGTACTTTAATACATCTATCCAAATAGCAAGTAGATAAAGTATCAGGTGTGTTGAATATTATTATAAAAAGTCAGTTAAAATTGTGTCAGGGTTTAACTAAAGAGCAGAAATGATAGATCATGTAAATATACACAGACACACAGACACGCACAAACATAGGCACACATATGGCTTACTACAAGTAATCTGCTTACACAATCATGAGGGCTGACTCAACTATCCCAAAGTTCACAGAGCAGTCAGAAAGGGAGGATCCACGTGGAAGGAAGGGTGATTACAGCCCCAGGTGTTGCTAAAAATCTCTGATGTCTGATGTCTTGTCCAGTCTCTCTTTAAGGGACGCCAGTGGGATTAGGTCAGGCCCACTTGAGATAACCTCTATTTTAATTAACCCAGAATTAACTTCTTTGGAACTCTAATTACATCTGCAGAATCCCTCCACAGCAGCAAGTACACTAATGTGTGATTGAATAACTGGAACAAAGTGGGTGTATGCTACCAAACAGCTGCTGTCTCCTTTCCAGATCTAACTTACAGAAGAGAATAGCTCTTGTTAGCCTACCCTATCTGAAAACACGTTAGAAAAATAATTGTGACGAATGTGCTAGTCTAGCCAGGTTGATATATTATAACACCAACACAAAAATAAACTTGTTTAAATTTATATATATGAGTTCTTTTAGTACATATCTAACTTTAGTCGAACACCATCCATCTATACTCTTACTTAGTTTTAGAGATATAATTATACAAATACTGTGATGCTTCACATAATGAACAGGTGCAATTCTTGATGTGACATAACATAATGGAATAATTCATTTCATTGTGTGTTATCAAGAATGTACTAAATTCAAGGTAGTTTACTGGAACAGTAAATACAGAAATTTTATACCATTACCATTTTACTTAAAGAGCTCAAAGTCTATAGAGAGGTTTTGTTTTTCTTAATACAAAATTTCATTGAAGTGCTATAATAGACATAAACAACAGTATTGAAAGATAGAGAAAAGGTAAAAAGGCACCTAAACAAGTATGAAGGTGTTAGAAATGTTTTAAATTATGATTGATGCTTCAGCTTAGCTCTGCATGCACTTAGCCACTGTGAAACTGTAGAATAGGGGGAAATTGCTTTCAGGCAGAAGGAAAATGATATGTGAGGAAAATTGTGAAAACTTTTTTCAGAGTGCCTCAAACAGCATTTCTGAGTTCTCTGAGTCATTCTAGTGAATCATTAAAAGTTGAGGATTGTTGACACATAGAGTAAATGAAGGATATTTTGGTTCGGTTTGGTTTTTGGTTTTTGTCTCTATAGAAAAGACAGGAAAAGAAGATCTGGGACCTCTAACACCTATCTACATTAGTTTTTCTTCCTCTGTTATTTCCTCTTATTAAAAAGTGAACATAGGCTGGGTGTGGTGGCTTACACCTATAATCCCAAAGTTTTGGGAGGACGAGGCAGGTGGATCACCTAAGGTAAGGAGTTCCAGACCAGTCTGGCCAACATAGTGAAACCCCGTCTCTACTAGAAATACCAAAAATTAGCCGGGTGTGGTGGCTCATGCCTTAGTCCCAGCTTCTCGGGAGGCTGAGGCAGGAGAATTGCTTGAACCTGGGAGGCGGAGGTGGCAGTCAGCTGAGATCACTCCTGTGCACTCCAGCCTGGGTGACAGAGTGAGACTCCGTCTCAAAAAAAAAAAAAAAGTGAATATAAAATACCAAAATATAATCTTCTAAAACCAATTATGAGATTTAAACCAAGAGTCCCTACCAAATATTCCATATTTTGGATTCTCATTAAATTTTATAGGTTGTGAATACAAATCAAATGGTTACCTAAAAGTAATGCCATTTAACATGATATAAATTCAACCACTATTAGAGCAAAAGCATGTTTTAATGAATAACAATCTGTGCATTTTAGTGAACAATTAAAAAACACTAAATTATAAATGGATTGAGATTGTATTTTCAAAAATTGTCATCCATATACAAATTTACACATATAACAATACTATCTAAAATGTGAAAAGCCATATCAATCATGAATTGACCTGGATGTGTAGATGTCCATTGAACTTGTCTTCTAAAGAAACATCGCAAAAAATTAAGTCATCATATCACAGAGTATTTTCTCCCTGTCCCTACTTGTTCATGATGGATTATTCTCATTTAACGTTTAAATTAAGTAATTGTATATAAGTAGTCTTTAAATCAAATGTTACTAAAAATCATATGGACAATTACCACTCCCTTGTCTCTTTATTATTTTTATTTTCTCTTTATTCTCACTACTTGATTTTTCGTTACTATTTATCTTGATTTTCTCTACTTGATTTTTTTCACTACTTGATTTTTTGTTTTCCCTCTTTATTTTCACTACTTTATTTTTTGTTGCTATTTATTTAATGATTCTTAGATACCCACTCTAATTTAACAGTGAAGCATTTACAGTGGATGGAAAACTGTACTTACAGTTTGGACACATTTACCGATAGGCCTCAATCTGTGGTGATTTGTCAGTGATATTGCTATTGCACTGGAATATAACCAATGGTCTAAAGGCCATATATATTTTACTCTTGGGCTATTTCGTTTCTTCAGAGAGAAAATCTCTCAGTGTTCTGTGATCTAAGTGAACAAAGAGGACGGGAATTTGCTGATTTCAGTACTGCACCACTCTGACCATCTCCTCATACCTTTCCCCTTTATAGCTGGGATATCTAATTCAGTGGGAAGATGATGTATCCACAGAGCTGCAAAAAACAACAGCAGCACCTATGCTAACCCTTGTACCCATACAGGCAGATGCCATTGTATTTGACAGGTTAAGAATTAGAGTACTCTTGCTCTCCTGCTTTGTATTAGAGTGTTCATAGCTGATCCCAATGTTGCTACATGGGCCATGTCATCACCCATCCCAACGCTTCCTTAGAGATTTGCTGTGTAAAAAGTTTTGGCTACAGATATGTTCATTTTTAGGTACATATAAACTTAAAAATGGGCCTAGGGCCAAATACAAGAAAAATTGTGTGAAGTTGGAAATGTACAATTGTGTAATGATAATCCTCTCCTATTCCTTCATACCACATCCTGATCCCAGAAACTTTTCCAATAGAACCTGAGCATATTTACTCTCATATTTAATTTTTGTGCTAATTTATTTAATTGACTAAGCCAACCTTTAATTATCAAAAAGACCAAAATTTCAAAGATGATGATAAATTTATTATATCCATGTAATATTACTTTTCTTGACCATTTCTGTACAGCAAACTGTGTACCATAATCAGAAGAAATATATTCAGGCAACCTGGATAGCAAAATTGATTTTTCTGTTTCATACCTTTAATTGTGTCCTCTGAATTTTATATTTTAACTAATAAGCAATGCCTAAAATAAAACAGAATAACATCTGTTAGCATCCAGTTGTAGACCTGGAGGCTGCTGATAAAAATCTAAAGTAATTCACTCACCTATTCCGTAGGTCCTTGCCCTTGGTGAATTCAACTCAAGGGGATTTTCAATGAATTTCATTCTGGTTAATATTTGGGTGATTTATATTCTTTTTCTTTTAAAAATTATATTAGCTATTTCATTGTGTACAATTAAAATGTTTTGTCTTCTAGCCTGACAGTGCTTGGCAGCAGCACCAACATGCCCCCTCTTTTCATGAAACCAGGTAGTCAGCACTACAATTCTAAGGACTTTGCCTTAAAATTCCAGTGAGCTAACATATGAGTTGTTGTTGTTGTGTGTGTGTGTGTGTGTGGGTGTGGGTGTGTGTGTGTGCATGTTTCACATAACCCATTCTAATTCTCCCTCAAAATTCCCACAGAAATTCATAACTGATTGTTCCATACAGGAGAGTTTTTATTGTGCAATTATCTAGGGTTCATTTGCCTAACCATACAGCAAAGCCATTGACTAAAGCCCAAGTATTTGATTATCTGTTCACTTCACTGATAGGGGAAATGTAAATATTCTTCCACTGATGAAAGGTTTAACTTTACTCACTGTTCAGGCTTTTCCTAGTTTTCTTCCATAAAGATTTTGTCATCTGCAGAGGACATTGATACCAATTTTTCTATTAATAGTAATGTGCACATGTACCCTAAAACTTTATTAAAAAAATAGTAATGGCTTTCTATCCACAAACTATTAGTAAACCAAAGAGGCTGCATTTTCTCTAATAGCAGAGTTTTGGGCTTGGACAACGCAGCAATGGGAGTGGAGAGTTAGTCAGAGAGCTTTATCATGGATTCCATGGGGAGTGAAGCAAACTGCTTAAGTATGTGGTGGACTTTTCCCTGAACTCCCTCCCTCTACCCTTCTCCATTCCATGCTGTTGATTACTCCACTGTCACTTTATGAATGAGGTATTGTATGCCACCCTTATCTATTGAATGTCTTTCTGATATCACCCAAAGTTTGTTCAGCATAGCTGGGTTCATCTGAGGCCCATCAGTGTTAGTAGTAATCTGTGTCAAAGCTGAGTCACATTTTAAGGTAGAAACAATTAATATATTCATTTTCCAAATAAGAAAGTAGAGAAATTAAGTGACCTGTACAAAATCATTCAGCTACAATAGCAGACCTTGAGTCCAAAGCCAGGCCTCTTTGTCTTTGACACTGAGTTTATTAATCTGTATCACATACCGCTAAATTTCTCCAAGTGTTCTTTTTTGGCTCTAATAAATATATACACGTGGCTTCTTAAAATAGTATTTACCTAGTTAATTGGTTTTTAAAGTTTCTTTATGTATTAATTCATCTATTCATTGAAGTTGTAAATGTAAATTCCACTGTGGTAATAGTATACTACCATAATTTGGAATTATTGGACCTCCAAAATAATAAGGATTTCTTAGCATATGTTGGATATTTGTGCCTAATTAACCTAAATTAACTATGTAAAAGAAATACTGACTAGAATAATATATTCAGTAGTGTATAGATAAGTAAACATTAGAGACATCTGTGGCTTACCACAATAGAGGTTTGCTTCTCAATCACATAAATTAAAAAGTAGATGTTCTTGATCTGTGGCAGGAAAGAGGAAGGGCAGCGGCCTCAGTTGAAGACAAGCATTCAGGAACCAAAGCTGACAGTTTCCGGCATCAGTAACATGTGACTTTTAAGGTTGTCCATTGCCCTTCAGGCTGCAGGATCAAGAAGACAGAAGGTGGAGAAATTGTATTCACATATTAATCACTTTGGCAGGGAACATAGGCAGTTTTTTATGTTCTCCTTTTATTCCTAGAAAATGTTGATCATGGTTTGGCTGCCAGTTTGGGGCAACAATTCTATGCCATGGAAAAGGACCATGATTTTTTTATTGCACAGATAGCTGTCCCTGCTGCAGATAGAATTCTAGTATTTTGGAAAACTTCTTATGAAAACTTTGACAATTCTTAAGCCAATGAGCAATTTATCAAATAAAGTGTTTTAAAGATGTTTATAACTGATGTGTGCTTGTTTAGTTAGCTATAAGTCATAAACAAAGAGAAAAAAAAATGTGGCAGGGCCAGGAATTTAGCAAAATGGAAGCAGTATAAATTATTGTGTCCAAGCCTGATAGCACAGGGTTAGGCTAGCTTATGTAGTCATAAAAGTCCAACAGGGGTATTCATAAATTCCTTGTCATGGAACAAATGCAGGAGTGGTACTCAAGAGAAGAGGTTTTACAGTCCTGCGATGTCCTTGTTATTCTCCGCATTGATCTCCAGTAGCTGCCTGACTGGAAGTACATATTACAAAAGGCTGATGAAACTGTGAAAGCCTCAGAGAAGTAAGGCACTCAGTACTTCCTATGGCATAATGAAGATATATGCAGTTACATGAAAATTAAGATGGTCCCAGATCAATAATGTAAACCAAATAATAAAAAAGACAAACTTCTGTTTCTCTAAGAAAGAAACTTACAGTGAAACTGTAGATCACAACTAATTTGTGAGGTTGTAATGTACAAAGTATGCTTAAGATTTCAAGGTTCTTGTATTGCTTATCTGAATGAAATTAAACACATTTATCATTTTAACAAATATCTCCCAGCAGATTATGAACTTTGAAAATGGGGAAAGGAATTAAAGGCAATGTATTTTATATGTGTGTTCCTTCTTCTCAGGTTCAGTTATTTCCCCACAAAAAATTTATGTTTTCTATTCAACAGACATTGACCAGTCTTTTAATAGATGCTGCTTGCTAAGGTAGTGCAAAAACTGACTCTCAAAAACAATAAACGCAACAGCTCTCATTTATCTAATCATCTAAGTGACAAATCTAGTAGCCCATTTCAAAATAGTAGAAAGGGGTGTAGAGATATGACTTGAATTTTTTCTTTGAACTTTTATTTTAAGTTCAGGGTTATATGTGCAGATTTGTTATAAAGATAAACTTCTGTTGTGGGGCTTTGCTGTAGAGATTATTTCATCACCCAGGTATTAAGCCTAGTACCCATTAGTTATTTTTTCTGCTCCTTTTCCTCCTCCCACACTCCAACCTCCAGTAGGCCTAAATGTCTATTGTTCCCCTTTATACGTCCATGTATTCTTATCTTTTAGCTCCTACTTATAAGTGAGAACATTTGGTTTTGGTTTTCTGTTCCCATGTTAGTTTCCTAAATATAATGGCCTCAAGCTCTAACCATTTTCCTGCAAAGGACATTATTTCATTTTTATGGCTGCATAGTATTCCATTGTGTATATGTACATTTTCTTTAACCTGTCTATCACTGATGGGCATGTAGGTTGATTCCATGTCTTTGCTATTGTAAATAGTGTTGCAATGAACATATATGTGAATATGTCTTTATGAAAGAATGATTTATATTCCTTTGGGTATATACTTAGTAATGGTATTTCTGTTCTTAGGGCTTTGAGGAATCACCACACTGTCTTCCACAATGATTGAACTAATTTACAGTCCCACCAGCAGTGTATAAGCATTTCTTTTTCTCTTCAGCCTCACCAGCATCTGTTATTTTTTGACTTTTTAATAATAGCCATTCTGACTGTTGTGAGATGGTATCTAATTGTGGTTTTGATTTTATTTCTCTAATAATCAGCTTTTTTCATGTGCTTGTTGGCTGCATGTACATCTTCTCTCGAAAAGCATCTGTTCATATTCTTTCCCCACTTTTTAATGAGGTTGTTTGTTGTTTTCTTGTAAATTGGTCTAAGTTTCTTATAGATGGTTGTCAGATGCACAGTTTGCAAAATAATTCTCCCATTCTGTAGGTTGTCTGTTCCTTTAATGATAGTTTCTTTTTCTGTGCAAAAGCTCTTTATTTATCTCCCATTTGTCAATTTTTGCTTTTGTTGCAATTGCTTTTGGTACCTTTGTCATAAAATCTTTTCCCCTGATCCTATATCCAGAATGCGACGGGCTAGGTTGTGTTTCAGAGTTTATATTATTTTGAATTTAACATTTAGGTTTTTAATCTATAATGAGTTAATTTTTATTTATAGTGTCAGGAAGGAGTCTAGTTTCGATCTTCTGTATATGTTTAGCCAATTCTCCCAGCACCAATTATTAAATAGTGAGTCCTTTCCCCATTTCTTGTTTTTGCCAACTTTGCTAAAGAGCAGATAGTTGTAGGCATGTGGCCTTATTTCTGGGTTCTGTATTCTTTTCCATTGACCTATGTGTCTGTTTTTCGTACCAGTGCCATGCTGCCTTGATTACTGTAGCCTTGTAATATGGTTTGAAGTCAGGTAGCATGATGCCTCCAGCTTTATTCTTTTTGCCAAGATTGTCTTGGCTATTTGGGCTCTTTTTGGCTCCATATGAGTTTTAAAATAGTTTTTTTTTCCTAGTTCTGTGAAGAATATTAATGGTAATTTAGTAGGAATAGTGTTGAATTTGTAAATTCCTTTCAGCAGTAGGATCATTTTAATGATATTGATTCTTTCTATCCGTGACCATGGAAGGTTTTTCCACTTGTTTGTCCCATCTCTGATTTCTTTCAGCAGTGTTTTGTAGTTCTCCTTGTAGAGATCTTTCACCTCCCCAGTTATGTATTTTATTCTTCTTGTGGCAATTGTGAATGAGATTACATTTCTGATTTGATTCTCAGCTTGACTGTTGTTAATGTATAGAAATGTTAGTGACTTTTGCACATTGATTTTTGTATCTTGAGATTTTGCTGAAGTTGTTAATTAGCTTAAGGAGCTTTTGGGCTGATTCTATGTGGTGTTCTAGATATAGAATCATGTCATCTGCAAACATGTATATTTTGACTTCCTCTCCTTCTATTTGGAAGCCCTTTATTTCTTTCTCTTGCCAGACTGCCCTGGCCAGGACTTTCAATACTATTTGGGATAGGCATGGTGGACAGGGCATTTTTGTCTTGTGCTGGTTTTCAAGGGTAATGCTTCCAGCTTTTGGCCATTCAGCACAATGTTGACTGTGCATTTGTTGCTTCCTTTTTCAATTATTTGTAGCTTTTATTTTAAGTTTGGGGTTACATATGAAGGCTTGTTATATAGGTAAACTCATGTCATAGGGATTTGTTGTATAGATTATTTAATCACTCAGGAATTAAGCCCAGTAGTACCCAATAGTTATCTTTTCTGTTCCTCTGCCTCCTCTCACTCTCTGCCCTTAAGGAGACTCCAGTGTCTGTTGTTTCCTTCTTGGTTGTTCAAAAGTTTCATCAATACCCAGTTTATTGAGCGTTTTTAATGTGAAGAGGTGCTGAATTTTATCAAAAGCCTCTTAGGCATCTGTTGAGATAATTATGTGGATTTTGTCTTTAGCTTTTTTTATATGATAAATCACATTAATTGATTTGCGTATGTTCAACCAACCTTGCATCCTGGGGATGAAGCCTGCTTGATAATGGTGAATTAACTTTTGGATGTGCTGCTGAATTCAGTTTGCAAGATTTTGTTTTGAGGATTTTTGCATTGATGTTCATAAAAAATACTGGCCTGAAGTTTTATTTTCTTGTTGGGACTCTGCCAGGTTTTGATCAGGATGATGCTGGCCTCATACAATGAGTTTGGAAGAAGTTTATTCTCCTCAATTTTTTGGAATAGTTTCACTGGGAATGGTACCAGCTATATTTTGTACATCTGGTGCAATTCAGCTGTGACTCTGTCAGATCCTGTGCTTTGTTTAGTTGGTAGGCTATTTATTACTCATTCAATTTTAGAGCTTGTTATTTGTCTGTTCAGGACATTACTTTATTCCTGGTTCAGTCTTGGGAGGTTGTATGTGTTCAAGAATTTATCCATTTCTTTTAGGTTGTCTAGTGTATGTGCATAGAATTGTTCATAGTAGTTTCTGATGGTTATTTTTATTTCTGTGGGGTCAGTGGTAACCTTCCTTTCATCACTTCTGTGTTTATTTGAATCTTCTATCTTTTCTACTTTATATATTCTAGATAGCAGCCTATTTTATCACTTTTCTCAAAAAAATGAACTCCTGAATTCATTGATCTTTTGAAGGGTTTTTTTATATGTGCCAGAAATTCTGGTATGTTGTATCTCTGTTCTCATAAGTCATTCAGGCGCATGTTGTTTAATTTCCATGTAATGTCATGGTTTTGAACAATTTTCTTAGTCTTGGCTTCTATTTTTATTTCACTGTGGTCCGGCAGTGTGTTTGTTATTATATCAATTCTTTTGCATTTGCTGATGATTGTTTTATGTTCAGTTATATGGTCAGTTTTAGATTATGTGCCATGTGGCAATGAGAAGAATGCATATTCTGTTTTTTTGTAGTGGAGAGTTATATAGAGGTCTATCAGATCCTTTTGGTCCAATGTTGAGTTCAGGTTCTGAATATCTTTGCTAATGTTTCTGCCTTGGTGATCTATCTAATACTGCTAGTGGTGTGTTGAAGTCTAGCCCTATTACTGTGTTGAAGTCTCAACATGAAGGGGTGTTGAATTTTATTGAAAAGGTTTTTTGCTTCTATTGAGATACTCATGTGGATTTGTCTTTAGTTTTGTTTAAATGATGAATCACGTTTACTGATTTGTGTATGTTGAACCAACCGTACATCCTAGGGATAAAGCCTACTTGATCATGGTAGAAAAGATACTTGAAGTGTTGTTGGATTTGGCTTGCCAGTATTTTGAGGATGTTTGCATAAATGTTCATGAAGGATATTGGCCTGAAATTTTCCTTTTTTGTTGTGTTTCTGTCACGTTTTGGTATCATGATAGAATGAGTTAGGGAGGAGCCTGTCTTCCAGAATTTTTTGGTGTAGTTTCAGGAGAAATGATACCAGCTCTACTTTGTACATCTGGTACAATTCAGCTGTAAATCTATTTTGTCCTGGGATTTTTTTTGGTTGGTAGGCTATTTACTACTGATTCAATTTCAGAGCTGATTATTGTTCTATTTAGGCACTCAATTTTTCATGGTTCAGTCTTGGGAGGATGTCCATATCCAGGAATTTATCCATTTCTTCCAGATTTTCTACTTGATGTGCATAAAGGGGTTCATAATATTATGTGATGGTTATTTGTATTTCTGCAGGGTCAGTGGTGATATGCCCCTTGTTGTTTCTGAATTTGTTTATTTGAATCTGTTCCCTTATTTTTTATTAGTCTATTTAATGGTCTATTTATTGTATTAATATTTTCAGAAAACAGGCTGTTTAATTTGTTGATCTTTAGAGTGGTTTGGGTTTTTTTGTATCTCAATATCCTTCAGTTCAGCTGTGATTTTGCTTATTTCTTGTCTTCTGCTAGCTTGGGGTTGATTTATTCTACTTTCTCTAGTTCTTTTAGATGTGACATTAGGTTGTCAAGTTGAGATCTTTCTAACTTTTTGATGTGAGCATTTAGTGCTATAAAATTCCCACTTAACCCTGTGTTAGCTGTGTCCCAGAGATTCTAGCATGTTGCACCCTTGTTCTCATTACTTTCAAAGAGCTTCTTGATTTCTCGCTTAATTTCATGATTTACCCATAAGTCATTCAGGAGCAGGTTATTCAATTTCCATGTAATTGAATGCTTTTGAGTGAAATATGTAGTCTTGGTTTTTAACTTTCCTGTGCTGTGGTCTGAGATAGAGCTTGCTATGATTTAAGTTCTTTTGCATTTGCTGAGGAGTGCTTTACTTGTGATTATGTGATCGATTACATAGTATGTGCCATATGGTGATGAGAAGAATGTATATTCTATTGTTTTCTGGTGCAGAGTTCTGTAGATGTCTATCAGATCTATTTGAACCAATGCTGAGTTTAGGTCTTAAATGTTTTTGTTAATTTTCTGCCTCGATGGTTTATCTAATGCTGTCAGTGGAGTGTTGAAGTCTCCTGCCAATATTATGTGGGAGTCTAAGTCTCTTTGAAGGTCTCTAAGAACTTGCTTTATGAATCTGTGTGCTTCTGTCTTGGGAATATATTCTGAATTTGATTGGTGGCCTTTCTAGCTATGTTGGGGAGGTTCTTATGGATGATATCCTGAAATATGTTTTTCAAGTTGCTTCCATTCTCCCCATCTCTTTCAGAGAGAGCAATGAGTCACATATTTGGTCTCTTTACATAATCCCCTATTTCTCTGAGGTTTTGTTCATTTATTTTCCTTCTTTTTTCTCTGTTCTTGTCTGACTGTCTTATTTCAGAAAGGCAGCCATCAAGCTCTGAGATTCTTTCCTCCACTTGGTCTATTCTGCTACTAATACTTGTGAGTACCTTATGAAATTCTTATAGTGCATTTTTCAGCTTTATCAGGTTGATTGGTTCCATTTTTTTCTACACTGCCTGTTTTGTCTGTCTGTTCCTGCATTGTTTTAATGTGATTTTTAGCTTCCTTGGAATGAGTCTTAATATACATCTTTAGCTCAATTATCTTTTTTCCTATCCTTAGTCTGAATTCTATTTCTGTTATTTCAGGAGCTCAGCCCAGTTCAGAACTCCTGTTGGAGAGATGATTCAGCTGTTTGCAGGAAAAAAGGCCCTCTGACTTTGTGAGTGTCAGGGATTTTGTGCTGATTCTTTCTCGTCTTTGTGGGCTTGTCTTCCTTCAGTCTTTGACATTACTGACCTTTTGATTTTTTTTGTTTGTTTGCTTTTATCTTATTTGATTCCCTTGAGGGTTTGATTGTGGTATAACATGGATTCAGTAGACTGGCTTCATTTCCGGAAGATTTTAGGGGACCAACACTGTGCTCCCAAATCCTGAACTGTGTGTTCTAACTGGGGTACATATATTGGGCCCCAACTTTGCTCTCTGGCTTCTCAAGGTTAGGAATCTACTGAGCTCGGGGAATCTGAGGTGCTCCCAGACCCCCAGTCACTACACTCCAATGGATGGTGTCAGCCAAAGCCTTTCACAGTGCAGTGACAGCAGGATCCATCCTCACATTCCAGCAATAGCAGTAGTGGCAGCTGTGGCAGAGTGCTAGTGGGTTCTGCAGTGCCTGCCTCCCTTGCAGCTTGGTTGGCAGGGAAGGTGGGGGTGGCTGGGGACCCCTGCTGGAGACTGTGTGAACAGTTGTGCTGAAGGTAGTGTTGGCTCAGGGGCCAGGCAATGGCAGGTGCAGGTCTGGGTAACTTCTTTGTTCCCTTCAAGCAGGAGTGATGGCTCAGGGCAGAGGAGGATCCACTGTTCTCTGCATAGTGTTAGTACAAGGGTGGGGTGCTTGTAGGTGTGGGGCTTGCTGGCTATGTGCCCTCCAAGTCTCTGTCTGCAGTGGCATTCTGGAAGGGAAGGGGAGGCAGACTGGACTCCAATGTGCTGTCAGTGCTAGGAAAGCAAAACCTGCCTGCACAGACATACACCAACAGAGCAATCTGGGGAGTTGCCCTGAGCCCAGGCGGGAAGCTGCAGTATAGGGAGGGAGAATGTGGGCTGGGGCCTCGATGTAGGTGCTGCCCCACTGGAGCTCTCTGCCAGTTCCGCACAGTCTACCAGTGCAGAAACTATTACACAGGCCCCCAGACCACTCGGGGCTGACCTGCAAGCAGGCATGGTCATGGTGGGGCTGTGGGAGAGGCCAGCAGACCAGGGAGTGCTCAGATCAGACTGGCCCTATCTGTTGGACAAGACCACCCCGTAGTGTTCAGATCCAGCAGTTCCTCTAGGGCTAAGGTTTCCTATGGGAGCAAGTCAATCCTAGCAGGATGGCCATCTCTGGCCTTACTCTGCTACAGATGTTCCTGCACCAAACCCTCTGGGATCCACATCAGCTGGCTTACTGCCCCTACCACTTCTCTAAACAGCTCTCCCTGCCAATTCGAATGCCTGTGATGGTTGACGGGTCTCCTGCTGGTGGTCCAGAGGCCTGTGGTGAGGGCAGATTGCTGTTTGCCATTTCAATTCACCCATTCCTCCAGAGCCATTGGTGGTCAGGAATGAGTCTGGGTGCAGTTTATCTCCACGTAGGGTTCCCAACGTTCTCCTCCTTCTGCCCAGCTTCCATGTCCTCCCTCTGTTCACTCTGGAGAAGATCTGTTAGGAGCATGTTAGGAGCATGCCAGTCGTCTCAGTCTTTAGGTAGGAGCTGTTCCACCTGTCTGCATTTAGTTGGCCATCTTACTGGATATGATTCTTTTGCTATACCAAAGCTATGATCAACTGCCAGTCCCTAATGAAAGCAGTGAATGAAAAGGTGTTAGATTGCCATAAGAAAATTCATTAAACATATGATACCCATTGTTTGTCAGAAATGCAATAGCGACAGCCTGCCAGGGAGAAAACAGCAACTAACAATAGTTTATCTTAAGGTGAACTTATCCTTTATGCCAGTTTCATCTTCCAATAATAGTAGATTAAAAGGATGAAACTAAACTGTATTTAGAGCTATTTGGTTACACATATTCATGATTTTAAATAATAGATGTGCTGCATACATTAGATGACCGGGCACTTATTTTTTTCATTTAAGGTAACATATTCAAAGGTTCCAGGGATTAGAATGTGGACTTCTTTGGGGTGTACATTATTCTTTGGGGGTCATTATTCAGCCTACCCCAATAAGTTTGAAGTGATTTATAAGAATGGCCTAGAAAATATGTTACACAGCTGTGACTACCATGTTATAAATAAGCCAGTCAAAAGTTATTTTTGCTGTGAAAGTCCGGTGTTTCTGAAAAATGGAAAGTGAAGAACTCAAAAGTCATTTTTGTTTTTTCACAGAGGAACAACTTACATAGTTCTTTTTCTTCTTGTGTGTATGGTATTTTAATATTTTTACCAAATAAGATTTTTCATGAAACTTGTAATTTTCTACTTTTCTTTTAGGAGTTTCTTCTGTTTCTAGAAGTCATATAAGTGTTTTATTAGAAAACTGGATGAATAAAAATAAACATAAAGCTATAAAACAAAGTATGAATTCAGGAATCATATTACTCAAGAACACACTGATAATATTTTGGTAATATGTCTAATAGTCTGTTTCTCCTACTATTTATATCTAGAAACATTTTGCTTCAATAAAGTACATATTATAATAACTCACATGGATTCAGCACTTAAAATATAGCAAAGACTGTACTATGGACTGTCAAAAAGGCCATGAGTACATGGAATATAGATAGATAGATAGATAGATAGATAGATAGATAGATAGATAGATAGATAATGTTAGCCATGGTTAAGTACTATAATTTAATAAATTATTGAGTCATAGGTTATGACTTTTGACACATTGGGATATATTATTTTTCAGAAAATGTATACTTTCAGTCATATCAGTGTATGCAGTACTTTCTTAAGGCAGTAGGGTTTTGAATCCAGTTTTTGATTCCTTCTTGACTCCCCCAGTTAGGAGTGTAGAATATGGCCCAAGGAAATCTCATAGAATGACTAGACATTCCTTGCCTCGTACTATGATTTTCATCTAAAACTTTATGCCAAAGAAGGACACTCTTGCTGTATACTAGAGCACTTTTAGAACATCTAAGAACTCAGATGCCGAACTTCTTGTACTACGGCTACTGAGTTGGGGCCTTCCTATTTAGGAATTAAGAATATGTACTTTTGGTTTTCTGTTCCTGCATTAATTTGTTCAGGATTCTGGCCTTCAGTTCCAGCCTTGTGGGAGCTAAGCATTGAGCACACATGGGATGTGCATATCATATAAATATGGGGACAACAGACAATGCGGACTACTTGAGGGTGGAGGGATTGGAGGGGGGGATGAGTTAAGAAACTACCTATCAGGTACTATGCTCACTACCAAGGTGCCAGGATCCATACTCCAAACCTCAGCATCATCCAATATTCTCAGGTAACAAATCTGCACATGTATACCCCACATCTAAAATGAAAGTTAAAATTAAATAAAAGATATAGTCCCCAAAGAAAAGAATATGTATTTTTAAAACACTTTTCAGGTAACTAAGATGTACCTCTAGGTTGTAGAATCTCTGAGTAAATGCGAATGCCTCAGGCCTTTTGTTTGACTGCCTCTACTTTCTAGTTCTTTGTTATTAGCAAACATTTTATCTAGGCCTTCTAAGACTGGAAAAATGTATTCTAAAAAAGAATACTTTTTCTCTTTAATTTGTCCTATTTTGTCATTATGATTAAATTGGGGCCCCTTAAACCTAAGTTTCCAGTAAATGAGTCAAAATTCATTTTTTTCCCAGTAGATGTGCCATATACCCAGCACAATTTATTGTGAAGATTGTCTTTTTTGCCTGTTAAACAGCAGTGAAGCTTGTTCATTAATCAGGTCACTGTGTATGTCTGGTCTGACTCTGGATTCTGTTCCATACATCAATTTGTCCTTGAATCAATACCACACTGTCTTAATTGCTAAGCCCTTCATATCAAGGTATACCCTAAAGCTTTTCTTCTTCTTCCTCAAGATTAACTTGTCTATCCTGGGTCATTTTCATTTTTATATACATATTAGAATCAACTTTTAAATTTTCATAAAGAAGGATCTTAATAGTAATTGTATTAAATCTATAGAAGCATTTGGGAGATTAGTATCCTAAAAGTTTTTAGTTTTCCAATCAATAAATACTTTATACACTTTCATTTATTTGTCTCATTCAGTGTCTCAATAATACTTTAAATTTATAGATATCCAGTACATCTTTTGTTAGTTATCCCTAAGGAATGTATTATTCGCATAGTATTGTAAATAAGATTTTTATTTTGTTTTCCAATTTCTAATTGTCACTAGTATAGAAATCCATTTGGTAACCTGTGCCCCGTGATCTTTTTCAATTTATTCATTAATTCTAATAGATTGCTTATAATACTATTCAGTTTCCTAAATATTTTCCTTTTCCCTCTTCAATATTTATATGTTTTATTCTATTTCTCATACCCTATTTTAGTGACAAGAACATTTGGAGTTCATTAGCAGCAATGGTGGTGTATATCTGTGTCTTGTTCCCATCCTTAAAGGGAAACTATTAACTATTTCACCATTAAATATAATGTTAGCTGTAGGTTTTGTGTGGGCTTTGTATAGTTTATCAGATTAATTTCTTTTTATATTTATAGAGTTTGCTAAGAATTTTGATCATGGACAGGTATTGAATTTTATTCATATTGTATTTAAGGCTTTGTTTATGCCTTAAAATTATCATATGGGTTTTGTTTTTTAATCTGTTAACATGATGACTTTATTGATTTTTCAACAGTAAACTAACCTCACATTCATGAAATAAAACTTACTATATAATTGTCTATTAATGTTGGTTGTTATATATAACTTTGATTTGGGAATATTTTTATAGGCTTATGTATATATTTATGAGAGATATTGTCTTGTAATTTATTTTTTCTTTTCTAGTTTTGGTATCAAGGTTATTATAGAATAAGAAAATGATGTGGAAGTTCTTCCAGTCTTAATCTTTGGAAGAATTTGTGTAAAATTGGTATAATTCCTTTCTTAGACATTTGGAAGACTTCCCTTTGAATCATCTGAGTTCAAAAGTGTGTAAAGATAAGTGTTTGTGTGTAGGTATTTAATTTTAGATTTAATTTCTTTAGTGAGACCATTCAGATTATCTATTTATTCTAATGCTAATTGTGGTGAGTTATGTATTTTGAGAACTCATCCATTATTGTGAAAATTTTAACTTTATTACTATAAATTCGTCATAATGTCTTTTTATCTGTGAGATTTAGGTTGATGTTTTGTTATTTATTCTGATATTGATAACTTACATTATCTCTATTTTTTCTGATAAGACATTAACAAGTTATAATTTTAATCAAAATTTTCAAAGAATGAATTTCTGGATCTAATTTATATTCCCTATTTCATTGCTTTTTCTCTTATCTTTACTATTCCTTTGAGATTAATTTGCTTTTTATCCAACAAGCTTCTTGAACTGAAAGCTTAAATCAATGTTTTGCAACTTTTCTTCCTTTCTAAATTGTGCATTTAGAACTTAAAGTTGTACTTTAAATTTTATTACATGCTTTGCAGACAAACTGCATACTTTACATGACCCATATTGATTATTTAAAAGTCATTGTCCAATCTCTCTGAATTCTGAATCAACACTTGGTCTCTTTTATCAGCTCTGCTTTTTTTTCACCCTCTTTTCCACTCATTTTTGCCTGTTTTTGTAATGTCTCAAAAATTTTGAACAGATGCCAGGCTGCATATTAAAAATTATGGAGTCTCTAGTCTCTGATATTTTTAGCAGATCAAGTGCCAGCAGATCAGTTTCATTCTTGGACTACTGGGTTTGAGGCTTGGTTTAAGGATAATCTGTTTCTGTTTCTCATGCATATTATAGTCACTTTAGGTATCTATTGCAAGTACCAAATTACTCCCAGACTTACTGGTTTTAAGAACACATTTATTATCTCACAGTCTATATAGGCCAGAAATCTGGGAATAATTAAGCTGGACTTTCTGCTTCAAAGTCTCACATGCTGAATTCCATGTGTCAGCAGGGCAGCAGTCCTCCCAAGGATTACCTGGGGAAGGATCCACTTCCATGCTTATTCATGTGATTGTAGCAGAATTCAGGTCCTTTGGGCTTTTGGATGAGGGATTCACTTCCTCATTGGCTGTTGCCTGGAGGCCATGTGAATTTCTCCATAGAGTTGATCACACATGGTGTAAATGTGATACTGTGTAATATACCATAGTAGAACACAACCTTTACTCCTGTGGAGTGACCTTCATTCATAAGGCATAGTCCTTCCATTGTCTCAACTGAAGTCTTGAGGTATTTCCTAAAGTCTTTCCTCCATGGTAAAGCTTGAAATTCACTCATTCTCCATTTAGGATAACATAGCTGCTAAAATCTCTGCTCAACAATTCAGCCTCCCAGTTTTGGGAGGCTGATTTATCTTCTGATTTGTTTCTTGGAATATGTGTCATTTTCATGACCTGAAAATTCTTTATCTCTGGATTTTTGCCTCTCTTGTCCTAGCTTCTGAACTGGGCAGCCCTGAACTGTTCCTTTTGTTCTCTATCGTTTCTGATGCTTCAGTTTTCTGATACAGTACAATCTTCCTTAAATACAATTTTTATAATGTATTCTAGGAAAAATCTGAGGTGAATTCGAGCTAATTTCAGGATTATGTTTCCTAAAAACTTGCCTGTTTGGGTTGCTGTTTAAATGGCTTGTAAAAGCCATTTTATATATTTGTCTAGTAATTTTTTTCCAAGAAAGATGGTTCTTTTGATACAGTATATGTTACTAAAACTATGTATCACTGTTATTCACTCTTATGTTTGAAAGTATTACAAGAATTTTTGAAGTAAAAGCCTTTATATTTTATTACATTAACTGGCACTATTTCTCTGTTTTGAACAAGGGGCCTCGCGTTTTCAGTTTGTACCTTGTTCCACAAATCATCTAACTAGACCTGATTTCTGAGTAATAAACTTTTATTATCTGAATTATATTACTTCCTGAAAACCAATAAATTATTAAAAAATGATTTTCCCATAAAGCATCTTCCCCAGTATGACAGACTTGGTAGCTCTTCTCTAAACCCAGTTTATTTTGTGTCTCAGGCTCCCTGGCCATTGGTGTGAATGTGTGACTGAATGCTAGTCAAAGAGAAACGAGTAAAAGTGTCAAGTCCTACTTCTAGTACTATCCCATAAAAGCCTCCACTCTCTGACTCTTCATGCCTTTCCCCCTTGATTCAATGCAGAAGACTGCAAAAACCTGGGAAGGCAGGGGTAGAAAGGGTGTAGTATAGGATCTTCTTGTAGGAAAGCTGCCTGCTCCTCAGAAATACTGTTTTGGAACTTATTTATATGAATAACAAAATTATAATGTCTTTGACTCATTATCCTCTTTTCGATATTTATTTCAATATTTAACATCTCCATTAATAGTATAGTCTATCAAACCAAATTTCTTAGTAACCAATATCAGTGTCATCCATTCATTTCATTTAAAAATCCATTAATTGCCTCAAATGGACAAAGCCTTGATGTTAACAGAAAATGTGTGTTGGAGGAAGAAGACGCTTGGGAAATAAAACTGATGATGTTGCATATATGTGGTTATTTTCATTGTATTGTATACATCACAATTCTATTGAAACTAAGAGAAGGGACATTTTAATATATTTGAGATAATTCATTGCCTATATTTTAACATAAAAAAAACAAAATATGTGGGAAACTAGATTATTGGTAATACGTTAATGATTCAGCTCTAAGATAGTGATACAGTTTGGCTGTGTTCCCACCCAAATCTCATCTTGAAATGTAGCTCTCAAATTCCCATGTGTCGTGGGAGGGACCCAGTGGGAGGTAATCAAATCATGGGGTGAGTCTTTTCCATGCTGTTTTCATGATAGTGAATAAGTCTCACGAGATGGTTTTGTAAAGGGGAGTTCTCCAGCACAAGTTCTCTCTTTCCTGCCATCATGTAAGATGTCCTCTGCTCTTTCACCATGATTGTGAGGCCTCCCCAGCCATGTGGAACTGTGAGTCAATTAAATCTCTTTCCTTTATAAATTATCCAGTCTTAGGTATGTTTTTATTAGCTGTGTGAGAACAGAACAGACTAATGCAGATAATCTGAATGAAATCTAAAATTATCTTTAATATATTTATGGTAAGAATAATTTGACACATTTGATATTTGTGAAACCTAAATTATGATTTACACTTAGTATAGATTGAAATTAAATGACTAAAAGAAGGACAATTTCAAATGGAATAATATAAACAGTAACATAATCACATATTTCAACAAATAGTTTTATTAATTACCAATAAATTATCTCCTTAAAATTTATATAAACACACTTCATCATTTGTCACTCCATTAGAAACCAATTTTCCTGTGTATGCTTGTATGTTCTTTCTTCTGCAGTGTTTTGTCAGCCAATGGATTTTGTTTAATGATACTTTATCTGTAACTCCACACTGCCTCTGGGATCACTCAATGCAATTTTTAGAGAATAAAATGAATAGTTCTGTTGGGTTTTACTAACTCTTGAGAGAGTAGGAATGACACCTGCCATAAATTACTCAAGAAATTTAATACAAATAGAAGAAATAGCAGTAAGTTAAAGAAAAACCCTTTCAATTTCATCTGCCTATGGGTAACTGCATATAATCTATCCCTGATGTTTCTATTAATATAGAAATGGAATAGTGCACTGCAAGAGGCAATGTATTATTATATTATACACTGGCATTTTGTGATTAATGTGATGGCAAGACACTCATTCTACCTATTAGTAAGCCTCAAGTTAATCTTGAAGGAGGCAGAGTGACTCATTAGGAGTAAAATAAAAAAAACAGAAATGAAGATACAGAAAATGGAATTCAGGAGTATTGAAAAATTAATGAAAATAATTTTTCAAGAAAAAATACCAATTTTCAAATATTTAGAAGACTATATTGTGGGAAGATAGTACATTTATTTAATGGGGCTTTGCTATGAATTGAATGTCTCTCCCAAATTTCAAATTTTTTAAGCTAGAAATTTAATCTCCAAATCACATGTTGATTGGAGGTGGGATCTTTGGGAGGTAATTAGGATTAGATACGGTCATCAGTGTGGGGCTTCCTGGAACTGGTGGCTGTATAAAACAAGAAGAGAGACCTGACTGACATGTATATACTCTTACCCTCTCACCATGTGAATGCTTTCTGCCATGTTATGACACAGTAGAAAGGCCCTCACCTGATACCAGTGCCACACTCTCGGACTTCCCAGTCACTAGAACAGTGAAATAAATACACCTCTATTTTTTATAAATTATCCAATCTGTGATAGCAACAGAAAATGGACATAAGATGGACCTCAAATGGCAGAACTGGAATTATAGGGAAAATATGTGGAATCAGATTTTGGCTCAGTGAAATAGAGTTTGGCATCACACCTTAAGCAAGTCATTTTAGAAAGTACTAAGTTCTTTTCACAGATTGATATTACAGATGGTAGATGTAGTGGGCTGACTGGTAGCCCTCCAAAAGATATGTTCACACCTTAATCCAAGAACCCATGAATATTACCTTATTTAGAAAAAGAGTCTTTGTCATTATAATTAGCTGAAGGATCTTGAGATGAGGAAATCATCCTGGATTGCCTAGAAGAGCAACAAAGGTCCTTATAAGAGACATACGGAGGAGGAGACAGAAACAGGTTAGGTGATGTGAAGACAGAAGCAGAAATTGGAGTGATGTGGCCAAAAGTGAAGGAAGTCACTAACCACCAGAAGCCAGAAAAGGTATAGAAACAATTTACCTCTAGAGCCTCTATAGGGAATACAGCTCTCCCAACACCTGGATTTTGGATATCTGGCCATCAGAACTATTGGAGAATGAAGTTCTGTTGTTTTAAGCTACCAACTTTGTGGTAGTTTTTCACGTCAGGCATAGAAAACATATAGCTAATGGACAATAATCTAGAATATAGAAGGAAATCAAGAACTGATAGGAAGATTATATTGTATGGTATTTATATTCCTCTTCCAAAACTTCCTACTACTTTTTTCAAAATTAAAAAAAAATATTTAGCATTCTGGAAACATTGATGCTATTCCCTACAGCCTCCAAAAAGGAAACTTAAAAGATCATTACACTGTTTCAGATAGTTGGCATCTAAAATAAATTCAATGAGAACATTTTCCTATTGAAAATTATAGTGGAATCAGTAAAAATTTCAGAAAATTGCGATTAAAGTATTTACCAAAGTTCATAACACATTATCTAGTCCACAAAGTATTAATGCTTTTTCCTTTTTCTTACCCTTCTTTTCTTTATTTTCTATTATTTTTCCACATTGTGAGCAAACAGACCTCTTTATATCCAAAATAAATTTATCTAATATAAATATTAAGAAAACAGTATAGTTAGAAAAAGTAACAAGTAAAAACTGACAAAATATCTCTCCCTTAGGATCTACAAACGTATCTCTCTTAGGATAAACAAAATAAAAGTAAGAACCACTAAAATATATCTGTCTTAGGATACACAAAAATAAAAGCAGAACTGCTAAAATGTATCTCTCTTGGGATCTTAAGGTCTTTCTTATTTTATATCTGTAGCTTTACTATTTTCTTTGCCTAACACAAGATGTAAAGGAACTTAACAGAATGATTTGACTTCCTTTTACTCAAATAAACTTGTGCATAGTTTCAGGAGCTCTTATTTTTGTTTAGAGTAGAACTGATCTAATTTCCTAGTTAGCTCACACTCATGCCTAGGAGGTACACGGAATTCCTGGAAAAGGGTACACAGAGAGTTGTTTCAACCTAATAACACCTGTGCTTTTGTGCCCAGGCTTCTGTAGCCAATTGCATAGATAATATACACTTGGATAAATGATACCTGTATGTGAACAACTAAACTTTGGGCTTGATTTTTCTTCCTAGAACTCACTGAAGTAGAACTGTAGAAGAGTAGGATTTTATTTTGTTTTATACATTGCTTTTTTTTTATTTTTGGAAGCAGTTCAGATTAATTATTGAACAGTGTTTAGGAATCACATGCATGAGTAGAGACAATATTCTCCAAATGTTTAATTTAAGCTTTGGTGGTCCTCTGAAACTCTGCCAAATATCACTTATATTTGTCAGTGGAAGGAAATGTTAGTTTAAAATAATACAAGTCTATAAATCAAAATATTTTTCAGATTATTTTTAAAAGGGTTCGTAACGTTTTTACTTGCAATTTTTCCTGATTAAACCCATTTTGGTTTGAAGAGTTGGCCTTCTTTGAAAACACTAGATTTTAGCCAAAAGAAGACAAGTCTGGTTAAAAGATGTGTAAGAGGATCACCAACTTGGCATCACAAGTTAGAAAGTACCAAGATGTTCAGGAGATAATCTTGAATTATAATTAGTTTTATTTTTCTTAAATTACACCATTAAATAGAGCTCCAAAGTTCATAATTAAAATATGTTCTCTTCCTTTCATGTGTTTCTTTATGCACATATATAGGTATATAAGAAAACAATTCTTTAGTCAACTACAGAAAAAAAAAGTTGACAGAGAAAAGCTCTTTTTGACATTGTCTCCCTAAATTTTGCTGCTAACTTTGAGTGCCTAATTCACAAAGGAGTACTAAATTATCTGTATAGTCCTGTAGAATGGCTGAGGAAGGTTGATATAAGCACACATACAAATATATACATGCACTTCAAGTGTATAGAAATTTAAGGAATAACGATAGGATAACAAAATGAATATGGAAACTCTTAAATGGAATAAAATACCCCAAGCCTCCGTATTAATTAGAGGTCATAGAGACAGCCCTTGAATATATTGAGTAACTGTGGGTAGTTCAGAACTAGAAATTAGGAGATGAAATGTAATTATGACTATAACCATTGTCATACTCTCTTCTTTCTATACTACTTTGCACATTCAGC
Organism: Gorilla gorilla gorilla; assembly: GCF_029281585.2. Lineage (NCBI taxonomy): Eukaryota > Metazoa > Chordata > Mammalia > Primates > Hominidae > Gorilla > Gorilla gorilla. The sequence goes on from NC_073227.2 coordinate 137,858,628, forward strand.
CCATGAATTTGTCATTCCCCTACTGATGTTTCTTACAATCCATACCATTATGGTTACTGGATCCCCATTCCATCATAAATAAACTCTCCTTCATCCTCAACTTCTACACAGTTGGTTTTATACATCTCCTTGTTCCCAAAAGACAGTATTTTTCTTGCAGCCATCTTCAGTGGTGCCTGCTCCTTCCCCATTACCTCTTGTCAGTCATGAACATCGCTCACATCTGTCTTTTAGATGATAAAACACCTTTTATTCTATACCCCAATGATACCCATATCATTGGACCAACTAGTTATTCCGCATTAGCAACTCCTCCCTGGCCTGCTATTCGTCTAGTTTCTGGATTCATGGCTGGTCTTTTGGTATACCATCACCAGAACCATCAACCAGTCTTTCTTTTTGTCCTTCTAGGAGTCGCTCCAACTTGGATTATTGCTACAATTGGCCTCATCAAATATTATGCCCCCCATATTAAGAAATTCTGAGTGGAATAAAAAAATATCATGGTTTTCCAGACCTCAACACTTTTTATTTAACAATTTATTTAGCAGTTTCTGCTTCTCAACTTTAGTACATCTCTCCATATTTCCTTCCCCCATTTCCACCTCTTTGCCAACAATAAAAATTACCTTCCAAATTCAGAGCCCAGTTGAAAATTTTCAAGGTTTATCTCCACTTTCTAAAATCTTTGGTGAATACTATTGTTTTTTCATCATTTTTTTCTCCTATGCTCTCCTCATCTGTTTTTCTTACCAATTATCTCTGTCTGCTCATACCTTAACATGCTTACCTTAAAAATTCATCCTCAGCCGTTTTTCTCCTCTATCTTCTGCCTCTAGACGACTTCATTTACTTCCTTTGAACTCCCATGCTGGCCTCTCTTCTGATTTCCAGACATATTTAATGAATTGTAATATCTGGAATTTCCATAAACACCTAAAAACAATAGATTATTCGTTAAAAAAAAAGGAAAATGAAAATATTCTTTACTTTTAACTAGAATTATACTACTAAATTCCTAAGAAAATAAGACTATTCAGTAGAAAATTAGCAGAAGACTCAAACCGTTCCAAGAAGGAATATAAATGTAGCAAAACATGTACAGCTTCTCCAGTAATAAAGAAAATGCAAATAACAGGTGGTTTTGTTTTGTTTGGCTGAAGAATACTTCCATATTAGTGAAGACTAACAAAAACCAATGTTTTGAAATATATGAGAAAATGAGTATTCTTATATGTGGAGTAGGAGAGTTATTTCAGTAAAACTTTTGAGAGGACAGAAGGTATATACTATATAAGTGGAAATTGTAAATGTTAATACTAACCTTTCTGCAGTATACATACTGAGAAATGCAGCATTAGGCAATTTTGTTGTTTTGTGAACATCATATTTACACAAATCTAGATAGCATAGCCTACCACACACCTAGGCTATAGAGTATAGTCTATTGCTTCTAGGCTACAAACCTGTACAGCATGTTACTGTACCGAATATTGTAGGCAGTTGCAACCCAATGCTAAGTATTTGTGTATTTAAACATAGAAAGGGTACAGTAAAACTAAGGTATTGTAATTTTATGGGTCCATCATCATAAATGCTGTTTATTATTGACTAAAATGTGGTTATTTGGCACATGACTGTAGAGTGTTTTTTTCCTCTTTCTTAAATCATTTTTAATCTATATTTTTTGCACATGAATAAGTTATTTAGTGGTGATTTCTGAGATTTAGGAGCACCCATCACTCAAGCAGTGTACATTGTACCCAACGTGTAGTCTTTTATCCCTCAAACCCGAACCCCTACCACCCTTTCCCCCGAGGTTCCCAAAGTCCATTATATCATTCTTATGCATCCTCGTAGCTAAGCTCTCACTTGTGAGTGAGAACATACCATGTTTGGTTTTTGATTCCTGAGTTACTTCATTTAGAATAATCATCTCCAATTCAATCCAGTTTGCTGCAAATGCCATTATTTCATTCCTTTGTATGGCTGAATAGTATTCCATAGTGTGTGTGTATACATATATATATATATACACACATACACCCACACACACACACATATATATGTGTATATATGTATATACACACATGCATTTTATACACACACAAACACACACACACACCCCACATTTTCTTTATCCACTCATTTATTGACGGGCATTTGGGCTTACTCCATAATTTTGCAATTGCAAATTGTGCTGCTATAAACATGCATTTGCAAGTATGTTTTTCGCATGACTTCTTTTCCTCTGGGTACATAGCCAGGAGTGGGATTGCTGGATCAAATGGTAGATGTAATTTTTGTTATTTAAGAAATTTCCACACTGTTTTCTATGGCAGTTGTATTAGTTTACATTCCCACCAACAGTGCAAAAGTGTTTCCTTTTCATGATATCCACACCAACATCTATTTTGTTTTTATTTTTTGATTATGGCCATTCTTGCAGGAGTAAGGTGGTATCATGTGGTTTTGATTTGCAGTTTCCTGAAAATTAGTGATGTTGAGCATTTTTTCATATGTTTGTTGGCCATTTGCATATGTTCTTTTAGAACTGTCAATTCACGTCATTAGCCCAATTTTTGATGGGATTATGTGTTTTTTGTTGTCGTTGTTGATTTGTTTGAGTTCCTTGTAGACTCTGGATATTCCTCCTTTGTCAGATGTATAGATTGTGAAGATTTTCTCCTACTCTGTGGGTTTTCTGTTTACTCTGCTGATATTTCTTTGGCTGTGCAGGAGCTTTTTAGTTTAATTCAGTCCCATCTATTTATCTTTGCTTTTGTTGCATTTGCTTTTGGGTTCTTGGTGATGTAGTCTTTACTTATGCCAGTGTCTACAAGGGCTTTCCTGATGTTATCTTCTAGAATTTTTAGAGTTTCAGGTTTTAGATTTAAGTCTTTGATCCATCTTGAGTTGATTTTGTATAAGGTGAGAGATGAGGAGCCAGTTTTATTCATCTACATGTGGCTTGCTAATTGCCCCAGCACCATTTACTGAATAGGATGTCCTTTTGTCCTTTCTCCATTTTATGTTTTCATTCGCTTTGTTGAAGATCAGTCAGCTATAAGTATTTGGCTTTATTTCTGGGTTCTCTGTTCTGTTCCATTGGTCTATCTGCTTATTTTTATATCAGCACCGTGCTCTTTTGGCGACTCTGGCCTTATAGAATAGTTTGAAGTCGGGTAATGTGATGCCTCCAGATTTGTTCTTTTTGCCTAGTCTTGCTTTGGCTAATTGGGTTCTTTTCTGGTTCCATGTGAATTTTAGAATTTCTTTTTCTAGTTCTGTGAAGAATGATAGTGTTATTTTGATGGAAATGGCATTGAATTTGTAGATTGTTTTTGGCAGTATGGTCATTGTTCACAACATCGATTCTATCCATCCATGAGCATGGCATGTGTTTCTATTTGTGTCATCTGTGGTTACTTTTGTTTTGTAGTTTTTCTTGTAGAGATCTTTCACCTCCTTGGTTAGATATATTCCTGATTTTTTTTTCTTTTTTGCAGCTATTGTAAAAGGGGTTAAGTTCTTGATTTGATTCTCAGCTTGGTTGCTGTTGGTGTACGAGCAGATCTACTGATTCGTGTACATTAATTTTGCATCCTGAAACTTCGCTGAATTCATTTACCAGTTCCAGGGTCTTTTTGGAGGAGTCTTTAGGGTTTTCTAGGTATACCACCATGTCGTCAGCAAACAGTGACAGTTTGACTTCTTCTTTGCCAATTTGGATGCCCTTTATTTGTTTCTCTTGTCTGATTGCTCTGGCTAGGACTCCCGGTACTATGTTGAACAGAAGTGGTGATAGCGGGCATACTTGTCTTGTTCCAGTTCTCAGGGGGAATGCTTTCAACTTCTCCTCATTCAGTATAAAATTGACTATAGGTTTGTCATAGATGGCTTTTATTACCTTAAGGTATGTCCCTTGTATGCCAATTTTGCTAAGGGTTTTAAACATAAAGGAATGCTGGATTTTGTCAAATGTTTTTTCTGTGTCTATTGAGATGACTATGCGATTTTTTATTTTAATTCTGCTTATGTGGTATATCACATTTATTGACTTGTGGGTGTTAAAGCATCCCTGTATCCATGATATAAAATCCACTTTATCATGGTGGATTATCTTTTTATATGATTTGGTTAGCTAGTATTTTGGTGAGTATTTTTGCATCTATGTTCATCAGTGATGTTTGACTGTAGTTTTCTTTTTTTGTTATATTCTTTTCTGCTTTTAGTATTAGGGTGAAACTTGCTTCATAGAATAATTTTGGGAGGAATCCCTCTTTCTCTATCTTGAGGAATGGTGTTAATATGATTGGTACCAATTCTTTGAATTTCTGATAGAATTCAGCTGTGAATCTGTCTGGTCCTGGAATTTTTTATTGTATTCAAAGTCGCTGCTTATTATTGATTTGTTCAGAGTTTCTATTTCTTCCTGATTTAATCTAGGAGGCTTGTATATTTCCAGGAATTTATCCATCTCCTCTAGGTTTTCTAATTTATGCATGTAAAGGTGTTCACAGTATCCTTGAATTATCTTTTTCATTTCTGTGATATCAATTATAATATTTCCCCTTTCATTTTCAATTGAGTTTATTTAGATAATCTCTCTTCTTTTCTTGGTTAATTTTGTTAATTGTCTATCAATTTTATTTATCTTTTCAAAGTACCAGCTTTTTGTTTTATTGATATTTTGTACTTTTTTTGTTTGTTTGTTTCAATTTCATTTGCTTCTGCTCTAATCTTGCTTATTTATTTTTTCTTCTGCTGGCTTTGGTTTTGGTTTGTTCGTGTTTCTCTAGTTCCTTGAGGTGTGACCTTAGATTGTCTATTTGTGCTCTTTCAGACTTTTTGATGTAGCCGTTTAATGCTATGAACTTTCCCTTTACCACTTCTTTTGTTGTATCTCAGTGGTTTTGATACCTTGTGTCACTACTCTTGTTCTGTTCAAAGAATGTTTAAATTTCTATCTTGATTTCATTATGGGCCCAATGATCATTCAGGAGCAGGTTATTTAATTTCCATGTATTTGCATGGTCTCGAGGGTTCCTTTTGGAGTTGATTTCCAATTTTATTCCACTGCGGTCTGAGAGAGTACATGATATAATTTCAATTTTCTTAAATTTGTTGACACTTGTTTTGTGGCCTATTATATCATCTATCTTGAAGAATGTTCCATGTGGTGATGAATAAAATATGTATCCTGCAGTTGTTGGGTAAAATGTTCTATAAATATCGGTTAAGTCTATTTGTTCCAGGGTGTAGTTTAAGTCCATTGTTTCTTTGTTGACTTTGGTGATCTGTCTGCTGCTGTCAGTGGTATGTTGAAGTCTCTCACTATTATTGTGGTGTTGTCTCTCTCATTTCTTAGGTCTAGTGGTAATTGATTTATAAATTTGGGAGCTTCAGTGTTAGGTGCATATATATTTAAAATTGTAATATTTTCCTGCTGGACTAGTTTTTTAAATCATTTTATAATGTCCCTCTTTGTCTTTTTCAACTGCTGTTGCTTTAAAGTTTGTTTTGTCTCATATAAGAATAGCTATTGCTGCTTGCTTTTGGAGTCCATTTGCATGGAATATCTTCCCCCGACCCCCCACCTTTACTGTAAGTTTATGTGAATCCTTATGCATCAGTTGAGTTCATTGAAGACAGCAGATACTTGGTTGGTGAATTCTCATCCATTCTGCCATTCTGTAACTTTAAAGTGGAGCATTTAGGCCATCTACATTCAACTTTGGTATTGAGATATGAGGTACTATTTTATTCATCATTCTGTTTGTTGCCTGAATACCTTCTTTATTTTTTTCATTGTGTTATTGTTTTACAGGGCCTGTGAGACTTATGCTTCAAGGAAGTTCAATTTTGGTGTTCTTCAAGGATTTGTTCCAATACTTAGAGCTCCTTTTAGCAGTTCTTGTAGTGCCGGCTTGATAGCAGTGAATTCTGTCAGCATTTGTTTGTCTGAAAAAGACTGTATCTTTCCTTTATTTATGAAAGTTATTTTTGCCAGATACAAAATTCTAGGCTAATTGTTTTGCTTAAGAAGGCTAATGATAGGACCCTAATACTTTCTATCTTTTATGATTTCTGCTGAGAAATCTGCTGTTAGTCTGATAGGTTTTCCTTTATAGGTTACCTGATGCTTTTGCCTCACAGTTCTTACAATTCTTTCCTTAGTCTTGACTTTAGGTAACCTGATGACTATGTGCCAATGCAATGATCTTTTTGCAATGAATTTCCCGTGTGTTCTTTGAACTTCTTATATTTGGATATCTAGATCTCTAGCAAGGCCAGAGAAGTTTTCCTTGATTATTCCCTCTAATATCCTTTCCAAACTTTTAGATTTCCCTTCTTTCTCAGGAACACCAATTATTCCAATTATTCTTAGATTTCGTGGTTTAGCACCCCACACTTCTTGGAGGCTTTGTTCATTTTTTAAATCCTTTTTTTTTTTTTTTTTTTTTGAGACGGAGTCTGGCTCTGTCGCCCAGGCTGGAGTGCAGTGGCGCAATCTCGGCTCACTGCAAGCTCCGCCTCCTGGGTTCATGCCATTCTCCTGCCTCAGCCTCCGGAGTAGCTGGGACTACAGGTGCCCACCACTATGCCCGGCTAATTTTTTGTACTTTTAGTAGAGATGGGGTTTCACCATGTTATCCAGGATGGTCTCGATCTCCTGACCTCGTGATCCGTCCGCCTCGGCCTCCCAAAGTGCTGGGATTACAGGCGTGAGCCACCGTGCCTGGCAAATTCTTTTTTCTTTGTCTTTGTCAGATTGGGTTAATTTGAAAGCCCTGTCTTTGAGCTCTGATGTTCTTTCTCTATTTCTTTAATTCTATTGCTGAGAATTTCTAGTGCATTTTGCAATTCTTTAAGTATGCCCTTCATTTCCAGAAGCTGTGACTGTTTCATACTTATGCTATCTATTTCACTAGAGATTTTTCCATTTACATTCTGTATCTTTTTTTAATCTATTTAAGTTGGACTTCACCTTTCTCTGGTGCCTCCTTAATTAGTTTAGTAGTTAACCTTCTGAATTCTTTTTTCTGGCAATTCAGAAATTTTTGTCTTGGTTTGGATCCATTGCTGGGGAGCTAGTGTGATCTTTTGAGGGTGTTAAAGAATCCTATTTTGTCATACTGCCAGAATTGTTTTTCTTGTTACTTCTCATTTTAGTAGACTGTGTCAGAGGTCACATATGATACTCAAGGGCTGCTGTTCAGATTCTTTTGTCCCAAAAGGTGCTCCCTTGATTTGGTTCTCTCCCAATTCTTCTGGGGATGTGGCTTCCTGAGAGCCAAGCTGAAGTTATTTTTATTTCTCTTCTGGATCTAGCCACCCAGCAGAGCTACTAGGCTCTACACTGGTGCTGGGCAGTGTCTGCAGAGTTCTGTGATTTGATCCATCTTCAGGTCTCTCAGCCATGGATACCAGCTCCTGCTCTGTTAGAGGCAGCAGGGGAGTGAAGTAGACTCTGTGAGGCTCCGTGGTTGTATTTTTGTAATGCTTTTGTGTCAGTTAGCCTCCAGCCAGCAGGTGGCGCTTTCAAGAGTGCATCAGCTGCAGTAGTATAAGTAGGATACAAGTTTGCTCTAGGGTCAGGCAGTGAGTGGCACCATAGAGTTCCCAAGAGATCATGTACTTGGTATTCAACTACCAGGGTGGATAGAGAAAGACCTTCAGGTGGGGGCAGGGTTAAGGGTGTCTGAGTTCAGACTGTCCTCGAGCGGGGCTTGCTGCAGCTGCTGTGGTGTATCGGGATGTGGTTCTCAGGCCAATGGAGTTCTGTTCCCAGGGGGATTATGGCTGACTGCTGTATCACAGAGGTCACCAGGGAAGTGGGGGAAAGCCATCAGCCACAGGCTTCACCCAACTCTCACACAGCCTGCAGCCAGAAAGACTGGTCTCACTCCTACCATGCTCCCCCCAACTGCACCAAGTTTATTTCCAGGCAGCAGGTGAGCAGGGTTGAGAACCTGCCCCAGGGTACAAGCCTTTCAGCAAAGAAAGCAACTCACAGTTCCTTGGCTGTCCCATGGCGCCTGCAGCAGCAATCCTCTTCCAAGGGTGTGTGGATTATCTCAGCTTTCCTGGTTTGTTGCTGCGGTAGATCTCAGAGCAAAAGTTAACAATGTGAGTCTCCACATGTGGCTCTGTCTTTCTGAGTGGGAGCTGCAAGTTAGTCCTGCCTCGTATCCACCATTTTCTCCCTTTCCTTAATAATAGGTTATTATTTTATAACTTTTATCCTGCTTATTTACTCAGATAAACTGTATCAATAGGGTCCAGTCAGGGAGAGAAAGTCCAGATCATAAATTTCATTGTCAGAAATTTATTACAAAGAACTGTAGCAAGGTTATTAGAAGAGCTGAAAGAGCAAAAAATGAGACACGGTGAGACAATCCAGAGTTTGGCAAGAGAAAGAGACCATTACTATCCCCTGATTTATCAGAAACCAGGAGTCTGAGCCACCAGGAGGCAGGAGGGAAGTGTTAAAACAGAGAAGGATTGTAATGAGAACTGGAAACAGACAAGAAACATAGCCTCTACCAGGGAGACAGACAGAACAAAAAATGGGGGAAGATATGTGCTGGCTTTTTTGTTTCTCCAACCCCAGTACCTCCCTATGCCTCCTGTTTGCTATAGCTAGTAAACAAGGGAGCTTGGGATATGTTGTAGAGGTTAGCCCCATGCAATTCAGAGTAAAGCAGAGGAAGGGCAAGAAATTGATTTGAGAGCAATTGTACAAATGACCAGTAACCTAGCAACCACGGTGATTTGAGTCAAGGCCTTTCTGCTTACAGTTTTCTGTTTGAAAATATCTTTGCCCAAACTGTGATTGCTTACGTATACTCTTCCCTGATACAACCAGAGAGACATACTTTCCGTCTGTTATATATCTTCCTTGTTTTGTCTTTAACAGTCTATTAAAAGATGTTTGCTGAATGTATCTTTTTCTGTTGAGTGAATGCTATTTCTAAATACCAATTTTAGGTTTATAAGTTTCAATAAAACCAACAAGTAAATATATTGAGCTGTGTCACTAAACAACTACACTCATGTCAAGATAAGCAAGTACAATGACAGACACTCATTATCTCACAGCTTCTGTTGGCCATATAGAGAATGCAAAATTATCCACTTTTTAATTTCTCTTTATTCTAAGATAATTAAAAATAAAGATTTCATATTCTCCCATCCATGTATCATATTACATTTTAGAAACACATCTAATTCACAGCTGGGGAAGGAAGTGCTATGGTCTGAATGTGTCCCTTAAAATTCTTATGTTGAAATTCACTCACCAGTATAATTGTATTAAAATGTGGGGCACTTAGGAGATGATTAAGTCATGAAGGCAGAGCCATCATGAGTGGGATTACGGCTCTTTTAAAAGGGTGTGAGGCAAATGCTGAGGGAATTTATTACCACAGACCTGCCTTACAAGAGCTCCTGAAGGAAGCACTAAATATAAAAAGGAAAGACTGTTACTAGCCACTACAAAAAAAAAAAACCTTAAGAACACAGACTAGTGATACTATAAAGAAACCACATAATTAAGTCTGCAAAATAACCAGCCAAAATCATGATTACAGGATCTAATCTACACATATCGTTACTAATCTTACATATAAATGGGCTAAACGTCCCAAATAAAAGACACACAGTGGCAAGCTGGATATAGAAGCAAGACCCATTGATATGCTGACTTCAAGATACCCAACTTACATGCAGTGCCACACAGAAGCTCAAAATAAAGGGATGGAGGAAAATCTACCAAACAAATGGAAAACAGAGAAAAGCAGGGGTTGCAATCCTAGTTTCTGACAAAACAGACTTTAAACCAACATCGTAATGGACAAAGAAAGTCATTATTTAATGGTAAAAGGTTCAATTCAACAAGATCTAATTACCCTAAATATATATGCACCCAACACAAGAGCACACAGATTCATAAAGCAAGTAATTAGAAACCTTCAAAGAGACATGGACTCCTACACAATAACAGCGGGAGATATTAACACTCCACTGACAATATTACCCAGATCATTGAGACAGAAAATCAACAAAGATATTCAGGACATGAATGGGATCAAATGGACCTGATAGATATTTATAGACCTCTCCACCCAAATACAACAGAATATTCATTCTTCCTATTGTCACATGGCACATACTCTAAAATTGATCTCTCATACAAAGTAAAACACTCCTCAGCAAATGCAAAATAACTGAAATCATAAGAAACAGTTTATCAGACCAAAGCACAATCAAATTTGAACTCAAGAGTCAGAAATTCACTCAAAATCATACTCTTACGTGGAAATGAAATAACCTGCTCCTAAATGGCTTTTGGGTCAATAATGAAATTAAGGCAGAAATCAAGAAGTTCTTTGAAACCAATAAGAATAAACATACACATACCAGAATCTCTGGGACACAAGGCAGTGTTGAGAGGAAAATATATATCACTAAATACCCACATCAAAATATTAGAAACTCAAGTTAACAACCTAACATCACAACTAAAATAACTAGAGCAACAAGAGCAAACAAACCCCAAACTGAACAGAAGACAAAAAATAACCAAAAGCAAATCTGATCTGAAGAAGATAGAGACAAAAAAAGAAAATTCAAAAGCGCAATCAATCCAGCAGCTTATTCTTTGAAAACATTAATAAAATAATTAGACCATTAGGTAGACTAATAAAGAATAAAATGGAGCAGATTCAAATAAACACAAGCAGAAATGACAAGGGGGATATTATTAACAATACAGAAATACAGATAGCCATCAGATAATATTATGAACACCTCTATGCACATAAACTAGAAAATCTAGAAGAAATGGATAAATGTGTAAACACATACAGCCTCACAAGAATGAACCAGGAAGAAATTGAATCCCCGAACAGACTAATAACAAGTTCTGGAATTGAAACAGTAATAAATAGTCTATCAACCAAAAAAAGCCCCGAACCAGATGGATTCACAGCTGAACTTTACCAGATGTACAAGGAAGAGCTGGTAGCATTCCTACTGAAACTATTCCAAAGAATTGAGGATGAGGGACTTCAGCCTAAGTCATTCTATGAGGCCAGTATCATCCTGTCATCCTGACACCAAAACCTGGCAGAAGCAAAAAAAAAAAAAAAAGAAAGAAAGAAAGAAAAAAGAAAACTTCAGGCCAATATCCTTGATAAACTCTGATGCAAACATCTTCAACAAAATACTGCAAACCAAATCCAGCAGCACACCAAAAGGTTTTGCACCACAATCAAATAGGCTTCATTTCCAGGATGCAAGATTGGTTCAAAACATGCAAACAAATAAATGTATCACATAAACAAAACTAAATCAAAAACAGCATGATTATCTCACTAGATGCAGAAAAGGTTTTCAATAAAATTCAACATCCATTTATGTTTAAAACTCTCAATAAACTAGGTGTCGAAGGAACGTACCTCAAAATAATAAGATCTATATATGACAAACCCACAGCCAACATCATACTGAGAGGGTAAAATCTGGAGGCGTTCCTCTTGAAAATTGGCACAATACCTGGATGCCCTCTCTCATCACTCCTTTTCCACATAATATTGGAAGTTCTGGCCAGAGCAATCAGGCAAGAGGAAAAGATAAAGCGTATCCAAATTGGAAGAGAGGAAGCCAAACTATCCTTGTTTGCAAGTGATATGATCTCATATCTAGAAAACCACACAGTCTCGGCCTAAAAGCTTCTTAAGCTGAGAAACAACTTCAGCAGTCTCAGGATACAAAATCAAAGTACAAAAATTATTAGCATTGCTATACTCCAACAACAGTAAAGCCAAGAGCCAAATCAGAAATGTACTCCCTTTCATAATTGTCATACACACACACACACACACACACACAAACCTAGGAATGCAACTAACTAGGGAGGTGAAAGAACTCTACAAGAAGAACTTCAAACCACTGCTCAAAGGAATCAGAAATGATTCGAACAAACAAAAATCATTCCATGTACATAGATAGGAAGAATCAATATTGTTAAAATAGCCATACTGCCCAAATAATTTATAGATTCAGAAATCTATGCCTATTAAATTACCATTGACATGCTTCACAGAACTAGAAAGAAAGTATTTTAAAACTCAAATGGAATCAAAAAAGAGCCCAATTAGGCAAGGTAATCCTAAGCAGAAAGAACAAAGCTGGAGGCATCACACTACCCAACTTCGAACTGTACTGCAGAGCCGGACAACTCAAGTAGCATGGTACTGGTACAAAAATGAACACATACACCAATGGAACAGAATGAAGAATCTAGAAATAAGACCACATACCTACAACCAACTGATCTTCAGAAAACCTGACCAAAGCAAGCAATGGGGGAAAAGATTTCCTATTCAATAAACGGTGCTGGGATAACTAACTAGTCATATGCAGAATATTGAAACTGGACCCCTTCCTGACACCATATACAAAAATTAACTGAAGATGAATTAAAGACTTAAATGTAAAACCACAAACTATAAAAACCCTGGAAGAAAACCTAGGCAATACCATTTAGGACATAGGCACAGGCAAAATTTCATGACAAAGATGACAAAACCAATTGTAACGAAAGCAAAAATTGACAAATGGATCTAATTAAACTAAAGAGCTTCTGGACAGCAAAAGAAACTATCAACAGAATGAACAGACCACCTGCAGAATGAGAGATAATTTTTTCAAACTATGCATGTAACAAAGGTCTAATATCCAGCATCTATAAGAAACTTAAACAAATTTACAAGTAAAAACAAACAACCCCATTAAAAAGTGGGCAAAGAACGTGAATTGTCACTTTTCAAAAGAAGACACATAAGCATATATATATATATATATGTGTGTGTGTGTGTGTGTATGTATATACATGTATAGATAGATGGATAGATAGATAGATAGATATATAGATCAACCTTACTGATTATTAAGGAAATTCAAATCAAAACCAGTCAGAATGGCTATTATTAAAAAGTGAAAAAATAACAGATGCTGGCAAGGTTACAGAGAAAAAGACACACTTATACACTGTTGGTGGGAGTGCAAATTAATTCAACCACTGTGGAAATGTGTTGCAATTCCTCAAAGACTTAAAGACAGAAATACCATTCCACCAAACAATCCCATTACTGGTGTATACCGAAAAAAATATAAATTGTTCTATTAAAAAAAAATATGCATGCATATGTTCATTGCAGCACTATTCGCAATAGCAAAGATATGGAGTCTGCCTAGATGGTCATCAATGACAGATTGCATAAAAAAATGGGGTATGTATACACCATGGAACGCTATATAGCTTTAAAAAAAGAACAAGATCATGTCCTTTGCAGGGACATGGATGGAGCTGGAGGCCATTACCTTTAGAAAACTAATACATATTGAGAGTTACCAAAATTGAATGCAGGAAACTTATTTCTGTTCTTTTACACTTGTATTTACAAGTGGACTTACTTCTTACTTCAGTACCTATTAAATAGGAGAACTGCCAGAAGAAATACCAACAATGACTGCTCCCAAATGACACGCACGAACTGGTGCCTTCAGTAGAAAGGGATCTATGAGAAAGGTATATTAAGGGCATTAATATTATGTTTCTTGTCAGAGGTAAATACTGCATAGTGTTCTTTGCTCTTGTCAATATCATGCAATTTAGTTCCTATGACGGCTCAATTTTTTTTGACACATAGTGGAAAAAAATTTACACTACTTTTAAAAATTAACACTCACACATTGAACCACATAATTGTAGTCTTCTACTCTAATTCAGGCTCCAAATGTTGATTCAAACCTACAAAACCTGATTCCTTGTATTCTTTGAGGTAGCTAGAAACCTAAATTTCCCTATACCTTTTGAAGATAAGATGGAAGAAAATCTGCATGAGAAAATGGTCTGTATAATATCAATGGTCATTTTAACAGTCTCTAAGGAACTGTTCAAATTCAAATGGATGAAATCAACATTCAGTAAATTAGCTATAATGTTTCCAAAGAAATCAGATGATCCACCTCTAACAAACTTTCGAGACAGATTCAAATACAGATTCTCCACCCATTTCCTTTGATGTTATGTACAAAGCCATAATTTTTTATATGAAAGGAAATAAGCTATTTATGAAAATTTTCTCTAAATTCTGTCAGTGCATGTTTTCTGTTCTACAGACAAAACTCTCCACAAATTCATTAAGCACTTTTCATTCCAAAAAGGAATAGGCTTTTGCTTGTATTTTCTATTTGCAGTTTTTAAAGAATTATAAAATTTCATATAGCTTGCAGAATTTTCATAGCATATTAACATATAAAAATTAGCAGAATAATGTTCACTAATTGGTACATGCTGAAAAGTGCAATATATGCACATGGAATAAAGTTTGATGTATTCTAAATAAGCTGATCATAGCCCTCCACTTCTGTTTTCCTACTATAAATATATTTTTATTTCATAGTTTGTGGTATTTTGATAACAAGTAGGCTATGATTGATTTTTATTCTGATGTAAGTAAAGGACAAGTTGGACCTTTTCTCTAAATATGCAGAGTAAAACAAAACAATACAGACCACTGGCATTAATTCTCTAACTCTGAAGTCGTTGTATGAATATTTAAACAAGGCTTAAAATTTAAACCTGACATTAAACAGAAATAAAACCTACTCAACCCTGTGAAAACAAAACACGTAATTGCATATTTACTTTATTGACTTCTCATTTTTCCCTACCAAAATTCTTTGGGACACATGCTAGAAAACAATTCTCTGCAATGATGTAATGACCCACTCTAAAAAGATCTGTGGCAGCCTTCCAGCAAGCAGTTCTAAGGTAATAAACTAGTTAGAATTTATAATTGATGAATATTATTTTCAATTGTAGAAAAGCATTTTCCTAATGTAAGATGACACATATACCTCACCCTTACCCTGTCCTCCTTCCTCTTCAGTCTGTAATGTGAGTCTGTTGTTTCCAAGTCTCCTGTCATTCAAGGAAAGGATAACTTTGGCATTTCTCTTGATTTTCTACTCACTCATTTAGATCATTAGCATCACCAGAGTTATGATACTTTCACTATCAAATAAGCCTTATCTATACTGTAGCTTACAGTGATGGGTATGGAACTGGTATCAGTGAAAAGTACCTGTGTTTTGCTGATTGACTGCTTTGGTAAGAATTAGAATTTATTTCTAAGCTGAGGTTGGAAGATGTTAGATGCATATTAAACCAGAGGAGCCTTGGAAATAATCCAATTATTAACACTTATTGGCACTGCCATTAAAAAACCAATGTCAAAAATCATCTTATTATAACAAAAAACACATAAGAAATTCTATTTCTATTTTCACAGTAGTGTTGTGATCCTTAATGAGTTGTTTATACAGTACAAAACTTTACTGAAGAAGAAAAATGTATATGTGAGAATGGACAATAATGCATTGCTTAACAAAGATGGTGCACTCTGAGAAATTTGTCGTTAAGCAATTTCCTCATTATGCAAACATCATCAAATGTACTTACACAAACCTAGATGGTGTAGCCTACTAAACACCTAGGTTATATGGTATGCCTACTGTCCATAGGCTACAAACCTTTAAAGCATATTACTGTAATGAATACTTTAGGCACTTGCATCACAATGGTATTTTTGTATCTAAACATATCTAAACATAGACAAATAAAATATGCTACAAAATATTTTAAAATGGTACACCTGTATAGGACAACTCCATTCTAATTTTATTTGTCTACTGTCTTATATGTGGTCCATATAAGTTATTATGTGGTGCATGACTGTATACATGTGCATACACATACACACACACACTTATACGTGATGTTTACGAATTAGGAAGAAAACAGCACTAATTTTACCCTGTTGAAAGAATATGTTAAATGTATTTATCGATTTTAAAATAATTTAATAATTTACAAGCATTTGATTTTTCTTCTTCAAACCTTCACATTTCTCAAATGTGTTAATACTGAATCAAATTAATGCAGACTGAGTCTAGTTCAATTTTGCTTTTTTGCTTTTTTTTTTTTTTTTTCTTTTTGGAGATGGATTCTCACTCTGTTGCCCAGGCTGCAGTGCCGTGGTGCCGCGGCTCACTGCAGCCTCAACCTCATAGGTTCAAATGATCCTCCCAAGTAGCTAGGACTACAGGCGCACACCACTATGCCTAGCTATGTTTTGTATTTTTTGTAGAGATGGGGTTTCGCCATGTTGCCTAGGGTGGTCTTGAACTCATGGGTTCAAGTAATCCTCCTGCCTTGGCCTCCCAAAGTGCTAGAATTACAGGTGTAAGCCACTACACCCAGTCCCACTTTTGCATTTTGAACACCATTAGAAATATTTACAATTCTTTAATAATCTTTGAGGCAAGTTTTGGATAGGTTTCCATTCTCCTGTTCCTGCCAATATACACTTAATCATAATCAAATCCCTGTCACATAAAAATCAAATTACATTAAAATTTTAAAGCCCAACTAACCCCATACTTCCCCCTAGATAACATCATCTCTGTCTTTGTCTTTACTTGCCTATAGGACAACTATGATTCCATACAAACAGATACCTAAATACTTACTTAATGGTTGCAGACTGAACTAGCTCTGATACCTACAGCCACAGAAAGCTGCTCTGCCTCCCACGTTCCACATTGCATGGAATGCTGCATTTCAGACCACTTGTTCACTCCTGAAATCTGGGAGGTGGAGTTGACTTCTTCTTCCTTGTGAGCAATTAACTACCAAAATCTATATATCATCTTTTGTTTATTTCAGATACAGTTTATTATTTCTTTCCTGACTATCAAAGCTTAAGTCATCTGTTGCTCTCTAACTGGTTTCCCTGGCTCTAGGCTTGTCCATTCTTCTAACCTGAGTTTCCCATTTTCAACTCAGCAGCCAGATGACCTTCTTGAAAGTAATTGTTAATGTTTACTTGTCATTTCTATATGTCTCATCATTGCCTTTGGGATGAACTCTAAAATTCCATCCAAATCTACTTTTAATCCATTCTTTCTTCTCTTTGAGCTCTTATCTCCCTTGATGCCTGCCAATCTCCACTCTCAATCCATGCTCCAGTGATATTGAGCAGATTTCAGATCCCTCAAAATTCATTCAGGTTTTATGACTGAAATATTTTTTCTCCTACTCCATTTAATCTGAGTCACTTCTAACATTCAGTTAGATTTTAGTTGAAATAACATTTCCATCAATAATTTTTAATCCACACAATTACTTGCACACTCACTATATTTCTCTCTTAAAAGCATTTGCCGCAGTTCACCTTAATGATACATTTAGTTGTTCATATTCCCCCAGTAGATGATTGTAAATTTAGTGAAGATGTAAGTGATAATCTTTTATTTATTTACTAGTATATTTTATAACAATGTACAAAGTAATAGCCAATATTTTAAAATGGACAAGTAATTAAATCAAAAGAAAGTGAAACAACATTGTGCTGGGATATATGTTTATGAAGAGAAGATGTATGTGTGCACATGAAGGCATAGATAAATTTTATACCTTCTTAGTAGACTAGTCACAAAAAAAGTCGATATTCTCTTAATTTGCTCTCCAAAAACTAAAGGAAGAGAAAATCATAAAAATTGAAGCAACAAGTAGAATAGAATAACATGACTACACATTGCTGGTATTTCCAACGTGGCACATTCCATTGTACTATACATGTTCTCAGGTAGAACAATAGAGTGAAAAAAAGACCAAATCCACAATCCCACTCCTGTGACCATTAGTAGCGTGTGTTTTTACAATGGGGAAAAATCTTTCATTTACCCTACTTTTTCAAGTGAAATCTGAAAACTATCTCATTGATCTGGTAGAAATGACTTTAAAGGTATAAAGGTTTATTTAAATAGCAAGTGTGTTCTGCACTTAAGTGATCCATCCTTGTGTGTTTTAATTCAGTAAGGCATATTTATTTACCACGAGAGTTCAGCAAATTTGAACCACATGCTCTGACAACAATTTGACTGGATCCAATAATTATGCATCTTTACTTCATTAAATACATAAAATACTGTTTGCAACCATTTTAGGGTCATAAAACAATTGTGAAGGCTCTTCTAATAGTGTGAAGATTGGAAAAGAATTTTATTTTAAAATATTGTGATAATTTTAGGCTTCTTTAAAAGATTTTTTTAAAGTTTCAAAATACATCCACACACACAAAACCCACAGGCACACATGCACATCCCCCAGACATACAGACACACATATAAATATGTATATTATAATTTGTTTTCATGAGGTTATATTTATGTATAGCAATGAAGATCAAACACTATGGAAAAGTACAATGGAAGATGACCCATATTCGGCCATGAAAAATGGTTTATTAGTCGGAATTCAGTAATCAAAATAAAGCCACTAAGAGTACAGGAACAAAAGGGTTTATCGTATTAATAAAAGCTTACACAAATGTGGCAAAGTTAGGAAAAGCTTCAAAGTGGAGAGCCAGATTAGAGAAAGGTCATTAACCCTAATAGCTTCAAGCAATGATGTGAGTGGGTGTTTCAGAGCTCACAGAAAAATCTCAGAAGTTATAAACATCCGGGAGCCTGGCACATCAGCTAAATGTGTTTTTATAGTGAGATCTGATAAGGCAGCCCCCTCTGAGGAAACTAGTCAAATATTAGATGGTAGGCTTGAGTTGCTATTGGATGGTGGAGTCTGTCATTGGGAAGATTAACTAGAAGCTCTAGCTCTCTGGGTGCATCTGCATTTGTCTTTCCCCTGTCTGTCCATGTATTAGGGTTCTCTAGAGGGACAGAATTAATGTGATACATGTATATATGAAAGGGAGTTTATTCAGGAGAATTGACTCACACGATCATACGGTGAAATCCCATGACAGGCCGTCTGTAAGTTGAGAACAAGGAAGCCCGTAGTAGTTCATTCCATGTCCCAAAACTTCAAAAGTAGGGAAGCTGACAGTGAAGCCTTTGCTCTGTGGCTGAAAGCCTGAGAGTCCCTGGCAAATCGCTGGTGTAAGTCTAAGAGATCAAAAACCATAGAACTTGGAGTCTGATGTTCAAGGGCAGGAAACATTCGGCATGGGAGAAAGATGAAGGCCTGAAGCCTCAGCAAGTCAGCTTCTTCCACCTTCTTCTGCCTGCTTTTTCTAGCCGCGCTGGCAGCTGATTGGATGGTGCCCACCTACATGGTGGGTGGGTCTTCCTGAGGGTAGATCTTCCTCTCCCAGTCCACTGACTCAAATGTTAATCTCTTCTGGCAACACCCAGAAACACCTAAATACACCCAGAAACAATACTTTGCATCCTTCAACCCAATCAAGTTGACACTTAACCACACAGTCTATCATGACCATCTAAGAGTAATGGCTTCCTGTTAATTTCCACCATTTAAACCATATATATATATATATATATATATATATATATATATATACACACACACACATATGTGTATATATATATACATATGTGTGTGTATATATATATACATATGTGTGTATATATATGTACATATATATATATATTCCTGTTTTCATCAACTCTAACCCAGAACCACATAGGGATGAAGATTTCAGAATAGAGTTTCCAGACCTAGTCTAGTTGTCATAAGTAATTCAGAACAAATGAATAAGCATCACTAAACCCCTTTCCTAGCCAATAATAATAATAATAATAATAATAAATTTTAAAAGTTAACTGAAAAAAAAACAAAGCAGTTTTCATTCTTTATGGAACAGATTTAATTTTGGCATGTGAAGATTATTGTCATTAATATGGGTTATAAGAATTTTCTTAGGTTTATTTCAAATGCCAGTACCACTTGCATGAACTATAGAAAATTAACTCATTACCATTTTATTTACTTATTCACTAAATTATTTTCTTCATTTTAGAAATATTTAGTAAGTATTCATGTATCAAACATGTACAGTGGATACAAGTGTGAACACAAAAGCAAAGTTCTGGACATGTGCAAATTATATTCCAGACGGAAGAGAAAAATGACAAACAGAAATGTCTGTTAATTATAGTCACGTAAAAAAGAATAGAACTGGGTAAGTAATTTAAGAATGGAAGAGGCTAATGCATCAGTTATACAGAGTAATAAAAGAAAACCTCTCAGATATGACATGTGATCAGAGAGCTGAAGAAAATGAGCATGTGAGCTCTAGTACCTGGCAAAATGAGTGCTTCAGGCAAAGTGAGCAGCAAGTGTTAAAACATTGGAGGCAGGAATGTGTGTATTGTTTCAAAGAAATAAAAGTGCTAGTGTGGCAGACTGCAATGAGAATGAGGGAAATCAGAATGTAATAAAGACTAAGTGGAACACCAGAGACAGATGTTGCAGGATTGGGAGGCCATGGTTTAGAGTATGCAGTGTTTTAAATAGGGACCAAATGTTGTCAAGGTTTTTATACTAAAAGCGTTAGTGCAGATACTAGAAGGAGAATAGAAAGAGACTGGGCTTGCCAAGTGTAGCATGAAGGCTGTTAGGAACCATGAAAAGTGGCCCTGTTTCTGAATAGGCCATGACAAAGTCTATTTGTTTCAGTCTTAGGACTCCGTTTCTCAGAGTTGGATGGATCAAAACATTTCCCATAAAAGCCTAGAATCAGGTGTTGAAGGGTCAAAATTATTTTTTCAAGACTTAAAATCTAGCTTTCTTCATAGATAACAAATAGTCTAAATAATAAGGCTTTTAGGCTTGCTAGCCTATTGGATGACATTTGATTTACTTCTTTTATTTGTTTTTAGGACCTGAATGAAAGGATTAAAAATAACATTAAAATAGAATCTAGTTAAGATTTTTATGTCTGTGTTATTCACCAATAATAGCTTAATGAATATTTCTTCTGTTTTAATTAGAATTTTCACTATGTAACTAGTTCCTGGACCTCATGAAACAATTTTCGCTTTCCCACTGATACCAATTACCTGAGCTAAAATCTATCTTCTGCCTTGTGGTATTTCAAATATGGTGTAAATGATGAAAATGCAGGCAGCTGAAGTAATTGTCAATTCAATTGTAGTTACACTCAGCTGAATTGCATAAATTTATCATCAATTCTAGACCGTAGCATTATTTAAATTTAATTTCTGTAGTTTTATGGTTTGCTGGTATGTTTAATTGCCCAGAAGTTGGCCAGTAGTATAAATTGAACAGCTGTGTTTTTTTGGTTCAGATCACTATATTAACAAAATTATAAGCTTATAAAATATATTGTCAGATTATAGTAATTTAAACTATTATGTGGTTTACATGATTATTTGAAAATTTATTACTTTGAACTTTAAAAAGCAATATATAGCAAGGTGCCCACTTAAGCTTAAAAGTAAGCAATGCCTCTTATATTCAGAAAGTGTTGCTGATGAGCTTCATTAAAAGCAACTCATTTAAAAAGTAGACATAGAATTCACTAACCACCTACCTCTTTAAGGTTGAAACAGCAGCAGAGTAATCCATCAAGCTCCAAATCCTACTATCATTTACCTGAAAATTAAAATGGTAGATACGAAATATAAGTAAAGTAAAAATTGGCATATAGGGATAATATCATATCTAATCATTGCTGCATATCTTAATATGCTTATTTTTTTAAGGTTACAAAATGTACCCTGTACAATAAATTATCCATAAAACTATACTGAAGCAATTTTTTTTTTTTTTTTTTTTTTTTAGTCGGAGTCTCGCTCTGTCGCCCAGGCTGGAGTGCAGAGGCGCGATCTCTGCTCACTGCAAGCTCCGCCTCTAGGGTTCACGCCATTCTCCTGCCTCAGCCACCCGAGTAGCTGGGAGTACAGGCGCCTGCCACTAAGCCTGGCTAATTTTTTGTATTTTTAGTAGAGACAGGGTTTCGCCATGTTAGCCAGGATGGTCTCGATCTCCTGACCTCGTGATCCGCCCGCCTCGGCCTCCCAAAGTGCTGGGATTACAGGCGTGAGCCGCCGCACCCGGCCTACTGAAGCAAATTTTTAAGCTTTCCTTTGCATTTACCAATTCAAAAAGCTCTCATTAAACTCCCAAACATACTCCATCCCGAAAGCTCTTGCAAACACATACATACAACACAAACAAGGCAAAGAAAATACAAAGTATATACCATTTACCATTTTCTTAAAAATCTAAATCAAAGTCAACACCTGATATAAATGACTGTAAAATAAATTTAACTAAGCTCGTGTATTTAAAATGTCTTCAGGCTGGGCACATTGGCTCATGCCTGTAACCCCAACATATTGGGAGGTTAAACTGAGAGAATCGATTGAGTCTGGGAGTTTGAAACCAGCCTGGGCAACAGGGTGAGACCCAATCTCTATAAAAAATGATATAATTAGCTAGGCATGGTGGTGTACAGCTATGGTCCTACCTACTCAGGAGCTGAGGTGGGAGGAACCCTTGAGCCCAGGACTTCTAGGTTACAATGATCTATGATTGTGCCACTGCACTTCAATCTGAATGACAATGTGAGACCCTATCTGTTAAACAAAAAAGGCTTTGGATTTAGTTAATATTTCAGAAATAGAATAAGGATTTCTCACTCTCTCTGTCTCTCTCTCTCTCTCTCACACACACACACACACGCACACAATTTGTATTTGTACTAACCATGAAATTGTGCTTTAGTTATTTTCTAATTTTTAAAAATTCTGTTTGCCCCAAAAAAATAAGTGAAATCAAAGGGAAATTACTATGTAGGAATAAGTCTACTTTCAACACAGGTCACAGCAAAGACTTAATTGTCTTAATATGTAAAGACAATGGTCGTACATATTTTTAGAGTACATGTGGTATTTTGATACCTATATACAATGTGCAATAATTAAATCAGGATAATTGGGATATTCGTCACCTCAAACATTTATCTTTTCTTTGTGTTGATAACATTTCAATTCTTATTTTCTAGCTATTTTGAAACATATAAGAAGCACTAGAAGTAAGCAGCATTCGTGGTGATATTCTTTTCTTCCTCTGACCCCACACTCAGTCTCTAGTTTAGCATGATAGTCTCTTAATTCTGCTTCTAGTTTTCCTGTGTTGGTATATTATCCACATCTCCAGCAGAGGAATTTAATAGATTTTTTTTAAAATCAGGCAAATACACACTACTGAACCAGTCAATTCATTATTTCCAATAGTCTCAGTATATGCCCGACATGCAATATTGGAGAACAACACTTTTTTCACCCTCCTGGTAAGGGCCTACTCCGAACCTCGATGTATCCTAACATACTCCTCCACATAGATTGGAAGTGGAAAGAGGCTTACATCATTAGAAAGTCTAGATGAAAACTCTTGGAGTAAGTAAATCTCCCCCATCCTGTCTCTCCTTTTCTTGAGAGAAGTTGCTCAGAGAGCAGCATAGTCAGATCTACTCGTTGGAAGAGGAACTCCGTGAGAGCAAGCACCAACCCATTTGGCAGTGGCTTGTGTGTAATTAGCTTCATTCTGGGCTTCAGTGTGGGAACACGGTCTCCCTGCAGTTTATATCCATGCATATTACAATATCATCATTTCCAATAGTTTTTGCTGGACCTCTTGCTCTTTTTTATCAATTGATTCAGAGGAAATTTGACTGGGTTCCCCCAAAGAATCAAATGCATAGAATTTCATCTCAAATGCAGACAGGCATTGTTTTAAAATCTAAAGATAGTTCTCCTTATAATATACAGCAGGGGTCCCCAACCCCCAGGCTATCGGTCCACGGCCTGTTAGGAACTGGGTTGCGCATCAGGAGGTGAGTGGAGGGTGAGCGAGGAAGCTTCCGTATTTACAGCTGCTCCTCATTGCTTGCATTACACCTGAGCTCCACCTCGACTCAGATCAGCTACAGCATTAGATTCTCATAGGAGAGTGAACTCTGTTGTGATTTGTGCACGCAAGGGCTCTAAGTTGCATGCTCCTTATGAGAACTGAATGCCTGATGATCTGTCACTGTCTCCCAGCACCCCCAGATGAGACCATCTAGTTGCGGGAAAGCAAGCTCAGGGATCCCACAAATTCTGCGCTATGGTGAGTTGTATAATTATTTTATTATATATTACAATGTAATAATAATAGAAATAAAGTGCACAATGAATGTAATCTGCTTGAATCACCCCAAAATCACCCCCCCTCACTGCCCCCCACTCTCCCCACCCAGTCCCTGGAAAAATTGTCTTCCATGAATCCTGTCCCTGGTGCCAAAAAGTTGAGGACCACTGATGTACAGTATTGTTGCGACTGGTCTTTTGTCTTAAATTTTCATCCTTGGTTATTTCTCATATATATTACAATAAAAAT
This sequence comes from Gorilla gorilla gorilla, assembly GCF_029281585.2. NCBI lineage: Eukaryota > Metazoa > Chordata > Mammalia > Primates > Hominidae > Gorilla > Gorilla gorilla. Next base: position 137,882,935 of record NC_073227.2, read on the forward strand.
GTCTATAGGAACTGTTTTACCTGCTAAATTTTAATACCATCTTCCAGCCAATAAAATATATTTCTCATGGGTATAAAATTTTCATGAGCTTTTACTCTCTTTAATTCTTTTAAAGGTTTTTTTCAATTTGTCAAAACAGACTATTAGTGTTAACCAAGTTAAATTAAATTTAAATTAATCCAGACAGCTTAACACATGAATATATTCATATGCAAAACATATCATAGTCAAATCAAATAGAGAAGCTAATATCAGAAGTTTTTAGAGAAAGGTAATCACATCAAGTGCAATTTAACCTAATTGAGGCTGATTTTTAAGTGACTTTTATTTCAAAGGTAGATTTAATCTTCTAATGACAGCTTTTTTCCATCTTAAATTCAGAGCCCTTTGAATCTTCTTCCTTTTCCTTTTTTTTCCCCTTTCATCTTGTTATTTTAATCCATGGGGTGAATAAATTTCTGTCTAACAAAATTTCATTATCTCCTGCTTTGATTAAGGATCATTACAATTTGTAGAATTTTTTATCTCTTTGAAAGAATTTTACTCTCTATTGGTTTAATAAAATGCTAATATATGTTACAGGAGGAAAACTATAGTAAGGCGATTAGAACATGTTCTACTGTAGAGAAGAAATAATGTTAGTTTACTTATTTTTAAATCATATATGAGAAATTTCTAAGGGGAGAGAGTGCTCAGAATCTTTTAATAATTCTTGAAGATTCAATAGCAGACATTTTGATTACATTTAACAAGTATTTTATTTAACAATTTTTATTGAATAGCTGAGTGTGCACCATTGAGGATATGTCCAACAGGGCACCTGTTCTGATGTTAACACACTAAAAAAAATAAAATAAAATAAAATAAAATAAAATAAAATAAAATAAAATAAAATAAATTACAGTTAAGTGCTGATGTAACTATTGGGACAGTAGTACGGGCAACTTGAAGTGAATATGAAATATGTATTTAAAGAATCAGTGAATGAACTTTTGAGAAATTTATGTCTAAGGCAATTTCTTTAATATTAATAGGATTTATGTTGATGATATGTGAGGGTGTTGGGCCCAAAGAAATATTAATTGGTTATATCATAGTTCCTTCCATGATAATAATACTTCATTTTTATTAGCCATCATAGTTTTATTTTCTGTAACTTTCTTATTCATATATTCTACTCAATTTCTTTTTATTTCTCTTGCCTATTCCAAATTGTTTTGCTAATGTTGTTAATGTACACATATTATATATTGGTGAAAAGTGAGAGTCCGGACTTTCAGAGCCACTACCTGCATCTGAATCTCAGCTCTGCCCCATGCAATCACTGTGACCTTGGACAAATTCCTTAACTTCTCAATGCTTACGTTTCATCTGTAATATATGATAAATAATGACATCAATTACACAAGAGAGATATAATGATAAAATGAATTGCTAGATGTAGAGTACATAAAATAAGCTTGCACATAGTAAGCTCTTTATAAGTGCTATTATACCGTTATATATTAGATATTAATTTTAGCATAAATCTATCATTAACAGCTGTCCAAAAACTATCAAGGATCATTTGTATATTTCAGTAACTCCCTAATTGTGAATCTCATTTTCCCAAATTGAAAATATTTTCTAGTGGAAAATATTTTGAGAAATGTTGAGAAAATATTCCCAACTACCTTTTCCACTAGCTTACAGAGATCTCATTTAGGTTCTGCCAATTTCGTGCACCTGCATGAAGCTCTGACTCATAGGTAAGCCATGTCAGAAAACCAGCAGGAATAGGGAACCCAAATTGCTGGCGCATGCAGGAGCCAAGCAGTGAATGTATGAGGTTAGCAATGATGGTGTTTCTTTCCTAATTGTGACTGAAGCAGTGGGATCCACAGTATTAGTTGCTTAACCACCTAGTTCTGTGATGTTGTCTGAGAGTTGTTCCTGGAAGCTTATTAGTATCTTAATAAATCCTTCCTGTTTAAACTTCTGAGCGTGTGACGGGCGCGATGGCTCACGCCTGCAATCTAGCACTTTGGGAGGCCGAGGAGGGCGGATCACTTGAGGTCAGGAGTTAGAGACCAGTCTGGCCAACATGACAAAACCCCGTCTCTACTAAAAATACAAAAATTAGCTGGGCGTGGTGGCTCACTCCTTTAATCCAAGCTACTCAGGAGACTGAGGTAGAAGAATCTATTGAACCCGGGAGGCGGAGTTTGCAGTGAGCCAAGATCGTGCCACTGCACTCCAGCCTGGGCGACAGAACGAGACTCTGTCTCAAAATAAATGAATAAAAACTTGTGAGAGTGGAGTCTATTGACTTATAGTGGGAAGAATGACCACTATAGTAATTTACTTCAGCAGTGGTTTCAGGCATCTAGCACTTTAAGAAAAAAAAAAAGGTTGAGGGTCAGGGGAGTACTTGAAATTGGTCAATTTATCTGATGGAATTTGAAGTCAGTAAAGAATTCATTAGCATTAGAAAAGGATGTTGGCATTCTGTGGCACAGACTGAAGAAACATTGACATCTCTGTGGTCACTTGGAATGAAGTGCAAATTAAAATCAATTTTGACGGAGTTGGTGATTACTATTTACACCATTTTAATAGGTATCAAAAATGCTGGGGGTTTGGGGGAGAATGGGTAGGCTATTCTAGCTGTGTAGGAGAGTTTAAAAATAATTTAACAGTCCAAAGTTTTAAGTTATTACCTCAGCCATTATCAGATAGCCAAAGGTTTTTATGATATTATTAGAATTATTTTTCTATTATTTAGCAACAGGACTGTTTAGCAACATGGAACCTGACGTTGCCATTATTGTATTGCAACATAGGCAGAATCTGCAGCTGTTTTAGATCTCTTTTGTCATGTGCTTATTCATTCTGTGGATATTTATAGCCAACTACTTGAAAGCCACTAGTACAAATATTATGCTATAGAAATAAAAAAATAGATAAATCCTCTGTCTTCAAAGATATTGCATTCTATAGGTGGGGGGTAGGGATAAATCGAAAATTAACATCTCTGCTGATAGGAAAGGAAAACTGAAGCGAGGCTAAATAAACTGGATAATGATGGGGTAATGTTTTACTGAAAATGCCTGGAGAATGCCCACACCTCCCTCCTAAAGCACACACCAACTTGGGATTACATGAGTAAGGGACTTATTGGGTGAAATACCTGTGAAGGATAAAGAGGCAGTGTCCGAGAAGGTGGAGAGAGCTTTGAGACCACCTATGAAGGACAGGGCCAAGTTAGAAAATTGAATAGGTAGAATCTTACACTGCAATGCAATTCTTTAAAATTTTCATACAGGCAGACAGGAAGTCCCTGAGCCAAAGTCACCTGTTTAAGGAGTTTTTTTCTTCTTCAGGAGTGGACCAGCCTTTCAACCCCCACCATCATCAGTCATTGCCTCAGAGCAGTCCACAGGAAACATAACCTTGACCCAAATAAGGTAATGGAACCAGTAGGGATCATCAATTACACTTCCCAGCGCAGAAAATCTGAGCAGAACATTTTCATGTCCCTTTGATAAGATGGAGCAGAAAACTGAAGGGAGTTAGGGATGAAGCCACACAGCAAATTGAGGGAAGAACATTCTATATAGAGGAAACTGTGAGCACAATGTTGCTGAGAAGGAAATATGTCTGGCATATTATGTGTATCTATAGCCTAGTGAGCAGAAGGTAAGGCATAAAAAAATAAGCTGGAGGGATAGCAGGATCAGTATTATGTAGGTGAAATAAAAGGGGGAATGACTGTAAAGAATTTGATTTTTAATGAAGATGGAAAAACTTTGTAGATCATTAAGAGTAAGAATGATGTTTGAAATTATCTGAATTATGTTTGGTCATTCTTGCTGTCATGTAAAACACAGTCTATATAGAGACATGGTTTTAAAAAAAAATAGGATTATATTGCAATATTCCAAGGGCGAGATAATTATGTTTGTTTGTTTTTGATGAGGGTGTCTGCCATAAAGACAATGAGAAATGGTCAGATTCTGCATATATTTTTAACGCAGATCTGACAGGGGATGCTAGAGAAAAAAAAAGAGTGAAGGATGCATTCAAATTCAGGGATTGAGTAGGAGGGTGTCAGATGAAAAATTTCAGTGAGGGCTTTGGGAGGATTCAGGTAATTCCAAGTTCCCTGAGCCCTCATATCTTACTAAGTCACTCCATGAAATAGAAATAGCCTCTCCTTATTGTCTGGTGAGTCTTAATTATATATTCCTGTTCCTGGCTTGATTATAGAATCTGCAATAGTCTCACTTATGAAATTGACAAAGACAAGATAGATACCTTGTACAACAAAATTAGATTTATATGGGAGGGAATTCAAGGAAGCGTGAATGATGGAGCAGGTAGAGTGAGCTAGGGAGGGAAGCAAAGATTATTTTAAAAGACAGATCACTGAGGTCACTGCTGTGAACAATGTGGATGTGGTTCCACCAGATTTTAAGACATGTACAGAATGCCTCCCAGAACTGCCCATTTCAATGGTAGGGGGCTAGACAATTTATGTGCAAGCTTCCATTATTTATTGTTTGAGTAAGGAAGAATAAAAATAGTAGAAGTTGAAGTGAGAGAGGTAAAAAGAAGAGGAAAGATGACAAAGAGCCTCCTAGGTCACTGTAAGGACTTTAATCTTTATTCTATGTAAAATTAAAAAAACACAGAATTTTAATTAGAAGAGTAATATTTTTAAAAAGGATGATTCTAGCTGCTCTATCATTGTAGTGGTTCAAGGAGAACATTTTTTCACGTATTTTTGTTTCTCAGATTTCTACCAACCATTGTATGTGTTTGTGAATTACTGCCTTTTAATGTTCAAAAAAAATAAGTAATGAATGACTATAATTTCAAAGCATATTCATTTTCTTTACTTAAAAAAGTGTACTGTATATCATTTTTGTAAATTTTTAAAACTATAAAACAACATTTTGTATTTGTAAAAGTTTAAATATGTAATGTGGGTGGAAGTAATTCAAAGCAAATTCTTCATAGTGGTTACTTCTTGGTAGAGAAGAAAAAAGGATTCTTGCATTAGATTAATTTGTCCTGTTTTGTTGCTTTTGCAGAAAAAAATTTTGGAAGAAAACATAGCCAAATGTTGGCAATTTGAAACACAGGGTAGTGCTGAATTAGTTAGCTTTTGCTGATTAACAAACCACTCCAAAACATCTTTGCTCAAAACATACCATTTTTAAGGTCTTGATATTGTAGATGAAAATATGGGCTCAGTTTGATTGGTTCCACTGTTAAGGTTCTCCTGAGGTTACTCGTGCCTGCAGTCCACTAGTTCACTGCCAGGTTTTCATGAGGCTGATTACTGTGGGAAGGCCACATCTTGGGCAATCTTTTCTTGCAGGAGCCTAGACCAGGTTGTTCACAAAGTGGAAGGAGGACTTCAAAAGCCACAAGGTGTAAATCTCCATACACAAGCACTTTTTAAGCCCCTGCTTACATAAGACTACCTAACTTTGGCCAAAGCAAGTCATATGGCTAATCCAGGTTCAAGAGGTGGATAAATAGATTCGATCTGTTAATGAAAGGACTTCAAGTATTGAGATCCTAATACTCCTGGTCACAATTGTTCACATTTCTCCTCCAAAAAAATATGTGCTTACTTCCACCTCAGAACCCTCAAAAATCTTTCTGAATTACACTATCAAACTTGAAGTGTAGGATCTCATGGTCTATATCAATCTGTGTGCAGATGATGTTTCTCTGGTGACTCCTATGAGTAAGGCAAGTTATCTGTATTTATCCCCCTACAAACACACACTCCTAACATACAGTGGTGAGAGAGGAACAACATAACTGCAGAGGAAGTAAGTGAGAGACACAAAGCAGTCATTGGTTCGTTGCTATAATGAAATTCTCCTAGACAAATGCTGCCAGGATCTCTTCCCTGGGGATAAGGTCTAGTTATCTTCCTGGAAGTGGTTTCCAGCTCACTATTCTCTACTGTATAATTACAGTGACTCCCTCATCCATCCTCTTGTCTTCTCAGATCTTAACTTTATCCTCTAGACTCCAGGCTCCTCCTCTGAGATGTTCTCACTTTTCTGCAACAAAAGCTGAGTCTATTTCTCAATCTGTTTGCTGTCCATAGAAAATGGGAGGTTCAGAGGCTTTTATTCAATTTTCTCAGTCTCTTTATTGCAAGCTGGGTCCCATTTACTTATATAACTCTTTTAAAAAGTTTTTGTGGGCTTTCTATGTATCAGATAATAGACCACTTCATTTGATAAAAAGCCACATTCTTTGTTTTCCAGACCAGCTTTCTATATTTTGGACAAGTAAGGACACTTAAATCTTTTAGAGGTCTTAACAAAGGGTCTTAAGACTACACCCTTGGTTTGATCTGATGACATAACCTCAATTTTATAATCATGAACCTAATGCTAAGTTTTTTTGGCAGTGCTTTCGGTTTCGTTTTCTAACTTTTATATATTTTAAGAATTTTATCTTCACTGAAGCAAAATGGTTTCATTTTCTAGCTCATCAAATTCCCTTAGCATTTTCTTGTATGTTAAATACTCTATTTCTCCTTCATTTATGAAGTTTACTTTGGAAAGATATAAAAATTTTGGCTGGCATTTTTCTTTTCTTTAAGAAGCCTGAAAATAGGTCTTTAATATATTCTGGCTCATAAGGTTTCTGCTGAGAAGTCTGCTGTTAGTCTGATGGAATTTCCTTTATAGGTGACTTGACTCCTCTCTTTCTGATTTTAAGATTTTTTTTGGTTCTGGCTGTAGTGACTCACATCTGTAATCCCAATACTTTTGGAGGTTGAAGCAGGAGTATCACTTGAGCTCAGGAGTTCAAGACCAGCCTGGGCAACATAGTGAAATTGCATCTCTGTAATTAAAAAAAAAAAATAGCCAGGTTCAAGCAATCTTTTCTTTAGCATCCTGACTAGCTTGGACTACAGGAATTCCACTGGGCCCAGCTAATTTTTAACATATTTTTGTAGAGATGAGATCTCAATATCTTGCCCAGGCTAGTTTCAAAATCCTAGACTCAAACAATCCTCCTGCCTTGGCCTCCCAAAGTGCTACAATTACAGGCATGAGCCACCATGCCCAACTTAGTCTCTATTTAAAGTTTTCAACTGTATTTTCAAATTCCTTCAGTATTTTTTTTTATTTCTAGACATTCTATTTGATTTTTTAAAATACACAAGCACACACAAACACATATACATATGTGTGTGTGTATAAAATCTGTCTCATCTTTCATATCCTGAATTGTTTTTCTGATTTCTATGTGTTGGTTTTTAACTTTCTCTTGGATCTCTACTAGCCTCCTTACAATTCATATTTTTAATTATGTATCTCTCATTTCAGAGTTTTCATTTTGGTTAGCATGCGTTGCTATTCTATAGCAACAGTGTCATCCTTTAGGGTTGCTGAAACACTCTGTCTTATTGTACAACTGGAGTTCTTACTCTGAGTCCTTCTCATCTGGAGATGCTGTCACTTCTTATTTTTGAATTTGTTTTTATTTGGATGAGATTTTAAATTTTTCTATTATTTTCTCCCTTGAGGGTGTGACTGTAATGTATGTTATTTATGATAGTTTGTCTCTGTTTGTGGGTGTTTTCAGAAGGTCAATGCTCTGTATGAGTTCCTTGGTTTTAGGTAACTTTTGAATGGGGCTTCTCGAATGCTGATTGTTGTGGCAATATATTGGGCATGTGACCTGAGTCACTATCTTCTGCCAGGGATGGAAGGGTGGAGGTCTCAGGAAGCTTATCTGGCAGTAGGGTGTTTTGTTTGGTTTTGCAGTCTAGTAGGAAGCACTTAGAAGTAAGAGTAAAATCATCCCCAGATACCCTGATGATGAGCAGAAGCATGGCCCTGACAGTGTACCTTGGAGAGCTTGTGGTGGAATGCAGTAAGGTCTCCATGGCAGTGAGTGGGGAAAGGGCTGCACCAGCTCCTCATCCTGAGTGAGCAGGAATGCAATCTGCTTTCTTATTGTGTCCAGAATTGTTTCCTTCCGGTGGGTTCTTGGTCTCGCTGACTTCAAGAATGAAGCCGCGGACCCTGGCGGTGAGTGTTATACCTCCTTTCAATATTGCGGGGCATCTGGCCTTCAGTTTAGATAAACACTGTCCCTATCTGCAGGTTGCAAAGAAACTGAGGTCCTCAGAAAATGCCCATCCCATGGCGACCACCAATGTGACTTCAGGGCATAACCTCTTCCTTCAGCCCCAAACAAACATCTCTATGGCTTGTCCACATTCCCCTGCATGAACATGGCTGTTCTGTACAGGGAGTGGAGATTAACCCCACCCTTCATGCAAGCCCATAGCCCAGGGATTTGTAGAATTTAAGATTATTATTACTATACTTCTAGTGGCTTAAAGAACTACAGTAGTGAACATTTTTTTTCTAATGTCTTCCCTCTTTTTCCTTCAGCATACACCTTGGTTACCTAGTTTAAAGTCCTCCTCCTACAAAACTTCTGCCAACTAGGGAAGAAATTTTGAAAAGCTTTTAAAGAATTAAAGTTGGTTTTATTCAGAAGACTTACTGAGGACTACAGACCAAGTCCTATAGCCCAGGAGCATTTCTATAAGACTACTCCAGCACAGTATTTCAGCCCACTCTTCATATACAGGTGCTGGGGGCTCAGCATGTGTAAAATCACATCGCACTTGCTCAGAAGTTACACTGAAGCAGAAGTACGTCAAAGTATAGGTGTACGAATACATCTGGCTATGCATTACAGAAGCATAACCAATCCCGTCAGACATCTTATGTGTAGGAAAAGACAATGACATGGGTCAATTATCTTCAAATGAATAGAGAGACTCAGGGAAAAGATGTGAGGAATCATGTGCTCTATTCTGTTTTGTCTTCAAAGCTCTGGAGAGCTGCACATTGTCATGGAGTCAGGGGTACAAGCAGAAAAGAGCAAACATGGCTTCTTACATTTCCTACTTTGCCTCACACTTCAAAAACTGGAAAACCATTAAAATCCAAAGATATTTCTCAAAAAATGTTTGTTTAAAATGAAAATATGTGCTTTTAGTAATTTGGAATGTTATAGTTGCTTGCCTGCGGCTCTGTTTTCAGGAAATATAAAATTACAAAAAAAAAGGTGTATTTTTTTTTACCTAATGATAGTTCTCTGAAGCTGAAACCCTAGCTTTGTGCACAATATAGACTTGAGGCAGTTATTTAACAAAACAATCAAACCAAAATGAATTTTTTTCTCCTATTAGCATTCAGTGTCCTCTGAGGAACATGTCTTTTTGCCTTTGGATAAAACCAAGTGGGCTGGGCGCTGTAGCTCATACCTGTAATTTCAGCACTTTGGGAGGCCAAGACAGGCAGATCACCTGAGGTCAGGAGTTCAAGACCAGCCTGACCAGCATAGTGAAACCCTGTCTCTACTAAAAATACAAAAATTAGCCAGGCGTGGTGGTGCACACCTGTAATCCCAGCTATTCAGGAGGCTGAGGCAGGAGAATCGCTTGAACCTGGGAGGCTGCAGTGAGCCGAGATCGCACCACTGCACTACAGCCCAGGTGACAGAGCAAGACTTTGTCTAAAAAATAAAAAATAAAATAAAATAAAAAATAACAAGTGGAATTACTAGGTTCTTCATGTTTCCAAGCTAAAGAACACACATGTGTTGTAACTAGGCCAATTATAGCACTACACTAAAGCAAAATGTTTTTGTCTCAAAAAAGCCAAAGTCATAATTTTAGTTAATAACAAGTACAATATAAAAAAACAAAAACATTTAGTTGTCAAAGCAAGCTTGTAAAAAATTGCACCTGAATAGCCCTTAGGTATAACTATTAACTGTTCTTTTCTAAACACTTCATTTTTTTCCCGATAATCTCAGAATTGCCATCAATAACAGGAGACCTATGCTCTAATAAAATTATGGTTGGCATTTAGTGTATTCCATCAACAATTAATGAACTGGAAAGTATAAACCCGAAGAGGCATAAAACATTTTACTTTAAACACGAAGAAAATCAATACTAACCTGATCCACTCAAGAAGTAAAAGCACATGTTATTTATCATTCATTTCTCTTTTTCAGATTTACCCTTGCCAGATTCAATTTTGTTTTTGAGGTCGTCACAGAACTAGATGGTTATGTTCAATTAGAGGAAGGAAGAAATAACACACTGGACAAGTTCATTCCCAAACTAGTCATTTTGAAAACTGACTATATTTTGAAGAAAATAGAAATTAATGAAAAAGTATTTGAGAATCTCCATAATATGCACTATCAGTAAGAGTCCTTCTTTCTAGTCTTTTATTTATATATCATTTATATAAATATTTATTAAGCAACTACTGTGTGCTAGCATGTCTGTAAGTGTCAGCATTAGATCAGTGAATTAAATAGACAATTCCATGTTACCACAGAACTTGTATCTTCATGCCCTTTGGTCTTGACAGGCTTTCTTCAGTTTCTCTCTTCTCCAACTGTGAATAATGTCATGTTAATTTTCTCAGCTATTTATGCTTGAATTTTAAAAATATGTTAATGAGGTCTCAGAAGAGGTCAATCAGTTTCACCACAAATCCTTAGATTTTAAATATTTTGTTCTTGATGGCAAAGCTGCTTTTTACTTTAGTTTACTTCTCTTACTGCATTTCAACAAGTTGCTTTTGTAAACATTTCCAGGCGTCTCTTATTCCCGTCCTCCACAGCTATGCCTACACTCAAGATGATATATTCTGCTCAGAAAAAAGGCTGGACCTTGGTAAGCCAGGTGAATTGTGGAAACAGAAATTTGTAATCCTGAAATGGAAGTATGTAGACTGCAAAGAGAAACAAGAAAAGACCATGTTGAACAAGGAGTGTTGAAGCATAAAAAGATGAAACAGGAAAAGGAAGTGAAATTAAAGATTAAAAGAAAATGACTAGAATCCAGGGTCTGAAAATCCAAAGAGACATAGCTTTAAAAAATACAAAAGTTTACAATATTGAATGCTGTAGAAATTGATATATGTTATTATAAATTCATCTGGTTTGCTTAGGTCATTCTTTGTTCTTAATTGATCAGTTTATTGAGATTTTTAGCAAAATATTTTTGGAAACTGGTCAACTAAAGTGTAGACAATGCTGAGCTGGAAATTCTTACTTTTCTACTGACATAAAGTTGTTGAGTTTATCAATTGGTTCCCTAATTTTCAAAATAATATACATAATACTTATCCTACTAAATTATTTATCTAAAGATTAAATTAAAATATATATAAATATGCCTTGTAAAAGGTCATATGATTTTAAGGATTTATTTGTATTTTATGGAGAAAAGTTTTTTTTTGTTTGTTTGTTTGTTTTAGTATACACAATTGCTTTCTATTATCACATCTAATAAACTTTAACTTTTTAAATTTTATCAAATTAAGTGCAATACTCACACATGAGATGGGATCTGACATAATCTTTAAGACTCTTCTCAGGAAATTATAATCAATAAAAGAGCAATTTTGGACTATAAGAAATATGATTGCAACTCACGCACAAAAAAAATTATTCTGAAGTAATATTCTGGGAGCAAAGAAAGCAAGACAATATTAACAACAGGGTTAATTTAGCAGTCAATGATAAGCACATTTACCATAAACTTGGGAGAATATTTGCAGATAACTGAAAAAAACCTGTCTTTAAAGAGTCAACTCCTTACTGCATTTATTATTTTGTCTTTCTGTTTCATATACAAAATGAACTTGAATCATAATCATTTTGCCTAAATGTATGTGAAAAAAGTTTAAAACAGTAATTACAACTCTTACTTTCAGTTAAATAATGAAAGTAACATTTATTTTCAATGATACAATCTGGAAAAACAATTTAAAAGGTTAACTGCCTTCACTGAACCACCCTTTAGGAAAGCAGCGCTGATTAGTTTGAAGAGATTTCATTGCTAAAATGTTTCCTGTCATCTTTTTTCTGCTTTGAATATGCCTCCCTAACCGAAGTCTCTAGATTGCTTATTGGTGAAATGATTTTTTTAAAGAGCATATATGGATAAATGTATCAGTGTATGCATATGCAAACATGTTGTATGTGACACATATATATGGGTCTATGATCTTAGTATTTTTCTCATTCTGACCTCAAGACAGTACAGTTTCTGTTCCCTCATATCAGATTTATTTCTCCTATTTCTTTATTCTGCCCTATCCATCACCTCCTTCACATCTCTGATAAAATGCCACTTACTCAAAGTTTTCTTTCTTGACCAACTTATCTAAAAAGAATGAAGGACCTACAGAGCAATTCTAACCCAGTTTTTCCAGATATTTTTTCACATAGTAAAAGACAACTGTGAGTTTTGTCTTTTACAAGGTAAATATCCTTAGGTTTTGTGTACTTTCATTATTCCTATAAAATTGTCCTCTAAACGTTTTCTACTTTGTCACTGTACCTTTAATGTGCTGGTCTAAAACTCTAAAAACTAAACACATTATCGCCTTCATTCTAGAGGTAACACTTCTATTAAAGTACTTTGAAATTCTATTAGCATATTTGCCAGCCATCTGTTACTGTTGATTCACACTGAGTTTATTAGAAATTTAAATATCTAAATCATATGCAATGCTATTGAGCTATTGTCCCCTCTTAGATTTTGTAGATCTTTCTTAAACCCTAGCATCAGACTCTACATTTATACATATTAAATGTGTTATATTTGACTCCAAATTCCATTTGACTCATTTCCAAATTCTTGATGTAGTTCTAGGGTTTATTTTATCCAATGTACTTATTTGTTGATATTTGAAGATTATTCTGTCACAGAAAAAATTATTCTAAGATTACCAAGTTAATAATAAAGGTTTTATTAACCTACTTGAATCCCTTTTTGTCCTAGTGGTATGGTTAAACATTTGCTGGCACTGCCAAACTCCAGAGCACAATAATACTTTAGAAGGGTACAGAGATATGAAAACACGTGTCATGATTCAATTATATATAGTAATTACATATAGTAATTTCTTTGCAGTAGAAACTCTGTAATAACTGCTTTAATTATCCTATTCAAACTGTTTTCTGGCCAGTGCACCTCAGTTTTGTTTGCTTGATTATGAAATACTAATATTATTCTGGACCCTCTTCTCATTGATATGCACTCCATAATTTCTAACTCAGGATCTCATCGATTTTTTTTGATCCAAATACAAACGATGTGGCAATAAAGCTCAAATGTAAGACTTCAACCCTGACTAACTCATATTCATTGTTCAGATATGTTCTTAAATATTCATTCTCATAACATATGGCCATTTTTACATAAACAGGGAATCCTGTTATTTTGGGAAATTCCCCTTTTTCAGATTAATATATGTATTTAGTGAAAGTTAACCTTCATCATAACTCACCTTCTCAGTCACAGCAGTGATTCATGCCATATAAATTAAATTGTGTTTTGAACCTTACGGCTTTACTATATAGTCCTTATCACAAACTTCTTGAGTAATTATCACTTTAACATGTGAGTATACATCATTACATTGTGGTAAACACATGATATAAATCATGTATGTTGCTCACTATTGAAGCACAAAGATTACCTGTGCCTACCCCAAACAGGTCTACTTTTTCTTCTATGGGAAAAACATACAGTTTAACACTAAAGTTAACATTAAACTCTAACACAAGCTGGTAAATGTATTGGCTAATTCTATCATTACAATTTTGACAGCCAGGCAAGAGGGAGCTCTGATTTATACTTATCATTTTTAAGGGCTTCAGAAATCATGAGCATATAAACTCATGCACACACACAGCTAAGTCACTTGGGGCTCACGAGCCAACATTCACATAAAATCTACAAGCCGACTCTTGCGATTTACATTGTTAAAGTCCAAAGAAATGTTTTTCCATATACCTTGTTCTAAGTCTTCATAAAAAAAACACAAGTACATCTGAGTGTCATGAAGATTTGCAGGTGGTGTTGATGTCAGTGTTAAAGACAAATAATATTTTTCATTGCAGAAAGGAATTACATAATGGAAGCACTCAGATAAAAGACAAATTAATTAATTTGCCGAATTCTTTCTCTCAGATAGAAAGGATGTAATTGATTCTTCCATAATTAAGTATAGTTTCTCAGTAGTTTCCAGGATCTGCTTTCTCATTTTTGTTGGTGCTTCAATTAGTAAACCAGAGGTACTCATATTACTCATAGCATAGTAGTCATAATGGCATGCAGTGGCTGAGGAAATGGGCCCAATAATAACAAATTCATTGTATTATTAAATGTGTGTGTATGTATGTGAATATATATAATAATTTAGACATAATATGCATGGATTATGACTAACATGTTTATTAGTTATATATGTTATATGTAAATATACAATATTTACATATTATATATTTAATAATGTAATATATAATATATATTATAAATTATAAAGTATAATACCAATTTTACTTTGGCAAAATAATGTTTATTAAATTATAAAGTTAAATTTTTTGGAAAATATTTAATAAGACATTAAAACATTTAATTAAACATTTAATTAAAACATTTAATTAAAATGTCAAAAATTAAATAAAACAATGGTTTAATATAAATTGTAATTTAATAGTATAATATATAATATATATGTATTGTAAACATATATAATAAATATATATTATATATTTATATGTATAAATGTGTATTTATAGTTATAGTATTAAATATACTATAGTATATTATACTAAATATACTATAGTATTAAATATTAAATGTGTATTTATATTTATAGTATTACATATAGTATTAAATATACTTATAGTTTATACTATAAATATAAATATTTACACATTTATACATGTAAATATATGTTTATATATAAAGGGATGTATTATAAGGAATTGGCTCACATAATTATACAGCATGACTGTATTGGTCCATTTTCACGCCACTGATAAAGATATACCCAAGACTGGGAAGAAAAAGAGATTTAATGGACTTGCGGTTCCACATGGCTGGGGAGGCCTCACAATCATGGTGGAAGGCAAGGAGGAGCAAATCACATCTTACATGGATGGCAGCAGGCAAAGAGAGAGAGAGAGAGCTTGTGAGAGGAAACTCCTCCTTATAAGTTATCAGATCTCTGAGACTTATTCACTATCACAAGAATAGCATGGGAAAGTCCCACCTCCATGACTCAATTACCTCCCACCTGGTCCCTCCCACAACACCTGGGAATTCAAGATGAGATTTGGGTGGTGACACAGTCAAACCATATTACTGACAGTTCACAAGGCCTGCAGGGTGAGTGGGCAACCTGGAGACAGAGGAAAGCCAATGGTGGAGTTTCGGTCTAAAGGCCAGCAGGCTGAAAACCCAGGATGAGCCAATGTTGCAGTTGAGTCTCAGGGCAAGAAAAAGCTGATGGCCCAGTTCAAAGGAGCTTAGGCAAAAAGGAGTCTCTCTTTCTCAGAAGAAAGTCAGCCTTTTTGTTCTATTCAGGCCTGTAATTGATTAATTCAGGACTACCCACCTTAGGGAGAGCAGTCTGTTTTACAGTCTACTGTTTCCTATATTAACCTCATTCAGAAATACCCTCACAGAAATACTCAGAATAATGTCTCATCAAATATTTGGGTACCTCATGACCCAGTCATGTTGACACATAAATTTACCCATAATAAAGTATAGTACCAATTTTTACTTTAGCAAAATAATGTTTATTACATTAAAAAGTTACATTTTTAGGAAAATATTTAATAAGATTTAATTGAAATGTCAAAAATTAAATAAAACAATGGTTTTAAAATTATTTATTTAATTTTATTTGGTTATTTAGTTGGAATTTATATATTTTAACTTTAAAATGTGATTTTGAATATTTTGGCAAAAATACTGTTTTGAAAATATAAATAAAACAACTAATTTTATTTACCTTTACATTTAATTTAAATTTTAACAAAATTATAACCAAAATTTGAAAACACAGAATACCATTGCATTTATTTTTTAATTCTATAGATAGTGAATTAGGGCAATTAAGATTTTGATAAAACAGAACGTATAAAATTAAATACCAGAGAAAAAGGAAAATTCTAAAAGAAAAAAACAAAAAATCTGCAAATGTACAGTGCTATTATATATATTATCTATCTATCAACTTTAATAAATGTGAGCAAAACCTATAAGTATGACCCACATAAAATTCATGAAAAGTATACATTTTTATTAATGAATATCTGATTATTGGCAGAAACCATGAGAATGTATGAGTAATCCTATGTATTTTTAAGTCCCAAGCCCTATAAATGTGAGTTCCATCGCTCCAAGGAGTACCAGATTTGTCATCAGGACTGTCTGCAGATCTAATTAAGTTGTCAGGCATTCCATTACAGAGATTTTAACATCGAAAGAAAAAAAACCTGAGAGAAATGGAGAAGAAAATAAGGTGAGAAGAGCTTGGGGCCCTAACAAAGAAATTTTTAATGCCAGGCAGAGGAAATTGCCCATGAAAACGCCTAACCCTAACCCTAATACTTACTAAGTTTTGCTTAATTCACCAAACATCAGGAAAAAGTACCAAAATTTTATTGCTACGTCTAATTAACTCACTGAATTTGGAAGCAGAGCTCAGGATATTCTTGCTTAGAATGATGAAGTAGGCATATTCTTTTAAAGGTATGGGACAATAAGGGATAGAATTAGGGAATAAGAAAATGTTGATAGTTCCTTCCAAATGGTCAGATTTGTACTCTAGGAGCGTAATTCTAGCAATAAAGTTCAGGACAAATTAACCCAGGGAATTTCTAAATAATGCCAAATATTATTACTATTATTAAGACATAAGAATTTGCATGAGTACTGTGGCAACTGAGAGAAAGTATTTTCATATATCTCTATACAAGGGAAAAGTGATTAACCTAGGACACCATTACGGGGTTTATACCAATCTTTATCTATGTTTCTCCTGGACTGCCTTCAGAAATATTCACTTCAAAGCAGGAATACAAAGACAGGCTCATTTCTAAGAGACATGAATATCCTCTGAGAGTTGGTTTAGCCTTGAGAATCCCCCATGGCTTGCTCAACATCCCTCAGACTCCATGGTATTTTCAGGAGTTCCCATTCAATCTTTATTTCTTTTCTCTTTCATTCAAGAACAATCTTATATCGTGGTCCAATGGCTCTCCCAGTTGTTCTGGATCTCTTCCCATTTTCTCTCACATGGGTTTTTCTCCTAAACAAATTCTTGCATGTTTAACCCCGTCTTCACATATTTTTCTCAAATGACTCAGACTAACACAAAAGCAGAGATAATATGCAGACAGGAGTATGTGCAAGCAATTTTGAGAGTAAAATTGACAGGAAATATTAGCTGATTTTATTGAAGCAGAAGAAGGAAGAGTGATGTACTATTCAAGTTGTGAAAATGATGATCATATTAACTGAGGTTTCAAAAGTAGGATAAAAAGGAGTTGAAAGCAAAAATTTAAGTTCAATTTTGGAACATATTCAATATGAGATGTCATGAGCACACGAGAATGATGCCCAGCCGGCTGTTACAAGTGTTGGCTATGAACTCAGGTGATAGACAAAGGCCAGAGTTGCATGCTTGACAATCATACACACAGTGGAGACTATCTGAAAAACAGCGCAAATTGTTGAGATTTTATACTACTTGTATGCTAACCAGTCAGCCTGCCACAGTTTTATGGATTCTGGTAGAAGGTATGAGACTCCTGGATCACAGATGGACAATTCACTACTCATGGCAATTGCAGTAGCAGCATCACTATTTGTGCTGTTGTCACAAGCCTCAGGTACCACAGGGCCACATGAAGAGGTCCAGATGACAGATGACACTTGCACACACAGGAGGTTAATTATAGAGAAGGAATTCTGAGCTTAGGAGCCCAATATTTCATAATGAGCAGTAAACATGCTTGTTCTTTCTTCTAGCAGGTGGCATTATCTCTACTTTTCAAAGCTGCTGAGTATTCAACTATCTTTGAAAAGGTAGTTGAAATGGCTTACACACAAAATGTGCAGAAACATAAAAAACCCAAGGAAAATTGTCTGGCAATACATATTTTTCGGTATGTTACCAGCAAACATACCGAAAAATAATCAAATTCTCTTGAAAAACTGTAATTCTAGTTGAAACAATTTGGTCCCATTTTTCACTTCAGATTATAAAAAGTGTATGTTTCTGTGTATGTGTGTGTGTGTGTGCCTGTGTGTATGTTTATGAATATGCTTTGTTTTGTTTTCTGATCCAGTCAGGTCTGGGATGATGTATTTGTTTCCTATGTTCACCATAAGAAATAACTACAAATTGGGTGGCTTAAATCAACATAAATTTATTTTCTTTTAGTTCTGGAGGCCTGATGTCTGAAATCAAGGTGTCAACAGGGCCATGCTCCCTCTGAAAGCTCTAGTGAGGAATCCCTTCTTGCCTCTCCCAGCTTCTAGTGGCTTGAGCTGTTCCTTGGTTTGTGTTTTGCATAAATTCAGTTTCTACTTCCATCTTCACCTCATTTTCTCCTCTGTGTGTCCTTTCAAATCTCATTTCTCTTTATGACACTTATCACTGGATTTTAGGCCCTCACTAATCCAGGATTATCTCACTTTAGGATCCTTACGTTAATTATATCTGCAGATAAGTTTTTGCAAATAAAGTCACATTCACAGATTTATCAAGTTAGACCTATCAGTTTCAGGGCCTGAGCTGGGGGGGCAATATTCAACTCACTACAGAAATGTACAGCAAAACAGGCTATTAATGATGTTACAAATGTGTTTTCCTAGAACAATGGCAAAAGTTAACATTCAGCCCACACCCTTGTTTCAGGAGTCATAAATACCGGTTTGTGAATTTTCTATTAATCTCCTATATTCATTCACTTTGTTTCTTCTTTTAGTATTTCCCTTAAGATTATTAAAAACTCACCTATCTTATTTGTTTTAAAAGTTTAGTTTTAAATTTTGGTTAAGTTCTTTATGGATATCCAGAGGTAGTCATGTCTATCGATATTTTTCTACATTATATTTTCCATGGCTTTAAAATATTTTTTTAATTTCAAATTTCTTCTGTTGCTTTTATGTGTAGAAGATCCTGAGCCAGTCAGAAATGTGATAGACAATATCTTTTTAATTTTGTCTAACTTTTTAAATTTTTAAAAACAGTAAGCTCTTTAATCCGTCTAGGATTAAATTTGGTGTTGGTATGCAGTAAGCATCTAACTTTTATTTTTTCATCTATCTTTGCTAACATTTTTCTTTCAGTCATTAAGTTAGCCTTTTAAACTTCTTTTCATATGTAAAGTGTCATATTCAGATTCACTTAATCTTTATTCATTCACTCGTTTAAAAACTACTGGGTGTCAGATATTCTCCAAGCAAAATTCTAAATGCTGTAGAAACTGCAATGAAGGAAACAGACAGAAATGTCTGCCTGCATGGAATTTATAATAGAATGAGTGGAGACAGACAATAAAGAAACAATAGTAATAATAATATATGGCATCTTACATGGTGATAAGCTTGTTATGGAGGAATACCAACCTGGGAAAGGGGAGAAGAAAAGTCTGACTGTAGGATTTTAAAGAAAATTGTCAGAGAAGGTTATATTTGAGCAAAAAAGATAAAACAAGGGAATGAATATCTGAAGGAAAGTATTTTCAGACAAAAAAACAAACAGCAAGTGCAAAGGCCTCGAAATGGAAGGTATCTGACACAGAGAACAAAGCCTGAGGGGATGAGATAGAATAAGGGGGAAAATAGGGCATATCTCTGAAAGATATTGGGTTCATATTGTCTAGGATCTTGTAGATAATTGTTTGGGTTATGTTTTTTTTTAATTATTTTCTCTCTTGAAAAAATAGGCAGACAGTAGAGCATTTTAAGCAGTGAAATGGCATGACCTGATTTTTACATTATTTTATTTCATTATTTTTAATGAGATGGGAGTCTCACTTTGCTGCCCAGGCTAGACTGGAACTTTTCAACTCAAGGGATCCTCCTGCCTCATCCTCTCAAGTAGCTGGGACTACAGGCATGTGCCACCAAACTGACTCACTTGTACAAATAAAATAAAATAAGCAGAAGTTAGAAAAGGGAGGTATGAGCAGACTATTGCATGAATCCAAGAGAGAGATGTGTAAACTAGGATTATAGCAGTGAAGATGGTGGTAATCAGTTTAATTCTGAGTACAGTTTGAAGATGAGGCCAATAAGATGTCCTAAATGACTGGGTATGCTTTGGAAGAGAAAGACACTCTCAGCCAACTTTCAGGATTTAGCCTTGAGCTTTTAGAAAAATGGTGTTGCCCTAACAGAGATGGGGATATTGCATTAGGTAGAAATTTTGAGGAGGGAAAATGGTGATAAAATTTAAATGGCTATTACTCTTCCAAGCAGGGACTTTGAGTAGATAGCTGGAAATGAGTGTCTGGAATCTAGGACGAAGTCAGTATCTGAGTCATAAACTGCAGATACAGTAAAAGCTGATATTATAGAATTAAGGGGCAATTGTTGGACTTTGGATCTTGAATAGGTTTAAAAAAAAGATAACGCTATTCCCACATGGGGCCATTACACTTTGCCTAGGAACAAGTTTCCCACGGTAACAGGGAGGAAAGGTAGAAGTATGGGTACAGATGCTGGTAAGTCACTGAATATTTTTGGAGCTCGTCTAATGTTTTCTATATTCTTAATAAAGGAGAAAGCTAGGTCAGCTGTGAGTGAAGACGTGAGGTACTACAGGGTTGAGGAGGAAAGAGAATGTATGAAATTGCTGTCTAGGAGAGGAAGGTAGTCAATGAACTAGGAAAATACTGTGTGATTCCAGGCAGTACTAAGGGCTAACTTAAATCACAAAATTATGACTTTAAAGTGAGACTAATCAGTATGCTAATGTGGTTTTCTTCAGACCTGTTCATCTCGGTGGGAGCAGATAGAACTAAATATACCAAGGTTATGGCTTGGCCAAATTAATATTATGAAGCAAGAGAAAAGAAAAGGGATATTTATAAGGCAATTATAATAATTATTGACTATGGATTTTAGGCTGGGTAAGGAGGAAAATAAATAGGCAGAGAGTGTAATAAAAAGCTAATAAAGTTTCGACTTCCAGCATTCTCACTTGACCCACCTTTTTCCAGGGCTCTGGGTGGGGCTGTCATCGTTTGTTAATACTTATGCTTGTGATTTTTCTAAAAAGGAATTTTAACCAAAATCTTTCTTGAAGGGCTGTTACGGAAGTCTCCATGAACAAAGGGAAGTAAACAATCTAAAGTGAATTTAACAATGGCCTGGAAAAATCACTTCAAAGGAACTAAACACGATTTAGATTATCTTCAAATATGTTTACATTATGTCATAGTTTTGAAATTGATACCATATTTCTTAAGTGATTTTTATAGAGTTAGCCCTTACTATATATTGATATTTTTATAAATGTGAGGTATTTGATAGGCTGGTTAAGACTAATTAGTACGGGGGAGTTTCTTCTACCTCAGGAACATGCAGGAAAAGACAATTTTTTTTTTAAGTAAGAAATTTGTGCAATTATCCTAAAGTTTGCCCAGTCTCAAATTGGATTTATTTCCTCTAGGTAAAACCTAGCTCTCAGAGGACAAGCCACTTTAATAGTAATTATGACTTTGACTAAGTAATATAATATCTTAATAACTCAATATGTATATCTTTGGATGAATGTCTTTCTCTTCAAAACAGTCACTTTCAGAGAATAAACAGTTAGTTTAATAATATTTTCCTTATTAAAAAAATTTCTAGAATTCCTCTTAAAATTCCCTTCAGGGCTTAGGGCACCATAATATCTATTAATAAAGCCAATTACTACTTATGAAACTCTATATTAAATATACCATTTTGATTGATGTATTTAAGTTCACCACCTCATAGTATCTTCCCAATAAAATAAATCTTCCCAATGAAATAAAATAAAGGGTATTTCATGCCCTTTCTAAAAAGACTTTTTTAAAGAGTAGTTTTATGTTCAAGCAAAATTGAGAGAGAAAGGTACAAAGATTCCATATATGTCCTCTGCCCCTACACATGCTTAGCCTCCCCCATTATTAACATCCCCCTCCAGAGTGGTGCATTTGTTATACTTGATGAAACTACATTGATATATAATTACCCAAAGTCCATAGTTTACATTAGGGTTCATTTATGGTGTTGTACACACTATGGTTTTGGACAAATGTACAACAACATGTGTTCATCAATACAGAATGATTATACAGTAATTTCATTGCCCTATTAATTCTCTGTGCTTCATTTATGTATTTCTCCCTACTTCCAGCCACACTCCTGATTTATATCCTTTTCATAGATGAGGAAAGTTGGACATAGAGAGGTTTAATTGCTCAAGATCACATATACTACATAAGTAGCAAAGTAAGAAGTTTTTTTGTTGCTGTTGTTTTTGTTTTTTGTTGTTGTTGCTGTTGTTGCTGTTGTTGTTGTTTCGAGACAGTCTTACCCTGTTACCCAGGCTGGAGTGCAATGGCATGATCTTGGCTCACTGGCAAAGTAAGAATTTTAAACCAAATTCATAAGACTCAGCATCATCACACTATGCTACCTTCCATTTAGTATGGATGTAAAGATAACATTGTATCAAATTTAGATTCTAGTGAATGTATTTGATATTAACCTATATAATAAAAATATTTGTTAAGCACAATGAAAATTACTGTTGTAATTAAGATAAGAAATTTTACTTTATGTCTGAAATTAAGTCTTATTGAATATTGACCTTAGATTTTGCATGTTTATGCCTGGGAAAGTGACCGTATGGGCAGTTCCAAAAGAGAAATTAAAATGAGTATAATGCCTCTCATATTGACTCTATTGATGGAGAATAAAGCAATAAATAGTGTTTTCTCAACTAATAAAATCTGCACTGTAATCCCACCTTTATGGAAAGGGCAATTATCAACATAGTAAATTATTATTAATACAGGAACATCAACATTAATATTTTGTTCCATTCTATCCTAACTATTTAATTAATTTTTATCAGAATTTGAAAATTTCTGCAACAATTTTGGTCAGAACCTGAAAAATTCCTGTAGAGTATAAAAATGTTCATACAAATGATGCCAGTGATGGTTTGGATGAATTTTTTATTTAACCAAAAAGTTATTCTCAGAGAAAATTTGCTAGAAAGAGCACTGTATATTAGAAGATCTCATAAGCTAACGGTATATTTCAACCTAAATAAGTAACCTAGAACTAGAAAATTATTTAGTTTTTAATACAAGCTAACATTTTCAGTACATTTTCTGTGGATGAGCTGCTATTCTAAGGACTTACATTGATGAGTTCTTTTAAATCTTAAAACAACAAATGTAGGTTGGGTAAGGTAGCTCATATATGTAATCTCAGTACTTTGGGAAGATGAAGTGGAAAGATCACTTAAGGCCAGGAGTTGGAGACCAGCCTGAGCAACATAGTGAGACCCCTGTCTCTACAATTTTTTTTTTTCAATTGACAGGTCATGGTGGTGTGTCCCTGTAGTCCCAGCTATTCAGGAGGCTAAGAGAGGCAGATAGCTTGAGCCCAGGTGTTTGAGGCTGCTGTGAGCCATGACCGTGCCATTGCACTCCAGCCTGGGTGACAGAGTGAGATGCTGTCTCTGAAAAACAAAAAATGAAGAATACAAATAAATAAAAAAGAAAATAAAAAACAAATGTAATAGGTACTAATATCTTTTAGTAGTCGATTCTGCATTAAGCTGTCTGGATGGATC
This sequence comes from Gorilla gorilla gorilla, assembly GCF_029281585.2. Classification (NCBI taxonomy): domain Eukaryota; kingdom Metazoa; phylum Chordata; class Mammalia; order Primates; family Hominidae; genus Gorilla; species Gorilla gorilla. Next base: position 137,906,667 of record NC_073227.2, read on the forward strand.
TGCTTTCTGTCCCTTTCCTGGACCAAAGCATTTATTTCCCCAGCTGCTGGAAGTTAAAGACCTGTTAAAGACTTCACCTGAGTCTGTCACCGTTGGAACTTGATCTGAAGCCAAAGAGATTGCCTCACAGAAGTTAATGCTCCACCTAAGAAAGACCCTACAACTCTGCTTCCTTCACTTCCTTATAGGTATTGTTCTTCTGAGTAGTCCCCAATAAAGCTCCAAGCAAATATCCACAAGACAGTCTCTATATAAGGAGCTTGACTTAAGACATATTTCTGTTTCATTAATGAAGAAGCAGAAGCCTAGAGGCTAAGCAATTCATCAGTATTCAAGCAGGGAAACAAAGAATAGAGCTAGGATTTTGAGTTAGAAAATCTGACTCCAGAAGCCCTGTTTTTAAACATTACGTCATTTTACCTACTCCATTAAAAACAGCACGTTATTTTCAGCAGAACCAAAGGATGTTCAACCATTACATGGTATTCCAGGAGGACATTTTAACAATATACGTGTCATACAAGAGAATAAGATTTGCTGTGAATACCCTCATTTACCTCACATTCGCAGAATATGACCATATAGTTTCTTCTAAAGTTTATGTTTGAATGCGTTGAAATTATGAAACTAACAAATATCATGAAAACCTTCAGATAAGCTAGAATACACATGGAAAATATAAGAGATATTTTTTACAGAATCCACAATATGTAGTAACTTTGATTAGTAGTAAAGATTGACATTATGTTCTTTACAGTTTTTTAGCAAGCACTATCATTTATATGACTAGAATATTCAAAACAGGTGTTCTGGCAGGAATGGACCAGCAAACAAAGTGCAAATTTTCATGACATATTCAGTGAATTGCAAGCAAAGACATCCCACTTGTAAACAACCCTTCTGTTTAATGCATTCAGCTTGTAAAAAGGAAGAATCTGTTGAGTCAAATATAGTTAAAAAAAATTATCCCCACTTCAAAGACCTCTCCACAAAGGTAGTACAGACAAAAGACAGTTGCATTATTTAATAAGAATTAGAGAGCATGTGATTTGTATCATAAGCAAGATAAGGTACAATATCTCTGCTAAAATATTGGAAAGAGAAATCTCAGACTTTTATATAGTTAAGTAGAAATAACTCTTTACATATATGTTTCCAAGATTAATAACTAATCCTCAAGTAAGACGACTCAACACCACTTTTTGTTACACACAGCTCATAACTTTATATGGCAATTGGAATCGCCATCTGTGTTAGCTAATTGACTTTATTCCAAAGAAAAACAAACTTCTCACATTTTTATGAAAGAATGTAGTTTTATAATTTGAAGCAAGGTGCACACTGAAGTTAGACTCCTATCTTGCCACAGAAATAGGGAGATGAGGGTGCTATCATTCTGATGTTTATATTTTAAAGACATGGCTCCCATGACCTTGAGAAAGATATTCCTAGGTCACAATGCTGTCAAAAGACCTACGTCATTTTCAAAGAAGAGAAGAAAGTACTTGTAATTACAAGTTGTTTAAGTAAATTTTCTTTTTTTTTTCTTTTGAGATGGAGTTCGCTCTTGCCACCCAGGCTGGAGTGCAATGGCGTGATCTCTGCTCACTGCAACCTCCACCTCCCTGGTTCAAGCGATTCTCCTGCCTCAGCCTCCTAAATAGCTGGGATTACAGGTGCCTGCCACCATTGCCCAGCTAATTTTTGTATTTTTAGTAGAGGCGGTGTTTCACCATGTTGGCCAGGCTTGTCTCAAACTCCTGACCTCAAGTGATCTGCCCGCCTCAGCCTCCTGAAATACTGGGATTACAGGCATGAGCCACCATACCTGGAGTCTTCCCTTATTTTCTTTTTCTTTCTTTCATTCTTTTTTTTTTTTTTTTAGATGGAGTCTTGCTCTATCACCAAGGCTGGAGTGCAATGGCGTGATCTTGGCTCACTGCAATGTCCGCCTCCTGGGTTCAAGTGATTCTCCTGCCTCAGCCTTGCGAGCAGCTGGGACTACAGGTGCACGCCACCATGCCCGGCTAATTTTTGTATTTTTAGTAGAGACAGGGTATTACCTTATTGGCCAGGCTGCTCTTGAACTCCTGACCTCGTGATCCACCCTCCTCAGCCTCCCAAAGTGCTGGGATTGCAGGCATGAGCCACTGCACCTGGCCTCTTCCCTTATTTTCAATAGGGAAAATTAAGCCTTGTGTTTTAATTTTTATTTGTCATTATGAAACCAAAACTTAGGGAATAGTGGCCTAGACAAAGTATAATTTCAGGAGACCCTAAAGTTATTCCTATTAATGACTAAACAAATCACATTTGTAGTCAGATGTACCATGCGACTTCTAAATACCTTACTGAGGTATGTTCATTCTTTCTAAAGTGTTAGTCACTGAAGACAAATGAACTACTATTTGTAAACAAGAATGGAGAAAAACAAAGTATTTGCTTACAATTTTTCCTAAGAAGGGAAAATATGTGGGATTGCACCATGAATACTAATTATACTCAAGGAAAAGTTTAAAAAAGGGATTAAGACATCATTACATTGTTAATATTTAAGATTGACAAGGTGTATAATTGTTTAACCTTAGATTTTTTTCATTATTTCTTCTTAGAAATGTGAATCTACCTCGAAATAATGCAATATATTTTTGCATCTCTGGACAAAAACTGTATATATAATGTGGCTTGTGACATAAGTTTCACCCTGCTTCCTTACTCTTGAAAGCCATTAAACTTAACTTAGTCCATCCAGAATTAATTATCTCAGCAGTCAATTCTCCAATGACAGTATACTATACCTGTAGCAAGTACCACAGATGGCTGAAGACATTTTTCTTTTCTTTCTTCCTTTTAACACGAGTTATTTTTCTATTTGTAGAAATATATGTATACATACATATCCCATCCTGTAATTCTATCAGTCAATAACAAAACATACATAGATTCTGTAACAATGGTGTTTGAGAGATCTTGTGTGGAATGACAATACTTTTAAAAGATTCTGCTTTTAACGCATGTTTCTTTTCTGCTAAAAGACATTCTGCAGAATAAAGCTCAGAACGCAAGGAAATCAATTCCCAAATGGGTCTGTATTCCCTCAAGGCCACTTCTCTGCTCTTTTGTCATTAATTGTATTGACAGCTGGTAGTTCCTACTTTGAGACAATTTATCTTCTCACTGCATATTTATTGAAATATATCTTGTTGTATTATTGACCTTACACCATGAGGAAGCAGTGAATAATGGCAAAAATCCCCTGGGTCCTGACAGATGGTTTTAGTATTCAACTTTGCTGTCAGCATTAGGCCTCACAGCATATGCAAAACAAAAGAACATTAGCCTTTGAAGGGAAAATGAAATGTTACCTGAATTAAAGGAGCAATGTGGCAATTCATGTACAATATTTGTGTTTAATCCTGAATTTCAAAGGTAAAGTATCTTCAGTTACAAAATAATTTCCCAAGTTTAAAGACAGGAAATACAAATGGATTCAATATGTGTACTGCTGATATTCAGAGCCAAAGGGAACTCATGCAGAGCCAGAATGTTCAAATAATTCTAAACTTTGTCTTTATTAAGTAAAATGTTTTCAATATATCAGTAATATTCTACTTTAATATAAAATATAAACATCTAAAGGAAATATTATTTATTAAATATGAAGATTTTGTGATATTTAGGCTCAGTATATGCTGTATGGACCCCTGCTTTTTACTTTCTCTCTTTGCCTCTTCTTTATCCCTGCTCCAATTCATTCTTCATTTTCTCTGCAGTGTCATCTTTCCCAAACACGGATACAGCTATGTCACTTTCCCTGCTTAAACATTCTCAGGAATACTCAGTTTCCTAGAAAATAATGTTCGAATCTCTTAGTAAAAATGCAAGACCTTCCATAATATGGCTTCTGTTTGTTTTTTCTCTAGTCTCATAACCAATTCTTCTCAAACTTTATAGTTGAATTGCTCTGCAGTGAACATATTTCAAGATTATTTCAAATGATCCATGCTTTCATATAATTACCTCTTATTGAGTGAGGGTAAATCTGTGAGTTGCTTTTAACCAACAAGATATAGCAACTATGATGGGATGTCTGAGCTTTCATTGGATTGTGTTACATGGTAAAAGTGATGTGAAGTCACCTTAATTGTTATGTTACATTATAGAAGGTTCCATCCACCAGACTGGAGAGAGACTCTCCCTTTTGGCTCTGAAGAAGGAAGCTGCCATATTGTGAGAGGGCCAACGAAAAAGGCCACTTGGCAAGGAATGTGGGCCGTGTCAAGGAGTGGACAGTAGCTCCTGGCCAATAACCAGCAAGAAAATGGGGGCCACAGTCAAACAGCCACAGAAAATAAATTCCTCCAACAACCCAAATAAGCTTGGAAATGGATTCTTCCTCAGTCCAGCCTCCAGATGAGAGTGCATCTCAAAAGGTAGTGTCAGGTCCTCTTACTTAAGGATTTTACCTGCTTAAACATTCTCAGTGATAGTCAGTTTCTAGAAAATAATTGTTCAAATCTCTTAGCAAAAATTCAGTTATTGTCAGTCTTGGCCTGTTGATTCTAGCCTTGGGAGATCATGACCTGAGGGGCTAAACCACGCCCAGATACCTGGCCCATGGAAACATGAGAATAAACATTTTTTTAAAATGTATCTTGCTTTAAGCTGCTAAAGTTGTAGTGAGCCAAGTTGATTGTCCATGCCTTTAATCCAAGCTACTTGGGAGGCTGAGGCAGGAGAATCACTTGCGCCCAGGAATTTGAAGCCAGCCTGGGCAATATAGCAAGACCCTATCTCTAAAATAAAATAGAATGAAATAAATTTGTGGTGATTACTCCATGAAGCAACAGAAAACTAATACATGCTCTTAGTTTCCTAAACATGCCACACCTATTCATACCTCTAGCCATTGCTCATGCTGATATCTCCTTCCCACTATCTCTACCTAAAAAAACTCCTGTGTGTGGTTGAAGTTCCACTTAATTATCTTCACTTTGAAGATGTCCTTGGTCTAGAATTTTAGAATCAAAGTCTCTTTCTGAATTTCCATATACCTGTTATAGGTCAAATACAGCATCTTGCATAATGTCCTCTTGTTAAGTGCCTGTTTATCTGTCTCCCTTCCCCCATGCTTAAGCATATATGTATGTGTACACAAATAGAAAAATATATCCAATTAATCTAATGTTGCAAAGAAAAGAACTGTGATTTACTTTTATTTCTACATCGCCAATCACAAGTGCTTGGTACACATTTATATGCGTTAAGTCAGTATTAATAGTCACTTTTAAAATATATTAACAATTATTATGATGTAACAATTATAATCTAACAATAATTGAAATAATGTATTATAAACAATATATTCTGTATAAAATAAATATATTATAATAACTATAATATGCTATTATTTTATATAATATACATTATATATGTCATTAATGAGCATTAACTATGTCCCATGTAGTGAGTTAACACTTCACATACATTTATGTTACTCAAGTACATATTATTACTGATATTTTAAAGTTATAAAGCTAGGCCAGGCATGTTGGCTCATGCCTGTAATCCTGGCACTTTAGGAGGCCAAGGTGGATGATCACTTGATGTCAGGAGTCCAAGACTAGCCTGGCCAACATGGTGAAACCCTGTCTCTACTAAAAATAGAAAAAATTAGCTGGGTGTGGTGGTGCACTCCTATAGCTACTCGGGAGACTGAGGCAGGAGAATTGCTTGGACCTGGGAGGTGGAGGTTGCAGTAAGCTGAGATCCTGCCACTGCACTCCAGCCTGGACAACAGAGTAAGACTCTGTCTCAAAAAAAAAAAAAAAAAAAAAGCTAAAAAGCTAAAATTGAAGCATGTAGTTGGACTTCTGTTATTTTTAAATTCTCATCATTTCTTTCATACCATGTCCTTTTGTTCATTAACAACAACTGTGTTTCCTCTAGTGATGTCCCCTCTCTGATTCCACTAGGCACTCCATCATGAATATCAATGCCCTTCTGCCACATGGGAAGTCATGTGACCCCCCCACCCCCGCCATGAGGCTAACCAGACTCTTCTCTCAGATATGAAATGAGGATAGTGAGAGATAGCTCAACATTTTTATCTTACATGTACATACACTATATGTTAAAACTGCTAGTGACCATTTTTCTGGACATTGAAGAGAAAACCACATGCAGAAGGAAGTCCATCAGAACTAATACAAATGTCATGAAATAGAACTTTGCCTAACTTTTTTGAGCTCCTAGATTGAGTAGTTAATGAAATAAATCTTACCCCTAAGAAGTGTTTGAATTCATAATTTCCTTTATGTTTGAGCTAATTTAATTTGGATTTCTCCTGAAAAATACAAAACCCAGTGTCTCACTGACAGCAAATGATGAAAATCAGGATCTGAATTTAGCTCTGTGTCTGAGACCAAAATCATAGTTTTATAGCAATTTATTGCTTTCTCCTCAACTAGGATGTAAGCTAGTTAATATAGGATGTAAGAACCCTATATTAAATATTCTTATATACAATAATACTTTCAAAAAAGTATCTTAATTACGCTAATTACAACAGTGTTTATTTATTATACACATGTAATAAACAGCTTACAATAATAATACTAATCCATTATTTTTATATATTATTCATATGTAATAATAAAAGTACATATATAATAAAAATGTGTATTCCCTTTTAGTTATATTTTTAAAGGTTTGCATAAATATGACAATAAATATCTGTGAGTTGATGAGCAGAGGTAGCAACCTGCACTTCACAAATGTATCACATAATAAAAAGTCAAATAAAACTTACGAGTTTCATGCAGATTGGTCTCTAGGGCAGCCAAAGAAACAATGAAATGCAAGAATCAGTGCTACAGTAGTGTACTTCTTTGTTTCAAAATACATATTTGAAGCTTTCTTTAGTCATTTAAATAGAAAAAAGAGGAATAGAGATTGACCTAGGTTATAACAGTCATACAAGATATAGAAACCATTTAGATTCTGCATTTTTCTCATGTGTTTGTATTATCTTTACAATAATCATATTTTAAAAATTAAAACAGGCATAATTTTCATTTTGAAAGGTTTAGTAATTATATGTAAGCATTTTAATTCCATCTGTTAAGGTATTTGGTCTTAAAGATTACTAGAGGGCTTGAAGAATAAAATGAATCTTATCCTGTAGAAAATGCCAATTTCACTTTATTGTGGGACAGAAAAAGCACTTACCTTGCTTTTTTAATTTTCTGTTACATTTCAGTGAAAATATTCTATAATATTTTGAAATATAAGTTGTATGCAATGTAGTAAACCAAATAGCATTGTCATTTGAATAATAGATGTATGAAAAAGCACATATGCATTTTTTCCTGAGATGAAAGGCAATATGTTAATCCAAAAGGCTTAATAAAATCCTGCAGAATGAAGATATTTAGCAAGCTAGATAATTTAAAATTAAAGCAGAACTAGAAGCAAGGTACAGCCTTTGAAAAATAAGTGCCATCTCAGCATTTGATGTGCTTTCTGAGCTGTAACATTTTGTTTTCTTACTCTATAGATGTTGAAATCATAAAAATTATAATAATAAACTATTTTAGTTCTATATAATAATTGAGTGACATTCTTAAAGAGCCACTAATTGCATCCATCAATGAGCTGCAAGGTATTATTTTTTTTTCATGTAAAGATAAGCTTAGTAGTGTCAGTCTTATGGTAAGCCGCAGTTAGCCCACATACCTCAAATTCAGCCACTTGTTTTACTTCATCGCAGGATTTCTTAATTCTACATGGTGTAACATTAATAATATGATGAATTGCTGTGAATTTATATGTGCAGACTAAATATTTTAGAACCCTGTGGTCACCTTTATTTTTGAAATCTTCCTAAAATAGTTAAATCTACATGTTCGTTTTATTTTGTGTTGTCTAAGTAGGTTAAGAAGAAAACCTTTAAAACTTCTCATACTATCTAAAATGCTAAGTAAGATGTATCACTAACACTAAAAATAAAGTTTAAGTTTAGAATTCAGAAGGACACATCATGTAATATTAAGGTTGGAATGTACACAAAAGATCATTGAGGCTAAAGTTCTCATTGTGTAAGTGAGGAAAGGGTGTTCTAAAAACATACCTGACTTTCTTGGCATTACAAGAAAATGCTTAACTTTTTCTTTCTCCTTCAGTCTTACCTGGCAAAAACACCAACTCTGAAGTTATGGGCTGAATTGTCTTCCCCTCAAAAAAGATGTTTTGAAGTCCTAGACTTCTGAACCTCAGAGTACGAACTTATTTGGAAATAGATTAATTGCAAGTGTAATAATTTAAAATGAGGTCACATTGGAGTGGAGTGGGCCCCAGTCCAATATAACCAGTGCCCTTATAAGAAGACGGCCATGTGAAGACAGACATGCAGGGACAATGCTATATGACTGCAAAGGTAGACACTGGATTTATGCAGCTGCAAGCTTTAAATCAGCAATAGTTGCTAAAAAGAATAGGATGCCCCTAAAGTTTTCAGAGGGAGCATGGCACTACTTCCACCTTGATTTTTCACTTCTGGCCCCCAGAACTGAGAGACAATAAATTTATGTTGATTCATATCTCATAGTTTGTGGTCCTTTGTTATGGCATCCCTAGGAAACTAATATGTCAGGTCAACCCATGAATCTGCTTTTTATTTTGCACACAGGGCCATCTAAAACGGTAGAGAAAACCATAAAACCATGTGGACATGTCTCACTTGAATTCATTACCAGAATGCTCAAAAGAATGCTTCATGACAATCCTACTACACTTCCCAAGCAAATCTACTTCCCCACACACTAGAAGGGTGATTTCACAAAGTCTCCTCTTCTAAACTATCCAGTGCCCTCTACCTACCTCATTTGATGAGCATGTCTTTATACCACACTGAGATAATGGAAGCAATTTAAACAGACTCCCTCATCTTCCACCACCAAATATATCATTATAAGTAAATATGTAAACGTTTATTTTTTCTCGTTACACAAGCAGAAATAGCCCTACAGCTCTCAAAATAATTTCTGTTCTGTGTGCTCCTTATACATTCCCTCTCACCTTAACAATGTCAATCCTTGTTTTGTTATGTAAAATGTTTTCCTTGTCCAATATTCTAATGTTCTGATATTATTCTATAAAAACACAATTTCAGTATTATTTTGTAAAATCAAAGACAAATAAAACTTCTCTTTGACCATAAATACCCTTCCAATTATTCCTCATTTCTCTCCTCCTCCTCAGAATAAAATTTCTTAAAGAGATGGGTGTAGTTTCTATCTGTATATCGTCTATCTGTATATCTGTATATCCTCGTCTTTTCACTTTTCAGAACACACCATTCTAACTTGGGTCCTCTCCACTCAACTGTAACTTCTATTGTCAAAATTACCAAAAACCACTATGTTGCCAAATCCACTGGTACTTCTTGGTGTTCACTATAGGAGATTATCCGAATCTTTTATTAAGTTTGACTGCTCCTTATTCTTAAAATATTTTCTTTTCTTGATTTCTTACCTCTGATTTTACTGTTTGTTTGTTTCTTTGTTTTTCCTAATCCCTGGCTTCTCCTTTCCAGTCTCCCTTTCTGCACACACCTCCTCTACATTTCCTGTCAGTGCTGGAGTTCTTGATATCAGTTGTATCTCTTCAGAAGAGCTCATCTGGTCCCATTGCATAGACAATATTTCCAAAGATATATTCTCAAGGTATAGTCTAGCACTGGCATCTCCTCTGACTTCTAGACACATCTATGTCTTGAACTGCTTGAAATGTCCTCTTGGAAATTTGATTGTTACCTCAAATATAACATCTCCAAAATGAAATGATCTTCAAAGCCTGTTTCTTCCCCATTATCTTCAATCTTAGAAAATGATATCATCAGCCAGAGACTCAGTCCAAAAGCCTTGGAGTTAAGCTTAATTACATTATTTTCCTCTACCTTCTCTCCACATCTTGTCTAAGTTTTATTGGTTCCAACTTCAAACTGTAACTAAAATACTCACACTTACTATCTCCACTGCCAACAATCTACCAAGATTGCATCATCTTCTGCCTACATTATCGAAATAGCCTCCTACACAACCTGTTTTCTAAACAACACCTAGAGAAGTATCACAAACTGGATATGTGAAGGCCGTATCTAGCTGGGAGACGTTTTACTTAAATTCATTTGAATGTCTTTAGAAAGAGAATGTGCCCTCCAGTTTATCACAGCTCTTTGTGTACATCAAACCCACTTGACTCATTAGGCTACAAGCTTGTCTCCTGTAATAAGCCGAGTTTTGGATTACGATCACATGTCATCTTCCGAAAGTGTAAATCAGGTTAATGTAAGATCTTGCTTAAAACCCTCCAATGGCTCATTATTGAATTAGAGGATGTTCCACACTCTTGACTGCTGTCTTCAAGACCTTGCGTGATATAGCATCTTGCCTCACTCATTAAGACTCCTCACTCATTAGTATTAACCACATCAGTTTATTTTTTTATTATTCTTCGAATATGTCAGGCATTTTAAAATGTTATTAGTATACATTTTCCTTTCTGCTTGCAATGCTTTTCCAAGTCATTTGAAAAGACTGTCCTCCTATTGTTACTTAGATATTAGATTAAATGTCACCTCATCCAAAAAAAAAACAGCTTCAGTGAGAATTCCCCTCTGCCATTTAGATACCTTCAGATAGTTCTCTCTATTATATCCTCTGTATTACTCCCTCTATGAACTTATCATTGTCATTATCTTACCTATTTGTTCACATGTTAATTGTGAGTCTGTTCTCATAAGTACGTTGGAGCCATGGCTATAGCTGTCTTCCTTGCCGCATCTACAGCATCCTGTGTTTGTTTGTTGAGGATAATGGCCTCCAGCTCCATCCATGTCCTTGCAAAAGACATGATCTTGTTCCTTTTTATGGCTGCATAATGGAGATGGGGAAGAGGGAGAGCATCAGGAAGAATAGCTAATGAATGCTGGGCTTAATACAACTAGGCAATAGGAACTTAAAATAAAAATCAAAATAAATATCAATTCTGCCATTTCTAACCATGTGAACTTGTGTATGTTGCTTAATCTCTTTGCGTCTAAGTTTCCATATCTGCAATGAAAAGATAATGGTAGCATCTACTGCACAGAGCTGTTTGAATAGGTATATGTTATGCACTTAGAAAAGTGTCTGCAATACAAAGGGTAATCAATTTTGTTCCCTGATTTTATTATTTTTGTGAAAAATGTAAAGGTAGATATTTAAGTGAATGGAATAAAATCAGCATGTTTGGTATAGAACTTATGAAACCAATATAAAACCCCACTACTTTATAATATTCTGATGTATAAATGGAAGAAAAACATTTATCTAAATGTACTTTTCATTAAAAAGAAGATTAGCTTTGATCTTGACTATTGATTTACTTATTGACCACAATGTTTTAGACTAAAATAATGTCAATACCAGGCGCTGTTTTAAAGACAGGAAAAATAGAATGGTAAAATAGACCAGCTTTTAAAGCAGTAAAAAGACCGCAGAGCTAGACAAAGAAATTATCTCTTCTAACAGTCACATATTTAACTTTTATTCTGTCATATCACTGTGTATCTAGTGCTTATATTCTAAGATTCTTTTAACATCAATAGTTCAAAGTTATAATAATAGAGTTATACAAAAAAAGAAAAAAATATTCATTTTAGGTAAGCCAGATAAATTTCTTTACTTTCAGTCTTTTGTTACTTCATTTTCTTTAATCCTGCCTCATAATACTTCTGCAGAATTTCTCAGTCCTAGCAGACCCACATAAACCTCAGTTCTGTTTGTTTAAGTGTTTTCAAGTAAATATCTTTCTTGAAAAAGTTTATTGTTTCCCCAGGAAGCAGAATCCTTTCACATTTATTCACAGTTTATATCGAGCATGGCAAATTGAAGTGCGAATTTGTTCATCTATGTGCCAATAATTATAGCTTTTCTTTTTCCTTCTGTGGCTTTCTCAAACAAAACTTGATGTGCAAATGAGATTACTAACCAAGATTCACTGTCAGTCTAAATAAATGGAAATCTTGTCACCTTACACTGTTTCTAAATAGTAATGTAATTGAATTGCCATAAGAAAGATTTGTTATAGTTGCTATGGCTATGCAGCTAGTCTGTCTTATGCACTTATTGAGGTTAGAGTACCTGTACAGACCTCCAGGGTGTAAAGCTGGAGGGAATTCCAGGACTTACCAGCTCGGGGGAAAAAAGAACCCTTCTGCAGTGAAACTTGAAGCTAAGAGGCCAGGTCAGAAACTGCCTCTAAGGATTGAACTAACTAAACTCTTTAGAACACAGATAAGAAGTTATCATTCCAACCTTGCAGCCTTGGATAGAGTTTATTGAAGCCCATTGTCTCCAAAAGTCAGGAAAATAATAATCTTTCCTTTCAATATCATCCAAGTCACCACTGCCCCAAACCTAAACAGACTAACCTAAACAGGATTTGAGGTAAATCTTCACTAGCAGACAAAGATTATGACAAAAACAAGGTGGACTCAGTGGCTTAAAACGTGGAGACCTAGTCAAACAACCAAAGTAGGTAGTTATATTATGACAGATTTAATGGAAGAATTAGAAGAGTACTTTACTAGAAAATGATTTTCTGAAAATAAAATTGGAATTCTTAGAAAACAAACTTTAAGTTTTAGAACTAATAAAAATGACATAAATTTACAAACTTAAAAGATGAACTGACATACTGAATGGATTATAATTTAAAAAAAGGGATTTGGAATATCAGAAAAAAGCATTGTTAACATTTTATCAGTACCGGTATATTATTCAAAATCATACTGAGATGTATATCTTATGATATGAAGAAAACAAGAGGAATAAATATACAAAAATAAAATGTTCAAGCTATCGTAAATTTGCTCAAAGCAACATTTTCTCCATAGAAAATTTAAGAAAATCAACGGAAAAACTATTCTTTATTATATTTTTGGAAGTATGTTTTTTCTTCTATGGTGAGCAATTTATAAGCCCATTGAAGTCAGTTTTATGGATATATGTAAGTGTATATTGGGTGTATTTAGTAAATAAATGAATCTCTCCTTTGATTCCACCCAATACACATTATAATTGTGTAAACGTAATGACACTCAATAAATATTTGTGGAAAAATATTTGATTTTTCTTTGCATTCAGTAATATTTCCTCCATTAGATATGTGATTCATTTATATTTTGTGATATATGCTATTGAGACTTGGAAGTTGGTCCCTCTAATCATTAAGCTTTTTGAGCCAGTGGTATGATTGGCAGGAATATATTCTAACCTTCTACTGTTTTTCAGGTAAACAATGTTTTACTAAAAGGATTAAACTACCTTTTAGTAATATTTATAAATTTATTTGATGTCCAGAAATGTTTAATTTCTCTTCTGCTTAAAAATAGTTTCAGCAGGAGCTACTTTCGTCTAAGAGTACACATTTAGGTGTGTACAAATAATGATTATCTCATTGATTGTTTCCAAAGTATCCTAAAGAATACATGTGCTGAATGTTTTAATTTACTTAGACAAAGGTTACCACCACCAATTATTTATCATAGATTAAATTTATTATTTCACAAAATTTACAGGAAGTGTATAAGGTAGACAATAATGATTATAACTCATAGTACCAATATAATTTCTGTATTTTATCTTTTTATTGCCAACTCCCAAACCTGTATCTCTTATTCTATTTGTTCCTTTCAATCTATTTGACTAGATGATATCCTTAAGTCAAATTCAAAATGCTATTGAATTATATGTTCCTAGTTTCCTGAAGAAATAACTGTTGTACAATAAGAACTTCTGTTGTAGAGTTTAAAGTGTAATGAAACAATATCTTATTCTGAAAAAAAACTAATTGTTAAGCAAAAGTTATCTGCAATGCTATGTCCTGAAACAGCATGAGCAGAAATGGAAATTGAAAATGAACTATGGAAATTATTTTGTATCTATGTTACTGATAATTATACAATTCTTAAAAGCATATTCGCAAAACATAAAACAAGGAAATGTTTACTTTTATAATATTAAAGTTTAAAAGTACATATATTTGTGTGTATATGTGTGTATATTCTCATCTGTATAAAAATCTGAAAAAACTCATTAAAATTTTAACAGTGATTATCTAGTTCTCTAAATAAAAATTGAGTGACATTTACATTTTGTAATTTTATACATTTCCAAATATCTAAATTATATTTTGTTCTTATAATTCCTACAAAATACAGATGATTTAGTTGGAAAATTTGATTAGAGTTACTTGATAAGAGTTCTAGAAAGGTAAATTTTGGCTCTTGGTGAGGAAATGTTCTAATCAACAGAATTAACTGAAAGGTATTGAAGTGTTACCTTGAGTGAGGATTTCTCTCAATGTGAAATGATTAGAACACATATCTCTCCTTATAGCAGAAGCTTTAGAGAGGCTTCATCCTTAGCAGAAGTTTGGCATCTAAAGCCTCTCATCTCCCAGCCAACCCGTAATCATACTAGAGTAATCACACAGCAAGTGCCATATTCTGTTTTTGTTGTTTTAGAATTTACTAATAAAATATATGTGTATCTATGAATTCCTATATAGAAGCCTCCTGGTCTCAATAAAATACTCAGATAATCCATTTTAATTCATTATTTAAAAACATAGTGTAGGACTACATATAAGGTATTACCTCATGTGATTGGGACAAGATTATTAACAAACATCATATAGTCCAGAAATTATTTGTGATAAAATATAGATATGAGTAAAGACTGTCAAAAGCGTGATCCCAAACTGATATTTTTAACAGCCTAAACATAAGAAAAAAATGTGAGTTTTTTACTACTGAAGTCATTTCCGTTAGAGGCACTGAAAGAGATACAGACTAGAAGAATGATATGTGGGCATACTGCAATGCTCATATATTTTCTGTGTTTTTGTCCTGGTTTATTAAATATTGTTCATGATTTGCTTCTTGTTTTTCTTTTTAAATATTCCCATGCAGTTTCCCATTTCTTGCTATTAATTATTATTCTCATCCATCAATTACTCTAGCCATCTTTGATTCATATATTTTTGTTCCATAATCATTTAGGCTCAGAGTATATCTGGCTTCTCAGAGTTCAAAATGAAATTTGGCCCTTTACACTTAAAACTTTAAAGTTACAGATTTGGTGAGTAAATGCTGAAAATACATATTTTAAAAATTAATTTAGAAGTTTTCAGAAACATTTGTGATTCACAGAAAAGGAAAACACACACACACACACACACACACACACACACACACACACACACAAAACATGCTTATTGAGGCAAAATCAGATTAACCTAACAGACATTTTTAGCTTCAATTTAAAAATTAAGAAATAAATACTTAGGAAGTTACAAAATTTTAAATTCACTTATACTTGTCATCTATTAGTAGCTATCTATCTAATCTACACACATACACACGTTAAGATATTATCAGATATGTTTTGTCTAAGGGCAAGAAAAGACTCACAGGAAGTGGAGGGTGCCTGTTTTTATTCTGGTGTGCCCAAATAGTTACTATGTCTATAGTTGTAGTCAGTGAAAGTGCTGTTATTAGAGCAGCTGAAGCAGCCGCTTTATGCAAGGGGTCCTTGTGTCCAGAGTAATTCATCTTTCCCAGGAATCTGGGTAACAAAGATGAGGGGAAATTGGGCTCAGTTAATCCACCTTCAGCCCAACTGCCCCACAACTCCATCCCAAATCATTGATATGATACAAGTGTATAATACAAACAATTATGTTGACAAGTAGTTTTGATTTTTATATTATCATCTTTATAAAGATTCTACCCTTAAGTTTCTGCCATCCTGTTTGAAAATCATTGCTCAGAAGAAAGCTTATCATCTGGTGATGAATAGCCAATTTGAAAGCTATGGTAGATAGGCTGGGCGCGGTGGCTCACGCCTGTAATCCCAGCACTTTGGGAGGCCGAGGCGGGCGGATCACGAGGTGAAGAGATCGAGACCATCCTGGCTAACACAGTGAAACCCCGTCTCTACTAAAAATAAAAAAATTAGCCGGGCGTGGTGGCGGGCGCCTGTACTCCCAGCTACTCGGGAAGCTGAGGCAGGAGAATGGCGTGAACCCGGAAGGCGGAGCTTGCAGTGAGACGAGATCGCACCACTGCACTCCAGCCTGGGCGACAGAGCGAGACTCCGTCTCAAAGCAAAAAAAAAAAAAAAAGCTATGGTAGATAATTATAATACAAATACCAATTTCTGAAATTGTGAAAAATAATTAGAGGTTTTCCTTTAAAAAGTGAAATAATTTAAAAATAATAATTTGCCATTTACCAGATTATATTCTAAGAACTTAATGTCGCATTATTTTATTAAATCCCCACAATGACCCTCTGAGGAAAGTTATATTATTAACAACACTTATAGAATAGAAAACATGGTTTCTAAAGCTAAAGGACTTGTCCGAGCTTATAGAGTACTGTTATGATCTAGATATGGGGGAATTTTATGCCCCCATTCCATGTTACTTAATTACTCACTAAAAGGAATATATTATAAAAACAAACATCAATATTGATTTTTCTTTTTATCAATTTTTATTTATTCATGTGTAAACTGACACTATTAACCTCTTCTAAGAGTTAATCCTTAGACAGGGATTTATATTAAAATTGTATGACCTGATAAGTTTGTCTTAATTATCTAAACATGTTAAATATGCATATTTGAGAAAATTACATATATTTTTTAAGCTATGTGTTAATATAGCTTAGCAATTACAAGGAATTGACCTACAAAACTAACCCTTAAATAATGAGTTATCTAAGACTAAAATATTTAAAATAGTCGGATCCCAAGTGACTGTAAATTCCTGCACTAACCATTGCATTCTGTTTTGCTTAACTAAACAAGTATGAACTAACTCAATTGCATTCTGTTTTGCTTAATGGAACAAATATTTGATAATCACAGTTAATTATCATGCTTGTTAAATACTAAATATAAATAAACAATAAAATGTATTTTGGTCATTTTAAAGTAAATTAGCTATGATTGTAATTAATTGGGTTTCTTTTCATTTGTCTTTCCTTTACAAATGTTACTGAACTCTAAAATTTTCTTTAAGGTACTAAAATATTTGAAATTATACATATATAGATATATCATTCTCTTATTTTGAAAGAGATGTGTTAAAATACAAGTCAAAAAATGGAAAAAGTTATTATTTTAATTATTTTACATGTCAGAACCAAAGTCAATTTAACTAGTTATGGTTTAAAAATAATGTGTGGAGGAGAACTCTTTCTAATATTTACAAGCAACTATATAAATAATGAAATCACAAAATGTAGAGTTAAAACTGTCACATCAAATAGCTAATGGAAAGTAATATACGTTAATATTGATTTGAGAGATAGTATCTAAATTATTTAGGCTTCCTATTGATTTCTTTTCAGAATGTGAAATGTTTCTTATAACAAAATCAATATGGCACTTCACAAGACATTTGGCCAAAAGTGAGACCATTCTCTGGGCAGCACATTCGTACATTCAGAAACATATCTATTCCATCCCCATTTGGTTACCACAATAAATTTGTTGATAGAAATGCTAATTTGAGGAATACAATGGACAACATATATTTGCTACTAAGCATGGGCCATTCAGATATTTTGTACAGCTAGATCATAATAAAAAAGGGTAAACAGACAGATGAAAGATAAAATAAGGAATACATATTCATTATGGTAGCTGTTGATTGTTATATCAAAAAGAAAAATAATAACATTAACAAAATTGTTTTAGAGACTGTAATCTCTTAAAAAATATTAACAAACAAACACAAACATGTAAACTCCTGATACTGAAATTCAAGTTTTGAAATGAGCAAAACTAACTTCTGCTATTTCTATGTATACTAGAAAATTTTTCAGCATGAATGGAAAACCTGTTATATAAAATGAATTCCATCTATTTTAGACATATTGTGGACATTATTACAGCTAAATAAACTAAAATGTATTTTAAATTGTGTTATTATAAATGTTATTTTAAAAGGCTATAAAAGTTATTAAGTGTTCCTGGGTGCCATGGCTCATGCCTATAATCCCAGCACTTTGTGAGGCCGAGGCGGTGGATCACCTGAGGTCAGGAGTTCGAGACCAGCCTGGCTAACATGATAAAACCCTGTCTCTACTAAAAATTCAAAATTAGCCAGGTGTAGTGGCGAGTGCCTGTAGTCCCAGCTATTTGGGAGGCTGAGACAGGAGAATCACTTGAACCCAGGAGGTGGAGGCTGCAGTGAGCCAACTTCATACCACTGTACTCCAGCCTGGGCCAGACAGAGCAAGACTCTGCCTCAAAAAAAAAAAAAAAAAAAGTTATTAAGTGTTATACCCTAAATAAGGCTATGAGGTGGGATCTATACCTCATTAGAAAGGTACTCCAGGTTTTTAAGTAAGTAAATTTTATGACTAAAAAAAATTTTCCAAACTAATTTAAAAAATTTTGCAACATTATTTTTCAATGCTTTTATTTTTTTGTATGCACACATTTACATTTATAAGCTATTACTGCAGATTTTATAGTCAATCATTAATTCAATTTTTGCTTCTGGATCTAATAGCTTTTTTGTATTTAACAGACATTAGTCACATAAATACATAAGCAGTAATAAAAAATTGCTTCCAACAGGATTGAATGTAGATAACTTGCCATTGTTTACACAGAACAGATCGTTTGTTTCTACTATTGAGATTTTTACAAAGGAGTTGTGGGGAATGTAAAAGTTAAGGGGATTCACACAGTAAGAGATGTAAATCTTGAGAAAGTATAGTTTAAATGGAGACTAGTCCAGTGCCCAAGGTAAAGTTCATCACTTTAAATCTGCTGGATGTTCTAGGCTTCACCAAGAAAGCTACACTCTTTACATTCCTTTCTATGCTATGGAGTCAATTTATGAAGATAAAATAGGGACAAAGAAAAGCGTGTGCTTTGGGTTGGGTCATGCCGTTGGTTATATTTCTTAGGGAGCTGTTGGCAAAATAAATAAACAAATAAATAAATAAAACTAAAATAAAAGCAATTTGGTAATGGGGAAATGTATTTATTTATTTTATTTATTTTATTTTTTTGAGACGGAGCCTTGCTCTTTGTTGCCGAGGCTGGAGTGCAGAGTGGCAGCGTCTCGACTCACTGCAACCTCCGCTTCCAGGGTTCAAGTGATTCTCCTGTCTCAGCCTCCTGAGTAGCTGGGATTACAGGCGACCACCACAACACCCGGCTAATTTTTGTATTTTCACTAGTGACAGGGTTTCACCAAGTTGGCCAGGCTGGTCTCAAACTTCTGACCTCAGATCATCTGCCCGCCTCGGCTTCCCAAAGTGCTGGGATTACAGTTGTGAGCAACTGTGCCCGGCCAGGGAAATGCATTTTTAAAAATGAACTGTAGATATGGAGATCTTTAGAATCCATCTAACCAGAGGCAGAATTGTTCCTCAAATCCAAAATAGGACCTGATATACAGTTGGAGAGTAATGCATTCTACTTGTGTGAGTAGGAGTGAGGTAAGACCAAAATTAGGTAGTACCATAGTGCAACCTATTAGTTTTGTTAACTGATAGTTTCTTGTTATTGCCAATATTTGAACGTGTGATTGTGAACAATCACAAGGAAGGTATATGCAAACTAATAAGATTTAATTCTTGGAGTAACAACACTTCCTGTTTAATGTTGGGTCCTTTGTGTTTCATTTAATAGACTAAGCTTTTGTAACGTCATCTGTCTTGAAGGTTATAAAAATGTGCTATTATAAGTTCTCTGTAACTTGAGTGTGTTTGCTCTTTTCTGTCATCAGAATATTTTGTTCAATCAAAGAAATTATGTTATTGACTTCTAGCTGTATTTAAACTTAGGAGCGCATAGGAATAATCTAAAAAAATATGTGAGGATGCTGACTAGATTTATAATTTGTGCAAAAAAACTCACTCTTTTTAAAAAACACAACTCAAAACCATCATTATTTCTCATTTATTTGCGTTTTTATTTTCTGGGATTTGAAGAATAAAATAAGAGGTACAAAATGTTGTTGGAACTGAGATTTTCAGTGTTATTCTCTGTCACAAATTTTCCGGGAACTTTCTAGGGAAAAGCTGAGACAAAATAAAAACTTGTTTCTATTGTTATAAATAGTGATGGAAAATCAATCCCTTCTGTTCTCTAACTACAGGCTTTTATTTACATCATGCATAAATTTAATTTAATATGGGTACTCAAATCACATTCTTCAAAGAAATGTAAATATGTGGGCTTCAACTCTGAAATCCTGGCAAATAAAATAATATTCAAGAATTTTCCCACAGATTAAAGCCCCTCCAACTCTGTATCAATAAATGTCAATGAATCACTCAATGAAGAAACCAAGTCAATCCTGAAGATGCCTCCTTCCATGCCCTCAGATATATAATCCTTCAATGAATCTTATCAATTCTGCCTCTATATGTTAAGCTCATTTATCCCTATCTGTCTCCATTGCCATACTCTGATATATCTCTGCTGCCAAGTGATAATTCATTTATCACTATGATTTCTTATCTACTCTATCCTTAACTATTCCCCTTCCATAATTTCTGCAATCTCCCACCAAGTCTCCATTCTCTGCAGAGTAGACGGAGTGATTTTCTTAAAATGCAAATCAGATTATTTCATTCCCATGCTCAGAAGTCTCATTGCTCCCCTGCAGAAGAAAATGAATTACAAACATTTTAGCGCGCTTTACATGTCATTGCCTTCTCTCAAGCATTCTTTTGTGTCTGTCTTATAATAAGCACATAATAAATATTATTTAATGAATGCATTGTAGTAAAAACATCAATTTCTAATATATTACACAATTTGCTTCTCTATATCATAAATTATTTGTTGTCACTCTTTCACACACACACACACACACACACACACAAAGAAAACCGAAATCAAAAACAAAACAAATCTCCTTGATAAAGAAATTTTTGGTAAATTTGGTTCTTTAATTTATCTCCAACACTAAATATGGCCTCTATATTAAATCTCCAAATGTCACTTATCAGTTGACTAATGATAATTGCAGTGGCTTCCTCTATAAATGAGAAAGTTGGAAAGGTTGCTGACTCTCAGAGGTGGGAAGTGTTGCCTTCAGGAATTGTTTCGGAGCACCTGAGAGCCTGTGTGTGTTTGTCACGGGAGGTGTGCTGCTGGTGTTCAAAGCATAGACACCAGAGATTCACATCATCTCACAACATATTGCACAGTGAACTATTACTATATATCGCACATGAATTCTGACGTTCTGGCCATGCATTTATGTAGATAAAAAACTGGTTTGAATTATCTGGGACTAAAATATTATTTCATTTTACACATAAATACAAACAGTTTTGTATGGTTTTAGTGTATGATAAGTTTTCCAGAAATGAAGCTACCTTGACCATTGAGGTATTGTTGTACTGTTATTTTTTCCTGAGGATTGTTCACCATTTTGTAGAATTCCATTACTGCTGGAAAAGACGTTTATGGCATTTAAGTTACTAATATAATACCACATGTTGAGTCTGTATTTCTAGTTTTCCCATTCATGAGTTTTTTTTGTCTGTATGTATATGTTTGTGTATGGGAATATATCTACTTAACCTTTACTGTAAATTACAAATGTAAAAAATTAAAACAATATGCTTTTTATTTCCTTTACTTATCTTCATATTTATTTATTACAAGTCGACAGAACCATTTGGCTACTTTGTTCTTAAGCTTTCTTGCCCAATCCTTTACATATTAAAATAGATATGTCCCTTGCCTCACAATAGGGTTATGTTTCAATAAACCCATTGTAAGTTGAAAATATTGTAAATCAAAAAATGCATATAATACACCTCACCTACCAAACATTGTAGTTTAGTCTAGCCTATTTTAAATGTGCTCCGAACACTTGCATTAGCCTACAGTTGGACAAAGTTATGTAATGTAAACCTTATTTTATAATAAAATGTTGAATATCTCATGCAATGTATTGGATACTTTACTGAAAGTGAAAAGCAGGATGGTTGCAAGAGTACTTGAAGTGTCATTTCATGCAAGTACATTGCATGAGATATTCAACATTTTATTATAAAATAAGGTTTACATTACATAACTTTGTCCAACTGTAGGCTAATGCAAGTGTTCCGAGCACATTTAAAATAGGCTAGACTAAACTACAATGTTTGGTAGGTGAGGTGTATTATATGCATTTTTTGATTTACAATATTTTCAACTTACAATGGTTTTACTGAAACATAACCCTATTGTGAGGCAAGGGACATATCTATTTTAATATGTAAAGGATTGGGCAAGAGTACATATCACTTTTGCACCATCATAAGTTCAAAAAATTTTAAGTGGAAACATTATTAAGTCAGAGATCATGTGTACATACATATTATTTAATAAACATTACTTTTTCTTTATATCAAAGTCATGGAATTATCTTGACAAAAATTATGTTTGTAGGTATATTAAATTATCTTAACTTCAGGTCAGAATATTTAAGGGCATGTGGTAGGCAGAGTCATGCCACCCCTCCTCCAAAAAAAGATGTCCATATCCTAATGTCTACAGCATGTGATCATGTTACCTAATGTGGCAAAAGGAACTTTGCAGATGTAACTGAGTTAAGGATTTTCAGAAGAGATTATTCTGGATTAGCCATTTGGGCCCAGTATTATTACAACAACCCTAATAAGTGAAAGAGGAAAGCAGGAGAGTCAGAATTCAGAAGATGTGATGATGGACATACAGATGAGACGGATGCAGATGCTTGCTTTAAAGATAAAGGGTCCAAACCCAAGTAATACCAGCAACCTCTAAAATTTGGAAAAGGCAAGGAAAAAGATTGTCCCATAGAACCTCCAAAAATAATGCAGCCTGGCTGATCCCTAGACTTAGGCCAGTGAGACACATTTTCAGCTTCTGAATGCAAGAACTGTAAGATCATAAATCTGTGTTGTTTTAGGCCACAAAGTTTGTGGTAATTTGTTACAGCAGCAAGAAGAGACTAATATGGGGTCTCTAAGTAAAATTGCACTGGACAAGGAAGACTTTATTGAACGCTGTTGTAATAGAGAGATTGCACTCAACTCTTTTTTAAGTACTCCAGTAGTTTTGTCAGCTAGTCAAAAAGTACTGGAGGATATTAGAGGACAGGTCGGTCAATGTAATTAGGCCATCTGTGTGTGCCAGTTGTCGTTTATTGAAGTTAGGCTTCTACCTTCCCACAGAAACTGGGAAATAAGAGGTCTATGTTTACCTTTCAGAGGGATAGTGCCCAGGTTCTTGAGAAAGACACCCCTAAGTTTAAAACAAGCAAAACACTCCTCAGTTGTAAAATTCTGCATTTTAAAAGGACAGAGAAAAGATTTGTGATTACACTTTTTTTTTTTTAAGTAAATGCTCTAGGAAAAGAGAGGTCAGGGGCCTAGAGTCAGGAAGAAGCCTGTTTAAACTTTCATCAAGCTGTGGAGGATGTTAAGACTGTCTTCATCAGGGGCATTAAAAATATTTGTTTAAACATATGTATTGTTAAAAAAAAGTAGTTAAAAATAAAAATAAAAATATTGTGTCTGGCAGAGCTGAGAATAATTAGACTGGATGAATTTGAATTTTGCCTTCAATTTTTAAAATTAGATCTCTCAAAATGTTGAATATTCAATGTGCCATTCTGGAAAATTTGTCATAGATTGTTTTTATTATCTTGCTATTATCAAGATTCACCTGAAATTCTGTTTTCCACAAAGGCTTCCTTGGTTTTCAAACCCTATTATCTCTCTCATAAAATGTCTTACAATTAAACATTTTCCATATACACTTTTGAATATATGTCATGTCTATAATTAGATTACATGTTGTTTGAGGCTAAAGACTTTGTCCTGTCCTATGCTGTGTTTTTGCAATCACAGAGAATACGATGTTACATTCTTAACACAGTATGTACTCAGGAACATATGGTCATTGCTTGACTGTTCTCTCCTGAATTTTACTAATGTGGTTAGAATAAAAATTTCAGAATATTTTTGAATTACTTTAATAGGAAAGTATAAATACATCTACACTACTCTGGTCAAAACTGAAACATTTATGAGAAACCCTAATTTTTGGCGTCTTACATTTTGCAGGGCTAAGGACTGCAAACACATTTATCAGAATATATCCGTGCTGTTAAAATATGTAATTATATAAGACAAATACTTTGATTTAACATAATATTTACCAAAGTCATGTATAACTACTATGAATTAATTAAGCTCACTGTCTCATAGAACCCTCTGCCATGATGGACGTGTTCCGCATCTGCACTCTTCAATACATTAGCCACTAGCCATATGGTACTATTTGGCACTCAACATATGGTTACTGTGTTTGAAGAACTGAATTCTAAATTTTATTTCTTTTTGATTAATTTGACTTCTGGCTTGTAACCACCATAGTGAGAAGCTCAGCACTGAATCACTGAATTTATATAATTATTTTTAACCATAGGCATTGACCTGAACTCATAGAAGAATCCTACAATAACTGTTTATTATAAAATAATAAACATATAACTTTCAAAAACATTGACATACTGCTATGTAGATTTCATTTTTTAAGCCACTGAAACAACTTAAATCAAACATCTTACTTCCATAAAATAAGTATGTTTATTTTGTTTTGAAAGGATAGATGAAAGACATGTGAAATCCAAGGGAAAGATATAAAATTCAATGTTTTTACCATGAATGCCTTGTTAAACTAATATTGAGATAAACAACACTTGTCACTTGCAGAGTTATACTATTATTATTTCTTTTAAATTTATATGCTCCCTTACATGATTTCAATAACCTAGTAGCACTTTGTCTATGTTTATAAAAATGATTTCTGAATTTTATATTCATGACTATAGTTAGACCCAAATAGTAGAGATCATCTTTATAAAGTTTTAATACTTCCCACAAGGCGCTGCTCTAATCTTTGACATTTTCCCATTTTTTTAGGTGTGCTGTAGACTGTTTTCAACTAGTTTGACGTTTTTCTCATTCATTGCTGCCCTGATTTTTGCACCTCAATTTATAATTTATTATTGATTTTAATTAACCTCACGTAACACACAATCCAACTGACAGGTCCAAGAACTGAGTAACAGCTTGGGAAACAAAGGAAAAGACAGCACAGCAGAGCCTCAGAAGGAATGGAGTGACACATGCGGAGCACTTAAGAAAGAGGAAATTCATGTCATGGAAAGATATTGTGGCACTTTCTTTAAATCAAGAGAACTTTCCATGATCAAATTCCACACACAATTATTTGGCTCCTCTGGAAAATGCAGGCAGCACTGTCTGGTGACCACATTGTGTCTTTAACAGGTGTATTATTTTATTAATTACACAAGATGGGAGAAGCTTTTTGTAGTTCATTGTCTGCAGTGACATGATAATAAAACAATTTGGTGTTCCAAATTTTATATATTCTTTATTCTTTGAATCATTTTGAACTTCTGAAATTCATATTGCAGACTTCAAACCATGACTTTATCACTAATTATTATGATTTTAAGAGACATAAAAACTCGAAGTAATAGACTCAAATTCAAAGAAACATTTGATAACAAAATAGAATTTTAATTTAGAAAGCCATCACGATTTGCAACAGAAACTAACTTTTGATGTTTAAGTTTTAGAAGACTACATATAAAAACCAGATAATTGAAATGCAAAACATGAGATTTTTATCTGTAAAAGTCAGAAAATTCAGTTTTGGTCCACACAGCAAAACTATGAACTTTGATACCCTTGCTATAAGTAAATAATTACTTATTCCTCACCATTGCAATGTTCATCCGATAGCAAAACACAAACACCAACTGAACAGTAGTACCTCATTAAGGATCTTTTTCCTTGACAGGAAAACTGTTTTCATCTATACTTTGCTATTGCTATACTAAAAGATTTTCATATGTGATGAAATTTCAATGAGAAGCATTATAACTTAACATGTAGAGCATAATAGTTAATGCATCATGAGGAAAGTCTGCCAGCATTCAAATTATAGTCTGCCATTTACTCCCTTTGTGACCTTGGACAGGTAACTTAACCTCTTTCCTGATTATATTTATGAGGCCAGAAAAAGATCAGAATAAGAGAATGTGCTCCACAGCCATCAATTCCCCCAGGATTCCTTGTGTTCTCTTCTCTATTCTGAACATAATCTGTGGCAATACAGTTGGGATAGGACCAGTGAACAAAAGAGCAAGATGTGGTTGCAGCCAATCAACTCCTGTCCACTGTGCTTGAAGCTGTGTCTTATGGTGGGCATTGTTCATTTGGTAAAATCACTTGCTTTCACACTCTGTATGAATTCATACCAGGCTTCTCATTGGGCATGTTTTTATGTTAATCTGCTGTCCTTTCTGTGAAAAAGAAAGAAAACTGGGCTCACTATGTTAACAATCTTCATGCTACCTACCCAGATCTCATGTATGTGAATAGTAGAAAAAAGTCTTTCCCCAGAAGTTTTATTTTGGCAGTTTTCTTTCAAGTACATCACAGAGTACCTACTTAAATATAATCTAGGTAAACATTAGTGTTTCATCTTCTGCCAATTGAAATTCAGAGCAGTTGTAATAGGAACTGAAGGACCAAATGCTCAGTGTGTCTTGAGCACCCTACTGAGAGGATCCAAGCACACAGTGACTTTTGAAGTCACTGTGGGCTCTAGGCTCTAATCATTACCTTGGGAGGTGCTAAAAGAGATGAGAATGGGCCCCATGGATGCTTTTAACTGGTGTTATTATCATTCACAGGAGAAATCACTGGATATATATCCCTGAAGTAAAACTGAACAATTAAACAGAAGCCTGGCTAGAAAGCATCAAGAAATCACAGGGTATATTCTGATTTATAGGAGATCAGAAAAAGAAATATTTTATCATTCAATAAAAAAATTAAAACATCCCTAAAACTCAAATCCTTTGCAAGGTTCAGGTAATATATCCACCACCATGTTTTATTGTAAACTAAGTTCAACCAATGTCAGCTCAATAAATAATAATTTAAAAATTCTCCTTCTGGGAGCATATTACAAAAATATTTCTATTTTATTTTTATATATCATATAAATCCTATATTATATTGCTATTTTTATAAAATCCTAGGACAGTACTGAAAAGAATGTGACAAGAAATTGTTTATATAACAATATCTCTGAGAATTGTTTTTCACAAGATACATTATTTGAATTTTTAAAGGATCAAGTTGTTTAAATATTCATTTGTGCCCTGAATTTAGTTTTCGAGTTCCCGTTAAGGAAAGATGCTTGGAAATAATTTAATCAAAATAGAGTAGTGCTTTTTATAGTTGCCTTTTGATCATATGTGGTCATTCAGTAGACATAATATGTATATAAAATATCACCTCCTTATTTTAACAATAAATCTGATCTCCCTCACCAAATGATTTTTCTATAGTTCTAAAAAGTAACATTTACATGAGTAGCTGGCTTTCATTAGGTTATATTTGAAAGGATTACAAGAAATGAAAGGGCCAAAATACAAAGAATTCCAGTAAGGCAAAAAGAAGCTTTCAAAGGCTCCTCCAGGTCTATGGATGTTTTAGCAACGCTTATAACAGTAAAGCAAATGATCTGTACAAACTCTGGAGCCAAAAGCCAGGCCAACCTCTCTCAAAGCAAATATATCTTCAATGAAAATAGGAGTTGTTAGGAAGAGGGAAAGAATAAAGCATGCCAGGACAGCAAGCAAGGGTGTCGAGTATGCTTCACATCTTTGCCTAATTTCCATCTGTATCCTGCTTCCTAAACACATGTAATAACCCTCCCCCTTGAAACATCTTGGCTACCTCCCAGACATAAATTTATTGCACTGAGATCTGAGTCCAGCATTTCTGGCTGATGGCAGTTCCATTAGTTCTGCATTGAACTCTTGATACCCTAGCAAACGAGATAAATAAGTTACTCAATTCTAATGTACTTTAATACTATTCAATAAAGTTTTTCCTTCCATCATGAGAAAAATGGGAAACAACACACAATAATGACTGATGAACATCACATATCATCTCCTCCCGGTAAAAAGCCTCAAGCAATTTCTGCTTAAGAAATAGAATAGAATTCCTTGAATGACCAATTTGGTAGCATTGGTTCTGATTTTGGTGAGGAACTTCTTCATTCATTGTCTTAATGATCCCTATCTTCCAACATTGAGGAAAACTTTTGTCAATTTTATTTCATGGGAATGACCAAAATCAACATTGGCGAGGCCATCCTAGTGGGGCCATATTTTTCTATCATCCCACTTTCTGTTAGTGCAAATTTAGGATCTTAGGATGTGCTCAATTAAGCAATCAAAAGTTGTCAGTGAGCAGGCTTATGTTTTTAAATAAATATATCTTATTTAAAGTTGCAGCTGGCTCTATCCCTATTTATATCTGGCCAATTCCACAGTCTAGTAATCAGAACCAGAGATTATATTTAATCATAATCTGTGAGCCTAGAACTAGCATTGGAAACTTTTCTCTCTTAGTCAATGGCATTGATCTTCTGTGTGCTGTATATTCACCTGGATCTTTTCAAAGTGGTCTGCCCCTAGAACAATTTGAAGTAGTGATTAGATTGGTAAAAACATGGATATTTATATCCTTGTCCTAATTCCATATTTTGGTTTCCTTTCTGCAATGTGAATAGTTATCTACTTTATCAAACTACATTATCTTAGGATAATTATCTTGGGTGACATCAGTAGAGTCATATATTTCTTAGTCCCTTGTACTTTGTCCTACTAAGTCTCCCAATTAATCTTGTCACCAGCCCACTGTAGGGAATTAAGCTTGTCTGACTATTCAAGTATCCAAATTATCAGATTCTTAGTAAATTTGGATTGTAGACCAAAAGCAGGATAAGTCTTGTCAACACTTTTTTTTTCTTTTCTGTCATGGTTTGAATGTTTGTGCCCGCTCCACAATTCACATGGAAACTTAATCTCCAAAGCAACAGTATTAAAAGGTGGGGTTTTCAGGAGGTGGTTAAATCATGGGGTCTGGTCCCTTGTGAATGACATTAAGGCCCTTATGTAAAAGGCTTTATGCAGCATTAGGCTTTTTTGTCCTTCAGCCCTATTGCCTTTCCACCTTGTCCCATGTAAGGACACAACGTTCATCCCCTGTGAAGGCCACAGAAACAAGGTACCATTCTGGAAGAAGATAAGGGGCCCTCATGAAACATCACACCTACTGACACTTTGATGCTAGACTTCCCAGACTCCAGAACTTTGAGAAAATAAAATTTTATTGTTTATAAATTATTCAGTCTGTGGTATTTTGCTATAGCAACACAAATAGATTAAGACATTTCTTTTTATTCTTTCAGAAGACACTTTCAATAAAATCTTGCTTTTCTTTAATACAAATTTGTTGGATACCTGTGCAATTTTGTTACATGCGTAGATTGCATAGTGGTCAAGTTTGAGCTTTTAGGATATTCATCACCAAAACAACATGAATTGTACCCATTAACCAATTTCCCATAATCCGACCCCCTTCTATCCCCTCACGCAAGTCTTGATTATCTATCATTTCACTCTCTATGTCCCTGTAAACTAATTTATTAGCACCCACTTATGCATGAAGACATTTGATGTTTGGCTGTCTGTACCTGACTTGATTCATTTTAGATAATGGCCTCCAGTTCCATTCATGTTGCTTCAGAAAGAAATGGTTTGATTGTTTTTTATGACTGAATAGCAACTCATTGTGTATATGTACCGCATTTTTAATGCAATCATCCACTGATGAATGTTTAGACTCATTCATATCTTTGCTATTGTGCTGCAATAAACATATAAGTGCAGGTGTATTTTTGATATATTACTTTATTTTCCTTTGGGTAAATATCCAGTAGTACACTAGATTGAAGAGTAGTTATATTTTTAGTTCTTTGAGAAGGCTGTATTAAATACATACCACCAACAGTGTATAAGAGTTCCCTTTTCTCCACATCCTTGACAATATTATTTTGTCTTTTTATTGATAGTTATTCTAACTGGAGTAAAATGATATCTCATTGTAGTTTTGATTTCCATGTCCCTGATGATTAGTGCTGTGGAGAATTTTTTCACGTACCTACTGGCCATTTCTATGTCTTCTTTTTAAAAATGTTTATTCATGTTTTTTGCTCACTTTTTAATGAGAGAAGTTTGTTTTTATTTTTTTCTTTTTGAGCTGTTGGAGCTTCTTGTATACTCTTTTATTTAATACTTTAAGTTCTAGGCTACATGTGCACAATGTGCAGGTTTGTTACATATGTATACATGTACCATGTTGGTGTGCTGCACCCATTAATTCATCATTTACATTAGGTATTTCTCCTAATGCTATCCCTTCCCCCTCCCCTCACCTCATGACAGGCCCCGGTGTGTGATGTTCCCCACCCCATGTCCAAGTGTTCTCATTGTTCAATTCCCACCTATGAGTGAGAACATGCGGTGTTTGGTTTTCAGTCCTTGGCATAGGTTGCTGAGAATGATGGTTTCCAGCTTCATCCATGTCGCTAAAAAGGACATGAACTCATTGATTTTATGGCTGCATAGTATTCCATGGTGTATATGTGTCACATTTTCTTAATCCAGGCTATCACTGATGGACATTTGGGTTGGTTCCAAGTCTTTGCTATTGTGAATAGTGCCACAATAAACATACATGTGCATGTGTCTTTATAGTAGCACGATTTATAATCCTTTGGGTATATACCCAGTAATGGGATCACTTAGTCAAATGGCATTTCGAGTTCTAGATCCTCGAGGAATCACCACACTGTCTTCCACAATGGTTGAACTAGTTGACACTCTTACCAACCGTGTAAAAGTGTTCTTATTTCTCCACATCCTCTCTAGCACCTGTTGTTTCCTGACTTTTTGATGATCGCCATTCTAACTGGTGTGAGATGGTATCTCATTGTGGATTTGATTGGCATTTCTCTGATGGCCAAAGATGATGAGCATTTTTTCATGTAGCTGTTGGCTGCATAAATGTCTTCTTTTGAGAAGTGTCTGTTCAAATCCTTTGCCCACTTTTTGATGGGGTTGTTTGATTTTTTCTTGTAAATTTCTTTAAGTTTTTTGTAGATTCTAGATATTAGCCCGTTGTCAGATGGGTAGATTGCAAAAAATTTCCCCATTCTGTAGGTTGCCTGTTCACTCTGATGGTAGTTTCTTTTGCTGTGCAGAAGCTCTTTAGTTGAATTAGATCCCATTTGTCAATTTTGGCTTTTGTTGCCATTGCTTTTGGTGTTTTACACATGAAGTCCTTGCCCATGCCTATGTCCGGAATGGTATTGCCTAGGTTTTCTTCCAGGGTTTTTATGGTTTTAGATCTAACATTTAAGTCTTTAATCCACCTTGAATTAATTTTTTTAAAAGGTGTAAGGAAGGGATCCAGTTTCATATGGCTAGACAGTTTTCCCAGCACCATTTGTTAAATAAGGAATCATTTTTCCATTTCTTGTTTTTGTCAGATTTGTCAAAGATCAGATAGTTGTAGATGTGTGGTGTTATTTCTAAGGCCTCTATTTTGTTCCATTCGTCTATATCTCGGTTTTGTTCCATTGGTCTATATCTCTGTTCCATTGGTCTATATCTCTATAACAGTACCATGCTGTTTTGGTTACTGCAGCCTTGTAGTATAGTTTGAAGTCAGGTAGCATGATGCCTCCACCTTTGTTCTTTTGGCTTAGGATTGTCTTGGCAATGCAGGCTCTTTTTTGGTTCCATATGAACTTTAAAGTACTTTTCTCCAATTCTGTGAAGAAGGTCATTGGTAGCTTGATGGTGATGGCATTAAATCTATAAATTACCTTGGACAGGATGACCATTTTCATTATATTGATTCTTCCTACCCATGAGCATGGAAAGTTCCTCCATTTGTTTGTGTCCTCTTTTATTTCATTGAGCAGTGGTTTGTAGTTCTCCTTGAAGAGGTCCCTCACATCCCCTGTAAGTTGGATTCCTAGGTATTTTATTCTCTTTGAAGCAATTGTTACTGGGAGATCACTCATGATTTGGCTCCCTGTTTGTCTGTTATTGTATGGGAATGTTTGTGATTTTTGCACATTAATTTTGTATCCTGAGACTTTGTTGAAGTTGCTTATCAGCTTAAGGAGATTTTGGGCTGAGACAATGGGGGTTTCTAAATATACGATCATGTCATCTGCAAACAGAGACAATTTGACTTCCTCTTTTCGTAATTGAATACCCTTTATTTCTTTCTCCTGCCTGATTGCCCTGGCCAGAACTTCCAACACTATGTTGAATAGGAGTGGTGAGAGAGGGCATTCCTGTCTTGTGCCAGTTTTCAAAGGGAATGCTTCTAGTTTTTGTCCACAGTATGATATTGGCTGTGGGTTTGTCATAAAAAGCTCTTATTATTTTGAGATATGTCCCACCAATACCTAATTTATTGAGAGTTTTTAGCATGAAGGGCTGTTGAATTTTTTTGGAGGCATTTTCTGCATCTATTGAGATAATCATGTGGTTTTTGTCTTTGGTTCTGTTTATAGGATGGATTACGTTTATTGATTTGTGTATGTTGAATCAGCCTTGCATCCCAGGGATGAAGCCAACTTGATCGTGGTGGATAAGCTTTTGGATGTGCTGCTGGATTCGGTTTCCCAGTATTTTATTGAGGATTTTTGCATCGATGTTCATCAGGGATATTGGCCTAAAATTCTCTTTTTTTGTTGTGTCTCTGCCAGGCTTTGATATCAGGATGATGCTGGCCTCATAAAATGAGTTAGGGAGGATTCCCTCTTTTTCTATTGATTGGAATAGTTTCAGAGGGAATGGTGCCAGTTCCACTTTGTACCTCTGGTAGAATTCAACTGTGAATTTGTCTGGTCTTTGACTTTTTTGGTTGGTAGGCTATTAATTATTCCCTCAATTTCAGAGCCTGTTATTAGTCTATTCAGGGAATCAACTTCTTCCTGATTTAGTCTTGGGAGGGTGTATGTGTCCAGGAATTTATCCATTTCTTCTAGATTTTCTAGTTTATTTGCGTAGGTGTTTATAGTGTTCTCTGATGGTAGTTTGTATTTCTGTGGGATCGGTGGTGATATCCCCTTTACCATTTTTTATTGCGTCTGTTTGATTCTTCTCTCTTTCCTTCTTTATTAGTCTTGCTAGTGGTCTATCAATTTTGTTAATCTTTTAAAAAGAAACAGCTCCTGGATTCATTGATTTTTTTGAAGGGTTTTTTGTGTCTCTATCTCCTTCAATTCTGCTCTGATCTTAGTTATTTCTTGCGTTCTGCTAGCTTTTGAATGTGTTTACTCTTGCTTCTCTAGTTCTTTTAATTGTGATGTTAGGGTGTCAATTTTAGATCTTTCCTGCTTTCTCTTGTGGGCATTTAGTGCTATAAATTTCCCTCTACACGCTATTTTGAATGTGTCCCAGAGATTCTGGTATGTTGTGTCTTTTTTCTCATTGGTTTCAAAGAACATCTTTATTTCTGTCTTCATTTCATTATTTCCCCAGTAGTCATTCAGAAGCAGGTTGTTTAGTTTCCATGTAGTTGTGTGGTTTTGAGTGAGTTTCTTAATCCTGAGTTCTAATTTGATTGCACTGTGGTCTGAGAGACAGTCTGTTCTTTTACGTTTGTTGAGGAGTGCTTTACTTCCAACTATACGGTCAATTTTGAAGTAAGTGTGATGTGGTGCTGAGAAGAATGTATATTCTGTTGATTTGGGGTGGAGAGTTCTTTAGATGTCTATTAAGTCCACTTGGTACAGAGCTGAGTTCAAGTCCTGGATATCTCTGTTAACTTTCTGTCTCATTGATTTGTCTAATGTTGACAGTGGGGTGTTAAAATCTCCCATTATTATTGTGTGGGAGTCTAAGTCTCTTTGTATATCTCTAGGGACTTGCTTTATGAAGCTGGGTGCTCCTGTATTGGGTGCATATATATTTAGGATAATTAGCTCTGTTTTTGAATTGATCCCTTTACCCATTATGTAATGACCTTCTTTGTCGCTTTTGGTCTTTGTTGGTTTAAGTCTGTTTTATCAGAGACTAGGATTGCAACCTCTGCTTTTTTTTGTTGTTTTCCATTTGCTTGGTAGATCTTCCTCCATCCCTTTATTTTGAGTTTATGTGTGTCTCTGCATGTGAGATGGGTCTCCTGAATACAGCACACTGATGGGTCTTGACTGTTTATCCAATTTGCCAGTCTGTGTCTTTGGGTTGCCCACAAAGGGAAGCCCATCAGACTAACAGCAGATCTCTCAGCAGAAACTCTACAAGCCAGAAGGGAGTGGGGGCCAATATTCAACATTCTTAAAGAAAAGAATTTTCAACCCACAATTTCATATCCAGCCAAACTAAGCTTTATGACTGAAGAAGAAATAAAATCCTTTACAGACAAGCAAATGCTGAGAGATTTTGTCACCACCAGGCCTGCCTTACAAGAGCTCCTGAAGGAAGCACTCAACATGGAAAGGAACAACTGCTACCAGCCATTGCAAAAACATGCCAAATTGTGAAGACCATCGATGCTAGGAAGAAACTGCATCAACTAATGAGCAAAATAACCAGCTAACATCATAATGACAGGATCAAATTCACACATAAGAATATTAAGCTTCTTGTATACTCTTATCATATGAATGGTTTGCAAATATTTTCTCTCATTTGAAAGGTTGTCCCTTCACTCTGTTATTTTATTTCATTGCTTTGCAGAAGCTTTTTAATGTAGTTTCACTGGTCTATTTTTGTTTTAGTTGTCTATGCCTTTGAGGTCTTTAGTCATAAATTCTTTGCCTAGACCAATGTCCAGAAGAGTTTTCCCTAGGTTTTCTTCGAAAGTGTTTATAGTTTTC
Organism: Gorilla gorilla gorilla; assembly: GCF_029281585.2. Taxonomy (NCBI): domain Eukaryota; kingdom Metazoa; phylum Chordata; class Mammalia; order Primates; family Hominidae; genus Gorilla; species Gorilla gorilla. Next base: position 137,941,601 of record NC_073227.2, read on the forward strand.
AGTCCTACATGTAAGTTCTTAATCCATCTTGAGTTAATTTTTTTTTGTATATGGTAAAAGATAGGGGTTTGGTTTCATTCTTCTGCACATGACTATTCAATTTTCCCAGCATTATTTGTTGAAGAGGGTGTTTTTCTCCAATGCATGTTCTTCTTGTCATTGTGAAAAATCAGTTGGTTGTAAATAAGCGGTTTATTTCTGCATTCTCTATTCTGTTCCATTAATCTATGTGTCTGATCTTATACCAGTATCGTACTGTTGGTTACAATAGCCTTGCAATGTAATTTGAAGTCAGTTAATGTGATGCCTCCAGCATTGTACTTTTGCTCATGAATGTTTTGGCTCTTATGGCTTTTTTTTTTTTGGTGCCATATGAATTTTATAATTGGTTTACTAAATCTGTGAAAAATGATATAATTATTTTGATAGAGATTACATTGAATCTGTAGATTGATTTCAACTATCTTAATTCTTCAAATCCATGAGCATGGAATATTTTTCCTTTGGTTTGTATTATCTTCAATTTGTTTCATCAGTGTTTTGTGGTTTTCCTTGTAGAGATCTTTCACCTCCTTGACTAAATGTATTCGTAGCTATTTATTTTATTTTACTTTATTTTATTTTATTTTATTTTATTTTATTTTATTTTATTGTTAGCTATTGTAAATGAGATTGCCTTCTTGATTTCTCTCTCAGCTAGATCATTATTGGTGTACTAAAAGGCTACTGATTTTTGCATGTTGATTTTGCATCCTGAAATTTTACTGAATTGATTTATCAACTCTAAGAATTTTTTGGTGGAGTCTAGATATAGGATCGTATCATTAGCAAACAGGTATACTTTGACTTGTTCTTTTCCAGTTTGGATGCCTTTTATTTCTATCTTTGCTGGACTACACAAGCTTTTCTCTTTAATTGTAGAGATTCCAGCATTCTAACTTTTTGACTCATTTCCCCTAATGTTGGAGCATTGGTAGGCACATGATCTAATGTCCACAGTAAAAACAGAAATCATTTAACCATTTGTTAGTAATTAAATAAATATTCTACATTCCTCACCTGTTATATTCTAACAGAATTCAGGAAATTCAATATTTTAGAATCAGTTACTTGTGAAACCCCATTACTGGTAATCAAAATGTTATCAGTTATATCTTTTTGGTTGAAAAATAATTTTTACAAGTGAAATCAAACTAGTAAAATATACAAGGAAATTATTTCCCCACATTATTGAAAATGTCAATAGATTCACATCGTAAGGACTCTATACCTGAGGTATATGTATATGTGTGTATGTGTATGCACATGTGTGCATGACTATCTTGGTTCTATCTTCCTTGCCAGTCATATTTGTCCTCAAATCATGGAGGCAAAATGAATACAATGTTTCTAGGCTTTAAAAGTAACATAAAACACTCTCCAGAGGAAGAGAGGGGGACTGTATCTTAGCTTTCTCATCTAAAGTCATGAAATATTACTCATATTGGGTTTATCAGATCAAAGGATATACTGTGCACATTTATTTAAGTACTTCTCTTAAATAGAGGAAGTACTTCAAGTATGTATCTCACCTGTGCATCAAGAGACACTGTCATAAATTTTATAAATAATACATTTTCAGCATACATGGGCCCTTAGGAAGGAAAAGAGAGGGAAAGATTGAGTACATTTCCATTTTTTGTTGCAGCTCAATAAATAGCCAGGTAAAACAAAGTATACATTGAATGAATTATCAAAGCCTCATTGAAATAAAATTTTGGTTATGTTACCCACAGTGTTAAGTCATTTTCCAAAAAATTACATTCTCAAAAATTAGTTTCAATAGTGAAACTTAATGTGAGGGTGGACTCCATTACACTGGACTACAGAAAGTTAGTTTTAGTAAATAATTTTATTAAAGCAAAAAATTTGACCACTGATTATTCAAGACATTTCTCCTAAACAATATTAGTTAATCTCATGCAAGCTCAGATAGATGCTTTATCACATAACTTTGGAAAAGATATTAGATCACACACTCTGCTTGCTTGTCTTTTAAAGATCTTGATCTGATTTATGGTTTCCAATATTTGCAAACTTTCATTCCTTAAATAAATATATAAGCCCCATGCTAAATGCTCCAACCACATTAAGCCCACAGTTTTGAGGTATCACTGTGATTTTATTCACTGACACTCTCAGAAAGGGATCTTAAAAATAAATGTTCAAAAAAGCTGAAGCCAGACTGGAACACAGAGCCTGTTCAGCTTATCTTCTCATAGCACTAATTTTAATAGTAAACATATGTCCCTTGTTGGATGTGTGAATTCATCTCACTTGAGTTTATATCTAGGTATAGTATTTCTGGTTCAGAAGGTATGAATATATTCTGACTTAGTAGATAAAACTAAACTATTTTACAAGTGATTATGCCATTTTATACACCCATCAGCAATTTATGAGAGTTCTAGTTGCTCAACATCACTGTCGATTTGGGATTATGAGACTAACCACACTACGAGAAAAGGATTTTGGCTTAGCCTCCATTTATTCATTTTCATAATGAGCTTATCAGATGGGTTTTGTGTGAAAATATTTTTCAGGATCTGGCACAAGAAAATAAATCAGTGAATATTAGTTATAACAAAATTCTAATTAAAAATAGCCAAAACAACATGCCCAAATAGTATTCCCTAGCCAGGGGTGATCTTTTATTTCATCGCATTTAACTGTTAATATATTCATTTGATTCTCTTTAGTGTTATAATGAAGAAGCAGTGATATCCTTTGGAACTGGAAAAATAGGTGTGCATTTTTAAATTAAACGATTTCTCCTTGATAAAGTGAGAATTATTCACATAAAAAGAAGTTCTCCTATAGTGATAAAGTCATTATCCTTAATGTGGTACTCCAGAAATATCCTCATAGAGCGTGTGCTTCTGGAGTGGGCCTTCCAGATCAGGAAGGAATTTACAGTGTTGTATCAGAGAAGGCTTTCCTGCTGGAAAACAGAGCACTGTGAATGGGGAGACAACAGTATTGTGAGCAGATGGAATTAACATTGGAGCGAAAAACAAGGTCTGACTTAGATTCACGAATACTCCACAAAAGAATACCATTTTCCTCTACCTGCAGATTTTCTTCTGGAAACAAAAGCAAGGTTTATTTCCAATATTTTACTCCAAACATTCAAACAAACAACGTATAAGCAGCATGCCCACAGAGGAACACGTGTTGTTCTGTTTTGTTTTTAACCTATTAGGTTTTTTAATTACAAATACATTTTACAAAAATAACTGCAATTTTCCAAACTATTAAATTGGGATTTTTCTCTAGTATTTCATTCTGTTGGTTTTACCATTAATTCCTCTGAGTGAGTCCTTTCTAGGCTCTTCTCAGCCCCTGGCAAGTAGGAGTACTCAAACATGAAATCAATCGGACTTTTAGAAATAGGTTCCTGAGGAAATCCACTTGTTATTTCTATTTTTTTCTGGCAGGAAGGCATTGTTTTCTCTCAGGCTGCTGGATGCTGTCTAAGTGTTCCAGATAATCTTTTCATTTTACAATCTGTTAAGTGTATTAAAGAATAAACTCACAACTTAAGGGTTATTGCAAAGTTGAAGAGATGACAACACAACATACTAAGTGGTTAAAGTTTCATTTGAAATTCAGGATGAATGGGAGTACACTAAATTCACAGTGATTATCCATATATCTTCCATTCAGCCCAGAAGTGCCTAGAGTCTCTGTTAAAAAAATACACTATGGTTCAGGAACAATATCTGTTTTAAGCCAATGACAACTAAACTCCTCAAACTAAAATTTAAAATTTGCCATTTCAACATTACCAGCATAATTCACAGTATCAAGTGAGTATACAGAATCTCATGGCTTGAAGGTAGGTTGAGAAAGCATAGAACACCTCTTAGTGCCCAGTTATGGTTTCTTCTGTCGTCATAAAATGCAAAGTACATATATGCAAAGATTGATGTGTTAGTTTCTTCTTTTGCTCAATTCAAAAACTAGGGGCCACCTTCCTCAATCCTCAAATACAATGAAGCCAATAAATGTGAGCTTGTCAGCATTATGAACACGAATATTAAAACATTACTTAGAAATACAAATAATTGATGTTTAAAGACTTTTTCAAGATATATGGGTATAAATTCAGCATAAGAAAGTAATAACTTAATAATTTAAATAATGGTTAACAAATAACATCAGAGTCAGTCTGCTCTGCCTCTCACAGACACGGGATATTTGGAAGTTTCCAAAACATTCTAAGTCTTGATTTCTACATCAGTAAAATGATATCCATTTTATTGGTGTCACAGTGTTAAAATTAAATTTTAAAATTAAAATTATTTTCACATATACAGTCTCATATAAAATAGAAATGTAAGACCAGGTACAGTGGCTCACGCCTGTAATCCCAACAACTGTGAAGGCTAAGGTGGGACACGATCACTTGAGGCCATGATTTTGAGACCAGCCTGGGCAACATAGTGAGACTCTGTCTCTATAAAAAACGAAAATATTAACTGGACATGGTGAGGCATTCCTGTAGGCACAGCTTCTCAGGAGGCTGAAGTGAGAGGATCGCTTGAGTCCAGGAGTTCAAGACTACAGTGAGCTAGGAGGACATCACTGCACTCCAGCCTGGGTGAGAAAGCAAGAATCTATCTTTACATAAAATAAAACTATATATATATATATATATATGTACACAAATATATATAAATATATATACACACACATATATATGCATATCTCATATGTAAATGCAAGTATATATTATGCATACACACATATCTTTTGCAGATTTAAAGCTTTATACAAATTTAACTCTGAATTTTTCCAGCACCGCTAGATAATTCATATATGGTGATGTCTTCTAGTTTAGGCAATAGGCTTTCTAAACAATGTGCCATTATAACCAGACATGCATGACAGTGCCACAGTGTAACTAAATGTGTCTTATACCTCAAGTATATAGCAATTATCCTCTGAATAATAAACACACATTTATTTTAAGAATTATTGAATTTATAGTAATTTTATTTCCTTGTTAGCAACATGAGAAAACACTTTTCTAAAAAACTCAATTCTAAATACAATTCCTTCTATTTGAAAAGAAAATCTTTTTTCATCTGGGTAACTTACCTTAAAAAGATAAAAATTTGGTTCTTATTAGAGTGCACGGTAAGTTAAAAGCTAAATTTAACATTTTATGGCAAATCGCAGGGCTCAGATAACTGTTTTAAATAGGTACGCACTGTTCAGCAACCTCCTTAGGGTCAGTGTTCATCAGTTTTTTTCTTTATATCTTCATGTCTTTCCTGGAGCTTCATATATATCAAGGCACTCATATTTGTTGAAGTGGATTGATGTGAGCTCAATTCTTAAAAGAGGAAAACAATTGTCCTCACCTGAGAAAAGTCTTGATACCTCATTTGTAAATAATAATGTACTATACCTGCTTATTTATCATCTACCATTCCTCTCCTGACAGATTGAGTACAGAAACCATGCTTCTCTCTCTTTTTTTTTTTTTTTTGAGACAGAGTCTGGCGGTGTCGCCCAGGCTAGAGTGCAGTGGTGCTATCTCAGATCACTGCAACCTCCGCCTCCTGGGTTCAAGCTGTTCTCCTGCCTCAACCTCCCGGGTACCTGAGACTACAGGCACCTGCCACCACGCCCAGCTAATTTTGTGTGTGTGTGTGTGTGTTTTTAGTAGAGACAGTGTTTCACCATATTGGCCAGGCCGGTCTCGGAATCCTGATCTTTTGATCTGCCCGCCTATGCCTCCCAAAGTGCTGGGATTACAGGTGTGAGCCACTGTGCCAGGCCAACCATGCTTCTTTTATCTGCCAATATGACATTAGGAGCTAGGATGACAAAACTGTATTGTTTATGAATAAATGAGCTTACAGTTCACTTTTAATTGGTTGACATATACCAAACAACATTTTACTTTATTCTTTGGAACTAAAAATTTGTCAACTTTAATCAGTATTTTTCAAGGAGAGATAAACTGGCTCTAGGCATTAGATTTTTCTATAGGAATGCAGTGTGTGGTATCCTAATGTTATTCTTGATTTGCTAAGCTCTTTGAAATTTGAGTGCCTTTATAAAGTAAAAATTGAATTTGGCTTATAAATGTGAAGCTACAACTAAAATTCCTAAGAAATGAAACAGGCTCTCATTTTGTATGTTACAAATGAATATGATATGCTTTTAATACCAAGACATGCTTTTTTTTAGAAACAAATGAACATAATATATTATACTGCCGTTGAAAACAATAAAAGGAAAAGGTCAGTGGGTATAATCAACAAGTTTTCTATAAAGAAAGTTTCTGTTAGCATTACAGGAAAAATAGGAACTAGAAATAAAAGTGGAGGTGGAAAATTTCTTTTGGAAAATTAGAGAGAAGTAAAAGGAATTTAAATAATTAAATCAGTCTCAGGAGCAGAATTTCTGTCTTGTTCTTACTGATCAAGGAAAATATGGCTCTCATATGCAGAGGGTACTGAGTGTCTAGAACAATGTTTGGCCGGAGTGGGCACTCGAGGTCCCCTTCTTTCCTCAGTGGATCAAATCAAACCTGCTCTACTTGTTTTTTGTTTGTTTGTTTGCTTTTTGAGACGGAGTCTCGCTCTGTCACCCAGGCTGGAGTGCAGTGGCGCCATCGCCGCTCACTGCAAGCTCCGCCTCCCGGGTTCAGCCATTCTCCTGCCTCATCCTCCCGAGTAGCTGGGGAATACAGGTGCCCGCCACCACGCCAGGCTAATTTTTTGTATTTTCAGTAGAGACGGGGTCTACTTGTTTTTAACATTTCCCCACACTGTGGCCAAACCTTCTCATTCCATCTCCCCTAAGAGGAAGCTTTCATCATCTCATCTTCTCACTAATCGTGTGTCATTCTAATTCTACGGCTATGTTCCTCTTTTCCAGCTCCTCTAATGGCCTGGCTTCACAACAATTAAGTTATGGAATCTAGAAGTATTCTACCAGGATAGAAATCCAAGTGTAGTTAGATTGGATACATTCAAATGGCATGTCTGGTTAATTATGTCTAGATATAATTCTCCAAGCTGTGAGGCTAATTTTGTCAGTTTTACATAACATTAGTAGAATATGCATCTCACATTGACGGTGCAGTGATGATTTTATGTATATATATGCTCATTTCTCTTTAAGATTTATATTGTTAGGGAAAATACTCATAATTTTTGTTCTTATGTATAACACTTATTCATTTCTTTAATAAATATTCACTGAGTTTCTATTACATTCCAGACACTGTTTCAGGCACTGGAGATTTCAGAAGCACAAGAAAGGGAGTTCCAGACATTATATAGATAGAAAACACAAAATGAATGTTCATAAATCAGAATTGTAAGCACATGTTACCAACATTTGTATGAGTATATTTTAAATGAATGTGCCAGTATAATTCACAAACGTCTCAGGGAAAATATGTCTCAAAATGAGGTTGATTTGTAACAAAATACAAATATAGATTCTATATAACATTAAAATCTTTGACCAACTTCTTTATACATGTGAACAGATTGATCTTTTTTTGATATTCCGGTTATTGAAGACAATTAAAAATGATAGCTCTGTCATTGTGTTTGGTTGCATAGTTTCATTACTAGTTTCATTTTTCAATTCACAGTTCATGTTCAGAAATATTTAATCTACTTGTCTATTTTGTAAAAGACAAGTAACTAAGACAAAATAATTGATAAATCCACTAACTTTGGCACAAAGAAACTGTGACATGTCAAATGCTGATGAAAACAAATGAGAGAGGTAAGCCACGGACAATCATAATTGTGCTTTGTTCACAGCTGGGTCACTAGAAGCAAAAGCCACTGTACAGACATGGTCAGCTGACAATGAGCTATATATAGGGCACATTTCTATCTGTGAATGAAATGTTAGTGAAACCTAATTCCTCTCTTATTCTTATGGGGAAATTAAGTATAAGCAACAGTTCTATTGTCTCTTTGTGTGCCCCATCAAAGCATTACCCTATGTTAGAGACCACTGTTTCAGACCAGAAAATTATTTATGGTTTTATCATTATTAACAGATTATAGTTGTCTTGACAAGATCTCTGTAGGAGTTTCTGCCTGCAATCCAGATAGCTGCCAGTGAAAGATATGGTATACTGCATGGTTACACAAACCTTCTTTTATTGTTGATATCGTAAACCCTCAGAATTTAAATGTCAAACATTTTCTAGTAAAATAAACCTATTTTTAAATATGTAATATAAAACACATAAAGTTTTTGGTAGTGAAAAATATAGTTCAAAAGTGAACTGACGTCTGGTTCCAGGTCTACCCTTATTTCTTTGAACTTGAATCTTTGTGCCATCATGTGATCAATGTCATAGAATGTCAAATTATTGAACTTAAATAGTTAAATTTTAAACTGTCCTCATGATGCCATAATTTAAAAAGAAAGATAAATAAGCAAAAATAATTTTCTAATATAGTCACTAGACTTATCTACTAAAATCCATCTACTCTAGGTAATTACTTGAGATAGCAATTCATATATGAATATTATTTATATGATCATATATTTATTTCTCTCTCTCACTGTGTAGATAATACATTACATATAAATAATATAATGTCTTAAATTACTTTGAATTACAAGTTAAGGTATTCTATATGGAATAAACAGCTGTTTTAAATATTCAATAATGTAATTATGTACAATTATTCACAATTACCCTTTCATATTTTGAAAAATGTCAATTTTCAATGAAATATATAAGTATATATGTATATATATAGTGTTTTATAAACTCAATTTTAAAAGTTGTATAAAGTATGCAAAAGAAATAGGCAATGATTTAAGTGTTACTTCTATATGATGTTATTAAGGGTGACTTTTTCTACATCTCCATTTTATTCTATACTTTCAAAATTTACTAAATGAATATGAGTTACTTGGATCACACAAAAGCAAACAGGGAAAGAAAAATTAGCCAATGTGGCTATAGAGTAGAGACAAACATTTATCTAACCAAGTTTTATTTAGGTATAGAATTTCTTCCCACTTAATTCAAAAACTAACTGCAACTTTATTTAAGACATGCAATTTGTCAGATGTTTCATTTAGTGCTACATAAAATTGATTTTCTGAAGTGAATACTCACAACAATCATTTTTCTTTGTAGTGTGTAACTTTCATACCAATTCATGTTTATAAAGGCAAAGTTTAAAATTTGAATGACGTTTGAGGTTAGGCAGGCTTTATAAATGTACGAAGAAGCTGATTTAACACAAAAGGGAATGGTTGGGGACACTGTAAAACTGGAGAGTGCATGACCTGCCTAAGGACATTCTCTTAAAACTGTCAGTACTTTACTAGCTGAAGGAAACATGTCCACAGGCGGAATTCAGATCATAGGATAAAATTTGCAATCAGTAATTACAAACTCAACTTTATTCTTAACAAGACATAATGGAAATAAACATGAAAACTGGAGGTGAATTTCACCATTATCATGGTGAAAAATTATGCAAAATGATTAAGTAAATAACAAATATAAAGAAATGTATTAATGGTCACAAGCAGGAATCTCATGTACACATATATAGAATTTATTTATATAAACTTTAATTGCAGCATTAAATGTGAATGAAAATATAAATTAAGAATTAACAATTTGCTCAAGCTTGATAAGGATGCTTTCCAGAGTTATGTGACCATTGAACCAAGAAAGATTTTTATAGCCTCAATTGGCTGCAGGCATTAGGCCCCTTTAATGTGACATTAATCTCACTTGGTTTCTACACTAGCCCTGACGAGGTAAGAAATCTATCTAGAGGCTGCAACTTGCCACTTTCTAGAATTGTTTTGTGAAATTCATGCTCCTTTCCTTCAATCTCTGCAAGTTTGATCAAGATTCCTGTTTAGATCCACAATTATCCACTGTCTTGATGGCTGAAATGTTGACCACTTGGCTGTACCTCTGGTATCCAAACTATTCTTCCCAACCTCAACTTTGAATACTGGATGATGTTCTCCACACACGTAAGTGCCAGCTAGCATTCTGCTCAAGAGGCCTAGCTTATTGCCATGATGTCCTTTCTTTTCTCATTTGAGCATTGTCCACTTTACATTCTTTTTTTTTTTTTGTTAAAGTAAGATCTTGCTCTGTCTTACAGGCTGGAGTGCAATGGTGCAATCATGGCTCACTGCAGCCTGCACCTCTAGGCTCGAGTGACCCTCCCACCTCAGCCTCTCAATTATCTGGGACCATAGGCACAGGCCACCTGAACCACCTAATTTTTATAGTCTTTGTAGAGATGGGTTTTGCCATGTTGCCCTGGCTGGTCTTGAACTCCTGTTCTCAAGTGATCCTCCCACCTTGGCCTCCTAAAGTGCTGGGATTACAAATGTGAGCCATGGTATCTGTCCTCACTTTATATTCTCTTACAGCTGAAATTCATTCACTGGATTGGGTCTCTTTCATCAACGTTGGGTCAAATCAAACCTGAGTATGACAAACCTTTTGGGGTCCTAAATGTTTTACTCTTAGTTATGCTCTTAAGATACCAACCTTTAGGTAGATAGTGCTTTATATACAGTCCCAGAAAATTTTGGCATGCAATATTTCTTCTCTTATTCCATGTTTATGTACCATCAATAATCCAGAAGTTTTAAATGAAAAGACACTTTGAATTACACTATTACATGGAGTTATGTACCAGAAAGAAAGAATTGTTATTCCAACATTAATTATTATATCCACATTGTACATCCATTCAAAAGTCAGCAGACTTGTTTATGGCAGAATTGCTTTTGACTATTTAAGATTCCGACATTTTTAGGAAGCTGAGAAAAGAGAAATCTTCCTTTTTCTGGTATCATTCGGAATTCAGTCAAAACACTGCAGACTGGAAATGACATATTTTGTTTCGACCCTTGAAAGTGAAAAGAAGGATAATCTCTGGTGAAAACTGTTGTACTGTGAACATTGCCACAACATGAGCGGGAGACAGCATAGACAGAGGGCAGTGCAAATATGCCTTTTGGAATTATTAACAGGCAAAAAATCCTTAATAGACACAACATAAAAATTAGGGGCATTATATGATCATGCATAGAATAATATAATTTGTAATTCATTTTTAAAGTAATAGAAAATTAAAGATACTCATAGGAATTATAAATCTAGGGTATAGAAGTCACATAATTCCCACAATAAAACTGGCTTTGTTATTCTTCTAAAACCGGTAGGTGAACCAAATTCAAAATTGAGTATCTGTCAAAATGCATCAAGAAAAGTAGAAGCTGAGAAATTTACTTAAATATTGTTGTTTCTGTGTCAGACAAATTTCTTATCTGAGGATAGATCCCTGCTTTTGCAGCACTAATGTTCCATTACTGGAAAATAACCTAGATATTTTGAGGAACGTACAAGACCAGGGGCTTACAGCATAATGAACATGAGAGTTCAATTCTAAAATGAATTCAGAGAAATAGATTCCTAATCAGAGAAGGTCTGAAACATAATGGGAAGAAATCAGGATTTCATTGTAAATGAAATCTTTAAAACATGAAAAGCTTTTAATCATGACATAAATAATCTGTAAAAGATAAGTCGGTTCAATCAACGAAGAATAGATGTAGGACAATAGCCACATGTTGAATTTTAGCTGAGTCCTCTGTTCCTACAAAACAGAAATGTTTAAGAAATTCTCCCACCTTTTAGTGTTCTGGGTAATGGCTTGTTACAATGAAATGCCCTTTCCCTTAAGACTTTGATAAGACTCACAGGAAGTATCCTTATTTACCTGTGAAAAGGCCAGACACATGCCCTCTAAATTCCCTTTCCTTGCCCCTTAAATAATTAACTAAATCGCTTGTCCTTACTGATCAATCAGTTCAAAATACTTGCTAACCAAACTTTGTTTTTTGTTTTTGTTTTCCTTCCCTGGACCTTTAAACCTTGACCCACCTTCAGCCTGAGCCAACATACAACATGCAACCCTGCCTAAAAATTGGCTGGCTTCAGAATAAAACATTCTCTGACTTACTATCCCACTCTTATGCCACTCTTTCCTCCGACTTCTCCACACACCATTCTTCCTAGCCTTGTTTACTCCTCCCCATAAAAGAGAAACCTCTTTTGCCTAACACTTCAGATGCTTGCAGAGCTCATAATCAGAGTGAACTTCCTATTTGAAATAGTCCTCTCCCCTGGGCAGGGCGCGGTGGCTCACGCCTGTAATCCCAGCACTTTGGGAAGCCGAGGCGGGCGGATCACGAGGTCAGGAGATCGAGACCACAGTGAAACCCCGTCTCTACTAAAAATACAAAAAATTAGCCGGGCGCGGTGGCGAGTGCCTGTAGTCCCAGCTACTCGGGAGGCTGAGGCAGGAGAATGGCGTGAACCCAGGAGGGGGAGCTTGCAGTGAACTGAGATCGCACCACTGCACTCCAGCCTGGGCGACAGAGCGAGACTACGTCTCAAAAAAAAAAAAAAAAAAAATGAAATAGTCCTCTCTCCTTTCCCCCATCGTGCAATAATCCTTTTAAATAAATTCTCTCCTTTCCTAAGTCCCTATTTGTTTTTATTTGACAATGCACATGGATGAAAGCCTAGATGTAATTTAGGTTATTGATGTCATAAAAATGAGGTAAAATGATAGATTATATTTACATAACTTCAAAGAGCAAGCATAGTGATGATTTTACCAAGAAATGGAAGACTGCAAGAAAAACATGTTTGATGTTAAGAATAAATATCAAGATTTTATTTTGGTCAGTAAAATTTAAGATGTTTTTTAAACATCCTAGTAGGCAGTTGGAGTTTGATAGGAGTGATGAGAGCTGCGTGTTAATTTGAGAGTCATCAGCATAAAGGCTATATTTAAACAAAGTCACTAGGGGAGATAATCTATGAAGACAGTAAAAATGGAGAAGAAGAGAAATAAAGTTTAGGACTGAGACTTAGAGTACACTAACACTTAGAGATCAAGCCTAGGTGTAAGAACTGACAAATGAAATCAGCTGATGCCTTGTGCTGGGGGAGGGAATCAAAGCATTAAAAAACTTATAGGAATCAGAAGTGTATCAACAGTGTGATCTGAGAGAACAAAATAGGTGTCTTGAGGTTGTGCAACCACTCATTCTGCTTGCCACACAACAGCCAATAAATTGAGAGACAAGGAGTTAGAGCAAGGAAGGCAACTTTATTTTGGATAGCTGGCAAACCAATAACATGGTGGACTAATGTCCTAAAGAACCATCTTAAGTCAGCACAGATTTCAGGCTCTTTTTATGTTGAGGACGGGGGAAGATGAGGAGGTTGGGATCAAGAGGTAACTGATGACCGCAGACATCTGGATGCCAGCAAGGGTCCAAGGAGGTTTGGAATTTCTTTGCCCTTGGTCAGGTCACAATGCTTCTATAAGTTTTTAACAAAAAGTAGTCAGTTGTTTACATACTTCTCTTTTATTCACAGAGTTGGTTTCAGAAACTACATGATTGTTTTTGCAAATTATCTCAGGGCTCTAAAATTATCCTAGTCTACTTGTAGGAGGCCCCTTAAACAAAAATTGAGTTATCTATGTTAGTTCTTTGGCTGTTTGACTGTGGCACTTTTTCACACAAGATCTGGAACATTGAGTACCATACACTTCAATAGATATAAATCCTTGCATGTTTGTCTATGTCATTGCATTTCTAGTATGTTTTATTAAATTTGTCATGATTACCATTAAAATTCCAACAAAGTAAATCAATTAAAAATCAGAAGTGAGGGATTAGTAACCTGTTGATCATTACTACCAGTGTGGTACATCAATTTAACTTAAGCAAATTATTATTTGTTCTTACTATTCATTTCTTGAAGTAGAACAACATAGAACTTAACATTTCCAGTTGACTTCTTTCTTTGGTGAACATGTTAACAGAAAATGCAAATTTGTCTGTAGAAACTAGGAACACATCTGTCCTAGCCAGTCAGTGAGCAGAACTTGTCAACTCCAGGTGAGGATATATCCACTGAAGGAACTGCAAGTCACTATCAAAGGAACCGGAAAAATGCTTGCAAAAATTTATATAACTTGTTTAAAAATAAATACTTATAACTTACTCCTGATTCTTCTCAGCGCTCAAATCCTCCCCTAAGAGTATTTAGATGAGTAGGAATTCACCCCTAAATCTTCCTGATCACACAGCACAATGATAACTCTGAGTACCAGTATAAACATATGCATATTATTATTTTTGTAAGTTATATTAATAAAAACAGGAAACCTCGATTACATAGGTTCATCCATGTCACTTGGTTTTTTTAGTAGTTTGGATATTTATTCAGGGCAAATATAAAGAGGAATCACTGGATTCCTTTTCCCCAACAGAAAATAGCATAACTGCATAGAAACAAAAATGCATGCCCCAAGGAGAACACAGAACTTTTTCTGTAGCAGTTTATGCTGTCAGCACATTCCAGATTGATTTGTAAATCTAATATGAAAGACTGAGTAAACAGTGTGTGTGTAATTTAATATCTCCAATTTTATATCCCGTCTAAAACTAAGTTAAAATCGATTACAATGTAAGAAGTACATCTACAAAACAATTAATTTATTTTGGCTTCTTCTGTCTTGAAAACCACTAAAACAATAAAGGAGTTTTTAACTGTTATCTTCTACTTAGCCCTCATAGTACCAAAATCTAGGTATCTTTATACTATCGTCTAAAGAAACATCAGACACATATTTATGAGAATGCCAAGAAGTTGAGTTTCAATGAATGCTATATCTGTATCTGATACTTGAAACATTTATTAATAAAAATAATCATCAGGGCTGGGCATGGTGGCTCACGCCTGTGACCCCAGCATTTTGGGAGGCTGAGGCGGGCGGATCATGAAGTCAGGAGATCGAGACCATCCTGGCTAACACGGTGAAACCCCATCTCTACTAAAAATACAAAAAATTAGCCAGGCGTGGTGGCAGGCGCCTGTAGTCCCAGCTACTCGGAGGGTGAGGCAGGAGAATGGCGTGAACCCGGGAGGTGGAGCGCGCAATGAGCCGAGATTGTGCCACTGCACTCCAGCCTGAGTGACCCAAAGAGACTCCATCCCCCCCCCCAAAAAAAAAAAATCATCATCATCATCATCATCATTAGCGCACCAGCTATAATACAAAGTTGTCTTTTGTTGCTTTATTTTGCCTCTTGAACTAATGCTTCACTCTTTTTCTACTTTTAACAGTCTTATAATGTAATTAATTTCAAAAGTACCAAGTTTTCAGCTGAACCATTAGATTCTCAGATAGCTTTAGATCTTAGTTTCAAAACTGAAGTTTCTACTTTTCTACTCTAATTAGCATCACTATCGGCACTAAACACAACTTATGACTTTGAAAAAAGTTTGTTTGTTTGTTTTTTCGAAAACTATACCAAGAAGCCAAAAACCAGTTCAATGCTCCCAATCTATTTAAATTTCCATGTGTATAATACATGACAACACTAAAACTTACAAACAAATCATGAAATTTGATAGCACTATTTTAAAATTCTTATTGTAATACATTTTACATTCTCAGTTTCTATTATTGCAGATTGACAACTCAAAACTATTTTGAATGTATTTTTTCCACCTGAAAACATTAAAAGTGACCTTCACTTCTATTTATACTCATATGAGAATACTGAAAAGAACGTGGATATTTATATATATATATAGTGTATGTATATGTCTAAATATACTTACATACATCACACACAGAAAAACACAATCTATAGCACATATGTAGCAATACAGCCATGAATATTTGTGTTCTATTTTATTTACAGCTGTAAGTTTCATTGAAGCACAATCAAAACCTCTATTTGACATGTAAAAACACATAATGAGTCTAATGATAAAACTCCTGAAAAAGTACCAAATATGAAGTTGATTACAAATAAATATGAGTGTCAGAGATTATAGGTATATTGTGCCTATATTTAAATGTCCTGTCTGTTATCTGACAACAATTTTTCAAATTTAATAGAATTGGAGGAATGTGTGGGTATAAGAAAAGCATGTAAATCTAACTATTAGTCTCTGTAGCATTTTTTTAAATTTTCAAATTTCTTACTTTCTTCAGTAATTTGTTTCATTAACAGCATAGTTTCATTTTAGCCTGTTTGTTCTTTCTTCTAATATTTCATCAGCATATCTCTAATCAAGAGTAATAGTGTTTACATACGGTTCAGACACTTTTACACTGAAAATTGGTAACGCCTTTAAATAAAACCTAGATATATTTTTAGAATTTCATGTACTTTTTTATGCAGTAGTATTTATTATACATGAACATGTTCAGTTTTCATGTAATTGGTGTTTGCCTCCATGACCTTATGCTAAAGGGATTCTTTGAAACGTACACCCAGCTTAAATTTTGACAGATACTCACTATAGAAGACAGGTCTTCACCACAGAAATAAAAATTATAGTCAAATTAAATGTGGCATTTGCGATGTTCCTGCAGTTATTTTAAAGAGAAAGTAAGTGAACTAGCATTGAAGTGATCAATAGTGTATTGTACTTAAATAGCCCCAATGATATCCTTTTATATCCAGGTGATTCACTATATGTGGGATTGAAGAATTATAATGTAAGAAAACTCAAACAAACTTTGGCCTAGGGTAGTATAGCAACAGAAAGATATGTGCATGACCATTAGGGTTTTATGCTTTAATATTGAGGACATGTATGCCTGCAATATAAACACTTATTAATCATTTTTATTTATGTAGAATGATAAATGTAACAAAAGTTATCCTGATATTGTGATGTGCTATGTAAAATGTGTATTCTTTGCTCAATCCAAGATTTGTTGTATCTGCTATTTTCAAGAACATGTGGAGACTCCAGGTAAAACATCCACTGCCTTCAGTAACAGGGGCTCAGCTTCATGTGGCATACCTGCTACATTATATGTGTGTAGGAAGGAAAGGAGAAAGAGGTCCAAAATAAAAGAAACAAGTAGCAAATGAAGACCTCAGAACATCAAGGGGGAAGTTTTGTGGATAATATTCAAATTTCAGCAACAGCATATAAGGGTCTTAGGGAATGGTAGCTCCAATTATATTGATTGTTACATGAATTGTTTTCATCCTTTTACCTTTTATCTCTCCTGCTTGGAGAGATAAGGGGATCTAGATAAACTGAAAAAAAGAAGTTAATAAACTTTTAGCATCTAAGTACTTCTATTATGTCAATTCACATAAAAAAAGTGTAAAACTGAAGACAGTGATTTTCCTACCTTCAGATGAAACATGAACTTTAGTGTCATAAATAGCAAACTCTAAGATAAAGTATGGGGTAAGTAAAATGCCAAGTGGGGTGTGATAATTGCATGACAATAACAGCTACAGAATCAGATTTAGCACAAGGTCTGGAAAACATCTAGAAATGTATAGTTAAGTGGCAACTGGAAAGCAAATACAGTATAAGACAGTATTTGAGTTTGCAAAGGTAGGCAACTCTTGTTCATGCAACATTTAATAGGGGCTTCATTAAAGATTTGACTAGTTCAGAATTAAGAGACTAGTTCATAATTAAGAGTCAGTTCTGTTTACACTTTGGTGAGTTTCTAGCAGAACTGTGAAAAGAACTGACTGGGCAGATAATATGGTTTGAATCTGTGTTCCCACCCAAATCTCATGTAAAACTGTAATCCCCAATGTTGGAAGAAAGATCTGGAGAGAGGTGATTAGTTCATGAGGGTGGAGTTTTCATGAATGGTTCAGCACCATCCCCCCTTGGTACTCTATAGTGAGTGAGTTGTCATGAGGTCTGGTTGTTTAAAAGTGTGTGGCACCTCTTCACTCTTTTTCTTACTCCTGCTCCTGACATGTAAGACTCCTGCTCCCACTTTGCTTTCCACTATGAATAAAAGCTCCTTGAGGCCTCCCCAGAAGCGGATGCTGCCATACTTCCTGTACAGTCTGCAGAACTGTGAATCAATCAAACCTCTTTTCTTTGTAAATTACCCAGTCTCAGGCATTTCTTTATAGCAATGTGAGAACCAACGAATACAGCAGAGAACAAAGAGATGAGTAGAGCTCACCAGTCATCTAGGGACAGCTGCTGTGCAGGAGAAAAGGTAGTGGTAGAAAAGGCTCAAGCCATGACCCCAGAGAACCATCATGTGGTGACATGAAGTAAGCAGGGAGTGGCAGCAGGAAAAATGGTTCCACCAAACGTGTCAGTGTGTGAGCCATGATCCTAAAGGACAGGGGTGAGAACTCTATGCCCTGGAAGGCAAATCTAGCTTGTGGCTTACTTTTGGATCGCCAAGAAACTAAGAATGGTCTGTATATTTTTAAAGGATTGTGAAGGAAGAGAGAAATGTGGAAGAGAAGAGGAAGTGGAAGAAAAGAAAAGGAATGAAGATCTTACACGACCTGAAAAGCCTAAAATATTTACCTTTATACAAATCTTTCCCTTTGTAGAAAAATTTTGACAATCCCTGCTCTAGAGAGAGGAAGAAAACTCCAAAGACCTACCAGGTTTCTGAAGGTAAACTACTGAGGAACAAAACCACTAATAAAATTCCTGCAAGAATAATGTATTTTTTGAGTTTATCACATGGAGTTTTTTTTTTTTAACCAAAGGATAATTGAGCCCACAAATAAAGACAAAATAGCCACTAAAAATATATCATGTAGAAACCATTTTGAAAATTGTGAAGAGTATTTAACTAGCCTAAATGTAGGTAGAACTATATGTCTGATAAAAAATAAAAAGCACATACTTAAAGCACACAACTTGCTAAGTTGTTGAAATTCTCAACACAATCAAGATTATATATTCATATACATATACAAATAAATATACATAAGATATATGTAACTACCTAATATAAAATAGACCAATGATATGTATAGACACTTCATCAAAGTTAAGATGCATATATATATATATTTATATATATATCCATTACTAGTCTCAAAATGTCCTCATGTCCTCTTGTAATCTTCGTTTCTCCTTTTCTTGTGCTCCTCTCCAATCTCACCCCATTTCCAGGCAACCAGTGATTATCTTTGTGTTACTATATTTTTTTCTCAAATTGTATATAATAAAATAAGTTAGTTATTTTGATATCCATTCATTTTTCATGCATGAATAGTTTATGCCTTTATATTGCATTGTACGGATGTACTAAAATTTTTTTATGCATTCACTTGTTTTTGACTGTTATAAATAAAGCTGCTATGAACATTTATGTAGAAATCTTTATATGTACATATGTATTCATTTCTTTTAGGTAAATACCTAAGAGTGGAATGACAGGTCACATAGTATATATCCACTTAATTTTTTACACAAATGCCCAACTATTTTCCTGAGTGTTTTTGGCATTTTGTATTTTCACCAGTAGTGTATGAGAGTTAACACATTTTTACATGTTTACCCACGCTTGGCATACTTTGTCTTTTTAAAATTTTAGACATTCTAAGAGGAGTAGTATCTCATTATTCAAAATTTTCATTTATTTAATGACTGAGAATCTTTTTACGTGCTTAATTGATGTCTGTTTATCTTCTGTTATGAAATGTATATGCACATAATTCATTGACTTTATATTAGGTGGCTTTTTATTATTGAACTTTGGAAGTTATTTATATATTCTTGATACAAGTCATTTATTGGATAGGTGATTGTAAGTATTTTCTCCCTTAGTGTGGTTTGTATTTTTATTATTTTATAAAATAATTATTTTTTAGACTATGGGAATAAGTGTCACCATGAGAATATTTGAAAATTATGAATAAAATATTACTAAATATCTGCCTATCTATGTATCTATCTCTGTTCTTTGTCTGAAACATCCTGAATGTATTGAAATTGTTTGTGGAATGCCTTGATGGGGCTATCACCTTATCATATTTTTATTAACTTCCTGCAGCATGATTTTATATGAATATCTAAACTTTCTAATAGTTTACTCATTTAAGTCACTCTTTAGAATGTGACATGATAAAAGAAATACCGTTAATCCCAAGCTGTAGTCTTTGGAGACAGGAAATAGTCACTTGGCTAAGAAAAAGTGTAAAGCAGTAATAGGTTGTGGCAGGGAAATCTATATCAGTGTGCCAACTAGCTCTCCAACTAGCTCTCTGGTGGGGTACTAGTATCAAGATGATATCGAATTGATTCAGCATCATTTTATATGTGCACTGCTGCTGGCTGGCAACATGCATTTTGTAAAGTTCCTACATATTAGTTTTGCCTCCTGTGGCAATATTATTTATTTTAATCTGTTGTTGAGGTTGTAATGAAGGAAAACGTTTGCCGTCCCAAAGCCTACACGTAGGCATAGGGAATGACATTACTTATGCCTTTTCCCTAAATATTACATTACTGCCTCTCTAAGGTTATGCTATTTTTTAAATGAATTATTCCTCTAAAGGTGGATAGTTAGAATATAGTTGTAAATTTTCCACAGAAAGTAACAGCTTCAATATTAATCCAAAACCAACTTAAATTGATTGTTCTAAGTTCAAGGATACTAAAAGAAAAGGAAATTACCCAGGCTCTGTTGGAATTTCCCACACATACATGCTTGTAAAAATGCCTTTGCAATATTGGAGGACACATAAGAAATTAATGTCTTGAAACTATTACAATTTTGTAAACTATAAATTTTTTTCAGAGACCTCTTCTGTATAATTACTTGAATAGCCTTAAACTACTAAAGCTATTAAGGTTTCACCATCATTCAATTTCTGGTTAATTTCCACTCTATGGTGAAAAATAACTAAAGTTTAAAAAAAAGCCAGTCTATAATGTAAGATATTGCCTAATGTTAATCCACACAGTAAAGAATTATGAGATCTAATTATCGGACATGGCAATGAAGATTTACTACGACCTTCATTACCACTACTGCTTTTGAGGTACTATGTTTTACCTACTATGAGAGATTATTTTGAGATGTGACATTTCTCTGTTAGTAACCATATAAAAAAAACTTATAATCATTGTATTCATAATTTGTTTTATTCATTTATTACTATGCAATTGCTGAAAATATAATTTTGCCTTTCATTTTTCAAAATATATCATAGATTCACAGACGTTTAAGCTAGCCCAGGCCCCACTATTATGCCTACAACTGAAATCATCGCAATTACCCTATTGCATTGAAATTATCTAATTCTATGACTTGCTGCCTCCCAAGAATCTAAGCTTATGCAAGAGAAAAACTGTTTATCTCCACCACTTAGAATGGTAATTAGATATGAAGGAAATAGCACAACTTTGCAGAATTGAAGTAAATGTGTTTTGTGAATAGTTTGTCTATTTTACATACTAAATGAGCTGTATTTTATTTTCATGGAAATAACACAATATATGCCCAAGAAAGCAAACGTATTTAGAATTTTAAAAGAGAGACCAGTAATGAGCTTCTAAGAAGTTTAAAAGTAAACTTTTCTGGAGAACTTCTTTAGGATTTTCTTTAATGCATTCTTGGGTATATGTAAATGGATTATTGTATTTCATGGGTTTACATCTAGCATGGCCAATAAACTGCTTAAGGGTAGCAATCTTATTCTTCATTCAATAATCTATATTCCTATACCTACAGTAACTCACTGTCATGACTTTTCAAAATTGGACTAAAATACTCAAGTTAGATTTTCTTATAGATTTTGTTAATGTAAGTAAGTAATTCAACATGGTAATTATTAATTTAATGTATACTTTGTACCCAATACTGTACTCAGCCCTGGAGACACCATGGTGAAAACAACAGTCTTTCAATTTGGTGAATTTACAAACTAGAGGAAGAAAGACAATCATCAGGTGATTACAGTGTACTATCATAGCCACCATGATAGGTGAAAGTTCTATATCTATGAGAAAAACTAACCCTGTCTTACACTGCTTAAGGAAGACTTTCTCAAAGCTTTAATGAGTAACCTAGAACTAAAGGACACTGAGAGTTTTATAGGAAGAAGAAGCAGCATCTGAAAAGGCACAGAATTGAGAGGGGTGAGCATGGCATACTAAAAATATAAAATAAAAATATTAAAATATTAAAAAAATAAAAAATATAAAATAAAAAACTAAAAATATAGTTGTAGCATAAAGGCCAAGTGTGAGAAAAAAGTCAACATTTGTGTGCCGTGCTAAGATATTTATACTTTATTTGAAATCATAAAACTTAATTTTTAAGTTTTAAACAAGAGAAGGACACAATCAAATTCTTATTTGAGAAAATTCATTGGCTGTAGTACAGAAAATAAACGAAGAAACAAGTATGAGTTAATCGGGGCACTGGTTCACATAATTCAGAAAAAAATGGTGAAATGAACTAGAGCAACTGCAATAAGAATAGATAAAAAGATACTACTAAAAGAGATATTAATTTTTTTGTTCAGCAAGTGACCCTGGGACAACTGGATATCCACATGCAAAGAATGAAGTTTGCTGAACTTACACCATTGGCAAAATTTAACTCAAAGTGGATAAAGACCTAAATGTAAGAGCTAAAACTGAAGAACTCTTAGAAGAAAACATAGATATAAATATTAGTGACCTTAGATCAGGCAACGATTTATTAGAAATAACACCAAAAACGCAATCAACAACAACAAAAAGATAAACTGGGTATCACCAAAATTAAAAATTTTGTATTTCAAAGGACACTATCAAGAAAATAAAGAGACAATCTACATAAATGAGGAAAATTTGCAAATCACATATCTGATAAGATACTATCGGGGTTTGAAGGGACTTGGGAGGCTAATCAAGGAAAAATATATGGCCATGAGGTGGCAATAGCACACACAACTATATTGGGCTATGCTGACTAAGAAGTGATGGTTCCTACACAGAAGTGGAAAAAGGCAAGGGAACTTCTGGTCACTAGGAAGGAAAACTCTAGGTTAGAGAGCTCCAAAAAAGCAGCAACAGCTTGGTATTTTTATAGGGCCCGGCTTATCTACTGCTAGCAGACGTGAGGCAAGGTTTTATGGGATATGCAAAGCAGGCAGTCTCTAAATGGCTAAAAATCAGCTTGTTTGGGCAACTTAAAAAATAATTGATGTGCAAAACTTTTAAGTTTGGCACCAATGAGCTTTTAAGTTAACAAATCTCAGCCTAAGTGAAGAAATAAACATCCTCAGGGCCAATAAAAAGAGGCCATCTTAGGCTGGTTTATGTAGCAGGTACTTGCCTCTGGAATATATAAAGAACTGTTACAACTCAATAATAAAAAGATGATTTTTTTAAATGGGCAAAGGATCTGAATAAAAATTATTACAAAGTAGATGTACAAATGACAAGTAAGCACAGCAAAATGTGTTCAACATCATTAGTCATTGTGCAAATGCAAATGAAAAACACAATGAGAAAACACTTCACAGTCACTATGATGACTATAATCTAAAAGATAAAAAATAGCAAGTGTTAGAAGGATGTGGAGAAATGAAACACTCATGCATTGCTAGTAGAAATGTAAAATGTTGCAGTTGCTTTGGAAAACTATCCGGCAGTATCTCAAATGGTTTGGCATAGAACTACTGTATGATTTCACAATTCCACTCCTAGGTATATAACCAAGAGAAATGAAACATATCTCCACCCAAAAACTTGTACATAAATGCTTTTGGCAACATTATTCATAATAGTCAAAAGGTAGAAGTAAACCAAATGTCTATAAGTCAATGAATGGATAAACAAGATGTGGTATATCTATACAATGATAAATTATTTGACCATAAAACAAGAATGAAGTACTGATATATGCTGCAATGTGAATGAATATCGAAAACATTTGAAGTGAAAGAAGCTAGTCACAAAGGGTCAATATTGTCTTATGCTATTTATAAGAAATGTCCAGAACTGATAAATCAATAGAGAAAAAAACGTTGATTTGTGGTTATCTAGGGGTGTTGTGAAAGGAGGGGTTGGTAGGTGGCATTTCAGTATTATGAGGTTTATTTTGGGGGTAATAAAAGTGTTTAAACTGATCGTGGTGATGGATACACAACTGTGAATATGATAAAAGTGATTATAAACTCTAAGTGGGTAAATTTTATGGTATGTTCATTCTATCTTAATAAAGCCATTAAAATGAAATAAAAAGTGATTCTCTGAAAAAGATGTATGCATGAAAATATGGATAGGTAGATAAAACAGGGTTCAAGATATATTACAGTCAAGTTTCATGGCAGTTGGTAATGCCATTCACTGAAATGAAGAACACAGGAAAAGAAAAGGGATTTTTTTTCAATAAAATAAATTTGATGGACTAAATTTGAGACAACTTTGAAGCACCAAAATCGAGATAACCAATAAGCAGTTATTTATGTAGGCCCTGGGAAGAGGAGAAAAATATTGAATACAGATAGTTATTAGAGGATTGTCATTATACAGAAGTCCTGGTGCAGTATGAAATCCCTAAGCATGAATATGTCAATGAAAAGGCCAGTAAAAGAATTGCAAAAAAATTCTAGTAGCATGAGCAGGGATGGCCAGGTGGTGTCTTTGCAAAGCCAAGCTTTTAGTAAAGCAATAAGAACAGAAAGTTCTTCCATCCTGTATTGCTTATGATTCTAGGAAGAGTATGTCCCCAGGTGAGAAAACAGGGTATCCATTTGATTAAATAGTCTTAACCTGAAGGATCCTCTTTTATCTCATTTATCTAAAGATTTCATAAATTATTGGCACAAATGATCAGAAGCAAATGTAATTGTAGCTGATAGTTTTTAAGATAACAAAATATTTTTTTCATCAATGCAGTTCTTTTATAGTATTTAAGAAGATTTTCATTGGCATCAACTCCATTTAAGATGATTAAGCCAATGAAACACTCCTTATGAACAGCCTTGCGAGATTTTATGCAGATTCTATACAGCTTCTAAGTTACCTTAGCATTAGATTTGGTTGAAAAATAGAAACTAAATTTCAAAAAAGAGTATGAATTTCTACCCAAGGGAGAAAAATTATTCTCAAAATTTACCTCCAAAATAGTTTTCTTAATGGTTTAGAAATTACTTTTAATTCTAATATAATAATTAAAAGATAAAAATGTGTTAATGGATACACAATATAAAAAGA
This sequence comes from Gorilla gorilla gorilla, assembly GCF_029281585.2. Taxonomy (NCBI): domain Eukaryota; kingdom Metazoa; phylum Chordata; class Mammalia; order Primates; family Hominidae; genus Gorilla; species Gorilla gorilla. Next base: position 137,966,694 of record NC_073227.2, read on the forward strand.
AGCAAATTGACAACAAAAGCACAAAGTGTGGGTGGGGGAAAGTAAAAGTGTATAATTTTAATATGCAGTTGAAGTTGTTGTTAACATAAAATAGATAATTATAATTACAAGGTATTTTATGCAAACCTTGAGTTACCCACAAAGAAAAAAACTTATAATAGATACACAAACATAAAGGAAACATAAAAAATGAAAAGTTAAGGCAAATCACTACAAAAATCATCAAATGACAAAGCAAGACAGCAAAAGAGGAAGAGAGGCACAAACAACTGCAAAACAAATAACAATTATTGCTGTATTTGCTATTGGCACCTGGAAAATTGGGTCACTCCCACCCTAATACTGCTCTTTTCCAATGGTCTTAGCAAACGGCACACCGGGAGATTATATCCCGGGCAGGGCATGGCTCGGAGGGTCCCACGCCCATGGAGCCTCGCTCATTGCTAGCACAGCAGTCTGAGATCAAAATAGTTTTCTAATTGTGTTAATTGAATGTTAAATGTATTTTTTACACAATAAGAACTTCTACTTGATAGAATTAAATTTCCTCTATTTTAACATTAGACCAAATAATATACAAAATCATTGAGAAATAAAATACATTTTTCTGTGTTCATATAGTTAAACCACTAGCTATTATGAACCAATAAAGTTTCATGTATACAACCAAAATGAACATAATCATTAAGTGTGCATAGCATATTTATCAGCAATTGCAGCACATATTTATTACAACAATAGGGTATGTTGTGTTTAATGTACCTCTTAATTAAAAATGAAGAACCCCATTGTTTTCTCCTATGTATGACGACCTTAATTTGATACTCTTAGAAGGATTAAAGAAATGAAAATATTATCCTGCACAAGCCTGTTAAGCTTCCTTACATATCTGTGAACACATCAGACTTGTTCTCACGTCAGGATTGTTATACTTGTGAATCCCTGTTCCTGAGATCTCTTTTTCCCAAATATACAGGAGGCTCACTCCCTTTCCTCCTCCATGTATTTGCACAAGTATCACTTTTTCATTGAGGCCTTCTCTGAACACACTATTTAAATTGTAACTATGCCTCTGACACTCTCTGCCTTCTTTTCCTGTTTCATTAATTTTTTTTGTAATAACTACTAACAATCTTTTAAATGCTATGGATTTTGCTTTTTTTTGTATGCAGATTTTCTAGAACCACTAGAATAGAGATGTTTTTTGACTGTTTTGATCAGATACATATCCCTAGTACCTAGAAGTGTGCTTGGCACATGTTAAGCACTCAAAAAATACATAATTGTTGAAAAGATAAAATGGATTAAAGGTAAAATTTAAAGAAACAATGCCTGAGAATATTGCAGAACTAATGAATGTCACAAATTCTCAGATACAGAAAGCCCAATAAACTTCACATAAAATAAATAAAAAGAAGTTCATACTAGACACATCATAGTGAAACTTCAGAAAGTCAAAGACAAAGGGAAGGTCTTTAAAATTGTCAGATAAAAGGACCAGATTATCTTCAAGCTAGTTACTTGAGTCTGAGAGGTAGCTTCCGGACAGTATTGATAGACTCCTGAAGACTGAGGATAACTTGTGAACCTAGAACTCCATACTGTAAACACATTTTTCAAGAGATATCACAAAAGAAATAGCTCTAACCTCTGACCCAGGCAATCAGGATCCTTGCCCTGGGCCCAGCATTGTCCAAAGCTCCTTTCTGGCCTTTCCCTGTCCTCACCCCTCAAAATGGAGACTGATTTTGTAAACAGAACTTAGACATGCAGGCTGGGGTGTCTACACAGTATTCTTATGGTGAGGGAGGAGGCTAGGGATAGGAAGAGAATATGGAGTAAGGTATAAACTAAAATCTTTCATTTTGTCTTATGCTATGATTTCAATAAATGTTATTGATGGAATAAACAAAGACTTTTAGAGAAGTATTATGGGTGGCACATGTACAAATAAAGCCCTTTTTCAGATAAACAAAATCTAGCTGTTTACCACCAGCAGATTCTTGCAAAGAAATTCTATCACTATACTTGAGTAAGAAAAAAATTAGTCTTATGTAAAAGACATGTGAAGACAGAAGAAAGGAAAAGCATAGAAAAGTGTAAAAATGTGAGTAAATCTAAACAAATACTGACTATATACAATAATTAGAGTATATCGCACTGTAAAAGATATAATTGCATAACATTTACGTAGATGAATGAGTCCACATCTTTATATTTTCTGGGAGCAGGATAAAGGTATTCATTCACCTTAGAATTAGGTAAGTTTAATATTTACATTGTAGTCTTTAGAACATTCTAACGCAGATAAATATATTTCAAAATAGAAGGAAAAATATAATGGAAAGAGTAGAAAGAATCAATTCCGAGGAGGCAAAAAAAAAAAAAGAAAGAAATAACATGAACCAAATAAAACAAATACAAAACTCAAAATTAGATAATAAAGAAAAACACAAATATACTAGTAATTACATTAAATGTAAATGAACTGAATGGGTCAGTAAAAATCAAATATTATCAGATGGGATTTAAAATATCCAACAGTATTATGTTCAGTAGAGATGTGTAAGGATATAGAAAGATTAAAAGCACAATGATGAAAAAAAGAAAAAGCAAATCCTAATCAAAAGAAACTTGGTGCACCTATGTTAATGTCTAGAAAAAAAAAAAAGACTCTAACAAAACAGTAGTCCTCCACCACTGGCCTGGACACAGCTTGGCTGCTCCTACCAAAGAAAAGCTTCAATACTGCTGCTGGAAATTGCCTCGGTGAATGAATTCTCCTCTCATCTTTATGTTGCTAGTGTTCGTCTCAACAACAACCCTGTGTTGTTTATGGCTATACTATTAGTGGCTGCAGTGACTTCTTTTTTGGATCCTTGAGTAGGAAAAATGCCAACAACGTTTCCTCTCTTTTTCTTTTAGTTTATTTATTTGGAGGAAAGTGGGAGGCTTTAATTATCTGGATAATTGCTTCTGGTTTGTAATTTATTAACGGATTGCACAATCTTGCAAAAAATATCATGACAGGGAGTAAGTTGTTCTAAAGAACAGAGGCAGAGTCCCAGTGTCTTGACTACCAATTACTTTATGGTTTGGATTTCTTAAGATGTAAAAAAGGAGTAATATAAAATATTGCTATGGCAAATATAAATCTTCTATTCCAACTATAGCACCAGATGCTAAGATTCATAGAAATTACTACTTAGAAGGATTTCACCTTTCCTTTTTATGCCTTTCTCTGAATGGGATTTCTGATTTATTGTTACATCTACAAGAAAAGTACCTAAAATAACCTTAAATAATTAAAAGTATAAAATTCAATCTCGCAAAGACAAATAGGTTGTCTCACATCTTCCCCCAAGTCACACAGCATTGAGCCATTTGTGATACGAAGTTCTGCCCAACAGTGATCCCTTAGCCTAAACTAATCACTACAAGGCAGCTGGCAATTTGACAGGGAGAGACAAGCTGATAGCTTTTCCTCAAACATCAAGCATGCACTGTGTTTCCAGTGCCAAGCTGGATTTGACATTTAATTAAAAAAAGTATCTTAACATAGGTCTACACAAAAATCGAGGCTGTTGCAACAAAATCAATTTTGTCTTATTTAAAGCTGGAAAAGCTTGATGCCCCAAAGGCAGAATTTTTATAAGAAAAGTATCACTGCTCTACCAGCGGGAATACTGAGGGTATTAAAAATAATGTATTTTGACTAGTTTATGGCATTGGACTTGGCTCAGGACTGCATATAATAACTGTTTATTAAATAAGTTGAGCTGCTATAAATAAAAGAATCTGTTGCTATAATTAGCTTGTGATTCGTACAAAAGTATAATCGGCTTCATACAAAAAATATATTTATACATACATACATACATGGGTCTATATACACATATGTATGTGTCACTGTATATAGACACACATTCACATACACACACATACACATACACATATATGTGCTCATAAAAAGATTTTTGGAAACAATAATACTTTGATCATATTTTGCAGAACACATATACATGCGTTCTTATAATATATTTAGTGATAAGCAGAATTAATATAGTTTCATCATATTATCAAACTAACCAAATGAAAGGTTAATATAGTTAAGCATGTCAACAAGAATTAAAAAAACACAAAAATTTTGTTAGAGAAATAATATTTTTCAGTCTCATGCTGTTCAGTATATTTGGCTTATTTGTTTGTGTTTGATTTCTTGCAGGGTGAAGAAAACATAATATTCTTTATTAACCATTTCATTTCAAAATATTTAGGATATAATGAGAAACTATGTCAAATTTAAAGTGTAGCTAAAAATTTCACTTTTTAAACATTGTATAGTTAAAATTTTCACTTTTTAACTATAAAATTAATTTCACCATCTCTTTATTAAATAGTAAGTATGAAGTAACAAATATCAGTTCTGGCATACAACACATTGTTCACACTTGCTGGATTACTAGTTGTCCAGTTGTCTGCTTTGCACTGTTGGTGCCCACTTCTAAGGACTCCTCTAGAGTGCAGAGAAGTCAGAAACTACATTTCCCATAATACCCTTTCTTATATATGATTCCAAGTTAGAGTTTAACAATAAAAGGAACTTGTGCACGTTTAGAAGAAGTTACAGTTCCCTCAGGAAGTCATGATAGACACACGCCAGTGCTTCAAATATCTCCCTGATGTCCCTGCTTCTCTGTGAACACTAGAACTTGAAGTAATTCCCCAGCCAACAATGGAGTCCTCTTGTTCAGTGCTTCAGGCTAATGTCAGCAGTGACTGGTTCTTGACCCTCTGAACCTACATTACCATCCCTCTACTCACTAATTACCCCACACCCCACCTCCTTCTCACATTCCCATATCCTCAGCTTCTACATTAATTACTTTCTTTTCTCAATTCTTAGAGCAGTTCTGGTTTCCTAACCAAACTGAGACTAATACACCTTTACCCAAAAAGATAATAGATGCTATGTATTAGAACATTACAGCAGTGCGATCTCAAGGCAGGTTTGGTACAACATTCCAAAAACAATAAACAAACATCTAAAATTGTCTCTCCTTTTAAAGGTTAATGACTTCAGTAAGAGACGTTGATGGCCTTTGAGGGTAATACTTTATTTTCTATTGCTTATAAAGGTCTGAAGTGATACTTCTTTAAGCTGCTACCAATCATGTACTTGCTAGTGTAAATGAGAAACATTAGACAGAACCCTCAGCCCTGACCACGCCATTAAAATGAGTTGTAAGGCCTTACACATATACCTGAGCTACAATTTTCCCCAAAGCAGAGAAAGAGGACTACCATTCACTTTTCTATTAAGATAGAATTTAAAAGAAGCTTTTATAATGATGTTACAATTTTATAAAACTTGGACTCATTTATTTCACATCCAGCTATTATTTCGTCCTTTTCTCCTCTACTATAAACAACCTTAAAGGCTGACAAAAAACTTGTTCATCCTTCTCAAAGTTTTTTCATGAGTATATACTCTATGAAATTTTAAATAATAATAATAAAGTGAAAACACAGAAAGCTTGAAAGTATTCCCTAATGGAAAGACTAGTAAGATTTCAAAGTATATATTTACATCATTTATCGGATTCATCCACAACGAGGTAAAAATAATAACAGAACGTATTTCTTCCTTTAAACAGGAAGTCAAAAATGGTCTCTTATTATCTCTCCCTCTCTCTTTCTCTCTCTCTGTCTCTCACACACACACACACACACACACTTATGAAACCATTTAAGGTTTAAATGTTACTAACTGGCATCATATGTTTTGCAACCTTTAATTCTCAAAACAATCTTATATTGGTGGGAGGAATAAATGCAGACTTCTGAAATTTCAATTTCTTTATGAAGCCTTGATTTCCATCTCTGACAGAATTTCACTCTCCCTTCACTGAGCCCCTGTGTTCTATGTGGATTTTGACCACAGCGACATAATCACTTAATATTTGTTTTGTTTCCTCTATTACACTGTAAACTTCTTGAAGAAAAAGGTATTTCTAGCTCTAAATGGATGCTTGTTGAACGAATACATAAATGAGAAACTAGTTTTTCTCTGTGAAGTTGGAAGCAATAGCAACAACTTAGAGTTATGAAAAAAAAAAGATGAATAGACATCAAAGAAGCACAAGTAGGCTTAGAATAGAACACTTCACATTCATAGTGCAAGCCAAGGAAAGCCCACAAAGAAGATGAATTCAGACAATGGTGACAAATAATATTTTTGCTCCCTACTTCTGTTCAAAAGTTAACAGTATGCTTCTTCCTTCCATCTCTCTCTACATTCCCCACTATCTACTGATTCCATTAAAATGAAAGCCACGTTTTATTTTATATCTGTTAGAGATTTTCTCTAAAGCAATAGAATTAGAAGGGTAAAATATTGGAAAAAATAATAAAGAGTAATCTAATAAAGAATGAACTCTAATAAAGAGTTCATAGAAGTCCACTTCATTTGTGGCAGTATGATTGAATGAGCGCACCTCTGGTTAAGGAGTGAGGGTCAGAAACTTTCAAGGTTCTGTTAGAGGGATGTTGGATATTGTGCTTTGGAGCTGGCACAATGAAGTATAGCATTAGACTGGGAGAAGGCCTTCTCCCTGCCTCTAGCGAGATCAGAATCATTCCAATATCCCAAAGATGAGAATTTCTCAGATTATCTAAAAACAACTTACTTACTAGGGATGTCAGCATTTTAGGATGGAACAATGGTGAGACTTCTTACAAGCTGCTCACAGCCATGGGCAAATGGTAGCAGGAGCAAGACAGCAGAATCAGGGACAATTTGGCACGGAGAAAGAAGCTTATAAATTCCCACATGGTTACTTGCAAAGTGCCATTGTCAGACTCCCAAAAATCATGACTTGACAGGGTGAAAAAGAGAGCAATGTTCATACTAGTACATAGGTCAGGGCTATAAAATCAAGATTCATTTGACTGACAAGTAAAAGAATTGCCAAATAATTTTGAGGGCCCAGCTGAAATTGGAAAGCATAAATCTGCTTCACACAACAGAATAAGGATGAAATCCATTAGAAGGTTATATCAGTGATCCAGGTAAAAATGGATGAATTTTGAATTAATACGATGTCAGTTGGAAATTAGATAAGACAATGAATGCAAGAGGTATTCAGAGTGTAGAATCTATAACAATTTATGGCAGATTGAACATAGAATTCATTGAGAGCAAGAAGGTTAGCTGTGGCTCTCACTTGTAAGGCTTGGGTAATCGGTGGTTTAACTCACAGAGTCAGGGAGAAAAGGAGGAAGGGAAAATTTTATTAAAAAGATGATTTGAGGGTCAGTGGCATTTACAAGGTGTTTGAAACTCTTGTAGTGCTTATGAAACCACCAAGAAAGAGTACATATAATGACGAGGGCAGCAGAACACAGGCAAATCACAGGAAAACAAAACATAAGGGATACGTGTATAAAGAAGAGAGGGCATATGAAAGTAAAATGAAAATCAAGAGACTGTGATGACAAAAAAGCTAAGGAAGAGAAATTTTCAAGAAGGGAGTGTTCCATTGGTTTAAATTTTGCTGAAACTTCAATGTAGTACAAGGTATGCATGCGCTTAATTAACTTTACAAGGCAGCTCAGCAAAACCAATATGATTGTGACATAAAGGCAAGAGGTAGATAGAGGGCTGAGTGATTAATTTTGACTAGGAACACTTTCTCTGTACACTCCCCAGAGAAATCGCACCAATATAGCAACAACTAAACGAGTGAATTCCAAATGTTTTGATCACAAATACATCTCAGTAAAAATAAAATTAAACATAATTATCACAGGTTTATTTTAGAACATCACGAATATAATCATTGATAGAAAAAGTGCTTTGAAATAAATAAAGCCCATTGAAAATCAAGTGTAGAAGAATATAAAATTGTGGACCCAGAGAGTGAAATCTGAGGAAGAGTGTTTTGATTGAAAGTGAGCACAATCTTACTACGTCATCCGTTACAACGTTCTCTGCCATAGTCAATTCAAGGTTTAAGAAAGATTCAAAGAGAGAAACAGTGTTACTATTGAAGAAATATATATTTAAAAATTCGGCTATCAAGAATGTATCCATAATAATTTCCTAATACAGATTCAGAGGCAAGCTATTATAGTTATTATGATAGCCCATCTCTCCAGATATTTGTTGAAAATTCCCATTTTGTTGAAAGTTTTATTTTTCCAAGCTTTGGAAATATGTCCAATTTCAAATATTATCACCAGAGACATCTAAAATTAGTTATGGGAGTCCCTGGTACACTTTTATCATTTTAAAATGCTTGAAAATAACTGAATACTTAAGAATAACTACATATAACCTACTATTTTGGTTTGGAAATAAAGTATTATGAGCAATGCATTTTAATGGGGAAACAATGAGAAAAGGGCTTTTGTGATAAAAATGAAGAATTCTTTACTGATTCATTTCTAATGACTTCACAGTGATGAACAAGAAGGAACAACTTGGTGAGGAAGAAATGGCAACTGAGAGAGAAAGGAATTTTGTCATCATAGAATTTTGATAGCCATGAAATTGAAGACTGGGCATAATGATTAATTTATTCTCGACTTTGGGAAGACAGACTTCTAAAAATTCGGGTAGAAAGAATGTGCCAATTCATATCTCAGAGTGGACAATTATTCAAGCAATCAAATGCTCTCAGAGAAAGTATTTCTGGCTACGTAGTTATTATGAGGAAGAAAAATAAGATTTATCTTAAAAATTTATTACATTTGCCACTGATCTTCCTGCAAATTAAATTCTGGAAGAATATTTACATTGATATGAAAACAAGAACATGTAATAAGATGTAAATAAAACAAAAACCAATATGAAAGGTAGTGAGTATCACAGAATTGTAAGAATAGTATTAGCTGAGGCTTGTAACAATTTTTCAAAATTTAAAGTTTGTTTTTGTTAAATACACGAGAACAAAGTTAACAATAAATGGATAGATTCACTGCCTGGAGTTGATGGTGTGAAGTTAATGGGTAACATTGCAAAAATACATGACACCATATTGTTTCTGTGTTTTCCATAAATGGAAAAAGGGAAAATTTGCAAGGGTAAATGGAAAACTAAGACTAGAAAAATGATGATTAAAATGCTTCTCACTGCTCTATATGAGGTCAAGTCTCCTGGCTGGGAAAAATGTCATTTGAGGAGACTATAAGTAATTGTAGATGGGATTGTTTGAATATGATGATAAATCTTTGAGTAATTACGAGGAAATGAAAATACATCAAAACAATAAAAATTGGAAAATTTGTTTTTTTTTGTTTTTTCTGAAAGGGGAAAAGAATCCTGATGGGACATATAAGATTAATATTTGAAAAAGAAGAGCTGGCAACTAAAAACCAAATGGACTTATGAGGAAAACGTTAATATTTTCTATTCAATATTTTCAACATTGTCAAGTTGAGAAACTATAGTAATCATCTGGAGAGAGAGATTAAAAGCAAGATTTAAGTTTGCTGAAAAAATGTAGCTGAGGTATTGAGGAAGCAGTTAAATAATGGAATCGGTGTCTAAAAATATACTAGTGGAGAGAAAATAAGAAGAGCAAGTTTATTATGAAAATATTGTGTGGCACTTTCACAACGTCTGTGAAGTAGATAGTATATATACTTAAAGTTAATAAAATTGAGTCTTAGAGGAAATTATTAACCTGCACTGGGTCATTCAGCTGGTAGTGGAAAAACTAAAATACAAATCTACATCTTGCTGACTTCAAAGCCTGGGTTAGATTGCTCTGCCTCAAGTACAGTTCAGAAAACTAAAACGTTCGAAAACGTGGCTAAATGGGATGAACGAAAAGACATGTACTTTATGACACACATTTAAAGTATCCAATTGAATAAAAAGAAGAAAGATATTGTTTAAGAGCGGCACATTTTATGTGAAAATACATTAAGTTTTATCCATTTATTTATATGCTTATTGAACAAATACCTATTGAGCACCTACTGTCTAATCAAGTTTTATTTTAACTTTTCAGGTTCAAATGATGAACAAAATATACAATATATCCTGACATTTGATATCTACTACTAGAAAGGAGAGGGAGTTAACAAACATTATAATTACTAAATTATATGGGATGTTACATGGTGAATTTTATGTTAAGTAAAAAAAATAATAGGCTAGGCGCAGTGGCTCACGCCTGTAATCCCAGCACTTTGGGAGGCCGAGGCAGGCGGATCACGAGGTCAGGAGATCGAGACCATCCTGGCTAACACCGTGAGACCCCGTCTCTACCAAAAATACAAAAAATTAGCCGGGCGTGGTGGCGGGCACCTGTAGTCCCAGCTACTCGGGAAGCTGAGGCAGGAGAATGGCGTGAACCCAGGAGGCGGAGCTTGCAGTGAGCCGAGATGTTGCCACTGCACTCCAGCCTAGACGACAGAGTGAGGCTCCGTCTCAAAAATAGTAATAAATAATAATAATAATAAGGCAGGGAAAAGAGATAGGAAGATTGAAAGAAGAGTTTTTCAATTCCAGATAGAGCATTATATAGGCCTCCTGGAGAAGATGGCTTTCCAGTAAAGGCATGAAAGAGTTGAGAAAAGGTGGAGAACAGATATATGTGAAATAAAACTTCAAAAAGAGAGAATAGCTCCTGCAAAAATCCCTTAGGCAGCAGCATCTGTAAAATGTTTCAAGAGTATTGGGAAGTGAATGTGGTGGAAATTGGATTGGGTGAGGAGGAAAGAGGTGGGAAGTAATAGCAGATAAGAAGGGAAGCATTAGGCTACACTGCATAGGTGATTGGAAACAGTGTCAGTCATGTGCCAGGCAAATTAATACCAATAGAATTCCATGAGCTAGGCATTGACAGCTGGGATAGACTTCCTTCTAATATGATCATGGGTGATGTATTCTCACTTAAGGCAATGGAAAACTTTATACCCAAGACAACAAGACAAGAAAAAGAAAACGTGAGGAAAGCTGAGGTCAAAAGGACATGAAGGGTATAGAACAGAGAGCTTATAGGGAAAATAGAAAGGGTACATAGAAAGTGCTGAATAGTTACCTGTTGAATTAATAACTAAATGATTAAATGTACTTCTATAATATTTTCTTATGTGCTGTTATTAAATCATATCAGAAGAAGTTCCATATAAATTATTGTGGAGGGAGTAATGGATTAACCTTACCCAAAGAGAGTTCTGGCTTTTGGCCTTTGCTTCTGGGAGGTTGTCTCTTCTAGGAGGTGATTCTTAAAACGTCTTCCCTTGGAGTCTTTGTTTACTGGGAGCCTTGGACTACTATAACAATAGGATATATGATGGGGACTTTGGACCCACCAGATAGTCTAGGCTAACATTATGATTTATTATGGGGTCTTTAGGCCACCAAAGCTATACCTTTGGTCAGGTCAACCCCTAAAGGTATTGGATACTAAGGCCAGCCACCTGGGCAATTACATCTACCTGACCACGACCCCTTAAAACTCTGTCACACATTATTGTTGGGAGAAGTTACCACTTTTTACAACTCCACTGGCAGAAAACAACTCATGTTTGAAACTCTTCCCTGTGAATTTATTTCTCTGCTAATTTTAATCTGAGTATTTTCCTGTAATAAACCATAACCACAAGTAAAGCAGCTTTCAGTGAGTTCTGCAAATCTTTCTGATGATTTATCAGACTTGCAAATGGTCTTGGGGATCCCCCAAACTTGCAATTGGTTTCAGGAGTGAAGGTGATCTTGATGCCTCCTGAACCTCTCAAGTATGAAGGAAAAAATGGCCAGTAATCTTGGGCCAGAAAGTCAGGGGAAAATGTGAGTAACATTAGGAGTAATATAGAAAAGAAAAGAAAGTACAACAAAGTTTAGTGCAATTTATAAGAAAACATAATAGTGTTTGGATCTTCCCTTAATGAGGAAAGGGAGGCATGTTTAATGAGTTGGTCATTCAGCTAAAAGGCTAGGCAACCAAATAAGAAGCACATCCTTCCTCAGAGACTTTTCCCCTAGCAAGGTAGTTTGGTTTGGGATTCTCTTGATTAACAGTGATAGAGCTTCTTAGATGTTCTTAGTAGAAAGATAATGAATAATGGTTTGTATCACTTTGAATTAAAAAAAAATAGAGTGGTTTATCAGGTGTGTCTGCGACAGATGGGTGGAAGGGATCCAGATGGTGTTTACCACTGTGATATCCAGACTTTGGCTATTCCCTCACAGTTGCCCAAAACAATGCCCAAAGATGGCTAGCACATGCCCTTTTCTGCTTCATGGTATTCCGGTGAGTATGCTGCAGATTATTTTGAGTGGATTGTCACTTCCTTGAGATACAAAATCACAATTGCCATATCTGAATCTTGATAATTGTAATGTAAAAACAGTTCCTGGATTGCTTCCCCTAGAAGATAGAGATGCCTTAATTTTGCAGTTATAAGGTGAGGCACCCATACATTATTCGGAAAGCAAACAATAATCTTATTTATTATGCAAAGATTTAAAGAGTGATTCTGTGGAAGGACAGGATTTAATAAAGTCTCTTCAGAGAAACATTCCAGCTAAACAAAGATGAATTTTCTTAAAGAGTTCTGCATTAGTTAAGTGAGTTATTTAATTTTTTTTCATTATTAAAGCTCTTTAAGTACAAGCTAAAAGTCTTTTTTGTATGTAAATTACAGAAGGAATACAAACTGGGTTAATTTGGTTGGCTTAACTGCTAAATTAAATAAACCCAAAAATATACGAAGACGAAAACAGAATAAGTTTAATTCTCCTTCCCATAGTAATTTAAAGTAGGTATTCCTGAAGAACCAGCTGCTTTTAGCTAATCCTGATTCAGATAACAGTGTTCATACAGCTTCAATCTCTGCTGTTCCCTAAAACATTGCAATTCTCTGCATTAAGAATAGATAGAGTATGAGGGAACTTGGAGGAGATACATCTGTTTCTTAAAAGTATTGGTTCTGGCCAAGCATTATGGTGTGCACATGTAATCCCAGCTATTTGGGAAGCTGAGGCAGGAGAATCCATTGAGCCCCAGAGTTCAAGACCAGTCTGGGCAACACAGCAAGACCCCTGTCTCAAACAAACAAACAGACAAAAATCTTGGTCCTTCAAGAGCAGACATTACTTCCATTCAAAGTCCATAATTTAAATGAAGCTAGTTGCTAGTTGTCACTCAGAATAAAAGAAAAAGCAATTGTTTTCTTGAGTATCTAGCAACCTCTTATGATTAGCCATTAATGTTCAACTCCCTAAATTGTTATAGATATTGCCTTCTACTCTATAAGCCTATTCCATATTTAACCACATGATTGTGAAAACATTGAAGGTAGTGGATATCAATGGGTAATGCATACAAATTCACTCAGAACTAATCATGTAAAACTAACACAGTTTCTTTCTTTGGGGTTCTCTAAGTTAGAAATCTTATTTGTCAGAGACCTTGAAAAAACATTTCGGGATATTCTGCTGTTCAAGAAAGATAGCTGAGAAGTACATTGCAGTAGATTTAGATAAATTCATACCTACTCTAACAACATGACCCAGAATTGGTGTAAATATATCAGTGTCTGTCTAGAGAGGATGTCTGTAATGGTGTTCTTAAGGACTTAAACTTGGCCCTCTACTCATGGAAAGGTTTAAAATGCCTAAAGATGTAGAAGTTTTTTATTTATCAAACTGTGACTGCCACCAAGTGGAGTAAAGTTTAACAAGTTAATAGAATCAAAATCGGTAGGGACACGGACATTCAACAACCAAGGTCTCTAATAGGTAATAAGTATGGTAGAACTGCATATGGATGAAGAAAAAGTTCCTGTTTGGGTTTGAATACATTAAGCACACAGCAACTACTGATAATTTGAAAAAGAGCTGTGAGTTTAAGTTGATTATAAATTCAATGGAACCATCAATTTACTGTAAAAAATACCTAAAGCAAATTTAGGACACATGAGTAGAAAAAAAGTATTTTCTCAGGAAAATAGAGTTCTTCTGAATGCTGTGCTCTGATCAGCGTATCTGGAAAACTTTAATTTCTAGGCAACACATTCCAAGAAGGATATTAGCAAATGTAGGGTGTCCTGAATTAGTGACCAGAATTATAAAAATTTACACACTACTTTGTGAATAATAATTGAGTGAATTAAAATTCTTTACAGACAATAAGGAAATACTTAAGGAAATAATTAGCAAAAGATTTTTCTTGTGGTAGCAAAATTAGCTCTATCTAATCTTCCAATCCCACTGGGTGAACATCATTTTGTGTGAATGTATTATTGTTATACTATTATTTTTGGATAATTGCTATATTGTTCATATTAATGTTCCTTGTTATATTTTTATAATAGCTGACCTAGATTATTATATAGGCAAGATGATAGGGCTTCGCCTGAACTGTATAAGATATTTCTAACACATTCCCAGCAGGTAGGAATTATTATCCCCATGTCACACACGCCATTGCTGGAGACATAGGGTATCTAATGAACAAATGCTCACACTACTAATAAGTGATAGAACCTGGATTGTAGTCAAGAAATGTTCACCACAGAGTCCTGCTCCAATTACCACAACATTGCCATCCTGAGAAGTGGAGAACGTTCTGGAAAGCATATACAAATCTCAAATTATTTGCCCCACAAGAGAGCTATATGTCTAAACTGGAAATAAGAAGAAACTAGATATACAGGCCGGGCTCTGTGGCTCACACCTGTAATCCCAGCACTTTTGGAGGCTGAGGCGGGCGGATCATGACATCAGGAGATCGAGACCATCCTGGCTAACACGGTGAAACCCCGTCTCTACTAAAAAAACACAAAAAATTTAGCCGGGCGTGGTGGCTGGCGCCTGGAGTCCCAGCTACTCGGGAGGCTGAGGCAGGAGAATGACATGAACCCAGAAGGCGGAGCTTGCAGTGAGCTGAGATCGCGCCACTGCACTCCAGCCTGGGTAACAGAGGGAGACTCTGTCTCAAAAAAAAAAAAAAAAGAAACTAGATATCCAAATGACAGGTGGATAATTTAGAAATTCAGCATTAAGTGAAATTTTTAAATAAATGATTATCAATGTATTTTGAACTTTCAAGGTTTTATGATTTTATTATGTATATGTATGTATGATTTTATTATGTATATTATT
The DNA here is from genome assembly GCF_029281585.2 of Gorilla gorilla gorilla. NCBI lineage: Eukaryota > Metazoa > Chordata > Mammalia > Primates > Hominidae > Gorilla > Gorilla gorilla. The sequence continues at coordinate 137,981,818 of NC_073227.2, forward strand.
TTGCCTTGTCTTTTTCCAGTTACCTGGGCAGCTTGTCTTGAAAAGGAGTACTATTGCTTTGTAAGCATTAGCACAAAGGAATTTCATTGTGTGACTGGGTATTTTGGTGTTTGCCATATTTTTGTTCCTGCTGTTTATTTTGAATAAAATGCCTGCCCATATTCTCCTACTCCCGTATTTCAATCATCCTTTTAAGGACTTTCTAGGTTGTCAACTTCTCTGTAGAATTTTTCTTGATTTCCTACTGGTGATGGTTAATTTTATGTGTGAATTGGAGTAGTCTACGATCACTAGTTGTTTGGTCAAATGCTAGTCTAAATGTTAGTGCATTTTTTAGATGTCATTAATATTTAGAATCAGTTGAATTTAAGAAAAGCAGATTAGCTTCTATAATGTGAATGGGCCTCATCCAATCACTTGAAAGCCATTAGGGAAAAAATGAAAAGTTCTCAAAGAAGAATAATTCTGCCTCCCGACTGCAAAATAGAAATTCTGCCTCAATTTTTAGCCTTCAGACTCAAGACTACACGTCAACTCCTACCTGCTTCTCCAGCCTGCCAGCTTGCCCTACAGATTCTTCACTTGCTGATCCCACTAACTATAGGATATGCTTTAAAAACACCTTCATATGATTCACTTGTATTTTGAACCTTCTCTAAATCACACTCAATGTTAAACTTTTTTTCAAATTCCTCCCAAAAGGCCTTGCACGCATTTTTTTCAAAACAGTGAAAGTGGCAGAGGTTCTAATTAAATCCATGGTTGAGATCTAATTCAACCTGACTTTAGACGAAATCTAATGGTGCACACTCAAACTTCCATATGGAAAGAAGAGTTTTGGAATAAAAGTATAAAGAGGAAGTAAAGGAGATCCTTATGGAAAACGTTTATATTTACTGACACTGACTATACAAAATATATAGTAAGTCGGTGGGCATAAAAAGCATCTCTCTCTCCCATCTATTTGAAATACAGTCAAGAAATAAGTCATGGAATTAGAAAGAAAACTGCTTCCACAATTATATGATGAGTGATGAAGTAGTGTGCAAACAAGAAGTGCTGTAGAAAATCAAAGGGCTTATGTAGGTTATTGGTGATCAAGAATAGTTTCCTGTAGGAAAAATGGCACAAGCTAAGCCTCAGGGATGGCAGCGTGTAGAAAATGGTCAGGGAAAGCAAGGACCTTAATTTGCATATAGGATTGCTACAGGCAATTGATGAAGACTGGAGGAAATACAGGTTGCTCAAGATTGAAAAGATTTAAATAAAAATTTACACTTCGTCTCTCAGAAAATGAGACATTTAACGTTTTAAAGCAGGGAAATAACATATAAAATTGGCATTGTAAGTAAAATAACCTAGGGATGGTATTCAATAAGGACTGAAAATAAGAGGGAAATAGGGCATCGATGGAAATCGTTACTATAACTAGTATAGGCTTCATGAGAAAAAATTCTGTATGTTGTAAACCTTATGCCTCATAATGAATACCTTCAGAGACAGCAAAGAAAAAATATTTACAGATAAATGGTTTTTCAGTGTTATCTGTTATGCATCTGCATAATAAAATACTATAGCTCACATCACTATTTTCTTTTCCTTCTTTGTTATAGTTTCTTACCAACAAGGATTTTTGAAAATAAACTTTTATATTGATTACAATATAATAGCTTTCTTGCTAAATGCCGTGGACACAAAGATTTTAAAAACCCACTGCCAGTACATTTTAAAGTTCAGACAGGAGTCTCATACAAAAGTATTATTTGAAGAAGAGCAAAATAAAACAAGACATATTAAAGCAAAACCACTTGAATCTACTTACAGCAGTTCAGAAAAGTTTTTCAGAAAAGTTGACTTGTGAGTTGAGTCTTAAAGAAGAGGCATCACAATGGGAAATAGACTCTGTGTAAAAAAAAAAGAATGTATTTATATAAAGGCAAATAAAGCTTTCCTTGTAGGTAAAATACAGTTGGTCTAAAAGAATTGAAAAATTTTGAATATGAGTGTAGCTAAAGAAACTAATTTAAAGTAATATAGTTATTTCTTTGTTTTTTTTCCTGTTACTTAAAAATATTTTGATGATATATGGTGATTAGAAATTAACAGGCACACTGGTAGAAGGGTTTATGTATACAAGGAGGGAAGATGCACTTTGAAAAGGAGGAAGAAATTGTTCACTAAGATAAGTTTGCAGGGGCAAATAGAATGCAGACATTTTCAAAGAATCATTTCTTAGGACATATTTTTATTTTATGATCTAAAATTACAAGAAATATTTTAAATATATGTTTAGTATTTATTTTTATTTCGATAGTTTTAGGGGTACAGGTGGTTTTTGCTTACATGGATAAGTTCTTTAATGGTGATTTCTTAGATTTTGGTGCACCTGCCACCGAAGCAGTGTATACTGTATTCAATATGTAGTCTTTAATCCCCTCACCCCTCTCCCACCCTTCCCCCTCCAGTCCCCAAAATCCATTATATCATTTTTATGACTTTGAATCATAATATCTTACCTCTATATCACTTTTATGACTTTGAATCATCATAGCTTGCCTCCCATTTTTAAGTGAGAACATACAATATTTGGATTTCGATTCCTGAGTTACTTCACTTAGAATAATGACCTCCAGTTCCATCCAAGTTGCTGCAAAAGACAAGGAACATAAAAAATAGTTTGTTCATCTTAATGTAAATGAATTATTCTTGATAAAGTGATCATATGTAGATTTTGTTTTAAACAGCAGCTGTGCCTAGCCTGGTGGCTCACGCCTGTAATCCCAGGGTTTTGGGAGGCCAAGGTAGGCGAATCAGTTGAGGTTAGGAGTTTGAGACCAGCCTGGCCAACATGGTAAAACCCTGTCATTACTAAAAATACAAAAATTAGCCAGGTGCAGTGGTGGGAGTCTATAATCCCAGCTACTCAGGAGGTTAAGACATGAAAATCACTTAAACCCGGGAGGTGGAGGTTGCAGTAAGCCGAGAATGCACCACTGCACTCCAGCCTGGGCGACGGAGCGAGACTCTGTCTCAAAAAAATAAAAATAAAATAAATAAATAAAAATAAAAATAAAAAGCAGCTTGACCAACAGACAGCTATCCTATTTGAGGATATTAATATTTTCTTTTACATAAACTCTTAACGTTATATGTACCAGCTTACTTCACACCGCTTTCCCTTTTTAAAATTTATTTTTATTTTTAAAACTTTTAAATGATTTTACTTTATTTTAATTGTGGTAAAACACATGAGATCACCTTCTTAATCATTTTTTAGTTACACAATACAGTATTGTTAATTATGGACACAATGATGGACAGCAGATCTCTGGAACTTATTCATCTTGCATAACTGAATCTTCAGACCCATTGATCAGCACCTCTCCATTTCTCCCCTCCACTGGCCCCTCACAACCAGCATTCGACCCTCTGTTTCTACAAGTTTGACTACTTTAGATATCTCTAATAAGTAGAATCTTGCAGTATTTGTCCTTCTGTGACTGGCTTATTTCTCTTAATGTCCTAGAGGTTCAGGTATATTGTCATATATGAAAGGATTTTCTTTTTAAAAAATTAAAAAGTGCAGAGAAAAATGTAGTTTTTAATTGTTCAAAAGAAAATTCAAACAGATTATCAAGTTGTGAATTTCTCCTTCACCTTCCATTTATTTGTTTTAAATTTAAGCATCAAGATTTATCTAAAATGAGGAATTTGCCAAAAGGTGTTAGGTGGCAGGAATATTTCCTCTAAACCAAAATTCAATTGTAAACAGAGTAAAATATTTTAATTTATTAGAATATTTGCCTAATTTATTTTGATTGTTCACAGTTCAAGTATAAATTGATCAATGGAAAGTGTAGATAATTGTCCATTTGCATTTTGTATGTGATTTAAATATATACTCAACTGAAGAGTTCTTTACAGACTGGGTTTATTGATGGGATCATTTGTTCTCTCATTGTGGGAAGGTTTTAGAAAGAACAAATATTCCAGTGATGGAATACCATAATTAAAACAGTTTTAATCTCTTAAGACCTGCCTCAGCAAGAGTTCTTTTAGCATATGATATATAATTTTCAACTTTCTGATATGGCAACCAAAACCAAAAAATAATTCACCAAACTGTTTATTGTCTCACAATATTTACGAAGACTTACATACTTTTATAAAAGAACATTTATCAAAAATTGTGTATTCTCCATAGCCAATTCTGAATAATTAAAACCAAACAAACAGAAATTTCATGGTACATTTTAATTTTACTGGTGTAAATCCTCATTATTTCCAAAGTTTTGCATTAACATAAGCATTTTTATCTGCAACTCCATACTAATAATTATGCATGATTAAACTTTTCAATTTATAGAAAGCAAATAATATTACATTTATTCTGTATATGTAACATTTATTCTGTATATGACATTACTAATATATTTCATATTTTTATGATTTATTTATTTTGAGACAGTCTTGTTCTGTTGCCCAGGCTGGAGTGCACTGGCACAATTTCGGCTCACTGCAACCTCTGCCTCCCAGGTTCAAGCGATTCTCCTGCCTCAGCCTCCCAAGTAGCTGGAACTACAGGTGCCCACCACCACACCCAGCTAATTTTGTATTTTTGTGGAGGCGGGGTTTTGACATGTTGGCCAGGCTGGTCTTGAATCCCTGACCTCAACTGATCCACCTGCCTTGGTCTCCTAAAGTGTTGGGATTACAGGCATGAGACTTTTTAAGCCAATATTATTTTCTAGTGCCCTCTTTTACTCATATATTTCTGCCTTAATATTTTATGTCCATTTATATGTAATTTTAATATGTAATTTATGTATACTCAATATTGATATATAAATTTTGTTATATATAACATTTTATGCTTATTAAGGCATTGCTACATATGACAGGAAAGCCAGTGTAAATACTTTTGATCCTTATATCATTAAATTATTTCACACGAGAGCTGCTAATTTTTGGAATAAAACATTAACATATTTTTATAACTAGTGTGTATATATTTTATATATATGAATCTGTGAATGTGTATGTGCTTACTAACACACACTTCTATAACACCTAGATGTATCTGTATGTGTTTGTGTACATATATATGTAAAAGACAGCATGGCATAAATATATGCCATCATTTTGTAAATATAAGATTGCTATTTTAGGCTAGTATATTTTCACATTTTATCTTTAGATTCTGTAAAGGCTTAAGAGATGCTCATGTGGCTATTTTAGAAAAGTAATTGGATTACATAGCAAACTAAAATAGTCTGTTGACATTGAGACAAAGATAAGTGAAAGTTGTGTATATTATTGCAATTTGTTGTCAACAAGAAATCACTGTGTGCTTACTTCATGAAAGGAACTGCTTGAAAGACTCAAGAAATCATCACATTCATCAGTGGTTTTCTTTATTCATGTGGTGATCATAAGCATTAAGGAAGGGACCATAATTTGCAAAGAGAGCTTTTACAAACTTTCAGTAAATACTTATTGAACATCTACTTTGTAAGAGGCCCTATGAAGACATTACAGGAGCATATATGAATCTTGATGATTATTTACATTTTCCAGCACAGTGTGAGTGTCAAGTTCTATTCTAGCACAGTGTTGGTGTTAGGTTCTATTCTAATATGTTTTCCTGATAGGTGAAAAATGTTTATCGCATAAGTAAGTTTTCAGTGTAATATATTTTACACAAATATGTGTGAGTAATCTGAGTACTGGCAACTCGTCTAGATTTACTTCATTCATAGAGACCATGACTGCTGAGTATCTACAAAAAGAGCTCTAGAGGAAGTAACAAAATTAACTGTGAGAATAAAAAATGTATAGAAGGTTTCAAACCAGAATAGGTCAGTGGTCCATCTAATTGAGTATGCAGTTTCTGAGTATTTCAATAAAAATCTAAGATTAGATCATTTAGAGATAGTCATCAATATGGCATTAAAAAGTCACTTAATTTTCAATCGTCTATCGCAAAGCAAAATCATTTTTGGCTCCACCTAATGATGTACTTAGAGTCAAGCTAAAAAGTTATTACCTATCTAAATATTGAATATAAAAATAATTTTATTTAAAATAACTCTTCCTATCACACAACTTCAGAAAAATAAATCATGAACTTTTAATCACTTCTGCTTACTACATATATACAAGTTTTTTTAATGGACTTCTAAATTGTGAGAAACAGGGGAGGTTGCTTAATAAGAATATGAAAATATTTGTTAAAGTAATAAAATACTTAATTTTGAGACTCTCAACCTAAGTTTTATAACCTGGATGTTGAACAGAAATTCTTGAAACATCATTATTTTTCTTTTGTAGAATACACATTATATTTATATATGCTGTAAACTTCACAGGTCTGTAATCCGCAAGAAAATTAAAGCTGATACATGTAAAAGCACTGTTATACTAAACAATTATATTTAAATATAGGAATCACACTATACAGAGTGACAAACTATCTTTTTATTTTAATACAATTAATTGTGTAAATAAGCCAGCTAGTGGTGGATTTTTAAAGCATGATTTTAAAAGTGAATGTGTTTTTTATCATAGAAGCAACAATTTTCTAAAGTAATGGACATTTGCCAAAATTATAGAATAATATTCAGAAGTTTTGTTTAGGGTCTACTATTGGTAAATCTATTAGCTTCATCAACACTTGGTAAGAAATTACCTAAACAAATAAATGTAAGGTAAATAAAATTTCAGTAAAAATGAAAAGAGTAGGAACATAAGAAACTCATTTTTATGCCACCCACTGAAAAGCAAGGTATTAAAGCAACATGAAAAAAAGATCCAGTCATTTGAGTTCTCGCAATTAATTTTATTATATCCTTCCTAAAACTGAAAAATGAATGAGAGGTACAAAAACTTTTACACATTTAGGGGATATTCCAAATATATGCAAAACCCTGCACTCAGAACATTCACTAAGTTGACAGACACTTACATTTTTATGGGGCTTATCTCCTATGCTCTAGCATGTGTCTTTCTAAGTCTGCTACTTCCTACCCCCGGATTCTGACATCATGATGTCTTCACTGCCGTAAACCGGTGGTAAAATCCTATGAGATGGAGAGATAATCCATATCCCAGAAGACCAAAATAGGGCATCAAGACTAAGAGTCAAAGAAAGATGCTGAATTTATACTTCTGCCCTTAGTTTTCTAATTCTTTCTGTATATTGGTATAAAAAAATTAAATATTATTGCCACGTGCCAGATGACAGAGGTTATATTGATTTACTTCAATACAAAGAACACATATGAGATAGTAGCAAGCAATGAAACATCATCTGATTAAACCTAAAATAAATTGTTGCCATTTTTCATGTTCTATCCCAGGAAAACAGACGAGTAAAATATGAACACAGTAAAAATCAACATTTCATCTTCCAAGTTTTGGACAGTGATGTTAATTTCTGCTTTTCCCAAAGGATGTATTATTGAATATAGTTTAAATTTTGTCAGAGTATTAATTCAGGGAATTACATTCTTTCTCATATAACCCTAGTCACAGGCATGTGAAAGCCAAAAGAAAAAAATATATATATGAGTCTACCAATTTCTGAAAAATAACACCATACCCATGAGCTTGGAAAATTAAAAAATTAATGGATTCATATAAATGTCATAATAATTTTTAAATCATTTTAGGCAGAACTTTATTTATCACCTAAACCCCCAAACCAATTCATACTATTGATCCTCATTGGTCCCCTAAATTACCAAGAACTGTTATTAACTGAAGCCAGTGTCTATATTATTCTCCCAAAAAGTTCTACATATTTTCCTTTCCCAAGTAAGTACTCGTTTTCTGAAGAAGACTCTGGTGCTTACAGTAACAATCAAGAAAAAGAGTTATGGTGTGTACTTGTGAGATTATTTTAGAGCCTTCCTGAAATATTTCAAGTCCTTCCCAATGGATCTCATGAACTACTGTGTGTTCCCCACTTAATTCATCTTCAAAACCAAGTATGTGGGTAAATCAGAATTTTAGAACTAAAATTATACCAGAATCTCTGCTGTAAGCCAGGAACATGAAACGTTCAGTTTCCCAGTGTCTATATTAAAGGAAGATACACCAGCAGGATCTTGTACCATATTTGGAATAGGCCAGTCTACTGAATCTACAACAATCATCAGCATTCTAAGATTCAGCTGAGGACAAGACCCTGGCACTTAATAGAATAGAAGTGACTGAAAATTGAATGACGAGTTCCAAAATCTGTGTTTAAGGCTTGTGATTTCTGCACACTAATAATTTGTCCCATCCTCTTTTTAATCCATTGCTTTGTTTTTATATTAGTATTAACAATTTAGATAAGGCAACTTCTAAAGTTTCTAATACGTATTTTCACATATTCTATCATTTTAGAACAACTGTTGAAAAAAAAGTGTTGTGGGATTTAGAGGTTTTCTGTTCTTTACAATGGATTTGTTTTAGCCCATGGAGGAAGATTAGAGAATATGTGTGTGTACTGGTAAGAAAATGTTAAATTTATTAAGATTCAGTAAGAGTAGAATAAACATCAGACTTATAAACTCATAAAAATCTACAAGGAAAAAAAGCAGGAAATAGAAAGATTTGTTATGCCTCATAAAATGAAGCAAACAGTTGCCTGGAGCTAAGGGGGAAAAACACATCTAGACCCAAGGGACAAGCTTTATAAAATAAATAATTTCAAACGCAAAGATTTTGGGCCAAAATATATATTTAAGGACACAATAATAAAAATATTGGAGAAAACACCATGAACAGATTTGGGTATTGGGACAACCTGTATGCCTATTTCTTTTTATTTTCTAATTTCCATCTCTCAGTGCTCTGTCTGTGATATTTTATAGCAATAATCATGCAACGTTTATTTCTAAGGGAGAGAAAAAAAATAAGGCACAAAGCCAGTTGTCAGAATCATGTACTGTAGATTCACAGAAAATATCAAAGCCAACATGTCATTAATTAGATTGTCCTAATCTTAGAATGCTTTTACCCTTCTTAGAAATAAAGAAAGAAACAATTGGGAGAGGATGGGAAAAGAAGGAATGATGGAAATGATAAAACAGCAGGGAGAAGGAAAGGGAAGTGGCAGGGAAAGAAAGTCAACTGGGAGCAGAGGGAGACAGGGAAAGAGGAGGATAAAGGGCAGAAGAAGGAAGAAAAGAAGCAAGAAGAGGGGAAAGGGGTTAGGAAAGGAAAGACGAAGAGAAAGAAAATGTAAAAGAGAAGGAGAAAGAATTAGCAGGAAGGAAGAAAACCAAAAGGAGACTGGAGATTGAGAAGAAACAATGGCAACAATAACCTCATTATCTATTGGTACCCCAAATGAGGTGAATTGCCACAATCAGCTGTATTCTCCCTTTTCTTTTCAGGGACTAAATTTCCCCTAGATACAATAAATTTTTTTTTAATTTTGTTTTGTTTTTTCTAAACTTAATTCCTCCTGATTGAGTATTAGTCCACAATAAAAATATGTATACTTGCAAAAATTAGCCCGGCATGGTGGCGGGTGCCTGTAATCCCAGCTACTCAGAAGGCTGGGGCAGGAGAATTGCTTGAACATGGGAGGCAGAGGTTGCAGGGAGCCAAGATCACACCACTGCACTCCAGCCTGGGCGACAGAGCAAGGCTCCATCTAAAAATGTATACTTGGAAAAACTCTTAAAATATGGTGTCTGTGTGAGTGTGTGTGTGTGTGTGTAACACCAAAATAAAACATTTTAATCTTGAACTTTGAAATTATCTTTTGTTATTAATAAGTGATCTGCAACTCATAAAATTGTTTAACAGTATTCACCATCGCACTAGGGATACATTAAAAAGGGAAAAGATTTACCATTTGGTTCCTATATCAAAGGTAATAAGTTGGTTAAAGTTGAAGTGAACTAACCTCTACTCACTACAAGTATGGTCAGAAAAAAATAAATAAAAAATTGAAAAATGTAGATTTTAGCTATACCAACTTTCCAAAAAAATGTTAAGAAAACAAGAATAAATAAAGAGCTAAACCTAGTCACTCTACATGGGATCATTCCATTTCTTTTTAGTTCTCCCTTTACTTTGACAAAATGTCACATCTTCTTGTCAGGGGACTATACTGCTTCACAGGAGCCCTATTATTTCATTCTACTGGTACAAATAAAAGTATGCCAACTGAGAACCAAAATGAAAATAATGCTAACTCTCAAAATATTTCTAGTTATAATCAACCAGATAGGCTATTCTTAGGCATTTGCTAGTTTTTTTTTTTTTCCTTCCATTTTCGGTCCCTGATGAATTGAATAAGATTAATAAAAGTAGGACTGGTGATGCATGACTCTGAGCCATAGAACTGTCCGTCATGAAGTCTGAACCATAGAACTGTCAGTCATGAAGTAAATTTGGTTCTAATCTTTGTCATTTACGTTTCAAGGGTATAAAAAAGTACATTTAAAAAGCCAATGATTACTATGACTATTTTAAATGACAAAGTATTTCATTTGAATTCTGTGTCAAGATAAAATTGTCTTTTTTTTTAGAATTAAAAAGGCTTTGCATTTCATATTTATTATCAGTGCTTCAATATAGAATGTTTTGTAATGATTAGTGACGTTGTAAACACCACCAGGTTTTTCCAACACTAAGTGCTAGTCTTTTCCAGTAAATATTTTTTCCTTAGACAAAATAACCAAACCTAACACAATTTCAAGAGATGGTGATACCATCAGCATAACAACCCAAATTACAAAAACAGCAATACTTAAAATCATGCATATTATTTCACCATTTCATAAAACTTATTTTAAAATTTCCACAAACTTTCCCAGTGTAAAAGACTCCTCAAAAACTGCATGATAACATGAAACTACAAAATTCACTTTGGAAAAGTAGGGAGTTATTTTTCTAATTTTGGCTTTAAGATTTTTTTTTTTTTTAAATGGGTTAGAAGATACGGTGAGGAATGTGTTGAGAGAGGTGGAGAAAAAGGAGCTTCCAGTCGATGCATTCACCATGTCTGAAAATACTTCAATTATACAAAGGGAACACTTCAAGAGTATGGATATATTATAAATAAGTCTCTCAGCAAGATGAACAGATGAACAGTTCAATTGCACCCACAGGAGAGAGGTCTTCTTGGAGAATGCTTGTTTATAGAATCTTCTGTAAAATAGAGTTGGCTACTTCTAATGATTCATCTTGTACTAAAACAATATCATAAGAGTCCATGTACTTTTCTAAAAGCTCATCCACTCTGTCATTTAGATATCCAATTTTCAGAATGTGCTCAACATTGGCCACTCCATCTGCCATTCTTAAGTCTCCTTGGGAGGCTCCCAGAAGAATTATGTTACTATTGCCTTTTAGTTGATTGAAATATTCTGTATTCCTCAAGGCACCATCATGTTTGTTAAATATATGAATTAGAACTCCTTTAAATCTTTGCGCACCCCAGTTTCATCAAAATCCATAAAATTGGACACAACTTTGACATTTGGATGATAAACACCAGCTTGACGAATAACCTCCTCTAGTACATCGCCGATTCCAGCCGAAAATATGAACACGGGGATACTATGTTGTTGGAGCTTATCAAAGAAATTCTTCATATCTTTCTTTGAGCATAACGTCAGATTCTGCCACAATTTCTTTAAGTTTAGCTTTTGGTAAAGCTTGTTGACCAAGCAAACCATGTGATTTAGTATACCATTCCACCATATAAGGGTACTTCTCTTCTACAGTAAGAACAGGATCAACTTCAATAGCGTAATATTTTTTCTTTAGTTGCGATAACTTTTTTCTACATTCATCTGTAACCAGCTGACAGTTGTCAATGCTATTATGACATGTTGGGCATCTTTTCCCTTTGTATGAAAATCTACTGAATGTCATATCAAAGTCTGTTATTATCTGAAGTTTGGCAGCTCCTCCTTTGATAAGACCACAGATCACTTCTTCTACTCTTGTAAGGTTCTTGATTCGAACTGAACTTTTCTGGAATTCTGGCATCATCTCGATGATCTTGGTCTTCCGCCCCATCTTCCTCTTCAAGGTGAATATGTACTGAGCCAGCACCACCCCCGCCACCAGGGCGCACACGCTGGCGCTCACTACCGCGCCCACCCTCGCCACGGCCGCGCGGTCCATGGACCGGGCCCTCATGCGCGTCCAGGCAGGAAAAAAACAGGCAACTCTCGGAGACTGCGAGTCTCAGAAGCGCGGGATCCCAGAGCACCACGGACCATAAAATTGTCTTAAATTGAGTGTTCATCTCAGCTGTTAAAACTAAAAGAACCTCTAACCTCATAATCTGTACCTTTTATCCATGAGTAAGGAAAACAAGTTGAGGACTGAGACCAAAGTTTTTGACACCATCTTTTTCTGCATAAAGCAATAATATATATTGCTGACATCAAGTTGTCTCTTTGCTCTCTTTCTGAAGAGAGCAAACAAGTTCTGAAATAGAAGATAGTTGCTTATTTTGCTCTCAAATAAGTATGAGTTCAGAGGAAAATCCTCCAAAACTTGTAAGTACGAGGACCAGGCTATCCCCAGCTCACTGCTCCACCATTCCTGATTTGTGTCTCTTACCCTCATAGTTCAGGAAAGCACCTCTACGGGAGGTGGAAGGTAGTAGAATCAATAAATTTTAAAAAAAACTGTAAATGAAATATTTTTGTGGGCTTCTTGGTTTGTTTGTTTGCTTGTTTTTTTTTTAAAGAAACGCTTCTAGAAGTCACCATGAGACACTGCCACTTACATTTCATTGACCAAAATACTGTCATATGTCCACACTTCCTTGCAAACAGTTCTGAAGAATAGATTTACCATTCTAGATAGCCATGTGCCTAGCCCCAAATCAACAGCTATATCACACTGGAAAACACATAACAGATGACGAAGACATCTATATTTCTCTGCCGTATTTTCTTTCTCATTTTATTTTCATTCTATGTTAACATTATTTTTTATTTTTATTTCCCATTTTCTGAAATCTCATCTTTAATTATCTAAATCAAGATTCCTGTGGAGAGTATAAAATAGGTAAGTCCTTGTCATTTCATAAAATTCTTTAATATTAGTTTTTGAGTGGCAGGTTTTTTAGAATTACGATATTGTTTATAATGTTTCTGTTTGTGTGTGTGTGTGTGTTTATTAGTTGTAGAAATATAACTCCAGTAAAGTGACTAAAATATGTTGTTTTCAATATATGATAACAAAGAATATTAGCTTAAGAATTGCAATATGATTAGTTACTGAAGTACATCAGTGGCATGATGCATTATTTGGTTACTATATTGTTTAAAAATACTTTTTGTCCTAGCTTGGTGAAGGATTATTACTTCTGTGCCACATAAGCCTCCAGTTTGTTTATGGAATTTGCTTTCATGACAAAAAAAAAAAAGTGAGTGGAAATGACATGTATCACTTCGGAGCAGAAACTCCAGGATGCAGCACATAATTCACTATTTTCTCTTTTTATTTTGCATGAGTACAAACATTGCCCAGATGGAAGTGAATCCATGTGCTTAGGTCCAGAGCAAAGACAATGAATTCATTTGGCCTGAGAGATTAGAGGATAGTTTTGTTTACTGTACCATAATCTTGACTATTCTGACTTAAATAATTATTATGTTTAAATTTCAGGATTTCTCACACTCACTAATATTTGTCAACAGACATCTAGCTCTTTATTTAAAAGGGGTTTTATTTAAAGCCTTCCAATGTTTTCTAAAAACTTAGAATACAATCTAAATGCCTTAACTGAGATAACAAATTGAAAATGTTTGTGTTCCAGGCCTATGTCTGCCATGCCATATGGTAAAACTATTCCCCACTGGTACTACACTTCATCCTCATTGACCTTCTTTTTGTACCTGAAAAAAATACATCATGTGTGTTTCAAGCTCAGAACCTTTGTAACAGCTATCCCTTCTGCCTAAATTCCAGTTACTCTGACCTAAATATGTCAGCTCCTTCCTGTCACTCAGATCTTATCTCAGACATACTTGAGAAAAGTATCTAAAGAATTCCCATTCTGTCAGAAACTCAATCTTAGAACTTTATTTTCCTCATGTCACTACCATTATTTTGTTGAATTTGTGGTTTACCAAGTTATTTTATGTATGTTCTTCCTGATTTCTAAGGAACTAGAGGGCAAGTAGCATTTGTGGCCTGACACAAAGTAAGTAAGCCATACATGCTTTTTGAATACATGGTTGAGATGATATATGACACCATTTGCATGAGATGAGTCTGACAGGGAACTCCTACTGTTAATTCAGAAGAAACGTAAAGGATATGACGGCAATTTCTATCATTGGCTGAATTTCCAAAGCTTTTGAGAGTAAGACTTTAAAAAGATCATCACTTGAATGAATCTAGTATCATTTTCTCTAACTGTATCATCATCTGTAAATGTTCAGATGCAGATTAAAATGGGTGATAATACTGCTATTCTGTAGCAATTGAAAATTCATGTTTATAATGCACTTTGAATTTTCAAATGCTGAGAAACATCTTTAGAGAAAATTGTGAATAAATTCAGCAGTAAAAATTTATGTGGTGCTATGGTTTGAATGTGTCTCTCAAAGATCATGTGTTGGTAACTTAATCCCAAATGCAACAGTGTTGAGAGGTGGAACCTTTAAGAGGTGATTAGGTTGTAATGACTATGCCATAATGAGTGGATTAATGTCATTATTACAGGAGTGGTTTTGTTATCTTCAGACTGTGTTTGTTATGAAAGTGAGTTCAGCCTTCTCTTGTTTTCTTATCATGTGATATCTTTCACTATGTTTTGACACAGCGAGAAGGACCTCACCAGGTGCCATCCCTCAATCTTGGACTTCCTAGCCTCCACAACTGTTGAGCCAAATAAATTCTTGTTTATTAATTTCCCAGTCTGTGCTATTCTGTTGTAGCAGTACAGAATGGACTAAGACATATGGGTAAACTGTTTATTGTTCTAATTAATGAAGGCAGTTTACACAGGGGCATCTACAATGAAGCTTGATTGATTCTTAGTGTTCTGAAATTCTGCATCTCATCTCTCAATTATGCAATTTAAAAATATCCACTTTTCCATGTATAAATGCAAGTAGGAGGATTTAAATTCAGATGACAACAGGCAGGCTGGGATTCAAAGAGAAAACCCTTGCATGATCCAAACCATGGCAGTTTAGGGTATAGTTGTTCAATTAGAGTACCTTTATGATTCATAAAAGGTGGTTTTAAAAGAAAATATTCTCTCAGCTCTTTCAGAGAGTTAACATAAAAACACTGTTTTATTACACAAAGTTTACCTAATGGGAAAATTGCTTTCATAGAACTAAATATATTAAGCTAGTTATAACTTCTGAAGACAATGCAAGTTTATAACTTTGTTACTTTACCGGGATTCATGTGACCTTTACATAATTAAGAGTGATAAATGTTAATTAAATAATTTGCTTATTGATGATTCCTTCCATTTTGTCCCTAACTTCTTTATAGCACTATTCTCCCAACACAAAGTATCCTTATTAGCTGAAGAAGGTAAATTTAACAAAAGACATGCAAGACTTTTACAGTTATAACTACAAAAATATATCATAAATTCTAACTAAATTGTCCTATAAAGCCAATGCAGGTTTAATCAAACTCTCAACAGGCTTTTTTATTGGTAGAATTTCGCTATCTGATTCTAACATAGGTAGGGAAAGGGCAAACGACCTATAATAGGCAGACTAATCTTTAGAAAAAGAGAGCAAGATTATGGGATTGGCATTATCAGATTTCAATACTTATTAAAAACTTATACTAATCAGGACACTATGGTATTGGAATAAAATTCAACAAAAATATTCATGACTCTGAATAAAAAGTCCAGAAGTAACACCCACATTTACACAGTTCATTGCTTTTCAAATAAAATGTCAAATAAATTCAACAGAGGAAAATAAAGTGTATTAAAATACACTTTTAGATGATGTGAAACAACAGGAAAAAATTTATGGGAAGAAAAGTAAAAGTAAACTTCAACCCCTACCTCCCACTGCACACCATAGTTATTTTACAATAAGTGGTAGACATAAAAGGTAAAGCTAAAACTATAAATATCCTAGAAAAAACATAGAAGAATATTTATAAGGCCTTGTAATAGTCAAGCATACCAGAGTGAAAACACAAAATGTACTGTTAAAAGTAGCTGATTATCTGTATTTCATCAAATTAAACACTTCAGCTCATCAAAAGACAATACTTAAGAATGAAAAGGCAGGCTCAGAAAAGAAAAAATATTTTTGTACATATGTCTTTATAAGGAGTGGTATTCAAAATATGTAATATAACAAATCAATAATTTAAAAATTGCTCAATTAAAATTGACTGAGGAAGAGAAAAACAACAGTTTACAAAAGAAATATGAATGGCCAATAGGTATTTAAAAACTCCTCAATATTAGCATTTGGGGATATCCAAATTAAAACTACGAGTCAGAAACACTGGAATGACAAAACTAAAAGGACTGAAACGCCAAGAACTGGTTAGGGTACAGGGATACTGGAATCTTAATACTTTGCTAGGCATATTAAGTGGTTTTACCATTCAGGAGTAGAGTGTGCAGTTTCTTTAAAAAGTTAAACATGCAGCTGCCCCATGAGCTGGCAATTTCATTTCTAGGTTTTTAGTCTAGAGAAATGAAGACGTGTGTACAACGAAAGACATGTTCACAAAGTCAATGTAATTAGGAGCTAAACACTAAAAATTTGGGTAACTGAATTGTGTAAACACTGAAACAACCAATCATCCTCAACATGGTAATGAATAAGTGCTTTGTGGTACATTCTTGCAATTGAATATTATTTTTAAAAATAAACAAATATCACATGGAACAACATAGATGGATCTCAAAAATATCATATTTAACAGAAGAGGCCAAATCCAAAAGACCACTGTGGGATTCCATTACATGAATATCAACAAGAGGAAACTCTAACTTACGATGGATGATGAGAACAAGAACAGCAATGTCGGTGGGCATTGGGATTAGAAGGGATACAGGAACAAAGACATTTTCTGGAATCAGAAAAATCTTTTATGTATTTTTTCTATTGTTGATTTCATTTGTTTGTCAGCATCAATCAAATTTATACACTGTACTTCACAGTATGTAAAATTTATCACAATAATGAATGAACAAATAAAAATGGGTTATTCAAGGATTGGATCATTTAAGCTACTTTAAGCCAGCATAAGTAACAGATTCTATTTAAGAAAATAATTAGAAGGTGCTGGGGGCCTTTAAGCAGTAATATAATGTGTTGATTTATATTTTGAAGGCATCCTTCAGACATGTGTGCTCTCATTTCCTACTCTCATTGTGAAAAGTGTTGTGAAAAGCTAAAATTTTAGCAAAAATGTGCTTATGTCTTCCAGAAAAAATAGTGTTAATTCTAATTTCTTATCTGCTTTACCAGTAGAATGCAGAAATAAATTTTGCTATTAAAAATCAGATTTGTTTTGGGTTTCCTGTCAGGTAAAGGGGATTTACTGATTTCTCTCATTAGACACTACTCTTTTACTCCAAAACTTCACGATAAAATTCCAAACACAGCACCTCAGAGGAACAATAGAGACTCTAAATCTTTTAACTTAGTGTTAAAGAGCAAAGTTGCTCAAGGAACAGCATCCTTACATAAGATTTCACCCAGGTGATTATTATTAATTCATTTTTAATCTGAACATTTTATATATTTCTTTCAGGAAATTATTGATTAAAAAATGAGTTTTTTTAAATAACTGGAAATTCATTATCAGTGAATATCTCAAAGGCATGAAGATAAATTTATTAATTAGAAGCCAGAGGCCTGAAATTTTTATGCAACATTCTAATTATAATGGGCAGATTCCTCTCCTACCTCTCAATCTACTTCTTCCATTCATTTTCTAAAAATTCTTAATCTCCTATATTATGTAACTTTTCTGTTGTAACAAATGAAGTCTAGCTGGGTGGCTTAGAAAAACAGAAATTTATTTTCTTACAGTTCTGGAGGCCAAATGTCCTCAGGATCACACTTTCCTTGGAGGCTCTATGAGAGAATCCATTCTTTGCCTCTTCCAGCTCCTGTCACTGTGGGGATTCCTTGACTTGTGCCACATCAGTCCAGGCTCTGCCTCTGTGGTCACACTGCTTCCTCCTCTTCTGTATATCTTCTCCTTTATGTGTCTCTTATGAGAACACTTGCATTGGATTTAGGACCCACACTGATCATCTAAGATCATCTCCTCATTTCAAAATCCTTTAATTACCTTTTGTTTGTTTGTTTTTGATATAAGGTAACATTCGCAGGTTCTGAGGATTAAGACAGAAGCATATCTTTTGGAGGGCCACTATTTAATCTACTACATATGTTAATTAATATCCAGTAAGCATTGCCTTGTGCTCAGCACCATTTGAATCTGCATGAGAAGACATAAAATAATGGTCATATGCATACCTTATTGATTTATATTATAGCTCAATCTCAAATTGAGTGAGAACAGGTAAATGACTAACACACTTCAATTATCTGTAAAACTGGTGTGTTAGTCTGTTCTCATGCTACTATAAGAATATACCTGAGACTGCATAATTTATAAAGTGAAGAGGTGTAATTGACTCACAGTTCAGCATGAGTGGGAAGGCCTCACAAACTTACAATCATGGCAAAAGGTGAAGCAAACATGTCCTTCTTCATAGGGCAGCAGGAAGGGGATGAATGAGAGCCAAGCATAGGGGTAAGCCCCTTATAAAATCATTGGATCTTGTGAGAACTCATTCACTATCAGGAGAACAGCATGGAGGAAACCACTCCCATGATTCAAATACCTCCCACTAGGTCCCTCCTACAATACATTGGGGATTATATGAACTGCAATTCAAGATGAGATTTGGGTGGGGACACACCCATACCGTATCAACTGGGATACCTATTATCTACCTCAAACATTATTTTGACTGTTAAATAAGAACAACAAAGTAATCTGCCAGCACATATTAATCACTAAATGTATTTTAGCTATTAGTTATTAACTTGTTTAACAAAAGACATATTCACTAATTTTAAGAAACTTTTACCTTATCAAATCTGTATTAGAGGAAAGAAGGTATAATGCAGAATATTCCCAGCTTACGTGGTACATATTTGGAGGTTGTGGTCTCATCGTGGAAGCAATTCACCATCCTTGCTATTTTTGTTTCTGTTATACCGATAAAATGTTGCTTGTGTTTCTGTTATACCGATAAAATGTTGCTTGTGTTTCTTGCTTGATATCACCAAGCAACTGAGGGAAGTAGATCAGAAATAAGTGGTTTGAGAGAGATAGCCTGGGATTTAAAGTTTGACATTAATCAATGGCATAGGAGGTCACCTATCAGCATGTTTTTCCCTCTCTGTCCTACTTCCACTTACCTCCCTTCTTTCTTTCTACCATAACTGTCCCATAGGCAGTCTAGCAAAAGATTGATTGTTGAAAAAAAGAAAAAACAATAAAGTAAAATAATAAAGTCCAAATAAACCAAAATAGACTTATCTTTCCCCAACAACAGATTTCTGGGTTCATAATTCCTCCTCATTCTACTATGAGTCGCATTGAGGGATGCTCACAGCAGGGGGATGCTGGCAACCACCCAGCTCTCTCCATAGCATGTTTACCAACACTAAGTTGTACTTACTTTAAGCCCTAATTTGCCTGAATAACTATTGTGAAGATAAAAAAAACTAATGTAAAACAAAGATGGTTGTTTTTTAAAAAATGATGTTGAAATGTTTAACATTAGATAAATGTAAGTGTGTCATTTAAAATTGCTTTAAAAATAGTTGTGGACAAGACAACAATAAGGGATTGGGTGGATTAATTGTAAACATCTCATAAATCCTGCACCCAGGATATAATTTGCTTCACAAATATTATATCTTTATTCCCTTTAAAAATTGAAACTGGAGGCCGGGCGCGGCGGCTCACGCGTGTAATCCCAGCACTTTGGGAGGCCGAGGTGGGCAGATCACGAGGTCAGGAGATCAAGACCATCCTGGCTAACACAGTGAAACCTCGTCTCTCTACTAAAAATACAAAAAAAATTAGCTGGGTGTTGTGGTGGGCGCCTGTAGTCCCAGCTACTAGGGAGGCTGAGGTAGGAGAATGGCGTGAACTTGGGAGGCAGAGATTGCAGTGAGCCGAGATTGCGCCACTGCACTCCAGCCTGGGAGACAGAGCGAGACTCCATCTCCAATAAATAAATAAATAAATAAATAAAATAAAAATAAAAAGTTGAAACTGGAAACTGCAACTTAAGACAGAAAAAAAAAACACAGACACGCAAAAGACATTTTGAAATTCCAGTCAGTGAACTCAAATTGAAGAAAAGATTCATTCCTTCTATATTAAGAGATTATCTAGTGTATTAGTTTCTGAGAGCTGCCAAAAACTGGGTAGCTTAAAACAATAGAAGTATGCGTTCACAGTTCCAGAGGTTCAAAGTCTGAAATTAAGGTAACGAACTGGCAGGATTGCTTCCCTTTTGGAGACTCTGAGGAAACATCTGCTCCATATCTCTCTTGTAGCTTCTGGTGATTATGAGCAGTCCTTAGTGTTCCTTGGCTGGTAAATGAATTGCTTCATTCTCTGCCTCCTCCTTTTCATGGTCTTCTCTTTTTGGTGTCTGAATTTCCTATGATCTTATCTTAATAAGATGACATCTTAAAGATCCTAGTTCTAAATAAGGTCACAGTCACAGGTTTCAGGTCTGCCTGAATTATGAGGGGATACTATTCAACACAGTACAGCTAATAATACCACTTCATTTCTTCATCTGTCAAGCTGCTATAAGGGAGGTGGAAAGAATCAATACAATTTATGGTTAAATTGGTTTCAGGCTTTGTTGCGGATTTAGTTACATATAAGTCTGACAGGACTCTCATTTCACCACTTGCTCAAAATTTTTTTTTGACTTTGAGAGAAGAATATTTATTTCAGGATAGCTTGGGATCTGAGCACTGGCCTCTTTGTTTTACAGTTCAGTAGACAACTTTCTGAACTGTGGGAGATCTACTTCTGCCTTATAGTCTGATATCCTGCCTTCCAAATGACTGTGAAGTTCTCTTTTCTTTTCAGCCCGACCCATGGCTTTTCACTTTTGCGGGATTTTTCTCCACCCTGCTGCATTAATCCTAGCCCACAGAGGGCCACTACTTTGAACTAAATAAAGATCTGTGTGCAATGTGGAAATTTCTCTCCACTGCCCTACCCTCCTATCAGCCTCCATACATTTGTCTGCATTTGGTGAAAGTCTTCTGTACCTCCAGGGAATCTTTCACAACCCTTTTACCTGCTCCTGTCCTTCAGCAACAGTGTGGTGACAACATGCTCAGTGAAGGCTCTGTCATCTTGAGGATTTTCCCCAACCCTCTTTCCCTGCCTCCAATCTTCAGGTCACTACTTGCATGTACATTAGTATATGGAAGTTATAACCTTGTGTATCTGAGAGAATACTTTTTCATTTCCTATGCTCTGCTCCTAGTCAGCTGAGTAACTGGTGAAGGCCCCGTGCTTCTGAGGAGTGTGCTGTCAGCCACACTGTTTTTCCCACACTATAAAACACACTACTATTATCCACTCAGTGAAGGCTTTGTGTGAAACAACTGGAAGAGAAACAGATACTGAGACTCCTTGGAAAACTATTAGTTATGCCAGAGCATACAAAGCCATTACAATTCTTTAAAAGTTATTCTGGGTTTTTCTTATGCTATCCTATGACAGGTTCACTCTTTTTTTACTATATGTACAAAGATAAAAGCAACTGTGTGTTCTTCTCTCCAAGGACAGGCTCCTGCCTCAATGAAATATAATTCATCTAGATTTCTTCTATTCATCATAAGTTCTCTGATGGGTTTAAAAATAAAGCATCATAGTTTTTGTAGCTTATTCAGCTTATCTTGTTACACCATAAACTTTTTCTTAAATAGGACAAAAAAGTTCTAACTATAAAGAAAATATTAATAAGTATTAACTTCATTGGAATAAAATACTCTGTTTATCAAAAGATTCCATGAAGAATGTAAAAATGCTATCCATGAGTAGAAGAAATTTGTATACATGTAAACAAAAAAACGTATAACCAAAATATGTAAATTCCTTCTACAAAGCAATCAGTAAATTGCAGACAATAAGGAGGAAAAAAGAAAAACCAGTCAAAAGATTTTTTAAAAGGTTGTTCCCAAAAGAGAATAAACAAATGGTCAATAAGAATTTAAAATGTGTTATATCATACTACATCTTTCATTAGGGAAAAGCAAGTTAAAACCACAATATGAACTGCACAATGCACTTCAAACCCACTAGGGCGGTAAAATTAAAGAGCCTAACAATCAAATATTGGCCAAGGTGTGGAGCAACTGGAATTCCATACACTGCTGAGAAGCAACCATTTTGAAATACTATTTAGCAATATCTGCTAAAGCTTAATATATGTGTACCCTATGATATGTCCACTTAATTCTTAGGTATACAACCAACAGAATTGTGTACACACATTCACTGAGCTACATGTACAAGAATTTTTATAGCAGCCCTGGTTTTAATTGTCAAAAAGTGGAAGCAACCCAAATAAACTTGAAGAGCAGATATTACAAACAAATTGTGGTATAAACATACAATGGAATATTGTAGAGCAAAGAGAATAAAGTATTGCCACACCCAACATGGGTGCATCTCACAGATGTCGTGTTAATTGAAGTCAGATACAAAAGATTTTATTTTTATGAAGAGAAACAACAGGCAAAATAAATATAGGATGATATAAATCATGATAACAGTTTTCTTGGTTAGTTATTGAATAGGGGGTATATATGTAAGAGGTAACTTGGTCTGCTCCAAAATACTATTAATGTAGTTATTATATATAGAGGTGTAAGCATTCATTAAACCATACACTCAAAATTTGAGCACTTAATGTATATTATGTTTTGATTATTTTTAAGTGGCAGAACTGAACCTCAAATCTATAAAATCTCCCTCAACAGGATCAAACTCTGCTGCTTCTTCACCAAGGTAAAATTATTAAGAGATTTGTCTTTTCTTTTTTCATGTAATTAATATTTATTTTGACATCAAAAAGTCAGTCTTCTTGTATTTGAATAACGTGATTTAGTTATTTAATACGAAAACAAAAACTCCACATCACCACAGATGAGCAGATGCCTCAGGGCAAATGCCAGTTTTAGTCTTTTCTTAACCTTTCAGGTTACATTTATCATAATTTCTTGACCTCTGAAGTTTCTGTCTTACTTCCTAACAGTTCAATTATGCATTTAAAAGGACATGTTAAATACATTATCCAGATTGTTAGATGTTCTGTCCAGGAATAGTTTATCCAGACACTGAGCATACCAGATTGCCAGAATGATTTTAAATCTCATTGAATTTTTCAAAGAAATTATTTCATACTTGTCTCTCGTTTCATGTTCGTGGCATGTCAATTCCCTAGTTTTCATCTTACATATTTTATAACTTCTGATTGTGAATTCATTTTCAGTGAGAATTATTTTCTATAGACATTCCCCAAATCCAGTCTGTATTTCAAGCTGCTTTTGTGAGAGCCCTCCGAGTTTCAACTGTTCAGAACCAGCTTTATGTCAATTTCTTGGCTCGCTGTTTCATGATAACAGGGCTAGCATTATATTAGTTAGGCCCTTCAGCAAAGTGAGTCAAGCTTGAGGTTCAATTACCTTCTTGATGGCACTTCATCCTTGCATACCTCTGCTTAGATTGCTACCTTTCTGCAGCTTCCCAATGCCAGTAGGCAGTTGTTCTGGTTGCTATTCCTAGATGAAATACTCAGTAGAGCCCTGACTTATCCAGGGGTTGTACCTGTTCCCCATATTGCACAAGCCATTATTCCTTCTTTCTGTTTGACCATTAAAACCTCTATCTCTAAGACTTTACATTGGTTCTTATAGCCTTGTATGTTTTCTGCTTTGGCTCACATTCACCAAATATTCTTCTACTTTCTTTCCAGTTTCTAAAAATTGTTCATTCCTTTTTTATTTGAAAAGCCAACTGTAGAATTTAAAAGGATTACATTATACTTGTGATATATGTACATGGTGTGTGTGTGTGTGTGTGTGTGTGTGTGTATTTGTGATGGGCAGGGTTGTCTTTCTACATCAGGTCAGTTCATCATATTAACCAGAATTTTATTATACTTAACAATTTGAAAAAAACAGAAGATATTTATTTTTTAGAAGCAACTTAACTGGATTTCCAGAATCTTCTTTATTTATATAAATACAATCTGCTTCTAACTCAAGCATTTTACTAGTTTCAAATTTACGCATTACTTGGGACAAGTCCCAAGATTGCTGGGCTATTCATCTGTGCCATTTACTTTCTATTAATTGTAGAATACACTTTTTAAAATTCTGGATACCTTAGAATATTCATTGAGTAGCTTTTGTTTGTAATTTGCATGGGTGTTTATAAAGAAAACTTATAAGGGCACACATTTAAGTACAACAATATTATTTGAAAATCTTTGATTTCCCACATCAGTTCCTATGAAACAGAAGCCACCTGCTCTGTAGCCAGCAGACAAAACTCAGCTAATGATCCAGTGATTTTTTTATTATTTTATTAAAATTCTAGCCACTGTTGCTTCTAGTCTTCCTCTTTGATGTGCACAGACATCCTCACAGACAAGCTCACCCAACTTGTCTTGTTAAAACACAAGGTCCCACAGCACATCCAAGCTTCTCTTTCATGCAGAATGCAATATATACATGTGTCTTTTTCTATCTAAGACACATAACTTTCCTTAAAACACAATGCAGTCACTTCCCTCGAGGTATTCTGTTTGTCTCTACCCACCCAACTCTGTAAAGATCAGATAATTTTACTAGCATCTGGTGCCCCATCATGTGAAGTGCTCAGTTATTTATTGGGCTTTGTTCTATTTAGTCTGGAACTTTATATTCACTAGGATGACATCTCATATATAAGGATTAGTAGTCTTTAAACTTTAAACGATGAGCAGAGTTTTAGTGTCACTTTCCTTAGACTGAGAGGCTGGTCTAATCTTTGTATATCCTGAAATACCTATTTCCTGTGTTTTGTTAATCTTAATAGCAAAAGTTTTCTAAACGATTTACGGAATTTATTTATGTTAGCAGCTGATCTTTAAATTGTTGCAACATAGTATGTAGAACCTTTTCAAAGACTAGATTTATTTGCTTTAGATAAGTTGTACCATTGAAGGACCTTTTTATTGACTACTGTAAAAAGTAATAGTATACTATACCACTTAGGAAATTTTACAATTAGAATTTTGAGAAAAAGCAATTTTGCAGCATAAATAGCAGCAATGCTCCAAACCAAGCAGGTCATTCTATTTGGGAAATTTATTTTTGTCTGCTGAAAAATATAAATAGGATTTCCACAGTTTCATTATTTGTTAGTGAAAGATCATATTGTGATATGTATGAGTCCATATAGTCCAACACACAGCACACTTCATCTATTCCTAGCTCTTTATTTTGTGTACTTCAGGCTAGATTAAGAGTTTGGGAATGAATATATCCCAGTCTCAGAAAAAAAAGTCATCAGAGATTAAATTTCTCAATATAATCCAAAACAGACATTTTTAAAGAGAAAACGTTACTTAACTTCCAGAGTAAAATACATACTGCTTTAAACAGTATGTCCTGTTTGAAAAGGAGTTTCTACTTAAAACTGTTGTCAAATCTGGAATTTAATATCTTGTTTTCATCTCCAGAGTGTAGTATTGATAGTGATAAAAGAAAAACTTCAGCCTAATTAAACTTAAAGGTGTTTAATTGATCAATGAATGATTTGCAAATCAGGCAGCCATCTGAGCCAGAGTAGGCTCAGACTTCAGCTCAGCCACGTGGTGGAAGAAGATTTATGGACAGAAAAAGAAAAGTAACCTATAGAAAATGGGAGTGAGGTACAAAAACAGCTGGGTTGGTTACAGCTCAGCATTTGCCTTATTTGAACATTTTGAACAGTTGGCTACCTTTGATTGGTCAAAACTCAGTGATTGGCACAAGTGTAGGCTATAGTCTGTTTACACCTCCACTTGTTATAGTTCACAATTTACAGAAAAACCTTTAGGCTGAACTTAAATTATGTAAGGAGGCGGCTTTAGGCTAAACTTGATTTAATAATTCCCCCCTTTTGGTCATCTTGTTAACTTTGAGAGATTGACTGAAAATTTAGTCAATGATGCCACTATCACCATTGGTCTTAAAATCTACTGGGAAACAGTAGAATAGTGGGTTTTGCAAGGTAGGAACAAGGACTGAGTAGAGGGTACCTCCTTATGCTAGAACATCCTGTTTACAGGAGGAAAGCAAAATCTGGTCTGTTCTAGGACCTATGTGTTTCCTTAAAGTCTTAGTTTGATTATGTCACATTTAGCATGAACAACTCCATTTTAGTTTGGTCTGGTCTGTTGGTGCCTAGGGCATTAATTCAATCCAAAACAATGGCCTCCCATAATTCTGTAGCAAAAATCCCCCTTTTTGGCCAGGTAGGTGAGAGTATGACCAAACTTAGGACCTTAGCACCACTCTCAGTTACCATCATTTTGGGTTTCCAGTCTCAGCATATCTTTCAGAGGTTATAGTGCTCTGATGGTCACACATTTCTTTCAGCTCTTGTCAAGAGAGACCAGTTGAAGAGAGATCATTTGACATTCTAAAGATGGCTGCATCCAAACAGTTAAAACTTTGAGAGAATACAGTGCACAGGGAGACTACTATCTGACTGTCAGGAGGATAATACCAAGAGTTTGGAGTACGCTCCTCATCCAGAATCCCCATAAAACCAACCCATCTAAAATAAAATAGATCAAAGAATGAGCTAGATAAAGATAAAGATGAAATTCTTTATCTAGTTTAAAGACTTTAGGTCTTCATTAATCCCCTAAAAATAAATCTCTATAATCTACATTTGATATATTTCTTCATAGGCCACAAGTACCAGCAGCTGCACAGATACTCTTGTTTAGCCAATAAATAATCTAGAGCAATTCTATTGTTTAGCAGAACTTTCACAAGAGAATTTAAAGTCTGTTATGTAACCATACCCTTTACAGTAGAATCTGCTATAAAGCCCATCATGAGGGATACATTTCTAATCATTGCTTCTTTTACTCCAACCCAAGGAAAAAGTAACTAACAAATGATGCCCTTCTAGAAGAGTGAAGACCTCCTGCCAATGTTCTCTTTAACCCATGATATAGGTTAAGAGGAGTGAAAAAATGTTCTGTTTCTGGCTGATTTTAAGGCAATGTATGTACCATTAAAGTTTCTCACCTACACTGGGCCTTCATCTTTCAGCTATCAAGGTATTAAGTTATTCATGTATAAGGCTGGCTGCAAAATCCTTTACAAATAAAAGTGTACCACATAAGCACACACAACAGACCATATTTTCACTTCGATTTTTCATAGAGGCATAAACAGGAGAAAAATATTCAAAGATAAATGTCTCATGATCGTAAGGAAGTCTTGATCTGTGATCTTGGGAAAAGCTGTTAACATCAAGGATGCCATCATCTTCTGGGAAGAAGCTTCCCTGATTAGCTTTACTTTAAAATGGTGTACACCACTAGGTGTTCAGTTCCAAGAGTGTGGAGGAACCCTTCTCAGTTGTGAGATTGTTAACCCAAGGTTCAAGGTCCTGAAGTTTTGCTGTAGTATGGATGGCAAGGGTAGTCATCTTCTGATGTTCTCAGAAGATTCAATCTTTTTGTTCTAGATTGCGAAGGGGTTCATTGTGTCCTCAAGGAACTATAAAAAGCTTTCTTTGTCTGGTGAAAATAGACTGTGGCATAATAATCTTCTTTTATAACATTTGTCTGCTTGCATGGGAAATCCCTTCTACAACCAGAAAACCTGCATTGAAAATTAAAATTGATGAAATCCCTGTGTAAATGCTTAAATGGCTCATTGGGAAGTCAAATGTAACTGCAGCTTTGACTGTCTTCCCAGGAATATGGATTTGACAAACCAAACATTAGTCATAAACTGTTTTAGCAATTTAGAAATCACCGAACCAATATATTTTTAATATGGATCACTTTATCTTTTCCATGATGAGTCACGGTATGTACAACCTTTAATAACGAAATATTTAAGGACTCATGAAAGAGAAGGTGGCTGCCCTCGTCCATGCTTAATTAACATTGGCCTTATGTTCTCATGAATACCAGTTGTTTCTCCAATTTAAGTACATAGCACTGATGACTGATGGGTTATCACAGGCAATTTGACTTAGACCATGGAGTTCCTTCAAATTGTATATCTAAACATTTTCGGTATCAGCTGATTTAGCATGAACATCTGGCAAAGTATTTTCTTGGTATTCAATTAATTTTTGTTCTACTTGGGTTAGCAGTTTTATAAAAAAAGTCAGTCTTTTTGTTAAAGTTCCAGAAATTTTTACCCAGTCCAAATGATATGATTCTAAAGTTACTAGAAACCTGTATTCAAGAGTGCTTTTCAGGGTCCATTATATTATTTCACAAATATCCTAAAAAACACCATTTTCTAGGATTTTCTTTGCTTGTGAAGCTTTCAGAATCTGCATCAGCATTAAACAATTAACTGTGGAAATGACTTTAAATAGTCATAGTTGAAAACACAATTAACAAGGAAATGTGATTTTTTCTGTGGTCTACAATAACAACATAATAACCATAATTATGATCGATACCATACTCAGAAATTGAAATTATACAAATTCCATACAATTTTGGGACACATATTAATATCAATCACTAAAATATAACCTGAAGAAGGTTAAACATTATTTTTTATTTTGACAATGCTTTCCATGTAACTTAGCATGTCAAATAATCCTGTTTACTCCTCTTTTGGATGTTTCAGGGTCCCTCTGTACTATCCCAAAGTTAGAGGTCAGAAAAGACCATTTTGAAGCTGAAATTTGATTTTAGGAAGCCTATCAAATATGTTAAAAGTTTAAAACACTTGATATTATGAAATAGAATTCCAGGTCACCATAATTATGACTCAAAAATTTTAAAAAGTCAAAAACCTTTACTCATTGATAGAGGGAAGACTTAGCTTTTCAAACAATTTGCCTCTCATCTTTCCCCTTTTTTGCTAGTTTATTCAAAAAGCAAACAAAAACCTTTCATTATCTTTTAATATTACATGAAAATTTTGTTCAAGAGAGAAAGCCAAATTTCACCCTTTCACTAGAGTACTGTTAATGTCAATGCCAATCTTTAATAAAACCTTACAGACAAATTGATTCAATCTTAATCGGCTTGACCATAAGGTGAGATTCTGATAAACCTTTTATAACCTTTTACAAATTTTTGTTAAAGAGCTGATCAGTGCTTTAAGAAGACCCTGTTGAGCTTTTTTTCAATGTTCAATCTACAGAAAAACTGAACAATACTCCTTTAAATTTAACTAATATGTTCACACACAGGATTTAGTTTATAAGATTAATTTTTTTACAAATCTTCCACAACTTGCTCAAACCTTTAGCTTCATCTTACCTAATTTAAAACAATCCTTTAGCCATCTAAACTACGCAAAAAATTTACATTCCCTTGCCTTCTTATAATGTTTTACCAAAAACACTTTTAACTTCTCCTCACACACCTTGCATGTAAAAATGTTTTTTCAGTAGTTTCTACTACATGTTATAATGGTAACTCTTAGCAACTTTTAATTTTGTTAAAAAACCTGGTAAGTTATGTTTATTATGTTCTAGCTGTGGAGCCAAGGACACCATACAGAAGTGCAGATGAGGTCTGACTCTTTTCAGCATAGCCGGGGACATGGGTAACTTCACAGGTCCCCAGGCCTTATTTAGAATCTAATAGCTCTGAAGCATTTAAGTTGAACAACTTTCAGAAGTCAAAGGAGTTTATGACCTTAAAGCATATAGTAAACCTAATATCTACCCTGCTTAATTTAGACCAAATCCCTTTATTTTACCAATAATCTTTAAAACTCTTTGTTTCCGAAAGTTTACTAAGGTGACATGAACTAAAAGGTATTAGTTTTTATTTTTCTAACAAAATGTTAAAGCACTTATTTTTCTTTAAGCCAATTAATTAGAACTCTTTTATATAAACATCACACACACAATACATATATAACTACACAGAAAGACAGAAGATCCAGTAGTTGTAGTATGTTTCATTTGCCAGTTTTTAAGTTTCTTAATTGGATTATTCACTTTAGGTGGAGTCCGTGGAGGAAGATACCTAGGAAAACATGCAGTTTCTAGAGCCTAATAAGCAGGCACAGCTGGAAGGAAAAAACAGATCCCCCAAATTAAGGTTCCCATTTATATATCTCATCCTGGATCCCCCAAAAGAGGGAAGTGCTATGGAAGAAGACAGTGCAATGCTTTTACCCTGCATTTTATTGCAAAGCAACCCAAAGCTTATCACCTCATTCTGTGATTATCCCATTGCCCATGGTAGTCTTCTCTCAGTGGGAGTGGGGACATTTCCATACTTCCTAGGTGGCCAAGAGCATGCTTCTTTGACCCAAAGGTGCAAAGAGCTGAGTGTTCTCCCATAACTGCCATTAGCCATCCCTAAAGTATATTTAGCCTTAGTTTATAAAAGGGATCTATTTGCTTTCAGTTGCTGGGGTTTTATGAGGAAATCAGAGATTTTTCCTAAGGTATGTGGTGCCTCCTCTGTTTTTCCCAAGGAGTCCAAGGCTATTGGAAGTTATCATACATCCTCTCATGTGCATTAAGAGTAGCAAGAGAAAATGGAGAAAAACAATTCTGTCAACTGAGAAGAAAATAACCCTTTTTTGCAGAAAAAAAAACACAGATTTAAGAAAAGAAAAAAACATAAAGTCCTTTTAAATATATATATATATATATATATATATATATATATAAAACTTGGATATCCACTTTTAATTAAGCTGACTTTTCACCACAGCACTCTTTAAAAAAAAGTCCTTTTAAATTTTTTATTACCTGACTCCAGCCAGGCCAAACAGCCAACATTTCTGCTTTTAAAGTTTAGTAAAGGTAACCTCACAGGTGAAAGCAACAAGCCTCAATTAAGGTTATGACTTAACCACGAGTGTATGAGGTATTTTCAAAGAGGTGGTTAACAGTTTTTACAAGATCTAGAATCTCCAAAGGTAGCTCAGCAAAAGAAATTCAAGATGGTTTGTGTAGGGGAAAAGAATCAAAATAAAGGTCACACAGATATCCAAACAGAAAGGACTCATTCCCTAAGCCAGGACTGAACCCAAGCCACCATTGTAAAATGGCAAAGCCTTAGCTTCTGAGCTACAGCATTGGGCAGTTGCCCTTCCCAGAAAAAGACTAGAGCAGTCAATTTTGAGCTTGCAATGGCTTCTAACTACTCAAGATAATTTTGAGAGTTAACCATGACATGAACCCCAAAATTCCTGTTCCCTAGATGGCAGAGACCAAGAGAGAGTACTACCACACGGTAACAAGGCTAAGCTCCCAGGGACGTAAAACAAGAAAAAGATTTCATCCAGTTTTTTGTTTGTTTCAGGGACCTGCAGCAAAGTTTGTTACTTACCAGTTGCTGGGCCATCTCGAACAGCAAGCTTATGGGATCCTAAGCCCGTGTTCTATCCTAAGGCACCCCACTCCATGATAGAGTGACAAAGAAAGACAAATTCATAGCACAGAGTACACTAGATTCACTACAGCTTAAGACTAGACTCTCAAATCGTTTTTCTCATTAATTAAAACTTTGCAAGAGATACTGATTTTTTACCATTCCCACAACCAGTTTGCAAAGACATAGAATGAGAAAGAGAGAGAGAAGCATTGCTTGCAGCAGGATGGGGAAGGTGAGGATTTCAGGGAGGCAAGAGAAAGACCCACCCATTACAGCAATACTGAATCAAAGTTCAGGTGGCCATTTGTCAGCTGCAAATAGCTCTTTTCCAGCAGTCCCATTACCTCTCAGGTTTCCCCTTTTGAGGAGAAAAAGCTCCCCATATTCAATGATTCTTTACATGCCTAATCCTCTCACTCATAGCCATCAGCAATAAGTGTAAAACAGATTAATCCAAAGAGAATAGCAGTTAAAATCCCATAAGCCAAGTCAATTTTTAACCAAGAGAGACTTTACTGAGAGGAGGACCTCTAAACCTATCCCATCCTTTACCCAGGAAAAATGTACCCATTACTTACCCAAAGTCAGTCAATTGGCGCTGCAGTCTATTTCCTTTGGATCTGGATAGTAACTAAGCTAAAAAGTTAGCAGGTTTAATTTTTCTTTATCAATCAGTTGCTTAAGTTTTTATTTGCCTATTATAAAGTCTTCAAATAAAAATACTGAAATCTTTTTCGAAGTTTCTGCTTATCAATAGACATCCCGAGATGAGACTAATTTGGAAATCGTCATTTTCAAATGCACTTCAGTGCAGTTTTGTTCATTTGGAACATTCCACTGTAAGTTATCTTTAGTAAGATTTCACCACTTCTGCAAGACTTTGCTACATCCGAGGCCTAACACTTAGGCATGTATAAGCCGGAAGGAACTCAGTTCTTCAGAAATTAAGATCCCATTTTTACCTAAGATATTGGCTTTACTCGCAGGTTCCCTTGATTAACTTTTTCCTACCTAAGCGCACAAGAAAAATGAAACACAAGGCTAGAACACAAAAATCCCTGCAAATTTCTAAAAGCCAAATTTTACACCCCCTGCAATATCACCATTTACTACCAGTTTCTTTCTGACCCAAATATAAGAGGCCTCTAACTGGATCCAACCAGTTAATTACCATATCAAATCTGATCCCAGACCCAGTCCAGTTTCTGCCATGACTTCCAAACCCAGTTTGAAACAGAAATTTGCTCAAAGAAACTCAGAGACCTGAAAACGCAAATCTGTGAAACTCTGAAATCCAAGAGAGAACTTATGAAGATCCCTGCTGCTCCAAGAGATTAACAGACACAAATGGGTCTTGTGGATACCTCACTCGGTCACTCAGCGCTCCTGGAGGTGGTTGGAAGCTCTGCTTTGGATCCCACCTCTTACACCATCTGATAAAAAATAAACATCAGCTGAATTAAATTTAAAGGAGTTTAATTGAACAATGAACAATTTGCAAATCCTGCAGCCTTCCCAGCCATAGCAGGCTGGGAGACTCCAGCGCAGCCACATGGTGGAACAAGATTTATGGACAGAAAAAGGAAAGTGAGGTAAAGAAAATGGAAGTGAGGTACAAAAATAGCTGGGTTTGTGACAGCTCAGCATTTGCCATATTTGAACACAGACTGAACAGTTGGCTGCATTTGATTGGCCAAAACTTGGTAGTTGACAAAAGAGTAGGTTACCATCTGTTTACACCCCCAGTTCTTATAGTTCACTATGTACAAAAAACCCTTTAGGCCAAACTTAAAATACGTAAGGAGGCGGCTTTAGGCTAAACATGATTCAACAATAGCAATGAGATATGTTAGGAACCAGTAGATGGACAAAAAAGAATGCTTTATTGGTCCAAAGTATCTCAGGAATAATGCCTTCTTAAAATCACCATGGCACATGAATCTGACAAAAAAATATACAAACCCAAAACCTAAACAATGATATTTGTTGTTAACAAATCACATTTACAAGGTCAGGAAAACTACAAGTGGATAATTTAGAAATAATACGTGTAGACCATCTAGCCCAGTAACATGCTCAGAGTTGGCACTTAATAAAACATCTGTTTGTATTACAATTATTTAATTAAATCATGTATATTGTGGCAAAAATAATTTTTATTGCTTTGTAATCTTACATAATAACATTTTAAGAAGTAACTACCTCTGCTAGGCATGTAAATTCTAAAGGCAGACATATTTACAAAGCTAAAGGTCTCATTGTTTCAGATTTAAAATCAACAAAAGAAAATAGACTTAATTTGTTCAATTTTGCTTAATTTTCAGCCTAGAATTCTGCCTATTTCTTCAGTTAAGAAATATCAGTCTAAGGCCTTCTTCATTCATATCTCTTTCCCTTTTTTTATGATATAGCTTCTAGTTACAAGGAAATGTTTGAAAATATTATGGGAGTGGGGGCTGGCCTCTAGTCTTTTATCTTACAACTTTTAGAAAACAAAACAAAACAAAAACAGCTATGACTCAAGAACTCTAAAGTTGACTCAATACTTAAATTTTGGAATTCAGGATATGCTGTTCTCTGTCATGTGAATGGCTCTTGCTATTATGTTATTTGTTCCTATTGTCTACTAACCTGTTTCATAAAAGACTGTTTTGAAGATCAAAGCTGTACTCTCCCTATTTTCTTTGCTATGTTCTGACTTCCCCCATAAGAAATCAGTGGCTCAGCTTTAATAGGTTCAGGGTTAAAAGGAAACAGATATTGCTAGAAATAAGAATTACCTAGGTTAATATTTAAAATGTATTGCTATTACATATGATTAGCATCTAAAAAAGACAACAAATGCTATTAGGGCCTGGTAATAGGCCCTTCTCTTTATAAGGGTGGAAGAAAGTCTGTTGACTCCCCTTAATAGTGGGAGACTTTCCACTCAAAAACAAGGTTATTAGAACCTCCATTTGGATGATTACATGTTTCTAAAGACAATATCATATAGGTGGGGATATTTTCAAGAGTTTTAAAAGCATGGAGTTGAAGGCTTTATTTGTCATGTTTTTATTTTAAAATATCAATTCAATACCCTGTACTACTGACTATCTCAAGTAATGTTATAAAGTAGGTTTGGAAGGCCTAAAATTTGAAAATATAAAGAAATGACTTTTAGCAGTACATCAATACCTGGCTGAAATTCTGGTAAACTGTTTAAAGAGGCACATTCCCTGTTTCACAGGAGTGATGTGCTAATACCTTTCTACAAGGACTACCAGACGGCATTGAAAAGTCCCATTCAAACTAGAGCTAAAATGGTGTTTGTATCTTGAACTAGTTAAGGTTCATGAAATTTCAGAAAACTTTCAAATGGCTCGATACACCCAATAAATCTGTGGAGAAAATTAGGCTCTGATCTTATTCAGTTTTTAAGTGGAATAACCAAAGTTTATTTATTAAAGAATCCTAAGAAGTTGCTAACATTAGAAAACCTATTATTTTCCCTATTTTTGTTTGTGATTTTCAATAATCAAAATGGATTTCAGTCACTATGGAGCTAGAATATACAGTATTATATCTACCTATATATAATATTAAAGTATTATATCTTGATAGATGAATAGTTTCACTTGCATCCATGTGAAGAGACCACCAAACAGGCTTTGTGTGAGCAACAAGGCTGTTTATTTCACCTGGGTGCAGGCGGGCTGAGTCCAAAAAGAGAGTCAGGGAAGGGAGATAGGGGTGGGGCCATTTTGTAAGATTTGGGTAGGTAAAGGAAAATTACAGTCAAAGGGGGTTGTTCTCTGGTGGGCAGGGGTGGGGGTCACAAGGTGCTCAGTGGGGGAACTTTCTGAGCCAGGATGAGCCAGGAGAAGGAATTTCACAAGGTAATGTCATCAGTTAAGGCAAGGACCGGCCATTTTCACTTGTTTTGTAGTGGAATGTCATCAGTTAAGGCAGGAACAGGCCATTTAAATATCACTTCTTTTGTGAGTCTTCAGTTACTTCAGGCCATCTGGATGTATACATGCAGGTTACAGGGGATGCGATGGCTTAGTTTGGGCTCAGAGGCCTGACAAATAGAAATTAGAGTATACCACACAAACACATACAACCTATTCTAAATGAAAACTTCTTAATGGTAAATTTAAATTTAATTGATTATTTCTTCTTTTCACATTAAAAGAATTTGCTTTTCTCAGGCTGATAGTTGCTAGAGAAAACTTTCTAATGGGTTACAGGCCATAGAGCCCTGAGATTTACCCAGTTATGCCATTTTTAGTTTTTCCATTTTCTTCTTATTTAGGGATGGTCTATTCTGTTAGACTTTTCTTGTTTGCTTTCTCAAGAAAGTCAAAGTTATAAATTATTTTCCTTAAAATATTTTCTACCATAGAATGAATATTTGAGATAAGCACTTGAGAACTGAGTCTATAATAACACTAAGATGAAAATGAAAACAAACTGCATCTTAGTTTCACGCGCGTCCATGTGAAGAGACCACCAAACAGGCTTTGTGTGAGCAACAAGGCTGTTTGTTTCATCTGGGTGTAGGCGGGCTGAGTCTGAAAAGAAAGTCAGCAAAGAGAGATAGGGGTGGGGCTGTTTTATAAGATTTGGGTAGGTAAAGGAAAAAAGGGGGTTGTTCTCTGGCGGGCAGGAGTGGGGGTCACAAGGTGCTCAGTGAGGGAGGTTTTTGAGCCAGGATGAGCCAGAAGAAGGAATTTCACAAGGTAATGTCATCAATTAAGGCAAGGATCAGCCATTTTTCACTTCTTTTGTGGTGGAATGTCATCAGTTAAGGCAGGAACAGCCATTTAAATATCACTTCTTTTGTGATTCTTCAGTTACTTCAGGCCATCTGGATGTATACGTGCAGGTCACAGGGGATATGATGGCTTAGCTTGGGCTCAGAGGCCTGACATTCCTGTCTTCTTATATTAATAAGAAAAATAAAACATAATAGTGTTGAAGCATTGGGGTGGCAAAAGTTTTTGGGGGTGGTATGGAGAGATAATGGGCCATGTTTCTCAGGACTGCTGCGAGCGGGATTAGGGGCGTCGTGGGAACCCAGAGCGAGAGAGATTAAGCTGAAGGAAGATTTTGTGGTAAGGGGTGATATTGTGGGGTTGTTAGAAGAAACATTTGTTGTATAAAATTATTGGTGATGGCCTGGATATGGTTTTGTATGAATTGAAAAAAGAACAGAATAAGACAAGGAGAAAAACAGGTATTAAAGGACTAAGAATTGGGAGACCCAGGACATCCAACTAGAGAGTGCCTAAGGAGGTTCAGCATAGCCCTGCCAACAAAGATTGTTTACTTACTTTAAGAGGGAGTTAAGAATGGTGGTTTGGGGATAGCACCAGGACACATCAGCTGTGATGGCTTGGAGAAACAGTCTAAACAAGAGCAGGGCATTTATCAGTAGTTGAGAACAGTGAATAGGAGTATGACCAGACAGATGATAGTAGGGATGACAAGATTATTTTTTGGCGGGGGGAGGGGCACAGTCCAAGTTGGTCTGGTGTCTGGAATGACACTGGGGCCTAATAAAAAGGAGCGTCTATACAGGAGCTCAAATGGGTTGTACCCTGTAGCATTCCGAGGACAGGCCCAAATTCTGAGAAGGGCAAGTGGTAAAAGTATTGTCCAGTCCTTTTTAAGTTGGTGGCTGAGCTTGGTGAGGTGTGTTTTTAAAAGACTAATAGTTCACTGAATACTAAGAGCCTAAGAAACTGCTTGGGTGATTTGACTAATAAAGGCCAGTCCATTATCGGACTGTATAGAGGTGGGAACGCCAAACCGAGGAATTATATCTGACAGAAGGGAAGAAATGACCGCGGTGGCCTTCTCAGACCCTATGGGAAAGGCCTCTACCCATCCAGTGAAAGTGTCTACCCAGACCAAGAGGTATTTTAGTTTCCTGATTCAGGGCATGTTGAGTAAAGCTAATTTGCCAGTCCTAAGTGGGGGCAAATCCTTGAGCTTGATGTGTAGGGAAGGGAGGGGGCCTGAATAATCCCTGAGGAGTAGTAGAATAGCAGATGGAACACTGAGAAGTTATTTCCTTGAAGATAGATTTCCACGATGGAAAGGAAATGAGAGGTTCTAAGAGGCGGGCTAGTGGCTTGTACTATAGCATAGCCTGCCTTTGCTGGTGTGTGGCGATTAGGCCTGGTGGAACTGCCATCCATAAATCAAGCATGATCAGGGTGAGGAACAGGAAAGGAGGAAATATGGGGAAATGGGGTGAATGTCAGGTAGATCAGAGAGATACAGTCATGGGAGTCAGGTGTGGCATCAGGAATAATGTGGGAGGCCAGATTGAAGTCCCGGCCAGGAACAATGGTAATTGTGGGACACTCAACAAAGAGTGAGTACAGCTGAAGGAGCCAGGGAGCAGAAAGTATATGTGTCAGGTGTGAGGAAGAAAATAGGTTTTGGAAGTTATGAGAACTGTAGAGAGTGAGTTGAGCATAGTTTGTGATTTTAAGGGCCTCTAAAAGTATTAGGGCAGCGGCGGCCGCCACACGCAGACTCGAGGGCTAGGCAAAACAGTAAGGTCAAGTTGTTTGGATAAAAGGGCTACAGGGCACGGTCCAGGTTCTTGTGTAAGAATTTCGACTACACAGCCCTGCATTTCAGCTGTGGGTAATGAAAAGGGTTGGGATGAGTCAGGGAGAGCTAGGGTGGGGGCAGTCTCTAAAGCTGTCTTCAAGGAACAGAAAGAGGAGTGGGGAAAGGATTTAGGATCTGTGGGGCCAGCTAGGTTTCCTTTTGTGAGTTTACATGATGGTTTTGTTAGGATGGCAAAACCAGGTATCTAAAGTGGAAAGTACCCAACCATCCCTAGGAAGGAAAGGAGTTGTTGTTTTGTAGAAGGTGTCGGGGTTTGAGAGATCAGTCGGACATGGTCAGCAGGGAGAGCACGTGTGTTTTTATGAGAATTACGCCGAGATAGGTAACAGATGAGGATGAAATTTGGGCTTGACTGAAGTAATGGGAGCTGTCTGTGAAGCCTTGCGGCAGTACAGCCCAGGTAATTTGCTAAGCCTGATGGGTGTCAGGGTCAGTCCAAGTGAAAGCGAAGAGAGGCCGGGATGAAGGGTGCAAAGGAATAGTAAAGAAAGCATGTTTGAGATCCAGAACAGAATAATGGGTTGTGGAGGGAGGTACTGAGGATAGGAAAGTATATGGGTTTTGCACCACGGGTTGGATAGGCAAAACAATTTGGTTGATAAGGCGCAGATCCTGAACTAACCTGTAAGCCTTGTCTGGTTTTAGGATGGGTAAAATGGGGGAATTGTAAGGAGAGTTTATAGGCTTTAAAAGGCCATGCTGTAACAGGCGAGTGATAACAGGCTTTAATCCTTTTAAAGCGTGCTGTGGGATGGGATATTGGCATTGAGTTGGGTAAGGGTGATTAGGTTTTAATGGGATGGTAAGGGGTGCATGATCAGTCACCAAGGAGGGAGTAGAGGTGTCTTATACTTGCGGGTTAAGGTAGGGGTATATGAGAGGAGGATGTGAAGGAGGCTTTGATCTGGGGAAAAGGGCGGCAATGAGGTGTGGCTGTAGTCCAGGAATGGTCAGGGAAGCAGATAATTTAGTTAAAATGTCTTGGCCTAATAAGGGAACAGGGCAGGTGGGGATAATTTAAAGAGTGCATAAAAGAATGTTGTCTAAGTTGGCACCAGAGTTGGGGAGTTTTAAGAGGTTTAGAAGCCTGGCCATCAATACCCACAACAGTTATGGAGGCAAGGGAAACAGGCCCTTGAAAAGAAAGTAATGTGGAGTGGGTAGCCTCCGTATTGATTAAGAAGGGGACGGACTTAACCTCCACTGTGAGATTTACCCAGAGCATCTGTGATGGTCTTGTAGGCTTCTGAGGCGATCGGGCAGTGTCAGTCTTCAGCTGCTAAGCCGAGAAGATCTGGGAAGGAGTCAGTCAGACAGCCTTGGGCCAGAGTTCCAGGGGCTCTGGAAGTAGCTGCCAGGTGAGTTGAACAGTCCGATTTTCAGTGGAGTCCTGCACAGATGGGACATGGCTTAGGAGGAATCCCGGGCTGCCTGGTCAACATGGTGAAACCCCATCTCTACTAATAATACAAAAAATATTAGCTGGTCATAGTGGCACAGGTCTGTAACCCCAGCTACTCAGGAGGCTGAGGAAGAAGAATTGCTTGAACCTGGGAGGTGGAGGTTGCGGTGAGCCGAGATTGTGCCACTGCACTCCAGCCTGGGGGACAGAATGAAACGGTATCTGAAAAAAAAAAATTAATAATTATTATATGGGGGAGTGACTCCAATATTCACTGGCAAATTACATTTCATTTTCCCTTAAAGTTTCCTTAGATTAACGTTTTCTTATTATAGAATGAAATATTTTCTTTGTCAGCTCAACTTACTACACTAAAGCAACAGGCCCACATAAAGGGCGATCTGGAATTTCTACATTTTACTTATGTAGAGTGACAAGTTTGAATGTATCAGGTTACTTAAATAAAATATGTAATTGTTAAAAGAATAAAAGTGTTTTTATGTTATATCTGGTTGATTTGAAGTAAAATTTTTTTCAGAAAGAAAATATTTCTCATGATGACCTCTTAGAAATTGATCTCATTTAAACAGTTGAAGATTTATAAAAGTAGTTTTACATTTTAAGGATAGAGTGTTTACCTTAATGCTGTCTTTAATTTAATTTTAAAGAATCACTTCATGTTATCTAAAGTTGAATTTTTTTTTTTTTCTGTTGCAAAAAGGAGCATTCTTTTTTGAGGGGAGGGGGATGATAACCTACACTTTATTTCATTTCATTCACTCACCAGTAGATGAACATTTGGGACTTTTTGAATACAATGAATAATGATTCTATGAACATTCATGTACAAGCTTTTCATGTTTTCATTTCTTTTGGGTTCATACATAAGAATGAAATTGCTGGATTTTATGACAACTGTATGTTCAAATTTTAAAGAACTGATAGACTGTTTTCAAAACTGTTGCATCATTTTATATTTCTACTAGCAATGAATGAGGGTTACAATTTCTTCAACCACTTCTTATTATCTGTCTTTTTAAATTATAGCCATCCTAGTGGATGTAAAATTGTATCTCATTGTCATTTTGATTTGCATTTCTCTACTAAATAACAATATTGAATATTTTTCAGGTGCTTATTGGCCACTTGTATCTCTATCTTCTTTGGAGAAATATCTATTTAGATCCTTTCCCATTTTAAAAACTTAGGTTATATGATTTTTTATTATTGGGTTGGAAAAGTTCAATATATATTCTATATACAAGACCATTATTCAATATATGACTTGTCAATATTTTACCCCATTCAGTAGATTGTCTTTTCACTTTCTTGATACTGTTCTTTGATGCACACACATCTTTAATTTGAATAAAATTCAATGTATCTATTCTATTTTCTATACTTTGCTTCTGGTGCCATATCTAAGAATCCATTGCCTAACTCAATGTCACAAAACTTTGTTCACATATTTTCTTCTAAGAGTTTTACAAGTTTATCTCTTATACTTAGCTCTTTAATTAAAAGGAGCATTCTTTGGAAACTATAGAGGGTCTCCTAATGACAATGTTGCCCAAAATAGTTCCATTATTAGTCTGTTCTGTGATGTGCTGCCAGTTCCAGCAGCTAGAAGAAAACAAGAGCACAAACATAGATACTAGAAACTTCTGCTATTGCTGACAAACACCAAATAATAAATGTGAGTTAAATCTGTCCATTAGTGTCTGAAAACAATGATTCCAAGAAACTTAATTTTAATTAATTTTATTAGATATGTAATGCTGTCTATAAAGATACAATTCAACTTATAGACCAAAGTTAAATCCATTTTATTACTTCAAGTAATAAAATTTGTCAAATGTAGGCAAAGTTTCTCCTATGGAGATCTTAATGTATACCTTTTTCTTGTCATGAATGTTGGAGACGATCTCATTACTTCCATAGAAATAGCAAATATAGTTAGGGTTATTTTTGGACAATTAGGCATCATGCACACTAATTGCTACGTGATTTATACAATAAATTTAAAATATTTAATAGGTTTATAAATGAATAACCTAAAATGGCAAATGTATTTCCAGACACTGATTATTTACTTGCACATATTACTAACTTTGTGCACACAGAGGTGTTTCAAATTATCCATGTTAATATTTCTGTATCTTTCTAACTTTCTGTTTTTTATTTTAATTATCTCTTAAACATAATGCTTGTTTTGTTTGTGTTTATGAATTTTTATTTTATTTCTAGCTCCAGGTGACTGTCTAAAGGCAAATTTCTAAGTTTCAAAAACAATTTGAATAACATTTTCTATTTTCTAAGGTTAAAATTAATTCATTTTCTGTCAGTAATGTCCACTTCATTTATTTTAACCACGTGTTCATCTTTTCCCATTACATATGTATTTTACTCCTATGAAGACTTTTTCAGCAATATTTTAAGCATGATTTTTGTCCTTACATGCAATTATATTATTACAATTTTAAACAATTTCTGCTTTCAAGATTGAAGCTACAGAAAGGAGTATGTGAAATCTTAACACACATTCAGTGACATGTTAAAGAAACTTGTTTCAAAATATTAAATGTAAAAATTTTCCAAACATTTCCAGAGTTCATAAAAAAGAAATATTAGTCCCCTCACCATCAATTTCACAAATGATAAAAGGTTTAACATACTTCAAGGTGCACAAAAGTTACAAATGCATCCTTATGATGCACAAAATTTCAAATAATTGAAAATCAATGACTAAAAAGAAATATTCATTTTTGACCATTTGTCATGTTGAAAAGCTGTCATTATGATCAATATGTCAAAT
Source organism: Gorilla gorilla gorilla (assembly GCF_029281585.2). Lineage (NCBI taxonomy): Eukaryota > Metazoa > Chordata > Mammalia > Primates > Hominidae > Gorilla > Gorilla gorilla. Next base: position 138,024,310 of record NC_073227.2, read on the forward strand.
GAGCCCACTTTTTTTCAACAAGTTCATCTGTAGTTTAATAAAATATTTCTATTTCTGCTGGAGTTACCTGAAATTTAAAAGCCCTGAGAGAAAACTCTGTTCAAAGTAAAAGTTCATAAAACAAGGGAATTACATTTTTTTGTTGTTGTTGACCCTTGGTAGCATTCCTTTAAGAGAATTTTATGACTATATGTGTAACATTTTAATTTGATAAGTGCTTTGTTTTTGACCAGCATTTAATGTGGGAGTGTGGCACACAAGGATTTCAAAAGTATCATTTTACAAGACTTCAAAAATTAAACATATCTAAGATATATCAGTGCATAAAAAACAGACAAATATGATTAGCATGATTCTACATTTTCACAAAACAAAACAAATCAACACAAAAGTCTGCATATTTATAGCAAATCACTGAACAAATGGGATTGGAGGAAAATAGTTATAAGATGGGGCTCCCATTTTTACTTGGTAGTTTTTTATGCTATTTAATTTTTTATAAGTATTTGGTAATTTTAAAGGATTGTAAGGTTTGTGTGACTAGGCAACAAGTTGGCCAATCATACAGATAGGTTCCATGTTTGAAGAAGAGCATCAGAGTCTAGTGTAGTAACTAAAAAGTTGTATAACTATGCAAAAGAAACCTCCAGAAATTTAAATAAGCAAGGAAGATTTCATTCAAGACTACTAAAATAGAGGAGAAAGATTGAACTCAAGTCTACTGAAGGAAAAGTCAGGAGAGATTTTAAGGGCTGGGATGAGCTACTGGGAACATACTGGAGAATGTTAGGGAGCATGATCATTGGGATAGGTTAGTTATTCCTAAGTCTGCAATTTTTTTGTCTATTATTAAGCATTGGTGTTTGCAAATTTGGTGCCCATTAAAGTCCATCTTCTATTGTCCCACAAACAGAGAGAGGAGCACTATCATCCTTGACGGGTACATTTCAAAGAAATCCAATATAAATTTTTAACACAGACATTCTTAAATTGTAAAACTGGCAAGACTCTTAATAGGGTGAGATAAAAAATTTACAATTTGAGTTTTCCTTTTTAAATTTTTTTTATTATTATACTTTAAGTTCTAGGGTACATGTGTACAACGTGCAGGTTTGTTACATATGCATACATGTGCCATGTTGGTGTGCTGCACCCACTTACTCGTCATTTACATTAGGTATATCTCCTAATGCTATCCCTCTCCCCTCCACCCACCCCATGACAGGCCCCCGCGTGTGATGTTCCCCATCCTGTGTCCAAGTGTTCTCATTGTTCAGTTCCCACCTATGAGTGAGAACATGCAGTGTTTGGTTTTCTGTCCTTGTGATAGTTTGCCCAGAATGATGGTTTCCAGCTTCATCCACGTCCCCACAAAGGACATGAACTCATCATTTTTTATGGCTGCATAGTATCCCATGGTGTATATGTGCCATATTTTATTTTTTTCTTTTTTTAAATTTTATTATTATTATACTTTAAGTTATAGGGTACATGTGCACGACGTGCATGTTTGTTACATATGCATACATGTGCCATGCTGGTATGCTGCACCCGTTAGCTCATCATTTAACATTAGGTATATCTCCTAATGCTATCCCTCCCCACTCCCCCCACCCCACAACAGTCCCTGGTGTGTGATGTTCGCCTTCCTGTGTCCATGTGTTCTCATTGTTCAAATCCCACCTATGAGTGAGAACATGCAGTGTTTGGTTTTTTGTCCTTGCGACAGTTTGCTGAGAGTGATGGTTTCCAGCTTCATCCATGTCCCTACAAAGGACATGAACTCATCATTTTTTATGGCTGCATAGTATTCCATGGTGTATATGTGCCACATTTTCTTAATCCAGTCTATTGCTGTTAGACATTTAGGTTGGTTCCAAGTCTTTGCTATTGTGAATAGTGCCGCTATAAACATACGTGTGCATGTGTCTTTATAGCAGCATGATTTATAATCCTTTGGGTATATACCCAGTAATGGGATGGTTGGGTCAAATGGTATTTCTAGTTCTAGATCCCTGAGGAATCGCCACACTGACTTCCACAATGGATTAACTAGTTTACAGTCCCACTAGCGTTGTAAAAGTGTTCCCATTTCTCCACATCCTCTCCAGCACCTGTTGTTTCCTGACTTTAATGATTGCCATTCTAACTGGTGTGAGATGGTATCTCATTGTGGTTTTGATTTGCATTTTTCTGATGGCCAGTGATGATGAGCAATTTTTTCATGTGTCTTTTGGCTGCATAAATGTCTTCTTTTGAGAAGTTTCTGTTCATATCCTTTGCCCACTTTTTGATGGGGTTGTTTGTTTTTTTCTTGTAAATTTGTTTGAGTTCATTGTAGATTCTGGATATTAGCCCTTTGTCAGATGAGTAGGTTGCAAAAATTTTCTCCCATTATGTAGGTTGCCTGTTCACTCTGATGGTAGTTTCTTTTGCTGTGCAGAAGCTCTTTAGTTTAATTGAATCCCATTTGTCTATTTTGGCTTTTGTTGCCATTGCTTTTGGTGTTGTAGACATGAAGTCCTTGCCCGTGCCTATGTCCTGAATGGTATTGCCTAGGTTTTCTTCTAGGGTTTTTATGGTTTTAGATCTAACATTGAAGTCTTTAGTCCATCTTGAATTAATTTTTGTATAAGGTGTAAGGAAGGGATCCAGTTTCAGCTTTCTACATATGGCTAGCCAGTTTTCCCAGCACCATTTATTAAATAGGGAATCCTTTCCCCATTGCTTGTTTTTGTCAGAAATCAGATAATTGTAGATATGCGGCATTATTTCTGAGGGCTCTGTTCTGTTCCATTGATCTATATCTCTGTTTTAGTACCAGTACCATGCTGTTTTGGTTACTGTAGCCTTGTAGTATAGTTTGAAGTCAGGTAGCGTGATGCCTCCAGCTTTGTTCTTTTGGCTTAGGATTGATATGGCGATGTGGGCTCTTTTTTGGTTCCATATGAACTTTAAAGTAGTTTTTTCCAATTCTGTGAAGAAAGTCATTGGTATCTTGATGGGGATGGCATTGAATGTATAAATTACCTTGGGCAGTATGGCCATTTTCACGATACTGATTCTTCCTACCCATGAGCATGGAATGTTCTTCCATTTCTTTGTATCCTCTTTTATTTCATTGAGCAGTGGTTTGTAGTTCTCCTTGAAGAGGTCCTTCACATCCCTTGTAAGTTGGATTCCTAGGTATTTTATTCTCTTTGAAGCAATTGTGAATGGGAGTTCACTCATGATTTGGCTCTCTGTTTGTCTGTTATTGGTGTATAAGAATGCTTGTGATTTTTGTACATAGATTTTGTATCCTGAGACTTTGCTGAAGTTGCATATCAGCTTGAGGAGATTTTGGGCTGAGACAGTGGTGTTTTCTAGATATATAATCATGTCATCTGCAAACAGGGACAATTTGATTTCCTCTTTTCCTAATTGAATACCCTTTATTTCCTTCTCCTGCCTGATTGTCCTGGCCAGAACATCCAATACTATATTGAATAGGAGTGGTGAGAGAGAGCATCCCTGTCTTGTGCCAGTTTTCAAAGGGAATGCTTCCAGTTTTTGCCCATTCAGTATAATATTGGCTGTGGGTTTGTCATAGATAGCTCTTATTATTTTGAGATACGTCCCATCAATACCTAATTTATTGAGAGTTTTTAGCGTGAAGGGTTGTTGAATTTTGTCAAAGATCTTTTCTGCATCTATTGAGATAATCATGTGGCTTTTGTCTTTGGTTCTGTTTATATGCTGGATTACGTTTATTGATTTGCATATGTTGAACCAGCCTTGCATCCCAGGGATGAAGCCCACTTGATCATGGTGGATAAGCTTTTTGATGTGCTGCTGCATTAGGTTTGCCAGTACTTTATTGAGGACTTTTGCATCGATATTCATCAAGGATATTGGTCTAAAATTCTCTTTTTTTGGTTGTGTCTCTGCCAGGCTTTGGTATCAGGATGATGCAGGCCTCATAAAATGAGTTATGGAGGATTCCCTCTTTTTCTATTGGTTGGAATAGTTTCAGAAGGAATGGTACCAGCTCCTCTTTGTACCTCTGGTAGAATTCAGCTGTGAATCCATCTGGTCCTGGACTCTTTTTGGTTGGTAAGCTATTGCTTATTGCCTCAATTTCAGAGCCTGTTATTGGTATATTCAGAGATTCAACTTCTTCCTGGTTTAGTCTTGGGAGGATGTATGTGTCGAGGAATTTATCCATTTCTTCTAGATTTTCTAGTTTATTTGCATAGAGGTGTTTATAGTATTCTCTGATGGTAGTTTGTATTTCTGTGGGATCGGTGGTGGTATTCCCTTTATCATTTTTTATTGTGTCTATTTGATTCTTCTCTCTTTTCTTCTTTATTAGTCTTGCTAGCAGTCTATCAATTTTGTTGATCTTTTCAAAAAACCAGCTCCTGGATTCATTAATCTTTTGAAGGGTTTTTTGTGTCTCTATTTCCTTCAGTTCTGCTCTGATCTTAGTTATTTCTTGCCTTATGCTAGCTTTTGAATGTGTTTGCTCTTGCTTTTCTAGCTCTTTTAATTGTGATGTTAGGGTGTCAATTTTAGATCTTTCTTGCTTTCTCTTGTGGGCATTTAGTGCTATAAATTTCCCTCTACACACTGCTTTGAATGTGTCCCAGAGATTCTGGTATGTTGTGTCTTTGTTCTCATTGGTTTCAAAGAACATCTTTATTTCTGCCTTCATTTCATTACTTACCCAGTAGTCATTCAGGAGCAGGTTGTTCAGTTTCCATGTAGCTGTGTGGTTTTGAGTGAGTTTCTTAATCCTGAGTTCTAGTTTGATTGCACTGTGTTCTGAGAGACAGTTTGTTATAATTTCTGTTCTTTTACATTTGCTGTGGAGTGCTTTACTTCCAACTATGTGGTCAATTTTGGAATAGGTGTGGTGTGGTGCTGAAAAGAATGTATATTCTGTTGATTTGGGGTGGAGAGTTCTGTAGATGTCTATTAGGTCCGCTTGGTGCAGGGCTGAGTTCAGTTCCTGGGTATCTTTGTTAACTTTCTGCCTCGTTGATCTGTCTACTGTTGACAGTGGGGTGTTAAAATCTCCCATTATTATTGTGTGGGAGTCTACATCCCTTTGTAGGTCACTAAGGACTTGCTTTATGAATCTGGGTGCTCCTGTATTGGGTGCATATATATTTAGGATAGTTAGCTCTTCTTATTGAATTGATCCCTTTACCATTATGTAATGGCCTTCTTTGTCTCTTTTAACCTTTGTTGGTTTAATGTCTGTTTTATCAGAGACTAGGATTGCAACCCCTGCCTTTTTTTGTTTTCCATTTGCTTGGTAGATCTTCCTCCATCCCTTTATTTTGAGCCTACGTGTGTCTCTGCAGGTGAGATGGGTTTCCTGAATACAGCACACTGATGGGTTTTGACTCTGTCTAATTTGCCAGTCTGTGTCTTTTAATTTGAGTATTTAGCCCATTTACATTTAAAGATAATATTGTTATGTGTGAATTTGATCCTGTCATTATGATGTTAGCTGGTTATTTTGCTCGTTAGTTGATGCTGTTTCTTCCTAGCCTTGACGGTCTTTACAATTTGTGCCACATTTTCTTAATCCAGTCTATCATGATGGACATTTGGGTTGGTTCCAAGTCCTTGCTATTGTGAATAGTGCCTCAATAAACATATGTGTGCATGTGTATTTATAGCAGCATGATTTATAATCGTTTGGGTATACACCCAGTAATGGGATGACTGGATCAAATGGTATTTCTAGTTCTACATCTTTGAAGAACCGCCACACTGTCTTCCACAATGGTTGAACTAGTTTACAGTCCCACCAGCAGTGTAAAAGTGTTCCTGTTTCTTCACATCCTCTCCAGAACCTTTTGTTTCCTAACTTTTTAATGATCGCCATTCTAACTGGTGTGAGATGGTATCTCATTGTGGTTTTGATTTGCATGTCTCTGATGGCCAGTCATGACGAGCATTTTTTCATGTGTCTTTTGGCTCCATAAATGTCTTCTTTTGCGAAGTGTCTGTTCATATCCTTTGCCCACTTTTTGATGGGGTTGTTTGATTTTTTCTTGTAAATTTGTTTAAGTTCTTTGTAAAAAATTCTGGATATTAGCCCTATGTCAGATAAGCAGACTGCAGAAATTTTCTCCCATTCTGTAGGTTGCCTGTTCACTCTGATGGTAGTTTCTTTGCTGTGCAGAAGCTCTTTAGTTTAATTAGATCCCATGTGTCAATTTTGGCTTGTGTTGCCATTGCTTTTGGTGTTTTAGACATGTAGTCCTTGCCCATGCCTATGTCCTGAATGGTACTGCCTAGGTTTTCTTCTAGGGTTTTTATGGTTTTAGGTCTAACATTGAAGTCTTTAATCCATCTTGAATTAATTTTTGTATAAGGTGTAAGGAAGGGATCCAGTTTCAGCTTTCTACATATGGCTAGCCAGTTTTCCCAGCACCATTTATTAAATAGGGAATCCTTTCCCCATTTCTTGTTTTTGTCAGGTTTGTCAAAGATCAGATGGTTGTAGATATGTGATATTGTTTCTGAGGGCTCTGTTCTGTTCCATTGGTCTATATCTCTGTTTTGGTACCAGTGCCATGTTGTTTTGGTTACTGTAGCCTTGTGGTATAGTTTGAAGTCAGGTAGCCTCCAGCTTTGTTCTTTTGGCTTAAGATTGTCTTGGCAATGCAGGCTCTTTTTTGGTTCCATATGAACTTTAAAGTAGTTTTTTCTAGTTCTGTGAAGAAAGTCATGGGTAGCTCGATGGGAATGGCATTGAATCTATAAATTACCTTGGGCAGTATGACCATTTTCATGATATTGCTTATTCCTATCCATGGTCATGGAATGTTCTTCCATTTGTTTGTGTCCTCTTTTATTTCATTGCACAGTGGTTTGTACTTCGCCTTGAAGAGGTCCTTCACATCCCTTGTAAGTTGGATTCCTAGGTATTTTATTCTCTTAAGTCTCAGGATACAAAATCAATGAGCAAAAATCACAAGCCTTCCTATATACCAATAAGAGACAAACAGAGAGCCAAATCATGAGTGAACAACTTGAGTTTTCTAAGGTAAATACTTACCTTGGAAAAGAGATGTCAGGGTTCTATGCTCAGAAACAACTGTCTAATGTTTAGTCAAGCTGAGGAGAATATTAAGACCATCTTGATAATTTCTTTAAATCTTCACTCCATAAGGTCAAGATTCCTCTGTTTTTCACAACACAAAGAATCCTGATAAGAATACCGCAATAACCAGATATGAGACACATTGCAGTTATTTATATAAAATAACACATTATTTAAGGAAGTCTGCTACTCAGAGAGACAAACAGAGGTTAAAATTTCATAACACAAAAGTCAAAAATACAGAAATTCTTGAAGAATAATACAAACACAAATATGACAAAATAATATAGTGCTTAAGAAGATTCAGATGCATTACACAAAAATAAGACACTCTGAAATGGTGTCACAAAGATAGCAGAGCAGAAGATACCACAAACAAAAATAACTTCATCCCTTACACACACAAAACACAAATGTAGATAACTATCCACAAAACAAAACAGCACTGGGATAGCTCTAAGTCCCGTTGAAGAATCTGCAGCAACACAATGGAGAAAAAAAAAAAAACAGAGACTATCCATATAAAAGTTCGTTGATGAGGTCGGCATGCCTAACAGCCAGGAGATGACTATAAAGAAAGAAGAAAGGCAAACACTATTGGTATCTGTCACATGGCAGGAACTACCATAGTCTCCAGCATCCTGCTGCACAGAAGACACTGGCATTTTTAACCATTGAAGTTACCAAGAGCAATTCCCTCTAGAAAATCCCAAAGAGGGACTTGCAGCTGCAAACTTTCCCTACCAGAAGCAGGTGTTATTGTACTATTTTGTGACTGGAGCTGCAACCTTTCTCAATTCTTCTCCTGCTCCTCACCCCAGAGCCACAGATGCTCTGCAAATGCCCATTCTATGTGGTAGCCCTATGCTTGCCCACACCTCAGACACTGCAGCCATCACCACAGTGAGCTACTTCGTACACCAAACCTTGTACAGAAGGCCTTTCTGTGCCTCAGCTTTAGTTAGCAACTCAGCTACCAGAGATTTCACTCACACACTGAACTGAAGAGCTGCTGCAGCTCTGCACACACCCGTGCTCCAGATGCCAGCTCCAAGCATGCACTGTGCACACTGATGCCTCAGATACCACTGCCATTTTCATAGTGAGCTAGCATGCAACTCAGGCCCTGGATCCAAGGTCTTTCTGCATGTGCCCACACATAGGCACCAGCTGAGCCATCATAGAGAGCTAGACCGCATCCAGGCTCCAGGCCTGTAGTTTTGCACATACTCATGTTTGTGCATACTCTTCATTCCTTAGCTGTTTCACATACCTCACATACAAGTGTCTATACCCCTGGCATGGGTGCTGTTATAGCCCTGGAACCTAGAGCCATGTGTGCCAATGCTTTAGTCCTCAGCTCTGTTGCCATTCCAGAGGTGCCACTCATCAGACACCTGTGCCACCACCATTGCAGGCAGGAACACAAGTTGTACCCAGTGCCAAGAGGGAGCCCATCAGCCATAATTTTCCTGGTGGGAAGAAGAAAGATCAGGAGGGCCTAGCATCCATTATCACCAAAGACCCCAATAGTCCTCACTGCCACTGTGGACATCCATAATATTAGCCAATGAGGATAATCACAATGTTGTCTACACTGAACTCAGCTGACGGAGCTGAATAAAGACAGAGCTGAATATTAAAGGGCACTGCTGTGCCCTCATGAGTGCCAGACCTGCTGCACCCCACCAGCTAGTGTGTCTGAATTCATATAGGAGGTCTTCTCCCACCAAAATCCTTCCATAAAGCCTAAAAACAGTGATTGTTCTACCAAATGTGCAGACATTAACAAGGCAACAATAAAAACAACAAAAAAGATGAAAAAACAAGGATATAAATTACCACAATAAAAACACAATTTCCTGGTAGCTGAACCCAAAGAAATGAAAATCTAAGAACTATCTTACAAAGAATTAAAATAGGCCAGGACTCATGGATCATGCCTGTAATCCCAACACTTTGGGAGGCCAAGGCAAGTGGATCACCTGAGGTAAGGAGTTTGAGAGCAGCCTGGCCAACATGGTAAAACCCAATCTCTACTAAAAATACAAAAATTAGCCAGGCATGGTGGTGCATGCCTGTAATCCAGCTAATTGGGAGGCTGAGGCAGGAAAATCACTTGAATCTGGGAGGCAGAGGTTGCAGTGAGCCGAGATCATGCCACTGCACTCCAGCCTGGGTCACAAGTGTGAAACACTATCTCAAAAAAAAAAGAATCAAAATAATTGTTTAAGGAAACTCAGTGAGTTTCAATAAAACACAGAAACAATTCAAAAATCAGGAAGATTATAAATGAGCAAAATAAGAAATTTCACACAGATAATAAAATTATTTTTTAAAAGAAAATTTTGGAACTAAGGAATACAATGAATGAAATAAAAAGCAGAGTAGAGAGCATGAACAACTGCTTGATCACAGAGAGGAAAGATTCTCTGAACTCGAAGACAGGTTATTTGAAATTAATTGAGTCAAATGAGAAAAAAGAAAAATAAAGGAATGAAGAAACATACAGGACTTATAGAACTGTATCAAGATAAATCATTTTCAAATTACAGAGGATTGAGATTGAGAAAGGAAAGAGACAGAATGCTTATTTTAGAAAATATAGTTGAAAACTTTCAAAATCTTATAAAAGATATAATTATCCAAGCAGGTAAAATGTCTCCAGTAAGATCCCTCCATTAATATAGTTATACAGGAAGGGCAAAGGTCTCCAGTATGATTCAATCTAAACAAGACTACATCAAGATATATTAAAATTAACTATAAAAAAATTAAAGGAAAGGAATCTGAAAGCCACAAGACGAAAGAAGCATATGACATATTAGGACATTTCAAGAAGGCTATCAGTAGATTCTCAGCAGAAACCTCACAGACCGGGAGACATTGGATTAATATATCCAAAAGGCTAAAAGGAAAACAATTTCCAAATAAGACTACCTGACAAAGTTGTCCTGAAATGAAAAAGAGAGAAAGGCTTTCCATGACAAACTAAAGCTGAGGGAGGCCATCACTATATCCACCTTATAAGAAATCCTAAAGGCAGTTCTTCAAGTTTAAAGAAAATGACTATAATTAGAAACATGAAAACATATGAAGGTATAAACCTCACTGGTAAAAGTATATAGTCAAAATCAGATTTGTCTAATCCTATAATGGTGGTTGGTAAATCACTAATATCTTTATTATGAAGGTTCAAAGGCAAAATTATTAAAATAATAGCTATAGTAAGTTGTTAAGGGACACATAACATAAAAAGATGTAATTTGTGTCATCAAAAACATAAAAGGTAGGGCAGGGGTGGAGTAAAAACATGGAGTTTCTTATGCAATCAAACTTAAGTTGATATCAGCCTCAAATAGCCTATTAACAATAAGATGACCTATGTAAACCTCAAGATAACCACAAAGCAAGAATGCATAGTAGATACACAAAAGATAAAAAGTAAAAAACTTAAGCATACCACTATAGAAAATCATCTAATCACAAAGGAAGACAAGAAGAGAGAAGGCATGCAAAACAACCAAAAACAAATTAACAAAATGGCAATATTAAGTCCTTACCTATTGAAAATGATAATGAATGTAAATGGATTAAACTCCCCATTCAAGGACATACAGTGGCTAAATGGATAATACAACAAGATCCAACTATATATTGTCTAGAAGAAACTCATTACCTTTACAAACATATGTAGGCTGAAAGTGAAGGGATTAAGAAAAAGATACTTCATTCAAGAAAAAATAAAATGAAACAAGGATAGCTGCACTTATATCAGATAAAATAGAATTTAAGTCAAAACTGTAAAGGGAGACAAAGAAAGTCATTATATAATGATAGAGACATCAAGTCATCAAGAAGATATAATAATTGTGTGTATACACATATGTGTGTATATATGTGTATACATGTGTGTATATACACACATATGTATATACTATATATTGTGTGCATATACACACATATGTATATACTATATATTGTGTGTATATACACATATATACAATACATATTGTGTGTATATATACACATATAAAATATGTATATACATATATGAATATTATACACTTATATATGTATTATATACACATATATGTGTCTATATACCCATTTTTATATATAGTGTATATATACTATATTTACACAGTATATATATACACTATATATAGTGTATATATAGTATATATAGTATACTATATATACCCATATGTATACTATATATACCCATATATATACTATATATACATGTATGTTTATGTATAGACATATACTTGTGTGTACATACCTATACACACATATATGTATATGTGTGTGTGTGTGTGTATGTGTGTATTTCCCCCAACAATCAGAGCACCTAAACGTAAAAAGCAAATATTAATAGATGTGAAGGGACAGGTAGACTGGAATATTGTAAGAGTAGAGTATTTTAGTACTCCACTTTTGACAATAGACTGGTTATCCAGACACAATATCAGTAAAGAAACATTGATCTTGGACTACACTTTAGACCAAAAGGAACTTACTGACATATACAGAGCATTCCATCTAACAGCAGCAGAATACATACTTTTTCAAGCACATACAGAACATTCCACACTTAGATGATATGGTAGACCACAAAATAAGTCTTCAAAATTCAAGACAGTTAGAATAACTTCAAATATATTTTCTGACCATAATAGCATGAAGCTAGAAGTCAGAAATAGGAAAAAATTTAAGCAAATTCACAAATGTGGAAATTAATCAACATGATCCTGCACAACCAATGGGTCAAAGGAGAAATTAAAAGCAAATTTAAAAAACATCTTGACACAAATGAAAATGGAAGCACAACATACTAAACTCTATGGGATGCAGAAAAAGTGGTACTAAGGGGAAAAGTTTTAGCAATAAATACCTACGTCAAAAAAAGAAAATCTCAGGTTAGCAACCTACTGTTACATCTTAAGAAACTAGAGAAAGAACAACTAAGCTGAAAGTTAGTAGAAGAAAGGAAATAATAAAGATCAGTACAGAAATGAATAAAATAGGGACTAGAATAACAATTAAAATAATCAACAAAACTATGAGTTATTTTTAAAAGATAAGCAAAATTGACAAATCTTTAGCTAGACCAAGAAAACTAATAGAACACTCAAATAAATAAAACCAAGAATAGAGAAAGAGACATTACAGTTAATATCACAGAAATACAAAGAATCATTAAAAAACCCATTATGAACAATTATGCCCCAACAAATTGTATAACCTAATAGAAACAGTAAACTTTGTAGAAGCATCCAACCTACCAAAATGGAACCATGAAGAAACAGTATACCTCAACAGAACAATCACAACTAAAGAAATTGAATCAAGGATAAAAAGTCTCCCATTAAAAAAAAAATCAGGACCTGATACCTTACTATTAAATTGTACCAAATATTTAAAGAAAAAGTAATACCAATCCTTTCCAAATTCTTCAAAAGAGTGAATAGGAGTATTTTCAAACTTACTTTGTAAGGCCAGCATTACAGCATTTGTAAGGTAGCAAAGCCAGAAAAGAATACAACAGGAAAAGAAAATTATAGGCCAGTGTTAGTTACAGATTAACATAGATTCAAAAATCCTACACAAAACTAGTTCAAGAGCACACCAAATTCAAGAGCACAATAAAAGAATCATTCACCCTGATGACGTAGGAATTTTCCCTACGATTTAAGAGCACAATAAAAAAATCATTCACCATGATGACATAAGATTTATCCCTAGGAATCAAGGATACAGAAATGAATAAATGTGATGCCTCACATTACCAGAATGAAGAACCCAAACAGGAAGATCATCTTAATAAGCACAGAAAAGGCATGGACAGACTTCATAACGAAGACACCAAAAATGTTTGCAACAAAAGTAAAAATTGACAAACGGGATTTAATTAAAATAAAAATTTTCTGCACAGCAAAAGGAACTAATAACAGAGTAAACAGAAAACCAACAAAATGGGAGAAAACTTTTGCAAACTATGCATTGACAAAGGTCTAATATCCAGCATCTATAAATAACCAAATTTACAAGGAAAACAAACATAAAAAATTAGGAAAAGGACATGAACAGACACCATTCAAAAGAAGATATACATGCAGCCAACAATCATATTTAAAAAAAGCTCAACATCACTGACCATCAGAGCAATGCAAATCAAAACCACAGTGAAATACCATCTAACACCAGTCAGAATGACTATTATTAATCAGTCAAAAAATAACATATGCTGGCTAGATTGTAGAGAAAAAGGAATCCTTATACACTGTTGATGGTAGTGTAAATTAGTTCAACCATTTTGGAAGACAGTGTGGCAATTCCTCAAAGACCTAAAGACACAAATACCATACAATCCGTCAATCCCATTACTGTGTATATACCCAAAGGAATATAAATCATTCTATTATAAAGACACATGCATGCATATGTTCATTGCAGCACTATTTACAATAGCAAATACATGGAACCAACATAAATGTTTATCAGTGATAAATTGGATAAAGAAAATGTAGTACATATATATACACCATGGAATACTATGCAGCAATAAAATAAATACTGAGATCATATCTTTTGTAGGGACTTGGATGGAGCTGGAGACCATTATCCTTAGCAAACTAACACAGGAACAGAAAACCAAATACTGCATGTTCTCACTTACAAATGGAAGCTAAATGATGAGAACACATGGACAGATAGAGGTGAACAGCACACCCTGGGGCCTTTCAGAGGATGGAAGGTAGGAGAAGGGAGAGAATCAGGAAAAATAACTAATGGATACTAGGCTTAATACCTGGGTGACAAAATAATCTGTACAACAAACTCCTATGACACAAGTATACCTATGAACAAACCTGCACTTATACCCCTGAATTTAAAATAAAAGTTTAAAAAAGGCATTTGACAAAATTCAATATTCATTTATTATAAAAATTCTCATCAAATTAGGTATAGAAGGAATAAAGCTCAATACAATAAAGACCATATATGACAGGCCTACACTAACATCATACTCAATGTTGAAAAATTGAAAGCTTTCTCTCTAAGATCAGGCAAAATCATGGATGCCCACCTTCACCTATTCTATTCAACATAGTATCTGAAGTTCTAGACAGAAAAATTAGGCAGGGAGGGAGGGAAAAAAGATATTTAAATAGGAAAGAAATAAGCTAACTTGTCTGCAGAAGGCATGATCTTACATATAGAAAACCCCAAAGGCTTCACCAAAAAACTGTTGAAACTGAAAAACAAATTCACTAAAGTTGTATATTACAAAGTCAACATACAAAAATCAGTAGTATTTCTATACATTAACAGTGCACTATCTTAAAAATAATTTTAAAAGCAATCCCATTTACAATAGCAAAAATAAAATACTTAGGAATACATTTAACAAATGATGTTATACATTACAAACTATAAAATACCGATACATGAAATTGAAGAAGATGCAAATAAATGGAAAAATGTCTCACGTTCAGGGATTGAAATAATTAATATTGTTTAAAAGTCCATACTACCCAAAGTGATCTACAGATTCAATGAAATCCCTATCAAATGTCAAATGACATTTTTCATAGAAAATGAAATAATATTCAAATTTATATGGAAAGAAAAAGACTCCTAATAGCCGAAGCAACTGAGCAGAAAGAACAAGAATGAAAATTGAGACATCATACTACCTGATTTCAGAATATGCTACAAAGCTATATTAATCAAAACAGCATGGTACTGGCATAAAAAGACAAACATAGACAAATGGAACAGAATAGAGAGCCCACAAATAAATTCATGTATTTATGTTTAGTCAATCTTCAAAAAAGATACTAAGAATACACCAAGAAAGCAAAGTGTCCTCAATAATTAATGTTGATAAAATGATTTGCACATGCAGAAAAATGAAATTTGACCCTCATCTTACAGCGTATAAAAAAATCAACTCAAAATGGATTAAATACTTAAAGCTAAGACCTGAAATTTTAAAAATACTACAAAAATAAGGGGAAAGCCCCAAAACATTGGTCTGGGCAATAATTTTTTTGGACCCCAAAAGCATAGACAACCATAGCAAAAATAAACAAATGGGATTACATCCAGCTAAAAAATATTCTGTACAGAAAATGAAACAATAGAGTGAAGAGACAACCTATGGAATGGGAGAAAATACCTCCAAACCATACATCTGATACCAAAATATATTAGGAACTCAAACAACCTAATAGCAAGAAAACAAATAACCTTATTAAGGGCAAATAACCTGAATAGACATTTCTCAAAAGAAAACATACAAATGTCCACAGGTATATAAACAAATGATCAGTATCACTAATCATCAGGGAAATGCAAATCAAAAAACAATGAGATATCACCTGTTAAAACGGCTATTATTAAAAAGACAAAAGATAATCTTGTTGGTACATATGTAAGGAAAAAAAACTCTTGCACACTATTAATGGTAATGCAAATTACTACAGCCATTTTGAAAAACAATATGGAGATTCCTCAAAAAATTGAAAATAAAACCATTATGTGATTCAGTAACCCTATTTCTACGTATATATACAAAGTATATGAAATCAGCATGTCAAAGAGATACCTGCATTCTCATGTTCATTGTTCACTGAAGCATTATTCACAATAACCAGGATATGAAACTAACCTAAACGTCCATCAATAGATGAATGCATAATTAAGTTGGGGTACATCAACACAAGGGAATACTATTAAGTCTTATAAAAAGAAAATCTTGTCATTTGTGGCAAAAATGATAAACCTAGAGGACATTATGTTAAATAAAATAAACAAATAAACAAGACATCGAAAGACAAATATTGCAGGATCTCACTTATATGTGAAATTCAGAAAAGTTGAACCTATAAAATTTTAGAGTAGAATTATGGTTGCCAGGGTCTGGGGACGGGGAGGAGTTGGAAGATTGGAGAGACGTTGGTCAAAAGATACAAAATTTTAGTTAGAAGGATTAAGTTCAAGAGATTTATTGTATAGTGACTACATTTGAAAACAATACATTGCATACATGAAAATGTTAAGCATTGTCTCCACACACAAAAAAGTATGTGAGGTAATGAATATGTTAATTAGCTTGATTTAGCCATTCTACAATGTATATCAAAACATCCTGTTGTACACCATAAATATACAAAATTTTTATTTGCCCAATTAAAAATAAATAATTGCAAATATATGACAGTCTGGGAGCAAATTTATCTTATCAAACTAAAGAAATTGATAAATGATTTAAGGAAATATTTTCCTTTTAAAATCGATCTTATTGGTCTAAAAGTCTAAGTTCAAAAATACATCACAGTACAGAGAAAACAACTAGAGCTAGAAATCTTACAGGAAAAGAAGAAAAGAAACCTAATATGACAATAATATAATAGTATATGTCCAAATCTGTGACAAAATGAAGGTAGTGAAGAGTAAAATAATTAAATAATTATAATTTCTTAGTAAAAGAAAACATGAGTGTTAAGACTAAAATGGCTCACCTATTTTCCGTGTGAACTGGTGAAAAGTATATATGCTTAAGTCACATTATGGTAAACTTCTGAACCTAAAAGATAAAAAAAGAAGTCCTTCAAACTCCCTGACAGAAAGAATAATTAATCTTCAAAATAAGAACATGAAGTAGATCCTGTCTATCCTATCTGCTACTCTGGAATTTAGAATACTTTGTATACTTATCAATGAATAAGAATGATATCAAACATATTGGAAAGAAAATACTATCTAAACAACAACAAAAACAAACTAAACTGAGACTTTATGGGGAATTTGAAAAATGGAAAGATCAATAGTAACAAATGAACATACAAACACAGACAGGATATATGTGTCTTTCTACATAAGATCATATTTTAATGGGCTGATAGTTTGTCTGGGAACATAAAATATAAAACCTAGAGCAAAACAGAACACACTGTGAGGAAAATTCTAATAGGTACTTTATATCTCCTAAAACCTAAGAGTTGGGCTAGGAGATGATCGAGATAAAAGTTTCCAAATTCTCTTTTGGATAGAGGAGAATGTAAAAGGAGAGAACAGGAGTTAATATATTTTGAAGATCTCAACACATTTGGGTAGGAGGACTACAGGCTGGAGCAGTAGAGGGGAAATAGTGTTTTTCAGTGGTAAAAACTGTAGGCATCTTGTTTTTGAATAATGCTTTCATATATGTCTAAAAAGAACTAGGATAATGTAAGTAACTCCATATATAGTGGGGAGGCACAGGAGAGCATCTAAAGGGGATGAAGTGGGAATTGATACCATCTTGATCAAAACAAAAAATATAAGAAAAAGTGAAGAAGGAGGAAACATTCCTATTTTGTACATGAAGCCTTCCTGGAAGGTACTGAAAACCAAGAGGCAGTCTTAGGGGGTGGGTTACAGAGAAGCAATGTCTAATAGATGCCCCATCTTAGGCCTGGTAAGATGGCAATGCCCTTAATCTGAAGAACTACAGGTGGAAGACATACAGACATGAAGGCAAGGGAGCTCCGAAGAACCACAAAAATGTGATAAGCAGTGGTTATGTAATAAAGAGGGGTTATCTCTGAAAATGCAGAAAAGAGTTTTTGTTTGAAATTGAAGCTTCTCCACTTTTCCAGCTTGAGCTCAAGAAGCTGGAAGTCTGTTATGCCACCTTTCCACCTTGATCAAGCTTCCCAGCGTGGGAGAAATGAAAAAAGACAAGAAAAGTCTTATTTGACAAGTAACCATCTGATATTGGTTTCTGTTAGGTTTGGAGATGTTTAATGCCAAAACCTTTTCAAGTTTAATCATTCCAGACCATTACCTCTTCTCTTTCTAGGTCACTCCATCTAGTACCCTGAGTGAAAATTATCAAAACTGAACTGGACTTAAATCCACTGGTTCTACTATCTTTTCAATGCATATTTAGTGCCTCCAGCTTTTTATCCAGTGCATACCCTGAAAAATACCTCCCAGGTAAATGTTTCTAAATACATCTTGTTTGCAATATACAAACTTAATAGGTATATCTCTTAGTAAACTAATTTTCAGCTCTTTTTTTAGTGGAAAAATATATACTTATATTCCCCAAACTCAGTAAAACATTTTAAACAATGACAACAAAATATGTTCAGACAAATTTCAAGGTGCATTCCAAACATAATTGATAGAATGTTAGAATTATATATAAGTATCCTGAAGATCAGTTTCTATATAAATGATATCAAATTTAACACATTTCTACATACAAAGCAAGAGTTAATTATGGATAAGATAGGTAACAAGATAATTTGTTTCCTAAGTTAATTACATTTTAGGAAAGTTTGTGGTTTTAGGGTTGACTTATAATTGTTTATAATTTTTCCCTTTTATTTAATTAATTTATTTATTTAATTGGGAGACACGGTCTTGCTATGTTGCTCAGGCTAGTCTCAAACTCGTGGGCTGAAGCCATCCTCCCATCTCAGCCTCTTAAAGTACTGGGATTACAGGCATGAGCCACCATGCCCAGCCCAATTTTTCCTTTTAATGAAATAAGATGTAGGCTAGCTTGGTTTGCTTTTTTGTACAAAACATCTGATTTTCAGAAATAGCTTACTATCTAAATGGGAGTTCTCACATTTCCTCACCACCTGGCACCCAATATCTAAGTTAATGCCACACATGTTAGGTTTCTATTATGGCAACATCTTCCGTTAAAGCTCAAATTTCTATGTTAGGGAAATGCTAGTTTCTGTGTTAAGAGAATGCAACATCCTTGTTTAAGGCCCAAATTTCTGTGCTAGTGGGATGCTCGTTGCTATGAAAAACATGGGGGAAGGTTTTAATGATGAAAAAAGAAATTTTGCTGATTTTGCTGTTACAACAATTACAGCCCTTGTCCTCTGGTGCTTAAGTGCCATCCCTTGGCCTCTATTATTTCAGATCCTCATCATCGCCTTTCCCAAGCTCTGTTACGACTTCTCCTAGTATAGGTTTTTAGTCTGCAGGGGAAAACACTACTGAATTTCTTAGTGATGCTGATGCCCCTCTCAAGCAGCACATTCCTGATATACCTCATGAACAATATATTTTCTGGGCCCTACCAGAAATAAACGCCTCTGGTGGGTCTTGTGGCTTCACACAATATGCACTTTCCAGCAGCCATCCAAGAGCCATCAAATCAGTTAAGTTTGCTTAATTCCTTTGGGTCCATGTCAGCAGGTGAATGTCACCAAAAGAGCTCACTGAAGTAAACTATCTATCCTTGTCCAATCCCATGCTGAGCCCATGCGTCCTCCATTAAGAAGCTCCGGAGGGCTGCAGAAGTTCCCAAGTGCTCTATGGTGGTTACCTAAAGATTCAAGATGCCAGGAAAGTGCCTGTTGAGATATTAGATGTCTTAGGCCCATTTTCTGCTGCTATAACAGAATACCTCAGATGAGATTATACATTTATTTATAAAGAAAATACATTTATTTGGCTCATGGTTCTGGAAGCCAGGAAGTTCAAGAGTATGGCTTCAGCATTTGGCAAGGGCCTTTGTGCTGTGTTATCCCCTGGCAAAAAGGCAAATGAGCACAAGAAACAGAGAAAAGGGGGCAGAACTCCCATGATAACTAAGCTACTCCTAAAATAACAGCATGAATCCATTGATGAGGGCAAAGCCCTCATGATTTAATGACCTCTTAAAGATCCCACCTCTTAATAAAATGACAATGGCAATTAAATTTTGGGTTTTGGAGGCAATATTCAGACCACAGCAAAGGGAAGTCCCAACAGGATGAGGCTATGGGATATTATAATTGAAGCTGTACGGGAAATCAGCAAAGCCAGAGACCAAATAAAATTTACAACCAGCTGACAGTCTTCAAGCCATGTAGGATATGGATGGTGCCTGGTCAACAAAGAGCAATGGACAAGGTTTCTGGAAGCAATTAAGTCACTCAAAACACAGATCAAGTTGTGCACTAGCTGCCATCTCCAGCTCTGAGGCAGCTCAGAGCTCAGAGTCTGACCCTGACCCTAGCAGTGACGAGCCACAACCAAGTTGCCTAAATGGCTTTGTATGAACCAGGGTGCCTACTAACAGCTTGAGGAAATGTCATCTCTCTTACGCTCAGATACTATTCAGGAGAGGACGAAGGGAAGCTAGGACTTCAGGAGATCAGAGAGACAGATATAATTGAAACCGTCCCTATGCACTTGTAAAAATTAATCGGGGAAAGATGAAGAGAGAGAAACAAAAATAACCAAGCTCGCAGCACACTCAACATTAACCATTAGGTCAGCTTGCTTTCTGAACTGCTTCTTCATAGTTGTTTGCTTCCTATGACCCCAGAATCACATAGACTTTTTCACAAGATTGTAGTTCCCCTTAATCTCTCTATAGATAACAACTTGAACATTGTAAAACATTGTTTTACATTTGACATATTTTTAGATCCTGCATACCAGTGAAACTACTGACACCAGTTGTTTGAGGGACCCCATGAGAAGCTGACTCACCAAAGAATGCAGTTTTCACATTCTAATGATTTCATCCCTGTTACCCTGATCAATCAGCAGCCTCAGTTATCCAGTCCCTTGTACTTCATGATCCCTGTAAACTCCAGCTCAGAACTCCTCAAGGAGATGGATTTGAGGGCCCCTCCCATCTCCTCACTCAGCCATCCTGCAATCATTAAACTCTTTATCTATTGCAAACCCTACTCTCTCTGTATATTGGTCTATTACTGCACAGCAGGCATATGAACCTGTTTATCCTATAACATGATAAACTTTGAAGGCATTGAATAAGTTACCCCAAAAGCAATCATTTAGGCTGAGAAAAAAATCCTAAACTGGAATTTAAGGACACATTTAATCCTCATTCTATTTTACTTATTAAAGAAATAGAGGTTTATCTGCAAGATTATATCCTTTATTAAAAATGAAGGAGGTTTAAAATCCTTTTGCTTTCACATTTATTCATATTCCTACTTTTCTAAACAGACTTTTCTCAAATTCTTTTGTTTGTGTTAATCTGTGAGAGGAGGCTACTGAATAAGAAGAATGAATCTATCATACTTAAATCTCTAACATCCATCCCATCCTTCTTTCACTGATTCAATCATATAGTTTTGGGAATTGATTGCAGATTCAGGAAATGGTTCCTAATTAGTAAAGCCAGTCACAGTACCCATTACCCTTGCTGGTAACTAAGAACCCAGGTCTATTATTGAGTGTTTTTCCCAACAATAGACAAATGACTTGTGCTAAATTAGAATATGGGGGCAGGGAGATTTTATTCTAAGGATGTGAAAGAGGAGATGTGTACGCAAGAAGACATATAGTCCTTTGACTTATGGCAGCCATTTTATAAGCACGAGGATGAGTCTTACAAAAGCAATTAATATTGTATAATGTAAACTGAAAGGATGGAGGAATCTGGGTGCTTAATGAGATGATTGAACTGCTGAGTCTAACAGACTGGAAGCCAAAACAATATCTGAACTTTTTATATTTCCTAATTGTTT
Source organism: Gorilla gorilla gorilla (assembly GCF_029281585.2). Lineage (NCBI taxonomy): Eukaryota > Metazoa > Chordata > Mammalia > Primates > Hominidae > Gorilla > Gorilla gorilla. The sequence goes on from NC_073227.2 coordinate 138,045,928, forward strand.
AAGTCAGTTTGTATCAGGTATTTTATGATTTGAATCCAGAAGCATCCCACACCAACATAAAAGATTTATTAGGCTCATGTGGCTGGTTTATTTTGTGTTCAGTATTATCTTAAATAGATACATATTTCAATTCAGTATCAAAGAATTAACAGGAGTTAACAGGGCTTTTCTTGAAATGACTAAAGTAATAATCACAGTAGTAGTCAGCCACAGATGCCACATTTTGTAATTCTCTTATAAAGATCAGTGAATTAGTCTCCAATTTATTTTTTAAATTGAGGGATAGAGTGTTTTCTGGGATGAAAAACTATTATCTACTGACAAACTCACAATAATCTTCAAACCCTCCCCTCTAGTAGAACAAATTTATTAAAAGAAAATGATTATCATATAATGATATTACTCTTATAATTTTCATTTATATTGCTTGCTAAAAACCATGACAGAAATGTTGCCTCTGAAAATGCTTCTCTGTGCAACTCATTTGCAATACATAAAACTGGGCAGAAATCATCTAGAAGGCATCGTTGATATGGTTTGGCTGTGTCCCCACCCAAATCTCCCCACATGTTGAATTCCCCACATGTTGAATTCCCCACATGTTGTAGGAGAGATAACTGAATCATGGGACCAGGTCTTTCTTGTGCTGCTCTGTGATAGTGAATAAGTCTTAAGAGATCTGATTGTTTTAAAAAGGGGAGTTTCCCTGCACAAGCTTTCTTGTCTGCTGCCATATGAGATATGCCTTTCACCATGATTGTGAGGCCTGTGGAACAGTAAATCCATTAAACTTCTTTTTTTTGTAAATTGTCCAGTCTTGGGTATGTTCTATTAGCAGGGTGAAAACAGACTAATACAGTAAATTGGTACCAGTAGAGTGTGGTCGTGCTGCTGAAAAGATACCCAAAAATATGGAAGCAACTTTGGAACTGGGTAACAAGCAGAGGTTGGAACAGTTTGGAGGGCTCAGAAGAAGAAAGAAAAATGTGGGAAAGTTTGGAACTCACTAGAGACTTGTTGAACGGCTTTGACCAAAATGCTAATAATGATATGGACAATAAAATCCAGGCTGAGGTGGTCTCAGATGGAGATGAGGAACTTGTTGGAAACTGAAGCAAAGGTGACTATTGTTATGTTTTAGCAAAGAAACTGGTAGCATTTTGCCCCTGCCCTGGAGATTTGTGAAACTTTGAACTTGGGAGAGATGATTTAGCATATCTGGTGGAAGAAATGTCTAAGTAGTAAAGTATTCAAGAGGTGACTTGGGTGCTGTTAAAGTCATTTAGTTTTATAAGGGAAACAGAGCATAAAAGTTCAACAAATTTGCAGGCTGACAATGCAATAGAAAAGAAAATCCCATTTTATGAGGAGAAATTTATGCTGGCTGAAGAAATTTGCATTAGTAATGAGGAGCCAAATGTTAATTACTAAGACAATAGGAAAATATCTCCAGGGCATGTCAGAGGTCTTCACAGCAGCCCCTCCCATCACAGGCCTGGAGCCTAGGAGGAAACAGTGGTTTCATGGGCCAGGACCATGATCTCCATGCTGTGTGCAGTCTAGGGTCTTGGTACCCTGCATCCCAGCCACTGCAACCCTAGCAGAAAAGGGCCAACACAGAGATTAGTCTGTGGCTTCAGAAGGTGCAAGCCTCAAGCCTTGGCAGCTTCCATGTAGTGTTAAGCCTACCAGTGCACATAAATCAAGAATTGAAATTTGGGAACCTCCACCTGGATGGAAATGCCTGGATGTCTGGACAGAAGTTTGCTGCAGGGGTGAGGTTCTCATGAGAACTTCTGCTACGGCAGTGCAGAAGAGAAATGTGGGGTTAGAGCCCCCACACAGAGTCCCTCCTAAGGCACCACCTGGTGGAGCTGTGAAAAGAGGGTCACTGTCCTCCAGACCCCAGAATGGTAGATCCACTGATAGCTTGCACCGTGTGCCTGGAAAAGCCACAGACACTCAATGCCAGCCTGTGAAAGCAGCCAGGAGGGAGGCTGTACCCTGCAAAGCCAGAGGGGCAAAACTGCCCAAGACCATGGGAACCCACCTCTTGCATTAGCATGACACAGATGTGAGACATGGAGTCAAAGAAGATCATTTTGGAGCTTTAAGATTTGACTGCCCAGCTGGATTTTGGTCTTGCATGGTGCCTGTAGCCCCTTCGTTTTGGCCAATTTCTCCCAGTTGGAAAGGCTGTATTTACTCACTGTCTGTACCTCCATTGTATCTAGGAAGTAACTAAATTGCTTTTGATTTTACAGGCTCATGGATGAAAGGGGCTTGCCTTGTCTCAGATGAGACTTTGGACTGTGGATTTTTGAGTTAATGCTGAGATGAGTCACATGCTTGGGTTTGAAGTATGAGGACATGAGTTTTGGGAGGGGCCAGGGGCAGAATGATATGGTTTGGCTGTGTCCTCACCTAAATCTCATCTTGAATTCCTACATGTTGTTGCATGGACCCAGTGGAGGTATTTGAATCATAGGGGCAGGTCTTTCCTATGCTATTCTCATGGTAGTGAATAAGTCTCACAAAATTCGATGATTTTTCAAAGGGGGAGTTTCCCTGCTCAAGCTCTCTTCTCTAGTCTGCTACTATGTGAGATGTGCCTTTCACCTTTTGCCATGATTGTGAGGCCTCCCCAGCCACGTGGACTTGTAAGTCCATTAAAGCTCTTAGGCTCTTTCTTTTGTAAATTTCCCAGTCTCCGATACATCTTTATCAGCAGCATGAAAACAGAGTAATACAATTGTACACAGAATTTCAGAAAACAAATATAATTGAAATACCTAATTATTTTTTAAAAGTTTAAATTTTCCAACAAAGTTGGAAAAAAAAAAAGAAGAAAAGAGAAAGAAAAAGAGACAATGAAAGATAAAGAGAATTACTTAGCAGATTTTGTGGGGGAGCACTAATAGAGGAAATAATGATATTTGTTTTCTGAAATGCTCCTTTATCTTAAAACAATTTATAATTTGTGGTTATTTTATTGAATAGATGTTGTTTGTTGTGAGGTGTTTGCAGACACATGTTTAAAAGATGTTTCTATAAATGTGACTTCTACACTATGTTGTTAGCATTTTTAAATTTTTAATTCACTTATAAATATTGTATCTATTTATGGAGTAAAATATGATGTTTTGATATATGTATACATTGAAGAAAGATTAAATCAATACAATGAACATATTCATCACCTTATATTTTTGTGATGAGAATGGTTAAAATCTACTCTTATAGCAATTTTGGATTATACAGTGCACTATTGCTGACTATGGTCACCATGCTGTGCAGTAGATCACTAATACTTATTCTTCCTCTCTAACTGACACCTCTACATGCCAGGAAGGGAGTAATAGGCACTCCCTGAGCTTTCTTACTTGGCTTGCACAGTGATAATCCCAGGCCAGTGATCTTTCTGGTCTTGTGTTTCTCCTGTGGAAGATGAAGGACAATATGGAAAGAGGATGTGAAACCTCTATGACCCAAAATCGAGGGTAAGCACTCCCCATGATTTCCCTGGCTTGCTCCAGTGATAAAAAGCAGTTTCTCTTTTAATCATCAGTATCTGTTGTTTAAATATATACTTGAAAGAAATGTAAGATACTGATTGTAATGTTTTGTTCACTACATCCTGTATCTAACTTACTGTGACCCATGTAAAATGACATGTCAGGCAATCGATTCAAAAAGGCAGAAATTCCAAATAAACACACTACAACGTTCTCCTATGAACACATCTCAACTCCAAATGCAGAGCCACTATTAAAGTCAAGGGCACTTTGCATTTAGATAAACCAGCTAAAGGACCAGATTTTGTTCTCCTCTATTGCTTGTTCTCACTGTTTCTCTCTCTCTCCCTTCTGTCCATTTCTACTACTTGACTTGAAAAAATAACTTTTATTTATCATATTTGACTTTAAAATGTATCTGTGTAACCAAAGCAAACCCTAGTTATAAATTCTAAAATTTTGATCTTAACTTCTAAGAACTACCTGTGCCACTCCAGTTGCTCATTCAAGATTTACTTCAAAAGTACTTTAGAATTAACTATATAATCTTAAAGTTATTTAGGTGTTGAAAATAATCTTGACATGTTTGGTGTGTAGTAATATGAAAATTCCACACACAAAGAAAGATAGATATCATGTTGAGTTTAAAAAAAAGCACATGTACAGATGAGAAAAGCAAGATCATTAATATGCCCTAAAGTGATATCACTGTTATTTTAATATGAGTTTTAACTTATTTATGTGAGTTTTTACTTTAAATGATAAGCTAAATGAGCTCTGAATGGTTCTTTACAGGTATAAGATTGTATTATTCTGAGAACATATCAGTACAATATAAAAAGTATATTAACAGGAAGCAAAGGAATTATGAAATCTATGTGAGATCTGTAAGATAATTTGAAGTCCAGTAGGGTGAAGTTTTACCTCTTCTGTAACTTTCTATCAACAGACTAGAATATAAACCCTGTCTTAATTTATATTTTAATAATTATTATTACATATATCTCCTTATGTTCTTTTTAAAATGGTAAATACAATGCCATACATCATTCTCCTATTTGATATCTCAAACTGTGTTTTTCATAGCCAACAAATGCTCTGAAATTTTTCTTTTGACTTATTGCTAATAATTCAGAAATCAATTTAATTTTAAATAAATTCTAATTTAATAATGTAAGAATCTCAGAACCTACTTTCATCAAGCCACTTCCTCAGTCTGAACCTCCTTTTTTCATCATTGAAATGAGAGAATGAGGACTTTGGATAAGATCGCTTTTAGAGTCTCTGTCAACACGGACATTTGATAGTTCCATGAACCAGTTAAAATATACTTGATAAAATCTTATGTTCCCTGGTGGAGAGTGGAACAAGAAGCAAATAATAGAAAAATTCCCCCAAAATTACTACATCCAGCTATCAGAGAAAACCTCATAAATGAATTTCTTAATATGTAAACATTTTAAAATTTAAAGAATATAGCTATTGAATAATTTTAATTATGTAACCTACTGAAATAATTATTTTGAGGGCATTGCCATTCATCTGAAATACAATTCCCTAAAATTGCTAAGTAAAACTTATATTCCCCAAATGTTCAGGACCTTTGAAATATGCCCCTTCTTGGGAATCCATATTTTAGTAAACACTAGTCATGAACTACTGTTCATGATAAACATCATTATTTGCCACATAACAATATAAAGCTGCAAGATTTACATATGACAGATATGCTTCATACAGGTGCTTGATATATGGATATATGTTCTTTTACTGAAACACTGTAGAAAAGCAGAGAGATTCACAAAGAATGTTATAATGTTTCAAATTTTTTAAAGCTCTATAATTATCCCATTTTGGAAGGTAGTGAAAGGACAACATAAGCAGATAGTAAACAGAGACTGTCTTTCGGAATATGATTTATGATGTCCTCACTTTGAAAAATAAGTGAAGGTCATACTTTGTATATTGTTAGCTATTGAATGTGGTGTTTTAAAGTAAATAAATCAAAGACAATTCGCATTGATAAATGATTCTTGGCCACAAAATATTTTAATCCCTTTTCATTGCTAAGCGTCTTGCCCAAAAATAAGATAAAATGGTAATTTAACTCATACTTTCTTGAAAGGATCTTGTGAAAAACTGAGGATCTTAGAGCCAAAAGACCAATAATAGTCAAGCACCCATTGCATCAACCTTAGGAGAAAGGGACCAGTCAGCAACAGGTCTTGTTCTAATGGCTTTGGTGAGACTGCTGTGACGAACACCCGCTTTTGTAGATGATAGCTTCAGAACCAGTGCAGTGGCTATGACTGCCCTATAAAATAAGCAAAAAACTTTGCAAGTCATGTTTTGAGAAGAGTCACTAGCATCATATCCTCTCCAAAAAATTTTGTAACTAGGAAAACAGAAAAATTTTACCCTATTTTGATGGAAGGATTTTACCCTTTTTTGAGAAAAGTAATGGGAGAACAGGAAAACTGGATTTTCGTATAATAACCGTTGATTTTATGTTTCCTATTTGGTGATTTCTGAGCTTCTCAGGCCTGTGGTTTGGTGGTTTTCATTAATTTGGGAGTATTCTTGACCATTATTATTTCAAATATTTCTTCTCCCTGTTCTCTTTTTTTTTCTTCTGTCATTCTAACTTTGTGTATGTTTTACCTTCTGATATTGTCTCACAGTTTTTAGATGTTCAGTTTTATTATTATTATTCATTCTTTTTGTGTTTCAGTGTGGGAAGTTTCTATTGTGATCTCAGCTCTCTGGTGGGTCTAAGAAATGTGTTGATTTTCAGTTTGTCCCGCTTTTTCTTGTTGGAAGAATAAGAGTGATAACTTCCAAACTCTTCACATGTCAGAGATGAAACACGAAGTTTCAAATCCTTCATTTTTGTTAGTGTTCCTATATCTGTCTTCTGCTTTAAGAGCCCTTTTTAAGTGTTCGACTTGATCAAACTATGGATTTGAATTAGTAATTATTTTGAAAATTTTGTCTTTAATTACCCTAGTTAGTTCAGTGAGGCATTGTAGAGAGGTGGCTAAGTACAGAGTACATTTTCAAAAAGTCCTAGCATTCTGCAAAAAAACACGTAGAAATTAAGTGCAATTATCCTAAACTGGAGGCAATGCTGGTCACTATGTAACAATAAGGGGTGAGTTTATCAAAATGATAAATTTTGTAAATGCACAGGCACCCAGCATTACAGAACCTAAATATATAAAGCAAATACTAATAAAACTAAAGAGAGAAATAGCACTACAATAATAGTATGAGACTTAACTCACCTACTTTTAACAATGTACAAATCCTCCAGACAGAAAACTAATATGAAGAGTGGCCTTGAACTGCACTATAGGCAAATGGATCCAACGGACATATTCAGAACATTTCTCCTTTTAGCAGCACACATTATTTTCAAGCACACACAGAACGCTGTACACTTAGATGATATGTAAGGCCATAAAACAAGTCTTAAGAAATTCAAAAAGATTGAAATAATATCAACTATCTTTTCTGACCACAGTGGTATGAAACTAGAAATAAATAACAGGAGGAAAAATAGAAAACTCACAAATACATGGAACTTAAAAATGTGCTCCTGGACAAATAATACATTAAAGAAAAAATAACAACAGAAATTTAAACATATCTTGAGATAAATGAAATGGAAATACAACATACCAAAACTTACTGGAAGCGGCAAAATTACATCCAACATATCAATATTGGAAGAACTAATAATATCCATACTACCAAAAATGATTTACAGATTCATTGCAATCTCTATCAATATTCCAATATCTTTTTTCACAGATATAGAAAAAATTCTAGAATGTATACAGAACCACAAAAGACCCCAAATAGCTATAGTAATCTTGAGCAAGAAGAATAAAGATGGAGACATCACATGAACCAATTTCAAAATATACAACAAAGCTATAGTAATCAAAGCAGTATGATATTGATATAAAACAGACATATAGACCAATGGAATAGAATAGAAAGCCAAGAAACAAGTTTATGTGTTTATGGTCAACTAATCTTCAACAAAGTTGCCAAAAACTTACAGTGAGGAACGAGTAATCTGTTTAATAAATTGTACTGAATAAATTGAATATCCACACTCATATAAATAAATTTGGATCCTTACTTTACACTCTATACAAAAATCAACTCAAAATGCATTAAGGACTTAAACGTCAGACTTGAAACTTTAAAACTACTAGAAGAAAACAGAAAAAGAACTTCTTGGCATTCATGTAGTCAGGAATATTTTTGGATATGATCTCAAAACCACAGGTAGCAAAACCAAATATAGACAAGTGGGATTAAATAAAACTAATAGTCTTCTTTACAGTAAGAAACAATCAATGAAGTGAATACACAACCTGTAACATGGGAGAACACATCTGCAAATCATCCATCTATTACATTCTTTAAAAGATATAAATAACTCAAGTAACTGCGTAACAGGAAAATAAGTACCCAATTTAAAAATGGGCTAAGGATCTGAGTAGAGAGTTCTCAAAAGAAGACATACAAGTGTATAGAAAATGCTCAACATCAATAATCATCAGAGAAATGCAAATCAAAACCACAGTGACATATCATCTCACACCCCTGTTGGAATGGCTGTAGTCAAAAAGAGAAAAGATAGGTTTTGGCAAAGATGTGGAGAAAAGGGAATCTTTTACACTGTTGGTAGGAATGGAAGCAGGTACAGCCATCTATAGTATGGAGAGTCCTCAAAAAAAAAAAAACAGTACTACCATTTGCTTCAGCAATCCCATTACTGGGTACTTATCCAAAGTATGTAAAACCAATATGTCAATGAGGTATCTGCATTCACATGATTATGCAGAATTATGCACAAAAGCTAAGATATGGAATCAATCTAAGTATCTATGGATGGATTAATTTATAAAGAAAATATGATATTATACACAATGGAATACTATTCAGCCTTAATAAAGAAGAAAATCTTGTCATTTGTGACAAAATGGATGAACCTAAGAGACATTATGCTAAGTGAAATAAGATGGGTACAAAAATGGGTACAGCACGATTTCACTCTTATGTGGAATTTAAAATAGTTGAAAGTTGAACTCATAGAAGCAGTTAATAATACGGTAGTGTGTACTTGAAATTTGCTAATAGTCTTAAATGTCTCACAATGAAAAACATAAAATAGCTCAATATATTATTAGGTTGATGGTGGTAATCATTTCACAATGTATATGTATGTTAAAATATCACATTGTACACAATATGTATAGTTTTTATATCACTTATACCTCAATAAAGCTGAAACAATAGGCATTGAGGGAATTATCGCTTCCAGCATTAACAAAAATCATGTTCCTAATAACCACGTGTGTGTTAGAGAAAAATAAAATTTATTATGACCTTACCATATGAGAAAGTGAGCACCACTTTCTCCCACATTTAATCAGACTTTATTTTTTTTATTCAGCCCAGTAAAGTTCTTTCAGATTTATGTGACAAAAAAGTATTTTATTTTGCTTTCACTGCTGAAGTACAAATTTGATTTCAGATTCTCAGGCTTTTGAATTAGCAAACATAAAATTACTTTGACACAATAAAACAGTTGCAACTTTTTCAGTGTTTTAGAAAATTAACAGTTTTTGTCTTCAGTTCAAAAAAAAATCAACAGATTTAGATGCATTGAAACAATACCAAAATCTATAAGATCTTAGACTATTCTCTTTTTTTTTGAAGTTTTTTTTATTACTATACTTTAAATTCTACGGTGTCTGTGCACAATGTGCAGGTTTGTTACATAGGTATACATGTGCCATGTTGATTTGCTGCATCCATCAACTCATCATTAAATTAGGTATTTCTCCTAATGTTATCCCTCCCCTAGCCCCCCAGTTCCTGACAGGACCCGGTGTGTGATGTTCCCCACCCTGTGTCCATGTGTTCTCATTGTTCAACTCCCACCTATGAGTGAGGACATGCGGTATTTGGTTTTCTGTCCTTGTGACAGTTTGCTTAGAATGATTTTAGACTATTCTTAGAGCAATACAAACGTCCCTATTGCCCAAAGCTGAGGTCAAAACACACTTTCTAACAGTTGTGAGATATTGTACTATAAATGTTTATGGATATTTTAAGAAGATTCATATTGTAGTAGTAGTAGATTTTAAACCAGTCTGCAAATGTGTTTTTACTTGAACTCTGCTGAGAGTTCCAAGGGATATAATCAATAGAACTATACATAATTGAATTGCAAAGGATAAAAGAAAAGGCTGAATAACAAAATTTGATCAAAAAGAACTCTTCTTAAGGGGAAAACTTTTTAGAGTATGCTGGAAAATAAAGCTTCTGAAAAGACCTTGATTACTCTTTAATCACATTAGCAATTTGGAAGCCCTATGTCTAAATGCAGGGAATGCCTTGGGCTTCCCCAGGAAAAGATTATATTGATTACTGCATCAGTCCCTGAACAGATGGATGAGGGTCACAGTACATCATGCCAGAAATCAATGCCATTTGACTCCATCATTTTCCAGACAATAAATATGTGGTTGTAACTGATGCTGTTGTTTTATTCTTTTATTTTTACATTCTAAACACAGTGCCAATTCACTAAATACACTATAATCTACTCCCAAAATACATTCATTAAAAGGAACTAATTTTTTAAAAGGCGGAGCTGCCAGTGTCAATATAGAAATTATAAAAACCCTTTTTTATTTCCATTGGAAATTCCATCTCTAGATTGCTGTAGTAAAAACCTCATAAGCAAATGAGTTGTCTCATTGTCTCTGGATAATGACATCAGGAAATGTTCCAGACAAATCTTTTCTAAAATACAATCCATCTGGTACTTGCCTAAAAGCAAACTTCAGAGAGAACCAGAATGCAGTCCAACTGCTTTCTCAAGTAGCACCCAATGGATCTCTTACATGCTCAACTGTCATGTCTGTGCTTCACTCAAGTGTGCTTTCCTATTAACAGAAATGAGAGATGTTTTATTTATGATATTTTAGCCTGTGACCTCATATGAGGCTGGAAGATTTTAGCCCCTATTCTTGTATGACTTATAAATATCTTCCTTGTAAATAATCAAGGTTAGGATAAAAGTGTTCTCCTAGAAAAGAGAGTTCCTGCAGGAATTTTCATTTTATTTTTTGAAAACATCAATTTTCAAGTTTTAAAGACAATCAAATTAATGACTGAGAGACAGTTTTGACTTTCTATTTCTATTATCTTGTCCTTCATCTTTGAAATAATTAAAAATGAGATGCCTAAATCTTAGCATACTTTCTGCCTCCTTCATCTCTTCTTGACATCTTAGCATACTTTCTGCCCCCTTCATCTCTTCTTGAATTCTTAAAAATGTGTCTTGGCCAGGCGTGGTGGCTGACACCTGTAATCCCAGCACTTTGGGAGGCTGAGGCAGGTGGATCACCTGAGGTCAGGTGTTCAAGACCAACCTGAGCAACATGGTGAAACACCGTCTCTACTAAAAATACTAAAATTAGCTGGACATGGTGGTGCATGCCTATAATTCCAGCTACTCAGGAGGCTGAGGCAGGAGAATCACTTGACCCTGGGAGGCAGAGGTTGCAGTGAGCCAAGATTGCGTCATTTCACTCCAGCCTGGGTGACACAGCGAGACTCTGTCTTAAAGAAAAAAAAAAGTATCTCATGCTGAAAACCAAACTAGGACATAAAATATTTTAAAGGACGTATAGAGGCTGGAGAAACTATCGCTAGCACACATTTTATATATTTTACTTCATATGACTATGAATCTCTAACATCTATTTATTTAGGAAACTTAGGTCAAAAATCTATTCAAATAATCATTACATTTGAAATCAAAACAAATAAACACACTATATGAGTTTCTGCCAATCACCGATTTGCAAATATAAGATATGTAATAATTATTTAGATCATGCCTACTATGTAAAATATGTTTTGGGTTATAATAAAACTAGTAGTTATGTGTATAGGACACTTAATGCAGCAGGCACTTTCTAAGCCTTGGATGTAAATAATGCCATTTATTCTGTGAAAGTAATTTGAGACTAGTACCATAATTAACATTGTTTTGGACTAAATGTTACCCCAAAATTCATATATTGAATTTCTAACCCTTAATGTGATGGTATTAGGAGGCAAAGCCTTTGGGGCATAATTAGATCATGAAGACGGAGGCCTTGTGAATGGGATTAGTGCCTTTATATAAGAGACCCCAGAGAGCTGTATTGCCCACTTTCCACCATGTGAGGGTATAGTAAAAAGTTAGTAGTTTGCATCCTGATAGAGGGCCCTCACCAGCACTTGACTGTGCTGACTGGCACCCTGATCTCAGACATCCAGCCTCCAGAACACTAAGAAATACATCCTCTTTTGCTGTCTATAAGCCACCCAGCTATACTGCTTTGTTATAGCAGCCTTATATGACATACACTGAAATTGGTACTGAGAAGTGGAAGTGCTGCTGTTGCAAATACATAAAAATGTAGAAGCAATATTGAAAATAGGTAGTGGGTAGAGGCTAGAAAAGTTTTGAGAAGCATGCTAGGAAAAGCCTAGACTACCCTGAATAAACTTTTCAAGGTGATTTGCTGAGAGCTCAGAGAGAAAAAAGAAGCGCTATCACAAGAACTTCTGTCTTCCTAAAGAATACCTAAGTAGGCTGGAAGCAGTGGCTCATACCTGTCATTCCAGCACTTCGGGAAGCTGAAGCTTGAGGATCACTTGAGCCCAGGAGCTTGAGACCATCTTAGGTAACATAGGGAGACCTCATCTCTACAAAAAAAGATTTTTAAAAAATATTAGGTGTGGTAGTGCTTGTAGTCACAACTACTTGTGCGGCTGAGGCAGGAGGATCTCTTCAGGAGGCTGAAGCTGAAGTAAGTCATCGCACCATTGTACTCTAGCCTGAGTGACAAAGTAAGATCCTATCAAAAGAAAAAAATAACCCTAAGTAATCATGAACAGACTATTGCAATCTATCGGCAGCAATTTGGACAATAATACTATTCTGATGAGGTCTCAGATGGAAATGAGGAACATGTTATTGGAATCTAGAAGACAGGTGATCCTTCTTGTAAATTGGCAAAGAACTTGGTAAATTGCGTTTGTGTTATCATGTTATGTGGGAGCTAGAATTTGCAAGTGATGAAACAATACATAGTTGAGGAGATTTTAAAGCAAAGTTTTGAAGTATTGGCTTAGTTCCTCTTGAGTGCTTATAGTAAAATGCAAGAAAAGTAAAATGATTTGAAGTGGGAATTATTTAGCTAAACATACACACACAGATACACACACACAAAACAAAAACAAAATTTAAATATTTGGAAAATTCTTAGTCTATTCATATTGGAAAAAAATAAGAAAGTATGCTCACACTAAGAGTGTGGCCTAGTGACTATTTGATAAGGAAATTAGTATGACCTAATCAGTCATCACAGTGAAAGCCACTCTCTATTCTTCAGGAAAGGAAGAGGAAGAATGACTCTTTGACCAAGATGATTCAGAGATCATCAAAGCTGCTGTTCACACCACCGGCCCAGAGTGTAAAGGCTAGGGTCAGGGGAGGGGTGCCAAGCTAGTTCCTCTCTGGTTCAGGTGGGCTGGGATGCCTCCAGCCCATGCATCATGGGTGGGTCCCTACAGAGAACTACAACATGGTCTAAGCTCATGTGGGAGCGAGGCTGCCCAGACACAGGGCCACAACCCAAGTCAAGGAAAGCTTCAGAGAAGGAACCACTGCCCCACTGGGTCCAAAGGATGGAGCCAAAGGGTATTATTCTCAAGCCTTAAAGTTTAATGAAGTTTTCCCTGTGAAGTTTTAGACTTACTTGGGACTGATTCCCCCCTTGCTTATTTTCCTGTTTTTCCCTTTGGAATGGGAATATCTATTTTATACATGCCCCACCATTGTATTATGAAAGCACATAACTGTTTGGTTACACGGGTTCACAGCTATAGAGAAAGTTTGCCTCAAAATAAATTATACCCTGAATCTCACCTATATCTGTTTACAATGATATTTAGATGAGACTTTGGAATTTAGACTCTAGAGTTGATGCTGGGAAAGTTAAGACTACTGAGTTTGGTGAGATGAAATAAACATGTATTGCCTGCAAGATAAACAACCTTTGGGGAATCAGGAGTGGGATGTTATGGACTGAATAACAAATGTTTTTGTCTCCTGCAAATTCATATTTTAAAATCCTAGCTCCCAGTGTGATGGTATTAGGAGGTGGAGCTTTTGGGAGATAATAAGGTCTTGAGGACAGAGCCCTCATGAATGGGATTAGCACTCTCATTAAAGAGACTCCAGAGAACTCTTTCATCTTCTTTTCACTTTGTGAGATTCAATGAGAAATCAGTAGTCTGAGACCTAAAAGAGGGCTCTCACTAGAACTGAACCACACTGGCACTCTGATCTCAGAATCCTAGCCTCCAGGACTGTGAGAAATAAACTGTTGTTTGTAGGCCACTCAGTCCATAGCACTTTGCTATAGTAGCCCAAACTGACTAAGAAAACCCCTAATCTATATATATTAAAATCAGGATCCAAAAGGCTAAAAATATCTGTCCAATTCACCATAACCAGTATGTTAAGAAAATAGGGTCCTTTTGGACACAGGTGCTTTGAAGAGTAAATAAATAAGCTTAAATTCCACCCTTTGGTTTGAAATTTCATTCCCAAGTTATGTGAATTTATTCCCTAAATTACAGATAATGTTTAATAATTCCCATCAGATGCTGAAATCTCTTGAGTAATTTATTTGAGTCCTTTGAACTGTTATAAATTTCAGTGTTATTTATTTCTACAAAGTTCATCTTCATACACTCCTATTCAACCTATCTTTGCTTATTTTTCTAAACTTTTACAAGAGAATCCCATTTCTGTTTGACTCACTTGATTTTAGTTTCTTTACCTGAGATCTGTTTCCCAGGCAGAGCACTACAGCCTCTACTTTCCAGCTCTAGAAATCACTAGATAACTGGGATGATAGATGACTCTTAAGTACCCACAAAGAAAACGTCAAGCTATTCCTTCATTGTTGAAGCTGTTGAAAATTGTTGAAGTTGAAACTAGGAGCTTGGTTTATAGCAAATGCACTTGTTAAAATGTCCCTTTTACATTCCTGCTCTCAAGCACACACTCTGAGTTTGCTGCTTGACAGTCTTCCTTTGAGTGTCCTCAGCAAAACTAGGAAACTCATTGCAGAACAGAGGCTGACCATGGGGTGTAAGAGAAAGTGCAACAAGGATGGGGAGAGGGTTACACCGTGTCTCTACAAAGGGAGGAGAGAAAATAAAATAGCAATAAATAATCCTATATGGAAGGAAGATCTTGTTTACGGACTTCATTTGATTTGCAGTATAGAAAAAAGAGTAAAAAAATAGTACTTGCATTAATAGATCTCCTTCATAAGCATGGTGCCATTGTGTATTAAAGAATTACATTTTCTATGCCAGCTTTCGTATTATTGGGAATATAAAGTTTGTATTATTATTTGTTATTATACAGAAATAAAATAGACCTTCCTTACAAATGTACAGTGACAATGGCATATCTGATAGAAATACAGTGACTTATGAACTCTGAGGCCTCTAATATGCTGTCCAATAGAGACAAATTATTTATCAGGTAGCAATAGTAACAGTAGTCTTAGCAGGGGTAGATGTTGTCATTTCAAGGTTTGGTCTGTGAACCCACATTCACATTCCCTGAAAATGATTTTCATTTAGATTTGCCAGCTTTGGAGTTGTTTTTTTCTTTAATGTACGAAAATGTGTAACATAAGTCAGAGAAGGGTTTTATGTCCTGTCCTGATAGAGATGCTGGTGTGTACTAAAATGAGTTTTTGTAGCATTACTAAATGAAATGAATAGAACTCTTGATATCAAATCTGTCCAAGTAGGTAAACAATAGTTAAACAGTGATATTGCAATTAATTTATGATAGAACGTTGTAAAATATATTTCTCCAGAATTTCCTCAGAACATTCTTTGGTTGATTTTTTTCTAATTTGTTTATTATTTCCTAGTATAGTTTCCACTGAGCATTTCTTCTTCAAACTCCAAATATTAAAAAATTATGTATTTATAAACAATATTTAAAATGTTCCTCGTTAGTCATGAAATTAATTTTCTAGTATATAGTTATTAACCAGCATTTACACTCTTTCCATAAACACCCTGGATGATTAAAAGAAAATAATGGATTATAAATTGGTTTTTAGTGTTTATAAATTTCATAAGATATAAGAGGTTATATAGCTGGTCTTTGTTTAGTATCCACTTTTATAATATCATTTTAATATTTAACAAAGAACTAATGCTTATGAAAATATTATTGTATCATTTATATTTTGATGTTATGGTCAGCTCCAACACTACTCACCTTTCTTCACCCTCAAATGCTTCCTTCAGAACCTAGCATTATATTCAACTTCTGGATCCTAAAGTACTCATCACCTAATATACATACCATAGTTTTACTCTCAGATTTTCACTTTATAATAAATTGTGCAAATTCTAGATTTGTTGCTTTATGACTTTTTGTGCATTATTTCAAAGATGGATGTTAATATGGCCATAAAAAAACAAAGAACATATTTTAAAATTATGTTGTATCTGTCCCACGATACCATACTGTGCCTCAGGAGGTGAGAGCTCAATGAATGTTTTTTTAAATAGCCAAAATATATTTTTAGCCAGCAACATGCTGGCTAGCGTTTTTCTAAATCAATTCTCTTTCCCTGAAAAAACAGAGACTCATTGATGTAAAAGGCTTATCCAAATGATAAATATGACAGTTCTACAGAGAAAAACAACACACTGATTAACAATTTAAAAATCAATCATGAAGCCAAATACTCCCTTCTTGGTATTAAAGAGATCTATGTGATCACAGCAACAACAACAAAAAAAAGATCGGTTTGATCCTAAAGATTTTGAAATCCCTGCAGCCCAGAAGTTCATTTAACAGTGCATGTATGTGTCTCATGGGTGCCTTTGTACAACAAAAACACTGAATCAATTATTTCAGTTCTGTATGATTCAGCCTCACTCATGAAGCTGTGGCCTAAGTTTCCTTCTGTTTTCCTCCTGAACAAAAGTAATTCCTTCAACAGAAAAGAATCATATTTTCCATTTATTTTTTTCTCAGTATTAAAAAAAAGTATTGATGCAGCCAAATTGCTACCTAGAACTTTTTTAAATTATAAAAAATATTTTATCTTCAAGTTTAAAATACATCTTACAATTGGTCACTCATGTAATTCTTTTTCTTTTTGTCTTTCTATTTTAAGAACTGAATGTATAGTACTCATTAAAATTCCTCATTTGTCAACCCTAGGAAAGAAGTTAATTAATTTTAAACCTAATTTCTGAAATGGAAGAAAGGAGTAGGGCAAAGAATAAGAAAGTAGAAGAAATAGAAGAATAAGAAAGTAATTCTTTCAATGGCTTATTTTAATAATATTTTAATGTAAGTTGCTTCTGGCATAGTAAAACCCAGGGATATCAAAATCATGACAGAAAAAAAAAGTCACTAAAGAAATTGAGAATATTATCGAAAATTTTATCTGACATTTTATTGATTTGTTGTTTGTTTGTTTTGTTTTTCATTTTCAGTTTTGGAGAGTTTGGGGTTTTGTTTCATTTTTGCTGTAGGTTGTATTGAAACAGCCGTAGCTACTAACGAGAGGAAAAATAATTTCTGTCTTCTGATTCAGTATTGAGGCAAGTGGGGGAAAAGCAAGTACCTTTTTCACTAGGTGACAGGAGAGAGGGGCAAGGGAAGGGGTAACTGCCACTTATAACTAAAATACACTGAACTAAACCAGCAGAGAACTTTGTAACCCCTGCATCAGGGACTGCTTCATCAACAGAGATAAGTGAGCAGAGCAAAATAGCACTGAGCAATGCGTGGGAATGAATGGCTAATGAAGAACTCCAGCTTGCAAGGATTCCTCATTCAGGGACAGTGGCACCTGTGCATATGTGTGTAATTGAAAAATTGTTCTTAGAGCTATACATCATGCTTATTGATTGGTATAAAGTAATATATATATAAATTCATATCTGCCAGTTTCAAAATAAGTTATCTTTTGATATAATATGACTACAGTGCTTACAAGTTGTGCATCAGTGCCAACTTACAAAAAAAGAGTTTCTCCCAAGTTTTTAAGAAAACCAAAAATAAAAGTCAATTTTACATGTAAACACAGTTTAAGGGAATTATCTCTTTTCTTCTACCATTTTTGCTTTAACAAGTGAAAATAATAGTTTCTCTGTTTTATTAAATTCATACATAGTTATATAATTATATTCGTAAGTAAACATATAAAGGTGATTGTTGTACCTCTGTTTCTCAATTATCAACTCATAAAAAGCCTAACAATATTGGCTTGGGCAATCAAAGCCAGCCACTGTTATAAAGCAGGTATCAGCCAACATTTCCTTCTGCAGCACCTATCACATTCTAACATAATATTGGACTTATTTATGTGTTTATTGTGTATTTCTCTTCTTAGAAGGTAATCCCCTAAAGGTCAGGTTTCTTATTTATATTTATTGAGAAGATGGCATTTTCATCTCCTCAAACAGTACCTGTTATATAAATATTTGTTGAAGAAATATTTAAAAGAATGTCTAAGAAACTTTTGAAGGTCATTCATAAATATATCTACCATGACTGGCAGAAGTTCTTATGTGGTCTAATATATCAATCAGTTTTCACACTGCTATAAAGATATTACTATAGACTGGGTAATTTACAAAGAAAGGAGGTTTAATTTACTCACAGTTCCCCATGGCTGGGAGGACTCAGGAGACTTACAATCATGGCAGAAGTTGAGGGAAAAGCAAGTAACTTCTGCACTAGGTGGCAGGAGGGAGGGGCGAGTGCAGGGAAAACCGCCACTTATAAACCATCAGATCTCATGAGAACTCTTCACTATCACAAAAACAGCATGGCGGAAATTGGCCCCATGATTCAATCATTTCCCATCAGGTCCCTCCTTGACATGTGGGATTACAATTCAAGAAGAGATTTGGTTGGTACAAAAAGCCAAACCATATAATCTAGTTACTTTCTGACTCAATTTTGCTAAAACAGTTAAATTATTAATAATTTCAAATTGCTCCATTCAGCCTTAATTCTTACCTTGTCAAAGAGTAGCCTTTGTGTTGTTCCCCCTAGAAATTTTACAGAGAAAATGACAAATAGAATCATTGAACAAGTATTTATTGGAAAATACATGATACATAGCAATTAATATTCCTCCTGCAGTGTGGATCTGCCATACAAGCTGGGAGGCCCTATGTCAATATCTAACACATGGTTAGATGCAGCATCATGCATCTTTCCCAAGGCTCTTAAGTTGGCCCCCACACCTGTAATAAAGCTGAAATTGGGGAGTTATTTGTATTCATAGATATAGCAGTAAATGGCCATTTTCTTTTCAATGTGCATACCCATGAAATTCCATGTTACTATATTTTTTATTTTATATTAAGTTTTTCATTTTTAATTATTATGGGTATACAGTATGTAAATATATATATGCATGGGGTACATGTGATATTCTGATGCAGAAATACTATGTGTAATAATCACATCAGGGTAATTGGGGGTATTTATTATCACAAGCATTTTGTCCTTTCTTTAAGAACATTCCAATTTCACTCTTTTCATGATTTTAAAATATATAGTAAATTATTGTTGACTGTAGTCATCCTGTTTGCTATCAAATACTGGGTCTTATTCATTGTAACTATATTTTTGTACACATTAATTATCCCCACTTACCCCACTACTCCCCAATACCCTTCCCAGACTCTGATAACCTTAATTCTACTCTCTATCTCCATGAGTTCAATTGTGCATCAGAAAGATACCGTTAAATAGCTTATTATATAGATAGGCTTTAATCTGACAACTTAATAAATTAAAGGATATATCAAAATTTTCTGTGTTCTGTTTGGTAAAGTAACAAAACAAAAACAAAAAAGACAAAAATAACACATACTTACATTTTAAGTGACATACATCTACTTATTTTTTGAAATCCAAATATAGCAGGTAAACAAAATAAACAACAAACTTGATTTGAGGATAATTGGATTTAAAAGTAATTTTGTTTCTAAAAACTCTCTATATAATTATATTTTCTTCTAAAAACCTATATACAGTTATTTTTAAGGCAATTATTTTATTTAAAAATATAAACATGGTCACCCAATGTCTTAGTCCATTTGGGCTGCTATAACAAAATATCTTAGATGAGGTAATTTATAAACAACAAACATTTATTTCTCACAGCTCTGGAGGCTGTAAAGTCCAAGATTAAGATGCCAACAGATTTTGTGTCTGGTAAGAAGGTGCATTCTGTTCCATAAGTGGTGCTTTGTTGCTGTGTCCTCACATGGCAGAAGGGGCAAGGTATCTCTCTGGAGCTCTGCCTTCATAACCTAATCACTTCCCAAAGGCCTCACTTTTAATATCATCATGTTGGGGATTAGATGTCAACGTACAAATTTGCAGAGGGACACAAACATTCAGACCATAGCACTAAAGGGTTATGAAGTGCTGTATGTTTCTTACCTTATAAAAACTTTAAAAATAAATCAATAAACAAGATATCAAGTTAATATAAATTTTTATATGTCAAAATTTATTGCTAAGAGAATGTTTCAGATGCATATTCCAATAATCCAAGAGGTTTTATGGTCATGCATTTTTTAACTGTGCACACAAACATGTATCAGTTGTAGTTCTATAATATGCTAACATTCACTTTCCTGTAAAATAAATTATGCACACTATATTTTAACATATGACCCTTAAGAGCAAAATTTAGCAAAAGACTTGTTTTTCAACCTTTATGCAAAGTTTAACTTCAACCTGAAATGATATTTACATTCAGCAATGTAATAAATTCTATCAAATTCTATTATACTGGAAAGAGTTTCATTGAAATGTGCTAGTGTAAATGGATTTCAAGATGTTTATTAAATGCCTCATAAGCTTCTTGGCACTACTAAAATATAATAACAGACTTAAAATTTTTAAGAGCTATGAGTCTACATAACATGAAGTAAAATATTTGCAATTATGGTAAAATCTCAATGAGTTATACACTTCTAATTAAAAATTTCCAACAATTTAAACTCATTGGTATGATGCCTGGGATGTTCTGGCTTCTGACCATAGTTTAATGAAAAAATACTTTTTAAAGAAGAAACAATTTATATGTACAGACTTCTTGACATTGCATTATGACTACAGATTCCTTACCATAAAGTTGTTAACACAGTTGTTTAGATCATCTGAAGCACTATTAACATCACCATTACTGTCGAAGTTGAATTAGGGTCTGTTATATACAAACTTAACATCTAATTTAGTAATAAAGCATTTTTTTCTTTTATTTTAAATAAAGGGTTTACATGTACAGATGTGTTACATGGGTATATTGCACTCAGATAGTGAGCAAAATACCCAATAGGTAGTTTTTCAACCCTTGCCTTCCTCCTTCTCTCCCAACACTAGCAGTTCACAGTGTCTATTGTACCTACGTTTATGTGCATGTGTGCTCAAGGTTTAGCTCCTGCTTGTGAGAATATGTGGTATTTGGCTTTGTGTTCCTGAATTAGGTCACATAGGATTATGACCTCCAGCTCCATCTGAGTTGCTGCAAAGGATATGATTTCATTTTCTATGGTTGCATAGTATTTATTCCATGGTGTATAAGTACCACATTTCTTTATCCAACCATTTATGGGCACGTAGATTGATTTCATATCTTTGCTATTATGAATAGTGCTGCGTTGAATATATAAGTGCATGTATCTTTTTGTTATAATAATCTATTTTTCTTTGGGTAGATGCCCCATAATGGGATCTCTGGGTTAAATGTTAGCTCTGTTTTAAGTTCTTTGAGAAATCTCCAAACTGCTAATGTACATTTGCACTAACAGCATATAAGTATTCCCTTTTCTCTTCAGCCTCACTAGTATCTGTTGTTTTGACTTTTTAACAATAGCTGACTGGTGTGAGATAGTATCTGATTGTAGTTTTGATTTGCATTTCTCTGATGATTAGTAATGATGAGCATTTTTCATATGTTTGTTCTTTGCCGACTTTTTAATGGGGTTATTTGCTTGTTGTTTGTTGATTTGGTTAAGTTCCTAATAGATTCTGGATATCATTCCTTTGTCAGATGCATAGTTTGTGAATACTTTCTCCCGTTCTGGAGGTTGTATGTTTACTTTATTTATAGTTTGTTTTATCAGGCAGAAGTTCTTTAGTTTAATTAGTTCCTACTTGCCAATATTTGTTTTCATTACAACTTCTTTGCAGACTTAGCCAAAAATGATTTGCCAAGGCTGATGTCAAGAAGTGTATTTCCTAGATTTTCTAGGATTTTTATAATTTCAGGTCTTACACTTAAATATTTAGTTCATCTTCAATTAATTTTTGTATATGAGGAAAGGTAGGGGTCCAGTTTCAATCTTCTACACATGGTTAGCCAGTTATCCCTGCATCATTTATTAAACAGAGTCCTTTCTTCATTGGTTGTTATTGTTAACTCTGTTGAAGATCAGATGATTGTAGACATGTGACTTTGCTTCTGGTTTCTCTAACATGTCCCTTTGGTCTGTATGTCTGTTTTTGTACCAGTACCATGCTGTTTTGGTTACTGTAGCTTTATAATATAATCTGAATTTGGGAAGTGTGAGGCTTCCAGTTTTGTTCTTTCTGCTTAGGATTGCTTTGGCTACTTGGGCCCATTTTGGTTCCATATGAAATTTAGAATATTTTTGTTCTAATTCTGTGAAGAATGATGTTGGTAATTTGATAAGAATCACATTGAATCTGACAATTTCTTTGGGCAGTATGGCCATTTTAACAATACTGATTCTTCCAATTCATGAGCATGCGACGTTTTTTCATTTGTTTTTGTCATCTGTGATTTCTTTCAGTGGTGTTTTGTAGTTCTTATAGAGATCTTTCACCTCCTTGGCTAGCTGTATTCTTAGATACTTCTTTTTCTTTGTGGCTATTGCAAGTAGGATTCCAATCTTCATTTCACACTCAGCCTAGACATTGTTTGGGTATAAAAATGCTACTGATTTTCTTACATTGCTTTTGTATCATAAAACTTTACTAAAGTTGTTTGTCAGTTCTAGGAACCTTACGGTAGAGTCTTTAGGATTTTTTAGGTATAGAATTATATTGTCAATGTATAGAGATATTTTGATTTCTATCATCAGTGTATAGAGATAATTGGATTTCTTCTTTTCCTATTTGAATGCTTTTCATTTCTTTCTCTTGCCTAATTGCTCTGGGCAGGACTTCCAGTACTATGTTGATTAGCAGTTCTCAGAGTGGGCATCCTTGCCTTGTTCCACTTCTCAAGGGGGAGGGTTGCAGCTTTTGTCCATTCAGTATGAAGCTGGCTGTGGGTTTGTCACAGATGGCTCTATGTCTAGTCTGTGTAGGGCATTTATCATAAAGAGATGTTGAATTTTATTGAAAGCTTTTTCTGCATCTATTGAGATAAGCATGTGGTTTTTACTTTTGATTCTGCTTATGTGGTGAATCATGTTCATTGATTTGCATATGTTGAACCAGCCTTGCATCCCAGGAATGAGGTCTACTTGATCAAGGTGTATTAACTTTTTGATATACTGCTGGATTTGGTTTCTAGTACTTTGTTGAGGATTTTTTTATCTATGTTCATCGGGAATATGGCCTGAAGTTTCATTTTTTCATTGAGTCTCTGCTAGATTTTGGTATTAGACTGATGCTGGCTTCCTAGAATTAGCTAGGGAGGAGCTCCTCCTATTCAATTTTTTGGAACAGTTTCAGTAGTATTGGTACCAATTCTCTTTTGTACATTTGGTAGAATTCAGCTCTGAATTCATGTGTTCCAGAAATTTTTCTAGTTACTAGGTATTTTTTTCATTACTGATTCAATTTCAGAGCTTGATATTCATCTATTCAGGGTTCAATGTCTTCCTGACTTTAATCTTAGGAGATTGTATGTTTCCATAAATTTATTCATTTCCTCTAGATTTTCTTATATATGTGCATAGAGTTGTTTTTATTACGCTCTGAGGATCTTTTCTGTATCTGTGGGAGTGACTGCAATGCCATCTTTGTCATTTTTGATTGTACTTATTTTGGATTTTTCTATTTTCTCTTTGTTAACATAGCTAATAGTGGTCTATCAATCTTGTTTATTTCTTCTTGTTTTCTTTGTTTTTTTTTTTTTGAAAGACAGCATTGATTTCATTGATCTTTTGTATGGACTTTTGCATCTCAATTTCATTTAGTTCTTCTCTAACTTTAGTTATTTATTTTCCTCTGCTAGTTTGGGAGTTGGTTTGTTCTTGTTTTTTCTAGTTCCATTAAGCACAAAGTCAGATTGTTAATTTGAGATCTTCCTAACTTCTTTATGAAGGCACTTAGCATTACGAACTTTCCTCTTAACACTGTTTTAGCTGCATCTCAAATATTTTGTGTGTTGTGTCCCTATTTTCATTAATTTCAAAGTTTTTTTTTATTTCTGCCTTAATTTCAATATTCACCCAGGAGTTATTCAGGAGCAGGTTTTTAAATTAACATGTATGTGTGTAGTTTTAAGAGATCATCTTCAGATTGATTTTTATTTTTAATACATTGTGGTCCAAGGGTGTTCTTGGTATGATTTCATTTTTTTTATTTAGGCTTGCATTATGACTGAATATGTTGTTGATCTTAGAATATGTTCCATGTGCAAGTGAGAAAAATGTATATTCTGTGATTGTTGGGTGGAGTGTTCTGTAGAGATGTCTATTAGGTCCAATTGGTTGAGTGTAGAGTTTAAGTCCGGAGTTTCTTTTTTAGTCTTCCGCCCTGATGATCCGTCTAATGCTGTCAGCACGTGTCGAAGTCTCCCACTATTATTATGTTGTTGTCTAAGTTGTTTCATAGGCCAAGAAGAACTTGTTTTATGATTTTGGGTACTCCAATGTTGAGTACATGTATATGTAAGTCTTTTTGTTGAACTGTGCCCTTTTATAATTATGTAACATCCTTCTTTGCCCTTCTTAATTTTTATTAGTTTTAAATCTGTTTTACCTGATATAATAGTTACTCCTGCTCTTTTGGTTTCTGTTTTCATTGTATATCTTTCTCCTTCCCTTTACTTTGATCCTGTCTGTGGATATTGTTACATATGGGAAGGTCTCTTGAAGACAACGTATGGTTGGGTCTTGTCTTTTTATCCAGCTTGGCACTCTATGCCTTTAAAGTGGGACATTTAACCCATGTCATTCAGCGTTAGAATTGAAACGTGAGATTTTGATGCTGTCATGTTGTTACCTGGTTTTTATGTAGACTTGATTATGTGGTTGCTTTATAGTGCTTGTGGAATATGTGCTTAATTGTGTTTCTGTGGTAGCCGGTATTGTTCTTTCAATTCCATGTTTAGCAGTTCCTAAGGACCTATCTATCATAAGGCTGGTCTTAAAAGAAATTCCACAAGTGTTTTCTTGTCTGAGAATAATTTTATTTCTCCTTCACTTATTAGGTTTCGTTTGGTGAGATACAAAATTCTTGGCTGGAAATTTTTTTATTTCCAATTATTTGAGGAAGATAAAAATAGGCTCAGAATCTCTCTGGTTTTTAATGTTTCTGCTGAGAGGTCTGCTGCTAGCATGATGGGATTCCCTCTGTACGTGACTTGACTCTAGCTGCTTTTAAGATTTATTCTTTTAAAATGTGGTACATATACCCCATGGAATACTATGTAGCCATAAAAGGAAATGAGGTTGGTCCTTTCCAGGGACATGAATGGAGGTGGAGACCATTAGGCTTAGCAAACTAATGCAGGAACAGAAAACCAAATACTATATGTTCTCACTTATAAGTGGGAGCTAAATGATGAGAACACATGGACACATGGGGGGAAAAACACACACACTGGGGCCTGTCAGAGGGCAGGGGCTGGGAGAAGAGAGAGGATCAAGATGAATAGTTAATGGATACTGGGCTTAATATCTGGGTGATGGGATGACCCGTGCAGCAAACCACCATGGTACATGTTTACCTGTGTAACAAACCTGCACATCCTGCACATGTACTCCTAAACTTAAAAGTTGGAAATTAAACAAAAACAAAAAGATTTACTCTTTTGTGTTGACCTTAGTGAATCTGATGACTGTGTGCCTTGAGTATGGTCATCTTGCATAGGATCTACCCGGGGTTCTCCGTATTTCTTGAATTTGCATGTCAACATTTCTAGCAAGATTAGGGAAATTTTTCTGGACTTTTCCACAAATATATTTTCTGAGTTGTTTATTCTTTCTCCTTTTCTCTCAAGGATGCCGATGAATCATAGATCTGATCTGTTTACATAGTCCCGTATTTCTCAAAGGTTTTGTTCATTTGTCTTAATTCTCTCTTTTTTTAAATTATTTTCTGACTTAGTTGATTCAAACAACTAGTGTTCAAGCTCTGAATTCTTTCCTCAGATTGGCCTATTTTGCTGTTCATACGTTCCATTGTATTATCAAATTCTTGTAGTGAACTTTTCAGCCCTAGAAGTTCACTTTGATTCTTTCTAAAAATGGCTATTTTGTCTTTCAACTCTTGGATTATTTTACTGGATTCCTTGGATTGGGTTTTGCCTTTCTCCTGAATCTCAATGAACTTCCTCATCATTCAGATGCTGAATTCTATGTCTGTCATTTCAGTCATTTCTGACAGGTTAAGAGCCATCACTTGGGAGCTAGTGGACTTATTTAGTGGTATAAAGACACTTTGGTTTTTTGAATTTCCGGAGTTCTTGGGCTGATTTTGTCTCATATGGGAGGGTTAGTGTTCCTTTAAGTAAGGTGTAAGCTGAGGATAGACGATTGGCTTTGTTTCTGCAGGTTTTCAGATGGTCCAAGTACTGCGCAGGGCCTTGGTGGCTGAATTCTTGCCCTTGGTTTCATAGGGAGAGATATTAACATGTATTTTTGCTGTTGTAGCTTGTGCTGCAATCCAGTAGATGATGCTTAAGAGTCATGGCCAGTAGATAAGCTTTTACTCAGCCATGTGGCTCCTTTTTATTTCCTGGCATTTGCATTCATGCTCTGCAGTGCAGTGGGGAGAGAGGTGATCCCCTCACCAAGTCAGCTCCTGGACAATGGAGGAGCCCCCTCCAATCACTGGCACTGTAACTTCATTTATTTTGTCAAGTATTTGACCCACAGCACTTCCTCAGGCACAGGCATTTTCTGGGCCAGCCCTGAGAGGAAGTCATGCCCCACTCCCATGGCAGACCGCACAATCCTGAGACTCAGCTTTCCCAGTGCTCTTATAGTGCAGCTCCTCTTCTGCTTAAGTGCTGAGCACAAACCTCAGCTTGGCAATTCCAAGCTACCACCACAGCCTTGGGAGTAGCTCAGACTTTTTGTTCCCTCCCCAGCTTGGGGACAGCAGGAGTAGGGACCACTGTGGAAGCAATATCAGAGAAGTTGTCAGTTGCCTCTGGGGTCTCCAGCCTAGAGAAACATGGAACTATGGCTGATGGGAGTAATCAACCAAGGGTGTAGAGGCTACACTATGGGCCCCCCAAGCCAGGGGGCTCTACCTGGTAAAGAGTGGGGGCACAAGGGCTCACAGAGAACACAGTCTTGTCTTCTCTCCTTAGGGTGGCTGCAGTGTGCTGGAAGCACAAGCAAAGCAGTCAGGTTCTTTGTTCCTCCCCTAGTCTTAGAGGAGCCAGAGCCTATAGTGCAGCTGCGGCAATGGCAGAGTGGTTGTTAGTTGTCTCTGGGAGCTCCACCCAGCTGCACTGGGGGTCCAAGCTGGGAGGCCCTGCCTGGTGAAGAGAAGCAGGGGCAGGGACTCAGGACTCATGTGGAAAACAGTCTGGCCACCTTTCTGTATGGCAGCTGCAGTGTGCTGGAGACCTGTGACAATTCTTAGGCTCTTTGCTCTCTTCCCAGCCTGCAGGCAGTAGCAGCAGGGACCATGGCAGCAGCAATGCAGCAGTCCTGTCAGTTACCTTTGGGAGCACCATCCCAGAGAAATGCACAGCTGCCACCAGCCAGAGTGCTTAGGCAGGGGTGGAATAGCTGCACTGGGGTCCCAGGCCAGTGGGCCTTTCCTGGTGGGGTGCAGCAGAGTTGGGGCATTTAATCCATCTATTCCTCGGCACCATGAATGCAGCCTCCATACTAGCGGCCCATGAGAGAGCCTGGCCTCTCTTTTTGGCAGGGCTACCATAGCAGCTGCTCAGGTGCTCAGGGATCCAAGAACCATGGGGCCCCAACTGGGCTTGAGCAGTGGGTTTGCCCAAGCTTCAGGCAGATCTCTATGTCAGTCTAGAGCCCAAGGGCATCGAGGAGGATCTCCTGTGTCCAGGATTGCAAAGGTCTGTGGCAAAAGTGTGGATTTCCAGGGGCTCTCACTCACTCACCTTTCCCCACAGTAGGGAGCCTTCTCTGGCTCTGCACCAATCTTGGGTGGGCAGCTGTCCTGCCTTGCTCCTGTCTGCACTCCATGGGTCTCTGTTGCTTCCTTGATGAATCCCAACATGGCCTCCCGAACAATCCACTTGAAGATCTGTTTCCTCTCCACAAGAGTGGTGCACACTAGCTGCTTCTAAGCCAGCCATATTGGCACATCTTTCCAAAAATAAAGAATTTTAATGGAACATGTTATATAATTCTAAGAAATCTAAAACTCATAGCTGAATCCTTAATTTAGAGGCATTGGCTTTCAATAAGTGTTTAAAGTTAGTATATTCATGATTCATACAAGAATTAATGTTGAGATCATTTTAGTATTCAATGAATTTATAGCCTAGAACTAAAATTACACTCTCCTTTTGCATTATACTAGGTTTTTTTTTATTGCTGCTATAATAAATTACCACAAACTTAGTGGCTTAATACAACACAAATTTATTCTCTTGTAGCTCTGGAGTTCAGAATTCCAAAATGAGTCTTATAGGACTATGATCAAAGTGTTAGTAGGGTTGGTTCCTTCTGGAGGCTCTAGGGGAGAAGCTGTTCCTTGACTTTTCTAGTTTTCTTATCAGCAGTTGCATCACCCCAGCCTCTGCTTCCACACTCCTCTCACTCTCTTGCCTTCCTCTTCCCCTTGTAAGAACTCTTGTAATAACTTTGGAACTATCAAGATCATCCAGCATATAACCTCCCCACCTCAAAATGCTTAATTTATTCACATCTGCAAAATTCCTTTGCCACTTAACGTAACATCATCCCAAATTCTGAGAATAGAGGCATGGATCTTTTGTGGAAGACGGCTATTATTCTGCATACCATATATATAAAAGTGAACTTTATTTTAATTTTAACAAGAACATCATAGTTTTTTTTTAAAATAAGAGTTAGTCTTTTTAATTATACTATTAAACATTGTCATATTTCAAATTAATTTTTTCCTATCTCGCTGTATTTTTTCAGTTTTATTTCCTTCTGATTACTTCAGTTAATATGTAATATAAATATTATCCAATCGATAGCAAAGATAGTAGCTATTTTAAGTTGATATATGACTTCAAATATTTTAACTGTGTGCACCATTTTTATTGTGTTTTAATAATAATGTATCACTTTCTGTAAATTACTACCTTTTTCAAGGGAAGAAACCTTAATAACTCACTGGAGACTTTTCCTTATTATTTGCAGCCAAATCACAACTTAGTCTCTACTTCAGATACACTCTTCTTAACATGTGAACCCCATCTTTAGTAGCATAAAAGATGAAGTGAAATGTTACTGTTAATTATTAAAACCTCACAGAAAATTCGGTTTGGTTAAAGTAATTCTATGCATTGGGTAGTGATTCTTCACAACCTCACCAAAAAATTAAATGTAGGATTTAGAGATGTTTTTTCCAATTCAGACAGATATATGATGATGTAATGAACATTCTCCCAGTAGCGCTGCAAACGATAAAATATAAAAGAGAACATAGCTTATTATTTCAAAAGGAGGGGAAAGTAAAATGGTTTATCAATAAGCACAGTCTTTGTAGATAAGACATTTAAAATGCAGTGAGATTTTTTATTGCTATCCTTAAAAGAAATGGAATGTACCTCCTCTCTAACTCCCTTGACTCTATCTCGTTCAAACATTATACATGGAAGAGTACACAAAGGACAGAGCTATAAAATTAAGGTGTTTTACTGCTCTTCATGGTTCACTGCTTGCAAGGCAGGATCATTGTTTCTATTAGGGAGGAGAAAGACTATATAAGAAGCAGTCATTCTACTTGTTGTTGATGCAAAGACTCTTTGGGGTTATTTAGATTTCTGCAATTCACAATGCTGGAGTCGAATCAACCTCTGGCAAATGAATTAATTAATTCCAAAATGAAATTTAGAATTTGCACACATCCTTCCCAAAACGACACTTGCCTACCACTCAAACAATTATCTGTGAGTGGCGTAAATCTGTGCCTAGCTTAATACCAGCAGTTCATTTTAAAGAAAACTTTATTTTTCCAGTGGTAACGAGTTTAAAATCTATTATTCCTGATATAAGATTCCTACAATTTTAAGAATTTTAGTCTTTATTAATAGAAGCATGTATTTAGCACAACTGATATGTATAAGATATAACATGATACTTGAAACAAATCAGTAATATGCTGTATTGGTCATGTTTTATCTGGAGTATTGTATTTAGTAATAAACCTCTTTTTTCAGTCTGGAGTATAAAGAAGAGGATGAAGGCTTAAGCAGGAAACTTTGACAGCTCCAAAGATCTTAATCCTTATAAAGAAGTAATGAAGTTTCAACTTTGCACTCAGGTAATGTTTCTGTTTAGAAAAACATTTGAATATTTATAGTTATTTGCATGGGCAACCTTATGAAAAAAAAACTATATTAAATTCATATAGCCCTTAGAGTTCAAAGGCATTTTAACATCAATTTCCTTTAACCTTCCTTACTTCCCACAAGGGAAGACAAAGCAATGATTGTCCTCATGTTATATATAAGGAAAATAAACTAAGAGAGATTAAGATTAGGATTTATTTGCATAATATCACACAACAAAGGGGAGACTCATATCTCAAATGCTGACATTCCTATTCTGTCATGTGTTCTGTTCATTGGATCACAGTACTCTCTGGGAAATGTAATATTAAGGTCAGTATTTAACTATATACAATATGTAAAATGAAATGCAGAGAGTAGAATGGTGGTTATCAAGGTCTGATGGGGACTCAAAATGGGGAGATTCATTCAATGATGCAGTTTCGGTTAGGAGAAATAAGTTTTTGGAGTCTACTGTACAGCAGGGTGCCTATAGTTAACAATGACACATTATATAATTGAAGATTGCTAAGAGTAGATTTTTTAAAATTTTTGTTTATATATTTTTTTATTATTATTATACTTTAAGTTTTAGGGTACATGTGCACAATGTGCAGGTTAGTTACATAGTATACCTGTGCCCTGCTGGTGTGCTGCACCCATTAACTCATCATTTAGCATTAGGTATATCTCCTAATGCAATCCCTCCCGCCTCCCCCAACCCCACAACAGTCCCCAGAGTGTGATAGTTCCCCTTCCTGTGTCCATGTGTTCTCATTGTTCAATTCCCACCTATGAGTGAGAACATCCGGTGTTTGGTTTTTTGTCCTTGTGATAGTTTACTGAGTATGATGATTTCCAATTTCATCCATGTCCCTACAAAGGACATGAACTCATCATTTTTTATGGCTGCATAGTATTCCATGGTGTATATGTGCCACATTTTCTTAATCCAGTCTATCATTGTTGGACATTTGGGTTGGTTCCAAGTCTTTGCTATTGTGAATAGTGCCACAATAAACATACGTGTGCATGTGTCTTTATAGCAGCATGATTTATAGTCCTTTGAGTATATACCCAGAAATGGGATGGCTGGGTCAAATGGTATTTCTAGTTCTAGATCCCTGAGGAATCGCCACACTGACTTCCACAATGGTTGAACTAGTTTACAGTTCCACTAGCAGTGTAAAAGTGTTCCTATTTCTCCACATCCTCTCCAGCACCTGTTGTTTCCTGACTCTTTAATGATTGCCATTCTAACTGGTGTGAGATGGTATGTCACTGTGGTTTTGATTTGCATTTCTCTGATGGCCAGTGATGGTGAGCATTTTTTCATGTGTCTTTTGGCTGCATAAATGTCTTCTTTTGAGAAGTTTCTGTTCATATCCTTTGCCCACTTTTTGATGAGGTTGTTTGTTTTTTTCTTGTAAATTTGTTTGAGTTCATTGTAGATTCTGGATATTAGCCCTTTGTCAGATGAGTAGGTTGTGAAAATTTTCTCCCATTTTGTAGGTTGCCTGTTTACACAGATGGTAGTTTCTTTTGCTGTGCAGAAGCTCTTTAGTTTAATTAGATCCCATTTGTCAATTTTGGCTTTTGTTGCCATTGCTTTTGGTGTTTTAGACATGAAGTCCTTGCCTATGCCTATGTCCTGAATGGTAATGCCTAGGTTTTCTTCTAGGGTTTTTATGGTTTTAGGTCTAACGTTTAAGTCTTTAATCCATCTTGAATTGATTTTTGTATAAGGTATAAGGAAGGGATCCAGTTTCAGCTTTCTACATATGGCGAGCCAGTTTTCCCAGCACCATTTATTAAATAGGGTATCCTTTCCCCATTGATTGTTTTTCTCAGGATTGTCAAAGATCAGATAGTTGTAGATATGCGGCGTTATTTCTGACGGCTCTGTTCTGTTCCATTGATCTATATCTCTGTTTTGGTACCAGTACCATGCTGTTTTGGTTACTGTAGCCTTGTAGTATAGTTTGAAGCCAGGTAGCGTGATGCCTCCAGCTTTGTTCTTTTGGCTTAGGATTGACTTGGCAGTGCAGGCTCTTTTTGGTTCCATATGAACTTTAAAGTAGTTTTTTCCTATTCTGTGAAGAAAGTCATTGGTAGCTTGATGGGGATGGCATTGAATCTATAAATTACCTTGGGCAGTATGGCCCTTTTCACGATATTGATTCTTCCTACCCATGAGCATGGAATGTTCTCCCACTTCTTTGTATCCACTTTTATTTCATTGAGCAGTGGTTTGTAGTTCTCCTTGAAGAGGCCCTTCACGTCCCTTGTAAGCTGGATTCCTAGGTAGTTTATTCTCTTTGAAGCAATTGTGAATGGGAGTTCACTCATGATTTGGCTCTCTGTTTGTCTGTTATTGGTGTATAAGAATGCTTCTGATTTTTGTACATTGATTTTGTATCCTGAGACTTTGCTGAGGTTGCTTCTCAGCTTAAGGAGATTTTGGGCTGAGACAATGGGGTTTTCTAGATATACAATCATGTCACATGCAAACAGGGACAATTTGACTTCCTCTTTTCCTAATTGAATACCCTTTATTTCCTTCTCCTGCCTAATTGCACTGGCCAGAACTTCCAACACTATGTTGAATAGGAGTGGTGAGAGAGGGCATACCTGTCTTATGCCAGTTTTCAAAGGTAATGCTTCCAGTTTTTTCCCATTCAGTATAATATTGGTGTGGGTTTGTCATAGATAGCTCTTATTATTTTGAGATACGTCCCATCAATACCTAATTTATTGAGAGTTTTTACCATGAAGGGTTGTCGAATTTTGTCAAAGGGCTTTTCTGCATCTATTGAGATAATCATGTGGTTTTTGTCTTTGGTTCTGTTTATATGCTGGATTACATTTATTGAGTTGCATATATTGAACCAGCCTTGCATCTGAGGGATGAAGCCCACTTGATCATGGTGGATAAGCTTTTTGATGTGCTGCTGGATTTGGTTTGCCAGTATTTTATTGAGGATTTTTGCATCAATGTTCATCAAGGATATTGGTCTAAAATTCTCTTTTTTGATTGTGTCTCTGCCAGGCTTTGGTATCAGGATGATGCTGGCCTCATAAAATGAGTTAGGGAGGATTCCCTCTTTTTCTATTGATTGGAATAATTTCAGACGGTATGGTACCAGTTCCTCCTTGTACCTCTGGTAGAATTCAGCTGTGAATCCATCTGGTCCTGGACTCTTTTCGGTTGGTAAGCTATTGATTATTGCCACAATTTCAGGGCCTTTTATTGGTCTATTCAGAGAGTCAACTTCTTCCTGGTTTAGTCTTGGGAGGGTGTATGTGTCAAGGAATTTATCCATTTCTTCTAGATTTTCTAGTTTATTTGCGTAGAGGTGTTTGTAGTATTCTCTGATGGTAGTTTGTATTTCTGTGGGATTGGTGGTGATATCCCCTTTATCATTTTTTATTGAGTCTATTTGATCATTCTCTGTTTTCTTCTTTATTAATCTTGCTAGTGGTCTATCAATTTTGTTGATCCTTTCAAAAAACCAGCTCCTGGATTCATTAATTTTTTGAAGGGTTTTTTGTGTCTCTATTTCCTTCAGTTCTGCTCTGATTTTAGTTATTTCTTGCCCTCTGCTACCTTTTGAATGTGT
This sequence comes from Gorilla gorilla gorilla, assembly GCF_029281585.2. NCBI lineage: Eukaryota > Metazoa > Chordata > Mammalia > Primates > Hominidae > Gorilla > Gorilla gorilla. The sequence continues at coordinate 138,079,903 of NC_073227.2, forward strand.
TTGTTCTTGCTTTTCTGGTTCTTTTAATTGTGATGTTAGGGTGTCAATTTTGGATCTTTCCTGCTTTCTCTTGTGAGCATTTAGTGCTATAAATTTCCCTCTACACACTGCTTTGAATGTGTCCCAGAGATTCTGGTATGTTGTATCTTTGTTCTCGTTGGTTTCAAAGAACATCTTTATTTCTGCCTTCATTTCATTATGTACCCAGTAGTCATTCAGGAGGAGGTTGTTCGGTTTCCATGTAGTTGAGCAGTTTTGAGTGAGTTTCTTAATGCTGAGTTCTAGTTTGATTGCACTGTGTTCTGAGAGACAGTTTGTTATAATTTCTGTTCTTTTACATTTGCTGAGGAGAGCTTTACTTCCAAGTATGTGGTCAATTTAGGAATAGGTGTGGTGTGGTGCTGAAAAAAATGTGCATTCTGTTGATTTGGGGTGGAGAGTTCTGTAGATGTCTATTAGGTCCGCTTGGTGCAGAGCTGAGTTCAATTCCTGGGTATCCTTGTTGACTTTCTGTCTCGTTGATCTGTCTAATGTTGACAGTGGGGTGTAGAAAAACTGGAAACTCTAAAAAGCATAGTGCCTCTCCTCCTCCAAAGGAACACAGTTCCTCACCAGCAGTGGAACAATGCTGGACGGAGAATGACTTTGACGAGTTGAGAGAAGATGGCTTCTGACGATCAAACTACTCCAAGCTACAGGAGGGAATTTCAAACCAAAGGCAAAGAAGTTAAAAACTTTGAAAAAAATTTAGACGAATGTACAACTAGAATAACCAATACAGAGAAGTGCTTAAAGGAGCTGATGGAGCTGAAAGCCAAGGCTCGAGAACTACGTGAAGAATGCAGAAGTCTCAGGAGCCGATGTGATCAACTGGAAGAAAGGGTATCAGTGATGGAAGATGAAATGAAGCGAGAAGGGAAGTTTAGAGAAAAAAGAATAAAAAGAAATGAGCAAAGCCTCCAAGAAATATGGGACTATGTGAAAAGACCAAATCTACATCTGATTGGTGTACCTGAAAGTGACGGGGAGAATGGAAGCAAGTTGGAAAACACTCTGCAGGATATTATCCAGGAGAACTTCCCCCACCTAGCAAGGCAGGCCAACATTCAGATTCAGGAAATACAGAGAATGCCACAAAGATACTCCTCGAGAAGAACAACTCCAAAACACATAACTGTCAGATTCACCAAAGTTGAAATGAAGGAAAAAATGTTAAGGGCAGCCAGAGAGAAAGGTCGGGTTACCCACAAAGGGAAGCCCATCAGACTTACAGCACATCTCTTGGCAGAAACTCTACAAGCCAGAAGAGAGTGGGGGCCAGTGTTCATCATTCTTAAAGAAAAGAATTTTCAACCCAGAATTTCATATCCAACCAAACTAAGCTTCGTAAGTGAAGGAGAAATAAAATCCTTTACAGACAAGCAAATGCTGAGAGATTTTGTCACCACCAGGCCTGCCCTAAAAGAGCTCCTGAAGGAAGCACTAAACATGGAAAGGAACAACCGGTACCAGCCACTGCAAAATCATGCCAAATTGTAAAGACCATCAAGGCTAGGAAGAAACTGCATCAACTAACGAGCAAAATAACCAGCTAACATCATAATGACAGGATCAAATTCACACATAACATTATTAACTTTAAATGTAAATGGACTAAATGCTCCAATTAAAAGACACAGACTGGCAAATTGGATAAAGAGTCGAGACCCATCAGTGTGCTGTATTCAGGAAACCCATCTCACATGCAGAGACACACATAGGCTCAAAATAAAAGGATGGAGGAAGATCTACCAAGCAAATGGAAAACAAAAAAAGGCAGGGGTTGCAATCCTAGTCTCTGATAAAACAGACTTTAAACCAACAAAGATCAAAAGAGACAAAGAAGGCCATTACATAATGGTAAAGGGATCAATTCAACAAGAAGAGCTAACTATCCTAAATATATATGCACCCAATACAGGAGCACCCAGATTCATAAAGCAACTCCTGAGTGACCTACAAAGAGACTTAGACTCCCACACAATAATAATGCTAAGAGTAGATTTTAAATGTTCTCAACACACATACAAAAATTAAGTACATGGGATAATAAATATGTTAATTAGCTTGATTTAATCGTTCCACAATATGTGCATATGGCAAAACATTACACTGTACACCATAAATCTATACAATTTTTGTTTTTCAATTTAGAAAATATAAAAATAAAAAATAAAGACACACATATAAAGCACATTGCCTACCATGAGGAAGTAGAGTGAAAAAGCGAAGTCACTGAAAAAAGATTGCCTCACCTTAAATCCCCACCCTCCCAATTACCAACTGTTTCATCATGTGTGAAATGGTTTTAATACCACCTATTTTACAGGGTGTTTTGAGGAATACATGAGTTACTAGGTTGTAAAGTACTTTGCTGTGAGAGCTCTATCAGTGTTAATGAATGTAAAAATCTTTTATTATCTGGTACATGGAAGACAATAAATATTAGCTGCATAAACTCTCCAACATGGAGTGTTAATTCAGATGATGAATTAATATATTTGTCATGTAGAAAACATTCTAGAAATGCAGGAAGTAAGAGAATAGTGAAATTTTGAACAAGCAAACTTCTGAGTTCCTTTGTGAAATTCTACAAATCACTGCTTTGTAGGGAGTCATACAGATAGATATCCTCTCCTAAACCAAGTATGTTCTTTTCCCATAAACTCCCATTCCATATGGGGCTAATCTGTATCCAACTTGCAATTTAATGGAGTGGCTAAATGTGCATGCTACCATAAGCCTCAGTAGATAAAAAGAGAGTTATAGCTATAATTATATATTTGTGATTTCCTGTTGTAGCAATTTCAATACTACAACAGTATGTTGTAGTATTTATATGAATTTACATGATTTTTTTTCTAAATCTTATTTACTGACATATGGATAATGTGACTTCACTGCGAAGATTTTCCTAAAATATTCAGTTTTGTACTTCATATCATTTCCAAGTTTTCAGACTATGCATTCCATCCTGGTGAAAATCAATTCTCCATATTTGCTTTAGTGTTCATAGAGAATGAAATTCACAGAAAAAGAATTAAGTTAACATATTTCACTAGTACAATCTAAACCAAGATAAATTAGATGCATCTTTTCCTCTAGGCAGTGGAGCAAAAGCAGACAGTAATTTAGTCACAGTGCATATCTAGAAAAATTTACCATTTGTAAATATGTCATAATCTAAGGAAAGGTGGATCTACTATAGTATTTTACAACTTTAATACTGTCTTATGTGTACACAAATTTATGAACTGGATACACTATGTTCTCTACTAGGTTCACAGTTTTATCTATGCTGCAAATTTATTTCTTTCAATATGAACTGGAGAATGATTAGGCTAAGCCAACAAAATATAATCATCTACTATGAACTAACTGCAGTTCGCCATTACCATGTTGGCGCCTTGAACAGAGGTTAGACATTTTTCAAATTGTTTTATTACTTTGTTGAAAAAATTAGTAGCTAAGCTGATGTAAAAGAAAAAGATACCTATAAATTATTGACAATGGAAGATCCCTGTGTAAATCTGCAAATCTGTATTATGCATAAAGTGGAATGTTTTCCATTTCCAAAAATAATTTTTGATAGCTGATCAGAACAAAGTAGTTTACTCCCTTTCTTTTTTTCTCATCATTATTCTTATAATCTTCTATTGTTCATAGTCTTGTTGATTTATTACACGCATGCATCTCTTTTTAAACAAATATGAGGAATATGTTTTGTATAATAAATTCCATACACTTAAATATTAAACTTTGACAAATGTAACAGACATGCATTCCTTTAAAATCACCACCAAATTCGAGACACAGAAATCTCCTCCAAGAAGCTACTTGTTCACCTTGGCTTTCTATTCATCATGCCATCATTCCCAGAAAAACATGACTGCTTTTTCACTCTAGATCAATTTGCATTTTCTACAATTTTACGTAAAGTTTATACAACATACATTCTTTTTATCTGATTCTTCAACTTCAATTTAATATGATTTTAAGATTCGTCATCATAGATGACCTATGTATCAGTAGTTTATTCCATTTTATTGCTGAGATGTATTTCATTGTATGGATATATCACAATAGCTTTAGCTATTTACCAGCTGATGAGCATTTGTGTTGTTGCCAGTTTTGACTATTGAAAAAAAATCTGCTGTGAACATTTGTAAACAAATGCTTCTATAGACATATTTTTATTTTATAGGGGTAAATGCCTTTGAGTAGAATAGGTGGGTTATATGGTAGGTATATGTTTACTTTTATTAGAAACTGTTAAACTATTTCTCATGGTTGTACTATTTATATCACCATTCACAGTGTAACAGATTTTTAAATTTCTGCATTTTTGCTACCTCTGATTTTATCACTCTTTTTAATTTTTGCCTCTCTACTATGTATGCATTTAATTGTGGTTTATTTTGAATTCCCATGATCATTAATAATTTGAGCATCTTAGTCATTCTTAACTCTCTCTTTATAAAGTGCATTTTCAAATCCTTTGCTCATTTTATTGGATTTATCTTATTTTTAAGTTTTAAAAGTTTTGTATATACTCTGAATAAAATCTACTTGTCTATATACATGTTGTTAATATTTGTTCTAATCTGTGGCTTGCTTTTATATTTTGTTAGTGGTATCTGTCAAAGAGAAAAATATTTCATTTTTGAGAAAGTCCAGGTGAAGCCCACACAGATATTTTCTTACATTTCCTTCCAGGAGTTTTATAGCATTACCCTTCACATTTAAGCAAATGATTTATTTTGAGTTAATTTTTGTATATCAATTTGAAATAAGGTTGATATTTGTTATTTCCATAAGGTTATCCTACTGTTACAGTAAATTTTTTTGAAGACTATCCTTTCTCATTAAATTGCCTTATTGTCTTTGTTGTAAATTAATTGACCATATACATAGTATGGATCTAATTTTTCAATTTCTTTCTTGATATATATCTTTTCATATATATATATTCTAATATGTATATCAAAAAATATTTTATTGTAATTACCAACAAAATGCAGCAAGCAACAACATAAAATTCATGATGTCCAACAACAAAAAACGATTACCAAGCATGCAAAAAACAATAAATATATCTATAATTAGGAGACAAATCAAGTAATAGAAACAGAACCAGAAATACGTGGAGAAAATTTGAAGACAGCGATGTAAAACATCTAATATAAATACGCTCCTCTTTATGATTGAGAGTGTAGAGGAATACATAAGCATGAGGAAGTGGTAAATGAGATATTTTTAAAAAGAGAGACCCCAAATAGAACTAGATATGGAATAAGAATATAATAAATGAAAAATATGCAAGATGGGATTAGCAACAGATTAGGCAGTACAGAAAAAAATGATCACTGAATTCAAAGATAAAACCATCAAAATATTCAAATGGAACAATTTAAAAAAATAATGAACATAATATGTGGTAAAATGCTGGTCTAGTGTTTATGCAACTGTAGTCCCAGAATGGAGTGGGTGAAGGGGTGAGAGTAGTAAAAAGAAAATATTTGAAACTTAATAGCTGAAAATTTCCCAAATTCGATGAAGAATATAAGCCCACCACTCCTATAAGCTCAACAAACACCATTCAGGATAACAATTAAAAATGCCTATCTTTCAACAATGAAAGCAAAAGAAAGCTTTATCTATTTATTCATTTTATTTATTTATTTTTGAGACAGAGTCTCACTTTGTCACCCAAGCTGGAGTGCAGTGGCATGATCTCAGCTCTCTGCAACCTCTGCCTCCTGGGTTCAAGCAATTCTGATGCCTCAGCCTCCCAAGTAGCTGGTCTACAGGCATGCACCACCATGCCTGGCTAATTTTTATATTTTTTGGAGAGACGGGGTTTTGCCATGTTCTCCAAGGCTGGTCGTGAACTCCTGACCTCAAGTGATCCGCCCACCTCGGCCTACCAAAGTGCTGGCATTATAGGCTGGAGCCACCATGCCAGGCCAGAAACCCTTTTTAAATCAACACAAATGTGAAGATTTCATTTCCATCAGAACTCAACTACAAGAAATGTTAAGGGAAGTTCCTCAGGCAGAAGGAAAATGATACCATATAAAAATGTGAGCTACACAGGAACTGAAGAACAACAACAATTATAAGAATGTGGTGAGATGTAGAACAAAGTTTTTCTCGTTTTAATCTCTTTAGAAGATAACTAACTAGTCATATTAGTTGTTGGCAGGAGGCCTTAGTTCCTTGCCACATGGTCCTCTCTATAAAGTTGCTTGAGTGTTCTTACTGGCTGTTATCTTCCCACAAAGCAAGTGATCCAAAAGAGTGTATGTGAGGAAGAAACTGCGATGCCTGGTATAACTCCATCCAAAAGTCATATATACTTTCACTTTCACCACATTGTAGTCATTGTATGTGAGTCACTAAGTCCACAATTTAGGTGAGAAAAGTCTTTTGAAGAGAGTAATTTCAAGGAATGTGTGGACATATTTAAAAATCACCACAGGTATGTGAGTGTTTAACAGCTGAAAATAATAAATATTATTTTTTGTCACCACAATATTCAGAGCCTCGTTTTTTTGTGAAAAGGAAACCATTTTGCTTTGGAGAAATTATACTTTACTCATTTATCACCTAGATATGGTGGGACAGTGAGCCCAGCAGCGCTCCACTCACTCCCTGACTCATGGTAATCTAGGAGAGGCCACTGGACACTGAGGAAGTAAAAACTTGATGAGTGACTTCACAGCACCTGCTGTTTTTGTGTATCTGCCATGGGTCTTTTCTGGTAACTTATTGCTCCATTTCAGGGCATACAGTGATCAATTCAGGAGTACAGACATAAATAATCATAAATAATGCTGAGCAATCATAGACCACCTCTATTCTTCTATGTAGAGTATTGATCTTCGTGTCAGACTCTTTAGGTTGGGATACTGGGTCCATCACTATGGAGATAGGTAATCTCATTAAATTTCCTACGGCCTTGAAAAAAATTACTTAAACTTCTTTGAATTCCAGTTTCCTCATATCTAAAATTGAGATAAAAAAAGTACCTGTCTCACTGGTTGTTATGAATATTAAAAGAGTTAAAACGGGTAGTTATATATTTATGCTTATATGTATAATTGTGCTTATATTTATAATTATAAATATTCATATATACTTATTCATATACATTTATATTTACATATATTTATGTGTAGCCCCAGAGAGGATCTGAATCTGTGGCTATTGACATCTGATTTCTTCGACATACAGAAAAAGACTTTTGGAGGAATAAAATCCAACAAAAAGAATGAAAATTAAAAGGTAGTAACAATATCATGATTTGAAACCCTGAATCCAGATGTGTCTGAATCCATATGAGGACTCCACTATTCAGAAAGCCAATCAATTTCCTTTCTTGTTGCCTAAGTTAATTTCAAACTTGCATTTGAAAGGATCCTGAGAAATACAGTATGTAGAACTAGTAGCACTGGTCTTAATAGCATGAGTTGCCAAGAATGTTGACTTCTGTTGCCCACAGTCATTATAGTACATACAATTTTAATAAAGAGAAAACTGAAGATGCTAATAAATTTTGAATGGTAAGTGGTGATCTTAGTATCCAAGTAGGTGAGCTGGAACGGGGGAATTGATTTGAAATTCTCACTTACTGGATCATTGTCTAGGAAGATTTGATCTCTGCCCTGAAACAGGAAGGGTACTTCAGATGAAGTGAGGCCTGATCAATTGCCCAGAGGAAAAAGAAATTATCAAAAAATAAATGCCAAAAGTTATACCAAAAAGGGTAGGGGCAAGGGTAAGTGGATGCTGGTATTAGAGAATTACAAAAAATCTTTAACATCTTTAAAATTTTGCTTAAAAGTTATATGTAATTTTTGTCTATTTCAAAGCACTAATAAATTATATTAACCAATTCCCTATCCACCAATTTCTTACCCTGAATACCTCAGTTTTATACCCAAATATTTCCAAAGTTATTTTGATGCAGTAAAGAATTTTAAATATCTAATAACTTAAGTTTGTGATACCTCTTGGTTTATTATTATTATTACTATTATTATTATACTTTAAGTTTTAGGGTGCATGTGCACAATGTGCAGGTTAGTTACATATGTATACATGTGACATGCTGGTGCGCTGCACCCACTAACTCATCATCTAGCATTAGGTATATCTCCCAATGCTATCCCTCCCCCCTCCCCCCACCCCACAACAGTCCCCAGAGTGTGATGTGCCCCTTCCTGTGTCCATGTGTTCTCATTGTTCAATTCCCATCTATGAGAGAGAACATGTGGTGTTTGGTTTTTTGTTCTTGCAATAGTTTACTGAGAATGATGATTTCCAAGTTCATCCATGTCCCTACAAAGGACATGAACTCATCATTTTTTATGGCTGCATAGTATTCCATGGTGTATATGTGCCACATTTTCTTAATCCAGTCTATCATTGTTGGACATTTGGGTTGGTTCCAAGTCTTTGCTATTGTGAATAGTGCCACAATAAACATTCGTGTGCATGTGCCTTTATAGCAGCATGATTTATAGTCCTTTGGGTATATACCCAGTAATGGGATGGCTGGGTCAAATGGTATTTCTAGTTCTAGATCCCTGAGGAATCGCCACACTGTCTTCCACAACGGTTGAACTAGTTTACAGTCCCACCAACAGTGTAAAAGTGTTCCTATTTCTCCACATCCTCACAAGCACCTGTTGTTTACTGACTTTTTAATGATTGCCATTCACACTGGTGTGAGATGATATCTCACTGTGGTTTTGATTTGCATTTCTCTGATGGCCAGTGATGGTGAGCATTTTTTCATGTGTTTTTTGGCTGCATAAATGTCTTCTTCTGAGAAGTGTCTGTTCATATCCTTTGCCCACTTTTTGATGGGGTTGTTTGCTTTTTTCTTGTAAATTTGTTTGAGTTCATTGTAGATTCTGGATATTAGCCCTTTGTCAGATGAGTAGGTTGCAAAAATTTTCTCCCATTTTGTGGGTTGCCTGTTCACTCTGATGGTAGTTTCTTTTGCTGTGCAGAAGCTCTTTAGTTTAATTAGATCCCATTTGTCAATTTTGGCTTTTGTTGCCATTGCTTTTGGTGTTGTAGACATGAAGTCCTTGCCCATACCTATGTCCTAAATGGTAATGCCTAGGTTTTCTTCTAGGGTTTTTATGGTTTTAGGTCTAATGTTTAAGTCTTTAATCCATCTTGAATTGATTTTTGTATAAGGTGTAAGGAAGGGATCCAGTTTCAGCTTTCTACATATGGCTAGCCAGTTTTCCCAGCACCATTTATTAAATAGGGAATCCTTTCCCAATTGCTTGTTTTTCTCAGGTTCATCAAAGATCAGATAGTTGTAGATATGTGGCGTTATTTCTGACGGCTCTGTTCTTTTCCATTGATCTATATCTCTGTTTTGGTACCAGTACCATGCTGTTTTGGTTACTGTAGCCTTGTAGTATAGTTTGAAGTCAGGTAGCGTGATGCCTCCAGCTTTGTTCTTTTGGCTTAGTATTGACTTGGTGATGTGGGCTCTTTTTTGGTTCCATATGAACTTTAAAGTAGTTTTTTCCAATTCTGTGAAGAAAGTCATTGGTAGCTTGATGGGGATGGCATTGAATCTATAAATTACCTTGGGCATTATGGCCATTTTCACGATATTGAATCTTCCTACCCATGAGCATGGAATGTTCTCCCATTTCTTTGTATCCTCCTTTATTTCATTGAGCAGTGGTTTGTAGTTCTCCTTGAAGAGGTCCTTCACATCCCTTGTAAGTTGGATTCCTAGGTAGTTTATTCTCTTTGAAGCAATTGTGAATAGGAGTTCACTCATGATTTGGCTCTGTGTTTGTCTGTTATTGGTGTATAAGAATGCTTGTGATTTTTGTACATAGATTTTGTATCCTGAGACTTTGCTGAAGTTGCTTATCAACTTAAGGAGATTTTGGGCTGAGACAATGGGGTTTTCTAGATATACAATCATGTCGTCCGCAAACAGGGACAATTTGGCTTCCTCTTTTCCTAATTGAATACCCTTTATTTCCTTCTCCTGCCTAATTGCCCTGGCCAGAACTTCCAACACTATGCTGAATAGGAATGGTGAGAGAGGGCATCCCTGTCTTGTGCCAGTTTTCAAAGGGAATGCTTCCAGTTTTTGCCCATTCAGTATGATATTGGCTGTGGGTTTGTCATAGACAGCTCTTATTATTTTGAGATACGTCCCATCAATACCTAATTTATTGAGAGTTTTTACCATGGAGGGTTGTTGAATTTTGTCAAAGGCCTTTTCTGCATCTATTGAGATAATCATGTGGTTTTTGTCTTTGGTTCTGTTTATATGCTGGATTACATTTATTGATTTGCGTATATTGAACCAGACTTGCATCCCAGGGATGAAGCCCACTTGATCACGGTGGATAAACTTTTTGATGTGCTGCTGGATTCAGTTTGCCAGTATTTTATTGAGGATTTTGGCATCAATGTTCATCAAGGATATTGGTCTAAAATTCTCTTTTTTCGTTGTGTCTCTGCCCGGCTCTGGTATCAGGATGATGCTGGCCTCATAAAATGGGTTAGGGAGGATTCCCTCTTTTTCTATTGATTGGAATAGTTTCAGAAGGAATGGTACCAGTTCCTCCTGTACCTCTGGTAGAATTCGGCTGTGAATCCATCTGATCCTGGACTCTTTTTGGTTGGTAAGCCATTGATTATTGCCACAATTTCAGCTCCTGTTATTGGTCTATTCAGACATTCAACTTCTTCCTGGTTTAGTCTTGGGAGAGTGTATGTGTTGAGGAATTTATCCATTTCTTCTAGATTTTCTAGTTTATTTGCGTAGAGGTGTTTATAGTATTCTCTGATGGTAGTTTGTATATCTCTGGCGTCGGTGGTGATATCCCCTTTATCCTTTTTTATTGCATCTATTTGATTCTTCTCTCTTTTTTTCTTTATTAGTCTTGCTAGTGGTCTATCAATTTTGTTGATCTTTTCAAAAAACCAGCTCCTGGATTCATTAATTTTTTGAAGGGTTTTTTGTGTCTCTATTTCCTTCAGTTCTGCTTTGATTTTAGTTATTTCTTGCCTTCTGCTAGCTTTTGAATGTGTTTGCTCTTGCTTCTCTAGTTCTTTTAATTGTGATGTTAGGGTGTCAATTTTGGATCTTTCCTGCTTTCTCTTGTGGGCATTTAGTGCTATAAATTTCCCTCTACACACTGCTTTGAATGCGTCCCAGAGATTCTGGTATGTTGTGTCTTTGTTCTCATTAGTTTCAAAGAACATCTTTATTTCTGCCTTCATTTTGTTATGTACCCAGTAGTCATTCAGGAGGAGGTTGTTCAGTTTCCATGTAGTTGAGCAGTTTTGAGTGAATTTCTTAATGCTGAGTTCTAGTTTCATTGCACTTTGGTCTGGGAGATTGTTATAATTTCTTTTCTTTTACATTTGCTGAGGAGAGCTTTACTTCCAACTATGTGGTCAAGTTTGGAATAGATGTGGTGTGGTGCTGAAAAAAAATGTATATTCTGTTGATTTGGGGTGGAGAGTTCTGTAGATGTCTATTAGGTCCGCTTGGTGCAGAGCTGAGTTCAATTCCTGGGTATCCTTGTTGACTTTCTGTCTCGTTGATCTGCCTAATGTTGACAGTGGGGTGTTAAAGTCTCCCATTATTAATGTGTGGGAGTCTAAGGCTCTTTGTAGGTCACTCAGGACTTGCTTTATGAATTTGTGTGCTTCTGTATTGGGTGCATATATATTTAGGATAGTTAGCTCTTCTTGTTGAATTGATCCCTTTACCATTATGTAATGGCCTTCTTTGTCTCTTTTGATCTTTGTTGGTTTAAAGTCTGTTTTATCAGAGACTAGGATTGCAACCCCTGCCTTTTTTTGTTTTCCATTTGCTTGGTAGATCTTCCTCCATCCTTTTATTTTGAGCCTATGTGTGTCTCTGCAGGTGAGATGGGTTTCCTGAATACAATACACTGATGGGTCTTGACTCTTTATCCAATTTGCCAGTCTGTGTCTTTTAATTGGAGCATTTAATCCATTTACATTTAAAGTTAATATTGTTATGTGTGAATTTGATCCTGTCATTATGATGTTAGCTGGTTATTTTGCACATTAGTTGATGCAATTTCTTCCTAGTCTCGATGGTCTTTAAAATTTGGCATGATTTTGCAGTGGCTGGTACCGGTTGTTCCTTTCCATGTTTAGTGCTTCCTTCAGGAGCTCTTTTAGGGCAGGCCTGGTGGTGACAAAATCTCTCAGCATTTGCTTGTCTGTAAAGGATTTTATTTCTCCTTCACTTATGAAGCTTAGTTTGGCTGGATATGAAATTCTGGGTTGAAAATTCTTTTCTTTAAGAATGTTGAATATTGGCCCCCATTCTCTTCTGGCTTGTAGAGTTTCTGCTGAGAGATCTGCTGTAAGTCTGATGGGCTTCCCTTTGTGGGTAACCTGACCTTTCTCTCTGGCTGCCCTTAACATTTTTTCCTTCATTTCAACTTTGGTGAATCTGACAATTATGTGTCTTGGAGTTATTTAAGACGATATAGACTGAAACTTGCTATAAAAGATATGACTATTTTCCCTTTGAAATTATGTGTGAATTTGTATATTGTATATGTATATTGTATATATAAGTGTATATATAGACTCACATAATAACATATGTATTCTCTTAACCAAACAATTTTGTACTATATTCTCTATTTTTTGCTAAAGCTTATTTTGAAAAGTGATATGACAAGTTACCATTGAGACAATTCATTGTGAAAAAGAAAAGCATAGGAAAACAATTGAATAATTATCTTCAATAGAAAATAAAAGTATTATTTACTTCCTAGTGCTCAATAAAAGATTTAACATTCATCTGTTCAAACAATGGAAATTAAATGACCACAAGGAAAATAATATGAATGCTACTTTTTTTATAAAGAAAACATTTTTAAAAATCAATTGCCATAATATTAGCAGCAAATCTTAGTTAGTATTCTAACCAGGAACTGAGAAATGATTACTAATACTAATAATGAATAACATAAAATGAAATCAGACCAACTTTGCAGAGACGAAAACAAATGCCTTTGTGTCCATTATAATTTATTCAGTTAAGTCACATGCAAAATATAACTAAAATCAACCACTGATAACAAATATAAAGTGTCCAACAACATCTAAAAAATGAGGAATGTTTCAAAATATTGAAACTGAAAAATATTTTGACACTTGATTGATTCAATTTTTTATTATTTGCTCAGACATATAATCTTCATGTAGGAAAAGCTTTCATGTCACAATTTTATCAATATTATTTGTTAGAAGCACACAATCATATTATAAGTTGGTAGCAAGTAGATTATAAAAATGCAAAATTAGGGTTCATAGATATAGCCTGGTACTGCAATATCCCATTCCTTTGAACATCATGGCAAATTCAGGATAAATATTTGAAAGTAGCAATTTTGTAAATTGAAATAACGCCGATTTTCACTGCTCTGTTTTATTAATACATATTCTAATTACTCTTTATTATCCATGCCATGGGCCATGTTTTGGAATACTAAGCAACAGAAGTTAGTAGATTTACTTTGGCCTTAAACAGATTTTGCATTTGAAAAATTTAATCCACAAAAGGGATTTAAAGGAAGAAAAAAAAATGACCCATTTCTTCTGAGCCTGAAAAAGGCACATCATGCAGAGGAGACCTGGATGCAACCACAGTGAGGAATGACTTATATTCACACCACATGCTAATATTGCAGATTTCACTGCTGTCTTTTCACAGTGAAAATAGCCCACACTTTTGGCCTCGTGTTGAGTAACACACCTGGTAGTGGGAAGAAGATCTTGAAGCAGATGAACTGCTACATTGCTCATAGCACTCACTCTGTGGGGAAGCTGTGCTCATTTTGAGCTCTGCTGTGGATGAAAAGACAAACCAATAACCTGTGGAAAGTCGAAACACACATAAAATGAACCTTGATAGGCCAATAATGGAGAAACCAATCAAAAGACAACATATTAGCCAGCACACTAACTCTGATTGATTCACTATACTTTCTCTAACAAGGCACTTATGCTCCTTGTTAATGTAACTGGCTTGTTCTCTTTTCTCTAAATTTTGAATGTTTATAAAGCTAGTCCCTTTAAAAAAATGTTTTATATCTTTTTTCTCACGTGTTACATTGACAGTCTCGTATAGGATTTTATATAATATTTGTTTTCCCCTTGTTCTTCATAATCATTTAGCTTTTGTGTATTATAATTATTATTACCTTTAATCATATTATTTTCTCAACAAATAATTGTTCCCTAATATCATTGCTATTATTATTCTTTCCCTAATAAATGATCAGTGTAAAAGAATTATATCAATATATCCTAGAATAACCATCCTATTCTTTAAATGCCTATGAAAAAGAATTCTACATTCTCATTTCCAAATTTTCACATTCATAAAGTTCTTTCACATTCCTGAAGTCCTTCCTTTCATCAAACCTAAACTATTCCTATTTCAAATTATATCCATTTGCTGTGGGTCATTGAAAATAGGCAACTGTTGATTGTGTTTTCTGCACAGTGAATATTAAAGATGAAATTGTCAAGGAACCATTGAAATGTGACATCTTAAATCATGAAGACAGAAGATATCTTGAAAGTTCATTGTCTTATCTTGAAGTCAATATCTAATTAACTTCAGGAACACTGACAATTATTTTCCTGATTAATACTCCAAAACATAAGTAACCAAATTAGGTCTTTGTTGCAATAACATTATGGTAAGTTTATTGTTTTAAATTAATTATACCATCTTACACTGTTGTGTTTAATTATTAGTAAGTTTATTTACCTGATCTTTCATTGACTCAGTGGTCTTTTCCTTATACAAAACAACCTTATGTATCTAACCAATTAGAACATGATTTATAATTTTTTGAGCAAGATAATATAAGAATATTATTGATGGTATTTTCCTATGCTTTTGAATGGTATACTAATTGAATTTTAAATGACTCATATATATCAAACCTCAGTTTAATTTATTTAACAAACACATTTGTTGCACTCGCCATGTACCAGGCATAATTATAAGTGCTTTAATAATATTAATTCATTTAATCTTATTAACAATAAATTATATTCTAATCACAATTCTAGTGTTGAGAAATGCACCAAAGTAACACTGAATATAATATAAGTAGTAGAGATGGAATTTGAACCCAGATAACCCCAGTTCCAGAGTTAGTTCTCTTAAACACTGTTTCATGAAATCAAAAAGGAAAGGGATGGTGGACATTATGGAAGGATGGCTATGGCAACATAGTTTTTGAGTCTCATAAACATACAGAGAGCAGCTGGATAGTAAAGCACACAAAACAACTAGATCATATGCCCAAAACTTATAAGCAACATTTACAGCAAATTGAGAAGGCAAGGTATTCCTACAAACTTCAAAATACAAATGATTGAGAACCAACCATCAACAACCACAAGAGTCGCATGACAGCAGCCTTTCTGCAGGACAAAGCAGAAAAAGCAACAAAGTGTCTTGTCATAGCATTCCAATTTGAAGACAGCAGCAGAACTGAGAGAGCTTTTGCCAAATCCAGTATGAAGTGAGTTGAGAAGTCCACAGTAAGATAACACGAAAAGGTGCAGTTTGGCCCCTGGAAAATCTCAAAATAAGCAAGTTAGGTTTCCTAGGCATAAGAGAAACTACCTACTTGAAATAAAAATTGAGTAAAATAATTACAATAGAGATAAAGGTTAAGTGAAGTTTCAGAGAAAAGTAGGGAAAAAACACAACCAGGAAATCAGAAAGCAAGCTACTACAGTGTTGACATTACATGAAAACAATAAAAGGAATTGAGAGAAATTTTAAAAATCTCCTAGAAACAGACCACCTTCCAAAAGTTTAGAAGCAAAAATAATTTCACATCAAAATAAGATATAAAAATATTGAAGTCAAATTCCATACAAAGTTTTTATATGAAAGTATAAGAAAAAGATACTGTATGGACAAACTATAAAATACTATAGGTCATTCAAAATGACCTAAAGTAAAATTAAAATGACTTAAGATTAAAAAAAGCTATTCAAGAATGTCATGAACGAAAACCTGAGAAGTATATTAAGAGAACTCAGGAAAGAGAAATAAAAAAAAAAATCCAACTTTTCAGAAATAAAGAATAAATTAGAGAAACATAAAATAGGTAACACCTTAACATTAATAAAAGGAAAAAAGGGGACCCTTTTTAAAAATCAGAGTAAATGAAAGAAGAGGTTAAAAAGTATTAGAAAGTGACAACTATTGAAGATAGGCAAAGGTAGAATTTTCAATAGACAATAACAGCCCAAAGGATGGAAGAGGAATAAACAAAAAAGAAAACAGCACTAAAAATTTCAATTCAGGAAAACTTCCTAATATAAAGAAGAGTTTTAAATTACATATTAAGAGAGCATATCAGCTGGGCATGGTGGCTCATCCCTGTAATCCCAGCACTTTGGGAGGCTGAGGTGGGCAGATCACCTGAGGTCAGGAGTTCGAAACCAGCCTGGCCAACATGGTGAAACCTGTCTTTACTAAAAATACAAAATTAGCCGGGTGTGGCACACGCCTGTAATCCCAGCTACTTGGGAGGCTGAGGTAGGAGAATCGCTTGAACCCTGGAGGCAGAGGTTGCAGTGAGCCAAGCTCGTGCCATTGTACTCCATCCTGGGCAAAAAAGAGTTAAACTCCATCTCAACAACAACAACAACAAAGAACATATCACTTCACATACATAAGAATATGGTCCCAAAATGACCAATGCCAACACATACGGGGCTTCAAAGAGAAAGGACAACTTTTTGATATTATGTTAATTAATTAATCAAGGAGAAAGAACTAGTTTATCATTAGTCTCTTCGACAATGACATTTAACCCCAAAGAAAACATAAGTAAATGAAAGATATAGTATATTCAAGATATGCAACGAAAACAAATAAAGATTTTAAACTCAGCAAAACTGAGTGCAAACTATTATCAATATGACAGAACTTAAAAAATATTGTTCCCTTGAGCCCTTCATAGGGAATTTACTAAAGGATGAACTTCAGACAACTAAGATGAATAGAAAACATCACTATAAGGGTGAGCAGTGAGCACTAAACTTATGGATGTTTATAGATATAAAACAAAATGAAGGTTGTCATGGAAAGAGTATTGTTTGAATAGCTATGTGCTCTGATATTTTTAAATGATGGCATAAAGGAGGAGATCTTTTATGAAAAAATACTTTTGACTGTCCTTATTAATTATATAAGCAGTGGAATATTCATATTATTATTCCAAGATTATTGTGTGTCTTATGCTGTATAAAACAAGTGAGTAATTATCATCATTTGTGATCTCAAGATAAGGGTTTTTAGAGTTGGAGAAATATAGATGGAATGTAGAAGATGTTAAGCTAAAAAGAAAAAAAAAGGAAAACACGAAACCTGCATTTGAATTGGAATTATCAATATCAATCATGCTATTGAAACGCTAACTTTCATATTTTGCTGACTACGTAGTTACGTAATACAGTCCAGCTGAAATGAGCACACTTAACTGCCAGATTATAGTCTTAAATGATCACTTATCACTAAAAGAAAGTGAGGCTCTGTGGGGATATGGCTGATTTCAGGACTGGAGCAGGGAATGTGGAAAATGAAACTAGTATGTCTGACTCCATATCATACATCAAGGAAGCCATCCAAGGCCATTATAATCATGTTAAAATGATTCAAAAGCCAATTTGTAGAGGCTTTTAGTGGCTAGTGATAGACAAAATATTTCATAATAATACACTTAAAAACTAATTGGTAAGTGTTGAAGGATAACAGGCAACCAATTAATTCTCTTGAATATGGATATAAAGCAGGACAGAGTCAAGAATTTATCAAGCCTTTCCAATTTGAATTTTCCATTGGTTAACCAAGTACAAGATGAGGGGATGTGTCTCTTCATAAAAGTATTCAATTAATAAATTAATAGAAATAATAGAGGAAATTCCCTGGTGAATTAATGAATTGATGCATTAGAACCACTTCTGATAATATCACAAAAAAGAGATAATGTAGACATGATTTTGCTGCCTATAAAATTCAGATTATGAGATATTCTCTACAGGTCAAATATGCAGTGTTTTTCAGCAGACTATAAAAGGCTTAAAAATAGCAAAATTTTAGTACTACTAAATTATGTTACCTAGGAATCCTCACTTGGATGTAACATTATAAAGAAATATACGGAATGATAACTAAAATAGTCAGAATAGTTATCACTTTTGGGAGGAGAGAGAAGGTTGGAAACGGTATAGGAATTATGGAGAGACCTCTAGGTAGCTGGCAAGTTTTTATTTATTGACTAGAGTGGTAGTTACAAGGTTGTTCACCCTAAAATATCTCATTGAGCTACACATATGTGTGCTTTTCTACATCTGCATTTCATTTTCTAGTAAAAAGTTTAAAAAAAAAACACTGATTTTTCTTTAATGAAGCATTCACTTAGCCACACATGTATTTTCCAAGTGTACAACTTTAACTCAAAATAGATATTTTTTATCTTAAATCTCATTTGGGGCACAAGAATTCATCGGGTCTTTCAAACCAAATATCAGAAAGTCATTGTATATGTCATGTTTCTTTCGTGCCAGATCTAATGTGGCTCTTCTGCTTTCTTAACATTTCCACACATATCTCCCTTTCTTGTCAATCACTTCAACAAATCCTCCTTCCAGAATTCTAATACTTCTTTCTTGTGTGATAGAAATTGCCTGCTAATCACTACATTCTGGTTATCTTCCACTTTATCTTCCATAATACTACCAAAGTGGTATTTTAAAACTTAACCTTTATGATATTATCATTCATGACTAGGATGTCAAATGTAATTTAAAGTAGATGTAGGAGTAGGTTTTCTTTCTCTCAGTAGAACTTAAATATATAAATACATTTTTTGTAAACTTCAATTAATACTATTTTAAAGCAGG
This sequence comes from Gorilla gorilla gorilla, assembly GCF_029281585.2. Lineage (NCBI taxonomy): Eukaryota > Metazoa > Chordata > Mammalia > Primates > Hominidae > Gorilla > Gorilla gorilla. Next base: position 138,098,938 of record NC_073227.2, read on the forward strand.
TTTAATTCAATTATTGGATGAAGTAATAGGACCAAATTCAATGAATAGAACAAATTCACAAGGGTCTAATGTTTCAAAGAAAATTGAATGATATTTTTCAAGTTACAGAAATTCACCACAATTGGAGCTTATTTTAGCATTTGTTATCTTAGGAGCTGACCATCTAATTAAGCTAAGTTCACTATAGTCATAGGGATCATCCAAAAGATTAAACTTTAGGTCTAGCCATTCAGAATAACTCCAGAGTGCTTGCAGTGATAATTTTGTTATTTTTCAAGATGGCTAGTAGAGTTACAGACAGGACATTCACAGAGTCATAGATATTGCATTTTCAATTGAAAAAATGCCTGAAGGGCCTAACACTCTCACTTCACAAATACTGACATCTAGGGAGAGACACTGGAGGGGTTGCTCAAATTTCTAGCACTAGAGGTGACAGATAAGAGAAGAAACCAGGTCTTTGAACTCTCGATACCCACTGCCCTTTCCTTCAGTATTGTTATGGTTTGGCTATGTCCCCACCTAAATCCCATCTTGATTTTTAGCTTCCATGATTCCCAGGTGTTGTGGGAGGGACCTGGAGGGAGATAATTTAATCATGGGGGAAGGTCTTTACCGTGCCATTCTCATGATAGTGAATAAGTCTCATGAGATCTGATGGTTTTATAAAGGGGAGTTCCTCTGCACAAGGTCTCTTCTCTTGTCTGCCACCATATGAGACATGCCTTTCACCTTCCACCATGATTGTGAGGCCCCCACCAGACACATGGAACTGTAAGTCTATTAAACCTCTTTCTTTTATAAATTGCCCAGTCTCAGATATGTCTTCATTAGCAGTGGGAAAATGGGCTAATACAGTAAATTGGTACCAAGAGCGAGGTGCTGCTGTAAAGATACCTGAATATGTGGAAAAAACTTTGGTACTGCATAATAGGCAGAAGTTGGAACAGTTTGGAGGGCTCAGAAGACAGGAAAATGTGGGAAAGTTTGGAACTCCCTAGAGGCTTGTTAAATGGCTTTGACCAAAATGCTGGTAATGATATGGACAATGAAATCCAGGCTGAAGTGGTCTCAAATGGAGATGAGGAACTTGTTGGTAAGCAGTGCACAGGTGATTCTTGTTATGTTTTAGCAAAGAGACTGTGGCATGTTGCCCCTACCCTAGAGATCTGTGGAACTTTGAACTTGAGAGAGATGATTTGGGGTATCTGGCTGAAGAAATTTCTAAGCAGCAGAGCATTCAAGAGGTGACTTGAGTGCTGTTAAAGGCATTCAGTTTTAAAAGGGAAACAGAGCATAAAAGTTTGGAAAACTTGCAGCCTGACAATGTGATAAACAAGAAAATCCCATTTTCTGAGGAGAAATTCAAGCCAGCTGCAGAAATTTGCGTAAGTAACGAGGAGCTGAATGTTAATCACCAAGACAATGGGGAGAATGTCTCCAGGGCATGTCAGAGAAATTTGTGGCAACCTCTCCCATCACAGGCCCAGAGGGCTAGGAGAAAAAAAAACGATTTCAAAGGCCGGACCCAGGATCCCTCTGTTGTGTGCAGTCTATGGACTTGGTGCCCTGTGCCCCAGCCACTCAAGCCATGAATAAAAGGGGCCAAGATGCAGTTCAGGCCATGACTTCAGAGGGTGCAAGCCCCAAGCCTTGGCAGCTTCCCTGTGGTTTTGAGCCTGCAGTGCACAGAAGTCAATAATTGAGGTTTGTGAACTTCCCTAGGTTTCAGATGATGTGTGGAAATGCCTAGGTGTCCAGGCAGATGTTTGCTGCAGGGGCAGGGTGCTCATGGAGAACCTGTGGTGGGGAAGTGTGGAAGGGAAATGTGGGGTGGGTGCCCCCACACAGAGTCCCCAGTGGGGTGCTACCTTGGGATCCCATCCCATGGGGTCCCATCTCTTGCATCAGTGTGACCTGGTTGTGAGACTTGGAGCCAAAGGAGATCATTTTGGAGCTTTAAGATTTTACTGCCCTGTTGGATTTTGGACTTCCATGGGGCCTTTAGCCCCTTTGTTTTGGCCAATTTTTCCCATTTGGAATGGCTGTATTTACCCAATGCCTGTACCCCCCTTGTATCCAGGAAGTAACTAACTTGGTTTTGAATTTACAGGCTCATAGGCAGAAGGGACTTGCCTTGTCTCAGATGAGACTTTGGACTATGGACTTTTGAGTTAATGTTGAAATGAGTTAAGACTTTGGGGAACTGTTGGGAAGGCATAATTGGTTTTCAAATGTGAGGAAATGAGATTTGGGAGGGGCCAGGGAAAGAATGATATGGTTTGGCTGTGTCTTCACCCAAATCTCCTCCTGAATTCTAGCCCCCATAATTCCCACATGTTCTGGGAGGGACCTGGTGGGAGATATATGAATCACCGCGTGGGTATTTTCCATGCTATTCTCATGATAGTGACTAAGTCTCATGAGATCTAATGGTTTTATAAAGGGCACTTTCCCTGCACATGCACTCTTCTCTTGTCTGCCACCATGTGAGTCATGCCTTTTACCTTCCACTGTGATTGTGAGGCCTCCTCTGCGACATGAAACTGTGTGTTCATTAAACCTCTTTTTTTATTATTATTATTGTGCTTTAAGTTCTAGGGTACATGTGCACAACATGCAGGTTTGTTACATATGTATACATGTGCCATGTTGGTGTGCTGCACCCATTAGCTCATCATTTACATTAGGTATATCTCCTAATGCTATCCCTCCCCGCTCCCCCTACCCTACAACAGGCCCCAGTGTGTGATGTTCCCCTTCCTGTGTCCAAGTGTTCTCATTGTTCAATTCCCACCTATGAGTGAGAACATATGGTGTCTGGTTTTTTGTCCTTATGATAGTTTGCTGAGAATGATGGTTTCCAGCTTCATCCATGTCCCTGCAAAGGTCATGAACTCATCATTTTTTATGGCTGCATAGTATTCCATGGTGTATATGTGCCACATTTTCTTAATCCAGTCTATCATTGATGGACATTTGGGTTGGTTCCAAGTCTTTGCTATTGTGAATAGTGCCGCAACAAACATATGTGTGCATGTGTCTTTATAGCAGCATGACTTATAATCCTTTGGGTATATACCAAGTAATGGGATGGCTGGGTCAAATGGTATTCCTAGTTCTAGATCCCTGAGGAATTGCCACACTCTCTTCCACAATGGTTGAACTAGTTTACAGTCCCACCAACAGTGTAAAAGTGTTCCTATTTCTCCACATCCTCTCCAGCATCTGTTGTTTCCTGACTTTTTAATGATCGTCATTCTAACTGGTGGGAGATGGTATCTCATTGTGGTTTTGATCTGCATTTCTCTGATGGCCAGTGATGATGAGCATTTTTTCATGTGTCTTTTGGCTGCATAAATGTCTTCTTTTGAGAAGTGTCTGTTGACATCCTTCACCCACTTTGTGATGGGGTTGTTTGTTTTTTTCTTGTAAATTTGTTTGAGTTCTTTGTAGATGCTGGATATTAGCCCTTTGTCTGATGAGTAGATTGCAAAAATTTTCTCCCATTCTGTAGGTTGCCTGTTCACTCTGATGGTAGTTTCTTTTGCTGTGCAGAAGCCCTTTAGTTTAATTAGATCCCATTTGTCAATTTTGGCTTTTGTTGCCATTGCTTTTGGTGTTTTAGACATGAGGTCCTTGCCCATGCCTACGTCCTGAATGGTGTTGCCTAGGTTTTCTTCTAGGGTTTTTATGGTTTTAGGTCTAACATTTAAGTCTTTAATCCATCTTGAATTAATTTTTGTATAAGGTGTAAGGAAGGGATCCAGTTTCAGCTTTCTACATATGGCTAGCCAGTTTTCCCAGAACCGTTTATTAAATAGGGAATCCTTTCCCCATTTCTTGTTTTTGTCAGGTTTGTCAAAGATCAGATGGTTGTAGATGTGTGGTATTATTTCTGAAGGCTCTGTTCTGTTCCATTGGTCTATATCTCTGTTTTGGTACCAGTATCATGCTGTCTTGGTTACTGTAGCCTTGTAGTATAGTTTGAAGTCAGGTAGCGTGATGCCTCCAGCTTTGTTCTTTTGGCTTAGGATTGACTTGGCAATATGGGCTCTTTTTTAGTTCCATATGAACTTTAAAGTAGTTTTTTCCAATTCTGTGAAGAAAGTCATTGGTAGCTTGATGGGGATGGCATTGAATCTATAAATTACCTTGGGCAGTATGGCCATTTTCACAATATTGATTCTTCCTATCCATGAGCATGGAATGTTCTTCTGTTTGTTTGTATTATCTTTTATTTCATTGAGCAGTGGTTTGTAGTCCTCCTTGAATAGGTCCTTCACATCCCTTATAAGTTGGATTCCTAGGTATTTTATTCTCTTTGAAGCAATTGTGAATAGGAGTTCACTCATGATTTGGCTCTCTGTTTGTCTGTTATTGGTGTATAAGAATCCTTGTGATTTTTGCACATTGATTTTGTATCCTGAGACTTTGCTGAAGTTGCTTATCAGCTTAAGGAGATTTTGGGCTGAGACAATGGGGTTTTCTAGATATACAGTCATGTCATCTGCAAACAGGGACAATTTGACTTCCTCTTTTTCTAATTGAATACCCTTTATTTCTTTCTTCTGCCTCATTGCCCTGGCCAGAACTTCCAACACTATGCTGAATAGGAATGGTGAGAGAGGGCATCCCTGTCTTGTGCCAGTTTTCAAAGGTAATGCTTCCAGTTTTTGCCCATTCAGTATAATATTGGCTGTGGGCTTGTCATAAAGAGCTCTTACTATTTTGAGATACGTCCCATCAATACCTAATTTATTGAGAGTTTTTACCATGAAGCATTGTTAAATTTTGTCAAAGGGCTTTTCTGCATCTATTGAGATAATCATGTGGTTTCTGTCTTTGGTTCTGTTTATATGCTGGATTATGTTTTTTGATTTGCGTTTGTTGAACCAGACTTGCATCCCAGGGATGAAGCCCACTTGATCATGGTGGACAAGCTTTTTGATGTGCTGCTGGATTCGGTTTGCCAGTATTTTATTGAGGATTTTTGCATCGATGTTCATCAGGGATATTGGTCTAAAATTCTCTTTTTTTGTTGTGTCTCTGCCAGGCTTTGGTATCAGGATGATGCTGGCCTCATTAAATGAGTTAGGGAGGATTCTTTTTCTATTGATTGGAATAGTTTCAGAAGGATGGTACCAGCTCCTCCTTGTACCTCTGGTAGAATTCGGCTGTGAATCCGTCTGGTCCTGGACTTTTTTTGGTTGGTAAGCTATTAATTATTGCCTCAATTTCAGAGCCTGTTATTGGTCTATTCAAAGATTCAACTTCTTCCTGGTTTAGTCTTGGGAGGGTGTATGTGTCCAGGAATTTATTCATTTCTTCTAGATTTTCTAGTTTCTTTACATAGAGGTGTTTATAGTATTCTCTGATGGTAATTTGTATTTCTGTGGGATCAGTGGTGATATCCCCTTTATCATTTTTTTATTGCATCTATTTGATTCTTCTCTGTTTTCTTCTTTATTAGTCTTGCTAGCAGTCTATCAATTTTGTTGATCTTTTCAAAAAAACAGCTACTGGATTCATTGATTTTTTGAAGGGTTTTTTGTGTCTCCATGTCCTTCAGTTCTGCTCTGATCTTAGTTATTTCTTGCCTTCTGCTAGCTTTTGAATGTGTTTGCTCTTGCTTCTCTAGTTCTTTTAATTGTGATGTTAGGGTGTCAATTTTGAATCTTTCCTGCTTTCTCTTGTGGGCATTTAGTGCTATAAATTTCCCTCTACACACTGCTTTGAATGCGTCCCAGAGATTCTGGTATGTTGTGTCTTTGTTCTCGTTGGTTTCAAAGAACATCTTTACTTCTGCCTTCATTTCGTTATGTACACAGTAGTCATTCAGGAGCAGGTTGTTCAGTTTCCATGTAGTTGAGTGGTTTTGAGTGAGTTTCTTAATCCTGAGTTCTAGTTTGATTGCACTGTGGTCTGAGAGACAGTTTGTTATAATTTCTGTTCTTTTACATTTGCTGAGGAGTGCTTTACTTCCAACTATCTGATCAATTTTGGAATAAGTGCGAGGTGGTGCTGAGAAGAATGTATATTCTGTTGATTTGGAGTGGAGACTTCTATAGATGTCTATTAGGTCTGCTTGGTGCAGAGCTCAGTTCAATTCCTGGATATCCTTGTTAACTTTCTGTCTTGTTGATCATCTAGTGTTGACAGTGTGGTGTTAAAGTCTCCCATTATTTTTGTGTGGGAGTCTAAGTCTCTTTGCAGGTCTCTAAGGACTTGCTTTATGAATCTGGGTGCTCCTGTATTGGGTGCATATATATTTAGGATAGTTAGCTCTTCTTGTTGAATTGATCCCTTTACCATTATGTGATGGCCTTCTTTGTCTCTTTTGATCTTTGTTGGTTTAAAGTCTGTTTTATCAGAGACTAGGATTGCAACCCCTGCCTTTTTTTGCTTTCCATTTACTTGGTAGATCTTCCTCCATCCCTTTATTTTGAGCCTATGTGTGTCTCTGCAGGTGAGATGGGTTTCCTGAATACAGCACACTAATGGGTCTTGTATCTTTATCCAATTTGCCAGTCTGTGTCTTTTAATTGGAGCATTTAGCTCATTTACATTTAAGGTTAATATTGTTATGTATGAATTTGATACGGTCATTATGATGTTAACTGGTTATTTTGCTCGTTGGTTGATGCAGTTTCTTCCTAGTCTCGATGGTCTTTACAATTTGGCATTTTTTTGCAGTGGCTGGTAGCCGTTGTTCCTTTCCATGTTGAGTGCTTCCTTCAGGAGCTCTTGTAAGGCAGGCGTGGTGGTGACAAAATCTCTCAGCATTTGCTTGTCTGTAAAGGATTTTATTTCTCCTTCACTTATTAAACTTAGTTTGGTTGGATATGATATTCTGGGTTGAAAATTCTTTTCTTTAAGAATGTTGAATATTGGCCCCTACTCTCTTCTGGCTTGTAGAGTTTCTGCCAAGAGATCAGCTGTTAGTCTGATGGGCTTCCCTTTGTGGGTAACCCGACCTTTCTCTCTGGCTGCCCTTAACATTTTTTCCTTCATTTCAACTTTGGTGAATCTGACAATTATGTGTCTTGGAGTTGCTCTTCTCGAGAAGTATCTTTGTGTCGTTCTCTGTATTTCCTGAATTTGAATGTTGGCCTGCCTTGCTAGGTTGGGGAAGTTCTCCTGGATAATATCCTGCAGAGTGTTTTCCAACTTGGTTCCATTCTCCCCGTCACTTTCAGGTACACCAATCAGATGTAGATTTGGTCTTTTCACATAGTCCCATATTTCTTGGAGGCTTTGTTCATTTCTTTTTATTCTGTCTTCTCTAAACTTCTCTTCTTACTTCATTTCATTCATTTGATCTTCAATCACTGATACCCTTTCTTCCAGTTGATCGAACCAGCTACTGAAGCTTGTGCATTTGTCACGTAGTTCTTGTGCCATGGTTTTCAGCTCCATCAGGTTATTTAAGGACTTCTCTATGTTGGTTATTCTAGTTAGCCATTCGTCTAATCTTTTTTCAAGTTTTTTAACTTCTTTGCGATGGATTCGAACTTCCTCCTTTAGCTCAGAGAAGTTTGGTCGTCTGAAGCCTTCTTCTCTCAACTCATCAATGTCATTCTCCATCCACCTTTTTTCCATTGCTGGTGAGGAGCTGCGTTCCTCAGTTGCAAATGCAGAAATCACCCGTCTTCTGCATCACTTATGCTGGGAGCTGTAGACTGGAGCTGTTCCTATTCAGCCATCTTGGAACCACCCAACTTCTTTCTTTCGTAAATTTCCCAGTCTCAGATATGTCTTTATCAGCAGCAGGAAAACAGACTAACACAGGTATCAAAATTGAAGAGTTCAGGGCATCGCTAGAGCAAACCAAGGTTTCCAAGAGAGAAACCAAATCTGTCTCGGCCCGTGGAGGCCTTCCTGATCACACATTGAATAGGATGTGTGAGGAAAAAGAAAAAAGAGAGGATTCACTAACTTAGTTCAATCCCAGCTCTGGTTTTGATGTACTTTAAAGTAGCAGGAGACATCATTTATCCACTGAATTTTTCAGTAAAAATGCTACTGAGTCAAATAGTTTATCAACATTTAATTCATTAGATTACAATAAATTGCATATTTTTCATAGAGTGAGTCAAGAACAATTTCAAATCATAGTTCTCATAAAGATGTAAAATAGCACAACTTGCCCTAAGGAAACAGGAACATTTTGAAATTTATAACACCTAACAATTTTTGACCAAACAGGGAAGAAAATATGAATAACGATTATGGCCATCAAGATAGAGGTTAAGAAAAGGAAATTTAAGTCAATCCCCTAACTTTGTATAACATGGGCATGAAAAGAGGAGATTAAGACAGTATCACATCCAGCTTTTGCTCTTTAATGTGAAGATTACATAGAGGAAAATTTTATTTTTTTCACTAAGAAAGCTTTCCAAACACTAAAAATTATCACAAATTATGTTTTATGTATAACATTGTTTCTACTTCCTTTCATTCCCTTAAAAAAAATCATCTTTAGTTTTTTCCTCTGTAAATAAGATTTTGTTTTTCATAGGGAATTCAGAGTACCTGTGTTCCAAGCTTAGAAATCATCCACAATTTATACAAATGAAGTCCACAGTTTAGCCATAAACAATTACAGTTTCAGTATTAGTTATATGTGCCAAATCAAAATGTAGCAAGGAAGGACATAACTTCAAACAGAAAATCTGAATTTATACCAAAAAAATGTGAAACAGGTTTACCGTTACCTTAGCCTTTCACCAGAGAAAACTTACTTCTTGAACTATTTGGTTTAGCTTAAGCTATAGGCTTACATTTCAAAAACACGTATATCAAACGTGAAAGACTGACAGAGGTATTCAAACAAAAGGAATAATTTGCAGTCATTGCTCTGTTATGCCATTTCCTTTTTAATGCCTGAAATAATATTACAAAGAAAGAGAAGATTTTATAAAATAATCATTTATTTAAGCAATATCATTCTTAGTTTATATTAATTATCCTTTCAATACATCTTATTTATATTCTAGTTAAAATTCCCGTATAAGCGTATATGTCTAAACAGGCCATAATAATAAAAAACCTCATCCTTTCCAACTGTATGCATATAAAATTAGCTAACCAAGCTTAACTATGCCTTTTTTAACACCAAAAATAAAAATGTATAAAATGAGGAGGAAAGCCTTGTAAACAACTGAGATGTTTTTCCTTATTTCAAATCTATGAGTACAAAAGGTACATTTGTTCAAACACTACCTGACGGACCTCAAAAAATCCATTCTTTATTAGTCACAGCAAAATTGTAATGCAATGATGTTGTATTTGGAGAATTTTAAAGGATATTGTTTATAAAACTGTTCTTTCCTTTTGTTACTAATATCAGTATGTCTGGATTGCCAGAGGGGTTATTTAAAAAAAAAAAAAGTTGACAATCTTAACAATGCAATTACTTTCATTGTCATTTCAATAACGAATTTATCCGATCGTCTGGATTTGAGCAATTCCTGTGGTTCTAGCTGTAAGAGAGGGAACTTTTTTTCCTCTAAGAAATGAATTGAGGGGATCATCCATCAAGTCTCTAATCACTTCTTTTCTTTTAGCGCACTTGGAACACTGTGTCACTGTGTTAGGAGTGATGCTGAAAAGCTGGCAGCCAAAGATCTCTTTTTACTTCATTATTTCCAGCGGACTCTCAGAAAATCGATAGTCTTTTATAAAGATAAAACTTTATTTGTGTTGCCCTTCTTCTGCATTACTTTAAAATAGGCTACTTATTATACAAGACATAATATAATTGTCATAAACATGCTCCCCAAAAAAGTTTCCTGTTCCTAAAATAAGTAATTCTGATTAAATATATAAAACAATACTAATTTTTGTGAGGTTTTTAAATTTTGATTTGCTTTGAACTTTATCCGCATAGATAAGGTAACACTAAGACCCTTGGGTTGGACATTTAAATAAATATGATTGTTTTTTCTGAAATACCTTGGCAAGATATCAGAGCTACCACTGAGAACTTGACAATTACAACTGCCAATGACTTTGCCCTGACATTGGACAAGAATAAAACAAATGCTTCAATGTACCACGTAGCATTGCCCTGCTTCTTTAAAATTACAGTGTTGTAACTAATTACTCATTCATTTTTCCTTTTATAAAATTATCCTAGTATTTTCCTCCTCTAATATATTAAAACATTTTTAATATAGAAGGAATCCAACATTAAAATGGATAATAAACTTGTTTCATATATTTCTCTGAGTGTAAACAATTGATTTTAAAAAAAAATTATGTCAGACAAATTATATTTCAACATAAATATTAAAAGAAACCTTTTGTTAAAATACATTTTAGGAGTTGGGAAATAAAATTTATAGGAAAAGGCAAAGTAACTGAATTTAAGCAACTTGCACATTAGACGTGACAATATATAATATAATAACTTTCAAACATACAAAATGTCCATACAGAGGAAATAGTGGACAACTATTTCCATCTCTACCTATGGACAAGGCTAGATGAAATAGGCTTAAAATGCAGTCAGAGAAATTTAAGTTGGATATACGAGTACTGAAGGGTTTGGGCTGGGGATAGTGTGAAGACCTCTTCTTAGGCCTTGGCAGAGATTTCTCTCTATGAGTTATAGTTGGTTCCATTGTCTCAATTATTTCTTCTAACTATGACTTGTAGACAATACTGGGAATACATTTATGAAGAAATAATATTTACTATGCAGTTATATGTGGAAACAATCACTTGAGGACTTTTTCAGGTTATCCTTATCACCAACAATATAGCCTAATGTGTAGTAAACATGCAATTACTATTACCTAATTATTAAACCAATAAAAGAAAAGTTACATAGGGTGTTCAGTCAAATATCAAGCAGGAAAGGATGTCACAGTAATTAAAAGCATGGTCTCTGGAGCTGTAGCTAGGATTAAAATCCTAGCTCTTCTACTGACCAGCTGTATGACCCCGGGCAAGTACTTCTATTTTTCTGTGCCCCAATTTCCTCATCTTTAAGATGCAATGTTAAGAAATAAGTAAAAATTAGGTATTTGAAAGACTCAAGAGAAACAGTGGAGAAACAAATAAAAATGAGATTAGACTAGTTTCGGTGAACTTTTAAGAAAGGCAAATTAAGTTAATAACATTAAAGTATATGGCACTGTGGCACAAGAGTCTATCCAGCTTCTACATAATTATTTCACTTATAAACAATTTCCCATTGCAGTCCCTCAAGTTTATCATTTAACATTTTATAACCTTAATTTCCTTTAAATCTGGGGGGGGGGAGGAGGAAATCTACAATAGTGCCTTTGAAACACTTATATAGCATCTTTTATGTCTTAGCTATTCTTCTGAGCACATTGTCATGTATTTTTCAGGTTTTCAAGAAACCTTTGCAACTTTAACGTAGTATTTTGAGGAGTAAAAGTGACACCTGGAAAAAGCCATCCATGAGAACTAACTCCCCACAAACTGATCAGATGTCAGGACTGCGATTTTTCTTCAGAGAGAGCAAAACTATAGGTTAAGATGTGTTTGGAAGGCAGAAATCTGACCAAGAGTCTGTCATGAGGAGCAGACGTACAGAATGATTCACAAGAAGACCTCCTTTCTGTGTATTGAACACCTATCCACAGAGCACATCTTCATTACTAGAGGAGAGCATCCATCAGCTGACATGGTGGTGGCAGCATGGTCACACCTGAGGTGCGGCTTCAGAAAGGAGAGCTTTTCAATAGTTAGATTATTACAGGGCCCAACTAAACGCCTCAGATTCCCAGGAATGTAGATAATAACAATCATGCCTCTGTCTCTCTTTTCCTCACAGACAAAAAGGTAACCTATGTTGCATAATTATAAAAAATTCCAAAATAATAATTTGAAATATACAGGACACTTCAAATAATGCATCTACATGTTTTGAATCATCAGCCTAAAGCCCAAATATTGTTGTGTACCCAGGCACAGTAGGGAGCTGATCATTACAAATGACAGCAACAACATTTTAAAATTATGAATCTTAAGAATATTTAAATAAATGTATAGCAACTAATAAAATTGAAAGCAAAATGTATACTAACTTAACTTATATTTTATTAGCAGATATTTGTCTTTTAAAACTGTTTATTAGTAAATTTAAATTATGTAAAATTTTGCATGTATATCTTAGGATGGCAGATCTATCTTGAGGTCATATTATTCCCCTTGCTTGCAGGTAGAGTCAAATATCCAATTTTTTGTTGGCTTCTCATCCTACTGACTTTGTATTAACTTGACTTCTATTCATTATTTAAATTAAAAATGAAATGGAAATTCCATAATGGGAATTACTTCCCATTGTTAGATTTAAGTTTCAGTCAACAGAATCTCTCATTTTCATCAAGAAATTTTTTAAACGCGTGGGCACAATATTCGTATTCTTTCTTTTAAAAACTCAACTCCTGCACTTCAGCTTAAGCAACAGAGTTAAGACCCTGTCTTAAAAAACAAAACAAAACAAAATAAAACTCTACTCCATCATAATTTTGTGAGTGAATCTACATCAGCTTATTGCTTCAGAACATATAATGTTTCTACCATCAAGATTAGCTAGACTGAATTTGGCCAATTCAGTGCAGCATTCTCTGCTGAGTTTAATTCAATTATGGATAAGAATTCAGTCATAGTCTTGGAAAAAATGACAAGAAAATCTTCTGATTTTGTAGGATAAAAACATGCTTTTGAAAAATACAAACTATATTTTCTACCTCCTTCCTTTGTAGTTAACTCAGGCTCTACTTAAGTCCATTATATTTTATTTTTTGCCTGATTATTATACTAACAATTTTTTCTTTCAAATATTGCCCACAGAATTATTTCTGTATTTATTTCGATGCTGATATGCCACAAAGAAGGAATCACACTGATTGTGCTGCAAAGTAAAAGAAAAAAGTGAGCATAAATGACCCTTTATTGAGCTTTTAATATGGCCTAGTGCCCTTGCTCTGCTACACGTTTCTCTCCAAGCCATATGAGGAGTCCACTCTATGTAAGAACACATGGAGATGAATTATATGAAATCAGGAGTTTAGACTAAGCAAGAGACAAAATCACGAGAAATGATTAATTGCTCTTCTTTCTAAGTAAACAAAAAACAATAAATGTCATCAAGGCTATCTCTCTTTCCTTAAAGTTATATTTGATCTATTATTACCAGTTATTAGCATACTTCTGATATAAACTGGTTTTCCTTTCAGAGAAGCATAATCATTGGAGGAAATGTTTGTCTTTGGGAAAAAAAAAGAAAAAAACAGAAAGTTGTATTTCAGGAAAAAATTAGTCCTCAGAAAAACGGAACAATATGTCTGCATTTTTGGCTATAGTTTCAGCTTATGTACATGTTTCTGCTTACCTTCTTGAAAGAGAAACAAGTTATTCAATGCTACATATGAATCAAAGATCAGATTACTCAGAATCCTGAAAAATAAATTGTGACTCTACATATTCTTTATCCATTTTTAGTAAATGCATGTATTTTTATACAGTTATGCATCCTGATCTGTTGCCATTCAATGTTTTTTGTACAATTTATAGATATCACCACAGGTTTTGTGAGATTGACAAGCAATCTAAAAATAAATGATTCATGGATGAGTGTTCAAGATGGGTGACTAGATGCAGCTGAGACACACCTTTTTCATGCAGAGGAACCAAAATTTGAGTAGTTATTCACACTACAAACAGATCATCTGAGAAAGAACACTGGAATTCAACAGAGAAGCAACAGGAGACACCAAGAATGAGGAAAGGGGATGCAAGGCTGCCTGTTCAGCAGGATTGCTAGGAACTGGAAGCAGCCCCTTGACCCAGGGAAGAGGTAAGTAACAGAACCTTGGGGCTCCACATCCCTATCATGGACTTTTGCATTCCTAGCTACAGGAGAGCTCCTCAACCCTTGCTGGCCTCCAGACAGACATAGGGAGCTCCCTTGAGATCACACAGAGGCACTGCTCAAACTCACATGGAGTCCCACAGGCTCCTGAGCAGTGGGAAGCTGCAGCAGTACCATTTTGGTAAGACATTCCCCAGGGTTCTGCATCCTGCCCTAAGGCTGTTGCTGCCAGCTGTCAAACCAGGGAGGGGGAGGAGAGGCCAGGTACCCACACACGCCAAGGACAAATTCCTCTGCCACTGCCACAGACTGCTGCAGGACCAAGGCACATTCGGACCCTATGCTGCATGCCTGCCAGCCTCTCCAGAAGCTTCCTATCTGGCCATTCCCATGGAGAGGGCCGACCCTTCCTGGTGGCAGATCCACAAGGCAGCTGTTGTTGCCCTGCCTGAGTGTTCCTCCAGTGGCCTGGGACCAGCCTGCCCCTCTCTGTCACAGCTAGTGCTTGAGTCAAGAGGTCCTGAGAATAAGTTCACTGCTCTGATCCCATCAATCCTGGTCTCGGGCCCTCCTTCCAGGGATATGAGAATGAGATTTGCAATCTGTTCTCAACCAGGAGAGGAGCCCCCATGGTCAAAACTGGGAAGACAGTGTGGCGCAGGTTCCTGCTGCAACAGTGGAGCTTAGCACCCCTTCCTTCACAAGACTGGACTGGGAAGGGTATAGCCTGAAAGCTGCGCTTTCTGCCCCAGGAATGGAGTCTCACAGCCTGGGATAGCTTCATGATCTGAATGCAGACTGCTTGGGACAGGGCTAGCCGTTCTGGTCTGCTGCCAGCAGCTAGACACTGAAGGGAGACCCACTGGTTTGGGGGCTTGTGTGGGTCCCACTGGCACCTGGTGGACTGTGGTTTCTTGGCAAGCCATGTCCCCAGAGCAGCCTCCTGAGCACAATAAAAGTGCCTCTTAACCACCCTGGAAATTTGCCCCAGAGGCCTGAAAGTTGTTTCCTAACCATTCAGGGTCAGCAATTGTGCCTGCCATTGGAAAGCCTGGACAGAGGCTTGCCCAACCCAGTTGTGCCCAGCTTTGCCCTCTCCACCTATCTTGGTGTCAGAGCATGGAATGAGACTGGTGAGAGTTCCATGGCCTCACCCATCGCCCAGACATCTGAGTACTTCTGATTATCAAAAGCCAGGCATAAATCCCACTGGGATCACTGCAGCTTCCTCTCTCCTGCAAGCAACACCTCATGGCTGGGAGGTCAATCTGTACAGCCCATTACAACCTCAGCTAACACAATTACACAGCACTTGGCTAGTTCTTAACTGCAGTGTCACCTACTGGCCTGGATATCAAAATTCACAACCTAATAAAATTGCTAACAGAAGTGCACAGCATTGGAGAACAAGATAATCTTTCCAACACCCCCACCTCACCATATCTGCAAGAGGCAGTAAGCCTACTCACACACCCAGCACACTGCTACTACAACTTACAAACAAAACAAAACAAAACAAAACAAAACAAAACAAAACAAAACAAAACAAAAACAGAATTTGAGAAAACCACCACACTAAGACTATCTATAACCAAGGAATTTATACAAAGCCTTGGCCACCAAAAACAGAATAAAAGCCAAAGCCAAAAGACTCTACCTAATTAATGAACAGTTGCATCTGCAAGGGAAGGAAAAAAGTCCCATTCAAGCAAAAGTCAATTCAAAAATAAGAAGTGATACTTTCTCCAGGTGAAAAGAAACTAACATAAAAAGTCTAGCAGATGTTTTGACATTCCCCAATGGATAATACTAGCTCTCTATCAATGCATTCTAATCCAAATGAAAATTCTGAAATGACAGATAAATAATTCAAAATATGAATTGTAAGGAAGCTCAGTGAGATCCAGGGAAAGATAAAAGCCAACACAAAGAGATCAGAAAAACAATATAGTTTATGCATAAAAATTAAACTAAAGAGATCAATATTAAAAAAACACAACTTCTGGAAATAAAAATTTATGGAAGAAATTTAAAATTATAATTGAAAGCTTTAAGAATAGACTAGACCAAGCAGAAGAAATAATTTTAAGCTGGAAGACAGGTCTTTTGAATTTATGTAGCCAGACAAAAATAATGAAAAAAAAATTTTTAATTAACAAAGCATTCCAATACAAGAAATATGCAACTATGTAAAGCGGCCAAACATGAGTCACAGCTATTCCTGAGAGAGAATAAGTAAAAATAAAAAGTTTGGAAAACCTATTTGAGGGAATAATTTAGGAAAAATAGTCTGGTCTTGCTAAAGATTTAGACATCCAGATACAAGAAGCTCAAGAAATAGCTGGAAGATATATTGCAAAATGAACTTCACCAAGACACGTCATCATCAGACTACCCAAAGTCAATACGAAGAAAAACATTCTAAAATCAGCAAGAGAGAAGCATCTAATAACTTACAAAGGAACCCCGTAATACTAGTAGTAGACTTCAGCAGAAACCTTACAAGCCAGAAGAGACTGTGGTCATATTTTCAGCCTTCATAAAAAATACATGAATAAAAATAAAAATAAAATAAAAAACTGCTAGCAAAGAGTTCTGTATCCTACTAAACTAAGCTTCATAAATGGGGGAAAAATAAAGTCTTTTCCAGACAAGCAAATGCTAGGGGAATTTGTCACCACTAGCCCGTATCTACAAGAAATGCTCAAAAGAATCCCAAGCGTGGAAACAAAAGGGCAACACTTGCTGTCAAAAAAAAAAAAAAAAAAAAAGGAAAGAATAAAACATTCTTAAAAAGCATTTACACAATTAAGTCCACACAGCAACTAGGTAACTATTAGTATTGTGACAGGACTAGAACCTCACAAGTCAACAGTAACCTTGAATGCAAATGAACTACATACTGCACTTAAAAGATATAGACTCATGGAATTAATTCTTTTAAAAAAAGATCAAGCCATATGGTGTTTACAAGAAACCCACCTAACTGGTAAAGATATTCACAAAGCCAAAGTCTGCAATTTTTCCTCAAAGGGCTGGAAAAAGATATTCCATGCAGACAAAAATAAAAAGCGAGCAAGAGTAGTTATATAACATAAAGCAGGCTTTAAATCAACAACAGTAAAAATAGATGAAAGGGTCATTATATAATGATAAAAGGATTAATTCAATAAGATGTAACAATCCTAAATGCTTATGCACCCTACACCAGAGTACTCAGATCTACAAAACAAATACTACTAGTACTAAGAAAAGAGATGGATCCCAATACAATAATGGTGGGGGACTTCAACATCCCACTGAGAGCACTAAACATTATCAAGAAAGAAAATCAACAAATAAACTCTGGACTTAAATTGGACTCTAGACCAAATGCACCTACTAGACATTTACAGAACACTTTACATAACAATTGCAAAATATACATTCTTCTTATGTATGAATGGAACATTCTCCAAAATAGATTATATGACAGGCCACAAAGCAAGTCTCAATACATTTTTAAAAAAATCAAAATCATGTCAGGAGTCTTCTCAGACCACAGTGGAATAAAACTGGAAATTAATACCAAGAGGAACTCTGAAAACTAAACAAACACATTGAAATAAAACAACCTAGTCCTGAATGATCATTATGTCAACGATAAAATTAAGACAGAAGTTTTTTTGTTTAATATTGTAACAAATGAAAATACAACACAATATATCAAAAATATCAATACAAATACAAATACAGCACAAAATACAAACACAATATATCAAAACTTCTGTGGTACAGTAAAAGCAGTGCTAAGAGGGAACTTTATAGTGTTAAATGCCTAGATCAAAACGATAGAAAATGCTCAAATTACAAACCCAATGTCACACCTCAAGGAACTAGAATAACAAAAATAAGCTAACCGAAAGCTTTAAGAAGAAGAAAAAAAACAAAGACGAGAGCAGAACTAAATGAAATTGAGACTAAAAATAAGGAACAAAGGATCGGTGAAACAAAAAGTTAGTTATTTGAAAAATAAACAAAGTTGATAGACTGCTAGCTAGATTAACCAAGAAAAAGAGAAGAGTCAAATTAAGCATAACCAAAAATGATAAAGGTGACATTACAACTGATACCACAGAAATACAAATGATCATCAAAGGCTACTATGAGTATCTGTAGGTGCACAAACTAAAAAAATTATAAGAAATGAATGAATTTCTGAAAACATACAATGTAGTATTGTTGAACCAGGAAGAATAGAAAATCTCAAAAGACCAAGAATGAGTAGTGCAATTGAATCAGTAATAAAAAATCTCCTAACAAAACAAAGGCCAAGACCAGATGGATTCTCAGCCATATCCTACCAGATATACAAAAAAGAACTGTTACCAATTCTACTGAAACAGTTTCAAAAAAATTGAGGAGAAGGGAATCTTTCCTAATTCATTTTACAAAGCCAGTATCAACCTGATACTAAGCCAGGAAAGGTCACAAGAAGAAGAGAGAAAACTACAGACCAATATCCCTAATGAATATAGATGCAAAAATACTCAATAAAATTCTGGCAAAACCAATTCAACAGCACATCAGAAAGATAGTACATCATTATCAAGTGTGTTTTATCCCAGGGATGTAAGGATAATTCAACATGCACAAATCAATAAATGTGATTTACCACATAAAAAGAATTATAAACAAAAAGCTTCTGATCATCTCAATGATGCATAAAAAGCATTCAGTAAAATTCAGCATTGCTTAATGATAAAAACTTTCAACCAACTAGGCATTGAAGGAATATACATCAAAATAATAAAAGCCACATATTACAAACCCACAGCTAACATCACACTGAATGGGGGAAACCTGAAAGCGCTCCCCCTAAGAACTGAAACAAGTCAAGGGTGCCCACTTTCACCCAGCCATAATCCACATAGTACTGGAAGTTCTAGCCAGATCAATCAGGCAATAGAAGATAACAAAAGGCAGCCAAACTGCAAAAGAGCAAATCAAATTACCTCTGTTTGCTGATGATAAAATCTTGTACCTAGAAAACCCTAAAGACTCTTCCAAAAAATTCCCAGATTAGATAAATAACTTCGGCAAAGTTTCAGAATACAAGTAACATGTACAATAATCAGTAGCATTTCTATACGCCAGTAACAATTAAGCTAAGAGCCAAATAAAGAATGCAATCTTATTTACAATAGCCACAAAAATAAATTAAAATACCTAGCAATGCATTTAACCAAGAGGTAAAATATCTCTACCAGGAGAACTACAAAACACTAATGAAAGAATTTGCAGATGATACAAACAAATGAAAAACATCTCATGCTCATTAATTAGAAAAATCAATATTTTTAGAATGAACATACTCCCCAAGACAACCACTTACAGACTCAACAGAATTCCTATCAAATTACCAATGTTTTCTTTTTAATTTTTTATTTCCATAGGTTTTGGGGGAACACGTTGTATTTGGTTACATTAGTAAGTAATTATAGTGGTGATTTGTGAGATTTTGGTGCACCCATTACCTAAGCAGTATACACTGAACCCAATTTATAGTCCCTCACCTCTCCCACCCTTTCCCTTGAGTCCCCAAAGTTCATTTTATCTTTCTTATGCCTTTGCATCCTCATAGCTTAGCTCCCAATTATGAGTGAGAACACACAATGTTTGGTTTTCCATTTCTAAGTTATTCACTTAGAATAATAGTCTCCAGTTCCACCCAGGTTGCTGTGAATTTTTAAAAAATCTTAGTGTTCACATGGAAACAAAAAGGAACCTGAATAGTCAGAGCTATCCTAAGCAAAAAACTAAACCTCGAGGCATCATATTACCTGACTTCAAATTATACTACTAGAATGCTATAGTAACCAAAACAGCATGATACTGATATAAAAATAGACACATAGATCAATGGAACAGAATAGACAACACAGAAATAAAGCTACATATCTACAATCAACTGATCTTCAACAAAGTCAACAAAAATACACACTGAAAAATAAACACCCTATTCAACAAACGGGGCTAAGAAAATTGGATAGCTATATGCAGAAGAAGGAAACTGGACCCCTATTCCTCAACATATATAGAAATTAACACAAGATGAACTAAAGACTTAAACGTAAGAACTGAAACTGTAAAAATCCTAGAAGAAAACCTAATAAAACTCTTCCGGACATCCAGCGAGGCAAAGAATTTATGACTAAGTTCTCAAAAGCAAACACAACAAAAACAATAATAGACAAATAAGACTGAATTAAACTAAAAGCATCTGCACAGAAAAATTAATAATCTATGTATTATTAGGTTGTAAACAGACACCCTACAGAATGGGGGGAAATATTGGCAAACTATGCATCCAACAAAAGGCCAATATCCAGAAGCCACAAAGAACTAAAACAGCTCAGCAAGCACAAAACAAGCAATTCTATTAAAAAATGAACAAAAAATATGAACATATATTTTTCAAAAGGAGACATACAAGCAACCAACAAACATTTTTAAAAAAAGTTTGACATAACTAATCATCAGAGAAATGCAAATTAAAACCACAATGAGATACCATCATACACCAGTCAGAATAGCTATTATTAAAAAGTCAAAAATAACATGGGTTGGTGAGGATGCAATGAAAAGGGAATGGTTACATGCTGTCAGTGGAAATGTAAATTAGTAAAAACCTCTATGGAAAACAGTATAAAGATTTCTCAAAAAAACTGAAAATAGAGCTATCATTCTACACAGCAATCCCCCTGTGGGGTATCTACCGAAAGGAAAAGAAGGCATTATATAAAAAAGACTCCTCCACATCTATTTTTAATACAGCACTATTCACAATAGCAAATTTATGAAATCAACCTAGGTGTCTGTCAGCAAACGATTGGATAAAGATGTGGTGTGTGTGTGTGTGTGTGTGTGTGTATGTGTACATCATGGAACATTACTCAATTATAAAAAAAGAATTAAATCATGTCTTCCGCAGCAACATGGATGGGCTGGAGGCCATTATCCTAAGTGAAATAACTCAGAAACAGAAAGTTAAATGCTGCGTGTTCTCACTTAGAAGTGGGAGCTAAACAATGAGTACACATGGACACACAGAGTGAAATAATAGACACTAAGGCTCTGAAAGAACCTTCGTGGGAGCATGGAAGGGGGTGAGGGTTGAAAAATTACCTATTGAGTACAGTGTTCACTATTTGGGTGATGGTTACGCTAAAAGCCCAGATTTCACCACTATGCAATGTATCCATGTAACAAGACTGCACTTGTACTCCCTAAATTTGTATAAATAAAAATTTTTAAAAATAAAGCATACTTGTGTTTGCCTTTTATAACTGAATTTGTAAACCTGTGTAATATAAATCAATGGAGAAAGAAAACATTTTCAATGTTTGCTAAATAAACAAATAAATGCTTCCAATAATTTGTGAAAGGTTATATCCCACAATATGCACTGAGCATTAAAAATTAGCTGCACATGCTGAAAACATGTAATGATTTTTGTTCTCATATATAAAAATTTGTTTTTAGTATCTCCCTACTTTTAGCTCTTTGGGGTTAAAACTAAAATACATTTGGTTCAATTTAGCTTTCATTAAGACATTATTTTAGCTGAGTGTCTTGAATAAATAAATGGAGATTTGAAAGAGATAGATAATAAATTAGGGCTAAAAACCATCAATTCCTAATTATATGTGCAGATATCCTCACTACACACATAATTAGGAAGATGTCCTATATAATATGCATAGATTCTAACTTCCTTGGAAGTTATATCCTCTGGAAATTTTTATCATTCCTTACGCTAACAATTAAGGTAAAGAATATTTAAATAATATGCAAACACGTAGTGTAGATTTTAATATGATCATATCAATGGAAACAGGATAAAAATTTTATATCAAAAAATGAATTTATTAAAAATGTTCAAAACACCGTGCTTGATGCTGCATTAGTGGTGGGGGTAGCAATAGTAAATAAAGTGTGAACAAGAACCCCAAGGAACACATTCACTGAGGAAAAAAGATAATTCTATGAAAGTCACTCCATTTAATATTTATAGATTTTAGAAGGGGATCAGAATGGTGATATAAATATTAAAACATTATGTGGAGACATGTAGTTAAAATGATTCTATATGTTCACAATTGGACACAGCTTTTCTCCTCTAAACATTTAGTATTGATAGAAAAAGATTTAAAAAACAAAAGAGCTTCTAAAAATAGATGAACATCCTGGGGAAGAAAGAAAACAAATTCAAGCAATGATTTGGCTGAAGACATATGCCTGCTGTACTAGGGAGCTTAAAGCAGACAGCATTACTCTACAATCTTGGCTGCTATGGGGTAAAGAAGACTAAAGCACTCTGCGTTGGAACCGCAAAGTAGATCTTGGTGCTCTACTTAGAGCCAGTGGCTTTAGTGGGTTTTCTCTACTTGTGAAAGGAGAGCAAAGAAAAAGCTCAATCTTGCAAACACAGTCTGTGCTGTGGTTTTTAGCAATAAGAGAGTATCTGGCAGTAGAAAGATGCAGACTTTGCCTCCTAATCAAGAATTGCAACAAGCTGCCTGCAGTCAGATCTGTGGTATTCTTGAGGTTATCACTAGGCAGAGGTCCCATAGTGCCAAATCCTTGGGAATCACAATGGACTACTGTACATTTATTGTAAGTGGTCCCAATTGCAGCACTGTGTAGGTGAGTTTTCTTTGCTGGATCAGAAAACAGTGCTACAGGCACAACGTATGGGGCCACTTATTGGAAAATGTATTCTTTTCCATCCCTACAGAAATGATATTTATAATATTATATAAATTGGACCAGCTAAGCGAGAAACAATGAGTATATTGCAGGCCACATGTGTGCTCTAAAGAATGGAAGATAAATTCTATGAAGATTGAAGTTACTGCCACTTCAGCAAAATTTTTAGTATTGCAGGAATCAGAGAGGCGCTAGACATGCACTATGAAATAAAAGACAAATTGTTGCATCTTAAATTCCAAGAAGGAAGCTCAATATCTGATCATCTTCTTTGGGATCTGAAAGTAGTTATGTACAATGGAGAATAATGCTTTGGCCCTTATTCTCAATCACATGGAATTCTGCCAGCTTTGAGTGTGGCTTAGGGTAGGAAAGGCTATATTACAAGTAGACCTGTCACAGGGCTTATTATCTGAGCACACACTATGGTGTTGCAGGTGTCAATGGTGAAAAAAGATAAAGTGGGGAGTTAATGTCAGCCCCCAGTGGGAGAATCATCTTAAGCCCTTGGGTTCTGGAACAAAACTGTGCCATCTGCAGGACAGAATTATATGACTGCCAAGAAACAGCAACTGAGGAGCTACTGAGACTTGGTGGATCACTTGCTCATATGGCATCATGTGATGCTGCTATAAACTGTCCATTATAAGCTGGAATCTGACGAACCTGCCATGTCATAAAATAGAGTATGTCCAGGCACAATTCATTATAAATTGAAAATGGTGATCCATAATTGAGCCTAATACAGACAACAGAATATGAGTAAGTTATATTATTTCATAGCCCATTTAATCAACCACAGTTGTACTAGCATTGCTTCCTCAGGTCACACTTATGGCTTTATGTTTTGGGGTCCTTGATGACCAACTGACAAAAAGTGGAAAAATTCTGAGTTTGTTCCACAAATCAGTAAGCCTATGATATGTGCACATTCTGAAAATGAGCTGCAGCTGCACTACAGCCCCACTAATAAAGCCGTGAAAAATATTGGTTAGGGGAAATCCTCTCAATGGGAAAATATGAGGCGCTGTATCTGCTCATCTATTTTGTATGGAAATAGGAGACTTTCAAAATTAGAATATTAAAATAATGAGTGATAACGAATGGTTTGGCTGGTTGGTCAAGAAACCAGAAGTAGAAATACTAGAATACTAGCAGTAATAATGTCAGGAAAACAGTTATATGGGTCTCTGAGAGTGTACATAAGAGAGTAGCTCACATTTAACATCCACCAGGAAGTTTTGAACATGGAAGAGGCTTGATTCAATAACCAAGTAGAAAGAATAATGACTAGTTGTCTTACCTAGCCACTATCATCAGACACAGGGTACTGGCAAATGGATACATCAACAGAATAGCCATGATGGTCAGGATGGAGGTTAGTCACGGGCACATCAGCGTGGTCTCTCACTTACCAACGTTGATCTAGCTACTTGTAATGCAAGGTGTCCAATATGCCAGCAATTAAGATCAAAGTTTAGCCCCCAGTATGTCACCAAGCCTTGCGAAGTCCAAAGAGCTACTTGGAGGAAAACATCCCCTCATCTCTGGAAAGTACAGCAATTCATATCAACGGCAAGTGGCATATATTTTTGTCTTTCCTAATCACAGGGTCTTTTAATCAGCATCAGCAATTGAGGGTGTGTTTAACCCACCAATCCTGTGTCACTAATTGGTATAATACATGGGAATAGAAACCAAGAGGAAGTAGTAGGAGTGGTCCCATTAACTGTCACTCTGAATGACACATTTTTGGGAGTTTGTAGTTGCTGTCAATTTTGGTCCTGCAGGTTGAGAAGTTTTAGATCCCAGAGGAAGAACGCTTCCACCAGGTGACACAGTAAATGTACATGTATATGTGTGTGTGTGTATATATATATACATATATATACATATTTATATATATATGTATATATACATATACACACACACACAGAGACAGACAGAGAGAGAGAGAAAGTCCCACTCACTCTGTCACCTAGGCTGGAGTGCAGCAGTGCAATCTCGGCTCACTGCAACCTCCACCTCCCAGACTCAAGTGATTCTACTGCCCCAGCCTCCAGAGTAGCTGGGATGACAGGCATGCACCACCACGTCGAGCTCATTTTTGTGTTTTTAGTACAGACTAGACATGGTTTCACCATGTTGGCCAGACTGGTCTCAAACTCCTGACACATGATCAGCCTGCCTCAGCCTCCCAAAGGGCTGGGATTACAGGTGTGAGCCACTGCACCCGGCCTGTATAATTATATTTTAAAGTATATCTGCCACTATTGCCATGATGAAAGGAACAATGACCCTTCCTGCTAATCTTTTTCTCAGTGTTTGCTTTTCAGGGACACTGACCTGCTACAAAACACTCCCCATTCCTCTACCCCGTTTACTTTTTCTCCATTCCACTTACCAATATTTAACCAACCTATTGATTATACATAGTTATTTAGTATATTGAAACATCTGGGTTGAGAGGGTTACCAAGTTTTTAATTCCTGTATCTCCAGGTTTCTGTTTCAGTTGACAACTGCACAGTAATGCTGCATAACAAACCAACTCAAACCTCACTGACTTCAAATAATAATTTTTATCACTCATGGTTATGCAGGTCAATATGAAGAGCCTATTTTATGCAGTGGGGACAGCTCTGCTTTTCGTGTGTTCATTCCAGGACCTGGGCAATAGGAAAATAATGACCCTGGGGGATATCTTCTCATTTTGACAATAGTAACACAAGAAGTTACACACAACTTCATAGGCATATTTAAACCTCTACTTTCATGACGTCTGCTAAAACCTCATTAGCCAAAGGAAGGCACATGACTGATCCCAAAGACAAGAGGCAGAGAAGTATATGACAATCTATAAAGGCAGAGATAAAGGTTAATATTTTTGAGCATTTAATCTACCATAGTTGAGTAGCTAAGTATTTGTCTATGCATAATAGAAAATAGAAAACATTTGGAGACACTGACTTGAGAAGGAAGAAATTAAAACTATCACTATAAATAATGTGATTATAGTAAGGTAAATGCAAAGAATCAGTGGAAAAATCAGTAAATATAATGAGAATTTAGGATAAGAGAATATAAAAATTACATTTAGGGATTCATAATTATCTTATTTACAAACAATAACCATTTAGAATAAATAATGCAACAGAAGACCTCATTTTAATAGCATCAAAACTTATCTTGACATAAACTTAAGAAATGAAGAAATGAATATAAACATTATTTTTAAACATTACTGAAAAACAAGGGAGGCTTGAAAAAATGGAAAACATATTCTTTGTGAAAATAATCATCATACAATTGTCAATTCTTCACAAGTTAATTTATGAATAAAATACAACGTCTTAAAAATGTCAATAAGCTTTCTTCTTGGAGCATGACAAGTTGATCATAAAGTAAATATGAATGAATACATAAGCCATAATATCGAGGAAAGCCTTGAGATAAGAGAGCAATGGGTAAGGAATTCTAGCTCTATAGCCTCACAAAATGGGGAAATACACGAAAAAGCCACAGGATTAAACAGTAAAATATTAACCCATGAATAAATAGATCCACCAGTGGAACCAAAAGTAAATATATAGAAATATACCCAGATGCAGGCTGGACGTGGTGGCTTATGCCTGTAATCCCAGCACTTTGGGAGGCCGAGGTGGGTGGATCATCTGAGGTTAGGAATTCAAGACCAGCCTGGTCCAACATGGTGAAACCCCATCTCTACTAAAATATACAAAAATTAGCCAGGCGTGGTGGTGGGTGCCTGCTATCCCAGCTACTCGGGAGGCTGAGGCAGGAGAATCTCTTGAACCTGGAAGGAGGAGGTTGCTGTAAGTCAGGATCGTGCCACTGCACTGCACTCCAGCCTGCATGACAGAACAAGACTCCATCTCAAAAAAAAAAAAAAAAAAAGAAAGGAAAAGAAAGAAATATATCCAGATGCATATAAAACTTTAAAGGTTATATGGTCATATAGGAGGCAGAATTTGCACAATTGAATAAACATTTAGAAAAGAATAAATTTAAATCTCTGCTTACAAATGTCAGATAAATTACAGGACATCCAATTAAATTTGAATTTCAAATAAGCAACAAATACCTTTTTAATTAGTATGTACCTAAAGATTATTCATTTTTATCTGAAATTCAATACTTTAAAAAAATTACATTGATTCATAATAATTGTACACATTTATGTGGTGCTTGTGATATTTTGATACTTAACAATGTGTAATGATCAAATCAGGTTAATTAGGATCTCCATCACCTCTAACATAATTCCAAATCTCTTCTCCCTATTTGAATTTATTTCTTCTGTCTAACTGTATTTTTGTGTCCATTAACCAAACTTTCTTCATGACCTCTTCCATGTTATTTCCAGCCTCTGGTAACCACCATTCTACTCTCAAATTCCATAAGATCAATTTTATTTTTTAGCTGTATATTTTAGCTATATATTTAGCTGCATTTTTTTTGACACGTGCTATTTTTCTTTCTGTGCCTGGCTTATTTCACATAACATGTCTTCCAGGCTCAACACCACTGATTTCCAGGGAAATGCAAATCAAAACCACATGAGGCATTATCTCACCTCAGTTTATCAAAAAGACCAAAAAATAACAAATGCTATTGAGAATGTGGAGAAATGAGAAAGGAGATCTCTATCTAGTGTACTACTGGTAGAAATGTAAATTAGTTCATCCACTATGGAAAGCAGTATGGAGATTCCTCAAAAGATAAAAATAGAACTACCATATTCTTCTGGAATCCTCCTGCTGGATACATATGCAAAAGAAAGGAAATTAGTATACTGAAGAAATAAAATCAATACGTCAAAGAGAATTCTGCACCCCCATGTTTATTTCAGCACTACTCACAATAGCTAAGATATGGAATCAACTTAAAGTTCCATCAACGGATGAATGCATAAAGAAAATGTGTTATATATACACAACAGAATATTATTCAACTATAAAAATAATGAAATTCTGTCATTTGCAGCAACATGAAATTCAAATTTAACTGTAGTTTTCTGTGCTAAGTTTAGTAAACTTACCCGTAATTCACACAGTATACAAGGATACCAAGCACGTATGAGATAAAATGTAAAAAATGAAACCATATAAGAAATAGAAGAAAATATGAGTAAATTATTTTAAGCCCAAGTAGTGAGAAAAACATTGTAGTTTTTCTAAAAATTTTCTAAAAATCCAGAATCAATAGGAGAAACAATAGTGACAAATTTAACTTTATTTTTAAATTTTCATTTTTATTCATTTTTTTAAAATTTCAACTTCTATTATAGATTAAAGGGTACACACGCAAGTTTGTTACATTGGTAAATTGCAGGATGTTGGTCCCATCATCCAGGCCATAATCATAGTACCCAACAGTGGTTCTTCAGCCCACAACCCACTCCCTGCCTCCCTTGTCTAGTGATCCTCAGTGTCTATTATTTCCATCTTTACAAGCATGTGTATTCAATGTTTAGCTCCCACTTGTAAGTGAGAACATGCAATATTTGGTTTTCTGCTCTTGCCTTAAGTCACTTAGAATAATGGCCTCCAGCTCCACCCACGCTGCTGCAAAGGGCATTATTTCATTCTTTCCTATGAATGCAGAGAGTATTCCATGGTGTATATATACCACATTTTCTTAATCCACTGCTGATGGGCAATTTTGTTGATTTCATGTCCTTGTTATTGTGAATAGTGTTGCAGTGAGCATACAGGTGCATATGTCTTTCTGGTAGAATTAATTCTTTTCCTTTGGGTATATACCCAGTAAAGGGATTGCTGCGTTGAATGGTAGTTCTATTTTAACTTTTTTCAGAGGTCTCAAAACTGCTTTCCACAATGCTAAACAAATTTTCATTCCTACCAACATTGTATAAACATTTCCTTTTCTCCACAGCCTCACCAGCATTTGTTATTATTTTGACTTTTTAGTAATAGTCATTCTGACTGGTGTGAGATGGCATCTCATGGTCTTGATTTGCATTTCTCTGATAATTAGTGATTTGAGAATTTTTTCGTGTTTGCTGGCCGCATGATGTCTTCTTTTAAGAAGTGTCTGTTCATATCCTATGCCCATTTTCTAACTGGGTTGTTCATTTTTTGGTTGTTGATTCATGTTCCTCTTAAATTCTAGAGATTATACCTTTTTCAGATGCAAATATTTGCTTGCAAATGTTTTCTCCCATTCTATAGGTCATCTGTTTACTCTGTTGGTAATTTCTTTGGCTGTACAGAAGCTCTCTCATTTAATTAGGTCTCACTTGACAATTTTTGTTTATGTTGCAATTGCTATTGGGAACGTAACCATAAATTATTCACCAAAGCCTATATTGAGAAGGGTATTTACTATGTTTTCTACTAGGATATTTACATTTAAATATTTAATATATTTTGAGTTAAGATTTATACGTGGTAAGAAGTAGGGGTCCAGTTTCATTTTTCTGCATATGGCTAGCCATTTATCTCAGCAACACTTATTGAATAGGGAATCTTTTCCCATTGCAAGCCTAATCAAAAAGAACAAAGCCAGAGGCATCACATTGCCTAACTTCCAACTATACTACAAGGCTCCAGTAATCAAAACAGCATGGTACTGGTATAAAATCAGACACATAGAGCACTGGAACAGAAGAGAGAACTCAGTAGTAAACACACATACACCTAGAACCATCTGATCGTCAATAAAATTAATAAAGTTTTATTTTTTAATTTTACTTTTAATTTAAAAATATATGAGGTACAATGTAATGTTTTGATTTTAAAAGCACACCTTTGAGAGGAGGGGCCAGATGGCCAACCAGAAGCAACTGTGGTTCACAGCATTCACAAAGAGGAATGAAAGGGCTAGTGAATTCAGGACCTTGAACTGAAATATCCAACTTCTCACATTGGGATTGACTAGGCAAACAACTCCACTGACAGAGAACAAAGAAAAGCAGGAGGGCATGATGGCCTATGCAGGAGTGGCAGGGAGCCAAAGGAACCCCCATCTCCAGCCAAGGGAATTGTGAGTAATTATGCAGCCCTGCCCAGGACCATGCTTTTCCCACTAATCTTTGCAACCCACAGATCAGGAGACCCCCCTCATGAGCCCATACCACCAGGGCCTGGAGTCAGATGCACAGAGCTGTGTGGTGTCTCAGCAGAGCAGCCACTGAGGCACACACAGAGACCCAAGAGTTTTACATACTCCAGCCCCAGGATCCCCGCCAAGGCAGAAGATCCATCCTTACTTATCCCTAGAAAGGCAGCTGAATCTAGGGACCCAAGCAGCATCATCCTGCAGACTCCATTTTCACAGCACTTCACAAGCTAAAACCCACTGGTTTGGAATCCCAGCCAGCCAACAGCAACAAGCTGGCATCTACCTGAGACAGGACTGAGTTCAAGCAGGGAGGGGTAGTCACCATCTCTGTGTTTTGGTAGACTCAGCCATTCCAGCCTGCCAGCTCTGGAGAATACAAATGGTTCAGACAAGGAAGGGTCTCCCACAATGCAGCACAGCTGCCTTGCTACATCATAGGCAGACTGCTTCTTTAAGTGGGATCCTGATCCATTTCACCTCACTGAGTTGGATCTACCTGTGGGGATATCAGCCACTCCAGACAGGATTCTACAGATGGAGCTCTGATCTTTTGCTGGCATGGAGAAACCAGGAGGAAGAGTGGCCACTATCTCTGTCATTTGGTCAACTCAGCCATTCCAGCCTGCCAGCTGTGGAGACCCCAAACAGTTCAGATGAAAATGGGTCCCCCACAACACAACACTGCTCACTATCAAAATACATCCAGACTAGACTACTTTTTTAAGGAGGTCTCCGTCCTGTTCCTCCTGACTGGGTACGACCTCAAAACAGGGGTCTCCAGCCACATCCTACAGGTGTGTTCAGGCCTGCAACAGGTCAGTACCCCCTGGGACAGAGCTTCCAGAGGGAGAAGCAGGCTGCCACTTTTGCTGTTTCACAGCCTTCACTGGTGAAACCTCCAGGTATGGGAAAAACTGAGGTAACTAGGGTCTGGAGAGGATCCTCAGCAAACCACAGCAGCCTTATGGAAGAGTGGCCTGACTGTTAAAAGGAAGACAAACAAACAGAAAACAAAATCAACAAAAAAAGACCCCACAAAAACCCCATTCAAAAATCAGCAACCTCAAAGATTAAAGGTAGATAAGCCCACAAAGATGAGAAAGAATCAATGCACAAACACTGAAAACACAAAAAGCCAGAACGCCTCTTCTCCTCCAAATGACTGCAACACCTCTCCAGTAGGGGCATAGTACTGGGCTGAGGCTGAGATGGCTGAATTGAGGGAAGTAGGTTCAGAAGATGGGTAATAACAAACTTTGCTGAGCTAAAGGAGCACGTTATAACTCAATGCAGAGAATCTAAGAGTCATGGTAAAACAATACAGGAATTGAGGGGCAGAATAGCCAGTTTGGAGAGGGATGTAACTCACCTGATGGAGCTGAAAAACACAACACAAGAATTTTACAACGCAATCACAAGTATCAATAGCAGAATAGATGAAATGGAGGAAAAAATCTCAGAGCTTGAAAACAATCTTTCTGAAATAAGATAGGCAGATAATATTTTTATCTGTTTCAGAATGAAATTCTGAAAATATTCATCCTTTTCAGAATGAAAAGGAATGAACTAAAGTTCTGAGAATTATGAGATTATGTAGAAAGACTGGACCAATGACTGATTGGGGTGCCTGAAAGAGATGAGAAGAATGGAAAGAAGTTGGAAAACATATTTCAGAATATCATCTAGGAGAACTTTCCCAACCTAGCAAGACAGGCCATCATTCAAATTCAGGAAATCCAGAGAAACCCAGTGAAATAATTCATGAGAAGATCAAGCCCAAGACACATAATCATCAAATTCTTCAAGGTCAAAATGAAAGAAAAAATGATAAGGGCAGCCAGAGAGTAAAGCCAGGTCACATACAAAGGGAAGCCCATCAGACTAACAGCAGACCTCTCAGTGGAAATCCTATAAACCACAAGAGAGGCTGGGCTTGGTGGTTCACACCTATAATCCCAGCACTTTGGGAGGCTGAGGCCAGCAGATCACTTGAGGTTGGGATTTCGAGGCCAGCCTGACCAACATAGAGAAACTCCGTCTCTACTAAAAATACAAAAATTAGCTGGATGTGTTGGCACATGCCTGTAATCCCAGCTATTCGGGAGGCTGAGTGAGGAGAACCACTTGAACCCAAGAGGCAGAAGTTGTGAGAGGTTGTATGAGAGGCAGAGCCGAGATTGCGCCATTGCACTCCAGCCTGGGCAACAAGAGCAAAACTCTGTCTCAAAAAAAAAAAAAAAAGAAAAAGAAAAGTAAAGAAAAACCACAAGAGATTGGGGGCTAATACTCTTAAAGAAAATAATTTCCAACCCAGAATTTAATATCCAGCCAATGTAAACTTCATAAATGAAGGTGAAATAAAATCCTTTTCAGATATGCAAATGCTACCTTGCAAGAGCTCTTGTAGGAAGCACTATATGTGGAGAGAAAAAAAAAAAGACCATTGACACTATAAAGCAACCACATTAAAAAGTCTGCAAAATAATCATCTAGCATCATGATCATAGAATCAAATTCACATAAAAAAAACTAACCTTAAATGTAAATTGGCTAAATACTCCAATAAAAAGACACAGACAACAATCTGAATAAACAGACAAGACCCATTGATATACTGTCTTCAAGAGACTCATCTCATGTGCAAAGACATACATCAGTTCAAAATAAAATAATGGAAGAAAATTTACCAAGCGACTGGAAAACAGAAAGAAGCAGGGCTTGCAATCCTAGTTTCTGACAAAACAGACTTTAAATCAACAAAAATCAAAAAAGACAAAGAAGGTAATTCCATAATGGTAAAGGGTTTAATTCAACAAGAAGAGCTAACTATTCTAAATATATATGCACACAATACAGGAGCACCCAGATTCACAAAGCAAGTTCTTAGAGACCTACAAAGAGACTTAGACTCCCGCACATTAATAGTGGGAGATATTGCACTCCACTGACAATATTAAATAGATCATCAAGACAGAAAATTAGCAAACATATGCAGGACATGATTTTAACTCTGGAACAAGTGGACCTGATAGATAGCTAGAGAACTCTTCACCCAAATTCAATAGAATATACATTTTTCTCATGGCTACATGGCACTTACCCTAAAATTGATCACATAATTGGAAGTCAAACACTCCTTAGCAAATGTGAAAGAACTGAAATCATAACAAATAGTCTCTCAGACCACAGTGTAATCAAATTAGAACTCAAGATTAAGAAATTACTCAAAACCAAACAACCACATGGAAATTGATCAACCTACTCCTGAATGACTCCTGGGTAAATAATGAAATTAAGGCAGAAATCAAGAAGTTCTTTGAAACTAATGAGAACAAAGAGGCAATATACCAGAATCTCTGGGATGCAGCTAAAGTAGTGTTAAGAGGGAAATTTATAGTACTAAATGCCCACATCAGAAAGCTAGAAAGATCTCAAGTTAACAACTTAACATCTCAACTAAAAGAACTAGAGAACAAAGAACAAATGAACCCCGAAGGTAGAAGACAAGAAATAACAAAGATCAAAACTGAACTGAAAGAGATAGAGACACAAAAAAATCTTCAAAAAAATAACAAATCCAAAAGCTGATTTTTTGAAAAATTTAATAGACTAGATAGATTTCTAGCTACATAAATACAAAAGAAAAGGGAAGAATCAAATTAACCCAATCAGAAATGATAAGGTGGCGATCACTGCTGACCCCACAGAAATACAAACAACCATCAGAGAATACCTCTATTCATATAAACTAGAAGAAATTCATATAAATCTAGAAGAAATGGGTAAATTCCTTGACACATACACCTTCCCAAGACTGAACCAGAAAAAAAAATTGAAACCCTGAATAGACCAATAACAAATTCTGAAATTGAGGAAGTAATAAATAGCCTACCAATTAAAAAAAAAAAGCCAACGACAATCAGATTCACAGGTGAAATCTGCCAGAGGTACAAAGAAGAGCTGGTACCATTTCTACTGGAAATATTCCAAAAAATTGAAAAGGAGGGACTCCTACTTAACTCATTCTATGAGGCCAGCATTATCCTGATACTGAAACCTGGCAGAGATAAAAAAATAAATAAATAAATAGTCAGGTATTCAGGTCCATACCCTTGATAAACATTGATTCAAAAATCCTCAATAAAATACTGGCTAACCAAATCCAGCAGTACATCAAACAGTTTATCCACCACGATCAAGCTGGCTTCATCTCTGGGATGCAAAGTTGGTTCAACATATGCAAATCAACAAATATGATTCATCATATAAATAAAACCAAAGACAAAAATGACATAATTATCTCAATAGATGGAGAAAAGGCCTTCAATAAAATTTAACATCCCTTCATGATAAAAACTCTCAATAAACTATTGAAGGAACATACTTCAAAATAAAAAGAGATATCTAAACCCAGAGCCAATATCATACTGATTGGGCAAAAGCTGGAAGCATTCCCCTTGAAAACCAGCACAGGACAACGATGCCCTCTCTCATCCCTCCTATTCAACATAGTACTGGAAGTTCTGGTCAGGACAATCAGTCAAGAGAAAGAAATAAAGGGTATTCAAATAGGAAGACAGGAAGTCAAATTATCTTTGTTTGCAGATAACATGATCGTATATCTAGAAAACCCCATCATCTCATCCAAAAAGCTTCTTAAGCTGATAAGCAACTTCAGCTAAGTCTCAGGATATAAATTCAAAAAGCAAAAATGGCTAGAATTTCTATTCACTAAAAACAGGCAAGCAAAGAACTAAATCATGAATGAAATCCCATTCACAACTGCCGCAATAAAGAATAAAATATTCAGAAATTTCAGAAATACAGCTAACAAGGGAAGTGAAGGACCTCTTCAAGGAAAACTACAAACCACTGCTCAAATAAATCAGGGAGGAAACAGACAAGTAGAAAAACATTCCATGCTCATAGATAGAAAGAATCAATATTGTAAAAATGGCCATACTGCCCAAAGTGATTTATAGATTCTACACCATTCCCATTAAAATACCATTGATATTCTTCACAGAATTAAAAAAAAACTACTTTAACCTTCACATGTAATCAAAAAAGGGCCCATATAGCCAAGATAATCCTAAGCAAAAAGAACAAAGCTGGAGGCATCATGCTACCTGACTTCAAACTATACTTATGGCTACAGTAACCAAAACAGCATGGTACTGGTGCAAGGACAGACACATAGACCAATGGAGCAGAATAGAAAACTCAGAAATAAGACTGCACACTTACAAACATCTGGTCTTCAACAAACTTGACAAAAGCAAGCAATGAGGAAAGCACTCTCTAATAAATGGTTCTAGGAGAACCGGCTAGTCCTATGCAGAAAACTGAAACTAGACCCCCTTTCTTGCGTCATATACAAAAATTAACTTAAGATGGGTTAAAGACTTAAATGTAAAACCCAAACTCTAAAAACCCTAGAAGAAAATCTAGGCAATGCTATTCAGAACATAGGCACAGGCAAAGATTTCATAAGTAGAATACCAAAAGCAACTGCAACAAAAGCAAAAATTGACAGTAGGATTTAACTAAACTAAAGAGCTTCTGGACAGCAAAAAAACTATCATCAGAGGGAACAGACAACCTACAGGATGGAAGAAAACTTTTGCAATCTATCCATCTTACAAAGGCCTGGTATCCAGAGTCTACAAATAATTTAATCAAATTTACAAGAGAAGAAACAACCCCCATTAAAATGTGGACAAAGGACATCAACAGATACTTCTCAAAAGAAGACATTCATGTGGCCAACAAACATATGAAAAAAAGCTCAACACCACTTATTAGTAGAGAAATGCAAATCAAAACCACAGTGAGATACCACACACATTAAGATACCATCTCACAACAGTCAGAATGGCAATTATTAAAAAGTCAAAAAACGACAGATGCTGGTGAGGTTGTGGTGAAAAAGGAATGCTTTTACACTGCTGGTGGGAGTGTAAATTCGTTCAACCATTTGGAAGACAATGAGGCTATTCCTCAAAGACCTAGAGGCAGAAATATCATTTGACTCAGCATTCCCAATACTGGGTACATACACAAAGGAGTATAAATCTTTGACTCAACATTCCCATTACTGGATATATATATATATCTTTGCTATTGTGAATAGTGCTGCAATGAACATACAAATGCATGTATCTTTATAATAGAATGAGTTATATTGGAAACATAAAAACATAAAAACATAAAAATTTAACATATCCAAAAAATAAAATTAAATCATGAAGAAAAACTTAAAACTAAAAGCAAACAAATAAACTTTCACTGCATATATGCAATTACTGATCATACAGAAAAAATAATTAATCCGTGTGACTCTACTATAGATAATTTTCATCATATATATTTGGTGGAATATGTTTTAAGGGCAACAGATCTACAAAGAAAAGATGCTTTGTAGTTTTATTACTGAACTAATATGGGTATTAATATTTTAATTAAAGTATACATATGCATATATAGAAAATACTATAAAATTATTTTAATATTAAAAATTAACCATTTCAATGTGAAAGATACAATTATAAAATTATAAAATTAAATAAATTATGTAAAACTTCTGTAATATTTAATGTAAATTCAAAATACAACAGACATGCATACTTCATATTCCAGAACGTTTTCTAGTTCTTTCCATTGAAAAGGCATAAAAGCAGTAACAACTAATAGAATAAGCAACCTACTCCCCAGACTGTGATCTCTGTCACTTCTTACTAGAAGGAACCTGGACTTTTCAAAGACTGAGCAATTCAGAAAACATTCCCGTTTTGTTCGGTATATTTTATTTTGCCAGAAAGTGTCAAATTTAATGTAGTCCTGTCAAAAAGACACGGGAGCCAATGTGAAGAAGCTTCCAGTGGCCAAATCTGTAACAATAAAAATTGTGTGTATATATATATGTGTGTGTGTGTGTGTGTGTGTGTATTTATGTGTGTGTGTATTTGTGTGTGTTTATATATATGTGTATATATACGTGTGTGCGTATCAAACAAAAAAATCCAAAACTCATTATACAGTATTATACAGTACAGTAGCAATTAGTACACTAACATTGTATTATGAACATTAGCAATTAAAAGAAAAGAATCATGTAGTTGTCCTACAATATTCTATCTTTCATGGGCAACTGTATTTTCATTTGATGAGGGAAATAATTTTTATACAGAAAATTTCATCAAATAAGTAAGGAATGTTAGAGATTTTTTTTAAATCACCATTTTGCAGGTCTAATGGAGCAATTGTTTCACACAGTTAACATCAATGATTAGAACCATTTTGTGAAGTTTGATGGGAGAATTCACATTGGAGGACCATATTGTCACTAATTAGTTTTGATTTTAATAAACGTTGACCAGCACCACCCTCTGTGAAGTATTTTTACCAAAAAAGTGGATTCTGAGTCTAAACAAGTCTATAGAAGTAATTTCCATTTACAAAAACGATTGAGGATGACACCAAGGGGAAGCAAACAAATCCAATGGCTGGGACAATAGCAAAGTGAAAGACAACTGTTAATATTTGAACTTTGATTGTATCCTGATTCAAACAAATTAACTATAACGATCTTAAAATAGAAGAAATTTGATTACTCTATAATTTATTATTCTTCTCTCTCCTCTATCTCCATATTAACCCATTACAAACTGTGCATACTTTATAATCATAAATCACAAAAGACCTTACATTTATGTGTACCAAAAACTCAATGATTTTTCAATATCTTTTAAGTTTATGGAAGGGAACTTGAGATACAAACATAAGTTATATTTGCTTAGCTTGTAATGTATGCCTCATTGATTCATTTTACTTTCCAGATTTGAATTTAATTTCTTCTAACCACCTTTCATAAAACTTTGGGAGAGATAATTACCAAGCAGTGGTCTTAAAATCACTGGCAGTTGTTTGCTGAATCCTAGTAACCTTAGTTATTCTTAAAAATTATTTTCTCCTACTGCTTATCACTGAATTGTTTAAACCTAGATATTTTTAAAACAACTAAGTAGCATAACTTTATTACTAAACTGACAAATTTTGATAAACTCAATAATGTCATAAAGACTAAAATTTATCATTTAATTAAAATAATTAAGAAAATATATGCGGTGGATATTTCATCATGCTGAGCTTGTTGATTTGATATTGTCTAGCAAGTCTTTGAATATGCTATTTCGCCTGTAATTTTTAATGTCATCTTTAATACATATTTTATGGAAATCACACTATTTTTATAAACTCACCAAATTGATGCATCTTATTTTAACATTTAACAAAAAATCACACCTTTGATCACAAATAAAATGTAGAGTATGAAATTTCCTATGTCCAGAAGTTTCTTCTTTATTACTTACCAAATAAGCTTCAAAGATTTTGAATACATAAAGATCAAAAAACATCACCGTCAACCATTTTAGACCTGTAGTCCTTATATTGTTATTTTAGAAAACTGCTTCTGGAAAGAAATTTTAAAGAATACTTTTCCATGTTATCTCAAAGCATAAAGATTTTGTTTACAAACATTTTCATATATTTTTATGCAAATAGTGCATTTTTTGATGTTTCATGTGCTAAAGGCAAAGAAGACATGTTTGGCCTCAGGCATTTTATTCCCATTGTGAGCTTTATAAAGACAGAAAATAATATATTGTAGTACCTTCAAATAATTCTTGTAAAGAACTGTATGGTAAGCCTGTTCCTGTTTACAAAATTCTATTGTAGAAAAGCCTTTGCCCCCAAAGAGTTATTACTAGAAAGTTAATGTGAAAGATTTGTGGACTTGTGACTTTAATGAAAAAGTTTAAAATTTGGGGATATATTGATTACTGAACAAAAAGTATAGTGTAAAATATTTTAAAAATATCTAGCTAAAAAATCACCTGATTCTACTCTTTAATAAAGCAAATATAATTTTAGGCGATTTAATACATTTATATCCATATACACATAACATATATACACATATGTACATACCCACCATATACATCAATACACACCCTCAATATGTACATGTACATACACTATATGGGTTATACTCTGAAAATTTAAAAAAAATCTTACTTTTCCAGGATAATTTAAAATAATCATGCAATTAATCATTATTTTCAAGTTTGTATGTAATTGTTGTACAGGATTTTTATTTAAAAATAAACATTTCTAGAAGGGGCTTCAACATGGCACACTAGATGCATCTAGTTAATACCCAAATACTGAAGCACAGCTTCCAAGGACCTGGGGATTGCCCAGCCCAAAATGGAACTGGTGAAACATAAGCACTCCTCCCAGGGTCTGAGGTCAGGCCCATTCAACAGGCTGCTACTACTGAAGCTGACACCCACCCACACATACTACCTGTGGGTTTGGGAACTTGTACTTCCAATCCTTCACAGCCATTGTCAACACCAGTGCAGACTGCTTGAGTTCCAAAGGATTGCCACACAAATGCTTCTGACATTGTCCACACCATGTCTACTTCCCAGGAGCTCAAGAACTTGCCCACCTTTATAACCCACCATTTCCATTCTGGCACCCAAGCAAGCCACCTGGAGGTCCAAGAATTGTTCTGCCAATAACCACCAACATTGGTGTCAGTGAAAACTGCCCTGGAGCAGAAGAACAGTCAGTCTTAGCCCACTGTTCTCGCCACTAAGGCCTGAAGACTGGAACACTTGGTTTCCTAGTCCCCAACAAAATTTCACCAGAATCTCTACTGACAACCACACCCTAAACCACTGAGAAAATTACAGACACCATTGACACTCTTTAGAGTAAAGAAATTATACAAAGACTACATTACTGCATGCATCCAAAATTACAGCTAAAGTACCCTACCCAACCAACACCATAGCTCCATCTTCAGGAAAAAGTCCTCCCCTACAAACTCAAATTCAGAAAACTTTAAGAAGCAACTGTTACACCACAATGCACAGATATCAATGTAAGGACAAAGCAAACATGAAAAAGCAAGGAAATTTAACACCTCCAAAGGAACACAATAATTCACCAACAACAGAAACTAATCAAAAGGATATTTACAATATCTCATAAAAAAGAACTCAAAATACTAATACTTAAGAAGCTCAGTGAGAATTCCTATACCTAGAAACAAAAAATAATAATAAACACCATACTGAAAATACACAAAAATATAATTACCACTGGTACAGCAAGAACACACCCAAGAAAAATACAAAACTCAAATGTTACCACTACAGAATACAACCAAATCACAAAGAAAAACAGTAAAAGAGAAAATAACAATGAATATGTAAAGCAATCAGAAATCAGCTAGTAAAATGACAAGAATAAGCCCTAACATATCAATAATAACCTTGAATGTCAACAGCTTAAACTTTCTGCTAAGAGATACACACTGGCTGAATGAAAAAAAAATCAAGTATATGCTATCTGCAATAAACTCATATAATCGGGTAAAGACACACAGACTCAAAACAAAGGGATGGAAAAAGATATTCCATGCAAATGGAAACCAATAGTGAGCAGGAATACCTATACTTATATAAAACAGACTTTAAATAAAAAATACAACAGAGATAAAATCATGTGTAATGACAAAGAGATCAATTCGGCAAAAGGATACAAGAATTCTAAATATATATGTAATCAACACAAGAGAACTCAGATAGATAAAGCAACTGTTATTAGAATTGAAGACAAAGATAGTCTCAAAGTCAATTATAGTTGAAGACTATATTTGACAGATATTAGACAGATCAGTTAGAGAGAAAATTAACAAAGAAACATTAGATTTAATTGCACATTTGACCAAATGGACCTAACAGCCATGTACAGAACATATCATACAACAACTCTAAAACACATTTTTCTCATCAGAAGGTGGAACATTCTCCAGGATAGACCTCATGTTAGAACACAAAGTTAAGTCTTAACAAATTTTTGAAAAGCAATATCATATCGAGTATCTTCTCAGACAACAATGAAATAACAATGAAATAAAACTAAAAATCAATAACAAGAGGAATTTTTAACTGTACACATTTATGAAAATTAAACAATATGCCCCTGAACAACCACTGGGTCAAGGAAGAAATTAGGGAAAAAAAACAAAAAATGTCTTGAAACAAATGAAAATTGAAACACAACATACCATAACCTACGGGTACAGCAAAAGCAGTGCTAAGAAGCAAGTTTATAGCAATAAACACCTAACTCATAAAGAGTAGAAAGATTACAAATAATCTAAAAATGCACCTAAAGGAACTAGAAAATTAAGAATAGGCCAATCCAAAATTAGTAGAAAGAAAGAAATAATGAAGATCAAAATAGAACTAAACAAAATGGAGTGTTTAAAAAAATACAAAGGATCACATAGTGAAAAGTTGTTTTTTTGAAAAGATAAACAAAATGGATAAACCAATTATTAGACTAACCAAGAAAAACAGAGTAAAGACCTGATATGGTTTGGATTTGTGTCCCTGCCCAAATCTCATATCTAGTTGTAATCTCCAATGTGGAGTGGGGCGCCTGGTGGGAGGTGATAGTGAGTGAGTTTTCATGAGATCTGGTTGTTTAAAAGTGTGTAGCACCTCCTGCTTTTCTCTCTTCCTCCTTCTCCAGCCATGTGAGTTATGCTTGCTTCCCTTTCACCTTCCACTATGATTGTAAGTTTCCTGAGGCCTCTGCAGCTGTGCTTCCTATATAGGTTGCAGAACTATCAGTCAATTAAACCTCTTTCCTTTATAAATTACCCAGTCTCAGGTAGTTCTTTATAGCAATGCAAGAATGGACTACTACAGAAAACTGGTACTAGGAGTGGGGCTATAAAGATAGCAGAAACGTTGAAGCAGCTTTGGAACTGGGTGACAGGCAGAGGTTAAACAGTTTGGAGGGATCAGAAGATACAGGAAGATGTGGGAAAGTTTGGAACTTCCTAGAGACATGTTGAATGATTTTGTCTAAAATGCTGATGGTAATATGCACACAGATGGCAGGCTGATGAGGTCTTACATGGAGATGAGAAACTTATTGGGAACTGGAGTAGAGGTCACTTTTGTTATGCATCAGCAAAGAAACTGGAGGCATTGTGCCCCTGCCTTAGAGATCTGTGAAACTTAAACTTGAGAATGATGATTTAGGGTATCTGGAGGAAGAAATTTCTAAGCAGCAAAACATTCAAGATATGGCCTCGTTGTTTCTAACAATGTATGCTCATATGCATGAGCAAATAGATGCTCTGAAAGTGTATCTTATATTTAAAGGGGAAGCAGAGCATGACAGTTTGGGAAATTTGCAGCCTGACCGTATGGTAGAAAAGAAAAACCCATTTTCAAGGTAGGAAATCATGCTGACTGCAGAAACTTGAGTAAGTAAAAAGAAGCTGAATGTTAATAGTGAAGACAATGGGGAAAATGCCTCAAAGGCATTCAGAGACCTTTGTGACAGCCCCTCCCATCACAAGTCCAGAAGCCTAGGAGGAAGAAATGGTTTCATGGGTCTGGACCTGGGCCCCACTGCCCTGCACAACCTTAAGACAGTGCTCCCTGTGTCCCACCCACTCCAGCTCGTCATGGATAAAAGACCCCCAGATAAGTCTAAGGCCACTGATCCTGAGGGTGAAAGCCATAAGCCTTAGTGGCTTCCACATGGTGTTAAGCCTGCAGGTGCACAGAGGGCAAGAATTGAGACTTGGGAGCCTAAGCTAGATTTCAAAGGATGTAATGGAAACACCTAGATGTCCAAGCAGAAGTCTGCTTCAGGGGCAGAGCCCTTATAGAAAACCTCTCCCCACAGAGTCCGCACTGGGGTGTTGCTTAGTAGAGCTATGAGAAAAGGGCTACTGTGCTCCTGACTCCAGAATGGTAGATCCACCATCAGTTTGCACTGTGCACCTAGAAAAGCCATAGGAACTCAATGCCAGCCCATGAAAGCAGCCAAGAGGGCTGTACCCTGCAGAGCCACAGAGGGTGAGATGTCCAAGGCCTTGGGAAACCCATCGCTCACCTCAGTGTGGCCTGGATGTGAGACATGGAGTCAAAGGAGATTATTTCGGAGCTTTAAGATTTAATGACTGCCCTGCTGGGCTTCAGACTGGCATGGGGCCTGTAGCCCCTTTGTTTTGGCTAATTTCTCCCTTTTGGATCAGGAGTGTTTATCCAATGCCTGTTTTCCCATTGTAACTTGGAAGTAACTAATTTGTTTTTAATTTTACAGGCTCATAGGCAAAAGGGACTTGACTTATCTCAGATGAGATTTTGGATTGTGGACTTCTGAGTTAATGCTGAAATGAGTTAAGACTGGGGGACTGTTGAGAAAGGATGGTTGTATTTTACAATGTGAGAAGGACATCAGATTTAGGAGGAACCAGGGGCAGAATAATGTGGTTTGAATTTGTGTCCCACCCAAATCTCATGTCAAATTGTAATCCCTAATGTTGAAGGAGGGGCCTGGTGAGAGTTGATTTGATCATGGGGGTGGATTTCCCCCTTGCTGTTCTCATGATAGTGAGTTCTCATGAGATCTGGTTATTTGGCTTCACTGTCATATTCTATCAAACTTTCAATGAGGGAGTAACACCAATTCTCCTCAAAGGATTTTTTAAAATTTAAACAGAAGGGAATTCTCCCTAAATCATTTTATGTGGTTAGCATTACCCTGATACCAAAATCAGGCAAGGACATTAATTAAAAATAAACAAGAAAACTACAGGCTAATATTCTTTATGACCATAGATGCAAAATTTCTCAATAAAATACTATCAAACTGGATAAAAAGACACATCAAAAAAAATACACCATGATCAAGTGGGATTTATGCCAGGGATTTAACATATGCAAATCAATAAACATGATATATCACATCTACAGAATGAAGGATGAAAAACAAGTGATCATCTTATTAGACACAGAAAAAGATTTGATAATATTCAATATCCCTTCATGATAAAACATCTTGATGAACTGAGCATTGATGAAAGATACCTCAAAATAACAAGCTCACACCTAATGTGATACTGAATGGGGAAAAGTTAGCAGCCTTTTCCCTAAGAACTGGAACAAGACAAGTGTGCTGACTTTCATCACTCTTATTCAAAATAGTAATAAAAGTCCTAGCCTAAACAATCAGCCACGAGGAATTTAAAAAAGCATTCAAATTGGGGAAGCAGAAGATAAACTGTCTCCCTTTGCCCATGTTATTATCTTGTATCTAGAAAAACCTAAAGACTCCAGCAAAAAACTCTTGGATCTGATAAATGATTTCATCAAAGTTGCAAGATACAAAACCAACATACAAAAATCAAAAATGTTTCTATACACCAATAATGAACCAGCTGAGAATAAAAGCAAGAAAGCAATCTCATTTACAATAGCTACAAAAAAATACCTAGGAATTAATTTAACTAATGAGGTGTAGAAAGAATAACGATAAACAATGATTAAGGAAATTGAGGAGGACATGAACAAATGGAAAGAGATTTCATGTTCATGAATAAGAAGAATTAATATTGTTAAAATTACCATACTGCCCAAAACAATTTACACATTCAATATAATCCCTATCCAAATACCACGTTAACTTTCACAGAAATACAAAATACAATTCTAAAATTCATTTGGAACCAAAAAAGAGCTTGAATAGCCAAAGCAATCCTGAGAAAAATGAACAAAATCGGAGTAGTCACACGACATGACTTCAAATTATACTACAAGACTACAGTAACCAAAAAAGCACAGTATCGGTGGTTAAAAAAAAAAAAGAAAACCACCACCAACAACAAAAAGACATAGATCAATGGAACAGAATTGAGGGTCTAAATATAAATCAATGTATTCATAACAACTGATTTTTGACAAAGACACCAAGAACATACACTGGGGGAAATGACACTCTTTTTAGTAACTAGTGCTTGAAAAGTTGGATATCCATATCCAGAAGGATAAAACTGAACTCTTATTTCTCATAATATATAAAAAAAAAACTAATGGTGGATTAAAGACTTAAACATGAGACCCACGACTATAAAACTACTAGAAAAAAAAAAAACAGAAAAAACCCTTAGGGCATTGATCTAGGCAAAGATTTTATGGCTAGGACCTAGAAAGCAGAGACAAGTAAAACAAAAATAGACAAATGGGTTTGATCCTATAGCATCAAAAATAGGGAGTTATCAATGAAGAAAATACATTTAAGAACAATAGAGGAAAAAAAGAAAGGCAGTGATGAA
This sequence comes from Gorilla gorilla gorilla, assembly GCF_029281585.2. Classification (NCBI taxonomy): domain Eukaryota; kingdom Metazoa; phylum Chordata; class Mammalia; order Primates; family Hominidae; genus Gorilla; species Gorilla gorilla. Next base: position 138,143,870 of record NC_073227.2, read on the forward strand.
ACTACCCTGTAAAGTAACATTTCTTTTTGTTAATATAAAGAATATAACATTGCATTATTCTCCACAAATGTGCTAGCAAAATATCAAACCATTTGCTTTTCTAATGTATATAAGCAACTCACTGGCTAAGAAATATTTAATATGCTGGAGTACTGTTAGAATACTTGTGCAAAAAAAAAAAAACCTCATCAAATTTAAGGCTTTAATACCCCTAGAGTCAATACCAACTTAATATCTGAATAAAATGCATTATTTTTGTAATATGTATAAAGTATATGCTATACATGCACACACAAAAAACACACACATATACTCTCAAAAAATATATATTTTTCACAACAGCATGGAGAAAATTCACATTCTCCTGTGGATATTACCTTACATTTCTTTCAAATAAAATAGTCAAATTCAAATACCTTGTTAGTTAACATTTGTTATTAAAATATTTGTAACCATTTTGTATTTATCAAGTTATTTTATTGCATTAGCTCAAGTTTTCTAAAACCACATGCATATACATAAGTATAATTTACTTCATTTGTCATAATAATACCATATGATATGAAATTGATATCTTTTAATTTTACAAGGACATGTATGCTAAATGAGTATAACTCAAGCTAGTATCTTGAAATATATATGTAATTTATTTTTCTGATTTTTTGACTTCACATAAATACAAATACTAATATTTACATATTCATGTAGCATGCATGTATGTACGTAGTGTGTTTTCCGTACATAGCATTTTATATAGATTGTGTTTTATGTATTCATGTAAGGCATTATTATAGTTAACAGATTTCTTTAAGCAAGCTAACTAATGTAATATGAGAATAAAATTTTGCTGTCTCTAAAATGCTAAAGTATTTGAAAATTAGTATAATATTTTTAGCTAGTGATGGAAAAATTTCCAGATGGTAAAAAATGTGAATGATAAAAATAGGCAAATTGAAATTAGAACTGTGATGGATTAATTTCCTCTTGGTTGTCCTTATGTTGTTTGTATCCATGCCAAATCCATGAGCCAATAGTCTCAAAACAACAGACAGGAAAGGAAAGAAAAATTTCCAAAGTGGTTTTCAATAACGTTTGCAATTTGAAAGTGAAAATAACTGTCCACAAAAAAATTTGGTTCTTTTGTTTAGTTTTTCAAAATGTATGTTTTAATTTTAGACACGCTTCTTTCCACATGCTTTTGAGTGTAAGTGCATACTAGATGATTACTAGAAAACAGTGCGGCCAAAGGTGGAGCCTTAGCTTTCCTGAGATAATTTAACTTTCTCTGAGATGTATCTGTGTAACAATTAAAGAATCCTCAATTAAAATAGGCCCACTATTTTTCCTTAAAAAGTAAAAATGAGTTTATCAGGCAGTCATGAGACAAAATATGCAGGAATCAAGAAAAGTATAATTCTCCAAAATATGAGGTTAATTTTCCCATTGTCTTTTCCTGTCCAAAATTAATTTATATTAATGAATGATAAGTTTCTACAATAGCTCAAGAAAAGTACTATGGTTTGCTGGCAAATTCTTGGGTCTGAAAAAGGAACAGTGAAAGCTGATTTTAATTTCCCCATCCTACCACAACTATTTGACAGCTACATGACTAATACTACCTATGGAAAAAGCCTTGGCATTTGTTGGATCCTTTTAGCTTATAGGAAAATAGCACCAAATATCACACTGATCACACATGCAGTAAAACATAAATTGATGGAAATGTTCCTGAATGGGATATTTGGACATCTTATGTTTTCAGGCTGCTAAAAAAATATAACTTCTTTATGTTGAATATTCATTATTGATAATCCATTTTATTCTCATATTTGCCAAACATGTTTCAAAATACCCACAGATGTACCAAGGTTAAGGCTTCTGTAGCTAAATATCTCTGAGAAATGGTTTGATAAACACACTAACCCGTGCCTTTGGCATAACATTCTCAAATATATTAATATGCTAATAAGAACCATTGGTCTCCACAAGGGCACCACACCATGTGGCTGTTCCAATGTAAAAGTGACTCACAAATCAACTAGAGTCCTCTTGTTTTACAATTTCTAGGTAACGCTGCCCCAAAACATGAATTTTTTTGGGGGGGGGGGGATTTTGAAAGTTAAATGCCTACTATCATTTTTTTAAAAGTTTCATTGCAGATTTGAGGCAGGTTAGAGAAATGAGAGAAATGACAGTGGCAAGTTTGGGGATCTTGAAACCTACTTAATTTTATAAGCACTCTCTAAGAAACAGTAACTAAAAAATTACTAACATTTAACAAGGCATAAAAGTTAATATTCACTTGAAAGGAAGAAAGAAATCATAGGACATGGATGAAGCTGGAAACCGTCATTCTCAGCAAACTAACACAGGAGGAGAAAACCAAACACTGCATGTTCTCACTCACAAGCGAGAGTTGAACAGTGAGAACACATGAACAGAGGGAGGGGAACATCACACACCGGAGCCTGTCGCAGGGTTGGGGGCAAGGGGAGGGATAGCATTAGAAGAAATATCGAAGGTAGATGACGGGTTGATGGGTGCAGCAAACCACCATGGCACATGTATACCTATGTAAAAAACCTGCACGTTCTGCACATGTATCCCAGAACTTAAAGTACAATAAAAAAAGGAATCATAACAAACAATGTTCATTTTAAAAGCTGATATATTCCACAAACATCACAATGCTTAGAAAATTAATACTTGCATTGTTTCTTATTATACATTTGTTACCATTTTTAGCAGCATACTCTTTGATAGTTTCTTTACATGACAACAATTTTGAAATAACTTCTGCAGTAAAAATAAAAGTCTTCCGGCAGGGTTAATTAAAATTTTTTTTTGGAGGTTTAAAAAATTACTTTCAATTTAGCAAATTAGCCTTGATGATGCCATGCACATTTTTAGGATAATTGTCAAATCTGAGGAATTCTCTATGAAATTTCTTTCATATGTGAACTTTAATATTTACAGTATTTCAAGTTCAATTGTTTGTTGAACAATATTAACTATTTCTTGAATTGATGATACTTATTGCCATTTTGTCTCCAGTGTCCTTATTGAGGTGACATAAGTTTATGTATGCTATCTTTAATGATATCAAAATTTTGGTTAATTTGATATTTTATTGTGTTAACTATGATTCATAATTCTACCTATGTGATCTATAATTTGTTTTGGTTAATATTTATTAAAGTTTTAGGCTCTCAGCCTTGCTATCCATGTATCAACAAATGTTTTGTGTGTGAATTTGTAAATGTAAGTGATCTTTATTAGAAAATTTCAGGAAAAAAATCTTTAGAGAATTAAGAAGGCAGGAAAAATGCTTTCTGCAACAGCAAGAAGAGATATCAATGCCACTTGGGGTTAAAAATTGAGACTAGAGAGTCTGTGTTGATTAATATTTATTGTTATGGCTTGTATTACATAATCATTCATATAAAATGATCATGCTTGTTAATTGGTTGTCTTGTATAATAATTCTCAATTTGAAATATTTTATCAATAAAGGCAGAAATATTGGCTTCTTTTATCTTAGTAAATGAATCTTTAAAATTTTATTTTATTTCCATTTGTGTATAAACATGAATAAATCATGATCCTGATGAATTCCATATTTTAAAGGTATATTTATGGGATTGTTTTTCATTCACAGTCACAGATTTAACTTTAATTAATGTGGTCCTGTAATTTTTTTAGTTGATAAATTTATTTGAGATACTTTTGTTGATATTTACACATGACACAACACTGATCTATTTTTTTCAACATTTTCATTGTCAAGTTCTGGTTTCAGTGTCATAAAATTTCAATAAAAATAAATTGGAAATTTTTTTTTTCAAACATTTCAAAAAGTTTAAATAGCATTGCAGTTATGCAGACATTATAGTATAGATAGAACTTTGGGCCTTGTGCTTGGTTTTGTTTTCTTGGGAGGAGAAGGTAATGTTAAATCCTTAATGAGTCTCTTCTGGGTCCTTGTATTGAGTTACTCTCTTCTGGAGTTAATTTAATTTTTTTTTATTTGAAAACTATTTATGTTCAGACTTGGTGGCTCACGCCTGTAATCCTAACACTTTGGGAGGCCGAGGTGGATCACCTGAGGTCAGGAGTTTGAGACCAGCCTGGCCAACATGGAAACCCCATCCCTACTAAAAATACAAAAATTAGCCAGGCATGGTGGCGGGCACCTATAATCCCAGCTACTCAGGAGGCTGAGGCAGGAGAATCGCTTGAACCTGGGGACGGAGGTTGCAGTGAGCCAAGATCACGCCACTTCACTCCAGCCTGGGCAAAAGAGCAAAAAAGTAAAAGAAAACTATTCATTTCATCCACATTTTCAAATTTCAGTGGAAATAAGCAAATTATTCATATTAGTCCTAGTCAGGAAAATATAAACTACTCCAGACATTTTAAACAGAGGACATTTAATACAGGGAATTGGTTGCATAAGTGATAGAAAAGCTGAATGACTAAACAGAATACAATAAGGAACTCTCCAGAGAGCAATAGCATGAAGCTGCTTCCCTGGAGACACAGAGGAAACAGTTAATGTTACCGGAGCCCCAAAGCCAGGGCTGTCAGGTGGAAACAAGAACCAAATAGAAGAGGCCTGGGATGAGCTAGAACCATGGAAACCGGGGCCTGATGAGTGAAAGTTAGAATCATTGAGAAGATGTAGATGTTTCCTAAGGCACTATCTGAATGAAGGATAAGAGAATATCCTGGATTGTCCTTGGTATTTTCCTAGGCAGAATATTCCCAGAAGAGAAAAACCAGGGAGAAGGAAAAATATAGTTCTCACTGATAAAGAACAAAACAAGGAAAGACCAGGGAATGAATATAAGAATAATCAGGTGAATTTTTAATCTTCTGTTTCCCCACTACTTTCTCTTAATTTATACATATAAACATAGAAATTTCACTCTATGTTCATGTTTAGGACAGCTAAATGATCTATTCATTAGCTTTTCTTCAAAGACCCAGGCAGTTTCCATTTCTAGAACTATGGTACGATAGATGCTGGACAAAACCTACCGTTTCAAAAATTTCACATATAATATGTGATTGCATTTTGCAAATAGCCGCCAGCAGAGCCCAAGCCAGCATCACTCTCTAACAGTGTACAGTATTTGATCAATAGACAAAGGATTCTACATATTACTACATGGAAACAAGAAAGCCACTTTACAAGAGAGGATGTGTGTCACTGGGCGAATTACCATGGGATTCACTAGCTTATCACATACCATACCACTCAGGAGCTGCCAGCCTAATAGGTCAACTGAATGGCTTTTGGAAAGTGCATTTGCTGTCTCAGTTTAGACATGATGCTCTGAGAGGTTTGGACCCACCCACAATGATACAGAATACATATCAACAAACACTATATGTTGTTGTGTGTCCACCAACTATAAAACATGATACTTGGAGCCAAGAGATGAATATAAACATTCCCTTCTCATTATAAATTCACATTGCCTGCCTTAGGGAATTTGTTCTTCCCATGTCCCCCACTTTAGGATCTGTACATGGTATGTACTATCTAAGTGTTCATGGTTATTTTTATTTTATATTAATAATAACTTATTATTTTGGCATTGTATGAAGACAAACTTAGATGAATGTTTTTCACTATAGACAAGAAAATATTCTAGAAAAAATTCATAATATAATAAAATCATAAAAATGCAATATTAAGAAATAGAACAACATATGAATGTATTTCTCATATAGTGACTAAGTCTTCATAATCTCCCATTTCTTACCCTCTACTTTGTCTTAAACAACTTTATCTAACTATGAATTTCTAGCCTGTTTTTGGAAACAGAATTTAAGCAAAATGACATATAACAAAGCCAATTTTACCATAAGCTAATTGATATAAACAAGAGTTAAGTTGCTATGGAATATTTCTTTATAATAACACTGCCAAACTTCTAAATAAAGACCTGAATCATTCTTGATATTAAACATTGAAATAAATGTAAGCTACACATACATTTAGGAAAGATTAATAAATACAAGTAAGATGATTATGTATCCAGGTGTTGGTGAATCAGTGAGTTACGGCGGTCACAATGGTGGTGGGGTATATCAAGGAATAAATGTTCGCAAAGGGAAAATTGTAAAGAACACTTCCTCCCACCACAGTTCAAAAACAAACTATCCAATATCGTAGGCTCGCTGAGTGCCTTCTTACCACATTGTCTATTGTTTTCTGTTTGTATGAGTATGGCATACTTTACAAATTTCTATTTTGCAATAATGTGTATTTACTCATTTATTCATTTTTCAACCCATTTATTCCAGTTCAGGGTCATGGGTGGCCAGAGCCTTTCCCAGCAGCTCAAGATAAAAGGTTATAATCCCTTCCCATTGCAGGACACATCCACACTCACTCATACTGGGACCATTTAGACACACCAATGAACCTAACATGCACAGTGCTGGCACATGAGAGAAAACCGGAATACCTGGACAAAACCCACCCAAACATGGGAGAACATTCAACTCCACACAGACAGTGATCCAGGCCAGCAGGAAATGAACTTTTTTTTTCATCAACATTATAACAAAACAATGTTATTTGAGGACGGGCTATGCCCTTGGTAGCTATGAAAGTATCATTAGAAGTTAAGGACAATAGACACACTGGAACAGTTTGCATAGTTCAAATAGTTACTTCTATCTACCTTAACTTAGGAATATGAGAATCCCTAAATATATATCTTGACTAAGAAGACACGTTTTCAAGAATATGACATGTTAAAAATTAGACTCTTAAGAAAAACACGCCAAGGGTAGAAATGAGCAAATAAACTGCCATAAGAATTATCTTTATCAATGCTAGTTATTGCAATGAAGGTTTTGTTCAAATATAGAAAGTATGTGGGAGGTTATAAAGAAAAATGTTTCACTAAGCCTTAAGGCTGTGTAGAGTTTATAAAAATTACAGCAATTTTCTAATATGAATAAGAAGAAAAAAATGAGGAGGAAGTGGAAAAAAGCAAGTTTGTCTTCCAAAAGGTCAAATAACAAGTATCAATGCCAATTTAAAAACATTGACTGTTGTTTATACCTTAATACAAGCAAAATTTCAGACATAAGACCAGATCCATATTTAAATTTAAAAATATAGTTCTAATTCCCGTGTGCTATTGATTGGCATGGAAAGGATTTATTGACTCAGGAAATGAGAATTTTTAAAAGTTGGTCTTCTGATAAGTTTAAAATTATACTACAATATCTTTCTAAATTTTACAACATGGTCAGCATTAAATATAATGCATTGCTTACAAAAATTTGTAATTCAAAATTCCAAAATCTCAGACTAACCATGAGAAAACACTAGACAAACTCAAATTCTACAAAATCCCTAACAAGAACTCTTCTAAAACTATCAGCGTCATAAGAAACAAGGAAAACTAAGAAACTGTAATAGATTGAAGACAAAGGAGATATTAAGACTAAATGTGTAAACACAGAATGTGTTATCCTAGATTGTATCTTAGAATAGGAAAAGATAATTAGTAAAACAATACTGACCAAACCCAAATAAAGTCTGTAGTTAATAGCACTGTACTAGTATGAATTTCTTAGTTTTGATGTTATGTAACACGTTGACATTAGGGGAAGTTAGGTGAAAGGTACACAGGAACTCTCCATACTATCCTTGTCACTTTTCCATAGATCTTAAGTTATTCCAAAATACAAGTTTGTTAAATTTTTATAAGACAATAATAAATTTAGTGGTTTTCTTTATAATGTATTTCCAGGTAACCTTTGTCACTCAGGACTAGGTATTATTGTGGTTTCATGATTAAGGCATTTTATTCACAGTGAATTTTCACTATTGACACTGTTATGAGGATAACAATGAATATATAACACACAGACACACATACACACACACATTACATATGCTGAGTGATAAAGATAAATAACCTTTATGCACAGAACAAAATAAACATTCTCAAGGACTTATAAAGTTCTTAAATTTTATGATAATAATAATAATAATTATTATTATTATTACCCAACATTAATCAACATCACTGCAAACCTGCATTATTCTAGGCACTTTATTCACTGATTTATTTAACAAATATTTAATGAGTTCCTACAACGTCCCTGACACTTTTCTAGACAGTAGAGATAATCAGTAAACAAAAAAGATAGCTTCTGTTATGAAACATACATGCTAGTAGGGAGACAGAGGGTAAATAAACATATGACAAATTTATAAAGTAAAGCAATGGTAAGTATAATCAAGAAAAGTCAATCAGGGTGACAGGGAGCAGTAGCTTTTCAATGAAGGTGACATGGGAACAGAGACCTGAGTGAAGTGAGGTAACAAAATACAGAATATTTGAGGAAAAGATGTTCCAAACAGAGAAATGATTATGTAATACAAGCTGGAAAAAAATATATAAAAACAACAATACTTATCATGATCTACGGTTGACAAATAAACAAATCACTGATCAAACATAATAGAGTTTTGAAGGTCAGTACCAAAATAATTCATTATGGAAAATGCTTGCAAATGCTTCCACGAATTGAGAGCATTACTAAGGAAGGAAGGGTAGAGAGGTTTCTTATCTTACTATAAGTCCTTCTGAAATATTAGATGCTTTATTATGTGCCTATTTACTTTGTTAGAATTAAAACATTTTATCTAACTCTAAGTCTTCATTCAGTACTCCCATACATTTTATACATTAAAATTATCTTACCAAATTCATACTTAATGAGGATGGGGCCATGTCTGTATAAAACACCAAATTTTAAGAGTTAAGAATCCTTACTAGTAATTTTTCAGAGTTAGATATATATGTTTTTCTATCTAATCTTCCTATTCCTCTTTTTTCTCTTTTTCTCTCTCTGATTCAATCATGAATATGCCCAGATCTTATATCGATTTCTTATTCTTCAATCCTACTTAGTCTCAGCTCCCTTCAAGAGTCTTATATAATTTATAAATTTCTGACTGAAATTCTCAATCCTCATTGGAACTAACAAACATTAACCAAAACTTTAATTCTCAAACATATTGCCTGGCTAAGGGTTTTAGACAAGCTCTGAACATATTGTGAATATATCAAAATGCATATTTTCTTTCCTCTGTGTCAGTATTTTATAGAAGTCTCTTAAAGAGTTCTGAAGGAGAACAGTTTGTAATAATCCATGCAAAATAAGAACAGGAAATATGATAATAAATTCTAAATATATTTAGCATGATTAATCTTTGTGAGTTGCACATGTACCATTTTCTACATAACTTTTTGAAAATAGTACTTGGGAGAAATTTGTCATAGGCTTTCAAAATTAATGTGTCAGGTTGTCATGAATAAATACTGAGATCTATGGAGCCAGTGCTTATTGTTTTGATTCTGCATCAAAGGCATTTTCAAACTGCCTTAAAAAGAAAGCACATCTTTTGCAGAAGCTTTCCAATATTAATTGACAGCAGCACTGTGCTTAAATATCTGATTTTTTTCAAAAAATATATGAATAAGTTGAATTACTTCAGAACAAAAGCAAATAAAGTTAAATAACTTTTCATTACATTGAAAACTATGGGATGGAAAGAGTTTCTATTTTTTAATACTCCTTACATAAAATCCCTTACATTTTTACTGTTTATTAAATAATATTCCTTAAATATTTATATTAATTACTCCTCTTTATCTCTTTCCTAAAGTATACAATTAATATTGTATATTTATTCCCAGTTGTTCATGATCAAACTTAATCTCTTTATTTAAGTTTGTATCAGCTTTTGTTAATTGTTGTTCAAGTAAAACAAATAGCAGAAAGAGAAATTTTTATTAAAGGGCAATTTATCCTCTTAGCAAAGCTAGTGTTTTCATTCTATCATATCAAAAAGAAAGCTTTATTTTTAGCCATTTGGCGCAAAATTAATAATTTTGTTTTGTTTTTAACATTGGTCTTCGTAAAAGCATGTTCAACTCATATAAAAATTACTGGAGATTAGTACTTATACCACACATTATTTTTTAACAATATGAACTTAAATATAAATATATATGTACATAATCAGTGATGAAGCACTGTCACTTCTAGGAAGTTCACATTCAAAATAATGAGAAATTCAGTCCAGGTGCTTGGCTCATGCCTATAATCCCAGCACTTTGGGAGATGGAGGCAGGCAGATCACCTGAGGTCAGGAGTTCAAGACCAGCCTGGTTAAAATGGTGAAAACCTGTCTGTACTAAAAATACAAAAATTAGCCGGGCACGGTGGCAGGCCCCTGTAATCCCAGCAACCCAGAAGGCTGAGGCAGGAGAATCACTTGAACCCGGGAGGCCGAGGTTGCAGAGAGCTAAGATCGCGCCACTGCACTCCAGCCTGGGTGATAAAGTGGGGCTCCATCTCAAAAAAAAAAAAAAAAAAAAAGTAATGAGAAATTATTCAAAGAATGCCTAAAATATAAAAATGTATTTAATAAAGATATTCATTTATTCATCAAATGTACATTATATGTCAAATATTGGCCAAGCATTATCCAATTTGCTACTGATTCAGTCAGCGAGGCTGAGCCCAATGCTCACAATCTATTGTAGGCAACAATCAGGCTGGGCTCGGTGGCTCACGCCTGTAATCCCAACACTTTCGGAGGCCAAGGCAGGTGGATCACCTGAGGTCAGGAGTACGAGACCCGCCTGGCCAACATGGTGAAACCCCGTCTCTACTAAAAATGCAAAAAATTAGCAGGGCATGGTGGTGCGCACCTGAAATCTCAGCTGCTCAGGAAGCTGAGGCAGGAGAATTGCTTGAACCTGGGAGGCAGGGGTTGCAGTAAGCTGAGATCTCGTCATTGCATTCAAGCCTGGGCAACAAGAATGAAACTTCGTCTCAAAATAAATAAATAAATAAATAAAGGAAAGAAAGAAAACAATCAAAAAAGTATCTTCCTAGAGGAAAGGTATTCTAAAATAAACTTTTGAGGAGTAAGCAGAGAAGAGCATTCAGGCAAAGGAAGCCACAAAACATGATTCGTGAGGCAGCATCATACAACTATTTCAGGGGTGCCATGGAGGGTGGATTTGGGTGAGCTTTAGAATGGAAAGCAGGAAATCAGGAATGGAAAACTGGACAAAATGTGCCTCACATGCCATGTCAAAGAATTTGAACATTATTATTTACATAGAAACTGGAATTGCATTGCAAGTGTTTAGCAAGAATTTGACTTATGATATTCCAGAGGTTTCTGAATCAAAGAAAGATTGAATTCATCTATGTAGGTAAATAAGCTATCACCTTAAGAAATTTCTTTTTATAGAAAATCAATTGTACCTATTATAAAACATAACAGTTCATTCTACTTCCCCTTGTATTTCTTAGTTATTATTTATCTAAATAAACTGACATGTAAATGCACTTTTCCTTAAAATTATGATTGGTAGAGCTTCCAGAGTCTCTCCCACTTCAGCTAACTCTTCCTAACCATATTTTCAGAAAACTAAATTGTACCGAAAGATAATATAGAAACTTGTAATTTTCTAGCCACCTTTTTCTTACTTTAAAGATCTGAAAACTGGAGGCCAAGAGGAGAAATTAATTTCCCCATGTCAAACAGCTCTGTGTAAAAATCAAGATTCCCTAAAAAGGGAAAGTATGTGTAAATTATGCCTCAAAAAACTTGACTTCTAAAAAAATGAGCATTATGTTAAGGGCATACATAGATTTGAAGGAATTGTATAAGTCCATTTTCACACTGCTATACGGATAGTCTCTGAGCCTGGGTAATTTATCAGAAAGGAGGTTTAATTGACTAACGGTTTTGCATGGCTAGGGAGGCCTCAGGAAACTTGCAATCATGGCATAAGGCAAAGGGAAACAAGGCACACCTTACATGGTGGCAGGAGAGAGACTGAGTGGGGAACTGCTAAACACTTCAAAACCCTGAACTTTCATGATAACTCACTCACTATCATGAGAACAACATGGGGGAAACCATCCCCATGATACAGTCACTTCCCACCAGGTCCCAACCCTTACACATGGGGATTACAATTTGAGATAAGATTTGGATGGGGAGACAGAGCCAAATCATATCAGGAATGTACTAGAGAAAATTTAGACAGAAATTATAAATAGGATAACTACCTTAACTTGTATGACATTTTGATATTTGCATTTTCTTATTTCTTCTTTTTACATATACTGTTCTCAAAAAACGTGGACATTGGGCAGAGAAGATAATATTATTTCACGTTTACATATGGAGATAAGTGAACCACAGAAGGACATATATGCACCCAATACAGAAGCACCCAAATTCATAAAGCAAGTTCTTAGAGACCTACAAAGGGACTTAGACTCCTACACAATCCTAGTGAGAGATTTTAACACCCCACTAACATATTAGACATATCATCAAGAGAAAAAATTAACAAACATACGCAGGACCTGAACTTAACCCTGGATCAAGTGTACCTGATAGATATCTACAGAATATACATTCTTCTTATTGCCTAATGGCAGTTACTCTAAAATTGATTACATTATCGGAAGTAAAACACTCCTCAGCAAATGCTGAAGAACTGAAATCATAACAAACAGTTTCTCAGTCCACAGTGCAATCAAATTAGAACTCAAGAATAAGAAATTTACTCAAAACTACACAACTACATGGAAACTGAACAGTCTACTCCTGAATGACTCTTGAATAAATGATGAAATTAAGGCAGAAATCAAGAAGTTCTTTGAAACTAATGAGAACAAAAAGATAAGGTACGAGAATCTCTGGGTTGCAGCTAAAGCAGTGTTAAGAGGGAAATTTATACCACTAAATGCATACATCAAAAAGGTAGAAAGATCTCAAGTTAACAACTTAACATCTCAACTAAAAGAACTAGAGAACAAAGAGCAAATGAACCCTAAAGCTGGTTGTCGAAAAGAAATAACCAAGATCACAGCTGAACTGAAAGAGATAGAGACACCAAAAACCCTTCAAAAAAATTAACAAATCCAGTAGCTAGTTTTTGGAAAAATAATAAAATAGAATACTAGCTAGACTAATGAAGGGAGAAAAATCAAATAAGCATACTCAGAAATGAAAAAGGCAATATCACCACTGACCCACAGAAATACAAACAACCATCAGAGAACACTATAAACACCTTTATGCATATAAATTAGAAAATCTAGAAGAAATGGGTAAATTCCTGGACACATACACCCTCCTAAGACCGAATCAGAAAGAAATTTAATCCATGAATAGATGAATAATGAGTTCTGAAATTGAGGAAGTAATAAAGAGCCTACTGACCAAAAAACACCCAGGAGAAGATGGATTCACAGCTGAATTCTACCAGCGTTACAAAGAAGAGCTGGTATCATTTCTTCTGAAACTACTCCAAAAATTAAAAAGGAGGGGCTCTTCCCTAATTCATTCTATGAGACCAGCATCATCCTGATACGAAAACCTGTCAGAGATACAGTAAATTAAAAAAAAAAACTTCAGTCCAATATCCTTGATGAACATTGATGCAAAAATCATCAATAAAATACTGACAGACCAAATCAGTAGCACATCAAAAAGCTTATTCACCACAATAAAGTCAGCTTCATATCCAAGATGCAAGGTTGGTTCAACATATGCAAATCAATAAATGTGATTCATTACATAAACATAACTAAAGACAAAGCACAGATTATTTTCTCAACAGATGCAGAAAAGTCCTTCAATAAAATTCAACATTCCTTCATGTTAAAAACTCTCAATAAACTGGGTATTGAAGAAACAGACCTCAAAATAATAAAAGCCATCTATGACAAACCCACAGTCAATATAGTACTGAATGGACAAAAGCTGGAAGCATTCCCCTTGAAAACCAGCACAGGACAAGGAGGCCCTCTCTCACCACTCCTATTCAATGTAATATGAAATTTCTGGCCAGGGCAATCAGGCAAGAGAAAGAAATGAAGAGAGGAAGTCAAATTATCTTTGTGGTAAATGACATAATCCTATACCTAGAAAACCCCATCACTTCATCCCAAAGCTTCTTAAGCTGATAAACAGTTTCAGCTAAGTCTCAGGATACAAAATCAAAATGCAAAAGTCTCTACCATTCCTCTACACCAACAACAGGCAAGCAGAGAGCCAAATCATAAATGAACTCCAATTCACAATTTCTATGAAAAGAATAAAATACCTAGGAATACAGCTAACAAAGGAAGTGAAGGACCTTTTCAAGGAGAGCTACAAACCATTGCTCAAAGAAATCAGAGAGGTCACACACAAATGGGGAAAGTTTCCATGCTCATAGATAGAAAGAATCAATATTGTGAAAATGGCCATACTGCCCAAAGTGTTATAGAGTCAATGCTATTCCCATTAAACGACCATTGGCATTCTTCACATAATTAGAAAAAACTACTTTAAAATTCACATGGAACCAAAAAAGAACCGGAATAGCCAAAATAATCCTAAGCAAAAAGAACAAAGCTGGAGGCATCATGCTACCTGACTTCAAACTATACTATACTACAAGGCTACAGTAACCAAAACAGCATGGTACTGGTACAAGAACAGACACATAGACCAAGGGTAAAAAATAGAGAATTCAGAAATAAAACTGCACACCTACAACCATCTGATCTTCAACAAACCTAACAAAAACAAACAATGAGGAAAGCACGCCCTACTTAATAAATGTTGCTGGGAATGCTGGCTAGCCATATACAGAAAATTAAAATTGGACTCCTTCTTACACCATATGCAAAAATTAAGAGAAATTAAAAACTTAATTGTAAAACCCCAAACTATTAAAAAAAAAAAAGTAGAAGAAAACCTAGGCAATACAGTTCAGGACATAGGCTCAGGGAAAGATTTCGTGATGAAAACACCAAATACAATTGCAACAAAAGCAAAATTGACAAACAGGATCTAATTAAACTAAAGAGCTTCTGCACAACAGAAAAACTATCATCAGAGTGAACAGACAACCTACACAATGGGAGAAAATTTTTGCAATCTATTCATCTGACAAAGGTCTAATATCTTAAGTCTACAAGGAACTTAAACAAATTTATAAAAAAAACACACACACAAACGACCCTATTAAAAAGTAGACAAAGGACATGAACATACACTTCTTGAAAGAAGACATTCATGCAGCCAAAGACAGGAAAAAAAGCTCAACATCACTAATCATTAGAAAAATGCAAATCAAAACCACAACGAGATACCATCTCCCACCAGTCAGAATAGTGATTATTAAAAAGTCAAGAAACAACAGATGCTGGTGAGCTTGTGAAGAAAAAAGAGTGCTTTTACGCTGTTGAGTAAAATGCTTTTTACTCAAGCGTAAATTAATTCAACCATTGGGAAAAACACTGTGGTGTTTCCTCAAAGACCTAGAAACAGAAATACCATTTGATCCAGCAATCCTATTACTGAGTATATACCCAAAGGAATATAAATCATTCTATTATAAAGATACAGGCACATATATGTTCAATGCAGCACTATTCACAGTAGCAAAGACATGAAATCAACCTAAATGCCTATCAATGATAGACTGGATAAATAAAATGTGATATATATACAAACACACACACACACACACATATATATATCACATAGTATATATATATATTATACTTACATATATATATACCATGAAATGCTATGCAGTCAAAAAATATATATAAATAAATATATTTTTTAATATAAATATATATTTATATAAAAATATAAATTATTTTTATATATTTATATAAATTATTTATATAAATATATAAATTATTTTATATATTTATATAAATTATAAATATAAATTATTTATTTAAAAATTATTTATATAACTATTTTTATATAAATATTAAAATTTTATATAAAATAAATATTTTATATAAAATAAATATTTCTATATAAATATTAAAATTTTTATATAAAATAAATATTTATATATATTATTTATATAAAATATAAATAATATATATAAATAAAATATACCATGGTATAATTTATACAACAGTATAAAATATATACACACCATATATATATAAAATATATACACACCATACATATAAAAAATATATACACACCATATATATAAAAAATGTATACACACCATATATAAAAAATATATATACACACCATATATATATAAAATATATATACACCATATATAAAATATATATACACCATATATATAAAATATATATACACCATATATATATAAAATATATATACACCATATATATAAAATATATATACACCATATATACATAAAATATATATACACCATATATACATAAAATATATATACACCATATATACATAAAATATATATACACCATATATACATAAAATATATATACACCATATATACATAAAATATATATACACCATATACATAAAATATATATACACCATATATATAAAATATATATATACACCATATATATAATATATATACACCATATATAATATATATACACCATATATAATATATATACACCATATATATAAAATATATACATACACCATATATATAAAATATATACATACATCATATATATAAAATATATATATACCATATATATAAAAAATATATATACCATATATATGTAAAATGTGTATATACCATATATAAAATGTGTATATATACCATATATATAAAATGTATATATACCATATATATAAAATGTATATATACCGTAGATATAAAATGTATTATATACCATATATATAAAATATATATACAATGGTATATTTTATTTATGTATATATAATAAATGGTATATTTTATTTATATATATAACTTATATTTTTATATAAATATATATATTTTATATATATATACACCATGGTATATTTTATATATATGTGTATATATGTATATATGTGTATATATGTATATATGTATATATGTGTACATATATGTGTATATATATATGTGTGTGTGTGTATATATATATATATACACACACACACATATATATATACACACCATGAAATGCTATGCAGTCAAAAAAAAGAATGAGATCATGTCCTTTGCAGGGACATGGATGGAGTTGGAATCCATTTTCCTCAGCAAACTAACACAGGAACAGAAAACACATGTTTTCACTTATAAGTTGGAGTTGAATGACGAGAACACATGGACACAGGGTGGGGTGGTGGGGTGGGAGGGCATCAGGAAGAATAACTAATGGATGCTAGGCTTAATACCTAGGTGATGGGATGATCTGTGACAAACCACTATGGCACATGTTTACCTATGTAACAAACCTGCACATCCTGGAAATGTACCCAAAATAAAATTTCAAGGAAAAAAAAGGAGAAGTAAATAAAACAATACATAAATGCACTTGAAACATCACCTGGCACATAAATAATAAACAAAAATTTTTAAAAAACTTTTAAACAGAATCAAAAACAAGTAAAACTAGTTTATAACAAACAGAACTCACAGTAATCATTACTCTTGGGAAGGGGAAATGATCAAAAGAGGGTGAAAGGGGGATATTGATTGTTGATAATGTTCTGTTTCTTGATCTGTTGGTCAGATGGATTATTTCATTTGGGAAAATTTCTTGAACTACACACAGTAAGTACACCTTTCTGTATGCATGTTATAGCTTAATAAAAAGTATTTTAATTACAAGAAAACACAAAAGAACAATGATAAAATGTTACAGATTTTTTCCCATTATGTTTAGAAATTGTGGCTGAAGATATCCCTGGTTTTTATGGAGATGAATAAACATCCTTAATGGGCTGGAGACTTCCGATTCTAAACACGTGTATGGATTCTAAAATTCTACACCAAAAGTATAAATGTATTTGAAACAATTTTAAAATATCTGTAGAAAAACTAAAATTTTTATGCTAACTTCATAGTTTTTGGGATTTACTTTTAAAAAATAGGAACTACCACTATATACTTCAGTAATAGTTAATTTTACAAAACCAAATATACTTAATAAATTTATAAAGATGTATTTTAAGGATTCTGCTTTATGTTTATTTGCTTATATGCCATCCTATCTTACTACACTGGAAAGCACTTAGAGGCAAGAGCTGTGTCATTTATTTTGCTATTTCCACCATCTGGCATAGGTTCATAGTATCTTAACGCATGTTTTTGAATTAAAGAATAGCATGGCAATAGGTGAGTTAAGATACAGAAAAGATAAGTATATTTTCTCCACTTTTCTTCTTATCACACCCCAGTCAACCTTCCGCAGTCCACAAGCCATGAGGACACGCAAGCAGCACTATAGAGAAGGTATCACAGCAAGGAACTGAGGCCTTAGCCAAGAGCCAGCACCAGCTAGACAGCTGTGTGAGGGAGCCGCTAGGGAGGTGGACCCACCATTCCAGTCAATACTTCAGGTACTTGTATCCTGGCCAATATCTGGCTGAAAACACCTGAAAGAGTCTCAGCTAGAACTACTGAGGTAAGCCACACCTGAAATCCTAAGCAACAAAAAGAAGAGGTAGTAACCATTTTTGTTCTAATGCATTAGTTAAGATAATTTGTTACAGATGAAGAGGCAATCACATGGCTAGAAATACAATACTTTAAGTACACAAATTCAATTATTGACAGCAAAGTATTGGAAACAAGCAAATTGCCCGACCATAGAAGATAATGAATTATGGTACATTTGTATGACAGAGTACTCTGCAGCCATGCAGAAGAATGACAAATGTCTCCATAAACTGATACGAAGTAGTTTCCCATATAAATAATTACATAAACTAAAGACCTTTAAAAATACCTTAACAACAACATCACCCAAGAAAGCAAACAACTGAATAAATGAATCAAGTGTAGCAAAGTCTGATTATTCTGGAATCTGTACTTTCATAATATTCTTGTTTCATTGAGTATTGTTGATTATTTCATGCTAAAAATTTTAAAACCTAGAAAGTTAAACAAATTATGTAAAATAGTTTTATTCACTATGAAAACTTCCTTCTGTTTACGTAAGATTAGACCTGCAGTTTCAAGAAAAGGAATCATAGCTGTTTAGCTACCCACTCTTCCTTCCTTAAGGTTTCAAAAACAAAAAAATTGAAAGATGCAGGATGGGCCGGGGGCTCATGCCTATAATCCCAGCACTTTGGGAGGCCAAGCTGGGTGGATCACCTGAAGTCAGGAGTTCAGACACGGTGAAACTCCATCTCTACTAAAAATACAAAAAATTAGCCAGGCGCAGTTGTACACAACTGTACTCCTATTTACTTGGGAGGCTGAGAAACCAGAATTGCTTGAACCCAAGGTGGAGGTAGCAGTGAGCCAAGATAGAGCCACTGCACTCCAGCCTGGGTGACAGAGCAAGACTCCATATTTAAAAAAAGAAAACAAAGAAAGATGCATACATTAATACCTAATCGGGTTTTAATTGTTCTCAATCCAAAATGGTAGAGAACCACTCATTTGAAAAATTAGGTTCTACCATCTTTTCACTCATAAGAATCTCTAGAGACCACTAGGTATTACTCCACAGAGTGCAGGAATGAATGCATGCATCTTGGCAGCATTTGCTGACCCTGAAAATGTGCTATTAATTGCCCAAGCATTAAAACACATTCCGCTCTGTAATTATCTTAAATATAATAATAATCATCTCACTACTTTGGTAAAAAGCATTGGGTTTAAAAAGCACGAATAATTAATAAAACTTACTAAATTTTACTATCTTGATGGAAGAGAAAATGTAAGTGCTCTACCCATAACTTTGTGGAAAATCATCTGTCAACTCCATCGGACCCACAAAATAAGCAAAATCTGTGACTTTTGTTTATTTTTGTAAGAATAAATCGTAATAATTAGAATTTGGAGATTGGGAAAAAGGAAAATCCTTGGATCTTATTATTTAAGAGAGAATTGTCCCAAAATTTTGAAATAGAGTTTTGTTTTTTTTTATTTCATGCACCAAGAAGGAGATATTCATATGTTACCCTTAAACTACAATTCACAAGGCTAACATTCAAAATAGGTTAATCAGCAGGGCACAGTGGTTCATGTCTGTAATCCCAGCACATTGGGAGGCCAAGGCGGGCAGATTACCTGAGGTCAGGAGTTTAAGAACAGCCTGGCCAACATGACGAAACCCCATCTCTACTAACATACAAAAATTAGCTGGGCATGGTGGCGTGCACCTGTAATCCCAGCTACTCAAGAGTCTGAAGCAGGAGGATTGCTTGAGCCCAGGAGGCGGAGGTTGCAGTGAGCCAAGATCACACCACTGCACTGAAGCCTAGGTGACCCAGCAAGACTCTATCTCAAAACAAGCAAACAAACGAACAAAAAACAAAGGTTGGTCTTTTATCGAAATATATTCAGTTAAACATACGCAACTGGAAGTCCAAAAAGCAATCACAGAAAAGAGACTGGCTTGCCCAAATATGGTAGAAATATAGCATTATTTTGATCCTAAAACATTCACAGAAGGAGCTGACCGAAGGACATGGTTTTGGGATCAAATATTTCTACACCACTGGAGTTGTTCTAAGGTGAGAGTAGAGGAAGCTGTAGGCCTTAGACCCAGTACAGGAAATGTGTCCATTAAGAAAGCAACCAATACAAGCAGCTGAAATAAGTCCAGCACTGTTCTCTGTGATATGCAGTTATTTCCTAGGTTTATTATCAATAATACCAGTCATTTACCTCAAGAAAATATAATGAACTTTTGTGTTATCACAGTCATGATTTTTTTATCATAAAGATTAATACTGTCTAAAAAGTCTTTAGCTCCTTTAACTTTACTCAAACAACTAAAGTACTTAATGAGAAATGTTCCAACCCTTTCTAGTAATTTGAATTATTAGACCCAGTACCATAGTATTATAATCTCAATGTATAATAAACTGTTCTTAATATTTTACTCTAATTGTATTTATTTATTTATTCCAGATTTATTAAGGAATATTTGACAAAGAAAAATTGTGTATATCTACAGTGTACTATGTGATGTTTGGACATAAGAATACATTGTGAAATCATTAAATCAAGTTAATTAGCATATTCATATTTTTGTATGTGGTGAGAACATGTAAGATCTACTTTGTTAGCAATTTTCAAGTATGCAATAATTATTAACTAGAGTCATCATGCTATACAATGGATCTCAGGAAAGAGGAACATGTCAGTCAAAGAGCACAAAGCATCTTCCTTAAAGCAAGTCTTAAATCCTATAAAGAAAAACAAAAGAAATAACAACAAAAACTGAAAGTCCTATAGCTCTGCCTTTTTATATTTTTAACTGATTTAGATTATTATGAATTGCGGCTTATTGATAGTGATAATGCTTTTCATGCTTTGATTCTCCAAAATGATCTAAATCAAGTTTAATAAAGTTGAGGCAAAGAACGATTTCATTATTTCACTCCTTTTATGGCTTCATAGTATTCCATGGTATATAAGTACCACATTTTCTTTGTGCAATCCACCATTGATGAGTGCCTAGGTTGATTTCTTGTCTTTGCTATTGTGAATAGTGCAGCAATGAACAGACAATGAACGTATGAATGCCTGTGTCTTTTTGGTAGAACAATTTATTTTACTTTAGGTATATACCCAGTAATGGGATTTCTGGATTGAATGGTAGTTCTGTTTTAAGTTCTTTCAGAAATCTCCAAACTGCTTTCCACAATGGCTGAGCTAATTTACATTCCCACCAACTGCGTATGAGCATTCCCATTTCTCTGCAGCCTTGCCAGCATCTATTGTTTTTTTGACTTTATAATAACAGCCATTCTGACTGGTGTGAGATGGTGTCTCATTGCAGCTGGAGGCCATTATGCTAAGTGAATTAATGCAGGAACAGCAAACCAAATACTGCATGTTCTCACTTACAAATGGGAGCTAAACATTGAGTATACATGGACATAAAGATGGGAACAATAGACACTGGGGACTACTACACACAGGAGGGAGGTAGGGTGTGTGAGGTGAAAAAATACCCCACAAGGGATCCATACCCCAAACCTCAGCATCACACAATACACACGTGTAACAAATCAGCACATGTACCCCCATATCTAAAATAATAGTTGAAGAAAAATAAAAGAATGTGAAGCCTCTCATCCTTCTTTTAAACACTTCAGTGCTTTGACAGTCAATATCTTTTCTTTAAATTTCTTCTCCCTCTCTTCTCCTTTGATATCTTTCCTAACCATTCTTTATATCAGCATAGAAAGTTACATTTTGTCTCCTACCTCTTTCAATATGCTGTCCTGTGTGGTAAGAAAATGAAAAACAAACTCTTTTTTACATTATTATGATTTACATTTCTTAATTAAGTGATATATTCCAGTGGCAGTGGGAATGGGGCATTTGGAGAAGGCTGGAGGGAAACATTTCGATCTGTAAGTACCAAGGGGAAATAAACATAATGATGGCAGTAACGCTACAGTGCTGACTTGGGGAGAGTTACAAAAGCTGTAAACTTCATGGAAAACTGTCACATCATGAGTAACCATATTCATCATCATACACATGTCAGTGACAAAGTATTAAGTGGAAGTGTTATATTCAAAGAGAGATTTTTGGTCATCCTCAACTATGATTAAAACACTTTCTTAGAGGCCCCAAGTTGATCCAAGAGAAATAGAAATATGTTTTTATTAATTTAGTATGCACTGTGATAAGAGAATTAAAGAACATCAGATTGAAGTAAGCATGTAACATACATCCTTACTATGGATGTAGGCATTAATTGCTATTGTCCACTAAGTCTATCTGAGTATATATAATTAGAATAATATTAAATTTTAAAAAAACTAAGTTATGAGTAATGAATGTATAAAAAGGTATTGTTAATTGAGATTTAATTTTATTTATATGATAAACTTAATACTAGGTGAGAAGTTTAGCACATTTGCAAAACATATATGCACTTCTAAGTTTCACTTAAAGGCAGTTTCACTAAAATTCACTACTAGGTGGCTAGAACTTTAATGTATATAAAAGCTAAACTTCACATTTCTTTTGCTATATAAATCATAAAATGCCTTTGAAAATGCCTTTGAAAGCATTGACTGCTTTAAATATAGTGCAAGCCCTGTTATAAAACGTTAGTGACAAAAATTAATTTCAAAAAGTAAATAATTTCAGAAAACGTATGTGCTTATATATGATTCATGATCCTAAAAGAATTAAAAATAACTCTAAAGTTATTGATTTTATCCATCCTTTTATAAACAATAGAAATTTAATTTCAGAATTTACAAAGAAAATGTCTTTAAATAAGGCAACTAATAAGTTTCTGCCTGTTTCCAAATTTCCATAATAGAATAAATGTATCTCTAACTTACAAATGTGCATAATTTCAGTTATTTTATGATAACCCTTCACTGGCCTTCTAGATATTCTTACCATTGCATTTTGGTGCATTGTATTAATAATGTCTTGATGTATCTTGTGGCTTAATTCAGTGTTGTTAAAGGTGACCTTTTGATTTGATTGTTTAGCTGACTTTGGTGCTAATAAGATAAAGAATGAGGTGTCTGATGAACCTTGTATATGAAAATCATGATAGATGGCTTATTTGGAATTCTACAGACGCAGCACTGCCAAGGCTGCTGAGGAGTCTTTGGATCCTAACTAATTTTAGAGAGGTTTTATTGATTACACAGAGACAGGGCACATTTTAATCATTTTTACAGCACTGTATTGCCTGAGGTACCAAAATCCATTAAACAAGGATTATAAACTTTATTTTAAACTGGATCCTAAATTGTTTCTTGATGTATAGTCAACAACGGCTCTGTAATATCAATCACAGTTACTAAGGCATATTAAAATCAACTTGTTTAATTTTAATTGCTCATATGCCTGACCCTCTGAGAAGCGGCTGTTCATGAAGCTAAATTACTTTTCTCCCAGATAGGAGTTTCATTTTAGTTTATGTTGCAATCATTTCTTTCCTAAGGCTACCAACATGTTCTGTTTTTTACATGTCTACTTTTAATTTTTTCTTCCTATCTTTAAAAATGTACTAGAAATGACTCCAAGATATGACATTTTTTGTCATTCTCTACATCTTTTAATCTTTCTAGGGAATAAGTGTTTCAGTTAAATTATTTGAGTTGAATATTAAAATCATACAAGAACGTATGCAAATGTTTCATGTGGATGTATTCTTACAGAATAAAAGTAGGATAACTAGACCATACACCTGGGAGCAAAATTAGTTTGTTTAACAGAATGTGAGTTTTCTTGTTTTAAATCAGCACTTTGTGTGTTTGATGTATTGCATAGATTTAGTATAAATATGTGTAGTCATTAAATATTTATTAAAATGTAAAGGATTATGAATCAATACCCATATTGTGTAACACTTGAGAAACAAAGGGGGATAGAAAATAAACCTGTGAGCATGACTTCTCTGGGAATAAATTGACTTGAACAATAAGAATACCTGATTCGAGACCTGGTTTTCCCACTAAATTATTATGTGACCAACAGGTTAGCTAATTCATTTGGAAATCTATTTCCACATTTTTAAAATAAAAATAAAATTTTTCTTAAGTGACATGGAAATTTGAATTTTATTATGTCAGTACATCTGACGTATTTTAGAAATGTTAATATCCTTAGTGTTCATGTGTCTATATACACATTTGTTGACTCAGATATAATATCTACTCAATTTGTCTAAGAGTCAATATATATACAAATACCTATAGAGAGGAAACTGGTAGAGGGAGGAAAGAATGCAATATGAGGAAGAATTAATCTTAAAACCATGTATTTTATGTTAAAATGAGCTTCATGCATTTTCAAAGCTATAGGTTCAAAATAACTAGATCAACACTTAAAACCACTATCTTACTAGTTTCATAGTGGTCTAAACACTAAAACTGCATTACCACAAAATACATCCATTACATGTATATGAAGTGAAATCTTAATTTTCTTATTTTTTCTTCAACTCTCTAGCTTCAACTCAATAAAAATGTTTAAAAATTAACTTTAATGTTTTGAATTTCAAATGAAGTTGAATACCACTATTGGTGACATGTCCTTAAACATAAGTTGAGTAGGAAAATTACTAGCATTATCATATTTAGTAATATGTATATTACCTCACTTTTTTAATATCAAAATGTGCCCACTTATGCATCCATTATAATTATGAGTCACTGATTATTCTGATCAAACCATTAAAGATGCAGGAATGAAATGTCAATGTTGGATTAAGGTTTTCCTTTTTTTGTCTTTAAATGCATTCCAAGTTACCATCAGTAAAACACTTTGTCAATTTCCTAAGGAAAAGAAATAAGTATAGCATGACATGGTATACCACTTAGTGTTGGCTAACTGGTAACAATCCACCCCAAGATGTACTATGTATTGGCCAAATTTAACAAATAATTATTACTTTTCATAATACTTAGGTTTGGTTGAGAAATTCTGGCAAAGGCAACTAAGCTGAGGCTGATGTATAGGATCATCTCATTCACACGTCTGGTGACTCAACTGGAATAGCTGAGGCTGCTTTCTACATGGTCTTTCATCCTTCAGCAGGCTAGCCCAGGCTTCTTCACATAATCATAGAAGTATTCCTAGGAATAAAGAACAATTCCTGAGGGGTAAGAATTTTTCTCACTTTTATTTAGGTCACTTTTGCTATGGTCCCATTTAACAAGTCCCATGGCCATGCCCAGTCAATGTGGGAGAGGACTACCAAAGGATGTGGATACAAAGAAGCATGAATACACTAAGGTCCAGTATGATACAGTCTATCACACAAGGCATCATGTACTATTCTTATACTTTTTACATATTTATATATGATTAATACTGTTGATGTCCGCTTACATCCCTTTACCTGAGGGGCACTTTTGCACCTCAGCTGCTGTAGGCAATACCTACAAAAAGTGTGTACTTTTGACTAGTTAGAGTTATGAATTTTTTGCCATTATTAACAACCAAAAGAATTCTGACCAGTACCTTATTATTTCTGTTCTTTAATACAACAATAAATATACAATTGCAGCAAACTATACCTTGAGTACTTAGTTTGATATCAATTTTTAAGACTGAAAATAAGTATTTATAATCTAATTTATTCTTTTAATTTTTTTCCATACAATTTAAGAATGTTATTAAACACTATGGTGGGTCACATTTATTGTTTATATGAAAAATCAGGAAAGTAAAAACAAAATACTTGCCAAGGCCAAGTGATAAGAAAAGTTGGTATTAAAGAACTGAGGTCATATTTTACTTTTAATATGGTAATTGAGGAAAAAATGAGTATATATTAATATGTAGAAATATGTTAGCATTTAACTATAATTTAAGAAAGTTAAAAATAAAACTCAGAAATAGTTAAACAATATAAACACTTTTAATATGCTTATCTAAGATGGTATTTTATATAATTATCTGTGAAATTAAATATTGAGGTATATAAATCTT
Source organism: Gorilla gorilla gorilla (assembly GCF_029281585.2). Classification (NCBI taxonomy): domain Eukaryota; kingdom Metazoa; phylum Chordata; class Mammalia; order Primates; family Hominidae; genus Gorilla; species Gorilla gorilla. The sequence continues at coordinate 138,170,296 of NC_073227.2, forward strand.
TTTGAACTCATCAGATGTACATGTCAACAGTGCTTCTGGCAATAATATTAAAGTATCTTCTTTGTTTATATTTTGCTATTTAAAGGGTATTTTTTTTCCCTTTGAGAGTCTTTCATTGCAATTCTAACTCCCCAATAAGCACCATTCACATAAGATATAACTTTTTCTATGTATTAAATTTTAGATCTACATAGATCCTTCTGTTTGTATAGCCCTGCAATGTTACCTTAAAGGCTTCATTTCTCTAACATTATTTTGTCAACTCTTGTCACTTAAGACTATGTTCTCACTTTATTTAAAATCATTCAAGAATAACATTGGTAAGTTATTCTTTCCTAGGACTTTTTGTCTTATTGAGCCAGATGGTGTCAGTGTGTCACAAATTAAAATTTCTAAAGCAAATACATTCATGATATGGTTACTTGGAAAACAAGTTTGTTAGGAAATAAATAACTGCAGTTGTCCCTCAGTATCTGCAGAGGATTTGTTCCAGAACTGCTGGCAGATACCAAAATCCACATATATTCAAGTCTCATAGTCAACCTTTCAGAAGCTGCAAATACAAAAATCAACATTCCGTTGAGGAGGGTTTCGAATTCCATGAATACTGTATTTTGGATCTGCTTTGGTTGTTGATGTAGAACCTGCCAATATGGACAATCAACTGTGTTTATTGAAAACAAAACAAAACTCCATGCAAGTGGATCTCTGCAGTTCTAATCTGTGTGGTTAAGGATCAACTCTGTATCTTAAATTTCCAGAGTTATTCCTCATCAATGCCATTTTCTGCATATAGACCAATTTCTTCAAATGCAGAGCAAATGTGTCTGTATTAAAACCCTTAAAGGAGTTTAAAATGTCTAATTAATCTGTTTCCCAAAATTTATGAGAAAAAGGAGTTTAAAATTAAACTGCACTAAAATAAGTCTTCTGAAACCATGCTTCTAAGGGCGTTAAAGAAAATTCATTTTTTTTCTCTTAAAATGCAAATTAGATATCTAAATAAATAGTTTGCATACCTCAGAGCTCCAGATCATTAGATAAGTCCAGCCCACATTGTGACTGTGTGGATAGTCTCCCACAAAATGGAATTTTGTTCTATCTTAACATTCTTGAAGACTTGTCAAAGAACACAGGACCAAAGGAAAATCAACATTATTATACTGTTTATAAAGAAAAAGATTGTTCTACATCATATATGAAATATTTATCACATCTGATTCATAGACTTGGCTTCTTAATTTGGAAAACTAATGCATACATTTGCCTAAGATATCAAGGCCCAACCTACTCCACAAACTGTGGTTTGTAACTTCCAGTTTTAGGAAGGTGCAAACTCAGAACCAAAACTTGAGCTCTCCCACCTCTCATCTAGCACACTTTTAAAGACACTGTCAAACGATTTCCTCAATGGTGATTCTGACATCCAATAAAGGGGGCATTATATTTTTACTTACTAAAAAATCTCCAGCAACTACCATCGTTTCTGGCATATAGTAAGTAGGCATTCAATAAATTCAATAAATGTATTAGGTTGGTACAAAAGCAATTGCAGTTTTTGCTATTAAAAGTAATACCAAAAACTGCAATTGCTTTTGCACCAGCCTAATATTATGCTAAATTAATTTAAGTTTGGCCAAAAGCTGCCTCTGAACTCCAAATCCCTGTATTCATACATTCCTAAACTGCAATTTAACAAGTATATCCTTGTAACGAATAGCTGAGTTTCAGCCAATTACAGGCAGCCAACTGACCAGGTCATGTCTGATACAATTTGGCTGTGACCCCACCCAAATCTCATCTTGAATTGTAGCTCCCATAATTCCTTTGTGTTGTGGTAGGTACCCAGTGGGAGATAATTGGATCATGGGGGCAGTTTCCCCCATATTGGTCTCGTGGTAGTGAATAAGGCTCACGAGATCTGATGGTTTTATAAGGGGAAAGCCCTTTCACTTGGTCTTCATTCCCCATTGTCTGCCACCATGTAATACTTGCCTTTTGCCTTCCACCACGATTGTGAGGCCTCCCCAGACACATGGAGCTGTGAGTGTATTAAATATCTTTTTCTGTATAAATTACCCAGTGTCAGGTATGTCTTTATCAGTAGCATGAACACTAACTAATACAGTAAATTGGTACCAGTGGAGTCGGGGGAGGCTGTAAAGATACCCAAAAATGTGGAAGCAACATTGGAACTGAGTAACAGGCAGAGGTTTGAACAGTTTGGAGGGCTCAGAAGAAGATAGGAATATGTGAGAAAGTTTGGAACTTCCTAGACACTTGTTGAATGGCTTTGACAAAAATGCTGATAATGATATGGACAATGAAATTCAGGCTAAAATGGAGATGAGGAACTCGTTGGGAACTGGAGTAAAAGTGACTCTTGCTATGTTTTAGCAAAGAGACTTGCAGGATCTTGCCCCTGCCCTAGAGATCTGTGGAACTTTGAACTTGAGAGAAATGATTTAGGCTATCTAGAAGAAGAAATTTATAAGCAGCAAAGCATTCAAGATGTGACTTGGGTACTGTTAAAAACATTCAGTGTTAAAAGGGAAACAGAATAAAAGTTCAGAAAATTTGTAGCCTGATGATGCCGTAGAAAAGAAAAACCCATTTTCTGAGAAGAAATTCAAGCCGGCTGCAGAAATTTGCATAAAAAACAAGGAGCCGAATGTTAATTGCCAAGACAATAAGGAAAATGTCTCCAGGTCACGTCAGAGACCTTTGAGGCAGGGCTTCCCATCAGAAGCCTGGAGGCCTAGGCGGAAAAAATGGTTGCGTGGGCCAGGACCAGGATCCCTCTGTTGTGTGTAGTCTAGGAACTTGGAGCCCTGTGTCCCAGCCACTCCAGCCATGACTAAAAGGGGCCAAGGTACACCTCAGTCATGGATTCAGAGAGTGCAAACCCCAGGCTTTGACAGCTTCCACATGATGTTAAGCTTGTGGGTGCATAGAACTCAGGAATCCAGGTTTGAGAAAATCCACCTAGATTTCAGAGGATGTATGGAAACGCCTGGATGTCCAGTCAGAAGTTTACTGCAGGAGCAGGGCCCTCTTGGAGAACTTCTGCTAGGGCAGTGTGGAAGGCAATGTGGGGTGGGTGCTCCTACACAGAGTCTCCACTGGGGCACTCCCTAGTGGAGCTGTGAGAAGAGGACCACTGTTCTCCAGACCCCAGAATGGTACACCAACAGCTTGCACCATGTGCATGGAAAAGCCAAAGACACTTAATGGCAGACTGTGAAAGCAGCTGGGAGGGAGGCTGTACCATGCAAAACCACAGTGGTGGAGCTGCCCAAGACCATGGGAACCCACATCTTGCATCAGCATGACCTGGATGCAAGACTACGTGCAGTCAAAGGAGACCATTTTGGAGCTTTACGATATGACTGCCCTGCTGGATTTCCTACTTGCACAGGGTCTATAGCCCCTTTATTTTGGCCAATTTCTCCTATTTGGAATGGCTGTATTTGCCCAGTGTCTGTACCCCCATTGTATCTAGGAAATAACTAACATGCTTTTGATTTTACAGGCTCATAAGCAAAAAGGACTTGCCTTGTCTTGGATGAGACTTTGGGCTGTGGACTTTTGACTTAATGCTGAAATGAGTTAAGACTTTGGGGGACTGTTGGGAAGGCATATTTGGTTTGGAAATTTGAGGACATGAGATTTGGGAGGGGCCAGGGAAGAATGATATGGTTTGGCTGTGTCCCCACCCAAAACTCATCTTGAATTGTAGCTCCCATAATTCTCTCATGTTGCGGGAGGGACCCAATGGGAGATAATTGAATCATGGGGGCGGTTTCCTGCTTACTGTTCTCATGGTAGTGAATAAGTTTCACGAGATCTGACGGTTTTATAAGGGGAAACCCCTTTCACTTGGCTCTCATTCTCTTTTGTGTGCCCTCATGTAAGACATGTCTTTTGCCTTCCACCATGATCGTGAGGCCTTCCCAGACACATGGAACCGTGAGTCCATTAAACCTTTTTTCTTTATAAATTACCCAGTCTCATGTATATCTTTATCAGCAGCATAAAAATGGACTAATACAATGCACATATATAAAGTAAATGCCTCATCACACTATGTCCAAATAAAGCAAATGCCAAGCAGTAACCAGTCAAACTATTTCTGTACCTCAGTTCCTTTTTCTGTCTATAAACCCTCCCTGTCAGTGTTGCTGGATGGAGACCTCTGAACCTCTCCCGGTTTTGACTGCTGCTGGATTTATAAATTGTTCATTGTTGGCCAGGCTCAGTGGCTCATGCCTGTAATCAGGCGCAGTGTCTCATGCCTGTAATCCCACCACTGTGACAGGCCAAGGCGGGCAGATTACCTGAGCTCAGGAGCTCACAACCAGCCTGGGCAATATGATGAAACCTCATCTCTACTAAAATACAAAAAATTAGCTGGGCATGGCGGCATGCACGTGTAGTCCTGGCTACTCAGGAGGCTGAGGCAGGAGAATTGCTTGAGTCTGGGAGGTGGAGATTGCAGTGACTGAGATCACACCACTATACTCCAGCATGAAAAACAGAGTGAGACTCCATCTCTAAATAAATAAATAAATGAATAAATAATTTTTGCTAAATAAACTCTTATAAATTTAATTTGTCTAAAGTTTTTCTTTTAACAGTTCATTGTCAGACTGGAATCCTAAGTAGACCTCTAACAATCCCTGGAAGCACTCAGTGACCAAGAGAAGGTACCCACCAGGGCCCATTGTGCCCACTGATCTCTCAGAGCCGTGGGGGTGTGAGTGAGTTCTCTCTTGTCTTCAAGCTCCACAAACGTGTTTTGAGCTCTCTGAGTTTATTTGAGCACTCTTGATCTAGAGTGAGTATGGAAGTCATGACAGAGACAGGATTGGGTCCTGCAGGGAGGCTTCAGGTGTCTGACTAGACCAGACATAAGCTAAACTGGGTTCAATAGATAGGTGGGTTTACTAGAGGACAGAATCATGGCTCATCTGGATCCAAAGAGTCTAGAACTCCTCCATCTGGGGCACCAGCCGATTACATTTATAAAATCTATAGACCCTGAATCACTGCTTTTCTAGTGAAACATGTAAATCATACCAAGAAAACTTTGAGTGACAATGTCCACAGTACGAAAATTTCTTACAAAAGGCAAACAGATGCATATTTTTATAGCTACATCAATACAGGTGTTAGCAGTGGTGAATCTGTATAGATCTGCAGCAACCTCAATTCTTGCCTCCTCGGAATAAAAAATTTGATGGAGGGGCATAAAGCCAAAGGAGAGACCAAGGCAAGTTTTAGAGCAGAAGTGAAAGGTTATTTAAAAGTTTAGAGCAGGAACGAAAGGAAGTAAAGTACACTTGGACAAGGGCCAAGTAGACAACTTGAGAGATTGTGTATGGTTTGACCTTTGACTTGGGTTCTTCTACATTGGCATGCTTCTGGGGTTGAATTACTTCTCCCCTGATTCTTCCCTTGAGGTGGGCTGTCTGCATGTGCAGTGGCCTGCCAGCACCTGGGAGGGGCTGCATGTGCAGTGTGTTTACTAGAGTTATACACATGCTCACTTGAGGCATTCTTCCTTCACCTGTCTGAATGTTCCCATAAGGTCATATACCAGTCAAACTCTGCCATTTTTGCCTCTTAGTATGCATGCTTGAGCCCACTCGCCCGACTCCTGAGATCTTATCAGGAAGCTACTGATCACCAGTTTCAGATGTTTCTATCTATTGGGAGGCTGCCTTTCCCTGGCACCGGCTGCAACCAATTATTATTTTAGAGAGACAGTTAACAACCACCTGACCATCACCTGGTGGTCCCCTGACATTCCTTGAGTGGGAGCCCTCTCCTGCCCTGCTTATATCTGCCTGACTACCTACTAGTCAGGCAGGGACCAAGAGAATGTCTTTGTACATATTTTAAACCTAATCCAGTGGGTCTTAAACTAAAACACTCTGTGCTCTGAGATATCTGCCTTTATTGTAAACAAGCCATTGGAAAAGAGTGTTCACTTTTACACCAGCCATCAGAGGGACCCCTCCCTTTGGCATAAACTATTATTTTTTATTTCCTTTTTTTACTAGAAGAAGCCCTCAAAGTCTTCACTGCCAGGAAAATAATTGACCAAGGTCTCAGAGAGAAAAGAGAATATTTTTGTGGTGGGAGTTTCAAATCAAGTCCAAAAAGTCTCCAAGTCTGAACCTATCTAATTGACACTTGGACCATTTTCAGAGAAAAATTTCTAAGAATTAGTGTCCCCTTTTCTCTAGTCAATTTTGCTTCTTTCATAGGAAACTCAAAGTTGATGGATACCCCTCTTCTATATGGAACCCCTGCTGACTATATGGACTATATGCTCTGCCAACTCTGTTCAACACTTTCTTGTTATCGTGGTCTTCTCTATGCCCCAACACTCCTTCTCACGAGGAGAATGGTGGAGGGGGGTACCTGAATGAAACTGAGATAGAGTTTGACTCTGTGTCTCACCCAAATCTCACCTGTAGCTCCCATAATTCCCATGTGTTGTGGGAGGGAGCTTGTGGGAGATAACTGAATCATGGGGGTGGGTCTGTCCCATGCTGTTCTCATGATAGTTAATAAGTATCACAAGAGCTGATGGATTTAAAAATGGGAGTTCTCTTTTTTTAAATTTAAATTTTAATTTTAAACTTTAAATTTTAAAATGCACAAGTTTTCTCTTTGCCTGCTGCCCTCCATGTAAGATGTGACTTTCTCTTCTTTGCCATCTGCCACGATTGTGAGGCTTCCCCAGCCACATGGAAATGTAAGTCCAGTTAACCCTCTTTGTTTTGTAAATTGCCCAGTCTCAGGTATGTCTTTATCAGCAGCATGAAAATGAACTAAAACAGTAAATTGGTGCTGGAAGTGGGGTGTTGCTGAAAAGTTACCTAAAAATGTGGAAGTGACTTTGGAACTCAGTACCAGGCAGAGGTTGGAACAGTTTGGAGGGCTCGGAAGAAGACAGGAAAATGTGGGAAAGTTTGGAACTTCTTAGAGACTTGTTGAATGGTTTTGACAAAAATGCTGATAGCAATATGAACAATGAAGTCCAGGCTGAGGTGGTCTCAGATGGAAATAAGAAACTTGTTGGGAACTGGAGCAAAAGTGACTCCTATTATGTTTTAGCAAAGAGACTGGCAGCATTTTGCCCCTGCCCTGGAGATTTGTGGAATTTTGAACTTAACAGAGATGATTTAGGATACCTGGTAGAAGATATTTCTAACAGCAAAGCATTCAAGATGTGACCTAGGTGCTGTTAAAGGCATTCAGTTTTGTGAGGGAAGCAGAGTATAAAAGTTCAGAAATTTTGCAGCCTGGCAATGTGATAGAAAAGAAAATTTTGTTTCCTAAGGAGACATTCAGGCCAGCTGCAGAAATTTTTATATGTAACGAGAAGCCGAATGTTAATCCCCAAGACAATGGGAAAAATGTCTCCAAGGCATGTCAGAGGTCTTCACAGCAGCCCCTCTCATCACAGGCCTGGAAGCCTAAAAGGAAAAAGTGGTTTCATGGGCTGAGCCCAAGGTCCCCGTACTTTGTTCAGCCTAGGGACTTGGTGCCTGGGTCAGAGACACTCCAGCCATAACTGAAAGGGGCTGATGTAAATCTAAGGCTGTGGCTTCAGAATGGGGCAATCTTCAAGCCTTGGCAGCTTTCCACCTGGTGTTGAGCCTGCAAGTGCACAGAAGTCAAGAATTGAGGTTTGGAAACCTCTGCCTAGATTTCGGAGGATGTATGGAAACACCTGGATGTCCAGGCAGATGTTTGCTGCAGGTGCAGGGCTCTCATGGTAAACCTCTGCTAGAGCAGTGCAGAAGGGAAATGTGGGGTTGAGACTCCACACAGAGTCCCCACTGGGGCACTGCCTAGTGGTGCTATGAGAAGAGGGCCACTGTCCTCCAGACCCCAGAATGGTAGATCCATTGACAGCTTGCACCATGCACCCGGAAAAGCCATAGATAATCAACACCAGCCCATAAAAGCAGCCAGAAAGGAGACTGTACCCTGCAATGCCACAGGGGCAGATCTGCCACAGATCATGGGAGTTCACTTCTTGCATCAGCATGACCTAGATATGAGACATGGAGTCAAAGGAGATCATTTTGGAGCTTTAAATTTGACTACCCTGCTGCATTTTGGACTTGCATAGGGACTGTACCCCCTTCGTTTTGGCCAATTTCTCCCATTTGGAATGGTTATATTCACACAATGCCTGTACCCCCATTGTATCTAGGAAGTAACTAGCTTGCTTTTGATTTTACAGGCTCATAGGTGGAAGGGACTTGCCTTGTCTCAGATGAGACTTTGGACTGTGGACTTCTGAGTTAATGCTAAAATGAGTTAAGACTCTGGGGACAGTTGGGAGGCATGATTGGTTTTGAAATGTGAATACATGAGATTTGGGAGGGGCCAGGGGCAGAATGATATAGATTGGCTCTGTGTCTCAACTCAAATGTCATCTTTTAGCTCCCATAATTCCCAGATGTTATGGGAGGAACCCAGTTGGGGATAACTGAAACATGGGGGCAGGTCTTTCCCATGCTGTTCTTGTGACAGTGAATAAGTATCACAAGATCTGATAGTTTTAAATAATTGGAATTTCCCTGCACAAGCTCTCTCTTTGCCTGCCGCCATCCATGTAAGATGTGACTTGCTCCTCCTTGCCTTCCACCATGATTGTGAGGCTTCCCCAGTCACGTGGAACTGTAAGTCCAATTAAACCTCTTTGTTCTGTAAATTCCCCAGTCTCAGATATGTCTTTATCAGCAGCATGAAAACAAATTAATACATTCACCATTACACATGCCACAGTCAAATCCTCTCACAGTTCACGGTTGTATCTGGCACCCCCAAAAGCCAAAGAGGTCAGGACAGGTCATGCAATACAGGAAAGCAGAGCTATGAAGAATCTGTCCATGACTCTTGGAACTTCACAAAGAAAAAAGAACACCCAAAAAGGGATAAGCAGCACCTTTTTTCTGAGTTTTAGGGGTTCAAGTCATTAGAGGCCTTCTCTAGACTTTTTCTTGGTACCAAAGATGATGACGAGGGAAGGAGAAATGGGGGAAAGAAAGGTAAATGAAAGATCATTTGTTTTTAAAGACAGGAAGCAAACACAGAAACCAAGTGCATGGTTTTGTTTTGCTTTGCTTTGTTTCTCTTTTGCAGCTCTGAGGAATTTAAGCCAATTCATAGAGGTCTTGTTATCCATAATCTGGAATTCTTATTAGGATTTTACCAAGTAAGGTAGAGTTGGTACTGATTGGAGTTGAGTCTGATGTGAGAAAGATTGGAACAGACAACGGCAAAAAAACCCAACAATATGACTATTAAGCATTCAAATCACAAGGAGAAATCAAGATCAGCTGGTTGTTAATCTTTACTCGAAAAAAAAAAAACCCACAATTTCAGCTATGTATCTAGGAATGGGTCTCAGGCTGAAGACTGCTCTCTACCATGCTAGAAGCAGGAAAAACCTTCCCAGTTGGAAGCAAGCTCAGAAAGGAGTTACTTGCCTTCCATCATCATGGAAGCAGGCCAATTTACATTCATTGTTGGAATCAAGTATATCTCCAAAAAAGTTGTAAAGCAAAATAAACTTTAGATCTCAATCAAATTTTGGGAGATCAGGGATCCTCTTGGCATTGGGGGCAGGTCTCAGAAAACTGTGCTATTGGTTTGAGCCATAAAGATAGCTCAAGCTGTTACCAAGAATCAATAGGAGATTTGTCAAAGATCAGGGGAACCTCCATTGGTACCAAGAATCAATAGGAGATTTGTCACAGGTCAGGGGAACCTCCACTCAGAGTCCCTTCATCGTCACCCAAATGTAAACTTCAAATATCTTAGACAGGACTCAGCCAGCTTAGAAAGTTTATTTGGCTACAGTTAAGGATGTGCCCACGACACAGGCTCAGGAGGTCCTGATGACATGTGCCCAACATGATTGGGGTACTGCTTGATTTTATACATTTTAGGGAGACATAACACATCAATCAATATATGTAACATTCACATTGGTTGATCTGGAAGGGCAGGGCAACTAGAAGCAGGGACTTCCAGATCACAGGTAGATTTAAACATATTCTGATTGGCAATTGGTTGAAAGAGTTATTATCAATAGAAAAGAATGTCTGGGTTACGATAAGGGGTTGTGGAGACCTAGGTTTTATTATGCAGATGAAGCCTCCAAGTAGCAGGCTTTAGAGAGAATAGACCATAAATGTTTCTTATCAGAATTAAGGTTTATGTTAACATTAATACTGGAGGGGTATAATGAGGAATGTCCAAACCCCACTTCCTGTCATGGCCTTAACCAGTCTTTCAGGTTAAATTTTACAGGGCCCTGGCCAAGAGGGAGTCCATTCAGATGGTTGCAGAGGTCTCTGAATGTTATTTTTGGTTTATAGAACTAAGAGTTCAACATAAGAACAATGTGCAAATGAAAAAGCAATGTCCATTATTTCATGTATATCAAGCACAGCAATAAAACAAACAAACAAAAATTATGGTTTCAGGTGTTTGCTTTCATGATGGCATTTACATGTTATACAAATAGCCAACAGGGAAATAACTTGATGATGGCTAGCTTTGTTTGTGTTAAAATGTGTCTACTTCAAAATAGTTTCCCAAATCCCTTTGGTAACTTGCACCTTGAAGTTTTGCAAATTTAAATAATACATATTCATTAAATATCTAGATTATTTTAATATAATATAAAATACTGAAACATTAATTGATGAACATAAGTTTAAATTTATTTACCTTGGACATCTTGTTTTTTATATGGTATGAAGAAGCTAAGTATATTTTGGTCTGTTAAACAAAAATAAATCATATTTTGATGATGCACATATTTTCAGAAATTACAAAATGGTGTTAATCCACAGAATGCTGATTTGCAAATGCTAATAATTAAAATTCTAATTAATATATGCTAATTAAAACTAGAAATAAAAAGAGTAACAACTTCATATGCAAGGAAAGTAAGACAAGTTTTTGTTAATTAAAGCAATGAGGTATGGAAGACTTGTTCTGCTAAGGAAAAAAGTCATTATTGTCCTAAAGTAGAATGACTAGTTTCAAAATGGGAAGAGAAAAAGTATTGGGACAAAGCCTAAGTAAATAAGGGAAGTTGTAGGTTTGTGGAAGATGAATCTTGTGAAACAAATGTTATGTGTTATGAAGCTGGCTAAGATTAAAAAGGAATTATTATCTTTTCTAAACATTTAGCTTGAATTAAAAAATTCACTGATGCAAAACTAGAATTTTGTTCTGTGTAACAATTTGATCCTCTGTTAAAACAAACAATGCTCTTGGAGTATTGGTTGGCTCTTAACAGGAGATTGTGAAAGGTGTTCACCTTTCAGGAAATTGGGCTGGGAAGTAAATTTCTTGTTTCACCCTGTTTACTCCTGTGCTTTATGTTGTGTTTATTAGATCTTTCATTTAAAAAATTGAGTCCTATTTATTAAAACAGGTTTTTGTAATAACTATGTAACTTTCTGTATTTGCCTTTGAAGTCTTTAAGTTATCCCTCTAGTTAAATGAATAACTATTATTTGAGTGGCCTATGCTTCTATTTTGATCAAGTACTTTAATCTCTTGATATTTTTGACAAACTTCCTGAACTCAAAATTCTAAATGAAGTTTTTTTCTTGAGCTTGAGTTAACTTCTGGATTTTCTGGATGTGTCTTTGGAACGTCTCCAAAGGATTTGTCTCTTTCTTTGTATAAAAAGACATATTAAACTATTTGGGCTTATTTGATACATTAAATTATGTAAGAAGCATTGTCTAATAATAAGTAATGCTAACATTTTTTGAATTACATTTATATGGACATGTTATTAATATGTATTCCAGGAATTATAAAATAATATGTATTCCAGGAATTATAAAATAATATGTATTCCAGGAATTATAAAATCCATAGAAATCTGGTCATATTTTTGGACTTGATAAGAAGTTCCAGAACTCTAAGAAAGGAACTGATTGGTTCCATAAAACTACTAACCCAAACATGAAGAAGAACAGAATTAATTGAATATCAGGAATGTTAAATTAAATTTGGTAGATTTTCATGCTAGGCTGTAAGTGTGTGGCTTTATTATTAAAATATTGCAATTATTAAAATATGCAACTTGAATGAACCTCATAAGTTTGATCCAAGTCAAATTACCTATGATAACCTATTTAAGAAACAATGCTGTATACCTGAATTGGAGAAACAAAGGTGATGTTTATGAAGATCTAAATCTAATGCTAAGTATGATCTCATGAAAACCCTAGACAACTGCCTTCTAGAGTCTTTAAAGTGCTTCCAGAGTCTTTAAAGCTTCCATTATTCCATTAGATCTACTCTATGACTCATCATATAATAGATCTAATGATATTTTGAAAATTAAAAATTGGTTTGGTAATTGTTCTAACATTATGAAAATGGTTTATAACCAATATTTGATTTGTCAAATTCATATTCCATAAGACAGTAAAAAACTCAGGTGATTAATTTCTACCACTTGAAGGACCATTTAGATACTTACCAACAGATTTCATGAAAGTGCTACTTTCAGTGTATGTTTTCTGGTTGTATAGAAACTTTCCCATGAAGAAAGGCTGATTCTATGATAGTAACTAAGAGATTTTTGCAAAATGTGTTTCCTTTATGGGACATTGCTGGAGAAATCTTCAGTGATAGAGGTATTCATTTCACTGCAGTTAGACAAGGTATTACAAATACAATGGCAATAAGCAAAGCTAATTGAATCAACTGTACTGTCTTTGTCAAAGGTATTAGCAGACTGATGATAATTAGATCTATTCTTACTAGAAAACATAGATTGACCCCTAATGAAATAATTACTGAAAGGCCTAAACCCCTAATAATAAAATCATGTGTATCTCCTGCTCTTAGAAACTCTGACAAGATTCAGCATTGCAAGGCTTGAATGCATTATGCCTAAGTGTATTTTTCACCACATAAAATAAGCCTTTAAATGGCCTGCCAACTGATGACAACCACACCTTTCACAGTCTAGATCCTGAAGATTATATCATACGGATATGACACCAGAGAAAAACCACCATTGAACTGCATCGTAAGGAATCATACCAAGTTCTTTTACTTTTTAAATTTCAGCTTTTATTTTAGATACAGGGGTACATATGTAGAATTGTCACATGGGTATATTGGATCCAGGTAGTGAGCATAGTACCCAATAAGTAGTTTTTCAACCCGTGCACACTCTGTCCCTCCTCCTTCTAGTAGTCTGCAGTGTCTACTGTTCCTATGTTCATGTGCATGTGTGCTCAGTATTTTGCTCCCGCTTGTAAATGAGAACATGCAGTATTTGGTTTTCGTTCCTACATTAATTTGCTTAGGATTATGGTCTCCAACTCCATCCACGTTTTTGTGAAAAACATGATTTCATTCTTTTTTATGAGTGTATAGTATGTCATAGGGTATACGTGCCACATTTCCTTTATCCAATTCATCATCAATGGGCACCTATTTGCTTCCATTTATTTACTATTTTGAATATCACAACAATGAACATATCTGTATTCCTTTGGGTATATACCCAGTAGTAGGATTACTGAGTCAAGTGGTAGCTGTTTTAAGTTCTTTGAGAAATCTCCAAACTGCTTTTCACAGTGTCTGAACTAGTTTATATTCCCACAAACAGTGTATAAGCATTCTCTTTATTCTGCAGCCTCACCAGCATCAGTTGATTTTTACTTTTTTAGTAATAGCCATTCTGACTGCTATGAGATGGTATTTTTTTGTGGTTTTGATTTGCATTTTGTGATGATTGGTGATGATGAGCATTTTTTTCATGTTTATTGGCTCCTTGTATGTCTTCTTTTGAAAAGTGTCTACTCATGTCTTTTGCCCACTTTGTAATGGTGTTATTTGTGTTTTTTGCTCACTGATTTAAGTTCCTTATAGATTCTGGATGATATTAGAACTTGGTTGGATGCAAAGTTATGACTATTTTCTCCTGTTACGTAGGTTGTCTGTTAACCCTGTTGGTAATTTCTTTTGCTGTGCAGAAGCTCTTTCATTTAATTAGAACTCACTTGTCAATGTTTGTTTTTGTTGCAATTGCTTTTGGGGACTTGGCCAAAAATTCTTCACCAAGGCCAATGTCAAGACGGGTACTCCCTAAGTTTGGTTTTCTTCTCGGATTTTTACAGTTTGAGGTCTTACATTTAAATCCTCAATCTATCTTGAATTAATTTTTGTATGTGCTGAAAGGTAAATTTCTAGTTTTATTCTTCTGCATATGGCTAGCCCATTATCCCAGCATCATTTATTGTATAGGGAATGCTTTCCCCACTGTTTGTTTTTGTCAGCCATGTTGAACATCAGATGGCTGTAAGTATGTGGCTTTATTTCTGTGTTTTCTATTCTGTTCCATTGATCTATGTGTTTGTTTTGTACCAGTACCATGTTGTTCTGGTTACTATAGCCTTATAGTATAATTTGAAGTTAGGCAGTGTTATGCCTGTGGCTCATCCAAACCAATCCTAAGCATACCGAGTTCTTAACAATCATATGGCAGCAATAATTCAGGGCCTTGAGTCTTGGGTCCACGTCTCTCCCTCCAGACTCTTGCGACTACACAGCCATTGGAGACCTCAAAAGTAAAACTAGGCAGGGAGGTTTTTCCTCAGAAGCAGGGAACCTAATGTTGGATACGTTATGTCAAACCTAAATCCTTACATGATCTTAAAAACTGTCTGCTTTACCCTTTAACAAATTTTACTAATATCCCAACTGCAGTATCTATTCTTTTCTACAGGGTTAGGCTTTTAGATTTGGGTATCCAGATTCCTTGTTAAAATATAACAGAAAGCAAAACCTATAGTATGGGTTTTGCAGTAATATTATACCAGAAATTAAATTTAAAAACCAAAATAAATGTATTTTGACCTTTTGTAGACAAATTTATAACCCTAATCCCCTAAATGTTGATAGCCTCCAATTATGCAATAATTCAGTAATGGAGCCTAGGATAAATATTACTAGTGCTTCCCTACTAGTTAGTCCTAATGCATGAGGCATCCCACAGGGAACTGTCTGTGGTGCCTCTCTAAAATATATATTTACATAGAGAGCATAACAATGAAAAATAAGGTACCATAACAGTGAAAAATAAGGGACCACTGTGTTTTAGAGATTCTAACAGTATCACTGTCAATCTATAACCAGTTAGAAGCTGAACATTGTACACCTTTTAATTTGCACCACAGAATAAAGAGAAATTTGCCAGCAAATGTAAGTCCCACCAAATTGGCATCTTTTTGTAGAATGCTTCTTCCTTGACTTGGCATACACGTAAATAAAGTTAGGAATCAAAATTTGTCTCAAACATTAGCCACTATAGTTGATTTTACAGTTGCCCAGAAAACTTCTTTAAATTATCTTGCTAAAGTTATTTTAGATAACATGACTGTATTGCGCTATTTGTTGGCTGAACTAGGGGTATGTGCAATAGCTAACACCTCCTGCAACACTTAGAT
The DNA here is from genome assembly GCF_029281585.2 of Gorilla gorilla gorilla. Taxonomy (NCBI): domain Eukaryota; kingdom Metazoa; phylum Chordata; class Mammalia; order Primates; family Hominidae; genus Gorilla; species Gorilla gorilla. The sequence goes on from NC_073227.2 coordinate 138,185,826, forward strand.
AAATAAATCTGGTATGACAGAAACTCAGTTTCAGGAAATCAACAAAAAAGCTACTTGGTTAAAACAAGGAGATTTTGCTTCTGTCTCATTTTTTATATATTTGATTTTTATATATCTGATTTTGATTTTGATTGTTTCAATTTGTAAAGTTTATATACTTTAGTTTCTTAGTATTATCCTCTTTATAGCTGTCATAATAGATTCCTTGGTGCACTGTAGTCCCTCAAGAGTCTCAGATGCTCTGGATGCAGCCATCCACTGTATGTCAAATGGTCTCACTAAATTTAGAACAATGACAACACAAAAGGGACATAAAACATCATTCAACTAGCCTGATGTCATAAATTGTGAATTCCATAATGGGACCAAACAAGTCCATTCTGATGGTGACAGAGAATGGAATCAATGCCCAAGGTTTTGGTCAATCTTTCAAAATTGAGAAGACACCAAAAGGGTGACTTGTTAAAGCAGCCTATAGCTGCTTTTGTACTTTGAATTTCTGTATCATGAACTACAACCTAATTTACTAAGTAAACAAATTGCAACCTAACTTAAGAATATATTTTTGTAACAAACTGCTGAGTCTCAGCCAGTTGTAGAAGCCAAGCTTCAGCCAATCATAGGCTGCAAACTGGTCAGACAATGTACACATAAGGCAAATGCCTCATCATACCATGACCAAATAATGCAAATGACAAGTTGTAATGAATCAAGCTGGTTTTTACCTCAATTCCTTTTTCTGTCTATGAATACAGCCTGCCCACATTGCTGGGTGGAGCTCTCTAAACCTCTCCCAGTTCTGAGTGCTGCCTAATTCGTGAATCACTCTTTGCTCAAATAAACTGTTCTAAATTTCATTTGTCTAAAGTTTTTCTTTTAAAAATAGTAACTGAATGAATGAATGAATGAATCTCTTCTAAGGATTAATCTGATGTCTGTATTAGAAAAATAAGTAATACCAAAAGGTATTTTATTTAGTTTGTAGCCTCACGCAAACATTCAAATATGATGTGATGAGGTGCAGAAATAGTGAATGTAGAAATAAAACAAAAAGCTAGCTAAAGAGACATTGTTTAGAAGAGAGCTCTTACATGCTTGTCTTGTGACTTACACCATTACCTCAATCAGGAGAGCTCAATATCTTTTCCTTTCCTTTCCCTTATCTAATTATTCTAAATCTTAGATAGAGAGACTTAAAGCCTATTTATTCCATTAGGTTTTCTCTGCTTACCAGATTCACATCATTCATTTTCTTTCTGAACTCTTTCTAATATCTGTTCACACAGTGGAAACAGCATTAGCTTTAAAGAACAACAGGCCCATGGTAAAACTCAGCCCTGTCAATCACTGTCTCTGTGGCTGTAGGCAATTTTCATAATGTTTCTGACACTCACCATCTTCATATCTTATAGGATTATTGTAAGGATTAAAATTAATAAAATCAAACATTTAGTTCACCTGAACCTTCATTCCTACTGTGCTTAAAATGAAGTTCATACATATTGGCACTAACTCTTTCTGTCTAAATACTTCAGTTTGCCACTTAACCAAAGTCAGATATTTAATGATGGTCATATAGGTCATTTAGCCTCCATAGCACAGTTTATACTTAATATATTCTTGAGTGTTATTTGAATTTTTGAAACTAGTTCATATATAGTTTTATTCTATACTATATGATTTGAGAAATACTCATAGTAATGCCCCAGGCTTGTGGGTGTTTAAAGTGTTGGGGTAATGGAAATAATAATGAGTTAATCCAGTACCAATATCTTTATTTTTTTTCTGGATTCCTTATATGTCATGCTAGAAGAAAATATTGGAATTCTACACAGTAAGGATTAGTTTTTATGAAGTTCTGAGGAGTATGACATATACTAAACCTGAGGGTTTTTAAGGTTATTTTTATGCTAATGGTAAGTGAAAAGTTAACATTTATTATCAAATAAAAGTGTCCTTTGGTTCTAGCACGTGTTTCCTTTATTATTCTGCAGCTACATAACTCAACCAAAACTTTGTAGACTTTAAGCCACTTGCATTAGTTGATGATAAAAGTGATTGATTTTTGATAAAAAGTAGAGCTAGTGAAATTATCTACATGTTTCAAAGTTTTTATAAATTTAATATTACAATAAAATATTTAGATATGACGCCAAGATTTTGAACTATCGTATGTAATGCAAAAGGGTAGAAACTATTATAAAGCACATTTGTATTTTGCCATAAATTATAACTTGTCTTCAGAAACATGAAGCGTGTGCATTTTTTCTTAGTGACATAATGCGTATATTCATTTTTCTGCTATCCTATAACTCACTCAGGCATATGAGGATTAAAGTTCTAGTGAGTTGAAACCACATATTTTACTATATTTTGTCAGATTGCTCTTTGCTAAACATCTACAAGGAAATTTATGAAGGCAGGGTATCTATAAATTACATAAATTAACAAATAGCTCAGCAAGATTTAAAACTGTGATCAATTACGTTCACCTTTATTTACAAATAACAAGCTTTATTATGTTTCATTCTAAGCTAGTTCCCTTTAAATCGGAAAATTAAAAAAAATACATTGTATGAAACAGAATAATATAATTTGCTATTTAGACTGGTAGAAAAATCATTCAGGTGAAAAATTGCACCATCTTGTTACTGTCATATGATTTCTTATTAGCTACTAACCTGCATTGCCCTACAGTGAATAAGGTGCTTCTATACATTTCATGTCACATTTGCACAAAAGTTCAGCTTTTCCAAAATGTTAAATGGTGTTTGTTGAAAGTTTCTAAAAGAGTCATGATTGTTTTTAAGAGACAGGGTCTAATTCTAGAGTGCAGTAGCATGATCATAGCTCAATGCAGCCTCGAATTCCTGGGATCAGGCAATCCTCCTGCCTAAGAACCATGAATTTCCAGAGAAGGTTGGCCAATATGAAAACTGTGGCAGAAAGCCTGATGTTCCTTGATGACCTGGGGCCAGGCTCATGTAACCTATTTCAAGAGTCCAAAACTCAGTCACATGCTTAGCAACTAATGACAAAATCCAAACTCAAAATACTGGGAGAGTGCACAGGAAAGATATTACATGAATCTGTGTAGAATTCATTAACAATATATTTAAACTATACAACTCTCTTAATAAAAATAGAAAAGTCAAGATGCTATGTAAATATCATTGGTGTATTCCAAAGCAAAAATTTTGGAAACATCCATACTTTTTAATTGAAATATTGATGAAGAAGGTGAAGAGTTTGAGATTTAGCTTTATAATGTATATTGCATTTTAAAAACAGTCATAAGCCATTCTTAGAAGAATAGGAAGTGTCTGTGATTTCAAGATGCTGCATTATATGCTCAATAGGAAACCAGATAAATATGGACCCTGCCCTTGAACTCGATGTATACTAGGAAATATAAATATTAAAAAACTTAGTTACTCTTATTTCAAAAGAGGAAACACTGTTTTAGAAGCAAAAAGTAGGGAGGAATACAAGTTTGTTGTGCTGTTAATTAAATCAGCTATACTACACTCTACTCACATGTAAGTTTTTACATATAACCTAGGAAGGAATGTGTATGCATCAGTGGGAAGAGAAGTACTCTGCACTGGTCAGACAAAACATTCAAATCAAACCTGTTCATAAATATGCTGGAAGTCATTGTAGGCAGTACATTAAGAGATTTAGGGTAGTCAGAAGACAGCATCTGCCAAGAAAGACCACAAATTCAGTTTTTAAATGTTGATTATGAAGTAACACAACATATAAGTGAAAATGTCGATGGAAAATCTGAGGAGGGAGAGCACGCACAAAGATCAGAAAAATTTGGAAATGTGGATTCATATTTAAACATAATCTGTAAATACATAGATAATGAACATGTCAGTGATTACAAGAAAAGGGAATAGAAAGAAAATATAAAGCTTTGTCTAGTTCTTATAAAAATACTATAAAATAAAAAGGAGTTATGTGTACTCCAGCACAATGTTTTCACTCAAGAATCCCTTATCGTCTGTTGTGTTTGCACTGAATATGCCATAATTTTAAAATACTTCTTCCCTATTCAGTTAATTATCAAAATTAAAACTGGTTAAATAACAGGTTGAAAACATATTATTTCTATTTCATAATAAATGCTATTGCAAACTATAAAAAATAAATTCTAACATATCCTTACCTAGTAAATACATATGAACTACATTTATAGCAAACAAATGCACTCAAATAAATACACCCTAAAACCTATGATTCTGTAGTGGTCAGAGTTATGGAAAAGGTGGTATCCCAAAGACTGAAAATAATCTCAGACAAGGAAATACAGACCACTATTGATAGGGACAGGAGGCAGAGAAATTCTAAGCAGAAAAGGGCAGGTCCCTGGTGAAGCCCCACCCTCAAGCCACAAAGCCTGAGACCATGGCACAAAGTGAGAACTTATATCCGTGTTTTCCTGCTCAAATGTTGCCTTTTTCAAAACAATGCATGGTCCACCCTGCCCCCCATCCTGTGCCCATAAAAACCCCAGGTTCAGCTGGCAGAGTAGGGAAAAGCAGCTGGACATTAGAGACTATGACTGGATGTTGGAGAGAAGCAGCTTGACTTCAGAGCGACAGCTTGGTGATGTAACTTCGGAAAAGAATCTGGCTGGAGATGGCTGGACTTCAGGGGAACATTACCTTACTGCCTCTTTTCCTTTTCAGTTCCCCTTCCTGCTGACAGCCACTTTCACTAGCAATAAAATCCCCTGCATTTACTGTCCTTCACTTTATTCGTCTGACCTCATTTCTCCTGGACATTGAACAAGAGCTTGGGAGCCATGAGTGTGGATACAAAAGGCTGTCACATTGACCCTTTGCCAAAAATGCAGAGAGCACCCTGAGCTGTTAACACTTAAGCCATCATAGATGGTAGAGCTAAAAGAGCATGGTAACACTCCCTCTGGGGCTTCAGGGGTTGTGGGGACACCCCCTTGATGCTTCTGTGGGGCCTGTGTGCTGTTCATTCCTGCCAGCACCCAAAAGTGCTTGCCCCAGCTCCTGCACTCTCTCACCTGCATGCTCCCTCCCACAAGGGATGAAACGCAGCAGGTCCAAGTGAGCAGAGTTCACCCCTGCCAGTGCCAAGGCAACCAGCTGGTTCCAGCACTCATGCACTCCAGTTCCCACCTTGTTCACCGATGCACTCCCTCCCACAAGGAGTTGAAAGCTGTGGGTTGAGTTAATGAGGCAACCTTGCTGTGAGTCCCATGAAGGGGTCAGGAAAATATCCTGCTTCACTAGTAACAAAAGGCTTTTAGCTATATATATTCCAGCAAACCAAGACAAAAACCAAAATTAACAGGTAAAAGCATGATAAAAAGGAATTTCAGTTGGTAAGAAAAGTGTAAAGCCCAGCAAAGTAACTACATCTATTACCAGAATAAGAGAAATGATATTAAAAAGTTTTAAGCAAAATGATATAAATACAGTGTCCAGATTAAATGTTAAAAATTGGTAAGTAAGAGACAGTGGGAAAAAATAAATTAGAGAGATCATTTTATGTTACTTCAATATTTGTAAATAGTCTTTCATTCTTATCAGTTAGAGAAAGTAAGGTCCAAACATCAATCTAACTGTAATGATGTTTTTCCAAATGAAAGAAAAAACTTCGTTTAGCAAAATCTAGGACTAAATGATTGGGTTGGGGAAGAGGGAACATTAAAACCAGGAAAATAACTTAGTTTAATATTTATCTGATGTTGAATCTGAGAGAAGCTTTTCTAAAAATAAATGCAAATACATAAAAAAGAAAAAAATCAGTAGATATGATTGCAGAAATTTTTAAAACTATGTATCTAAAATAAAACATTACATTGAAAGGTAGATGACAAACTGAGGGAGATTATATAATGTATACAGGGCACATAAAGATAATATATACATTATATAAACATATAATATTTATTTAAAAATATAATATATTTCATATTAAAGTCTTATAATTAATTTTTTTAAATTTGTGGGAGGTGGAGCAAGATGGCCAGTCTTCCAGCGATCGCTCCCCCTGCAGGAGAAGCAAACTGAACAACTATCCACACAAGAAAGCACCTTTATAAGAACAAAAAATTGGTTGAGAGATCACAGTACCTGGTTTTAACATCATATCAAGGAAAGAGGTACTGAAAGGGTAGGAAAAACAGTCTTGAATTGACAAGATCACCTTCCCTCATCCCCGTTCAGCAACCTCATGACACAGAGAGAATCTGGAGAATCTGTGTCCTTGGAAGAGGGAGAGTGCAGACATTAAGGGATCTTGCATTGAAATTCAGTGCTAACTCGTCACACTGGAAAACAACAGAGGGCAGAATTCAGCCAGTACCCAGAAAGGGAGCTCTTAGATCAGCCCTAGCCAGAGAGGAATCATTCCATCCCAGCAGTTGGAACCTGAGTTCTAGCTAGACTCACCACAAAGGGCTAAAGTGCTCTGGGGTTTGAAATAAATTCAAAAGGCAGTATAAGCCACGAGAATTGCAATTCCTGGGCTAGTCCTGCTGCTGTGCTGGGCTCAGAACCAGTGGATTTGGGGTGCACACAACCTAGCGAGACACCAGCTTGGGTGGCCAAGGGAGTGCTTGCATCACCCCTCCCACAACCACAGGCAGCACAGCTCATAGTTCTGGGAGAGACTCCTACTTGAGGAGAGGAAAAGGAAGTTTAAAAAGGACATTGCCTTGCAACCTGGATACCAGCTAAGCTACAGTAGAACAGGGCACTGGGCGGTGTCCTGAGACCTTATTCTGGGTTCTAGCTCCTGGACTTTTCTGGACACATCTTGGGCCAGAAGGGAACCGGCTGCCTTGAAGGGAGGGATCCAGTCCTGGCAGGATTCATCACCTGCTGACTAAAGAGTGCTTTGGGCCTTAAGTAAACATCAGAAGTACCTAGGCCATATTCAACACAGTTCTTGGGTGAGACCCAGAGCCATGTTGGCTTCAGGTGTAACCCAGCCCATTCTCAGCTGTGGTGGCCACAGACAGAGACTTCCTCAGCTTGAGGAAAGTAGAGGGAAGAGTAAAGGGGACTTGTCTTGCAGCTTGGGCACCAGCTCAGCCACAGTGGAGTAGAGAACCAAGCAGGATCCTAGAGTTCCCAGTTCTAGGCCTTGGCTCCTGGATGGCACTTCTGGACATGCTCCGAGGTAGAAGGGAACCATTGCCCTGAAGAAAGAGACCGAAGCCTGGCAGCATTCACCACAAGCTGACTGAAGAGGCCTTGGTCCTTGAGTGAACATCAGCAGTAGCCAGACAGTACTCACTGTGGTCCTTCTACACGAGGAAAGAAGAGGGAAGAGTAAGAAGAACTTTGTCAAGTGTCTTTAGTGCCAGCTTAGCCACAGTAGAATAGAGCACAGAGTAGATTCTTAGGTTTCCTGACTCTAGGGCCTGGCTCCCATATGGCATTTCTGGAACAGCTCCGGGCTAGTGGGGAGCTTGCCAACTTGAAGGGAGGGACACAAGCCTATTTACCACCTGCTGCCTGAAAAACTCTTGGGCCTTGAAAGAACACCAATGGTAGCCAGTCAGTGGTCATCACAGGCCTTGGGTGAGACCCAGTGTTGTGCTGGCTTCAGTTCTCAATCAGTGCAGTCTAAGTTATGGTGGCCAGAGAGGGACTTGAGTCACCTCTGCCCCAGCTTGAGGCAGCTCAGCACACAGAGAGACAGACTCTGTTTGTTTGAGGGAAATAAGGGAGAAAAAAGTTTCTGCTTGCTAATCCAGGGCATTTTCTTGGATCTTGCCCAAGACTACCAAGACACTGCTTGTACAAGCCTGCAAGAATCACAGTGTTACTGGACTTGGGGTAACCACTAATGCAGATATGGCTGCAGTGACAAAGGACTTAGATCACAACACTAAATTCCCTTTGAATACTTAGAAAGCCTTCCCAAGAAGGAGTACAAACAATCCAGACTGTGAGACTACAATAAATACCCAAACATTGACAAATATTCACAAGCATCAAGACTACCCAGGAAAACGTGACCTCACTAAACAAACTAAATAAGGCACCAGTGACTAATCCCAGAGTGACAGAGATATGTAATTTTTCAGACAGAGAATTTTAAAATAGCTGTTTCGAGGAAGCTCAATGAAATTAAAAATAACATAGAGAAGGAATTCAGAATTCTATCAGATAAATTTAACAAAAAGATTGAGATAATTAAAAAATATCAAGCAGAATTTCTGGAGCTGAAACATTGAATTGACAAACTCAAGACTGCATCAGAGTCTCTCAACAGCACAATGGATAAAGTGGAAGAAAGCACTGAGGACAGGCCATTTGAAAATACATAGTCAGAGGAGGCAAAAAAAAAAATAATGAAAAGAAATAAAGCATGCCCACGAAATCTAGGAAATAGCCACAAAATGGCAAATCTAAGAGTTACTTGTCGTAAAGAGGAGGTAGAAAGAAAGACTGGGGTAGCAAGTTTATTCAAATAGATAATAGCAAAGAACTTTCAAAATCTAGAGAAAGATATCAATATTTCCAAACTCACTCTATGAGGCCAGTATTACCTTATTACTAAAGCCAGACAAAGACACGTGAAAAAAAGAAAATTACAGGACAATATCTCTTATGAACATTGATGAAAATGTCCTCAAAGAAATACTAGCAAACTAAATTCAACAACATGTTAGAAAGATTATCCTTATGATCAAATGGGATATATCCCACAGATGGTCCAACCAGCATATGCAAATCAATGAATGTGATACATCATATCAACAGAATGAAGGGTAAACCCATATGATCATTTTAATTGATGTTGAAAAAAAACATTCCATAAATTCCAACATCCTTTATGATAAAAACCCTCACAAAACTGGGTGTAGAAAGAACATAACTGAACACAATAAAAGCCATATACAACAGACTAACAGCTAGTATAATTCTCAATGGGGAAAAACTGAAAGTCTTTCCTCTAAGAACAAGACAAGGATGTCAGTTTTCACCGTTATTATGCAACATAGTACTGGAAGTCCTAGCTGGGGCAATCAGACAACAACAACAAAAATAAAGGGCATCCAAATTGCAAAAGAGAAGTCAAATTATCCTTATTTTCAGATGATATGATCTTATATTTGGAAAAACCTAGATTCCAACAAAAAAACTATTAGAACATACAAAAGTCAGTAGCATTTATATATGCCAACAACAAACAACCTAAAAAGAAATGAAGAAAGTAATCCTAATTAAAATAGCTAAAAAGCAAATAAGATACCCAGGAATAAACTTAACCAAAACGTGGTTACAATGAAAACTGTAAAACATTGATTCAAGAAATTGAAAAGGACACACAATAAAAGGAAAAATATTCCACATTCATGGATCAAAAGAATCAATATTGTTAAAATATTTTTACTACTCCAAGCAATCTACAGATCAATAAAACCCCGATCAAAATACCAATGACATTCTTCACAGAAATAGAACATACAATTCTAAAATGTATATGGAATGGCAAAAGACCCAGAATAGCCAAAGCTATCCTCAGTAAGAAGAGCAAAACTGGAAGAATCAAATTACCTCACTTGAAATTACATTATAGAGCTATTGTAACCAAAAAAGCATGGTACTGGCATAACAATAGATACATAGGCCAATGTAATAGAATAGAGAACTCAGAAACAAATTCACATATCTACAGGGAACTCATTTTCAAAAAAGGTGTCAAGAACATACATTGGGAAAAGAACAGTCTCTTCAATAAGTGGTGCTGGGAAAACTGGATATCTATAAGAAGAATGAAACTAGACCCTTATCTCTCACCATATACAAAAATCAAATCAAAGTGGATTAAAGACTTAAATCTAAGACCTCAAATAATGAAACTACTACAAGGAAATGTTGAGAAAGCTATCTAGGACACTGCTCTGGATAAAGGTTTCTTGAGCAATACTCTACAAGCACAGGCAACCTAAGAAAAAACGGACAAATGGAATTACATCAAACTGATAAACTTCTGCACAACAAAGGAAACAATCAACAAAGTAAAGAGAGAGACAACCCACCAAATTGAAGAAAATATTTGCAAACTACCCAGCTGACAAAGGATTAATAACCAGAATATATAAAGTGCTCAAACAACTCTATAGGAAAAACATCTAACAATCTGATTTAAAAATTTATTCTCAAAACAAGACATATGAATTGCCAACAGGTTTATGAGAAGGTGCTCAACATCATTGATTATCAGAGTAATACGAATCAAAACTACAATATTATCCCACCCCACTTAAAATGGTTTTTATCCAAAAATGAGCAATAATGAATGCTGGCAAGGATGTGGAGAAATGGGAACCCTCATACACTGTTTGTGGGAATGTAAATTAGTACAGCCACTATGGAGAACAGTATGGAGATTCTTCAAAAAACTAAAAATGGTGCTATCATATGACCTAGCAATCCCACTGTTAGGTATATACCCCCCCCCAAAAAAATTAGTATATCAAAAAGATATTTGCACTTCCATGTTTATTGCAGCATTATTCACAATAGCCACGATTTGGAAGCAATTTAAGTGTCCATCAACAAATGAATGGATAAAGAAGATGTGGTACATATACACAATGGCGTACTGTTCCACTATTAAAAATAATGAGATCTTGTCATTTGCAGCAATGTGAATGAAAGTGGTGGCCATCATGTTAAGTGAAGTAAGCCAGGCACAGAAAGACAAACTTCACATGTTCTCATTTATTTGTTGTAGCTAAAAATTAATGAAATTGACTCGTGGAGAGAGAGAGTAGAATGATGGTTTCTAGAGGCTATGAAGAATAGTTGGTTGGGGATGGTTTATGGGTACAAAAATACAGTCAGATAGAATAAATACGATTTAGTATTTGATAGCACAACAGGGTGACTACAGTTAACAATAATTTATTGTATATTTTAAAAATAACTAAAACAATATAATTGAAATATCTGTAACATAAAGAAATGATAAATGCTTGAGGAGATGCATACTCACCTACCCTGATGTGATTATTACATATTATATGTCTATGTGAAAATATTTCATGTACCCCATAAATATATACATCTACTATGTACCCATAAAAATAAAAATTTAAAATTTAAATAAATTACATAACCCTCAAAAATCCTATTGGATACATCAAGAATGGTGCATATAAAAGGAATTTTAAAAAGTCAAAATTATAATTGACAAATCTGTATTGTCTTATTAGTTAATCAAAAAACATCAGATCAATAAATTAATGAGATGTTTTTCTTCCTTAATATTTGTGAAATTAAAATAATAATAACGAATATTCTAACCAGTGTAAGCAAGGGCACAAATTTTAAGATCCTACTGGTAAATTTCTATAATATTTTTAGAATTTATTTCTCAATATACATTAATGGCCTTTATTTTGATTTGAAAATTTTGTTTATAGGATTTTATACTATTAAAACAACCAGAATCTCACCCTAATTGTATTACAATGTCAGTGACTGTAAAATGATAAAACATTATAAACAACCTAAATGTCCAATGACAGGAGATGATTTGAATATTATAAATCAAGCAAAGAATAGTATGCATCCTTAAATATCATTTCACACTAGTAATATATATAACTGAACTGTGTTTTAGTGAAATTGTATTATAGTAGTGCAAAATTTGCAAGAGTTATGTTGATCTGGCTCTACAGCCCATTAATCTTCCCATAGCAATTTACCAGTGGACAGGTAAATTTGAGAGAATAAATTCATCTAGGTGGCTCATACAATATCAAAAGTGAAAAATAAGCTGAGAAAATTAGAATGAAAAGAAAAATTATAACTGCCTTAATGATTGCCTACAGGTCTACCAATAACATACATTTAATCTAGCTTTGCAATAAATTAATACATGCATAGATGGTAGAATTAGCATTGTTCTTTGGCAATCTCTCTGTGTGACTTTCAGATATATTTGGACTGAATACACAGAAGTGATTCAGCTAGGACTCCACCACAAAACAGTTCAGTTAGATCATTTCAGAAGTCAATGTGTTCTGCTACTTTTTTGACAAATATTACTTGGAATACATTTTGTCAAAATTTTAGTTTTTAGATTGACTGGGAATTTTGCCCAATCACATTCACAAGGCTTTGCATCATCCACTTGCCCAAAAGCCCAGGAACCCAAGCCCGCAAAGATTACCATGCACCAGCTTCATCAATCATTTTGACAGCCACTGGGCTGGATCAGAGACCCATAACAAGTTACATTCTTTAGGAAAATCAACTCAGTACAAAACTATTGAGGAAGAAAGCTTTTCATCTTCACCTAGTCTGCCTATTATGTTTTTATGCTTTTTCTCATAAAAAGAGAAAATGAAATCAGCAAGTACAATGACAGGTAAAGACACGTAAAAGTGACAATCTGTCAACTTTTACTCTTCTTACAACACTTTTAAATCCTATCTGTCCTTTCTAAATCTTCTGTTTCAGGAATATTACATTTTCCATTTTTTAAGCTTACCTAATAGCTGTTTTAATTTATTCATTAGCTCCCCTAAACAAGTCAGATTGAAGATTGCTTGAAAATACTGTCTTTTTTCCTTGCACTGAATCCTCATTATCACATTTGTAGTTTACAAGCTTCATGACTACGTTAACATATGTTAATTTTAGTACATAAAAGTTGTTATGAAAATGGTTTAAGGAAATAGATGAAAAATCATATAAATCCATTTAGAGAAAGTGTGAGTTATTTCCTTAATTATGAAACTGACAGTTTTTGGCTTCTTGTAGTCAACTAAAACTCCTCTTATCTGAAAAGTAAAATTGCCAATTTATCCAGTAAGGAACAGTTAACTAATGTGCTGGAAATGCCTTTTAATTTTCACCCAAGTAGAAGATTTTCATTGTTTGCACTTAAAGCTCAGGACAGGACATATTGTTTTCCCTCCTAGAATATTTGAGACAAAATTGTCTTTTAAAACGTGGCATAAGCAAGTTATTACACATAAAGAGAACTTTTGAGTATTCCTTTCCTCAATGATTATTATAACTTTAAGTATTATTAATATCAAATAATGTTAGTACTTCAGGTACTTTTCTCTCCTTTGGTTTTCAAATTTTCCAAAGCCAGTATACTTTATCAAAATTATTAGTTTTAATATGTTTTTCTGGTAATAAGGCTACTTGGAGCTCTTCAACCATGTATGTTTTAAAATTATGTTTTACACTGATAAAAACTACTTAGTGGCCTAGGACATTACGTTTTTCTACTTACTTAAGAACTTTAATTATTTCAAACATAGACCTATCCTGAAGCACACTTTTAATGAATGGCCAAAGTTGTAGGGGATGGAGCAGGGGAAGTTCTCCTGATTCTGAATGGTTCACCTTTATAACCACGTAGAGTGGCAAATATAATTGCTTTAATGAGCTTATATGGATTTTTTTAATCTTATTGAGTACTTTGATGGAGTGAGGGAATAAGTAAAAGATTTTTTAAATAACCTTAAAATATAATTTGAACAAATATCTCAGTAGAAAAGCAAAAACATGTTTAATAATCATAGTAAAGGAACAAATAACTTTTAAAATAACTAATGTTAATTACAGTTCAGGTTTCTTGACAGTCTTCTGAAAAACCGCAAGTGGCACTTGTTTGTGGAAGAAACACAGTCTCCTGACAGTCTTCTTTCACAGTCATTGCTTGTGGGCTTTATTATTAATAGAGTCACTTTGGTTACTGTCATTATGTCTTTCCAAGCTTTGACTCTGCCAGCAAGTATCGATCTGCAAATGAGCTACACAAGGACAATGGCATCATTAATTGCTAAGTGATCTGAAAAACAATTTGAGACCTCCAGGCTCATGTACAAATGGATAGTCAGAGCTGTCAGCCTAATCAGATACGGTTGTGCTTGCCTGTGGACCAGTTGGACTCCTCAGAAATGTCCTCCACATCTGTCAGTTTCCCACTTCTCACAATAAAGCACATGTCAAATCTCATAATTCTAGCTTCTTGTTTTCTAAGAAATCTTTGTGCATATACATAAGCAAGAATCATATTGGCTCAACATAGTCCTTCAGAGGGAACTCAATTAGAAGCCAGGCTCAGAGAAAAATATTAAAAATTCATGAGTGTAAGAAAGGTTCAATATTGATGTGAGTTGAAAAGAATAATGCAGTAGTAAAATCTAAAAATTATTAAAAGCCATGCATAGGTGTTATTGGCATCATAATTTCTGACCAAAATCAATGCACCACCATTTTAGAAAAAGGCACACCCATTATTTCCCACTATATGCAAAAACACAATAATCACATTCAGCTTAAAGTTTAAAATCTCAAAAACTTTGTGTAAGAATTTAATTAATTGTGAAGAATTGTGACATCTACCTTTGAAGTTAATATACAAATATCATTGCATTGGTTTCTTAAATAATAACCATTATAATTGTTTCTTTCATTTTGACGACGTAAATAAAAAATCTTTTATAATATAAACAGCAAAAGGGTCACATACATGTACATGGTTTAAAATTTTGTGTGTAATTCTGACGTCAAACTATGCAGTTTTTAAATCCTGTCCTTCGATTTGGTTAGTTCATTTGTTTAAAAAATATTAAAAATTTACTGATTATTATCCTTTATTCCATCATCTTCTATTATTATTTACCTTGTTAGTACTTATATTTATCTTAGAAACTGATCTATAAGAGCACAGATGACTTATTTTATTAATGGTAAATTATCTACACAAAGCCTAACCAAGTACGAGATGTATAATTTATTTATTTAAAAAATATTTATTGCACAGCTAACTAAGATCAAGTTTTGTCCTAGCCTGGAGACATCAGTGGCAAACAAGAAAATGGATCTATAGTGACAGATCTGATTCAATTGGATGAAAATCTATAGGAAAATTTGTGCAAGTAGTTTGCCTGCATTGTGTTTTTGTTCATTCTAACCTGTTTTGTGTTTTGTTTTGTTTTGTTTTTGGAATAAAAGATGCAGTATACAAGAAGACCGTGAACCTGTGATTTGGGAAACCTGAATTTAGGAAGTCTGGACTCTCATCCCTGACACTAGCTAGCAGCTGAATTTAGGAGAGTCACTTAAACTGTTTGTTTCTTTGTTTTCTTATTTGTTTGAAATGTGTGTTTTTTCTCATAACCCTGCTTTTAAATAAGTCTATAAATGCAGGGACACTGGTGTTATGTCTTATTTTTCTCTGTTTTCCATGTGGCTTAGTAGTAAATACTAAAAGTTCAATTCAAGTTCTTTCAAATAATTAAGCTCACAGATAAAATAAGAATTTCCACCAAACTACTAAGATTTCTTTAATATATAAATATTGCTTTAGGAAGTATTGATTTTAGAACCATTTTTATGGGAATAAAATAAATAGCTAATAAATCTGGAATTTGTTTTATATTTAGGCATTTTTTAATGTGTTTTACATGCATCTATCTCATTTAATGCTTTTACCAGTGCTACAACTAAAAAGTGGTCAGGTGTAGACTGAAGCTTCACCCAAAGAATTTAGGACAGACCTTCAGTTTATTTAAGTTCTTCCCATTAAAGTAAAAACTCCATCACAAAACCGCACTTCTAAATAAGTTACTATCTTTGGCTTTGTCATTTTTATCTTTTCTTAAGATTTTTATTAGAATTATCAAACTCATAAAAACAGAGAGAGAATACTATGTTCCCATATGTATATGCAGCTATCACCAAGCTCTCTCCTCTGAACTATTTTTAAGCAAATTCCAGACATTATACTATTCCACTGTCAAACATCATTATCACATCTAAAGAAAATAAAAATGACTTCTTAATGTCATTTAAAACATATCTACCAAGCTTCAAATTTCCCTAATTGTCTCATAATGTTTTTAGCAATTAGTATTCAAACCAAGGTATACATTTTCATCTTTCAGTATCCTTTGTATGATACCCAGCGTATCTGCCAGGTCTTCAGTCTTTCCACTCTACTACTTATTTTGCAAATAACTCATTATTTTCCCATTTCCTCATTTCACACTTCCAGCAACTCTTTTATCTTAATATAGGAATGGCCAGTCTTTCTCTGACAATTTGAATGTATTTCTATGCTGTTGGAATCCAATATAGTTAGACTAGGACTCTGTCCTGTCACTGTTAGAGAGACTAACAATTTGCTATTTGATGATCACTCTTAACTATGATTAATGGAGTTATAGATCTTTTATGAAAAATGGTCAATAATTTACTTTTCTAGATCAATCTCAACAACCTATCCAACTAGGTCTATTCATTGAGTTATAGTATTTTTTTTCAATAAAAATATTTGTAACAAATGCTTAAGTGCTCAAAAATAAAGAAGAAAATAAAGATTATTTTAATTAAGCCAGCCATATTAGAGATAACTATAATTGCCACTTTTACTATCTTCTATTGTCTTAGCTACATTACTACATAGTAAACAGAGAGAGAGAGCCATGAATAAAAGATAGTGACAGAATTATAGTTATGGGAACAAACTCTAGATTTAGGTAATACTAATTCAAACCCTGCTTTAAATAATTATTTGCCTTTTAATCCATAAATCTTAATCTCTCTGAATATCAGTTTCCTCACCTCAAAAAATGAAAATAATAATAGTACTTTATTATTAGGCAGTTTGAAAATACATATAGTATGGCAGATAAGAACGTTAGTCCACTCCTCATACTGTATAAATTTGATTCCAGGCTTAATTATTTACTAACTTGACAACTTACTTATGCCTTCCAAATGTGAGCTTTCTCACTTGTCAAGTAGAACTGATAATAATATATAAATGAATATTTTATGGAGAATTTGAAAAAGTCTGTGACATTTAAAATATATTTTTAAAAAAACTCTCACTTCAGAGCATTGCTTATTTGATATTTCTGATTATTCTCTTTCTACCAAATCTATATTTTAATAACCATGAATTCAATTATATTACAGCTTCAACAAGGGTATTCAGTATATATGGAACCTAAAACATAAAAAGCTCTTGCAATCTTTGCCCACTTTGTTTATATTTCATAATTTTTAGCAAAACTAGTGACCAGTCTAACCTACTAAAATATAAGTTTATAACAATTACCTATCCAAGAACTCTCCTGCCACTGTGTGAAATAAATACATATCACTGAGACTTTAGTGGATATAAAAAAATGCTCTTTAGCCTTGCACCTTTCTTAATGTAAAAAAAAATTTGAGACTTTCCACAACTTAAACCCACTTTCAGACTTACAAAAGCCATTTTTTGTCCTTCTAGAAAAGTAGTATACAACAAAACTACAATAAACAGCTTTTGGCTTTGATTTTTATTAAAATGGAAGCATAATCAAAAGACTCCCTTGGGGTCAGAAATAATTCTTTTCATAATCCACAATAATCATTTTTCTGTGTGATCTAACTGCCTTGATCATTAGAAAGAAATTATAAAATGTGAGACAAAAGTAGATATTTATTTTTAGGGCTCCAATCTACATAAATGCTTCTGTGTTAAATTTCTTTTGCCTAATGTACAAGTAGGACAGCAAGAAGTACTTCTATAAATAACTGATTATTTTAAATAATTTTACATGTGTTCTAGAAGAATAAAAATAGTTTGCTTTTAAAAAGATAATCTTTCAAGAAAGGACTTTAAATACACTCAAGTGATTTTTTTAATGCAACTTCAGAAAGCAATTCAGAATCCCAGGAAAGAGAATTCATGGAGCCCCTAGGGTGGAATCCCAGATATGACACCTCTGGTTTCCACCCGGACAGTTCCATTAACACATTTGAAACACAGGTGCCTCCTGAGATTCAGCACGCTGTTTTGTCTCACTGACTTCATCTTTTCCATTTGACAGTCATCCCTTGAGATCCAGGCCTGGGATGTGTCCAAACGACAACATAATATTACTTACATTAACTATGACACAAGAAAGAATGTGCTCTAAAGAAATTAAAATGTGTAATATAATTAAACAAATGTATTATATCCAAAGGATTTAGAAAAAAACTTAAAATTATAAAGTCTAACAGCTCAAGATTAAAGCAAGCAGTATTCCAGGCAAGCAAGTTTGTGTATATGACTAAACCGGGCAAGTGACTCACCCAGAAAGCAGAAAACGTCAGGCGTGTTAGAAGAGAAAAGAAAAGGCTGCTTCACGGTATTAGCCGGATCAGTAAGAAACCTGCAGTGATATAAGGGAAAGCAGATGGTACACACTGGCTACACCAACAACAGCAAAACAACATCTAAAAGCCACACTCCTACTGCCTTTTTTCCCTTCCTTTCTCCATTCAGTCCAGATCATCTAGGCATTTTCTCCTATCACTGAGACAAAAACACAAGGTTTTTAGAACAGTTTACAATGCTTCTCCCCCCTGTTTACAATCAAGAGTGAGAAATTTTTAGTAGAATATGTGTTCTTACAACTAGAAAACTAATGTTTATTTTCAAATGAATTTACAAGTTTTAGTGAATAATGATAAGCAAAATCTATGGTATAGTATGTCACTTGACCTAATATAAATCGTTACGTGCTCTTAAAACTTTCCTTGTGGGACTATCCATTAGGGCAGCTTGATTTTAACCTCTCCCTTGTGTGAATGAGAAGTCAAAACTTTTTAAACCTCCTCTAACAACAATCTAGTCATCCTGTATCCGGGCCTGGCATACACAGAAAAATGATGGCATTGCAAAATAATGGCCTATGCTTTGAAGGTCCTTATTGTGTTTTCCCTCCCAGATTCTGCTTCTCTCAAATACCTCTGAAACTAAAAAAAAAGAAACTCTTTGAAGTGTAGAAAAAGAGTAAAATATCTGCAGTATTAATGCATGCTTAAAGAGTTTACACACGTAAAAAAAGTTTACACATGTATATAATAGAAATGTCTACATGACTTTATTATGTTTCTGTTTATCCAATTCCACACATGATTCAAATCACAGGCCTACTATGAAGGGCAGATGGAAAGTCAACAAGAGGTTAGGTGACTTTTTATTGTCATGGCAGATGGTAAAGCAATAAATGAAGTTAGAGTGTTTTAAGGTCCTAGTAATATTAGAGTAATAATAATAATTTATAGGAAATACCATTAAATCAAAAATGTATATTGTGACCTCTAAAATACCCGGAAAAGGAATAATAAGAAATGCATGACTAACAGGTTAATTTTGTGGCTAGATGGAGGAAGATTAAATAATAAAATATTTGCATTTGGTTAATTCAAAGAAAACAACAGAGAAGAGAAATGAATAATAGATAACATATGAGACTAATAGGAAGAAAAGTAATTTATAACTTTAAACAGAAATATATCTGCAATTATATTAATATAAAATAAACTATTTCACCTAAAAGAAAAATAATTAGGCTATATTAAAGAAATAAATATAAGCTATTTATGAAGCATATCTTAAATATAAGGCTACATAAAGTTTGAAAGTAAAAGTAAAAAGAAAGGCTCTAAGTAAAAGAAAAATGTTTATAGTTTTACTAATATCAAACAAAGTGGACACTGAGACAATATTATTAGAGATAAGAAATTTTAAAATTTTTATAAAGTGGTTAATCTGCTTGGAAAATATAAAAATTCTAAATCTTTATTAATCTAATGATTTAGCTTCAAAGTGTATTAGGCAAAAGTAAACAAAACCGAAAGGAGAAATATATAAACCCTCAATTATTATAAGAACTCACATATTTTTCTCAGTAAGTAAACTGATAAAATATCAATAAGCATAGAAAAAAATGACAATAACAAATCTGGCCTAATTGACAGATATGGAATACTATACACCACAGAAGGACACTGCAACTTTTCAACTAAACATTTATCAAAATTAACTATATGCTGGGGTCACAAAACAAGTCTGAACAAATTTCAAAAGATTTATATCTTTCAGATAAGGATCTCTGACCACAACAGAACTGCAATACAAGAAAATCCCCAACTTCGAAAAAGCAGTCAAATGAAAAATCACAATGAAAACTAGAGAGTATTTTGAACTAATTGATAATAAAAATACAACATGTTAAAGCTTGAGAGATACAGCTAAATCTGTGCTTAGAGGATAATTTATATCTTTAAATGCATACAGTCATAAAAGAGTGAAAATTAAGGATCTATGTATTCATCTCTAGAAATCAAAACACAAATAGCAAATTAAAAACATAGCTTACACAAACTCTCCTAGAAACTAAAGAAATAACTCCCAACTCATTGTATGAAACTGGCATAACCTTGACACAAAAATCTGACAAGGACATTACAAGAAAGGTATTCAAAGACCACTGTCATATCGTGAATATAGATGAGAAAAAAGATCCTTAAAAAAAAATTAGTGAATCAAATCCAGTTATATAAAATAAATTAAAATCTTTTTTAAAATTATTCAGCTTTTATTTTAATATAGAGGGCGCATGTGTAGGATTGTTACATGGCTATACTGGACCCAGTAGTAAGCACAGTGCCCAATAGATGGATTTTTAACCCAAGCTCCCCTTCCTCCCTCTCCCTTTAGTAGTTCACAGTGTCTATTGTTGTCATATTTGTGTCCATGTGTGTTCAATATTTAATTCCCATTTACTAGTGATAACATGTGATATTTGGTTTTCTATTCCTATATTAATTTGTAGTAGCCAGCTATCTCAGCACCATTTATTGAATCAGGAGTCCTTTCCTCATTGCTTATTTTTATCAGCCTTGTCAAAGATCAGATGGTTGTAAGTGTGTGGCTTTATTTCTGAATTTTCTATTCTGTGCCATTGATCTACATGTCTGTTTTTGTACCAGTACCATGCTGTTTTGGTTACTGTAAGCTCATAGTATAATTCAATGTCGGTAGTGTGATGCCTCCTGCTTTTTTCTTTTTGCCTAGAATTGTTTCAGCTATTCAGGTTCTTTTTTGCTTCCATATGAATTTTAGAATAGTTTTTTCTAATTCTGCAAAAAAAAATGACATTGGCGATTTGATAGAAATAGTGTTAAATCTGTAAACTGTTTTGTGCAATATGGCTATTTTAATGATATTAATCCTTCCAATCCATGAGCATGGGATGTTTTTCCATTTATTTGTGTTTTCTCTGATTTCCTTCAACAGTGTACTACAGTTCTTAAAGAGATCTCTTATGTATTTTTTAGGTGTATTCCTCAGTATTTTGTTTTCTTTGTGGCTATTGTAAAGCGGATTGTGTTCTTGATTTGACTCTTGACCTGGACATTATTGGTATATAGAAATGCTACTAATTTTTGTGTATTGATTTTGCATTTCGAATCCTTGCTGAAATCATGTTTCAATTATAGTAGCC
Source organism: Gorilla gorilla gorilla (assembly GCF_029281585.2). NCBI lineage: Eukaryota > Metazoa > Chordata > Mammalia > Primates > Hominidae > Gorilla > Gorilla gorilla. Next base: position 138,207,139 of record NC_073227.2, read on the forward strand.
TTTAGGCAGAATCTTTAGGGTTTTCTAAGTATAAAATCATATTGTCAGCAAAGAAAGTTTGACTTCCTTTCCTATTTGGATGCCTTTTATTTCTTTCTCTTGCCTGATTCCTCTGGTTAGGACTTCCAGTACTATGTTGAATAAGAGTGGTGAGAGTGGGCGTCCTTGCCTTGTTCCTGTTCTCAAGGGGAATGGTTCCAGCTCTTGTGTGTTCAACATGATGTTTGCTGTGGGTTTCTCATAGATGGCTCTTATTATTTTAAGGTACATTCCTTCAATGCCTAGTCAGTTGAGAATATTTATCATGAAGGAGTGTTGGATTTTATCAACAGCTTTATCTGCATCTATTGAGACGATCATATGGCTTTTGCTTTTAATTTTCTTTATGTAGTGAATCACATATATTGATTTGTGTTATGCTGAACCAAACTTGTATCTCAGTAATAAAGCGTACTTGATCATGGTGAATTAGCTTTTTGGTGTGCTGCTATGTTTATTTGCTAGTATTTTGTGGAGGATATTTGTGTCTATGTTTATCAGGGACATAGACCTGAAGTTTTCTTTCTTCACCATGTCTCTGCCAGATTTTGATATTAAGATGATGCTGGTTTCATAGAATGAGTCACAGAGGAGTCCCTCATCCTTGATTTTTTGGAATAGTTTCAGTAGGATTACTATCAGTTATTCTTCATATATCTGGTAGAATTTGGCTGTAAATCTACCTGATCTCGGGCTTTTTTTGATTGAAAGTTTTCTTGTTACCAATTCAATTTCAGAGCTTGACATTGGTCTATTAAAGGTTTCAATCTCCTGATTAAATCTTGGGAGATTTTGTGTTTCCATGAGTTTATCCAAAATGAATTAAAATCTTAATACTTACACTGACAGTTTAATATACCTGAGAAATTAATGGCCTCTGAGAAATTTGAAAAAATAATGTTTGTGTAAAATGATTATCGAGCCCAATTCAAAAAAAGGATTTAAGTATAACTTGATAGTTTACATTTATAAATTAAATAATAGAGACTCTCAAAAAAAGAAAAATCTATACAAATACTATTACTGTTTTGCCCATAAAATATGCAGCTTATTCCCTGATGTAGCTTTATTCACTTCTCCATTTTTGTGACTCCGATACATGAAAGAGTACTTACATAATAAAATACGAGTTCCCAAAATGTATTCTGTAGCATTCCAGTGCAAGTTTTAAAAATTATGGAGAGAAACTTTTTTAAAAAAATTAAAACCACCTTATTGTTAAATACAATTGACTAACAGTGAGCTAAATACAATTAATTCATTTCTTTAAAAAGAAAACTGGACTACATCTTAAAACTTGATATGCTAACATGTGTTCTAACACCCAAAGAGAAAAACATCTACTTAGACTTTCCCAAGTTTATTTGATCATAGACCCACCATCTCCCTTTCCTTGTTATGAAGGAATACACTTTGAGTAATTCTGTGTTAAATAAATTTTAAGTAAATCTGAGGATTTGAAAACCTCTTGAGGCTCGAAAGCTGAGCACTATACAAAAGCCCATTATACAAATGAGGAAACTAAAGCTCATAAAAGTCAGATTTGCCTAAAACCACAGGTCAGGCAGGTTGAAGAAAATCTGCATATTTTATTTTCAATGTCTTATTTAGCCCATATATATATATATATATATGTCATAAATATATATATATATATGTCATAAATATATATATATTTAGCCCATAAATATGTCATAAATATATATATATTTAGTCCATATATATATGTCATAAATGCTGTTTTCTTCATTTAGACTATCTTAACTTTTTTGTATTCATTTCCTTCTGCCTTTTGACTATATATATCCGCTTGCCGATTTCAAACTGTGACTCGTAAGTCCATGTCTTTTGTTCCTTTTCCCAGGCTAGTAAGAATTTGGTAGCTTATTTTCACAATTCTTTAATCTAGAGGGTACTCCAAAGCCAGGTTTCTAAACTCACGCAGCAGATCCCTTTATTTCATAGTTAGGGGAAATAGAGATCATAAGGGGCAAGTAACTTCAGACATCCTCTCTACCTCAAAGTATTCTAAAAACTTACTCATGTTGTTTTCTTTACTGGCTTTCTCAAAGAAAACACTTCACTCTCTTTGCCAATAATTAATTCTGAATTATTATTGGCACACTCTAATTTTCTTAGAAAAATGATCAGTATTTCCTACCTCCTATTTCTCACTTCCCTTCACTCTTTCATTCATTGTAATCTAACCTTTCACTCTGATCACTCCACTAAAAATGCTCTTGAAAAAGCCCTCCTATTATCTCAAAATTGTGAAGTCCAAGGACCTTTTAACAGTCCTTATCCTTCTTGACCTCAGAGTCCAATTTGCTTGAACTGACCATCCTCTCTTTAAAACTTTCTTCTTCCTTATCTCCTATTTTACCTCTTTCAGAGCTTTACTAATCTTTTGATTACGCTTGGTCTTTTTTACCCACAAGTTGTCCCACTTTGCTACTAAAATACTGGTGTCTCCTAGGGTTTTATGGCTATCCCTCTTCTCTTCCCTCTCTCTTCTTATGTAAAGTAATCTTAACATTCACTAAAATTCACCTATCAACTGCAGAGTTAGGATTCTCAAATTTACATCTTTAGGCCTTGCCAGTCTTCCAAGTATCAAAGACATCTTCCTAAATGACTGCTTGATCTAAATATTCCACTCTACCTCCAACTTATCCTGTTCAAAGTTGAATTCCTTATCTTCCCTGTAAGCCTACTTCTCCACCGGTTTTTCTATATCATTATAAATTACCATTTACTCAGTCACCATAGCTAAAAATCCACCATTTACAAATTCTCTCTTGTCTTAATCTCTAATATCAAATACAGCATTTGAATCTGATTTTCTTAAGCCACTTCTTTAAAGGATTCCATTCCGTCTAGTTTTATTATCCTAGTGAAAAAAAAAAAAACTCATTATCATGACTATTTTGAGAATATGATGGTCGCCTTGTTTAACTTTTTTTACAACAAAATTACCCTTTATCTTGCTACCAGAGTTATGTCTTTCAATACATATTTCATTATATTCATTTTCCATTTTAAAAACGTGGAGGTTTATTCACACTCTACAGTATACAGATCAAACTCCTCACTATAAAATTTAAAACCATTTGTTGTGTAGCCCCAAATACCTGCCCAGTCTCACTTCTGAGTCCTACCTTCATTCATTCCATATTCTAGTCATGAAAAGAAACTCATAGTTGTTTTAAAATATCGGTCATCACCACACTTCCACGACTGCACAAGCAATATCTGGAATGTGTATATGTGTACTTACTATTCTTTGCTTTTAAAATTCTACTCTTTCTCTGTTCAAGACCTAGTCAAAATGTGCTGAACTTTTTCAAAACAAATCCTGTTCATCTCTTCAATCTTTCCTTAGCAGAATCACTTGCTTTTTCATCTAAAATCATGTGGCTATAGTGAGACTTTTCATGTTAAACATAAATGGAGGTGGTGAAAATAAAATGATACATCATCTGTGAAATCAGATATGTCTTAATTTTTAATTCCATATCTTCTTCTTACAAGCTGTGAAACCTTAGAGTGGTTATTTTTCTCTCTGAAAATTTATTTTCTCATTTGTCAAAAGAAGGACAACAAATATATCTCAGGGATGTTGAAAATATTAAATAAAGCATAGAGCTTAGAACAAATTATGTGTTTAATTTCACTCACTTCAATAATAATAAATAGGCCTGGTGCAGTGGCTCACACCTGTAATCCCAACAGTTTGGGAGGCTGAGGCAGATGGATCACCTGAGATTAGGAGTTCCAGACCAGCCTGGCCAACATGGTGAAACCTCATCTTTACTAAAAATACAAAAATTAGCTGGGCATGGTGGCAGGTGCCTGTAATCCCAGCTACTCGGGAGGCTGAGGCAGAAGACAGAGGTTGCAGTGAGCTGAGATCACGCCATTGCACTCCAGCCTGAGCAACAAGAGCAAGACTTAATCTCAACAATAATAATAATAATAATAAATATACATCTGTAAGGTGTATACTAATGTTTTAAATATGTTTATAAGCACTTTACATGTATTAATTCATTCCATCCTCACAACAGCCCTAGATGATTATTACTATAATTTTTTTCCATTTTATACATGATGAATCAGACACTTTAAAAGGTTAATTAAGCTGACCAATGTCATAGATATAATACATAGAGAAGCCAGGATTTCAGCCCAGGCAGTCTTGTTCTACGTCTCCGTCAGGCTGAGAAATACAATCTCAAAACATTTTTGCTGTTCTCCAAGGCTTCTCCCTTTCTGCTTTTTGATCAGCTCCAATTCTGCCCCTCTCCTGCCCTCACCAATCTCAAGTGATTCTGGTTATAAGAGTTTCTGTTGTAGCAAAAGGTATTACATCATTGGAAATACAAATAGATGAAGATTAAATGGACACACAATATTTCTCTTCTTACTTTATTTGCTATGAATAAGTTTTAGAAGAAACCATTAATCCATAATTCCAAGAGTAAATTTGAAGAGGTTGTCAATCTTAATTGACAACTTAATTAAGGCTTATTTATTAAGCCTTACAGGCAGATCAAAAGCAATTGCTTTCTTGGAGATGTGCAGAGAAAAAAAAAATATTGAAAGCCACAAAAGGAATCTAAGAGTTAGAAATGCCAACATGCCTAACAAACTTTCCCTTTGGTATCTACATCCCAAGATAAAATACTCTAAACATTACAGACTCTGTGGCAAACCTAACAAAGAAATATGATTTGATTTAATATTTTTATGGAGTTTTGGAAAATGTGCATATTGTTCAAAACTCTGCTTTAGTGTCTAGGAACAAAAGAAAAAGTGAGACATTTGTGACTCACTGACCTAAAATTGTTTCAATCAATATAATGATCACAAAGGCTAAGGATATATCTAGAGGTGTAGCCTAGCAGATATCAGCATTCAGCACCTTATGGGTATTGATTGTATGGAAAATAAACTTGCATATTTTGCTAACCTAGGTCAAAGGAAAAAATAATTTTTGCAGTAAGACATAGTATTAATTATAACAAACTTCTAAAGAGCTATAGTTTTTAGCAAAGTCAATCAGAATTTGTTACCTTTAGTTGAAAATGTATAAGGAAAAAAATAGTAAATTCTTACCAGAAATCAAGGTTGAAAAATAGATGACCACTGTGTTCACAGTAGTACTCTCACAGCAGCATATTTTTCATCTTGTATTGTTAACACTGTGCAACAAAAACTGTCAGACTATAGGGAAAATTAATAGCTGGACCTATGCTATGGGAGAAGAAAAATGCTTATAACTTGGCCAAAATATTCACATAAACTCCCTTGGTCTATATTTAATCAATGTCATTTTCCAGCATAAGAAATCTTCATCTTTATTTACAGTTTCTACCTTGGTTGTGCAGAATGTTCATGATCTGTTTCACTTGGAATGCTTTCAAAATGCTTTTTTCAGAAAATAAGCTTTTCAATGTCATTCTATAGTAAGAGTCTTCCCTCTAGTAACAAAGCATCTTTCCAGAAGGCCCATTAATGTTCAACAATCAAAGTAGCTGTGAGTGGACATTTAAAATAAGAAATCTTATCCCTTACCTGGAGTGTAAAGAAAGTCTACAGGACTTTCTTCCATTCTGAGTTCATTGGCGGGCCAAACTGATTATTTTATTAAAGTAGCTAATTGTTGTCTTAGAGCTCAAGGAACAGGACCTTGGGGAAATAGATCATGGGAACCATAGAATATGAGTTGAATTCTGGGAGATGGGGATCCAAGACAACAGCATGAGCCTTGGGTGACTGAGAGTGTGACGAAGGCAAGCCTTAACAACAGGCATCTGTCATAGCTGCTGAATCGAGGCCTATAATTCTAAAAAAACTTCATCTGGCTGATTGGAGAGGATTGTGATTGCAAGTCAGAAAAGCATGTTCCTGCTTGCCTGAAAGACAGAAACAGCCAAGTTATGAACTATCTCTGGGAGCTGTGGGCAGCCTCCAGAAAGTGAGAGCAGATTCAAGCCAACAGCCAGCGAGGAAATGGGGATCTGAGTCTTGCAACCACAAGAAACTGAATTCTGCCAACATGAATGACCTTGGAAATGAGTTTTGGCACCACATCTTCCAGATAAGAATGCAGCTTAGCCAACACTTTGATTTCAGCCATGAGAGAACATAAGCCGATAACCCAGCCACTCTGTGTCCTGACTTGATTTACAGAACTGTGAGATAACAAATGGATTTTGTTTTAGCTGCTGTATTTGCAGTAAATTTTCCACACGGATATGGAAACTAATACAGTTGAGAAAGTGATGATGATGATAATATTAAGAAGTAACTGTAAGGAACAGGAAACCCACACATGCTGGCATTAGACTTCAGGAGTAAAGGCAATATCTTATTAGGACTTAAACCCTCTGCAGACATGATATTTCAAATAGCAATTGGGCAGAAGGTGACATAAATAAGATAGTACACAGAAGTACAATATAGTTGTGTTATTAAAGTGGACTTTTTGTATGCTGTTATCCCTGATGCCAAGAAAAAAAGAAATCTACAAACACTGCCTTGACTTTTGTTCCTTGAAACTGAAGAGAAGCATTCCACAGAACTGTTCTTTAGCCTTTCTGTGCATTAGAATTACCTAGGGAGATCTGAATAATCACAGAGTTTAGGGCATTCTCCTTCCAGTAAATCAGAGTCCTTGGGAGTAGGACCCAAGCTTAAGTATGATCTTATAAACTGCCCCAATTTTTTCATTCAATGAACAGTCCAGTTTAAGAACCAGTGCTAAAAAGATCATGTCCCCCAAACTGAGGACTTTTGTCCTACTTTAATTTGCGGTGGAAATTCAACTGAAAATTATTATTGAATTTTCATTCAGAAAATAGTAATAGCTAATATCTGACAAGTACTTACTATGTGTTTTTAAGTTTTATCCAACAAATGAATTAATAACTTGCTCAAAGACACACACCAAGTGCATACTCGAGAATGTAACAGCAGTTGCTGCCCCCACAGTCCCCATGCTAAATCTCTTTTCTGTAATGCTTGTATTTACCCAGACTGTTATGTTTTCCCTTATCACCTGCGATGAAAAGCAAATGGCATTTTCTGTAGCAATTTTTTTCTCTCAGTCATGTTTCCCCAAATATGTGAAACAAAGCTATTTAGACTTTTCCTAAAAGATTAAATGCTAAAATAAACCTTCCTGACTCTTTAATAACTATTTGATACAAAGGTACCCGTTACCCACTTAGGGCCTATAATTAGAAGGGCATCTCTTCTTTCCAAGGGTAAGTCAAAATCTATAAAAGATATTCAAACAATATATAATATGTTTCTCAAGAAAATTATATAAGAAAGCTTCTGTGATTATCAAATGAAAGAGAGTACAGAGAAGTTAACATAACTGATTATTGGATGGTAGAAGGAGAATTGCCCTCATATCCCTTCACTTTTGAGAAAAATCTGTGATGGAGATTATCTACATAAGCGTTGTTCATTCTGTTACACAATGGCTAGATTGAAACTCTTTTAAAGACAGATTTGTATTTATAAAATTTCCAGTAGAAGTGTCGATTTCTGGGCTTAATTAATTCATCAAACATCTTATGGCGTATGGGCACCTTAGGGAGGAACAGCTTTTCACAGAAAGCTATTGTCAGACTGGATGCTTAAATATTTAATATGAAAACAGTGGTTAAAGGAAGGCAAATAATTTTCTGTCATTTTTGAAAATGACTCTGAAGCAAGAAACAGGCATCCCAATTCATAAGATGCAAATTTTAAAAAGAGAATCATCAAAACTTGAATAAACAGAAATTCCATCAGATTCAAGAAAAATTCATTTGCCATTTTAGTTAACAATTAATACCAGTTCCTTTCTGCAATCAAAAAAAAAAGAATTAATACCAGTTCCTTTTCAATATACACTGTGTAGATCACCCTCTGAAGATTCTCTGAAAAATGAACCTGCAAAAGATAAATTGGAGGAAACTTATACAAATTTATTTAACATGTATATACAGAAGCCTTCAGAATGAAGACTCCCAGTACTAATTGTGGAGGATACTAATTAATAGAAACAGATGATCAAAGAGATTATAACCTAGAGGAGGAAATAAGCAAAACATACACACACAAAGCTAAACCCAATAATTATAGTAAAGCAGCAGAAAATATGCCATAGGAGTTCAGATAAAGAGACGTGATTTCTGACCAGGCAAAATTAAAGAGGGGTCTACGAGTATTTTTATTTATTTAAGTCACTTTCTTCCAGTATCATGCTGTGTAGAAAAAAATATGTCACTTGCATATATTACATAATAATAATTATTTTGCTTGCTCTTCAAGAATTCCATGAGAATTTACTCTGGCCTTTCATTAGTATTTACTTTTTGTTATTAAAAATTTAAAGAAGTTCTTTGTGACATTGCAGTTTCATCCATAGGTGTCCCAAATACAGAGCTTAGTAAGAGAAACAGTTATAAAGCTTGATTTCTGCGCATTTACGTTTTCAGTGTCTAAGATTCTAATCTTGGAAAATTCCACTTGTAAATTCTTAATTTTATGAAATCATTTGTCTTAAATATACATGTTATTTGACAATGTCCATTGAGGCCTAATGTACTGTAAAGTAAAATTTATTATGTCTTCTATTTTATAAATGAGGAAACAACAGAGAGTTTGTCTTCCTAATAACCCAGTAAGTCACACCACAGGATCACAGGATAGAGGGCCTGAAAGTGTTAATAAATCATCCTTGCCCTATTATTTGGCATTAAATAGGATGAGTCATGTTGAACAAAATGGGAATCTATTTGCAGCATTTATTATGTCAAATATAATATGTAATTTTCCTCCCACAAAAGAAACAAGGAAATGTTTACCTTTGCCCCATGTGCTGGAAAGAATAGGTAACTCATCTAGGAGAGAGTGCTGCTTATGGTTGAGAGACATAAGCTGGGTAGAATGCTCAAGTGAAAGAAGGAATTAAAAGAGCAAGTGAAAACAGTAAAAATATTTATAAAGTTAATGAGTAAAAAGATCAAATTGCCATAGTTTGCGGAGCTTAGGAGACTAAAAGAAAGACTTCCACAGGAAGCTATTGTCAGACTGGGGGCTTCAATATTTAAATTGAAAACAATGATTAAAGAAAGACTAAGAATTTTCTGTCATCTTTTATAATGACTCTGAAGCAAGAAACAAGCATCCTAATTAATAAGATGTAAATTCTAAAAAGAGAATCATCAAAACTTAAATAAACAGAAATTCCATCAGATTCGAGAAAAATTCATTTGCCATTTCAGTTAAGAATTAATACGAGCTCCCTTTAAATATACACTGTGTAGGTCACCCTCTGAAGGTTCTCTGAAAAATAAACCTGCAAAAGGCAGATTAATTGGAGAAAAGGTATACAAATTTATTTAGCATGTATAGACAGAAGCCTTCAGAATGAAAACCCAAAGATACACAGAAAATTGTCAATTTTGATGCTTAGGTTCAACAAAGTATGGACAGTCATGTAGAAATACAACTGGACAAAAAGCATATGCTCTAATGCTAATAGACTGAGTGAGGAAACCCAGCAAGGCCTGTCTGTCTGGAATCTTCTTGGCCTTGCTGAGCATGCATTTCTTCCTTCTGGGTGTGGGGCAGGACCTTCTCAGGAATAAGAGTCTCTGGAAGTTGTTATCAGAACATATCAGAACACTGGTAAATATATTTTTCCTTATTAAATATATTTATACCAAATTGCTATAAAATTGGTATCTTTACTATTTAAAAGTTTGCATTCAGTTATCCTCAGCCTGCTTTTTATAAAACACCTTTTTAATGCTCTAATTTTTAAAAGTGTATATTGTTTTATTTATTTAAAGAATACATCTACATTTATCTTCTGACTGTTGAAAAAAATTAACACTGATTTCAGAGTTATATATAAACAGAATGGAGAAAAATACTAGATTCAAATCATATTAGATTCAAATAATTATTTCAGCTACAGTAGTGCTCAGTGAACATAAAATGAGTAAACAGCATCCTCTTGGAATATGACCTTAACAGGCCATAGGTTTCATTCAGTGTCATTGCATCTTGTCTTTGATCACCAAAACGATGCAATAACTAGCAGAGAAGTTGTCTTAAACTACTTGAAAATTAGCATTTTATTGCATTTGCTTATTAATAGCATGGCCTTCCTCTCCTACAGGACAAAGCCCTATGTCTGATTTATGACTTTGTTCCTCAAGCTTGGCATATATTTAGCAAATGAGTAAATGGGCATAATAAAACTCTTCAACGGAAATGGACCAATTGATGCTATGAAGACAACAAGCATAAAAAATGTAAGGAGTCACAGTTCCAAACTCAATACAGTAGTTGCCTGTACTTCAAATCATATTAATATTCATTATCACGAAAGCAGAATTCCGTCTCTCTGAATTAAAAAAAAAGAATTCCAGAATTTTAAAACATAAAAACAGAGGCAAATTTCATTCAATTTAATGAAACTTAATATTCAAAAAAATGAAAACCTTACCAAAAAGTAGCATGGACTTTAATTTACGAAGTATAGATTTATATGATGAAGAAAAAATATGCTTTAAAAATATTAATACAGACTTTCTCTTCTGACAAAGAAGAGATACTTCCTACCTGAAATAAATTGGGAAAAAAAAAAATTTTTCAAGAAAATGGACATCAGACTAATAAGGACAAGCATCCCTAAAAGAAGGGAGACAAAAGAGGTGAGCCCTAAGATTGTCTAATTTAACTGTTTTAAGAGTTTTCAGTCTGCAGGGTAAGGAATGGAAACCCAGGAAATCAAAAAGATAGAGATGGAAGTATGGGGGAGCCAAAGCAGCCAGAGTTCACAGTGCAGAGTACCAGAAAAGGGAGAACAGCACAGAGAGGGAACTCAGAGATCTGCAAAGGGTCCTCCTCACTTTTTTTTTTTTTTTTTTTTTTTGAGAGCGAGTCTTGCTCTGTCGCCCAGGCTGGAGTGCAGTGGCGCGATCTCGGCTCACTGCAAGCTCCGCCTCCCGGGTTCACGCCATTCTCCTGCCTCAGACTCCAGAGCAGCTGGGACTATAGGCGCCTGCCACCACGCCCCGCTAAGTTTTTGTATTTTTAGTAGAGACGGGGTTTCACCGTGTTAGCCAGGACCTCCTCACTTCTTTAGTTGAGAACTGCTCTGCACATACATTTTTAAAAAATTGCCCAAGATTGGGAAAATAACTTGTAGAAAAGATAAGGAAAACAAAGACTATTACTTAAAAATTGCACAAAGCCAGGAATGTTTTCTTTTTTCACCAGCCAGAGTAGAAGACTTAATTGTTGAACTTAGGAAGAAGGGTTTTATCTTAGTAATGTGTAAAATTAGATGAAAATGTTGTTCTGGTACTGCCTAACAAAGTTTAAAGCAGAACCTGCAAGAATAAAAGCTTTATTCCAGAAATACAAGCTTGTTTTAACACTTTAAAAACTATCATTGTAATTCACTGTATTAACAGACTAAAAAAGGAAGAACGTATGATCATCTCCATAGATGCAGAAAAAGCATTTGACAAAATCCAATATCCATTTCTTATAAAAACTCTAAACAAAGAATAGAAAGAAACTTTAAATGCTTTCCCCCTAGATATGGGACAAGCCCACATCCATTATTATCACTTTCATTCAGCACTGTACTAAGGTCCTAGACAATGCAACGAGGCCAAAAAATGAAATTAAAGGCATACAGACTGCAAAGGAAAATAAATTTTTTTTACTCTCATACATGATTGTCTATGCAGAAAATTCTATGAAATCTGCAAAAATGCTTCTAGAAGAAGTTAGTTTAGCGAGTTTACAAAATACAAGATAAATATAAACATCTATAATATTTCTTTATACTGAAAGCAAATAATTGGAAAATAAAATTATTGAATTCCGACGAAAGCTGTGCAAGATCTGTAGACTGAAAACTATCAAACTTTGTTGAGGGAAAATTAAAGAAGATCAAAATAAATTAAAAGATATACTGTGTCTATAAATCAAACAACTCAAATTTGTGAAGATGTTACTTTCCTCCAAATTGAGCTACAGACTTAAAGCAAATCCAGACCACAATCTTTGCAGTTTTTTTTTTGTTTTGTTTTTTGTTTTTTTGTAGAAATTAACAAGCTGATTCTAAAATTGACATGGAAATAGAAAGGACCAGTAAATAGCCAAAACGACTTTGGAAAATAACAAAAAGTTTGCAAGATTTGCAGTACCTTTCTTCAAGACTCATTATAAAGCTATGGCAATCAAGACAATGATTTTAAGATAGACAAATAAATTAGTTAAATAGAAAAGAAATTCTAGAAATAAATTCAAACATATCCAAACAATTGATTTTTGGCAAAATCAAAGACCATTTAATGAAAAAAGGATAGTGTTTTCAACAAATGATGCTGGATGGGTTTGGGCCCAGAAAAAATGAGCATATGTGTAATAAGCAATAGTAAAAAATAAATTGCTCCTAAGAACAGTGGCTGACAGTTAGGAAAGCTGACTGCCGACCTACTTAATAGAACCTTTCTCAGCATACGTTTATTTATTAATTTTTTTCAGATACAACACAGTGCCTGATATCAGTTTTATTAACTGTCTTGTCAGCAGTGGACTCTGCACAATATTAAAAGAAAACTGGTGTCCCAAAGGAAGGAAACAACATGCCACTTCTCAGCAGCATGTCAATCTTTGGCAACGCTAACCTCTGCTATCAACAGGTCTAACATTGATTAGATCTTCAAACTGTAAGTAGTAATTTGTGAGGCGCACGTCTTACAGAGGCAGAGCAAGAAAGGATGGTGTTGAAATTTAGAAAGGTAAGAAAAATGAAATGCAAAATATCGCAGGAACTATTATGACTAAAATTTATACAGCCATATGCAGGCACAGTAAGTTTCATACAATATGCCAATCCCTAACACGCTACCAAATACAACCTCCATGAGTTCAGGGGCTTTTGTCTATTATGCTTACTACTGAGATAGAGAGGCAGAAATTATTTTTTTAGGAATTTATAAATAATCACATATTTTGACTTCAATGACATTATGAGTAGATTTACATGAAAATTTTAACAGTAATTTAGAAATACACACACACGAGCCAATCCTCATTATTTGCAGATTTTGTATTTTCAAATCTGTCTACTTGATAAAATTTATCTGTAACCAAAACCAATACTCTTGGCATTTACAAAGGCATTTGCGGAGGGGCAAAATATTTGAGTTGCCTGACAGCTGCAGGTTCCTGAGGTCGAACAAGGTAACACTCTGCCATGTTGTTTCAGTTTTTATACTGTAAACACATGTCTTATTCAGGATCTATTGAGTACCACATTTTTTGCATTTCTGTACTTACTGTTGGTGATTTTGCTGTTTTAAATGGCCTCAAACATGGTGTGGAAGTGCTATCTTATGTTTCTAAACACAAGAAGACTGTGATGGGCCTTACAGAGAAAATATTTGTTAGTTAAGCTTCATTCAAGCATGAATTATAGGGCTATTGACCGTGAGTTAAATGCTAATGAATCAACAAACAGTATATCCCGAAAAAAAAAGAGGAAATTTGCTGATTTGTACATAAGACCGTTCCAGAAACTGCTGAAGTAACATTTATAGCATATAATGAAGCTATGGAACAGTTGGAAAAAAATAGCTAAATTTGTGAATTCATGAGATGACAACTGATTAGAAAAAAAGCATAGTGGACAGCATTATTGTAAGGTTCAAAGTCAAAGAAAATTACTGTAATGTTACCCAGGGTCAGGAAAATGTTAAATTCTTCTCAGCTAGTGCTGTCTGCCTCACACATTTCAAAAGGTGGTATGGTGTGAAAAATGCTAAACTTGCAGGCAAGCAGGTTGTTCAGTTCAGGAGGCAGCAAAAGAATGTTGAAAATATCTGCTAAGTGTTATACAGGAAAAGGGTCATGGGGAAGAGCAGGATTTTAATGCAATTGTAACTGGCTTATTTTACATGGACTTGGCCAAAGGAACCTGTATAACACAAATGACTTCCAAAGCCCCAGGCTCTAAATCATTCAAAGACTGTTCAATCAATTATTTGTAAGAAATATATATATATCTTATATATATATAAAATATAAATATATATATTACATAAGGTGCTTTAAACAGAATGACACATAAAACAAGGTTATGCATTGATTGGCTGATGAAAATATGATCAGAGACTCACAGGAATCAAACCTTCTATTTCTCCTAAGGGCAATGGTTTCATATTTGCTTATTAAATGCTCATGACAGCTTTATAGAACATAACTACCATGGATAATGTAATAATTGACACTGTTTTGTGGGTGTGGGTGTGTGTCTGACACTAGACCATAACCAATAGAGTTGGATATTTAAACTAAATAAAGAATTTTATGACCACTTATTGTCAAAGGAATAAAAGAAAACACATCTGTGTGGTTCTTTCTTTGATAAGTAATTCTTCTGTGCTGGCCATTATTTACATCTTTCCAGGTATCAGAGTCAGCTCTCCTTTTGTGTGCTCCTTGACTTCTGTGGTGAAGGCTCAGGACTAAGTGGGCAGGCCTGCCTCTTGAAGTGTGTTGGTACAGCTACTCAAAGGGACATTGTGAAACTGACTTGGTATACCTTCTATATGTTCTAACTTAATCTGTAAAGGGCAGTGATTTTTCTGCTACTGTAGTTCTTTTAGCACGTTTGCCCTGGACACTCAACATAACATAGAAATTCCATTTTCGCTGTGGAAATAAATAACTTCTAAACAAGAACAGAGGATTTTTTCAGAGTTTGATATAGCAAGAGAGTCGGCCACTATTATTTTTGTGGTAGAGTTAAATAATGACACCCCAAAGATGTCCATGTCCTAATCCCTGGAACCGATGAATATGTTATCTTACGTATCTATATAAGATGTCTTATGCATCTATGTTACGGAAAAAGGGACTTTGCAGATGTGATTCACTTTTAAGGATCTTGAGATGAGGAATTACCCTGGATAATACAGGTAGGCCCAATGTAATCACAATGATCCTTATAAGAGAGTCAAGAGAATCACAGTCAAAAGAGACAGGAAAACAGAAGCAGAGGTCAGAGTGATGCAGCCAAGAGTCAAGGAATGTGGACAGCCTAGAGAAGCTGGTAAAGACACAAAATGGATCTACCCTAGAGGCTCGAGAAGAAATGCTGCTCTGCCAGGCCCTTGCTTTTAGCCTTGTAAAATGCATTCAGACTTCTGATCTCCAGAACTGCAAGATAATAAATTTATGTCACTTTAAGTGCTAAATTTGTGGTAATTTGTTACAGTAGCAATAGGAAGCTAATACAACTTGCATTTGGCACAAATTCAAAGACAGGCAAGGAGTAGGAAAGTTCTGTAGTGAGAAAAAGGAGGGCTTCAGGTATACAGATGCTCCTCAACTTACAATGAGGTTATGTCCAGAGAAATTCATTGTAACTTGAAAGTCTGGCAAGGCAAAAAAATGCATTTAATATCCCAATAAACACTTCGTAGAGTCAAAAAATCAGAAGTAGAACCATTGTAAATCAGGGATCATCCCACTTTGACTCAAGGTTGTTGGCTTGGGAAAGCTGGAGTTAGAGTGACTCGAAGTGAGGAATCTCATGTGATTGGTGAGAAATCATATATTTTGTCCTCTGCTTGGTGCTGAGTTGGAAATCAGTAAACTAGGGAAGCTTGCAGTCACTGATGAAGTCCTTTTTGTTGTGGACCAACTGTTGCAGAGAGTGTGATTTGGCTTTCTGGACTGTTGGCTGCAGAAATTGTTGGGCAATGCTCTATTGTCATATTTGATTATGAATAAAAGTGTCCTCCAGAACCTCAACAAATAGCCTATCTGGTGTACATTTTATGTTACAATTCCATTGTCTCCGCTGAGAAGTATACACCAATTATTTTTCCACTGAAGGTAAGGTCTTCTTTTCTGACTGAATCTCATATTTCTCTTTTCTACTTTCTCTTTCATCTTTAGAAGTCTGACAATGATGTCACTAAGTATGATTATCTTTCTTCAGAGTCACTGAATTTCTTGAATATGTGGATTGATATTTTTCAAAGCTTTTGGAAAGTTTTCAGCCATTATGTGATTGATTAATTCAGTTATCTTTCATCTTTACTTCTGAAACTTCAGTTATGTATATGTTAGATCTTCTTACATTGTCCTATAGCCCCTGGTGCTTTCTTTTATTTTTTATTTTTCCTGTTCTTTTTCCTCAAGTTCTTGTAAACAGATTTATCAGAAAAAAATCAAATAGACAATTAACATACTACGAAAAAGTGTTCAACTTCATTAAACGTCAGAGAAATGCATATTAAAAGCAAAATTAGATTCTACTATAAACCCAAAAGAATTTCTGAAATTTAAAAAGACAAAAAAGACTAAATGTTGCTGTTGACATATAATAGCCAAAATAGCTTGATCCTACGTAATGCTTAGACTTCTCTTTATGAACTAGATCCACTCTCACATTAATCCAGGAATTAAAATACTATTATATAATCAATGTATTTTTCTTTTTACAGGATTATACTAATCAGAATACTAATCAAAAATAAAATTATTTTCTTAACCCTAAATTCCTCTCCAGTAACTGCCTCCCTTCTCAGTTACATTTACATTAGTGACTTCTTTCAACATCATGGCTCTGAATACATCTACATCTTAATGACCTGTAAACATATTTTTAATTCTAATCTGTCTCTTAAACTCCATACTAATATATCTATCTCCGTTTCCACTTGAATATTTTGTAGGTATCTCAAACTTGAACTCTTGAATATCTCCCCCCGCCAAAAAAAACTGTTTCAGTTAGTAAATGGCAACTCCATCTATCCTATTGCTCAGTCCAAACACCTTGGAATTATCTCTGACTTCTCTTCTACACTTCACAGGTACTCCTTCCCCAAAAATGCAAACTTTACCTTAAAAATATGTCTAAAATAAGATCTTTTATTATCATCTTCACCACTTCTATCCCTTTCAAGTCTTAACCACTCACCCCATTCATTTCATTTTAGACCTTGCCCTCCAACCAACACAGCAGCCAGAATGGTCTTTTTAAAACTCAAATAAGTTTCTATCACTCCTTTGCTCAAAGTCTCCAATTATTCCTTATTTTTTCAGAATAAACGCCAAAGTTCTTAAAATTTCCATAAGCCTCTAATGATCTGGTTTCTGCCTCTCTGACTTCATCTCCTATTACTCTCTTTTAAGTATTTAATGATTGTTAAGAATTGTGTCATATAAACCAAAACCTCAGAAAATATATTATCCTGAAGTAATATCAGACAAGAAAAAAAAATCATTCCGGTAATAAATAGTGAAGAATTTTGATTAAATCATTTTAAAAATGAGAAATAAGGTAATTGTTTCATTACTGGCCTATATTTAATATCAACGATAAGGATTAAAATGTCATAAAAGTAATTGGCTCCTTATGAATTACTATATATCTCTAAACATCTTTGAGACATAAAATCAGGTCTGAGGTTGAAGTCTTGCATCTTTAAATTAACAGTGAAATCTCTTTTTGCAATATTCTGAAGTCCTTAATTTTATATTCTTTTATAATGATTATAAATAATGTTCACAAGTAATCAATATGTTTTCTGATATTCGTGAGCAGAATATATAAATGAAATGATTTCTCCTCTAACATAAGAGCCTTTTAGTAACAGTATTTTTAGTATTTCTTCTTAAATCAACTTGGGCAAAATCAATGCTATCTCTCATGCTATCTCTCCCTTATATGAGATGTTAACAACAGACTGTTGATCACATTACAGTTGACCCTTGAACAGTACAGGTTTGAAACGTGAGTCCACTTATATGTAGATATTATTCCATGTCTGCCACCCCTGAGATAGCAAGACCAATGCCTTCTCATCCTCCTCCTTCTTAGACTACTCAGTATGAATAACAATGAGGATTCAAGACCTTTATGATGACCCAGTTCCACTTGATAGGCAGAAATATATTTTCTCTTTTTTATACTTTTCTTAACATCTTCTTTTCTTTAGCTTTCTTGTAAGAATACAATATATGGGCCAGGCGCAGTGGCTCATGCCTGTAATCCCAGCACTTTGGGAGGCCGAGGAGGGTGGATCACCTGAGGTCGGCAGTTTGAGACCAGCCTGACCAACATGGAGAAACCCCATCTCTACTAAAAATACAAAATTAGCCGGGCGTGGTGGTGCATGCCTGTAATCCCAGCTACTCAGGAGGCTGAAGCAGGAGAATCGCTTGAACCTGGGAGGCAGAGGTTGTGGTGAGCCGAGATCACGCCTTTGCACTCGAGCCTGGGCAACAAGAGCGAAACTCCGTCTCAAAAAAAAAAAAAAAAAAAAAAGGAATACATGTTACATGTAAATATACAAAACATGGGTTAAGCGACTCTTTATGTTTTCAGTAAGGCTTTTGGTCAACAGTAGGCTACCAGCAGTTACATTTTTGGAAAGTCAAAAGTTATATTCCGATTTGCAGCTATGTCGGTGGGTCAGTGCCCTTAACCTCCACATTGTTCAAGGGTCAACTGTATTTAAAATAATAAAAAAGGTATAATTATAAGATTTGAATATTGAACTTGAGAACATTCTTTTACTTATTCAATTATTTAATAATTGAGCAACTACCACAAGCCAGACACCACAATGCATATACGGCAGTCTGCTGAACAGTCATGGAAATGCTTCTCACAGGCTGACAGCATAGAATGTTCTCACTTTTTTGTAACATTCCCATTGCTGAGTCCTCCAAAAAAATCTGAAACATCAAATATTTTAAACCTAAAATATATACAATTTTTACTTGTCAGTTATACCTCAGAAAAGCTGGAAAAATCTATAACATATAAATTTTATGCTAAGTGAAATTTAGTTAAGAAAGACATACTATATCTTATCCATCTAAGTGCTCCTTGATTAGCATATTAATTAGCATGTGTGAGGCCCTCAATGAATATAAGTTGAGAAATTATATTTAAGGGAAGATATCTTGTTTATTTGTTTTGTATCTCAACCAGCTAGCTTTTATTCTATCACTTTACCACACTTTATAAGTATTATTACTGTTAATAAAGAGAAAAAGGAAAGAAATGACATTTCTTAAGCACTTGAGCCAGCACATTGAGCCAGTCACCATGCAAAAATTTCATGCCCATTGTGCCTTTTAATCACCCCAATATCACTATAAAATAGCAACTATTATTCCCCATTCTACAGATAAGAAACTTAGTATGGCAGGTAGTAAACCCAGATTTTCTACCTCTAAAGCTTGTATTTTTAAGCCACCTAAGTCTCACCCACAGTGTTCATTAAGTTCTGGCCAAGAAACATACTGCTCTCCTTCCTTCGCACTAGTCTCATCTAGTTCGATCACAAGTTCCAGTTGCCAAGTTCAGCCAGGTATGCCTATAACCTGGCTTAATTTTTCTAGTGTCCCCTTTTACTCTCAACGGTGTCTGCCTGTGGATGATGCATCCTGTGATCACCGTACCTCTTATTTCACCCAGGTTGGGTTGTCAGTCCCCATTATGTTTTATCCAGGCAGAGTAACTTCTTCATAGATTGTCATGAAGAAGAGCTCTTCCTCTCTTCAAGTCACTTCCTTTACCTTTTCTCAGAGAAGAGCTTGGCTAAAGTTTTCATAGAGATTTCTTTGACTAACAACAGCATGATGGCATTTTCCTTACTTTACAATCTCAGTGATTTTGCTGCTGCAGCAAATTACCACAAACTTGGTGACTCAAAATTATGCAAATATATTACCATGCAGGTCTATGGGTCAGAAGTCTGGTGTATATCTCACTTTGCTAAGATCATGGTTTTTGCAGTTCATTACCTTCTGGAGGCTCTACGCAAAAATCTATGTTCTTGCTTTTTCTACCTTTTTGAGGCCATCGGCTTTCCTCGGCTCATGGCCCCTTCCTCTATCTTCAAGCAGGCAATATCAGGCTAAGTTACCACACTGCTATCTTTCTGGTACTCTCTTCCTATTCCCTCTTCTACTTATTGAGCCTATCTAGATAATCTCACTATTTTAAAGTCAGCTGATTTGCAACTTTAATTCTATCTGCAGCTTTAATTTCCCTTGACCATAACCTAATGTATTCATAGGTTTCAAGAATTATGGCATAAACTTCATTGGGGAATCATTATTCTCCCTAAGACAGTAGTTGATTTTCAAATTTCACTCAACTTCCTAACTACCAAGACAACAGAATAAAATGAAATTTCAAAAACAGGTAGCAAGGTAAACTCTATAAATCAACATATGAGTTCAGTCCCAAAGGACAAGTAAAGTTTTTCTTAACAATATTTGTTGAAAAAAAATTCATCAGAAAGGTCTTTAATAAAGACAGTGAATATTATCATGGACCATGGCATCGCATCACTGTTTTGTTTCTAAAAATGGAAAATCATATTTTATATGTCTTTTTTGCCAAAGGACCTCGCAAAATCATACTGAGCAATATTTAAATGTTTTTTCTCACTTAAAAAAAATTGTCATGCTAAGTCCTTGCCCTGCAAAGAAAATACTTGTTTAATTGATTAAACCTCTAGTGATACACATCTTGAAACAATCAATGGAAAATATCATTAATAAAAATCAGCTACAGAAAATTTAAACAGATCTATTAATTCTTTCTGTTTTATATTCTAAACAAGTGGACAACTAGCTCACTTTAAGAACAGCTCACATCCTGCTTGATCAGAGAATAGAATTCACAAAATAAGAACAGATGCAAATTCTATTTCCAAAATACTACATAATACAAAGACTTCATGAAAATGATGTAATTTATCAATTAGGGGCTACAAATACTATGCAAAATAAAATTCTCTTAAAATTGTAAAACTGATTTCCTTTATTTGTGCTATTTTTGTTAGTGTGGGCTACCAAATAAAATGAAGTAAACAAGCCATATAAAAAGAGTTAGACGAATGTGAAAACTGGAAATTGAGTAGCCCACAGGGAATGTAAATAACGAAGAGGAATTAACAAAATAAAATTTATTATGTATTTGGATCAATAAAATTACAAATTACAAATTTCTTCTGCCATGTATCTTGTCACTCTTCTGAGAGATTATGTCTACAGGGTTTTTTTTTTTTTCAAAACAGAACAATATTTTTTTTAAATAAAACTTTTTGTTTTAAATTTTAAAAAGGTAACCAAACATTCAAAAAATTTCAAATTACTGTTTGTTTTTAAAGTCAAAACAACCAATGTTGAGAAGTACTTATTTTAAACCTAGCTTTGGGAGGTAAAGATGTTGCCAGAAATTAGCAGTTTTATAAAACATGTCATCTACTTTTATAAAAAATATTTCAAGTAAAATGTTTGTACTCCTGATTTCCAATCCAGCATGTAAGGAGTTTGGAAGTCATCATTCCATTCTATGAAGAAGCTAAAGCCTAATAAACGGAAAAATAAACAACTCTTCTTAGATCCCTCAAAAAGGATACAATTTTGTTCCTGATTCCAGGACAAACCACTGTTCTCAAAGTTAGAGACAGACATAGAACACATCTATCTCTCTCAATACAGAGAATTACAATTTACCAAAGTAGAAACCTAGGAGTGGAAATCACTTTGGAAACCAGTGCTGGATTTCTTTTTTCAATACCACACGTCCAGCTATGAAAAAAAAAAAAGGCATTCCAAAAGGCAAAAAAATACAATTTTAAGAGACAAAACAAGTGTCAGAAGCAGACTCAGATATGACAGGATATTAAAGCTACTACTGTCAATATGCTAAGAGTGCTAATGGATAATGCAGACAGTATGCAAGAACAGACTGGTCATGTGAGCAGAGTAATGGAAATTTTAAAATAAGAACCAAAAAGAAATTCTAGAAATCAAAAATACTGTAACAGAAATGAAGAATATTGTGATAGGCTTATTAGCAGACTGGACACACTGAGGAAAGAATCTCTGAGCCTAAGAATATCTCAATAAAAGCAACTAAAACTGAAAAGCAAACAGGAAAAAGACTGAAAAACACAGAACAGACTAAGAACCATGGAACAATGTGTATCCATGGAACCATGGATACAAACAATTAGTGGCACCCCAAAACAATTATAATAGTAACATCGAAGATCACAAATTGCAGATCACAGATAGGATATAATAATAATGAAGTTTGAAATCTTGCAAGAATTACCAACATGTCACACAGAGACAGGAAGTGAACCCATGCTGTTGTAAAATGGTCTCAATAGACTTGCTGGATGTAAGGTTGCCGCAAACTTTCAATTTGTAAAAAAATGCAATATCCACAGAGTGCAATAAAGCTAAGTGCAATAAAACAAGATATCCCTGCATTTCATTAAGAAAACCATGTTCATGAAACATGTGTCTGTTGAGTTACATTCAAACTGCCCATCATGGACACAGCATTTTTTTTTCTTGAGTCTTTCTATTTCTGATGAGTGTCAAGGAGAGGGAGGTGGAATACACTCTCCAAGGTCACAAGAATTCATTAAATATAGCTGACAATGCTATAGTAAAGAAAAAATATATATTTCTAAGTCTGTATCCACATTAAATTCACAAAGTAGTTGTTTACTCTCAAAATAATCAAAAATAAATACCAAGGGAATAAGATTATAAATGGTGACAGACGCTTCTCAGTGATTGTGGTCCTTTGTATCATATGGGTGCCAGAATATAAATTGGGTAAATTCATTCCTTGGGGAACAGAGCAGAAGTCAAACCACGTGGCCAGGCCAAGCAGGATGGATTTAATTAGGAATACTGCAGCATAATATTCACATAAACTCATAAAATTTTATTTTGCTCAGTTAAGCAATAGTTATTTTCAGAGCTCACTCACCAATGGGGAAGAGTTCCCAAAAGGCTACCAGAACTTGTCTCATTAATTCAACCCCAAAGCCGAGCTGAGACTGTGTGTGTTTGGTGACTTGGGTTGACACTGAGCTGGGCTAAAACAGGCAGAGGTAGTATTGACTGAAAAAAAAATCCCCCAAATATCTGACCTTATTGAAAAATGCAGCAATACTTCCACACAGCTTTATGTGGCTCGCAGATAGTCGTTGAGTGCAGGAATAATCTAAATATTTTTTATTAAGTGTCAACTGCTCAGTAATGCTTACTATAAAAACTATTTAAAATTATAGTTCTGATGCCCCATACCCTGGTTTGTTTCATCAACTTACTATCTCATTTTATACTTTTCACTTATTCATTATACTTTTTATTATCTTTTTTTCTCTACTGGAATTGTGACATTTTATATTTGTTTCATTCATTAGTGTATCTTAAGTGTTTAAAATGACACCTGACACATAAATGATTATCAATGTGTTAAAAGAATAAAAATTTGGAATTTTCAAGAATTTCTCTTGGGCTTTCTCTTCAAAGAGGAGCTCTGCAGTGAAAAGCATTCCAGAGACATATGAAGTCCACACTGACATTTTCCCCAGCGCATTCTGACCTCTGTGCTCTCATCACATAAGCAAACTCTAAGGTCAATAGTTGTTCACATTTTGGCACTGAGAAATGTGACAGCTGAAAGAAGCATGGCATCTTCGAAAAGAAACAAGCATGGAAGTGCAAAAAACAAGCATCACCACCTCCTAATTGTGTAAATTTAGGCAAGTTTTGTAACATGTCTTAGTCTTGATTTTCTCAAAACAGGCATATTAGTTACTTGGTAGATTTGCTGTGATAATTAAATGAAATTATATACATTAAGCATTTATTGAGGTGCTAGGCACATTCAGAAAATGATTATTTTCTCAACCTCAAATTCAAATCCACAAGAAATGAATTCCTGTCATTCTTCTACCACCAATAAGTCCTAGTTTGGAATTCCAACGCTCAAGCCTGAAACCCTGACTTTGTAACTGGGTGCCAGCCCCTAGCTCCCTGCTCCAGACTATCCACTACCCTGAGCCTCTTCTTGTTACCTACTAAAAGGCTTTGAAATAATTGCTTGTCATCCCTCTGCTTAGATAGACATTCTGCTCATTTCTTGGACTGCTTGAGAAATTCTAGCCTTTGCTTCTTGGGTCTCCTGTCCTTTCCCTTTCTTGGGACTCAGAAATCAATTGCTCAAAATGAAGGCCTCATTATCAGAAACAGAAGTTTTTCTCTGACTTTTTTGCTGTTGCTTTCAGTCTTATTTTCCACCAAGGCAAATCATAAAAACTAGAATCTCTTTTTCTTAAGGTGCGTCATAAAAACCAGAACCCCTTTTCCCCAAAGCCAGCCATAAAACCTAACAATTTTACTCTGGCTTTTATTCTGACTGTCTGTATAAAAACTGGCCTTAAAAAAAAATTATCTGACCTACCTTGTTTGACTGTAGGTCATAAGCCTCCTATACCAAAGAGGGTCGTTCCCCATACACAGAAAGAAGAAATACAAGCTCGGAGAGACCAAGAAGAATATGGACAGACTAGACTTGAGTTTCCCCATTCAGTCTATTAATGCTAGATCACACTCTTTTTGTCTAATCATGTTTTTGCACAGCTATTCATACTTTGTTGAACCTAAGTGTAAAAATGGACACTTTGCCCTGTATCTTTGGGTCTTTATTCTGAGGGCTCTGGTGTACATATTAATAACTTTTGAATGCCTTTTCTCCGATTAATATGCCTTGGCTAAATAAATGAGTATAATTTTACAATGACTTGTGATCCTATTTTGAGTAAGTGTTTTAAACTTTTGATATTTGACAGACTTTTCAAAATCAAAATTTCAAATTCTACATGTATGTTCTTTTAACCCCACACTAACTTTTCAGATATTAGGGCTCCTGGAAGTCCAAGAGGGACATATCAGGCATGTTTGGTATGTTAAAATCATGTGGGGAACATCGTCAAATAAGAAATAGTGTTTAACTTTCTATGGTTTATATTTACATAAATGTGTTGTTAACTTATGTCCCAAAATTACATGAGATTTCTAAAATTCTGATATGTCGTACTATATGTTATCAGTAATAATTATGATTATCATGTTAACATCATTATATACCACAAAAATAACTAAATTTTCTTGTCAATTGTCTTTCACCATGACTATTCTAGGATTTTTGTCATCCACAAACAATCATTGTTTTATTTTTTAATTATTCTTCAAAAGTGGTTTATAATTACTAACAGTCCAAAATTTAATTCTTCTTTAAAAAATCCCATGTAAAGGACTCTCTGACAAGTACTCTTGACAGGTTTCTAGTAACTTTGGAGATCATACCATTAGACTAGGTAAAAACTTCCAGGACTTCAATTAAAAAGCTGATGCATTCATGAGGAATACTAATCCAACATCAAACAGAACAAAAGTTAATTACGTGGGACTAAATTGATAAAAGACTAAAATAGTTTTTATATTTTTTCACTTAAAACACTGCTGATTCTTTTTATTTATTTTATTTTATTTTATTTTTTCTTTTTTGAGACAGAGTCTCGCTCTGTCACCAGGCTGGAGTGCAGTGGCACGATCTCGGCTCACTGCAACTTCCACCTCCCAGGTTCAAGCGATTCTTCTGCTTCAGCCAGCCTTCCAAGTAGCTGAGACTACAGGCATGTGCCACCACACCTGGCTAATTTTTGTATTTTTAGTAGAGATGTGGTTTCACCATGTTGGCCAGGATAGTCTCGATCTCTTGACCTCGTGATCCACCTGCCTTGGCCTCCCAAAGTGCTGGGATTACAAGCATGAGGCACCGTGCCCAGCCTTTTATTTTTTTTATACTCAAGAATATTTTTTATTTTCAGCAATTTATAGCTGACAACAATTTGGTACAATATACCTTTGTAAAAAAAAAAAAAAAACGATTTTCTTTGTCTATCTATCCAATTTATCCAGTTTAGAAATAATTTGTGAGTATTCTTAATTTATTTACTTAATTATTTACATAAGTTCAATAAAAATCTGTTTTCTTATGTAACGGGACACAATGAAAGACACTAGTTATTTAATGAAGGATTTGACCAGAACAGAATATATTCCAATAAGACTGAACTGCTTTGAGGAATCAAGGTTGACTTTATAGAGTAAATAAAAAGCCTCTTTATAAGGCTGGGTTGGTACCTTGTCTACACAGTTCTTTTACAAGGTTCCTGACCTGTGATAAGTAAAAAAAAAAAAAAAAAAAAAAAAAAAAAAAGTCACTTTCTGATAGGCCCAGAAACCGAGTTATTTGGGGATCCACCCCCACAAAAAAGAAATTTATCCAGGTATTACAGACAGCCTGATCATAAATCTTTGGCTTGGCTTCTGAGCCTTGAGAGACTTTTAAAAGTCTAATCTGAGATTCCTTGTAAAATTTTTCCAACAAAACCAATTTAAAAAGAATCTATATGGCCAATCACTATTCATACTACATTTTATACAAATAATCAGGCCAAGTGTAGTAAAACTGTAACTTATTTTACAAATAAACTGATCCTGCTATGATTTTTCTTTAGTAAAAATGGGGGACTAGAAAAAAATTGTTTAAAATAAACTAAAACATACCTGTTATTAGATTCCAGCCTTAATCATTGTTTTTGAGTTTTTATTATTTTCCTACAATTCAGACTAAATCCTAAATTCTTTCCTGGCTATAAGTCTCCCAACTAATGTTTCCAAATTTTTTCTACTTTCTGACTAAAAATTACTAAAATTAATACTGCTTTTGCCTAAAGCCCTATAAGCTAAAGGTAGACAACTTGATAAAAACTTCTTTTAAAAATCATAATAACAACTTAATATACAAACAGCCTTTGAGCTTGACAATGTGTAGACTACTCAAAAGTTCCCTTGAATGCCTGATATAAACTACAGACAAAAAAAAAATCTGTCAGATTGTTACTATCTGCTCTCACTTCATCTAAAGATGCTTCAAGCCTAACATCTAAAAATCTTCTCAATGGGCTGCCTCTTACACTCAAAACCTAAGTTTATAGTTTTTTTCTAACCATTAACTTTTGTTTTACTTTTGTTTCCATAAAAATGCCTCTTATTCAATATCTGTCTGATTGCTAAAATCATAAAGAAACCCAACTTTTGTAAAACCCCGTCTACAAGACCATTGCCTGAAATAAGATGCAACTATTAACTGTTTAACTTGACTGCCCTGTTCTCAAGACTAAGAGACTGCTTCAATTAAATGGCTTATACAACAATCCACCAACCCAATTACTGGCCTGTGAAATTTATTGGGGAAGTTTTAGGCCAGAGAAGGTTGGAAAACAGAAAACAACATTCAAAAACGACCTCAGAAACAGCCTCAGGAAAAAAAAAAAAAAATGTTTTCTCTGACCTTCTCCTACCTTCCTGCCTCCTGTCGTTCAGCCCCATTCTCCCCCAAGGCTGGCCATACAAACTTGAATCCCTCTTCCACAAGCCAGGATAAAAATCCCTCTTTTCCTCAAAGCCAGCCACAAAACCTAAAAATTTGACTCCAGCTTTTCTTCTGCCTTTTTGTACAAAAACTGGCAATAAAAAATTATCTGACCCCCTTTCCAGAGAGGGTCCTGTTCCATATCCAGAAGGAAGAAACACATGCTCTGAAAAACCAAGACAAATCTAGACCAAGAGGCCTTGCTAGATTGCTCTACTCCATCTATTAACATTAGATAATACCCTATTTTTCAAAACATATTTCTATGCAGCTATCCATACTTTCTTGAACCTAAGCATAAAAATGGACAATTTTTTCTATATCTTTGGGTCTTCATTCCAAAGGATCCTGTTTACACATTAATAAATTTTGAATGCTTTTTCTCCAGTTAATCTGACATTTATGAGTTCATTTCTCAGTAAACCTCCAGAAGGACAAAGTGAAAATTTTCCCTTGGCTCCTGTTCCCTCAGGGCTCATTCCTTAAACCATTAACTCTTGGCTTTGCTGCATGTTTCCACACAAGATACTTGTTTAATAAAGAAACGACACTTCACTTTCTTCTAGCCCTGCAGATCATCCTGCACTCCTCAGCCTCACCAGCCTTCTTCCAACTTAAACCCAGGGCCTAAAAGGAGCTTCGCTTAAACAAAATGTTTAATACATTTTGAAGGAAAAATACGGTTTTGATTTAAGAAATACATAGATGGTAGCTTTTGAGATAGACATTTTAAAATATTAAATTTAAGAGGAAAACAGAGCAAAGAATCACAAAGAGCTGTTTTAGTGGAAGTTGAAGATAAGGGAATCATGTCCATGGACCCAGGCCAGATATAGCTCTCAAGGATTTCTCAAAACCATTTACCTCTCACTTTTCATTGCTACCTCCACAGCCAGTTTAGGCTCTAGTTATCTTTGGCAGACACTAAAATCATTGATTCATAATTGGGCTCACTGTAATCAGTCATAGCCTCTAGTTCATTTTCCACAAAGAAATCAATACTTAAGATGCTAACCTGCCCATCTGAATGGTTATACCTTAATTACACCACAAGGTACAAAGTAAAAAATATAAATCAATACTACTCAAAGCGCTAGCCCAAAATTGTTTGTTATAAATCAATGATTAGCAAAGCACAGAAATGAAGTAAGCATTTAGAATCCTTTCTAGCAATTTGAAATTGCCTTGATATCCATGTATGTAATTTTATATTTTATAAACATATCCATCCACATCATATTTGAAATTAAAAGATAATAATAAAGTAAATTGTCCCCTCACTATACATAGTTGAGAAGTCTTATTCTAACCGTCTTAGCATGACATACAAAGTCAGCATCTGCCACTTGTCAGTCTCTGCAACTGTGCCTTCTGCCTTCTCCAAGCTAGAATTTTATCCAGTAATTTCAACTCACTTGTTGTTCACTACACCCATCAGTAAACCATAGCACGGGGCTATATCGTATGGTGGTTAAGGATATGGACTCTGGAGTCAGACAGCAGGGTTCCAAATCTGTCCTCTATAATTTACTGTTTATGTGACCTTAGGTAATTCACTTAAACATTCTGTGCTTCAATTTCTTCATACATAAAACTGGGATAGTAATAGCTCCTCATATGTTTGTGGGACACATGAAATGGTTTCATGCATCACCTAAAATGGTACCTAAAATAAATGTAAAGATCGTTGTAGTTTTTATTATTTTAGTTTCCATTCCTTGATAGTGTGTTTTCTCTGCCTTACTTGCCTTCCTCTAACTTTGCATCTGGCTAGTAAGCAGCTTTAAAGACAAATTACAGTTTGTCTTCTCCAGGAGGCGTTCCTTGATTTTCCCAGGCTGATTTATGTGTTCACTCTGTGCTACCTCATCACCCTGAACCGATGCCTCTATCATGGCATCTATCACATGATATAAGGACCTCTTTATGTGTTTGTTTCTTCTACTTTGTTTGTTAAGTCTTGATGAAGACTTAACACCTATGAAATGCTTAATACATATTAACAGACCCCATAAACATACATATTTAACAGATCCCATTTTGATCCTTAGAAAGATCCATGTTCACACCATCTTACCATTTCAACTGGGCATTGCTTCCTGGAAGAAAATCTGGATGGGAAGAAATAGCTTTAGTGCCCAGAGTAAGATAAATGGGGATTGCAGCTTCTTGGATTGCCCTCCCTGCGCTTAGCATTGGCCTTGAGACTTGCAACATTATATATACCAATCCCAAAGAAACTAGCCCAGGTAAAGGCTATGTACAGCAAGACCCATGCCATAAAAATATGTCCCTTCCTCATCTGATTCTTTTATACTGTTCATAATACAAACAGTGATGAGAAGAGATTTACAGTTTTCTTCATAGTTAATCTATTTTCTACTTATTATGCTTCTGACTATAAGCACAATTATTTGAGGAAGCAAAGAAATGCTCCAAATTTTAAATTAAACTAAAAATGAGTTGTGCATTGACAATGGTTATAGCATTCTCTAATTAATTAGACTTAAAGGTGACACCGTTTTCAAAAATCTCCGATTGTCAATATAAAATAGCTAAAACCCCAATTATCAACGACCATGTGAAAAAAAACTGGTACTCAAATACCATTAACAGCCATAATGAAATCTCAAATAATAGTGCTACTGTAAGCCTCTTCATAATCTTTATTAAATAGAGCCTAAAAGGAAAACAAGGATTCGTCTGGGCACAAGTTTCTCAGACAATGGCTAAAGAGCATGCAAATTACCTCAATAGGTCAAAAACTATAAGGAAATCAGGCCTCTGAGGAAAAAATAAAATGAAAAATACAATCAGGTGAATTGATAGGTACTTTTAGTTATCCAGCATAAAGGAGAAAAGCAGGGATACCTGAAAAATTTTAAATTGCAAACAATCTAAAATATTACAGCAAATTATTTCAAGTTTTCTCATATGACTAATCTACTTTTACAAGGCATGAAAAAAATAATACCTACCTGTTTGAGCTTAAGCACTTTTTCATGGTCCTATTCAGTATATAAGTATGTGCAGGAGCTGTAAGAACAAAAGTGCGAGGAGAAAGGATGAAGAAAGCTGGAGGCTGACTGAGCCACTGAATACTGAAGCTTACAGGCTCTTTCTTGTCAAAATGCTCACAGATTCAAGGCCCCATGTACAAGGCAAGAAAAAGCACTAGAATTTTAATAATCACTTCTAAAAGAGTATTAATATGATGCACGCTTTCAGAAAACAGGCTTTTTAAATTGCTACTTTATTGAGCAATTTCCATAAAAGATTTCATTATGTTAATTTAAAGATGCGAACAGCAAAAACTGAGAGTAAAATAATTTTAACTTCTCATTTTGTAACATATGGTGTTAAAAAGTGAAGCAGTCAAAAGGAAAGACATCTGAATAATGGGAAAATCTTACAGGTGGTATTTAAGTCAGAAATTTTTCTTTTCTATCTATATTTAGGGATATTTATTAAACTCCTTCCAGGGCAGCAGCACTAAAAGAGATTTTGTCTTACACATCCTTGCAAACATCTAGTGCAAATGTTAAAAACTTGTGCTTCTGGATAATCATACCTCCAGGGTTTTAGCATTGTGTGGATCTGTGTGAATTATTTTGCAAATGCAAATAATGTATCATCTAGAGAAACAGGAATTCAGTGGTTGGAATTTGATGAGATCAAAAGGATAAAAGTGTTTACTTTATAAACTAAATGTTGAAAAGTTTCAGGTAAAGAGACATGCTTTTTATAAAATTAGTTTAGCAACCCTAATATCAGTAATAAACAATACAATACCAACAACATTGATGTGCAAAAGGTCATCATTTGTAAGATAAATGATATCCGACATGGTGAAAAAGGAAAGTTATGTCAACTGAAACAAGAATGAATACAAATCAGGTCATTCCTGGCTAAGGGTGTCATCAAAACTTTCGTAAAGAAAGAATGGTAAGAACAAGGCCAGCACCAGCACCAGCTCATTCTCTTCTCACTTAAAAAACAAAACAAAACAAAACAAAAAACAAGAAAAACCCACCATGGTAACCCCTAAAAATCAATAGACCTAATGTACTATTTTTAGCAGTTTAAGCGTTTTGCTACTGACAGACCTTTACGGTTCTTCTTGTTGTTTTGCCGCTGTACTCAGCAGAACATTTATCATCCTTGTATATATACACTGAAGTCATTTTACTTTGGAATGTACACATCTGATTCCCAAAAGTGGTTCACATGGTATGTGAGCTATTCTTGCTCTTTTTTATCCTGACGTATGTGTGTGGGATAGGAGGAATCAAAATAATTAAATTAGTAATGACTTGGTTGTTATTAGGAGAGTTCAGCATCTTCATGAAGTACATTTCCAGAAAAGCATTTAATTCAATAATTTGGTTTACTTAGTGGACCTCTCCTTATTAAAATGGTGAGTGTAATTTCACAAAACAAATAAAAAAGAAAAGAAAAGAAAAAGAAAGAAAGAAATTGACCAGGTCAAGGTGCAAGGGTAACAGTTATAAATATGGCACATACATTTTAGAATGTCATAGAGAAATTTTCATAAGCTGCCTTCTTTCTTATTCTATTCTCATTTTTCTTATCTTCCCCAGACTTACCCCATGTGCCAGTCATATTTTGTTTGTATAAGCCACTACAGTTTAATGAAATATCACACTTTTTCACAAGCCCACTTAGGCTGTGAACAAACTATCTCCTCTGCTGGAACATTCACCTTATACTACCCCTGCTCCATTCCCACCAGATAAACTCTTCCTTCAGCCTTGAAAACTAGGTTTCATGTCACTCTGGTAGGGTAAAGTCCCCCTCCTGGATACGCGTACTTGAATAAAGCTCCATCTTTTAGATAACACATTATCACACTCTATTGTAATGCCTTGTCTGTCTCCCTCATTGCAATGTGACTTTTTGAAGGCAGAGCTGTCTTTTGTCTCTGATAACTTAGTACTTATTATAGTGCAGACTTTCAGATTTATTTTTTTTTACTTAACTGGATGAAAGAGTAATATAGAAAGAAAGAGGGCCACAAACATTAACTATTTAGGCACCTACATTTAACTGACATGTAGAGAAAAAAAAAAAAGCCTAGTGAGTTGCCCGAAAAAGAAGTATTTAAAGAAGTAAATAGAGAAAGAGGCAATAGATCTGTGGGTATGAGAGTTTGAAAAGGAGAGGAGAAAACATTGTCAAATGCTATAGAAAAAGGTTGAAAGAAAGAGAAAGGAAAAGGAGAAATACTAAAGAAAGCCTGAAGTGAGGACACAATATATTTAATAGCTTTAGTTGTCTATGAAGGCTAAAGGAATAGGTGTTCGCAACTCCTGTGTCTTGGGACTGGAGAATCAACTAAAAGAGTTTTTAGAAAGACAATTAAGGGGTAAGGATGGGGCATCTGAACTTGAATAGATGGAGATAAACTGAAATAGAGGCTGAGAAACAATAAGAAGAGGTGCAAAATAGGGACACTACAATAATGACAAGCAAAGTCTGTGTTCCCACCTTGCCCATATACTCCACATCACTGCAGCCCCCCACCTCCCCACCCTGCTTTACCCTTAGGTAATGGGTATTCTAACAAATTCAAGCTTCAATCTGCCTGGCAGTATGTCTAGTCACATTCCATGTAAATGGAGATTTCTAACCCAACAAAAGTTTTTTTCATCATTATTACTATTTAGAAAGCCCAGATTTCTATCTCAACAAAAATTTTATTCATCATCACTACTATTTAGAAAGCCCAGATTCACTTGTTATAAAAAAGAAAAATTAATAATAACAATAAAGTACAATCTGCCACTGTAGCTTCATTTGTTATGCTATGCTTAGAAAAACAGAGATGTTTATGAAGAGCTACTTGTAAGACAAATTTGTTAAACACTTCATTTATTTATTCATATGTCAAAAATTATACAAATAGCTGCAAAAAAATAGCTTATACAGGAAATGAGACCAACTAGTAGGCTTTTTTAAAAATGTGACAGAATTATAAACTCCCTGAAGGTGATAAGAAGTGGAAAAATCACAACATAAAGAGAAAATCATCACAGGAAGTGATCCCTGATAAGAAAATCGGTTCTGTAAAGTATAAAATTGCTCTTTTTAATTTTTAAATTTCATGTTTTATAGAGAAGGAATGTCTTACATAGAAATGCAGCTACTTAAAAATTGGAGTACTTCTATCTATGATATAGAAAACTGTATTGATATATTTTCCTTTACTGCAAATGGTAATTACCAGAGCTTTCCTGCTAAAGACCAGTACGTTATCATTAAAATAATCATAGCTCTGTTATAATTTATATTGTTTTGTTTAATTTATGAATTAATAATTATGTAATATGCTCACTTTTTTTTAGTAAATTATAAATTTGGTTGCTGAATAAAAATATCGGCAAAAACCATTCTACTGCTCTCCAAAAGCTATAGCCTAATGCAGTTCTTGGCATGCTTCCTATATTTTCTTATGTACCACAGCTCAAATTTTTGTCTAATTCTTAAGACTTACAATTAGGAAGAAGAATGAAATCAAATGATAAACTAAAATAGACGTTTTCTAGTGTCGTTTTTAACTTCCTCTGACTCATGCTTTTTCTACTTTAGAAAATGATGTGCTTCTTAGAATGAGCATAAGTCAGAGAGCATCATTAAACTTCTAATAAACCTTACACACCACCACCTAGGATTTAAATTACTTACCTAATGGTGAGAGCTTTCATATATCATCCCCAGTCTCTTGAACATTTGGAGTTTCCTTCATTTTCTGTAGAACAATTTGTTCCTCCTAAGTACAGAATAGCTTGGTGTGACTTGATCACTTAACATACATGGTAGAAAATGTTAAACATGAAATGTATTTTATATTTAGTACTATAAATACTGTACTATTAATACAAATTAACTGGCATCTTTGGATTCAATGTCTTAATAGTATACCTGTGAAAAAGATCTTGTGATTAAAGACCAAATAATAATAATAATTTCTCTGGAATTATCAAGCCATGAAAACATATTGCAAAGCAATCCAGATTCAAATATTTATGTTTGGAAATTATTTTATGTTTGTTTCATGCCCTCTCAATTTGCTAACTAGGAGAGAATTCAGAAAATAAATTTTAAGACAAACATTCTATAATACATTAGACATTTTTTAAGTTGACTAGCTATCTAATAGTTTTATTATTCTCTAAAGCATATTTGCCAGTTTTATCACCATTCTTATAAGATTTTCATAACCAATATCTTCTCTTTTTAGCTTGGGAGAGTTTTAGAATTGTGCTCCCTTAAAAGAGAATGAGAAAAAGATCATTTTGCTCTCTTTTTCATCTCCAGGTTTAAATGTTGCTTGAAATGGTCAATTTTCTCACTGTCAACACATTATATATTAGAGATAGTTTCTTGGAATCAAAGAAAACAGAGAATCTCGGAGAGAATTATCATAAAGTTTCCCTATACATTTTGTCTGGCAGAGAACAGGCCACAATGTATATAGAGCAATAACTCTCTTCCCTTTGAGAAATAAGCTGCTACTGAAGAGTAGCAATGCCAAATTCTCATGAGTTTTACTAAAATAATTTGTATTGTAGAACTACTGGAACTACTGGAAATAAAAATGTGCTGACCTCTCCCCATTCCTGGTCTGTTCACATAATTTAATTTAGAGAAAGGAGAACCATTCAGTGAGGTAACGATTAAATGAAATCGACGTTTAAGGAAGTTATACTTTCCTCGCTGTGATTGAGACATAGAAATTGTGATGGTTAATATTGAGTGCAAACTTGATTGTATTGAAGGATGCAAAGTATTGTTTCTGAGTGTGTCTGTGAGGGTGTTGCCAAAGGAGATTAACATTTGAATCAGTTGACTGGGTGAGGCCGACCCACCCTCAATCTGGGTGGGCACCATCTAATCCTCCGCAAGCATGGCTAGAAAAAAGCAGGCAGGAGAAGATGGAAGAGCAGACTTTATGAGGCTTCTGGCCTTCAGCTTTCTCCCATGCTGGATTTTTACTGTCCTCAAACATCAGACTCTCAGTTCTTCATCTTTTGGACTCTTGGACTTACACCAGTGGTTTGCAAGGGGCTCTTGGGCCTTCAGCCACAGACTGAAGGCTGCACTGTAGATTTCCTGACTTTTGTGGTTTGGGGACTTGGACTGGTCCACCGCTGGCTTCCTTGCTCCTTAACTTGCAGACAGCCTATTGTGGGACTTTACCTTTGTGATCATGTGAGTCAACTGTCCTTAATAAACTCCCTTTCATATATACATCTATCCTATTAGTTCTGTCTCTCTAGAGAACCCTGACTAATGCAGAAATCAAGGACAAAAGGAGTTTGGGTGAAAGAAGATAGTTTTGGTTGAAATAATTTTAATAAACTAGAATTAAGGTTAAAGAGATCTTGAGCTCTGTCATCATTAACTTCTGTGTGAAATAGTGAAGAAAAAGTGAGAAAGCAAGGTAAATAGGAAAGAGATGACTGAAAATGTGAAAAACTGATCATTTGTGCTTTTTTTCTTTCTCTAAATAATTTTTTAAATGGAGAAACTCACAAGGGCAAATAGAACTAGAGATAAATATTCTCCGGTGAGAGTTGTCATCAAAGGTTTGGACTTGTCAGAGGGCAGACAGATAGAAGTAAATGACTTACAGTATAGAGAAAGCTGAGACTTAAGTGCCTTTTGAGGAGGAGGATGCCCAGGCTTTCCAGGCTACAGAAATCTTTCTGAAAGGCTTAGAATTTGAGGCACAGAAGTCTTGGGAGCAGGAGGAGTGGGGGCTAGCCTCAGTTTAAAGTCTACATAGAGGTTAGGTTGCCTAGATTCCATCCCACACCCAACACAGACAACTAAATAATCCTTTCCAACCAGGCAAGAGATGAGTGATTTATTCCCCCAGCAGAATAGAGCAGCAAGTTCCAAGTCTCAGAGACACTGGAAGAGAAATGCAAACCAAAGCTACAAACTGATTTAAGTGCATATCAGTTAGAACACCTAAAATTAAAAAGATTGGCAATACCAAGTATTGGTAAGGAAACTGAAACTCTCATGCATTGCTGAAAATGTAAATGTACAGCCACCTTGGAAACACTTTAACAGTTTCCTATGTGTTTAAACATACACCTGTCTTTTGATCCAACCATTCTACTCCTAAATATTTACCCAAGAGAAGTGAAAACATACATTTACTCAAATATTTGCACAAGAATATTTATAACAGCTTTACTCATAATAGCCCAAACTGGAAACAACTCAGATGTCCAACAGCAATTGAATTGATAAACAAATTATGATTTAATAATATAATGCAATATTACTTAGTAATAGAAGGGAGTAGATTACTTATACAACAGCATGGATGGATCTTAAAATTACTTTGCTGAAAATATATGGCAAACACAAAACGGTATATATTACATGATTTCATGTATATGAAAACCCAGAAAAGGCAAGACATCTATAGAGACAGAAAGCAGATATTTGGGGTTGCCTCTGGCAGGGCTTCAGATGGGGATTGACTACAGATTGGCATTAAAGAACTTTCTGTGGTAATTAAATACTGATTGTGTTAGTGGTTATATAAACATATATGTTTGTCACAAAAACTAAGCTGTGCTTAAAATAAGTACATTATATTATCCATAAATAATACTTTTAGAATGTTGATTTTAAAAAATAGATCAAAGTAAGTTGCAGTGTGTATTGTTTTATTTAACATTTAAATATTTGCTTTGTAACAGAGAAGATGTAAATGCATTTGAAGATTGAAGGAAAGATTCTACTGTATCAATGAAAACATGTTGATATGAGCAAAAGAAGGAAAAATTGATGAAGCATCATTCTGGAGTTGATGGGAAGGTTCAAAATTATAAGTAGAGAGGCTAGCCCTATAATGGTAACCACCATAGTAACCATTCACTTTGTTAAAGACTCTGTTAAAGATTTATATAAATTGTCTCAATTCATCATCACAATAATCTTATGATGCAGGCAGTATGATTCCCACTTTACAGATGACAAACTTAGGATTCATAAAGATTAATAGAATCCTCAAGGTAGCACAACTACTCAGTGGTAAAACTGGGATTTCAGTTAATGTCTTAGAGCATTTATTTTAGAAAAGTTATAATTGTAAACTCTCTGTCTCTTTGAAATATACATAAATCTTTTCCAAAGCTAAATAAACTTGTCAGCTTTAGGACCAAGGAATGTCTTTCTCAAGGACCTAGGAAGCATGTTTTTGAAATGTAATCACCAAAGAAGATAGGAACCCTACCTCTCACCTTCTGCCTAAGTTTATCGAGTACCTTGCTCCAAGCACCAAAAGTACCTATTGTCATAAAGATAGGAGAAGTTTATTTTTCCTTTGGATACAACCAATTTGTGAACACATATGGTCCCCCCAGTTGTGAGGTGAACTTAAGATAAACAATGTGTGATAAATGGTGCTGTCCAGGCCTCTTGTGGACTAATAATATTGTTTGTCTTGAGAAAATGTATATATAATGGTCTGCATCTGCTTAGTTATATAAAAGACAGCTATTTTTTCTGTCTTCAACCTCTTTGCCAATTGCTCATGATGTTCATCACACTCTGGTTTAATGTTTATTCAATAATAAAATTGTTTCTCTTCTACCATTCTAAAGAGCTTTTCTGGATTAGGAAGAGATTTTGGTTTTAATTATATCCCCCTAACAAAGATTCATAGCTAATTCCATGTTTTTCACATCTGAAGGCTAGTTTTCAAAAATTTATTTATGGTTTTCCTGAATTTCTAGTTAGCTAAAGCAAGCACTACAAGTTAAACTTACTCTCCCAGAGCAATGGAGAACAGATGGAATGATCTTTTTTTAAGTGAAATGTTTGACATTTCTGCTCATTTTATAGAAACCAGGTGATACATAAGCCTGCAACTCACTACCTGGCATTCATCTGACATACCTTCTTCAATACCCACACTCATCGTGCTATTGTATTTGTACCAAATGTTTAACCACCATTCACTTTTCCTTAATTTCTCTCTTAAATGTCAACACAATGAAGAATGAACCTGCACAATCCATTAAAGAACAAAGCTATGTAAAACATCGCTAATAAGTTACTTGATGTCTGCAATCAACTGCTTCCTTGCCTCTAACTCATTTCGTATGTAGATTGTATCCACTTTCTGTTGATGAATTAGCAGCTTTTACAAGTGAATGGGCAGAAAAGAGAAGCTAAATTGGCTAATAGACACACACACAGTTAGAAAAGTCAATGTATTTTGTGCAGTGAAGAGATTTCTTTACAATTCAAGCTAACGAACTAAATTATACATACTAACGTAACGTAATATTTGTTACTGGATTGTTATCCATTTAAATATGCAAAACCTACACTTTCTCAATGCTCTGTTTCTAAAAAACTCTGCCCTATTGGCTCGATTCAATTAAGCAGTGGCCATCAGCGACACCTTTAATAAACACGTTTGGTTTCTTTATTGCATAGTGACATGTATTGACATTATAAAGATTATCAGGGGCCAGGTGTGGTGGCTTACACCTGTAATCCCAGCACTTTGGGAGGCCAAGGCAGGCAGATCACCTGAGGTCAGGAGTTCAAAACCAGCTTGGCCAACATGGCGAAACCCTGTCTCTACTAAAAATACAAAAATTAGCCGGGCGTGGTGGTGGGTGCCTGTAATCCCAGCTACTCGGGAGGCTGAGGCAGGAGAATCACTTGAACCAGGAGGCAGAGATTGCAGTGAGCCAAGATTGTGCCACTGCACTCCAGCCTGGGTGACAGAGAAAGACCCCATCTCAAAAAAAAAAAAAAGAAAAGAAAAGAAAAGAAAAAAAAGCTTATCGGAACCACAGATATATGAAGATGGCATTATCTGTAAGTCCAAATTCTAACTTTTATTCAGGCCCCAAGAAATGACTCTTGGCTTTGGATTCATATCAGTAACATCTAACAATAGGAAATAAGAAATGCATATAAAATATTTGGTCCAGTAGTAATTATACCTGGACATTAGGAGTTGCCATTCTACCTGCACAGGAAGAGCCTGCCTTATTGAGTTGCAGTCACCAGTCTTTCTGGCAACATAAAATCAGTAACCTCATGGGTCAGTTAGAACCAACTCAACATTGTACTTCCTATGGAAAAGAGGATGAGCCAAAATATGTGACAGCTCTATGTCAGCTTTTCACATTATTAAAATACATGATTCCTCTCCTTTCACACTCTGAAAGAAATGAGAGAGATGTGGAGTTGTCAGATATTTGGGACTTAGCCATCCATTAAACAAGAAGTGTTGTATTAAATCAGTGATTTTGCCTGCCTGAAATGACCTAGAGTCTAAACAACCTCCCAGTAATATAACAGCTATCACTTTTCTATATCTATTTAACATGAAAGTCTAATAATTATCATTATAACTATTATCTGCACTCAGGACTTTCCTGTCTCGTGTGTGTGCGTGTGTGTGTGTGTGTGTGTGTGTATTTTCATTCCCTATGTTTCAAAGTTCACTTTCAAAATTTGCAAGAAAATTGTCCCACGTCTCAGCAGAGATAAACCATTGTATTTGTTTTTAAAAACACTATACAAAGCAGAAAACTGTCTTTGGTGAAGAAATAACTCATTGTTGTTTTTGCTCTAGATTCATTAATCATTTACTTGGATTTCCAAGAGCAAATGAGTGGATGCCCTCTACCAAGAATAAATAAAAGACGTTGGCAAAGCTACCTGTCATATAGTTATAATGTGGACAAAGACTGAATATTAAAAATATACTTTGTAAAATTAAGATATGATCTGCATATTTCCAATTGTGCTGTCTTCCAATATATCTTCAAAAAACTGTATTTTAAAATTCATAGCCAAACATAAGCATGTCAAAACTAAATCTTCCTTTTAGTACATAAAAAAATAATATACTATTGGGAAAGACAAAACAATCAGGCTAACTTAACCAATACTTTTTTTCCTCTACTAATAGTGATAGAGGTAGGAGGCAGAGAAATTCAAGGCAGACAGGGGTGGGTCTCCAGCAAAACGCCGCCTTCAAGCCAAAAAGCCTGAAACCCATGGCCCAAAGTGAGAACTTCCATCCCTGTGTGCCTGCCCTTTCCCAATTGGTTCTTTCTGAATAATGTCTTTTTACAAATAAAATGTTGTCTTTTCCAAAACTACCTATGGCCCACTCTGCCCCCCTCGCCACCCCCAACCCCCCACATCCTGTGCCTATAAAGACCTCAGACTCAGCCAATAGAGGAGAGAAGCTACTGGACACTAGGGAGAGGTGACTTGACTTCAGAGATGGCAGCTAGACGTCGAAAAGAGGCAACTTGACTTTGGAAGAGAGAGGCAGAGAGGAGGCTTGACTTCAGGGGGGCGTGACCTGCCCTTCCTATCTCCTTTCCAGCTCCCCTCTCCACTGAGAGCCACTTTCATCACTCAATAAAATTATCCTCATTCACCATCCTTCAATTTATCTGCATGACCTTATTCCTCTTGGGCACCAGACAAGAATTCAAGATGCACCAAGTGCAAGTACACAATAAGGCTGTCACAGTGGCCCTTTGCCCTTGCTGGCAGAGGGCAGCCTCCCCATGTGATGAGAAAAGGGCCCACTGAGCAGATAACACACTGCTGTCCACGGGCAGCGGAGCTAAGGGAACATTGTAACATGCCCTCTGGGGCCTTGGGGTCACCAGGCACCCCCACCCGGATGATGCTGCGGGGCCTGTATAGAGTTTGATCCTGCCAGCACTGAAGCAGTGGGCCAGTTCTTTCACTCATTCGCTCTGCTTCCCATATTGGTTCACCTGCACGCTGCCTCCCACGAGGGGTTGAGCAGGGCAGCTGAGTAAATGGGGCATCACTGCTGTGAGTTCCACAAAGGGGTCAAGAAAACATCCTGCATCAATAGGAATCATTCCTTTTCTTATCTTCTTTTACTCGCAATGAGTAAAAATCAGGATTTCTAATGATTTTTTTATATGTTCAACAACTTCACAGCAAGAATGAAAGACCCATTGGGTAGGGAGATTTTGGCTGTTTTCAAAGAGGAAAGGTGGGTTGTAGTGAAAGAATTACTGCCATGGCCTTCTCAGTGGCCTCCCTGTGACACCTCCCAGACATGTCACCATTAGTGATTCATGTGGGGGCCACAAAAACCTTTATGCATAAAACTATGCATGATCTTGCCAAGGAGACAAGAGTCCCAATGATTCTTTTCCTCTCATGTGAAAGTCTGTGTGCATTCAGTGTGGAGATGTGGGAATTATGTCCTACGCAGCTAATTTTCATCTAACAGTCACTGAAAATCTATTACATGCAAAGATGTTCATAGTCATTTCTGGACCACTAGAAAAGAAAGGTAAAGAAAACTATTATAATATGATATGATATGAGATTTGATAGACATAACACAGGTGTATGGTAACCTTCTCCAAAATTACATGATTTCTAGTCACTAGTCTCTACTCTGGAAACTGCTTTGATCCAAACAGGTACTTAGAATGTAGCAAATTTAACTCTCTTAGGTTCCATAACCAAACTGTCACCTTAAGAATGTGATTTCATAAAAGGCTATGTCCATCTTTCTGCCAAAATTCATTGCCTGCATGCAAACGTAGTCACACCCTATTTACCACAAAAATATCATCAGAAATATAATACTAAAAATGTCATCCTGATATTGCATATTTACTTCCATTAACACTTTCCATTTCAATTTTTTTCAACCTCAACCCAGGCTAATTCAAGCTGTGATCATGTAGGTTCTTACATCAGCAACATCTGTCACCAAAAATAAATATTCTGCAATCAAAACTTAACTGGCCTAGCAATTTGTTGGTGATGCATGAGGCAGAACCGAATTCAGCTTCATTCTTCCTCAGCTAAATTGACTTTCCAGCACTAAGAGTAGGAGAGATTTATGTGTTAGCAAATTAAGCAGAGCTACCCCAGGGAAAACAAAAGACACAAATACATGCAAGCCCACAGTATTCTTTGATATTCAGTTTTGCTCCTATGCAATGTAATATATTTTAACAAGTTGGGAGACATAGATAAAATAAGAGACAATGCTCCTACTTAAAATAAGCTTTGAATTTCAGATGTAAACTGTTTAACAGCTTAACATGTGATTTGTCATCTTATTAAATCAAGAAAGAACTGAATACTCTTACTAAACGGTGGTAAACATTAGTAATTATAAAATCTCTAGCATATTTTCTTTCCTTTAAATAAATAATGTTTTCTGCTCCTGTTGCATCATTTCAGTTTACAAAGCAATGTTATACATATTACTTTATTCAATCTTTAAAACAATACTTCCAGACTGTGGCTCTGGAATTATCATTCTTATTAAACAGATGGAGAACTGTAGCCTAGAAGTTAAATCAAGAAAACAAACCTAAGAACATGCAACAAGAGCCTG
This sequence comes from Gorilla gorilla gorilla, assembly GCF_029281585.2. NCBI lineage: Eukaryota > Metazoa > Chordata > Mammalia > Primates > Hominidae > Gorilla > Gorilla gorilla. The sequence goes on from NC_073227.2 coordinate 138,249,999, forward strand.
GAGAAAAATTAACACTCTCTCTTCTTATTCATACCACATACAGTTGATTCTTGTTAATCATGGTAACTGTGTATGTTATGGTTATATAAAATCACCACAAACACTGAATTAATGAATACTGAACCATTGTTTCTATGGGAAATGCAGAGTTAGGTTCCTGTGAGCCTGTGCTCACATTTTTATCAACTGACCAATATAGAATTTTGCTTTATGTATATTTCTGTTTAAAATCACATTCAGTATATATTGTTGATTCAGTAACATTGAACTTATGGCCAACAGCACTATAATTAATGTCTGAATGAAATTTACCTAGCACACCTACATTCTCCATAAGGCATGTCCCAGTCTTTTGCACTTAGAAACACTAGAGAGCACTTCAGAACTATGCTTGGGTATTATTAAACAACAAAATGATGAAAAAATACAAAAAAAGAAAAAACACACACACACATGCATTAAATAAACTACCAAAACACCCACGTGTTTACCATAGGGGAACAGAAACAGGAAGGCAAAGTGTCTCTTTGTTCACCTTCAGCTGGAAACAAGTGCTTTGGGTGACTCAAATTTTTGGCCACTCTTTACATATATGTGCATGTCTGCAAATAACCAAGCATTGATTTTAGGGTTCCAAATAAATTTCAGTGAGTAGGTAAATTCACAATATACAGTTGATCCTCATTATCTGTGGAAGATAGATAACATATCTATCTTATGAAGATGTTTATATATTCATCTTAAATGACAAATTTAGAGAAAGAAAAGGGAAAAATACATTTACCTGTCTATACTCTTAATGTTAACAGCAATGTTACAGTGATAATTGAAAATACGTTGGAATATAGATGAAGGGTGTGACTGCCCATGAAGATGTTGTACATGTTTAACCCTTCTCTTGACATTTGACTGTTTTATGCTGAGGGAAACCTGGAGATGAAGGGAATAATAATACATGTAGGGAGAGGGAAGAGTTTGAATTTGGATTTACCCAAGCTGAACATTGGCTAAACTGATTCTGAACAGATTCTAAAGAAAATAATTATATATTAGTCTGGGTTCTCCAGAGAAAGAACCAATAGTTCTTAAACTATATATCTGTATATTTATAATAGAATATATATTTCATAAATATCTTTATCTAGATAGATATAGAGTAATGTATCACTTAATGAAGATACATTCTGAGAAATGCATCATTAGGCAATTTTGTCATTGTGCAAACATCATAGAGTGCACACACACAAACCTAGACAGTGCAGCCTACTACACCCTTTGACCATATGGTATAGCCTATTGTCCCTAGGCCACAAACCTGAGCAGCATGTTACTGTACTGGATACTGTAGTCAATTCTAACATAATGGTAAATATTTGTATATCTAAACAAAGGAAAAGTACAATAAAATATGGTACAAAAGATTTTTTTTAAGTACACCTGTATAGGGTACCTACCATGAATGTAGCTTGCAGGACTGAAAGTCAGTGAGTGAGTGGTGAGTGAATGTAAAGGCCTAGGACATTACTTGATACTACTGTAGACTTTATAAACACTTTACACTTAGGCTATACCAAACTTATGTTTTAAATAAAGTAATGATGACAGGTATGATGTCACTAGGTGATAGGAATTTTTCAGCTCCTTTATAATCTTACAAGACCACCATCGTATATGCAGTCCCTCATTGAGATGTCATTATGAAGCACAAGACTTCATATCTATATATGAACAATAAACATATATTTATTGTTTCTAGATAAATGGATAGAGATTTGTTATACAAAATTGGCTTACACAATTACAAAGGCTGAGAAGTCCTAGATTGTGTAGTCAGCAAGCTGGAGATCCAGGAAAGCTGATAGCATAGTTCCAACCTGAGTCTGAAGGCCCAAGAACCATGAGATCTGGTGAAGTAAGTTCCAGTCCAAGTCTGAAAGCAGTAAAAGATCAAAGCCTTAGCTCAAAGGCAATCAGAGGAGAGGAAATTTCTCTTACCTGGCAGCATCAGCCTTTTTGCTCTATTCAGGCATTGACTGGATGAAGCCCACCCCAGTTTCATGGGGAGGGCAGTCTGCTTTCCTTGTCCTGCTAATTCAGATGTTGGTCTCATCCTAAAACACTCTCACAGGCACACTCAGCATGATGTTTAACCCAATATCTGGGAATCCCATGGCCCAGCTAAGTTGACATACAAAATTAACCATCACTAGATTACATTCTCTTATTCAGAAACATGTGAAATACATTTAAAAACAAATCTACAGAGAATAGTAAACAAGAACGAATGGAGCAGAAAGGAAGAATGTAACTGACATATAGCTTTTGATGTTATTAGGTCAAGACCTTCACAAGCTGGACCTTCAGTTTGAATTGGTGTGCACAATTCATGTATCAGGAATAACAATTCACAACATAACATGTAATTACATTCCATTTTCACTGGTCTTTTTTAAAAACTATGTTATTCTTTCTCTACATTGTCATGATTTTATCTTTTAAAATAGAAAAATCTTTTGGTCATACTCATTCACAGATTTCTTAGATTTTTATTCCATTTATGAACAAAAGAAAGAAATAACTTTGCAAACCTACTATGTTCAAGTCCTCAAAACCAAATCACATATAAAAGTTAAGGATATTACTAGCAGATTGTCCTAAAGGATAGAATAACATTTTGGCTTTATCTCTTTTCATTCATCCAATCAAAAACCTAAAAAAAATTAATTACACATATACGTTTTTGATAATTAAGCAAAATATACACCAACTAATTTTCCTAGAGGGTTACGGTCAGTGTGGAGATGCTTCAGTGACTGTGAATTAGAAAGCCAGTCATCAGCCTCTAACTTGTCTTCTGCTGACCAAGGGCTATGGCTTTGACACTGAGGTGATCTTGCTCATCTCTGGATTTTGAAGACCTGGAACTACATATCTGCTAAATGCTTTTTTTGAATCAAAGTGAATTAAGAGGTAGGAACTACAAGAAAAGTCTGACTTTCTCCTCCACTAATGTAATTTCCACTTTAGGAACAATAGTAACCTACTTAGTGACCATGCTTTAGAAATCACACTTCCTGGGAATTTGAAAAGACACAAATAACAAAGAACCAAGAAGAAACATGTCACTTTCAGTGAAACTGTTGCTTGAGAAAATAGAATTACACTAACCATGAAAAGTGAGACCTCAAAAGTGGGAAATTCTCTTTACCACCCCTGTCTCCAAGGACCCACAAGGAAGCTACAGAGAAAAGTAAAATAGCTGAATGTGGTACCTATTATGTCAAGAAAATGAAGAAATCATCCAGGAAATCATCTTATAAAATCGCAAGAACTGCAGTCTAAATAGACATTTAACAGTAGAAATCATATGGAAATGTGTTCATATGGAAAGGTGCTAGAATGGTCAAAAATCAACCAATAAGCCTTGGGGTAATAAAGAAACAAGTCACTGTGAACAGTGTTGTCATGATTGATTTAAGACTTTGGCAGCATAACACGTTCTATTTAAATACATTTTTTCCATAATTCTCTCTCTCTCAGACCTGTAACTTCCAGAATAAGTATTAACTACAAGGAAAAGATAAAAATTTTGTTGAGATGGTTTGCATTTTAATATGTTAATACTTTGGATGAGAAATATGAGTTAAACATAAAAAAAGTTTACCTATTCTTTTTAGGGGCCTCAGAAGCAAAAATAAATAGGTTTCCAAAAGAACAAATAAATACATGGGTTTTGTATTTAATCACATATGTGAGATTACACAGGACACAATAATAGACAGCTGCTTGTTCAGACTGATTTTTAAATAAATGTCCTCATTTCAGTACAAGCAAAATAAAGAGAACATTGATCAATGTTTGGCATTCAAGATTTTTCTTTATTAAAACATCAGCAAGTTACTAGTTCCCTATCTGGAAACTGTGTAAATAGAAATCCTTCCAGGAGCTTTAAATTTTTTTTCTATTACCAAACCTTAGAAAATTTCTGTATAAACTCTCAAATTGTTTCTCAAAATTATTATTTTGGAAACAAGGTTCTTGTGATTTACTTAGCAATAATGACAGAGAACATTACAGATAGTAAAGTCATTGAAATTACAACTTAAAGTTTAGAACTGAAATGAAGATTCATTTTTTGAAAGCTAATGTGAAAGAAGCTTACCACTAGACTGAAAAGCAAAGACTTCTGAAACAAAAAGCAATATTTAATGTAGCTTGTCTAAATGACCAAGTGAAAACTATATATCAGGTTGTTGCAAAAGTCATTGCGTTTTTCACATTAAAAGTAATGGCAAAAACTGCAATTACTTTTGCACCAACCTAATATATACTAAGCAAAATGAAATCTAATTATGCAGGTTCCAGGATAGATCACTCATTATTGAACAATTGACTGTCAACTACTATCCAGGGAATTTTATAGACAATAGGGGTAGATCATAGAGACATATTCAACCCAGTGGCAGAGACATTATATCGTGCTTAAAAAAAAAAGAGAGAGAGAAGTGCTTTCTCTCTTAGCTATAAAACAGCAAAAAAGAAATTCTAACAGAGATCAGTCATCATGTTCAATGAAATTAATGCAAAAATACTCAAAGACAATCTCCACCATTACTTCATTTTTCCTTCAGCCTACAAAATGAACAATGTCTACATTTTTAGGAAACGTCTTGAAATTTTGCTCAATTATCTCATTCTATGTACTTCTCATATGATTCCTTTTGTTGTCTATACCTCTTTTTAGTATCATCTACTGTTAGAAACAGACAACTAAAAAAGAAAGTTTCTTTTTTGCACAACTCTTTTGTTGATTAAATGTGAGTTAGCTAGTTTCAGTACCTCAATGGCAACTGGATTCTGTTCCTATTTCACTATGTGTGCTTCAACAATCAGGGACACTATGGGCACGTTAGAAAGTCATATGATTAAATAGCCTTGCGTTCAACATACTTCAGAAGTCTCATGAAGCATAGTACTAACTAACAGTCAGAAGTCCTTTGCCCCTGAAAATAACAATATAATACAGGAACTGAAACAGGAAAAGTTCCCTAATCCCCATCACAAGGCGTGTGATGGGGTGTGGCTCACTTCTTCCGTGCCTCACTGCTAATACCCCTAGGGGCAGCATGCAAACAGGCAGCTCATAGGGAGCGCTGACCCCACAGCAGTGTCTAGGGTTGAGTGCTCACAGCTCCCAAAGCCCCAGTGTGCGTGTGCTACAGTGCACTCTTTCAGCTTTGCTGTCTGAAGGTGGCATGTGTTAATCAGCTCTATTAGACCCTCAGCCTTACTGCAAGGACACAGGGCTTTCAGTATCCCCAGTTCTTGCCTTAGTGTACTGGAAAAATTGGATCACATGTGGACCTAGGGAATGAGTGCACGGTTTTATTGAATGGTGGAAGTGGCTCTCAGCAGATGGATGGGAGGCCAGAAAGGGAATGGAGTGGGAAGGCAGTCTTCCCCTAGGGTCGGGCCACCCAGTGGCCGGGCTATCCTCCGACCACACTTGGCTGAACTCCACATCGTGTCACTGTAGATGGCATGCCAGCGTCTGCTCGTGTCTGTCGGTGTGTTCTTCTGCTGATGTTTTCCTCTCAACGTCTAGTCACTTGTGTCTGTGCCTGCTAAGGTCTCGGAGTTTTTATAGGCACAGGATGGGGGCATAGCAGGCCAGGGTCATCTTGGAAAATGCAACATTTGGGTGCAAAAACAGGAGTGCCTGTCCTCAACTAGGACTATGGGCACAGGCCTGAGGATGGAGCCCTCACCAAGAACGCTGCCCTTCTCCCAGCACTTCCCAGCCCCTCTCCCTTATCATTTCCCTCCTCTGAAGAGGTACGTCTAACTGCCATTAAAATATGGATGACTATCGGTCTTAGCTGCTTCCTGCTGACAGGGGCATTGTTTTGGGTAAAATGGCAGTCAGATTCCTCCCAGAGGTTAATATAACGGTTCCTTGCAAAGGGGAGCCATCACCTGAGGCTCTGGTTGACAGACCATTTGGAGTTTGATGGCTTCTAGGCATGAGAGAAAAAAAAAAGTTTTATAAAGTTAAGTATGCATGGTTTAAACATGTGTATTACACAAGGAAAGAATTTAGTGCCAAAGATTACAGAGATAAGAAGTGAAATATACTAACAACAACATTGTACCCAGAGCTGTTTCTGGTGAAAAAAATTAAACCTTGTGGCTGGGCGCAGTGGCACATGTCTGTAATCTCAGCACTTTTGGAGGCCAAGGCGGGCGGATCACGAGGTCAGGAGATCGAGACCATCCTCGCTAACATGGTGAAACCCCATCTCTACTAAAAATACAAAAAATTAGCCGGGCGTCGTGGCAGGTGCCTGTAGTCCCAGCTACTCGGGAGGCTGAGGCAGGAGAATGGCATGAACCCGGGAGGCGGAGCTTGCAGTGAGCCGAGATCGGGCCACTGCACTCCAGCCTGGGCCACAGAGCGAGACTCCGTCTCAAAAAAAAAAAAAAAAAAAGAAATTAAACTTTGTATGGAAGCCGTTAAACCTTAGAAGAAAGATAACTGTTCTTGCCACATCTGTAGCCGTTAACAGGTGTACACTGAGAATTCTGGGGTTTTTGGCCTTGCACAGTGGCCATTCAAGCTTTTGCCTCTTTCTTGTGTTTCCCTTTCTCTATTGTAAAAGACTGAGGTGGCCGCTTTCAGGAGGTCTTCTAATGTACTATCTGGTCCCGGGGCCTGTTTTTGTAGCTTCCTCCTGATGTCAGGAGCTGCCTGAGTAATAAATTTATCCTATAGGATTAGCTTTCCCTAGACTGAATCAGGAGACAGAGAGGTGTGCATTACCAAGGCCTCTCTTAGCCTCTCCAGGAAGGCAGTGTGATTTTCATCAAATCCCTGGTCAATCATAGACAACTTAGTATAATTGAGAGCTTGGTCTTAGTCCTACGTAAGCCCTCCATTATGCACACTTGAAAGTGTCTCCTCTTCCAGTCTCCTATCTCATCATTGGGATCCCATTTAGGGTCATTCACTGGTACTGCTTCTCTTCCAGTTGGATACTGTTTTTTCCCTTCTCTGACGCTATATGTGGTGCAAAGCTCATCACCAAATCTCTCTGCTGCTTGCAGAGTGGCCTGTTTCTCAGTGTCTGTCAGGTTCTAATTCAAAAGTAACATAATGTCTCTTCAGGAGAGTTCAAATATTTGGGTGAAATTCTGGAAAGCCGCTATATATCTATCAGGGTCATCTCAAAACTTGCCAAGATCCCCCTTAATTTGCTTTAACTCCTGTAGGAAGAAGGGGACCTGGACCTTACTGGGTCCAAATTCACTGGGCATTTGTTGAAGGGGCAAGAGTGAGACTGGGGCTTGTTTAGGGTGAGGATTTTTAGGAGGGGGTGAGTGAGATGCTGAAGCTGAATAGGGAGGTCGAGGTGGACCCGGAGGAGCAGGGCTTGAGGGACCTGCTTCCTCTGCTGGGAGTGACTCCAGAGCTCTTTAATTCCCCAGGCTTACCCCTTGCAGTCTTTCCTAAGATGGAAAGCAGGAGGGCTGGATCAACTCTACACTATCAGCAAAGGTCTGGATTGCCTTGCAAAGTATAGAAAGCCTGCACATTTGGGGTCTCGGACCACCTGTCCTCACATCTACAGAAAAGTTCTAACTGCTGGATGATATTGAAATGAATGGTTCCTTCCTGAGGCCAAGTCTGTCCTTGCTGTAAATCATAATTTGGCCAAACCTTTGTTCAGAGGGCTATGAATCATTTTTCCTACAGATTCTGAGGGTCAAAACAGTCCCAACAGTTCAGGATATACTCCAGAAGAATATAAGTTGGGGGGTGGTGAAGACAGCCAGTTGCCCATTCTGAAAGACAGTAAATAGAGGTTTACTTCATTCCCTTCCTTCTTTCAGCAAAAACACAGGGTGTGATGAAGAGAGAAAGCAAAGCAGGCATCCTCCCTTCCCTTCCACCTCTTATCCCTGAGTCCTGGTGACCTTGACAGGTGCTAGCCATAGATACCCATGAGGTATCTGCCCACGAAGCAGGGAAAACCTAGAGAATAGGAATTAACCGCCATCACCTATGCCTCCATTTTTTCCTGCTGTGGACAACCTTTGAGTTCCCTGGGCCTGTTTATGCCATGGAGTTTTTCTTTCTAGGGCCACAGCCTGAAGCTTGGAATCGAGTTTGGGACTGAAAAGGTATTTCAGAGGCTGTTTGTACCTGTTTAGAGTGTGTCAAGTGAGCCCTGCCAAATGTGCAGTTATCAGCCAGAAGGGGCTGTTCCTCCATCAACTTCCCTATCAGAAACAGAGTGTTGGGAGGGGTCAGTCCTCTCACACGAAAGGGAAAAAGAGAAAAACAGTATAAGGGGCAAAAGGGAAGGTCCTCGGGGAAGAACGCCTTCTTCAGTGCAAGTGAGTCGCTTTAATCCCTGTATCCTTCCCCAGTTCAGACCCGGTTGAATTCCTCGGCCAGGATAGAAATGCTCTGTTGGCACGGTGGACGAGACGTGCCCTGTGGGGTCCTGGCCACCGCCGCGGTTTTCTAATGCCCCCCAACCCCTGTGGCTGTGCTCAGGCACCCGAGCTGGGAGGGGAGAGGGTAAGGGGAGCTGTCTTGAGCTGCGTGGGTCTGCAGCTGTTGGGGTGGAAGTGAAGATGGCACCTCTAGGAGCAATTGGTCTGATTTGCACCTTTGATGGCTGCACTCATTTTACTTAGTAACATGGCTGCAGCCTGTAGCAAAACTCCTAACATTATAAAACAAGAGATAAGAGCTATTTCAAACTATGAGAAAGAGAAAATAGACGAAGTCTGGGTGTTTTGACTAGCCCGGTCAGGGCAGTTTAAAACTCCGTGAAGGTAAATAGAGCCTGTTACTTGCAGGAAAGAGAGAGAAATGGCAGGGTTTTGGAAAAGAGACAGATCTGACAGTTGTGCATTCACACTCACCTTCCAGGATCCCAGATAAGCCCCAGTTGAAATGGGAAAAATTCCCTCGCAGGTCCTGCGATGAGGGCGTGGCTCACTTTTTCAGTGCACCACTGCGCATACCACTAGGGAGAACATGCATATGGGGAGATGATGGGGAGCATGGGCTCCAACCCCGCAGCAGTGTCTAGGGTTGAGTGTCTATAGCTTCCGAAGCCCCAGTGTGCGTGTGTTACAGTGCGCTCTTTCAGTTTTGCCATCTGCTGGTGGCATGTGTTAATCAGCTCTATTAGACCCTCTGCCTTATCGCAAGGAAAGATGGCTTTCTGTATCCAGGTTCTTGCCTTAGTGTACTGGAAAAATCAGCTCACACATGGGCTTAGAGAATGAGTGCAAGGTTTTATTGAATGGTGGAAGTAGCTCTTAGCAGATGGATGGGGAGGCCAGTAGGAAGGTGGTCTTCCCCTGGGGTCGGGCCACTCAGCTGCCAGGCTCTCCTCCCACTGCCCTTGGCCGAACTCAGCGTCATGCCGCTATAGGTGGCCTGTGGTGTCTACTGGTGTCTACCAGTGTGTTCTTCTGCCGGTGTGTTCCTCTCAACGTCCAGCCACTTGTGTCTGTGCCCGCTAGAGTCTTGGGGTTTTTATAGGCACAGGATGGGGGCATGGCAGGCCAGGGTGGTCTTAGGAAATGCAACATTTGGCATGAAAACAGGAGTGCCTGTCCTCACCTAGGACTGTGGGCACAGGCCTGAGGGTGGAACCCTTGCTAGGGACCCCACTTTTCTCCTCCCAGCACTTCCCTGCCTCCCGTATCAGAACCATGAATCTAAAAGCACTTAACATTTTTTTAAATAGAATTTTTGGACAGTTTATGGGTATTAGTATAGAATTTACCACTGTTTCACTGCGTAGTTTAGACGTCTTTCCTGTGTCTCCAATTTCTCCTCAGTGAAAGGGGGAACATTATTAATGTATTATTTCCAGACATGATTATTTTACAAAACTTATTTATATAAAAGTATGTTTATGTAACAGGAATTGGAGAAAAGTATTTAGACATTTTACAGAATCACTGTTAAGTTGTAGAGAACCTGAATCCCAAAGCAATGTTGAAGAATTTTAAATATATGATCCTACTTGTGTGTGCTAAAAATAACAAGAAAAGTCAATCTGCAAGCTACTTGAAAAACAAAGACAACTAAGACTCTCTGAGTGGGAAAACATCAGCATAATTTATTAAATACACATTCACCACTTTGGAAGGCCAAGCTGGGAGGATCACTTCAGCCCAGGAGTTCAATACCAGCCTGGACCCCATGGTGAAACCCAGCCCCTACAAAAAATACAAAAAAAAAAATTGCCAGGTGTGGTGGCAGGTGCTTATAGTCTCAGCTACTCAGGGCAACAGAGGAGACCCTGTCTCAAAAAAAAAAAAAAAAAAAAATTAACGTCTTATTTGCCTCATGCTTAATCTTATTTGCTTCATGCTTAATCAAGAAAAATCTACAAAGCATGAAACATAGAGTCTGGAACATGGTAGATATATAATAATGCCGATCGCCAGCCTATTCACCCAGGTGAGAGGCAGGAGACACTTCTCTCTTCCATTTTCTTTATCTCCCTCTGCTCCTGTTTTCTGTATGTTTATGTGTACATAATAAGATCCTTTCCAGACCTATCACCACACTCACTTCTGCAAAGCCTTCCCTTGATCTCCAAGCCACCTTGTACTACTTAATACCTCAAGCACTTACATGGTTTGTACCTGATTGTGTAGTTTATACCAAGTAGTTCTTTATGTCTAGGTATCTTATCGCCAAATGAACTTGTAAGTCCTTTGAAGACAGAAACTATAGATTCATTGCTTTCTATGATACCTATATTTAACTGGTTTATGTATGCATAAAGACACACATGCATACACACACAGTGCTTACTCAATATCATACTATCCGATTATTCTGCCTCTATAACTAAAGGACAGAGGTGATGGACCGAAGACAAGTTGTAGATGTGATCTCTGCTTTACTAGAGTAAATGTGGTAGTTCTGTTACATATAATACACATCAATAAACTGGGAAAGTTACTTTCTGAAGATCAAAAAAGAGGAAATGGGTTCTAGCTATAACAAAGAAGATTTTTGTCCACTTCCTGAGGATAAAGTGCAGCTGATCCTTGAACAACATAGGTTTGAACTGCATGAGTCCACTTTTACATGGATTTTTTTTTCAACCAAAGTGGATCAAAAATGTATGTACTGGATCTATGTATGTGAAACCCATATAAGGAGGGCTGACTTTATATTTACATGGGTTCCACAGGACTGACTTTGGGACTTGAATATGTGTTGGTTTTGGCATATGTGAAGGTCTTAGACCAATCCCCAAGTATATAGAGAGATGGCTATAATTATTACGTGATCTGAAATGACCATATCCTATATGAGTAGTTTGATGATTTCCTCCATCGGTGTGGTCAATTTGATATACCAATCAAAATTATTACAAGCTAAAAATTTTAATTCAAAAATATTATACACTTTTACCAATATCTTGAATGGAGATTTGTCAATACGTCAGTGGAGACACTCTCCTCTGTTGATTTCTGTTGGTACTAGATTCTCAAATGACTGATTTCTAAGTCAGAAAAACTGAATGGCTTTAAAAGTTCCACCACAGTTTTAAGAATCTACAAATTTTGTTTCTAGGCACATTATTTGATGTCCATCTCAAAATCAAACAGCATAAAGAACACTAACATGAAGTAATTTTCTACATGTGCAAAAACATAAGTTAGATGAAAAAACATCTTCAAATGTGTTAAAATTTGTTTTTGAGATGCATCTTGTTTTTAAACGAAATGTCAGTATATGATTATAAAGTTCTAAATGCACTATTTTAATCAAGTATAGGAGTAAATCATGGACTTCAGGGCAAAATGTTATTTCATCCAGTGCAAGCAGAAAATAATTCCCAACAGAGAAAATAAATACTGTAAATGTGAGGTAAAAACCAAGTCTCATTGTATTCAAAGAAAATAAGGAAAATTCTTATTTCCCTTCTGCAGGCCCTCTTGACTGATGGTCCTTCACTCTCATACATAGAAAATCACCACAAGAACCAAAAGAAATTGTAGTATGTCTTGAGATGAAGTATCATACATCCATTAAAATAATAATTATGACTATTAAAACATAAAATTATTAATAAAAATACAAAATCATGCACAATGTTAATAAATATGTAAATGTGTTAGTGCATTTTGTATTAGTTTAGCAAAAATGTTTAATTATGACAAAATGTATATTTAAATAAAAGAACAATGAGAGTAAAAAGTTTTCTTAGAATGACATGCCTCTGGCTTTAGTTTTTACTTACATTTTTTAAGATACTTAAATATTGTCTCCTAATTAAAGTTGACATTTAAAAGTATTAACTTTAAAATGAAGCTGTTTTCTAGAAATATATCTTATTGAAGTCTACATTTAATAGAATTTTTTTTCTTTTCAGAAAATTAAGTCAGTGCCATCTTTAGACTTTTGACATATCTATTCTCTAAGATTTACAAAAGACGGTAGCTTTTTAATCACCCCAAAGAAGCTGGCTTTTAACTGCTAGTTCAATAGACTTCTCGGTTTTTGTTCCTAAGTTTCCCTGCAACCATTGATATTACTGAACACACTAGACTTTATTAAAGATTTATCTTCTCATCTGGGCACGGTGGCTCACGCCTGTAATCCCAACACCTTGGGCCACCGAGGTGGGCGGATCACAAGGTCAGGAGTTCGAGACCAGCTTGACCAACATGGTGAAACCTCGTCTCTACTAAAAATACAAAAATTAGCCTGGCGTGGTGGCACATGCCTGTAATCCCAGCTACTTAGGAGGCTGAGGCAGGAGAATCGCTTGAACCTAGGAGACAGAGGTTGCAGTGAGATGAGATCCAGCCTGGGCAACAGAGTGAGACTCTGTCTCCAAAAAAAAAAAAAAAAAAAAAAAAAAAAAAAAAAAAAAATCTATCTTCTCTTGGTGTCTTTCTCCATTGTTTCTTTACACCATTCCTTTTCTGCTTACCTACTGCCCTAAAGCTAAACCTGCTTCAAGAGTGGAAACAGATTTCAGAGATTCGTCCTCTTTTCTCAGATTTTTTTTCTTTATTTAAACTCTTTACTTCAGCTATATATATTACATCTAATGTGAGGATGTACAGTTTGAATCTCCAACCACACAATGTCACTCCTAGGTTCCAATGCTGAAATTCCAATTTTCTGCCAGATTGTTCTGCCTAACCATTCACTAGAATTCTGAATTAACGTTGCCAAGACCAGCTTTATTATATTCCCCTCAAAACAATATTCTTACACCAACAACACATTTCTGTTACTTAAAGTATATTCTACCTTTCTAACAAGCCTGAAATGTGGGAGTCATTACTCCACCTCTCTCTCCTTTATGCCCAAATCATTAGTCAAATATGACAACCTTTACAGTTGTCCCCAACTCTGGCTATTTTTACCTCCACAATTGTAGTAAGATCCTTGTCATCTTCTCTCTAGATGGGCAGTTTTCAGAATGGTCAGAATATACTAAAAAGGGTAATATGTCAATAAATTAGGGCATTTGTATTTCCATGTGTTTTTTTTTGTTTGTTTTTTGTTTTGTTTTGTTTTGGTTTTTTTGAAGGAATCTTGCTCTGTCACCCAGGCTGGAGTGCAGTGGTGAGATCTTGGCTCACTGCAGACTCTGCCTTCTGGGTTCTAGTGATTCTCCTGTCTCAGTCTCCTGGGTAGCTGGGATTACAGTCGCATGCCACCACGTCCAGCTAATTTGTGTGTGTATATATATATATATATATATTTTTTTTTTTTTTCTTTTTTTAGTAGAGATGGGGTTTTGCCATGTTGGCCCGGCTGGTCTCAAACTCCTGAACTCAGGTGATCTGCCTGCCTTGGCTTCCCAAAGTTCTGGGATTACAGGGGTGAGCCACCATGACTGGCCAAATGTTTTATAATATCTGTAAGATAGATAGATGATAGACAGATAGATAGATAGATACATAGATGATTGATTGATAGATAGATAGATAGATGATAGATTAGATAGATAGATAGATAGATAGATAGATAGATAGATAGATAGATATTATAAACAAACAATCCAATATCGTAGTGCAGTAGTGTGTGTTCCAAATTGGTGTGTTTTTTCTTTTTCTTTTTCTAGAAAAAAGGTCTTGCTGTCTCAATAAGATTGGAATGCAGTGGGGTCACCATAGCTCACTGTAGCCTCAAACTCCTGGGTTCAAGTGATTCTCCTGCCTCAGTCTCCCAACTAGCTGGGACTGCAGGCACATGCCACTACACCCACCTAATCATTTAAATTCTTGTAGAGACAAGGTCCGACTATGTAACCCAGGCTGGTCTTGAACTTCTGGCCTCAAGTGATCTTCCTGCCTCGTCCTCCGAAAGTGCTGGGATTACAGGCACGAGCCACCATGCCTAGTATGCTTCAAATTTCTCTCATGAGAGATGCACAATCGAAAAGTTTTGGACACTCCTTCACAAGAATATTTCAATAGCCTCCTGAAGCAATTAGCTTTCCTACCTTCAGTGTCTCTCCTCTACCTCATGTACGCATAACTGCCAAATAAAAGGTTCCTAGGAATAACAATGGTCACCTTGCTGTCTGAACAAAGCTATTTAATGTCTTTTACTTGCCACCGCAGTGAAACTCACCTCAATAACACGACCCTCAAGGCAATCAGAAGCCGACCATCCCCTCCTCCAAACATGCACACATGAAACACACTATTTTTCCAGGCAAGATTTTCAATTTTCATTTTTGTAATCCCATCATCCCAATGAAATGTAACCACCTATCCTCACCTAAAACATACCAAGTGCCTCTATATAATATATTTTGCCATTATAATAGTATATTTGTTTGAGTTCTCTATAGATCTGTGAGATAAGGTCTATGATAATAAACCTAATAAAAGTCAGGTCCTCATACAAAAGCCTCTCAAGTCATATCTACGGAGACTCACTCCAGCAGCCAAAATTTGGTCATGGAAATCCACTCTGCTTTCCTGTGTTTAGGAACATTAAAGGAAATCCCATTTCTAACCCGTGGAAACTCATCTCAACTTCTTCCGCTAATGCCCAGTTCTCTTGTGCTCATCACTGCTCTGGAGTTCCCTGCAAACCAAATCCCCAACAACCCTCTCTGCTTTGGCTCATGAAGCATGCCTTTCTCTCTCCCCACTCCTCACTGTTTCTCATCTTCATACTATGTAGCTTCTTTATGTAAACAAAACTACATAATGGTTAGAACTTTTCCTTGTCTGATGTCCTTCAGCACTTAGTCTGGAAAAAAATAGAACTTCTCTTAGAGGATGACGGTCAGAAACGGAGGAAGATGTACCTAGTCTGGGTGGTGATTTGGGGATAATGGAGACAAGAACCCTTATACACTAGCATAAATGATTTCCCTCCTCTACTCTCCCTCCTGATACACTTTCAGTTATGAAAACTTGTTCATTTCCTGATGTTGACATCCTATTCATTTTTAAGATATGATCGTATTTCATTGGCTCTGTGATTTTTCTATAACCCGAATTGATTTATTTCCTCCCAATGCCCATTGTCCTTGACCACTAATACATTTACGACACATAGCCTTTCATTATAGTTACCATCCTATCCAAATTTTCCTAAAGGATTGGTAACTCTTAAGTCAGGGATTAAACCCTTATCTTTAAAACCACCATGGTATCTGTCCAAGAACATTGCAAATAACAGGTAAATGTTAACATACGAAAGAAACACCAAATGTTGTCATGACATTGTCTTCAGCGAAGAGTCTGTTGAACATAAACTGTTATATTTTCTTCTTTGTCTTTTTCTTTTGGACAGGGTATTACTCAATGCTATTATTAGTGGTATTTGGTAATACTGTGCATAGTTTGCCTATTTAGAGGACATTTATCTAAATAAACATATACATTGCAATAATTATTGTGACAATACTTAGATTACTTCAAGTTGAGATAAAGAATGTTGTATCCTCAAACATACCAGTTTAGTGAGGGATGTTGATAATGGAAGAAGTTATACATGTATGGGAGCAAGGAGTATATGGGAAATTTCTGTACTTCACAATTTTACTATGAACACAATAGTGCATGAAAAAATGACATCTAAAAAATGTTATATTCTGACTTTAAAGCTATTATTTTAAAGAGGTACAAACTTAAAAAGAGCAGGGAATAGGTTCAGATTGTGTCATTATAATAGTATATTTACCATTCAAAAGAAATAGTAATGAAATCAGTAAAACATGATTTTTGCAAAAATTGTGTAAGATTCTTAAAAGTTATGATACAATGAGATAGTTACAAAAAGGAAATCTAACAGACTTCCCTTGCTTGTGGGGTTTCAGAACTGCATCAATTAAATCATTCATTTATTCCAAAAATATTTATTGATTATTTAGTACTTACCATGTCTTATATTGTAAGAACCTATAGTAAATTATAGGTGACTGAGAAGTCTATTTTTCAAAGTGTTAAAAAAAATTAGAGTCAGTGAAACAATTTAGTAATTTAAAGTAGACTAGGCCAGGCATGTTGGCTTACACCTGTAATCCCAGCACTTTGGGAGGCCGAGGTGGGTGGATCACAAAGTCAGGAGTTCGAGACCAACCTGGCCAACATGCTGAAACTCTACGAAAAATACAAAAAATAGCCGGGCGTGGTGGCACATGCCTATAATTCCAGCTACTCAGGAGGCTGAGGCAGGAGAATCACTTGAACCCGGGAGGCAGAGGTTGCAGTGAGCCGAGATTGTGCCACTGCACTCCAGCCTGGGTGACAGAGCGAGACTCCATCTAAAAAATACTACTACTAATAAAGTAGACTATAAACATATAATTATTCACGCACTCAAAAGTCACAACTTATTGAGTGCTGTGTGATAAGCAATTGGCTAGGCTAGATGCTGGTAATAAAAGATAAGGAGAACACAGACTAGATCCTAAAGGAACTCACAATCCTGTGCTACAAGAGATGTATTCACAATGTGCAAAGAAAACATAAAGAAATCCCTAACTCTGCCCAGAGATGACAGAGAACTCACTCAAGAGCTAACCTTTAAATGGTGTCATGATTGATAGGCAGTGCCTGTCTTGGTGTAGAAATAAAAGAAAGAAATTGCAGCAAGATGCAACTCAATGAGCTGAAGTCAAGAGGAATGAGAAAGCATGCCAGTCCTCATGAACAAAAAGGCTGTTAACCTGGAACAGAGCACAAACATAGGCGTATGGCAGAGACTGAACTGTGAAGGGTCTTATAGCCACACAAGGAGTCTGATCTTTAACAAATCCTGAATGAATGGAGCCCTTCATGTGTCTTAAGAAAATCAGTAGCATACTCACATTTATATTTTAGACAAATAAATAAAGGTCAGGGAAATGTTTAGATATTAGAATCAGCTGAACTTAGTTACAAATAATATAGTATGAGGTAAAGATGACAAAGAAAGAGAAGATAAAGTGAAAATTCATTTCCAAGTGTCATGCTTGGGTGACCAAGTGGTTTATGGAGACAGAGAATATATCATGGTGAGACTGATAAAATATCTAATTTGTACTTGAATATTGTTTCCAAGTCTAAATCATACATACAGTCTTCTCCTGAAGATTTACATATTGGCAAGTAAAGGAAAATTAAGGCCAACTCAAGATCATAGATATGATTTAAATTGTATTCCCTGGTTCATTACTTATATTACATACTTGTATAAATTAATAAAAGATTTCCTTCCTTAAACAAACCTGATATAATAAAATTGGGATTTATGTAAAGGATTAATGTTACTCTTTTCCCTTTTAAAAAATGACATATTTGCCTCAAAAAGAAATTTTCTTTAGTGTTACCTTAAATAGAATGTTCTCTAATGATTTTAAAGTAAGATTACGAATAAAAAAATAGATAAATATATACGTATTAATGAATAGGACAGCTGGTTTTCAGCAGAACAGGGGTACTGGCTGTTCACTGCTCATGGCTGTTGTGACGGGTCAGTGGTCACACTGCATGGTTGTGGATACGATGAATGTCGCCACTACCTATTGCACAAAGTAGGAAAGAGCTGAGGATAATTAATGTGACACTCGAATTTAGCAAAAACCTCTAAAAGGATCAAATAGCACTCTGAAAATGAGTTAACAAATCAGAAAAAAAATACGTAACTGTGTCTAAATGTTTTTTCTATTAAAAAAGGAAAAAAGAAAAAAATTAGTTGTTGAAGAATTATGTATGCTTTAGTTTATTAAGATATCAGTAAATAGAATTGCACTGTCTTTCTTTTAAGGATTTGTCTGTCTTTTGTGCCCTTTGATAATTAATTTTATTTGGTTTTCAAGATAATTATATAACTTGTCTTAATTCAAACTGCAACAACAAGCTAAGGAAAAGTTAGGGGGTTTCTGTAAAGAGTCTCTTTCTAAGTATCCAAAAGCCAGACTTTCATGCCTGCCTATGTAGCAGTAGTAAAAACTCAACAAGGCTTCTAGCTGCATGACAAATATAATTCCTGGAATTTTCCTTCTTAAATATTCACATAATCACCATTTCAAATGTAACAAGCATTTTAAATTCTTGTAAAGTCAAAGAGAATTCTCAAAGGAATAGCTACTACTCAAACAATTTTGACATGTAAACACCTACAGACTTTCATATCTAAAGATAAAAACCTAAGAGAGTGTGTCAGGAAGGATTGCCTAAAATCAAACCCTAAGACAAGGATTCTCATGAAAGTGATTTATAGTATTTAGGAGGCAGAGTGTGTGAAGTAGGATAGGGCAGGAAAGGATGAACAAGGATGTGGTCTTGGTTGGAGCCTCACTTCAGCCTGACCTGGGCACTCAGGAGTACATATTAAACCTAGTTGGTTGTTCTTTGACACAAGGGACCAGTTCTTTGTACTCTCGTATTGTCGAATCACAGCTAATGCCCATTAAAGTGAGTGGAGGTAGAGGTGGGTGTTATATCCAGGCACACTAGCTCTCACTGGGCCAAAGGGATGAGTGCATTGGCCTAGTGAAAGCAAACTGGATGAGACAACAACAATATCTACTGCAGAGGTATATTTTTTAAATATCTTGGAGAAAGAAATATCTTGCACAAGGTCCAGGTGATACTTGGACTGATGACAGCAACACAGTACAGAGAAGAGAAAGTAAATAGAGGCATGCCTTCTCCTTTGATTGCACATTGCTTTTATTATGCTTCGCTGATACTGCACTTTTTACACATTGAAGGTTTGTGGCCTCCTGAAGCTAGCAAGTCTGTTGGTCCATTTTTACAACACCATGAGCTAGCTTCCTGTCTCTGTGTTACATTTAGGTAATTCTTGAACTATTTAACCTTTTCATTGTTATTGTATATGTTAGGGTTATCTGTGATCAGTCATCTTTGCTGTTACTATTGTAATTGTTTTGGGGCACCATGAACTGCATTGCTACAAGACAGTGAAATTAATCATTAAAATGTTGTGTGTGTTCCAACTGCTTCACCAGCTGGCTGTTCCCTCATCTCACTCCCTCTCCCAAAGACTCCCTATTCCCTAAGACAAAACAATTTTGAAATTAGGTCAATTAATAATCCCACAATGGCCTCTAAATGTTTAAGTGAAAAGAAGAGTTACACATCACTCACATTAAATTAAAAGCTGGAAATGATTAAATTTAGTGAGGAAGGTATTTTGAAAGCTGAGATAGGCCAAAAGATAGGCCTCTTGTGCCAAATAGTTAGCCAAGTTGTGATGCAAAGGAAAAGTTCTTGAAGAAAATTAGAAGTGCTACTCCAGTGAAAACATGAATGATAAGAAAGCGAAACAGCCTTATTGTTAATATGGAGAAAATGTGAGTGGCCTGGACAGAAGATTAAACCAACCACAACACTGCCTTAAAGCCAAAGCCTAATCCAAAACAAGGACCTAACTTCAATTCTATGAAGGCTAGGAGAGGTGAGAAAGCTTCAGAAGAAAAGTTGGAAGCCAGCACAGGTTAGTTAATGAGATTTAGGGAAAGAATCTCCATAATATGAAAGTGCAAGCTGAAGCAAGTGCTGATGGAGAAGCTGAAGCAAGTTATCCAAAAAATCTAGGTAAGATTATTGAAGAAGGTGGTTGCACTAAACAATAGATGTTCAGTATAGGTAAAACAGGCTTGTAAGGAAGAAGATCCCATCTAGGACTTTCTTAACTAGAGAAGAGATGCCAATGATTGGCTGAAAAACATCAAAGGACAGACTAACTCTCTTGTTACAGGCTAATGCAGCTGGTGACTTTAATTGAAGCCAGTGCTCATTTACCATTTAGAAAACCCAGGAGCCCTTATGAATGATATTAAATCTATCTTTGCCTGTGCTTTATAAAACATGGTTTACTGAGTATGTTAAGCCTACTGTTGAGACCTAGTGCTCAGAAAATAAAAGATTATTTCAAAACATTACTGTTCACTGACAATGTACCTTGTTACCCAGGAGCTCTGATGGAGATGTACAAGGGATTATTGTTGTTTTCATACCTGCTAACACAACATCCATTCTGCAGCCCATGATCTAGAAACAATTTCAATTTTCGAGTCTTATTTTTTAACAAATATATTTCATAAGGCAATAACCAGCATACATAGTGATTCCTCTGATGGATCTTGGCAAAGTAACTTTAAAAAGCTATCTGGAAAGGATTCACCATCCTAGATGTTTAAGAACATTCATTAAGAACATTCATAATTCATGGGAAGAAGTCAAAGTATCAATATTAACAGGGATTTGGAAGAAGTTAATGCCAACCCTTATGGATGACTTTGAGAGGTTCAAGACTTCAGTGAAGAAAGTCACTGCAGATGTGGTGGAAATAGCAAGAGAACTAGAATGAAAACTGAAGCCTGAAGATGTGACTGAATTGCTGCAATCTCATGATAGAAGTTGAACAGATGAGGAATTGCTTCTTATGGAGGAGGGGAAAAAAGTGGTTTCTTTTTTTGGAAACTACTGTTGAAGATGCTGTGAACATTGTTGAAATGACAACAAAGGATTTAGGATATTCCATAAACTTTATTGACAAAGCAGCAGCTGTGTTTGAAAGGATTAACTCCAAATATTAAAGAAGTTCTATTGAAGACAAAATGCTTTCAAACAGCATTGCATGCTACAGAGAAATCTTTCATTAAAGGAAGAATCAATTGATGCAGCAAACTTTACTGTTGTCTTATTCTAAGAAATTGCCACACCTTGAACTTCAGCAACCACCACCCTGACAGCAGCCATCAACAGGTAGGCAAGACCTCCCACCAATGAAAAGATTAAAGCTTTCTGAAGACTCAGACGAGTGTTAGCAATTTTTAGGAATAAAGTATTTTTAAATTAAGTTATATACAGTTTTTAGCCATAATACCATGGCACACTTAATAGAATATAGCATAGTATAAAAAATTTTTACATGCATGGGAAACCAAAAATTTTGTCTGATTTGCTTTATTGCAATATTTGCTGTACTGCTATGGTCTGAAACTGAACCTGCAATATCTCTGAGGTATGCTTGTACTAAAACTAGATGTACACATACCGCTAAAAGTTGTTAGACACGGAAGTGTAATTTAATCATAAACTCCACTAAGGTTATTATAGTACTTATGCTTTAGGAAGCTGTGATCAGTAGAATTCTAGGATGGTCCCATGATCCCCACTCCCTAGTATTAAGCACTGTATAATCTGAGTCTGGGTGGGACTTGTGATTTGCTTCTAGCCAAACAAATATGGCAGAGCTGATAAGATGTCACTCCCAAGATTATGTTTTATTATGTAAGACTTCATCTTAGCCAACTGAAGATAAAGGCTCTCCTGCTTGACATGAGGAAGCAAACACCCGTGCATGAACTGCCAAATGAGAGGCCACATGGATATGGCAAGTAACTGATTTGCCTTTAGGATTTGAGGACAGCTTCCAGCCAACACGCTGCAAAAGACCAGTGCCCTCAGTCATAGAGTGCAGGAAAATGAATTCTGCTCACAACTTGAACGTGCTTGAAAGCAGATTCTCCCTGATCAAGCCTGTAAATAAGAACACACCACAGCTGAAAGGTTGATTGCAGATCCTGAAACAGAGAACCCAGTGAAGCCATGCCTGCACTGACTCCTGATGTACAGAAACCATGAGATAATGAAGATATATTGTGTTAATCTGCTGCCAAATTTTTGGTAATGTGTTATGTAGCAATGGAGAACTAACATAGGTGTGTATTTTAAAACCAAATATTCTATGCTCTCACTTATAAATGGGAGCTAAGATGTGAGGACACAAAGGCATAAGAATGACATAATGGACTCTGAGGACTTGGGAAGGGTGGGACGGGGTGAGGCATAAAAAACTACACATTGGGTTCAGTGTATGCTACTCAGGTGAGGGGTGCACCAAAATCTCAGAAATCACTGCTAAAGTACTCATCCATGTAACCAAACACTACATGTTGTAGTTCTTTAAATGTTTGGTAGTTTTAAGCAGCGAAACCATTGGTTCCCAGGGTTTTATTTTCTGGGAGAATTTTCATTATGGCTTCAATCTTTTTACTTCTTATTGGCCTTTTAAGTTTTGGATTTATTCGTGTTTCAATCTTTGTAGGTGGTATGTGTCTAGAAATGTATCCATTTCTTCAAGATGGTTGACTAAAGACATTTTGTACTAGCTTCCTCCTCTAAAAAGAACTAAAATAGCAAGTAGATAATCACACTTTGAAGATATCATCCAAGAGAAAACACTGGAGTTCAAAAGGAAATGAATAGGCAATACCTAAGCAAGGAAAGAAAAAGAATCAAGGCAGTCTGCTCAACCTCGTTCAGCTGGGAGCCAAGAGAGACTCCCCAACACAAGGAAAGGGTAAATGAAAGATTCTCAGTGGTCCACATTTTCACCATAGACTTCTGCAATTCTAGCCACAAGAGAGCCCTCTACCCTCACAGATTCTGAAACTAACAGAGGGTGTGGCTGGGAGATTTCATTATGTCATTGCCCCAGGAAGGATGCTCACACTGGGTGTCTGATATTTCTTGAGACCTAAGCTGCTACAGCAAAGTGCCATTTTATAACTCCATTCCCAACAGATGGTGCACTGTCCTGGAGCCCCACAATGCTGCCACTGAGATGCAAGAGAAGCACAGGCTGCTGCTCCTGGGGCTTATGAAAAAGTGACCCCAGGTTATCCTACGCAGGGCAGAGACACACCTAAAACACAGACTGCTGTTTTTAAAACTGAGGTGTCAGTGAGACACAATTCTAAAGCCCTTTCCCCCAATAGACTATGCACTGTCTTGAATTCCAGCAATGCTGTGACTGAGGTGCAAGAGAAGAGCTGACTATTAACTCCAGGGCTTAGGCATGACAGACTGTGACTGCCACACCCTCAGATGAGGTATAAGTGGTATGCATACTCCTCACCTACCAGCCTACACTTCTGTCACTGAAGTGGGCACTGCCCCAGGGAAGGGCACTGCACAGCTGCTATTTCCATCAACCTGAGAATTTCACTGATGGCCTAGGGATTACCCGACTTCTTCCTACCACAGCCAGCAGCTACACACACCATCACATGCCTGAAGACAAGCCAACAAAGCCCAACTTTGCCCCCTCCCCACTTATGCCAGTGTGCACAGTCCAGAAGCCAGGTGATTGCCCAGCCAAGTCAATCATTGTTGGCATCTGAACACTCCTCCTGAGAAACTGAGGTTGGGCCTATCCACTCAGCCACTACTACCACAACAGTCATCTACCTGCACATGCTACCTGCAGGCCTGGAGACTGGCTGCCCAAAACCCACTGTAGCCACTGCCAACAGCAGCACTGCTCAGAACCAAAAGGGTCATCCTGCCACTTCCACTGTGATCACCCACACCACACCATCTGAACAGGGGCGCAATAACCCACCAAACTGCAAAGGTTATGGCTGCCACTACCAAGCATCAGAGTAAGCCACTTGGAGATTCAAGAATCAACCAACTTGGGTACGATAACACTAGTGTCAGTGTAAACCACCCTGAGCCCAAAAGACAGCTCACTGCTGCAACTACTGAAACCTGAACTCTGGCCTACCTAGCATCCTAATTCCCACAAAACTTCACCACAGCCTCCACTAATAACTGCACTCTAAGCCACTGAGGAAATCTCAGATACCACTGACACTTTTTACAGCCAAAGAAATTGTACAGAGACTACATTACTGCACATAACAA
The DNA here is from genome assembly GCF_029281585.2 of Gorilla gorilla gorilla. Lineage (NCBI taxonomy): Eukaryota > Metazoa > Chordata > Mammalia > Primates > Hominidae > Gorilla > Gorilla gorilla. Next base: position 138,274,200 of record NC_073227.2, read on the forward strand.
AAATCAAAGGCAAAGGGACCCACCCAACCAACATCACAGATAGATCTTTAGGAAAAAGTCCTCTCCTATGAAAGCAAACTCAAAATGTTGAAAGAAGTGACTGATGTACCAGATGCAATAGAAGTCAGAAAAACAATTCAGGATGTGATGAGAAATTTAACAAAGAGATAGATATCATAAAATAAAAACAAAAAATTTCTGGAACTGAAGAATTCACTGAAGGAAATGTAAAATGCATTCAAAAGTTTCAACAATAGACTGGATAAAGCAGAGAAAGAATCTCAAAACCTGAAGACAAATCTTTTGAAATAATCCAGTTAGCCAACAATAAGGAGGACAGGCATGGTGGCTCATGCCTATAATCCTAGCACTGTGGGAGGCTGAAGAGAAAGGATTGCTTGAGCTCAGGAGTTGGAGGATAGCCTGGGAAAAACAGTAAGATTCTGTCTCTACAAAAAAAAAAAAAAAAAAAAAAATTAAGTTATACAGACATGGTGGCACATGACTGTAGTCCCAGGTACTCAGAAGGCTGAGGCAGGAGGATCACTTGAGCCCAGAAGGTCAAGGCTACAGTGAGCAATGATCATGCCACTACACTTCCACCTGGGTGACAGAGTGAGTTTCTGTATCAGCAATAATAATAATAATAATAAATAAATGAGAAAAAAAGAATGAATAAAACTTTTGTGATATATGGAACATCATGAAGTGACCAAATGTATGAATTATCGGTATCTCAGAAGGAAAAGAGAGCACATAATAATTATAAAACCTATTTAATAAAATAATAGATGAAACTTCCCAAGTCTGGCAAGAGATTAAGACACCCAGATACAGAAGGGGCAACAGTCCCCAAACAGATATAATGTAAAAGGCCTCCACTTCACATTACAGTCAAAATATTTAAAGTTAATAAGAAAGAAAGAACTGTAAAAACAGAAAGAGAAAAATATCATCCATAAAGGAACCTCCTTCAGACTAACAGTAGATTTCTCAGCAGAAACCTTACAGGACAGGAGAAAATGAAATGACATATTTACTGTGCTGAAAGAAAAAAAAAACTGCTGATCAATTATACTACATCCAGCAAAGTTATCTTTCATAAGTGAAAGATAAAGTCTTTTCCAGACAAACAAATGCTCAGAAAATTCATCACCACTAGACCAGTCCTAAAAGAAATGCACAAGAGAGGCTTAAATCTGGAAGCTAAAGGATAACATTTGCCAACATAAAAACACACACAAGTATAAAACTCAATAGTAAAGGAAACACACAAATGAGAAAGAGACATAAATGACACAACTACAGGTCATTACCGATACAACTACAGGTCATTACCAATACAAAATGACAAATAATAAGAGAAAAAAACAAAAAAAAAAATACAAAACAACCAAAATTAATTAACAGTATGACTGGGAGAAAACCTCACATATTAATAATTACCTTAAATGTAAATGGATTATATTCTCCACTTAAAAGATATACAGGCTGAATGGATAAGAAAACATAATCCAACTAATCCCACTATATGGTGCCTATAAGAAATGCACTTTCTCTGTAAATACACATATAAACTCAAAGTAAAAGGATGAAAAAAGGTATTTTATGCAAAAGAAAAGCAAAGTGAGCAAGAGAAGCTATACTTATATGGAACAAACTTTAAGCCAAAAACAGAAAAAAATAAAAAAAAAATAAGGAAGGTCATTATAAAATGATGAAGTGATAAATCCAGCAAAATAAAATAGCAATTCTAAATATATATGCAAGAAACCCTGGAGCACTCAGATGCATAAGAAAATATTACTAGATCTAAAAAGAGAGATAGACTCCAATACCCTCATTCTATGCATTAGATAGAACATTTAGATACAAAATCAAAAAAACATTGGATTAAAACTGTACTTTAGACCAAATGGACCTAATAGACATTTACAAAACATTTTATCCTACTGCAGAATACACATCATTCTCATCAGCACATATAACATTATTCAAGATAGATAATATGACAGGCCACACAAGTCTATCTTTATTTTTTAAATAATTTTTTTAAAAAGTATTTTTTAAAAATAGAAATCATATTAAATATCTTCTCAGATCACAATGCAATAAAACTAGAAATCAATACTAAGAGGAACACTGGAAACTATACAACTACACGGAAATTAAACATGATCCTGAATGACAATTGGGTCATGAGGAATTTAAAATGGAAATCAAAAATTTCCTGAAACAAGTGAAAATAGAAATACAACATACCAACACCTGTGGGATACAGTAAAAGCTGTAATATAAGAAATTTATAGCAATAAACACCTACATCCAAAGAACGGAGAGAGGTAAAATAAACAATCTAACATTGCCACTCAAAGAACTAAAAAAGCAAGAACATACCAAACCAAAAATTAGCAGGATAAAGAAATAATAAAAATCAGATTAAAATTATACAAAAATAAGGAATAAAAAATCAATGAAATACAAAGTTGGTTATTTAAGCGATAAACAAACCTTATAAGCCACTAACCAAGAAAATAAGAGAGAAGACAAAGAGATCAAAAATGAGACATTAATACTACAGAAATACAACAGCTCATCAGAGACAATTAGGAACAACTAAATGCTAACAAATTAGAAAACCTAGAGGAAATACATAAATTCCTGGATGCATACAACCTACCAAGATTGAATCAGGAATAAATAGAAAACCTGAACAGACCAATAATTAGTAGTATTGAAATAGTAATTTAAAAATCTCCCAACAAAGAAAAGCCCGGGACCAGATAGATTCACTGCCTTTTCTAATATACATATAAACACCAATCATCCTCAAACTATTCCAAAATATTAAAGAGGAGGGAACTCTTCCTAATTAATTCTATGAAGCCAATATTACCTTCATACCAAAACCAGAGAAGGACACAGCAACAACAACAACAAAAACTACAGGCCAATATCCCTGATAAACATAGATGCAAAAATCCTCAACAGTATACTAGCAAACCAAATTCACCAACACATCAAAAAGATAATACATCATAATCAAGTGAGATTTATGTGAGGAATGCAACAATAGTTTAACATACACATATCAATAAATGTGGCATGGCACATCAGCAGAATGAAAGAAAAAAACCATATGATTATCTCAATAGGCACAGCAAAAGCATTTGATAAACTTCAATATCTTTCATGATAACAACTCTCAACAAACTAGGCATAGAAATAACAGATCTCGAAATAATAAAGGTTATGTATGACAAACCCACAGTCAACATTAAACTGAATAAGGAAAAGTTGAAATCATTTACCCTAATTACTGGAACAAGACAAGGATGCCCATTTTAACCATCCCCATTCAATATAGTACTAAAAGTCTTAGCTAAAACAATTAGGCAAGAAAAAGAAAAAAACCATGCAAACTGGAACAAAGGAAGTCAAATCATCTCTATTTGCAACAAATTTAATAAAGCTGCAGAACACTTACAATCAATATACAATAATTAGTAGCATATCTATACACAATAATAAAACAGACAAAAAAATCAACAAGGCAATCCCACTTACAATAGGTAAGAAAAAAAAAACCTAGGAATAAATTTAACCAAGGTGAAAGATCTCTATAAGGAAAACTACAAAATACTCATGAAAAACACTGAAGAGGACACAAACAAATGGAAAGCTATCCCATGCTCATGAATCAGAAGAATTAATATTATTAAAATGATCATACTGCTTCAAGCAGTATACAGCTACAATGCAATTTTATCAAAATACCAATGTCATTTTCCCCAAAATGTAAAAAATAATCCTATAATTCATATGGAACAAAAAAGGAGCCCAAAGGCCAGAACAATCCTAAGCAAAAAGAACAAAGCTGAAGGTATCACACTACTTGACTTCAAAATATATTACAAAGTGATAGCAACCAAAACAGCATAGTATTAGTATAATAATGGACACAGAATATAGAACCAATGAAACAGAATATAGAACCCAGAAATAAAATCACATATTTACAGCCAACTGATTTTTGACAAAGGCACCAAGAATATATACTAGGGAAAATACACCTTTTTAACTAAATTGTCCTGGGAAAGTTGTATTGCAATATGCAGAAGAATGAAACTGGACTCCTATCATCAACATACAAAAATCAACTCTAGATACATTAATGACTCAAATGTAAGACCTGAATGTGTAAAAATTCTAGAAGAAATTATAATGAAAACACTTCAGGACATTGGTCTATGCAAAAAAAATTTACAGCTAAGACCTCAAAAGCATAACAAACTACCACATAAATAGATAAAGAAGACTATATTGACTAAAGAACTTCTCTATAGCAAGAAAAAAAAACATTAACAGTGACGTACTAATCTGTTGAATGGAACAAAACGTTTGCAAATTATTCAACCAACAAAGGACTAATATCTAGAATATGCAGGGAACTCAAACAACAGCAAACAATTTTTAAGTGGACAAAGGACATGAATAGACATTTCTTAAAAGAAGACATACAAATAGCCAACAAGTATATGAACAAATGCTCAACATACTAATCATCAGGGAAACACAAATCAAAACCACAATGAAGTATTATCTTACCTCAGTCAGAATGCCTATTATTAAAAAGCCAAAAAAATATATAACATACTGGTGCTGATGTGGAGAAAACTCTTATAAACTGTTGGTGGGAATCTAAGTTAGTACAACCACTATGGAAAACGGTATGGAGATTTATCAAAGAACTAAAATTACAACTACCATAGCTCCAGCAATCACACTACTGGTTATCTATTCAAAGGAAAATAAATCAATACATCAAAGGGATTCCTGCACTGGCATGTTTATTGCAACACTATTCACAATAGCAAAGACATGGGATCAACCTAAATGTCCATCAGTGGATGAATGGATAAAGAAAATGTGGTACATATACATAATGCAATACTATTCAGCCATTTAAAAACTAATGTTATTTGCAGCAACATGAATGAAACTGGGGTTATTATGTTAAGTGAAATAATCAAGTCATAGAAAGAAAACTATCACATATTCTCAGTCATTTTTATGAGTTTAAAAAAGTTGATTTCACAAAAATACAGAGTTGAATGATAGATACCATATGCTGGGAAGTGTGGTTGGATGGGATGAAGACAGATAGGTTAACACATACAAACAAACAGTTAAATGAAAGGTATAAGTTCTATCATTCAACAGCAAAGTGAGTGACTATAGTTAATAACAATGTATTGTATATTTTAAACTAGCTAGAAGAGAGAACTTGAATTTTTCTTAACACACAGAGATGAGAAATAACTCAAAATGATGTACACCTCAAATACCCTGACTTCATAATTACATATTTTATGCATGTAACAAAACAACATGTACTTTATAAATATGTAAAATATTATGAATTTATAATAAAACAAAAAGACATGGCTCCCACTAGAACAGTTACAAAAGCAAAATAAAATTCAAAAATTATCTGTTTAAAGGTATTACAGAGCTGCAAAAGCTTTGAGGATGACAGGAGTGTAGGTATCAGAAGGCAGAAAAACAAAAAAGTGAGTTGACACACTACAACCCTGATTCCTCTGGTGCCATTTACTGATTCTGCACACACATAAGAGGATATCTACATAGTAAAAGTAACTCTTAACACAATATTGTAAAATCAATTCTAGATTGTTTAATATGAATTATGGAAAGTAAAAGGGAGAGCTTTTAGAAGAAAACATAGGAGACAAAATTCATGACTTTGGGTTAGGCAAAAATTTATCAATTAAATAAGCTACAAAACATACTAAGCATAAAGAATAAATTATAAGAAAAACTACATTAAAATTAAGTATTATTATTAACTATACCATGCCACTGAAACAGTAAAGAAATCCTCTCAGTCCATAAGCAATAGAATCAAACCTGTAGATGAACGGGCAAAAGACTTTAACAGACATTTGACAAAAGAGGATATATAAATGGGCCGTGAAATATGAAAATGTGCTCCACTTCATGACATCGGGGAAATGGAAATTAAAACCAAAAGTCAATGTCACCAAAATGGCTAAAATTAAAAAGTAAACAAAACTAAGTGTGGAAGGCAGAATTCTAAGATCCATGAGTTCAGCATCTTTCTATCTATGGACTTTGTGTAATCCCCAACCTTAAAGTATGGGCAGCATCTGTAAATTGGTTCCAATACAATATGACAAAAGTGAATGGATTGTGCATAGATAATTAAGGTCTCTAATCTGTTTACTTTAAGTTAATAGAAAAGATTATTCTGATTTCTTTGAGCAGTGTTTTGTAATTCTCATTGCAAATATCTTTTACCTCCCTAGTTAGTTGTGTTCCCAGGTATTTTCTTCCTTTTGTGGCAATTGTGAATGGGATCGCCTTTCTGATTTGGCTCTTGATTTGGCTGTTGTTGGTGTATAGGAATGATAGTGATTTTTGTATATTGGCTTTGTATCTTTCAACTTTGCCAAAGTTGTTTATCAGCTCGAGGAGCTTTTGGGCCGAGACTGTAGGGTTTTCTAGATAAGAATCCTGTCTGCAAATAGAGATAGCTTGACTTCCTCTCTTCCTGTTTGGATGTCCTTTATTTCTTTCTCTTGCCTGATTGCTCTGGCTAAGACTGCCAATACTATATTGAATAGAAATGGTGAGAGAGGGCATCCTTGTCTTCTGTTGGTTTTCAAGGGGGAATGCTTCCAGCTTTTGCCCATTCAGTATAATGTTGGCTGTGGGTTTGTCATAGATGGCTCTTATTATTGTGAGTTATGTTCCTTCAATACCTATTTTATTGAGAGTTTTTAACATGAAGGGTGTTGAATTTTATCAAAAGACTTTTCTGTGTTTACTGGGATAATCATGTGGTTTTTGTCTTTAATTCTATTTATGTGATGAATCACATTTATTGATTTGCATGTATTGAACCAAACTTGCATCCCAAGGGTGAAGACTACTTGATGATGGTGGATTAGCTTTTTGATGTGCTGCTGGATTCAGTTTGCCAATATTTTGTTGAGGATTTTTTCACTGATGTTCATCAAGGATAATGGCCTGAACTTTTCTTTTTTGTGTGTGTCTCTGTCAGATTTTGGTATCAAGTAGATGTTGGCCTCATAGAATGAGTTGGGGAGGAGTCCCTCCTCCTCAATTTTTTGGAATAGTTTCTGTAGGAATGCTACCATCCCTTCTCTGTACATCTTGTATAATTTGGCTGTGAATCCATTAGGTCCCAGGCTTTTTTTGGTTGGTAGGCTATTTATTACTGATTCAATTTTGGAGCTTGTTATTGCTCTGTTCGGAGAATCAATTTCTTCCTTGCTCAGTCTCAGGAGGGTGTATGTGTCCAGGAATTTAACCATATCTTCTAGGTTTTCTAGTTTATGTGTGTAGAGGTGTTCAGAGTAGTTTCTGATAGTTGTTTTTATTTCTGTGCGGTTGGTAGTAACATTGCCTTTGCCTTTTCTGATTGTGTTTATTTGGATCTTCTCTCTTTTCTTCTTTATTAATCTAGCTACTGGCCTATCTATTGTATTTTTTTTTAAAAAAAAAAAACCAAGTCCTGGTTTTGTTGATCTTTTGAATGGTTTTTCATGTCTCTATATTCTTTAGTTCTGCTAGCTTTGGGGTAGATTTGTTCATGCTTCTCTAATTCTTTCAGCTGTGAAGTTAAGTTGTTAATTTAAGATCTTCCTAACATGTGATATGGGCATTTAGTGCTATAAATTTCCCTCTTAACAGAGAAGACACAAACAAATGGAAAAACATCCCAAGCTCATGGATAGGAAGAATCAATATGACTAAAATGACTATACTTCCCAAAGTAATTACAGATTCAATGCTATTCCTACCAAACGACCAATGACATCCTTCAAAGAACTAGGAAAAACTGTTTTGAAATTCACATGGAACATAAAAGAGCCCAAATAGCTGAGGCAATCCTAAGCAAAAAGAGAAAAGCTGAAGGCATCTTGTTACCTGACTTCAAGCTATACTACAAGGCTGCTGTAACCAAAACCCCAAGGTACTGGTAAAAAACAGGCACATAAACCAATGGAAAAGAATAGACAGCCCAGAAATAAGGCCACACATCTACCATCTGATCTTTGACAAAGCTGACAAAAACAAGCAATGGTAAAAGACTCCCTGTTCAATAAATGGTGCTGAGATAACTGGCTAGCCATATATGGAAGACTGAAACTGAATCCCTTCCTTTTACCATGTACAAAAATCAACTCAAGATGGATTTTAAAGACATAAACGTAAAATCCAAAACTATAAAAATCCTGGAAGATAACCTAGGCACTACCATCCTGGACGTAGAAACAGGCAAAGATTTTATGACAAAGACACCAAAATTAATCACAACAAAAACAAAAAGTGACAAATGGGATATAATTAAACTTAAGAGCCTCTGCATAGCAAAAGAAACATCAACAGTGTAAACAGACAACTTACAGAATGGGAGAAAATACTTGCAAACTATGCGTACAACAAAGGTCTAATATCCAGCATCTATAAGGAACTTAAACAAATTTACGAGAGAAAAATAACCCCATTAAAATGTGATCAAAGGACATGAACAGACACTTCTCAAAAGAAGATATACATGCGGCCAACAAGCATATGAAAAAAAGCTCCATATCACTGATCATTAGGGAAATGCAAATCAAAACCACAATGAGACACAATCTCACAGCAGTCAGAATGGATATTAATAAAAAGTCAAAAAAATAACAGATGCCAGCAAGGTTGTGGAGAAAAGGGAACACTTACACATTATTAGTAGGAGTGTAAATTAGTTGAATCATTATGGAAAGCAGTATGGTGATTCTTCAAAGAGCTAAAAGCAGAACTACCATTTGACCCAGCAATCCTACTACTGGGTAAATACCCAGATGAATACAAACCATTCTACCATAAAAGTACATGCATGTGAATGTTCATTGCGGCACTATTCACAACAGCAAAGACATAGAATCACCTAAATGCCCATCAATGACAGATTAGATAAAGAAAAAGTGGTATATATACACCATGGAATACTATGCAGCCATAAAAAATGAGATTGTATATTTTGTGGGAACGTGGATGGAGCTATTATCCTTAGCAAACTAACGCAGGAACAGAAATCCAGATGCCAGCTCTTCTCACTTATAAATGGGGGCTAAATGACAAGAGCTTATGAACACAAAGGAAACAACAGACGCCGGGGTCTACTTGATCAGAGAGGGTGGGAGGAGGGATGGGAGCAGAAAAGATGACTGTTGGTACTGAGCTTAATACCTGGGTCATGAAATAATATGTACAACAAATCCTAAAACACATGTTCCCTGTGCAACGAACCTTCACATGTACCCCCAAAACTAACTTTTTTTTTTTTGAGATGGAATTTCACTCTTGTCATCCAGGCTGGAGTGCAATGGCATGTTCTTAGCTCACTGCAACCTCCACCTCTCAGGTTCAAGTGATTCTCCTGCCTCAGCCTCCCGAGTAGCTGGGATTACAGGCATGCGCCACCACGCCTGGGCAATTTTTTTGTATTTTTAGTAGAGACAGAGTTTCACCATGTTGATAATTCTGTATGGATATGATCTAATCAGGTGAGCCTTTTGAAAAAGGTCTAGAAGAGCAAAAACTCTCTCCATTGATGGTTTTGAAGAAGCAAGCTGTCAAGAATTAGACAACTACAAAGAAATTAGCTCTGCCAAAAATATGAACAGCTTGGAAAAGAATCCATTCCTAGTCAAGCCCCTAGATGAGAACACAGCCTGTCCAACACCTTAATTTCAGCCTGTGAGTCCCTAAGAAAAGAATATAATTAAGCCATTCTCTAACTTCTGACCTATAGAAACTGTAAAATAACAAACATATATTGTTTTAAACCACTAAATTTGCAGTAATGTGTTACACAACAACTGCAAATGAATACATCAAGTAATTTGAAAGATGTGGAGAAACTGGGTCTCTCATATCAGGGACTGTAAACTGATACAACCATTTTGGAAAACGATTTGGCAGTAGCTATTAATGCCAAACATATACATGAATGCTTTGACTCCACAGCTTAATTCCTAAGTATATATAAAACTCAAACCCACGCATATCCTTACCACAAAACATATACAACAATGTTCCTAAGAGTTCTGTTTGCAAAGCCAATACTGAGACCTACCAATTATCTCTAATCTGCATAGGAGATATATAAATGTGTTATAGTAATCTACAGGAATGCTTTATAGCAATAAAAATAAAAGAATTTTAACTACACATAACAATCAATGAACAAGATGGATCTCATACATATAGCGTAAAATGAAAAACACCTGACTCGAAAGATTACCCACTTTATTATTTAACTTATGTAAAGCTAAAGGGAAATCAGTTTCTGACACTATAACCCCACAGTGATGACTCCTTATGGAAGTAGTGACTGGAAAATGCACGAAAGGGGCTTTTAAGGTTCTAAAAATGTGAGATATACTTTTTCTTAACCTGGATGATAGTTTACTTTTGAAAAATTTATGAATTTGTGCACTAATGACTTGTGCACAATATATGTATATTATTCTTCCATAAAAGCTTACTTAAACATTAGTGTAATGATTCTCTTTACTTCTGTGTATCTCATAAACAGATATGTCTGAATGTTTCATGAGGAATCTGTAGAGATATACCAGTTCCTGTGACTTTATTTGTAAGTAATTTTTCAGCTTCTGAAAGAGAACATGAAGATAAATTTGGGGGTGGCTGTCAAGATCTCTAAATAGTATACAGTTTTAATAACACCATCAAATTAAAAAGCAATCAAAAATTGTTTGTGTGGCTGGGCGCAGTGGCTCACACCTGTAATTCCAGCACTTTGGGAGGCCAAGGCGGGCAGATCACTTGAGGTCTGGAGTTTGAGGCCAGCCTGACCAACATGGCAAAACACCATCTCTACTAAAAATAAATTAGCCAGGCATGGTGGCATGTTCCTGTAATCCCAGCTACTTGGAAGGCTGAGGCAGGAGAATCTGTTGAATCCAGGAGACAGAGGTTGCAGTGAGTTGAGATTGTGCCACTGTGCTCCAGCCTGGGTGACAGAGCAAGACTCCATCTCAAAAAAAAAAAATTAAAAAAAAGTATGTGTATGTGTATAAATTCCAAGTCAATAAGAAATAGATTTTCAAGAGAAAAAAATAGAAAAATACCATAAAGGAGCAATTTATTAATGTAAATAAGCTCAAAATATAATTTCTGAAATAAATACCTTTCTAATCTGCCAATTGCAAAAGTGGCTTAAATGAATATTAACCAGTGTTAATCAGACTGTGGGCAAACAGGCATGCTCCACCTTTACTGCTGGCAATGTAAATTATTCGACTTGTTTGAAGAATAGCTTGCATATTATTAACCTAGCAATTCAAATTCTGAAAATTTATAATATAATCAGAGCCATATTTTAAGAAGCATATAATATATGCATATTACTGACATCAATAGTTGAAAATACTAGAAAATATCATAGAGAATATATTACCTTCTCAATAGCTGATACAAACTTTCCTTTGTAGGGAGAGAGTCAACTTTGTTGAAAAGATGCAACTGAAATGAAAGAGTAGAGACATTTTTGTCATGTGAATATTCATTTGACCACACACAAGTTATTGAAAATATTATTTTTAAGCTTAATATCCAGAATATGTGTACTCCATTTAAATACTGGTAGAGAATTTATAAGCTACTAATATGCATTATACAGAAAAGAAAAACATTTTCCTGAAAATCTCTTGGAAAGTTAAGAAGAGTGGAGTTGAAACAAAACAATACAATAAAAATACTTTATTAATATCTTCAAGGAATTTTTCAGTTTCATTAATCTTGCTTTGTTTAGCATAAGTTAATAATTGACCTAGTTTTAAACAATAATATTAAAAGCTTTGAAATTTTAAGGCCATCCTTTCTACCTACATCCCTACTCAGCTAGGAACAGAAAGTCTATGAAAATCTCTCCCATTGTTGTAACATTTGCAAATACATTTAAAAGCATTTTTACTATGCTGCCATAAAGCTGATATATGAGGGGGTCTTCAAAAAGTTCACGGAAAATGTGTATTACAAAAAAACAGGCTGGGTGCAGTGGCTCACACCTGTAATCCCAGCACTTTGGGAAGTCGTGGTGAGCAGATCACGAGGTCAGAAGATCGAGACCATCCTGGCTAACACGGTGAAACCCCATCTTTACTAAAAATACAAAAAATTAGCCAGGCATGGTGGCATGCTTCTGTATTCCCAGCTACTTGGAGGGCTGAGGCAGGAGAATCGCTTGAACCTGGGAGGCGGAGGTTGCAGTGAGCTGAGATTGCGCCACTGCATTCCAGCCTGCGTGACAGAGCAAGACTCCATCTCAAAAAAAACAAAAAAAAAAAACAAAAAAAAAACAAAACAAAAAAAACCCAGGGACCAGGCGCTGTGGCTCATGTCTGTAATCCCAGCACTTTGGGAAGCCGCGGCGGCCAGATCACCTGAGGTCGGGAGTTCGAGACCAGCCTGAACAACATAGAGAAACCCCGTCTCTACTAAAAATACAAAATTAGCTGGGCATGGTGGCGCGCGCCTATAATCCCAGCTATTCTGGAGGCTGAGGCAGGAGAATCGCTTGAACCCAGGAAGCAGAGGTTGTGGTGATCCAAGATCGTGCCATTGCACTCCAGCCTGGGCAAAAAGAGCAACACTCCGTCTCATAAAAACAAAAACAAAAAAAAAGTGCATAAATTTCAATTTTTTGCACCAAAATAACTTGTACAAGTTATTGTTATCACATTTCTGAACAGGATCTAGTTTGAAGCACTAAGAAGAAAAAGACATCAGTGTGAAAACAGCTTCTATCAGGGCAACAGGAATTCTGCTAAAATTGAAGCAAGAACAAACAGCATATTGATGATGAATCTTAAGTGAAAGAATGGTGAAATCCCTGATGCTTTACAAGAAGATTATTGGGACAATGCCCCCAAAGAAATCAGCAGTTTACAAATGAATAACTCATTTTTAGGAAGCGATGAGATAGTGTTGAAGAGGATGACTACAGCTACAGACCACCCACATCAATTTGTGAGGAAAAAAATTAATTTTGGCTGTGCCCTAATTGAAAAGGACCAGTGTTAACAGCAGAAACAATCGCCATCACCATAGACATCTCAATTGGATCAGCTTACACAGTTCTGACTAAAAAAATTAAAGTTGCATGAACTCCACTTGATGGATGCCAAAATCTTTGCACCCAGACCAGCTGCAGACAAGACCAGAGTTTTCAATGGAAATTTTAAAGAAGTGGACACCCAATAGTGGGATTGCTGGGTCAAATGGTAATTCTCTTTTTAGTTCTTTGAGATATCTCTAGACTGTTTTCCATAGAGGTTGAACTAATTTATATTCCCACCAATAGCACATAAGCATTCCCTTTTCTCTGCATCCACACCAACATGCGTTGTTTTTTGACTTTTAACAATAGCTGTTCTGAACGATGTAAGATGATATCTCAGTGAAGTTTTAATTTGCATTGCTCTGATGATTAGTGATGGTGAGCATTTTTTCATGTGTTTGTTGGCTACTTATATCTCTTCTTTTGAGATGCCTGTTCAATGCCTTGCCCAGTTTTTAATGGAGTTGTTTGTTTCTTGTTGAGTTGAGTTCCTTGTAGACTCTGGATATTGATCCTTCATCAGAAGGATAATTTGCAAATATTTTCTCCCATTATGCATGTTGTTTATTTACTCTGTTGATTATTTATCTTGTTGTGAAGAAGCATTTTAGTTTAAATCCAATTTTCTATTTTTATATCAACTCGAAGGAAATCATTATATTAAAAATATACATACATTTATATGTTTATCACAGCACTATTCGCAATAGCAAAGTCATGGAACCAACCTAAGTGTCGATCAACAGATAAGTGGATAAAGAAAATGTGGTATATAAACACCATGGAATACTATGCAGCCATTATAAAGAATGAAATCACGTTCTTTGCAGCAGTAAGGATAGAGCTGGACTCCATTATCCTAAGTAAACTAACTCAGAAACAGAAAATCAAATGCCACATGTCCTTACTTATAAGTGGGAGCTAAACAACGGATACACATGGATCCATTGGATCCATGGAAATAATAGAATAGTGTACCCATCAATATTTGGGTGATGGGTACACTAGAAGCCCAATCCCCACTATAAAACAATATATACATGTAAAAAATATACACATGTACCCCGCTGAATTTAAATTTAAAAAAATAAACAAATGGGATCAAGATCCTGAAGTAGTTCTTTGAAGAATTGTAACAGTAGATGAAACATGGCTTTGCCAATATGATCCTGAAGACAAAGCACAATCAAGGCGATGACTAACAAGAGATGGAAGTGGTGCAGTCAAAGCAAAAGCAGACCAGTCAAAAACAAAGGTCATGGCAATAGTTTTCTGTGATGCTCAAGGCATTTTGTTTGTTGACTTTATGAACGACCAAAGAACAGTAACATCTACTTGTTATAAGTGTTTGGAATTAGCCAAAGCTTTAGCAGAAAAATGCCCTAGAAAGCTTTGCTGGGAGTCCCTCTCCATCACCACAATGCACATGCTCATTTCTCTCATCAAACAAGGGCAATTTTGAGAGAGTTTTAAGGGGAAATCATTAGGCATTCACCTTACAGTCCTGAGTTGGCTCCTTCTGAGTTATTTTTGTTTTCTAATATGAAAACAACTTTCAATGGGCACCCATTTTGCTCTGTTAATAATGTAAAAAGGAGTCCATTGACACATAGAATTCTCAGGACCCTCAGCTCTTTAGGAATGGAATAAATGACTGATATCATCACTACAAAAAGCATCTTGAACTTGATGGAGCTTATGTTGAGAAGTAAAGTTATATTTTTTTATTTTTATCTTTTAATTTCAGTTTCCATGAACTTTTTGAAGTCCTCTTGTATTTAAACACACACACACACACACAAACACAAACACACACATTGAGGCAGCTTCTGAAATATATTTTTAAAAAAATGATATACGAAGATTCTCCCTAGATATAAAAGTAGAATATTTTCTGCATTTGTTAGAGGTTTTATGTTAGATATGGTACCATTAATTTAAATTTTCCAAGTTGTGTGTGAGTTGAAACTGTAAAATAAAGTTTAAAAAACGCATTCTCCTTAGTATTTCCTTTAAGATATGTATGTGAGGGAATAATATGTGAATCACTATCGCTAAGGAGTAATCATGTTGTGATGTACTGAAAAATTCAACTAATTATTCATAGCTCCAGTCTGTCAGGAAGTAACTTAAGAGGACTATTGTTAAATAGAACTGTTCAATCACTTATTGTCTTCACTGTAGAAGACACGCTTGTACTGGCTGAGAAATAATTGAACAGATTGCCAGACACCGTAAGTGATGTTTTCAAAGGATGAACTCTAAGGATAAATTCTTTCACTCTTCCTCCTTCTAGGCCCCAGTTTCTTTATAAACCAAATATATGTATAAAGTACTTTCATCACTTATTTACCAAAGATATTTTATTATTTATTCTATGAAATATTATTAAACACTCTGTACTGCATGTTGTAATGAAAAGGCATAGCCTCCCTTAGGATAAAAGAATTTTCATGACAAACACAGTCAAGTTGAAAAAGAGAAATAGTCACTAAATCTATCTTATGCTAGTTTATAACTCTGACTAGAGACACAGTAAAGATAGATAAATGGTCACTAAATCTTGTTAACACATTAATCACTCTCACCCAGTATGAATTGTCTTTCCTCCTAGGTTTTACCTTAACAGAGGATAGAGTGTTGAGTTCATAAATTTGATAAATCTTGTCCTGAAAGCAAATATCTGCCAAGATTTCAAGAAAATGTTACAAATGAAGTATATAAATAAGCAATACAAGTGTGCAAAAGTAGACAAAGATTAAAGATATGCATTTGTATTATGGATAACTTACACTAAAAATAGCTTGCTGGCCAAGTGAAAAAGAACACAAACGTAACCCCACTGTTTTTCACTTTTTCTCAAGAAAGGTAATGAGCTACTAAATGTCACCAGAGTTCCACAGTGCCAATGTACTGAATTAATGAAAGCTGCTAGTTTGAAAGGGTAGTTATTTTACTAAGCAATTTGGAGAGCTCTATTTTTCATTCTCTTCCCTATTTTGAAACAAAACAAAATGAATTGATTGTTGTTCAGTACATTCTAGTTACAGCTTGTTATATTATTAATGACAGGAACACATTAAATCATTTCCTGATTGCATCAGAAGCTACAAAGAAAAGGATAGATTGAGCTCACGTTATTATATTAATATGTGATTTAAGCTCTCCTCTTTAGTTACAAAAAAAGAAGAAAACGGAAGAGTCTAGACTTTATTAAACTTCTCTACATTCAATCTCTTTCAAAACAGTTTGAAATTGAGCAACATTCTGTTTGTTAAAGATTTAGAACTCTTGAAACTTTTTTCATTAAGTCTAGCTTTCTCCCTTGAAAATATAGATATTTCTTAAATTAAGAATCAAAATATAATGCAGTCATGATTTGCTAAATATGACCATTTTTGTTGTTGTTGCTGGACAATGATCAATCAGTAATCATTTACAAAACAGCATTAAATGCCAATGTTTCAATCCCTATATAAGGTATCATGAGAAAATATAAAGACAAAGATATAAAATATTAAAAATTTTTAAAATCTCAGAAGCTAGAAAGACAAGAAATAGCAGATGTGTAGTTTGTATAAAGTATAACTCTTCTTTATCTTTAGAAATAAATAATCTTCTACACAAAGCCAGCATTCTAATTTTTTTTTACTTCTTGGTATTTTAAATCGACTTTTATGTTTCAACTTTCCAAAGACATTTATTTTGTATGTGAATATTTATATTGGTGAATCTAACTTCAATTATGAATACACTCAGGTAGCATTATGGAAATGCATAGAAGGATGAAACTTAAGCTTTCTCTCTTTCTCTTTTTCCCCTCTGTTCTGTTTTAGTTACTTTTTTACTTTATTAATGTATAAAAAAATTTAATTTTACTTAATCTGTCAGACAAGAGAGTAGCTTTGCACAAAAAGATCCTTTTCAGTAATTAAACTTAGTAGGAGTTTTAACCTGTATTACACGTCCCTGAGTTAAGGGATATTTTAAATGTCTACCGATATCTAAAGGGTTTTCCCAAGTGAAAAAAAAATGAGTGGGTATAAGCTAGAGAGGCAGTTTTATACAAAAAATATGATTTTCTAATAAATTAAGCCTTTCAATAATGAAATAGACTATTTTGAAAAACTTCTCATTGTTGAGTTTATTAAGCAAAGGCACATTTGAAATATTTTAGCAAAAGAGTCAAGGACATCAGAGGTATCCTTAGGGAAAGGAGAAGAGAGTTGAATATCTTCTTTATCTAATCTAATTCTAATTCTAATTCTAATCTTAACAGATTTATGGAAAAGGCTCTTGAGTAGAATTTGGAATAAATAAAATAGTCAAGAAAATGTATCTTCTATAAAAGCTTATAACCAACTAAACAAATGAGCAAAAGGCAATAGAAAAGTAGAGCCACAGGATAAACACCCTACTATCCTTTGAAGAGATATGTAGTGAAGAGAAACTTGACATAAGGAATTTATTAAGAAGTAGCCAGTAAAAAATATGCATCCAGCAGGGACTCAAGATTAGATGAACGTACCAAAAAGAGATAAAATCCTTGCCCTTAAAGAAATGAACATGATCCTGAACAGGCACAGAAATGCCAGCATTGTTGCAGTTATGGTTGAGATTAACATGTGTTAGCCCAGAGGTTACATGTGCTATAACTCTTTCTTTAGAGTGAGTGCAATGGTCAGGGGTCAGTTTACTGACCTACCAACACATGCTGTCAATAACTCAGAAAGAAAACAGATCAAAACCTCATCTGTGTTTTCTTATGTGCAGTTGGTCATTATATCTACAATAGCTGGGAATTAGTTGTACTAACTGTGGCTGGAGTAAGCATGACAGTGACATCTTTCCTAGGACTAGTGTTAGTCTTCCCTCCTCTAAGACAGCCTTCTCCCCTCTACCTTTAGGAGTAAAACATGAACCCTTTACACAGCCCGCCAAATAGGATCCTGTGTCTCTGAACACATCATTTGCCCTGTTTTTTTGTCTCTCCTCTTGAGGTTCAACTCTTTGGAAGGATATTTTAAAACATCTTACTAATGACATTAGGACTTAAAGAAGAGTAAACATGCTGCTGCATGCTGCATTTCACACCTGCATTATTGCATTTGCTAGGACCCCAAATTATAATAGTTATAACTACAAAACAAGAAAACCATTTCTATCCTATAGGGAGTTTATCAATATAGAATTTCAGGTCCTCTAAATGGTTTCTCATTAAATAGTAAATACAGCTAGCATGATAAGTAGTAGGAAAACCTTACTGTCAGTATTTGAGAACAAAGCAAGGTTTTTTCACAACTATATGCAATATATTTAGTGTGAAAGGTTATCATAGAATATGGAAGAATATTATACTGACTGTTTTCCGCTTTTCAGAGTACCATCATCGACAGAAGCAAAAGTCCTTATCTGCTGAAATCTTTGTTGATGTACTTAAATGGCGAAATAATATTTCAGGGTTTTACTTTAAAATACTTCAGGATCAAAAACAGAGGGAAAATAGAGAAAGGTAAATGAAACAAAAATTATTCACAGTGGTGATTGTTTAACCTGGGTAATGACAACACACGAATTCATAGTACTATTCTCTCCACTCTGTATGTCTAAATGCTTCCATAATCAACAAATAAAAACAAAAAATAAACAAAATATTAATCTCTTTTTTTCTTTAATTCTCTCTCTTTTAGCTTACTCATTGGAATTCTAAGGACAGCTCCAGTTAACGTGAAAGTAAAAATAAAAACCCAGAAAACCTTTTGGACAGATTACAACAAAGAAAAATTCTGATACCTCTTGTAGATTCATTTTCCACCCCAAAGATTAGGTAACAAAGGAGATGTGGGAGAGAAAGAAACAAAATGGGAGAGAAATTGAGATAAGAGAGGACCACGTGAAGGAGGTGGAGTATTTAAAGTGGGAAGGAGGAAAATAACCTGAACTCTTAACTGCTCTTGAAAGTTCACTCTGTCTTCACTCCAGCTCTACTGACTGATTACCTGTAGCCTACTTGCTATTCAACAGTCTTTATCAAAGACAGATCACTTGGATACTTTTGTATGAGTGGTGTCACAAAAAGACATCTTGAGCCACCAAATAAGGTGCAACATACAAACCAGAAGTCCCATTCAGCCCAGTATTTGTTCTCAAATGTCATAAATGCTGTGGACAAGAAACTTTGCACAACCAGAATGTTTTATTTCTTTCTTACATAACTGAAAAGTAATTTGCTTTGAGAAAACATTGAAGCTTAACTGCACATTTTAATGCAATGAGGAAAAGACACATTTTAAAGGAATAAGAAATTCAAGTGAGAGGCAACCATATTTCTCATTACATTCATTTTAAACAAGAGATTACTAAGTATTTTAAATCCCACAATTGGTATAATTACTAAAAGAAGTTGCACATGTTATATTTTGAGAGCTGAAGAATCCCAGATACCATCTTATCTTCAGCCTGGTTTTCAGGTAGAACCACTTGTAGATTTTGCCATGTTTTAATGTACTTATTTACCTTCTTTTACTAAAATGGGTGAAATGTGCATTTAATTAAAGACAATCACATTATAGGAATATACACTTATAAACAAGAGTAAAAAGCAAAACTTCAGTGCAAATCCAGAACTTGAATAGCAAACCCATATTTTTATGGTTACTTAATTTCCTAATTTACAGGAGATGTGTTTCCATTTTAGCATACTTTGAAGGAAAAAAATCTGGATCAGGGAAAGTCAAGTATTTATTTTTGGACACATTGAACTATAACATATTATAATAATAATTGACGTTCATTAAAGATCTCCTATGTGTAAGATTTACTTACTTTACATAGATCATGATGCAATCATTATAACAACTCTGTGAACAGATGCTATTATAAACAGATACTTGCAGATGGCTAAGACTTAAAGTGATTTATAAACTTCTAAAGTCACAATACTAATAAGTGGGAGAGTTAGAATTACCAGGTTGTATAACTTTAGAGACATTATTCTATAGCACCTATCAGCTGTCAGTATAACTGTTATAAACTTACAGCTACAGAACTGAACACACTTGCTTCCCCGGACTGATGAACAATTTAGTCAACAAATTCCTCATGAAGGGAAAATTTACACCTTCCTACCTCAGTCCTTCAGGAGAAAAAGATACTGGTTGAGGAATCAGCTAGGTGCAGAGTTAGTGACACTATGTAAGTGATTAGTATAGAGAAAGATCATTAGATTTAAGGTTAAAATTTAAAAGAAATTCAGTAGAAGAATTGTACTGGGGACTAACAGGCTAGTATTAAGAATATTAACTGGATCAGGTAGAAATATGGTTTCCAATAGGGAAGGCACTCAGACAGTGCTTAGGCCAAAGGGATAGTGACACTGAAGTTCAAATGAGAAAAATCTCAGTGTATCGTTTAAATAATTCTAGAGCTAAAGCCTTGTTTACTGGTAAGTTTGATTATCAAATATTTATTCAGCTCATCATGGTCATATACGCCTACATATACAGTCTATGGAGAATTTAGTAAACACTACGGTGTATTCCTTTAAGAAACCTTAATCCTTTCATCCAAAATTTGATTTTATACAAATGGACAGTTATTTAAAGGCACTTATGTTGATGAAGACCAGGATTTAAATTCATTGATATGCTTTTAGTTACAAAAGATCTATGGTTCTTTAGATCATTAGGATAACACTGGCAACACCTAGAAACAGTAGTATTATGAGATGTAAACACATATTCAATGTGTGCAATCTCCAGGCTCAAATACTTTGATGCATATGTCAGTTTGAGTCCTCCAAGAAGCAGATGCCAAGATTGGTTATAAAGAATCTCATAGCAGCTCAGAGAACGTTTCAACTGGGCCCATGGGGAGTCCTCAAGCTACAGCCAGCCATTAGAGGAGTCCCATGTCCTGCAGGAATAGACCTGCACTAGTATCCCCACAGCGCTCAGTTAATTATTGAGACCGCCTGGAGAAAGTGTCACCTCAGCATGAAAGAGTGGTGAATACAGAGAAGCAATGATTGAGGTTGTTGGTCGCCTGTGATCCCCAAAGCAAGTGATCTGAGCAACACATTTCTATGGCCATTTCCAAACACAGCATTTATTTTGCAATGTATATATTTTTATATAACCGTTAAAACCAGTTCTGTTTGTGCTGCTCAACTTTTCATGGCCCAGTATCTTTCTCTCATTTTCATAGTTGTGACTAGTTAATTTTTAGTTCTCTGCTAGGAAATGTCAGGTGCAATTGATACCAGAGATGAAGAGGCAAATAGGTCATCAACATTTTTATGAAGAAAACTGCCATTTCCACACCCTATGATTGGTTAGGCTTTTCCAGTCATGAACTCAACAATAACAACAACAAAATTGTAGAGGAAAAGAAAACAAAAAGCAACATCCTTTTTAATCTATTTGGTAGTGCGCTTTAATTTATCTGCTCAAGAAGAGAGATGGGATTTATAGTGCCGATTCTGAGATGTCAGATGAGGTATAAAAAGGGGTGTGAGGATTTGGATTTAGATAGGCTTGGGTTTGAATGCCAGCTCAACTGCATTTGAATTATGTGATGGGACAACTTCCTTATTATTTTTCTTCACCTAAAGATGAGCATAAAATATTATCATATAGATCTGTCAAGAGGATAAGAAATAATTTATGTAAAATGTCCCTGGCACATAATCCATGCTCAATAAACATCCTTACTGCTAAAGGACTATTAATCTTTTCAGAAAATAATCTCAATATTTTGGGAAATTATGAACAGGAAGATCCTTTACAGACTTTAAATCTTCCTGGAAATTTTTCTCCAAAACATAAAATGGGCAATCTGTATTCTTAAACTGTACTAATTTTGTTGAGTATAAGCATTTTTATCTTAAAAGCAAAAACAAGTTTAAGGGTAAACTGGCATTCCTAAAATTCAGACTTGTGCTTTGCAAACAAGATGGTGAAAAATGTGACCATCCTTTCCATTTTCTACTTAAAAAAAAAAAAAAAGAAAACCATGTTGAGCAAGTTGTGTGCAAAATAGCAGTAAGGCCCATTGGGCAGTAGCAACACTATCTTCCTGCAAATAGTTGTTCCCACCCCAGTGTTTAGGCTCACATGGCATCAGCTCTAAATGCGAAGCAATTCTGATGCTGTGACAGAATTCTTGAAAAATGAGTCTCATCTTGGAAATTATATTTGAAATGAGAAGGTAAATGTAATACCTTCAATGTACACCTACTATTTTTATCTAATCCTGGGCAATGATACAACTAGAGATACCTGAATGCCAGAAGAATAGATAAGAACTTTACCTTTAAAAAAAAGACAGAGAATGATTACCTCCACTTGCTGGATTCAAAAGAAAAATTTAAATATATTCCTCATCTTCACGCTGTATTATTCCACCTGATAATAGTAAAGTAGCATAAATCCTAAATATAAAACAACTAACTTTACTTACGCTTCTCAGCACACAGATCACATAATTCTGTGCTTGTACACCAGTGTAAAAATGTGTTCTGGGAAGATCAAATTTCCCAGCTAGTTGTCTAAAGGACATTAACCCTCCATTATTTATTAGGTCGATTATAAAAGAAAGTTCTGCATGGTCCCAAAAGAGAAAAAAAAAAATTGTCATGGTTCCCAGGAAGAAAAAATAAAAAGCAAGGATTATCCTTGAAAGCAAAGAAGAGAATAGATTTTTTGTCTTTTTTTTTTTTTTTTTTTAAACCCAGTTGTCAGAAGAGTTGCCATGGGCACCATTAGGGGCCTAGGTTTAAATGTCAGGTTTCTCTTCAACTACTATCCTTTTAACATTCTTTTTTGTTGTTCTTGTCCTGATTTCTCCTCCAGAGTTTTTTTAAACAATTCAACTAAATATCCTATTTGGCTCTACTATTCTTTAAGTATCCCTTTTTTCCTAAAAGCCCCCCAAACTTTTGCTTTTAAGTGAATAAACTATTGCATTTTATGCACTCTTATTGTTTCATTGCATCTATATTCATATGGTGTAATAGAAGTGAAAGCATTTAAATCATTCAGAGGACTCCATATACCATAGAGTAGTATTAGTCATTATAAATAAAATAGAATTTAGCCAAGTCACGTCACCTTGTCATTATCCAGAACACTGATGTATGGCATATAGCACATTACATTATTTACTTGATAGAGGGTTTACGTGTATGTGTGTGAAGGGATAATAAGGAAGTGCCCATGAGGAAGCAAATGAGAAAGATAAAACTCTGATTTTTAGGAACGAACTCTGATATGTGCTAAACACAGTGAGTATTTGAGTTGATATACCTTATAAACAAGTTTGAAAGAGTTTAAATCCAAGTTTAAGAAAACACTGGGAGAAAGTTAAGTTGCCTAATCTGGAAGGGGGCAAATGGCTTGACTCTTTTCTATTCTTCAGAAAAGGTGAGTTAGCAAGTTGATTTTGTTCCTAGGCTCTCATTGTTAAGAAAGCAAAATCAAGCTCAACTGTCTGTCCTAGGCTTCTCCTCCTCCCTTCTCCTCTTCCTGGCTGCCTGTCCTCCTCCCATTTGAAAAGTTGGACATTTATGTTTGGAATACTTTTTGCTAGTGTTAACATGCAAATGAACATTACTGAATGCTGAAGCAGCTTCATGAATAGGAAAGGCAGGCATGTGGGGGGATTTATATCTCTGTTGATGCAATTGTGTCAGGGTCTCTGGTGAGCCCCCAGCATGAGTGCCATCATTTGCATAAATGAAGGCCAGCTTCCCATTGGAGGGAAAAGAAGAATGCTACATTTCTTTCAACTGAACGCTTGTGGGCTAATCACTGCAGAAAAATACATGTATTATGTGAGTAGATTTGAATAACCCTTCAGAAGAGGGGTAGTAACAGAATGACTGAATAATCCATTTAACTTCACTCCAGATCAGCAATATTGCCCCTTTACTTCCCACTTACAAAGCTGAATGTCTTCATATCAAAAGACTTTTAGGTTTAATTGCTAGAGTACAATTTAGACTCGTAACTTAAGATCAAATAGTCCCACAACTTCCAGGAAAATGTTACACATTTGAGTAACTCCAGAGGAAAAGTAACAATGTACTTTTAACATCCCACAGAGCAGTGGTAAAAACACTATTGTCTTAATAGTAATAAAGTATTATTGCACTGTATATCAGAAAATAGTCTTTGCAAAGCAAATAACATCAGTGATATTTTAATTTATCCAAGCAGGAATAAATGTGGGAGCAACCCAAAAGAGAGAAAAGAATTCAAGAAGGAGAAGAGGCCATTTTGAATTTCCGTTCCTGCTAGAGGGTTGGCCTGGCAGAATGCCTCTATTTTTGATCTCTGGTTTTTTATTTTGCTTCAGTAGGAGACAAGCATCCCCTTACATAAAAATAACTCAAACCTCAGTAAGCATATACCAAAGGTTATGCTATGAGTTCTATGTTGTAAATAAAAGAGAAAAAAAGACAAATAAGGTAAATGTAAATGCGTGAAAGTAAGAAAATATAGAAATAAATACAAAATTGTTCTGCATAGATTACGAAAGCTGCAGGACTTCTGAG
The DNA here is from genome assembly GCF_029281585.2 of Gorilla gorilla gorilla. Lineage (NCBI taxonomy): Eukaryota > Metazoa > Chordata > Mammalia > Primates > Hominidae > Gorilla > Gorilla gorilla. The sequence goes on from NC_073227.2 coordinate 138,298,958, forward strand.
AAGAAGGTGGCTACAAAGGTCTAAGTGGTTAAGTTGTCCAGAAAGGCTTTAGGGAAGCAGTGGGATAAGGTGTGGATCCTAAAGGTGCGCTGTCCATGCGGTAGCTGCTAGCCACACTGGGCTGCTCACATTTAAATTTAAATTTAATTAAAATAAAATAACATTTAAACATAACTTCTTCACTCGTCACATTTCAAGTACTTGATAGTTACGTATGACTATGCAGATATAGAATATTTACATCACTACATAAAGTCCTAAAAGATGAATGCAATTTGACATAGTAAAAACGTCAAGTTTGTGAGTTCGCGCAAGGAGATCACGAGTGAACACAGAACAAAAAAGAAAATGATATGACATTAAATTCTAAGGAAAAGACTAGATTGACAGAACTAGAAATGTTTATATTGGAAAATAGATGGAAAAAATATAAGGAAGACCTAATCTAAAGACCTTTGAAACTTGGGTAGATGTGGTGAACAAGGAAACAACGTGACAAAAGCTGTGCTTAGAATGATTACTCTGACAGCAGCGTGATTAGATCAAGGAAGGAAGAGTCTGAATATGGGATTTCTACTGAAGCTGCCACAATAATCCCCCGGTGGCAATGGTGACAGCCTGTACCAGAGGAGTGAGGGTGGGATGGGAGACCAAAAAATGGATACTAAAAAAGTAAAATCCTAAGGAATATCGTTTTTAGAAATTAGGAGTGAGGAAAATAAAAAACAAAAGAGAGAATAAATAATCACTTCAAGTTTGCTAACGTGAGTTTCTAGGAGAATTTCAGTTCTCCTAAACAAAAATAGAAATATGATAGTGGTTCTCAGTTTTTCCCTCATTCTGTGTATCCCCCACATTTCACTTTCACACTCTCCAAGATGATGACTTGACACCTCCTCCTCTTGCCTCTTCATTCCTCTGCCTCTCTGCCTACTCCACCATCAACTGATAATCTTGTCTCACGCTTTTTTGAGAAAATAAAAGCCGTCATGTAGGAACTCCGTCTTCCCACATGCAGCCAGCTACTCTCTTCCCCAGCCACCATTTCTCCCTTTCTCCTAACCTAGTGAATAAAGAAAGGCTTGTCCCATTCCATGCCAGCCCCTGCCCCTGTGCTCTGGAGCACCCTTCTTCGGTTTCGAAGGCCTTACACACAAATGACCTCTACTGTCTATTCTATCATTAATTTCTTCCTGTAGCTTCTTTTCCACCACACACAACAAATGTACTGGGTTGTGAAACTTAATCATTCTTTCCACCCCCATTGTCCATCAGTCAAATGTTGGATGAGATTGAACCCTACCTTCACCTTCAGAGTGTAAGCAATGCAGGTCACATTATTCGCTTATGCACAGTTATTGTTTGGGGATGTGAAAAGAACCAAGACCTCAGCCATTTTAGTTCATGAAATCCCTCTGGAAATTATGTTCAATTTATGTGGCTCCAATCAGGGTAAATGTTGGGACTTTTGTTTCCTCTCACTCTGAAATGTATGCTGTGAAGATAAAAAAGATCAGATACTATTGTTTTGTTATTATGATAAAAGCCGAAACTGAGTGCATAGAAAAATATCAAAAACTGCAGAACTGAGAGCTGAAGAAAAATATAGTTGGAGCCCCCAATTCTGGACTTTTTCAGGTACATGAACCATTCAATGTTCTTTATTGCTTAAGCCAACTTCAATTGTATGTTACAGCCAACAGTAAAATAACTGATACATTAAGTATCTTCACCCAAAGCATGTCCTTCTTTAGACCCTTGTTCACATCTAGCTACTCTAACCTTTCTCTGCTCCCTGTCACAACAAAACTACTTAAAAGGTTTAATTTGTATAGCTTTTCTCGGACTTCTTATTCCTCCTTAACATCATCCTCTTGGGTTTCTCTTTCCAGTCTTCTATTGGACTATAGTTACCATCATCACTAATTTCCTTCACGTTACATAACCAAAGACCACATATTTTATTTATTTCACTTGGTCTCTCAACAGCATTCAACAGGGTCAACAATTTGAAAACACTACTTTCTCTTGTCTTCAATGGAGTTATACTCTTTTTTTTCCTCAAGTTCACATTATCAGAGCTCAGGTGCAAGAAATAGAAATCACTGTGGCATCTGAAAGATAAGGAGATGTAATACAAGGAATTATGTGCTGTCCAGATGATTAGAGAAGCTGGAGGAGAAGGCTCTCCACGAGTCCTGAGATTACTCCCGGTATAATATTTTAGATCTGCAAAAATCAGAATCTTGGATCATTAGAAAGTCATCCTGAATCCTTGTCTCTAGGAATACATGCCATCATTCACTTGGTTTCTAGAGCCAAACTTCCAGGAATCAATCTTGAGTTGTCTTTTTCCTTCATTCTCTCTATATAATCAATTAACAAAGCAATCCAATCCAACTCTAAAATAAATTCTGCATCTACCATTGTCTGTTATCTGCGTTACCACCTTCCTGTACAAGTCTCCATAATTTGATCACATAGACTATAGGCAGAGTCTCTAAACTGGTCTATCTGCACCAGCTGTTTCCTGCATTCTGCACATGGCATCCAGAATAATCATTTTGCAATAAAATTAGATCATACAATTTTCTTGCTCAAAATTTGACAGTGGTTCTCAGTGGCACCTGGAATAGAATTCCAACTTTTCATATGCACTGAGACCTGGCCTTTGCTCACCTGCCCAACCTTCTCATACCTTTCTCTTCTTCCGCATTCCTCTACCCACACCAATCACTTCCTGTTATTGGAATATACCAAAATTGATCCCACATTAGGGCATGTGCACTCACCTTTCCTTCCTCTCACAAGATTCTTCTCTCAGACATTCACAGGACTGACTCCTTCTAATCATTCAGGTTTTAACAATTTCATAGAATGGTTTTCTCAGATTTCCAAATCTAACATAGCTTCTCCCACTCACTCTATCCCATTACCCTGTTTATTGTCTTCATAGCATACCAATCATTTAAAATTCTCTGGCCCATTTTCTATTAAGTTCCAAGAAAGTCATGATTTGTCTGTCATGCTTCGCACCTAGACTAGTACCTCTTCTCTCCACCTAGCTGCTCCTTAGTCTTGAGATCTAACAGGAACTCCATAAATGTCTGTTGTGTGATTAATTGGATTCTTAGTAAATAGCCCAAACCAACTGCTTAAAATCTCACATGTACATTTATTGATAGATAGCATAGAATAGTGAACAAAAAAAAAAATCTCATTCCTCTACAGGGATGGGACCCTTTTCTGGAACAGGCATGGAGGACAGCCACAGTACAGAAAATCAAATTAGGCCTAGGAAAAGCTACCAGTCAGCACTAAGATCAGGGAAGAAGTGAGGCAGTATCCTCCTTCCACATTCGTGAAAAATGTCAGCAAACATTATACTGAATTCCAAATTTCCCTGAAGATTGTAGTGGTTTCACTTGTAAGCCAACTCAATGACATATTGTAGGCCTACATAAAATAAACCAGAGTCTATCTAGTTTCTAGTATCTAGTTTAATTCAGTCTTTCTAGTATCTTGGAAACAGTCATGAATTGGGCTCTCAAATTAACACTTAAATTCTTAACTTCTGAAAGGTCCCCTCTCTATACACTATATAAAAGGATAAAAGTTATTCTAAGTAATTCTTAAAAGAAGTAATGTAAATTTGAAATGATACGTTTAGAAGAACAGGAAACCAAATGACTTTGCAAAGAGTTCTATATGTGGGATGTGTCAGAAAGAAAGAAGGTGATGTCTGTTTTTTTAAAATACCACCTTATTTGATAAGGAAGGACTGACTCCTAGTCTGGATTGATGACGTTTTAGAAAGTCCCCAAGTTTAAAGAACTGGGTGACAAGAAGAGGAATACTTCCAGAAACCTCACCATATTTGGAGAACGTAAATATCTCCTGCTGTGAGGAAACTTGGGCTCTCCTGAATAATCGACCTTCAATCTTGGATTGATTATGCATCAGAGAAAATCCTGACTCAGGGTTAGCCGGCAGAAAACAGAATGCTTTCATGCCTAGGGTCCAACAGAATAATCCTTTTATTACCTAATTACATGTGTGTGTGCCTTGGTATTGTTCTACACAAATCCATGGTATTAATGCACTTTCTTTTAATCACTAATATAATTGCTACCTATGTCTTTTTATTTATAACATGATTATTATGATCATTAAAATCACTACTGCAAATTATTATCTTCACTTTTCTCCGAACTAAATATAGCTGATCATTCTTTTCTTAAATTATTAACTATCAAGTTTCCTTACTCTACAAGGAGGTTGGTGCTGTTAAATAGTTACATTTTTCCCTCTTTTTCTCACCTTTACATATCTCTGTAGCTCAATCTTTATCTCATTTGCTCTTGTTTTTCATGTGTTTTCCAATTCAAAGTTTATTTTCTAAGGCTAAGCCCTACTTTTCCTAGTTTCTAAGTACCGTATCTTCCCATATTTTCTTGAACCTCTTCCTTTTCTAGGTTACCCTATTTTTTATTCATATGTTTACAAATGGTCCAGGGGTAACTGAAGGAAACTTTCAGCCAAACTGATCTGTAAGGGCAACAAAGCACAGTGTGAATATCAGAAATTTGTAGAAGTTAGCTCAGGTTTCTGTAAGCAACTCCTCAGATGATTGGCAAAATGTAAAGTGGCAACCTTCCACAAAGTAGACAGCACCCTCGAGTGAATATAAAAACATTTCTCATCATTGCCAATCTTTTTCTACAATTTAAGTATCACTTTTTTCATGTTTAAGCACAAATTTCTCAACACAACCACAGATCTCAACACTTTTTCTCTTACCAGTGAGCTAACAGCCCTCACATTATCACTTTTAGATACTCCAGGCTTCAAGATTTTTCCATTACCATTAAAAAGAAAAGGCTTTTATACCCATGATAAGTATTCTAGTTTATTATTAACCCTCTAATATGTAGTTTTTAATTCCTCACTTTACTAAAATTGTATACCTGCACCAGTGAATTAAAAGTCAACAAATACCGAGACCTTTTGTCAGGCTTCAACTCAACTGACTCTCTGTAGCCACTGACGTTGTTGCTGTTTTTATAAACTCTCCTGTATGAGTTTAATGATTCTACTTTCTTCCTCTTCTTCTTCTTCTCATTCTACTTCTTCTTCTTACAGTTTCTTACTCTATTGCCCAGGCTACAGTGCAGTGGTGTGATCATAGCTCACTGTAACCTTGAACTCCTGGGCTCAACGGATTCTCACACCTCGGCTTCATTACCCCTCTACCTTTTTCACCCTTATATAAAAGTGGAAACCTCCCAAGAAAACATCCTTCAAACATTTGTGCTTAGTGATTACACATTTCTAAGTCAGATGAGTCCCAGGGTTTCTTAAATCACTTAAATTTCTGAAATGACCTCTAAGCTCTAGATCTGATTTGGTATTGTTCTACACAAATCCATGGTATTAATGGATTACTGTGTCTATAAGAACAGGAAACCCAATGAATTTGCAAAGAGTTCTAGATGTGTTAGAAAGAAAGAAGGTGATGTCTGTTTTTTTGTTTTCTGTACCTGCTGGCTCTCTTCCCTGATCACCTCAAAACTAATTGCTCTCTTTTACTTAGGTGTGTGATGCTCTTTAAAAGCAAAGCCTTAGTAAGAAGATGATAGCCACCTCTAAGTACCTGGAGAATGGGTACATAGAGAAAAAAATTAGATGTCTCATGAAGTATCGCAGAAAAGAGCCAGCACCAATAGGTTAGAAGGCTCAGAAAGGTAGATTTTTGAATTATTATATATATATAAAAACTTTCTAAAACTTTTTAGACTAATTTTTAGTTCAATATAAAAATAAAATATTTTATATGAATTTTCAGAGTATTCTGTGCATATTAGCTACTTAAGTGTGTATTGCTGTCAGGAAAATAATAGAATTCATGACTTCTTACATTGATAATTTGTTTCTAATAAAATGGGAATTATGTGGTGACAACAAGATTGATTAAATGATAGTACTTTTGCTTATATGTCATATATCAGACAAAATTATGCTTCAGATGAATTCATATTGGCATTCTCTTCCTTTGCCTTGAGGAAGCAACAATTTCTTAAACAGCACACTAAACAGCACTAATCATAAAGAAAAGAATGATAAATTGAACATCATTAAAACTACAAACTTTTTAAAGAGAAATTCTGCTCATCAGAAACACCATTAAGGGAATAAAAAGATAAGCACACACTGAAAGAAGATATTTGCAATACATAAATCTGACAAAGGACTCATATCCCAAGTACACAGGTTAAAATTAAAAGGCAGATGTTTCTCTAAGACCTACTTGAGACCTTAAGGCCCTAAGAATATCCACTGGACATTTTCTTTAGATGCTGAATTGAGATCTCAGGTGGAGTTTTCTCTGTTTAGTGAAAGCTGAATAATGATAAAGACCACTTTACTTCCAGGAATAAAGAGTATTATATGTCTAGTTTTGAATTCGAGTGAAATATTGTGCTACATTTGGCATATGTGTTTACTATTTAGATGACAAGATACTTAACAAGTGGAATATTTCCTTCATTTCTACTCTTGCTGTGACATAGTAGAACTTCAATGTAGTTTATTCAAAACACTTATTATCATTTCCCTTAGTAAGTGCTCTTTAACACAATTCAAGTACAAGATGCTCAGATGGAATATGGATGACCGGAACTATTAGTTTTGCCTGAATTGTTTTTTCTTCTTGTTTCTTGGAATAGTACTTTTTATGATGGTTATTACTATTCTGTAACTCATGAATTGTCAGACTATTAGTGAAGCAGATATCCACTGCTTTGATAGTCTCCCTGGCACCAAAACTCCAAAATTTCTCTAATCTAAAAGAGGACTTTTAGATTAGCCTGTGGTTGATGGTCTGGTGCTGCAAACCTCAAACATTAAATGAACATCCATACAATTGTTGCTTACAACTTTGTCCTGGGAGGCCCATGGTCGAATTCCTCTTTGTAAAACTAAAGCTCTCCTAATATTCTCAGTACAATTAATGGTTTTCCTTACTTTTTCACAGAACAAATAAGCTTTGTAAGTTAGGACTGTTCACTGTTATATGTAATAAGCCACAAGAAGATAGCTACTATTGTTATCCCTATTTGATAGAGGAGGGAATTAAAGCACAGACTTGTTAAGTAACTGCCCCATGTGGTGGGTGGTAAAGCCAGAATTTGAGCCTCCTCAGCCTATTGTCCTAATTTTAACTGTTGCTGTTTTTTTCTGTTTAGCTTTTCAGGGGTCTCATAAATATCACTTCCTTTTTGCTAAAGTTTTGAACTAATGAAGAATGAAGATAAAATAGTAAAGACAAATGGGAAATAAATTACTGTAAAACCCTGTAATACTGAGTCCCACAATAATGTAAATGTCAACATATCATGATAGGTGCTTGACTCCTTCCTTTGCCCAAACCTTGTTTTCAAACTGGAATGGTCTAATATTTGTACCTTTCCTAAGAATGCTGTTAGATGGCAACTATTATCACAAAATCAAAAATAAAGAGACTGTCAAGTAACTTGACCAAGGTCACATTCCCCATAGGAAATGAAGCAGGATGCGGGAATTTGAGCACAGATAAATCTGTATTAGAAGCCCATGTTCTTTCCAGTTTGTATATTGCTTCTTTTAGCTCCGTACATAATGGATTATTGTTATTATAGAACAATTTATTCATATTTTGGTAGGTATCATGGCTATATTTTGTAATTTACTTCTCATCTAGATGAAATTATTAATAAATTCTAACTATCATTTTCTGACATTGTAAATTTTTACTTCAATTCAGCAAGCAGTGTTTAAAGTCAAATTGTCAATAAGTAATCGGGTTATTAGGGGATTCTTTGCAAAGTAATTTCTATTAATTATGTAATATGTATAGAATTCTATGGTGACATTTACCAACTAATTCCTGATAAGTACTTTTATCAAATGTATTTCATTTTGCTTTTTAAAAGTATTTTCCACCAGTAAGCAGATTTTATGTGCTTAATAAGACTAGATAACTTTATCAAAAGAGCAGAAATCAAGGCAAAATTTATCCTTGCCTTATTAAATGTGCCTAGAAATTCAGTCTACAACTTAGAATAGTTTAGATTCAACTTTGAATAAAAGAGTTGATATGCCTCAACAAAGGACTCACTTAATTTTAGTTTGCTTTTGAAATTAACATTCTAATGTACTAATTTAGAGACACCAATAAAGGTAATAATGGCACAATTAATCTGATAACTTCTTCAGAATAATTCCTGATAATATGTTTTCTCAGCCTGGAGAACTGAACTTATGAAACACTGGCAATTGCATTAAATTATTATTTGATAGTGACTTTTATAGCCATTATTTCTGATTTTTGCTTAACTGAAAGAACCATCACTTTTTCTTATTTGAACAGCTCTGAACAAGTTTAATATTATAAATTACAGTATATAACATCACAAAATTATAAAACTATTGTAACCAAATAAATTACATACATATATGCATGATATCAAAGTTCTAGTTTAATCCTGGAATGAAAACAATGTAGTATACACTCCTTACTTCTCCTTATTACACATTCTTTCTCCCATGTGCAACACGGTGCCTCCAAGTTGTCCTGCAACTGTTCACCTAAAGTATGTCTTTACGTATGTCTAAAGTATGTTTACCAAGGTTTAAACATAACTGGTCCTGAAATTTGACTATAGCCAAGATTGAGAAACTAAAGAAATAAGTTAAATTGGATTTAGTAGATATTATGAAGTAGTAAGTCCTTAGAAAATTGAATTTCCAAAATAGTATAGATATTTTTATTTTTATTTTTTATTTCAAAATTTGATTTTATTTACATTTATTCATTTATTTACTTATTTAGTGATTTATTTTTATTATACTTTAAGTTTTAGGATACATGTGCAGAACATGCAGGTTTGTTACAGAGGTATACACGTGCCTGGTGGTTTGCTGCACCCATCAAACCATCATCAACATTAGGTATGTCTCCTAATGCTATCCCTCCTCTAGCCCCTCACCCCAGACAGGCTCTGGTGTGTGATGTTCCCCTCCCTGTGTCCATGTGTTCTCATTGTTCACCTCCCACTTATGAGTGAGAACATGCAGTGTTTGGTTTTCTGTTCCTGTATTAGTTTGCTGAGAATGATGGTTTCCAGCTTCATCCATGTCCCTGCAAAGGACATGAACTCATCCTTTTTTATGGCTGCATAGTATTCCATGGTGTATATGTGCCATATTTTCTTTATCCAGTCTATCATTGATGGGCATTTGGGTTGGTTCCAAGTCTTTGCTATTGTGAATAATGCTGCAATAAACATACGTGTGCATGTGTCTTTGTAGTAGAATGATTTGTAATTCTTTGGGTATATACTCAGTAATGGGATTGCTGGGTCAAACGGTATTTCTGGTTCTAGATCCTTGAGGAATCGCCACACTGTCTTCCACAATGGTTGAACTAATTTACACTCCCACCAACAGTGTAAAAGCATTCCTATTTCTCCACATCCTTTCCAGAGTCTGTTGTTTCCTAACTTTTTTTTTTTTTTTTTTTTTTGAGATGGAGTCTCACTCTGTCACCCAGGCTGGAGTGCAGTTGTGCAATCTTGGCTCACTGCAAGCTCCGCCTCCCGGGTTCATGCCATTCTCCTGCCTCAGCCACCTGAGTAGCTGGGACTACAGGCACACGCCACCACGCCCGGCTAATTTTGTTTCTGTATTTTTAGTAGAGACGGGGTTTCACCGCGATAGCCAGGATGGTCTCGATCTCCTGACCTCGTGATCCACCCACCTTGGCCTCCCAAAGTGCTGGGATTACAGGCGTGAACCACCGCGGCTGGCCATTTCCTAACTTTTTACTGATCGCCATTCTAACTGGCCTCAGATGGTATCTCATTGTGGTTTTGATTTGCATTTCTCTAATGACTAGTTATGATGATCTTTTTTTCATATGCTTGTTGGCCACATAAATGTCTTCTTTTGAGAAGTGTCTGTTCATATCCTTCGCCCACTTTTTCACGGAGCTGTTTGCTTTTTTCTTGTAAATTCGTTTAAGTTCCTTGTAGATTCTGGATATTTTTATAACAACACATTAATAAGATAATTTCTCCCCCCTCCCCTATTCTGTTTTAGAAATCATCCAAAATAATGAAAAAGATAAACAGAAATGCAAACTCCAATTTCAATAAAACTAGAAGATTTCCACAAACTAAAACTACACAATTTGATGAAGGGTTGTTGAAAGCAGCGAAGTTCAAGTAGGATACAGAAAAACTTGAGAGAAAATGCTAGAAAGCAGCTGAGAAAGTTTCAGACTGTAACTCTCTAAACAAGGGAAACATTTGATATTCAAGATCCATAATATTTTGTCTGGAGCAACAGGGAAGCAAGCAGGTGGAGGGAGACTAACTGTATATAGTCTGTCATCTGATTCTAAGAAGCAGAGAAAATGGCACTGAGCAAGGATCCAAATAATATAACCAATTTGCAGAACACCATTTGTCAGTTGGACAGAGAAAGAGAAAGACTGCATTAGGAGGTGCCTAAGTGCCAACATCAGTGAGCTGGGGTGACATACAAGTGAAAAGAATTCACCTACGGATAACCATAGGTTATGGGGAAAATTCCTGCTACAGGGAATACAACCCTGTCCCCATCTCCACATGGACATGTTGCAAGTAGCTGATACAAAAAAATTTCACCTCATTCACAAGAGTATATTAATTAGAAACAAACCAGAGAAGATACTGGAAAGATTTCTAAAACAGAGAACAGAAGAAACAGGGAGAAAATGCCAATCAAAGTGTACTTACTAACAAAATGTTACCATGTTACCAGTAAAAACTGGTGGTCTACAGTAGAGCCATAACTTTAAATAAACTTTAAATTTAACGTTTGTTAAATTTAAATCTAATATCTAATTAAGACCTCAATAAGATAAGAATGCCTATGTTTTAGGAAGAAAATTATTATTTTCTATAAAAATTATTTCTCGCTGGGCGTGGTGGCTCACGCCTGTAATCCCAGCACTTTGGGAGGCCGAGGCGGGTGGATCACGAGGTCAGGAGATGGAGACCATCCTGGCTAACATGGTGAAACCCCATCTTTACTAAATATACAAACAATTAGCCAGGCGTGGTGGCGGGTGCCTGTAGTCCCAGCTACTTGGGAGGCTGAGGCAGGGGTACGGCGTGAACCCGGGAGGCGGAGCTTGCAGTGAGCCGAGATGGCGCCACTGCACTCCAGCCTGGGTGACAGAGCAAGACTCCATCTCAAAAAGAAAATTATTTCTGAATTATTTACAAAAAAATAGAGTAAAAAATTTGAAAAAAGAAGTGAAAGAAAAAAAATACTCAACATGAAAAAGGATATCCTTTTCACCTCTGTTTTTAAGCTTTATTCTACAACTACCAGCCAACAAATTCAGGGGAAGAAGCACATGAGACATAAAAATTGGACAAGAATAAATAAAATTATCACTATTTGTAAATAATATTATTATTTGCTGGGAAAGGCCAATGAAATCAACTGAAAAACTATTACAAATTTTATGAGGAATTATTATGACACCTGAATATGAAATTAATATCAAGAAATCAATAGTCTTCATGGAGTCAGACAACCAAATAGAAGCTAAAGGAAGAAAATGCCAAATATAACTACTATCAAAATGATAAAACACCTAGAGATGTACTTAAGAAATATGTGAGATCTGAATAAAATGGTAACTTTACAATATTACCAAGAGACACAGAAGATGACAAACAATACCATTCTTGAATTAGAACCCTTGATATCATAAGGATATCCCTTATCTAAATTAACAAATAATATGACCCCAATAATATCACTTTTAAAAAATAAAACCAGGCACTTCTAAAATGTGTGTGTGTGTGTGTGTGTGTGTTGCAAGAATAACCAAGATAAGGCTGGTAATAAGGGTTGGGGAGAGACTGGTTGTCTAGATACTAAAATCTTTTATAAAATTATAGTAATTAAAAATGTATATTTATGCACAATGAGCAAAATAGGTCAATAAAAGAGAGATAACAAAATCTATAATTAGATCTAATGCATGCAGTAATTTAGTATAATAAAAATAGTATTTCAAATACATATGGGGAATATGGATTATTTAATAAAGGAGTTCAGATCACTTGTCAAATACATAGAAAAAAATAAGTTGTTTTTCTAACTCATGCCTTACACAAAGTCAATTCCAAATAGCTCAAAGACTTAAACATAAGCATACCCTAAAAGTACTAAAATAAAGCATAAAAATATAATCTTAGAAAAGAGAAGCCTTTCTGGAGGATGTTGCAAAACTCAGAAGCATAAAAGAAAAGATACTTTTACCTGCATACAAATTTATATATTCTGGAAATAATCAAAAAATCAAAAGACAAATGGGAAACAAGAAAAAATTACAACTTATATCACCAACTTAAAGTTAATTTCCTTATGTATAAGAATCTTACTAATCAATTAACGAAACTCAAACATAACTTATAAGAGTTGAAATTAATAACACTCTAAGAATAGGAATGTCATAATTGTTATCAAAATTATAAATTTCCAAACTCTTTCTTTCATCAATTCTACTAGGACTTTATAGCAGATTTGGTAACATATAGGGAAAATGGGATACAGAGAAGGATAGTTGTTATAACATTGTTTCCATTAGAAAAAGATTGACAAAAAATGCAAAGATCCATACTGAACTCCTACACTGAAGGTTGGTAAAACGTTTAATGGCATATTCCTAAACTAGGTACTATGAAGACATTAAAAATAATGATAGTGTTACATATTTTTACCATGAAAAATCGCTAAGATACCCTACGTGGGAAAAACAAGAAACAGAGCAGGTAGAACAGTATGCATATATGTTACTATTACTGACTACATATTGGATATGCATTTATATATAACATTATATAATACCACTAGATATTACATATACTATAGGCATATTATGATACATAGCGATATATGTGTACATATACACATATAATATGTCTAGAGTATTTACAAAACAACTGGTATTAGTGGTTGTCTTTGAAATAAATACTTTGAACTATTTATATTACCTATTCTATAAATAACTAAAATATTCGTGAAATAAAATTTAAAGTTTTAATTAAACAAACATCATTGAAAAAAAGGTCTCTTCCCTTTAGCCTTTCTTTCTCAGTGTTCCTCTGCTCTTTTCTCTGTGTGAGAGTGAGTAGTGCAATGTGAAGCTGGTTGGGATGATGAATAGTCTCTCTTAGGCAGGAAGAGATCAGCTCCAGAAAAAATAGAGCCATAAAATTTGAAATATTTTCTGGTTAGGGGTCTGCCAATCTGTACATTAAAGGAAAAAAAAATGAAAAGTGTTCCAGACTCCAAGGCCAGGAGAAGATGCAGAAAAATGAAAAAAAAAAGTTGGGAAATTTATGCTTGTCAGAGACTGTTTTTTAATTCCTCTGGTTCTTTAGGTTAACATTCTGTGCACATCAGCAAAGTTCCCAAACCCAACTGCCATCATTTCTGAAAAGAGCAAAGAACGAGGCAGCCCTTTCATTCTGGAATCTCCAAGTGCTGCAGGCATCTCTGTGAGGGTGATCACATCTCTAACCATTCTCCTTTGCTACTGTAGGCCCACTTTACAATGTATTGTAATTACCAGCATTTAAATTAATACAAAGTGCTAGCTTCTAAAATTACTGTCTTATTATGAATCAATAATCAAAAATACAAAAGGTTTTATCTCTTATAAATGCTAGTAATCATGTTACCCATACCACTCCTAAGGCAGATAAGGGTTGTTACTACTACTGATTATATATTGGACATGCATTTATATATAACATTATATAACACTACTAGATATTACATATATTATAGGTATATTGTGATACATAGTGATATATATGTACATATACACATATAATATGTCTAGAGTATTTACAAAACAACTGGTATTAGTGGTTGTCTTTGAAATAAATACTTTGTACTATTTATATTACCTATAAATAACTAAAATATTTGTGAAATAAAATTTAAAGTTTTAATTAAACATCATTGAAAAAAAGGTCTCTTCCCTTTAGCCTTTCTTTCAATAGATTGGGGCTAGGGTTGGCTCAATAAAAAGCTAAACATGTATTTGCAGAATTCTAATCACCTGTTTCCCTCCTCTCTATAGGGGAGTGGAACTCGGGCAACAAATAGAGTTTTCATTACGACATAACAAATGTTTTGATGGGAATTGTTTAAGTTTGATTTTTCTCCAAAGCAGAGCCTAAGACAAGAATCTCAATGCAAGTGTTGTATATAGGAAGTGGTCTCAGGAAACAGAAGTGAGGGGCCATGAAATGTGACACGGGGATAGGAAGAAAGCTAATTAAGGCTGTGGTACTAAGCTGGTTACCACTTAGAGCATCTGGATGTCAATCCCAAGTGAGATCCTCTGAGAAACTGTGTAGACCACATCTCTGATTTGTTCCTCTGATAGATGGGTGATTGAGAAATGTATCTATCCATTCTAGTCCCTTACTGGTTAAGGTTGCCCAAAGGACATTAACTCCTTGCACCTCCAAGCTGCTCAATTTTGGGGCTAAGTGAACTGTCCAGGGCTTCAGAAAATGCTAAGAAACACAGCAAGTGCTTGAGGTGGGAAGCCGCCATTGTGCACAGGAACATCCCACCACAACTGCTTCTAAAATCACATGTGGGCCAAGCAGCTGTGGTGCATGGTACAAAACATGTCTGTTCCAGAGTTAAAGAAACAGTTAAAGACTGCAGCTCAAAGGAAACTAACTACATAAACACATTTACATCATACCATATGCTAGATCCCTGAAAGTCTTCAGGGATTTCTAAAGTTTCTCGTATTACAGATTGTCACAGATAACTAGCAAGATTTTAGTGCACAGGGCCTAGTGGTCGTGCAGAATAAAGAGATAACCCCCTGTATTTTGGGACATATTTGAAAATTCAGACATTTATTATGAGGTTGATGGGGTCACCAGTCAAAATGCCTAAACTGAAATAACTTGATTTGGGAGTTTCCACTGAATAAAGTGAAACCAAAAATCAGTATTATTCCACAGCAAGTAACTTGTCCTATTCACAAAGTTCCTTAAGGTTAGTGTTTATCATAATGAGGCAGAGATGGTGCATAGCCCAAAATTCTCGCTTACCTCCCACAACGGAGCTATCACTCCCAGCCAGCAGGAATTACGTTTCCCAATCCCCGTTTGCATCCACTTATCAGCATGGAATGTGTGTTTCTGAATTCATTGTGCCTAAGGTTCTTTGTCCCTCCAGAGTCTCTGCAGGCCTGGGGTAGGTGCATTCACCCAGTTTTTAAAGTGACAACTGTGATACCGGGCGTGGGGTGGGCGGGAGGGGGGCCAATTGCTTGAACTGCTTTATATAGAGACTTTCATACAGTTCTGTTTTTTATTATGTATATGTTTTTATTTCAATAGCTTTTGGGGTGCAAGTGGTTTTGGTTACATGGGTGAATTACATAGTGGTGGTGAATTCTGAAATTCTAGTATAACCATCACCCAAGTAGTACACGTTGTACCCAGTATGTAATTTTTAATCCTATACCCTCCTCTCTCTCTCCCGCTTCTAAGCCTCCAAAGGGCGTTATATCAACTCTGCATGCTTTTGCGTACTCATAGCCTAGCTCCCACTTATAAGCGAGAATGTATGGTTTTTGTTTTTCCGTTCCTGAGTTACTTCACTTTGCAGCTTCATCCAAATTGCTGCAAAATACATTATTTCATTCTTTTTTATGGCTGAATAGCATTCCATGGTGTGTGTGTGTGTATATGTGTATATATATGTTGTGTGTGTGTGTATATATATGTGTGTATATATATGTTGTGTGTGTATATGTATATATATAAAACCCTTTCAATCAAATAAGCAACAATGTTGGATAAATGTTAGAAAATCTCATTATTAGCTACTGCTATATATATATAAAATATATATATACATATGTATATGTGTACATATACACACATAATATGTCTAGAGTATTTATAAAACAACTGGTATTAGTGGTTGTCTTTGAAATAAATACTTTGTACTATTTATATTACCTATTCTATAAATAACTAAAATATTTGTGAAATAAAATTTAAAGTTTTAATTAAACAAACATCATTGAAAAAAATGGTCTCTTCCCTTTAGCCTTTCTTTCAATAGATTGGGGCTAGGGTTGGCTCAGTAAAAAATTATATATATGTATATATATATATATATATACATATATATAATTTTATTTATCCGCTTGTCAGTCAACAGGCACTTAGGTTGGTTCCATATCTTTGCAGTTGTGAACTGGGCTGCAATGAACATATATGTGCATGTGTCTTTTTCATTAATAACTTCTTTTCCTTTGGTAGATACCCAGGAGTAGGGTTGCTGGATCAAATGGTAGATCTACTTTGGTTCTTTAAGGAATCTCCATACTGTT
Organism: Gorilla gorilla gorilla; assembly: GCF_029281585.2. Lineage (NCBI taxonomy): Eukaryota > Metazoa > Chordata > Mammalia > Primates > Hominidae > Gorilla > Gorilla gorilla. The sequence continues at coordinate 138,315,441 of NC_073227.2, forward strand.
TTCCATAGAGGTTGCACTAATTTACATTCCCACCAGCAGTGTATGTGTTCCCCTTTCACCACATCCACATCAACATCTATCGTTTTTGGACTTCTTGATAATGGCCATTCTTGCAGGAATAAAGTGGTATCTCATTGTGGTTTTAATTTGCATCTCCCTCATGATTAGTGATGTTGAGCACTTTTTCATATATTTGTTGGACATTTGTATATCTTCTTTTGTGAAATGTCTATGTGTCCTTTGCCCACTTTTTGATGTGATTACTTGTGTGTTTTTTTTTTTCTTGCTGATATGTTTCGGTTCCTTGTATAATAGATTCTGGATACCTGTCCTTTACCAGATGCATAGTCTGCAAATATTTTCTCCTATTCTATGGGTTGTCTGTTTACTCTGATGATTATTTTTTTTGCTGTGCAGAAGCTTTTTAATGTTTTCAGTCCTATTGCCCCTCCTCCACCACCACCATCCCCTTTTGTAAAGGTTATTGCTGTTGTCAATTGCTGAGAATTTCTGGCATTGTCTAGTGGGAAACAACCACTTCTGACTCTTTTTTTAAACAGGCTTGAACATATGCATTTATTTTCATCCCTTCAGATAAAGGGCAAGGTGACAGAGTAGATAGGGCAAAATCCAGAGAGTCCTAAGCACAGGAGCTTCTGTCCATGGAATTAGGGTGTTCACCCTTCCAGCACATGGACACATTCACCAACTCAGAAGCTCATCAAATCCCAATGTTTGAGAGTTTTTATAGAGCTAATCGCCAGCCCCCAACCTGTTCCCCTTCCCAAGGCCAGTGGTTGGGGCTGAAAGTTTCTCTACAAGCCAGTTTTGGTTTTCATTTTTCTGTCAGCTAAATTAACTACTGCATAAGCATCTATTTTTGCTGCTTAAAATCTCTCCTCTTCTGTTCTTTTTTTTTTTTTTGGTAGCTTCAAGCCATCTAAAATTCTTTTAATGTCATTATACTGCAGTTCCAAGAGTGAGTGGATGCAAATGCTGGCATTCCGTCATGTTTAACCCTTATTATCCAAACAGAATTACATGTCAACCATGTGCTGGGAATTTTAAAAAATGAATATAACCTGCCCTGTTTCCTCCAGAGCTTCCTCATAGAAAAATAAATTTAAACTTACCTATATACTAGGTAAGACAGTCTTCCAAAAACTCACTTACCCTTTCAATCAAATAAGCAACAATGTTGGATAAATGTTAGAAAATCTTTCCTGCTGTTTTGGGCTATTCCTGGGTAGCTCTGTTAATAGAAAACTAAAGCTGTATCTTGCCTATTAGTCTGGTTTTTTTTTTGTTTTGTTTTGTTTTGTTTTTGTATGTGCAAAGTTACTCAAGGTAGAATATCCAAGCCTTGGATGATTCATTGAGATGTCATTTCCGAAACTAATCACTTCTCAAAGTTATATTTCAACCAGTTGAAAGAAAAGGCATTCATTGCCAGGACAGGGAGTCTTGGATGGAATTCCAGACATCTGTGAGGAGCCAAGTACCCAGAATGATCTAGTCTTCTCTCAGAAAGGAAAGGCTGTTAGAAAGAACTGACAAACAGCTGTGACAGCTTATATAGGTTATACTACACAGACACAAACTAAAAAAATGAGGGCACAAGAAGGAAACCAATACAAGAAAATAGAGTGAATCATTTGTCAGTGGCATTCATTCAATTGTTCTTCACATATAAATATATAAATATACATAATGATGCTAGAAAGCAGCAAGGTCTGCATGAATCAATTATATCACATTTTATGGCCTGAACACTGTGCTGGTAGCAACTCCAAAGAATTCTTCTTCTATCAATGTGCTACTGTTGATCTGTGTAACTTTGCAGCAATTTCCAAAAAGAAAAAAAAAATTCCCGAGGAAAAGGATTGTATGCAGACTATGTTCCTGTTGTTTGTTCTTTAGGTTCCCTCACCACTCAGACTGCTCTAAAGCAGCGTTAAACTCATAAGTGAGACTCAGTGTGTGTCTGTCAACACAGTTTATATGCACATTCTAGTATGACAAAGCAAACTGTATCCACTTTATAGAAAAATCACAGGAAAAATAATAAGTTGTAAAATATTATTGATACTACCACATCCTGATTGCTGTCTTGTCTACTTCCACAAAAGCTTTCACTTTGATTGGGTGAGGGGAAAAAAAAAAACCTAAATTGTTAAATATGGTAGTCTGTCATTTTATTAGAAAAACCCCTTCTCAGTCCTTGCCATAACTATATACACATTTCAGTCAGTGCAAGGGAGAGGAAGAAAGAGAAAAAGAAGGGATTCTGACAATAAAAGTGCCATTTATCCCAGCCAAAATGATGCTGCCATTGTCCAGCCCATGGGGACAGTCTCTTTCTTTCATTCGAAGATTTTTTTGAAGTCACTGAACTTAGTGGGTGAGAGACCAGGACCAAAACCAGGTAAAGTGAGAGACAATTACTTGATCTCTTTTTCCTTTAAACATCATTCATTTGCCAGGTAACCACACCAGGAAGAAACAGAGCTAAGGAACTAGCCATGCACTGGACAAGAAAGAGGCAACATAGGAACTTCAGATATGTTTGGCCATCTATACTTTCACGTCACTGAAAGTCATCCCTTACCTTAATATTACTGAATTAGAAGATGCTTTCAGCATTTCAACAATTTATTTTAACTTTTTGAAATACAGATGAATTGCTTCACTTAATGTTCTCAACTTTACAGTAGGAAAAATTTTCATTTCATCACAAGAATCATTCTGAGTGGGCAGGAGAGGAAAATGCAAAAGGTCAAGAATATATCATTTCACTTCTCTGTGGCTGTCACCATTGAGTCTCTGAGCCAAGTCATGAAAATTATGTATAATCCCCAAAGTTTTTGGAAAGAGGAGATTTCTTTCCTTTCATTTTCTTCCTTGTTTCCTTACTTTGAAGAATTGGATGGCATCACCTATGTTACTCTAAATTTGTTTTACTGTCTTCTTTCTCTCTCCCTTTCCTTTCTCTAAGTTCTAGTTCTCTGACTACAAACCTGCATAGATTTCTCCCTATTATGTAACCTGATAAAAAGAAAATTTTCACCTCTCAGGCTTTCTTTTCTCTCCTTATTCACACAAAGGTGCTGACAACAGAGGTTGAGTGAGAAGGTAGGATGCCAGATTTTTTGTTTGTCCCTTGAATTGGGAGAGGAGAATGGTCAATTCTAAAGTAGGTATTCATATCCACTTCCAAATAGATATGAATGCAATCAAGAGCACTAAGCAAAGTCAGCCTAAGAGAGGTGGAGGACCTCAAGGAGAAGACCAGCATTCACCATGGCACAGTATTAGCATGTCCATAGGGCAGCAATAGTTGACAGAGGTGGCTACATAATTTTTCTAAAGAAATAATAATAACTCCCAATAGGTTGCAAGCAGTATGCAGGGATTTCATAAGTTGTCAAATGTCTCAGTATGGAGATTTAAAAGTATTGATGGAGTAGGAGGCCTTAGCAAAAATTATTAAAGATAAAACTTTCAGAATAACCCAAACCTTACTTCTTGTACTCCCAAAAAAATAAAACTAACAGAAGCTCAAAGTATAAAAACTCTCTTATCTTCCCACTTGGTATTATGTAAAGATTAATAGCCTCCCAAGCTGAGGAGCATTAGCAACTACTCTTTGAAACTTTTTACCGCAACTATATTGAAAAATGTGTCTTCTGTACCTATTGCAATATCTGACACATAAAGGTGCACCACCAATGTTGGAGGAAAAAAAGAAAAGAACAAAAGAAGACAAAAAGAAAAGGAGAGACAAAGAAATGAAAGGGGGAAGGAAGGTATAAAAGTGGTAAGAAAAGATGGAAAGAGGGAATGAAGGAAACAGGGAAAGGGGGAAAGAAAGAAAGGCAAGAATAAAGAAACATTTTCTTTTCCTAATATTTAGCAGCTGAATCACAGTGATATTGATTGCCTTTTTCACTCCTATACAGTTAACAAGAAACTCTGAGGACTGTTAGAGAAAAACACAAACATATAGTAGATTATCGCCATTATAAATTCATGTTTTCTGCCATCACTTGAGCCCTCACTACTATCACCCTTTTAATACCTGTTGTCAATGTCACCTCCCACTTCCCCAATAGCTAGTTTGTACTTTGCCTTCTTTGCAGCTCACTTTTCACTCACAACAGAATTTAATAAGAAAATTGAAACCATTAACTTTTAATGTTCTGCCCTTCTACCTATAAATTAATTTGCATCCACATCATTGCTTGACTTACAGGTCCAGATGTTGAGGAAGTTCTCCCTCTACTAGAGTTCAACTGTTCTTCATATTCTCTTGATTTTGTCTCTTGCCATTTTCTGGAGCATTTCTTCTTTTGTCTTCCATCTCTTTTATGTATCTTTATTTTATTCCCTTTTTATTGTATTTTTCTCAATACTAAAACATACTGACATACTCCTTATCCTAAAAATGATCTTCCAAAATTCCATGTCATTTTACTGTGTCTAGTCACTTTTCTTCCTTTCTTAACAACCTTCTAAACAAATATCTTTTTTGAAGATAGCTCTACTTCTTTTACAACCCATTCCTCAAACACTTTAATGTGTTTTCTGTCCCCTACAATGTTATTGGGTTTCTAATGACTTTGCAATTACCTCTATGACGTTGAATTTGAAGTTGCAATACACAACAAAGTTGTGTTTTAAAATTATGATTGTACTAGCTCTCTATACTGCATCTTGACATCGACTGTATCCACTTTATAGAAAAATCATGGGAAAAATAATGAGTTGTAAAATATTGTTGATACCATCACATCCCGATTGTTGTCTTGTCTACCTCCACAAAAGCTTTCACTTTGATCAGGTGAGGGGAAAAAAAGCTAAATTGTTAAATATGGTAGTCTGTCATTTTATTGGAAAAACACCTTCTCAGTCCTTGCCATAACTATATACCTATTTCAATTAGTGCAAGGGAGAGGAAGAAAGAGAAAAAGAAGGGATTCTGACAACAAAAGTGCCATTTATCCCAGCCAAAAGGATGCTACCATTGTCCAGCCCACGGGCCCAGTATGGTCTTCCCTTTTCGTAAGTCCTCCACCCTGTTTCTTCTCATTATGCTGCACATTCCCAGTTCTTTTACTGATTCGATGTCTGTGCCATTTTTTCCTCTTTTGTGAGATCTTCATCCTCTGCCTGTCATCTCATCATCTGTGTCTCTAGTTATTCTACCATCAGCCTGGTGCTCCTCATAAGTGACCTCATCCTCTACTTACATGCTGATGACCTCCAAATGTATGTCACCAGTCTAGACTTTTCCCCACCTCTTCAGACTCATCTATCAAACTTCCATTTAGAAATGTTCTCAATATTAATTTCCAGAACACTCACATTTGACACATCCAAAACCACAGTCACCATCTTTATCAGTCAGGATCCCAACAGATAATTGCTGATACACTTGAAATAGGATAATTCAAGGAGATTTACTAATAAGGACACTATTTATGAAGATACCAGGGTAGAGAAATCACAAAAGAAAGTTGAGCAACACAGGGCGCTCCATCACAGGCCAAAAGAATGAAGAAAGAAAACATTAATGAAATCTTGAAGAAGAAAATCTGTACAATTATGAGAAAACATCATTGTCTATTTGGATCCATGTAAGTCAGCCTTATAGGATGAAAAAATGAATAGAGAGTACCTCTAGTGAGGCAAACAGTAGATATCCAGTGCAATGCATCCCTTAGCTTCTTAGCATTCACTTTCATCACTTTGTTGGGTGAAAGTGTAAAACATCAATTCAGGGAATTCAAAATGCCCCACCTGCAGGGAGTATCCATTCAGTTATTACTCCATGTGAATGCTACAATATTAGTCCAACTGATATTCCTCATATAGGGTAGTATGGAAAGAAAGACGAAAGAAACAGTTAAATAAACAGAAACATAGCTGTTACAGTTCACAACTCTGTCGCTTGCCATGAGGACAAATTTGGTAATCCCAGCTCCTTTTTCCAACACTTCTCCCATATTCCCCTTATCCTTTGCCAACACTGCACAAAATTATTTGCCTCATAGAGTGACTGCACAAAATTATTTGCCTCATAGAGTCACCCAAACCTTATCTCTGCAGGATCTGTGTCCATGGCGTTATCTCTTTTTTTTTTTTTTTTTTTTAGCTAACACCATTTTACAGTGACTGTAATATTTGGGCAAGGGAATATTAAGAGACTCTCTAGGGAATCCCCTGGATTCTAAAAGGAGTCTTTTTCTCGTTGTTTAGCAGCAAGCCAATTTGTCTCTAGTTATTAGGATTAATCACCCCAGCAGTTAGATAATTGGCATAGGGTCCAGAAAGGCCAGGGGACTCATCTTCCAATTTGTTGGAATCATGACTGTTTTTTCCAGTGGAAGAAGCCCTACCCTGGGGACTAGGATCACCAAATCCACAAACTGAAGATCATGGGAAAAGGAAGCAAGAAATCTAGCAGAAATAAAGGTTATGGTGAGAGATAACTACTCTCATCTCTCTACCATGTTTGACACACCTGTATACACACTCTGTGAGAGAGACAGCACCATATATTAGTTATTTGTTTAAGGCATATATCACAAGCTGCACAACAGCTCCTCCAAACATCAGAAAGCATGTGTCTCAGATTTCTCCAAAATTGAATAAATCCTAGCAGTTTATTTTATTGTTCTTCCAAGCCAACTGTTTCTGCATGACAAGGGATGTGCTGAAATCCTTGATAATTACCAGTGAAATCCTTGGTAAAGAGCCCATTGCCACATTTCCTCTGTAATCATGAATCACCTCTACTTAAAAGCATTGTAGTATAGGACCTTATGGCATGGGTAAGGCATTCTGAAAGTATTGAATGGTGGTGCTAGGAGAAGCACTGTAGGCAGGAAAGACAAATCCGTGTGTACAACTTTGTGTCTCATGTCAAAACCCAACAGAGAGCATCTACCACAGAGTAAGAACACAGTATGATTTGCCTCATGGATGTCTACCAGCCTCTGAAATAATCCACCCTTGTGCTTTCACAATGGGCCTATGAATGGGATTGACACGTTGGCAGGGATGGAGGCTGAACATGGGCTCCTTCTAATCAAGGTTTATTGGGTTAGTGTCAGCATTGAAAGTCTAACCTATCAACTGTCAACAGTCAGAGACTGATGATAAAACTCAATATGGTTTTATAACTTGTGGAGATTAACCACACACTTGGAGGTAATGGATTATTTTGGATTCCTTCAGCTCTGAAGGTGGGCAGCGATTTGTCCTTACTGTGACTATGTGTGTTCTTGGTGGGGATTTGCCTTTCTTTCTGCAATGAGTTGTTAAATAACACCAGTTTTCAAAGCCTCACTAAGGTCTGATTTACCAAACAGGATCCTGTAGCATATTAACCTGGATGAGAGGACCCACTTTATCACACAAGAGGTGTGACAGTGTGCACATGACTATGGAATCTACCAGTCCTACTATATATTGCTTCACCTGGAAGTGTGTAGAGTAATTGGACATTGGAATTGTGTCTTACAGACACAATTTAAGGCATCAGTTTGGGGATGGCACTTTGTATATATTTGGGATACTCTCTTTGACATGCAGCATATACTTTGAAGCAATAACTGTTTTATGATACTGTGCTGCTAATAGTGACAATATATGAGTCTGGAAATGAAGAGATGGAAGTAGAATTGGCCTCCCTCAACATAATTCTACAGGACCCACTTAGGAACTTTGTGCTTTCTATGTGAAGGAATGCTTCTATCTGTTGATATAGTATGCACTTCATAAAATATAAAGCTACAGATGTTCCTTTATTCTATATGCCTGCAAATTATTAAGAAGAAAAGTGAGTTATTATATTGTTAGGGGTAATCTCTGATTGTCATAATGAGATAAGGTGGCTGCTACATAATGAAGCTAGGGAAGAAAATGTTAAAACTATGGGGATACCTTGGATCTTCTCTTAGCACTTCCATGCCCAATCAAAGCCAAGAATAGACTACTGCGGCACCCACAGTCTTACAGGGGCAAAGTAAACAAGGTTTACATAACCTATGGGTGAAGATCTTAGTCACTCTACTGAACAAGAAAACCTAAATCCACAGAATTGCTAGCTAAGAGTAGGGAGATCTAAAATGAGTACTAGAAAAAGCACATAATAAAAGTCAAATATGGTTTTGGAACCAACTAGAGGAGCAGAGATAGTTTATTTCACTGTACCCTCTGTTTTGAGGCTTTTTTTTAAAAAAAGAAAGAAATTCAACTTGCTTGAAAAGTCAATGAAAGAACAGAGAGAACTTATCATGGATATGAGTAGATCCAGGCTCTAAGGGTGGACATTGTCAGTGCTCTTGACCCCAAACATTTCCATGCATTGTAATGGTTTCTTGTTTCATGCTTCTACCATTTTCTGCCTGAGTACTTTCTCTGGTTTCAGACACATTTGGTTAGCACCCTACAGGAAGGTGCCGAAGGTGCCAGGCAGCTAATATCCCTGTAATCCACCCTCAATATATCATAAATGGGTGTCGATTGATAATTTTCCAGCCTTCTTGCCACTGGGCTTGGAAAACTCTGAGGAGTATTTTTCACTCACTATCTACCAGAGATCACTGATAACATTGAGCCCTAGCAGTCCATAACCTGCTTTTCAATGTGCCCTTCTGTGTCTGCTTCTGTATTTCTTTCCTACTGCTGCTGTAACAAATTGTACAGTGGCTTAAAACAATACAAAGTTACTATCTTACATTTCTGCAGGTCCGAAGTCCAAAGCAGGTTTCACCAGGCCAAAAGCAGGTGTTAGCAGAGCCATACTTCCTCTGGAGGCTATAGAGGAGAATCCATTTCTTGCCTTTTCAGCTTCTAGTGCCCGCTTCCTTTATCTCCCAAGAGCATTATTTCAATCTCTGCTTCTGTAGTCATGTGGCTTTCTCCTCTTCTGTAATCAAACCTCCACCTACTTCTCTCTTAGAAGGACACTTGTAACAACATTTAGGGTTCAGCCTAATAATCCAGGATACTCTCTTCACCTCAAGATCCCTAACTTGATCACATCTGTAAAGACATTTTTACCAGATGAGATAACATTCACAGGTTCTGAGGATTAGAACGGGCTATCTTTGGGAGCAATTATTCAGCCTGTGACAGCTTTCTTCCCTCATCTGACTCACTTCATTTGCTTTCCTACCATGCTTCCTGGAATCAGCTCTCAAACAAACTACTTGCATTTAAATTCTAATCTTACAGTCTGCATCTGACATTAGGATAGCTGCAATTACTTACTGGTGATTCCTGTTAACAAACCCTCTCTCCCTTGATTCTAGCAATAAAACATCCTGTAAATAATAATAATATTCCTGTAAATAATATTGTATTGCCTTTATACGCAATTTTCTGACAGTATGTTTAAAATGTCACATACCAGTGTTGATAGTTTAGGTACCAATGAATTTCCAAATCTTAAGGACCACAATAACATACAGGAATTGTCCCCTACTGTCTTCCTCAGCAAGCAAGTTTCTCCCCCAAATATCTTGGACTGGTTTCATTTCTACAACTGCACCAAGTCTTTTCTTCCTGCTTTAGGTATTTTGTTCCTTCTATCCCAAAGTTAAATTCTGCCATTCATTGCTTAGTTAAGCCCTACTCATTCCTCAGGTCTTACTGTAAACATGCCCCAGAATGATCTTTGACACCCCATCAAAATTAAGTCTCCCATTTATAGTAGAGCCCATAACATCTTCTAATTTCCCCCTTTTTTATCTCTTGTCACCATTTGCAATTATATGTGAATCTGATTAGTCCTGAGCATCTGCTACCCTAGTAGCCTCTAATTTCACAAATCAAAGGTCATATCTGATAAGTTCATAAACACAGTGCCTATTAGTAGGTCTGCCACATGGGAAGTAATCAGTGCATATTTTGTGAATAAATGAATAAAGAAAAAATGAATAAAGGAAACTCTAAAAGCCACCTTAGTCTTGCAATGCATTGTCTGGGCTGGATATCTCATATAAAAGGAGTGAATATGCTTTTTATTTTATTTTATCTGTTTTTGTCAGGAGTGTAGTTCAGAATATCCTTTTAAATGCAATGAATAAAATATTTAAATTCCACAAATAATCTTTTCTTTTCAATTTTATTCTGAAGGCTATAAATATTTAGTGTTTTGTTCACTTTTATATTTTATAGCATAAGCTAATTTCTCTTCTCTGCAAAACAGATAAGCAGTATTACAATCTATGTAAATAGGTAGCATTAGCATTTGTGGTTCCTAATCTTAGCTAAGCACTGGCATTCATTAAGACCATTTATCTTTTTTTACTTTTCTCCAATTTTCTTCTTTTTCTTTGTGCTTATTTCTCAAAGCTAATCTTCTTTGGACTGTTTTTCTTTTCTAGGCAGAAGCAAGAAAAACAGTAACTATCATTATCAATTTAAACATTGCACAATGAAGATGAAAAGTCGTTCTTCTTTTTTAATGGTTTCCTTCTGTTTCTTTCTTCTATGATTTACAACAGTTTTCATACAACTATGTTTTCATAATTTCCTTTTCCTATCTACAACTTCCCTACCATGTTTTCATGCCATTCCAAGGACTCACTCAATCATCACCAAAAATTTTTCAACCAAATTGGAAACTCAATTTATTTAAAGCTCATTCATTTAACAAATTCATTCAACAAATATTCATTCATTCATTCACTCATCCACTCAACAAATATTCACTAAGTACATATTCTAAGCCACTCTTAGAAGCTAAGGATTCAGCAGAGGACAGAATAAAGTGCCTGCTTTTATAAAGTTTAGAATTTCTGGCACAAGCTAAGAAAGTGATGGTATAAATAACCATATCAACATAGGATACAAGGGCTCTAGGAAAAAAATAAAATCAGTTAAGTGGAATAGGAATTGTCTTGGGGCATTTGCATGAGGATGATTCCTATTGTGAACAAAGCAAAAACTTTAATGAAAAGGTGACTTTTATTCAGGGTTCAGCAGAGAAACAGAATAATAGGATGGAGTGAGAGAGAAAGAGAGGTTTATTTTAAGAAACTGGCTCACACAGATGTGCTGGTAAGTCTGAAATATGAAGAGCTGGCCAGCAGGCTGGAAATTCCAGCAGGTGTTAATGTTGCAGTCTTGAGTCCCAAAGCAGTCGGAAGGCAGAGTTCCTTCTTCCTCAGGGGACATCAGTCTCTTAAGACTCTCAACTAAATGGACAAAGTCCATCCACATTATAGAGAGTAACCTGCTTTACTCAAAACCTACTGATTTAAATGTTAATTACATCTTTAAAACTACCTTCACAGCAACATCTAGGCTGGTATTTGACCTAACAACTGAGCATCACAGCCTAGCCAAGTTGACACACAAAATTAACTATCACAGTGACATTTCAGAAAAACTTGGAAATTTGAGAAAGAATAAGCCACGTGCCTGTTGGAGGGAGGGGAGGAAAAGTTTTTAGGCAGGGGACACAGCAGTGCAAAGCTGAAGTAGAGTGTTTATGAGCAGGGAGGAAACCAGTGGAGATGAAGCAAAAGGTGTGTGTGTGTGTGGACTGAGGGGAGCATTACTGGGCTCTGATGTCTCAGAGGTAGTGAGGGGTCATACTACAAAGGCTTTGGCGAGAATAAAAACAACTTTGGATTTTACTGGGTTATAATCAGATGGGTAACATGATTTGGCTTTTTTTAAGGATTGCTCTGAATGCTAGGTTAAAGATAGACTACAGAGGCACAAGGGTAGAAGAGGGAGACAAATCAAGCAGCAATAAATGAGGGAGGAGATGAGTGGTTTTGACAGAGATGCTGAGAAATATCAGATCCTGAATATACATATAGGCCTCATAGTGCTCTTCTTTTCAGTTCCTATATTCAAAGCACAGCATTGATTGCATATTTAGGTAACAAAAGGTTCCATTTACTGAAATTAATTAAACCACTGAGTTTTAGACACAGAGAATTTAGATAACAAGGGTTACCTCCATTGTGAGGGTTGGACCTAACAGAATCTTCTAATGGATCATATGTGGGTAGAAGTGGGGAGACTAGAGTAACTCCAGCTGCATAAAAAACTGGAAAGATGAAGTTGAATTTACTCAAATGCAAATAATTGCAGACAAACAAGTTAAGTTTAAGATGTTTACTAGACATCTGAATGGAAAATAAGTGGGCATATAGACAAATCTGGTGTTCATGGGAAAGGTTTAAGCTGTAGATACAAAATTAAAAATTGTCAGTATATAAGGCAAGTGGTCATTTTGAAGGATATCAGATTGGCTACCGAAATGTTTCCCCAGATTTTCCTTCCTATATGGTTCTATGGTAGGGTGGGCCAGACAAGACATTTGTCTAAGATTTGGAAAGCAGAAGTTTGCCAGAAGGCACAAAGTTCTGAAGTTTGGAGCACCAGGCATTGCTGTAAACATGCTGATGTTGTCACTGATCGGCTTGTGCACCTTAATGGCATGGGGCAGTAAGCAGGCTACAATTCCTCTAGCTCCCACCAAATTTCTTTCTCCATCTCCTCCAAGGTCTGGACCCACCTAGGTGTAGTTCCCTGAGGAAGGGTACTAGCCTCTTCCACTTTGTCCAAGTTGGAGGCAGGTTCCAGTTTCTCCTTATGAAATCCAGTTTCTGCTCATTTATTGGATCTGGGTTTTTCCCACTCTCCCAAGCTTCACATCCAGATTTTCTTCCAACTGCCAGCCATTGAGGATTTCCAATAACCTTAAGCTCATACCATATGCAGAGCCAACAGCCCTCCACAGACTTCACCAGCAACCAGAGCAGTTATAACACCTGTAATGAATCTCTTATTCCATATCATTCATGGGGGTTTTGCTTCCCTGATCAAACTCTAACTGATGTAAATGGCACTTAAAGCTGTAAAACTAGAGAAAATTACTTAAGGATTATAACATAACTATGGAAAATAATATGTAAGGATTGGGCCTTGGCTCAGTCCTATCTTTAAAGGTCAAATTTATGAGAAAAAAAGAAGCAAGCAAGACTGAGAAATAGCAACCAATATGTTATAAAAAAGAAAAGCAGAAAGTTTTAGAAAAGAGTGTGACCAACTACACCATATATTATTGATATGTTAGGAAAGATAAGCAATGAGAGTTGGCCATTGTACCAGATGGAGTTAAGTAAGCAAAGAAGATTCACAATAGGAAAGAAAGATTGAACTCAACTCCACTGAGACGATGGTGAGAGGGATTTTAGAAGGAATGGTGAGCTAATAGAAAAGTCCTAGAGGACACTAGGAGAGGTTGGTCAATAAGATTAGGCCATTTGTGTTTGCTAATTTGGTGCTTATCCAAGTTAGACTCCTACACTCCCACAGACCAGGATATAGGGGTGCTATCTTTCTTGATGACTATATCTCAAAGGGACAGCTCTCAGGTCCTTGAGAAAGACAGTCCTGAGTTGTAAAACTGACAAGAGTCTGAGAGATTTGTATCAAAGGGACAAAGATAGAACTTACAATTGCAAGTGTTCTGAAGTAAATGATCTAAGAAAAGGGAGGTCAGAGGCCTGTAGTCAAGAAGAAATCTGCCTAAAGTTTAGTCAAGCTACAGGGAATGTTAAAGCCTGTCTTGGCCAGTTTATCAATGGAGAAATCATTAGTGATCTTTGAAAGAGCAGTTTTGGAGCTCAAGGCAAGGGACTGAAGTGAGTAGGTTCAAGAGAAAAGGAAAGAAGAGGAAAAAGAGACAGAATATAGACAGCTCTTAAGGAATTTTGCTGTAAAGGAAGTAGAGAGATGACCTGATAGCAGGAGGCAGAAGTGGCAACCAAGAGAAGGTATTTTCGATGAGAGAAATAACTGCATGTTTATATGCAAATAAAACTGATCCAGGTGAGAGTGAAATATTAATCATGCTTACAAAAAAGAGGAGAAATGCTGGAGGATGTTCTTGAGTAGTCAAGAGAAATAAGTTCTAATGTACAATTTAAAGGGTTGGCCTTAGATAGCAGCACTAACTGCTAATTATATTAACAGGAGGAAGGGTACAGTCTTTTAGATTCAGGGGCAAGAAGGAGGGAAGATGTATTGGTGGTAACGTGTGAAGGTCTCTTCTGTTTGCTACAAGAGAAAGTATGATTTTCAGCTAAGCATGAAAATGGAGGATAAACTGATAAAAGCATAAAAATGGAGGATAGACTGATAAAAGATTAAGATGTGAGGAGAAGATATGATACTGTTAGCTGCCCAAGAACAATAAAAACATGAATGGACTGGAAAACATCAATTGCCGAGGCCACACTAAGGGTTAACTAAAAATTAGTGCCCATAAATTTAAACTGAGACCAGTCAGCATAATTATGCTTTCTCCAAATTAAGTTTTACTGTTACAGTGCAATCGAACAGTTTGTGAAGAATTAGATTTGACCAGGATGGGACGTTTGCCATGTCAGCATGTTAAATGTAGAAACTTTGAAGATTATATGTTCATTACTACAGTTGTCCCTCAGTATCCACAGGGGATTGGTTTCAGGAACCCCAACGATACGAAAATCCATGGATGCTCAAGTCCTTTATATAAGATAGCATAGTATTTACATATAACTTATGCATAGCCTCCTATATACTTTAATTATTTTTAAATTACTTATAATACCTAATACAATGTAAATGCTATATAAACATAGTCATGAGTAGCAATAACAACTCTCTCAATGGCAGATCACATATATGCAAATGGTCCATACGATTAAAAGGGAGCTGAAAAATTCCTATTGCCTAGTGACTTCATGACACTCATAACATCATAGCACAATGCATTACTTATGTGTTTGCAGTGATGCTGGTATAAACAAACCTACGGTCTCCCAGTGATATAAAAATATAACAATATAATTGTTTACAGTACATAGTACTTGATAATGATCATAATCAACTGTGTTACTGTTTAATGTATTTACCATATTATGCTTTTAATTGCTATTTTAAAGTGTATTTCTTCTTTATAAAGAAAGAAGTTAACTGCAAAACAGCTTCAGGCAGGTCCTTCAGGAGATATTCCAGAAGAAGACATCATTATCATAGGAGATGACAGCTCCACGCACGTGAGTGCCCCTGAAGACCTTATAGTAGGGCAATACGGAGGCGAAAGACAGTGATAATCCTGCCCCTGTGTAAGCCTAAGCTAGTGTGTATATTTGTGTCTTTATTTTAACAAAAAAAAAATTTTAAGAGTTTTAAAAAATAAAAAATTTTTAAAGTAGGAAAATGCTTATATAAGAATTTAAAGAAAAAAATATTTTTGTACTACTCTACAATGTGCTTGTATTTAAGGTAAGTGTTATTACAAATGAGCCCATGATAAGGCAGTAAGTAACTCAGATATAAATCCAGTATGGGGTTTCAGAAGCTGGGCTCCTAATCACTTCATTGCAGATGTCTATGAATTAAATGGCCTGCCTGCAGCTATTCAGCATAAAATGTGGATAGATTTTAATTAGAAAATTAGTTAGAAAGACATACACCCATGAAACAAAGACTGAGAAAAACAGATTGGTATCATTATATTATTATACGGTGCTTACAGATTAGAAATTCACATATAGAATATAGAATAAGAGTTGTCAGAATGGATTTTAAAGCATGGGTAGTATATGAAGACAAGGAAGGAAACCACCCCAGATGGTGGGATAGAAGTAAGTCTAGGAAATGGCCTTGAACCTAGTGCATTGAGGAAGAGAGTAACAGATGAGGCAGGGATAAGGTGAGATTGAGTTTGGATAGGGGCAGTGGGAAGTAAATCTTGGAGGAGTTAGCCATGGGAATAAATTTGTAGAGTAGGGGTTTTACAGAGGATTCCTTAAGATGTATCCAACAGAGTTTACTAAGCTTGATTGGTTGGTATTGTGAATGCCTTCTGATGAGTCTCGTAAGAGCAAACCACACTTGATCCCATGGGGCATGAGGGAGCCAGGAGCCATGGGAATGTATGGAGAGGAGGGGCTGTGGCTACATTATATTCATCTTTTTCCCTCCCACTTCCTTAGCCCATTTTCTTTACCAACACCTATTAGATATTTTTAAATGTTAAATAGAATAATGAATAAGTATTAATGGGATTTAATTATTAACTGAATAAGGTAATAAAGAACATTTTTGTCTGTTTCTTAAGTACTTATTTCCTCCTTTTATCAAATTTTTAATTTTATAATTGATATATAATAATTATATATGGTTATGGGGTACAAAGTGTTGTTTCAACACATGAATACATAGTATAATGTTCAAATCAGGGTAATTACCATATCCATCATTCAATGCGTAATGTCTGTGTTTTAAAATTTTTCGTACACCTAGAAAATATTAATGACAAAATGTTGACAAGGGAAAGAAGTTTAGAAAGAATAAAAGTTTCAGAGCACCACGATAAGTATAAAAACTGTGTTTATCAGCAATTCACTTGCGTATGTCAGAATTGCTCATTAGTGGAGTAACAGAAGTCACACCTAGCAACTAAACCTGTTAAAAAAAATAATGATTTCTAGTCACAAATTTATTGTGCAGTGCCAGAAGAATAATGAAGAGAAGTGTATCTTTCTCCTTTCTTTTTTTCCTTGTCCCTGGGTGGGAAGCATGAGAGCAACACAATAATAGCAGCAGCTGTGCGTTTAAATATCTCCGTCCTACTGAAATAGGGTTGTTCAGTGAGATGCAAACCTGGTGTGTAATTATATATTTACAAGGCATACATAATAATAGCTGGATGCTAAACACTAAGGAAGTAAAATGAAAAATAAAAAAAATACTGAGTAGTGAATATAAAGAAGCTACAAATACTCTGCTGCTCAGCGTACCATGCACAGTCCTTTATGAATAAATTTCATGTGTGCAAATGAAGTAAGAGAAGTTAATTTGACAGCTAACAATATCAAGTGGATAAATTACCCTTTAGAAAACTGTTATGAATTTAGATAGTGTTTCTCCCAATTTTCTCAAGCTTTGGTGGGTGAAATTGTTAGACCTGGGTTTTTCTCGCTTCTAAAAATAGAATTGTAGTGATTCGTGGTTAGTGAGGTGGTTTGAACTGTGTCAACTTGCTTAATCTGAAATCTGTTGTCCCAGAATTCCCTGCAGGGTTCTGCATCAGAGCAATGTGTATGCAATTTGGAAAACAGAGGTAACATAGCAGCCATTGATTGAAGTAGTTATATTTACATGCAATGACAGAAACAAGCAAAGATGCCACAGGTTCTAACTTGTCCTCCTTCTCCCTGGCTCCACATCCAGCTTTTTTCCCTCCTGCCAGACTCACCAGCTGTGGCTTCAGGTCCATCTACAGACTATGAGTTGTGGACCTTCAGAAGCAGCTGAAGCAAAGAAATTCCCACTGATTACTTTACTTTATTAAAATAAAATTTTTTAAAAATTTTGTTATTTCAATAGCTTTTGGGATACACATGATTTTTGGTTACATGGATAAATTAGATGATAGTGAATCCTGAAATTTTCAGGTGCCTGTCACCCAAGTAGTGTACATTGTACATAATATGTAGTTTTTTTTATACCTACCCCTCCATTTTAATCTCTCCCTTCTGAGTCTCTAAAGTTCATTATATCACTCTATATTCCCACAGCTTAGCTCTCACATGTAAGTGAGAATGTACAGTTTTCGGTTTTCCACTCCTGAGTTACTTCACTTAGAATAATAGCCTCCAGCTCCATCCAAGTTGCTGCCAAAGACATTATTTTGTCTCTTTTTATGGCAGAGTAGTATTCCATGGTGTATATATACCTATACATACAATATTTTTTTATCCTCTTGTTGGTCTACACTTAGATTAGTTCCATATATTTGCAATTGTGAATGGTGCTACTATAAACATATGTTTGCAAGTTTCCTTTTCATATAATGACTTTTTTCCTTTGAGTAAATACTCAGTAGTGGGGTTGCTGGATCAAATGACAGTTCTACCTCTAGTTATTTAAGGAATCTCCATACTGTTGTCCATAGACGTTGTACTAATTTACATTCCCACTAGTGATGTAAAAGTGTTCCCTTTTCACCACTTCCACATTAACGTCTATTGGCTTTTGATTTTTTTAATAATGGCCATTCTTGCAGGAGTAATGTGGTACCTCATTGTGGTTTTAATTTGCATCTCCCTGATTATTAATGATGTTGAGCATTTTTTATACTTTTGTTGGCCATTTGTATATCTTCTTTTGAGAAATATCTATTCATGACCTGTGCCCACTTTTGATGGTATTATTTCTTTTTTCTTGCTGATTTGTTTGAGTTCCTTGTAGATTATGAATACTAGTTCTTGTTGGATGTGTAGCGTGCAAATATTTTCTCCTATTCTGTGGGTTATCTGTTTGCTCTGCTAATGATTTCTTTTGCTGTGCAGAAGCTTTTTAGTTTAATTGCGTCCCATTTATTAATTTTTGTTTTTGTTTCATTTGCTTTTGGGGTCTTAGTCATGAATTCTTTGCCTAGGTCAATGCCTAGAAGAGTTTTTTCAATATTGTCTTCTAGAATTTTTGTGGTTTCAGGTTTTATATTTAAGTCTTTGATCCATATTGAGTTGACTTTTGTATAAGGTAAGAGATAAGGATCCGGCTTAATTCTTCTGTATGTGGCTTGCCAGTTTTCCCAGCACCATTTATTAGATAGGGTGTCCATTTCCCAAGTTATGTTTTTGTATGCTTTGTCAAAGATCAGTTGGCTGTACAAATTCGGCTTTATTTCTGGATTCTCTTTCTGTTCCATTGACCTATGTGCCTACTTTTATGCCAGTACGATGCTGTTTTGGCAACTATAGCCTTGTAATATGATTTGAAGTTCAGGAATGTGATGCCTCCAGATTTGTTCTTTTTGCTTAGGATTGCTTTGACTATTCAGGCTCTTTTTTGGTTCCATATGAATTTTAGGATTGTTTTATTTCTAATTCTGTGAAAATGGTGTTGACATTTTTCTAGCAATTGCATTGAATCTGTAGATTACTTTGGGCAGTATGGTCGTTTTCACAATATTAACTCTTCCAATCCAAGAGCATGGGATGTGTTTTCACTTGTTTATGTCATCCGTGATTTCCTTCAGCAGTGTTTTGTAGTTCTCCTTGCAGAGATCTTTCACCTCCCTGGTTAAGTATATTCCTAGGTATTGCTATTATTATTATTATTATTATTATTTGCAGATGTTGTAAAAGAGATTGAGTTCTTGATTTGATTCTCAGCTTGGTCACTGTCGATGTATGGCAGTGCTACTGATTTGGGTACATTGTTTTTGTAACCTAAGACTTTATTGAATTCACTTATCAAATCTAGGAGCCTTTTGGAGGAGTCCTTAGGATTTTCTAGTTATACAATCATATCATCTGCAAACAGTGATAGTTTGACTTTCTGTTTTCCAATTTGGATGCTCTTTCTTTCTTTCTCTTGTCTAATTTATCTGGCTAGGACTTCCAGAACTATGTTGAATAGGAGTGGTGAAACTGGGCATCCTTGTCTTGTTCCTGTTTTCAGGGGGAATGCTTTCAACTTTTCCACATTCAGTATGATGTTGGCTGTGGGTTTGTCATATACGCCTTTTATTATTTTTAGATAAGTCTCTTCTATGTCTGGTTCACTGAGAGTTTTTATCATAAAGGGATGCTGGATTCTGTTGAATGCTTTTACTACATCTATTGAGATGATTATATGGTTTTTGTTCTTGATGTATCACATCTATTGACTTGTGTACTTATGTTAAACCATCCCTGAATCCCTGGGATGAAACCTACTTGATCATGGTGTATCATCTTTTTGATGTGCTGTTGGATTCAATTTGTTGGTGTGTGTTGCTAATGTTTTGTTGAGGACAACTGCGTCTATATTCATCAGGGATACTGGTCTGTAGTTATGTTTTATGTTATGTCCTTTCCTGATTTTGATATCAGGATGATACTGGCTTCATAGAATGATTTAGGGAGGATTCTCTCTCAGTCTTTTGGAATAGTTTGAATAGGATTGGTATCAATTCTTCTTTGAACATCTGGTACAATTCAGCTGTGAATCCAGCTGGTCCTGGGTTTTTTGTTGGCAATTTTTTTTATTACTGATTCAATCCTGCTGCTTGTTATTTGTCTGTTCGGGGTTTCTATTTAATCCCGATTTAATCTAGGAGGGTTGTATGTTTCCAGGAATTTATCCATTTCCCCTAGGTTTTCTAGTTTGTGTGCTTAAAGGTATTTGCAGTAGTCTTGAATGATCTTTTGTATTTCTGTGGTGTCAGTTGTAATGCCTATAGTTTCATTTTTAATTGAGCTTATTTGGATCTCCTCTCTTCTTTTCTTGGTTAATATCACTAATGGTCTATCAATTTTATTTATATTTTCAAAGAACTAGCTTTTGTTTCATTGATCTTTTGTATTTTTTGTTGTTGTTCTGTGCCAATCTTTGCTATTTCTTTTCTTCTGCCAGCTTTAGGTTTAGTTTGTTCTTGTTTCTCTATTTCCCTGAGGTGTGACATTATGTGTTGATTTGTGCTTTTTCAGACTTTTCGATGTAGGCATTTCGCACTAAAATTTTCCTCTTAGCAATGCTTTTGCTGTATCCCAGAGGCTTCAATAAATTGTGTCATTATTATCATTCAATTCAAAGAATTTTTAAGTTCCATCTGGATTTATTTATTAACCCAGAAATCCTTCAGGGGCAGATTATTTAATTTCCATGTATTTGTATGGTTTTGAGTTTGGAATTGATTTCTAGTTTTATTCCACTCTGGTCCGAAAAGATAATTGATATGATTTTGATTTTTAAAAGTTTAATGAGACTTGTTTTGTGGCCTGTCATATGGTCTATCTTGGAGAATATTCCATGTGCTAATGAAAAAAAATGTATATTTTGCAGTTCTTGCTTGCTTATTGCTAAGGTAAGCATCTAGTGCTGTCCCAAAACCCTCTTATTGCCCCTCCATCCTTCAGGAGGAAACACCACCCTCCTGGATTCTTTCTCGACGTGTAACCTGGGGCCCTGGAGCTGGCCCTGTGAATGACGGGGGATCAAAACCAGGTCCTGTAGCTACTGGGGGGAGCTGAAGTGGTAAGACCACATGCTTGGGTATAAAGTTCTGTAAATATCTGTTAAGTCCATTTGTTCTGGAATCTGGTTTAAGTCCATTATTTCTTTGTTGACTTGCTGCCTTGATGATCTGTCTAGTGCTGTCAGTGGTATGTTAAAATCTCCCACTATTATTGTGTTGCTGTCTATTTCATTTATTTGGTCTAGTAGTAATTGTTTTAGAAATCTGGAGCTCTGTTGGGTGCCTATAAATTTAGGATTGTAATATCTTCTTGTTGCATTGGTCCTTTTTTCGTTATATAATAACCTGCTTTGTTTTTTTTTAACTGCTGTCGCTTTGAAGTCTGTTTTGTCTGATATAAGAATAGCTATTCCTGCTTACTTTTGGTTTCCATTTGTGTGGAATATCTTTTTCCACCCCTTGCCTTGAGTTTATATGAATCCTTTCATGTTACCTGAGTCTCTTGAAGACCACAGATATTTGATTTGTGATTTTTTATATCCTTTCTGCCATTCTGTATCTTTTAA
Source organism: Gorilla gorilla gorilla (assembly GCF_029281585.2). Classification (NCBI taxonomy): domain Eukaryota; kingdom Metazoa; phylum Chordata; class Mammalia; order Primates; family Hominidae; genus Gorilla; species Gorilla gorilla. Next base: position 138,337,002 of record NC_073227.2, read on the forward strand.
GTGGAGCATTTAGGCCATTTACATTTAATGTTAATATTGAGATGTGAGGTACTATTCTCTTTCATCATGTTAATTGTTACCCAGATTGTGTGTTGTTATTGCTGTTGTTGTTGCTGTGTTATTTTTTTACAGGCCCTGTGAGTTTCAGGCTTTCAAGAGACCTATTTTGGTGCATATCAAGTTTTTGTTTCAAGATTTAAAACTCCTTTTAACAGGTCTTGTAGTACATATTTAGTAGTGATAAATTCCCTCAGCATTTATTTGTATGAAAATGACTTTATTTCCCCTTTATCTATGAAACTTAATTTTGCTGCTGGACACAAAGTTCTTGGCTGGCAGTTATTCCGTTTAAGGAGCCTGAAATAGGACCACAATCCCTTCTGACTTGTAAGATTTCTGCTGAGAAGTATGCTGTCAACCTGATAGGTTTTCTTTATAAGTTACCCGATGCTTTTTTCTTTCTGCTTTTAGAATTATTTCCTTCACATTGACATTAGATAGCCTTGTGACTATATGTCATGGTGAAGATCTTTTTGCAATGAATTTCCCATGAGTTCTTTGAGCTTCTTAGATTTGGATATCTAGATCTCAAGCCAGGCACGGGAAGTTTTCCTCAATTCTTTCCTCATATAACTTTTCCAGATTTATTGTTTTCTTTTCTCTTTCAGGAACACCAGTGATTCATAGGGTTTTCTGTCAGGCTTCTGAGCCCAAGCCTGCATGTATACATCCAGATGGCCTGAGACAACTGAAAAGTACAAAAGAAGTGAAAGAGCCAGCTCCTTTCTTAACTGATGGACAAACCTTACAACATTCCATTATGACTTGTTCCTTCCCTGTCCCAACTGATTGATCGATGGACCTCGTGACATTCTTCTTCTGGAAAATGAGTCTTATGATCTCCCCACCAAGCACCTTGCGACGCCAACCCCTGCCCGCAAGAGAAAAACCCCCTTTAACTGTAACTTTCCACTGCTTATCCCAGTCCCATAAAAGTGCCGCATCTCTAACTCCCTTCACTGACTCCTTTCTCGGACTCAGCCCACTTGCACCCAAGTGAATAAACAGCTTTGTTGCTCACACAAAGCCTGTTGGTAGTCTCTTCACACGGACGCATGTGATATTTTCCATTTTACATAATCCCATTTTTCTTGGACACTTTGCTCATTTCTTTTGATTCATTTTTCTTCATTTTCATCTGATTGGGTTAATTCAAAAGTTTGTTCTCAACTTCTGAAATTCTTTCTTCTGCTTGTTCTATTATTAATACTTTTCACTGCATAATTCCCTAAGTGTGTATTCCATTTCCAGAAATTCTGATTGGTTTTTCTTTATGATAGCTATCTCTCTAGAAAATTTTTCATTCATATCCTGAACCGCTTTTTAATTTCATTATGATGGTTTTCACCTTTCTCTCATATTTCACTGAGTAGCTTGATAATCAACCTTCTGCATTCCTTATCTAGTATTTCAAAATTTTCATCTTGGTTAGGATACATTGCTGGAGAGCTAGTGTGATCTTTCGGAGGTGTTATAGAACCCTTTTTTGCCATATTACGAAAGTTACTTTTCTGGCTCCTTCTCAATTGAGTAGACTATTTCTTCTAATTATTCTTGAATTTATGTTTGATTTGACTGTTTTTAAAATTTCTTTTTTCCCCTAATCATGTGATTTTAATGCTGATGGTTTATTACAGACTAATTCTATACTTGGTGATTTCAATGGTAAAGACTCTGTTAGACTTCCTTGGCTATAGACAGTCTTTATATAAATGGTTTTCTCATATGCTGCTTATAGTAGCAATGTGCTCAGTGTGTGAGCAAGTTTACTGTTGCCTATGGGGTTGGAGTGTTAGTAGTCTCTTGGAGCTTATTTCATTCTCCCATGTCATGCACTCCTTTATTTATTAATTTTTCCCCAGTATTTTATTTAGTGGTTTGATGGTTCAGGCTTCAGGACAGTAGGGGAGGTGTCCCTGGGTAGGAACCAACTGTAGCTAAAGCAGGTGGGTAAATGCAATACTCAGTGATGAAAAGAGGTCCCAGCCTTGAGAGAAGTGGCTGGAGGAGCTCTCCGTGAGTCACACTGAGGTCATGTCAACAGAAAGGGGGGAAGCCACCTAAGCTCCCCTAACAGTTCAGTAGGAAAGCTATCCACCCCTCAGACACACTCCTGCCTCAGCTCTCTGGCTATTCAGATTAGACAAGCACCTCTTTTCATCTGTAGGAATGTGGATGTTCCAAGTAGTGGGGGATTGTGACTCTGTCTCTCATGCAATCCTGAACCTGGAGGGTGCTCCTCCAGTGGGGATGCAGTACCCTGACACGTTCCAGAAAGTTTATCTATAGTGGCACCTATGCAGAGTTCCTGTGATAGAAGCCCCCACTGTGTCTGCTGTGGTGGGTAAGTGGGGAAAGATGTCCCCTACTCTAAGACCCTTCGTGTGCAGTAGGGATATCAGACTGTTGGGTTAGAACTGCAGACTTGCCGTGCTGAGCCAAGCACTGCAACTGTACCTCTGCTGAAAGAAACTTCCCACCAGTGCAAAGATCTGGTGCTCACATTCTGCTGTCCACATTCCTCTGTCCCACAGGGTGTTCTTTTAATATGGTACACTCCCCCTTCCCCTACGAGTGGGAGTCCGTGGGATCCAGACTACTGTCAGTGTTGTTGCTTCTCTGGGTCTAGCTGCCCAGCAAAGTTACTACACTCAAGGCTGGTGCTGGGAAATGTCTCCAAGGGATCCAGTGATGTGATCTTTCCTCAAGTCTCCCAGCAGTGGGTAGCAGCATCAGCTCTAATGAGGGTGGCAATGGAGTGACATAGACTCTGTGAGATTCTTTAGTTATAGATAACCTTCGTTTGTTGGCTTTCTTGAATGCTGGTTATAGAAATAACGAACTTGTCATGTGGAAAGACCCAGGACCTCCTGGTTAGCCAGAGTGCTGCAGACAGTGGTGATAGCTGAGGTCGCACAGCCGTTTTCTCCTTCCTGGGAGCAGTGTTATTCTATCAAGAGATGCTGTAATGGACTGTGTTGATTGGCCTCCAGTCAGAAGGTAGTGCTTGCAAAAGAGCACCACCTGAGGTGGTAGCAGTGGGATTTTTGCTTGCCTTATGTTGCCCAGGAGGGTAATGGTTTCTCAGGCAATGGGTGGGGCCATAAAGCTCCCAAGAGTTTCTGTCCTTTGTGTTAAGCTACCAGGGAGGATGTCGAGGCAAAGCCAGATAGGGGCTAGGTCAAGCAGGTTTGTACTCTGACTCTCAGCACACAGGGCAGCAGCTCCTGTGGGTGTCAGTGGATGGGGGTAATTCTCAGGCCACTGGGTTGATGATCCAGAAGGAAGTGCTGCTGTCTCTGCTGCACAGGAGGCTTCACACAGGGAGTGGGGTGTAGCAGTCAGCAGTAAGCTCTATGCAGATCCCATGCACTTGGTGAGGCATATCCTCTTCCTGCAGTGTTCTACTAGCAGCAACAAGCTAAGTTCCTGGCAGCCTGCACTCAGAACTCCCAACTGACCCAGGTCATAAGCTTTCCATCAGAGATAGCAACCTTGGCTTTCAGTGAGGCCTTCCCATCCACCCGCAAACCTGGGAGCTGGCTTCTGCACCTGCATTCCTGGATGCAGCACTCCCTCAACCCACCTTCCCCACCCCACCGCCACCACCACCGCTACCCAGCCCTGGCCAAGGGAGTTCATTCCCACCTGAGGTTATATCGGTTATATTGTGAAACCCAGTTGGGGGCATCTTTCAATCTGTGACCACTGCTTGAATTATATTTTGGCTGATCTCCACAGGGTTCCCTGTGAGGAACAATAAGGAATGGTTTCCCTTGGTCTGGACTGTTGATTGGGAGTGCACACAATGGTCTTCCCAACACTCCTCCTACTTTTATGTTCCATGACCCTCCCCAGGCTGGCACCTGCTCTGGGTAGAGTTAAGGTCTTCCTCTGTGGCCTGAACTTTCAAGCTCCCAGTTGGGGTATGTATCCTGGAGGCAGTCTCTCCCCCTCTCTCACTCAGAACTCAGAGGCCTTCATCTAACTCAAGGTGTAGTCTGCAGCCTGATACTTCCTTCAAAGGGTCTGTGGATTTCTTCAGTTTTCCTGTTCAGTTCCTGTGCCACTTCTGGAAAAAAAGCTCACAGCTTGAATCTCTACACACTATTTTGTCCTTCCAAGTGGGGGAGAAATGCTAGAAATGCCTCTAATCCACCATTTTGCGAAAAAGAAAAAAAGAAAAAATCTAAAATATAATTTAATAAATTAATATGCATACATTTTAAGTGTAGTTCAATGAGTTTTGACAAATATATGCACCCATTTGTATACATGCATATGCCTACCTTTACAAATGAGATATTAATTTGATTATATTTCTACCACCCAGAAAGCTCCCTTCTCCATTTGTAATCAATGCCTCACGTCCCCATCCCCAGAAAACCACTGATCTGACTTTTATTACTCTAAATTCATTTTTCCTATTCTAGAACTTTGTATACGTGCCATCATATATTAAGTACTATTTTGTGGTTGGCTTCTTTTGCTCAGTATGTGTTTGAGAAGTGTCCATGTTGTATTCATCAATATTTCATTCGTTTATTTTATTTTTTTTTTGCTTTGAGTAGTATTCCATCATATGAATATGCCACAATTTGTTTATTCATTCATTTATATTTGGCTGGTTTCTGGTTTTCAGATTTACAAATAAACAATTCTGAACATTTCTCTGTGTGTCTTTATGTGACAGGTTTTCACACATTTAGGTAAATACAGAAGAGTGGAACTAGTAGGTCATATATAGGGAGTGGATATTTAAATATCCACTCACATATAGAGAGTCCATATTTAAACTAAACACAGCCAATTTTTTTCTAAAGTGTTTGTGCTGTTTTATACTCCCACCAGCAATGTGTGAGAGTGCCAATTATTTCACATTCACTCCAACACATGATACTAAATCTTTTTAGTATTAGCCATAACAGATGGTCTGAAATCATACTTCATGTTGGCTTTAATTTATATCTCCTTAATGACTAATAGTATTTTCATATACTTGTTAACCATTAGTATCTTCCTTTTTGAAATGTCTGTTCTAATTTTTTGGTCTTTTTAATTTTTTAAATTAAATTATTGAGTTATAGGAATTCATTTTACATTTTGGATATTTATTTAGATTTATGTACTGCAAATATTTACCCCTAGTCTGTGGTTTACCCTTTTATTTTCTTAATGATATCTTTTGAAAAGTTTTCAATTTTGGCAAAATTCAGTTTACCTTGCTTTATTATTCTATGGCTAGTGTTTTTTATAACCTGTCTGAAAAGATCTTTGCGTAATGTAAAATTGCAAGGTTTCTTCCCATGTTTTGTTTCTAGAGGTTTTATCTTTTTTGACTTTTATATTTGGGCTTATGATCAGTTTCAAATTATATATATATATCATATATATATGATATGAGTTATGCTGGAGGTTTACTTTTTCTGGATGAAAAATATGTTCTTCCAGTACTATTTGTTGAAGAGGATTTTTACAAAAAATATGCTAGAATTTTGACTGGGATTATGATGCATCTATAGATCTATTCAGGGGAAAATGACATCTTAAAAATTCTAAGTCTTTCAATGTTGCAGGAAGTCAGGGACCCCAAATGGAGGGACCAGCTGAAGCCATGGCAGAAGAACGTAGATTGTGAAGATTTCATGGACATTTATTAGTTCCCCAAATTAATACTTTTGTAATTTCTTATGCCTGTCTTTACTGCAATCTCTAAACATAAATTGTAAAGATTTCATGGACACTTATCACTTCCCCAATCAATACCCTTGTGATTTCCTATGCCTGTCTTTACTTTAATCTCTTAATCCTGTCAGCTGAGGAGGATGTATATCGCCTCAGGACCCTGTAATAATTGCATTAACTGCACAAATTGTACAGCATGTGTGTTTGAGCAATATGAAATGTGGGCACCTTGAAAAAAGAACAGGATAACAACAATTGTTCAGGGAATAAGAGAGATAACCTTAAACTCTGACCACCGGTGAGCTGGGCGGAACAGAGCCAAACTTCTCTTCTTTCAAAAGCAAATGGGAGAAATATTGCTGAATTCTTTTTCTCAGCATGGAAAATCCCTGAGAAAGAGAATGCGCACCTGGGGGTGAGTCTCTGAACTGGCCCCCCTGGGCGTGGCCGCCTCTTATGGTCCAGGCTGCAGGGGTGAAATAGACCCATCTCCCATAGCACTCCCAGGCTTATTAGGAAGAGGAAATTCCCACCTACTAAATTTTGGTCAGACTGGTTGATCTCAAAACCCTGTCTCCTGATAAGGTGTTATCAATGACAATGGTGCCCGAAACTTCATTAGCAATTTTAATTTCACTTCGGTCCTGTGGTCCTGTGATCTCGCCCTGCCTCCCCTTGCCTTGTGATATTCTATTACCTTGTAAAGTACTTGATGTCTGTGACCCACACCTATTCGCACACTCCCTCCCCTTTTAAAACTCCCTAATAAAAACTTGCTGGTTTTTGCGGCTTGTGGGGCATCACGGAACCTACCAACATGTGATGTCTCCCCCGGAGGCCCAGCTTTAAAATTTCTCTCTTTTGTACTCTGTCCCTTTATTTCTCAAGCTGGCTGATGCGTAAGGAAAATAGAAAAGAACCTATGTGAATATTGGGGCAGTTTCCCCAATATTCCAATCCATAAATATATGATATAGCTCTCCATTTATTTAAAAATTTTCCAATTTTCCTCAGCAACATTTTGTACTTTTCAGTGTAGACATCTGCATATCTTTTGGTAAGTTTATTTCTCTGAGGATTTTATGTTTTTCGATGCTAGATTTTCAGAGAGTTTCTAGAAGGAATTTTGTTTCTTTTTATGTTCTTTGTCTTACAGGTTCCTTAGAACTGCAAATAAAGTCAATCTTACTTCTTCCTTTCAATCTCCATGTCTATTCTCTTACTTTCTTGCTTTATTAGACTGGCTAGGATTTCTACTATGACATTGAATAAAAGTGGTAAAAGCAGACATCCTTGCCAGGAAAATCCTGGTCTTAAGGAAAAATACTCACTATTTCACCATTAATATGAGTTTTGCTATCAGAATTTTTATAGATTTTCTCTATAAAATTTCCTTAGAAATACAAGAAATTTCCTTCTATTGCTAGTTTTGGGAGTGTTTATCATGTATGTGTATTGAATTTTGTCAAATTCTTCTCCATCTATTGATATGACCAAATTTTTTTCTCCTTTATCTGCTAGTGTAGTGAATCACCGCATCAATAGTTTTCAAATTTTCAAGCGATCTTGTGTTCCTGGGATAAACTTCACTTGATCATAATGTATTGACATTTTTATATAATTCTAGATTTTGTTTGCTAATGTATTGTTGAGGACTTTGTGTCTGTGGTCAGGAGGGACATTGACCTGTAATTGTCTTTTTCGTAGTTTTTGTTAGGCTTGGTGTCAGGGTTGTGCTGGTTTCATAAAACGAGTTTAGTTGGTTTCCTCTGTGTTTTCTGAAAGATACTGTGCCAGGTTGGGATTACTTCCTTGAATGTTTTAGAGCATCATCAGAGAAGCCATTTATAACTGAAGTATTTTCATAAAGCTTATTTATTGAAAATCAAGTTTCTTTAAGCAATATGGAGCTCTTCCCATTTTTATATTTCTTCCTGAGGCATTTTAGTAAATTGTATTTTTCAGTACAATCAAACATCCCTTCATGATAAAAATCCTCAACAGATGAGGCACGGAAAGAACATATTTCAAAATAATAAAAGCCATCTATGACAAACCCACAGCCAATAGCATACTGAGTGGTCAAAAGCTGGAACCATTCCCCCTTGAGGACTGGAACAAGACAAGGATGCCCACTCTCATCATTCCTACTAAAAGTCCTAGCCAAAGCAATTAGGCAAGAGAGAGAAATAAAAAGCAACCAAAATTGGAAAAAAGGAAGTCAAACTCTTCCCTGGCAATATGACTGTATACCTTGAAAACCCTAAAGACTCCACCAAAAGACTTCTAGTACTGATAAATGACTTAAGTAAAGCTTCAAGATACAAAATAAATGCACAAAAATAAGTAGCATTTCTATAAACCAATAATGTCCAGGCTGAGAGTCAAATCAACAATGCAATCCCATTTACAATAGCCACAGTGAAAATGAAATATTTAGAAATACAGCTAACCAAGCAGGTGAAAGATTTCTACAAGGAGAACTGCAAAACACTGTTAAAGACATCAAAGACTACACAAATAAATGGAAAAACATTCCATGCTAAAATGACCATACTGCCCAAAGAAATTTGCAGATTCAATGCTATTCTTATTGAACTACCAATGTCATTTTTCACAGAATTAGAAAAAGCTATTCTAAAATTCATATGGAACCAAAAAATAGCCCTAAGAGTCCAAGCAATCTTAAACAAAAAGAACAGTGGGGAGGAGCCAAGATGGCCCAATAGGAACACCTCTGGTCTACAGCTCCCAGCGTGAGCGAGGCAGAAGATGGGAGATTTCTGCATTTCCATCTGAGGTACCGGGTTCATCTCACTAGGGAGTGCCAGACAGTGGGCGCAGGTCAGTGGGTGTGCGCACCATGCACAAGCCGAAGCAGGGCGAGACACTGCCTCACTCGGGAAGCACAAGGGGTCAGGGAGTTCCCTTTCCTAGTCAAAGAAAGGGGTGACAGACGGCACCTGGAAAATTGAGTCACTCCCACCTGAATACTGCGCTTTTCCTACGGGCTTAAAAAAACCGGCGCACCAGGAGATTATATCCCGCACATGGCTTGGAAGTTCCTATGCCAACGGAGTCTCGCTGATTGCTAGCACAGCAGTCTGAGATCAAACTGCAAGGTGGCAGCGAGGCTGGGGGAGGGGCACCCACCATTGCCCAGGCTTGCTTAGGTAAACAAAGCAGCAGGGAAGCTCCAACTGGGTGGAGCCCACCACAGCTCAAGGAGGCCTGCCTGCCTCTGTAGGCTCCACCTCTGGGGGCAGGGCACGGACAAAGAAAAAGACAGCAGTATCCTCTGCAGACTTAAATGTCCCTGTCTGACAGCTTTGAAGAGAGCAGTGGTTCTCCCAGCATGCAGCTGGAGATCTGAGAATGAGCAGACTGCCTCCTCAAGTGGGTCCCTGACCCCTGACCCCCAAGCAGCCTAACTGGGAGGCACCCCCCAGCAGGGGCAGACTGACACCTCACACGGCTGGGTACTCCAACAGACCTGCAGCTGAGGGTCCTGTCTGTTAGAAGGAAAACTAACAAACAGAAAGGACATCCACACCAAAAACCCATCTGTATATCACCATCATCAAAGACCAAAAGTAGATAAAACCACAAAGATGGGGAAAAAACAGAGCAGAAAAACTGGAAACTCTAAAAAGCAGAGCGCCTCTCCTCCTCCAAAGGAATGCAGTTCCTCACTAGCAACAGAACAAAGCTGGATGGAGAATGACTTTGACGAGTTGAGAGAAGAAGGCATCAGATGATCAAATTACTCCGAGCTATGGGAGGAAATTCAAACCAAAGGCAAAGAAGTTGAAAACTGTGAAAAAAGTTTAGAAGAATGTATAACTAGAATAACCAATACTGAGAAGTGCTTAAAGGAGGTGATGGAGCTGAAAACCAAGGCTCGAGAACTACGTGAAGAATGCAGAAGCCTCAGGAGCCAATGCAATCAACTGCAAGAAAGGGTATCAGCAATGGAAGATGAAGTGAATGAAATGAAGCGAGAAGGGAAGTTTAGAGAAAAAAGAATAAAAAGAAATGAGCAAAGCCTCCAAGAAATATGGGACTATGTGAAAAGACCAAATCTATGTCTGATTGGTGTACCTGAAAGTGACGGGGAGAATGGAACCAAGTTGGAAAACACTCTGCAGGATATTATCCAGGAGAACTTCCCCAATCTAGCAAGGCAGGCCAACATTCAGATTCAGGAAATACAGAGAACGCCACAAAGATACTCCTCGAGAAGAGCAACTCCAAGACACATAATTGTCAGATTCACCAAAGTTGAAATGAAGGAAAAAATGTTAAGGGCAGCCAGAGAGAAAGGTCGGGTTACCCACAAAGGGAAGCCCATCAGACTAACAGCGGATCTCTCAGCAGAAACTCTACAAGCCAGAAGAGAGTGGGTGCCAATATTCAACGTTCTTAAAGAAAAGAATTTTCAACTCAGAATTTCATATCCAGCCAAACTAAGCTTCATAAGTGAAGGAGAAATAAAATCCTTTACAGACAAGCAAATGCTGAAAGATTTTGTGACCACCAGGCCTGCCCTAAAAGAGCTCCTGAAGGAAGCGCTAAACATGGAAAGGAACAACCGGTACCAGCCGCTGCAAAATCATGCCAAAATGTAAAGACCATCGAGACTAGGAAGAAACTGCATGAACTAATGAGCAAAATAACGAGCTAACATCATAATTACAGGATCAAATTCACACATAACAATATTAACTTTAAATGTAAATGACTAAATGCTCCAATTAAAAGAAACAGACTGGCAAATTGGATAAAGAGTCAAGACCCATCAGTGTGCTGTATTCAGGAAACCCATCTCACAGGCAGAGACACACATTGGCTCAAAACAAAAGGATAGAGGAAGATTTATCAACCAAATGGAAAACAAAAAAAAGGCAGGGGTTGCAATCCTAGTCTCTGATAAAACAGACTTTAAACCAACAAAGATCAAAAGAGACAAAGAAGGCCATTACATAATGGTAAAGGGATCAATTCAACAAGAAGAGCTAACTATCCTAAATATATATGCACCCAATACAGGAGCACCCACATTCATAAAGCAAGTCCTGAGTGACCTACAAAGAGACTTAGACTCCCACACATTAATAATGTGAGACTTAACACCCCACTGTCAATACTAGACAGATCAATGAGAAAGAAAGTCAACAAGGATACCCAGGAATTGAACTCAGCTCTGCACCAAGTGGACCTAATAGACATCTACAGAACTCTCCAACCCAAATCAACAGAATATACATTTTTTTCAGCACCACACCACACCTATTCCAAAATTGACCACATACTTGGAAGTAAAGCTCTCCTCAGCAAATGTAAAAGAACAGAAATTATAACAAACTATCTCTCAGACCAAAGTGCAATCAAACTAGAACTCAGGATTAAGAATCTCACTCAAAACCGCTCAACTACATGGAAACTGAACAACCTGCTCCTGAATGACTACTGGGTACATAACGAAATGAAGGCAGAAATAAAGATGTTCTTTGAAAGCAACGAGAACAAAGACACAACATACCAGAATCTCTGGGACACATTCAAAGCAGTGTGTAGAGGGAAATTTATAGCACTAAATGCCCACAAGAGAAAGCAGGAAAGATCCAAAATTGACACCCTAACATCACAATTAAAAGAACTAGAAAAGCATGAGCAAACACATTCAAAAGCTAGCAGAAGACAAGAAATAACTAAAATCAGAGCAGAACTGAAGGAAATAGAGACACAAAAAACACTTCAAAAGACTAATGAATCCAGGAGCTGGTTTTTTGAAAGGATGAACAAAATTGATAGACCGCTGGCAAGACTAATAAAGAAAAAAAGAGAGAAGAATCAAATAGACGCAATAAAAAATGATAAAGGGGATATCACCACCAATCCCACAGAAATACAAACTACCATCAGAGAATACTACAAACTCCTCTATGCAAATAAGCTAGAAAATCTAGAAGAAATGGATAAATTCCTCGACACATACACTCTCCCAAGAAGTTGAATCTCTGAATAGACCAATAACAGGATCTGAAATTGTGGCAATAATCAATAGCTTACCAACCAAAAAGAGTCCAGGACCAGATGGATTCACAGCCGAATTCTACCAGAGGTGCAAGGAGCAACTGGTACCATTCCTTCTGAAACTACTCCAATCAACAGAAAAAGAGGGAATCCTCTCTAACTCATTTTATGAGGCCAGCATCATCCTGACACCAAAGCCTGGCAGAGACACAACAAAAAAAGAGAATTTTAGACCAATATCCTTGATGAACATTGATGCAAAAATCCTCAATAAAATACTGGCAAACCAAATCCAGCAGCACATCAAAAAGTTTATCCAACATGATCAAGTGGGCTTCATCCCTGGGATGCAAGGCTGGTTCAATATACGCAAATCAATAGATGTAATCCAGCATATAAACAGAACCAGAGACAAAAACCACATGATTATCTCAATAGATGCAGAAAAGGCCTTTGACAAAATTCAACAACCTTCATGCTAAAAACTCTCAATAAATTAGGTATTGATGGGACATATCTCAAAATAATAAGAGCTATCTATGACAAACCCACAGCCAATATCATATTGAATGGGCAAAAACTGGAAGCATTTCCTTTGAAAACTGGCACAAGACAGGGATGCCCTCTCTCACCACTCCTATTCAACATAGTGTTGGAAGTTCTGGCCAGGGCAATTAAGCAGGAGAAAGAAATAAAGGGTATTCAATTAGGAAAAGAGGAAGTCAAATTGTCCCTGTTTGCAGATGACATGATTGTATATCTAGAAAACCCCATTGTCTCAGCCCAAAATCTCCTTAAGCTGATAAGCAACTTCAGCAAAGTCTCAGGATACAAACTCAATGTAGAAAAATCACAAGCATTCTTATACACCAATAACAGACAAACAGAGAGCCAAATCATGAGTGAACTCTCATTCACAATTGCTTCAAAGAGAATAAAATACCTAGGAATCCAGCTTACAAGGGATGTGAAGGACCTCTTCAAGGAGAACTACAAACCACTGCTCAAGGAAATAAAAGAGGATACAAAGAAATGGAAGAACGTTACATGCTCATGGGTAGGAAGAATCAATATCGTGAAAATGGCCATACTGCCCAAGGTAATTTACAGATTCAATGCCATCCCCATCAAGCTACCAATGCCTTTCTTCACAGAATTGGAAAAAACTACTTTAAAGTTCATATGGAACCAAAAAAGAGCCCACATCGCCAAATCAATCCTAAGCCCAAAGAACAAAGCTGGAGGCAGCATGCTACCTGACTTCAAACTATACTACAAGGTTACAGTAACCAAAAGAGCATGGTACTGGTACCAAAACAGAGATACAGATCAATGGAACAAAACAGAGCCCTCAGAAATAACGCCGCATATCTACAACTATCTGATCTTTGACAAACCTGACAAAAACAAGAAATGGGGAAACGATTCCTTATTTAATAAATGGTGCTGGGAAAACTGGCCAGCCATATGTAGAAAGCTGAAACTGGATCCCTTCCTTACACCTTATAGAAAAATCAATTCAAGATGGATTAAAGACTTAAACATTAGACCTAAAACCATAAAAACCCTAGAAGAAAACCTAGGCAATACCATTCAGGACATAGGCATGGGCAAGGACTTCATGTCTAAAACACCAAAAGCAATGGCAACAAAAGACAAAATTGACAAATGGGATCTAATTCAACTCAAGAGCTTCTGCAAAGCAAAAGAAACTACCATCAGAGTGAACAGGCAACCTACAAAATGGGAGAAAATTTTCGCAACCTACTCATCTGACAAAGGGCTAACATCCAGAATCTACAATGAACTCAAACAAATTTACAAGAAAAAAACAAACAACCCCATCAAAAAGTGGGCGAAGGACATGAACAGACGCTTCTCAAAAGAAGACATTTATGCAGCCAAAAAACACATGAAAAAATGCTCACCATCACTGGCCATCAGAGAAATGCAAATCAAAACCACAATGAGATACCATCTCACACCAACTAGAATGTCGATCATTAAAAAGTCAGGAAACAACAGGTACTGGAGAGGATGTGGAGAAATAGGAACACTTTTACACTGTTGGTGGGACTGTAAACTAGTTCAACCATTATGGAAGTCAGTGTGGCGATTCCTCAGGGATCTAGAAGTAGAAATACCATTTGACCCAGCCATCCCATTACTGGGTATACACCCAAAGGACTATAAATCATTCTGCTATAAAGTCACTTGCACACGTATGTTTATTGCAGCATTATTCACAATAGCAAAGACTTGGAACCAACCCAAATGTCCAACAATGATAGACTGGATTAAGAAAATGTGGCACATATACACCGTGGAATACTATGCAGCCATAAAAAATGATGAGTTCATGTCCTTTGTAGGGACAAGGATGAAATTGGAAATCATCATTTTCAGTAAACTATCACTAGAACAAAAAACCAAACACCGCATATTCTCACTCATAGGTGGGAACTGAACAATGGGAACACATGGACACAGGAAGGGGAACATCACACTCTGGGGTCTGTTGTGGGGTGGGGGTAGGGGGGAGGGATAGCATTGGGAGATATACCTAATGCTAGATGACAAGTTGGCGGGTGCAGCGCACCAGCATGGCACATGTATACATATGTAACTAACCTGCACATTGTGCACATGTACCCTAAAACTTAAAGTAAAATAATAATAATAATAAATAATAAATAAATAAAAGAATTGGAAGAACTTAAAAAAAAAAAAAAAAGAACAAAGCTAGAGGCATCACACCTGACTTCAAACTATATTATAAGGCTATAGCAACCAAAACAGCATGATACTGTTTTGGCACAAAACAGCCAGAAATAAAGTTGTACACCTCCAACCATCTAATCATCAACACACTTGATAAAAATGAGCAATGGGAAAAAAGAATTTCTGTTCAATAAATGGTGCTGGGATAACTGGCTAGCCATATGCAGAGGAATGAAACTGGGCTCCAACCACATACAAAAAATAACTCAAGATGGCTTAAAGACCTAAATGTAAAATGTAAAACTATAATAAGCCTAGAATTAAACCTAAGAAATGCACTTCTCAATATTGGCCTTGGCAAAGAATTTATAACTAAGTCCTCAAAAGCAATTGCAACAAAAACAAAAATTGATTAGTAACACCTAATTAAGCTAAAGAGCTTCTGCACAGCAAGAGTGCTATCAACAGAGTAAGCAGACAACCTACAGAATGGTAGAAAATATTTGCAAACTGCATCCAACAAAGGTCTAATACCCAGAATCTATAAGGAACTTAAACAAATCAAAAAGCAAAAACCAAATATCCCCACTGAAAGTGGGCAAAGGACATGAACAGACACTTCTCAAAAGAAGACACACAAGTGGCCAGCAAACATATGAAAAAAGCCTCCACATCACTAATCATCAGAGAAATGCAAATCAAAACCATAATGAGATACCAACTCACACCAGTCAGAATGGTTTTTGCAAAAATGTCAAAACATAACAGATATTGGCAAAGCTGAGGAGAAAAGGAGACATTTATACACTGTTGATGGGAATGTAAATTATTCCAGCGGCTGTGGAGAGCAGTTTGGAAACTCCTCAAAGAACTAAGAATTGAACTACCATTCAACCTAGCAATCCCATTACTGGATATATTCCCAAAAGAAAATAATTCATTCTACCAAAAAGACACATGCACCCATGTGTTAATCACAGCCCTATTCACAATAGCAAAAATATGGACTCAACCCTGGTGCCCATCGACAGTGGACTAGATAAGGAAAATGTGGTACCTATATGTCATGGAATACTACACAGCCATAAAAAAGGATGAAATCATGCCTTTTGCAGCAACATGGGTGGAACTGGAAGCCATTATCCTAAGCAAACTGATACAGAAACAGAAAACCAAATACCACATGTTCTCACTTATAAGTGGGAGCTAAACATGGGATACACATGGAAATAAAGATAGCAACAATAGATGGGGAAGAGAAAAACTACCTACAGTGTACTATGCGTACTATGTGAGTGATGGGTTCACTCATATCACACAATTTACCTTTGTTACAAATATACATACGTACGCCCTGATTTTAAAATAAAAGTTGAAAAAAAGGAATGAAAATAACAATACAACAATAAAAAATATAAACAAAAATACAGTAGAACAACGTTTTACATAGTATTTACATTGTATGAGGTATTATAAGTAATCTTGAGATTAAAGTATACAGGAGGATGTGCATAGGTTCTTTGCAAATACTACACCATTTTATATAACGGACTTGAGGATAACTGTGGATTTTGGTATCCCCAGGCATCCTAGAACCAACCCACATGGATACCAAGAGATGAGTATATTCCTTTAATGGCAATTTGAAAACTTTGAAATTTGTCATGATTATATAAGTCTTTGTTCATAATTAAGTTCTAAGTTTACAGGGTTGATTTTATCCTAGTTTAGTCTGTTTTTAAATATAAGATTCTATTTTTAAATATAAGATTCTAAGTGAAAGAGTAACAGGTAAAATTGGAACCTTTTTCTGTAAAGCTTTTTTGGTATAGTTCAATGAAATCGAGAAAATGAATGACTCTAATGGCTGGGTTGCAAATTATTTTGTAAAACCAGTGATTTCCAGTTCTTTGTTTTAACAAAATTGAAGGAAGACCTAATCAATTCTGACGGGAACACAAGAAGACCCATCCTAAAAATGTCAAGTCTTCTTCACTGGCCACCTCGTGTTCTTCCTTATTCAATGGGCCGATGTACGAACTGACAAAGGCATTAGCGATGGTGGCCATGCGTGAGATCAGCTCTGTGATCTGATCTAGCTACCATCAGTGCTAACTGCCCAACCTGCCAACTTACAGGCCAGGCCAATGCTGAGACCCTGAAATATCACTATGTCTGGCAGGAACAGCCAGATACCTTGCCGTAGATTTATTACATTAAAACTTCCCATCATGTAGGATACAGTGTTTCATCCTCATAGGATTACATACATTTTCTTGGCATGGATTGCCTTCTCTGCCTGCAGCACTTCTGCCAGCACCACTATTTCTGGACTTTCAGTAGTAAAGAAGTTGAGATTTTTTTTTCCACTCTTACCCATGACAGGTTGAGGGCTGTTCCCAGGGACACTTACTGTTTAGCATTTCTGGTTTGCTTTGCTCAGGGGACCAAGAATACTCTTGCAAATCGAGTAAGTCCTCTGAATAAGAGTGGCAGTTATTTGCAATAGGAAGCCATTAATAAGCCTAGAAATGGTGAATGCCTAAGAGATGTGGGCAAGACACTAATAGTGTCTACTAGAAATAAGTTTCAGTTTTCCAACACATTATTTTTGTGGTAACATGGATTATAAGGATTTGTAAGAATTATTTTTAGAAAATGTAATGAAAAAAATTAGAGCCTTTCATGGTATTGCAAAAGACATATATAATCAAACACTTTAAAACTTATAATTCTTGAAACTATTCTATACCCGGGATAACCCAAATACCAACAAATAAAACTGAAATTAAAGAGTTGGATTTCCAGGTTAGTTCATGCTGTTATAAATGGCAGTATCTTCTTTCAAAGGCTGAAAAATATTCCACTGAATACATATACCACAATTCATTTTTCACTTAAATAAAGCATACTGAATATTTACTATTTTATTATACTTACAGCTTATTTTTCATTTAATATTGGTTTTTTGTTTGTTTTTTATGTGCTTTGTTGTTTTATCCTGTTTATTTTTGTTTTTCTTTTTTTCTGTTTGGAAGGAACTAGAAATCTGAATACTATCTTCAACTATAAAATGGGGATTTGGGTGATAAATTATTTTATTTCTAAGATCTTTTACAGATGTTGTATTTTATAATTTTATAAATAGCGAAAAATACATAGTATTAAAAATTATGAATAAACAAGACAAACAGTAGCCACATAATTAGAATAGTTGTATTGTGATATGCTCAAGTTAGTTTAAAACTATTGACAAAATATTCAGGAAAACACTATATTATAACATGACAGCCTAAAAGTATTCTCCCAAGACTTTTATTATTTTTTTAAAATTACTGTGAGAAAACTGAGGAATAAAAAGAGTATCTGTTCAGGCCGGGCATGGTGGCTCATGCCTGTAATCCCAGTACTTCGGGAGCCCGAGGCAGGTGGATCATGAAATCAGGAGATTGAGACCATCCTGGCTAACATGGTGAAACCCCATCTCTACTAAAAATACAAAAAATTAGCTGGGCATGGTGGCAGGTGCCTGTAGTTCCAGCTACTCGGGAGGCTGAGGCAGGAGAATGGTGTGAACCCGGGAGGTGGAGCTTGCAGTGAGCTGAGATCACGCCAATCATGCCAATGCACTCCAGCCTGGGTGACAGCATGAGACTCCATCTCAAAAAAAATAAAAAGTATCTGTTTAAAAACATGCCCGGGGCCGGGCGCGGTGGCTCACGCCTGTAATCCCAGCACTTTGGGAGGCCGAGGCGGGCGGATCACGAGGTCAGGAGATCGAGACCATCCTTGCTAACATGGTGAAACCCCGTCTCTACTAAAAATACAAAAAAATAGCCGGGCGTGGTGGCGGGCACCTGTAGTCCCAGCTACTCGGGAGGCTGAGGCAGGAGAATGGCGTGAACCCGGGAGGCGGAGCTTGCAGTGAGCTGAGATTGCGCCACTGCACTCCAGCCTGGGCGACAGAGCCAGACTCCGTCTCAAAAAAAAAAAAAAAAAAAAACATGCCCGGTTACTATTATTAAAGAAGAAAGGGCAATGATGAAAAACGAAATGTTTCTTCTTAGAAATTAATTTATCCATAATGGAAACTGAGATAAAAGAGAATGATGAACATCTCATTTTGTCTCCAGTTCTTAGCTCCAAAGACAATATTTCCAGCATTCAGCATTTGTTTTTCAGCTAATACAGGGAGCTGACTCCATTCTGTTTTACCAATAAATCATTTAATGGAAAAGCTATTGTCAGAATGAGAGAAAACTGCCAAGTATAGTGAGAGAGTACATCCAATGGTATTAGGAGATGTAAGTTCTAGTTCTGGTTGTACCATCTAATAATCTTAGTCCTCCTGAGCCTCTTTTCATATTAATCCAACAGAGATAATAATACCATTTACCACACAGCATTCTTTTAAGTCAAAAGAGACAACATATGTGAAAAGAAACTGAAAGCTGTAATATGAGTTAGTTGTTGCAATTGTTCATAAGCCTGTAAGTCAGGATTCTCTTGTTTCATCCTAGAGGCTATGCAGTCAGTAGGAGAAAAATGGAAATCTGCAAAATGGCTTTGGTTTGGTTAGTAATGATTTTCCCATTACTAACCAAAATATACAGCAAAAGAATAGTACAATAAGAAAAGAATTTTTCAGTGTTCAGAGTCAAGAATTCAAGATAAGGTAACTAGACATTGCAGTTTTTCTAGTGTTTTGGTGTATAAATTCTCCTCAACTTACAATGAAGTTACTTCCCAAGAAACTCATCATAGATTAAAAATATTTTAAGTAGAAAATGCATCTAATACGCCTAACCTAACGAGCATCATAACTTAGCCTATCCTACCTTAAACATGCTCAGAATACTTACGTTAGCCTATAGTTGAGCAACAGCATCTAACACAAAGCCTATTTCATAATAAAGTGTTAAATACCTCATATAATTTATTGAATACTGTATTGAAAGTGAAAAACAGAATGCTTGTATAGGTACCATCCTAAAGTTGAAACCATTGTAAGTCATGGGCAGTCTATAATTATTAATAACACCCCAGTTTTTTTGCTAAAGGTGCCCTGCTTATCCAGTAAATTACATAACCACCATAGGGTGCTAATAGGTGCTAATAATGTGCTGTCTCAGCAGCAGGTTCATATAGGCAATAGTGTGAAACTCTCCAATGTTCTAGATATATAAGGTGCAACCAAATTTTACTCCCAACCCCCTTCTGGAGAGAATGATGAAACCAGCTAAAAGAACAAGGTAATTATTGGGCTCATTGATATGTATTCTAAAAAGCATGAACACTGTGGTTAAAGTTTCTAACTGTCCACCAAAATCCATTTTCCTCTTCTGCCATAGAAATAGTTGTATCTATGACAGGGCTGCCAACCAGGGAATATATTTCCTTGCATCCCTTATGCCAAGTGTTGCCATTTGCCTAAGTTTCTATTAATGAAATGTTAGTAGGGGTGATGTGTGTCTCTTTTAGGCCTGCCTGCAAAGCATGTACATGCCCCATGGTCTTCCCCTTCCCACAGGTATAATCCATGACAACTAAGCTTTCATGGTACTGATGACCATCACATGACAGAAAGAAGCATCTGTGTAGAGCAGAGCTGACTGTTGCTCTGGGTCACTCATCTCAGACAGTTCATTCAGAGATAAACTAGCTTTTAAGTCATTATGTTTTTAGGCCTTTTGTTACAATAGCCCCACTTCACCTGAGCTAACATAGATAGCTCTGAAATACATCTTTGGAAATACAGTGCAAGGGCCAAGGCAGAAGAAGGAGGAAACCAGGAATACGAGGCTTTTGAAGAGACTTGCCTGTTGAG
The DNA here is from genome assembly GCF_029281585.2 of Gorilla gorilla gorilla. Lineage (NCBI taxonomy): Eukaryota > Metazoa > Chordata > Mammalia > Primates > Hominidae > Gorilla > Gorilla gorilla. Next base: position 138,357,331 of record NC_073227.2, read on the forward strand.
GAAATATGGGACAAATGTGACCTAGGGAGCCAGCTGGCTGGCCTGAGTGAATTCCTCACTGTCTCCATCCATTTGCTGTGTCCAGAGTGAGGAGAAACTGGCTTCTCCCTCACACTGACGGCACGGTCAGGAAATGACAGTTGCGCCTAAGAGCTCACTTTTACTTGCAAACAGAGTTCTCAAAATAATTCAAAAGAAATGTCCCAGATTTCCAACTGATCATTCACACACACACACACACACACACACACACACACACACACACACCCAACCACCACCACCAACAACAACAATTCAACTCCATCTTTCACTGCTTTCTTTTGCTCACTGCCAAAGGGACTGAACTTACATAGCCTAGAGTTCTGACTCACCAACTCACATGGATAGAGGGATCACACTAAATCCTGGTTGACATAAGCAGGTACATAAAATCCACAAGGCATTTAAGGGGACACACTGGGAGGAGGTATAATAAACTGAACAAACAGAACTGGTGTTCCGATGATGCTGAACTTCTGCAAAGTACACAAGGTAATTGTAATATAAATATCATAAGAATGGCTAGTTACCATTAGGAAACATAAAGATTTTTCAAAATAAAAAATATGGTTTATGTATTTAAGATTCAATCACACAATTAAAAAAGAGAATAATCGGCTGGACGCGGTGGCTCATGTCTGTAATCCCAGCACTTTGGGAGGCCGAGGCGGGCAGATCACGAGGTCAAGGAGATCGAGACCATCCTGGCTAACACGGTGAAATCTCGTTTCTACTAAAAATACAAAAAAAAAAATTAGCCAGGCATGGTGGCAGGTGCCTGTAGTCCCAGCTACTCAGGAGGCTGAGGCAGGAGAATGGTGTGAACCCGGGAGGCAGAGCTTGCAGCGAGTCGAGATCGCGCCACTGCACTCCAGTCTGGGTGACAGAGTGAGACTCTGTCTCAAAAAAAAAAAAAAAAGAGAGAATAATCACTCCTAAACATTAAATTAGTGTGCATAAAATTCAAGCAGAATATGTATGTCACAACTCAAAGGGGAAAACAAATTTTAAAAATGAATGAAATATTAAGCCTGGAAGAAAGATACTTATTGTATAAATCATCAAGTAATAGAAAGACAAAACAGTAACACAAATAATGTAGACTTAAAAGTAAGTATAAACTAGGTATACAAAGAACATAATTAAGGGTAGCTATAAACCAGGAGCTCTGGAACAAAAAACCATGAATAGGCTGAATACTGCTATCATAATTCAATGACCCTCAGACTGAGTTAGAATCAAAGTTCAAATCAGAGAACTGGAAGACAAATAGAGGAAGTACTACATAATACACTGTATATTTTTAATAGAAGTCATTAGTGGAAAAAACAAGAGGCTTTTGTAAACATAAAAAAGGCTGTTAAAAAGAAATATGTCTAAAGCAAAATTATTTTCTAAAGTATAAAAATAAAGAGATTGATAAAAAATAAATGACAGCAACAGGAAAACAGAACTGTGGCATTGTCAATACAATGTAAAACAGAATTCAAGTAAAAACTACTAACTTATAAGAAGGATTTTTAGTAACAATAAAACAGAAATCCCCAAAATTGATATAAAGATACAAACACATATATACCTAATAACAAAGAAATAAAATCAGACTAAATATTTGACAAAATTGACAAACTTGCAAAATATTGCTGGAGTAATGAGAATAGAAGCAATGATCATGGTTTTCTAACAGCAAAAATTTGCAAACATGGTTTTGTTTTCCTTTGCTTATGAGACTATGTTATTTAATTCAATTTAACTATTTATTATGCACAGACTACATGCAAGACTGATGTTCAGGTAGTTAAACGCTGATGTAAATTATGACAACATTGCTCCTGTTTAACTTTCACAAACAAAAAAATCTATAAATTGAATTTGATGTGATATACTTACAATAGTAATGATTTCAAAAATTATATCAATTGACTTATTAATTAGAAGAAATAGTGAAGTATTTAAAAGCTGAAAGAATATCCAATAGCTTCTCATAACTTCCTTTTTACTTGGCTAATAGAGACCAATGCAATACAATATGTTGGGACCATTTGTATAGTTAATAAAAGGAATTCCTGCATTTAGTATAGGATAACTCATTTTATTGTACTTCACTTTATTTTACTTCTTAGATATCACAATTTGTACAAAATGAAAATTTGCAGCAACTTGTGTCAGGCAAGTCTATTGAAATCATTTTTCTTTTTTTATTCTTTTATTTTTCACCTTTTTTTCTTTTTTTCTTCTAAAATAAAAGAAATAGGATACATGGGCAAAACGTGCAGGTTTGTTACATAGGTATACATGTGCCATGGTGGTTTGCTGCACCTATTAACCCATCATCTAAGTTCCCTCCCCTCACCCCCACATCCCAACAGGCCCTGGTGTGTGTTGTTCCCCTCTCTGTGTCCATGTGTTCTCAATGTTCAACTCCCACTTATGAGTGAGAACATGCAGTGTTTGGTTTTCTATTCCTGTGTTAGTTTGCTGAGGATGATGCCTTCCAACTTCTTGCATGTCCCTGCAAAGGACATGATCTCATTCCTTTTTATGGCTGTATAGTATTCCATGGTGTATATCTACCAAATTTTCTTTATCCATCTATCATTGATGCCCATTTGGGTTGGTTCCATGACTTTGCTATTGTGAATAGTGCTGCAATAAACATGCGCGTGCATGTGTCTTTATAGTAGAATGATTAATATTCCTTTGGGTATATACCCAGTAATGGGACTGCTGAGTCAAATGGTATTTCTGGTTCTAGACCCTTGAGGAATCGCCATATTGTCTTCTATAAGGGTTGAACTAATTTACATTCCCAACAACTGTGTAAAAGTGTTCCTATTTCTCCACAGCCTTGACAGCATCTATTGTTTCCTGACTTTTTTAATATTTGCCGTTCTGACTGGCATGAGATGGTATCTCATTGTGGTTTTCATTTGCATTTCTCTGATGATTAGTGATGTTGAGCTTTTTTTCATATGCTTGTTGGCCATGTAAATGTCTTCTTTTGCGAAGCGTCTGTTCACATACTTTGCCCACTTTTTGATTGGGTTGTCTTTTTCTCCTAAAAAGTTTCCTGTAAATTCTGGATATTAGACCCTTGTCAGATGGGTAGATGCAAAAATTTTCTCCCATTCTGTAGGTTGCCTGTTCCCTCTGATGATAGTTTCTTTTGCCGTGCAGAAGCTCTTTAGTTTAATTAGATCTCATTTGTCAATTTTGGCTTTTGTTGCAATTGCTTTTGGCATTTTCATTATGAAGTCTTTGCCATGCCTATGTCCTGAATGGTATTGCCTAGGTTTTCTTCTAGGGTTTTTATGGTTTGGGATTTTACATTTATGTCTTTAATTTATCTTGAGTTTATTTTTGTATAAGGTGTAAGGAAGGGGTCCAGTTTCTGTTTTCTGCATCTGGCTAGCCAGTTTTCCCAGCACTGTTTACTGAATAGGAGATTCTTTCCCCATTGCTTGTTTTTGTCGGGTGTGTTGATGATCAGATGGTTGTAGATGTGTGGTATTATTTCTGAGGTCTCTGTTCTGCTTCTTTGGTCTATATGTCTGTTTTGGTAACAGTATCATGCTGTTTTGGTTACTGTAGCCTTGTAGTACAGTTTGAAGACAGGTAACGTGATGCCTCCAGCATTGTTCTTTTTTCTTAGGATTGTCTTGACTATAAGAAGTCTTCTTTGATTCCACATGAAATTTAAAATAATTTGTTCTAATTCTGTGAAGAAAGTCAGTGGTAGTTTGATGAGAATAGCATTGAATCTATAAATTACTTTGGGTAGTATGGCCATTGTCATGATTCTTTCTATCCTTGAGGATGGAATATTTTTCCATTTATTTGAGTCCTTTCTGATTTCCTTGAGCAGTGGTTTGTAGTTCTCCTTGAAGAGGTCCTTCACATCCTTTGTTAGCTGTATTTCTAGGTATTTTATTCTCTTTGTAGCAATTGTGAAGGGGGATTCATTCATGATTTCACTCTCTGTTTGCCTATTGTTGGTGTAAAGGAATGCTTGTGATATTTTTGCACATTGATTTTGTATTCTGAGACTTTGTTGAAGTTGCTTATCAGTTCAAGAAGTTTTTGGGCTGAGATGATGGAATTTTCTAAATATAAAATCATGTCAGCTGCAAATAGAGACCACTTGACTTCCTCTCTTCCTATTCGAATACACTTTATTTCTTCCTCTTGTCTGATTGCCCTGACCAGAACTTCCAATACTATGTTGAATAGGAGTGGTGAGAGAGGGCATCTTTTTCTTTTACTGGTTTGTAAAGGAAATGCTTCCAGATTTTGCCCATTCAATATGATATTAGCTGTGGGTTTGTCATAAATAGCTCTTATTACATTGAGATATGTTCCATCGATACCTAGTTTATTGAGAGTTTTTAACATGAAGTGATGTTGAATTTTATCAAAGGCCTTTTCTGCATCTATTGAGATAATTATGTGGTTTTTGTCTTTGGTTCTGTTCATCTGATTTGCATATATATTGAACCAGCCTTGCATCCCAGGGATGAAGCCAACTTGATTGCGGTGGATGAGTATTTTGTTGTGCTGCTGGATTTGGTTTGCCAGTATTTTACTGAGGATTTTCGTATCAATGTTCATCAGGGATATTGGCCTGAAGTTTTCTTTTTTTGTTGTGTCTCTGCCAGGTTTTGGTATCAGGGTGATGCTGGCTTCATAAAATGAGTTCAAGAAGAGTCCCTCCTTTTCAGTTGTTTGGAATATTTTCAGAAGGAATGGTACCAACTTCTCTCTGTATTTATGGTAGAATTCAGCTGTGAATCTATCTGGTTCTGGGCTTTTTTTGGTTAGTAGGCTATTAATTACTGCCTCAATTTCAGAGCTTGTTATTGGTCTATTCAGGGATTCAACTTCTTCCTGGTTTAGTCTTGGTAGGATGTTGGCATCCAGGAATTTATCCATTTCTTCTAGATTTTCTAGTTTATTTGCATATAGATGTTTATAGTATTCTCTGATGGTAGTTTGTATTTTTGTAGGGTCAGTTGTGATATCCTCTTTATCATTTTTTATTGTGTCTATTTAATTAATCTCTCTCTTCTTTATTAGTCTAGCAAGTGGTGTATTGTGTTAATTTTTTGAAAAACCAGCTCCTGGATTTGTTGATTTTTTTGGAGGGTTTGTAGTATTTCTATCCTTCAATTCTTCTCTGATCTCAGTTATTTCTTGTCTTCTGCTAGCTTTGGTTACTTTGCTGTTGCCTCTCTAGCTCTTTTAATTGTGATGTTAGGGTTTTGATCTGACATCTTTCTAGCTTTCTGATGTGGGCATTTAGTGCTATAAATTTTCCTCTTAACACTACTTTAACACTGTCCCAGAGATTCAGGTATGTTGTCTCTTTGTTCTCATTGGTTTCAAAGGACTTCTTGATTTCTGCCTTAACTTCATTATGTACCTAGGAGTCATTCAAGAGCAGGCTGTTCAAATTTCATGAAATTGTGTGGTTTTGAATGAATTTCTTAATCCTGAGTTGTAATTTCATTGCACTGTGATCTGAGCGGCTGTTATGATTTCAGGTATTGCATTTGCTAAGGAGAGTTTTACTTCCAATTATGTGGTCAGTTTTAGAATAAGTGTCATGTGGCACTGAGAAGAATGTACATTCTGTTGATGAGGGAGAGAGTTCTGTAGACATCTACTAGATCCACTTGATCCAGATCTGAGTTCAGGTCCTGAATATCCTTGTTAATTTTCTGTCTCATTGACCTGTCTAATGTGGTGTTAAAGTCTGGCAGTGTGGTGTTAAAGTCTCCCACTCTTATTGTGTGGGAGTCTAAGTCTCTTTGTAGGTCTCTAAGAACTTGTTTTATGAATCTGGGTGCTCCTTATTGGTTGCATATATAATCAGAATAGTTAGCTCTTCTTGTTGAATTGTTCCCTTTACCATTATGTAATGCCCCTCTTCGTCTTTTCTGATCTTTGTTGGCTTAAAGTCTATTTTTTCAGAGACTAGGATTGAAACCCTGCTTTTTTTTTTCTTTCCATTTGCTTGGTAAATTCTCCTCTATCCCTTTATTTTGAGCCTGTGTGTGTCTCTGCATGTAAGATGGGTCTCCTGAATATAGCACACTGATGGGTCTTGACTCTTTATCCAATTTGTCAGTCTGTGTCTTTCAATTGGGGCATTTAGCCCATTTATATTTAAGGTTAGTATTGTTATGTGTGAATTTGATCCTGTCATCATGATGCTATTTGGTTATTTTGTGCACTAGTTGATGCAGTTTCTTCACAGTGTCATTGGTCTTTATATTTTGGTGTGTTTTTGCAGTGGCTTGTACCAGTTTTTCTGTTCCGTATTTAGTGTTTCTTTCAGGAGCTCTTGCAGGGCAGGCCTGGTGGTAATGAAATCTCTCAGCATTTGCTTCTCTGGATTTCCCCTTTGCTTATGAAGCTTAGTTTGGCTGGATATGAAATTCTGGGTTGAAAATTATTTTCTTTAAGAATGTTGAATATTGGCCCCCACTCTCTTCTGGCTTGTAGGGTTTCTGCAGAGACATCTGCTGTTAGTCTGATGGGCTTCCCTCTGTAGGTAATCTGACCTTTCTCTCTGGCTGCCCTTAACATTTTTCCTTCATTTCAACCTTGGAGAATCGGATGATTATGTGTCTTGCGGTTGATCTTCACATGGAGTATCTCGACGGTGTTCTCTGTATTTCCTGAATTTGCATGTTGACTTGTCTTGCTGAAGTGTGTTTTCCAGCTTGTTCCCATTCTCCCCATATTCTTCTGATACTCCAATCAATCGTGGGCTCGGTCTTTTTATGAAGTCCCATATTTCTTGGAGGCTTTGTTCATTCCTTTTCATTCTTTTTTCTCTATTCTTCTCTGCATGTCTTATTTCAGTAAGATGGACTTCAAACTCTGATATCCTTTCTTCCACTTGGTCAGTTTGACTGTTGATATTTAAGTATGTAAATACATAATATGTTGATATTATGTATGTATATGTATATTATGTACGCATATGTTAATATTTATGTATGCTTCACAAAGTTCTCCTGCTGCATTTTTCAGCTCCATCAGGTCCTTTATGTTCCTCTCTAAACTGGTTATTATAGTTAGCAATTCATCTAACCTTTTATCTAAGTTCTTAGCTCCTTTGCATTAGGTTAGAACACACTCCTTTAGCTCATCATAGTTTTTTATTACCCATTTTCTAAAGCCTACTTCTGTCAATTCGTCCATCTGATCCTCCATCCAGTTTTGTCCCCTCGATGGAGACACATTGTAATCATTTGGAGGAGAAGAGGCACTCTGGCCTTTTGGGTTTTCAGCATTTTTTTGTTCATTCTTTCTCAGCTTTATGAATTTGTCTGGTTTCAGTCTTTGAGGCTGCTGACTCTTGGATGGGGTTTTTGTGGGGACCTTTTTGTTGTTGTCGTTGTTGCTTTCTGCTTGTTTGTTTTTCTTTCAATAGTCGGGTCTCTCTTCTGTAGGGCTGCTGCAGTTTGCTGGGGGTTCACTTCAGACCTTATTCATCTGATTTGCTCCCGTGCCTGGAGATGTGACTCAAGGAGGTTGGAGAGCAGCAAAGATGGGTGCCTGCTCCTTCTTCTGGAACCTCTGACCTCAAGGGGCACCAACCTGATGCCAGCAGGATTGTTCCTATATAGGGTGTCTGACAACCCCGTTGAAGGGTCTCACCCAGTTGGGTGTCACAGAGAACAGGATGCATTTAACAAAGCACTTTGTCCCTTGGTGGAGAGGTTGTGCTTTTCTTGGGGGAAACTCACTCCTCTGGGCTGCCCAGACTCCTCAGAACTGCCAGGAGGAGAGACTAAGTCTGCTGGTCAGCAGAGACTGCGGCCATGCCTCCCCCTAGGGGCTCAGGCCCAGGGAGTTCCAAATTCTGTTCCTGAGCCTCTGGCTGGCGTTATTAGAGATCCTGCAGGGAAGCCCCGTCCACTGAGAAAGGATGGGTCAAGGTTAGACCTGAAGAGGCACTCTGTCTGCACACTGCCACAGCCAGTGTGTTGGGCTGTGGGGACAATTCTTGGGGCCAAGCCACCCAGCTTCCCTGGCTCCAGCAGGGGAAAAGCACAGACTGGAGCTCTGGAAATGGGTGCCACCCTTCTCCTGCCCAGGAAGATTAGCATGTTAGGCAGTTGTGAGTCTCAGTGCTGGTTGCTGCCCCTCCCCCAAGGAGCTCAAATGGCTTAGACAGGAGGCAGCCTCAGCCTGTGCTGGTTGCCCCTCCCCCTGGGAGTTCAGTAAGCTTAAGCAGACTCCAGCTGAGAGGCTCTAAAAATCTGTGTGTTCTGGGGTTGGGACGCTAGGCCCCAGTCGCACGGGTTCGTGAGAGGGACACTCTGATCCATGGGTTGCACAGTTTCATGGAAAAAGCACAGTTTCCCCGGCTGGGTAGCATGCTCAGTCACTGCCTCCCTTGGCTGGGGGGATGGGATTCCCCTTCCCTGTGTGGCTCTCAAGTGGGCCGCAGCACCACACTGCTCTTCCTTCTCTGCGTGGGTCACGCCAGCGTTCTAGTCAGTTTTGATGACAGAACCTGGATACCTTGGTTGCTGGTGAAGGATTCACATGTTTATTATGGTTTTTTCTGAAGAGAGCCTCCCAACCGCCTGCTTCTAGTCAGCCATCTTGGCCCCACCGTCTGAAGTCAGCACGTGCTTTTCAAAGGCCCCATTTTCAACAGCACGTGCTTACTTCATGACTCTGTGTCACATTCTGGTAATTCTCACAATATTTTAAACGTTTTTATTTTTATTATATATATTATGGTGACCTGCAATCAGTGATCTTTGATGTTACTATTGTAAATGTTTTGGGGTGTCATAATTCATGCCCATATGAGATGGCAAACTAGGCTGGGCGCAGTGGCTCACGCCTGTAATCCCAGCACTCTGGGAGGCCTAGGAGGGTGGATCACGAGGTCAGGAGATCGAGACCATCCTGGCTAACATGGTGAAACCCTCTCTGTACTAAAAATACAAAAAATTAGCCGGGCGTGGTGGCGGGCGCCTGTAGTCCCAGCTACTCTGGAAGCTGAGGCAGGAGAATGGCATGAACCCGGGAGACAGAGCTTGCAGTGAGCTGAGATCACGCCACTGCACTCCAGCCAGGGCCACAGAGCGAGACTCCATCTCAAAAAATAAATAAATAAATAATAAAAAATAAAAATAAAAAAGATGGCAAACTAAATACATATGTGTTTTTACTGCTCCACCAGCAGCCTTTCTCTTATCTCTTATCTCTGTCTTCTCCTCAGGCCCTTCTGTTCGCTGAGACACAATAATATTGAAATTAGGCAAATTGATAACCCTATAATGGCCTCTAGTTGTTCAAGGGAAAGAAAGAGTCACACGTTTCTCAATTTACATACAACGTTAGAAATGATTAAGCTTAGTGAGGAAGGCATGTCAAAAACAGAGATCAGCTGAAAGCAAAGCCTCCTGTGCCAGACAGTCAACTTGTGAATGCAAAAGCAAAAGTTCTCGAAAAAATTAAAGTGCTACTCCAGTGAACACAGGAACAATAAGAAAGGGAAACAGCCTTATTGCTGAAATGGATAGAGTTTTAGTGGTCTGGATAGATCAAACCAGCCATAATATTCCCTTAAACTTAAGCCAAAGCCTCACCCAGAGCAAAGCCCTACCACTCTTCAATTCTTTGAAGGCTGAGAAAGCTTCAGAAAAAAAGATGGAGGCTAGCAGAGGCTAGTTCACGAGATTTAAGAAAAATGGCTGTCTTTAAAACATAAAAGGACAAGATGAAGCAGTTAAGTGCTGATGGAGAAGCTGCAACAAGTTATCCAGATGATTTAAGCTAAGATCATTGGTGAATGTGGCTACACTAAAAAACAGACATTCAATATGAGTGAAACAGCCTTATATGAAAAAAGATGCCATCTAGGACTTTCATTGTTAGAAAGGAGAAGTCGATGCCTGGCTTCAAAGCAAAGGGTGGACTGACTCTTGTTACAGGTTAATGCAGCTGGTGACTTTAAGTGGAAGCCAATGCTATTTACAATTTAGAAAATTCCAGGCCCCTTAAGAATGATGCTAAATCTACTCTGCTTCTCTACAACTGCACCAAAGCCTGGATGACAGTATACCTGTTTACAGCAAGATTTACTGAATATTTTAAGTCCACTGCTGAGACCTACTGCTAAGAAAAAAAGATTTCATTCAAAATATTACTGTTCATTGATAATACACCTGAACACCCAAAAGCTCTGATGGAGATGTATAAAGAAATGAATATCCTTTTTATGCCTTCTATATTAGTCCTTTCTCACACTGCTATACAGAAATGTCTGAGACTGGGTAATTTATAAAGAAAAGAGTTGTAATTGGTTTATAGTTCTGCAGGTGTACAGGAAGCATGGCAGCATCTGCTTGGCTTCTGGGGAGGCCTCAAGAAATTTACAGTCATGATGGAAGACAAAGGGGGAGGTATCACTTCATATGGCTGAAGCAGGAGGAAGAGAGAGGGCAGAGAGTTGATGCACACTTTTAAACACCAGATCTGATGAGAACTCACTCACTCTCATGAGGACAGCAACAAGGTGATGGTGCTAAACTATTCATTACGGATTATCCCTGATGAACATCAATGCAAAAATAGTAAAACACTGGCAGCACATCAAAAAGCTTATCCTCCATGATCAAGTGGGCTTTATCCCTGGGATGCAAGGCTGGTTCAACATACGCAAATCAATGAACGTAATCCAGCATATAAACAGAACCCCAGACAAAAACCACATGGTTATCTCAATAGATGCAGAAAAGGCCTTTGACAAAATTCAACAACCCTTCATGCTAAAAACTCTCAATAAGTTAGGTATTGATGGGACGTATCTCAAAATAATAAGAGCTATTTATGACAAACCCACAGCCAATATCATACTGAATGGGCAAAACCTGGAAGCATTCCCTTTGAAAACTGGCGCAAGACAGGGATGCCCTCTCTCACCACTCCTATTCAACATAGTGTTGGAAGTTCTGGCCAGGGCAATCAGGCAGGAGAAGGAAATAAAGGGTATTCAATTAGGAAAAGATGAAGTCAAATTGTCCCTGTTTGCAGATGACATGATTGTATATTTAGAAAACCCCATCGTCTCAGCCCAAAATCTCCTTATGCTGATAAGCAACTTCAGCAAAGTCTCAGGATACAAAATCAATGTGCAAAAATCACAAGGATTCTTATACACCAATAACAGACAAACAGCCAAATCATGAGTGAACTCCCATTCACAATTGCTTCAAAGAGAATAAAATACCTAGGAATCCAACTTACAAGGGATGTGAAAGACCTCTTCAAGGAGAACTACAAACCACTACTCAACAAAATAAAAGAGGATACAAACAAATGGAAGAATATTCCATGCTCATGGATAGGAAGAATCAATATCGTGAAAATGGCCATCCTGCCCAAGGTAATTTATAGATTCAATGCCATCCCCATCAAGCTACCAATGACTTTCTTCACAGAATTGGAAGAAACTAAAATTCATATGAAACCAAAAACAAGCCCACATTGCCAAGTCAATCCTAAGCCAAAAGAACAGAGATGGAGGCATCACACTACCTTATTTCAAACTATACTACAAGGCTACAGTAATCAAAACATCATGGTACTGGTACCAAAACAGAAATATAGACCAATAGAACAGAACAGAGCCCTCAGAAATAATACCACACATCTACAACCATCTGATCTTTGACAAACCTGACAAAAACAAGAAATGGGGAAAGGATTCCCTATTTAATAAATGGTGCTGGGAAAACTGGCTAGCCATATGTAGAAAGCTGAAACTCGATCCCTTCCTTACACCTTATACAAAAATTAATTCAAGATGGATTAAAGACTAAAATGTTAGACTTAAACCATAAAAACCCTAGAAAAAACCCTAGGCAATACCATTCAGGACATAGGCATGGGCAAGGACTTCATGTCTAAAACACCAAAAACAATGGCAACAAAAGCCAAAATTGATAAATGGGATCTAATTAAACTCAAGAGCTTCTGCACAGCAAAAGAAACTACCATCAGAGTGAACAGGCAACCTACAGAATGGGAGAAAATTTTTGCAATCTACTCTTCTGACAAAGGGCTAATATCCAGAATCTACAAAGAACTCAGACAAACTTACAAGAAAAAAACAAACACCCCATCAAAAAGTAAGTGAAGGAGATGAACAGATACTTCTCAAAAGAAGACATTTATGCAGCCAACAGACACATGAAAAAATGCTCATCATCACTGGCCATCAGAGAAATGCAACCTACAGAATGGGAGAAAATTTTTGCAACCTACCCATCTGACAAAGGGCTAACATCCAGAATCTTTTAAAAAGAACTTACACAAATTTACAAGAAAAAATCAAACAACCCCATCATAAAGTGGGCGAAGGATATTAACAGACACTTCTCAAAAGAAGACATTTATGCAACCAAAAGACACAAGAAAAAATGCTCATCATCACTGGTCATCAAAGAAATGCAAATCAAAACCACAATGAGATACCATCTCACACCAGTTAGAATGGCGAGCATTAAAAAGTCAGGAAACAACAGGTGCTGGAGAGGATGTGAAGAAATAGGAACATTTTTACACTGTTGGTGGGACTGTAAACTAGTTCAACCACTGTGGAAGACAGTGTGGCGATTCTTCAAGGATCTAGAACTAGAAATACGATTTGACCCAGTCATCCCATCACTGGGTACATACCCAAAGGATTATAACTCATGCTGCTATAAAGACACATGCACACGTATGTTTATTGTGGCACTATTCACAATAGCAAAGACTTGGAACCAACCCAAATGTCCATCAATGATAGACTGGATTAAGAAAATATGGCACATATACACCATGGAACACTATGCAGCCATAAAAAAGATGAGTTCACGTCCTTTGTAGGGACATGGATGAAGCTGGAAACCATCATTATCAGCAAACTATCGCAAGGACAAAAAACCAAACACTGCATGTTCTCACCCATAGGTGGGAATTGAACAATGAGAACACTTGGACACAGGAAGGGGAACATCACACACTGGGGCCTGTTGTGTGGTGGGGGGATGGGGGAGGGATAGCATTAGGAGATATACCTAATGTAAATGACGAGTTAATGAGTGCAGCACACCAACATGGCACATGTATACATGTGTAACAAACCTGCAGGTTGTACACATGTACCCTAGAACTTAAAGTATAATAAAAAAAAAAAGAAGAATGTAACATGTTGGAGAATCAGAATGAAATAAACTTAGCTCAAATTAAAAAAACACAAACCCTAGTTTTAAAAAAAATTCTGAATCTCCTCTTCTCACCCTTTCTTATGGAAAGTTCAAGCAAATAATCACAGTTTTATTCCATTTGTGGAAAATAGCTACTCGCTAAGAATAGATATGCATTGAAAAAAAGATGACTTATCTGTAATTACTTAAAGTAAATATTTTACTATATTAATAATAACCTTAATGCTACAGCTAAACTGAGGAAAGAGAGAATACAGGAAAAAGAGAGGGAGAGGGAGAAATGCAGGTGAATATTATGGCCAAATGGAAGTGGCCAAAAGTCACTTGTGATTTATGCCAGAGACCAAAAGTCAGGTGTTTTTACTTGTATTTGAATAAACCCATTATGCCTAATTAAATGTTTCAGCAGAAATATTTGATGTACAATTACCTCATCTAGGCTGCTGCATAAGGCAATATTCTTCATATTCTGCATTTGAAAATGGAGTTATTATCAGGCTCACATTTTTAGCATCCTGAGTCATTAAACAATCTATCTAACTTGAGATAGCGTTTTTAGAAAATAAGTACCTTGTCTGTCTTTATACCACATTATTTCAGTGGTCAGGATCCCTTAATTAGTTTTCATGAAGAAATACATGCCACACAATGTGAGTGATGTTCCATTATTATCCAAAGTTTCCTACTGTAATTTGAATTGTCATCCAAAAAAATTATAAAAATGAAATAAAAATACCTGCATTCTTGAAAAAAAAAGAAAGGATCTACCCCCATGATCCAATCACCTCCCATGAGGCCCCACCTTCAACACTGGGGATTATAATTCAACATGAGATCTGGTGGAGACACAGATCCAAACTATGTCACCTGCGGACACATTTGCAGCTCATGGACCAAGCAGTAATTTTAATTTTCAAGACTTATTATTTAAGGAATATGTTTTGTCAGGCTATAGCTGCCATTGATAGTGATTCTTCTGATCTGAGCAAAGTCAATTGAAAATCTTCTAAAAAGCGTTCACCATTCTTGATTCCATAAAGAACATTCAGATTTATGGGAGGATTTCAAAGTATCAACATTAACAGGAGTTTGGAAAAAGTTGATTCCAACCCTCATGGATGACATTGAGGAGTTCAAGACTTCAGTGGAGGAAGAAACTGCAGATGTGGTGGAAATAGCAAGGGAACTATAATGAGAGGTTAAGTCTAAAGATGTGACTGAATTTCTGCAATCTCATGATAAAACTAAAATAGACGAAAAGTTGATTCTTACGGATAAATAGATAAGCAGAGAAAGTGGTTCCTTGAGATGGACTCTACTGCTGATGAAGATGCTATGAACATTGTTGAAAAGACAAAAATGTTTAAAATATTACATAAACTTAAACAAGCTGTCACAGAGTTTGAGAGGATTGACTCCAACTTTGAAAGTTCTACTGCGGGTAAAATGCTATCAAACAGCATCACATGCTACTGATAAATCTTTCATTGAAAAGTCAGTTAATAAGAAGATTCAATTACTGCAGGAAGCTTCATTATTGTCTTATTTTAAGAAAGACACAATGCCACAGCCACCTTAAACTTCAGTATCCAGAACCCTGATCAGTCGGCACCCATCAACATCGAGGCAAAACCCTTCACCAGCAAAAAGACTACAACTTGCCGAAGGCTCATATGATCATTAGCATTTTCTAGCAATAAAATATTTCTGAAGTTATGTACATTTTTTAAGTATAATGCTACTGCACACACAATAAACCCCAGTATAGTGTCAACATAATTTTTATATGCACTGGGAAACCAAAAACTTTGTGTGACTTGCCTTATTGAGACATTCACTTTATTGCAGTGGTCTGGAACTAAATCCACAATATCTCTGATGTATGCCTGTATTAAGCATTTATCATCAGCAAACCAGTGAACAGACCTAGAACCACACACTGAAATATAATACACTGAATTAATACAAAAGGAGCCATGTTTATGAATTAACAGAATAAGAAATTGCTTAAGTATGGGTCACATTTATATAGTAAGATTTGTAACTGTTAATGAGCTGCTTTAGTATGGCACAATCAAAAAGCTATTTTATTCTTTCTCCCTTTGCTCCTTCAGTACCTCTCTAAAATCTAGTTGTTTCCTTAATCCCTTTAATTAAGTCATTTGGCCTTTATAGCACATCTGAATCACAAGGGTAATCTCATTCCAATAATTAAAATTTCCAGTCCAATCTAATATAATATTATGACTTCAAGATGAATTCAATATAAACACATCTCTAGACCTAACTCAGGTCAGCTTCAGACTTAGAAGCCTGAAGAATGAGAAGGAAGTATACGAAAAAGTAATAATAATAGTAAATAAGTAAACAAAAAAACCTTCTGACAAGTATAAAAGGGTATCCAAATTTTATTACAATCTTGCTATAAGAAAGAAGGCCTTTAGCAGACTAATTCTGCAATTTTCTCTTGGAAGGAACATTTTATAAGCAAAGAACATGGCCTGAAAATTATTAGACTATTAGACTAAACCGAAATTGAAAAGAATGAATAAGATCCACTAGGTGAATAATAGTCAGTGGAGTAGGTGGGTGAAGGGTAAATGATTTCCCAAAACAAGTCTTAATCCCATTAAATGTGAGAAAATGGTTTAAGCACTTTATGGGGAATACTGATTATTTACCACAGGAAATTACAAATCTCATTACACAAAAATATTGTTTTTTAGACAAGTTTGGGGGTTATTTTTCATTCAGAGAAGTTAACATCTTTTCACTCCTACTTTCTCTATGCTACTATCATTGACAGAGGGAAAAGGGATTAAATGAAAAAGGCACAGATATGTGCCTGGGAAGGTTGTGATCTATCCATGGTGTCCTCTTGGGTTTCATAAATGTTTGCAGCTCACACTTTCTCCTATGAGTCACACTGATGCATCCATGTGATAGTCCTTCACTGGGAACTTCCATCTGCAAGCATTGACCAGAGCGACATACTCCAGCTGGCTGCTTTTGACTCCCCCTCATCATCTGGGCTTCTGAAGTTCTGTTCTTTTTTTACTGGGTCACTCTACCCATCTTGATAGTCATTTGGAAGAAAGCTCCAGAAAGGATTCCACCCACATAGTCCATATCTGGTCCATGGGTAATAACAACTTTGGCCCCACCACTGATGGTGAAAGTACAGTTGACTTCTAATTTATTCCTGTCTTTTCTCTTCTCTGCTGCCTCAGGCCAATCTAGGCACAGCATTTCATCTTAACTTTGATATTCTCTTAAATTCTGAAGGCACCTGTCCATAATTCTGAGTAGTTCTCTTGAAGCCTTTCTTACATAAAGTGGAGGAATCCCACACATGCACTCGTCTCTCATATTTAGGAGCGGGAGGTCAGTGCAGGACATGTCATTACACTCCAACAATTCTCCCTAACGGAATCCTCTCCTTATACTCATTAACTCATTAATCCCCACTCTTTTATGGACCGAGGTAGAGGACTTCTTATATTGGCAGAATCAGTTTTACAGACATTTATCTCATCCTATATAACTCACTTTAAGTTATGTAAATACTTACACCTATTGTATGTTTCTTGGACTTTGATATTTTAACTGAAACTCAGAAGAAGAAAGAGTCCGCCGAGGCGGGCGGATCACGAGGTCAGGAGATCGAGACCATCCTGGCTACCACAGTGAAACCCCGTCTCTACTAAAAAATCCAAAAAAATAGCCAGGCGTGGTGGCCGGCGCCTGTAGTCCCAGCTACTGGGGAGGCTGAGGCAGGAGAATGGCATGAACCCTGGAGGCAGAGCTTGCAGTGAGCCAAGATCCTGCCACTGCACTCCAGCCTGGACGACAGAGCAAGACTCCGTCTCAAAAAAAAAAAGAAGAAAGAGAGGAAGATCTACCAAGCAAATGGAAAACCAAAAAAGGCAGGGGTTGCAATCCTAGTCTCTGATAAAACAGACTTTAAACCAACAAAGATCAAAAGAGACAAAGAAGGCCATCACATAATGGTAAAGGGATCAATTCAACAAGAAGAACTAACTATCCTAAATATATATGCACCCAATACAGGAGCACCCACATTCATAAAGCAAGTCCTGAGTGACCTACAAAGAGACTTAGACTCCCACACAAAAATAATGGGAGACTTTAACACCCCACTGTCAATATTAGACAGATCAACGAGACAGAAAGTTAACAAGGATATCCAGGAATTGAACTCAGCTCTGTACTAAGCGGACGTAATAGACATCTACAGAACTCTCCACCCCAAATCAACAGAATATACATTTTTTTCAGCACCACACTACACTTATTCCAAAATTGACCACATAGTTGGAAGTAAAACACTCCTCAGCAAATGTAAAAGAACAGAAATTATAACAAACTGTCTCTCAGACCACAGTGCAATCAAACTAGAACTCAGGATTAAGAAACTCACTCAAAACCGCTCAGCTACATGGAAACTGAACAGCCTGCTCCTGAATGACTACTGGGTACATAACGAAATGAAGGCAGAAATAAAGATGTTCTTTGAAAGCAACGAGAACAAAGACACAACATACCAGAATCTCTGGGACACATTCAAAGCAGTGTGTAGAGGGAAATTTATAGCACTAAATGCCCACAAGAGAAAGCAGGAAAGATCCAAAATTGACACCCTAACATCACAATTAAAAGAACTAGAGAAGCAAGAGCAAACACATTCAAAAGCTAGCAGAAGACAAGAAATAATTAAAATCAAAGGAAATAGAGAACAAAAAAACCCTTCAAAAAATCAATGAATCCAGGAGCTGGTTTTTTGAAAAGATCAACAAAATTGATAGACTGCTAGCAAGACTAATAAAGAAGAAAGGAGAGAAGAATCAAATAGACACAATAAAAAATGACAAAGGGGATATCACCACTGATCCCACAGAAATACAACCTACCATCAGAGAATACTATAAACACTTCTACGCAAATAAACTACAAAATATAGAAGAAATGGATAAATTCCTCAACACATACACTCTCCCAAGACTAAACCAGGAAGAAGTTGAATCTCTGAATAGACCAATAACAGGCTCTGAGATTGAGGCAATAATTAATAGCTTACCAACCAAAAAAGGTCCAGGACCAGATGGATTCACACCCGAATTCTACCAGAGGTACAAGGAGGAGCTGGTACCATTCCTTCTGAAACTATTCCAATCAATAGAAAAAGAGGGAATCCTCTCTAACTCATTTTATGAGGCCAGCATCATCCTGATACCAAAGCCTGGCAGAGACACAACAAAAAAAGAGAACTTTAGACCAATATCCTTGATGAACCTCCATGCAAAAATCCTCAATAAAATACTGGCAAACCGAATCCAGCAACACATCAAAAAGCTTATCCTCCATGATCAAGTGGGCTTCATCCCTGGGATGTAAGGCTGGTTCAACATATGCAGATCAATAAACGTAATCCAGCATATAAACAGAACCAAAGACAAAAACCACATGATTATCTCAATAGATGCAGAAAAGGCCTTTGACAAAATTCAACAACCCTTCATGCTAAAAACTCTCAATAAATTAGGTATTGATGGGATGTATCTCAAAATAATAAGAGCTATCTATGACAAACCCACAGCCAATATCATACTGAATGGGCAAAAACTGGAAGCATTCCCTTTGAAAACTGGCACAAGACAGGGATGCCCTCTCTCACCACTCCTATTCAACATGGTGTTGGAAGTGCTGGCCAGGGCAATCAGGCAGGAGAAGGAAATAAAGGGCATTCAATTAGGAAAATTGCACCCATTTTCAAAGCCAGCTCAGACATCTTCTGTACTGAAAAGCATTTGTAGAGCCTCAAAGTCAGGTTCAATTATTTCTTCTCTCTACTACTCTAGAGTTTATTGCAGTATACCCCATAAAAGTCTGTGAGGTACACGTCAGTTTCCCTCACTGAGATCGTGCTCCTTGGCCATGTTCTGTTTATTCGTTTTTCTTTACCTCCCTCCTTCTATCTAACAGATTGTCATACACATAGTAGGGACTCAGCAAATTTTGTTTAATTCAGTTGAGTGCATCTCTTCATTCTCTAATTTTGTATCCTACCCAGGATACAAAATCAATGTACAAAAATCACAAGGATTCTTATACACCAACAACAGACAAACAGAGAGCCAAATCATGAGTGAACTCCCATTCACAATTGCTTCAAAGAGAATAAAATACCTAGGAATCCAACTTACAAGGGATATGAAGGACCTCTTCAAGGAGAACTACAAATCACTGCTCAATGAAATAAAAGAGGATACAAACAAATGGAAGAATATTCCATGCTCATGGGTAGGAAGAATCAATATCATGAATATGGCCATATTGCCCAAGGTAATTTGTAGATTCAATGCCATCCCCATCAAGCTACCAATGACTTTCTTCACAGAATTGGAAAAAACTACTTTAAAGTTCATATGGAACCAAAAAACAAGCCCGCATTGCCAAGTCAATCCTAAGCCAAAAGAACAAAGCTGGAGGCATCATGCTACCTGACTTCAAACTATACTACAAGGGTACAGTAACCAAAACAGCATGGTACTGGTACCAAAACAGAGATAGACAAATGGAACAGAACAGAGCCCTCAGAAATAATGCCGCATATCTACAACTATCTGATCTTTGACAAACCTGACAAAAACAAGCAATGGGGAAAGGATTCCCTATTTAACAAACAGTGCTGGGAAAACTGGCTAGCCATGTGTAGAACGCTGAAACTGGATCCCTTCCTTACATCTTATACAAAGATTTATTCAAGATGGATTAAAGACTATAATGTTAGAATTAAACCATAAAAATCCTAGAAGAAAACCTAGGCAATACCATTCAGGACATAGGCATGGGCGAGGACTTCATGTCTAAAACACCAAAAGCAATGGCAACAAAAGCCAAAATTGACAAATGGGATCTAATTAAACTCAAGAGCTTCTGCACAGCAAAAGAAACCACCATCAGAGTGAACAGGTAACCTACAGAATGGGAGAAAATTTTTGCAACCTACTCATCTGACAAAGAGCTAATATCCAGAATCTACAAAGAACTCAAACAAATTTACAAGAAATAAACAAACAACCCCATCAACATGTGGGTGAAGGATATGAACAGACACTTCTCTAAAGAAGACATTTATGCAGCCAAAAAACACATGAAAAAATGCTCATCATCACTGGCCATCAGAGAAATGCAAATCAAAACCACAATGAGATACCATCTCACACCAGTTAGAATGGCAATCATTAAAAAGTCAGGAAATAAGAGGTGCTGGAGAGGATGTGGAGAAATAGGAACACTTTTACACTGTTGCTGGGACTGTAAACTAGTTCAACCATTGTGGAAGTCAGTGTGGCGACTCCTCAGGGATCTAGAAGTAGAAATACCATTTGACCCAGCCATCCCATTACTGGGTATATACCCAGAGGATTATAAATCATGCTGCTATAAAGACACATGCACACGTATGTTTATTGCGGCACCATTCACAATAGCAAAGACTTGGAACCAACCCAAGTGTTCAACAATGATAGAATGGATTAAGAAAATGTGGCACATATACACCATGGAATACTATGCAGCCATAAAAAATAAAGAGTTCATGTCCTTTGTAGGGACATGGATGAAGCTGGAAACCATCACTCTCAGCAAACTATCACACGGACAAAAAAACCAAACACCGCATGTTCTCACTCATAGATGGGAATTGAACAATGAGAACACATGGACACAGGAAGGGGAACATCACACACCGCGGACTGTCGTGGGGTGGGGGGAGGCGGGAGGGATAGCATTAGGAGATATACCTAATGCTAAATGACGAGTTAATGGGTGCAGCACACCAATATGGCACATGTATACATATGTAACAAACCTGCACCTTGTGTACATGTATCCTAAGCTTAAAGTATAATAATAATTAAAAAGAAGAAGAAAGAGTCCTTTTTCAACCTCGCAGAGTAAAAGTGAAGAAGAAAAACAGCTAAGTTGGATAGGCAACGGAAGATGTTTTACAAAAGTGAGACTTTTAAAGGAAATTAGAAAATAAGCAGAGGATGTTCAGCAGAACTGCTTCCAATCTATTTGCTAGAATTTCTACTCAAACCTGAAAACCCAGAGGAAAACAATGCAAGATATTTACAGACAAGAAACAAGTTATAGGAGAAATTGTGCCCTCAGCAATCTCATTTATTCATGTATTCATTCCCTCAATAGACATTTATTGAGTGCCTACTACGTTTGGCAGAAGAAATGGAGAGGCGAAAATGGCATAACACTTGCTACACATAAAGAGGTGATCATTTCATGACAGAGACAGAATGCAATGAGGTGTGCCTACAAGGAAAATGGAATAAGACAAATAAGTTGAAGCTTCAATTACTGGCTTGTAAGAGATGATCAGTAATCAAAACTGACATGAAATAAACTAAGAGGAAACAACATCTTAAAGAGACAACTGAAAAAATTATGTGAAATTTTGGTAAGTTCTAAGAAAGGGAAAGACAAGTTGAAGACTTAATTTATCTTTCAATTCTCTGTTGGCCTACAAAATTTGATTGGTTTTCATTTTTATGAATGAAGAGCTGCACAAATGCTAGATAGCTTTAAATAAATAAAGAAGAGAACGCGAAAAATCTAAGAACTTTTTAGCCCATTTGTTTATAGATAATCCAATTGGGGAAAAATACTGAGAGTTTCCTTTTAGAAAACAAAATAGTCTATTTAAAACAAACAAACAAACATGAGGTTACTAAAAGAAATCCAGGGTCAAAAAGAATGATACCTAACAAGATATTAAATTCAATGGAAACAAGATTCAAATGGTCAATGCAGATCATCATTTTTCAAAACAGCAAAAGCCATTTGGCAACATTTAACTACAGGCAAGGTAGACATAATTACCACAACAAGCCTAAAAGGTAGAATAGCACCCATGAGTCCTGACCTTCATGACTCCATAGATGTGTTATAATCCAGAGTGTTCCCGTGGGCAAGATGGGTAGTCAGGCAACACAAGCAATACAAGTGTATTGCTCATGCTATAGAACCAAAACAGATCAAGAGTAGGTAAGAAAAAGGCATAGACAGTCATGGTGGCAGATATAGAGGTTATGAATGGCTCAACAGCAAGACATACAACTCACCATGGCTTATCTAGTTACTGCAAGTGTTTAATGCCCAACCAAGAAAAACGGATCAACACTGAGTCCCCTCCTCTATGAAACTACTGCTCAGGGAAACCATCAAGCAACTTGAGAACAAACAACAGCAATTCATTTTGACAAGAATCAACACTTCTTCGAGATTTGGGTTTGGCTTTCCTGCCTACAGTAACTTGCTTTTAACATTTTAAGGGCTCACATAGTATCTGATTTGCATCATGGGATCCTGCATATATTATATGTAGCCAAAGAATCCACTTTTCATTTCAGAAGATGCCACCATGAGTCTATGATTAAATTTTTTTAACAATTTATCAAATTACCCAGAAACAGCTGCTACCTACAACCTCAGAATAGCCTCTGAAAGGCTCAATTAGTAAGGCATTAGTTTGGAGATGTTATCATGCAATGTTGGGACATTGTCATTCAATATGCTTTATATACTTTAAATGAATAGCTATTATATGCATCCTTGAAAAGTAGAATATACACATCTGGAACTTCACTCATGGAATTAGAAGTAGCTGCCTCACCATTACTCACCCTTGGGAAATTTGTGCTTTCATCAAGCTCTGCCCAACTAGAGGTCCTGGTTCCAGGGAAGAGATGTCTCTAACAGAAGACATGCTAAGGCATCCATTAAACTTTAAGTTAGGACTAGGCTACTGTCTGGTGCTTTTAATACCAGTAGACAAGCAGTTAAAAAAAAACAGATTTAATATAAAGGAAGGCAGAAGAAATTGATCCTGATTATTATGAGCAGACAATGCTACTGCTTCACAGCAGAGAAGGGATGAGTATATCTGAAATTAAAAAGGTTGACTGGTTTTCTTGGTGCTTCTAAACGCTAAATGTGAATTTGCCAAATAAGGCATGGTAACCACGAGTTCCAATCACTTAAGATGAAGCTCCAGAAATAGACCTTACCACACGGATTCTTGTGAAAATTTATTTATTAGGGAGATTTTCCTGGGAAAGACTAGTAATAGAGTACATTAAATGGGACTGGGAATTGATGAAGGCCAATCAAGGGTATGATGCCAGGCAAAGGTCCATGGAGAGAAACTTTTTCATTCCAAAAGAGAGCCCCAGGGACAGTATATGTTACATCTCAGAGTGGTACTGAACAAAGGTAGGAGAATTGGAATACTTATATCTTTTCACCTGCCAGTCATTGGTTAAGAGATGCCCCCCATGTGGACGTAAACTCCCATCCACTTCTGAGTCTCCTTTTCTATAGGCAAAGTGGGTTCCAGCAGCCTGACAATTGAGCAGTGACGATATAATGCAGGTACTGACTGTTGGACATGAAAGAACATTCAGAGGCAGCATGCACAAAAAACATAATGAAGGACAGAAGGGGATGTTGGCAAAGCAACTGCTACAGTCTGTCTAGGTTACACCACTGGGCAAGCAACAGAAAAGTGTTAGGTGATGGTGTGAGGTAATTTAGAATCCATGGTAGAGAAGGGAAATAACAAGTATCATTCATAACCTTGGGATAATTGGAAGTAGCAGAGACTAAAGCTTGAAGTTCAATCTCCCAATCTTTGTAGTATAAGTAAGGCCTTTTTCTTTTTTAAGAAATTGTGACCAGCCACCACCTGGACAAATGGAATCTGAGCATGCAAGGAATAGGCTGTAGCAAATAAAGTGAGTGCCCTACCCATATTCCTTGAGTCTTTCAATTAGAGTGCTGTTTGGAAATCTTCCAACTGCCAGGATCTGCATCTGTGTGTCTGAAAGCTTATTCTAGATCTCTACAAAACAGTTCTGTTCACAGGTGCAGCAGGCTGGAAATGTCAGGAAATTAACACTTTTTCTCCTTCTCTTTCTTGCTAGAAAGAAGTATCCTTCAACCAACTCTGATTTATAAATATCACTCTCTCTTGCTCTTCTGATGGGATAATTCTGAAGCATGCATTTTACACAGTTTCCCAGTTTCACTGTAGAATTAAGCTTCAATCCTTCATCGTGGTAGCCATTTTAAAGTTGTATGTTTTTTCTAGAGGGTTTTCTTCGTTTTCTCACTTCCTTATTCTTCTGCTGATGTTTCCTACCCTTTCTAAATAAACTACTTACACTCAAAACCTGTCTTAGGGTCTGGTTCTGGGGGAATTCAAACTATAATAACAAGTTATGTAATTCTTGGGCCCTTTAAGCTAAAGTTTTTATCTAGACCAATTATATAAACACATGGAGTCTCAAGAGAATGATGTGGGAAGAATCTTTGGAGACAGATATTAGAGTGCTGTGAGTGTTACCTGTTGAATAGAGAGAAAGCATAAAGGTGCCTCCTTCTTCACCTAAAGTATATTAAGAAGGGCTACAGGGATGGACAAGTTGGTTTGTGTTTTCTGCAATTTAGAGACACCGGGGACTGAACCATCTGAAAAAACTGAGAAGAGATGGGCTACTAGTTCCCTCATCCAAAGAGATATAGCTACCCTTTTCAGAGCAAAAACTACTTTAATATGTGAACAAGACATGGGCCATGAAGTAGTAAAGCTAGCTCAAAGTAAGCTTCTTTCCAGTAGAACTGCTAATTGGGAAGGGCAAATGGTCTGCAACAGAGAGTGTCTGCTTGGAGAGCACTGCTGGAAAGCCAGGAGCTGAGGAGTGAGCCAACAGCTGGAGGAATAGTGTGCATATAAGGGACACTATAAGATTTATAATCAGAGGGACCTAAGAGAAGTTTCCAAAGAATCCATGGTAAGCATAATCTAGGCCTAGAGGTAACGATGGCAGTTTATAACCCATACCAGTAAAATAAAAACTTTCTTTTCTTCTTTTTCTTTTCTTCCTTCCTCCAAATTCCAGAAGGTCAGAAACAGCAGCTTGCAAGTGGTAGAGTAGCCTAGCAAGAAAGAGAAAAGAAACCCATTTCGTACTTTTCTATGGTGGACAGGAAGTCTACAGGCTTTACCTTTGACCTGGACTGGACATTCTGTTTTTTTGTTTGTTTGTTTTTAAAATAAAAACTGAGTTTTAAAATTTGAAGATGGCATTGAACTTTTTATTGCCTAAGATAACCCAGATACTTCACAGGACTTATTACTGGTTGAATTGTGGCCCTCCAAAAGTTATGTTGAAGTCTTAACCCTGAAATCTGTTCATGTGATCTGATTTGGAAATAGTGTCTGTACAGATGTAATCAAGTCAAGAAGAAGTCACTAGGGTGGGCCCTAATTCAGTAAATTAGTGTCCTTTTCTTATAAGAGGAAAACACCATGCGAAGACAGACATAGGACCAGTGATGATGGAAGCAAAGATTGGAGTGATGCATCTCTATAAGCTAAGGAGCTCCAAGAATTACTGGAAAACCACCAGAAACTAGGAAGAGTCAAGGAACAATTTCTCTACAGGGAAGGATTCCTCTTCAGAGGAAGCATAGCCCTGAGAACACCTTGATTCTGGACTTCTAGCCTCCAGAAGAGTGAGATAATACACTTTGCTGTTCTAAGCCACCTAGTTTCTGGTATTTAGTTACGGCAGCCCTGCGAAGCTAATTCAGGACCTGCCAGAGTTTTCAAATCTTTGCAGGAAAAAAACTTCTCTTGCTAAATAAATGTTAAAAGGACAAGGAGAACAATCTAAAAATAAAATTAAGAAAACAGTTCCGTTTACAATAACATCAAGAATAATAAAATATTTAGTAATACATTTATAAAAGAGGTTCAAGACATGTACACTGAAAATTACAAAACATCATTGAAAGAATAAGATATACATACATGAAAAGAAATCTCATATTCAGTGTTTGAGAGCACAAAAAATATCCAGATGGTAATGTAGTCTCTGTCAA
This sequence comes from Gorilla gorilla gorilla, assembly GCF_029281585.2. NCBI lineage: Eukaryota > Metazoa > Chordata > Mammalia > Primates > Hominidae > Gorilla > Gorilla gorilla. Next base: position 138,383,604 of record NC_073227.2, read on the forward strand.
AACCTTAGCTGAATTTTTTTTTGCAGAAATTGAAAACCTTATTTTAAAATTTGTATGGAAATTCAAGGGACTCAGAATACCCAAAACAATCTTGAAAAAGAAGAAAGTTAGAAGATTCACACTTCCTGATTCCAAAACTTATTACAAAGCTACAGAAGTCAAGACAGTGTGGTACTGACATAAAGATAGGCATAAAGATCAATGGACTAGAATTGAAAGTCCAGAAATAAACTCTTACATTTATAATGAATTAATTTTAGACAGGGGTACCTAGACAATCAAATTTAGGAAGAATAGTCTTTTCAACCAATTGTGCTGAGACAGCTGGATATCCATATACAAAAAAATAAAGCTGGATTCCTATCTTTCACTACATAATAAAATCAGTATTACAATAGGTAGAACACTTAACCAGGAGATTTGCAGGTATCTCAAAGGGTAGGCAGAAAAGGGTTTTGTTTTTTTTTTTATAGGGAGGAGTGAACAAGGCTAGAAAGAATCAGTATAAGTAGGATAAACAAGAGGGGTGGGATAGAATGGTAAATCAGGGCATGTTCTACTCTGAGGTCAGACTAATCTCAGGAGGGACTGATAAGGAGGACTGGCCCAGGCTGGGAATGGATCAACATTTAGGCATCCGGGAAAGATGATAAACTTAACCAAAATTTTTCATTAACAAGCATTTTGTTTTAATTCATCACTGGAGACAAAACAGTTCAGCTAATATTTATGATGTGAAGGACGGACATTTGGAGGGTGTGTTTCTGGCATTAGTAGGTAAGTAAGGGGACGTGTGTGATCCTTTTCTAGTTACGAGGTGAAAGAGGGCTGTTCTTTGCAGTCAGTCATTTCCCAGAATACAAAAGGGTAAGAGTATTTACGTTAAGGTGTAAGGAAGGGATTCAGTTTCAGCTTTCTACATATGGCTCCTTACACCTTATACGAAAATTAATTCAAGATGGATTAAAGACTTAAATGTTAGACCTAAAACCATAAAAACCCTAGAAGAAAACCTAGGCAACACCATTCAGGACATAGGCATGGGCAAGGACTTCATGTCTAAAATACCAAAAGCAATGGCAACAAAAGACAAAATTGACAAATGGGATCTAATTCAACTAAAGAGCTTCTGCACAGCAAAAGAAACCACCATCAGAGTGAACAGGCAACGTACAGAATGGGAGAAAATTTTTGCAATCTACTCATCTGACAAAGGGCTAATATCCAGAATCTACAAATAACTCAAACAAATTTACAAGAAATAAACAACCCCATCAACATGTGGGTGAAGGATATGAACAGACACTTCTCAAAAGAAGACATTTATGCAGCCAAAAAACACATGAAAAAATGCTCATCGTCACTGGCCATCAGAGAAATGCAAATCAAAACCACAATGAGGTATCATCTCACACCAGTTAGAATGGCGATCATTAAAAAGTCAGGAAACAACAGGTGCTGGAGAGGATGTGGAGAAATAGGAACACTTTTACACTGTTGGTGGGACTGTAAATTAGTTCAACCATTGTGGAAGTCAGTGTGGCGATTCCTCAGGGATCTCGAACTAGAAATACCATTTGACCCAGCCATGCCATTACTGGGTATATACCCAAAGGAATATAAATCATGCTACTATAAAGACATATGTACACGTATGTTTATTGTGGCATTACAATAGCAAAGACTTGGAACCAACCCAAATGTCCAACAATGATAGACTGGATTAAGAAAATGTGGCATGTATACACCATGGAATACTATGCAGCCATAAAAAAAGGATGAGTTCATGTCCTTTGTAGGGACATGGATGAAGCTGGAAACCATCATTCTGAGCAAACTATTGCAAGGACAAAAAACCAAACACCACATGTTCTCACTCATAGGTGGGAATTGAACAATGGGAACACTTGGACATAGGAAGGGGAACATCACACACCAAGGCCTGTCATGGGGTTGGTGGCGGAGGGGGATAGCATTAGGAGATATACGTAATGTAAATGACAAGTTAATGGGTGCAGCACACCAACATGGCACATGTATACATATGTAACAAACCTGCACATTGTGCACATGTACCCTAGAACTTAAAGTATAATATATATATATTATTTTTATATATAAATAATATATATAAATATATATAAAAATATATATATAAGCAGTATTTACCTTATTACTATATATTTTCCAGGAGGACAAGGCTTAGTAAAATTCAACACTGTGATTACTTAAATGCAAAGATTGCTAATTTCAGCTTCCCAGCAGAAGGGAAAGGGAGAAAGCCACAATTTTATAGAATTCTGAGACCCAGAACCCCCAAGCAAAGATGTACACAGGAGCAAAGAATGAATGAGCTCCAAGAGCAGAGCCGGCTGGAGGAGAACCTAGTCATGTGTCATCTCTAACTCTCTAAGCAAGTCAAAGAACCCCCAAATCAGTAAAAGGAGACAATCCAGTTAAAATATCATAGACTCAGAGTAGAAAAATGCCTACTAGCCATTGCATACTAAACAGGGGAGAAACTATGAACCTGATTTTCAGAATTAGATCAGAAAAGTGAGGCTGCTCATAACCAAGTTATTATTTGAAGGGCTAAGGACACATCATCAGCCTTGCCAAGGCTGTTCATTAATGGTAAGTCTAGGTAGCACTCACTCCTAGAATGTGTAACAAGAAGGAAAAATGAAGAATGTGGAAAATTCCAGACCAAGACTCATTTCACTCCAGCCTGGTGACAGAGTGAAACTCCGTCTCAAAAAAAAAAGAAAGAAAGAAAGGAAAGAAAAATTATGGCAGTGAAAATGATTTTCTTCAAGAAATGCATGAAAATTAAGAAAGAAAACCACTGGTTGGCATTCTTGATACTTTTAAAAATCATAATACAGTTTTAATAAAATTCAAGAACCTTAGCCTTCAGGATAATATAAGAAAAATCCAGCCAGGGACAGTGGCTATAATCCCAGCACTTTGGGAGGCCAAAGTGGGTGGATCACCTGAGGTCAGGAGTTCGAGATCAGTCTGGCCAACATGGTGAAACCCCATCTCTACTAAAAATACAAAAATTAGCTGGGCATGGTGGTGCATGACTGTAATCCCAGCTACTCGGGAGGCTGAGGCAGGAGAATTGCTTGAACCTGGCAAGCAGAAGTTGCAGTGAGCTGAGATCGTGCCATTGCACTCCAACCTGGGTGACAAGAGAAAAACTATGTCTCAATTAAAAAAAAAAAAAAGGAAAAGAAAAATTATAGATAAGAGTAGAATTGCATGAAAAAGACAAACGGGGACTTTAAAATTCAATTACAATTTAAATGTTCACTGAAGGCTGTAAAAACAAAACATAGCCTAAAAATTGAATTTCTAGTGTGAAAGACAAAAACACAGCACTCATTAAGAATGCAGAGAGAAAAGACAAACACAACATAAGAAATAATTTTAAGCTAGAAATCATAGATGTTAAAATGGAAGACTAATATTCAGAGATACAATAGGATAAAAATTTTCTCAAATAACGAAAAGGGAGATTCTTCAATCCAAAGGAGCCTTAGGTTACAAGTAATTTCAGTGAAATAAAAAGTCAGACTCGGACCTAACCTAGTAATTTTTTACTTAAATGTTAATTTTGTTTTAACCTTCAAATCATTCATGCAGATTTTTTCAAATAAATTTTTTTAAAAAAATTACAAAAGAGGTAGAGAAAAAGGGGAAGAAAGAATAATCACAATCAAGAATTAGAAAGAAGATGGAAGATAAAAGTGAAAGTTTGGGTTTTGTTGAAGATGTGCTATCATTCCTTTTTTTTAACACGAATATAAAATAGTTGCACAATAATATTTTGGTAAAAAGGGAAACGTTCAAAAGCTGATCTAAGTTTGAACTCCAAAAACAAATTATGGACTAAACTTAAATATAATAATATGTATCATAACATTTAACTTCAAATAACATTCACCTTCAAATAACATTCCTAATATAGATAGCAATTTAAACCAGCTCCTTTAAATTTTTGAGTAGCTGAAAATTCAAAAAGATGTAATCATCTCTGAGTTATGCAAAATTATGGAAAACTAAGTCATTTTATCCATGAGCTTAATATCACACATACACATACGCATGCACACACACACACACAGTAGTCGCCAATTTCACTAATAATAATAGGAACTAATTTCACCAAAAACACTGGTAATATTTAGGTATGCTTCTTTGTGTTGCAATTTTTTTTTCTAGAAACTACTGAAACAACAAAAGAAAAAATGAAACATAATAGCTCCACCATTTGTCAAAGAGGATACAATTATCAGAAATAAAGGGGAAAGGTGTATCTACAAGCATATTCATTGCATTATTATTTAACAAGAGTAATTAAAAATTAGAAACAACTGTAATCAAACAATTGACATATATTACTTTTTATCTTTAAAGCTTTTGTTAATTTTGTTTTATTTAGTTCCGGGGTACATGTGCAGGACATGCAGGCTTGTTAAATAGGTAAATGTGTGCCATGGTGATTTGCTGCACCTATCAACCCATCACCTAGGTACTAAGCCCAGCGTGCATTAGCTATTTTTCCTGATGCTCTTACTCCCTCTTCCTCCCCTCCCCCAACAGGCCCCAATATGTGTTGTTCCCCTCCCTGGTCCATGTGCCCTCATCCTTCAGCTTCCATTTATAAGTGAGAACATGCAGTATTTGGTTTTCTATTCCTGTGCTAGTTTGCTGAGGATAATGGCTTCCAGCTCCATCCAGTGTCCCTGAAAAGGACATACTCTCATTCCTTTTTATGGCTGCATAGTATTCCATGGTGTATATGTACTGCATTTTCTTTATCCAGTCTAACATTGATGGGCATTTTGGTTGATTCAATGTCTTTGCTATTGTAAATAGTGCTGCAATGAACATATGTGTGCATGTATCTTTATAATATTAATAGAATTATTTCTATTCCTTTGGGTATATACCCATTAATGGGATTGCTGGGTCAAATGACATTTCTGGTTCTAGGTCTTTGAGGAATTGCCACACTGGATAGGGCTGGAATCCATTATCCTCAGCAAACTAACTCAGCAACAGAAAACCAAATACCACATGTTCTCACTTATAAGTGGGAGCTGAAAGATGAGAATACATGGACACAGGGAGGGGAACAACACACACTGTGGCCTGTTGGTTGGGGAAGAAGGGGGAGGGAGAGCATCAGGAAAAATAGCTAATGCATGTTGGGCCTAATACCTAGGTAATGGTATTACCCATTCCTGAGTCATACAGATGATACTCCAGGCCCGGAATAGGTTTCCCCTGTGCCAACACCTAGCTCAATATTATTCATAATTTTCATGTCTTTTTTCACAAATCACAGCCATCCAAAAGCCTGTTCAGACTATTAGATCAAATGCACACATGTTTTTTACAATATTTATATGTGCATTTAAATCTATGCTTTGGCTAGAAGACTTACCTAAATTAGTTTTTTAAATTCATGTTTTATATATTTATATAAACTTCACAAATCCACTACATCGTAAGCACTAACATACTGAAATGAAGTATTTGTTTAAAAAGTATCAGTGAAAACAGAGCAACCATGTGTATTTCTAATCTATTGGGGGAAAGAAATCAAGCATTTATATTTAGACTAGAAATGCATGTGCAAGCTTCAATATTTTCAGGAATATTTTCCTCTGTTTTCAGCTTCTTTGGTAATGAGCAAATAAAGCATCCTGTCACCTAAAATATAAAGGTAAGGGATTTGGAAACAAGACATGCCACGTGAGCATTTTTTCTATGTAATGCCAGAGTCAAATCTACAGAGAAGAAAGGAGGCTTATAATGAGACATAAGTAGTTGTGAGAAAAGACATCACCAGCAGTTTCCTGACAGAAAGACTGAGATTTAATCACCCGAAGCTGCTTTTGCAGCCACTGCTGAGGCATGTTAGCTTCACCGTCAGGGAGCGGGATGCCTGTCAAGACCGCAGTAAAGCAAACGCAATCGCTGCCAACGTGCTGCCTACAGACAGCAGATGAGCCTCATACGCCATTTATTTTACTTCTGCACATTTTGATCTTGTGTTATGTTATCTATAGAAAACACCAAGCCTGTATATCACTACAAAGGAAAATCAAGAGAGAAAAGATTGTTATTAAGCCTATGAAAAGGGAGAGAAAAAAAGTTCCTTTGGAGTTATTTAAGATACTCAACAGAATCCTACTGAGCAAAGCAGAGATTCATTTTAATCATAACTTCAAAAGCTATTGCCTTTTAAAGGCATATAATTAAAAATTTTGACTTGGAACGAGGGATGAGATAATGAGCTTTATATATTATGTGTATTACAGTAATAGTTCCATATGTAGAGAGGCTCCTTAAGTCAGCTAAGTCAGTAATGGTTCCACAGGTAAGAATGTCCCTTAAATCACACTGCTTATGTGACCTTGAGCAAGTAAGGTCACCTCTGTGTTAATCTGTGTGGAAAGAGTACTAACAGATTAACTTTCTTCCATTCCATACAGCTAGAGTAAATTTCCAGATTATCACATGTTATACTTCGTATCACCCTTTTGATTGTTATCATTATAATTGTTCAATAAATATTGGTTATTAAAATACTATATAAAATAAAAATGATTGTGTGGTCTCATGTTCACCCTTACTGGAAAAATGTGAGGCTACATAGATGATTGGAAGAAGGCAAAAGAGGACTATTGTCACAGCATTGGAAAAAGGACTAACTAAATGTAGAATTTTCATTAGTTTTAGAATGACTTCATCTTGATAGATTATTGTGCCTACGAGAGTAGACTTACATGCAATTTGAGGCATCCAAATGATTATTACAGAAGTTTTTTTAGCCCTCATGAAATTATAAAATAAAATCCTAACCATAGTAATAGCCACTAAGTACTGAGCTGACACTATGTGCTCTCTGTAAATAGTACCTGTAGTGGGCTGAATAATGGCATACCCGCGCCCCACCCTGAAAAGATATATCTGCCCTGAACCTAGGAATGTGAACTAGTTTGAAAGAAGGGTAAAAATATAATTAAGGATCCTGAGATGAGACCATCCTGAATTAGGGAAGGCACTAAATCCAATGACAGGTGTTCTTATAAGAAAGAAGAGGGAGATTGAACAGAGACACACAGACGACCGCGTGAAAATAGCAACAGAGATTGAAATGGTGCAGTCCCAAGGAGTCTTGACAGTCACCAGAAGCTGGATGAGGCAAGGAAGGATTGTCCTCTAGCGTCTGCATACAGAGTGTGGTCCTGCCAACACCTTGATTTTGGATTTCTGGCCTCCAGAACTTGAGAGAATAATTTTTTGTTTTTTAAGACTCCAAGTTTGCAATAGTTTGTTACAGCAGCCGTCAGAAACTCATACAGTATTTTCATTTTATTCTCATAACAACTATAAGGAGCAGATGCTACTGTCCCATTTTCTATATGAAGAAATTCTGTCTCAGAAAAGAAAGTAATTGACTTAAGTTCACTAAGCAACAGCGTGACTGAGCCAGGATGTGCACCAGGTCTATCAAGTTATAAAGCCTTTTTCTTTAAAGCCAATTTTAAACTTTAAAAAACAACAAACAAACAAATAAACAAACAAACCCTTTCTTCTTCTAACTCTCTGGCTTCTGTCTTATAATTCCATGCCTCTTTCCTTACCATTTTCTAGAAAAAGTGAACAAGTTTATGCTAAGAATGCATTAAGATCATTCTACTCACATTGTTTTAAGTCAAGAAGCTCCTAAAGTGGGTTGAGGAGGAACGAAACATTGAAAATTTGCTTAGTTAATGAACCCCATAAGGTCATTTCCAAAGTTTGCTTGGCATCTCAGAGTCTAAGGAAACACTGCTGTATGACTTTTTATTGAGGGTGCTGAACCTCAGTATCAACCTCTCTCTTATTTATTCATAGTTTCTCAAAGGGGCCTCTGGGTTCCTTGATGATAGTTCCCAAGGATCTGGGAGTTCTCAGATCATCTTTGAAAAAAATTCTGACTGGCCCCACTAGAAACAAGCCACTGTGTAAAATCGCAACTGCTGAGGGATATCCCCCCAAAAAAATTCAGACCTGCCAATCAATTCCAGCCCTGAGCATCGTTTCCACTTCCAGGAGGTCAATTGTCACAGACTATTTACAAAGATGAGTCTGGAAATTCCTCCCCACCCCCATCCTGTCCACTATGTTGTACTTATTTTCCTACATTCTCACATTTACTTTTTTAACAGTTTTCTTGAGGTATAATTTAAATAAAATAAAGTTAAACTACTATAAGTATACATTTTATGCATATTGGCAATGTACACAGTCATGCAGCCACAACAATCAAAATAAAGAATATTTTTGTCACCACAAAAATCTTCCAGATGCCCTTCTGAGGTCAATCGCATTTTCCTACCCCTAGCCTCTGGCATCCATTATCTGCTTTCTGTCACTATAATTCTGTTTTTCCTAGAACTTCACATAAATAGAATCATCATGTATACAGTCTTTCATGTCAAATTTCTTTCACTGAGCATGATGTTTTAAACATTCATTCAAAATGCAATCTGTTTTGCATTGTTCAGTAGTTCATTCCTATATGTAGCTGAATTTCCACTGTATGGCTGTACCACAATTTGTTATCTATTTATCAGCTGATGAACATTTGGATTGCTTTCAGTTTGAGTATATTATTAATAATCCTGCTCACATCTAATTTTATTTATTTACCTCACTTTTCTTTCTTATCTTCTTTTCTTCTCTATCTTCAATACAATCTTCCTCTTTCCTATTCCAAATTGACCAGAAATAAAGTTCTATGGACCCGGAGTAGTGATTCTCAACTAGGGATAATTTCAGCTCCCAGGAGATATGTGACAATACTTGAAAGTATTTTTGATTGTCATGACTTAGAAGAGGAGATGCTACTGGCATCTAGTGGATAGAACACAGGGATGCTGTTAAATATCCTGAAAAGGGCAGCCTCCCACCAACAAAGAAGTATCCAACCCAAATATCAGTAGTGCAGAAGTTGAGAAATCAAAGTGGATGGAATGATCTTATACAGAAGCACGTTCCATGAAACCTGTTGCTATGGTCTGAATGTTGGTGTCTCCTCAAAATTCATATGCTAGGAACTAACACTCAATGTGACTGTATTAAGAGGTGGGGTATTTTGTGAAGTGATTAAGTCATAAGGATCCTGCCCTCATAAAATTTTATTTTATTTAATTTTTCAGAGACAGATCTCACGTTGTTGTCCAGGCTAGAGTGCAGTGGGGTGATCACAGCTCACTGCAGCCTGAACTCCTGGGCTCAAGGAATGCTCCCAAGTAGCTCTGACTACAGGTGTACGCCACTAGCCCAGCTAATTTTTTTTTTTTTTTTAGAGACAGGGTCTCGCTATGTTGCCCAAATTTCCCTCATAAAACTTTATAAAAGAAGTCAAAGAGAGCTGCCTATCCCATTTCTGCCATATGGGGACACAGCAAAAAGGTGTTATCTTTGAAGCAGAGAACAAGCTCACACCAGACACTGACTCTGTGTCTTGATCTTGGGTACCCCAGCCTTCAGAATTGTGAACAATCAATTTCTACCCTAAGATATTTTGTTACAGCAGCCCAAATAAACTAAGACACCTATTATAAGGTGGGAATACTAGTATTTTTTAAAAAGAAAAACCTTTTATATTTCTGAGAAAAAAAATCTTAGAATTCAAGGAATGACTTTTCATTTTTACGTACATAGTCTTTGGTACATGCACTAACTTCCAATAAAAATACACAAGGTAATACCTGAATCATGGAATGAGTTAATAATTCTGTTCAGAAAACCACGCACCAAAATCACTCATCTCCCAGCTAAATCTTTAGTTAATGTGTATCTGATAAGACAGAAAGTTTATAACTCAAAGACCAAGTGCATCAGGACTTGCCAGGGGAGAAATGGCTATTTTGTCACTGTCCCCCACCAGCCATAAAGGGTAACAGTGTTACTCTGTTCATTTTCTTTCTCCAGAACCTACTGGATATCCTTAAACCCTTCAGAAGCTTCTAGATATCTGACAAGTTTGCAACTTTAGCAAGGTGAAGACTAGCAAATGAAACAATTTTTACTTTGAAGAAATGGCCACTTCACACAATGAAGGAATTGTACTTTAGGATGATTTTATTTTTGAAACAAATTCAAGGAGCACCTGTATTAAAAATTATCTGAATTTAGCACGAAACACATAATTTACTCAATAGTGTCATTAGTCTTCAAACCTTTTATATAACCTGAAAAGAGCATGGATTTGAAGCCAGACAGATCTAAATTTTATTCAAGGCTCCGATACTTGGATTTTGTACAAACAGGGACAAACCTCTTAACTTCTCTCAGACTGAGCATCTTCATCTATAAAATGGAGAAAACAATAGTGAACTTAGAGTTTGTGTAAGGTTTTAATAAGATATTGTGTATACCAGGTCTGGTACATAGTGTGCATTTGATAAAGGTTGATTTCGTTATTGTTTCCTACTGTCAGCTTTGAGCTAAATGACTTTTTAAAAAATGAACATTATCTTCAAAAACAATTATTAACATTCGCTTATATAAATGCTTAAGTATTACATATGCAACATGCTTAATGGGGGTGTATTTCTTAGCAAATATTCATGAACCCTAAGAGTTAGACTAATATATAGTACTAAGAGAAATTTCATGAGGTCCTCTGATAGAGCTACATAATCTGCAAAAGAAAGTCACAAGATGATACACTTTAACCTAGCTGAAGTGATGCATGTTTTTAAAAATAAAAATACGTGATTTGTGATACTGAACTAATTTCTCAGTCCCTTATTATTGAACATGCTCATAATTCATGAAATACACTTCACCCAAAATAAAATATTTGAATTAACCATGCTGCTTGAGAGACAAATATAACATCTCTCTTTTCTCACAGATTATTCTCTCATCTCTTCCTATACAATGTATTTTTTACTTAAAATTAATACTTCTCTTTTGAGCTGTAAAACCATTTGAGACACATTATACTTCTAAGATGTTGCAGAAAACAAAATCATATTATCATTTTCTAATTTAGAATGTAAATGGAAATGTACATGCTCAATGAAAGTAAAATACCTCTATTTCTTTACTAACTCTGCACATAAAAACAGGAAGGAAGGCCAGGCGCGGTGGCTCATGCCTGTAATCCCAGAATTTGGGGAGGCCGAGGCAGGTGAATCACCTGAGGTCAGGAGTTTGAGACCAGCCTGGCCAATATGGTGAAACCCCGTCTCTAGTAAAAAGACAAAAAATTAGATGGGCTTGGTGGCGGGCCCCTGTAATCCCAGCTACTCCGGAGGCTGAGGCAGGAGAATCGCTTGAACCCAGGAGGCGGAGGTTACAGTGAGCTGAGATCTCGCTATTGCACTCCAGCGTGGGAAACAAGAGCGAAACTCCACCTCCAAAAAAAAAAAAAAGAAAAGAAAAAACAAACAGGAAGGAAGTAAAAAGGGAAGAGAGGAAGGAGGAAGAGAGGGAAGAAGGAAGAAAGGAAACAAGAAAAAAAAGAGAAACGTGTACCACCCTTTACCTTAAACAGCAGCAGCAGCAGTAAAACACCCTGTGGTGTGGGGCAAACACTTTCCATCCTCTCCTCTGCGGATCTCAATTTTTCATGGTCTTTGGGATTGTGCTTCACGGAAGGTGCTAACACTCATGACACTAATCTATTCAATGATGTATAGAGATCCTGTTCCTCTAAGAAGAAAATGGAAACAGATGTCTTTCTTTATGAGGAGATTCCTGAGGGAATTACATCACTAATGAGAAGAGGAGCTATAAGAAGGAAAAAAAAAAAAAAAGGCTATGCCCAGCCACAAAAATGTAGAGTAGAACTTTTATTTGACAATCTTCTAGAAATTAAGTGCACTGTTGGAGCAATACAGATAGACATTCTTCTGTGAAGAATGACTTTTCCAAATATGTTTCTCAAGTAGCCAGTTCCAGATATATTTTTAGCATATTTAGCTAAAATAGGACTGCTACTTCTTGATTGGAAAGATGACACTGGCTGTCATATGGGGGCATCTTTACATACCCTCCTAAAATCAGTTTTAAGAATTATCTTATCTTACCTCGAGATAGTTATGAGATAGTTTCATATGAAATTGAACTGGGATTGAGGAAAAATATAAGAAAGGTAGGGAGGTAGTTTGTAAAAAATAGAGAAATTGATTAAAGGATGTAGATATATATAATTACTTATATTTATTGTATTGAAAAAATGTTATTAATGCAATTTACATTCATGAAAACCTAATCCTATTACTCTTTTGTTTAACTTTTTTCAGTTGCTCCCCATAATAAACTCTGTACTAGGGCATGAAGTACCATTTCATTATGTGTATCCTTAACATCCATTCAATTTCATCCTTTACCATTCCACTTCTATTCTAAATGCTCAAGTAATTTAACATCATCTGTTGTTCCCTGACAAATCTCTTATGCATTTGCACGTAACTGCCTGGGGTACTCCTCCTCACTGTCACCACCTGGAAACCAACTAATCTTCCTTTGTGACTCAGATTTCATTTTATGGGAGGCCTTCTCTGACTCTACCCAGGTGATTTAAGACCCTATTTTTCTGTACAACTTTTTTTAATCTGTATATAACTCCATTATACATATCAAAATATTATAATTATTACTGTGATTTTTAACTACTAAGCCACAAACACTACACTATGAGTGTAGAAACTGTCTTTTCATTATTGTGTGCAACTATTAAATGTTTGTTGTTTGAAAGCCTGAATGAAGTAAATAACCAGATGAATTAATAAATAAATTAACTGACTAGAAACACAAAGAGATAAGTGCTTATGAGTCTTGAAGAACAAAAAGTTAAAGTCAGAACAGGATCAACATTGGTTTTTAATCAGAATTAAATAAATGTAAACTGAATATCCTTAATTCTCAATTCTATTGATGCAGATGGGTGTCACTTTAACAGTTAAACAAAGTTATATAATAATCATATAAATATTCTGCTTTTGTCTCTATTTACCCCCAAAATCTCCAGTCTCCTGGAAAATATGCCCCCTAATATTTCTTAGATCTCCCTACATGACAGCCTATATAGACTCTCAAACCTACCTTTAGAAAACTTGCCCTGACCTTGCTCTCCTGCCCTAGTTTCTCCTTAGCAACAACTTCTGTTCCCCAACCTGGCTGAAGGTCCCCAACTGCTGTGATTTCTGGTGCTGCCTCCCATGAAAACTCAACAAAGATGCTGTCTCCCAAATATCCCAAAGCCAACAATCCACAAGAGTCAGAAAGGCAATAGTGAAACTGCCTGCCCCCATATTTATCAATTGTTGCCACCCAGGTGATATAACTTGAACTGTTGAGCACTTTCTCATTGTATCTGAAAAAGGTTTTTATGAAAATAGTACTTTCTTCCATGCCTTTTTCCACAGGTGCTCAAGAAAATGTGTAGGCAGCTTGAAAGAGGACCAGACCCTTAATGACTCTTTCATTGTCTTTTCTCAAAGATCCTGTGCACAAACCTCTCCTTTCCTCTCTCAGCCAAAATTATCAGGCTGTCATGTAAATAGACCACTGATTGCCTGTAATCACAAATTCCTCAAATAGATCCAAAGAAATCTGAATTCTTTCTGTGTTTAGCAAGGATTCTGGCTACAAAAAGATTAGGCTGATGTCAGAATTTTAGAATATTACTCCCCAAAATGTCAATGCTTCTTTCATACATTCTTTATGTGGGAGAAGAAAATGAGCAAGGGTGAACTATAAGAACAAGTCATTAATGTCTACATACTAGGTAACCCAGAAGACATACTTGCATGGCGCTGAAGAGCAGAAGTTGTTTGGAAATGAGAAAATAATCCAGATAGGTTGCCCAGAATGGGAAACACCTACAATCTACATGGAGAATAACATTTTAAAAGTTCCCATACACCTAGGAAAATTCTGATTATGTTGTAATCATGACAACAAATAACCACAAAAATTCATTTTAAATCAATCAGTGATAGAGTACCTCAGTGAACACACTTTTGCAAACCAATCAGTGACAGTCCTTTGCTTTTGAAAATCAGCCAAATAAGGATAGGTTTGCCCCATGAACAAGCTTTTAAAACTCAATCTATCAACTACACTCTTGCCCAAGTAACCATGTTTCTAAAGGTGACATCAACCCATCCCTAAAACTCCACCAATTCCCTGACTCACTATTTCCCAAAAGCCTTTTATACAATCAGTTCCTTGCTATGCTCAGAGAGGATGTACCTAACCAGCATAGCTCTCCCTTACTTAAGTAAGCAATAAATTCAGCACTGTGTATGTGTGTTGATTGCAGATACTAAATGGTGGCCTCATTCTTTGATATCACCAAAGTTAAACGTGCCACTGGTTGGGAAAGCTATCCCAAAGAATTTTAAGAGGGGTGGCATACCCAAAAGGCCAAATTTGACTTAACCTTGGACCTCGCCATGAAGGACAGCTGTGCCTATTCCCAGCAAATGCCTTTTGGAGCCACTTCCTGATTCTCGCCCTAATAAACTTTTTAAATTTGCATACTTAAATTTTTTTAGCCTTTCATTCCTCCTCTGTAAAATACACGATACTATCTCATTGTGTTAATATGATTGCTAAATTACATGATAAAGGTGTTCTAAATAATAAAGCATTCAAATATTTATAAATACTAGTCATCAATTTGCACAGCCCCATTCACTCCAGGAGCGAAAAAAAAAAAAAAAAAAAGGCTATAAAGAGAAAAATTCTTCCTCTCTGCCTATCTTCTCTTCTTGTCTTCCATGCTTCAGATGCAATCAATGTTATTAATTTCTGGTGAATTCTTCTAGATATGTTCCTATACTAACATAGCATTGTGTGCATTATTTTCAAAAATAGTACACAATTTGTACACAAATTATACATTTTTTTCTGTCTATTTTTTATTTTACCATTGATCCTAAGGCTCGTTCTATAACACTATAGAGTATCCATCCTTATCCTCTGGATATATGTTCCAAGACCCCAGTGGATGCCCCAGTGGATAGTCCAAACCCATATATACTCTACCTTTTCGATCTGAAAACCAAGCTAGCTACTAAGTGATGGTAAATAGCATATACAATGTGGATATGCTGGACAAAAGGATGATTCACATCCCAGGTTAGATGAAGCAGGATGGTACAAGATTTCATCATACTACTCAGAATGGCTTACAATTCAAACTTATGAATTGTTTATTTCTGGTCCTTTTTTTCCTCCCCGAGATGGAGTCTTGATATGTCACCCAGGCTGAATTGCAATGGTGCGATCGATCTCGGCTCACTGCAAACTCTGCCTCCTGAGTTCAAGAAATTCTCCTGCCTCAGCCTCCTGAGTAGCTAGGATTACAGACGCCCACCACCACGCCTGGATAATTTTTGTATTTTTAGTAGAAATGGGGATTCACCATGTTGGCCAGGCTGGTCTCGAACTCCTGACCTCATGATCCATCCTCCTCAGCCTCCCAAAGTGCTGGGATTACAGGCATGAGCCACTGCGCCTGGCCGTTTATTTCTGGAATTTCCCATTTAATATTTTCAGACCACCATTGACCACAGGCAACTAAAACCAGAGAAACAAAAACCACAGATAAAAGGGGACTACTGTATACGGAATATTTTTTGTTATTTTTTAAGGGCTGCTTAGAATTCCACATTATAGTGTTTTATGATTTGCTTAACCGATGACCTACCATGGGAATGTAGGTGGTTTCCAATCTTTGGTTGTATCATAAATTGTATTATTAAAGAAAGTATACAGATACATTTGCACACACACATTGTGTGTATAAGCTATGGGAATAAATTCTCAACATAGAATTGCTGGGTGAAAATGTACATGCATTTTAAATTTTAATAGCTATTGCCAAATAGCTCTCCTTATGTCAATTCATATCGCCATCAATAGAAGAGAGAATAAATCTCCTGTCAGTATATTTATCAATTTTGTTACCCAAAATTTTGTCAATGATAAAAAGGTTTTATTTTACTTAATATTGATTTGCAAAGTATTTATTATGTGCGAAGTTGAATTCTATTCTTTTGTTTAAAAATTATTTTTATTTTTTCCTGCAAAGTCTGGTCATATACTTCACTCATGTTTGAATTATGTTTACACAGCCTATATAGCCTTTTAAATTAATTTATGGGAGGTTTTTATATTTGATAATTAGGTCTTTCTCACGTTTTCCAAATATTTTCCCAGCTTGTTATTTGTTTTTCGAATTTGCTTATAGTATTTTTTCTATCAAAAATCAATATTTTATGGCTTTTGAATTTTTGCATTGCGCTCCTCAACTACAGTAATGTAATTTTGGTCTAAGTTTTATTCCAATACTTTTACAGTTTCAAATCATTTTGCTATAAGGAATGAGACAGAATCTAAGTTTATTTATCCAAGTACTCTCAATTGTCACTTATTCATTGTTTTTCACCTATGTAAAATCTTAACACTACACTTTTGTAAATATGGATGCCTTTTTCTATTAGATTCCACAAAATTATATCAGTACCATGCCGTTTGGATTATAACAGTTTCATAATGTGCTATAATATCAGATAGAGCTAGTTCATTCAATTACTATCCTTTTTTCCTTAATTTTTTTGGCTGCTCTTGTACATTTTTATATACACTGTACACTTTTTAATCAATTCATCTAGCTATATGGTTTTTAAATCCTTGTAGATTACATATATGGCACTAACAGGTTTAAAAAACTGATCTTCCCAATCAAAGCACAGGCTATTTATTTTATTATTTTTAGGTTTTCTTTTGCTTCTCATTGTAGCAATGATTTTCTTCGTGACTATATTTTAAAATATATATTGTAATGGTACATATTTCTATATATTGATTTCCTGAACTTTGTTATTGCTTATAATAGCTATTCAGATGAAGTTATTGGTTTTTCCAGAAATACAGCCAGATCTTCTTCAAATAATGATACTTGTATACCACTTTTACATTTAGAGAATGCTTGTTAAGGAAATAGATTTCAAACAGGAATATGTGATAATTTAGAGTCATTACTCATTTGCCTTGCAAAGTGGTGGTAGAAGAGTGAGTCTGTGTGTTTGCAAGTACCCCCTCTTTCCTAACAGACCCTAATCTTACATTAAGAAGTCTTTTCTTTTACCTGCAAATAAACTAGAGAATGAACTTGTCTCATAAGATTTATACAATTCTTCTTTCAGTAAAATTCTTTATACTATGGTCAATACAACACTTATTTGAGGGAAAAGACAAGATGGTTAACTAGACACAGCCATCAAGCGCTTCTCCCACCAAGAGACCAGACCTTCATGGTCAAGAGACCAGACCTTCATGAAGACTGGTACACTCCAAGTAGATCTTTGGAAGGAAGGCATTGAGAGTGGATGGAGAGAAGATGCAGACACTGGGATGAAGAGGAAGGAAGCTAGGAACTCTGCATGGGGCTACTGAGCACCAGGACTCATTCCTGGCCCCAAGCAGTTACTGGGGAAGGAGCAAGTTAAATAGGCATGGAATGGCCCACTCTCACCATAGACCTCTGGAATCCTAGCTGCAGGAGACCCAGTGACCTCCATGGACATTTGAGCTTGCAAGGAGAGCTGGTTGGACAGTTGACAGGGACAGGACTCTAGCCCATGTGGAGCCCAGCTGGTTTGGCAAGGAATACCTACAGTGGAGCAGAGCCAGGGATGCCCATCCCCCAAGGCTCATCTCACTCCTTAGGGTGGCTTTGGCCTTTGTTGATAGGGCCTCCTAGAAAGAACAGGGCTATCTTTCCTGTGGGATGGGGCCAGGCTGATCTGAGTGCCCCTCTGTCTGCCAGCCTCTCCCAGGGTCTCTTCCTGGGCTGCACCTACTTGCAACTCAGCCTCAGATGATCTTGTAAATGATACAAGAGCTGAAAGATGAAATAGCCATCTTTAAAAGGAATGAAACTGATCTAATAGAGCTGAAAACTCACTACAAGAAATTCATAATATAATTGGAAATATTAAGAGCAGAATAGACCAAGCTGAGGAAAACATCTCAGAGCTTGAAAACCAATTCAAATCAACTCTGTCAGATAAAAATTAAAAAATCAAAAAGAATGAACAAGAACTCTAAGAAATATGGGTTATGCAAACAGACCAAATGTATGACTCACTGCCACCCTTGAAAGACAGGGAGAGACCAAGCAATGAAAAACATATTTGAGAATATTGTCCCTCAAAATTGCTCAACCTCACTAAAGAGTTCGAGATTCAAATTCAGGAAATTCAGAGAACCCCTGCAAGATACTACATAAGATGACCATCTCCAAGACACACATAGTAATCACATTCTCTAAGGTCACTGTGAAATAAAGCAGTTAGAGAGAAGGGGCATGTCACCTATAAAGGGAACTCATTAACTAAGAGCAGAGTGCTTTGAGCAGAAACCCTTACAAGACAGAAGAGATTGGGGGCCTATATTCAGCAACCTTAAAGAAAAATAATTTCCACCAAGAATTTCATATCCAGCCGAATTAAGCTTCATAAGCAAAGGTGAAATAAAATTATTTTTGGACAAGTAAATGCTAAGAGAATTTGTTATCACCAGACATGTCTTACAAGATGCCCTTAAGGGAGTGTGAAATATGGAAACAAAAGACCATTACTGGCCACCAAAAAAAAAAAAAGGGAAAAAAGAAAAAAAAACCACTTGAGTACATAGATCATTGACACCATAAAGAACTACACACACAATCAAGTCTACATAAGAGTTAGCTAATTTCACAGTGATAGGATAAAATGTGTACATATTAATATTCCTTGAATGTAAGTGGGCTACATGCCCCACTTAAAAGGCACAGAGTGGCAAGTTGGATAAAGAAGCAAGACTCAACCGTATGGTGTTTTCAAGAGACCCATCGCATATGCAATGACACCCAAAAGCTCAAAGTAAATGGATGCAGAAAACTCTATAATGCAAATGGAAAACAAAAAAGAGCACAGTTTATTCTTCTCATTCCAAACAAAACAGACTTTAAATCACCAACTATCAAAAAGGACCAAGAAGGAAATTACATAATGATAAAGGGTTCAATACAACAAGAAGACTTAACTATCCTAAATATATATGCACTCAACACAAGAGTACCCAGAAAAAACAACTTCAAAGAGACTTAGATAACCACACAGTGATAGTGGGAGACTTCAACACCCTATTGACAGTATTAAACAGATTATCAAGGCAGAAAACTAATAAAGATATTTGAGACCTAAACTCAACACTTGGCCAAATGGACCCAAGAGACATCTAGAGAAGTCTCCATGTAAGAACAACAGAATTGACATTCTTCTCATCTGCACATGGCATTTACTCTAAAATTAACCATATGTTTGGATGTAAAGCAATTCTCAACAAATTTTAAAAAACCAAAATCGTACCAACCACACTCTCAGATCTTAGTGCAATAAAAACAGAAATCAATACCAAGATCTCTCAAAATCATACAACTATGTAGAAATTAAATAATCTGCTCCTGAATGACTTTTAGGTAAACAATGAAATTAAGGCAGAAATCAAGAAATTCTTTAAGACTAATGAAAACAAAGATACAGCATACCAGAATCTCTGGGACACAGCTGAAACAGTGTTAAGAGGAAAGTTTATAGCTCGATATGCTCACACCAGAAAGAAATATCTCTAAAAACCTAACATCACATCTAGAGGAACCAGAAAAGCAAGAGCAAACCAACCCCAAAGCTAGCAGGAGAAAAGCAACAATCAAAATAGAGCTGAACTGAAAGAAACTGAGATGTGAAAATCCACACAAAAGAGCAACAAACCAAAAGTTGATTCTTGGAAAGAAGAAATAGGATTAATAGACAATTACTTAGATGAATAAAGAAAAAAAGAGAGAAGATCCAAATAAACACAATCAGAAATGGCAAAGGGGACATTGTCACCAACCCCACAGAATAACAAAAAAAAAAAAGAAAACTTCAGAGACTATTACAAACACCTCTATGCACAGAAACTAGAAAACCTATAAGAAATGGATGAATTACTAGAAACATACAACCTCCCAAGATTGAACCAGGAAGAAATTGAAACCCTAAACAGGCCAAATGAGTTTTGAACATTAATCAGTATTAAAAAATCCTACCCAACCAGGGACCAGACAAATACACAGCTGAATTCTACCAGCTGTATAAAGAACTGGTAACAATTTACAAAAAATATTCCAAAAAATTGAGGATGAAGGACTCCTCCACAACTCACTGTAGGAGGCTAGCATCATTCTGATATCAAAACCTGGCAGAGACAAACACAAAAAATAGAAAACTTCAGGCCAATATCCCTGATGAACATAGATGCAAAATCCTCAACAAAATACAAGCAAATTCAATCCAGCAGCACATCAAATAGCTACTCTACCACAATCAAGTCAGCTTTATTCCTGGGATCCAAGGTCAGTTCAACATATGCAAATCATTAATTGTGATTCATCACATAAAGAAAACAAACAAACAAAAAACCCACATAATCACCTCAATACACTCAGAAAAGGCTTTTGATAAAATTCAATACTCCTTTATGTTAAAAAATATAAACCTCAATAAACTACACATCAAAGGAACATACATCAAAATAATAAGAGCCACCTATCACAAACCACAGCCAATACTGAACAGGCAAAAACTGGAAAAATTACTCTTGAGAATCAGAACAAGACAAGGATACCCACTCTCACCACTCCTATTCAACATAGTACTAGATGTCTTAGCCAGAGCAATCAGGCAAGAGGAAGAAAGAAAAGGCATTGAAATATGAAGACACAAAGTCAAATAATATCTCTTCACTGAAAATGTGATATGACTCTACACCTAGAAAACCTCCTGTCTGTGCCCAAAATCTCCTACATTTAATAAACAGCTTCAGCAAAGTTTGTAGGATGCAGAAATCGTTGTACAAAAATAAGTAGCATTTCTATACACCAGTAACATCCAAGCTGAGAGCCAAATCAAGAATGTAATCCCATTCACAATAGGCACAAAAAGAAGAAAATACCTAAAAATACAGCTAACAAGGAAAGTGAAAGATCTCTATAACGATAGCTATAAAATGTCACTGAAAGAAATCAGAAAAGACACAAACAAATGGAAAAACGTTCTATGACATGCATAGGAAAAATCAATATTGTACGAATGGCCATACTGCCCAAAGCAATTTACAGATTCAACACCATTTCTATCAAGCTACCAACGTCATTTTTCACAGATTTCTAAAACTCATATAGAGCCAAAAATTAGCCCAAATAGCCAAAGCAAGTCTAAGCAAAAATGACAAAGCTGGAGGCATCACACTACCCAACTTCAAACTCTACTGCAAGGCTACAGTAACCACAACAGCATGGTACTTGCACAAAATCAGACACATAGACTAGTAGAAAAGAATAGAGAACCCAGAAATAATGCCACATGCCCACAGCCATCTGATCTTCAACACAGTCAACAAAAACAGTCAATGGGAAAAGTATTCCCTATTCAATAAATGGTGCTTGGATAACTGGCTAGCCATATGCAGAAGACTGAAACCAGACCCTTACATTTTATCATATACAAAAATAAACTCAAGATAGATTAAAGACTTAAATGCAAACCTAAAACTATAAAAACTCTAGAAGAAAACCTAGAAAATACCAATCTAAACACAGGCCCTGGCAAAGATTTCATGACAGATGCCAAAAGCAATTGTAACAAATCAAAAATTGACAAGCAGGACCTAATTAAACTAAAGATCTTCTGCACAGCAAAAGAAACTATCAACAGAGTAAACAAAAAATCTACAGAGTGGGAGAAAATATTTGCATGCTATGCATCCAGCAAAAGTCTAATATCAAGAATCTACAAGGAACTTAAACAAACTTACGAGCAAAAACCAAACAACCACTTTTAAAAATGGGCAAAAGACATGAACAGACACTTCTCAAAAGAAGACACACATATGGTCAATAAATATATAAAAGAATATTCAATATCACTAATCATTACACGAATGCAAATCAAAACCACAATGAGATACCATTTCATACAAGTTAGAATGGCTATTTTTAAAAATCCAAAAAAGAACAGATGCTGGTGAGGCTGAGGAGAAAGGGAACACTTAATTACTGCTGGTGGGAATATAAATTAGTTCACACACTGTGAAAAGCAGTTTGGAAATTCCTCAAAGAACTAAGAGTTGAATTACCATTCAACCCAGCAATCCCATTACTGAATATATACCTAAAGGAATATTAATTGTTCTACCATAAAGACACATGCACACATATTTTCATTGCAGCACTATTCACAATAGCAAAGACATGGAATCAATTTAGATGCCTATCAACAGTGGACTGGATAAAGAGAATGTGGTACATACACACTACGGAATACATACATCCATAAAAAAAGAACAAAACCATGTCCTCTGCAGCAACATGGATACAACTGGAGGCTATTATCCCAAGCAAATTAATAGAGGAACAGAAAACCAAATACTGAATGTTCTCACTTATAAGTGGGAGCTAATTACTGATTACACATGGACAAATAGAAGGGAACAAGATACACTGGGATCTACTCGAGAGTGGAGGGTGTAAGGAGGGTGAGAATAAAAAAACTTTTGGGTTACTATTCTCATTACTTGGGTATGAAATAATTTATACACCAAACCCCAGTGAAATGCAATTTACCCATGTAACAAACCTGTGCATGTACCCTGTGAGCCTAAAATAAAAATATAAATAAATAAACTTATCACTTGTAAACAATACCTATTATAGGTAATATGGGTATTATATTTTAAATAATACCTATTATAGGTAATATAGGTATTATATTTTAAATAATACCTATTATTTATAAGTGATAGAGAACTTATCACTTCTCTAGACAATGAAAAATTTATAATTCTGAGACTAGAGAGCTTTCATAAAGAAAATGTTAAGAAAATTATAAGAAAGGAAATATATTTACTAATCATTAAGTAGAAATGGATCATTATATAGGTGTTTATCCTCATCATCTTTACATTAAATAGTCTACAGAGAAAGGAAGATGAAAGGTTAATGTTGCTATCTCAGGAGTGGCAAAGGTAGAAGAATATCTGCCTATATTTGGACCCACATAGTTCAAACTTCTGTTGTTCAAGAGTGAATTACATGTATATTGGAGTTAAGGGGCAGGATACAGAACCATGAAAAATATTATTTCACTCCACATAAACCTTTTGTGATCATAAATAAAGTCTAATTGATTTGGCTAACAAGGTTAGTGGCAGCATGAAAATTAGCATCTCTGCACCATTCTTCCAGTCTCTATTGTCAAATCATTATAATTTCGTTTTTAAAAAGGAAGTTTTTAAATTTATAACTTATTTTAAAGAATTATATTTCTAATGTTTCTAAGGTACTAATTTAAGTTTCCTTCACTAAGTTTATACATAAGGAGAGTTAATGTTTCATGACCAGAACTTGTATATGTCAATATATTAAGCTATTCTTTAACATCTTCTACAAGTATTTGCAGAACTCAGCTTTATAATTTTTAAGAGAGGGTGTACTTATAACTTAAGTTATTTTGAATCGATTACTTGATGCCAAATATAAAGCTGGCCAACAACATTACAAAATTGAAAGTCCACAGAAAATTAAAGCAACATAAATATATCAGGAATATCTGCATTTAAAATAACTAAAGAAAGGAATTGGTCTCCTCTCCTTGTGTGGTTTGAAAAGCTGCTAATAGGCCTGTATCTTCCTTTATCCTCATAACCACAAGGCAAAACTCAACAGGATGTGGTTTTTCTGGTTGCTTTCTACTCCTGTAAAGGCCCACTGCTTCCATTCAAACACAAGCAATGGGGCCCTGATAAACACCAGCATCAAGAATAGGCAGATGTTCTGTGGAAATATTCTGTAACTTTCCCACGAAAGTGCAAGAATATCTGAGATGCACGAAGAAAACATTTTGCCTCCATGGCTGACTGATTTAGTTGGGCATTTAGGTGGCCTTGGGTTAAAAGAAAACAGACTGAGAAAAAAGAATATGCTGTAGATTTTAATTATTCTTTTCCCAACCACACCATGAACAGCAACTATAAAAGTTTATCTTCTGATAAATCTTCCCCTTTCATTGAAGTGTAAACCCAGCTTTAGCAGCCACTGTGTTCTAAGCTATTGGTTCCAAATTGTTAAAAAGCAAAGAAAGTGCAGGCAAAGGCGCCAACACTTTACACATGATGTGCAACTTCTATGTTCCAAAAACTTTGCATTCGTAAAGAGCCATCCTCAAGTGGCTGGTAATGCTTAATAAACACAGGCTGAAAACATCTGTAACCCTCCTTTTGATGCTTCCTGTAACAATGTTGAAGTCCCTCTACAAGCACAGAGCCTAAAAATGAAAACTGCCATTAAAACTTGGGGCATAAGCAAAATCCAAAATTGAGTTAAAATGAGGCTAGCTAGAGTAAGCTGTTCTGTTTTCCTTTTCCATTCACGATGATAGATGTACATGATTCACTGATGTGACAGAATACACAGCTGGGAAACAATATGCCAAGGTCAGGAACTCATTCAGTCATTCCACAAATTTTTGGAAAACTTGTAATGATATAAGGCTGAACAATATGAACCAGAAACACTATGCCAGTGGTGCAGCCTTAGAAAGACAAAATTAACTAGTCCTCATGAGAATTTAATCTCACATTGTTAGGCCCGGCACGGTGGCTCACATCTGTAACCCTAGAACTTTGGGAGGCCGAGGCGGGTGGATCATTTGAGGTCAGGAGTTCGAGACCAGCCTGGCCAACATGGTAAAACCCCGTCTTTACTAAAGGTACAAAAATTAGCTGGGCATGGTGGTGGACGCCTGTAGTCCCAGCTACTCGGGAGGCTGAGGCAAGAGAATTGCTTGAGGTTGCCTTGGGCCGAGATTGAGCCACTGCACTCCAGCCTGGGCAACAGAGTGAGACTCCATCTAAAAAACAAAAAAAATTACATTGTTAATTTATAGTCAACCCAATCAGACACAGGTTGATATTGAACTAAAAAAAAAATTAATGATAATCACAATTACCACCATTTATTAAGGGATGACCATAAGCCAATTTTGCTAAATGAGATAGATATATATGTATGTATATTTATATATATATGCATATATTCTAATTGAATCCTTATACAACTTTATTCTGCTTCCACATTAAACTATGTAACTCCACAATATCGCCCAGTTTCCCTTTTGACAAGATTAACATTCCCTATATCAGGGGTTCCAAAGCCCCAGGCCACAGATGTTCAAATCAGTGGCCACATTAGATTCTCATAGGAGCATGAACCCTATTGTGAACTGCACATGAGAGGGATCCAGCCTGCACACTCCTTATTAGAATCTAACTAATGCCTGATGATCGCACGTGGAGCAGTTTCATCCTGAAACCATCCCCTCCCCCACCCCGCAGCCCCGTTCATGGAAAAATTGTCTTCCATGACACCAGTCCCTGGTGTTGTAAAGGTTGGAGGCCACTGCCCTATGTAACCTTATCCTGTGATATGTCCCCTAATACCTCCTGGACATTCAAGCTGTCACACAGATGATTCCTGTTTGTTCTCCTGAGTCACCCATGAAGGGAGAATTCACACACTGAGGCTCATAGTCAGAGGACTGTCCACCAACTTCCCCAAGTAACTGGCATTGCTATTGCCACCTCCCATGAATACAGAGCAGGAGATGACTGGGAAGTAAAAGTTGTAATGGGATCTTGAAGTTGTACCCTGGTATAGAACTCTACATGTCACTGAATTACATTGAGTAAGAGGTATTTCTATTATGCCTAAATAAAAAAAAATAAAAAATTAAAAAAGGAGGGGAAAGCCTATGTGAGCCGTAAAGAAAAGGAGGGCATCATACCAAGACAGATAAGATCCCAAAATGCAGTCCTGTGATGAGGAAGCACTTGATCTGGCCAATATAACTTGCCCAGCTAAATACTATGGCAATTCCTCAGACATGGGGGCTGCCAGAGCATCTCCCACTTGCACTAATCCACGTGCCTTTTTTCATGTAAGTCAGAGATTCAGTGACTGCTTACTGAAATCTAGAGAATCTGCAGAGGTTAGACACCAAACGAGGCTCCTCTTCTCACTGTCTTTGGTCCCCCACCTCTTGTGTCTGACAGCACAGAAACCAGGAACTTGGTGCCACTGCTCATGGGGCACATATCCCAGTTCTGATGGCATGGGGGTGTGGGAGAGATTGAACAAATAGGGAAAGGCACAGATAAGGTTCAGAACAAGTTACTACACTCCTTCAAGAAACAAATGAAAGGTCATTTGGGACCATCCATAAAGCTGTCAGAATGGTCTTCTCAGATATACAAAATAATGGAGTCTTATAGATACAAAAAATTATAGAAAGTAGAAGGTGAGTAGAGGGAAGTCCTTTCCCCTTTGAGACTGTGAGAGTATCACTCAGTGCCTCTCAAGGCTATGAACATTTGATCCTAGATAGCAGTCAACTCTTCACTTCCGTCACTCAGGCTTTGTCTCAAAACTCAGAGGAGTGGTTTTCAAACTGTACTCCAACGAGCTGTGAGGTTACAAGAAGGTGCAT
Source organism: Gorilla gorilla gorilla (assembly GCF_029281585.2). Taxonomy (NCBI): domain Eukaryota; kingdom Metazoa; phylum Chordata; class Mammalia; order Primates; family Hominidae; genus Gorilla; species Gorilla gorilla. The sequence goes on from NC_073227.2 coordinate 138,410,270, forward strand.
CAAATTTCCACCAGCAGCGATTTGGCTGGATAAGGTACTGAGACAGACAGTCTTTGAGCTTTCCATTTCTGTTCTCAACAAAGCAGCTACACTCTGTGTTGGGATTCCACATTTGGAAAAAAATGGTTCAACTGTTTAAGAATTTTTGAAAACCATTGGCTTGGGGACAATGACATCAGTAAGATTTTTTAAAATGAAAATGTAAATCCCTTGACACACATTTTGTTAACGTGTTCTGCATATCATTTAGTACAATGAGTCACACCAGCAATTCCCAAGTTCCCAAATTCCAAGTTCTTATTTATAAATCTCGAGACAGCTGTAGCTTTGTAGAAGTTATATAAACTTATTGGTTTGTAAGAAAAAGACAGAGAGAGAGGGAAAGAAAGAGAGAGAGAGAACCATTCCCCCTCCTCAGGAGATATGAAGTATGGGGAATACTCTCCACTTTGGGTAGTATGTCTTACAACAAAAAATGTGAGGCAGAGTGGGTGAGGGAAAGTGAGGGATGGTTTAAATGTTTAATGGCAGCCAGTGAGGGTTTGCTTTAGCACATAAACATAAGTTTTGAGTCCCTGTGGAGATATACTGTAAAAAGAGTAAAAGAGTTCACGCCAGTGCTGAGAGTAAAGGGAACACTCCCAAGAATAGAATTGTGAAGAACTATAGTGTGTGAGAATTAGATTGTGACTAACTGAAGGAAGACAGGATTAAAGTTCAGAATTAGGAATAGCCAGTCGTTTGTGGGTAAAGGAGAGAGAATTAATCTAAAGTGGCAAAACTGACTGCAGCTGTATGAGTTGGGTTCATGCAGGATTACCTCAAGTAATGGGAGGTTTATTGTTAAGATCAATTTTCACATGAGGACCACAGAAATCTCATGGGAATCCCAGAGCATAAGATGTCACAGAAACTAAAACACAATTTGGAGAGTGGAGGCTCAGGCAGAACTCTGGAGATTCAATAGGTTTTCTTATCACTTACTGTGAGGCAGGAGACTGTTGCTTCTCTGCCTGCTTGGTATCGAGCTCTTATCTTTCTCTGTTCTCCTTTCACAAACTGAAAACAACAGCACCCATTACTGTTAGCTTATTTCCTCATGGCTTCCTGTCCCACCACTTTTCTGAATGTCTTTTTCAACTTCTGCTTCTATTGCCTAATCTCTTGGCCCTTATTTCCAGTTGAAATTCATAAGAGAAAGAGTCTAAATTTCCCAGCTAATCCTTTCTGGGAGCAGAATTTTCACTTGTCAAATCATGTCATGGGTAAGCCTACACATTGCTCAGGTGCCCACCCTGGTACAGTTAGCTGTCAGTGAGGAACAGGGGAGTCATGTGGTATAGACCATAGTCACCCCATCTCTGGAGTGACTTAAACTTCCTCCCTTGGCCGGGGCTTTAGGTGAGGTAATTTCCCTCAGACGGCTCAATATCTTGACCAAGCTGTCTAGTAGAGCAGTGATGGGAAACAAAGGGAAACAGGGAAATAGATGGAAAGAGATGAGAGGAGGGGAAAGAGAACGTATCCAGGGTGCTAAATAGACAGCACAAAGTTTAGGCACCACAGGACCTACATCAAGGTCAGGGAAAGAATCTACGTGCTCTGAGGAACATTTTTAAAAACAATCCTGAATCGGTGAGGAATGTAGCCATAAAGTCAGCTCATTAATTAATACACAGAAAAATAAATGATTGATTAATGGAGAGATGATAAATAGATAGATGATGAGCACAAAACTAAGATTTTATTTTTGTCCTAAGGAACAGCTAAATTCCTGGCAAATACTTCATCTTCATCAAGTAAAGTTACCTCCATTAGCAGTGCCTCATTAATTTAGCACTGAGGCCTGGGCAAAGCTTACCTCACACATATATTAAATAAGAAAATAAATAAGGAAAACGGAGAAATCCATGTTAAAACATCAAGTTTTCAATGAAGAAATGTTTTGATAATAATAAACAAATTCATTTGTGTAACTTTTAAGTTAAAGCTATGTTATGTTAAATAGAAAAAAACATGTTTAGGAACTTTTTAAAAATCAAATAGATTAAGAGGGTATTTTCCTCATAAATCACATACAGTCTTCCTTGTGAAAGGGACTACCAGTTGGTTCTTAATATCCATCAACTTTCCCCGCTTTCTTTAGTGACAAGAATTTAATTTTTGGATGAGCATGCTGCTGCCAAGCTATAAGATTATGGCTAATATGGTTTAATAATTAGATTTTAGTCAACAATATATAAATAGAAGTATTGTGTTCAACTTTCAGGAAGTATTCTTATTGGGAAAGTGACAGACTTTTTCCTGTTTCATCCTTCCTGTTATGCAGCAATCACCAATAGTGTCAGGGAGCCCCAATATCATTTTCAGGTTTGATGATTAACAGTAGCACTCACAAGCTCCCAAAAAGCTTTTATACCCATTGTATAGCTTATTACAGCAAAAGGATGCAGATTAGAATCAGCAAAGAGAAGAGGTGGTTAGAGTGGAGTCTAGGAGATAACTAGGGACAAGGTAGCTCTCTGGGGTGTCTTCTAAAGGGTGCTAATCCCAATCATAAGGAGCCTGCCCTCACGACCTAATCACTCCAAAAGACCCCGTCTCCTAATACCTTGGGAGTTAGGTTTACAACAAAGGAATTTGGGGGGAACACAAATATTGAGACTATAACACTTATCTTAACAGTTGCAGATGAACAATACAGACAGAACATTTCTTCTACAGAGTCATAGGGTAAGGTGCGTCATCCAGTATGGAGTGGAAGCAGGGAGCACTTGGAAAAAACATTAAGTGGTTCATGCTCCAAGCCTGAGCTAAGCTACTTGGAAGCTATAAAATAAATTTGTGCAATAAATTGGAGAAGAAACATCTTTCTCTAGTATTCCTTTCAGGAGAAGGATGGTATTCTTTTAAAAGAAACTCCTTGGCTGGTCCTTTGGGGATAGGAGCTTAGACCCTGATGCACCCAGAAATTTTCTGCCTGAAACAGAAAGAAGCATTTGTTGTTCCAGGAAAAAAGAAATAAGAAACGAAAGTGTGGAAAGTGGTGCCATGAGATGACTAAGGACCACAAACTCCAAAATGAGACATATTAACATTGAATATAAATGGAGTAAATGCTCCACTTAAAAGATACAGAGTGGCAGAATGGATGAGAATTCACCAACCAAGTAACTGCTGTCTTCAAGAGACACCTGACACATAATGACTCGCATAAATTTAAGGTAAAGGAGTGGAAAAAGATATTCCATGCAAATGGACACCAAAAGCAAGCATGAGTAGCTATTCTTACATCAGACAAAACAGACTTTAAGGCAACAGCAGTTAAAAAAGACAAGGAGAGACATTGTAAAGTGATAAAAAGGACTAGTCCAACAGGAAAATATCACAATCCTAAATATATATGCACCTAACACTGAAGCTCCCAAATTTATAAAACAATTACTACTAGACCTAAGAATAAGATAGACAGCAACACAATAATATTGGGGGACTTCAATACTCCACTGAAAGCACTAGACAGGTTATTAAGACAGAAGGTCAACGAAGAAACAATTGACCTAAACTATACCCTAGAAGAAATGGACTTAACGGATATTTACAGAACATTCTACCCAACAACTGAAGAATATACATTCTATTCATCAACACATGAAACATTCTCCAAGACAGACCATATGATAGGCCACAAAACAAGTCTCAACAAATTTAAGAAAATTGAAATTATAGCAAGTACTCTCTCAGTGGAGTAAAATTATAGCAAGTGCTCTCCACAGTGGAGTAAAATTGGAAATCAACTCCAAAAGGAACCCTCAAAACTATGCAAATACATGGAAATTAAACAACCTGCTTCTGAATGATCATTGGGTCAACAACAAAATCAAGATGAAAATTTAAAAATTATTTGAACTTGGCCGGGCGCGGTGGCTCACACCTGTAATCTCAGCACTTTGGGAGGCTGAGGCGGGTGGATCACGAGGTCAGGAGACCGAGACCATCCTGGCTACCACGGTGAAACCCCGTCTCTACTAAAAATACAACAAATTAGCCGGGCGTACTGGCAGGCGCCTGTCGTCCCAGCTATTCAGGAGGCTAAGGCAGGAGAATCGCTTGAACCTGGGAGGTGGAGATTGCAGTGAGCCGAGATCGTGCTACTGCACTCCAGCCTCGGTGACAGAGCTAGACTCTGTCTCAAAAAAAAATAATAAAAACAGAAAATAAAAAATATTTGAACTGAATGATAATAGTAACATAACCTATCAAAACCTCTGGAATACACCAAAGGCGGTGATAAGAGAAAAGTTCATAACATTAAATGTCTACACAAAAAAAAAAAAGTTGGAAAGAGCACAAATACAGAATCTAAGGTCATACCTCAAGGAGCTAGAGAAACAAGAGCAAACCAAACCCAAACCCAGCAGGAGAAAAGAAATAACCAAGATCAGAGCAGAACTAAGTGAAATTGAAACAAAAAAATAAAACAATACAAAAGATAAATGAAACAAAAACCTGGTTCTTTGAAAAGATAAGTAAAATTGATAGACAATTAGAGATTAACCAAGAAAAGAAGAAAGAAGATCCAAATAAGCTCAATTAGAAACAAAATGGGAGATACTAATATACAACTCATACCACAGAAATACAAAAGATCACTCAAGGCTACTATGCACACCTTTATGTGGATAAACTAGAAAACCTAGAGGAGGTGGATAAATGCCTAGAAATATACAAGCCTCCTACATTAAACCAGGAAGAAATAGAAACTCTGAACAGAACAGTAACAAGCAGCAAGATTGAAATGGTAATTAAAAAGTTACCCACAAACGAAAAAGTCCAGGACTACACAGATTCACAGCTGAGTTCTATCAGGTATTCAAGGAAGAATTGGTACAAATCCTATTGATACAAAAGATAGAGAAAGACGGAATCTTCCCTAAATCATTCTATGAAGCCAGTGTCACCCTAATAACAAAACCAGGAAAGGACATAACAAAAAAAGAAAACCAAAGACCAATATGCCTGATAAACATAGATGCAAAAATCCTCAATAAAACACTAGCTAACCAAATCTACACTATTTATGCCAGCATGGTACTGGTATAAAATAGGCACATAGACCAATAGAACAGAATAGAAAACCCGGAAATAAACCCAAATACTTACAGTCAACTGATCTTTGACAAAGCAAACAAAAACATAAAGTGGGGAAAGGGCACTCCTTTCAACAAATGGTGCTGGAACAATTGGCAAACCACATGTAGGAAAAGGAAACTGTATGCTCATCTCTCACCTTATACAAAAATCAACTCAAGATGGATCAAAGACTTAAATCTAAGACATGAAACCATTAAAAATCTAGAAGATAACATCAGAAAAACCTTCCTAGACATTGGCTTAGGCAAAGACTTCATAACCAAGAATCCAAAAACAAACATACACAAAAAAGAAACAAAGATAAATAGATGGTACTTAATTAAACTAAAAAGTTTCTGCACAGCACAAGAAATAATCAGCATATTATATTATTATATTATAATAATATAAACAGGCAACCCACTCTGTGGGAGAAACTCTTCACAATCTAAGCATCTGACAAAGGACTAATATCCAGAATCTACAAAGAACTCAAACAAATTTACAAGAAAGAAACAATACCAGCAAAAAGTGGGCTAAGGACATGAATAGACAATTCTACAAATGGCCAACAAACATACAAAAAAATGCTCAACATCACAAATTATCAGGGAAATGCAAATTGCATTGCAATGCCACCTTTCTCACGCAAGTATGGTCATAATTTAAAAATAAAAAAATATTAGATGTTGGCATGGATGTCCTGAAAAGGGAACACTTTTATGCTGCTGGTAGGAGTAGTACAATCACTATGGAAAACTATGGAATCTTTAAGAAAAGATTCCTTAGGGAACTAAAAGTAGATCTACCATTTGATCCAGCAATCCCACTCCTGGGTATGTACCCAGAGGAAAGAATAGTCATTAGTTTTTCACTTGCACTCTTGCACACTCATGTTTATAGCAGCACAATTCGCAATTGCAAAAATATGGAACTAGCTCAAATGCCCATCAATCAATGAGTAGATAAAGAAAACCTGGTGTATATATACTATAGAATACTACTTAGCCGTAAAAAGGAATGAAGTAAAAGCATTTGCAGCAACCTGGAAGGAACTGGAAAACACTATTCTAAATGAAATAACTCAATGGAAACACCAAACATTGTATGTTCTCACTTATAAGTGGGAGCTAAGCTATGAGGATGCAAAGGCGTAAGAATGATACAATAGAATTTGGGGACCCAGTGGGGAAGGGTGGGAGAAGGGGTGAGGGATAAAAGACTACACATTGGATTTAGTGTACACTGCTCAGGTAATGGCTGCACTAAAATCTCAGAAATCACCACTAAAGAATTTATCCACGCAACAAAACACCACCTGCTCCCCAAAAACCTATTGAAATAAAAAATAATAATAATAAAATTTCAGATAATAACAAACTGGGAGAAAGAAGGGAGAAGCACACCACCTGTTTTCCAAAAAAAATGATTGAAATAAATAAATAGATAAATAATAATCAATTAGTTTTCCATACCATTTCCAGTTCTGGTAAAAACTAAAATGCATACACATACAAGAGCTATAAAATACTAAGTATATAATTTTATGCAAGTTAAATGCCCTTATGTTGTTTTTGTTGTTGTTTTTTTGGGTTTTTTTTAAATGAAGTATTGCTCTATGGCCCAGGCTGGAGTGCAGTGGCACAATCTCGGCTCACCGCAACCTCTGCCTCCTGGGTCCAAGCGGTTCTCCTGCCACAACCTCCTGCGTAGCTGGGATTACAGGCACCCACCACCACACCCAGCTAATTTTTGTATTTTTAGTAGAGACGAGGTTTCACCATGTTGGCCAGGCTGGTCTCGAACTCCTTACCTCAAATGATCCGCCTGCCTCGGCCTCCCAAAATTCTGGGATTACAGGCGTGAGCCACCGTGCCCAACCTATATTAGTATTTAAAAGTGGCATTGCCAGTAAAGAACAGTAAAATTCATGCTAAAAATTTACATTTGTAATTTTTCTTTACTTGGAACAACACTAAGGAGAAAAAAGACACTTCCAGTTGAAAGACAATGGAAGAAAAGAAAAAGCATTATATTTTAGTATCTTTAATGGTATTTTTCTGCTTTTTGAATAAAGGGCTTGGAATTTTTCTCTTGCACAGGGTCCCAGAAATTAAGTAGCCATCCCTAGTGGAGAGTTATAGTTATGTAGACAGAGAGCCTCCTCCCATTGCTGTCTTTTCCTGGGGAGCTGAGAGTAAAGCCTCCTTTTTCCAAAGGAGAAGTTTGGAAGGGTGAAGTGGTATTAACTGGTGTCTGCTTCCTGAGACCCTCCATCCTAGGGTTTTTTCCCACAATTCATCTGTACCAGTTATCTATTGCTGCTGTCACAAATCACCACACACTTGTGGCCTAAACAACAAAATGTATTATCTTACAGTTCTGTAGGTCCTAAGTTTGGTTCTGGTCTCAATGGTGTCAGATCAAGGTGTGGGCAGGGCTGCATTCATTTCTGAAGGCTTTAGGGAAGAATCAATGTATTTGCCTTTCCCAGCTTCTAGAGGCGGTCTGCATCCCTTGACTCATGGGTCCCTCTTCTATCTTCAAAACTAGCTACTTCAGGTTGAATCTTACTTGTGCTGTTTTTCCTGTAGTTGTTTCCCTCCATGAAAGGTTCTCTGCTTTTACAAACTCACGTGATTAGACTGGGTTCACTTGGATAATCTAGGATAATTTCCCCATCTCAAGATCCATCACCTTCATCACATCTGCAAAATTCATGTAAAGTAACATATTTAGCCTGATCCCTGGTTTTACGTCCTAAGCCAAGCCACCATTTATGAAAACAGGCCATAGGATTTTAAGTATAGCTGTTCAAAACCATTCAATCAAACCATTTTTTCATAGTATGATGCTGTTAATCTTTTAATGACAAGTCAGCACACAGCAGCATTGGTTTGTACAACTGCATAATTTGTAACTCGTGAAAAATGTAACTTGCTCTTTGGTTATTACTATAGTTTTTTGACTCTAAATGCCTTGAAGTTGCATGAAGCAGAATCTAATTATCCATCCTGCTTCAGTTGGAGTTCATTTCTGCCAGATCTTTTAAAATAGAGAAACCAAAAGCTCTAAGGCATAAAAATTTCCTTGGCATTCAGAAATTTATGTCTAGACTGCTTTCTCTTAAATTCATTAGATTATATTCCTAATTCCACAAGTATGATTCCATATTATACACAAACATAACATGTGTACCAATAAATAATGGTGATGTTCCTTATGTCTGAATAAACTTCAATAAATAAGAATATTAAAACAAAGGGGAGATAAGTGTAAGAAAAATATTTTTCTTTGAATTTAATTCAAAGATTATCACATTAACTTTCAAAAATTATTACAATAATGAATATTAACTGCAAAGATACATTCAGAAAAATACCTACTACTGCTTCTGATTTAATAGAATAAAAATATACATATTATTTTCTCTTTTCCTGCAGTCCTGCTGAAATATCAGAAAAATATGTAAGAAATATATGTGGGAGAGGCTATTGCAAAGATGACAGCTTGTCTGTCCAGTGACTCCCCAGAGGAATGCCAAGCTTATTATTCACTAGGGCAGGGAGCAAACATGGACCACGGGATGATAAAAAGGGACCACAGTAGAGCTGCTCAGAATATTTCCAGATGCCATAATTAGAGTGCTGTCCAATTGCACCTAAATCCTCCCACTCCCCTTCACAGGAGCCACAAGGATCTGGTTCTTTTATTTCCAGGTTGCAGATCCAGGATGTCACAAGCCATGAAAGAAAATGGTACTTTTAATATTCCTTGAAAACTATCCCTTTGTCTAGATTTTCATATTTACTGTGTAGAATTATACCTAGCACTCACTGGTAAAATTTTTAACACTTTTGTTTGAAGTTGATATATTTGCTTTGACATTTATATGTTCTTAATTTATATTTTCCTCTCTGCTTCTTTGGTGAGACTAGCCAGTTTGCTTTTCCTTAGAATATTCAGAGAATCAACCTTGATATAATTGATCACAAAGTCTTTATGATTTAATCCACTAAGTAGTTCTCAAAAACTTTCATTTCATACTCATCATTATCAGGCTTGGCCAAGCTACCATCATCCTTTGCATGGCGACTATGAAAGCCCCTAACAGCGCTGCTGACATTCTCTCCCTAACCCTCCTCCAACCCATATTCCACACTGCAGGCAAAGTGACCAGCACAATAACCCAAATTTTACTCCTTCTCCATCCCTGCTTAAACATTTCAGTGACTTCCAATTATGTACCCATAGGAAACAAAGCAAAACTCTAAGATGGCACGCATATGAAGTTCTGCCCAGTCAGCATCACACTGACCTATGATCTCCAACCTTTTCTCACCTCATGTTCCCCACTTGTTCTCTCTGTTTCATCCACACTGGATTCCCTTCAGTTACTGCCGTATCCATTGGGCCTTCCGCCTTAAACAGTCAACCCTGCTCTCTTTGGTTAGATAATGCCTACTCTTCCTTCAGATCACAACACAAATATTTTTCCTCAGAGGAATCTTTACTAATCTCTCTTACACGACCAAAGCCCCTAAAATAGTCTTTCTTGGTGCCATTTGCTGTAAGTGTAATCATGGAGGTTTTACATTATTTAGTGAGATGGCTTATTCCTGTCTCTCTGCCTCACTAGAAGGGAAGATCTATGAGAACAGGCTCCTGCTCATTGGGCTCCCACTTTATCTCTGGTACTTAGTAGAGGACTTGGCACATAGTAGACACTCAATAAATTTTTGTTAAATTAACTAAATTAATGATATTGACAAATCTACGAAATTTTATGATAGTATGGATGGTGAACCTTCTGAATTTGAAAATAAGTGTTTAAGTCCTTTAATTATTTCTTAGATTCTTCTCTTTTAACTTTGCTTTCTTTTTCTGGTACTCCCAAAAATTTTTATTGAACATCGTCAGGTTTCTTAAGTTTCTTATCTTTTCCCCACAATGGTAGATCCCTTTGTATTTTGGGTTATTTTCTAATACATTTCTTTGACTTTATCTTCTTAATAACATTTTTAATAGTTAATGTATTTTAAAAATTTAAGCATCCTCTTATTTTCCCTTTGTGGTGTGCTTTTGTTTTTCATGGATAGTATTATCTCCTTTGAAATCGTCTTCTGCCCCTGCATTGTTTCTGTTTTCTTTGAATTCCACTTTCTCTTAATTTGCTTTCATTCCAGTATTTTATCTTGGAGGCGTCTCTCAAATGTTTAATGATTATTTTTTGGTTTATTCATATTTAAGAGAAACTAATGGGCAGATTGGAAGTTCTGCATGAATGGGTACATTTTGTTTAGTGGAAGCCTGCCAATTTGTTGAGATGTCTCCAAATGTTAGTAACCATATGTCTTTCCTTGGGAACTATTCAGTTTGTCCAAGGAAAAGTCTTCTGAGTAAACCTTAATCTACCAGCAATGACGCGTCAAGAGGCACAAATCCAAAAGGTAAAAGAGAGCTGGATGGTCTCACCATTCAGTAGGTGTGTTTTTACATAAACATCTCTTTTTGGTATGGCAACTCTTGTGTATATTCTGCTATGCCTTCTGTCCCTGGCCTGGAATCTCTTGGTTCAATTACCCCAAAAAAAGAAATCTCCAGATTCCTGCCAAAGTCATGGAGAGACAGGTTCCTACCTGTATAGGATGCAGGATGGGACCAAAGTGTCTGACCTATGTGTTTCAAACATTTCCATGTTTTGAGCCTTGAGTTTATAACTTTAAGAATTTTCATTACAATCATCACCACTACCTTTTGGAACAACAACAAAAAAAAAACTTAAAGGAAGTGATTTCATAATTTCTCTAATTTTATTCCAAGACTGGAAGTTCCTTTATAATCAGTAATCATTCAATGGGACTCTTTCTCTTTCCCCTACTACTAGGATCACCAGTTGTTAACATCTGGCATACATAAAAGATGGGTTGTTTCACATATTTCCTTAGCTATTTCTTCTCCAACAGTAGAAATAATATATGGATTCAAGTTTAAGTAACTCAATAATTAAATCCACTATAGCTATGGCATTGTTCTTTGCTTGAGAAGCAGCATGGATCCCTGGGAAAAACATATATTAAACTGGGAACAAAAAATCCCAAATATTAATTCTCACTTTCCCAAAAGTTTCAGCCTGTACCTTTAGACAGCTCACTTACCTTTCCTGGACATCAGTTTTTACTCATCTATAAAATGATGATATTGGATTAGTGATCTCTAAGATTCTTTCTATTTCCAACATCACAGCATTGAGAAGGGTGAGGTGATTGAGCATTGAGCAAACTATAATTGTAGATGAAAATACCTACTGTGCTTGTAACCACTCTTTAAGGAGACTTTGGCTCTCTAACACTTTCAGTAATTGGCTGACAAGATTAATTACAAAGTCACCTAATGATGAAAATATTATAACATATACTGATATGTTCAGACAGAATCAGAAATATTAAACATATAAAATTGAGACCTTTCAAATTCTGACCCTCTTTAACAAATAAAAATTAGTTTAACTTCTTCCTTAATGCTGCCAGAGCTGTTTCTTTCTATAAATGTACATAAATAATTTCATATATTTACATAGTACTTTGTAGTACTACATAAAAATGCTTCTCAAACCATTTTTACAGGGATTGGCATTATATTCATTTCTCAGTTGGCAATCTAAGGAACCTCTAAGTGTCACAAAGACATGTGGCAAAACCAGGACTTCTAACTTCGAGAATGATTTCCATATCTGTGCTGCTTTCCTACTAGAAAGTTGATAGACACACTATCCTTGTAAATAGATATACCTCAATCATTTATTAAAAGTCAAAATTAACTAAAGATTATGAGCAAGTAAGTATTAGATCTAGTGCTTCATTCCCAATCCACCTTCAGATTTCAAAGTACTTTTCACCTCCCAACTGAAATAAGCATGTTCAGCTACACTTCAGTCAAACCTATGTGTGTTACATCTAATATTTCACAAGGTTCTGACTGGCCTACACAGTTAATGTCATCATCTCTAAAATGATGTTCCACAATTATTTTACAATTCTTTATTTGAATTAGTCACCAAACTTGGAACACAAAATAACATTTAGGTTTAGTTACTTCATCTATCCAACAAAGCAACACATCCTTCTCCTTTGTAACTTCCTGGTGTCCTAAACCTTAAAAGGACACTGGCACTTGTTAGGTAGGGCACTCCATCCAAATCTGAAATCCTCTCAAAGTCTTATCATGGCACTGAGTTTGTGTCCCTCCATGCCACTGAAGAGTTCCCTTCCTAGAGCAGAAAGATCATATCCTTTGTTCCCTCGATTACTTCCATTAGGCTTTAGAAGCACATGGATAATGTTGAATTGTCCATAATGAATGTCTAGTGCAGCATTCCCTTCATTCCAAATGGATGCCAACACTGTCCTCGAAACAAAGCTCTCACTCCTTCTGGGAATGGGTCATTTAATCTCAAGAGTTTAAGCTGTCAGTGTCAAGAAGGTGCATTTCAATACAGAATTCACTGAAGCAAGCAACAAATTTAAATGGATCATCTCATCCCAACTCCTGTGACTAATTCCCAACCACAACTTAGATTCATGAAAAAAAATCATCTTTCCTGTAATTAAATGGAAAGTAGTGGATTAAATTACAAAATAAAATTTCAGATTTTCATTCTGTGAGATTATATAACAATATACGCAATTTATTGGTTTACAAAACTGAAATGTCTAGAATTATGACTGAAAAAGTGACTTGATACAGTTACTCAAACAATAGCACCCAGAATCTGTTTATTTCCATGGCTCTGCTACGCTTCTATAGTGAAAGTTGCAGCCTCAGGCTCCACCCAGTGACCTCTGACAGTGCACTATACCTTTGTGGTAGCAAAGTGCCTGTGGGGGTTACAAAATTTACATCCTTATGTTCCAGCAAAACTTTTCTTCTATCTTATTGGCTCTGTCTGGGTTATTTACCCATCCCCCAGCAGATCTCTATTGAGGGTAATTTGACCATTCCTAAGGTCAGTTCAACTACATTCAAACCATAATGAGTTAAATGAGTATTTTCCAGACTATAGATGATAAATCATTTGTGGGACATGCATCAGTACAATGAACTCCCGGCAATAATTTTTTAAAGAATAGACTCCTATGGAATAGAAATATAAATATCAGACTGTATAACCATTAGTAATATTTTTGCTGAAACTTGCTTAGTTTCATATAAATGTATGTGTTTGGTGATAAGTGATGAAATTTGCAATTTATTTTTCTGTGAGCTGCAGAGGAAAAGTTTTAAAGGTAGTACTTAGAGTAAGAGAAATTTGAATACTCTCAAGAAAAATCAGGGTATCAATTGGAAATAGAAATGGATGCTGCGTAGCAGCCAAAATATAAATATATACAACATAGAATTTATTTGATACCCATTGATTTATAATCTTTCTAATATGCATATTATTTGCTTTTTTTTTTACTAGCCATAGTTTACTAGAGTATGAACAATAGCAGTTTGACAAATGCTTTCTGTGAGTTTGGAAAAGCAATATTTTTTAAAGGCCATTTAAATCCGTCATCTCTGCCACCTTGCGTAAGAGGTATATTTCATCTTCTAACAAGCTTATTCCACTCAGCCGTGAAGTAAGACCTTTAGCTCTGAAGGCCTTCTGGATGCTCAAATACCAAGTTATTTTTTACAATTCTCATCTTTTTTACTCACAATGGTTATTTTTATTTTAATCTAGATACTTTCCTATAACCAGTTGCTAGACAGTGTCTGAGTATATAAGGAGGGAACAAGATAACTGAAAGATGACAGGACCGTCAGTCAGGACTTCCAGACACCAGCTCCAGTTCTACTATCGATCAGTTCTAAAATCTTGGGACTTCAAGTTCTTTGTGGCTCAGTGTTCTTACATGTTAAAAGAAGGAAAATGGTGAAGTTTATTTCTAAGAGAACTTTATCTTCACATGACCCATCTGAGTAACAATAAGTTGAGGAGGGTTATTCAGCTGTTCAGAGAAAAAAAAAATGACACCTTTTATCTCTATATCACAAGATCATAGCACAGTAGGAAAAAAGTCTCCTGACATCAGCTACCTAAGACGAAAGCACACCCAGCAAGAGGAAACAGACACAAGGCCAGTCAAGAAAGGGTCAGGAGTTTACTCTCAGTATATTCTCAACCTGAGACCCTTCCTTCTTCCTGCTCAGCTCTGCACCTTTACCTTACTCACAAATTCTTCATCTGTTTTTGTAATTCTCTAGACTGTTTCTCTATCCTTATTTTACTCTTCCCAGGTAATAATCAGATGGTCTGGGACCTAGAACCCTAAGAGGTGAGACAGACAAGTAGAGTCCATCTCACATTAGTTCTGCAATCTCTGTCAAATTACCTAAGTACTCAGTTTTAATAAGATAGAGATAAAAATAAAGACCTCACAGTGTTATGTTTACTAAATGAGTTAACAGATATATAATATGTAGCACATTGTCTGGATATTAGCAGGCTGTCACTAAGAGGAAAAGAGTACCATATTAATAAACAAGTGGTAAATAATGCTTAATTTCATCAGTAACAAAAGAAATACAATATACTACCTTTTACCAGTCATATTACCGAAGATGAGAGTGATTATGCCCCAAATAGTTTTAGATATGAGATATAAACATACAGAGCTATGTTTAAAAATCTGGAATAGTTATCTTCGTGTTGAGGCAAAAGTAAGGGGAAGGAAACAAATGGGGAATCAGAAATAATTTTTTTAATGATCCAATACCAATTTCTTGACAAACTGCCTGAATAACCCAATTCTGCTCTCAACATGATATAGCTCTTTGAATCCTGTATCCATTGTTCAAACCATTAATGAGAGTTTAATCTGAGTTGTGTCAGAAAATATTCATCGCATCTCCTGTGTGTCCAGGTCTTAGCTATGCATTATGGTGAATATACACCTAGAAAATAAAATAGGTATTCTTAAAAAATACATAAACTTATTAAGAAGACAAGACTTCACATTAGAATGTAGAAGGCTACTCTCTACAAAGAGCAGAAGGCTAGAGATAAGTGGCCAGTTATGGAGTACAGGCTAAGTGTTGTAGAATTACAGACAAGGAAAATCAGTTATCAGCTAACTAATCAGGAAAAGTTTCATGCATGAGGTGGAGTCTGCTGTTGTATTCTACAGAGAAATCCTTGTGTTTCCACTGGCCTCTAAATAAAGTTATAGGTTTAAGATGTATTTCCAAAAACCTCGGAAACTTACCGAGATAAAATAAATGAAGAAATGGTGTTTTTGAAAACATTAGAAAGTTTCTGCCAGTGTACTCATTTCATCCAGAATTTTCCTCAAGTCCTTTCTGACTCTGCAGCTAAAAGACTTTTCTTGCTAGAACAATCCACATGGGTCTCTGGACCAGCTACAGCTATGGATGGAGCAGCCTCCTCTCATCTACATGCTATTTGTGGCTGTCACATCAGATTCCCCAGGAAGAAAATGCTGAGATGAGTTTAGTATTTAAGACAGTTATTATGAAGTGTTATTGGGCTCAATTCCCATGGAAAAGAGGAGAAAAATTAGGACTGGGCAAAAGAAGCTGAGCATCAATGCAATTTCAATGAAGGCCTCAGCCACCTCTATGGAAAGTTATAACGCTGAATGACCCTTTAGAGTTGTTCTGAGTTAGGAGGGTAAGGTCAACATTTTACATCCCATGTAAATCAGCCATTGCATGCAGGTCACCCTAGAAATGCAATATGACCGTGCGTGAGGTGGCTTCTCAGCAGAGGCATATTCTTCTGTGGAGGGTGACAGCTGAAGTTTTTCTGATTGCAGCATCCCAACAACAAAGGGAGTAAATTCTTTAATTCTGAAGTGGAAATCTGGGTGATGGATCATATTGTTCACCTTGTGGCCCATGTCACTAATGCTGCATCAGCTCAATACCCCTGTGGACTCCCAGCACAGAGTTCTGCTGTCATCTCCATGCACATTCTCCCTCTTCTTATTGATGTTACTGCTTAATGACCCCAAACTATACCCACCACTAGAAAGAGAGGCAGGGATGTGAGAAGCCTTAGCATAAAAGTTACACTCAGTCATAATTCTGGACTCAGGGAACCTCTAGTCGACCTGGTCTGTATGTGTTGCTGGAATTGTTTTTTCTCCATTCCAACCTACTAGATGATGGAACAGTGGCTCCATGTTCTATCAGTACAGCAGCCTGACTGCTTCTCTTCTCATTATGCCTGAATGAAGTAGGACTCCAGGAAAACTTCCCACCCAACTCAGCATAAATGACATTACCATAGTGTGAAGGCCAACAGTATAGCTGTAAGACAGATTGAGCTCTAAGGAACATACAAAGCTATTCATCTGTAAATGTGTTTGGAAGACTTAAGACCAATAAACACAAATTAATATTAATCTGGAAAACACAACTGAGAAGACAGGCCTCTTGTGGAAGAGTATAATATTATTCATTCCAGATTTCAACATGGCATGCTGGAGATCTATGTTAAAGGGGCTGCGAGCCATGTGGAGCTAGGCCTGCAGCAAAGAAAAGAAGGTTGTAAGCTAGTCATTTCCCAGTATAGCACTATGTCCAAAGTGTCTGCTCCAGAATCAGATCTGGGGCGAAAGCCCAGCTGCTTGGCTAAAGAGCTCTGTGATGTATTGCTTGTTGCTTTGCCTCTCAACCTGTGTCTACTGGTTAGCAAATGGGAGAAAATATCTTTATCTTACAGGATTTTTGTGAAGACTTAATGAAAATAAATAAATAAATAATGCTCCAATGTAGTAACTGGCAGATGGTGGGCACTCAGAAAGCAGGAGCTGTAAATATCACTTTATATGGAATCTGATGTGGCCTGGTATCTCCAAGGAGTAAGCTATACTTTGTAATCAAGAACATTTAGATTTTTTCTGTGCTGCATCCATATTTAATTATTTGTTATTTCTCACTGTTAAGATGTTTGAAAAGTTCAGGTTTTCTATGTTGCTTTCGAAGAAAATCAAAATCAGAATTTACCTTCATGCATTGGCCAGAGCACTAAGACAGGAGCTGGGCACCCTGTGGTCAGTCAACACAGTGGTTGTGTTAATCACTAAAGCACAGAAATACATTGTAAAAAGCTGGGCCTTGGTCTCCTCTTTTCAGGAGGTTATCTGAGTTTAGAGGTTCTGGGTATCATTATATTAAGGATGTTGTTTTCTGTAATACCTGTATTGCATAAGTAAAGATTCCTCTTTTCAGGAGGTTATCTGAGTTTAGAGGTTCTGGGTATTATTCTTTTTAGGAGATTCCTCTTTTCAGGGGTTATCTGAGTTTAGAGGTTCTGGGTATTATTATATTAAGGATGTTGTTTTCTGTAATACCTCTATTGCATAAGTAAAGATTCCTCTTTTCAGGAGGTTATCTGAGTTTAGGGGTTCTGGGTATTATTATATTAAGGATGTTGTTTTCTATAGTACCTGTATTGCATAAGTAAAGATAATACCTGTATTGTATAAGGAAAATGTATTAGGTCTTTTTTGACAGAATGCTGACATGACTAAAAGCAGTTGACTCTTAAATGCCTACAGGGGCTTGACAGGCAATACATAAGTGAAGCAAGTCAGATGTAAGAACAGTTTGAGAGACAGCAGGAAGTGTGCAGGGCTGTGGTGTTCAGGACATGTAAAGAACAAATGCCCTGTCCTAAAGTGGGGATGCTAACAGCCTGAAAATGTGGACCACAAATTCCTACAATTTCCAGTTTTTTCCAGAAGACAGGTATCAGGAGGTGGGTATGAAGTTTATCAGTTTTTCACCACTGGCCACTAATTCAATATTTTAGACTCAGTCCCACTTGATCTGTGCAGGTCCTAAAACTTATATAGAAAGAGAATTAAGGAGAAGATGATTAAAGTGAAAATATCAATACTCTTATAACTTCAGTTATTACTTCTCTTTATTAATAGTTCTCAGTGTTTTAAGCACGGAGAATGTTTCTTTATAATTAAGAACTGTGTTGTTATAAACGAGCATGCAGGAGAGGGCCCTTGTCCAGAACATGCCAACCTGGAACGTTTAACAAGACTCAAGTGAGTGAACATAAGAAACCATGGTTGATCATTCATATTTATACTAAACTTCATGTATAATTACAAAAGTGATCATTTGAAATGAAATTCTCTGTACTGACGCTCATCACCTCATGAACACAAAATAGAGTCCTCTTTTATTCCCCACTTCCAAATCTTTACAGTAACTCCATCCATCTTTCAACTGTCATTTTCCATAGTCAATGATGTTGCATCATGCACCTCATCTCTTCTAACTCTAAACCAGAACACATGATCCAGGGTGTATTAGTCCATTCTCATGCTGCTATAAGGACATACCTGAGACTGGGTAACTTAGAAAGAAAAGAGGTTTAATTGACTCACAGCTCAGCATGACTGGGGAGACCTCAGGAAACTTGCAATCATGGTGGAAGGAGAAGCAAGCACATCCTCCTTCACATGGCAGCAGGAAAGAGAAGAATGAGAACTGAGTGAAGTGGGAAGCCCGTTATAAAATCATCAGATCTCGTGAGAACTTACTCAATATCATGAGAACGACACAGGG
Source organism: Gorilla gorilla gorilla (assembly GCF_029281585.2). Lineage (NCBI taxonomy): Eukaryota > Metazoa > Chordata > Mammalia > Primates > Hominidae > Gorilla > Gorilla gorilla. The sequence continues at coordinate 138,429,002 of NC_073227.2, forward strand.
GAAACTAACCTCATGATTGAATTATCTCCACCTGACCCTGCCTTAGAGAGGGTAGAACACGTGGGGATTATTTACAATTCAAGGTGAGACTTGGGTAGGGATACAGAGCCAAATCATATCACAGGGATGCAGAGAATTTGTTAGATCACTTGTTCCAGCTAGGTACACAACACAGTAATTCACAGTAGCCAGTAGATAGAAACCTGAACCTGGGCACCAATCTTCCCTACTGAGGAAATAACAGTGCTGAGAAACACAAGTCAGTCTCAGATGTTAAGATTCCAGTCAGGAGGAGAAACAGTGTCCAAAAGAAGATAAACAGACTGCGGCGTGAAGTGATCAAGGTACTCCGCACACTCTCTGCCTCTTGGAGCTGCCAACATGTGAAAGCTGGGCTGACTCTTGCTAGGACCAACTGATTATTGTATAATTCAATATTACTGTCGACAATGAGTCCCCTTCTTTTTTTCCTTGTTTGAAGCTATTTTCAAAGTTTTAAAAATCACAGAAAATGCTTGGTTCTCATATCAATCTGTTCTCATACCTTACTACCTTGTGCTCCTACTTGTCTTACTTTAGGTTCCATTTTCTTCATCCCTCTGTAAGTTTAGCTGAGTTTCAGAATAATGCTATGGCCACAAAATAAAAAGCAATCTTAAAAAATCATTATGAGACAGAGTGCAGATGTTGGAGGGTTGAGGGGAGCAGGGGTGTCTATAAAAAGGCCATATGCAAGAGACCAGGAATGCAGGGCCTCAGAGCACTCCAAGTAAACAACAGCAGAGCTCAGTGGTCAATATATGGCATTACAGGGGTACAAACAAAGAAACCGAAGGACCAGAAAAATTTGTAAGATATCGTTAAGATAATTAAGGCAGAAACCAGTTAATAAAATCAGGGTCCTCAAGGCACAGCTGTACTCAGGATCAACTCTTACCTTTTCCACGTCAGGGAAAACCCAGCAGAAAGAACCCCAGAGAACTGGACTAAGTACATGATTTATTTCAGAGCGTGTGTAAAAGGGTGAGCTCGGTCAGATTTCTGCTTTTTGGGAATGTGGATCATGAATTTTTGCATCTTCTAACTTTTAAAGAGAAGACAAATTTCATTTAAAATGATCAAATATTCAATGATAGCCACCAATTCAAAACTGAGGCACTGCCCATCCTAAATAAAGTTAGAGGTTAAATGATTCCACTGTATACGCTGCACATCTAGGAGAAGAACTTAAGAGAGGTTGTTATATCAAGAAAAAAACTCGGTAAATTGTTCAGAAGTAGATGCACTTTTCTAATTTAAGGGAGAAATGACTTTTTACATTAGGATTAGGTGAAAAATACTATTTTGTGATAAATAATGTGTAATTTGGCAAATAAATCTTAAGATATTTCTTTTAATCTTTAATTAAAGATTAAAAAGATTTCTTTTCTTTATTAGTAGATTAAAGATTAAAGAATATGTCTTATAGATTTTCTCAGAGCTATTCAGATCCACTCTGGACATAGAACATTCTGGAACTGAAAAAAATTTCATTGATATCAGGTATTCTCACTTTGTGCTTAAGTCTGTCACTTGCCTTCAAGGTCCTGAGTTTTGGGTTAAATGATGGTTGCCAGGCAGAAATCATTAAGGAGAGAACATTAAGTGAAAATGCTATCTAAACTGCATGTTGTGTGCAAGCAGTTGCGGTTTACCCACCCAGCCCCCCATCACTGTGCCGAGCAGTCAGGTTGTCCAGCCCCCTGCCACTGGGCTGTATGTAAGGGAGTTCTCTTGTCCAGTCACTGCCACTGAACTCTCTCCACTGTATATCATCCCCTAAAAGAACTCCTTGCCTTGTTTGCTGGCTCTGGGTTTTTTCTTCCACCTCTTGAACCTAGTGCCTTCCCTATTGAGGTTAATAGGAGTTTGGCACAACAGTGCATGGTGATAAAAGTGAAGATGGCTACCAAGATAAATAAAACGCTAAAATAAATTTTAAGCTAAAATCTATTATAGCAGGGAAACACAATACAGACACGAAATGATAAATAGCTTCACAAGCTTAAAATACAAATACTTGGAGAGGAAAAATGAGATGAGGCACCACATTAACTACTAAAAGAAGGTCACCATCAAAACAATGAAGAATGGAATGACATTAGCCTAAGTTTTTATAAAGAAAGGGAATTTGAGCTCAGACTTGGGGGACAGGTGGGATAAATGTGTTTGTAGTGATATATTATGTTTTACACACTTAGATGTATAAAGATTGTGAAATTACTTTGTTCAAACCAAATGTGGTCCAAGCCTGTGTGGTCCCTTGAAGGCAAGTGACTACCATTCCTGTGCCAAGTTTGGACAGAAGAATCTTGGTTTTGCCAGAACCCTGGTACGTAAATTCTCTCCCACTTGGTGAAATAGAAGCCTTTTCAGTCCCTTTTCACATTTTTCAATACTTGTAGTCCCCTATATTCTTTACCTGCCAATCTCTTTCCACTCCCAGTCTCTATAGTGGGTTGAATGGTGTCCCCCAAAATACCTGTGCCCACCCAGAACCTCATAATGTGACTTTATTTGGAAATAGGGTCTTTGCAGGTATAATTAATTAATGATCACAAGATGAAATCATCCTGAGTTTAGGCTGGTCCCTAAATCCAAAGCAAGTGTCCTTATAAGGAGAGGACACAGAGACACACAGAAGAGAGCACCACATGAAGACTGAGGCAAAGATTGGAGCGGTATCTCCACAAGCCAAGGAATGCCAAGGATTGCCAGCAACCACTAGAAGTTAGAAGAGTGGCAGGAAACCTTTTCCCTCCAAGCCTCCAGGAGAAACCAACCCAGCTGATAATCTTGATTTTGAATTTCTGGCCTCCAGAACTGTTGGAAAATACATTTCTGTTGTTTCAACCCACCAACTTGTGTTAATTTGCTGTGGTAGCCCTAGGGAACTAGGACATTCTGCTTTTCTTTTTTTCCCCACCTGCAACACAGTCCCCTTCCTGCTCTCCCCAACCCCCAAACATAAATCTCTCAAAGACTTTGGACTTCTGAATAAAACAAAATCAGAAAAAATGGTTTGTCTGCCGATACCTTCTCTTTCCTGACTGGAGGAAGCTTCTCCTCTCCCATCCACCTTCCTTTATCCAACGATCTAAAAACGCCTAAGAACTTGTTTGGAAAAGAGAGAGGGAAAGAGATAACAAAACACAAATTTATATCTCAACAAATTACACTGCCACATGTGGAAAATACATAAACCAAAGTGCAGGTTGGAAAGTAAACACCCAGTATACCAGCTGGATGAGCCATGATCAAGAGACAATGAATACACCATTTAAGAGACAATAGAAAATTAAAATAAGAAAATAGTATAAGACAAATTTTAAAAGAGTTGAGTTATATTTAAAGGTCATTGAATGCAAGACTAAAAGGCTTGGACCAGACAAGACATACTCAAACTTTCGTGATTCACCCTTATCTCAGTAATTTTTTCATAGCATTCTTAGACTAAAAGAAATACCTCCATTTAGTAAGTAGGTTCAAACAACGTAAGTATTTATGTCCTGACAACTTAGTAATCATTTGAAAAATACAGTCCATTTAAAGAAAAAATTTACATTTTATTTCATACTTAAGCGGCCATGATTGTTTACTAATGAGACATGTATGCCTGCTGGGCATTGCATAATTCCTCAAGCATCAAAATCAGATTGGATATCACCACCCTCATTTCATGCTCCACATTATTTTCTTAGTGGTACTGTCTTGTATCACAGTAATTGTTGAAAATTCACCTTTGAAAAGAAAGGACATCATCAAAAGGAAAGAAAGATAATTAAAGGAATGTAAATATTAAAACTGTGAACTACTTTGAGATAGTCATTTTGACAGTGTCTGACAAATGTTCACTGTGCTTCTCTCAATTTTTACAAAAAATCTGTGGTGTCACTGTGAATTCACTATGGCACCCTGGGTGACTTAGCTCATAGTTTGGGAACTATGGGTTTTAACATTAATCTGTAATGAGAAACACTGAAGGTTTTTGAGCAGGGGAATGACCTAGTCAAACAATGTGATAGGCTTATTGAAGACTGGAATGCAGATTAGGTTGAAAACAAAGGAAGGCTGAAGAAGGGAGACTCAGAGTAAGGTATTTAATTATGCTAAAATATATTTATGATAATTATTCTTTAGTATGTGTGAAACATGCTTATAAATGGAGTGCCTTTGAGTTGATTGGCAAAAGTAGGGATGCTACATTAATGACAGCAAAAAAAAATTCTGAATGTAAGCATTGTCTTGGGTTACAGAATATGACTTACTACACATAGGAAATGTTAAAATCTAAATAATATTGCAAATCCATTATTATTCTTAAAGCACAAGAAGATCCAGAGCTCAACATTCTGAAGCCCTCCTTCCTGGAGTAGACATTTGCTAAATGAGGTAGGCAACACAACATGCTCCATTTAAAATAGTGCCTCGAAAGCCAATGTCATCGAGGGTGTAGAAAGATTACCAAATTTCTACTTCTCTGTATAGGGGTCTTTTTATGAGAAATCATTTGCTCTAATATTGGAAGAATGCTTAAGATGCAAGGTTTAAGGGAGGGGGTTCTTAGAGGGAGTAGGGGATGATTGTCATTTGCTTGATTTTCAGGGGAAATTTGAGGTTTAGGAAATTTATATAAAAGGAGTTTTAGAAGCATAGTATTAAAATTAAATATTCTTGTATTAGTCCATTCTCACACTGTTATAAAGAACTACCTGAAATTGGGAGATTTATAAAGAAAAGAGGTTTAATTGACCACAGTTCCACAAGCTATACCAGAAGCATGGCTGGAGAAGCCTCAGGAAACTTAAAATCACAATGGAAGGCAAAGGGAAAACAGGCACATCTTATATGGCCAGAGAAGGAGGAATAGAGAGCAGGGGGAGATGCTACGCTGTTTTAAACAACCAGATCTCATGCGAACTCACTCATTATCACAAGAATAGCAAGGGGGAATCCACTCCCATGATCCGATCACCTCCCAGCAGGCCCCTCCTTCAACACTGGGGTTCACAATTCGACATAAGATTTGGGCAGGGACAAAAATCCAAACCATATCAATTCTCTACCAATAAGATATTCTTCTATAATCTGTAGCCAAAAATACCTTCTAATAAGGATAGTAAAGAATTATTTCCTAAAGACAAAAAATAAAAATCAATTTTTCCCCCCAAAGAAAACAGAGGACCAAGATTCAGGAGACCTGGTTCTAGAGACAGCTCTGGAACTAATATGCTATATTATCTTAGACAAGTAACTTCATTTTTTTTTAGTGCCATGCCTTTACTTATAAAATAAGATAAAATAAATAAAATTTAAAAATTTGTGCTTGATCCACAGGTTACACACTGCTCCAGGCTAGATATGGTATGCAAATAAATGCATTTTGGCCCACTGTGGTTTTATTTTTCTAATTTGAATTAATTTTCAATGCTAAAAAGAATGTTCACATACAACTCTAGTTACCTGTCTAGCTTCTTTTGAACAGTCACCCTATATTTTCCCACAGCAATCAGCAAGACCTGGATCACTGTTGCCCTTTTTGGTGGAGTCATACACTATAAATGAATCCTAAACAGCTCTGTTTATTTATGATTTGAGTTTATAAGTCCTGATCTACATGATTCTTTTTATTTTTACGTACATTTAATTTTTGAGACAGAGTCTCACTCCGTCACCCAAGCTGGAATGAAGTAGCAGATCTCACTTCAGTGCAACCTCTGCCTCCCAAGTTCAAGCAATTCTCATGCCTCAGCCTCCCAAGTAACTGGGACTACAGGCGCGTGCCACCACACCCGACTAATTTTGTAGTTTTGGTAGAGATGGGGTTTCACCATGTTGGCCAGGCTGGTCCCAAACTCCTGGCCTCAAGTGATCCACCCGCCTCGGCCTCCCAAAGTGCTGGGATTACAGGCATGAGGCACTGCACCCAGCCTCTACATGATTCTTTTTATGGTTTGAATGTACTCCCAGGTTCATGAGTTGGAAACTTAAGCCCCAGTGCAACAGTTTTGAGAGGTAGGGCCTAATAAGAGGTGATTAGGTCATGAGCGAAGCACCCTCATTAATGGATTAATGTCATTATCTCAAGAGTGGGTTAATTATCTCCAGAGTGGGCTTTTTGTAAAAGTTAGGCTTTCTCTTGTTCTCTTGCTCTCTTGCAGTCTCTTGCCCTTCCACTAGGGGATGACACAGCAAAAAGGCCCTCACAAGATGCAAACTCCTTGACCTTGGACTTCTCAACTACTAGAATTACAACAAATGAATTTCTTGTTATTATATATTACTCAGTCTGTGGTATTCTGTTATAACATCACAAAATGGAAGAAGAAAATTCCTAAGCTGGCCAGGCACAGTGACTCATGCCTCTAATCCCAGTACTTTGGGAGGCTATGGCGGGCAGGTCTGTTGAGCTCAGGAGTTGAAGACCAGTCTAGGGAACATGGTGAAACCCCATCTCTACGAAAAATACAAACAATCAGCAGGAGATGGTGGTGTGCCTGTAGTCCCAGCTACTACGGAGGCTGTAGTAGGACGATCACGTCAGCCCAGGAGGCGGAGGTTGCAGTGAGCCAAGATCGTGCCACTGCACTCCTGCCTGAGCGAGAGAGTGAGACTCCATCTCAGAAAAAAGGAAGAAAATTCCTAAGCTCCTAAAATGTCTGAATATTCTGAATATACACCAAAAAGGATGGAATATGATTAGATGTGTAATTTATTCTATTATTTTCATTGTATATCATTGCTTTACAAGCTATTTACTATAAAATATAATCTTTATGATTATATATATGATTTTGCTGTAAGCAAACACATGTTTTGGAAATATGATGAATTATATGTATATAAGTAAATGAAATATACAGAACACATTTTATCAGATAAGGAAACTTAAGTGATATGCTGCTGGATCATACGTATCTTCACAGCAGATTCACTGAAACCATCCAATGCCGCATATATTTCATATAGTGCTCTGAATCCATAATGTTAAATATGAGATGGATGGTGTCTAAGCTATAAACTATAAGAAGAAAATATTTTTAATGAATATTTTAATAAATCATCAATAAACAATTAGCTAACTGGCCACTAAAATGCAGTATACACAATTAAAACATTAGAAGACATTTTCAAAGAAAAAAGTCTTCAATTTACATGTCTCAAGCTAGTTAGTTCTACTTTTTAACTTTTCTTCCAGGATATGTCCATATGGACTTGGATTTATAGTTGTGATAATCTTGTATGCAAAATTTTGCTTTTCACTTTTTGCCATTTAATCTGACATCATAAACACTTTTCCATGTTGAACCATTTTCATAATTTTTACTTAATGACACTATGATATGACATCAACTGGCTATACTGTAACTTAATTATTCTCATGTTTATAGTATTAATTTCATTCTAAACTTTCCATTATAATCATTGCTGTAATGAGCTTCTTTATATTCATAGATTTTTTTTTATTCTCTCGAAGAGTTTCCTTGGAGTCTATTCCCAAGAGTGGAATTACAGAGTCAATGAATATAAACTTTTCTATGGTTTATGATATATAGCACCAAGTGTTTTCCAAGAGGTTTGAGAATACACATTTAATGTACCAGCTTTATTGGGAACCTGCCAGCATCAAGCTATTATCATTTTTAATGTTTATGCTCATTTAAAAGTTGGTAAAATTGCCCCATTATTGTTTAAATTTGCATTCCTTTGAATATTAGTAATACCAAAAATTGTAATATGGGACTTCATATACTAGATCAAACAATTAGATAATCAGTTTTCCTTTTCCTAAATAGAGAGAAGTGAAATGCCCTCATAACGAATCTTAACCCCATGAGGATGCTGGAAAAAGAGAAGAGATTGAGAAAGAATTTCCTCAGTTTATTCCAACTTGGACTAAGATAAGCATAATCATTTGTTATGAAATCACCTATCCACATGGAATTATTTTTCTAGAGGTGACTCCCATAATGGGGCATTCTAATATTCCAAATATACTCAAAGGTTAAATAACCTTTTGCTACACTATATTTTCATGTAGCTCTGAAATAGTACTTTATACTTGAATTATAGAAAATTAGATGCATTTAAATTTTCTTTGTATGGCTGCCTTGAATAAAAAAACAGTATTTTTAATTGATTGGGTTCACAATAACTAGGAAACATTTCAGAAAATTCAAATGCAGCTTCAACTTTAGAATAGCAACTAAACCCAGACTGTTTGGCTGTGAGGGTTACTAAAGATGAGATATTTTCAACTGCCTCCAGCGAAGTCCACACTTCCTGCTTTTTTCTCCATGTGCTGTTGCAGATAGATGTCTCTTAATCTATTTATCCGGTTAATTGCAGCTACGTATAACATCCCCCTGATTTCAACTATCAGTAGTTTATGAGAAGAGTTTATTTCACCAAATGGATTAGTCATGCTAAAGACTCCTCGTAGATGCCCCTAAATTATTTTTCTGTATAGTTTGCTTTAACCAAAACAATAAATATAATATGTGTAAGAAAAATGTTACGAAATTGAGTTCCAGAGTTGAATAAAATAACTATCCAAGTATTATCCCAGCACTTTGGGAGGCTGAGACGGGCGGATCACGAGGTCAGGAGTTTGAGACCAGCCTGCCCAACATGGTGAAACCCTGTCTCTACTAAAACTACAAAAATTAGCCAGGTATGGTGACACACGCCTGTAATCCCGGCTACTCAGGAGGCTGAGGCAGGAGAATCACTTGAACCAGGGAGATGGAGGTTGCAGTGAGCTGAGATCACTCTGCTCCTGCATGCCAGCCTGGGCCACTGCACTCCAGCCTGGGCAACAAAGCAAGACTCCATCTCAAAAAAAATAACTATCCAAGTATTAATATTAGTTATTAATATTAATTAGTTATTAAAACTTATTAGTTATTAAAAGATTGATAAATATTTTACCGTAAAATATTAATTAGCTATTAAATATAGTATAAAATTAGTATAATAAATATATATTTATCTTATATTTAAATTATATTTTTATTTATTTTTATATAATTTTTATTAATATTTAAATAAATATAATCATACAATATTTATTATATAACATTATATAATAAATATAAGGAATAAATAAAAATACAGCATAACATTATTATAATAAAATGTTAATTAGTTATTAAAACTTAGTTATTAATATTAGTTATTAAAACTTATTCCCCATTCTTTTTCTTTAAAATAATGATTTAAAATGAACCAGTAATAAATATTTCTTTATAATGTTGAAAATGAGGTAATTTTCTGCACTAAGTATATCATTTGCAAAAATTGTTTTTTAGTTTTGTTTGACCAGACTTATATTTTAGCAAATAAAATTTAACTGCATATTGGGAGAATTGTCAGTTACAATACAGCTAGTTCCTATGATTTTTGTACTATGGATTATGGTTTCTAGAAAAGTTCGCCCAATAAGTATTTTACATTCCTTTTGAAGAATATTACCCCAAAAATGTAATCTAATCAGGATCCATTTCATCAAGTAACATTATAGTTAAAAACTAAAAATATTAAAGGAGTAATCCAGGACAACACATAATGTATGTTTACTGACGAAGGAAGGAAGGAAGGTAGGAAAGGAAAGATGAGTATTTCAATAAATAAAATTTTTATGTGATAGGTTAAATTAATAGGTCAAATTTTAAAATATAGTACTATCTGAGAGGCTGAAAAGGTTTTGCCTTTTGATTAAAAAGGAAAATTAGTTAAGTTTGGAATAAAATGAGTTATCCTTAATATAATCAATACAACATAACACAAAAAATTACCCAATGTCAAATACCAAGGATATTCCCATTTACACTGGAAAGAAGTTAAGGTTGTTGTCTATCAAACTAAAAACTAATATTGACCTGAAATTTCTTTCTAGTGCCAAAAATAAACAAAAGAAACAGCTAATACATATATACATATGTATTCAATTGGAAAATAAAGATCAAAATTATAATTTTATTATTTGTTTGCCTAGAAAACTTAAAAGAACCAACTATAAAACTTTTAGATTTAATTTTAAAAATTCAGCAAAGCAGCTGGATAAAAATACAGAGATTTCAATACTTTCACTATTCATATTACAATGAGGAGTAACAAACAGTTTTAAGACTCCCATTCACTCACAATAACAAAATATGTGAAATAAGAAAACATAATCTTGACCTGAAGGATGTACATATAAAGAAAATTTTAAAACCTCTTCCTATAAAAGAATTTTTAAAGACTAAAATAAATGAAGACACATTCCTAAGTAAAAGCCAACAGTCTAGATATATTAATTATCCTCAAATAATATTCAGATTAAATAAGTTATAATCAATAATTATTAGTAAATAGTAACAAAATAAATTATGAAATATTTCATGCCTGAAAATAATTCCACAATTCATAAGGAAGAATAAACAGACAAATTTTTGAAAAAGAAAATTTTAAAAATATGAGACCATAACTCTATTCAATATTCAAATGTGTTATAGAACCACAATTACAAATTTGCTATGGTTCAAGGCTAGACATGTTTCATTGAAACAGAATACAAAGCTTATATAAGCTGCATTTAACAAATAATGAAAGGATTATCACAAATTAGTAGGAAAGGAGTGGGTTATTTGATAAATGATATTGTAATAATTAGCTATTTTGGATGAAAAATAAAAACAAAGGAATCACTCTTGGCCGGGCGCGGTGGCTCACGCCTGTAATCCCAGCACTTTGGGAGGCCGAGGCGGGTGGATCACGAGGTCAGGAGATCGAGACCATCCTGGCTAACATGGTGAAACCCCGTCTCTACTAAAAATACAAAAAATTAACCGGGCGTAGTGGCGGGCGCCTGTAGTCCCAGCTACTCGGGAGGCTGAGGCAGGAGAATGGCGTGAACCCGGGAGGCGGAGCTTGCAGTGAGCTGAGATTGCGCCACTGCACTCCAGCCTGGGCGACAGAGCCAGACTCCGTCTCAAAAAAAAAAAAAAAAAAAAAAAGGAATCACTCACCATCATCCACCAAAATTAATTCCAAAGAATTAAAAATATAAACATGAAATGGAAAATCATAATATTCTAGGAGAAAATGTAGGTAAATATTTTTCTGATTTCTGGTTGGAGAAAGAAATTCTAAGGATAAAATCAATGGGGAAAACCCATAAAGGAAAGGAAAGAGATATTTACTTAACTATGTAAATATTAAAAGTTTCTGTATATCAAAAAAGCATAAAAAAACTAAAAGACAGAAAACAAAGTCAAATATGTCAGAATAATAGATAATTAATATATAAAATTCTTCTGAAAATTATTGAGAAAATCCCTAAATACCAAGAGAAAAATAAAACAGAATAAATGTACATACAGGTCAGAGTAAACAAATTATTATAAATAATACATTTTTAAAATTTATCTTCATTAATAATTAAACAACTGCAACTTAAAACAACTGTGAAATTTTATATTTTACCTATCAAATTTCCAAAAATGTGTCAACTGTTAAGTAAAATGTAAGAAAAAACTCACACGTTGCTATAAAGAGTATAAATTGGCACAACCTGCCTAAAAAGCAAATCCTAAATATCCATCAAACATTGTAAAAACACTCATTTTTTTGACGTTCTTTCTCTGGAAATCTAGCCAAGAAATAATTACAGATATGAACAAAGATGTATATATTAAAATGCCATTTTGCACATCTATTTTACAATATTTATAACAGCAAACTATTGGAAATAAAAAAATTCAACAATACAGAAATAATCTGATAATCCACTTACATAAAAAGTCATTTGTATGCATATATGTGCACACATATATAGGTATACATATATTCATTTTTCTAATTTCTATAACATATATGCATAAATATACGGAAAAGTATTGAATGAAGGTATTAAAAAGTCGACTTTTTTTTAAGTTCTAACACGTATTGTCTTAATAATCAAAAAAGCAAAAAACATTTAAAATAGAAAATTTTAATTTGATGCTATTTATTCATTTTAGAGCATACTCATACATAATTACATTAAGAAAGCAATCACTTACCTGTTCTGGACAGTTAAGAACTGATAGTATCTTAGAATATATGAAAGTAATATTTTTCTAAGCAGCTTGATGAAAAGCCTATGTTGTTATTTTAAATTTGGGAATTAGTTGATATATAATTTCCTCTCATTTTTGTGCCCTTTAGATTTCCTTCCATATCAGAATACTTGAATTGTTCTATCACTTACCTATATTTCTTCATTCTTTGGTGTCTACATCATTAAAATGAGATAGGATTTGACAACAAGCTTATAATCAATTAGATCACCACTTTGCTGCTGGACATGGAGCAAGAACTGTTGCAGAAAATGCAGTTCATTGACTGGCAAAAAATTTTAGAGGTCTTCTCTTGTTTACCTCTAAACTTTCAATTACAAAATCAAATTAAAGTTTTTTTAGTATTTTAAAATTAAACCTTTACATCCCAAATAGACTGACATCATATTGCTACTTATCTCTAAAGCAATTTTATCTGAAGCTTTTCTTTTTCACAAATATGAATAACTGTATACTTTTTCTAGCAATAAGATATATACTACTTAAGTTTTGGAACAAATAAGCCTTTCAGTATCCAAATTACTTAATTGTCTCTCCCATTTGACCTTTCATCACATCAGCAGAATCAAACAGGAAAAATCAAAGGACCTCCACAACCCTAAACTTAAAAGCATCAGGAAACAGATTTTATGCAAAATATTTCCCTGAGGCTAAAGGATGAGATCACATAGCCTTCCTTTGGTTTCTTAGCAGCTTAATTCTTTGCCTTGGCACTTTCTGATAAAATAGCACTCAGACTATAAATGATAATACTCTATAGAGTGATAAATTGGAGTGAGCTTGTCCATTAAACCACAAGATAGTGTGCATTTATGAAGTTAATGACAAGTGATCTTTTTCTGTATCAATGCATTACTTAATTCACTATAATTATTGATCCCTAAAAGCTATTCTTTGTGCTAAAGTGCTTTAGTCAAAGTGCCTTAATAGAAAGTTCATTAGTGACCTCATAAAATGGCACACACAAGCTAAAGAAAAATAATTAGAGGAGTTAAGTCACATAGAGCAACAACATGAATATGACATACACCATTGGAAATATTTCAATAGAAATAACATATGAACAAGTAGTATAAAGAGCAGTCTAAAGCTTGCAGACACTGGGTTCTGTCCAAAGTGGAATCCAACTCAGATTTCCTGCAGGGATACTGCAGTGATCAATCATATAGCAGACATCAGAAAGTGGAAAAACAAAGGTAATATGTTAAAACACATTTTTAGTAGACCTCAGACCAAGCCCTATAAATCTACAAATAACGAATTTAGAGGGGAAGACTATGTCCCTGTATAGTACGGTAATTATTATTTATCTAATAAGTTATGTGGCATGCTCAGGTGTCCATAAATCATTTGATGTTTGTTTCATTTTTACCGTAAGTAGCTTATAGGAGTACTTGGGATATGGCTGATGTCAAAGAGAAGAAATACTACTGCAGCTAGACACAGAAAAGTTATACTGTATTCCTTTGCTAAAGGAACAGTATTCATCTTTATGATTCACCTCTATGATTAGGAACAAGTTCCAATCAGCAGTTGGAATTAGATAAATTAGAGATGATGTAACTCGAAATTTTATACTAAAAAACCCTTATTCTAACAAACAATATGGCTTAGTAAGCATTACGAAACAAATTCAAATTCCAGTTGTTCTAAATTTACTCTAGAATATTTTTAGTAGGTAATATAACAATAGAGACAAATTCAATTAATCATTTTATATGTGAGAAAGTCTTACAATCACATCTCAGAGATAACATACACAATCAGTAGATTATGCATTAATTACTTTCTAATAATTAATAATTCATTTGATATTATAGCTTAAGTATTTATCCGCAAGTTCTTTTATTGTTCTTTTACTATACTTCTGCCTTCTTATGAGGGCATTCCTTGGAGATCTGTTTTAAAGCTATTATGAGAAAGATTAGAAGGAAATACATTACAGAAGGCACATGTTGAACAATATCATGTGTCTAAGAAAGAGGTCAAATAGATGGATGAGCCCTTTTAAAAGGACACTTAGAAAAATGACCACAGATCGGCTGATTTTTGCAATGCTGTCTGTTGCAATTATTTTTTACCCACTTTTGAAAAAGAACTCTCATGACATCTAATGCTATGACAACTCTAGTGCTGTGACTTGCTTTTGAAAAAAAGTTTGTTATAAGTCAATATTAAAGCAGTGAGAAACACATCTTGAAATGTTCTTAGGTATATTTAATATTCAGATTTAAATTTCTTATTATTTTATCTATGCATTTTAGGAGATGAGAAAAATCCTATTCTCCTTAATCAAAAGCCAATGACTAAAGCTCAAATCTCAAATCTAACCTAACATCCAGGTTCCAGGTTGGGAGAGTACCCTATTGGTGGTGGGAAAATGAAGATTAATTTTCAGCCAGTGCTTTTTACAAATGGCAGTTCCACATAGGCAGCATTATTCCCAAGACAAAATGAATTATATTTTTCCTTCCTACTACGGCATATAGGCCTCGGGCTGTATGTCTTTTTTTAATATTTTTCCATTCATATTATGTTTCATGAAAAATTTCAATCTGGTCTCTCCAGTGTAATACTTGGGGATGTGAGATATAAAGATATTTAGGGCATAAGAACAGGATAGTTCCAGTGTGATTGGTCTCAGGCCTCAAATATTGTCTCAGATAACCATGTAAAGCATACTTGATTGCAAATCTACATATTCCTTTCTTATTCTGCATTTTAAAAAATTCTTTCATACAGTAGTTTTCCTTATAGTTTCAAAGGAAGTATGTGTTTTCCCTTGCAATTTAGTCAGGATACTATGGGAAGAGAAAAAAAAGATGTTAATAAGAAGCAGTAATATATTATTTTTTAAAATCAAACTAAAATACTACCCAGGAATTGTATAAGATTCTGCTGCCCTATGGAGCTTGTGGCACTGACAGGGGTGAAGATTCATCGTCATCTCTGATTTTAGTACCCCACTCGATAATTTCATTTTATTATTCTCTTCATCCCTCTTCAAGGCTCTTCAATCTTTCCAGTTTTATTTTCAGCGTTTTTCTTCAGCATCAAAACCTTAGTGAAATAAAACCTGACTGTGGAATCATTATAGGATTTGCTGGCAGTGGGATTGTTAAGACTGTATGAGCATCCCCTTCATCTCTGTTATATCTTTGTTCTTTTAAGGGCATAACATAAAACTAATATCATGCCTTTTGTGGGAAGAAATATTTTTCTGTATGTTCTAAAACAGGAGCAAGAGAAATCACACGCACTAAATCCTGAAATTTTTAGATCAAAGATAGCACAGATAAATAAAAGATGGCTACAATGTCTACAAGGTTAATCACTGACTATGTGCATAGATTATAATTTTTCATTTATAGAGATGATAGTAATTTAAACAAACCAACTACTGTACCCAAAAATATGGCACATAAGGACTAGTGGAATCACTAGAGCCAGGGAATAAAAAGATACTTACAGTTCCTAAACATTTCATGGCTTCACCTCATAGATAAGGAAAATTTAAAAAGAAGACATAGGAATTTAAACTTCAGAGTGCACAGAAATCACTTAAGGTGAGAGGTAAAACTATAGTTCCCTCATGCTCCCATCAAAGATTCTAATTTAATACATCTAGGCATAATGTGGGGGAATTTGCTTTTTAGCAAATGTTCTAAATGATTCTGATTTAGAGACTCTGTTTGAGAAACACTTAAATGAATGGGTAGAACTCAGGGCCCTTGACTCCAAGTTCAATATTGTTTCTGTTACCCTACAAGATTTCTGACTTTTATGGATTTTTTAAACTCACTTTTAAACAAGGTGCTTTAAACCTGATACCTAAGTTGAACACATTAAAATTCCTAACTGACCACTGAGTTTTGACCATCACTTACAGAAATCAGTAACTAGAAACTTCATTCTCTCTTCCACCTTGGCTCCATCCATTTAGTTACACAGCTGTCACTTTGACTATTTCCATATTATCGTGGTTCTGGCTACAGAGTGGAATGACTAAGATCTGATTGGTGGTTACTAATCACGAATATAGCTGGAGACTCCAAAAGTGACTTGGACTAGAACAGAACCTCTAACTAGTGGTGAGTTTATAAGGATAACACTACCTTGAACAAGAACTGCCCTGAGAACATATGAGAGACTGGCAGCATTTGATTTAACATCATTAAATGTACTCTAGTAAAAAAATAAAAAATAAAAAAAAACTGTACCTCACTGAAACTGGAAATTATTTTTAAAATGGAAAATCATTAAAATACTTTACCTCCTGTGAAACTTAGAAAATAAAACCACAACAAAATAGAATCTGGAGTGACACATCAAATGTATGAAACAATTTTCCCATGAAGAGGAAAAAATAAACCTCCCCACCTTCAACCAGCTTCATACTTTTCCTCCTAGAGGCACAGTCCCTGCATGTTCTACCTTAATCAATTAGAAAAACAACCACATCTAAAATTATGTGAAATGTAGGAAATGTAGAAAGTTTCTTTTACTTTCAGAGTGAGAGAGAAAGCAGTTATTTAGCTAGGGATAATTATCAGCTTTTTGACATTTAAACACAGAGCTTTTAATTCTTTAATTATCTGCTATGTATTTAAAATACCACACCTCCAAAAATAAGTTTCTTTTCACAAGAATGAGAATAGCTTGTCCAAAGGAATTAAACGACCAGAATTGAAGCCTTCATTCTACCACTAACTTGAACCTCCAAAAGCCTCAGTTGCTTCACCTGTATAATAATATGTGGAATCATCTAAGAGTTCAATGAGATTAAATTATAAAAGCATTTGCAAAGCATAAAGTCATCTTCTTACATCCCATCTATATTTTAATTTTCTAGTTATGGAATCTACTTCAGTTTTTTAATGTTTCTAATATAATTATAAGGCATTGTCAAATTTTTTAAAGGTTCAAACTACCCCACTAAGTACACTGAACTGTGCATCATGGGACCCCGCCATCAGTGCTCCCATTGTCCTATAGTACAAAGTCACAGTGAAACACCCTGGAGCATTTTAGAAAAAGACCACTTCAATTTGGTTATTGTCTTAGTCCATTTTGTGTTGCTATAACAGAATACCAAACACTGAATAATGTATAAAGAAAAGAAATTTACTTCTCACAGTTCTGGAGGCTGGGAAGTCTAATATCAAGATGCCAGATCTGATGAGGGCCTTCTTGCTGAGACATTCCATGATACTAGGTGAGAGGATAAGAGAGAGAGAGCAAGAGGGGCCAAACTTGTTTTTATAATAAACCCACTGCCACAATAAGGAACCCACTCCAGAGATAATGAAATTAATGCATTCATGAAAGCAGAACCCTCATGACCTTCTGAAAGGTCCCACCTCTCAACACTGTTATATTAAGGATTAAGTTTCCTTAATACACATGAACTTTGGGGGACACATTCAAACCATAGGAGTTATCTATACTCTGTGAAGTACTCTTGAACATGAAAGCCTCTGAGTGTTAACTGACACTTTCATTTTGAATTGGAGGGTCTCTATAAATTACCAACAGTTTTTAAATGTCATATTGTACTCCTTACTTTTTTCTTTAATTTTCCTTACTTCCAAAGGAAATATAGTGTGATTACACAGACAAGATTGCTTCTATCAAGAACAATACACATGAAATGCAATCCCCAGAACTATACCTGCTTAATATGACTTTAGTTCAGAAGATGAGATTGCTACAGAATTCCAGAATTCAGGTTTATAGTTCCTCATTTTATGTACTCTTCTTAAATCTTTCCCCATGCATGAATTAAACTCACAGACTTTTCACTGAAAACAATCTTACTTTTTTTAATAAGTGCAAAATATAGTCCTTGAATTTTTGTCTATATTTATCAATTAACTGCCCTAGAAAAATGCAGCAGAAGAGAGTAGAAGAGAGGTGAGGACAAGAATGTCCTTTTCATCAGGGAAAAGTATCAGGTACTTCATGTCATCTAAGTAGTGTGGATAGAAAATTTTCTGGGTTAGGAAATGGAGAAATCACAGAAGTCTGAGTTAATCTAAGAGAGTTCATGAAGAAGCTGAGAGTTAACTGAACTTTAAAGAAAAAGTCCAATTAGGTAAGTCCAGAGCAGGGTAGAGTGCATCATAAGCTGGAAAGTTGAGAAAAGGTGTGGAAGAGGGAGCTGTCTTATTTGGCAAACTAATTTGCCAGGAACGAAGATTTGCTTTAGGGATAAATTTATAAAGATAGATGGGCACTATTATGTAGAGGATTAGAACTACTAAGAACCTTGGATTTGATGAGAATTTTTAAAAGAAAACTCTCAAAGTAAGATTTAGCCAATCTTCAAATTTTAAAAAGCTATAATTAATAATATAGTAAGTTCAAGTTTGCATAACTTTTAAGCTAGTGATAGAGTTTGGCTTTGTGTCCCCACCCAAATCTCATCTTGAATTGTAATCCCATAATCCTCATGTGTCATGGGAGGGACCCGGTGGGAGGTAATAGAATGACTGGGGCAGTTTCCTCATGTTGTTCTCATGACAGTGAGTGAGTTCTCATGAGATCTGATGGTTTTATAAGTGTCTGGCATTTCCCCTACTGGCACTCATTCTGTCTCCCGCCACCCCATGAAGAGGGGCCTTCTGCCATGACTGTAAGTTTCCTGAGGCCTCCTCAGCCCCACTGTGAGTCAATTAAACCTCTCTTCTTAATAAATTATCCAGTCTTTGATATTTCTTCATAGCAGAGTGAGAATGGACTAATACAAATATCATTTGAAAATATTAGCAAAATTACACCATATATATGTACAAATTTAAAAGTTAAGTAATGACCTGAGATGCATCAGTGAACAAACACAAAAAAATCTAATTTGGGTACCTAAAATAAGCTACGTTAATAGCCAATTGTTAGAAATCTGACTTCTTTTATGTTCAGTTATTGAGGTCAAATTTCTGAACACATAAATATGTGGTCTAAATTGACTTTTTAAAAATACTTAAATTTAATGAAAATAATAAATGGGATATTTTTCCTCTTTTTATGCCACATGCTGGTTTGATTGGATTTTTATATCACCACCAGATGTTTTAAAGTAATTTGACAAAAACTTTGTCTTATAAACCTAGAAGCCATGACATTTAAATGTCACAAATATTTGCTACAGAGGTCTTCATTTTCAAAATGTTAGATCAAAATACCAAAAAGAAGTATACCAAAATATTAATAGTGGATGTTTTTGAGTGTAAAGTAATGGGTAATATTTCTTCTTCTGTATATGTTGTACTTTCCAAATCACCTATAATAAACGTGAATTCTTATTATAGTAAACAGTAAAATAAAACAAATGCTAATTAACAGTACTTATTGTACTATTTGGAATAATTGAGCATCAGGTGATAGAAAATGCAAAATAACAATTGCTCAAACAAGATAAATGCTTATGTTTAGATGAATACCCTTCAGGAACCTGGATCTCTTTCAGCTCAAGGATTTATCATCTTGAAAATGACACTCCAACTTCTTGATTCAGTAAGGCTGTAGCAGAATTCTAAGCAACAAGATGAAAGAAAACATGAAAAAAGAAAAAGGGCAAAGAGTATGTGCCAGCTGCCTCTGAAGGACTGTATTAGTGCCACGTAACAAATTGCCACAAACTTAGCAACTTAGACAACAGACATTTATTATCTCATAGTTTCCCTAGGTCAGAAGTACAAAAACAGCTTAGCTAGTTACTATGCTTAGGGTTTCATGATGTTGCTACCATGGTGTTGACTGGGCTGCATTACAATCTGGGGTTTCGACTGAGGAAGAATCCATTTCCAAGCTTACTCAAGTTGCTATCAGAATTTATTTTTTGTGGCTGTGGGACTGAGGGCTTCAGGTTCTTGCTGGCTGTTGGCTGGAGGCTTCCCTGATATCCTAGAGTTCACAATTCCTAGAGGCTATCCATTATTTATTAAGGCCTCTTGCAGTTTCTTGCCACATGAGCTTTCCCAATGTGGCCATTTGCTTCATTAAGCCAGAAAGGAGAGCCTCTAGAGTTAGTCTGGTAGCAAGATGAAGTCTTATGTAACATAACATAACATAACATAACATAACATAACATAACATAACATAACATAACGAGTGAAATTCCATCATATTTGTCATATTCTATTAGTTATAAATAAGTCACAGTTCCTGTCAACACTCCAGGGGAGGGTATTTTACAAGTACTGAACAGCAAGGGGTGGGTACCATGGGGGCTTCTCCAGTGTCTGTCTGTCACAAGACAGTTCCCAGAAACAATAGCACAGTCCTTCCTCTATAACCCATTGGCTAGAGCTGAGCCATACCTTGTTGGAAAATGTAGTCTTTCTTTCTGCATGGTTACATGTCCTGTTACAGATGCTATTATTGTAGAGGAAGGGGAGACTAAGTATTGAAAGACAACTAACAGACTGCCTTCCAATCAGAGATCTTCCAATCAGAAATTTTGTAGCAATTAGGTGAGATGAACACAACAGCGCCTGGTAATCTCAGAGGTGGTCAAATGATGTCCTATGATTGTAGCTACTAAATTTACTACTAGATTTAGCATTATTAATAGAATAGAAACTAAATTTCCTTAAAAAAGAAAAGGGTTTGAATAGAAAATTATGTTCACTTCATTTTTACACTAAAATGTAAGTCTTAGGTAAGACGATTATATCTTATCTTATAGTTAATAGTTTCATTCTTATAAATATGACCAATCTGATAATCTCATATTTTAAAAAATATCATTTATCTACATATCTGTGTGCCAATTTCATAGCATTTTCTCACATGTTTTATTCTCAATTCATTCCTCTGAAGGGTCCATTGTTCTCATTTACTAGGTGAGGTGAAGCAATCAGCCCAAAGTTAAGTAACTGGCAAGTAGCATAGCCAGAGCTGGGCCCCAGGTCATGTAGCTCTACATAGATTCCATTAAACTATGTTGTTGAGAAATTGATTTCATTGAAGAATAAAAATGTGAATATATTAAGCATTTGGACAAATATTTGATGTTGGTCACACTCCAGAAACGTGGCAATATCCAGATAATTGATGACTTTGCATTTCATCTCTCTCTCTCTGCTTGCTGTGCTTGATGTAGCCCCAAACAAACAAAAAAAAATTGTTGTCCCCCTAGCATAGATAGGTATAAATAAAAAATAATTCTATTACCACCCCAAATCCTTTAACCCAGTTTAAATTTGTTTCCTTCTGCTGTAAGTACAAAGCTATTACAAGTTTTAGAACTCTAGAGTGTCTCTGCTAACCTTATACTCCTGCCCTGATCAATAATAGAGTCTAAATTTGTAACTTATATATAATAAAGTCTAAATTCATAACTTATATATAATACCATAGGCACAAATTACTAGTAGAATCTTTCAAAGATTAATTCTTAAATATACTTTACCTAAAGGGCTTAAGGAAAATAAAATTTCAAGAATTGAATTCATTTGGCCAATCAATATTATTTACCTTTACCTTTCCCAGAGGGCTGAACTGTATCCTGGGAAAGCAATATTAAATGATTATGGTTCCCAATAATTAAAATGAGACTTTGTAGAAAAATATTTTGTGCTTGACCATTAGTTCTTGTAATTTCATTTCATTTAGGTGTTTGAGTGCTTGAGCTCAAGTGTGAGTTTTTCTTATGTTCCAGAATGCAAAAGATGCGGTGCAACACTTCAATTTAGCGCTGTGCGAACAGCGTCTCCATTGTCTATTTCTTCTGTTACTACTAAGGGTACTTGTTTGTGTGTTTGAGGGAGAAAAACTATATGCACAGATTGTTCCATTTTCCAATTAAATTTTCGCGTTTTATACTCACAGTACTCTAATTCTAATTCAAATGTTTGGTGGAGAATTCAGTCAAAAAGCCTCAAGCCTAACAATATTGGATTTGTCAATTCATAATGTACAGGGCATCTCAGTTTTCTTTGTTATTTCTCTTTTTTCTAACAACTTATCATATCACTTTTTCAAAAACATACTTTCAAAGGAGCTAAACTAAGTTAATTCATACAACTCCTACTTCTTGAATATTTATTTTCTTCAACCTCCTGAAATCCAAGGATGGGATATAATGGAAATACATCATTGTAATATGGTACAGAAAATATTCTGGGGTGTTTATGAAGCCTGTTTTCAGACAAAATGAGAGAGAAATCATCCATTTTATTCTCACAATGAATCTCTCTTGAACTGCATGGCATAAGGCCAAGCTATAAAATGATGTTTTAATGTTGCAAACTAGATCAAAGAAACACCTTAATGATATTTGGTCCTGCCTGAATATTACAAGATAGCTTTGAAGACTCAAAATGTTCTACAATCTGATGATTGCTTCTATTTCCCCATTAAGATGGAACAAAACAACAATAATTTCAATAGTTTATGCTAAACCTATAGATATGAATATGTTTTTAACTACCAAAGAGTCATCACCCAAGCTTGTAATTAACTACATACCTATGATCAGCACATAAGAGTTTAAAATAGCCTCACGTAGGGAAAATAACTATTCTTGAGGAAAACGCATTCAGAATTTAAACAGATAACAATGTGTAGAGGTAATTTTTGGCTTAGAATTTTTTTTTTATTAAGACAGGATAAAATAAGGTTATTTCCTTCAGCAGGGACAGTGTAAAACACTACCTATTCTACTAAGAAAATAATTTATTTCTCTTCTTTAGTGTGTTTTAAATGATCATTGATGTGCAAGGCAGTGCCCCTGGAGCAGGGAGAAACACAAAATGAATCGGTAACAGAGGCAGCACTCAAGGTAAGAGTCTGGCATTCATTCTCCCATTTCCAAATTTTGCTATTTTTACCGTGACAAAGGCTGTATATTTTTGAATACGTCATTTTATTTTCTTTGGTAGTTTGCCTAACTGATTATATGAAAAACTAATTCGAATACTGAATTTACTGTATATTTACCATGATAACTATAAAAGCAGAAAATTAGCTTTGAAAATCAAATAACATATTTAGTAACACACATTCATTTTTATAAACACACATAAAGACACCGGGTTCTCATTAATGCTCTAGTCCAGGGGTTCTCAAAGTATGGCCTCAGACAAGCCCCATTTGCATCACCTAGGAAATTGCTAAAATGCAAATTCTCAGGCCCTACCTACTGATCTACTGAATCAGAAACTCTGAGGGTGAGGCCAAGCAACCTGTGATTTCATAAGCCCTATAGCGATATTAAGGCACACTAAAGTTTGAGAATCACTGCTCTAATCTAGTATATTAAGCTTTAAAGTAGTGTTTCATAAAAATAAGATGAGACTTTAATACTAATTCAGCCTTCATTACTTTTCACAGGAAATGTCTGCAAGGACACTTAGAAGCAGGTGAAATTTATCTTTTTGTGGCTTTAGGGCAGCCAGAAAGGGGCATACCATCTCCTTCCTCCTTCCTCCCAACCAATCATTTTGCTGAGATTTTTGGTTTTGATGTGTTTTCACTTTGCCACCTCTTGAGACAATCAAAGCTGGAGTACATTTCCTTGGGCTGAGTTAGCAGTTCCTAGCTAGAATATGATTTCTATTAAATCTTCACCCTATTACCTTTAAGCAGCTTAACAGTGTCATTAATTACTATAAAGTCCAGGCTGAAGATTTTTAAAGAAATTGTAATCTTATAGCTTATTAGCTGTTTCAAGTTAGAAATACTAACATGTCCTATATAAATACTTGTACTTTTTAATATTTGTCATAATAGAATAATATATGGCTTTAAACTAGACATTGAAAAATAGAAGAGACCTCTGGAAATTGAAATTAGTTTCCCAAAAGTCTTTTATAATCAGCACCCTCCACATAGAAGCATTTAGATAAAGGACAAAAAACCATCAAAAGATATAAATAATTTTTAACTTATATAAAGCATAAGTTATTAAATCTCTACATCACCATGAGTTGCTATTCAATGCCTTTGGCCTCAGGGACTAAATACAACGATGATTTCAATATTAAAAGTACAAGTTTAACTCTTTTTTCTTCTTTTTAATGATTTCTTTTTTTCTTTTCTTTTTTTTTTTTTTTTTTTTGAGATGGAGTCTAGCTCAGCTGCCCAGGCTGGAGTGCAGTGGCACAATCTCGGCTCACTGCAATCACCGTCTCCCGGGTTCAAGCCATTCTCCCGTCTCAGCCTCCCGAGTAGCTGGGATTATGGGCACCGCCATCATGGCTGGCTGATTTTTGGTATTTTAGTAGAGACAGGGTTTCACTATGTTGGCCAGACTGGTCTTGAACTCCTGACCTCACGTGATCCGCTCGCGTCGGCCTCCCAAAGTGTTAGGATTACAGGCGTAAGCCACCACGCCCACCCCTTTTTAATGATTTCTATAGGGATATAATTTACAAGCAGATGCTTCCTTTTGTGTCTGAAGCTGGGATTCTAACAAAAATATTTCATATTGTTTCAAGGCTTCTCAGAGTTTAGCAGTAGTTGAGCCTCTTCCATTTTTTGAGATTCTCAGTATTTATGTAAATAGTAATAACAGAAATGCCAAAGGTGGTTACAAAAACTGTAGTATATCCCAAAAGTTTAAACTAAACATAATCAATTGATCCTATTAAAAAAAATATTACACAAGTTCAGTCCGGGCACGGTGGCTCACGCCTGTAATCCTAGCACTTTGGGAGGCTGACGCAGGTGGATTACCTGAGCTCAGGAATTAGAGACCAAGCTGGGCAACACTGTGAAACCCCGTCTCTACTAAAATACAAAAAATTAGCTGGACATGGTGGCATGTGCCTGTAATCCCAGCTACTTGGGAGGCTGAGAGAGGAGAATCGCTTGAACCTGGGAGGCAGACATTGCAGTGAGCCAAGATCGTATCACTGCACTCCAGCCTGGGCAACAGAGTAAGACTCCATCTCAAAAAAAAAAAAAATATATATATATATATATGTATGTGTGTGTGTATATATATATGTATGTGTGTGCATATATATATATATATATATATATATATTGCACAAGTTCATTTGGAGATGACTCTATTTGAAGTGCTTCACAAATGTCTGGCCCTGAATCAGATGGCCTTCTCCACCTCTACTTGGGCACTGCCACAGTGTTAGACTAAATAGGAATACCTCTCTGGAGGAAAATTTTTCGCTGGCCTTAATGTCCCTGGGTTAGGAACAGAAGATTGGAAGGGAGGGCTACAGGGGGCAATGGTTGGCCCTGATGTCTGTCCCTTCTTACCTCTCTGCTGGGCACGCAGCCCAGGAGTGAAAGGAAATATAGGCAACATATCAATCTGCTATTACACTGGCTTAGACGACATATGTATGCAGATGAGGACTTCTCTAATAGAGGTGTAAGATTTGAGGATCTCACAGGAAAAGACAGCATGACCCTAAGCTGTTTGTAATTCCAGATGGATGGTTGGAAGGAGCAGTAGCTGGTAACGGTAACAACTCTCCCAAAAGCAATGAGAAATTTGATTATGTCTCCTATCCATCTTAGCTGAAGAAAACCCCAAAATACAGTCATAAGAACAGTTAAGTATCTTATTTTGTAGAAGAAGTTTTTCTGGTTTTGTGTTTTTGTGCAGAGGAGGTAGAAAAAGGAAAGAAAAAGTGAATATCATTTCTGAATCTGCCTACATTCCCTGAAACATTTAGGAATTTATGAATTCATGAATCTTGTCTATTCTCTGAAATCTTGTAGAAGAGCCTGACCTCCTACAGCTATATCAATATAAGCGACTGAAGGGCAGAGAGTGGTCCTGCTTTTCTTTTTTCAATATTATTGTATTCCCAGAGCCATTTAGTAGGTGTTCAATAATTTTTTTGATTACTAAAATGATGAATGCATGGCTGCTCGGAAGACAGAGCAGGCTCTCTCTTGGGTAAGGAGTACATAGAAAAATAAATGTAGGTTCTTAAAATTCTTAAAAGGCACAAGACTTCCAGGGAACACTCCAACTAAAAAATAAATAAAACCAATCTAATACATGTTACTTGGCCAAAGAATTCTAGCATCCTGACATTTTTGTGGGCTTCCAGAAGGAGCAATTGGTTCAGTCACATCTGTAACCCCTCCATCACATAGAACAAAAAGGATATATAACTTTCTGACTTTTAAAACACAATTCCAACTAACCCTTTCAGGACATTGGGTTCTAGTCGAAGGTCTTGAACTACGAATCCAAATACCCTGATAAAGTTAATAAACAACCAGAATATTTAATTTCTGTATCATCGTTTGTGTCTCTTTCAGTTTCAATGGACAGCAAATGCAGTCCAAGCTGCCTTAAGACAAAAGTGAATGTGGCCAGTCGCGGTGGCTCAAGTCTGTAATCCCAGCACTTTGGGAGGCCGAGGTGGGCGGATCTCGAGGTCAGTAAATCGAGACCATCCTGGCTAACACGGTGAAACCCCGTCTCTACCAAAATACAAAAAATTATCCGGGCCTGGTGGCGGACTCCTATAGTCCCAGCTACTCGCGAGGCTGAGGCAGGAGAATGGTGGGAACCCGGGAGACGTAGCTTGCAGTGAGCTGAGATCACGCCACTGCACTCCAGCCTGGGCGACAGAGCGCGACTCCGAATCAAAAAAAAAAAAAGTGAATGTATTTGTTTATGAATGAAAATATCCAGAGATAGAACTTATTTCAGCCACAGCTCGATTCCAGGCTCGAAAATCTCCATCTGGGTTTCACTTTTCTCCAACTCTCAGTTCTGCCTTCCTGAGTATCAGCTTTATTTTCAGACTTCTCATGGAAACACGAGAAGCTCTAAGCTCACATCTTCATTATGCAAAGTCCAGTAGAAGAGAGTCCACTTTCTTAAGAGAGGGAGGAAAAAAAAAAAGTCCCAGAATGGTGGTTTTTGTCTGTTTTTCTCTCTGATTGGCCAGACCTGGGTTACATACCCACCCATGCTACCAGGACAGAAAGCCATCACTGGCCAGACCTGAGCTGTGGGTCTACCAGTGAGTCAGCAGCGGCTGACATCACCTAAAGCAAATGGGCTGCGGGGTGAGATCAAGTGGTTGGATCTTCCAAAATGAACAGGGGTACTGTTTCAACAAGAGTGAGTGCTGGGAAGCAAAACCACAAATGGCCAATACAAAGTATCATTAGTAGACCCCACTTAATACAATTCACATGTTAGTGGAACCAAATGAAATTTTTAAAAATATATATCATTCGATTCAGACTTCTAATCAAACTATAGCTCTGGAGAGGGTAACCTCACACCTTGAATCCAAAATATCTCTTCAGTTGCTGGCCTTCCACTTGTCTTCAGGAGCTGAAACACATGGCATTTGAAAAAAACTGGCGAACAGAGGAAACTCTTGCAGCCTCGCAGCCGCCCTGGTCCAGTGCCAACGGCAGGAGCACGACAGGAGGGGACCGCGCGGGTGCGCCCCACCCTTCCATCGTCGCCTCGGGGACTCGCACCCCTTTCCCTGGCCGCACAAGACGTTTCATCCTTGGCGGCCGCCGCCAACCCGCCGGGAGGGGCGGTCGGAACTGGCAGGCCGGGGCGGAACCCCCGGGGTCTCCTTGTCGAGGCCCAGGCAGCCAGATCCTCAGGGCCGGTCCGGGCGGGAGCCCGGCCGATGGAGGCGTCTCCCGTCCTCAGCTCCCGCTCCCTCCCCTTCCCCGGGGCGGGCGTGCGCGGGCCGGGAGCTGGGAGGCGGCGGCTCCCGCCCCGGGAGGCGGCGGCGAGGGCGGCGGAGGCGCGGACGGGCGGGTCCCAGGGCCGTGGTTCTCCAGCGCAGGAGTCCCCGGCGCACCCGCTGCGCTCGCCCCGCAGCCGCAGCCTGAGCAGCCGAAGCCACCAGCTGTATCCGCGCAGAGCCCGGGCGCGGAGGGGAGAGGTCGCCCGCTTGTCGCCCTCGCCGGACCCCGGGCACCGCGTAGCACCCAAGCGCCACCCGGACGCGGGGCCCTGGGGAGCGGCTGAGGCCGAAGACCCGAGGGAAGGAGGAGCCCGCGGACGGCTGCAGCCCCAGGTAATCTCCATGGAGGACGGGGCCGGTCTCCTCGCCCAGAAACCCGATCCGGGCGCCTTGGAATGCGGACTCCAGAGGCGGCACCTCGACCAGACAAGTTTCTCGCGGCTTGGAATGAGGGAGTCCTGAAACCGACACTCGTTTTATTTAACCAGCTTTTTTCTCCTGTTTTAAATAAGTTTATTTAGACAATGGAAAGAAAAAAACAAACAGCCTCTTGAGTGACTGTGGGTTTGTAAATATAATCCTAAAAGTTTTTCATGGTGTGGTTATTTGCTTGCTCATATTTATTAACCTGTTAACTCTTCCGCTAGTCAGAAAATTGACATGTAAAATATTCTTTGAGGAACGTTACAAGTTTGCTGTTGTATTCGGGCATCCTGTTATTCATCAGCTTAGTTAGCATCTGTCTTCCCCCGAAGTGGTACCAAAGCCGGTCCCTTGGCGACGGGTCTTGCATGTGACACTCTTGCCCTCTAGTGCCTCACTAGCTTGGTAGCAGTTTGATGGCTAATATTAATAAGATGTTACATAACATGAGAGTACTGGGCCAGGACTGGTGTTGCTGCCACTTGTAAAGTCAAAAAGCCTGAGCCGATGGTAACGAGTGGTACTGTTTCCGTTTCTTTTCCATCTATTGCAACTTTCTCAAGCATTTTCAGCTCTGAACTTTAATTCCAGGTAAGTGTATTTATTTATTTATACTGTGCATTAATGCCTCACTCATAAATGTAGGGGCTTTTAAGAGATAACAACTTTGCTTTCAAATAATCTAAAAATTTCAAGATTGAACAAGTGCTTCATTTTATTCTTGAAGAAGAAATATAGAGTATTTTGATTAAATTAAGTGAAACAAAGGACCGTCTCATTCAGGGATGATTTTAAAGCTTCCCTTTCGTAAGATTATGGTACTAAAGAAATGACCTCTTGTAATTGTTTAAGATATTCACCAACTTATAATGATTCTGAAGTAGATTTTTTTAACAGAACACATGTCTGTTGCCTTGACAGAATTTTGTAAGGAATATCAGAGACTTTAAACTACCTGCCTATCTACACAGTAATGATCCTCAAAAGGCTTTCTATTTGATGCAGTTTATAGACATTATTTAAAACTATACAATTAATAAAATTAAATGGAAATGGAAAGAATCAATCTAGGTATCAAATACAGAAACTTTAAATTTAAAGAAAACAGATATATCTTCTATTTAATATATCCATTTTGTGGGGGCAGGTAAAAGCAAAGTTACATCTTTAAGGAGTTTACTCAGATCCTTTTTCAAATAGTTTTTCTAACAGCTGGATACTGTTTAAGCATCAGAGTTATTTAATGTTGAAAATGTATTAGTATCTATATTCTTTATAAACATATTGAAATATAGCAACATGTAATCTGGAAGAGTTTAGAAGAAAACCCTTCTAGACAATGCAAACAGCTACATTCTTAATACATTTGTATTAAATTAAAACACAAATCAAATATTGAGATGTGTGCAACTGATCTGGGACACACACTTTTTTTTTGTTTTTTTTTTTTTGCCCTTAGAAAATTTCATGTTATCAACTACTGAGCAATGCTGTTCACCACCAGAGAGCAGGATGATATGGCAGAGAAACTCTAGAATATCCGATATTCAGCTGAAGGGAATTTTTTTCCTTTTTTCTTCATCCATAGCTTCCTATCAATATTATATTTAAGATGGAGATTTCAAATATAAGTTTGAAGGAGGCTCCTTTTTAAAATAGTACTGAACATACAAAGAGGCTTGCCTAAGATAAGCTCTTTTTTTTTCTTTCTCTGGTTAACACAGTATCTACCATTTCTAATTTTGTTATCATTTTTCTTTATCATCTTCATGGTAAAACAGAAGATTTGTTTCTTTGTGTAAATAATGTTAATTTTGAGCTTGTCACATGAGTTAATTTTCTTCATAGTCTTTAAAATGAAGAATTCTTACGTTACTAAAATGTTTTAGATAAAATAAAACTTTTATCTCTTTCTGGAGATATTTGTTATAGTTTAGTTTGGTGGAGTTATATATACCCTCTTTTTAAATTAATTTTCTTGAGAAAAGCATTATTTCTGAACATTGTGGCAAATATTAGAGTAATTTTTGGTGTGACTGAAAAGTTTGTTTAAAAATATATAGTAGAAGAGATAATCAGACATTGGCGATTCTTTTTCTAAACCATATATTCTGCTAAAGAAGTTATTATAAGCTAAAATGTAAATATGTAATTGTCTACCTGTCATTTCAAAATTTTAAAACTGTAAAGAAATTACAATTTTTTTTCTTTTAATCTTGGGACTCTGATTATATGACTTCCTTGAAACCTGATTGAGTTTCAGCTGCTTTTTGGTGATTAGAGCCTTAAATGTGCATTTGTTAAGATGCAAAATATATTTTTTTAAACTATATATAAATACTTTGTGATTTATATACACTATAAAATCAGGGAAATTGAATTAAGGATAAAAACACTATTCTCAACTAAATGAATGCCTTGAATTTCTAATTGCTTAACAGTTCCGACAGTAAGGGAAAACAGTAGAAGTTTACTTTCCCTGTGCTGTGTCTATTATAAATGAGCATTCACACTGAAATGCATGAACTCTGAACACCTGTCCAGATTAGGAATGCTGCCAGGCCACAAAAGTAACGACCTACATTATAAAGATAATTAGTCTGAACAATCCTCAAAACTATTTCATGACTGAAGTTTCTCGTAAAGGGGTGATTTTAATATTTCTTGGTTTGTCTGTTTGTTTGTTTATAGTAAAAAACTATACTCTTAGATACCTGGACATCACAGTGAGTGATTTATTCTTTCATGTTACTCTAAACATTTTCATCGATTTCATGTAAGTTACAGGACAAGAAAAAAAAAGTAGTCAGGACCTACTACAATTAATTAATGTCTATAAGAAATTATTTCCCCAAATCTTCTACAAATTACTGAGGGCTATAATTCTTGATTACCTGTTGCCAAATAAGAGCTTAAAAATCAATTATTGCAGTCCTATCCTAAAACCTTTAAGCATCTCAATTATGGGTATCCATTTTACATGTTTTTCATTGCTGAATGTTTTTTTTTTCATTAAAATATTTGAAAATAACATGAAAGGAGACCTAAATTCTAGGACTGGCTCTGCCAAGACAGGAGTGCCTTGAACAGCTCCCTTGCTGGCTCTGGGGCTTGGTTTCTTCACCTGAAAAATGAGGATTCCAGAGACCCTTTTTTATCCTGTTTGTTCAACATTTTAGAAATTGATCTGGAGGCCAGGATGAAGACAGATGAGAAAACATCAGTGAATAATACAAAATTTAACTTGGTGATAAGTACTATTGTCTAGATTTCTGCTAGTAGAGATGTTACAGTTTATACTCATAGAATAGTTACGTTGTACCAGGCACTGTTCTACTTTACATATTAATTTTTAGCTCATATAATCTTCACAAAGATTATTTAAGGTAAATATTATTCCTGTTTCACAAATGAGGAAATTGAGGCACTGAGAGGTCACCTACCTGCCTAAGATCACATCCCTGGCAAGTGCTGAAGCTGGTATGCAGTTTGAGTCCGGCTCCAGCACACACTCCTTTAACCGTTACACTACATTGTCTCTCCATAGGTTTCAAATATTTGTTCTTGATATGCCTCTTGATGGAACAGAGGCAATCCATATACCACTCCAACAATTTCCACCACTTCCCTTACATATGAAATACTCATTCATTCACCCAGGAGGTATTTACTAAGCATCTACTTTTGCACCAGGCATAAAGCAGTCCACAGGACAATTAAATGTGGTGCCTTCCCTAGCTAAGTATATACAGTCTAGTTCAGGTGATTTCTTTCTCCTCTTTTGCCACTGCTGTTAGGTTGAGTCTCACTTGTTCTAAAATGTGCCCAAGGTAACAGAAGAATAATTTACCTGACTCCTTTATTGATGTGTCCATAGAATAGAGAGTAATAGAACCTTCAACCTCCTCAAGACTCCCTATATCATATTTTTTCATTATTCGTTTCTACTCTTTTTGCATCATCTTCTCTCTGCAGATTGGCTGTCTTTCCTTATCTGGTTCATGTAACCTGCCCTAAAACATAGCCAACACTGATCTGTAACTTTACATCTAATGGTCCAGGCAACCAATGAGAGGCCAGGTTAACACTCTCTTGTTCCCATGAGTCTAATGAAGGACAAAGAAAAGGTTTGGATTAGACCCTAAAAGCTGCATTGTCAGCACTCACATATGTCATATGTGAGCATGTGTGACAGAATATGTCAGCGTATTTTGATGCATGCATTCTGGTCCAGTCTTAGAGGGTAAAGGCAGACATTTTCCCCCTTAAGTCATATAGGGCAGAATAAACAGCAAACAGCAGTGGGGTAGTTTTCTTCTCTTGCATCACTGGATGGCATAACACTGAGGGAGGTGAATAAAACATATTCTTCTCTTCATAATTTCTAATACAAAGATGGAGGGAGAATGATAATAGAAAGTCATTTTCCATTTAATGTACCAAACAAAGCTAATGCCCTCAAGTGCAGCTTTTCTCCCATCCATCTTCTAAAAATTGCAGTTCTAGAGACAGAGTGTATTCTTGGTCATACTCCATGTAAATCAGCTTCTTACTTGCCTACCACAGCAGGGTTTAATTAACATGACACAATTTCACACATTCTTTCCCAAAGAAAAGCTTGCCCTTGTCAATTTTTAATATTATTACTAAATTACTTTTAGCAAATCCATGTAACATATTTGAGGCCTCCCACTGCATTTTTCAACATTATAAAATATAGTTTTATAGTTCATTCCTTTTTCAGAAAAAGGAATATTGTCAGGATCTTTTAAATATCTTTCATTTATGTTAGAACCTGAAGCTCTTTAGTTATTAATACTCATTTTCCAGATGGTAATCTTTTTTCACTTTTCTTGTACTGCCAACTTTAACATGATTCTATTTCATTTAGAAATTGATTTTTACTTTGGGATGATGGTGGGTGTTAGTGGAAGAGAAAAGATAGGTTACATTGACAAGCAGGCACTTCCCCTTGCAGATATTGCAATACTTTGCAAAATATATGTTTGTATATATTGAGTTCTTTCACTATGTTACGGAATTGTCTGTGATTCCAAAAACTAATTGCTTCTTCTGCCTTTTGTTAATGGTAAATAATTAATGGCTAATATTTGCTTGGTGGAGTCTTTTTAAAAACAGATGCATTGCAAAGCAACTCTATTCACGCTGAATTCTGAAAAATCTCAGAGTGGAAAAAATAAGTAATCGAGTAAATTTCAGTGTAAAGCACATTCTGGATATGCCTGATTTATGGCTCTGATCAAGGTGGTCACTGCTATTCGCAATGTTTATATTATCGCCTTGACTGTTTGAGGCCAGTGTGAGTGATGAAGGTAGCTGTTCATAGAAGATGGTTTGACTTAAATACTGCCCTAGTTTGTGAGTGCCAGCTGCTATTTGTAAAATTTAGTAGAGGCCTTTTTTCACTCATTCAACAAATATTCAATGGGCTATTCTCACTTCAAGCACTCTATTAGACATTAAAAATATAGAAGTGAACAGGACAAGTAATTACAGATACTTCCAAGCTATGGAGAAAAACTGCATAACTAATTATAACAGAAAATCACATAACTAATTATAACTTTGGAACATACTACAGAGGTAAAGTAGAGAGTGATGTGAGAATGTGTAACAGGGAGGCCTGACAGATAAGGGGGATCAGGGAAGACTTTTGTGAGGCAGGGATATTTATACTTAGAACCATAGGATTTGGAAGATGAAACCAGATGGGGAAGTGGAGAAAAAACTTTCAGACAAAGGTAACAGCATGTGGAAAGACCCTGAGATAGAAAAGAGATTATCTCTTTTGGGAACTGAAAGAGGACCCACTTGCCTGGAACTTAGAAGGGAGAGCATCATCTAACCAGGCCTGAGAGATAAAAGTGGGAAGCATACCACACAGGGTCTTGTGGGACATGTACAAGAATATGAATTTTAACCAGCAAGTAAAATAAGCAATCATTGACAGGATCTCAGCTGGAAAGAAGTAACAGAGTTCCACTTTGATGCTGCATTGAGAAAATGGTAGAAGGAGCCAAGAACATTTGTGGTGAGATTAGTTGCTGCAAGTAAAAGAAGGTGTTAAGGATGCACGTAGGTGATTGTGGGACCATGAGGATGGTTTTAGCGGAAAGATCATAAATTCAGTTTTAGACAGGTTAAGTTTGCTTGTGACATGATTCTAGTGGAGCCAAATAGTGGCTGGAATATAATAAGAAAGGGCACAGTCTATGTGAGTTGTTGTTGCTATTATATCAAGTTGATAGTTCAATATAAAATCCTAGAGCTTAGAGGAAGGAGGTCTGAGTTACGAATGAACATTTAGAATTTACTAGAGTGTAGATGATAATGAAAACCAAGAAGTATGTGAGCTCATCTAAGGAAAGGGGGAGGGGTGAAAAGAAGCCCAAGGACAGACATGGTGCTGGTTATGCCTCTGATTGAGCCTCTTTCTTTCTTTGTTCTATGATCCATCCGACTTTAGATCTCTGCACTAAGGGTGGGCTTATGTGCTTCCCACAACTCTACTTAAGCTAAAATGCTCGTAGCTATCCCTTTATGAACCCTTAGTGTACTTTCATTGGTCATCTTCGGGATATTTCCCTCATTTCCTGTGTTATTTCTATTATCATCATCATAGCAGATAAATTTTTTTTGTTCATTGTATGTGCCAAACACTATTATAAGAGTTTGGTTTTTGTTGTTGCTTTTGAGACAGGATTTTACTCTGTCGCCTAGGCTGGAGGGCAGTGGTGTGATCATGGCTCACTGTAGCCTCCACCTCCCAGGCTCAAGCAATCCAACCACTTCAGCCTCCCAAGTAGCTGGGACCACCTGCCACCATGTCCAACTAATTTATATATATATATAAAATTTTGTATATTTTTTGTAGAGATGGGGTTTCGCTGTGTTGCCCAGGCTGGTCTCCACCCCTGAGCTCAAGTAATCTGCCCACCTCAGCCTCCCCTCGTGCTGGGATTATAGGGGTGAGCCCCTGCACCCGGCCTCTAAGAGCTTTAACCCTCATTAAAATCCCCTTAGGAGATATCATAGTAGCCCATTTTCTTAGAAGGAAACTGCAGCATCTAAAGATAATAGCTGCCCAATATGCATTTCCTACTTGTTCCTAGCATGGAAGGATCGTGTTGCAGTTATCTTCCCCAGGTGTACGGTATCTTTGATGCAGGCTGTTGGAGTTCATATTTCAGTTCTACCTCTACTAGCTGTGACATCATGGGCAGGTTACTTCACCTCTAAAGGGTCCAACACAATTTCAGTACCTATGTAAATGTTTATTAATATTAGCTGCATTACTATTGTTATTCTATATCTTCCCATATCATATTATTTCCTTCAGGGTGCCTTATAGGAAATCTTGATGATGTGTTGACATTTATAACTGATCCAACTTTGTAACTTTCTTGAACCTAACTATTTCAGAATGCCTGTCTAAGTGATTTGTTGATTTTCAAAATTTAAAATACAGTTTCCTGATCAGTCAGCATAGTCCTCATCATAGGTTGAATTCTGCTCCGAATTCAACCACAACTGTCAGTTCTGTACTGCTGATCAAGACAGTTGTGTCTGTGGGAACTCTCTGATATGCAGGCTAGTGTGCTTGTTCTGTACTTATTCAGAGTACCCTACTGACCATGCAAAAGTCTTCAATTTTCTATGTATTTTTGTGCAAGCATTTCAAGAACATATTCATCACTATACTGAAATGTTTACATGTTGATCTTTTTGGCCTTTAAAAGTGTTTTCATCTCATTTCTTTTTGAAAAATTTGAAAAATTACTGGGAAAAAACATGAGCCCTATGCCTTTGGAAATTTCAGTCTAACAAGGAAGACAGACATTAGACAAATAATATTGTTAATAATATTTCATAAGAGTTATGATAAAGTCTCCAAAGGGAGCCTCATCTAAAGGGGAAGAATAGAGTTGGTCAGCAAAGGCTTCCCTGAGGAATTGGGTTTTTGTAGCACATTCAGACATGCCTGTAACCTGTCAATTCCAAAGATTTTCTTGACATTTTTTATTCGTCTACATCCAACTATGTTATATAATATTGTGATTTTGTTATCTAATCATGTATAACTTAGTCCATCTATTTATCTGAATCTGAAGTGTGCATCACTGAGTCAAGCCAATTTCCCCTCTTAGTTTTATGTTTCTATTATACTGGCATCTTTATCTTCTAGTCCCCAAGACTGCTACCTCCCCCAACCATAATTTAACAGTAAGCATGTTTTTTTCTTCTTTCTTCCCAAATATCTCTCATTTCCATTCTCTCTCAAAACCACCTTAGTCTGGACCTATACCACCTCACACATGGATTACAGCAGCAGCCTCTTAGCTGGGACTGTCTTGACTCTGCCTACTTCTTCACTCTGCACAGTGTGGCATGTTCTCTCTCTGTTCATATTACTGCTGTTCATCATTCTGGGTGTCACTACTACACTAATCATCTGTAAACACTGTCTTTATCAAATCCCTCTGTTCAAATGCACCCAATGCTATTTATTTTCAAGCTCATACTCTTGTACTTCACAATCACTTTCAAGGACATTCATTAATCTGCACCACTCTTTTAATCAAATATTATTTCCATTTTCAACCCCAAACATAGTATCCTATATTTTAGTTAATTTCACTCTGAGCTAAGCACATTGTAACCATTTCATTTCTTCAACCTTGCCAGGGAGTTTTGCCTGACATGTTGTCCCCATCCTCATATCCAAACCCAGTGCATCATGGCATGTCACTTTCAAGCACCATGTCTCTTAGAAACTGCCACTGACTTTACTAAGCTTCACTAATCTCTCTCTCTCTCTCTCTCTGTCTCTCTCTCTCTCTCTCTTCTGAAACCTGTAACAGACAGTCTATACTGCATAAATCACTATTTATTATGTACAACATACTGTTGGCTGCTGTTTCACAAGTCTCATTTCCCTTAATAGAGTCCATTATCTAGGGGAAAGGATTATTCCTAATATCCTAATATACTTCCGTGGTGTCCACAGTATTTACTACAGCACTAATTCCAAAGTAGGTGTTCAGTAAATACCTGATCACTAATTGCATAATGATAAGTATTTTTGGTGGGTGAAGGTTTTATCTACCATAGATATTATGATATTAAATTTATCCCATGTTGGGATGCTATGATTACATTAACTTAACATTGAATGTAATAGTTACTTGTAACTTCAAAAGATAAGTTAAAGCATTAGAATAAAGTAAAAGTTTCAAATTAACCTACAGGTGTAAGATGCCATTGTATTCCATTAATTCCACAAAAAGTCATTGCTTCTGGCACAAGTGGTGCAATGATAGGCAAAAGAAAGGTACTATCTCTACCCTCTTGGAGCTTCCAGGCATACAGAAAGTCTGACTTTAAACAAAATTTTAATTATGGCAATAAGTACAAAGGAGATGCTCTTTTCACAAAGACCATGTATACCCACTGGTCTTACCAAGTTTGGAAAGTCAGAGAAGGCACCACAGGGCAATTGTGGCGAGGAGCTTAATTTTCCATATTCATCCATCTGCATGATGCCTCACAAGTGAAGGGCTCAGGTGAAGTCTGTACCTTTGCCTTTGCCTACTGCTATGGTGCCACCTTCCACAGGAGGAGTGACAGCAACAGGTCAGTCCATCCTGAAGTTTTCAGAGCTAACAGAAACATGGAAGAGAATGGGAAGTAGCTGTCCTTGGATGAGTTTGTAGAATGAATAGAAAGCTCTGAGAATCTGCACCGGAGACTGAAGTTGGCATGGCAAAGTGAGATGTGCAATTGAAAAAGGTTTGCAGAAAACAGGAGAATTTTAATGTATGCATTTAAATATGTTAGACCAATTCCTCAGGGACATGCACTGGAATTTTTTCTTTAGCTTCAGAAGGAAACTTGAAGAGCTTAATAGAAAAGAAATGTCCTTCAGCATTTTATAATGGCTTACAGAGAAAATAACTTTGATAGATTCCTAATATCTGTCCTAAAGAGTGAGAGCAAATACTCTTCACCACTCTGCCTCATCACAGATAAGAATTGTATAAGTTACATGCCTTTCACTTTTGACAAAGGGGACAAATTGTAAAATGCTGCTATCTAAAATGGAAAATGTAGCAATACATTTTATGTCTAGTCAAAAACACCTCACAGGTAAAATTGAAACGTAGAAATGGGAGGATATGAGATTTTGTATTCTGCTGTTATGCTCCAGAATATTATAGTCATAAGAACGTACATAACTGTAAAAGTGCAATTACTTATCAAAATGAAATAACTATAATTACAATGAAAACTCTGTTGTCGAGGTAAATTTTTATTTGCTTAAATATCATCTATATCTATACCAGAGCATTTAAAAGAGACCTCACATGGCATGCCAAGTTCTCGTCCCCCTTTCTCTGCAGTGTTTGTAAGATTTGTCCCTTCCCTACAGTTCTCCCTCACCTATGATGATTAACAGTTTACGACTACATTGTGAGAAATGAGACTGCACTGGCGTGCCAGATCAACTCTGTAAGATTGCTCTATGATATTCTCCATGTTATTAATTCTTGTCCCAGAAAAATCTGTTATGTTATTCCCCCTAATCAAGAAAGTTGTGTGTCTCTAACAGAATATCACAGACTGGATAATTTATAAACATTAACAATTTATATGGCTCACAGTTCTGGAGATTTGGAAGTCTAAGAGCATGGTGCTGGCATCTGGTGAGGGCCTTCTTACTGTGTCATCTCATGGTGGAAGGTTGAAGGGCAAGACAGCATGCACAAAGGGGCAAGAGAGCAAGAGCCAGCCAAACTTGCTTTTATGACACTCTTGAGATAAGTAACCTGCTCCCAAGATAATGACATTTATCTATTCATGAGGGCAGACCCCTCATGACCTACTCACTTCTTCTTAGGCCCCACCTCCCAACACTGTTGCATTGGGAATTAAATTTCCAGCACACAAACTTTGGTGGACACATACAAACCATAAGATCTCCCTACAATCTTTCACAACCTCTGTACTCTCAAGTCTTACCAAAATCTGGGTTACCCATACATAGTCAAATTTATTTTTTAAGTATTTCTCACTCTTTCCTCCCACTCATTATTCATCATCCTTACCCAATATTGTGCTCATTCCTGCCTCTGTAACATTCCCTCTATCTCAAATGTCTCTTCAAATTACTCCCATCCTTCAAGGCTCTACCCAAATCCTACTCCACAGTACAGCCTCACCACCCCCTGGAGCATTCCACAGACTCCCCCACTTGCCATGGTCTCTTTCTTCTCTCATCCTGTTATAGTCATTGTCTCTAATCCACAACCCTCACATTATTATCATTCTTGTCACTATCTCTGCTTTATAATTTAGAACATTTTAAATAAATTCAGTCTGCTGAACATTTATATTTTAAATGGCATGAGAGCTACCCCATAAATATTTGAATGCATGACATATATACCCTAAATATTTTAATGAATGAACTACAATATATAATTTAAAAGATAAATAACACATTTATCCTGTAAATAGAATATCCTATAAATATCCTACAATTCTATTCTAGAATATTATATTATTCATAAAGACAAACATATTGTTCAAAATATTGTTCATTGTTTATGTCATAGAATTTTGGAAGCAGAATGTTATTCGTGATCATTTATTCTAACTTCATCATTTTACTTGGTACAGAGGCCCAAATGACACAATAAGTAAGAAGCAGATGTGTGATAGACTCTAATCTTATGACAAACACTAAATACAGTATTTTTCACCTGTGCTTGTTGTTGTACCAGCTAGCTTTTAGCCTGTCTTATGTACAATCACAAGACCTGTCTTAATTTTTTTATGTTCCATTATAATTTCTTGCAAAGTTCCAGGACCATAAAACTCTAATAAGGTTTTGCTCTAAGAAGCACCCAGGAATTCCAGAGGGGGAAGGCAAGATGGCCAACTAGATGCAGCAAAGAAGTGCTACTCCCACGGAGAAAAACCAAGGGTTTGAGTAAATCAACATAATTTGGACAGATCTCTGGAGAGAAAATGCTTAAAGTAGATGGAGATGCAATGCAGATGCTGAGGCTGAGAAGGGAGAAGGCAGGCACAGGGTACCGGAGGCGGGGCTAGTCCCTGGCCCTCAACAGCTCCGGGGGAATAGGTTCATGATGGGACTGTGGGACTGCCCACCCTCACCATGGGCCTATGGGATCCTGGCTTAGAGGGCCCCGCATCCCCCATGGACACTTGATCTGACAAGGGGATCTGATTGGAGAGTAGATAAAGACAGAGCTTCATCCAGAATGGAACAGGAGCCTTTGTACATGGTGCAGCTCTGGCAGAACATGGTAATAGGCGTCCGTAACCCAGGTCTCCCCATCTCCCTCCAAAAAGCTCTAGCCGCAGCTGACCACTAGGCCAGAAGAAAGTAGAGCTGACTTCCCTGTGGAACTGGATCATGTCTGTTCTGCAAGCCTTCCAGCCTGCCAGCCCCTCTCAGGGCCACACCCTAGCAGCCCTGCAGGAACATATGCACAGTACAGCCTCTGCTGCCCAGCCTGGGTGCCTTGCTCCACACCTGATTATGTTCCTTGTGGCTTGGGAGCACTTTGGATTCCTCAGAGCACCCAGAATCCAACTCCAAGTACGTGAAGGATGGAGCCCCAATCCCATCCAAGTGCCCGAGGGCTGCAGCAGCCAGCTCAGGAATTCCAAGCCAAGTTCTGTGGCTGGCACTCAAGTGGGAGAGGAGCTCACACTCTCAAAGCACTGAGAGGGGTGAGATGCCCATTCATGGGCTGGAGTGGGAGGGGGCATGCCTCCCTCCACAGGATTTGCCAGGAAAGGTCGTCTCCCATCTACCTGCTGCAACTTCGGACCAGGGAGCCCTGCAGCACAGACCACCTAACAAAAGAAATGCAGACACACTGTCAGTGATCAGAGGGACTTCCCCAAGGTCCAAGAGTGGACAT
This sequence comes from Gorilla gorilla gorilla, assembly GCF_029281585.2. Lineage (NCBI taxonomy): Eukaryota > Metazoa > Chordata > Mammalia > Primates > Hominidae > Gorilla > Gorilla gorilla. Next base: position 138,470,198 of record NC_073227.2, read on the forward strand.
GGTGAGGAGGTCACCTCTCTCCCTGCCCACTGCAGAGCACGGCTGCAAATGTGAGAAATACAGAGGAGCCATGCAGCTAGATAAGAGGCTATCTACTGCCCATTACTCTTCAGCATCATCTACTGGATCCCAGCCCAAACTACAACGCCAAAAATATTTTGCTACTATACACCCCTGTGAAACCAAGGGCAAGAATTCAGCCACAAAGAAAGGCCCTATAGAGAGGCTTGGGCATGTGAAAACATCCAGAAACAAATCCAACTGAAGTACTCAAATTACATCATTGTTAAAGAAACACTGGACTTCTTAGATGCGAAAGAATCATGGTAAGACCTCTGGCAATTTAAAAAGTCAGAGTGTCTCCTCATCTCCAGATGAATCCACTAGCTCCCCAGCAGTGGTTCTCAACCAGTCTGAAATGACTGAAATGACAGACATATTATTTAGAATCTGGATGGCAAGAAAGGTTGAGATTCAGAAGAAAATTGAAACCCAATTCAAGGAATTTATTTATACTATCCAAGAGATGAAATATGAAATATCCATTTTAAAAATGAACTAAACTGAACTACTAGAGCTGAAAAATTCAGTATAAGAATTTCATAATACAATTAGAAGTATTAACAGCAGAATAGACCAAACTGGGAAAAGAACTTCAGAGCTTGAAGACTGGCTCTTCGGGCCAACTCAACTCAGACAAAACTAAAGAAAAATAATTGTTAGAAATGAACAAAACCTCTGAGAAATATGGGTTATGTAAAGACACCAAATTTATGATTCATTGGCATTCTTGAGACAGAATAAGCAACTGGGAAAATATATTTGAGTATATTTCCCTAATCACACTAGAGAGGTTGAGTTGCAAATTCAAGAAATTCAGAGAACCTAGGCTGCATACTATATGAGATAACCATCCTTAAGGCACACAGTCATCAGATTCACCAAGGTCAATGCAAAAGAAAAAATCTTAAAGGCAGCTAGAGAGAAGAAGGGTCAAGTCAGGTACAGAGGGAACCCCATTAAGCTAGCAGCACACCTTTCAGCAGAAACATTACAACCAGAAGAGATTGAGAGCCTATTTTTAGCATTTTTAAAAACAAAATTTCCAACCAAGAACTTCATATGGCACCAAACTAAGCTTCTTGGGAGAAACAGATATAAAATCCTTCTCAGACAAGCAAATGCTGAATGAATTCATTTCAACTAGACTGGCCTTAGAAGAGGTTCTTAGGGAGCGCTGAACATGGAATTGAAAAGCAACACCTGCTACCCCAAAAACACACTTAAGCACACAGCCTGCAGGCACTATAATCCACCTAGACAATCAAGTCTTCATAACAACCAGCTAACAACATGATGACAGGACCAAAATCTCACAGATCCATACTAATCCTGAATGTAAATGAGCTAAATACCCCACTTAAAAGACACAGAGTGGCAAGCTAGATAAAAAGACAAGACCCAACCATTTGCTGTCTTCATGAGACCAATTTCACATGTAATGGTACCCACAGGCGCAAAGTAAAAGGATGGAGAAAGATCTACCATACAAATGGAAAATATACAAAGATCAGGAGTGGCTATTCTTATATTAGATAAAACAAACTTCAAACCAATAAAAATTTAAAAAGACAAAGAAGGGCAATACATAACAATAAAGAGTACAATCTGACAACAAGACTTAACTATCCTAAATATATATACACCCAACATTGGAGCACCTAGATTCATGAAACAAGTTCTTCTTCACCCACAACAAAACTTATACAACTACACAATAATAATGGGAGATGTCAACACCCCACTCACAATGTTAGACAGATACTCAAGGCAGAAAACTAATGAACTCCGGACTTAAACTTGACACCTGACCAACTAGATCTAATAGATATCTACAGAACTAGTCCACCCAACAACCACAAAATACACATATTTTTCATCTGCACATAAAACATATTCTAAGACTGACCACATGTTTGTTCATGAAGCAAGTCTCAATAAATTTTAACAAACTGAAATCATACCAAGAACATTCACCAACCTCAGTGCAATTTAAAAAATCAATATCAAGAAGGTCTCTCAAAACTACACAATTATATGGAAATTAAATAACTTGCTCCTGAATAACTCCTTGGTGAACATCAAAATTAAGGCAGAAATAAAAAAATTCTTTGAAATTAATGAAGGCAGGGACACAACTTACCAAAATCTCTGGGATGCAGCTAAGTTAGTGTAAAGAAGAAAGATTATAGCATTAAATGCCTTCATCAAGAAGTTAGAAAGATCTCAAATTAACAATCTACCTTTGTACCTAAAGGAACTAAAATAAAGGAACAAACATACCCCCACAGCTGGCAGAAAAAAATAAATAATATTAAAGAAGAATTAAATGAAATTGAGATGCCAAAATCCATATAAAAGACCAATGAAACCAAGAGTTGTTTCTTAGAAAAAAATAAACAAGACCGATAGACCACTAGCTAGAATAACAAAGAAAAATAAAGAGAATATCCAAAAAAGAACAATCAAAAATGACAAAGATAACATTACAACTAATCCCACAGAAATAGAAATATCCTTAAAAATACTATGACTATCTCTACTCACATGAATTAGAAAATCTAGAGGAAATGGATAAATTCCTGGAAATGCAATCTCCCAAAACTGAATCATTAAGAAATTGAAACTCTGAAAAGACCAATATCAAGCTCTGAAATTGAATCAGTAATAATAAAAAAAAAACCCTACCCACCAAAAAAAGCACTGGAGCAGATGGATTCACAGCCGAATTGTACCAGATATACTAAAATGAACTTGTACCAATCCTACTGAAATTATTCCAAAAAATTGAGGAGAAGGGGCTTCTTCCTCACACATTCTGTGAAGCAAGCATCAGCCTGATACCAAAATCTGGCAGAGACACGATGAAGAAAAAAAACTTAGGCCAATATCTCCGATGAACATAGATGCAGAAATTCTCAACAAAATACTAGGAAAACAAATCCAGCAGCACATCAAAAATTTAATATGCCACAATCAGGTCAGCTTTATTTCTAGGATGCAAGGCTGTTTCAACATATGCAAATCAATAAATGTCATTTACCACATAAACAGAATTAAAAGCAAAACCATATGATCATCTCAATAGATGCAGAAAAGCTTTCAATAAAATTCAACATACCTTCATGATAAAAACCCTTAACAGTCTAGGCATTAAAGGAACATATCTTAAAATAATAAGAGACATCTATGACAAACTCACAGCCAATGTCATACTGAACAGGCAAAAGCTGGAACCACTACTCTTGAGAACTGGAATGAGATAAGGATGCCCACCCTCACCACTCCTATAGCACTGGAAGTCCTAGCCAGAGCAATCAGACAAGAGAAAGAAATAAAGCATCCAAATAGAAAAAGAAGTCAAACTATCTCTCTTTGCTGATGATATGATTCTATACCTAGAAAATGCTAAAGATTCTGCCAAAAGGTCCCTAGAACTGATAAATGACTTCAGGAAAGTTTCAGGATACAAAATCAATATACAAAAATCAGTAGTGTTCCTATACATATATCAATAATGTTAAAGCTGAGAGTCCAATGAAGAATACAATCCCATGTACAATAGCCACAAATAAAATGAAATATCTAACAATACAGCTAGCCAAGGAGGTAAAAGATCTGTACAAGGAGAACTAAAAAACACTGATGAAATAAATCAAAGACAATACAAATAAATGAAAATACTTTTCATGCTCATGGATTAGAAGAATCAGTATCATTAAAATGGCCATACTGCTTAAAGCAATTTACAGATTCAATACTACTCCTATCATATTACAAATGCTATTTTTAAATAAATATAAAAAAACTGTTCCAAAATTCACATGGAACCAAAAAAGAGCCTGAATAGCCAAAGCAATTCTAAGCAAAAAGAACAAAGCCAGAAGCATCAGACTACCTGACTTCAAACTATACTACAAAGCTACAGTAACCCAAACAGCATGGTACTGGTACAAAAGCAGACACATAGACCAATGGAACACAATAGAAAACTCAGAAATAAAGCCACACACCTACAATCATCTGATCTTTGGCAAGGCCAACAAAAGCAAGCAATAGGTAAAGCACTCCCTATTCAGTAAATGGTGCTGGGATAAATGGCTAGCCATATGCAGAAGAATGAAACTGGACCCTTACCTTTTACCATATACAAAAATTAACTCAAGGTAATTTGCCTAGGCTGTAATCCTAAGCAAATTAAGTAAGCAAGTTAATTCAAATGCAGGACATCAAACTATAAAAATTTTAGAAGTAAATCTAAGAAATACTGTTTATGATATCAGCCTTGGCAAAGAATTTTTGGCTAAGTCCCCAAAAGCAATTGCAATGAAAACAAAAGTTGACTAGTGGGACCTAATTAAACTAAAGAGCTTCTGAACAGCAGGAGAAACTATCAGCAGAGTAAACAGACAACCTACAGAATGGGAGAAAATATTCACAAAGTGTGCATCCAACAAAGGTCTAATATCCAGAGTCTACAAGAAACTTAAATCAATAAGAAAGAAACAACCAACCCCCTTTAAAAACAGGCAAAGGACATGAGCAGATGTTTCTTCAAAGAAGCAATCAGGCAAGAGAAAGAAATAAGGCATCTAAATAGAAAAAGAAGTCAAATTATCTCTCTTTGCTGATGATATGATTCTATACCTAGAAAATGCTAAATATCCTGCCAAAATAGTCTCTTTATTAAAAGAAGACATACAAGTAGCCAACAAATATGAAAAAATGTTCATCATCACTAATCATCAGAGAAATGCAAATCAACACCACAGTGAGATATCATCTACACCAGTCAGAATGGCAATTAGTAAGAAGTTAAAAGATAACAGATGCTGGTGAGGCTGCATAGAAAAGGGAATGCTTATACACTGTTGGTGGGAATGTAAACAAATTCAGCCGCTATGGAAAGAAGTTTGGAGATTTCTGAAAGAACTTAAAACAGAGCTATCACTTGACCACAGATTCCATTACTGGGTATATACCCAAAGGAAAATAAATCATTCTACTAAAAACATGCATACACTTGTATGTTTATCACAGCACTATTCAAAATAGTAAGATAAACAATCAAACTAGATGCCAATCAAGAGTGAATTGGATAAAGAAAATGTGGTACAAATACACCATGGAATACTATGTGGCCATAAAAAAGAATGAAGTCATGTCTTTTTTAGTAACATGGATGTAACTGGAGGACATAATCCCAAACAAATTAACTCAGGAACAGACAACAAAATACCACATGTTCTCACTTATAAGTGGGAGCTAAACCCTGAGCACACATGGACATATACACAAGAACAATAGACACTGTGGACTATTAGAGGGAGGAAGAAGGAAGGAGGACATACACGGTGGAAAAACTACCTATTGGGTACTGTGCTTACTGCCTGGGTGACGGGATCCATACCGTAAATGTCAGCATCCCACAGTATCCCCAGGTAGTAAACCTGCATGTGTACCCTCTAAAATAACGGTTGAATTTTTTTAAAAGGAAAAGAATTCCTTAGGTGCCCAGGTAAATCCAAGCATGGCTGTACATTATTTTGGATTTGACTAGCCAGGAAATACGTGTTTGTTTCCCATTAGTTCAACTATCTGAGAAAAAGTATTGTTCAGTTGACAGAGATACATACACAGTTTGCTTAACCTTCATGCACTCAAAATACTCTTAACAGTAAATCTGTATCAGTGTGCTGTGATACCAGAGGAAGTGTAATCCTAATAAATGTAGAACACCCAAATAAAAAAAGAAGCACTCATGTTTCTTTCTTATTATTTTTCAAAGTTACTAAATTTTCAAAGGTTACTAAGACTTGAAAGGGATTTCAAATTATTGCACAACAAAGTGTTTCATGAAGTCTCAGTTGTTTTCATTACATTTTTAAAAACATTTTTGGAGTAGTTTTTCACATAATTACTAAACTCCTTCTCAAAAAGTGCAAATAGAATGGTATAGAAAGTGAATCAATAGGTAAATTTGCCCTTCTCCAAGAGTATATGGTTCCCAATGGTCTCACACCAGATTTGCAGAAACCCTGGGAAGTATTTTATTCCTCATATTCATCTTACCACATGACTGTTTTGATTTTTGGAAAATGCAACTATGAAAATATGCAGTTCTAAAATAATTAATTGCATTGTGGGACCATATATGCATTTTGAAAGGGTTATTTTAATGAGAGCAATTATCATAAGGTTGTTTCTCTAATGAATGTAAAATGTGTATACAATGATAAAATTGACTGTGCCATCGACTTTGCAGAAAAGAAAAACACATGTTTTAATTATGGCGTAAACATTCAGTACCTGTGATTAAAAACAAACAGCTTGAGTATGTATTACATAATGTATAGCCAGTTGGCAAGAAATGGCAGTGTATGACTTAGGTGACCTCTCCGTGGTCTTTGTTCTATAGTATCTACAGAGTTTGATGCAAAGCACGGTGAATATCATGAAATTTTCTGTTAGCCCAAAGTCTTTTTTTTACTAGAGATAGAGGGCTCAATGGACCCCTTTTCCTCTTTCTATCAGTCCCATGTCCTCACACAGATCTGGAAGAAGAAAAGGGAGGGCTTCAAATTTATTATACACCAGTTCATCTGCCAAATACTCTGCCACTTATGCTAGTCAACAAGATAAAAACTTGCTTATTTTAATGCTGCAAACTGACTGTTTTATATTCTTTTCTATTTTTCAGACTGTATTTTCTGTGAGTCCTGATCAAGTGATACAAATGAGCTGCAATGGTGACATAAACTCTTGACAGAGATTGGAAAAGTAGCTGGAACACCATCTTTTCTTTTAACTTTTTATGGTGCTTCTGTTGGCATAGTTGGGGAAAGCACCTACAACATGAGTTTTATCATGAAGCTTCACAGACACTTTCAAAGAACAGTCATTCTGCTTGCCACTTTTTGTATGGTGAGCATTATCATTTCTGCTTACTACCTGTACAGTGGCTACAAACAGGAAAATGAACTCTCTGAGACGGCTTCAGAAGTTGACTGTGGCGACCTCCAACACCTACCATATCAACTAATGGAAGTGAAAGCAATGAAGCTTTTTGATGCCTCAAGGACAGACCCCACAGTCCTAGTATTTGTAGAGAGCCAGTACTCATCTCTTGGTCAAGACATCATTATGATTCTAGAATCAAGTAGATTCCAGTATCACATTGAAATTGCCCCTGGAAAGGGAGATCTCCCAGCGCTTATAGACAAAATGAAAGGCAAATACATTCTCATTATTTATGAGAATATTTTAAAGTATATAAATATGGATTCCTGGAATCGAAGCCTTCTAGATAAATACTGTGTAGAATATGGTGTGGGTGTCATTGGATTCCACAAAACTAGTGAGAAGAGTGTACAGAGCTTTCAGTTAAAAGGTTTCCCTTTTTCCATATATGGAAATCTTGCAGTAAAAGATTGTTGTATTAATCCTCATTCTCCATTGCTTCGTGTGACCAAATCTTCCAAGCTTGAAAAAGGTTCTTTACCTGGAACTGACTGGACAGTTTTTCAGATTAATCATTCAGCCTATCAACCAGTAATATTTGCCAAAGTAAAGACCCCAGAAAACCTTTCTCCTTCCATCTCTAAAGGTGCTTTTTATGCCACTATCATACATGACCTGGGGCTTCATGATGGAATTCAAAGGGTTCTTTTTGGCAACAACTTGAACTTTTGGCTGCACAAGCTCATCTTCATAGATGCCATCTCCTTCTTATCAGGGAAGAGGCTGACATTGTCCTTGGACAGGTACATTCTTGTGGATATTGATGATATATTTGTGGGAAAAGAGGGAACAAGAATGAACACCAATGATGTAAAGGTAAGGCTCTATTTTCTCAAGTTTCAAAGTTCAGTTCATCTCCCAGCAGGGATACAACTATCCCAGTTTGTACTACAACTGGGTTACCCAGGACATGGGATTTATTGGGAAAGTCTGGGCAATCTAGGATTATTGCTCACCCTAAATCAACTAAGAAGATTATGTATTTCTATCTGAATCAAGAAAAATAAAGATTTTACTAAAAGATTGAGTGTGGCAGGATCCTGAAATGGTTTTCTACATGTATTTACAACTAGAGTAGAAGTCATTTTGTTTAATTGCTTTCCAGAAACTATCTACCTCAAAAAAAAGCTATTACTAATCTCAGACTTAGCTCATTTAAATATGAAATTAAAGTGAATTTGTCTTAATGATAATAAATATTTCCACAAATTTCAAGAATTACAGATCTCATAGTAGCAAATTCAGATACTTTTGGAAGTCAAATATGCAGTGCATTTTCTCTTATCATATTTTTCTGAAACTGAAAATCAGTACTACTAAATATGAAGATCAATGACTGTATAAGCATATTTATTCACATTTAAACATGAGGATTTAACTTGATTTCAGTGAACACTTCTGACACATATATGAAGCCAATCATGCCAAATTTAAATTGTATTACATTTCTTATTGTGTAAAACTGCTGCCCTTAAACAGAAAACAATTATTTGAAATAGTTTGTCATTATTATAAGTTGATTGTGTTACATAAACAGCTGATTGTTTACTATTAAAAAATTTTAAAATTAAAGTTATCTACATTTGTCTTAGTTTCCCATTCGAAATGTCATAGGATTCTATCTCTGTTATGCTACGTATTGATTTCTCATAAAAGTGAGACTTTTGATACATAGTTTTTATTCTACAGTTTTGACCTTTTGGTAGAATATCTAGAATCAAATCAGAGAGCAAAAAATACATCTTGAAAACTTTGTTCTTTTCTCTAGTCACTAAGCATCTGGCAAATAATAGTAATGTTCATCACACTAGTTAAGTGGGCTAAGAATACCAGAAGGACCATTAAATGTTACTGTAAGAGAGTGTGAAGACTGAAAAGAAAAAAAAAAGTCCATATTCTTGGAACTATTTTAGTCTCTTCCTTTTAGCTAAACAGAAATTAATAAAGAAGCCGTATTTAAGTTTCCATTAAGTCTTTGTACTTACTTTTGAAAATATAGCTAAATTAAAACCAAGCTGGTAGTTTAAGCATTTATTAGGTGTTTGAAGATTACAAGCAATATATAATTCTTCCATTTTTTTTCCATTTCAAATGATTTTGGTGAGAAATGTTTTCAATATGAATATATTTCTGAAGTGAAATTGTTTGAAACTGTCAAATATATATTGTTATGGAATTTTAAAATATGGTAAATAAATCCCTGAGTTTTGTATGTAGCCCCCTGTTTCCCCTAATATTATACAAAATACAAAATGCCATTTGTGATCCAGAAGTTAAGCCAGTTTTCAGGGGTATGAAAAATTAGAGGCTTATTGAACACATTAAAGAAAAATTTGGCATGTCTACTTTATGAACTGCTCATATTTAGATAGAAATATATTTTCTAAACTACCTAAATGCTTTTTTAAAAAATGTGTTTTGAATAATCTGGGTTTTTTAATTACTTCTAAATTGCATCTGTGATTGTGTCTCAAAACACTAATTTACTGCAGTCAATTGCCCTGAGAGTATAAACAGTCATTCATGTATTCATTCTGTAACTAGTTATTAAGCGTGTACTACATGTGAAGCACTTCTTGGAACTTACAGATAGAATCTTGAACTGTAGTCCATTCCATAGAAGAGGGGCAGGGGAGAGTAGAGTCATAGGAAAGCACATTGTGCTGAGCATCTATCCGTTCAGTTCTTGATATGGCTATATCCCATTCCAGGCATAGAGGCAGGCTTTAGGGATACAAAGATAAAGTGGGGGTGATAAATAGGTAAATAGCTTGCAACATGGTAAGCACAATAGCAAACATATCGACACAGTTTCATATAAATTATGTTGTGAGAAACACTACAGTGTGTGCTGTGTACCTGTAACTTAAGTATGTACTTAAGTATGTACTTAAGCATGTAGGACAGAGTTCAAAGGCAAGACTAGATTGATGTGATGATTTGGAAAGATGTAGCAGTAATTCACACAAAGACAGCAATTTCTTGAAACCAGGAAATTGGAGTAAGAATGGAGAAGGAAGGACCAAATTAAGATCTATTTAGGAAGTAAAATTGAACAACTTAGTAATTGGCTGAATGGAGATGAAAGAGAATATAATCATGACATTAGAATTTGTCATGAAAGAGAATATAAGGATGACTTTAGGATTTTTGGCATAGGTTGATAATTGTTGATGATGTCAACAACAATAAGTAAGAGGATCATAGTGAAGATCATTAAAGGTCATAATAAAAATTTCAGTTTTATTAAAGTGCATGTGGGATGCAGAGGCATTTCACAGGTAGTTGCCTCACAGGAAAAGTCTGGGTAGGAAATACAGATTTCAAATTCATCATCCTATAGGGAATCATTCACCACATGAAAGTGTGTGAGCTCAGCCAGGGAAAAAATTTAGAGTGATAAGAGAAGATGATCAAATGTAGAATATTGAGGAAAATCATCATTTAGAAGACAAGCAGAGGGAAATATCCCTTGAATAAGAGTTTGAAAGAACAGTCAGAGACCAGGAAGCTGAGATGCTATAGCTTCAGAAAAAGTGTGATCAGCAGTATAAAATCCAACAGCAGGGCCCACTGGGCTAAGGACTGGAGAGTCTCCTTTGGGAAAAGACAAAGATCACTGGGGACTCTTGCATAATCTATGTGAATGGAATGATAGAGACCGAAGCCCATTTGCAGTAAGTTGGAGTCAGGAGTTGACTAAGGGGGTCAAGATGTGAAGAAAGAGAGTGTAGAGCACTCAGTGGAGAAATTTTTGTATGAAGGAAAAAAGAGAAATTATACAGTAGCTAGAGGGTAGACTGGTTCTAGGAAGACCAACTGTCCTGGTTTGTCCAGGACTGAGAGTATTTGTTGCTAAAACATAGAGTCCAAGAGTTAGATAGGGTGACCTAACTAAATCAGATAAGGAAGAAATAATCAAAAATCATGAGGTGTAAAAAAAATCATAAATTTTGTGATTAAGAGTATATAATTAGTATAAATGTTTAAATCAATTATTTTATTTATTACCACTTATGAGCAAATATTATATTTTCCCTATTTGAAGTATTGGGAAAATTTAAAAGAATGTGAGAAAATCAAAAGTTACATAAACTGTTATGTACAAAATTGGAAGGAGAGTGCAAGACATAAATTTTAACTAGCAAACTAATCACTGCATGGATGTTATTTTTTTTCTTATGTGGAATAGAAAATATGCTTCCTTATTTCATGGGAAGATTTGAATAGCAATGCAATATCAGCTTTACCCACCTAGATGTTGAATAATATGAGTATATTTTAAAGATCCTCAAAGCCACAGAAGAAACTGTGACATGGCACAAAGTGTTTCATTCTTTGTGCCACAAAAAGACAAAAAAAAAAAAAAAACAGACCTAAGTTGAGGTCTTCGTTTGTCTAGGAATATGCAAGCTACAAGCCATAGCCTGTAAAGAACCAAAGAAGAAAATTGTTTAGATAATTCAAATATTCCTTTAAAAAGGCAGGACAAATTTCAGTGAAATTGAAGTCAGGTAAAGGTATGTGTTTGTGTGTGTGTGCGCACATATGCATGCAAACGTGTTCCATTGGACTATTGGATGAGTTTTAGTGATGTTCAAAATTTCAAGTTCCTTGTGATCTACAACCTACCCTCAAACTTCCCGACTAAGGGTTTTGGGAGAGAGAAAGTGATGTTTCTACAACTAAAAAAAGCTTCTACCATTAAAGCATTTTAGTTTTACATGAAAGCACTTCATGACCCAGTGAACACTAATAACCCATATGATCTTTTAGGCGCATTAACTCACTCTTGTTGTAAGATCCATTATACCTTTAGACCTACCATTTCATATAACATTTATCTCCCAAGACATCTGAGAAGTCAAATGAGAAGATTCTGGAAAAGGTGGTCTTTCAGGGTTTTACTGAACTCCTTGCAGTTGAATACTCTCAATGCATAAAAGAGGTTACATATCACTCCCTCCTGCATCTCTCCCTTCCTCTCTCTCTTCTATTTCTGTAATAGGTACACATTCCTTTCAAACTTTGAGAAAATTCCTAACATTCTTCGGAAAATGAAGAACCCACCCAGTCACATCTGAGCTTACTGAAGAGGTAACTGTGGCTCCTCCTGGAGCACCTTGTACTTCTTTCTGGAGGTACTCAACAGCCACTTTCCTTTTTTAACTACCCCAGACCTTTCTCACTATTTTCTTACATTTCAATATACCATAACTTGTCTATTTGTGGATTAGCCCTTAAAAAATCTACATTTTTAAAGTGGCCCCAGAAGAAAGGGAAGTTCTTAAATTTTTAATACAATGTCACGAGTGGCTATATCATTATTTTCCTCTCTAATGGAAGATCCAAGAGTACCTAGAGAAAAGAAAGTGCTGAAAATAGAAGTGGGAAGTTAGAAAACTGTGAAAAATAAGAGGTATCAAGCTCAGAAGACAAGACTGACTTTTCAGTCTTGCTTGGGGCTGACTGTGGGAAGCTCTAATTGGAATGTAAAGGTGCGCTCTGTGCTGCTTGACTTCACCACGAATATTCACCACCCCAGCTAAGCGGAAGCCAGAGGCTTCATAAAATCACTAAAAAATAACAACATACCAAATATTGGGAGGAGGAGGAAAACACAACTGCAATCAATTATTCTGTCATAAGTACACATAAAAGGGTAGCAAAAATTTCTCCAGACAGTTCACTATTCATGTGCTCTGTATGAATGTCAAGATCTGTACACTGTACATAGTATTAATGTTTTATCATTTTTCTCCTAAACTCGTATTTCTTGAGTTCCTTTCCATTATATCTGATGTTTCTTATCTCTTATTTACTGATATTCATTTAATTTTATTATGCTATAGAAGCATGTATCTGCTTGATCCCATTACTTCAAATTTGCTAGATTTACTTTATAACTGGATACAGTATGCCTCATGTACTTGACAAGAACATATATTCTCTAATCAAGGTATACCAACACAACCTTGTTAACTACATTTTTCAAATCTGTCTTCTTACTGTATTCTTTTTTGGGGGGTGAGGGAATGGAATGGTATCCCTGATGCTACCAAAAGAGTTATGTTTAATTTTCCAACTCTGATGGTTGATTGTAAATATTTCCTTGTTCTGAAAATTATTGCCTTCTATATTTTGAAGCTATGTTAAGTGCACATATTTTGAAATTGTATTTTAATGTTTTTTCATTCTATGTTATCTTTTTAACTTTATTAATGTTGCTTTGCCTTTGTTTTGCTTAATGCTAATACAGCTATACCACCTTTCTTTTGATTACTATTTGAGAAATATATCTTACTCCTTTTTTATATATTTTTAATCTCTCTCCTGTCTTTGCACTGTAAATTAGCTTTGAAAACAGCTCCTAGGTGAACTTTGCTTTTTGTCTACTCTGTCAATATTTGTCTTTTAATTAACAAGATCAATCTACATATAGTTAATTGGATTATCAATGTATATGGATTTATTTCAACTACTTTATTTTGTGCTTTATATTTGCCCCACTTGTTATATTTCTTCTCTTCTTTCTCTCTCTTCCTTTTTACCTTCATTTGAATTGTCAGTTTCTTTCTTTTTTCTATCCATTCCTGGTTTAAATGAATGTATTTTATCTCTTTTTTTTTAGTAGTTTCTCCAAAAATTTAAACACATGCACTAAACAAGTGCCAATATCTTCATACCTCAGTCAAAAGGTACAAAGTTCTTTATCTCCAATAATGCTCTCTCTCCTTTGGCGGTTGGGTTATTCTTGTTCTAGATGTTAATGTTGCTGTTTAACACCGGATATTAGGCACTGTTGTTTTTACTACCATCAAAGTTTTATTAGATTTGCCAGATTTCTACTGTTTCCTTTGCCAACCGTTCACCTTTTCTCATCCGGTGTGATTCTCAGCTTCTACACCTTACCCCTTTCTGTAAAGAGCAGACAGTCATGCCATTGACACATAATTTTGATCATGACCCCCCTCTGCTCAAAACCCTCCAGCAACTTCCAGTGTTTTTGTCTCTGCTACACGCCCAGCTCCTTTTCCCTCACGCTACTGCAGCCTCTCTAGTATCTTTGCTGTTCCTCGCTCCTGTTTCAGAATTTTGCACTTGCTGTTCTTTCTCCCTAAAGTGTCCTTCCCCCAGATTGGTGCATGGCTCTCTTCTTTGCTTCCTTTAGGTCTTTACTCAAATGTTACTTTCTCAGTGAAGTCTTCTCTGACCATTCTCTTTAAAGTTGCAACCTCTAAATCTCCCATCTTTCCCTGAGAGTGTTTTGTTCTGGCACTTATGATCACCAATGATGTGCTAAAACTGGCTCACATTGGCTTACAAGGTCAATTTTGTGCATCTCCTCCTAGCTTTATGGAAGGAGTATTTACACCGTAAAATAGACAAATGCGACAAATCTGGGCTTTTTATTCACACAGACCCAGTTGTTAAAGGCTTCACAGCATGCTACCAGACATACCATGTATTTTACTAATTTATTAGGTTGGTGCAAAAATAATTGTGGTTTTTGCCACTACTTTGTTATTTGGACTATTAAAATGTAAGCTTTATTAGGGCAAGATTTTTTTCATCTATTTTGTTCACTGATGTATCTCCAGCACAGAGAAATATGCCTGGCTCAGTATATATTCGTTGAATGAATGAATTGCATTCTTTCTGAAGTATATCCTTTAGACATGATAAAAGAAAAACATCAGCTGAATTAAATTTAAAGGAGTTTAATTGAGCAATGAACAATTCATGAATCAGGCAGCCTCCCGAGCCAGAGTAGGTTCAGAGACTCCAGCGCAGCCACATGGTGGAAGAAGATTTATGGACAGAAAAAGGAAAGTGACATACAGAAAACAGAAGTGAGGACAGAAACAGCTGGACTGGTTACAGGTTACTGTTTGCCTTATTTGAACATAATTTGAACACAACTGACTGGCCAAAACACAGTGATTGGCACAAGTGTAGACTACGGTCTGTTTACACCTCCACTTGTTATAGCTCACAATGTACAGAAAAATCTTTAGGCTGAACTGAAATTATGTAAGGAGGCGGCTTTAGTCCAAACTTTATTTTAAAGACTTCCTTCAGTGAGAATCTATTCATGGTAAACCTTCTCAGATTTTATGCATTGTAAATGTCTTTATTTTCCCTCATCCTTAAAAGATAGTTTGGTTGAGTTCACAATGCCTAATTAACAGTTCCCTCATATATATCCATTGCTGCTCACACTGGGAAGATTGGTCCTCCCTGGAAGTCACCTAAACATTTTTGGTAATAGAATGTCCAGTTCCACTGGTCCCTAATAGTTTTATGATTGTCACAATATTAGGCAGTTTGAGACCATTCTTCTCTCCCTCCCTCTCCCTCACTCTCTCTCTTTGTTTGGTGGAATACTTATTTCTACATTTGATATAATGTGATCATATTAAAAATACACAGGAAAATAAATTACTGTCAATATTATTATCACATTCAAATAGCCATAGTGTGCTAGCAACTATACAACTATACAGTTATTTTAAGGAAATAATTTTATAATTTAACATGGGGAAATCATAAAATAGATTAGCAAAGGGAAAAAACATTTCATATTCACAATCTATTTACTTTTAATATATTGTATTAAATTTGTTGTTACATTGTGAAATTGAATGTTTTTCTACTATTAAGGAGTGATTTGTTATGCAATGACATTCTAAAAGAATGAGTTATAAATTATTTAAAGAAAGCAAAATGCTATTAATGAACACATGAATATGTAAACAGGATATTTGGTGACTGATTACATTTTTTAAAGGTCTGATGCAGTCTGGGCACAGTGGTTCATGCCTGTAATCCCAGCACTTTGGGAGGCCGAGGTGGTCAGATCACCTGAGGTCAGGAGTTCAAGACCAGCTTGACCAACATGGAGAAACCCCATCTCTACTAAAAATTCAAAATTAGCCAGGAGTGGTGGCACACTCCTGTAGTCCCAGCTACTCCAGAGGCTGAGGCAGGAAAATAGCTTGAACCCGGGAGGTGGAGGTTGCAGTGAGCCGAGATCTCACCATTGCACTCCAGCCCTGGCAACAAGAGCAAAACTCCGTTTAAAAAAAAGTCTGATGCAATGAATCCAACCTACGCATGATACAGGAGGGCTGTCATAGATGGTACCAAAGCTCAACCAGACAATGATGAGTTCTACACACTGTAGTAGCAGAAGAATACAAGAGGCAAATTCAGAACAGAGATTTAGGTTCTAGAGATATTAAGAAAATTATGCACATTTACTCTGTTAAAATAATGTCATAAGATTTCAAAGGGTATGCTGATGAATAATGAAACACATTTTTGATAAAGGAAATCAAAAACCTTGGAGAAAATTGTACTATTTGCCAGTTACTGGATTATGTCCTTTTCTTGGTTAAGAGAATTTATTTCTTCTAACATTCCATGTTTCTAGAAAATAAATCAGCATGTAAAAAATCTTTTTTGTATCTCTATGCTGGTGATTTAAACCTGCACAGACTGCAGTAAGTTACTCCCAAAATAGGTAACACTTACTGAGTACGTACGTTGTTTTAAGTGCTTTGCTTCATCATTTAATTATCATAGAAATCCTATAAAACAAAGATTATAAGCAGCATCATTTTACATAAAGAAACTGAGGCTGATAGATTATGACTAACTTGCCCAAGATCTTACAACTAGTAAGTGGCATTCCTAGAATACAAAATGCAGATCTACCTGGCTCCAAAATCTGAGCTTTTCCACCTCATGTGCTTCACAGTTATGAGCTTAACACAACTGGTGTTAGGTGGTGTCCATAAAAATTTCTTCCTACCAAGCTCTACTTTACGGTAAATTATATCCTATCAGATTCTGTTATAGTTTGATGGGTTGTATCTAAAGCTTTGCCCTAGATTTACCAATAAGTCTGGAACAAAAATTAGTATTAGTCACTTCTTGAAATGTCTTGGGCTGAAATAAATTTTGGATGAATTAGAGTGGCATAGTGACAGCATAGTGACAGGCCCTTCTGGCACTCAATCAATTAAAGAACCAAAATTGCCCATAATTCTGATAATTTCACTTTTTCTATCTGTATGTACTCAGATTTTAAAGTCTGTGTGATGTTGTAAAGTGCTTTATGAAGGCATTACTAACATTTTTTTTAAAGCATACAAACAAAATAGAAAAAGTCAAGGAAATTCTGACATATTGTCACTTAGTCTCTGGGAAACATGAATTAGTAGCTAAAGCACTTTTTTATTCTTAACTTTTATAGGCTTCCATGAATAATGAAACTGGAGACTGAAATACAAAATGGATCTTAAAATCATGATGTTAATATAAAATAAATCATGAGATCTACTTGACATAATTTATAAACTGTTTATAACCAAAGAAATATAGCCAACTTATTAAACTTCTAGATAAACTGAAATTTTTAAAATTAAAATTAAAATTTACCTATAAAATACATATTAGAATTTTACCTTAAAAGATTATATGCTTTCTCATTTTAATATTAATAGTTATAATGATTATACAGGATTATTAATAGTTATTAGTTACACCAATTACTAAAATAGCTATGTATGGTTTTCTATTAATGCCAAAGCAAATTACCACCAACTTAGTGTCTTAAAACAACCCAAATCTGTCATTTTGCATTTCTGAAGGTCAGACATCCAACATGGGTCTTACTGAGCTAAGTTCAAGATGTCCACAGGGCTGTGTTCCTTTCTGGAGGCTCTAGGGGAGAACCCATCACCTTGCTTTTTCCATCTTCTAGATTCTGCACACATTCCTTGGCTCATGTTCCCTTCCTTCATCATTAAAGCAAGAAATACTCTCTGTGCCTTATTTCATGGCCACATCTCTCTCAAACTGGAAAAGGTTCTCTGCTTTTAAGGATCCCTATGGCCCACCTGGATAATCCAGAATAATCTCCCCATATCAAAGTCCTTAACTTAATCACATCTGCAAAATCTCTTTTGCCATGTAATGTTCACATTCACAGGTTCCAGGGATTAGGACATGGATTTCTTGGTGGGGGAGGTAAAGGAGATATTATTCTGTGTACCACAAGCTATGCTCTTCAGGTAATCATGCTACAATTCTTACAACGACTCATCTCCCGCAAGAAACTCTGCTACTCTACTACTGTTTTCCTCACTGGGAAATGAAATCTTGATGGCATATACATGCTCAAACAATTACTCTAGATCTCTGAGTCGACAGTAGTTAACAAGGGAAAATTAAATTATTGTGCTGTTAAACGCTTCATATCCCTTACACACAGGAGGTTAAACATGGGGGAGCAAGTAACCCTTCCTTCACTTAGGTGTCTTAAGAAATGTACCTCACCAAAGATTGCTTGGTTGGAGCAGATCTGTGACTATCATCAATTCACTACTTTAGGAGTTTCTAATATCATGTTTCTAGAAGTGCATCAATCATGAGACGAGAGACTGTTTTGAAAGCCAGTTGATTAGGACTACCACATAGTCACCTAAGCACAGTTTACCATTTTCATTGTTACCATTTCATTATACTTTTATTTTTCTATTTTGTTCTCTTTGATTTATGTTTCTGCATCCACCTCAGTTTCAGTGCCCTTATTGTATTGGCCTTTCCCCCTTTGGAATTTCTATTCTAACTACCCCAACTTAAAAACAACAATGGTGTTTTATCTGTTCATCCCTTCTGTCTTTATCTCCCCTGCTTTGATATCCTGGTGCCTGGTGCAGTAATGTACCTTTTTTCCCCCTTCATACATACATCTTTATTTTATGTAACTACTTGTCTCTATTTTCTTCTCTGACTATATAAACTGAGTAGAATCAGATTTCTGGGAAAGAAAAATATTGCATGTAGAAATTAGACCAACTTGTTGAGGCACTGAACAAACATCTATCCTCAAAAATAATAAGTTCTTCACTACTCTTTTGGATTAAAATATATATTTTATATATAATATATTATATATATATATTTAATAGATAATATATTATATATATTTTATACATAATATGTTATATATATTATATATTTTATACATAATATGTTATATATATTATATATTTTATATATATGTTATATATATTATATATTTTATATATAATATGTTATATATATTATATATTTTATATATAATATGTTATATATATTATATATTTTATACATAATATGTTATACATAATATGTTATACATAATGTTATACATAATATGTTATACATAATATGTTATATATAATATGTTATACATGTTATATATAATATGTTATACATAATATATTATATATATTACATAATATATTATATATTATGTATAATATATAATATATTATACATAATATATAATATATAAATATATATTATATAAAATATATAATATATTTTATATATAGTATATATAATATATAATATATTTTATATATAGTATATATAATATATAATATATTATATATAATATATTATATATTATATAATATATTATATTATTTAATATATAACATATTATAACATATAATATATAACATAACATTATATTATTTTATATATATTATATTATTTTATATGTTATATAATATAATTATATATATAAAATATTATATAATATATTTTATATTTTATATATTATATATTATATATACATTATATATAATATATTATGTATAATATATCATATATACTGTATATATAATATATTATATATACAGTATGTATATATAATATATTATATATACAGTATATATATATAATATATTATATATACAGTATATATGATATATTATATATACAGTATATATAATATATTATATACAGTATATATAATATATTATATATAAAGTATATACACAGTATATACACAGTATATATAATATATTATATACACAGTATATATAATATACACAGTATATATAATATATTATATACAGTATATATATTATATACAGTATATATAATATATTATATACAGTATATATATTATATACAGTATATATATTATATACAGTATATATAATATATTATATACAGTATATATATTATATACAGTATATATAATATATTATATACAGTATATATATTATATACAGTATATATAATATATTATATACAGTATATATATTATATACAGTATATATAATATATTATATACAGTATATATATTATATACAGTATATATAATATATTATATACAGTATATATATTATATACAGTATATATAATATATTATATACAGTATATATATTATATACAGTATATATAATATATTATATACAGTATATATATTATATACAGTATATATAATATATTATATACAGTATATATATTATATACAGTATATATAATATATTATATACAGTATATATATTATATACAGTATATATAATATATTATATACAGTATATATAATATACAGTATATATAATATATTATATACAGTATATATAATATACAGTATATAGAATATATTATATACAGTATATATTATATACAGTATATAGAATATATTATATACAGTATATATTATATACAGTATATAGAATATATTATATACAGTATATGTATTATATACAGTATATAGAATATATTATATACAGTATATGTATTATATACAGTATATAGAATATATTATATACAGTATATGTATTATATACAGTATATAGAATATATTATATACAGTATATATATAATATACAGTATATATAATATATTATATACAGTATATATAATATACAGTATATATAATATATACAGTATATATAATATACAGTATATATAATATATACAGTATATATAATATACAGTATATATAATATATACAGTATATATAATATACAGTATATATAATATATACAGTATATATTATATACAGTATATATTATATATTATATACAGTATATATAATATACAGTATATATTATATACATTATATATAATATACATTATATATAATATATTATATACATTATATATTATATACATTATATATAATATATTATATATAATATATTATATACATTATATATAATATACATTATATATAATATATTATATACATTATATATAATATACATTATATATAATATATACATTATATATACATTATATAATATATAATATACATTATGTTATATATTATATATACATTATGTAATATATTATATACATTATGTAATATATATTTTATATACATTATGTAATATATATTTTATATACATTATGTAATATATATTTTATATACATTATGTAATATATATTTTATATACATTATGTAATATATATTTTATATACATTATATATAATATATACATTATATAATATATATTTTATATAATGTATACATTATATATTATATATTTTATATAATATATACATTATATAATATATATTTTATATAATGTATACATTATATAATATATATTTTATATAATGTATACATTATATATTATATATTTTATATAATATATACATTATATATTATATATTTTATATAATATATACATTATATATTATATATTTTATATAATATATACATTATATATTATATATTTTATATATATATAGTGCTAGAACAACATATAACAGAGCCATTTTTATCTAAGAATCCTAAGAGACAAAGTAGTTGAGTTCACAGAGAAAGACAACTTACTTGATATTCTTGAATAAATGAATTCAAGTGGTTTTGACAATAAAATGAAGATTAGAGTTGCTGCCAATGGGGTAATGAATAGTTATATCCTGCCAAACTCAGATTTCTGATATGCTGAAAAATACTTCTAGGAAATTTTGTATAACATTTAACAAAAATTATTTGACATTATTTTCAGGAAAAAGACATTATAATGAAAACCCATTTTAACTCTAGTGTGATTGCTTTAAAAAAGTAAGTTAGGTTAATATTCAAAGGATCTCGACATAATTTGCTAATCTGCTCTAGAAATGCAATAAGTATTTAAAGGAAGTAAAGGGAGAAAATACTTTCCCAGTCTATGTCATTTCTTATGTGATACAGGGACACTGTCATTGCTCTGAGGGGCAAATGAACAATGGAAAACTAAAGACACATTTTTCCTTCTTGCTAGGACTGTCCTGCTAGAAGCATATCTCCAATAGCATTGTCATTTGCACTTTGCAAGAACTAATTAGTACTCAGTCACCATTCTCAAAGAAGACACAGCTGCTCATTGTATTTTAAAAAGTTATGTTTACCTAAGTGGAATCTATCTTTAAGGATGCCAGTGGCAAGAGGCTGTTCATCAAACTTCAGAATAGTTCAGAGCCTCTAAAGAGGCCTAGGAGGGCCTATGTTCACTGCTCCGTACTTAGAAATTGACACAATGTCAGTGTGGAGGGTGGGGGTGATGGGAGGAAGAGCATCAGGACAAATAGCTAATGCATGCTGGGCTTAAAACCTAGGTGACGGATTGATAGGTGCAGCAAATCACCACGGCACATGTATACCTATATAACAAACCTGCACGTTCCACACATGTATCCTGGAACTTAAAATAAGTAAATAAATAAATAAAAAGAAAAAAGAAAAAAAGAAAAGAAATTGACACAATTTCAGTGCAACATCCTCAAAAGCAAGGAAAGTCTATGAGAGTAATTAATTATCTTTGTTTTCAAGCCATCAGCAGACTTCAGATTGTTTCTCTATTGTAATTGAATGTCTCTAAGGAGCAAAGTTATTACTTAATTAAAACTAATCCTTCTGGTCACTTACATATGATATAGTCAACAGCTTATACTTGATCTCTTTTTTTTTTTTTTTTTTTTTTGAGGCAGAGTCTCACCATGTTGCCCAGGCTGAACTTGAACTCCCGGGCTCAAGCTCAGCCTTCCAAGTAGTTAAAACCACAGGCCCATGCCAGCACACCCAAGTATACCTGTACTTTTATTGTTGATGAACCTAAAACACAGATATTACTGGGCACCAGTGATGAATCTACTGTTAACTTGTAAATGAACAGAAAGCAAAGTCCTACTGTATTTTTTTTAAAGAAATGGTCCAAGAATTCGTCACTAGTTTCCTCTTAATCATTCTTTTACTCTGTGATGTTCAGATGCATTTAATCACTTATCAATATAAGACAATTTTCATGAGTTTCCAAACCACAGAAAAGCCAAGAAACATCACTTTAAATGTTTGCTTAAAAATGCAGATTCCCCAATTCCACACTCAAAGATTTTTGTCTTGGTAGATCAGCGGGAAGTGAGGGGCCCAGATCACCTAGATGATTCTAATGCAGGTAGTAGAAATGCACATTTGGGGAAACATAGGTTTAAATAGACTACATTTGATATTATTGTAAAATATGAAGACCTGGGTCCTATTATTTTTCCCTGTAGAAAGTATCTTAAAATCATGTTGTATAAAAATATTTAATTTTACATATATAAGCAAATATATAATGGAAAGAGGTCACAATAGAATAGTTTTGTGACTGAGTTTAATCTGATGCTGGAAGAGTTCTTACATTTAGTTATTTTGAACCATGTACCAAGACAGTGTGATAATATTTTGGCAAATATGTGTACATGTGAAACTGCCTATGGAGATCAATAGAGTGGATTTTACAGGAAGGGACAAGAAACAGAAGATTGAAGAAAGTAATTCCAATAAGTGGATGACTTGTTAGTATTGCCTAGTAAGAGGACACTGGATAATTTTGACAAAGTAATGAAAGATACATTGCTTCTGTGATCTTTCAGGAACCTGTACATCAGATCAGTCAGAAGAAAGATTCCAGCAGAGAAGGTTATGATCAGGAGGTGTAAGAGTTAGGATAGAGAAATGGGAATTGTTTTCCTAAAGAGGAAGGAACAGAGAGAGAGAGAGGTTATTTATACTTCAGGTTTAATTGAATGTGCTTCTAATGAAATAGCAAATAAATTACAAAAGAGATCTGAGGTTGAATTATATAGGTGGGATAGAGTACCCCATTAGGTGATTTTTTTAAATGTTAGCAAGAGAAGTAATTTTGAAGGAAGAAATTTTACCTTGGGAAGCTTTAAACATTTGCCTTTGAGAAACTACAATTAGAGTGAGCCCTGTTTTGGGTTTTTTGTCTAAATGTCCAAAATGAAAATAAATTTTTATTATTTTAAATATATAAACAATCCACACACTTTGTAATGAAAATAATTAATATAGAAAACTACAAAGAAGAAAGCAAAAAGCAATTCTCTCCTCAGTCTCTCTACACGCTGGATTTAGTCAATCTTTAATGTTTGCAAATCTAATAGGTAAAATTTTTTATTTCATTCATTTTTAATTGTTATTGTATTTGTAAGAAAGAGTTAATATGGTCACTTATGTTTATTGTCCATTTGTATTTCCCTTTTGAGAATTGTTTCTTGTCAATCGTTTTCCATTGGAGTGTTTGTTTTTGACCAATCAGTTATTATTTTTCCTCTTATTTCACACTCCATAAATGGAACAGCATGTTCCTTTGTTGTTATTTAACCTTTATGTATTTATATTCCCAGGAAGTTTTAATTGTTACAAATTAAGTTTAGAAGGTTTTATTAATATCATAGAGGGGGAAGGCTGATACAACCTCTTTCAAAAGATACGAGGTTGTAGCACCGGGCACAGTGTTCCTGCAGTGAGCAACTTACTGAAATGTGTACTCTCAGAGCTCATTTCTCCCCTGCAAAGACGGCAATGAAATAAGAATGCAGCAAACCTATGAGTGTGAAAGCACTTTACAAATCATAAATCTTTATCTCTGGGTTTGTTTCTTTTCCTGGGATTAGACAATTAGATTTAATCATTGCTAAGGTCTCGACTAGTTCTAACTCTGTGAAATTCTTTAAAACATTACTAAGGAAAGCCCAGCACCAATTGACTTGAGCAGAGTCATTATATGGTGAAATAGGGTGAACAGAACACTGCTTCTGAGAATTAGGATTGCCATCCTTCCTCCACATGGTATGCTTTACATAACAGCCCCAGTGAGTGCATGTGTGAGAAGGCTGGTTGGCCTCCCTGACTTCTGGTGAGGCAGAGAATTCCAAGACTCTCTGGTTTCCCTGAATAACATTATCCATCTGTTATATAACTTGTTTAAAATATTCTGTAGGTATTCATATGATTACTCCCTACAGTCTATTATTTTGATACAGTCCATAAGCTTACTTTTAATTTGAAACAAATTTCCCAGCCTGTGGTTCTTATCAAATCCGTCATCTATGTGTTCAACCCTCAATTCTGTAGACCTCAACCATTCTTTTTTTTTTTTTTTTTTGTATACTTTAAGTTCTAGGGTACATGTCATGTGCACAATGTGCAGGTTTGTTACATATGTATACATGTGCCATGATGGTGTGCTGCACCCATTAACTTGTCATTTACATTAGGTATATCTCCTAATGCTATCCCTCCCCACTGCCCCCACCTCATGACAAGCCCCAGTGTGTGATGTTCCCCTTCCTGTGTCCAAGTGTTCTCATTGTTCAATTCCCACCTATGAGTGAGAACATAAGGTGTTTGGTTTTTTGTCCTTGCGATAGTTTGCCGAGAATGACGGTTTCCAGCTTCATCCATGTCCCTACAAAGGACATGAACTTATCCTTTTTTATGGCTGCATAGTATTCCATGGTGTATATGTGCCACATTTTCTTAATCCAGTCTATCATTGATGGACATTTGGGTTGGTTCCAAGTCTTTCTATTGTGAATACTGCCACAATAAACATACGTGTGCATGTGTCTTTATAGCAGCATGATTTATAATCGTTGACCTCAACCATTCTTATCTTGACTTTCATATTTTCTTATAACTTTTATTTCAGCTTCAAGGGTACATGTGCAAGTTTGTTATATGGTATAATGCATGTCACAGGGGTTTGGTGTACAGATTATTTCACCACTCAGGAAATAAGCATAATACCCAATAGTTAGTTTTTTGATCCTCACCCTCCTCCTACCCTCCACCCTCAAGTAGGTGCTGTTGTCTATTGCCTTCTTCTTTGCTTTCATATGTACTCATTGTTTAGCTCCCATTAATAAGTGAGAACATGCAGTATTTGGCTTTCTCTTCCTGCATTAGTTTGCCTAGGATAATGGCCTCCAGCTCCATCCATTGGGGTGTTCTACAAAGGACATGACCTACTTCTTTTTCATGGCTGCATGATATTCCATGGCATATATTTACATTTTCTTCATCCAGTCTACTACTTATGGGAAGCTAGGTTGATTCCATGTCTTTACTATTGTGAATAGTGCTGCCATGAACATGCACATGCATGTGTCTTTAAGGTAGAACAATTTATATTCCTTTGAGTATATATCCAATAATACGGTTGCAATGGTAGTTCTATTTTAAGTTATTTGATAAATTGCCAAACTGCTTTCCACAGTGGCTGAACTAATTCACATTCCCACTAGCACTGTATGTCATCTTTTCTCTTCAACCTCACCAGCGTCTTTTATTTGTTGACTTTTTAAGAATAGCCATTCTGACTGGTGTAAGACGGTATCTCATTGTGGTTTTTATTTGCATTTCTCTAATGATTAGGGATGTTGAACATTTTTTATATGAAGATCAGATGGTTGTAAGTGTGAGGCTTTATTTCTGGGTGCTCTAACCTGTTCCATTGGTTTATATGTCTGTTTTAGTACCAATACCACGCTGTTTGGGTTGCTACAGCCTTTTAGTATTGTTTGAAGTCAGGTAATGTGATACCTCCAGCTTTGTTCTTTTTGCTTAGGATTGCTTTGGCTATTCAGGCACTTTTTTTTGTTTCATATGATTTTTAGAGTTTTTTTTTCTAATTCTGTGAAGAATGTCATTGATAGTTTGATAGAAATAGCACTGAATCTGTAAATTGCTTTCGGCAATATGGCCATTTTAACAATATTGATTCTTCCTATTCATGAGCATGGAATGCTATTCCTTTCTTTGCGTTGTTTTTGGTTTCTTTCAACGGTGTTGTACAATTCTCCTTGTAGAAATCTTTGACCTCCCTAGTTAGCTGTACTCCTAGGTATTTTGGTTTGTGAATGGCTACTGTGAATGGGATTGTGTTCTTGATTTGGCACTCAGCTTTGATGTTGTTGGTGTACAGAAATGCTACTGATTTTTGTACATTGACTTTGTATCTTGAAACTTTGCTGAAGTTGTTCATTAGATCTAGGAGTTTTTAGGCAGATACTGGGTTTTTCTGTATATAAAATTATATCATCTGCAAACAGAAATAGTTTGACTTTCTCTCTTCGTATTTGGATGCCTTTTGTTTCTTTATCTTGCCTGATTTCTCTGGATAGGATTTCCAGAGAATATGTTGAATAGGAGTAGTGACAGTGGGCATCCTTGTTTTGTTCCAGTTGTCAAAGGGTATGCTTCCAGCTTTTGCCTGTTCAGTATGATATTGGCTGTGGGTTTGTCATAGATATCCCTTATTATTCTGAGGTATGTTCCTTCAATGCCTAGTCTGTTGACGGTTTTTAACATGAAGGAAATTGAATTTTATCGAAAGCTTTTCTGCATTGAGATAATCATGTGTTTTTTGTTTTTAATTCTGTTTATGTGATAAAACACATTTATTGATTTACATATATTGAACCAACCTTACATCCCAGGGATAAAACCCACTTGATTGTGATGGATTAGCTTTTTGATGTGCTGCTGTATTTGATTTGCTAATATTTTGTTGAGGATTTTTGCTTCTGTGTTCATCCTGGATATTGGCCTTAAGTTTTCTTTTTTACTGTATCTCTGCCAGGTTTTGGTATCAGAATGATGCTGGTCTCATAAGATAAGTTAAGGAGGAGTCCCTCCTCAATTTTTTGGAATGGTTTCAGTAGGAATGGTACCAGTTCTTCTTTCTATGTCTGGTAGAATTCAGCTGTGAATCCATCTGGTCCTGGGCTTTTCCTGGTTGGTAGGCTTTTTATTACTGATTCAATTTCAGAACTCATTATTGGTCTGTTCGGGGTTTCAATTTCTTCCTCGTTGAATTTTGGGTAGTTACATGTTTCCAGAAATTTGTCCATTTCTTGTAGGTATTCTAGTTTTTGTGGATAGAGATGTTCATAATAGCCTCTGAGGGTTTTTTGTATTTCTGTGGAGTCAGTAGTATTATCCACTTTGTGATTTCTGATTCTGCTTATTCGGATCTTCTCTCTTTTTCTCTTTATTTGTCTAGTTAGCTATTGATCTTATTTATTTTTTCAAAAAACTGACTTCTGGGCCGGGCGCGGTGGCTCACGCCTGTAATCCCAGCACTTTGGGAGGCCGAGGCGGGCGGATCACGAGGTCAGGAGATCGAGACCATCCTGGCTAACACAGTGAAACCCTGTCTCTACTAAAAAATACAAAAAATTAGCCGGGCGTGGTGGCGGGCGCCTGTAGTCCCAGCTACGTGGGAGGCTGAGGCAGGAGAATGGCGTGAACCCGGGAGGCGGAGCTTGCAGTGAGCCGAGATCGCGCCACGGCACTCCAGCCTGGGCGACAGACCGAGACTCCGTCTCAAAAAAAAAAAAAAAAAAACTGACTTCTGGTTTTGTTGATCTCTTACATGCTTTTTTATGTCTCAATTTTATTCAGTTCATTTTTTCACATCTCAGTTTCATTCAATTAAGTTCCAATATTGGTTATTTCTTGTCTTCTGCTACTTTTGCAGTTGGTTTGCTATTGTTTTTCCAGTTCATCTAGGTGTGATGTTACATTTAAGATATTTCTAACTTTTTATGTGAGCATTTAGTGCTAAAAACTTTCCTCTTAACACTGCTTTAGCTATATCCCAGAGATTCTGGTAGGTTGTATCTTTGTTCTCATTATTTTCAAATAGTTTCCTAATTTCTGACTTAATTTCATTGTTTACAAGAAGTCATTCAGGAGTAGGTTGCTTAATTTTCATGTAATTGTATGGTTTTGAATGATCTTCTTAGTACTGATTTCTATTTTTATTGCCCTGTGGTCTGACAGTTTGGTTGGTATGATTTCAGTTTTTTTAAATCTGCTGAGAATTGTTTTATGGCCAATTGCATGGTTGATTTTAGACTATATGCCATGTGCAAATGTGAAACATGACCTTCTGTTGGTTTTGGGTGGAAAGTTCTGTAGATATCTATTAGGTCCATTTGGTCAAGTGTCAAGCTTAAGTACCGAATATCTTTGTTACTTTTCTGCCTCAATGAAGTCTCCCATTATTACTATGTGGTTATCTAGATCCCTCCATAGATCTCTAAGAACTCATTTTGTGAATCTGGGTGCTCTACTGTTAGATGCAAATATATTTAGGATAGTTAACTCCTCTTGAATTGAACCTTTTATCATTATGTAATGCCCTTCTTTGTCATTTTTGATCATTGTTGGTTTAAAGGCTGTTTTGTCTGAAAGAAGGATAACAACTCCTGCTTTTCTTGTTTTCTGTTTGCTTCACAGATCTTTCTCCATCCCTTACTTTGAGGCTATGGGTGTCACTGCACATGAGATGTGTCCTTGAAGACTGCATACAGTTGGGTCTTGCTTCTTTATCCAACTTGCCATTCTGTGCCTTTTAATTGGGGAATTTAGCCCATTTATATTCAAGGTTAATACTGATATGTACAAATTTGATCCTCTCATTGTGTTTTTGGTGGGATATTATGCATACATGATTGTGTAGTTGCTATATAGTATATTTAC
The DNA here is from genome assembly GCF_029281585.2 of Gorilla gorilla gorilla. NCBI lineage: Eukaryota > Metazoa > Chordata > Mammalia > Primates > Hominidae > Gorilla > Gorilla gorilla. The sequence goes on from NC_073227.2 coordinate 138,499,905, forward strand.
ATCTGTTTTTGTGGTGGCCAGCAAAAGACTTTCATTTCCATATTTAGCACTCCTTTAAGGACTTCTTTTTTTATTATTATACTTTAAGTTCTAGGGTACATGTACACCACGTGCAGGTTAGTTACCTATCTATACCTGTGCCATGTTGGTTTGCTGTACCCATTAACTCATCATTTACATTAGGTATTTCTCTTAATGCTATCCCTTCCCCACCCCCCCACCCCATGACAGGCCCTGATGTGTGATGTTCCCCGCCCTGTGTCCAAGTGTTCTTATTGTTCAATTCCTACCTATGAGTGAGAATATGCGGTGTTTGGTTTTCTGTCCTTGTGATGGTTTGCTCAGAATGATGGTTTTCAGCTTCATCCATGTCACTACAAAGGACATGAACTCATTATTTTTTATGGCATAGTATTCCATGGTGTATATGTGCCACAATTTCTTAATCCAGTCTATCATTGATGGACAATTGGATTGGTTCCATGTCTTTGCTATTGTGAATAGTGCCACAATAAACATACATGTACAGTGTCTTTATAGTAGCATGATTTATAATCCTTTGGGTATATACCCAGTAATGGGATGGCTGGGTCAAATGATATTTCTAGTTCTAGATCCTTGAGGAATCACCACACTGTCTTCCACAATGGTTGAACTAGTTTACACTCCCACCAACAGTGTAAAAGTGTTCTTATTTCTCCACATCCTCTCCAGCACCTGTTGTTTCCTGACTATTTAATGATCGCCATTCTAAGTGGTGTGAGATGGTATCTCATTGTAGTTTTGATTTGCATTTCTCTGATGACCAGTGATGATGAGCATTTTTTCATGTGTCTGTTGGTTGCATAAACGTCTTCTTTTGAAAAGTGTCTGTTCCTGTCCTTTGCCCACTTTTTGATGGGGCTGTTTGATTTTTTTCTTGTAAATTTGTTTAAGTTCTTTGTAGATTCTGGATATTAGCCCTTTGTCAGATGGGTAGATTGCAAAAATTTTTTCCCATTCTGTAGGTTGCCTGTTCACTCTGATGGTAGTTTCTTTTGCTGTGCAGAAGCTCTTTAGTTTAATTAGATCCCATTTGTCAATTTTGGCTTTTGTTGCCATTGCTTTTTGTGTTTTAGTTATGAAGTTAAGGACTTCTTTTAAGGCAGGTCTGGTGGTAACAAATTCCCTTATTTGTTTGTTTGCAAGGGATCTTATTTCTCTTTTGCTTATGATGCTTAGTTTGGCTGGATATGAGTTATTGGTTGGATTTTCTTTTCTTTAAGAATACTGAAATTGGCCCCCAATATTTTCTGGCTTGGAGGGTTTCTTCTGAAAGGTCTGCTGTTAGCCTGATAGGTTTCCCTTTGTGGGTGACCTGCTCCTTCTCTCTAGCTGCCTTTAATGTTTTTTCTTTCATGTCGACTTTGGAGAATATGATGACTATGTGTCTTAGGAATGGTCATCTTGTATAGTATCTCACAGGGGTTCTCTGAATTCCCTGAATTTTAATGTTGGCCTTTCTCACAAGTTTGGGGAAACTTTTGTGGATGATATCCTCAAATATGATTTCTAAGTTGCTCATTTTCTCTCTGTTTCAGGAATGCCAGCGAGTCATAGATGTGGTCTCTTTACATAATCCCATATTTCTCAGAGGTTTTGTTCATTATTTTTATTATTTTTCGTTTAATTTTATCTGAATGAGTTAATTAGGAAAACCAGTCTTTGAGCTTTGAGATTCTCTTCACAGATTGGTCTATTCTGCTGTTAATACTTTCAACTATATTATGAAATTCTTGCAGCGAGTTTTTCAGCTCTATCAGATCAGTTGGGTTCTTTCTTAAAACAGCTGTTTTATCTTTTGGATACTGTATTGTTTTGTTGTATTCCTTAGAGTTTTTGGATTCAGTTTCTACTTTCTTTTGAATCTCAATGATCTTCATTCCTATCCATATTCTGAATTCTATGCCTGTCATTTCAGCTATTTCAGCCTGGTTAAGAACCATTTCTGGAAAACTACTTCAGTCGTTTTGAGGTAAGAGGGCACTGGTTTTTTGAGTTATCAGAGTTTGTGCACTCGTTCTTTCTCATCTGTGTGAGCTGATGATCATTTAGTCTTTGATATTGCTGATGGAGTTTTTGCTTTTATCTTCTTTGATACTCTTTGAGGTTTGATTGTGGTATAAGGTTGGTTCAATTGACTGGCTTCAATTCTGAAAGATTTCAGGGGGCCAAGGCTCAGTTCAGCACTCTTGGGCTACATGCTCTAACTCTGAGGAACTCGTACAGGGCCCTTGGCTTTGTTATCTGGCCTCTTGAGGTAAGGAACCTGCTGCGCAGGAGGGGCCAATGTGTTCTTAGTCCACTGGCCACACTCTGATGGGGGGGCGTGCCAGCCAAAGTGCTTCACTGGGGCAATGGCAACAGGATCCATACTCATTCACATGTGCCAACAGCTGCATTGGTGCATTGGGGTGCACATGCGTCAGTTGGGGTGGGGTGCCAGCAAAAACCTCTGCCTTAGTTTTCACAGATAGAACATACTGGCAAAATATTTTGGTGTTGTATTTTGGGCTGTGGTCCAGTAGATGGCGCTTAAGAGTGTTAGCAGCTAGACTCTTGGCTGCATGGCTCTTTGTGCTCTGTGGTAGCAGGGGAGAGAGATGACACCCTCACCTAATCTGCTCCTGGGTCTTGGAGGAGCCCCCTCCAATCACTGGCTTTATGCCTGCATTTCTTTTCTTGGGTGTTCTGGTCCAGAGAGGTCCCTCAGGCAGGAACCACGTTTGGCAGACAGGTAATATCCTTGCCCAGCTGGCCCTTCGGAGGGAGGTACATCCCATGCCTCCACTGGCCTGTGGCATCTCATCTCTCTCAGTGATCCAAGAGTGAGGGCTCCTCCCTGCTTGGGCATCACCCAAGCCAGCAAGTCTCACTTGGCAATGAGCAGCAGGAGTGGGTGGAGCCCACCTAATCTGCTATCCAAGTACTTCCTGGGGAACATGGGATTGTGCTTGCCTGCCGAGTTCAGGTAGAAGCAGTCTGCTGAGCTGTAAGCTCTAGCAGGCATGGCCCACCTGGCTACCAGTGGCAGGAGTGAGTGGGGTTGCCTGCCCTTCTGTCCAGGTGATTTTCAGGACAACAGAAGATCACTCCCCTTGGACTCAAGAGTTGCCCCTGTAAAACTTCTGGGTAGCTCTGTGCCTCAGTTTAGAAGTGTGGGGGATGGAGCAGGCATGGAGGAGAGCCAGGGGATTTTTTCATTCCCAGTCTTGCACAGGACCCCACGGGGCTCTCACTCACTTGCCTTTTCCCATTTTGGAGAGGTTCTTCTGGCCTCTGCACTCAGCCCAGACAGGATGGTGCCCAGCTTCACTCCTCTCTGCTCTCTATGTCTCCCTGCTGCCTTGATGGATCCCAATGTGGTTTTTTAGGTGATCAGCTTGTAGGGTCAGTGTTCACTAGTCAGTGAAAATGACACACGTGAACTGCTTCTAGTCTGCCATATTGACCCAAACTCCCCAACTTCCACATTTTTATAGACTGAAAGGCTTCTCATCATTTCATCTTTCTGATTATTTACATTTTCTAGCCAGTTGCATAGGTGAATATAATATTCCTGCTGAAAATAGCTTGAGAGTTAAGATCAGTGGCCAGGCACGGTGGCTCACACCTGTAATCCCAGCACTTTGGAAGGCCGAGGTGGGTGGATCACGAGGTCAGGAGTTCGAGACCAGCCTGGCCAACATGGTGAAACCCTGTCTCTACTAAATACAAAAATTAGTTGGGCGTGGTGGCAGATGCCTGTAATCCCAGCTACTCGGGAAGCTGAAGCAGGAGAATCGTTTGAACCTGAGAGGCAGGGGTTGCAGTGAGCCAAGACTGCACCATTGCACTCCAGCCTGGGCAACAGGGCCAAACTCTGGAAAAAAAAAAAAAATCAGTGTGGGTCCAAATCTCAAGTCTGCCCCTTTCCATTTAAGTAACCCTAGGCAAGTGTTTAACCCACTTCACCATCAGTTTCCATATCTTTAAAATAAGAATCACACTTACTTCATAGCATGAATGTGAGAATGACACTCTATGTCAAATGCCTAATACAAGTTGGCCCTCAATATTTACACTATTTTTTTTACTGTGAACATAACATGTACTGGGAGAATATATTTGAGCAGCATTTTGGAAGGAATACTAAAATGAGTAAAATTAATTCTTATAAATCCTTCAGAAGTATAAAGTCAGCTACAAGAAAACTAGACCATTTTTGGCCATTCACTGAAAAAATATTAATTGGTGTCTACTATGTGCCAGGCATTGTTCTAGGAGCTGGTGGTGTAGTGGTAGCCAAAATGAACAAGTCTGCTGGTTACATATATCTTACCTCTAATGAGAGGAAAAAGACAAGAAACACATAAGCACCTGAGCAAATAAAATAATCTTATAGGAATAAGAGAGCTACGAAGAAAATGAAACAGGGTCAGTGGGATGCAGAGTGGTGGAATACGCCAGGGAGGTTGAGCACAAGGGGAATGCTGATTTAGAGAAGCTGAAAGGGAAATCTTCTCTGGTATAACATGTGAGCTGAGACATGAAAGAGGAGAATAGCCTACAATAAACACAAATACCTAAGGTAAGACAGTTCTATGCAAAAGAAACAGGCCCTATTATAAAACAAGCCTGGTGTAATCAAGAGAGAGAGAAGAAAGGTCAGTGTGCATGGAGCACAGTGAATGTGAGGGAGCCCGGGATGACATGAATTCAGAAAAACAGACAGGAACCAGATTATGTGGGGTCTGGCGGCCCATGGAGAGGAATTTGGATTCTATTCTGATTTCAGGGAGCAGCCATTGGATATCTTTGGCAAGGGAATAATAAGGTCTGATTTAGGTTTTTTTTTAATTTTACTGGCTGTCGTATGGAGAATGGACTGTAGAAAAATAATGGAAGGTAAGAGTCCAGTCAGGTGGCTACTGAATTAGACCCAACAAGTGATAGCAGTGGTAATAAAGATGGTGAGAAGTTAACGGGCTTGAGACATATTGAAAATGTAGCTAAAGGAACTTGCTCATAGATGGTATGTGGGAAGCACTAGGAAAGAACAGAATCAAGGATACCTCCTAGGATTTTGGCCTGACAGCAGTGTGTTCCTCCAGTTGGGGAGCCCTAGAGAAGAGACTGTACTGCAGTAGTTGTGAGACATGCACTGTGGACAAACACTAAGTTTGCATCCCCTCTTCATCACCTGATCCTCTGTATCAATTTTCTTTTTGGTAAAATTAGAATCATAGCAGCACTTATTACTTAGATGTGCCTTACGGATTAAATTAATAAACACGTGTAAAGTACTTAAAACAGTACCTGGTGTTAGTTATTATTAAGGGGATGGGGAGGGTGGGAGCAAGAATTCTCTTTTACAGTTGCTACATCTATGATGCCTTTTAGATGTCCAAGTAGAGATGTGCAGGCAATAGGGTATTCGAGTCTAGAGTTCAGAGAGATGTCGGGAGGAAAGATATAAATCAGGAACTCAATAGCATATTGATAGTATTTAAATTCCTGCCACTGGATAAAATCATCTAGGAAAAAACAGTAGAGAAGACAGTAAAAGAGGATCATCCCTGGGGTATGTCACCGTGAAGGTCATGGCCACATATACTTAGATTTCACAGAAATGATTTGAGAGTCTAAATGAATTCTTTATTTCACTCTTTATTTTTAGGGAACATCCTATTCCTAAATTAATTCATGAAAGTCTCATTTGAAGTTCTGGATCACAAACTGCCCTCCATTTTACATTTCACCCATATGTTCTCCCATCAGATTATAGGTCCCTCATGGTGATGTTATGTGCCATATTTTTTTAATGTCCTTCACTCTTCCTGGCAGAGTAATACACATAGGCTCCCTCAATAAATGTCTGTTGGAATAATTATTTAAAGAAATTATGATGAATAATCTGTGTTTTCCATGGCACCATACGAAGGACTAGCTACTGAGGACATGAATTATTTTGCTCTAAGGAAGAAGATAAACTGAACTCATTTTATTAGGGAGAAAATGTGAACCCTGTGGAAAAGCAAAGATGAATCTAGGCTTATAAATAAACTTATCTTCCTAAAACCTATCTTTTTCTACTGCACAAGGAAGGGGTGTAAAGTGAAAAGATAATGAGGCTTTAGACTTAGGCAAACTTGCGCTCAAATCTCCCATCTATATAAGTTGTGAAGCCAGAACAATTTACTTACGCATGTGAACCCATCTCATCTTTAAAATAGGAATGATAATAATACCTACCTCATGGAGTTTGAAAAGGTCTAAATGAGTTTTGTGATGTGAACAGGGTCAGGTGATGCATGCACATGCAATGTGTGGCATTATAGAAGAAGAACCCTAAAGTTCGAGAACCCATATCTTTTATGGCATAAATTGGATACTCACATATTAGTTTCCTTATCTCTCCTAAAAAAATACACTATATTTTTATGCAAGGTTTTTGCACTTATGAATTCATTATGCTCAGGACATAGCTCACAATTATGTGCATATAAAACTCAGTTTATTTTTTAAATGATGCATACAATGCAAGTGATTGTGTGTGTGTGAGAGAGAGAGATCTGTAGATACAAAAGTACATTGCAGTATAAAAAATGTACTTAGTTTTACATACATAAATTTACTTCTTTCTTAATGAAAATATATGTGTGACAAGATCCTTCATATGTAACAGGAGGGATTTCTTACACTGTAGTAATTTGCTGCTTTTAAACAGACTTAGCAGCATCCAGAGGCAAAGGCTGTTATGGTCTCATTATTTCCTGCCCCCCAGAGGATGAACTGTGCTAATTAAGTACATTTAAAGGGAAAAAATTCCTCTTTGCTGTGTCCCCATTATGCTACTGTCTCTTTACTTCCTGATGCTTGTTACAATTTATTAACTGTGAATTATACCTGCCAGTAAATTAACCCTTCTTTCTCCACTCAATTTGTCAGATAAAAAAGTTGCATAAAGTTAAAAGCCAGCCAACTGGCTTCCTGAGAATATAGATATGGAACAATTTCCTGCAGCATTGAGCCTCAGAAGAATTTAACAGCTTTGGTGAATCTAGTACCAATGCTCATTTTCAAGCCAGGAGCAAACACATAAATCATGTTCAGCACAATGTACCTGCCTTTAGAAAGCTGTTTACAGCCATGTATATTTATTAGTTTTCCGTGATTTCAAGCAGTGTGTTTTCTTTACCCTCTCCTTTTCCTTGCAAGCACACACACAAATTCCTATCACAAAGTCTCTCTGGTACGTCATAAAACACAGCCTTTGGGGGTGATTATTTTTCCCGAGTATTTTTACATCCTCGTGCCAATGCTTCAGATAGTACCCTAAATTAACCGTATCTTTTGCTGTCCATGGATACTTACAAGTTTCCTTTTGCCACTTGTCAAGAGCAGTGAAGAGTCTTGAGATTTCACTTGCAAACTAACAAGTCACCCTGACATAGTTTCATGGTTGCTGGCAGAAGGTGCAACACTCTTAGATCAAAGAGAAAAGGACTTTATTACTCACAGCATTAGCGTCAGCCAGAGTAGCAGCATTTGAACTGGTTCTCCAAGTTCTAATTCCTACAGGGTGATGTGAAGAGTGCCAGATGATACCTGCACATACAGTGGGTTGCATTATAGGAGATGAACTCTAAGCTTAGGGAAACCAAATATTTTATAATGGACAGTAAGCCTGAGTGACCTTTGCCACAGAAGTAAATATTGTCTTTTTATGCTGCAAAATAAACAAAATTGTTCTTTACTACAAAGGAAGACACTATCTCTATCTTCCAAGGCTGTTTTTACAGATGTCCTCGAAACAACAGTACAGAGCAAAGGCACTAAGTGTCTCTGCCCACAAGACATGCATAAATGTAAGAGTACTGTATTAGTCTGTTCTCACATTGCTATGAAGAACTACCTCAGACTGGGTAGTTTATAAAGAAAAGAGGCTTAATTGACTCACCGTTCCATGGGCTGTACAGGAAGCATGGCTGGGGAGGCCTCAGGGAGCTTCTAATTATGGCAGAAGGCAAAGGGGAAGTAGGCATATCTTACATGGCCAGAGAAGGAGTAAGAGAGAGGTAAGGGAGAGGTGCTACAGTTTTAAACAACTAGATCTCATGAGAACTCACCCACAATCACCAGAACAGCAAGCAGGAAATCAACCCCACATGATTCAGTCACCTCCCACCAGGACCTTCCTCCAACACTGGGAATTATAATTTGACATGAGATTTGGGCAGGGACACAAATCCAAACCATATCAAGTACCATGAATTATTTTAAAACACCACTGATGCTTTTTCTTCATGAATGTGTATTACAATTTAATAGTGTTTTCAATACATGAGTTTTTACAGTTAATATGGACTTAGTAACTTGAATACATATCCCAAAATCAAGTCTTCTTGAAAAGAATACCCTAAAATCCTTTCTTAAACTAAATGGAAATTCGATTTTTAGTAAATGTACTTAATCTATGTGTAACTCAATTTCCTCACCAGTATAATGAAATAAATATAATACTTAATTCGATTTATCATTGAGTAGATTAAATGAGATAGTCCATGTAGAATGCTTAACACAGAGCCTGGTATTCATTAAGTGTTCATTTCTCCATAAATGTTAATTTTAATTAGAATTAATTGTCAGTACCCTTTGATGAGAGGTACTTAAAATACCCCCTTCACTAAACCACCACCATTGAGCCCACTTCCAAATGTACCTTGGGAGTGCTGGTTTGCCTTTTGTTGGTATAGAGGCATTCATCAGGAAAGGGTAGAGATATAAGAAAGTAATATTCTTGAAGACTTATTATGTGTTTTTAGTTGACTATGTGACCTAGTGCTTTCATGTATTATTTCATTCCTTCTTAACAGCATTCTCATAAAGAATGCATTATTTTTTAGATGAGTGGACTGAGATTCAGACATTACTGAAGGTCACACCATTTGTAATGGAAAAGCAGGAGTCAAACTCTGTCTCACTCTAGTCTGACTCTGTGCCTTTACAATTTTTAACCATTCAGTCTTATTTTCCTAAACAATCTTTCTATCTTTTGGGACTAACTATGCCTTTGTGGCAGAAAATCCTCTCTACTCTGTAGACTCCACTGCCAATGAGAACAATAGGTTCACAGTGGAAAGAGAGATTATGCCTCCACCTGTATTCTTCTAAAAATGATATCCATCTCTTCATTTTTGACCTTTTTTGAGGAAATGACAAGATGTAAGTCAGAGGATACAAAGTAGTAGATATGTAGCATGAACAAGTCTAAAGATCTGATGTACCACATGAGAACTATAGCTAATAAAATTGTACTGTATTTGGGATTCCTGCTAAATGAGTAGGTTTTAGCTACTCTTGCTATAAAAAAAACAAAATAGGTAACTATGTGAGATGATTGATATGTTATTTGCTTCACTATAGTAATCATTTTACTATCTATATGTGTCCCATAACATCATTTTGTTTATCTTAATTATACACAATAAAATTGATTTTTAAAAAAATAGTATCCACGATGTGTTAGGCCCAAGCAACTTATGGCCCAAATGCCCCTTTTTGTACCAAAGCCTATTTCTGGATCCATAGGCTCAGTCAACATGTTTTTCTCACTCTTTTTGAAAGTATCTGATTTCTAGTTTAGTGTTTCTGAAATCTCTCTCAGGAACTTTAATGACAGTGTGACATCTTTGAGAAATGCAAGCATGAGCTCTGTTCTGTCATATGTTCGTTTTACAAGGGGCATTACATTAAACAGAAAATATGAAGTGATAATAAGCCTGCAATAATAACAAAATCCTCATTCAGGAAAATGAAAGAACTTGTGTTTTACTTTTAGAGATAGACTCTTACTATTACACTAACACAAACAAATAAAGGTTAAAAACATGCCTTTTTAACTTAGTTCCATAGGAATTTTGTTGCTTACCAACTCTGCCCGAAAGCCAATTAAACATTATTTAAAAACAACTGGAATGGGCCAAGCACGGTGGCTCACGCCTGTAATCCCAGCACTTTGGGAGGCCGAGGTGGGTGGATCATGAGGTCACGAGATCGAGACCATCCTGGCTAACATGGTGAAACCCCGTCTCCACCAAAAATACAGAAACAAAATTAGCCGGGCATGGTGGCAGGCACCTGTAGTCCCAGGTACTCCGGAGGCTGAGGCAGAGAATTGCTTGAACCCAGGAGGCAGAGGTTGCAGTGAGCTGAGATCATGCTATTGCACTCCAGCCTGGGCGACAGAGCGAGACTCCGTAAAAACAACAACAACAACAACAAAAACTGGAATGAAAACCAATATAGGGAAATAATCTTAACATTAGAATCAAGTATGCGGAATTAAGTTTTGTATCTCCTAAAATCTTTATTGACAGTAGCAGACCATATCAAAAGTCTTCTGAAATGCTTCTAGCGCTCTCAAAAATGCTCCACATCAAGAAACTTTTAAGATAAAATAAAATAAATGCCTAGTGGAAGAGTTCAGACAACAGTCCCAAAACTGCCTGAAGACATTCAGAATTCCTCTATAATCTTTACACAGATATTAAGAGAAAAAAAAGTACTAATAGAAATTGTTCTGGTTTGTAATTGCAAGTATAATCACACAGTTCCTGAAAATAATAGATTGATGTTATAATATTGGGCAAGCCAATCAATGAACACAATATGCAGAATGATAAGTGGTGAAAAAAATGCTGCAACCTTTTGTTGATAACATTGCTGAATCCAAACTCCAACCCTTGTTCAAGGTGAACACTCTCGTTTCATTGTTGGGTAACAATTTTATATATGCTTCTCTTTGGGTTAGGTAGTGGCTTGTTGTTGTTATTTGTTTTTTGCTTGCTTTGCCCTCTTTAAAATTTTTAGAGGAAAAAAACATAACAGATACATAACATGGTCTCATGAGAAAACCAGAACACAAAGCCATGAAATGAAGAATTTCATTCTGTCAACCTGTTTAGCTTTCCCTGGGAGTTCAATCACCGTATGGGCTTTTATGTGTTCCGCTGAGCATTTACTGAGAACATCAGCCATTATGGGCTGCTGCCTAGCTACGTGGTCATGTCATTACTTCGCATTTATCTGGAATCCTCTATTCTCTCAACAGACATTTTTATTCTGTTCCATATGACTACCATTGTGAGAAAGCTTTGTTATTTTACTTGAATGCGGCAGTGAGTAGGTCTTTATTTTTTCAGGAACATACTCCTCCCCTGTAGCTGTACCTGAAAATTAGGTGACTTTCTCACAGCTTTTTCAAACCCATAAATCTTCTGTCCCTTTCACGCAATGTACTTACTTATATTTCAATTTTAGCATCTTGCAATGAAGTCTGATTCCTAGACCTTGTTTAAACTTTGGGCTGTTTTTAATTTGTGAATCGTTTTGGAAATTTTTCTTTGCATTGAGTTATAAAATGTAGACTAAAACTCTAGCAATGTAGTAAAATCTTTTCAAAGTTTGTCTTTCATTTATTGATCTGATCCAGATCCTCTTGTGTGCATCACCCTAGAAACCTTCAATTTAATCCATTTTTTTTCAGTACCCCTAACATCTTAAAACTTAGTCATTCAGACACCACCCACCCGCCCTCTGACACCTTCTTCCTGATTGAAAGAGGCATTTATGTATATGAGTCACCTCCTGCCAGCTTCACAGGAATTACATAAAAGCAATCTGCCAACCATCTTGGCCTAAGGACAAAAAATCACATTTAGTGTCAAAGTAAAAGTCATTCTTGCTTGTTGGAAAATCACAATAGAGCACTTTAGGACCTTAACTCACAGGACATCAGGCCTTAATCTACAGTCTATACTACAAATGAGGGAACTCATAAATGCTATGCTTTCATCGGTTTGGATAAGCTTCTTGGCCTAATAATCCTAAAACCATTTTAAATGCTTTTTGTAGTTGAAAATGAAAGGCTAATTCATATTCAGGAAAGATTACACATATATTAAGGGGAGAATGTGGACTAAGAAATAAACATAATATTAGCAAAACACATTATCTTTCCATGCTAATACAAAAATATTCATGCGGAAAGTTATTTAAAAAGCACTGCTTATGGCAGGAAAGGTGGTTTTATGGTCTAAGAAAAATGAATTGAAAGATTTGCCTAGATAAATTGTTATAACTAGAAATATTGGTCAGGATATTTTTAGTTTTTTTTTGTTTCTAGACAAGACAGCTTAGACCATATGGAAATATGGGCTTAAATCTCCCATTTAACCTCTTATTTACTGTGTGGGTTTAAGGAAATCTCTTAACATATCTGAGCTTTGGTTTCCTTAAATGTAAAGTGGTGAAATCGTGCATGCCTTCTCTCTCTTGAGTTGTTTTAAAGATCACATAGATGATATGTAAAAGGACAATGTAACTTTTATGTTTGTGTAATTGCTTATAATTCTCAAAAAGCTTTTACATATCATCTCATTTAAGTTGGCTACTGTTTTTGCAAGATCACTACGAAGGCAGGGAAAGTCTTAACTCTTTCTAGCTGATAAAAAGAATCCTGGAAGATCCCCTGTATTCCATATCCTTTCCCTTCCCATCAGCACTTCCACCTATACATTCACAGATTCATGGAACCTGAAAGGAAGTCCCATTGTGTTTCTCAGACACACATTTCTCTCAGCTGTGAATATCTCTAATCAGTTCCAGATTATCCTAGGAATTTGAGCCTGGCACAAATCATCACTGTCTACTAGAATTGAAATTTTGGCTGCCAACCTAGAGCTTCTCCCATGTCCATACTTGACATGTATGATTGGGCAGGGGGAGGGAGGATGAGAATGTGTGTCTCTAAAATGCATAAGTCAAACCTTGCATACAAGGTTTTCTCTCTCTGTTACAAAGGACAGCACACAGAAAATTAAAGTACACACTTAAGGCCAGTACAGACTTATGACACTTCTCCCAAGGAGAGACAGTTCCAACTCAGAAGTCTAGATTTTAGTGCATGGGAGGTTGACCTTACCAGTTCTTGAATGGGATAGGTTTCTCCATGTAGAACCTGTGGAATGTAGTTAGATTCAATTGGAGACTATCTCTCATAACAAGGAAACTCACCATATGAGGGATGTTAGAGGAGAGTTATAACATTGTATCATTTTTTTCTTTCTTTGGTTTCAATTTCCACCTTTATTCAGATGAAGCTGAAAATAAGTGGAACAGTTGGCAATAAAACCTTAGCCACTAACTTGAATTTTTTGTGAAATGCCAGTCAAGTAACAGGAATGACAGACATGTAAGTAAGCCCCAGTAGTATCCATTTTTAAAAATAGGTACTGTGAATAAAAATAATAGCAATTAGAGAACTTTAAATCATATTTTAAAGGATACCATCTTAAAATAATCACTATTCAGAATTTGATGAAAGTAAAATTTTAGGGTTATCTTCAGTTACTCATGTTCAAATAATTTTCTGTGACTAAAACTTTGGTCAAAATAGAAAATGTGTTTTTTCCTAGGATGATCTAAAGGTATTTATTGTGGATGGAAAGAATTACAGAATACAAATAATATGAAACTCAAAATTACATCAACCAAATGCACTTTGTTTTCTCAGCTGACTCAAAATAATGAGTAGCCAAGGTAATATCGGCTGCACATCATACCTTCTCACAGCACCAGGATACCTGAGGAAACAACACTTCACTCCTAGTCTAGTCAGCGCCTTTGCAATTTTTCTTGGAATGACGTTAGCTTTTACATAACCCATAGTAGCAAGCTTGTGAAACAAAGAAACCGCAATTTAGTTTGGGGTAACTCTAAAATGTTTGTGTTCAAATTACCAATAAGACTGGTTTTCATGAAGGGTCTTTCTAAAATACACTGTCTAAGCCAGTGTGCGTATTTTCATCCATATTTTCAAACAGAAAAATTAAGAACAAGACAGACAGTAACTTTCTTGACAGTTATGCCTTGGTTGAGAAGTTTAGGTATTAACTCACAGCTTCCATGTCTAGACCGTTGCTGGCTCTCTGATAGTTAATTGCCTCTATTATGATATTATCATTAGAGTCCCCTTAAGATAGACAAAAGAAAACTGTAGGTTTCTAGGTCTACTCAATTAAAGCAATTGAGTTTCATAGTTTCAGGAAATGACCAATTTAACTCCTATCTGGAATTTGTGATATTGGAAACATTTGTGGAAAAGGAACATGTTCTAAAGTATTTTGAAAGTTTCTTAACCAGTTTTTCTCTAAATCATTGTTCTATAGTAAACACAGACATGGACAAAATGAACTCCTAAAGATATAAATTTGGAATTTTAAATTAAGATATAATTTATTTGGAAACAAAATAAGTGGATTTTTAAATCCTCTCTTAGTAATAGAACATCTATTATGTTCTCCAGTGGTATGCAGACAGTAATGTAGAACTTAAGGGGTTTATATAGTTACCTAGACAATTTTATCATTTACTACATTTTTTTGAAGTTATCTTTGTAAAGAAAAAAAACTTTTTCCATTAAGGAATACATGTTATCCTGGACTTCTGGTGTCACTAAAAGGTCATTGATTTACATCTGAACTGGGTCACTGAAAGCAAACGACTATGTGGTGGCCTAAATAGGTAAAATCGTGACATCTTTCCCAGTTTAAGAGTCATCTGACCAATTATAACTCAAAATTTAAATCAAACCTACAAGTTATTATTAGAAGAAATACTGAGATTGGTCTGAGGTTACAACATAAACAAATGTGATCTTAGATATTGGTTAATTATTTCAAAGACTAAAACATTGAAGTTTATGTTTTATGCTTCACCTGTGTATATTTGAATGCCCCACACCAATTATACATAAGATCTGGAGTGTATTCCCAACATCTTCCCAAATGAAAGACCTATGAAAAAGTATTTCATAAAAGGTGATATATTTAGAGTGAGAAGGGCTTTATGTAAGGAGGAGCACATTATTCATCCTGAGCAGATGAAAAGTAAGACATAAACTTTGAGAACAAGGTGAAAGCAGAGGTGATAACTATAAAAGAATATCTTGTCAAAGAAGAAGCCCATGTCAAGCTTACTCCATCATGGAGATAAATATCAGCCCTGCTTTTGCTCAAAGAGCACACCTAAGAGGAAAAGGCACAAAGGTTAGAGTGCCAATAGAAAAAGACCACCTGCCACTTACCACAAATGAATAAAACAAATATATATCCATAGTCCATGGGGCAACCATGGCAAAGGACCATCTGATCCTCACGACATTGTCTTAAAGCATTCCTTACATCCCCATTAGGAATAAGAAGCCGTTAAAACCACCTATACCTACACCTATATAACTAGCACATTCCTGCTGACAGAGCTTGGAAGACATTGAGCAGTTCTGCATTTGATCCTACTTTTTTCACAAAGAGGTGAATATCAAATATTTTAAACAGCAAGTTAAAGTTTCAGAGCAAATATAATTTAAAATTTGGTTCTGCTTTGGGAAATCTGTTTAGGAGGCATTTGTAAACAGTTGAAAGGCTCATTCTAAACTGGAATGGATTGCCCCATCCTACCAATGCCCCTGAGATGAATATGAAGTCAGCAATGGGAGTTTTTTAATTCTATGATAATTGGCTGGGAGTTCTTTGACCTTTAATTAAACAAAATATGAATTAATGAACTTTCTATTTACAGCAGAGGCTTGAAATGGTACAAGTTGGGATAACAATCAAAACAAGATGCTATTTTTTCACTAACAAATAAATACAAAACATGATGTTGAAATCTGCATACTGATATTGATCTAATTATTTATTCCGAACCTGTAATTTTTCATCTTTCTTCACTCGAAGGAAGAAAAAACATCAGGAAAAAAAGGAGCTATTTCTTCTTGGATATATATGTCACACATAAGCAATTTTCAAATGTCTCATGAGCTGGTCTCAGTATTAAAAGAGGCTTCTTTAGCAGAATTTCAGACAAAAATTCTAGAGCCTTTATAACATAGAAGAGTTTTATGAAAGGGTCTGATTGGATGAGATGTAAAGAGATAAAATATGTACATAGTTACAATTATATTTTACAAATTAAACAAAAAACTTTTTTCTTGTTTTGCTTTTTTGGTTTTATGCCTTAACTGGTGAACATTTAAAAATATGCTGTTAGATGAGATCGTGCCACTGCCCTCCAGCTTAGGTGACAGAGAGAGACTCCATCTCAAAAAAAACCAAAAGTGCTGTTAGAATATGGACACAAAGAAGAGAACAGTAGATATAGATACCAGATATAGATACTTGAGGGTGAAGAGTGGGAGTAGCGTGAGGATGAAAAACTACCTATTGGGTACCATGCTCATTACCTGGGTGATGAAATAATTTGTACCCCATAGCCCCACAGCACACGATTTACCCATGTACAAACCTACACATGTATCCCCTGGACCTAAAATAAAAGTTGGAAAAAAAATTTAGGGATCATTAGCAGATCATTGCAAAATCTGCTAGGATTTTGCAGATAAACCATAAGATCCCTCGAAAATATTTTTCTTTGTAGAAACCATGTGAGTCTATACAGCAGGGTCTCAGGAGTATGAGGGATAGGCAGTAATATGTTCATCCTCCTGTTTAGTGAGAGAAACTTCCCTGCAACAGTTTGAGAAATTAAGCATGGCAGTTTCGAAGGTATCTTCCAGCTCTAAATCCTTCTTTGTGATAATCATGAGTAATGTGATGCATCCTTACTCTGACCCCAAGCAGAGGATTCTCTACTCAGGTTCTGGTGGCCAAACCTGCTTTCACTCACTGAGGGAATGGAAGAGTATTTCTATGAAGGAACTCCTGGGATCTCTACCCTTTCCTGTTACAGTAGCAATATGTTTGTGCCCCGCTATCACCACCACATCTACTGAACTAGAGCCCATATAGACCTAATATTAGTGCCCAAAGTATTGTTGTGTATTTTTTATATTTGTATTATAATTGACTTCATTTTATATCTCTATATTTTTTCTTTTTCTTAATCACTTATATGCAATGTCTATCATATTTATTGTTATACATACTTATGATGACTTTAAATCCTTTTTATAGAATTGGGATATAGCATTAAAATTTTATTGTAATGATTATGTTTCCAGCTATGAGGCTTTAAATATTATGTAGTCCAAAACTTACAACTCTGTGAGGTAGGTATTTTCTTATTTATTTATTTATTTATTTATTATACTTTAAGTTCTAGGGTACATGTGTACAATGTGCAGGTTTGTCACATATGTATACATGTGCCATGTTGGTGTGCTGCACCCATTAACTCGTCATTTACATTAGGTATATCTCCTAATGCTATCCCTAAGGTAGGTATTTTCATTATTTTTTTTTTTAGAACAAGGAAACTAAGATTCGGGAAAGGCACTTGCCAAGGGGAAAAGTTACTCAGTGTCCTTAGAGCTAGGATTCAAGCCCAGGAAACTTCCCTCTAAAAACCATACTATTAATTATCTTTCTCAAGAACCTTCCAATTAGAATATTGTCAGAAAGTCACAATAAGTTATTTTGGTACTTGATTAGGCATGAAATCTTTGTCAGATAGCAGGCCATTTCTGATTCTGATTCCTCAAGTCAGCTGGCCTTTTCTCTTTCCTTCTTGAGTCATTATCTTTTTGCTTTTTCTACTGTCCCTTCACTGACCCTCCAAACTTCCAGTCCACCTTCTCTGGAAATATCTTTCCATAATTTTAGTTCCTTTTTTGGCCCCAGAAATGTACCTCAGCTTCAGGTCTAAACTACTCTAAACTTCGGGTCAGAGGCATTAATTAATTTGTTTATTCATTCAATAAATATTTATGAGTGCCTACTACATAGCACTGGGCAAACTGTAGTGAATGGAACAGACATGCTCCCTGTTCTCATGTTTCTTATGTTCAATAGGAATAGATAACACTAAACAAGTAAGTATATAGCATAACGTATCAGACACTGGCAGGTGTTGTGGAGAAAATAATGCAGGGCAAAGGAAACAGAGAAGTCTGAGCCTCAGAAAATAGAGAAGTGTTGTTACGTTTATAAGGATGTCCAGGAAAAGCCTGTCTGATAAGGTAATATTTGAGCAGAGACATAAAAGAAATGTGAATTTAAAAGTGATGCTCTGAGGAAGAGACTTAGGGGCAGAGAAAAAGAACAGCATGAGCAAAGGCCCAGAAACAGGAATAATCTTGTGTTTCCCTAACAATGAGAAGGGCTGTGCGCTGGAACTGAGTGAGAATGAATGGATTCCTAAAATTGCTTGACTTATCTATAATTCATTCAAGAATGGCATTTGACTTCTAAAATAGCCATTTTCCAGAAAATTTATTTTAGATTATATTAATTTTTTATACATATGTTTATTGCTTCACAGAATAAAAAAGGCTTTTCCCAGATATTATCTCCTTTTCTCCTCAAAACATGCTGTCACTGGATCATGGGTCTAATTTGATTTGATTATCCCAGCAACTGACACAAGACATGATGCATAGTAAGCACTCAATAAATGTATATGGAATTAATTAGTTGATGTATTAATTCTGCGGCACAATTTCTAATTGTTCACCTTTACCATGTTCATTATTATTGAACATCAGTGATGGGACTATAATTCAGTGAAGCTTCAGAAGCTATAAAGATTTATCCAGCCATTTGCCTGTACCGTAACTTATATATGTATCTAATTTTTGTGCTGATTTACACTTTTTCTGCCTAACTCTTCCATTAAGTTCTTTAACATCTTTCTTTGCAATCAGTTTATGTATATTCCTAACTTATCGTATCTAATCTGCTATATTCTTGGAAACCAGATCACAGGCCTGTTAGACCTATATGTATGTAAAATAAAGTGACTTTTAAGTGAGAGCATGAAACCCTTTCTTAAAGAATAAATTTGCCTTAGTTCATTTGTACTGCTACAACAAAATGCCACAGACTGGGTAATTTATAAATAATAGAAATTTAGTTCTGGGAGCTGGAAATTCCAAGGTCAAGGCACCAGCAGGTTCAGTGTCTAGTAAGGGTTAAGTGTCTCTGCTTCCAAAATGGAACCTTGTTGCTGCATCCTCCAGAGGGGACAAACACTGTATTTTCACATGGCAGAAGGGATGGGAAGAAGCAAGCCCACTTCCTCAAGCCTTTTTATAAGGTCATTGATCCCAATCATGAGAGCTCCACTGTCATGATTTAATCACCTCCTGAAGGCCTCACTTCTTAATACTACCACACCGGCAATTAAGTTTCAACATATGTATTGTGGGGAACACATTCAGACCATAGCAAGATTCACTAACTTTACTACTTGCTTCCTAACAGCTGTTCTGATCTCATAGGCATTTTGCTTATTTTTGCATCTGCAATGTAATTCTAGTGGATTAAAGTTGTTAGGAACAGTATACAATTGTGCCTTTCCCCCAACTTGCATTCAAAGAAAATTATAAAGCATTTCATCCCATCAAACATATAATCTATGGTATAATCTAAAGCCACATTAAGAGGTTATTCATCACACCAGACTGATCTCATTTACCAGAAGTAGCCACAGCTTACAGGTTTGTCTGAGCCCTTCTTTTTCCTCACTGAAGCAAGGGTTCCCAACCAATATTGATGATCTACCCACTTGGTGCAACATGATTGTAAATGTGCCCCTTGTTTTGGGGTACACTTAATGTGTCCTTTCCATAGAAGTCATTATCTCTATTTACCCTTTAGTTACCCTATACAAATTTTCAGTCAAATAGTATTCTTTCCTCTTCTGACTAAGAATTTTTTGGCATTACCAGTAATTCATTTATTCTTTCATTCTTTCAGCAAGACTCTATTGGGAGCCTACTACATGCCAAGCACTGCTCTGGGCACTGCAGATTTAGCATTGTAGAGGCAGAGGTTACCTTTATTCTGTTAGCTAAATGAATAGCTCTAAGGGTAAGAGCTAAATAGATGGCTATAAATAAAGGTACACCAATAGTAATAGCGATAAATTCTATGAAAAAATAAAGCAGAGAATCCAGATATAGCGTGATAGGCTGAGCATTTATTTAAAAGAGGGTGGTCACAAAAAATATATAAGCATGTGAAGTGATGGACATGTTAATTAGCTTAATTTCACCATTTCACAAGTACATTTATTAAAACATCACCTTGTACACTATAAATACATGCAATTTTTATTTGTCAATTATACCTTAACAGAGCTGGGTGAAAATTTAAAAAAAAGAAAAAAGAGTGGTCAAGGAAAGCCTCACCAAAGAGGTTATGTGTAAGTGGAGACCTGAAAGAGTAAGGAAGTAAACCACGTGAGTATTTAGGGAGAGCATATCCTTAAGAGGAAACAGAAAGACTAAAACCTTGAGGTGTGAACAAACTTGATATGTTCTAGGAGTAGCATAAAGGCAAGTATGTCTAGAGCATAGTGAGTAGGAAAGGAAATGATACAATATAAGGCCTAAGGCAAGGACCAAGTAATGTAAGGATTTTTGAACATCAGTTGTCACTACTTCCCAACAGTTCATTGTGTGTTTGACTTGGTGCTACTTCTGGACAGTTTTCTTAAAGTCAGTGTAAAGAGCATAGGACATGTATTGCAAATAATTTTGGTAGGGTAACTTGCATGATATCATATTAATAAAATTCAGGAGAAAACATGGAGACAACAGTACTCACAGTTGTACATTCTGTTTTTTTTTTTGTGGTTGTTGATGCAGGTGAAATTCACTTATGTAAAATTAACTATTTTAAAGTAAACAATTCAGTAGCATTCAGTATATTCACAGTATTGTGCAACTACAACCTCTGTCTAATCCAAAACATTTTCATCACCCCAAAAGGAACCCCATCCTCATTAATCAATTGCACCCAATTTTCCCCTACACTGGCAACCACCAATCTACTCTCTCTATGGCTGTACGTACTCTAGATATTTCTTGTAAATAGAAGCATACAATATGTGGCCATATATGTTTGGTTTCTTTCACTTAGCATAATGTTTTTGAAGTTCATCTATGTTATAACATGTATCAGTACATAATTTGTTTTTATAGTTGAATATTTCATTGTATGTACATAGCCAAATTTGTTTCTCCATTCATCCACAGATGGACATTTCAATTGTTTCTACTTTTTAGCTATCATGAATAGTACAACCATGAACATGTATGTAGAAGTATTTGTCTGAACACTGTGTTTTGTTCTTGTGGTACATACCTAGAAGTAGAATTGCTAGATCATATGGTAATTCTATGTTTAACTTTTAGAGTACTCACCAAAATGTTTTCCAACGGGGCCGAACCACATTACAGTCCCACAGCACTCTGATTCTTAAACTACCTCTATATACAGATGCTCTTTGAAATACAATGGGATTATATTCTCATGTATTGAATGCATATCACTTTTACACCATCATAAAGCTGAAAAATCTTTACTTGAACCATCATTAAACCAGGGCTTGTCTGTTCTCTGCAAGCTCTTGCTTCCTCATACCTTATCTTCCCTAGATTGGAGCTGTTTATACTGAGTTATCATACTTTGCCAAAACTGATAACCTGATTAGCTGGTTCTCCCAAACCAGCTGAAATGGACTTTAATTAGAAAAACTAAGAAAAATAAAATTAATAAAAATATAAAGCTAAACTTTAGAAGCTAAAATTCTGTTGTATAATTTCTAACCCAAACTACCCTAGTCATGATATATATAAAAGACAGACGGATAGACAGATAATCTTCTATTGATTCTGTTTCACTAGAGAACCCCAATACATACTCCATTATGGCTAGAGTAGATAGATAGATAGATAGATAGATAGATAGATAGATAGATAGATAGATAGATGATAGATAGATAGATAGACAGAGAGTTAGGCAGATGTATTATAAGGAATTGGCTTATGAGGTTATGGAGGCTGAGAAGTCTCAAGATATGCAGGCAGCAAGCTGGAGATCCAGCAGAGCTAAGTGTGTAGTTCCTGTCCAGGTTTGAAAATCTGAGAACCAGGAGAACTGATAGTGTGCATTCCAGTCTAAAATCTGACAGGTTCGATACTCAAGAGTCAATGTTTCAGTTTAAATCTAAAGATAGGAAAAGATCAATGTTCCAGCTCAAGGCAGTCAGGCAGAAGGAGCTCCCTCTTACTTGCAAAATAGTCAGTCTTTTTGTTCTACTTAAGACTTCATGTGATTGGATGAGGGCCACCATCTTTAGAGAAGGCAATCTGCTTTATTCAGTCTACTAATTGAATGTTAGTCTCATCCAAAACATCCTCACAGACACACCCATAATAATGTTTGACCAATTATCTGGGAACCCCATAGCTCATTCAAGTTCTCATGTAATGTTAACCCTCACAGAGTACTTTTGAGCCAGCACAATTTATAGGACCTCAACTGAATTCAGATGGCCCTTATATAACCCATGTTGTCTAGAGTATTTCTTATTGGAGAATCCACAGTATCTGTTAATTATGAGGCTTATGAAATCATTGATTAGCTGAATTATTTCCTTACTGTGTACCAGTAACTGTACCAAGAAGTGAACACCAAAGATTTCATACTCAAAAGGAAAAACAAGTCATAAATAA
Organism: Gorilla gorilla gorilla; assembly: GCF_029281585.2. Classification (NCBI taxonomy): domain Eukaryota; kingdom Metazoa; phylum Chordata; class Mammalia; order Primates; family Hominidae; genus Gorilla; species Gorilla gorilla. The sequence continues at coordinate 138,522,469 of NC_073227.2, forward strand.
ATAAATTAGAAACTACCTTGAACTATTTGAAATCAAGGAATAGAACAGTGATTCTTAACAGTGTGGTATAATGTCCCCTATATCAAAATCACCCAGGGTACGTTGCCTTTGCTCAAGATGATTGTTCTGAATCTCTGGGTTAGGACCCGGAAGTCTACATTTTGTTAAGTTTCCCAGATAATCTTTATGTACATAGAAGTTTGAGAAGCACTGATAGGAAATGCTTTTATTTTAGCAATTTTCAAAATAATTTGAAATCAAATGTTTTCTAATTACTTTTTCCAATTTGAATTATGTTGAAATTCTTCACCAAGATTCAAAACAGTTTATGAAAATAAAATAGTAAATAAATGTTCTACAATGGCCATTTTCAAATCTTTATGAGTTTATTGCCTTACTAGATCAATCAAAATTCATTCATGTTCCCATTCAATAAATACTTACTTTCCCTTCTGTTCTTGACATCATGCTGGGTTTTGGGAACGCAGCAGTGAATAGGATAGACATTGCTCATGGAGTTTATAGTCCAGCTTTAATCTCACATTTTGTTTTTAACACATAACACAAACCTTTTTTTGGAAGGGGGTGGGTTGCTGAACATTTAATTATTGTGTTTTTTTTAAGTATTTAGCATTTTCATGTCTTGAGCAGAACAGATGCGCTGCTTAAGGAGTTTCATACCTCTGCAGCTAAAAGGAAATCTGATTTGTTCTGCAATAACAGTAAGTGGATTGAGACACCTCAGTCCCCTCATGTGAAATCTTATAGCTCTGCTTCCTTTTCTGCTTTCCTGTTAAAAGCAAGTATTTTAAATTAAGGTATTAAAATTATGTTTATAGTAATATATAAACATTCCTTTTCTGCACAATTGAATGAATAAGATTTAACTAATAGTTTCCTAGAGATACTATATAGTAAAAAATAATGAACTGTTTTTAACACTTATTTTCTTTTTAAAAAGTACATTAGTATTTTGACTAAGCATGTCAACCATAAGCTAAATAGCATATGCATAACAATTTCAAGTGAATACTTCGTGATGGTAGCACTTACTTAATAGTTTTCTCTTTTCCCCACTAACCTGTCATTATTTGCCAATTTCGGCTCAAGAACTCTTCTGGGAAAATCATTCTTCACCGCTGTAATTTAGAGGTTATATATAATGTATGCTCAAGACCAGTTAAAGCATGTAACAGAAGTAACTCAAGATTGCTCTATAACTCTTTTCTCTGCTTTCACACAAACCTTTGTCCTTGCTCTGTTATTACAATAGAAACAATAAAATACATAAGCATTCAGGTGAAGAATGAAAATTCACTAATGTCATTTAGAAAAAATACCAAGCGATATAAAGCCCTGTGAAGTTACTATAATACAGCTACTTGGATTATCTTCCCGTTTAGTGCTGATTAACCCCAAAAGTGTTAAGGCTCAATTTAAAAATATAGTTTAGAATTTTGGGCATATGCCTGATGTTTTCATGTGAGTAACAGAAAGTAATAGAACATGGAATTTTCTGACAGGACAATAAGGACCTTTTAAAGTTGGCAGAATTACAAAGGATTTCATTCACAAAGCTAAAACTCAACTTCTGTTTACTAGGAAAGGATTTAAGACCATATATCCATTTCTCATTTGATCTTCATACAAAACCTGGGAGTTACATATTGTTATTCTTGTTTTCCAAGGGGGAACGGTGATTTGGAAAGGTTCAGTAACTTGTCCAAGCCTCGTATTATTACTGCATAGTAATCAAGTAGCAGAGCCAGAGTCCTAAGTCACTCGGATTTCAATCTGCTGCTGTTCTGTCATGTATGTTGGTGAGGCCAAGCACAAGAACTGGGCATTCAGCAGATGGTGCCTTGGCCTAAGGCAATTTAACAAGAGCGAAGATAATCTCTAAGACTCTTCACTGTACTTAGCAAATTCCTAGGTGAAAGCTCATAGAAAACACAGTCCAGCCTTTGGTCTTTAAGACTATTTTAATCTGGCAGGACAAATACAGTTTCTACATTTTTATATGTAGACTTCACATTTAGAATGTGGGCAACTGAGAGCTGAGTGATTGTTTTGCCATTAGGAGTGTTAACTAAGTTAGATAATGCAGTGCTATGTCTATAGATTTCTTGTCAAGGGAGTTTAAATACTGTTGCAAAAACTGACTGGGTATTATGCTTCCCACTAGCTTACCCATCTTTCCTGCATTCTTTCTTATTTCCCTGCTGAATGTCAATTGTGTAGGTAGGTCAAATAGTAAAGTTGATCCTGGCCTTATTATTTATTATTTTCCTCTAAGGGTATGTTTCCTCTAATTGTTCCTGAGGCCCTACTCTAATATTAACCTAGTTAACTGTTTTCAGCATATTTCAATGTTTTTCTTGTCTAAGCACAAGTCTTGTATAGTCTTTCCATTTCTAAACCTGGTCAGAGAGAGACTAAGGTGGTCACTGGAGCACTTCATGGTGCTCCAGTGTCCTGCAGTCCAACTCTGCAGATTGTACAATGAGTGAGTGTTCTTTAATCTGGATGCCAGTGGGTAAACATTACTAGTTTGGCTGGTGTGGTGGCCCATCTTATGTGTGAACGTAACTAAGCTAAGGGATGCCCATATAGCTGCTACAACATGATCTGAGGTGTGTCCGTGGGAGTGTTTCTGGAAGAGATAAGCTTTTGAATTGGTGAGCTAAGTAAAGCAGATGGCCCTCCCCAATGTAGGGGGCATCATCCAATTTACTGAGGGATTGAATAGAACTAAGAGGTGGAGGAAGGGCAAATTCACTCTCTGCTTGAGCTGAGGCATCCATCTTTATCTGCCTCAGACATAGGCGCTCCTGGCTTCAGGCTTTCAAACTGCCACTTATACCATCACCCGCCACCACCACCAATTTCTCAGGCCTTCAGATGCAAACTGAATTATATCACCAGCTTTCTTAGTTCTCCAGCTCGCCCCCACAACCACATGAGCCAAATCCTGTAATAAATGGCCTCCTATATCTATATCCATATCTATTTCCTATCGTCCTGTCTCTGGAAAATCCTAAATAATATAGCTGACTATTCACTGACCAATCTAGTCTTCCCATTCCCCTCATACCTTTAGGCTTTGAAAACTAAAAGTGACAGTTAAATATTGAAAGTGGAAAAAAGAGCATCCTTGTCTTCATTTCTGGAAGATTATGTCACCACAGTTCTGTATGCCAGTGATAACAGGGTTCATGTTGTATTCTTGTTGTTTCCATGGACAACAGAAGCAGTGAGCTTTGAAATCCAAAATCCTTGTTAAGTCACCTCTTTAGCTCTTAAATAGCTTTGTGACCAACAGAAAGCCACTTAAACTATGTAAATCATGTCTACCACTTCTGAAATGGGAATAATAATCTCTAGTATACTAAGTATATCTGATGCCTGGAGGAGGTATGAGTGCGTGTACACGCGTGTGTGTAGATAGACACATAGGCATAGGAGCTTATCATTTGCTGCTTAATTGATTTCATTTACTCTAGCAAATATAGACATTTATATCTCTAAATAGTATATGATTGACTATAAAATATTAACTCTAAAAGTACTGTGCTCAAACAAAAATATTTTTATCTGCTAAAATAGGCCAAAATATTATCTAAGAAGCATAAATAAGAAACAAAAAAATTATCAAGACATTCCACCAAGAATGCCACACGTGTCATCAACACTAACATAAATCTTCATGTAAAACTTCTTTGCAATTACTTTTAATTTCAATTTCTGCCTCTTCATCTATTTGATTTATTCTGCTAACAAAAGTTAGAGAAAATTCAAAGGCTATCATTTTGCTCAGTTCTCAGAACTCAGATTCTTTAAATTAGTTCCTTTTTGTCTTCAACTAGATATTTTAATGCCTGCAAACCTTCTTACCTTTACAGAATGAAGACTTGAAAAAAAAAACTAAGTTAGTGGGGTAGCATACAGACTAAAATTTGGAAAGATAATTTTGAAATTTTTGTGTTAAATTGTGTTTGAAATGCAATTATCGTATAATTAAATTGCACATTATGCTCCCTTCTAACACTCTGATAAGCATTTTCAAATGTTTTGTTTGCTAAAGGATAAACAATTATTTTCTGCTGCAGAAATGGTTGCTTCATTGCTGTAGCCATGAGTGGCTTAAGGATGGAGATGTTTTCTAAAAAATGTGTTGTTAGCCAATTTTGTTGTTGTGCAAACATCACAGAGTATACTTACACAAACCTAGATGGTATAGCCTACTACACACCTAGGACCACCAAAATATACATGCTACATTGTTGACTGAAACATCATTATGAGATTCATAACTACATAAATATGTGTTGATACACAGAGCAGTATTTATATTAGTCAAAAAAGTAAACAACTTAAATGTACAACAATAGGATAAAATGGGTAAATAAATTATAGTATACTCATTTGATGCAATATTCTGCATTCATTACAAAATTTGGTTTTGGAAGATTAATGTGATAGGAGAAAGCCCATGATATACTACTGTCAAATGAAAATTCAAAATTCTATATTTTTAATCCTGATTGGTATAGCTTTAATTTTTATTTTATGGCATTAATTTACCTATATATCTATATGCCTGCAAATATTATATAGGTTTATTTATTGAGAAAAATGGAAAGAAAACACATCATAATACTTTATTAGTGATTTTAATTATTTTTAATTAGAAAAAATGTTATTTTAAAAATAATAATTGATACATGGAATTGTAAGTTACCTTCCTATATATAGTACAGTATTTTGGAAAAACTAAAAACAAAAGTCCCATTTTTCAATAATCAAGCCACTTTTGAAGGTAGACATCTATGTTCTTAGCGTTCCTGGATTGGCATTTGAGGAGACCACTAAATTGTGCCTCTTCAGACAATCGTGATTCCTTACCTCCTCCATGACCACAGTACTCTATCAGATGGGTTTTGCTTGCCCAGAATACATGTGGTTTTCTGTCTGTGGTGGCGGAGCACTGACTTAATTTATTATAATTAGAATTTTAGGTATGATCACACCATTTTAGACATGTTGCATATACAGAATAAAGTAAAATTTTATATCATTTTTATATTTTGTTCATAGTAATGAGTAGACTACTTCAGTTTAAAATAGAATAATGCTGAATAAAATCATTCTAGTAATGAAGGGTTTAGTGAAAAGGATATGACCTAAGAATATTGCTGGGTACTTAAGCTTTTTACAAGGGTTAGGCCAGTAACAAATATATTTTTAAAAGGTGGGAATAATGGATGAATGTATAATATTGTTCTCATAAACATCTGCGAAATCTGGTTTATAAAAACAACATAAAAGATGACAAATATCACTGTTTATCTTAAGTATATAAAATATCATCTAGAAATAATTTTCCCCTCTTTACCATATATAGGCATAATTAGTATCTGCCATCTGTTTCAATGTATCTTTTATGTGTTTAGTGTTTATTTCTAGAATATCAAATAAATAGGTAAAATGGAAACTCAAATCTGCAAATTCAGGGCTAATTTAGTAACTTAAATCATTGTATTCTAGTTGACTAAGAGGTTAGTTCACAGGAACTTTATTTAGCTTCTAAGGCCTAAGAAGAAGACAGGTTTCTTATAAATAGTTTTTCGTATCAAGTTATGCAAATGTACATTAAAAATACAATCAAGGATCACAAAGCAAAGTTCGAATTCCAATTAAGTTTGAACAAAAAGAAAGGCAAAAAGAAGGTTCATTTTACCAAATTGTAAGACTTACAGCACTGAATACAAAAAAAATATGTTCAAATAGATTTGGAATCTATATTTTAACCACTGAAAGAAGAAAAATAAGAGACTGAAATGAAGTGAGTAAAATGGAAAAAGAAGAAAGATATTATCTAAGTGGAAGGAAAGATAGGAAGGGTGAGCTAGAATGTTCAACTGGGGAACAAAAGAATTGAGAGAGGAAGAAGGGGAGAAGAAAGAAAGGGAAGATATTATAATTGTCAGCATTATATATATATATTTATACACAAAATGTGTGTGTATTATAATTGTCAGCAGTACAAATATACAGACACTTGTATATGTATACTATATATCTTACACCTAGGTATATCCTTCCCCACACCAGGGTCCAGCATCTGACCTAGAAGTCCCACTTGTAACTTCATCATGTCCAGCTGGCTGGATTCCTCCTCCCCCATCCAAACCGTGCCCCACCTTGTAAGGACCTAACCTGTCCCTGACGACATTGCTGTCAGTTCATTCTTTTGCTCCCATAGTTAGGTGTAGAGATCCACCAACAGGCCTGTCTTCTATTTCTGAGTGTCATCAGGACGCACATATTACATGGCTCAGTTGTGCACACCAAAAAGCTTGCTTATGTTAAGAGAGTAGTGATACCAAAAGAATTAGATAGCTAAATTTCAAAAACTTACCATTGGCTAGATGAGTCTAAATTTGAACCCAGAAGTTCTCTACCTCTGCTTTTAAAATCAGGAAGAATCTCTTGCATTTAGATAAAGCATACAATCATGGGGTAGTCAATGAATAAAAAACTCTATCTGCTTATGATCCAAAAAAGTTGGGACCATAAACATGATGAGGCAGACCTTCCAGATGTCAGCTTTATAATTAAGAAAATAAGATTTAGTTGTGGGCCCAACTGTATTAAGGAAGGGGAGAAAGAAGATAAGGTGTGATAGAGTAGAAGGAGTGCCTAATTTGGATCTATATCCGTAAGCTAGGATCTACCACTAATTTCATCTATGAAAGATCATTTACAAATCTAACAGCATTACTTTCTGCCTAGTTGAAGTGAACACTCAACTACCGTGTGTGTGTGTATGTGTGTGTGAGAGAGAGACAGAGACAGAGAAGGAGACAGAGAGAGGGAATATAAGAATCAGACTTAAAGATTGAGAAAGAAAAAAGAAGAAAGAAAAGTACATTAAATACTCAGCATGGTAAATATTTTATAGGATATAACAATTAAAACTCTGATTCAAAATAGCTTTACTTATCAGAAGTAGGATATTTTATTAGTCTGTTTTTTAATGAAAGGGCAAATTAGAGATCTACTTTACTATGATATCTCATTTTGAATAACAATCATTATCTTTTGGGAATCTCAGATTTTGATTTTGAAAACCAAAGACTTGTCTGAGAAATAATCTGTTTCTTTCAACATACGTTCTTGCATAGCTTCACTAAAAATGAGTGCCCTTCTTTTGGCAATTGGTGATCTATATGCCTGAAGGGTAAATTGGATATATTTTATGTACTAGATCGTAGTTCTTTTGATACCTACAGAATAAACTCTTTTCATTTAACTTCCTTTTTCCAACTGACACTTTTTGCTGATTTATTGCAAGCTAAAGGATAAATAAATGTATGTGTTTCATGTAAACTCAAAAGTATCTCTCTAGTTTTAAAGTGACGAAGAAAATATTTTCCACCATTTAATTCTCACATGTATAAGGAACCGGTTTTATCCTCTGAATGCAAAAAGGATATATCTTTTGGAAACTTTTTAATGCCATTCTTTACCTGATACATTTTTTAAATTATGTATTTCAGGCCCTGCTTGATACTCAGAATCTTTTGCGTGCACAAATCACAAATTTTACATTCAACCTGGGATTTTCAGGGAAATTTTACCATACAGGTAAGAAAAAGGGATTAACTGTTCTCATTAAGGCTTCTCTGATCACTCTATTTAAAATTGCACACTTTTCCTGCCCACACCGTCCTACATTCCCTATGTTCTTCCCCAGCACTTTATCATTCAATTCTATGTAACATGCTATTTTTTAATTTTTGTAAAATATTAATGGTTTGAAAGTTTATGGAACTATCTGATGGCCTTTCATTTTCATTGAATTATAATTTACATATATAGAAGTACATAAATAGTAAATGTGATATTCAGTGAATTTTCAACGTGTACACAGCTGTGTAAAGAACAGGCAGATCAAGAAAGAGAACACTTCCAAAATCTCCACTTCTTGTGCCCCTCACAATAACTAACTTCTCTCAAAGAAAAGTAGTATCCTGACTTCTAATATCATGAATTAGTTTTGCTTGGCTTTGAGTGGTATGTAAAAGGAATCATACAGTAAAGATTCATCTGTATCCAGCTCATTTTGTACAATGTTATTTTTGTTTCAGAGATATTACTGTCTATAGGTTATAATTCTTTCCTTTTCCTTGCTGTACAGTATTCCATTGTCTGAACATACAAAATTTACTTGTCTATTCCATTCAGCTATAGATGGTTGGGTGTTTCCAGACTTTGAGTTTTTCTGAATAGAAATGTTCATAACTTCCTGTTATGAACATTTTTATACCTGTCCTTCAGAGGACTTGAGTATTCTTTTCTGTTAATCATCAACTAGGAATGGAATTGCTAGTTATGTGGCACACTTATAATTAGTTTTAGTAGAAAATGTCAGTTTTTCAAAATGGTTGTACCTGTTTATATTCCCAACAGTATGAGTGTTCCTGTTGCTCTGTATGCTTGCCAGTATTTGATATTGTTTGTCTTTTTAATTTTAGCTTTTCTGGTGAACATGTAGAGATATCATATTAGGGTTTTAATGTACATTTCTCTGAAGAGCAGTAAATGATCTTTGTTCGTATGTTGACTGGCTATTTGGATATCCTCTCTGGAGGAGTATCTGGGTTTTCTGCTTTTACTTAATGATTTGTAGAAATTCTTTCCTTGAAGTTTACAGTTCCATGTGTACCAAGTACTTTCTCCTGCTGTCTGGCTGTCTCTTAATTTTCCTTATGGCGTTTTTAATGAACAAAAATACTTAATTTTAGGTTGTTCAATTTATCATTTTTTTCTTTAATGGTCATTCTTTTCTATCTTATTTAAGAAATCTTTGCATACTAAAAGAACATGAATTTTTTTTCTTTTTGAGACAGGATCTTGCTCTGTTGCCCAGAATAGAGTGCAGTGGTGCAAACACAACTCACTGCAGCCTCAACCTCCTAGGCTTAAGAAATCCTCCCACCTCAGCCTTTTGAGTAGCTGGGACTACAGGCCCATGCCACCATGACTGGCGAATTTTTCTTGTAGAGAAGGGGTCTCACTATGTTGCCTAGGCTGGCAATGTATAAATCTGTGATACATCTGGAATTGATTTTTGTGCATATATCAGATAGGGGTCTTTTTTTCATAAAAATATCTAATTGGTTAGCCAGACATGGTGACATGTGCCTGTAGTCCCAGCTACTCAGGAGACTGAGATGGGAGGATAACTTGAGCTCAGGAGGTATAGGCTGCAGTAAACTACGTTCATGCCACTGCGCTCCAGTCTAAGCAACAGAGCAAGAATCTGTCTCTTAAAAAAAAATCTAATTGGCTGGGTGTGGTGGCTCATGCCTGTAATCCCAGCACTTTGGGAGGCCGAGGCGGTCGGATCGCGAGGTCAGGAGATCGAGATCATCCTGGCTAACACAGTGAAAACCCGTCTCTCCTAAAAATACAAAACATTAGCCAGGCATCGTGGCAGGCCCCTGTAGTCCCAGCTACTAGGGAGGCTGAGGCAGGAGAATGGCGTGAACCCAGCAGGCGGAGCTGGCAGTGAGCCGAGATTGCACCACTGCACTCCAGCCTGGGCTACAGAGCGAGACTCCATCTCAAAATAAAAATCATCATCATCATCATCATCATCATCATCTAATTAGCACCCAGTATTGAAAAGACCGTCCTTTCCCACTGCTTCATAGTATCATTATTATCATAAATTATATGGCCATGTAACTGTGGACTCTCATTCTGAATTTCCCTATTAAATGTGAAAAGAAATCACTCTAAATATTGAGAATAATTAAAAAGTTTTTTCACAATCATAATTAAAATGAGTAAAGATATTTTGACTTGCCTCAGGATAGATGAACACAATTTCATGATTGAAAGCTTTACTCTGTATTTTTAGAAGTTAAAAAAACTGATTACATGTATTGGTATACTCATATAGTGGAATACTCTGCGGTCATTAAAAAGAGATAATTTTAAATGTAAACCATATAGAAAAAGCTCTCAAGAAACACTGAAAAATCAGTGTACAGTACAGTGATTAGAACATGCTTCCATTTGTATAAAAATAAAGAAGATAAAAGCTATACAAAAGTCAAGGTATAGTACAGTGATTAGAATATGTTCCCATTTGTATAAAAATAAAAGAGGAGGTGAAATCTGTACAACTCTATGTATAGAACTCTTGTAGCTTAGAAAACTCAGTTACCAAGTAGTTAAGTAACTTGTGCTATGCAAGATGTCTTAAATAAGATAGAAAAGGCTGACCGTTAAAGAAAAAAATGATAAACTGAATGATGCTAAAATTAAGTATTTTTTATATAAGGGCTATTAATACAAGTATAGGATATCTGTGGGAGAATTCATAATAAACTGATAGGAATGGGTAACCATGAATGTATTAGTCAGTTTTCATGCTGCTAATAAACACATACCTAAGACTGGGTAATTTATAAAGAAAAGAGGTTTAAAGGACTCACAGTTCCACATGGCTGGGGAGGCCTCACAATCATGGCAGAAGATGAAGGAAGAGCAAAGGGGTGTCTTACATGGCAGCAGGCAAGAGGGCTTGGTAACTTAATGCAGGGTAACTCCCATTTATAAAACCATAAAATCTCGTGAGACTTCTCATTCACTATCATGAGAACAGTATGGGGGAAGCTCCCCCATGATTCAATTATCTCCAACCAGCCCCAGCCTTGACACATGGGGATTATTACAACTCAAGGTGAGATTTGGGTGGGGACACACAGCCAAACCATATCAGTGAAGAAGAGAATTTGAGAATCAAACAAGAGAGATGAAAAGAAGAGTTACTTTTTACTAAATTTTTTCTGAACCTTTGCATTTTATAACATATATGTGTGTTCCATCTAAATGAATAAACACATAAGTAATTTTTTAAAGTGATATCATATTTAAGCAAGTTTATCAGTTTTCTACAATTACAAATGCTTTTCAAATTTTTCATTTGATAATATGAGCAAGAGTTACTTTGTATGTATTTGATGAGTACCTTCAAGGGTTTAATAAACATATCATGCTGAGAATTCTATCTATATACTACTAACATCAATATAATCTCCATATGCACATAAACAACATAAATAGTAATTTTATTTTTAGATAGAAGCATGCTGTATTTCTAGAGTAAGTCAATTTCCATTTGTTTCCATGGAAGTTAGAGAGCCATGAGACTTGACTATAGTATTTTCCTATTGTAAAATTGTGTAATGAATACAATATGTATAATCATACAACTACATATAACTTTCACCTACCAATTTGAAAATTGTGTAGGTTTTATGAATAACTTTAACATAAGAAGCTCGGAAGCTTTTATTCCCCTGAATTTCTTAGATCAATATATAAAATAACATTTTCTGTGATTATTTTAAATATTAACAACTGGGAACCTCATGATTATGTTTGACTTTGTTTTATGATTCAGTGAGTTGGTTCTTATTGTAACCTCAAAAATAAAAACATAATTAGATATCTATTTTAAATCTTTTGCTTACAGGAAAGTTCTTCTACCTTGGCAATAGATATGTGAAGTGAGAACTTTCTCTTTATGTGCAGAGGTTTATTTCATCTTTCTAGTGAAGTTAGACTCATAGCATAACTAACTTTCACAATGGAGAGCTCCAAGAGCTTAAGGAAACAGAAGACTGCCCATAACCTCTTCCTAAACTTCTGAGTTAGGATATCCTAACTTCAGGATGATTATCTTAGATTCTTTGACATCCATTGAATAAAGGAAAATTATCATATGGATGAAAAACCACCATGGCAAAATTAGGGTGAAATATGTGGTATGTTTAGGGGGAGAGGGAGATAGTAGGAAGAGACATCACAGCAAAACCAGGGCAGCCCAGATTTGCTCAAGAAATACGAGAAAACACTCCTGGCAACTCCATTATTTTTTTGCCCATCGTTGAATACTGGGGAATAATGCTACCCAATTCATGTCATTCCTTCTCATCTCTGCAAGGTTTGTCCTCTTTCTTTACTTGGGCACTTCCCACAGCTCATAATAAGAGTATCCTCTCCCTAAGTGAGAGAAAGTACAACACAAATGGAAACAGAGGTCAAGGTTTGAAAGGGTCTTGTTAGCTGTGTATAATATGAGAGTTTCCACAAAACTTAGCCAGGGTTGTCTAAGACCAGTTAAATCATTTTTTAGAGGGAAAAGATACAAAATTTAATATTTGGTCTTTCAAAAATTAGATGGGATAAAAAGTAATTGAATTATATTGTCTTCCTTTCTAAATGAAGAAATTGCTATTCCTTTTTCTATAAAAAAATTCTATCCATTTTACTCAGTCTTGAAGGGAAAAAGAAAAGTGGCATTGTCATAACAGTAATACTTTATGTCAGAAGAGAGCTTTATCTTGTTTGATTTATTTTAATTTTTGAAGGGTATGTGCATTTATGTGAGAAATAAAGGGGTAAGACATAAAAATCATAGTTCCCTTTTAGTGCTTTGTTAAACACTTTTCATGTACTTTTTCACTGAATCCTAGAAGTTAAAGAATGTGTTAACTTGTTTTCTAGATAAGAACATAGAAACTTAAAGGGGCCCAAGGTCACATAGCTTGTGAAGTGTCAAAAAATAGTCTTAACTCATCCTTGACTAGAGAAGCTGAATGGCAAAAAGATTCTCCTTATTTATAGATTTGTTAGCTTTTTATGTTTCCCCAAATCACTGAGATCCAGTAGTACCTGTACATTCTAATTATATTATAGAATAAATTAACAATGAGAAGAGCAATGTTATATTGAATGAATAAATGCTGATCTTATTTCTAGACTCAACGTTTGGCCAGTGAATGATAGTTAAGGGCCCTGAATTTGGAGTTGCTCAATCTGAGTTAGAACTCAGAATTTCAGTTCAGGCTCTGTCTCAAACCTTTCAGTGAGATGGAACAAGTTACTTCACCTCTCCAAATGTCAATTCCCTTATCTGTAAAATGAAGTTAGCAGCAGCACTCACCTCATGAGGTTGTTTTGAGAATTAAGTGAAATGATGTTTGTAAAGTACTCAACACAGTGCTTGACATAACAACACAACATAAACTCTCAATCAATGATGATTTTAAATATAATATCAGAATAGCAAATACTACAGATAAAATAGTGTAGAGACAAGTTATTTAAATAAATATATTAAAAAATAAATTACAGTTTGCAATAACTTTATAAGATTTCAGCATAGTTTTGTGATAAGTTAAGAAATGGCACTTAACACTGTAGAAAAGAGTTTGGAAATTTCTCAAAGAACTTAAAACAGAACTAATATTCAACCCAGCAATGCCATTATTGGATATTATTATATATCCAAAGAAAGAAAATCATTATACCAAAAAGACACATGTACTCACATGTTCACTACAGCACTATTCACACTAGCAAAGACATGGAATAAACCTAGGTGTCCATCAATGGTGGATTGGATGAAAAAAATCTGATACATATACTCCATGGAATACTACACAGCCATTAAAAAAGGAATGAAATCATGTCCTTTGCAGCAACATGGATGCAGCTGGAGGCCATTATCCTAAGTAAATCAATGCAAGAGCAGAAAACCAAATACCACATGTTCTCATTTATAAGTGAGAACTAAACATCGAGTACTCATAGTCATAGAGATGGCAACAGTAGACACTGGGGACTAATGGCAGAGAGGGCAGGAGAAGAGTAAAGGTTGAAAAACTACCTGTTGTATACTATGCTCACTATCTGAGTGATAGGATCTTTCATATCCCAAACCTCAGCATCATGCAATATGCCCAGGTAACAAACCTGCATGTCCCCCCTGAATCTAAAATAAAAGTTGAAAATAAAATAAAATACATATAATCTGCATCTTCCCAGAAAAACGAAATGGCACTTAAAATTGAGGAATTTGACTTCTTGTTCTTCTCTCTTCCTCCAGTTCTGACAAAGGTGGGCAAAGTGGGGAAGCAAAGAGTGGGCAAGAGGCCACGACAGTCCAACCAAATGTAATTAACCCATAGTTAATTACACTTCAACTGATTTTTAATCATAATTTTTTTTTTTTTGAGATGGAGTCTCGCTCTGTCGCCCAGGCTGGAGTGTAGTGACGCCATCTTAGCTCACTGCAAGCTCTGCCTCCCGGGTTAACGCCATTCTCCTGCCTCAGCCTCCTGAGTAGCTGGGACTACAGGTGCCCGCCACCACGCCCGGCAAAATTTTTTTTGTATTTTTAGTAGAGATGGGATTTCACCATCCCATCTGAACTGAGATAAATATGTCAGAAGACAGATATCATTTGTCTAACTCTTGCATGATTCAAATATATGAATATTTTAGTCACAGATTTCACCATGATATTCAGGAAAAGACAACAAATGCCTGAGCTATCTTTTTAGCCAGGATGGTCTTGATCTCCTGACCTCTTGATCTGCCCGCCTCAGCCTCCCAAAGTGCTGGGATTACAGGCATGAGCCACCACGCCCCGCCCATAATTTTTACAGTAATAAGCAACAGACATTTGTTTTCAATGTAATTCTAATGTAAAACATTCTCAAAGTAGGATTAAAAGAAATCAGATAAGACAAATCTATAAAGAGAAGACATAAAATTGTGCCTAATATGAACTGAGATAAATATGTCAGAAGGCAGATATCATTTGTCTAACTCTTGCATGAGTCAAATATATGAATATTTTAGTCACAGATTTCACCATGATATTCAGGAAAGGACAACAAATGCCTGAGCTATCTTTTCAAAGAACCCTGAGATCTGCTGCTCTGTTCTGATAAATAATATTTGAGCAGAGGCCAACTAAAAAAACATGAATAAAGGGAAGATGACAGGAAAGCTGCAAGGAAAGATAAGAATTATAGGCAACAGGGAATAGAGCTTAAAAGCAGTGGGAGAGGAGACTTCTCATAAACTAGGGAATATCAGCTCACTGACATTGCAGGGTATGTGGAAATCAGGAATGAATTGATTTCTGGGAAACTCCAAGAGACTCTGCCTGCTCTCAATGTGAGAAAATAAAATGGCAACAAATAACTGACACTAATACAGTGTCCTGGAGACTACAAAATGTTAAGCAAGAGGGGAGTATCTTGGTTAGAAGCAGAGATGTTTAAATGCAGGGAAACTAAATGACATCATTCTTATGTCAAGCAAAACATGTGTTTAAGATCACCAGTCACACCTACAAAATGCTTCTTTACAAAGGTCACCTTATTTATCACCTCGAATTTAGAAGGACCCAAGAACCTGCTATGGATGGGATCATCAGAGTTTCTAAACCCCTGAATCCATCTTCCTATTTTTCTTGCCTTTCTCACTATGAAGCTTCCCTGAGCCATAAGATAACCACTCAGAAGCGCCAAGAATGCTGGTGACTCATTCATTAATCAGGCCAATGAGTTAATATAATGATTTGGTCAGTTCTTGAACATAATGTCACCTCTGCCACATAGCACCTGTGAAAACTACCTTCTCCTTTCATGTAGTATTATAATGAGGAAAAAAAAACTCAAGGAGCCATGCAAGGAAACACAAGAAGAACAGAAGTAGGAAACACAGGAGGAAAAGAAAGGGGTATTATAAGTTACCCAATATTGCCAGAATTATGTAGACACTACCTCCCCCCAAAAATAAAATAGGTACTGCTGTCCATCTCTTTACCTACATGAATACAGACATTAAAGAGGTCATGTGACTTGGCCACACAACTCAAATGTGTTGGAACCTAAAAATAAACTAAAACCTTCTGACTCCAAAGGCTACACTTGTTCTACTATACAATGGTAACATAAGTGTATATGAAGAAGAAAAAAATAAAGAAAATAAAACATTAGATTTAAATATGTAATCTTTGTACGTAGTGGAGAGGAAGTTCCTTCATATCAGTAGAGTACTTAGGCATATGAAAGTGAAACTGAAGACTGCCCTTGTTGAATGATTATGCTATTCCACTCACTCTATAGCACTTAATCTTTGTTTCTTCTGTATACATTTGAATGACCATGAAATCTCATAGTATGCCTTTATCTCTAGTAAAGGTTTTCAATGCCCACCAAATCACAGGACCTGATTCTTTTCCTGCCAATAGGCTCTGCCTCCCTTCTTTGGGAAACTGAATGAACAATGTTAACAAGAACTGGGTTTAATTGACTGGTCCAGGGTAGCAGTCCATTCTCCATCTTTAGCCTGTAGGGCTCTTATAAAACAAATCACATCAGAGCTGCCATTGAAAATATGGGAGGAGATTTTTCTCCACACAGAAAGGACATCATAGGAAGAACCCACTACTCAGGGAGCTTATTGGATTCAATGTTGTGGCTAAAATTCAGGTGTGGCTGCATAATTTTGTAATGACTAGTATTATGATATTCCAGGACAGTAGTGAGCACCTTATACTGCTCTTATTTTATGCTATAGTAAAGAAGATATGCCTAGGGAAGTACAAAAAGGACTCTTAGCAGCTTCAAATAAGGTAAAAGAACAGTGAAATTTCCCACAGTCAACTGAACTGCAAGCCAAGGAAAATGGGAGGAAATAAAATGAGTTCAAGTATGAAACCACCGAGAAACAACAACAGGACTGACCCTTAAGGAAAAAAGAGTTTCGTGATGCAAAATCTTCTTCCGACAACTTGAGAGAAAGGACAAACATATGGAACACAAGTGTACCACCAAGGAGCAGCTTGGATTGTTTTGATAGTGGTGACCATGATTTCACCACTTCACAACTTCTGTCCATCACCTTCACCCTTTCTTCTTTTTTATCCTTCAGTTTTCCCTAATTTTCCCAACAAGAATTTCCACATTTCCTTCTTTTCTCTTTCTTATGTGTCAGTTTTCACCAAATACTGAGTAACTTCTTCCCAGACCTAAGGAGGAACCCGAATAAAAGAATTATTTTGTTGTATACACAGCCCATGTCACAATGACCTACTACTACTGAGGCTGTGACACATATTCCTTGCTCATATTTCCTCAATTACATTTCCTACTTATCCCCCATTCTCTCCAGACTATAAATTGCACAAAAATGCTAAAAGTTAAGAGTTCTAATATCCTTGGGAATGGTTATATATTTCCATCTTGCAGTGATTTCATATCCATGTCTCATGTTTAATAACATTTAAGAGTTTTACATGGTCTCTGATTATTTCCTGATTAACAGATTTTCCTTGATACATTTGGGTTTAAAGCCTTATACGTAAAACAGAATAAATGATGGCTTCTAAATACATATATGAGAAAAGATTAAATAGATAAGTAGATTGATTGATCATAGATCAGTGTAACTGGAATTAATTGGATAATCTTTTCCCCCCCTAAAGGAACTGAAGAGGAAGATGAAGGAGATGACTGTCTGTTGGGGTCTGTGGATGAGTTCTGGTGGTTTCCTCACATGTGGAGCCATATGCAGCCCCACCTCTTCCACAATGAGTCATCTTTGGTGGAGCAGATGATTCTCAACAAAAAATTTGCCTTAGTAAGTAACTCACTTTGACTGTTGCATTGAAGTAGTGTACACTGATTGGAGAAATGAAAAGATTCTTACACTGTGGCATAGTGGCGCTTTTCAGAGGCTTTTCCATATGATCATTTGAAAGATTTTGGTATTACCGCCTTTCAGTATGTGGCTCTTGAGTTTGTACTGAGTGCTCACCACTATGCTTAATGTTTTGAAGGATCTAATTTGAGAGGGACTTCACAAAATACAAGATTTATTGTGACATTATGGTCAGAGCACCTAAGACATGGCTCCTGTCCAGAAGGAGTTTCCTGCTGCACTGAGAAGGCAGAAATATGCATGTTAAACAATTCCCCAACAAAATGAAATACTTTTTCAAGACCTAATGACAAACCTTACAGCCACAAAACCCACAGTTCAAAGAAATAAGTATCACTGGGAGTAGCCCAAGATGGATTCTTCTGGAAATGAGATTTTAGATACGTCCTGAAATAACAGTAAATCTTGGGGATCAGGATTAATTGAAATGAAATGAGGCTCAGGGAAAAGAGCAGATAGGAGACCATAATGACTGTATGAGGTAATAAAGACTCAATCTAAACAGTTAAAAGCATTGCAAACATATATGCTGTATGGATGGAACATTTGTTTGGCTGAAGCAAGGTACACCACGTAATACTGAAGGGTTTATATTCAGGACAGGGAAATTTATAGTAAAAGTTTAAATAAGCACATTATGAAGAAAAATGTGCTTGTGATCAGAGAGAGTACCGAGGTACACTTACATGGAATGGTTTTCTACACCAACTGCTAGAACTAAGAAGTTTCAGTTGGTTCTCACAGTACCTTACTCAAATATATACAAGACAAGGTTAGAATGTATACACTGTATTTTTTTTCTTGAGGATATACAAGACCAAATACTTTATGGTGGCATCAGGGGCCCATATTTGTCTTTCAGCTTCAATCTACTCCCCCAAATAAACAAATAGCTTCAGGTGCACCTTTGCCACATATTGATATTTTGTCAAGAAAGCAAGAATAGTGCTCCTCCATGCTGATATTGTGAAAATGTTTTGGTGGTATATGCAAACTGCTGTGAGAAGGAGAGTCATCTTTTTTCCTAAAAAAATAAACAAATAATAAACAGCATGTAAAATTGGTAAAACGGCCCCAGAATTTGTCATAGAAAGTGCTAAAACTCATATCTCAAAACAGCAGACATTAATTCTGTCATTTTCAGAAATCTAGACTGTTGATATTGACAATGTTAATCACTAATAAATTATGTGGGGAAAAAATTACTTTGCGGTTTATTTCTAAATCTGTTGAGAAAAAGAGAAAGGGATTTGTGAGAGACAAAAATACGTAAATACACTAAAGTAAGCACCAGTAAAAGATAAGATACTGAGAAGTGAGGAGTGAAATTGTTGTTGTTGTTGTTGCTGTTTTGATAGCTTTCCAAAAATAATGTACCAAAGCAGCTTTGATAAAAGACATGTCATTCACTGTTATATCTGCTGAAACTAGAATAGTATCTAGAACAATAAGTGTTCTATTATTACTTGAACGAATCAATGAATGCCAATATTATGTTTACGTTTAAAACATTTGCAGATATTCGGAAGTACATATCCTAAGAATATACTTAGGCTGGGTGCAGTGGCTCATGCCTTTAATCCCAGCACTTTGGGGGGCCGAGGTGGGCGGATCACGAGGTCAGGAGATCGAGACCATCCTGGCTAACATGGTGAAACCCTGTCTCTACTAAAAAATACAAACAATTAGCCGGGTGTGGTGGCGGGCGCCTGTAGTCCCAGCTACTCAGGAAGCTGAGGCAGGAGAATGGTATGAACCCAGGAGGTGGAGCTTGCAGTGAGCTGAGATTGCACCACTGCACTCCAGCCTGGGCAACAGAGCCAGACTCCCTCTCAAAAAAAGAAAAAAAAAAAGAATATACTTAATACATATGCTAGAACAGGCATGCACAGGAGTTACATGTATTTTTTAGAATTCCCAACTAAAAAGTATCATGCGTAAAAGAATAATTCAAAAACAATATCTGGTCATTCTTAACCACCTAAGTGTTAAGCAAAGCAGATTTCCTAGAAGCGTCATTCCTAACTACATGTTGGCAATTCAAATTATTGTTTTTGAAGCAGAAGAGAGTAGTTGTAATAGATCTTCAGAAATAAGACCAAATATATTATTTAGTGTTTAATCAAATCCAGGACAAGTAGAATTTATTTTGTTGCAAGAGGATAGATATGAAAAAAGACTGAATCCAGAACCAGTCCCTTCCCAGCCATAACAATATGAAAGAGCGCATAAAAATAAGGCATTTGGGAACAGCAATTAGCATATTAACACTCAATAGATGGCAGCTGCTGTTTTTATCATTATATGTAGTATCATAAAATTGCCATCTTTAATTTTTGCCTAGGCTCCTGAGGTGTTTGGACTGACAGGTAAGAGGGACAAAAATCCTTAAGTTTAAAAGTTTACTTTGTATTGGGATGGCATTTGTTTAATGTGAATTTTACCCAATTTCTAAATATGTGTTAACTCTTTTACTTTCCATTAAGCATTAGGGTTACAAAACTGCATTGTTGCTGACTTTAAAGATATAATAAGAAAAGATCAAGGGTTTCCAATTTTAACATATTTTTATTATTTCTTTTAATTCTCAAATTAACCCGGAATTGTAGGTCTATTTATTTTCCCATTATAGATGAAGCAACTGAGAATCAGAGAAATGCAGTGACTTATTCATGATTATGAAACTCACTAGCAGTATAATTAAGACCAGAAATCTTAATGCTGCATAAATTGCAGTGTTAAGTCTTCTAATGTGGCATAAAGTGTGCCCCCCCCCCACCCCCCCGCCCAAGGCTTCCTCCCTAGCCTCCCAACCCAATTCACAGGTATGAATCAAGATTTCTTTTCTGCTGGTAATCCAAGGGAATATCTGGTTATGCTGGTAATATAAAGGAAATGGAGAACTTGAGGTGGAACTCACAGGGCAACTTCTCCCTCAGATTCCCTTAAGTTCCCTAATATAGGCAGAGTCTCTAAAATGTTGGAGGGGGTCGAAGGGGTAGGGGAGACAAAAAACTAAATCTGAGGAAATTTCCACTTGACCAAATATCACTTCTCATGTATAGTTACAGAATCCACTTTAATTCAATGAAAAGTACTCTGGAGAAAATTCTACTTCAACTCACTAGATGGAACAAGCAAATGTTTAACCTGTGCTAATATGGCATTTCTAAATTGGATTATATCCTGCTCTTCTCCACCAGCTTGGAGGCTCTTGATTTTAAAATGAGTGTTGGTATTTCTCAATGAAGAAAGTGAAAAAACATGCAAAGAAGCAGTGGGCTGTCTTGGGAGCAAATAGGTGTTCAAACAAGAATGGAGGTCATGGATGCAATATTCAAATGGGTAATTGCGTTAGAGGACATTTAAAGTACCCTTCCAGCTAAGAGAATTTCCGAGACTGTGATCTAAAACTTTTGGGTTTCGGCCTTTGCTATCATCATTTACAGCCACATACCTGCTATTTTCATTGAGTTTTAACAAATACATCTTATCTATTATCCTTTTGCACAATGTGGACACATCTGACTCACAAACAAATTTGATGTCTATTTTAATTTGTCTTTGAAAGCTCTTAACAGTTTATTATGAAAGGTCAAGTAAATCCTTTAAGCAAACTTGCATTTGATGATTACACCCATCAGGAAATGCAGCTTTAGAGGTTGAATGGAAAAATTTTTAGTTACCAAATATAGGATAATTCAGGGGTTAAACTGCAATTTCAACAGGGGATTTTTTTTTTGAAAGGTACAAATTCTGAGACAAAGATTAAATGTATCATTAATAATGACCTACCACAAAATTTAAAATATCAACTGTACAGTGTGTAAAATAGAATAACATATCATTAGAAAGGTAAAATAGTATTCTATTTAAACCTCAAAAAAGTCTTCAATAGTATATACTCTCAATTGAAGAACTGTATCTAAATTTTGGAAAATGGTGGTGGTTAAATTTTTAATGATAAAATAGTTAATAGATATTTCTATCATAGAGCTCTGCCAATATCAGATGATACTTAATGCTTTTATAGACAATACTATTAAAAGTAGTAGTAGTAGAACAATGTTCCTGATAACATAAAATCTTACTGAAGATTGAACTTCTAATTGTATCATCATCATTCTTTTAAATGGTGTCC
The DNA here is from genome assembly GCF_029281585.2 of Gorilla gorilla gorilla. NCBI lineage: Eukaryota > Metazoa > Chordata > Mammalia > Primates > Hominidae > Gorilla > Gorilla gorilla. Next base: position 138,544,214 of record NC_073227.2, read on the forward strand.
TTTTTGCCTCTCTTTTCCAAGTGCAGCAGAACCTGTTAATTTACATTAGCTGGAATGTCTATTGTCAATTATAAAACTTTTTAGATTAGTGAGCATGTTAACTTTTCCAATATGGAAATAAAGATTATAGTATCAAAATGTAATTTAAAATATATTGAAAGACTTGCTGGCTTAAGGAATATATGATGATCTTTTAACTAGTTTGCTTGCCAGCTAGAGAATGAATGAATACTACCACTTTTATTTCAGTGATGCACTTTATAAAAAGGCATATGAGATTTTCCTTTTATTGACATTGAACACCAAGTATAATTCTAGGTGTCCTAATAGAGAATTCCAGTCAGGTTGCAAAGAGTCCACTCAGCTGGTAGGCCACTTTAGAGTAATTCAAGCAGCACAGTTTAGAAAGTCATTGGCTATTGTTCAGAGCAAATTGACCAATATGATGAAGTCTATAATTTACCTCATAAAATGAACAGCTGAAGAAAATTCAAGACGGCAAAAGGTAAAAGAGAAGACTAAGGGATATATTATCAGGGCTACTATTCAACTAAGAGTACTGGTATGGCCATGCCAGTTATTACAATATTGAAATGTGACAATACTTTACCCCTATCCTGCTACCACATCAGATTCTTCCCCAAGGTGTCCCAAATCTCCCCCATTACTCAGGAACTAAAGGGGCCTGGCCCAGAAAGAGTCTCCAGTACCGATCTCCAGCTGTCCAGCTGGCAGCAGTTCTGATTGGTCAGTGGCATGGCATGCTGGTTGGTAGATATTTTTCGTTATCATTCCAGAAGATAATCAGTCAGTCTTAAGATTTAGAAGAGACTAGAATCAGTATATTTATAAGGAAAGGTATGGAAGTCATATAGATTTAAGAAGTAGAGTTCTTCTAATCTAGATAAGTTATGTATAGAGAATGGTGCTTGACATCTAGTAGGTAGTAAATGTTTGCTAAATAAAAATAAAAGTAAACATTTCTTCTAGCTCTTAAGATTCTATCATTACTGTATTAAAACGTAGGTTTTTTATTATTATACAGGTATGATGAGTCCAGTAGATCAGGAGATGACTGCCATTGAAAAGATTAGTTTGTTATTCACAGTTACCAAGAGAGGGAGTGTGCCATGGATGCAGGGCCACAAGGGGAAGCACCAGGGTTGCTCAGGAGGCAGAGGGAGCAGGGGGGAAATGTGGGCAAGAGCCTTTACTGTGGTTTCTGCGGGAAAGGTAAGGCAAGGCAGGGTAAGCAGGCTCAGGATTGGCTACTTTGAATAATTTCAGTATGCTCTGAGGTGTAAGAGCTGTCTTTAGTCATCTAATACTTGGCTCTGGGGTGATTAGATCAAAGAGATAGTTGCTCAACATATGAGAGTCTGATAAAGGAAGCAGAGGAGGGTAGGAGCTCTGAATTGCTTGATTTACATTTGAGAGTGCTCTCAGGGTGGTGTTTGCTATCTCTTGGAATTGACTAGCCTGAGAACAGCAATCTCTCCAGGGTCAGCAAGTCCCAGATATCAAAGCATCAGAAATACAGAAAATAAAGAGGCATGATGCTTTCTCCCGGTTATGTATCTTGAAGCAATTCCACAGGTTTTCAAAGCCCCTCATCATCCCAGCTGTCATATTCATACAATTTCTAATTTGTCATTCTTATATCCCCCAATCTGAACATTATTGTCCACTGATGTGGTGTTATCAAAGCAGAAAATGGTAAAATATTTTTTCTTTCATGTGCACTTTACTTCTATTAATGTAGCCAAAGATCACATTACATTTTTACACCATCATATCACACCTGTGTCTGCCCGACCCTCTGTCCATGAGCCGTTTATTAAACCTTCAAGTACTTATTTTTATCCAGTTGATTTTTTAAACTAAATGCTAGCCTTGGAATTACAATTGTCCCTTTAATATTCCATATTTGTTATATGTTCAGTGTTTTAGTATATCAACCTCCTGCTAAAGACTGACTCTGTTATTTAAAATGGTTTATATCTTTCCTAGCTTTGTGTAATCCCTATATTTTACAAGTATGACTTTTGCATCTTCAAGTTATTAGTATTGTTGAACATATTAATATGGTTAGAGATTTGTGGTAGAGCAATACATATCCTTTGGCTGTGTTTCCTTGGTATATTTCTAGCAATTGTTTCACATCTATTTTTTCACCAGAATAGTTTAAAATCTGTTTTTCTAAATTGAAACATCATATCTAATTATTTTTAGAATTATATATTTTAAGTATCTTGAACTCCAAGATAACACTGTCATCTACTCCTAAGTTCTAGCACCTCCACATAGGTGGCAGAATCACAGAACATTAGAGAAGGAGTGTTTAGGATGAAGACAAGCGGGGAAAATTGGATGTAAGTAGACATACTGGATTACTAATAAATTAACCAAAGAATAGGAAATAAAACCCAGCTTTAACTAAACCAGTGGAAGCAGGATCATAAAGAAGTGAGATGTGAAAAGTATTTCTGACATAGATTCAATAAGGTTTTAATCAGATGGATGATGAGGAAGCATAAGAGAATAACAGGTCAAAAATAACATCAGGGTTTAAGCCTCCCACTTTTCTATCTGTGTGTATCTCTTTAAACTTTTTGCAAATGTGAACTGCTGCTTTTTCTTTAGAAGTTCTGTATTTCACCTACATGAGGATACCCCCTCTTACCCATATCTACAGTAGTGCAAAATGTATTCTCATTTGGATATATCATTTGAACTTTTGAAAGTGGTTTTGATTGGAATTCTTTTCTTTGTAAAATCCTGTCCAGATTACCTTCTTTTCCATCCTATGGGAAGACTCCATACTCTCTAACAAGATAGACATTGTAGAAAGAATTCCTCAATTCCTTTTCCTTTTTCCTCTAACAGAAATACTAGATTTCATCTTCAACACATTTATCTGGTAACTTAAACGATTTCATAAAAAGAAAGATAAATTTAGCACATGTACTGCATGAAAATAGTGCCTTACTGTCCAAATTTACGTGGACACAAAATGAACTAACAGCCTTTATGAATTCTCCTAGAAACTCATACTAGTGAGCTGGAGTCAGATGTGGGTATGAGGGTGGGGGAGGTCTATTTCCAGATCCATTCCTGCTGCTCCCGAATTTTCACTGCTCTTTCCTTTTACGCCTTTCATTTACTTAAGATGGAGGGGGCACTTGCATTCTGAGAGGTGGTTATAAACATGGCAGAGATGGAAGTGATGGCAGAAGAAGTAAGAGTCAATTTCACATGAGTGCTAACCTTGGCTCCGCTTTGGCATTTTTGTGTCTCCCACTCCATGTTCCCACGCATTTAACAATTTCTTTCAGTTTTTTTTTTCTTTTGTACCAGCTCCTGCTCCTTCTCAAAATTTTCCATCTCTACTTCACTTCCAAATTTTCAGCCCACACCTAGATTATTGCAGCAGCCTCCAAACTAGCCTCCCCAATTTCCCGTTTTTTTTCCTTTAATTTTTGCTCAGATCAGGAAACGTGAAACTTGAAATTCTGTGATTCTGTTTCCGCTGCATGAAACAGAACCTTACGGTTCAGTGAGAAAGATTCTTGACTCTCTTAAGGAAATGTAGGAAGATAAATTGTTGAGCCCCAAAATATTTACCAGACATTGCGCTTAGGGCTTTCCATACATCCTCGGTTAATTCTCCCAACCACCTGTGAGGTTGCTTATTCTCGTATTGAAAATGAAGAAAGCAAGGCTTAGAGAGCTTATATAAATTTTTCAGTGAAAGCTGGAGAAAGGGTTTTATCCCAGGTCTGTCTAATTCCAAAGCCCATGTAACAACCATGGTTTGTAAAATTAACAAGTAGCCATGCCATTGATACTGTTATTACTGTTACACAGATCTCATAATCAAAATGTTATTACTTCTTTAAGGAATTATATTTTTACACAAATTCAGAATACAGTCTGACTTTTTACAATGTTTTTCTCCTAAAGAGCTGTCTATAGGATTTATGTAGTTTCTTGTGTTTGCGATCTCAGTGCTGCAAGCATTACTGTCCTGGTGGCTTTTATAAATACCAGAGAGTATACGGTGGTTATAACAAAAATCAATATCAACTTTTTATGCTTTCAGAAATATTAAACTTCACTTAAAATTGGTACTATGTAGACTTCAAGATTCCTAATCAACCTTGCATATTTTCAGAGAGATTAAATGTGTGTGCAAGTACTCTGAGAATTTGAGGCTGTCCTGGATTATTTATAGCTTTCTTACCTCTCAAAGACCCCAAAGGTCCACATAAACTTCAAACTCTGAGACAGCTGAATTAAACAAAACTTTCAATTCCTCCATTATGAATCCAGATAATTTTCTTTTCAGTTATTTTGCTACAGCATAAAAAGTAAGGCTTCATAAATTCATTTTTTTTACATTTCTATAAACCTTTTCTTGTGTTTACTTGAATACACCCCAGCAATTCAAAAATACCAACCTGGGCTGTGCAAAGTACAAGTGTTTACATGATTCTTTTGAGTATTCTCACAAAAGCGCATCCTTTAGTGCTATGTTTACTTATGAGACACTCAACAAAGATATGACAACACTTCAAAAATTCTGGAGGGAACTCTAAGAGAGGAAAACAACATGCTCAGTTAAATGAAAATGTACTTGAAATAAACGTTATAATTGTTAGGGAAGACTGGGAGAAAATCTCTCACTCTCCCCCAAATATTTCTTTTCTTAAAGGTTACAAGTGAAAATGAAAATTAAAGCCAAGTATGCTACCTTTTATAGCCCTTTTTCAGTATTGGTACTACATTTTTAGCTTAACTTTTGTTACTGGAATTTCTTACTACGTTTGGCTTACAAAATGTCATTCCATTTCTTGAAATAATTTAGCTGCTAACTTGGGATAATACTTAAAGAGGAATATGTGGTGTTAAGAAGGGGTTTTTGCTTATGTTATTTCTACAGCTCTATCAAATTTATGGTACACCAGAGGTATTCCTTCCCTCCCACTTTATATGTAATATCTAATATGTATAATAGAAGAAATGTATATTGTTTAGTAAGACTTTGTTTTTAGACATGATTGATAATGACAATGTATCTTCTTTGAGGAATGTCTGCTCTGAAATAAGCACTCTGAATTGTTTGAGAATGGAAGTAATGGTGAGAGGAGTCTTAGTTTACCTTGGTTTTTTTGTTTTGCTTGTTTTTGTTTCCCCCAAATAAAGAATACTGTTAACTAAATAAAAGAAAATGAAATGGCATTTGACCAATAACTTTGTTTATATCCTTCATGCTGGACAACTCTGTGAGATCATTAGTTTTATTACCCTTACTTGGCAAATGAGGGAATTGAGGCACAGTGAATTTGCATAACCTGCCAGGGTCCTGGGACCAATGAAGAGAAGCACTGAGATTGAGCCCGGGACTCAAATCTGTGTTCTCCTAAATCTGTACTCTCTTCATGATACTATCCTACTCTCTATCCCTAGGATTCCTGGTACAAGGATAATTTCATTGTCATGGGTTTGGCTATTTTGAGATATTGAAAGAATAAGACTCTTTTCTCACTGTATACTAAATTAAACACCATACACTCATCTCTTTCCCGGAGATGAGTAACTCCAGAGTGATAAGGTGACACTTCTGTTTTGTAAGTTGCTATAATGCCATTCAGTTTTACAAGATCTCATTATTAACACCTTTAACACTTTTATTCAAAGACTTTTGTTACTTTTATTTTATAGCCATATTTTTTGCTATCTTGTGAGACAAAGAATATCTCCTTCCTCGGGTTTCTGGATCCATAGGAATATCACTACCCAGAGAGACTCACCTAAACCTCAAGTTCCAGATTTTTTTATGAGGGTTTCATTATATAGGCATGTTTGATTGTATTATTGGCCACGTGATTGAACTCAATTTCCAACTCCTCTCGCCTACCCTAAGATCAGGCTGATATCACCTGGCTCAAAGCTTTCATTCTCTAATTACATGGTGGGACTTCCTGGCATGACTAACCTTCATCCTGAGTCATCTTGTTAGCATAAACTCAAATATAATTTCAGGGTCTCACCATAAATAACAAAGACATTTCTATCACTCAGGAAATTCCACAGAGTTAGGAGTTATCTCCCAGGAATCAGGGATAAGGAAGACCAGACAATTCTTTATTAATACAATAGCTGCCAACAGGGGATGATTCTTGAACCCTTAAAACAAATCTACTAAAAACAACATTGTCATCACAGAAATTTTTTCACATACCACCCAGCAAACCAAAACTTATATTATAAATCAAGGAGCACCATGTAAGAAAACTAGAGAAATAGTTAGTGGTCAAATCTATAAATATTAACCAAATTTATGTAACTGTGTCTATCATATTTTAGGAAATTATTCCATCCTTAAGTATGTAGAAAGAAAATTGTATATGGGAGTTTAAGTTTGTTCATGGATTAAAAATAGTACATTCGTATTTAGCATCTGAATATAAAATCATTTCTAAAACCACAAAGATTATGTCAAAGAAACACAGAATTATAAACCTGGACTTTAGTGACTACTTGTACAACCCCTTTATTTTACAATTTTTTAGAAAATGAAAAATCAGATTCCTGTGCTTAAGGTAATTAATTCTTTCAAGATTTTTCATTTCAAACCATACCAGAAATATTATCATTTATCACAGGAACATAGTCTAATATTTAATAATCTTTGCATGTAGTACCAAATCTAAATTCCCTAATCTAATGATCCTGACTTGCCTTATTTTGTTGTAGGCTAAGAAGACAGTCAGCTTCCTTTGAATAGCAACTTTACATATACTGGGCCACTTTGCCAACAGCCATACCATTTCTTACTTTCTTCCAGTGATTGCGGCTACTACAGGACTCCTTCCGCAGGTGCCAGAGGTTCCACAGGTTCTTATAAGCTGAATTGTGGTGTAGCCCATCAGTGTCACCTTAGGAAAACAAATCGTCATTAGAAGCTTGAAAATGCTTCACAAATTCAAATAATTATATAATTTTGACTATAATCATCCTGTTGTGCTATCAAATAGTACGTATTATTCATGCTTTCTAATTATATTTTGTGCTCATTAATCATGCCCACCTCCCCTGCAACATCTACTATCCTACCCAGTTTCTGGTAGCCATCCTTCTACTCTCTATCTCCATGTGTTCAATTGTTTCGAGTTTTATATACCACAAATAAGTGAGAACATGTGATGTTTGTCTTTCTGTGTCTTGGTTATTTCACTTAACATAATGACCTCCAGTTCCATCTATATTGTTGCAGGTAACTGAATCCCATTCTTTTTTATGGCTGAATAGTACACCATTGTGTACTATTATACTGTATGTATGTGTATATATATATACCTCATAATATACCTCACTTTCTTTATCTATTCATCTGTTAATAAACACTGGTTGCTTCCAAATCCTGGCTATTGTAAACAGTGCTGCAACGAACATGAGAGTGCAGATATCTCTTTGATACACTGATTTCCTTTCTTTTGGGTATATACTCAGCAGTGGGATTGCTGGATCATATGGTAGTTCTAATTTTAGTTTTTTGAGAAATCTCCAAACTGTTCTCCATAGTGGTTGTACTAATTTACATTCCCACCAACAGCGTATAATGGTTTTCTTTTCTCCACATCTCTCCAGCATTTGTTGTTGCCTGTCTTTTTGGAGAAAAGCCATTTTAACTGGGGTGAGATGACATCTCATTATAGTTTTGATTTGCATTTCTCTGATGATCAGTGATGTTGAGCACCTTTTCATATGCCTGTTTGCCATTTGTATGTATTCTTTTGAGAAATGTCTATTCAAGCCCTTTGTCCATTAGTTATTCAGATTATGAGATTTTTTACTATAGAGTTGTTTGAGTTTCTTATATATTCTGGTTATTAATCTCTTGTCAGATGGGGAGTTTGCAAATATTTTCTCCCATTCTGTGGGTTGTCTCTTCACTTTGTTGAATGTTTTGTTTGCTGTGTAGAAGCATTTTAACTCGATGTGATCCCATCTGTCCATTTTTTGTTGGTTGACTGTGCTTGTGGGGTATTACCCAAGAAATTTTTGCCAAGACCAATGTCTTGGAGAGTTTCCCCCATGTTTTCTTATAGTAGTTTCATAGTTTGAGGTCTTATGTTTAAGTCTTTAATATATTGATTTGATTTTTGTGTATGGTGATAGACAGGGGTTCAGCTTAATTTTTCTGCATATGGAAATCTAATTTTTCAAGCACCATTTGTTGAAGAGATTGTCCTTTCTCCAATGTATGTTCTTGGCACTTTTGTCAAAAATGAGTTCACTGTAGGTGTATTAATTTGTTGCTGGGTTCTTTGTTCTATTCCATTGGTCTATGTATCTGCCTATATGCCAGTAGCATGCTGTTTTGGTTACCATAACTCCTTAGTATAACGTGAGATCAGGTAATGTGATTCTTCCAATTTTGTTCTTTTTGTTCAGGATAGCTTTGGCTATTCTGGATCTTCTGTGGTTCCATATAAATTTTTGGATTATATTGTATATTTTGTGAAAAATATCATTGGCATTTTGATAAAGATTTCATTGAATCTGTAGATTGCTTTGTTTAGTATGGACATTTTAACAATATTGATTCTTCTCATCCATGAACATAGAATATCTTTTTATTTTTTTGGTGTACTCTTTAATGTCTTTCATCAGTGTTTTATAGTTTTCATTGTAGAGATCTTTCACTTTTTGGTTAATTCCTAGGTAGTTAATTTTATTTGTGGCTACTATAAATGAGATTACATTTTGACTTGTTTTTTACATTGTTCACCATTGGCATATAGAAATGCTACTGGCTTTTGTATGTTGATCTTGTATCTTGAATTTTACTGAATTTGTTTATCAGTTCTAATAGTTTTTTGGTGGAGTCTTTAGGTTTTTCCAAATATAAGATTATATCATTCGGAAACAAGGATAATTTAACTGTTTCTTTTCCAGCTTGAATGCCCTTCATTTCTTTCTCTTTTCTGATTGCTCTAGCTAGGACTTCCAGTGCTATGTTGAATAACAGTGGTGACAGTGGGCATCCTTGTTGTCTTCCAGATCTTAGAGGAAAGCCTTTCAGTTTTTCCCGATTCAGTATGACACCAGCTTTGGGTCTGTCATAGATGGATTTTATTATGGTGAGGTATGTACCTTCTATACCAAGTTTGTTGAGGGCTTTTTATCATGAAGGGATGTTCAATTTTATCAAATGCTTTTTCAGCATGAATTGAAATGATTGTATGATTTTTGTCCTTCATTCTGTTGATATGATGTATCATATTGATTGGTGTATATTGAACCATCCTCACATCCCAAGGACAAGTCTCACTTGGTCATGATAAACGATCTTTTTAATGTATTGTTGGATTTGGATTGTTAGAATTTTATTGAGAATTTTTGCATCAGGATTCATCACAGATGTTGGCCTGTAGTTTTCTTTTTTTGATGTGTCTTTATCTGGTTTCGGTATCAGGATAATACTGGCCTCATAGAATGAGCTTAGAAGTATTCCCTCTTCCTCTATATTTTGGAATAGTTTCAGTAGGATTGCTGTTAGTTCTTCTTTAAATGTTTGGTAGAAATCAGCAGTGTAGCCATCAAGTCCTAGGTGTTTCTTTACTGGGAGACGTTTTATTATGTCTTCAATCTTATTACTTATTATTGGTCTTTTCAAGTTTTGGATTTCTTCATGGTTCAATTTTGGTAGGTTGTATGTGCCAAAGAATTTATTCATTTCCTGTAAATTTTCCAATTTGTTGGCATATAGTTGCTGATAGTAGCCACTACTGATCCTTTGAATTTTGGCAGTATCAATTGTAGTGTTTCCTTTTTCATATCTGATTTTATTTATTTGGGTCCTCATCCTTTTTTTTCTTTGTTAATCTGGCTAATGGTTTGCTGATTTTGTTTATCTTAGAAAAATCCTTTTTGTTTCATTGACTTTTTTGTATTGTTTTCTTCATTTCAATTTCGTTTACTTCTGCTTTGATCTTTATTATTTCTTTTCTCCTATTATTTTTGGGTTCAGTTTGCACTTGCTTTTCTAGTTCTTTAAGATGCATTGTTAGATTATTTATTTGAAGGTTTTTTTCTTTTTTGATGTAGGCACTTACAGGTATAAACTTTCCTCTTAGTGCTGTTTTTGCTGTATCCCATAGGTTTTGGTATGTTATGTTTCCATTATCATTTCTTTTCCAGAAAGTTTTTCAATTTCCATCTTAATTTTTTCATTGACCCACTGATCATTCAAGAGCATATTGTTTAATTTCCATTGAGTTTGTATAGTTTCCAAAATTCCTCTTGTTGATTTCTAGTTTTATTCCATTGTTGTCAGAGAAGACGTTTGATATTGTTTAGATTTGTGTAAATGTTTTAATACTTGTTTTATGACCTAACATGTCATCTATCCTTGAAAATGATCCATGTGCTGAGAAAAAGAATGTGTATTCTGTAGTCTTTGGTTGAAATGTTCCATAAATATATATTAGATTCATTTGTTGTATAGTGCTGATTAAGTCCAATATTTTTGGTTGAGTTCCTGTCTGGGACATCTGTCCAATGTTGAAAGTGGAGTGTTGAAATCTCCAGCTATTATTGTACTGGGGTCTATCTCTCTCTTTAGCTCTAATAATATTTTTTTATATAGCTGTGTGCTCCAGAGTTGGGTGCATATATATTTTAAATTGTTATATACTATTACTGGGTTGACTCCTTTATCATTATATAGTGACCTTCTTTGTCTCTTCTCACAGTGTTTGTTTTCAAATCTATTTTGTTTGATATAAGGATAACTACTCCTGTTCATTTTTTGTTTCAATTGGCATGGAATATCTTTTTACATCCCTTTATGTTCAGTCTATGTGTATCTTTATAAGTGAAGTGTGTTTCTTGTGGGCAACAGATCATAGAGTCTTGTATTTTCATCCATTTGGCCACTCTGTGTCTTTTGATCAGAGAGTTTAGTTCACTTATATTTAATGTGATTATTTACATGTAGAAACTTACTCCTGCCACTTTGTTATTTGTTTTCTGGTTGTTTTGGGGTCTTCTCTCTTTTCTTTTCTTCATTCCTGTCTTCCTTTCAGTGAAGATAATTTTCTCTTGTGCTTTAACTTCTTGCTTGTTTCTGTTGTGTTTTTTGATTTGAGGCTATCATGAGACTAGTAAATACTGTCTTGTAACTCATTATTTTAAACTGAAGACAACTTAACACTGATTGCATAAACAAACACAGAAAGAAAACTCTACACTTTAATTTCATCAACTCACTTTTTAATTTTTTGTTGTTCCTTATGTCTTGTTGTACTGCTTATATCTTGAAAAGTTTTTGTAGTTACTACTTTTGATTGGTTCATCATTTAGTCTTTCTACTTAAGGTAAGAGTAGTTTACACACCACCATTACAATGTTATCATAGTCTGTGTTTCTCTGTGTGCCTACTATTACCAGTGTACCAGTATTTTTACCTTCAGACAATTTCTTCTTGCTCATTAATATCATTTTCTTTCAGATTGAAAAACTCCCTTTAGCATTTCTTATAAGACAGGTCTGGTGTTGATGAAATTCCTCAGCTTTTGTTTGTCTGGGAAAGTCTTTATTTCTCCTTCATGCTTGAAGAATATTTCCACCAGATATACTATTCTAGCATAAAAGTTCTTTTCCTTCAGCACTTTAAACATGTCTTGCCACCCTCTCCTGGCCTGTCAGGCTTCCACTGAAAAGTCTGCTTTCAGATGTATTGGAGCTCCATTGAATGTTATTTGTTACTTTTCTCTTGCTGCATTTAGGATTCTGTCTTTGTCTTCGACTCTTGGGAGTTTGATTATTAGACGCCTTGAGTTAGTCTTCTTTGAGTTAATCTGCTTGGTGCTCCATAACCTTCTTGTACTCGAATGTTGATCTCTTTCTCCAGGTTTGGGAGGTTTTCTGTTATTATTCCTTTGAATAAACTTTTTACCCTTATCTGTTTCTCTACTTCTTCTCTAAAACCAGTATCTCTGAGATTTGCCCTTTGGAGGCTATTTTCTAGATCTTATAGGTGTGCTATGTTGTTTTGGTTTTGTTTTGTTTTGTTTGTTTTTCTTTTGTCTCTTATGATTGTGTATTTTCAAATAGGCTGTCTTCAAGTTCACTGATTCTTTCTTCTGCTTGATCAATTCTGCTATTAAGTGACTCTGATGCATTCTTCAGTATGTCAATTGCATTTTTCAACTCTAGAATTTCTGCTTGATCCTTTCTCATTATTTCAATCTCTTTGTAAAATTAATCTGATAGAATTCTGAATTCCTTATCTCTGTTAATCTTGAATTTCTTTGAGTTTCCTCAAAATGGCCATTTTGAATTCTCTGTCTGAAAGGTCACACATCCTTATTTCTCCAGTATTGGTCCCTGATGCCTTATTTAGTTCATTTGGTGAGGTCATTTTCCTGGATCATCCTGATGCTTGTAGATGTTCATCTGTGTCTGGGCATAGAATAGTTAGGTATTTACTATAGCCTTTGCAGTCTGGGCTTGTTTGTGCTTGTCCTTGCAAAGGCTTTTCAGACATTTGAAGCTGCTTGGTTCCCAAGCCCAACATCACTGTGGTCCTTGCAGACTCGTAGAGGTACCATCTTGGTGATCTTGGAGAAGATCTAGAAGAAGGCTCTGGATTAATAGGCAGAGATTCTTGTTCATTTCCCTTAGTTTCTCCCAAACAAACAGAGTCTCTTTCTCTGTGCTGAGCTGCCTGGAACTGGGATTATGATGATGCAAACACCCCTATGGCCGCTATAACTGGGACTGCACTGGGTCAGGCCTAAAGACTCAGTCAGCACAGCACTGAGTCTTGTCCAAGGCCCACTATAACCACTACCTGGCTACCACCTATGTTCACTCAAGGCCCTAGGCCACTACAATCAGCAGGTGGCAAAGCCAGCCAAGTTTGTGTCCTTCCCTTCAGAGTGGCAAGTTCCTCCAGGCCCCAGGCAGGTCCAGAGATGCTGTCTGGGAGCCAAGGATTAGAGTGAAAAACATTAGAAATTTGCCTGACATTCTGTTCTACTATGGCTAAGCTAGTACTAAAACCATACTATAAAGTACTTCCTGCTCTTCCTTCCCCTTTCCACAGGGAGAAGAGCCTCTCCCTCTGAGCACCACCACCAGCAGCCCTTGGCAGGGTTCTGTCAGGCCACCGGCAATTTTCACTTAAGCCCAAGGGTTCTTCTGTCAGCTTGTGGTGAATGCTGCCTGGCCTGGGATTCACCCTCTGCACAGTGGGTTCCCCTCTGACCCACAGAAGGTCTGGAAATGCTGTTCAAGAGCCTAGGCCTGGACTCAGAGACCCCAAGAGCCTGCTTGTTGCTCTACCCCACTGTGGCCAAGCTGGTACATAAGGTGCAAAACAAAGTCCCCTTTACTTTTCCCTATGCTTTACTCAAGCAGGAGTCTTTCACCATAGTCACCACTTCTGGGAATGTGCTGGGTCACACATGTAGTAAGTGCGTCCCAAGTGCCCAAGGCTCACAGCATACTCCCTGGCTATCACTGATGGTTATTCAGGGCCTGAGGGCTCTTTAATCAGCAGGTGATAAATCCTTCCAAGACTGGATCTTTCTCTTCAAGACAATGGGTTCCCTTTTGTCCTAGAGTATGTCAAGAAATATTCTCTCCAGGAGCTAGGGCCTGGAATGGGGGCCTCATGACTGCCTGGTGCCCTCTCCTACTGTGGCTGAGCCGGTATCCAAGATGCAAGACAACATCCTCTTTACTCTTTGCTCTCCTCGCCTTAAACAGAAGGAAGGACGCACTTTCATTGTTGTGAGTTGCACTTCCTGGGATTGGGGGAGGAGTGGCGCAAGCAATCCTGTAGCTGCTCTGGCTAGTGTCTCCCTAGGTCACATGCCACCCTAGTCTACTGGCTCTAATCCCAATCCAGCACTAGGAGTTGCCTAGGAATTGAAGTCCTTGTGTGCTAGACTGTCTTTCAAGTTTACCAAGGACCTTAGAGCACGTTGGCCCATGGTGGCAAGACTTGACAAGAAATTCGAGCTCTAACTGATGACATGCATAACTTCCCCTTGGCTAAGTCTGGTCTAAATGCTCCCTCCATGTGTGAGCAAAGCCTGAGCAGAGCATGGATTTGCTCTCTGCTATGACAGGGTACTACTGAGTTCAATGTAAAGTCCCCCAGTCACTGTGTTCTCCCTCCCCCACATACATAGACCCTCCGTACTTCATGGCCACTGCCGGGAGATAGGGGAAAGGTGGCATTGGCGATTCAAGACTGTCTCTCCAACCCTCCTCAATGCCATTTTCATTAACTTTTATGAAGATAAAACGAGGTACTGCGATTGCTTACCTGATTTTTTGTTTTTCTGATGGTGCTTTTCTGTATGCAGATAGTTGTTAAAATTTGGCCTTCCTGCAGGGGGTACATACAAATGGTATAGGGTTCTATTCTGCCATTTTGCTCTGCCCTCGTAATTTTTAACTGCAGTCTAAAAAATGCTTTCAAGTATTATTTACATAGATATTAAAATTTCCCTGATAGTTACCATATGTTTATTCTTCAGACGAACAGGCAGTGTAATGAAGATAATTGAGAAAGTGAAAATTGGAATGAGAAGGAGGTAGTCAGAATCAGATCATACTTTTTCACTAGTATTTGCTGAGTACTTGCCATTGGCAAGACACTGAGCATATTGCAGTGGATAAAATGGAACCTAAATTTCATGAAGCTTATTGTTTAATGAAAAAGAGAGATATTACATAAATGTCTTTTCTATGCAAAAAAATACATGCTTACAAACTGTGCTGTGTACTATGAAAAACCAAGGAAAGCTACTAAGAGAAGTTTTAATGTCGACTTCATTTAGATTGGCACTTGTCAGTAAAGTCTTCTCCGAAGATATGACAGAATAAATTACCTTCAGATTTATCCAGGTGAAGATTTGGAGTAGAAACATTTCAGGGGAAGAAACCATATATAGGAAGATGCTGAGGTAGAAAAGTGCTTGGCGAGTTTCAGGGAAAGTTCCATGTGACTAAAATTCAGTGAAGGATGGAGGGTGGCGCAAGATAAGGCTAGACAAAGAAGCAAGGATCATATGCAGCGCTTGCGATCATGCTAAGAATTTTGTAATTTAAGTGGAAAGGGAAATCAGGGAAAGATTTTGAGTAGACAGTCACATAATCATATTTGTATCTTTTAAATATTACTTTGCAGGGAATGTATTGGAAGGAAGTAAGAGAGGGAATGGGATTCTATGCCAAAAGGCAATGGGATAAGATGGTAGATTCGACTAGGGTGATGATAATGACAGAATTGAAGAAAAGTAGCTAAATTTCAGATATATACCAGAGATAGTACTGATAGGACATGACAGTGGACTAGATTTAGAAAAGAGGAAAGAGGAGGTGTCAAAACTATCTATCTTTCAACATAGCAACTTGTTGGTTGATGGTGTCATTTAACGACACGGAGAAACCCTGCAGAAAGAGAATATCTGGTAGGGCTGAGATGTGGAAATCATGAGTTCAACTATTGAGACTATTAATTCCACTTGTGTTCCAGATACTTCATTTACATTTTATAGTTACATAGTCAGATTCCTCAGTGTTTTTGAACCATGTCCTCCACTAGAAAAATCTTAACAGATTTCAGAGTTCCTAGATCTAAGATGCTACTTTCAATCAAGGATCAATGAAAAGACTAATTAGAATTAACTTTTAAGGTAGACTTTTTGCCGCAGATTAAAAAATAATATGTGCTTAATCTCAAATCGAACAATCCAGAGGAGAGTAATCAGCCAAAAATTTAGCATGATGGCTAAAGCTTTTAAAACCTGATACTCTGCCTTCCGGATCACACTACCTGCAATCTTAACCCAAACTTTTCTATACAATAACGTTTCAGGTGTTCTCTCTGGTGATGAATGCAAATTTGGGAGCAAATTTATGTTGCCTTCTTCTAAAATGAATTTAAAAGCGGCCCCCTACTAACTGAATGACTCACAAGATGGAACTACTCGGCAGTGGCTGAGCATATTTGGAGGAATCAGAAGAGAAGCAGGCTTAGGAAGGGGTAGTGGGGTAGAAGTCAGAGTTCACCACAGGAGTCTCATGAGAAAGAATCCCAAAATCTACAGTGAAAGTAGAAAATACAGTCTGTCTCTTTTAGTGGAAAATAAGTGGCCCAGTAGTTTCATAATTTCCACATTATACTTGAGTGGTAGGATCATAGCATCTAAAAACAATAGAGGCAGGGTAGTAATGACAACAATAATTTTAAAAATCCATTAAATGCATATCATGTTTCCAGAACTATACTAACTATCTTCCAAAATTACCTCTGAACCCCTTTGAGGTAATGCCCTTATGACTAGCATTTTAGAGAACAGGAAACAAGGCTTAGAGCTCATAGGTCATTTGCCAAAAGCCATGCAGTTGGTGAATGAGAGCATGAACAGCCAGATATGTCTGATTCCAGAAGCGATGTTTTCTGCTACTATGCCACACTGCACCAGCACACAAATAAAAGATGAAACTAAAAAACCCATTTAGTCAGGTGTGCTGGTGTGCATTTGTAGTCCTAACTACTGCGGGAGGATTGCTTGAGCCCAGGAGGTCGAGGATGCAGTAAGCTATGATCACCACCACTGTACACCAGCCTGGGAAACAGTGAGATCCCGTCTCAATAAATTAATTAATTAATTAAAAATTGCAGTAGTTTTTAGTGTTAAAGCTAGGAAAAAAAAGTAAAAACTGTATATACATTGGTTGCCAAATATTTTTAAATCCAAAATAAGGGAAATGTCTCTGCTATGCTGGGCCATCCTTTCATGCCATGTAGGTTCTGAAGACACAGCTGACTACTCACCGTTATTGAAAACTACCTTGAGCTTTTGAACAGCATAATTTCTTACAAATTTGCAGATACTTGAATTTTATAACATAGCTCTTGTCATTGTGTATTTCTTCCCATACTCTTCAAAAAGTTGTTAACCTCCTCAGCACCACATAACATTTCCATGTAACAAACCTGCACATGCACCCCCTGTATCTAAAAGTTGAAATTTAAAATAAAAGAATACTATTTAACAACCACCAGAAATAATAAAGTTACTTCAGCACATTTTTTAAAGTTGTTAACCTATAATTCATTTTTTAATGTTTGTGATATGAATTCATTTTTCTTCATCCGGTCTTTATCACCATACCCCTAGCCTTCAATCACTTTAGTTGAACACAAATTATGTGTTGATAAGGGATGTCTAGTGGGAAAAAATTACTTTAGTTTGAGTTTTTAAAAACCAGTAAGAAAAAAGCAATGAGATATTTCAATTCAATTTTTAGTGGAGTTCTAAATATGATGGTTATGTAGTTATGGTAATTTCTGCAAATGATGCAAATAAAATGAAGAATATGAAACTTTACCTCTCACCCTTCAGAAACACAGGAGTGGTCCACTCAACCTCCAATACCACCCATCCTCTTTCTCACAGTAGCAAGATAGTGGCTCCCGTTTTTGGCATCCTCAACTACAGCTGACGGAACTGAGTTTTGAACAATAAACAGAGTTTACAAGATAAGAAAAGGGCATTCCAATTGAGGAAGACAGTGTGTACAGTATACAGCAATGACATGAAGGAAATCATCAGAAATTGGGGCGATGAGTGCTGATAGAAGATGAGGCTATATAGGTAGGTTGGGACCAAATTTTGAGGGCCTTTTATGCCGTATCAAGGAATTTGAACAAGTATTTAGGTAATGGCAAACCATTGGCAAGCTGTTTTCTTTCTGCATTCAGGCACTTCATATACTTTCTTCCCCTCCTGTTCTTATTTAGGTTTAAAAACAAAGCTAACCATATCTCTAACTTTTTCCATATCAGTTGGCTACATATTTCTGCAATTTAAACCATTTAGCAGCCTGATACTATGATTCTGTGTATGTGAAATTGTTATTTGGCATGAAGACAGTCATTAATTTAAAAGAACCTATTTGAGTGGAATTTTTGAAGATTTTTTCCAAGCAATTGAAAAATATAAACAGAAAAATAAAAAATAATTTTGGAGAAAAAAATACCTGTCAACTACTGAAGCCATGGGTGTTCTATTTCTAAAAGACACATTTCATTTTGTATTACTGTGTAATTTTCCTCTATGCCATTTTTTTTTAACTGGAGTCGTTTTATGTACAAGAGCTTGACTTCAAATCAACTAAGTTCCCAGAATATTTGGCTGTTTCAGTACCTTCAACTTTCACTATAAGGGCTTCTACTTCAAAAAAAAATTACTCTGTTGAATTTTACCACATTATCCAATCAAAAGTGTGTGCTTCTCCTAAGGCAGGGAACGTTGTTACTGCTGGCCCACATGCTGAAAGGACAACAGAAATGTGGAAAACTTGGTAGAAACTGTAGAGCAGACAAAATAAAATCTTAACAGCAGCCTAATGAACTTGGAATGTGTTCTGTTCCTCTAATAAACATTGGTTTTATTTTGTGGGAAGTGCTTAGTTTTGTTTGTAATAAGTGTCTAACATTTAACTTGTTGACGTATGGGCAATAGGAAAACAGGTGGCTACGACAAGGATGTGCAAAATAGAGGCTCTTTCAAATTATTCACTAAAATCACTAGATCTGTCTCACCACCCCTCAAACACAGATGCATCAACATAAAGACTGGTGAAATGGCTAACAGGCTTCATGACGTCTAGAGGTGTTAATACTTATATCACTTTAATTTTACCACACAAGTAATGATGCATTTAAATATATATATTTGCAGTACATTTGAAAATCTTACTGTAAAAATAGGATCAAGATAAATCTTTACACGCTCCAATTAACATTTGCTTGGTCTTAGGAGCACGGCATTCCAACGGACATGGGCTACGCTGTGGCCCCTCACCATTCGGGCGTTTACCCTGTACATGTTCAGCTTTACGAGGCCTGGAAGAAGGTCTGGAATATTAAAATCACCAGCACTGAAGAATATCCACATCTGAAGCCAGCTAGATACCGGAGAGGTTTTATCCACAAAAACATCATGGTGAGCTTCCTCCAGTATGCATAGGGTACAACTAATTCTGCGAGATTTCATTCCTCACTTGAAGAAAGAAAAACACAAATGTTAGAAGCATAAATGTAGGAAAAGCTCCATGCTGCAGAAAGCATATTTGTCATATCTAAGCAGAAAATGTTTTAATTAAAATCACTTCTTTTCAATTCTTCAAATATAACTGAAAAAGGTTTTGTTACTGACATTACCACTGGTAAGCAGGCACTGATGTCAAAATACTAAAAAAAAATTACATTTAACTTGCAGATAATTTTTAGTAGACATCACTTCTTCAAAATGTTATTCAGTATGAAAAACTAACACCAACTCTGTCTATATTAACCATGCTGCTCTTTGACAAGCCAGTCAAACTGTGTTCTTCTATTTACCATGCCAGGCTAAAAAAGAACTCAACCATTTGCAGCCAGAAGCCACATGTGAAGCCCTGCATAATCATTAACATATAATAATATAGAGTAAAAATGACAGGTGATGCTAATTAAATCATTTGCATACACCATCTAATTCTATCCTGGGCTTCTCTGTTTTGTTTTTTACAATTTCAGCAAATGTATATTGTCAAAATATGCTACTACCTCCCAAAGTAAGCAATTAAATCCTAATTTATTCCCAAATCAGAAAATCCTAAGAAAGTCCTGGTAAAGCTAGGAATGGGCCTCCTAATTTAGAATCACACACTGGGAAGAAACACCACAGAAGAACACTATGTGATGAGCCACCGTAACACTCTGTTGAACTGATATGTCTGAAGAGATGTCTACCCTTTAGAATTAGGTTATAACTGACTTCTTTTCAGACAGTTTTTCAATGTCTGCAAAAATTACAGAGTGGATAGACATATAGCTTAGATCATCTCCCATGTTGACTTTTCCCTCAATAAAAACTGTTGTAAATGCTAAACGGGGACATAATGGCCACATTTTATCCCAATCTGCCCTTCCTCTGTACTGAAAATGAACCTACTGTGGCTCAAGCTGCCAGAATTCTGACCAGAGGGAGTTTAGAAGACCTGGGATATATTTTTTCATTTCTCCTGAAAACACATTTTATCTGTATTATAAATGCATGAATCATGCAGGTAATCAAGGCTGTAACAGATTTCCTGTTTTGATGGAACTGTCCCTGTGGGTCTGCTTTTGCAGCAATCTGTGGAAACCTATATTTGGCTTGTGGGCTCTTGGATGAGAGTTTCCAAGTGGGAAATGTTCAGCAGACAGTTGATTACACAATAAGCGAGAGAAAATAAGACTAGGAGCCATCCAAATAGAGAAGCAAGTAGAGACCACAGGAGCCAATATGCCCTCCTAGGGAGAGAATGCATCTAGAAATAGGGAACTGAGGAGTGAACTTTACATCACACTCTTATTTTGCTGTATGAGAGCAACTTTTTTCTGATGATCCATTCCCAAATCCAACTCAAAAGGTCTCACTATCTTCCCTTTGAACCGGCTATTGATTGTGCCATTATCCTTAATTCAGTTCTGTAATTCAAACATCATTCTATCCCCCCACCACCACTTCCAATCAGTGTCTATATTTCATCAATAATTCCTTTATATCTTTTTTATTTCCTTTCCCACTGCCACCATCTTAATTTACTTCCTTGACTTTCATGTGTGAACCTGGTGCTGCTTCCTACTTTATCTATTTACAGGTTCCATCCACCACCTCACTGCAGTCTATCCCATAGACAGTGCCAACCTTTTAATCTTTCTAAAATGCTGCCTTTATCCTGGCCTTCCTAACCTTGATTAGTTCCAGTTGCTTCCATATCCCCTAATGTGCCCTTCAGGTACCTGAAAACCATCTGGACTGTCTACCTTTCTATTTCCTATTTCCCTATGACTGAAGCACACTCACTCCAACCAAACCCCATAATAGTATTGCTGTTACCATGCCTGTGTCATTCTTTCCACCTTGAGAGACTTTCTGGCCACTATCTACCTATTTCTATTCCCTTTATTCTTCAATATCAAGTCCCATATCTTAAATAATTGAAAACAAAGCACCTTAGTATATAGCAACTCAATACCTAACTCATACCTACAGGGATCTTATTCTCCTCTGAATTCCTACAACACATCATTTTGTATTTTCATCAGGAACATAAACACCAATTACACTTTAAGCTGTTTGAGCCCTAACCAAAGTCTCTGGACCCCTAGTTTTATTGCATTTTCAACTGAGTCATTTTCCTTCAGCCAAGACCTGATGGAAACCAGCACTCTCTACTCTAATCCCTGGTTGTTGAATATGACTCTCTGGAAAGAACCAGTATATTAGTCCATTCTCACATTGCTATGAGTAAATACCCAAGACTGGGTGATTTATAAAGGAAAGAGGTTTAATGAACTCACAGTTCAGCATGGCTGGGGAGACCTCAAGAAACTTACAATCATGGCGGAAGGCAAAGGGGAAGCAAAGCACCTTCTTCACAAGGCAACAGGAAGGAGAAGTGCAGAGCAAACAGGGAAGAGCCCCTTATAAAATCATCAGGTCTTGTGAGAACTCACTCGCTATCACAAGAACAGCATGTGGGAAACTGTCCCCATGATTCAGTTACCTCCACCTGGTCTCTCCCTTGACATATGAGTATTATGGGGATTACAATTTAAGATGAGATTTGAGTGAGGACACAAACCCTAACCATATCAGCCAGAGACCTCTAAAAAATTAGACTACACATCCTATCTACTTACTGTTTTTAATGGAAATGCCCATTGGTAGAGACTCATTAATCCTGCTGTAAACCCTCTAAGTGGTCTTTATTGGTATCTCCCCAGAAGTATTTGTTGGCAGTTGCTCCTGAATGAGCCTTAGGTACAGGATATTGGCTTCAGTCCACATTGGCCAAGATTCTTGTTGATCATGGCTTTCATAATAAACTCCCAGCTATTTTCAGCAGCAATAGGGTTCCCAGGGGTTCATCGGCATCTCAAAGTTTGACTTTGATACTGTTACATTCCCAGAACCAATTCTAGGGGGCAGTCCACAGCAGAATGCCTAAAAATGTTTCTCATCCTTTCCGTAGCATAAGAAAGCTGTTTCAAGGAACACGCTCATCATTCGGTGCCACTGCATTTATGGAGCAAGGCAGTGGAATGACCCTTATCACACTCCTGATCATCTCCTTAGCCTGCTGTAGTGGTCCACTGACTCCCCTAGGGCTCTTTATGGGGTTCATACCCTCAGCAGGAGTAGTGCTCCTGCAGTTGCAGGGTAAAGCCTGCCACTTCCTCTTCACTGCACTGAAATTCAAATAATTTGAGAAATAGAAAAAATTCAAATATCTTTTTGCTTCTCTCTTCGTTTTGCACAGAATTAGCTAGGCAACCAAGTCCCAAAGATGGCTCTGTATATATCCTATAATTTTCCAAGCAAAATATTCAAACTGAACCCTAGAAGTGATTCAGTCATAGTCATACACTTTTAAAATGTTAAATGCCATTTAACACATGTGAGCATTTTACTATTTAGCTTTTGGGTCTTTCCCATTACCCCGATATAGCTTAAATCCTTCAAGAGTAGAAAACATGTATCTTTCTGTTCTCTCACATGGGCTGGCATGGAACTAGCATATGGATCTAGTATTCTAGCATAAAACTAACTCCATGCAACATATTAACATACAGTCCATAGCTAGTTCCACTAGCACTTAACTAAATCTATTCTGTGGGCTAGCATAGAGTTTAGAATAAGTATTTGTTAAATAAATGAATAAATACTATACAAAGTATTCCAAATGCTTTCCAAATTCAAAATTTCATTTTTAATTTCCAAATATTACATTTATAATAGTTGTTAGGAAATATATTTAATTCCATTAGAATGCATTTGCATTTAGTTGTTTTTTGTTATTATTTTTGTGTATAGATAGGATCATGAGGATGCATAATGCTTTTAAACATAGACATCATCAGAGCTAATATTTTATACTTAAACAGAAGTTTTTAAACTATTTTATTAAGATAAAATAGCTTCTAAGGATATAACTTCTACCATCTTACCAAAATAAATAGGATATATAGAGTTTTTATTTATGCAGATATACTGATTGAGCTGTCTGTCCAAGGACTAGATTATACAATAGATTGTATTATATAACCAGTATTATATAATACTATCCAAGGGCTAGACGAAAATTTATTTTAATACACATTCAAACTAAAATAAAAAATAAAAATAAAATAAAATAAAAACACTAGCATATTTCTACAGGGTTGCAAAACATGGGAAGTCCTGGACAGGTAATATTTTGAAAGCATTTACTGAACCAAATGTGCTTTAAGACTCAAGACATAAAACATGAAGATTGATTTACTTAGGACAATAAGCAGACCTGCCCCTATATGATTTTGTAACATTTGTAGCTCTCTGAAGTATACTCATTAATGTTCTGCTACTTCAAATGTATAGTGACAAACACAGGTCACCATGAAGTCATTGTAAAATATTCTGCTTAAGGCTTTATCGTCTTGCACAACTTTAATTCACACCTTCTTTTATAATTGCAAAAGGCTATAAAAATT
Source organism: Gorilla gorilla gorilla (assembly GCF_029281585.2). Classification (NCBI taxonomy): domain Eukaryota; kingdom Metazoa; phylum Chordata; class Mammalia; order Primates; family Hominidae; genus Gorilla; species Gorilla gorilla. The sequence continues at coordinate 138,567,819 of NC_073227.2, forward strand.
TGAAAAACCTTATCACGAGTGTATATAATTGAAGCAGATAATATATATACAAAGGATGAAGAGAAGACCTCTTACTAAATGACCTTTTATCATTTTGTTGTTACACTTTCTAAAAGTAACAAACCAAGTGAATAATCTCTTTCTTACAGTAGGAACTGGCAGGCTTCACACTTAGAATCTGAGGTAATTACTATAGCCTGCAGTAGTCCTTTCAGATGAGAACAGATACTGTGATTTGTGTCTCAAATATTCATTCTAATTTAAAATGTCATTCCTAAGAAGCACATCGAGTTGATAATTGACTTCATTTTCTAATGCATGGCAGAATTTGGCAGAAAATATTTTCTTAAAATGATTGCCTATTAAGGTTACAGTATAGCACAGACAATCCAATACTTTTTTTAAAGTCTCATTTTTACTTCTTTTTTTTTTAATCTCTTAAGATGCTAGAACCTACTAGGCTTCATAAAAGTACTCACTTTGATATTTAAAACAGACAAGTAGCTAAAATAACACAACACCTATTTTAGTTTTAAAATATTTCTTCAACTTTCTTCACTATTCCTTCCATATTAACATCACCTTCCCTTGCCTAGAGTATGATAGATTGTCCAGGCCCTAGTTAGACCTGAATAATTCACTAGCTTGTGCATCATCCTGCGTGAGCAAAAAGCTAAGTTTCAACAAATTGATTGAAAAAAAAAAAAGCTTTTCCTTACTTTTTTCATTTTTCCTTCAGGTTCTCCCAAGACAAACCTGTGGGCTTTTCACTCACACCATTTTCTACAAAGAATATCCAGGGGGTCCTAAAGAGCTGGATAAGAGTATCCAAGGAGGAGAACTTTTCTTCACTGTCGTCCTCAACCCTGTAAGTACTTTATTCTCCAAATAAATAGTGAAAAATGATAGGGCTGGCAAAAATTACCCTGGCAAAGAGGCTAGGGATTGGGCAGTCATCAGCCAAGCCAATATGAAGTTCTAGCTCTGAAACAGTAGTAAAAACTAAATGGAACCACATCTAGAAATGGGAACAAACCAATTCTACAAGTAGCAGTAACATGAGGAACTCATGGCAGAACCAGGGAAGTGCTCCAGCGGATACTCCTTTGCATTGCGAAGTGATCAGAAGCTTTCATGGAGAATAAAATTTTTCACCTGTAAAACTCTCCTATTTCCACGGGGAACCATTTTTTTTTTCCATTTAGACAACAGTTACCTCTATTATTATTTTTATTTTACTATTTAAAGTTAACGTAGAAGCAAAATAGTAGAGGAATTAGGTAAGCAAATATAGTTATATTTTCTACTTCATGTTAGATTCGTCTTGCTAGGTCATAGGCTGAAGCAGAGCAGGCCTATTTAATGGGCTACTTTTTTTTTTTTTTTTTTTTTTTTTTTTGAGATGGAGTCTCACTCTGTCACCCAGGCTCGAGTGCAGTGGCGCGATCTCGGCTCACTGCAAGCTCCGCCTCCCGGGTTCAGGCCATTCTCCTGCCTCAGCCTCCGGAGTAGCTGGGACCACAGGCGCCTGCCACCACACCGGGCTAATTTTTTGTATTTTTAGTGGAGACGGGGCTTCACTGTGTTAGCCAGGATGGTCTCAATCTCCTGACCTTGTGATCTGCCTGCCTCAGCCTCCCAAAGTGCTGGGATTACAGGCGTGAGCCACCGCGCCTGGCCGGGCTACTCTTTTACTTCTTCATACTTGTGTGTCAGCTCCACAATGAACCATTTGCATATATTTCTGCTTGAGGCAAGTATTAGAAAGTTGTGTAGAGAAAGAACAAATGGAAGTAAGCTGTATAAGGAAAAGAAGGGATTTTATTTCCCTTTTGAAAATCACTATCATAAAAAGTAAAGCTAAGTTTATTTATCAGAAGATGTACGGGTCTGCCCTTGGCATTGGCAATATTCAAGATGGAAAAAAAATTACTATTTCCAAATGTAAAAACAAAATTATCAGTGAAAAATGTTGGATAGGGATAAATTGAATAAAATTTGCAAAACCCCTCTCTTGACCTTAGTTTTACAGTCCCTGCAAATAAAATTGCAGATAGTGTTCACCATCTACTTGTATTCAAGGAGATTTATTGTGCTCAATTCTACTTGTATTCATCACTATACCTATGTTTTAACTCCTAGAAAATGAGATAGAAGAAAGAGTAACTCATCTTAGGACAAACCCTGCTCGTGTATTCAAAAATGGGGATAGTTTGGAGGAACGTGATATTTGGACTTTTGAAAGTTTATCAACCTTCAGATCCCAAAAATACAAATAAGTCTGGTTTGAACATCAGAAATATAATAACTCTTCTAACTTACCTATTTTCACAAATGGAAGTATTTTGAGTCTCCTTATACAGCTTTCTTCTCTTTTTTCTCAATTCAGCCAGTACAGTAATATACAGTCAAAAAGAGTTAAACCAATGCCTGGTTATGAACTGAAGAAGCAGTTAAAACACTCTTAAAATGCTAACATTTTCACCAATAATTTTAAGCACTTTAATCTATCATCTGTAAAATTCTGATGTTTCACATTTACTTTCATCATAGAGCAATAGAAGTATTAACAAATAATCATGAACTTCTTAAAAGTTCACAGTAGGATTTTATCTCCGAATTTCTAAACCAAATGAGTTTCATTTAGTGTGGAAGAAATTCAAAGTTAAATCATTCATGTACAATGGATTTATACTAAGAATTTCATCCATTTTGTGATAAGAAATATTACATTTTTTATTAATTTAAAAACCAAACTATTGTCTTTGTTTTTAAAAACCTTACAGTAAAATTTATGTTAATCTTGGACACTAATTGGACTAACTGAGCAAATTCCTTAACAAACCTCGCTATTTTTCAGGCCTTTATGAATGATATTTGGCAATTTTATGTCTTGAGGAGGAGATTCATAAGAATAAAGGTGGCAGGTTGGGGGAGCCGCACAAAACTTGTTCTTTCCTGATTCAGAAAACTTTCAGTAGACAATTACTTTCAGAAAAAAATCCCTAGACTCAAAATAAATGACAAATCTTGTCAGATGCCACAAGATAGACAAGGAACCCAAAGCTAACGTTATCTGGCACACCAACTCTAATATTGGAAGCAATTCTACTCACCTGGAAACAAAAGGTTAAGAAGCCCACATCTGGATTCAGCCCACATCTAGCCGGAGGCCGGACTACTATAATTAGTTAGTGATGTATGTCTTGGAGAACAGAGTAATGAGTAGTGGCATGTTTCCCATGAATTCTCCATCCTGAAATTAAGTGCTTGGACAAAGTTTGTATTGAAACTAAGGAAGATCCAGATGCAGTAAGGCATGCCAGTAATTTAGCAGATGACATTTTTTATTAGGCCAGGATGGAAATGAGAAAACCTTGATGGAATCAAAGTATACATTAGCTGCAGGAAAGTCATGAATTTTAATTATAGTGGATTTGAAAGATAGCCATTGTAAGTTTAAGTAATACCCCAGGCCTCAATTAGAAGTGCCATTTTCTGAGAATGCCAAGTGAGGTTATCGTTTACTACAAAAAGATAGATGTGTATTGGAAACATGGCACTTAAATACATTCACATACACTTGAGCTGAAAACAAAAATATAAACAGGACTTTAATTAATGACGGTTTTAAGTTTTTCCCATATGTCAACATAATATCAAGGTGCTATACTAACTTACCAGTATTGGGGTGAGAAAGGGTTACAATAAGGTGCCCCTCAGAGTTAAACTGGAAAGATCACAGCAAAGGTAAAAAAAACATTAAACAGAATAACTCTCTGGCCTGAAATGTTCTAATGTTACCAAAATATTTGTCATGTAAAAGAAAGAAGTATCAATCAAGTGAATTTAACAAAAGAGAGAATTACAAAGACAAATGTTAGCACTGTCTGGGGCAGAGAAAACTTTGGTCATCTCTAAATGAGCTTTTCCAATGTCACAGGCCTGGACAACTCTCACGTAAGTTGGATGCAGGGGTTTTGATTAATAGACTTTGAAGTTTAGATCCATTTGGGGGAGGTGGACCTAGCAGGCTATCTGAGCCTGGAACCATTGAGATTTCCATTTTTCTAATTCTACTTTTCCTGATTCTAAACCCAACTGATGACTTCCTCATTATGGTTTACTTTCCCACGTAGATCCTACTATAGGAATAGAATATATTAATCATAGGAACTTGTACTCTCTGGGACAATAATTCGCAATATAATTTTATAAGTTTTATTTTAATTGATCAATACTTCCCATGTAACCGGACTACCTGGAAAGAGCCCTCTAATTGTATAGACAGTAATTGAAGAGTGTTTCAGTTCCTCTCTAATTTACAATTACCCATTTTAAACTAATAGATGGTATCCTGCTTTTATTCATTGGTTTCATGAGCTTTTGCTAATTTGATTCTGCCCCAGAAAAAAACTGACTCTCTCTGCAAGTGTACTGAATCAGGTTTTGGAGCCTGTCGGTCAGAAACAGACCTCAGAGTGTTCGTTGATTCAGGATGGTAATGAGAGTTACCTCATGATATACCATGGGAGAGAGCCACTGGAAGTACCCCAGAGTCACTGCTAGCAACACACAGGCATGAGATTTCTACACAAACATGTAATATATCTAGATACAAACATTCTTGATCAATTTACAATTATACAGAGTATTCATATATATTTTCAAAAATTGTGAGATTCTATTTACTTTAGATACTTATATAAAATAATATGTAGAAAGGTACTAAGAACTGAAACTTATGAAGATAACAAAAAGGATTAATTGGCAATGACTGCATCTGCCCTCAGTAAATAAAACTCTATATATGATGTATATACTTAGACAAAAGGAACTAGTAAGACTATAGTGTTCATTTTAACAAGTTTCCAGTTCCACCTATCTTAGGAAGATGCAGTAATAGTTAATTAATATGCTGATTGGAAAAGTTCTGACTTAGACAGGTTTGTACTTCTTGTGGGAGCCATATTATCATCTCATATGCACTAAACAAAAATGTCACTTTTTTGCTTCAGTGTTCTTATCTCTAATCACAAGATGTTATGAGTCTTTGCTTATGCGCTTGTTGAATAAATAGACTCCAGGTATTGAGTCATTAACAACTATAGATATAGAACACTTTGCCTCCCTTCAACATGCTTGATAATAAAGTCAGTGCTTACCTATTAATCCAAAAAAGCAGCTGTGGATTGCCACAAGATTCACGCCAATGGGCCAGGTGCAGTGGCTCACGCCTGTAATCCCAGCACTTTGGGAGGCCAAGGTGGGCAGATCATGAGGTCAGGAGATCAAGACCATCCTGGCTAACACGGTGAAACCCTGTCTCTACTAAAAATACAAAAAATTAGCCAGGTGTGGTGGCAGGCGCCTGTAGTCCCAGCTACTCAGGAGGCTGAGGTAGGAGAATCACTGGAATCCAGGAGGCAGAGGTTGCAGTGAGCCAAGATCACGCCACTGCACTCCAGCCTGGGCGACAGAGCGAGACTCTGTCTCAAAAAAAAATGCACGCCGATACTACACTTGCTTGGAATTCAGGTGAAGCAAATCCCTGACCATGTAACAATATTGTGCCTCCTTCATCAAACCATTAACCATCCCACAGAACCATTAGCTAACACCTTTATGCACACATTTTATTAAATGCTTTTTGTCTCTCTGTTTCTCAATTTGATATAGCATACTTCCACCATACCCTACATACCCTCCTACTCAAATCCCTAAAAGTTAAATCTAAATTGTGTTTCTCTTATTATAAACATGGATGTGAATAGAGTGAATATCTTAAACTAGGATTAACACATAGATTGATTACAACTAAAATAAAAAAAACAGAATTCACTCAAGAAGAAAGCCTTTATAAAAAGAAATTAACCCACATTGAAATTGAAAAAAAAACTGTAATTTTATATGTGTATGTGCTTTTCTATAAAATTCATCTGAAAGGAAGTAATACGCTGACCTAATGGGAAGTTTTATGTTTCTTTTTTTGTTCGCTAGTTCTGGAACACATTCTAATAACAGGAGACCCTTCGCTGAAAAATAAATAAATGATAATAACTTTAGACCTAGAAAAGTAATTCCTGGTCTAACGTTTAAGTCTTTAATCCATCTTGAATTGATTTTTGTATAAGGTGTAAGGAAGGGATCCAGTTTCAGCTTTCTACATATGGCTAGCCAGTTTTCCCAGCACCATTTATTAAATAGGGAATCCTTTCCCCATTGCTTGTTTTTCTCAGTTTGTCAAAGATCAGATAGTTGTAGATATGCGGCGTTATTTCTGAGGGCTCTGTTCTGTTCCATCGATCTGTACCTCTGTTTTGGTACCAGTACCATGCTGTTTTGGTTAATGTAGCCTTGTAGTATAGTTTGAAGTCAGGCAGTGTGGTGCCTCCAGCTTTGTTCTTTTGGCTTAGGATTGACTTGGCAATGCGGGCTCTTTTTTGGTTCCATATGAACTTTAAAGTAGTTTTTTTCCAATTCTGTGAAGAAAGTCATTGGTAGCTTGATGGGGATGGCACTGAATCTCTAAATTACCTTGGGCAGTATGGCCATTTTCACAATATTGATTCTTCCTACCCATGAGCATGGAATGTTCTTCCATTTGTTTGTATCCTCTTTTATTTCCTTGAGCAGTGGTTTGTAGTTCTCCTTGAAGAGGTCCTTCACATCCCTTGTAAGTTGGATTCCTAGGTATTTTATTCTCTTTGAAGCAATTGTGAATGGGAGTTCACTCATGATTTGGCTCTCTGTCTGTTGTTGGTGTATAAGAATGCTTGTGATTTTTGTACATTGATTTTGTATCCTGAGACTTTGCTGAAGTTGCTTATCAACTTAAGGAGATTTTGGGCTGAGACAATGGGGTTTTCTAGATATACAATCATGTCGTCTGCAAACAGGGACAATTTGACTTCCTCTTTTCCTAATTGAATACCCTTTATTTCCTTCTCCTGCCTAATTGCCCTGGCCAGAACTTCCAACACTATGTTGAATAGGAGTGGTGAAAGAGGGCATCCCTGTCTTGTGCCAATTTTTAAAGGGAATGCTTCCAGTTTTTGCCCATTCAGTATGATATTGGCTGTGGGTTTGTCATAGATAGCTCTTATTATTTTGAGATATGTCCCATCAATACCTAATTTATTGAGAGTTTTTAGCATGAAGGGTTGTTGAATTTTGTCAAAGGCCTTTTCTGCATCTATTGAGATAATCATGTGGTTTTTGTCTTTGGTTCTGTTTATATGCTGGATTACATTTATTGATTTGTGTATATTGAACCAGCCTTGCATCCCAGGGATGAAGCCCACTTGATCATGGTGGATAAGCTTTTTGATGTGCTGCTGGATTCTGTTTGCCAGTATTTTATTGAGGATTTTTGCATCAATGTTCATCAAGGATATTGGTCTAAAATTCTCTTTTTTGGTTGTGTCTCTGCCCGGCTTTGGTATCAGGATGATGCTGGCCTCATACCATAAAAACCCTAGAAGAAAACCTAGGCATTACCATTCAGGACATAAGCATGGGCAAGGACTTCATGTCTAAAACACCAAAAGCAATGGCAACAAAAGACAAAATTGACAAATGGGATCTAATTAAACTCAAGAGCTTCTGCACAGCAAAAGAAACTACCATCAGAGTGAACAGGCAACCTACAAAATGGGAGAAAATTTTCGCAACCTACTCATCTGACAAAGGGCTAATATCCAGAATCTACAATGAACTCAAACAAATTTACAAGAAAAAAACAAACAACCCCATCAAAAAGTGGGCGAAGGACATCAACAGACACTTCTCAAAAGAAGACATTTATGCAGCCAAAAAACACATGAAAAAATGCTCACCATCACTGGCCATCAGAGAAATGCAAATCAAAACCACAATGAGATACCATCTCACACCAGTTAGAATGGCAATCATTAAAAAGTCAGGAAACAACAGGTGCTGGAGAGGATGTGGAGAAATTGGAACACTTTTACACTGTTGGTGGGACTGTAAACTAGTTCAACCATTGTGGAAGTCAGTGTGGCGATTCCTCAAGGATCTAGAAGTAGAAATACCATTTGACCCAGCCATCCCATTACTGGGTATATACCCAAAGGACTATAAATCATACTGCTATAAAGACACATGCATGTGTATGTTTATTGCGGCATTATTCACAATAGCAAAGACTTGGAACCAACCCAAATGTCCAACAATGATAGACTGGATTAAGAAAATGTGGCACATATACACCATGGAATACTATGCAGCCATAAAAAATGATGAGTTCACATCCTTTGTAGGGACATGGATGAAATTGGAAATCATCATTCTCAGTAAACTATCGCAAGAACAAAAAACCAAACACCGCATATTCTCACTCATAGGTGGGAATTGAACAATGAGAACACATGGACACAGGAAGGGGAACATTACACTCTGGGGACTGTTGTGGGGTGGGGGGAGGGGGGAGGGATAGCATTGGGAGATATACCTAATGCTAGATGACGAGTTAGTGGGTGCAGCGCACCAGCATGGCACATGTATACATATGTAACTAACCTGCACATTGTGCACATGTACCCTAAAACTTAAAGTATAATAATAATAAAAAAAGAAATATTAAAAAACAACAAAAAAAATAAAATAAAATAAAATAAAAGTAATTCCTGAACATGCCTAATAGTGAGTACTGCCTGAGATGCTTGAATTTTAGAAATCAAACTTAATGCATCCGAATCTCTAGGGTTGACCTGGGGGCTCTACATACTCACCATGCGCTCTAGGTAAATCTTAGGATCAGGCAAATAGAGAAATATTGCCGAGGAAGAAAATGGAGAAGTAATTTTGGTAATCAAAGATTACCAAAAACTGTTATAGAAATTGTAAACCTAGAATCAAGGTTTCAGAATGGAAAATGACCCCAAATCTGCAATAGAACTTTAAAAAACAGTAAGAATTAATGTTTTCCTAAGTGACCAGAGAACTCTACCTTAAACTGGATTTTAAAATAGTGTTTACTGCTGTTCATCCTGAAAACTTAGTGTAGGGGTCACCTTCCTTAGGAAACTTTTTCTACTCTGATGTAGAGGCCCCTCCTGCCTTTCTATAGCATCCTCTGCAGACTCTTTCAAAGTATTTATTATCCTGCATCATAATTGTGGGTTGTATTAGCCTGTACGCTTGTGGTTGTAGAGAATGTGTCTTTCATTTCCAAAACTATCCCAGTGTCTAAACATAATACCTTTTACCTAGTTTTTTATTTTGCATATATTTGTTAAGGAAAAGAAATTAACTTTTCTAATGACCTGATTTAAAAAGAAAAATGAATCTATTCATAAAAGGAAATCCGAGTCCTCGTAAGAAAATTCTCAAATCAAAATCATAAGGAAAACCTGTTTCCTGAATTCAATGGGGCTGAATTATGTATCGTTGTGTTCTGTTCTTTACACATGCATTTGTCTTCCTGTATAGAGACTCATTTGTGTTGAGTTGATATAGTTTAAAGACTAGAGGCTCATTCAAGTTACCTCAGGTAATGGGACTCCAGAAAGTAATATTACTTCAAGTAATGTGGGACTCCAGAAAGCTACACATTCAGGAATCATAGGACCTAGAGGGTGTTCTGAGTCCAAGGTAGCTGTAAGGTCCATAAAAATGAGAATTGCTTTAAAAGTTCTGAATTGTTTATTATTGCAATTTTTCATTTAATTTTTCTGGACCACAGTTGACAATTGGTAACCAAAACCCTGGAAAAGGGGCCTACTGTAAATATTTTTCTGATGAGGTCGCTTTACTTATAATAGAAATAAAACTTTAAACAAGGTAAAGAAAAAAATGAGAAATGCTAATATTAATCTTGCCTTAGTGCTTTATTTTGAACCCAACAGATGCTTTTCACGTCTAACTTTCTCTTTTCTGTACTCCTGACTAAATTAATATTCCTTCAAAAAAAGTGCTGCTTGTTTACGGTTTCTGCAGTAGTTAATTAATCTTACAAATGGCCCAATATGAATGCATCAGATATTCTCCATATCAAGATTCAGTTCCAGTTCTAACTGCTGACTGCCTCGTCCGCTGGATTCTCAGGTCGAATTTCCAAGCAAGGGAATCCACTTGTTTCAGCTCACCTTTCTGAGTCAGCCCATATCAGTCCTGGCCTTCTGTGAAATGTCCATTCTTGGTTCATATCCCCACATGCCCCCCAATTCTAAACTGTGACTGAGCAACGGCTGCCTGAGAACCATCCTTCCAGCAAAGGCTTGCAAACGCAGGTGCGATGGCAGCTATCTAGCTTGATCTGAATCCTGTGAGAACAGTCATTATGGTTTCTAGCCAATCCCACAGATTTGGGAGTAAACTGAACCTCTTTGGAGAGGCTCAAAAGATTCATTTTGAAGCTTGCAAAGTCTAAGTAGAATAAGTAGCTCTCTTAGATGGGACCAGCTAATTTTATCATTTTATTATATGTATTGCTCCATACCCACTTGGAATGCAAGTTCCAATAGGCATTTATATCTTGTGTTTTATTTACTCTAAACCTCAAAACTAGGAAGAGTTCTGGCATTATAAGGTACTTAAAAAATATTTTATAAATGAATGAATGAACTTAAATGTCCAAAAGGGAGAAGCAGAGTGGCCAGTAGCAAAATAAATTATGTTCACCCTTATGTAATAAAATACATTATGTAATAAAATATGCTATATAATAAGGTCCATTCAGGCATTTAAAACATGTTGTGTAATAATTTTGGCTGGGTGTGGTGGCTCATGCCTTTAATACCAGCACTTTGGGATGCCAAAGCGGGTGGATCACCTGAGTTCAGGAGTTCCCTGACCAGCCTGGCCAACACCGTGAAACCCAGTCTATACTAAAAATACAAAAATTAGCCGGGCGTGGTGGTGCATGCCTGTAATCCCAGCTACTTGGGAGGCTGAGGCAGGAGAATTGCTTGAACCTGGGAGGCGGAGGTTGCAGTGAGCCGAGATCGCACCACTGCACTCCAGCCTGGGCGACAGAGAGAGACTCCGTCTAAAATAATAATAATAATAATTTTAATGACGTGAAATATTCATGATCTTCTCAATGGGAAAAGTAAATTACAAGAAAATGAGATGAGTATGGAAATAAACTAGAAAGAACTCAGCAGATTGTTAGCAGTAGTTATCCTAGATCACACAATTGAAGATGATTTCCATTATCTTCCTCTAATTTTTATAAAATATCTATAGTGAACACCTACTAGTGTTATAACCAGAAACTTCATACACATGTACACACACAGAGACACAACACACACAGAGTTACACAATAAATGCTACACTAAAAATAATAATCACTTAATAGTGATGTACATAAAATGGAATTATTTTGTGTTGTTGGTATATCAGGAATAGAATTTCTATTTACTCAGTTCCAATTGTTCTGTATCTGTAAGTCACATATGTTGCCTAACACCTGCCCCACAGTGTGATTATTTGTGTGTGCATCTTTTCTACTGTATAATGGGGCATTCTTATTACTGAGGTAATCTGTGTGTGTTTCATCTTTGTGCTTTCCATTGTGTCTAGATCAATGTTTGAATCTAATAAGAGGTTGCTAAATGTATTTTAATGATTGACTAAATGCATGAAGAGTTATATTTCAGGGGCATGACTTGCTTTAAGGTATATCCAAATGTGAATAGCAAGCCTAGTTTTAATAAAACTACATTTGGCAGAGTCTCTGCTTGCAAGTAAATGAAATTTAGACTTCAGAAAATGTTTGAATGGCCCTAAATCTTCAGCAGGTTTTCCTAAGTGATGATGAAATTTACCTGACACAGAACAAAGGACTATTAAACTGGAAAAGCCCAGGAAGGTTATCTATCAATCTTTTAATTTTTGATGGAGAACTAGAATTCCAAAAAGATTATTTAGTTCACTGCAGGTCACTTCTATAGTATTCTGACCAGAACTCTGTTCTTCCTGACTCTCAGTTCACCGCTTCACCCGCTACAACACACTGTTTCTGCACGCCTGGCTAAATTGGTCTTGACGTGATGTACATTCCTTCTTAATATGAGTCAGTGACCTGGTACTGGGAAAATCTGTGAGTGGTTTAACATGTCAGGCTATTGTCTAAGAAAAAGCAAACCATCTCCATGTAGGGTTAAAAAGCAAAAAAATAGTGCTTTTGAGAAAAGCTGTAATAAGCACTTGCAGTTAAGGAAAAATGTCTAATGTACTTTTAAAGAACTATGAATAAAGAACTATGTTCTCTTTATCTTAATACATTGTATTGATATTACTTATAAAATGGTAAGACTTTTAAATTTATAAAGCCAAAACATTTTATTTCATCTTTTTGCTATCCTCCATATTAGCCCTATTTTTCTATTATTAATGTTCTTCATCACTAACTGTGGTGTTAGATACAGCAGGTCCTTAAATAATGTTGTTTCATTTAATATCATTTAGTTATAATGTTGATAAGGAAAACATCAGTTCCCATCCAGGGCCAATCTGTGTGTAGACTGCACATTCACCCCATGTCTATGTGGGTTTTCTCCTGATACTCTGGTTTCTTCCTACATCCCAAAAATGTGCACATCAGGTTAATTGTCCTGTATAAATTGTGATGGAATAGCATATTGTCCAGGGTTGGTTCTTACCTTGTGCCCTGAACTGCCAGGATAGGCCCTGGCCCCCAAGCAATCCTAAACTGGAATAACTGGGTAAATGATTATCTTACTTGTTTTTATTAATCTTTCCTAAATGTATGTAGAGCTAACATTTATTTCAATGTTTAATATTAAAGTTCTTTGGTTCCTATTTAGAAGCTGGGTGATGTTTTGGGGGCCAGAAATATGTCATAGGAAATTAACTCTTGTTTAGATTATTTAACCAATGGTAAAATTGGTTTTGTTGTATGTCATTTGGTTTACAGTTTCAGTTTCCAAGAACCTACCAATAACATTAAGTGAGAACTTACTGTAATTACTTGTCACTGTGAGATTAAGAAAACCACAAGAAAGCATGATTAAGTTGTGCTTTTTATTTGACCTCCATAGTTAAGAAAAATAGGAGTTTTTGGAATGGATATTATCTTAAAATGTAAGAAAATAGATATTAAGTTGGAGAAATGAATATTATGTTATTCTTTGTTTAATCCTTTGATAGTTTCCCATAGCAATCAATGACACCCAGTAGCAAAGATTTTAATTCCTACATACTAAATACAAAGTGCTCAGATTTTAATTCCTAAATACTATTTCTAGCATTCAGGATAGACAGAAAATTTCTTCACTTGAAAAAAATAAGTCAAATCTGGCTCCTGTCCACTTTTCTTATCCTTTTTTTCAATAATTTCTTATACGCACCTTTCACTCCACCCATACAGAATAATTCATAGTACCTTGAACAAAACTTTGTACTATCTCACTCTGTGTCTTAAAGTGCTATCACCTCAAGCTGGAATGCCCTCCTGCAAATTTGAACTCATACATCATTTTTTTAAAGAAGACATCCCCAACCCTCCAGCTTGATTTCTAAGGTTTCTCCTCTGTGTTCTCATGGTACTCAGGCATAACCCAATTAAAATTTGCCTACAGTCCTATAATCAGTTATCTTTACCTTCCAGTCATTTTTGACTTCCTTGATGGAAGACATCATGCCTTATTCTATTTTACATTCACAGTACACTGCAAAAGTTTTGGCACATAGTAGGTTCTAAATAAAACACAATGTGTTTCCCATGACTTCCCATGAGTACATACATACTATCTTTGGAATGTGAAAGAAATTTGGTTGCCTTGGAAGTACCTCACCACAGAATTCACTTGATTACAGAGGGTTTGAGTAACTGGGTTTTTATTGTCTCCCAACATGGCATCTTATTGAAGTTATTGAGTTTATGAGAATACGCTCAGTTTCACTCATAATAAGAAAAATGCAAAGTAAGATTATATTGAGACACTATTTCTTACCTACCAGATTAACAAAAATTCAAATGATTGCTAAGATATTCTGTTAGCAAGTCTGTGGGAAAACAGGTACTCTCATACATCCTAGTGCGTGAGCAAATGGTACAACCCTAATGGAAGAAATTTAACAACATCTAACAAATCTACATAGCACTTGCTCTTTGCTGCAGAAATTCTACCTTTAGGACTCTACCTTAAAGAAGGAATTACCACAAAGTCAATTTTTTAATGAACAATCTGAGTGCAAACCATTTTTTCAGTTATTCATTACCAGATTATTTGTACATCAAATAGTGGGAACAACCTAAACATCCATCCATAAGAGACTAGTTAAAAAAATCTGTGGTATAGCCATACAAGAGACTACTATACAAATAAAATTAAGAAGATTTTGATGTGCTGTGATTTCCACAATATATTAAGGGAGGAAAAAGTGGGCAATCTGAATACATATTGATATTTACCTACTTGTACAAAAAGAAATACAGGAAAAACACACCAAAAATAATAAGTGTTTTGTTAATTATTAATAGAAATTTTAAAATTTTAAATTATTAATAAAAAGAAAACTACATTTAAAATAGGGGGGATGGTGGGATGAGAGCAGAAAAGTAAGGGGGTGAGTGGGAGAAACACTTCACTAAGTACATTTTTTACACAGTTTTGTTTTTGTTTTTGTTTTTTTGAGACAGAGTCTCGCTCTGTTACCAAGGCTGGAGTGCAGTGGCGTGATCTCAGCTCACTGCCTCGGCCTCCCAGGTTGCAGCGATTCTCCTGCCTCAGCCTCCCGAGTAGTTAGGACTACAGGTAGGTGCCACCATGCCCGGCTAATTTTTTGTATTTTTAGTAGAGACAGGGTCTCACTGTGTTAGCCAGGATGGTCTCAATCTCCTGACCTCATGATCCACCCACCTCAACCTCCTAAAGTGCTGGGATTGCAGGCTTGAACCACCTAGCCCAGCCTATAGCTTTGATTTTGAACCATGAAATGTTTTACATATAGTCAAAATAATAAATGAAAAGGATGAGGGAGAGATAAGCAAACCTGAAAATTGAAGACAAATGAACAAATAAACCTAACATGGATGTGTATGTAATATATTACACAAATAATTAAAATAATTTTGAGTACAGTATTCTAACTGCATACGTTTAGTGAAATATAGGACAAAAGTCTGCATGGAAAATATAAACTTTATTAATAAATTTTTGTTGAATTATGAAACATTTCTCATGTATTGTCAGATAGATAAAAATAAATGAATATATTGATGCTGTTGGGAACTGAGTTTTCGCCATAAAACAAAGAATAAAAATATGGAAAGAAGGATAATAAGAGAGAATTAGAGTATTTAAATTTGAAATGAGGAGATTAATAAGAACTTAAGGTTTCCTACCTCTATCTAGAATCAATGACACTTAGTAGCAAAGAGCTCAGCTAGTGCTCAAATTTTAATTTCTAAATACTATTTCTCCCCAAAAGTAAGTGGGCTTTTTGGAGAAAAGGCTAAATTCAAGTCAGATACATGGAAAGTACAAATTGAGTCTGGAACACCTTGTACCAGAAAAAAGGGAAACAGTCACTCAAAGACTAACAAGCTTGTATTAAACAGGACAGAAGTCAGCTAAAAGTGCTCTTGATATGAGATAATTTTAGCATCAAAAAAATGGAGGTTATTAGACATACTCAAAGTATGAAAAAAGAAGGAGAGCTCTTCTGTAGAAAAGAACACCAGTGCCAGCTGATGAATTCAGGTAGAATGATGGAATTCAAAGATCATCATTTTGCAGACACCAATGAAAACAATTGATTGAAAAAAGAAACATCAATAGTTGCTGAAACTTTTGGGTGAAAGATTACACAGCCTTAAGGTTTAATTCCATAGATTACTTATTAATTACAAAGAGAAAAATCATTCTTTACAATAGAGAAATCTGACAGTTTCTTACTGTACCCAAGTGATCAGACTTAACATCACCAAAGGTGGAGTAACTTAACAAGATAAGCTGATATTATGCACCTCCTACTGTGATTCAATACAAAATAAAGTAGGGTGACATCAGCAAAATGATGAAATAGAAAGTCCCATATCCTCCTTCCTTCCATAGAGTCATCAACTGAACAATAATACATGAATTAATTCCCTTTGTGAAAAATCCAGAAACAAATTAAGACACTGCTGGACCCCAGGCAAGCACAAAACCAGCTGCATAGAGGCCAGTAAAAAAATTCACAACACTCACTTGCCATAGTCCCTTTCACTGACTCAGCAGAGAGCAACTGGAAGAAAACTCCCAGCTTCTAGCTTCTCCCACAGTCCCATAGGAGGGAAAGACTTGGCTTGTACATTTTTGTACATTGAACATTTAGGCTTTTGGCAGGGGACAGAGGGGCAGAAGGGTGGGTGGATGGTTGCCCGAGAAACTAGTTTTTATCTTATCTGTCTCCAAGTGCTGACAGGACCCAACATATTCTAGAAGCCAGGGGCTGCTGACAACAAAAGACAGCTTGGCAGCTTATAGCAGCTCCAGAGAACACCAGAAGGAGTAATAGATTACAAGGTCTTGGAAGAAAATCAACCAGTAAATCCCTCTAATTGAGAATTTACACACACAAGTCTATTGCAGATGTATCCACAGACTAGAGGTGAGAGGACCTCAGAATCTCTTACCTGGCTGATTGGTGAAGGTTTGTTCCTATACAAAGCCTGTTTTTTACAGAGTGAGAGAGGAAGCTATTTTTTGAAATGCACAGACCACAACAAAAGGTAACAAGGCACATTAAGAAAAAGGAAAATATAGACCAATCCAAGGAACAAAATAAGTCTCCAGAAACCAACTTAATGAAATGGAGAGATTAAATTACCTGACGAGAATTCAAAATAATCATCATAAAGATGTTCAATAAACTCAGGAGAAAAATGGATGAACAAAGTCAGAATTTCAACAAAGAAATAGAAAATATTAAAAATGGAATCAAATAGAAATCTCAGACCTGAAGAATAAAATAACTGAAGTGAAAAAATCACTACCTAGTTTTAATAGCAAACATGATTAAGCTGAAGAAAGAATCAGGGAACTTGAAGACAGGTCATTTGAAATTGCCCAGGGAGCAAAATAAAATAAAACAAAATAAACAGTGAAGAAAGTCTAAGGGACTTAGGAAACAACATCAAGTTTGCAAATATTTGTATTATGGGAGTCTCTAAAGGAGAAGAAAGAGAGAACAATGCAGAAAGCTTATTTGAAGAAATAATGGCCAAAACTTCCCAAATACGGAAAAGGAAGTAGAGATCCAAGTTCAAGAAGGCCAACAAACTCCAACTAGGAAGAACTCAAAGATAACTACACCAAAAAAGGTTATAATAAAAATGCCAAAATTCAAAGGATGTTAAAAGCAGAAAAAGAAAACTGATTCATCACATAAAAGGGAGCCTCCATAACACTATGAAGAGATATCTAGAAGAAACCTTTCAGGACAAAATGGAGAAGGGAGATATATTCAAAATGCTGAAAGAAAAAATAATTGCCAACTGAGAATACTATAGCCTGCAAAATTGTCCTTCAATAATGAAGGAGGAGCTTCTGCACAACAACCACAACAACAAAACTATCAACAGAGTAAATAGACAGCCTACACAATGGGAGAAAATATTTGCAAACTATACATCTAAGGTCCAATAGCCAGCATCTATAAGGAACTTAAACAAATTTACAAGAAAAAAAAACCAAACAACTTTTTTAAAAAAGTGAGCAAGGTACATGAACAGACACTTTTCAAAAGAAGACATACATGTGCCCAATAAGCATATTTAAAAAGCTCAGCATCACTGATCATTAGAAAAATGTGAATCGCTTCATTTCATTCATTTCATCTTCCATCACTGATACCCTTTCTTCCAGTTGATCGCATCGGCTCCTGAGGCTTCTGCATTCTTCACGTAGTTCTCGAGCCTTGGCTTTCAACTCCATCAGCTCCTTTAAGTGCTTCTCTGTATTGGTTATTCCAGTTATACATTCGCCTAAATTTTTTTCAAAGTTTTTAACCTCTTTGCCTTTGGTTTGAATTTCCTCCTGTAGCTCGGAGTAATTTGATCGTCTGAAGCCTTCTTCTCTCAACTCGTCAAAGTCATTCTCCGTCCAGCTTTGTTCCATTGCTGGTGAGGAACTGCATTCCTTTGGAGGAGGAGAGGCGCTCTGCTTTTTAGAGTTTCCAGTTTTTCTGTTCTGTTTTTCCCCCATCTTTGTGGTTTTATCTACTTTTGGTCTTTGATGATGGTGATGTACAGACGGGTTTTTGGTGTGGATGTCCTTTCTGTTTGTTAGTTTTCCTTCTAACAGACAGGACCCTCAGCTAGAGGTCTGTTGGAGTTTGCTAGAGGTCCACTCCAGACCCTGTTTGCCTGGGTATCCACAGCGGCGGCTGCAGAACAGCAGATTTTCGTGAACTGCGAATGCTGCTGTCTGATCGTTCCACTGGAAACTTTGTCTCAGAGGAGTACCTGGCCGTGTGAGGTGTCAGTCTGCCCCTACTGGGGGGGTGCCTCCCAGTTAGGCTGCTCGGGGGTCGGGGTCAGGGACCCACTTGAGGAGGCAGTCTACCCGTTCTTAGATCTCCAGCTGCGTGCTGGGAGAACCACTGCTCTCTTCAAAGCTGTCAGACAGGGACATTTAAGTCTGCAGAGGTTACTGCTGTCTTTTTGTCTGTGCCCTGCCCCCAGAGGTGGAGCCTACAGAGGTAGGCAGGCCTCCTTGAGCTGTGGTGGGCTCCACCCAGTTCGAGTTTCCCGGCTGCTTTGTTTACCTAAGCAAGCCTGGGCAATGGCGGGCGCCTCTCCCCCAGCCTCGCTGCCACCTTGCAGTCTGATCTCAGACTGCTTTGCTAGCAATCAGCGAGACTCCATGGGCATATGACCCTCCGAGCCATGTGAGGGATATAATCTCCTGGTGCGCCGTTTTTTAAGCCCGTCAGAAAAGTGCAGTATGAGGGTGGGAGTGACCTGATTTTCCAGGTGCCATCTGTCAACCCTTTCTTTGACTAGGAAAGGGAACTCCCTGATCCCTTGCGCTTCCCGAGTGAGGCAATGCTTCACCCTGCTTCGGCTCGCACACGGTGCACTGCACCCACTGTCCTGCACCCACTTTCTGGCACTCCCTAGTGAGATGAACCCGGTACCTCAGATGAAATGAAGAAATCACCCGTCTTCTGCATCGCTCACGCTGGGAGCTGTAGACTGGAGCTGTTCCTATTCAGCCATCTTGGATAAAATACCTAGGAACCCAACTGACAAGGGACATGAAGGACCTCTTCAAGGAGAACTACAAACCACTGCTCAGTGAAATAAAAGAGGATACAAAGAAATGGAAGAACATTCCATGCTCATGGGTAGGAAGAATCAATATCATGAAAATGGCCATACTGCCCAAGGTAATTTAGAGATTCAATGCCATCCCCATCAAGCTACCAATGACTTTCTTCACAGAATTGGAAAAAACGACTTTAAAGTTCATATGGAACCAAAAAGGAGCCTACATTGCCAAGTCAATCCTAAGCCAAAAGAACAAAGCTGGAGGCATCACGCTACCTGACTTCAAACTATACTACAAGGCTACAGTAACCAAAACAGCATGGTACTGGTACCAAAACAGAGATATAGATCAATGGAACAGAACAGAGCCCTCAGAAATAACGCCGCATATCTACAACTATCTGATCTTTGACAAACCTGAGAAAAACAAGCAATGGGGAAAGGATTCCCTATTTAATAAATGGTGCTGGGAAAACTGGCTAGCCATATGTAGAAAGCTGAAACTGGATCCCTTCCTTACACCTTATACAAAAATCAATTTAAGATGAATTAAAGACTTAAACATTAGACCTAAAACCATAAAAACCCTAGAAGAAAACCTAGGCATTACCATTCAGGACATAGGCATGGGCAAGGACTTCATGTCTAAAACACCAAAAGCAATGGCAACAAAAGCCAAAATTGACAAATGGGATCTAATTAAACTCAAGAGCTTCTGCACAGCAAAAGAAACTACCATCAGCGTGAACAGGCAACCTACAAAATGGGAGAAAATTTTCACAACCTACTCATCTGACAAAGGGCTAACATCCAGAATCTACAATGAACTCAAACAAATTTACAAGAAAAAAACAAACAACCCCATCAAAAAGTGGGTGAAGGACATGAACAGACACTTCTCAAAAGAAGACATTTATGCAGCCAAAAAACACATGAAAAAATGCTCACCATCACTGGCCATCAGAGAAATGCAAATCAAAACCACAATGAGATACCATCTCACACCAGTTAGAGTGGCAATCATTAAAAAGTCAGGAAACAACAGGTGCTGGAGACGATGTGGAGAAATAGGAACACTTTTACACTGTTGGTGGGACTGTGAACTAGTTCAACCATTGTGGAAGTCAGTGTGGCGATTCCTCAGGGATCTAGAACTAGAAATACCATCTGACCCAGCCATCCCATTACTGGGTATATACCCAAAGGACTATAAATCATGCTGCTATAAAGACACATGCATACGTATGTTTACTGCGGCTCTATTCACAATAGCAAAGACTTGGAACCAACCCAAATGTCCAACAATGATAGACTGGATTAAGAAAATGTGGCACATATACACCATGGAATACTATGCAGCCATAAAAAATGATGAGTTCATGTCCTTTGTAGGGACATGGATGAAATTGGAAATCATCATTCTCAGTAAACTATCACAAGAACAAAAAACCAAACACCGCATGTTCTCACTCATAGGTGGGAATTGAATAATGAGAACACATGGACACAGGAAGGGGAACATTACACTCTGGGGACTGTTGTGGGGTAGGGGGAGAGGGGAGGGATAGCATTAGGAGATATACCTAATGCTAAATGACGAGTTAATGGGTGCAGCACACCAGCATGGCACATGTACACATATGTAACTAACCTGCATATTGTGCACATGTACCCTAAAACTTAAAGTATAATAATAATAAAATAAGAAAAGAAAAATGTAAATCAAAACCACAGTGAGATACATACCAGTCAGAATGGCTATTACTAAAAAGTCAAAAAATAACAGATGCTGGTGAGGTTGCAGAGAAAAGGGAATGCTTGTACACTGTTGGTGGTAATGTAAATTAGTTCAACCATTGTGGAAAGCAGTTTGGCAATTCCTCAAACAGCTAAAAACAGAACTACCATTTGATCCAGCAATCCCACTACTAGATACATACCCAAAGGAATATAAATTGGTCTATCATAAACACACATGCATATGTTTGTTGCAGCACTATTCACAATAGCAGACATGGAACCAGCCTAAATGCCCATCAGTGGTAGGCTGGATATAGAAAATGTGGTACATATACACCATGGAATACAATGCAGCCATAGAAAGAACAAAATCACATCCTTTGCAAGAACATGGATGGAGCTAGAGGCCATTATCCTTAGTAAGCTACCACAGGAACAGAAAACCAAATACCACATGTTCTCACTTATAAGTGGGAACTAAATGATGAGAACACAGGGACACAAAGAGGGGAACAACAGACACTGGGGCTGACCACAGGGTTGAGGACGGGAGGAGGGAGAAGAACAGAAAAAATAACTCTTGGGTACCAGTCTTGGGTACGTGGGTGATGAAATAATCTGTACATCTAACCGCTGTGACATGAGAGTACCTATATAAGAAAGCTGCACGTGTAACCCTGAATCTAAAATTAAAAGTTAGAAGAAATAAAGACCTAGATAAGCAAATACTGAGGGAGTTTATTACCACTATATCACCTTTACAAGAAATGCTAAAAGGAGTCCTTCAAGTTGAAATGAAAACACCCTAGGCAGCAGCAGAAATTATTATCAGACCATAAAGCTCACTGGTAAAGGTAAATATACAGAAAAATAGATAATACTGTAATATTTTAGGGGCTGTGTATAAATCACCTTTAATTCTGATACTCAAGTTAAAAGGCAAAAGTATAAAAAACACTATAACTATATGACAATAATAAAAAGGGCAAGGGAGGTGAAAGAATAGAGTTTTATATCCAACTGAAGTTAAAGTTGTTATCAGCTTAAAATATCAGCTTTATATTTGTTACAACTATAAGATGTTTTATGTAAGCCCCACAGTACCACAAAGAAAATACTTTTTAAAAACATACCAAATAAATGAGAAAGAAATCAAAGCCTATCACTACAAAAATCAACAAAACACAAAGGAAGACAGCAAGAGAAGAAAAGATGGACAGAAAAGCCTCAAGACAAAACAATTAACAAAATGGTAATAGTAAGTGCTTCCCTATCAGTAGTTACATTAAATGTAAATAAATTAAACTCCTCAATCAAAATGGATACAGTAGCTGAATGGATAACAAAAACAAGATCCAGCTATATGTTGTCTACAGAACGCTAGCTTTAGATTTAAATACACACACAGGCTGAAAGTGAAAGCATGGAAAATTTATTCCATCCAAATGTTAACCGAGAGAGCAAAAGTAGCCATATTCATATCAGAAAAAATGGACTTTAAGTCCAAAACTGTCACAAAAAAAAGAAGGACATAATCTAGTGATTAAAAAGTCAATTAGCCAGGAAGATATAACAATTATAAATATAAACGCATGCAAATTCAAAGCACCCAAATATGTGTAATAATCATTGAGATAACTGAAGGGAGAAATAGACAGTAACACAATAATAGTAGAAGATAGCATCCTACTTTCAACAATAGAACACTTAGACCAAAAATCAATAAGAAAACAATACTTGAACAACACTATAGACCAAATTGACCTGGCCAACTGATACAGAACATTTTGCTCAACAGCAGCAGAATGCACATGCTTCTCAAACTCACACAAAATACATTCCAGGATAGATTACATGTTGGATCACAAAATAAGTCTCTTTTCAGAACATTGATATCATACCAAGTATCAATTCCTACCACAGGGAATGCAACTAAAAATCAATAGCAGAAGGAAAAATGGGAAATTAACAAATATGTGGAAATTAAATAAAACACTCTTCAATAACAATTTGGGTACAAGAAAAAAATCAAAAGAGAAATTTAAAAATACCTTGATATAAGTAAAAACAAAACACCTACCAAAACTTATGGAATGCAACAAAAGCAGTACTATGAGGGAAGTTTATAGTGATAAATGTCTACATTTTTAAAAACAGAAAGAATTAAAATAAACAATTTAATTCTACCTCAGGGAAACTCAAGAAACTAGAAAAAAAAGAGCAAACTAAACTCAAAATTAGTAGAAAGGAAACAATAAAGGTTAGAGCAAAAATAAATGAAATAGAAAATATAAAAATAAGAGAAAAAATCAATGAAATTGGTTTTTTGAAATGATTAACATCATTGGCAAACCTTTAGTTACTAAGAAAAAAGGAAGAAGACTCAAATAAATAAAATTGGAAATGAAAGAGAAGACATTACAACTGATTACTGGAATAAAGATGATCATAATAGTCTATAATGTACAACTATACACTGATAAATTGGAATAACCTAGAAAAAATGGATATATTTCTAAACACATACAACCCCCAAGACTTCATCTTGAAGAAATAGAAAATCTGAGCAGGCTTGTAACTAGTAAGGAGACTGAGTCACTAACCAAAAGCCTTCCAACAAAGAAACTTCCAGGAACAGATGTCTTTACTGGTGAATTATATCAAACATTTAAAGAACTAATGCCAATCCTTATTAAACTCTCCAAAAAAACGGAATAGAAGGGAACTCTTCCAAACTCAGTCTATGAGGTCAGCAATAGCCTGATACCAAAGCCAGACAAATATACTATGAGAAGAGAAACTATAGGACAATATTCTTGATGAACATAGATACAAAAATCCTCAAAAAAATAGTGCAAACTAAATTCAACAGCACATTAAAAGGTTATATACACCATGACTAAGTGGCATTGATTCTTGGGATGCAAGGATGTTCCCACATACAAAAATCAGTTAATGTAATATACCAAAATAACATAATTAAGGATAAAAATGTTATGATCATCCCAATAGATACAGAAAAATTGTTTGACAAAATGCAATACGATTTCATGATAAAAACTTGCAACAAAGTAGGAATAAAAGGAAATTACCTCAACATAATAAAAGCCATATATGAAAAACCCCACAAGTAACCTCATTCTTCATGGTAAAAACCTGAAAACTTGCGTGAGGAACAAGGCAAGGATGCCCACTGTGATCATTTCTATTCAACATTATACTGGAAGTACTAGCCATAGCTGTTAGGCAAGAAAAAAAAAAGACATCCAAATTGTAAATAAAAGAGTAAAATTATCTCTGTTTGGGAATGACATGATCTTATATTTAGAAAACCCTAAAGATTTCACACACAAACATACACACACAGGCACACATGCATGCACACACAAAAAAACAACTGTTAGAATTAACAGTTCCAGGACACAAAATCAACATACAAAAATGAGTTATGTTTCACTAACCACAAACTATCCAAAAAGAAAATTAAGAAAACAATCCCATTTATAATAGCATAAAAAAGAATAAAATACATAGAAATAAACTGTCCCAAGTCAGTAAGCAACTTGTACACTGAAAACTGCAAAATATTCCCAAAAGAAATTAAAGAAGATACAAATAAATGGAAAGATACTCCATGGTCACAGATTGGAAGGTTAATATTATTAAAATGTCCATACTACTCAAAGTAATCTACAGATTAAATGCAAACCCCATCAAAATCCCAGTGGCATTTTTTACCGAAATAGAAAAAACAATCCTAAAATTCACATGGAACCACAAAGGGCCCCAAAAAGCCAAAACAATTTTGAGACAGGAGAACAAAGCTGGAAGCATCCTACTTCCTGATTTGAAAATATATTACAAAGATATAGTAATTAAAGCAGTATGGTGATGTTACAAAGATAGACACATAGACCAATGGAACAGAATACAGAGCCCAGAAATAAATCTATGCATATGTTGTCAACTGACCTTTGACAAGGGCATCAAGAATACCCAATGAGGAAAAGATAGTCTCTTCCACAAATGGGGTTGAGAAAACTGATATTCACCTATAAAAAATTAAAATGGACCCTTATCATATACCATACACAAAAATCTATTTAAAATGGATTAAAGACTTAAAAGTAAGACCTGACACTGTAAAATATTCCAATAAAAACATAAAGGAAAAACTTCATTACATTAGTCTTGGCAATGATTCTTGAATATGACACCAAAAGCACATGCCACAAAAGCAAAAATAGACAAGTGGTGGAATTACATCAAATTAAAAAGCTTCTGCACATTAAAAAAATAAAATAACCAACTGAGGGAAAATGCAACCTATGGAATGGGAGAAAATACCCTCATATTGTATGTCTAATAAGGAGTTAATATTCAAAATATAAAAGGAACTGCTACAACTCAATAGCAAAAAACAAAAACAAATAATCCAATTAGAAAATAAACAAAGAACTTGAATAGTCCTTTCTCCAAAGACGACATGACCAACAGGCATATGAAAAGAAATTATAGGTCAATGCTCCTGATGAATATAGATGTTTAAAAAAGTCACTAATCATCAATTTTTATATAAATTCATATATATAAATATAAGTAAGTGCTAGTGAGAATGTAGAGAAATTTATATACACACAAAAGTCACTAATCTCATATATATACACACAAGTGCTAGTGAGAATGTGGAGAAATTAGAACTCTTGTACACAGTTGGTAAGAATGTAAAATGGTACAGCTGCTATGGAAAACTATGGAGGTTCCTCAAAAAATTAAAAATAGAACTACCATATGATTCAACAATTTGACTTCCGGGTATACATCCAAAAAAACTGAAATTGGGATCTTGAAGAGATACATGCACTCTCATATTCACTGCAGTATTATTCACACAGCCAAGATGAGGAAACAACCTAAATGTCCATCAATCGGCAAACGGGTAAAAAACGTAGTATATTCATACAATAAAATGCTATTCAGCCTTGAAAAGAACAGGGAAATCCTGCTATGTGTGACAACACGGATCAACATTGAGGACATTATGCTAAGTGAAATAAGTCAGTCACAGAAGAACAAGTACTGCTTGATTCCACTTAACATGAGATATCTGAAACAGTCGAACTCATAAAAGCAGATAGTAGATTTATGATTGCCAGGAGCTTGGGGAGGGTTCAATGGATATAAATTTTCAATTATGCAAGATGAATACCCTCTAGAGATCCAGTGTACAACACACACAACTATAATTAACAATACTGTACTGTATATTTAAATTTTTAAGAGGGTAAATTTCATGTTATATTGTTGTATTTTTTTACCACAATTTTTAAAAAGAAAAAAAGAAAGAACTTTTAAAATATCTTTTTGTATTCTTAATCTAATGAAGAAATAATCAGACAAATGCAAACACTGATATATTCTATAAAACAAATAGTCTGGACTTTTCTAAAAAGGACAATATAGTGTTTTTTAAAAATAGGAAGAAAGAGGATTATTCTAGCTTAAAAGAAACTAAAAGGCATAATAATGTAATGTAATTTATAAGCCTAAGCTTTCGTTGGATCTGGAATTTTTAAAAATATACACCTATAAAAGTCACTTTTAAGTTATTTTTTAGCCCCAAACTAAAGAGGCTTAAAAAAACATTAATCATTTTACAATCTCTCATGATTTCTGTAGGTCAGAAATCAGAAAGAGCTGAAGTGGGCCGGGCACAGTGGCTCACGCCTGTAATCCTAGCACTTTGTGAGGCTGAGGCAGGCGGATCACCTGAGGTCAGGAGTTTGAAACTAGCCTGGCCAACATGGCAAAACCCCGTCTTTACTAAAAATAAAAGAATTAGCCTGGCATGGTGGCTGGTGCCTGTAATCCCAGCTACTCAGGAGGCTGAGGCACAAGAATCGCTTGAACCCAGGAGGCGGAGGTTGCAGTCAGCCAAGATCAGGCCACTGCACTCCAGCCTGGGTGACAGAGCAAGACTCCATCTCAAAAAAAAAAAAAAAAAAAAAAAAAGAGAGAGCTGAACTGGGTGATCCTGGCTCCAGGTTTCTCATGAGGTTGCAGTCAGATGGTGACTAGAGCTGGAAAACCAGGTGGCAGTGACTACAGCATCTGTGAGCTGGTGGGCATCTCTTCATGTAGTCCCAGGGCTTTTCCATGTGATCTTTACCAGGGGGCTTATCTGGGTCTCTTCCCAGAACAATCAGACAGCTTTAAGGCTCCGTCAAGTGTTGCAGCAAGTAAGGCAGAAGCAGAATTGCCTTGGATTCAGAAGTCACAGCATCACTTTTGCTGTCACAAAAGCCTGCCCACATTCAAACAGAGAATAAATAAATTATCTCTCTTTATAGGAGACTGACAACATTCTGGAAGAAAGAGAAATTGTGGTAGTCATTTTTGGAAAATAGAATTTACCACAGACAACAATGAGGCAATTGGGGAAATTTAAATCTGGACTGTATAATAGATGATACTGAATTAATAACCAGTTTTCTTAGGTGTGATGATGAGATTCAGTTATATAAAAAATGTACTTATTCTTACATGATACATGCCAAAAGATTTAATGGTAGTGTCTTGATATCTGCAACTTGTTTTCAAATGATTCAGCAAAATAAAAAATAAAGAGAGAGACCGGGCACTGTGGCTCATGCCTGTAATCCCAGCACTTTGGGAGGCAGACCCAGCACTTTGGGAGACAGAGGTGGGCAGATCACGAGGTCAGGAGTTCGAGACCAGCCTGGCCAATATGGTGAAACCCCATCTCTACTAAAAATACAAAAAATTAGCCAGGTTTGGTGGCGCGCACCTGCAGTCCCAGCTACTTGGGAGGCTGAGGCAGAAGAATCGCTTGAATCCGGGTGGTGGAGATTGCAGTGAGCCGAGATCGCACCACTGCACTCCAGCCTGGGCGACAGAGTGAGACCCCATCTCAAAAAAACAAACAAAGAAAAAATAAGTGTGGTGAACTGTAAGTAATCAGAGAACAGGTAAAGGTTACACAGCCTTTTCTATAGATTTAGGATATTTTTCTCAATTAAATGAAGAGAAAGTAAAATATAAGTCAGATAGCATTATTTTTCTGCTCACAACCCTCCAATCTTCTCTCTTCGGAGTAGAAGGCAGGCTGCTTACCAAGGCCTGCAAGATCCTGTGTGATTCCCAAAGCTTACCTCTCTGATTTCATCTCCAGGCAAAGGAAACAGCAAGTACAAAACCCCCATGAGTGTGCTTGGGGTGTTTTAGAAACAGCAAGTTGTTTACAATTTCCTACTTTTAATTGATGTTTCAAATATCTTCTACTTAAACCTTTGTGTACACTTCTTAGAGAATTCCTATTTTGACCTCAAGTCCCTGCCTACTCATTTCTTTCTTTGTAGTAGAAACTTCAGCCCTAAAAGAACTCAGTCAAAGCCAAATCATTTCTCACTACCCCCAAAAAGGCCTACAAATTTGGCCCAGGAGAGGCAATCCTGGCAAGGAAATTTTTTTAAAAAGGTCCCAGTTACATTCAAATTGGGAGTTTCACTAAATTGATATCCCCCTTAGGATGCTTAATGCTCAGCTTCAATCTTACCTCCAGGGCATATGATATTGTATCATATCTGAGATTTAGATTGCTGAGGCATTTCCTATCATAACTCAGTAGGTTCTTAAGATTTTACTTTGCAGAGTTTAATCCACTGGGGTTTTTTTGTCTGGTTGCTTAGGCTAATGCTGCTTGGTGTTCTGAGCGACCTCACTTCCCTGTGGCCCTAGAGTGTGGGGTGACCTGTTGCAGATGTTAGTAATTTCCTATCTTGGGTGGAGGCCCTCACAGAAGCTTTATTTGCATATGAGTGTATTTGCCCCTGATGTTTTGGTCTTGGATGTCAGCAGAATTGTCCGTCCTTCTGAAGGTCATACAATACCGCTTTCCAGGGAGGTATTATAACACAGATAATTGAATAATTGGGCCCTCTCTGTTTTCCAAAAGGAGTGGGTTTGCCACATCTTTTCTTGCAAACTAGCAAA
Organism: Gorilla gorilla gorilla; assembly: GCF_029281585.2. NCBI lineage: Eukaryota > Metazoa > Chordata > Mammalia > Primates > Hominidae > Gorilla > Gorilla gorilla. Next base: position 138,596,824 of record NC_073227.2, read on the forward strand.
CCTAGGGTTAAGTAGGGCTTGTTGGTAAATGTAGCGTGTCAGGAGCTCACAGCCAGATATGAGCCAGTAAGCAACGTAGGTGTCCTGGGATGACAAAGGAGGAACATACACACCTCAGTTGTCTTCTGATTCTACTCTGTGCTTCCATGTCCCCTTCTGTAAAAATGTCAATAACACTACAATAATAATAGAGGTCTCTCTTATGAGAAATTGGTTATTTAGTAGACATTAGAAATCAAGGTTTCAAAAAGTATTATCAGGCCATCTCAATGCTCATTGCAGTTGGCATCAGTAAAGTGAACATGGTCAAGGTGATATTCTCTAACCATAGTAAAATAAAGGGCTGAGGCATTCATTTGGTGTAAATAGGACAAACGCCAGGGAGGCTTGGCCAGGTGTCTTTTGTAGTAAAATTGGGATTCTGAGATTGCTGTTTTCAAACTTGGCAACAGCCTTAAACATCTTGGTATCCTTTAATGTTATGATTCCACTTCTAGGGATGTCTCCTAAGGAAAGAGTGCTAAATAGAGAAAAAGTGTAAATTGTAATGGCGACAGAAAACAGAAACAACCTGAATGTCCAACTGAAGGGAAAATGTGTAAATAAATCATATTCACTTTGTAGATGATTGTACAGACTTAAAAATTTATGCTTATGAATAATTTGGTGATAACATGAGGTATGAGAGATATGTATAAAAAGAATACAAAATTATACATAAATGGCAAAGTTTTAAAACAAAATGTCATTAAAATAACAAAAAGATATGGATCTTTGAATGTTGAGGATTGGGCATATTTTTCTTTCTGCTCTTCCGTATTTTTTAATTTTTCTTTAATGATTTTATGTCACTTTTTCTAACAGAAAGGATAAAGCACTGATTAAAAGTGCTAAGATGAGTTCTTAGCAAAGAATGATTATTTCTATCTAATTATGTATTAACATTTATATGAATCATACTAACATTATATGACTCATTTTAAGATAATATATTAAGAGGTTCATTAAAATGATACTTTTTGAGTATATAAGGAATCTTTTTCTTCACATTTCAAAACATTAACTCTTTCTAAAAGTCCATAGTGTGAGAGGTAAAACACTAATAATATGTAAACTATCAGCAATTGTACTTCTCGCCGTAACAACTGTATGGATTGCAGACAAGAACAAGGAAATAAATAAGAAAGTCCCCTTGAGAAGGGAGAGAAGACAAAAGGAATCTACTTTGTGCCAGGCAATGTGCTACATGCTTTCATAAATGACCTTATTTAATCCTCACAACAACTCTATGAGGCATATATATGTGTGTGTGTGTGTGTGTGTGTGTGTGTATATATATGATAAAATAAGATATATACACATCTTATTTTACCCTAGCAGCAATTCTGTTAGATGAGGAAACTGAAAATTCTAATAGATGAAGAAACTGAGGTTCAAAGAAGTCGCATAATTGGACCAAAGGAAAACAACTAAGAAACAAGTCCACATTCTTTCCACTGTCATCGTGCTTTGTTGATAGACTACCCCTGGCCCACGCTCATAGCCTTAGATAGCCTCATTTTTAAACAGAATTTGGTCACACTTCTTAGTCTGGTTTCTTATCCTAAGGGATGTAGTATACACAAACATTAGAACATGACAGAAAGAAGAGAAAGAATGCTAGAGCAATAGCAATGGGGAATGAAAGCTGACAAAAGAGTAAACCACCAAAACAAAAAAACAAAAACAAAACTCAACCCTATTAAAAAGCAGCCCAGGAACTCAAAAAGCATAGCTATATAGCAGTATGGAACTATTTGATGACAGAATATACAACTCTATGTCATGCTAAGGTAATCATCATATTCAGTACTTTATTTTCCATATACTCTGTATGTACACACTCTGTATACAGTATGTATACGTATTAGGAGGAATGTAATATACAAAAATTTTTTGAACAATGGGTATTGCCACTCTTTCCTTTAAGGGTTCTGGCTTGATGAAGTTTTGTTCATTGGTTTGTCTTGCTTTGCTATTGTAATACATAGAATTCCAGTAGAAGATCTACAAACACAAGCTGATTGTTAAACTGAGAAAGCAATATCCAGAGTCAGAACTTGCTTTTTGCTTATCTACCTAACTAAAAGCTGAAGAATAAATGAAGCAGTGACTGGTTATTGATACACTTTGCAACATTTCACTAGAACAACTTAAAACTGGAATTGAAGCATCAACTGAAGATTTCTGTGCAACTGTGGTTTAAATTGAATGCTGCGCTTTGTATAAACATAATTTTTGTGGTTTAACTTTAGGCTGTTCTCTGCGGTCTTCCCATATAATGGGAATGCGTCAGAAGCACAGCTTCGTTTCCTGTGTAGGCTGGAAACTGTTAACTGCAAAGTTTGGAGACAGTCTCAGAGAGCTCACTGCCATATGTTAAACTAAACTTGATATGAAAAATCTTATCAGTTTCCAGTTTCCCAGAACATTAAAAAGAAAAATAAAAAAGGAGCTCAAGCTTTATAAATATAAAAAGCATCTGTCTGCACAGGAAATTCTACTCTGTTATTTTGCAAATGATCCCTACTTATATTTACAAGAGAAATCAGATCTGATGAACTATATAGGAAGTAACACATTATTTTGTTCAAAATTTTGAAATATATATTTATAATTCTGTACAGCTGGCTGGACTGTGAACTAACTATCGTTGTACAGAGATCTCAACAGTGCTGCCCAGCATGATCTTAAAGCATGTATGTTTCCAAGTGAAAGGTGATGGAATATTTTGACAGCATGCTGCTAACTTAAACATTTTTGTTTAATGTAATTTTTGTGTCTAAGTGCTCCCAACCACCATTTCCAAGACAAGAAGACTCATGAGCATTCAGAAAACATTTGGCACTGTTTCATTTTAATTTTTTACTTCTCCTTGACTCTTTGAGCCTAGAAAGAATTTTCTCTGTAGTTGCTCACCCAGGTACAAGTGTCCTTGAGTTAATCTTCGGTAGCTCATTTTAGAATCCGACTGTGACTAAAGTCGGATTCTGTGACTGCCTTCTTGCCTGCCTCTCCACTGTCACCTATAATTTTGTCATTTCTTTTGCTCTGAACCAGCTTGCTATGCTAAAAGCCATCCCTTCCTTTCACATTTTATAATCCTCATAAGATTAACAGCCAAAATCCATGACCAGAACTCTGACCACGTACAGTCTACAGAGGACTTCATGCTACCTTGATAATACCCCATATTTTACCAGCAACCATCTCTCAGACTTGACTATAACCCTCTGGTGTACCTCATCAATTCAATGCTCCAGTGTTTATCCTTGATTTCATTGTTTTCTTGCCTCACAGAGGTACCTAGAGATTTTTTCCAACAGAATCTTTCTGCCTTTTTCACTTAATAGCCTATCTATGCCAGTATTCCCAAGTAAACTCCCTTTAACTGTAAAGCCATTAATTTTTTCTTCTGATTTCTTCTTTTCTCTTTCCCACCTTTGTCTTGCCCAGTTTTTACTTATTTTCATTCCTCTAGTAACTTAGGCCTCCTCTTACTCTCAGTTCCTTTTATTACCATTATTTTCTCTAAAATCAGATTAATATCATATATTAATAATAATTAGTCATCCATCACTAAGTAGTGCCCACATTTACTAACTTCTCTGACTTAAAAGTTGCTGTCTTATCTATTTCTTTTCTTTCCTAGACAACACTTTGGAATAGTATCTTTTCTCCCCCTATGGAATAGTATCTTTTCTCCCCCTACCTTATCACAAGATTAAAATGACTCTTCTAGGTAACAATTACACCTACCCTCTCTTATCTCGCACACTGGGAGGCACACGCCATGGGCCCTCCTTGATAGAGGTGAAGCTAAACCATATCCCTGTGGCAACTTATAAAAAACCTCAATTGTGTGGTTTGCCTCTGCCTGTTCCTGAGGGCATGCAGATATAACGAACTTCTCTCTCAGCCTGGACCTGTGCTGGAAAAGAGCTTGACGCCCACTAAAACAGGCATTTCACTGTGAATTAGAAAGCCTCTGGGGAAGAGACTTTATGTAAATGTGTGTTCTCAGTGTGGAATTGTTCTTCCATGTTTACAATTGTTTGTGTGTCTTTTTCTCTGTGCCAAATTTCAGGTGACTGGAGACTGATTAGCTGGTCTGTGCTATCCTCACTCCACTTTAGCCAACACATTGCACATTCTTACCTCCAAAGTGGCAAAAAATGCAAATGTGTATCATTATGCTTTATTAGCTTTAGTAAAAAGTTTGCCATATTAAAGGTTAAAATTTTTGGCAATTTTTTGTACTCCTCGAATATCTAATTATTTAGATTAAAATAATTATATAATTATTCTAGTTACCTTTCTTGAATTTAAGTCTTAAAAAAAACCCTGCAAGCAAACATTTACCTACGTAACAAACCTGCACATCTTACACATGTACCCCAGAACTTAAAATTTAAAAAAAAACCTGCAAGCAAACCTATCCCCTACATATTTTCTCATACTTCATCCATACATTTAACATTATAAATTCTTTTAACTGTTTCTTCTTAAATTACTTTGCACTATGCCTTCATAACATTATATGCAGATAGAAAGTTGCATATTTTTATGACCAAAGGTCATTTATTATCTAACCTTTCATCTTGGTGTTGATGATGGTCAGCTCATTAAATTGTTCTTCTCAACCTGGGAGAATTAAGCCCTAATGCTCTTATGAATCCATTGCACGTGATGAGTTCACTTCTCTAGCTTTGTACCCTTGTTGTGAGAATTATGAAAATAGGCAGTTGAATTATTTTCTCCATAATAATATAGAGAAATAATAATATAGAGAATGTGGAATGTTCTCAAAAACTGGTTAAGAAAGGCTACATTAAAAAATATTTATTAAACTTCTAATATGAGACACCCACTACACTAATTGATAGAACAAAAAAGCTTTGTAAGCCATAACCCTTTCCCTTAAAGACTTTACATTTTACTTTATGAGATATGAAATAATCTGATGAAAGATCTGGAAAATAATCAATGGAATTTGAGATTGAATTATGCAGCATCAACTTGAAATTTGAAAGTAAAAAAAACTATGTGAACTTCATCAATAATAGAGGTCTTCAAGAAGAAGGTAGATTTAAGTTGAAACCTTAATTTAGATTTAAATGAAAATTGAAAATAGACAATGAATTATCTATGAATTGTGAGGAAGTGAGGAGGCATTCAGGACAAGGAAGAGGAAAGCCATAAGACAGTAATAAGCAAATCAGGTGATAGAACCAAGAGTCACAAGCAAATCATTTAAATAATCCAAATATCAAATTTCTTAACTATTAAAAAAATAGGGAAAATGTCAGTCTCACAGGGTTGTGGCAAAGAACAAGTTTGTGAAGATAATGTATGTGAAGGTACTGGGAAATATAGAGACAGTAAGGGCTCCTGGTAAATAGGATAGGATTCTTAGGATAAAGACAGCTTAGGAAGGTTTTTGCCATTTGCCTCTTTCTCATTAAAATGGCATGCAGATTATTCAGCATCCTCTATGCTGTACAGCATGAATTATTTCTAGAAGATTAATCACCAAATCAAATGCAAAAGCATCCTTCTACCGAGTTTTTTCTTGTCTTTGATGAAATCACTGGGTTCACTGCTTTTATCAGTTTTCATTTGGATAATATTAAAATGCTCTTTTATCCCAATTTGAATACCCTCAATCAATGTCAGCCTCTTTTAATTTGGTTTAAGATTACAGGAAAACATCATGATCCTATATAGTTTTCCACCACAACTGTTAAGAACAATGGAGCCAGACACATTTTAACAACAAAAGAACATGAATGGAGTTTGCCTTTTGAGTTATCATTTAAGTTCTGGGTTTTGGATCATGATAAATATTTCAGAATGGGGTAATCCTGGATCATGATTATAAAGTATATCAAGGCTGCAACACAAGTGCTGCTGGGATTTTTTAAAGGGAAACATTCTTATGAGTCTTGAAGTCTCAATGAAGAATGGAAGATTTGAATGAGTTTTCCTGGATGATCATGATTCGGTTAGGTGAAGGAGTGGAGAAGGCAGCAATCTGCAGGAAGAATAATCCTGGAATGTTTAGAGAATCCAGGAGGGGCTTTACTGAAATGGAAATCTAATACTGGAGAACAATGAGAAATAAAGTTGGATAGTTACAGTTAAGTTGAATGAGTAACTAATTCAGTCACCACACACACCCTATTTTAATTTCTTAAGCATATTCTGAGGGTCTCAAGGACCCACAGGAAAAAAAAAAGCATAAGTCCTTTTAAAAATTGTATTATATCTATGACATCCATATAACAAGGCTGAAATTAGAATCTGGATGTGTTATTTTAATATTTTTAATTGTGATAAAATACACATAATGTAAAATTTATCATCTTAATTATTTTTAAGTACAGAACTCAGTAGTGTCAAGCACATTCACATTGTTGTGACACAGGTCTCCAAAACATTCTCATATTGCAAATCTGCAACTCTATATCCATCAAACAGCAATTCCGTATTCCTCCTGCCCTGAATCCTTAGCAACTACTATTCTGTTTTATGTCTCTATAAACTTGACTATTCCAGGTACCTCACTGAAGTGGAACCAAACAGTATTTTTCTTATTGTTACTGGCTTATTTCACTTAGCATAATATCCTCAAGGTTCATTGATATTATCGCACGTGTCAGAATTTTCTTCCTTTTTAAGACTGAGTAATATTCCATTGTATGTATATATCACATTTGGTGTATTCATTCATTTATTGATGAACACTTAAATTGCTTCCACCTTGTGGCCATTGTGAATAAAAGCTGCAGTGAACATGGGTGTACAAACATCTCTTCAAGACCCTGTTTTCAGTTGTTTTAGGTATATACCCAGAAGCAGAATTGCTGGATCATATGGTAATTCTATCTTCAATTTTTTGAAGAATCATTATACTGTTTTCCATAGCAGCTATACCACTATACATTCCCACCATCAGTGCACAGGGATTCCAACTTTCCCACAACCTTGCCAACACATTATTTCCTGTTGCTTTGATAGTAGCTATCCTAATAAGTTTGAGATTATTTTAGTATTGTCAAATATTGTGATTTATCCTACTTGCAAGCTAAAAGTTGGCCAGCTACAATTCATGGATGCTGGAAGAAGGCATGAGGTTAAATATAAAGGACAGCAATAGCAATAGCCAGAATATCAGATATATTACCTAAGAGGAACTCCAACTTTAGAGAACCCAAATCTCACATAATAGGCAATAAACCTGTCTGACTTTTGCCCTAGAAAGAGTCATGATTTTTATTATGGTGGACAATAGACAAACCTGACCTTTGACCTGGGGGAGACACTATTTCTGTCTTCCAAGGCTGTTTACTTTACGAATATCTTTAAAAAGATAGTCCAGGGGAAAAAAGGCAGTCAGTATATTTGCTTGTAAGATTTACCTAAATGAGGGACCCATTGAAAGCATGCCATAATGAGTAACTTCACATATTTTTAACATTAGTACTGCATAAGAAAACATTTATTCCTATAAATCAGATATGAATAGTAATCTATAAATTGACGTTTGCAAAAATTAGGTTTTTTTAATTAAATTACATCATAATGCAAGCCCTCATTCTGCCGTAATTACTAGAAATCTAACTTCAGTTATCTGATCAATGGTGAGAATTTGGAAGTGGTAAGGGAGGGAAGGTGGAGGTCCACTCCCAATTAAACTCTTTTAAAAACTAGAAAAGTTTTAGTGTCTGGAAAATGAAGTAATATCCTGTAGTCTTAAACCTATTATTGTGTTTAATATATATGTATCCTTGGCTTAAATGAGCAAGACTAATAAAATCCAGAAACAGCCTCATTGTTTTTCCTGTGCCCATCCCTATAAGCCAATCTGTAGGGCTAGTTCCTCCCATCTCCCCAGAAAAAAACCTCAAGTAAGCCTCAACATTTTTTGGTTATTCTCAGATACTAAAAAGTTCTCCAGTCACTTTAGTTATAAATAAGTCTCAATTTAGTAAGTAATGTATCCAATATTATATAATAATCAAAGTACTAAATGTAATTTAAGGTTGAAACTTTTAACCCCTGCCCTCATCCTACAGCTCTACTTTACTACAAGGAAGGCTCTTCAATGGGAAAATGAGGATGATAGACTTTGTCTCTATTTCCTACCTTACGCCTCCAGTTAACATGGTTCTTAACACATCTAGGGTGAAAATAGAGGGGGAGTGGAGGAAGAGGAGAGGTAAGAGCCAAAGAAATAGGGTTTGTTTTTTTTTTTAACCTTTATTTTAGATTCAGGGGATATATGTACAAGTTTTTTAACTGGGTGTATTTCCTGATGCTGAAGTTTGGGGTTCAAATGATCCCATCAACCAGGTACTGAGAATAGGACCCAACAGCTAGTTTTTCAACTCTTGCCTCTCTCCCTTCCTCCCCTCTCTAGCAGTCCCCAGTGTCTACTGCTGCCATCTTTATGACCATGAGTATCCAATGTTTAGCTTCCACTTATAAGTGAGAATATGTGGTATTTGGTTTTCTGTTCCTGCATTAATTCACGCAGGATAATAGCCTCCAGCTGCATCTATGTTGCTGCAAACGATATGATTTCATTGCTTTTCATGGCTGTGTAACATTCTATGGTGTCCCTCTTTGAGTGGTACAAAGAAGTACACAGATCAACTTAGGAGACAATTCAGTAGCCTGTTCAAAATAACCCACTAAATGCCAGGAAGTAACAGTTTGGAGACAAATTTGGTTAGATAGGTGACTTTTCAATTTAGCTTTGGTTTAATCTTGAGTCTTCTCAGAGCCTAGATAAAAGCCTAAGAAGAAAGCACCACAGGATTGGGTCATGCAGTGCATCTACAGTGTACCTAGTTGTACAGACATTTTCTAGAGGCTGGTGGGTGACTACGGTCAAGTAGCCCATTACTTGACCAGCTTATACTTTTACAGTCATCTTATTTTTCAGTGATGAACACTCTAATATCTCCTAAGTGCCCTCACCTAACCACACAGGAAAAAGAGGAAAGAAACGAAATACCTGTGAATTCCAACAGCCAGAGTTTGTGTTCCCTGCAGTAATAACCATTTACTGTAACCACTGTCAGTTACCTTTAAAACTACAGCTCTTGCCAATGACTCATCAGGCAAAGTGCCACCTAATAGCACAAACTAATCCTTGGTACCCAAAATGCCAAAGAAATCAGATATCTCAATGTAAAGGAGAGCAAAGCTTCAGACTTGAGGGGAACCTACTCACGATTCTCAGGGCTCCATGAGGAAGACAGAGTACTCCAAAAAAAGAAATCAGTGGCACCTTCCCTGTGTTGTTCCTCAAAGGGTATCAGAGTCACCAGAAGTCTCCTTTAGGTCTCTTCATGTAGCCACGAGAACTCTATTCCCTCTTAGTAATTTCCCATCTCCTGACCACCAAATGAAGGAGGTAGGGGCTAGAAGAGAAACGTATCAAGAATGCAAGGAAACTGGATGGAAGATAAACAATGGTAAAAAGGAAGGAGGAGGAGCAGGAAATGGATAGAACAGATCTGAAAGGAGCCAGTTTGAGATCTTGTTTTCCAAAAAGGCCAGGGAAGTTCCACATTATCTTCAGCAAAAATCATGCCGACAAGAAAGGAAGCAAACAGAAGGGCTGAGCATTTAGTTAGCATGAGTTTGAGAAGCTTCAATTAACTGAGAAGCTCCCATGGGAGAAGCAAGATCCAATACAGAGACCAGAGAGGCCTTAAATAAATTATACCCTGAATATCAACTTCCAATTAAGCTCACTTCTGACCATAGAGCTCTTTTAAATATCTTTTCAAAAATTATCAGATTTCAGCTGGGACAAACAGCAAATATTCTTGGCTCTATTTTCTCCCGTAAGCCAACAATATTGAACTAATCTTATTTACCAGAGATTCACCTAAGTCACATGAAAGTGAAAAACATTTGGGTTTGTTACTATATTTTCAGCAGTTTTAGGTATATTTAGTTAATATGAGTGTCCATTTATCTATAAGCCAACTTGAAACTCATTTAAGGGATTCAACAAATAAAATAAACCAAAATTTTAAACCAAAGGTATACCTAATAGGTGACTCAGGACCAAAATTAATAAGCCTTTTATGATTTAACCAAGGATTCACAAGTCATCTCTGCAGAGGTGCAAAAATGCAGCCCTCTCAAGGTCCAGAGCCACTTCCCAAAGACAGCCAAAAGAGAAAAAGATTCAGACAATGCTTTGAGAGCTGGCAATAGTAGGTATGCTAGCTACACATGGGGTTCAAGCCACATTTTTGTCTGGCCATATTTTGGGGGCCAGACAACTTTTCAGTTGGTTCATCACGGAAGCAGGCCCAATAAAATGCATGCCCTGACAGGCAGGAAGCCAAGCCAAGTTCTCGGGACACGAATTGAAACAAACAGGAAAACAAAAGCTGTTCATGGGAGGGAAGGATTAGTAACAAATTGGTACCCCAAGACCAAAAGCCACAATTCAAACATTTTTCGTATAGTGACTCAAACCAATAATACTATGGAAAGTTCAATTCCAGAGACTAAGACAGCAAAGACTTTCATTGCCACAGGTAGTAATGACAGTATTTATGTAAATGGTATCTCCAGTCTCCCACAAAAAATCTGGGATGCCTCCAGTCACAAATACAGTAATCTGTGACAACAGGCAAACGATACTGGGATGGGAGTTTCCCTTTATTAACCAAGCAATGAGGACAAGGACTTCTTATAAGACAAACTCCCCTGAGAATTGAAATGATCAAAGGAAACCTCTGGGTTCTAGGCCATCCAGCTGGCTGCCTGACACAAGCCAACACTTTGCACTTTCCTAAAATGGAACAGAGAGAATGTCTTCAATGGTCACAAAGCCAAGATCTCAGGATATAAAACAAAAGAGAATCTCAGGATATAAGACAAAAGGAGAATCTCATCCAGTTTTCGACTCAGTTACCTACAGCAAAGTTAGTTTAACTAAACAGAAGTCTGGTAAGAACTACGAATCCACCAGCCTGTCAGGCCAACTTGAGCAACAACCTTAGAGAGCCTATGCCTGTGCTCCTTGCCCTGTGATTCTGCTGTTTATGATAAACAATACAAAAGATAGACAACAGAAAACAAGGCAGCATCTCTGCAAGGGAAGGGATCAGAAAATAAGACTACTCATACCAAACAAACAAACAAAAAATCACCAGATTCACTATACCCAGCAACTCGTACATACGGATGATTTTCTCCTGCTAACCTGAATTTTGGAAAGAAGAGATGAGAAAATTTTACCTTCTATTCTCCACCAGACGACACTACGGGCAGAGATCCAGGAGGGCTGTCCTTGGAAAACAATGTTTACCATTTCTTTGCTGGCTTTTCATCTGTTGTTCCAGAATCTCATCTGCAGGCTCTGGAGCAAGTCAAGTGTCCCAGCTGCCCCACATTGGGCACCAGAACTATAGGAGTAATTGACTAAATCACTGGGCACATGATTGAGCTCGGTTTCCAGCCCTTCTCTTCCTTCTCATCCTTCTGAGGATTCAAGGATACTGGTGATATCATTTGATTCAAAGCTCCACTAGTCTAAACAAATGGTCGGTCTTTCTGGCAGGGCCTATCCCCATCCTAAATCATTTCATTAGTATAAGCTATCTAGGGCCCCACCATGAATCATCTCACTAGTATAAGCTATCTGGACCCACCATGAATAAGAAAGAACTCCTATCATTTGGGAAATTTCAGAGAACTAGTTTTCCTCTCAAGAACTAGAGACAAACACTAATCAAATTCTCCATTACACAACAATCTTCAAGTGGATGAATGACCAAAGGTTTTTTACCACCTCCCTTGCAAGACAAGTGGTTCAGGATCTCACTCTGGAATTTAGGATTATTGCTATTGTCTTCTGGCCTCGGATGAAAACTCAGTCTAAAACATATTTACATATGTTGCATATTTACATCCTCTTAATCGTAAATTGGCTAAGCCTGCATGACTGCAGAAGGGCCAGCAGATCTGTGGCTTCTATGTGCGTCAGGCTGGGAAAAGGGCACCTTGACTAAGTTTGGAAACCCAGAAATCTTGGCTGTAGCCTGCACAGATGTACCACAGGGGCACTCACTCAAATGCAAAGTCCTACCACTTACTCACAGTGCTAGAAGGGTGGCTCAGGCCACCCCTCACTCACAGAACTCCTGTTCCAATTTTAGTTTTACAGAGTCTCACTTCTCTCTCCTCTTCTTACCTAGCAAAATAATGTCAAAAAACTAGATGTAAGGAGAATGCAGTTGACAAAACAGTTTAAAGAATCACTTTGTTGCACGTGGCACTGAAGAACAAAATGAAATCATTTCTTTAAAAAGTATTCATCCTCTGCCATGGTTAATCTTACGTGTCAGTTTGGTAAGGCCATGGTACTCAGATATTTGTTCAAATATTATTCTAGGTGTTTCTATGCAGGTATTTCTTTAGATGAGATAACATTTAAATCAGTAGCCTATGAGTAAAGCAGATTACCCTCCATAATGTGGGTGGGCCTCATCCAAATACTTAAAAGCCTTAACAGAAAAAGACTGACCTCCCCAGAAGAGGAAATTCTCGCAGCAGATTGTGCTTGGACTCAAACTGCAACTCTTCTCTGTGTCTCCAGCCCCGCAAATTTGGGGCTTACCAAGTCTCTATAGTCACAAGCCAATTCCTCAAAATAAATCTCTGTCTGTCTGTCTCTCATTTTCTCTCTGTCTCCCTTTGTCTCTCTCTATCTCTCTCTCTACACACACACACACACACACACACACACACACATTCTCTGTCTCTGTTGGTTCTGTTTCTCTAGAGAACCCTAAGACATTTTTAATATTGTATAACAATATGCAATATTAAGTATACATAATTTATTAGTAGAAATGTGCTTTCATTCTATGCATCAAAGGAATACTCTGTACTATGTACTTACTTGCTGTAAGCATGTTTGTGGTCTGCATTTTCACATGTGACCTCTGACTATGAAAGCTGCATAATTACAAACTATCCCCAGGCCTTTCCATTTTCCATGAAGAGGCTTTTTGTTTATTACTTACCTTTTATTTCTGCATTCCTACTCAACTGGCAAATAAATTGAGGCACAAATGAATAAGACTTTCTACTTTAATTTAAGGATAATAAATATGAGTCACTAAATTTTTGTACAACATATCCTATTAGTTTCTTATATTTCGTTAAGAGACACCAATGCTAAAGAGACATGTAACAGGGAATAGCTGTTTAATAACATCAAACAATGTTAAAATATAATTGAAATATGATGGGTACATATGCTACTGTATATTTTTTAAATGTCTATTGAATTTCAAAGAAATATTTGATATATGTTACCATTAATTAATACGGAAGAAAGCATTTTACTTCATGTTGTGTGTATATACAAACTCAACACATTTTTAATTGTCTATGCATTTAAATTATTTATGAACATAAGGGAAGCTTACCAAATTTAGTTCACTTTAACAGGAAATCAAATGCACTGGTGTAATATAATTTGTGATGATAAATGCTTGTAAATTAAAGCCAATAAGACAAAGTGGTAATCTAATAATATGTATATTATACATTTATTATAAATTATATATATTAATTTTATAACATACATATGATATATGTAGATATCATTAAAAGAAAAACCTTAGACAAATTAAATTTAACAGTTTAATTGAGCAAAGAACAATCTGCAAATCAGGCAGCCTCTTGAGCCAGGGTACTTTCAGAGAGATTCCAGTGTAGCCACATGGTTGAAGATTTATGGACAGAAAAAGGAAAGTGATGTACAGAACATGGAAGTGGGGTACAGAAACAGCCAGATTGGTTGGTTACAGTTCAGCATTTGCCTAATTTGGACACGGCTTGAATAGTTGGCTACCTTTCATTGGCCAAAACTCAGTGATTGACACAAGAATAGGTTTATTTATTTACATCTCCATTTAGGTTATAGTTCACTATGTACAGAGAAACCTTTAGGCTGCACTTAAAGTATGTAAAGAGGCATATGCTTTATGCTAAACTTAACAATTCCCCTCTAAAATTAAGAGGATGACCAAAACTTTAGTCATTGATGTCACTATTACCATCATAATTTTACTTATTTGGTCTTGAAACCCAGTGAGAAAACAGTGGGTTTTGTAAAGTAGAAACAAGCACTTCAGGTTATTTTTTGGGTAACGGTCAGAGGAGAGGTTACCTCCTTGTTTTGGAATCTTCTGCTTAGAGGAGAAAAAATCTGGTCTGTTTTAGGACCTATCTACTTCCTTAAAGTTTCAGTTTGATTGTGTCATATTTAGCATGAGTGACTCCATTTTAGTTTGGTCTGGTCTGCTGAGGCCTACTGTACAAACTCAGTCTAAAACAATGGCTCCCATAATTTTCTTTAAAAAAATTCCTCCATTTTGATTAACTTCTCTGTATTAGTCAGAGTTCTCTACAGGGACAGAACTAGTAAGATAGATGCATATAAAAAGGGGAGTTTATTAAGCAGTATTAATGCACACGATCACAAGGTCTCACAATAGGCCGTCTGCAAGCCAAGGAGCAAGGAAGCCAGTTTGAGTCCCAAAGCTGAAGGACTTGGAGTCTAATGTTCGAGGACAGGAGGCATCCAGCACAGAAAAAATGTAGGCTGAGAGGCTAAGCCAGTCTGATCTCTCCACGTTCTTCTGCCTGCTTTTATTCTGATCACATTGGCAGCTGATTAGATTGTGCCCACTCAGATTAAAGTGGGTCTGCCTTTCCCAGCCCACTGACTTAAATGTTAATCTCCTTTGGCAACACCTTCACAGACACACCCAGGATCAATACTTTGCATCCTTCAATCCAGTCAAGTTGACACTCAGTATTAACCATCACATTCTCACTTAGGTAACGGTGTGACAAAACTTAGGGCCTTAGTGCCACTTCAGTTACCATCATTTTGGGTTTCTAGTTTCAGCACATCATTCATAAGTCATCATGTCCTCATGGTCACACATTTCTTTAAGCTTTTGTCATTACAGTTCAGGAGAGACCATTTGACATTCTTGAGATGGCTGCATGCAAACATTCAAAACTTTTTAAAGAAAACAGCACATGAGGGAGACTACTATTATGACCATGAGGAGGATAATACCAAGAGTTTGGAGTATGCTTTTTAGCCAGGGTCCCCACGAACCAATCCAACTACAATTAAATAGATCAAATAATTAGCTAGACAAAGAGTCTACTCATTTCAACCAGGTAGCCTGTTCATTAATCCCCTAGAAATGAATCTCTATAATACCCAATGTATTCCTTCACGTACAACTAGAAGTACCAGCAACTATACAGATACTTCTGTTTAGCCAGCAAGTAATCTAGAGCAATTCAATTATTTAGCATAACTTTCACAAGAGAATTTTAAGTCTGTTGTGTAGCCAGAGCTTTTGCAGTAGAATCTGCTACAGAGCCTATCATAAGGGATAAATTTCTAATCATTGCCTCATTTACTCCCAACCACAGAAAGAGCGATCTAACAAATGATATCCATCCAGAAGAGAGAAGATCTCCTGTAAAGGTTTTCTTTAATCCATGATGTACCTTAAGAGGAGTGGACCAATGTTCTGTTTTTGATTGACTATGAAGGAACAAGGCTAACATTTGTTATTCGTATTGGTCCCTCATCTTTCATCTCTCAAGGCATAAGGTTGTCCATGTGGAAGTTTGGCTGCGAAATCTTCCACAAATAAAAGTATACCCCAAGAGTGCACACAAGAGACCCCCTTTTTAGCTCTATTGTTGTTAGAGACATAAGCAAGAAAAAATGAGAGATAAGAGTCTCATAACAGCAGACAATTCTTGATCCATGATCTTGGGAAAAAGCCATCCACATCAATGATGCCATCTTCTTGGGGAGAAACTTCCCTGGTTAGCTTTACCTTAAGAGTTCCAATGGGCATACATTTCCAAGACTGTGGAACGACCCTTCTCAGTTGTGAGATTATGAAGCCAAGACTCAAGTTCCCAAAGTTTTGCTGCAGTGTGGATGGCAAGAGCAATCTTTCTCTGATGTTGCTCCCAGAAGACCCAGTCTTCATATTCTAGATTATTAAGGGGTTGATTGTCCTCAGTCAGTGGACCATAAAAAGCTTTCTTTAACTGGTGAAAATACACTTTGGCCTAATGAGCTACTGTTACAACATCAGCCCTCTTGCCTAGGAAAGCTTTTATACAACCAGAAAACATACATTGAAAATGAAAATTGAATGAAATCCCTCTATAAATGTTTAAGTGGCCCATCAGGTAACAGAAATGTACCTGAAGTTTAGATTATCTTCCTAGGAATATGGGTTTAACAAACCAAACATTGATCATAAACTATTTTAGCAATTTAGGACAGTTACACCACCTATAAATATCATTAATATATATTTATTATATATTATTAATATATAATATATTAATTATTTATATATTAATTTGGATTCCTTTATCATTTCCATGATGAATCATGGATTGTACAGCTTTTAATAATGAAAACTTTAAAGACTCAGAAAGGACAAAGCAGCCATCGAAGTTCTCCCTGAGTCCACATTTAACATTGGACTTATGTCCTCTTAAATCCAGTTGTTTCTCCGATTTAGGTGCAGAGCACTGATAACTAATGGGCTATCGCAGATAATTTGACTTGCACCATGGAGTTTATTCAAATTGCATATCTAAACAGTAGTGGCTGATTTAGCATGAAAATCTGAGAAAGTATTTTCTTGATATTCAATTAATTTTTGTCTTGCTTGGGTTAGCAGTTTTAAAAACCAGTCAGTTTCTCATTAGATTTCTGGGAATTCTTATCCAGGCTTCATAATATGATCCTAAAGTTATCAAAAACCTATATCCAAGAGTGCTTACCAGGGTGCTTTTAATCCTTTCATGAATCTCCTTAAAAACACAGTACCCTAAGATTTTATGTGCTTGTGAAGTTTTCAAAAACTGCATCAGAATTAAGCAATTAACTGTAGAAATGACTTTAAATGGTCATAGTTAAAGACAATTGACAAGGAAATTTGGTTATTTCTTTGACCTATAAAATAACTTCACATAATAACCATAACTGTGTAGCATATACTGAGATATATTAGAATTTTAGAAATCTGATATAATTTTAGAACATATATTAATAATATATTCATTAAAATATAACTTTTTTTTGAGATAAGTCTCACTCTGTTACCCAGACTAGAGCGCAGTGCCACAATCTTGGCTCACTGCAACCTCTGCATCCAGGCTCAAGTGACCCTCCCACCCCAGCTTCCCAAGTAGCTGGGACCACAGGTACACGCCATCATGCCTGGCTAAGTTTTTGTATTTTTAGTAGAGATGGGGTTTGCCCATGTTGCCCAGGCTGGTCTTGAACTCCTGAGCTCAGGTGCTCTGCCTGCCTCAGCCTCTCAAAGTGCTGGGATTACAGGCATGAGCCACAGCATCCAGCCAATAACTTGAAGAAAGTTTAACATTTCTTATTTGTCACTGCTTCCCATGTAATTCAACATGTCAAATAATCCTATTTATGTCTTTTTTGGATGTTTCAGGAGCCCTCTGTAGCATCCCAAAATTGAAGGTCAAAAAACACAATACTGAAGCTGAAATTTGATTTGGGGAAGGCTGTCAAATATGTCAAAGGTTTAAAATACTTAACACAAATATGATTACAAGTAACCATAAAATAATAGTCATTTATTTAGCCAATGTAATAATTAAAAGATTTTTTAAAACCAAAACCTTTACTCTTTGATAGAGGAGACTCAGTTTTCCAACCAAA
Source organism: Gorilla gorilla gorilla (assembly GCF_029281585.2). NCBI lineage: Eukaryota > Metazoa > Chordata > Mammalia > Primates > Hominidae > Gorilla > Gorilla gorilla. Next base: position 138,614,666 of record NC_073227.2, read on the forward strand.
CGACCTAAGAAAGATAGCATGAGACAGAATGTCTCTCCTCTCTTCTATTTTTTATAGTTTACTCAAAGGCGAACAAAGATATTTTACTGTCATTTATTAATACTCCATTGAAATTTTCCTCAAAAGAGAAAACCAAATTTTATTTTTAGATTACTGTATTATCAATGCTAACGCTAATTGTAATAAAACTTATAACTAAATCTATGAAATTTGTCATCTTTCGACCACATAAGATTTCCATAGATCTTTTATGTTTTACATTTTTCCCCAACTTCCTAGGTTTATGTAATTTTGCCTATTTTTTTAGTCCTTCAGTTTGAAATGTTTAAATAACTTCAAACTAGATAAAAAAAATTTTAAATACACATTTTATGTCTTTATTACTTTCCTCATCAAAAGCATATCTTGCTTTTGTTTATACACTCTGTATACAGAATTGTTTCATATCTAGTAGTAGTAATATAATTATATATAAACTCTAATTTAACAATTAGAACCCTAATTTATAGTGAAAACTCTGAAAGTAATTTTGAACTGTTTTATATCAGTATTTACAAATAAAAACCATTTTATAATTTTTTTTCAAAAGATGGTTCAAGTTATTATTTTTTAACAGACCTAAATATATTTAGCTTTTCTGTACAATATAAAAAAAAGTCAAGGTATACAGAATTAAACTCATGTTTAATAAGTAATATTTCAGTTTTTAACTTACAAATGATTCAGGTATTTTATGTCTATGTATTAATTAATTTAGCATAGTATGACTTTAAGATTTGAAATGACTGAAATAAATTTTGAAACTATGACACAGGTACCCTCCCTAATGTCTTCCCCAGTCATCTTGGGTCCCAAGTAGCCATGTGGCATCCAGGAGGACTATGAAGGGTAGGGCCTGTCTGAGTCCTGAATTTGCATGGCAGGTATAGAGATCAGGACAGAAGACAGAGCTGTGAAGACTATACCTGGAGAATCTAACCACTCCCGAAATAACCAGGAGGCAAAGCTGGGGCAGGGAAGAAAGGGCCATATTGGGTTTGACTTTGCTGCATAGTTGCTGGTCTAGGCACTGAAAACATGTCTCCAGACCTCACCATGGCCACCTATGCAGACCCCCAAACCCAGAGGCTCTGAACCAAAACATAAGCTCCACAGTCAAATCAAGCAAGTATCAAATTATATTCAATTGTATTTTGAAGTCATCCCTATTTTACCAAGAATTTTAAAACAAGTTTTATTTATCAAATATTATCACATACGCATAATACATATAGACCTACAAACACACAGACAGAAGCAGATTTTATAGCTTTCTTAAAGGATTCTCATTTGCCAGTTTTTAAAGAGTTTTTCTTTTCCCCATTCAGTCTATCAATCTTCCAATTACCTATTTTGTCACCCTAAGCCATTGTTAACTAGGCAACAAATTTGCATTTCTAAAGGGAAAACTCTTAGGTGAAGCAAGAAAATTTCTATTTCAAAAGCACAGAGCTAACACTTTAGGCCTAAATACAGTACCATTTGCTCAAACCAAGGGGAAAGTGGTGTAAGTAAAAGTTAAGTTAGATAAGACGGCCAGAAAAGCACCTTAAACAGAAATATGACTTGTGCAAATTTAAAACAATGGGAAGAGTTTCTAATGTACATAGGCAGACATCTTACAAATGGAGATTTCCTTTATAGGAGTTAATTTCTTTTACAAAAGGGTTTCAGGAAAGCCAGTTAAATTCCAGAAAGGTGTATTCCAGTTTGATAGGTGGTGATCTTTTAAACTTAGCTATTGTTTCTTAGCTAAAATTACTGAGTTCAGGATGGAGTCCACTAAGGAATAGAGCAAAGAAAGCATTCTCTAGGCCTGGACTCAGCATGGTTGGGTCTGAAAAAGAAGCAAAGCTACTTTTCCCAAGGGCCTACTTAATTTTTGTGGGTATATAGTAGGTGTATATGGGGTGCATGAGATGTATTGAAACAGGAATGCAATGTGTAATAATTACATAATGGAAAATGGGAATTGCATCCCCTCAAGCATTTGTGTAAAAAACAATTCAATTATGCTCTTTTAGTAATTTAAAAACATACAATTAAAATATTATTGACTATTGTCACCTTGTTGTACTATCAAATACTAGGTCTTATTCATTAATTCTAAATATTTTTTGTACACATTAACCATCCCCACCACCCCGCAGAACCCCCCAATACTCTCCCCAGGCTCTGGTAACCATCCTTCTACTCTTTATCTGCATGGGTTCAATTGCTTTGAGTTTTAGATACCACAACTAAGTGAGAACATATGATGTTTGTCATTCTGTGCCTGGCTTATTTCACAAAAAATAACGACCTCCAGTTCTATCCATGCTGTTAAAAATGACTGAATCTCAATCTTTTTTATGGCTGAATAGTACACCATTGTGTATAACTCCCACATTTTCTTTATCCATTCATCTGTTGATGGACACTTGGGTTGCCTCCAAATCTTGGCTATTGTGGACAGTGCTGCCACAAACACAGCAGTCCAGATATCTCTTTGTTATACTGATTATCTTTCTCTGGGTATATACTCAGCAGTAGGATTGCTGAATCATACGGTAAGCTCTATTTTAAGTTTTCTGAGGAATCTTCAAACTGTTCTCCACAGTAGGTGTACTAATTTACATTCCCACCAATAATGTATGAGGGTTCTCTTTTCTCCAATTCCTCACCACTCAATAATTTTATTATTGACTGTCTTTTGGATATAAGCCATTTTAACTAGGGTCAGATAATATCTCACTGTAGTTTTGATTTGCACTTCTCTGATGATCAATGATGTTGAGAACTTTTTCATATGCCTATTTGCTGTTTCTATACCTTCGAGAAATGTCTTTTCAAATCCTTTGCACATTTTTTATCAAATTATTATATTTTTTCCTACAGTGCTGTTTGAGCTACTTATACATTCTGCTTATTAATCCCTTGTCAGATGGGGAGTTTACAAATATTTTCTCCCATTCTGTGGGTAGTCTCTTCACTTTGTTGATTGTTTCCTTCACTGTGCAGAAGCTTTTTAGCTTGATGTGATCCCATTTGTCTATTTTTGGTTGGTTGCCTGTGCTTGTGGGGTATTACTCAAGAAATTTTGCCCAGATCAATGTCTTAGAGAGTTCCCCAATGTTTTCTTGTAGTAGTTTCATAGTTTGAGGTCTCAGGTTTAAGTCTTTAATCCGTTTTGATTTGATTTTTTTATGTGGCGAGAGATAGGCATCTAGTTTCATTCTTCTGCATATGGATATCCAGTTTTTCCAGCACTATTTATTGAAGAGATTGTCTTTTCCCCAGTGTATGTTCTTGACACCTTTGTCAAAAATGAGTTTACTGTAGGTGTATTAATTTGTTTCTGGGTTCTCTATTCTGTTTCATTGATGTATTTGTCTGTTTTAATGCCAACAACATGCTGTTTTGGTTACTATAGATCTGTAGTATAATTTGTTTTTTGTGGGTTTTTTTTTTGTTTTTATTGTTTCCACTTTATTGCTCTAGCATGGAACTTGAGGCAAGCCTGGACCTTCATCAACATGCAAAGAAGAGGCTGAGGGGGTTTGGGGACACAACCTGGCTGAGAGGGAAAACTGACAGGGGAAATACCGGAACGGGGGACAGGGGGTGGTCACCATGACACCAGGAGACAGCATCAGCCATGCCATCTGGGGTGAGGAAGGGAACAGAGAAGAAATGGTGTTTCTTCCCTAACACCCACATGGAGGCCACATTTGGAAATGGACTGGGAGAGGGAAAGGATGAGGAAAACAGCTGCCCAGGAGTCTCCTTCTCCACCCTGGGTTCATATCAGACCCCATCCCTACCACTTGCTTCTTCTACCCCTGGAAAATGGACCTAACAAACAGAAGGAGCAAAATAAATTAACATTCTAATGAGCATGTATGGATGGACATATGTTCATGTGCAATGGGGGAAGGGAAGAGGGGGTGACACCACCTAAAATGATTCCCCACCTCAATCTCCCAGCCTACTCCTTTCCCCCTTCCCCCTAAAGCCACCATCCAACCAGATAGAAAAATAAAGGTCTAATTCACTCAAAATTCTTCAGTTTTTACAAAACTAACAGGGCAGAGTAGGGAGACGGGGGGCAGGCAGCCACAGGAGTAGGGCTGGTGGAGAGGGGCTATGCTTCTGTCTCCACTTGAGACTGGCTCTCTGTGGTGTTGCTCTACTGCTCCTCCTTCATCTCTGTGTCAGTGGGATTGTCTCCTGAGGAAGCCTCTGCCTTGGCCTTGTTCTCTTCCTCGGCCAGCCTCTCAAACGTGTTGGCATAGGGCGTCTTCTCCCAGGTAAGCTGCCTGCAGATCTGCTGCTGGCACACAGCCAGCTGGGCCTTGGTGGCTTCGTTGTTGGGGTAGAGCTGCAAGACCTTCTGGAAGTCAGCCTGTGCCAGTTCAAAGTCATTCACAGCCAGGTGGGCCTCTCCCCAATGGAACAGGCCCTTCTCATTGTTGCTGTCCAGTTCCAGGGCCTTGTTACAGTTTTCAGTGGCAGCAGAGAAGGCCTGTAGTTTCAGATAACACATGGCCAGGTTGAGGTAAGAGGCCAGTTGAAGGGCCTGTGCCTTCTGTGTTTCCTCATTGGAAAAACTAGACTTATATTCTAGCCAGGACACAATCCTCTTATATTATAGTAAAGCTTGCTTGTATTTGCCTTCCTTGAAGTACACAGTGTCCCACTCTTTCACTGTGGTGCTCTGTTCCAGCTTCTCTTCTGAATTCATCTCCCAAGATTCCTTGGTCTTTTCAAAACTCTTGAGGTGTAATTCATATTTCAGCTAGGCATTTGGTGGGATTTGGAACTTTTCCTTCCCAACACTGCCAAAAGCATAGCTGGGTTTGAGGTACACAATGGAATGTTCTCCTTTCTACATGCACTGAATGGCCCTCTCCAGACCATAAGGCAGATCCAGATTCTCCTGATGTTCAAAGAGCTAGTCCTTGTAGCACCCTTCCAATGCAATCTCCATGATAGCACCCTCATTGGGCCTGGGATAGCCTTCACCGCAAGTCTGTAATTCTGTAGATGATTCCGCCATCTTCTTCTCCCATCAGATCTTCTCCCTTAAACTCAAATAACTCCACCTCAAACACGAGTGTGGCATTGGGGAGATCTTTGGAGGACTGCCTGCTGCACCGAAGGCATATTCTGGTTTGCAGGTGATATGGCACACCTCCCCTGCCTTCATGGCTGCTATGGCAATGTCCCAAGCCTTGTTGACCTCCCCTTTTCCCAGGTCAAAGAAGAATTTGTCCTTGTGATCCAGACTGGGGTCAAAGTTTGTGCCGTCTAACAGCCAGCCAGTGTAGTGGACAAATATTCAGTCCCCAATCATGGGCATCTCTGTACCTGTGCCCTCTCTCGATGACCTTCAGCATGCCTTCCTCCTGTTTGGGCTAATGTCCACTCCCTCCATGGGCAGGGGCGCCGACTGTGTCCCATTCTCGGTCTCCTTCATCTCCTCAACTGTCATCTCCACGCAGCGCACCCTTTCTGGGAGCTGGCACCAGCACCAGTATACTCTGAGCCAAGGGCAGGGGCGCTACCTTCAGGGTGTGCAGGAGGCCAGGTGCTGTGGTGCTGACTGCAGACCACATGGAGGCTGGAGCACCTCTGCCAGTATGTAGTATAATTTGAAGTCAGGTAATGTGATTCTCTCCAGTTTTGTTCTTTTTGCTCAGGATAGCTTTGACTATTCTGGGTCTTTTGTTGTACCATGTAAATTTTAGGATAGTTTTTTATTATTAATATTTCTGTGAAGAATGTCATTGGTATTTTGAAAGGGACTGCAATGAATATGTAGATTGCTTTGGGTGATACTGACATTTTAACAAAATTGATTCTTCCCATCCATGAACATGGAATATCTTTCTCTTTTTTGGTGTCCTCTTCAATCTCTTTTATCAGTGTTTTATAGTTTTCATTGTAGAGATCATTTCTTTGGTTAAATCCTAGGTGATATGGTTTGGCTGTGTCCCTACCCAAATCTCACCTTGAATTGTAATAGTCTCCACTTGTCAAGGGTGGGGCCAGGTGGAGATAATTGTATAATGGGGGCAGTTCCCCCATACTGTTCTCATGGTAGTGAATAAGTCTCATGGGATCTAATAGTTTTATAAATGGGAGTTCCCCTGCACAAGCTCTCTTGCCTGCCACCATGTAAGACATGCCTTTGCTTCTTCTTTGCCTTCTGTCATGATTGTGAGGCCTTCCCAGCCTTGTGGAACTGTAAGTCCATTAAACCTTTTTCCTTTATAATTTACCCAGTCTGGGGTATGACTTTATTAGCTGCGTGAGAACAGACTAATATGCTACATATCTAATTTTATTTGTGGCTATTATAATTAGGATTACTTTCTTGATTTCTTTTTCAGACTGTTCACTATTAGCATATACAAATGCTACTGATTTTTGTATATTGGTTTTGTATCCTGCAACTTTACAAAATTTATCAGTTCTAATAGTTTTTTGGTGGCATCTTTGGGTTTTGCCAAATATAAGATACCATCTACAAACAAGGATAATGTGACTTCTTCCTTTCCAGTTGGATGCCCTTTATTTCTTCCTCTTGTCTGATTGCTGTAGCTAGGACTTCTAGTACTATGTTGAATAACAGTGGTGAAAGTGAGCATCCTTGTCATGATCCAGATGGGAGAGGGAAGGTTTTCAGGTTTTCCCCATTCAGTACGGTTTTAGCTATGGGTCTGTCACATATGGTTTTAATTATGTTAAGGTATGTTCCTTCTATACGCAGTTTTTTGAGGGTTTTTCATGAAGGGATGTTGAATTGTATCAAATGCTTTTTCAACATCTACTGACATGATCATATGGGTTTGTCCATCATTCTATTGATATGATGTATCACATTGATTGATTTGTGTATGTTGGAACATCCTTGCAAGCCAGAGATAAATCCCACTTGGTCATGATGAATGACCCTTTTTACCATATTAGTGAATTTGGCTTGCTAATACCTTGTTGAGGCCTTTTGCATCAAGATTCATCAGAGATATTGGCGTGTAATTTTCTTTTTTTTGATGTGTCTATGTCTGGTTTTGGTATCAGAGTAATACTGGCTTCATAGTATGTGCTGGGAAGTATTCCCTCCTCCTCTATTTTTTCAGAATTGTTTCAGTAGGATTGCTATTAGTTCTTTTTTAAATGTTTAGCATAATTCAGTATTGAAGTCATTGGGTCCTGGGCTTTTATTTACAGGGAGATTTTTAATTACAACTTCAATCATGTTACTTGTTATTGGTCTGTTCAAGTTTTGGATTTCTTCATGGTTCAATCTTGGTAGGTTGTATGCATCTAGGAATTTGCCCATTTCTTCTAGATTTTCCAATTTTTTTGGCATACAGTTGCTCACAGTAGCCAGAAATTATCATATGAATTTCTGCATTATCAGTTATAATATCTCCTTTTTCATCTCTGATTTTACATATTTGGATCTTCTTTTTTTTCCTTAGGCAAGCTAAAAGTTTGTCAATTTTCTTTATCTTTAAAAAAACTTTTTGATTCATTGATCTTTTGTATTGTCTTCTTCATTTCAATTTGATTTATTTCTGCTCTGATCTTTATTATTCCTTTTCTTCTACTAATTTTGGATTTGGTTTGCTCTTGCTTTTCTATTTCTTTGAGGTGCATCATTAGGTTGTTTATTTGAAGTTTTTTTTTTTAATGTAAGCACTTATAGCTATAAGCTTCCCTATTAGTACTGCTTTTGCTGTATTCCATACAACAAAATGGTACGTTGTGTTTCCATTATCATTTTTTCCAAGAAATTTTTCAATTTCCATCTTAATTTCTTCATTTACCCACTGGTTGTTCAGGGGCATATTGTTTACTTTCCATGTGTTTATAGTTTTCAAAATTCCTCGTTATTGATTTCTAGTTTTATTCCATTGTGGTCAGAGAATGTGCTTGATATGATTAACATTTTTTTGAATGTTTTAAGACTTGTTTTGTGACCTAACATATGATCTGTCCTTCAGAATAATCTATATGCTGGGGAAAAGAATGTGTATTCTGCAGTCTTTGAAGGAAATGTTCTGTAACTATCTATTAGATCCATTTGGTCTACACTGTAGATTAAATCTGATGTTTCTTTGTTGATTTTCTGTCTAGAAGATTGATGCAGTGTTGAAAGTGGGATGTTGAAATCTCCAGCTATTATTATATTGGGGTCTACTTCTCTCTTTAGCTCTAATAATATTTTCTTTAAACATCTAGGTGCTCCAGCATTCAGTGCATATATATTTAAAATCGTTATATCCTCTTGCTGAATTGAACCCCTTATCATTATATAGTGACCTTCTTTGTCTATTCTTACAGTTTTTGTCTTGAAATCTATTTTGTCTGATATGAATATAGCTGCTTCTGCTCTTTTTTGGTTTCCATGGACTTGGAATATCTTTTTCAATCCCTTTATTTTCCATGTGTGTTTTATAGGTGAAGTCTGTTTTATAGGTGAAGTCTGTTTCTTGTGGGCAACAGATCATTGGGTCTCAGTTTTTGGGGGGTTTTTTTGGTGTGTTTTGTTTTGTTTTTTGTGTTTTTTTTTTTTTTGGTTTTTGGATTTTTTTTTTTTGAGATGGAGTCTCACTCTGTCACCAGGCTGGAGTACAGTGGCACGATCTTGGCTTGCTGCAACCTCCGCCTCCTGGATTCAAGCAATTCTCCTGCCTCAGCCTCCTGAGTAGCTGAGACTACAGACACGCACCACCACGCCCAGCTAATTTTTGTATTTTTAGTAGAGACAGGGTTTTACCATGTTGGCCAGGATGGTCTTGACCTCTTGACCAAGTGATATGCCCGCCTCAGCCTCCCAAAGTGCTGGGATTACAGGCGTGAGCCACCGCACCTGGCCTCATTGTTTTTTTTTATCCCTTCAGCTACTCTGTGTCCTTTGAAGAACTGTGTCCATTTACATTCAATTTATAGATAAGTAAGGACTTACCCCTGCCATTTTGTGATTTGTTTTCTGGCTGTTTTATGGTCTTCTCTCCCTTCTTTCTTTCCTTCATGCCTTTCTTTCTGTGAAGGTAACTTTCATTGGTGATATGATTTAGTTAGTTGCTTTTTATTTTTTGTGTCTCCATTGTATGTTTTTTGATTTGAGGGTATCATGAAGCTTGCAAATACTACGTTATAACCCATTATTTTAAGCTGATAATAACATTGTTTGCATAAACAAACTAACAAAAAGAAAATTTACAAAGACTTCATGCATTAACTTTGTGCCCCTGCTTTAAGTTTTTGTTACTATTTAAATCTTATTGTAATATGTCTTGAAAAGTTGTTGTAGTTACTATGTTTGATTGGTAAGTCATTTAGTCTTTCTCCTTAAATAACAGTAGTTTACACACCACATTTACAGTGCTATAATATTCTGTTCTTCTGCAGACTTACTATTACTAGTGAATTTTGCACCTTCAAGTGATTATTTATTGCTCATTAATGTCCTTTTCTTTCTTATTAAAGTACTCCCTTTAGCATTTCTTGTAAAAAAATCTGATATTGATAAAATCCCTCAACTTTTTTTTGTCTAGGAAAGTCTTTACTTTTTCTTCATTCTTGAAGGATATTTTCACCAGATATACTATTCTAGCATAAAAGTTCTCTTCCCTTCAGCACTTTAAATATTTCATTCCACTCTCTCTTGGCCTGTAAGGTTTCCACTGAAAAGGCTGCCACTAGATGTGTTGGAGCTCCATTATTTGTTTCTTTTCTCTTGCTGCTTTTTGGAACCTTTTTTTATCCTTGACCTTTGCGAGTTGAATTACCAGATGCCTTGAGTTAGTCTTCTTTGCATGAAATCTGCTTGGTGTTCTGTAACCTTCTTGTACTTGGATACTGATATCTTTCTCTAGGTTTAGGAAGCTCTCTGTTATTATCCCTTTGAATAAAGTTTCTACGCATCTCTTTCTCTACATACTCTTTAAAGCCAATAACTCTTAGATTTGCCCTTTTGAGGCTATTTTCTAGATCCTGTAGGCATGCTTCATGGTTTTTTATTCTTTTTGCTTTTGTCTCCTCTGACTGTATTTTCAAATAGCCTGTTTTCAAGCTCGCTGATTCTTTTTTCTGCTTGATCAACTCTGCTATTGAATGAGTCTGATGATTTCTTCAGCATGCCAGCTGCATTTTTCAACTCCAGAATTTCTGCCTGATCCTTTTTAATTATTTTAATCTCTTTGTCAAATTCATCTAATAGAATCCTGAATTTCTTCTCTGTGTTGTCTTGAATTTCTTTGGGTTTCCTCAAACAGCTATTTTGAGTTCTCTGTCTGAAAGGTCACATATCCCTGTTTCTCCAGGCTTGGTTTCTGGTGCCTTATTTAGTTTATTCACTGAAGTCATGTTTTCCTGGATTGTCTGGATACTTGTAGGTGTTCATTTGTGTCTGGCCATTGAAGAGTTAGGTATTTATTGTAGTCTTTGCAGTCTGGGCTCTTTATACCCATTCTTCCTGGGAAGCCTTTCCAGATATTCAAAAGGACTTGGGTGTTATGATCTAAGCTATATCTGCTTTAGAGAGGACCCCAAGACCAGTACCACTATGATTCTTGCAGACTCATAGAGGTACTGCCTTGATAGTCTTGGACAAGATCCAGAAGAATTATCTGGATTACTGGAGACTCTGGTTCTCTTCCTTTACTTTGTCCCAGTCTCTCTCTGTGCTGGGCCACCTGGAGCTAGAGGTGGAATGACACAAGCACCCCTGTAGCCATCACCCCTAGAACTGTGCTGGGTCAGACCTGAAACCAGCAGAGCACTGGGTCTTGCCCAAGCCCTGCTGTAACCACTCTTTGGCTACCGGCTATGTTCATTCAAGGCCCTGAGGATCTGCAATTAGCTGGTGACAGAGCCAGCCAGGCCTATGTTCTTCCCTTGAGGGTGATGAGTTTCTCCAAGCCCAAGCTCCAGGAGGGTCCAGAGGTGCCATTCAGGAGCCAGAAACTAGAGTCAAAAATCATAGAAATCTACCTGGTGTTCTATTGTACTGTGGCTAAGCTGGCACTCAAACCACAAGATGCAGTGCTTCCCATGCTTCCCTCCCCTTTCCAAATGCAGTGAGCCTCACCCCACGGCCACGGCCACCTCAGGCCCACAGGGAGTACTGCCAGACTACCATCATGTTCCCTTAAGGCTCAAGGGCTCTTCAGTCCGCTTGTGGTGAATGCTGCCTGGCCTGGGACTCACCCTTTAGAGCAGTGAGGTCCCTTCTGTCCTAAGGCAAGTCCAGAAATGCCATCTAAAAACCAAGTCCTGAAATCAGGTACCGTGAAAGCCTACTTGGTTTTCTACCCAGCTGTAGGGCCTACCTTATATAAACTTTTTATCCAGGATAGCTTTCTTTTTTGTCTTTGGGGCAGTATAGTAACTAAGCAAAAAAATAAGCGGATTTAATTTTTCTTATTAGTTATTTAAGATTTTTATTTGCCTTTTATAAGGAGTCTTTAATTTAAAATACTGAAATACTTTAGAAGCTTCTGCATATCAGTAGGCATCCATAGATGAGAGTAATTTGGAAAGCTTCATTCTCTTTTCTTTTTTTTTAATTTCAACTTTTATTTTAAATACAGGGTACATGTACAGATTTGTTACATAGGAATATTGTATGATGCTGAAGTTTGGAGTACAGGTTCCCTCACCCTGGTAGTAAGCATAGTATAGTACTCAATAGGTAGTTTTTCAACCCACCCACTCCCAAGCTCAAGTAGTCCACAGTGTCTATCCTTCTAATATTTATGTCCATGTGTTCTCAATGCTTAGCTCCCAATTAGAAGGAAGAACATGCAGTTTTGAATTTTCTGTTTCTGCATTAATTTGCTGAGGATTATGGCCTCCAGCTCCATCCATGTTGCTGCAAAGGCCATGATTTCATTTTTTTATAACTGTGTACTATTCCGTGGTGTGTATATACCGCATTTTCTTTATTCAATCCACCACTGATGGGCAGCTAGGTTGATCCCATGTCTTTGCTACTGTGAATAGTGCAACAATGAACAGAAAAGTGCATGTGTCTTTTTGGTAGAATGATTTATTTTCTTTTGGGTGTAAACCTGGTAATGGTATGGCTGAGATGAATGGTAGCCCTGTTTTAGGTTCTTTGAGAAATCTCCAGATTGCTTTCCACAGTGGCTAAACTAATTTAAATTCCCACTAACAATGTATAAGCGTCCACTTTTCTCCACATCTTCACCAGCATCTGTTGTTTTTTGGATTTTTAGTAACAGCCATTCTGACTGGTGTGAGATTTTATCTCACTGTCAGTTTGATTTGCATTTCTCTGATGATTAGTGATGCTGAGCATTTTTTCATGTTTGTTGGTGACTTGTACGTCGTCTTTTGAGAAGTATGTATTCATGTCCTTTGCCCATTTTTTAATGAAGTTATTTGGTGTTTTGCCTGTTGATTTGTTCAAGCTCCCTATAGATTCTGGATACTAGGCCATTGTTGGATGCACAGTTTGCAGATATCGTCTCTCATTCTGCAGGTTGTCTGTTTGCTTTGTTCATAGTTTCTTTTGATGTGCAGAAGCTTTTTAGTTTAATTAGATCCTTTTTGTCTTTTTGTTGTTGTTGTTGCAATGGCTTTTCATACTTAGCCAAAAATTCTTTACCAAGGCTGACTTTGAGATAAGTATTTCCTAGGTTGTCTTCCAGGATCTTTACAGTTTGAGGACCTTCATTGAAATCTTTAATCCATTTTGAGTTAATTTTTGTATATGGTGAAAGGTAGGGGTCTGGTTTCATTCTTCTGCATACGGCTAACTAGTTATCTCAGCAACATTTATTGAATGGGAAGTGCTTTCCCCATGGCTTGTTTTTGTCAGCCTTGTTGAAGATCAGATTGTGGTAGGTGTGCATCTTTATTTCTGAGTTTTCTATTCTCTTCCATTTGTCTTTGTCTGTTTCTGTACCAGTACTAAGTTGTTTTGGTTACTGTAGCCTTATAGTAGTAGTGTAGTAGGAGGAGGAGGAGTAGTGTAGCCTTATATAGTGTAGCCTTGAAGTTGGGTAATGTGATACCTCTGGCTTCATTCTTTTGCTTAGGATAGCTTTGGCTATTGGGGCTCTTTTTCAGTTCCATATTTATTTTAGAATCATTTGTTCTGTGAAAAACGGCTTTGGTAGTTTGATAGGAATAGTGTTGAATCTTTAAATTGCTTTGGACAGTATGGCCATTTTTACGAAACTGATTCTTCCAATTCATTGGCATGGAATGTTTCCCCATTTATGTCATCTCTGATCTCCTTCTGCAATGTTTTGTAGTTCTCTTTGTAGAGATCTTTTGCCTCCTTGGCTACCTGTATTCCTAGATATTTCATTTTCTTTTGGCTATTGTAAATGGGATTATGTTCTTGATTTCACTCTCAGCCCGGACTTTGTTGGCATATAGAAAATGCTACTGATTTTTATACAATGATTTTGTAACCTGAAACTTTACTAAAGGTGTTTACCTATTCTAGGAGACTATTGGCAAAGTCTTTAGGATTTTCTAGGTATAGAATTATGTCATCAGCAAACGGAGAGTTTGACTTCCTTTCCTATTTGGATGCCTTTTATTTCTTTCTCTTGCCTGATTGTTCCAGCTATGACTTCCAGTACTGTGTTGAACATGAGTGGTAAGAGTGTGCATCTTGGTTCTGTTCCAGTTCTCAAAGGAAATGCTTCAAGCTATTGTCCACTTAGTATGATGTTGGCTGTGGGTTTGTCATAGATGGCTCTTATTATTTTGAAGTATGTTCCTTCATTGCCTAGTCTGTTGAGGGTTTTTAACATGAAGGGATGTTGGATTTCATCAAAAGCTTTTTCTGCATCTATTGAGAAGATAATTTCATTTTTGCTTTTGATTCTGCTTATGTAGTGAATCACATTTATTCATTTGCATATGTTGAACCAGCCTTGCATTCCAGGAATAAAGCTTACTTGATCATGTTTTACTAACTTTTCAATATGCTGCTGGATTTGATTTTCTAGTATTTTGTTGAGGATTTTCATGTCTATATTCATGAGAGATATGGGTCTAAAGTTTCCTTTTTTAATTGTGTCTCTGCCAGATTTGGGTACCAGGCTGATGCTGGCTTCATAGAATATTTAGAAAGGAACCCCTCCTCTTTGATTTTTTGAATAATTTCAGTAGGATTGGTATCAGTTCTTTGTATGTCTGGTAGAATTCAGCTGTGAATCCATCTGAGCCAGGGCTTTTTTTGGTTAGCAGGTTCTTAATTACTGATTCAATTTCAGAAGTCGATAGTGGTCTATTCAGGTTTTCAATCTCTTCCTGATTCAGTCTTGGAAGATTGTGTCCTTCCAGGAATTTACCCACTTCCTCTAGATTTTCTAATTTGTGTGCATAGGGTTGTGAGCCCTCATTTTCAACTGCACTTCTTCAAGTGCAGTGTTGTTTCTTTGGAATGTTGCATTGTAATTTTAAATTACCTTTAGTAAGATTTTGCTATTTCTAAAAGTGTTTGCTGTTTCCAGAACCTAATACTTACACATGTAAGTGTGGGCATAGTCAGAAGCTACATTACTCAGTTCTTAAGAAAATAAGGATCCCATTTTTATCTTGAATCTTAGCTTTAATTCTCAGATCCTCTTAATCAACTTAGCCAGTAATTTTTTCCTACCTCAGCACACAAGAAAAACAAAGGAGGTAGAACACAAAAATCCCTATAAATTTCCAAAACCAAAGTTTGCATCCCCTGAAATATTGCCATTTTCTACTGGTTTCTGTCTGAACCATTCAGACATAAGAGGCCTGTAACTAGATCCAAGCCAGTTAATTATCAGATTCTGGACCCAATTCAGTTTTTTTGTGACTTCCAAACCTAGTTTCGATCAGAAATTTGCTCAAACAAACTCAGAAAGCTCAAAACACAAATATGTGGAGCTTTGAATCTGAGAGAGAACTTATCATCATCCCCAGTTGCTGTGAAAGAGCAATGGACACAATGAGCCCTGCAGGTACCTCACTTGGTCACTTGATGCTCCTGGGGGTCACTGGAAGCTCTAATTCGGATACCATTTCTGACACCATCTGTGGAAAAAAAAAAGCCTTAGACAAATTAAACTTAACAGAGTTTAACTGAGCAAAGAATGATCTGTGAATCTGGCATCTGGCAGCCTCCTTAGCCAGAGTAAGCTCAGAGAGACTCCAGTGCAGCCACGTGGTGGAAGATTTATGGTCACAAAAAGGAAAGTGACATACAGAAAATGGAAGTGAGGTACACAAACAGCCAGATTGGTTACAGCTCAACATTTGCCTTATTTGAACATGTTTTGAACAGTTGGCTGCCTCTGACTGGCCAAAACTTGGTGACTGGCACAAGAGTAGGTTACTGTCTATTTAAACTTCCATTGAGGTTACTGTTCACTATGTACAGAGAAATCTTTATGCCAAACTTAAAGTATGTAAGGAAGCAACTTTAGGATAAACTTGATTTAACAATATTACCTGTGAATATGTGTATATACACATGTGTCTTTGTGAATATAAATATAAATCTATCTATATATATTCTCTAAGATATTGGCACTTCTAATAAAGTGGTTATTAAATAATATTTAGAGATAAAAACAATGAATTTGATTAGTTTAGAAAGCAGAGAAAGTTAACAGAGCAATTCTAACACGAATATAGTTGCTTATCATATTCAGTGTGAAATTAGAGTCAACAAACCCATGATTTTCTTAGTATTCACTCACTCTATACCTGTGTACAAGTAATTGGCTTATTATATTAAAGTTGCTTTTTACTTCATTTTATGTTAACTCTAAAAAACTGTTAATTCTGGAGTTTTTAAATGTTGTTCAATTTCTTTTCATTTTAATAATATTGTTAATGTTATCATTGCTTCTATTTTCTATGTGCTTAACATTTCTCTAGAGTTGAGCAGGCCTTATCTTCCACTTTACAGTGACAGTAAATTCATTTGTGAATGGGGAAGATTTTCATTTATGCAGATGGGCTTGAGATAGACAAATAGATACTCAAAGAGAACAACAGAGAAATACACAAGAATATACACAATATGCATACTAATTTATCATCTATTTACAGAATGATAGACATTGCCATTGAGTTCATATGCTAGATACATTGAGTTTATCTATTTACATATCATTTAAAAAACAGAATGGAAATCTTCCTATATACAGTAAACCTTTCCCTGCCCTCTAAATCAGGATATTCCACCCATAATTTGCTTATCTCATTGTGCTCTAATACATTGACACTCACAGAGTATAGGACAGTTGTATCTACATTAGATGGTTCCAGTTAGTGATGTTAATGTTCTTGTTCAGCTCTTCATAGGTGTTTATTTCTTCAACTTTAGAGATAGAGTTCAAGATATTAGTCATTTCTTGCTGCTATTCTCTGCCAGATAAGTCAATGTAGTACAATGTGAGAGTCTAGGCTTTGCATCCAGATAGACCTGAGTTTAAATCCTGATCAACTGTTTACTAGTTATATGGCTTGTCTGACTGTAAAGTGGAGATGATAATATCCACCTCCATAAGGTTCTTCTTATAGGTGATGACAGTACAAATACACAGTACTGGCCTCCTATTGGGCTTTCTTTTTTTTTTTTTTTTTTTTTTTTTTTTTGAGACGGAGTCTCGCTCTGTTGCCCAGGCTGGAGTGCAGTGCCACGATCTCGGCTTACTGCAAGCTCCGCCTCCCAGGTTCACACCCTTCTCCTGCCTCAGCCTCCCGAGTAGCTGGGACTACAGGAGCCCGCCACCACGCCCAGCTAATTTTTTGTATTTTTAGTAGAGACAGGGTTTCACCATGTTAGCCAGGATGGTCTCGATCTCCTGACCTCGTGATCCGCCCACCTCGGCCTCCCAAAGTTGGGCTTTCAATAGATATGTGTCTCTTGCCACTACCCTCTACAACACCCACAACACCCAACACCCACCCACATTCATCCCCTTTTCATGCTTTCCTTCCTGTCATCTGTGAACTGGGCAACTACATAACCAAGAAGATTTGAATTACATCTAAACCAAAATCCAGTTATTATAATAGAAGCATTTATTTATTCTGAGTGTACACTATTAATTAGCAAAACAAAGAACATAAGCCTAAAGGCTAACCTATTTGGACCTTTAGGTAGGTAATATTTGAGATGGTCCTTGTTGATAGGATTTAGACTGAAAGACATATGTAGAGAAGCATTCTGTACAGAGGAAACTGTTTCAGGCCTAAAGCACAGCATAGAACAAGGAATGATTCAATTTATCTGGAATATAGGGTGTATGTGGTAGAAGATAAAACTCAAGAATGAATATAGGCCTGTTTTGTCAAGGATTCTGAGCACCAGGTTAAGAAGTTTAATTTGATGGAAAATAGGAGTTACTGATATTTCCTAAGCAAAGGACTTTTGTTTTAGGAGGATTTCTCTGTGTTAGCATTTGGGATATATTAGTGCTGGGAGAAACAAAAGTGAGGAGGTCATTTAGAAAGTTATTAGAGTGGTTCAAGCAAAAAGTAACAAAGCCTAACTCTCACACATTACTAGTGGTAAGTCAGTACACTCTCTATGACAGGCAACTTGGCAATCTCTACCAACATTACAAATGCACATACCATTTTCCTTAGCCATTCCACTTCTAAGAATTTATCCTCAGATATATTTTCGAATGAGTGAAGTGATGCATATACCAAGTTATTCATAATAGCATAAAACCTTAATAAGAACTTGAATAACTTACAGCACATTTACAGTAACAGAATTACAGCATATGTATATATAATAAGAATGGGGAAGTCCCTTATGTACTGATTAAAACAATCTCTAAGATGTATTAAATTTTTAAAAATTAATATATTAAATTGTGTACCATTTGCTTCCATCTGTGTTTTAAAAATAAAAGAAAATTCTGGAAGAATACACACACACACACACACACACACAGACACATACACACACAAATTATATCGGTGGCTTCTTGTTGAATCCAAAATAAATATTAAAAGAAATAAGGCCTAAAGTCAAAGTGGTCCCTATAATATTGGAGAGATAACTTATTAGAAGTTGATAGTGGGGGAAAATTTATAAAGAAAGAATATGGACTTAGAAGAACAGAAATTTGTAGAAAGCCTAGTATTGAATAGTATTATGCCATGTTACGGCATGAAGCAGATGAGTGTAGATTTGCGTGCTTTAAGCAGAAAGAAAATTTAAGAAATCATGTTTGCAGAATATAATTGTCATCCCAATTTTGCCAAACAGGCACCAAAATGCTTGGAGATTTATCGTTTCACCCAAAGTCACACAAGTGATGACACGGTAAAAACAAAAAACTTCTTTCAAAGTTTTATCTAAAGCTCCAATGGCATAGATATTCAGACAAGTATAGAAAATTGCCTTCACAGCTGGAAGTGCCCTCTTCCTCCCTCACCAGTTACCCATGTACCTTCCCTAACAAGGTGAATTTTCTTATTCAGCAGGAAATATTCCCTAGACATTAGTGTTTAATGAAACCATTTATTAAAATCCGTGTAATTCTTTCAAAATTCTAACATACCCGAGGCTTGCCTGATTCTGATAATAATATTCAAGCAAAGATTTTTAGAAAATTTTCTTTAAGTCAGTATGAAATTTTGACATTTAGTCAAGATTGAATCTATGGTTCAGATTTCATAACCTCATTAAGTCTCCTTGTGCCTCTTATGTGCAGTTCTGGGTACTTACTATTATGTGGAAGGGTTAACATTTTTAGAAAGGAAACATTTATAAACCCTAGTTCTTTTTAACAAGCTGATTTAGCTAGTTCCTAAGATAATTTACTTTCAGAAAGTATAACCCTTTACTACATAACAGTATTAACTTATAGATTGATTTATCTATCAATAAGTTATTTAAGGGAGTTATAATTTAAAGCAATAACAAAAAATAATACACCAAATGTGAATCTACCACTGCAAAATTTTTAATAGATATCTGGTTTAGTTACAGTCTTCTATGAACTTCTCACCTTTTATCCCCAGAGTTAGAAACTTCTATCAGGGTACTATTCTCACTGCAGCTGAAACAGCCCTCCAGATGCCAGCAGCTTTGGCAGTAGGTGTCCTCTAGTGCTGACTCATAAAGGTTTGAAATTTTTTATATTTCTGGTCTTTCCCCCATCTCTGCAGAGATGCCTTTCTAGGTATTTTGCTTTTAATTAAGTCTTTATACAGTACCTTAGCTGACTCTTGTATCTGGGTCAGTCTTCTCATCCCTGCAAAGCCCTGGGAAAACTACTTCACTTAGGTTATCTTTGTGCCAAACTTTACTTCTTAAAATGTCTTATTTCAATCAAAACAGATGTGGCTTGCATAGGCCCAGTCAAGCCCTAGTATATTCTCTCTAATAAAGGAACAGTTCATGGGTAACTTTGTTAATACTTAGCAAGTGTTCATTCTTTAGCATTGTTCTTTTTGTCCTTTGAGTCTTTACTCTCTACTTAAAGAACTGGGTTTCTGAACCAAATTAGTACTCTCAAAATTTGTCAACACTTCACAAACCCCTTCATTAGAGGGGCTGCCTTAAAATAAATAAATTTTTTAAAACTGTAAATGTTTGAATATTTAGAAACCTAACAATAATTAATCATTAGCTTTTTCAAACCCAGCATTTTTAAATCACAAAATAAATATATTTGTTTGGTATTTTGATAACCCTCTCCCCCCAGAGTGAATTCAGCCTTATGAGCAAATATAATTAATTGAAACCTCCTAGTAGTGAAGCTGATCTTTGTGATTACCTAAATTTAATTCATTCACATATGAGCCAAAATCAAATTTTCATGTAGGTCGATTTTCTCGAAAGTTTTTGAAGTTAAATTAAACACATTTAGAGATGTTTAATTTAATGTTCTTCCTATATCTATTATATTGTGGAGGGAGTGATTTAAAACAAACAAGCAAAATGCTTCCTGCTGGAAAATAAAGATGTTTTCATTGCAAAATTAATATAACCTTTGTGCTATGCTGCTGCTTAAAAAAGGATGTCTATTAATTAATCATTTTTAATCTATCATAAGAAGTAACTGTATTCATTATTCTGTCACTTTCTAACACTAAAGGAAGAAGAACAGCTGTTGTCTGGCCTCTAACTAACTGCAATGGGGTCTTTCAGAATAATACAGAAAGAATATTAGAACAGCATGAGCAAGATACACAATTCAAAATTAATCGAAAATTGGTGATCTGAGAACTGGAGATGTTCTCATGACATGTAAATATTTGTTCAGCAGCTAAAGTAATAGCAATGCATTAAACCAATAGAATTACTTTTGACACCTAACAGAAATGTTAATTGATCATCAATCTTTAGCTCGTAATAAAAGGGCTGAACTTGCAGTTCTGAAAGTATAGCCAGAAAAATTATGTGAGAGACACAAATGTTATAAAAAAGACAAACTGCTCCAAGCTAAATTGCTTTAAATTACATTGACCTCATCACTGTACCTTTGAAACCTGTCCCTAACTGAGAGCAATTGATTTACCCTTCCAACTTTCCTTTAAAGCCTATCAGATCCCAAATTCTAAATGTTAAGAACCCTTTGCCAAAGTATTCTGCAATTGAGCTTTCCTTTGAGATTCTTAAGTGATGACTAAGGCACGTGCCAGGTAGAAAAACAGTACTCAATGAATTTAAACCTTAGAAATTAAGGTGACATCTTTTGTCTCCCCCTGGAGAAGGTAATAAAGTGAAAGTAATTTTTAGCATAAGACCATTGTAATTACACAAAAACATGAAAGATAATAGACACCAAAATGAGCTGTGAGAGGGACAAACATGCCAAAATTTCTAACACCTACCCACACCCAGAATAAAAATGTCAAGTTCCTGGAAATTAAGGAGGATTTGTGGGGAGGATTTTTGGAAAGAGTTGTGCTGTGTGTTGAGCATGATCCCACCACCCTCTATCCATGGGAGAACAGAGGGGTCATTGCCTGCTCTGCTGCTCAGCTGAGCTCTGGCTTGAGGGTCACTGAGACCATCAGAGAGCTTGAGAGGTGTTCCCTGCAGGAGGGGGACACAGTAGGTTGTTGTCTGCCTTACAACTAATAAATCCAAAGTATGAGAGAGAGATTGGCTAAAGTGGTATCAGAAGAAGAAATAACTACATATAAGAATTATGTGCCCTTTTTTCCAAAGACAGATCAAAGGCTCCCAAATTCCAGGGCCCAAATGTGCAACTCTTAAAAGGAATATTAGCCTAGGATCCTTTTAAAAGAGAACCTGCTGGGCCGGGCACAGTGTTTCACACCTGTAATCTCAGCACTTTGGGAGGCCAAGGCAGGTGGATCACGAGGTCAAGAGATTGAGACCAACATGGTGAAACCCCATCTCTACTAAAAATACAAAAATTAGCTGGGTGTGGTGGCACGCGCATGTAGTCCCAGCTACTCAGAAGGCTGAGGTAGGAGAATCACTTGAACCCGGGAGGCAGAGGTTGCAGTGAGCCTAGATTGCACCACTGCACTCCAGCCTGGTGACAAAGTGAGACTCCATCTCAAAAAAAAAAAAAAAAAAAAAGTGGGGGAGTGGGGGGACCCTGCTCAAGAGGGTTCCTGATAAAAGACTAGGGGAGTCACTGGCTACCAAAGGAAGTTGTACTGATGGGGCCCAGAAGTGATGACTCCAAAGATATCAGATGATTTTAAACATATGCATATGACAGTATCAGTTGAGTAATAATTCCCTGCATCCTTTTCACTCCTTCATCTCCATGTCCCAGATACTAAGGGATCAGAAACCTCAGTAAGCATGTAGAGTAAAATCACCCACTGGAGAACAGAGCATTGATCAGACTTTCTTCCCAGCCTCTCTTGCAAATTCTCTCCTGCACCAGGTCTCAGGAGGATGAGAGGAGCAGATTTAATATTGCAACAAGTTTGGAATTTTTATTGTTCTTTGAACCAAAAGATTTAAACTACTAAATCAAGACTTAAAGCTACATGGCAACTTTCTGTCACCTAAGAGATTAGGGAGGCCATTCTGCAAGGGAAAACTACCCATACTGAACAAATTTTAAAGGGACAGTGGGAAAAAGAAGTAAGATTGCTTTAGTAATAATATCCCATGAATCCTAATTATTTAACATATGAGCTACATAATTATTTTTAAGATTATTTCATTCATTTTATATTCAGATTTTTATACCATGAATATACATAGAAATATAAAATTTCTAAGAATGAAATAAAAAGATTTTTAAATGTCTTGCTAATCACAATAGCCTCACATTATGATTAACAGATGGAAATCCATATTTCAAATACTCTTCTTCAAACTTTTGAAATTTGGGAGCCTACTATTGTTAAATGTGATTATATCATCACTGTCTTCATTGCATTAGGGGCTGACAAGGGTTCAGACTAGAAGGAGCACAGGGGTTGGCTCTGGCACTTTCCTTTCCTTCACTTGTGCTTTCATTATTATTAATAGCATTCACTATGAACCATGGTTTCTTAGTAATCTTTTTAAGACACTTGGACTTTTTGTGATGGTTAGCCTAATTAAAGCTAGAAAGTACAATCTGTAAATCTGTGTAACTAGGCTCTCATAAACTGCCATGTACAATAATACACTGCAAGTAAAGTGAACAATGTGCCTGTGTCAAGGAGTCCCCTTGAGGAACTCCTTCTCTTCCCTCAGGCTTGCCCACATCCCAGAAGAGGGCTTAGTGAGAAACTTCAGAAGGCAATGACTCAAAGCCCCTCACTTTTATGGACCCCTTCCACAGCTTGTTTGGGACCACTGTTTCTTTCCATTCCACTTTCCCTCGTATCAAACATCCCCTTAGGACAGGTAGGGTTGGAATAGCAGCGGGCATCTTTTTGGATCTAATTAGAAGAGGGATACAGTTAGTTGGGTTCACAATGCAAATAAAGCATTTGGAATTTGTATGAAGACCTGATGAAAAAACATGCCACAATGTGCATTTTATTAATTGTTTTTTATAAATAAAGCAGATAGAGGCAGCTACAGTCTGGATTAAAAGTAGAGAAAGGCCAGGCCTCATGCCTGTAATCCCATCACTTAGTGGGGGCAAGGTGGGCAGAGAGCTTGAGCAGCCCAAAAGTTTGAGACCAGCCTGAGCAACATGGTGAAACCCCATTTCTACAAAAAAATACAATAATTAGCCAGGCATGGCTGTATGCACCTGTGGTCCCAGCTACTGGTGAGGCTAAGATGGATTGGTAAATTGAGCCCAGGAGGCTGAGGCTGCAGTGAGCTGTGATGGAGCCGTTGCACTCCAGCCTGGATGACAAAGCAAGGCCTTGCTTTTCATTCATTCTTTTATAAATAAATAAGAAATTATTATATCCAATATAATGTTTGATAATATCATACAACATAGCATCAAGAGTATGCTATGACCATTTGCAGCAGAACAATCCTACACCTTTAAAGTCTACCTGATTTGGACATTTTTTAAAAAAGGATGAAGGGTTTTCTGAATGGCTGACTTATTTTTTCTATACATGAGGAAAGAACCAAATGAGCTCCAAAGTATAAATATACTCACATGCCTTCCTCAGAATAGACCAAATAATTATAACAGGTTAGCCTTGGGTGCAAGAATTTCAAGACAAGTCAAAATATCATATTTTACCCAATCTCAGGTAACATGGATTTCTTGGGTACTTAACTATGTTGTCAGACACTATATTGAACTTTTAGCATGTATTATCTCATTGAATCCTCACACGTAATTCATCTGGAGCTGTTAAAGCTAACATTTGCTCCCCTATAGTCTGATGAAAGACTATTTTTCTACCTTCCTTATTAGTCTCTTCACATTTGGTTTCTTTTTCATCTGCAGTTCATTATTGATTGCAAGCTAAATCGTCAAAGCTAACACAATTTCCAAATAATGCTTCCCAGCCAGCAAGAAATCATGGAAAATGAAAAGCAGTGATTTGACATGAAGAGGACAATTTTTCTCACAGCTCGAACATAAATTGTCACCATTCATGAACTCCAGTAGACTGCTCTTCCTTTATGATTTGTTCTTATTCATGCCCCAGGTGAACAGGAATAAAGCCCAGGGCACTGAGCCAGTGTGCTGAACCCAAGACAGGTGGAACATAAGATACTAGCCTTTAAAATATGTATTCGGTTGGAACCTGCAATTTTATCCACTTCTAAAAATTTTTCCCAGGAATATAGTCAGATACCAATTAAGATGTATCAATGATGATGACCAATCCAGTGTTATTTACAACAATAAAAATTATAAGCAAACTAAAGGACCAAGAGTAGAAAACTGACTAAGGACATTGTGATAATTAATAAGATAAATTACTATTTAGCCATTAAATATATATATATACATATACACATTTTAAAGTATTTTTAACAATGTATTAAAATGCTAAAGATATATTGCTAAGCAGCAAACACTATGCATCAAGTTATACCATACATTAACATACACATACAAAATTTTATATAAAAATAATTTATACATAATTTATAATATATACTTTTTTATATAAATCCTATATATAAGATTTTTAAATATGAAAACAATTCAGAATTTTTTTCTTTTTTTGACATTTTCTGTTTTTTACCTTGACTGTATAATTTTTAAAAGCAAAAAGATCACTTATGATATAGACTTCAATTCAACAAATACTTTTCAGTAGCCTATTATGTAATTAAATTAAGTTTAACAAACATTTCTTTAATGAACCATACACATGACTGTAGATATAATAAAGAGTACAACCTGGTCCCTGCTCTTGATGAGCTCACAGTTTAGCAAGAGGAACGTATAACAAGTCAAAACAACTAATCCTAATAGTTGTTATGAAAGAGTAGTGGAGATACAAAGAGGAAGTAGTCACCTCAAACTGGAAAAGCAATGGTAGGTAAAGAGACAGGAAGGTATTCCAGGTAGAATAAAAAACATCTACCAATGTATGCAGTCATGCACACTGGAATGGAAAGTAAAAGCAAGTAAGTGGGAAAATATGAAGATGAAGAAGAAGGTAGGGGCATTATCACGATGGACTCTTGAAGCATTAAGGCACAGACTCTACAGCTGCACCAGCCACATGTGAATTGAATTCTTGAAATGTGGCTAATCCTAATTGAGATGTACTGTAAATATAAAATACCACACCAGATTTTGAAGACTTCGTATTTAAAAATGAGAAATAACCCATTAATAATTTTTATGTTGATTACATGCTGAAATGACATTTTTGTGTACATTGGGTTAAATTAAGTATATTATTTAAATTAATTTTATTCAATTATTATTATTTTTCATAATGTGGCTACTAAACATATATTTTAAATTATACACGTGACTCACAGTATGTATCTATTGGACAGCATTGTTCTAGAGGATAGATTAGAGGAACACAGTTCTGGAAGGAGGAAGACCAGTTAGAAAGCTTTTAAAGAACCCAGGTAAGATTCAATGAAAGATTAAACCAGGCAAGTGCAAACAGGGATAGAGAGGATCCGTTGGAGTTATAAAAGAGAGTGCATTGACAAAACAAGTCCAGTTCAATAAGAAATGAGGATCTGGTAAGTGTCTGGAATGCCCTCAGTTTTTTGGCTTGATAACCATAGGAACAGTAGTAACCTTAGGGAAAATAAGGAATACAAAAGGAAGACCAGATCTGTCTGTAAAGATTCATTCATTCAAATATTATTTATTGAGCATCTACCATGTGCTAGTTATTATTTAGCTGGTTAGGTGCTAGGAAACTAGCAGTGATGAAGCAGATGAGGTCCCTGCTCTCCTGGAGCTTACTTACACTCTATTACAAGCACATAATGAGCTCAATTTAGCCATGTTTAAAGTGAGATGGCTACGGCACATTCAGATAAAAATGTCAACTAGACATTTAAGTATAAAATTTAGGAGAAAGATAGGAATGATAGTTTGAGATCTGGGGACCATTGTGGTGATTCCACCTAGAGACAGCATGTAAAAAACAAAACCCTGAAAAACACTAGCTATCTAAAGGTAATGTGAAGAAGGAAGAATCAGTGAAAAATATAGATAGAGGAGAACTAGGAGAAAACAATGTCAAAAAAGCCAAGGAAGAATAAAATTTTAAGTGTGGTCAACCATGTTCAATGGAGTAGATTGGTTAACCCAATGACTACCAAGTATCCATATGTAGCTACGAGGCTATTGCTTACCTTTCGGAAGGCATTTTCCATGGGATGGTGGGGACAAAACCCAAGTCACAAATGGCTGAAACATGAATGCAGGTGAGGAGTAAAGTCAGCACCTGAGTACTGTTCCTTTGAAGAACTTGGCTGGGTAGGACAGTGGCTAGAAAAGATAAAATCTCAAGAGAGAGCCTAAGATGAGAGAGATTGAAATATGTTTTCGGGTATGAGGGAAGGACCAGTGGAGAGGACTGAAAATAGAGGAAAACAGAGGAATATGTGATAGACTACGATCACATGGGAGATGAAAGCAGATGCGATGAAAAGCACTGGGGGATATATTAGTCTTGAGTACAAAATGGAACGCCTTTGCTTGACACTCCAGGTGTCAGAAGGAATTTTTAAAAGACAAATGTGTAGAAAGAAGGACTTGAAAGAGTTCCTGCCTGATGACCAGCACTCCCTGTTAATTACGGGATGATTAGGGAAAGTAGGGAGAGTGGAAACTGAACAGAAGGCCTCCAGAGAGGGATGAAAGTTTAAAATAGCTGCTGAAGGAACAGAAGAGCAAGGTGACAATGAATAAATAAGAATAATATCCAGTAGTACTAAGGATTCCATTGAGATTGGGGACCATATGCTTATGCGCTATGAATAGTTCCTATTGTGTGTTTGTTCTCTAACTGTGCTGAAGAGTCCATATGTGGAAGTGAACTAATTAAATGGAAGAACTGGCCCAAAGTCTCATATTTGCAGAGCATTGAAAGCAGAAAGATGATTTGGGAATCTGAGGGTAATCTTAGCAGAGAAGTTCAAATCATTGCAGATAGAATCTTGCCTGGTAGAAGAAGTGATCAGAAGCACATTGATTGATGCAGGAAAAAAATAAGAGGGTTAAGAGGTTGGAAGGCTGTCCTGATAAGGCTGGTGAGCTGCTAGAAAGAAATAGTAAATAAGAAATGATGTTTCTCCAAAATAACAATAATATATCAACAATAATAAATAGCTCTTCATTATTAAGCAATTACTATGTGGCAGGCAGTGTATTAAAATTTTTTTAACTTTACATTTAATTGTAATGACAACCCTGTGAGGTAATACTATTATTATATCCTTTTTGTTTTCTTTTAAACAAGTAAATTAAAGTACTGAGAGTTTAAATAACTTGCTAAGACTTTAGAGCCAGTAGGTGGTAGAGCCCTCTTTCTTAATCACTGTACAGGCCAAAGGCAAAGACATAAAGATATAGTTTATTTAAAAAGGAGTAAGGTTTCACGGAAAACAGAGGAAAATGGACAGTAAGAAAATAAGTGGAGTCTAGAGAAGCAGAGTTCAGAAAGAAGAGTACACAGTGAATGGAGATAAAGTTAGAGGAGACAAGAATAAATCATTGAGGAGGCCCACAATTTTAATGGTGCTAAAAGATTACCAGAATGAGTGGCATTGAAAAAATAACTGACCCTAGACTTTTTCAGCTTTACAAATAAGATTATTGGAGCCAGCTCAAAGCACATACAATATATTACAGACAGTTCAGAGAATAAAGTTGAAAGGCCCATGCCAGCCCCCAAGGAACTTACAATCTAGAGATGAATAAAACAAGTATGTTTAAAAAGCACAAAACAAGCCAGGATAAGAAAATGTCAGAAAGACAAAACTAGCGGCTCTAGGGCTTGCATTTTTAAAAACATTGCATTTGCCTTGAGAGATATGAAACAGTGGACATGACACTCTTGAATACATAAAATTGAGCTAAGTAGCAAAGTGAGGCAGCGTATTTACAGAGAGAAGAAACTGTATAAACGAAGCTGTGGAGAGGCAAGTCCAAGGAATATTGTAGATCAACAAGCAAGACAAGTTGGCTGGTTTGCCCTGAGCACAGAAGGGGTACAGAAGGGAAGACTGGAAAGATGAACTGGGACCATGTAGTGCCTTAGGTTGACACATTGAACTTTATTCAACTCAAAAGCTAATGAGGCACTATGAGAGGGCCCGAGCCAGGGAATTATAGTATAGGAAGTTCAGGCCCAGAGCGTCATTAGAATATCCTTTCTGCTCAGAATTTTATACTTATTTTTCAGAATGAGACGTGCTCATGTGATGGAGTACAATCTTGACAGTGATGGAACTCATACATTTTCCACGATGATAAAAATGAAACTTCTGGAGTTTGTTCATTGCCCTATATAAAAATAAACTGGTTTCCTTACTTTTTCTGTAAAGAATGTTTCTGGTCTGGGGATCTAAGTCAAGGAGAAAGAAGAACATGAAGTAAATTACAGTACACTCTTCCTTTGCCACATAGCCCTTAAAATGTCATGAAATAAAGCAAAAGTGAATGTGAAAGGCAGTCTTTTAAATAGAGAACTCATAAGTTAACATGCATCTGAGAGGTACATGGAGAAATGAAAAATTTTGCTTTGGTAAAAAACAGGATTGACAAATAGACACAATAAAAAATGATAAAGGGGATATCACCACTGACCCCACAGAAATAAAAACTATCATCAGAGAATACTATAAACACCTCTACACAAATAAACTAGAAAATCTACAAGAAATGGATAAATTCCTGGACACATACACCCTCCCAAGACTAAACCAGGAAGAAGACGAATCCCTGAATAGACCAATAACAAGTTCTGAAATTGAGGCAGTAATTAATAGCCTACCAACCAAAAAAAAGCCCAAGACCAGATTCACAGCCGAATTCTACCAGAGGTAAAAAGAGGAGCTGGTATCTTTCCTTCTGAAACTATTCCAAACAATTGAAAAGAAGGGACTCCTCCCTAACTCATTTTATAAGATCAGCATCATCCTGATACCAAAACTTGGCAGAGACAAAACAAAAAAAGAAAACTTCAAGCCAATATCCCTGATGAACATCGACATGAAAATCCTCAGTAAAATACTGACAAACCAGATCCAGCAGCACCTCAAAAAGCTTATCCACCACAATCAAGTTGGCTTCATCCCTGGGATTCAAGGCTGGTTCAACATATGAAAATCAATAAATGTAATCCATCACATAAACAGAACCAATGACAAAAACCACATGATTATCTCAATAGATGCAGAAAAGGCCTTCAATAAAATTCAACATCCCTTTATGTTAAAAACTCTCAATAAATGAGGTATTTATGGACTATACCTCAAAATAATGAGAGCTATTTATGACAAACCCACAGCCAATATCACACTGAATGGGCAAAAGCTAGAAGCATTCCCTTGAAAACTGGCTCAAGACAAGGATGGCCTCTTTCACCACTGCTATTCAACTTAGTATTGGAAGTTCGGCCCAGGGCAATCAGCCAATAGAAAGAAATAAAGCGTATTCAGATAGGAAGAGAGGAAGTCAAATTGTCTCTGTTTGCAGATGGCATGATTCTATACTTAGAAAACCCCATTGTCTCAGCCCCAAACTCGTTAAGCTGATAAGTAACTTCAGCAAAGTCTCAGGATACAAAATCAATGTGCAAAAAAATCAGAAGCAATCCTATACATCAACAATAGACAAGCAGAGAGCCAAATCATGAATGAACTCCCATTCACAATTGCTACAAAGAGAATAAAATACCTAGGAATACAACTTACAACAAAGGACCTCTTCAAGGAGAACTACAAACCACTACTCAAGGAAATCAGAGGGGACACAAGCAAATGGAAAAACATTCCATCCTCATGGATAGAAGAATCAGTATCATTAAAATGGCCATACTGCCCAAAGTAATTTATAGATTCAATGCTATTCCCTTCAAACTACTATTGACATTCTTCACAGAATTAGAAAAAGAAATGAATTAAAATTTCATATGGAACCAAAAAGGAGCCCATATAGCCAAGACAATCCTAAGCAAAAAGAACAATGCTGGAGGCATCACGCTACCTGACTGCAAACTATATTACAAGGCCACAGTAACAAAACAGCACGGTACTAGTACCAAAACAGACATATAGACCAATGGAACAGAACAGCGACCTCCGAAATAACACCACACATCTACAACCATCTGATTATCAACACAACTGACAAAAACAAGCAATGGGGAAAAGATTCTCTATTTAATAAATGGTGCTGGAAAAACTGGCTAGCCATATGCAGAAAACAGAAACTGGACTCCTTCCTTATACCTTATACAAAACTCAAGATCGATTAAAGACTTAAGTGTAAAATCCAAAACCATAAAAACCCTAGAAGAAAACCTAGGCAATACCACTCAGGACACAGGCATGAGCAAAGACTTCATGACTAAAACACCAAAAGCAATGGCAACAAAAGCCAAAATTGACAAATGGGATTATAATTAAACTAAAGAGCTTCTGCACAGCAAAAGAAACTATCATCAGAGTGAACAGGCAACCTACAGAATGCAAGAAAATTTTTGCAGTAAATCCACCTACAAGAAACTTAAACAAATTTACAAGAAAAAAACAAACATCATCATCAAAAAATTGGCAAACGATATGAACAGACACTTCTCAAAAGAAAACTTTTATGTGGCCAACGAACATACGAAAAAAAGCTCAACATCACTGATCATTAGAGAAATGCAAATCAAAACCATAATGAGATACCATCTCACACTGGTGAGGTTGTGGAGAAATAGGAACACTTTTACACTGTTGGTAGGAATGTAAATTAGTTCAACCATTGTGGAAGACAGTGTGGCAATTCCTCAAGGATCTAGAACCAGAAATACCAATTGGATTGCTGGGTATATACCCACAGGAGTATAAATCATTCTACTATAAAGACAAATGAACACGTATGTTTACTGCAGCACTATTTAAAATAGCAGACACATGGAACCAACCCAAATGCCCAACAATGATAGACTAGATAAAGAAAATGTGGTACATATAAACCATGGGATACTATACAGCCATAAAAAGGAATGAGATCATGTCCTTTGCAAGGACATGAAGCTGGAAGCCATCATCTTCAGCAAACTAACACAGGAAGAGAAAACCAGACACCGCATGTTCTCACTCATAAGAGGTAGTTGAACAATGAGAACACACGGACACAGGGAGGGGAACAACACACTGAGGCCAGTTAGGGGATAGGAGGCTAGGGGAGGGAGAGCATTAGGGCAAATAGCTAATGTATATGGGGCTTAAAACCTAGATGACGGGTTGATAGGCAGCAAACCACCATGGCAAACGTATACCTAGGTAACAAACCTACACGTTCTGCACTTGTATCCCGGAACTTAAAGTAAAATTTAAAAAATAAAATAAACAGGATTGAAGGGAATTAGGAGCCAAATTCACATGTCTGTATGAACCAGTTCTCTTTTTAGCAATCTTCTGAACATCACCACACATCTGTCAGCAGTACAGAAGCCCTCAAAAGTCATGGCCAAGGGCACTTACGAAGCTGTTTTTTGTACTAAGGACAACTCTAAGTGTAGGACATTGAAATATATTTATGAACTTAATAAAACATGCTTGCTTTTAAAATGTGTTTAAAAAGGACTACTACAAAGCAACCAATGGGTTTGATAACCTGAGTTAGATCTTTCCTATATGAATAAAATATATATTTCTATGGAAAATAAAAGTTCCTCTGGGAGAACTGGGTCTAGCCAGGCTTTCTCAAACTGTATTCCAATGATCCCTGCATCAAGACCACTAGGGATTATTAAAATGCAGGTACCAGGGCCTCCTCCAGACCTAAAAATCAGAATCTCTGAGTATAAAGACTGGTGATCAGAATGTTTTAAAACTTCCCAGTTGATTTGTATATATCATAAACCTTTTGAACCTATGGTCACCCAGAAGCATACTAAAGCAAAACAAAACTGGTTGGCTGAGAGAAAGAGTTTGCTGTAAACTCTCTTCTACCTTCTGAATTCTGACTCTTTTCATGAACAAAACTTAAAAGAATGAGCAGCATATTTATATTTGCACCCTGAGAATGAAGCAGAGCATCTGGCAAATAGCAGAATAATCAGAAAAATATTTGTGGATTTAAACTGAGCAGCGTGGTCATGAAAGGCATAGTTTATAATAAATAACATACTTTTTTTCACATCCATATTTCCTCTCCTCTTCCCAGCCTTCTCTAAAGAAAGAGAATACTTACTGCATTGTCAACAGTGTTTGCACCAGGACCTGTATTTTGCTTTTTATTCTTGGTAGTGAGCCATGCATCCCCCATACCTAGAGCTTAGTAGATTCACAGGGTTGATGCTAGAAAGTATAGATAAAGCTTCCCACACTTTTCTCTTAGTTACACTTTGACAAACAGTATCTGTTTCCTCTCTCATAAATACTAATGTATGTGGTATTTGACATTTACCTTTTCCCTTTTTACAGAAAAAAATTGACAGATAGCCATCTGGCTATACACATTTATATCTCACAGACTAGAAAGAATTTTTTCAGTTGTTAATCATATAAACATTATGCCTTTGGCAGTTTCAAATGATGTGAGTTTTAAGCAGCTAAACAGTCCTTTTGGTGACAACTAATTACTCATAGTGTGTTTATAGCAAAAATTGTTTCATAAATGCAATTGTCACTTCTATTGACACTTTCCATCTCACTGGAATCTACAAGTATAATAAAAATAATTTATTTTGATCAATTCCATCTAAAAAAAAAAAAACAAAAATAAAACCTCAGTCCTGAAGTACTCTTAAAATTATAAAAGTATCATCTTTAGGAAAAGACTAATATCTGCTTCTCCTGAACTAGCAGCCTTTTCAAGCCTTTTCTTTGTTTCTTTCTATGCTGTACAGAAATTGTTGTCAGGTGAGGACTTGCCAAGAAGTGAAATGACATTATAAATGTCATAGGTCAGTACACAGGTAAGGAAGAAAGACTGTCTAGAAAGCAAGCTAACTTTTTAACCAAAACATTCTTGTTATATATCTGTTTTTGTCAATTATGTTCCTTAATGTGCATACCTTCCTAAGAAAAAAGTAACAAAGAAAGAGAGGTTACATGTTCAGCAAAAGATATGCAATATTCCATGTCTATAGAAAATATTGTGATTCATGAAAAAAAAAAGTTCAAAAAGAAATTGAAATGTATTATGCCTGACAAATTATACTCCCTTATGGCCTTTAGGGGCACAAAACAAATCTCAGGCTTGAGTACAGAGTCTAAAAGGGTCACAAGGTGACATGCATTACAAAAACATTAAACCGTCCTTTAGCTTATGGTGCACCTTGCATTATATTAAAGTGGGAATATAAAAATAGAATTGAACATTTGGGAAAAGTTCCATGCTTGGAGGCTAAGTAGGTTTTCTTTTACAGGACTAAGTTCAACACCTTATAAGTATCACCTTAATTCTTGCAAATCAGGTTCAGTTTCATGAAAAGCAATGTTCTTTACTAGCTCATAACTCATTTTGGGTTCCATCTGTCTTTATCAGAAAGAGTAGCATTTTTTTACTTTCCATAGTCATGCAGGTAGAGAGTAGCTCTCTGCTTTAATTGTCAGAATAAAATGTTTTCTGAGGTTAAAAAGTGAATTCAAAGGGATTTCAAATGTATTAGTATCATGAGGTTATATAGTATCTCTATTTCCCATTTTCTGTCCCATGCAGATATTATTCAAGTGAAATATGACACATATAGACTTACTGACAAATCTTTCATAAAAATAAAGCAAGAAATTTGAACTTACTAACCAGGTTAAAAATACACATTTTTAAAACTGTATTTAAAAAAATTTTTAGGAGAAAGGTGACCAGAAGTATCATTTTTCTACCTTATTAAGCTACACTGAAAAATGTGGCACGTAAAACAAATGAGTAAAGACCACCTCCAACGACATCAGAAAAAAACTTCCAAATTTAAGAATGATTTTCATAAGTTTCTCAATCACCTAATGTTCTGATAAATTTTACAGGAGAAAAAGAGGAAATTTAAGTCACAGAATTGAAGTTGCTATTAAAAAATAACCAGAAGATTTAATTTTTAAAGTCTCATTTTTTAAGAAAGACCCAAAATGGTAAAAGGCTTAGTTCCCAATTCCATGACTGCATTGGTCTGCTGGTACAGACAGCTATTTTAAATCACTCACAAAATAATTTGTAAAAGTTCAAAGATTTAATATATGTTCAGGCAGAGTGAATAGAAATGCAAATATTCTTGATCACAATGAAGCTTTTTATGTAAAAGCCTGCAGGATTTGTTCCATAGGATATTACTACTTCCTCTTATTCATAGTTGTTAAGTAATTACATTTTTCTTATTTATTGTGTTAAATCTTAATATAACTTTTTCTCTCATCTCTGTCACATTACCTCAATGAATTTTCTTGAATATTTCTTTCAGCCTCTTAATGAATGACCTATTAAATTCATTATTATGATTATAGTAAACCATTGTTACTATTCATTCACATGACATTATATATTTTAGGAAAGTACTATTATCACATGAATTATTTTATGATCTTTTTTATAGCAGCATAAACGTCACAATGGCTTTCTTTGCCATTAAAAATCTCATGCAGAAGAATTCATTTGTCAACACTAACCAGCAAAAATTATCTGCATTCACTTAAAGCAATAGCTTTACAAATACCCATTCTACGTCTACATCCCAGACCAATGCAGTTTAACCTGCAGAGTTCAAATTTATTTTATTATAAAAAAGTTTCCCGCACTTGCTGTGATTGTCTTTCAATGCATGGATTCAATCTAGGTCAGGTGCTTCCATAGGAAGAGTCAATTTTATCTAGCCAAGCATTAAAGATTTTTCTTAAAGGAGATGTTTTATATTGGGAATAATGGAACTAAGGAATGTGAAAAAGGGCTTGAGAAATATACAGGTTGTTATTCAGCATCAGTCTTATTGCACCAACATGGGTATACGGCAGCTATTGATGTTGAATGTATTTTTTTGTTATGAAATATAAGAAAATTTCAGGGAAAAAATGCTCAAGTCTTGCTGATAACACATCCT
Source organism: Gorilla gorilla gorilla (assembly GCF_029281585.2). Classification (NCBI taxonomy): domain Eukaryota; kingdom Metazoa; phylum Chordata; class Mammalia; order Primates; family Hominidae; genus Gorilla; species Gorilla gorilla. The sequence continues at coordinate 138,649,790 of NC_073227.2, forward strand.
CCAGTATGTATTAATATAATGAGGGTTTGAGGGACATGTTCCAAATCCAAAAACACGACATCAATTGAAACCCTGTGCAGACTACTTAAGGAAAAAAACTAGCATGGCTGTGATTATACTGCCCTCTACTGTCAAAATAAATGTTATTTACACTGAAGTTCATTTGCTTTTTTCAGATCAGCATTTTCATGACCCATTTGTCCAACTATGGGAATGACCGACTGGGATTATATACATTTGTTAATCTGGCCAACTTTGTGAAGAGCTGGACCAACCTGCGACTTCAGACTCTGCCTCCAGTACAACTGGCCCACAAGTATTTTGAGCTGTTTCCTGATCAGAAAGACCCTCTCTGGCAGGTAAAATTAATTAAATAATTGATATAACCAGTTAATTCCAGCAACATAATTCTGTGAGATATCCCAAATTTGAAAAGTGAAGGCACCTGAAAAAAACCTGCATTTTGGAAATGTTAGTAAATTTGAGAAACTACTCCTTCCTAAACTGTAGTTGTATATCATTGCTACATATTGCACCCAATTCCCTGTTCCCTTGTGCATTGGAAATTATGGGATTCGGAAAGTTCAGTGACAGATTCAATCAATATAACGTCTTCAATCAGGAGTGAGAGATAAATCTACAGGTTGCAATAGGCTGGAAGAGTAGAAGATGGTAAATAGGTCGTTTGTTAGGCAGGTAGCCTTTGAACACATCCCCATATCTCTAATGACTAAACCATATTAAAGGATCTCTGAGAAGAGTTCAGAACTGACATCTGCCTTCTGAACCACGAGGTACACCAACAGCCAACAGCCACTGAATGTGGACAGCTTTCAAAAGTATTAATTGGGGATTAATATGGGGGAAAGCATTTCATGGGAAAATCACTGAGCTTCTTAAGATAAATACCACATGAATACAGCATATTCAGATGACTCTGGGGGTAACCTAGATTTCAAAGCATAGACTCTTATGTATCATAAAATTGCAGGAACAACTTTGAATTTAAATCGTCCACTCCATGATCTGTGAAAAATAATAATCTTGGCAAATAATTACATATTGCTTATTATACGTCAGACGGGGCACTTGACATGTGTTAACTCATTTAATCCTCACAACTACCTTAAGTGGTAGGTACAGTTATGATTTGCATTTTACAGATGAAGAAACTGAAGCACAGAAAGGCTGAGTCAATTAAGCAAGGTCACACAGCTAGTGTGTTGCAGAGCAGGAATCAGTTGTAGGCCATCTGGTTCCAAAAGTTGTACTTCTTAATCACTGTTCTAAACGCTACTAGAGTTACAGACAGCTGATGGTAAAACAATCACAATCATCAGAAGTAGAACTCAGTAACTTTTTCCACAGATTGAAGTTGTTAACTCTGAACTTCATACTCAATGCATTCAGCTTTCAACCTTAAGTTAATTACCTCCTGAGCACACAAAGATGACTCCAAGAAGAGACATAACCGCACATTTAGCAGGTTAAAGTTGGTGGTTGTGGACTTATGACTGCATATTACTTTTCCGTTGTTTTAACAAGCATCTTTTCATTTTAACCACCACGAAACATCACCAAATGTTAGCCAATGGAAAGACATGTGATTTTCCTGCTAATTCAACCTTACTTTTAAACTGAAATCATTATTTCAGGTGACAAGTTTTAAACTGTTTTTTTTTTTTTCAGAAGAACAGCCAAAAAGAATACTCTCACTTTAGTCTTAACATCTGTTGCTTATTAAAAATAAGCAGAAGTCTTATTTAACTTCACATACCTATGGTATTAATTGACTAGAAATAAAAAAGTGGTACTGTTTGCCCATTCCTGAAATAATATTAAAGGGTACTGTAATTCTTCCTCCTTTTCTACATAATATATACTTTGTTCTTAAAATGAAGGGTGTTCTAAATAGGACTTGTGCGGTGGACGTTGGTGTTAAATATTATAGACCAAAAGCAGAATCCCTAAGCTAGTAATTCACCCTCATTATTCCCTTTTGCTAAAACTTAGGACTTTCTAGCATCATAGTCTATAAAGTTACATTTTTAGATATACATTTATCAACCTTTGACGGCAGCTGAGACGTATCTGCTGTCTCTTTAGATAGTAGTATTTTGGCCAGATCCCTATCCCTTTGAAGCACAGCTGGAAAGCTCAAAGTTACTTAGAATAAAGATCTGACAACTTACATTTCAGTTATGTATTGAATACTGAGTGTATCATCTTTTAGGTTAGCAGGAAGCATAATCTCTGCCCAGTAAGCTAACTATTTAAAAAAATAGAACTGCTAGTAGCCAATTAAACTCTTCATGCTATGAGACTGTTTACCCAAAGTGGAAATACTGCCTCTCTCCAGCCTGCTCTGTAGACTCTCAACCTCAACATGGAAGGGAGTTATTCAGAACTTCCATGATGCCACTTCAGGGCTTTCATTTTTTTAAGAGTCTATTTTTTATCCCAGCGTTTCCTGGTATACGTTTAAAGAACACAAGTTGGAAAAGCTGGCACACAATGGACACATTCATGAAAAAAAATACATCTCTATGTTCTTCTCCCATTTAGAATCCTTGCGATGACAAACGCCACAGAGACATTTGGTCTAAAGAAAAAACTTGTGATCGCTTACCAAAATTCTTGGTAATAGGACCCCAGAAAACTGGTGAGAACTTTTTATGTTATGATTAACGAGTGTAAAATTTCTGATGACTAGACAATGAGATCTTGTCACAATAAGTTCGTAAACTTCCCATAACTGCTAATGAATGAATAACATGTTTTCCTCTGACATAATTTTCATTTAGCTCAGTAATATACCTAAATGCTTATCGAAGTGTTTTTTAAGTGAAGGGAATAAAACAGATGTCACACTGTTCAAATATCCAGCAGTCGATTTGGTGGCACATGTTGGTTTTTTCTCCCCCAAATGTTTTAATTGAAAAGTATTGTAATTAACACTTCTAAAATCAAAGCTCATCACTGACAGGATTGTATCAAAAGTCAAGAGGGACACAGATAAGTACCTATAACTCTTTATAATAAATCCCTTCTAGAAAAATAGTCCCTTAGGCTTCCATTTTCCTAATATTGTTTATTTGTAAACTATTTCTTGCAGAGATGACTATTTTTTAAAAGTCTGAAAGATATTTCACAAGCAGAATTCCTAGACATACACAAAACTTTGTGCTAAGAAAGGTGTTTATTCATACCCAGGAGAAATCTTTTGCACCTTTTCTTAAATTGATGTGCAATTTTTTTCACCATAAACTTCATCACCATAAACTTTTTTTTTTTTTTTTTGAGACGGAGTCTCGCTCTGTCACCCATCACCCAGGCTGGAGTGCACTGGCGTGATCTCGGCTCACTGCAAACTCCGCCTCCCGGGTTCACGCCATTCTCCTGCCTCAGCCTCCCGAGTAGCTGGGGCTACAGGCGACTGCCACCACGCCCGGCTAATTTTTTTGTATTTTTAGTAGAGACAGGGTTTCACTGTGTTAGCCAGGATGGTCTCGATCTCCTGACCTCGTGATCCGCCCGCCTCGGCCTCCCAAAGTGCTGGGATTACAGGCATGAGCCACTGCACCCGGTCTATAAACTTCTTGTTTCTAAGAATCAGTATTAAAATGAAGCCTCATGGAAGCTTTAAACTACCAGACATTCATGCTATATCCTGCATGATAAATTATTTGGGGCCCTTGGTTACTGGCTTCACAGAAAACAGCCTTTACAATCATATTGCTTGCTAAGGAGAATACATTCCCTCTCCTCATTGATCCAGAAATAACTGAGGAAAATTCTGTGCAATGTACACAGGGAGTTCAGCATGTTCATTTTTTTCCTTAATGTCATTTGCAGATATCAATCTGAAAACAATAATAAACATGACAAATACTTACATTTTTCTTGTCCTTATTTATTTCACTTGTCCTTATCTATCTAAAGTCAAAAGGCAACTAGGGAAACATTTAAACTAAACTCTCTTCAGTGAACTCCCAGTCATCACATAACCTTGTCAAGACTGATAACATCCTGAAGGCTTGGTAGCATTTTGCTTTAGAAAGTCCTGCAGGATTCGCTTCCTCTCGTGTTGTGCTGGATATGCAGACATTTTGATATCATGGTTAGATGGTAGAATTATTACTTGTCCTCTTAAACTGAATTGGGTTTCCAAATGTTTGTTACAATTTGGATATGGCATTTGTCGTTGGAAAAGACCTTTTATAGAAATTGATTCTTTTTTATAGAAATTGATTTTTCCCAGTTTTGTTGAATATAATTTACATGCAATAAAATCCACCCATTTTAAATGTACAATTAGCTGAATTTTGAACATTGCACACAGTTATGTCCACCACCACATTCAAAATACAGAACAGTTGTTAGCCTAAAAAAATTTCTCCTTGTTCCTTTGCAGTCTATCCCCCCCGATCTCCACCACATCCCCAGCCACAAGCAACTACTTTGTACCACTACAGTTTTGCCTTTTCTAGAACTTCACATAAATGGAAGCATGTACTGTGTAGTCTTTTGTAACTGACATCTTTCATTTAGCATAATACTTTTGAGATTCATGCTGCTGTATATATCCATATTTTGTGAAATTGATTTTTTAATTAAAGTAGTTTCTCATATCAGTTACATGAGAATTAAATAGCTTCATTTTTAACTGTACTTTTGTCAAAAGTATTTTTCTGGGCCAGGCGCGGTGGCTCATGCCTGTAATCCCAGCACTTTGGGAGACCAAGGCGGGTGGATCACCTGAGGTCAGGAGTTCGACACCACCCTGACCAATACGGTGAAAACCCGTCACTACTAAAAATACAAAAACTAGCCAGGTGTGGTGGCGTGCACCTGTAGTCCCAGGTACTCAGGAGGCTGAGACAGGAGAATTGCTTGAACCTGGGAGGCAGATGTTGCAGTAAGCCAAGATCGCATCACTGCACTCCAGCCTGGACAACAGAGTGGACTCCATCTCAAAAAATAAAAAGTATTTTTCTGGATAATTTTGCAGATTTCTAGTTATCTGGATATTCAAATATTTTTCAGTGTTGAGGCTGACAAAAATATAAAACCGAAGATTTATAGATGGTTATTTAAATGTGTGTCTATGATTATGTATTTGAGTTACCACTGACAAAATATATATGCAGGACAGTTTATTCAGGCCCAAGAATATGTACAGGTAAAGACAGAATTCAGAAACCACAACTTAACAATTTTTTAACACTTATAAATTCATTATGCCTTTTACTGACTATGCAAAATAATTAGATTACATCCATTTTTTCTGTTTGTCTAATTAATGCTGGTCATGAAAGGCTATTAAAAGTGAACAAATGTATTTAATACAATTCTTAAAAATAAGATTCAGAAAAGAATGTTTTCAGTTGATCTAAGAAAGGAATTAATCTCTCTGCTTTTTTCCTCACATTATAATAGCAATACTTATTTCCAAAAAGATATTTTTAACTTTAAAAATGCCTCATGCATTTTTCTGGATTATATCTCATGTATGTAATTGAGATTCAAATGTATTTAATGTATTTATTTATTGTAATTCTAAGTTATATCTCAATAAAGTTTTTATCTGGAAAAATGCCTTTTAAATATTGAGATATGGCACTCTTTAGGTGATTTCACCTAGGTTACCTCGCTAATCCTCATAAAACACTGATAGCTAAGTATTTTCTTCCCCACTACACAGATGGAAAAACTAAGACTCAAGAGAGGTTAAATAATTTTTGTTCAAATTCACACAGCTGGTAAGTACAAGAATAAAAATCTTGGTCCTAGAATTTACCTGACTTCAAAAAACATGCTCTTTCTACTTTACTGTGGATTTCATATAACGGAGCTTTTTTCCTCCAATAAATTTTAGATATTGCTTCATAGTTATTCTAAGTCAGTGATTCTCAAGGGTGGTTGCCAGAGCAGCAACATAAGCATCACCAGAAAACTTATTAGAAGTGCAGGCCAGGCACGGTGGCTCACGCCTGTAATCCCAGCACTTTGGGAGGCCGAGGCGGGCAGATCATGAGAGGTCAGGAGATCGAGACCATCCTGGCTAACACGGTGAAATCCCGTCTCCACTAAAAATACAAAAATTTAGCCGGGTGTGGTGGCGGGCGCCTGTAGTCCCAGCTACTCGAGAGGCTGAGGAAGGAGAATGGCGTGAACCCAGAAGGCGGAGCTTGCAGTGAGCTGAGATCACGCCGCTGCACTCTAGCCTGGGCGACAGAGCGAGACTCCGTTTCAAAAAAAAAAAAAGAAGTGAAATTCTTGGGTTATAACAAAGACTTACCGAATCAAGAGATACTGGGATAGGTCTGTGCTGTGTTTTAACAAGCCCCCAGATGAATCTGATACATGCTAGTTAGAGGACCACTGTTTTAAGGCAAGCTTGTGAAGCACATTTTTACTTTGTATATCATAGATTACTGTTTTATTCCCTATAATGATCTATGATTACAGACAAACTGTTCATTGTTTGGCTCAGATATAATCTAGGAAGACTACCTCTTTCAATTCATTTTTTAAGACAATCTTGCTGTTGACAGAGTTATTTTAACAATTTTTCTATTGTATAGATATGGTAGATTTAAGTAAATATTAAAGAAAGCTTAATTTATAAATACTTAAATAGTATTTATTTACTTAAATATTGCCATATTTGTACCATTTAAGTAAATAAACACTAAAATACTACCTTACTTCCATATTAATACTATTTAAGGGCTGGGCGCAGTGGCTCATGCCTGTGATCCCAGCACTTTGGGAGGCTGAGGTGGGTGGATCACCTGAGGTCAGGAGTTCGAGACCAGCCTGGCCAACATGGTGAAACCCCGTCTCTACTAAAAATACAAAAATTAGCTGGGCATGGTGGCAGGCGCCTGTAATCCCAGCTGCTTGTGAGGCTGAGGCATGAGAATCGCTTGAGCCCAGGAGGCAGAGGTTGCAGTGAGCCCAGATCGTGCCACTGCACTCCAGCCTGGGCAACACAGCAAGACTCCATCTAAAAAATAATAATAACAATAATAATAATACTATTTAAGTAAATACTAGCATATTAATGCTATTTAAGTAAATACTATACTATCATATTAATACTATTTATACTATTTAATTAGTACTATTAATAATACCATATTAATACCATTTAAGTAAATAAATACTAAAGAAAGCTTACCTGAAAAATAAGAAAATTCAAAATTTTGTACAAATGGCAACATGACATAATTACTAAGCATAATTAGAGTAATTTCTCCAAGTGAGAGAAATATTATAAGGCCATGTCTTGTTACTATTGCTAGCTACTGACTTGGAATATAATTATCAAGTCCTGCTCCACAGATTGTATAACAGTGTAAATAATAGTATATTTCTCTCTTAGGAGTAGCCAATATATAGAAATACTTTTATATTATGATCTTTTAAACACAGTCACAGTTACAAGTATTAAATACATGGCTAAATCTTTGACAAACTGAACCCAAACTGCCTTACTTTCTCTTGTACCAATCTGACTAAGCTACACCCTTTATCTCCTCATTTAGTCTTATAAAACCCTAACTGTACAGTTTATGACATTGCTCACTTTTTGAAAAATCACACCCTTGCTCCCCAATAGTCACAAATATATATACGTACCTGTGATACACCATTCTCTTCCCTAGTAAATGCAAATTCTATAAGTTATTTCGCTAAGAAAGGGCACCATTTTTTTTTCCAATTTAGCAATTTAAACAATTTTTGACACTACTAAGTACATTGAAGCTTAAGCAAACCTGTGGAAAGATTAAATTCTGTCTTGAGTTTAATTAGCTTTCATAGGCCTCTGGAAGAACTTAATATGAGAACCCAAGTATTGATTTTGGTAATGTAATATGTTAAATAATAATATATTTCATTTATATAGTGCCTTATTACCGTCAAAATGTCTTCAAGTACATGTCCTTTCATTCTCAGAGAAAATCTATGAAATAAGTAGGCAGGTGATTTTCCATTAAGAAAGCTGAGACAGGCCAGGAGAGGTGACTCACTCCTGTAATCCCAGCACTTTAGGAGGCCAAGGTGGAAGGATTGCATGAGCTCAAGTGTTCAAAACTAGCCTGAGCAACACAGTGAGACCTCATTTCTACTAAAAATTTTTAAAAAATTAAAAATTAGCCCGGCACAGTGGTGCATCTCTGTAGTCACAGCTACTTGGGAGGCTCAGACAGGAGGATCCCACGAGCCTGGTGTCGAGGTTGTAGTGAGCCATGATTGCACCACCACACTCCAGCCTGGGCAATATAGTAAGATGCTGATAAAAAAAAGAAAGAGAGAGAGAGAGAGAAGGAAAGAAAGAAAAGAAAAGAAAAGAAAAGAAAAGAAAGAAAGAAAGAAAGAAAGAAAAGATAAAAAGAAAACTGAGACAAACAGAAGCTAAAAGACAAAGCCACAGACAAATCAGTCATTGAGCTGAGATTGAAAGCCAGTTCTCTCAATCCCTGCAACAGGCCTCTTTTCACACCACACTATCTCCATTTTTTAGAACCTGCTTCTATTAAACTGCCGATTATCTATTCAAATTATTTCCAGCAGTAGTTGTAACAAATCTGTTTGGATCATTGTAATATTTATAATGACTTTAAAGTGTTGATCATAGGAAATTTTGTTTTCATTTAATTAATTTCTGAACCTCTATTGTCTTTCTAGGTACCACTGCTTTGTATTTGTTCCTGGTTATGCATCCTTCCATCCTTAGTAACTCCCCCAGCCCAAAAACCTTTGAGGAGGTACAGTTCTTTAATAGAAATAACTACCACAGGGGGATTGATTGGTAAGATGGGTTATTAGTATAAATCTAAAAGTATATGTACTGTGCACAGTATAAACTTAGCACTAATATTTAGAAACATCTAAGTTTGTAGTCACAAATAAAATTTAACCTCTGTGCCTTGGAAATTGATTGAATATCATAAAGGGGCTCAGAAATTTTTCAGAACAAACTCTTCTCAGTTTATAAAGAGACTTGTTATACCAAGAGGATCACATGTAATTTCAATTGGCATTAATTTTCTTTGATGGTAATTATAGATATTAAGTCAGAAGAATAGCATAATATTCAGAAATTTAATTCCTTTCTACTCGTAAGGGAAAAAAATTTTCATATATTTTTCTTCTTGTGCACTTTTTATGAAGTGATGCTACAGCCAACATATGTAATTTTCTATTTTCTTTGTCACATAAAAGGAAAAATAAATAAATAAAACTAGAAATGTTTGTATATTACATGAGTAATCAAAGCTATAAAAAAACTATCGACAATACACAGAATTTAATTCTTGCCTTTGAATCAAAATTAGAAATATATCAACCATCTGAACAAACACTTAAAAACTAAAAATGTCAGAATACACAAAACACAGTAATGTAGTAGAGATAGATGGTACAAACTAACATGTTAACCATAAAATGTCTCTGAAGGTCTTGCTATGAAGATATAATGCTGAACAGAGGGTGGTATAAAGGAGTGAATTATAAAAATTCTGCATCATAAATATATTTTGCATGTATTTTAGCATAGTCATATATATCTCTTGTCAAACTGCATGATCTCAATTTTATAATTATCAGCCCCCTGAGGAGCTGCTTATGAGAAGTCCGAATGGAAAGGAAAAGAAATGGATTGAGTATAATTTGAGCACCTACTAGGATTTACATATATTCTAATTGTTATATATTTCACTGCCAATTTTTCAGTTCAGGGTTTGATATTAATTGTGTGGTGTTACATAACAGCTGGAAAATCAAGAAACGATCGACAGTGGCCAGGCACAGTGGCTCACATGTGTAATCCCAGCATTTTGGGAGGCTAAAGTGGGTGGATCACTTGAAGTCAGGAGTTTGAGACTAGCCTGGGCAACATAGCAAGACCCCATCTCTAACAAAAATACAAGAATTAGCCAGGCATGGTGGTGTACACCTGTGGTCTCAGCTAATTTGGGAGGCTGAGATGGGAGGATAACCTGAGCCCATGGAGGTTGAGGCTGCAATGAGCTGTGATTGCACCACTGCACTCCAGCCTGAGTGACAGAGTGAGACCCTCTCTCAAAAAAAGAAAAAAAAGAAACCATCGACTACTTCAGCTGTATTTGATCACTGACTCAAATATACATGCCAGTATATAATTATAGAATAAAATGATGTTAACATCAGGACTAAAAGGACTGAATAAAAACTGCTTTGGAGGTGGACAGGAATGTATTAGTATTACATTCCTGTCAATAATTGGATTCCCTAGGATGTTTTCTCAAAGAACATATTTTTGAAAAATTTATGGTAAAAAATTATTGCAACAGTTATTCTTAATTTTTTAACCATAAATTTTTCAAAAATATATTTTGATCATCATGTGGCTAGGTACTCTAATAGGAACAAAAAGTCCAGCTGGGCACACTGGCTCACACCTGTAATCCCAGCACTTTGGGAGGCTGAGGCGGGCAGATCACCTGGGCTCAGGAGTTCCAGACCAGCCTGGCCAACATGGCAAAATCCAGTCTCTACTAAAAATACAAAAATTAGCTGGGCTTGTTGGCAGGTGCCTGTAATTCCAGCTACTCAGGAGGATGAAGCAGGAGAATCACTTGAACCTGGGAGGCAGAGGTTGCAATGAGTCAAGATCGTGCCATTGTACTCCAGCCTGGGTGACAGAAGGAGACTCCATCAAAAAAAAAGAAAAAAAAGGAAGGAAGGAAGGAAGGACTGACTCAAGGTTGACCCAAATAACAAATAAATGTGGAGTATTGCAAAAAAAAAATCCCATTTTTCAGGTAAAAGAAAATGCTGAAGTTTTATGTTTTATAGAAGTAGAAAAACTTAAGGGAGGCAGGCATTTGCTTTTAACCCTGAATTGTTAAAACACTCCAGTTTGTTCACTAATTCTTTGAATAACCTGAATTTACATTCTGTAAATGTGAGCCTATTTGTGGAGCTTCAAGGTCTCATACTAAAAATATGAACCTTTTATTTACTTCTCTATTCATCGAACATCTTTCAAATGCCTGTAAGTGCCAGCCACTACATTAGAAAAATGCGGACATATAGGCAAACAAGAGCTGTGCCCTGCCCTCTCCATGAGCCCCTGGGGCCTGGCAAAATCAACACATTATAGGTCCAAGATCCAGACTTGCTTGAGGAGGTTTTCAAAGCCTAAACTGTTCCAGATACAAAAGACTTCTAGGAAGGTAGGGCAGGTTTAAGAAGCTAAAATTTCTGCTCTTTTGTGTGATTTTTGAAGCCTTTTTCAGAACAAGCAAGTTTGAGTCAAGCTTGGACCAAATAAGATACCACTAGACACCTGAAATAATCTTAGCACTCCTGGAACCAGTGTGAGCTTCTACATAAGAAGCATCCTGAAAGTTGGCACTCTCCGTAAATAGAATGTACACCAGAACAAATAGCACATCAAACCTTCCAGAAATTTTTGTATATCTCTTTCTCCCTAAAAGGGTGCCAGAATTACATATCACCAACAAGCCAATTCCAGACAACATAAAAGGATTTCTTTACTGCTCTGAATCTCAAGATATCACTGTGTTGCACCAGCTAAGCTTTGCAATATGTTAACAACTGGAATCCTACCAGAAGCTTTATCATGTTTGAGGATATGATCTCAGTCAAAAATCTATGAACATCTCATGTGATCTTTTGGTCAAAAGAAAACAAGACACTGTAAAAAAACAGGTCATTGCATGAATATTAATGACTTTTTTATTCAGTAATTATTGAACTACCTTGTCTTGGTAGCCCAGTGTGATAATGGCTTATGAATTGAAGGGGGTGGCAATGGAGGCTGAGAATCCCTAGAAGCTATATTTTTACAGTCACTCTAAAAAATCCCTTTTCCTCTAAAGGATGTTCCTTAGTGCTTCAGAAATATTTCTTATCATATGCTGAATTAGTTACATTTGACAACTTTTATTCAGGTGGAACATTAAATAAAATTCTACATTTCAGTGCTTGAACCTATAGATATCTCTGTGTTCATTCTGCTGGTAATTTGAATTCTCTCTACCCGTGAGGATATAGAACATGACCTTGGGAAATTTGTCAGAGTTTTATATTTGGAATGTACATACTTTTTAAACTTCTCTTACAATTATTCTAAAGAGGAACATAAGTGGCTCTATATGAGAAAAATTAAGCAAATAAGCAATATTTATACCAGATATACTCTGCATCTTTCACACTATGTGATTAAACGTAACACCGGCACAATACATTTGTAGAAAAGAAATTATTTCACTTGCAATAAAGTAAAAAATATTTTCTCTAAATCCTTTTAAAATGTCTGAACTGAACATATCGTCTGTTTTAATACGATTTTCTTTTTGAGTACTTGAATTTTTCTCTGTACAGTGTTTCTACATTGAGACACATTTGATATAGTTAGGTCGATCACTGTTGCAGTTTGATCACTCGGTGTCTACATTTTTGTTATCGCTTCTATTTTTTCCTGATATTAAGCAAAACATAAAGAAAGTGTACTTAGAAAAACATCTTCCAAACACATTATTAGTGTTCTAGATATTTTTCTCTTCCTAACTATGGCGGACAAATGCTGTAAAGAAAAAGCCTTTTATTTAGGAAACACATGAATTTGTGGGACACTTTTAACATCTGTGGTCACCAGAATGAGTATAAACCAGAATCTTATTTTGAGAAAAATATTCCTTTTCTAGGTATATGGATTTCTTCCCAGTCCCATCTAATGTCACTACCGACTTTTTGTTTGAGAAGAGTGCCAATTACTTCCACTCAGAGGAAGCCCCTAAAAGAGCTGCTTCTCTGGTTCCCAAAGCCAAGATTATCACCATTCTCATTGACCCTTCAGACCGAGCATACTCCTGGTACCAGGTAAGGAAAATGCAAATAAAATCCAACAGGGAGAAGTGGAGTATGGACAATGGAGCATTGTTTTTAGCAATACCAACTACCTCAGGTTTTCACAAAAGAGATTTGCTAGTTGTTTGATATCTACAGAAAAATGGACAAGTTTTTCTTGATTTCCATTGAGAAATTTCCTCCACTAAGTTTTTGTTCTTATTAACTTAATCAATTAATTTAATAAAATGTATTAATGCAATAAAAGAAACTAAATTAAAATATAACAAAATATTATGTACTTTTTTATATCTCTGTTTCTATATATCTGCATTTTAAGGTAATAATTTAAAATCATTATTTTTTCATCTAATACTTGTGTACTATATAAAGAGTCAGATAGCAACAATTTCAGACATTGAGGGTTATACAGTCTCCGTTGCAACTCTACCATTGTATTTCGAAAGCAGCAATATGTAAATGCATAAGCATTCCTGTGTTACAATAAAACTTTACTGAATAGGCAGTAGGCCATAGATTGCTGACCCTGGCTCTAAAACAGCTTAAATAGATGCTTGTACTAAAGAAACAGCTTAGTGGCAAAACTAATATATATAAGTTTTATATATATATATATATATATATGAATCTTTAGGCTGGGCGTGGTGGCTCATGCCTGTAATCCAAGCATTTTGGAAGGTGGGAAGATTGTTTGAGCCCAGGAGTTCAGGTGGGAAGACTGTTTGAGCCCAGGAGTACAAGACCAGCCTGGGGAACATAGGGAGACTCTGTCTCTACAAATAAAGAAAATTAGCCAGGCATGGTGGCACACATATGTGGTCCCAGCTACTTGGAAGGCTAAAGTGGGAGGATTGCCTGAGCCTGGGAGGTTGGGGCTGCAGTGAGCTGTGATTGCACCATGTACTGTAGCCTAGGTGACAGAGGGAGACTCTGTTGAAAGAAGAGAGAGAGAGAGAGAGAAAAGAAAGAAGAAAGAAAGAAAGAAAGAAAGAAAGAAAGAAAGAAAGAAAGAAAGAAAGAAAGAAAGAAAGAAAAAGAAATTCTACATCCCTGAGAGCCTAACATGTCTAAATGTTTCTTGTATACTCATTGCCACTGTTTTCTGATGTTGGTTAGAACCTTGCACAGAAACGATCACTTTGAAATAATTTAACAAACTCTAGTAATAATACATATGTCAAATACACTTTTAATAAATCATTGCAAATAGGAAACAATCTTTTAAAACTTGTTTCGGTGATAATTTAACCACCAGTTGGAAGGGTTTAATATGAAGCAGTCAAAATTAACATAAGAACATAGTAAAATTAATAGAGTCAATGTCTTTAGTCTCTAGGACCCTTAGTTCTCATTTCTCAGTTTTGTAACTTAAAAAATGCTTTCCTACTGTTCATGTGTTTATCCGTTCATCAAGTAATTTTAATGACTACGATGTGCAAAGTTTTGTTCTAAGTGTGATTTGAAAAATAAATTTGATGCTATACTTGATATTGCTTTCAGCCTAATTGGAGAAATATGTATAAACAAGCATATAAATTAGAAAGTAATAAGCGACTGACATACAGACTCCTTCGGAATGACAAAGCCCACCTGACAAAGACCACCTGGGAAAGGCTGTCGCAGAGAAGCCCAAATACCAGAACCATGGGGCACTTTCTTAAATAAGGGAAAGATATGTAAGGGGATACATTTAGGTAAAATTAAAATGAAGAAGTGTTTTCATAGGTGCAAAGCAGAGCTGTATAAAGGAGTTATCATCAGGTCAGTGCTGAAAAGCAGACTGAGGGTCCTATTTTCTTGGAAACGAAAATGTTAAGACAAACATGGAATGTTCTATGTACAAAAACCTCTAATCTGAAATCTGCAAATAGGCTGGATATATGACTGCTTCCCTGTGTTAAAATGACCCACATAGCTTAGATCCTCCCTACAAGAGTGGGATGTTCCATTCTTATTGATTTGATTTAAAACAGCTAAGTTTTTGACAATCATAATATTAGAGAATAAAGTTGCTCATTACCGAGTCCTTTTGCTACTTAACAAAAGCAGTTTTTGAAGTTCACAAGAGGAAGAACAGATTGTTGGAAAAGGTTTTGTGGCAGGAACATAGTAGGGAAAGGTCATAAAAGCAGATGAAATCTTAGATAGGGATTTTGATAATAATCTGAAAAATAGCGAGTGGAGACATCCTGGAAAGCTAAGATCCATAAAAATCCACCATTCTATACTAATCATTCATGCCAAACCTGAAGCCATCTTTTAAATCAAAACATACAGCAAATTGCAAATTGCCTGATTTGATTTTGCAACTTTTACCTTTTCCACCAAGTATCTGGAGAAAAGAGAAATAAGCCTTAATTGACTCCAAGAAAAAGAAGAAAATTGGAGCTTGGCAACCACTTAGTCCCTGAAAAATAGTGAATTTACAGAAAAAGAAGGCTTTAAGGCTGGAAGCTAACAAAATGTCCTAAATATTACAAATAAATCACAGTGGCAAAATGCAGGCCTTAACAAAGTCTAGTAGAGTTTGTAGTCCAGTGATTTGAATCTCAATTGCAGAAAATTTGCTATTCAACTAGATGAGGTAAACATCCACAAACTCACCAGTAAGCCTGAATATTTATTGGCCAATTTAAAGAAAAGGTGATTTCCTCAAACCCATGGGCCTAAGCCTGAGCCATTATGAAACACTTTCCTATTTGGATTGCTGCTTTCTGCATTTTCTGCACAATAAATGATTCTGATTCACCGCAAAGGTTACCATTAGATAAAATAATCTTGGCTTTTAGATACCAGGGAATGTATGATAAAAGCTGTGGATTTCAGATAATGTACATGTCAGACTTTCTAGTACTTTCTTCATTTAAAAGAGCTGATAGGCCTTTTCTAATCTAAAACTGCATTACTAGATGGAGCAAAATTATTTGGCAGAGGTAGTAGGGTGCTTCTCTATTATAGATATTCACTGGACACTATAAATGGTTTGCTTATGAGCTGGAAAGAGGGCATTAACACAGCTTTCAAAAGTTTACTTTCACAATAAAATACATACACTAAGGAAACAACTCAGTAATGCTGGTGAAGGAATCCTATCAATAGGAATTCAACTTCTACCAGATAAATTCTCAAAAATTTACTCCCATAAGTACCATAACTTTAAATCCTGATGCTCCAAGCAAACATTTTCTTCCTTTACTAATTTCAAAATAGATAACTCTCCAGCAGTGAGGCACTTCTTTCTTTAGCTTTGAGACTTGTCACAAAGATTGGTTTTTAATTATTTATGCCTATGGTTCAGATTAGTTTAATTATCCACCTTTTCATCATAGCATCAACGATCACATGAAGACCCTGCAGCTCTGAAGTTTAGCTTCTACGAAGTGATCTCAGCAGGTCCCCGTGCACCCTCGGAGCTCAGAGCCCTGCAGAAGAGATGTTTGGTCCCGGGGTGGTATGCCAGCCACATCGAGAGATGGCTTGTTTATTTTCCCCCATTTCAGGTATGGAGTAATAAGGATTTACATCATGTTAGAATCTCATTAAGTTGATGACTTTGCCTTAAGGTTAAGAAAAGTTTCAATTGTTAAACTATTACTAGTTTTTCCTCTTTAGTTGTAAATAATGAGGCTATGGCAAAGAGAAATAGGCGGAAGTAGAAAAACTTTAATTTTCTAAGAGTATTTCAGGATAATTCTCCCTGCTCTATTTGCTGTGCGTACCTTTCCTGATTGTAAAAAGCTTTGAAAGCTTTAGATCCGATTCTTATCCTGAGAATAAAGTTTGAAAGAGAACCTCTTAACCAAACAAGACAAATAATGTTTTGCTTAATTAAGTGCCATTATTTCCTTTTTGAACCACCTTGCTGAATTTTTGATAAGTCCTATGTTTTTCTCAGCCCCTTGAATTTCTTCCGCCTGGCATCAACCTAGATTGCAAAATCAGCCCCTCATGGGATCATGTAAGCAATCCGGACACATCAGACATGGTATATACCTGTGAGTCTAGAGCCATGCTGTCCAGTATGACAGCCACTACCACATATGGCTATTTTAATTTATATTAAAATCAAATAAAATGAAAAGTTCAGTTCCTCGGTTGCTTTAGCCACATTTTAAGTGCTCAATAGCTAAATGTTAGACCCAGCAGCTATAGAACATGTTCATCATCACAGAAAGTTCTATTGAACAGTGCTGGTCTAGGCTAAACAGAAATATCAGAGAAGAGGTATGGATAGACAAGACCTGCTTTGCAGGCTTTGTGGCCTTTAATCCTGGTCTCCTCTCATCTTGCTGGGTCCACCCTCCTTGGCATAACAAGCAACTTCTTCTCCTTAGTTTCTTGAGGAACTTTGTCCATGTTCAAGTTTCCTGAGAGTCTAACCTTATTCTCCATATGGATTATCGAAATATTTCTTCAACCCTTACAGTGCTATTCCTGAAAGGAATCGTGAGGAATGACATGTTCTCTGTCAGATTACATCTGAGTTTATTATAACCTTTCTTCTTTTCTATTGTACTTTCCAGCTTGAATGACAGGATCATTGCTGTTTTGAAAGTTGGTTTCCATTTGTGATTTTCTAGTCACTTTTCTAAGCTCTCTTGGTCTTTCAACTGCCTTTTTTGTTTTCATAGTGTGACTTCTCAGACTGCAAACCTGAGTGTACTTAATTGGTGTGATTTATTTCTTATTCCAGGTCATTAATGAGGATGACCTGGATTCTATCTAACACCAATGCATGCAATTCTGCTCAGGACAGTGTCTCTCACTGAATGAGTTCAGAGTGCAGAAATTTTTCATTATACAGTTTACATGTCTTTTTTCAATGTGCATTTTTTATTTGATAATTTAGTTGCTAATTATTGATGGGCAACAACTAAGAACTGATCCTGCTACAGTGATGGATGAAGTACAGAAGTTTCTAGGAGTCTTGCCTCATTATAATTACTCAGAAGCTTTAACGTAAGTTTATATTCTAATTAGTTTATTGACATTTCAGCAGAGAATTGATTTCAAAGAAATTGCAGTTTGGTCATACAACTGTCAGGTTACTTGTTCCTTATATACTGGCTATTTTTCAATTTGACATTAACCACGAAAAAAAAAAAAACCATTTCAACAGTGTGACACAGAAATGTCCTAAATCCTGTGTTAATTCCTAATTGTACAAAGATTTCCCTGAAAGGAAAGTAGAGAAATAAAACAATGGTAAATCTTAAAACAAACCACAAACCTTAAAAGAAGTTATCTGAAATAAGTTCGTAAAGCCTGAGCCTATTTAACAGGCAATATGGGGCTTCTTGGAAGTATGAACAGGTGAGTAACTAGGTAGTTTAGGAACTGACTCTTCTCTCATTTGTGTAATTTTCAGAAACAATGTCATACAGCAAGAAATAGTCCATAGGTGATTGAATAAGCAGAGAGAGATGTACTATTATCGCTCCTAAACAAACGTCCTTTTTTATTTTTTCATCTTTGTCTTTATCCACTATTTGACCCTGTCATCTCTGCTTCAGAGTCCTCAGCAGTTAAAGCAGTAGTTTGATTTTTCTGTTTGTTTGTATGGTTTTTTGCTCCTCCGATTTTCTTAGGTAACTGACTCTGTAAGGTCCATGACCAGGGACCAGTAAGGAACTAGGGCTGAAGAAGGCAGTCACTCTCGGAGGTGTGCCCATGCCTGAGACTGAGTGCTGTGTCCTAGGTGCCTCTCTTACCTCACCCTAGTGCTGACTCTGGGCTTCACTTAGCATTTCTGAAGAAGACCTCTATCTTACTGCGTCCATTTAGAATAGTTGGCAATCAGATTTAGGAGAATTATATTTGTTCCTACCACATGTGTAGAGCAACTGGAAGATACTGAGTTGGATTGGGTCATGGACCTGACTCACACCGTAAGTTGGTTTTTTTTTAATTACATGGGCTGAGCCTTAAAAAAAACTGAAAAAGACTATCATGGAATTTTTCCATTGTGTTTTTCAGTATAAAACTCAGTTCCACAGATCAAGTAGTTTTCCCTTTTTTTGTACTCTTTAATATCAATTTAGAAAGTGAGAGGCAGGTTTCCTTTACCTTTCAACAAACTTTGCAGGAAAAAAAAAGATTAGCAGAAAAACATCAAATACTGCTTATATCTCCTACAAATCAAATATAGAGACACGTAAGGGAGGCATTTTGCTGTAGAGGACAAAGGAGTAGGTGGAACTCTGCAGTTTTGAGCTTCCTTCCTAAGAGTCATTTATACTTTGCTGTTATTATTAACCTTCTGACCTCTGTGTTTTTTGTACTATGAGTACTGTCAGAGTTTTGTATAGCTTAGTTCAAGTACTAACACAGACACTGGCCTTAGGTATTTAACATTCAACTTGACCTTAAAGAAAGCTGAGTAATTTCAGTTTGCACTTAAAAATTCAAGACCATTTTCTGTTCTGTATCTTTTTAAGCATCTCTTAGAAAAGAAAGCTTTTATTTTCTAAACAGTTTTCTATTTCAAGTTAGGTTATCTGTGGGTCTTTTTTATAGAGTATGTAGCAAAGCATTGTATTTCAGAAAAAGAGTATGTAGCAAAGCATTGTATTTCAGAAAAAAAGAAGTACAGTATTCTATAAAGACAGAGTTGCTTTTTCTTATGGGATGGTCCTTGACCTGCATGCTGTGTATTTGTCCCCTCTGCAGCCAGCTCAGCAGCAAGCTTTTTATTCATCTCCACTGCTGAGAAAAGGCAGTGTAAACTTAAGAGAATATCAAAGCAACATACTATATACAAAGAACCGTAGTCCGTTTGCACCTGGGCTGTATCTAGCTAAAATTACTGATTATATGATTCTCTAACCTGGTTGGGGGCTTAGTGGGTGAAATAGCAAGATAAGATATGTGTAGTCCCTGAAACCACAGTTTCTATTCCAGCAGTGCCACCCAGGCTCTCACCCTGCAGGTGGAGATACTGTGTTTCCATTCCATTTCTTTTTATATTTTCTTGTCAGTCATCAATTGGCCTGACATACCTTGTAAAACCTGGCAGTGCACTAGTTGTAGAATATTTGGAAGTTTCATGTCATTGTCTTGGGTCTAAATTGATCATCCTTCACCCTATACCCTTTGTAGTTGTTTATCTGAAACCTGTCTTCACAATTTAGTTACTCCTGTTAGAGTAACTATACTGATAGCTGTTTCTGTAGTGCTTTGGAAATATTGAGGATGACTAGAGGTACAAAATATATATCGTCAGAAATGCCATTTATACCAGTTTGTATACTTTGTACACTTTGGTATTGCTTCTTATTTTTTCTTCTTATTTTCCTGCTGGTGATAATGACGACTATCTCATTGGTGCTTAAAAAATTTTTTTTCTCATTGGAAGTCCTCTAAGGATATAGTAAACTGTAAACCAATATGAATTCTCAACTAACTACATAAGTCTAGTGCTTTGCATGTAGTAGAATAAATGAATGAAGCAAGGTCTATAAAAATGTTTTGCTATGCAATCTTGGCGTGAAAGAGTACTCCAATTTAAGATATCTCTAAACTTATTATCTTCCATATAGCAAATTTCAGCATCAAAACTATTTTCAAGAAGAATCACAATAAGCCCCCAATGTCAAGATTGTTGTTTATTCTTTTCCACAAGTGCTAAAGAAAGCGTTCAAGACTTTTAAAGATATACAAAGTCACTGAAGAATCTGTGATGTCTTAAAATGACTTATTACTGTTATCATGGGTGTTAAGTGACATATTTAATGTTAATCTGATTTTCTCAGTGATTGTGTGAATGAAATAAGCAAAATAAGCTTTAAAAATATAAATAAGAACTTTCTCATTCAATCAAGTAAATTATAATTTACAACTGTTGTTCCACATACTCTTAATCCCTAAATGGGATTAATATATTAACATTACTTTAGTTTTTGTGTTACATGTTATATAGTGTTTTGAAGCAATCATTTGAAATAAGACAGGAAAAACAATGCTTAGCATGGAATTGTACTAATTTGTATACACTAAAATGAAAAATATGAACTTTTAGTTTTGCCATGAATACATCTATTCACAATAATACCTAGCCATCAATGCCAATGACAGATATCTTCATGTTTAGAAATACTAGTTAGCTAAATACCTGAACCTGGCATCTTTATGTCTCAGTCAGTTAACCTATTTGTCAAGATGAATGAAACCAGACTATGTTATATGAATTTTTAGTACTAATTTACTTTGAAAATGTCAATAAATGGGCAATGAGAAGTTGAAAGCCGAGAGTTGAGTATAGTTGTTTGTTTGTTTTGTGGACAGAGGTTAGCTAAGTCACGAAGGACTGAAGCTGCTTCAAAATTCAGAAGGACTTCAATAGCTTTTAATATAACTTCCTTGGCAACGAAATTTATATTGCCCGGGAATTGTTTTCCTACCCACTGTAGATAAATTTTAGTACAAATGTACTACACTAAAACTTTCTTATTAGCAAATTATAGTAGCCACAGTAACTAAAATCTGCTGGTTCTCTGGATGGCATGAAAGAACACCTAGAAATGCTGAGTAGGGAAAAGAAAAAAATAGTCTATTCTAATTTCTTATTATAAATTTTTAAGTGGTTGTAACAGTTCAAAATAAATATACATTTATATGTCCTATATATCTCTCTCTCTTCATAAAAACACAATGTGATACGTACAATTAGCTCCATTTTTTCAGATTAAAAAAAACTGGGGCACAGGAAAGTTAAGCCAAAGGTCACTCAGCAAGTAAGTTGAGGAGGCAGGATTGAAACTCAATCAGTTATCTCTGGAACCTACACTGCCAACCTGTTAAGCTCTTCATATTGGCACAGGATGTTAGAACCACAGAAAAACAATACTGTGAATTTTTAATAGTGAATAGCATATTAACAGGAAGTGCTTCCTTAAAAAGAACTAGAACCTTAAAATGAGCTATGGAAGTTGTTTCAGATTTTATTATGAATAAAATCCATTTCCAGGTGCACTGGATTTCACTTTTCTTCACAAATATGTAATCATAAAGATATGCAAATTAAAATAACATTGAAATACCACTACATACCCATTAAAATGGGTATAATCCAAAAGACAATACCAATTTACTGTATTAGTCCATTCTCACGCTGCTATGAAGAAATGCCCCAGACAGGGTAATTTATAAAGAAACAAGATTTAGGCTGGGTGGGGTGTCTCACACCTGTAATCCAAGCACTTTGCAAGGCTGTGGCAGATGGGTCACCTGAGGTCAGGAGTTCGAGACCAGCCTGGCCAACATGGAGAAACTCGTCTCTACTAAAAACTCAAAAAATTAGTTGGGCATGGTGGCAGGCACCTGTAGTCCCAGCTACTTGGGAGGCTGAGGCAGGAGAATCACTTGAACCTGGGAGGTGGAGGTTGCAGTGACCCAAGACTGCGCCATTGCACTCCAACCTGGGCAACAAGAGCGAAACTCCGTCAAAAAAAAGAGAGAAAGAAAGAAAAAGAAAAGAGGTTTAATTGACTCACAGTTTTACATGGCTGGGAAGGCCTCAGGAAACTTACAGTTATGGCAGAAACCAACTCTTCACAAGGAGGCAGAAGAGAGAATGAATACCAGCAGCGGAAATGCCAGATGCTTATAAAACCATCAGATCTTATGAGAACTTACTATCACAAGAGAAACTGCCCCAATGATTAAATTACCTCCAGCTGGTCCCGCCCTTGACACGTGGGGATTATTACAATCCAAGGTGAGATTTGGTGCGGACACAGAGCCAAACCATATCACAAATGTTGGCAAATATGTGGAGAAACTAGAATCCTCATATACTGCTAATGATAATGCATAATATATGGCCACTTTGGAAAGCAGTTTTGCAGTTTCTTAAAAACTAAACAGAATCTCACTCAACAATCCAATTTCACTTCTAGGAATCTACCCCAGAATAAATGAAAACCTAAGTCCATAAAAGCTAGTACGGGAATGATAGCATTATTCATAATAGCTAAAAACTAGAAACAATACAAATGTTCTTCAACTGGTGAATGGCTTTGTTATATCCACACACCAGGGGGGTTTAAAAAAAAAAAAAAAAGGAATGTCCAGAAAAGAGACAAATGTAGAGTTAGAAAAGGTTTATCTGGGCCGGGCATGGTGACTCATTGCTGTAATCCCAGCACTTTGGGAGGCCGAGGCAGGCAGATCACCCGAGGTCAGGAGTTCAAGACCAGCTTGGCCAATGTGGTGAAACCCCAGTTCTACTAAAAATACAAAAATTAGCTGGGCGTGATGGCGCACGCTTTTAATCCCAGCTACTCCGGAGGCTGAGGCAGGAGAATTGCTTGAACCCAGGAAGTGGAGGTTGCAGTGAGCCAAGATCGTGCCACTGCAATCCAGCCTGGGCGACAAGAGTCTAAAAAAAAAAGAAAGAAAGAAAGAAACAAAGACTTTATCTGGAGCTAGGGATGACAGCAGGGATTGACTGCAATGGGCTGCAAAAATATGGGTTTTGGAAGGATAGTGGAAATGTTCTAAAACCGGATTGTGGTGATAATTGTACAACTATATAAACTTGCTAAATAGTGCTGAATTGTATATTTAACAATATGTAAATAATACCTAAAAAAAGTTGTTAAAATAAAATGCATATCAGTAAAACGATTCCTTAAATCATAAATGTGTCTGCCAAAAGAGAACTGATTTTTAAAAACTGCAATGCCTATCCTATATTAGTAATATCTAAATGATGGTATTTTGATTTTGAAATTTACTGAATTGCTATTTTCAATTCAGTATTCACCCATAGAAATGGTTTTTCGATGTAAAGGCATTTCAGACATACTTTAGTCTTCCAAGTGTAATCTGAATGTGTTGTACGATTAACCCGCACGAGGGTAGAAATAAAGTCATGTTTTCATTAATATAAAAATGTCAGCCATGCACTGTGGCTCACGCCTGTAATCCTAACACTTTAAGAGGCCGAGGCGGGTGGATCACCTGAGGTCAGGAGTTCGAGACCAGCCTAACCAATATGGTGGAACCCCATCTCTACTAAAAATACAAAAATTAGCCGGGCGTGGTGGCACACCCCTGTAACCCCAGCAACTCGGGAGGCTGAGGCAGGAGAATTGCTTGAATCCAGCAGGTTGAGGTTGCAGTGAGCCAAGATCACACCACTTCACTCCAGCCTGGGCGAAAGAGCAAAACTCCATCTCAAAAAGAAGAAAAAAAAAGTCACTGTTTAGAGGTTGAATCACTGGAGAATCTTGGTGCCCCTGCCCACAAGTCCTTTACAGTTATTTCTAAATATCCCAGATGATATTCCATACAAGCTTTAGAACCATTCTTACCCATTCTTGTTTTACTCTTTAAATCAACAAAATGTTATTGAATAACTATGTGCATGACTCTGGAGACACAATGATGAACAAAGTATCCCCACCTCCAGGTTAGGGTAGCCCTAGAAGCGGACACTAAACAATATATGAACACTTCCTCCAAAATGTTCACTGCCTGAAGGCCTTGAAAGGAGGGCCCCAGCCATGACAATGGTTGCCAGTGCTTACATAAAAAGATTGTTTCCTTGCTGTTCCACCAGACTTCAGAGAAACACTGCTGCTTTCTGAATAGATGTGGGGAGATTTTCTCCATCTTCTATTACACTTCTTCATTTGGGCTCTGAAATAGTATTACTTGTGTCCCAAACTCATAAGACCTTCAATGAACAGCAGTCCCTTCATCTATGATGGTTCTCTATGAAGGACCAGACCCAGTCCCTCAGGCCATTGGGTAAATAAACATGCTTTCCCTTCTAGCTTCTCCTTCTCATTTTCATCCTGACACACTTATACCATTGCCTATGAGGGTATGCACACAGATGCCTAGGCTAGGTGCCAGCTACACACACAGTTTTTCTCAGTGAAGCCCAGCATGACACCTGCTGCATAAGATCTGATTAATTAGCCGACATGAAAGAAAAACCTATTTTTCTTTTGATTCTTAATTTTAGCATGTGTGGAGTTCAGTGCTTCTTAGAAAAACTTTCTCTCAGAAGACTACTCATTTTAATACACAGCATATGTATGTTCCAGTTACGTTATCTACAGCAAGGTATATTAGCAAAAAGTAATAGCTGCTCTGGATTCTGAATTTTGATCACTTGAATACTTAAAATGAGTCAGAATTCAATTTTGGAAAATTGCTGATAGCAAAATGTTAATGAAAAATATTACATCAATCACAGACTTCCAGAAATGTTGTATTAAAGTTTCCCAAAGGCTTTCATGTACAGATTATTTAAATAATACAGTCTTTATTAATGATCTCTTTGTAATTCTGAATATAGAACTAATTTATTCAGTTGCCTTACCGATTCAAACAAGACTATAAACAGCATGAAAACATAAAATGTTGTGTCCTGATCTGACACAATTGCTTTAATAATGATGAGAAACAGGCTTTACGTAAATGGAAAGTGATTATTCTCTCTAATACACAAAGTCATATAGAGGCAGAAATCTAGGTTTGTATTCTTTCTATAGGGCTAGAGTTATAAATTCTACAAGATTAACTACATATAGACTACAGCCCCACATACACACACACACACACACACACACTCACACACACACACACACACACATTAGATCACACTATCATTTTAAGTGCTTTGTTAATGTATAATTTACATATAATCACCCATTGTAATTGTGCAGTTCAATGAATACAAATGTATACAGTTGTATGTACCACCAGAATCAAGATATAGAACAAAAAGGTATAATCCAAAAAGTTTAATCATGCTCCGCTGTAGTCAACACTTTCTACTCACCTTGACCCCTAGGAATCATCAAGCTACTTTCTTTCACTTAGCATAATGATTTTGAGTTTCCTCTATGTTGCTACATCTATCAGGAGTCAATTCTTTTTTATTGTTATATATTACTCCATTTTATGGATGTACCACAATTTGTTTATCCTTTCACCGGTTGATGGACATGAGTAATTTGTATTTTTTGGCTAGCACGAACAAAGCTACTGTGAACAGTTGTGTGGACATACATTTGCATTGCATTCGAGTAAAAACCTAGAAATGGGGTTGGTGGGTCATATAGTAGTTATGTATTTTAATTTCTAAGAAACTTTACAAAGAGGCTGTAATATTTTTAATTTCTACCAACAATTCTATTTGTTCCACGTCTTTGCCAACACGGGATATTTTTAAAATCAGTCATTCTACTGAGTGTACAGTGCTATTTCATTTGTAATTTTAATTTGTATTTCCTTAATGATGAATGATGTTCAGCAAATTTTCATTTGTTCATTGACCATTCATATGTGTTCTTTGGTGAAGTGTCTGTTCCAATCTTTTTTTTTTTTTTTGAGATGGAGTTTTGCTCTTGTTGCCCAGGCTGGAGTGCAATGGCACAAACTCAGCTCACTGCAACCTCTGCCCCCTAGGTTCAAGTGATTCTCCTGCCTCAGCCTCCTGAGTAGCTGGGATTACAGGCATGCAGCACCACGCCCGGCTAATTTTGTATCTTTAGTAGAGACAGGGTTTCTCCATGTTGGTCAGGCTGGTCTTGAACTCCCGACCTCAGCTGATCCGCCCACCTCAGCCTCCCAAAGTGCTGAGATTATAGGCGTGAGCCATTGCACCCAGCCTGTTCCAATCTTTTATGCAGTTTTTATTGATATTTTTATCTTTTATAGTGAGTTATATATTCCAAATACAAGTTCTGTATTAGATATATTTTTTACAAATGTTTTCTCCCAGTCTGTGGTTTCCCTTTTTATTTTCTTGTGTCTTTATGAGAGCAAAATTTTAAATTTTGATAAATTCAAAATTATCATTATTTTTCCCTTATGGTTCATCCTAAGAAATCTTTGCCTAACCCAAGGTTGCAAAATTTTCTGGTTTTTTTCCCTAAGTTTTCTTTCAGAATTTTTATAATTTTAGCTATAAATTATTTATTTATTTATTTATTTATTTATTATTTTTATTTTATTTTATTTTTTTTGAGATGGAGTCTTGCTCTGTCACCCAGGCTGGAGTGCAGTGGCACAATCTCGGCTCACTGCAAGCTCTGCCTCCCGGGTTCATGCCATTCTCCTGCCTCAGCCTCCCAAGTAGCTGGGACTACAGGCGCCTGCCACCATGCCTGGCTAATTTTTTGTATTTTTAGTAGAGATGGGGTTTCACTGTGTTAGCCAGGATGGTCTTGATCTCCTGACCTCGTGATCCACCTGCCTCGGCCTTATAATTTTAGCTATAAATTTTTAAGTTTTCAGCTTTAATTTTTATAGTTTAGGTTTAGCTCAATAATACATTTCAAGTTAATTTTTATATACAACATGAGGTAAGGGTCAATGTTCAGCTTTTTCATATAGATATCCAATTTTTCTTGTGAAATTTAAAGGACTAATCCTTTCCCATTGACTTACCTTGGCAGCTATTTTTTGAAAATCAGTTGACTGTAGATGTGTAGATTTATTTCTGAACTCTTCATTTTGTTCCATTGATCCATTGGTCCACTGATGCCAACACCATACAATCTTCATTACTGTAGAATTAGAGTAAATCTTGAAATTAAATAGTATGAGATCTCCAACTTTGCTCTTTGTTTTCAAATTGTTTTAGCTTGTCTACTTCCTTTACATTTTTATATGTACTTTAGAATAATTTTCTGTTTCTACTTAAAATATAGTCCACTGGAGTTTTGATAGGAATCATACTGAATCTATAGATAAATTTGGAGAGACTTGGTATTTTAAAAGTATCTAGTCTTCTGATTTATGAGCATGGTATAGTTCCCTTTTTTTCTAAAACTTAACAAAGTTTTGTAGTTTTAAGTGTGCAGCCATTGCACATATTTTTTGTAAACTGTCACCCTAGATATTTCAGGTTTTCACATTATAATTTTAAGCAAAGTGTTGGAAGTAGCATTCCTAGAAGTAGAACAGATTAAAGGCAAAAGAAAAACGTTATCTGAAATAATTCTAATTGAGAAGAAAAATGGCAATATAATTATTGAATAACAAAAGCTATGTAAAGGAATTATCATTGCTATTACATTCACTTTTATATCTGAGCATACAAATTAGTGCTTTATTTACAGTGAATAATAATATAAAACCTACTTGGAGACCAGTAAAAAAGAAAAGACCCTAAACCGAAAATCAGCAGGCCTAGACTTGAGTCATGACTTGAATATTGAAGAAGTGTGTAGTACAAGGTAAATAAACCTTGACAAACATTTTCTCCCTTCTCATTTTGTGTTCAACTAATACTTGGCAAATGTTTACAAGAGCCAAACAGTATGCTAAATGCTATAAAATGGGAAGAATCCTTCACAGCATATCCTTAAGTGTTAGAATGAAACCTCAAATGAAAAAGAGTTATATGAAATATTTTGGTAAGATAAAATGTATATTTTAATGTGCTATGATTATTTATTATAATTATGGCATAAAAAGTTCATTTAGGCTGGGCACAGTGGCTCACGCCTGTAATCCCAGCACTTTGGGAGGCTGAGACAGGCGGATCACCTGAGGTCAGGAGTTTGAGACCAGCCTGACCAACATGGAGAAACTCCGTCTCTACTAAAAATACAAAAATTAGCTGTGCATGGTGGCACATGCCTGTAATTCTAGCTACTTGGGAAGCTGAGGCAGGAGAATCACTTGAACCCGGGAGGTGGGGGTTGCGGCGAGCCGAGATTGCGCCATTGCACTCCAGCCTGGGCAACAAGACCGAGACTCCTTCTCAAAAAAGAAAAAGAAAAAAGAAAAAAATTCATTTATAGGTGCTATTACTTTAATACAGAGCTCATACCAAAAGAAGAAAGTAGCTCTGAAAAAAATTAAATGGATTATAGCTAGAGAATCCTAAAAGTAATCACTCCATGATACACTGAAACCTTTTCTCTTCTATTACCTTCTAGTTGTATGATACAAGTAGCATCTAAATCCATAGACATGGAAGAAGACTGGCTTGTTTTTAAACCCTACAAAGAAAAAGAATGACTTGTCTTTAAACTCTAAAAAAAATTTGAATATTTATGCATTTTTTCCTTCCAGATGAAGGAAGTAGCCTTATTAATTTCTATTAATAGGAGATGTGCTGACAATTTTTCTGTTAGGAACCTGGCAAACTCACAAATATGACAGATGAACTCAGAATTTAGAAGTATGCCAAAAGACTTTATGCAAAGGAATATAGTAAAAAAGAATTCAGTTTCTCTGGTTATAGATTGTTATCCAAATAAAATATTTATGTATTGGTCACTATATCATATGTATTGGTCACCATATCATATAAATTGGTTGAAAAATGATTTTCTGGTTTTTTTGTGTGTATTTTTTTTTTTTAGGTTTGATTCTCATAAAGGTTTCTGGTGTCAGTTACTGGAAGAAGGTAAAACAAAATGCCTTGGAAAGAGCAAAGGAAGAAAATACCCTCCAATGGATTCTGATGTAAGCATAGAGCTTAAAAATACAAACTAAATCAGCAAAATGGTAACCAATAATATCATCTACTTTCTTAAAAAACTAGTTAAAGTCAAAATTCAGCCTTTCTAAAAATTAAAAGTGCCATTTCAATTTCAGTACAGGTAGGTTGCTTATTTTGATTTTACCCACAATATATTATTACCTGTCATGTAAGAATAAAGGAAAACAATAGAATTCAACATTCTGAATAAGAACAAAGAGATAATATCTTATTCCAAAAAGAATGATACCTGCACAAAAATTTTAGTATAAATGTTAACTGAAACCAAGACAGGAAATATATCCATTGGAAAGTGAAAATAGGACCAAGATTTCTATTTTTGGCCAAGTGTGGCGGCTCATGCCTGTAATCCCAGCACTTTGGAAGGCCAAGGTGGGTGGATCACTTGAGGTCAGGAGTTCGAGACCAGCCTGGCCAACATGATAAAACCCCATCTCTACTAAAAATACAAAAAAAAATTAGCTGGGCATGGTGGCAAGCACCTGTAATCCCAACTACTCAGGAGGCAGAGGCAGGAGGTTCGCTTGAACCTGGGAGGCGGAGGTCACAGTGAGCCCAGATTGCACCATTGCGCTCCAGCCTGGTCAGCAAGAGTGAAACTCCAACTCAAAAAAAAAAAAAAAATTCTATTTTTTTCACTGCCTGAGTCATTCTGTTGTAGTAAGTGTGCCCTGGGCAGTAATGTAAGTTACTGATATAATATACTAAGTTTTGAGCTGTTAATATGCTAATAAAATGAAAGAAGCAATGTATTTCCCAACATCTAACATACTAGCAGATAATTTAGGCTTTGGGGAATGTAGACACACACTTTGCAGTATGTATTCAGCACTTCCTGTTTATTCTGTTCAGAATGGCGACATGGTGATCACTTAATGCTACAGTTTTCTCCATTTCTATACCCCGCATTTTTACTTTAATGCTTACTTGACATATATTAAGATGTACTAATAATATTTTTATTTATTATTAGTCTAGTTAGTAGTTTCAATGTAAGCATGCAAGTAGATTTTGATTTGTAAATTTTTTTTAGATCTCAGAAATTAAAATATGATTTGTGATTTTTCCCCCACAATTAATACATTACATTAACTGAGAACCCTAAGATGGTCTGACGATCCTAAGGTGGGCTAAACTTATTAGAATACTTTAACAAAACCTTGAGGACTACTTTTTGTGCCTTGCCTGATAGATGCAGGGTCTGTCCTCAATAAACTCATAATTAAATCATATACAGAAGAGAGAGAGAGTTTTTGTTGTTTTGATAAACAAATTGCATTTTCAGAACTCCAATTTTCTGTGGCTGATTAAAATATACCTTCAGAGCACTTTGAAAACAACCCTTCTTTTCCCAAAAGAAATTGACATACAATTTCTATAGTATTTCAAGAAAGTAATATAAAATATATCATATGCATTTATGTCAAAGCTATTTCCCTGTAAATTTATTAAAGCTAAAATGTTTAAGAGACACTGCAGAATATCTTTCTTAGCATTTTGTTTTACTCTGGTCTAACACAGACCTTATTAAATTTGGTGGTAGAGAAAGATAAGAAAAACACAACTTTTCAGGATATCCTTTCTTCTCAACAAGGTTACTGAGTAATCCACATTGGGTTTACTTAAGGGAGTGGCTGATTTTGTGAAAATAATGTCCACAGAGCAGGTAAGAGTAAAGAGGTCTTCACAGAGGTAATGAAAATACAAATGTGTAGGAGGGATTAGAGTGGGCAGTACTGTCACCACGCCTTTTCCCTCTTCCTAGTAAGAAAAATGCCAGTACCCAAGACTGTCAGTAAAATATCATAGCATGTGCTAAATAAATAGTCCACATGCTTAATACAAATTTTAATCCAGATCTGGTATACTTGATACTTATTTCAACGTAGTCAAAGTGTATGAAATGTAATAAACAAAATAAAATGTACTTTTCTCTCCTCCTCTCCACTTAGAGCAGGACATTTCTGTCAAGCTACTATCGAGATCACAACGTGGAACTCTCAAAGCTGCTGCACAAACTGGGTCAGCCTCTGCCATCCTGGCTGAGACAGGAGCTGCAGAAAGTAAGATAGCACTGAGAGAAAACTTGAGACTTCATCGTCCATGTAGAACACACCTTTTCCAAAGCTTCCAGAAGCTACCAAAAGGCAGTTGAAAAATATACCTCTTCAAATGAGAAAAAAGAACAGTTTCTTCCATGTGCTGGCATGTGGATGATTAGAAAAAAAGAAAAAGTATGTGTTACAAGCCTTGAGGCCTGTGGCCTTTCTCTTAACCTATATCTGAGCCTGTGGGATTATTGTAGACTACTGTGCACTCATGTGGAAGTCAATTGCAACCAACATAAATATCAAACACAAATGCAGAACTGTTCCATTTCATAGTAATATTTACACTTTTATATATCAACTAAGATTGTGTCTCTGTAGGTTTTTAGACCACTGTTTGCCTGTACGATGTTTTCTTATTATTTTATTCTATAAAGTGTCCTATGAAACAAAAAGCAAAATAAACATCACAATGTAGCATAAAATGTCAAAAGCATAACACCCATGAAAAATGCTTGTCAAAATTTAAATCCACTTAAGTATTTAGAAATAATTGTAAATTATAATTTGTGCTAGATCAGAGTGGAAAAGTTATATATGAGCGTTATCTGCACCAAAAAAAAATAAGTGCTATAGCAAAAGTGATTTTTTCATATACATAGTCTAGTGATTATATGTAAAAATTACTAACTCTTCCATCACAACATAATTGTTATACTGAAATATATACTGTAAAGCTGTTGGATGGTAAATAGAAACACATCAAGTACACCAAAACAGTAAATAACAATGTAAAGTGTACTGACTGAATCCTCTAAAGGGGAGAAATTGTAGGGGTCTAAAAACATATCATAGAGAATTCTATGTCCACTTGCTGTAAGCTGTGAATCTATCCCAGTAGTCCTCACTAGTTCTACAGAAATGCATGCCTAGAGTCTGAGGTATGTGTCATCTCCAGAAACAGGTTGACTTTTAAATGTGAATAGCTATTTTTAATGCTCCCCGAAACAAAACCTATTAAACTAAAACTAAAAACAGTTTCCCTAGATGATGTGGTTAGGCTATTTACATTTAGGTTATTAAAAAATTGCATTTTCCCAGATAGTTCAAAATAAAATTATGTAATGTAGTAGAGATTTATAACAAAAAACAAATTAATATATTATTTGTAATCTAATGTTTGTAATGATACTTTTGATATAAGGCAAAGAAACATAAGCAGAGCAGAGGCCCATTTTTGAAAATATTTCACCCATCACTCTGGTGGAAGATAACAGATCATAGGTACAATTAAGGATTAGCTACTAAATTAAATGCAGGAAGTACAAAGATGAGCAAGTCATGCTCTTGAAATATATTTACATTTAAATTGTAAATAATATAAATGGTTAATAAAGTTTCCAAAAAAGAAAAGAATACATCATACTTATTTTCCTGTTAATATTTACTTAATTTTTTTTGAGGGGGGGACAGAGTCTCACTATGTCACCCAGGCTGGAGTGCAATGGTGTGATCTCAGCTCACTGCAACCTCCGCCTCCTGGGTTCAAGTGATTCTCCTGCCTCAGCCTCCTGAGTAGCTGAGACTACAGACACGCACCACCACGCCCAGGTAATTTTTGTATTTTTAGTAGTGACAGGGTTTCACCATGTTGGCTAGGCTGATCTTGAACTCCTGACCTCATGATCCACCCACCTTGGCCTCTCAAAGTGCTGAGATTACGAGTGTGAGCCACCATGCCCGGACTACTTAATTTTTAAATGTACTGTACATATACATAAAATTTAAGTAGTAAATTAATTCCCTGCTATGATTATAAGCCTTTATAAAATATTATCAAAGGTATGATTAGAAAAAAATGAGAGGAAAACCCATAGTAAAAATATTTTCATTGTCATTTTAATGGGTAAAACTATCAATTACTAATTAGAAAACAAATTGTGAGATCCACTTACTATAAGTTTTTAAATGTACATTATAATTACTTTTTAAAAGTTTCATGTACCTAAAGCATATGCTAATTTTTAAATATACTATTAGCAGAAAAAATTGGAAAAATCACCAATTTTTAAGACTCTTGACTCTAAAAGCAAAATCAAAGTCATTTGGACAAATATGGGAAACACAGTCTTCATGCTTACTGCTGTCTCTTTTATAGCAGCACATGCCAGACATGCTAGAAAAATTACTATAGTCTTCCATCTCCACCAACTTAAGAAAACTGGCTTAGGAAGGTTAAAGATAATGAGAATAGGCCCCAGCAGTTATATACAGTGTCATGTTTTCATTTGGCAACAACATTTATTCTAATAAAAAAAGAAAAGAAAAACTGATACATTTATGCTTTAATGGTAAGATGTACATTTGAACTGCTAAGCAAAGCTGCTAATGGCATATTTTGTTTAGGTAAATCGAGTTGACCGAACATCTCATCCTTTTAAATAGATGTCAAAAACATACTCCGTGTTTGTATAAAGACAGGAGAAAAAGGAAGAGATCTTACCAAAATTTATTCATTCCCAAGTACATGTATTACGCTAGCTAGAGCAGCAAACCTGTGAAAGGATTTTTGACCACTCAATGTGTCTTGAAGACAGCATCAAATTCTAGAGGACATGCATACTTTCCACATTATATACTCCAACTGGTTAATATGCTAATCTGAAAGTAACATAAATACATATGAGAGAATAATGAGAGATAATCTGATTTAAAACTAGCTTTGTATAGAATTCCCTTTTTCATTGTTTAAAATATGAAACTTCCTCAGGAAGAAATGAAATGGTTATTTCAATGTTTATAGCTGTAATATTCTTGTCATTCACATTGAATGAAAATTACTGGAAACATTTTTTTCTCTGAGTTTTTTAAAATAAAAAACCTGGATATAATTCTGATAGT
Source organism: Gorilla gorilla gorilla (assembly GCF_029281585.2). Classification (NCBI taxonomy): domain Eukaryota; kingdom Metazoa; phylum Chordata; class Mammalia; order Primates; family Hominidae; genus Gorilla; species Gorilla gorilla. The sequence goes on from NC_073227.2 coordinate 138,684,104, forward strand.
AGCATGGTACCTCATATGTACAACAATAAACTGATAGGAAAATGAAGAGTTTGGACCTGGTGATTTTAGGTAATCAGTAGGTATTTTATTGTTTTGGCCTGGGGGTGAGTGGGAGGTGGTTACGGAACATAGATACTACTAACATAATTCAAAATGAAGAGATAGAAAATTTTCAAGTAGGATATACATCTATCCTATATTTATAAAACCTTTCACAGATCCTTCTCCTCCTAAATTTATATGTTACTTGTAGTTAATTTTTTTTTAGTTCTAATAAATATAATGCAGTTTCTAGGTCATTTATGGGACCCTAGAATAAGAGAATAAGAGAATCACACAGCTGTTACTAAATGGACTTCAGAACATGAATGATTATAGCATTTCTTACCCCCAGTATTCCATTCTGCTCCATACCAATGAGCCCATTTCTTTCTTCAGAGTTTAAAAGGTGTTCATCTCTCTTTTCTAAAAATCTGGCAAAACAATCTCTGCAAAAAAAGGAGGGAGAGGGGATTCAGGGAGTGTAAAGTTAGCCATTTATCTTCATTCTCCACAAATTTTCTTTTCTCTCTTCCAATCCCTTTCTTTTCTAGACATCAGCTTTTCACATGTTGCAACCCACCCTATCTCGGGGCACCAGCTGAATTCCCCACAGGCTTGCCTCCCACACACACAGCTCACTGATTGAGCTGGGACATCTCATTTCATCTTCTGCCTTCAGACTGTGATTTACAGCACTGGCTTCCCTGTTCCTCAGGCTTTCAGTCTCAGATTGGATTACACCGTTAACCACCCAGTCTCCAACTTGCACAGCAGATTATGAGACTTCTCAGCCTTATTAATTCGGCTTTTTTGGAGAATTCTAAGACACACAGTTTCACTTAGATTCCATCCCCCCAAAAATCTGCAATCTACTTTGAGTAAGCCTTTCACCTGTGGCCAAGGATACCTAACAAAATTTGAGGGCCACTTCTCCCCAAACCAGTGCTGCTACCAGTTCTTGCCATTTATTGTCCCTAATTTGTTGTCTATAAGAGTTCTCTATATACTCAGTGCTCTTAATAAATGTTACAGCATAAAATTTATTCATTTATTTGTTAGTACTGAAACTAATAAATAAGTTGAACCTCCTTCCATTAATCCTGTAACTATCCTCATCTTCAAGTATCTATCACTTCTCAGTCTATTTCCAAAAGTTATAAATACAAAAATTAATAAATCACTAAAGTTGGAATTAGTTACATGCTCACCATTTCCTTTGGAGCATCTCTTAGAGAAAGAGGAATCATGAATAGTATCAACAAGTTAAAAAAGACATTCACTTGCCAGAGTCAAGTCAAATATCTCTTTTACTACACTATAGTCAGAGCTCTCCAGAGAAATAGAACTAGGGGCAGATACATATACATATATATATATATACACATATAAGCACATATATACACACATATAAGCATGTATATATATATACACACACACACACATACATACGTATATAAAGACTCATTATAAGGTATTGGCTTAAATGATTTTAGAGGATGCAAAGGCCCATGATCTGTCATCTGCAAGTTGGAGACCCAGGAAAGCCAGAGGTGTAGTTCAAAAACTTAAGAGCCAGAGAGCCAATAGTGTTGCAGTCTGGGTTTGAAGGCCTAAAAACCAGGAGCACTGAGGACAGAAGAAGTTCAATGTTCAGCTCAAGCGGCCAGGCAGAGTTAACTGGACCTTCCTCCACCTTCTCATTCTATTCATGCCCTTAATGGATCGCATGATGCCCAATAACACTGGGGAGGGTAATCTGCTTAACTCAGTCTACCAATTGAAATGCTAATCTTATCCAGAAACACCATCATAGCCACACCCAGAAATAATGTTTCACCAGCTACCTAGGTACCCTGTGACCCAGTCAAAGTTGACACATAAAATTAGTCATCACATTTACTTAGCAATCCCTTTCAAGGAAGTCAAACCACATTTTACAAATTAAATGCTCACAGCATAAAGTCTCCAAGATATTGTTAGAAACAAAGTATTTGCCCACATTTTACCATACAGAAAAGTGAATTACACTGAATAAAATGTGAGATAGTTCGAAAGCACCCAGAATCTGTGACAAATCTTACAAAACTGTCTACATCAAGCTGCTTCTTGGTTTTGAGGGAATACATTAAGTGTAGGAAATGCCTGCTGTCTACATTTCTGATGCCAAAATGCTCTATTTCAAATCAATAACTGAAATGGAAACCAGACCTTGCTCTTAAATATTATACATAATTTATACAGTTGGACCAAAGAAAATGAGCCTTCTCTATTTGATAAATAATATTCTGAATCTAAATTTTTTTCAATTTCAACCACATTAAACAGAAATGCAAGCTCAACATGCTATATACTCCTAGTGCTTTAGTGTATCATTTCAGAACTTACTGTAAATCCTTCAAAGCAAACAAAACTTTTAAAAGCCCACAAAACAAATATACTATCAAAAATAAAGCTTGCTTCACATATAAATTAATAAATTGACAAATTTTTAATAATTTAAAGATTATAATTTTAAAAACAATAAAAAGCTATGAAAATATAATATTGATAAATTCTCCCTCCCACTTGTGATCATCCTGAGAAAACCATACTGTTTTCATTCCCAGTTAATTACAGGGATGTCCTCAGTGCAATCAGAATAGCAAAAAAGATAGATTGGACTATAGTTGAACATTTGTTCTTTACTAAGTAACATTGGGTAGGTGACTTTTCTGACCTCAATTTACACATCTGTCAATGGAAGTCACATGTGATCATTGGTAAGGAGGGGGAATGCTTTTCTCCCTGCTTTGTTTAACATGTTCCAGTAGATCAATTATTGTAACATGTGATTCTGTCTCTGATCTACTATCCCATAGAGGAGGAACCAATGAATTATCTAAGTGGTAAAACTGGAAGCAGAAATTCCGCTTGAATAGCTCAACCTATCTCCCTCACTTCTCTTTGGGATCTACCTGCAAAGATCAGCCACCCTGGTCCTCTTGGCCTGTGTTAAATTTAGCAGACACTGACGTTTATTTAAAGCCACAAACAAAACCAAAAGAAGAGCTAAAAACAAAAATAAAAACATAAATACATGCTCGAAAATTAGGAAGATAAGCAAGAATGTGAGAAACAGTAATATAAATGAGCTAAATGTCTCCCCCTCATGTGGGGAGCCAACAGATACTGCTTAAAGTTGAAAAATTAATAAAGGTAAAAGCGTAATTGGAATTATGAAGATAATCAGCAGAGCTTAAACAAATGGTAAAAGCAAGTTGCCTTTGATAAGTGGGACTAGAGTGCTGGACCTGGGAAAAGCATTTAAATTTTTATTTCCAAATGCATTAATTGCTGTACTTGTGTAACAACAATAATTTGTCATTTTAAAGATCAAGACTGTAAATATTCAGGACAAACTGTGTCCAGAAGGAGGACCGCAGAAGCAAGAAATCTAAGCAGCATCAGATACTGGATATTATCCAAGAGATTAACTAATAAACAGGACCTCTGCTATGGTGCAGTGTCAGCACTACAGTACAAGAGTTTCAAAATATATCCTGTGGACCTTGAGCAGACCTCAGTCCTCTTCAGGGGGTCTGCAAGGTCAAAACGATTTTTATAATAATGTGAATTCATTATATGCCTTCGTCATTGTGTTGATATTGATACTAACGGTGCAATAACAATAATGGGTAAAACTGCTGGTGCTTTAGCATAAATCAAGCCAGTAGAATTAATCTGTACTATTGTATTCATCATCATCACACACTCATTTTTTAAAACAGTGTCACTTATGATTTGACAAAGCAGTAAAATTATTGATATTACATTTCCACACTACAGTATATGCTTTTTAATCTTCCGTGTGACAAAATGTGAAGTGTGCCTGAAGCATGTCTGCTACATACTGAAGTAGGTGGTTGTCTTGAACAAAAAGCCCTTGAGCAGCTGTTTGAGTTGCAAGTGGAACTAGCCACTTTATTCATGGAACATCCTTTTTACTTGAAAGAATGACAGAGAATTATGGTTATTCAGACTTGAGCAATTGGCAAATGTTTTCTTAAAACTGAACGAAGTGAGCCTCTCACTTCAACAAAAAACAATTGACAGTATTTCTTGCCAATTATAAAATTTCAGCTTTCAAGTAAAAATTAGAATTTTGTACAACTTGTATTGCTACCATGAGCTTCACAGCATACTCATATTTAAAGATCTTTCTGATGAGATTGGTGGTGATATTAAAAAACGTAATTTTCTAACATTATATAATGAAAGGTGTCAATGCTTGAAAGATCAGCATAACTCAGTAAACCATTTTCCAAAAAAGCAATGCATGAGGTCACAAAACACATATACATAGTATACACAGTATACATATACATAGCATAATCGTTATAATAGTGAAAGGTCTATTCTCAGAGTAAGATAAACCAGTAGATTTTAATGTAGTACAGTATGAACAGTTCATTGATTTATTTCAGATTCCCCATTGCAAAAATATCCTTTAAGACAATAGCACTTGTCAATTTTGAATGTAGTATCAAAGAAAAATATCCACAATTATCTGAAAAGGCTATAAATATATACTTTCTTTTCCCACATATGGGTATATAAATATATACTTTCCTTTCCCATACACATAAGGGTATGAGGCCAGATTTTCTTCACATACTTCAACAAAACAACCTATCAAAATAAATTGAATACAGAAATAGATAGGAGAATCCAATCTCTATTAAGCCAAACATTAAAGAAATTTACCAAAATGTAACACAATGCCATTCTTCTCATTTTCTTTTGTTTTGGGAAACATAGCTATTTTTTCTTTAAAACTATAGCTTTATTATGGGTTTGTTCTTGTTATTTTTTAATGTTTTTTGATTTCTCCATTTTAATTTCTAATAAATTAAATATTAAAAACTATAACTATATTATCTATATAGAGTTATCTATAATATTGATAAATTTATCTATAATATTGACAAATATAACGCTTTTGTTTTATAAACAAAAGCCCTTTGGGGTTCTCAACAATGTTTAAGAATGTAAAAGGATCCCCAGACTAAAAAGTATGAGAGCCATTGGCACGGGAGTTGGAAGTAACTTAAGTACCTAAAGCCAAGATTTACACCATAAACAATAGGCTAGAAAGAAAATAAGTGGGAAGCCAGACTACACCTCCCCTCCACCACCTTCCCACTCTACTCCCAGAATGGAGTTGCCTGGCTAGAGATGAAGGAATACTGCAAAGAGGAAAAGAGAGGTAAATACAAGTTTGGGTTTCTTCTCCCCCTGCCTTCCTCCTTGACACCAAGCTGAGCCCTAAAAATGGAGGATGAGAGATCTTTAAGTCTGAGGATCAAACAGTAGAGAAAGCTGTGCCCTACTTTCCATTTAAAACTCTGCAAAGCAGCAACCTCCTCCATGTACTCTGCCCACCAATGGTGAAGGCCCTCCCTCCAAGTAGTAGAGATAGCTCATGGTATCCTAGGTATAAATACCTAGGTTTGCACAAGCTCCACAGTGGCACAGGAGAACACATAAAAGTTCCATTTCTCCAGATAAGCTGCAGGAATCACCAAGAACAGCCTTTTAAATCCAAAGGGACCTGGCAGCTGGGACAAAGACGGCACTGAATAACCTGCACAGATTGATAACCACGGGCCATGAAAGGAGCCTAGACCGTGGAATCTAGAGATCACTTTACAAAGACTGAACCTGTTGAGGTTCATCCAATGCCAGCAGAGGAGAGATGATGGCTGAGAACAGATGTTACCCTACCACTTCATGTCCACTGCCATGACCACCTTTGGAAGAAATGGAGAGAACAATCTTGAATTTGACTGGGTTTTCCTAAAAGATATTTAAAAATCATATCTTGAATGGGGACAATTATTAAAAACTAAAGAAAGCTCTATTTTGGACAGGTTGTGAATTACGGAATTTTTACGCACTACATAAGCATTACATTTCAGGTCCAATTAGCAACAATGGATACTCAGGGAAAAAGGGCATTCAGCTAGGGTTTGAGGTTAGTGATAGGCTCTGCCTCAGTTAAGATGATCCAGTGTACACACAGTGATGTAGTCAGGGTTGAGTCTGCAGGTGAGGTACATCTGTGGATTACCATCTTCCTCCAAAAAACCTATTCCATTCTTGTGGTAGACACACTCTAAGAGTGATGATGCCTTTATATGATCCTATCTCCTTGAGCGTAGGCAAGAACTGTGAATACTATAGGATAGTGAATCCCTTGGTTAGCAAACCCCACATTTGATCTGTCAAGAAATCCTGTTGGCTCAATCTTCACTTCTATCCAAAACCAACCACTTCTCACCAAATCCAGAGCTGCCACCTCATTCTAAGATGCCATAATCAGCTGGGTGCAGTGGCTCACGCCTGTAATCCCAGCTCTTTGGGAGGCCAAGGTGAGTGGATCACAACGTCAGGAGATTGAGACCATCCTGGCCAACATGGTGAAAGCCCGTCTCTACTAAAATTCAAAATAAAAAATTAGCCGGGTGTGGTGACACACACCTGTAGTCCCAGCTACTCAGGAGGCTGAGGCAGGGTACTCACTTGAACCCAGGAGGCGGAAGTTGCAGTGAGTCAAGATCGCGCCACTGCGCTCCAACATGGCGACAGAGCAAAACTGTGTCTCAAAAAAAAAAAAAAAGTAAGATGCCATAATCTTTATCCTGGTTATCCTCCCTACTTCCAGGTATCTATACTACAATCCGCTATCAACCCAACATCCAGGGTAATCCTGAGAGGTGACAGCGTGCTGGCAGCCCTCACAGCCCTCACTCGCTTTCGGCGCCTCTTTGGCCTTGGCGCCCATTCTGGCCGCGCTGAGGAGCCCTTCAGCCTGCCGCTGCACTGTGGAAGCCCCTTTCTGGGCTGGCTGAGGTCGGACGGAGCAGGCTCCCTCAGCTTGCCGGGAGGCTGGAGGGAGAGGCGCGGGCGGGAACCTGGGCTGCGCGCGGCGCTTGCGCGCCAGCGCGAGTTCCGGATGGGCGTGCGCTCCGCGCGCACCGCACTCGGAGCGGCTTGGCCAGCCAGCCGGCCCCGCCGGCCCCGCCGGCCCCGCCGGCCCCGCCAGCCCCGGGCATTGAGGGGCTTAGCACCCGGGCCAGCAGCTGCGGAGGGTGCGCCGGGTCCCCCAACAGTACCGGCCCACCGGCGCTGCAATCGATTTCTTGCTGGGCCTTACCTGCCTCTCCGCAGGGCAGGGCTCGGTACCTGCAGCCCTTTATGCCTGCGCCTTCCCCTACGTTGGCTCCTGCGCGGCGGGAGCCTCGCCAACGAGCGCCGCCCCCTGCTCCACCGCGCCCAGTCCCATCCACCGCCCAAGGGCTGAGGAGTGCGGGCACACTAGGCGAGACTGGCAGGCAGCTCCACCTGCGGTCCAGGTGCAGCACCCACTGGGTGAAGTCAGCTGGACTCCTGAGTCTAGTGGGGACTTGGAGAACCTTTATGTCTAGCTAAGGGATTGTAAACACACCAATCAGCACCCTGTGTCTAGCTCAAGGTTTGTAAATGCACCAATCAGTGCTCTGTGTCTAGCTAACCTAGTGGGGACTTGGAGAACTTTTGTGTCTAGCTCAAGGATTGTAAACGCACCAATCAGCACCCTGTCAAAACGGACCAATCAGTGCTCTGTAAAACAGACCAATCAGCTCTCTGTAAAATGGACCAATCAGCAGGATGTGAGTGGGGCCAGATAAGGGAATAAAAGCAGACTGCCCTAGTTAGCAGTAGCAACCTGCTCCCCTGGGTCGTCTTCCACAGTGTGGAAGCTTTGTTCTTTTGTTCTTTGCAATTATTCTTACTGCTGTTCACTCTTTCCGTCCACACTGTGTTTATGAGCTGTAACACTCCCCATGAAGGTCTGCAGCTTCACTCCTGAAACCAGCCAGACCACGAACCCACCAGAAGGAAAAAACAAGCTGTGAGACCAGGAAGAAACTCCCAACACATCCGAACATCAGAAGGAACAAACTCTGCACACGCTGCCTTTAAGAACTGTAACACTCACCAGGAGGGTCCGTGGCTTTGTTCTTGAAGTCAGTGAGACCAAGAACCCACCAATTCCAGACATAATCCTTTTACAAATTAAATCAAAGCACTTTAATTCCTGCAATAGCTCTACTTTTCATGCTACGGTCCTTACAGTGGCCTGCAAGGCCTTACATGATCTGGTGTTCATCATCTTTCTAACCGCAGCTCCTCTTTTTCAAACTCTCTCATTCTGCAACAGTTGCGCTGGCTCCCTTGCTGACTATCTTATTTAAGACATTCATGTTAACATGCCCACAAATATCGATGTGGCTAACTTCTACACTGTAGTTCAGTCTTTGCTCAAATGTCATGTTCTCAATAAGGCCTACCCCGACAACCTTACATAAAATTTCATCCCTTCCTCCCTTCCCTGACTCCTGATTCCTATTACTCCGAACTAATCTTTTTTGAACCATAGCACTTATACAATCTTATAACTAATTCTGTAGTTTACCAATTTTATTAGATCTTTTGTCTTCTCCTACTTGAATAAGCTTCTCGAAAGCAAACTATTTGTCTGTTTTCTTTCACCAATATATCCCCACATCGATGGGTCTAGTCTCTGAAATAATAAGTGCTCAATAAATACTTGTTGAATTAATTTAACAATAAGTAACTGGAAAAGACAGATGACAGTTTTAACATACATACGTTCTTATATTTAAGTGCTAGAAAAAAGTATAACTTTTCATAAAAATCAATAAATTTGATTAACAAAAATATATATTTCCCCAATCATACAAAGACTTAAAACTGTCTTCTAAATAACAAAAAATAAATTCAATTTTAAATAATAATTAAAATTAGCAAAAAATTATAAAATGTAGGACAAAAAAACAAAACCTCTAACTTTTAAATGATAATTACCAGATAATTCTTATAAGTTATCCTAACAATAATACCAAAAGGAAGATACTGCTGGTTTCCTTCTACAGATGAGGAAACAGGTTTGGAATGGATAGATAATTTTCCCAAGGTCACACAAGTAGCAAAGCCCAGACTTATTTTATACCTAGTATCATTTTTCTCCCTTTACACACAACACCAGTTAAGAGCATGGGCTCTGAGCCAGTGAGACTACATTCAAATCCACTTCAAACCTTAGGTTAATTACATTATTTCTCTGTGCCTCAATCTATTCATCTGTAAATTAGAGACAATAATTGTATAGCGCTCATACAATTGTTAGGATTAAATGAGTTAATGGGCATGTAAGTACTCAATAAACATTAGTTATCACCATTACTACTATCTCCCTTAGAGACTATAAATAATTGTAGTCAGGTGCAGTGGCTCACACCTGTAATCCCAGCACTTTGGAAGGCTGAGGTGAGCAGATCACCTGAAGTGAGGAGTTGGAGACCAGCCTGTCCAACATGGCGAAACCCCATCTCTGCTAAAAATACAAAAATTAGCCAGGCATGGTGGTGTACACCTGTAATCCCAGCTACTCGGGAGGCTGAGGCAGGAGAATCACTTGAACTCTGGAGCCGGAGGTTGCAGTAAGCCGAAATCTGCCACTGCACTCCAGCCTGAGCAACAGAACAAGACTCTTTCTCAAAAAAAAAAAAAAAAAAAAAAAGATACTGTAAATAATTATTTTCAGAACCCTTTTGTGTTATTTTATATAATTTACCTTCTTAGTCCTTTTCAGTAAGTTCTGTTCAGTGCTATAAAGAATGGTGGGTATTTCAAAATTCGTATGACTTTTATCAAATTTAAGTCCTCAATTCCAGAGATTTCTTTCAAGACCTTCTGTTTTCTAAGAAATACTGCCCATTTACATAAATTATCATCCTGATAAAAGGGTTTTAAACTAGAGAAATACAAAAGTCACTTATCTGGTTCTATTCTACTTAGTTTTCTATAGTTTTACTTATATAATTAAGAAATAACTACTAACACATCTTACATATTCAGTTGAAGGTTTTTTTAACGATTGTTCATTTGGAGATAAAATATATTTATTTTTCTCTCTATAGTGTAAGTATGACATTTATTTTAAACTTTTTGTTTGAAATTTTACAAAGATGGCAGAAACAAATCTATAGATCAATCATATTCCTGAATAAAGAGGCACAATTCTCAAGGCAATGTTAGCATGCAGAATCCAGAAACAGGTTACAGGTAGAATACACGGTGACAGAGTGAACTTTAAAGAGTGAATATGGAAAGGCTGCTTAAGCACTGTCCCAGGAAGGCAGAAATTAATCTATTCGTTTATGACTTTTTAAATAGACCTTTTGAGGGTGTATGATTAGCTACTGTAAAACTCACCCAGGTGAAGTGTACATCTCATAACTGCTGAGTCATTAATGGAATTGAATAGCCATCATGGCGATCTGATGTCAGAAGATCTCTGACACCCAGATAGAAGGCTGATAGACGAGGTTCCTCATGCCCATCTGAAGATAAGCCCTGCCCCCAACCCAGCCCCAGTCAACCATTGATCTGTTTTCTGCCACTATAAATTTGCCTTTTTTGAACATTTCATATCAATAGATTCATACAGTATGTAGTCTTTTGTGTCTGGCCTCTTTTCACTTAGTGACATGGTTCTGAGTTTCATCTATAGCATGTATCAGCCATAGCATGTTTTTTTAAAAAAACTTTTATGTTAAATTCAGGGGTATATGTGCACCATGTGCAGGTTTCTTACAAAGGTAAACGTGTTTCATGGGAGTTTGTTGTACAGATTATTTCATCACCCAGGTACTAAGCCTACTACCCAATAGTAATTTTTCCTGATCCTCTCTCTCCTCCCACCCTCCGCCCTCAGGTAGGCCCAGTGTGTACTGTTCCTCTCTATGTGTCTATGTGCTCTCATCATTTAACTTAAATTGGATTTATTCTTATATAGCATCTGAAGTCTTTTATTTTATGTTTTTTATTTTCTATTTTTTTGGAGATGCAGTCTCACTCTGTCACCCAGGCTGCAGTGCAGTGGCACAATCTCGGCTCACTGCAACCTCCACCTCCCAGGTTCAAGTGATTCTCGTGACTCAGCCTCCTGAGTAGCTGGGATTACAGGCACCTGCCACCACGCCTGGCTAATTTTTGTATTTTTTGGTAGAGACAGTGAAGACCTATTCCAGTTATAAATACTAACTAATAGGAATTAGTTTCAAAGTTTGCCATAGAATTTTCTCTCTGAAATGAATTCCATTATAAAATTTGAAATATAGTCCTACTGCAGCGGGGAGACTTAATTTAAACCTTTTGGCAAAGACAGAAGTAAGATATGCCTGAGGCCAAAAGAGTTAGTCGACTTTGCCGTAATATACTAAGCTACATTCAAAAAAGTTTGTCAGTTTTGCTTAAATGTACTACCCTGCATTCAGTTTTCCTTCTGTGCATTATGTATAATTTCCCAGAATTCTTTTTCACTTTTATCATCCTGGCTTCCTCATTCAACAAACGTTTCATTGAGCATGTTCCAAAGTACTACTGCAGGTAAGATGAATATGACTACATTCTTGCTCTCCAGTAGACTGGGCAGAAATATTTTATTTCTCCAACAGAATCATTGTCTAGTTTGATATACAGCACATTAACAGTGTATTAACTACTTCAGACAGTAAGAAATGAATTAAATCTCTAATTGATGAATTCAGTATGTTAAAAATCTGTATATCAAGTTCACATATTAAAAAGGTCTGGTGTATTCCAATGGTATGTTTAGAATATGCATCTGGAGAAAGTTGTTCCTTTCTGGTAGAACCTGAAGTTTTCAATATTCACTGTAGACATTCATCATATAAAACTAGAGTCCGGAGGATAGGCTTTTAGAGATACTAGATATGCTGACATTTTCATGTTATTATCCACATATACATTAATACATGCATGCACAATGAACAAATGTATTTAATTCAAAGGGCTTTAAACACATACCTAAATAATAAGGTAACAAATTCAAAGGGGTTTAAACATATACCTAAATAATAGTGTAACAGAGCCATCTAGTGGCCACATAAAAACTGTTGTTTCATGTGATTTTGTTTCGTTCCATCAAGTTTTACATAAACGTAAGCTTATCTTCCCACTAATACAGATATTTATAATGCTTATAGATAATGGGCCAAAGTAATTTGGAGCTGGGGTACTAGAGTAAATGTTTGACATCCTAAGACATCTATAATCTATATTGTGTGTAGAAAAAGGAGAATTTTAACAAGTGATCATTAAATTTTCAAATTATCTTAATAGATATGGGATGAAAGCATTAGATGTTTTTAAATTGTTAGTTTACGAATACTCCAAAACAAGATCTTCTCTTTTAATATGCCATATTAAATGTTAAAATAAATAACACTCTTATTTTGCATAAAGGCAAGTAAGCCAAAAAAAAAAAAAAAAGCCTCACTAGGAAATAGACTAAAGCAAGGACCACAAGCCATCTTCGAAAGAAAGAAAGAAAAAGTCAAGCTTTTGAGATGTTAAATATTTAATGAAACATAAGTGCAGAATCTCACTGACGTGCAAGCTTCTACAACCAAGTCAGGTGTTCACTCTTGAAGTGCTGGAGGCCAGTTTGAGATCATAGAACACATAGGCAATCCAATTTTTCAGGCTAAACCATAAAAGGCTCACCATGTTGCTTGCCAAACTTTTCAATAAATTTATATTATAAATGTTTCACAATGTCAAACACTTACTCTAAAATCCCAGCTCCAAAATTCTTGGATCACCATCACCTCAAAACTCATGGATCCAACTTAAACCACATTATCAATGTCCCTCACTGTTCTCAAGTATTAGCATCTCTTCTTGTCTAACTTAAATGTCATGGTAAATCAATATAACCAGTCCCTTGCATGCATTCCTTTTCCCTTATATCACTTTGCTCACTCTCTTGGCAAACTACAACTTGGTTAACTCCAACTCCCTGTCAGCTCCATACCAGCACCTATGCAGTTGAGCATGATGAAGAGAAAATACACAATCATGCTAGAGATTTGACTTTGAATTCATTACAAGAACTCAAGTGAGCTCCTAATGTGACCGGGGAAACCCACTACTTTTCCAAGTCTATTGACGCCATCTCCTGATTATATTTTTTCCTCTCTCCTCAAATTTCCAACACCCTCTCCCCGATCCTCACTCTCGGTTGATGGCCTGGTTTCCTATTACCCCGGAAAAAAACATTAGTAGATGAGAACATTCAAAGTTCACACCACCCACTCATCCACAAGCACCTGTACCCATGTACTCCTATTTCTATAGATGAACTGCCTAAACTATTATCTTAGGGTAACCCCTACTTTTGTGCACTAGATCCCATCTCATTTCCTAAGCAGTTCATCAAATCTCTGCTGCATCATCAATTTTTCCATTTCGACTGGATCTTTCCCATCAGAATACAAACATACTTTAAGTTCTCCTATCCTTTAAAAATGACCCATTCTTGATCCCACATCCCTTTCCAGATATTGCTGCATTTTTCTTCCTCTTTACAGTGTAACTCTTCAAAATAGTTGTTCCGAATCCATGATTTCCAATACTTCTCCCGTTCTCTCTGAAATTACTCTTAACAAGGTCCCAAGTGACCCTCATATTGCTAACTCCAATGGTCATTTCTCAACTTCCATCGTACTTGTGTCATAAACAATTGACCACTTTCTTTTGAAAAACTTTTTTGACTTTTAAGGTATCACACTCTGCTGGCTTTTCTCCTTAAATTACTTCTCAACATCCTTTGCAGGTTCCTACTGTTTTTCCTGGTAGATTAATATTGACAGGCTCCAAGGCTCAGTTTCTTATCCTATTTTCTTTCTTTCTTTCTTTTTTTAAGAGATGGGGTCTCCGTTTCATGCTCAGGCTGGAGTGCAGTGACATGAGCATAGCTCACTGCAGCCCCGAATTCGTGGGCTCAAGCGATCCTCCTGCCTCAGCCTCCCGAGTAGCTGGGACTACAGGTGTGTGCCACCACACCTGGCTAATTTTTTTAAAAAAATTTTTGTAGAGACGGAGTTTCCCCATTTGCCCAAGCTGGTCTCAAATTCATAGGTTCAAAAGAGTCTTCTCTCTCAACCTCCTAAAGTGATGGGATGGGATTACAGATGTGAGCCACTGCACCTGGCTTCTTATCCTACTTTTTATCTATCCTTCCTCCCTTGGTACAATTATCTGATCTCATGGCTTTACATACCATCTATAGTTTGACAATTCACATATTTCTTTCTTCAGCCCAAACCTCTCCCCAGACCTCCATATTCATATATTGAACTCTCTACTCAATATTTCCACTTGGATGCCTAAAAATCATCTCAAACATAACATACAAAACTGTGCTCCTAAATACTTCTCCCCGAAAACCTGCTCTTCCTGCAGTCTCCATCTCAGCAAATCACCAAAAACGTTAGTCATTTTTCTCATAGCCTATAATCCCTTTATCTTATATACTTTACTATATCCAATCTGTCAGCAAATACTGTCAGCTCTACAATAAAAATATTTCCAGAATTGAATCATTTATTTCTTTCACTGCTACCACTAACCCAACACGATTCGCTCATCTTATTATTGCACTACCCTAACTGTTTTCCCTGTTCTACCATTATCTCCATCGCTACCCTAGAATTTTTCTAAACAGAGCTTTGAGAGAGAACATGTAAATCCTAAGTTAGATCATGTCTTTCTACTCAAAACTCTCCAAAGGCTATCCAACTTATTCCAAAAAACTAAAAACTGTATAATGACTTATAAGGCCATAGGTAGCCTATCATTACCTTTCTAACTTCACTTCCTACTTGCTTACCTCATTCCAGCCAAACTGGTCCAAATTTTATTCTTCAAACATGCCAAGCTGAGTTATCTATTCTTTCGTAACAAATTATCCCAAAATGTAGTAGCTTACAACAGAATTTATTATCTCACACACTTTCTGTAGGTCAAGAATCCACGTGTGGCTTAGCTGGATCCTCTGCTACAGTGTCCCTCCCAGGCTGCCATCAACAGCTGGGGCTATAGTCATCTCAGGGCTCAACTGGGTAGGGATCCACTTCCAAGCTCATTCATATGGTTGTTGACAGAATTCAATTCCTCATGGACTACTGGTCTGATAGCCTCAGTTCCTTGTGGGATGTTGGCCAGAGGCAACTCTGTGTTCCTTGCCACATGGGCCTCTCCAACATAGCAGCTTGCTAGATCAAAGCAAGCAACACAGAAAGACACAAGAGGAAGTGGTAGCAAAACCCAAGTCAGGTTTTTATACCTGGTCTCACATTTCACCACTTTGCCATTCAAGAGATTACATAAAGGAAGGAATAACATGAGGTGGGGTCACTGGGAACTTTGCCTACTGTATCAAGTATGGCCCCAATGAGAAAGCATTGGTTGCTTCGAATATTCCTCTTCTAAATGTCTGCATGTTTTGCTCCCTCATGTTCTTCAAATTGTTGAACTTGTGTCACTTTCTAATGACATTTCCCCTGAACACCTTTTTAAAATTGTAATTCCTACCTTCCAAACACTTCTCATCTTCTGTGCTCTGTTTTTCTCCACAGCACTTATTGACGTTAACATACCATATAATTTACATATTGTGATTGGCTTCTACTTTAGTTTAGCTAAGCTAGTCCTACATTTCCCTTCCCTTCCCTGAATAATTCCAGGTTCAGAAAGACCACAGGAGACATTTTGTATGAGACCTGGCAAATGAAAGTAAAGCAGCATACACTTTTTACACTTGGAAGGTCAGTGTGGGGCATCAGGCAATGTTGCAGATCATGCAAGTTATCACTTATCTACTAATTGTCTTGTAAGTGTGGGGCAGTAGCCAGATCTATAGCTTCTTCAGTCATCCCAGATCTTCTGTTTCAACTTCAACAATCCCTAAGTCTGTGACAAAGGGCATCAGCTTCTCTTGCAGATCACCTCCATCATCAAAGCTAAACCCTTGAAACCAGGAAGAGATTGGTCCTGATTCTAGTTCATTCTCATGGATTACAGCTCATTCTTATAGATGCCAATTTTCCTTGGTCCCTCCACTGCACAATTGTGTAAGGGCAGATTCTACATATATGATTTTAATCATATGTATTTCCTAGTAGTTCTGGTTCTGATAGAACTCTAATACTCTTATTTGCATCTGTTTTCTGCCACTAAAATGTAAGCTCCATGAAATTTTTTAAAATTCTATTTTGTTTAACTCTTTCTAGCCACAGCATCTATGACAGGACCTGGGATATAGTAGAAACTCACTATTTAGTGATGAGAATTTTTTTTAATGTACAGTACAAAGAATAAGTATTAAGGATGGCAAAAATGAGATGAGACCAATATTTTCTAATGTTCTAAAAGAAAGATTACTATAAAAAATAATAAGAACTGAGATGCATCTTAAAGGATGGGTAGGAAGAATGGGTAGAATATTCTGTTCTATGAAATAGCATGAACAAAAATAGGAATGAGCATGCTAAGTGTAGCATACATTGTATGTTGGCCTGGGATGAGGAATTTTACTTGATAATCAGTAGGAAAGTCATTACACTTTCTATAACAAGTGCTTAACATGTAGAAAATATTTCCAGAAATTTAATCTTTCATTAATATACTTAGTTGATTGGAAGAGAGAATTAGAAATGTAGGGAGACAGCTCAGACATATTATCTTAGATTAGCAGTGTGATATGGTTTGGATTTGGATTCATGTCCCTGCCCAGTGTCGAACTGTAATCCCCAGTGTTGGAGGAGAGGCCTGGTGGGAGGTGATTGGATCATTGATTTGCCCTTGGTGTTCTTGTGATAGTGAGTTTTCACGAGATCTGGTTATTTAAAAGTGTGTAGCACCTCCCTCTGCTCTCTCTTCCTCCTTCTCTGCCCATGTAGGATGTGCCTGCTTCCCCTTCCGCCATGACTGAATGTTTCCTGAGGCCTCCCCAGCCATGCTTCCTGTACAGACTGTGGAACCATGAGACAATTAAACTTTTCTTTACAGATTACCCAGTCTCAGGTAGTTCGTTATAGCAATGTGAGATCAGACTAATATACAATGTAACAATAGAGAAAAGGTAACTATAAAAATAATGTAAACAGTTGTAACTTGGCCACTGTAGAAATCATTAGTGCTATAATAATATATGGAAATACTTCCGATTATCTTCCTTCTAAGCACACAGTAGGATTCCATTTCCCCAGGCTTTTGGAGTTAGGTGTGGCCATGGAACTTGCTTTAGTCCATAAATATGAGTCAAAGTAACATATGTCACATCAGAATGGAATCCTTTAAGAACATAATGACTATTTTCCCTTCTCCCTTTATGTTGCCTAGAACCATTACAAATGGTGAAGGCCTCATTAGCCTGGTCTCTAACATGAACATAAGCATGACAAGAAACAAACCTCTGTTGTTTTAAGCCACAGAGATTTTGGATCTTCTGTAACTGCAACACAACTTCATCCATCCTGACTGTGACACTTTTAGAATATGTCAACAAAATTTTATACTCCCCTCAAGATGGGCTAATTTCCCTCCCCTTGAATGTGAGCTGGCATTAATAACTAACTTCTAACAAGTGATGGTGTGTAGGCCACAATAAAAAGTGTTGGAGCTTCCTCTCTTGAGTCACTCACTCTGAGGAAAGCCAGCTGCCACGAGAATCATGAGGACAGTCAAGCAGCCCTATGGAGAGATTCACATGCTGAGGAATTGAGGCTTCCTGCCAACAATGAGCATTAACTTGTCAGGTCTGTGAATGAGCCACCTTGAAAGAGAATCCTGCCGCACCAGCCCCAGTCAAGCCTTCAGATGGCTGCAATGCCAGTCAACATCCTGACTGCAACCTCACAAGAGACACTGAGCCAGTTAAGCTGCTCTTAGATTCCTGACCAACAAAAACTATTTGAGATAGTAAGTGCTTATTTTTTTTAAGCTACTAGGCTTTAGGCTAATTTGATATACAGCAATCGATAACTAATACATTGGTTGATACAAAAATATATCAAATACTGAAAATAAAGGATAGGGAAAAATAAGAACTAATTTCTTTGCTTTGAACTTTGAATGATTTGGAAAACATTGTAATGGCACTAACTGTAAGTTACTCAATTATATTCTCAAGTCTTGAGGCAAAGGCCATGTCTGCTCAATAAACATTTGCTGGAGTCTAGTAAATGTTTAACAACTGAACAAGATGTTCAGAACTGACAAGAATATTTTAATATAGATAGGAGGGAACGTCCATCTCCTCTCTTTTGGACACTATGCTTTTTTTTAACACTAGATCATACTGCAATACACTATACTTTTATTACTGCAGCAAAACCAATTTTTACAGCAGAAGTATCACGCTGCTAGTATACACTGAAGTTTAGATTTCCTAAGTGTTTTAAGATAGAAATAAGTCCACAGGTTATTTCCTCACTATATTTTCTCCTATTCATCTCAGCATTCATATGACAGATGTGCCATTCTATGTTAAATTTTTCTGATGACTACCAGTTTCAACACTAAACCACAAAAGGAAAAAAGATATAGTGCAGGGAAAAGCATTGTTGAAGAATAAATATTCTATAATGAACTAACTGTTCACTCCATGTATCAAAAGCAGAACTGAAATGTTACCTAGCCATCATTTGATCAGTTCTAACAGGTTCACCTTGCATTCTATCTTTAAAATCCTTAGGCTGGGCACAGTGGCTTGCACCTGCAATCCTAGCATCTTGGGAGGCCGAGGAAAGAGGATTACTTGAGCCCAGGAGCACAGGAGATCAGCCTGAGGGCAATATAGTGAGGGCTTGTCTTTCAAAAAAAAAACCTTAAAAAAAAATTAGCCAAGTGGTGGCACACGCCTAGCAGGAGGCTCGCTTGAGCCTAGGAGGTGGAGGTTGCACTGAGCCAAGATCATGCCACTGCACTCCAGGCTAGGCAACAGAGCAAGAATGTTTCTAAATAAATAAATACATAAAATAAAATCCTTAAGCCAATCTTCATTTACCAACCAATTTTTAATTCTTTTATTTGTTACCACATTGTCTCTCCTGAATATCCTGAGGCTCAAAGCCTTGGTTTGAATACAGCTAAATTCACTGGGTTTGATCTCAAGTCAAACTTAGAAATACTGTCATCTCAGCCACAAATTTCACACTAAAGTAGATAGAAACCACTACTAAATCACTACTTTGTCTTAAAATGAAAGTATAATAGACTGTAAGGTTATAATTGCTTTTTTAAGTTAAACTTTGTTTTACATTTACAGAAAATTTGCAAAAATGGAGTCCCCACACACCCTTCATCCAATTTCCCCTACCATTAATATCTTACAATACCATGGTATATCTGTCACAATAAAGAAATCGGTATTGGCACTATTACCTAAATTCCACACTTTGTTCAGATTCGCTAGTTTTCCATTAATGTCCTTTTTCTGCTGGAGATCCCAGCCAGGATACCACATTACATTTAATCATTATGCATCATTTTCTCTGGCATAATAGTTTCTCAGACTTTTCTTGTTTTTGAGTAGTGATTAGGTAATTTGTAAAATGTACATCAGTTTGGTTTCGTGTGAATTTTTCCTCATGGTTAGTCTAGAGTATGGGCTTTGAGGAATAAAAACATGGAGGTGAAGTATCCTCATCACATGGTAACAGAGTACACATTATCAACATGCCGTATCACTGATGTTAAATATTGATCACCTGGAATCCGTAATGTGTGCCACTTTTCACCAAAGTTCAGCTTTCTCCCCTTTCCTTACTCTACCGTTTGAAAGCAAGTTACTAAGCACAGCCCACAATAAAGTTGGTGCTGGTATCAGAAAGGGGAATTAAACTCCATCTCCTGGAGAGAAATGGCTTTTTAAAGTAAACATAAAACCTTTTTGATTTCAGAAACATATTGAGTACTTCAAAGCATTCAGTAATGCAACTGACTGTTCATATAATGAAAGTCGTTCTGCTAGGCACTTTAAATAAGAATTAGACATAGTCCTTCACCACAGTTTATAATAAAGACACCACAAGAAAAATGTGAGTTAAGTACTATAGTATGTTAAAAAAAAAAAAGGAAAAAATCAGATTCAGTTGAAGTAATGAAAATTTTCATAGAACAAGCGATATTTGAGCAAAGCACTGAAAGCAGAGTAGAATTTTGACAGATAAAAATAGATGAGAATGTAGTCAAGATGGAGAAAAGATCATAAAATATGGGGGTAGAAAAGAACAGATTTTCTAAAGTCCAGTTTCAGAGAAAACACAAAGTTCTAGTCAAAGGCCAGGACACACGGGTGCACACAAGTGTGCATGCACACATGCTGTCATTCATGTTCATTGGTGTTCTAACAACTTAAGCCAATGGAAACATTAATTTCAAATCTTCAATCAGACTTTTTACGTTAGCATAAATGCGTGGTGTTTTTGGGCCAAACTGTGCTTCCCAAAACTCATATGTAGAAGCCCTTATGCCCAGTAACTCTGAATATGACTGTATTTGGAGATGGGGTCTCTAAAGAGGTAATTAAGGTCAAACGAGTTCATTAGGGTGGGTCTTAATCCAATTCGGCCAGTGTCCTTTTAAGAAGAGGCAATTGAGACAGACAGGTTCAAAAAGAAAACGATATGAAGATACAGGGAAAAAACTGCCATACACAAGCCAAGGAGAGAGGCCTCAGAAGAAACAATCTAATGACACCTTGATCTCAGAATTCCAACCTACAGAACTGTGACAAGTTTCTGTTGTTTAAGCCACCTGGTCTGCGGTATTTTGTTATGAGAGTCCTAGCAAACTAATAAAGATAATTATTTAGATTTAAATAAAATGTAACTTGGCAGAACTCCCTCCTGTGATTCAGTATGCAAGCCTTGTTATCTTTTCGGTTCATTAGTGGAATGAAGTGAGTGAACTAAGAAGACAAAGTAAGATAGGGTGAAATATGGTGAGCATTAGAAGCAGCTCTATTATCTCAAATAAAAATGTGTCTCCTATAAGCTTGTCCATTCCAACCCGAATAGCAGTTACTGCTCTAATTAAATCTTTCCGCCCAAAAGTATGTAATGACTTCATGTTTTTGCAGATCTCCACTGTACTTTATTCACTCGTCTTGGTACTTTTTCCTTAACAGCAATTGGTACAATGTGCTGCTCCAAATGGTCCAGCACTAAGTAAAAACTTCACCTGGTTTGTTTCATACAGGAGGAAAACGAAAACAGAAAAGAAATGTAGTGTTCTTTTAAAAGCATGTGTCTAACAAAACTATTCCTAAAGGTTGGATATTCCACTTTACAATGGCGGTAGCTCTATTTCATTGCATCCTCAAGGCAATGTACAGCGGGTAAGACTGAGGCGTTCCGCTTTCAGGAATTAAGAGTCCAAGGGCGGCCAGATGTGGGCAACAAACTGCGGGTCAGGGTCAGACTGCAACATGGGAAACGTGCACACGCGCATGAAACCGGGTGTCTTCTAGGCTCATCGGGTCTAACATCCTTTCATTTTTTTTGAGAAGGAAACTCGCTCTGTCGCCCAGACTGGAATGCAGTGGCGCGATCTCAGCTCACCATAACTTCCGCCTCCCGGGCTCAAGAGATTCTCCCACCTCAACCTCCCGAGTAGCCGGGACTACAGGCGCTCACCACCACACCAGGCTAATTTTTGTATTTTTAGTAGAAACGGGGTTTCGCCATGTTGGCCAAGCTGGTCTCCAACTCCTAACCTCAAGTGATCCGCCCGCCTCGGCCTCCCAAAGTGCTGGGATCACAGACGTGACCCACCGCGTTCGGCCCCTTTTTCCAATATTGTCTAAAATAAGTATCCTAAACAGGAAATACCAAAAAAATCCCCCACGCTTTCGTGACCTACACCGGTAAGCGTCAGGATCTTTGGCTATGCGAGAACCTTTTGGTTCTCGTATGTGCGCATGCGTCTGGATCCGGAGCCAGGTGACCCGCTCAGACGTGGACCATGGGCGGGGGAGGGGGGAAAGGAGCCGCGGAGGGGGTGGTCGACGGAACAGGTGGAGCCGCGGCGGGGCTAGGCGGGGCGGGGAGTGAAACAGCATAGGCTCCGCCCCTCGCGGCTCTTCCCCCGGAATAGCGTCATCAGTTCTATAAGAGAGCGTGTGCTGGAGGCCTCGGCCTTTCACATTCAGGAAGCGTCGGGATTAGGTGAAAGTACGTAGTTGTCTTTCGTAAGTTAAAATGATAATTGGGCCGAAACTTACTGCCTTACCTAAAAGGCAGCGCAGTCAGGATATTGGTAGGTCGGGGGCGGCTTTGGAAACCCTTAAGTTTACAAGCATGCGCGGACTTGAGTGCTCATTAGGTCGCCGGGCGTCCACGTGCAGCCCTGGACCCTGAACCCCGGCGTGCGTGGGCCGTGGGCCCTCGGGGAAAGGTTCCGTGCACTCGGGGACTCCGGTGAAGCCTGTTCCGCCGTCTGTGTCATGTGGCCATCTTGAGTCTACTCTGTCGCTCTTGTGCCATAGCACCCCGAGAACCGTCAGTTTGAGCCAGATGGTGAGTAATAACCTGTAGCAGTTTGCTTGCTGGTTAATTCTGGATTGTGAATCTCCATGTATCTTTGGGACCTGTCAGCCGTGGCAGTCTCCCTTCCTAGCCATGGAAGAGCATATTCTTGTTTATTGGCAAAGCTGTCACCATTTAATTGGTATCAGATTCTGACTTGCACAAGTAACATTATTCACTGTTAAAAACCTAGAGGGTGCCGGGTTATTAGGCAAACTTTTCTAAACCGTTGTTCAATGTTTCTAGGAAGCTGAGCTGAACACATTACGATGGATGATGGAAACATAAGGTACATTTCTTTTTTGATATTTCTGAGTTAATCTGAAACGCCTTAGCGCCAGGACGTTGGAAAGCTAAAGTTGGCCCGTTTTGCTGGCTTTTGTAGTTTGAGTTAACAACCAACTGAATTAGCTGATAAGATCTCAAAACAGTGAGGTAAGTACACAGCTCGGAGTTTTATAATGCTTTTTTTCTCTTGCAGACTATCAAGAAATCCAAGTGGTAATGGGCGAAGTTTATTCAGCATCCGGCAATGGACTTATCGTAGTTGGGGAAACGGGTGTTCCGAATAATATCCTGGAAGTTATCAGGACACCTATTTTAAATATAGGCCTGAATTTTGTAAAGTAATATTTAAGGTGGTCCGTGATAATTAAATAAAATGCTTAATTCATGTGGCTGGCTACTCATTGTTCCTTGACTGATTAATAGACGGAAAGGTAGTTAATAGCATAATACCTCCTATTTAGTGTTACACGCTCATATGGAAGTAGTGTGAGTACAGTTCTAAGGTAATTGCAGCCTTTGTGAAAAATGTAAAATATAAAAATTACCAGGTTACCCCCAAGGGAGACAGCAGAGTCTTTTTAAACCATACAAAAATTTAAGGCAGTTATACAAGGTGAAAAATTATTTATTTATTTACACAAATATGCACAGAACACTTGTATCTTTCAAAAGTCACACTTAAGACATAGTAAAAGCATGTTGTATGAACCACGTATTCTTAAGGATTGAGCAAACTGCAGGCTGCTTGCTGCCTTTTAGGTTTGCCAGTCCCTGATCTACTTGAAACATAGATGTTGCTTGCTCCAACACTGTAGTTTAATTATAAGGGCAGCCTGTGAGAAAGTTTCAATAGACATTTTTCTCACCTATATTGCACGTTTTTCTGAAGCCCTTGTGCAAGTGTGTGTGCCATGTGTAGCTCTGTTTACATATAAACGCTGCTTTAAAAGTTTATCAAAATCATGTTTTTATAAAAGTTTTTAATGCTCTTCTGCATTATATGCAGCATTGCAAATCTGCAAAGTAGTAAAACTATAAAGCACCTTTAGGTTTGCACCAGTTATTACAGAAATGGGGATTTGTGAAAAGGATGTAATTTGATGTAGCAGGGCAAAGTCCTTTAATGACTGGCATTCAAGAGGATTACTTAAAACAATTTGTAAGTTCATGCTAACCTCTTCCCTATATTTATACTACTGGGACCTGGGGAAGGATCCATGACATTGAAGTATCTTGAGTGTGCCTTTTAAATTTGAGCATTACTGCTAAGAATGTTCTGTAAAGGTGCATAGTTAAGCAGCTATCCCTTAACTCTTGGAGAAATAGCCATAGGGAAACCAATCATTTAGGTAGGAGAACCATGGGGAAAAAAATCCAGCATTTTTTCTGGAGTTTGGAATCTGTTTCACCAACTGGTCTCACTTTGAGGCAAGCCTGTTTTCCCCCATTTGAAAACAAGGGCTGCTACCATAAGATCTACTGGCCTTTTGCAAATTGTCAGTGATGTGCAAAGCTGCCTAATGCAGTGCCTGGCATATGTTATAACTGCTGTACGTATTAGAACTTTTCAATGTGTAGGCCAGGAAAGCATTTTGACTAGTATATTTTAAGATTGGATTCTATCAGGTTGGGCTTGGGAAAACCTGCAGGTATAAGTCAGTTACAGGGAAGTGTCAGTGGGTGGCACTCTTACATCATGGTCGGGGAACGTGGACTATGATGAGGTGCTTGTTAAAAGCAAATATAGTAGATACGTTAATGTGTTGGATAAACTAGGTTGTATGTCCAGCTGGCATTTAGTTACCAAAAATCCTTTCAAATTTTGCTAGTTTATATGCTGCAGGTAGAAAGTATTTTTATCTTACGGTTTCTGTAGCACTCAACAAGGATACTTGTGTCCAAATATCAGATCACTTTGAGAATATATTGTGACAGGCAGATGTCCTTGAGGCTTTACTACTCCTATTCAGGCCTAAAAGTTTATAGTGGAATTCCTTAACCATTGATTTCCTCACTTGACAAAGGTTACAGAGAATATGAAGATTTCTTGTCAAGTCTTTTGAAAAGATCTAAGCATAAATATGCCACTCTTATGAGTGTAGTAAAGGGTACCGCATTTATGTCAAATGTGGGTATTTAATATGATTTCAGACACCATTGATTCAATTAAAAGGGGTTCTCAGTTCAAATGTAAAAATGATCTTTTGTAAAATCAGCATAGAATGATTTTGAGAAATAGGCAGGGGATAGATGAGGCTTAGAATAAGTCACTCCAGTGAAATTAGGGTAGAAAATGTTCATTTAAGCATTATCACTTCCACTACACTGAGGTCCCTGAAAATGTTCACAAATTTCTCAAAAGCAGCAGGGGGTACACAATTTTTTACCACAACACAAAGCAAAAACAGATCTTGCCATTTGTTGTCATCTCTGCTGACTGCTAATAGTGGGGGTTCAAAGTTTTCCATTTGTTTAAATGCTGCTTTGAAGTTTCCATGAAGAATTACAGTTTGGTGACACTTTTTATCCAAGGTACAAAGGCTGAGACTTTGGTATAAACACCAGGAGAATCCTTGACTCCACAGCCATACCCCCAGGAGGTCACCCCATACACCACCCAGCTCTCTCCGGGCCGTTCACACATGAGTGGTCCTCCGCTGTCTCCCTGGCAGCTGTCCACACGTTTGTGTTCATGGAGGTTTCCAGCACAGAGCATTCTCCCTGTAAACCGACCCTTATAACGTTCTTCACAAAACCTCTTAGGAAGTAAGGGAATGGCTGCTTGTTGTAGTGTTCTTGAATAGGCTCGTCCTACTCAGACCAAACATCTGATTAGTGGCATTCCAGATAACCATCGCAACATTTAACAGTTACTGAGCATGTAATAGTCATGAAAATAAAATCCCTGTTGTGGCATTAGTGTAGTTTAAAATGAGCAGTGACTAACTGGTATGTACTATTGTTAGCTGCCTTTTTTAATGTTGACACAACTTAACCTTCACAAATTTCTCAGTACTGAATTGTCTGAGGAATAATAACATTTATGGATTTGTAGAGTAAGGTGACCTAAGAAAGCATATTTGTGCAAGCTTTTGTATTTGAATTCTGTACATTAAAAAGCATAGAATGCATTAATGATGGTTTCGCATTAGCACATCAATTCATATCTACCTCACTGAATTAAACTGAGTTCTCAGTTTATGCTAAAGTTCTCATTAGAACCAACAATACCTCCAGAATATAAATCTCAATTACATGCATGCATTTCACACTAAGCAAAATTTCTCCAAATAAGTCTGAATCCATTTAAGATCTTACTGCCCATTGCACACCCAAATATGTGGATAATACCAGACACAAAAAGGTGCCCTGCTTTTTTTGATTATGCCTTACCTGTGTCACCCCATCCTGTTATGTAACAGTTGGATGCTGTTTTCTGTGGCCTCTCTCTCCAGAGTGGTAAACAGGCTGGCAAAACGTGGCTGCTGAATCTGGCACATTGCTCTTCTGGTCCTTGTAATCTAACCAGGGCTATGTCATAATCACTGCTGTCGGGTCGATACTCCCGATGAATCACAATCTGTTGAACTCCAATTTCTTCCTCAAACTCCTCTGGTACCAGAGTATGATAATCTCCAACCCTAACAGCATAGTTCCTAGTGCTGTTGCCATACCTGAGAGGCAGAGAGTACTAATGAGAGACTTGCTTCAGATACTGAAAATTATTGTCAAGAAGGAAGACTAATGAAGACACAAGCCTTTCTTCAGATACTGAAAATTATTGTCAAGAAGGAAGACTAATGAAGATACAAGCCTTTCTTCCAAATCATCAGCCCCTTTTGTAAATTCAACCTTTCTTTCCATTTATCTGACCCACCATTCCTGATCCTCTACTGCAAACCCATTGTCATAACCTCATCTTCATTTCACTATGTAATCTGTTCTCCAAGAAGGAGTAAATGTGGAGGATGAGTGGAAAATAAAGACTAATCATTAACCTGTCATTTCCCAAATGAAAAGCGATCAAAACAGGAACAAATAGGTCAAAATTATTGTCCTGTGTTTGCCATTTTTGTTGCCCTGTTATTTCCAAGAATTGTTAGTTTGTCATGAAGCTCTGTGAGGGCAGAAACTAACTTTGTGTCCCTCAAAGTACTTAGTACAATCGACTTCACTCTTGCAAGGTGGACTTAAACTCCTTCCCTTTCCTCTAAAGTGAATGCAAACCCAAACTATACTTTCAGATAAACATATATTCATTCTATCCTTTCCCCTCTTTTAAATCTTTATTCAGATGTCACCTCAATGAAGCCTACTTTGACACCCTCATATTTAAAATTGCAACCCATCTTTTTCCTCCCATCATCAAACACTCCCAATATCATTCATCTCTACTTTTCCTCGTTTTTAAGCATCACTTTCTAACAAAACTATCTAATTTACAATTTATTGCATTTATCCTCCTCCCTGCTTGAGTCAAAGCTATTCCAGGTCAGAGATATCTTTGTTGTGTTCACTGATTAATTTAAAACACCTAAAATAGTGTTGTGCCATTAATTAGGGATGCAAAAAATTGATTAAGTTAGTGAATGTTTATTATTAATGTATACTTTCTATATTCCATTAAAATAGAAGCAATATTTACCAGATGGATAGTTCTCAGCCCATTTTTCAGCCATCATACTAAAGTATGATGATTCTGATACCAAACCCACCTACAGCAGGGTTTCTCAATCTCAGAACCTATTAACATTTTGGACCAGGTAATTAATTATCTGTTGTGAGGGCTGTCCTGAGCATTATAGTGTGTTTAGAAGCATCCCTGGCCCCTATTCACTAGACGCCACTGGTACGTGGTACACAAACCCTCCATCCCCAGTTGCGATTACCAAAAATGTCTCCAGACATAGTCACGTGTTCCCTGTTAGGCAAACTGCCCCTAGTTGAGAACCTCTGACCTAGAATGCATGACACAACCCATCTCCTAGTTACTTCCTCTTTTTCACAGAAGACTAGAGCTCCATGCTCATTGCATTCCACTACTTAAAACATTCTTAAGACTTAATTTCCAATAACTTTTCCTTTGTAGTTCCCTGACTTACTCATCTGCAATGAGTGTATTCTCCACCTCATCTCAGCCACACACTTACAATGTAAAACCTAGACCTTGTATTCACCAGGTAACCACACACCTCTGAAATCTTGATTTCACACATACCGTTATTTCTGCCTTCTGTTTTTACAGCTCTAAAATCCTTCAAACCCATTGGACTTCTATCCTTTGGCCCTACTATTTTTTCATTTTAGTCTTTTATGACTTCCCTTATTATCTGGCTTGGGTTCTACCGTCTGCCCATTACAACAATCACTCGAAAAACTACCCTGCTTGTCTTTTACCTGCCAAAACTCCAGCCCTGGTTTCATCAGCTCTACCTATTTTGTGCCGGCATCTAACCGTTAAAGTGGGGAAGCATGCATGTAACAACTTTCACCTTAATTTTTTTTTAACCAAAACTTGGGTCTTTTATTGTTTACAAGACCCGTACTTGAATGTGAACTTAGAACTGAGTTGGTATTCAAAAGCTTGGCATTTTCTAGTGTCTATTTAAAATAAAACTTCCCACCTCTATAAAATTACTGGAGGTTATGAAATGCTTGAATATTCTAATCCTTAAGTAGGGCTCTGACCATCTTGTATATATAATTAACTGTCAGCGCTCAAAAACTAAACAGTGCAATAAAGATGATTTGACTTATATAGCCACCTACTGTTGATCTTTAATATTAATAGTTAATCTGTGATTTCTTGAGACTCAATCTTAAATCATCACATATCTTTAAAGTTCAGAGGCTTTTTAATATATTGTGCCTAAAGTATATGCTCTTATAGCTTCCTTGAAAATTTAATTAAAATTTAGGATCATTTCACATACTGAAACTGAAAAGTAATAGGCATGGAGAGTAATCAAGTACTTATTTTCACTTCTACTTTCTGTGTGCTAGTAATATCGCTAGTATATTCATTAAATTTTATTAACAGTACATTCACGTATTTAAAGTAAAACCCCAAATGATTTAACACTTTTCCCACAAGAATTATTGTAAATACATCCTTGAAAGTACTGCTGAAATGTTGCATTTATCTTTTTAATAGAATTTAAGAAATTATCTAGAGCTGTAGTGCCCAATATGGTAGCCACTAGCTAACTGTGGTTACTGCAGCACTTGGAATATGGTTAGTCTGAATTGAGATGTGCTGAAAGTACAAAATACACAGAATTTTGAATACTTAATATGAAAAAAATACTAAAATATTGTCCCTATAGATAATAAGAATATTAAATATCCCAACTTTTCTATTAGTTACATTTTGCAATGATAATATTTTGGATACACTATGTTAAATACATTATTTAAAGTACTTTGACCTGTTTGGGTTTTTATCTTTTTTTTTTCTTTTTTTGAGACAGGATTTCACTCTGTTTTAAGTCTTATTGCAACAGTATTTTCCATTCTGTAAGAAACAACTGTGACACTTGGCTAAATTAATCTTTGCAGCTAAACTGGCTGTATAAATCTATTCCGCATTATCTATAAAAATTGAGTCTTCAACCAGTAAGCAAAGAAACAGGACATTACTAGCACAGGCAATTTATTTTTAAAATAATATCAATGTTAAAGCCCTGGGCAATCTTGCCTTAATGTGTCATTTCATGCCAAGACTATTGCAGTAGTCGCCTGAATGGACTTGCCGCTTCAAGTTTTAAATTTTTCAACCCATCCCTCATGCTGCAACCAGAGTGATGTTTCTGCCTGATAATATAACTCCTTCTGAATACCCTTCAAGGGATCCCCAATCTATGTGAAATTCAAATTCCTTAAATGATACACAAATCCATCTAAGAACTGGTCCTTGTTCCCCTCTCTGATACCAGCCTGGCCCCTGTGCTCCTGTCATTTACACCGTTTGAAGAGTTGTCTTACAAACCCACGTCATTATCCAAACTATGTGCAATGTTGTTTTTCTCATCCCCTCTATCCTAATATGGCAAAACCTGATTTTGTCCTGATCAAGTCAAAGATCTCCTAGGAGGCTCCTCCTAATCCTCTGCTCTCCTGAAAGCTAGCGAATCCTTTTGAACACTCTCAATGCATATGTAACAGTTTCTAGGACTTAATTAAAGGCTTTTCAAGGGCAAGGACCATGTCATGATCACTATTGTATCCTTAGCACCCAGCGAAGTGCTTGGCACAGAGAAAGTGCTTAATAAATGTATAATGAATGAGTTATTTTGAAAGACATTCATGTCCACATACATACACTCTCATCCCTAACTTACTGAAATTAAAAAGAGATCTGATCAATTACCATATTATAACAAAACTATCAAAAAAAGTTTCTATTTCATATAAAAACCCCATGAAAATCCAATGTTCTTGTTAATGCTGGCTATTCATCAGAATCACCTATACCACTTTAAAAAATATAAATGTCCAAGCCATACGATCTCTGAGAATATAAATTAATACGGCTGGTGTAGGATCATAGGTGGTTCAGATCCACAGTCAGACTTGGGAACCACTGAACCAAAGACTCAAAAGTGTGGGCATAACTCCTGCCCGTACATGCCCAGAACTTCACTGGATGAAGTAAGCATCCTAAGAGATTACTAATAGAAACCAAAATGCAAAAAGCATACATGTTCCATACATACATTGTGTTCTTGGATCAAGCAGATTTTGGCAGGTAAACCCCAGAATTTGTATGCTCACCAATCAGCAGTTAATATTAAACTGAGAATAAAAATATTTACCTAACAAAAAGGCAAACAGTACCATTCTTGTCAAAATGAAGTTGTTAGTTCATATGTATATATGGAATACACACACGCACACATTTTTTTTTTTCTTTTTTGAGACAAGGGTTCACTCTGTTGCCCAGGCTGGAGCGCAGTGGTGCGATCACAGCTTACTGCGAGCCTTGATCTCCTAGGCTCAAGCCATCCTCCTGCCTTAGCCACTCAAGCAGCCGGGACCACAAGTGCATGCCACCATGCTCACTAATTTTCAAAAATTATTTTTTGTAGAGATAGGGTCTCACTATGTTGCCTTGGTTGGCCTCAAACTCCTGGGCTCAAGCGATCCGCCTGCCTTGGCCTCCTGAAGTGCTGAGATTATAGGTACTGCACCCGGCCAGTACCTATACTTTTAAAGTTGTCCTAATTTAGGGAAATGTACCAGCTAGACCTAAGCATGGAGTCTCACACTCCTTTAACTCCAATTATTCTTAGAATATATTTTGTGCTTAGAATTTGAAGAGCATCTGACACAACATTGGAATAGTTTTCCAACCAAATTTTTGTCTTCTAGTGTCACCTCTCCTAGTGGGTATGATTATATGCTTTAGGGATAACACTTTGGCTGAAGTACTCAATGTGTGTGTGGACTTCAGAAGTATCTATTATGGTTCTAGGCTTCTCCAGACAACATACAAAGCAATCCTCTTTTGCAATGTATTTTAAGGTCTTTCTAGTTGAACTTTTGTTATTTTGATAGACTTTATTTTATCCAAAAATGCTTCTAAAACAAACATTTCAGGTTTTGGCTGACACATCATTCAGTTGTTTGCTTTGCTGAAATGCCTTCAACTCCCCCTCAAATAAAAATTGGATGAAATTCCCAGACAAGTTTGAGCAAGAGAGGATCTGAGACACAGTAGTTTATTAAAATCCAATGTCCAAGTTTCTCTGAGACTCTGAGGCTAAAGTAAACAACAACAACAACAAATTACTAGAATTAAAAGTAGAATTAATTCAGGTTGCAGGGTCATATTCTTTGTGTTTCTTCTCTACATGGATTCGTCTCTACAGGAAAACAATATTTTACATCAGGCCATGCACATCTGCTACTACTAAAATCTGTTTTTCCTCTCTCTGGATGAAACTCAAAAAGTACTTGACTAAAGTTGTTTATGTAAATGGTTCCAATTGCTTACAGAGAAGTAAACCTCAGTAGAATCTTGCATTAGCCCTTACACATACACAAATACTATGTGTACTACAGAAATAGTTTTAGCATAATTGGTGATATGTGTATTACCAAAGACTATGTTCCTAAGAGCTCTGCTCTACCATATACTATGTCATGATGAAACATATATTAGGCATCTGACACACTGTGTTCTTAAAAAGTAAGTCCCATTACCTCTGTGGCCATCTCTCTAATTAGAAATATCTAGTCATTTATAACAATTTCCAGCTACTATTGCATTTCTAGGGCAAAAAGTCAATGAGATAAAGTCAGGTAAAGTTATATTCTTGAACAAGTCCACTTTGGAGTAAAATTACAGAAATAAGAAAGCCCTTGTTTCAGGTACATTTATTCCTGCAAAATCACGTTTGTTATCAGAATAAGCAATTAAAAGAAATTAATATTCAGGAACTTTTGTCTCAGTTATATTGCTGCACCACAATAGACACGCAAGGCAATTTCATGGTACATGTAGTTACAATCTAGAATAGAAAGCAAAAATTAGCAATTTATATTATGTAAGATTCACAAGCCAGTTACAAAAGAACTTAATTTATCAAAGTTTCCAATTCAAATTGCCAACAGGATACTGCATTCCATGTGTATTGCATTAACGTTAAGAAAAATGTGAAAAATGAGATAGCCTTTAAATAGTGATTTACCAACTACTTCAGGTGCGCTTGTTACATTGGCATGGAAATGTGTGAAAGCTATGAGGGAATAAGAGTTGAGTTACGAAAACTTTGCCAGCCTTCACATAAAGCACCCTTAAAGAGACTACTCCACATGAAATGAGTGTAACTGAGGCTAGCGGCATTATGGCATTAATATGGCAGAGTGGAATTATGGCATTTTGATCTCATCCTCATCAGGCCATCATTCCTAGATTATTCTGATACAAAGATTATATAAAAGAGTGACTATGCTATAAAGGCAAACAAACATAAAAAGTTCTAATCCTGTATAATTAAATAACACAAATGGTAATAACAATCTATGCCTTATTGTCCAGAAATGGCTGGTCAAGAACACTGGCCTACATCACTGCAAGAATTAGGTACCAAGGAAGCTCTGATGAACAAGAAATCTTTAGGTATACAGAAGCCCAGTAGTTGATAAAGCAGTGGAAATGTCAAAAGGGGGTGAGGGGAAGCTAATTTCAAAATATGAAATCCCGTTCCCCTACCTATATACCTATAGGCCTTATATTAAACTAAGGTATCTTTCACCTGGCATCTAAAAGGACAGGAACCTCTCAGAGCCCTACTACATTGCTTCTATATTACAGTCTCTATTTTGCAAATTTCAGTGTTTCTGATGATGAAAGGAGGATTTGTTTTAAGCAAAAGTCCCTAAATCTAGGAAAACAAAATTTGGAGCTTGTTCTAATCACTAGTAACTAGCTGTATGCCTTTTAATAAACTTACATCAATAAAGATGTGAGCTATAGCCTCCTTAGGCGCTTCAAACAGGAAGTCTATGAAATCCGGCAAAGGTAAAAGCCAAGTCAGAAGGATATATAACACATTTGCAAAGCAGTTTTTTCCCTACTCACATTAAAAGAATCTTGTATTATAGCCAAAGCATATCAAAATGCTGCATATCATAATCTGCTCCTCTGCTCTTTAATCAACTATTTTTATCTTAAACTGTGCAAATAATGAGAAGAAATTCCAAATGACATATGGAAGGAATTATCTGTTGATCTCGGTTTAAAAATATCATCATCCTCTAAAAAGTCCAACATTCTTAGATATATTCACTATCTGGCAACTGAGCCACCACTTTCATCATGTAACAATCATTCAGAGTATCTACTATGTGCCAAGTCATACAGTAGACACTTGGTGTATAAACACAAATGAGAAATGAGACGATTACTGACTTTGAGCAATAATCAAGACAGAGCTGGCCAAAGGAGAAATAATGACATGTAAACAAATAAATCCAAAAATAACAACAACAAAAAAAAGAGCCCATCCAGGGAACCCAAAAGTTAAAGTGTTTAACCTCAAGTGCAACTTTTGAGCAATCTTCCTACTTTAATACTTTAAGCCTTGAACTCCTATGACTGTAACTTTTGGCTGAAATTTGAAAGACAAGAAATCTTGAATAACAGGAAGATAATAGATTATTTTGCTTAAATTCAAAGCCCCAAAATAGGCTTCTTCAAGTTCTTTGCAGTTTTATACCTTATTCTTCTCCATTAGTAAGTGAAATAAAATAATCCTCAGTTCCCTACTTTCACTAATAGTCTTCAATTCTTGCCTTTAAACTCCAACATAAAAATAACCAATATTTGTTTTGAATTTTAGAGTTTATAAAATACTTTGACATACTTTGCAGATCATTTGTTTCTCACTGTGGAACATTATTATCTTCATTTTACAGATGTAAAATGACATAACCTGAGACTCCAAGAGGTTAAATAATTTCTGCAAAGTTAAACAATTAACAATTGGAAGAGCTAGAATTGTAACCCTGGTCTTGGTGGCCAGATCCAAGTCTCCTGTTGTATTGTACCAGGCTCTACTGATTTCTAACAGCCTCTCTACCTTCACTCCCTCCTTTCCTTTTCACCTATTTCTATTATTACAATAATCTTATAACTGGTCTCCCTCCAGTATAAAAGTATAAAATTAGGTCCCTTCCTCACAGTCCCTCCAGTTCCTACTTAAATCATTTGGTAACACAGACCAATTTGCCAGAAAAAGGCATGTAAGTACAAACATATACAAAGATTTTTTTAATATAATGTCAAGCCCATTCACAGACGCCCCCCCCCAGATTAATAACTTTGCCTTACCCCCTCAGATATATGCCATAAATCTCCAAACGACTCATCTCCTGAAACTCTTCCTTGATCATCTTTCAAGGCTCAAAACTTTAGTGGTTTCCCACTACCTAGTAAATGAAAGAGGAATCCATAACCCTGGCATCCCAGGCCATTCTCATCTCTCTAAGTTCACTAGCAAATCCCAGATCCTGTATTCTAGGTAATAATTGCCATCCTTCAAACATAGCTTTTGCTTTCTCACCACAGTACTCTATAAACATTACATCTTATCTACCACCAGCCTCTACCTTCACATGAACCTAAGCTCTCTCTGCTTAAACAGACTCCTTAACAGAACTCACTTTTCCTCCCACATATAGCCCATTCCATCTTTGAACTGTCCTCGTGTCAAAGAAATAAAAAATAAACAACAGAAAACTCTTTTTTGTGTTAAAACAAAAATTATCTTATCTCCCTTTAACATTTGTGGTATCTGAAGCAAAAGGCAACAAATCTAATCCAGTCCCACACAATCTTTCCTTTCTGCTTGCCCTTCTTAGAGCACCATGTCCTTTTCTCATCGTGTGGCACACAGAACTGAGCACAGTTCTCTGTTTGATGGACACAGTGCTTTTCTCCCTGACAGTTGCTTGAGCACAGAAAGACAGAATAGCAAGGTTCTTCACTGCTTTGTCTGGACACCGTTCGTCAGTGCTACCCAAGACTGAATTAATTTCATGGGCAACCATATTGTATTGCTGAGTCTTATTAAACTTGCAGGACGCTAAAACCAGTGAGTTTTTCACTTGTGCTGTATTGCAGCCAAATTTCCTGGAACCAAAGGCAGCATTTTATTTCATCCTTATTCCATATTGCTTGTTAGAATCAGCCTATCAAGATATCTTGCCAGGTGAGGGGAGGGAACTTGGAGGACCAGTCAATAAGTGCAGCAAACCACGATGACACGCGTATACCTATGTAACAAACCTGCACGTTCTGCACATGTATCCTGGGTTTTTTTTTAGAAGAAATTTTTAAAAACTGGTCTTCCCATATATGAAAAAAAGAGATATTTTGCCATCATGATCCTACCTTCCAACATATTACTTGTCCCTCCCCTTCTTCTGGCACCCAAAAATATAATCAATTTACCATCAGTGTCCTTTATCAGTTTAGCAATTAATATGTTGAACACGACAAAGATAAGCGTCTGTCAATTCCACTTATTCTTCCCCATCATCATTCTTCAACTATCTCTCCTCTAAGCAAGTGGGTCTTAACCTAAGCAACTCCTGGGTCTCATCTCCAAAGATTCAGCAGATTTAGAGCAGGGGCTCAGGAACCTGGACTATTAACAAGCTAAATGAATCTAACATTGTGGTAAAAATATCTCACTTTAAAAATGGTGCCCTAAACTTTTTCTGGTCATATCAGCAAAGTCAACGTCTCCTTCCTCTCAGCTCCTATAACTACATAGTAAACTCTGTAACAGCAAGGATTCTATCTGACTTGTTCTCCACTATATCTCTAGTACATAGCAGGTGCCTGAGAACATTAAGGGCTCAATAATTATTTGTAAAGTGAATGAATTAATATGATCTTTATTGTTCATGCCACTCAGGTAACACAGGAATGTGTTAAACCCACTAGTAAACAGGTGGACTCTGAAGCTCAATTATATCCCCAAATGGCCACTGTTATGTAAAATACAGGTTTGGTCAGGCTGGGAAGCAAGGCGGGCAGATCACTTGAGGTCAGGAGTACAAGACCAGCCTGGCCAACATGGTGAAACCCCGTCTCTATTAAAAATACAAAAATTAGCCAGGCATGGTGATGCACACCTGTAATCCCAGCTACTCAAGAGGCTGAGGCAGGAGAATCCTTAAACCTGGCAGGGCAGAGGCTGCAGTAAGCCAAGATCGTGCCACTGCACTCCAGCTAGGGCAACAAAGTGAGACTCCGTCTCAAAAAATAAAAATAATAAATAAATAAATAAATAAAATACATATTATCTGCAGCACCTTGAATGTGGAAGATGACTGCACAAATATTTACTGAAGTACAAAAATGGAAGAAAACAGAGACCCTAGGAACAAGGATATATAAGAATTTGGCATATGACAGCATAATCAGTGGGTAAAGACTAGAATATTTAATAAAAAATGCTGCGAAAACTATCCATAAAGAAAAGTATAAGATTAGGTCCTTTCTTCATACCATATACTATAAACAAAAATAAACTGGAAAAAAATTAAACTTCTAAATATTAAAAGCAAAACTATAAAGGTAATTTTTAGGAAAACAAATAAGAGAATATCTTCACCAAATGGGGCAAAGATTTTTTAAATAAGAAATACAAAGCTTTTGTAAAACTTTTAAGAAAATGATGACACTTTTAAATATATGAAGACAGTTTTGTAAGAAAAAAACCATAAACAAGTAAAAGAACAAGGTCCAGACTAGGAAAAAGTACTTGTAACACCTAACAACAAAGACTTAGCACACAGAACATATCCAAAAATTTAAAAAATCAATTACAAATAGACAAATAGCCCAATAGAAAAACATGCAAAGTATATGAACAAAGAATTCATGAAAGAGGAAAACATTGGCCAGGGAAATACAATTAAAAAGAAACCCCAAAACTTTGTGATTGGCAAAAAATTTAAAATTTTGATAGTATCAAGTTTAGGTGGAGTGGTGACGAAACAGGAACTTACACATTGCTGGGTTATAAACTGATACAATTTCTTCAAAGGATAAATTGGTAAGGCTTGAAAAATTGAAGGGAATCCATATTCCAGGACCCAGAAAAATGTCCCCATGTGCACACACCCAGTGAGACTTGTACCTGGTTGTTTATTGCAACATTGTTTTCTATCAATGAAAGAATGGAAAGCAGCTAACTACGCAGCAACAGGGGAATAAATAAACTGGTTCAGTCTTTCAATAGCAGTTAAAATTCATAGAGCAGTTAAAGTGAATGAACAAATCTGCATGGATGGATCACAAGTACATAATGAGGCAAAGGTATGTACCGTATGATATCACATAAGAAAAAACAGAAATATTTCTGCTTGCAAAAATGTTTCAACAATGTGGTACACATTTTTTTAAAACTTCATTGTGACAATGTTCAAAACAAAATTAAAATAGTATAATGAAACTCTGTACTCAACACATTGCTTTAATAATTATCAATATTTTGACAAGCATTGGTATACATATTTAAATACCAAAATTAATGCTGAGGAAAGGGCCATTAACCAAGGCCCACAAAAAAGCACTAAACAAGAGAAAGTAGAGCCGGTTCTACTGCAGGATCTGCCACCATGAGCTCTGTGACTCTGGTGACTCTGCGTGACCTCTCCTCTGAACTGGGAAGACTTCAGAAAGGACTGATAAAATGTTTGGGACAAGAAGAAATAATCAGGACTAAACTATAGGAAACCAAGAATGAAACAGATGCAGCCTTTCTCAAAGGTATAAGACACCAAGACTCAAAGAATCAAAAACACTACAACTGCATTCCCTACTCCTTATCATTATAACTAAATAATCCAAGGTCTATTCTACCTCTACAAAGATATAATTTCAGCCTCAGATACGTTCTTGGGGGGAGCACTGACATTGCTGCCTCCTCTCCAAAAACCCCTCTTCTTCTATTCTCCCTAAATCCAGAGTTTGTTTTAACACCAGGGTAGCAAGTGGCCTTCTGAGGGCTCTCTTTGCTCCTTTTGTCACTCCCTCATTCCACAGGGCTGCTGGCACAAGCAGCGAAAGCTCATAGCCTGGCTCTGACACCTTGAGTGCTGTAGAGCATGAAGGGATTGGAAGAACTGATGAATAGAAGCTACACTGGGTTGTTTGGGAAGGTGGACACATACCTCTTGAAACAGTGTGCTGCTGTGAGGACCCAGCAGCTACTCAGGAGCGTAGCCCCACAGAGGAGCCTGCCATCTCCATGGTATGACTTCAGCCGGAGGGAAACCTGCCAAGGCCAACCACCCCTAAGAAGAAAATGAGCTACACATCAACGTCAGTAAAAGGCAAAAAAGCAAAGGAAAGCACTGGTTAAAGCAATGGCTTTAATAACTTTAATGCCTTGCAGGTGGGGGAAAAGGAAAGCAAAAGGGACTCCAGGATACATCCCTTCCTACTTTGAGAAGGAGACTCCACAACTCTGAGCAGGCCCAGCATCAGCAACTCTGAAGATTTGCTTATAGGCATTTGTATAGATCCCACCTATCTGACACTCTTAGAAACAAGTTGTCTTCTTTATATTTCATGATTTAAAGTGTAATTTCTCTCCTCACTCTACCTCGCCTATGCAGTCTGAAGAAGTATTTAATAAAGTTTTCCATGAGTAAATTCTACAAACAAAAAACTTAGATTAAACTGAGTCAAGTCTGAAACAAATACATTCTAAATTAGATGAATCTTTGTAGTTATACACACTTCCAGGTCTCCTGTTAAATTATTTTGTTTCTGCCATATAACTTTTCAGCAACACATCTAATCTCTTAAATCAGGCTGGTATAAGAACATGGTCTATACAAAGTAAACATAGGTCAAAGGACAGTGAAATTATCAGTGAAATCTGAATTTAGTTTAGAAAATAAAATGAGTACAAGTCCCTTATATAACAGAACATCCCCAGTTTGTAACACTCTATCTATATAAATAATTCTGTAATATAAAAAATCTCTTTTGGAAGAACTTTTACCTTAAAGAATTTTTCCCACCAATGATCCGCTTCTGCCGACGGTGCAGTAATCTCAAGCCACAAACAGATGAGAGGGACTCTGAAGCAGAAATAGGTCATTAATAAACTATCACATTGCTGATGGAGGGGTAAGACGATAAGTGACATACTCCACTGATGCTTCCTCCTCTATGTCAAAATGCCTTTTCTCTGCAAATTAAAATTTTTCTTGTAACAAAAATAGTTTTCTCATTTGACTAAATGACAATAATTTGTAAGTAGACAAGAAACATTATGAGGTTTCCCATTCTTCACCTCTGAGGGGTTCATGGGCTGCTGACTGGTTTGACTCTGTCCAGTACTTTATCCTGGTAGGTACCTATATCTCCTGCTGCTGCTATTTGGTGTAATGTATGGAACAAAATGTATGGAACATTAAACAAAATAAGAGAACTGCAAAGGCAGTAATGGCCTAAATTACTTACTTTCCACATACAACACTGTTCTAAGTCACATAAAAAAATGTAACTCAGAAGAGCAAAGCACATTCCCAGGCTAGAATTCTGATCTGAATTTACATTTACTTAGCATGTCAACATACGGAAAGGGTTTGCTAAGCCAACTGAAGTGGTAAACTATGGTTAAGGGTATACAGGCAAACCTCCCAAGGTAACAGACTTCTGTCAAGAACATACAAAAAAGAAGAATTAAATTAAAAATATATAAAAAGGTGGTATATGAAAGAAAGGCAAATGCAACAGGTATGACTAATTTTTAAAATATTTGAGAAAATAGGAGAATTTATATAGAGGTACTTTGTTTCTTTGGTTAAATATATGTGTATTAAGTATAGATATGTACTGTTTTTCTATCTAAGAGGAGGAGGGTGGGAACTGTGCCAAGAACAGGAAGACCTAATCAACACTAATGGTCTCCCATAATAACCAGGTAGAAGGGAGCCCAATAGGGAATCAGCAATAGTTATTTCTTGATGGAAAAAGACGTTCAACAATGTGTACCAAGATGATTAATTTGTGAAATGATCTCAGAGGTATACTTTCAAACTTTAACCTTCATTTCTTAGAATATGAGTCCTCTAGATGACACTGCAAATTGTAAGATATTAGAAAAAACATAAGTTTCCAATAATGCTCCAAGTTGGGTCAATGTATATGATGCCAAGAAAAGGAATGATGTAATGTTTAAAACAAGCAAAATTTTAAGTTTACATCATTCTGGGGCAAAGAACCAGACTGCAAGAAAGTAAACTCTATTTAAAGCCATACACTATTATTTAAAATTTTTTAAAAGAAAAATGAAGTTCATTTATAAAAGATACCCATCAGATGACCAATAATCAATGGCTTCAGTTTGAATCACCTTATAGATGTCACCAGGTCCTGAGTATCAACATAAAGTCAACTGGTTAATATGCCAGATTCTGTAATCTAGCTGGGCTAAGATGAAATCTTTTTACTTGATGTATGGTAGCATTGCCATAACCATGGAAAGATATCAAAAAGAATACTGCTATAATTCTAGGAAGGCATTAAAAACAAACATATAAATAACGTTTTTTATGTTTTTCAACTGCTTACGGAATTTCACATAATTCAAAGAATCAGTTATATCCCATTTGTAATGGTAATTTAAATTATTAAAGGGAATTTAGTAAATTAAGTTATAATCAGTATTCAGGGGAAAGAGCTGGCCAAATCATTCACATATATACATATATCTATACACACATTCATATATAAAAATATGTATATATATTTAATATATATGAATAGAAAATAAAGTGAAAAGGATTGTAAGTGTTCTTTTCACAATCAGAAGCCCCTCAGACAGCAACGAATCATATTAACGACATCCAATTCATTTATTGCATTGTCTTTGGCAGTTATTAAAAGGTGTTAGAAAAAGAGAATCCTCAAATACAGGTGCACCTGATTTTAACAAAATCCAGTGTATCAGAACTATAAACTTTCAATCCAGATAAAGAGGCGACTGTTCTTTTCATAAAATGTACCACAAATTTCTCCAAAATAGCTCATTCTCTCAGTCATTTAAAGAATGATTCATAAAAATTAAATAGGCCAGGTGTGGTGGCTCACGCCTGTAGTCCCAGCACTTCAGGAGGTTGAGGTGGGCGGATCACCTGAGGTCAGGAGTTCTAGACCAGCCTAGACAACACGTGAAACCCCCGTCTCTACTAAAAATACAAAAATTAGCTGGGCGTGGTAGCAGGTGCCTGTAATCCCAGCTACTCGGGAGGCTGAGGCAGGAGAATCGCTTGAACCCAGGAGGTGGAGGTTGCAGTGAGTCAAGATCGTGCCACTGCACTCTAGCCTGGGTGACAGAGCAAGACTCCATCTCAACAACAACAACAAAAAATTAAATGTATGCAGAGCTTTCAACAACTCTATTCATTTAAAGTATGAAACATTACTGTATCATACGAAAGGATTACTTATCATTTTCCTTAAATTTTTAAATTTCAGAGAATAAAATCTACAAAACATCATTTTCTTTTTGAAATTCATTTTTAAACATCCTTGTTTAAAATATTAGTAAGACTTTAGAAATGCCTTTAATTCATTTCTATATTTTCATTTCTTTCCTTTTTATGAAGTCATTATCAATTCTGAATCTTCAAAGATAGCAACAAGCGTGAGAGCTTTATTACATCTAAAAAGGGAAACAGAGAAATGGCTAAGAAAGTGAAAAGGGGATGATCCCAGAGATTACAAGGCCCCGTAAATCCACTCCTACCCCTGAACCTTGTTCTGCCTGTCAGCCCCACCTAGGCAAGTTTGCCAAGAACTACCGGATCTAAGTAATAGCACAAGACATGGGTCTGTATACGTTCTTGTTGTACTAGATTTCTGTTATCAAAGTACTGCTTATAGTAATGGAATGGGAATTAGTATTCCTTGACTTGTTTAGGGCTCCAGAAGGTGACTTACCTTTATTACTGTTACCTGAGGCCTTCTTGCCAAAATAATCACAAATAACTCCTGCATCTTCACTGTGGCGGCAGTTGTGTCTTCCAATATCTTGCTTGATACAGTCAGCCAAGGACCTCTCATTTCCTGTGCACTTCACGTTATCCACATGGATGGGTCCTTTTCCTTCTCCAAAATAAGCCATGGTTCTTGCTCTGGCAGGACCCCTGAAGATAGAACATTCTTAATCATGTGAAGAATCAGTCAGTCATATATCTGAATAAATCACAACATGTATTCAATTTTATTCCTTAATTTTTACATATTAAAATTAGCATCTGCATGTGCTAAAAACCATTTGTTTCATGACTGTTAAAAAAATTAAATAAAAAAGGTAATAACTATACCTTCCCTGTTGCCATACTCCACAGCTACTTTA
This sequence comes from Gorilla gorilla gorilla, assembly GCF_029281585.2. Lineage (NCBI taxonomy): Eukaryota > Metazoa > Chordata > Mammalia > Primates > Hominidae > Gorilla > Gorilla gorilla. The sequence goes on from NC_073227.2 coordinate 138,726,837, forward strand.
TTACATCACTTGCCTCTAATTTAGCTTTTTCTAAGAAACTCACATTTAATGGCACATCAAAAAATCATGATAGTCTTTAACTCTCGTTTAAGCAGGAAAAAATCACCTCTAAATTTTTTACCCTCTTAAAGAGTACAATACTCTCTTAATATTGGTATAACATTGCAAAGAAAACAATGAGATTAAATAATAACCTACAGAGGTAAGAACTAATTTTTTGGCCTCCTTTAGAAGAAAAATGTACAATTTTTTTAGGCCAGGTGCATTGGCTCATGCCTAGAATCCCAACACTTTGGGAGGCCAAGGCGGGCGGATCACCTGAGGTCAGGAGTTCAAGACAAGCCTAGCTAACATGGTGAAACCGTTTCTACTAAAAATACAAAAATTTAGCTGGGCATGGTGGCACATGCTTGTAATCCCAGCTACTTGGGAGGCTGAGGCAGGAGAATCACTTGAACCGAAGAGGCGGAAGCTGCAGTGAGCCGAGATCGTGCCATTGCACTCCAGCTTGGGCAACAAGAGCAAAACTCTGTCTCAAAATAAAATAAAATAAAATAAAATAAAATAAAATAAAATAAAATAAAATAACGTAACAACATAAAATAAAATAAAATAAAATAAATTAGCTGGGCATGTAGTCCCAGCTACTCTGGAGGCTGAGGCAGGAGAATGGCTTGAACCCAGGAGGCAGAGATTGCAGTGAGCTGAGATCACGCCGTTGCGCTCCAGCCTGGGTGACAAGGCGAGACTCCATCTCAAAAAAAAAAGAAGTACAATTTTTTATATTTATTTACTTTTTTTTTTAAGACACAGTCTCACTTTGTCACCCAGGCTGGAGTGTAATGGCGTGATCTCGGCTCACTGCAGCCTTGAACTCTTGGGCTCGGGAGACCCTCTCACCTCATCCCCCCAAGTAGCTGGGACTACAGGCGCATGCCACCATGCCTGGCTAATTTGTTTGTATTTGTAGTAGAAACGGGGTTTCACCATGTTGCCTAGGCTAATCTCCAACTCCTGACCTCAAGCGATCCACCCACCTTAGCCTCTCAAAGTGCTAGGATTACAGGAGTGAGTTGTCGCACCTGGCCTAAAAGTACAATTTTTAACAGAGACAGAGAAAAATAGGAATCATGACTAAATGGCAGATTTACTTTTAGTTTATTAATTTTTTGTTTTAATAAAACATTTTAAAGTATGCAAATACAAAAATATTTAAATGAAATAAATATTTCAAACTAACGCCATATTTAGAACTCAATTTCTGATAAATTAATGAAATAGTTATCAAAGGCAAAAGCTTTCAAGCAAATTAATGAAATAGTTATCAGAAGCAAAAGCTTTCCAGATGAATTACTGGAAAACTATCCTTGAAATCTCAAGTTAGGGAAAAACTTAATAAAGTGGACATAGATGGTATAAACTATAAATTTTAAAATTGATAAACTTAAAAATTAAATTAAGAATGTAGCTTTCCTAAAAACTACTCTAAGGAAAGTGAAAAGATAAATTTAAAAGTTGATATTTCTAGAAATATATTTGTTGGTGAATATACTTTCTAGTAGAGAAGAATGGCATACAATAGACAAAGAAATCATTTAAAAAATAAGTAATCTGTTTTTAACAAAACTGTAGGTGATTCTTCTGCGGATAGTTCTCCATCAAACTTTGGCAAAGAAAACTAAGTTATTTCTCCATTGTTGCACATGTGTTTTAAAATTATTAGACTTCTTACAATTATATATATATCCTTATACATAAATCTTTATGGGCAGCTTAGATTTCTTCCTAGAAGTTTTATTCTACTTTTTTCTATTTTTAATCAATTAATTATATTATTTATTGCATTTTTTAAATTTTATGTATTTATTGTATATCACGGTTCTTGTCTGTCTGAAATTTATTTCTGTCTTACTATTAGTGTTAGTAAGAAATCTAGCTTTATTTTTGTCCTTAAAGTAGTTGTCCCAATAACCTGCTGATTTGAAAGTCTTTCTTATTTATCATGCTATATGTGCACAAGCCATTTCTTGGTCTTTATAGTTCAGTAATTCACAACCTTGGCTACCCATCAGAATTGCCTTTGAAAACACTTAAAGTATAGCACAACCTGAACCTAATCTCACATGAATTAAAGTAGAATGGGTAGTGTTTTTTCAAGTTCCAAAATGATTTCAATCTACAACCAAGGTTGAAAGCCACTGCTGCAGTGTCACTGACCTCTTTGACTATTCCTGTGCCAGTACCACATGGACTGGATTTCAGATGAATTTGGAAGTCAAATCCCCCTCCCCACCCCATATGCACACCAAGAAAAATGAAAGATTTTTACTAGCATAGTATTTAATGTATAATTTCTATTTTGTCTTCACATTCAGGATTGCGGTACATCTCTTCATTGATAAGGTCTTCTAGCTTTAGTAAAGACTTAGGTTTTTCACATAGGCCTCAATTCTTACAAAGTGTATTCCTAGTTTTTGTTTTGTTGTTAGTTTTTGTAACTTCTACAAATCTGTTTTTATTTTTATTTTCTACTTATCCCACAGGCAGACCATTGCCTTTTAAGTATTTATGTTTTATCTTGTTACATTAATAAACACTAGTTCTAGTCTCTTTCCAGTTGATTCTCTTGGGTTTTCTAGGTGAACAATCATATTATTCATATAAATATTCTGACCCTTCCTTTTCAATACTGATACCTCAATTCTTAAGGCTTTAGTGCAACCTCCAGACAATGCTATCATTGCAGTAATGGCAGGCACTCTTTTGTTCCTATTTGATGCTTATTTGTGATATAAAATTAAAGCAGTTTAATTTTGTTCTCAGCTTCCTAAGGAATGTTGATTTTATCATATAACTTTTCAACATTATTAAGATATTTGTTTAATCATTTATTAAAATTATTGTATATTTATGGGTGACACACTGAATTACATTAATTGAATGCCTCAGTTTGAATCACTCTTACATTCCTACAACAGACTCCACTTATTGGTGGTATATTGCTTTTAATACATTGTTGAATTAAATTTGCTAATATTTTGTTAGCAAAATAACTTTGTATGTAGATTCATTAGATTGAGGTATAGTTTTCTTTTTTGTGTGTTTACTTACCTAGTCTTGAAATCACATTAAATTAGCTTGGAAAGATTTCCATAAGTTTCTTTGCTCTGCAACAATTCATGTAATTCAGAAACTGTTTCTTAAGGACTAGTGAAAAGTCCAGCAAAAAAAATCAGTCATTTCTTTCATAGCCATTAATCTAATTGGGTTTTCTATCTCCTGTATCAATTTTGATAATTACATTTTTATTGAAAATGTAGTTTCCCAGATAATCATCCATTTCATCTAGATTTTCAAGTGTATTTGCTAAAAGTAGTTCGTATTATTAATCTTTTTTTTTTTTTTTGAGATGGAGTCTCACTTTGTTGCCCAGGCTGGAGTGCAATGGCACAATCTCAGCTTACTGCAACCTCTCCCTTCTTGGTTCAAGTGATTCTCCTGCCTCAGCCTCCCGAGCGGCTGGGATTAGAGGCATAAGCCACCACAGCTGGCTAATTTTTGTATTTTTAGTAGAGATGGGGTTTCACCATGTTGTCCAGGCTGGTCTTGAACTCCTGGCCTCGAGAGATCTGCCCGCCGTGGCCTCCCAAAGTGCTGGGATTACAGGCGTGAGCCACCGTGCCCAGCTGTATTGTTAATCTACTAGGGTTTTTGTTTAACCTTCTATATATCTGTGCTTAAATTTCTTTTCTGTTCTCTATGTTTACTTGTATTGTCTCTCCTTTTTCTTAGGCAAAATTGCATAAGATTGTTGAGATTGTTGTTTATTAACCTTCTTTAAAAATAAAAATAATTGCTGATAATGTATAGGTATAATGTAAAGAAATTTGAAATTCAAATCGGCGTAATTTGAAGACAATAAAAAATTAATAGAATTTGGAAACAAAAATTCCAGATGATTCCCAGAAGTTTCAGAGGTGAGAATGGGTGGAGGTAGAAAGTAAACAACAGTATGTTAAATGTCTTTATCTTTTTCAGGAAGGGGAAGTTACAGATAATAATTTTTGAAATTATTAAGAAAGTATGTTTCAGTATGTTTGCTAAAAATTTAAAGAGAACTTCCAGAAAAACAATAAGAATGTTGAATTTCTAGACCACTGAGAAAAAACGAAAATTGAAAATTGAATTAATCATGAAAATCAAAAAACAGATGATTACACAAAAAAACAGAAAATAAAGCATGATAAATAACATAAAACTAGATGGCAGGTAGAAGTAGACATACAGAAAGTAAAATTTAACTCATTTAAAGAAACCAAAAGGATCATTTCTTAGCAACTGATCAACTTGCACAAACTAAAAAAAAGCATCATTTTAGATATATCAATAAGTAGAAATTAGAGAACATTTTAACAAATAACAGCACATGATTAAATTCTCATTGATATAGTGAAATCTAATACATTTTCTTTTGACTACTCTTTCTTTAAACAATTAAGGACTCTGCCATCCATAGAAAAAAGGGAAAGGCTTCTCACTGGTTTACTGAATCTAGTAATTCATAGCTGAAAATTTCAATGACACAACAGTTTCTGATAATTAGTCTTTAAACTGGATGTCAAGTGCTCCTGGTAGATAATAACTTTCCAAGGGATACACAGGCTCTAAGTGAATCAATTTTTATATCCTCAAATTTCACATATATTATTTCTTAAAAATAATCTTGCTGCTATCAAGATCAAACTTCTCTTTCAAAATTTCTCTTCTCTCACTTCACAAATAGTATATCTTGCACTCATTCCAAATCCTACCGCAGTGCATTCCTCCAAAGTTTGAAAGCCTCTAAAGGGGACAAAAGAAAAATTCAAAATATATGATAGCAATGAAGCTTCCTTAATCCAAGCAACACAAACCCAACCCATTGGTCTAATTAAGAAATGAGAGCTTTGGTAAACTTTTATTTTCTATGTTTAATAATTATTTAATACTTTTATTACATGTTTTGCTGTTTATTATCAGTTGTATACTAGAAATTATAAATTCCAGAGACACTTGAAACTTGTTAGCATAATTTCTTTCTCTCCATGTACATATGTGTGTGTGTATCTGTATATATGCATACATGTGTATATGTATGTGTGTATGTGTGCATATATGTGTGTGTATATATACATATACACACATATTTTTAAGGCATAATAACATTGAGATTCCATGGGGGAAGAAAATTTAAAATACAACTTCAAGGAGAAAAAAAAGCTGTAAAATTTCTGGTCAAAGAAGTATTTTTTGTTCATGTATTTTTTAAAATGGATAGCAAAATCAAATTACTATATTTATATTTCACTGGATATAATTAAGAGTGGTGTAACTGTTTCATATTCAAATGTCATACAAATATACCAGAAATTAAGTCCTTTGCAGCTATTTAAATGTAAAATAGATATCAGATATACTTAATTTTAGATCTCTATTAAAGCAGTGAGAATATACAATTTTTAAAACTTTTTTAAGGATTAATACGCTAACAAACATGTTCAAAAACAATGCTATATTGGAACATATGCTACTGGATCCACATAAAGTGTAAATAGAATGGAATTTCCGTCATGACTACTTAGTCTATCTCAATGAATTTAACTGATCTCAACACATTCTCTATCAACAATCTACAAACAATATGCTCATATGCTAGACTTTGTCAGACATTATGTAATGCATCAATAAATAATGCCTTTTACTTTCTGTTCACTTTAAGCATATCTGTATTAGTTACCATTCACATTTCCTTTTTTATTATCTCATTTCTGTCTTTCCCATTATGAAAAGGCTTTCTAATACTATTTTGATTCTCAGTGTTTCCAAGGACTAATCGTCATGCATCATAGAACTGGCTGGAGAACAGATCTCTGAAATTCCTATTTATGAGGCTCAAATCTTATAACAGCTTCAAAGTTTCCTGGATTGATTTCTACAAATAAGTCCTTTATTAAAGATTTTTTGTGATTCAAAATAGACATGAAGAAAAAAAGATCCTCGGCACTAGTCACATACCTGTTTATAATTTTATATATATATATATATATATATACTGAAAATATACATATATGTTCTTATATGAAATCCAATTTCCCTTCAGTGGGAAATTATAAAAATATTCAAGTATATTTAATCAAATAGCTAAACAATTCTCATTTAAATACTATTTGATGGCAAATTGCAGATTATGTTATCCAATTTGTTATAGTAACATTAAATTACTGAATTACTTGTAAGACTATTTAAAATGCAATTATAAAGTCTTTTGATGCTTTTCTTGATTGATAAGTATTACAGAAATATTGAAAGCTGCAACAAACTTTGTTCACTTAATCTAGAGTGTGTTTCTCATCTAAAATCACTTCTTTTTTAGCTTTAATTAGGTATAATCGATACAAAAAATCTTCTTCAGTTTGGACATATGCATGTATCTGTGATACCATTACCACAACCAAGGTGCTAAATATATCCATCACCTCCAAAAATTTCCTTGTGTTCTTTTCTGAGGTTTGTTTGTTTGTTTTGTTATGTTCTGTTTCTGTTTTCATTTGGCTTTGGTAAGAACACAAATAAGATCTATACCCTCGACATATTTTGAAGTATATAGTACCATATTGTTAACCATAGGTACTATATTGTACAGTAGATCTCTAGAACTTATTCATCTTGCATGACAGGAACTTTATACCCATTGAAAAATAATTTCCCATTTTCTTCTCCTCCCAACCCCTGATAACCACCATTCTATTTCTGCTTCCATAAGTTTGACTATTTTCGATATCTCATATAAGTGGAATCATGTAGTATTTGTCTTTCAGTAACTGTATATATATATATATACATACATACCACATTTTCTTCATCCATTCATTTAGGCTGTTTCCACATCTTGGCTATTGCAAATAATGCTGCAATGAACATGGGAGTGCAGATATTTCTTTGACATCCTAATTTCAATTATTTTGGCCATATACCCAGAAATGGGATATCTAGATCATATGGTAGTTCTACTTTTAACTTTTTGAGGAACTGTTTTCCATACTGTTTCCATATTACTTTCCACAGTGGCTGTACCATTCTACATTCCCACCAACAGTGTGCATAAGGGTTTCAGTTTCTCCACATCCTCACCAACACTTGTTATCCTTTGTTGTTTTGACCATAGCCATTCTAACGTGAGGCTAAATTCACTTTTGAGTTAAATGTTAAATGGACTAAATGATTGTGTTAGGCCATTCTTCCATTGCCATAAAGAAATACCTGTGACTAGGTAATTGATAAAGAAAAGAGGTTTAATTGGCTCATAGTTCTACAGGCTTTACAGGAAGCATGGGGCTGGCATCTGCTTGGCTTCTGCTGATGCCCAGGGAGTTTTCAATCATGGCAGAAGGTGAAGGGGGAACAGGCAAGTCACACAGCAACAGTAGCAGCAGAAAGCGGGGTGGGAGGGTGCCACACACTTTTAAACAACCAGATCTCATGTGAACTCAGGGCATGAGCTCATTTATCAGCAAGGGGATGGCCTAAGCCATTCATGAGGGATCTGCCCCCATGATCCAAACACCTCCCACCAGATCCCACCTCCAATATTATGGATTACATCTCAACATGAGATTTGGGTGGGGACAAATATCCAAACTATATCAATGATGATAAATAAAAAGTAATGAACAATTTAGAAAGAAATCCAAGTAATAACACACAACTATATGTGTGTTGATGATGCTTGATGAATATGCTTAGAAAATTTTTCTCTCCTTAAACTTAGCTGAGACACACAATTTGAAGATCAACTTTGGTGCCAATCTTTCCCTTTGTATTTCCAAAGGTAATACTAGGTTTCCTGGATCACCTCCACCAAGACAATAAAATTAAAATATGGCCAAGAAACCAGTCTCAAAGAGAAATATCTTTTAATGGCTGATTTTGGGTGAGGAAATGTACTGGGAATGTAATGCAAGAACAAGAATAATTTTTTTTTCAAATGGAAAAAGGAGTGATAGAAACACAGTGAGCAAAAGAAGTTTAAAATTAACCACTGACTACATTCACTTTCACATCTAATGTAGACTCTCCCTACTTTACTGCCCCATATTTTGAAAATTGAAAATTTATATCACAAATGAAGGATTAATTGGCTGTAGGACAACTGGAATTGCAACTGGGTCCAAAACTGAGCCATAAATTGAAGTAGTATCGAGTAACCAGAAACAACTTTGATTTTGAAGTTTACCCCCAACATGTGAACTTTTATTAAAACAGAAATGCTTTTTAAAATAAACATGTATTCTTTGTAGAAAATAACCATATGAAGTGTTCAATATTTAAAATGAACACAGATATATAATTAAGGATATATTTTTAAATCCAAATTACTATTAGTAATCTACTCTGAGCTAGGCAATTTATATACATATTATCTTAAATTTATAACCCTCTGAATTATAACATTTTCCATATTTTTGTTACTTCAAAATCATTACTTAGGGTGCTTTCACAGTCATTCATGACATATGCAGAGCCAGTAAAATTTTAAATTACCCAGCTGAGGTCTAACCAACAGGAGATGATCTGCCTTCTTTTTTGCTCCTCTCATACTGTAAACAAGTGTCCTTTTCACATTCTATTTAGTGCCATGTTCTTATTGTAACTCACGCCTGAGGGAAGCTTATCTAATGCATGCATTTTCTCTCTAAGTCACACCACAACCTTTCTGCACTTAGGAACACTACACAGCACTTCGGTACTATAAATGGGGGCCATTTTAAACAGTGAAGTCATCAGCAAAGCAAGCACAGAAATGCAAAAAAAAAAAAAAAATTGGCACCACACAGACTGTAAAAGAGGACAACTGTTTACAAGTATGAAAGCTGAAACAAGAAGGGAGAGCAGTGACCTCAGCTCTAGGAGCAATGGCTCAGCATTTGCTAATTCAGTGTCCACAGTGACTTTATAACTATCAAGAAAAATGAGAACCAACAGTAATTTCAATAACTCTAGAGTCCCTTAAAAGGCTACAGTGTTGAAACATCAACCACAGAGAAAAGGTTAACTGATAGAAGCCGATACAAGCTGTATTATGACTAGTCAGAGTTATTAGACTATTTTGTTATTAGATAAAAAGCTACATTTCTTGTGTGACATAATATTTCCTGTGAGTAGAAAAATGTGAATAGGCTCTACTTATTACTTCTCTATAATTCTGGATCAAATCAATATGCTGCCAGTATTTTCAAATGAATGACAGAAGCTCATTTTAAGTAAAAAGTAACTCATTAGATTAAGCATTTAAAAATTCAGATATGCTCATCAGTAACCATCCCAAATAATTAGGTTTTCCTTACTTATAGCCAAGCTGACGACAGATCACAGCTGCATCCTTATCAGTCCATCCATCATCACAGATTGTTCCCCACTGGCCATTGATAAAAACCTCCACTCGTCCTTCTTTCTTATTTTCTCCATCCATCAGTCTGACAGGAAAACCTAAGTCATGATTCAAAAGTATTAGAACAGCCCAAACAAGCAAACTGATTCTAAAGCATGAGTGACTCTACAAAACACAATTGTTCTTTTTAATCAGCTATAAAATCAGATGGGAAATACTTTTTTGAGAGAGAGGAGATATATCAATAAAAATTTTATCCACTTTTGTATATCTCTTGCAGCCTTGAATTCAAAGTGCTCACCTTGTTCAACCTTGTATCCCCAGACTGTGGAACAGTGCCTGGCATACAGAGGATATGCAATTGCTGTTTGTTGAATGAATGAACAGCATTATAAAACTGTGAATTATTTTATTACACCTTACTTCTAAATAGTAAAAGAACATTAACTTGAGGTTGTTTCTGCTTCATGTCTGTTCATTTATCCATGAATAGAGAGCTAGAAGTTTATATGCCAAAGACAAGATTTTTAGAACGATATAAATAGACACAACCTTGGCATTCATAGTTGGGTAACTTGAGTCAAGTCTAATGCTGAAGGAGGCAAAAAAAAAAAGAAAAAAAAAAGAAAAAAAAAAGCAGTAAATAGGGACAGTTACCATCTAAGGCTTTCTATTGATTTTAAGGGAAAGAATTAAGTCACAAAAATTACTGACTTAAAAGTTGAGAAACTGAACTCTAGCAAATTAAGATTTATCTAAGTTAATACAAATGAAGGGATTTGTAAAGTGTCACATATCACCACACCAATAATTATGATTTTGAATCGAAACTCCTCACTGTGACTTGCATGGGTTGAATTGTGAGGTCATTAGGGTGAGCCCTAATCAAATACGCTGGTATTCCCATAAAATTGAGAAATTTAGACATGAAGAGGATGATGTGAAGAGACACAGGGAGAGGACTGCCATATACAAGCTAAGGAGAGAGGCCTGGAGCATCTCTCTCTCACACAGCCCTTCCTTCACAGTTCTTTCTGAAGGAACCAACCCTACTGACATTTGATTGTGGACTCCAACCCCCAAAACTGTGAAACAATAAATATCTGTGTTTAAGCCACCTCTGTGGAACTTTGTTATAGCAACCCAAGCAAGCTAACACTCACACATCTGATTACCTAGTTACTAGAAGGGTCTCCAGCTTCAGGGCCAAGATTTGCTGGTAAGGATTGAGGGAATACAATAAAGCATGGTAAAATTATCAGCAGAACTAGGGAGGTAGAAGTCTGCAGGTAATGGACAATATATTATTTAATATATGTTTAAACCAATATGTGAAGTTACTAAATCAACATTGGTTAACTAAAAGAAAATATTGTTAGCAAGATGGACACACTCTATTTTTATTCCTCTGACCCATTTTTTACTTCTCCATCCTTCTGTGTTGCCCCAAGAGTTGTTGGCTCCCCAGTCTCTATCCCTAATCATGTTCACTTCATGGGACAAGGCAGTATAGTGGAATCACAGAGCAAAATCAAACTCAACAAATGTTTATGGCGTGCCAACTCTATGTATGCACTGCTTACTATCAGCTGGATAAAAACTTGGAGTTTTAGCTATGTCATAAAACACAATATTGAAACTTCATATTTCTCATTAATACATCTGAAATTTGGGAGTTCTTTGCAAGAACAGAAAGTGAAAAAGTGATCCTCAGATACCAAAATCAAACAAATGAAATTCTTTTATTAAAGTTTTCACTTTTTATATTTTTGGATATTTGGTTCAAAATTAAGAAAACATTTGACATGAAATTACATCTACATGTTCCATTCTGGTAGTTTTACAGGCACATTTTCATATACTCTGAAAATAAAAATGATGAAGTGTTTTTAAAGTATAACTTGCATGGCTTTGTAAAAATAATGCATACAATATTTCTGAACCTAATTTTAGCCATTCATTCTACAAAATCATTAAATTCCTAATTCTTGAAGGGAAATTGGATGACAAAAGTCATGCCATCCATACGTTGTCACTATTAAGTTTGTGTTGTTACAGAAATAATAATACATAGCATGTTTTATTTCCAAAATCTTAAATATATAAAGTTTTTGGAAAAGCTAAACAATCATATTGGTATACAGTTATCTTTAATATATATCTCAAACTTTCAGTAGTTTTCTTCGATTTTTCCTGTAACATAATACATTATTTTTATAAAATACTACTGTCTTTTAGAAAAAAGATAAATTCTAACATGCATACATACACAGTAAAAGCCTAATTTTAGGCCAGGCTCAGTGGCTCACACCTGTAATCCCAGCACTTTGGGAGGCCAAGGCAGGCAGATCACCTGAGGTCAGGAGTTTGGGGCCAGCCTGGCCAACATGGCAAAACCCCATCTGTACTAAAAATACAAATATTAGCCGGGCGTGGTGGCAGGCACCTGTAATCTCAGATACTTGGGAGGCTGAGGCAGGAGAATTGCTTGAATCCGGGAGGTGGAGGTTGCAGTGAGCCGAGATTGCGCCACTGCACTCCAGCCTGGGTGACAGAGTGAGACTCTGTCTCAATTAATTAATTAATTAATTTAATTAAGCCTAATTTTATACTGTAAAATTGAGTAAGAGGCAACAACCTCACTGGGAAAGAAATCTTTGCCAGGACTTAATACTCTGAAATTTAGAATTAATGTAATATTAAAACAAGAAATCCATATTTTTACCATCCCAGAAATTTCTGCCAACTCACATAACTGTATTCTTACTAGAATTACTTTTACTAATCTAGAATACTGCTTTTGAGCATTCCACCTACCACACAGACCCAAAAGAGTGTCTACAGGGCTACAACTAGTTTTGAGAACTTCCCCTTGACATATAAAGTTAAGGTCCAGAAATTAGCCTTCAAATAGCCGAAAACAGCAGTAGTCCAAGAGCTCATCATTGCAGTGCCAAAGAAGTAAAAAATCTCCATTGTTTCCTAAATGCTGTTATTTATATCATTATCCCGTTATCTCCTCCTCTAAGCTTCCCTTTTAAATATATAGTAGTTTTTAATAGGTGGAAGTAATGATCTATGAATGAACAAATACTAATATGATTCTATCCCAAAAGGATATTTGGCTCAGATATAATGTTCTTCAGACAAATGACTTTAGTTAATAGACACATTACTGAGATTAGAACCAAAGAGATTCATAACAGTGATCATATATTTTATTAATAATTATCACCCTCAGGTTTTTAAATTTTTTAAAAATACATCTAGAGTCCTAGAATTAAAAAGATTTTCAAGGGAACAGAAAAGATTAGTTATTCCAACCATATGATGTATTTAACAACACAGGCCTACAGAGAACTCAGGTCACATAGTATTTCATCACTGGGAGCTCACAGAGCATATCTGCGTAGATCATCCCATGATTCCAACACCTGCTATCTGGGGCTGAGAGAATCCATCTCCAGCAAACAAATTCTATCTCCCTCAACCACATCCACCACATAATCCTGGGAGGATCACAAATCTTTCAAAAGAAGGGGCAAGGGAAAAGGAGAACAAAATGAAAAGAAAGAAAAATGGAAATATGGCCTGCAAGAGATGGAATAAAAACATGTATTTCAACTTGTTATAATGCTAGATTAACGCAGTGTCACCAAGCTCTCACAGTGTACAGTACAATGAGGAATCAGCCACAGACTCTGACAAATTTAAAGTATGTAATATGGTTAATACTCTGAGATTCAAAAAGTTGTTACTTTATAACATGAAGATTTCAGCTTCACAGTCTCCAAACAGGAGAATACAAAGGAGCTGATTCAATCCAAGGTTAAAAGTAAAGACCACCTAAGGCTATTTTAACATCTATTCATACACATACACACACACACACACGCACACACACACACACACACACAGATAGATATATAATAAAGCTGTGATAGCATACAACAAAGTATTTTGAATATTTCCCTCTGTATTTTTCATTCATATATATTCTGCCCTCCTCATCAGACATTAAGAAATTTATCAAGAATGTTTAACTGCTATCTACTCTCAAGAGGATCTTTATCTATAATTATTTCAATACAGTTAGAGGAGCTAGTTACCGTTTATCCAACAAGTCTAAAAAAATGTAAATGAAGAGTAACAGAGGTCCCTGATGGGTTTCTAAAATAACAAGTTACACTAGAAAGATGGGTGAGCTATTAACTTTAATTAATCCACTTAGAAGACCACTGAGAAACTTAAAAGAGCAATGGATGGTTGGTGACCAACGAATGACAAGGCTTCAGGACTAGAGAAGAAATGAACCATGAGACAGGGAGAGGAGAATATTATTTTAAATCCTGTCCCAAGTAGCTCACTAGAATTCAAGGTAAATGAAAATCAGAATAAGTGACCGAGGAGTAAGGGGAATAGACACTTCAGCTTCTTTATTCCATTTTTTAGATACAGATGATTGTAAACATTGTTAGTGCGGAACTTAATTTTCTAAGTACAGAAAAACAATTTAGGGGTAGAAATTTCATAATGTTGGTGCACAGACTCAAAAGATTATTTTTCTCTGCATAAAAATTACTGAAAATTAGACAGTTATGGGAAATAGACCCCAAAAAAAGCCAAAGATGAGAAACACTTCATATTCAAAGCCAGTGGTTAGAGGTGCAATGGCTACTGAATGATGGAAGACTTGAGAGCTGCAGCCAGTCCTCACCCAGAGAGAGCCTGTGTCCCTCGCCGCCAGGGTAGCAGGCAATGCTAACATCTTCGCGGTGGCTGCAGTCATGCCTTCCCCACTGTCGCCTGGAACACTGAAGAAATCTGGTTTCCTTTCCTGAGCAGCTGACGTCATCCAACCATATGGGCCCTGTGCTTTCTTCAAAATGGTTGGCAGATGCTTGTTTACCATATCTGTGACAATTGAATAAACACTGTGTATAGAACTTCTGTCTCTTGGTTCAGGGAACCACAAAACATTTAACACAAGCAACTTAGTTCAGTGACATGACTTCAGAGGATAAGTATCTGTTCTTTCTCCTACCTTGGGGACACAGTTTAGAGCTATGTTCGCCCATCACATGTTTTAATCACCTTAAAAATGTTCGATTATTTCAACGAATAACAAATGAAAAATTAATACTTTTTCCCCATTCATTGTGTTTTGTCTACAAAACCAATCAGAGAGAATGCAAATAGATCAATCTCAAATTCCTGACCATAGAAATTGTGACCAGAAAGTGAGAACACTTGTCTCATTTTGCTTCTGATGCTCCCTCTGAACTCATTTGATTTCAGCAGCTTCTCTTTGGTCTTCTTTCAAAATAAAAAGTGTGGATTAGTTCAGTGATTGCTCAAGCACTATACCTAATCCATGATTAAATTTAGATTTCAGCCCATCAAAATCAGAATTATAATATTCTTAGCTTTTCATAAGGTATACAAATTCAACTTTAAAATTTTTATCAATTATATTTGTGTTCCAATTGAGTGTATTTGTAACACTGCACTACAGAAACAAAACCTAAATGTATAATAAATATATATACTGCAGAAATAGGAGAGATCTGAAAAATTTTTTAAATTAGAAATTAAGTCAATCTGCACCTTCTTTCATCCTCCCAATTTTATTTCCTTTTGTTCCATAAAATCCAAACCTCCAGAAATCACGGAGCTTAAAAATCTTTAAGACACCTTTCAGTTCTAACAGTCTACAAGATTCAACTCTTACTCATAATAATAATTCCCTTACTTGATGTTTTTATTATTTCTGTACTAAGAATATGAAGAGATCTTTCTATCTGACATGAATTTTCTTCATTTTTAATGCAAGTATTTATTAAATTTATTTGACAAAATGAATATTTCAATAAATTAAAACAGTGAAAATTTTAATCATTCTATGGCTTTTCTTCCTTCTATTTTGCTGACTAATCAAGCCTTGGCTAGAAAAGTAATAAGCCTAAATCGTATATTGCTCACTTTTAACTTATAGACCATTTTTTCACGAAATACATTAGATTATCATCTGTCCATAGCAACTACACAACAGATAACAGGAAGTCATTTTACTTTGGAATTGTATTTGTACAAAGAAACCCAAAGTTTACTTTTTCTCATTACAAAAGAATATTCTTTTTCAAAAATTCCTTTGTAAACTAGAAGCAAATGTAGCACATGCTTTGACTACCTTCTAACACAATCATTTAGAGCTTTTTACACACATTGAGAACATTTTTAAAACTAATAAATATGAATACTCTGTGCATAGATTTGTGAAACAAAATATGAAGAAAAAAATCAGTGTTAATTGTTTTCATTAATAAAAAATATGAAAAATAGAAATAACAGGATTTATGAATCTCTCTAAATGTGAAAATAAATAGAAGTGACATGATTTTATGAATCTCTCTAAATCTGTGAAAACAGAGTATAGTTGGCAGTCTGAGATTCACTTAAATATAAAGTGATATTTATTAAGTAATTCTTATCAATTGTCAGCATATTGTATTTATTTGGCTGTCATATCATACCCTTTTACACAAAAATTACAGTAACTTCTCCGCCCAAGAAAAGACAAAATGGGGGAAATTATATGAATATTGTATTTTCATGATAGCATTACTTATCACAGGAAAAATTAAGCTGACCTAATATTAAGTAAATTACAGTATGAAAATTCTATGGATATTGTTATCATTAAAAATTGTGAGTATGTAGCAATATAAGGTTAAAAATGTGGATAAAAATTACATGTCCATTACTAGAGCTGATATGAAGTTATCTACCCAAATTATAATGATAGCATAAGGATAAAAAATTATGGAGTTTTTTATTTTCATCATTTTCCAATGGTTTTGCATTACTTTCATAAATTTTAAAATATATGTTTAACATGGCTTTGCCTAGCTTGAATGAAGCTATGTTTTTAAAGTGTAGTGAATATCTTCAGTCAGCTCTAATCAAGCTAAAATGAAATAATTTTGCCAGTTTTCCAAGCATGACAGAGAAATATGGAAAACAAGAAAGAATAGGCATTCATAGCTTTCATTCAAATATTTAACTCAAAAGCATCATTTGCAGTTACTTCGACCAACTTAAGTCTTTACTCTGGAATGCATTATGTGTGTGACATAAAATATATGTCCCAAAGTGTGATACTCAGCTTTTAAGAGAGTGAGGTCAAAAGCAAGTTCTAAAGGTCATCTCCTAACAAGAGGGCTGTTTTTCTCAAATAAAAGTGATAATTATCATCACATTCTGAGAATGGGAATAATGTAATACCAAAGCATTTGACACTAGACTTCTCTGCAATTTTAGACAATGATGTCAAAACTAAAAACATCCAATAGTAATGACGTGTCAGAATAAAAATGAGCATTCAAAGTCTTACTTGAATAGACACAAGAGGACTTAGAGGTCACCCCTGGCTTCAACTAATTATTCAAGAAGAGGGGTCATGGCAGAAAAGGTAAATGAAATAAACAGCAAGAGGTGGTTATTCATCATCTTAGAAAATGTCATTATTTTTCATTGCTGTACTTCCATACACAGGTAGGAGAGAACAGGTATTTTTATTATTATAAAAATTACAAGTAAGGATTAACATAATAAGACTTTTAACAATATAATCTGGCATTTAACTGCCTTTATAATTAATGAACCTTACTTAAATCCCAACTGTCGACAAACCACGTATGTATTGAGCTCAGTCCAGCCATCATCACAGACAGTTCCCCACTGGCCTCTGTAATATACCTCCAAGCGACCCTCATGGCTGCCTTTCCCACCTGCAAGTCTGATGACCCCATCTGTGATAAAGAGGAGACACAGAGACTAAGCAAATCAACTTTCAAAAAAAGGCAAAACAACATTTGTATTTCACAAGAAATATCACCATATTCAGGCCTCACTCTAGGCCTTTTGCTAAACTTATATTACATCTGTGCTAAATGACCCTCTGAGGTTATCACGTTGTTTCTGAAGTTTGACATAACACATTTCTGTCTTAATAAAATTTTCTTTCCAGCTGGGTGTGGTGGCTCACTCCTGTAATCCCAGCATTTCGGGAGGCTGAGGCAGGTGGATCACCTGAGGTCAGGAGTTCGAGATCAGCCTGGCCAACATGGCAAAACCCTGTCTCTACTAAAAATACAAAAATTAGCTGAGCATGGTGGCGCGTGCCTGTAATCCCAGCTACTTGGGAGGCTGAGGCGGGAAAATCGCTTCAGCCCAGGAGGCAGAGGTTACAGTGAGCTGAAATCGCACCACTGCCCTCCAGTCTGGGCAACAAAGCGAGACTCCGTCTCACGGAAAAAAAAAGAAAGAAAAAAAATATATATATATATATACACTTTCCTTTTTATTGGTACCCCTATTCTCTATGTAGAAAAATATATCCTGATATAATTCCAAAGTATCTATTTAGATTTCTCTAGATTAAATAACATTTGGGAAATTTCATATAACTTTAGTCTCAAGTCAGAGCAATACATGTCATTTAAATTTAAAAAGAAAATACAGTAACTTGGAAATAGCTCAGAATTTTAACTGCAAATGAAAAAAATACTGAAATAGGATGACAGAAAAAACTATTCCGGATAAAAGACAGTCTGTCATGTCAATGCATATATTATTTGTTAGGCATTCATGAATTATAAAAACTGGAAGATATGTCTCGCCTTTGTTCTTTTATTGATAATACAGATCTGAATTTGAATCTTATTAACTCAAATAATAATTAATTTGCCTATAATTCTATAAAGAGCTTCTAAGCAGATAAATAGTATAATAAATTTAATTCCAAAAAAAGTAGATTTAAAAGCCATTTCCAACCAAAATAATCCAAAAACTCTCAATGAAACATATAAATAATCTTGGGTAAGGGTCATACTTTTCATAAATCTCAGGGATCTTTTAAAGTAAAGGTCTCTGAGCAAAAAACCTTTTATTAATATAATATTTTACTGTCTGCAAAGCATTATGACATGTATTATCTCATCTGAGCATCACAGCAATGTTACAAGACTATCCTCATTTGAAGGAGGGGAAAATGGCAGTTCAAGAAAATGAAGTGCTCTGGCTAAAAATCTGGCATAAATACATTTCTATGGTGTATTAATGTGTTAATCTGCTAATAAAAACAACTGCATGTATAGAAGTACGTGAAGAGAAAGATATAAATCTGGTATTTCATAGATTCTAACAAGTTATTGATTTTCACTAAAGAAATATGTAAACAAAACATTTTTTTCTTCAAGTTCTTTTTACTAAATGGTTTCTGATGAGTCAGTTTCTCTTGCCTTTTCCATTTCCTTCTTCTTCTCCCTAAACATGTAAGTACATACACGCATACCAGTTTGTACTCACATATGCCCTTCTTACAACACATGACACATTTTGACAGGCATGCTGTCATTTGGAATAGTCTGAAAATTGTGCACAGCAAAGTTAACTTGGTTTCTTTCACAGTGTGCTTTAATCAACAATTGCATCAATACCAGCTCTAAACACATTCTGAGTCAAGAAACGTTAATAGACGAATGGACTAAAGATGGATTTATTACACCTAATATCTGGAATGTATCACTGCACACTGATTTTGACTATTGGGTACTATATACTGCAACAAAGTCCTATTTTCTGATCTAGCTTTACAAGACTATATAGCCTTAAATTGAAACATTCAGGAATAACTATGAATAAAAAGATGGTACTTTAATATACGGTTTGCATTCTTTTTGTTTGTTTTATTTGGTGTATTTATTTGTATGCTCATTTGGTAATGTTGAAATTAAGAAGAAGGGAAGCTGTGGCAGGCCCACATGGTACTGGGGGCAAGAACTGGTATACTAATGGAGTGAAATCCTTACCTGTTAGAGGGGTACAGGACACTCCAGCATCTTCTTTATGGCCACAGTTATGCTCTCCCCAGGAGCTCTTTGGACACTGCTCAATTGAAAGCTCATTCCCAGTGCAGCGTACTTCATCCAACATAACTGGGCCAGACCCTTCCCCAAAATATGCCTGATGCCATGCTTTGGCAATGCCACTGAACAAATAAAAGAATATAAGGATTCTGGATTAGATACCAAAGATTGGTCTTTTTTTTTTTTTGTCCCTAGTAAAAGCATTATTATTAATCCCCACTTATTAATTCACTTCACAGGTCATGCATGACTTTCTGTATTTCTTTCTTGTGTATTTGTTTGTTGTCCTTTACATTTTCAGCCATTACACATGTTTCAAAGCTAGGTACTGCCCAATATTTAACCTCCTTTTCTTCATTAGTAATGGAACTTCAGATTTTTAGGACAATGGCTATCCAAAATTAAGATCACATTTTGGCCTCCCCTCCTTCTTGATGACTAAGTTTGTCTGTTTGTGGTAAAATAAACATAACATAAAGTTTACCATTTAAAACATTTTTGGTTTATAGTGCATTAAGCACCTTCACATTATTGTACAATATCACCACCATCCATCTCCAGAACTTTTTCATCATCCCCAAATAAAATTGTGCTCCTAATTTAGACACCTAAGTTTTGTTTTTGTTTTTGTTATGTTTGAGTCATAGTCTCACTCTGTCACCCAGGCTGGAGTGCTGTGGCATGACCATAGCTTACTGCAACCTTTAACTCCTAGGCTTGAGCAATCCTCTCACCACAGACTTTTAAGTTGCTAGGAATACAGGTATATGCCACCATACCTGGCTAATTTTCTTTTTATTTTTTATTTTGAAGTGGTGGGGTTTCAGTATGTTACCCAGGCTGGTCTTGAAATCCTGGCCTCAAGGAATCTTCCCGCTTCAGCCTCCAAAAATGCTGGGATTCCAGGTGTGAACCACCGCACCCTGCCATAAGTTCTGACCAGTGATATTTAGGTGGAAGTACCATGTATTACTTGTAGGAAGTATCTTTGTTCCACTTCCTTCTCCTGACTGCAAGGATGGCTGGAGCCTAGTAAGTTATCTTGGGCCATAGGGTCCCATACTAAGGATGGCAGAAATGCAAACAAGAGAGATTCGGGGCCTTAATAATTGCGGAACCACCAAACTACTCTTGAGCTGGCTACCTCTAGTCTCTTTTCCTAAACATAAAATACACTCGACTCTAAACTTGTTTAAACTGCTGTTATTTTCAGTTCTTTGTTACTCACAGCCAAATCTACTTCTTTTTTAATGTTGTTGTTATTTTGAGACAGGGTCTCACTCTGTTGCCCCGGCTGGAGTGCTGTGGCGTGATCATGGCTTAAGGCAGTCTTGACCTCCTGGGCTCCAGTGGTCCTCCCACCTCAGCCTCCTCAGTATCTGGGACTACAAGTGCATACCACCGTGCCAGTGAATGTTTTATTTTTTGTAGAGATGGAGTCTCACTATGTTGCCCAGCCTGGTCTTGAACTCCTGCGCTCAAGCAATCTTCCCACCTCAACCTCCCAAAAGTGCTGGGATTACAAGTATGAGCCACCATGCCTGACAGCCAAGTCTATTTCTAACAAAAACATCTCTTTACTGAAGTTTATTTGTAGTTAATTTACTTCTCCCACAATTCAAAGCAATAGCATATTCTTAGAACCCCAGATTTAAGTGAAGACCACAAACCTGTCAAAGTGATTAATAATTTCAGATATTGCATTTTCAGTCCCTTTTAGGCTTTTAATTTTTAGACTATAGCATTTATATTTTTAGTTTGTTTTTCAATGATACTGCATCTACTCCCCCATTATTTTAGCTGCTCTTTTCTTATAACATTATAACTTGAGAATTTACAACAAAAATATATTGAAGAAAAAAAGTATGCTAAATGGCTGTAATACCACACTAATGGTAAAGTCTTAGATACCAATTTTGCGGCTAAAAAGGAGCCTGATTCACTATTTCTACTAGATAACATGGAAGTTTCTTTTAAAAGAACACACCTAAGAAAACAAAAATATCTAAAAGTTAACACCTATTTTAATATCATTAGAGGGCCAGACGCAGTGGCTCATGCCTGTAATCCCAGCACTTTGGGAAGCCAAGGTGGGTGGACTACTTGAGCTCAGGAGTTTGAGATCAACCTGGGCAACAGGGCAAAACCCCATCTGTACAAAAACATACAAAAATTAGCCAGGTGTGGTGGCACACACCTGTGGTCCCAGCTACTCGGGAGGCCAAGGTGGGAGGATTGCTGGAACCCAGGAAGTCAAGGCTGCAATGACCCGTGATCATGCCACTGCACTCCAGCCTGGGTGACACAGAGAAATCCTGTCTCAAAATAATAATAATAATAACAACAATATCATTAAAGCAAATGCTTAGGGAATGCTCCATCATCACCTGACTCACTTTGAGTTTAAAATTCAAAGAGTGTGCCAAACTCAAAATTTGAGTTTAACATTCAAGAGGAAGGATAAAAGAATATTATAGGAGGTATAGGGGAAGCTGAGGAAAAGAAGATGGCTTAAGCAAAATATTTTCATGGAGTTAACATTTTAAAATTTAGAATCCTGGCACTATCTGATACTTGTAACACAGTGGACTCTGAGCAATCTGCCCCAACAAAAATTAAAGACTAATATCTAGAACTAATAGGACAAATGCGAGGAAAACATTTGGAATTCTGACACATATAATATTGGAGTCCTAACACAAAGGAATCCTAACACAAATGATATTGTCAAAATGACAATTTTGTGAGTGAATTTGTTTGTTTTGCTAAGGGAAATGTAATGACAAAACAGAAAGTCATGTCTACTCTGGAAAGAGTCAATAAATGCTTAATAGGACTGTTCTAAATAAAGTTTTCAGTTGTTTCAAAGTATGTCTATATGCCTAGAGAAGAGTGCACTAATCATGTATAAATATTTGTAGATTACTGACCATGTCAAAAAGCTTATTTTTTCCAAGCTCAATCTTTGAAGTGGAGAAGTATATGTGGACACAGACTCTGAGCTTCCAATCTGGGCCGTACCTTCAACAAGCTGGGCTACCTTGGGGAAGTTACTAAAACCTTCCAGGCTTAGGATGCAAAGCTGAACACAGGGATGATAACGGCTAACTTGCAGGGCTGTAGGAATTAAACTGATGCAAAGTAGGAGCTCAATAAATGCTGGTTCCCTTCCCTCTTCTGGCACGTTAAGGAATCCCCACGTACCCCCGACAGTTGATAAATAACATATTTTTCACTGCTAAGCAATTTATCTAAAGACCATTTGGTATTTAGTTTAAACAAACGCCATGGTTATTACTTTCCTTCATCCCCAAAAAGTAAAGTCGGGGGAATGGTAAGGAAGGGAGAATCAATCAATATCTTAACATTTTCTGGTTTTAATGTTGTTTCATTTATGTATTTATTTTAAAGTAAATTTCAAAGAAATATTTATGGAAGTAATTTATGGCCTATAAGAGACTGAACGAATGCATGTATGTGTTATTTTTTTATTATAGATTATAAGGTAACGGCCCACAAGACTATTAAGTAAGCTCTGACCTGCATCACTAAACTTCAGATTTTCCTGTGGTAGAGATATATCTAATCAGAGGCAAACATTTTCACATATTTGAATGCACATAAAGTATTTTATTTAAAAAGGTTGTTGTGCCAAAATAAAACGTTTTGTGCAATGAAAGTACTGATGTTCCTAGAAAAATATGTTTTAAATCAAAATGATCTTGCAATAGTAGTGTACAAGGCTATGAAAAAAATTCGACTGTTTTAAAGATTACCTATAGTAGAAAAAATATCCTCTCCCAGAGAAAACATGTTCATAAAACACTTACTATAGGCTGGGCGCCGTGGCTCACAGCTGTAATCCCCACACTTTGGGAGGCCGAGGCAGGTGGATCACCTGAGGTCAGGAATTTGAGACCAGGCTGGTCAATGTAGTGAAACCCTATCTCTACTAAAAATACAAAAATTAGCTAGGCATGGTGGTGTCTGTAATCCCTGCTACTTGGGAGGCTGCGGCAGGAGAATCACTCAAACCTTGGAGGTGGAGGTTGCAGTGAGCCGAGATTGCGCCACTGCACTCCAGCCTGCCTGGGTGACACAGCGAGACTCCATCTTAAAAAAAAAAAAAAAAAAAAATTACAATAAATTAAACAAGGGAACAGTTTAACACTCACAGAAAATAAAATTCAAAAGTCATGTAAAAGCTGTAATTCCCACAATTTGGGGATGGAGGCTGAGTTACTGAAATGTATTATTTGTAATATGTTTATGAATATACTAATATTGGTTGAAAGAAGAAAACTGCTTGGAGTTGTGTGCCTGAGACCTGTGGTTCCTTTCTATAGGGAAGATACAGGATAGGAGAGTAGAAGCCCTACGCCCTAGAGGAGAGGTCAGCAAAATATGACCTGTGCACCAAATCCGGTATGCTGTTTTTATATTGCTCGTGAGCCGAGTGGTTTTTCAATTTTATAAACGCCAGGAAAAAAATCAAAATAAGAATATAATTTGTGATGTGAAAAATCAAGTGAGATCCAAATTTTACTGTCCAGAAACCAAGTTTTATTGGAATGATGCCACATGAATTCCTAAGTTATTGTCTATGGCTGCTTTCATGCTACAATGGCCCAGCTGGGTAGTTGCAAAGTCTATTTACTCTCTGGCCCTTTACAGAAAAAGTTTGCAGACCCCTGCTCTAGAGGAAAGAGATTAATGAAAGCAAATATGGAAACTGACTTAGAGAACACTGAGAGTTGAAGGACAAAACAGGAGGAGACAGGATCACTGACAGAGAAGCCAGATAGGAAAGCTCTAGAGAAAGGCAGATTAACAGCCTTCTTGGATCTTTGCCCTGAGATAAATGCCACCAAAAAAAATCTATTAAGGAAAATTTCAATGGGTATAATTCATTGAGCCATGATTAGGTGCTATAAGGAAACCTGAGACCAATACGGAAGAATATAAAATTTGATCCCAAACTGATAACAAAAAGATGAAATCCAGATGGCTTAAATATAGGCGGAAAAAAAAGAAAAGAAAGAAAGGAGGGAGGGAGAAAGAAGCAAAAGGAAAAAGGAGGAAGAGAGGAGGAGGGAGGGAAGGAAGAAAGAAAAGAAAACTAAAAAGTTACTAGACTAAAATATAGGAACATAGTTTTTATAACCTTGGATGTAAGAGAGAATTCCTAGGAAACCCAGAAGTCAGAAAACAAAAACTAAAAAAGTTAAATTCAACCACATACAAATTGAAAACTACCATACTGCAGAACACATCATAATCAGAGTCAAAATGCAAACCAATAGGCTGGAAGAAACATTTGCAATTTGCAAAAAAAAACTCCTAGAAATGAATAATAGTAATAACTTGTTTTATATGTATATATATACACACACACATGCACACACATTTCAGTTACAGTTTACTTATATAAATATGTGTGTGTGTGTATATATATCTAGATAGACAGATAATTTTTTAAAGACAGCATCTGGTTCTGTCACTCAGGCTGGATTCCAGTGGCACAATCTTGGGTCACTGCAAACTCTGCCTCACAGGCTCAAGCCATCCTCCCACCTCAGCCTCCCCAGTAGCTGAGATTACAGGCACATGCCACCATGCCCGGCTAATTTTTAAAATTTTTGCAAAGATAGGGTTTCTCCATGTTGCCCAGTCTGGTCTCAAACTCCTGAACTCAAGCAATCTGCCCACCTCAGCCTCTCAAAGTGCTAGGATATTATCACATTTTAGTAAAAGACAAAGCAATCAACTTAAAAAAATAGACAATAGAGAAGATCCAACTATGCACAGAAGAAGTAATATCCATGGCCAATGACCACAGGATAAGAAGCTCAAGATCACTAGTGGTAAAATTAAACAATAATGCATGCTTACCTATCACATTTTTGGAGATTTAAAATATTAATATAACTTTCATACAATTTTTAGGCAAAAAGACAAGCAACTGAAGGCTTTTTAATTCCCTAGAAAAAGTAACAAACAAATCCTAAAGTCATGCTTTGGCTGAGAATACTCTGATAGGCTGAGAAAGGGGAGCTGAAGTATATTGTGTTTCAAATACATTAATTATTACATGACACACATCCAAGGAAAAAGCAAAACTTCTGGTTAATTGCCTTTGAACTTGGCCCGTTCCTTAAAGGAGATTACAAGATAAGAGAGTACAAGCCCCAAACATTGACTCTGGGGATGCTATGTATTTTTAAATCCTCTCTGAAAACACCACTCGGTGCAAAGGACATGGTTTCATTCTTTTGTTTTGTTTTTGCTTTTGTTTTTTGAAGACAGAGTCTCTGTCGCACAGGCTGGAGTGCAGTGGTACAATCTCAGCTCACTGCAATCTCTGCCTCCCGGGTTCAAGCGATTCTCCTGCCTCAATCTCCCGAGTAGCTGGGATTACAGGCGCCCACCACCACGCCCACTAATTTTTGAATTTTTAGTAGAGACAGGTTTCACCATGTTGGTCAGGCTGGTCTCGAACTCCTGACATTGTGATCCACCTGCCTCAGCCTCCCAAAGGATTACAGGCGTGAGCCACCACACCCAGCCCAGTTTCATTCTTTTTCATGGCTACATGGTATCCTATGGTATACACATGCCAATATCTCTTCATCTAATCCACCATTGATGAGCAGCAACATGGACGAAGCTGGAAGCCACAATCCTAAGTGAATTAACACAGGAACAGAAAACCAAGTACCACATGTTCTCATTTATAAGTGGGAGCTAAATATTGAACACACATGGACATAAATGTGAGAGCAACAGACACTGCAGGCTACTGGGGGATGAGAGATGTAGGTTGAAAAACTACCTATGGGTACTATGCTCATTACATGGGTCCAATATACCCATGAAAAGCTGAAAATTAAAAAAAAAAAAAAAAACACTACCTGGGTGTTTTATTTTCTTCTCATCCATTTCTGTATTTTTATTATTTTAATGATACAAAAATGTTTAAAATAAACTCATCAGAATAACCAGCAGAATAAACTTGAGAACAACAACAAAAAACATTAACCAGGAAACTATTAATGTAACACAAAATCAGGTTTTCTGGCTAACTTTTTAGTTTAAGTTAAGAAAATAGTATTTACATATTCACACATTGCTTCAGCCAGTCACTAGCATTTCCTGGTACTCAGAACTATGCTGGCTTTCAAGAGAATACCAAAATAATTGATGACTCTGCTTTTAAAGAGTCACAAATTACAATACTGAGGAAATCAACATAAAACTCGTGAACTATTCAAGTAAATGTGAATTTGAAAAAGCTGTATGTTCTCTGTCCTTTATGGAAATTATTTCCATACCAGCCCCAGCAGTTCATCTGTAATAAAAGCTCTAGTGTTGTCTAGTTTTTTACCCTCTGATAATCTGTAAACAAATTTTTGGGCAGAGATACTCTGATCTAATACCCTGAATTATTTTCTGTGTAAAGATATTTGCCCTACATAACAGCAATCCCCAATAAACACTTACTGAACTGGTTCTATTTCCAATCCCTATTCAAAACATTCTTAAATCTATTTAGCTAATCAAATTGTATTAATACAAAATTTTTGCTTTTGTTTCCCCCTTACATACACAGAAAAAGGCCAAATAAATGGCACCATCTGACTAACTCAATCCCCAGGCTTAGCTACTGCTTTGAGGTAGACCTAGAATAGTTAGGCCATTCTATTGTACAACATAATTATTTATTAGGTTATAAAAGATTGGCTCTTTAACTGCAATTATCAGTTTGTGCCATATACAGAGTTTGTAATCCATGGATGAAAAAACTCATTTTTAACATCCTAGATTTCTCTCTAGAAAACAATCCCCGCCATCTCCAAAAATGATGTTTGATGTGTATCAAATGCTTCCTGCATGCCTGGCACTGGTCTAACAGTGCTTTTAGACATATTAACTAATTTCTTCCTCCCTGCAACTGAATGATGCTATTATACCAAATTTACTGATAAGGAAACAGAGGCTCAAAAGTTAAATAACTTGTCCAACATTACACTACTACTAAATGGTAAAGTTTGTCTGACTACAGAGCAGACCGAAACACTGAGCATTCTTGCAGCCTCCTGGAATGCTGTCAATTGATGGCTGATGGCACCTCAAATACAGTCTATCTAAAACACGGTCACTATCATTTTCTTCTTAAATTTAACTTTCTCTCTTGACTTCCTTATTTCTTTCAGCCCTATATTTGTATTTATTCTTATTAACACCTCGCCATTTTACAAATAATGTAACATAACAGAAAAAATCCTAAATTGGGAGCCATAAACCTCAAGACTCTGCCTCCCACTAACAGACTTGGGGAATATTGTGTAATCTCAGTGGGCCTAACTTGCTCAACTGTTAAACAAGTTATCTTTCCTGCTCAATAATTCCATATACCAGGCTATCTTTGTTGTAAAGTTTATACCAGGGGTGTCCAATCTTTTGGCTTCCCTGGGCCACACTGGAAGAAGAAGACTTACCTTGGGCCACACATAAAATAGACTGAACACTAACAATAGCTGATGATCTAAAATAAATAAATAAATGAATAAATAATGTTGTAAGAAAGTTTACAAATTTGTGTTGGGCCACGTTCAAAGCCGTCCTGGGCTGCATATGGCCTGCGGGCTGTGGGTTGGACAAGCTTGGTTTATACAATGTTTTTTAAAATTTAATGAACAGTAAAATAAAAGAGCAAAGAAAAAAAATTTTTTTTTTGAAACAGGGTCTCACGCTGTCACCCACGCTGGAGTGCAGTGGTGCTACTGCAACTCCCTGTAGCTTCAACCTCCTGGACTCACAATTCTCCCACCTCAGCCTCCGAGTAGCTGGGACCACCAGTGCGTGCCACCACAACCAGCTAATTTTTTTTTTCTTGTAGAGATGGGGGTCTCACTATGTTGCCAAGGCTGGGTTGGAACTACTGGGCTCAAGCAGTCCTCCCACTTCAGCCCCACAAAGTGTTGGGATTATAGGCGTGAGACACCATGCCTGGCAAAAAACAATTTTTTAAGAGTAATTTATATGGGAAGAATTTGTATTCTACTACTCAATAATATGGTTCTATATAATTTTAGAGCAAAAAAGTAAAAATGAAAGCACCCTAAAAGGAAAGAAAGTATCCACAATTTTTAAATTCCCAAGTAAATTATGGCACATCCACAAAATAAAATATGATCTCACAGTACAAAGCTATGCTTTTAAGAGTTTTTGAAAGACATGGGAAATGCTTTTAATGTTAAGCACATAAAAAGGAACTTTAGTTAAAATGTCTCCAACTAAACTTCACTGGGTACATATGCGTTCTCAAGTCATCTAATTTTCTAACATCTGGCTGCCTCCTTTCCCGCTGCTCATCTTTCTCCATGTTCTGGGTTAATCAAATTTAAGTATCTTAAGTATAATAATTCCTTTTGTATTTAGGAAGCTTGCCAGCTACCAAAATATACAGACACCATTAAAAGATGAAGGTTAACAATGACAGCATCTCATAAAGAAACTGTAACCACTACTCCAGAAAAGCATGATGTAGTTTCCCTGTGGGAATTCAACAAGGCAGATAAAACTGAGATGAAATTTGCTTAAGAATGAATCATAAATTGAGACAAGCAACAATTATGTGTCTGCTATCAACCCTGTGCCATTAAAAAACGATCCTCATCTGAAAGTACTTAGCCTTTAAATGAGCAAAACAAATTATAGAGAAAGAAGAGTCGTAGAGTACTGCTTTATTGCAAACTTATGAGAGAACTATAAAATCAAGTGCAAGAAAAGTAAACGAAGAATGTCAGCTCAGAGCATCAGAGTACTTATAATAAAAACAAATCTCTATAAAGCTGGATTGTTATTTGTTACAAGTGCTTGTGAAGGATTTTTGCTTGTTATTTTAATCACTTTTCCAAAGAATCCCCTCATATGAAAAGCAG
The DNA here is from genome assembly GCF_029281585.2 of Gorilla gorilla gorilla. Lineage (NCBI taxonomy): Eukaryota > Metazoa > Chordata > Mammalia > Primates > Hominidae > Gorilla > Gorilla gorilla. The sequence continues at coordinate 138,756,137 of NC_073227.2, forward strand.
CAATGAGCTAGTGTTTGAGAAAGGCGTTAATACTTTACTTAACCCATGAGTGTGTTCAACATTAATATGGCCTTCCTTGTGATTCTATCTCTATATTTTTTCTATGTAACTGACTATCCTTGTCAATATGGCCTTTGTTTAAAAACTGTTTCTATTTAAGTGAAAAAAATATTTGTCTCTCAAGAAAGAACTCTACATTAAAACAACAACAACAAAAAAAAGAACTCTATATTACAGCATGAATTTCTATTTTTATATTTTAGAAAGAGACTCTTGCTGTCTCATCCAGGCTGGAGTACCATGATGTGATCACGGCTCATAGTAGCCTCAACCTCTTGGGCTCAAGTAATTTTCCCACTTCAGCCTTCCTAGTAGTCGGGACTACAGTTGTGCTCCACCACACTTGGCTAATTTTTTCTTTTTCTTTTTCTTGAAACAGAGTCTTGCTCTGTTGCCCAGGCTGGAGTACAGTGGTGCAATCGTGGCTCACTGCAACCTCTGCCTCCTGGGTTCAAGCAATTCTCCTGCCTCAGCCTCCTGAGTAGCTGGGATCCCAGGTGCCTACGACCACACCCAGCTAATTTTTGTATTTTTTGTAGAGACGGGGTTTCACCATGTTGGGCAGGCTGGTCTCAAACTCCTGACCTCGTGATCCACCTGCCTCAGCCTCCCAAAGTGCTGGGATTACAGGTGTGAGCCACCATGCCCAGCCTATTTAAAAAAATTTTTTTGTAGACACAGGATCTGGCTATACTGCCCAGGCTAGTCTTCAACCTATCCTCCCACCTTGACCTCCTAAAGCATGAGCCACTGCACCTGGCCACAACATGAATTTTTGGAATCACTTCAATAACTGTAATGTAACTAATATTCAGTGTGTCACTTAAATGTTCTATGGATTTTTCTAAGCAACAAAAGCTTGCCTTTACCCACAAATATATTAATAATCAAAAATGCCTTTTACCTTAAACTTAGAATAACCCATATTGTAACTGATAATATTAAAAATGCTATTACTATACCCTAAAAGTTCTTAATATTTTTGGCAAAGACATAGGTTTCTTAGTAACTCACATGAAAATCAATTAGCACATCACTGAACACATAACTGATAACCCAGTGAATACACATATATACACATTAGAGTGTTTTAAAAATATGGAAGTTCATAGATACAGCTAACTAAATAGAAGTTCCAGATGGAGGAATAGTGTTTGGTGTTCTGTCATTACCAAATGCTGGTTACTTTGAATGTAAACAATAAAGATGTTTAACAACATCTTTAAAATATAACTACCTAATTAGAGTGCCCTTGATAGCCAATGTATATGGTACTTACTATGTGTGCTAACTGCTTGTAGACACAAAACCCTATAAATTAAGAAATACGTTATAGATGAGAAAACTGCAACTAAGAGATATTCTGTAGCTTTTCGCAACTCCAAAAATGGGATTTAAATGCAGGTTTTTCAGCATCCAGAACACATGCCCATAATCATATGCTATGCTGACTCCAACAGCAGGCACCGGGAAACTTTGAGAAAATTGCTCATGAAATTGACACCCAGTCAAAACACTTTTAAAAAATCTTGTCTCAAAAACGTACTTCTTAGCTTTTTCAAAAGAAACCAAGACGCCATATTCCTAACCAACCCAAAGAAAATGATCATACCATAGTAAACAATGCCAGTAATCACAGCAAAACCTGTTGACACAGGATCTGCTGTGTTTGTTCCTGTCCCACATGTGAACTATAAATGAGCATTTAGGTCCCACAGTCAGTTTCAGGGGGAAATCTAACTTTACAGTAAAGGATCAGGCTGATGTCACTTAAACCAGTGCTCAATTTCAGCTTCATTTGTGGGGAAAACTAGAGCTTTTCATGACTCCTGGTGAAATGCAAGATGAGAATACATTACCTGTGATGATGTCCAGACAAAATGTTTGCTTTGATCTAATTAAGCCTTTAAACCTAAAATCTAATTTTATGAATTACAAGAACCAGAAGAGTAAACGAAATGACACCAGAAGGAAAAAAATAAGACAAATTCAGAAGATGGGACAGTCTCCAAAACAACTGGCCTGGGCTCTTCAACAAATCAGCATTATGGAAAAACCAAACCAAACCAAAAAAAAAACAGCAACAACAAAAAACCCAGGCCTTTCTAGAGTAAAAGACACTTAAGGAACATAATATCCAGATTGGTCTTGGACTAAATTCTGCTTCAGACAAGCCACCTGCCAAGGACACTGTAGGGGCAACTCTGAAAATTGGAATAAGATGAAGTCTTAGACAATATTAAAAATGATTACCAATAATTAGTTGTGATAATAATTTGGCTATATAGAACAATGTTCTTATTTGTAAGAGATGCATGCTGAAGTGTTTATAGACAAAGTGTTAAAGTGTCTATATTTTACTTTAAAATACTTCAAATATAACATAGAATTTTGAAAAAGAGAGCCAATTATTTTTAAAAATTACAAAAAAATTGAACTGTAAAAGCTGTTCAAGGTTCAACAATCATGCTCCAGTCAAGGATTATGGTTAACTGAACACAATGACAGGGAAGAACAGGCCTCCCATCATTGGCCCCATCAGTGCTAAATGAAATATTTTTAAATTCTGAAGTAAATGATTAATTAAATGAAATATTTTTAAAAATCTGAAGAAAATGATTAACTTTTAAAAGATCCCCCAATATAATTTTAGAGAAACTTTCAGGCTTGTTATACCAATGTTCAGAATCACTAAACAGAGGGATTAGAAGGTCTAAAATTATAATATTCCAGAATAATCCCAACTGAGGCAACCTGGAATGTTGATTTTCAGACTGCTGTTTTCATGACATAGGCTTCCTTTCCAACCCTACAGGGGAATTATCTCCTTTGTACATTAATAAATATCCTTTGTTCTAAGCACCTAACAAGGAAGTGCAGTTAAAAAGTTTAGACAACATTTCATGACTAGAAGTTAAATTTGAGTTACAAGCTAACAACCAGTTTTTCATCATATGGAATTTGATTAAGTCACTATAGTTTACAGTGCTGGTTACTACCTGGGAGTAACATAAAGACTGCTAATGAGAAGTAGTAAAAGCTTAGATTCTTAGTGACATAAAATCAGCCTAATTCAGATACAAGTAGGTTAAACCTACAGAGTACACGTTAACTGCTCTTCAGGAAGCCTACAGCCCTACTACAAAGATCAAAAGGTAACTTGTCCTATTTGTTCAAGGAAATGTGCAATTTAAACAAACAGCACCTGCCTTTGGGTATGGAAATAATAAGATTCAAAAGTTTAAGCAAAACAAGAGTAGTAAAAACAAACCTGAGGCCCAGCTGCCTGCAGATCACTTCTGCATCGGCATCATCCCATTGGTCATCACAGACGGTTCCCCACTGGCCAGCATGGTAGAGCTCCACCCGGCCTTCATGCACACTGCTGCCTCCAGCAAGGCGAATGATGGGGAATGTTGGGCCTGTGCAATGTGAAATTAAAAATAAGCAAAACCTATGCATTTACATTGATTGATAAGATTAGGTATATTCTATATTTTTTGCCATTCTCAATAATTAAATAATATTTATAAAGCCACACCAGTGATATGGACATACGTATATATATCTAATATATTATGGTAATCTTGGCCAATTAAAATATCCCAAATTGAATTATATGAATACAAGTAACTCTTAGGAGGAAATGTGTTTAAATTCACTTTTCCCCAACAACCTCAGAAACTAGAAAAGGCACACTCAAAAGCTGCGCATTACTAGAAATGTGTTTGATTTTTATAGTATTATGGTGGTGGCATTGATTTTTTTTTTATTTACAGTAACTTGAGCATTACCAATATGTCATTATTAAGAATGACACTTATGTCTATAACATACTTGTTTTCAGTATAGAATTATTTATGCATTTGTAGAAATCAAGTCAAAGTTAATATCTAATTCATTAAAACTAGTTGCTGGACATCATGGCCAGTACCTCGACAGAACAATATTGAAACTTCATTTGGGCATGAATCAGCTCATATCCGTTTTTGCTGATAAGGACCATCAAATGTGACTACCGTCTCATAATCTACAGCCCTGATCTAGCCCTTGTCAGACTGTGAACTTCTCTGTCTCTTCTCTGCCCTGGATAAGACAGCACACTAAGGGACTTCCTATTACATTGCCTAATTTTGTCTTCCTGAGAGTATTTACTTTTATCTAAAATTGTCACTGATTTACTGTTTACATGTCAATTGTCTCACTCCTCTTGGCTAGAATGAGGACAGAAATACTGTGTTCCTTTACACCTATGTATTTCAGGTACCTAGTATATAGAGGCATATAATAATTATTTATTGACTGCCTCAACTGACAAGCAATGCTAAATAAACCTAGAAAAGATACTCCAAACAAGAAAAAATAATTGGCAACATCCATTCATTAATTTCTGATTAACAAACAGATATCAGACATATGCCTTGTACAAGGTGTTATGATCAGTGCTGCAAGGCATTCGAAGAGACACCAGACAGACCCGGCCCTCAGGAAGTTTACTGCCTAAGGGCGTCGATAAAAGGAGTACAGAAAAGAGATTATCAAAAAACCCTACAGTGGTTCAGAAGCAAAGGACCTTACTCATGGTTGGGGGTACTTAGGGAATCACTTGTGAAAAAGCTGTTTTTTTAAGAGGGCCAAGATAGATGGGATTTGGAAGTCAGAGATGAGGGAAGCGTGTTCAGGCCACTTGAACATTATGAACAAAAGAAAGAAGCACAAAGCTGAATGTGTCTGGCAAAGAGTAAGGCAGTCTAATTTTACTAGAATAAAGGACGTAATACGGTAAAAATTAACAGGTTGGTCCTCTATTATGAAGTCTAGTTGTACTTTTTGCCAAATACTAATCATTTATCTGTATGAAATATGTTTCTAATTTTCCACAGTGTAGCAGTCAGTAAACGGCATTTGGATATTCACACTTAAATTCAAATATCATATTTGAGTTTTGTACATGTGCTGCCAAAGTAAGCACTCATATTTGAGTTTTGTAGCAGAAATTTAGATTAGTGACTATCTGCATATACTGTTTACTTGTATAAGTTAACTAGCACTTACAATTTGTTAATAGATAAAGACAGGTTTAATATATATGGCTGAATGACAGTAATATAATTCTCACAAATTATGATGTTTATTTTTCCTTTAAAAAGCTTACAAAATACAGAAAAACATGTATACATTTCTTAATATATTTTTCCCCACCTGTTAAGCTTGGAGAAAACAGAAAAACAAAAATTTTTAAGAGAAAATTGAAAACCATCTAGGTCCTAGACTGTTTATGGCATACCACCTTTCACTTTCCTATGTTGTGTTTTATTTTAAAATGTGGTTTCTTTTTCTTTTTGGATGACTGTTAAAATATAAAAAATACAGAAAAGCATAAGGACAAGATTTAGTTAACAGCCCCATCCTTCCAACAAACACAAAACTCATTGAAAGAAAATTCAGTAAATCAATGGACTCATATTTAGCTTATAGATAATTAAACTCCCCATGTTTTCATTTAGATTGCTGCTATTTTCTGTATCCAAGTTGCATGCAATCTTCTGCTCTGAAATGTTGGAAAAGCTACCAGTACAAAATGACAACACACTAAGTGTAATTCCCAAATTTAAGGGAAGTATACTAAAGATCTATCACTATCCCTTAAGGTGAACTCAATGTTCGCTGACTTCAGCTATACAACTCCACATTCTCATTTAATCTACCATGAGAGAATCTTTTTAAATTCTCACTTCTAATTTATCATAACTTTCTATATTTTATATATGTTTATAGATGACCATAAAATTATCTTTGCAACCAGAATATAAACAGATGAATAGATTATAGAAGATGGAAGGAGTAAAAAATGTAGATAGATATCCTGAAAAAAATTATAATTATTTTTAAAATTTTTTACTTTACTACTTGAAAAACATTTTATCAATCAGGTTGAGCATAGAGTAAAATCAATAATCTACAGAGAGCAATAAATTATTGGGCCCAGTTCACATCATCCTTGAAGCAGCATTGGATTTAGCAAAAGTAGCATTACCCAAAGGTAGAGAACCAAAAGAAGAAAAGGGAAAACTTACAAGACATCAAGGTTTAACATATGACTCTCCCAGTCAAAAAAAAAAGGATTATAGCTCTCAGAGCATACACCTGGACTATATCCCTCCATTGGCTCTTCCAGCCAATCCAGAGGAATTACTCCAAACTGGGTCTCTCTGTTTTGTGGTAGGAGCTTCCTTATTCTTCCCCCGATACTTGTACTCAAACAAAAACCACTGCCCTGGGCTGACTGCTACCATTCCAAGTCCTGGGATATCTGGTCATGCCGCTATCACCAAGGAAAATGCAAAAAGGGATACCATGAGAGTATGGTGGCTTCAGGTTGTGATCATTCATTAAAATACACCATGGTACCCAGAAAACTCTTTCACCATCTTAAAGGCAGTTGTTCCTTCCTCTACTTCCATGAATATAAACATATCTGTACACTGAACCCATATTGATAATTACCACATACCTACTCTATGGAACTTGGAAGAAGCCCTCATTCAAGCCAACAATCCATTTTTAGGGAAGGTGCTCTCTACAGCCCCAAGAACACTGATGCCATAATTATATTGCATTACACAAAGTGAAAATATTTTGTTGTATTTGCTGTATTCTATATTTACTTTCATGATTATTTTCCAGCTCGATTCCATCATAATTTTCCACGACTAAAATATGTGTTTCATATACAATATATTATACAGTATATATATATTACCTATAGAGTGTACATATTTATTTAAGCAAATTATATAAAATAGAAAATATGTTAAAAATGAGATACTATTGGAAAATCAAATGGAATTCAAATTAACGGTACTCATATTGAAGACTAATTAGATGGTAAAATATTTTGACTCAGACTTATTTCCGTAATTAAAGTCTTTGAGGAAATGATTATAACTAAGACACTTTCATCATCGGGAATCACGTTTAAAACATAATGAAAATAAAACAACAGAACTTTTTTCTTTTTTTTACCATGGGAAAAGCTACACGTGACAGCAGCTGCCATCTTCTGAGGACACACCCCACCCTGCCAGATGTCTTTTTCACAAAGTAGTATATTTTCTTCATCTCCTCGGCAACGGACATTGCTCCAATAAACGGGAATAAGGCCCAGTCCAGAAAACGGGGTTTGTTTTGCTATTCCTTTTCCTCTGGAAGTACAATGAGCGATATTAGGTTTATCAAATGTAGGCAAAACTTTTTATCAAAACATTTGGATTTGAAAAAATGCAAGAAATCAACAAAGATGAATATGGAAGAAAAGAAGAAAGAAGAAAAACACAAAAGATTACATCAGTTTCAAGGAAATCAAAACATCAGATCACAACGTGGGTTGCCTATCTATGGAATTCTTTTCATCAATCTTGAATAACTACTTTATGTGCCTTTACCATCAATGACTGATTTAGAAGAAAATGGCCAAGTACTGCAGACATAAAAAGTAAGGCTGTGTGTAAGAGGTGTGTCACGAGCTTCAGTGAGGCTTGGACTCCAGTCTGGGCTCAGCTAAAAGTCATGCCAAGCTGCAAGTAACTCGAAGGCTTTGTCTTCTAATGCGTCAAAAGAAAAATCTGGATGCTTGAAGATTCTTTCTGACTCTAACATTCTAGGCTAGCATTTTCAAAATTATTATTACTACATCTAAGCACAATAATATCACGGGAGGCAATCTATTTATAATTTTTAAAACCTTACACTCTACATAGTATTTGCTAGCAAGCCTTTGAAACCAATTAATAAAATAGCAACATGCATCTCTTTCCCAACACCAGGAGAGTATTTTTAAAAGAAAAAATGAAAATAATAGCATACAGATGGGTTCTGCTTTTAGCTCATCTAATCCACATATTTTTGTAAGTAACCTCTGCTGTGTACAAACTGGCATTAAATTTTAAAAAGATGAAATGCTTATCCGATTAACATGGTAATCCCTACAACTGTCTCCATGCTGCAGCATTCCATCAACCAAACTGTAAATATTTGGGGTATATCTAAAATGTAAATGTGTCTTCACAGCAATAAAGCTGGGTTTCTCTGATTTTATCGTGCAATTCCTTTTTTTTTTTTAAATGGACTACTGAGAGATGATACTATATAAGCAGCTGGATCAGCTTATCTGAAGTTTGTTTGCAGAATAATAGTTTACATACTTTCATCAATCAAAAGACTAATAAACCACACAGTAGTTCACACCTCCACTATAGCGTTCTTGTTTCTTTGTATCTCACAGAAAATTTTATTCCTTTCTGATTTTCTGGGGTAATAAAAGCACAAATAGGTATGTATATAAAGGAAGACATTGACATCAGCCTACAAATTTATTACATCTCTTGCCCCTCAAAGGAAAAAGCATGAAATCATCATTCTTTGTGACCTGCCCACTTGCCAATGTCTGTTTGCCAGACTAAGTATTCATGATAAAATCAGTAATTAACATTTCCAAGCACCATAACACTTTATAGGCTCTGGCCTTACTCCTTCGTTCATCCTGATTTATATCAACTCATCAAAATAATTAATTTTAATTTACTATAATAACCCTATTTATTGCTCTAACAGCATCAAAAATCTAAGCAAAATTTAGGCCTTCAAGCTTTGCCTCTACTCAATACTCATTCCTCAGCTTCCTAGTGGGAAGACAAGAGAAATCTGGTAAATTAAAGTTCTACTTCTTCATTTCGTGTCATCATATTACCACTCTGATTATTAATGCAAAATACTTGAAAACTGCAAACCTCTTTTTCAGTCTTTTACACTGTATTTTTTTTATAACAAAATATTTCCATGCTTTCTAAAGATCTCTGGTGATAAAGGCCAAGAAAAAACATATGTTAAGTGCGCTTAGAAAATATAAAGGAGACACAAAAACAAAAGAATAAGAAAAACAAAAATGAAACCTGTTGTCCCAAAAAGAAGCCTTCTGCTCCTGGTGAAACTCTATGGCACAAGGAATAAAGATGCTGGGACTGATGAATTCAAAATACACTGACTTGTCGTAAAGACAGTGCCTAGGGTTACAGTGGAGCCAGTTCCCAGGCTGGCAGCTCCTCAGGACGGCAGGACACTGCCAGAGCTGACAGAAGCTGCCATCTTCCACAGGACCTCCTCAGCACCAAAACCTAAGGCCTGGGACATCACCACTTCCCCATCAAGGACAAGGGCACAGGTAAACATTGCCCCTTTCACACACAAATGGAACTTGTGGGTGGATAAAAGAAGAAAGGTAAAATCAAATGACAACAACAAGTTAAGGCTGTGCTAATTAATTAATTATAATTAATAATTAGAATAATTATAATTAATTCATTATAATTCTAAGAAATTATAATTTTTAGAATCAAATTCTTAGAATTTGTAAAGGCAAAACTTGCTTCAAAGGCCTCTGTATTTTGTTAAAGACAAAGACCAAAAGATGCTTTTAAATTTGCCCACTTAGTATTTGCCCATTTTCCTAGTTCAGCCCAGATAGTAATATGTGAAGTACATTTGCATGTGAGAGAATTCATTTCTTCCATTTGGGGCCCTTTCTTTATAGCTTTTTTGTGAAAAGTGAGAATGAGGAAAGTGACAATAAGAAACAAAGATACAAGCTTTACAAAGCAATGACGGGCACCCAGCATTATTCTCAAACACTAGCAGACTGATTTGGTCAGGGATGGGTACACTCACCCCAGCTGCAGCTGGTGACAAATGACTGATGCATCAGAATCATCCCAGTGGCTGCTACAGACAGTGCCCCAAACTCCACTTGCATATACTTCCACTGTGCCTTCAAACTCATTTTTGCCGCCACGAAGTCGTACTGATCCTAAAGTGGAAAAGAATCCCAAAATCCTTTAATAGTAAATAATCATTTGAACATATTGAGCCAGTCCTGGGTTAACATGATTTTTAAACTTAAGTAGTAAGGGATCCAGGCAGGATGATTTAGCCTCCACTGTGTGTGGCATGTGTTTCTTCCTTTAAGTGAGGATTTAGCAAGCTCCTTCTTTTTTGTAATTAACATCCTGATGTCAATGCTAATTATATTTTCTTTTTTATCTAGGCAAACAGACAGTCCTATTATAATTTTTTTGTTTATTCCAATATCTCCTCATCAAGAAGCAACCACTGTAATTTTCAAACGGGGAAAAAGTGGAAGAGTATGACTAATATCAGATCTTGTATCTCAAATACTAGATTACATCACATATGAAGTTTTTATCATTTATTACCTTCCTCTTCTCATGAGGTCATCAATAAGAAACACAGAAACAAAATTAAATGTTCTTCATATGAATTAGCTGTAATTAGCTGTGTTATATCTTCCATTTGATTTGTTCATCCACTAAGGAAAAATAAAATGTGTTTTCCCCTTTTAACTTTCAGTAGTAGTCATTAAAATTCTGAAGATTATGTCCATAATCTTCATTTTGAAAATATTGCCTAATGCTAGTCTTGGAAAAATAGCCACTAGGTAGTATGTATAATTGAATGCCCCTGGAAACTCACCTCCTCTAATATACCACACCCAAAGAGCTGTCCCAAAGTCCGCAATTTAAGTCATTCCTTTCAGTCTTTAAAAGAGCCAAGATTTAAATTCAAGCACCCTTAGGAAAGATAACACTTTGGTCTTATTCCTTAAGTGTGGTTCAAAGACCTACATTCCTCTTCTCATTGGGACTGGTTCCAGAGCAGGTACTGGGAGCTAGCAAGTGGGACAACTGAGCAGAGACAGAATTAACCTCAGACAACTTAAGAATTGCATAAAATTCTGTTTAAAATCACCTACAATGTGGCCTTTCATAGGTAAGAAAATTAAGAAATTAATTTAAAAAATCAATCCTACCCAAAAAATCTAGCATAATTTGCATATTTCAAAGTTATGTATGGCTTCATAACAACTTCCAAAAATATTAGATTCACAAAGTATCCACTCATTTCATTTGTACAGGCTTAGTCATCCACCACTATTATTTTCCACATCATCATCCTTTAAAAATGTAAGCATTTAAGAAAAACATATTATATTTCTCACGACAAAAACAAAGTCTCATTTAATTCAAACAAAAGGCAATAATAAATGGAGGTAAACATTGTACAGTACTACCAAATCCTGACTATTCAGGAATGAACAGGGCACGGGTCATTCATATGACAAATCATCTAAAACTCATTCATATATTCTAAACTTCTTTAATTCACAGTAAGCAAGAGGAAGTCCTGCCTAGCTCAGCGAAGTATGAACTACAGAATATTTTTAAGGAAGTATTTCTGAAGAGTTCAACTGATCTTTAATGATTTTTTATATCACAAAATCTCTTCTACAGAGGTCCACGTAATATTATGCACATCACAAATGCCAGCAGTTTATTTTAGTCAAAGAATTCATTTGTTGACCTCAAGCAAACTTTATTTGAACTGATATTTAATCTATTATTTCTTTACTAATTCCTCCCCTTAATCACGAAGTTACTCAGGTCAAAAGGGCTGGAAGATAGTTCTAGTAATGAAAACAAACAAAATGTGTACTTATGCACTTTAAGTGATCATAAGATTTAAAATAGTGTCTACATCAAAAAGCTATCAAGAAGAAATGATGTACACATGAATCTAAATGATTGAGGCACTTAGAGGTGAGACGGAGAAAATCCTGAGTAAAGTATAATTATGACCATAACAATATAATGGCAATGATAGAGCTGGAAATAGTTTCCAGGTCAACTATCAGCTGCACCATCATTTTCTCTAACGCTCCAAGCACACTGTGAACGCCTGGATTCATTTAGCAGTATCTGCTATATGGCAAGAAATGTGCAGTGCTCATCCAATTTTCCTTTAACAAATGAAGACAAAAATTTGCAATTCTTAAAAGGCAATTTGCATGTCAATGACTAATGAATTCTATGTCAGATTCCACCCCAGGCACAGGAGGCACACACCTTCCTAACAGTGTCCTCCACATGGTTTATCCTTTCCTAAGGGCCATAAAAATGTCTATTCTGAGGAAACCATCTACCTAGGACTCAGAATGAGTATTTATATCATTCTATAAAGCTCAATTCTTCTAATAATTATTTGAAACATCTTTTTTAAAAACAGCATTCAAATATGCTCTAAAAGACTAAAAGTTTGAACACACGATGCATTCTATTGTAGGAGCCAAGAGCACTTTCTCTGCCTTCTGAAGGTTCACTGACAAGAGGCATATTATTAGGATAAAAGGCATATAAATTTATTTGATCGTGGTTTTACGTGACGTGGGAGCCTTTAGAATGAGGACCCAAAGCTATAGGGGATATGGGAGCCTTTAGAATGAGGACCCAAAGCTATAGGGGATACTGCCCATTTTTATGTTCAGGTTTAACAAAGTGTGGTCAGCCACGTAGAAATATGTTTGGACAAAATGGGTAGGATCTAATCTCAATAGACTGAGTGGGGAAACCCAGTAAGGCTTATCAGTTTAGATTTTTCTTGGCCTCTTTGCGTTTTGTTTTGTTTTTTTCTGGGTATGGAGAAGAACCCTCTCTGGAATGGGGGTCTTATGTAATCAAACAAGGTAGGTCAGATAAATTTTTAAGGCCAGTTTTTACACAGAAAGCTGGGACATGAGGGGAGTTGAGTAATATTTTTAGGTTTTATGGCTGATTGTGGAAACAAGGGGTTCTGGTGTCTATGGCCCACCTTGGAAAAGAGGAATTCTAGTTTCTGCGGCTAGCCTCAGGGGTAAATGAAGGGCCAGTGACAGGAAAGTGGGAAAAGATCAAAGGAAAACTTGTTTCTGAGACTACTTCTGAGGCCTTCATTTGGGGATATCATTTTCTGAGACCCAACACTATAAAGATTTAAGATAAGTAGTAGTTTTCATTTGTTTTCTGGCTTTATTTTGTTATTGCTGCATTTATTCTCTTAGAAAAGCTGAGGTGGTCCAGATCTTAAAAACTATAATTTATGGCTGGACACAGTGGCTCACGCCTGTAATCCCAGCACTTTGGGAGGCCGAGGTGGGTGGATCACCTGAGATTGAGAGTTCGAGACCAGCCTGACCAACATGGAGAAACCCCATCTCTACTAAAAATACAAAATTGGCCGGGCATGGTAGCACATGCCTGTAATCCCAGCTACTTGGGAGGCTGAAGCAGGAGAATCACTTGAACCCGGGAGGCTGAGGTTGCGGCGAGCCGAGATCTCACCACTGCATTCCAGCCTGGGCAACAAAAGCAAAACTCCATCTCAAAAGCAAGCTAACCGCAACAACAACAACAAAAAAGCTATAACTTATTTCCTTCTACTTATGGATGAAAAAGCTACAGACCAAAGCAACTGAGCAGTTACAGAGCCATGATCAACTATCTCCTAGTTCCCTGCCCTGGTTACTGACCTTCTACCTCCAAACTTAAGCAAAGACCCTGAAATACAATAAGTACCTTTCAAAACTTCAGATATTACTTTATGCATTATACCATGTTAGAGTTCACCATCCTACTGAAAATACTGCAACTAATCCACCAAATCTTGTATGGAAATAAGCCAACTAGGAAGAGAAGCATAAAGTAGCCTGAAGTTTCTTTACACTGTGGAACAGGAGAGAAGTAGCTTTCTGGTGCTCCTATAGTTGACGCAAATCCTCCAGTAGAAGCTGATTTGTCCCACAGCTGTACAAAGTTGTAGGAGGACTATGAACGTGTGTGTGTACACATTTGCACAAATGTATAGGTACACAATTACACAATGGAGAAAGGAAAATAACCTTAGCTCAAAGAAATCCGCGAAGCCCAAAGCTAACCAAGTGAACTAATTTCCATTGCTGTACCTAACAATAAAGTGATTAGCATAAATTGTAGACGAAATTCTTTGTTTGGCAAATATTGTTCAATTGTCCAATTTTTTATTATCAAGAATTGATCCCTCACCTTCCACCCCCATTCTCCTACAGCAACCAACCATTCTTCGATACTCTAGTCAGAGCTTGTGTCCCTGGACCACACCGGAGTGTGTGTGATCCAGGGTTGCACTGTCTTAAAGTCTCTCAAGTGCCACGTGCACAGAAAATATTCTATTCTACATATTTCTATCTTTAAAATGCGTTAAGAATAATAATTTAAAGTCTCAAGCAGAGGTTTTAGGTCAATTATATTAAGCATTATAAACATGCAGACCAAACTAGTAAAGGAAGAAAGTCTGGAATTGTACCACTATGCGTGATGGCATGTCATGCAGTGGAGGCCCCAGAGTTCCTGAAATGAACGGCTACCAAAAAAGAAAAAGGTCAACTGTCTGCTGGTGTTATAACTATTTAAAGGCAAAATGTTCCAATGTACAACAATGTTCAGAATTCTATCTTAATTCCTTGATAAAAATGTTTAACTGTTAAACATTTACAGTAAAATAGTTTACAACTGTTTTCCTTCTAAGTACATAGGCCTCCAGTTTTATAAAGGAAAGAAAACATAAAAGGTTCATGTAACAGAAATTTGCTTGACGGACAACTTCGCTAGAAAACAGGAATTCCCCAAATAGACGGACAGACATTCAAGAAGAGTTCTCTTTAACCATCTTATCAGTCTCAGTCAATACAGGTAAACTAGAGAACAGCCGACTGGATAAAAATTTCCTTCACAAGTCTCATTGGTTTCTGAGCTTTAAGATTTAAGACTAAGGCAAGGCACAGTGGCTCACACCTGTAATCCCAGCACTTTGGGAGGCCAAGGCAGGAGGACTGTTTGAGCCCTGGGGTTAGAGATCGGCCTAGACAACAGAGTGAGACACTGTCTTTACAAAAAAAAAAAAAATTAAAAATTAGCCGGGCTTGGTGGCCCACGTGTGTAGTCCCAGCTACTCAGGCTACTAAGGCGGAAGGATTGCTTGTATCCAGGAGTTCAAGACTGCAGTGAGCTATAATTGTGCTACTGCATTCCAGTCTAGGTGACAGAGCAAGACCCTGTCTAAAAAAACAAAAAACAAAAACAAAAGCAAAACAACCTTCCTTTCCATATTCCATATGTGAAGGAAACCTAAAAGAAAATAGGAGAAAAGGAACCAAATGAGTCAACTATCTTCATTCTATATATCCAGCTTATTCCAAAATAAAGCAAATGAAAAGATATCCCTGTTCAGCCTGGATAACATAGCAAGACCCCACCTCTACAAAAAATTTTAAAATTAGCTGGGCGTGGTGGCTCGGGCCTGTAATCCCAGCTACTTGGGAGGCTGAGGCAAATGATCGCTTGAGCCCAGGCATTCAAGGTTACAATGAGCTATGACTATGCCACTATACTCCAGCCTGAGCAACAAAGCAAGACCCTGTGGGGGGAAAAATGCATGCCTGCCTATTCAGTTAACCCCTCATTAAAATGTACTTATAAAATAGCATTCCTTAATTTAAAGAGAAAGAAAATGCAGTAAAAACAAAGACCCACCCCAATAGTGTTTTCTGAATAAAACTAGTAATAAATATTTTTAAAATCTTTTTTTAAAAAAATCACAGTTTGATAAAAGAGTAAAAAAAAACTTCATGTTTTCACACAAATCCTTTCTTGTCTATTATTGAACTTTACAGATGCATAAAATAATTAGTTTTAGTCATTTCTATTGTTCTAGTGGAATAGAAAGAATGCATACTGGCAACATCCAGCTAGTGTTCAGATCCTTGACAAAAAGTACACTTAAAGCTGTGAGTGATACAGAAATTTCAATTTATGACCTATTCAAAAGAATAGAAAAAAACCATTACATGTTGAACAATTTAGTATACATATTTAACATTAAGTTAAATATAATACTATGTCTTATACCAAATGCAACACTATAAAAATATACTAAATGACCATTCTCTATCAATTATAAGATATATTAAAAAAATTACAGTACCTGAAAATAACTGAATTGGGGGACTCTTGGTTGAATTTTTCAAGTACAGTAGGGGATGCTAGGTTAATTTTTATGTTATTTTCTTTCTTCACCATATTCTACAGTACTGTTATACTATTTTCATCTATAATTATATTTACCCATTAATTAAACCTGCTATATCTTTGCTAAATAGTATATTTTATTCAAGTCATCCCAGGTCAAAATGAATCAAATAATTTTTAACATACAAGGCATTCCCCTGAACCAAGATCCAACTGAGCTATATTTGCCTCCATTAGTTCACATCTATAATTCATACTAATTGTTCATTTATTATTCATGTATACAACAACTTAAATGCTGAGAAAAAAAATCAGTTGGTATAGTTCAAAATGAGAGTGCATCCCCTAAATTAGCAATTCTACCCATTTACAGTGTGCTGATTAGAAATTTATAAATCTTATAAATTATTCCTTAGTTTAAAACATTATACGATATCAAACAAAAAAAGATGACTCTGTCCATGGTTAAGCTATAGTAGGCTAACAATACATGCATATAACCTCAACAGAAGCTTTCACAAATTGTGTGTCCCCAGACCATCTACACATAAATAAATGGTACAGGTATTACCATTTTATTGTATAGCAGTGAGTGATGAAATTGAAACCGAACAATAATCTTCTTGTCTCCCAGATCATGCACCACAGGGAAGGTAATGAAAATGCTTATTATTCTTCTGACACCTCACCCAGAAAATGGCTGTCCTCAACCAGAGGACAAAGGTGAATTTCTGATTCATCTTTATAAATGCTGCACCTAGTGTGAATGCAGTAAATGTTTAAGGACTAAATGAAACCTATCCTTACCCTGTTAGAAGAATCAGCATTACACTTTGTATCCCCTCTGCTGATCCTAATAAAAAGTACTGAGGCTAAATGTGCATGTGTGGCTTGTAGGGGGGTAAATATCATTGCTTTAGTGTTTTGCATACAATAATTTTTTTATTAATATTGTTGCACTGATTTGTTAGAAGGAGGAGGAGGGGAAGAGGAGACTGCCCTGGAAAAGGAAGATGCTAAAGGGGCAAAAATAAACATTTCTTTAGTTTCTAATGACAACAGACCAAACATGTAAACATCAGTCTAAATCAATTGTTCACATAATGCCTATTTACTATGCAGCTAAGGAGAGAGGCTTCAAAGGACTGCTTTCTTTAAAATTTAATTCAGGGGGAAAAAACCTTCAAAATTAGAATTAAATCATATAATCATGTTTACTTAATAAATGAACTAACTTCAGCATTCTCATCAGTTATGGAATTATTCATTTCAGATATTAACGTGTCATAATATTTGCCTGCAAATAGCATCTTAAGACAAGGAAATATGCTTTGTCAACCAAACCAGAGTCTAAATGTTATTCATCCAGATATGACTAAAAAAAAATGAATGTAACATTTTACAGCACTTTATAAATTACTTACTGTTATTTTTTAATTGCATTAAGTTTCCCAAATATAAGGACAAGTCCCAACCATACTCCTTAGCAAACCCTTTTGGTTCTGATCAACAACTACCTTGTTTCCTCCTTGCCAGTTGAATCCCCAGATGATTCAGAGGTTAAGCTAACTAATCTATGTAATCATGGTAATTGTACATTTCTTTCCAAAGAGTGTCAAGAAGGAACATGTGATCCAGTCTGGGCAGATGAAATGTGGAAGCCTGTGGGGGAAATTCCAGAAAGGTTTCCTTGTTGTTTCAAAAGGACATTCCTGCAGAGGGGCTCTCTTCCTTCTGCAGATTGTTCTATCTCTAAGTGAAGCCTGGAATAACCACCAGCCTAAGAATAAAGGCCACGCTTCTGAAGAGGATAGAGGAGCCAAGAAAGTAGCAGAGGAACAGAAGTGTACCATGCTGGAGTCTGCCCATCACATGGACTTCTTGTAATAGGAACAATAAGCCTCCTTATTGTTTCCGTTTTCTATTCTTTGCTATCAAAACCACCCAAATTGATTCAAGACACATCCATACCCAAATTCATAATTATCATGTTTTCTTCCAAATCTTCCAAAAGCATCTTTATTTTCACAGTCATAATGTATTATATATAAATTTCGTACCCTTCTTTCCCCTAAACACTATCGTAAACACTTTCCTATTTTTATATATATATATAATATTTACAATAATTATTTTAGTATCTGCATAATATCCATCAAATGCAGGTACCTGTGAGTAGTACCTTATTACTGGATATTTCATTTTCCCTTCAGTTATAAACCAAATTACTTTTACATAGGTTATCTTATCACAGGGGGCCCCAACCCCCAAGCCATGGACCGGTACAGGTCCGTGGCCTAGGAACTGGGCTGCCCAGCAGGAGGTGACCAGGAGGTGAGCAAGTGAAGCTTTATCTGTATTTACAGCCACTCCCCATCGCTCACATTACCACCTGAGCTCTGCCTCCTAAGCTCTGCCTCCTATCAGATCAGCAGCAGCATTAGATTCTCCTAGGAGCTCGAACTCTATTGTGAACTGTGCATGCAAGGAATCTAGGTTGCATGCTCCTTATGAGAATCTAATGCCTGATGAAACCATCCCCCAGGTCCACGGAAAAACTGCCTTCCACAAAACTGGTCCCTGGTGCCAAAAAGGTTGGGGACTGGTGTCTTAACACACAGGTGCACATGTGCGTGTGCACGCATGCACACACACACACACACACACACACGACAGTGACCACATAAGTAAATATACACCCCTGGACAATAGCTCATAAAAGGCAATAGTAACGGGATATCTTATTTTCTTCTCTAAAAAAAAAAATATTCACACTAGTTAAGAAATCAGATAATGCCCCCAAATCTAAGTATTTGACATCTGCCTTAGTCTGAAAAGCAGATTGAGCTCAATATTTAAAATCAACCAGGAAATGTATCAAATCTGGTATTGCTAATAAATGTTTTTCAGCACCTGCTACATAGAACCAAGATGTAGCACTCAAAAGTGGCGGGGGACAGCTTTCAGCTAACTTTTTAATTAACATTCACTACAAACAACAGATGGAATTCAATGAGTACAGCCTGTAAACAATAGTACTTGGTCCATATGTCCTCTATCTCTATTTCAATCAAGAGATTTTGGGTGGGTAGGTGCACGTGAACAGAGGAGCATGACAAGACAAAAAGTCAGATCTCTTGACTCATCCTCTCCTCCAGAATCTCAATGATTAAAACTTTCTCATTTATTTAATGTTTTACCTCTCAATCATCAGCCACCTAGGGTTGGCTTGTAAAAAAGGGAGGCTCTCAGCACAGTGTCAAGCAAGTTGCCCCATCTGCTATGCCAACCAGAGACTAGAAAAGTGACTGCCCCTCCTAGGCAGGAAACACTAAGTTATTGCAATCTATTGTGTTTTGTTGTGTTTGTTTTGCTTGTTTTAGAGACAGGGTCTCCCTCCGTTGCCCAGAATGGGGTGCAGTGTCATGACTATAGCTCACTGCAGCCTCTATCTCCTGGCCTCAAGTGATCCCCTTGCCCCAGCCTCCTAAAGTGCTGCGATTTCAGGCATGAGCCACCATGCTGGGTCACAAGCTATTGTTGGGGGAAATCAGTTGCCTGTTAATTCTTCCTGTAGAAATGCAAAAATAACTTAGCTCACATTCAATTAATAACTATATTCTGGGCAGCCATGGTAGCTCATGCCTGTAATTCCAGTACTCTGGGAGGCCAAGGCGGGAGAATCACTTGAGCCCAGGAGTTGGAGACCAGCCTGGGCAACATGGCAAAACTCCATCTCTACAAACAATACAAAAAATAATAATAATAATAAATTAGCTGGACTGTAGTCCCAGCTACTTCAGAGGCCAAGGTGGGAGAATTGCTTGATCCTGAGAGGCAGAGGTTGCAGCGAGCTGAAATGGCACAAATGCATTTTGTCTCAAAAAATAAAAATAAAATAACCATATTCCAGTGAACTAGGTTATTACTATCTTACACTGGTCAAAGGAAAAACCAGAAGTGCCATTTCTAAAATCACACAAAAAGTTACCATTGGCATGCCTTACACCTGCTCCTAAAGCCTAACAGGGTTAAGTCACAGAATGGTGGGCTCAGTTAGTCTGTATCATCACCTACCACTATACATTTTAGGTGGGTTCTAATGCCCTTCCATGTGTTCTGCCTGACTGTGACAGTTTTCAGCATCTAAATCACTTTGACTGCTCAATAGAAATGCATGTTCCATTCCTGATCCAGAACTGAGAATTACTCAGAGCCTGGGCTACAGTCTAGGAATCTTCATTTTAACAAGTCCCAAGGTGTTTCTAAATGCTCATAATGAGACCAGCTCCCTGGGCTGATTCAGTGTATTCCCATAGCCAGAATGATTCTTTTTTTTTTTTTTTTTTTTTTTTTTGAGACAAGAGTTTCGCTGTTGTTGCCCAGGCTGGAGTGCAATAGCGTGATTTCGGCTCACTACAACTTCTGCCTCCCAGGTTCAAGCGATTCTCCTGCTTCAGCCTCCCATGTAATCCCATGGGATTACATGCATGCGCCACCATGCCTGGCTAATTTTGTATTTTTAGTAGAGACAGGGGTTTCTCCACGTTGGTCAGCCTGGTCTCGAACTCCCGACCTCAGGTGATCCACCTGCCTCAGCCTCCCAAAGTGCTAGGATTACCAGCGACAGCTACCACGCCCAGCCCTAGAATGATTCTTCAGTATTAATTAGCAAGTTTCATAAAACCAGGGCCCAGGTATCATGTTTCCTGCTCTCTGACATCTGAGCCACTGGAACATCCACGCCCAGCCCTGGCTCACCTGAGGTCCCCACCCTGCCCCTTCAACTTGGCTTCAATCAACTCTTCACCACGGAGACACCAACTTCCTCATTTTTCTCGATGCAACGAAATATGTGACTCTGGCCAGCAGTGTATTTTTTAAAGGAGGGATCACATTACTGTAAATTGTTATTTTCTTTTGCCCTGGATTTCTGTAAAGAAAAAAATATGTCGGGCATGGTAGCTCTTGCCTGTAATCCCAGCACTTTGGGAGGCTGAGGCAGGAGAATCATTTGAACCCAGGAGGCAGAGGTTGCAGTGCACTGAGATTGCGCCACTGCGCTCCAGCCCGGGTGACAGAGAGAGACCCTGTCTCAAAAAAAAAAAAAAAAAGAAAAAGATACCAGATATCTTTTAAGCATAAGAGACTGTAAATCATGTGCATCAGGCCAAACATAATTCCCTTTCTTCCTGTTAGACTAGTCCATAAACTACAAAATGAGGATTACTACACAACGCAGATATTTCTACATGTGTATATATAAGTAAAGAAATACAGCAAAATCAGCTGTGAAGTAAAAATACACATATCTAACCCTATTTTCTCCTACACTCCTCATAATATGTCTTCACATATTTTCATCAGTAAAATGCAGGAACTCACTCAGAAGGTTGCTACAAGAATGAAATGAGGCCGGGAGCGGTGGCTCACACCTGTAATCCCAGCACTTTGGAAGGCAGAGGCGGGTGGATGGCCTGAGGTCAGGAATTCAAGACCAGCCTGGCCAACATGGTGAAACCCCATCTCTACTAAAAATACAAAAATTAGCCGGGCGTGGTGGCAGGTGCCTGTAATCCCAGTTACTCAAGAGGCTGAGGCAGGAGAATCGCTTGAACCAGGGAGGCGGAGGTTGCAGTGAGCTGAGATGGCACCACTGCACTCCAGCCTGGGTGACAGAGGAAGACCCTTGTCAAAAAATAAATAAATAAATAAAAATATAAGAATGAAATGAGAAAATGCACATAAAATGTTTAGTCCAGCATCCAACACAGAATGAATGCACAGTAAGTCCCAGCTAATACGATCAGGCCAGGTTGTTTTGCGTACATGCTCAGCGCTGCAAAGGTCTTTTAAATTAATTTACTCAAAACTTGCTTTTCTCCTGATGAGGAAACCAAAGCTCTAAGAGTTAAGAGTCTTACCCAACAGTGCACAGCTACTGGCAGAGCCAAAACAGACACCAGTGTTTTCTAAAGCACAATTCAATATTCTTTTTACCACTCCATGATACTTTTGTTCGCACCCCTAATTGAAATGTAGGACCAAGAGAGCCGTTAACGTTCAGAATACGCCAGTCATCTCAAAGCTATAGGTTATGCCCAAGCAGACCGGAGAAGTAAATGATAGAATGAGATTGAGTCTGTGAAAGTAATTCATTATTACACAGTCGATCATTTTCCTATTTTTTTGTGGTGGTGGGAAGGGCATTTATCTCCAATCTTAAGTGGTTTCTTTTGTTTCTCTTTTGTTCAATCACTTTACTCCAGGAAGTACAAATAACTATTATGCAGTTATTTGGGATTTTGTCTGGTGAGAGTTAGCTAGGAACATAAAGGCATTCAAAAGATATACATTTCTAGTCAACTGAAGAAGGTGAGGTGGCAGGAAATCCAAGGACAAGTTACTCTCCATGTCTGAAACATAAGGCTGAAAGAGTTATGTCAGAAAGAGAGCAACAGATCTCTATCATTTTTTAACTTCAAATTACTTTTCTTGAGTCTGTGCTTATGTACTTAAAGAGAAGTTGTATATTCTCTCCTACACATTCATTCTCTAATAATTCTCCGCTCTTATCTATTTATAAAACTAAGAATAATATGAAGATGAAAAAAGTCAATGTTTGCTAAACCTAAGATTTTACTATAATCTCTTATAGTGAATAACGAGACAATGCTAGCACTCTTTGTTTGACATCACCTCAAATTTTTTACAGCTACATTGGCATTCTGTTCATGAAACACAAGTAAAGCGATGACTTCATTCCCAAGGATAAAGGATAATTGATCTTAACCTTCCTATCACTTTTCCTTAACTCAAAGCACTAATGCAATTGAAGGTACTGATAAATAAAATTTCTCCAGGAAATGAATGACATTGTGACAGATAACCTCCAAGTTACCTCCAAAAAGTACAAAGTACAATATGATTCAGAATCTCAATTCAGGAAACCCTTGCCCCACAGTGTGAATGGAAAGCTGCCAAAAATATTTTGTTGAAAAGAAATTCAAACTTTGAGGATATTTTTTCTTACTCAGTTTTTAAACAAAAAAAAAAAACCTAATTTCAACAAAATACCAACAATTCAAAATGAAGCAATGTTCAAAGCTGGATTATTCATTTACATTAAATTTATTAGTGTGATGCTTTTATTACCACAAACCTAAAACATTTTGCCACCTTTATCTCCTGATGTTACCAACTAATCCTGATAAAACATATAAAGCTAAGTAATGGCTCTGGAAAACTGTGTATGACTATATCAAGTTGCTACTTCACCAAGATAGTAGTATTCCCATCTCTTTTCCCTTTCTTTTTTCCCAGTCACTGATGATACTTACCATACTGAGCTGGATTATGTGAATATGGCTGATTTTGGCCACATAATTTTGCCATACTTTTTAAAACAGAGGTCAACAGCTAAATTAAGGCAAAATTTTATCACATTTTTAAAAATCGGAGTCTAAAGAATGGAGGGAAGGTTATTGATTGCCACGTTAATGTAACATTTCCCTTTCCAGAACAAATAATTATGCCTCTTTAATGTAAATATGGTAACCCACTCAACGTAAGCTAATCTAGAGAACAGACGCCCAAAGCACA
The DNA here is from genome assembly GCF_029281585.2 of Gorilla gorilla gorilla. NCBI lineage: Eukaryota > Metazoa > Chordata > Mammalia > Primates > Hominidae > Gorilla > Gorilla gorilla. The sequence goes on from NC_073227.2 coordinate 138,779,746, forward strand.
CTGTCACCCAATACACGAGCGCACACACACACACAGTGGCCAGAGGACAGAGCAGATTCAGAAACCCAGAGCTCAGCACCTTGCATAGAACTGTCACCCCTGACAACCTTCACACAAGCACACCTGGCTGGCTTAGATTTGCAGCACCAGTATACCTTACTGGTAACCCAGCTGCAGCCCACCATCACAGCCCGCAAACGCAAGCCCACAACCCCACACACCCCGTCACTTTTTCCAAGAGACCTGTACGCCGGCCCCAAGCCTCACTGGCTCCGAGCCCGTCCGGAGTTTCCGCGGCCGCCCCGAGGCCACTAACCGTGTCTGCAGTCGCAGTAGCCCCAGTCCACCTTGCCACGGGCGTCTCCGTAGAAACACCAGGGTCTGCCCGCGCCGTCGGGGCTCCGACAAAAGTTGTGGCGCTGTCCTCGCAGCTGAGCCCAGCTCGCTGGGGGCGACCGCTCCAGGAAGGGTGGCACCTCCGCCCACCGCAGACACCGGGCGCCGAAGTCCGTCACGCTGACCCATGGCTCGCCGGCGGGGCAGCCCCAGGGATGCGGCCGGGGCGTGTGCCCGGCCTGGAGGGCGTGCGGGCGCTGGGCAGGGAGCGCCCGCGGGGGGCGCGGGAAGCGCGGGAGAGGCGGCGGCGGACGCGTCCTCGGGGGCCGCTGCTGGGTGGGAAGGTAATAGGAGGGGTAGTGCGGACCCGGAGGGGGCGAATGGCGGTGGCTGTGGTGGAGGGAATCATTGAGGACAGAATCGAAGCCGACCACTTCGGGGAGCGCCCCTAACATCAGGGCCAGCACGAAGCGGGCGAGCGTCATGGTGCCAGCGCTGCGGGGTCTGGTCCATGCTCCCCAGCTTCTCGGGCTTGGAGCGGAGAAGAGGAGGGGGCGGGGGCGGGGCTGCCGCGTCCCTCGAATCCCCCAGCCCCCTCCCGCCCCCGCACGCGGAGCGCCCTCGCCTCCCGCCGCTGGTGCCCTGCCGCGCCCCGGCTCCTGTCCCCTGGCGGCGGCCGCGGGTGGGGAAATCTGGAGCTCAGCCGAGCCCCGGCCGGCGGAGAGGACCGGAAAAGAGAAGGCGCGGACGCAGCGGGGAGCGGTTGGGCCTGAGCCCCAGGTAGCGGCGCAGGCACTAGCCCGGGAACTCTGCCCCCTGGGGGCGGGCGCCGGCCGCGCAAGCTGCTCCGGACCTACGCTCGGCCCCTGCCAGGCCCACCGCAGTCCGCCCGCACGGCACTGCCAGCTGCTGGGACCGAGCCCGAGGGTGCCCGCGCGGAGCACGGTCTTGGCTGCCCCTTGCCAGCATGCAGCACCTGCACAGCCCGGCGTTGGCGGCTCCCAAGTCTGGCACCGGCCCCTGCCGTCATCTCTCCTCCAACCTCGTCGCCCCGTATCTTGTTTCCTCTGTTTTGAAATCTTTACCAAAGTGTGGATGGATTTAGATGCAGCTCTCCCCTGACAACTCCCAGGATAAAAGTTATCAAAACCCACGAGGAATGTTAAAGCCGTTTCACTGAACTATACGCTCTTCAAGGACAAGACCACGTTTTATTCAGCTTGATATCCCCGTGCTTAACACCGTGCCCCAATAAACATTGGCTGAAATTAAATTCCTGAACCGACTCAGGGAAAGGAGCTTGAGCCTTTCTGCTTCCTGCCTCCCACTTTCCAGCCGGTGCCCTGGACAACACCAGTTGTTTGGTTATTATTGGGATTCAGTGAGGCTCTCTTAATACCAAATTTCCTCTCTAACCAGAGAAGACTTCATCCGTCCCGGTTTCCATCCTATCCAAAAAGTCCATCCCCCTAGCACCTGCCTCGTTTTTTGCAGGGCAAGGGACTTCCGTTAAGCCTATTCATTTGCCTCTCCAGAGACTCTGCCTGCTGACAATTTTGAAGCTTCACTGTTGGCTCGACCTCAGCTTAGTAGGGACCTTTCAACACTCCTCGCCCCCCTCCCGCAGGCTCCAAAAAACTGTTGGCTTAGAATTTTTTAAAAAAAAGTCACTGGAGCTGGATGTTTTAGTATTTTGCCTTTCAGTTGTTTCTGACTATGCTACCAAAGTTTGACAAGGAAAAGGAAGCCCGTAAAGAAGGCAACATTTTATTTTCTGGCATGGTCATGTTTCGTTGTGAAAAAGCAATGCTGTCTCATAATATAATGTACCCTGAAGAAAACTTGAACAAAATTCAAATATTTATTGTTAAAACCTAGGTTTCAATTAGGAACTGAATTAATTCACCACTAGCTTTAAATAAGCCATCTTTAGCCGGGCGAGGTGGCTCACACCTGTAATCCCAGCAGTTTGGGACGCCCAGGCAGGCGGATCACATGAGGCCAGGAGTTCGAGAACAGCGTCACCAACATGATGAAACCCGCCTTTACTAAAAATACAAAAAGCCGGGGGAGTGTTGGCGCACGCCTGTAATTCCAGCTACTTGGGAGGCTGAGCCAGGAGAATCGCTTGAACCTGGGAGCAGAGGTTGCAGTGAGCCGAGATCGTGCCACTGCACTCCAGCCTGGGCGACAGAGGGAGACGTTGTCTCAAGAAAAAAAAAAAAAAAAATCCATCTTTAATTTTGTGGGTCGTTTTATTGTTTTTTGTTTCACTCCTATTAATGAAATATTTGATTTTACTTCAGAGAGAATTGGGTAAAAGAAATGATATTAAGAGTCCAGGGATGTATTTGTCAAATCTTTATTCAAGATGTTTTCATTCCAGTTGTTTTTACCCATTATTTTTTTACTAATACTTTTCTGGCTCCAAAAGCATAGTTAAATCTATACTTGTGGAAGACAATGAAAGATAAAATATATATCTGGAGTAGTCTATTTGTTCATTTTAGTGAGGGTTGGCAGAGCTCATCAATCACAGATTTTTGAAATAATAGGTGACAGTTCTATCAGGGGTCAGCCCTTTTTCTTTCTGACTATCTCTTCCACCTCAGGCTACACACCTGATGGCCCAGGGAAGGCTCATTTTAGGACTGTGGGGAGGCTGCTTGGACCCTGCTCCCTCCCCTTCCCACATTGACCCCTACAATCATTGCTTCCATGCTTCCTGGGGGTCCAGAAGCAGACCCAATTTCCATGCATCTACATACCTTGCAGACAGGAAAATAATGAGAAAGAAGTGAATAAAACAGAAGACTGTTAGATCTGAGCTCCAGAGAGGAGCATGGCCTCGGGCAGTCTGGCCTCTCCTCCACTTCCCTGTACTCTGAGGCCACTTAACATTTAACAGACTATAAAATTGACATACACAAAGTGGAGTTACCCACAGAAAATTCCACATCCGGATTTCATCATTTAAGTTTTAAAACATACTTTTCTTAGAAAATATAAGGGCATTTATGTAATTATGATTTGAGGGCCTTGGCTTGGGTTTTGCCTTCTATTTGACAGGAAAAGTGTGTCTTAAATAGCTCTCTTCTTGACATGTTAGTCCCCTCCTCTGCTAATATTTTCTCTTCCTCTCTTCTTTCATTTCTCCTTGCTGCTACCAACATACAGATGTTTAGAATTTCCAATTCCCAGTTCAATCCCTGAAATGCATTTCTCTCTCTTCTACCTGTCACATCACAGCATGTGTGGAGTTGGGGGGAATTAAGAGTACAGGGATTTGCAGGAAGAAATCTTTTCCTTCTACCTCTATTAAGGCACTAGTTAGTCAAAGCTCCCTCCCAGGATTTTCATCACCCTCTAGTATATGCCAAAGGAGAGGGGAGGCAATTCCATCTTGTTACAACTGTAAGAATCCTCGTCATGTGCAGTGGCTTAAGCCTATAATCCCAGCAGCTTGGGAGGCTGAGGTGGGAGGATTGCTTGAGCCCAGGAGTTCAATACCAGCCTGGGAAACATAGTGGGACTCCGTCTCTCTAAAAAACATTTTTTAACTACAAGGAGGCTGAGGCAGGAGAATTGCTTGAGCTCAGGAGATTGAGGTTGCAGTGAGATGTGATCACGCCACTGCACTCCAGCTTGGATAGCAGAGTGAGACCCTGCCAAAAAAAAAAAAAAAAAACTCCCACAGCTGATCCTCTGCTTTCCCTTCCTTTCAGCAGCAATAAAGGAACAAGGAAAGGGACAAAAAGAAACAAATTACATCTTGCAGGCACACCTCATCTCAACACTTGGAAGTCCCAGGGAGGCCCCCATAATGGGACTCTGTCACCTCCATCACCTCTGATTTCATCAATCCTCTGTCATTGATTTGGGACCCAAGAATTCAACTCTCCTTTGCCACACAGCCTGTTCTGGTAGTGCCTAGATCCAGGACAACAACTGGAAACCTAGGGAAGTGAAGGGAAGAGTCTCCCTGCACACACAACGGCAGGGAGGGTGGGTAGTCTTGGGGGTGAGGGTGCAGTACACATACATCTGCATATCTGTGCTTTCCCACGGCAACTGTGTTATACATGAATATTTGGTTTTGTGGTAGTTTAGGGGATCATCTTACTTCACATAAGTGATGGGCTGAATAGCTCTTGTGTAGTCTGATTTGGAAACATAGCCGATATGTATATTATTTTTAGAGAGTTCCAAAAACCAATATACAAAATAACTTTTGGAAAAGGCCCATTTACAATTTAGATAATGCCTGCATTTAGAAAAGCTAAGAACTTTTAAACAGATGGCTAAGAACAGTATTTACTTTGACAATTCCAATGGCAAAAAAAAATTGTCAAAAGAACACTGAGCATTGCTCTTTCACATCAAAGGAAAAAAAAGTCAAATAATATGAGGGACTGTCTAGGGACTGTAGGGGACTCAAAATTATAGAACATTGTCCAGCCTATAGAGAGGTGAAAAGAAAATTAGATGACAATATAATATTTTATGTAAAATTAAAAAAAATAAGAGAAACATCCAGAAAATAAATGATGAATTGCCAAATGAATGGCACAATGCTTTGGGGTCAGAAGTCCCTGTTAGTAGGCAGTCTCTGGCAATACAGGGAAAGTCTCCACCTATGCTTTGTATTAGTCACACTCTTCTCTGCTCGCCCCAAACCATGAAGACATCTGAGGGCCAATGATTGCAACAGTAGTACCATAGGAGTCATTTGATCTTGATTTTTCTCATGGTTTAAGGTTGAATTTCATAAACAGAACAAAATGTTTTTTAAGTTTGGATTGATGTTTAAAATTCACCTAAACGATATAATTCCTATGCAGAAATTAGTTCTACAGACTCATTTTCAGGGTTACCCAAATTATATATACTAATAGGTAAGGAGTGTGTGTGTGTGTGTGTGTGTGTGTGTGTGTGTGTGTGTGCGCCTCACACTCTCTATATATATAGTTCCTAAACTTGGTTACTTTGGCCTTGGCATCAAACCTGTGCTTGATCTGCACACTAATCAGTAGGGAAATTCAGACGAGTTTCTTTACCTCCTAAGCCCAAGGCTCCTCATCTGTGAAAAAGGGAGAGTGACAGTACTTGCATGCTAGATCTCTGTGAGGGGTAATTGAGATAGTGCATGTAAACTGTTGAACAGAGTACTCCATATTGTACGGTGGAATAGCATCAGTAACTGCCATTGAATTCTTAACCCCTCAAACTAAGTCACCCAGTGAAAATCTACATCAGTGATGCAGGAAATTTGCCTAGATTTTCCCTCCCCATCATGCTCTGCCTCTTACTGCACCTCAGCAATTTCCCCTTTAAGATTGGTGGCAGTCATGAGGCTGCTGTAGCTCTGCTCACTTGAGCGCTTGTTCTCTTTGTATGTTCTCTCTTTTCCTCTCCACAAGTTTTGTCCCTGAAAGCCAATGAAATACTAAGTATCTCAAGTTAAAACACTTCTCCAGAGGAGTTTGCCTAAGTATAACGAGTGGTTTTCAAATCCCTCAGCCTTCTAGTTGCAAGTGAGCTGTGATCACAGAGGAAAAGAGTAAACAGATTGAAAGAAACACAGCACCAGAACTGCTTGCCAATGATCTGGGAATCACAGAATCTTAGTGTGGAAAAGGGCTTAAAGCTCCAACTTTCTGTCAAATGCAGGAATCCTTCCAGAACTTTCTGACAAACGGACCTCCATCTATTTCTTTCTTTCTTTCTTTTTCTTTCTTTTTGAAATGGAGTCTTACTCTGTCACCCAGGCTAGAGTGCAGTGGCACTATCTCGGCTTACTGCAACCTCTGCCTCCCAGGTTCAAGTGATTCTCCTGCCTCAGCCCCTGAGTAGCTGAGATTACAGGCATGCACCACCACACCTGGCTAATTTTTTGTATTTTTGGTAGAGGCAGGGTTTCACCATGTTGGCTGACTGGTCTCGAACTCCTGACCTCAACTAATTCGCCTGTCTTGGCCTCCCAAAGTGCTAGGATTACAGCCGTAAGCCACCATGCCCGGCCCCATCTATTTCTTTAAAACTAATCACGGGAGAAGTTCCTACTTGGGAGCCAGCACACTCTTATCTCTAGAAAATCCAAATTGTTCAGAAAATCTTCCCTTCCACAAAGCCAGAAGTTCCCTACAGGTAGAAACCTACTTTATCTAGCTGTAATTCTGTTTCTATCCTCCTACTGATTTGGGGGAATAGAGGTTATTTGAGTGGGCAGTAACAGTTGTGGAATCCACCCCACCTGGGTTCAAATCCCTGTTAAATTATGTATTAGCTTCTTGGCCTCCAGGGGATGCTAAAGACTCTTTTCTTCCCCATTTCTCTCTATCCTCAAGAAAGAGGAGATGTGTTGACTTGGGGGGGGCAGATCCAAGAGCAGTAATTAGTCCACATTACTAGGGTCCATTAGTAGTATTATCATGTGAGGCATAAATAAGTCTGTATATGGCTGGGAGCAGTGGCTCATGCCTGTAATTCCAGCATTTTGGGAGGCCAAGGTAGGAGGATCATTTGTGCCCAGGAATTCAAGATCAGCCCGGGCAACATAACAAGACCCTGTCTCTATAAAAAATAAAAATAAATAAGACTGCATAAGCATAAGTAATCAGTTTCCTATTTTCTCTCCTTTTGCTTATTGTGTTTTTCTTTACTTTATCATTTGAATCATAAGAACCATAAAGCTGAGGTTTGGGTAACAGTTGTAGTAAAAGGTAGGAAAAGGCACTGTTTAGCTATTTGGCCTAGATACTAGTAAACTGCTTTGGGGTTTGGGGGCAAAATTCCAGTTAATTTTAAAAGTTTTCATTTGGCTAAGCTTGTCCTCTACATATAGATGTCTCCCAGGGAATTCACTGGGAGTGGGGAGGCATGAAGATCGTGTGAGAAGTGTTCAAACCAGAGCAACTCCATCTTGAATAGGGGCTGGTTTCTTGGAGGATGAGACCTGCATTCCCTAGAGGTTAGGCATTCTTAGTGACAGGATGAGATAGGAGGTCAGCAGGACTGGCTCCATAAGATACAGGTCACAAAGACCCAGCTGATAAAATGAGATGTGGTAAAGAAGCCAGTGAAAATCCACCAAAAGCAAGATGGCGATGAAAGCAACCTCTGGTCATCCTGGCTGCTCATTATACGCCAATTGTAATGCATTAGCGTGCTAAAAGACACTCCCACCAGTGCCATGATAGTTTGCAACATCCAAAAGTTACCCTGTATAGTCTAAAAAGGGGAGAAACCCTCAGTTTCAGGAACTCCCAACCCCTTTCCCAGAAAACACAGGAATAACCCACCCTTTGTTTAGTGAATAATCAAGGAATACCCATAAGTACACTTAAGCAGCCCACGCTGCTGCTCTGCCTGTGGAATAGCCACCCTGTTACTTTTCTTAATAAACTTGCTTTCACTTTACTCTGTTGGCTTACTCTTGAATTCCTTCCTACATGAAGCCAAGAACTCACATGGCCTCCCAATTTTGGGGTTCACCCTGTGACAACATGATTTCAGGATCCTAGCTTCCCAGTAATCCGTCATTACTGATAACCTCTCAAAATATAGTTTGCCTGTCCATAATATGGAGGTAACAATTCTACTCTACAGGATTAAAAATATTATGTTGGACACTAAGCAAATGACTATCATTTAAGTTTGTGGAAACAACTATCAGGGCTTTTCTGCTTTTTGTAGACTAAATGTACTATTTTTCCTTCTACCATTTCTTATTTTGATGCCTTATGCTGGAACCCCTTCTCTGGTTAAGCCCAAGTTTAGCAATATCCTCATTAAACTGTAGCTCATAGAATTAAAAAACAATACTTTAGGTATTATTTGACCACAGCAGATTTCGAGAGAATAAAAATGTTCCCCTTGTTTCAAATATCATACTATGATTATATTAACTTGTTTACAGCCACATAACATTTGGTTCTTATACAATAAGCACAACGTTACTTAAATTCTTGTCAGCCTGAAAATTTTCAACAACCCTGTTCAAACTGTGAAATCTTCCCTAACCAAATTCTGCTCTCAAAATATGTGTTAGCCTGGCACGCTATACACACAGAATTTCACAATCATAATCACATTAATCCAGAGCTGTCTTCATTATAAGCTCTTTAATGGAAATAATTATGCACTCCACAGTGATTGGTCCTTAACTGTTAGCCAATGAACAGTCATTGAACAAATGAGGTTTTTAAGTAAAGTGCAAATGAGTCTTTTCCTTTTTTTTTTTTATAATATGGTAGTGTAGTGTCTACAAAAGACATCATAGACCAGAAGCCAGCAAAATGCATATGCCATCCAAATATGTTTTATGTGCTACCAACTCATTTTTTTTTCATTTTTATTTTTTTGAAACCAAGTTTCACTCTTGCTGTCCAGGCGCGAGTACCATGGCATGATCTCGGCTCACTGCAACTTTCGCCTCCTGGCTTCAAGTGATTCTCCTGCCTTAGCCTCCCAAGCAGCTGGGATTACACGTGCCTGCCACCACACCTGGCTAATTTTGTATTTTTAGTAGAGATGGGTTTCACCATGTTGGCCAGGCTTTTCTCGAGCTCCTAACCTCAGGTGATCCACTTGCCTCGACCTCCCAAAGTGCTGGGATTACAGGCGTAAACCACAGTGCCCAGCCCCAACTCATTTTAAAAATTAAATTTCATTCATGATTTTAAGATGAGTAGCTCACACATAAAATTATTGATTTCTAGCTTCTCTTATGTAACTGTAAGAATACTTTTGGCTGCAAGTAAAATAAACCTCAAGCTGCCTTACAATAAGGTTTTTTAAGGACCATATAGGTCTCATAAAATAGGAGGCATCAAATTCCCCAGGGTTAATTCCTTCAATGTCTAACTAACTATGCTCTTGAGGTCCCAGGCTCCTTTTCTTTTTCTGCCTGCCCATCTTACTGTTAGCTTCACCTTCATACTGCCAGCAAATGGCAAGACATCATATTCAGATAGAGCCTGTGTTTAGAGGAAGAAGAGAGACTTGTTATTTCTGTACCTCTTTTTTAGGAGCAAAGAAATCTTTCCCAGAAGCCTCCTTGGAGATTTTTCCTCTAATGTTGTTGACCAGAATTGGGTCACATACTTGTTCAATAAACATTCTCTGGCAGGGAGGATAAACATCCTAGGATCAGCTTGGACTAATTATCTGGGGTATAATGGATGCTTGGGAAGAGATTAATCCAACCTATGTGTACTACCTTGAAAAATCAAAAGATCTGGCAACTGCAATCCAAATTCTCACATGGCAACAAATGTCTAGAGCTGTTTCTATCCTTACAGAGACCTAGAAAATGGTCTTCAGTTCCCCATGGTCCCCACTTGCCTGGCCTTTGTAACCATTTGAGTTTTACCACACCTAGTTTATACTTCTTTATCTGGCAGGAATTCATGCTAAGTTATAATGTTTCATGGGTATTTTAGTCTATGGATTTTTCACAGTAAATGATGTGTAGGTAATTGTGTGAGTTATCTATAGCACATAACAAATTGTTCCACAACTTAGTGTTTTAAAACAACAAGTGTTTATTATCTCACAGAGTCCTGAGGATCAGAGATCTGGGAGTGGCTAATCTGCAGCTCAGGGTCATGAAGTTGCAGTAAAAATGTTATTGGGACTGCAGTCATCTGAAGGCTTGACTGAGGTAGAGGAACTGTTTCCCAGATCACTCATGTGGCTGTTGGCTGGAGGCCTCAGTTCCTTACCGCATGGACTTCTCCAAGGTGGTGCTTAAAACGTAACATTAGCTTCCCCATTGCAAATGATACAAAAGAACAAGCAAGACAGAAGACACAAAGACTTTTATAACTTAATCTCAGAAATGGCATATCATCACTTCTGTCATATTCTATTACTTACACAGTAAATTAGCCCTGGTACAGGGCAGGAGAAGACTATGAAATGATGTGAATTCTAGGAGACAGGGATTGTTGGGGGCCATCTTTGAGGCTGGTTAACAGTTATATCCTGCAAAATTGCTCTAAAACAGAGAATTTAAAAATACTGTGTTTATAATGTGGCCATATGTATTTTCTAAATGCTAAATAAGTAAGTGCATTTTCAATGAAACAAGCATTTTAAACAAAACATAGGGTCAGTTCCAAGCAAAAGTGTTTTAATTTCCCTACAATTGCATCTCCCACTATACTTTATGAGCAGGCTCATTCTTGGTCTATTATTTTTCTGGTTACAAGAAAGCAAAAGATTTTATCCATGAATTTAGGTATCCAGACTCACAGTAGGACTCCAGAGTGTGCCAGCTGCCTGATAAGACTTAATATGTCAATCACCCTTGAGTTATTAATATCTTAATAGGGACAAAAGAATGCATGAAACTGACAAGGGAACTATAGGATTTCAGGCATCCTCTGAACTGAGTCCTGAGGAGCAGAAATTTGGGTAAGAAAGATGCTTCCTGAAAAGCTATCACTTGTAAGGCCTCTCATATTAGAATACTGCTAAAGACAAAGAATTGTAAAACAAAACCAAAACAACCATGGTTTAATTTGACAAAAAGATTACCAAAGTTTTTCAGTTAAATTATATTTACTATCTGCAAAACAAACAACTCTGAGTATTTTGTAATGCATCAGAATTTCCTGTCCAATAAATTAAGCTACACACATTTCTATTGCCTCCCAATACACTCTCAGCCAAACAAAAAACCCCAAAGCGTCAAAAAGTTTATATGCATAATGCAGCTATAACAACTAGAAACAAAATTTGCTGGTACAGCTAAATCAGAAAGAATTTCTTTTCCCCCCCTTTCATAAAACGGCTACATTGTGAAGGACATATGCCCTCATTTTGGTGCTGAAAGATTGACACAGTTTTGAAACAGAGACTCATTGGCGGTATTAACAGCTGAGCTGTGTAATAAAACAAACTCAGGGCATTAAAAATATGACGCTACCCTAGACTAGTCTTTATTTTTAGAAGGCTTAGAAACCTCTACCCAGTGTAAAAGGCTTTTTCATATGACTTAATGTTCTTTGCTATCAAATGTCATTTAAAAGATGAAATATGGTCATTAAACAAGTAAGACAGTATTTGGCACATAGCATTAGTTATGTTGCAGCCCACAGCTGAGGCTGAGCAGACAACTTTATATAAGTTGCTAGGTTCCATCAGGATTCTAAAATAAGAAATGGTAACTGGTTAGACTTTGTTCTGTGAAACAATGCCTATTAATGCAATGCATATGTCTTGTGGAATGTTCGTCTTCAGAAATATTTTAAGTAAATTATTTCAGAGAATCAACAATAACTTTGGATAACATTAACCTCTGGACCTTAATTAGCTCAAGGCATATAATGATTAAAGCAGAGGGAGACGACCTGTTACAAAATAGATCTCTAGAAGGGAGGAATTTAAAATGTTTAAACATTGAAAACACACAAAAACCAGATAAATGACATGGGTTTAAGAAGACAAACGTCATGATTTTCATTTTTGATTGTGATACACAGTGTTTTTGGAAGCTATGATTTTATACTTTATAATTTTCTATATTGTTTTCTTTTCTAAATATGTTTGATAAAGATCTTTAAAGAAAGAGTGCAAGCAGAGTAAAAATATCTTTAATGTACACCCATCTAGTAGCGTCCATTTAAAGATATACTGACTTATTCATAATGAAGAAGAATTTTTCTCAAGTGGTTGGATGGATTTGTGTTGACTGTAAGTAAGCTTTTGAGGGAGATATTGGGTCTTACTCATTTCCAGATCCTCATTTAGTGAAAGCTGCTCAATAAATATTTTTCACTGATTCTATCTCCAGTCTCTTACTTAGTTCTCTTTATGGTCAGTGGATTAGATTACCTTTGTGAGATGGTTGGCTGGAGGTAAATGCATAGAATGCAGTGAATACAGGGTTACAAGGTTGTTGTTACTGTTTCCTGCAAATTTAATAGACTTTATGGGAAATATTAATAAAAACTTACTTTGTTTAGAATATTTTGCTAAAAATATACATTTTTCACTACATTTTCTTTCTAATTCTCTCAGAAAATGGATTGGATTATCCATTCTAGAGGCTTTGAACTAGATGGATTGTAACCTACACAATTTGTAAAAGCATCTGGATATGAATTTGGAGCAACAATAATTTGAAAAGTGCTTTAAGCGGTCAGACATATGCTAAATCAATCCGGGAACACACAACCACCTAAATTTCTCTTTTGCAAATACAGAAGAACACTGGGATTTTACTGTTTCTCATATAGCTTCACTCTAGCCCATGGGGCTCATGAAGTTGCAGTATATTAAACAATCTAAAAAGATTTCTGCATGCAGTATAGATTACTGTATTTAAATCAGTAAAAAATAAAGCATATGCTATAATCAGGAAAAATAAATGAATAGATCGGATATTTTTGGGAAGTTAAAAAACTGATACAAGAGATGTAATTAACGATACTGTTTTATTTCAAACAGAAACTCTCATTATCTACACTTAATGATTCATAAGCCTAAGTTACTCTGAGGGGGTTGAGAATATTTACCTTTGCTTGCTTTTTATTTGCAAGGATTAAAGCCAGATTACTTTCTCTTTTTGTATACCTAAGTATCTAGCAAGGTTTGTTCCAAACTACACTATGTTGTTAATGCCAAATCAAATTTTAGGTGAAACAAAAAGGGACAAACTATAAAGAAGAATTATAAACAGTAAATCTAATAAATAAACATTAAATTTTATTTTTTTTATTTTTTATTTTTTGAGATGGAGTTTCACTCTTGTTGTCCAGGCTGGAGTGCAATGGTGCGATCTTGGCTCACCGCAATCTCTGCCTCCTGGTTTCAAGCGATTCTCCTGCCTCAGCCTCCCGAGTAGCTGGGATTACAGGCATGCACCATCATGCCCAGCTAATTTTGTATCTTTAGGTTAGAGACAGGGTTTCTCCATGTTGGTTAGGCTGGACTCGAACTCCTGACCTCAGGTGATCCGCCTGCCTTGGCCTCCCAAAGTTCTGGGATTACAGGCCTGAGCCACCACGCCCGGCCATAAACATTAAATTTTAAAATATATCCTTATTCTTTCAGATTTGTCTGTTTGTTGAACTCTAGCTCATGTTCAAAACTTGCTTTAACAGCATACAAACTATAGACAGGGGAAGAGTCAAAGTGAATATCTCAACAATTTAGGTAAAATAATAAGAGTTGGCATCAATTGAACACTTACTCTGTTCAAGACCCCACAATAAGCATATTGTCAATCATATCAATCATTCATTTTATGTATGTTCATTAATTCTTCCCAAAGCCTATAATATAGGCAGACAGGCATTATTATCCAATGGGGAAAAAATAATAATAAAAGAAAAGAAAACTGAAGCTCAGAGAGTTTAATCAACTTGCCTAAATCTATAAAAGTAGTAAGTGATTAAGATAAGATACGCAGGCAGGACCATAACCACTTCACTGCAGAACAGAAAATAAGCTTCTTTTTCTTTTTTTCTTTTTTTTTTTTGAAACAGAGTTTCACTCTGTTGCCCAGGCTGGAGTACGGTGGCATGATCTTGGCTCACTGCAACCTCCGCCTCCCGGGTTCAAGTGATTCTCCTGCCTCAGCCTCCCGAGTAACTGGGACTACAGGTACCTGCCACCATGCCCAGCTAATTTTTGTATTTTTAGTAGAGAAGAGGTTTCACCATGTTGGCCAGGCTGATCTTGAACTCCTGACCTCAGGTAATCCACCTGCCTCGGCCTCTCAAAGGGCTAGGATTACAGGTAAGCCACTGTGCCCAGCCAATAAGCTTTATTTGCAACCAAATTATTCTAATTGTTATCTTCAACTATAAAATTCAGTACAGATGCTCAATTCATGATTTCTCAAAAGCAAAGATGAAGATCCTAGTAGACTTCATTAATCTACAAAGTTATATTAGACTGAAGTCTTACATCGGGTTATAGGAATTGTAGCCATGCAGCCATCCAATTTAGAAAAGTAGATTTAAAGAGCTTAAAATCTTCAGGTCTCTGGTGACTGAGTTTATCAGGCAAGTTTCCACACTTGAGCACCAGCTGAACATAAAGATCTGGACTTTGAAAAGCTGAAAAACCAAATGGGAATATTATAGCTAATGAGGGGTCACCACTTACCACTGAGCTGAATGCCTGACCTGGTTATGATTTTGTCACATAGGTGAGTTTCTATGGCATAATTTGGCAGTTACCAACCCAAGCTATGAGCTCACACAGCTTGGGTTCAAATTCATCTCAGCTGCTTATTATCAATTTGAGCATTTTGGCAAGTTATATAACTGCATTAAGCCTTTTAAAATTGTTATAAGAATTAAGTGGGATAATTTTTGTATATTTTGGTATAACACTTATTTTAGATCTGACTTTTTTTTTTTTTGAAGTGGAGTTTTGCTCTTATTGCCCAGGCTGGAGTGCAGTGGCACCATCTCGGCTCACTGCAACCTCTGCCTCCTGGGTTCAAGCGATTCTCCTGTCTCAGCCTCCTGAGAAGCTGGGATTACAGGTGTGCGCCACCACACCCGGCTAATTTTTTGTATTTTTAGTAGAGACAGGGTTTCACCATGTTGGCCAGGCTGGTCTCGAACTCCTGACCTCAAGTGATCCACCCACCTTGGCCTCCCAAATGCTGGGATTACAGGCGTGAGCTACCATACCCAGTCAGGTCTGACTTTTCAAAAAAAAAAGAAATATATATATATATACAGAAGTATTAATTTAAGGAGAAAGTGAGAAATATTTAGTTCATAAACTGCTCTTATTGAAAATAGTAGGTTGGACACAGTGGCTTACGTCTGTAATCCCAGCATTTTGGGAGGTTGAGGCAGAAGGATCACTTGAGGCCAGGAGTTGGAGACCATCCTGGGCAACAAAGTAAGACCCCATCTCTACAAAAAAAAAAAAAAATCTGTTTTTAATTAGCTGGGGTTGGTGGCCCACACCTGTAGTCCCAACTACTCAGGATACTAAGGCAGAAAGATTGCTTGCACCCAGGAGTTCAAGACTGCAGTGAGCTATTATTGTGCCACTGCACTCCAGCCTGGGTGACAGAATGAGACCATATCTCTTAAAAGAAAGAAAGAAAATAACAAAAATAGCTATTTGAAAACTACTGGCCACTAACACACAATTTCAAAGAAATTTTGTATGTATTATGTTATATTATGTAATGTAGCAATTAAGGACTGGCCTTCAAGAGGAGTCAGAAAAAGTTTGTGTTCAAAATTTAACTCTGCTTCTTACTTAACTCGGATGACATCAGGCAAGTTGCTTAACTTCCTTTAGCTCAGTTTACTTGTCTATAAAATAAGGATAACTCTAATACTTCAGCAGTAACTTTTTTTAATTTTAATTTTTTTGTACAGACAACATCTCCCTATGTAGCCCAGACTGATCTCAAACTCCTGGTCTCAAATGATCCTCCCACCTTGGCCTCTCGACGCACTGGGATTACAGGTGTGAGCAACTGTACCCAGCTGGTAATCATTATTTGATGAATAAATAATGAAATAACAGCATGGTACCTGGCATATAATACACTTTAGATAAATGTCTGTTAATAATGTTAATAAAATTATTATTGTTCAAGTATAAGTACAAAATAAGAACTCTAAAGCTCAAGTAAAGGGAAGTGAAAAGAACTTTGGCTTTTTCTCCCTATTGCTTGCAATTCAATTTGGCCACATACTGGGCCACTAGACTGTCTTCTGAGAAAAGAGGTAGGAGAGGGAAATGTTAGACGTGGTTTAATGAAGTCACATGTTCAATGACAATTGAGACTCAGCCTGCCCAGGAGCTGGGTAAACATTAGGCTCTCTGGCCTCAAGTAGTTGGTGCTTAAGAGCAGGCATAACAATCTTCTGCCAAGGGAAAATATTGATCAATAAACATAAACGTTACCTGAAAGAGTTCTTAACATTTCAGTGATTATTTTGTTAAGAAAGAAAAAACAAAGATTGTTTGTTTCAGAAATTTTTAAGGTGCCCAGCCTAGGCTTCTGTGTGAATTCCTGAATAATAACAGGCCAGAAGAATTCAAGGCTGGGTGCGATGGCTCATACCTGTAATCCCAACACCTTGGGAAGACAGGGTGGGAGGATGGCTCGAGGCCAGCTGTTGGAGACCATCCTGGGCAACATAGTGAGACCTCTCATCTACAAAAGATTTTTAAAAATTAGCCAGGTGTAGTGGTGCACCTCTGCAGTCCTAGCTAGTTGGGAGGCTGAGGTAGGAGGATTACTTGAGCCCAGGAAGCCAAGGCTGCAGTGAGCTATCATCACGCCACTGTACTCCAGCCTGGACAACAGAATGAAACTCTGTCTCCTAAAATAATAAAATTAAAATTAAAAAAAAGAATTCAAGAAAATTCCTCTTCCTTAATCACAGATAGATAATGCTTCTAGGGCTTCCATGAAGGCTATAGTTAGCTGCAAATGATTTTATTCTTCCTTCTTTCCCCAGGCCTCCAACATCACAAGCTCTCTTTGAAATATAACCTTGATCTTTAGCAGGTTTCTAACCATTAACTTTCTGTCAGAAGAAGGGAATATTACAATAAAGGTGATCATTCAAAAGATGGATTTACTTATTTTTTCTTAACATTAAATTATTCTTTATATTTATTGTTATATTTAAATAAGGAGATACTATGTTGCCTAGTGGATAGCACATAGATTGGCAATCAATGCACATTATGTCAAATTCTACTTGGCTATTTTATACCTCAGACTTGCTGTTTTTGATTGAGTTGCATCTGTAGATGACAATGTCACCTCATAGTAATGTTTTGCAGAGATGCTGTAAAAAGAAATGCTGTTCGTTACTTCATATGCACTCAACAGATGGTATGTTTTTTGTTCCCTTTTTTTTTTTTTTTTTTTTTTTTGTATAAGAGGCAGGAGAATAGCTTGAACCAGAGAGGCAGAGCAGTAAGCCGAGTTTGTGTCACTGCACTCCAGCCTGGGCAACGGAGAGAGATTTCGTCTCAAAAAAAAAAAGAAAAAAGGAAAAAAAGATCAATGTTCATTCAATATTATCAGAGGATTAAATGTTTGTTCCTTTCCAAAGCATGTGTCAAGAAGCAGTTTTGCAATCCAGACTGAAATGGAACTAGTCAGGAAAAGTTGTTATAAACCCTTGAGAACACGCTAACCTTTAGAAAAAAAACTCACCCAGTGTTTATTTGGGACCCTGAAGTCCAGTAAATAATGTGTATTTAATTAAAATCTCAGCTTCTTTGGGAAGGAAGTGAACTTTCTTTGTCATTTAAATTGGTAGGCAAAGGAATTTAGACCAAATTAAAGTGTTGTTGAGCCTTCAAAATACAAAACAAACGAAATAATACTTCTAAGGACTAAATTATATGCTGATTTTTTTGTCTTCCCACACTGACATTTTAACTCTTTTACTGTATTAAAAATATAAAGTGGCCAGGCGCAGTGGCTCACGCCTGTAATCTCAGCACTTTGGGAAGCCAAGGCAGGCGGATTGCTTAAGCTCAAGAGTTCGAGACCAGCCTGGGCAACATGGTGAAATCCCGTCTCTACTAAAATACAAAAACTTAGCTGGGTGTGGTGGCGTGCGCCTGTAGTCCCAGCTACTCAGGAGGCTGAGGCAGAAGAATTGCTTGAATCTCTTGGATTGAATCTCTTGAATCTCTGTCTCTTGGACGGAGGTTGCAGTGAGCTGAGATCACACAACTGCAATCCAGCCTGGGCGACAGAGCGCAACACTGTCTCCAAAAAAAAAAGAAAAGAAGAAAGAAAAAATATAAAGCATTTAGGCCATTGAACTTTACCTGTGATGCAGTTTCATAAATATTTATTGAAGGAATAAGTAAATGAATCAATGATTGTCTTTACTCTGTTCTCCACCTATTTAAATCTTATTAACCAAGGTCCATTTTTTCCCCTATAAATGTCCTTCCAGAGGATTCCAGCCCAAAATGTAGATTAAAATAAGTGCCCTCATTTTCAAAAGTACTAGACTACCTTTTAGAATTCACTACCTCTCTGTCCTAAGTTTCAATTGCTAGTCAATTCTGACCCAAATGATCACCTCAGAGTTTAGGTTAGACCCAATCAATTACGTTCTCATAATCAATTCTCAGAGACTATTCAATGAGTATGTAATCTCAAAGCATTAGTCCCAAAATTGAACTTGGGACTCTTAAGGGTGCCACCATGCTATTCCAGACAGCCAATTTTAGGAGGAAGAACAGTGTAATCCCTGACTTTTCATGCCAGTCTGCTCAAGACACTGAGGAACCCCATCCAGGCCCATTCCAGTCCTGGCTGTCAACAGACATCAAACCAAAGTAAGCCCTATGTAAAACAGATATTTTTAAAGTGGCCAGGAGCGGTGGCTCACGCCTGTAATCCCGGCACTTTGGGAGGCTGAGGCGGGTGGATCAACTGATGTCTGGAGTTCGAGACCAGCCTGACCAACACAGTGAAATCCTGTCTCTACTAAAAATACAAAATTAGCTGGGCATGGTGGCACATGCCTGTATTCTCAGCTACTTGGGAGGCTGAGGCAGGAAAATCGTTTGAACCTGGGAGGCAGAGGTTGCAGTGAGCTGAGATGGTGCCATTGCACTCCAGCCTGGGCAACAAGAGCGAAACTCCGTCTGAAAAAAAAAGAAAAAAAGAAATCTGTACTTTGGTACAGATTGGAAAGAGTCACTTTGGTTACTCTTGCCCTCTCTAAGAGTGTGCTTCCTGAATCAGATCCCAGGGCCTACTTTGCTAGGTGTGGTGCTTTCTAGAGACTCCTACTTAGAAGGCAGCCTTAGGAGTACAATCGTTGAGTTACAATCTTTCCTCTTCCTGTAATTCCCTCAGTGCAAACACTTTGTTGTGGATCATAACAGGCTCTTGATGTTTTCAAACAGTACCAGTGAATCTGATAAATTCCATTGTGCTACACTATAATAACCTTCAGGGCCTCTTCCCTATCTCAAAAAGTCTTAATGATGGTTTTTTATTGATACTTTGGTTTGCCATCCAAAGGAATGAGAGAAGAGGTTAAAATTCTAGACCAGGTGAGAGGTGAAGGTGAACAAGTTGAGACAGATACTTTTTATGAGTAGCTTGCTGAGGAGCTTGATTCTTCTGAGTACGTGGCCAACAGCTTTTTCCCAGCTTTCCAGTGCCTGCTAAAGAATGAACTTGGCCGGGCACGGTGGCTCACGCCTGAAATCCCAGCACTTTGGGAGACCAAGGTGGGCAGATCACGAGGTCAGGAGTTCGAGACCAGCCTGACCAACATGGTGAAATCCTGTCTCTACTAAAAATACAAAAATTAGCTGGGTGTGGTGGTGTGTGCCTGTAATCCTAGCTACTTGGGAGGCTGAGGCAGGAGAATCACTTGAACCCTGGAGGCGGAGGTTGTAGCGAGCCGAGATTGCGCCATTGCACTCCAGCCTGGGCATCAGACATCTCAAAAACAAACAAACAAAAAAACAGAATGAACTTGAGCAAGTCATTTGGGGAAAAGGAAAGTTTTCCACTCGACGTTTGTTATTTTCTATGGTGATTTCTAAACATCTCCATTCCCTATTGTCCTTCCCTCTTTTTCTCAGCCATTTTTCCTCCTGAATGCTCTTTGTCTCTTCCCACACCCATTTCAGTGGTATTTTTTTCTGCACAGCTTACTAAGCCTGAAGTTCTCCCACTTCCTTTGTTTCTATCTGCCTCTTCCACGTACATGTTCTATCATTCTTTAAGATTCTTCTTTTTTTTTGAGATGGAGTCTCGTTCTATCGCCCAGGCTGGATGGAGTGTGCGGTGGTGCAATCTCGGTTCATTGTAAACTCTGACTCTTGGGTTCCAGCAGTTCTCCCACCTCACCCTTCCGAGTAGCTAGGATTACAGGCGTCCACCACCATGCCCAGCTAATTTTTTTTGTATTTTTAGTAG
The DNA here is from genome assembly GCF_029281585.2 of Gorilla gorilla gorilla. NCBI lineage: Eukaryota > Metazoa > Chordata > Mammalia > Primates > Hominidae > Gorilla > Gorilla gorilla. The sequence goes on from NC_073227.2 coordinate 138,800,000, forward strand.
AGACGGAGTTTCACCATGTTGGCCAGGCTGTTCTTGAACTCCTGACTTCAAGTGTCCACTTGCTTCGGCCTCCCAAAGTGCTAGGATTACAGGCATGAGCCTCCGCACCCAGCCTCAAAATTCTTCTTTTGAAATCCGTTACTTGCATAATGGACATGCCAGCTCTGAAATTTTCCTCTTGGGACTGGAATAAAGGGAAAAACAGGAGAAAAAAACATAAAAGAAGCATTAGCTCTGTTTCTCATCTTCCTCTGTGGGACTAAAGACAGACAGAAACCAGGCTCTCCCTCTCTGTGAAAAACCCATGAACCTTGGAGGTTTCTTCATCTCCCTTGACAGATTGAAGCCTTAAATATCTGTCTAAAGTCATTAGACCGTTAAAGTGTTTACATTTTATTTATGCACTATTCTGTTAATATTATCATTACTATGATTGATCATATTAAGAGAAACAATGCTATTTCCCTTTTTTTGTTATTTAATCTTCTCGAATCTGGTATAATTTGTTGATACCATTAAAACAGAATAGTGTAAAATGTCAACATGTTAAAAGACTCCTAAAATGATTACATATTTCAGTGAGGCATCCAATTGATATTTTAACATTGTAGACATAATAAAAGAGTTCCTATGACAATTATTTATCACAAGATAACTTTTGCCACAAACTCATAAGAAAATTCACGATATCAGCTTTCAGAGTGAAAAAAATATCTTGAAATTTAAATTATAAAATATATGAGTTGTGATTGTGAGATTTTATCTCAGTTTTTCTAGAAAGCATGCAAAAATGAAGCATTTTTACCAATGTGACATTATAGTCACTTGTCTGCTGAAATTACAATGAAGAAGTCTTTTGTCTTAATCTATAATGAGTTCTGTAGAATGGCTGCATATTTCTTCAAGCTGTTGAGCATCAGCTTGTTGCTAAAGAGGTTTACGTTACTATCTAGTGAGGTTTAGTTAGTGTGATAATGAAGGCACAAGGGAGATTTTCAAAAAACAGTTGAAAAAAATTTTCAAAAAAAAATTTAAAAAAAAATCTATTATTTTTAAATAGATAATGTGAATTTAGCTACAAAGAGGCATAGATCACAGGAGAATCGCTTGAACCCGGGAGTTGGAGGTTGCAGTAAGCTGAGATTGCGCCGTTGCACTCCAGTTTGGGCAACAAGAGCCAAACTCTGTCTCAAAAAAAAAAAAAACAAAAAAAAGGATATCACATAGGATGTGATAGGTTATCACTTAATGAAGGTATCACATGGAATGATAGAGAATTGCATATTTTAGAAAAGTACTGACTGACTATAAATACATAAATAAATAATTCTAGTGGAAAAACCATCAAGCATATCCTGACCAATGGCTTAAAGTCTGCTTTTTGTTTTTGTGCTATTTGGATAGTAACAGTGGCCATTGCTTGAATAATTACTGGCAATGATAAAACAACTTAATATACGTTACCTCGCTCAATCAACCCAGCAACCTCTACAAGACAGACATTTTCACATAAGCATACTGAGGTTTAGTGAGGTTGAATAATGTGCTGCATCTTAAAAGGTGAAACCAGAACTGAGGCACTTGTCCTTCACCGCTAGGACACCTGCATGCAGGGAAACTTACAGGCAGTGAGATGGTCACAAGATTTCTGCCCATCTTCAAACAGATGCATACAGTGCTTTGTGAACTCACTAGTGAAAACCTAAATGAAAGCAAAAATATGGGTGCACTGAGGTTTAAAATAAACCTAAACAAAGCCAATGGATTTCATAGTCTGAGCTTTGTCTGGTTTCCTGATTGGTGATGAAATATAGTTGAACTTATGAGCCTCTCAGAAAAATGGAGACATTTGTGGGGGAAAATATGCAAAACATGATAATCCTCTGGACTGTTGTTCTCATAAAATATAGACATCCCTCTCAGACAGCAACAACATTAGCCATGACCTACACATTCTTTTTAAAATACATCACTGAGTCCATTTAAAGTTACAAAATGTGTTACTCAGTGCACAAATAGAATAACAGTTGTTCAAACCAAATTAAGGGCTCCCCTCAGATATCTCTTTTATTGACAGTACATTGGTACACAGGAACTACAGCCATTAAATAAGTACTGTATTCTCAACCTAGAAGATTTGGTGGGAAATAACTTCTGAAATTGATGTTGAACAGAACAAGTGGCTTTCTAGTTAATGTTTACAGATACTTTGGTTCTTCCTGAATGACTTGTGAGTTCTATCACATTCCTGCAATTACTTGTATATATCTTTCTCTTTTACTAAACTGCGAACCACTGGAGTGTGGGCTCTGAGTGTGATTCCTCTTTGTATACCCAGATTATAAAAATAATTCATGAGTTTATAGTGATACTAAAAAAGAAAAAAAGGGAGAAAGTGAAGCTACCCTTCAGAGAAGAGTGTTAGATAACAAACATAGAAAAGATGATAGAATTAGTAAATCACCATTTTCCAGACACCAACATAATACCATTCAGGAAAGTATCATTAATAGATGCTAAAACTATTGAGTGGTTAAAATATTGTTGGAGAACGAGATATTTACTGTCAAAGAATCAACCTCACATTCATTATAAACTATTCAGGAATAAACATTTACTTTACAATTGGAAAAACATAGTAGACACCTAAACCAAGTGACAATAATTAATATTAACAATAACTGGAGAGATTCTTTCTTCCTCTTCTCCTTTGATATGTTTTGGCTGTGTCCCCACTCAAATCTCATCTTGAGTTCTAGCTCCCACAATTCCGTTGTGTCACAGGAGGGACCCAGTGGTAGTTAATTGAATCATGGGGGCAGGTCTTTCCTGTGCTGTTCTGGTGATAATGAATAAGCCTCACAAGATGTGATGGTTTTATAAAGGTGATTTCCCCTGCACAAGCTCTCTCCTGCCTGCCGCAATATAAGACATCCCTTGCTCTTCTGCTATGATTGTGAGGCCTCTCCAGCCATGTGGAACTGCGAGTCAATTAAATGTCTTTCATTGTTAAATTACCCAGTTTCAGGTATGTATTTTTTAGCAGCATGAGAACAGACTAATACATCTTTTCTTGACAGAGCCTTTCTTCATGTGCCAGGCTTGGTGTGCCTGAAGCTATGCTTTCTAAATGGACCATTCTGCTTCTTCTTTCCTATGTTGTCCTCCTTTTTTTCTTCTTCTTCCTTCTTCATCAGGCTGAGATATTTCAAATAGGAAGGCCTAGGAATTTGGTTACATATAGAGAAAATTGGAAATAATGGGAGCAAAGAAAAAAGGAGTACTAATATAGAAAAAAGAAATGCTGGAATGAATCCTGTGCCGTTGGATTGGAACTGGAGATATCTGTGTAAACTCATTGTTTCAAATAAATGGATAGCTTAAGGTATAGATAGATATGGATATAGAAATAGATAAAATAACAGAAACAAGGTTGGGCACTGTGACTCATGCCTATAATCCCAGGACTTTGGGAGGCCAAAGCAGGTGGATTTGTTGAACTCAGGAGTTCAAGACCAGCCTGGGAAACATGGCGACACCTTGTATCTACAAAATATTTGAAAATTAGCAAGGTGTGGCAGTGCACACCTACAGCCCCAGCTACTCAGGAGGCTGAGGTGGGAGGATCGTTTGAGCCTGGGAGGATAGTTTGAGGCCAGGAGGTCAAGACTGCAGTGAGCTGTGATCATGCCACTGCACTGGGTGACAGAGTGAGACCTTATCTTAAAAAACAAAAACAGCAACAACAACAACAACAAACAAAACAAAAAAGCCAAAGGAAACAACCAAAAAAATAGAAACAGGAATAAACTTATGTATGTGTGGTTGTACATACAGCTGTATGTCCAAATGTGCACACATACATTTTGTAACTCAATACCCTGAGAAGTCCAAGAAGTAAAGAAATCACTTTAGCAACAAGCATACCTAGTGCCTAGATCTAGTTTTCTAGAAATAATTCCACTAGAAGGAACCCTGGAGTTCTTCTCCAAGGGGGTCCTTGGAGAAATGGCTGATCCCAGGGATAGAGCAGGCATGCCTTGTTGGGCTAAAGAATAAGGAAAGAGCAAAGAATAGTGGGGACATATCAAAAGGACACAGAAACCAGTTGGAAGGGGCTTCACTGGCCAAGGGTCAGACAATTCAAGCAGCAAAATAAAGGAGGTGAAATCTGACTTCAATTTCCCTGAGTAGCTGGTGTATGACAGGGTAGGACAGATAACTCTAGAAGGACCAAACCACAGCTGTCCTCAAGCAGCTCTGGCAGGCTTCAGCCTCTTAAGCACAGAGGCCTCATGCTGCTCTCCAACAGCTAGAATAGTGGAGATGTGCTTGAGGCAGAAGAGGAAACTAGAAGAGATGGTACCAGGAAGTGAGGTCCAAAACAAACCAACAAATAAATAATGATGGTAATGGATGAAAACTCTTTGAGTAAAGTAGAAAGCCATGAATCTATAATGATGTTAACTAACTAATTAGGTTCACTGGCACGAAGCATAATCTCAACAGTGTTGTCGAATGCCACAGTCCATATTCAGGCAAGAATAATTTAAAAATGCTAAAACTGATGGATGAATGTATTAGTCTGTTCTCATGCTGCTAATAAAGACATACCCAAGACTGGGTAATTTATAAAGGAAAGAGGTTTAATTGACACACAGTTCCACATGGTTGGGGAGGCCTGACAATCATGGTGGAAAGCAAAGGAGGAGCAAAGGCATGTCTTACATGGTGGCAGGCAAAAGACTATGCGCAGCAGAACTCCCCTTTATAAAACTATCAGATCTCATGAGACTTATTCACTATCATGAGAACAGCACAGGAAAAACTGCTCCCATGGCTTAATTACCTCCCACCAGGTCCCTCCTGCAACACATGGAGATTATAGGAGCTACAATTCAAGATGAGATTTGGGTGGGGACATAGCCAAATCATATCAGTGAAGTACGATGAGGAATAGGATATTCACATAGCCTCAGAGTGTTTTGTTAATTACTTATTAATTAATAATGACAACATATTTAACCAATTTTCAAGTAGAGAAAACTGGAAGACACCATCTTAACCAAGTTTTCAAAGTTAACATCATCAGATAAAGGACAAATTGATACCTTGTGGGTCTTGATATGATGCACTGAGGAGACCACATCATTTATGTGGTATTTCTGTCAAAAATGCACAAATCATGAGAAATCAGACAAAACCAATTTGGGGGACTTTCTACAAAGTAACTCTTCAAAAGTAACAAGAGCATGAAAGAGAAAGACAGGAAATGTTTCAGACTGAAGGGATCTAAAAAAGCATGTCAATTAAATGTGTCATGTGATCCTGGATTAGATCTAGGACCTTTGATGGACATCACTGGACGATTGGTAAAATTTGAATGGGGCCTATGGATTAGATGGTAATTTACAATGCTAATTTCCTTGTCCTAGTGTGATTTTGTAGTAGATTGTCCTTGTATACACGAAACAAACACTGAAATATTAAGAGATAACATGGTATAATATCTGCAACTTATTCTCAAATGGCTCAGAAATATTATCAGAGGATCTGGGTGATAAAAACAAAGGGGAAACTTTTGTTTGAGATGTCAAAACACATATCTATATAATTTATGATTTCAAAAGGTAACCACAATGGAAGCTGATATTTAGGACTGAATGAAAATGAATTTACTTATGCAAATTTGTAGAATACAGTTATGACCGTAGTCGAAAGGAATTATAGCACTTGAAATGCTTATATTAGAAAAAAATATATATGTCATTTGTGACAACATGGATGAACCTGGAGGACATAAGTTAGGTGAAATAATTCAGGTTCAGAAAGATAAATGCCATATGATTCCATCTGTGAAATATGAAAAAGTGAAACCTCATCAGAACAAGGTGTAAAATGGTGATTACCAGACTTGGGAATAAGGGAACTGGGGAGATGTTGATCAAAGGACACAAAATTTCAGTTAGACAGGAGGAATAAATTCAAGAGACCTATAAAAAATAGCACATCATGGTGACTGCAGTTAATAACAATATATTGTGTATTTGAAATGTGTTGCCGGGAGCGGTGGCTCACACCTGTAATCCCAGTCCTTTGGGAGGCCAAGGTGGGCAGATCATTTGAGGTCAGGAGTTCGAGACCAGCCTGGCCAACATGGTGAAACCCCTCTCTACTAAAAATACAAAAATTAGCCAGGCATGGTGGTGCATGCCTGTAATCCCAGCTACTTGGGAGGCTGAGGCAGGAGAATTGCTTGAACCCAGGAGGTGGAGTTTGCAGTGAGCTGAGATCGCACCACGGCGCTCCAGCTTGGGCAACAGAGCAAGATTCCGTCTCAAAAATAAATAAATAAGTAAATAAATAAATAAATAAATAAGAAATTTGCTAAGAGAGTAAATTTTGTGTTCTCACCACAAGAAAATAAGTATGTGAGGTAATTCTCATGCTAAATAGCTTGACTTTTCCATTTCACAATGTATGCATATACCAAAACATCATGTTGTATACCATAACCACACAATTTTTGTTTGTCAATTAAAATAAATAAACTTTTTAAAGGAAAATAAGAATATAAATAGGACAAAATGATATTATGTACTTCCCAGTAATGTCATTTGAGAAAGACATTATATCATCATTGTAATATTTTTGGCAAAAATATTTCAACTGATTCTAATCATGAGGAAACAATCAGACGAATTGAAACTGTGGGACATTCTATCAAACACCTGGCCCAAATGCTTCAAAAATGTCAGTCTCATGGAAGTCAAAGAAAAGTAACAAAAACAAAAACAGAACACTCCTAGAATAAAAGCTAGAGAAACCCATGATCTAAATGCAATGCCTGTCTGGTCCTTGTTTTGCCCTGGATTTTTTTTAAAAAGCTATAAATGTCAATGCTATTATTTAGACAATTGGGGACATTTGAACATAACATAATAGTATTACATAGTATTAACTGTATAGCTTGTGACAATATTATATTTATGTAGAATAGTATTTTTGTTCTCGAGAGGTGATGTGTCATGACATCAGCAATGATAAACAGATAATAAATCTGACAAATGTTAATACTTGGAAAATCTAGGGGATGAGTACTCTGATAGTTGGATATTCATTGTATTGTGAGGTTATTTTCAATGTTTCTTGAGGTTTTACATTTAAGAAGGATTTGTTAAGCACTATGTGCTGGAAATACAAATAAACAAGACCCTTCCCCAAGGAAATCCCAGTTTTATGGAAGATGTGACATGATGAAATTGCTGTAGTGTATGCTGATAAGTGCATGAATACAGACGTTAAAAATACACATTGAATGGAGAGTAAATTTCGTTAATAAAAACATCAGAAATAAAGCTTAGAAAATTAAAATTCTCTTATGCCATAGTCCAGAGATAATTATTGTTAACACTTATATATATGTTCTTTCTTTCCTCTCCCTTCCTCTCCCTTCTCTTCTCTTGCTCTCTACCCTTGGGAGATGGGAGTACTAAATGGAAGTCACATGGAATTTTCAGTTCTGTTCTCTGACTTTTTCACTCATTATGTCATTGCAGAGTATTTTCCTTGCCATTGACATTTCTTTGAAATTTCCATTTTGGCTGCACAATATTTAATTATACTCCCCCATTGTTGAAGATTTTGACCATTTCCAAATATTCTCTATTATAAATGATTATAATAAGGAAATGATTAATGAAAAAGGGGTTTGGATAGCAAGAGAAAATGCTGGTCATAGTATGAAAGTAAGTATATTTTTAATATATTCCTTTTGATATATTCCTTTCACTCATTTTATAACAGGAGATGCTACCCCTTATCTAATTTTCCAGTTAGTTTATATAATGATTTTGCTGAATTAGCTCATAGTGGTATTTTATATTGAAGTAACAATATAGCAATATCAGGTTATATGTTAATATTAAATATTTGTAATGTGAAATTATAATTCTTCATTTGATTTTTCTACTTCTGAAAGAAGTTTTAATATAAAATGCAATTTAAAGGAAACACTTTATTATATTAAAAATAATTTTCGTTATTTAATATCTCTCTCCCTTTAACCTTCCCCCTTAAACTTCTCTGTGGATTTTATTATCTCTTGAAATGAAAATGTCTTTGGGCATTTATGTATCTGAAAGATAAAATGCCTAACACACTAACAGTTAAAGATAATTTTTCACCTACTCTGTTGAGGAAAAAAATTCAGTGTTGGGTTTTTTTTGTTTTTGTTTGTGAGACAAAGTCTTGTTCTGTTGCCCAGGCTGGAGCGCAGTGGGGTGATCATGGCTCACTGCAGCCTCAGCCTCTTGGGCTCAAACAATCCTCCCACGTCAGCCTCTCAAGTAGCTGGGACCACAGGCACACACCATCACATTCAGCTATTTCTTTGTGTGTGTGTGTGTGTGTGTGTGTGTGTACACTGGTCTCCCTATGTTGGCCAGACTGGTCTCAAACTCCTGGCCTCCCAAAGTGTTGCCACTACAGGCGTGAGCCATTGCACTGGGCTACAGTGTTGTTTGGAGCAATTTAAAGGGGAAAGGCACTCTTACATACCATTTATGGGAGTGCAATTTGATATAACTTTTTTGTAGGATAATATATTTAAAATGCTAATATGCATAACCATGTTCTTATCCTTATTTTAAGGTTTTAAAAACATATACAGACAACTTTTAATTGTCCTTGGGAGAGAGAGACTAATATATAGACTAATACAGCTAACGGAAACATTAAAATCCACCGACAGTCACTTTACACAGGCACTTCAGTCCCCTCTTTCCTCAAAGATTTTATTAAATCCTCTAATAAGTAGCAAAATGATGGACAACATGATCCCCTGCTTTCCTCTATCTCCAAACTACTCTTGGCAGATGTATCAGTGATTAGTGAAATAGCTAAATAGCCACAGTGAGATAAAGTAAAGGCCAAATGCTTGTATAATCCCTAAACAGGACAGGTAGCCACTGAATAATTAAGGTTTGACTGTGCAGTAGATATAAATTATGCCTAACAAATCCCTTCTGCTCAGCCCTTTCATTATATAGTACAAAATGGATTGTATAGAGTAAGTCTTTCCACAAATGGTTCATAGCAGAGGATGTTTCAATGAGGATTCTAAATTAGTTAAAGGGTCTAAGTACAGAGGAGACAAAAAGGATAATTAGAAACATGCTAAATGGTTGACCAGTACTAAAGTCTCTAATACCTCTTCGGAGACTCCTTTATGTTATCTCTATTCCTATAAAGAAATGGTAACAAATCAAATAGATTATATCCACAGAAGGCATTTTACAATCGTACAAGTGTCCCTAAATGGCAACTTAACTGGAAATAAATAAAAACTTTACCTTATACGGTTATAACCCACAATTCTCTTAATGAGCAGAGCTGCCTATTGGATTTTTATAGCTAGTCTTTCCCACTTTCAAACTCTGAAGACATGAAATGTTCTTTTTGTTATAGCCCAGAAGCTTTTTTGTACTCTAAATGTACCAAAAATATTTTTATTTATGTGTCTGTGCACACTGTGTATCTCAACACAAATGTGACGGGTCCTCCAATGATGGGTCAGGAAGCTTGGAAAGTAAAGTTACCTTATGTGCTAAGATCTATTTCTTCCAATGTATGACAGTTGTTTACATTTAAGATCTTAAAAGTTTAAGTGAAGCATCAGTATTGTCCTCTCGATGTTACTCTTTATATTTAGATTAATGTCTTTTATATTGAAATGCAATTGCCACTTATTTTATCAATATCATAGAGTCTGAAAATACTTATTTTTCTCCTTAACCTATTATTATATTATTTTAGTTGTTATATTAAAATGCAACTCCTTGATTTAGTGTTATTTATGCACTTTTGTAATGTAATCAATTACATCCAATCCATAAGTAGCAGCAGGATTACTGACAACATTCAGCACAAGCAATGAGGTTGATTTTTAGATTTTAGACACTTGGTTGGCTGCTAAATAAAAACAGCAGTTTTGGCCAGGTGCAGTGGCTCACACCTATAATCCCAGCACTTTGGGAAGCCAAGGTGGGAGTTTGAGACCAGCATGAGATCAGGAGTTTGAGACCAGCCTGGCAAACATGGAGAAAACCCATCTCTACTAAAAATACAAAAATTATCCAGGTTGGGTGACAAGCGCCTGTAATCCCAGCTACTCCGGAGGCTGAGGCAGGAAAGTGGCTTGAACCTGTGAGGCAGAGGTTGCAGTGAACCTAGATTGTGCCACGGCACTCCAGCCTGGGCTACAAAGTGAGATTCTGTGAAAAAATAAATAAAAATTAAAAAAAAAACAGCAGTTTTAAATTACCAAGTTAATGATTTATCCTTTTAACTCATTTCCTTTTATTTCACTAGGTCTAGTTTTTTTATTTTTAAAAAATAATTAATTTATTAATTTTTTAAAAATAGAGACAGGAGTCTCATTGCCCAGGCTGGTCTCAAACTCCTAGAGTCAAGAGATCCTTGAGATCCTCTCTCCTTGGCCTCCCAAAGTCCTGGGATTACAGGTGTGAGCCACCATGCCTGGCCTAGGTCCAGTTTTATTTATTTATTTTTTCTTAAAAATTGATCATGCTATACTATCTTTGCTCTCCTGTTGGTAGACTCAAGATAAAAATACAACAAACATTTAATGAGAGTCAACTACTCATCTTGCCTAGGGTAGGAAAGACTTAATGAAGTTCAGTTCTGGAAATGCCATTATAAAGTGGAAATGTGTGAAGCAGACTGTGTTCCAATTGGTAGATACAATATTATAAGTGGATTATTAATGACTCATCAAAGAACTTGGCATTTAAAAATATAGAAATGCATTATGAATATCTAACAATTAAAAAATTTATCTCAAACCCATAAAATTGAGCTATAAATTATGAAATTATAGATTAGATTGCTAGAAGGTACTTGTTGACTAATCTAATTTAATATCTTCATTTTACACATGAGGAAACCAAGGTACAGATAAGTTAAATACTTTTTTTTTTTTGAGACAGAGTCATACTCTGTCACCCAGGCTGGAGTGCAGTGGCACGATCTTAGCTCACTGCAACCACTGCCTCCTGGGTTCAAGCAATTCTCCTGCCTCAGCCTCCCAAGTAGCTGGGATTACAAGTGCATGCCACCACACTCAGCTAATTTTTTTGTATTTTTAGTACAGATGGGGTTTCGCCATGATGGCCAGGCTGGTCTCGAACTCCTGACCTCAAGTGATCCACCCGCCTCGGCCTCCCAAAGTGCTGGGATTACAGGCATGAGCCACTGCACCTGGCCCAAGTTAAATAATTCTAATCAAAATCATACAATTATATTGTAGCAAAGATGGGGCTACAAAGTAACATATCAAACTCTCAGTTTGATGCTCATTTTAGTGCCACATACTGACCTCCTTATATGAGTAGTGTATATTTGTAGTCCAAAATCCATTAGCCTCAAAAATGAATGGAAGAATCTATAAATAAGTAGATGCTCATTCTAAAGATGCCCTATAACACAGTAATTATTATATTGCTAAAGCATATTAGTAATTATTTTGATTACTAACATCTTAAAATTTCTTTTCTCTTTCTTTCTCTTTCTCTCCCTTCCTTTCTTCCTTTCCTTCCCCTTCCTTCGTTCCTTCCTTCCTTCTTCTTTTCTCTTTTCTTTCTCCTTCCTTCCCTCTTTCCTTCCTTCCTTCCTTTCTTTCTCTCTCTTTCTTTCTCTCTCTCTCTTTCTTTCTGTCTCTCTCTCTTTCTTTTTTAGAGACAGAGTCTTGCTTTGTCACCCAGGATGGTGTACACTGACACAATCGTGCTCATTGTAACCTTCAACTTCTGAGCTCAATTGATCATCTAGTCTCAGCCTCCCAAGTAGCTAGGACTACAGGTGCACACCACCACACCCAGCTAAATTGAAAAAAAAAATTGTAGAGATGAGGTTTCATTATGTTGCCCAGACTGGTCTTCAATTCCTGGCCTCAGGTGATCCTCCCACCTCAGGCTCCCAAAGTGCTTGAATTAAAGGCGTAAGATACCGCATCTAGCCTCATCTTAAAATCTAAAACTACTTCTTTCCCAGTAATCTCCTTGGAGCAAGGTGTAATACATTTTTCAGCCAATCATTTCTTTTTCACAATAATAGCCTTTGCAACATCTTAGAGGAATCAACAAATATTTATTGAGCATCTTTTATTTTTGAACCAGGGACTGTTCTAGGCAGTTGGGATGCAGTGGTTGAACCAGACAGAGAAGGTTCCTGTTATTACAGAGCTTACATTCTAATATGTGTGCATGCACACATTTGTGTGTGTGTACATGCATGTAGTAGTCATAGGGAGCAAACGAAATAAGAAAATATCACTGACATTGTTTCGATGCTTGTCCCCTCCAAATATCATGTTGAAATGTGTTCCCCAATGTTGCTGCTGGAGCCTACTGGAAGGTGTTTGGGTCATGGGGGTGGATCTCTTATGAATGGCTTGGTGCCTTCCCCATGGTAATTAGTGATTTCACATTCTATTAGTTCACATGAGAGCTGGTTGTTTAAAAGAGGCTGGCATCTCCTCCTCTCTCTCTTGCTCCCTCTTTTGCCATGTGATACACTGGCTGCCCGTTTGCCTTCTGCCATGATCGTAAGCTTCCTGAAGCTTTGCCAGAAGCTGAGCACATGCCATGCTTGTACATCCTGCAGAACTGTGAGCCAAATAAACTTCTTTTTATAAATTACCCAGTCTAAGGTATTCCTTTATAGTGATGCAAAATGGGCTAATGGAATCACAAAGTAATAAAGGCTCTGAGGAATAAAAGGGTGATGGAGAATAACTGCAGGCTACTCTAGTGTGGAAAATAAAGGTTTCCTGAGGAACTGAATACTAAAGAAAAGAATGACTGTAATCCCAGCACTTTAAGAGGCGGAGGTGAGAGGATCACTTGAGGCCAGGAGTTCAAAACCAGCTGGGTAACATAGTGAGACCCCTGTCTCTACAAAATAAATAAATAAACAAATAAATAATTGGGCTGGGCATGGTCACTCAAGCCTGTAATCCCAGCAATTTGGGAGGCCGAGGCGGGTGGATCACCTGAGGTTGGGAGTTCGAGACCAGCCTGATCAACATGGAAAAACCCCATGTCTACTAAAAATACTAAATTAGCCGGGTGTGGTGGTGCATGCCTGTAATTCCAGCTACTGGGGAGGCTGAGGCAGGAGAATCAGTTGAACCCGGGAGGCAGAGGTTGCAGTGAGCCAAGATCACGCCATTGCACTCCAGCCTGGGTAAAAAGAGCGAAATTCTGTCTCAATAAATAAATAAATAAATAAGCCGGGCATGGTGGTGCAAACCTGTAGTCCTAGCTACTCGGGAGGCTGAGGTAGGAGGACCACTTGTGCCCAGGAGTTTAAAGTTAAAGTGAGCTATGATTATGCTACTGCACTCCAGCCTGGGTGACAGAGTAAGACACTGTCAAAGAAAGAGAGAAAGAAAGAAAAGAAAGAAAGAAAGAAAGAAAGAAAGAAAGAAAGAAAGAAAGAAAGAAAGAAAGAGAGAAAGAAAGAAAGAGAGAGAGAAAGGAAGGAACAAGCCAACTAGAAAATAGCTGTTAAAGAACACCCCAAGCAAAGGTGAAAGCTAACGTAAAGGTAGGGGATAAAGTTGGCCCACTCAAGAAACAGTAAAAGAAGAAGTAATACTGATTAAAACAGAGATAAATAAAATAGAATAGGCCAGGAATGATGGGTCATGCTTAATCCCAACACTTTAGGAGGATGAGGTGGGAGGATTGCTTGAACCCAGGAGTTTGAGACCAGCCTGGGCAACATAGACCCCTGTCTCTATAAAGAAATAAGTAAATAAAAATTATCTGGGTGTTGGGTGTGGTGGCACATACTTGTGATCCCAGCTTCTTGGGAGGCTAAGGTGGGAGGATTGGTTGAGCCCAAAAGGTCGAGGCTGCAGTGAACCATGATCATGCCACTGTACTCCAGCCTGGGTGACAGAGCAAGACCCTGTCTCAAATAAACAAACAAACAAACATAAATAAATAAATAAGAATATAGAAAGACAATAGAGAAAATAAATAAAATCCAAAGTTGTTTCTTCAAAAAGATTAACAAAATGACAAATGATTAGAGTGACAAAGAAAAAAACAGAGAAGACTCAAATTACTAAAATCAGAAATGAAAATGGAGGCATACCAATTTTACAGAAATAAAGAGATTATAAAAGAATGAAAAACGAAGACTGAAACACAAAGAAATAGAAAATCTGAATAGACTCATCACTAGTAAGAAGATTGAATTAGTAATCAAAAACCTCCCAACAACAACAAAAAAAGCCCTGAACCTGAAGTTTGCCACCTCCACTGGCAAATTCTATCAAACATCTAAAGAAGAATCAACAACAATCCTTCTTCAGCTCTTCCAAAAAAACTAAAGAAACATCTTCTAACTCATTCTATGAGGCCAACAACCCTCTAATATCAAAGCCAGACAAAAACTACAAGAAAAGTGCAGACCGATATCCCTTATGAACACTGATGCAAAAATTATCAACAAAATACTAGCAAACAGAATTCAACAGCATATTAAAAGGATTATACACCATGACCAAGTAGAATTTATTCCTAGAATGCAAGGGTGGTTCAACATATGAGAATGAATTAACATAATTAATTAACATTATTTAACATTAATTAACATTAACAGAATGGAGGAGAAAACCCACATGATCATCTTAATTGATGCAGAAAAAAGCATTTTACAAAATGTAATACCCTTTCATGATAAAAATGTACAACAAACCAGAAATAAAAAAACCACCTCCATGTAAAAACTATATATGAAAAACCCACAGCTAACATAATACTCAGTTTGCCTTTTCATGGGAGTAGTTTTGAATGAAGTTTTAAAACAAATAAGATTTTCCCAATATTGTTCTATTCCAGTTGCATTCTGTTGGTCAAAGCTCATCAAACATATAACCCTGATCCAAAGGGAGGGAGCTGAAAATTTACATGACAAAGGATGTGGATACAGGGGCTATAAAAAGTTGTGGGGATTTGGCAATATATCACAGCCATCTTCATGTTTGTAATGGATATTTTTTTTTCAGGCCACACACCATATATTCAGCCTATTTTCACCAACTGTATTCCAATTTCTTTTTGGTGAACTATTTCTTCCCCAGTGTATGCACTCTTGGTAAATTAAGCTATTTTGTGCTCCTGTGTAATCTAAGCTAGGGGTGGCAGAGCAGGACCAGAACTAGGTTAAGGCAAGTGAAGTTCTTAGGGTGCAAAATTTAAGTAGCACATGTATTTATATAACATTGAGTGTATTAATCTTTTTTTTTTTTTTGAGACAGAGTCTCACTCTGTCACCCAGGCTGGAGTGCAGTGGCACCATCTCGGCTCACTGCAACCTCCACCTCCCGAGTTCAAGCCATTTTCCTGCCTCAGCCTCCTGAGTAGCTGGGATTACAGGTGTGCGACAGCATGACTTGTTAATTTTTGTATTTTTAGTAGAGATGGGTTTTCACCATGTTGGCCAGGCTGGTCTCGAACTCCTGACCTCAAATGATCTGCCCACCTCAGCCTCCCAAAGTGCTGGGATTACAGGTGTGAGCCATCACACCCAGCCAGTATTAGTCTATTTTCACACTGCTATAAAGAAATACCCAAGACTGGGTAATTTATAAAGGAAAGAGGTTTAATTGACTCACAGTTCTGCATGGCTAGGGAGGCCTCAGGAAACTTACAATCATGGCGGAAGGTGTAGGGAGGGAAAGCAAGGCATGTCTTACATGGCAGCAGGAGAGAACAGAGCAGTGAGGATCTGCCAAACACTTTTTAAAACCACCAGATCTCATGAGAATTCATTCACTATCACAAGCACAGCATGGGGTAAACTGCCCCCATAATCCAATCACCTCCCGCCAGGTCCCTCCCTTGTCACGTGGGGATTACAATTCAAGATGAGATTTGGGTGGGGACGCAGAAACAAACCTTATCTCTGCAAGTGTCTCCTTAAATTTTGCACCTTAGGCAATATATTTGCTTCATCCTAGTCTTTGCTCTGGTCCCCAGCATTCACTCTCCTCTTCCATTTTTTAGCAGTAGAATATTTTCAAGTTTTAGTTTGGAGACCACATTTCTAACTTTACTTTCTGATCTGTGTATGTGTGTCTAGCATTCAGCAAACGGGAAATGAACAGAAATATTATATTCAACTTCTAGGTGACAGCATCTTTTAAAAGAAGCTGCTTATCCACTAAGCTCTGTATCCCCGTTTCATGTGAGCCATCTATAATTATCTGGCTAGTCGACAGTCCCTAAGGGATGACAGTACAATGAAACAAAAGGGACCACGTGGTCTTTGAATGACATTGTGGGACAGATTATCTGCCTTGAACTATAATGTGGAGTGTTACATGAGAGATAAATAAATTTATATTTATTTTTGATCCACTGTATTTTGGAGTGTTTGTTGCTTTAAAACACAAAGTCAATCAGTCTTCTGGGTTTTTAATCTTAAGCTCAGTGAAACCAAGACAGAAAAAGCAGTTGGAGCTAATTCCAGTAGCAGCATATTGACAAGAGATTTTAGGGATTTCTGTAGCCTGGACGATCTACACTAGAGCTATATTTTAACTCCTGTTCAATCTTGAACCTGTTTTAGAAATGTTTCATTAATTTTGTGACTTCTCTGTTATCTTTTCTACAAATACAATTTGCTGAATTTTGCCAGAATTAATTGTGTTACTTGTAACAATAATCACATTCATACTTTCCCATATTTTGGAATATTTTCTAATGATAGATTTGCAAGCATTGGGATTACTAAGTCAACATTCTTGACAGTTTTTCTAGACTTTGATATAAATACCTGTCTATGTGATTCCAGAGGCCAAACTAAATAAAAAAAAATTCTTTATACTTGCAGGAGATGACAAAAGTAAAGTAATTGCTTTCTTTACAGGGAGGTATTTTGGAAAAGTAAAAGGGAATAACTTTTTTCCATATGACCTTCTGTGATAATGTGTGGCTATTGCTGTAATTGTGCTAATGAGATAATTATGCCTAGGTCCTTTAGTAAAGGCAACATGCCAACATTAAACTTTAGGCATACAATAGCTTTATACCAAAGACACAGCTTGGTATGTGTATAGTATGTAGTTTGACTGTGTTGTGACAGGAGGGAAGGGGTCTGAAAAGGGAAGGCTAGAGTGAAAAAGACACGTGGAGAAAAGAGATATAATAAAAAAGTGCAGGGCATTGGTATATTAACTGGTTCACCTCCTAATGAATCAGAAAGCAAGGCTTTGGTTGTAAGGATGACTAATGTTAACGATTCTTTGCCTATTGTTTACAATCTAACTTGTAGTTCCTTTTATAAATGAAAAAAAAAATTCTGTGATTGTATATTCAATTACTCTGCTTTGGAGGTCCAGTACCAAAAATGAACACAGTTGTGGGTTTTAATAAACATTTGTTTAGAATCCATCCCATTCCTGGCCGGGTGCGGTGGCTCATGCCTGTAATCCCAGAGTGCTGGGGATCCCAGCACTTTGGGATTACAGGCATGAGCCACCGCACCCGGCCCTCATTATTTATTTGTAGACTTGCCCCTCTAAAAAAGAAACTGAACAGTTTATCTTTGAATTGCTGAGAATTCTTACTTTTCAAAAATTTAGATTACATATTATTCACTATCCAAGGGTAATTTTTATGATGTGGGAGGTTTAATTTACTTATTAAAAATTTAGCAAATGAAGTCTGTGTTAAATGAAAAACAGGTTTGTGACTTTCCATGAAGGTCAGGGCAACCACGTTTTGAAATCATTAGCAATGCTACTTGGTTCAGAGAGTTAGTTTATCGCACATTTTTAAGGCAAAACTCTTTAATTTACTTGGAAAAAAAAGACATTTTTTCCCTGAGATTCATATTTCTTTCCTGCACAGATTTAGCCACGGAATTGACACATTAAAATTTTCAAAGGATAATAAAAACATGACACTTGAAAGTTTTCAAAACTTGGCTTATTTACAAATTTTTCAGTATTTTATTATACGTTATTTCTGTTCTATTAAATCTGAAAACAAAGAATCTTCACTGTTTATTCAAGTAATATTCACTCATTCAAATAAGACACATTTTTAATTTTTTTAATTTTTTTTTGAGACAGAGTCTCACTCTGTCACCCAGGCTGGAGTGCAGTGTCATGATCTCAGCTCACCGCAACCTCTGCCTCCTGGGTTCAAGCAATTCTCCTGCCTCAGCCTCCGAACTAGCTGGGACTACAGGCATGCAGCACCACGCTGGCTAATTTTTGTATTTTTAGTACAGATGGGGTTTCACCATGTTGGCCAGGCTGGTCTCAAACTCCTGACCTCAGTTGATCTGCCTGCCTCAGCCTCCCAAAATGCTGGGATTACAGGCGTTAGCCACTGCACCTGGCCAAATAAGACACATTTATTGAGCACCTTCTACGTACTAGGGAGTGAATAAAGCAGAGAATGAAATAAATGTCCTGCTCTCATGGTACTTAGAGTCTAGTGAAATATGCATACAATAAATATGAAAACATATACATATAAGCCAGGTGGTGATAAATGTTATGAAGAAAAATAAAGCCGGGCAAAGGGACAGCAAGCAACAGAGGTGACTGCTATTTTATATAGCTTGTCCAGGATCTTCACTCTTATGGTTTATAATCTCATTTTGGAGATCAACGTAATTTAAGGGTCATGCTAATAATTCCAATGCCCTGGTCCTACAAAGATTCTACCATATCTAATATATAATACATGCACACACACAAATCTTTTAGAAAAGACAGTATTCAGCCAGGTGTGGTGGTATATGTCTGTAATCCCAGCTACTTGGGAGACTGAGGCAGGAGGATCACTTGAGCCCAGGAATTCCAGGCTATAGTAAGCTATGACTACATCACTGTACTCCAGCCTGGATAACAGAGTGAGACCCTATCTCGCTATCTCAAAAAAAGCAAAAAAAAAAGGCTGGGTACATTGGCTCAATGCCTGTAATCCCAGCACTTTGGGAGGCCAAGTCTAGAGGACTGCTTGAACCCAGGAGTTCAAGACCAGCCTGGGCAACATAGCAAGAGACCCCGTCTCTACAAAAAATAAAAAATAAAAAAAATTAGCTGGGCATGGTAGTACATACCTGTGCTCCCAGCTACTTAGGAGGGTAAGGTGGGATGATTGCTTGATCCCAGGAGGTTGAGGCTGCACTGAGCCATGTTCGCACCGCTGCACTCCAGCCTGGGTGACAGAGTTAGACTCTGTCTCCAAAAAAAGAGCTAAAACGAAAAGAAAATATTAATATTTGACCTGATGATTAATTATATATCTAAGCACGGTGTTATTTGGCAATATAAGAATTATGAAATATGAGGCTAAGTGAATATGGTTTAATTTTTGAGATACTGAAAATCCTTTATTTATAAGCAAATTATGTTTTTAAAAGTTCATTTGTAAATACGTATTTGAATCTATGAACATTTTCCCATAGAAACAATATTAAGTATAAGGATGTATATCCAAGTTTATTATTTACCTGAAATGCTGTTAATAACAATTGAAGAAATAGTAGAAAATAATATTGTTTCTGATTACAGTCTTTAAACAAGTGGAGTATCTATACAAAAGAATCAGATTTTTTTCCTAAGGGATAATACTGAAAAAGATTGAGGTCATTTAGAGGAAAACAGACATGGAGAAAAAAAGAAAGAGACTGTTGAGGGGACTTAGGGATATTTTAAGTCTTTAGAGGTTGCTGGGATCATTCGTTATGTCTAATTGCTTTTTATATTGCTTATTCCTCTATTTTTGAGAAATCATGTTATTTAACACTACTCATATTAAATCATGATTGAAGCTGATTTTTTTCTCTTTTCACAAATCTAATTAAGAAGAAAGGCAAAAAGAGAGTAAGTTTTTTTTTGTTTGTTTATTTTTGGCTTGGAAATAATCAAAAAGGAAAAATAAAGTTTATTTATAAGAATATTACAGGCTGGGCACGGTGGCTCACACCCTGTAGTCCCAGTGATAGGTGAAGCCAGCTGGACTGCCTGGGTAGAATGGTGACTTGGAGAACTTTTCTGTCTAGCTAAAGGATTGTAAACGCACCAATCAGCACTCTGTGTCTAGCTAAAGGATTGTAAATGCACCAATCAGCACTCTGTAAAATGGACCAATCAGCACTCTGTAAAATGGACCAATCAGCCCTCTGTAAAATGGACCCATCAGCAGGACAGGGGTGGGGCCAAATAAGGGAATAAAAGCTGGCCACCCTAGCCAGCAGCTGCAACCTGCTCATGTCCTCTTCCATGCTGTGGAAGCTTTGTCCTTTTGCTCTTCACAGTAAATTTTGCTGCTGCTCACTCTTTGGGTCCGCACTACCTTCATGAGCTGTAACACTCACTGCGAAGGTCTGCAGCTTCACTCCTCAAGTCAGCGACACCACGAACCCACCAGAAGGAGGAAACTCTGGACACATCTGAACATCTAAAGGAACAAACTCCGGACCCACCATCTTTAAGAGCTGTAACACTCACCGCGAGGGTCCGCGGCCTTCGTTCTTGAAGTCAGTGAGACCAAGAACCCACAAGAAGGAATAAATTCTGGACACACCAGTGCTTTGGGAGGCTGAGCTGGGTGAATCGTTTGAGCCTAGGAGTTCAAAAGCAGTCTTGCCAACATGGCAAAACCCCGTCTCTACAAAAAACACAAAAATTTAGCTAGGTATGGTGGTGTGCTCCTGTAGTTCCAGCTACTCAGGATTCTGAGGTGGGAGGTTGAGGCTACAGTGAGCTGTGAGGTTGCTTGACCCTGGGAGGTCGAGGCTACAGTGAGCTGTGACTGTGCCACAGCACTCCAGCCTAGGTGTTACTCACATCCTGATTCAATGCAGTATTGCAATGCAATATTGAAGCACAATTTGAAATAATGAAGAGTTGAAAAGAAACTTAACGTCCACTAGTAGGAAAATAAGAAAAAAATTTAGACTTAGAATATATTGAAAAAGCCACTAAAGAGAATGCTTCTGACGAATATGTAATGAAGAAGGAAGAAAACAAAGTATGTTTACTGCAAAAGAAAAGGAAAAAAAGCTGGTGACAAACATATCTGATTCCATACAGATTTTTCTAGAAGCTTTTAAACCAAAAAATTTCAAGTGTTATTTCTAGGTGATAAAATAACTGGTAGTTTAAAGCTTTTTCTCTATATTTTTTAGATTTCTAAAATGAACATTATTGATTTTATAATTTTAAACACACTTTTCTGAGTAATAGTAATAAATGCAACCCATACTTTTCTGAGTATGAGTTGCATAGGAAAAGTAAGAAAAGGATTTACAGTAACTATACTAAAACTATATATAAACTATATATAAATGTATAAACTACATTTTAATGAATCTATACGAAGAATAAAATTTCTAAGAAGAAAGCAACTGAAAAGATAATTTTCATTTACCTCATTCTTTTTTAAATGAAAGGAACAGCCTGGGGGTAAAGATTCTGTTGACAGAAAATCATGCTGGCCCCAGATTTCAGGACCTTTGTAACAGGTCTCTATACTAAATTACCTCTATTGAACTACCTTGTGAGGGCTCTATTTTTCTGACTGGATGCTGATTAACGGTAGTATTTTTCTTCTAAGTAGTACTCCTGAATAACAAAAATTAGATGTGCAAAATCATTCTACATATTGCATACCGAGCACTTTTCTCTCTCTGTCTTCTGTGTGTTCAAGCATAGTCAGCACACTCCTTTGTGCAACGTGTGCCCCTCTCATCTTCCACCAGCTATCCTCAGCCAGAAACCAGGTGGCTCTGGCCATGAGTAAAATCTGGATTGGGATCAAAAAAGGGTTTAAATCCTTTTTTTTGGATTATCAGAATCCAAAGATTATGGAAGCAGAATCCTTGCTTAAAATATTGTTTTAAAATTTCAAAAAACGAGTAGTATATTCCAGAACATAGTGCCTATTCTGACGTGCTATTTATTGCCAGTGTAATAGATCATCACGACCATCTAATCTAGGGTCTGTGTTTCCTCCAGGCAGCAAATTTTTTTTTACTGGTGCTCTGACCTTAAATGAATCTCACTATATTGCAGGAATCATCAGATAATTCTCATGAATGTCCTTGTTTTTAAAGTTTTTTAAAATGAGCCTTAAGAAGCAGCAGGCCAGGCAGCTCCCTCCTGTAATCCCAGTGTTTTGGGAGGTCAAGGCAGGAGAATCGCTTCAGCTCAGGAGTTTGAAATCACAGTGAGCCAAACAAAAGGCAGCAGAAACCTCTGCAGACTTAAATGTCTCTGTCAGACAGCTTTGAAGAGAGTAGTGGTTCTCCCAGCACAGAGTTTGAGATCTGAGAACAGACAGACTGCCTCCTCAAGTGGGTCCCTGACCTGCGAGTAGCCTAACTGGGAGGCACCCCCCAGTAGGGGCAGACTGACACCTCACACGGCTGGGTAGCCCTCTGAGACAAAACTTCCAGAGGAGCAATCAGGCAGCAACATTTGCTGTTCAGCAATATTCGCTGTTCTGCAGCCTCTGCTGCTGATACCCAGGCAAATGAGGTCTGGAGTGGCCCTCCAGCAAACTCTAACAGACCTACAGCTGATGATCCTGACTGTTAGAAAGAAAACAGCAAACAGAAAGGACATCCACACCAAAACCCCATCTGTACGTCACCATCATCAAAGACCAAAGGTAGATAAAACCACAAAGATGGGGAAAAGACAGAAAAGAAAAACTGAAAATTCTAAAAACCAGAGCGCCTCTCCTCCTCCAAAGGAATGCAGCTCCTCACCAGCAATGGAACAAAGCTGGATGGAGAATGACTTTGATGAGCTGAGAGAAGAAGGCTTCAGACGATCAAACTTCTCCAAGCTAAAGGAGGAGTTCGAACCCATTGCAAAGAAGTTAAAAACCTTGAAAAAAGATTAGACGAATGGCTAACTAGAATAACCAATGCAGAGAAGTCCTTAAAGGACCTGATGGAGCTGAAAACCATGGCACGAGAACTATGTGATGAATGCACAAGCTTCAGTAGCTGATTCGATCAACTGGAAGAAAGGGTATCAGTGACTGAAGATCAAATGAATGAAATGAAGCGAGAATTTTAGAGAAAAAAGAATAAAAAGAAACGAACAAAGC
Source organism: Gorilla gorilla gorilla (assembly GCF_029281585.2). Classification (NCBI taxonomy): domain Eukaryota; kingdom Metazoa; phylum Chordata; class Mammalia; order Primates; family Hominidae; genus Gorilla; species Gorilla gorilla. The sequence goes on from NC_073227.2 coordinate 138,823,177, forward strand.
CTCCAAGAAATATGGAACTATGTGAAAAGACCAAATCTACGTCTGATTGGTGTACCTGAAAGTGACAGGGAGAATGGAACCAAGTTGGAAAACACTCTGCAGGATATTATCCAGGAGAACTTCCCCAACCTAGCAAGGCAGGCCAACATTCAAATTCAGGAAATAAAGAGAAAGCCACAAAGATACTCCTCGAGAAGAGCAACTCCAAGACACATAATTTTCAGATTCCCCAAAGTTGAAATGAAGGAAAAAATGTTAAGGGCAGCCAGAGAGAAAGGTTAGGTTACCCACAAAGGGAAGCCCATCAGACTAACAGCTGATCTCTCAGCAGAAACTCTACAAGCCAGAAGAGAGTGGGGGGCCAATATTCAACATTCTTAAAAGAATTTTCAACCCAGAATTTCATATCCAGCCAAACTAAGCTTCATAAGTGAAGGAGAAATAAAATACTTTACAGACAAGCAAATGCTGAGAGATTTTGTCACCACCAGGCCTGCCCTAAAAGAGCTCCTGAAGGAAGCACTAAACATGGAAAGGAACAACTGGTACCAGCCACTGCAAAAACATGCCAAATTGTAAAGACCATTGATGCTAGGAAGAAACTGCATCAACTAACGAGCAAAATAACCAGCTAACAAGATAATGACGGGATCAAATTCACACATAACAATATTAACCTTAAATGTAAATGGGCTAAATGCTCCAATTAAAAGACACAGACTGGCAAATTGGATAAAGAGTCAAGACCCATCAGTGTGCTGTATTCAGGAAACCCATCTCACGTGCAGAGACACACATAGGCTCAAAATAAAGAGATGGAGGAAGATCTACCAAGCAAATGGAAAACAAAAAAAGGCAGGGTTGCAATCCTAGTCTCTGATAAAACAGACTTTAAACCAACAAAGATCAAAAGAGACAAAGAAGGCATTACATAATGGTAAAGGGATCAATTCAACAAGAAGAGCTAACTATCCTAAATTTATATGCACCCAATACAGGAGCACCCAGATTCATAAAGCAAGTCCTTAGAGACCTACAAAGAGATTTAGACTCCCACACAATAATAATGGGAGAGTTTTAACACCCCACTGTCAACATTAGACAGATCAACGAGACAGAAAGTTAACAAGGATATCCAGGAATTGAACTCAGCTCTGCACCACGTGGACCTAATAGACATCTACAGAACTCTCCACCCCAAATCAACAGAATATACATTCTTCTCAGCACCACATTGCACTTATTCCAAAATTGACCACACAGTTGGAAGTAAAGCACTCCTCCGCAAATGTAAAAGAACAGAAATTATAACAAACTGTCTCTCAGACCATTGTGCCATCAAACTAGAACTCAGGATTAAGAAACTCACTCAAAACCACTCAACTACATGGAAACTGAACAACCTGCTCCTGAATGACTACCAGGTACATAATGAAATGAAGGCAGAAATAAAGATGTTCTTTCAAACCAACAAGAACAAAGACACAATATACCAGAATCTCTGGGACATATTTAAAGCAGTGTGTAGAGGGAAATTTATAGCACTAAATGCCCACAAGAGAAAGCAAGAAAGATCTAAAATTGACACCCTAACATCACAATTTAAAAGAACTAGAGAAGCAAGAGCAAACACATTCAAAAGCTAGCAGAAGGCAAGAAATAACTAAGATCAGAGCAGAACTAAAGGAGATAGAGACACAAAAAACCCTTCAAAAAATCAATGAATCCAGGAGCTGGTTTTTTGAAAAGATCAACAAAATTGATAGACCACTAGCAAGGCTAATAAAAAAGAAAAGAGAGAAGAATCAAATAGACGCAATAAAAAATGATAAAGGGGATATCACCACCGATCCCACAGAAATACAAACTACCATGAGAGAATACTATAAACACCTCTATGCAAATAAACTAGAAAATCTAGAAGAAATGGATAAATTCCTCAACACATACACCCTCCCAAGACTAAACCAGGAAGAAGTTGAATCTCTGAATAGACCAATAACAGGCTCTGAGATTGAGGCAGTAATTAATAGCTTACCAACAAAAAAAAGTCCGGGACCAGATGGATTCACAGCCGAATTTTACCTGAGGTACAAGGAGAAGCTGGTACCATTCCTTCTGAAACTATTCCAATCAATAGAAAAGGAGGGAATCCTCCCTAACTCATTATATGAGGCCAGCATCATCCTGATATCAAAGCCTGACAGAGACACAACAAAAAAGAGAATTTTAGACCAATATCCCTGATGAACATCGATGCAAAAATTCTCAATAAAATACTGGCAAACTGAATCCAGCAGCACATCAAAAAGCTTATCCACCATGATCAAGTGGGCTTCATCCCTGGAATGCAAGGCTGGTTCAACATATGCAAATCAATAAACGTAATCCAGTATATAAATGGAACCAAAGACAAAAACGACATCATTATCTCCATAGATGCAGAAAAGGCCTTTGACAAAATTCAACAGTCCTTCATGCTAAAAACTCTCAATAAGTTAGGTATTGAAGGAACATATTTCAAAATAATAAGAGCTATTTATTACAATCCCACAGCCAATATCATACTGAATGGGCAAAAATTGGAAGCATTCCCTTTGAAATCTGGCACAAGACAGGGATGCCCTCTCTCACCACTCCTATTCAACATAGTGGAAGTTGGAAGTTCTGGCCAGGGAAATCAGGCAGGAGAAAGAAATAAAGGGTATTCAATTAGGAAAAGAGGAAGTCAAATTGTCCCTGTTTGCAGATGACATGATTGTATATCTAGAAAACCCCATCATCTCAGCCCAAAATCTCCTTAAGCTGATAAGCAATTTCAGCAAAGTCTCAGGATACAAAATCAATGTGCAAAAATCACAAGCATTCTTATACACCAATAACAGACAAACTGAGAGCCAAATCATGAGTGAAGTCCCATTCACAATTGCTTCAAAGAGAATAAAATACCTAGGAATCCAACTTACAAGGGATGTGAAGGACCTCTTCAAGGAGAACTACAAACTACTGCTCAATGAAATAAAAGAGGATACAAAAAAATGGAAGAATATTCCATGCTCATGGGTAGAAAGAATCAATATTGTGAAAATGGCCATAGTGCCCAAGGTGATTTATAGATTCAATGCCATCCCCATCAAGCTACCAATGACTTTCTTCACAGAATTGGAAAAAACTACTTTCAAGTTCATATGGAATCAAAAAAGAGCCCGCATTGCCAAGTCAATCCTAAACCAAAAGAACAAAGCTGGAGGCATCACGCTATCTGACTTCAAACTATACTACAAGGCTACAGTAACCAAAACAGCATGGTACTGGTACCAAAACAGAGATATAGACCAATGGAACAGAACAGAGCCCTCAGAAATAATGCCACATATCTACAACTATCTGATCTTTGACAAACCTGACAAAAACAAGAAATGGGGAAAGGATTCCCTATTTAATAAATGGTGCTGGGAAAACTGGCTAGCCATATGTAGAAAGCTGAAACTGGATCCCTTCCTTACACCTTATACAAAAATTAATTCAGGATGGATTAAAGACTTACATGTTAGACCTAAAACCATAAAAACCCTAGAAGAAAACCTAGGCAATACCGTTCAGGACACAGGCATGGGCAAGGACTTCATGTCTAAAACACCAAAAGCAATGGCAACAAAAGCCAAAATTGACAAATGGGATCTAATTAAACTAAAGAGCTTCTGCACAGCAAAAGAAACCACCATCAGAATGAACAGGCAACCTATAGAATGGGAGAAAATTTTTGCAACCTACTCATCTGACAAAGGGCTAATATCCAGAATCTACAATGAACTCAAACAAATTTACAAGAAAAAAACAAACAACCCCATCAAAAAGTGGGCAAAGGACATGAACAGACACTTCTCAAAAGAAGACATTTATGCAGCCAAAAAAGACATGAAAGAATGCTCATCATCACTGGCCATCAGAGAAATGCAAATCAAAACCACAGTGAGATACCATCTCACACCAGTTAGAATGGCAATCATTAAAAAGTCAGGAAACAACAGGTGCTGGAGAGGATGTGGAGAAACAGGAACACTTTTACCCTTTTACACTTTTACACAATGGTAAACTAGTTCAACCATTGTGGAAGTCGGTGTGGCGATTCCTCAGGGATCTAGAACTAGAAATACCATTTGACCCAGCCATCCCATTACTGGGTATATACCCAAAGGATTACAAATCATGCTGCTATAAAGACACATGTGTTTATCGCGGCACTATTCACAATAGCAAAGTCTTGGAACCAACCCAAATGTCCAACAATGATAGACTGGATTAAGAAAATGTTGCATATATACACCATGGAATACTATGCAGCCATAAAAAATGATGAGTTCATGTCCTTTGTCGGGACATGGATGAAGCTGGAAACTATCATTCTCAGCAAACTACGGCAAGGACAAAAAACCAAACACCACATGTTCTCACTCATAGGTGGGAATTGAACAATGAGAACACATGGACACAGGAAGGGGAACATCACACACTGGGGACTGTCGTGGGGTGCGGGGAGGGGGGAGGGATAGCATTAGGAGATATACCTAATGCTAAATGACGAGTTAATGGGTGCAGCACGCCAACATGGCACATGTATACATATGTAATAAACCTGCACGTTGTGCGCATGTACCCTAAAACTTAAAGTATAATAATAATAAAATTTTAAAAATAGCTATGCAGTAATTTGTGGTATATTGCTTGCATAACAATGAATAATAGGGAACATTTTATTGATAAATAAAAGGTTTTGTCAGTTAGTATATGCAGTGAAATAATACCAGAAGAAAAAAACCTGATACTTTTTAAACTACTGCCTGACAGATTACACGAAACTAAATAAAAAACAAGCTTTTGTCACGATATTTGTGTTTTCCAGATTTACAGAGCCATTCTTTTTGAATATTAAATAACCATAGTTTTAAATTTCTACTCCTCTCCTAGACTGATTGCTGGAGGCAAATTAATTTCAGATTAATTTCCAACACTTCTGAGGGAGGAAAATACCTAAAGCAAGAATTTGTATTAATCACATATCCATCTGTCTTCTACATAAGGCCATTCAAATCCTCCCAGAATCTGTTTTAAAACCAGTGCTTCCTTTTGTTGAGAACATTACTTAAATATTCCTCCCCAAATTAGGACACACATGCATTATCTGTGAGTCATACAGCTCTCAAATACACAGATTTCAGATTCCATCATCATTATGAGTCCATACAATGCCCCTGTTTTATTTCATTATTCTTTCCCCTTTGTCCTATTCATTCTCATATACATCATCTTTCCCATCAGAGATATTCACATTAATATATCCAATATGTTTCATTAGGCATCTGAAAATACAGCCCTGAGATATAACATATGGTTGTTTTCTGTGTATATGTGTATTTTGAATATATAAAAATTGTTTTGTTCTATAGAATTAATTCCATATTTCCAAGATCCATCTACATTCCTACATATAAAAATGGTTAACTACTTCTTCCTGTATTTTATCCCATTGTGTGTACATGCTATGTATTCTGAGTAGCCATTTCCCTAGGGATGGACATTAAGCTGCCTCTAACTTCTTGCTAACACTAATAATGATAGGATACCACACTCCAAAATATCCCCTTAAGGATTTGTACACAGTATAAACCCAGGTGAGGGAATGATAAGTATACAAATTATATGAATAATTAATTTCACTAGGTATTGTGAGTTACACTCCCATCAATAGTGCATGAGGTTTCTGATTTCTTGACATCCTAGCCAGCACTTAGTATTAGCTGACTTTGTAATTTTTAGCGATTTTTTGTTGACTTAATTTGAATTTCTCTGATTACAAGTGAAGTTGAACATCTCTTCATATACATTTTGGCTATTTAGAATTCCCCTCCCATGAATTGTCTATTTTAGTCCTTGTTCAATTTTTGAGTTTCCTTGTAGATTTTAGTAGTTCCTTACGTGGTCTACATGTTAATCACTTTTTAGTGTTACACTTTAAAAATATCTCCTGCTAATGTGTCTGCAACCAGCCTGTTAAGTTTGTCTATCATATCTTCTTTGTGTAGAAATATTCAGTTTTAACATGATCACATCCATCAGTTTCCACCACCTTAAGGTTTGTACTTTTTGGGTCTTGTTTAAAAATCCTTTCCCATCCTAAGTTCACAAAGAAAGCTTCATGTATTTCACTCACTTCATAGTGTTGCCTTTCATAGTTAGGTTTATTTTTTTCCTATGTGTTGAGCCACATACTAAATAGTGTGTCTTTCCTCTATGAGTTATGATGCTAATTTCTACTATATTCCTCATTCTCATATATAACATAGGCTTGTTTACTGGTTTCCTATTCTATCATTTTTTTTGTCTATTCCTATACTGGTATCATACTATTTTTATTGCTATGGTTTTATATGTCTTAATATATTCAACTTGACAAGTTCCCTCTCTTTGCTCTTTAAAAAATTCATCTTATTTATTTGTGGTCTATTATTATTCTATGCACATTTTATAAGCTAATTAATTGCCTAGTTCTTCACAAAATCCTCATGAAATTTTCATTAAAATTGCATGGAATTTATAGATTAATTTAGGGAGAATGATATTTTTACAGTATTCATTTGTCCCACTCATGAATGGGGTACTTTTTCCTTTTTACCTAGATCTTGTTTTATGTCCTTTAATAGAGCTTGAAAAACTCTGTTTTAAAGGATGGGTTCATTCATTAGTTTATATCTTATATACTTTGTAGTTTTTATTGCTATTGTGAATGAAATTGCATTTTATACTAATTTCCAGTTGGTCACTGCTGATACGGAAGAATGTTACTGATTTTTATATGGAATTTAAATGAATTAATATACATAAAATATTTATAAAATGTCTTATATATGAATTAAGTAAATACTATATGTGTTCACTATTGTTTTGTTGCCTATCATAAATCTTGCATCTCCACAGCCCTTCTGAGCTCTCATATTAGTTCTAATAGTTTGTCTATCGATTCAATTGGGTCCTCTAGTATAAGATCTAATAATCTGCAAACTGTGAAAGGGTTGGGTTGTCCATTCTATCCGATCCTTATACTTCCCATTTTCTTGGAAGGAAAAAATACTGTGTTGACTGAGAACCCCTCACCATATTCAATGGAAGCCATGCAAGACTCTTTCTTGTCCCTAAAGATGATATGTCACAATTTTTTTCCCTAAGTTTGCTAATAGATATTTATTAAAAGCTTTTGTTAAGGCCAGGAGTGGTGGCTCATGCCTGTAATCCCAGCATTTTGGGAGGCCGAGGTGGGCGGATCACCTGAGGTCAGGAGTTCTAGACCAGCCTGACCAACATGGTGGAACCCTGCCTCAACTGAAAATACAAAAATTAGCCAAGAGTGGTGGCGGGTGCCTATAGTTCCAGCTACTCTGGTGGCTGAGGCAGGAGAATCGCTTGAACCCAGGAGGTGGAGGTTGCAGTGAGCTGAGATCGCACCACTGCACTCCAGCCTGGGCGACAGAGCGAGACTCCATCTCAAAAAAAAAAAAAAAAAAAAGCTTTTGTCAAATTAAAAAATTATCTTTAATTCATAGTTTTTTCTAACACTTTAAAATATCTCATAATTAGATGTTAAACATTATCAAATGGTCTTTCTCCATATGTTGAGTCATTTTCCCCCCCTTTAGTCTACTAATGTGATAAATTATATTAATATCTTTTCTGGTGACGAACCTCCTTACATTTCTGGAATAAAATTTACATTGCCATATTTTATTAAAACATGGTTGAAATAAGCTAATATTTATTTAGAATTTCACATTTTTGCTCAAAAGTGAGCTAATAACTCACGGCTAACAAGTAGCTAATAACTTTCTTTTCTTGTACTGTCCTAATCCAGTGGTTGTCTGAAGATTATAATTAACTTCTTAAAATGAGTTGAGAGTTGAAGATTTAAAATGAGTTGTGCAGCTGTCCTTCACTTTCTTTTTTCTGGAACACTTTGTATAAACTAGACTTAGCTCTTCTGGGAAAGTTTTGAAGAACCCATCTTTAAAACAATCTGATTCTGTAGATTATTTTTTCAATCTTGTTCCAATTGCTTTATAACATATAGAGACTGAAAGTAAAATCTACATGTTTTAGATTCTCTAGCAGTTAGGATTCTGAAAGTAATTTAGGTTCTGTTAATAATATTCACTTGTGGGAGATTTTGATTCAAGATGGAATTATGTGGAAACAGGGTACATTTGTTTTTATAGTATAGATTGTGGCAGTGGCAGTGTGATACTAAAACCAGTACTGCTGGTGGCAAATTCCTGATCATAATAGTGGCTGCAGTTCTCTTAGTTGTTCAGTTCTGCTGGATTTTGGAGATCATTCTTGGAAACTAAGTCAGAGTCTGTTACTTAAGTCTTTCTAGTACTTCTGTGATATATATACATTTCCTTTCTAAAATTTATTTATTTGTTTATTTTCTTTTGAGACAGAGTCTCACTCTGTCACCCAGGAGTGCAGTGGCACTGATCACAGCTCACTGCCACCTCCGCTCCACGGGCTCAAGCCATCCTCCCACGTCAGTCCCCGAGTAGCTGGGCTACAGGCGCACACCAGCACACCTGCCTAATGTTTTGTGTGCATTTTTTGTAGAGATGGGGTTTTGCCATGTTGCCCAGGTGGGTTTCAAACTCTTGAGCTCAAATGATCCGCCTTCTTAGGCCTCCCAAAGTGCTGGAATTATAGGTATGAGCCACCATGCTGGGCCTCATACATTTCCTAATAAAGTATTTTCAGATTATAATAGCTAGAGTGGATTTGCTTAACTAGAATAAAGAACTTTGACCATAACAAACATTACCTGCACCAGAGGCCTGATGGGTGATTAGAAATCAATTTCATAGCTAACAGGCAATTCAAGTTTTCTACTTTCCAGGCAAATTATTCCTGGAAACCTGTTTCTTTTTTCATTGAAGTTTTTCAATATTATTGCTATATAGTTCATTATTATTTCTGAAATCACTACTATTTCTATAGGTGATTCTCTTTTGGGGGTTGAATTTTAATTTCTTAGTCTCTTATATTCTTTGTATTAATCAGGATGAGAGAGAGAGAGGGAGAGAAAGACAGAGAGAGAGAGAGTTTTTTTGCTTTATGTAGGCCCCAAGCTGATTGGATGGTGCCTGTCCACATTGAGGGCAGACCTTTCTCGCTTGGTCCCTGACTCACATGCCAGTATCCTCTGGAAACATCTGAGAGGAGACACACCAGAGGTAACACTTTACCAGTATTCTAAGTATTCCTTAATCCAGTCAAGCTGACACCTAAAATTAACCATCACAATTTGTTTGATCAACTTTGTCAGATACGTGTACATTTAAAAAATCTCTTCAAAGAAATAGGGTTTTGATTGTTAAATTATCTCTACTAATTTTTTCTTTACCATTTTATTTATTTTCTCTTACTTGTATAATCTTATCTCATCTTGTTTCTATATATTTATTCCTTTGTTTCCTTTTCTAGCTCTTTGAGCTTTATATTTGCTTTATTTTTCTCAATCTTTCTTGTTTTTTGATAAATGTATTCATTCAGCCTAAAGAATTTTTTAATTTCCCCCTTTTAATCCAAGGGATGTTAATTACTTTCAATTCCTAGAGTTATGAGATTTAAAAAAATCCATCTTTTTAGTGTTTATTCTTTTCTTTTTTCGTGACAGAGTTTTGCTCTTGTTGCCCAGGCTGGAATGCAATGGCACGATATTGGCTCTCTACAACTTCTGCCTCCTGGGTTCAAGCAATTCTCCTGCCTCAGCCTCCTGAGTAGCTGGGATTACAGGCATGCAACACCACGCCCAGCTAATTCTTGTAATTTTAATAGAGACGAGGTTTCACCATGTTGGCCAGGCTGGTCTCAAACTCCTGACCTCAAGTGATCCACCTGCCTCTGCCTCCCAAAGTCCTGGTATTACAGGCGTGAGCCACTGTGCCCGGCTTTAGTGTTTATTCTTAATTAAATCATATAATGATGAAATAACATAATCTCCATTTCATGAATTCTTTGAAATATATGAAGTTTCCTTTATGACTTCATTCATGGTGATTTTTGTGGATGTTCCATATGTTTTTAAAAATATGTATTCTGTTAAGATTCTATATCTTCCTTTATTAATTTTAGTTTATTAATCAGATAATGTTATATAGTTTTGATTATATTTTTTGGTAGGCTTATTCCTTCAGTATTTAAGAGGGGTGGGTTAAAATCATTAACTTTAATTGACTTGTTGGATTCTTCCCATAGTTTTGTCCGCTGCCTCCTCTTATCACTCAGCAGTGGTATACTAAAGGATGGCATAATCTCTATTAGTCTCTTCAAGCCATTCCCAACATGTTATTCTTTGATATGGATTTTTTTCAATCTTAATATAAAAAATTTATTGCTATGATTGATACATTTGCTTGACCCAAATGTTTCAGATTTCACAAAGCAACTAGGCTTTAAGACATTACTACATGTGAAATTTCCATGTAGTATTAAAAAGAAACCAGGGACCAGGCGCGGTAGCTCACGCCTGTAATCCTAGCACTTTGGGAGGCCGAGGCAGGCAGATCACCTGAGGTCAGGAGTTTGAGACCAGCTTGACCAACATGGTGAAAACCCATCTCTGCTAAAAATACAAAATTAGCTGAGTATCGTGGCACATGCCTGTAATTCCAGCTACTCGGGAGGCTGAGGCAGAAGAACTGCTCAAACTTGGGAGGCAGAGGTTGCAGGGAGCCAAGATTGCGCCACTGCACTCTAGCCTGGGCATTAAGAACAAAACTCTGTCTCAAAAAAAAAGAAAGACAGAAAAAAGAAACCAGGCACTCCCTAGACAAGCATTACTGAGCTGAGTAAGACCTCTTCTCTTATTCTAAAAGCAGCAGCCCAAGATGCTATTAACTACCCTTTTGCGCATCTTCCTTTTGATGATATAAGCATATTAGCAACAAACAATTATCTGAAATGAATATTAAAGTTTTAAAGGCATAAATCCCTTTCCAAATATATACTCTGTTTGCGACCAAATTTTCTTCATAATATTTCTACCAAAACATGAATAAATGCAAAATGCGAAACAACATGAATAAATGCACAGCAGAATGAATGCAGAAAAAGATATATGAATCCAGCCACTTTTTATTAAGCTAGACATTAAACAGTTTTGAAAAAATGTAAAACAATGTCACTCTTCTTAAAAAAAAGCTATCTTTGGAAAATATAGTTTTTTAATAAAATATACTGCTTATGATGACATGTAATAGAATATTTACTTATTTTTAAATGAATTAATCAGTAAGTATCTCAGTTTTTATCTTAATGATAGTTTTAATTTCTAATATGGTAAATAATGATTGATATAACCCACATAAACATAAATTAAGCTCTTTGAGGTCTTCAGTTTTTAAGAGGGTAAAGGTGTCCTTGACCCAAATGTTTGAGAATCACTGAATTATTTCATTTCCTTTGAATTGCAATTGAGGAATCTCTGATACAGTGTGGTTAGATGACTCGATTCAAGTCAGAAAGCTAGTTCATTTTGATGACTTCAGAATTTTAAAAACCTATTTTATATTTGTAAACAAATTTTAATTTTATAAATTAAATTAAATGATTGATTTTGCTGAATTCTATTGCAGTATTATGGCTACTTACAGTAAAGTAATTATAAGGCTCTTTTGACATTTTAAAATCTTTGAAAAAAACTCTACATAATGCATCCTATGAAACTATATTTATTGCAAGTCCCAGTTTCTTTGAGAAAGATGGATAGTATCCATTCAGAATCAGAACTATATCTTGGATAAGTTAGCAATCCTTTCTCCAGCTCTATTGCTTTGTTTGAGTTCCACAGGGTCTTAAGTAAATGAATGTTAATATCAGAAAGTTTTTTCATTTCAAAATAAGGAATGTGTCTGCAATGCTCTATTTATATAATACATAAAACCATAAATTTTATAACTTTATAAGCTTATAAGGCATATTTACCTGATTTTCTACTAAAGTTTTGAGGCTATCCTGAGATATTTAGGCATATTTCCCCAATTTTCTACTAAAGTTTTGAGGCCATCCTCAGATATTTAAGTATCATATTCTAAAAACACAATTTAAAATGATTTGAGACAATTCTTCAGCCTAAATTCCAAGTTTGTCTTTAGATGTAACTGCAACACAATCCCCAAAATTAATTAGTCATATGCACTATAATCCCTCTAGTATCTCCAAGAATTTGGCATCCTTCGTGGCACAAAATTTTTGATGCCATCATGTAATGAGTGTGTTGTTCCACACCAATAGACACAAAAATCATAGAGTACTTGCAATAAATAGAAACTGTTTTACATAGCATCTTGGTGAGGTAAGCTTGTATTAAATCCCTTTAACAAAACAAGAAACTAAGCTGTAGAGACCTGTTCAGGCTTGCCTAGGGTAAGTCATAGAATTACTGCTGAAGCTGAGGATACAAATTTACATAGTTTTTGGAGTTTGTGACTACACAATAATGGTATCCTCTTGCAGTTAGAATCAAGATATACTTGAGATATATTTTACTCTACATTATATTTGTGTACCTCAGGTAACATGAGTAAAAGACATGACTTAGCATGAGTTAATTTATTCAGAAACTAGAATTCTCTTACCTTTTTTCCTCTAATTAATTAGTGTGATTACAAATAGTTTCTTTTGAGGACATGTTTAATCTACCAGTAGCTGAATACTCAAAAGGAAATTTGCTTTTTGAAAAAGAAGTGTTCAATATTTAATAAATATTAACTGAGTGACCACCATGTGCTGGGAGTTTGAGATGTAGGGCTGAACATGACAGGCAAGGTCACTGCTCGATAGCTTACATTTGACTAGGGGTATGCAGAGTAAACAAATAAATAACTTCAGCTAATAAAGTGCTATATAAAAATAAAAGAGTCATAATACAAAGTGATGAGAAAGATAAGCTACTTTACATATGGTGATGAGTGAAGGCTTCTTGGGGAGGTTGACATTTGAACTGAATCCTGAATGAGGAGAAGCTAGTCCTGCAGACATTGGAGAGGGGCCTGCATATACAAGGACCCGAAGTGAGAGGGAGCTGGTTGTGTTTGAGTTGGGTGAGAATATAAACAAACAGAAAGGAGTGTAGCTGTAGTTTAGTGCACCACAGTGAGATGGAGGGAGGTGGGAGTTAGTGCACCAGGGTGAGTCCAGATGGGGCAGGTTCTTGTAGACTGTGGTAGAGTTTGGATTTTAAGTGTGAATGGGAAACCTTTGGGAGATTTTAAGTTATGAGGTCACATGACATAAGGGAGACCAACTGAGTGAGAGATGATGGTGGTTTGAAGCTTGGTGATAGCTATAAAAATGGAGAAAGGTACACACATTTAGGTTATATCTTGGAGATGGTGCTGACAGGACCTGCCAATGGATTGGACATGGGAGGAGAGGGAATGAGAGAATGCACATATTTCCACACATAAAATGTTAACTATTATGTCATACCAAATGCATGATTCAAAAAGTAAAACCTAAACTTCATCAAAATTAAAACTCATTCCGTGAGGCTGGGCGCGGTGGCTCCCCCTGTAAACCCAGCACTTTGGGAGGCTGAGGTGGGCAGATCTCCTGAAGTCAGGAGTTTGAGACCAGCCTGGCCAACATGGTGAAACCCTGTCTCTTCTAAAAATACAAAAATTAGCCAGTTGTGGTGGTGGGAGCCTGTAATCCCAGCTACTCGGAAGGCTGAAGCAGGAGAATTACTTGAATCCGGGAAGTGGAGGTTGCAGTGAGCCAAGATCACATCACTGCACTCCAGCTTGGGTGACAGACTGAGACTCTGTTTCAAAAAAAAGAAAAAAAAAAACACATTTTGTGAAAGACTCTGTTAAGAGGGCAAAAAGGTAAGCTACGGACTGGGAGAAAATACTTGAAAACCACATATCCAACAAAGGACTAGTATATGGAATATATAAAAAATTTTCAAAACTCAAGAGTATGAGAAAATCCAATTAGAACATGGACAAAAGACATGAAGACATATTTCATGCACACAGTAACACAGATGCCAAATAAACACATGAAATGATGCTCAACATCATTATTAATTGGGGAAATGCAAATTAAAACCACAAGCTATCAGTTTGGTAATGAATTCCTATAATTTTATATTGCTTTGGCATCCACTTTAAATATAAGCTGGGCTTTCTCACACCAGAGGCAGGACTCCGTCACCTTGGACACAGTTTTCGGTTTGGTGCTCCCTTCCCCCAGTTCCTCAATGTGGTGGATCCAGATATCTGCCTTATACAACTGCTCTCTGGTGACTACTTCCCTAGGTGGTGGCTAGATGCAGGCTGCTTGACTGGCCCTGCTGATACTCACACACGGAACGAACTATGCAGACATGCCCTAGTGACTACCTCTCCATCACAGTGTGGCCCACTGGAACTCATGCCTGCTTACTTTAAATCCACCAATTAAACTCCCTGCTGGAAACTTGTTTGGATAACTCTCTGGACCCAATAAGGGTGCTGGCCCACAGGTCCCTTTCTCTCCCTGACCTCTGTGTATATGGCCGCCAGGAGTGTCATGCGCCCTAAACCTGTAAGTAATAAAATCTTTATTTCCATCTTTGTCTCTCCTAATCATTGAAAGTGTGCTCTCTGTCTTAAAAATCCTAAATTGAAACAAACTTACATCTATTAAAACGAGTAAAATAGGCCAGGCACACATCTGTAATCTCAGCACTTTGGGAGGCTGAGGCGGGAGGATGACTTGAGCCCAGGAGTTTGAGACCAGCTTCTCCAACATAGTAAAACCCCATCTCTGCAAAAAGAAAAAAGAAAAATCAGCCAGGCATGGTGGCAGATGCCTACAGTCCTGCTACTGGTGGCTGATGCCCCACCCTACTTCCAGCATTGAGGTGGGCAGTTCACTTCAGCCGGGAGGTCAGGCTTCAGTGAGCCTTGATTACACTACTGAATTCCAGCCTGGGCAACAGAGAAAGACCCTGTCTCAAAACAAACAAACAAAGTAAAATAAAAAAACAAAGACAATTAAGGCTAGAAAGGATGTAGAGAAACTAGGTCATTGATACGTTGCTGGTAAGAATATAAAATGATACAGATGCTCTGAAAAACAGTTTGGCAGTTTCTTTAAAAAAGAAATATGCAACTACCATGTAACCCAGTAATTGAACTTCAGTCATCTCTTCCAAAGAAATGAAGACTTGCATTAATACAAAAACCTGTACATGAATGTTTATAGTAGCTTTATTCACAACAGCAAAAACTGGAAACTATTAATATATGCCCTTCATTGAGCAAATAGTTAAACAAACTATGGTACATACATACAATGGAATACTGTTCAGCAGTAAAAAAGGAATGAACTATTTGATACATGCAACAACCTGGATGAATCTCCAGATAATCATGCCGAGTGTAAAAAAGATAAGCCCTAAAATACATACTGTATTATTCCATTTCTACAGTATTCTTGAAATGATAAAATTACAAAAATAGAGAACAGATAAGTGGTTGTTATGGGTAAAGGAGAGGGTGGCAGCAGGAGGGAAATGAGTGTGGCTATAAAAGGGCAACATGAGGGATGTTTGTGGTGATGGAAGTGATCTATCAATGCCAGTATCTTGGTTGTGATATTGGACTATAGTTTTGCAAGATATTATCACTGGGGAAACTGGATAAAGGCTACATGGGATCTTTCTGTGTTATTCCTTACAAGTGTATGAGAATCTATAATTATCTCAATATAAAAAAATCTACCTTTTTAAAAAAGTTAACAATTTGACATGGTTCTAATATATATCTATATCTTTATCTGTATCTATCTATCTCTCTCTCTATCAATCAAATAACATCTTTCACTTAAATGCACCACAGAATTTGTTGTGGAAGTTTTGGCTAGGGCACAAGGTGAGTAAATGCAGTATTCGCAAGTGAGTATTGAGACCACCTGGTTGCAGGACTTGTAGAAGAAGTAGAGCATAACTGGCTGTAAGGCTTTAAATTACATTACCCACTTTGAAAGTCTAAACTGGTTAAAAATTAGAGCTGGAGAAGAAAATTTTTGGAAATTGTTAGGCTGCGATACCACCCCTCTCCTCAAGAGGAGGGGGTAGCAGGCAGTCCCTTTTCACCATAATTCAAGGGAGGAAGCTTAAAGAGACCACTAGAAGAACTTAAGGTCTTGGAGACATCGATGTGTTGACCTCTCATTTGGAAAATCCAAAGAGCTAGAGTTGGTTAGTTCCTCAGGGGGCAGAGACAAAAAGGGGTAATGTGAATGTTTAGAGGAGCCATTTTGTAATAGGATTTTTGGTTTTCCTTAATTCCAGCAGTAAAATAAATATTACTTCCAGGTTTGTTGGGGACAAACTATGTGGTTTTCCCACGAACCAAATGTGGACCACTCACTTAAAGCCAGCATGAATCTTGTTAGGTTATGCTCAAAAGGATGGCCCATAAGGGTAAACAGTACCTAGAGAAAGAAGCCAGGTAAATAAAGGTCCAGAAGAAACATAGAGATGCCTTAATCCTTGTCATGGGAACCCACAGGTTGGGTAATGTGGATCTCGGAAGAACCCATGAAAATGTTGATGAGAAAAAGAGTTAATTTCAAATATCTGTCAAGTCCGGAAAGTTTCAATGCTAGATCATGAAGAAAGTATCAGTTTAGTTTGAGCATTTCCCTTAAGCTGCTTCCATTAAATCTTCTCCTTCCCCACACTCCAAACCTGGGAAGCACTGTAGGCCTGGTGAAACCAAAGTTGGCGCATAACCATGGGGAAAGAAGGGAGCAGCAGAGATGTGTCCTCTTGTCTCTACCTCCCAGACTGCTGGTATCATGCCTGCAACTGGCCTGGAAGTGCGGCAGGAGAGAGAAGCCTTAATTCTGTAGCCAGAATTAAATTTTAACCTCATATTTTGGTTATTAAACTGAGACTAAAGGCTAAATAATCAAATAACTATTTCTAATATTTAGGAATGAACACAAAATGCATAGAAGACTGCTTAAGTTTACATTCAGGGGAAGAGGAAGAACCAAATCCATAGAAAGGGCAGTAGAAGAAAAATAATTTTTCTTAATTTTACACTATGAGTCCTACTTGTTCAATATTCTGAATAAAAAGGTTCTCTTCCTATATATCTTAGCAAAATTTTTCCAGATTATACACTAGCATATATATGTGTGCACACATGTGTATACATACATACATTATGTGTTTCCCACCATAGTATGAATACAATATCTGTTTCCAGCAGCTGTGAATGTAGACTTAGATATGGATGTGGTAGAAGTGCTTCTTCATAGTACAATTTCCAGTTTTCCTGAATACAGTACTACCAACGTGAAACTATATTTTTGCTTGAGATAAGTATTGCCATACACAAGGTTCAGACTTCAGAGAAACAGCAAAACAGTTGGAAGGTTAAGTTGGAATCCAGTTCATATCCAGGATGAGAAGATATCCAATTTATTTCCTTTCAGTAAAGCTTTTCGAGTTTCTGTGGCCACTAGCTGAAGCTGTTTTTCTCTGCTAAATTTCACCAGAATCAACATGTTTTGGCTTATTGTACATTTGACCCATAAATGGATAGGAGAAAAAAACAGTAGATGTAATTCAAATCAGAGGGAATTCTAAATAATCAATGTCTGACCAGTGAATACTAATTCTGCATCACTCATAAGTTATTTGATAGAAATGCCCAGAGGAGAATGCTGGGAAGCCCACAATGAACAGCAACTCCAGTGATTACTTTTGGATGCACTCATTCATAATCTGAAACAGATTTAGTGTGTTTGCCATAATTTAGTTTTATTATCTTTCTCCTGAGCATATGTACAAAGATTCTCTTTCATATTTACTCAAAACTTAATTCTTTGGGGTAAAAATTACGGTATTTGTATTGGCTATAATAATGTGACATACTTTTAAAGAATGTATACAACTAAATCCATTTTTATGGTCATCTAGTATAAAGTAAAAGAAAATTTTAGTAATTTTCTAATTTATAATAACATATTTTTAATGGCACAAAGTTTACCATTTACAAACTGTAGTTCGTAAATCTTTAGACCAGATCTTTTATTGTTCTGGGTTATAAAATGATATAAATATTTAAAATCCCAAACATATCATTAATAAAAATAAGTAGGACTTAATGATATTATATTTTCAGTGTCTTTGAATGCAAGCTCTATTTTTGATTCATCATAGAATGCACTTCCTTTTTCTGATTGTTTTTACCATTTCAAATTTAACTTAGGGAGAAAATACTCAACTTCAGGGAAAGAATTAAGTTGTAAAAACAAACAAACTAAAAACACAGTGTTAAAGTATTCAGACAGTTTGAATAAGCTACATCACAGAATTTCATATTCTTTATAAACACCACAAAGTTAATGCCAAGAAGTATTTGCCTGATAAACAATTTCATTTCTTATGTAAGTATGGTAACTTATTAGAGAGATCCCTACAAGCAATTTATACATACAGCTATTTCACTTACCTTGACAAGTTTTTAACTAGCCATTTTCTGTAATGCATAGAGATACAGTGACCTGCTAAAGAAAATAAATTACAAAAGAGATAAATTACAAATTACAAATAAATTACTTTTCTTTTCTTTTCTTTTTTTTTTTTTTTTTGAGACGGAGTTTTGCTCTTTTGGCCAGGCTGGAATGAGTGCAGTGGCACGATTTCAGCTCACTCAATCTCCACCTTCTGGGTTCAAGCAATTCTCCTGCCTCAGTCTCCCAAGTAGCTGGGATTACAGGTACGCACCACCATCCCCAGCTAACTTTTGTATTTTTAGTAGAGATGGGGTTTTGCCATGTTGGCCAGGCTGGTCTCGAACTCCTGACCTCAGGTGATCCACCTGCCTCGGCCTCCCAAAGTGCTGGGATTACAGGTGTAAGCCACCATGCCTGGCCTACTTTCATTTTAAAGGTATATTTCATTTTACTAAATTTTTTATCCCACAAATATTTAAGATAGGTGCATTATTAATATTTTTTTAGATAGGAATAAATTTACAGGGAATGTTTCAGTAATTTTATATAAATAATAAAACTTTTATTGAAAGTAGTATTTTATATGCATTTCCTTCCTAGTTATAGGTATTTTTAAAGCCTATTACTTTTCTGTCTTTAAAAATGTAGTAAACTTTTTTTTTTTTACAAACTTGTAATGCTATGTAGCATGAATTAAAAGAAATTCAGGATAGGCCAGGTGCAGTGGCTCATACCTGTAATCCCAGCACTTTAGGAGACCAAGGCAGGAGGATCGCTTGAGGCCAGGGAGTTTGAGATCATCCTGCATCACATAGTGAGACCCCTGTCTCTAGAAAAAATAAAATAAAAAATTAGCTGGGTGTGGTGATGTGCACCTGTTGTCCTAGCTACTTGGGAGGCTGAAGTGAGAGGATTACTTGAGCCCAGGAGTTTGAGATTATAGTGAGCTGTGATCACACCACTGTACTCCAGCCTGGGCAGCAGAGCAAGAGACTCTTTTTGAAAAAAAAAAAAAAAAGAAGAAAGAAAAGGAAAGAAAAAAAGAAAAAGAAAGAGAGAGACACAGAAAGAAAGAGAGAGAGAGAAAGAAAGGAAGAAAGAAAGAAAGAAAGAAAGAAAGAAAGAAAGAAAAAGAAAGAAAGAGAAAGAGGAAAGGAAAGAAGGAAAGAAAAGGAGGAGGAGGAAGAAGAAAGAAGGAGGAGGAGGAGGAAGAAATTCAGGGATGAGTCCACTTGTTGGACCTTGTGGTAGTCACCTCTGAAACTGTTATTTTGGTCTCAGAAATAAAGTAGAATTGGTATCAATGACATTTATACATTGTCCAAACCATGTCTTTCTTTCTTGTCTCATTCCTTTTTCTATAAATCAATTTAGAAAAAATCTTTTCCACACTTTGTCTTTTGGTTTGTCCTTTACTTTTTTGGTCTTTCAGTCTATTAATGACACAATTTGTGACTACCTGTCTTTCTCCTCTTCAGATTGCTTTCCTTTATGCTATACAATGCTATGTTCTTATTTTCTAAGTTTTTTGTAGTTGTCATGAGAAATTACCTTGATGCAATGGTGACCTACAAGTACACTACAAGGCAAGCTATCCCGGAAGTCACAAAACAGGCTCAAAGATCAAATTAAGATGTTTGAATCACATAGTTTATTAAATCACTTTAAAGCACATAATCTGAAGCAAGAGGAAAGCGATGGGGTAACTTTCCACACTTAGGATAGAGTTCAAGTGGGAAGGACCACACGAGGTGAATCCTGAGTTATGCTATATTCATACATCCTGTGTCTCTCTCCATCTGCGGCATCAGCCTTCTTCACTGATAGTCAGATTGAAGTTTGAGCCAGGTCAACAGACAGAAGGTGCTTGGGGCCAATGATACACACTTGCTCTATTAAAGAGAGACAGTGACAAGTACGCCTGGCCACAGCCATAACTTGTCAATCAGCCTGCAAAAAGCTATGGGTACTATAAGGATTTCTTAGGTAGAGCACATGTGGGCCCAGAGTAGGACCATAAGTGGCTGGTATAAGTGGCTGGTTCTTTCCATCCCTTTCCGTCTATAAATAATATAGTAATATAGTAAACATATTTAATATAGTAAATATAATAAATACAATAATACAGTAATATAGTAAATATAATAATATAGTACATATATCAGTCTATATTTAGTATATTGTGAATTCTACCTATGTCTCACAAGCTACTCGCTTACTCATTATCTGTGCTTAGCACATCCTATGGGATTAATCCACCTCATTCTGTGCTCTACAACAGAACTGAACTTTCTCAATTAATAGAGCAAACTCATGTTACACTAATCAACCTTTAAATATTTTCTCATGTATGCAGTTAAATGTATTGACATTACTTGTAACATTTTTGTATTATGTTATTCTATTTACCTTGTCATTTCTCACTTTCCTTACAGTTTTTGTCATTTTGAAGAAACCAACAGGGATGTTTGGTGCAAATTCCCAAAATAATTCAATCCAATTCAATTCTCCACATTTCCATTTGACATTGATATACAGGCTGTGAAATATACCTCTTCTTACTTTACGTTCCAGAAAATCAAGCCTTTAAAATTATTTTTACATGGCTGGGTGTGGTGGCTCACACCTATAATCCCAGCACTTTGGGAGGCTGAGGCGGGCAGATCACCTGAGGTCAGGAGTTTGAGACCAGCCTAGCCAACGTGGTGAAACCCCATCTCTACTAAAAATATAAAAATTAGCCAGGCGTGGTGGCTGGTGCCTGTTATTCCAGCTACTTGGGAGGCTGAGGCAGGAGAACTGCTTGAACCTGGGAGGCGGAGGTTGCAGTGAGCCGATATCGTGCCATTGCACTCCAGCCTGGGCGACAACAGCGAAACTCCGTCTCAAAATAAATAAATAAATAAAATAAAATTATTTCTATGTAATCGCAGTATCCTTTAAAAATGTATCGACAAGTGATGAGAAAACAATCTTCATCTCTGTTTCTTATGTAGTTATTAATTTGATACATGAGGCTTGATAAACATTTTCTTGTGCCACACGTGCACTAGACCTCAGCAGTTGTCCTGTTGAGCACAATAA
Organism: Gorilla gorilla gorilla; assembly: GCF_029281585.2. NCBI lineage: Eukaryota > Metazoa > Chordata > Mammalia > Primates > Hominidae > Gorilla > Gorilla gorilla. The sequence continues at coordinate 138,844,825 of NC_073227.2, forward strand.
ATTCATGAACTGGGGAGTCTTCTGCATTTAATGACTATACATAAAGCTCCAAGGATGATGTAAAATGGTAGGGGCTCTCTTCCAATTTCTACCCAACATAGGTACTCACAGTTTTTCCAACAAAGCTCAGAAAAGTTAGCGAGTTATCCTCAACCAACAGGTTCATCAATAAGCATCTACTGAGTGTCCATTCTTCACAAGGCACTGGAAGAAAACAGAACTTATCACCGGATTCTGACACTCATTTTATCTTATGTGTATTCCTGAAAAAAACTTTCTGCTTACAAAATGTATTTTTAGAAAAGTCACTTTGGAGCCCATCTCTTCATTGTAGGAGAATTTTCTCTTACTCAATTATAAATTTACAACAAGTACAAGAAAAAAAGGCATGTTTAGGAAAAAAGACAAAACTTTAATGTGCTCATAAGATTGGGTAGATAAAGGAGAATAGAGCAGGCTGAGTGTTTTAGGCCATTCTTGCATTGTTATAAGGAATAATATATAAAGAGAAGAGGTTTAACTGGATTATGGTTATTCAGGCTGTATAGGAAGCATGATTTTGGCATCTGCTTGGCTTCTGGGGAAGCCTAAGGAAGCTTACAAACCATGGCAAAGGCAAAGAGGGAGCAGGCATGTCACATAGCCAGAGGAGGAGCAAGAGAGACAGAGAGTGGGGCAAGAGGAGGTGCCACACACTTTTAAACCACATGATCTCAAGTGAACTCAGATAGAGAGTTCTTATTACCAAGGGAATGACCCAAGCCATTCATGAGGGATCTGCTCCCATGATCCAAACACCTACCACCAGGCCCTACCTCCAACATTGGGGATTACAATTCAACATGAGATTTGATGGGGAATACATTTAAACTCTATTAGTGAGGTAGCAAATTATTGCATAAAATGCTAAGTGGTTTAGGAATTTATCCCCTTGAACCCAGACATATGCTATCTAATATGGTAGCTACTGGCCAAATACAACTAATTACATTTCATTAATTACAGTTAAAGATTCAGTAATCTTTATTTTAAAATAATAATACACTAGCCACATTTTAAGTGTTCCGTAGACACATATGGCTGGTGGCTACCACATTGATTAGTATAGAAATAAATGTTAGTAGAACATTTCTATTATTACAGAAAGTTTTATTGGATAGTGCTGTCCTAGATATTGAGGAAATATAAAAAAATTTTGAGCAGAGTTTAAAATGATAAAATTACAATTTTCCACAAATATCTAGGAAAAATTGGATAGACTGGAAAAAGATAAGACAATTAGCATACGAATCAGAATATATGTCATCCACAGGTTGTGGTTATAGAAATGAAGAATGGTATGTGTCAGTGGTGCAACCAGAAGCAGAACTACAGTCACAGAGCAGATATGGAGGCTGAAGGAGAGGTGGAATGCTTCTTGTTTAGGAAAATGGGTGGATATTGACCCTGTTTTCTGAAACAGGAAATGCTAGAGGAGTGAAATTGATTTTTTTTAGTGGATGATAAATTTAGGTTTTGTTCATGTTGTTTGAGATTGTCTTAGTCCAGTTGTGCTGCTGTAATAAAATAACACAGACTGGGTAATTTATGGAGAACAGAAACGTATTTCTAACAGTTTTGGAGTCTGGGAAGTCCAGGATCAAGTTGCCAGCAGTTTTGTTGTCTGGTGAAGGTCCAGTTTCTGCTTTCAAGATGGCATCTTGAATGCTGCAACCTCCAGAGGGGAGGAATGCTATTCTACATGGTAGAGGGTAGAAGGGCAGAAGAGGAACTCTCTCTGCCAAACCCTTTTTATAAGAGTACCTAATCCCATTCATGAGGGCAGAGCTGGTTATAACTCAATCACCTTCCATACACCACACCTCCCAATATTGTTGTATTGGGGATTAAGTTTCAAAATGAATTTTTGGAGGAGACAAAAACCTACTGCCAGCCTCCACCTCCAAACTGGGGATTGCAATTCAATGTAAGATTGGGCAGGGACTTACATTCGAACTGTATCAGTGAGGCAGCAAAGTATTGTATAAAATGCTAAGTGGTTTAGGTATTTATACTCTTGAACCTAGACATGTGCTGACTAGTACAGTAGCTACTAGCTATGTAAACCATAGCAGAGATTGTGGAGGGCATTCTAGTAAGATGTATAATAGGCAACTAGCTACACAGGCAGTCCCTAACTAACATAGGTTCCACTTACGATTTTTTTTTTTTTTTTTTTGAGATGCAGTTTCGCTCCTGTTGCCCAGGCTGGAGTGCAATGGCGCCATCTCAGCTCACTGCAGCTTCCGCCTCCCCAGTTCAAGCGATTCGCCTGCCTCAGCCTCCCAAGTAGCTGGGATTACAGGAGCCCAACACCTCACCTGGCTAATTTTTTTTATTTTTAGTAGAGATGGGGTTTCACCATGTTGGCCAGGCTGACCTCCTGATCTCTGTTGATTCGCTGGCCTTGGCCTCCCAAAGTGCTGGGATTATAGGCGTGAGCCACTGCACCTGGCCCACCTAACGATTTTTTGACTTACAATGGATTTATTGGGACATAGCCCCATCATAAGTTGGGGAGCATCATGAGTTGTAGAGTATAGGTTTGGAGGAGTCAGTCTCCAGGAGCTTGGAGAGAGATGCATAAGTTATAATGTGGATCTCTCTTTACTTCCTTAAATTAAGTGCCTAGAAGTAAATTGCTTCTTCAAAAAGTATGGATTTTATGTGAGGACTTCTGAAATTTCTTCCCCCTCTTCCTGCCACACACACTCCCTAGTGGCCCTTATGTTGTCATAATGAACAGATGTTACTGATGGGCTTGTAAAATTCTCTACAAGTATGCTGATGTGGTCTGGTGTTTTAAAATTCATTAGTTGGGAGAGAGATTTCAAAATTATATCCCCTTTTTTGTAAAAACTGCAACAACCCTCTGCCCAACTCCCAACAGTTTTGTAACTATTACATGGAAGTACATATCTGCATCAGTACAGTTCCAGGCAGGAAAACAAATAATTAAAAGTATTTTAAACAGACGCCATTCACTATGGAGAAATAGTTAAGCAGATATTGAAGGCTAGAAGAGCAAAAAGGGAGAAGTAAGATTAAATCAGAAATTTTAAACTGCAGGATGGCTACCAGTCCTTGAGCTGGTGGAACAGAAGGTAGAAGTAGTATTATCATAGCACAAGAGCAAACTCACTCACTGTTAAGGGTGTCACTTTCTTAAGGTAAGGAAAGGAGGGGCTGCTCCAACTGGCTCTAGACTTTGTAAGGGACATAGCCATTGCTCTAGATGCCAGAAGCAGAGAGTAAAATAAATGGACAATAGCTTTCCCATGTTCCACCTTTTGATTTCCTGCCTGTGCCTCCTGTGGGCAGAGTCTTACAGGAAGCCATCTAACAAGGAAGGCTGGGAAATGTAGTTTGTGGACTCCCTGCCTAGCCATCATCTCGAAGCAGAGGGTAAGTGAGTATGGGGTTCAAAGATTATAGGCAAGTAACCTGCATAGCACCTTATCAGGAAAAAAAAAAATCCTCCATTAGACAGTAAACTCCATAAAGAAAAACCGACTTTAGTTTTTAATCTTTGACAGACTTTATAGACTCTAGGGCCTATCACAGTGCTTGCCATATAAAATGCTCAATCAATATCAACAGATATTTAAGTGAATAATTGCCTATTCTCACCATTGGTAAAATTTAAATCAGTATTCAACTTAAATGATTGCCAGATAATACAACTGATTTTTAAAGAAATACACTTTAACTCATATGGACATAAATATTTTACAGTATCCAAGTAGTGCTGACATTACTCAAGGAATTGCTTAGGACTACTTGTTCAAAATTGTCTTTCAGACCTAGTTCTTCGGAAATACATTATAATTATTTCTATAAAAGTGGGCATGACTAGTAGAATCTAGTCTTGCCCACTTTTGGCCCAGCCTGACTCAACTGGTTTCGATCTGGATGACTTAATATTATTTCTGAAAATTAAATCCACTCTGAAAGAACAGACTTATTACTAATTTTGTTAAGTACTTACCACGATTTCCAATTAAACTTGAGGCAACATGAGGTCTTACTCCACTTCCACCACTGTAGGCTTGAAATAAGATGGCAAATGTGGTGAATAATAATGGTAACAACTCAAATAAGACTTTGGCCTTTGCTGCCATCCTATGAAGACAGAATCACCACCCCCCAGCCCTCACCCCTCACCCCTGCAATCCGAGTAATTTCAGGAAGCTATTTGTTTCCTTATCCTTGGGTTATTTTCAGTTAAGACAAATGTACAAGCACAAAAAGGAGTCCCTTAGCTTCTGACTCCTAGGACATAAACCAAGACACACTTTACTATCACACACTCATTTCCCTAAAGGGAAGAAGCCAAAAAATGCATACTATAGTAAAATGGGAAACATTTCAAGGGACAGTAAGGTGTGGGGAAGAGTGGGCAGATGTTGTGGCTGTTACCTGCGTGAAGGTAAATAAAATGTTAACAATAACAAGCACTTCTACACCGCTATGTGCAAGGTGCTATTTATCCTTTCAATCACAGCTCTGTGAGGTAGACACTTATGACTCCCATTTTACAGATGAGAAAACTGAGGCTCGCGAAGGTGGTTAACTAGCCAAGGCCACTCGGCTAGGAAGTGAGAGGCCAAGGTTCAATCCTAGGCAATCTGGCTTAAGTTTGTGTTCTGTTAAAAAAAAAAAAAAAATTAAAGGTTATCTGGCAATTTTTTAAACGTCAGGACTGTCATCTGTGGAATCAATTGAAAAGGGAATCAACACTTCAGAAACTGTAATACACCAAGGGAACCTGCTATCCTGGGAAAGAGAGATAAAGGAGAAGTCAGCTGACTGTCCTCCTTCAGACTAGCTCAGACCACCCCAACCTGCGAGGGCCCTGGAGACCCCCGTGGCGCAACAGATCCCTTACTGGGTCCCTTCCAAGTGGCGTCACATAGCAAGCGTTCAGAAGGAGGCGGGACTTCCGGGCCAAGCGAGCCAATTCCGGCCGCGCCGGAAGTCTCTACTGAGGAACGCTATGAGGATACTCTGTTCGTAAGCTCCCGGTGAATTTTGTTCCACAGACTCGGAAGAAAGGTTGGACAGGAGTTCACTGGAGATTGACAAGTACTCGGGGTAGTGAAAAGCAGGAGTTGGAACATGGATAGCCGCTTGCAGGAGATCCGGGAGCGGCAGAAGTTACGGCGACAGCTCCTCGCGCAGCAGGTCCGCGGCCCTGGTGGCCCCTGTGGGAGGGATCGAGAATGCGAGTGCGCGGCCGCCTCCTCCCTCCACACCCCGCCTTTTTCTGTCCCCTCTCTACCTGCCGCTGTTAAGGCCTTTCTGGTCCTGCGATCCTGATCCCTGGTTCTGCCTTTGTAGGTCTCAATTTTCGCGGTGTCCCGATGTTTTTCCAGTTCCTTCCGCGGTCTTTGTGGTGCTAAACCGAATGCCAGGATTAACCTTTAAACTTTGTGGAACTCCCACCGAGTGTCTGGCATGTTCACGCCAGGATGAGTGTCATGTTATCCCCTACATTTCTCTTCACTATTAAATGGTCATCTATTTCTTACTTTTCTTCGTCGTCAGCCCCAAATTCTTGAGATTGTGGTTTCATTATGAAATACGTTTACAGTATTTTCTTTGACATCTTTCTGAAGACAACACTGGAAGTAGCCTGAGTGTAAATTTTAGATTCTGCATCTTATATAGAGTATCCTTGTCACATCCACAGTTAATATTTGAAATCTTACTCTGTGTTAGTCACAATAATCTCCTGAAACAGGTATTATTACCTTCACTTATGAAGTAATGAAAAAGGCTCCATACGTTAAGGAATTTTACTCCTGGTCGCTCACTTCTCTGCTGGGAAATAGAACCTAGGTTTGTCTCCCCAAAGCTTGTCTTCTAAACCATTGTCCTTCACTTCTTTCTTGTGTATGAGTAAGTTAACATTTGCTGATTAGTAGAGTGCACATGCAGAAAATATAGATTGTGCACAGTTCTACTTAAAATCGAGGCTGTATTTTCCATTCTACTATTCAGATCAGTAAAAGTGATAGGAGCAATGCTCGTAGACTGTAATTAGTCATCTTGCAGTTATTTTTCAGTAATGAAACTTGGTTTTAGCAAATGGACTTCTGAAACCTATCCTCTTTATGATCTGATGAACAGATTTGTGGAATATGGCTAAAACCGTGGAAACTTGGAGTCAGATTTGTTCCTTTGTTCCTTATCCCGCTGGCATTACGATCTTGGGCAAATCAAGTATCCTTTCTAAGTCTTCTTTTCGCCAACTTCTTTTATCGTATTATCTTCAAAAATGTTAAGTAGCTCTTTGTTGCTACCACAGAAGATGTTTTACTCCTTAATATTGAATTCAAACTTCTATTTGACTCAATATACATTCATAGGACAATTATTTGTTTAGTGTTTTACACTCAGCAGATGCCAGGGGCTCTAGCTTTTAAAGTCTTTTATGAATTGGTTGCACTCTACTTAGCCAGCCTTGTAACCATTATTTGTTTACATTTGTTTGTATTTTGCAAAATTTTCCAAACTGCCAAACAAAATTTATGTTACCATTTTAAGGTAGTAAAGTTCAGCCTTGTGTCTATAAATAGTAAGACTTAGCTTGAGTAAAACTGGATCGATTTTTATTAGAGCATAGGATAAATAAGTTACATTATATAAGCTGATGCCTACAAAATGTTTAACATGGTACCCACAACCCTGTGCAAACACTGTCTTATCTGCTTTTTTTACTTATTGCTATTGCAGGTTGAATATCTCTTATCTGAAATGCTTGGGCCAGAAGTGTTTTGGATTTCAGATTTTTTTCAGGATTTGGAATATTTGCATATTACTTACTGGTTGAGTATGCCAAATACCAAAACTCAAAATCTGAATGCTTCAGTGACCATTTCCTTTGAATGTCATGTCAGTACTCAAAAAGTTCCAGATTTTGGAGCGTTTTGGATTTTGGATTTTCAGATTTGGAATGCTCAATTTGTATTAAATCGTGTGTATTACTTCACAGGAAATTGGCTAAAGTGTCTTATTTTCAAATACAGATGGTTCCAGACTTACTATCATTTGACTTAACAATTGACTTTATGATGGTTTGAGAGAGATAGGCATCCAGGCTGCTCAATGACTTACGGTGGAGTTGTGTTCTGATAAACCCATCATAAGTGGAAAATATTGTAAGTTGAAAACACACTTACAACGTTTATTTTGAAACAGATTTACTTTCAACTTACAATGGGTTTATCAGGACATAACCTCATCATAAATCAAGGAGCCGCTGTATAACTGAAAGCATAAAATGTTTTGCCAGCTGTCAAACTCATTCTTAATTAATGCGGTTTTTTTCCAGAGTTTTTCCAGTTTGTCTTGCAAGCTGATTAATTCATTGCTTTGTGTGTGTGTGTGTGTGTGTGTGTGTGTGTGAATTAAGCTGTTTTTGTTTTTTAAGTATTTAATATATTAAATGCTGCTACAAATGCCCAGAAAGGCTATCCAATGCATTGTAATCTAATTTCTGATTTTGCCTTTTCTCAGTTGGGAGCTGAAAGTGCCGACAGCATTGGTGCCGTGTTAAATAGCAAAGATGAGCAGAGAGAAATTGCTGAAACAAGAGAAACTTGCAGGTCAGTCAGATAATTCTTTTTTTTTTTTTTTTTTTGAGACAGGGTTTCACTCTGTTGCTTAGGCTGGATAGGCTGGAGTACAGTAGCATGATTATGGCTCACTGCAGCCTTGACTCCTGGGCTCAAGTGGTACACCTGCCTTGGCCTCCCAAAGTGCTGAGATTACAGATATGAGCCACTGTGCTGAGGCAGGTGGATCACTTGAGCCCAGGAAGTCGGGAGTTCGAGGCCAGTCTGGCCAACATGGTGAAACCCCATCTCTACTAAAAATACAAAAATTAGCCAGACATGGTGGCGGGCTCCTGTAATCCCAGCTACTCAGGAGCCTGAGGCAGTAGAATTGCTTGAAACCGGGAGGTGGAGATTGTAGTGAGCTGAGCCAAGATTGTGCCACTGCACTCCAGCCTGGGAGACAGAGTGAGACTCTGTCTCAAAAAAAAAAAAAAAAAAAAGTGAAAGGATTACTGTTTTAATAAATAACCCTAGGTAGGTATGCAGTGTATTAAGAAAAGCATCAAAATAATGATTTTAGACACAATGGTTTTTATTGTCAGTTCATTAATTATGAAATATTTATTTTCTGAGGATAGTAAGTTCCCATTTGTAAAGTACTTAGAAAATGGAATGTTAGACTAAGAATTAGCATATATACTATAAATAAACAAGTATATTTAAACATTTTTTTTGGAAATAGAGTCTCGCTCTGTCACCAGGCTTGAGTGCAGTGGCGCAATCTCGGCTCACTGCAACCTCTGCCTCCAGGGTTGAAGCAATTCTCCTGCCTCAGCCTCCCCAGTAGCTGGGATTACAGGTGCGCGCCACCACCCCCAGCTAATGTTTGTATTTTTAGTAAACATGGGGTTTCATCATGTTGGCCAGGCTGGTCTCGATCTCTTGACTTTTTAATCTGCCTGCCTTGGCCTCCCAAAGTGCTGGGATTACAGGCATGAGCCACCATGCCCAGCCTAAAAATTTTTATAAAAGAAAATATACTTTATCCTAAAAGTGGTATTTATTTGGTAGTTCAGAAAGCATTTCAAAATTTTTTCGCTATTCTAGTTTTCAATTTGGACTTCTGTTTTGCTCAAAACAGATTAAAATAATACATACTATATAAATTTATTTTCAATATATCCCTTATAGCAGCTTATTTTCTCATTTGGTTGCTTTCTCATAAAAATGAAACACAGAATTATCAATCAGGTTATTTGACTTTTTGGATGACTTATAAACTGCGTAGATAGATATTCTTTAATCAGGAAAAATTTGTCTTGTTCTGTTTTTATAACCTGTTTATTATTATTAATAGATACATTTATACATCTTGTATATATTTATGGGTAATATTTCTGTTTATTTTTCAGGGCTTCCTATGATACCTCTGCTCCAAATGCAAAACGTAAGTATCTGGATGAAGGAGAGACAGATGAAGACAAAATGGAAGAATATAAGGCAAGTAGAGAGTGAAATAAGTTTATGGTCAAAGAAAACATAAATCCAAATGATAGATTCATATCCAGGAAAACAAATTTGATGGAAAGCCTAATTTTAAGATGTGCTAAAATAATTGTCAGTGGCATATGTTATCACCAGTTACATTAAGACCATTATATCAGTTTTCTTATCTTTTTCTTTTCTTTTCCTTTTTTTTTTTTTTGAGACGGAGTCTCGCTCTGTCGCCAGGCTGGAGTGTAATGGTACAATCTCGGCTCACTGCAACCTCTGCCTCCTGGATTCTAAGGGATTCTTCTGCCTCAGCCTCCCAAGTAGCTGGGACTACAGGCGTGCACCACCATGCCCAGCTAATTTTTGTATTTTTAGTAGAGACGGGGTTTCACCATGTTGGCCAGGATGGTCTTGATCTCTTTACCTGGTGATCCACCTGCCTTGGCCTCCCAAAGTGCTGGGATTATAGGTGTGAGCCACCGTGCCCTGCCAGTTTTCTTATCTTAATGCAAGAGTTATGTGGATTAAATGAGGTTATATATATGAGGCACTTAGCATAATGTCTGGTAAGAACTAGGTAATAATATTCTTTTTTTTTTTTTTTTTTTTTTTTTTTGTGAGACAGAGTCTCACTCTGTCGCCCAGGCTGGAGTGCAGTGGCGTGATCTCAGCTCAGTGCAACTTCCGCCTCCTGGTTTCAAGCCATTCTTCTGTCTCGGCCTCCCGAGTAGCTGGGACTACAAGCACGCACCACGACGCCTGGCTATTTTTGTATTTTCAGTAGAGACAGGGTTTCACCATATTGGCCAGGCTCGTCTCGAACTCCTGACCTCATGATCCACCCACCTCGGCCTCCCAAAGTGCTGGGATTATAGGCGTGAGCCACCATGCCTGGCCAGCAGTAGACAATAATATTCTTAAAGATGACTGAGGATATAAGTGTATCATAAACTTTGGGCCCAGTGTGGTGCCTCACGCTTGTAATCCCAGCACTTTGGGAGGTCAAGACGTGCAGATCACTTGAGGTCAGGAGTTTAAGACCCTCCTGGCTAACATGGTGAAACCCTGTCTCTACTAAAAATACAAAAAATTAGCTGGGCATGGTGGCACATGCCTGTAATCCCAGCTACTCAGGTGGCTGAGGCAGGAGAATCGCTTGAACCCGGGAGGCAGAGGTTGCAGTGAGCTGAGACCATGCCACTGCACTCCAGCCTGGGCAACAGAGTGACTCTGTCTCAAAAAAAAAAAACAACCACAAAACTTTGGGTAATTGATTGGATCAGATTTTGAGAAGCTGCAGTAGTCTTTTTTGAGGAGTTATTATTCCATGTTAACAATATTGGATAGTGTAATCAAGATATTTTTAGGATTTATGGCCTGGACTACATTGTAGAAATATTTCTGAAAGAGGCTCAAGAAAAACCCAACTTCTAACTTGTAATTGCAATATTTAGTTGAAATAGTTGAAAGTATTATGGTCCAAAAAACTTACTTTTGTTTTTTCAAGTTAATTGTATATAATAGAGATAAGAATGTGTAGTTTCAATAAAATCTCTAGAAAGTTCAGTGAAATAATACCTAATCTCGTGAATATTGTTTTATATGTTGCAGTTCTGATAATATGTAACTTAAATGTTTGTGACTATTTTTTTTTATTAATTAAAATGTTAGTGATTATTTTAGGTGGAACTATATGCAGTTGCTGATATTCTAACCTTTTTGACCTTTAAGCATAGCAGTTTCATATTGCAACGTTGGTGGTCGTATCTTTCATGACTCAAACTAGACTCTAACACTTACAGTATTGTATATGAGATAAATAGTTTTAGACAAATCAATCAACAAAATAGTAGTTACAGTAATATGATAGGAAATTTTTTTATGAAAATAATCAACTAGCTAGATCTAATGATGGGAAAGCAAAGACTTCAATGTTTGACTTTAATGCTAATTTAAAACATTTATTAAATCTTAAGGAAATAAAATATGTTGAGTTTTAATCAGGATGTGATAATTAGAGAAATAGCCTCTATTTGTAAAATATTTACTTAATCTTATGTTTTTCAAGGATGAACTAGAAATGCAACAGGATGAAGAAAATTTGCCATATGAAGAAGAGATTTACAAAGATTCTAGTACTTTTCTTAAGGTAAAATAAATAATTTTCAAATTTTGTAACTCTTCATATTTAAGCTCTATACCTGAAAAGATTTTAAATACCTGTTTGTCTTCAAGATGTTTTTTAATTATTGAGGGATCATTGTTATAAAATAAAGATTATTTAAAATTACTCATGAAATAGTCTTCTGATATTTGGCTATTTAGTGTGAGGTAACAGTATATTAATATCAGTAGCTACTGAAAAGTAATAATTTTAGTTGTATTTTCAAATATTACTAATTTTTAAATCTATCAATTGATTGCATTTTATATCACCTTGTAATAGAAAACAGTACAGATAATTTATCTGCCATTACAATGCATGTTACAAATTTAATTTTGTTTTTTAATTTAGGGAACACAGAGCTTAAATCCCCATAATGATTACTGCCAGCATTTTGTAGACACTGGACATAGACCTCAGAATTTCATCAGGGATGTAGGTATGTCAGGTTTGTTTGGACTACGCTATTGCTGACTCTCAATTACATGCATGTAATTTATACAATTTGTGGATATTTCTAACAAAATTATTTTTCCAGCTTGACATCTTTTTTTCATTCTCAGTGCTTCTGGTATACCTTCTTTTTCTTTTCTTTTTTTTTTTTTTTGAGACAGAGCCTTGCTGTGTTGCTCAGGCTGGAGTGCAGTGGGGTGATCTCTCTTGGCTCACTGCAACCTCTGCCTCCCAGATTCGAGCGATTCTCCTACCTCAGCCTCCCAAGTAGCTGGGATTACAGGCACCCCCCACCGTGCCTAGATAATTTTTGTGTTTTTAGTAGAGACGAGGTTTCACCATGTTGGCCAGGCTGGTCTGGAACTCCTGACCTCAGGTGATCTGCCTGCCTCGGCCTCCCAAAGTGCTGAGATTACAGGCATGAGCCACCACGCCAGGCCCTGTATACCTTCTTTTTCTATAATCGATATTACTATTTTTTTGTTTGTTTCTTTTTGGCTCCAGTTTGGTACTATGCCTGTTCTTGCATTTTAGACAGATTTATTGAGATAATACTTACATACTGTACAATTCACTCAAAGAGTTTTTTTTTTAATGTATCCACAGAATTGTGCAACTGTTTTCACAATCTATACTAGAACATTTGCATCTCCCCTAAGGAAGCCCTGTACCCATTAGCAGTCAGTCCCCATTTCCTCTCTCTCGTCTACCCCTTCTCAGCCTTAAGTGTCTGCTGATCTACTTTCTATACGTTTGCCTATTTTGGACATTTCTTGTAAATGAAATTACACAACGTGTGGTGGTTTGTCACTGGCTTCTTTCACTTAGCATATTTTTAAGGGTCATCAATGTTGAAGCATGTGCCTGTACTTCATGTTTTTAAATTGCCAAGTAATATGCTATTGTATATGTTTACCTTTCTGACAACTACTCTCTTGTGTTTCCAAGCAGCTGCAGGATTTTACATTTTTACTAACAACGTATGATGGTTCCAATTTCTTCACATCTTTGGCACTTACTATTATCTGTTTTTTATTGTAGCCATCCTAGAAAGTGTGAAGTGGTATTTTACTGTGGTTTTGATTTGCATTTGCCTAGTGACTAATGATATTGAGCATCATTTTTTATGCTTATTGGCCATTTAAATATCTTTTTTAGAGAAATATCCTAATACTTTGTGTATTTTTAAATTATTTCACTGTCTTTTTACTATTGAATAACAAGAGTCTTTTATATATTTTCTTTGTGTGTGGGTGTGGGTGTGTATTTTTTACATATTCTGAGTACAAGTCTCTTACCTGTTGAATAATTTGCGAATATTTTCTCGCATTCTGTGGGTCACTTTCTTGATAGTATATTTTGTAGCACAAACATTCTATTTTTGATATAATCAAATTTAGTTTTTCCTTTGTTACTTGTAAGCAACATTACTCTTGAAGTAGAGAAACTAATTTTAATGTTTTTATAAGCAAAATGTAGATGTAGCATAAAAATTTATGGTTAAATTGTATAACCAGATTTAGATATAAACTGCTCTGTTCTTAGGATACCTGCCTCCCCAAGGCAAAGAAAACATACTTAGAAAACTATTACAGATTGAGGAGAAGTTGTACCTTCTGTTTTATAGGTGATTAGAAGCTGACTCTGCTGTCTTGAAACTTGACTATAATAAAATCTTCAAATTCATTAATTGAAATGTGATCTGCAACCACTGACTGAGGAAGCTTTACAAAATCGTTTTCTTTTTTTCTTTGATATTAAAGTTACTAATATTTGTACTTTTGGTTTTTAAATTAGGAAGTTCATATAATTTATGTTGTTATAAATGTGCTTCCTGTTTGGGAAGAAAAGAAACACTCATTTTCTTTGCTTTGAATAACTATCCAAGAAATTAAGTAAAAATCTTAACAATCAGGTTCTTTAGGATAAGGTTTTTTTTTTTTTTTTTTAGCTAAGAGGAAGGGGGAAAAGAATCACACAAGAAAGGTAGTTGTTTTTTTTTTTTTTTTCCTGAATGTTAAACTGGATGCTAGGGGCGATGGTTTAACTTAATAAATATGTGATATTAAGTGGCTTATTGACTTGGACTGGGTTTTAGAACATCTGAGTTTTTACTTGTATGTCATTAGTTATGAAATCTGCATACATATTGTTTAAAATTATTAGAAATTAAGCTTCCTTAAAAGATATGAGTCAAGTGGCATGTGTATTATTTTGTTTTCTTGAGAGGGCTCATAACTTTTGAATTACTGATATTAACTTCAGTTGAGATGAATTCAGAATTTACTATTTTTTCTGCTCAGGTTTAGCTGACAGATTTGAAGAATATCCTAAACTGAGGGAGCTCATCAGGCTAAAGGATGAGTTAATAGCTAAATCTAACACTCCTCCCATGTAAGTGTTTTTATTCAATTATTGTTTATTCCCAGCTCAGGCTTAAAGTATCAGTTTGTTTATCCTATAACCTTTTTTCTTTTTCCTAAATTCAGCACTTATGTTAACATGCTTTATTACTCTGTTTCTTCTCTCTGCCTTTTTGTTTTTTAAAGGCTGGTGCTCATTATGTTGCCCAGGCTTGTGTCCATCTCCTGGGCTCAAGCAATCCTCCCACCTCAGCTGGACTACAGGCATTTCAGCCATCACTCCTGGCTCTATTTTTCTTTCTTTCTTTTTTTGTTTTGAGATGGAGTCTTGCTCTGTTGTCCAGGCTGGAGTGTGGAGTGTAGTGGCGCAATCTTGGCTCACTGCAGCCTCCGCCCCCTGGGTTCAAGTGATTCTCATGCCTCAGCCTTCTGAAGAGCTAGGATTACAGGCATGCACCACCATGCCTGGCTAATTTTTGTATTTTTAGTAGAGACGGGGTTTCACCATGTTGCTCAGGCTGGTCTCAAACTCCTGACCTTGGGTGATTTGCCCCCCTCAGCCTCAAAATGCTGAGATTACAGGCATGAGCCAGCGTACTGAGCCCTATTTCTTCGTTATAGCAAAAATGTTAATTTGAAGCTCTGGTGCTGAGTTCAGAGTGGGCTCTCAGTTTTTTTTCAGCTTTTCAGATAATTTGCTTAAAGTGCCTCTAAATATTTTTTCTTCTTAAAAGTCATCCAAGTCAGGCATGGTGGCTCACCCCTCTAATCCCAGCACATTGGGAGGCTGAGGCAGGTGGATCACCTGAGGTCAGGAGTTTGAGACCAGCCTGCCCAACATGCTGAAACCCTGTCTCTGCTAAAAATACAAAAATTAGCTGGGCATGGTGGTGCACGCCTGTAATCCCAGCTGCTCGAGAGGCTGAGGCAGTAGAATCGTTTGAATCTAGGAGGCAGAGGTTGCAGTGAGCCAAGATCGCACCATTGCACTTTAGCCTGGGTGACGGAGTGAGACTCCGTATTCTTGATAGCTTACTTAAAATGCCTTTAAATGACTTCTTGTCAAGTAATTTGTTTGTTAAAGGAAGCTTAGAAAACTTAGATTCAGGAAAGGAAGAAAACAAATATTAATTACAGCTTAGCATTCTGAGATACTATTCTTAACAATTTAGAATATGATAATTCATTTCAACCGTTGCTAAACAGAATAATGTTTTCCTCAGAAATGTATATGAGATCTTTGAAATTGGAGAATTTAGCTTTGAATGTTTTGTACATTTAATGATATGATAAAATGTATTTTGGGCCGGGTGCGGTGGCTCACACCTGTAATCCCAGCACTTTGGGAGGCTGAGGTGGGCAGATCATTAGATCAAGAGATCAAGACCGTCTTGGCCAACATGGTGAAACCTTGTCTCTATTAAAAATACAAAAATTAGCTGGGTGTGGTGGCGCACACCTGTAGTCCCAGCTATTCGGGAGGCAGAGGCTGAGGCAGAAGAGGTGGAGTTTGAACCCAGGAGGTGGAGTTTGCAGTGAGCCGAGATTGTGCCACTGCACTCCAGCCTGGCAACAGAGTGAGACTCTGTCTCAAAAAAAAAAAAAAAAAATTGTATTCTGTAAGTCATTAGAAGCACCACAGAATGTTTTAGTATGTGGAGAGGAAGTCTAAGTATACTCTAATATTCATCATATTTTAAAATACACCTTTACTTGCTTGCTTATTTACTTATTTATTTATTTAAATAGAGACAGGGTCTCACTGTCTCTATTTTGAGACCAGGCTGGTCTCAAACTCCTGGGGTCAATTGATCCTCCCACGCTGGCCTCCCAAAGTGTTGGTATTTTAGGCATGAGCCACCATGCCTGGCCTAAAATACACCTTTAATGAGATGTTGAGGTGGGAAGATCACTTGAGCCCAGGAGTTTGAGATTGTAGTACTGTATAATCAGGCCTGTGAATAGCCACTGCATTCAGCCTGAGCAATATAGTGAGACCTTGTCTCAAACAAACAAACAAACAAACAAACAAACGAAAACCCATTTACATTTAAAGTATTTTAAATTTAAAATATTTTCATGCTATGTGAAAATAACTTTTCAGTAAAGGCCAGTAATAACTTATATTAGGTAGCATGAAAAGACTCTTAATAGAAACATTTTTACTAATGAAAAAACTAATAAAAGAAAACTATATGAAAACTGTGTTTTGGGGGAAGAATTTAAAGCTTACAGAGAAATGGGTTTTCTAACTGAACAATTGAGAATAAAACAATGTGATATTCCTTAGAAAATTCAGATGAGAATGGAAAGGGGTTCAGAGACATATCTGAGTATGGATTTTTAATATTGAGAGAAGAATAGATTCTGGGTGTACATGGGGAAAATAGGACTTTTACTATGTAGTTTAATTACGTTCATGTCTTAAGAAAGATCACTGGTGGATCGTTTAAGTCTATACTGAAGAAAAAAAGACTCAATAAAAAGGCCTTTAGTAATTAGCTTACTGATTACTTTGTAAATAGTGTTTAGTAATAATGTTTAGTGATATCTAAGACATTTCTTTCATTACCATCTGTTAAGGTACTTGAAAATCTTATTTAAAAAGCATTTTTTAAAAAACCTCATTTTTAATGCTTTAATCAAATAGGTACTTACAAGCCGATATAGAAGCCTTTGACATCAGAGAACTAACACCCAAATTTGATGTGATTCTTCTGGAACCCCCTTTAGAAGAATATTACAGAGAAACTGGCATCACTGCTAATGAAAAATGCTGGACTTGGGATGATGTATGATCAAACTTTCTACATTGTAATGAATTATTTATTTTCAAATGAATATGTTTATTTGGTCAGAAAGTGAGATAATAAATATCATCCCTACTTTTGTAGGGATTATAAATATAGACTTATAGTGTAAATTATAGCTGAAGGTCCAAGGTACATTGACTAATATTACATTATCTTTAATTTGAGCCTTCTTTTCAAGGCAAAAATTGAGCAGATAGAAATGAATAGGCTGTAGAAGACTTAAAATTTTGGTCTTAGAGTCCTTGGCTATGTAGTTAGAGAAGTTTAAAAACAGATGGAATGATTCATAATTCATTCTGCATTTGATTAGTTTCAGTAAACATCAGAGCTTGTTTATATATATAAAAACATGATTTCTACTCTTTAAACAGCTTACAGTGTAGTAAAGTATGGATAAATAGCCTGTATGGACACATAATTACAATTTTGTTGATTAAACGATGGAGTCCTGCATAAGATGAGATGAGAACAACTGACCAGTCCTGGGTAGATGGGACATAGGAACATAGAGGAGGTGACACCTGAACAATATAAATAGATTAGTTGGAATTAGCCAAGAAAGATGTGGGACGGGGGTTACAAACAGAAGGAACAACAAGAACAGAAGGGATAGAGGCAAACGACTATCTGGTTGTGGGGTGGAGGTCCTGTATGTAGGTTGGTATTGTTGGAACACAGATTGGGACTATCTTGAGGTGATGTGTTAGGAGTTGGGACTTTTATTCTGAAGACGTTAATAAGTCTGAAGAGTTTTAACCAGTTTAGTAAAAAGGTCAGATTGGTGTTTGGAAGCTGGGCTAGAGTCTGGGAAAGAATTCTGGAAAGATGGCCGGGTGTGGTGGCTCATGCCTGTAATCCCAGCACTTTGGGAGGCCGAAGAGGGCGGATCACGAGGTCAGGAGTTTGAGACCAGCCTGACCAACATGGTGAAACCCTATCTCTACTAAAAATACAAAAATTAGCCGGGTGTGGTGGCATGCACCTGTAATCCCAGCTACTCGGGAGGCTGAGGCAGGAGAATAGCTTGAACCTGGGAAGCGGAGGTTGCAGTGAGCCGAGATTGCGCCATTGCACTCCAGCCTGGGCGACACAGCAAGACTCTGTCTCAAAAAAAAAAAAAAAAAAAAAAAAAAATTCTGGAAAAAGGAGAGCAATTAGAAGACTCTTTCTTAGAGTAACCTAATGCTGAGATGAAGGGACGCTGAATTAGGGTAATAGGAATGCAAAGAAGGTGATACATTCAGTAATGTTTAGGCAGTAGATTTGGTAAGATTGAGTGATTGGGATGAGAGGAAGAGTTAAGGATAACTCAGGGTTTCTATCTTGGGATAGGTGGATTGAATTATCACCAACTGAGAGTGAGTTTCAGAAGATGAGCAGGATTAGAGAGGTTAAGTAATACTGAACAAGTCGATTTCTAGGTATATGTGAGACATTCAAATGGAAGAGGTCATAGGAATAAAATATGAAACTCTAAGGACAGGCAGATCTGGTTTCAAAATACATATTTTAGAGGATTATCACATAAAATCCATGTAAATAGATGAGTTTATCCTGGGATCATGTCTCAGGATAAAAATGTGGACTGACATTAAAGCCGGGAAAACATTTACATTTAAAGACTACATATAAAAGAAATTTAAAAACAAGTTGTTCGGTGATGAATGAAGAGAACCAGGAGAGTATGAATGTAATGGAAACCAAGGGAACAGTGAGTTTCAAGGAGAGTGTAATCAGGAGCGTCCTGCACTTCTGGAAAAGATGTGGGGCAAGGAAAGGACTGAAACTGGAAGACATGTTTCTTAGGAAACAGATTAGAATCTTTGCATGTCCCTTTCTGAGTTAATGGTAGTTACTACTCTTAATAATATCTATTTTTCCAAGATTTACCTCTAATTCTTCCTCTTCCTTGAAACTTTTCCTATTAGCTTTAGTACTCCTAGCACTTTTATTTACATTTGTATGGCTCCTATAATGTAAAAATTTTTCCCCTTCCCTGTTTAAAGTGTTATCTGTGTTTATTGTTGAAAAATCAGAAAAGTGCACAGAATGTGGTATTTCTAAGACTTAAGGTTAAAGACTTAATGCTCTTGATATTTCTTGCAGAGAAGTTTTCCAGATAGGTATAAATTTACATTCCTTTCAGTAGTGTTTAAGAATGTCTAGTTAGCCATATCCTCATTAAAGTTGAATATTAATATTAAAAACCATTTTTTATCAGTTTGATCAAAAGAAAAAATTTAAACAATGAATCTGATTATGTCCTTTATTAATAATTATGCAGAATTTTGTTTTCTCTAGCCAATCTGTGAGGTTTCAGCAGTGAAGGTACAAGAACTTCAATTATATATGATAAACTAATACAGTTTTTAAAATAAAGAAATTCTATTTTATATGCAAATTCTTGATTTCAGTTTAATTTCACTGTACTTCAACTCTGGCTGGCATACTGAAAAATTTTGTCTGGCCCCAGAGCCCTAAGTTCTTTAACTTTTATGAGATACTGTCCTAAAGAAAGTGCCAGTAGTTAATGTAATAAACAAAATGTAAATAAGAAAAATGTTTGGGTTTCACAGGTATTCTTTTTCATGTTAGAGAGTCGGTAGTGGTCATTGTGTTTTACTTAAGAACACAAGCATTAAAGTACCAACACTTAACTTTTAGAATTAGTGTCAAAAGAGAATAATTTTTTTTTTTTTTTGGCATTTGAGACTCAGTAGTAATCGTAGCAAAATATGTATATTGATTTATTGAGAAGTTCTTCTGTAGACACTGGATATCACAGTCCTCCCGAAACATTTATTGTTATATTTTAATTTTAATTTTGTCCCTAACATTGGGCTTAGTTAAGTGCTTCATTCTTTTTCAGTAAATGATAAAACATTGCTGGAGAATCTGTCTCAAGCTCCATCTTAAAAGATTGCATAAGTCTATAGCTATTGTTTCCTATAAGCTCTTTCCATATAACAGCAAGTGTATATATGTATATATGTGCACAGGTGTGTATGTTGTTTGTATATAAAGTAACAAAACAATAGAACGAGTAATTTTAAGGATAACATTTATTTTCTATTAGTTCCTGATGGAAACTAATACACGTAAAGAACACATCTATCCTAATAAATCTTAATTGTTATTCTTTTGGATTTAGGATGAATGGGAAACAAAATACTTTTATGCAATATCGTTTTGATTTCTTACAGATTATGAAGTTAGAAATTGATGAGATTGCAGCACCTCGATCATTTATTTTTCTCTGGTGTGGTTCTGGGGAGGGGTTGGACCTTGGAAGAGTGGTAAGATGGTGCTTTTATAAAGTGGATTTTTTAATTAATAAGAAAAAAATGTAACAGTATGTTGCATAGGATGTTTGAAAGTGGATGTTATTTTGTCCTTTGTTTCTTAAATAATTCTAAAATAGTGAGAAAAAAAAAATGTCCAGAAAAGAACATAAGAAAGGCAATACTTGTAAGTTAGTTTACCAGCACTAGGGAGGAATGTGTAGCTCTTTCAAAAGACACTTCATTACAAGTACAGGAAGAGAACAGCTTAAAGATTTGAAACTCCAAATTATACCTCAAAAATGAGCTGCTTGGTATCATTTACAATTCTTTATGAGTAGCTAAAAAGTGTTCTATGAGTAGCTAAAAGTATTCAGGAGCATTGGCTCCTGAAATCCAAATGGAAGTCAAATAAAATTGGAAAAGTAACACAGCATATGGAAGACATGAATGAATGAGAAAGAAGTTATAATACCTGAACTTATTTTAAGTATCTGATATTTAATTGTATTTCACAGCTTTTTTATTTTTTATTTTTTTATTGGAGTTTTTTTTTTTTTTTTTGAAACAAGGTACCAACTCTATTGCCCAGGCTGGCGTGCAGTGGCACAATTGTGGCTTACTGCAGCCTCAACCTCCTGGACTCAAGCAGTTTTCCCACCTCAGCCTCCTAATAGCTGGGACCACAGGCACACCACCACCCCTGGCTAATTTTTTTAGTATTTGTAGAGATGAGGTCTTGTTATGTTGCCCAGGCTGGCCCCAAACTCCTGGGCTCAAGGGATCCTCCCACCTCAGCCTCCCAAAGCGTTAGGATTACAGGCATGAGCCACCACCCCTGGCCCTGATTGGCCTTCACCAAAAGGAACAAAATAATATATATGCTGTTTTAAACAAGAATAACAACAATATTATGACTAGGTATCAGGAGTCTTAATTTTGCTCTCAATTCAGCTGCTATGCAACAGTAAGACTTTGGGCAAAAAGATACTCACTCTTGAGGGTCTCAATTTCGTCACATTTTATTGGTTGACACTTCGTTTTTATGACATATTATTTATTATACACCAAACTATCTCATTTAATGATTCCAATTTGGGGAGGTATCCATTTGACAATTGAAAAATTTAAGTAGGATTATATGAGATAATAAGTATGATTATATGGAAATAAGATTGTGCCCAAATTCTGAAATTCTACAATTACTGTATATTCTTCATATAAATAGTAAGGCTGTTGGGTAACATCATTGCTTCCATCATTTATTAACTCCAAGGTAAACTATAACTGTATTTCAGTTGGATATCTCCATTTTTTTGGTGTTGGCTCTTCAAGATGCTATAGAAAAGTAAGAGCGAAACATATGTGTTTTTATAGGTATATTGGTGTTTACTTTGTTTTAACTTTAATATCTGACTTTGATCTTTCCTCTCATTCCCCAAATTAGATTGAAAATGATTAGAAGGTTTTTATCTTTTTTTTTTTTTTGAGACAGAGCCTTGCTCTGTCGCCCACGCTGGGGTGCAGTGGTGCGATCTTGGCTCACTGGAAAACTCTGCTTCCCAGTTGAAGCAGTTCTCCTGCTTCAGCCTCCTGAGTAGCCATCCAGGAGGTTTTTATCTTATTTACTTAATGTAGAAGTTTATCATACTGGTGAGAGTTTGGCGAAAAATGATTTAAAAAATAATTCAGCATGAGAAATACTCATGAGATTTTGATAAATTAGTGGATTAGGGCATGTAGAATTTAGGTCATAGTGATGTTAATGACACCTGGTGCAAAATAAATATTTAGTAACAGGAACAGATATTGATCTTGATTTTGGAGATTTTAAAATAAAATTCTGCTGGGCGCAGTGGCTCATGTCTGTCATCCCAGCACTTTGAGAGACAAAGAGGCGGGCAGATCACTTGAGGCCAGGAGTTCAAGGCCAGCCTGGCCAACATGGTGAAACCCCATCTCTACTAAAAATACAAAAATTAGCACGGCATGGTGGCACGTGCTTGTGGTCCCAGCCACTTGGGAAGCTGAGGCATGAGAATCGCTTGAACCTGAGAGGCGGAGGTTGCAGTGAGCCAAGATTACCACACTGAACTCCAGCCTAGGTGAGACTCCATCTCAAAAAATAAAATAAAATAAAATTCTAAGTTTCATTTTGAGGTGTTATCTTACATTACCCAATAAGCATTCCTGAAAAGTGTATGTTTTATACTCTATCTTTTTTTTTTTGGTTCAGGGGGAACTCCCAACAGGATTTCCTGTGGTGGAAAGGAAGCTTGTTGGAAGGTTTTATTATTATTATTATTATGATTATTATGATTATTATTATTATAATACTTTAAGTTCTGGGATACATGTGCAGAACGTGTAGGTTTGTTACATAGGTATACATGTGCCATGGTGGTTTGCTGCACCCATCAACCCGTAATCTACATTAGGTATTTCTCCTAATGCTGTCCCTCCCCTAGCCCCCAACCCACCTCTACTATATCTTGATATGTACTTGATCATCATACCAGCAATACTGTACTTATTTGTTTATTTTTCCCTCCTTTACTCTTAAGTTGATGGGGATAGGGACTGTGTCTTATTCATGTGTTTATTTCCAGCAGCTAACCAGCACTGGCATATGGTAGACTTTCAGTTGTCACTGTGAGCAATCGTTTAGCTGGTATTCGTTTTATGTTAATGTATAACAGCTTCTAGGACATTAAGGTTCACATCTCTGTTTTCTAGATTATATAGAGATGAAAGTACCATTTTACCCAACAAAGAGATACACATAACAATTTTAAGTTTGAACATTTTTACAGTTGTATTAAATATAGAAATAAGGTTTTATAAGACTCTCATTTGAAGTTAGCGTTTAGAAAATTTTCAATAGTATGTAGCTTTGCCAGAGAATAGAATATTGAGGTGGCAGGAATCAAATTGTGTTTTGGATTATTTTGTGATTACAGAAGGTCTGAGTGCTTACATTTTAAAACCCCATGTCCATTGATGACAATAGAATGTAGAATTGGGAGATGATGTAATCCTTTCTGTGTTTTGATATTTAACTATATATATGACATTGATATCCAAAAGATATATATGCATTCCGTATTATGGCTATGTTATTTAAAGACTGGCATTTCTTTTTATATTCTACACTGAAACAAAATTACCTTGAAACCTTGCAATATAGTGTCTGAAACCTCTAGAAAGTTTTTTTTAATGCTGGTCGTTATTGTTAAGTATTGTTTATTTCTTTAAGTTAAGGATTTGTGTTTAAAATTCTTTTGTTTCTAGTGTTTACGAAAATGGGGTTACAGAAGATGTGAAGATATTTGTTGGATTAAAACCAATAAAAACAATCCTGGGAAGACTAAGACTTTAGATCCAAAGGCTGTCTTTCAGAGAACAAAGGTATTGCCTTTACTGATTTGTTTTTTTTAATTTTCGTGATTTTCTCTCAAGCTTTTCCAAATAACTATATACTGTTTAATTAACTTTAGTGAAAAGGTCCTTTTCTTAGACTTGTAAAGACAGCATTGAGCATTACAGGAATACATCCAAATTAGTTTTAAAATGTTTTATTCATTATCTTAGATCAACCCCACCATGCTAGAAAGGGGAGTATATATTCCTCCATGTCCTAAATGCCATATTTCTAAGTTAGATAAAGGCTTTTGATCACACTGACCCGCAGAATTTTTCTAAGCTTAGAAAGAAGAGATAGCAAGACTCGAGTTGGCCAGCTTAGAGATGTATTTCTCTCTTCTTTCCTTCTTTTTCCTTTACAATAACCCCTGAGAACTTCTGTTTGTTGTGACTCTGCCCTGCTAGTATCAGGCTTTAACAGTTTTTGTTCTTACTTTTTAGGGAGCCACTGGTGGGAGGGTCTTTCTTATTAAGTCTTTTTTGTACTGGAATCATGCCTAGGTAATGAGGCCTCCGTAAAATCCCAAGACGGCTTGGAGAGCTTCTGGGTTGGTGAACCTGTGGAGTTTCTGGGACGGTGGTCTGCTTGGAGAGGGCACAGCAGCTCCATGCCCCATGCCCCATACTTTTCACTATGTGTCTCTTCCATCTGGCTGTTTTTGAGTTGTATCCTGTTATAATAAATAGGTCATAGTAAGTAAAGAGCTTTCCTGAATTCCTCGAGCTGTTCTAGCAAATGATCTAACCTGAGGAAGAGGTCATGGGAACCTCTGACTTATAGCCGGTTGGTCAGAAGCACAGGTGACAATCTGGACTTGTGATTGGTATCTGAAGGTGGGGCATTCATGTGGTTCTCAGCCCTTGACCTGTGGGGGTCTGCACTAACTAGGTAGATAGTGTCAGAATTGAATTGAATTATAGTGTTGATGGAGAAGTGGAGAATTGCTTGGTATGGGAAAAACCCACCCATCTGGGATCAGAAATGAAGTATTCTGAAAATACTGAGTGTTGTGAGTGCATAGAAGAGTTTGTTTTTCTTATTTACATGGCAGTCTTTCCTCATCCAGAGATCCAGGTTTTCCTGTTGTTTTGTTGCCCATAGAACTGTATCTCACCAGAAATGGTGGCTCACTTCTGTAATCCCAGCACTTCGGGAGGCCGAGGTAGGTAGACCACTTGAGCCCAGGAATTTGAGACCAGCCTGAGCAACATGGCGAGACCCTGTCTTTACAAAAAATTTAAAAATCAGCCAGGTGTGGTGGTGTGTTCCTGTGGTCCCAGCTACTTGGGAGGCTGAGGTGGGGGATCGCTTGAGCCCAGGAGGTCAAGGCTGCAGTGAACTGAGATCGTGCTACTGTACTCCAGCCTGGGTGACAGAGCGAGACCCAGGCTCAAAAAGAAGAGAAATAACTGTATCCCAAAGATTCGGAGAAATGAGGATTGTTTTAGAATTGAGGACATCAGAAATGTGAAAGGTTTTGGAATGACTGTTGATGAAAACAGATTAATTGGTCTGCTCTTGTTATTTAGGAACACTGCCTCATGGGTATCAAAGGAACTGTGAAGCGTAGCACAGACGGGGACTTCATTCATGCTAATGTTGACATTGACTTAATTATCACAGAAGAACCTGAAATTGGCAATATAGAAAAACCTGTAGAAATTTTTCATATAATTGAGCATTTTTGTCTTGGTAGAAGACGCCTTCATCTATTTGGAAGAGATAGCACAATTCGACCAGGTAGGACCTCAGTTAACAACAACTTTTATGATTCTTTGGGTTATGCATGTCAAGAAATAGGACATGGTGCGGTGTAAAATAAAGTTCTTATGCATTTGATTCCTTTTCTTGCTGTACTTCAAATATGAACAGTTTCAGGTCCACAGCAAAATTGAGAGGAAGGCACAGAGACTTTCCATATACCTGCTGCCCCCACACAGGCATAACCTTTCCAGTTATCAGTATCTCCCAACAGAGTGGTACATTTGTTACAAATGATGAACCTACATTGACACGTCATAATCACTCAAAGTCCGCAGTTTACATTAGGACTCACTCTTGGTTGTAGTAATTCTGTGAGTTTGGACAAATGTATACTATCCACCATTATAGGATCATACTCAATAATTTCACGGCCCTAAAAATCCTCTGTGCTCCACTTATTCATCCCTACCCACAACTCTTGACAACCACTTATCTTTTTACTGTCTCCGTAATTTGCCTTTGTCAGAATGTTACATAGTTGGAATCGTATAGTATGTAGCCTTTTCAGATTGGCTTCTTTCATTTGGTAATTGGCATTTAAGATTTCTCCATTCCTTTTCATGGTTTGATAGGTCATTTCTTTTTAGTGCCGAATAATATTCCATTGGATGTACCACAGTTTTTATATCCATTTACCTACTGAAGGACATCTTCCACGTTTTGGCAATTATGAATAAGCTACAATGGAAATCTGTGTACAGGTTTTTGTGTGGTCATAAGTTTTCAGCTCCTTTGGGTAAATACCAAGGAGCACAAATGCTGGATTGTATGGTAAGAATGTTTAATTTTGTAAGAAACTGCCAAGACTGTCTTCTGAAGTGCCTGTACCATTTTACATTTCCACCGGCAGTGAGAGTTCCTGTTGCTCCGCATCCTCACCAGCATTTGGTGTTGTCAGTGTTCAGGATTTTGGCAATTTTAGTGTATGTGTAGTGGTATCATAATGTTGTTTTAATTTACATTTTTCTGATGACATATGATGTAGAACATCTTTTCATATGCTTATTTACTATCTGTATGCCTTTTTTGGTGAGATGTCTTTTAAGGTCTTTGGCCCATTTTTTATTTGGCTGTTTGTTTTCTTATTGTTGAGGTTTAAGAGTTACTTGTATATTTTGGAGAATAGTACTTATCAGATTTGTTTTTTGCAAATATTTTCTCTTATTCGGTGACTGTCTTCTCACTGCCTTGTTGCATGTTTATTTTTATTTAATTTCTGCTTTTTTATTTTCTTTCTACTTTCTTTGGATTTACTTGCTGTCTTTCTATCTGAAGTATTTTTAGATTGATATTCAGGTTAGGGGTACAGGTTTAATTTTGTACTTGTAAACTACTAGTACAAAAAGAAAGAAACAAATTGAATAGGCAAGAGTTTCAAGAAAGAAACTCTTGCAAAAATTTAGTATTAGCTACATGCAAATAAGGAAGAAAAATTTGATGGATCAAAGTGTAGATGTTTGGGAGTTAGCCATATAAATAATAGTATGTGCAATTGAGAGTCTGTTCAAGAGACCTTAATTTATGGCCAGGCACTGTGACTCAAGCCTGTAATCCCAGCACTTTGGGAGGCCAGGGTGGGCAGATCACTTGAGGTCAGGAGTTTGAGACCAGCCTGGGCAACATGGTGAAACCCTGTCTCTACTAAAAATACAAAAATTAGCTGGGTGTGGTGGTGTGTGCCTGTGATCCCAGCTACTTGGGAGGCTGAGGCAGAAGAATCACTTGAACCTGGGAGGCAGAGGTTGCAGTGAGCCGAGATTGTGCCACTGTACTCCAGCCAGGGTGACAGAATAAGACCCTGTCTCAAAAAAAAAAAAAAACAAAAAAAGACCTTAGTTTATTAAGTTGCTCCTCAAATACACTTCTTCCTCAAGGAAATAGCCTAAGGTATTTCACATATACCTTAGGAATACAATTTACCATTGCTTTAAAATAAAATTTACAGATAACTATGTGAGTCAAATACACTCTGAAGCCAGAAAATTTTTTTTTTTTTTTTGAGACAGGTTCTCACTCTTGTCCAGGCTGGAGTGCAGTGGCACGATCTTGGCTCACTGCAACCCCCGCCTCCCAGGTTCAAGTGATTCAGCCTCCTGAGTAGCTGGGACTGCAGGCGTGTGCCACCACACCTGGCTAATTTTTTGTATTTTTAGTAGAGATGATGTTTCGCCATGTTGGCCAAGCTGGTCTCGAACTCCTGACCCCAAGTGATCGCCCGCCTTGGCCTCCAAATTGCTGGGATTACAAGTGTGAGCCACCACACACCGAAGCCGGACTATTTTAAACTTACTCTGTTCTTAGTAATACCTTTAGAATTTCTAGTAAAACACAATGTTGCCGTGCAGAATTTGGAAGAGAGGGGAATCCCTTGGACTTCTATAGCCAGTTTACTCTGCAAGGATTTCCATGTTTTATGTAAGAGACAGTATAGCAAGGGAGACAGAGTATTAGTTATTTTTATTATATCTTTAAATTTTCTGTTTCTTATTCCTTGTTTGTGGTGTTGTGTTCCACATATATTGAATATTATCTTCCATAATACCACAAACATGCCAAAAAACAAACTAGAAGGCAGCAAATAAAAATCTCATAGGTTTAATAGTCACTGAGAGCCCATAGGTGTGGAATGTGCTCTTGATGATGGTATCTGCCAGGTAATACATAAAAGACACAGTATAATTGACCTTTTTTCCTTCAACTATTACAAATCTTACTGTATTCGTGCACTTTTAGAAAGTAAAAATGTTTTAAAAAACAATGAACTAAGTATTGTACAGAAATGGCTACTGTATTTTAGAATGTGATCCTAGTGAAATATTTTTCATTTTATAGCTTTTTATGATGCATCTACTTTTCTAAGAAATAACCTAAGGATGATGGGCAGATATATTATAAACCTAATTTTGCAGATAAATAACCTAATTCTTACAGATAATTGGACCTGTCCCAAATAATGCTGTGTCTTTTATAATGCTCCAGAGGCATATTTTCAGGGTCCCCTGCAAAGGGCATGTCTGTAAGAGTCACCACACCCAAAGAACCCCAGAGCACGGTGTCTGTATTGGGTATTTGTAGTTCCTTCCATTCTAAAGACAGTTTAATCAATCAGAAAATATCCTTATTACAAGCAAAGTTGTCTAGCAATATAATTGGCAAAATAGCTTTTTACCTACAGAAGTATAATGTGCAGTGGAAATTCTGAGAAGAAATAATTTTCATTTCATGTAAGAAATATATTTGAATTGGATGTTGAAGGGTGGGATTTTTAACAGGTTGACAGGATAGAAAAGAAAATAATATGGGCACAAAAATCGGGGTTAGTATAGAAGCAGTTACTATAGTAGTTCATTGTTTTCCTTAGAGGTTCATGAAAAGCATTAATGAGAAGTGTTATTGGAAAGTTCATTCAGCCATCGTTGTAAAAGATCTTAGATTTCATATTTATGAATTTGGGCTTTGTGGAAACAGTTGGAAGGTTTTTGAGCAGAGAAGTGACATGTTTTAAGCTTTGCTTTAGGCTTTCTACTTTTAGAGGGAGGAGAAGCTATAGGTTGGGAGATCATTGCAGTATATATGTGTGTCTGTTACACATGTGTTATATGGTAGGGTATTGACCTTGTAAAAAAAAATAAAGGCTTAAATTTGAGGGTGGCAGCAGAAATGGAAAGATAGGAATGAGTGGGAGTAACATGGTAGTGGTTGAATTTCTCAGACCTATCAACTGAGAATATTTTCTAGTTAGCAAGTGTAGAGCAAAAGTTGGTTCCAAGATTTTAATCAGAAAATGGCACCATTTACATAAATAGGAAGATTATATATAATTTATTACAGTTTCACTAAACCCAAACTCAGTGTAATGTATAGGATTTTTTTTCTCTAAGTTCTATTCTCACAAAAGATAGTACGTGGATGAGGAGGATATATTACAAAAGTTACAATCTAGGAGGAGAAACAAGATATATACCTGTGAAATCTTTAAAACATGATCACAATTAAGTGCCATTCTGTAAAAGAGATCAGTATTGGATGAATGATGGGGACATCTTTAAGAATGCATTGGGGATTTGAACTAGCTTCTAAAGAATTAATAAGAGAGAATTGCAAATAAAAAGTATAATCTTTTTTTCCTCCATTTCAGGCTGGCTCACAGTTGGACCAACGCTTACAAATAGCAACTACAATGCAGAAACATATGCATCCTATTTCAGTGCTCCTAATTCCTACTTGACTGGTTGTACAGAAGAAATTGAGAGACTTCGACCAAAATCGCCTCCTCCCAAATCTAAATCTGACCGAGGAGGTGGAGCTCCCAGAGGTGGAGGAAGAGGTGGAACTTCTGCTGGCCGTGGACGAGAAAGAAATAGATCTAACTTCCGAGGAGAAAGAGGTGGCTTTAGAGGGGGCCGTGGAGGAGCACACAGAGGTGGCTTTCCACCTCGATAATTGTTGAAGACATTGAACCTATTCATCCTCCTTTAACCTTCTTTATTGTAATTAAATTTCAAGTGGGAGACTTAACTTTAGAACTCACTTCCAGCTTGCACTTTGCTTTAATTTCTCTGAGCTGCAGGAATGTCTTAGTGAGCCTCGCTTGCAGTTGTCACACACACTGTCTAGTTTTTTTCAGGATAAATGAATGATTCTGCCTTTTGTTATGTGCATGAACAGAATGGAACAACTCAAGTAGCTTCATCTTCAGAGACTGAATTTATTCTGATAGACTTCAGCTAATTACAAAGGATTTTGCTAATTTTGGGGAATAAATAATGGAAAAAGATCCAGTCTGTGGTATCATGCTAGTGCTGACAGGGCCTTGATAGAATAGAGTTGGAAAAGATGGTAAGCTTCTGTCAGGGTTTTAACATTTTCTTGATGAAACAATAAAAAGAGGTAAGCTTTTTTCTTCTTTTTTTTAAAGTTTTAAATAAACTCAGATATAATTTGAATACTGAAGAAATTAAGAGACTTTGAACAAAATCTCTTCCCAAATCTAAATTTGATAGGGGAGGTGGAGATTCCAGGGGTGGGTGAAAGAAGAGATGGAACTTAGCAGGCAGACTTAAAAAAAAAAAAAAAAAAGTTCATCATCATAATCTCAATTTTGTGGCTATGACTCCTAATCACGCTTCCTAAGAAGCAAAGGAGGACAAATATTCATGTGCTGGATAGCACTGTGGTGTGGACTTGAACTTGGATTGACCTTAAATTTTATATTCCTCAAATAAAAGAGAGGCAGCAACAAGATACCTCATTATCAGATGCTTGGTTTATACATTTTGGGACTAAAATACTTGGTGATGAAATGACATACACCTTTAAACTTGTTATGGAGATAGTTTAATGTAAAACCAACTACAGAAAACCCTCAACTTAAGGATACAGCTTAGAAATTGGAACTGCAATTGCCTTTTATTAAAACCATATGGTGTGATGTTTGTTTTTAAAATTATATAAGACTTTATGCTGTCACTTCTCTTGCTGTACTGTAATTCATGTTTTAAATGAATTTGATAATGAAATTATACTATTATCATTCTTGATGAATACTTTTCTTATTTTTATGATTTTTCTAATGAAACTTTAAACTTTTGAGATTTGAGAGTCTGTTTTCTATAAGTAGAATTACTGTTGTTACCAAATGAAAAAGGACTGACCTAAAATCAGTCTCTTCTTTTGGTCTGTGGTAGATTTTAATGGCCGTTCTGTGCTCATATATACCTAAGATGAGATTATATTACATCCACCAAAGACTCAGTTTGAAGATAAGGAATGAGTGATAGAAGAAATAAGGCTGAGATCCTTAAAAGCCTAATTAATTTAACTTGCTTAACCCATTAGTACTATCTAGTACAAGACCCCTTTTTTTTTTTGCTGAAATTATGGTATATTTTCAACTTCACTAATTACAAATTATCTAGATTTAGAACTCTATATGTCAGCTTTGACCTGGGAATGAAGTCAGGATAGAGAAATTCCACTTGCCTGTGATGGGTCCTTTGAAGTATCAGCTAAGGAGTGACCCTGTCCTATACACAGGGCTCTCTATTACGTTCCATACCCTGAGCCTACCCAAGGTGACATTCCTGGAGGAGGTGACATTCCTGCTGTTTACATGGCATAGGCACCTGTGAGATCAGTGTCACAATTTCATCTTAGAAAGAGGTAGGTATGGCTGCTTTGTCGGTTGAAAGTTAAGGGGAGCCATGATCTACCATATTTAGGAAAAAGTTATTTAAAAAAGAGCAGATGGTGGAAAAAGAATGTAAGACCCAGAATTTATCTCTTTGACAATGAATCTGGCCTTTTTAATAGCAGGATGGAATTGATTCACTAGTTTTTGCTGACTTTCACTTTCAGTAAAGGTTGAGGTATTGTTTTTGCAATGACTGTGTATTCATTGAGGAAAGGTTTCCAATGAAATTTCATTACTCTGACCTCTTCTAATTTTTGATCTTCTTTATATTTACATGTCTTACATTCCACAAAATTATTTAGAAATGCTGGGCATGGTGGCTCATGCCTGTAATCCCAGCACTTTGTGAGGCCGATGTGGGTGGATCACTTGAGGTCAGGAGTTTGAGACCAGCCTGACCAATATGGAGAAACCCCATCTCTACTAAAAATACAAAATTAGCTGGGCGTGGTGGCATGTGCACGCGTGTAATCCCCACTACTCGGGAGGCTGTGGCAGGAGAATTGCCTGAACCCAGGAGGCGGAGGTTGCAGTGAGCCAAGATTGTGCCACTGCACTCCAGCCTGGGCGACAGAGTGAGACTCTGTCTCAAAAAAAAAAAAAAAAATTGTTAGAAATAAATTTTTAGTTGGTTTATGCACTAATTTCTTACTGGGGATAGAAGCTAATTATTGTTAAATAACCTAGTTTAGAAGTTAGAAGATCAGCATGTCTGAGTTTTTACAGAATTATAATTCATGGTATTCCAAACCAACTGTTGATATTTATTTCCAGTGAGAACCATTTTCCCACTGACCTTCCTCCTTTCAGAGGATGGGGATTAGGAGGCCCAAAGTACTGATTGAGTAGGAATACTTTTTTACTCTTCTTCACTGTGGAGAAAGAAGAGGGCAGGTAGTTGATGATGTCAGGTAGAACAGATTTTATGGTGTGGAATACCATACCCAAACACAGATGAATCAGATTAGACCACAGAATTGTGGTGATGGCAGTCAGAATGTAATACGGTCATCATGAAACAGCACAGTGTGAGAGGTCAAGGTGTCAACCTGGGAAGTGAGAATCAAGCAGGAGTGTGGCATGGCAACCAGCTCACAGATCCAGAGTTGAGAGGGATCACTACTGCAGCAGCTCTGCTCTGTTACTCTGGTAAGTAGTAGAGCCACTTTATGAGCCCTTATTTCCTATCTCCCTTATTCTGAGGCCAGGTCAGTGATATGCTATAGTTTCATTTAAGTTAATGAAGTATAAAGATGGGATACTTGGGAGCTATATTGTGCATCAGGGTGTCACAGCTGCTACTAGGAGTTACTCCTTTTCATGTCTTTTAAAATACTTTCTACCCATCTTAATTGCTAAATTATCTTTCAGTTAGTTACAGCGCTTAATTTAAAACCTGTACTGTTTTCATCCTGAATTTAGAACATAAGATTTAGCCTTTGAAGTATAGTTTCAGACTTTACTAATTTGTTTAATATAATCCTTATTAACATGACAAAATGAAAGCCCCGTTGGGACTTAGTCTAAACAGTAGTCTTTGATCTGAAAGTGTCTCATATTTTGTGATCTATTAGAAACATAAGCCTTTGCTTATGCAAAAGGTCTTTCTTAGAACAATCCTGTAATCTTAGGGTTCATGTGTGACTTTAGCATTATCCTCTCTTTGATGTTGGGTAATAGGGGCTGAACTTTTGCTGGGTTCTTGTGTATATATAGTCAGTTTTGAGGCCATAAATCTAGGACTTCTCAAAAGATTAGAACATCTATCCAGCAAACTGACTCCATTGAAGACTTCATTTCTGGAAATACCACATTGCTTCTGCTCTCAATAACTCTTACCATTTACTCGTATAAATATCGCTAGCTGTAATGCACAGAGAAAAACTACCTCATGCAATCTAGATAATTGGGACATCCTCTTCCAGTAAACCCTTTTTCCACTATTGGATAAAATATTAAAATGATCAGTTTGAGTGTATGTTAGAGTTCATATTTCTGTAACTAAAGGTGCTAATAAACTGAAATCAGATAAGGTAGGTTTTTCCAAAAATACTTCTAAATAATTGAGAACCTAGAAGTCAACAATGTAAAATGCATATGGGACTCTATATTAATAGAGAAGCAGGCCAAGAACTTTTTAATGGGATAATTGTCTTCTTTAGGCACATTGTTTGCATATTAACGACATGGAAATATTTTCACTCATTTACTTTCATCCATTTATCTGTGCTTTTTCTCACTTTGATGAGTTCTCTCAACTCCTTTCTAAGAAAAGCAGAGCAGAGCAGCATAGAGTGCCTTAGTAAATGGCCACTGACTCTTGGTCTCAGGCCATAGCGACTATAGAGAGAAGAGTGGGGCTGAAGACCTCATACCCTGGGTAAAGTGGACATCACTTGTCATCTCCAGCTAATTGTCACCACAGAGAGAAGAGGGTAAGTCTGAGATGTTCATGTGGCATTTCCCTACATTTTAGAGGTTGACAAAATAGTTTGTGATTTTTGCTTACATTTGCATTCATAGAACTAAAAAAAATTTAAATTAATTTGGCTAGCAAAATACTACATGCATATTTTCTTTTTTCTTTTTATTTTTTGAGACAGAGTCTCTGTTACCCAGGCTGGGGGGCAGTGGTGAGATCTTGGCTCACTACAACCTCCGCCTCCAGGGTTGAAGCGATTCTTCTGCCTCAGCCTCCTGAGTAGCTGGAATTACAGGTGCCCGCCACCACAGCTAATTGTAGTATTCTTAGTAGAGACAGGATTTCACCATGTTGGCCAGGCTGGTCTCGAACTCCCGACCTCAACTGATCCACCCACCTTGGCCTCCCAAAGTGTCAGGATTACAGGCGTGAGCCTCTGCGACTGGCCAACATGCATATTTAAATTATGCATGCATTATAGCTGTATACTGTGTGACCACATTTACTTAAAAAAGAGGAAAAAAGGTTACTTGCTTGAGACAGGAAACTATCACCTTTGAAAGCATATTAAGAAGTTGGCTTACTTTGGAACACACAGTAGACTGAAAATGTGAACTAATACTTTAAAATTGCCATATAATGATGTCATTGCAAGCCATTCATCTATCCAATGGGGGAAAATGTGGAGGTCTAGGCTTGTGTTGTCACAAAATACACCTTTTAGATAATCCTTACCTGTACAGATTTTTATAACTGTTGTTATCATAAGAGAATGGCTACATCATTATCCTGCCTTTTCTGTGTGTTTATTTTGTTGTTGTTTTTGAAAGCAGTGAACAAAACCTCAAAACACAATTTTGTTCAGATATATCCAGTTTAGTAGTTTATGCTGGTTAAATGATCAAAGTAATTGCTTAAATGTCTTGTGGAATTAGCTGTCACTTTATAGTTTATGTATTGTGGTGGGTACCTTAATAATAAAAAGATTTTTAAAGTAATAATGTTGCTCATAATTCATGAAAGCTACACGGGTAGTTGGGTTATTGTTTTGTCTAAGAAGCTAGGTTTATAGCATGGTAAATAAAAACTCAAGATTATAGCTTTCTTTTCTACTATTGAGCTCAATTAAAGGATAATGCATGATTAAAAACATATTTATAAAAATAATTCCAAAGCAAAATTTAGAAAAATGTAAACACAAATGTAAGCCCATCAGCCAACTAGCTCCTTGAATCTTAACTCCATATCCTTCCTCAGATGGTGCTGACAAGATAGTGGATCAGGATGGCACCAGCACCTCTTTGGGGACCTTTCCCAGTTCTGATTGCTTTCCTTTACCCTGATTCAAACAGAAAGCCTGCCTTTTCATCTGATACCTGCATTTGTCTACTCACCTAGTCCTGAGCTTTTACACCGCTGCTTGGGCTCTTATGACTTAGTTTTTGTCGTTAGCTTTAAAGGGCAGTGGTATGCTTTCTCAGCTTCTAATGTATGGCATATAATAAGTGCCCAATAAATAGTCCCTTTCCCTTGCTGCTTGCTTAATAATTGGAAATAACTCCCAGGAGATTTTTCATAACCTTCCCTTGTCAGCTCTTTTCCCTTCTGCTGATGCTTTCTTGCTGTGTAAGAGGACTGTTTTTCTAACAAAGACTTTTTCTCTGTCTCAAATAAAAGAACATTATCTTTGGGGATAAAGAAAACAAAGCAGTTTCCACTGAATTACCATTTATCAGAGGTCTTGAACAGAACTAACTTCCCCTGGTCTGACTTTAAAGGAACCTGACTCCTTCCTTAGAATGTAAGTTTTCAATTACTTCTCTGCCAAGGGCAACATGTTAAAATAAGGACAGTGATTTAACTACACCTGTGTCACCTTGTTTAATTATAGCCTAAGTGGAAAAAGTAGATTATATTTCTCTGGTGAATAATAGAGACAGTAGATTGCCTGAGTGAGGGGGGCGGACAGGATGGTGGAGGATGGGTGTGGGGTGGCACCCAGGAGTCTTAGGAAACTGCTGCTGGTCAGTAACAGTGGCCCTAGGGGAGAGAACCTCATGGGGAAAGAGCTCAGTGGCACGGAGCTCTACTGGGAAAGTAGCTCAGCCCAGACCACTCACTCATTTTCCCCAAGCATGGTGTGAAAGCAGAGAGCCCTGGACTTCACAAAGCCATGGGGCACTTTGACACTAGTCATCAGTGTGGATGAAAGAGAGTAAAGATTCCCTTTCAGTCCTGTGGGATAGAGATTCAGATTCAGTCAGGTTGATTTTAAAAACATGACATTTTTGCACACCAGAGTTTACAGTTGCAATTCATACCTGCTTGAAACTTCCCTAATTCATGAAGGTAACCTTTTTGACACATAGGCATATGAGGTGGGGTCCCTAAAACATTGATTGGGTAACATTAAACCCCATTGGGTATCCTAAAATGGTATTCTTCAAACATGAATAATGTGTGTTTAAACAGTTTTTCATGAACCCAAGGAATACCTCATATTGAAAAATACCAACAAAAAAACTAGAGTCTCGTTCTTCAGAAGGTCTTAAAATTGCAAATCTCATTGCAAAAGAGTTGTTTTTATAACTGGTAAGAGAATTTTTTCAACTTTTATTTTAAATTCAGGGGATACACATGCAGATTTTTTACCTGGGTATATTGTGTGATGCTGAGGTTTGGGGTCTGAATGATCGTCACTCAGGTACTGAGCACAGTACCCAAGTTTTTCTTTTTCTTTTCTTTTTTTTTTTGGTGGAGCAATCAGAACACATACAACATTTATTGATTAGGGTTTGCCATCTTATATGGGTGTGGTTTGTGGCACCCCCAAAACAATTATGATAGTAACATCCAAGATCACTGATCACACATCACCATGACAGACATCATAATAAACAAGTTTGAAATATTGTGATAATTACCAAAAGGTGACACAGAAACACAAAGTGAGCACACACTGTTGGATCAACAGTTTTTGAATCCTTGCCCCACTCCCTCCCTCCCACCTCAAATAGTCCTGTGTCTATTGTTGCCATTTTTATGGGTAGCAAATGTTTAGCTCCCACCTCAAATAGTCCCGTGTCTATTGTTGCCATTTTTGTGGGTAGCAAATGTTTAGCTCCCACTTATAAGAACATGTGGTATTTGGTTTTCTGTTCCTTTGTTAATTTGCTTAGGATAATGGCCTCCAGCTGCATCTATGTTGCTGCAAAGAACATGCTTTCATTCTTTTACATGGCTGTGAAGTATTCCATGGTGTATGTGTACCACATTTTCTTTATCCAGTCCACCATTGATGGGTACCTAGGTTGATTCCATGTCTTTGCTATTGTGAATAGTGCTGCTATGAACATGTGTCTTTTTGGTAGAATGATTTATTTTCCTTTGGGCATATACTCAGTAATAGGTTGAATGGTAATTCTGTAATATAATTTTTTAAAAAATTATCAAAGCCAGGCATGATACCCTGAAATCCTAGCTATTTGGGAGGCTGAGATGGAAGGATTACTTGAGCCTAGAAGCTGGAGACCAGCCTGGGTGACATAGTGAGACTTCATCTCAAATAATAAAAATGTGGAAAAATAAAATAAAAAAGCATTCCCTAAAAATTCTTACACAACTCGGCCGGGCGCAGTGGCTCACGCCTATAATCCTAGCACTTTGGGAGGCTGAGGCGGGCAGATTGCCTGAGCTTAGGAGTTCGAGACCAGCCTGGGCAACAATGGTGAAACCCGGTCTCTACTAAAATACAAAAAATTAGCCGGGTGTGGCGGCATGCACCTGTAGTCCCAGCTACTTGGGAGGCTGAGGCAGGAGAATCGCTTGAACCTGGGAGGTGGAGGTTGCAGTGAGCCGAGATCGCGCCACTGCACTCCAGCCTGGGCAACAGAGCAAGACTCCGTCTCCAAAAAAAGAAAATTCTTACACAACTCATGTATTCTTGAGACTGCATCTGTAATCCACTTATAGTTTCCTTAATGAAACACTAGTAATTTGTCTCCCCAAATTGACTTTGTTCTTTATGTGATTCAAAACTAGATTCTCATGTATTAAGTTTGGATAACAATGGCTCTGGAAATGTTTATGAGGGTACATTTTGGAAATCGAGGGAGTTTAGCCTGCACAAGAAACATGATGGGGATATGTCTTTGAACTATCTGAAAACTGCTATTCATTGGAGGAGGAATTCACCTTGGGAGGCTGAGGCAGGAGGATTGCTTGAGCCCAGGAGTTTGTGACCAGCATGGGAAACATGGTGAAACCACATCTCTACAAAAAATTAGCCAGGCACATGCCTGTAGTCCCAGATACTCAGGAGGCCAAGGCAGGAGGATCACTTGAACCCAGGAGGTTGAGGCTGCAGTGAGTCATGATCTTGCCACTGCACTCCAGCCTGAGCAACAAACTGAGACCCTGTCTCAAAAAAAAACAACAAAAAAAGTGATGAGAAGATTACTTTCCCAAACAACCATTTATGAACAGTTCTGTTAGAAAATTATATTTGGTGGACTTTCCCTAAAACTTCTCTTTTTGGTACAAGTACTCGCTTGTCTTTTGAGGCCAAAGGTAGATTGAGATCATACCTGCTTTCATTCCACACTAATGATTCATAATGGCAAACTCCCTAAGTTCTTTTTCTAACATGTATTGTTTCCAAGAACGATATCCTGCATATGCATTTGTTTTTTGGACACAAGTCTAGATGATTCTTAATTATTCTCAGTCTACTACCATTATGTTAGACTTTTAGAAGTGAACCTTCTAGGAAAGTTGCCATTTGGTAACCTCAAAG
Organism: Gorilla gorilla gorilla; assembly: GCF_029281585.2. NCBI lineage: Eukaryota > Metazoa > Chordata > Mammalia > Primates > Hominidae > Gorilla > Gorilla gorilla. The sequence goes on from NC_073227.2 coordinate 138,883,592, forward strand.
ATGTGCCTTCAAAAAGTGAGTGAACTCATTTCTTTTTTTTAAATAATGGTTCCTTAACATTTGAAATACAAGTTCTTGTCTTTGGTTTATATATTATTGAGGTTTTGGTTTTTAGCATTTAAAGTAGTTTAAGCTGCAAATTTCTCATATGGCAAATTTATTCTAATCTCTGAAACCATCTGTTAATTGGAATTTCTATAGCATTTAAAGAGCTTGATTTGGAGGATGTCAATTACAATACTGGTGGCATAGTAGCAAATCCTATTAGGAGTCAGATTAGTCCTAGTTTTTATGATCCTTAGCAAGTTTAGTAAAAAACCTAATAAAACAATAACAGCAATGAATACTTAAATAGCAGCACTATGTGTCAGACACTGTTCGAGGCCCTTTATAAACTTTAATTCTTGAAAAAACTGGAGGAAACAGACACAGAAAATTTTCTAACTTGCCCTGGATCACACAGCTAGTGGTGGAACTAGTATAGAAACCCATGTCGCTGGGTCCAGAGCGACATGGGTCTGAGCCATTGTGCTCCACCAGCTCTTCCAGTCTGGGGATGGGGAGCACCGTTTCAGAGCAGCACTTACACCATTTTTGGCAAGTGGTCATTCAGGACTCACTGGAGCATTTCCATTACATATTGGGTTTCTTCTACCATGAAAGCTAACCTCACCATTTATATTATATTCCCTCTGTTTTCCAAGGGTCTTGCTCTTTTGAATATTTTTTCTCTGTCTTCAATCTTCAACATTCTTTGTAGTACAGTATTGTCACTATATATTTTTTCCACTTAATACTGGCTTCTTTCCACCAGCATTTGAATGGCAAATCCCTTAAAATTTAAAATTTAAAAAAATTTTAAAATTTAAAAAATCCTCCCTTCTGTGATCCACCCGCTCGTCGCCTCTTGAGTTGCCTCCATTCTGCCTCCCCTTCTTCAACCTGTTCTAATCTAGCCTTTAGCCTTACTGATTTAGAGAAACTGCTCTTCACCAAAGTCACCCATGACCTTTTACTAATCCCAACAAACATTTTTGTCTTTGTCTTTTGGAAGCCTGTAACTTGGCTGCCCACTCTCTTCATGCACCCCCTCTTTTACCTTGAGGTTTGTGACATCTTCTAGCCAAGTTCCCTTCCTACCCCTCTGGCCCTTCCCAGTTTCAAGGTTTCTAGTGACTCTCTGCCCTAGGGATTTGCTTCCTTCCCACTCTACAGAGTCAGCCTAAGTTTTTTCAGCCACTTGTGTGGCTTCCTTTTCTTGATATACATGTAGATGGCTTGCAAATCTTTAGCTTACAGCTCTGCTGAGCTTCACACCCATATTTTTAGGTCTTATAGTTTATCTCACTTGGATAGCTTGCAAGCTACCTTAGATATGTACAATCTGAACTATACCCTTTACATACACAGACATACACAAGCTGTTTTTATTTCTGTTTCCTCTCAGAGAATCATCTGTCTACCCAGTTGCTCAAAACAAATCGTTTTCTGACACTTTCTCTTCCCTTACATCACCTCTCCCCCAATTCCCCCACCCCCAACTAAATACCATTATTTTAATTCAGGCCATCGTGAACTCAAATGAACTATTCTGATAGCCTCCTAAATGGTCTGCTGCAAGTTACATCACCTTACAACCCCAAAGTGATCTTTCTAGAGTGATCCTGTTGCTCCTGCTTAAATTACTTTGAAGGTCTTCACTTTGTCATTAGGATAAAGTCCAAACTCTTCCTTGGCTAAGTCTCACTCTACTTGCTTCTCCAACTTTATCTTTTACAACTTTGTCTCTCCTTGATAGTTCCAGTCAAGTTTAAGTTCTTTAGTTTACTGAAAGGGTGATGTGTGCCCTCTCCACTCTGAGCCTTCATGCTTATTTTCTCTTCTGCTGGCATATTTACCAATACTGCCAATTACCTGGCAAATGTTTACAATTTTTCAGGTCTCATCTTCAATGTAACTTCCTCTGGAAAATCTTTACTGACTACACCTTGCCCCCCAGCTAGACCAGGTCAGATATCCCTGCTGTGTGCTTACTGTAGCATTTCATGGCATTTCTGAAACTTTCCTGTAATTGTAGAGATGGCAGGGACTTTGCTTGTGCTGTTCACTGTTGTCTCTCCAATATAGCGCCTAGTGTTTGGCACCTAGAAAATGTGCAGTCAGTATTTGTTAAATGAGAAGATACTACTTCCAATGGCATATTCTTTGAGCACCTAATTATTTAGAAGTTTCTTGTGTTAAGTGGAACTTTGTAACTTCTTTTTTTTTGGAGTCTAGCTCTGTCTTCCAGGCTGGAGTGCGATGGTGCGATCTCAGCTCACTGCAACCTCTGCCTCCCGGGTTCAAGCAATTCTCCTGCCTCAGCCTCCCAAGTAGCTGGGATTACAGGTGCCTGCCATCACGCCCAGCTAATTTTTTGTATTTTCAGTAGAGACGGGGGTTTCACCATGTTGGCCAGGCTGGTCTCAAACTCCTGACCTCAAGTGATCCACCCGCCTCGGCCACCCAAAGTGCTGGTATTACAGGCGTGAGCCACCGCACCCAGCCTGTCACTTCTATTTAATGATTCTGGTTCTATACCCTAAGGAACACAAAGAACAAATCATTAGACAGCCTTCAAATGAACAAAGGAATGTGCTCTGTGCTTCTATTTCACATAGGGCACGGTGCCTAGAATTGAACAAGCGCCTAGGTGTGGCCTGACCTCAGAGTGGAGTGGAACCATCACTATGCTCATTTGACAGCCTATCCTAGTAATAAGGTAGATTGACATCATATCTGCTTTCATTCCACTAGTGATTCATAACGGCAAACTCCCTAAGTTCTTTTTCTAACATGTGTTGTTTCCAAGAATGATCTCCTGCATATGCATTTGTTTTTTGGACACAAGTCTAGGAGCTTACATTTCTTCTTGTTAAACAACAACTCATCCAAGTTGATGATGTTAAACTCATCCAAGTTGATGATGTTAAACTCATCCAAGTTGATGTTGAAGCAACATGCCAGTTGGCTAACATGGGGGGGATTTTAGTTCTGTCACTGTATTTGTTTTTCTACCTACTTCATGACATCTAATTTATAAATAAATCTTACTAGCCATATAATCGGAGACAAGGAACTTAAGCCTGTTTCTTCATGTGTAAATGGGGCTGATAACAGGATCAGGGTTGCTGTGAAGAATACATGTGCATATGTTCCCAGAAAACATAGTGCAGTTCTTGGGACACGATATGTACTCAATATATGTTAGCTATTATTATTCATATAATTGATAACAAAGTTGAATAGGGCAGGTAGAGGCAGATGCCTTTGTGACATCACTCAAAATCATGCTTCTAGATTTAGACATATTCATTAATAATGGTTTCATGTCACCCATTTCTATTTATTTTGCCCACAAAAACATTTTAGAGAACTTTGAAATGCCTTTCTCAAGTATAATATGATGTTTCTTGGATTTATTGCCTAGTACTCCTCAACCCTCAAAAAAAAGAGAAAATTTTGTTTTCCTGATTTGTTCTTAGTGAGCTACCCAAACAACTTTTTGCCAAGACTTTTTGAATACTACCCTTATTTCTTTTTAAGACCTAAAAATACATAATAAATAAATAAATAGATCTACCTACTAAGATTATACGAAGTGATTTATTGATACTGGTTAAGATCCATTATATACAGGTAGAAACTTTCAAAATTGTACAAAGAACCATTAAGCATATTGATAAAGACAGTTTTACAGACAAAACAACTGGAAAATAGTTTTAACATACACAATATATAATTATGAAAAAAATGTAGAACACATATTGTTCTACCAGATAAATCCCAAGGTTATTAAAAGTCTGCTATGCAAACCTTAAGTTGAAAAATGTGTTCAATGGAGTTACATGGTTTTAGAAAATTAAGTATAATGTAAAAATTAAGCTTTTTTTTCTCATTGCAATTGGGAGAGGAACTGAGACAACTTTTTACCCCAAATCTATACAGTTTGAAAAATAATTTATATGTCTAGCATAAAGAAAATTGAGAATGTTTATGGTTCTGTAAACTTTGCCTTTTATGAAATGCAAACCACATCAGTTTTAAAAATTAGAAACTGTGCAATCAGAAACAGATTGTTCCCTTTATGGTACAATTGTACCTTAATTGGCTTTATACCTGAGCACCAAAGCTGAAGTTCTAAATGCCGTCTCTTCCTGGAAAGTTATTCTGAAAATGAGCAAGAAATCAAAACTAGCCTATTATCATCTAGAAAATTAGGCACCAAGAAGGAGATTATCTCCTTAGAAATGCAACATCAATGACAGAGAAGTTTCAATTAATTAAGCAGCTGACAGATCTCCTTGTGAACACAACAAAGGAAATCCACATAAGAAGAGCCTCCGTAAAGTCCTTTGTCTTCTACCAGGAACTGTCGGAAAACCATTTCTGGTTGTTCTCGCTGCTTTACGATTGTGAGCTAGGAAAAAAAAAACAAAACAGTAACAGCCCCTGGTTATAAACATTATTTGAAAATGGGTCAATTTTGTCTATTTCAATTTTGGCAAACATTATTGAATGTCCATTATGTGTGAGGCTATGGAGGATGATGGGAAAGTGCCTGATATCTAGAGTGGAAAGAGGCATGGACCCCGAAACCCCAAAACCTAAGACATACAATTTTAAGTGGCAAAAATGAAACCTAAGCAGAGTGTTATGGGAAAGGCTTCACAGTGATAGTAACTGTCCCCTGAGCCTTAAATGATAGGGGTAGGGCTAGAAAGTGTTCCATACTGGAATACATGTGCCATGTACCAGAGATACAATTATGGCTGGCATGTAAATTATCACAGGCTTCTAAAAGGGACAAATTATCATCATAATGAGTTTGGGTTTCTATAGGAAATGTGATCCAGTGAAGGTGCAGAAGAATGAAATGAGACAGTTAAGTGGCAGCAGTATGTACAATACATTCGTGAGATGAGGGACACTAGATAGGAAGTGGTTTGAAGTGTCTGGGTGGGAGATGATCAGGTTCTGAATTAGAGCAGTGGAGGTGGAAAGGGGGTAGATTGGAGATGCTAGAGAGGTTAACACACAGGGAAAACAGGGAGAACTGTCCTTTGCTCATCACGATTCTCTAGACCTGTGCTGTCCAGTACAACAGCCAGACACACATACTATTGAGCATTTAAAATGTGGCTCATCCAAATTGAGATGTGCTGTAAATATAAGATTTCTATATTTTCTATATAAGATTCTAAAAAAAAATAGATTTCTAGACAGTATGAAAAATAAAATATAAAAATATCTCAATAATTGATTATACAGATTACATATAGAAATTACATTTTAGATATACTGGGTTAAATTAATTATTTAAATGAATTTTTTCTTTTTAAATGCAGTCATCAGAAAACATAGAATTGCATATTCATTTGCACTACTGGAGAGTGCCGCTCTAAGAAGAAACCCACAGGGAAGAAGCCCAGAAGAGAGGCAGTTTTGTCATGAACACTTTGAGCCCTTCTTTCTACACCTGTATTCCTACTTGAGGAAGTCAAGGTAGATGATCTGAATTGTCATAATTTCATATTTATTGCGCCACAAGTGGGGTTAACTGAGCCATACATGCACAACAATGCCTCTCCACCTGCCTCCTATGTAATTAAGAGGAGCGAGGGTATTTCTCACTTCTTCCTCTCAGGAGGTAAACCCACCAGAAAGGCCTGCAATAGGGAAGCACATGCAGTTAGCCGCTTCACCAGCTGCAGCAGGGAAGGTATGTGCAATTTTGGCTAGGAGGGCAGGGCCCTCCCTACTTTTGCATTCTATGCTTTTTAGTTATCAAGCAGAGAGTAACTCTGTCAACACCACTTGCTTTTTTCCTTTATAACGTTTTGGCCTGGATCCAAGTCTGTTAGGTTTTAAGTTGCCCCGACCTAGTAAAAATAATAATATATAAGAACAACTGCTGTTGCCACAACTCAGCTAATTCCATGTGGATACAGATATGTGTGATGCCTTGGCTTTTGGGTGTCAGCTCTAGGTACTGGGAGTTGGCACTGGAATAGGTGTGTGCATAGGCAGATTCCACTCCTACATGAGGAAGCAAAACTAACCCTTAATGAGATTTCTCCAAAGAAGTTTAAGATTTGCCTCCTGATGAACCTGAAGTCAGGATTCTTTTCATTTTATGTTTTATCCACCCTCTCCCACATGCCACTACAACTTTACTATTGTCCATGATCGGTAGGGGCAGTGTGGGTCTAGCCTCTGACACAATTCAGACTGAGGCTGGGCAGGATAAGACATTGAAGGAGGAAAGACTTGAAGTTCCAATTTCTTTAGAATTTACTTTCTTTATGGAAATTAATGGAAAGAAGGTCAGGTTGCTCATCTGAGGTATTTTCTATTGCTGCCATTCACTTGGGTTTTCTTTTTTGTTTTTGTGTGGTGCTCATTGTACAACCTCCTCTGACAAAAGTGTCTCACTATGAGCTGAGGTGGTAAGTAGAACAGGGAATGAATTTCAGCCTTGGGAGAAACTTAGCTTTAAGCTACAGTGATTAATATCCTAGCCTACCATTTGATTATCTACAGGTGTCAGGATGACACAGAAAGTATAGTGGAAGGTCTCAGGGGAGTGGAGTCATGGAAGTGGTATTGGCCTGTCTTGACACAGTGATGGTCGTCTCTTCAAGGGGCACACCCACACCAATAAAAGGAAAGCATACTGGTATGGATTGGTAGATCCGTCTTTATTTCCCCGCTTTACATTTCTAAAGGGAGGGGAATGGCCCTATAGAGTAGGAAGAGAACATTAAAATAATCACTGCTTGTCACCTCCTTGCTTCTTGTGTGCCTTCTCCAAGGGAAGACTGGCTAACTCTGAATGTGACATTCTCTGGGTCACCTTACCAGAGGTCTTAAAGAATTAATGTGCTTCAAAAGCCAATCTCATCTTTCATTGGCTGACTCACAGGGAATCGCTAAAGCATGGGAGTGATTAGGAAGGCCCAGGTAGAACATGTTGAGCGAGAAGAGAGCCATGATACAACCCTCGGGGAATACCAACTCTTAAGTGGCAGATGAATGAAGAGAAGCCTATGAAAAAGAGTCACTGAGGAAGAAGAATCAGGAGCAGGGGATGTTTTGAAAACTGACAGGAGAGAATTTGAGGAAGTAGTCAACCTTGTAAATGCATAAAAGGATTGAGAATCAATTGTCTTTAGCAATTTGGCAGTTTACAGAGAAGTGGAGAGATGAGAAGAAGGAAAGAGCAGTTAATATAGACTTTTTCAAGGAGCTTGGTTGTAGAATGTTTGGTATATTGCTGGTGTTCAATAAATATTTGTAGAATGAATGAGGAAAGGGAAGCAGAATCTTGGAGAAGTGGCAGCTTCTATGAAGGTAGATTTGAACAGCTTGTAAACTGGAAAAGGGCCAATGGGAAAGGAATAATCTAGAAAATACAAGTGGAAGGAGAGAGAATAAAAAACATTTGGAGCACAGAGAACTGTGCAGGGCAGGACTAGAATTTCTCAGGAAGGCACTTGGTTTCGGTCATCTGTAGATATACTGTGGTAGAAATCTTTTTTTGTTGTTCCCCACATATATGAGAATAATCTGACAATAAGGTCTAAGAGGACTGTTTTTGAAAAAGTAATTAGCATAACCTGGAAGGTAGCAGTTCCTTCTAGATTTGATTTTGTTACTCTTGATCCTTCCATACCAACTCTTTTCTCCTACCTAATCTTAACCCTTTAAAAGTATGTTTTCATTTCCTTTGTTTAGTCAGTTTTCAAGTGTCAGAGAAAGGGTGGAATGCTAAGTGCACTGGGACTAAGCAGCTAGTACAAGCCCTGTATCTGCTATGATCCAGTTGTGAGACCCGGACCAAGCTAGTGAGCTCCTTTGAGCCTCACTTTCATGTCTGTGATGTGCAGCTACAGGAAGCCAGGTATCTCCCAGATTCCTTTCAACTCTGACATCTGTAGATTTTAGATATTTCTAATTCTTTATAGAGATAGCACTCTATGAACAGATGGATACATTTGCAGGTAGTACATAAGAAAATCTGATTCTTTAAGTATTCAAGCTAAAATTGTTTTATCACACAGGTGCTTAATATTTTATTCACATATAATATTTGAAGCTCACCCCCAGATGGTTTTGTAACCAAAGCTGACATAACTTTGATAAGAGGTTGGAACAGGTGGGAGAAAGCAGAGGAAAGTTTAATGTTTTTCCCTGAAGGAGGAACTGCTGAGCACAAGGATGATCTCCATGCTTAGTCTTGCCTCTTCTCTGCAAATGCCCAGTTGGAGGGATGCAGTTGCTGCAGCTGGGATGAAGGTGAATCATTATTGCTGTGCATTCTAAATACCAGTGGCTTTCAATTTGCATTTCATAAGACTCAAGATTTGGTTACATGTTTCTAGGGCGTTCAGAGAAAAAGCCCTAGAAAAACGTGTAACCAAATCTTAAGAGAATGTGTTTAGTTTGAGCCTTGTCTGTCATCTCTAGGTCCTGCCCTTAAACTGAACCATAGGTGCTGTGTGGTGTGAAAACTGTTCTAGAAAAGTTGTGTATTCATCCAGATGTCATTAGTTCAATTTACCTAAGCTCTACCTAAAGTTGATGTTTGCATGCATGAGTTACTTTCACAGTTACGAATGTTGGTTCAGATTGACATCACATTTACATTTCAGGAGACAACTGGCCCCATAAATACCCTGGCACTTGTAGACACGTGCCTCCAGCTGAGTGTCTTATAGCTCTTCAGTAAGCAGTGTTACACAGCACATCATCATCATCTATACATTCTAGATCCCAGGAGACTCTAATATTGAGCTTGGGAAGGAAAACAAGTAAGTATCTGGAACGTGGCAACAACATATAATTTTCTTGGGTTCTAGACATATTAAAATTTTTTACTCAAACTCAGAAAAGGCTAGAAGGGCTTGGAAGGACAAGAATAACAAAACTTTTCAGAGATTATAAATTAAACATTGTAATAAATCAAATTTTACAAATGTTCTAAATGATACTTTTAGAATTAAGTAATTTTAGGCACCAGAAGAAAAGTCATTTCAAAGTCTGTTAATGGTACCAATTGCTATTAAATCATGAAGTTAATACTGACTTAAGATACCCCATAGTTAACCCATGGTAATAGCCATTTATGTTTGTGACTGATAAGTAGGTAGATATACTTAGAGGTTAATGTGAGGTTTTTTTAACTTTTATTTTAGATTTGTGATGGTGTGAGTTTTTAAAATCAAAGATCACGTCATAAAAATATAGGGTGTGCATTTTAAGTCTTTAATGAAATTTTTAACATTTGAATAAAGGGAAAAATAAAATTGCTTTCTTACCTTCATTGAATATGGCCTCTTTTGTTGGATAATACCCATTACCATTCTGAGTTGTTGAGAGTATGGGTTTACCACTTCAGGCAGCAATGTCTTAGATTTAAGAAAATCAAAGTTTTAGTACAGTTTATAACGTTTAGATAGAAGTAGCAATATGAGATTATCATAATGTTAAAAACATCCTTCTAAAACCATGTACTTGAACATTGGTGTAGTTCATTACCTGAAAACCAAAACTGTGGGGAAAATGCACTAAAAATTATTGGCACCCATTCCCATAATTGACAGACGACAATTATTTCTGTCTTTTGAAAAAAACTCTTCCTCTGGAATTTGACACACGTACATCACTGAAATGACACAGCAGAGATGTAGTCAGCCCTCTATATCCATGGGTTCTGCATCCATGGATTCAGCCAACCACAGACAAAAATATTATTTGTAAAAAATGCATCTGTACTGAAAAGGCATGGATTTTGGGTTTTTTTGTCATTATTCTGTAAACAATATAGTTTAACAACTATTTACATAGCATTTTATATTGTATTAGGTGTTATAAGTAATCTTTTTTTTTTTTTTTTTTTGATAGAGAGAGGGTCTCACTGTGTTGCCCAGGCTGGTCTTGAACGCCTGCACTCAAGCAATCCTCCCACTTCAGCCTCCCAAAGTGCTGGGATTATAGGTGTGAGCCACCGTGCCCAGCTGGTGTTATAAGTAATCTAGAGATGATTTAAAATATATGGGGGTATATGTACAAGTTATATGCAAATACCATGCCATTTTATATCAGACACTTCAGCATCTGTGAATTTAGAGAGTATTCTGGAACCAATTCCCCATGGATACCAAGAGACAATAGTATATGTTTTATGCAAACAACTTCCTGTGAAAGTTTGATCCCTTTTCAAGATTCAAGGCTATGTTGCGAGAGAAAAGAATGTACTTTATTCCTTCAATGGATGGAAAATTCCATCCAAGTACTACTGTTCCGGCATTAAAACAAACTACCAAATGTTGATTTCTCAAAGGGAATGCAGCGTCTTAGATAGACCAGAAATCTGGTTAGTGGTCTACAGGCCAATCCAGCTGCACATGGCGTCCAGGTGATATGAAGGATTTTGACTTACATTTCTTCCATTAAGACAGAGTAAAATGCTAATGTTTGCTTCTCAGCAAGAAGATGCCAAGAGCCAATGCATCACTGTGAGTTGGCCAGAGAACATGTGAGTTAGAATGTTTCACCATAAACCTCAAGTGTCAGGAAAAGTTTATGGTCAATATTTTTCACAGGAGTAAGGAAAGCAAAAACTTCATTATTTATATTCACACTCCCATCCCCTATATGCATTATGTGGCATATTATGGTAGATCTATTTAGTCAACAAACAACGTAAGTATTCTTCATGTATATGTTTTAAAGTGCCAGCTGCCTCTAAAAAGAAAGTAGCTTACATTTGGTTTTTAACTTTGTTTCATTCTGTTGATGAAAGTCAAGGAAATACCAGTATGCTGATATAAGCGCAGACCTCCCAATCTGCTGCCTTGTGGTAGAGACACTGGCTATTTCCTGTGGATGTTCAGTTCAGCAACTATGCATTCAGCATTTACTATGTCAATATATTACAAGAGGAAGCTTCCTTAACTTTTATATAAACATTCTTCAGACTCATAGTTCTTTGCCTACTGAATTTTATTTTTTTAAATTGCATTTATAATCATTTCTTAATTTCAAACATATGCAGATATCAATTTCTAAATCTTCATCTTAAAACCAATCTCTAACTGGAATATTGATGCCCTTGAATTCTCTTAAAAATACACTTTTCACATTCCTCATGAATATGCAGCTCTCTAAACTGATCACCTGTCATGGCCTTGAATTTTAATCTTGCCTCTTTCTGCAAGATGCTATATATATTGATAAACTGTACTTCATACAATTGGGTTCAACAACTAGACTTAAGCCATCTTGCCACAACGTAAGTGAGGCTTCAGGAAACTAACTATCTGCTGAGCTCTACTGGAATCCACTATCAGAGTCAAACAATAGCCATCGGCAGTGATGCTCACACAACAATGGTCTACAAATAATGTTTGCAATAAATGTTGACTCTTGTACAAATTATAAGCTGGGTTTTCCTAAGATACTTTAAAATAGTCATTTGTATTAATTTAACATCAAACTCACAATTTCTTTTGTTGTTATTGCAACAGAGGGGTGTATAGTCTCTTTTTATGGAATTATTATTTGTTAACTCAGTAATCTGATTTAGTCTGTAGCCAAACACTTATGAAAGATTTCTACATTCTTCTGAGTATGCAGTTCAGCACCAGGGATGAGTCAGAGCATAAGAACTGAATTCAGTTCCCATCTCTGCCACTTTACTACCTGAGGGAACTTGTCTCCAAGCCTCAACTGATTCCTCTGTAAAATGTTGAGACCATATCCATCTCACTGATTTGTTATGACAATTAACTGAAATGGTATATTTAAGTATTTAGAGTACAGAGACTGGCACATAGTTAATGATCTGGAAGTGTTAGCATTTTCTATTAAAGTCACATATTTTAGTTGTTTGAAAGTACTCTGTACAAATAACTTTATACCAGCTAATTGATATTGATCAAAACATGAAATTCTTTTATATACAGAAATATATGCCTTATTATTTTTCTTTCTGTAATATTTGACTGCACATAAATAAAAACATTTACGAATTTATATTTTTCATATTACCACAAAAGCAATGAAAATAATACTTACCATATCTGTGTTGATATGTGCAAAAGATGGCACATTAAATATTCCTTGGATCAGTTCTGGTGGGCTGCTTACTCCCAACCACAGGAACATGTGTAGGCCATTAGCCAGTAAGAATATTCCTTCTTCTGAAAGACGGGACTCAGAGCAACGAACAGCAGCAGGTAACATTGTACTCTTGACATCTAACGTGTGCTGGGCAGGCACAGACAAGAGAGTTAGAAACTCCTTTCTTCCCCTTCCCTTCCCTCCTTCCTCTTTTCCTTTCCTTTTTCCTCCCTCCCCTCCCTCAATGCATAGTGAGTACCTATTATGTGCCAGATTTTATTCCAGTCATTAGAAAATAATCCCTACCTTGCGCAGCAAATGGTTTTGTGCAGCAAGGAAGAGACAACACATAAAATAAGTAAAATATACAGAATATAGATGGTGTGAAGAGTTATGAAGAAAACATGCACAAAAGTGGGATGGGGTGTGTCGCTGGTAAAGGTGGGGACAAATTTTAACTAGGATAGTCCAGGGAGCCCACAAACTTTTAAGAAGGTAACCTGAGGAGGTAAGAGAAGGTGCCATGGGGACAACTGGAGAAGACCATTTCAGATGGAAGGAAAAGCTAGTGCACCGGTCCTAAAGCAAGGGCCCAAATGGAGTGTTTGAGGATCAGCATGAAGCCCAGTGTGGCTGAAGTGGGATGGGGAAAGGGAGAGTAACAGAAGATTTCTAGAAGGGAGGGGAGGGCGGGGCACACAGCACTGGGCCAGGGTGGTAGGAACTGAGATGGGAAATCCTGGAGTGTTTTGAGCGAAGGAGTAATACGAGCTGACAATTTTATTTTATTTTTTTTTTTGAGACGGAGTCTTGCTCTGTCACCCAGGCTGGAGGCACTATCTCGGCTCACTGCAACCTCCACCTCCCTGGTTCAAGCAATTCCCCTGCCTCAGCCCCCCACGAGTAGCTGGGATTACAGGCACATACCACCACGCCCGGCTAATTTTTTTGTATTTTTTAGTAGAGATGGGGTTTCACCATGTTGGCCAGACTGGTCTCAAACTCCTGACCTCAGGCAATCTGCCCGCCTTGGCCTCCCAAAGTGCTGGGATTACAGACGTGAGCCACGGCACCTGGCCAGAGCTGACAATTATTTTAACAGGATGCCCTAACTTCTGTGCTGAAAACAGACTGAAGGAGACGCAGAACTCCTCAGATTCCCTCCCCTCACCACAGTGAGCACATACTGATGCACATAAGCAACTTGCAGAAAGAGCCCCTGCTCGAAATCCCACACCATATATTTTGAAGGCATTTGTGACTTTAACTTTCCTCTTAAGAACAACATATTTCAGATATACATACGGGAAAGCACAAAATATGATTCCCTTCCAGCCTCCTCTGGGAAATGCACCACCCCAGCATGCTTACTATGGGCAGAAGTTGTGGGTAGAAGAAAAGCTGAGAGTCAGCCACACCCATGGTCATGACCAGCTGTCTCTGGTATGCTCGTTCATCAGTTGAGATCTCTGGTCTGCTGAGTAGCACACAGTTTTTCAACAAGCAGTTCATGTACACTGGCAATACTTTCATGGAATCTGGTAGAATAAGCTGAAAAAGACAATTTTTTGTTTCATACGCTTGATCTTTACTGAGAACAATTCCCTGAGCTTCATCTGTAAGACTGAAACATTATTTGCTTCTGAACTTGTAAGGATGTAAGGATTAACTGGTAACCCATGTAAAGCACCTAGAGCACACAGTAACTGGCACAGAGTAGGCATTCAAAGAGCAGCAGTTGTTTTTATTTTATCTAGTGCTACAGCAGTCTGGTGTAGCTGTTATCAGCACTACCCACTCACTGCTTAGGATGCAATCCCAGCTCTGTCTTTTAGCAGGTGTGTGACCCTGGGCAAATTACTTACCCTGTCTTTTTCTCAGTGTTTTTTTTTTTTTTAGCTGAATATGGAATAATAGTATATCTACTTCATGATAATTGGGTTATGATAATTAAATGATTTGTAAAGCACAATAGTGCCTAGCACATAGGATATACCATATATATATGTTTAGATATATACATATGTTTAATAAAATTTTTTTTAAATGATTTCATAACCTATATTTCCACTTCAAGAATAGCATTTCTAACTGCCAACAGGATATCTCTTCCGTTATGCTTTTCATGCATCTTAAACTCATCAAACAAATATTAAATGCCATTGTGTCATAGGTTCTGTGCAAAGTGTCAAGGATATAAAAAGGAATAAGGCATAGTCCATGTTGTAAGATGCTTGAAGTTCGCTGGGGATAGACATATAAATACATAAAACACAATAAAGAGATTGCAGTACTATAGATTAAAAAAGGAAATGCTTCATGCATTTAGATGTGTCACTAATGAATGATAACATGCAAAATCAAACTCCTACAATTCCACAAACATGTTCTTCCTCCCATGTTTCCTATTCAGTGTAGAACTTCCAGATGAACCCTAATTCATTTATTTCTTTACACTCAATTAATAAACAAATCCTTTTAATTCTACCTTCATAATCTACCTGTACCTTCTCTCCATCCTCACTTTGGCTCACATGACCTCATTCTAACTGCCCCAAAGTACACGCCCTTGTGAGATACTACAACCTAACACAATGCAGCAATTCTAGGAACACAACCTGATGATTTAAGAAATTATAATGTCCTATATTGTTTAACTTTCTCCTAAATCAATATTGTAAGAATAGCTAATAATCAAGTTTGACTGATCTGAATGTCACTTCCTTCCACTTAATATCACAAGTCAGTGAACAAGGACATATCCAAAAGAAAAATTATACATACGAGATAATAACTTGCAAACAGATAAATGAAATATCTGATCTATAAATTAATAGTTTCTTTTTAGCTTTCTCTCTTTTTTATTTTTTATTTTTATTTTTTGAGATGGAGTCTCACTCTGTTGCCCAGGCTGGAGTGCAGCGGCGCAATCTAGGGTCACTGCAACCTCGCCTCCTGGGTTCAAGTGATTCTCCTGCCTCAGCCTCCTGAGTACCTGGGATTACAGGCATGTACCACCACACCCGGCTAACTTTTGCTTTTTTAGTAGAGATGGGGTTTCGCCATGTTGGCCAGGCTGGTCTCAAACTCCTGACCTCAAGCAATCCGCCCACCTCAGCCTCCCAAACTGCTGGGATTACAGGCGTGAGCCACCATGCCTGGCTTAGCTTTCTATCTTGATGATGAAAATGGATATACAGTTATCAGAATCCACACTGAAAAGAAAATGTCCCTGAGGGTCTGTTAGAATTTATTCTGCATCTTAAATTTATATCGTAAGTCTCTTCTCATCATGTACTAAGTAAGGAATGTGGGGAACAGAACTTTCTAACTGGCTCAGGCAAACGTATTTCAGAATGATTCTACTTTGCAGTTTGTTTCCCCTGTCAACTTCTAATCTTTCAAAGAACGAAGGACAGTTAAATATATGTTTATTCATAAGAGTAGAACACTCTCTTCTAATTTTTTCTCTAGCATAATATATCTTCATTTAACAACATTTGGTACTGGATTACTTTCTCAGCCAAGGAAAACTATGATAAAAAGATGCAGGAACCAGATAGATCATGGTCATATTCCAGAGCCATGTGGCCCCGATGCTATTTCTGGTCTAGTTACTAGTTAGCCATTTTACATGTTATCAATGTTATCAAGATCAAGGATCAAGAATATTCTTACATTCCTGTATAAAGCATGTCCATTTGGTTTGAAAATATCAGATTGAAATTTCACTAGTTGCTTCTAATTAATGAGGTCATATTAAGCGTCCAGAAATCTGTGATCCTAAATACCACAAAGGGGTGAGGTTGGCCCACAATGACACTATTGGGACTAAAAAAGTCTAATCAGAGGAGATTGGATTATAGAAGGCAGAGGGAAGAAAAACAGGTGGTAAATGAGAAGGAAAATCTAATCATGAAAACAACAAAAAAAAATGGAGTTAAAGAATGAAAGAAAACAAGAAGACAGTCTTATTCAATGTTTTTGAGGTGAGGAAGAAAATGTGGCCACAGATTACCACTATAAAATCTCCCCACCCCACTGACCCCCTCCATAAATAACTAAATTATTCTTTGGGAGTAAAGAATGAGAGTGAGGTGGGAGCAGTAATTCATATAAATCGAGCTTGCTTGAATTTGGAAAATTCTTCCTTCTTTAGGTTTTAAAGTGACAGAAGTGGTAATGAGTTTTTTTTTGTTTTTTTATTTTTTTTTTAAAAAAAAGCTTATTTTGCAGTTAAGGTCATTTGACTTGCCTTTTGAAATGAATGCACTCCCATATGATATTAACATATTTAAGCTCAGAACAGTGAGATATTAGATTTAATTAAAAGAATCTACATTGCTTATGTAAGCCTTATAAGCCTTAAAGTTTGTTTGTTTTTTTTTTTGTTTTTGTTTTTTTTTTTTTTAAGATACAGGGTCTCACTTTGTCATCCAGGCTAGAGTATGGTGGCACAATCATAGCTCGCTGCATCCTCAAGCTCCTGGGTTCCAGGGATCCTCTTGCCTCAGCCTCCTGAGTGGCTGGGATTATAGGCATGTACCACTACACCTGGCTAAGTTTTTATTTTTAGTAGAGGTGGAGGTTTCGGTATGTTGCCCAGGCTGGCCTTCAACTGCTGGCCTCAAGCAATCCTCCTGTCTTGGCCTCCCAAAGTGCTAGGATTACAAGTGTGAGCCACTGCACCCAGCCTAATTTATCTTGTTTCTAGTTTCTAGTTATATGTTTTTTTTTTGCCCACGCTGGAGTGGAGTGGCATGATCTCGGCTCACTGCAACGTCTGCCTCCTGGGTTCAAGCTATTCTCCTGCCTCAGCCTCCTAAGTAACTGGGATTAGAGGTCCATGCCACCACGCCCAGCTGTTTTTGTATTTTTAGTAGATGCGGGGTTTCACCATGTTGCCCAGGCTGGTCTTGAACTCCTGACCTCAAGTGATCCACCTGCCTTGGCCTCTCAAAGGGCTGGGATTACAGGCATGAGCCACCATGCCCAGCCATATGTCTTAACCCAGCATCTATCATATGATCCTCAGAATGAAAGCTTCCTTAGATTTTGTACCCGAATTGCCTTCTCTTGCTGCAGCCTAGTTTTGGCTCCAGCAATTCAGTAAAAGTAGTTCTACTGAGGTCCAGTATCATACAATCCAAATAGCTCCTTGATGGTCTTGCTTGGGTCAAGGAAACTTTGGGCTCTATGGTAAAATAGTGGAATTCCTTTAGGAATCTCTCCATCTTCATAGATATTATTTTTCACAAGTGAACTGTAGGAAAGTACCAAGTTTACAGTTAGATTTTCTGAAGAGAACATTAAGTCCAACTATTCTATGTTTTCAGACAATACTGTTTTAGAATCTCCACATTTTCTAGACTCCATGATGGTTAATCATAAGGTACTTAAGTTACATTATTTTTTAAAAACATACCATTGGTTGAAAGGCACACTTGAAAAGTGCTAATGGAAAAACCTCATTATAAGAACAGGAATAATCTCTTATCAACTTATTCAGAGAAAATTTATAATCATAATGTTTTAACTCCGGAAATCATTTAATTGTGCAAACAGGTTATCCAGTGGTAGAGACAATGCTTTTAACTTTTAAACCAGAATAAAATAACAGGTTTTATTTTCTTCCATAAATAGGCAATAAGTTTGTTTTTAACTTAAGGTCTTTGAATCCACTTGTTTCAAAGTTAACAAATGAATGTCCAGAGAGGACACTAACTGTATCTGTACTGCTTCAACTAATGCTCCTGAAGTGTGAGATACTCCAGAAACAGAATGTTTCCATAGCTCTAAGACAAATAGTAAAATGAGGTAAATGTTTAAAGTGCTCACGATTGGACTGCATTCTGGCTAGATTCCAGGTGTACCTGGTGGGCTTTGTGTAACTTGAACTAGCATGCTATGAAATAGTACTGATATTTGAGTTGACTAAAATGGCAAATCTTCTGAATAATAAAGAAGACTGAATACTCATATAGATTCAGGAGTTGCTTATATGGTTATCAACAGAGGAGATAAAAGAATGGATGACTAATTTAATCACTTTGGACAGCATGGAAAGGAACTTTTATGAAAAATCCATCTAGTAAGTGTGTTTGTTTTGTTTTCTTTCTTTGCCCAGATTAAGAATTTGGACCCAAAATTTATCTGCATTATCTTTCCTGCTGAGGATTTACTTTTAGGTGGGGCTTCAGATGTCCTCTCAGCACTCACTTTTGACAATGAATGAACTAGAAAGTTTTCCCATCTATTGCTTTTTTAGTTGGAATTCTATATTCACATATTTGATACACAGCTATAAAAAATGCCATCTAACTTATTGACATAGAGAAGAATGTGAACAAGAGAGCAAATGCAAAATAAATGTGGACTTGAGGTTCTGCTTTTCCTTTTATAGGAGAGAGACTAAATGAGGTTTATTCAAAGAATCTTCTAAAATTTCAAATTACTAGATGATGGAGAGAGTCAATTCTTTGAAAACTCTTCACACCTATTAATAACTTTTAAATGTAAAGAATTCCTGTATTTATATTTATAAATTATATTTGTTTATAAAATGTTATTACTGCCATCAGCTCATGTCAACTTTGTTAATATGCCTAAAATGTATTTAAGCATACACATTTCATAACAAAATACCCATCTCTGGATACAAAAGAGAATCCTGTTTATATTAGGACACTTCTTACATATAACATTCTTTTGTTTATACATACCGTAGTGACTGTCAACTGAATATGCACATCCATTTTTTTTGTTCAAATTTTTAAATGTTGGCTATAAAAAAAAAAACCACAGCCCCCACAAATTGCATTCTTAATCTTCTCAGCTACACTGTTTACTGTAACAGCGTCTAAGTGCCTGCAACATCATAAGCCTTCTATAGCTATGTGCTGAAGAAATGAGTAGTCGTTTGTACACTTTAACATCTATGTACAATAGGTAGCTCACCTGGCTTGCTGCAGAAGGACTTGCACAATTCTTCCGGTAACATGCCAACATATGGGCAGTCTGATTAACTAGAATTTCCCGGATGACCTTCAAAGGCTGGTGGAGAACTGCTTTAAAAGCTACGTGCACAAAACAATGAAAAGGACATGAGTTTTAGCTCAGACACTGATCTCTTCAAATAATCAAACAAAAAAGAACAAGTTGCTATTATCTTCAGACCACCCAGCAAGAATAATAGCATTTAAATCTGTTCAAGTCATTTGCTAATGGTCTCCTCTTGACTAAATATGATGATCTAACTAATGGAGAACATTGGCCTACCTACAGCAAAAGGTTATATTGGCCAGATTTACCTTCAGAATATTAGAATTGTACACACAGAAAAAAAGACAGGCCAATTTGTCATTTTTTGATGTCCTGAATTCTTACGGGCTGGATTGCTACCTTTTCCAAACTTTAGTGTAGAATTTCTCAAGGAAAGCCAAAGAAAATTCCACCTTGGGCCCATTCTATTTCATAGTTATCATGGTATGGATAAGCAAGTTTAGTCTAACATTAGAGATGGTCTCCGTCCATTAACCCAATGTGTCAGAGGGCATGATCATGTACCATAATAAGGGTCTAAGCATCATATTCCTAAATTTCAACTCAGACTGCCACCCCAGAAGTTAACTTTAAGTAAGCCTGTATAGCCAGGCCCTGAACTGAGTTATGTCACTTATTAATTTAGAGTTAGGAATGCTGAGTATTCTCTCTCAGCCTTTGCTTTTATTAGTTCTGAATTTACCCACCATAAGGTTGCAAAACTACAGTGCTTTTTAGCTACTGACATATCTTGACTGAATTACTAAGCAAGGTTTACTGAACCTCAGGATTGGCAAAGTGTTACCTGACTTGGCAAAGAAGTTGATAAGAGCATCTGTCTCACAGCTCTTATAAAGATCAGCTAGCTGGGAGCTGCAGTTTAAGCCAAGATTGTGAATCCGAAGTCTTCTTTGACCACTGATTGTCGTGTAAAGCACAGCACACTGTAGAAGCAACATTGAGGTCACATGTTTTTCTGATTAACATATCCACCCAAGCTAACTTGATCTTACCTGCATTTACAAGACACTGTGTACAGACAGATAAAAGACCTCTAACTATTTTTCCACAGTTTTTTTTCTATTATTGTTAAAGAATGAACAACAGGATGTATGGGAGAATAATGACCCATTCATTTGCTGGGTTTCAATGTGGCACTTCACTGGTTTAAATTGTTGAGTGATTCACATGTAAATATCTATTTCACATTTCTACAACTAGTCTGCATTTTTCATAGCTCATGTTTTATTACCAGGGATCCAGGTCCAGAAACAATACCCTCACGTGCTCAGAGCCCTACTCAAGGCTCACTTTCTTAAAAACATACAACTAGCTTTCACAATGGACTTAGGTCTTATGCTGATGATATACATTTGAAGAATGCATAGATAGAAGCACTTCACCAAATATATGTGATTAAAAAATAAACTTTAATTAAAAGTTCTTCCTCAACCTAATGCCAGCCTCTCTTCATCCTTTAAAGATGATGCTAATGTTTGGAAACTATGACCATGTGTATCTAGTGGTCATAGTTTTTCTTGTTTT
This sequence comes from Gorilla gorilla gorilla, assembly GCF_029281585.2. Classification (NCBI taxonomy): domain Eukaryota; kingdom Metazoa; phylum Chordata; class Mammalia; order Primates; family Hominidae; genus Gorilla; species Gorilla gorilla. The sequence continues at coordinate 138,904,343 of NC_073227.2, forward strand.
AATTCAAAGTCTCTATGGCTTCTAGTTAGTTTCACTTTAAACAAAGCCAAATCCTATTCCACTTGCTTAACATTACGGACTGAACTGTGGCTCCTCAAATGTCCTAACCCCCTAGTACCTAAGTATTTGGAGATGAGGTCTTTAAAGAGGTAAATTATTAATTAATTAATTTTATAATTATATAATTTAATTAATTGTATAATTAATTAATTAATAATTAAAAATTAATTAAAATGAGTTCATTAGAGTGCACCCTAATTCACTATGACTGGTGTCCTTATAAGAGGAAAAACTTTGGATATAGACATGTAACAGAGGGAAGATGATGTGAAGACACAGGGAGAAGAAAACCATCTACAAACCAAGGACAGGGGCCTGGAACAGATCCTTCCCTCTAGGCCCTCAGAAACCTTGATCTTGGAATTCCAGCCTCCAGAACTGTGAGAAAATAAATTTCTGTTGTTTAAGCTGCTTATTCTGTAGTGTTTGTTATAGCAGCCCTAGCAAATTAATATTCATATGGTAGATGTGAATAGGTGCTGAAGCCTAACAGAAGTGAATACCGTTGGAAGTTTGCTGATGCCTGTGATACTTACCACAAATTTGCTGGACTTGCATGCAATGACACATAATTGTCACTTCATATAAGTAGCAAATATGAATGAGTATGGAGAAACCTCCCAACTGTGTGTTCTAATCTACTGACTTTTGACTTTGGAGAAAGAGAGTTGAATTTTTTTATGAAGAGACTAACACATTTGATGGTATTTCAGTCTCCCCACTGATCATTGTCGGCAACAAACTTAAATTTAACAAAAGGTGGGAATAAACTTTCAATCACCTGGATTAAGGCTCCACTGTCTTCACTGAGTTTGTCATCGTGCTTGAACTCCACGGTCACTGCCTTGTCACAATCGATGGCAGCCATTTCTATATCGGTGGTGTTGTTCATCAAGATTCCACCAAAGAAATCAGTGGCTCTGAAACCTAAAGATAAGGGAAAAAGGAAAATTTTGCTTCTCTTTATTCTACTGTTATTTTCTTTGTTGGCCTGTTATTAATTTGAAAAAGAAACAATTATTCAAGAGAGACCCGAAGAATTGTATAAATGATAATTACCTGTGCTGGTACGAACCCTCATAATAGCATCAAAGCCTATTTTCTTTTCAATATCATTTCTGAGGTCGTTCAAAAATTGTTGTCTATCCAAGTGCATCTAAAAAAATAAAGTCTAATCAATGTCCACCAGATGGCAGTAAAATACTTAAAATAACGTTCTCATTTTAATCCTGAGTTATAATAATTATTTTTAAAATCCTGATTTAGCACGTTTTTGTTATTATATATTATGCTTCTTTGGTTAAAGAAAATATAGCATTTTTGGACAGTGTTTCTTAACTTTTGAAACTAAAATCTATTATTTTCTTTCATTTTAACACTTGGATGAGAAAATCGGTTATTAATTGCAAATGGGAAAATGAAGAGAGCATAAGTGATCCACTCAGTGGCTTAGGGTTAGAGACAAGGTTAAGACCCAATGTATAATACCCGTTTAATGAGGCTACGGAAAGACCTTGCAATTGGGGCTTTTTAAATCTGACCACATTCAGAGCTTTGTGAAGCTATGTCAGGGAAAGTAGAAACCCCTTCTCCTAGCCCTGTTAACTACTCTACGATCACCGTATTTCTGAAAACTGTCCACATTCCACAACTAAGCAACATTTATATAATATGCACATGTGCACAATACTGAGCTCAGAGGTCACCCAAGAGAGGAAACAAACTAGCTGAGCTTCTAAAGCTTCTCATCTGTCAGTGAAACTCTTCAGGAAATTCTCACTACTACTTGACACATAGGAGAGACACTGACACACACATCTCATCCCTTCCCCCCAGTCCCAAACACGAAGGGAATGAAGGAGGAAAGGAAAGAGGGAGATCACAGACACAATCTTTACAATAATCCCTTCAGTTGCTTACATACAACTGGGTGGTGCCTGCATAGTTCTTGACCATCATTTTTATCTTACAATGTTATTGAATGGAAAAGACTATTAAAATTTGTATTGTTGAAGATGAGAAAGAAATGCTACGGCAGGATTCAGTTTTGCAACAACTGGAGTAAACACAAACAACTGAATGGCAGCATAGGCAACATTAACACTGTTTTATTATAAAATATTTTACTGCCTGTTTACATCTTATTGGCTTTTCCTCTGCTGCATTATAACATTTCTTTTTTAGTAACATTGAAAGAATCAGTAACAATTATGGATACACTGAGGTACAAGTAAATATCCTTTTATATCAGAAATGACATGGGGTTGGCACGTAACTCAAAAACTTAAATAGAAAAAAAAAAGTAATAAGCCTGCATGATTACACCACAGAGCACCCCCTGCCTACACATCACTTGGTAGGCTGCTCTTTGAAGCCAAGTCACTACCATGTAGATGATCACACCAGTACATAGCAAAGGACCTAGCAAGAACCCCAGTACAATTCACATATGCCAGGAATGGAAGATGATAAAGTCCTTTTTGGAAAAGTTGGGGGGAAAAGCTTCTGATGAAATTTATCCCCCTAACTGGAAAAGGAGCTAAAATTGATTAGCATGGTAGGCTTCATGTACCTCAATACCCAGAATGTGGGTAGAATCAGTAAGGGTTAGAATTCTGTATGATTATTAAGAGTTTATTTTCTAGAGTGTACCTGAAAAAACATACTTTTATCCAGAAGTCTTAGAAAGAGTTGTTAAAGCTTTTTCAATTTTATTTCATTTACAATCTTTGGTCTTATCAAGTCCCTTAGTTTATAAATAAATATGTAACTAGTCTCTATTCATAATTTTATTGATGATTAATAAAAATAGATGATGACTAACATTTGTCATTTATGTTGGAGAATACACCTTCCCAGTCCATGCCTCCATGCCTGCCCAGGCACACACATTAGAGGCACACCCCTGACCCCTTCTCCTTAGGTGACGGGGAGTGACTCATCTGATTAATAAGTTTGGGAAAAGGAACTGGGTGGGCACAGCTCAGCCTCTTCTGGGTCCTCTTCATAGGAAGGCAGCTTGCCTGCAGGAGGCACATATTTTCTGTCCCTCAATACAGTGTTTTTTCAAGGCACAGGGGTACACAGGAGAAACTCAAATCGTGCCCACTCTGTGCCGGGGTGTATAAGTTTGTCAAATTCAGGGGTGAATCAGCAAGCCCACTTGCCTGCAGACTCAGGTCCATTATAGTGCTGACATTTTGATTGTCTCTTGAATATCTCTCTCAATCAGGCTTGGAAAAGAGAAGTGTAATGAACTGATCCCTAAAATCCCAATAATTTAAAACAAATATGCAGTCACTTTTAAAAATATCTTAAGTATATTTTACATAAAATATATTTTTCTCCATTATGAAAGCTCACATTGATATTTAACTCTGAGGATGAATGAGCTCATTCTATCACCAAACACTTAGGAAGTATGGAATTGCTGAACCATAAATATATATGGTTCCTATATATATACACACACACACACACACACCCACACACACACACACACACACAGTCGTCTCTCGTTATCTGTGAGGGATCTGTTCCAGAACCTCCCACAGATACCAAACTCCACCAGATGCTCAAGTCCCTGACATAAAATGGCATATTTGCATATAACCTACACACATTTTACATATCCCTTAAATCACCTGTAGGTTACTTATTTTTAAATTTTTTGTAGAGACAGGGTCTTGCTATGTAGCCCAGGCTGATTTTGAACTCCCGCCCTCATGTGATCTTCCCACCTCAACCTCTCAAAGCACTGGGATTACAGGCATTGGGCCACTGTGCCCTGCCTACGTTACTTGTAATACCCAATACAATGTGAACGTTATGTAAATAATTGTTATCCTATTGGGGATAATGACAAGAAAAAAGTCTGTACATATTCAGTATAATGCAATATTTGGTTCTGAGTATTTTTGATCCGAGGTTGGTTGAAGCCAAGAAGCAGAACTCTCCTTATAAAAAGGACCAACGGTATACTTTGTTTTCCATCTGCTCTTGAATTTATATGTGTCATATACCCACCAGGGAACACAGCTTTTTAAACCTATAATCTAAACAACAAAATTAAAATGGGAGTAGAAGACCAAGGTGAACAAATTGCTGGCATTTACCTGGAAATTGTTGTATTTGTAAAGGGTTCCTCCAGTGAGCTGAGGAACCAGCCCCAGCGAGGCCACGTCCACATACTGACTAGGAAAGAGGAAGAGTGTCACAGAGCAGCCGTGAGCCACGCAGTCCTTGGCCAATGAGTCATAGACATTTGTTTGGGGCTGGAAAAGTATCTGGAAAAAAGATGCAAAAAAAGAAAAAATAAAAATTACAAAATGTTTTTGGTTTAAATTTTAAATTTCTATTGAATTCTTATTGAATTTTCAAAATGGAAAAATAGAGATTTTCCCGTTAAGTGAACTGGGCTGAAGAAACACACTGTGGTCATCATCAGTGCAGTGGCCACCTGCTGAGCACCCAGTCGGTGCCAGGTCCGTGCTGTGTGAAATAATTGTGTGTTTAATTTTATTTGATACTCCATCAATCCTAATGGAGCTGATACTGCAGCCCTTACTTTACAGACTTAGATGAGGCAACTTGTGTGTTGCCGTGTAACCACTAGTTGGGTCCCTATATCCATAGCCTTATCCTTCCCACAGACATTCCCCTCACTGCTACACTGTCAGAGGTTTTAGGTGAAGGCATATTTTGAGAACCCCACACCTGTACTTCATGCCTCAGGCCTCTGCCGCCAAGGGAAGAGTTTGCCTAACATGGTAAAACTCCTGACCTCGTAATCCACCTGCCTTGGCCTCCCAAAGTGCTGGGATTACAGGCATGAGCCACCGTGCCCAGCCTGGGGCCTTATTTTAATTTACATATTTCAGACATCGGTTTTTCTAGGAATATAAAATATTTTAAGTTGTCTGTAATCCAAAATATTCCTGTAATATGCAATGCCCTGGACTTAATTTATGAGATTTAGTTTCTCCCCTTTTTTCTTACATGAAGAACACACTGCCTCTTTAACTCCTCTTAATAATTGACATATGGATACTCAAAGAGTTACAAAGTACCTTCTCTTTGTCTGTATTAACCAGTTTTTTGTCATCTCTGTTTTTGAGCTTCCCTGGTGCTTCAGCAGTTGGCAAGGAAGAATGGAAAATGAACAGCTTCCCAGGACAGTCTGCTGCCTAAAAAAAAAAACCCAAAAACCCACAGAAAATGCCGTGAGTAGGAACATTTTAAGAGAATCAGAAAATAAAATATAAGTTCTTTCTATGAGCTAAGCACTATATTCATTTAATTTAATCCTCATAATAACCTTTGTGTCCTTGGGCAGGTACTATTCTATTTTACAGATTAGAAAACTGAGGCTGAGAGAGGACAAGCCAAAAGTCATAAAATCTGTAAATGAAAGAGAGCCAACATTTAAAGATAGGTCTGTGTATCATTAACGCTTTAAAAAAACTATTAAAATGATGTGTTACGACGAAATACTTTCTTATTTAGCCTACAGTATAGTCTTTCAGGACCAGGTAAATCCCATAATGTAAAGTAGATGGTAGAATTCCCAGGATGGTGATGCAAGAGAAGTTCTTATTTCAAATCTTCAGTAAACATGGATTAAAGCTACAGTGGTATTTTGAGGAAGAATGCATAAGAACGTAGTGGTGGTGTGGCAACAGAAGACAACTGGAACCAGCTATGAGGCATGATGCCAAAAGGAAAAGTGTGGGATCAAGATTATATATCTGTAGTCTCTGGGAAGCAACAAAAAGAAGAGTCAAAGCTCCATGACAGTCAAGTCAGCATTAAGAATCAAGATTTAAAATTTTATTTAAGGAGCTAAGAAGTAACCTACTAAGCAAAATTTCCTGGAATTAAGTATGATTCAATATATTGTCCTTCCAACCCCTGCCTTTTTCCAAGCCATACTGCACACTGCTCCAGAGCACTGCCTCTGAAGTGAAGACAATAGCTCTGATCAGGTGTGTGGCTTTTATCCTTACGAATCCTGAAGAGCTGAGCACAGTAGCTCACGCCTGTAATCCCAACACCTTGGGAGGCCAATGCAGGAGGACTGCTTGAACCCAGGAGTTTGAGACCAGCCCAGGCAACATAGTGAGACTCTTGTCTCTACAAAAATAAAAAGACTAGCTGAGCATGGTGGTGCATGCTTGTAGTCTCAGCTACTCAGGAGGCTGAGGTGAGAGGATTGCTTAAGCCTAGGAGTTTGAGGCTGCAGTGAGCTATGATCATGCCACTGCACTCCAGCCTAGGTGACAGCAAGATCCTGTCTCAAACAAAGGAAGAAAAGGAGGAAAGAAGGAAGGAAGGAGGGAGGGGAGGTTGGGGGAGGGAGGGAGGGAGGGAAGGCATCCTGAAGGCTTTCTAGTACAGGATAACGTCCACAGTCCTTTATCTGGGTGGGAGCAGGAAGGGTTCACAGTGAGATGAGCTGCTTCCAACATTTATTGCATGCAGCTCTGTGCCAGGCTCTTCACATGTTATTTTCTTTAACACTCACAACCTTGTTCAGCAGGTACTACTGTTTGCATTTTAAGAATAGGAAAACTGAGACTCATCCAATTTGCCCCAGGTCACACAAACAGTAAATGATAGCTTCAAAGGCCCTTTGAAGTTGAGTCTGAATCTATCTTTCCAGTCTTATTTCCAACATGTCTTTACCCCTGACATCTGCTTGCACTGGAAGTTTTAGCCACACAAGCTTCTTGCTTTCCTGGGATACACCACATGCTTTACACACCTCCATATCTGTGCACATTCTGTTCCCTTGGCCTGGAATCCATTTCTCCAGCTCTCTGCCTGCAGCTGTTATTTGCAAAGGCACAGTGTGCCTGGCTCAGTTGCAAGATGTGCAGTAAGTGCTACTAATAATAAGGTACTTAGGTTTGTGAATAGCTCTCTTAAAAACAAAGAGAGAGAATTCAAGGTCAGTCCTGTCCCAATGTCTCTCTCAGTGAGTGACATTCTAAGCTCTGTGGAGTGGGTCAGAGAGGTGAAGACACAGCTGACACACTGAGAAGGGGTGTAACCTGGGGCCTGCTGTCTTGTCTCTGCTATGGCCAGTAGTGAGCAAAAATTTGTGTGCTGTCATCTTATTGTTGCATATGTCTTCCACCGAAAATTATTGATAGATGCAGCATTAATAAGAACACAAGGATAAATGAAGAAGCACATGTACGAATCTACAGGTATATGTACGCTGCATAGGAGAAAGAGACTAGCAAGGTTTTGGCCAGTAAAGACACATGAGCTCCAATGACCAAATCAGAGTAAAATTTACAGTAATATTGATTATAAAATGTTAAGCATGTTGAAAAAACTGAAATTCTATGACTGTGAATTTATCATTTCTGTAGCTTTTTTTTTTTTTTTTTTGAGATGAAGTTTTGCTCTTGTTGCCCCAGGGTGGAGTGCAATGGTGTGATCTCGGTTCACCACAACCTCTGCCTCCTGGGTTCAAGCGATTCTTCTGCCTCAGCCTCCCAAGTAACTGGGATTACAGACATGCGCCACCACGCCCAGCTAATTTTGTATTTTTAGTAGAAATGGGGCTTCTCCATGTTGGTCAGGCTGGTCTCGAACTCCCAACCTCAGGTGATCCACCCACCTTGGCCTCCCAAAATGCTGGGATTACAGGTGTAAGCCACCATGCCCAGGCCTGTAGCTTTTATTATTATAAAAATACTTTAAAAAAAATTCAAATATCAAAGAGGATATAAAGCTTTAAAAAAAAGTCTACCTTCTCCTCAACTTTTCTTGCCTGGCCCACCCAATTCCCCTAAGGCATTCACTGTCAAAAATTCTATTCATTTAGACATTCTCTACTCATATTAATACTGCCGTTTTATACTATAGCAGTAAAGAACATGGGTCCCACCTGCCATGATCAGAATCAGCCATTTTATTATCCAAATGACATTGGACAAATTATTTAACTTCTCTAATTCTCAATTATCCCATGACATAGGCAATACATTAAACTACACAAAATATTGTTGGGAGAATTCCATCATCCAGTACACAGTATTAATCATAATTAAACATACTTGACTGTCTTGTTAATATTACCTATAGTAGGCCGGGCGTGGTGGCTCAGGCCTGTAATCCCAGCACTTTGGGAGGCCCAGGCTGGCAGATCACAAGGTCAGGAGATCAAGATCATCCTGCCTAACACGGTGAAACCCCATCTCTACTAAAAATACAAAAAATTAGCCGGGCGTGGTGGCACACATCTATAGTCCCAGCTACTTGGGAGGGTGAGGCAGGAGCATCACTTGAACCTAGGAGGCGGAGGTTGCAGTGAGCCGAGATCATGCCACTGCACTCCACCCTGGGTGACAGAATTAGACTCCATCTCAAAAAAAAAAGAAAATTACCTATAGTAAAACTCTGAGGGAAAAAAAAATCAGGGCCCACTAGGAAAAAAGGTCTATATTGTTTAAAAGTCATATTTATTTTTTCCTTATAAAATGGTTAATTCTAGATCCATAATTTCATAAACACACAATTATATAGTCTTTTATAAGTAGCAAATTAATAAAAGATAAAGCTCCTATGTATTAAATGTTCTATTCCCTACAAAAATTTATGTTTTCACCAAAGCCTGACTCTGCCTATAGGAGCGAGTCATACAGAATTAATGAATGCCATATATCACTCTTAACATGGCAGAAAACAGGTTGAGAGAGGCTGGCTTGGAGAACTCATAGTCTGAAATTCAGCTCTGACACCCTTTCCTCTGAAAGACAAGTTATTAACACCCTCGACAGAGCTTATTATCTCTACCTGCTTTTTTTTTTAATAGAAAAGACTATCCTAGAATTAATGACATTTGTATCACAACTTTAAGTATCCAACTGTCTTCTCCTGTAGATCAAGGGCTCCCTGAAAAGGAAGGACCTTGATTTTGTGTTTCTCCAACCCCCACTGAGACTACCACCTTCCATTCTATGGTGCTCCATAAACCTTTGTGCAAGGAGCATTGTTTGTGATGCATTCCCCTGCAATCACACTTAGGTACGTATTATGGATAATTTACAGATAAACTCCCCCCAATTCATCATGTATTTTAAGAATAACCACTAAAGGCCATTTTCTTCCAATTTTTTTTTCTTTTTTTTTTTTTTTTTGCCAAATCTTACCCCCAATTTTATGGTGGAAATAATAGCTAACTCAGAAAACTGTTCTTTGGCCAAGTTAAAAGACAATGCCAGCAATTCATGTATAGTTGAGTTATGAAGGTCAGATTTTGAAATAAATGCAGATTTTGAAAGACTATGTGGGGAAAAAAATGCTACGAGTACAAGATGCTGTGGACATGGAAGCATTTACAACAGAAAAGAGTGCACTGAAGCCTTTAGCTGGATATTTCAAGGACTTTTCAAAAGGACGCATAAGAACTTTCCAAACAGTTGCTGTTTATCTTCATGACAAATTAGCACAATTTTTGGTTAGTTTTTGTCTACTCTGTTTGCTTCAAGAAGTTTACTACTACTGATTATATATAGATTTTACTTGGCATCTAGCTGATAGAAAATAAAGCTATAATTCAAATAGGGGAGTACTGTTCTGAAATGTTTTCACTTGAATACACAGTAAGAAAGCTTTCACTTTATGTTCTTTCCATTTCTACTCCCTGTGCACAGGGGATGAGACTCTCATCTCTGGTCTTCTGGGCAGAATATCCTGAGTTATCTGGCTGACCAGCCACAGTCCTGGGCTTTCCAAAGTTACTCTTTGCCCTTCTCCCACCCCCATTTAAAAAAATATAACCAACGAACATTATGTTTTGTATTACAGAGTTACATCTCTTCCAGCACACTGTAAGCAGCCTAGGGGCAGGGACAGCAGTGGAGCATCACGCAGCCTCTGCATGAAACTGGCATTGGGGAGAACAATGTTTACTTTGCCAGCAGGGACAGCAGTAACTGCCATTGACATTACGTTCAACAGTGTCACTTTGTAAAGATAGTTCCTTATCTATTTATAAAGAGTTATTTATCTTTTATAAAGATAGTTCATTCTACTTTGTAAGAACACTATTATACTACTCATTAAGTTTGTATTTATGAAGTTATCCTGAGTTGTTATATATTTAGATATTAGTTTCTTCTCATTTTTAAATGTCAAGGTAAAAATATGCATTACTATAACAATAAAATTGCAAATATAACAAAAAATAAGATGCAAAAGATATGAAGATACATCACATCGGCTGAAATGAGTTGGACTCTAGTAAACTGGCTGATGGCTGACTATACTGATTGCTGCAGTCGTTATACTGCATGAGCAACCGTGGAGAACATGGCTATTAAGAACATAGTGATTTTCATAATGCATCATAATTAGTATCAAATTTCAGATACATAGAATGCATGTACACAATTTGCTTTATATATTTTTTCTTTCTAAGCTGCCAAGCAGTCTCCAGACCTCTTGTGGACTGCCAATGTGGAAACCATTGTTGTAAGATAGCATTGCTCCCTTTTAGAAATGAAATATGGGGTTGAGCTGGAACTCTACGCTCAGATCCTGTGGAACCTTGGCTGTACAACTCTACTATGCTCTCTTAATTGGTGAAATATTAGCTAATGAATATCTACTCATCCTTCCTTTTACACACAAATCCATGAATGTAATATTATTCCCAGTCCTAACTTCTTAGAGTAGAAAGACTTGTAGGGTGATGTATGACTTATTGTGTACAGGAACATTTACATATGGATTTCTAGATACCTTACTGGAGGAGAGAAGAACAAAAACAACCCTTTCAAACTGAAATAGAAGATATTTGTTTGTAGTAACGTGGAATAAAACAAATTCCTTTCTTTCTGAAGACCAACCAATTATTATTTGTTTGCTTCTGTTAGGTGAGCCTTAATATCTTCAAGTTACTTTATAATATTTGTTATTAATTTTATGTTAAATTGACATATATTCTGAGATTTTTTGAGTGATATCCACAATAGTCTTTGATCCCATAAATGAATACTCTTGCAGATTAAAAAAACCCAAGCAAGAATCACTGTCTTAGAACCAAGTTATACATTTAGATATAAAATTATGTGGGAAGTGTTTCATAAACTCAGTTCTGTAATACAGTTGTTGCTGTTTTTGTTATTATTACTAAGCATTTTATGTTAAAAGTTAATTTAAATTTAACTTTAATAACAACATTTTAAAATTAATTTTAGAAACTAGCTGTCAGGGCCAAAGTGGTTTGACTCTTGTGTTAAGGTAATGATGATGATTTAGAGTGAGGGCTTTTTTTTTTTTTTTTTTTTTTGAGATGTAGTTTCGCTGTTGTTGCCCAGGCTGGAGTGCAATGGCACAATCTTGGCTCACCACAACCTCTGCCTCCCGGGTTCAAGCGATTCTCCCACCTCAGCCTCCCAAGTAGCTGGGATTACAGGTATGTGCCACCACGCATGGCTAATTTTGTATTTTTAGTAGAGACGGGGTTTCTCCATGTTGGTCAGGCTGGACTCAAACTCCCAATTTCAGGTGGTCTGCCTGCCTCAGCCTCCCAAGGTGCTGGGATTACAGGCGTGAGAGTGAGTGCTTTTTAATCATTATGGCTTCTTCAGTTTACTGTCTTCATTACTATGAGAATGATCAGAGTCATTTTGGACTCAGCTTCCCAATTGGAGACATGGCCAACCTCTCATCTACTTCTGGCAATCAGCATTCACATCTCTGTCACTGACTGTCACAAGGCCTTGGCCTGTCATGTTTGAAAATCCCATGGCTGGGGAGGGTGATATGGGAATCTGGTAGTTCTGATATTGTTGGACTAATTTTAAAATAGACCATATAAAGTTCATATAAAAGCCAGAGGGAGGAGCTAAACTGGAAATCCTGGCAAAATGAGTTGCTCAGATGCTAACAGTGCTGGAATGGACACACTGGGAGCAATCTGTGGTTTTGGTCATTTCCTCCTGAGATTTGAGTGGAAGTTTGGAATAGCCTCTAGTGACCCACGTTTTAATGAAGACTGTCTTTTCTTTCATAAATGAAACTTTCTTATTTTTTGTCTCTCTGTTTTTAAAATTTATTTACTAGCAATTAGAAGTGGCTTCTTCTCACCTTTAGTGCTTCCATGCCAGCCTGGATGACAGGAGCAAAGACAGTCTCATTTTCATTAGAGTCTGCAAACATGTCTGGAATCTGGTCCAACAAACTATAAGACATGAGTAAACAAAAGGTTTGAAATGTTTAGCATATTTTAATAAACTTCAAGCAATAAATCACTGACATTTCAAGCCTAAACATATATGGTATTTATTTGACACCAACACCTATAGGTAATTTTTCCTTAGGAAATGATATCTTAGCGTGGCTTGGCACCAAAATCTATGATTTGAATGGAACATTTACAAAATCATTCTTTGTAGATATTTTTTCTATTCACTGCAATACTGATCTCTTAGACTATAAATTCTTGGAACAGTGGCTACATCTTCAGTTATTACCATCATCATTGAATACATTCATCCATATATAGGAAATAGCTCCCTTGCGATACCTTTCCAGAAAAAGAGGAAGAACCAATAGGGCTGAATGTGAACATTTAAAAAATTCTTAGATACTGGTCTATATTTAAAAATCTCTTAGATACTGGTCTATATTTAAAAAAGACAGACTTAACATAAATGATAGAGTTTTATAATCTGTGTCTTGAAACCCCCTTGCTAATGATAAAACAATGTATGATTGAATCAAAACACAGTGCAATTAAAGACAAACACCTGATTTACTTTTAAATTATAAAACACTTGATATTTACTTATGAATCACAGATTGGGATTCTTGATAGTTGACAAGGAAACCATCCAACAAAGGAACAAAGACTTCTCCAACATCAGTCACCACCATCATCTGAGGCTGGGCCAGATTACTCTTCACATTAAAGAAATGGAGAACTTTGTTATATGTGATAAAACCCACTCGAATTGCAGACGTCTCTTCTTGCTCTTCCCTGTAAGGAAAAAAAAAAAGTGTTTGAGATGCTTTATAAATTTAGATGAAAAGGAGGTTTCTATCTGAAATTCAGCAAGTGTGTCTTCTATAAAATACATAAAAACATGTTTAAAGTTTTTGTCTTACTTTCTGTTACCAAGTGTAAACAATACTAGTCACGGCAATGGGTGATAGGAGTTATTACAAAAATAAACAAACTGATAAGGAAAAAAATCCTCAAAATTCTAGGTAAAAATCAAGTAAACACTTGTTCATATTTCTGTAACATATTTATTTTCAATCTATAGAAAACAATGCTTTTTTCATGAATAAGCTAGGCTTCTTACATTCCTTATAAACAAGGCTCTCTCAAAAGTCACCAGAAGGTCAGAAGAACAAATGGAATATTTGAAGCAAGGGATGAGGAAGCCATACTCATATTACTAACAGGACAGCTGCTTTTATTGAGAAAACACTTGCTCCTCTTCTCTGATTCTTTTCTTACATATCAGAGAATCTCAACAGAAAATAGGCTAGATTTGGGGAACTATATACCTTATAAACACATAGTATAAATATATAAAATAAGTTACATTTATAAAATGACAGTGTAATTGTTATTAGGTGACCATTTATGATGGTCATGGCAAAGCACTAAAAAGCTCCAAAGCTCTAAAACTATAACAAAAAGTAGATTTTTTTTTTAAGGAATTCCAAAACGAGGCCTTAGTATTCCTGTAAGTATAAAGGCATGAATGTTCTCGTTCCAGTCTATAGTCTATAGTGAGTACCTTCAGAATTTCATGGTCTAAACTTAGTTTCATGTTTGTTGAGTGCATTGTACAGTCTATTTTTGTCTCCCCTAAAAGAAAACACGTAGATACTATTGATGCTGTTACTAATTTTCAATGGAGAATATTACATAGTGCTCAATGGTTAAAGAAAAGACACAAAACATACATGCCACTTTCTTTGACCATTAGATGTCAGCATAACTTATTTTGATTAAAGGACAACTTTTTTGAAAAGGAACCTGGTTTGCCCAGCTTCTAAATTTTGCATACGGCCTAAAGAGTTACTCGAGTACAAGGGAGAGGAAAACGGAAGTATCTAGATGGAAGTATCTCAAGTTCAAATTGCTGATTCTGCTGCAGACTTACCAATTTCTTTGATATGTCAACAGAGTACAGGCTGATAAGGTACTGACTCTGAACTGTGTTTTCTTCTCTACTTCCTTCACTAACTGAGGCTATTTGTTCTTCACTGGGCAGTTTAAATAGATTCTCATAATCTCTTCCAAAAGCACTTGGAAACTGTTTATATTCTGGACACTTGCAAAGCTTTCAGAAATGAGAATCCCTATTCTTTCTAACTACACATACAACAGACACTCACACACACCTCAATTATCCTAAATGGTGCAACTTTATGCAACTAACCACTATGCTATACTGAATCCATACTCACCCCAACCCCCACCCGATTTATTTGAATCTTACTCTTCAAAACCAAGTGCAAATTCTTCCTCCTCTGTGAAATCTCCCCGATGCTACCAATTAGAAGTCATTTCCTCTTCTAAACACTTATAAATCATTCTCATTGGGCTCTTAGCATAAGGTACCTTTTAGTCACAAGTCCTTGACTGCATGCTAATAAAGGACAGGACCCAAAGCTTATGTTATCTGTCCCCTGAGGGTCGAGTACAATGTGGGGAATTCGATATTTAACTGAGGATGATTATCATGATGGTGAAAAACTGGATTTGGGATGTCAAGTTAGAGCCCCAACTGATAACCCAATAGTATACATTTCTTCCCAACTCCAGTTTAGTGATGTCACCCTGATAGTTTAGAACCAGCCTGGCTAGAAGCACTGACACCATGGATTGAGCTAACACTACAAATTAAGGCTTTATTTTTTTGAGAGCTTACCAGCACACCACTAGTTAAGCTCCCATTTCCCAGTAAAACTTTTTATGACATTAGGTGAAAAATATCCCAGCAAATCACAAAGGGCTTTTATTCTCTTTTAATAGTTAATTTAGAATCAACTAAGGCAAAAGACATAAAAGAAAATCTACAGAGGAAAAACTAGATTACTATTTCCCATTGGATTTGGACATTTTCAAGTGACGGGAAAGGAGTATCCTGGGATTCACAGGGTTCACTTAAGATCTAAATTAACATTTTTTAAAAGCATCTAATCAGAACATCCTACATTATTGCAAAATATTAGTACTGGTCTCCATGGGAACTTTTTTTTATTTGTTTGAGAAACAGAACTGTCCTAAAATTTTCTTCAACGGTATAACTGCCTTATTAAATCATATCCAGAAGAAAACTAATTTTCAGCCTCTCCTTCCTATTAATTCTAGACATGTTTTGTGAAGTTATATAAGAGATTTCATAAAGACTAATACGTTGATGTTCTTTTTTTCAATGATTACTTCTCTCAATGCTTGACCCATCATCATTTTAATGGAATGAACCTGACAGAGCAATACTGAAGACATTGGTAACTAGATGAACCAGAAAATTTTAAGATCAAGCATTTGGAACATTTTAGTTACAGCAGCATTAAAAACAAACAGACAAAAAAAAAAAAAAAGGCAAAATAACTAAAGAGCTTGATCTGAATAACAGATGAAACATTTCAAATCTTTTCCTTCCTGTTCCAGAGAAGTCAGAAAAGTCTGGCGACCTTGAGAGGCCAAAGGTATAAATTCAAAGTTAAATAGTAAAGAATGAGGCCTTCCTTTTTCAAAAGATCAGCTAAGAGATTAACACACTCTAAGATGTTAATCAAGACTTCAGACTGTGCTTTTTAAAAAGCTGTTTGGCAAGTAGATCAAATTGATGACAATCTTACCTTAAAAAAAATAAAGTTACGCATATGCACAGCCCAAAATAAATTTCAGGGGAGAAGAAACAACCAGATTTGTTTTAAAAGATAAAGTAGAAAAAGGTAATTGGCTTGAATAAAATCTTTTAAAAGAGAGATCGGAATAGTGGCAGAGAATAACCAACAGTATCCTTTTATTTTTTCCTCCTATCTTTTGCCAAAGTCACACATCTGTGCTCCAATGGTACATAAAGTTATAATGACACCAAAGGAAAGAGTGTGATTTCATAACTTATATCAACAGGCTATTAGCTTCATATCACCAGCGCTGATAAGGAACAAGGGACTGGTGAAGTAACTGTCTAGGATAATAGATTAGCCTAAGTTGAACCAGTTTGAGAGAAGGAAAAGAGAGAAAGACCATTTCCAGCAATTAGAGTAGTTTTCTTTCATGCTAATCAAGTTCAAATTCAGATTAAACCAACCCCATGAGAGAGTTCTGTAATAAAATACATCATATTCAGCAGAAAATCCATACTTCTCAAGTTTCCTTAAGAATAGGGTAAGGGAAACTACAGTCACAAACACATCTGCAGGCATCAGACGCCTTTCTTATGCCACCATCTTCAACTTGCTCCCAGCTCATTCTTCATTTTAGAATTTAGTTTGAAATTGCCTCGGTGTTTTTTAAACATCCCCACTGCTTTTCCAAACCATCTTCGAAAATATTATGACTTCAGCTTCACAGATACAAACAAAACCACTCCTGGGAGGTCCAGAGTTCATTTGTCTGAGCCTCACATCTCCCAAAGCACCAGTCATATGTGCAAAGAATACAGAGGAATGGGCACCCAAAGATTCATGGAGCTCTAAGGGCTGAAGCCAACAACCCACCCTCCAGAAAAACATCCTTTTCCAGAACAAAGATTGTTGATGTTCAGGGAGACAGGTTGCGGGTGGGACACGTAGGGACTAGGTTACAGACAACATTTCCCAGCCTGTTCATATTTCCTCGCATGAGGGATGGCATTCTCCCTGCTCATGAATCTCCTTACTAGATGTTATTCCTCATCCTAAACAACTAGTTTTTATAATAAGATAATTTTAAAATAGCCACATTTGATATTAGTTTTAGGAGAGGCAATAAGAGAGAAAAATAAAAGGATAGTGTTAGTTATTCCATGCTAGTTTCCAAATACCACTCTTAAAAGCTTTTATTCAAGCCAAGATACATTTTTTCCTCTTTATTTTTCAAAACAAATCTGGTTGTTTTTTCTCTCCTGAAATTTGTTTTGGGCTGTGTATGTGTGTAACTTTATATTTCTTATGGTAAGACTGCCATCAGTTTGATTTACTTCTTTGTATTAAAGCAGGTAATATGCCCAACAGCCTTTTTTAAAGCACAGTCTGAAGTCTTGAGTAAGGTCTAAGGTATGTTCATCTGTTAGCTATTAGAATTAGTTTTTCGCATTTCCTTGCTGCCCTCTTGCAATGGCAAGGAATGTGGTGCACCTCAGGCTGTTAAGTTACAGGACACAGAGGCAGTAAAGCTGCAAATGGGTTGGACAGCTTATCATAAGGGCAAAAGGAAATTGCTTAAAAATCTACCATCTCTGCCATAAGACAACAGTTCAGTTTCCTGTCATCCCTTCGAACTCTGCCATGCTCAGCAACTACTAGTTTCCATTGGAAAATCAATGCTTTGAAAAGTGAATAACACATCCAAAGTCTTTCCTACCACACTGTTGGGATTCTTCTTATAATTTATAATGTACTTTGAAAGTTCTTTACCATAGCATTTCTTTTTATCAGTTTGTTTCTTTTGCTTTGTACAAAAGATAACTCTAACTTTCTAAGGACTCAAAACAATGATGCTGTTTGATTTATGACTAATTACCCAATGTCCTCATTAGCAAAAAAAATCAATTGGTCATTCAGCACTTATCTTCTGGCCAATAAATTAATTAGGCAATAATGTATAAGTTGTAAAAAGAATGACGGTTGCCTTACTTTGGAATTTTTTCCAGCATGGTCTTCAGTTCTTCACATATGAGCTTGACAAGTCCATTCTTTATGTTACTATATGAAACATCAATCATGAAGATAAAGGCTGGTGGGTTGGGAGGCTTACTCTTCTATAGGAAAGCAAACACATCACATAAATAGATATAAAGTAAATACATTGCATAATCAAATGTCAATACTCATTAGAAACTCTTGAAAGTCATCAGATGTTTCATTTAATATTTAGGATATACCATCTGTGGAATTAAATCATTTTTCCAGAATATCTAGAGCATCTGGTTTCAGATGCTATTAAAAAGATAAAAGAAGTTGTTTATTTTCCAGGGTATGACCTGGGTTAGTATTGAATTAGACACTATTATGACATCTAGCACAGAAGGTTCACTTTTGCAAAGCTTTATTATTACCGTTGCTGAAGGGAAAGTACAGAATCATGGCCAGACTTGCTTGTAACACTCTGCCTTACAGGTCGAAATATGTTTGGCACACTAAAAAATTATGCTAAAAAAGAATACATATAATAGTGTTTGTTTTTGAAACTGTAATAAAACTTCATTAACTTGGATGTCACTATTTTAGACTCTCTTCTTCTATCAACTCTTTCCATTTTAAAGATATGAAATTGTTTATGAAAATATAACTATATACTTTTAAAAACTGTACTATATTTTTAAGTACTGACCTAGTTTTTTACATATTTGCGGTAACATAGAACGTCAGGCCTTTTCTTTATCTGTTTAAAATAATCACTGTGACATAAAGCAGCTGCTACGAACGTTTTTTAGTTGTTGGCCCCTTTACTGGCTGGTGTTCAAACAGCTTTTAGGAAGTGATCCTTCAGTTGCATCTTACAAAATATTTAGAAAAGAGAGCCACAGGCAAACAACTTTAGTGACCTACATACAGAATAAAGAATTTAGACCAACTTAATTTTTAACTTCATAATAAATCACAAAAATTTTCTAAAATTGTATTTTAATTATTTTAAAATTAGATGACAACGTCTGTAAATTATCTTACTGATTCATTCTATATCCACTACAAGGCTAGAGATAACTTTTTAAAATAAAATCCTTCATTTTAAATAAAAACAAATTATAGGACTTAAAAATCATCATCCTGAAAACTTCAAGCCTTTGCCAAAATCAGACCAACAAAGAAATGAAGGAATTCTGCTGTCTATGTGAATAATTTTTATTGCAAATCATTCCTGATTCACACCTACTTTAATTCACAGCATAGACTTATGCTGATTTATAATGGATGAAAATAACAACCTTTCCATTAGTTAAACCAAAACCTCTTTGTGACAAACCCAAGTGTGCTGTACCATTCTTTTAATCTCTTCTATCAGCATTACCAATTCCTCATGGAATATTTTCCATATCTCCAATTTGCACATTTCTACAGAAATGCTTCACTATAACTGGTTTTTTAAATATTCAAAATTAATTCATCGTTCCTCTAAATCACATTCTCTTCCCATTTCTCTATACGGGAATAACGTCACTACATGCCAACTCAAGGCTTCAAAGTGTGAAATTAGATTTGGCTGTTCCTTTTCCTTCAATAACTGAGTCCCATTGTTTTCACTTTCAGAATGATTCTTTAACGATGTTTCGGCCCATCCCTACTCTTAACCATCTGAAAGCTTGTCATCTTGTGCCTAGATAACTGTCATGGCTTCATCATTAGCTTTCTTAATCTATTTCTCTACCCATTCAATCCAGCTGGCTTTGTCTAGCCAAGCTTAACATGTATGTACTCTATAAAATGCTGGTTTTCCATGCCACCTTACTAAAACTGCTCTCTTAAAGGTCACTGAACCATCCAGATTGCAAAGTACAGCGACTTGAAATAAAAATCCAGCTCTTATCCTAGATCTCTTCTATCTCTTTGCAACTTCAGGCACACCAGACCACTTTGGCTCTCTTAGCTGCCAGGACACTGAAGCATCATTTCCTCTCCCAGTTCTCTAACTGTTGCTTCTGTTTTTCATTTTCTCATCTTTATCCAACTTCTCTCCTCCCACCCACGTCCATCACAGAAATCTCGTTCATTTGCTCAGTTTTAACCAGCACCTCTATATAGGCAACTCTTCAAATTCTCTCTCATCATGATTCCTTTTGAGCTCAAGACCAGCATTCCAATTAACTACAGCACACATCCACATAAAAGTTCTGCCAGCACCTTAGACTCAAAATTTTAGAGATTATGACAACATCTCTCCAACTATACTGGTCTTTCCTACAAGAAACTTATAAAAAAACACGATAAGCTAAAATAACCTGGGCTTGAAATCTCACTGTCTCCATGGACTTGTCCACCTCACTTAGCATCCACAACCAGTTAATTGTGAAGGCCCACGTGGCTCTTCTAGTTCCAGTAGCCAAATTTAGATCCTCAATTTCTCTCTTTTTCTATTATTTTTAATTGTGGCAAAGAAAACATAAAAATTGCCATCTTAACCATTTCGAGCGTACAGTTCAGTGGCATTAAGTGCACTCACAATGCTGTGCAACCATTACCACCATCCATCACAGAATGCTTTTCAGCTCGCAAAACTGAAACTGTACCCATTAAACAACCTCTGTTTCCTCTCTCCAGCACCTGGCAATCACCATCCCATGTTCTGTCTCTATGAATTTGACTACTCTACATACCTCATATAGAATCATTCCATATTTATCCTTTTTGTGGCTGGCTTATTTTACTTAGCATAACATCCTCAACATTCATCCATGTTGTAGCATGGGTCAGACTTTTCTTCCTTTTTGAGGCTGAATGATATTCCATTGTACGTATATACCACATTTTGCTTATCCATTCTTCTTCCATAGACACCTGGTTGCTTCCTCCTTTTGGCTATTGTGAATACTGCTGCTATGAACAAGGATATGCAAATATCTTTTTGAGACTCTGCTTTCGATTATTTTGGGTATATACCCAGAAGTGAAACTGCTAGGTCATATGGTAATTCAATTTTTTTTTTTTGTTTAAAGAAGTCTCACACTGTCACCTGGGCTGGAGTGCAGTGGTGCGATCTCGGCTCAGTGCAACCTCCAACTCCCGGGTTCAAGCGATTCTCCTGCCTCAGCATCCCAAGTAGCTGGGATTACAGGTGCCCACCACCAATGCCAGCTAATTTTTTTTTTTATTTTTATTTTTAGTAGAGACGGGGTTTCACTATGTTGGCCAGGCTGGTCTCAAACTCCTGACCTCGTGATCTGCCCGCCTTGGCCTCCTGAAGTGCTGGGATTACAGGCATGAGCCACCGCACCTGGCCGGTAATTCTATTTTTAATTTTTGGGGGAATTATCATACTACCCTCATTTTCTCATAGTTCGACAACTACATTAATTTCTAATGTTCCCTTGCCTCTAATCTCTCCTCTCATTATACAGACTGCTGTCAGAATAAACTGTCTGATGCTCAATACAGATCATAATGCTTCCTTCTCTGAGAACAGGAAATTTACTGAGTCCTCAGAGCCTAGCACAGAGCATGGCACCACAAACAGTGCTCATTAACTGTTGACTGAGTGAATGAATGCATGGATGAATGAATGGAACAACTCCACCTTCACCTTTAATTGTCCTCATGGCCTACTGAATTAACGTAAGTTCTTCAATGGCCTGACATTCAAGACTTACCATGATACTCATTTAACAAACATGTATAAAAACCTAAGAAATCAAAGATACAATGCTGGACCCAGGGGAAAATAAAA
Source organism: Gorilla gorilla gorilla (assembly GCF_029281585.2). NCBI lineage: Eukaryota > Metazoa > Chordata > Mammalia > Primates > Hominidae > Gorilla > Gorilla gorilla. Next base: position 138,925,980 of record NC_073227.2, read on the forward strand.
AGATAGGCTGCGTCTCAAAACAGTGTCCCAGCTTTACTTCCCATTATTCCCAATACACATTCTCCCAACAATTTAAGTAGTTTACATTTCCAAAATATCTCCTGTCCAAAAGTCACAGACTAGTGGGCCTAAGCCAAGAATTTGGCTGGAAAAGTGTTTTGTTTGGCATAGTGTTTGAAAAAATATTTGAATTTGAATATGTTTTGAGGGAAGGGGGAATATACTCTCTAATTATCCTGGTCCATGTCACTTCATCTACAATGTCTGCCTAGCCCCTAAAGAAATCTGAGTAAATTGTCAATAAGTTTGTGAAACTATTTCTGCTCACTGTCCTAGTTCTCATGTCCAGGCTCATAATTTAATCAGCTCAAATGTCACTTCCTCTATGAAGCCTTCCCAATCCTGTTTTCTTACGGCACTATGATTGTTCTATTCTTACAGCATTTATCATATTTGAGTTTATATGAAAACTATAGACATTTCTTATCAGGTCTATACATTGTAAGTACCTTGAGAGCAGGTTTATTATCTTGCTAATTTTGTTATGCCTTACAGCACACAGACAAGTACCTTAGACATGTTAGGCATCTGGTAATGTCAAAGTGAATTAAAATTAAGTGAAGAAACTACATTTTTGTTCAGAAAAAAAAAAAAAAGCTGACTTGGATGGAGACTTCACATTTCAAGTACACTTTACATGCAGATATATTCCATAAACTTATTAATGATAAACTCTCAGTTATATGGCAAAGCTGAGGCCTTTTTTTTTCTGAGGGAACTCCAGGATGATTGTGTTAATACTTGCTCATGTATACACAGTGTACTGATTAGAGAATAGGGCTTCTGTGATCACACAGATACGGTTTTCAGTCTGGCTCCATTACTTTCTGGATGTATGGCCTGAAGCTGGCACTTACGCGGTCTCTAAGCCTAAGTTTCCTCAAGTAATGATGGTACGCACCACATGGGTTCACCGTGAGGACTAAATGATACAATACATAGAAAGAATTTAGCCTACAGCTTGGCACATGGTAAATGTTCAATAATGTTAATTTTACCATCTAAAATCAACATTAAGATGAGCCAAGATGAATAGGAAAATATGATTTTGTAATTCCTCTTTCCAAGTGCATGGCGTAAAATATACATGTACAAATTAAATAAGCTTTTTCATTGTCTGAATAGCTAAGCCAACTCATTATTATACTTTATTTACATTTTAAATTATAATTAAATTTGAAGATGTTTACAGCATATTTATTATGAACTCTACTTGGAATAATAAAAGGAAGATTATGCTTACAAAAAGTTCTTCAAAATGTACAATTTTTATTTGGTTCCTTGCCTGGCTGGGTGAGATTTCCCATCAATTAGACTTCTGGAATATTTCCAGATAACAGAGTTTGAAGATACTAAGACTTTTGTTCCCAGAAACAGATTTGACTCTCTGCCTAAGTTACTACTAAAAAAGCATATAATCAAGATCATGTCACTTTTTTGGCAGAGAACTAGAAACTGAGAGCAGGGTTAGATTTATACTATGGTTGCAAAGATCGGCAAATAAATTTTCCATCATTAGTTACAATGGCTTTCTTACATTTAATTAAAACATTAAATGTTTGCATGTTGCCCAGTGATTCTCCTTCAGTTAACAGCAGTTAGGAACAAATAAACTGTCCAAAAGTCACTGTATTTTAGGACATGCTTCTTGCCTAAAATAAAGCATTTGTACCAAAAATATTCCTAAATTTCCCTAAGTATGTTCAGGTGTTGCAACATCTTAAACTAATAAAGCATCACATTTTCTTTAACAACTAGTTCTACATAATATATTGTAAAATAATCATATAAAGCAGTAAAATAAATGCAATAAGTTATGTTAATGGAAAAAATTTTAAGAGCCAGTCAACTGAAAAAAATTCTAGTTAGGAAAAATGTTCATTATCATCTACACTCAATACATGACTGCTCCCCTTGCAAACATCTATGAAAGAAATCTGTGGGTCAGAAGCTGTTTTCTGGGAATTGGGCATTAGTAGGCACTCATTTTTAGAAGAGAAAATAAGAAAATAAGTTAGAATGGCCCTGTTTCTTCAAGTCTACACATGGTGCTTCAGATATGCGCTGAAATCTGAATGATACGCAAGAAGATGTGATTTTCAAATCAGTGAAGAATTTTAAAGCCTTGCAAGGTATCCATAATGATGTCATTGTGACACTGGACAAGGGAAATGGCTAGTCCTGGGAATAGTAATACCCGCAAATTCATTGTTTTATTCATTCCACATACACTGATCAACTACCTATCCCATGGCAGATAGTGTGGTAAATGTCATAAAGATTACGAGGATATCAGAATCTAAGAAGACGGCAGACATGTAAGAAGGTTTAAATTCCATGGGGATAAATGCTAAAATAGAGATATAGACCAAATTCCGTGAAAAAACAGAAGCTATAGTAAATAATTACCATGATAAAGACAGAGAAAGTTGCAAATGCATATACACAATTAAAATTTCAGCCAGGCATTACAGAATAGGGAGGGGTTTGCCAGTTGGGGTATATAAGATGTGACAGGAGAATGGAAAGATACTCTGGTCAGATGAACATCTGGTATAAAGGCATGCAGTTGTCAAAGGGGCTGAGTTCAGAGTATGTGGTGAAAAGTTTTGTATAACTGAAGAGACAGCTGAGGTGATAGTTTGGGGGGCAATGCTTAATGGCCTTACAAAGAAAGCTAAATTTTTTTTAATTTAATTTTTTAGAAAAGAAATAACCAATAGAGGTTTATGAGAGGCAGTGAGTGTGGGGGCGTGTCTCATGGTGACATTATAGAGCAGGAAAATCAAAGGCCAGGATCTCAGCCTGGTGAGATAGACAGTGTAAGGGGGATTCTGAGAGTCCAAACCATCGTGGTAGCAACAGGAGTGAAGGGAGGTACAGAAACACGTCAATAGTCCTACTAACCATTTTGGTTGAGCTTTTCTCTTGGAAGGGAAGTTTTTCTGAGACTCTTTACAAAATAAGGGAGGCAGAGGCACTGTACGGAACTACTGCATTAAGAACCAGGTATATTCTGTCTGGCAAGGACATAAAAAATTATTGTTTTCTATTTCTGACACCACATTTCAGTTTTTAAAAATAATTCCTCCAGTAGATGGTTTGGCAGTTGAATCATGTTAACAACCTAGGAGATGGGATCTGTGTCTTAGGCATTTCTACCACTCCATGGTACCACCAAAATGCTTTGTTTGTGAATCAAGAGTCAGTTCTTTATATATGAGTTATTCACTTGAATTTAACATCAATGTATAAACACTTGAAGTTCTGGGAACACTTACTCTGCAATAATCCAAAGTGGCAACATATTCATAAGATCCTAGAGATAACTCTGGTTTCTCATAGTGGTCCAGTCTTCTTCCAATGTGGTCCAGATGTTGGAAATAGAATGGTGGAACTAATAAAAACAAAATAGGAAAGAAAATATTTTGTTTTCATAAACACAGGCAATTTAGTAAGTTCTCAAAATTTATTATGAGAGGAAAGGAGTTAGTATCTGGAAAAATGTATTTTAAAGCTGGAATGTAGTATATCGTAAATACCTACTATTTTAAAAACATGTCTTGGAAAAGAGGAGGGTTCTTATTCTATAAGTTATTGATGACAAAGAACATTTATGATTTAGACCATCCTAGAGAAACAGGGTTATGATTTAGACCATCCTAGAGAAACAGGGTATAAAAGTATTGGTGTTTTTAAGTTGTCACAACCCAAATTCAATTGTCCCCATTTTATTACCTCTTTTAAAAAGAATTCTGACTTTTCTAACTATTTGAATTTTTAATATACCTAACAGAAATAAACATTCGTTATTTGAACTATACTATGAACTACAATATTTATTATGCTTTAATTAAGAGATGTCTTCACCCATGTGGAGTTTGCATGGTAATCTTTTAATGTTTAGGCTTAAGAGTGGAGAGGATTACTGTATTAGGGAAAGACTACACCACTAAGATCTCAGCTAAGGAACTTTAATTTGATTCAAATGTCTAAGAAGGTTAGTTCTGGCAAAGATCTGGAAGTCATCCAATAGCACAGGAACACTTATGAGTCACATACTGAGAGCACTTGGACAAATATGGCCTGGTATCTCTGTAAAAACGAACTCCTGTTGCCTTGAGATTAATAGGGCTGGCTACTAAACCACTGCCAATAAAAGTATTTAGAAAAACTACCAATGCTCTGGTTTTAAACTTTTTGTAAAGAACAACATTGCCATTTGTAAAAACCATACAAATAATGCTTCTTGTTTTTAAGCCAACAATTTGGCATTATTTATTGTTAGCTGTGAAACTGACATAAGAATAACAAGACTGTTTTCTGAGGTTGTTCTTTTTAAAAAAAAAAAACCCCACTGAGGCTTGATTGTTCTACGTTGTTACTGTATCATGACCATTTCTTTTAAAGTAAATTTTATAAGGTTCTTATGCACATATGGATCTCTGAATTTGGAAGATTCAACTTCTTGAAAAGATTACATAAGTAGCAACTGACAGGCTCAGCTGAGGTAAGTAAACTTTGAGGGTCTTAAATTGCTATTTTGTTACATTTAGATGAGATGGAGGATGCTGCCTCAGCTATCTTAGAATGCATAGTACAGTAGTTTCCACATAGTATAACATACAATTCATTCACATCTACACACAGAAATGTAATATGTGAAATGTTTTCCCTTTAAATTTTATTTTATATTCATTAGCATTTAATATTGTCTATCATCTTTTGTAAGCCAGCATTCAAGTCATACCATAAATCATGTACTACCCTTTGGCCCCTGTCTTCCTGCATGTCTCTGACCACACATACTCCCCACTGGACAATCTCTGGACACTTTGCAAGGAAATAAGAGTGGAATCACTAAAGCAAGCCTGCTGGGTTCTTTCTAACTCCAACAAACCTCTGTCTTTGTTAAACCTAAAAGAAGACAGGTGTCAGCATACATCTATGGGAGTCTGGCTTCCTTGTAGGGACACATATTTAAGCCTAGTATGAATAATTCTACTGGAAAATAAACATGGCAGCTTCCTAGGAATGGATACCTGAGGGAACATAATCTGCTGTGTTGAGACACAAGAATTCTGAGTCGTTTTTCTCTTCCTGGAAGTGGCTGGGCCTTTTAAGGCCCTGAGCCGACACTTTGGGTAGGAGGCCAAAGAGTCACAGCAAACTGAAGATCCTTGCTGCTCTTCAATGGTGGGTATGATTTTGGTCACCTTTCTAAGAAAGCTGGGGGCTTGGGTGAAGACATCTGAGGAGCTGGTGGGCTCGCTGGAGGACTTTGTCCAAATGCTTTGGGAGAAGCCTCTGTCCCTTCTCAGGATTTTTTCCTCTAAAACTAAAGCACAGAGAAATGAATTGTCACAGAGTTCCTGAAATCCAGGTCCCAAGACTGAATGATAGCCATGAATTTGGTTGCAGATTTCATTCAGGTTGAGAGAGGAAACAAGATCTTCCTTAGAAAGAGAAGTAAGGGTAGAGAACTAACAATCTGGTCTCAATGGGATATCCAATTTGCCCTGAGTGGAAACCATAGTTAATGTAAGGAGAGAGATGTACCAAGAGGCTTAGGCCATAGGCTGGGATGAGTCTAGAAGCCAATGATTCAACTCCACAGCAAGGTGCGTTTAAGAACTGACCAAAGGTCTACATGAGAAGCACTCGCAAGGCCAGTCTCTGGCGCCCTAAGTTGGGTAAAGCCATGGACTGTGTGTGTGCAAGATAAGGTGGCAGGGAAATAAGAAGGCAAGCAACGCTCTCCCACCAGAGAATGCTCACAGAGCCAAGATGCCATGAATGTAATGATGTAGGAGGAATACTGTCCCCAGCTCAGTCAGCATTAGGGAGTAGTCAGCACCCGTGGGTAGAACCATGTGTTCACAGGCAGACAGTGCTATATGTTCTTCAGATCTAATTACCTGCAGGGAAGCCTGTCTACAAAGATAAGAAACAGAGAAGAAAACTCATACTCTAATAATCATCACATGGTTCAAAAAATGTCAATGAATATGGGAATGTTCTCAGCCTCAGTATGTACCTCATTTAACAACAAATAATTAAAAATATATAGACATGTTATAAATGTAATAAATGTGAAAACACTTTCAGCAACTTAGCAGTTTTCTTCAAAATCAGTAAATTCATACTGGAATAAAACAAAATATAATGAATACGGGAAAGCCGTTTTTAATAATGTTCCTTCCTCCTTAAACAATCCAACATTTACATCGGAGTGAAAAAAAAATCTATATAAGTGTTAAAGCCCTTGGTTATACCTAAGCTTTTCCTAAGTATCAATGAGCTGATTTTCAAGAATAACCTTGAGAAGTGACAAAAGAGGAAAAGTCTCCCAAGTTTATCATCTGTAATCATAAGAGGTAAAAATCTTATTTTGTTTCCCACTGAGGCTTTGTGGAAGGGGATTAAGAAATAAAATTTTTCCCTCTACATTTGAGTTTTTTAAGAAACATTTCAACTTCCATGTGGGGCTCATGTAGTTACCTAAGGTTAAAAGGGACTTAAATTTCCCAAATAGAGCCTGTCATAGTTGGTTTCCTTCTAGAAAATTATAAAGAAGGTACTGCTATATAGCAGAAAAAAGAATGTATGCTTCTCCTAAACTAAGAAGTATAATACATTTTAGTTAATAAAGAATTTCACAAAGAGCTTTTAATGGCACTGCTTACCATCATTCACACAGTTGCAAAATCCACACTGATATCTCCTTCCTCCTTCGATGAACTGCATAAATGGGCACATGTAGGCCTTGCACCTGTTGCATCTGACTGGTCCACTCTCGCCGTGATTTACCAAGTAAAGGGGACTCTATGGAGAAGCAAGAAAAATTAAATGAACAGGTGAGTATAGGATTTCTAGGTACTATAATTTGGGAAGTCTTTTAATGGCACTTTTTTTTTTTTTTTTTGAGACAGAGTCTTGCTCTGTCACTCAGACTAGAGTGCAATGGCATGATGTTTGCTCACTGCAACCTCCACCTACAGCGTTCAAGTGATTCTCCTGCCTCAGCCTCCCGAGTGGCTGTGATTATAGGTGCCTGCCACCATGCCTGGCTAATTTTTGTATTTTTAGTAGAGACGAGGTTTCGCCATGTTGGCCAGGCTGGTCTCGAACTCCTGACTGCAGGTGATCCACCCACCCTGGCCTCCCAAAGTGCTGGGATTACAGGCGTAAGCCACTGCGCCTGGCCTAGTGGCAATTTTTAAGGAACTCAACTCTTAGCTTTTGCCCCAGGACAGTAAAGATGTCTTTATTGATAACACATGAATTCAAAGCCATAAGATGTTGTCCAGAATATCCAAACAAAAGTTAATTTATCTCACTTATAAGGATATATCAATATATGTATATTTATGTCTATCTGCATATGCATATTTGCCAATATGTGTGTGGAGAGAGAACATATAGTGATGGTAATAATACCTACTTATACTTACGTTAACAACATTCTAGACAACTTGTGTCACATATTTTGCTAAGTTTCTTCATAGATTATAAATAAAGAGAGTTGGGCCTGATTTAAAAAGTTCTAGTTTGCATAGCAGTATGCTGTCTATGTAGTTCCCCCAAAGCACATAAACTATTTCTTCAAAAATGCAGCTATTTGAAGAAATATGCAGTAATGTTCATTTATTTAGGCAAGGCGGTCGATTCTACCTTTTCTGTTAGTTTATCAGAAAAAAACGTTTCACAGAATACTCACAGTGTAGCTGGCCATGCTTTGCCAGAACTGAAAAAATAAATCATTCAATTGCTTCTTCCTCATAAACATACATAGAAAGCATGATACATCTTTTACAGTTTAAAAGTAAAAAAGTTCAGCATTAAGTCTGCCTTCCCAACTCTTCTGGCTTTCGGGAGAAAACCACAGAGATACTTGTTTTTGTAAATCTCCTTAAAGACAACATTTAAAGAAAAGCTTGAGAATTGCAGGCTTTGGCATGTCAATTAAATTTTTCTTTACTGAAAAAGACACAAATAAAGCAGACTGCTTTTGAACGGAGGCCTGAAGAGCAGGAGGTCAGTGGGGTAGGGGCATCAGGCCGTTTTCTGCTTCAGTCTCAGAAAACCGAGATCCCCCATTGTCCCTGCCCAGATGTTCAACGTGAAAGCTGAGGTTTCAGAAATCATTTGGGAGGTCTCAGAGCAGAAACAAACAGGTTTATTAACACAATACTCAAAAGAATCGGGGAAGGATTTAAATTTTTTCTTTAATCATTCCCCTCTATTTCTGCAATGCCCTCTTCCCCGCATCTTGCCTCAAGAAAGCCAGAAGACGGATTGGATTTTCTTGTTTATGGTCGCTTCTGATCCACAGCATGGGCCTGGCTCTGGTGCCCCACTGGTAGGGGTTGTGACAAGGATTAGGTGAGTAATACATGTGCAGTGTACAGCATTGTGCCTGGCAAAAAGTAGTTGGAAAATTTTTATCCAGAACAGCCTTTCCTCTCTCAAAACCACTCAGCTCAGGACAAAGTCATCTTTGACAGGAGGGCAAGTATGAGATGGGCTTCAGGTCCTGAAGGCTACCTGGTCAGTTACTGTAAAAACATTATTGTAAAAATGATCTAGAAGACAGAGAATAAACTTTCAGGGGATTCTGATACACTCTAATGGTTAAAAGTTGAGAAGCAGAATGGATTTTTAAAACACTCCAGGAACTTTATTTAAATACATACTCACACATACAAATTCATATATCTGATGTATACACCACTCTTTCAGACAAACTTTTTGTTAGAAAGGCATATAGTGACAAATGTTTGTTCTCTTCAGCTGGTAATAGGAAGAAATTACTTGAGGAGGCAAGAGAGAAGCAAAAGCATGCAGGTACAAAAAAAGAGATTCTTAGAACAATAAATGGAAAGCTAGAAGAGTAAGAAGCGGAAGACAACAAATATGTGCTGTTCAGGTAGCTTCCTCTGGATTAAAAGTACAATTACCAATCATGACTCCAGTTACTGCTCTGTTCCACAACTCCAACCTCTGAGATCAGGAGATGCTTTCAGAAGTTAAAATTGGGAGAAACTCTGCAGTTTCCATTCACTCAGCCAAGTTTACTTTTCTCATCCTTTTATTTTCAAAAAGTCCAAAGGCTGTCACAAATCCCCTGATTTTAGAAACCAAATAAGATCCAATTATATGCTAGACAAGCCAAAAGTAATGGAAGCAAATTTGACCTTATTATCACTGATATGATTTGCTCAAAACCAGACCCAGCCTAAAATTACTGTGAAATTGTCGGCAACGAACACCTATGCATTCCAGTCCTGACAGATTCAAACTTGCAGGACTGAAAATGAATGTATAACAGGAAACTGGAGTCAAGTCATGACTGTGTCTAGGCTATTAAATACACTTACAGTTTTTTCAATTTTCACTTTTTTAGAAAGCAGATGATGGATAGGTAAGTAAGGTCTTCAGAAAACTGAGGTGACAGTAAAGAATGTTAAAAGCTTTTTAACTGTTTACATTTTATTTTCAGGCAACAGGGCAAGGGCTTCTAAATTACACTGGCTTGTTTCATCTCTCTCAGGCCATGTTGAAAAGCATCATAGATTTCCCTTTGCACTCTCCAGATGTCAGCTTATCTGCACCACAGTGTGCATGAGCTCATAAATAGCTAACCTTACTTTTCTTTTGAGTTCGATCTTGGTGTGCATGGTTTTAAAAAAAAATCAAGTTACTTTTCAAAAAATTGCCTAAGTTATCTTTTTTCCTTACCAAGAGAATTATATTTACCTCAGAAATATTTTCAGATTTTAAAAATTTTGTTTACAAATATACTTTAATATTTAGCTCTTAGTATATCCCTGTCTGCCCTTTCTTTTCTGTTCTTAAGTGGAAAAGTGAAAGGATAGAAAGACTGGCTATAAAAACCTCACCCGGCTATTGTTTGGTTCTGGCCCTGTGTGGCCTGAGTTTATACAACATGAAAGTGATAGGGAGGCTGAGGAAAAATGTGAATCTTTTCCTTGTATTTTTGGATTAACGGGTGTGCCAAATACTGTGCTGATACTAATTTTAATAAAAGTGCTTTAATTGAATAAAATGTATCTCTTGTGTATGTATATAAACACTGGTTGATTTTGGACCACAAGTGAGAATATCATTCTAAGAAATGAGACTGAGTACTAAAATGATATCCAACAATTAAGAAACAAAATAAAACAACTTTTGATTATTTTTCCATGTAAAAGAAGCAGACATCAAGATGTATCCACCAATGCCTTCTTAATACCACTAGTAAAATTTTAAAAGTCTTCTTATTTGAATACATTATCAGTTTTCCAAGTATTCCTGCCATTCTCTTGGGTAACTTTAACATTTGTACCACAGGTACCTTTGAGGGACCTACAGTGTAGCGGGGTAGAAAGACAGTAAATAAAAAAGTACACACAAATGCCATGAAAAAAACAGGGTATGAGGAGAAACAATACTTGGCAGAACATCATAAACAAGAGCTCTTTTTAAAGCTCTTTTCAGCTTAGAAAGGCGATGTTAAATTATTCACAGATTGTATTTCCAAAACAAACACAGATGCTCAAAGAAAATACAGTGTAGAAAGACCCATCATGAAAAATCTGTATCAAGTTTGTAGGCTGTGTGTATTTTTGTTTTGGCATCTATATTATTAAGAAAAATCGGAATACCCAAGCCTGGCTACAGTATTTCTGTTTTAGGAAAGTAATGAATTGCAGTGAGGAATTAAAGAAAGCAGCTAAATACCAAAGTGTTTTTATCACATAGATCCAATAGGTGGCACTATGCAACTAAAAATTAAGGCTGTATATACCTTATCAGCAGGCAAGAAAACAACCAAGATAATCATGCTACATTCATTACATGTAACTCTAATAACTTTTAACTGAACTTGCTTTTCTCAAAGAAACTTTTGATAATGGTTTAAAAATATTCCGGGCCAAGCAAAATACAAATAAACATGGAATACAAGACTATTTTATGCATACATTGTATAGAAACTACAGAATGTGCCACATTTACTAATTGCCAAGAAAAACTTATTTTTAAAGTTCCTAATCCTCTGCTGACTTTCCTTGAGTATATGTAGGGAAACAGAGGTACGGTTGCGATAGGGAGCCACAAAGTGGAGCAGGCAACCTAATGACAGCCTGTGAAGCAAAGAGAACAATGACACGAACGCCCTGCTGCCAGCGTCCAAGCCCACTCTCCACATTAGCCATCTTGGTGCAAAATAACAAAGCAACAGTGATGTCTGGTGTGTCCTGGCACACGGCAGTACACTGCGATGAAGAAAAATGATTTTCTAAAGCAAACGCCTAGCTTCCTGTTGGAACATCCTATCACAGGCATGGCACTGGTAAAGGGCAGAGACAGAGTAGCCAAAGCCCAGATTTCAGAATACTCTGAATAAGTAATGTCATACCCACCCACACCCAGAACATTGCTGGGTGAAACTGGCCCCATCTCTCCTTTCTTCTCTCATTGGTCCACTACCCACTCTCCTTATCTTTCAGCACCGGAGTTCATGTAAGTTCTAATATACACACACAAACTCTTCAACCACCTACTTTCCCCTCTCTTTCTAACACTTTTTCACTAATTTTTAAAAAAAACTTATTTTACATTTTCAATGTATACTTCTTCCTCCCCCTCTTTTTTTTTCTCTCTTTATTTCCTTCATTAGAAGTATTCAGGAATGTAATCAGCATCCTAGGACTCTACAGTTGTCCCCACAGCACCAATATTCTACTTTACAAAGTGCCTGAAGGAAATACCTTGGCTAAGCAGTTACTGGTCATGGGAAAGAAATTTTTGCCTACAATGGGACCTAAATAAGATGAGAAGATTTAAAATAAGACCTGCCAAAATGTTATACAGTTTTCTAGCCTGATTAAGGATCATATTCAGCATCAACTTGTATTTCCCAGGAAATCACTGTAAATGTATCTCTCTAGCAGCAGTGATTTCCTATTGTCAATGTAACTTTGGCAAGTGGCTACTTCTTGGAATTGGAGTGCTGCTTATTCTTTGGAAATGTCTCAAGAGGAGGTCAGTTGGTAATTTGGATTAATTGGGGGATATAAGTAGAAGCATGGAAATGGTATGTGAAAAGATAATCCAGAACCTGTGATGAACAACTACCCTTTAAAAATGTTAAACATTCAGACTATTAGGCATGCTGGAAGATGAGCAGTCAGTCAGATTCCCAAAGGATTATGCCCAGAGGCTAAAAGGAAAAGAGTCTGTATCAACTGCATTTATTAAAGACATTTCCATGTGAAAGAGAAATGAGAAGCAGCTTATATGTGCTTTCTACTTTTAGCTTTACTGTATATGACATTTACTTGGCCTATATGGACAAAAAAGGTACAGTTCAATAGGCTATTTACCGTACAAGTGCTTTTTAGAGAGCAATACTATTCTATTTAGAATTTTTTAAATACATGTGAAATGAAAGAATATTTTCTGAATTAAAAAATAAAATCCTATCATGTGTCTTCTAAAAAGAAACAGCGAGCTTGAGGATAAGACACTTAATACATTGTGTTAGTTCTAAGACTATATTTATATTTTTATAAATAATGTTTATTAAAAAATTTAATGCTTTTAGTTGGCTCTTCTTAACCTAAAACTTTGCTTTTTTGCATTTTCAGAAGATTTTAGTTTTCTTAGTTTGTTAGTGACACTTGGGAGATTGTTTTCCTTTTTTTCTTTGAACAATACTATCAGAGAGTCTATTTGTTCTGTCTTAATTATATCTACAGCTTGTATTAGATTTGGATACCTCTTTAATTTGGAAGTTAGTTTTTTATTTTTGGGTTTCTTTTCATTGAAAAATACTGAAAAATTTTACTGATTCAGACTTTTCATAATAAATGTAAGAGCATAACTATTATCTTTATGATTTTATGGTCACTTGTAGTTTAAAATGTTCTCATTTATAAAATCTCAATTTGATATTGAGGGGCTAACAACCCAGGGAGTGGGGAATTCCCATCCACATTGTTCAGAGCAATGCAAGGTCAGTGACAGGAAGTGACTTATGAACAAACTGCAGAGCTGTAGCTTGAATTCTGATTTATTCCAGCTATTTATCTCCTCTATAGTATGTGTGCAAGAAACAGCTTGCAGACTGGATCTGTAGAAAAGCATACAGTTTCAGAGAAAGGTACCATTCTCGCTGGTCTGTGACTTGAATCAAGCCCTTAAACCATGCTCCCTGGTAAGCATTCTAATTGTCTCTGGCCATTTCTCTCTCCCATTCTCTATAGGAGCTGCCATATACCTTTGCATCTTTATTAAGCTCCTCCCCATAAGCTCCTTCTCCACCTCCCTTGGCAGTTAAATTTACATTCTTCTTCACAAAGAAAACAAAACCTCAGGTAAGAACTCTCTTGACTTTCCCCCACTAATTGACCAGCATCTATCCAACACTTTCCTTTCTCTCCTTCTCCTGTTACAATGGAAGGGGTATCCCCTCTCTTGTGACTTCTTAGAGGCTTTGTCTAATCCTGGACCATGTCTAAATGAAAGGCCCCTCAAGATCCTTTCATCCACAAGGGAGAAATATATTTTGTTGTCTAATTCCAGGCCACTTGCAGGAGACATATTTAATTGCCATATGTTCCCATATAACGTTGTGCCTGAAAGCACTTATCACACTATTTTACTTTTCAAAACCACAACTACATTCTCAAATCCGTGACTCACAGGTCCAGCCTGTTTACTGTTGTATCTCCTATAGCACAATACCTGAGACAGGGGTCGGTCAATGGTTTCTGAATGAAAAAACACAACAGCTCAGGTACCCACAAATATACGCTCAGGATAACTTATGATAGGTGTTAAAGCAAAAGGTCAAAAAAAAAAAAAAGAAGAAATCTTCAGAGGGGTCAGTAAAGCCTTCGCTCAAGGAAGATATGGGCACTTATGAGGAGCTATTTGTCCACTGAGAGAGAGAAAGAATTTCAACCAGTGAGAACAGCTTAACACAGGAGGAAAAGCCCACGGTTTGTTGGTGGCCAGCAGGCAAGTAGCCTTGAACAGCTGGGATGAAGGGAGATAAAGAGAAAGGCTGGAGTGATTTTGAGGAGAGCCTTCAAAGCCAGGTAAGGTAGTAGTATACTGACTCAGCAGGTTTCAGACAGACAGACAGACGCATACACACCCCTACCTAAAATCTGTTGTTACTACATGGTAGGAATTCTGATAGAAGTTAGTAAGATATTTCACCATTCACTAAAATGATATCCTTGGGAAAATAGTACATGTGTTATAAATTTTGAAACCTGCTTATAAATTAGCAAATTCTATCACGTTTTACCAATATCATGAAGAGTTTTTAGAATTTTTGTTTGTTTCATCATCTCATATTTCACTCAATTCATTAAATTTTGGGTTTATGTTTAAAATAAACTCAAAATATGTTTGAATACTGTGAACAATTTTTAAATTGAATTTCTAACTAAAAAACTTCACTCCTTAACAGCAGTATGTTAGCTTCACATTCACCACTGATCCCAAGGGCCTACATTACAGAGTAAATTCTCAATAAATATTTCAGTGGATGACAAGAAAGAGAGATAGGGAAGGAGTTAGGGAGGGGAAAACTGAAGGAAGGGAAGGGGAGGGGAGGGGAGAGGAGGGGAAGGGGTAGGGGAGCGGAAAGGGAGGGAGACAGAGAAGTCTCCTCTGGAATTGAGGATATCTGCCAGTTCTATCACAGAAGATCTGGGTGTGATGAACCCTAATGTGCTTTTATTCCAAAATATACACTGATAACTATACTAGGAGATTCGTCTCTTGGAATAGCCAAAAATGCTTTAAAGCAAGCACAGCTGTGACCTTTCTACCCAGGCCTCTAATGCCAGGAGGGCTTTTTGGTGGGAAGGTCACATTAAACTGCACACTGAAGTCTATGAAAGGGCAGCTCCTGGTGAGAGGGCATCTTTAGTTTCAGAAGGGAAAATAAATACCAATGCAGTTAAGAGAGCACCTTAATAGTTTTTTCTGTCCTAGTTCATAACTAAACTATCAATGGTAGGTAATGATTCTTAAGCAAAAAATGGTCTATTTGGATTGGGTTATGCTGACACAATGTTTCAAGTTAAGGGCATATTTGCAAAGATCAGCATTATTTTTCTTGCTAGAACAGATGTTTAAAACTTTTGAGTAAGATATTATCTCTCCAGAATCTTATGCTTGAGCAACATTTTGCCACATTTCTTACAATCTTTGACCTACTGTAATTTATCTTTTATCTCTATGGGAAAATTATATGTTGTCTAGTTACAGGCCACTAGCAGAAAACACACTTCATTGTTACAATAATGCACAATGTTCTACAAATGATTAATATATCTTAGACTTAAAACCCTTCTATAGCTAGTGTTTTTCTTCTATGACAGAACAATTGGCAGCTTTCCACTCCTCAAAGGAAAGTTGTGAAATACCCTAAAGATAAAAAGGGTTAAAAATAATAAGCCCAGAGGCAAACTATCTTTGTCTCTCTGGCAGAATTATAAATTAGTCAAAGTATTCCCTGCATTAGTCTTATTTCTTTATAAGGCCATAAAAAGAGATTTCCCTCTATGTGAGGGTCTGAATTATTTATTTATTTATTTATTTATTTTTATTATACTTTAAGTTAGAGGGTACATGTGCACAATGTGCAGGTTTGTTACATAGGTATACATGTGCCATGTTGGTTTGCTGCACCCATTAACTCATCATTTACACTAGGTATTTCTCCTAATGCTATCCCTCCCCCAGCCCTCCACCTCACAACAGACCCCGGTGTGTGATGTTCCCCACCCTGTGTCCAAGTGTTCTCATTGTTCAATTCCCAACTATGAATGAGAACATGTGGTGTTTGGTTTTCTGTCGTTGTGACAGTTTGCTCAGAATGATGGTTTCCAGCTTCATCCATGACCCTAAAAAGGACATAAACTCATCCTTTTTTATGGCTGCATAGTATTCCATGGTGTAGCCACACTTTCTTAATCCAGTCTATCATGGATGGACATTTGGGTTGGTTCCAAGTCTTTGCTGCTGTGAACAGTGCCACAATAAACATACATGTGCGTGTGTCTTTATAGTAGCATGATTTATAATCCTTTGGGTATATACCCAGTAATGGGATTGCTGGGTCAAATGGTATTTCTAGTTCTAGATCCTTGAGGAATCATCACACTGTCTTCCACAATGGTTGAACTAGTTTACACTCCCACCAACAGTGTAAAAGCATTCCTATTTCCCCACAACCTCTCCAGCATCTGTTGTTTCCTGACTTTTTAATGATCACCATTCTAACTGGCGTGAGATGGTATCTCATTGTGGTTTTGACTTGCATTTCTTTGATGACCAGTGATGATGAGCATTTTTTCATGTGTCTGTTGGCTCCATAAATGTCCTCTTTTGAGAAGAGTCTGTTCATACCCTTTGCCACTTTTTGATGGGGTTGTTTTTTTCTTGTAAATTTGTTTAAGTTCTTTGGAGATTCCGGATATTAGCCCTTTGTCAGATGGGTAGATTGCAAAAATTTTCTCCCATTCTGTAGGTTGCCTGTTCACTCTGATGGTAGTTTCTTTTGCTGTGCAGAAGCTCTTTAGTTTAATTAGATCACATTTGTCTGTTCTGGCTTTTGTCACCATTGCTTTTGGTGTTTTAGACAGGAAGTCCTTGCCCATGCCTATGTCCTGAATGGTATTGCCTAGGTTTTCTTCTAGGGTTTTTATGGTTTTAGGTCTAACATATAAGTCTTTAATCCATCTTGTATTAATTTTTGTGTAAGGTGTAAGGAAGGGATTCAGTTTCAGCTTTCTACATATGGCTAGCCAGTTTTCTCAGCACCATTTATTAAACAGGGAAAACTTTCCCCATTTCTTGTTTTTGTTAGGTTTGTCAAAGATCAGATGGTTCTAGATGTGTGGTGTTATTTCTGAGGCCTCTGTTCTGTTCCACTGGTCTATATCTCTGTTTTGGTACCAGTACCACGCTGATTTGGTTACTACAGCCTTGTAGTATAGTTTGAAGTCAGGTAGTGTGATGCCTCCAGCTTTGTTCTTTTTGCTTAGCATTGCTTTGGCAATGCAGGCTCTTTTTTGGTTCCATATGAACTTTAGTTTTTTCCAATTCCATGAAGAAAGTCATTGGTAGCTTGATGAGGATGGCACTGAATCTATAATTTACCTTGGGCAGTATGGCCATTTTCACGATATTGATTCTTCCTACCCATGAGCATGGAATGTTCTTCCATTTGTTTGTGTCCTCTTTTATTTTGTTGAGCAGTGGTTTGTAGTTCTCCTTGAAGAGGTCCTTCACATCCCTTGTAAGTTGGATTCCTAGGTATTTTATTCTCTTTGTAGCAACTGTGAATGGGAGTTCACTCATGATTTGACTCTCTGTTTGTCTGTTATTGGTATATAGGAATGCTTGTGATTTTTGCACATTGATTTTGTATCCTGAGACTTTGCTGAAATTGCTTATCAGCTTAAGGAGATTTGGGGCTGAAATGATAGAGTTTTCTAAATATACAATCATGTCATCTGCAAACAGGGACAATTTGACTTCCTCTTTTCCTAATTAAATACCCTTTATTTCTTTCCCTTGCCTGATTGCCCTGGCCAGAACTTCCAGCACTATGTTGAGTAGGAGTGGTGAGAGAGGGCATCTCTGTCTTGTGCCAGCTTTCAAAGGGAATGCTTCCAGTTTTTGCCCATTCAGTACGATATTGGCTGTGGGTTTGTCATGAATAGCTCTTATTATTTTGAGATATGTTCCATCAATACCTAGTTTATTAAGAGTTTTTAGCATGAAGGGTTGTTGAATTTTGTCAAAGGCCTTTTCTGCGTCTATTGAGATAATCATGTGGTTTTTGTCATTGGTTCTGTTTATGTGATGGATTACATTCACTGATTTGCATATGTTGAACAAGCCTTGCATCCCAGGGATGAAGCTGACTTGAATGTGGTGGATAAGCTTTTTGATGTGCTGTTGGATTCGGTTTGCCAGTATTTTACTGAGGATTTTTGCATCGATGTTCATCAGGGATATTGGTCTAAAATTCTCTTTTTTTGTTGTGTCTCTGTCAGGCTTTGATATCAGGATCATGCTGGCCTCATAAAATGAGTTACGGAGGATTCCCTCTTTTTCTATTGATTGGAATAGTTTCAGAAGGAATGGCACCAGCTTCTCTTTGTACCTCTGGTAGAATTCGGCTGTGAATCCATCTGGTCCTGGAATTTTTTTGGTTGGTAGGCTATTGATTATTGCCTCAATTTCAGAGCCTTTTATTGGTCTATTCAGAGATTCAACTTCTTCCTGGTTTAGTCTTGGGAGGGTGTATGTGTTGAGGAATTTACCCATTTCTTCTAGATTTTCTAGTTTATTTGCTTAGAGGTGTTTATAGTATTCCTGATGGTAGTTTGTATTTCTGTGGGATCGGTGGTGATATCCCTTTTATCATTTTTTATTGCATCTACTTGATTCTTCTCTCTTTTCTTCATTAGTCTTGCTAGCGGTCTATCAATTTTGTTGATCTTTTCGAAAAACCAGCTCCTGGATTCATTGATTTTTTGAAGGGTGTTTCGTGTCTCTATCTCCTTCAGTTCTGCTCTGATGTTAGTTATTCCTTGCCTTCTGCTAGCTTTTGAATGTGTTTGCTCTTGCTTCTCTAGTTCTTTTCATTGTGATGTTAGGGTGTCGATTTTGGATCTTTCCTGCTTTCTCTTGTGGGCATTTAGTGCTATAAATTTCCCTCTACACACTGCTTTATATGTGTCCCAGAGATTCTGGCACGTTGTGTCTTTGTTCTCATTGGTTTCAAAGAACATTGTTATTTCTGCCTTCATTTCGTTATGTACCCAGTAGTCACTCAGGAGCAGGATGTTCAGTTTCCATGTAGTTGTGCGGTTTTTAGTGAGTTTCTTAATCCTGAGTTCTAATTTGATTGCACTGTGGTCAGAGAGGCAGTTTGTTGTGATTTCTGTTCTTTTACATTTGCTGAGGAGTACTTTACTTCCAACTATGTGGTCAATTTTGGAATAAGCGTGATGTGGTACTGAGATAAATGTATATTCTGTTGATTTGGGGTGGAGAGTTCTGTAGATGTCTATCAGGTCTGCTTGGTGCAGAGCTAAGTTCAAGTCCTGGATATCCTTGTTAACCTTCTGTCTCATTGATCTGTCTAAAAAGTCTCCCATTATTATTGTGTGGGAGTCTAAGTCTCTTTTTAGGTGTCTAAGGACTTGCTTTATGAATCTGGGTGCTCCTGCATTGGATGCATATATATTTAGGATAGTTAGGTCTTCTTGTTGAATTGATCCCTTTACCATTATGCAATGGCCTTGTCCCTTTTGATCTTTGTTGTTTTAAAGTCTGTTTTATCAGAGACTAGGATTGCAACCCCTGGTGTTTTTTTTTTTTTTTGCTTTCCATTTGCTTGGTAGGTCTTCCTCCATCCCTTTATTTTGAGCCTATGTGTGTCTCTGCATGTGAAATGGGTCTCCTGAATACAGCACACTGATGGGTCTTGACTCTTTATCTAATTTGCCAGTCTGTGTCTTTTAATTGTGTCATTTACATTTAAGGTTAATACTGTTATGTGTGAATTTCATCCTGACGTTATGATGTTAGCTGGTTATTTTGCCCGTTAGTTGATGCAGTTTCTTCCTAGCATTGACGGTCTTTACAATTTGGCATGTTTTTGCAGTGGCTGGTATCTGTTGTCCCTTTCCATGTTTAGTGCTTCCTTCAGGAACTCTTGTAAGGCAGGCCTGGTGGTGACAAAATCTCTCAGCATTTGCTTGTCTGTAAAGGATTTTATTTCTCCTTCACTTATGAAGCTTAGTTTGGCTGGATATGAAATTCTGGGTTGAAAATTCTTTTCTTTAAGAATGTTGAATATTGGCCCCCACTCTCTTCTGGCTTGTAGAGATTTGCCGAGAGGTCTGCTGTTAGTCTGATGGGCTTCCCTTTGTGGGTAACCCGACCTTTCTCTCTGGCTGCCCTTAACATTTTTTCCTTCATTTCAGCCTTGGTGATTCTGGCAATTATGTGTCTTGGGGTTACTCTTCTCGAGGAGTATCTTTGTGGTGGTCTCTGTATTTCCTAAATTTGAATGTTAGCCTGTCTTGCTAGGTTGGGGAAGTTCTCCTGGATAATGTTCTGAAGAGTGTTTTCCAACTTGGTTCCATTCTCCATGTCATTTTCAGGTACACCAATCAAACACAGATTTGGTCTTTTCACATAGTCCCATATTTCTTGGAGGCTTTGTTCATTTCTTTTTACTCTTTTTTCTCTAAACTTCTCACTTTATTTCATTAATTTGATCTTCCATCACTGATACCCTTTCTTCCACTTGAAGGAATCGGCTACTGAAGCTTGTGCATGCGTCACGTAGTTTTCGCACCATGGTTTTCAGCTCCATCAGGTCATTTAAGGTCTTCTCTTCACTGTTTATTCTAGTTAGCCATTCGTCTAATGTTTTTTCAAGGTTTTTAGCTTCCTTGCGATGGGTTTGATCGTCTTCCTTTAGCTTGGAGAAGTTTGTTATTACTGACCTTCTAAAGCCTACCTCTGTCAATTCGTCAGTCATTCTCCATCTAGCTTTGTTCCCTTGTTGGCAAGGAGCTGCAATCCTTTGAAGGAGAAGAGGCACTCTGGTTTTTAGAATTTTCAGCTTTTCTGCTCTGGTTTCTCCCCATCTTTGTGGTTTTATCTACCTTTGGTCTTTGATGTTGGTGACCTACAAATGAGGTTTTGGTGTGGATGTCCTTTTTGTTGATGTTGATGCTATTCCTTTCTGTTTGTTAGCCTTCCTTCCAACAGGTCCCTCAGCAGCAGGGCTGTTGGAGTTTGCTGGAGGTCCACTCCAGACCCTGTTTGCCTGGGTATCACCAGCAGAGGCTCCAGAACAGCAAATATTGCAGAACAGCAAATATTGCTGCCTGATCCTTCCTCTGGAAGCTTCGTCCCAGGGGGCACCCACCTGTATGAGGTGTCAGTCAGTCCCAGTAGGTGTCTCCCCAGTTAGGCTACATGGGGGTCAGGGACCCACATGAGGAGGCAGTCTGTCTGTTCTCAGAGCTCAAACACCATGCAGGGAGAACCACTACTCTCTTCAGAGCTGTCAGACAGGGATGTTTAAGTCTGCAGAAGTTTCTGCTGCCTTTTGTTCAGCTATGCCCTGGACCCAGAGGTGGAGTCAACAGAGACAGCAGGCCTTGCTGAGCTGTGGTGGGCTCCGCCCAGTTTGAGCTTCCCTGGCTGGTTTGTTTACCTACTCAAGCCTCAGCGATGGGGTACACCCCTCCCCCCTGCCAGGCTGCTGCCTCACAGGTCGATCTCAGACTGCTGCACTAGCAGTGAGCAAGGCTCCTTGGGTGTGGGACCTGCCGAGTCAGGCATGGGATATAATCTCCTGGTGTACCATTTGCTAAGACCATTGGAAACGCGCAGTATTTTGGTGGGGATGTTCCGTTTTCTCCAGGTACAGTCTGTCACGGCTTCCCTTGGCTAGGAAAGGGAAATCCCCTGACCCCTTGTGCTTCCCGGGTGAGGCGACGCCCCGCCCTGCTTTGGCTCACCCTCTGTGGGCTGCACCCACTGTCCAACCAGTCCTAATGAGATGAACCAGGTACCTCAGTTGGAAATGCAGAAATCACCCGTCTTCTGCGTCAATCACGCTCAGAGCTGCAGACGGGAGCTGTTCCTATTCGACCATCTTGGAACAGACCCCTGAGGGTCTGAATTTAAATGACACTTTCTCAATCAGGCCTGCCCTGAATATCCTATTTAATCTACAAAACCCACACTCCACCTCCTCCCAGGCAGACGTCATCCCCCAAGTCTGCTCTACTTTTTCCTTCCTCCATAGACTTAGATAACCTTCTTACCAGGTTCACTGTCTAGTCTCCATTAGAATGTAAGCTCCATGAGGGCAGAGATCTTTGTCTGCTCTGTTCACTGACATATCTCAAGTGCCAAGAACAGTATCCAGCACATACTGGGAGAACAATGAGTATTCATTGAATTGAATTGGTTATTCTTAAATTCTTTTTGAAATAAGGTGACATAAAGTCTTTCATAAAATGGTCATAGTTTATAAATTATCATATCAAATAACAATGGATTATTGTCCAGATTATGGTATATGAGATGACTGAAAACATCACTAAAATCCCAGGAGTGATTATACAAGTACAAATACAAGTATAAAACTGTTTCTGTAAAGAAGCTTAAGAGAACTCAAACCAAATGATCAATTCCCTTTAGAGTAGACACCTATGGAAGCTATGCATTTGTCCAAATATGTCTAAAACTTTTTCTACAAATTCCTTTCAGAGTGGAAAAAAATACAGGGCTCTAAAGGTCACACAGTTCAATCTGCTATTGACGTAAACACTGAAGACTGGCCAGGCATAGTGGTTCATGCCTGTAATACGAGCAATTTGGGAGGCTGAGGCGGGCAGATCACTTGAGCTCAGGAGATCAAGACCAGCCTGGCCAACATGGCGAAACCTTGTCTCTATTTAAACAGAAGAAAACACTGGTGACTAACCATCCCCTGTGCTCCGGCTGGGCTACTTCCAGTAATACAGCAAATCATCTTTGGTGAGTTAATTTGATTTGGGCACACAGCCAAAAATCATTTGAAGGAGAGCATTTTTGAAAACAGGAATTTAAAAAGTTGAGAAAAAAATTTAATTTAAAAAACAGATGATCAATTCAAAAGCATTTAGAGAAATAAATACATTTATATATTTATTCTATATCAATAAACGGAAATAAGAGGAAAGATGACTTGTTATCAAAATAAAAGTTGATAAATATGAAACATTTTCTATGCTTTTCTGTAAGAAAGAAGAAATATAGACAAAATTATGTTTGAACTATTTAAAGAATTTTTCAAAACTTTTCAAACTATAGAGGACAAGGAAGTATGGGATGTAGTAAACCCAAAAAAACTTAAATCTCATTCCATGTTAAGACTACAATGTACTTTAATTTACAGTTTAGGATAAAGGAAAGTGATCTTTGTGGTAGATGAACTCCACGATACCTACAAACACTAGATTTAATAATTATGGCTCTTCTATTTTACCTGCATTTTACAGAAATATTTTTCAAGAAAGTAAATGATGGTTTTATTTTCCCAAACAACAAATAATATTTTAAAGATTTTTAAATGCTCTTTTTTGTTACAGGTACTGCTCATAACATCCTTCCCTGCCCCACTCCCCCCCCCCCCCCACCAAATACACACAAACACACACTCACAAATACTACATACCTTCCTCTGTGAGATGACATTGAGAGAAACACTGGAGTGGGGGGAGAATAAAAGTGAAACCTAAGCTAAACTTTATGTAGAATTTTACTGTCCTGGAAATTCCTTATGAAATTGTTATTCTAGTCAGTGCAGCTGTTTTTATCTGCTGGCAATACTAAAGCAATCATAATTTGTAGTGCATCCCCAAATGGCTTTTTTAAATAAGAACATGTGTGGGAAATAAAATATTTTCATTGATATAGACCATGGAAACTGAACTCAAGCAGACACTAGGATAAAGAGATGACTCCTAAATACAAGATCCTCGCCTTAGTTTGGCATTTAAATTGTCAATTACTTTCTTATCTACTTCGTAACAGTTTTAGTATCAAATATGGCATTTGAATACAACAAGCTCAATAAATGTTTGAGCACAGGCAGACCTCTATGGTAAAAATGTCAACAAATTACTTGGCATCAAAATTCTACTATACTTCTATATATAAATGATATTGTATGATTAAAATATCATAGTTAAATATTATTTAGCTAAAAATGTTCCATGTACTGTTTTAGGTCCTAGAAATGCAATAGTGAGAAAAATCAGATGTGGTCCCTACCCTTGTGAACCCAGCAGGAAAAAGATGTTAGTCAAATCTACATATCAAAATTGCAAACTGGGATTCATGGTATGAGTTGCGCTACAGGGGAGAATGGGGCTTGGGAAGTATCCCAAAAGCTCCCCTCAGGAAGTGACTAAAAGGACAGAATACTGTGAAGGAGCTGAAGAAAAATTATTCCAGCAAATGCTCATGAAACACCTTATGAAAAAATAAAGTCTATACAAATGTTTATGTTATGGTGATGCTTATAATTTGAATACTAAGAAACAGAGAAAATAGTGATCTAATATCAAATGACAGATACCATGCAACATTCCTTTAAAATCAGAGTAATTAAGCCTCTTTCCCATTTACATATGAATATAAATTGTGGAGTCTAATTCAGTTTCCTCCTTCTTATATAATAGCTAGAACCACTGAAGGGGTTTGATGACATCCCTCTTAAATGTATACACTTTAAGTAAATATAAATTGCCTGAAGTTCTCATACTTCTCTTTCTTGTATATAGCAGACACCCAAAATCAAGGTAAGATTAAAATAAAATTTTCCATGGCAAAATTTGATATTGTATAGCAAATAATCATAATACTGATGAAGATAAGACTGATTTATTTTTAAACAACTACAGGTTAAGGGGTGTTATTGTAATTTTACTTATGAAAGAAATAAGGCTCAAAAAAGTAAATGTTTCAAGGTCATACTGCTAAAATAGAGTCAATTTATGCACCTAACTCCATCTAACTCCTAAATTCCTGCCTTAGTCACCACATTCATGACAATGCTATATTCCTGACAAAAAAATCACTTCAGAAATAATCTGTGCTTCAAACTTGGGGGTCACTTTCAAACATTTTAAGAAACAATGCCAAATTAAAAGTTTAGACAGGGTTTTCTTTTCCTACATTTTTCTCTTTCTTCTTGTTTCTTAAAAGTATAATTTTGTTTATTTTTTAGCCTTTTATTCAATGGGAACTTGATTTCTATGAAGCTTTCCAATATAAACATTAAAATATTTGACTTTCTTGTACTTGATTAGCAAAGACGCACAGCTGCACACATTGTAGACCCTGGTACTCTTGAATTATCTAAATATCCACAAAATTTGACAGAAGTTAGAAGCATGAAGCAAGGTATAGATAGCATATTTCATTGATTCTAAAATCCCTTCAATTCTAAGAGACACCAAACCTTCCAGGTGAACATGACACATTGCTAAGAAGCCTTTTTAATAAGGCATATTCCTATTTTTAAAATGTTAAAATATGAGAAAATATGGGTCTTAGAATTTAGAGAAATAGCAGCAAAAAGGCTCTAACACAGTTCCTCGTCTGTGGTGGCTTCTCAATCCTCCCCACTGCTCTACATCAAGAAAGGCTGATTTGGGTCCTCAATCACTAGGGCAAGGAAGGTCATCAAACCCACACTTTCTGAAAATTCACTGAAAATTAAATCACGGCAGAATGTTTTCTTTGTATTGTTTCTCCTGAAGTTGTTCCCCATTTAATAAAAGAATAAAGACTTACAGGAATAATTCTGTGATTCAGAAAATAAGCTTGGTGCATTTAGCTTCTGAAATGTAACTTAAAAAGAATTCAAATGATCTTTGCCCTGACAAATGTGACTCTCCCTACACATGTGCTATAAGGCTAGAACACTGTTCTAAAAAGGGATAATATTCTGTTCTTCAGCTGCCAAACTTCTTCATAGTACTTTTTCATAGCACTATATAAACAGTGACCAAAAATCTTAAGAGATGAGATTCAGTTTCGAAAGTAACTTGATAAAACAAAGGTATTTTAAATGTTACAGTCATCATTTTATTTCTAAATACATGCATTTTGTATGTCCAAGTTTTTATGTTGACACTTTAAAAATAATTAAAGCAGACAAGATGATGATACAGAACTTAAAAAATAAATTCTGGCTTTTGAAGTTTTCATTTAAAAATAAATAATTTAAGTATTCTTTAAGTTCTTTACAGGCCATGATATCATACAGTAATCAGTTTAATTTCAGAGCATACTTATCACTAAACTAGCTAAATTTAGGCTATACGTGAAAATGCATAGTCTCCCAATCTTCATGTGTTCTTTTTATTTTTAAAGTTGAGGCTGGATGTGGTGGCTCAAGTCTATAATCCCGGCACTTTGGGAGGCCGAGGCAGGTGGGCTGCTTGAGCTAGGAGTTTGAGACCAGCCTAGGCAATATAGTGAGACCCTCACTTTACAAAAAATACAAAAATTAGCCAGGTGTGGCGCACGTGGCCATGGTCCCTATTTGGGTGGCTGAGGTGTGAGGATCGCTTGAGCCTGGGAGGTGAAGGTTACCGTGAACAGAGATTGTACACCGTACTCCAGCCTGGGTCACAGAGTGAAATCTTGTCTCAATAAATAAATAATGAAATAAACAAAATTAAAGTCGAGGTCTCACTCTGACACCAGGATAGAGTAGAGTGACACTATGATAGCTCACTGCAGTCTCACACTCCTGAGCTCAAGTGATTCTCCTGCCTCAGCCTCCTGAGTAGCTGGAACTACAGGCATGCATCACTGTACTTGGCTACTTAAAAAAATATTTATTTTGGTAGACATGGGGTCTCACTATGTTGCCCAGGCTGGTCTCAATCTCCTGGCCTCAAGTGATTCTCTGACCTCAGCCTCCCAAGGAGGTGGGATTACAAGTGTCAGCCATCATGCCTGGCCATGTGTTTCTTTTTAAATGAATAATATAATACACTCCAGACTTAAACTGAAAGTGCTATACATATGAAATCACTTTGGGCTGGGTTGCGAAATTTGTTCACATTAATTTCTAATAACATATAGGGCTTCATAAATGGCATCTATGGTGAATGTCCAATAAAACTGGAAAAGTAAGACAGACACTATCAGCTTTCTGGATTTATGAGATAACAGAACCAGGCTTCTCCCTCTTAGAAATGGAGGCCTAAGGTCACAATACAAGGCACAGTGGAGACCTGAAATTAGTTCCTGGCTCCTAATCCAGTGTTCCACCATTTGGCTACTGTGCTTTGGAAAAAGTAGCCAGTTTTTATTGGTTCCTAAAATATCTTGGTCCAAAATTCATCCAATTGTTTTACTGTTCTGTCCTTTATAGTGAAAGAGAACCTCTCTCATTAATATGTGATAGAAGAAACTGAGTTAATTCTCCCACAGTGTTGAGGAACTTGTAAAAACTACATTGTCTTTCAAATGATTTTTTCTTTACCCACAGAGTTTGTTAGAGAGGTGAACAGGGTTATAAATGAAATTGGTAGTCATTTAAAAGACATGAAATGTCCAAAGCAGGATTTTAAAAAATGTTTATTTCATTAGCAACATGTTTATCAGTAGACCCAACTGCTGCCAAGGAACAACTAAGATTCACTGTGCTAAAAAAAATTAGAGGCCTAAAATACCTACAAATCAACCACCATTCTGTGATATGGTTTATTTTTGTCTTTTAAATGTCTCTACAACCCCAAGAAGAGTGCATTTATTCAACTAAGACCTCTATGCCCAGCCCACTGCTGAACTCTGGATAGTCTTTGCCTACAAGGAGTACTAAGTAGAGGCTTAAGGTCAAAAAGACTTTAAGAACTCTAAAATGATTATTTCAAGATAACTCATAAGCTTCCAGGAAGAGCAAGAGGCTCATTGCTAAAACTTTAGCCAGCAAGAAAAATAAATACTGTTTTATTAAAATTTGGAATCTTGAGTTCCAGCATATCACTTACCAGCTGGTAACTTTAATAGCCCCAGAACCTGTGGAGCTTCATCATCTATACAAGTGGGATTACACCTATTACATAAGCTGCTATCTTCCTAAAAGAAGGGATGACATGGTCATCGTGAATAAACTACTACAGTGAGGCACTATAAGTTCTGCCAAAACTATGTCAACGCATGCAAGCAAGATTAGCTGAAAAGTCAAATGCATGACCAGCAATTCCTTTTGCAGGTGACATGTAAAGACCATCACTGACATAACGTATTGGTGCTGGGCTTATTCTCTAACAGAATTTTCCTTTCTTGTTAACTCCATTAATCGGTTCCTTGACATCCATTCCTTTTTCCCCCACAATGGTACCCTCTTTAGACCTGCTGAATCTATCAAAATATAAACAATCATTAACAAGAAAGATTTAAACAGCATGTATTATTTATTTGTTTATTTTTATTTTTTTGAGATGGAGTCTTACTCTGTCACTTAAGCTAGAGCGCAGTGGTGCAACCTTAGCTCACTGCAACCTCTGCCTCCCGGGTTTAAGTGATTCTCCTGCCTCAGCCTCCCGAGTAGCTGGGACTACAGGCACGTGCCACCATGCCAGGCTAATTTTTTGTATTTTTAGTAGAGATGGGGTTTCACCATGTTAGCCAGGATGGTCTTGATCTCCTGACCTCGTGATCCACCCACCTCGGCCTCCCAAAGTGCTGGGATTACAGGCGTGAGCCACCGCGCCCTGCCTAAACAGCATTTATTAACAGGACAAAGTCCTTATTTATTTGTTAAGTCATAATTCAGGTAAAATTTTCCCAGAAAATAAGCTCCATATAACAATGAAGCTATCCCCATCAGAGCCTTTTTCACATTGTACGAAAGTTAACTGCATTCGTGAAAAATGTTTATTAAGTCCTAGGCAAGAGTAACTGATCTTGTTTTTCTTGTTTTCCAAATTCCTAAAGTTCAGCAGAGTTCCTAGCACAGAGTAAGGAGGGGATTAAAATGCAACTGAAATGTTGAGTCTTGGATGAAAGTTTATCCTTGCTAATTCAATAAGCAAGGAAATTACTTTGACTATTATATCCATTTATAACTGAAAAATATACACAGATACTCCTGAATCTAGTCACAGATGGAGTAAAAGCTTCTACCATCTGGTTTATAGGTGAAATTACTTAATTGCATGTATAATTAGACTATGCACTTGTCCAAAAGATAAACATTTCCTATTTTAGAGAAACAAATGCAAAATTAAATTAGTTATAATCTTCAATCCTTTTGCACTGGACTTCTACACCATACTACCTCAGTTCCTAAAATACAGCATCAAAAATTAAAACACAGTTTACTAAACAAAAGGGTTTACAGCATAACCAATTACTTTTGCTACATATATACCTCAGAATTAATTATACTGGCTGTGGGGATGGGTTTCACTTAAAAGTCATAAAAATTTAAAACGTATGGTAAGGAATACGAAATTTAAACAGTGACAACATAGATATACCCCTGGAAATAGCAAACATCTCCAAAGCAAATGTTCCTAAGGAACATCCTCTCGTCCAAACCGCTTGGGTTAGGTTTATTTTTATAGGCCGTTGCTAACACAATAGCATGCTTAGAAATGTTGGAACCTGTCAAACAATGGAACCAATTTTTAAAAACACTGTACTAAATAAATACTTTGGTAGATGCCAAAGCAGCTTATCTCTAAGGAAAGATTTTAAAATTGCAGTAATGATGGCAATACTAGATAAGCAAACAAAACATAAAATTTTACTAACACTGAAATAAATCATTTATAGTAGAGGAAGATAATTAAAGATGACTTTATACATAGAATAACAGTATTCAAGTAATACATTTGCTTAGAAAAGATACTTTAAAACTGTTATTTCCTTGATTAGAGATTATAAATATCTAAAATAGCAGCATGTCCCTCATTTTCTATTATTAACTATAATTGTTTAGTTTTTTATTTTTGTCTCACACAATTAGATAAACGATAGTGCCACTTATTGATATGTGGAAAAATAAACAGGTTTGGGGTGCAGAGATCAGAAGTTCATTTTTGGACACGTTAAGTTTGAGGTTTCTATGAAGCACCCAAGGAGAGATTTCAGAGAGGTGTTTGGATATGTGAGTATGGGACTGAAAATGTAAAAACGAATGAATGAATGAGTAACAGCGCAGTGCTTTAGAGTACTTTAGACACCAGAGTCTGTGTGGTTTTGCATCCTAGCTTTGCAGTTTAGCAGCTGTTGACCTTAACAAGTTATCTAACTCTGTGCCTCAGTTTACTTATATCTAAAATGGGGATAAGTAGGTTAATGTGATAATTAAGTAAATATTTTTAAAATTTATAGCTCTCCCTCTCCCTCTTCCTCCTCCCTCCTCCCTCTCCCTCTCTCTCCACGGTCTCCCTCTGATGCCGAGCCGAGACTGGACTGTACTGCCGCCATCTCGACTCACTGCAACCTCCCTGCCTGATTCTCCTGCCTCAGCCTGCCAAGTGCCTGGGATTGCAGGCGTGCGACGCCACGCCTGACTGGTTTTCGTATTTTTTGGTGGAGACGGGGTTTCGCCCTGCTGGCCGGGCTGGTCTCCAGCTCCTGACCGCGAGTGACCTGCCAGCTTCGGCCTCCCGAGGTGCCGGGATTGCAGACGGAGTCTCGCTCACTCAGTGCTCAATCTTGCCCAGGCTGGAGTGCAGTGGCGTGATCTCGGCTTGCTACAACCTCCACCTCCCAGCCGCCTGCCTTGGCCTCCCAAAGTGCTGAGTTTGCAGCCTCTGCCCGGCCGCCACCCCGTCTAGGAAGTGAGGAGCGTCTCTGCCTGGCCGCCCATCGTCTGGGATGTGAGGAGCCCCTCTGCCCGGCCGCCCAGTCTGGGAAGTGAGGAGCGCCTCTTCCCGGCCTCATCCCGTCTAGGAAGTGAGGAGCGTCTCTGCCCGGCCGCCCATCGTCTGGGATATGGGGAGCGCCTCTGCCCCGCCGCCCCGTCTGAGATGTGAAGAGCGCCTCTGCCCGGCCGCGACCCCGTCTGGGAACTGAGGAGTGTCTCTGCCCCGCCGCCACCCCGTCTGGGAGGTGAGGAGCGTCTCTGACCTGCCGCCCCGTCTGGGAAGTGAGGAGACCCTCCGCCCGGCAGCCGCCCCGTCCGGGAAGTGAGGAGCATCTCCGGCCGGCAGCCGCCCCGTCCGGGAGGTGGGGGGCAGCCCCCGCCCGGCCAGCTGCCCCGTCCGGGAGGTTGGGGGGCGCCTCTGCCTGGCCGCCCTGTCTGGGAAGTGAGGAGCCCCTCTGCCCGGCCGCCACCCCTTCTGGGAGGTGTACCCAATAGCTCATTGAGAATGGGCCATGATGACGATGGCGGTTTTGTCGAACAGAAAAGGGGGAAATGTGGGGAAAAGAAAGAGAGATCAGATTGTTACTGTGTCTGTGTAGAAAGAAGTAGACATAGGAGACTCCATTTTGCTCTGTACTAAGAAAAATTCTTCTGCCTTGGGATGCTGTTAATCTATAACCTTATCCCCAACCCCGTGCTCTCTGAAACATGTGTTGTGTCCACTAAGGGTTAAATGGATTAAGGGCGGTGCAAGATGTGCTTTGTTAAACAGATGCTTGAAGGCAGCATACTCATTAAGAGTCATCACCACTCCCTAATCTCAAGTACCCAGGGACACAAAGACTGCGGAAGGCGGCAGGGCCCTCTGCCTAGGAAAACCAGAGACCTTTGTTCACATGTTTATCTGCTGACCTTCCCTCCACTATTGTCCTATGACCCTGCCAAATCCCCCTCTCCAAGAAACACCCAAGAATGATCAATAAATACTAAAAAACAAAACAAAACAAAACAAAAAAACATAATTTTGCTTTTTATAAATTTTGACTGTTATTATTCCCATCAGCAGCAGCAGCTGTTACAGATGATATTTAGTTTTTGTAGGGGATAGGGTATCTAAGGAGAGTGGAAAGAAGATCCCAAGTTCAAGCCTTGACTAACCTCCAAATTAGAGATCAGGAAAATAATAAAGGGAACTTAAATGTTCCCTGCCTGTGACGTAGGAAAAATTAGACCAGGACGGTGTCATGGAAGCCAAAAGAGGAGAATCTGTCAAGAAGGCCCAAACACTTGGTAGCACACAGACTTGCATCTAGCTAGCTGGTGTAGTAGAGCAGCAATAATTCCCTAATGTTGGTGGCTCTCCAAGTTTAGGTCCAGCTACATGCCCAAAAAGGAAGACATTTTTTGGGCACATGCCCCTGAGGAACTTCTTCCTGGTGTTGCAGCATCCCTTTCACAGTCCTTATTTTTTGACTTCTAAGTCTATTTCAACAAATAAAAATAAAAGTACTCCTTTAAATAGAGAGTGTCTTCATTCAAACCAGGAAGCACTGCTATATAAAGGGAAGTAATTCTTAAATATATTCAGAGTAATTCTATTCTTGAATGTCTAGGGGAAAAGAAAGGGCTTTGTGTAGAGAGAGCCTGAGTAGAGAAAACAGTACTGTCAAATACATTTACATAGTCAGTATTCAGAGTCTCCAACAACATTAAAGGAATAGAGTGTGTTATTTTCACAAGTAGAGCGTCTCCCTAAGTCGGATTCCAGAAATAAGCTACCATTCTAACCTCCTCTGTTTAATACTTTGGAAAGCACAGAGATGAAAATGCAGCACAAGTCCTTACTAAAAGATCCTATGTTACTGGGTAGGTAGTATTTGGTTAAAACAAACAACTTTGGAAAATAGAAACCATACCCACTCAATTTATGTATAAAATGCGTATATGCATTTTTTAGGAGGCTTAAACTAATGTTTGAAAGATTTTTTTCAACAGCATTGAAATGCCAGGTTTTATTTTCCAGAAGACATTAGTGAATAATTTTATAATAATTAATACTAAATGATGATAACAAGAAGGTTCCAGACTCTAGTTTTGGATGTGAACAATTGCTGAGTTTTGTTCTATTTCATGCATATTTGACCCAGGTCAGCTTTATCACGAGGAAGGGGCAAGGAGGGGGTTTTTGCTAGTAGATAACTGAAAACCATGCAAACTCATTGCCATTAACAAGGTGCAGCCAAAACTGACATTATTCATGTGTATAAATCCTATGTATCCACAATACTGATATACAATAGAATTGCTTCCTATGATATTTTGTTATTTATATATGCTGCAGGTTTCCGTCAAGGTAGAAGTATCTTCTGTTTATGAAAATAAAAGATCTCTTTGATAAGGTTCAGATAGCAAAGGAACAAATAAGTCAGCGGCTGCACATGTGTAGCAACCCCATCCGCCTGAGAAAAGCTGTGGGGATGGTTCTTGTAGGCGCACTGATGGCAATACATTTCCTCAATTTTAGGATTCATAAAAGTTTCACATTTTTGACAGTATGCATCTCAAAATTGATTTTGTATGTACAGTTATAATATTTCTCATATTAATATATTACCCAGCTGTTTTAAAGAAGGAGGTAGCTCTATAGGAAATAATATAAAATCAGCGCCAGATATATTAATTTTAAAAAGTATAGAACAATGTGTGTACCATTCTATCATTTACATTTACATACTTTTTTTTGAAGGATAGATAGTTATATATTGTTATATGCATATTTTATTTCTAGAAGGAATCACAAAGAACAGGTAAGGGCTACATGAAAGGGGAGGAAGCAGAGGTAGGCAGAGGCCTATTTTTCACTGTATGCCCTTTTCATCTTTTGATTGTTTATGTTTTACTTATTTAAAAGTACAGTAATTGACTTTCAAAAGAAAAGACCAATACTACATATTGTTGTAGATACCTGCATATGAAGTCAGCACATAAAAACTTTTTTTTTTTTTTTTGAGACAGAGTCTCCCTCTGTCTTCAATCTTGTGAGCCAAGATTATCACGTAATCTTGGCTCACTGCAACATCTACCTCCTGGGTTCAAGCAATTCTCCTGCCTCAGCCTCCCGAGTAGCTGGGACTACAGGCACACGCCACCATACCCGGCTAATTTTTGTATTTTTAGTAGAGATGGGGTTTCATCATATTGGTCAGGCTGGTCTCAAACTCCTGACCTCTGGTGATTCACCCACCTCAGCCTTCCAAAGTCCTGGGATTACAGGTGTGAGCCACCGTGCCCAGCCTAAAACCTCTTATAGTAGGCCAAGGTGTGGCGGTATGTTCATACAATGAATTACACTATTCAGCAATAAAAAAGAAACAGACTGTTGATACACGCAACATCACAATGGCTCTTTAAAACGTTATGCTGAGTAAGACAACCTTTGTACAAAATAGAACATACTTTATCATTCTATTTACATGAAGTCCTAGAATAGGCTAAACAAATCTATCACAGAAAACAATCACAACTGTGGCTGCCAGGGAAGGGCGGTTATGTGAAGGGGTGGGGGTCGCCTAGGAAAGGGCATGAGATACCTTTCTGGGGTGGCAATTATGTTCTATGTTTTGATAGGTGTCTCGGCTACATAGGTATACACAGTTGTCAAAACTCAATAAACGTTCACTTAAGACATGTACATTTTATTGTAAATGAATTTTGCCTCAAATGAGAAAATAATCCGTAAGCAAATTTTGAACACTACCTAATGATATGCATTCTGGAGTATTTAGTATTAAGTGTCTAAATGTCTGCAATTTACTCTGAAATTGATCAGAATAAAAAAGATGGGTTGATGGACAGATGAACATCATGATATGTGACAAAACAAGTGTACTTACATGTTAATGGTAATATCCAGGTGGCAGGGATATATAGGTGTTCACTATGAAATCGTTTTAGATTTTCTGTATGTTTGAAAATTTTCAAAACACAATGTTGAAAATAGCTTTGAAAATACTTCTAGTTAAGTTTTTCTTTAAAATGCATGCATTGTACATAGCGGCATCTCTGTCAATACATATTGGTCTACCTCATTCATACTAAGCATAGTGAGTTTAATGAGGTGTTTATAAATATATTAAATTTCTAGAACCATCATGGAAGAGGCTATGGTTAAAATATGTAAAGGAGATACTGAATGTACATCTTGATTTGCAAATATGAAACCATACCACACGTAAGTTTGGCTTCTAACAACAGTTCAATGCCTCTCCCATGACCTACTCTAAGCCAGTTCACTCTACTCCCAAAAGGAAGTGTTGGCAGCACTACATTACATTCATAAGGACAGTGAGTGAAGATCCCAAAGGGCATGAAAGCTACTGCACACATCACACATCTCTCTTTTCTCTCTTCTTTCCCTTAGTGGACATAAAGCCCCACTCACCATAGCTTCCTCCTCCCCTTCCTCACACTGCTTTACTCTCCATACCAGCTGGTTTGGTGAGCCCAAGAAAGGGAACGAATCTGTTTGCTCTTGCAGATGCTCTGCCTCTTGCTTAGATGCTGCTAGGTGTACATTACATCAGCCTACTTCAAAGGATCATTAGATCCAACACTGAGGTTTATGCTGGGAGGGAATACTGGGGCTCTGGCCTTTAGTGCAGCAAGAGGAATCTGTGGTTCGGCCTAGCTTACCTGGATACTACAATGGGTTATGGTCACAGCTCCAGCTGGAAGTCAAGCTTTTCTTCCCCTGTGTGACTTGCTCTGCTATAGTGCCTGTGTTTCTGTGCGCATGTGGGCATTCATCACTCAGGGGCATCAAAAGAAGGAATGGCAGCAGTGTAGGTTGGAATTGGGTTGTTTCTGGAAGTCTAGATCAAATACCCACTGGCAGCATCCTGACACTGCAGATTTTCAATGTAAACCACTTATCTTTTTTTCCCGCTCAACTATATGTTGAGCACATATTTTCAAATCAATATATACAGATTTATCTATCCCATACTTTCTAATCTTTAAGTAGGAGTTGATGAGTATCCTGGCCCAGTGATAATTAAAGCAGATGTAGTAAGATCTGCTCTAATAGATCAAGGACTATAGGATCTATCATCTTCCCTCAACAGAACACCCACAATGTAAGGGCTCTAAACTAGGGTATCAGGGCCTTGTGACAAGTCACAATACTTTTACTGTGTGACATTCTATATTTTCTGTATGTGTGCATTACTACAATACGCCAAAAAGTGACGCAGTCCATCTGTATTTGGTGTACAGGATGCCAAAAACCATAGCTTGGTGGATTATTTGTTTTCCTGATGAATTCAATTACTAGATGTTTTGCATTATAAAAATATATTCCAGTTTCCTGTTTATATTATAGAATAATGTATAAGAAAATTGTGAGAAAATAGTAATTTTGGAATTGATAAATTATTGAATTGCTATTATATATCATTCTTACCTCATTTGAAGGAATGGTGGCAAAGGGCTTGATGACAGCAGCTAATGGAATCTGAGCTTGCTTAGCCATATCTGACGTGCATGGAAAACAGTATGTTGTACAACGGATGAATCGAGGACTGGCATTTCCTGAAACATTCAAAAGGATACACTTAAAACTTGTTTAGAAAAAAACCTTCCCTAAGATATTCAAATATTTATAAAGGTACTTCTAGATAATGCATTGCATTATTTCTTATTTGTAAAACTCTCTTCATGATTTGTTTTTTAAAAAAGTAGTATTGTGCAATTCTACAATCTATATTCTAGGCATACTGTAATTTCTTACAAAATAAAAATACTCTGAATCCTAATGCAAAGATATAAAAGAAGTATCTTAGTTATTATTATTTTCCATAAGCAGAGTCTTAATATAGCCTTACTATATATTTGAGAGGCATTTAGATGCAATGGAAAAAATAAAACAAAGAGACACACAAATATGACAGAACAAAATTTTTGAATCACAATCATTTCTTCTTCATCCTCTTCTATCTGCTTATGGGAAAGGTAAGCATTTGTATACTATTTCATATTAGCAAGTGATACTTTGTCAAATATGATTCCATTTGACTATTTTTTTCTAAATTTGGAAATTGAATTTCAAAATGAAAATTCTACTTATAATAGAAATATTATTTTCAAAAACACCCTAAACTATTTTTAATAGATGTCAGGCTTCCTGACCAAAATATCTTTACTTCATGGCATATCCGAGTGTTAAAACAATATCTATGACATAAAGAATATTTGTATCACTAGAATAACTTATCTAAGATAAATTTTGAAATAAAATATTATGACTAAAAGAATGTAATCATCAATCAAATGTTCACTGAATGTCTAAGACATTTCAGGCCCTGTCCTAGGTGCTTGCAGAGCTTATGTTCTTGCAGAGGACACAGACAATGAATATTACGCCTAATAAAAGTAAATTATATAGGACATTAGAAGGTGATAAATGCTGTGAAAAAAGCATATCTAGTGAAGGGGTACCAAGAAGTGGCAGGCAGATTGCAATTTTAAATACTTACAAGGTAGGCCTTATTTAAAAGGTAACATCCGAGCAAAGAGTCATAGGAGGCAAGCGATTTACCCTAGTGGGTATCTGGGGAAGGACATGCCCGGAGTAGAGTGACAGCAGGAGGCCCATGGAGCTGGAATGGAGCCACTGTGGGGGGCACCAACTGGTGTGGAGTTCAGCGAAGCAACAGGCCAGATGAGGTAGACTCTTGAGACCATTTTAAGCCCTCTGGCTTTTCTCCCAATGAAATGGGGAGCCACTGATGGCTTTAGAGCAGAGGAGTGTCATGCTGTAATGTAGGTTCCTCTGCCTGCATTTTCAGAATGGATTGCAGTGGGGAAGAGTAGAACCAGGGAGACCATGTGGAGGCTGCTGCAGTACCAGCCTGACAGGAGTAGAAGTGTTGAGATGCGGCTAAATTCTGGATATATTTCAAAGGTACAGTGACTTATTTGTTAAGGGCATATAAGGTGTGAAGATGTGAGTGTGAGAGAGCGTGATGGTCAAGAACGACTCTTAAGATTGCTGGCCTGAGAAACCAGAAGCATAAAATTGCCACCAACTGACAAAGTAAAGGCTGCAGAAAGGGAAGGGATGTTTTAACGGGTGTGCGGGTGGAGATCAGGAATCTAGTCAGGGACATGTCCCATTTGGGAAATCTATTACACAGTCATACAGCAATGCTGAGTAGACAATTAGATATGTACATCTGGAGACTGGGCTAAAGTCTGGGGTGGAGATACACATTTGGGAATTCTTAGCATATAGATGGTATTTGAAACCATGAAACCAGGTTAAAACCACCAAGGGAATAATTATGGCCAAAGAAGAGAAGATGACCAAGTACTGAGCCCTGGGGTCCTCCAAGATAAGGAGGTCAGAGGAGGAGGAGAAAGCAGCCAAAGGACTGAGAAGGATGAAACGAGGAGCCTAGCGTCCTGAAGTGAAGTGTAGGATGTGTATCATGCGGAGGCACGATCATCTGTGCCAGATGGTGCTGCTGGAGATCCTAAAGAGGCAGTTTTGGTGGAATGCTAGGGAAAAATCTGCTCAGAGTGAGTTTAAGAGATAACAGAAGGAGAAGAATTGGCAATAGTCCTTTTAAGTTTTGCTGTAGAGGGGTGGAAAGAAAAGAGTGCTAGCTGGTAAGGGAAGTGGATCAAGAAAACATTTTTATATTTTAAGATGAGAGAAGGTTTTTTTTAAAAAAAGATGGGAATCATTCTGTAGAAAGAAAAATACCGATGATTTAAGAGGAAGAGGGGAAACTTACTGTGGAAATATACTTGAGTGGTGCACAGGGAGAGAGGCTGGCTTTCGACTGGAGCACAGATTGCTCACTGAGGGCCAAATGCAGGTGGGCACAGTGGGAGGATGCGCTGAGACTGGGGGTCCATGTGGTGGTGGGGTGCATGGAATTTCCTTTCTGAAAGGAGGATGTAAAGCAGCTAAAAGAAAGATGCGAGAGAAGGTGCTGCAGGTTTGAAAAAGTATGAAATAGTCACTAAGGAGAGTGGAAAAGTGAAAAGACTTGAGAAATACAGTATGTTGGGAAGTTTATGGTCCTGAGCTTAAACAGCAGTTGTGGCGGGGTTGTGAGCCTCTCTCTGGCCATGTTTTGCTGCACAGATGCAGGCCTGAAATGAATGGGAGGTTGGGCTTTAAAAAGCTTTTATTCTGTTCATTTCCAAGCTACTAGTGCCAGATTTCACAGTTTTTAGGACAAACTGGAAATCCGGATTTTTATATAATGTATTCTGATTTTTAAATAATGACAATTAATTCAAATAGAAACAGAAGAAATTACTGTGTAGGACAAATTAACATGACTGCAGGCTGAATCCAGTCCTTGGGCTGCTCTGCAGAGCATCTGAGAGAAGGGGAAGACATAGTACTAACAACAAGGGTGATAATAATAACAGCAGCCAATGCGCTAGACATCATTCTAAGACTGTTACATGTAAACTCATTTAGCCCCACAATAACTCTATGGATTAATATATTTATAATCTACTTTACTGAGGAGGAAACTGAGACACCGGGAGGTTATGTGACTTTCCAAAAGTCAAAGAGTTAGTAAATGGCAAAAGTGGGATTAGAACCAATTATAAATTTCTACAACATCCCAGAAAAATTGAGTCCAGGTTGTCAAGGCCTGGAATGCTGGATGAGGAGTTGAGACCAACCCTATCTGCCCATGGGCAACCGTGACATTTTTTTAGTCAGGGTTAAAAAAAGGCCAGTCACGGTGGCTCACGCCTGTAATCCCAGCACTTTGGAAGGCCGAGACAGGTGGATCACAAGGTCAGGAGATTGAGACCATCTTGGCTAACACGGTGAAACCCCGTCTCTATTAAAAATACAAAAAAATTAGCCGGGCATGGTGGCGGGCGCCTGTAGTCCCAGCTACTCAGGAGGCTGAGGCAGGAGAATGGCGTGAACCTGGGAGGCGGAGCTTGCAGTGAGCTGAGATCACGCCATTGCACTCCAGCCTGGGCGACAGAGCAAGACTCCATCTCAAAAAAAAAAAAAAAAAAATCGAACTTTTTTTGGCAAGGGTAAAATGATCAATTAAGTAATGGAAGAAAATCAGTCTGCCCAAAGTTAGATAGCTTCTAGGAACAGAAAAAGAATACAGACAGGTAAACTGGTCCATTGCTTTAAGAGCCCAGGTAAGCAGTAACAGAGGAGGAAACCAGACTTTTGGCAGCAGGAATACAAGTAAAGGAACTCTTAGGTAATATTAATATATGTAAGTATGCTTGAATGCTTAATAGTGTTTGTTTCATATTTAAACAAAACTTTCCTTATTATCATCATTACACAATGTTATACAGACCATGAACTAAGAATTTTAAAAGTATTTGAAAGTTTATTTTAATTTTCCATTGCACTCAATTATACTCGTTAAAATTACCAATAAAATATTGAAGCTGGATATTTGTTACCTTTAAAGGGTTTATTTTTTGACAGTGAAATATGCATAAATGAATGAGCTCTAAAGGTGACTAAACAAATGCTTCGTTCAGGAAGATAATGTGCACAAATAATAAAATTTGAAAAAGCAATTGAGAATTTGTTTCTATAAACAGGTATACAACAGTGGGGCATAAAAGGTCTGGCTACCGTGGATAATTTAGCAACCACAGGAACTAAGATTTGAAACTTTTTGAGATGCTTAATAAAGAGCATATGGGATAATTTTACTGAAAACATTCAATAAATTCATTCCACAAACATTTACTAAGCAAAGCTCCAGGAAAGGGCTTAGAAATAGAATACAGTAAAGTCTCTGGCTTCACAGTCTAGTTGGAAAGAGTGACAGTAAAAATAGATCATTGCAACATAGCATGGTAAGCATCACAGAAGAGCAAATAGATTAAGAAATAGAAGAAGGGAGACAATGACTCTGTCACTTGGACCAGAATTGACCACACGAAGGATGAGGTGCTTGAACAGGGTCTTAAAGGATGGGAACCAAAGGACAAGTGGAATCTTAAAATAAGATCCTGGAGCCAAAGGCAAAGGAATAATATTTTAAAGTTTAAGAATATTTTAAACTTTTCTTTGTTGGCTCTGATCCTAACCAGCTG
Source organism: Gorilla gorilla gorilla (assembly GCF_029281585.2). Taxonomy (NCBI): domain Eukaryota; kingdom Metazoa; phylum Chordata; class Mammalia; order Primates; family Hominidae; genus Gorilla; species Gorilla gorilla. Next base: position 138,966,622 of record NC_073227.2, read on the forward strand.
TATGGCCTTGGGCAAGCCACTTAACCTCCCTGGGCCTTATCCTTACATCTGTAAAGTGAGAGAGCTGAGCAAATAAAGTCCAAGGTTCCTTCCAGCTCTATATTGTACTTATGTCTGTGAATTTCTGTACAAGTCTGAGAATCTTGAGCTACATCCTAAAAAGCTTATTACTATTGGCAAATAAGCCAGGTCAGACAAAGGGGCTTCATAGCAAAAGGGTATGACTGGGCCAACTTTGGGGCTCCATACCAGGGCAGCTCTCTCTTCTTGCCAAGGGCTAGGCTGCAGGCTAAGGAGAGAGAACGATGACTGAGACCCTGCCACCTTACTAGTCCTGCCTGCTCACCCACTCCTTCCTTCATACTCTTTCCATACTATACGATCCAGCAATTTCACTTTTAGGTACAGTATATACTCCAAAGAAGTGAAAGCAGGGGCTTGCATAGATACTTGTACGTAAATATCCACAGCAGCATTACTCACAAGAGCCAAAAGGTAGAAACAACTCAAATGTCCTTCAACAGATGAATGGAAAACAAAATGCAGTATGTATAAAAAACGGAAAGTTACGTAGCCTTAAAAAGGAATGAAATTCTGATATACGCTACAAGGTAGATGAACCTTGAAAATATTATACTAAGTAAAATAAACCAGACAGAAAAGGGCAAATATTGTATGATTCTCTCAAATGAGGAGCCTAGAGTAGGCAAACTCATAGAGACAGAACGTAGAACAGAGTCTACCAGGGGCTGGGTGGGGTGGAAGAATGGGGAGTTATTGTTTAATGGGTACAGAGTTTCAGTGTGGGATGATTTTTTTTACAGTTCTAGAAACAGGTAATAAGAATGATTTGGTTGCACAACATTGTGAATGTAACTAAGGCCACTAAATTGTATACTTAAAAATGGTTAAAATAATAAATTTTATGTTATATATATAGATTTGACCACAATTTAAAAACTACCCACAAGTCCCTCAAAAAACAAAAAACTATGCACATGCTGTTACTTGACATGTATTATGCTCTCTCCCACTACCATACTTTAGCACATTCACCTCCTCTGCCTGGAAACCCTCCCCTCCCCCATCTCCCTAGTCTTGTGGGTTACACTTGCTCACTGAAGACACAGTTTGGGTGTCCCCAACTTGGGCAAGACAGGCTGGGTCAGTTATCTGGTTGGTGACCTCACATTTAAGTTCCCATGGCAACATGTGTTTTATCTTTCTAATATAACATTTATCTCACTGAATTAATATTTAGTTATCTTTTTCCTTGCCAGATTGTTCACTCATTTAAAAAAAGAGCTGTGTCTTTTATTTCTGAATAGACGCAGTGAAGTTAAGAACACAGGCACTTGCATCAGAATGCTTGAGTTCAAATTCTAGCTTTGCCTCCTACTAGCTACATTTCTTAGGTAAATTACCTAAGCATTCTGTGCCTCAGTTTTCCACTCTGTAATATAAGAATGATATTAATGCCTATCTCATAACATTACAGGGGATTAAATTATTCCATATAAAGTGGTTAGAAAATTGTCTTGATACATACTAAGTACTTGCAATTATTAGCTATAATAATAATGTTAATTTGTATATTTTTTATTATATTATTAACCTCAGGTTTAGCATAGAGGCCTGGCACATAATAGGTACTGAATAAACATTTTCTGGATGTATGCATGAATGAGTGAAGTTCTGAACAAGTGGAATTCTGATCCCAGATAGCTCCAAGATTTGTGGGAGAGACCTATCTAAACCACAATAAAATTTAATGTGATACGGGTGAAATATATATGAAGCATTATGGGAAAAGACACTGGAGAAGACTTGAAAAAGAAAATTTAAATTGAGTTTAGAAGAACTAAATGTTTCCCAATTAAAGGGCTGATAGTCATATATTCCAAGTACATGTGTCTGATAAATATTTATTGGTCAACTAGTATGTTCTAGATACCAGGTGAATTTCTAAGGATACAACAAAAAACCATCCTCAGGCTATTGCAGAGAAAACAGTACAATGTGAGAATCAGAGGCATGAGGAGAAAGAGGATGAGTTTGGTATATGAAGGCAATTGTAAAGCAAGAAACAGGTGGGAGATGAGGCTGGTCAGGAATATTCTTTAGGTTGAAAAAAGCCCCAATATTGTTTTATATTTATTTTAAATATTAAATAGATATTAAAACACTTATATAATACTTATCATTAGGTTGAAATGAAATTGCCACCTTTTATAGGTCACAGTGATAGAAAAAAAAAAATCAACAATTTCATATACCTCAACCTATTATCTACCAAGCCCTAAATCCTTTACAAATATGAACTCATCTAACTAGTTGGAATGAGTTCTAAGTAATGAGGAAGAAACAAATTATTTTTACACTTGATCTTAGCCAAAAGGCCGAGAAGGAAAAATTATTTTTAGAATAATAAATGAAGTCATCTGAATTGTTTTAATATTAGTATCTACAACACCTATAATTTACATGAAACCCTTCTGTGTATTGAGCCCTCTATACACATATAAGCATACTTATGTGTATGCATGCATACACACACACACACACACACATACACAAAGACTCATGCACACAGTCACCTCTAATTCTTACACTGGCTCTGCAGAGCCGGTCTTAGTCTCCACATATTACTGAGGGTGATGCTGAGGTTGAGAGAGAGAGGTGAAATGGACAAAGCTCACTTGGGCAGTAAGGAGTGGAGTCTGAATTCTCCCAATCAAGTCTCTTTCTACCTCACTGTGCTACCCACTCTATAACGTTAGCTCTGAAGGTGGCACAGAGGATAGAGAGAGGATCCCCAACTAGAACTCGGCTAGCTCAACAACTCTGGGATGAGACAAAATGCTTGTTTGTATACTGATGTTATGCTTCTAGGATTGAGTACATGATCCATTAAAATGGTATATTCAGAATCTCAGACATCAGATTTCATCGGGCTATATTCTTAACTTGTCATCAACAATAGGGTAATATATTCTTGAGCTGAGAGGTATGGAACAGTAGAGATGCAGCTCAGCTTCTCCTCTTCCCAGTTTAAATGTGGGAAAACAGAACCCAAAATGTTAAAAATATCTGCTTAGAAAATATTGTTGGGGCTAGAACCAGGTCTGCTAACATCTCAAACAGTCTAATTCCTTACCGCTCTGCTCGTGCCAGCTTTCCAACATAGTGAATAAATTAAACCAAAGTAGGGTATAAACTAATTTAAACCCACAAATTAAAATAAATAATTGTTTTAAGCAGATATATTGCTCTGTACCTCACTGGAAACTCTCCAGACTTCCATACGCACAGAATAAAATTCAGTTGATAGCATCCTCTTGGTACTTGAGGGATTAACAGAGAACTGATTATCAGCTATAATGGGGTTTTCCATTATTAAGAGCATTATTGAAGGGTGTCAGTGTATTTGCTTTAAAAACGGTGAGAAATTTTAAAACCTTAATAAATGGCATAATTAAAAACAAATACCTTGGTCTTGTATCATGCAATCTGTAGTGACCAGGGGAGGGATCTGGCCTCTGGTGTTGGTGGCATAAACTTGTCCTCCTCTGCTGGCTCTATCATTCTCGATCACCTGGATCTGATAAATAAGACATCAAGAGCCCATTAAAGTAGGTTCCAGTTCTTCCCAACATTCCATTTAGAGAGTACCCTTGCTCTCTCCTCCCTCCTTTTCCCCTCCTTCTCAATATTCACACACACAGAGATGCACACACAGTCTCACACACTCACACAAACTGGCATTTTCTAAATCCTTTCTGTTCATTTCAGATCAAATTGTCATGGAAAAACCTACCATGTCTTCAGTTAAAATGGTTACAATTTTAGAATAGTAGTTTCCAATTCTATTTTGTAATTCTTTAGCTTCAAATCTGACAACGTGACCCTTCAGAGAACTTTATTTTTATCCAATTTATTAGAACATAGGTAAGCATTTTCTTTCTTTTTTATTTATTTATTTTTTTTTTCATTTTTTGAGATGGGGTCTCACTCTGTCACCAAGGCTGGAGTGCTGTGGCGCAATCATAGCTCACTGCAGCCTTCACCTCCCTGACTCAAGCCATTCCGAGTAGCTGGGACCACAGGTGGGTGCCACCACACCTGGCTAATTTTCTTTTTCTTCATCTTTTTGTAGAGACAGGGTCTCCTCTCCCTATGTTGCCCAGGCTGGTCTCAAACTCCTGGGTGCAAGCAATCCTCCTGCCTTGGCCTCTCAAAGTGTTGGTGTTACAGGTGTGAGCCACTGCACCTGGCCAGCATTTTCTTAAAAAAAAAAAATCTGGTAAGAAAAGAAATTGAAAACAACTATTTAAAGGAAATACTGGCCTGGCACAATGGCTCATGTCTGTAATCCCAGCACTTTGGGAGTCCGAGGCGGGAGGACCACTTCAGCTCAGGAGTTCAAGAATAGCCTGGGCAACAGAGTGAGGCCTCATCTTTACTAAAAAGGTTTAAAAAATTAGCCAGGCATGGTGGCACCTGACTGTAGTCCCAGCTACTCTGGAGGCTGAGGTAGGAGGATTGCTTAAGCTCAGGAGTTCAAGGCTGCAATAAGCTATGATCGTGACACTGCATTCCAGCCTGGGCAACAGAGCAAGAGCCTATCTCAAAATAAATAAATAAAGGAAATACTTTTTCAAATAAAAGAAACTTCCAAAAGGCTAAAAATTATCTCAGAAGAAATGATTTATAATATACAACCTATAAAAACCTTAACTTTCTCCTCAAATGTCTTTCGATCTTCAATTTGCTTTTCAAGTTTCCCCAACTGCATCCCTGGTTCCTTGAGATGTAAGACACAAATGGTATAAAGCAATCCCATGTGGTTTTTGCCCGCTGTAGAGAAGTCAACAGCAGCAAAAGTCTCTTAAGTTCCATCATCTAATGTGGAAACATCTGATATTTCTCTACTAAAAACAATTGTTATTGATGAAGAATATAAGAGATACAAAATATCTTTCTGTTCTAATTGTGTAGGGGTGAAAATTACGAGCAAAATCTAGTAGTGTGGAGTTAAAAAGAGAACAAGAAAGAATCCTAATAATTATGTTCCTCTTTCTCTTCTCCCTTCCCTCACTTCTTTCTTCATAAGAGAAACAAGGAGGAATAAAAGGAAAAAAAATGGAGAGGGTGTAAGAAGAGGAAAAAAAAAATGGAGAAACAGGAAGTGTGTCCAGACTGGAATAGTGTGTCCAAACGGCACCAAGGGTGCAGTTTTTAATATTCTTAAAACCATTAATAATATGAAAATTGCCTTCTGCCAAACTCTGAAATGTTGCTTTCTCTACTCTTCCCTCCCATTCCATCCACTCCAGCCCCCAGCTGGTACTGACAACACTGGTTTTATGAAATGTTGATGACAGATTCAGCCTGCCTTTAAGTCTACAGGTCTTCCCTCCTAATTTCATAGGATGTGAATTGTTATTAGATTAAAATATAAAATGGCTCCAAACATAACTGCTGTCAGACACAGATAAGACTAAAGCTACCATGAGCAGAGACAAAAAGCAGAGAAATCGAAACACTGTAATTATATTCTGTATTTTGACCACAAGGTTAATCGGATTCATTAAAAATAGAGTTGTTTTTTATCTCTTTGAGACAGGGTCTTGCTCTGATGCCCAGGCTGGAGTGCAGTGGTGTGAAGGGGGTTCACTGCAGCCTCAATCTCCTGGGCTCAAGCCATCTCTTGCCTCAGCCTCCCAAGTAACTGGGACTACAGGTGTGCACCACTATGCCCAGTTAATTTTTAAATTTTTTGTAGAGATGGGGTCTAACTTTGTTGACCAGGCTTGTCTCAAATTCTTGGGCTCAAGCTTTCCTCCTACCTTAGCCACCAAAAGTGCTGGGATTACAGGCATGAACCACTGCACCTGGCTTAGAGTCATTTTTATATTATCAATATTTATTGCAATCATTTCAACCAACAAAGAGTCAAATATGAAAGTGAGGTAAAAGCCATGATAATGTATTAGTGTGCATAATATACAGAACATATTGAATATAGTCTTCAATAGACTGAATTTCCAAAAAGTTTATTTTTAAATTATCCATTTGCAATTTACAAAGCCCTGCCCCCAAAGAAACAGTGTTATCAGTAGTAATTACATTTCTAAATTAATTCACATCTTGGATGGAATACTACAAAGAAAAGAATGGGAGATTAAAGTCGTTCTGATAATTGCTAAAAAATACTATACCTTTTTTATTTACCTCAAATGCATGTTCTTGAAAAACAGGCTTAGAGATAAAGAAGCTTCAATAGCAATTTTGACTGTGACTCGGTACTTGAAGGGTTTAGATTTAATGACAGTGATCCTTGATAATTCCAAAACTACTTCAAAAGGTATAGATTTATTTTTCCTTCAGAAGATGTGCTGCTAGAATTACGATTATATTTATCTGCTATGAGTGGAGCATTCTGGGTTCATAAAACAGAATTGGAAAAGAGAAAAAAAGAAAGTGATTATCTTGAGATAAATGAACAAGGATAAGGGAAAAACAAGAAGACGTGTGTGCCATGCAAGAAAGGCTGCTTAGCAGGATCATGTGAATTTTGGAGTGGTAAGATAAAGTGGAGTAGAAAGCACCCAACTTCTTTTTTTTTTTTTGAGACAGAGTCTTGCTCTGTCACCCAGGCTGGAGTGCAGTGGCACGATCTTGGCTCCCTGCAAGCTCTGCCTCCCAGGTTCATGCCATTCTCCTGCCTCAGCCTCCCGAGTAGCTGGGACTACAGGCACGCGCTACCACGCCCGGCTATTTTTTGTATTTTTAGTAGAGACGGGGTTTCACCATGTTAGCCAGGATGGTCTCGATCTCCTGACTTCGTGATCCGCCCGCCTCAGCCTCCCAAAGTGCTGGGATTACAGGTGTGAGCCACCTCGCCCAGCCTACAGAAAGCACCCAACTTCTGAATAATCCTCTTATGGACACAGAAAAGGAGGGAGGAAGAGTTTTGATGATGATACATTTCCTTACTTTCAAAATTTGTTTAAAACCACCACCAAAAGGGTTATAATAAGCACCTTGCTCAGGACTGGGGTATAGCAGAAGCTCAGTAAATGTGACTTAACATCTTTATTTCCAGAAGGAAAAATTTATTTTGTTAGCAAAAGTATGTTCCTTTGGTAATAGGAACACAAACAGGCTCCATCTGACCATCACTATATCATTAGTTTTAAGATAAAAATAAATACTGGACTGATTTGTCTGTATGTATTATAAGGGTCCTGGATGAGTCACAGCATCTACTCCTTCTTGCTTTTGTTGCCCATTCATTCATTCATTCATTCATTCAAGGAATATGTGGACATATACTATGTATCAGGCTGTGTTCTAAGTGTTAGAGACACAGCAGTGAACGAAACCATCATGGAGTGGACACTCTTGTGTGGAAGACAGGCAATAAGTAAACAAATGTACAAATAACACATCCAACATCAGGCAGTAATTCAGTGCTGTGGATATGGAGTGGTATGGATGAGGTGCCAGGGAGACTGAGGATGAGCAATGAGGACATTAAGGAAATGAAGACATGAGCCGTGCCCTGCATACATCTAAGGGAAGAGCATCTAAGCAGAATAAAGGCAAAGGCCTTGAGGCAGGACCATGCTTGGCCTGCCAAGGAACAACAAAGAGGCTGGTGTTGCTGGTCAAAGGGGGTGGAGAAGAGTGGTAAGAGACCAGGTCAGAGGTAGCTCTGTGTGTGTGTGTGTGTGTGTGTGTGTGTGTGTGTGTGTGTGTGTGTGTGTGTGTGTGTGTGTGTCAGAGGGTATAGGGGAGCCAGGGGTGTGTGTGTGTGTGTGTGTGTGTGTGTGTGTGTCAGAGGGTATAGGGGGGCCAGGGGTGGCAAATAATGTATAGGGGAGCCAGGGGTGGCAAATAATGTAGGGTCCTGCAGACTATTGTAAGAACTTTGGTTTTTAGAGTATTGGTTTCCGTAGCCATGACATGATCTGACTTAGAATTTGAATGGATGACTCTGGCTGCTCTGTGCAGACTGAAAGGGCAAGGAGACCAATTAGGAGGCTCTTATAAAAACCTAGGTAGGTAGATAGTAGAGGCTTGGAACAGGATGAATAGGCAAGGTAGGACCAAGAGAATTAGCTAAAGAACTAAATATGAGATGTGCAAGAAAGGAAGAATCAGAGATGATTCCCAGGTTTTTGGCCTGAGGAGCCAGAAGAATGGAATTGGATCTGGATTTCAGGGAAAAGGTCTTTACTAGGAATATCTGCATTCTCATTCAAAGCCACGAAAATAGATGGAATTACCTAGAGTGGTGCTTTGCACACTTTAGTGTGCCTAGGAATCATCTGAAGAGCTTGTTGAAACACAGATTCCAGGGCCTTACCCTTAGAGATTCTGATTCTGTAGGTTTGGGCTGAGGCCTGAGAACATGAATTTTTAATAAGCTCCCAGATGATGCTGATGGTGCTGTCCTGCGAGCACATTTTGAGAAGTGTTATCCAGAGAGTAAATGCCAATGGAGAAAGGAAATGTCCAAACACTAAGACTAAGTCTTTGGAAAGGTCCAAAGACTAAGCCTTAGGACACTTCTAACAGTAGGTAGTCAGAGAGATGAGGAGACATTAACAAAGGAGACACAGCCTCCAGTGGGGTAGGCAGAGATATAAGCAAATGGGTGGAATCCCAGAAGCAAAATGTAAAAGTTTCATTTCAAGGAGAACGGAGTAAACAGATGTGTCAAATTGCTGCTGATGTCAAATCACATGAAAGCTGAGAATAGACCATTAGATTTGGTAACAGGAAGTCATTGGTAATTGGACTAGCACAGTATTGTGGGGTTGTGGTGATGAAATCTAAACTGGAATAGGATCAGGAGAGAGTGGGAGGAGATTAAGTGAAAACAGCAGATATAGGCAACTCTTTGGGAGATTTCTTGCTTTAAAAGAAAGCCAGGAGATGGGTGGAAACTGAATCCAGGTTTGGGGAGAGGCCAAGGAAAGCTTCTTTTATTAATGATGGGAGGCATCATAGGATATTTATATTCTGACGAGAATGATCTAGACACAGAAAAATTTAAGTTCGTTTTCAAAGAAGTGCAGATGATGCAAGAGAAAGGGGATGTGACAGTTAATTTTATGTGTCAACTTGGCCAGGCCATTTTTGGGACAAACACCAGTCTAAGTCTAAATGGTGCTATGAAAGTATTTTAAAAGTATTTTTTAAGATCTAATTAACATTTAAACAGGCAGGCTTTGAGTAAAGCAGATTACTTTCCATAATGTGGCTGGGCTTAATCTAATCAGCGGACGGTCTTAGGAGAAAAAGGTTCCCTGAGAAAGAGGAAAATTCTGCTTCCAGATGCCTTTAGACTTGAGCTGCAATATCAACTCTTCCCTGGGTCTCCAGCCTGCTCTCCTAACTTTCCCATTCAGTCCCCATAATGAAGTAAAACCATTACTTAAAATAAATCTCCCTCCTTCTTTCTTTTAAGCCATAAAAGTAATGACTGGCAATATGATTATCAATAAAGGCACTAAGAATTGTCAAAATTTAATTTCTAACGTCTTACAGCAGTATACAGTATTACAAATCTTCAACTTTAAATTCAAATACAGAATAAGTGACAGATTACAAAAATGGCCAAAATTATCTACACTTCCCTGTATCAATGCTCTTTTCAATGTTGCCTTGCCCCTCCTCCCATCAAAAGGCAAAGTCCATTTTTGAATCTGAGGCAGTCTTGGGACTTGCTTTGGCCAAGAAAATGTAGCAGAAGTAGCGATGTGCCAGTTCCAAGCCTAAGCCTCAAAAGGCCACGTACACTCCTACCTTCCCTTTTGGATGTCTGCCACCCCATGAACAAACCCAGTATACCCTACTTGACAATGTGGCCTGGTCATTCCTCATCAACAGATGGGTACCAAACACAAGACACACAATTGACACTATCTATGATGGGCAGAGTGGTGGCCCTCAGAAAGATACGTCCATGTCCTAATCTCTGAAATCTGTGAATATTACTGATACGGGAGGGGGGCAGGGAAGTGCTGGGTAGAGAAAGGTGGGTCCCTGGTTAGGGATCTACCCCCACGGACCTAGGTGAGGACAAGGCACTCCTCCTTCCGTGCCCAAATGTTGCATTTTCCAAAACCACCCTGGCCCGCCATACCCCCATCCTGGGCCTATAAAAACCCGAGTTCCTAGTGGGGAGACACAAAGGCAGCCAGACGTGGAGAGGAGCACATCAGCGGATAAAGATACAAGCAGCTGGACAGCGAGAGGACGTGGAGGGAGAACGCCAGTGGAAGAGCACACTGACAGACATGGGAAGAGGCGGAGTTTGGCCAGGGCAGTCGGAGGAGAGCCAGGGCCACTGAGTGGTGGGACTCCAGAGGAAAACCATCTCCCTCTGGCTCCCCCACCTGCTGAGAGCTACTTCTACTCAATAAAACCTTGCACTCATTCTCCAAGCCCATGTGTGATCCAATTCTTCCAGTACAGCAAGGCAAAAACCTGGGATACAGAAATCCCTCTGTCCTTGTGATAAGGAAGGGGTCTAATTGAGCTGGTTAATACAAGTCCCCTATAGACGGCAAACTAAAAGAGCACCCTGTAACACATGCCCACTGGGACTTCAGCTGTAAACATTCACCCCTAGACACTGCCATGGGAGTCGGAGCCCCACAGCCTGCCCATCTGTATCCTCCCCTAGAGATTTGAGCTTTGGAGCACTGAAGAAGCGAGCCACACCCCCACTGCATGCCCTCCAAGGGGGACGAGGGAACCTTTTCCATTTCATTACCTCATATGGCAAAATAATTTTATTAAGTTAAGGATCTTGAGAGGAGGAGCTTATCCTGGCCCTGAATGGAATCACATGTATAAGAAAGAGGCAGAGGAATTTTGAGACAGACACCCAGAGAAGAAGACACAAAGAGAAGGAGGACTCAATGTGACCACAGAAGCAGAGACTGGAGTCACATGGTCACAAGCCAAGGAAGACCTGGAGCCACCAGAAGCTGAAAGAGCCTAGGAACAGATTCTCCTCTACAGCCTTCAGGGGCAGCACAGCCCTGCTTAGTCCGTTTTTCATTGCTTATAACACCTGAAACAGTAATTTATAAAGAAAAGACATTTATTTCTTATAGCTATGGAGGCTAAGACGTCCCAGGTTGAGGGGCCACATGTGGTGAGAGCCTTCTTCTGGTGGAGACTCTGCAGAATCCCAAAGCGGCACAGAACATGACATGGCAAAGGCGCTGAGCGTGCCAGCTCAGGTCTCTTTTCTTCTTCTTATAAGGCCACCAGTTCCAGTTCCACTCCCATGATAACCTATTAATCCATTAACCCACTAATCCATGAACGGATTAATCCATTCACAAGGGCAGAGCCCTTACGACCCAATCATCTCTCAACACTGCCACACTGGAGATTAAGTTTCAACATGAGTTTTGGAGAAGACAAATGTTCAAACCATAGCACTTGCCAACACATTGATTTTGGACTTTTGGTCCCCAGAACTGTGAGAGAATACATTTCTGTTGTTTTTAGTCACCTGATTTGTGGTAATTTGTTACAGCAGCCACAGGAAACTAATACATTATCCTAAACCATCCACACTCTAGTCAAGCCTCCAGCTGACCCCAGATGCATGTGCAAGCTCAGCCAAAATCAGATGAACCTGGCCCAGATTAGCAAAACCGGGAACCCACTGGGTCATGAGTATTAATAAACAGTAGTGCTAAGCTACTGTTTTGTAGCAGTTGGTTACACAGCATAAGTTAGCTAATATGGTAGCTTTTCCTGCTCCTTTATTTCTAACTTCTTCAAGTACTTATGTTTATCGAACCTATTCAAAGACACAAAATAAACTGTAGCCAATTTCATTATTATTCCAAAAGGATTTTACATCCCAATGCCATAAGATTGGCAGCTTCCCTGCCTCAGTGACATTGGGCTTTGTTTTATGACTTGCTTCAGCCAAGGGCACATGAGTGGTTATGACACATGCCACACATGAGTGGAAGCTTTAAGAGCTGTTGCACATTTTGGCCAGCTCTGTTTCCTCCCTATGTCACAAAATAGCATGTCCTCAGTAGTGTTTGCCTCTTCACGCTGGATTTTGGAATGATAAGGACGGATGAAGCAGAGCCTAAAGCCAATCTGCAGCTGCCACAGCCTACATGTAAACTGAGTGATAAATACATCTTTGCAGTTGTAAGCAAAGTTGGGGATTGTTTGCTATGCAGAATGGCCTTGCAAAGCTTGACTGATAAAATTATTAAAGAGTAACCCTCCAAAGAAATCACTTGAGTGAAGAGTTTAGTTCTAACTTTACATTAAAAAAATTTTGTTTTTTTATTGTGCAAGATGTAAAATATACTTTCAGTCTCTATGGGTTTCTCTTATTGAAAAGGATCCTTTAGTTATCTAAAATAGCATATTTCTATAGGATATAGTCTGTTAATTACTCATTAAATAGCGATACTGCCAAAATATGTCAATGTAAACATTGTAGACACTGCCAAGTTTATATGACACCAAAAAAAAGAAAAAAAAAATCAGCACAGGCTGCTCTTTCATGGAGACCTTTAGTATGCCCATAACCCTAGCATGCTTTCCCCCATACATGCATATAAGGAAGGAAGCCTTCCCTCTATGTGATGAGTATCTCCTAACTTCTATGCTAATGAACAGGATAAATGCTAACAAACTGATAAGTTGCTGAGAAAAATTAATGCTCCTTTGTGAGTGAGACTGTGAGAGTGAGAAGAGCACTTACTGGGCTAGGGATAGAGTCAGGATCCAGCTTCTTCTGGGGCTGTGGCGGACCAGCCATCTGTGCAGGACCTCCAGGGAAGCCTCCTGGGTAAGACAGTTGTGCGCCTGCCATCTGGGGACCAGAGTTGGCTGCTTGGAAAAAATTTAAAGAGAAATGACTATCATCCCAAATCCAGCATGTAAGACTTGTTGACGATATTATGCTGTTCAGTCAAGCATGTTGTATTTTTCATCTTATTAAAAAAGGCAAGGAGTCAAGTATGAGTGTGGTTCTCCATTTCTTTGCTCTTGCCGAAACTCTTCAAAAACTACCATTTCTTAAAAGTAAGTGACAGATACCTAGTAACATAGGAACAAAGCTGATTTTCAGTTAAGGGTTCCCCTGGGTAACACAAAGCCTTCCCCTGTACCCTGTCTGCCTTACCCTGCTGCGGAGGATATCCAGCACCCAAGGTCTGGCCTGGAAGAGGTGGGGGCTGGTACTGGGCATTTGGAGGAGGAGGCCCAGAGAGCCCATCTGGTCTGTACATTGGTAGAGGCAAAGGTGAGGCACCAGGACCATTGAGTGTGGTGGGTGGTGGTGGAAGAACTTGAGATCCAGGCTGCAAAATGGACGGCTGTGGAGGTTGTGGAGGAGTCTGCAATGATGTGGCTGACAGAGGGCCAGGGGGTCCCTGGCTTGGAGGAGCCATGCCTGAACCTGTGTGAGAAAGGAGACCAGCCCACTTAAATACCACATTTCTCAACTCTCTGACTTCTGCCAAGTACATGACAGAGATGTTTGTTTTCCTGACATAAAGCAAGAGGACACCCTTAGAAACACATGTTTGGGTTTTTTGCCACAAATTGAAATCTTCATTCAGAAAATAGAACAAATGCTATTTTATACAACTGGGATTTTTTTTTTTTTTTTAAGGACGGGGTCTTGCTCTGTCACTGAGGCTGCAATACAATGGCAAGATAATGGACCACTGTAGCCTCAACATCCTGGGCTCCAGTGATCCTCCCACCTCAGCCTCCCAAGTAACTGAGACTACAGGCACACACCACCATGCCAAGTTCTTTTTTTTTTTTTTTTTTTTTTGTAGAGTTGGGGTCTCGTGATATTGCTCAGGCTGGTCTCAAACTCCTGGGCTCAAGCAATACTTCCTCCTTGGCATCCCAAAGTGCTGGGATTATAGGTGTGAGCCACCATGCCTGGCCTGGAAAATTTTTAAAAGGTAAAAGCAACATTTATAATTTAAGTGAGGGAATTCATAGAATAAATTTTAACTCAGTTGTGTAATTACATGATATATGCATTAATTAAAGCATCTGTATCTGGTACAAATCTAGAAAATCATATAAAAATTCTATTACATAACAAGCATTACTCAGGTAAATTGCACATTCAATAAATTATTTGCATCCTGTGCATGACTTAACCAAACAAATTTCAGAATTAGGTAGAAATAACCAGATACAAGAGAAGGGCCACCAACATGCTCTCCAATCATATTGGAAATAGCTGTAAAACCAGATTATGTTTTCCTTTCTCTGATTATGGGAAATTGGGTTGCTTCTTTGTAGACTTATCCATTTTGAAATGAGTAAAAGACAGAAAATAGAGGGGTTTTAATGATACTTCAGAAAACTAATTTTAAGTAACATGGAAACATTCTTCATCTAGATAAATGGCCGACTGTGCTGTCATTACAGTGGAGCTTTCCATGACTCACAGGATATACAGCATTTCTGTTGATGTAAATCTCAGTACTGTGACTCTTTCCTCTCCTATCTTCTCTTTTCTGCCTCACAACATCTGAGCTTCCATTCTTTCCATGATCTAAACACATAATTAAAATGCACTGTGAAACAATGAGTACTATATTTCTGATTTGGGGGCCCCATCATAAACAATACAAGGTTTAAATTATCCTTATTTATTTCTTAAAGTAATTTCACTATTCTAATGTTTATTTGTGAAATCAGCATTTTTTGTCTTTTCTTATTGTTCAATCATTGAATGGAAGGTATTCTGAGGGTCCTTCAATTACCTTGAAATAAGTGGCAGCATGATCAAGAAAACAATTAACTATAGCCATACATAAGATAGATGCTTTATTATTAAAAATGTCCAAATACTACTTCAACACAGTATGCCCTAGTTACATCTATTTTAAAAATGAAGAAAACCTCTCTCATTAAAAATGACCAGGACACAAGGCAGTCAATAAACACTAATAATAAAACTATTACCATAGCTGTTGATGTGCATAGCACTGAGCTGGCTGCCCAGCTGGGTGACAGATGAAGTGGATATAGGACCTGGATAAGAAGATTGTGCAGAGGGTTGGTATGGTGCATATGAGGATGCCACATTGTTGACAGGTGGAGGGCCTGGAAATCTGAGAGAGGAAAACAGGATGTCAAACAATATCACAGCGTCTCAAGCAAATGGCGTACAATAATGTTAATAGCTTGTAAAATTAAATTAAGCCTGTCTAGTAGGCCTAGGAAAATGACTGATACTATATACAAAATCTTTAATTAAGCTTGACATGAACTCAATATGATCATGTAGCATCATCTTATATTTATGCTCACATGCTGAACATGCCAAGACAGAAAAAAAAAATCCTAATGTGAGCATAGAACCAGTTCTGGAAATCAATTTGGGAAACTGAGCCAACCAGAGCCTTATCTATACTAAAGTTAATCATCAAAAGAATGGAAATCAAGAAAACAATACAGCCAGGAGCAGCGGCTCATGCCTATAATCCTAGCACTTTGGGAGGCTGAGGTGGGAGGACAATTTGAGCCCAGGAATTCAAGACCAGCCTGGGCAACATAGTGAGACCCCCTTCTCTACAAAAAATAAAACAAAATAAAATAAAAAATTAGCCAGGAGTGGTGGCGCTACTTGGGCGGTTGAAGTAAGATGATCACTTGAGCCCAGGAGGTCAAGACTACAGTGAGCTGAGACTGCACCACTGCACTCTAGCCTGGGCAACAGAGCCAGACCTGTCCCAAAGAGAAAAAAAAAAAATCTAAAAATTACATCATGCTTTACCTTTGATTTATCTTGAACTTATTAGATGTTTATTTTTTCTTGTTCTGCATTAAACAATGGCCGCTATCTGGACAATGTGCCTAGCATGGTTAATCTGCCAAACGCGATTAAAGCCTGCCTGAGAGTCACATTATAAATTCTTATGAATTTTAAATTTTAAATTAAGTTTTCCCAAATGGTATACTCTGATTTCAATTTCTCTATCTGAAAACTGGAAACTATTTCCCCATGGCCCATGTCTTGCCTTCTGCCCCCTACTGCCATTGAGAGGTTAGGAGCAGAGCCTGAGGGAAGCCAGTGCTTGCCTGAAGTCCCACAATTTATTTGTGACAACACTAGGACCAGCGTTTTTCCAGGTCTTCAGTGAGTGCACTTTTCAAAGCATCACACTAATTTTATCTTGTCATTTTTCTCCATATGTTTAAATTGAATAATTATTATAAACAAAACAGAAAATTAACCTTCCAACCATTACTCTGAGTGCATGACATTAAGCATATTTGCAGAATAGCATCTCACACTTTGAGATAAATAGGTGAGTGATGAAAATGCTCTTTTCCGCTCATACCTCTGAACAGCTTATTTCTGCAGTCTATGTTTTATCAGTAGCCGGAATTGACTTTATAATTTAGGACTCTTCTGTAATGATACAGAAAGGCTGCCTAATAAAATACATGTTGCAAGAAAAAAAAAAAAAAAGAAAATGGTCTTTCCATTCTTTCCATTGTACGCACAAGTACAAGCTATCCTATAGCAGAAAACTGGCTAGAAATAATGGAATGAATAACATTGTAACCCAAAAATACTGTTACACAAAACTATCCAATTTCTCTCCTGTCAAATTTTTCAAAAAGCCCAACACAGTTAGGCTAAGCACCCTTTGACTTAAATACTTTTTGGAAGAAAATGAATAAAAGATAGAAAATACAAACATTAACTTTTCACAGTAAAAGTTTTCTTTATATCTCTAATCAGTTAATGACACTGGTGAAACACAAGCACAAAAAATATAATTCTAGTCCTGCATGACACATTTAAAATATGTTGTGATCACTAAAAAATGATTTCAAGAATTAAAGGTCTGTTTTGTAAATCCATTGTTTCCTAAGACGAAAACATTTCTTCTTTTTAAGAAATAATACTTTTTCGTCTTTTACAAAAACTTTGTCCGCGGGGCGTGGTGGCTCATGCTTGTAATTCCAGCACTTTGGGAGGCCGAGGAGGGCGGATCACGAGGTCAGGAGATCGAGACCACCCTGGCTAACACGGTGAAACCCCGTCTCTATTAAAAATACAAAAAATTAGCCGGGCGTGGTGGCGGGCGCCTGTAGTCCCAGCTACTTGGGAGCCTGAGGCAGGAGAATGGCGTGAACCTGGGAGGCGGAGCTTGCAGTGAGCCAAGATCGCGCCACTGCACTCCAGCCTGGGCAACACAGGGAGACTCCGTCTCAAAAAAAAAAAAAAAAGTTTGTCATGGGGAATAAATGAAGCAATTCCACACAGGCAGAATATACATGTACTATAGAATATATTCATGGATGCAATGAGGTATGGTTACAGATGTTGGATTTGATAAGCAGAAACTGGGGATGTTGCATTTATATGGAGAAAAAAACTCTCCAAAACATTTTCAAAGGTGTGTCATAAATGTTAGTACTTTTAAATATACAGTTCTGTGAATCATTTTTTGATTTTACAATACAGGTAGGACAAAATATATTTCAAACAGGAGTTATAACACAAGCAGCTTCAAGTATTTTTTTTAACTTAACAAAGGTTAAGGATTTAAAATAGAGAATGAGAGACTATATAACCATCAGTTATTACTTTCAACCCATAAATGCCTACTTATGATTCAGTGCCTAACATATACCCCAGGAGTTAGGTTTCAGAAATTCACAAATAAACTATTTCTTTCTGACCAACTTAAATATGGTAAGTCTTAAATAGATTTGGTTTTTAAAAGCAATTATTATCAATTTTAAAATAAATAGAATAGTATTAAATGGCTAACAAACCCCTCATATAAATGCCTCACATAAATGAGGGAAGAGATGAAAGAACATCTTAAACATACAAATTAGTTTAATTTTTTTTTTTTTTTTTGAGACGGAGTTTCGCTCTTGTCGCCCAGGCTGGAGTAAAATGGCAAGATCTCGGCTCACTGCAACCTCCACCTCCCAGGTTCAAGTGATTCTCCCACCTCAGCCTTCCGAGTAGCTGGGATTACAGGTACGCAGCACCACACCCAGCTAATTTTTGTATTTTTAGTAGAGACAGGGTTTCACCATGTTGACCAGGATGATCTCAATCTCGTGACCTCGTGATCCGCCCGCCTTGGCCTTCCAAAGTGCTGGGATTACAGGCATGAGCCACCGCACTTAGCCAATATTTTTTAATTTCATTACTTTATTCAAAGTCACATAGCATGTTGTACAAAGCTGAGGTGGGAATCCAGGTCCTCCTGCCCTAGTGTAGAAACCTGGTGTGTAACTATAGGTAAGCCACTTAATCTCTGTAGCTCTTAGCTTTCAAATTCTGAAAAAGAGCATGTGAAATGGAGTGATCCCTTTTTTTTTTTTTTTTTGCTATAAATATAATGTTAAAATTAAGAACCATATAGAGTTAAATAAATGTTTCTCATGTTGACTGCCTTTATTCAACATGGCTCTGGACTGAAAAACATTCAATTTTATATTTTAATTTATGGTTTCATTGAATGTCAAGTATATATTTTAATTTACATTTCACTGAATGTCAGAGAAGGGCAGATTCACCATAGGAAAGAATTCAATAAAGAATTACTACCAGATGATTAATAAAACATGAAAATTTAGCCTCAATTTAATCCTAATCCTCTGGAGAGTTGACTCAGTTTTCTGTGGCCTGTTCAACTTCAAACACTCCCCATTTTCAAGTTTGCAATAAATTGCTCAAGAAATGAGATGTATGCTGAAGTTTGTATGCGGAATTAAGATGCCAAATTTTTCAAGATTTGATTGAAACAAAATCAGAATTTTGAATACCTAGCCCATAGAGAAAAAATGAAAGTTCCACCAAATCCTAGCATCATTCTCCACACTAAATAAAATTGAAGAAAAAACAACTACTTCTCTTATTTTTATTGCTCCTTCCTTCAACTTTTGTTGAAATCAATTTCTTAGTAGATTCACACATATCAGCTTCAATTTGGGAAAATGGGTCCACTGTTCCCTCAAATTCACTGTTTCTTCATCAGAATACATCACTTAAACTTGACTGATTGAATTTTTATTTTATAATTAAAAACACTGATTTTTAGGTTGCAGATTTTATTTAATATCCTACCCAGTAGTAACTCTATGTAGATAACTTTAGCACTGCTTGCAAGTTTAAGACATTTATTCTTCCTCAATCAAATCAAAAAGACAAATAACTAGGTATGATTTTTAAATTTTATAAAACATTATATTTAAAATAGCAGTATTTTAAAGATAAAAATTTTACATGTTAAATTCAAATCAACATAGTAACTTATTTATATCTTGTTTTTATTTGATAATTTAGATACAGTAAAATTAAAATATTTCTTTGGTATACTAAGTACAAATGACACAGATAAAATGCTAGAATCCACAAAGAAAAGTCATATGCCATCTATGCCCTTTGACAGCCTCTGTCATCAGACTGATGTGATTCACCTGCACAATCACGGTGCACTTTACCCTTGCATTGCGCTACATTCACAGAAGCATGTCCCATGAGGGCAAGGCAGCATGGTAACCAGGAAGGCTCAGCCTGAAATACTATACTTTTCCCTGACTTTTTCACTTTTTAACCCCAATTCTAACCTTCAATCCAGTATGCAAGTTGTAGCAAGTGAACAGAAGAAGAGAGGGAGTAAAATCTGTCAGTACTTCCCTAGGAATCACCACAAAAGCAGATTCTTTAAGCTATCAAGAGATTCCTGAGCTGTCATGAGTAACTAGATTGAGCTCTAAGGACAGACAAGCTATAAACAGTGGACTTTTCAGATCCAATGGAAATGATATTGACAAACGCTAAGGTGTTGAGTCCATGGGCCTAGTGCACTGTGTAAGGTACTCTGCATGTATTAATCATTAAAATCCTCAAAACCACATATTATTGTTAAAATCGTCATGAGGAAACCGAGGCACACAGAGGTTAGGTAACTTATCTAGCTAGTAATTGTCTGGGCCAAGATTAGCAAACATGTCCTGACTCTAGAGTCCTCTGCTCTTCACTGGGCCAGACCCTGTGCTGGGCTCACAATCACAAAGTTAGGGCCTGCTTGATGGTAAAGTCCATGGTTTACTCACTCCTAAGCAACCTGATCAAGTGAAATAAATGGCAATAAACCAAAAAGATCAATCAATTCCAAGCTAATACCAGTGACCAAAACATTCTTCTAAACTTGAAACCAGCTGTTCAATCTTTGCATTTCTTTCTTTGAAAAAAAATATCTGAGATGCCTGGAAGTTTACAACAGTTTTGTTTTTTGTTTTTTGTTTTTTTTTTGCCTTGAGACAGGGTCTCCCTCTGTCACCCAGCCTGGAATATAATAGCATGAACACAGCTCACTGCAGCCTTGACCTCCTGGGCTCAAGCAATCCTCCCACCTCAGCCTCCAAAGTAACTGGGACCACAGGTGCATGCCACCATGCTTGGCTAATTTTCAATTTTTTTTTTGTAGAGATGGGGTCTCATCATGTTGCCCAGGCTGTCTCGAACTCCTGGGCTCAGGCAATCCTCTTGTGTCAGCCTCCCAAAGTGTTGGGATTACAGATGTGGGCCACCACACCCGGCAACCATGAATTTTTCTAGGTCTTCTCCCCTTTACTTCTGGACTGAGAATTCTATATTCTCATTTTACAAGTGAGTCTGTGAGCCACCACACCCGGCAACAA
The DNA here is from genome assembly GCF_029281585.2 of Gorilla gorilla gorilla. NCBI lineage: Eukaryota > Metazoa > Chordata > Mammalia > Primates > Hominidae > Gorilla > Gorilla gorilla. The sequence goes on from NC_073227.2 coordinate 138,987,352, forward strand.
TGAATTTTTCCAGATCTTCTCCCCTTTACTTCTGGACTGAGAATTCTATATTCTCATTTTACAAGTGAAAATGAGGACAGGCATGGCCAAGGAACTTCACCAGTGTCCACAGTTAGTAAACTGCTTGAACCAGAAGAAGCATTTTGGTTCTCCGTCTTTTTGCTCTTCCTCTCTTGCCTTTCTATCACTCTTTTGAGACTCAGGGCAGTAGGTTCAGGTCCCGAGTAAGACCCTTTGACTTCTTGCTCCAAGCTTAAACCACAATCACACTTAATGACCTACCCTCTGCATCCCATAGCTACCATTTCAACTGGCAAATGTCATGTTATCATGACAAACAAGAGCCAGCCAGTGCCAAGCTCACAAATGCCCTGTAGGAGAATTAACCTGATGACTTTAAAAAATCCCAGAGGGAGTTTTCCTATTATGGAGGACTATAGGCTTCATGAAAGGCCATGACTAAAAGGCTTCACCATTAGGAGGATCTACAGTCATATCTAGGGGGTACTGCCCATGCCTCCCCACCCCCAAACCTTGCTACCTGGGAAGGAACCTGAGAAATGAAGCCTCTGGGTAATCCTTGGAGAAACTCCAAAGCAAACACTGCCTGCGGCTTGGCACTGGCTTGGCACAGGTTCTCAGCAGCTACACCTCACCGGATAAACAATAATGGGATTTCTAACAGGGAAGGTGTGATACTGGCTTCTTTCCCAGGGATTAGTCCCTAGTGGGCTGCAGGCTCTAAATATTTCATACATCTTGGCTTCTCCAGGCCTGCTTCGAACTTTTCCCTTCCTCAATTTATTATAAACACAAACACAAGATTTATTTTCTGTGTTGTTTTTACTACAGCTCTGCCTTTTGATAATCCCTCACTGGCATCTGTGTGCCTTCCACATCAAGCTCACAGACCCATTGGCGACAATCTGATTTAATTTTGAAATATTTATTAAGCACCCATTGGCACTGAGCTCAGTTCTGTGAAGGATCCAAGAAAATAGAATGATTTAAAGTTCTATTCAAGAATAAAGGCCATGGGCATCTAAAGGAATTAAAATTGATATAAAATTCTAAAATAAACTGAATATAACTCAAAACTAACATGTATGGTATTGACACAAGTAATTTTTGATACATTTTTAAATACCTACTAATACTGTCTTTTTCTTCATAACTTTTCTTGTTTTTTTTTTTGAGACAGGGTCTCACTGTGTTGCCCAGGCTGGAGTGCAATGGCACAATCATAGCTCACTGCAGCCTTGACTTCCCGGGCTTACAGGATCCTCCCATCTCAGCCTCTCCAGTAGCTAGGACTACAAACGTGCACCACCAGGCCGGCTAATTTTTTCTATTTTTGTAGACATGGGGTCTCACTATGTTGCCTAGCCTGGTCTCAAACTCCTGGGCTCAAGCCATCTGCCCAACTCGACCTCTCAAAGTGCTGGGATTAAAGCCGTGAACCATCATGCCCAGCCATAACTTTTCTTATTGCTTTGTTTCCTAGGGCAGTTATCTAACAGATCCTTTCAGGGGTGTGTAACATCATCAAAACGTCAAACTTTCAACCAATAAACATACAAGCTTAGAAGGTATTTCTGAAATCATTTTAGGAGAATATACAAACGAAGGTTGGAATCTACCTAGCTCACCTTTGGGGAGGGTGACCAGTGGCATGAGCTCCATTCTGACCAAACTGATGGGGTCCAGGAGGTGGGGGACCTGGAGGCAACATTCCCCTAGTGCCAGTGGCCCCCAAAGGCCCTGCTGGCTTCATCATACCTGCAAGAGAGGGGCATGAATTTAGAAGTGTATTAAAGTACAAAGAGAGATGAGGCAAAGTCATTAGGTTAAAAATGAGAACTAGGTGGAGGAGGAGGGAAACAAATGGATTAGAACAAAATCTCTTTCAAGCTTAACCATCACCTACAGACCTGTCAATACCAGGCTCTGGCATGAGTATTTGACTATCATAATGATGAAAGAGCAGAAAAGAAGGGAATCATTTTATCACTAAACAGAAACTAAAACAGAAAAAAATAAATTTGCATATGACAGAGGCACCTTGATAAAGTATATTACCACGCAAAGAATACTAAAACATGCAATGAAAAATGGCAGTTAGATACCAGAAAATAAATCTGGAAAAAGCAGGAAGGGTCATGGTAAAGCATTCTAACTGTAACTAAACGGGGCATGGGGGAGAACACTAGAAATGCCTTTGACTTATAGCACAACAAAAGCAGATGGGGAGTAGGGTCTATCTTTCTAAAAATCCTAAGCACTTCCTTCAGAGCTTAAAAATCTTTCCAGGATCCTAACTGGCTGGATGATAAACAGTTGGGGGACTGCTCACTCAGAGTCAGATTCACCATGCTTGCTCAGACAAAATATGGGACCACATGCAATTAACGGATGCTTCTGGGAATGTCTGTGTTTTCATTTATTAGCAGCTCTTCTCAAATAGAGACCTTTAAAGACTTCTCTTTGGAACTGTCTTCAGACATTTCTCTCTTTTCTTCTTGAGAAATTGCAGTAAAGGAGAGAAATCACCGGGCTTGGGTTAGAGTAGTTCAAGGCCCCACTGGTTACTTATTAGTTGTATGACCCTGGGCAAGAAGCTTATCTTTAAGGACCTCAGTTTTCTTCCTGTAAAATGAAAGGCTTAGACTAGATTACCTGAGACCTCTTCTAGCTTCTAGCAAGAAAAAAAGAGAAAAACTTCAGTTCTTCTATCTGCTGTCTCCACTTGCTTGTTTTCCCTCATTCGATTTACTTTTGACCATACCCTGCTCTCTGGCAAGGTCATCAATGACCACCTAGCTGCCTGCTGTGCACTCCTTTTGACTTCGTCATAGTATTTCATATTAACATTTCCTTTATTCTGTTATATTCCTCCAGAAAGTTTATTCTCTCAGATAGAAGGGAATTGACTGATGATGTGTAGTCACCCAGGAAGAGTTTCTTATATTGTCATCATAATTGCTTTCGAGAGAATGCTTTCAGATGTCTGCATAATCTAAAATGACAGGTATCTAGTGAAGTGCCAGTCTTCATGAATAACATTGAAACTTTTACAAGGTTTCCTCTCTTAAAATAGGATTCCTTAAACTGAGGACATTTTTACATTAATTCTACATAGTTTTACTTAGCAAATTCATATACCACTATTTTCAATAAATATTATCCTTATAGCACTACACTTTAATACAAAGTTCTAAACCCCAAACCCAGCAAAGTTAGAAAAACATGAGACTTGCAGTCACAGACAAGTTTGAATTTGTGACTCCGATAAGATACTATATTTTTCAGAGCTTCAACTTGTAATCCCATGTCATGGCAATAATATTCCCTAGCTCCAAGGATTGTTCTGAGAATTAAATGAACCAATGGATATGACGGTTTTTAAAACAGCTGTTTCATCTTCCCTGACCATAGCCCCTGCTCTCCTTTCTTAAGCATTTTTATTCTAACAAAGCATATGCAACATAATTACAAGCACATTTATATTTTCATTTTAAAAACATTATTTTGGACAAAAGTAGGCAATTCACAACAGTAGCATTAAAATATTTTCAACTTAAATAATTACATGCACTATGAGAAGTCAAAAATATTCTTTTTTTTTTGGTCTTTTTTTTTCTTTTTTTAAATTTGCCTCACGGCTCTCCAAAAATATTCCCCCTTTAAAAAAATAAGTAGGATAGCAGCAATTTTCATGAAAACCCCTATAGACATGTCTAGAGAATTAAAAAAAAAAAGCTCTGATATATGCAAGCAGAACTTTATACATCAATATTACTGTGCTCTCCCTTTTGTTTGGGAATCAACTCTATGGCAGTGATTCAAATCATTCTGCGGCATTCTCAAATCATTCTCATTATTATTCAACATACATTTAAGGTGCCTTTGAGCCATTTGAGAGGAGACAACCACGTAAACAAATCATTACAATGTCTTGGGATGACTGTTACAATATGCAGAGAGACTACCTAACTCTTCCTGGGGGAATTGAGAAGAGTTCAAAGGAGGAGGACTGCTTGAGCTGAATCCTGAAGGACAAGCAGGAGTTTTCTTCATATAGAAGACAGGATAAGGGATTCCAGTTAGAAAGCAAAGCTTGAGCAAAGACATGAGAGAGGATGGCACGATCAGGACAGGGGAAAGGCTTGGTGTGGAGAGGCTGGGAGGGAAAGTAGCCAGAGTGGAAGCTGTCCAGGTTGGCTGGGGTCAGACTGCAAAGTCCTATGTGTCACTTGCACTTCACCCCCAGGGCAAAGGGAAGTCAGTATCACTGATATCTGCAAAGTCATAGTCTTCCCCCAGCCATGTTATTGGCATTTTCAAAAGTACTCAAACACGAACAGAATCAGGTTATTTATAGAGCAATATGAGAATTTTAATAGGAAAGGAACACCATGCAATGAGAATGAACTGTTCTTAGACACCCCCCACCAAAAAAAATCTAAGATCACAAGTTGGTCTCTCACACAGTGGCAGATACCATAGACCAGTAAACACAACAATTCCAATCCCTTTCTGACTTGCTTTTCTATTAATATTAATATAAGGTCTTAAGGTGGAAAAGTGAAAATTCCTAGACTGCCTTACAATTTGTTTTGCCATATGCTCTAAATTCAGCAAAGCAGCACACCTCTGGGAGACTCTGGCCAGCCTGGTGGCAGAGATGATTCTCCTGGGAGAGAAAGGTGGTGACTTCTGGTGGAATGGTCCTGCATGGGAATGTTCATTTTCATGGACCACATACTCCCAAGTCTGGTTCTCTGCCTTTTTCTTTTTGTTTGTTTTGTTTGCTTCCTGATACCCTTTAACAAATCCCTTTCCACTAAAGGGGACTGTTATCAGCAAAGTAACACTGACCAAACCACATCACAGAATAGCATGCCTTGAATTTGGTCCTGGACCTGACAAACTAAAACCAAAATTAAAAGCCATTTGTTGGGGGGAAAAATGTTTATCTAAAATAAACAAAGATAAGCTCCCTATTATATGGGTAGAATTGTAATGACCATGGTCCCTAAAGCACCGTGCTTGATCCACCTATATAAGCTCACTATTAGGAGCCCTATCACCACCCCACAGCCCCTGTTCTAGTTTCAGGACATTAATACTTATTTTTTTTTTTGAGACAGAATCTCGCTCAGTCTCCCAGGCTGGAGTGCAATGGTGCAATCTCTGCTCACTGCAAGCTCCGCCTCCCAGGTTCACGCCATTCTCCTGCCTCAGCCTCCCGAGTAGCTGGGACCACAGGCGCCTGCCACTACGCCCGGCTAATTTATTTGTGTTTTTAGTAGAGACGGCGTTTCACCATGTTAGCCAGGATGGTCTTGATCTCCTGACCTCGTGATCTGCCCATCTCAGCCTCCCAAAGTGCTGGGATTACAGGCGTGAGCCACCGCGCCCGGCCTTACATTAATACTTCTTAACTCTCAGTCTCCAGATCAGTGTCCTCAAGCAAGGGCGATTTTGCCCCTAAAATAGAACATCTGGCAATGTTTGGGACATTTTTGGTTGCCACAACTCCCAGAAGGTTGGGGGAGGTACTACTGGCATCCAGTGGATACAGACCAAAGATGCTACTAAATATCTCACAATGCACAGGATGGCACTCTATTACCCTCCCCCAACAAAGAATTAGTTGGCCCCAAATGTCAATAGTGCTGAAGTTGAAAAACCCTGCTGCAGAGAGCAGTATGCCCAGCTGTAATTCCTTCTCCACACTTAGTAATGTTCTATGTAGCTTTCTAAACTGTACATACATTGGATTGTGACCCTTCCCAGACTAAATCACTTCAGTGGTACTCTACTGCCCTTACAATAAAGTCTAAATTCCTTAAAATGATCCCACATTCCCCCACCAGTGGCATCTCTCACCGTTCCCATGCTACTCCCCAGCTATGCCAAATGTCTTGCAGGTCCTGAAAAGTACCGCCTTCCAATCCCAGCAAACTGCTTCCCGACCTGGCCAATTCTCACTCATGTTTCAGGGCATTCCCTCCGGGAAGGAGCCCTTCCACCCTAAGTCTTGTTTAGGTGCCCCTGCCACGTGCTTCCATACCACCCTCTACTTCCTTTACAATAGTACTTCCCCCCAAAATTGTCATTGTTAATTTCTTTAGTGCATTTCTCACTAGCTAAGTAAATACTATGAGGACTGAGATTAGGCTTATTTTATTAAGTGTCATATTACCACAATTATTTTGTTCATCAAATAAATTGTTAAATTTGTGGCTGGGTGCAGTGGCTCATGTTTGTAATTTCAGCACTTTGGGAGGCCAAGGCAGGAGGATGGCTTGAGGCCAGGAGATCGAGACAGAACTGGGCAACATAGTGAGACCCCATCTCTACAAAAAATTTTAAAATTAGCTGGGCATGGTGGGCACACCTATAATCCTGGCCACTTGGGAAGCTGGGGCAGGAGGATCATTTGAGCCCAGGAGTTCAAGGCTGCAGTGAGCTATAATTTCGTCACTGCAATCCAGCCTGAGTAACAGAGCAAGACCTTGTCTCTTTAAAAAAAAAGTGTTAGGGGCCAGGCGCGGTGGCTCACGCCTATAATCCCAGCATTTTGGGAGGCCGAGGCGGGTGGATTACCTGAGGTCGGGAGTTTGAGACCAGCCTGACCAACACAGAGAAACCCCGTCTCTACTAAAAATACAAAATTAGCCGGGTGTGGTGGCGCATGCCTGTAATCTCAGCTACTCAGGAGGTTGAGGCAGGAAAATCGCTTGAACCTGGGAGGCGGAGGTTGCAGTGAGCCGAGATCGTGCCATTGCACTTCAGCCTGGGTAATAAGAGCGAAACTCCGTCACAAAAAAAAAAAAAGTGTTAGTATACAGCACTAGCTTTACAAAAACACAATGAATAAGCATAAATGGAGATATGATAATGTGAGCAACACAAAGCAAGAGTTAGCACTGGCCAGATCTACAGTGGAATAGATACTTCAAAGAACCACAATAAGTTTGCTTGTGTCTGTCAGGAGACCAATAAAAGGGTCACTAAAAGGCTAGACAAGAAGACACAGGAAGACTGAAGATTAAGGTATCTAAGGTTATTCAGCAGAATATAATCAGAGATATAAGAGCTGGAGTAATTTAGTGAAAGTCTTAAATAATTAACCAAAACACCATAATATGCACAGAAAGATATATTTGCAGAGAGTATAATAGCCTGGTTATTCACCTCATATTTAATAGCCACTAAGTAAGGAGAAAGCAGTTTAAATTAAAGCATGACGGATTTAATCCAACAAAGACAGCTTTTAAAAACACTGGTAAGGCCAGGTGCCGAGGCTAACGCCTATAATCTCAGCATTTTGCGAGGCCAAGGCGAGAGGATCACTTGAGCTGAGGAGTTCAAGACCAGCCTGGGAAACATAGGGAGAACCCATCTCTACCAGCTACTTGGAAGCTAGGCAACAGAGCAAAACCCTGTCTCAAATAAATAAATTAATTTAATTTAATTAAATATTGGTAAATACCAGAGTGTTTTGCTAATGAGTGCTACAGTTTGTCATCCACTTCATTGAATAAACATTCATAATTAGCTCAATTTAACCATTCCACAGTGTATACATATTTCAAAACAATATGTTGTACATTATATATATATGTATATATAATTTTTTATTTGCCAATTAAAAATTTTTTTTTTAAAAACAGCCATGAGTGCCTTCTCTGCTCCAGGAACATCTACTATAGGAACATCTATTATAACACAGTATGGCAAAGAGTATAGAGGCCTGAAAAAGTATTAGAATACAGAAGAATTCAAATTAGATTTACATGGTATAAAAAAATCCCTCTGGCTCAGGAATTTGATGGTTTGGAAAAAGGCAGTATTGGAGAGAGGGATAATAGTTACAAGATCATTTTAGTAATCCATGTGAGAGATGGATGGATTGAACAAAAAGAGTGACAGGAGAATGGAAAGGAGAAAGCAGGTAGGAAAGCTGTTTACAATCACTCCAAAAAGATTTGGGAGACTGATTACATTGGAGGAGATAAAAAGGAGGGAGAGGTTTTTTTGCTTGTTTGTTTGAGAGAGTCTCACTCTGTTCCCCAGGCTGGAGTGCAGTGGCGTGATCTTGGCTCACTGCAACCTCCATCTCCCTGGTTCAAGCGATTCTCATGCCTTAGCCTCCCAAATAGCTGAGATTACAAGCATGTGCCACCATGCCCAGCTAATTTTTTTTTTCTATTTTTTTAGTAGAGACCGGGATTCACCATGTTGGCCAGGCTGGTCTCGAACTCCGGGCCTCAAGTGATCCACTTCTCTTGGTCTCCCAAAGTGCTAGGATTACAGGTGTGAGCCACCACACCCCACCAAGTTTTGTTTTTTTGTTTTTTTAATAAAGTTTCCGGTATGGATCACGAAATAAATGATGCTAATGAGTGAGATCTGAAATGCCAGAAAACATAGGCTTCCATGATGAATATGGAATTGTTTTGGGCATGGTGACTGTGATGTGCCTCAACAAAGGTGGGCAACTGGAAATATGGGTCTAGAGCAAGCTTTTCCAACCCACGGCCCACACACAGCCCAGGACAGCTTTGAATATGGCCCAACATAAATTTGAAAACTTTTTAAATCCATTATGAGATTTTTTTGATTTTTTTTTTTTTAGCTCATCAGCTATTGTTAGTGTATTTTATGTGTGGCCCATGACAATTCTTCTCCCAGTGTGGCCCAGGAAAGCCAAAAGACTGGATACCCCTGGTCTAGAGCTTAGGAGAGGCATCTGGGCTGGAGAAATAGATCTGAGAGACAAGCACTTTCTGTGAATGATCCAGCTTAGGGAAAAATCTACAGAGTGGGATAACAGTAGTGAAGATGGAACATGGAGGGAGAAACAGCAACACTTAAGAGTCATGTAGAAGAATTCCTTCAAAAGAAATGTCCAGAAAGCAACCAAAAAAAACGGGCACAATGGCTCACACCTATAATTCCAGCACTTTGGGAGGTGGAGGCGGGTGGATCACGTGAGGTCAGGAGTTCGAGACCAACCTGGTCAACATTGTGAAACCCCGTCTCTACTAAAAATACAAAAATTACCCAGGCATGGTGGCGGGCGCCTGTAATCCCAGCTACTCAGGAGGCTGAGGCAGGAGAATCACTAGAACCCAGGAGGCTGAGGCAGGAGAATCACTAGAACCCAGGAGGCGGAGGTTGCAGTGAGCTGAGATCACAAAACTGCACCCCAACCTGGTCGACAGAGGGAGACTCCACCTCAAAAGACAACAACAAAAGGATAGTGTCATTGAAACCAAAGGAGAAAAGAGTTTTGTAAAAATGAGAGTGGTAAACAGTGTCAAATACAAAAGAGGACAGACAGCACAATGTCTACTGCATTGAGAAATAGGACACTGATAGTCCTGGTGAGGGAAGTGAAAGTGTGGATGGGGTGGCAAACTATGGAGTGTAAACTATGCTGAGCCACGGAGGGAAGGAGAGGTAAAGGTGGAGATCACCAAGCATAGTGAGTACTTTCTCAAGAAGATGCCTGTGAAGAGGGAAGGGTGAATAATATAGAGTGTTATACTTAGGTGTGTATGCAATTTGTTTTTTGCCTTCTTGAGAGATCTGGGTACGAATCCTGGTGCTACTACTTGCTGTCTGTGACCTTAGACAAGTCACATGACACCAGACGTTCAGTTTTCTTAGCTGCAAAAATAACTTACTGCATAGCATTGTATGAGGATTAAATAAGACAATACAGGAAAAGCTTTTAGGGCCAGATTTCGACACATCATAAAAAGGAATAATTTATAAGTATCATTATAAATAAATGCTGAGGAGAAATGAACCACCAGTTAGAAACTGAAGGGGTTAATGGTTTCTACAAGATCCAGTAAGGCAAGATTATAAACATTCTGGAGAGGATGGTCCTGAACAAGAAGAGGGATGCTTCATCTGGACATCTTTAAAATCTCGGGAAGAATAAATCATAAGACTGACTTTCCACAGGAAATTCACAATCTCAGAGCATCTTCTGCAGCATACTGTGTGTGGCTGCTAACATCAAGCCCCGCTAAAGGGAGTCCTCACCCCTTGCTGATTCTGCACTATATACATTCTACCTAGCACAGCCTGGATCCCAGATATCTAAGCTAGTTCCAGTGAGCCCTGAGAGTTACTCATTGATTTATACATGGTCCATTTGTACAAAGAATTGTACAAAGAATTATCCTCACATGATGTACAGATTTATCTACGGCCAATCCTAGATAATAGATAAGGATATGTAAATTTAATTCATTTATAAATTTAATTCTTTTTTTATTCAATGTTTACAATAGCCTTACACCAAGAACAAGACTCACAGTAAAAATAAAACAGGAAGTGTTTGTTTTAGTCTATATTTAAAAACCAAACTTGTATTCCATGCAATAACCAAACTAGTGATGTAGAGTTCTGCTATGAGAGCCTTTTCCAAATGATCCTGTAATCTCAAGCCATTTCATTATATAATGATCATTCAATGCTTTCAAATCTCCTCTTTCAGAACATCTTATGTCTCTGAGCCTGAGAACTGAATAATCACATACAAGTCAAAATAACACACTGTACCTGTTGGAGATGCTGTGTGCGACGGATCCCCATAGTGCCCATGATGAGGTGGAGAAAGGCCTATTCCAGGCTGAGGCTGAGAATACGGAGGTGTAGCCACGTAACCTTGTTGACTCATTATGAAAATATCATTCCATAGGATAATTCTACAAAAGAAGTCTGCAACAGAGAAACAAGAAACATGTTACCAAGACAGTTTTAGTTACGTAAAGCTATTAAAAATATAAACACTGTTATTACATGTTTATGATAGTTTGAGGAAAAGTACAGATATCAGGTATATGAGAAATCTTTGTATTATACAATATATCACTATCCCCTAAAAAGGGTCTAACCATAGCTCTCTGAAACTCAGTAAATCACTTCAATAATCCTGGGCAAATTCTCAAGCATGAGACCTGAATAACAACTCGCAACCACTTTTTTAATGGAAGCCTGAAGCATCTCACAGATAGTCTCTCATGGTGTTCCTATGATTTTGTGCTTTTGGTTTCCATGGTCGCATTTCAGCACAGAGCACACCATGCCATTCAACTGACTGACCACCATAACCGCCAGTAGCCTGCAATCAGATGTTTTACGACTTATGTCTTTTTAGTGCTCCTCTAATTAATTATTTTAATCTAGTCATTAGGACAAAGAGAAATCATAGTCCAACAAACATAACAACAGACAACGTTGATAATGGGCTTATTTTATGAGTCATAATTTGACCGAGCCAGGTGGTCACTATAACCACTTGAGTGTTGTCAGTGGTTTTTCAAAGGCGACAGAATTTCTTTCTAATTTAAATCATATCACATCTCTAAGAACATATGCACCTATATTTAAGGGACTAAGGAAAAAAAGTGTAATTTTGTAAGTGTGTAGGCACACACATCACAAATATAACAGACTCATCTTGATTTTTTTTAAATCTTGATTCTAATCAGAACCCAAATTTGCTTTAAATTTTCTGTTTTTTCCAGGTTTTAACAAAATAAGAGATATTTCATAGGACTGATGATTTTTAAAAAAAAAAAAATTAAATACGACAGAAAATGCTTTGAATGCAAGAGAAGTGGGTTTTCATTCTATGTCTGCCATACTTAACTGTGTGACATGGAATGAGCTGAAGAACCTCTCTGAGCCTCAGTTCCTTCTTTTAGAAAATGAAGCCTTTCCAGATTTCCACTGATTCTACAATTTATCTCCAGTTTATTTGCCCCATACAGGCATATTCTTCCTTTTGTTCTTTTATTTGCTACAATTTAAGATAAGAGATCAGTGATACCTGCTAAGACTTAGAATCTCTCTATATTCAAGAAATAACATTTCAAATTAAAAATTTGAAGCCTAAAATTTGTGATTTGATTTTGTTTCCATATTAAACTATAAGTTTCCAAAATAAAAGCAACCATATAAAAATATTATGAGATCATTTCCTTCTCCTGGGAAGGGGAGAACTGAAAAAGAGGAGAGAGGCAGGCAAAGGCCTTCTGGTCCACTTTGTTTCTGACAACCCCTTTTTCCTCCTCCCACTTAGCAGAGAGAGACGTGGCAGCCTGAGCTTTGGTCAAGCTCATCCAACCAAGAGCACTTAGGAAGTCGGCACGAACACACCTAAGTAGCAGCCTGTTGCTGAGTGACAGAAAAGAGAGGCTGAGATGGTCACTCCAAAGAACAGGAAGCAGCCAGGTCCCTCTGAACTGGTCCTCAGAGGAATCAGCTTCCTCACGCAACCGAGTTTGCCACGTCAAACTTCCTCACACAGAGCACCAAGTTAAAGAAACCTGACTCAGCTTCAAGCGGCGACACGGCAGAAAGCCACTTGGTATGAGCAGGCCTAGGATCAAAATCTGGGGAGCCCCAACCCCAGAACGGCCCCCTGGCTCACTGTCACCCAGCAACTCTAGCCAAGGTGCACTTCTAACCCTGGAACAAGTTCGTATTGGCCAGATCAGTTTCACTATTCGGATGTCCCGAAGCTTCAAGATATAGTTGCCATTTTTACCATGAATATTTCTAACATTTCCTTCCTTCAAAAAAGGAAATTAAGTTGATAAGGAGACGAGAAAACCGCTGGCAATGACACTCGAATGGTGGCCACTGAGGATCCTAACAAGGCAGTTCCTGCATCCCAAGGCAAAAGGTGGGGGCGGGTAAAAAATGCCCACGCCCACCTCCTTCTCCCCCATCCCGCCGGCCCCACTATTAAACTGCACTAAAAGGCTAAAGAACAAAGAATGAGTTCTCCTCCCGCCGCCACTGCCTCAGGTGAGCACCCGGCCTCCCGCCGCGTCCCCGGGCCGGGCGCCGCAACCCGCTCCGCTGTGCCTGGGCAGGGGCTGTCCCGCCTGAAGGCGTCCGCGGGTGGGAGGCTTTACCTGCTCCCGCTCCCGCACCCCGCGGGCTTCCGAGCGCTGGCGGCGCTGCGCCTAGTGCCGGCAGCCCTCGGTGGCCGGGCTCCCGCTGCGGTCGCTTCTCCCGCCGCGCCTCTTCCCCGGCCGGCGTCCCCTTAGCGTGGACTCACGCTCGGAGTTGCAGCTGGGCTGGGAACTGCCACGTCAAACCCTTTCTCGGCTGCGCGCCCCCAGCGCCGGGCTTGGACCAGCCGCCGCGCTCCCGCCTGCGCACGCGCACAGCCACCGGCCGCCGCGGGGCGGGGCCACCGCGCTGAGCCGGCGAGCGGCCGAGCGACCTCCCCCTTTTCGCTTTTTCCCTTTTTCCGGTTTTTTGTTTTTTGGTTTTCTTTTTCCCGTCTTTTCTTTCCCCTCCCCCTACAGGTCAAAGCCTTTAACGTCGTGACTAAATCAGAACCGTATTTTCTCGGCGCAGCCCCGCAGGAAGGAGGGGAGCGCGTTCATTCATTCTTCCATCAACAGGTTGCAGTTTCAGCTCTTCATTCATTACGTATTACTTAAATAACTAATAGTTCAGGTACTGCACTACCGTTACATACAGGAAAGTACACGATCTGGACCTAGGGGAAATTACTGTTTAAAGGCGAATCTGGCACGTGTACACGCACATTTGATGACGTACCCGTGCAATGCACTACAGAGGAAGGAACGCCCAAAGCAGCCTGGCAACGTGTAACGCGGGAGGAGTGAGGGGTGGGGGAGATGTCCCAAAGGAAAAGTGTGGGAAGTGGGGTTTCCATTGATATTGGGGTTGTTAGCGTTGTGTATACTCCTTCTTCCGCATATTCCTTGTTTGTGAAGTAGGATGGCTGATCCCAGCCCCAAACAGGAATCTCTGCATGGAAAAGCACCCAGCGTTTAGCTCACCGTCCTGTGAGAAACCGCTCAGAAATAAAGGCAACCTATATGAGATCTGGAGCTTACCTCTCTATCTCACCCTAAAATCAGGACCATCTGGCTGGTTTCCCATCATCTTTCACTGCTAAATAGAAAGACATTCAGCCACTCCCAGGTTTGGTATAGCTACCACTTTGCTCAAACTTACAAAGTAAAAACCAGCCCGGTGTTGTTGTTTTTAACATGCACTTTCTTCCCGGCTACAAGAAAGCTACTTGACAAATACCTTTACTGATGAACTGCCTAGGTAAAAACGTACATGGGGATGTTGCTACTCCCGAAATGCTACATGAATTGTGCAGGAATTTTAAGTCATTTTAGCGGTAAAGATATATGGTCCATTTATCCCACTCTTATAAGTTTTTAAGGCATGGGGCAAGGCCCAGTGGCTCACACCTGTTATCCCAGCACTTTGGGAGGCCAAGCAGGGAGGATTGCTTGAGGCCAGGAGGCAGTTGAGCTACGATCACACCACTGCGTTCCAGCCTGGGCAACAGAGTGAGACCCTGTCTCAAGAAAAAGAAAAAAAGATTTTAAGGTGAGATATCTGGCCTACATCCAGCTTCAACACTGATCAGGTTTGAAAACCCACATTGAAATTTTTGTTTTAAATTGTTTCTTGTATTCTCAATGTGATGAAAATGTTCAGTGGAAGTTTAGGAAGTTTTGGCCGGTGTTGAAGCAGTACAGCTTGTAAAAGCAGTGAAAGAACTTGTCATATAACAGCTACATTACAAGGAGCGAGTGAAGCTATGATACAAAGATAGGAGAGAGTAAAGTCAGAAACAGTCACACCATGTGATGACCTGCTTGACTTGTTACCCTTATAAAACCACTACATTTGAATTGTAAATACATCCTCACCTCCTGCTCAGGTACCAAACTTGTCTGAAACCAGGACAATTTGTGGTTTCAATTCTAAAACAGTTTTTAATTCCTGAATGTTAAAGCTGGAAGGGACTTGGCCGGGCGCGGTGGCTCACGCCGCTAATCACAGCACTTTGGGAGGCCGAGGCGGGCGGATCACGAGGTCAGGAGATCATAGACCATCCTGGCTGACACGGTGAAACCCCGTCTCTACTAAAAATACAAAAAATTAGCCGGGCGTGGTGGCGGGCACCTGTAGTCCCAGCTACTCGGGAGGCTGAGGCAGGAGAATGGTGTGAACCCGGGAGGCAGAGCTTGCAGTGAGCAGAGATCACGCCACTGCACTCCAGCCTGGGCGACACAGCCAGACTCTGTCTCAAAAAAACAAAAAATAAAATCTGGAAGGGACTTTAGCGATATGAGTATTCAATTCAATATTCAGTGAGAACTGAATTCAGTTTAATAATCTAATGGATTAATAGAAAGGTTTATTGAGAAAATTTAAAAGGCTTACTAGTCATTTATAGCTAGTTGGAAGTCATCCCTTCCAATTCCAAAGCTCTTTTCACCTCCCTATGCTTTTTACCTTCTGATACTCTGATTTGCTGTTCTCTTTTAACTAGTTCTGCCTTCTTCTCCTGTGACTGCCTTATATTCAAGTTCTCAAATAACTATTAACTGACTGCATAGTTCCACCAACAATTGGAGTTACTTATCATGAATCTCTTTTTTAAATGAAACGGGCTTCTGGTTTGCGTCCTGCTTCTCTTGTCCTGTCCCCAAGTGCCTATGCCTTAGGTGACTAACTCCTAACCTTGTTCCTGTGATTGAGTCCCTGGCCTTCACCAGCCATGAGGGTTGGCCCGGAGTCTCAGTCTTCCTTGATCTGACCCATCCTGTTGCCACCTGAGCTTAGCCTCTGATGTTCCATACGTAATTAACTTAGTTTCCCAGGTAACCATATCCTGTTTGAAAGGTGAGGTCACAAGGATCTCACAATGCCGATGTACTGGGGTTTTATGTTCTATGTTCCAACTTTAAAAAAGAAAGAAAGCAACAAGTCTACTATGCATAAGGCTATATAGAGAGAGAAGGAATTTCCTGACAATGCTTAAGATTTCTTCTAATTGGCAACCTTTTGAAGGTTATGATGTGCTAAGCATTTATGTAACTTACAAAGTTTGGAGGTTTCTGGTTCCAAAGCTGAAAACAGCTTGAAGAAGCTTTATTAAAAAAAAAAAAAAAAATTGAAGTGGCCAAATCCTGGACTATTTTAAATACCTGGAAATGGAGTAAATAAGGTCAAGTTAAACAGGGGTGATGGGAAGGGTACGTGGTAGGGTAGGCTGAGTAGCAACTAATAACAGTAATGATAGAGTTCAAGTAATACCCAAGGTGCTTCTAGAATTACTTTTTTGATATCTCAAATATCATGCTGTAAGTATACTACATCACATACAGCTTCAATCACAAAATGGACAGTGGGACATCACACTGCTAACTCAGATTGACTCAGGTTTGAATCCTGACACTGTCACTTACTACTAGCTGTGCAAGTTTTACTTATTCAACAAATGTTTATTAAACACCTACTATAAACTGGATACTGTACTAAGAACTTGAATACAAAGTCAGATGAGACACTGCCCTGGCTGTGAGAAGCTCATGGAATAGTGCAAGGATCAGCCAGTGGCAGCCGATATGCTATATTTGGCCTACCCACCTGTTTTTGTACAGCCTTCGAGCTAAGAATGGCATTTACAGTTTTACATGGTTGAAATTTTTTTTTTAATATTTTGTGACACATGAAAATTATGTGAAATTCAAATTTCAGTGGCCATAAATAAGTTCTCTTGGAACACAGCCATGCTTTTCTATTATCATATATTCTGTGGTTGTTTTTGTACTATAAAGGTAGAGTTAAGTAGTTGTGACAGAGACCATAAGGCCTGTAAAACCTAAAATATATATTATCTGGCCATTTACAGAAAAAAGTTTGGTGCCCCCTGGTCTGGCAGGATGTACAATTACAATATAGTTCATTTTCATTCCATGAAGAGACACAGGTTGCCATGAGAACATGTAAGAAGGGACACTTAACCCAGATTTGGAAAGTGAGTGACATCTCCCTGGAGGAGGTGGCACCTGAGCTGAGGACCTGAGGACAGTAATAAGGCCAAAAAAAAGAGTGAAGGGCAGCAGGGAATAGCATGAATGAGTTAAGGAAGATGAGGAACATAGGGCATTCAGAGGGGCTATAAGTCCTGTACAGCTTGGACATGGGTTTCTAAAGCAAATGAGATTAGGCAGGTAGGCTAGGGTAGCTCATGGATCCCTCAAAGGCACTGGAAAGGCAATGAAACAATTTAAGCATGGGAATGACACAGTGGATTGTTTTTTTCTTTCCAGAAAGATCAGTCTGGAGTTAGTGAAAGAGTGGAAGAGAAGAAAAGGCAAGACTGGTGGGGTAAAGAAGAGTTAGGACACTGTCAGTAATAATCCAGATGAGAATATGGTGGCCTAAGCAAAGGCAGTGGAGATGTGGGTGGAGAGGACAGACAGGTGGGAAAGAGGTTTAGAAGGCGTATCAATGGGACTGGGTACAGAAATCAGGAAAGTGAGGCAGAATACAGACAAACACTCAGATGTTTGATCTGCGAGAATTAGTGGATGAATGGTAGAGCTATATAAGGGGTGAGGGAAACAAAAACAAGAGCCCATATGGGGAGGGGATGGGTTCAGTTTTGGAGAAGTTCATTTTGAGCTATCTGTGGGACATCTACGTGGAGGTGTCCAGTCACCTGTGAGATACGTGTGTCTGCAGCTAGGAGACAAATCTGAACTGGAGGTAGTATAAGGCAGCCAGCAATGAAAATTTAAAAATCAATCTGGCAGGCAAGAGATCAATCAGGCTCTGCAGTCAGACCAAGTCATGACTTCTGGTTCTGTCCTTTACAAGCTGTGTGTACCCTCCCTAAACCTCAGTATTTTTATCTTTAAAAATTGAAGGAATAATAATAATAATTATCTCAAAGGTCGTTTTGGGGATTAAATGAGACAATACAAGTAAATCACTCAGCACAATGTTTGGCACATAACAACTGATCAATAATGTTACCATTGTGGCATCATCATCACAATCATTATTAACAACATATAAGTGACAATTGAAGCCATATGAGTAAAGTCAAAGGATGAAACCCCTGGGAACCTAGAATAGATGCATGTTCTAAGTTTACTAAACCTTGGTTTACTCTCTGTAAATTAGGAATATTACATTTCTCTCATTGTCATGGAGTAAAAAGGGTTATGGAACAAAGTAAAAGTAGACCAGGGTAAAAAGCACTGGGAATGCTGAGCTGGTGATCAGCAGTATTATACGGGGTAGGTAGGCAGGGCTCTTGGGGCCAGGAAGTAGTGCCACTCAGCTCTCCTTTCAATATAACCTGCTCTGAGGAATGTAAGTGGCTGACAACCTTCAGCTTCTACCCCTTTGGAGCTGCTAAGGCACTTAGCCCAAAGCCACTCTCTCAGCAGCCCCTAGCCAAAGACTGCACTTGGTGGGGTTAATGAAGTCAGCATTTTTGCCTAACATGGGACACCTCTAGAGGGATATCTTTTCTCTGGGGTTCTCTTTGCCCTGGCCAAGACTTTCTCAGAGCTGCACTGCAATCTGAGGTTCATCCTACCTCATCCTCCTTCCTGCCCTCTCTTTTTCACAGGTGTCAGATCTGCACGCACCAGAGGGCTCTCTCTCCTCCTCTTGCTCCCTAGCTCATCAGTTCTTATAGGTGTTCCTCTCAATAAATCTCTTACGTATCTCATTCCATGTTGTTGTCTGCTTTTCATCTGACCTGGCCTGACAGCCTCATGGAGAAGGTGAGATTTGAACAAAGCTTTGGAGGAGGTAAAGGAGTTAGCAATGCAGATCATCTGGGGCGGGGAAGGGAATTCAGGCAGAAGAGAGAGCCCCCAAAAGTTCCTATGTCAGGAAGTAGGTGTCTGGCATGTTTCAGGAGTAGAAGAATGCCACAGAGTCTGGAGCAGAGGAAATGAGGGGAAGGTTGTAGGAGAGGAGGGCCTAGAGGTTAGGGGGTAGGCAGATAGTATAGGATCCTTAGGCTATTTTAAAGTTTGGTTTTTAATTTGAATGAAAAAGGAGTCCTTACAGGTTTTGAACTGAGGAATGACATGATTTGACTCACTTTCCAATATTTTTTTACTGATATGGGAGGCAGGTGTTCAGAACAATATTTATTTTTACAGTCGCAGTGAGATTTCAGGCCTCAGAAATGTATTCTGTGATCGTTTGCTTTCACACAGGTTTTCTTGGTCATGGCCAAGATTTGAGAACAGTAAGTGTTTTGGAGCCTCCTGCACTATAAAAGCAGGTAGAAGATTGAATTCTGACTGCTGCACGACCACAGTTCTGTATTCATAGCTCACCCCTCACTCCCACCACATTCCTGGTGAGTTGAAAGATTTTCCAATTGATGAAGTGAGTAAGATGTGATTCAATGTTTTCATTGCACTGATTTTCTTGAGTGATCTAAGGAGACAAGTAAGCTAGTAGTATTGAACTGAGAAATTAAAAGCCCCTGACTCATCATAATAACAGGAAGAGGTAAAAACCGTACTAACAATCTAATTGAAGTCAGTGCCTGAATATGTGATCATTAGTAGGAAGAAATGATGTTCCTTCGATTTTTTTCCTCAAATCTACTTATGTGATTACCTAGAAAATAATGCAATACAGTACTGTTGCATAAATAAGAAATATCAGAAATTTGGATTTTGGAATATTGTATATGTGGCAGAGACTGGACATTTTTCTGGAATATCCATTATTCTGAGTGTGTGGCTGGTGTGTGGATGTCTGGCCTCCCCTGTAGCTGGTTGTAGCTTTATAGCTCACAGAGCACAGTGGACATAATATGTGCAACTTATTTGTCTCATCTTTAAAAGTCGCTTCCTGAGTCTTTCATTTTCTGCAAGCTAGAATGAAGACATGGTAGTAGTAAAGCCAAATTAACCCTCCAGGTGAGGATAATGCTCTAGGGTTGATGGCAAGAAATAATGAACCCTGGTCTCTGGTTGTCTTCATAACCAGGGCCACCTACCCCTCTTGAACCCTGTGTCTACCTCTGAGCTGGTATATGAGAGAAAAAGAAACTCTAAGGAGTTTGAGCCACTGACTTGGGGTGGGGGAAGAATCTTTTACAGCAAATTAGCATATTTTAAAAATTAATATATTTTAAAAATTAAGAGAGATACTTGTAAATTGTACCAGTCAGAGTGCATCTACCACAAGAAACAATCCAATAACACATCATAATCTACTAGAGTAAGAAGAGGACTGTGGATAAAACTGAATTAGCCACAAAGAGGGGAAAACATAGACTGTTTGGTGACTTTATTGTTTTAATGGAGTTGTTCAGTAAAAACACACCCCGATGTTTAAGGGTGGAGTTTTCTTTTGAAGAGAGCTGATGTTCCCATTGTTAATCACAATGGATACTGTTTCACTGGCCAAGAATGAAGGTGACTTTTTGGGTTGAGAAAGGAGAGGCTCCCCTTCCTCTTCCTCCAAGGTCTAAACGTTGAGTCTAGACTGAGAGATACTGAGAAGTCTGCAACTGTGCCACTTGAGAGAGTTACATCTCAAGAGTTAATCTCAGCCACAGGAAGAGAGGTCACAAGCCAGTGCTTGTGTTTGCGGCAGCAGTGAGGCTGGGAGCCCATTTCTAGGCCAGCCCCATGTGTCAGCGCCCTTCAGCCCCACTGGGGCAGTTCTGAGTTCCATCACCACTAACAAGAATCAAGAGCAACTCTTTGATCCCGAGGGGCAGGGTTCTCTCTGGTTTTAGACCTGAGGAGTGGAGGAGATGCAGATGGCAGAGCACGGTGGCAAGATCTGGCTAGAGTGGACAAATCTGAGGATTGCACTCAGAAACAGCCACAATTCAGTCCCTGGAGAACCTTCAGAAACCACCGTGTCACCCTGAAGTGGGGACTGAATTCAGTGAACAGACAGGACCTTGTCCCATCGTATATATATATCCCTAGCAGATAGTATCATATTGACTTCTGAGAACACACTTTTTAGATTTCAGTTTTCAAGATTTGTTTCCAGGTTGAAATTTTTCTCAATTAGTGCAAGAGAAGAGTTAACATTTGTTCTGGTAACTACTATAAAGAAAAGCTATGAAAGTCAAATCAATATAGTATTGCCATCAAGATAAAAATATTAAGAAAACAGATTAGCATTATAGAAATAGATCCACATATATATAAATTGATTTTTGGCACAGGTATAAACAGACTTTTCTTGTCTCTTTAACAAATTGTGCTGGAACAATTAGGTATACACAGGCAAAAAAAAAAAAAAAAAACAACGAATCTCAATCCCTACCTTGCACCATATAAAAAAAATTAATTCAAAATAAAGTATAGACCTAAATGAAAAATCTAGAACTTTAAAATCAAGATCACATCACAAAGACTTTCTCCTTTTTTCCTGGATACTTCTAAGTTCCAAGAGGATCAAAAGCATATGTCCATAAATAGGCCAAGCGTGGGGGCTCATGCCTGTAATCCTAGCACTTTGGGAGGCCGAGGTGGGCGGATCACCTGAGATCAGAAGTTCGAGACCAGCCTGGCCAATGTGGTGAAACCCCGTCTCTACTAAAAATACAAAAATTAGCTAGCCATGGTGGTGCACACCTGTAATCCCAGCTACTCAGGAGGCTGAGGCAGGAGAATCACTTGAATCCAAGAGGTGGAGGTTGCAGTGAGCTGAGATTGCACATTGCACTCTTGCCTAGGCAACAGAGTGAGTGAGACTCCATCTAAAAAAAAAAAAGTTTATGTTCATAAGTAGATTCATATACAAATGGTTACAACAGCTTTATTTATAATAACCAAAAACTGAAATTAACCCTAATGTCTATCAACAGGTGAGTAAACAAATTGTGGTATATCCTGACAAAGGAATATTTGGCAACGAAAAGAAATGAACTACTGGTACATGCAGCAAATAAATAAATCTCACAATAATGTTGAATGAAAGAAGCCAGACATACAAAGAATATATGATTTTATTTACATAAATTTCAAGAAAATGCAAACTGATCTATAGTGACATAAGGTAGATCAGTAGTTGCATGGAACATGGAACTGAGGAGAGGGCAGAAAGAGGTGGGTGAGGGGCACTATAAAGAACAAGGGGATACTTTGGGGTGATGGATATGTTCATTATCTAGATTGGTTTTACAGGTGTGTATATGTATCTATACATATATCAAAATGTATCAAATTGTATATTTTAAATATGTATAGTTAATTGTATTTTAATAGATTTCAATAAAGTTGTTAACCTTTTTTATTGAATTTATGATTTTTTCTAGAGGCTTGATATATTTGTGATATTAAGATTTCTAGACCCAGAACATAACCTGGTTTTTTGTTGTTGTTGTTTTTTGTTTTTTTTTTGCCTTTGGGCCTTTCAATTAGTTAGGTGTTTTTTAATGTATAGGTCCTGTCTTTTTTAACCTATTTTTTTACTATTATGTTTTATGTGAATTTGCTTTTTTCCATTTCTATTTCTAGTGTTTATTACCAGTGAAGAAATTTCTAAATAAATATGAGTGATCAAATTATCAAATTATCTTTCTTAATTTATTACTTTAAAATTGCAATTTTGGGGTTTTCTAGATATACAGCAACCTCATCAGCATTGCATTTTTTTTTCTTATTGCACTTGCAAGAAACTCCAAAATAATATTGATTAATAAACTTGCTGTTGAACATTTCTCTCTGATTGTGCTTTTAAAGGAAATGACTTTAGCATATGCATTTAGAATAATATTTTAATGTACCAGCCCTACTGTGCCATGATATCTGATTAAACACAATTTCTGGGTTTGTTTGTGATTGTTTTTGGAAGAGAATAGCATTTGAATTGATGGAATGAGTAAAGTAGGTATCCTTCCCCAATGTGGGTGGGCCTCATCCAATCAGTTGAGAGCCTGAATAGAACAAAAAGGTAGAGGAAAGTTGAATTCCCTCTCTAACTGACTACTGAGCTGAAACATTAATCTGCCATCTGCACTTTTGTTCCCAGGAGAATCCTGACTAGTGTAAGTAGTGGGCATGGCAAATACAGAAACACCTGTTCTGGCTTGCTTGCTTTCCTTTAGTAGAGAGTAGAAAGCTAAAACTACATTTTCCAGAATTCGTTCCATTAAGGCTTTTAAAACTTCATTGATTTTTTTTCTGTATTTTCCAAATTTTCTACAATTAACCCATAATTCACTTATTCAAGTACATATTGCTGGCAAGTGGCTGAGCCAAGTATACCCAACCAGATCTGTTGAACCCTTGATCCCTAAACTATTGCAATGCTCCAATGAGAGTGTTGGCTTCACACTGGATTTATTTCCATATTGCAACTGCATTAAATTTCTAAATTTTATTTGCATCATCTATTTTATCTGGAAATTCTAGTGAAGAGGACAGCCCAGCATACATGCTGGTTCTTGTCTTTTAGTGAACTTATGTATGTACCCTTGGCTTTGCTACTTTTAGCTCTATTTACTTGTGAGAAATACTACATGTTGCTATTACCGTGATCTCTTTTGTTCCTCTGTTATGAAGGAAGCTACTCATTTGTTGAGGGGAGCAATTTCAATATTTCAGAAGCTGATTTTGCCCCTCCCTACTCTTACTCTTTTAGGTGTGCCTCTTTACCTGGAGCTAATGTGCCATGCAAGAGTGGCTGTCAACTTAACATCACCTAGAATTCACAGGATAATTAAGTGTCAGAGCTGTAGCCTCAAACATCATTCTAGCCCAATACTTTCATTCAGATAGTCAGACTCATAGTGCCATGAATTTTGGAAGAGCTGGGACTAGAACCTAAATCTCAATTTGCACTCCAGTGGCTTTTTATGATTCCAAACTTTATCCACATTTTCCGTACTTTACTTTCATTCAAAAGCCTCTTTTAAGAGTTTAATTTCAAATTATAACTGCATGTTAAGATGATACTTTGAAACCAACTTTAAAAAACAGAATAAGCTTCTTAAAAAAGTATACACACACACACTTATATATATTAAAATGCCCCCACCTCCACCCACACACACGGACACAAACAGACACAACTCAGGGAGGGGAGAGGAGAGAAGAGAAGGGAAAGGAAGGGAAACTCTTCCATTTATGGCTTGCTTTACCCAACACTGTACAGTCCTTGATAACCTGAGGATTTGGCTCTCAGCTTCTGCCTTTCTAGGCTCTATGCCTTCTTTCTGTGGCTGGGATCCACTGTTTCCAAGTAATCCAAAGGAAGGTGCAAAAGTGCTTTTGTAGCCTGATGCTTTAACTATAAAAGCCAGTTCTTCTGCCTCCAGATTTCAGCTTTAACATCTCATCTTTGCATAAAGTAGGAACAAAGTGTCTCTGAGTGGGGAGTAGAAGTTGGAAAACCAAAATGTTCTCCTTAGATAGGATGATTTTACCATTTACACCTTCAGAGAGGCGAGACAGCCTCCTTCCTCCTGTTCCTGAGGCTGAGAGCTATCCTTCCCATTTAAATATAGTACTAATACCTTTTCCTCTACTCTCCCTACCATACTTTCAAACCATTTGTTACTCCCACTAAACTGACCACACAGCTTACAATAAAACGATATTTTAAACAGAAAAATAAGTGGAAAAAATCTAGTTTATCGGAGATCTCATCACTTCTACATAAAACTTTGCTTCAATAAGTTTGTTTTTTTGTTTGTTTTTTGAGACAGGTTTCGCTCTATTACCCAGGCTGGAGTGCAGTGGGGAGATCATGGTTCACTGTAGCTTCAAACTCCCAGGCTCAAGCTGTCCTCTTACCTCAGTCTCCCAAGCAGATGGGACCACAGGTGCCCACCACCTTGCCTGGCTAATTTTTTTTTTTTTTTTTGGTAGAGATGGGGGTCTCACTATGTTGCCCAGGCTGGTCTCAAACTCCTGGGCTCAAATAATCCTCCTGCCTCAGTCTCCCAAAATGCTGGAATTACAGGCATGAACCACCACATCCAGCCTTCAGTAAGTCTTAATATTTTTTATTCTTAATATTAAGGACCCTAACTTTTATATTCCTATATAGTCTCCACAGATGTTGACTAATTTCTCAGATGATTTTCACATCTCTTTCTTTCTTCTGTAATTTCTGTCTTGTTTTCTTATTTCTTGTCTTCCTCTACTAGTCCTTTTAAAAAATCAGCTCCCTGCTTTCATGAATATAGTGCTTACAAGTTACTGAAAAGCATCACGACCATAACAAGCTTACTAGAAATCCAATGTCACTGAATCCTCCCAGTAGCAAATAAATGATGACTCCCCTGCCTTTGTGATTATTGTTTCTGCTCTTAGGATGAATGGGTAGACATGGAGTCTTTATATATAGAAGTATCACTCATCATTTCTAAAAGTAAGATAATATCCTATTGATAAAATCTATAAAAACTGTGAATATTCTGCATCTCCTCAATAATTTATATACACCTCTGTCCAAATTTGTCTTTTTTTTTTTTGAGACAGGGTCTTGCTGTGTTGCCCAGGCTGGAGTACAGTGGCATGAACACGGCTTACTGCAGCCTCTACCGCCTGGGCTCAAGCAGTCCTCACACCTCAGCCTCCAAAGTAGCTGGGACCACAGGTGTGCAACACCACGCCCAGCTAATTTTTAAAAATGTTTTGTAGAGCTGGGGTCTCGCCATGTTACCCAGGCTTGTCTCAAACTCCTGGGCTCAAGTGATCTCCCACCACTGTCTCCCAGAGTGTTGGGATTACAGGCGTGAACCACTGTATGTGGCCCAAATTTGTCTTGAACAAGTTATCTCTAGCTCTGTGTTTAGGCAACACCTATTGATGTGATCTCTAGGCACCTTACTAAGAATATTGTGCCAGCATTCTGCCTTTAAGACCAGGAAAACAGAGCACAATGAGGATTTAAGTATGAGAACAACCTCCTTGCTTATATCACTTATTATAAATCTTTTATTTGACAAAATTCTTCTTATAGATTATTTTTAGTACTAGAATTAGAAAACCTAATGAAGTTTAGATCACTATGAGTTCATATGCAATGTCATGTGTAGATAAATCATTTAATTGAAGGTGCTTTATAAACTAAGAATATCCCATTTTTTCTAAAACACCCTTTTCATAAAACACCCTTCCAAGTTTCTGTACTTTTCACAGAAAACTGCAAGGGCTCACTGATTATGGGGATTTGAGCCAATCATGAAGTAAGTCTCTGGCAGGCTTATCTGTAACTAACACTGATATCACTTGAATTCAGGGGATGGCAAATAGGGCCATGATGTTGGTCTTAAGAATTTTAATCCTTTTTCAAAAGAACTGTGAATGACCAGCTATGTTAAAATAAAAGACTAGAAAGTTGGCTCTGGGGAAAGAAACCTCACAAAACAACATCCCTGTTAAAGAAATGTCAAATCTCTTAAAAAAAAAAAAAAAACCTAAACTAAATTTGCATAATATTCAAGGAATTCTAGCAATATTAAATAATTTGTGAAACAAGTTTTTAAAGGGCATAATACATGCTTTGTATACTGGACTTGTGTTTTATAAACCCTAACTCTTTGTTTGCCAGGTTATATGTTGGAATGTAAGAAGAAATACCAAATTTGGTACTTTCTGTGAGACATTTGAGTTTTCTTTGCTCTTTATTTAACATAATGTGAGTCTACATAAAATGCCTCATACCGTAGTATTTTGTGCGTGGAAGGGGAATTCATCTTCTCTGGGTGTAGAGAGGAGAAGTGGATTAAAATAGTATTAGAAATAGATTTCAAATGCAAATACAGGCACTCCTCAACTTAAGATGGGGCTATGTCTTGATAAATCCATTGTAAGTTGAAAATATCATAAGTCAAAAATGCATTTAAGACAACTAATCTATCAAACATAGCTTAGCCTAACTTACCTTAAATGTGCTCAGAATACTTGTATTAGCCTAAAGTTGGGCAAAATCATCTAGCAGCACAGTACACTGTATATTACAGGGTGTTTAACCTCAAGATCATTTGGCTAACTGGGAGCTGCAACTTACTGCCACTGCCCAACATCCTGCAAGACAGTAGCATTACACTGCGTATTGCACTCCGGGAAAAAATCAAAATTCAAAATTCAAAGTATGATTTTTATTAACTGTATCACTTTTGTGGAATCTTCCTAAATTGAGGACGTTTTGTAATCATTTTCAAGATGTTTGTATTAAAATAAGTTAAATATACTGTTTAACCCAAAGTGAAGAGATGGGTTCTTAGAGAAAACATCTTGAGAACAATCCGGAAAGTGATTGTTATTCTTTGTTGGTAGAGCAGGAAAGGGCATTCGTGGAAGAGAAAACACCTGAACGAGAGCATAGAAATGTAAAGCAACCTGGAGATCTAGGGGGAACTGCAAGCTTTTTGATATGGCGGGAGCAAGGAACATGTTTGTCATGGCTGAGGAGGGGCCCCATCAAGCAACAGTATGAAGATGTAATCAAGGGCCAGATAATGAATGGCATTTTAAGTACCATTGAGGTGTTAGTGATTTATCCTGGAGGGAGGCGTCAAAAGGTTTCACAACAGGAAAACAGCATGATCTGTTGCTTTTGTACTATTGGTTTTGGCAGCAATGTAGAGGATGGAATGGAAGCTTGTGAGACTGGGGCAAAAAGAACTAAGAAAACAGCATGATAATATAGAAAAAAAAAACAAGGAACAGTGTTAATAGAGGGGCATCCAATTGAATGTATGAGGCGGAGGAAGGTGAGAATGGAAACTAAGGTGATGTGTTGGGTGGGGAGGGGCCAAGAAAGAGGATACAGGAAGAGAGTGCTTTGCAGGAAAACGTTTGTTTCACTTTCAATTTGTTGCCTTCAAAATATTCAGAACATGGAGCTCAGGAGAGAAGGTGAAGTAAAAATCTGAATTTGGCAACTCGGAAGCGAAGCTCCAATCTTAAGGATGGATCAGATTGGTGAGGGAGACCGTCATATAGAGTGAGAAGAGAGATCCAAGGACAGAACTGCAGGAAGCATCAATATTTGAGGAATGAGAAAGGAAGAAAAGCCTCCCACAAAAGAGATGAGACAAGACGAATGGTTACACAGGTAGGAAGAGAAGCAGAGATGAATGGTGTCCTCTTTATATTTCAATCACCTGAACTCATTACTCATTATTGCCTGCGAATATCAGTTGCTTCATTGTTTCTCAGCTTTTACTCATACATTTCATCTTTTCAAAAGGAGTTTTAAAATCCTACTCACTTTTCAGAGTCTTAGTGGAATACCAGGTCTTTCGTCAGAACTTTCCCGACTGTTATCACGATCTCTCTTCCTCACATTGTCCTAGTAACCCCAGCATCATGAAATTGAATACAATTACATTATTTAAGACAGTCTTTCAACAACTTTTTGGTCTCAGGAACCCTTGACATTCTTAAAAATGATTGAGGATTGACCAGTGTGACCAACATGGAGAAACCCCGTCTCTACTAAAAATACAAAATTAGCCTGGCGTGGTGGTGCATGCCTATAATCCCAGCTACTTGGGAGGCTGAGGCAGGAGAATCGCTTGAACCTGGGAGGCAGAGGTTGCAGTGAGCCGAGATCGCACCATTGCACTCCAGCCTGGGCAACAAGAGCAAAACTCCACCTCAAAAAAAACAAAAAACAAAAACAAAGATTGAGGATCCCAAAGAGTTTTGTGTTTTTGCTTATATAAGATATAGCTATCAATATTATGGAATAAAACAATTAAAACTCATATTGTTACAATATTTATTAACTTATTTAAAATAGCAATAATGTCATTGCATGTCAATGTAAGTAACATTTTGATTAAAAATACTGTATTTTTTAAAACAAAAATGTAGCGAGAATAGTGGCATTATTTTACATTTTTTCAAATCTCCTTAATGTCTTGCTTAATAGAACACAGCTGGATTATCATAACCACCTCTATATTCAATCTATTGTGATGTACCATTTTGGTGGAAGTATGGAAAAAAAATCCAGTCTCATACAGGGATGTAGTTGGTGGGGGAAGGGCATATTTTAATAGTCTTTTCAGAAAACTGTGGATATTCTTTGATACCACACCAAAACCCTAAAGGTTAATTGCAATGTGGAATCTGAAACCATAGCAAGAAAGTTTTCTAACTGTTATATTAAAATTCATTGGTCTATCATGCAATTTGGTGAATTTGAATGATTTTGCAACATCACACATTTGTCACTTAGAAAATATTGATTTGCCATATAAAAAAAGCTCAATATCACTGACCATTAGGGAAATGCAAATCAAAACCACAATGAGCTGCCATCTCACACTAGTCAGAATGGCTGTTGTTAAAAAGAAAAAATAACAGATCCTGGAGAGGTTGTGGAGAAAAAGGAACGTTTATACATTATCTGTGGGAGTGTAAATTAGTTCAACCATTGTGGAAGACAGTGTGGTGATTCCTCAAAGACCTAAAGACAGAAATACCACTTGACCCAGCAATCTCATTACTGGGTATATATACAAAGGAATATAAATCATACTATCATAAAGAAACATGCACACGTACGTTCATTACAGCAGTATTCGCAATAGCAAAGACATGGAATCAACCTAAATGCCCATCAATGACAGATTGGATAAAGAAAATGTGGTACATATACACCATGGAATACTATTGCAGCCATAAAAAAAGAACAGTATCATGTCTTTTGCAGGGACATGGATGAATCTGGAGGCCATTATCCTCAGCAAACTAACACAGGAACAGAAAACCAAATACCACATGTTCTTATAAGTGGGAGCTAAATGATGAGAACACATGGACACATAGAGGGGAACAACACACACTGGGGCCTATTGGAGGCTGGAGGGTGGGAGGAGGGAGAGAATCAGGAAAAATAACTAATGGGTACTAGGCTTAATACTGGAGTGACAAAATAATCTGTACAACAAACCCCCATTACACAAGTTTACCTATATAACAAACCTACACATGTACCCCTGAACTTAAAAGTTAAATTTAAAAACATTGATTTGCTGGGTTATTCAAGTCCTCCAAATGTTGACATGTTTCATTGTTACATTTTGTTAATATTACCATCAATTTCATCAGAAAAGCTTTTAAATATTAAGAAATTGTCAAGCTCACAGTGGCAGACACAACTTTTCCAAATTCTTGTTTTTACTTGAAAGCTCAAGTTTTATCATTGGCAAGAAACACAAGAGTTTTTTTCTTTGATGTAAGAGGGTCACTTCGTTAATTTTCAAGAAAATGTCATGCCATTTTCCTGAGGAACCTAGGGATAAGAGGAGGAAGTTGACTTCATTCCTATTTGTATTTTCCTTTCAGCTCATAGCAAAAGTTCTGGGGCTTAGTAGGTTCTCAACAGATGTTTGTAGATTTGAATTGAATTTATTTCCATTGTGAATTTAAACTGCTGTAAGGGTTTCATTATGACCCAGTTTGCCCAAGATGATCCCCACTTATGTTTATTCTCTTCATACACCATCAAATTTAGGATATTCCCCCCCTCCTGATTTAAATAAGTAGTATTAAGCATTGCAACAAAATGTCGGCATGAATTTGATGGACCTGAACTTGGCAACTGCAATTTCTATTCTAGGTTCACCCAGAAGTGTGAGACTATGGTTCAGAAAACAGAACTCTCATCTTAACCCATATAAAGACAGAGATAAGCCTATCTCTCTAGTTTAGAACTTTTCTAACTGCAGAATAATTAATGCCTCCTGTTCAGGACAGTATGCAGAGTCATAACTGGTAAAACAATGTGCATTTGGACTCAAGTGGCTAGGGAGAGTTAAATCCTTCTGGTCTTAGGGGTAGAGGGAGAAGTATTCAACATCATTGCCTCCTACAGTCTTGGCATTGTAGCCAATTATGCCATGGCCTGTGCTGCAAGACTCAATATGTAAGAAGCTGCCAGGTTACCAGGCTGCCAATTAGCAGTGTCATGGGGAAATGTGGGAAATTACAGACTAGGTGTACATGGAATATGTGCAGGAAATAGAGGCTGGATACCATACTTTGTACAGAGAGTGGTCTGACGTTATTGCAATAGCCATTTTGTCACTATCCTATGGTGTAAACCTTTCATATGTTATTTTGTTGTCAATGCTTTTTTAAAAAAATGCAATAAACTCTCCTGGCAGCAATGAACCAAAAGCTAAGAATATTTAGTGAAAAATTAAGCACTGAGTTTCTGTTTCTCCAAAAAGCTAATGATAAAAGTGTCACTTAGAAAAATGTTGAAATTTCCCATCCAGCAATGGAACATAACTGCTGATTACACAAAAAACAAAGAATCTGCTTCAGAAGTTAATGTTACCTTAAGATAATTGCACCTGCCCAGAGATCATGATTTAACATGTACAGCTGCAGAAAGTGTATTTACATGTCACTCTGTGAAGCATGACTTTCCATTTGTTGATTTCAGAGCCCAAGTTTTCTTGTAAACATATAAAAAGTAAAGCAATAGCTATTATTTTATTGGTTCCATTAATACAATAACTTCACAAATAGTTAAATGATAAGAATTTTATAGCAACATATTAGATGCTGCAAATAGAAAACCAGCCAATTCAAAATAGTTCAATTTTTTTTCTATATGAATCAAGGAATCAAAGTAAAACTAGTTTAATTTCATTCTGTCAAGAAACAGCTGATACTATTGTTAAAGCCATTGTAAATTTACTTTAAAAGTTCAGCATTGAAGATAAAATTATTTGCTTATGCAGCAATAAAATCAATACAAATTTTAGTGAAACATCTTGTCATTATAAAAACAATATTCCACCAAATTAACAAACATATAAAGGAGGAATTATGCTTATAATTGGTTGTGGTACATAAAAAAATGCATAATGGCATCCTGAAAGAGCTAACAACTGAAATTGAAGTTATAGTTGTCAAATTTTATAAATACTTTGTACATACACACAGAGTAATTGAACTATATAATTTGTATACACCTAATTTTGAAATAAAAAATAATTCAGATGCAGCACAGAAGTAGGTACTTTCTCCTTTACTACTCATTATTAATCAAATTTAGAAATGCTTGAGCCCTTAACATTTTTGTAAATGGAGAAAAGTGTTATATGATAAAATCAAACTCACTTGCAAGTGTTCAAAATCAAAACTGTCAGTAAATAGAGTGCCCAAATTCAGCTAGTGAAGTGTTTAGCAAGTTGCAATGAATGACAACAATATTTGCAAACAGGATGACGTCCCAATTTATTTTTACTAAAGCAAAAAAAAAAAGATAACACATTAAATAAGGTTCAAGTGATGGGCAAAATTTGACTTTGAAATTTGATGGTAGATCTTTGGAATATTTTGACTCATTAAAAGAATCTTTTGATAAATCTTCTATTTTTAGTTGGAAAAAATTCTCTGTGCTGAAATAGAATGAAATTTAAAAGAATCTAAATTTGGTAAGCATTCAAAAGAATCTCACAGACAATTTGCTTGATGAATTATTTATTGAAATAATTACTCTCAATGGAGGCAAAAAGACAGTAATTGTGAAAATATTTTAACTGAGATATTAGTATTTTTCAATACAAAGCAATCATAATTGAGAATATTCTCAATTTAGGATTACTTTTTATCTGAGTAGATATCGCACAACTGTAGAGAGAATATTTTCATATTAAATGTAGTTTCATTGAAAGAGAATAATCAATTGAAGGTGTCAATAGTTTCAAATACATTAACCATTAAAATGCCACTTTAAATATTGCCAGTAGCTTTGTGAAGCCCATACAAAATAATTAGACTATAGTAAAATAAAATATTTTTCAGGAAAATGTCAGCGACATGGTATTAGACTAAGAAACTGATTTATGGTTTATGACTAAGAAACTGATTAAAGTAGGTGAAGATGTCATAACAATAATTATTGTCTATATCATTTTTACTGTCTATTGATTATTTCTTTAGAGATATAACTTACATAAAGCCCCCCAGACTTACAACTTAATGATTTCTTGCACACATATATACTTGTGCAGGCAGCACTCAGATCTCTCTCCCTCTTTCTCTTTCTTTTTCCCTTTTTCTTTTTCTGTCTATAAAATCCAGCTCAAATATAATTTCTTCTCTTGGCAGTGTTTCATAAGCAGCCTTCTCATCAGAACACCCAGAAAAATTCTTTGTTTATCTTCTGGGAACCATAACATAGTGGATCTATTATACTTCTCTTCTAGCCCATGTCGTATGGTATATTGTGATTTGCATTTATACCTGGCCCCACAACTAGTCAGCGAGTCATTTGAGGGTAGGAGCCATATATATTTTTTCAGCTTTATCCTAAGTGCCTAGCACTGTGTGCAAGTAACATATTCGGTGCTCAGAAAATGTCCTGTCAAATGAATTATCTCTTTAGTTATTGTTATCATCTAATAGGGTTAAATACATTGTTGGCTCTCAATAATTATTTTTTGAAGTAAGTAACCCAATATCTTCTTGTTCATTGGAGTTTATGCATACTAGTTTTGAGATACATACAGATTTATTAGGGGGGATTATAAAACCTAACAGAGGATAACGAAGGCCTCCTTACCAGCAAAACTTCGCACTAAGCCATGGTTTATAGTGGAATGCACATAAATTACTCCAGATTATTATTTCGAATATATATGCTATTTTATTTTATTTTATTTCATTTTATTTTATGTTTATTGACTTTTTTTTGAGACAGGGTCTCGCTCTGTTGCCCAGGCTGAAGTGCTCACTGCAGCCTCAATCTCAAGTCATCCTTCCACCTCTGCCTCCTGAGTAGCTGGGACAACAGGCACATATCATCACACTTGGCTAATTATTTTATTTTTTGTAGATGGCATCTCCTGATGTTGCCCAGGCTGGTCCCGAACTCCTGGGCTCAAGCGATCTGCTTGCCTTGGTGTCCCAAAGTGCTGGGATTACAGGCGTGAGCCACACCTGGCCTATATTTTTAAAAATAGTCTTTCTTCTTCTATTGTTGGTAAGTGGAAGAAAAATGCAAAGAACCTTCAATTGAATAGAAATAATGGACGTTCTCTCTTTCTTTTCATTCTGTATGGTATTTTAAGTAAAGAATATGAATTTACTTTGTTTTTAAAACATCAATAAAAGCTCTTTATTCATAAATGTATTCTTTATAAGTATAGCCCATAGTATAGACTGTTATATTTATAATTTAAAAGAAAATATTGGCATCAAAATAATTTATTAATAAATATATAATCAAGCTACTTATATGATGATAGTGTATTAAACTCAGCAATCGCCACGGAATCTATCATCCATGAATGCTGTAACCCTTTTCCAAACACTAAAAACACAAAATACAGGTAAGTATTTATTCTCTTATCTTCTGTATTGAAGGCACGGAATAATTTAACAAAGAAGTGAAAAAGAAACACTAAATGTGGGAAAATTCTTCATTTTGGGAAATTATTAGTAGTAGGGCATATCCAGCCACGTACAGCAACACCATTCCCCGAGAAACTTCGTAAAATGATGACCATATTAAACTGAGGACAGGACAAAGGTAATAGCTGTACATATTGTCTAACATACAAATAAATTATAACCTCAAAGGCTAGCAAAGACACTGTAAATTAATAGTAGATGGATTGCATTTGTCAGGAAAAGCCTTTGATGAAAAAATTTCTATACTTGCCAGTAAAGAACCACACAGAGCATATGGTTCACTGAAACAAGATAGAATTTTTTAAAAAAAATCAAACCGTAAGTAATCTGTGAAATTACTAACATTTAGAGTTTTTCACAGATTAACATAACATGAAAATTAGTTAAAAGAAAAGCTCTGAAATTCACTGTAAAGTTTAAGTTTGTACTTAATTTCTAATAGAGTAGAACGCTCTCGTACTAAGAGGGTCATGTAGATTTTTCTAGAAGTATCATTTATTTGAATAGCTTTGACCATTTAGATACATTTAAAGTATTTTATTTATTATAAGGAAATTGAATGGCTTTTTTAAGGGGATTCTTGGCTATCTTTACAAAAAATAATTTTGGTAAAAATAGTACACAGTGAGATTGCAGGAATCAAGAAGTGTTAGTCATGCCTTGTTTACCTTGCATTTCTCTTGCTTCACTTGCACTTTCTGCTTTCATGTTATTGAAAACCACAGGGCTTTCTGGCCATTAAGTTCTCAGGGTCCATTCTTCATTCTACGTTGGTTCTCTTTATATTCCTTTCTTCCCTGCTGTACAGGCCTTAGGGCTGTAGCCTCCTTTACAATCCTCCTTCATTAGAGAAGATGGTGACACCGCCTGGCCCTAGATGGTGACATCTTCTCTATTGCTTGCTGGCCTTTGGCTAATTCTGGGTATGTAACAGGGAAGATAGGGTCTCGCCACCTCCCCACTTCCTTGCTGCCCTGAAAACAAGTACATTAGACACTTTTCATTTAAGTTTTACTGTTATTTATTGTGAGGGAGTCTTGATAATAATAATCAGACTCAGAGAATTATAAAATTAAAGAGAACTTTCAACATTTTAATGCATGTTATCACCTCACAATTTCTGATATGGCTAGCAGGCCTAGAAACGCTGATGGATTCCTGTTTTGTTCTTTTATTTTGGTGGCAGATTTTATGTGTTTCTAGCCTTCCCGTGTCTAAGCTTAAAAATCCCTTTCTCTATGAAGGCCTGCCACTCCAGGATGTAGGCCTAAAGACACAGAACAACAGGGGTAAATCAGAGCCAGCGTGAGGGCACCTGTCTCAGGGCTTTCCATTCTTCCCTCCTTTTTCAATGGCCTCACAACTCACCATAGGACAGGTTCCCCTATGATATTACCACACCTGGAAGCTTTCTTTGAATAGCCATGTTTCCTGGATGACTGGGGGATAATATAAAACATAAAAAATCTAGAATGAGCAAATGTTAGTTTTTATTATTGCAAAATGCCTACTGCATCTGAGACAAAGGATATGGGTGTCCTTATTTTAGCCTAAGGTGCTTACTTCATCAAAGTTAACATGTAAGTCACTAAAATACTCTTTCTCATCCAACCTTTCAAACTTCTCCAAGTTTTATATCCATCCTGCCCCCACATCATAACCACCCACATCCTATGATAAGTAGTGGAGGCGTTATCTAGAAGCATGGGAGGGTGAACTTGGCTTTCAATGAAATCTTAGAGGCCAAGTCTTAAAGTTTTGGCATCTTATAACATGGACACATCCATGAGCATGGAAAGATTCCAGATGAGTCTAGGCTTTTATCGACACCAAAGATAATGTTAGATTCTTTATCCATGTTTAGTATCAATGTGCTAAATCAACAGCAAATTTCCATACATCCTTTGTGTCAACTAGAGGAAAAGTAAGCTCAAAAATGTTCTAAGATAAAAGCAAGTTACATTATTTTTAAATTTTTTTAAATTAAATCTTTAATTTTTAATTTTTGTGGGTACATAATAGGTGTATATATTTATGGGTTACATGAGATATTTTGATATAGGCATGTAATGCATAATAATCACCTCAGGGTAAATGGGGTATCTATCATCTCAAGCATTTATCCTTTGTGTTTCAAATGATCCAATTCTACTCTTAGTTATTTTAAAAAGTACGACTAAATTATTTTTTACTCTAGTCACCTTGTCATACTAGCAAATACCAGGTCTTATTCATTATATCTAACTACTTTTTTGTACCCATTAACCATCCCCACCTCCAGCCAACCCCCTGCCACTACCCTTCCCAGCCTCTGGTAACCATCCTTCTACTCTTTGTCTCCATTAGCTCAATTGTTTTAAGTTTTAGCTCCCACAGATAAGTGATAACATGCAATGTTTATCTTTCTGTGCCTGGCTTATTTCATGACCTCCAGTTCCATGCATGTTGTTGCAAATGACTGGATCTCATTCTTTTCTACGGCTCAATAGTACTCCACTGTGTATACATACCTCATTTTCTTTATCCATTCATCGGTTGATGTGCCCTTCAAACATTGCTTCCAAATTTTGGCTATTGTGAATAGTGCTGCAATAAACATGAGAGTGCAGATCTCTCTTTGATACACTGATTTCCTTTCTTTTGGATGTATACCTAGGAGTGAAATTGCTAGATCATCTGGTAGCTCTATTTTTAGTTTTATGAGGACCTCCAGACTGTTCTCAATAGTGGTTGTACTAATTGCGTTCCCACCAACAGTGTACGAGGGTTTCCTTTTCTCCATATCCTTGTCAGCATTTGTGACTGCCCGTCTTTTGGATAAAAGCCATTTTAACTGGTGTGAAATGATACTGTAGTTTTGATATGCATTTCTCTGATGATCAATAACATTAAACACCTTTTCATGCCATTTGTATGTCTTCTTTTGAGAAATGTCTATTCATATCTTTTGTGCACAACTCCCCCCCCCCACTTCACTTTTTGTTGAGACAGGGTCTCACTCTGTCACCCAGGCTGGAGTGTAGTGGCATGATCACAGCTCACTGCAGCCTCGACCTCTCAGGCTCCAGTGAGCCTCCCACCTCAGCCTCCTGAATAGCTGGGACTACAGGCGTGCACCACTACACCTGGCTAATTTTTGTGTTTTTTGTAGAGATGGAGTTTTGCCATGTTGCCCAGGATGGTCTCAAACTCCTGGGCTCAAAAGATGCACTTGCCTTGGTCTCCTAAATTTCTGGGATTACAGGTGTGAGCCACACTGCCTGGCCTCTTTTGCCCTTTTTTTTTTTTTTTTTGAGACGGAGTCTCACTCTGTTGCCAGGCTGGAGTGCAGTGGTATGATCTTGGCTCACTGCAACCTCAGCCTCCTGGGTTCAAGAAATCCCCCTGCTTCAGCCACCCTAGTGGCTGAGACTACAGGTGCATGCCACCACGTGCAGCTAATTTTTTGTATTTTTAGTAGATACAAGATTTCACCATGTTGGTCAGGATGGTTTCGATCTCTTGACCTCGTGACCCACTTGCCTCGGCATCCCAAAGTGCTGGAATTACAGACATGAGGCACTGTGCCCAGCCTGCCTATTTTTAAAATCAGATTATTCTATTTTTTTTCCTATAGAGTTGTTTTAGCTTCTAACATATTCTGGTTATTAATCCCTTGTCAGATGGGTAGTTAGTAAATATTTTCTTCCATTCCATAGGTTGTCTCTTCACTTTGTTGACTGTTTCCTTTGCTGTGCAGTAGTTTTTTAACTTATATGATCTCATTAGTCTATTTTTGTTTTGGTTGCCTGTGCCTGCCAGGCATTACTTAAGAAATCTTTGCCCACTCCAATGTCCTGGAGAGTTTCTCCAATGTTTTCTTTAAACAGTTTCACAGTCTGAGCTCTTAGTTTTTTTGAGATGGAGTCTCACTCTGTCACCCAGATGGAGTGCGATCTTGACTCACTGCAACCTCCACCTCCCAGGTTCAAGCAATTCTCCTGCCTCAGCCTCCTGAGTAGCTGGGACTACAGGCACCCGCCACCACACCCGGCTAATTTTGTGTGTGTGTGTGTATTTTTAGTAGAGACAGGGTTTCACCATGTTAGCCACGATGGCCTTGATCTCCTGACCTTGTGTTCTGCCTGCCTCAGCCTCCCAAAGTGCTGGGATTACAGTTGTGAGCCACTGCACCTGGCTGAGCTCTTAGATTTAAGTCTTTAAAATCCATTTTGATTTGATTTTGGTGTAAGGTGAGAGACACGGGTCTAGTTTCTTTCTTCTGCATATGGATATCCAGTTTCCCCAGCACCATTTATTGAAGAGTCTGTCCTTTCCCCAATGTATGTTCTTGACACCTTTGTCCAAAATGAGTTCACTGTAGATGTATGGATTTATTTATGGCTTCTCTGTTATATTCCACTGGTGTATGTGTCTATTTTTATGCCAATACCATGTAGTTATGATTACTACAGCTCTGTAGTGTAATTTGAAGTCGGTAATGTGATTCCTCCAGTTTTGTTCTTTCTGCTCAGGACAGCTTTGGCTATTCTGGGTCTTTATTGGTTCCATATAAATTTTAGGATTTTTTTTTCTATTTCTGTGAAAAATGTTATTGGTATTCAATAGCGATTGCATTAAATCTGTAGATTGCTTTAGGTAGTATGGACATTTTAACAATATTGGTTCTTCCAATCCATGAACATGTAACATCTTTCCATTTTTTTGGTGTGTCCTCTTCAGTTTCTTGCATCAATGTCTTATAGTTTTCATTGTAGAGATCTTTCACTTTTTTGGTTGATTGCTAGGTATTTTATTTGTAGCTATTGTAAATGAGATTATTTTCTTGATTTCTTTTTCATTTTGTTTGCTGTTGGCATATAAAACGCTACTGATATTTGTATGTTGATTTTGTATCCTGCAACTTTACCAAATTTGTTTATCAGTTCTAATAGATTTTGGTGGAGTCTAGTTTTTTCCAAGTATTAGATCATATCATATGAAACAAGGATAATTTGACTTCTTCCCTTCCAGTATGGATGCTCTTTATTTCTCTTGTCTGATTGCTCTAGCTAGGACTTCCAGTACTATGTTGAATAACAGTGGTGACAGTGGGCATCCTTGTGGTGTTCCGGATCTTAGAGGAAAGACCTTCAATTTTCCCCCATTCAGTATGATACTAGCTATGGATCTATCATACATAGCTTTTATTACGTTGAGGTACGTACCTCCTATCCCCAGTTTTTTGAGAGTTTTTATCATGAAGGGATGTTGAATTTTATCAAATGCTTTTTCAGCATCAATTGAAATTATCATATTATTTTTATCCTTCATTCTGCTGGTATAATGTACTGCACTGATTGATTTGCATATGTTGAACCATTCCTTGCATCCTTGGGATAAATCCCATTTGGTCATGATGAATGATCTTTTTAATATGTGTTTGAATTCAGTTTGCTAGTATTTTGTTGGGAATTTTTGCATCAATATTCATCAGTGATATTGGCTTGTAGTTTTCTTTTCTTTCTTTCTTTCTTTTTTTTTCTTTTGCTTTTTTGAAATGGAATCTTACTCTGTTGCCCAGGCTAGAGTGCAGTGGCATGATTTCGGCTTACTGCAACCTCCGCATCCTGGGTTCAAGCGATTTCCCTGCCTCAGCCTCCCAAGTAGCTGGGATTACAGGCTCCCGCCACCTCGCCTGGCTAATTTTTGTATTTTTTGTAGAGACGGGGTTTCACCATCTTGGCCAGGCTGCTCTGGAACTCCTGACCTCGTGACCCACCTGCCTTAGCCTCCCGAAGTGCTGGGATTATAGGCGTGAGCCCCTGCACCCGGCCTTTTTCTTTTTTTTTTTCAAATGTGTATTTGTCTGGTTTTGATATCAGGGCAATACTGGCCTCATAGATTGATTGTGGAAGTACTCCCTTCTCCTCTATTTTTCGGAATAGTTTGAGTAGGATTTGTATTTGTCCTTTAAATGTTTGATAGACTTCAGCAGTGAAGCCTTCAGGCCCCGGTCTTTTGTTTGCTGGAGGACTTTTTATTATGGCTTCAATCTTGTTATTTGTTATTGGTCTGTTCAGGGTTTGGATTTCTTCTTGGTTCAATCTTGGTAGGTTGTATGTGTCTAGGAAATTATCCATTTTTTCTAGATTTTCCAATTTATTGTCATATAGTTGCTTATAGTAGTCACTAATAATCCTTTGAATTTCTGCAGTATCATTTGGTAATGTCTCCTTTTTCATCTCTGATTTTATTTATTTGGGTCTTCTCTCTTTCTTCTTAGTCTGCTAATGTTTGTCAGTTTTGCTAACTTTTCAAAAAATCAACTTTTTGTTTCATTGATCTTTTTTTGGGGGGGATAGAGCCTTGCTCCATCACCCATGCTGGAGTGCAGTGGCGTGATCCTGGCTCACTGCAACCTCCACCTCCCAGGTTCAAGCAATTCTCCTGCCTCAGTCTTCCCAGTAGCTGGGACTACAGGCGCAAGCCATCACGCCCGGTTAATTTTTGCATTTTTAATAGAGAAGGGGTTTTGCCATGTTGACCAGGCTGGTCTCAAATTTCTGAGGTAATCCACCCACTTCAGCCTCCCAAAGTGCTGGGATTACAGGCATGAGCCACTGTGCCCATCTTTGCTTCATTGATCTTTTGTACTGTTTTCTTCATTCCAATTTTATGTATTTATGCTCTGATCTTTATTATTTCTTTTCTTCGACTAATTTTGGGTTTGGTTTGCTCTTGTTTTTCCAGTTATTTAAGACGCATCACTAGCTTGTTTATTTGAAGTTTTTCTTCTTTTTTGATGTAGGCAATTATAGCTATAAACTTTCCTCTTAGTACTGCTTTTGCTGTATTCCATAGATTTTGGAATGTTGTACTTCCATTATTATTTGTTTCAAGAAATGTTTAAATTTCTTTCTTAATTTCTTTATTGACCCACCAATTTTTCAGGAGAGCATTGTTTAATTTCCATGTGTTTGTACAGTTTCTAAAATTCCTCTTATTATTGATTTTATTCCATTGTGGTCAGAGAAGAGGATTGATACTATTGCAAATTTTTTAAAGACTTGTTTTATAACCGAACATATGGTCTATCCTTGAGAATGTTCCATGTGCTGAGGAAAAGAATGTGTATTCTGCAGCCGTTGGATGAAATGTTCTGTAAATATCTATTAGGTCCATTTAGCCTATGGTGCAGATTAAGTCCGATGTTTCTTTGTTGATTTTCTGTCTGAAAGATCTGTCTGATGCTGAAAGTGGGGTGTTGAAGTCTCCAGCTATTACTGTATTTCGATCTGTCTCTCTCGTTAGCTCTAGTAATATTTGCTTTATATATCCGGGTGCGTGCTCTAGTGTTGGGTATGTATTTATTTACAATTGTTTTAGCCTCCTGCTGAATTTACCCCTTTATCATTATATAGTGATCTTCTTTGTCTCTTCTTATGGTATCTGTCTTGAAATCTGTTTTGTCTGATAAAAATATAGCTAATCCTGCTCTTTTTTTGGCTTTCATTAGCTTGGAATATCTTTTTTTATCCCTTCATTTTTAGCCTATGTGTGTCTTTATAGATGAAATGTGTTTTTTGCAGGCCAAGTTACAATAATATCCTGTTGAATAAGTAAGATATTGATAGCTACATTATATATATTTCTATTTATTACTGGCTCTATTAGTAAATAATTGAAAAGCAAATACGAACATCAAGGCATCGTAAAGGCAGAAACTCAAAGAAGCAGCTCCCCCAAACCTTGCCCCCAGGGGTCTCAGGGAACAAAAGGAATATGTCGGAATTAATAAAACTTGGAAATTTGAAGGTGGGAATTTGTGGGGCCAGGCCAGACGTCTTAGGAGAGGGATGCCACAGCTATTGCTGGAGTCTTGGAGGAGGCTGGAGGAGACTGGTTCTGCAAGTGTTGGAATAGCTACACACTGGAATCAGCAGCTGCCACTGGAACTCACTGCGGTAGGAACTGGAAGCAGGTAGGAGCAAGTCTCCTCTCTCTTTTCTGGCAATGCAGTCTCTCTGTCTAGTGCCATCTGTTGACAGACATGACATAGAGCAGCTGGCAAAGCAGAAAGGCGATTTGAGATTTTTGTACTGAAGCACCATAAAGCCTAATATGGAAGGGTGGGTTTGAAACAGACACGTTTGATAATTGAAACAAGAAGCATTAAAATCTTGTGGAGCATATTTAGTGGGTAGGATGGTGAAGGGACAACAAAAGATGACAGAATCAGGTTGGTAAGTGTCAGAGAAGGACACAGGAAGTTTTAAACAGTGTCAAGTGTTATGACTGAAGAAAGATCTTTGTTTTATGGTTGAGATTTGGCTGAGAGTGTTTACAGAGTCACTGAAACAGATGCTAGGGTATAATCAAGTAGATGCAGTACTTATTGACTACTCTTTCAAAACTTTGGAAACAGGAGGAAGGAGAGAGATGAAAGAATAACCTGAAAAAGCACGGTTAAAAAAAGTGATTTTTATTCGAATAGGGGAAAGAGAACTGATAAGGCATTTCCTTAACAAAGAAGAGATGCTCTTTTATAATTAAGGAAAACAATGGGTGAAGTTATGTGGAAAACAAGAAAGTAGAAAGAGTGTTTGTAGGATAATTGTAACCAAATCATAAGGTAAATGATAAAGTGTTCTGCTGAGAATGAATGTGGCTGGTGTGGGATTGGAACCCAGGAGAGTGAAGCTGATTCACAACACTTCATGTGTAGAATTTAATAGGGACAGAAACATTTCACACCAGAGACTGTAAGAATCTAACAAAATGGTTCGATAAAACATCTGAGCCAAAGTGAGGAATAAGAATTATAAACCCCTTGATGCATGTGTATGTTTGTCTCCAGTTTTGTCTTTCTAGCCCATAGTTTTCCAATTGCAGTATTATTGACATTTTGGGCCAGATAATTCATTATTTGTGGTGTGAGGCCATTGTGTGCATTGTAGGATGTTTAGCTGCATCCCTGGCCTCTACTCATTAAATCCAAGTAGGAACGCCCTCCCACTCCCCGACCCCCACACTAACCTGGCAATCAAAAATGTCCCCAAACATTGTCAGATGTGCTGTGGAGGAAAAACTACCCTTGGTTGAGAA
The DNA here is from genome assembly GCF_029281585.2 of Gorilla gorilla gorilla. NCBI lineage: Eukaryota > Metazoa > Chordata > Mammalia > Primates > Hominidae > Gorilla > Gorilla gorilla. The sequence goes on from NC_073227.2 coordinate 139,030,686, forward strand.
CGACTGCTCCAACACCACGAAAATGGTCAAGGCTTTGCTGATTTCTTTGCTCCCAGCACAGTTCTATCTCTAAGTAAAGCTCATATTCTCAGTCTCTTGCCCTTCTTTGGAATCTTGGCACCGCCTGGCCCTAGTTGGTTGAGAACTTCTTAGGTTTACTAGTACTCCTTTGTGGGAGTTTTTATTTCTGCTGAAACATATCCCCTTTGATATGGTTTGGTTCTGTGTCCCCACCCAAATCTCATGTTGAATTGCAAAGTGAGAGGTGATTGAATCATGGGGGTGGACCTCCCCCTTGCTGTTCTCATGATAGAGTTTCCACAAGATCTGGTTGTTTGAAACTGTGCAGCACTTCCCCCTTCACTCTTTCTCTCTCCCTTGCCACCATGTGAAGATGTGCTTGCTCCCCCTTCTTCAGCCACGACTGTAGGTTTCGTGAGGCCTCACCAGCCATGTGGAACTGTAAGCCTATTAAACCTTTTTTCTTCATAAATCACCCAGTCTCAGACAGTTCTTTATAGCTGTGTGAGAATGGACTAATACACCCTAATATCCAGAAACAGAATTTCAAAGAACTTTTTAAAGTTATTCATTTCTTTAGTTCTCCTTTTTTTTAAAGTCTAACTGAGGGGTTAACAAACTGAAACTTAGGGGCCAAATATAGCTGTTACCTCTTTTTGAAATAACGTTTTATTGCAATACATTCACACCCATTCATTCACATATTGCTTATGGCAACTTTTGCACTGAGACCACAGAATAGTTTCCACAGAGACCATATGACCCCTGGGCCATAGTTTGCAAACGTTTGCTCTAGACCTTAAACACTTTAAAAGAACCAAGAGTTTGCATCTACAGTATCTAATATATTGACTTCATATTTAACTTTTCTCAGATTTACCTAAAATATATATATTGAACTTAATTGTTTTCTTTCAAATAACTAGATGCAATGAAAGATCTTACTGTATCTGCCTGTATTATTGTGTATTGGGTGAGCCAAATGCTGTGGTTAAAGAATAATGCCAAAGGGTTTAGTTTTACCATTATAGAGATAATTCCTTGTGGTTCCTATTAGTTTCTTTCTTTCTTTTTTTTTTTTTTTTCAGTCTTAGACTGCCTCTGTAACCTTTACTACCCTGTTGCAAAAGTGTAATTATTTGTTACAAAGAGAATAGGACATAGTGAATGAATGATTCAGTACAAATCAGTCATGCCTACTGATTTAAAAAATCAGTATATTTATTAAAAGTGGTTACTTACTCATCTTTCCTCATGTATTTTTTTACATTAAACACGTTACATGTTGTTTGACCTTCTTCTGAAAAAATGTAATTTATAATTTATATTTGATACTTTTGATAATTTTGTGCTTGACAATAAGAATTTTTTCTATTTAGTTTCTTTCAGAAGCAGATAGCCTTCAAATTGTTACCTTTTTCTACTCCTTTATTCATAGGCAAAAATGAGGTAGAGGCAATTAGTATAATTGTATGTCACAAATAGGCTCAAAAACCAAGAAAAAGAAATTATTTACTAGCTCACAGTTGCTGAGATTAGTTGTCCTTGTGCTAAAGTAATATTTGCGTACCTGTCTGCCAATACAATACAGTGGTTGTCTGTATACTCCCACTTCAAAATCTTAGAATTCTTTTCTTTTTTTTGATGAGTAATCGAACTGGAAACATCTTATAATTTTTAATAATGATTTGTTCTACTAATCTTTAATGATGAACGTCATTAGTCAGACATTATCCTGAACTCATCTGTATCTTGAATGTTATGTGTATATTTGTCATTCCATTAATTCTGTGACATAAGCATATTTACCATAGTATAAATCCTACTAGTCTTTAAATAAAAATTACTTGAAACTCTGAAACAGTGTTATTTTATGGTTTTGGGTTGCCACTGTACCTGGGTAGTCTCTATTATTTATTTATTTGTCTCCTGAAAGCTATTGGTAATCCTTAATAACTTATATGCCAGGAGTTCCTTGGTCAAAACAATTTTCTCAAAAAACCTAGTTTGTTTTTCAAATGAACACTATTCTTAGTAGAAAGCATGCCTCTGCTTTAGATCTAAAGCAAAGTATCTTGCATCATTCCAACATCTGGATTTCGTTTATTATTAAGGCAGGATAAGATGAATTCAGAAAAAATGAAGTAAAATCAGTTTCAATGATCATTATCTGATTGTGTTTTTGGACTGAACATTTCCCTCCAGTCAGTCTCTGTCATGTTTAACTTTGAATAAAAACATGTACTTCATAGGAAAAAAAGTTTCAGTGACCTAATCTACTCCTCCTCTCCTTTCATTTAAAAAAAAAAAAAACTACGTATTTAATGAAAAATATTGGAGTAAGAGACAAAATCTTACTTAAATTTTTTTGTGCAATGGTTCTGTTGAATTTTACATATTAAAAAAAAATTAGATGCTCTTGTAAAACATTTTATTTCTCCAAAACTGTAACACACCTGGTCTAGATTTTATTGTTTTTCAAACTGATTTTCTAAATTTGGGTGATTATTGGATTTTTAAAAATGCATTCATAAATGATATATATAAGAAACAATGTATCTCACATATTTCACCTGTGAATTAAATTTTCTTATAATAATAACATTACATTTTAAAATTGTCAATTTGTACAAATTTTCATGTAGGTTAATGGATGCCTTTCAAAAAATTTTTACTTTTTTTGAAATTTTACAGATATTTGGCAGAACAGATTACTTTTTCAAACATCACATCAATGTTTTGATAAAGAAATCTGCCTTTTATTTAAAAAGAGAAAGGATTTTTGAAAGACATTTTAAATCATTTAAGAGAAGGAATTTTTCATACACGATGGCCTTATTCCCAATAATCTTAATTATTACTAGTATCAACATGAAAAAGGAATAAAAAGATAGTAATAGGAAGAGTGTAACTAGAAATAATGAAATGAGATCTGGAAGTTGTACTTCGAATGACAGGCAAATTTTTCCTTTTAGATGCTGGCATAATTACCCAAGTTAGAAAGAAGGAAAATGGAAGGAAATACTTTATTTAAGGTCAGATTTGTCAAAGTGCTAGAAAACAAACTACAGGAAAATACCCTGAATATGTTGCTAGGAAAATGGCCTAAGTGACCTCCTTTTACCTTTTCCTGTGTGCCACTGATGTGGACAGAGGGGCTTAAGAGTCTGGCTTGCTTTCCCACTGATTCCAGCATGACCTCAGGAGATGTGCTTGCCTGGCTGCCTGTTGTCGTCTCTTCCCAGAAAGTTTAGCAAATGACACATGGTGGGGCTGAATGTTTATAATCACTATAGGATTGCAAAAAGAAAATTATTATTATTATTATTATTGAGACAGAGTTTCGCTCTTGTTGCCCAGGCTGGAGTGCAATGGCGCTCACTGCAACCTCCGCCTCCCAGGTTCAAGCGATTCTCCTACCTCAACCTCCCAAGTAGCTGGGATTACAGGCACGCACCACCACGCCTGGCTTATTTTTTGTATTTTTAGTAGAGACGGGGTTTCTCCATGTTGGTCAGGCTGGTCTCAAACTCTTGACCTCAGGAGATCCTGCCTTGGCCTCCCAAAGTGCTGGGATTACATGAGCCACTGCACCCAGCCTAAGAAAATTATTTTTAGAAGTGTAAGAATTATTGTTTTTTTGTCACTCTACTTGTTAGTCAATAAATGTTGAAATCTGGAAATATAAAATTTAAACCAGATTTAATATGTTCATTTAAGCCTGCATTTAGTGTTTCCATTTAATTCAATTTGAGTCTATGCAATTTCATTTCATGCATATTCACTGAAGGGCCATGATTGCATTCAGTTAACTCAAAGCCTGGGGCCTATAAAATTGGTTGACTGGCCGTGTTGGAAGTTCAAGAGATTCCTCTACTTGAAGGGCAGGAAAAAAACTCCCAAGTTCCTATCTGGTTTAGCAATTTCATTAAGCCTGGATATACAATACAGTGGAAAAAACTTACAACTGGGAGATAGGACAGCTGATTTGTCAGCAAATATTTTTGAGCTCCTGGTAGGTTTCAGGCACCATTCTAAATGCTGGGGATTAAGAGAGCTGAAATGAAATCTCAGCCACGGTTACCTTGCTCATTTCATAATTCTATTCAAAGGTATGATGATGTTTCTACAAATTGATGTTTCTGTGAGAAACCTATGAGTGAATGAGAAACCATTCTGAGTCAAAAAGTGACATCACTACAAATAACCACAACAATAACAACAGAAATAAATGGAATACCTCCAGTATTCCAGCACGGTGTGAGCATTGACTTTCCTGATCTATTGGCAGACTCAGGCCTAATTCCAAAGCCTGCTACAGAGTTGGGAGGAGTAATGAAATCTGGTCAGCTGAACACTTACTCTTCAAACTCAGTGGTTGCTGTTTTACTCTGCCTGCTCAGTGCCTGCTGGCTGCCTTGTAATAATTAGCAATTTTCTAGGAAATTGCTCACTTTTGCGGGAAGCCTGCTGCACTAGCCCACAAGGAAAAGTCATTTCCTTCCAGAAACTCTCAGCTGTTAGCTTGGGATCCTTCCCCCTTCAGAGGCAGCTTTGTTTCTATCCAGAGAGGACCATTTGAGACAGCAAAGGGAGGGTTTAAGGAAAGATTTATTAAGCAGTTGTTATATGTCAGGCAGTTGTTTAAAAAGCAGATGTTCCACATTTTCTTTATCCAGTCTATCGCTGATGGGCATTTGGGTTGTTCCAAGTCTTTGCTGTTGTGAATAGTGCTGCAATGAACATACACATGCATGTGTCTTTATAGTAGAATGATTTATATTCCTTTGTGTATATACCCAGTAATGGGATTGCTGGGTCAAATGGCATTTCTGGCTCTAGATCTCTGAGGAATTGCCACACTTTCTTCCACAATGGTTGAACTAATTTACATTTCCATCAACAGTGTGAAAGCATTCTTATTTCTCCACAGCCTTACCAGCATCTGTTGTTTCTTGACTTTTTAATAATCACCATTCTGGCTGTAGGGGGTATGGGGGAGGGAGAGCATCAGGATAAATAGCTAATGCATGCAGGTCTTAATACCTAGGTGGTGGGTTGATAGGTGCAGCAAACCACCATGGCACATGTTTACTAATGTAACAAACCTGCACATCCTGCATATGTATCCCAAAACTTAAAATAAAATTTTTTTAAGAAGCAGATGTTTAAAAAATCTTATTTATCACTCACAGCAAGCTCAAAAGAGGAGAATATCAAGGTTCAGAAAGACAAGTGACACCCAAGACTGCAGAAATCAGCAGCAGAGCTAGGGTTTGAATTCATGCCAAACCTTGGCTCTCATACCTACCTGTCCTATCTCTGTAAAGAATGTATACCCAGCACCTTGTTTGGTCAAAATATTTTTATGATTTAAATTTATAACAACCACTAATAGTGCATCAACACCAAACAGGTCAAATGTCACCTCCACATGACAGATAGCTTTCCTTGGAGTAGCCAACCTTCCTCTACCACATCCCTCCCCACACCTTCGTATCTTTATTTTTCTTTTCTTTCTTTCTTTCTTTTTTTTTTTTGGATGAAGTTTTGCTCTGTTGCCCAAAGTGCTGGAATTACAGGAGTGACCCATAGTGCCCAGCCTCTTTTCTTTTTTTTTTAAAGAATTGTTTCCAGATCCTGCACATATCACATCTTTATTTTTCTTCATAGCATTTGCCACCATGTGACAAAACATAGGGTTATTTGTATTTCTCGTCTGTTCTACCTACGGGAATATGTGCTTGTAGGAGATTTGGACCTTGTCTGACTTGTTAATTTCTATATCCCTTGTGCCTAGGACAATGCCTGAAATAAATAAACAATTTTTTTTTTTTTTGAGACGGTGTCTTGCTCTGTCACCCAGGCTGGAGTGCAGTGGCACAATCTCAGCTTACTGCAAGCTCCGCCTCCAGGCTTCACGCCATTCTCCTGCCTCAGCCGCCCGAGTTGCTGGGACTACAGGCGCCTGCCACCATGCCCGGCTAATTTGTTGTATTTTTAGTAGAGGCGGGGTTTCACATTGTTAGCCAGGATGATCTCGATCTCCTGACCTCGTAATCCGCCCGCCTTGGCCTCCCAAAGTGCTGGGATTACAGGCGTGAGCCACCGCACCTGGCCTATAAACAATTGTTAAGTGAATGACTGGGTCAAAGCAGCTTTCTGAAGGCAGAGTAGCTAGCAAGCCTGTGACCTGTTGAGAGCACAGTATGGTTTAGTCTGGAAAACATCTTTCAGTGAAACAAATGTAGCAATTTGTATCATGCTTTTGCCTTAATCAGTTAAAAGTGATTCCCAACTTAAGAAATTTGGCTCTGATATAAAGCTTCACTCAGGAATGCATTAGCATTATGTATTTTACTTATTAGGCATTTTTTTCTTTGCGTAAATGAATGGGATATAAGTGTAATTTTATTATATGCAGATATTATGCAGTGGTGAAGTCAGGGTTTTTAAGGTATCCATCATCTGAATAACGTACATTGTACCTGTTATAGAAACAGGAGCATAGGAGAGCCAGGATGACACTATTTTAAAATCAACTTCAACTTAAAGCAAGCAAGGCACATTCCTTGCCAGTCACAACCCGTCGTCATAAGATGTTTGTGGCTAAGAAGCAGCTTAAAAATACCTGCAAGAACAAACTCCTATGACAACAAAAAAAGTATCCAGATGCCGTGATATTGCATAACAATGCATGTTTTAAAAATGATTATAGTCATGCTTTGATGTACTTATGTATTAAAATGGCAAGAATAGTTTTTTTTAAGTTAGCAAAATAATAAATTTTGGCATGCTGTCAGCCCACCCACATGTAAACGTAGCTTAACTTTTACGCAGATAAGACTTCTACATAAGAAAAACTTAAAGACCAGGCATTACTCCTCTTGCTTTCTGAGGACACCCTACTATGTATCTGAGTAGCTTTCAGTGAACTATCTTTCCTCATTGCACTCTGAGACACCTTGAATTCCTTCCTTCATGAGATCCAAGAACTCTCTCTTGGGATCTGGATCATACCCCTTTTTCTGGTGACATACCCATTAAGTAATTTCTCATCATCCACACCCTCTCACCCCCTCCCCCTTTTGAGTCTCCATTATCTATCATTCCACACTTTATGTCCATGTGTACACATTATTTAGCTCCCACCTATAAGTGAGAACATGCAGTATTTGTCTTTCTGTCTGAGTTGTTTCACTTGAGAAAATGGCCTCCAGTTCCATCCGTGTTGCTGTAAAAGACATAATTTCACTTTTTTTTATGGCTCAATAGTATTCCATTGTGTGTGTGTACACACACACACACACATACACACATATTTTCTTTCTCCAGTCATTCCAATCATCCATAGAAGGACATTTAGGTTAATTCCATACGCTTGCTATTGTGAATAGTGCTGCAACAAACACAGGTGCAGGTATCTTTTTGATATAATAATTTCTTTTCCTTTGGGCAGATAGTAGTGAGACTGCTGGATCAAACAGTAGTTCTAACTTTAGTTCTTTGAGAAATCTCCGTATTGTTTTCCACAGAGGTTGTACTAATTTACATTTTCACCAACAGTGTATAAGTGTTTCCTGTTCTCCACATTTTTCCAATATCTGTTATTTTTTTGTTTTTGTTTTTTTAATAGTAGCCATTCTGATTCATGTAAGATAATATCTTATTGTGGCTTTAATTTGCATTTCTCTGATTATCAGTGATGTGTAGCATTTTTCATATGCCTAGTGGCTATTTGTATGTCTTCTTTTGAAAAATGTCTATTCATACCCTTTGCCCATTTTTAAATGGGATTATTATTATTTGCTATTGTTTTTGAGTTGTGTTCCTCATAGATTCTAAATACTAGTCCTTTGTTGGATATATAGTTTGGCGATATTTTCTCCCATTCCACAGGTTGTGTGTTCGCTTTATTTATTTTACTGTGCAGAAGCTTTTTAGTTGAATTAAGTCCTATTTGTCTATTTTTGTTTTTGTTGCCTGTGCTTTTGAGGTCTCAGTCATGAATTCTTTGCCTAGCTTAATATTCAGAAGAGCTTTTTTCTAGGTTTTCTTCTGCATTTTTATAGTTTCAGGTCTTTAATTCACCTTGAGTTGATTTTCGTATGTGGTAAGAGAGAGGAGCCCAGTCTCATTCTTCTGCATACGGCAATCCAATTTTCCCACCGGCATTTATTAAAAAGAGTGTCCTTTTCCCCAGTGTATGTTCTTGTTTATTTAGTCAAAGATCAGTCAGCTACAAATATGTAGTTTTATTTCTGGGTTCTCCATTCTGTTCTATTGATCTATGTGTCTGCTTTTATACCAGTACCATGCTGTTTTGGCTACTATAGCCTTGTAGTATAATTTGAAGTCAGGTAATGTTATGTTATTAGGCATTTTAAATACTACTGTTGCAACTGTTTAAATATTCATTTGACATTATAAACGTAAATGTTATTTATGTTTAACATTATTAGCTTCCAGAAGCCTAAGGGCAAAGCAGACATTTTAATTCACTTTGTAAAGCTATAAAGTAACAGATGGGATAGGAAGAATGATGTGGAAAATTAAAAGGTCAGAAGAGGGCCAAATAAATAATAATAATCTAAAGACTGTTGATTTTATCTGTGGAAAAAATTACACAAATTAATCCCTGTTAAAAGGCAAAATTCTCTCCTAATTTGTGTGACATATATTTAAAAAATCAAAATAAACTGGAACTAAAACCAGTGGACACCATGTGATACAACTGTGCATCTGATATATCTGAAACTAGCCCTGTGACTGAACCATGGTTCTTTTTATAGCTGGATAAGTTTTGCCTTTTTTCCCTGCTGTGGACCTCCTTGCTGTAAGTAAACTGGGAAAAAGTAGATAGAGGCTTTGTGGGGTCTAAACTGTTACAATTCAATGGTGGTGTGGAGGGCTTTTAAGAAAAAGAATGCAAATTATAATTATAATTATAATTATAAAATTAAACATGAAACTGGATATTTATTTTAAAAAAACAAAAATTTCAAGTTTTTTAAAAGATGAAAAATACCACAAACACACAATGCTGCAAAAATACACAAAATTCAGATAAATGACTGTAGTTTTTTCCAACTTTTTGTTTAACTTTGGGGGTACATGTGCAGAATGTGCAGGTTTGTTGCATATGTAAACGTGTGCCATGGTAGTTTGCTGCACAGATCATCCCACCACCCAGGTATTAAGCCCAGCATCCATTAGCTCTTCTTCCTAATGCTCTCCCCATCTGACAGGCCCCATTGTGTGTTGTTCCCCCACCACATGTCCATATGTTCTCATCATTCAGCTCCCACTTACAAGTGAGAACATGTGGTATTTGGTTTTCTGTTCCTGTGTTAGTTTGCTGAGGATAATGGCTTCCAGCTCCATCCATGTCCCTGCAAAGGACGTGATATCATTCCTTTTTATGGCTGCATAGTATTCCATGGTGTATATGTACCACATATTCTTTATCCAGTCTATCATTGATGGGCATTTAGATTGGAATAACAGTATTTTTATTAACCATTTGACATACTTTTTTCTCTATTTTTTTGGTTGAGTACTCTGATATTTTATATGACAATAAGTTTGGAATATCATATTTTACATTAACCTCTAGCATGGTTTATCAAAATTAGTTTTTTAATATTGATCATTGGATTGTACACAACATGCAACTTCCTATACAGATGTCATCACTGTAACATGGCTGCAGGTTTGTGCCCCAAAACATAGGAATTCTGATAAATTATATTTCTCCTAATAGCCATAAAAATGTATCATGTGATTATGATTGTGTGTGCTTCCATTATCTAGCATGTTCCTGAAAAGGGAGTCCTTTGTATTTGATTACAACTTAATAAGAGATGAATCCTTCACTGACATTTTTTATTTTTGATGATTAGAAGCATTTTCCAAAGACTACCTTCTAGCTCTGTACATTTCAACTTTATTTCTCCTCCACTACCCAAATACTTACAGTGTCTGCATCTTACAATGTGTTGGTGTTGTGGTAAACCTCTGCCCTTTAATGTTTCCACACTGGGTGAATTAGCACATGATAGAAGTATGACTGGAAGCTGTTCATTTCTTCAGTGGGCAGTGGAAATAACTTTACATGAATGCAATTTCAAACCACATACATATATTCCACTAAACCCAAACTGAACAAATCCTCAACTCATCTTCCGTTTAGCTTGGATTCCAAAATTGCTCACGGCTACTCCAGTACCATGAGAAGGGGAAGTTAGAGTTGACAACAATCTTAACCAAATTTGGTTTAAGTATTTTACTTTGGCAGATTTTACAAAGGCATATGAACATGTGAGCACATGCTGGGGTCCTTCAGATTCTTGAAGGGATTCTGAAAGTGAGGGTCCAAGAGGCTCAGCTTCGTCAACGTTGTATTAAATTGTTCTCTGGTAATAGGGAGGAATCCACCACACTTCAATTGCACTAGTCTTCATCTGTTCTTCATGTTGACAAAGCATGTTTTTGCCCTGCCTCCCACTCTTCCTGCTTTTCAAGTAACTGTCTCCTTGTCAGTTTGTGTCTCAGCTATTTGTGTCTCAGCTCAGGGAGGGGTTTTTGATCACCTTATGTGTTGCATTACTCCCATCACGCTCTGCCATATCACCCTGCTTTATTTCTTTGTTAACCCTCATTTCTCTCTGAAACTCTTTTGTTTACTTATTTATTGTCTGGCTTCTCCAGTAAAATGTAGTCTCCAAGATGCCAAGGAGGCATCTTTCCTTTGTGGCTCATAGGTAGGTCACCTGAACTTAGAACAGCACCCAGCATTTATTTGTTCAGATACTTTTCCTTCCCTCCCTCCCTCTTCCTTCTTTTCTCTTTTCTTTTCTTTTCTTTCTTTCTTTTTCTTTCTTTCTCTTTCTTTCTTTCTGTCTTTCTGCCTTTCTCTCTCTCTCTCTTTCCCTTTCCTTCCCTTTTCTTTTTTCCTTCTTTTTGTTTGAGACAGGGTCTTGTTCTGTTGCACTGGAGTGCAGTGGCATAATCATGATTCACTGCAACGTTGACCTCCCGGGCTCAAGCAATCCTCCAACCTCAGCCTCCTGAGTAGCTGGGACTATAGGTACATGCCACTATGCTCACTCTGCCCAACTAATTAATTTTTTTTTTTTTTTTTTTTTTTTTGTAGAGACAAGGTCTCCCTATGTTGCCTAGGCTGGTCTTAAAATCCTGGGTCCAAGCGACCCTCTTGCCTCAGCCTCCAGAAACGCTGGGATTGCAGGGAGCCACTGCACCTGGCCTTCAGATGCTTTTCAAATGAATGAATGAACTATGAACTTAAAAGCACATAAATGTGTTTTTAATTTGCTCAAGAAACTTATTTTACCCCTTCCTTACACCATAAACAAAAATCAACTCAAGATGGATTAAATATCAAACCTGAAACTATAAAAACCCTGGAAGATAACCTAGGAAATACCTTTCTGGATATAGGACCAGGCAAATTTCATGAGGAAGACACCAAAAGCAATTTTTACAAAAAAGAAATTGACAAATGGGACCCAAATAAACTAAAGAGCTTTTGCACAGCAAAAGAAACTATTAAGAGCGTAAATAGACAACCTACAGAATGGGAGAAAATATTTGCAAACTATGCATCTGACAAAGGTCTAATAAGAATCTATAAGGAACTTAAACAAATTTACAAGCAAAAACTGAACCCCATTAAAAAGTGGGCAGAGGACGTGAACAAGCACTTTTCAAAAGAAGACATACACGCGGCCAACAAGCATATGAAAAGAAGATCAACATCACTCATTACAGACATGCAAATCAGCACCACAATGAGATACTATCTCACACCAGTCAGAATGGCTATTATTAAAAAGTCAAAAAATAACAGATCCTGGTGAGGTTGTGGAGAAAAGGGAACACTTATACACTGCTGGTGGGAGTGTAAATTAGTCCAGACAATATGAAAAGCAGGGTGGCAATTCCTCAAAAAACTTAAAACAGAATTACCATTCTGCTCAGCAATTCCATTATTGGGTATATACCCAAAGGAATATAAATTGTTCTACCATAAAGATGATACATGCATGTGAATGTTCGTTGCAGCACTATTCACGATAGCAAAGACTTGGAATCAATCTAAATGCCCGTCAACATTAGACTGGTTTAAAAAATATGGTACATATAGAAAAAGGAATACTATGCAGCCATAAAAAGAATGAGATTATGTCCTTTGCAGCAACATGGATGGAGTTGGAGGCCATTATCCTCAGCAAACCACACAGGAACAGAAAACCAAGTATCGCATGTTCTCATTTATAAGTGGGAGCTAAACTTTGAGTACATATTGACACAAAAAGGGAAACAATAGACATCAGGGCCTACTTGAGGGTGGAGGGTAGGTGAAGGGTGAGGACTGAAAAACCACCTATGCATTATGCTTATTACCTGGGTGACAAAATAGTCTGTGCACAAATCCCTATGATATGCAATTTATCTGTAAAACAAACTTGCACATGTACCCCTGAACCTAAAATAAAAGTTAAAAAATAAATAAGATGAAATAAAACAAAAAGAATATAATTTTATCACTTAAATCAATTTACTTCAACCCTAGTTCTCCATCTCACTGAGTTGGTGGAAGGGAGAGGTGAAGCCGGCTGGGCTTCTGGGTCAGATGTGGACATGGAGAACTTTTCCATCTACCTAAAGGATTGTAAACGCACCAATCAGCGCTCTGTGTCTAGCTAAAGGTTTGTAAACGCACCAATCAGCCCTCTGTAAAAACACACCAATCAGTGCTCTGTGTCTCCCTAAAGGTATGTAAACACACCAATCAGCACTCTGTAAAAACGCACCAATCAGCACTCTGTAAAATGAACCAATCAGTGCTCTGTAAAATGGACCAATCAGCAGGACATGGGTGGGGCCAAATAAGGGAATAAAAGCTGGCCACCCCAGCCAGCAGCTGCACCCACTCGGGTCCATTTCTGCCTTGTGGATTCTTTGTTCTTTCTCTCTGTGCAGTAAATCCTGCTGCTGCTGACTCTTTGGGTCCGCACTACCTTTAAGAGCTGTAACACTCACTGTGAAGGTCTGTGGCTTCACTACTGAAGTCAGGGAGACCACGAACCCACAGGGAGGAATGAACAACTCCAGAGGCGCCAGCTTTAAGAGCTGTAACACTCACTGTCAAGGTCTGCCACTTCACTCCTGAAATCAACAAGACCACAGAACCCACCACAAGGAAGAAACTCCCGACACATCTGAACATCTGAAGGAACAAACTCTGGACACACCATCTTTAAGAACTGTAACACTCACCGATAAGGGTCCGTGGCTTCATTGTTGAAGTCAGGGAGACCATGAACCCACTGGAATGAACCAATTCTGAACACAGAAGTGCCACCTCAGAGATGGTTAGAGCCTCCTCTTCCCCTAGGCTCTGGGGAACTGAACGTTTTTGTCTCCCCTGAAATTCATATGTTGAATCCTAAATCCCCAGTGTATATTTGGAAGTGGGGTTGTGGGAAGGTAATTAGCTCATGAGGTTAGAGCCCTTGTGAATGGATTAGTGCCCCTGTAAGACGAGAGACACAAGAGAGATGATCTTTCTCTATGTGAGGACACAAGGAGAAGACAGTCATCTACAAACCAGGAGGAGGGCACTCAGCAGACAGTGGACCTAGCAGCCCTTTGATCTTAGACTTCCCAGCCGCCAGATCTGTGGGAAACACATTCCTGTGGTTTAAATCGCCCAGCGTATGATACTCTGTTATGGCAGTCTGAAGAGACTAAAACACGAGGGGCTGCAAAGGTCTTGGGGTTCAACAGAGCAGCAGGTCATCAATCATTTGCCTTCACTGATCACTGAACTGTCCGTGGTCTTGACCAGCAGTCAGGTACGTAACTGCAACTTTTGTGACATGCGTGTGGCTGAAGAATGTTGGCGGGGTTGGCAGCCCTGCCGTTGATGTCCCGCCTCCCCCCGAGACCCTGCAGCCGTTTGCCTCTGAGGCCTGTTGCCTGTCAGCAGCATGGAGGTCTGTACTACTTTAGAGACCCAGGAGCAGCAGATCATCCCTGTCAGGACAGAATCCCTCCTTACTTCTCTCAACGGTGCTCCCCTTTCTTTCCTCTCCCTCTGAGACCCCTTGCATCATCATTTTGTGAAGGTTAGGCTTTACAAAACTGGGAATCACTGTTACCACCTTGTTTTCCTGCTCAGCAAAAGTCCCTGAGGTAAGGAAATTGTAAGCGTCTGGCTACTTGCTCAGAATAAGAAGGAGGAGAAAATCTGAAGGACCAACAAAACGATCAAAATGTGAAAAATTATTCCGTCTGGTCATTTTATATACTTTGTGCATTGGGAAGAAACTAATAAGCAGTTAGGCTATCTGTATGCTGTGCATTCTTGTTACGGGGGGAATTATGTCCTTCCAAGTTCATATGTTGAAGACCTAATCCCCAGTACCTCAAAGCTCCAGATTTTAACACTGATTTTGGGGGGTATAATTTAGTGGCAGTTCCAAATAATCATGATCCATGAAACAGATGATTTTGTTCATTTCAAATCATAGAAGCTGGCTGGGCACAGTGGCTCATGCCTGTAATCCCAGCACTTTGGGAGGCTGAGGCAGTTGGATCACGAGGTCAGGAGTTCAAGACCAGCCTGGCCAAGATGGTGAAACCCCATCTTTACTAAAAATACAAAAATTAGCTGGGCATGGTGGTTGTTGCCTGTAATCCCAGCTACTTGGGCGGCTGAGGCAGGAAATTGCTTGAACCCAGGAGGTGGAGGTTGCAGTGAGCTGAGATCGCGCCACTGCACTCCAGCCTGGGCGACAGAGCGAGACTCTGTCTCAAAAAAAAAAAAAAAAAAAAATTATGCAAGCTACTATTTAAATTTTGTTTTCAGTAATTCATTGACATTACATTTTTCCTTAAAAATGATCTTCACTCTTTCTGACGTTTCAGGTAATTCAGTATTACTTAAAATGTAAAACATGCAATATTTATTAGTAAAACAGAACATGACTGTGTTTGTGAAAGGGTCTTTAAAGAGATAATTAAATTAAAATGAGGTCTTTAGGGTGGGCCCTAATCCAATATGACTGGTGTTCTTATAAGAAGAGGTTAAGGGCCGAACGCGGTGGCTCATGCCTGTAATCCCAGCACTTTGGGAGGCCTAGGTGGGCGGATCACAAGGTGAGGAGATCCAGACCATCCTGGCTAACATGGTGAAACCTCGTCTCTACTAAAAATACAAAAAATTAGCCAGGTGTAGTGGCGGGCGCCTGTAGTTCCAGCTACTCAGGAGGCTGAGGCAGGAGAATGGCATGAACCCGGGAGGTGGAGGTTGCAGGGAGCCGAGATCGCACCACTGGACTCCAGCCTGGGCGACAGAGCAAAACTCCGTCTCAAAAAAAAAAAAAAGAAGAAGAAGAAGAGGTTAAGATATAGACCTGTCCAGAGGGAAGACCATGTAAAGCCAGAGGGAAGTGACCATCTGCAAGTCAAGGAGAGAGGCTTCAGAAGGAACCAGTCTGCTGACACCTTGATCTCAGATTTCCAGACCCCCAAATGTGAAAGAATAAACTTCTGTTGCTTAGGCCACCCAATCCGTGGCGTTTGTTATGGAGCCCTAGCACAGTAATACACTTTCTTATGCCCCGAGGGGGAGCAAGGCAACAGCCCTGGGCTTTGTGTAAAAGAAAGAGTTGCTGGGGAGCGTCCCCTTACGACTGCGAGCCTCTGTGGCAGAATTTTAAATCACTGACAGTAGTAGCAGTGGTAGTTTTTCCCTAAGCCACGTTCGGCCTCCAAGTGAGAGACGGCACATAGATCATAGGGAAGTTGTTTTGGGTAGGGCCTGAGGGCGTCTTCTTTCACACTGCTCGTTCTCTCCCTCTTTGGAATGCTACCGAGCACCACCCCACCTGCTCAGATGGCTTTTCATGGAGGGGCGCATGTTTCATTCCTGGAAACCATACAAGTATTCCAGTTGCATCAGCCTCTAGTGTGCCCAGCACATGATAAATGCGTGATTCTCCAATAATCAGAGAGTTGCGTAACTATTAAATATAGGTCCTCAAGTGTTTATCCATCCTGTTGATGATCTATCTGGCACTTATGATAAAGTTCTGTTATTTGCAATTAATCCCAACCAGCATGTTTCTTTCAGAAGTTAACAATAAGCATTTTAAAGACTTTGCTGTCTTTGTCTGGGATATTAATTTCTTCCCATATACATAATTTTACCTCTTATTGTTGTCGGTCACTTTTTATTGGGGGGAAGTAAAATGAAACAACAAAAAAATACATTATTTCAAAGCTCCAAATTTTAACACTGATTTTGGGGAGTACAATTTAGCGGCTGTTCCAAATAATCACAACCCATGAGAAAATGATTTGATTCCTTAAAAAATATAGAAGCTATTGTTTAAATTTCATTTTCAGTAATTCATTGACATTACATTTTTCCCTAAAAATTATCTTTACTCTTTCTGTTGTTTCAGATAATTCAGTATTTCTTAAAATGTAAAACATGCGATATTTATTAGTAAAAACATAAAATAGCAAAACTATAGTCAATAGACATTGAGTCAACATTGTCATTTCATTCCTTGACATTACAGACAAATACCATTCAATCTTTTGGAAAAATAAAATGCCTAATATGTTTACTTATCTCATCTTCATTATCCTAAAATATGTGCTCTCTCTCTCACACACACACACACCCCACACACCTTTATAAAGCATACTTTCTGAAAATGAAACTTTTAATAGACATGTATCCTAAGAGGGCTTTAATACATGGGGTTTTTACTTGTTGAGCCATTCAAACCACACTCACATAAATATATTAGCTAATGCTGTAAGATGCCTGCTAGTTTTTTTTTTTTTTGAGACGGAGTCTCGCTCTGTCGCCCAGGCTGAAGTGCAGTGGTGCGATCTCGGCTCACTGCAAGCTCCACCTCCCGGGTTCATGCCATTCTCCTGCCTCAACCTCCCGGGTAGCTGGGACTACAGCCACCACGCCCGGCTAATTTTTTGTATTTTTAATGAGACGGGGTTTCACTATGTTAGCCAGGATGGTCTCGATCTCCTGACCTCGTGATCCGCCCTCCTCGGCCTCCCAAAGTGCTGGGATCACAGGCATGAGCCACCGCGCCCGGCCTGTTTTTTTTTTTTTTTTTTTTAAGGCCTTTTAATAAGCAGGAAGATTTGATGGCCCAAAAGGACAGGAAGACTTAGGCTTGCATTAGATACTAAAATCATTGACGCATCTTTCCTGGTTTTGCCATTTTAAATTTCACATAATTTTATAATAATGTTTACTTCCTTGCTGTAATGCTTTATTTTTCTCCAAAAATTTTTACCATTTTATTCATAATGAAGAGTAACTTCTAGTTCTTTGAATAATTAGGAAGCAGTCATAAACATTAGCTCAAAATGGAAAGTAATGATGTTTTTTGAGTGAAAATTGAATTAGGAAAATAAAAAAGAGGCACAAGCCAGGCATAGGTAGCCAATATGAAATTATTGTAGAATAAGTCATTCTTAATGGAATATATGTGCTTCATAATGTGCTCTCTCAGTTCATGTTAGGCCCAGAAATCTTACAGTGCTATCAAAATGGGGAAAGATAGAATAGGTATTATTTGTTAAATAAATAATTACTTGAGTGAATGAATCAATGGTAGTATAACATAAAGTATCCGATACGTCGTTAAATCATTTAACATAGAATTAGAGTTAGTCCCAGAAGACCACTGTCAACATGACTTTAGCCATTTTTTCTTTAGAAAATAGATTTCTCTTTTTCTTTCTTTTTTTTTTTCTCTTGCTTTTATTCCTAAAACGCAAATAAAATAAAAGGAGGCGGGCTTATGTGCTCTTTGATCAGGGCTCTGGTTTCATTTTTCTACTTATTTCTCAGTTTCACCCTGTTAGGTCTGGGATTTGATTTTACTGTCTTTACAGGCTACTAAATTAGCTTGTTACTGTTTCATAGGTGCTGGAAGAACATATTAAACTTCTGGGTCAGAGACAAAGAACTTTACTACTCAGGGCTCTGCAAGCAGCAGAAACATCAGCATGTTTGCATCAGTTCACCTTGCCCCAAGCCCCATAAGGGTGACACAATATGACCCAGATGGATGCTACACACACAGTGGGTTTGTATCACAGCTAGGGGGCACTGAGCTTAGATAATTCATTGCTTTTATAATAATGAGTTAGCAAATCTGCTCTTTGTTTCAGATGGAGATATTATCTTTTTTCTCAAGGTTGCTTGCTGTAAACATAATCCTGAGAAATGGCTCAGGAAAAAAGGCATCAGGATGTTGCATTCTGGCATACCCAGAAAGACATATAGAAGCACTAGAGACCCATGAAGGACTGACTGTCTCTCCCAACACACCTTGTGGTGGTTTTTTCCTCACATTGGCTTTCTCCATTGGCTGCAAATCAATATCCATGGAGAAGAGGCCTTGCCCTGACGGCAATCCAGAGAAGTCTTGAGCTTCCCTGTGATTGGAGCATACATGAATTAATCACTCAGGCCAAGGGAATCTCCTTGATTTTGGCCCAGGTTTTGTACCTATCTCTGTGTTAAGGAGGAATAATTACTCTGATTGCCTTAGATCAACACTGCTGGGGTGGGAGGATCAATTCTACCTAAACCAATAGCTGCTAACCAATGGGAAATAGAATGTTAGGGAGGTGGCCACTGCCTATTCCACACGGTCTCTAAGGAGTATAATTGAGGAATTTTGGTCTATTTCAAATGTTCCAAGTCTAATAAAGTAAACAAAAAAATAAATTAGAACTCTTTGTCTCTCTTTTCTATGTCTTTATTCTGGGAACTCTTATTTAATTTTTTTACTCATATTAATTGGGCACCAATCATTCATCAGGAGCTATTAGACTTGGGGATAGAATTTTGAATAAGTCAGCAATGACTCCTAATCTCACAGGGTTAATAACCTAGCATAGGATTCAGACAACTTAAGAGACCATTAGACTGAGAGGGAAAGTACAGAGTGATAGTAGCACGTGGAAGGAACACCTAACCTGGACACCAGGAAGGTCGGGAAAGTCCTCCTGGAGAATGTGATCTCTAATCTGAGGCCGGAGGATGAGGAGGAATTATTAGGTGATTTATGTGTGGACAAGGACTGAATAGCTTGGAGAAATGCCTAAGCAGGTGAAACAAAAAAGCAATTTTGAGAAAAGAACAGTACTTCCGTGTGTCTGAATCATCAAATTCAAGGTAGGGGTAGTAAGCAACAAGGTGGAAGAAGTAGGGAGTGGGAGGCAGAAAGTGTTTCCATGTAAAAAAGTGCGGACTTTATCTGGGAGCCCTTGAAGATTTGAACCATAGGAAAAATAACATAGACATTATATTTCAAAATTTCACCCTGGCTTTGGAGTAAAAAATGAATTGAGGGTGGAAACAAGCCTGGAATAGAGACAACAGTTAGGAGACTGTTGAAGTCCAGGTCAGAGATAGACGTGGTCCCAGGAGTAGGAAATGAGGGAAGGAGCAGATTTCCAAACTATTTAGAAGTTAGATCCATAGGTCTTTTTTTTTTTTTTTTTTTTCTCAGATGGAGTCTTGCTCTATTGCCCAGGCCAGAGTGCAGTGGCACAGTCTCGGCTCACTGCAACCTCTGCCTCCCAGGTTCAAGCAATTCTCTTGCCTCAGCCTCCCGAGTAGCTGGGATTACAGGTGTGCACCACCACGCCCAGCTAATTTTTGTACTTTTGGTAGAGATGGGGTTTCACCATGTTGGCCAGGCTGGTCTTGAGCTCCTGACCTCAAGTGATCCACCCACCTTGCCCACCTTGTCTTCCCCAAATGCTGGGATTACAGGCATGCAGCACTGCGCACAGCCAGATCCATAGGTCTTAATGGATAATTGGTTGCATGAGATAAGCATCAGGGAATACATAAGACCTGGAGGCAGAATAGCAATGATTAAAAATAGGTATTAGGGCAGACAAATTCGGGCAGACAAAAGTTCAAACCCTGGCTGTATCGCTTAGGATTTAAAGCACTGTTAATTATCAGTAAAAGAGAAACACTAATACCTATCTAGCATGGTTGCTTTGAAAATAAATACAACATCATACTTCAAGTTCCTGCACAGAGTAAATCTTTGATAAGAGTGGCTACAGAGGCAAGAAGAAAGCCTAGAGCTTGCTGGGCCCAAGAAGCCTAAGGGAGAAATGATTTAAGGAGGACACCATCACTAATTTGAAGCTAGACTTGAGTGGGTTGAGGAGCAGAAGGGACATGAAAAAGTAAAAAGAACAAATGTGACAGTGTTTTTTTTCTTTGTTCTCAGAGCTCATTTTAAAAAAAGTTTTACTTTAAGTTCTGGGATACATGTGCAGAACGTGCAGGTTTGTTACATAGGTATACATGTGCCATGGTGGTTTGCTGCACCTATCAACCCGTCATCTAGGTTTTAAGCCCCGCATGCACTATGTGTCCTAATGCTCTCCCTCCCCTTGTACCCCACCCTCCGACAGGCCTCAGTGTGTGATGTTTCCCTCCCTGTGTCCATGTGTTCTCATTGTTCAACTCCCACTTATGAGTGAGAACATGTGGTGTTTGGTTTACTGTTCCTGTGTTAGTTTGCTGAGAATGATGGCTTCCAGCTTCATCCATGTCCCTGCAAAGGACATTAACACATTCTTTTTTATGGCTGCATAGTATTCCATGGTGTATATGTGCCATATTTTCTTTATCCAGTCTATCACTGATGGACATTTGGGTTGGTTCCAAGTCTTTGCTATTGTAATTAGTGTCAAAGCTCATATTTTATGATGTCTCTTGTAACTATTGTTTAAAGGAAAGACTGGGAAAGTTAATTTGTGTTTCTGAAAAGAATCAAACTTGGGATGAGTATCTGGCCCTCATGACCTTCAAAGGGTCTCTTCCAGTGCCACAATCTCTGATTTCATTGTCCTCACTCCAGTGATGAGTCACAAGTAAAACCACTTGATGCCTTTGGCTTCTGGGGAGCATGGGCTGTGTAAAATGTTCATTGTACCACAGGTCCTTGAATAATGCCATTTTATTCAACATTGTTTCATGACAACATTGATGAGAAAAAAAAAATGTATTTCCAGCTGGGGCCACTGTTTGTATGGAGTTTGAAAGTTCTCCCCATGTCTGTATAGGTTTTCTCCAGGTCCTCTGGTTTCCTGCCACATCCCAAAGCTGTGCTCATGAGATGAACTGGCGTGTCTAAATGGTCCCCGTCTGAGTGAGTGAGAGAGTGTGTGTGTGTGTGTGTGTGTGTGTGTGTGTGTGCACCCTCTGAAGGGATGGTCAGGGCTGTCCAGGGCTGATTCCTGCCTTGCGCCCTAAGCTGCAGGGAGAAGCTCAAGCCACTGGAGACCCTGCATGGGAATAAGTGGGCTGGAGGAGGAATGAATGTATGGGTGCAAATTATTGTCAAATAAAAATTCATAAAATATGTTAATCACACAAATGCACAACAATAGATGATGCCGTATGAAATTTCTCAGTGAGCCTGCTATATTTGTGGTGGTTTTGAACTGCATTGTGACAGGAGGTACTCCTTATAATTTTCCTTTTGCAAACATTTATTCCTTGATTGAATCCACCACCACTACAGCTGCCCTCACTCACTGATTCACCAAAAATTGGGTCCATGATTATCTTGTTTTTATTAATCTTTCTTAAATGCATGTGTAGCTGACATTTATTTCCATGTTTAATATTAGAAGTGTTTTAATCTTATTTAAAAGTTTGGTGATATCTTTGTGACCAGAAATAGACTGTAGTCACTTAATCTTGTTTTTATCAATTAGTCGATGGTAAAATTGGTTTTAAAGTCACAGTTTCCATGAACCTATCTGTGACGTTTTAAGTGAGGACTTACTGTATATAGTGCTTCTTAGTGCTGAAACAGGCAGCATGTCTGGAAATTTTGTTTGGTACCACAAGTAACACAAACAAACTTTCCCAGGCTCTTCCTTATTTAGTATGTTTTTATGTGGATGGATGTTATGGAAAACAAAAGTATTATGGGAAAATTAAAATGTCCTATTTGTACATTTTTGGCAGATTGTATTCAGATTTAAAACATTTAAATACTTGGAATATACAAAATCTGCTTTTATATTGGACCACCCAGATTCATGACATGGGATGACAAACTATAAAAATAAGAAACCTGTAGGTGACATTGTACATTTTATGCAGTTGACTAACTGTTGGGTTTAGGTTTAAGAAGATCAGCAGGTAGAAAGAAAACAAAACACGTTAAAATTTAACATACCCAAAACTATGCAATAGATGTAATTATAAGAATGTAGTTTCCAGGAGAAAAATTCATATTCATTTTCTCTCTTTCTCTCTCCCTTTCTGTCTCTTCTCTTCCCCTTTCTCTAAATATATGGTTCAGAAAGGTACTTTTCAGAGCTGGAGGTTTATTAACAAAAAGTTTGTGCTTTCTTTTGTTTCCTTTTATAGGAATAATTCAGCAGACTGCAGACAGAAAAGTAGTAATTTAACTCATTTTAACTCTTTTTTGTCTATTCCATTCATAAATGTGGCAAGTCTCAAAACATTTATTTGAGAGAATCTAATCCTCTAGTAGTTGAATTCCCAACGCTCATATTTTAGGACGTCATTCATGGCGTGGAGATTAAACCTTCATGTGTCCTTTACTATTTACAGAATTATTAAATGTAAGTTTTTCAATCATACTTATACCTTTAACTGCTTGGATTTAATCTGTTAGTGCAAGATAACTTTAGCTCTCCCTTCCGTCCTCCTTTCCCTTATCTCGCCCCACGTGAGGACATTCTCCTGTGTGTGAAGCTGCTTTCCTTTCCTCGAAGGTGGGCCGAGCAAAGGAGAGTGACGCAAGAGTGGGCTGTGTCCTGGATGCTGCGAGCGCCTCTGCCTCCTTGAGAATGAGCCCATTAGCCGCACAAATTCGCAGCAGGCGGCTGGGGCGGCGGCTGGGGCAGCGGCTGCAGCAGCGGCGGACGCTCTGCATTACCCAGTCTTGCGTCCTCGGCAGGCGCCCGAAGCTGAGTGCGCATCCTCTACCGCACCCAAGCTTCGTCTGTCTTGTCAAGCTCTTCATGCTGCCCAACTAAAAGGAAAACATGGGCACAGGGGATTTTATCTGCATTTCCATGACTGGAGGGGCGCCCTGGGGGTTCAGATTGCAAGGTGGCAAGGAGCAGAAGCAGCCCTTACAAGTTGCAAAGGTAGGACCTGAACGAAGTGTCATGGCTCTGTGCTAGGAAGGAAGGAATGAAAGCAACCTGTTGATGGTGTTTTCAAGTTCTGATGCAGAAGTCTAAGTATTATTTGATTTTGCTGCGGATATTAAGATTTTTCTAGGAAGTGAGTTATTTTCTAAGAAACTTTGGAGAGTAATGGGCCACATCCTATGTAATTAACTTGCAATCGATGAGGGGTGGGTGGGAAGAATGCCATATTTATCAGCTGAGGAAAAGGCCTAGTTAACCATGTTCTTCTGACAACAAGCAAGACACTGGGGAGCGTTTCTTCCAGGCAATTTTAGAATGTTCAGTTGAGTTATTGTTTCATGTCACTTCACTTGGCTCTGGCAGAGGAGAAACGCTCAGTTCAGCATAACGACTTTGCTTGGCTATTTTGGGGACTCATATAGAGTGTTGGTAGTGACATTTATTATGCAGCATTCATGAAAAGGCCAATTTTGGGCAATAATTTTAAAAGTATGATGAAGTGTCATAAAATCTATTTAAAAGAATACCCTTTTAAGGATTTGACAAATAAATGCAAAAATCCAAGTGCTGTATTCCTTCTTATGTACTCTTTTGGTCAAGATCTCAAAAATAAACTTAGAAGGTAATCTAAATATATTATGAGTAACTAAGAGGTAACTTTGTAACACATTAATAACTATTTAAAATGCTTTAAGTTTTTATTGCCATTAGATTGCCTGCATTACTGGTTAGCCCAAGGGGATCTGGTATTCTCTAATTGGCATTCAGCTAAAATAAAACTTAAAATGCACAAAACTAAGCAAACTTTTACCTAACCTTATCATCAAATTGCAAATTATAGTATTGTATTGAAGAACATGCAAGAGCATGGGATTAATTTCCTATTTTATGCTTATATTAAAAATGGGTACAGATCTTTATGAAATACATGGGCCATTGCCTTTGTAGTTATTGTTTGTTTCCCTCTGGCTTTTACTTTTGTTTTTTGTAGTTATTGTTTCCCTCTGCCTTTTACGTTTTTTTTTTTTTTTAGTGTCGTTTGCGAAGAAAGAAGTTTCTTTGAAACTTCTTTTTGCTTCCAGGCATCATATGTAAATCCTTTCGTAATGTGATGGTGGAATCCTGCCACCTAGTGAAAATTGCAAACATCAAGAATGAGCCATAAAACAGTAGATGAAAAGCAGAGTTTTTATAACTGGAAAGTTCCTCCGAGGTCTGCAGTTCAACCCATGAATTTTAGATGAGGAAAGAGCCCAGAGATGTTAAGTAACTTGCCTTGAGTTTTCAGCTTGGAACTGGCAGAGTGATTAAAGGCTCAGAAAGGTGGTTTTGTTGGGTTCCTTTAGGAGTCAATAGCAGGCAACCTCAGATAAAATATGAATGCCCAATTTAGCATATGTAGAATTCATGACACTGAAGCAGATTTGTCCTGAGTCTAGAATAGCAGTTGGCTGGCTCTAGGTATGAGATTTGGGTTCTAATTCCAGCTCTGATCTAACTTGCAGCCTGGCCTTAGGAAAATCTCTCACCCTTCCTGTCTCATCGGTTTCTCTCTCTCTCTCTCTCTCTCTCTCTGTGTGTGTGTGTGTGTGTGTGTGTGTGTGTGTGTGTGTAGGGAGAGAGAGACAAAGATTTTAACTTAGGTGGTAAAGAAGTAAGGAAGAAATTGGACTGTGCAGTCTACGAAGCTCTGTCTTGCCCAAGTATTCTACGATCCTGATAGTGTACAGTTTTAGAATCGCTTGCCTACTAATTGAAATATGGGGACAGAGTGGCTGAGTGCTGTTGTTCTCTAGTGGCTCTTTGGCAGCCAGGCCTGAAGAATAGAGTGGGTAGTGGGTTTCTTCTGAGTTCTCCATGTGACGATTTCAATGTGGGACCTCTTTGCGGCAATTCACTGAAGAGCTGAAGCAGATTGCTAGGAAAGGGTGCTGTGGAGGAGATTCTCTGCTAATGGCATCTCTATTTTCAGGATTCAGTAAGGTTGTTAGGCTATGTCAGAATCCAGTCCTACACTCCCCCTAAATCATCCTTCCTAAAATACCCAGCAATACATTTGTGGTTTTCAAAAGATCATTATTAAAGCATCTAGATGTTTGCTTTGCTTTTGTAGTTTGTGATACTATACTTAGAGCTATAGATTTTAAAATATCATTATAAAAGTATCTGGAAGTTTGCCTTAATTTTTGTGTGTTTGTGTGTGCAAGAGAGAGAGAGAGAGAGAGAGACAGACTGTAGTCTACAGTCTACCTTTTGTCCATATGTTAAAAAGACTAAAGAGCTATCTATAGAAGATGTAAGTTCTAAATTACTGTGGCAATGCACACTTTTGTTGGTCTTTTTTTTTTTTAGTTCAAATGATTATATTTGATTTCTTATACTAGCATTATTTGTGGGAGAAATCCCTTGGAACAAAGTGCTTATCACTTTCTCTGTTATCAAGTCCATTGCCTCATTAGGATCACTGTATTTTATTTAAAATATTAAGTCAATTCAGTTCTATTCATGGTATCTCAATGTGTTCAAGGCAAAGTGAATGTTGCTTGGGCATAAACTTTCTCTTCTTGTAAGGACTGGTGATAGCTTATTAGGGCTGGATGCAAGGAAAGAGACAGAAAGGCTAGAGAGATGGTTGCTGTCAAATCAAATGTTCACAGTTTTGAATAACATGCACAAAATTAATTTGGGAGTTGAAGGAAAACTTAAATTTTCAAAGAAAAGAAAATTTCGGCGAGTGCTTGAACCATGCTCCTTAAAATGGGAATGCTACAAAGCAGTTCTGTAGACAATAACACATTTTGGCTTGTTGTGAAATATCTACATATTTAGGTTTTTCATAATTCTATATAGAGTAAAAATCTAACAGGCAGAAATAGTGCAAAAAACCAGTCTAATGTTATTAAGAACAATAAAAAATTGAATAACTTTATAATTCCCGATAAATATCCTTATATTGACATATTTAGTCACTTCTGAGATATGTTCAAACATGTTTAGTATTTGGCTAGCTGGTTGAACTATACGCAAACCCCAAATTTTAAAGATAAATAACAGGAATATTTATTATCAAAACTTGTCATTGACAGTTAAGCTCAATGGCACGAAAATCTGTTTTGTTTTAAAAAATAAACCGAATTTTTAAAAGCCCAAGTAATCAGTAACATAAGCTTGTTTTTAAAATGTTTGTATATCTTTTAATTTATATTCTAAATATATGTGATGGGAGGCAAACATTTCTAACACTGAGTTATAGCATAATACTCTGCAAAGTATATTTTCAAGAGATTATAAACAGAAACAAATTTATCCAAACAGAAAACCCCACTGTGTGTGCAGATAGCTTTACAAAAAAGAATGTGAGCACTTCTTCTTTACGAAACTCTCTCTTTTGGGACATGTACTTATCTGGCCTTGTCTCAGGACATACTTTTGGCAAATCACTTTGAAAAATCCTCATATAAAGGAGTGGGGAGAAATTTTTGTTTTACAAAAAATCTTACCTGCAATTGAAAAATTACTCACATTTTGAAAATAATTAAGAAAAAAATGTTCAGACTGTTTATCCTTTATATGTTTTAATATAGTTAGAAATTTATTTTTTCTTCAAATCTTATGCACCACTATAGTATGTATTCTACTGAATTTAGTTCAAAGTTTCAAATAATTATTCATTAAAATTGAGGTGACATTGTATAATCCTTCATTTCATAAGGCCAAAATGAATTTAATAATTCTTATCTATTATTGGATATGTGTTCTTTAAGATTTTGAATAAAAATGTATTATTTACACAAAGCACATTTCAGATAATATAATTCTTATCCCTTAGTGCCATCAGTAAGGTTTTTAAAATGTTTCAGATAGAAGAATTCCAGAAACATAGGTATTTCTAAAGGGGGAAAAAGATTTTAATGTGTTTGAATATGTATACTTGAGAATAAATGCCCCTTCCTATATATGAAAACTGGTAATAAAGATATTAAGACACACTTTGGAAATTATAAGATATACACATGTGAAGTATTTTTAGCCAAATGTATAAATTAGTTTATATTCTTAAACACTAATTAACTGACAAAGAGAAGTTATTTTGGAAGCTATATTAAGAAGATTGCTGTGAAAAATATGCAAAATATCCAGTTAGGTTTAATGTGTATGTCACAATGACACTGCATACTGATGTCCCCATTTGGCAAGGCAAGGATCCTTGCATTTCCTGTGGATGAGTGACTATCACAAAAGGTGGCTAGATTTGAACCATCTTGCCAAGGCCCTACCCAGAAAGGCCAAACTCAACCAGAGTCTAGCAGGAGAAAGCTGGTATCTTGATGAACCAATGGGCTTGTAGGGGGTACAGAAGAGATTATCAGAAGCCTGATTTCCTGTGTTAGGGGACTGTGCACTAATGAGGTCCTCTAGCTCTCCCGGAAGAAACCATACACATGCTCCAGAATTTGGACACCAGCTTCAGAGAGGACATTAATGGGTGCTCACATTAACCAAAGAAGCACAACACCCAAAGAAGAGAGAAACGCCACCTCATTCAGTTATGAATAAATATATCTATCTGCCCCTTTCCTCTTCACATCTTTCCTCCTTCCCTCAACCATGGAGGGGCTAGAGGGATATGGGTAAAGAGCAGGTACCCTCCTTTCCATGCCACACCCTGGAGCCACAAGCCTGGCCACAGTGACTAGGGAGAGAGTTTAGAGTCAGATAGTTGACTGAAGCTTTAATTAAAGTTGACTGTTTTAATAACCAAAAGCCACCAGAAAAGATGAGATCTGCCCAAAATGTTACTAACAAAGGGATTCATCTTTATCATGTTGAAAGCAGTTACTGGAAGAAATATATGTTTATAATGGAATGAGTTGACACTCCTTAAAAAAAATCATTTACATCACACAGGTTCATATCAATCACGTGTTCTTTATGTATGTTAGTCATGAAAACTTATCACCAACTCATGTGACTTCCATTGATGATCATGTTGAAACTAATATTTCTAGGCAAAATGAATGAAAATTTGACTGGGCATAACAAGAAGTGTATATTCTTCCTCTTTCTTTTTCTTCTTTTTTTTTTTTTAAAATGTGAATCAGACTTTAGTAACCTGGGATGCTTTTTGCTATTAGGCAGATGTATAGTTTCAGTTAGCCTAGAGAAGTGTTTCTTGAATATTACTGTCAGAATATAGAATTCTCAACTTAGAATAAGAACTCTGAACTTTTATTGAGTATTAAACAAAGACAATTGTTTTTAAAGCAAATCATATTATCTCTCTCTCTCTTCTTCCTCCCTTTTCTCCTACTCTCCTTCCCCCTGCATCTTTCTCCAGTTTTGTTCCCCTGACGTTCCCCCAACACGTCCACCCACTCCCACTTATGAAGGCACTAGGCAGGCTAGCAAGTCCACGGATGGAGAAGACAAGCCACCAGGAAATAAACTGCTAGTCTCCCCTCTTGCCAGTTCCCCTGATCTTTACCGTAATCATTTTGGAGCTTCCCAATACCTCCTCTTCCCCACTCCCGCTGACCCAGGCAGCCCATCCATTCTGGCTTCAGAAAGGGAAAACCCTCCCACCACTATTATGACCTGCTCACAGTGCCAAAAACTCAGATAATTTTTAGCCTCTGTCTGGTCTTCCTCTTAAGTTGACTAGGAGAGAAGCAGTGG
Source organism: Gorilla gorilla gorilla (assembly GCF_029281585.2). Taxonomy (NCBI): domain Eukaryota; kingdom Metazoa; phylum Chordata; class Mammalia; order Primates; family Hominidae; genus Gorilla; species Gorilla gorilla. Next base: position 139,059,636 of record NC_073227.2, read on the forward strand.
GGAAGGGCGGAAGGGACATAATGTGCCACCACCCGTCAAGCCCTATGGGGACCTATCTGGCCTCACTTTTTTTTTAACCTCTTCTTGAATTTTCATGACAATTATAGAACATCAGAGCAGTAAAGAATCTTAGATGATTGATGATGATGATTTCATGAACCAGCAAAATATATATAATATATATTCATATATATATCTTCTTTTTTAAGTTTTATTTTATTTTTAATTGACAAATAATAGTTGCATGTATTATGGGGTACAATGTGATGTAGTGATACATGTATACATTGTGGAATGATCAAATCAGGCTAATTAGCATATCCGTCACCTCAAATATTTATCATTTCTTTGTGACGAGAACATTTAAACTTCTTTTATTTAGCTATTTTGAAATATACAATACATTATTATCAACTATAGTACCCTGCTGTGCAGTAGAACATCAGAATTTTTTGGCCTCAACTTTCTATAGCAGTGGTTGTGAATCTTGACCACACATCAGAATTCCCTTTGGAATGTTTATAAATCCTGATGTCCAGGGTGAACCCCAGACCAATAATTAAATCAAGGCTGGGTACAAACTATGGTATTTCTTTTAAATAATCTTTCCTTTTGGGACCACTTTAACCTACTTTTATCCTCTCGGGCACCTGTTTCCACCAATAAGGAAGAAGAAAAATCAAATCTCATCATTTTTTGTAGCTTAACCATCGGCAAGCAATGTAGCCTTTCTGTGCCACAATTTCCTCATCTCTAAAATGAGGATTTTTTCATACCTACTGTTTAGGTTTTGAGGAACATTTGAAGAGATAATACTAGCAAAGCACTTGCAACTTTTCCTGGCCCATGGCAAGGGCTTGACACATGTAAGCTACATATGTGCTATGTCCAGCTAATGGCAAAGTTCATGCATAATGAATATTTTATCTCATTTTCATCTTTCAGAAACCTCCCTTAAAATATACAATTCCAAAATAAGGATTTTTTAATATCGCCTACTTAATAGATTTATCTAGAGCACACTAACTTCTATAAGCATGTCTGTGTTTAAAATTCCTAGAAAGGGCTTAAAATCAATTTAAAAATTAAGTGATTAAGCATATTTTAATAAAGATATTATTTAATAAAGATATTACCAGATATGTTATCTCTTTTAATATTAATTCGGTTGATAAAGTTTTATAATTCTCAGTTTATAGATTAAAAAAACTGATACTGAAAAATAAATTAATTGCAAAAGCATTATATAAAGAAGCCCAAAGTTAAATATAATTCTTTCCCTCTGTTAGGGGCATCATACTACTCCCCTGCGTCAGCCTGGATAAAAAGAACAGGCTGTCACTTAGTATTGTTGAAAATTGCAATGACTTTAATACAGGGTTGGTATGAAATAGAATCTCACTAAATCTAACCTTAATCCTTGAAAACATTGATAACAAACTATTCTTTTTTTTAAAGGGCCTAAGGAAAAGGATTACAGGAACACATCTGTAAGATAATGTGCAATGGGGGAAAGACTGGAAATGGAACCAGTCTGCTTATCAATAAACCTGAAGAATATATGGACTCCAAGTTTATTGTGTCTTTTCTAACAGATTCGTGATGAAACTGAATGCAGTGAGGTTCTTATAAAAGCAAATGGAGAATTTCTGAAACAGGTTCATTAAACAATTCTGAAGAGTAAACACCTTCACGAAGTTAAAAGACTCATCTCAGAAAGAACATAACGTCTGCTCTTTTGAGGGATATTTCATTATTTGACAACCTCAGTGAGAACATGTTTATAGTTTTGGATTACTTTAGGCACCTAGTGTTTCTAAATCGTCTATCATTCTTTTCTGTTTTTCAAAAGCAGAGATGGCCAGAGTCTCAACAAACTGTATCTTCAAGTCTTTGTGAAATTCTTTGCATGTGGCAGATTATTGGATATAGTTTCCTTTAACTAGCATATAAATCTGGTGTGTTTCAGATAAATGAACAGCAAAATGTGGTGGAATTACCATTTGGAACATTGTGAATGAAAAATTGTGCCTCTAGATTATGTAACAAATAACTATTTCCTAACCATTGGTCTTTGGATTTTTATAATCCTACTCACAAATGACTAGCTTCTCCTCTTGTATTTTGAAGCAGTGTGGGTGCTGGATTGATAAAAAAAAATGAAGGATGACCTTTCCTGAACAGAATTATGGATTTATGTCTGTATTAGTTCATTTTCACACTGCTACAAAGAACTGTTTGAGACTGGGTAATTTATAAAGGAAAGAGGTTTAATTGACTCACAGTTTCACGTGGCTGGGGAGGCCTCAGGAAACTTACAATCATGGGAGAAAGTGAAGGGGAAGCAAGGCACATCTTACATGGCATCAGGAGAGAGAGAGAGTGAGTGAGGGACTGCCAAACACTTTCAAACCATCAGATCTCGTGAGAGCTCACTCACTATCATGAGAACAGCATGGGGGAAACCACCCCCATGATCCAATCACCTCCCACCAGTTCCCTCCCTCAACATGTGAGGATTGCAATTTGAGATGAGATTTCAGTGGGGATGCAGAGCAAACCATATCAATATTTTATGTGATTCTACCTATAGATACTCCCCCTTCCTTCACCCTTCTTCCTTCATCCCGTTTAACAAAATTTACCTTCTTGAATTTCACCTTTTCAGGACATGTTATTTTTATCCTAGGAAATCTGTAATCATGACCAATGAGTGTCATTTAACCCCAAATATCTTGTTGCCTTTAATAGTATCTTCTGGAGAAAATTTTATTTAAGAAGCTCATATATGATGTTTACTAGGTGCCAGGCACTTCTTGAATCACCTTTTAAATATAATGACAGAACTCTGAGGTTACCCTTAGTTAAGATCCCCATTACAGGGGCACAAAGAGGTTAAGTGACTTCTCCAGGTCACATGGGTATGTATGATCAGAGCTGGGGTTCACATCTAAAGAGCCTGGAACCAGGGCTTGTGTTCTAAGCTCCTACACATGTCACTTTTGGGTCTAGTGTAGTTTGAACAGCCAGTTAAGACGGGAAGACAGCATCTCAACAAGAGCATGCTGGAGAGATTTTTGTGACCCCTTAAACCAAACCTGCTTTTCTTGTTCTGACATTAAGTATAATCTCAATTACTTAATGTCAAATCATTTTATTTGAAACCTTTATTTCCAGAACGAATAATTTAGGAAATAAAATAGAAGTAGGCTAGAAACATTTATAATTCTGCTTTCTGAAGGATGGTAATTTTCTATTTTCTTAGCAAGATTTTCCATGTCTTCTTGAAAACTATGGCATGATACCTTGTTTTTGAAGCAAAAACCTTCAAGCAGCTGACCATTTTTGAGAATTTTGTCATGCAGTTCAAGACATATCAGAGGTGAAATTATTAAGAGGTTATAAATCCAATGTGTTTTGCTGGCAGTCTAGATACTGATTTTCTACCTCCTCAGTAGCCCCTATTCCATTTCCTGCTCTGTGTTCCTGCTCCCACCACGTCGGCTCAGGTCCTTATTTTTGTCTCTTAGATAATTATATTGGCCCTGTAACTGGTCTCCTTGTTTCTGGTTTCACATTCCTTGAGTTCATGCTACAGAGAGCTGCCAGAGAGATTTTTCTAAATCACCTGTTATGTCACTGCTTAAAATACTTCAAAGGCTCCCCATCACTGTCATTGAGATAACCATAACATTGGTTTTATCTTATGTGCAGACATGGGTTAAGCACTTTAGGAATTATTTTGTTCCTAATATTCCTACAATCATTTTTTTTAACAGTGGACGAAACTGAGGCTTAGAGAAGTTAAGTAAAAAATTGAAGATCATATAGTTAGTAAATGGCAAAACCAGGACAGAAGCCAGTTTGATGACAAAGCCCATGCCCTTAGCTGCCACCCTGCAGTGAGGCTTGTTCACAGGCCGACGGCCCCGCTGTGGCACACGAAACTCTCTGTGATCTGGATGCTGACAAACTGTCCAGCCCCATCACCTGTCACCCTCCCAGAAGTGCATTTAGCTATTTGAAAATACCACAGTTCTCTCAAACACTGTTCCTCCCTGGTTGCTTCATCCCTGCTGTGTCCTTGGCTGGAATGCTTGTCCACCCCATCTCCTGGCACCTTCCCTAAAATGCTAGGAGAAATTTTACTTACCCTGGAAATCTCTGTTAAAGTCAGTTCTCTGAGAGGTTTGACTCAATTGTCTAGTCGGAGGGGAGCACTTGCTCTTCCATGTTGCTGTGATCACACACAGCTTTCACCTTGAGCTCCCACGTGCAGCCTGACGCTGAAGCTTTTGTTCACAAGTCTGTTTCCTCCATTAGACCAGTGGTAGCCAAAAGGTTTGACTGTGCCTCTTAAATTAAAACAATTTTGAGCATATCCCATATACAGGGTGTATGTACATATATATATAATATAGTATATATGTACATGTACTGATGGGCTAATATTTTATATACAGTATAAAACATCCCAAAAAGAAAACTTTAAAGCATGAGATAAAAGGTGAAATAAACAATAGTTTGAAACTATTTTTATTTTATTTTCTTGACAATACAAAATGTCTTTTTATTCTCACTGACCAGAACTTTTTTTTTAAGTGAGAACAATGTGATTGACAGACTTTTTCAGATTTTGAAAATCTTGATGTGACCCCATGGGGTACAATGATTCAAAGGTCTAGTGAAACTTTAATTTATTTCAGTTCTTGAGTTTAAAGACTGTCAAAGCTGAAATGATAATCTCTTAATATATGCAGGTGCACACTGAAGAAATGAATCATTACCTGATAATCATTTTTCATTTTCGTCAACAAATAATGCAACTATTTTTGTTGCAATTTGACCAGTAGATTTTCATTTTCTCTGATGTCTACCCTTTGTTCTTACAAACTAATTGGAATAGGCTACATTTGTATATTTGAGTATTAAACCCTGGCTGTACTTTTTTGTTTTGTTTTGTTTTGTTTTTGAGATGCAGCCTCGCTCTTGTCACCCAACATGGAGTGCAATGGTGCCATCTTGGCCCACTGCAACCTCTGCCTCCCAGGTTCAAGCGATTCTCCTGCCTCAGCCTCCTGAGTAGCTGGGATTACAGGCACCTGCCACCATCCCCAGCTAATTTTTGTAGTTTTAGTAGAGATGAGGTTTCACCATGTCGGCCAGGCTGGTCTGGAACTCCTGACTTTAGGGGATCTACCCACCTCAGCCTCCCAAAGTGCTGGGATTACAGGCATGAGCCACCGCACCCGGCCTGCTGTACTTTTTATTTGAAAAATATGAAATTGGGTTAGAAATTCTTCTTCCTAGTTAAATGTGCTATTATGATGTTTTAAAGAATAATAAATTTAAATAATTTCCAGCCCCAAATCACTTGACTATAGAAATATTTTCAAGAATTCTCTTTCATTTCTTTTTGAAAATTTGCTTTCAAAGCAATTCATGTTAGGGAATATATCATGCTTAGTATCCTAACATATATGTCAGGTGACCAGCAACTAAAAGCCACTCGTCATCACCGAAAACGTCAACAAATTTGGAACATCCATTTATCTGTTAAATAAAACTGAAATATCCTTAGGTTCCACAAGTATTTTAAGGATTTGCAAGAGAGACCATTGGAACCTCAGTGGTACAAATGTCTGTATGATATAAAAACTTTTCCTAGTCACTCCCTATATCATTGCTACATTTTAAAGATTCCAGTATGGTTTAAATGTGGGTTTCTATAAAATTAATCATGACCTCCTGTAGCATTTTTGCACTTCCATTATTTTGCTGCATGAACTTGCCTACAAGTAATGCACTGAATGAATTTGATTTAAGGCACCTTTGTAATCTTACCCTAGAATCTCTATCTATCTATCTATCTATCTATCTATCTATCTATCTATCTATCTATCTATCTATAGATATTTGTCAGTTCCTGCTAAAGCCAAGTACTTTATCAATGATTATCAGTGTACACAGTTTTTCTACAAAATATTCATTCTCTTGAATTAAAGACTTCATATACTTTTGAGAACTTATCTCCAGTATCTTTCTTTCTTGGATCCCCAAAGAAGTGACTTTTTATTTCAGTATTGAAATATAATTTTGAAAATGCCATAAGCCGAGATGTACCAGCAACATATATTTTTTTTATCCAACCATACAGGAAACTTCCTCCAATATGTAGTTTGTTTTAGTATTATTTATACTAATTTTCTGATATATTTTTCTTTGCATCTTCAACAGTACTTGCAAAAAAATACATTTTGGTTTGTTGCCATATTGTATTATTTTAGCCACTTTTAATTTGTACCCATGATGATCTTTCTAAACATTATGCTTGGCTTAAATTCTGTTAAGTTTTAAATTGAGTATTGCCTGACTTCAACCCTTGTTGAAAAAACAAATCCAGAAGTTTTTGCTGCTCAGATGTTAGTTTTTAAATAACTTCCTAATCCCAATTGCTTCACAGTAACACTAACTAAACTAACATCAGAAGACACAATAAGGCAAAGTTCCTCGGTCACATATTCCAAATAACCCATATTCCAAATTATCTTCTTGATAATTTTGAATATTTTCTCTACCTGTCACATAGGATTAAGCAGTAATGGTATTAATATCACAATATGATGAAAAGTATCCATAGGAGCACAGGCGAAGAGTCAGCTCTGCTGTATTCTTGTTTTTCTGTTGTGCTTGAAATGTGTTATCTTTAATTATTAACTTCCTTTCAGACATATTTTAATAGGAATCATTTTGTGAGAGTCAATTTCCTTGAAACTAGATAATTATATGGAAATTCACTTAATCAGGCACAGTAAAACATAATATATTGCAAAATACTGAAAGAGAATGAATTGACGAGAAACCCTCCACCCTGCTGGGAGGTGGGTCCCCTTTTTGGTGAGGTCACCAAAGCACTGTGGGAAGTACATAATTGTCTGTCTGGCCCACAGACCAGACTGGACCAGGATACCACTGTAAATCCACATAGTAAAGTAGATTCAATGTTAGTTAGTGCTCATTTCCTTTTCATTTTGTAGATGAAAATAAATGTAGATAAGAATCCAGTGGGCTTGTTAGATAGTTGGGGGAAGAGCCTTCCAGGCACGGGGTTCTAAAGGTACAGGAGCCCTGAGACAGAAGTGTGCTTGGTATGGTCAAGGAACAGTAAATGTGCCAATGTAGCTGGCACATATTTCCATGACAAATTATTATGAGAAGTCCAGTCTTTCACAGTGATAAAAATGAAAAACTCTCTCTCCTGGGAACTCTGGCCATGTGGTTATTTTCCCATCATTAAATGACTAACGCACAGGTCCTTTAAGAACAACTTTGCAATGTGGTCTTCGAATTTCCTTTTCATCCATTTCGGCTTCTCATGATGTAGCAGCCTACTGACCAGTCTCTAGAGCACCTGTATTTGTCCATTTTCACACTGCCGATAAAGACATACCTGAGACTAAGTAATTTATAAAGAAAAAGAGCTTTAATGAACTCACAGTTCCACGTGGCTGGAAAGGCCTCACAATCATGGTGGAAGGAAAATGGCAGCAGACGACAGAGAATGAGAGCCAAGCAAAAGGGATTTCCCCTTATAAAACCATCAGATCTGGTGAGACTTACTTATTCACTACCAGGAGAATAGTATGGGGGAAACCGCCCCCATGATTTAATTTTCTCCCACTGGGTCCCTCCCATAACATGTGGGAATTATGGGAGCTACAATTCTAGATGAGATTTGGGTGGGGACACAGCCAAACCATGTCAAACACTTATTTAAGTGAATAATCACTACAACCTCTTATGTAACAATTCTGATAAAAATAATATTAAAGTAATCTTTTCTCTTCCTCTGAAATGTATTCTCCCTGTGAGACAAGAGGAATTTAAGGAGTGTCGAGGAGAATTTTAATACCTAGATCCTGTTTAGATATGTACTAGATCACTTAGTACTTAGAAAACATTCAAGAGTTTAAAAATTATTATTAACATGTTTAACCTTGACACCACACCTAGAGCAAAGAAGAGTTTTGCTGTATTTTCTAATGTGTCTTAATTTCAATTCTCCTTAAAAAAATAGATAATCCTATTTGGATATTGTTTGGAAACTAACCCATGGAAAGGATAAAAATATTTCAGTGCTGGTTAAGACTTACTGTGTAACTTTAAAGACATTTTTCAGAGCTTTAGTTTCCTCATCTGTAGAATAAGGTACTATGTAATGAAATTGCTGCCTTTGTAGATAAAAAAATATTGGAATATTACTTAGTTTTATAGGTGAGAAATCTGAGACCCAAAGAGTCAGTTAATAACATAACTTAGAAGGCTTTTTAAATACTGTATATTAAGATGATTTCCTTGAAACTAGATAATTATATGGAAATTCACTTAATCAGGCACAGTAAAACATAATATATTGTAAAATGCTGAAAGAGAATGAGCTCATGAGAAAGCTTCTTTCTCTTTCTGTGTACCTGGCACACAGTAATCATGCAGTAAAGGGGTTTGTCGTTAGTATTGTTATTCTAGTTAAAGGAGGAAGTAACTGTCTTCTAAACAAGTTTTATTTATTCAAAAATTAAGAAAAGCAGTAGTCCAATTCACTGAACTCCAGATATACAATAAAATTAAGAGCACAAAAGCCAGATGGAACAACTTGCGATGATGCTTTTACCCAGTGCAAGTTTTCATTTTTGATAAATATGACATTTCAGAAAATGTTTGCAGTATCAGTTACTAATCAAGATTACTTTGTTATGCAGTTTAATCAGTTTAAGAGAAGGGATCCTAAAATTATGTATTTTATTTGGCCAAATAAAATCAAATGATTGTCCCACTTAAAAATGGTACAATTTTTTTTTTTAAACGGAATCTCACTCTGTCACCAGGCTGGAGTGCAGTGGCGTGATCTCGGCTCACTGCAACCTCTGACTCCCTGGTTCAAGCGATTCTCCTGCCTCAGCCTCCCGAGTGGCTGGGATTTACAGGCACATGCCACCATGCCCAGCTAATTTTTGTATTTTCAGTAGTTTCAACAAGGGGTTTCACCATGTTGGCCAAGATGGTCTTGATCTCCTGACCTCGTGATCCGCCCACCTCAGCCTCCCAAAGTGCTAGGATTACAGGCATGAGCCACCGTGCCCCGCCAATGGTACAGATTTTTAAAAGGAAATACCTCAAGCTGTAATTAATTGCGTATAATTCTATTGAGCTCTATTTAGAGCAAATGGACTTTCTTTCAATGTATTAGTCTTTGTGCCTCAGTTTCCTCATTTGTAACATGGGGCTAGTCAGAACCCTCATTTCCAAGGAGTGTTTTCAGGTTAGAAATTATACATTCAAATCACTTAGTACTTAGAAAACATTCAAGAGTTTAAAAATTATTATTAGCATGTTTGCGGTTATTCTAATTTTATCTAACTAACTTTTACGAAATTAAGGCATATCTGCTGTCTTCTATTCAGTGATTTTTGAGACCCGGATGTCATTGGAAGGGCTCCTGTAGTCCTTGGAGTCCCACCTTGTGAAGTGGCATTTAATAGTTTTAGAATGCTGCCTCACATTTGCTGAATAACCTATTGCCCTTTAATTGGAAACAGCATATGGAAATCATCACGAAGAGAAGAAATCATTTCAAGCACTTTGAAAATATAAAAGAAAATAAATTGTCCTTGGTAAGTAAATATAGGACACTGATCTCTGAATAGTCAGGAAAATTCTGTGCCAGGGCCTTTGGCAAAGGCTAATGAGGATTTTGTTCCCTCCCCCACCTCCACCCCCACATGCTTGTCTTCTAAATTACAAGACCTTATTACTATATAAGGCTGCTTTTTCTAAGTAAATGATAATACATTCAACTCCTTGGAGTTTTTAGCTTTTCAAACAGTGGTGAGTTATTTTCATCAGTCAAGATCAAGCTAAAATGAAAAACAAAATCTGTGAGAGTCGGATAATACCATAGAAGTTACCTTTATTTTTTTTCTTTCATGAAAAACATAGCAGTTTCCATTGGATGGTGCTCAGCATGACTGCTATTAGATTGACTTGTGTAAATATTATATTACATTTATCGGTTGCTGTAGGGAGTCAAAATGCAGTGATCCATTTTCAGGTCTCCAGTATTTTGGCTGCTGGCCTGCCAGATGGGGAAATGTTGATCAGAACAATTTTATCTCAGTGCAGAGCTGTGGTCAGGGAGAGGAAGTTCATTACTCCATCCTACCCCCATGCTACAATGACCAGATAGCTCCATGTTGACTAGGTTACTGTGGGTCCCTTCAGCTGCGGACACAGGACTGAGAGTAGACACAAATTCAATTAAGGATCCCATCATCTTATTTATTCCATTATGTTCTTCATGATATCCAATTACCCTGACTCTCTGTTTCTCTTTCTTATTTGAGCTGGAAAATTCCTTCTTCTCTCTATTCACTGCTCCCATTCTCTTAATTGCCATTCTTTCTTTATCTAGATTTTTGAAGTCTCTTCTCCCTGTAGCTTCCTAAGCAAATTGAGACATTGAACCTAATATTGCCTTACCTGCAGAAGAAACAGAAGTGATACCTGATGTGTGTGTGTGCGTGTGTGTGTGTGTCTGTGAGAGAGAGAGAACACAGGAAGTCCGGCATAAATCTGTCTTAATTGATTTTCATGGAACTGTAACAACATAGTATGGAAAGTTATTTCACCTTTATAGACATTGTGTGATTTTCCAGGAGTGCGTTTCAACAGTCCAGCACATCTCTCATAGAAAAATCCCTTTTCAGGTTTGTAAGATCCTTTACTTCCTTTCATTGTACTTATCCTCCTCCCTTTCCCTGGCCAGCCACACAACTTCCTTATCAGACAAGCTTGTTTTGTCTAGTGAGGCTGCTCTCATGTTCTCCTGAATGTGTCATCCTCATTTGTCACCCGAGTCTCGAATTCTCACATGGGCTCAGTGTCCTGGAGCCACGGTGGCAAGGGAGACTGCAGTCATTGGAATCCTTTCCTATTTGATACTTAGATATTATTGTTTTGATATAGCTAATGTTATGATATAGGGGCTTGTTCCTCACTGGTATTTCTAGTTAAATGATTTGCATTTTTTTGCACTTATATTGTCACTCTGCTCTTTGAAAGTAGGAACCACATCTTTTCATAGTTCTTGGCATTTTCCAAAATAATGCTTTCAAGATGAATGATTAACATATGCCACATACATGTATAACTAGATACTTAAGGCAGGCTGATATACCTGTTGAAAGGTTGTTGAATAAATGAATGAATGACTGTACATCTTTCATTGTTAGTTCAAGAGTGGCAGCCATTGAAAAGCCTGATTTTGCTGAGGTTTTGCTTTTTTTAAAAAAAATAAGCAACTTATGTAAAGAGTGATTAGAAGAGTGATATATATGTTGTACATGTGTGTGTTCAGATTTTTAATGTAATAGTATGTAGTAACAAGATGCAAATCCAAGAGCTTCAGTGGAAAGACTGTTGATTGAACTGAGAATCAGGAGACCTGAATTCGAGGTATGAGTCTAATTTCTCTTACCTCCATTACCTTAACTATATCACTGACACTAACTGGCTCTCAGTTGCTCTATTTATAAAACAAAAAATTTGGAGTTGATGATTTTAAGGTTCTTTTTGGTTAGAGCTATTTTAAATCAAGACAATAATGAGAGAAAGAAAATGCCCATGAATGGTCATATTGTCTCAGTGAATTTGAAAAATAAGGAAGTGTTTTCTGGAAAGGATAATTATTTATACAGTATTGTTTGGGGATTTTATTTGAATTTCTCCAAATTATAATTTGTATCTTTGTTTGAAAAAGAGAAAAGCTCTCAAAATGCTACCAATTTAATGTGTACCTTACTAGATCTTTTTTTATGCCTAAAATGGTATTTTAGCAAATTACTATTGAATTCAGCCTTTTCCAGTGCAGCTCCTTTTTAATTATTTTATTATTTTTATTTTTCTTAGGAAACAGTTTGCCCAGGCTGGACTGTAGTGGCACCATCATAGCTCACTGCAGCCTCCAACTCCAAGTGTTCCTCCCACCTCAGCCTCCTAAGTAGCTAGGACCACAGGTGTGTGCCACCACACCCAGCTAATTTTTTTTTTTCTATTTTTTGTAGAGACAGGGTTTTGCTTTGTTGCCAAGGCTGGTCTTGAAATCCTAGTTTCAAGCTATCCTCCCACCTCAACCTTCCGAAGTGCTGGATTACAGGTGTGAGACACTGAGCCTGGCCCTTTTGAAAAATAAATGCTTAATTATTTTCTTTTCCTTATAACTTTTTAAAATAATGAAGCAGTTTCCCCACCATACGAAAATGTAATCAATATGTTTTTTAAAAAACGTCATTAACAGTGCATGGATTTAAACACAATTGATGTTTTTATAAATCTAACTTCTTTACTCAAACTTTGGATCCAATATGATTTATAGCTTTTACGTTTTGTTTCCCTTCCTCCACTAGAAACCCCAAAGAAACAACTGATACAGACCATCTTGTAGAGTTAAAACCATTCATTTCCATTATTAAAACTGCTACAATACTCTGACTTAGCTGTCTACTTCTATGAAGCATTCAAATTTGATGGAAATGGGAGAAGAGAGGATATGTTTGACATTGTTAATCTATTCCTTAAACCCCTCATTTGGGTAAATATGTCAAAGAGTAAAAGGAGTCATTGGTATACTTGGACTTGATTAGTATAGTGCCACATCTTAAAATGCACTGTTTCAATCAAATCATGGCTGTGTCCTACAAATGACTTCTTTACAGTCTATACTGTAAACCCCTAAAATTAAACTAGAATTGAAAATGGCTTTAATTTTTGGAATATAAAAATGACACATTGTCAGTATAAAAGTAATTCAAACATTACAGAAAAGGATAAAAATAAAGTAAAAACTATACCAGCCAGAAATACCACATTATTAACACTTTGGGGAGAAACTTTTCAGACCCCTCTGTACACACAGCAACTCACAATCACTCTTACCTTCCATTCCATGAAAAGGAATGGTACTTAATGTGCTTTCTTATTAAATGACACATCATGGACATCTTTCCATGTCCATGAATACTGATTTACATCATAATTTTTAATGGCTGTGTAGTATTACATTATATAGATTGACCGTTATTGACTTAACTAATTCCCTATTGAACATGTAGGTTATTTCTAATTTTTAACCATTATAGATAGTGCTGAGATGAATACTTTTGTATACGTAAAAGATATTTATGCACTTTTCTGATCATCCCTCTAGAATAAATTCCTAAATGTGGAGTTGCTTAGTATGACAATATGATAAATGATGGCTTTCTTAAAATTATTTCCTTTCTTTTATTTTATATTTTTGTAAAAATTAAGAATATGTGAATTAATTTGAAGGCTGTTTTACACATAAAGAGAACTTTTCTTATCATGTACTTATTACTCATTATATTGGCCAATACAGATTTCTTTTGGCTGATAAAATAAGTATATGTCAATGTCAAATAATCTAGGTAACATACTTCCATTTCTAAACATTTTAAAATATTAATAGTGATTTGGTACTTTAAAAAATGACTTGAAAAAATTTTTGATAGAAGAAAATTCTCACATTTCAGTTCGATTAGATTTCCAGATCGTTTCAGGATAAAAAACATTCGTAAGTATGATCAATGTTCTAAAAGCAATGGGCAGGAAGGTATTAAAGCTTAGGAAGTCTGGGTTTGCAGCTTTTCATGGAATTATCAAGACAGGATAAATCAAATAAAAAAATCTATCCTAAAAAATAATTAAATTCTGGTATCTCTCTTTTGGGAGATACGTGAAAATAGGTTGTGCACATGATAAAGCCTTATAGAACAGGAGTTATAAATGCCGTCATACCACTGCCCTACTAAGGTTATAGGGTCCGTTTCAAGAGGCCATTGAAATTTGGATCGTGTAATTAATTTTTTGTTCTAATTCACAAAAGTATTATAAAAACCTTTATTTTGTTTTTAATATAGTTTACAGAATTTAGTTTTAATATTGCTTAAAGGTTCCTGACCTATCTGGTTGTTAGAAAAAGGAACTAAATAATTTGTTTTTTAAAAGATTGGGCCCCCGTAACATAAAGCCATAGAGGAATGGCCATCTTCTGATCCATTGTTCAATTATCTGGCACTGCAGATGTACCCCTCAACATGCCCAGCAGCCTGACCTGGAGTCCAGATTCATGGGAGTGACTCTGCAATGAAATATGGACACATGGCTCATATGTACCCTCGAACATCCTTGTGACATTAACAAAAAATACCTGTGATTGCAAATTCACACTGAGGGATGCCTAGTATAGAGGATAAAGCTCCTTTCAGGGTTGTGAAACATACGGGGGATGAGAACTGACATACAGGTAGACATCTATTCCATTTACATGGCTCTTAATTGAGTTTTGTCTTGGTAATAGGGCTGGTCCTGAGTAAGCCTAGGCTAAAAAGATGTCCCTGGGGGTATTGACCTACAGGAGTTGATACGTTTGGGGGTGTGGGAGAGGGGAGAGCTTGTGTGAAATATGAAGATGCCTGTTCCCTGGACTTGCCCAGGGACACTCCAGTGGAGAGAGAGGACGTGGGAACTTAGGAACTGTTTTCCATTAAACTCAGGACACTAATTGTGCCAGAGTCCAGGTGCTAATGTGGGACACAGCACTGTGGAAGGGTGTTTTCCCACTCTTTTTTCTCATACATAGACAGCTTTGATAGTGGCAGACGCAGAATGAATTGTGGGCCCTGCTCACGCTTGGGAAGGCTGGAGCAGAGGATGTCAGTGAACTTATTCCTGTGCATGGAGGAGCAGAGGGAGATGCTGCATCTGCTGCCGGGGCTCTTGAGCCAGCAAACTTGCAATTATTAGTGTCCTGGGAGCATTGCCATTACACTTATATCTGTGTAATTTCCAGGGCCCAGCCTGAGTCCATATCTCTGACTCTTGACAGAAGTTGGTATCCACATACCAAAGGTTATCTATAAACTAAAATAATTACAAATGAGACGACACTGCAGTTGTACAGTGGCATTTACTGATCATTCACAATGCGTTCCTGATCTCTTCCATTTGTTGAAAACAGATGACCTGAACATAATTCCACCCCCTTCCCCATTATTTTTTGTTTTCCATTTCCAACGTCTGTTTTACTATGACCTCCAAATCATTCATCTAGCTCAAGTATTGACGGTTCACCAGTCCCTTCTGGGTTGTTGTGTTCAATCTTAGATTTCTGTCTTTGCAGCAACTCATGTGGCTATTTCTCACTGTTGTTTTCTCTTTAAAGATTGTTCCAGGTGCAGAGTTTGACATGATGCTTCTCCTCTCCTAAACCCTGACTTGTAGCCTCCTTGTGACAGGAGACATTATGTAAAAAAGATGTCAGTGGAGAATGAAGGGAGAATGAGATCAGTCAACTTTGTTTTTCCTTTCTGTGCTGTGATTGTTTTTCCCTCTCTCTTAATTTGCTTTTGACCTTGCATAGCACGCCTATACTCATATCTGAAGGAGGTGCGTTGCACCGGGAATTTCCATTTTTACAGCTTTCAAAATTCCCTTAATCTTTATGAGCCCAAATGTTTAGAAGTTACTTGTTTAATTATGTGTGTGTGTGTGTTTATGAGAAATATGGTGCACTTAAGTATTGCAAATTTCTGCTAATTGATAGGATAGACAGGGAAAATCAGTGTGCTGATTTCCAAACAAAGAGAAGAGTGCTTTTAGGGACTAGTGGCTTCAGAGAATTTTCACCAACTACCTTCACATTTCATAGAAAAGCTATATTGTTTAAAACTTTAGCATGTGGGTGGATGAGTGTGTGTTTGTGTGTGTGTGTGAGTGTGCAGTCCAATTCAATAGTTCATTCTGAGCTAGGTTAAAAAGAACACAGCACCAGAACAAATTCTTGTTTCTTATTTATGTACCCAACTACTTCTCTTTTTTATTTTTTTTGAGAATCATCCTTTAAAGTCCAGTTGTTTTCATGACTCCTCTCCCAACAAAACATGAGTACTTTATTTTCTAAAAATGTCAATGCCTTGTGCACTCGGTGCTTAATGATATAGTGTTAATTTATTTTGACTTGTCACAAGTGTATGTACTTTTCCCCATAGAAAATGGCGAGTCTCCTAGAGACAGGAAATATACTTTACATTTCTTTTGTCTGATGATTTCTCGCACATAAAAGATCTTTAATAAGTATCTAAGAGATCTATCCTGGATTTTCCTATTTATTGTCTGTCCCTTAGTCCTTGGATGAAGCAAAGATAAAAAATTTTTGGTTTAAGAAAATCTAATTGGTATGAGGATGAAATGTTGAAGCTGATGCATCTTTGAGTTGAGATATCAAATCATTTTATGCTATGCCTAGGTCCATTACCAGGGATAATTGGGAATTGCCTGCATTATAACTGCATGAACTGCCTTGGTTATCTATTAATATGGATCAGTCACAAGGAATTTCTCTGCTCCTCTCTTATAAACTCCAGATGTACGTCTGAGATTAATTCAATCTTTGCTTTCCCCGATTCACCATTTGTTTTTCTATTCAATCTAGTCACCTTTCAAGCAGCTGGAGTGGAAATACCAGAATGTTCATCTCTGATGCCTGATCCTTTCGTTCTTTCTTTTGTTGTTTTATTTTCTTTGTGCATGCATAAAAGTTTCTTGGCATGTTCCCATGATAGTATTAAAAACTCTATAGTCTCTATAGTTTGCATGAATTCTCTGTGTAAGAGTCAAAGGAAAACTATGCATGAAAGATCATAGGGAAGGTTTTGCTATCTCACCATCATGGGAAGAAATAAGAGATACCAACATTTAGAAGCTCTTTAGATCATTAATTCTAGGAGTTGAGATGAGACATGAACTAAAAATTATTTTGTTTACAAATCCCATTTTCATTCAGCAACTCCCCCGCTCCAAACACACAGACTTATACAGTAAAGATAAATTTCCCTAAAGGCACAGAGATGAATGACGGGTTAAGCCAATTGACAGGATCAAGTCTAGGTGCAAAATAACATTGACTGAAGAATGCCAATGAGTGAAAATTATGGAAAGCATTAATGGGCTCACAAAATCTTAGACTTTGAAAGAGATATCTCTTTTGATATAACCTGCTTCTAGATAGAGGACTTCTTTTTACATCATCACTGATAAATAAACCACTAGCCTTTAAAAAATTAGTTCTGATCACGAGATGCAATGAAATCTAAAGAATTAATTGTTGGTCATCATTAAACAAAGAAATTTGTTTGTTTGTTAGAGGCAGGATCTCACTCTGGTTGCCCAGGCCAGAGTGCAGTAGAGTGACTATGGCTCACTGCACCTCAACTTCCTGGGCTCGAGTGAGCTTCCCATTTCAGCCTCCCCAGTAGCTGGGACTACAGGTGCATGCCACCAGGCCCAGCTAATTTTTGTATTTTTAGTAGACACAGGGTTTCACCATGTTGTCCAGGCTGGTCTCAAACTCCTGGACTCAAGTAATCCACCTGTTTCAGCCTCCTAAATTGCTGGGATTATAGGCATGAGCCATGGTGCCTGGCCAAAAGGAAAAAATTGTTTAAAAATTTAGGTAAAATCTTCCTCCTTATAATTTCTTATTGATTTAAGTTCTGCCTTTAGTAAAAACTTGACTGTCTACTCCTTGTTTCTATGACAGCTGTTCAAATAAAGACTTTTCTATAAATTCTAATCATTTTTTCCCTCTAATTATCCTTCCAGTGGAACTTATCTACCTGAAAGCCCTAGCTAGAACAGTACATGCAAAATCCACATTTAATTTAAATAATTATTTTTTAAGGTAGTACCAACTAGAGAGTAGTTCAGAAAAAAACAGGACTTTAGGGTTTTAGTTGGGCAAGCTCAGTATAATTAGCATTGAGACTCAGCAGTTATAAAACAATCTCAGGCATAATTAATAGAAAAACGTTTAGCTAAACACATGGTTATTATTTTTCTTTGTAGCTTCAACTTCACTGTAAGAATTATTTTTTCATGTAATTTTCCAAGTTGGGTCTATGACTATTAGAAGAGTTATTTCAAGGCAAAATCAACCATACTTCCCAGGTTTATGGATTCCAACTAATTGTTAGCATTAGCTTTTGATATTCATTTTAATTCAGTAAGCATATACTTACTGTTTGCTTTGTGCAACAGTACTATGCTAGGTTCTAGGGTGAATAAGACATTATCCTTGCTCTTAAGAAATTTTCATGGAAAAGGCAGATTTATAACTATTATACAAGATGACAAGGCTTTAAAGAGAGGAATATATTAATATAATGTATTATGAAATACAAATCATGAAAAAATTAATTCTGCATAGTATCATCAGGGAGCAATAAAGAGAAGTGTTAACATTCAAACTAGACCCTGATGTCTGAATTGGACAGAGAACTTCCAGACCTAGGGAGTACCTGGAGCAATGACACAGAAGGCTTGCAAGATCATGGCATGTCAATGAATGGCAAGAAGTCTGTAGAGACTAGACTTTTTCAAGAACATTTCAGCTCTGGTGTTACAGTTTCAGTTACAGTATTGTGAGAAAGGTCAGTGAATTATGTATAAAACAGAATTCAAATAGCTAGAATTCAAAATGCTCATCTTGAGCCTTCTTTCATTTATTGTTTTGTGTGTGTGTGTGTGTGTGTGTGTGCAGCATAAAAACTCATTGGTGTGTTCCTGTAATAACATTCAAGCTCTACACTCATTTTCCATAGTTTGTGTGAGGTCTTTGTGTCAGGGTCAAAGGAAAACCTTGTGAGAAAAGCCATAATGAAGATCTTGCTACCTCACCATCATGGAAAGGGTTAAAAGATACTTTTACAACTTCTGAGTTTATTAACTCAAAGAACCGGGTTTAAAAGTCTCTGTCTTCTTCCTTTCAAATGCATCATCTTATTCATTAAAAATTGTTTCTCCCAAATTCTTATTAAAGATTTCTAAAGAGGGAGATGACATTATCTGATGCATACTTGGGTAGATGACTGATGGCAATGTGGAAATGGATCAAAGGGTGGAGCTTGGAGAATGGTGATTACCATACACCATGTGAGAAATAATAGGATTCTAGATCATGCCCATAGCACCAGGGCTGAAAAGGAAGAAACACAGACAAATTAGAAGGATATAGGATATGGATGGTGGGGTCAGGAGAGGAGTGGACAGTAATTTGATTGTTTCATCTTGGATGACAAAGGGATGGATGTTGGATTTATTGAGAGATTGTATTAGAGGGTGATGAGCAATTATAGAAAAAAATAAATTTAATTTTAAATAAATTGAATTTAAGTTATCTATAGAGCATACAGAAGGAGCTTTTTAATGCAGAATTAAGAGTATCAGTCTGGGCTCAGGAGAATGGCCAGGGCTAGAGGAAATCTAGGGATAATAGCTGAAATACATGAAGCAAGAAGCCAAGAGAACAGAGTATGTACAGAAAATTGGAGAAGACCAATAATTAAAGTATGGACAGAGAAAGAAGAGTCAATGGAAAAAAGTTAAAATAAGTCACTAGAAAGATAGAAAGAGGATAAGTATTTCTGGTAAGTTTAAAAAGGAGAGTATTTCAAGGAATTAGTTATTAGTGACAGATATTGTGGGTTCAATGAAGAGGTTGGTAAGAAGACCACACATTTGATATCTAGGAGGGTTTTTTGTGATATTTCTCAATAAAATGATAGGGATGGAAGCCACATAATAGTTGGCTGAGAAATGAGAATTAGAAGACAGCAAGTGGAGACATAGAGTCTAAATAATTATATTTAAAGTTTGGCAGTAAAGGAAAGACAGCAAATAAAATGTAATTGGTGAGAAAACAGGAAGAGTGAAGATGGCACCTACTTGAGGGAAAAGATGGCCCAGGAAAGTGTTTCTTAGAATATTGGTAGGAGAGGGAGAAAGACTGAGTAAGACAGGGTAGTTACTCTTGTAGCAAAACTAGTGGAGTTGGAAAGGATTAGAATTCACTGAAGTTTGTGCTTAATATGTTTATGTTTTATATACTTCATTTTGATATTTGGAAGTATTTATTATATAATGAAAAATACTAGATGCAAAAAAGTTCTACAAAAAAAAAACAGAAAAATCAATGAATAAGGTCATTGTCTGAAAGCCTTCTAAAGCATTTGAGCCATAGATCATGAATTTTTAGTTATTTAAATTTATTTTTAAATTTTACTTTGGATAACAGGAATACGAGAGCTGAAAAATTATAATTCTTAGTTCATAGCACACTTCTTAAATTATTTCTAATAATATCATAAACATATGTAATACCAACTCCCCAAACAAAAACTAAGATAATACCTGATGTCTGACATTAACGACCTCAACTCCAATATTATCACCCTGCCTCTCCCCACCCGAGGTAACTGTCATTCTGAATTCTATTCCATTACTTACCTTTCTTTTTATATAGTTTTATTGAATATTTACACATTCCTAGAAAGTAGATATTTTTATTTTAGTTGGTTTTAGCTTTTTTAAAAGGGTACCATGCTGTATGTAATCTTCGGGACTTGTTTTTCCAGTTAAGATATTACCACTAGGATTTATCCATATGGCTGTAACTCTGGTTAATTTATTTTTTCTAATGTGTAATATTTCATTGTGTGAGTATCCCACAGTTCGCTCACCATTCTCTTGTTGATGGGCATCTGGGTTGCTCCAGGTTTTTGCTATTGTGAACACGTGTTACTAGAACATGTTTCCTGTTGTACATGGGCAAAGACTTCTTTTAGTTGTATACCCAGGAATGGAATTGCTGGGTCATAGGTTTGTAAATGATCATGCTTAGGAGAAAATGCCAAACTCTTGTTCAAGCTGATGCATGATTTTACATTTCCACCAACAATGTAAAAGGCATCCTGCGGCTCTATAACTTCTTAATGCTTCATTTTATTAGACTTTTTATTTATTTATTTATTTTTTGCCATTTTGCTAGATATAAAATGGTACCTCATTGTGGTCTTGATTTCTATTTCCATGACTACCAAGTAAATTAAATATCTCTTCATACATTTATTGGCTGTGTGTTCTTTAGAACATTTTTACATTAAATTGTTTGTGTTATTGATTAGTACAAGTACTTCATATAATTTTCATATTACGCTTTGTTCATTGTACATATGGTGAATGACCTTTCTATATTATAACCCATATTTTCATGTTATTTAAGGTTTCTTTTGATGAATAACAATTTTAATATGTCAAACTTAGGGTTTTTTGGGGTTTTTTTTTGAGACAGAATCTTGCTCTGTCATCCAGGCTGGAGTGCAGTGATACAATCTTAGCTCACTGCAGCCTCAACCTGCTGGGCTCAAGTGATCCTCTCACCTCAGTCTCCTGAGTAGCTGGGAATAAAGGCACGCACCACCATGCCCAGCTGATTTTTGTATTTTTTGTAGAAACGGGGTCTCACCATGTTGGCCAGGCTGGTCTCGACCTCCTGGGCTCAAGTGATCCACCCCCCTCAGCCTCCCAAAATGCTGAGACTACAGGGGTGAGTCACAGAGCCTGGCCTATTTTTTTCTTTTATAGTTAATGGTTTCGGGTTTTGTTAGAGAAATCTTCTGCTACTCCAAGTCTAAGAAATATAAACCTATTACTTACTATTAGATCTTGAGTTTTAAAATTATTATTTTAAAATGTTTTTTAAAAATGTTTTACTATATATTTTTATAATAAACTTTTTATTCTTAGATATAATGCTGTTTTTGAAGTTTCAGAGCATTTCTGCTTTCTTTTTCTTCTTCCTCTTCCTCTTTTTTTTTTCTAGAAACAGGGTCTTACTCTGTCCCCCGGGCTGGAGTGCAGTGATGCAGTCATAGCTCACTGCAGCCTTGAACTCCTTGGTTCAAGTAATCCTTCCACTTCAGCCTCTTAAGTAGCAAGGGCTACAAAGATGCGTCACCATGCCTGGCTAATATTTTTTTATTTTTTAGTAGAGACAGAGTCTTGCTCTGTTGTTCAGGCTGGTCTCCAGCCCCTTGCCACAAGTAATCCTCTTGCCTCAGCCTCTCAAAGTGTTGGGATTACAGGCCTGAGCCACCGTGCCCCGCCCTTCTGCTGTTTTCAAAAAATTTGTTTTAATCATCTTGGAGATGTAAAGTCATTTGATTAAAACACAAAGAAACAGGCCAGGCACAGTGGCTCACGCCTGAAATTCCAGCACTTTGGGAGGCCGAGGCTGGTGGATCACCTGACGTCAGGAGTTCGAGACCAGCCTGGCCAACATGATGAAACCCCGTCTCTACTAAAAATACAAAAAGATAGCTGGGTGTGGTGGCGAGCGGCTGTAATCCCAGCTACTCGGGAGGCTGACAGGAGAATCGCTTGAACCCAGGAGGCAGAGTTTGCAGTGAGCCAAGATCGCACCATTGGACTCTAGCCTGGGTAATAAGAGTGAAACTCCATCTCGAACAAAAAACAAACCAACCAACAAACAAAAAAAAAACAAAGAAACAAACAACAAAAAAGAAACAAACAAAAGAAACTCACCTTAAATTCAGAGAATTCAACCATGGTAATCTCTTGAATGAATAATAGTGTCAGAGTTTTGTGATTTAATAGATGAAAATCTAGCTTTTTAATTTTTGAATTCTTCATCTGTAGCTTTGCTGTTAGAAATAGAAACAATTTAGTCAAAACCAAAACGTGGTTTCATGCTATGTAAATACATGTGCATATATGAATATGTTTGTCCCTTATTATATGTGACTTCCAGGCAGCAATGCTAATACAATATTTCAATCTGTAAGAACGATTTTGTGTTACTAAATAGGCATCATCATTTATGCTTTTGAAAAGAGATTTTTTATTATGCCATGAGTCATTTCTCTAGTCCATTCTGAGACACTGATAAAAAAGATTTGTGATAGAAATACTTTGGTATAATGTAAGGAGAATAACATGATTGCAAAATATTGGAAAAATAGCTAAATATATAGTAGCAGGCCCTATATACTAAATTTTTACATTCTGTCACTTTCAAATTCAAAGAACAAAAAAGTTAGAAGTACAAACTGAATTGGCAGTTTTCCCATCAAATTGTTGAGTTAGGTAGAAGAGAAAGTAAGTGAAGAGTGCCTGCTGCATGAGCTCACCTTTAGCAATCCTTCCCATTCAGCTTTTTATACAAATTCTTTGCCATACAAATTCCACACTATAAAAATTTTCTAGAAACTGAAAGTTCTTTTTTTAAACTTTAAAAAATCCATTTTTTAAACAATGTTTGCCAACATATAATTCCAAACTGAAACCAGATGTCTTAATGTTTGCTGAAAAAAGTTCTTTTATTTTATCATTTCACATGTACCCAGGTGTGTATATTTATATAATTTGTTTATATGTAATAGATTATGGTATATGAAAAACATTAAACAAACCTACAGATGTGTTTGGCTAAGTGGTTCATCCAATAGGTAATGTATTTTACACATTATTTCGTAGTATTCTGTTCGTTGGTTGTTGAGACTATGTTCAAATAGAAATGGAAAGGGGTTTATCACTAGAAACAGGTTTGATTTCCTTAAAAGGCAGTTGTTTCTTTTTTCCTTTGCTTCTCTGGAGAATTGGCTGCAAACTGGGAATAGTTCTCCTCTGACTCATTTGCAGAGCAGCACTAGAGCATATAGAATTCAGATAAAATTAAAATGAAACATTCTAATTTGATGATGTGGAACAAGAGAGTAGTTTCTAAAAGAAAATTTTACAGATTGCATTTACTTAAATCTGCTTTGCAGATAAAGTAAGTTGTTCCTTAAAAACAACTTAGTCCAAACATCGGGATAAGATTTTCATTTGCCTTTCAAACTCAATATTGCTAGTTTGCCAGAAGACATGACATACACAGTTATATTAGGTAGCAATAATTTAATTCTTCATCAAGTATTTTGAAGGTAATGCAATGACTATTTTAGATTTCCAAGTCCATCAAAATACAGATTAAAAAGTTTTAAAATGTTTTTAAAAATATTATTAATTGTACCAACCAGACAGAATATGCTAAAATTAGGACTATTATAAAACTAAATATACATTTTAAAAATTCTATGGCAGCACCAGCAGAAATGTTCTTTGCCATTTTTAGCATGGTGTTCCTAATGAATATATGCTTTGAATACAGACACTGACTCACTCATGTGCACAAGTATTCAAAAATACTCATTGAACATTTAATCAAAAAGGCTTGCTTATTG
This sequence comes from Gorilla gorilla gorilla, assembly GCF_029281585.2. Taxonomy (NCBI): domain Eukaryota; kingdom Metazoa; phylum Chordata; class Mammalia; order Primates; family Hominidae; genus Gorilla; species Gorilla gorilla. Next base: position 139,083,851 of record NC_073227.2, read on the forward strand.
AATACTTACATAATATGAGGGAGAGCAAATATTAGGCATTAATATGACAGGAAGCGCTAGTCGATCATTGCACTCATTCTTCTGAGCCTGGATTGAGCCTCCCTGTCTCTCAAGCTTGTTTCCTTGTCAGTCATTTGGAATTGATGAGAATTGGACTTTGAGCTGAAACCTCTTTGTAGTCACTGTACTTAGCCATACTCCCCTCTCACAATTTGGCTACTTTTTGCATACCGAAGTAATTGAATGAAAAAATAAAAGTTTATTCATCTAGGTATCAACTTTTAAAGCTGTTTTGATGTCAGTAAACATCAGTTAAGGGCATACCATAAATCAAACTGGGCTCTAGGGATGCCAGGATGAATATTATAAAGTTCTTCTCTTCAAAAAGCTTACATATTATAGAGGGAGTCAAATATGTGACCCAATTAGTGTAATATGATTTTGCAAGTGTTATTGTAGAAGATGGTATAGGGGACAGTGGAGGCACAAAAGAGGATGGAGAGAGATCGGAAAGTTTTCTAGAAGGTGGAATATATAGCTCGAAATATGAGAAGTTGTCTGTCAGGATGGAGGAGAGGATCACAGAAAGTGTTCGAGGCAACAGCCTTAAGGCATAAACCAGCACGATCTGTTAAAGAGACTGAGTGCAGGAGTTGGCTACAACCAGAGGCTCACTATGCAGCAAACAAGATGTAGTGGAGGGTTAGGCAGGAGCCTCCTCATTCAGGGACTTGTGATCCCTGCTAAGAAGCTGGAATTTGATAATGGCAATGGGAATCCACCACAGATATTTGAATAATGGGAATAATATGATAACTGATGGAGAAATTATTGGACGGATGAGAGACTGAAGGCTGGGAGAGCAGTTATAAAATTATCGTTTTAGTATAGGTGGCAGAAATTAGTGGTAGAGAAGAGGAGATAGATACCATTGATGCAAAATAATTGGATCCTGTAGGATAAGGTGGTTGAAGAGTTGTGGGAGGCAATGAAGGAGAAAGAGGAATCTGGGATGACTTGGGTGTTTGAGCAGAATTTAGAGTCATTTGTGACAACAGCGACTATAGGAGAAGGAATAAGTATGTAAGAAAGATAAGGAGTTTACTTTTATGTATTTTTAGAGTGAGTTTGCTGAAGGACAGCCAGGGTGCCTAGTAAGCAATTTTATATAAGAACTCAGAGCTCAGGAAAAGGGAAGGACTAGAACTCATCTGTGTACAGCTGGTGGTTGAAGTCATTGCAGTGGGTGAGATCACCCATGTCATAAAAAACAACTTTTATCTAAGTGATTCGACTGTGCACGTATTAGAGTAAATACAAGAACACTTGGCACCCACAGTAGGCACAGCACCAGATACTTGTTCTGTCTTGGACAGAACTCTAAGAACAAAATAATCCACCATGGAACAGAGGAAAGGCAATAATTTTCTGTCTTTCTCTAAATTGTAAAGTAATTTAACCATCAAAAGAACTCTTTGTAGTTTGAGTGTAATGTAAGAAATATGTATTCCATACCCCGGATTTATTAAAATTGCATATTGGAACAATTTTGCTGAGGTTAAAATAAATCTTAAAACAAATAAATATTTTCACAGTACACATATAAAATCATTTTTTTTTGGACACCAATCATATAATAACCAGGCAGTAGGTGGGCAAACTGGCCAAATCAAGAATGATGTCTGGCTGGGGAAGATTGTTATTAAGATCCACCTGATTTCTTTTCTTTTTTCTTTTTTTTTTCTTGTTAGAGAGAGGGTCTAGCTCTGTCACCTATGCTTGAGTGCAGTGGTGCCATCATAGCTCACTGTGATGTCAGACTCCTGGGATCTGGAATCAAGTGATCCTCCCGCCTCAGCTTCCCTAGTAGCTGGGACTACAAGCGCGCATCAACACGCATGGCTATTTTTTACTTTTATTTTGTAGAGACAGAGTCTCGCTGTGTTGTCCAGGCTGGTCTTGAACTCCTGGCCTCAACAGATCCTCCCACCTTGGGCTCCCAAAGTGCTGATATCACAGGTGTGAGCCACCACACCTGGCCCAACCTGAGTTCTTTACCTAGTCCTTAAATGTTGGTATTCTGTAGGGTTTCATGGTCAGTCCACTGTCTTCTCACTCTACATGCTATCCCTTAGAGATTGTTTCATTCTCATAAGTACTACTACCATCATTATATTCATGATACCATCTATATCTTTAGTCTGGATCTTGCCTTCAAACCCATCTTCGACACAACAGCCAGGCTGACGTATCTAGAACATCTATCTGCCCATGCCACTGTCTTGATTAAAATCATTTGGAAGCTACACAGAGTGGTTTGTGCCTATAATTTCATCTACTTGGGAGGCTGAGGTGGGAGAATCACTTAAGACCAGGACTTTGAGCCCAGCCTGGGAAACATAGTAAGACTCCATCTCTAAAATAAAATAATAATAATAATTAAAAAACCCTTCGATGCTTCCCCACTCCCTCCATAGCAAAGCCAAAGCTCTTTAATTTGGAAAAATAGATCCTTTATTAATGATGTCTTGTCTAATTCTCCGCCTTATCTTTCTGTTGCCACTTAAGCTTTAAATTCCTACAACATCAAGTTGCTTACAGTTACTTTTCATATGCACACACACACACACACACACACATACTCTTTTTTGACATCTTGTTTTCATTCTTGCTTCTCCCTCAATATGCAGTCCTCTCCCTCTTCCACTTGATTAACTTTTGTCACCTCTCCAGATAGCCATTCTTGGCCCTAAATTAATTACCTCATCTCAGTGTTTTTATAATACTCTGTGCATATCTTTGTCACTTAACACATTATTTCACAATTATCTTTTTATAGGACTGTTTTCTTCATTACTGGGAGTACCTTGAGGGTTGGGACTGTATCCTGTTCATCTTTATATCCTTAGTGACTAGCATGGGCTTATAAATGGTTAAATAAATGAGGAGGGAGTGAATGTCAAAGGCAAGCTTGCATAAAAAATGCCTCCTTGTACTTGAGTGTAATTTTTTAGCCCTTGAGTAATTCCAGTGAACCATGTGTAGATTTGTTACTCTGGAGTTGTTTCTGTTACCCTTTTTAATTATCGGATTCTAATCAGGTGTTGTCTAAAGTAGATGTACGTCTGCATGATAGGGTTATTTCTTTCCCTGAAGAAATCCTTCAGGTTTACAGAAAGAAAAAAGTTGGCTTTCTGTAATATAAGAATACGTATTGTAAAAATATAAGGCATACAGGTAGATGATTCCTTTTGGTAGTAAAATGTATTTGTGGTGCTCCTTACTTTATCCTTCTAAATAATTCCCTGAGGAAACTCTAATAGTTTACTTACTAGCTTGATGGTGTAGTCAAATAGGTTTTGCTCTCCACTCTTTTTTTTTTTGAGCCCTCTTTTCTACCTGCATATTCACAGGATGTAGATATTTGCTACTTATATATTCTACTGGAACCTACATGTTTATAAAAAGGGACACTTATCATCTTTGTTCATGTAACCAAAGAGGGTTAAGGTAACAGCCTTTTTTTTTTTTTAGAAGATCAACTGGCATTTTCTGATTTCTGTTAGTTGTGAATATAAGGCTTTTATTATAATGGGATAGAGAGACTTAGTGTTGTCTTAAATTTTAAACTCCAGGGAGAAGTGTCTGGTATTTTTCACATTACATTTAGAGATCCCAGACAGATATTCGGCTCCAGTCTGTTAAAAAATAAAATCTTTTTATTAGAGTATCATCCATATAGTATAGTTTAGCCATATTTGGACTAGCTGGACTTATCTATAAATATATCTTTAGTTATACATCTGTACTTATAGGACAAAGTAAATCTTTAAAATAAGATAATGAATTCCATGGATATCTATTAAAGGAACTGTGGTTTCTTGCATATATTTTGGAAAACAAAATATTCTCTGCCATACACACAACATGATGGCAGCTTCAGAAAATTGGTGTTTCCTGGCAGAGTCATGGAATCGACCTAAATGCCCATCAACAGTAGATTGGATAAAGAAAATGTGGTACATATACACCATGGAATACCATGTAGCCATAAAAAAGAACAAGATCATGACCTTTTCAGCCACATGGATGGAGCTGGAAGCCATAATCCTAAGCAAACTCATGCAGGAACAGAAAACCAAATGTCACATGTTCCCACTTATAAGTGGGAGCTAAACATTGAGTACACATGAACACAAAGAAGGAAACAGCAGACACCATGGCCTATTTGAGGATGGATTGGGGAGGAGAGAGAGAATCAAAAAACTACCTATCAGGTACTATGCTTATTACCTGGGTGATGAAATAATCTGTACACCAAACCTCCATGACATGCAATTTACCCATATAACAAACCTGCACATGTACACCTGAACCCAAAATAAGTTAAAAAAAAAATAGAAAATTGGTGTTTCTGCCATATTGCACAAGTAACATACAATTTAAGAACCCAAATATTGAACTTTGAGTTTGCTTCCTAGTTTGAAATACAAACAAGATATTAGCTGACCTGTATCATCTCTTCTAGAATATAGATCCTGGCTGTTGAGTCCAGCTGAGAAAATGCCTGCAGAATACAGATCTACTTGGGAGAGATATTGGCTCTTAACATTGCTGTAGCCTTTGTGCTACCCCTATATTGAAACTCCTTCTCAGCTTCCAGGACCACTCTTACGGAAAAATTCTTGCATGAGGAAAGGACAGACATTTCAATAGACTGCACTCAAAAAAAAAAAAAAAAAACCTGAGTTCATGTGGCAACATGTTTTTTAAGAAAGTCTTGAATGAATTGTTATTCTAAGTTTCAGTTAATGATGATCTCAGCTGGAATAATTTGCACTTTTATGTAATTTGTGTTTCAATACATATGTAGTTGACAGGAGCTGTCTAGATACATCAGATTTACACATCTGTCAATAAATCAAAGATTTAAATGTGAAAGGCAGTACACAAGTGCTCCATGTGGGTGTATAGCATTCCCCAGCAGACTAAAGACCAGCAAGTCAATACAAAGTTACAGACATATCAAAAAGCAATCTCTTATGTTATAGGTATATCCTTATTCCAGGACTGTACATGTCTGCAGAAATCCTTTGCCCATTTTTCCTGAACATGGGAATCTACAATTGGCAGGAAAGGGTCAAATGTTAACAGTATATTTTAAATGCAAAATACAGAAACTTTTAATTTGGTGTTGGCCATTGCCTTTTAGTTGTTATCATTAGAGATGAACAAAATTATGAGCATTCTGAGTAACAATGTGGCCCTTCAGAGGGTGGAAATATTTCCCCAAACATGCATTCTGTACATTGGCAACACAGAAGTTACTAGGGGACTCAGAGCAAAGAAGCCCAAGCCCTTGGTCAGTGTGGTTGGATGGTCATGGATGCTGGCATTTCCTCTCCTACCTCTGCCCACATATGCCCATCTTTTCAGACACTTGACAGACACTTGGCCTTTGGCCCTATCCTGAGATATATGGCACATTTCCTATGTGGACGTGCTAGAGGGCTGTAGAATCTCCAAAATGATATGGAGAAATTTTCTTTCCAATTGTCTTCTCTGACCAGGCAAAGCTCAGTATTTGGAAACTGGACAATCTATCCTGCTGGTATATCTGCTGTTTTAAAGGAAGATTTTTCTTTAGGCCACTCTATAGGCAATGAAGCAACTCCTCTTTAATTCTATTTCTGTCAGTCTCTCAGTTGCAAAAGCCCAAATAGTGTGCATTTGAGTTGAATAGCTAACATACTACTGGTTTATAGAAAATTATTCTACACATTTTTGCCCTAGGCACATAAAGTCTATCACATCACCTCCGTAGCTGCAGTACTGCAACCACTAAATTCTTGGAGTGAAGGATAGGCTTGTTTTCCTTGCATGGGATGTGCACAGAAATGCACCATTAATTTCATTGTGGGGCAAGATGTAGCACTTTGCTAGAATCTGTGTTTGCAGTTTAATTATTTTGGTGGAGTGCACCGAAGTTTTAAGAATGTGATCATTTCAGTGCCATGGTTATTCAAAAAAATGTGTTTTAGGGAGACGTGAGGATGGCACATATCCCTAACATAAGAGAACCCAAGAAAATATAATTTTATTACCTGGACTGACTAACATGTGAAGCCTTTCGATGTGATTTGCTACCTAGGCTCACCAGCCAGTAATATGCCAGTTTTAAACCAGATGGCTGTTGGCCTCAAAAGCCCAGCTGACTTGGAAGTAACACGTTGTCATTTTTTTTTTCTATCTCCAAATCCCACTCCAGTTGCATGTTTTTCTAGTCATAGTTTATTATCGTCACCTATGTCTCAGGCTCTCCACCTTAGTACAAGCCCCAGGTCTGCAGACTTTGTGATCTTTGTCATTGTTTCCCCCTTGTCCTTCAAGACTGGTCTGTAAGGACAGAGGCCTAGGTATCTTGAGCTCTGCAGCTTTCCCAGAACAACATTCATTACCTTTAGACTTATTAAAATCTAATCCTAATAGGGTTCCTGAAGTAGTTGTATTCAATTATTAAAATCAGCGGGTCAGTTTAATTCTGTCCCCAGTATATTTTTAAGAAAAGGAAATGGGAACTATTTTAAGGATAAACAAGTGATGTATGCCTTCCTGCACAAACTTATGGGTGGGGTGTGTAATTATAATTCTGCTCGGTGAGTTTGGATAACAATTACAGATAGCCCAGTATAGAGTTGGTGCTCTGAAATCTCAGTGTGACAATTCCCCAACCTTGACATTTCAGAAATTTCCAGATATTTAAAATAAACATCTAAGAAGTACCATGATTTTTGCTAGGTACTGGGCAAACAAAGATAAATTAGACATGGATCCTGCCTCCAAAATGTGCACAGTAGTCGGTGGGAGGGCAGTAGATTATCCACCAGGCAGATGAGTAGGAGAAATATGGTTGCAGGAGATGGAGCATGCCAATTTGCAGTGACAAAGGTGTAGCATGGAGTGTTTGCAGAAATGTAAGCACTTCCATGTGAATGGAGAACGCAACTGGGGATTATAGGAGGTGTGCTGGAGAGGCAGGCAGAGGCCAGATTAGGTAGGCTATTGCAAGCAATGATACAACTCTTCCTCCTGTGAGTAGGTGATAGGGAGCTATTCAAAGCATTAGCAAAAATGAATTTTTTTCACATAATTCTTGAGTCCTGGTGAGAGAGGAAAAATACTTTTTATATATGTATGGAGCTGCTGGGAAGCTATTTCAACAGTGGAATATAAAGATGTGAATTATGACAGCTGGAGTGGGCTGAGGTAAATAGGACATTGTTAAGAAATGTTTAAGTAATGCAGTAGAAAGGTTCTGATGATCAGTTAGAGGTAAGGAAAAGAATAATAAAGGTGATTAAATATTCTTTCTGCCATGGTTAAATGGTAATGGCACATAATTAAAAGGTAATATATTGCACTTCCTGGAGTTGTATGGTGCAAATCTATACAAAAACACACAGCAACCCTGAGAGCTGGGTTGCAGTTTGGTCTCTGAACTTTCTATCAGTTAAAGCAAAGAAAAGAATATGATCAGTTAAAAGAGGCACCTTGTTAAATGGTGTAATGAAACAAAAACTGAAAATGCTGTAAGTTATAAAATGTAAAAATGTAGATTATGATTATTATAGTCAAATAGGCTTTTCTCTAGAGGAGCAGGGTGCTGTTGTCCGGCTCCCTTAAGTCTGTCAAATCCCCACAGTACACAAGCAGATCCCCTTCTTCCAGACCTTTCATCCACAGGGAATGAGAATGCTTCTACTCTATGCGGGATGCCACTTGGTTAACGGGATACTGAAGCAGCATTGATTTATCCTGTATTGGTCCCTGCGTAGGGCACCCCTGCTCATCAACTGAAATCTATTTCTTAGAGGCAAACTCAGGGAGACACTGAGCTGTCCTCCTGTATCACCTTCACTCTTCTTCTGGAGTCTTCTCCCTCTCCTTTTTTCTTTTCAAGCAACACCCAAAACTTTCATGCAAGTTAACTGTCTTGGTCTGTCTTGCTAGTTTGGCCAACATGCACAGCTTTGCCTGGATCCTAGCAGGTTCTGGGCAGAGAGGCAAGATGAAATTTCTGCCATGGATATTTTCTGCATTAAAAAAATCCATAATTTGACATTATTCAGGTATTCACTCTTCATTTCCTTCATTCACTGTAGCTGCTGAATTCTCTTTATTTTTTATTATTGATAAGACATAATGTTAGGATCAAAAAGGGCCCTAAAGATGACCTTGACCAGTCCTGTACTTTGACAGATGAGGAAACTGAGGCCTAGAAAAGTAAAGTGAATCATTAAAGGCTATACAACCGGGTGGTATCTGAACCGAGTCTAAAGTGCAAGTCCTCTGACTCTCAGACAAGTCTTTCTTCCATTACCATGCTGTTTCCCAGGGCTTTCTTGAAATTGCATGTAAGAAAGAGAGAGAAAGAGGTATGTGCTTGAGTTTCAAAACTTTGGAGAGTGTTGAATATTTAATGTCCTGACTACAGAGTTTGCAAATGCTGTGCTGCTACCTAGTAATTGTTATTAAACAATGAGATAGATAGATAGATAGATATAGATAGATAGATAGATAGATAGATAGATAGATAGATAGATAGATATCATTTGAATTTTTATAAAATTTACCTGTGCTATCAACTTTGGAAAAATGCATTCTGCCTGTATGTGTTGTACTGGCATTATACAGAAATTGGTCAGGAAACTGTGTTGATCTACACAGATTAAGCTTTGCCTTTATAATGGAAATGTATTAAATATGTACATTTGTGAATACTTCTTGAACTCCATCCTGGGAGGAGGAGGTTGTCTGCAGGGTACTCAGGATCTGCAGAGGCCAGGCTGCTTGGCTCCCATCACAGGAGGTTTGCTAGGCAACCCAGAAGGAGCTTTCAAACAAGCCTAGATATTCCTGCCTGGCCTGCTGCCATTCTCCAAGAAGGCAAGTAGGCACAATAAATTAGAACTGGACGGTAACAGTTCACATGTTGCCCTTTAAGAAGTGTTGATATTTTATGGCAAGAGGTTTGTTTGTACAGAACTAATCAGTCCATGTAGGAGTTTATTAGCTAATTGGTCAGAATCAAAACTTATAAAAAGCATTTGGAAAACAGTCATCTGTGATTACACTGAAGGAAAAAACCCTTAGATGAAGTCAGAAATGTTGATCCTTGAGAAAGCTTGCCAACCTGCATATAAATTTGTGTGGGAAGAAATAAATTTAAAATAAGTCCTTCTATACTAAACTTTAAAACTTCTCCATGCAAGGAAAAAAAAAAACCAGATGGCATAGGTTTTATGAGGTCATAACTAATACTTTGAGACTTGAAATTCCAGACCAGTTCCAGTGGCACCCACATATTTGCAGTAACATTTATGTAGAAAGATTAGACATTACCAAAAGTCTCAGGCCATCCCCATGCAGATACAAAAAGATGCTTTTTCTTTAACCCTCTTTTATTTACTCCTTTATTTTATAAATGCCTGGTGAAGGAGGTTAGCCTGTTTATTAGAGTGAATCAAAATGCTTAAACCTAGTTATCTTGGGATACTGTGAGACAAAGTTTGATTATGTTGTATTTTTGTATTTGTATACTGATATATAAATACCTATGTGGTAAGATGTAAAGCAGCTTCAGAAGCCTTGGGTAATAAATTGTTTCTTGTTCATGAACTAAGCCACAATCCACAGCCATGTACTTTTTGTCCCATACTTGCTTGATTGTAGTACTTATAATCTTGTAATAGACACACTTGTTTAATTAACAGTTTTCCATAGAAGTTTGTGAGCTCTGTGAGGAAGGAACTGTCTATTTAATTCACTGTTTCTTTGCCAGCATTTAGGAAAGTACCTGGTCCTTGGCCACATAAAGAAAAAAAAAAGAAAAAGGAAGGAAGATGTATAGAAAGAGATAAAGGAAAAAAAGGTAGGAAGGATGGAGGAAAGAAACGTAAATGGGAAAAAGGAAAGGATGGAGGGAAAGAGAGAAAGGAAGAGAAAGAAGAGGAAGTGGAAGAGCAGAAGCAAATAATAATCATAGTAATAAAGCCAGTTTAGTGGCTACTTTTTATTTGCCATAAAAATAAGGAACTGGCCAATTCTTTGGATCTTTTCAAATGGAATGTTTCTAAGTTTGCATGAGTAACTGAGTTGTATGTATCTCTAAATTTATATCAACATAAAGAATTCTGAGTATCCTATAAGAAAATCATATAGCCTCTTAAAGTTTTAAAACCATAAGGCTTCTAATCTCATTTTGACTATTTATTTAGAAAAAAATAAAAAAAAATTTTTGCTACATTTTCCTAAGTAAAGTGAAGAGCTGTCTTTTAGTTTTTAATAGAAGAACTTGTACTTCATTTATTCTTCAGTGGAATCCCACCCCTCACTTTAGCCAAATGATTTCTCCAAATCCTCATTTTTTTTTGTTGTACAAATAGAGTCGCTCAATTATCTCCCAAGGCTCTATAAAATCGAAATAACTTTTTCCTAAGCTAATTATTATGGAAAGTTCCAAAAAGTACATGTGTACATTTTCTAATAAAAATATACAGTGATTATCATAGATCGATTGGTCTGGTTTAAGTCAAATTCCATTAATCAAAACCTTCAATCAACTGATTTATCGTGGATGCATACATTTGGTTTCTAATTTATTTATTGTCTACATTCTGCTTTTAGAAGAAAAGGGAAAAGGACCAATAAGCAGGTGGTTAGTATTAATTTAGTAAATAAAAACTACATCTTCAATATTATATTGTTGGAATAGATGGTTATAATGATAAACGTCTTTAAATTAATGTTCATAATAATGGCCAGATAGAACTCTAACTAAGAATTTACAGATAATCTGCTGTTTAAATAACACTGTATTAGGTACTCAAGCAGAGATAATATAGATGTGCCATATATGTTAGCAATAATGAAACTTCTGAGCATTTATTATGTGCCAGGTATAATGCTAATGCTTTATCTACACTTGCCTCGTTTAATCCTCACGAAAGTCCTGTGAGAATTGTTTTTCCATTTTACAGACCTAGAAGCTAAGAGAGAAATAAAGCAACTTGTAAAAGATCACAGTTAGAATTTTAACATAAATTTGATTCTGACTTCTTGTCAGTTGTTCTAGTTATCGTATTTTAGTACTTTTTACCATCTTCTTCATTGCTTCCTTCCCACCCTTACTTAAACTGTGTGGTGCATACGTCTGTATAGCATTTGCATATTGTATGGGAATAATTTGCAGCTTAAAAAAAACTTTGCCTTTTTTATGAGAACACAAGCTCTTTGAAGTCATGGTACAGGGTTTTTCCTATTTGCAGCAAAGGGCCTAGGGCAGTGACTGTAATCTAGCAGAATTCAGCAAATGTTTGTGGAATAAATGAGGGGTTCTATCTGGGTGTATTTCCTCCATTAGATTACAAATAGCATATGCTGGGTGAGGTGGCTCATGCCTGTAATCCCAGCACTTTGGGAGCCCAAAGTGGAAGGATTGCTTGAGCCCAGGAGTTCAAGACCAGCCTGGGGAACATAGGGAGACCCCATATCTACAAAAAAAAAAAAAAAATTAGCCAGGCATTGTGGCACAGCTGTAGCCCCAGCTACTTGGGAAGCTGAGGTGGGTGGATCACTTGAGCCCAGAAGGTTGAGGCTGCAGTGAGCCATGTTAGTGCCACTGCACTCCAGCCTGGGCATCACAACACCACCTTGCCTCAAAAAAAAAAAAAAAAAAAAAAAGATAAGTACCTTGAGGAGAGGGAAATATCTCACTTGTGAATTCTTTACCCACAGGGATGACTCAGATTAAGATTTATTGAATTGAATTAAGGATTTAAATGAGTGCTATACAATAAACATTATATTAAGTTATATTTATTATGTTAACTGAGATGTGAAAATACTATCATATCTTAGATACATGTTCAATAAAGATAGATAAAATACCTTACAGGACTTTTCAATGAAAAAAGAATACAGTTTGTTGGATTCTCACAATAAAGCTCAGAAATTAAGGATTCATAAGTAAAAAAAAATTCATGATTGAGGGGTCTACGACTTGTCCACATTCACAGAGCTATAAGTAGGAGAGCTGGGATGAGAACCTAGGTCTCTGACTATTAGTTTGGGTGCTTGCTATGATATTTAAACTATTATACTACTGACATTTCAATTTGTGAAAACAATTCCCCAAATATCTAGAGTTATTATGCTATTATTGTTTTTAATATTTACTGAAAAATTACAAATTGATAGGTTCTTTTGTGAAAAAATTTATACAGTATAGCCATGATGTGCTCCCAAGGAGCTTTACTCCTCCAGGAAATGCAGGGAAAACCAATCCTGTGTTGAAATAAATCCATAGCACTCCTTTTCTTTATAATCTAAACTGTATAAAGAACTTATCTCTGCTCTATAGATCAGGAATACCCTGGAGTAAGCGAGGCATAGAAAATTATGTAAGCAAATCAGTGGGATCCCAGATTCTCAGAAACCAGCTCCACACCCAATCCATTACTACCTACCTGTATACAATTAATCTCTTTCCATTCCTTTGGCTAAATTGAATCAAGAGCTCTTTGGTTGGGATTGCCAATAAATGCCTCAGGCTTTTATGGAATGCCTAGTATAGGGGCTGCCTTATACATAATAAAAAAAATCAGTAAATGTTTGTCTATTTCCTGGGTGAAAACTACGTCAGTCAGTAATTTGAATTTGGTGAGTTACAGTTTTTGTTCTGAATACCGTCACTGCTTCAAATTTCTACTTGTTTTAAACTCTGTTCATATTACTCATTTTGCAAGCTGTGAATCTAGCATAATGAAGTATAAGCAGTGTACCTGCTGCTATAAGTAAGCCATTGGATTTTGTGGTCATCCACATACTTGTCATCTTTTCTCTCAGAAGGCATCTTTTTTTCTGACTGAAATAGGATCATTTCCAAGCGGTCTTCTATTCATATATTTCTTACTATTTATAAGAATTTTCACTTTGAGGATCCCAGGATGTTCAAAAATAGATGAGAGCATTTTCTTTAGCCTACCTGTATTCTGAGATAGAGGCACCACTGACCCCACAAGAAGTAAGGCACCATTTAAGGTGGAATTCAAAAGAAGATACCAGGTTAGAAAAATAAGTCCTCTGAAAAGCTTCCCACCCTTTCCTTCAGAGTTACAGCAGAGTTTTGAGCTTGTAAACTTGTTTGCATCTGACATGTTATTGTTAATAAAATATTTTATCCTATGAAAGTAAGCATCTTGAAATAATTTATCTTCTGCTAGTTATAAACTTAAATTGCTCAGACTGGTTCTGATTTACATTGGCCAACAAATACCTAGATTTAATATTTTGTAGATAATCGATTTTTTTATCCTGGTTAAACAAGAGGCCTTCATAGAAACTGAGCACAGACTAAATTTATGGTTCATGTTAGGCAGAAAATGGTTTTCTCTATGTCAACATTAAGTTGAAACATAAGAACACCTGTGTAAGAATTTGTTTTCTGTAATTTCAAACTGATAACCTTAAATAACCATTGTTAATAAAACTGATAGAAAAGTGGTCGATAGTTCGTTGGGATCATTGTATTGAAACAAGAACCTGTCTTTGTGGAGTGTCCCTTACAAATCTTCCAAGGACTATGTGTGGTCCCTACAACAAAATTTCTCACTTCTCTGTAGCTGTACGAATCTTGCCCATGAATAGCAATGCTGCGAGGAAACATGAACTGTAACATGCTCCACCCTGAAAATTCACAATTTTATTTTAATACCAGAACTTGCTAAAAATCCATTTTTCTAGGAGGAGCACTAAGAAAAAGGCCATAAAAATAAATAATGTTCAAGGAGGAAAGACAAGTGAAAATATTTTATGTCAATGATGAAAAAGGAAATAAGTTCGGGGTTTTCTTAAATTATTTGAATTCATTTCAAAGGAAAGCCTTAAGTTTCCTTTACAAATATGCTGGCAAAGTAATATTTATTATAGGTTTCCAAAGTTGGACTATATCAAATTCAATAAGGAACAAGGTAGAACTTTAAGTCATGTTATTTAGGGTAGTGCATCCTGGAATTTTTATTGCAGTGCCATATATAGGAAATGAAAATATTTCTACAGCATTTTGGGCAAACAGGCAAGGCTGCTCCTGACCAGAGGCTACTGATGTGGGGTCTTAGTCTGCCTCTGGCCCTGGCCAGATGCCCTGAGGACTGAGGGAAAACATCAATACCTTCAGCATATCAATTGGCCACAAGTCAGCAGCCAGGAAAGTTCTATCCTGGAGACAAGGTTGATATTACTATTTAGCCTCAGTATATGTTTGTAGTTTTCACTTTTTATTTTTAATCACATATAAACATAGATAAGTAAGGATGGTAACTTTTGAATCCAGCTAAGGATGACTTATTAATATGTGTCAAAACCCAAATTCTATAGAACCAAGGTTAAGGAGGATTGAAAAACAACATACAGAATAGTTTATGGGTCTTATAGTTCTAGTGTTGAGAAGTTACCAAAACCTTAATCAAATCAAGAAATTATTTAAGCAGTTAATATAATCTGTTCACACGGTCATTAACACTGTAGGATTTCTAAATTGGTCATAGCTGCTTTTTTGTTGTTGTTGTTGTTGTTGTTGTTGTTGTTTTGGACAGTAACCTTGCAAGGAGAAAAAAAGGATTGAGTTTATACATGTAGGATGAAAAGTTTCTATAAAACTGCTTTAGATCTTTAAATTCTTATTAATTTTTCAGTTGCAATGCTAGTTAACGTGGTTTATTCTGAAAGAGATACTGATGGTTATAGAGACCAGTTTTTTGGATAAACTAGGATTTACGTGATTCAGAGATCAGTTTTAGCGAGATCTCTTGATTGCTATATAGACCCTTGTATGCAGACTGCAGCTGGTCTCTTTTCACTTTCTGAGAATGGGATACTACTTTACACATAATTGGATAAGAATCAGGAATAATTTATTTGCATGTGTGAAAAATACACTCGAACGGCTTAAATCAAAAGGAGACTCCACTGACCTGTGTAATTGAAAAGTCCATTGGGACACCTGGCTTAGAAAAGGCTGGATCTACTAGTCTCGTGATGTGATCAGGTCCAGGTCTTTCTCTCTTCAGTTCTTTGCTTGGTTTCCTTGTTGCTGACTTCATTCTAGGCAAGATCTCTCCTGTGGTTCTAAGATGACTACCAGTTATTGTAGAGACTACATACTTCTCAATGCATAACTCATGGGAAGAAAGCATATTAGTCCCAGAATTCTCAAGACATCAGAACTGGATTAAATTACATGCTCACCCCAACCCAATCACTGTAGCCAGAGAAATGAAATGCACCAAATACTTATCCTAGCTTCAAACCCCTTCCCACCACTCCACAATGCGATGCCAGTGAACTACACAAGTCATCAAATGGAAATTTATGGCTTTTAGAATGGTGAGAATGGATACTGGAGACATAATCAACTCTACAATGGAATCTTAGAAATAGAATGAGACTTTGGAATCTTCAGCCAAATGCTTACTGACTGATCAAACTTTATAAAACATTAAGCAAAAATGGTCATTTAGTCTCTGAAGATACCACTCATGCCAATGAACCAGCTACTACCTTCTGAGACTGTTTGATTTTTGAACTGTTCAATTTGGCAAGGCCTGTCTTATATTGAACATGAATTTGCTTCCCATTGTCCTTTATTCATCGGTGTTTATTTTGCCCTTTTTAGCCACAGAAAGTAAATTCAATCCTTCCACATTACAGCTTTTCTAGTATATATTAAAATATTAATAGTTAAGATAGTTATCCTAAGCTGCTTTCTCCAGGCTCAATATCCCCCACTCTTTCATCTGTTCTTAATATTAAAAGGTTTAGAATACCCTCACTATTTTGGCCACTCTTCTTTGTATAAATTCTAGTTAATCAATTCCAAACTCAGACACACAGTTCCATGATACGGACATAGAGACTCCCAGTGAGGCCACTGAGAAGTAGTTTATTGCTATATGTGTGAGTAGAAAGAGACTGACTCTAAATCTTTTGCAAAATAACTTTAACAGCAGCTTGCTGAATAAGCCAGTCTCAGAAATGATTACCTTCAAGTAAAATATACACAGCCAGAATGAGTACCAAAAATATGTTTTGGAACATGATCTCTCTAATCTGTAATCATTAATACTGGGCTTAATTGCTTCATTTTTTGTTGTCGTGGACCTGATATTTGATTTTTAAATTTTTATAAATTATTAGTATTTAAATCAATGTATACATAATAATACAGTTATGTGCTACATGTGATAGTAAACAAAGGACCACACAATGGTTGTCATAGAGGATTATAATACCATATTTTCACTGTACTTTTCTATGTTTAGATGTGTTGAGATACACAAATAAGTTGGCCCTTGAAAAATGCAGGCGCTGGGGCGCCAACCCCCGACAAAGCTTAAAATGTGCGTATAACTTTTGACTCCCCCAAAACTTAGCTATTAATAACTTACTGTTGACTGGAAGCCTTACCAATAACATAAACAGTTGATTAACACATATTAATATCTTGTACACTATATACATTATAAACTGTATTTTTACAATAAAGTAAGTTATAGAAAAGAAAATCACAAGGAAAACATATTTACTATTCATTAAGTGGAAGTGAATCATTACAAAGGTTTTCACCCTTGTCATCTTCATGTTGAGCAGTCTTCATGTTGAGTAGGAGGAAGAGGAGGGGTTGATTTTGCTGTCTTAGGGGTGGCAGAGGCAGAAGAGGGGAGGAGACAGAAGGGGAAGCAGGAGAGGCAGGCACATGTGGTGTAACTATAACTGAAAACAAATGTGCATAAGTGAACCCATATAGTTCAAACCTGTGTTGCTCAAGGGTCAACTGTACTTATCATCATCCTACAATTGCCCAGGGTACTCAGTACAGTAACATGCTGTGTAGGTTTCTACCCTAGGAGCAGCAATTGGCTTTGCCATATAACGTAGGTGTGTAGTAGGCTATACCATCTAGGTTTGTTTAAGAACACTCTCTGATGTTCGCCTAAGGATTCATTTCTCAAACATACCTCCATCGTTAAGCAATGCATGACTGTATATGTATGAACTCTTCAATTTAATATGTTTAATATTTATTTATTTATTTTGAGACAGGGTCTTGCTATGTTGCACAGGCTAATCTTGAACTCCTGGGCTCCGGTGATCCTCTTGCCTTAGCCTCCTGAAGAACTCTTTATTTTTTAAGATAATTCTTTTTATTTTCTCTTATAAAAATGAAAGAGAAAGAATTCCATCAAAATGGCCGTGTTCAGATACTATTCGTAAACTGAACTCTCAGGTCACTGACATTACTGTTAATGCTCTCCAGCAGCGTGATAACCACCCAGGGTACACAGCTTGGAGCATTTTGTATGGGAAATTTGACAAACAGATGGTCCCACAGCTGTTCTATGGGGGTAGACAGCTGTCTTCCATCTATTTCTCCATTTCCCCCATCCTATCCATCACTACTATCTTCTTAAACATAAGATCACTAACAATTATCTATTAAGCCTGTGGTGTCCTCCTCTCTTTCATGAAATGCTTACACTGGTGTTAACTCTGAAAAGGACTGGTCCCCATCAGACACAGGAGAAGTGGGAGGAAGTTGAGCAGTGGTTTAAGGAAAGCCTGTAATGAGGTGTCTGGAGCGCCTCTCTCTTCATCCAGTCCACCACCAAGTCTTGTACATCAAATCTACTTCCACAATACACTTCACATACACTCTCTTTCTCCCAATTTTACTGCCACCAGTAGTCTAATCATCATCATCATCATCATCATCTTGGGACTCCTGCAATGACCCCCAAATTTGTCTCTTTTCCTCCTCCAGTCTGTTTTCCAAACAGCAACCCAAAGACTCTAAAATGCAAACAGGACCACGTTTGTCTTTAGTAAAACTCTCCAGTTACTTTTCACTGCACTTAGGATGAAATACAAAATTCCTCATAAGTTTTGCAAGGCCCCGCCTACATGTCCAAGTACATCTCCCTTCATTCTCTCTATTGCTCAGTACATTTCAGATACACTCATTTCCTTTCATTTCCATTACTAGAACAAACTCTTTTCTGCCTCGGGACCTTTGCACATACCTCTCCCCTGCTTGAAACACTCCCTGTCTCTTTGCCTGACAAACTCCTACTCATCATTAATTCTCAACCAGTGTCGTTTAGTCTCCATTCTTCCCTAACAGCTCATTTTAGGACCCCATGTTATATTCTCCAAAAATATCCTCTAATTTTCCTTTGGAGCACCTACGTGTGTACTGCTTACGTGTCTAAAGTCTGCCTCAGACAGTAGACCATAAACTACAGGAGAAGTGGCTTGGCCTACTGCTGGATCTCCAGGGTGTAATCAGATTGCCTGGGTTTGAATCCTTGTGCCCTCACTTGGCAGTTGACCTTGAATACTCAGCCTCAGTTTCTTCACCTGTACAATAAAGAAAAAAATATAACTTTTAAAAAAAGATTATTGCAAGAATCAATCACGAAATCCTTGTAAAATACTAGAGTGCCTGGCACATAATAGGTGTTCAATCTATAATGGTTATTGGTACAGTTGTCCCTTGGTATCTGTGGAAGATTGGTTCCAGGACCCTGCTTGGATACCAAAATCTAAGGATGCTCAAGTCCCTGGTATGAAATGGCATAGTATTTTCATATAACCTATATGTATCCTCCCATATACTTAAATCATTTCTAGTTACTTATATTACCCAATGCAGTGTAAATGCTATATAAATAGTTGTTATACTGTGTTTTATTTTTAAAATATTATTTTGGGCCAGGCACGGTGGCTCACACCTGTAATCCTAGCACTTTGGAAGACCGAGGCAGGCAGATCACCTGAGGTCAGGAGTTCAAGCACACCTGGCCAACACGGCGAAACCTCATCTCTACTAAAAAATACAAAAAATTAGCCAGGCGGCAGGCTGTATAGCCAGGTGGCAGGAGTCTGTAGTCCCGGCTATTTGGGAGGCTGAGGCACAAGAATTGCTTGAACCCGGGAAGTAGAGGTTGGCAGTGAGCCAAGATCACTCCACTGTACTCCAGTCTGGCTGACGGAGCAAGATTCCATCTCAATTTAAAGAAAACATATGTATATTTATATATATATGTACATTATTTTGAATTGTTATATCGTTATTTTTTATTGTTGTTGGGTTTTTCCCAAATATTTTTGATCTTTGTTTGGTTGAATCCATGGATGCAGAAACTGTAAATATGGAAGGCCAACTGTATATTATTATTGTTTTAAGATGCTTACGTATTGTAGGCAAAAGTCAGTAGGAAATAATACCCATTTCTTGAATAATTCTAAGAAGTTATTGTTATTCAAATTAGAACAGTGCTACAAAAATTGTTTTCACTGATAGCTTCCCTGTGGTTTTCCCTCAGTACTTTTTAAAACTGTCAGATATTTCAGGTTAGCCATCCTAATACATAACTTAGTCTCCATTTCAGAGGTTGTCTTAAAATATTTGAGTTTTTAAACAATTTGTAAGAGATATGTAAGTACTTACTTTCAGATGCATTGAAAAATAATTCACCATTACTTTCTGTTTTTTCCATTGAGATTGCTGAGCTGAGCATATTTCATACACAGGGCACTCTGTTTGGGCCTCTTGACAAAGAAATTTTATTTTTATAAACTTCACCTTCTGGAGATAATGATAACCTTTCCTTTTTTACTCTCTATATTCACTGTCTTCTTAATGGTATTTCCATGGAGGAGCTTTTTATACCATCATCAGGGTACAGTAAAAATGCTGCTCTGTGTAAAAGGATTATGACGGTGTACAGATTTTCACTGTCAGACACCTTCCTTTGGGTAAATATTTATGTGAAATGAGGCACCGAATTTAAAATAGTCCTAAAGAAGCTGCATACTCTCCTTGACAACAACAACAAAGAAGTTTGTGTGTGCACAGTTAGTTTAGCAGTGTCTGGCATAGAGAAATGAAGACAAAAATACACTTTGGTCCTGTAATATTTATAGCATTGCCAGTTTAACCGTCGTGCCCTATTTAGGAATATTTTTTGAGTGAGCTTTATTTTAATATCCAAGAACACAGTCTTAAGTTGCTGAGCGACGCTCAAGCTAACTGGAGAGGACAGAGAAGTACTTGCGTGCTGTTCTGTGAAGGATGAAGAGGGAACTTGGCGTTGGTAGCATCTTCCTAAATTCTTGCTTACCCCAACAAAGAAGACATTGCTAACAATGAGGTAGCCACTTGCAAATGCTGTGTTAAGCTTTGTAGGCTTTTGTAAGAAACATTGTCTTCATGAGTTTATAAGTGAGAAAGGCAAGAGATTCCGTTTTGTAATTCTGAGTAATGCCTATCCACGTATGGCAGCAACTTGTGTGTGTGGCGCTCCTATTATGAGAGAGTGAGCCAGTCCACATAGTGCTCATATTCCAGGTGACTGCAAGTGAAGCTAAAATGCATCATGACTTTAAAATTTTGAATCTTTCTAAAATGCACATAATCTTCACTTTAAAAACTAAAAATAATTGCCATCATATTATAGATCTATTAAAAATTTACATATGCTGCCTGACTTCCCTAATAGAGTTACCTGTCATGGTTTAAGCTCCTTAGAGACTCAGTGTTCTCACGTAACATCACTTTTTGAACTGTGTTGTGTTAAACTGTGTGAATGTGCTGGCTTGGCACTAAAGGGCATTAGAGTGCCACACACAAAGCATTTTAGCCTTTTAGCCTTTTCTCTCTTCTTTTTTTTTTTTTTTTTTTTTGAGATGGTGTCTTGCTCTGTCCCCGGGCTGGAGTGCAGTGACACAATCTCGGCTCACTGCAACCTCCGCCTCCCGGGTTCAAGCGATTCTCCTGCCTCAACCTCTCGAGTAGCTGGGACCACAGGTACACACCACCAAGCCCAGTTAATTTTTGTATTTTTAGTAGAGACGGGGTTTCATCATGTTGGCCAGGCTGGTGTCGATCTCTTGACCTCATGATCCGTCCGCCTCATGATCCTCCCAAAGTGGTGGGATTACAGATGTGAGTCACTCTGCCTGGCTGCCTTTTCTCTCTTTCAAGCTCTCAGCGTTTCTGTCAGTGTGTGCAAGCATGTGTTCTTCTAGTTCTGTCTTCTGTCCCCTCTAATTTTCTATTTCTAAACATCTGTGGGTTAGAAAACATTAGAATTACTTCTGAAATAAGAGTAAACCGTTTTCAGCTAATTACCCAAAGGACTGCCTTACAACTTGTGAAAGCATGCAAGCTTTCATTTTTTTTCTTTCATTTGACAAATATGTATTGAATACCCGCTATGTGCTTGTTATTGGACTGAGGACAAGGTGGTGAGAAAACTGGTCCCTGCCATTGAGGGAGACATTAGTATGATGAGGTCGGTGCTGTAAGGTGTGCGGTTGGACCCCCACCCCTACCTGGGAGTAGTCAGGGAAAGCACCCAAAAGAAGCAATGCTTGGGGCTGAGTCTTCAACAAAGACGCTGGACAGGATGGTTTTTCAGATGATGAAGGGGACACTGACAGAGTGAGGCTGGGAGGAAGTGGAAGAGTGAGAGCATACCAGACAATGCTTTTCCTCCCACCTCCCACCTCTCTCCTGTCACCCCCATCTCGCTCTGCTTTGAGGACTCCTCTTGTTCCTGTTGATTCATGTTGATGCTCCTCCGGGTTCTGCCCTGGACTCTTCATTCAGCTCCCTCTTTCAGGGTCATCTCATAGCTGCCGTTACTGTTCCTTGTAAGTGAGTTTAAAATCATTGGGACGTAATTTGTAAATGTTCCACCTGTAGAGCATCTCTCTTCCCTGCTCCAGAGCAGCACATCCAACTGAGTATTGGACATGTCGACTTTCATGTCTAACAGACACCTCAAATTCAACCTTCCCTCCAGATTGGATTCTCTTCCTGGGTTCTTTGTCTCAGTGAAAGACACTACCAGACAAATCTAGTCAGGTTTTTGAGCCAGAAACCTTGACTTCTTCCTTTCTCCTCCTCCCTTTCAATTCATCAGCTCTACTTAGTTCCTCATCTTGAACATCTTTCCAGTTTGTCACGTTCTGTTCATTCCCAGTCACCAGCTTCATTCAGGACACTGTCAATGTTTTCCTACATTGCTTCACTAGTCCACTAACTGGCATCTGTCCAGCTCTTTCCTCACAATGCAACCAGAAGGATCTTCCTAATAAGACAGATCAAACCTGACCACCTGAATCAAATATTTAATGGCTTCCAATTGCCTTCAAGATAAACACTCTAAATGAATCTGCCCTCCCACTCTCCTACTGCAACTTGCCTTTACCAGGCCATTTATACATTTTTTATCCTTGGATGAAATTTATTTCTCATGTATTCACCTTACTGACTCTAATCCTTCCTCAGGGAAGCTTTTCTGGCCCCTCTGACTGGGATAGGGTCCCCTTTCTGTCTGCTTCTTGTCTCAATGATTTTAATCTGTAGAGGTGACTGAATGATAACATGGAGAGGCAGAGGCTCATGTCACTAAGCTTTTTATGACTTACATTTCCCGAAAGGAGGAGGCAGCCCCACTGTGCAGACCACACGGGGAAACACCAGTGCCATTCAGAAAGCAAAAAAGAATGAGGGGAAGGCAGAGTCCACCGCCTTTACTGTGTTTTCCATAGGAAAGGCAAGGTGAGGCAGGGGAAACAGTTTAGGGTTAGCCAGTTTGAATAATTCTGGCAGGCTTTGGGACATAGGAGCTATCCCTGGTTGGCTGGGTTTCTAGTCCTGTGTTGATTTAGGGCAGGAAATATTGGCTTAGTGTGTGAGAGATAAAGGAAGTGGTTAGGGAGATGGACTCACTAATGTTTGGTTTACATATGAAAGGAGTACTGGATGGCAAGTTGTTTATCATATTAGGAATTAACTAGCTCTGGGAAGGACAGTCTCTCTGTAGCCTTCAAGCCTTTCTATTCCATCAAAATATCAAAACATCATAAAATACAGAATATAAAAAACATGATTAATAAATGCACTACTCTACCACCGATTGTGGGAAGGTACGTATCTCACTATATTGTAACACATGTCCCAAACTTGCTATGTTGTTTCTTGAGAGCAGGCATCTGTCTATCTTGTTCACCACTGTAACCCCCGTGCCCGGCATGGGGTCTCTGGCACTTGGTATATGCTCAGTAAATATTGACTGAATGAAAGAATGAATGGACAGCTTTCTATCTTGTACACATAGTTCGTGTTTCACTTGGAAAGCACAACATTTTTTTCTAAATTTAGATTTTGCTCTATCAATTAATTAAAACATATTTTCATTTACTTTAAATGTGAGGGTTTTTTTCTTTCCTTTCAAAGTTTAATCTGGCTCAGCAGTATAATGTATTACTTAAAACCCTATAAAGAGAATGACTCATCTCTACATCCCTGTGTCAGCCAATGGTTCTTTACTGGGGATAATGTTGCCACAGGGGACATTTGGCAATGACTGGAGACATTTTGGTTGTCACAACTGGCATCTAGTGGATACAGGCCAGAGATGCTGCTAAACTTCCTGCAATACACAGGACAGCTCCCCTAACAACAAAAAATTATCTAATCTAAAATGTCAGTTGGTCGGGTGCAGTGGCTCACACCTATAATCCCAGCACTTTGGGAGGCTAAGGTAGGCAGATCACTTGAGGTCAGGAGTTCGAGACCATCCTGGCCAACATAGTGAAACCCCATCTCTACTAAAAATACAAAAATTAGCTGGGCATGGGGGCATGCACCTGTAATCCCAGCTACTTGGGAGGCTGAGGCAGGAGAATCTCTTGAACCTGGGAGGCAGAGTTTGCAGTGAGCCAAGATCGTGCCACTGCACTCCAGCTTGGGTGACAGAGCGAGACTCCATCTCAAAAAAAAAAAAAAAAGTCAATAGTGTTGAGGTTGAAAAAAAACTTTATTAAAGGATGGTGTGTTGACAAGTTTACCTAAAAAGACCTCACACAACCAACCATGTCCCCAGACTTCTCCATGAAGCAGTTACAAGGTAACTTGCTGATATCTTCGAAGTAAAGACAGCAGCCCTAAGGGGAAAAGTAATTTTCAGAGGAGAAAACATGGCAAGCTACAAGAGAGGGGCTCAGTATCAGAGAAAATAATTAGGTGGATTGAGACATGGAATGACAATGCTGAAGTCAGGGTTTAGCATGAGAACCAAAATCACAGGCTTTTTAGCTGACAGTTAAAAGGTATGACTAAATTAACATAAGTGATGTGGGGGAAGGGAACAATTATATAGAATTTATAACTTCAAAGTTGCTCTCTTTAAAATTTGAGTTGTTTTCTCATGCTAACATGCTGCCGTTGATCAAAGAGATGCTGTCATATCTTTTTGGAACTGTCTTCATGTGTCATGCTCTTTTGAATATCATCAGTAGTGGTAAACATTGCCCTCTGAGGCAGGAATTTGGTTTTAGGAAAAAATTAAGTTACTTGAACCCTATATAAGATGAATAAGGAAAGTCATCCATACTCCCAATGCCATTTTCATAAAAATTGAGGACAGGCTATAAATTAAGTAAATCTGACTCTAAAGGCAATTTTAAAATGAGTGTTAGAAATGTCTTATGCCAAATCAACATCACTGTGCTAAGTGTGTACCTCTCAAGGTGACTGTTTCAGGAGAAACACTCATATTGAGGTGTGTGTGTTAGCAAAACATTACTTGACAGTCATGTTGCTTTCAGTGCTACATACCTACGTGGAAGTAACGCCACATTTGTGTACAACCAAATTTCTGTTAAGATGTTTATTAAAGATATTACTGTGCTTTTTACATGTTAAAGTTTAATTTCTAAGCTGTGATACTACTCTTCAAAATCTGAGAATTCCTAGATTAGGCAAGAATTTTATCCTTAAGTTATTTTCTTTGATGTCAGCTTTACTTTGGCCACATAGGCTTAATCTAGGATGGCTTTTTAGTGTCAAATCAAGTGCACATTAAGTGTACTTGAGATAGATTAGTGTTATAAAAGGATAATTAATAAAATAATGCTACCAGTCTATTCGCAGTAGACTACCAATTCATTGCAGTTTGCCTGGGACTGTCCTGGTGCTAAAATTGAAACTCATACTTCTTGGGAAACTCTTTAGTCCTGGGGAAATCAAGTTACCCCAACTCCAGTTTCTTAGCTAACTCCTTAATTATTTTTGGAATATCTACAGTAAAAATAAAGCAATGGCTCCACCAAAATAAATAAAAGAAATGGACATATCCATATTGGGAGTAGCAGAACAACTTGAGTCAAATAGCAACAAATATCAGCCAAAACTAAGCTAAGCCACTCACTGACTGTTAACGCTGATTCAAACTAGAGTTAGATGTTCTATATTACGGCGATGGTTCAGGCCGTGTTTTACCAACTAGTAATAATAACAAAAAAAAAAAAACCCAATAATAATATAACTTTTAAAACTTTAATCCATCATGCTTAGAATGTTTGTTTCAGTTCTCTTAGGAGAAATATTTTGATAATTAATGTCTTTGCACAAGGAAATAATTGCCTTATGTAGTTTTTCAATGGCTTTGTATGATGTATCTAACAATTTTATAGAATGCCTGAAAAATACCCAGTGGTGGAGTTTAGCTGAAAGTTAACATTTAAAATATACCATCAATCAGGAGCTAGTGTTATACAGATAAGAGAGAGAATGGTGTGGTTGTTAAGCACTGTAGTCAGGATCTTTGTTGACATCCTACCTTACCACCGACTTGTGCATGACCTTGGACTAGTTGGCCTCTCTGAACCTCAGCTCCTTAATAAAACTTGAAACATGCATAATTATGGTATTTATCTTCTGGCGTTTCTGTTTATTAAATGGTAATGAAGTACAGTACTTAATGCTGTGCCAAGCATAAACACTCAATAAATGTGAGCCATTATTATTCGCACCTACCAGAAGTTCCTAGAATAGTATTTTCTGACAATATTTCAGAGTCATGTTGTCTTTTTAACTTATTTCCTATCCACTGGTACTTTTTGCAGAGGATCATGTTTTAAAAAATATACAAAGAACACAAAGAATTTTGATACAAGATGTGTAATTATATCAGCTTAATTGCCAAAGATCAATACAGTATTACTTTTAAGAAAATATTGGCAGGAAAGAAATTATCCATGACATAACCCTTTGCAAATGCCCCCAAATGGGAATGAGTTAAAGAAAAAAACACACTAACTATATCTTAGGCAGGTGACACTGAAACATATCTTACCTGGGACAAGAAAGTGAGATGTATTTGTTGTATCTATTAAGATAAAAATGCTAGAAACCAAGACATGACATCCCAGGATAATTGGTTTGCAGATTTCAAAAAGCAAGATGATTTGTCCAGAATTGCCCTATATTTTTATTTTCCAAAGTTTCATAACACAACATACCTACCTCAAAACTAGGGTACTATATACATGTAGTCAAAATAGCCAACAATTTGTTCCTCAAAAGTTTTTCTTATAGCTGTCTTGATGGCAGCTATTTGACTAAATAACACTTTTTTTATTTTATTTTTTTTTTTTTGAGATGGAATCTTGCTCTGTTGCCAGTCTGGAGTGCAGTGGCGTGACCTTGGCTCACTGCAACCTCCGCCTCCCGGATTCAAGCAATTCTCCTGCCTCAGCCTCCCGAGTAGCTAGGACTGCAGGCACGCACCACCACGCCTGGCTAATTTTTGTATTGTTAGTAGAATAGGGGTTTCACCATGTTGGCCAGGATGGTCTTGATCTCTTGACCTCATGATCTGCCTGCCTCGGCCTCCCGAAGTGCTGGGATTATAGGCGTGAGCCACCACGCCCAGCCAATAACACTTTCTTTAACACTGTTAGGAAAATACCTGGAAAAAGCAAGATAACATAAGTGTAGGGCATTGTGGATCAAGGAATGTCAGCATCACATCATCATGTAACCAGAGGCAGATTGAAAGAAAAAAAAAGGGAGGAGGACTTATATCTAAGAAGTTCCCCACATTAAATACTGTAAGTGGGTCCAGATGCCATAACCTTAAAAATGTGTATTCTACTGTAATGTATATGGTTTCATTTTCTGTATGAGACATGACTTTAAAGGTTTAAGAAGAAAAGTAAGGAAGGCACCCATTAAAAGCAACACTCTTGACAAAATGAGGGCTCAAGATGGGCTGTTTTGTGACCTCTCATGCTATTTTGAAAACAGCTGGCTGGTGATTAGGAAAGGTCAGTGATAGTCTTACTCTTTCTGTAACCCAGTTTTAGAAATCTGCCACCCAAAAAGAATGGAACAACTCTTGAAGGATTCCATAGTCCAGTGATCAGACCATGGTCAGCCTCCGCTTTCCTATGAAAGCCCTACACATCGTTCGCTCATTCTCTGCTGTATTCTAAATATAACATGAAAGCAGTAACTGATGATCCCTTTTATGTTCTTTATTTTTTAGAATTGGTACATTTATGTCTTGATTAATATTGTTAGAGATTGTAAAGTCCTAGAAAGTTACAATAAAGTACTTTAGTCTCCTTATAATTTCACTCTAACATTTCAAATCCAAGATAAAATAATTTAGCATGCCCTCTTTCCTAAACACCTTATACAAAGTGCTTGAGAGAATGCTATGCGTGTTTTAAGAGTGAAATTAATAAAGGTTTTTTCCCTATAGAAATTAGTGTCATTAAAAGAAATATATTTAGGCTTGGACTTTTGGGTCAAGCCCTTTGAGTCGACAAGTTGTTTCACTGAACTTATTAGTTGTGTTGCTTTCAGGAAGTCACAGTTGCTTTCCCGTGACTTTGTGAAGTCACAGCTAAAATTCTTGAACCAAATCCTCTTCCTAATCTGCTCTATCAAAATGAATATTTCATTGGTGTTTTATGTTTTACAAGGGATTACATTGTTGCTTGGCTTTAAGTCAGTTGAATTCATCTTAAAGCATATGGAATTCTGTGACGTTCAGAATTTCTCATGATACACTTCTCTGTCATCTCTGTACTATCTCTTTTACAGCCTGATAGGGAAATGGTTTACATCAGGCACAATGCATATTCGAACAATAGGTTGTGAGCAGAGTAATATTACCTTTTATGGTCAATGAGACACGTAATGTGGCACAGCCTTTCCCTTAAGCTATATAGCAAATGGGACACAGCACCTTGTTTCTATGCCTGGATTCCCATACAATATTATTTTCTAAGTATGTTCATGTCAACAGCCTGAGCCTTATTTAAAGCAGTATTTCCTCTTGAAGTGCAGAGGAGGAGAATGACCTTCAGTTCCAGTCCTCTTAAGTTTGATTAAAGCCACCTGCAATAAGTTTATTGCCTTGAACTCTGCTGTTTAACCTCTGTCATCTTCAGCCCTCTTCCTCTCCCTGTCGGGGCAGAATTGGTATAATATTAATAAAACCTAGCCCAGGAGAAGTAATCATCACACTTCTGCTTTAGAATTGATTCTCTTGTTAAAAGGCTGTTTCGAACCATATGTAAAATTAAATCAACAATGAGAACAGCTTAAGAAAATGTGGCAGTTTAATTCTGGCATATGCTTTCATAGCACTGTGTGTGTGAGTGTGTTTGTGTCTATATAATATGTGTATGTACATATAAGTAATATATGCCTACATATTAACTTTTAGGACAATGTAGCTCAAAATTGACATGACTTAAATAATAATGAGTAGACTGGATACCATTAGTATTGTCCAAATGACTCTCATTGCTTAATGCCACCTTAGTTTTGGGGATCTGATTAATGTTTGATATTTCCAGGAAAGCAGAAATCATATTAAATGTCCATAATGGTCCAAAAGGAAACTTTTTTGGTTAGTTAATTTGGTTAGTTAGTAAGTAAAAGAATAAAAAAAACACTTTTCTCCCTCTCTAGAATTTTTGTAACTAGAGGTTCAAAATGTTTGGTATTGTGCTCTGTCTGATTTCATATTTCCAATAGTGGTTTTCAAAAGATGAAAAATTTTAATTAGTTGATTGCACTAATAAGATCCGATTTGTTAACATTTTGGTTCATAGGAACAGAATGAAGAACCAATTAACCAAGTATAGGGTAAAACTCAGCAGTAGGACTAAAATGTCCATTTTCTTAAGGAAGAAAAGAAGCAGACGCTCAACAACCATTTTCTGAGTCTACATGGGGAATCCATATAAATATACAAGTTTTTATTGTAGTGTGAAAGAATCAATGCCTATCAATTTACGTTACTTAATGAAGGTAAATTCCAAACCCAGCATTTCATTTTATTTGGTGTCTTTCTTTTATGTTGCTATAAAGGAATAGCTGAGGTTGGATAATTTATAAAGAAAAGAGTTTTTATTTGGCTCACAGTTCTGCAGGCTGTACAGGAAGTATGGCACCAGCATCTGCTTCTGGTGAGGACCTCAGGAAGCTTTCAAACACGGTGGAAGGGGAAGGGGAGCAGGCATCAATTGCGAGAGAAAAAGAGAGAGGAAAGAGGTGTCACACTCTTTTAAACAACCAGCTCTTATGTGAACTAATAGAGCAAGAACTGACTCATGACTGTGGGGAAGGCACCAAGACATTCATGAGTGATTCGTTCCCATGATCCAGACACCTCCCACTAGGCCCCACCTCCAGTTGGTGATTAAATTTCAATACGAGATTTGGAGGGGACAAATACCCCAATTATATACTCAGTTAACTTGCATGGGCTTAAAGCATTAACTGCAGTTAGAGTTGCTCCTCTGTGCTCAGTGGTGAAGGATCTTCCTTAATCTACCCACTGGAGGGTTTTAGAATAAGAAAGCCTGGGTTTCCTTGCAGACAAATAAAAATCTCTGAGTAGGGCCTTGGAATTTAAAAGCTTTCCAGGTAGTTCTAATGTGTAGCCAAGAACCATTGGCAAGCCTAAGGATGCTTTGTCAATGGGAGTGATATGTCCCCCCAGGAGCATGAAAGTTGATGTGGTGGTGGTGAAAAAATTGTAGGAATGACAATGGTTCGTGGACCTCTAGAGAGCCACAATAGATAAACAGTTATACGGCAGATCCGAAGCATTTGCATTTCATGGTGGGGTGGTGGCAGGAGATTATTAGAAAAACAAAAGTCTAAAAAGACTCCCTAGGAAGTAATAATGAAAAAAAGTTGAAAAACACTACCCTAACCCTATGAAATTGCTGCTATGGCTTTTGGTAGTCCAACTTCCTTCCAAAATGCAAATCTAGTTGAATGCTCTTGCAGGTATTGGTAGAGAAAAATGGCATCTTTAAATTATGTTACAGCCAAGTGTGGTGGTTCACTCCTATAATCCCAGCACTTTGGGAAGCCCAGATGGGCAGATCACTTGAGGTCAGGAGTTCGAGACCAGCCTGGCCAACATGGTGAAA
This sequence comes from Gorilla gorilla gorilla, assembly GCF_029281585.2. Classification (NCBI taxonomy): domain Eukaryota; kingdom Metazoa; phylum Chordata; class Mammalia; order Primates; family Hominidae; genus Gorilla; species Gorilla gorilla. Next base: position 139,114,226 of record NC_073227.2, read on the forward strand.
CCTGTCTCTACTAAAAAAAAAAAATACAAAAATTAGCTGGGCGTAATGACACATGCCTATAATCCCAGCTACTCGGGAGGCTGAGGCAGGAGAGTTGCTTGAACCCAGGAAGTGGAGGTTGCAGTGAGCCCAGATCAAGCCACTGCACTCCAGCCTGGGCGACAGAGCAAGACTCTGTCTCAAAAAATAAAATAAAATAAAATGAAATATTCTATTACATGTTAATCACTGAACTAGGGGCTTCTACACATGCTATCAAGTCGATCGTCATTACCCTGCACTTTTTCTTCAGAATACAAATCACAAATATAATTAGTTTTACTTGATTTTTGTTTCAACTCTATTTTCAAAATAATTTATAATGAAAGTTACTGTCTTTATGAAGCGTACAAAAAATTCCATTTGAAGCTATGAGGCCACTAGGTAGCTTTAGCTTTAAATTGCTTTCATGTTAAATAATTGTCAGATGCATTTAACCAAGTTTGAAAAAGATGACATTCTGTTAAAAGAAATCACAATAGAAAACAACTGCCACATTCCATTCTCAATAATATTATTTTTCTAAAGAATTTTAGAAAATCATCATTTCATTAATTTGTAATAATTTTTAGTGTATAACACCCACAAAAGGCAAGTATATTTAAATACCAATGGTTGCATGTAATCTTTTGCAAGGATATAGGTTTGTTTTAAAATGTATCTGGGATTTTATTTTGTTCAGTTATAGCGAGGCCAACAGATCAGGAGATAATTACCATTGAAAAGATAGTTTGCTACTCACAGTTCCCAAGGGTAGGGCCACACAGGACAGCCCAGGGAAACACCAGGGTCAGTCAGAAGCAGAAGCAGAGAGCGGAAGGCATGGGCAAGAGCCTGTATTGTGGTTTCTACAGGAAGGAATGCACCAAGCAAGGCGAGTAGCTGAGTAGGCTTAGGATTTGATAATTTAAATAATTTTGGCAGGTTCTGGGTTATAAGAATGGTCCCCAACTGTCTGGTACCTGGTACTAGGGTGACTAGGACAGTGGAATATTGCTTCTTGGAGTGTCAGAGCCAGGTAGAGGAGGCAGTGGGAATGTGGACTCAGGGTTGGTTGGTTTACTTATGAAAATGTGTTCACAGGCAAGTGGACTATCTCTAGGAATTACCTAAGCCTTGGAAGGCCAGTCTCTCCTTGGTTAGTGAGGTCCCACATGCCAGAGCATAAGAATACAGAAAATAATATTGTTAAAACAGGGTTTTATAGTTAATACAAGGTTGAGTCTCAGAAATTCAGATCCATAAACTCGATTGGTTGTGAAAAAGGAGAAAGCTATCCAAATGTCATGAAAAAACATAACTGGGTGCAATGAAATCTGGTCCATTTCTACACAACCAGTGTAAAGATATTGAAGTCTTCATGCCATTGTATACATAAGTCGAGAGAAATTACCTATCCTAAATGGTGAAACTTGTTGGGAGGAGGCAGGATTTTACTGACATTGTGGTCTTGCTATTTATATCTCCTGTCTTATTTCTCTGTGTGCTTGGTCTATACAGACAGTGTGTAACTGATGGGAGTTTAGATACTTTCTATTACCTCAGATCTTAGTTTGTCTGTGCTGCTAAAAATACCATGGTTCTGGAGGCTATGAAGTCCAAGATCAAGGTGCCAGCAGGTATCTGTCTGGGGAGGGCCCATTCTCTGCTTCCAAGATGCTGCCTTGTTGCTGCATCCTCTGGAGGGGGAGAATGCTGTGTCCTCATATGGGATGGAAAGGGAGAACTGGTCCCCTCTAGTCCTTATATAAGGTCACTTATCCCATTCATGAGAGCTCTGTCCTCATGACTTAGTCACTGCCTAAAGGCCCCACCTCTTAATACAATCACACTGGCAATTAAGTTTTGACACATGAATTTTGGAGGACATTCAGACTATAGCACCAGACAATGCCAGTACATGAAGAAACAGCAAGTTTGTTGGGACCCAAAGGCAAAAATCTGTAGTTTCAAAAAGTATGAAGAGTTTTGTTATTGTTGTAGTTGTTATTTTTACTGCTCAACAAAATGAATACAACATCGTATCAAAAAAATCTAAATTTTTTAGTAATATAGGCCATGGCTGAAAATCTAACCCAGTTATTTAGTACTAGCATGTTACCTTTCCAAACGTGAATTTTTCATAATAAAATTCATGTTGTAATATCACTCTGGAGGCTAGAAATAATTTGAAAAACATAGGAAATAGATGAAGATTAAAGTATAAACTTTTTTAAGAAGCTAAAGCTGAATTTGAGAATGTGGCTAAGATGTGCAACCACAATGAACTTCTTAATATTTCATCCCAGAATTAAACTTCTCCCCCCAGTCTCAGGCAAAGGAGAGAGCCCACTCTTCTAAGTATAGCTGAGAATACATCCCAGGTAAGGAGTCTTAAAAGGGACTGACCTGAGCTAGGCTTTCTCAGTCCCTTCTGTTAGTCTCAACAATCAGGCAAGACAATTATCCTCTGTCTTGAAGAGTGAGTGAAGGGTGATGAGAGAAGTGCATGAGTCCCCAACCTCCCAGCTCTGGAATAATTACAAGCAGGGACTGGAAATCCCCTTACACTACTTTGAAGATTATTGTGAAGATCAATTACAGACGATGTATTCAATCTGTCTATCCACAGCAATAGGCATTTTCAATGGAAAGAGATAGTTAAATTCATCAAGACTTCATTTACCACATAGAGGATTGTTCCTTCTTCTGATAATGAAATTTAGTAAAATCACTTCTTTTTTATTTTTTTTCCATATCTAAGAGCAAACTTTTTTTTAAATTTTATTTTATTATTATTATACTTTAAGTTTTAGGGTACATGTGCACAATGTGCAGGTTTGTTACATATGTATATATGTGCCATGCGTAAACTTTTAAATTCACAAGAAAAGCAGATGTTCTGTATGAATTCAAGTTACTTGTAATTATGTATTTTGAATTAACTAATTAATTTTATATACGATTCTCAAATTTCATTCTAGTAAGACAGGTAAAATTGGTAAAAATATCAGAAATAATGTAATACCAAACTGCAAACATGAATATTATATTTTACTATTTCAATTGTTATTGTTGGTATTTTAGTTAATCACATTGGATAGTAGGTACTTCATTCATCATTCTAGGTAGAACAATTTAGCACATTTGTTCAAAAATGAGGATTTGCTCTCTCAGCAATGATACTAATATATATTGTTTATTAAGAGCTTTATGCATCAGACAATGTGCCGGTGCTTTACAAAACTTTATTTATGATAGTATAACAACCTTGGAAGGAATTATTATGATACCAATTTTCTAAAGGAGAAAACTGAAGGTCAGAGAGATAATTTTTAAAAAATTATACAGAATCAGAGTAGTGGAGTCAGGATTCTAACCCTGAATCCTGCAAATTCTTTCCTTTAAATATGTCTTTCTGCCTTTCTGTACGAGAATTTTATGTGAAAAGAAAGAAAACAAGGTTATAGTTCCCTCAATGTAACTAACAGAAGTGACCTTGGAACTTCACTTGATTGAAGTATATAAGGGACAGGAAGACAGCCCTTTTTTAAAGGCTCAGTATGAGTTTAAACACGTTGGTCATCTTCACATTGTTTGGTTGATTTATCCAAACTATGTTGAGAGCTTAGAGAACAATAACACAAGTTTTCCTGCATTGATTCTAATTTGACGCTTTTAATGAGCACACCATTGTTTTCACGGTTTTTTTATACCCTGAACGTCTCCCTTCGTAGGATTCATCACAATTGTAAATTCTTTGTTGAAGTTTGTGTCAGATTCTAACCCCTGAGCAGGGCAGTGATGACTTAGTCATATCACTCTATCCCCCATTGCCCAGCGCAGGGGATAGGACAGGTGCTTATTACACATCCATTGGCTATTTGAATGAGTTAATGACTAATGGTATAGGGTTCTCAGAAATGAGTGGCAGAGGTATTATCAACATCAGCCAAGAAAAGGAGAGACTCTGTAGGACTCAATCTTCCTTGAACTGTAGCCTTTTTTTTTGATAATTAAAAATTACTCAGAATTGCACACACCATGAGGCTTTCAACACTTTGTACCATATGGAAATATCTGTTATATTTTCATAATTTGCATGTATAACTGCAAAATCACAATGCTTATTTTAGATTCCTAGGAATTAATGTAGATTGCCAAAGATCACCAGTGTGAAGCTCATAAGCCAGCATAAAATAAGGTATTGATGAGCTCCAGGGAGAATAAAGGATATTTATCTCTCTTGATTCTCTCCAGTGAACTCCTCTCTAACAAACTGGACCCTCTGGGCTTGGTGAGGAATAGATCAGAATGCAAAAAAGGTGGAGCAAAATCTATGTCATGTACTTCCTCTTCCTCTACCCCAGAAGGCCATGATTTCTGCAGGTCCTTGTCTATCTCTGCCCTCCTGATATTTAGCATATGTCTGTCTATGTGGGACTGCTCTCTCCTCAAGTTTTGCACCTAATTTCTCTTAACATTGGCAATTGCTTATGCTCTTCTTCACATACAGGTTTCATGATACACTACAGTTATTATATCACAAAGCTGTACTTTCATTTCAGTTTTTAAAAAGATTTAAATATATGGGTTTTCATGTAATCATATTTTGTAGTCTGTATCTTTAAAACAAAGAGTCACTTAAAACACTGACAATTTGCCTCCAAATGTGCCTTCAATATCTTCATTTTTTAAGAGTGCTTTTTCTTTTTTTTCTCGCTCTTTCTTTTTTTTCCCATAACTCCAGAAAGATTATTCATGGGAAAAGTCCTAGAGCCTGCTTCCAAACTGCACACAAATGGTAATACAAAGTGCCCTTTCATATGGGCTCAGCATTGCCATCTAGGGACTATGCAGGTCTCAAATGTGAAACGATGTTCAACCAAAAATGGGCATTTCAGTTTTAGGCAAAGTCTTGACTGAAAATAAGTCTGCTGCCCATGCTGAAGCCACACTAGGCATAATTCAGGCATAAAACTGAGCCACAGGGGGAAAATACTTATTTGTATTCTTGAAATAGATGAAATTTTTACATTCTCCAAATGGACTGGTTAGTTGGTCAAGTATCCTTCTGTAGATATAGATTTATCTGAAAAACAATTGCCTAATATGGTTTTATCTTTCTCTCTCTCTTTCTGTCTATATAGCTATATACAAGGGAGTCTGTGAGGGAGAATAATAGCTGGCTTTTACAAAGTACTTTATGTGCCAACACTGTTCTAAGCACTTTACACAGATTAACTCATTTAATCCACACAAGAAGTATATGAGGGAGGTGTAATATGATCCCCATTTTTACAAATTAGGAAATTTAGGCATAGTAAAATACATTGCCCAAGCCCATACAGGTAATAAACAATGACTTGCACCAGACAGTCTGACTCCAAATTCTGTGCATTTTTTTTTTTTTTTACACAGAGTCTCACTCTATCACCTAGGCTACAGTGCAGTGCTGTGATCTTGGCTCACTGCAATCTCTGCCTCCCGGGTTCAAGTGATTCTCCTGCCTCAACCACCTGAGTAGCTGGGATTACAAGCACTCACCACCACACCTGGGTAACGTTTGCATTTTTAGTAGAGATGGGGTTTTGCCATGTTGGCCAGGCTGGTCTCAAATTCCTGGCCTCAAGTAATCCACCCTCCTGGGCCTCCCAAAGTGCTGGGATCACAGGTGTGAGCCAGATTCAGATTCCATGCTTTTTAACAACATGCCAAACTGCTTCTAGCCTCAGAGAAAGTGAAACATAATGGGAAATCTAAATAGAAATGATAATTCAGCAATATGAACTGTCCCACAATGTTATGTACTTAGATGGCACATGGCCTCTAAGATAGCAATAGCTGCAGATATAGAGTATGCATTTCCCCTACCTGTTTTACTGTGGATTGGGGTAATCAGGGGAAGATTCTTAGGAAGAAAACTATTGAATTGGGCCTTCTAAAGTGGCAGAATTGGATGAGAGAAGTAGCGGATAGAAAGCATTCTCAGCAGGAAGAAAGGTTTGAGCCGAAATATACAAAGCATTATTATAGGAGATAGTGGGAAGCCCAGTTTGCCCAGAGCAACAGTCTCAAGTAGAGAAAGCAGATATATTTAGAAAAGTTGCTTAAATCCAGATGTTACAATGATGTGACTCTCATGCGAAGAATGTGGACTTCATTTCATAGACAAAGCAGAGTTGTCTGAAGAGGTCAAGAACAAGAGTGGGAAAGTGAAAAAAAAAATGTTTGAGGGAATATTAGTCTGGCAACCGAGTGCAAGAGAAATAAAGGATAACAAAAAGGAAGCAGAGCCTTACCTGGAAGTTGGTGCATTTTTCAAGATGAGGGCCTAGAATTTAATAGATATGTGTTAAATAAATAAAAGGAAGCCATCAATCCTAGAAATATTATTAAGGGAAAATTAGTAGGAATTGTCTTAGTGGTTATGAAAACCTAAGGGAAAACATCAAAGATTATTTCAAAAATTTTAAGCCTGGGTAACAGTTAGATGGAATCCAAAGAAAAAGTAGATACAAACTGGAAATGAGAGGAGAGATTGGGGTTTTGAAGACACTGATTTGGAAGTCATCATCATAAATAAGAACTGATTTTAAAGAGAAACTGGGGGGCTAACATAACCTTACGTAATGTCCATGTGTGAAGGGTAGAAAGAAAAGTCTACAAAAGTAACCAGAAAGTCACTAAAACTAGAGGCTGTGGGGAACCAGGATAGCATAAGCTTCATGGGTATCAATGAAGGAAATGGTTTCAAGGTAAAACTATTGTGGTCAACCGTTCCAAAAGTTGCAGGAAGAAAAAGGAGAATGAGAACATAGAAAAAGACAATTGAATCTGCAAACTCACATTACATAGCACATACATAAGTAGACTTAACTTTTTTAACTGTAATTATTTTTATTTTGTGAAAATCAAAATTATTTCCTATTGGGTAAATCAATTATTCCTTATTCTTAGCCAGGCAATTAATCAGCAATGCTTATCGAGCAGTCACTATATTCAGAACACAAGAGGAAGAAAGCTTGGTGGGAGTGGGGGAGGTAAGTGTAACTCACAGTAAAATCAAATGGTCTCTGAACTGTAGAGCTTGGGTGGCTTTCACTCTGATATCCTTTTCCTTAGGCACATAGAGAATAGAGGCAAAAAGGTGACATGGTGGCTGGACACGGTGGCTCATGCCTGTAATCCCAGCACTTTGGAAGGGCGAGGTGGGCAGATCACTTGAGGTCAGGAGTTTGAGACCAGCCTGGGCAACATGGTGAAACTCCGTCTCTACTAAAAATATAAAAATTAGCCTGGCATGGTGGTGGGTGCCTATAATCCCAGCTACTTGGGAGGCTGAGGCAGGAGAATCACTTGAACCTGGGAGGTAGAGGTTGCAGTGAGCTGAGATTGCACCAGTACACTCCAGCCTGGGTGACACAGTGAGACTCCATCTCAAAAAAAATAAAAAAAATAAAAAAAAGTGACATGGTGATAAGAAGCTATGGACTTGCATTATAAACCCCAAGGGTGCACTGGCAAATCTCATCCATTTAATGGATCTTGGAAACTTGGGTCTTTATTTGGAAAAGCCATTCCTCACAAACACAGGAGGTTCCTCCCAAGGGACGTTCTCTGTGATCTTCCATGGCAGGGACCTACTGAATGCTTCTAATTTGAAAGATCTATTGAGGATTAGTTAAGAGAAGAGGTAGACTGGGTTCTGTCGACACACCCACCCATGCAACTGGGGGCTATGTTGCACATCTCACTGGTTTTTGGCCAGTATGACCTACCGTGTAAGAGTATATGCTTTGGAATCAGATCTGGATATAGCCTCCCTCCCTCTCCATTTACCAGAATTGTGATTTGGAAAGTCACGTAAACTCTTCAGACTTTTTGTTTTTTTAATCTGTAAAGGTGGACATAATAACCATAAATAAAAGATTATTGTTAAATACTCTGTTCATGGGATACACTAAATACATGGTAGCTACTCTAATTATTGTTTTAGGAGTTGAAAGAATGTTGATTGTCCTAGCTGATTATGGGGCCTTAAATAGTGTCACGAGGTCCCCATCCTGATGCCTTTCACTATGTAATAAAGTGACTTGCATCTTCAAACTTCTGCAAAGCTCTTCCATCTCCACTAATACATGTTATCCTCACAACAAACCTGTAAATGACTCAGCGTGTCTGTTATTACTCCTATCTCGCAGATGGAGAGAGAGGGCCTTAGAGAGAGGCAAAGACTTGTTTCAGTCACAACATGAAAAGGTCACAGAGCCTGAACTGGAACCCATGGCTGCTCACTCCCGTCAGAGCTTGATGGGAATAATCAAGAATATGCAGCCACTTTTCTTGCCAAAATCCCCCTCCACTTATGTGGAGAACACAGTGCTGAGATGAGCTAATTCTCTAGACACATAAAAGAGCTGCTTGTTGAACTTTTGACTTTTGGCAAGTTGTGCTCATTTCTTAGCCTCAGCAATGTCTTGACACTTCTTCTGCTTTAACTTTTCATCTTTCAAGGGACTTTACTCTTAGCATTTTTGAAGAGTGGGCATTGTTTTCATCCTTCTCACTTCTCAAAAAATATGTGTCTTATGTTCCCATTAGTCCATCCACATACTTTCTTAAGTCAGAATATTGGTTTGGATGCCTGCGGTGCCTGTATGTTGGGGTTGGGGGCGGGGTGATTTAGCCTGAGGAAAGTGCAGATGAAACTTAACCTCAAATATTTTGAGATATGTAATATTACTTCAAGTCTTCTCATTTCGCATATGAAATATGCATTTCTTCAGCTTTGTACACCAAGTTAATGAATTAAATAGTCCATGATTTAACAAATTTCATACTTGCTTGGGAGGCTTAAGGACCTAGACAAGCAGGTCTTGGTCTTAAGTTACTGTGTTTACCCGTTGAGATCTTGTGGTGGGTAGGTGTGAGGGTGGGCAATGGAGGAGGGGGGTCAAAAGCACAACACTGCAACCCCCGATCCATTTCCAGTGGATGGGATGACGATCCTGAGTAACTCTGCATTGCAATGTGTCCACAGTTGTGTGAGCAGAGGGAAACCTTGGAAAATTCTTTGCACCTCCTCCTATAGTCTTCAGCCATCTCAGGAAACAGACTGCTTTGGTCGTCACGTTTCTTCTAGGAGCAAGGTGACTTGGTTAGGAGAAATGTTGAAAATTTCCCTCAGATTGCTCCCCATAGAGATTTTGAGCGTTAAGTTCTATGGTGCCCTTCTAGCCACTAAGGAACCACTTCTGATTTTTTGGTGGGGAGGGAGGCAAGACCAATGTTTCTGCATTCTGGGCCCATAAATCCAATTTTACTTCGATTGAAAATGTGTTTCTCTAAGGTATCAATGTTTACATGGTAAGACAGATGGCATTTTGACCCTACATGGTATATTTCTATTCAAAGGATTTTAGGATCTGTTTATTCGTCAATTAGTAAAGGCAACATGTATTGACTACAAAGTTATTGGTAACACTCAATCTATTATTTTTACAGAAAGACAATGAACTTATTTTCCCCAAGAGTGAAGTATATTAATTGCATCAAGATATATTCCCGATTACCATATCAGGACATCAAAGGAAAGCAGGTTCCTTGAATCATTACTCCCCACCTCTTTCACTTCACTGACCAATCACGGAGGTTTGGATCCTAAATTTAACTTTGAACGTTTGCTGCCAGTTCCAAAGAATTTGCTAAATAGGTTTCAAATGTTCGCCCTTTGTAGGCTTGAGAATGAAGAATTAAAAGAAGAGTGATGGTTACCATTATAGTAAAAACTTGGCACAAAATAAAAAAGGGCTTTTTTTCCTCTCTCACTTTTTCCAGGTGCTCACCTAAAGCAATAAATATGTGGGTGATTACCCGTGGGTTTTTCCAATCCTAAGGCAGTTAAATGGCATGAACAATGTGCTTTTTAAAAAGATCACTGTAAACATTTATTTCAATTCAAGGAGTATTTGTGTACTTACTCTGGAGCAAATCCAAGAAACCTAGGAGATTCAGAAGAAACATGAACTAGAGGCTCGCTCTCCCTGGTCATCTGTGACCACTGCACTGCCTGGCCATACTTTCCTCATTCATTCCTCCTCTATCACCTTTTTTCTTTTTTTCACTTAGCCCAGCACAAAGCTATCTATCAGCTTCTATCAACTTTCACTTAGCTCAGCACAAAGCTATCTATCAACTTCTATCTGTTGGCATCTCTGAGGCTCTATCCTTTGTCTTTTCTAGCTATACTGTCTCCCTCGGTGTAGTACATTGACTGGTGACCCACAAAAGGATTTGTCTGTGTCCTAATTCCTGGAACCTGTGAGTGTTATTTTATTTGGGACGGAGGCCTTTGCAGATGTAATTAATTAAGGAACTTGCGCTGGAGAGGGCCTAGATTATCCAGGTGGGTTCTATCCTTGTAAGAGACACATAGGAAAGATATGATAGAAGAGGAGGAGGCAATGTGACCACAGAGGTAGAGCTTGGAGTGATGTGGCCACAAGGGCACAAGTCAAGGATTGCTGACAGCCACCAGAAGTGGGAAGAAACAAGAAGTGAATGTTCTCCTAGTCTCCAGAGGGATGCGGCCCTGCTGACACCTTGATTTTGGATTTCTGGACTCCAGAACTGTGAATGAAAAAATTTTCTGTTGTTTTTAGCCACTAGTTTGTAGTCATTTGTTATTTTCCATCCTGGTGGAAAATAAACAGATCTAAAAGATATTCAACATCATTAGCCATTAGAGAAATGCAAATTAAAATAATGACAATATCACTACATACATATCAGAATTGCTAAAATAAAAATTAGTGACAACACCAAATACTGGCAAGAATATGAAGAAACTAGCTCATATTGCTGGTGGGAATGTAAAATGGTAAAATCGTAAATTGAATGTAAAATTGTAAAATTAGTTTCCTGTGGCAGGAAACTAATATATTAGGTAAATGTATCTAATCTCTCATCTTCAAATTCCATCTCTAGGGGACTCATTAATTTAAATCTCCAATCCTGACTTCTCAGAGTACCATACTGAGACATCTAACTGCCTACTGGACATCTCCGCTTGAATATCTAATGGGCGTCTCAAACTTAATATGGCTAGGATAATTTTTTTATTTCTAACCCCTATGCTCACAAATCTCCTTGCAAGTCTTCCCTATCAGTAAATGACATTAATATCTCAGGCTTGGGGATTAGACCCAAGTACTTCATGGCTCCAGGAGAGAGTCTAAGCAGCATACTTGATTCTTTCCTTCCTCTTACCGACCTCCGCCTAATTCCTAGATGAATCCTCTTGGCTACCACCTTAGTTCATCATGTCTGATTGGGCTGTTATAGTCGCCTTCTAATTTCCTCCCTGCCGAAATTTCCTCTTACCTTTCTCCACAAAAGCTAGCATAAGTTTAACTCAGTTCTTATCCCTCCATGCCTAAGATGTTCTACTAGCTTCCTATCGCCCCTAATAATATTCAAATTTCTTACCTTTGCCTGCAACAGTGGTTCTCGACTGGGGGCTATTTTACCCCCCACATCCCACCACCCCTCCAGGGACACTTGGCAATGTCTTCTGAAGACAATTTTGCTTGTCACTACTAGGGAGAACCTACTGGCCTCTAGGGGGTAGAATCCAGGAATGCTGCTGAACATCTTACACTGCACAGAATATCCCCCCGCAACAGAGAATGAGATGTCACTAGTGCAGAGGATGAGAAACCCCAGCCTACAGATTCCACAGGAGCCGAGATCTGCCTTGTTCTGCTGCCTCATCTCCGGCTTTTCCTCTCATTCACCTCTGTCCAGACACGCTGGCTTTTATTTCATTCTTCAGACATGCTAAGCTTGCCCACCTCTCAGAGCCTTATGTTCTCACTTTGGGTTGAAACATACTTTTCCTAAATCTTTGCATCTCTGCGTCTTCATTACTCAGGTGTCAGTTCAAATAGTATCCCCTAAGAGAGGCATTCTCCAACGACCTTTACTAGAGCAGCCTCCACCCATTGCTCTATCACGTTAGTCTATTTTTAACTTCCTATATAGCTCTAATTTATCTTATATTTTTTGTGTTTATTGTTAGCATTTTCTCTCTAAATTCGTAAAGCTCTCTAAGGTCTTTCACATTCACTGCTGCCTGCCTGCATCTAGACTACTACGTGGCCCAGAGTAAATGTTCAATAAATATTTGTCAAATCATGGACATACGAATGTAAAACAATAGAAGATAACTAAGTATTCCTAAAATGTTTGGTGCCAAGAGTGATGCAATGTATCACCAGGAAGGCAGGGTTTTTGTTTTTTATTTTTTCTAGCCCTTGTCAATTTTCAGTATATGGCTCTTTAGTGGGTGTTACCTCCATTTAAATCTTGTCTCTACTGACAGAATGAGGCTTTGGGATGTTCAGCCCATCTTGTTGGTCAGAAAGATGAAATTTTTATCTTTGAACTTATTGTCCTGAAGACACACATAAGAGCAATCACCCTGTGTTCACTTTTGCTCCCCTTCATCAGGTAGTAGATGGCTGGTAACTGATGGTTCATGTGGTTAGACTTTGAAGCATCCTCACAGCAGCAATGGATGAATTCCTGAGAGCAGATGAGCTCACTGAGGGACTGCTTTTTGAAGAGGAGCTGTCAAAGGAAATAGAGAAAAATGATTAGAAAAGTAATAGGAAAACAAGATGAAACTAAGTCTCTGTAGCCCCAGGGTGATAGAAAATAGCCAATTTATAAAGGAAGTCTTGTTAATGCATCTTTGACATACTGTGCTTTTTTACTGGAGGCAGATGTGCCTTTCATTAATCAGTGAATAGCTAAAAATGTTCCTGCAAAGCAAAATATAAACTTAGTGATAAAGGGTACCTACAGAGAAGGCAAAGTTGGGAGCACTTGGAATAATTTAATAATAATTAAAGTATTCAGTTCTTACTTTCTAAAAACATTAACCCTGCTAGGACATTTTCCTGATTATAAAGGGTTTTAGAATAGTCCTAAATCCCTAATTTTTCTAACATTTTTATTAGGAGAATTTTGACTATTTTTAATAGCTCCAAAGTGTTGGAAATAGAGATCATTTTTGTCCCCTTTCATCCTGTGTTGAGTGATTGAGAAATCAGCTAGGGAGACTGGCAAAATCAGGAACTGGGAAAAGCTTCCATCTGCCCCAGTCTGATCCAGTCCTGCTTCCATGTTTGGAAATGGTTCCTTGAGCTTATCCACATTTTGTTGGCAGGTCATATTTTTGGAGAATGACAAGTGCTTTTCTCCTTACCACCCATTAGCCATAATCTTGGCCTTGGGGAGTGCAAACTGTCTGTAATGTTCAGAATCTGAGGGCAAGAAAGCTGAAGACCAGGTGGAATTGTGGGTGCAGCCATGATATAAGAACTATACCACAGCCACACACTGAGCTTGCCTGGTGGTGGTATATTTTGTCCCATAATATGAAGAGAGAAGGGAAGGAGAGGTCATTTTTCAAAGTAATACAGAGAATAAGAGTTAAACATATCTGAGAGTGAACTCAATTTGTATTACATTTTATTCTAAGAAAAAGGCACTTCTATAACACCTTTGGTGAGAGTAAATTTTTGTGCCCAAAGTCAGATACTTTCCACAAGGCACCCTAGGCAAGTGTCTATCCTATTAGATCATTACAGTGAGTATACAGACCAGTAGCCTCTGTCCCACTGAAATGTGTTTTCATCTAGGAAAAATAAACTTTTATCATATTTGTAATTTCAAAGGTGGGTTAATTTAATAGCACATTCATACAGGCCACCAGACTAAGACATAATTTTACCTGACTTACTGATCTGTATTATTAGTAATTAATTGCTACTTCAATGCTGAATAAATCTGAAATAATAAGGAAAGCTTATGATATTTAGATTTTTTATGTATTTAGACTGGACTGAAAAACTTATTTTTAAGTCTTGCATCTTTAACTTTTTTTAGAAGTTGGAGTCTTGTGATGTTGCCCAGGCTGGCCTGGAACTCCTTGGCCTTCCAAGTAGCTGAGACTACAGGTGTGTGCCCCCGTGCCCTGCTCACATCTTTACATTTTTTAAAAAAAATCAGATTTTATTATACTTGTTTATTTTACCAGTTGATCAAATTCACAGGGAAATGAGGATAAACTGATTTTTAAAAATTAGTACATGCTGTTATGATTTATTTCCATAGTCTATGAAACTTTAATTGCAGAGGTACAATCTCAGATCCTCTGACCAAACAATTTGCATTAAGCTTTTTGCATAAAGGCCTAGGAGACTTGTTACTCATATTTAACCATTGCCTCTAGGCAAACTCATAGTAGCATGGAGGCCACAGCTGTCCTGGATAGAGTCTGTCCTCGAAATGCAATCAATCAATGAATCAACCTTCTAATCAAATACTGGCCAGGTGATGCATGGCTCTCACTGAGATGGGATTGCATCCTATTAGGACGTACATGGGTTTTGCATGAGGGAGACCACCCATCAAGATTATCCACCAGGCTTTTCACTCCATTTAACCTAATTCTAGCATATGGAGCAGGTGCCAAGGAAGTTTTGGGGGATAAAGATAAATAATAGATTTTTCAAAATAAGAGATGTGGCTGTGCGTGGTGGCTCATGCCTGCAATCCCAGCACTTTGGGAGGTTGAGGCGGGCAGATTACTTGAGCTTAGGAGTTTGAGACCAGCCTGGGCAACAGGCAAAACCCTGTCTCTACAAAACACACACACACACACACACACACACACACACACACACACACACTAGCCAGGTGTGGTAGTTTGTGCCTGTGGTCCCAGCTACTCGGGAGGCTGAGGTGGGAGGATTGCTTAAGCCTGGGAGGTACAGGCTGCAGTGAGCTGAGATTGCACCACTGCACTCCAGCCTGGGTGACAGAGTGAGAGCCTGTCTCAAAAGTAAATAAAAAAAAAAAAACAATTAAAAACTGAGAGATATGGAAAAAATGTTATCTGAGAAAACCATCAGGTTTTATTTATTAGGGTGACATACTATTTCTCTCTCCCTCTCACTCTGCCTCTCTACTTCCACCTATATCTCCATCTTTCTCTCTCTTCTTCCCTCCCACTCTTTGATTTGATTCTTTTTCTCATTAATCTTAGGTGGTTTCCAAGGAAGAAAGTTTACGGTAAAGCCATTCATTTATTTATTCAATAAATAGTAACTACTATCTGTTAGACATTGTGCTGGAGATGTAGATGTTCTTACAAACAAGAAAACCCCTCCTATCAAGAAACTCAGTCCAAAGGACTGAAAAAAAAGACAAGAAAATTAACCTTTATGTAGAATACATAGTGTGTCCCAGGTGTTAGCTGGGACCTCCTGGCCCGTTGAGATCTGACTGGAATCAGCACAAAACTTCCATTTCATGTCCTTTCGAAGCCCAAAGGCTGCTCCCAAGATTTCTGTTGCATTCACAGTCAGCTCTGCTCTGATTTCCTGCTTTCTAATGTACTGTGCATCTTGTAGCTGTTCCTTTATCTCTGTCTTGGCATAAACTCAAGCTTGGGAGACAACTCTTTCTCATCTATTCTCCCTCCCCTACACCACACACAAAGCAATCATAAAAACCAAGCTGATAATGTATTGCAAAAACTTGAACTGAGAGTTTTTGGGTCATGGGAGAGCACAGCAATAAACTTCAAATGACAGAGGGCACATTCCTGTTATGAGTCCATTTGCCAGCACCCCCCACCCCAACCAGGGCCTTCTCACTGTCTGCTTTACCCCACACAGCAGCCATATGCCTGCCAATCTTCTCATCCATCTCCCGGTTCTACTCCTCATATCATCCCTCCTGCACTGCGTTCTACCCTCCTTCAAGCTCCAGCTCCAGGATGTTCTTGCTGTCTGTTATACAGAGTAATTCTGTTCTTTTCATGCATCCCCCAAATTCAAATCCAGGCCCACTTTTTTCATACCTAAATCCATCCTGGTGCTTGGGCAAGGAGACTTTTATGTTCCAGGATCTACTGTCTAGCCTCCATATAAGGCAATTATGGTTACAAAGTATTGTTTTTTTCTCCTTCTTTACTTGCACTATGATTCATTTATTCAGTCATTCGACAATATTTACTGGATGTCTGCTATGTATCAGGCAGAATAAGGTGCTGGAAATAAAACCGTGTACAAGATGGCACAGGTCCTGTCCTCATGGATTTACATTCTGGGAAGTACGTACAAGATGATATCAAAAAGTAGAGGGGGCTGGGTATGGTGGCTCACATCTGTAATCTCAGCACTTTGGGAGGCTGAGATGGGAGGATCACTTGAGCCCAGGAGTTCAAGACCCGACTGGGCAAAATATGAGGCCCTGTCACTACAAGATTTTTTTTTTTTTTTAAATTAGCTGGATGGAGACTGAAGTGGGAGGATTGCTTGAGCCCAGGAGGTTGAAGTTGCTGTGAGCCATAATTGCACCACTGCACTCCAGCCTGGGTGACACGGCGAGACCCTGTCTAAATAAATAAATAAGCCCATACCTCATTCTGGGATGGGAGACTATTGTGGATTATGGAAAGCTAAGTCTGATAGGACAACCAGGATTAATCTAGGTGGATTGGAGGGACTCACGGGCAAAAGTTGGCAGCAAAATTCTCAACCATTCATTTGAGTGGATAGAAAGAAATGGGAAATAGAAAAAGTGGTTTATTTGAGAAGGCATTCATCATCGCTCCTTCTGGCTCCTATACCTCAATGCTCAAGCAATACCTTTAAAGCAGAATTGAGGTATGAGCTCTCTAGGGAGAAAGAAAAGGCAGTCTGCCTCCCCATTTTAGCTTCTGGGTAGAGTTGATAGATAGAATAGGCTTGTTTGAGTTGGTTTGTCTTTCCCAGAAACCCTGGAGCACAGCTCCCCCACTTACCCTTGTAAACCCCAAGGGAGGACTTCTTCTATATAATCTTGCCTGAAGAAAGAAAGCTAGGGTATGGCAGAAGGTTTGGTCAAGATCCTAAATTGCTGTGGGATTTAGGATTGGACCCCAGGGCTGCTGCTAGTTCATATGAAGCATTTATAAAATTTTAAATTATATAGCTATGTATCATATATATAACATATATATACACACACATACTTCTGGAATGATATAACCCAAAGCTACTGTTTTACAGGGCTTGGCAAGTGAAAGACCCCCCTCCCCCAGTTCCTCCTGTATTGGGTATTACCTGAACAAATGGTGGCCTAGTTTGTCCCAGATTGTATAGATTTTACTAATGTAGGTTGAACAGATTGATGAAGTTTTTAAAGTATCTGAATCTACTCATGTACTTGAAGAGCAGGTCAGCAGGTCCTTCCTTACAAAGCTCTGAATGATTAGTTAATAACATGGTAGTTTTTAAGGAACTGTACCTCACAGTAAGTGCATCTTTTTCCTCTTTATCCAGTTACTTAAAATGACAGTAATAATAGTTAACCATTGTTGAGCATAATGGATATGTTCCAGACAGGCACTAAATAGTTTACAAAGATTAATTCTATGAATTCTTATAACAACCTTATAACACAGGAGTGTACTATTATTCCCGTCTAATATTTCAGAAAACAAAGGTTTCAGTGGTTGAACTCAGCTACTGAGTTAATTTCAAGCCCATTTTAGCTCCCACTCTATACTGCCCATTTTCTTTTTTCTCTCCCACCCTCTTCTTTCTTTCCTCTACCTCTGTCTCCCTATAGGAAATAAAAGTCTGCGGAGGAACCACGTAAATATGATTTTCGTCGAGCTACCTGATAACTCTACAATTGACCTTTTAGCTCTGACATTCCCTGAGACTGAGTTTTCCAACAAACAACTTCTCTTTGTTGTTTGGGTTATGCTTAAGAGCCAGCGTTCTGAAAATCCTGGCTTCAGGTTTCCAAACTAGCAGGTTGTGCTCAGAGCCTAATCCTTGCTGGATGGTAGCACATTTCATCACACAAAAACCACAGCTCCTCTTGGTCCTTGGCCTGATGCTCTGCAGCTTCTTTGGCCAACTCAACTAAAAGTGCAGTGGGGAAGCCCCATTCATGGTAATTTCCAGAGAACCATTTGCCTCACTTGGGGAAACGGGTATAGCACAATCCCTGATAGTTTCTGGACAAAAAGGTTCCATGTTTTCCCCTATGCTTTTGGCATGTCTTGGATAATTCCCTTTGGTATTAGTCATCTCCTTAAGAAATCATAAGATATACAGCATTTAACTAAAGTTTGTAACACCAGATTCTCTCCAGAAGGTGTTTTCCTTGATTTGGCTTTTTAATTCTTCTTGATTTGAAAAATCTTTATACCAAAAAAAAAAAAAAAAAAGTCAACTTAAAACATGGACCTATCCATGCAACTTTAAACTTTATTAGAGAATGTCATATAATGAAGACATACAGCTATTCTATAAAATGTCTAACTGTGGTGAAAAAATATGTGACATTCAATGTATTAACTTTCAAATAAGATAGGTTAGTGCTCTTGGTTATTTGTTTCCAAAGACTTGCTGAGCATTTCCTTGTTTGGCCTTGGAAGAATTTGCTCTGGGATTTCAGCCTGGCCCTTGACTTGCTGAAAAACCACAAGACGTAGAACAAAGGGAGCAGGCTGAGAAGCCAGTTAGTGAAAATGAAAGCAAGAGGTCCTGGCCTGAGGCTTAGTGTGTGTTCTTGAAAGAAGGAAGTTGCTGCAGGGTCAGGAGAATGTCACTGGAGGCCCTTGAACTTGCTAACGCCAATCAGACCTCATGGGCTCCAGGCAAATCAATAAAGTCTGGAGACGAAATGTTTGAATGTAACTGTTACAGCAACGTCCTGGCTCCACAGAGATGTCTTTTCTCCCAGAGGTTACTGTTTCACCATTAACCATTCAACCATTTTCTCAGCCACTCCTGAGCTCCAGTCCACTCTCCCAACTCAGTAGGAAAAGTGAGTGACAGATTTTCTAAATTAGAGCCCAGACTTCAAAAGGTCACAGCTAAGAAAGCACCCGTAGGCACTTGCCTTGCCATTTAGTAAAATTTTTGACCATGATACAGTGATGGGGCAATCTAAGAAGGAAAGGGGACTGGATTTGTGTGGGTTTGCAGAGGTTAAAAGAGCAGTGTCTTCTGGGAGTCCCGGGTGGAGGAGTGATGGGTCTTTTTTCTTTTTAAAGAACTTTAAGTATATACTGACTTGCAATGGGTAGAGCAATTTTTAAAATTTCAAATGAATGGCGTAACTCCCTTGTGGAGGCCTCTCTTTTCAAAGTTAAAAACAAATTTTTGCAGAAGCAAGTTCAGACTGATTTTTGAGCCCTCCCGCATTTTCCAGGTGGAAATTCCTTGGCCTTTGAACCCTGACTAAAATGTCAGAGATTATAAATATAACTGCTAAGTATTATGAAATATAGCGTGGCAAAACAAAAATGAAAACAAAACAGAACGAGAAACTCCACAGAACGAGAGGAGTGAGGAGACCACTGTCTTAGCCTCTATATAGTTGAGCAAGTCCAGGAGTCTTTCCAGGTCAGTTAAAAGGAGGGACACGAATCATTAGTTAACCTCAAGGGGCCCTTGCAGCTCCTAAATTGTATACTCACATAAACACAACACTCTGTCTCTGGTGGGTTACCCCTGTTTTATGATATCCTACACTGTACAGCTAAGTTTTGGACCAAGTTTACAAGGTAGTGTTACTCCCTAAAACATTTTTCTGATATATTAAATTGAACTCTAAGTCCCAGAAATGCTACATAGAAATTACATTGCACTTTGTAAAAGTTGTATATGGCTCCAAAACTGCATTAGAGACTAAAAATATATTTCCAAACTCTTACATGCATGGTGTTAGTTTAAAATGGAAAATGTATTTGTAAAAAAATACGTTTCTCTCCCGATGGTAATACTGGGTTTATATTATCCATTACCAGTGCTTTCACTGCCCTCTGCTGCTCTGAGGAGGTGTGGAAAGCCAGTCTTTTATATCCCATTGGAGAAGGCCAACTTTTCATTTATGGTCATGATTATTAATGTTCACTGGCATATTCCAAGTGTAATACTATCTGACTTGGAAAATCCCAACAATGAGGTAGCCAATGGCCTGAAACCAAAGAAGCACTGTGTTCCTGTGAACCAGGACTTTCTAAAGTCTTCTGGGGTTTTATTAAGTTCTGGGCGTTCTTTCTATAAGGTCACTAATATATGAAAATAGCTGTTATTTTGGAAGTTGATTACAAGGTTTTTTTTCGGTAAAATATCAGTTATTGTTTAAAACATGAAAAATTAGTAGAAATGCCAACAAAAATGATTTGAGATGAGAACCTGGCCTCTTTAAAAAGTAGATTGAAGTGTAATAGAATTTCATTATGGGAATGTTCCATTGTTTGCATTTAACTATTAGATGATTAGCATAAGGAAAATATTGAGCACTTTCATTGTTTCAATTATATTTATCTATTATTAATTAACAGTATTAGGTAAAATTTCTGTTCATTGTCTAGGAATTCTGTTTAATAATGATAGCAAAAGTTAATAATCGACATATATGAGCCTTCTTGGAAATGTACTTGTAATTTGTACTCACTTTCCACCTAGCAAAAGCTTTATCTGAAAGCTGTTTTATTCCTGAATTATAAATTATCAACAGATTTCATTCTCTTAACAATTATCTGTCAAATGCCTACCATGTACCAGACATAGGCATGTAGATGAATAAACTACACTTCTACCCTAAGATGCTCACATTTTATTCAGAACAAAATATAGATAAATACATGTTTTACTGAGAAATTTCCAAAGGTCTTGCTATCATATGTGCCAATCAAGAGCCCCAGAAGTTTGATTGTTTCTGATCAAGATCTATGACACAGTCACTAGTGAATAACTCTGTCCCTTAGTACTCTTTAATATTCACTAAATAAAACAATAAGTTTGTATCCCTCCAATTTTTTTTACTATATACCCTGTAATAACTTGATACTTCCCTTGGATAAAATGCATGAATGCTTTTACCTTAACCACCCCACATATTATTTACAAATTTGTCTGTAAATGATAGAAAGATAAATATACTTCCCATAGCAGATAACCTCATTTCATTACTATAAAGGGACTGTAATAGAAAACTGGTCTTGCTATATCCAATTACTGCCAAAATAGAGAAAGCTACAAACACTCTAGAACCAAGGTGGGTGGATTTGGCCTATGACCACATAGGCTTTCTAAAGGTTCCCTTCATCTCAGAAGCATTTGCACATGCAGAGAAGAAGTCCTTAGAAGAGGACTAGAACATGGTGGGTGCTTTATAACTCCTTGTCAATAAATGAATGAATAAAGTAATCAATCAAAAAGATCACTTTTGTTTTTCTCAGAGAAATGTCAACATGAGTTCCAGAGGACACGGAATCTTTTCATTTGTTTTGACCCCCAGTGATACTTTGTCTCCTTAGACAGGCCTGTTGTTAGACCAACACTCTCTGGGGTGGCAAAAAGCTGGGGTCACTTTGGGACTGAGCACGTTCTGGTGCTAGTGAAAGGTCCTGTGAGCACCTTCCCTCCTTCTCTCCCTCCGTGTTAAAATGCAATATGTTATTCTTTGACATGAAGATGAATATATGTGATATTTGATTTCTGAGATTTGCTCAGTGTCTTAAGTTAGCTGTTTTGGCTAATGTTTAGTAAATTACTCTAAACAATAAGCAGATAATTATTATGTGTCTTTTAAACTGAAAACAAAGCAAACCCATGACTCTTAAGAACAAGGAGCCAGAATCCGTGGATGGTTATGTTATGCCAGTGTTTTCAAGACAGCAGAGGACTGGGCAACTATCTCAAAGGTCCCAAATGTTGAAGGCTTAGAGTAGCTCTCCTACATCCCACCATCCTTTTAGGCTTTAACTTGAAATGATCAGTTTTACTCACAATGAAGATGCACTGGACAATGTGACTTAGACCTGAGGCTAGAATGGCACTTCCGTATCTTTTAGGAATTAATGTTTATTACATTAAAGCCAATGGGTCTCCAGTGAAAGGGCAACCTGACTTATTCATTCATAGACAGCAAAGCTGGCCTGGAGAACAAAAGCTAGCTGGGCCTGCTAGGGCAGGGTTTGCCTACTTTCTGGGTCCTGAAGCACAAGTGAGCGCATCGTCTGTGAACACAGTGGTCTGAGGCAGTAAGAGAAAGACCTGGCCAGCTCTTCCTTTTCAATGCAGTAACCATGGTCGCTGAAAAATAATGGCTCAATGACTTTCAGTCTCTCTTTAATCACATTAGCTACTCTTCCCATGCCGAGAAGTGACAGGAGAGATCCAGAAGTGTTATGCTCTCCCATCCATGAGAGGGGTGGACATTCCCTCTTTTGAGAAAGTATAAGAAGGAAAATAATGGTTTCTTCAACATCACATGATTCTGCAGGGATAGACCTCATAGTGTGGTCCCAGTGAGCGTCATAGTACTTACTCTACAGTGGTCTTGAACAGCTTCGTAGGCTTACATGTAGAACTCTATTTAATCTCCACAGAAATTCTATGTAGGAGTTATCCTAACTTCTGACGAGAACTTCATCAGAACATAAAAGAAAGAGAGGAGACAGAATATTTAACTATATTTATAAAAACAATTCTGAGGCTGAGTGCAGAGGCTCATGCATGCCTGTACACTTTGGGAGACAGAGGTGGGAGGATCACTTGAGCCCAGAAGTTTGAGACCAACCTGGGCAGCATGGGGAGACCCTGTCTCTACAAAAAAAGAAAGAAAAAATAGCCGGGTGTAGTGGTGCGTGCCTGTAGTCCCAGCTACTTAGGA
The DNA here is from genome assembly GCF_029281585.2 of Gorilla gorilla gorilla. Taxonomy (NCBI): domain Eukaryota; kingdom Metazoa; phylum Chordata; class Mammalia; order Primates; family Hominidae; genus Gorilla; species Gorilla gorilla. Next base: position 139,137,008 of record NC_073227.2, read on the forward strand.
AGCTGAGGTGGAAGGATGGCTTCAGTCCAGGAGGTGGAAGCTGCAGTGAACTGTGATTATGCCACTGCATTCCAGCCTGGCTGACAAAGGGAGACCCTGTCTCAAAAAAAAAGAAAAGGGAATTCTGAGATTTCAAGCAGAATCTGATTCCCTTACATTTCCCCAAATAGGAAAATAAAACACTTTTTATGTATTTTTTTCTTTTCCTCCAAGCCCTTCAAACTGTAAGGGCAGTTTGTCTAAACTAACTCAGAAGGGAAACGAGCAAATTTGTCTCTTAGGTGCTAGCTTTATTTTTTCTCCATCACTTCTAGCATTGTCCTCTTAGGATTGTTGTCAGGTTTACAGAGTCAGCAAGGGTGAAACTGTTTTGCCCACTGCCTACAATTTTAAGTTATACATCTCTAAGTTTAAATCTAGTTCTGTGACCTTGGGCAAGCTACAAAAATCTCCTCAAAGTTCAGTTTACTTTTCATCACATAGTGGGTGCTTAATAATTTCAGTGTCTTTCATTTGAAAATTGGAAACAAATTAGATATTACAGGATCAGAAATACATATTTTGTAAGCTGGCTATCCCCGCTTGCTCACCTGCTTTTTCTCCCCATTCACACCACTTTTTCACACCAATGGTCCCCACTTATTATAACTCAACTTATGATGTTTCAACTTTACAATGGGCTTATCCATGCATTAAATGCATTTTTGACTTATGATATTTTTTGATTTATGATGGGTTTTGTGGGACATAGTCCCATTGTAAGTTGAGGAGCATCTGTAGAGTGAAAAACATTTGAATTTTTGAGTAAGTCAGAATTATAGAATTAGTAATTCTATATTATTATGTGAATTCTGTTAATTATTATATGAATTCCATCAATTATAGAATTATTAATTCAAGGATTCTATTATACTATTATTAAAATTATAGTACCTCAAATATAAGACTTTCTCAGCATTTTAAAAAGTAGTTTTATTATACATATATACGTATAATGATTCTAGTAAGGCATACACTTGCACTAAGTGTGTGCACACAGAGGTCAGCTTCCTTTCACGGTGGTGCTGATTTTTAAGAGAAAGCCACAGCATAGCACGTATGATATGATACTGGCAGTTTTCGTTTCTGTGATGAGTGAGGATGAATTAATCCCTGTGCATGTCAGGTTTGGCTAACCACCATAAAAATTTCCCTTCACCAAATGTAAATATGTATCTTGCCAAGTACTTTCCACTTACTTTTTAAGCTTCATGTTTTTATTGGAAATTTAACCCATGCGTGTTGAGTTATTTACTGAACTCAGAATACTATTGGGCAAATGCCAGTTCATAGCCAAAAAATTCCCTCCCCACAAAAGAACCCACCATAAATAGCCACATTTTTTTCTTCTTTCCTTTCATTTTCCTAACCACAATTTTGGATATTAATTAGTATCAGAACTAAAAGAAGCCTAATTTAGTCCTGAAGTTACATAAAAGCTATATAGGCTACACCAATCAGTAGCCACTGGACATAAAACCTAAACAAACTCCACTGAAATAAGCAATCTAACATCACTCAGAACATAGTTTAACACAAGTAAATTCTTCATTGACCTGTTTTAAGATTCTTCTTTCTTCACAAAAGCAGGAGTCAGGTATTATTGTTCCCATTATACAGCTGAGGACGCTGACTTAAATCATCAACCTGCTTATCTTGGTCATATGATTTTAATTTTTGAAAAGAGAGTTGAGAATGAGAGTTAAACATAGCTGAATATTAAACCTGGACAATAATTATGTTTGAGCTAAGAAAAGAGGCATTTCTACAACACCTTTAGTGGGAGAGTAAATTTTAGTGCTCAAAGGGAATCAGCCGTAGCAAGCGGCATCTGTAGCATTTCTCAGTGGGATGAGATAGAAAATCTCACACAGGTATTGTATCTCAGGCCTTAGAGATTCCATACCTAGTTGTAGTGGTGGCTCTTTTTAGAGCCAAGTTATATAACAGGCTTTCTTGTTTGTGAATATACAGTCCATCCTTGACTCTCTTGCCCATCCTTGGCCACTGGCCCAGCAGAGGCCTAGACCCAGAATATTGTGGAAAACTGGATTTCTTGCCAGATTAGGTTTGACTTCCCTCACAGTTCACTTGTCCACACCTATGACTTCTCCCATATCTATCCCTAATTGATATGTTCAGCCTTGATTTTTCATTTGTCTTCTAGTCTTAATTCAACAATTTGATTGATTTTAACACATCCCTTTGCTTGGATACTTGCTAGCAATGTTCTCACAATCAATGTTAATACTGAAAATTTTGAAAAGAGAGCTGGGATTTTAGGGTTTCTTTCCCCAGATTTTGATTCTTTCCCTATGTTTCTTTCTTCTACCAACAGCATCACCATTATTAGGACTTTAGATTCATCCTTGACTTCTGCTTCTCTACATACCCTATCTCTCACTAAGGTGCAGTTTGCTTCAAATGTTGTCTCTTATCTCCTTCCTGGGGTTATTACAGATAACTCTAATCCAGGCTAATCCAGGCTCTCATCACGTTGTGTTTGCAGAACTTTAATGGTTTCCTTGTTTCTCTATCTTCAGTCACCTCCTGTCTAGTCCATCCTACACACTGACTAATCTCCCTAGAGTGCTTACAAACCAATAATAATTTCTCATCACTACTGGATGAGAGCCAAGTGTTACATTCTGGCATTCAAAACTCTTTTCAATATGGTTCTACCCCAGTAATCCACCCTTACTTTCAATAACCTGTCACACACACCTTGCACCCACGTGAGGCCACCCTCTGCACCTCCAGGAGTACACCGGACTCTTTCCCACCACTGTTCTGTCACACTTACCTTATGGGCCACATATCGCTCAGTCATTGGGCTAAAGGAGCTAGACAAGGACCAGCACACAGAGTAATAAATAATTTGGGTGACAGATCCCAAAATCTATGTAGTACTACTGCTAGAAGGAAGACAAATCAACAAGTAGAATAGAGTTTGGGCAACTATGACAACAGAAAATTTGGGGTTGTCTGGGCAAGGAGTTCCTTTCAGAAAAAGCCAAGCTTTAAGAGTGGGAATAGGCTGGCATATGAATGACAAACAGAGATGAAGGATCCAATACAACCATTATGAGGAACTTAAGGATACACACAGACAGCACTTGGGATATCTACTAACAAGTGGTAGCAGAGTCCAAGCAATCAGGCGAAATTCAAGAGCAGGACTTTCACCCCCAGGAAGGAGGAGGAGGTGCAAGGGGAAATTCCTGTCATAGAAGAGCTGGGTTACCACACAATTTATTAACGGCACAATTAAGTCACAAAGAGTAAGACACACAGGGATATAGTTACAGGATTAGTTCCCTAGCACAAGGAAGAAGCCTAATCATTAAAACTTGGACTCTGGATCAGAGCCAACCAGCATTAAGTGACCCAGTCTCATACCCCAAAAAACACAGGGCTAAGAATATGTGCTCCAGAGCCTGAGAGGGAATCTACCATAGTAAATGCCTTTGAACTTGAATTTCATTCTCCTGCCACTAGCTGCATGATCAGACACAAGTCCTATAACTTTTGTGAGCCTTACTTTCCTCAAAGTGAGGAAAAAAATAAATATTTTACAGATTTGTTGCAAAAATATAAAAGTGCCTGCTATGGAGCCTACCGTTTATTAATAGACTCCCTGTCCTCTACCAGAGCTTTTAAAATCTTTCTTGCCCAATAACTGGATTGACTCTAGTGACTTTGTGTCCGGAATTGGTGGGTTCTTGGTCTCACTGACTTAAAGAATGAAGCCGCGGACTCTCATGGTGAGTGTTACAGGTCTTAAGGTGGCACGTCTGGAGTCTGTCCCTTCTGATGTTCAGATGTGTTCGGAGTTTTTTCCTTCTGGTGGGTTCGTGGTCTCGCTGGCTCAGGAGAGAAGCTGCACACCTTCGCGGTGAGTGTTACAGCTCTTAAGGCAGCACGTCTGGAGTTATTCGGTCCTCCCGGTGGGCTCATGGTCTCGCTGGGGTCAGGAGTGAAGCTGCAGATCTTTGCGGTGAGTGTTACAGCTCATAAAAGCAGCGTGGACCCAAAGAGTGAGCAGTAGCAAGATTTATTGCAAAGGGCGAAAGAACAAAGCTTCCACACTGCGGAAGGGGACCCTAGCGGGTTGCCAATGCTGGCTCCGGCAGCCTGCTTTTATTCTCTTATCTGGCCCCACCCACATCCTGCTGATTGGTAGAGCCGAGTGGCCTATTTTGTCAGGGCGCTGATTGGTGCATTTACAATCCCTGAGCTAGATACAAAGGTTCTCCACGTCCCCATCAGATTAGTTAGATACAGAGTTTCCACACACAGGTTCTCCAAGGCCCCACCAGAGCAGCTAGATACAGAGTGTCGATTAGTGCATTCACAAACCTTGAGCTAAACACAGAGTGCTGATTGGTGTGTTTACAAACCTTGAGCTAGATACAGAGTGCCGATTGGTGTATTTACAATACTTGAGCTAGACATAAAGGTTCTCCACGTCCTCACCAGAGCAGCTAGATACAGAGTGTTGATTGGTGCACTCACAAACCTTGAGCTAAACACAGGGTGCTGATTGGTGTATTTACAATCCCTGAGCTAGATATAAAGACTCTCCACGTCCCCACCAGACTCAGGAGCCCAGCTGGCTTCACCTAGAGGATCCCGCACTGGGGCTGCAGGTGGAGCTGCCTGCCAGTCCTGCGCCGTGCGCTCACATTCCTCAGCCCTTGGGTGGTCGATGGGACTGGGCGCCGTGGATCAGGGGGTGGTGCTCGTAGGGGAGGCTCGGGCTGCACAGCAGCCCATGGAGGGGGTGGGAGGCTCAGGCATGGCGGGCTGCAGGTCCCAAGCCCTGCCCCGTGGGAAGGCAGCTAAGGCCCAGGGAGAAATCGAGCACAGCGCCGGTGGGCCAGCACTGCTGGGGGACTCAGTACACCCTCTGCAGCCACTGGCCCGGGTGCTAAGTCCGCCATTGCCCAGGGCCGCAGGGCTGGCCGGCTGCTCTGAGTGCGGGCCCGCCAAGCCCACGCCCACCCGGAACTCCAGCTGGCCCGCAAGCGCGGCTCACAGCCCCGGTTCCCGCTCACACCTCTCCCTCCACACCTCCCTGCAAGCTGAGGGAGTGGGCTCCGGCCTTGGCCAGCCCAGAAAGGGGCTCCCACAGTGCAGTGGGGGACTGAAGAGCTCCTCAAATGCCACCAAAGTGGGAGCCCAGGCAGGGGAGGTGCCGAGAGCAAGCGAGGGCTCTGAGGACTGCCAGCACGCTGTCACCTCTCAACTTGAGGAGACACTAGCCTTGTGGGTGGGATCCAGCCATTCTACTGATGGCAGGGAAGAGCTTCAGAGGCTAGAAATCAGACATGTCTGGATCATAATCCTACCTTGTCTGTGGAGCATCAACTCTGCCCTATAGAAATTTCTGCATTATGTAGGCCTCCTTTGAACATATATCATGGTGAGTAGTGCTTGACCTTGTACAGTGTTAGCAATCCCACTTTTGACATCTCTAAAGCAACCCTGTAGGTTTATGGCATTGCCACTTATAATTTTGCAAAGACATAACTTCCACCAGGAGTTCTGCAAGCCTGGTTCCAGGTAGTAGGTTACTAGCCAAGTGAGTGAACCCAGCAAATAGGACCTCATATATAGTCCAACATAGTTTTGTTGTTATCAAGTTGCTGTTGCATGAATATTTTATGAGGGAATTATATGCTACTGTAGAATTTGTGGATTGGGAATTTTCTAAGATCTTTGGGTGAATTCCTTCAAAACGTCAATGGCTTATGATATCATAACTTATTGATTTTCTAGTTGCACCTTGCTTCTTGGCCAGATTTGCCCATCTAAATTTCAAGCTTCTCTAGGAATGAGCCAAGTCACATCTTTCCCTTTGTTCCCCACAATTTAGCCCAAAGTTGCCCTCAAAGCAAGCATTTAACCTGCAGTTGCTGATTGATTGAATTACTATATCTTGTTGTCATTTTATTTACTTTTTAGAATTCTAGATAATCATTTTCTCTAATTGTTCAGTTGCATCAAAAATAAAATATGACAGTTTCCCTAGCATAGTAAAAAGTGCAGTAAAACACAAAAGAGTTGGGTCTAACATTAATTTTTTGACAAGAAAAACATGACAAACCATTTGCAGGGAAACTTCAGCTATACCTTATCCTTGTCACCAGTTGGCTTATGAATAATCAGGGTAATTTATATTACCTTGTTCTGTTTACTATATATATATATGTATTCCAATGGATTTTCCACTTGTCCCAGTGATTTGCTGAAACGGAAAAACATTCAACTTCATGTACAAGGTAATGATTATCAGTGCCCAATCAAATCTCCCTGCTTCCAGATTTTTAAAAAAATGTTCTTTATTTTGAGAAATGATGCCAGGACTTTAAGACTAATCATAGGTACAAATATACCTGTGTATTTCATGTGAAATACTCCTGCCATGACACACACACACACACACACACACACACACACACACACACACTTAGCCCATTTGTTGAAAAGTGCCTGTAACCTTTTTATGTATAGGACTCCCTTGTCCAACTTATTGTTTTATCCTATGTAGTGACCTTGAATTGAATTCTGCTTTTCAATAACACTGGCCCGCACACATACGCGCGTTCTTACATCATTTCTGATGCCATTGCTCTAGTTGAAATCTTTATTGTTTAACACCTGTACTGATGCGATATACTCCAGAGGTGATTTTGGATCGGCCTCTTTCGCTTTCCAATCGTTCTGTGCATTTTGCTTTCTGGCTTGCAGCTCCATGGCACCTCTCATCTCCTTAGCACAAAACAAAAACACCCCTATAATATGGCTCTGACCTTCCTGTCCAGACTTGCCTTCTACTATTTTCCCTTACCCGCCACAGTCTCTCCTGCTTAGCTATCTCTTGAATAGTGGCTATGCTTTCCTACTGCCATAGCGTTGTTTTGCCATTACTGCTTAGCATCTTCTCTCTTCCTATGGAAAGAAAGAATTTTGTCACCTACAAAAGTCTTTGTATGCTGTAAGGCCGGGTCTCAAGGCAATTTACTTTGTAAACCCCTTTCCTGAGCCAATGACCTAAAATCTCACCCTCAGCTCTAAGTCAGAATCATATACTACCATCTTGTTTATCAAGTACTTACTATTGGCTGCCTTATTTTCTAGTTGTTTACACATGCAACTTTTTACTAGATTGCATGCACTTTGTGGGCAAGGCCTATCCCTGGCCTAACTTTGTATTTCCGTACTGTTTATGACAATGTCTTGCCAATGATATGTGCTCAGTAAATATTTGTTCACTGGTTGGATATCCTTTCATTATCTATACTATATTTTCAGCACAATGACAGGGTAGCAACAGAGACATCTATTGCAGGAGGCCATACAAATTGTACCTCAGAAATTCATATAACCAGGAATTATAGTCTGAGCAATTACTTTAATAAGTTAGAATCTCTCTGTAATTATAGGTTACAGATGGTGACATAAAAACACTAAGAGGTCAGGAAGTTTCTTCCACACTCAGCATACTTGAACTAAAAAGAGTGGACATTTCATAATTCGGAGCACCTTGGTCTATTGCTTGGTCCGTGCCTCGTGTTATTCTCAAGAAAGGAGACTGGAGCTCAACCATCACTCATCCACACTTGTGTTATCTTTAAGCACTGTAGAGGAAAAAACTCTTTTGGAGTTTGAAGAATAAAGTTGGATACATTGCATAGTATATGCGGTTTTTAAGCTAACTTAAAGGGAAAGCTTCCTGAATGAAAATAAATCATATTAATTTAATGATGGCTGCTATTAATAATGACATATATACCCATGTATAGTATAGTGTAGTAAAAACTTTTCATCTGTTTTCTGGAAATCTTGATTTTCAACTCTTTCTAGTGTATTTTTCTTTTGGGGGCCCACTCAGACCTTACAATATGTCTTCTGGAGGCACAGAGTGAAAAGCCTTGTTTGTCTGCTGATGTGCCTTCAGACCTTCTCCAGACTATTCCTTGACCAGAACCATCCCTTTTCTGGCTGGCTTTTCTGGTAGAGTCTATCCACACTCCTAGAACTGTCTACTGTTTGCTTGGCAAGGTCTACCTAGATCCTTCCTTGGCCTGCATCCTCCTGGGAGCTGTGGGGTCACCATGAGCCTTGTTACTTCTTTCTTTTCCCCCCTTCCCCAGCACACACCCACACATGCCATCATTCCACCGACTGGACTAATTTTATCAGAAACTAGACTTGTAAATTAACAGAGACACATATGATTTCACTTACAATTTGAAAAAAAAAGAACTTGATTAATAAGTGTCAGCATCACCATTCAGAGTATCTATAACTATCACAGCATAAAGTAGCTGGAAAAGAAGCACATATATAGAATCCAGTGGTTTTCAGGTTCCAATTTATAAAATGGATAAAAGTGAACCTGGTTTAGTTAAAGAAGGGAGGGAAAGAGGATGCTGCCTCTTAGGCCTCATCCTGGTGGTGGCCTGTGTGGCATACCATCTGCACATAAGCCTATGAACCCCTAATCTGAGTTACGTGAAACACTTTGCCTATGTGGAAACTGAGCCTGGAATGGTTAAGCGACTTGCTCACAGTCACATACCCAGTTTGTGGCAGAGCTGATTCTCAATCTCAAGTTACTAAGCACAGTTTCCTTTTTCTGGGCTTTTCCCACAGCACCAAATAACTGCTAGATAAAGCACTCTTTCCTGCTCATTGCGCTGGTCCAGTTTATCTCTGTGCCCAAGAGCAGTTTAGAAGAACTAGCATTTTCCATGCAAAAATCTTTGTTGAAGGAGATTCATGATTAACTGAAATCACCCAAAGTACCACAAACAATGCAACAAACCATGAAGGACAGCACAGTGTGTGTTTTTATCTGACCCATTTGTTCCAGGATGGGCTCTCCAGTTGAACAGCCTAACAGCCCTGCAACCAACCTGTCTCATAAGCCCTGCACAGAACAACCCAGCAGAATTCCTAAGCCTGCTCACATAAACAACCAGAGAAGTTAATCATAGGCATGAGAGACTTTTGGTGGTGGCCAATTAGAGCAGACCCCCCACAGAGCTTCATCATAGGGTAGCCACGTCAATGTCAATACCCTCCTCCGTGCAACAATCCTTGTGATTAATGTAATCACCATAATTACTGACCTCTCTTCTGAGAGTCTTGGCCACATGGAAGAGTTGAATATTTTCCCTGAATGCGTTGTCTCCATACAATGTATGTCCTTAATTATAGAACATGATGTCATAAGTTCTGATTAGGGGGTTGCCCTAGAGGAGCTGAGGATTGGCCCCAAAGGCATAAGGGGGCCAGTTCAACTCATAGCCCACCCTAGTCCTCCCGGTCACATGCAGGTAGCCAGTTACTTGGTAATTAACAAAACAAGCTTGTGGTTGTTGCTGTCGTCCATTTTACTCCTATGTCTTTTGGGGCCTTCTTGGGAAATAAAGGCTTCCTTTTTCCTCATGTACCTCATAATTATTGTGCCCCAGAACTGGCACATAATTATTATTATTTTTCCATTCAGGAGTTAATGCTTCAGCCAAACAGGTCTGGATGGAAACCCAGTTTGCATTCAGAGGAAAATAGTTGACTATTCTCAGACTAGACCACTTGAGGGCGGCATTGCCTTAGGACAGTGTGTTTTGACCAACTAATACATAACCTAAGGAGGAAATATGCAGTGTGGGTGTCACAGGCACATCACTGTAATTCAGGGAATAAAACCACAAAAAATGAGAACATACTCCCAGGGAGTCAACTCACATTTAGGAATGAAGGAATAAATGTCTAATTTTAAATGTGGTTGCAAAGTTTTTTTTTACATAACAGAATTGCTTGAGGCAGGCATGCTGTAAACCATTTATATGGGGAGGGATTTATTCTGTGAAATGAAGTGCTATTGAAAAAAAAGATAATGTCCAGTGCAGTATAGAAACAAAAAAGGCAAACTAAAATATATTGCACAATGAAGCCTGGGGACAAAATCATGAGTATGTTTGCATGTCATTATAATCCTCTCGGATGCACATAGTTCTTCACCATGGACATGTCCCCATTATAACCTCTTTTAATTTGATAGGGAGCTGCTCCTTTGCCTTTCCTTCATATTTTGGGGGTCAATCCAGATGAATGAGAGAAAATAAAAGAGGGGGAAGAGAAGAGAAGGAGGATGGTATGCCCCTCTGTACTTGGAGAATCACTAGCGGTGGTCTCAGTCACAGGGAGACAGACTGGTTCCACTCATCTCTGATCCTGCCCCAATAAATTACTTGCAGATATCTTTTTGGTAGTTTTCACAGGATGCTAATAAACTGATCAGCCTAGTATGCTAGAGATATTTAAGTTCTCTTTCCAAATATCACTGCATACATACCTAAATAACAGACCAATCATTGATTTCCAGAAACCTGTCTGGAAGGCATTCTACATTCTTTCCTTTGCTTCTTTTTATGGGCCACAGAAAGAACATGATAGTTCTTGAATACATTTCCCAGATTGTCCAAAGAGGTCAAACTCCTAATGCTAAGCACAGTTCTTTTGAGACTGTGGTTGTGGGGGAGAAATTAAAGAAAGATCTGGAAGCTAACGGAAGCTACTCAGATGAGTAGCTTCTTTAGTGCAACCTCAGCTGGAACGTTAGTGACTCTTGAAAATTCTTTCTTCCCTCCCAAGTCAATATCCTATCAAATTGCTTTCTGTATTTTTTTGCAAATCTCCAAACAGAAACTCATGGAACACAGAGGTAATCTTGGCTAGTTTGCAGAGATGGCCAAGGAGATTAGGTGTGAACTTCTCCGGTTTTCTTCCCTTCATTGTTAACTTTGCCTTTATTCATCCCTTTCAGTCTTTTCCAGGATCTTGTTCCATCAAACATCTCCCTACCTCCACCCTTTTCTTTTCAACCTTTTCCTCTGCACTTATGGGGAAAGTTCTTTACCTCATTTCTCTTTCCAGCATCTATTCTCTCTGCCTCCATTCACACTAGATTCCTTGAAACAGGTCTACACCAGACACCCCCATGCTCTGGCCTTCCTTTACTATTTCCCTTGCATTATTTTCTCCAGAAACTACCCTTTAAACCCCACCCATGAGCTACTCATCTCCAGGTGGCTCAGTGGTTTCTTCTCCGCTCTTCCTCTTACTGCATTACATTCCTATTACCATGATGGCAGCATTGATCTAAAATCCCCTGACCTCTCTCCCTTTGAAATACTTTCTTCATCAGAATTCAATAACACACATACTCACTCGCTGAACATTTCTCCTTAGTCTCTGTTGGCCCCACTTCTACTTCCTCCTTGATGTAAGAATTTTTCAGTACTCAGCCCCTTTATCTGCTGTGTTCTTTACTGAGCTCATAGACTCCTACAACTTTAACTACCACCTCTTTGCTCATAACTCCTCAGTAATATTTCTAACAATCTCTCTCCCAAGCTACGTGCCTGCCCTTCCAACAGGATATTTGTCATTTCCACATCTATGTTCTATATCATAGGCAAACATTTTCAAAACAGAACTCATCTTTCCTGCACAGCCTCCCCATATCCTGGTCCCAAACTGAGTTCCCCTCCTTACCTTTCCTCAACTCTCAAGTCAAAATTTCAACTATCCTTGACTTCCCCTTTGTCATTTGTAAGTTGACTGGACATGGGGAGCAGAGGATTATGAAATGTCTTTTCAGAATCCCCCTTCTACATGCGTTGAGAGTACTCTATTTCCAGCCTTCATTTCATCACCTAGACTTCTGAAAAGATCACCAAACTGGTGTCTCTGTCATGAATCCCCTCTTCCTCATTCCAGCCCAACCAATATTTGGCCATTAGCTATTTTCCAAAACAGTCCTTTCCATACAAAAGAAACTGGTAACATTAGTTGCTTCCAAAATAGGTGACTGGGAGACACAGATGTAAGAGAGAGAAAATTTACATTATGTACCATCTTGTTCCTTTAAAATGCTGTGCCTTATAAATACATTAGCTATTTAGAATAATAATGTTTAGGTTAAACATTAGATATTATCTGTTTAATTAAAAAAATCCTCTTCAGTTATTCTTCTGCTCAAAATCCTACACACATTGCCTTTGGAACAAAATCAAACTTCATCATATTGTTCAAAGCCCCTAAAATGACCCTTCTACTTTTCCCTTTACTCTGCTTTCAGTCTGCCCTCTGACACACTCCACAGGCCAGACACAGGCCAGCACTCTGGATTCTCAGGCTTCCAAACCTTTGTTTAAACCATTCCCTCTGCCAGTGGTGTCTTTCTTCATCCCAAATTGAAGTCCTACCTTCCTTCCAGCTTCACCTCAGATGGCACCAATTCCAAAGTACTTTTCCAGATCCCAGCATTTAGAACTACTCCTTCCCTTCTGTAAGTTTCCTGGCCTAAGCACTTGATGAGTCTATCAAAGTCAGCCTGGTTTTGTAGTTATTTATGCACATGACTGTTCTTATCTTTGTATATTTTGCACTGCTTGGTTCAATGCATTTCACATGATGGATACTTGGGAAATGTTACTGAATGTCATTGGTCCTCGAGACACTGAGAAATCCAAAATTAGAACTGTTTGGATATGAGACCCACTGGCATCTTTTTGTCATTTACTATTGTTCGTCATTGACATTAAGAAGTACAAAGCTCAATGGGTTCCCTTTAGGTCAATGCTTCTCCTAGTGTGGTCCTAGACCTGGAGCACTTGCTAATGTGAAGATTCCCAGGCTCCAAGAAACCTACTGGTTCAGTCTCTGGGGTAGGATATGGCAATCTGTAGATTAAATACGTATCCCAAGTGCTCCTTACGTACACCGAAGCTTCAGAGCCACTGCTCTAGTAGGATGTAGCAGGGTTTAGGGGGAAGGTTGTAGAGGCAGATAATCCTTGAGGTTTGATCCTGCTTGTCTGCTCAGTGCTCCTTAGCTTCTGCCAGTCCTTCAGCCCTGCTTCTCAGCTGGGTTCATGCTCCTGGCTATGCCTCGTGCTCCTGGAACGTGATTTGCCCTCTGTCTCTCCTTTCAGAAGACAGCTGAGCTGTCAAGCTCTGACTCCCTGTGGAAGCTGTCTGGTGCTGGCACATTTTGATGGAAGAGGGATGCCTCAGACTTCAACAATAATCTCATCTTTTTTCAGTCTTCTCTTCTCCCCTAAAACTGCTATAGGCAAGTGACTATCCTCTGTGTTGTAGACAGGAGGATCCTGTGTCAAGAAGACATTGAGACTTGCCTAAGCCACTGACATATTAATAGAGTTAATGTCAAAAGCCTTGTCATCCAACTGGGCATTCTCAGTGACACTGTGTCAATCAGCAAGTCAATCAATTAATCAACAAGTGTTTAATCAATGCCAATTAGGCATCTAGAAGTGTCTTGTTTAACATCTGCTGGCTGGGCTGGGCCCTGCACAGAACTTGGTTCAGTGTCCTTACAGTATCCCTGATCGAGGATCTAATTCTGTACCATGTCATCCACAGTTGGCTGCCTTTGTGGTCACACCAGGTTGCTGGGCTATATTTCATGTGAACACCACCATTTACTACATTATTCTGTAGGCCCTAATGAAGTTAAGAGGAGCAGGATACGGGGGCCAGTTATTTAGCCCTCTGATGTGAATAACTCTTCAGCAATCTTAGCTTGATGTTGTACCTCTCACTCTGTTAGGTTTTCCTTGCACTTCCATTGAATTAAAATTAGAAATTCTGTGGACAAGGATGTGACTCTATGAAAGAAACCTTCTTCCCCTCTGCCAATCCATATACATGTAAAATCTCCAACCCCCAGCACAAATGACCTTTGTTCTCACAATTTCAAATCCTTTTATAGGTTACAATTATTATTTAAACCCACCCTATGGTCCCCAAACCTTTCTAAAAGTAATCAGCCCATAGGATGCCCTCATGCAAAAGGCTACATTTTCTATACTTACATTTTCATTTATTTTCTAATAGTCACAGTGGAAACTGTAACCATGAATGTACAACTCAGTAATCCAGTTAAGACTTGCTTTTTTCTGCCAACTTACTCTTTTATGAGCCAGAGATAGTAAAATAAGTCCGACATGTTTAAAAATGCCAATTCAAACTTGAATTTCTATGCCAAGAACGTCCTATAGGTTAGGTCACTCAGAGTACTACAAACCAAATTTCATGTGGTTTTCAAAGCAGCCCGAAAACTCGACCTTCATCTCAATTGGCATTGGTGATACCAAAGGTATCTATGAGAACGTCACTGGCCCATCCCAAGTTTGAGAGATGATAATAGGCACATGTGGCCATTTCCACTATATCTAGTCTAGGATTTAGTCTATGATTTAGACTACCCAGCTGTATTTTAAACTAGTCCAAACCACCACTGGCCGCAGGGAGCATAGACCTTTTCTGAGAGGGATTTTAGCTAATAATTTTACTTCCACATTGTTCCATCCTCTATTTCAGGATGCGTGATGTACATACTCTTCCTTTTTCCATCTCATTTCACCATTAAATAAATGCCCTGGCTGGGTCAGAGGAACCAGGAAATAGACTGTTATTCAGTGTGCTATTGATATGGCCCCTAAAGCCTCCAACAACTTCCCTATAGACATCACAAAATGGAACAGAAAATTCCAGTGGATCACCATTTTCCATTCATAGGCACTGCAAATGTGTTATATGTCTCACTCAATAAACCAACACAGTTTTGCTGAATTATGCTAAGTCAAAGTTTTCTTTAAATCCCATTATCCTTATCATTGTTCTAGGTGAAACTGCAAATAAATAAAACCTCTAATGAGTTATTTTTAGATATCTAAATGGACACAGGAAAATGTTAATTGACTCCTCAAATTTACAGAACAAGTTAATAAAGGTAGAATAAAAGAAGAACTAGTCTAATAACTTTCTTCTAAGACTACAGTGAAATTTATTTTATCTCATAACATAGAATGTCCCAGCTAAGGAACATCAAGGAGAAATTTAATGCTTTTCATTCTTTAGAATTTCACTTTGATGCAGATAATGTTGCATTAGTTATTCTTAATTTTACTCTCTTCACTTATTAAAATGCCTAATATGGGCCAGGCATGGTGGCTCACGCCTCTAAATCCCAGCACTTTGGAAGGCTGAGGCAGGAGGATTGCTTGAGCCCAGAAGTTTGAGATCAGCATGGGCAACACAGGCTGATCGACAAAAAATAAAACAAAGTTCCCTGGGTGTGGTGGTGAGCACCTGTGGTCCCAGATATTTGGGAGGCTATTTGGGAGAATCACTTGAGCCCTGGAGGTTGAGGCTGCAGTGAGCAAAGATCATACCTCTGCACTGCAGCCCACATGAAAAAAAAAAAAAAAAAGCCTAATGTGAACTCGAATCACTGCTTCTAGATTATTTTCTTCACTTAGTACTGATGCATCTGAAAGTAGAATGAGAATTGTATTGCTATTTAAGTATATTAGCAGTGTTATTACTGTGCTCCATTTTTGTTTTTAAAACATCCATTTTTATAATCACCTACTCTATGTCTAGGTCTTTAACATAGCTTTTATATATTCTTCATAACATATAAGATGTGTATAATCATTATAACCTTACAGAAAAGGAAAGGGACTCAGAAATATTCTGTACCATGTGAAGTACTTTAGTTTAGAGTCTGGCAGGTAATAATTCTCAAAAATACTAAAATTATCATTATTTTTCCCAGAGCCACAGAGCTATTAGTTGGGAGAATTTGAGCTCAAACTCAAACATAACAACATGTTTTTGCTAATCTGCACATGTACTGCCTCAATTTTCACACTTGATTTCATGAGCAGAAAAGTTATTTTAGTCCTGTTTATTTGAATAGCTAGAGCAAATATTGCATAAACTATTATTTGCCAGTACGTCTAACATTAATTTATGTGAATGTACACCTGTGTAGCTTGTTGTATTTGTTCTATTTTGGTTTGGTTTTTAGGTTTTAATATTGTACACTGTCATGTTTTTATGAAAACCAATAATTTAGTTTAGTTTTGTTTTTTTTCCCGGGGATGGGAAAAAGGTGTTAATGGAGAAGCAAATAAATGTGAAATGAAACAGTTCTGCTCCAGGGAACAGCAGGAAACTTCCCTAAAAGCAGAGGTTCCTAACACAACCTTATACAGCAGGTTGAGCAAAACCTAACTCTAAAAATGGTACTTGCTTTCAACTACAAGACAGGACATTTGGATTCTGTTTAGTTTCCAACTGAAGTTTTGGAAAGTATATCCAGCATTTCCTTTAGAAAAGCTCCAAGGAGTTTCTTTATCTACCAGTTATTCTGAAAAACATTTGTGAAAATGTGGGCTTTTATTTTTATTAATAAATGGCCACAGCTTTCATTTGGGGAGGAATTCAATTGACATTATGATGAAGAGTTTCAGGTCCAGACATCCTGTGTGCCCTTTTCCCTGTAAGCACAGCTGTGAGAGCTACAGGAGCCTCACACTTGGCTTTGCCCAAGCACAGTGCCGGCATCTCTGCGAAGGTTGGTGGCCAAGGAGCCTCCACAGGAAACATGCACCTTCCCCCACCCCAAAGTCATCGAATCGCTTCAGTCTTGAGGGTCTCCACATCTTGACAGAAGGCTCAACTTTGATGAAAACTTCTCCGGAAGAACACTCAACTGGTACTTATGGTGACCAAGCAGGTCTTACAGTTCCCTTCCTCAGTTAAAACAACAAAAAAAGAACAAGGTGGTCACACATAAAACAAGAGTCATTGAATTAGGCCAGAGCTAGGCTTTGGAAATTGAATTTAAAGGCCTGGAACTAGGGATCTTAACTGCATACTTTAATGTTTAAACACAGGGCAGTTGACTTGGGAAAGCATCTGAGCTTGGTTCCGGCTGCACTCAGCTGCTTTAGCCTGCTGCCCTTGCCAGAAGACCCTGAATACATTTGAAAGCATCAGGCCCTGGCTCATGATTATGCCTGTGGGATGTTGTGCCCATAGCTTGAGAGGAGGTGTTCATCTTCTGGGGGAGTAAACAGCATGTGAAGAGGTTTCTGGAGTGTAACTGGGAATAGCTAAGGCTTTGGCAAGCTTAAGACTGAGTGAGAGTCAGAGCCTGACACTGTGACTCAAATTGGCATATGATTCTGAACTTGTTTGCACCATTCTCTAATTGTTTCATGTGTGATCATATCTCCCTAGCAAGCCTGAGGGCATCTGAAGACAGAGAGCATGCTATTTTTGATTTCCCAAAAGAATCTGACAGAGTCACGGACTCGTTTTATTGACTGACAGTCAGTGCTAGCAGGGACTTCAGCTGCAAGTAAAAAAACAGTTTGTGTTCTGAGTAATAAAGGAATGTGTCATATAGTCATGCTTCCATGGAATATCATTGATTCATCATGATAGAAATATCCTGTGAAGCAAACATAAGCCAAATGCACACAGTAACTGGGAATCTTGTGGCACAGACAGAAGAAATAAGTGGATGTATTAAGAGTTAGGGACTTGGCGGAGGAGGCCTAACTTGTGTTCAGGCAGGGACACAGACAGAAGCTCTCCAAGGAGACAACACCAAGAGTCCCTGAGAGTAAGCCCTGAGGCTGCAAAGACCCCCGTCCATCAGTAGACCAATCCACTTCACTCATTCATGTATTCTCTAATTCAGATGTTAAATCTTTCATGAATACAGAGGTGAATATACATGGCCTCTGCCCCTAAAGGTGAGACATATTTGTAAACAGATACATTAAAGCATCAAGCACAATCCCATATGGCAGAGTGATTTAATGAGAAGACGGAAATGGAGCTGGCTTTGCATACAGGTTTTGTGATCTATTATTGGCTGTATGACTTGGATTTTTTTTTAGCCTGTTTTCTCCTCTGCAAGTATGGGTAATAATACCTATCATATTGGATTATTGAAAAAATGAAGGCAGAAACACATAGAACTGACAGCTCACATGGTGCACAGGATGGACCCTCAGGAAATGTTCTATTCCTTTCTCTCACAAAGGAACGTGCAGTGCTGTGGTTGCTCAGAGGCAAGAGCAATGGCTGCCTGAGAAAAGGAGGAGAGACTTCTCCCAGGAAATACATCTTTGCTTGACCCTGAAGAATCAATAAGTCCCTTATTGAATTATTTATTCAGCAGATGTTTACAGAGCACTATTATACACCAAATATTGTGCCAGATGCTGGGGATAAGATGGTGAACAAAACAGATATGGTCCTTGTTCACATGGATCTTACCTTCCAGACAGAGTGACAGACCAGACCAAACAAATAGACACAGCAATTCTGAGCAGGGAGGCTAAGCTGGATAATTGGTTTTTGTTTGTTTGTTTTTGAGACAGAGTCTCGCTCGGTCACCCAGGCAGGAGTGCAGTGGCGCAATCTCAGCTGACTGCAATCTCTGCCTCCCGGGTTCAAGCGATGCTCGTGCCTCAGCCTCCTGAGTAGCTGGGACTACAGGTGCGTGCCACCATACCCCACTAATTTTTGTATTCTTAGTAGAGATGGGGTTTTACCATGTTGCCCAGGCTGGTCTCTGTTTTCCTGACCTCAAGTTATCTGCCCGCCTTGGCCTCCCAAAGTGCTGGGATTACAGGTGTGAGCCACCACGCCCGGCCTAAGCTGGATAATTGTAACCCTCAAATGCATTCAGGGGCTTCCGGCAAGAGCACCAGGTGAAAGCAGCTCCACATGCAGCCCGAACTGGGCCAACAGGCCCTTCCAAGTCAACTCCTTTGGGTTTAAACATAAAATTGTGCAGCTAATACCATCAGTTCCAGGACTTTAAATTCAACTTCCCGGGCCTAGTTCTGGCCTAATTAAATGACTCTTTTTAGTGTGTGACCACTTTTTATTTATTTATTTTTATTTTTTGAGACAGAGTCTTGCTCTGTCACCCAGGCTGGAGTGCAGTGGGGCCATCTTGACTCACTGCAACCTCTACCTCCCAGGTTCAAGCAATTCTCCTGCCTCAGCCTCCTGAGTAGCTGCGATTACAGGCACGCACCACCGCACCTGGCTAATTTTTGTATTTTTAGTAGAGACAGGGTTTCGCCATGTTGGACAGGCTGGTCTTGAATTCCTGACCTCAGGTGATCCACCCGCCTCAGCCTCCCAAAGTGCTGGGATTACAGGCATGAGCCACCGCACCCGGCCTGTTTTTGTTTTTTTAATTAAGGAAAGGAACTGCATGACCTACTGCTCATTATAACTACCAGTGGAATGCTCTTCAAGAGAAGTTTCCATCAAAGTTGAGCCTTCTATCAAAGTCTAAGATTGAAGTGATTAGACTTTGGGAGACAGAGCAGGGGTGGGGGAGAAGAAGAGAAAGAAGAAAGAGGTGTATGTTGCCTATTGAAGCTCCTTAGGCACTGACTTTTGCAGAGATGTCTGAATGGTGCTTGGGGCAGAGCCAAGTAGAGACTCCTGTAGTTCTAACAATTATACTTAGAGGGAAAGGGGCTGGGAGGACTTCTGGCCTCATATCATCAAAGAATCAATGGGTAAGAAACAGCAGGCAATGCAAAGGGTGAGAGGAGGAGCACTGTAAGCAGAAACAGTACATAGAAATGCCCCGAAGCAGAGAAGTGCTTGGCTGAGGAAGTGAAAGTATAGAATAAAACGGGGAGAGGATAGTGCTTAACGGAGTTCCACTGGAAAGGATTCAGGGGAGTTCATTCCAGAGTGAACAGCACGTGCAAAGGTGTAGAGTCTTAAAAGAGTCTGACACGGTCTAAGAATAGGGAGAACTTCATTGTGGCCTCACTTTAGCCTGGAGGAAAAAGAGGGTGGCAGGAGATGGTGCTAGGGAGGTAGGTGGAGGTCATATTGTGGGGGATCTTGCTTGTATGATAAGTGAAGACATTTACATTTTGTTCTGTTTATAGGCAAGACTCTACACAGGTTTTTTATGTGGAAGGGTGGATGCATGATTTGATTGTGGTAGTGTAGAGGATAGATTAAAAGTGAAGAGATTGGAGGGGAGTTCAAACACCAGGCTGCTGAAACAGTCTGAGGAAGGACTGAAATAAAACTGTGACAAAGAGGACTGGATTCAAGGGACAATCCTGAGGTAGAAGCAACATGATGTAAGAAATAATGGAGTGAGGGTGTGATGAATCAAGGATGACAATGAGGTTTCCAATTTCGGAAGCACACATTCCAGGAGCCATCACAGTGATGGTGCCATCACCTGTCAGGTAGCCTCTGGAAAGCTCACCTGTATACTCATAAAAGTGAAAGTGACAATGCCTTATTATTATTAGGAAATAGTTTTGACCCCAAAGACCCTCTGAAAGAATCTCAGGGATGCCTCCAAGGTCCTTGGTTCACACCATAGGACCTGCTGTTATAGGCAGTAAGTTAGGACTCTTCTCACCATCCCTGAGCCCTCTCCATGACCTACTCACCCACCAACAACCTCATAAATGCACTTGATCTGGAATCATTTGCACTTGGACTTGCTATTGCATCTTAGGTTTGGAGATCCTGACCTGGCTCAGCAAACCTTCTGAGGTTGACTCTACTTCCATTTAGAGTAGTTTCATAAGCGCCCACCAATTGTGGGACTCTAACTTCTCTGCATGGCTTTACCTCTTGCTACTCAGATGTGGGGCATCTTCTGTTGTCTACAAGACAGTTCCACCCTGGCTCTGCACAAAGAGAAAGCATTCTCTACTCTGGACCCTGGGTGGGTGGTTGGGCAAAGCTAGATTCATCTTCTTGAGAAAACTACTCAAACCAAACAGAGTCGATCTGCAAGATAATAAGAGTAGATATGTGAGTTAATGGGAAACCAGTGTTAGTCCTTGGAAAATAAAGCAGCATAAGAGAATTACTTACATTGTCAATTAAATTTTTAAATTAAATTCTGATTTTCAGAATTAATTAAAGAATGAAGAGAGAGAAGACAAACAAAATGTGTATTTGTGTGTGTTTGTGTGCACGTGTGTGTGTTTGTAGTTACTCTCTTTAAAAAAAAATAGTGCCTTACAAAGTGGAAATGAAATAGTAAGCATGATGGACGGTGAGGATTAGCCATTGTAGAGAAATATAATTTTAGTGGATTGAAATTTATTTGGAAACATTTCCTATAGACAAACGTATCTCATTTTACGAGGCCTCCTTGATTTAGTTTGGTTTAAAAGTCAAAGGAAAAATATATTCCATTTGATCAAATTGTCAAGTACAGCTTGTTAATGTGTCTGTGTGAGTTTCAACATCTCACCACTCAAGTGTTGGATTTGTCCTTGTGTGTAAGCCACAGCAATGTCCCTCCTTCCTTCTCCACTTTCCTCTTCAAGCACAAGTCTCTTGGCCTACAAGTTTCTTAGACTACAGACTCCCATGACGGAGGTTTTCCCCCATATGACCTACAGCTTAGTACGGTATTTCTAGATGTTTGTATAAGAACCTGTTTAACTGATTTCAGAGTCTTTTCTCTCTTCCCATATTTTTCCCCCCAATTACTTTTTACTTTGTATTTGAAATATTTTTATGAGTTTTCTAAATTTTAAAGGACTCTTGAATGTTTACTTATATTCTGACATGTTGAAAATATATTCCATTATCATGTTTAATCCCAGGACTTATGATGCTGGAAGCACGGAAAGATTTAATGCTTTGCCTAGTCTTACCTAGCAAGCCGGAAGAGACATAGGCTTCAGCGGGACCAGCTGATCGTCAGTCCTATGCACTGCCCCTGAGCTGATTAATAGTTCCTTTTATTACTGTTGAACATTTGGTTCTTCTAGGGGGCCTCTGGGTCAGTCACTACCACCATATTAGGCCACACTCTGACAAGTAGTTTTGTTTCTACAAAGAATCTAATTTCTTTCTCCAACGTGTGGCCTCCTAAGACCACTGTGCTCTGCTGGTGATGCTTGAATTACTCAGGGAAAGAAGCAGATAGCCAAAAATTCACCAATTTTAGCAGAAAACCTTGCCATCAGTGACAGCTGGAGCATCACGAAATCTATAAACACACTTGTTACTCATCTGCTGTGCCTGTAGGACAAGCCAGGCATGTGACCACTGAACATCTTGTAGAGGAGAGGTTTCCTAGGCTGGTCTCCTGACAGAAACTGAGATGAGAAAAATCAAATGAGCTTGGCGTTCAGAACATTGTGTGTTATTAGTTGAGCCCTGATTTGAAAGAGGAGACCTACCATCTAAATGTAATTTAAAGAATTGAGAGGTGGAATGACAATTGGGTTAGATGCATCAATATGAGCACTGTTAATTCAATATATGAACTGGGGAATCGCTGAGTTTGAGTACTAATTGGTTACAGAGGAATTTTCTTTAAAAACTCTTAAAAGGCTTTGTACCTAGCATTTTGTCATCTAGAAAAAGGCAAAGTTTTGGTAAAATGCAATCCTAATGACAGAGTAAATTTACATCACATAACCACAAGCTTGGTAGAAAGTGGCATGTTATTCCCATAAACATCTTGGACATCTAAAGTTAAAAATCCTAGGTGTTATAGAAAAAGATCTTTGTTTCAAGTTTTTGGGTATTTAATTTTTAAAATTTTGGCATTTGTTTTCTTATCCAAATGCCTGCCCATGCAGGAATTAGATTATCTGAATAGGAGATAAGATGTACTTAGACCCTTTGATTAAATTTTCTTGGATTTTAGGCATATAACCATAGATCCTTGTCTAATGAATATTTTTTATTTACTATTTTTCAAATCACAAACTAATGAAAGGACATACAAACAAACGTGCTCTCATAATTCAGTTCATTCTTTTAGACTCCTTGAATGTAAGAGCAAGGTACATTTATTTTACGTCCAGTGCAATTCTCTTTGGTATCTAAGTGCCATGAACACTCACCAGTGCTGTCTCATGATCTAATACCCATGATTATTTGAGCTATTGACTTAGGATGATCCCAGCCTGTAGGTCTCATTTGCAAAGTTCTTTAAACATATGCCTTTGTGATGAATCAAAGTCATTTCTTGAAAAAAACAGAGCTCTGACCAGATACTATGTTAGATATTTGATGGGAAATATATATTCCAACTTGGATATATATTGAGCTCCAAGCCCAATATATGTGATAATAGCAACTATTATTTACCATTTATTGTATACCTATCACTGTGATGGGTATCTTATATACATTATGTCTGTTATTCCTCTCAAAAACCCCATAAGATAGGCATATTATTTCCAATTTTACAAATGAGAAAAACCAAAGTTTGTTAATTAAATAACTTGCTCCAAGTTACACAGTTAGTAAGTGAAGGAGGAGTTATTTGAACTCAGGTTGTCTGATTCCACAGGCTTTGCATTCAGAGTGGCAGTATAATGTGTTTTGTAAGCTTCAGAGTCAAATTATAAGCTTTGACTCTGAAGCTAGATTACCCAGGTTTAAATCTTAGCTCTGCCCCTTAATAACCAATAACTTATGAGACCTGGGACAAATGACTATAAGAAAGTTTAAAATTGAACATGTGGCTTACATTTGAGGTCCATGTTATATTTCTATTGGATAGTGCTAGGTCTGGACTTTTCCAAACGCTGTCTTTCATTCTTTATCTGTCTATGTATCTATTTATCTTATCTGTCTATCTATCTATCTATCTATCTATCTATCTATCTATCTATCTATCATCTATCTATCTATCTATCTATCTATCTATCTATCTATCATCTAATTTTGCTTTTTTCTGTCTTGCCTCTTTTTATCTCTTTGTCCACATTGATGCTAAAGATGTCTTACTAAACACAATCCGATCCAGGCTCTTTTGTACTGAAAAGCTTTTGCTAGCTCCTATCACCTACAATGGAAAGCCTGAACTCCATTATGCGGCATACACAAACTTTTCATCCTCTCTCTACCTGTCCAGCCTCATCTCTCTCATGACTCTCTTCCTTGCACTTCACATCTTGGAAACACTAAGCTGTGCTTTGGTTCCCAGGTCATTTCACGCTTTTGCCTTTGCACTTGTTGTTCCCATTGCTTTGAAATCTCCTCCCCTTTCTGGTTGCAGTGACTGAAGTTTTATTCATCTCCCAAAATCTAACTCAGACATTGCCTCCTCTAGAAAGGTTTCCCAAAATGGTCAGCCACCCCCCTCCTCCACCACTTTTGCAATGCTTGTGTTCTTTATGAATACTTTTATTACCTTTGCCAGATGTATAACTTGTTTTTCTGTCTGCCACCCCTACTAGCCTGAGTATACAGAGAATATAATTGTATATCATTTCCATATTGATAAAAAAGTGATTGAATAAACAAAACAATACCTTCTCTCAAGGAAAGAGATACACTTTTGTACAATAAAAATAAATATAACGCAAGATGTAAGATATGTCATAAGGCCAGGTGCTCACGCCCGTAATCCCAGCACTTTGGGAGGCCAATGGGGGTGGATCATAAGGTCAGGAGATTGAGACTATCCTGGCTAACATGGTGAAACCCTGTTTCTATTCAAAATACAAAAAATAAGCCAGGCGTGGTGGCACACGCCTGTAGTCCCAGTTACTCGGGAGGCTGAGGCAGGAGAATCGCTCGAACCTGGGAGGCAGAGGTTGCAGTGAGCTGAGATCGTGCCACTGCACTCCAGCCTGGGTGACAGAGTGAGACTCTGTCTCAAAAAAAGAAAAAAGTGTCATAAGACAGAGCAATCAATAAATGTCCATTTGCAAGCAGAAAAGAAGTCAATTAATTTTGACAAAAATTTAAAAGAAAATGTAATGAGGTAGGGAAACATTGACTGACTGGCTGATATAAGATCTCTCAAGATGGCCTTACCTTTGTCAGTGTAGCATAGTCCCCGGCTGACTCTCAAATATGCAGATTCTAAACCAGTTTTGTCATTGTTCAAACAATATCTAGGGATACTATACTCATGCTACCTGAAGACACGGAACACTGAGGCTAAACTAGAATTCTAGTTTCTTGCTTCAGAGAGAGGGAAAAAACATATTGATAAGACTGAATACCTGCATCTTCTGGCCAGTGTGATAGTTTCCCTTAGGAACCAAATTTATTAGTAAAGCTAGATTTGTGAGTGTGAAATCAGAACAAAGTCTGTGAGTTGAAAGATTCAGTAGTGGATGCCTGCTCTGCTCACCTCTGCAGTTGAATGCACCTGTTACTTGCACCAGGCAGAGCAAATCTTTAGTCTGGCTGCCTTCTTCTCTGGGCAGTACTTTTATGGGCACTGTTTGTCTATGACTCTTTTCTAATTTCTATTTCTAGACAACCCATTCAGAAAGACACATTCTTTCCTTAGACATGTTAATACCTCCCATTAGTCAGCTCTGTTCTGTGCTCAGTCCACTTATGAGGCAACTTTAAACATTTCTGTTCTCATAGGCAACCTGTTGATTTAGAGTTAACCCTCCAAGGCAAGCCCTGTTATCTTTTTTCCAAGATCTTAGATGTCCCTGACTCCTGACAGTAAAATAGCTTTGGGGGAATTGAGGAGAAAGGAGAGGGGGGCTTCCTGGAGAAGACAGTGTTAGGATTCTGATGGGGGTGGTAAGGATGGGAGACTAGGACTTGGTTAACTGCACTGCTTGATAACCGCATTTTTCAAAAAGTATGTATCAGTTATTTGAGGACAATTACAAGGCCTTGAATTATGTAAATATATTTTTAATATGCACACTTCACTGGCTTGGTCATATTCTAAATTTTGCAGCCTTTTTGCTGTTTGAAAGTATGAATTTAAGAGAGCGCTCAAGGATGAAGCATTATTTGTATTGCTAGGACTGCTAAGCAGTGAAACACACTTTAAGGGCAAAGTTTCCTTTCTGGTGAACAAACAAAAGAGAATTATATTATCGTGTAATATCGTGTGTATTTCAGGTATTTTCTATGTGTCTGATGATGAGAAAATTAATCATGAAAACTTTAAAAAACTGTAATTCTTGCTTCTTAGGAGCCAGAGAATTTCAGTAAACCGGAGTTAAAACAGGCAAGTTTACATGTCTATTAGTTGCTATCCTGTTTTAAATGAGTATTAATATCTTAGTGCCTGGTTCAAAAGTTACATCTCACAGAGAAAGTCACCTTAGAGTGTGACTCAAGATCACTGAGGTCTGTGCTAGTTTCAGCTGTGTCAGTTGCTGTGCAACCTTTAACAGGGATCTTAACTTCTCTGTGTCTCAGTTGTTCTGTCTGTGAAAAATAGAGGGTAGGTGTTTTAATGTTTTCAATCTTTCACAACTCTGCAACTTTGTGAGTCTGTGAAGTATTATTCCAATAAATGGATCAAAGTTTGAGATTAACTCTTCTTCCTCTCCATCCCTCCTCCCCACTCCCTCCCTCCCTCTCTCTCTTACTCTGCTTTTGTTTTTGTTTTGTTTTTTCTTTCTAACTTGTACTAGAATGTGCAGAGCACAGGAGGTCCTTTAAACGTCAGCAGAGCTGGACACTTGTTGACCGTGTGATCTTGGGCAAGCCATGTAACATCTCAAAGATTTAGTTTTGTCTTCTGGAAAATGGATTTAACAGCCTTTACCTCTCAGGGTTATTGTGAGGATTAGAGATAATGTATGTAAAGTGAAATGTTTAGCTGTTATTATTACTCATTTACCATGACGGATAAGTTTTTTTGTTTTTCGAGACAGGGTCTCACTCTGTCACCCCAGGCTGGAGTGCAGTGGCACCACCATGGCTCACCGCAGTCTCCATCTCCCAGGATCAGGTGATCCTCTCACCTCAGCCTCCCAAATAGCTCAGACTACAGGCACATGCCACTGTGCCCAGCTAATTTTTTTTAATTTTTTGTAGAGACGGGGTTTCATCATGTTGTCCAGGCTGGTCTCAAGCTCCCGGGTTCAAACGATCCTCCTGCTTCAGCCTCCCAAAGTGCTGGAATTATAGGCATGAACCATGGCACCCAGCCTGGATAATAAGATTAAAATAAGGTTTCTGCTTTTGTAAAGATAGTAGAGATAATATATTATCTAATAATTACAATATAAAGTACCAGAAGAGAGATACAGGTGCATACCACCGCACCCAGCTAGCTTGTATGTATGTATGTATGTATGTATGTATGCATGTATTTATTTATGTAGAGATGGGGTCTTGCTATGTTGCCAAGGCTGCAAAGTAATTTTTACTGAGTTTATAGACTAATAATACCTCTTCCTGGGGAGTACAGGAGAATAATCAGGTGAAGGGCTTCATTGATCTGGGCTTTGCAGGATAAATCATATTTGAAGACAGAAGGACATTCTGGGGCACGTAGGGTAGATTCTGAACACAGAGAACAGTTTCCTTCTAATCTACTACCATCTTCAGGGTTTTGCACTATTGCCTGGTACTTTTTAAAGGTTTTGAAGTAGAGATGTTCAATACCACTGTGTATTTGCCCAAGAAGTCATTTGTTCTCTGAAGGAGCTGGCAAAAGAAAAGTTGAAGGAGCTTTAGGGAAAGGCCCTTTAAACAGAAAGAAGCTCCTGACCATGGGTTTATCTGGGAAAAAAGCAACTCTCCTTTAATAAGCAAATCAGAGTCTCATTCTGTTACCCAGACTGGAGTGCAGTGGCACAATCATGGTTCAATGTGAGCCACTCTCTCTGTTGCAATGTGAGCAAGACAGCCTTCCTGTTATCACACTATCAATCTTTTTCCACCAGGTAGCAAGGTTTGGCGACTTAATGAGGTAATAAAAAGCAAGACACTGACACAGGTAGGGGATGTGAGATGTGAGGCATTGTTTCCTTGTGAAGGAAAAAGACCACTTGTAACCCACTGAGATAACCTGTCCTTCATTGTCCTGGGTCTGAGAGGATCATTCTCCTTTCACTCTTTCTTTGCTTTTAATGTGAAAGACCTTGCTAATAATAAATGAGAGCCCACCTCCCTTTGATATGTCCAAGCTGAGGAAGACTTCCTGATGACTGTCATGTAAAACAGCAGAAGACACCCACAGACACGCAGAGAGAAACAGACACACACATGAGTAATACAACCCCAGGGATCACCACCCAGGATTAATAAAATAGCATGAGCTATAATTGCTCACATTGCACAGGCTTCCTTCTCGGCAATGTGGCGTGGTGCTGAAATGTTGTTTAAAAATTTGTGCTGCCACCTTCATACCATGGCCATATTTTGAAGCCCATGACCTCATCACTATCTGAGTTGCCAGGGCTGGATTCCAGGAGAAAGGGGAAGGGAGGTGGACAGGAGAGAGAGGAAGCAAAGATTAACAAGTTGAAATAACAAAAACTTTTAATTCCACTTCTTAGAATTCAATTATGTCATTTGCAGAGAGGGTCCATGTCTTCCTGCTGTTCTTTCTTTCTTTCTTTCTTTTCTTTTTTTCTCTCTCTCAACATCTGCTGAGACATAAGTCTAGAAAATCTGTAACCACCTGAAACCATTCACTGGGGCACAAATCTATTAGGCCTAGGGTTTCATATGAGTGCAGTGAAGTGAAGTTATATTTGGGCTCTCCATCATAGAATTTCTATTCCACATGGCTGTTCTTTCTACCCTCACACTTTCCCCTCAAGAGGTAAAAAGTCTCTCCATTTTCATACCCACTGTTCTTTTTCTCCTTGGCTTTGTGCCCCAGGGGGGGGGTGCCATTAACATGTGTCTAATGTGGCCATGCCCCCTTGAACCTGTGCAGTGTCCTAGCCCTATGGCCCTTCCATACATAGTTAAAAGAAGAATGGATCAATTGACAGAAAAAAAATGGAAGAGAGAAAGAAAAATTGCTTCTCTACCTCAAAATCTTAAATCAAACATAGCCTTGTACACGAGACACAGATACATTTATATATATTTATATTTAGATACTGACTTCTAGACTAAGGACAGATACTGAAATAAAAACAGCACTTTAATATTGTCCTTAAGTAGATACTCATTGTTAACTGAAGAAATGGGTAAGTAGCTATTTAACCCTTCATGTCCATAGCACATAGATTATTTAATATTCTACAGCAGAACTTTTAGAAAGTCAAGGCAACTTTTATTTGTCCAGAGTTTAAGTTTAAATTCACAGGTCACTCAAATCCAGTATACCGGGAAGCCAAAATATCAAAAATGCAAGGATTTATTGAAAAGCCATGATGCTTTTTAAAATTTAGTTCTTATTCTTTATCAAAGTTACATATACCTAGTTTAAAGAGTCAAATAATTCTAGAATATGTTTTATGAAAAACCATCAATTTTAGATTTCCCAAAAGCAAAACATATTCTTTTTACCTTTGTCTAGGTTTCTTCTTATTTCTAAAATATACATCTGTGTTTACCTTTGTCTAGTTTTCTTCTTATTTCTAAAATATACATCTGTGTGATTTCTTGATTTTTCTCAGTTGTAAAAATTATTCATTGTTATGTCACAACGGAAGATGAAGATAAATAGTTCTGTTACCCTTCTCCAGTCCCTACTTCAAGCTCATATGATTACCTAGTGCCCCCCATCCTCCCAATGTAATTATATTTTGATTGAATCACTATTCAGTGCTTAGATTATTAAGCTTAGCCAGGTAGTATGTTAGGAATACTTTTTCCTTTCCTGCATAAATTATTTTCTCCTGATAATTGACAACTGTCTTTCTTTTTAAGATTTTAGTTTTCTAAGTATTTGACATTAGTTCATCCCCAAACTCACTCCATCTAACTGTCCTCCTGGTATTTTAAAATATATCCGGAGTGCTATCAATGTCATTTTTTTTTTCTGAGATGGAGTCTTGCTCTGTCACCCAGGCTGGAGTGCAATGGCGTGATCTCAGCTCACTGCAACCTCTGCCTCCCCAGTTCAAGCAATTCTCCTGCCTCAGCCTCCCAAGTAGTTGGGACTACAGGTGCTTACCACCATGCCTGGCTAATTTTTGTATTGTTAGTAGAGATGGGGTTTCACCATGTTGGCCAGGCTGGTCTCGATCTCCTGACCTTGTGATCCACCGGCCTCGGCCTCCCAAAGTGCTGTGAGCCACTGTGCCGGGCCAATGTCATTGGTTTTGTAGCCATCTTTCCTGGAGTCTTCTACCCTCCTCTAATTTAAGTTGGTGACTCTCTGCCAGGTGCACAGCTATCTTCCTGGAGTCTCTTCTTAATCATCCTGGGGATTTCTCTTTTCTCTCTCAAGTTGGATTCCCTATTTCTTTGGTTTTTCTTCCTCATTTTTATGGTTCCCTTCCTCCAGTTGCTTCCTAAGAACGAGTGATGAGAGCTGAATTTTTTAAGACTGGGTATATTTGATACCATCTTTATTCTACCCTCCCACCTAATTGATAATTTATCTGGGTATAGCATTCTAGGCTATATTCTAGGCTATTGATTTGAGTATATTTTCCTCTATTGTATAGGCCCTTTATATCCAGCAATGCTTGCCTTCAATTATAAGAAATTTTCTTGAATTATTTGATGACTTATTCGCTTTGTTTTCTGTTTTCTCATTCTGGAATTTCTGTTATTTAGCTGTTGAACCATTTGTATGCATCCTCTCTAATTTTCTTAGCTTTTTCCTTTTATTTTTATCTTTTTGTCTTGCTGTGTTAGTCCACTGTTGTATTAGTCACACTGCTATAAAGAAATACCCAAGACTGGGTAATTTATCAAGGAAAGAGATTTAAAGGACTCACAGTTCCTTATGGCTGGGGAGGCCTCAGGAAACTTACAATCATGATGGAAGGCAAAGGGGAAGCAAGCACTTACTTCACAGGGTGGCAGGAGAGAGAAGTGCTGTGAAGGAGGAACTGCCAAACACATAAAACCATCAGATCTCATGAGAACTCGCTATCATGAGAACAGCATGGGGGAAACCACCCCCATAATCCATTCACCTCCCTCCCTTGACACGTGGGGATTACAATTTGAGATGAGATTTGGGTGGGAACACAGAGCCAAACCATATCCCTGCTATTCAAACTTGTTAGGTTTCAGGAGACTCTAGAAAATTTTCTCAACATTGTCTTCCAAATTCTCTACTCAGCTATTCATTTCTGCTAAGAGAGTTTTAATTGCCAAAAGTCCTTCTCATTCTCTTTTGTATCATCCTGTTTCTGTTTCATGATTTGATATCATTCTGGAGACATTAGTAATAACATTTTTTGACATTTTCCTCTCCCAGTATAGTCTCTATGTTTGCATTCTGCCTTTTTAGTATCTGTCTTTTATAGTAGAGGCTTTCCTTTAGATTAGAACTGATGTCCTTGGCTCTCTGCTTACTCTAGGGGAGTCAGGCTGGGCTGTTTCTTGGCAAAGTCCTAATATCACTATTTTAATTGACTGGCTAATCAGAATCTTCCATTCTCCTCCTAGAAAGGTATAAATTCCAGCTGCCAGAGTTCCGGGAGCCCAGATACGACATGGCTTTAAGTGGGAATTTCAGGATCCGGTAGTTAATCATTCATTTCACCGCTTATTTTCCACCCTCAGCTGTGCCTGGTGTCCTGTAGGGTAAATAAAGGATATTTGCATGGCTGTGGGAAACAGGAAATGGCATTGAGAGGGTCTACTGTGTTCTTAGACTTTTGACAACATTCCTGTTTTCGGCCCTACATTCACCTTTACTGTTCCACAAATTCCTAACTCTTCAAGGAATTCTGCAGAGCAAATTGTATTGTTTGTTTGGCTTTCTCTAACTTAGGGTTCACTGTTCCCAAGTCTGTCCATTTGTGGAAATTGTTCAAAATTACCTTTTTTAAAAAAAAGTATACTTTAAGTTTTAGGGTACATGTGCACAATGTGCAGGTTTGTTACATGTATACATGTGCCATGTTGGTGTGCTGCACCCATTAACTCGTCATTTAGCATTAGGTATCCCTAATGCTATCCCTCCCCCCTCCCCCCACCCCACAACAGTCCCCGGTGTGTGATGTTCCCCTTCCTGTGTCCATGTGTTCTCATTGTTCAATTCCCACCTATGAGTGAGAACATGCGGTGTTTGGTTTTTTATCCTTGTGATATTTTGCTGAGAATGATGGTTTCCAGCTTCATCCATGTCCCTACAAACGACATAAACTCATCATTTTTTATGGCTGCATAGTATTCCATGGGGTATATGTGCCACATTTTCTTAATCCAGTCTATCATTGTTGGACATTTGGGTTGGTTCCAAGTCTTTGCTCTTGTGAATAGTGCCGCAATAAACATACGTGTGCATGTGTCTTTATAGCAGCATGATTTATAATCCTTTGGGTATATACCCAGTAATGGGATGGCTGGGTCAAATGGTATTTCTAGTTCTAGATCCCTGAGGAATTGCCACACTGACTTCCACAATGATTGAACTAGTTTACAGTCCCACCAACAGTGTAAAAGTGTTCCTATTTCTCCACATCCTCTCCAGCACCTGTTGTTTCCTGACTTTTTAATGATTGCCATTCTAACTGGTGTGAGATGGTATCTCATTGTGGTTTTGATTTGCATTTCTCTGATGGCCAGTGATGATGAGCATTTTTTCATGTGTTTTTTGGCTGCATAAATGTCTTCTTTTGAGAAGTGTCTGTTCATATTCTTTGCCCACTTTTTGATGGGGTTGTTTGTTTTTTTCTTGTAAATTTGTTTGAGTTCATTGTAGATTCTGGATATTAGCCCTTTGTCAGATGAGTAGATTGCAAAAATTTTCTCCCATTCTGTAGGTTGCCTGTTCACTCTGATGGTAGTTTCTTTTGCTGTGCAGAAGCTCTTGAGTTTAATTAGATCCCATTTGTCAATTTTGGCTTTTGTTGCCATTGCTTTTGGTGTTTTAGACATGAAGTCCTTGCCCATGCCTATGTCCTGAATGGTATTGCCTAGGTTTTCTTCTAGGGTTTTTATGGTTTTAGGTCTAACATGTAAGTCTTTAATCCATCTTGAATTAATTTTTGTTTAAGGTGTAAGGAAGAGATCCAGTTTCAGCTTTCTACATATGGCTAGCCAGTTTTCCCAGCACCATTTATTAAATAGGGAATCCTTTCCCCATTTCTTGTTTTTGTCAGGTTTGTCAAAGATCAGATAGTTGTAGATATGTGGCATTATTTCTGAGGGCTCTGTTCTATTCCATTGGTCTATATCTCTGTTTTGGTACCAGTACCATGCTGTTTTGGTTACTGTAGCCTTGTAGTATAGTTTGAAGTCAGGTAGCGTGATGCCTCCAGCTTTGTTCTTTTGGCTTAGGATTGACTTGGTGATGTGGGCTCTTTTTTGGTTCCATATGAAGTTTAAAGTAGTTCAAAATTACCTTTTCTTATAACTGAGAAAGTTTTAAAATGGCAAATAAATATCTAACTTTAGAAAACAGTATGTGCAAACAGTTGCTGAGAACAACTAAATGATTGTTTTGAAGGAGCATTAACACTAAGCTAGTCTAGGAACATTAAAATCCAGTTGGAGCATTCAGTAACTATAATTATTACATTCTACAAAGATAATAAATGGTTTCCTATTGAACCACTGTGTGTCCATGCAGAGAAACTGAGGTGTCTGAGCTCCAGCCAGAGGCACCTGGGCAACAGAAAGGCAAAGATGTCTGCTTCCTTAGCAAAAGGAAGCTGCAGCTCACCCAGGCCACACTCACCCTGACACCGTCAGCAGTAAACAATACAAAACAACTACTTACAGATAAGCCTGAACATGAAGGTGTGAAAGTTGGTGTCCTAACCCTGGCTTTTCTTATACTTTTTATAATACATGAAGCCAAAAGGACATGCTGATGAAGTTGTTCAAGATGGAATCAGTGTGTTGGAGGAAAAGAAAGCACAAACTAACACTCTTAGGGACAGAAGTGGACTATTCTTTTACGAGAACACAAAGTATCCAGTGAATTTGTGTACATAACCCAAACACCAAAGAATCTTCTAGCTGTGGAGAAAGACTCCAAAACTATTTCGTTGGCTGTCAGCACCAGAAATATTCTCATGGAAGCCTTGGGGATTACTAAGAGAAATTATGTGACTATCAAGTTCTCAGAATTTATAAACTACAGCTGCCTTATAAAGAAAATAAAGGAATGCATTTTGGGAACAAAAATATGACAGACTCATAATTTGTGGTACTTATCCCATTTAAAAATGTCAATATCAAAAGCAGAAACTAATAAAGATCTGGTAAGCATCACTAATAATTGTATATAAAATAATGAATTAAAGTTAGGTAATCCCCAAAGAAGCAGGCAGGTTGTTTATTTCTCTGTTTTCTTTATAACACTTGTAAAATTTAATTTTTTATGGATACATCTGGAAGTAGCTGCTCTAATTTAGCTGTTGAGAGCAAGGATCGTCTGCATAGCCAGGGTATTGCAACGTGCTGACATGGTCTCTCTCATTACATTTATCTTTCACTCTACGTTTATTAGCAACCAAGTTTTTCTTTGTTTTATGCTTGTAACAATTTTTGCGACCATCCTAAATTACCTCATATTTCTTCAGGTACACTTAATTTCTTGGTTTGTTGCACCTTTATTTTACGGTTGTTTTCATTACATTTTGGGACTTCTAAGGGTTATGGACATCACATTAGGCAATGTACTTGGCTCTTTGTACCAGGTAGAAAGACATGATCTCTAACGTCAAGAGGCTTACAAACAATTCTCTCCCCTCCCCTTCTCTTTCTCTCTTCTCTCTCTGTCTCTCTCTCTCTCTCACACACACACACACACACATAAAAGAATGAGGAGCCTGAAAATTCCCAAAACAAAAAAGAACAAAGGTATATATATATATATATATATATATATATATATATATACACACACACACACACACACACACACACATATAGGCGTACTCTCTATTTTACCACTAACTTTTTTAAAAACTGGGAGGCATGGGAGAAAAAGATCATCCTGAAATGTTAAAAACAAAAACAAAAAACAAACAAAAAAAAACATAAAACAAAATGATCGGATAGTTTGACTTTAAAATTATTGAGCTAGAAGCACATAAAGTACTTACTTAGATTTATGTCTATAAGCCTTATATATGGCATGATCGTATGCTTATATGGCATAAATCAAAACCTATATTTCATAATACTCTGTTCATCATTTATCAGCCAACAACTTCACTCTTGGGAACCAAATCCACATTGCACTCATCAGCGGCACCAGAGTCAAGCCACCTTGGCCTTGGTCTTCATGTTTACGTCTTAGCTCCTAGTGCCAGGAGTGTCATGCCACGTTTCCTACAATCACATCCTTTCCTATTTTAATATGGATTTTAATGTTTTTTTAACCGCTGATATTGGGGAACCGACAAAACATTTACTTATAAACTTATATGTGAACAACATCATCTCACACTTTTGCTGCATGTATTTCGTTTTAAGGAATATGAACATGTCAAGTGTATATGTGTTAATAGAGGAATATATGAGAATGGATCACACATGTAGACTCATGAAGAATTTGTAAGGTACATTATTATAAGATACATTATTATTTTCCAGAGGAGGAGGAAGGGAATACAGACAAATAAATGAAACACAAATGGGAGACTAAATTTTGCAGCAGAGAATGCAACAGCTTTCCATTTCTGAGAGGCTTTGTTCAGGAACTCGGCCATATTCATCTTCATAGATTTCATAGATTTCATAGTACAGTAACTTGCACATATTAGGTGCTTAATACTTACTTGTTGGATTAAGTCAATCCTGTTGAGTTTAGTGCCCTTCTCACTGTGGGTACTGGTGATTATCTGTGATTATCAAGACATGTCATATATCCAGTCTTTTAAGATGGGAGTCCAATTGCCAGTTCTTCCTGGGTCTGTCCTGGGAAAAGCAAGCCTAGAACACTGCCTGCTGCTGGAGGTACTCAGTACTAAGTGAATGAATGAATACCTTCAAAACTGAGGTGAAATGAGCAGTGGACAGTTGCGAGCACACTGGTTTAAATTGCACAGGCTTTTTTTTTTTTTCTTGGCAAAGCAAGCTTTGAATGAAATGTCTTAGCAAATATAAATGAGATTAAATAGTAACAGAAATTATGATATGTTATTATAAAAGATGAATGCCAGAACATTTATTTGAAAAGAAAGAGTAGGTATTTGATGTTTTCATTGAAATCCAAATGGTTTTGTAGCAAGATGAGGAGACTCAACATTACTTACATTTTGTTTTACAAACAATTTTTAAGATTATAAAAGTTCATCTCAAGAAATTAACGTTTATTTCCTTTAAAAGCATAATTTATATACGATACTGTGTAGTTGCTTGGGTTAAGTAATTTTTTTTTTGCTGAACTTTAACTCTTACTAAATATTTTAATATATTTATGTGCCATTTAATTGCTCCATTTCCTTCAAATATTAGAAGATGCCGTATTATTTACAACTAATTTAATTAATGTGGAGATCGTTTTTTCTATAAAGCAAGCACTTAGTAATTTCATCTCTTTGCTTCAGGTTTATGTAATAATAGAGAGGAAATGGAAATTTCATCATATTTGGTTTCAAATGAAAATCAGGAACAAATGAAAACCTCTTGTCTTCAGCATGTTAAATTTTGTGATCAGGTAGAGAATTAATAAAAATTATAGTTAAGATAAACCAGAATTTCAATGTGTTGTTACGTTCCATTGTACATCTAGCACAAATATTATCAAATGCTTCGTAAAGATTTTTGTATGCTTGCAGTTGATACAAAATATTTTTGAAGAGCTAATTATTGGCAAGCATGATCTGCCTAGGGATAAAATTGGGCTATAGTTTTTACACATAGGTAGTCAGTTTTCAGCAGCACACCAGCTTACATTAAGTTTGCACTTCTAACCCAGAGAGTCTTGGCTTTGGAACACCTTTGCTTTCAAAACAATAAGAAGCATATAGTTTAAATAAAAGAACATGCCAAAAAATCTTAAAATAATGATCATAGACTTATCTTCTAGTCTCCTTGAAAAATATGATTATTTGAAGCTCAATAGAGTTAATAATATGGTTCCTTGTAGGAAAGTCACTCAGGCACTCAATAAAGATCTGCCTGTTTCACACACACATACACACACACATAAACATAATTGATTGCCCCCCAAAATATTTTCCTAAAGTATTTTATAGAAAATAACACCATGTTCTGTCAAATAATGGAACTCAGAATCACCCGGGGAAGCTCATTAAAAATGCAGATACCCAGATTCCTGCTTCTAAGAATTGGCTTCCATGGAAGGCAGGGGAATAAAAGCAGGGTTCTGTACTTTGAAAGTCCTCCCTAGGAAAGCCTGATATTCGCCAGAAGTTATTAACCACCATCTTATAATAGAAGGCCATTAATGGTTTATGAGCTTTTAGTACAGCCCAGTCTCAAACACTAGTGTGTATAGAAATCACCTGGGGATCTCGTTAAACTGAAGATGTTGATTTAGTAAGTCTGGGTTGGGGGCTGAGATTCTGTGCTTCTCACAAGCCTCCAGGTGATTCCATTGCTGATGGTCTGTGAGCCTCACCTTGAGTAGCAAGGATGGGTTTTTCTCCATAACCATTTTGTAAGGTTACACCTGTCAGCTCACCTACATAGTAATTGTTCTGAGTACTCTATTAGATACTATAGTATTCGTGGGAGGTGGCATTGTGTTGTGAAAAAATAGGTCATCCAGTAAGCATTGACTGAGTGTTTACTATGTGTTAGGCTCTATGAGTTTGCCTCACTGGCTTCCCTTGCCCCTCTGCATGAGGCTAACATTAATTTGTCTTTTAGGAGTGTATTAGTCCGTTTTCACACTGCTGATAAAGACATACCGGAGACTGGGAATAAAAAGAGGTTTAATTGGACTTACAGTTCCATATGGCTAGGAAGGCCTCAGAATCATGGTGGGAGGCAAAAGGTACTTCTTATGTGGCAGCGGCAAGAGAAAATGAGGAAGATGCAAAAGCAGAAACCCCTGACAAAACCATCAGATACAGTGAGACTTATTCACTACCATGAGAACAATATGGGGGGAACTACCCCCATGACTCACATTATTTCCCACCAGGTCCCCTCAACACCATGTGGGAATTATGGTAGTACAATTCAAGATGAGATTTGGGTGGGAACACAGAGCCAAACCATGTCAAGGAGAAACTGTCTCCTTTGAGAAGCCTTGCCTGCTATGTGCTATGTGCTATGCACTTCCATTGTATACTGTGTTCACTTTGATAAATTATCATGTTGAGTTGTAATTATCTACTCTCTTACACATTTTAGAATATAAGACTCTCTAGGACATTATTCATTATTTCAATTCAGAGCCCATAACACTGTTTGTCACATTAAAGACAATCAGTTAATATATAGTATAATTAACTAATTAATCAAAAGAGGTAACATAAGCAAAGCTTTAAGCTACAACTCCACTTCCTTACATAAGTTCAACACAGACCCCTGGCTGAGTGAAGAGAGAGAGTAGCTGAGGGTTCCTGCCTGCCTCTGCAAGGCTCTCCTTAGCTAGCTCTGGCCCAGGATCTTTTTGGCAAGATGGTGACATTCATGCAGGCTCTCCTCAATCTGAAATAAATAGGAGAACTATTAGTCAATCGCAGCAGGGAGCATGACTGGCTTTAAAACGCATTAACAGAACACTTACATGGACACCAAGGGCACTTGGCATGACCCTGGTTTCCCTTCTTGAAGCACAGGATTTGGAAATCACTGCCACAGCTCAGTTCAGCTCACGTGGACCTGCCAAGACCAGCAGAGTGCACAGGAGGTCCAGCAGAGTGCACAGGAGGTGCAGCAGCACCTGGGGTAGTGCCTCTGCTCCAGCGCCTCACTCTGCTTCGATGCATATGTTTATCTCCATAAATTGCAACCAAGCCTACACAGTGATCATTTTTAAGTTTTACTGATTGCCTTATGACCTTACCTCTCTCATGGGGCCAGAAGAATGATGGCGAAATACAGTGATTGGCAGGAGCAGCTGTGGAGTTGCTTATTGAGTCATGGTGGGACCGTTGCCTTTGCTGGGGAAGACTCAGGTATCTCTGATGTCCAACATTCAATGGGAGCAAATCTTTTCCACAAATGCACTGGGAATTCTCTATGTATTAGAATGCTTTTGTAATAATCTCATACCCTAAAAGAGACTATGAAAAAAGAATAAATAGAAAGTAAGAGGTTTAGGAGTGCCTGTTGACCCAGGTATTAAGAAAAGTTGAGACAGACTTTTGGGTAAAATTCAATCTTATCATATTGTCGTTTATTCGGCACATATTTATTGCAGGTCTACTATGTGCAAGACACATGTCAGGTTGTGGGAGATACAAAGATCTTTGTGTTGCAATCTTAGCTCTCAAGGAATTTCAACTAGCCAGTAGTTTGGAAGTTAATGGGAGCTATTTCCAAAGTAAGCTTGATATAGTAGCTTGGCAAAGATTTTCTTCTCCCCTTCCTCTCCTCTCTATAGACTTTTTTTTTTTTTTTTTGAGATGGAGTCTCACTCTGTCACCCAGCTTGGAGTGCAGTGGAGCCATCTTGGCTCACTGTAACCTCCACGTCCCGGATTCAAGTAATTCTCCTGCCTCAGCCTTCTGAGTAGCTAGGATTACAGGTATCTGCCACCACGTCCGGCTAATTTTTGTATTTTCGGTAGAGATGGGGTTTCACCATGTTGGCCAGGCTGGTCTTGAACTCCTGACCTCAAGTGATCTGCCTGCCTCAGCCTCCCAAAGTTCTGGGATTATAGGCATGAACCACCGTGCCCAGCCACCTCTCTATAGACTGAATCTACAGAACTGGGCTGAAACTGTTTGCCTCTCCATTCCTCCTGCCGGCATCGCCAGAGTGATCTTTAGCCTGAATTGGTTGTTGGTTTTAGTCTTGCTCTTTTAGCACATGGTTCCTTTTTTTTCCCCCCCCTTTCTTTCTTTTTTATTTTACTTTAAGTTCTGGGATACATGTGCAGAACGTGCAGGTTTGTTACATAGGTATACATGTGTCATGGTGGTTTGCTGCACCTATCAACTTGTCATCTAGGCTTTAAGCCCTGCATGGATTAGGTATTTGTCCTAATGCTCTCCCTCCCCTTGCCCACTTGACTCCAACAGGTTCCGGTGTGTGATGTTTCCCCTCCTGTGTCCATGTGTTCTCATTGTTCAACTCCCACTTATGAGTGAGAACATGTGGTTTTGGTTTTCCGTTCCTCTATTAGTTTGCTGACAATGATGGTTTCCAGCTTCATCCACGTCCCTTCAAAGGACATTAACTCCTTCTTTTTTAGGGCTGCGTAGTATTCCATGGTGTATATGTGCCACATTTTCTTTACCAGTCTATCATTGATGGGCACTTGGGTTGGTTCCAAGTCTTTACTACTGTAAATGGCAGCACATTGTTCTTAAAAGGCAGCATTTTCTGGTTTCTGTCAGCCTTTGTTCCCTAGGTTGGACCTTACTTCTACTTGCTTTTGCATTGCCTTCAGTGGAACTTCCTCCTGTCCAACTCAGATATTCAAGAATGCTTACACATGGAATCCCTGTCCCTTTAGATCAGTTATTCTCAAAGTGTCATCTGCAGACCTCTGGTGGTCTCTGAGATACTTTCAGGCCAAAATAATTTTTGTAATAATACTAAGGTGTTACTTGTCCTTTTCACCATGTTGACATTTGCATGGATAGTGCAAAAACAATGGTGGCTGAAACCACTTGCACCTTAGCCCTTAGCATTCAAGGCAGCGACACAAATGTACCAGGGGCCTTTGTGTTCCTTACTGTCATAATTTGGCTTAAAAAACATGATGCCAGTTTTACATAAGGATATCCTGATGAAACAATTAAAGTTTGATTTTTATTAAATCTTGAGTGCATATCTTTTTAATATTCTGTGTGACAAAATGAAAAGTACATATAAAGCACTTTGGATGGATACTGATATGCAATGTTTACCTCAAGGGAGCATTTGTACAAAATTGTTTGAATTGCAAGCCATACTAGCCATTTTTTAAATTTATGGGACATCATTTTTATTTTAAAGAATGACAGACAAAATATGGTTATTCAGTCTTGGATATTCAGCAGTTATTTTCTAGAAAATAAGCAAAGTCAACCTGCCCATTTAAGGAAAACAACGGACAATATTTGAACTTTCAAGGGAAACTAAAATTTTGAGGAAACTCTCATCTGCCACTGTGAATATGACAGCATCCCAATACTTAAAGACTTCTCTGATGAGATCACTGGTGGTATTGAGAGTGATTGTTTGATATTGTAAAATGAAATGTGTCAACATTTGAAAGATGTGCATAACTCAGTGAATCAATATTTTCCAAATGATCAATCCAAATGTAACAAAGTCACACATGCATAAAAGATGCATTCAAAATGCAAAATGGACCAATAGATTTTTTAAATTAACAGAGTATGAAAAATTTATACCTATGGTTTCAGATTCTGCAGTACAACTTTAGAAACTACTGCTTGTTGAGTTCAATGTGATATCAAAGAAGAATATCCAAAATTACCCTATAAGACTATCAATGTACTCCTCCTTTTCCAACTATATAACTGTGTGAGGCTCAATTTTCTTTATGCATTTCAATCAACCCATCACAACAGATTGAATGCAGAAGCACATCTGAGAATCCAGCTGTCTTCTATTGAGCTCAGACATTAAAGAGATTTACAGACCAGGCACGGTGGCTCACACTTGTAATCCCAGCACTTTGGGAGGCCAAGGAGGGTGGATCATTTGAGGTCAGGAGTTCAAGACCAGTCTGGTGAAATGTTGTCTCTACTAAAAATACAAAAATTAGCTGGGTGTGGCGGCACATGCCTGTAATCCCAGCTACTCGGGAGGATGAGGCAGGAGAATTGCTTGAACCTGGGAGGCGGAGGTTGCAGCGAGCCAAGATTGCGTCTCTGCCCTC
Source organism: Gorilla gorilla gorilla (assembly GCF_029281585.2). NCBI lineage: Eukaryota > Metazoa > Chordata > Mammalia > Primates > Hominidae > Gorilla > Gorilla gorilla. The sequence goes on from NC_073227.2 coordinate 139,178,738, forward strand.
CAGCCTGGGCAACAAAGTGAGACTCCATCTCAAAAATAAATAAATAAATAAATAGATTTGTAGAAGTGGGAAATAATACCACTATTCTCACTACATTACCTGTTTTATACAATACGGTTTTTCATAAAAAAGTACTTAACATGCAGTAGGTTTGTTATTTTAAATTTAATAAAAATTTAAAATTTCTTATTTTTGATATCTAACATGGTAAATATCAATAGACCAAACTCAAAACAGAGTATCTTTGAAGTCCTTAATTATTTTTAAGAGTCTAAACAATTCCTAAGACCAAAATGTTTAAGAATTGCTTCTATAGATCACATGCTCTTAAACACCGATGATGGCCTAAATGAAATTCCAGTTAATTAAAGCCTTGAAAGTGATCATTTAAACCAGCTCTTCCCGGAAAGGCTGTCTTTCTGATGTGATTAAATCCCCCTGGCTCCTGCACCAGACAGCTTTTTTGTCAATCAAACCTCTCAAGTATTTGCTGTGGCTGGGAAGGCAGATATTATCTCAGTCATGTGAAGACATTATCGGCCCTGTCTTTTCCCCCAATACCCTACTACAGTAAATGTTCAGTGCAGTCAACTTAACTTTCTTGAATTAAAACTATGACAAATATTTATAAATTTGTACAGTTGATACTTTTTAAATGAAAACTTCAATGACAATTTGATGTGATTCTTTCCAAAATGGAAGCACCCTAATGTATCTTATATGTATTATAGTTTGACAAAGTATATAATTAGGAATCTGGAGGGAATAGCTTCATTCTCCAGGTGTGGAAAATGATTCCCTAATAGCTTAAATGCTTTGCTTGAAATCACATGAGTCAGTGACAGAATTAAGGCAAGATTGTCAGTTTACTAATAACTGCAAGTCCGCAGCAAAATAATAGAACTTATAAATTTTTAAAAGTCTCTACTCCTGTCACTTGGAGAAAAATTTTCATTTTACATATATCTTCTTTATCTGTAGTTTTATTTATGAGAAAACTAGAAGAATAAATGGATTCATCTAGTTGAGACAAATGCAGGACAACTTCATACGTCTAGAGCTATAGAAAAACAGGGCACTCCAGACAGGTATATTTGTTGGGTACATGAGATGTTTATATCTGAAACTAAACAGTTTCAGAAAAAAAAAGCAATACAAGCAAGGTATCTGGGACCTTACATTATGGATTCTAATTCATTTCCTTTACTTTATTAATGCAGAAATGCCTCATGTTCAATTATACCTTTAGATATCAGAACCTCGTTTAGCTATTTGGGATGTACTCTTTCCTAAAGATATCACGTGTTTTTCTGCATCTAATCAGTCTGCTAAAAATGATATAAACATTTTAAATGTCTTGGGATCATTTTTATTAATGCCCATTATTTTACTCGAATAGAGCAGAGGCATTAAATCCTGTTGAGCATATGAGAGTTTTTTACACCTTCAGTGAGTGGCCCAATCTTCGGAGCCTTTTTATTGTTGTTAAGATTTGCATGTGTTTTTAAATTTGGCTTTTACTCCCTAACTTTGGCATTTGTATTAACTTTGCCATTTTCCTTTATACAGGATACATGATTTTCTCCCCACTTCTAATTTTCTAAACCAAATAACGATGGTAAATAGAATCATATAAAATTGATGGAATAGACTGAGGATAGGATCCATATACTTTCAGTAATGTCCAGAAGTTTTAGTGAACTTTATTTTTAACTGTATTTTGACCATTCAAAAGACTGCTGAGAGCTTACTTGTAAGTTCTTTAGGTAACTAATTCTTATTAGCATGTTAATTTCTCAGTTAAAAGTTGTATGTCCAGTTAATAAATATCAACTGAGGCCAGGCACGGTGGCTCACGCCTGTAATCCCAGCACTTTGGGAGGTCGAGGTGGGTGGATCACGAGGTCAGGAGTTCGAGACCAGCCTGGCCAACATGGCGAAACCCCATCTCTACTAAAAATACAAAAATTAGCCGTGCGTGGTGGTGGGAGCCTCCCAGCTACTTGGGAGGCTGAGGCAGGAGAATTGCTTGAACCTGGGAGGTGGAGGTTACAGTGAGCAGAGATCGTGCCATTGCACTCCAGCCTGGCAACAAGAGCAAGATTCCATTTCAAAAAAAAAAAATCAACTAAAATTTAGGAAACCCAAATAGTTCTAGTTCTGCTCTCTTTTCTTAGTAATTCTTATTAAAAAGAGTATTTACATAGAGTCTTTTAAATTTTACGTGTGCTTTTATTAGGAGTTTTTTAAAAAGTATTTTTTCATATTCTGCACAAATGTTTATAAAAATAATCTGCCTGTAATTCAAAGACCTCTGTGCAATCTTTCATGATTTATCCAGCAAAAAGTAGACAGGCACATGTCCTGCGCTCTGCTCTATCAGTGTTTGCCTGAAAGAGCTAGGATGTTTACATTCTTAGGAAAGAAAGAAAAGCAGAGAATACCATTCCATATTTGTACTTAGTTTTCTAGCATCATGATGGCTGCTTTATAACAGCTCATAGCAGTTATATTGCAGCATCGTTTCTGCCTGTGGAATCACTTTGGTATGAAGATTCTTAAGTATGCAGCCCCACAAATTAGGGCTCTCATTCCTGTCAAAGATAGTTATTACTCCAGGAACCTTTCCAAGGTTGCTACCATGAATACTTTTTACTTTTATGGTGACTTGGTCTCTGAGAGTAAAGACAATCATCCAAAAGAAAACGTTTTTGTCTGGACATATCTTGGTGACAAGAGGAAGCAAGGTCATGATCTTCAAACCAAAACCCAACATGAGAACAGGTTATGAGCTTGAATTGAGGTACTGAGTGTAGAATAACCAAAAATTGTAGTGTCTGTTTGAATTTACACCTGTCACCTGATTTGAATATACAGTTTTAACTTTATTTTCATTATTTAGACACATGATTTGTAGAACTGAATCCCAAGGACTGAGGTTGGTGTTTAGGATCTGGATAGCAAGCCCTCTGAAAATGGAATTATGAACTTATTTCCAAGATCTTAGCTACTATCATCTTGCTCTGCCTCCTCTGACCATTCCTCTGGTATTAGTTGAAGAATACAGACCTACCTAAGGCTTTGGTTTAAGAGCCAGTTGGGGTAAGGGAATGCTTATTAAACCCTGTCTTACAGGTATGAGGCAGTTTTGAGAAATGCCTGAAGTGGAAAATTGAGGAAAGGCGGGAGCTTCCAAAAGAACTACTAGAACATGTAGACTACATTTTCTGTCAAAAAAAAAAAAACTCTGAAACTTTAATTGTTGCCTGAGATCACAATCATCTCTCTCATCCTCTCTTAGTTATTGCCAGGTCCCTGAGACTTTATCATATGGATTGAGAATAGCCCCACATGTGATAGGCAAATTTATGCTAATTTTCTCTTTTTCATTGATTTCAATAGATTATAATAGTGGATTTAAGGAAGAGATTGTCTTGTTTCTGTCACCCACTCTGACATTTTCCAACAGTACTTGTCAATGAATTATACATGAAAATGCAGCTCCTGAGACAAAATTTAGTTCTGACAGCAAACTGGCATGATTGATAGGCCATATACACAACACAAAATAATTTATGTACTAGGTCGATAAGAAATCAAATCTGAGACTTGCTTTCTAGTCAGTCTTGGAAGACCTGGAAATGAAGAGAGAACAACAGAAGAGAAAAATGAGGTTTTTTAAATTTTGCAACGAATTATTTATTCATAAAATTAAATTAGCATAGCCGAAAGTCTTCTCAGATTTAGTCTATGAAATGTAAATAATGTCGTTAAATTTCCCAGAGAAGTCTTAACTTTCCAATTTCACTCAGTGTTGGTAAAATAAATCTTTCCTGGCATGGATCAAGAAATGGAAATCCTCACATGTGAGTGAGAATGAGCAATATTTGTCTTTTTGCACATGGCTTGTTTCACTTAAGATAATGCCCTCCAGCTCCATCCATGTTGTTGCAAATGACAGGATTTCATTTTTTATGACTGAATAATATTCCACTGTGTATATGTACTGCTTTTTCTTTATCCACTCATCCACTGATTGACACTTAGGTTGATTCCATATCTTGGCTATTGTGAATAGTGCTGCAATAAACTTGGGAGTGCAGATATCCCTTCAATATACTGATTTCCTTTATATTGGATATATAACCAGCAATGAGATTGCTGGCTAGTTCTAGTTTTAATTTTCTGAGGAACCTCCATATGGTTCTCCATAGTGACTGGACTAATTTGCATTCCCACCAACAGTGTATGTGGGTTCCCCTTTCTCCACATCCTTGCCAGCATTCATTATTACCTCTCTTTTTGATAAAAGATAGAGAGTAGAATGATGGTTACCAGAGACTGGGAAGGGTAGTAGAGAGGAGAGGGGGATAAACTGGAGATGGTTGATGGGTACAAAAATACAATTAGAAGAAATAAGATCTGGTGTTTTGTGGCATGACTATAGTTAACAATAATTTATTGTATACTTCAAGATAACTAAAAGAGTGCAATTGAAATGTTCCTAGCACAAAGAAATGATAAATATTTGAGGTGATGAATACCCTAATTACACTGGTTTGATCATTAGCTTGTATCAAAATATCACACATACCCCATAAATATGTATAACTATTATGTATCCATAATAATTTTAAATAAAAAGTTTCTGAAGTTGGTAAGCTGCATGTTCTCACTTATAAGTGGGAGCTAAATGATAAGAACTATGAACACAAGGAAGGAAACAACAGATACAGGAGTTTACTTGATGGGGGAGGCTGGGAGGAGGGAGAAGAGCAGAAAAGATAACTTTTGGGTACTGGGCTTAATTCCTGGGTGATGCAGTAATGTGTACAACAACCCCCCGTGACACGTGTTTACCTCTGTAACAAACCTTCACATGTACCCCTAAACCTAAAATGAAAATTAGCAAACCAAAACAAAAAGGTGGTAAGCAATGAAACATAGTATTGCATTTGGTAACTACTGACATTACCAATATCTCTTAGTTATGTGATCTGATTAAATTGGGAGATACTGAAAAAGAATACAGGATAAGAACTCACTCAGGGTCTAATATATTATATGTAGAATGAGGTCTCTAAAGGAATGTTTTCAAAGGAAAGGAATTACATGATGTGCTCACGCAGGTATTTTGTGTCAAATCACAGTTTATGAAAGATAATTATACTCAATTTTGAACTTGTAACACATTGAGTCATAATATTGTCTATGTTTTAATTTTTAAAAATATTTTATATGTAACTCTGTGTGTGTAGAAAGCCAACACGTCTGAATTCACCAGTCCCTTCTTGAGCACCTCTTTGAGCTGTAGGTACATCATGGAACTTTACACACATTATTTCTAATCCTGATTAAACATCTAGATGATAAAATTTATTAGCACCATTTTACACTTTAGAAAACTAAAGCTCAGGGTAGTAGCATAACTCATCTAGGTTCAGACAGGTAGTAAGCGTAGGAGCAACACAGTTGAAACCCATGTCTTGCTCCCTCAGAGTTGGTACCCTTTCCCACTACTACATGTATTTTATGAATCCAAGACTAGTGGCTTAAGGAGACTGGTTGATAAGTTCACTGACAGAGAATTGGTATCATCAGTACTAATAATTTTTGTGTCTAAATTTAGTTTTGTGATGTACAGTGTCTTTCATTTTCACAAATAAGAACATTTCCAAGTGTTAGAATCTTCACTCACATAAACATGCACACTTATACAATTATAAAAATACGTAATTACGCACAATAGAAGGTAAGGATCTTAGGTACACTAATACATGTTTATCCTTCTTGATACTACTATGAGACCCTGTCATACCATGTTTTTTTGGTTGAAGAGTTCTATAAAAAATGGAGAAAGAGTAGTCCTTCAGAAAAACTTAAGTAAGAAGAAAAGTTCTCATCATGTATAACAAGGTTCTTGAGGGAAAAAGATTTCTTGTTATTCAGATGAATGTGAAAGGTCAGTGAAACGCAATCACAGCAGTTGATTGTGAATGTTGACCTCAGAATGTATTCTCTGAAGGAATGCTAATGACTCTTACCATGATGCACTGGCTTATTTAGATACCATTAAGAGCTCCAACTTGACAAGCAGGATGATGAACTGCACTTTTCCTATCATGCAACACATGTTTGGATAACAGGCAGCTCTGTTAAGTTGGGAGATTATTTATTTTTAAAGAATCAATTTTTCATCTTCTTCTGCAATCCCAGTTTAAAACTCAGACAACTCATGGCTAATAAACAGAACTTCTACCTAAGATTGGGTCTTGGGGGGCACAGAGTATAATGACACCTCTGTTTTATCAACATAAAACCTCTTTGGTCCTCCAAAGGATGATGTTCTGTTCAAATCCTGGTATATCTGACTCCACTGAATGAATGATTTTATGCCTCAAAAGTATCCTGTATTACCTACCTAATTTTTTTTATAAATAAATTTCAGTAACTGAAATGTGAACAACTCTAACCCTGACACAGATGTTTACTGTTGGATATTGTTGTATCCTTTACTTATTAAAAAATTTCTTGTGATCTTTCATTTCAAGTATTTCATGCAAGATAAAACAAAACAAATATATTTAACAGCTAAATGGATATTTTCAAAATTAGGTGAAATTCTCTTTCTCATTGCTTTTGTGACTTTCTTATAGTCTTGGAATATTGAGTTCATTTAATATTTTCTAATAAATTAGTGTTTTCCAATAAATTCGTATATTCCAAAAATAGATTATATTTTCCAATAAATTAGTATATTCTTCCCCAAGAGGTAATGATATTGATGTGTCAGCAGTGGGGAAGGCTTTCTACAGATTGTAATTTATGACAATAGAAGGATGGGCCCTCCCAGAACAAAACTAATTGAATCACTTCAAATTTCAATAATGCCATTGTTTTGGCTCTTAAAGGTAATATTTTGCTTTCAAGAGTATCGTTTAAAATGAACCTGTAGATGTAAACTTTAAACCTATATGAGTTAATATATGAATTATCATTTAAGACTTTAGCAGGAATTAGTGGGCAGCTTTTAGAGATAAATTGAAATACATTTTGTGCCCAGTCAGAAATAAGCCTAGCCATGAAAACATTCTTCAAGAAGTGCTGCTTACCTGGTGTTCACCTCTCTAGGCTCAGAAGCTTTATTTTAATAAAAAGGAATAATGCTTGGTAGAAAAAATCTAGAAAAGTATCTTAAAGTATTCTTAAATTTGAGACTGTATGGTCATCATACATGGTTCACTGAGAACAATTGAACTCATAAAATGAAATCTAAGCACATTAGTATCACTTAGGGCTCCAGCAGGAAATAGGTGGCATGCTCAAAGAAGAATTCAATATAATGCAATGCAGAGACTAAAGGTAGTCTTAAGGGAACCAACAAATGATAATGAAGCACCCAGAAATACAGAGATTGAGAGCAGGAAACTATTATCACCCGTAGGCCCAAAGGTACAAGGAGATAATGTGTGTTGTTGGAACCTAACGAGTTAAGGCAATGATACAGGGGCAGGCTGACCCTAACGAGTTAAGGCAATGATAGAGGGGCAGGCTGACAGGAGCTGCAACTCTCTAGACTGAAGAACAGAGCCACTGCTAAGCCATGGCCCAGCAGGTCCACCAAGGAGAGCCTAGACCTGACCTCTCATTTCCCTTGGTCTTTGATCTCTTACTGGAGTAAGAATAGTCCAGTAGATTATGACACAGTGCTTATGGCAGGGCTGCTTTTACTTTCTGCAAAGTAATCTCTTTTTTCTTTCTTTTTTGCTAAAGTTTGCTTAGTACCATGCCTGGAGTAGCTGATTTCAGTGAAGCATTTCTCTCTTTGACATATTCCCTAATATCCAGGCTCCCTGGTGCCCCACTATACTGGGATGGTTTTTATCAGTCCATTTAGCTGTACAGCTCTCTCCTCAAACAAGTTGCCCCGTCCTGTACCTCCTTCTTATAGTCATGGCGTTTCATTCACCTTGGCAATGGGAAGGATTTTAAAATTTATTTTAATGCTGGAGGTCACTTTCTCACTGGAGTAAAACCTTACAATGTGGAATAATCATCATCATAATAATAACGTTTTAAGACAGGGTCTTGCTCTGTCCTCCAGGCTGGAGTGCAGTGGCATGATCTTGGCTCACTGCAGCCTCCACCTCCTGGCTCAAACAATCCTCCCACTTCTCCTGTGTGGCTAGGATCACAGGCATGCACCACCAAGCTGGGCTAATTTTTGCATTTTTTTGTAGGTTTTTTTTTTTTTTTTTTTTTTTTTAGAGACAGGGTCTTGCCATATTGACCGGGCTGGTCTCAAACTGCTGAGCTCAAGAGATCCACCTGCCTCAGCTTCCCGAAGTGCTGGGATTATAGGCATCAGCCACTGTGCCTGGCCTGAATTATTTATTTTATTTTATTTTTATTTTATTTTATTTTATTTTATATTTTATTTTATTTTATTTTATTTTATTTTTGAGACAGAGTCTTGCTCTGTTGCCCAGGCTGGAGTACAATGGTGCGATATTGGCTCACTGCAACCTCCACCTCCCGGGCTCATGCAATTCTCCTGCCTCAGCCTCCTGAGTAGCTTGGACTACAGGTGCACACCACCATGCCCAGCTAATTTTTGTACTTGTTAGTAGAGAAGGGGTTTCACCATGTTGGCCAGGCTGGTCTCGAACTCCTGACCTCGTGATCTACCCGCCTCGGCCTCCCAAAGTGCTGGGCTTACAGGCGTAAGCCACCATGCCTGGCCTGAATAATTATTTTTAATGCCGTCAATGTAAGCCTTTAACATCTTTTTTCACTCTTCTCTATTTTTTATTTCTTTAATTCTGTCTGGTTCCTTTACATTGATTTATTTACTTTCTTTTTTCCTGTTTACTTACAATGCTATGAATTAAATGTTGATATTATGGTACATGATAAAGTGTGTGGCTGTGTGTGTGTTCATAAGGTGGTAAGAAGTATTTAAATGGTCTTACAGGTTAACAGGTGAATTAAAATTCAGGGCTGGTGTTACTGTTGACAGATTTGTTTCTCAGAGATGGTGGCTTGCTTTTTACAAATTATATCATTCTACTATGTCTTCTTTTTTACTCCACTCAGATTCGAAATCAGAGCAAAGCCTCTGGGTCTGGGCTCTGTGAGGGAGATGAAGTGGTTTCCATCAATGGCAACCCTTGTGCAGATCTCACCTACCCTGAAGTCATCAAGCTCATGGAAAGCATAACAGACTCTCTCCAAATGCTCATCAAAAGGTACAACGGATTTGCTGGAATATGTATTTTCTCTTGAAGCTACATGGGAATGATTATAGCTTTTACTACATATATAACTTGTCATTTATGAAGAAATTAGGGGTGCTTTATAGAAGGTTAGATATAGTTAAACAGAAACACCACTGTGTTTGAAAAATAGTCAATTTTATTCAACCAAACTTTCTGGTTAATTGAGAATTAAGTTGAAAATGCTTGTTTCAAGCACTTTGTTGAAAATCTTAGGTATTTTAGGCTCCTTCCTTAGAAAGCTCAGTATATTGAGCATAACTTAATATTTCTTTGATAGGTCAAGATTTTGTGATGGATCAGAATCACTCAATTGTAATTATCAGATGCACAGATGAATTAAAAATGTTTAAATATTAGACCATTAAACTGTACAATTTTTCATTAAAAGGATGCTTAAGAGACAGAAAAGAGAAACAACAACAAAAACTTACAAGCAGCCGGATTTCTCCAGTAAAACCGATATTTGAGGATGGACAAAAGCAGATGATTAGAATAAGGTTTTTGCACTACCAACACAGGTCATTTGGGAATTCAATCTCTTCAAACACCACCATCCCCACATAGTTGTTTAACAATATAAAAGAAACCTTTAAATGTAAAAAACAAAAGAAAACATGAGGACAATAACAAGGAAAACTACAGCATTGACATTTTTATGGTGTACAAATCACAGTACAATCCATACTGATTTTGCAACGGAAGCTCTGGCTATTGCATGATAATGAATCCAGAAAGGAAAGCTTTGGCTTCCTGGAGAGCAGCTTTTAGGAAGATGTCAGAGGACATCTCAAGATGAACCTCAAGGTCCTCCAGGTTTTTCCTCAACTCTGCAGAAACACTACGCACAGTTACCCCTCTGCTAATCATTCAGTATGATTCTGTTCCGGGATGAAAATGAACTCACTATGGCCAAAATCTTGAGACAACAATGGAAATCTAGCATTATTCTTATCATCTAAATATTTACCCATCAAACTCAGTGTTTAAGGCCTTAGAATCCTTCCTTCATGTTATGAAGAGAAAATAAGTTTATAAAATACATAATTTACTAATACATAATTAAATTTATAAAATAAAAAAATTTACAAAGTAAGTAACTAATTGGTAGGATTCAAAGTGGAATCTCCATTGAAAATCAAGTCAAAAGCAATTATTATCATCACCACCACTACCACTATTTTAAATATCTGAATATTGTTTCCTGCAATAAATATTTCTGTCACTCATATCACTGTCATCTATCAGTAGAGGACAAGTGTTTTTACTTTTCCTGAACTATTGCCCAGAGATAGCTCAGTAAGACTATTTTAAAATAACTCCTTTAACATTCCATCTCTATTATCTTGAATGTTCTTAAAATAAGATTTTAAAAATTCTATAATTGTGACACATAAATTATGGACTTGATGAATACCTATGTAGACTGATGGGAAATGAATGTTTTAAGGCATAAAGCTTTATTCGCTCATGCTTTTATGATATTTACTCGTGTCTATTTATTTTACTTCAGCTGCTGATAAATGTTAATATTTATCTGGCCATTTGTCTGTATTGGTCTACAAGGCTGGCATGAATTGAAACTATTCTCTTCTCAGCTTCACAATTGATTGCTAACGTTATTCAAAGTGATTTAATCTACTTCCATCCCAAGGCCTTCCTAAATTAAAACTCTCTGACCTTTTGGTACCCTCAAATTCAGTTTAACAATGTATTTAACATTTTCTACATAATAATGATCTAATTTGCTAACATCATGCTTTTTTAATACGATATTATAATGTTGTATAAATACTGTATTACAGGGAAGCTTTTCCAATTACTTGCATATAGAGAAAGGTGCATTTTGTTTAACTGTTAGTTTGTTTTTATTTTGTTTAGTTTTGTTTTGCCAAATGCAGTTGAAAGCAAAGTTAGGAGTAAATATTTTGAGCATTGGTCTGAAATTGCACTACCACATAAATTCTAAGGTAAATTCCTTTGAGTAGAATACAAGTAGAAGCTCACGCCCTTCAACTGACGTTCCCTGCATTAGTCATAACTATCTTTTAAGGAAGGAGGAAAGGGGCAAAGATAATTATGCTGCTTCTAAAATTAAAAAAAATACAAATATAAAAAATGAAGGCATTTCCTACAGCTGTTCTGTGAATAATACTTCTAAAAACATTTACAGTTTAAATTAGAGTTTCAGAAAGAAGTTATTTAACTCTTAAACTGACATTGCTTCTTCTCACAAACCCAAATTTGCACAAACAACTGGGAAGATCAAAATCAAAGAGCTGTGGTGTACAGCTCTAGGCTCCTTAGCTGAGAGATAAAGGAACAGTTTGACTTCAGATATCCTAAAAAGAAAATGCTCCAAGAAACAGATTCAAATAGAAGAAAGGGAGACATCTCAGATTATAAATACTCCATGACTTGATGATTCATTGCAGCATGGAAAGGATTTCTCTTTACACAAGAGTACTGGGCTGGGTCCACTTATTACAAAACACATGCTCACTGGGGCTTTAAAAACAGCTTCTATTTCATTCCTTTCAAGAAAGCACAGCCTCTAAAAGGACTAGTTGAGTTATCTGTAAGTTAAGATTGATCTGAAGGTGCTGGATATGTTTATGTGACTTCATAATGTCTAGACCAAAACTTAGTCAATAAGACATTGAAATGCTTTGTCACATTCTAGCAAACTCATTATAGGAGATACCCAGATTCCAAGTACTTACAGATAAAGGGGATCCATGTAGTTTTTTAAAAATAAAAGCTGAATTTAGGATGGATTCAGGTTTCATAATCTTGTGTAAGAGTTTCTTTGTGCTTTAAAAAAGGTTATTTGGTATCTCTTTAAGTAATAATATGAACATGTTGCCACCTTCTGTTTTCAAATATGTTGCAATTGACATTTAGAAGAAAATATTTTGACTATATCACATATTAGACATCACAAAAGTGTCAGGAAGTTCTTTGGCAGATGTAACATAGTCTGATTTAAGTGTCTGGAATGATTTTTCTGTGTGCAGACCATCCAGTGGAATAAGTGAGGCTTTGATATCTGAAAATGAAAACAAAAACCTCGAGCATCTCACACATGGGGGTTATGTGGAAAGTACCACCCTGCAGATTCGACCGGCCACAAAGACCCAGTGCACAGAATTCTTCCTCGCCCCTGTCAAGACTGAAGTTCCCCTAGCTGAGAACCAAAGAAGTGGTCCCGACTGTGCAGGCAGCTTGAAAGAAGAAACAGGCCCGAGCTACCAAAGGGCTCCCCAAATGCCTGACTCCCAAAGAGGACGCGTGGCAGAAGAGCTGATCTTAAGGGAGAAGGTAGAAGCGGTACAGCCTGGGCCTGTGGTTGAGCTGCAACTGTCCCTTTCACAGGAGAGACATAAGGGCGCTAGTGGCCCTTTAGTGGCTCTCCCGGGAGCTGAAAAATCTAAGTCTCCTGACCCAGACCCTAACTTGTCACATGACAGGATTGTCCACATAAATTCGATCCCTACTAATGAGAAAGCAGACCCTTTCCTGAGGTCCAGCAAGATAATCCAGATCTCCAGTGGCAGAGAGTTGAGAGTGATCCAGGAAAGTGAAGCAGGAGATGCGGGACTGCCCCGGGTGGAAGTAATCCTCGACTGCTCTGACAGGCAGAAGACAGAAGGGTGCAGGCTTCAGGCAGGAAAGGAGTGTGTGGATTCCCCAGTGGAAGGAGGGCAGTCAGAAGCACCTCCTTCTCTGGTATCCTTTGCCGTCTCATCAGAAGGCACAGAGCAGGGAGAAGATCCACGCTCGGAAAAAGATCACAGCAGACCTCACAAGCACCGAGCGCGGCATGCACGTAAGTTCTGCCTGGGCTTTCAGAAGGGGCTTGGGAGTTGGGGGCATTTTGCTGCTTCTTTGCTTGCATGAGTTTTTCAGCAAGATTTTTCTTATGTTTCTCATTGGCTTAAAGAAATATTTAATTAATGCACAAAATCACAAATGTGAAATTGTGGAGAATACCAGTTTCTAAATAGGAAGCAATAAGTCCGAACTTCATATAGATTTAAACATTTTTCATGAATTTCTTTTTATCCCCAAAGGCACAGGAACTGTTAAAGAAAATAATATTGTCAATGTGCCTGTTCATTTTGTTTCAGAAAGTTGAAATAGTTCATGTTAAAATAGCATAAGAAAGCACTTGAAGTCATGTGGACTCAGTTTAAATGTCAAAAACTGTTGAGTCTGCTGCTGAGAGGTGTCTTTAAAATAAAAGCTCTACCATTGATATCAAAAGCAGATCCTTGTTTTGAAAAAAAACCATTGTGCAGCTTGATGATGCTTGCAGAAGTGAGTTTGACAGACAAGGACATGTGTATACTGAGCAGTTACATGATCCTCTCCGTTGTGTAAGTCTTCATTTGACTGCAAAGTGTTTCATCTACCTTCTAGACACAGAAGTCAGTCTCCAGGGCCATGTGGAGGCATTTAAATGTCTCCAAACATAAAATATATTTAAATTCAGTGCTTTGTGTGGCATTTTGTTTTACCCAGGGGAGAGAAGACAGAAAGGAGAATTGGGATAAGGATTGCAGTTAGGTGTTAGGATTTCTGTTGCTTTATTTCACGTTTATTTTTGTTTGTTTTGTTTTTTTACTAATTTTGGAATTTTATTTGAGGATGTAAAGGCTGACAGGCAAAGGCACTTGACTGTATATATGATACACAATGGCAATGAATTCGGTTATTCAAAGTAGGATATTAAGTCTTCTAACCTATTGTTATTCCTTTCAAAGCATATTTTTAGCATAACCATTTGTAGCTTTATTGGCAAGTGCTGTTAATCATTCCTTATACTTTAAGCATCTGTAGGCCATCTTCACATTTATAGCATATTAAACAAGAGTATTGAGACACCATTCACATACTTTACATGTTGGCAGTGAAGTTAGCAGCAACTGTGCAACTGTGACTGTCAATTTAATAAGTTGTATAACACTAGTCAAAAAAGGAATTATATTTAGTAATAACCACAGTTTCAACTATTTTTCTCTAGAAAATTCGATCACCAGTAAATGCCTGTAATCACATTATAAAATTATTTCCTTGGATTATATTTTATTTTAAAAAAATTAACCATTAAGTCTGTGACAAAAAGAGCTAATTTTCAATCATAAAATAGTCAAAAATTTTTTCTTAATTTTCCACTTAACTGTTTTGAGGAATTAAAAAATTTAGGGGACTCACAGTCATTATCATTGAAAATATGATATAACTATAAATTATAAATGATAGATGCTACATGTTTAGTTGCTATAATTTGCCACCCATTTCTTTTTTATAATAGTAATAAGGAAAGAAAATTTTAAATATTTTTATTTTTATAAAATAAAAATCATATTCTTGTTTTAAATGACTTAATTTCTGCATCAGTTTTTACACAGTTAAGTGGGTCACAAGTCAATTTTTAAATTTCTCCAAGGTTTATTCTTGCTGCAAGGAAAGTAATATTGTATTTCCAAAATAGCAATACATTTACAAACAAATCTGTCTAGAAAACTTTGTAGCTAGAGTTTCTTATATGTATTTACAATAATGTCATATTTTGAATTTTAATTATTGATTCAGTACCTTCAATGATTAATTCAATGTTTTGAATTTATATTAATCCAGTAGCTGTGAGTGGAAAGATTTGGGGCCGTTGTCAGGGTAAAAAAAGAAAAAAGAGAAAGAAGAAAACCTAAATAGCTAAATTTATTACATTAAAACATTTAGAAAATTTTAAAACATCTTCTTGGGACGCTCCTCCCTGGAAACAGTTTTATATTGACACTTTATTTTAAAATATGGAAGTATGAGATATGTCTCATCTTGTTTTTCAGAAAATATTATGTCTTTAAATTATGTCCTTCTTAATTCTAATTTTATCCTATTAATTGACATTTACTAGCCAGTTTTTATTATTAAAGTGGAAGGATCTCTAGAGAAACAAATGTATGAAACATATATTCTAATCAGCATATATAAAATATTTTTATGTAAACAAATAGAACAGTATAATATTGTAGAAGGAAACATGTTAAGAGAAATAAGAAAAAGAAATGTGTTGGATTCCTTCAAAATTCTGTACTCAATGGCAATTTTTTACATATTTATTTTCCCCCAGGAGAGTTCATTTCTGAGTTGCTGTGGTGTCTTCCTTGAACTCATCAGCTCAATATAATTTTTTTTTTTTTTTTTTTTGCTTTCCCTAGGGCTCAGGAGGAGTGAAAGCCTGTCAGAAAAACAAGTGAAGGAAGCAAAATCTAAATGCAAAAGCATTGCCCTTCTTCTAACGGATGCTCCCAACCCCAACTCCAAGGGGGTGTTGATGTTTAAGAAGCGACGTCGGAGGGCCAGGAAATACACCCTAGTTAGCTACGGTACTGGCGAGCTTGAGCGAGAGGCGGACGAGGAGGAAGAAGGTGACAAGGAGGATACATGTGAAGTAGCATTTCTTGGTGCAAGCGAATCAGAGGTGGATGAAGAGTTATTGTCTGACGTTGACGACAACACACAAGTTGTGAACTTTGACTGGGATTCTGGACTGGTGGACATTGAAAAGAAACTGAAGAGAGGGGACAAGATGGAGATGTTACCAGACACCACAGGCAAGGGAGCCCTCATGTTTGCCAAGAGGAGGGAGAGAATGGATCAGATCACAGCCCAAAAAGAAGAGGACAAGGTAGGTGGAACGCCAAGCAGAGAACAAGATGCTGCCCAGACCGATGGCCTGAGAACCACGACTTCTTACCAAAGAAAGGAGGAAGAGTCGGTAAGAACGCAGAGCTCTGTGAGCAAAAGCTACATCGAGGTGAGTCATGGTCTTGGCCATGTTCCCCAACAGAATGGCTTCAGTGGGGCATCTGAGACAGCAAACATCCAGAGGATGGTCCCCATGAATAGAACGGCCAAACCCTTCCCAGGGTCTGTGAATCAGCCAGCTACCCCCTTCTCGCCAACCCGAAACATGACGAGTCCCGTTGCTGACTTTCCTGCACCTCCACCTTACTCTGCAGTCACTCCTCCCCCTGACGCCTTCTCCAGAGGGGTTTCAAGTCCGATTGCTGGCCCAGCACAGCCCCCTCCATGGCCCCAGCCTGCCCCGTGGTCCCAGCCAGCCTTTTACGATTCGTCTGAGCGAATAGCTTCCCGAGATGAGAGGATCTCAGTGCCAGCAAAAAGAACAGGAATATTGCAGGAGGCCAAAAGGAGAAGCACGACAAAACCCATGTTTACTTTTAAAGAGCCCAAAGTAAGCCCAAATCCTGAACTCTTGTCACTCCTTCAAAATTCAGAAGGCAAACGGGGCACTGGAGCTGGAGGTGATTCCGGACCGGAAGAAGACTACCTCAGCTTGGGGGCAGAGGCTTGTAATTTCATGCAAAGCTCCTCTGCCAAACAAAAGACCCCTCCTCCTGTTGCTCCAAAACCTGCAGTCAAGTCCTCATCCTCCCAACCAGTAACTCCAGTTTCCCCAGTCTGGTCTCCAGGAGTGGCTCCCACCCAACCTCCTGCCTTCCCCACATCCAACCCATCAAAGGGCACCGTTGTCTCCTCCATCAAAATAGCCCAGCCTTCTTACCCTCCTGCCCGGCCTGCAAGTACTTTGAACGTGGCTGGTCCCTTCAAAGGACCACAAGCAGCAGTAGCCAGTCAGAATTACACACCCAAACCAACAGTTTCCACACCAACAGTCAATGCTGTTCAGCCTGGTGCAGTGGGACCATCCAATGAGCTTCCAGGAATGAGTGGGAGAGGAGCTCAGCTCTTTGCTAAAAGGCAGTCGAGAATGGAGAAGTATGTGGTCGATTCAGACACGGTGCAGGCCCACGCTGCTCGAGCTCAGTCTCCCACTCCATCTCTCCCGGCCAGTTGGAAGTACTCCTCCAATGTCCGAGCACCTCCTCCTGTGGCCTATAATCCTATCCACTCGCCGTCTTACCCACTGGCTGCTCTCAAGTCTCAGCCATCAGCTGCACAGCCCTCCAAAATGGGCAAGAAAAAGGGAAAGAAACCCCTCAATGCATTAGATGTCATGAAGCACCAACCGTATCAGCTCAATGCATCCTTGTTTACTTTCCAACCTCCAGATGCAAAGGATGGCCTCCCCCAGAAGTCGTCAGTCAAGGTCAATTCAGCCCTGGCCATGAAGCAAGCTCTTCCTCCCCGGCCAGTGAATGCTGCCTCACCTACGAATGTGCAGGCTTCGTCAGTGTACTCGGTACCAGCCTATACCTCTCCTCCTTCCTTCTTTGCAGAGGCCTCCTCACCAGTCAGTGCATCCCCAGTGCCTGTGGGCATTCCCACCTCGCCAAAGCAAGAATCAGCCTCATCATCTTATTTTGTGGCACCAAGGCCAAAGTTCTCAGCCAAGAAAAGTGGTGTCACAATTCAGGTGTGGAAACCATCTGTTGTGGAAGAGTAATCTTGTAGCTGAAGCTGAGTGTCCACTTTGCTTGAAATGAATTGTTTGCAGTGTTTCTTGAGTCCCTGAGAATGCCTAGCAAAGTCCTCAACTTACTTAATTTCAGATATGTCACCTCCTAATCTGGGTCCAAGGAGTATAATATTTTTAATGAGTCAAAAATCCAACTCAGATTGACCTAAAATATATTTATCTTCTTTGCACACTTAAAAAATCCAGGAGCACCCCAAAATAGACATGTACCGTTATATTAAATAAGCAGGAGACTTAGGATTTGTGCTGTAGCCACAAGAAAGACAGTGATCAGTGATATCAAACATCAGGAATCAGCCTTTATGTAACATAACAGCTGTCCTCCTATGGTGAAAGGTTCAAATGTAGTGAAGGTATAACCTATATTGACTGAGATTTCCCTTTTAGGTAGTGCCTTATCTCTATTACTAGTGTTAAAGGAATAAGGAATCTATGAAGGACGGGGAGCAGCTCTGGTCTGTCAATCTCAGCCACCTGTTTGATATCACAGAGAAGATACTCGGAGGATTGTTGGAATGTATATAGTTTAGTAAGAAGTGGGTAAGAAAGAGGGTCTTAATTATTGAGCACTTATTATGTATTAGGTTCTTTGCCAGATGTTTTTACATATATAAACTCATTTCAGAAAACTTATTTAAAGTAAATGGGGCCGGGTATGGTGGTTCGTGCCTGGAATCCTAGCACTTTCGGAGGCTGAGGTAGGAGGACTGCTTGAGGCCGGGTGTTGGAGACCAGCCTGAGCAACATAGTGAGACCCTGTCTCAATAATAATAATAATAATAGTAATAATAATAATAAAGTAAATGGGATAAGGAAAGAAGGATAATTATCTTTAAAGATTGAGTCCCACTCTCCCTCCCCAGTTACTTAAGGAACTAAGTGAGTATATCTCCAGTTGCCCATGAAAGCATAAGTTTGTTTTCCTCAGCTGAGGCAAGTGGTAGAGTATACAGGATAACGAAGTAACATGTAAAAGGCAGGACGCACATAAAGGTATATATGGCTATTGTTTCACCTGGAGAAACCACATGATTGGGACCTGAAGGTTTACTGACTGACTACAGGGGCTGATTGTGAAGCACGAGGACCCTCATGTGTGTGGAGACTGTAGGGTGAGAGCACACAATTATTAGCATCATTTCTGAGTGATCTCACGATTTTTTTTCTTGTGTTCGTTTTGCTTTTTGACAACTGCTTCTCCCACGTTCCTTGCAATTCTATTCTCTCACCTTCACTTTACTATTTGTATTCGATGGACCAGGATAATTCAGGCAAGGTTACCTTGTAAACTTGAATTGGCCACACACCATGTCGTCACCCAGCTGGCTATGAAGTGAATAATGGTACTGAAAGTAAACCTGAAGACCTTTCTCAGATCTATTTTAAGTCTGAGTCTGACCAACCATGGAAAATATTCGACATGAATTAATGTAGAGAACTCTAAAGCATTTATGACAGCTCCAAGAAAAATCATCTACTCTATGCAGGAGATATGTTTAGAGACCTCTCAGAAAAACTTGCCTGCTTTGAGGGTACACAGTACCATTTTAATCTTCTGAAAATATCTGTATTCCTGCTCTTTTTCTGCTGTCACTGTCAATCTGCTATATTTTTCACTATCCTATTAAAATATTACTGTCTCCTTTATCTGTTCAATGTCCATATTTTAAAAAAACTTCCTTGTATGAGCTATTCTGATCTAAATAATTTCTCTGATATTTCTCTATATGGCTCCCACAACAATTTCATTGTTGTTAGCATATCTATTTCTCCATACATTGTAAAACTGTAATCCTTAGGTATTTCTAAAACATAAAGAGGAGAATTAAGTCAGCTGCAGAACAATGGGGCTGATTCTTCTGCTTTTTCTCTGGAAAATCTTTCATTGCTTTTGGTGGAAATTTACCTAGAGGTTACAACCACAGGATGTAGCTTGGTCTCTTATTTGCCTTTTTGGGAAACCAATTAAGATTAATACAGGATAAAGGAAAAAAGCAATCTATTCATTATATAACACAGTTGTTTGTATTACTTGTTCCCTGCAAAGGAAATCTGTTGAATGCTTGCATTTTGAATTCTTTTCTAATAGAACAACCAAAAAAGGCTTCTTATGGTGCAGCAGGAAAAAAGATCATTTTTATAGCTTTGCATTCTTAACATAGCATTTAAAGAACGGCATGAATTAGAGGAAAGACATGGAACACACAGGTAGTCGGTTTGAGATCATCGGCTTAAAAGTATCCTAGGATGGTAATGACCCAGAAGTATTTCCAGTTGTCTAGTGGTGTGGTATGCAGGAATGAGAAGTGTTTTCTTTCCATTTCCTGTTGGACAGGTGGCAATCTTAGCAGAGCCGCTATTTGGAGATGATAACTAAAGACGCAAATAACATGACTATGCCTTCTGGTCATCCTAGGACTATTTGGAGTTCCCCAAAACCTTGTAAGAGGCATGTCAGGCATGCAGTAAAAGCATCTACAACTTCAGCTGGGCACTGGCAGCATAGGTCTCATCTTGGACCATACAGTCCCACTTTATAGAAGAGGGTGGAAGTTCTCCAAAACAATATCCACAACAAAGTCTGACCTCACTCTGAGGGAGATGGGAAGTGGGAGGGAGAAGGACTAACGAGCTCCCTGGAGTAAGAGGAATTTGCTTTCCCTGTCTGCCCACCAGGGGGCTACATGTGCCACCTTTCAGGTTGGGGCCAAGGAAGTGATGTCAGTGTGACAGAAGGAAGAGTTAGACCTCCAGACGTCAGCCTCCCTCCCATGGGGTACATTTTCAATCTGAGTGTTGTTGCCTTAGCTGTGTTGGTATTAGCTTGATTGGTTGGTCCGCTGGTTATGAGGTGTAGGGAGGCAGTTTTTGTTTAGTTTTTAGGACTTTGCCTCTTCCTTTGTCCTTAGCATAATTTCTAGGCAGAGCATCCACGAAGTCGGTTTTCATTGCCAGCTCAAGAGTGACAATCATTTATGAGTTCCTATGTTATGTTAGGTACCTTATGTATATTATCCGAAATCCACTGCATGGTTTAAGTACAGGCACTGGAATATAAATGAAAAAGGTCATTACAGTCACTGACTTTCTGCAGGACCTTAAACATTTCTCTTTCCACAAGTTTCCCCTTAATCATGTGTCAAACCTCTCTTCCTGACGAGAATGTTGTGCTGTAGTGAATCTGCATAACGCTTGGGATTCTAGGAGGAAGGAAGGTTCCATGGACATGTAAGTACAGCATATTCCCCTCAGTCTTCTAGGAGGGCAGAGTGAATCCCAGAACTGGTAAGATTGGGAATCTGAGCATTGCCACTTTAATCTTAGAATATTTATCATTTTGACACATCCTGTTTTTTAGAGAGGAAAAAAAACACAGTTTCTGCATTGGTAGTGTAAAGCATACCTTGTTAGGAACGTGTTTTGTAAGACACATTTGGGTTGTCATTCTAGAGCATGTCAAACTTTGTACTTCAAAATATATTTAGTATGATTGTGAGTGGTAACATATATCAAGGCTTTGAATTAACTGTTTTATTTAATTTTCACAAGAAGCACTATTTTAACCATAGGAAAACCAATCTGAGCTACAAATAGTTCTTTAAAATAAGCCCAGGTTATTTAGCTATTCTAGAAAGTGCCGACTTCTTTCAAGAAGCAGGCATTGTAGGACAACTGAGAATTATCACACAGCCTAAATTCTAGCCTGGCAGCAAGAGTCACATCTGAGATGTCCAGAAAAAAAAAAACACCTGATCTACATTGAAAGGGGGTAGACTAACATATGTGAGACCATTTTCCTATTTGCAGTTACAAGGTTAAAGAACTTTGAAGGTCATTCGGCTGCTAAGAGGCATGTCGAACACTCTGTGTGGCTCTTTCACAGTAAACCCTCCTAAGAGCAGAAGACACATGGCTGTTAGTGTCTGCCTTTAGATTTAATCTCTCAAATAAAGGCCCTTGGCTGCGTATCATTTCATCCAGTTATAAACTAGGGCTCCTGCAAGCACCCCCATTCTAAGGGTGAATTATTGAAATCAGTTGCTATTTGATGAGTCACCACTGGCCCAGCAGGCAGGGCATTTGAAGTCATGGTCATCAAAAAGAAATGATTGTTTTTTGAAAAGCTAAATGCTTAAAATGCTTCTAGAGGGAAGTCGTGGGGCATGTGCTCATTCTCTTTAAAATCAGGGTTGTTGAGTTTGTTTTTAAACATTTTTATAAGTTCATGAGAAAAAATATATAAATTCGAAGAACCAACACTGTATTCCCAGAAACATAACCCTCGCTGGTCTTGGGTCCACATATCATTGGACTCTGGGGAACACAAAGACGCCTGTGGCACTTTGGTGTTGCCGAGTTAGTCAACAATTATTCTGGGAAAAAGCAGAATTGAATTCTTCTCTAGATGTCCTATCAGGGTTGGCCAAGGGCCACAAAGCAGGCTCATAAATTCCCACAGGATCCAGACACCAGGCAAAATTGCTCTAAGAAGCCAGTTACTGTCATCCCTCTATGGTTCTAGAAAAAATAGTACAAAAATGACAGGTCATCCTACGAGCGTCATGCCAATGAAACCCCATCTTCTGGAGAAGCCCTTGAATCAGAATTATCTTTTTTCTTGACGTCGTCAGATGCAGCCAGTTTCTTAATTTTTTTAAAAACTGTATGTTTCTGTGGTATGTATATTTGTACACCAAACTACCTGGCACTTGGAAATCACAGCACTACTCAGAGGCAATTGAATAAAGAGAAATTTAATTTTAAATATCAAGTCCTGTCAGACATTTCTCAAACTTCTGATTTTACCAAAGGTTTGCCAGCCAATAAAGTGCATCCCAAGTATACAGGGGAGAAAGCTAGACTCCTACAGGGTCCTAGAGTTTAAGTAATTTTTTTGTTATTAATATAGGTAATAATTTTTCTAATTTTTATTTTTTGGTTCCAAATGTAAAGCTCCTTGTGTTTACCTCTGTTTATATCATTCTTGACATGTTTATCTAAATTATGTGTGCTCTGTGACAGGTGAAATGTAAATCTGGGATCCATAGTCAAGATATCATAAGGACCTACTTCCCAGCCTACCTTTCTTCCTCTACCTGATAATGATAATACTCAAAATAACAACATTCAAAGGAAACACAAAGAAATCCTGCTTTCACAGCTCCTATTTCTTGGGCTCCTTAATAACTACTGATGGTTTGTTCATGAAAAAAAAATTTTAAATCAAAAGATTGTACTTGGCCCTGAGTTGAAAAAATTTTAAAAATCAAAAGTTTGTACTTGGCCCTGAGTTGAAAAAAAAAATTCACATTCTAAGAATAAACAGAAAAATGTTCTTCTTGGAAGTAAATAACAAAAGCCATAGTGTTTTGATTTGTCTTTTCTTCAGGATACACGGTAGAAGTCAGAGAATCTTTGATACTTTTATTTGGTGCAATAATCAAGGCCATGCAACAACCCAGAATCAAGCATTTTGGTTCAAGTCAGGATGACATGAGTGGGGACAGAAGCTGTGGCAGTCATTCAAATAATCTCATGGGTCCTGAGGAAAAGATAGGAGTTAACATATTAAGTTTCTACTATATGCAGGAACTGTGTTAAATATTTTACATAAGTTTTGATAATAGCTAACCTTAGCTGAGCACAAAATTTGGGCGCTGATTTGTGCTGAGTATCTTTCACAGATTACTGCTTTTAATCAGCAGTCCTTGTGAGCTAGGTATGATCATTATCCCCATTTTATAGATTACAGATGAGATTCTGAGGCACAAAGAGGCTAAGTAACTTGCCAAAGATCATACGATGTTAAGTAATGGCCCCTGGATTCAGTCTGCAGCCTGAATTCTTAACCAATTATACTGTGATTTCATTTATTCTTCAGAATTACACTAAAAAGAAGGTATTATTCCCATTTTACAGATGAGGTATGTAAGCTCAGAGAAGCTAAACAACTTGTGCAACAATCACTAAGCTTATAAGCAGTGGATTAGGGTTAGATTTAGATATTTGTCTGGCATCCAAACCTGTGCTCTCCCTACAGTACCACATGGTTTCCACAGTCTCATCAGACCCCGAAATTTCACTCCCTGAGACTGCTTAATTGTGAATTTCCCAAACTGATTCACCAAGAGCCTACTGTCTCTGCTTCGTAGATGGCTTTGACCACATTCAATGACATTAGGAAAGACTCCATTTCCCAAGATGGCTCAGAAAATCAGATGCTATGACACATGTTGAAAGTGAAAACCCATCTCTGAGAAAGAAGCATCTGTTTTATTAGTAAAAAAAAAAAAAAAAAAAGAAATTGGCAGCAATGTTGTGTGACTTCTCAAAATTCTTTCATTTTCTTATTTCAGAATGAATAGGTGTTGTTCGTTGGCTGGGAATGGGGAAGAATGTGATTTTTAAAAATAAAGCATAATCAAACTCTGCATAAAAGGAAGTGCTGCCTTTGGCTTTCTGCCATTTTGACTAAATGTAACTCAGGGAACTTTCTTATTAAGTAGTGAATCAGCACCTAGCATGGCTTGCTACTAAACCAATAATAAGGCATTTCAACAAGAATAATTCTAAACAGAATAATGCTGAGGGAGTCACAAGTTTTCAGTATTTCAGACTACACTCTGAAAAAGAGTTACCCCTGGAATCTTAGAGTGTCACGGTGCCAATCCTAGTCAGGACAGCAGTCAAGTGCATGAGGCAGCAAACCCTTCCCACCTCAAAGATTCCTCAGTGGAAGATTTCTCAACAATTATTTCTGTCAAAGGCTTCCCAGCAAGGACACTTTTAAACCTTACATTTTTTCCAGTGGTTTTTTTTTTTCCTTTTATATATCATTGTTATTTTGAAAACATCTCCTGAGGAACTAGTGTGATAGATTCTAAACATGGGTTTGGAACAGTCCCATCACCAACTTCAAAAAAAGAAGATGTGAGCTTCTAGGTTAATTGTAAAAACTCATTACATTTGCAGAGCTTTATTGCCTTAATTTAAAATCATAGAACCACTAATAAGGTAACAATTATGGGGGCTTAAGATGTGCTAGGTACCACTCTAAGCACTTTTTTTGTCACCACAAAATGATGAAAGTATGATGTAGGTACTATTATCATCCCACTTTAAGATAAGAAAATTGAGGTAAAGAAAACTTAAGGAACTTGTGTAACATGGTAGGGCTAAGCCTCGGGACCCAACAGTCAAACTCCATGGCCATCATCTAATCACAAGGCTATACTACCTCCCCTGATTGCAAGAAGACTCAGGTCACAGGTAAAAGGAACTGCTCATCAGAAGTGATGAGTTTTACATGTCTCAGAGATAACTCCAAAGTTACACTAAACCTTCTAAATCAAAATAAGTAATAGTGAAACATCTTAGAGTTTGGTAGCTCCAAGCTATAGACATTTTTAAACAGGGTGCATGGGGAAAAGCTGTAGTTTTTATCTCCATCAGCCTATTTGCTTATTATAACTCAATAATGGTGAAGGGAAGCTCAACATTTTGCTGGTTTCCGTTGAACCACAGTGCACTAGACCACACGCCTCAAACACCTACTGCTTCCAGCCAACTAGCATCACATATTACCAGAGTTATGGTAATTTATACCTGGCAAATAAAGGAAGAACAGAATAGTGATGAGAGAAACCCTCAAATTTCAGTAACAATAATGCAGAGTATAAGGTTCCTTCCAATTTTTAAATTAAAAAGAAGACAAGACTTTTTTTTAATTTAGGAAAAGCGAAAGGTAATCGTGTCTTAAATGAACTTCACATACTATTAGATGAGATAAGGTGTGTAAACCTTGAGCCCACAAGAAGTACATTGGTAGTGATTAAGGGTGTGGGCTCTAGGGCCATGCTGCCTGCCTCTGAGTCCCAGGCCTGCCTCCTGCTGGTTGGGAGACTTTAGACAAAGGATTCAGTCGCCCTGTGCTTCAGTACCTCAGCTGTGAAACGAAGACAATAATAGGTGTACCTCACAAGTTGTTATGAAGATTAAATGAAACAATATGCATTTTGTATATAAAACACTGCCTGGCACAGAGAAAGTATTCAACACATGTTAGCTATTATTATTCTTCTAAGGGGCACTCAATAAACAATAGCTACTATTTTAAAAACTTCCAATGAGGAAAACACAATTAAACAAGTTCTTTCGTGTTCTCTGTTAATATGAATCCCAGTTTGAGACCCACAACTAAAATAGGAAAAGTAGGAGTGTCGCTATAAATTTCACATTGACACAAGAAATCTATTCCCAGGAGTCATTGAGAGATCTTTGTTTCTTCTCTTTTTTCTTACTGAAGTTTATATGTTTACATTCCTCTGTATTCAGCCTGTTTGTCCATTTTTTCCTGCTTTGTGTTCATCTATTGTGACAGCATTCTTTTCGTGGTATACAAAGATGAGATCAGATTCAAAAAGACTGGTTCAATATTTTTATTAAATAACATCAGCTTTGAGCCTCTACTATAAAGACACTGTTTTCAGTTCAAAGTACCAATGTTAAATAGAATGAATGTAGTGGACTTAGTAATATGAAGAGAGCTCTTCTGGGGAAATGTTTGTAAACCAAACATATTCTCTTAACAGGATAGTTGGTATCCTGAGTAACCTGGTAGCATAGTTGAAGCTTAAATAGGCCTATTACACTGAAAGTGGAGCAGTTGGCAACCCTATCCCTGAGACTACCCCACTTCAGACCTGCAACAGTTGGGCTGACCTAGGAGGGTGCAGCTCACAGCTGTCCTTATCCCTCCTTTCCACACTGTCCTAGGACAAAGGGTCAGCAACCTGGCCTTTTTAGAGTAATTGATCCCCTTGCCTGAGAGGCATGATCACTTTCCAAAAACAGAAAGAGTGAAACCTCGGCCTGAACAGAGCAAACTCCCAGCTCAGGGCAAGTGATGAAAAACAATTCTAAGAAGCTGAGCCACTGACATAGGGAGGAACTTAATATTCCAGCTGCCTTTCAAACCCAGGGAATTTTTGTGGGTTTTCTGGTACTTCTAGAATCCTTCTGAGTCAGAAGCAGAAGTCAAGACTCATCTTGAAGATAAAAAATCAAAACAAGCTGAGATTCTGAAAATTTTATCTGAATCCAGAATAGCTTTTGTTTCAAATGCAATTAAATTGATTTAGTTTTGCTTTCCTTTTGTGCCATTTAATTACATTTAAAAATAAAGCAAAACTAGGTCTCTTACTGTACTAAAAACCCCTTTGTTCTTTTTTCACCTAGCATATCTAACACTGATAAAGAAATGTTCACAAAACCATTTTCTAGAGCTAAGAATCTCTAAGGAATTGGTTGAACTAATATAATGTACTAATTTAAGGTTTCATTCCAATCCTTCCACAGTTAGATCTTTGGTTTGGAGTTGTTTTTGTTTTTGTTTTTGTTTTAATTCACACTCAGAGTCTGTTGGTTGTGGTTGGATTACTTATTACTGTTTATCAAATGGTGCAGATCATAATTCTTCACGTAAGTCCAATATGGGCTAGATTTTGAATTCTGCATTATGAAATACTCACTGAAATGTCACAACTCATTGTGGGTGGTATTACTGAAATAAACAGCAACACTAAATATATTACTTAGAACTTTTAATTTTAATTTTACATTGAATGAACTAATATGATTTCCTTTATATACAGCACTTTAGTATGAGCAAACTATTCCCTTCGTAGTGTAACATATAGCTTTCCACTTTTTGTTCCTAGTGTAAAATTAAGATTTCCCCACCTTAGAGATAGCCCCACCTTAGAGATTCTGATTTACTAGGTTTGGGTGGGACCTAGGAATTTGTTTTTGTAACATACAACCCAGGTGATTCTGATGCTAATGCGCTGTGAACTACACTTTGAATAACACTTTTCTAACATGCAAACCACTTAAGTCAACTTTATTCTTTAAAACCCATAAATAGTTTTCCTGTTTATCCAGTCAGGGACAGCCAGACTTGTAAACTGCACCTGCTTCCACAGTCTTAGTGCCCTGTCTAAAAGGAACAGGCGCTGAAGCACTCATCTTGCCGATTTTATTTCAAACGTCCAGGAGATGGCAGCAAACTCTCCTTCCCTCTCAGTGCTTCACAGGCAGCCATTCTAAAGCTCGTTGCATTACAATTTGCTTTGAATATTCTTTTTTTAAAAAAGACAAAAGACTAAAGGGGGCCTTGAGACGTGATTTTTATCTGACCCCCTGCCTCTAATCAAGAATGAGTATAAATATTTCTAGGGATAGAATAGAATAATACAATTTTATTATCTAGAAAAGAGATTGAATTTCCTCGGCTATTTTTTCTTATCTCTGGGGAAAAAGATTGTATGACTTCCCTTGGCTGTTGGGCCCTAGACTCTGTTATCTCCAAATCCAAAATTTTCTTACTAATAACTAGCTTAAATCTATCTGGCAGTAATCTAAACATTCTTATTTTGGGATCTAGGCTAATGGAAAATTTTGAAGCACTTTGAATGCTTATTAGCTTTTTAAAATGAAAATAAATACGATTATAAAACTTTCAAAAGAAAAAGGAAGTTCATGCACTTTATGCATCATAGGGAAAGAGCCCAATATTTTTGTTTAACTTTAACATTAATCTTGGCAAATAGAGTAGTATGTCAACAAAATGCAAAATCAGTCAGAGGCTGCTTATATGTTACAAGAGTGTACGGAACAAAGAAACAGGCAGGCCCACTTGGTGACGGCTTTGATCCTAACAAGCACATTGTTTTCAAAACTTTGAGGCACTAAAGTTTATTTCTAAAACAGAAAAGATGGTGACGTGTTGGAAGTTCTGTGATGTGAAATATATGTTTTTACATTTACCAGTGGGAGGAGAAAAGACTAATGGGAGAGCTGGATATTATGAATGATGGGTTAATGCTGGAGCCTAGGTCACTGCACAGGTTTGATGCCATGTGGTCAATGAATCACTGATCTGTTCATTGTATTTTGTTTGTTTGGTTGGTTGGTTGTTTTTTTTTTCTTTTGTTTTTGTTTTGTTTTTTTTGTTTTGTTTTTAGGCAGAGTCTCGCTCTGTCGCCCAGGCTAGAGTGCAGTGGCACCATCTCTGCTTACTGCCATGTTTTTTTTGTTTTGTTTTTTGTTTTTGTTTTGGATAATTGCTTAAGAATTTAGACATACATACTACTAAAGGATCTCTCTTTTCCTCGTTTTCTCTCAAATGTGTATTGATGAGGGCCTATCCATTTTAGTCTCTCCAGAAGTTACTTTTTATCTTAGGCTAAGATTACATATCCATAGCAGTTAAGAGGGCTGATGTAGTATTTTAGCTAATTCATGATGTTTTTGTAAATTCATCAATGCATTTGCATGAATTAATACTAAAAGTGAAAAAAATTGTTTAACAATTGTAATAGTCAATAAATACCTAACATCAAATCAAAATGAAGGCAAACTTTGGGATGGGGAGAAGTCAGGAGAATACTAAAGAATGAGATCCTTTTAATAAATGTGTGGTCTACATGGCAAAATTTGCTGTAGTATTAACATACAATGTTATCTTTAGACAATTATACATTGCAGCTTCATGAATGCATTAAGAAAGCTATGCCGGCCAGGCGCGGTGGCTCACGCCTGTAATCCCAGCACTTTGGGAAGCTGAGGTGGGTGGATCACTTGAGGTCGGGAGTTTAAGACCAGCCTGGTCGACATGGTGAAACCCCACCTCTATTAAAAACACAAAAATTAGCTGGGCGTGGTGGCACATGCCTGTAATCCCAGGTACCCGGCAGGGTGAGGCAGGAGAATTGCTTGAACCTGGGGAGCAGAGGTTGCAGTGAGCCCATATCGTACTGCTGCAGTCCAGCCTGGGTGACAGAGCCAGACTCCGTCTCAAAAAAAAAAAAAAAAAAAAAAGCTATGCAAATAAAAACCAGCTGTAATAGCAGCTAAAGCCATGGGCAAAATTAAGTATTTGATCTTTAATTTCGTATGTTTGATAAGTAGACACACATTCCAATACCTCCCGAGACATCCTTTCAGTGATTAATGACAGACTACAACTTTATCTGGAATTAGTGTTTTCAATGGAAGTAAATGCTGCTTATTCTGAAGAAATGTAACTGGGATACTTCTGATAAAAGATGTTTCCTAAGTTTCCCATTTGTATTTGAAAAGCACATGATTGTGACCATCATTGTATACTTCGCTTTAACCCATGTTTCTCCTCCAGCAAAACAATCACACATTTGAAAATCCCACATAGTTTATGGCATCTCCATGTCTCTAAAATGAAATGACATACATGAAATTATTGTGTAAATTCCCTCAAACAGGAAAGATATCATTAAATAAAACTTATCACTTGGACCAGAGATGTGATAAAGGAATTGAGCATAATTTTTTTTCTATTCTGTGCTTAAGAAAACAAGCTGTTGATGCCTTTCCTGATGAAGAGCTGGATTTATGATTCCTAATTTTATTTTTATTTATTTTATTTATTTTTGAGATGGAGTCTCACTCTGTCGCCCAGGCTGGAGTGCAGTGGCATGATCTCGGCTCACTGCAACCTCCACCTCCCAAGTTCAAGTGATTGAGATTCCTAATTTTAAACCTCAGTCTGGAGTCATGTTTTTGACCAGGAAAACATAAATATGATAGGGAGTAAATCTTACATTTCTCAAAGAACAGTAGGTTAAACAATTTCCCCAGGGCCCAGGATATTAATCAAAGGTTCCATTTAATAAGCTTAGAAACATAGTGGACAGAAAAGCAGTTACAAAGGCCAACTCAGTCATTTTCCTCATCCTGTATTCTCCACATCTTTGTGAAATTATGTTGTCACACACTGTGTAGTTGCTGATGTGTCTTCGTCATTGCCATTAACTCGCTTTGAATTGTCAGAGATTTTTAATGTAATTAGAAGTTGTGACAGAGGATGCTTCTAAACACATCAGTGGGAAGTTTTGGGAATGTTATTGTGCAGAGGCCAAATCAAGTTTGTTACATGGTATGCACACATTTCTTAAGAATCCTTGTTTTTAACATCATAACAGATAAGATTTTTCTCTAAAAAAGCAAAAGGCATTTTAATTGGGAAATAATTTTGCTTAAGGGCTATTAGCTCCACTTCAAATAGCAGTCACATAATTATAACTGAATACAATACAAAACATGTTAGTTTTCTGTACTGATAATCATGACTCTCATAATAAATTAAGTGCTTACCATGTGCCAGGTACCAACATTTTTCTTTACAAAAACTTCCCACATGCTAGATGCAGTGGCTCACTGGAAGCAACTTGAGAGCCTGAGGTGAGAGGATGTCTTGAGCCTGAGAGGTTAAGGCTGCAATGAGCTATGATAGCACCACTGCTCTCTAGCTGGGGTGATAGAGCAAGACCCTGTCTCAAAAAAACAAAAACCCAAAAATCTCCCACAAGGTCAAAAGATTGTTTATTTTAAACGAGATCAACATTCTTTGTTTATTATGAAAATTACTTTTTTCTCCATAGAAACTGACGAAGTCTGAACTTTTTATGTATACTATTCACTTTTTCTACCGTGGGAATCTAAATGAATGACGTTTACTATTTAAATCTTTTGAGGAAAGAGAGAACTCCAGAAAATATTTTGAAATGTGTTTAACATTTATTTTTTATGTTTGAACCA
Source organism: Gorilla gorilla gorilla (assembly GCF_029281585.2). NCBI lineage: Eukaryota > Metazoa > Chordata > Mammalia > Primates > Hominidae > Gorilla > Gorilla gorilla. Next base: position 139,210,118 of record NC_073227.2, read on the forward strand.
ATTAAACTAGACTTTTATGAAAATAAACTTAAGTAAGGCTGTTCCTCAAGAATTATAAAAAATTAAAACAGCAATCCCAGCTACTTAAACAGAACACAGTCTATATTAATACAAGTATTTTCACAGGTTCTAACTTGTAGAGTGACATACTTCTTTTTTGAGAATAAAGAAAGGTAAGAGGGTAAAAATTGCTGGTATAGTAGTTTTTTCTGTTAACAGAGTTAATGCCTTAACATACATTAATTAAATAAAATTTTATTACCTATAGCTTTACTTCTCCAACTTCCCTATACAAGCCAGTATGTGCTTGTATAGGGAAAATTACCTAATTTAGGGTAATATTAGGGTAAATTACCTAATTTACATGCCTCACTTTCCTTATTTGCAAAATGGAGGCCATAGGTTGTTGAGAGGATTAATTGAGGTAACAAATATAGTGTTTAGAACTGTAGCTAGTACATACTGAAAGTTTTATACATTTTAGTTATTATTATCATTGCTTCAAAGATGAAAGAGACAACAAAAGTATATGCACACATTCCTCCCTCATGTTGGTCTTCTCGACCTTAAACTGTGTATCATTACTTTTATTCTTTTATAACAGAAGGTTTAAAAAAAATCAAGAAGTGTATATTTTGGCCCACTTAGACCTAGCAGGGAGATGAGGTCAGTGGTAATTTTTCTGGCCAACCCAGCTGCCTGCGTTCTGATGACAGGAGGGCAGCCGGGGTTGGCACAGCAGCCTCGGAGGCGTGCACTGCTAATGCCACTTCAAAGGCAAGTCTCCCTCCTATTTTTGTCCTGGGTCAGCAGCCTGCCTATGCAGTTGCCTTTTGAACAAAAGGTCCTGCCAGGTCTCTGACACCTTTAGGGCCACACAGTCTCTTCCCACAATAACAAAAATAATCACCATTTGTTGGGCTACATGGCATTCCATTTATAAACACAATCTTTACTCTGCCCATAATCTTGAAACGGTAGCCAGAAATACTCCCATCTTACAATTAAGGAAAGTAAGACTGGGAGAAGTTGAATTGCATGGATAACAAAAGACAAAGGCAGAACTTTCAGGTCAATGTGACATCCAAGTTTCCATTCTTTCCAATATAAGATGCTGGCCTCCATTGTCATTTACAAGCCTTACGCTTTCTCACAAAGAGATTTCCTAGAAGCAGAAAGTAAAACTTTTTATTTAAAAGTCTGTTGGTTTGGAAGAGAAAATTTAATCTAAAAGTTAATCTAAGATGACTGGTGAGTAACAGAACCAAGATGATATGCTACATACAAGACCCTATCTCTTATTTTGATGTCAGAGTATGTCCATTGCATTCATGAAAACTATTTATTTTGTTTATTTTTTTTTTTTAGATGAAGTTTCACTCTTGTTGCCCAGGCTAGAGTGCAATGGCACAATCTCAGCTCACTGCAACCTCTGCCTCCCGGGTTCCAGCGATTCTCTTGCTTTAGCTTCCCAAGCAGCTGAGACTACAGGCATGAGCCACCATGCCCGACTAATTTTGTATTTTTAGCAGAGACAGGGTTTCACCATGTTGGCCAGGCTGATCATGAACTCCTTACGTCAGATGATCCACCCACTCGACTTCCCAAAGTGCTGGGATTACAGGCGTAAACCACTGTGCCCAGCCCGTGAAACTATTTAAACAACATGTGATTACTTGGCCACTTTTCTATTCAAAAATATGGTTTATTAGTCCTGATTATGTGCCCTTCTTGGCAGACAGAATGATACTGTGTAATTCTGCTGAAAGAAATAGAAACTCTCTTCCATTTTCTAGATAAGAGAGTCCTAAAACAGAATTTCCAAAAACTCCAGTTAGTGGAGGAAAACTTAAAATCCTCTTTAAGAAGGCAAGTGTTAGGGAATGAGGAAAAGACTATTTTATTGAGACTAGAACAAAATGACCTTCAAAGTGTTTTTATCCTCTAACTTCAAGCTTGATTGTATCTAAATCACCTCAAGGGAGCGTTTGTTTTATATTTAAAGACCTTTAGGTAAAGGGATTCTATATCTCTATGCAGAAATTTTTTCCAGTGTTGAACTGTTTCTACCGTCAAGAAAATTTTCACTGTGGGCTCATTAAAGCTGGGAGTGACTCTAAGAGATTAGTTAGTAGAGGCTGCCATTTCCTAACACGTACTTGCAGTCTCATGATAAACGGTAAATCAACTTTCAGCTTGCTCTTCTTCAACCCTAACTAATTCCAATCTCCTTTATTGTTTTCTTCTTAGGTCTTATTTAGTTAATCTTGCAAATGTATTTCAGGTTCTCTTTAGGGTTCATGCATAATTTTCTAAGACTTTTCTCAATTGTGAAATCAAAGCCGTTTGAAACTCTTACTGACCTGAATGCAAATCATTTATTTGAACGTTAAAAATCTTCCACCTGTTTAGAAAAATTGGTTTGTTCATAAATATTGGCTAATCCTGTCTGTCTTGTTGAACATGACTTGGGGTGCATATTGGTTTGCATATATTGAAGGTGGTGAGGATAGTTCTGTTTGTGTCCCTTGTCACATGTAACTGATGTGTGGGAGGGGCTACATCTTGTGAACTGACCTAAAATTCTGGTGAAGATAACCAAATTTTCAGTTTATGACAGCCTGATGTAGAAATTATCATTCATTCAACAAATATTTACAAAGCACCTACTATTCTGGTGCCAAGTACTGTTCTAGGGAAGCCTTAAGGAAACAAAAACCTTTACCCTTAGATGGACCTTAATTTCTAGTGGAGAGAGAAAAATAAACAAAGTGATTAAGTAGAATATTTATTATGTTAGATGAGTGTAAGTCTAAGGGAAGGATTAAAGCAGGGGAGAAAGGTAAGGAATTTTGAGAGAGGGAGGGAATTGCCAAGCTGAGTGATCATGTAATATTTGAGTAAGTCCTGAAGAAAACAAGATAGGAGTCATGCTGGTACCTGGGGTGAGCAAGTACAAAAATCCAGAGGATTGGAAAGTACAAAAAGCCTGAGGCATAAGTGTACCTGGTGTGTTCAAGGTTCAAGGCCAGTGTGGCTGGAGGAAAGGGAGAGGAAGAGAACATGAAGAAGATGAAGTCAGATAATGCAAGGAGCTAGTTGGCAGATTTTGTGAGGTCTTGTAGGTCAATGAAAGGACTTTGGTTTTTCCTTTTTTGAAATGAAAAGCCATGGGAAGTTTTTAATCAGTGGACTGAATAACATAATCTGACTTGAGTTTTAACTGGGTAGTTTTGGCTAGCATATTAAGAATAAACTAAAGGAAGCAAGAATGAAACTAGGGAAATCAATTAGGAGACAGTAGCAATAATCCAGGTGAGAATTTTTGGTAGCTTAGTCCAGGATGCTACCAATGGAAGTTGAGAAGACTTGGTCAGATAGTGGATGTATTCTGAAGTCAGTGCTGACAGATCAGGTGTGGAGTGTGAGATGGAGAGCAGTCAACACTGATTCCCAAAATTTCAACTTGAGCAAATGGAAAAATGGAGAATATCTGTGGTTTCTTCTATTTGTGTATCCCTTCTAGGACCTCTGCTTTTCAGAAATTCTAATCCATGATTAAAAAGGCAAAAGAAATACTTTTTATTCCTCTTCACTTTTCTTGGACCTCCCAGAATCTGTGTATGATAAAGTATATGTTTGTGATGATCATTTACTGATCATGTGTTTAAGAGAGAAAAGAGTCAAAGGAATTGAAATCATATTTATCAGTTGATGCCCCTTTCCCTACAGTGCATGTGTAAGCAGGGTTTCAGCCAATTGTATCGCTTTCAAGGTTTATGGTATAAAATAGTTTAAACTTTGACTCATGACACATACATCAGATTTATCTTCTTTGGCTTCTAGGACAGTTTACATTGCTTTAAAATTCACTTCCTTGTGCTAAGTAAACCTCAGATTACACTTTCTTTTTGCATGTCAAGTGTTCCCTGCCAGTTAAATTGGTTACTAGACAGCTAGACAGTTTAACAAGGAAGCTAACTAAGATGTTTTATTAACAAGCTGTGTGGATAAACCAACATTTAATTGACATGAGAAGATGGTTTATGTTAAGCTGAGAAAGGCCCTCAGCTCCTCTGAGCTTTTCTCCTGCATGCAGAGCCCCGGATATCTCACCTTCACGCAGCAGAAGTGCATCTAAATGCGATGCACTGTATTCCCTACGGCCTGGTCACCTGCCTGTTCTTGTGACAAATGCCAAGATGCCAGTATTCTTTAATCCAAATTTAATCAAAATTTAAATGACCTTTTCCCAAATTTCTAAGATCTTACTCCATTTAGTTTGCATGGTTTTGAATCATTTTTTTAAAAAAAAGATGTTCTCAGGCTGGGTGCAGTGGCTCACACATGTAATCCCAGCACTTTAGGAGGTCGAGGCAGGCAGATCCTGAGGTCAAGAGTTCAAGGCCAGCCTGGCCAACATGGCAAAACCCCATCTTTACTAAAAGTACAAAAATTAGCCAACCATAGTGGTAGGCACCTGTAATGCCAGCTACTCAGGAGGCTGAGGCAGGAGAATCACTTCAACCTGGGAGGCAGAGGTTGCAGTGAGCCAGGATCGCCCCACTGTACTCCAACCTGGGCGATAAGCGCAAGATTCTGTCTCAAAAAAAAAAAAAAGATATTCTCTCAAAACAATATCATTGCAAGTATAGTCCAATTAGATTTAGGAACTCTGGTATGAGACTGCCTGCCTGGGTTCAATTTTCCACCCCAACACGTACTAGCTTTCTACCCTTGGGGAAATTACTTACTTTCTTCAAATCTCACTATCCTCTGGAAAAATAGGGATAATAATAGTGCCTCTACCTCATGGGGTTGTGACGATTACATGAAACACTCCACATAAAGAAATTAGCCCCCACTGCCTGGCATACAATAAGCAATCTATTAATGTTGGCTATTTTTAAAGGCAGAGGTAGAAAAATGCCTCCTTAGTGTTAAGCCCTTTTGTGGGACTATATAACACCAGATGACTCATGAGTTCAGTGGGAGTCTTGCATGCATTATATTGGGCCAGCTAAAGATTGGCGTGTGCTCTCATGGGTTGAATAACTAAAGAACAGAATGCTCTAAATGCACACAGACTGAATGTTCCATATGCAGTATTAACCATACCATCTGCCAGATGACATGGTCCCGCAGTCATTTTGAATGATGTCTTCACTCAGCACGTGGCCTTGTGTTTATGTACACACATCTACTTAAGAAGATCAAGATATTATACCTGCATTAGCCTTGCCCAACAAACTGGAGGAAGAAGGATGTGGAGAACTTGAGGAAGTGAATGACATAGATATTATTTCTCCTCAGTTTGAAAAATAACAGATAGCAACAGGATAGTAAAGATATTCAAGCAGGGTGGAAGAAACTGGGAATGTATGAAGGAATGGCTGCATAGAAGTACAAGTAGATGTAATCCATGTTAGCAGAATCACTGGGGTAAAGCCATGGGAAGCAAGGTTTGATTCAATGTAAGAAAGAAGTTCCCAAAATCTAGAGCCTAAGGATTGACCAAGATGCTCTGGAAACAAGTAACCCCTCTTCTCTAGAGAAAAGACTCAGTGAGGTATAAGCTTTCAATTTTATTCGAAGTTATTTCTTGGAATTGATTTGTGGAAAAATATTTCCAATTTTAGCTTATATTTTACTTTAAAAAGAAAAATAGGAGAGAGGGAGCTTTGTACTGTACTGAAAATGATATGACAGGATGTTGAAGTTTTACCCAAGGCCCCCAGATAGAACAGATGCTGCCCACTGAAGTGAGATTCCAGATTCAAATGCAGACTTTACAAAGAATATAGTAGCAAACGACTTCCACAGTTCTTGAAACCTTCAGCCAGGTCCCAGTGATTAAAAGGGGTTGATTATGGCAAGGAGAGAGGATTCTGTGAGAAGGAATTCCAGAGCGCTGAAGATGTGTGTGTTTGGAGTAGGTGGCGTGGAGGGGGTTTCACCTTTTTACCTCAAGCTGTGTGCAAGAAGAGTTTCAAAGTGTCTTCTTAGAGAACTTCATGGGAGATACTTGGATGAGGATGGGTAGGAGGTCAGAGTGGGGTCTGAGTGCCACTCAGGAAATTTGGAGGGAAAGGGACAGGCTGACAAACTGTTTTGGCACAGAACCAGGAAATTTTCTTCTGCATCCCCACAGGCAAATGATGTGAGTGTTCCCCATGGACCAGGCCAGTCCAGGCTAGGAGCAAGGGAGAGCTGGCTGGGGTCAACCTGGGGCCTCTCCGCGGGGGCAGATGGATCCTAGTAGCTACACACTGTAGGTAGACAGCTTCCTAAGGGAGCATATAGGATGAGTTCAAAGTCACCCCCTAGAACAGAGAAGAATTAGCATGAATCAAGGACTAGAGGTAAGATGTCCCCAGTGATGGGAATCTTTCAATATCCCATAAAAATGTCCGTCTCTGGGCCTATCTGGCTCCAAGAGTAAGAGGCCAGAATATGATGTTGCCAAATCAAGTAAAACCTTTCTTCTCCTCTTTTATTCTACTCCTTTTCTTCCTCCAACCCCAGGGGGCCAGAAGGCAGAGTTAGCGACCTGAGAGAAGAAGTGGAAGTAGAGTGAAGAAGTCAACCATACTCTTTCCCTGAAGGAAGGCAGCCTTTCTGAAGCAGGCCCCAGCTGGGGAAGGAGAGGAGATTTAACTTTAATAAAGTTGAAATTGGAGTTTGTTATTTCAGGGGATGGAATCATCTATTTCAAAATAAAACTGGTTTGAGTAACTTAAGGTAACCATTGAACTCTTCCTAAAAGTAAGCAAAATGTCCCAGGATCTGCTAAGTTTTCTTCCAGTGGCAGCGGAAAACTTTTTTTTATTAAATAAAGTTTAAAAGGTAGTGGGAGACAGAAAGAAGCAATTTGATGGGTAAAGTTAATTTAACATCTTGGTTACAGTTAAGTGCTCTCATATAAAAATATTAAATTCCCTTGATGATGATATAACCCATGATGGAAGTGACAACCCAGGACCTAATCCATGCTATGCTAGGATTCCAGCATCAGACATTCAAACTCCAAAACAAAAGAAACACCTCTGTTACTTTCAGGTTCCTTTGGTCATTTCTGGCTCAGGGCATATCACATGGCTTCATTCAGCCAGCCAAACAGAGAACAGCCTGAGCCTTGGAACTATGATGGACAGAAGGAAACAGCACCAAAAAACACTGTGAAAATTGCTTTGGGGAAATACATTAAAATTAGAAGTATGGGTGCTGGTAGAGGCTAGAGGCTTGCAATATTTTGGACACAAACAGAAACTACATTGTACCTATGGAATGATTTATTTATATCCCAGTTGGATCTCTAATCTAAAATGGTTTATCATTTTATCCTCTATTACTAGCACTTGAAAGAATGTGAAGGCATGTTCGTCAGTCTGGGGAAATGTAGAAGAGCCATGGTCATTTTGCTCATTGAGCTGGTCGCTCTTCTTTCCTCACTGCTGTTACATTTGTCATATGCATGTTTGGCATGAGATTTTTGCTTTCAGCTTCAGTCCTAGGTTTTAATTTCCCTTCAGAAAGCCTTGGCTTACTCTTTCAATACCATACCTCAATATTTTAGTTTTCTCCCTGCATATTCATCTCCTTGTTAATAGGATATCACTGAACAATATTTTGAACTTTCTAAATTCTGTCAAGTTTCAATTCTTCTGAATATTTTCAAACTCAGTGCATGGGAGAAACACCAAAAAATAATTCCTCTCTTTCATGTAATGTTTTGGATGTCTTATCACTGCAGTGTATGCTTTCACATAGTACTTAATACTCCCAAGTATATTGATAATTCTTTTTCCAGTTATTAGCCAGTAAATTAAACACCTGTATATATGTTCAGGGGCCTCACTGAAATTTCTGTAAAGTCTTAGCTCCCTTTATCTATTGCCATCCCCTCAGCCTTCTATCTTTTAAAATACCTAAATAACTGACTAAAGCAGTCCCTCAAGGTGCTACATCTAATTGATGCAGGATTTTTTTTAGCCTCTTTGCCAGACTCGCAACAGGGGTGCCCTGTTTACTCAGCTCACTGTGCTCAACCCCTTGAGGGAGGGAGCACATGAGTGAGCGAGTGTGGGATCTGGCTGGCCACTCCGGGCGCCAGCAGGAGCAAACTTCATGTGGGGCCCACAGCGGTGCCCAGGTGGGGGTGCTTGCGACCCCAAAGCCCCAGAGGGAGCGTTACAGTGCTCTCTTAGTTCTGCCGTCCACAGACGGTGGTTTGTTAGCAGCTCAGTTGGCCTCTTGCCTCATTGTGTGGGGTGGCTGCCCTTCATCAGTGAGGGCAAAGGGCCGGTGTGATGGCCTTTCTGGGTACCTGCACTCGGTGGGTCCCAAGCTCTTGTCCGGCATCCAGGAAGAATAAGGTCACACAGACAACTGAAGGGCAGAGAATTTTATTAAGCTACGAAAATGGCTCTCAGTGGAGAGAGGAGCTAGACAGCGAAGGGGATGGGCAGGTTGTCTTCCCCTGAAGTCAGGTCATCTCTTCTGTAGTCTGTCCATCTCCCTCGAAGTCCAGCTGTCTCTCTGAAGTCTGGCCGTCTCCTCTAAGGTCCGGCCATCTGTCCCTCTACCGACTGAGTCTGGGGTCTTTATAATAGGCACAGGGTGTGGGTGGGGTGGGCTGCAGGTAGTTTTGGAAAAAGCAACATTCCACTGGTAAAAAGACACTATTCACAAAGAACCTATCAGGAGAGAATGGGCAAACAGGAATGGAAGTTCTCACTTTGGGCTGTAAGTTTCAGACTATTTTGGCTTGAAGGTGGGGTTTCACCAGGGATCCACCTCTGTCTGCCTAGAATTTGTCTGCCTCCTGCCTCTATCATAATCAAAGACCACACAAAGCAAAATCATGGGACTCTGAAAACTCTCCTAGGGCCTCTGTAGACCACTGTTGTTCTAACTCTTCCATAGAAAGGACAAAAGTGATATACAGACACACACCACAACAGACAGCTACATTTCTCTTTATCACACTGAGTCTTACCACTTCTCACAGTTTAGAAAACTTCCTATTTTTTCCTGTCAAGACAGTTAAAGAGTCTCTTCTCTATCTTCTCTAAACTGATCTTGTTTCTTATTATTTATTTATTTATTTTTTTTTTTGAGACAGAGTCTTGCTCTGTCACCCAGGCTGGAGTGCAGTGGTGTGATCTCAGCTCACTACAACTTCTGCCTCCTGGGTTCAAGTGATTCTTGTGCCTCAGCCTCCTGAGTAGCAGGGATTACAGGCCTATGCCATCACACCTTGGAGAATTCTTTTGTATTTTTAGTAGATGCGGGGTTTCACCTTGTTGGCCAGGCTGGTCTTGAACTCCTGATCTCAAGTGATCCATCTGCCTCAACCTCCCCAAGAGGTGGGATTACAGGCGTGAGCCACTGCACTGGCCCAAACTGGTCTTCTGTAATTGACTTAATTCAGCTACTGTGGGGCTAAAACTAGTACTGGATTGTGTGCTTATTGAGGGCAAGGACTTTATCATCTTTAAGTCTTCAGCTTATAGAAGAATACCTGGAAATATTAGGTGTACAATATGTTAATTTATGTTAAATGAGTTTGTGAAATGAACACATACATAATGTGAAATAGAAACTAAGGCCTTAAAGATGACTAAAAGTCAGGATTCCCCACACCTCACCCAAATATAGAGTAAGGAGAATTATGAGTGGTTCTGAATTAAGACAAGATTAGTGAAAGCAAGTTTTTGCTAAGATTCAACCATTGTAAGTAAAATTTAAATGATTAAAATGAGAGAATCAAGATTTATTATATTGGACCCCTTATTCTTCAGATAGAAACCAGGAATGAACCATCTACCTTCTTTGTGTACCTAATAAAAAAAAAAAATGAAACATTTGAATCTGAGATATTTTGCCTAAATCCAGGTATTGATATTCACTTTAAAGTTAAGAACTTGATTAAGAGAAAAGCTGTTGAAACTGTTTATGAAATTAGAGCACATTTTTAAGCATGGTAATGTTTTTTGTTAGGAAACAGGATGTTTTGATACTTTCAAAGTTGATACTCCTGTCCCCTAGGTGTACCCTTTCTGCGTTTTTGCCAAGAGCTTATCTCACATAGCCTCATGCATATTGGAATGTGTGAAGATGTAATGTGGATAGCCAGCCATCAGCATTCCTAGAAATGCAGAGGAGTAAATGGAGAGAATGAGAACAAAAGAGGTTTCATTAAATTATATTGCTGTAGCCAGGCACCGGGGCTCATGTCTGTAAGCCCAGCAACTTGGGAGGCTGAGGTGGGAGGATGGCTTGAGGCCAGGAGTCTAATACCTCCAGCCTGGCCAACAGGGAGATCCTGTCTGTAAAAAAGATTTTTAAAAATTTAGCCAGGCATAGTGGTGTGCACCTGTAGTCCCAATTACTTGGGAGGCTGAGGCAGGAGGATTGCTTGAGCCCAGGAGTTTGAGGCTGCAGTGAGCCATGATCATGCTCTGCACTCCAGCCTGGGCAACAGAGTGAGACCCCAACTCTATATAATAATAATAATTAATAATATTGCTGTGTTATTAGTCAAGCTGAATATTAAGTATACACAGAGGAATGTTGCAGGGATACAAACTCTCAAAGAAACGTAATACACATGAAAGGAAGCAAAATGCAAATTAAACAAGAGGCAGGAGTTATTCCCTCAGAGACAAAGGCAATACACTCCACTTAGGAAATAAAAATCCATGTGATCTTCACCATATAAATAGATTTTGAGCGGAAAAGGGCCAGGCATTTAATCATACCAGTAATGTTAACTACATCTGAGGAGCTCTGGTTTGTTTTTGCTATATTCATTCACTAAACCAACATTAGATAACAGATTAAAAGTCACTTGGGAAGAGTAAAAAGCTCAGTAATTTACAGCTTGTTTCTGAGGTTATCAATAGGTTTTGTTTATTTTGTACCAGGAAAGCAGGATAGGAATAAGGTTGGGATGTGAATTCACATATGCTTATGTGGAGGGCAGAGAGAAGGAAAGGTGGTTCCTAGTGATGACAGAGCCCCCGCCCTGCCCCTAGTGACTATGCCTAAGAAAGATGACAGCAATTGGGGCTATGCGTTCACAGATGGGGAGCAACTAGGAGGGCCAAGTGCAAAAGGTAAGATCAAGTGGCAGCCCACCATTTCCACTTGGCCCACCTTTGCAAAGGTGGGGACAGGCAGCCTGTCCTGGCTTTAAGACTAAGCATTCTGGGGAGTTAATTTATTTTTATTTTATTTTTTTTTTTTTGCAGTGCTTGGTAACGGTGCTAGGAATACTTTGGAGTAACAATCAGCACAAACCAAAATGAATGAGATATATTAATATTTTCATTGTTTTTAGGAGAGTGGGCACTCCCTTTCTGTTCCTGGAAGATCAGTCCCACCCACCATTTCTACATCTCCTTGGGTATACCAGCCTACTTATAGTTACTCTGGTAAACCAACTGATGGACTAGAGAAAGCAAACAAGAGACCAACTCCTTGGGAAGCAGCAGCAAAGTCTCCTCTCGGTCTAGTGGATGATGCTTTCAAACCCAGAAACATCCAGGAATCCATTGTGGCAAATGTGGTCTCAGCAGCTCGGAGGAAGGTGCTTCCAGGGCCTCCAGAGGATTGGAATGAAAGACTGTCCTATATTCCTCAAACCCAGAAGGCCTATATGGGCTCATGTGGAAGGCAAGAGTATAATGTCACAGCCAATAATAATATGTCCCCCAACTCCCAATATGGTTCACAGTTGCCATATGCATATTATAGGCAGGCTTCAAGAAATGATTCCGAAATCATGTCCATGGAAACCAGGTCTGATTACTGTCTTCCAGTAGCTGATTACAACTACAACCCACACCCAAGGGGATGGAGACGCCAAACATGAAAGTTAGAAGAATGGATCATGTGCCAACTGTAGTTTTTTAAAAAAACGCTCCTTTGTAGGGTTTTAAACTTTTCTAATAGATTTAGATTCACTTTTGGTCTTGGCTTGTTCTCGTAAGTCATTTATCTAAGTTTGTGTTTCTGTGTGTGTGTGTGTGTGTGTGTATGTATGTGAATATACACACACACACAGGTGAGTGTGAATACTTCCTTGTTGGCTGATCCAGAGAGCATTACTTTGAAGAAAATTTCACTATCTGCGTTGATGTGCTGGCATTTATATGTAATTCATAATTTTGATTCCATTAATAGGTAGTCTATGCAACTAAACTCTACTCAATTAAAGTAAAACTAAGTATTTCTTCATTGCACCTTAGTCCAGGAAGAAATTAATGGAATATGGTGTGCTAATTGTCACTACCTATAACATGAGGAATATAACATTGCAGAAATTTCTCATAGGGGCATGCCAGTGAGCAATTATTTTATAAAAATATTTTCCTCGGTGTTAAGTATTTCTCTGCAACTTTTTTTTTTTTTTTTTTTTTTTTTTTTTGAGATGGAGTCTTGCTCTGTCCCACCCAGGCTGGAGTGCAATGGTGCGATCTTGGCTCACTGCAACCTGCGCCTCCTGGGTTCAAGCAATTCTCCTGCCTCAGCCTCCTGAGTAGCTGGGATTACAGGCATGCACCACCACACCTGGCTAATTTTTGTATTTTTAGTAGACACAAAGTTTCACCATGTTGGTCAGACTGGTCTTGAACTCCTGACCTCGTGATCTGCCCACCTCAGCCTCCCAAAGTGCTGGGATTACAGGCGTAAGCCACCGCATCTGGCCTTTCTGCAACATTTTAAAAAAAAAATCTAATAAATCTTAGATTTTTAAAAAAGAATTAAAATGTGGGAGTTCTCGGAAAGAAAGAAACACATGAGAATAAGATTATTATACATTTTGGAAGGACTTTTGAGAAATGATGTGATGTGTAGAGAATAGAAAGATTTAGATATATGCCTGTGACAGGAATAGATTCTGGGTTCAGGTGTCCCCATCTGTCAAATGAGAAGATTGGATTATCTAATCTTTTAGATCCTTAACAACTCTGATATTCTGAGATTCTCTCATGTGTAGAATGCCCGCTGATGCATTGTTTATTTTTTTTGCTCATAATATAAATATCAGATTATGTTTAGGAGTGGATTAGGTAATTAGTGTCACTACATGTATCATTAAAGGTCCTAAAAGGAATTGTTAGGCGGCAGGCTTTGTGTTACGTGTTACATGGAGTGAGGGTAGATGTGAAGATTTAAAACGATTGATGGATTTAAGGAAGTGGTACATAAATATGTCTGTTATTATGCAATCATAGGTCATGATAATTTATTCAGTTATAGAAAACATGCCACAGAAGCCGATGTAACAAGTGGTGCTTCTTTAGAAAGTTGTCATTAGGGTGTTCTGAGGAAGTTAAGCAGCTGCTTCATCAATCCCATGACACATGCCTTGTTAGCATGCCCATCAAATAATCAGATCAAACACCTGCTCCTTATTGCCATACCCACGAACTGTTAAATACAAAAAAATTCAAAGTATTTGACATCTTAAGCAAATATCCAGAATATTTTTAAGTAAAAAACCATCTTAAGTATTCAAAATTTCCTTGGCTTTTTAAAGGTGATAATTTTGCTTTGTGTTACTTTTTTGCTCTTGAATGTATCGTTATGATGGTCTCTTATAATCATGGTATCTTTCACAGAATAAAAATTAAAAATAATGCCAGGGTGCAAGTGACCAAGGCCTTATCTTGAAAGTTAAAAAAAAAAAAGTAAAGAAATCACAGTAAGTTCTATTAGTGATGATAGAACCAGATATAAAATTGTTCAGTGATGGAGAAAAGAAACGATAAATACTTTCCAAGGTTATATTGTTAAATTATCTTAAATTATCAAGGTGTAAGATGTAATGATCCCAAGAGTTTTTATAGAATCCTAAAAAATAACACCTGATGTATAGATTAGTTAGCAAATTCTCAGAAATCCCCCACATAAAAGCCTTACTTTGTTCAAAATTTATTATAGTGGTTTAATCATCTTAGATTTGAATGTTTTAAGATAGGAGAGACTTAGCAGAAAATACTTGGCTTGCCAGGGCCACGTTCTACTTCATTGCTTTCTTTTATAAGTGCAAGGAGTTATTTCCATCAGTTGACATAGATATTATTCACTAAAATTTTCAGCAGACTCAAAATAGAGAGGAGACTTTAAACTTACATGTTAGTATAAAACAGACTTCTCTCTCATTGCATGCACTAGATCAATATTATCATCTGTATTAAGCTATCTGAATTTATTCGAGACATTAAGAAAAAGACAGTACGTGGCGGGAAAGCTGCACATTTCTCACAAGGAAAAAAACATTCTATATTTGTAGCAGAAATCAGTGGTTTGAAAAGTCATACTTTGCAGATATGCCATTGTTAAATCATCCTAAAGTGTACTGTGGGTATTCTTCTCCAGTATACTTGAAAATGAATAAAGTTAGATTGCTCACATTGAAGCTAATGGTTGAGACAAGACACCTGCCAGAGTGAAGTTTGATTCCTATGGGTGAGAAGATGTAGATGACTATTGTTCTCACTAAAGTTCTAAAATAATAGCAAGTGTAGAGAAAAGCCGTTGCTTTGAAAATACATACCACATTTGTTATAAAGCATTTGTTTGTTAGTAGCAATCACATAGGTAGAAAGAGTTTGAGTTTTACTGTGGATTAAAAAGCCTTCCCTAAAAAGAGAGCATGCCAGTCATAGAGACACTAATTTGGCACTTTTCCTCCTTCTTAGGTTTGAATGTTATACCAATGCATGTGTTTGAAATATCCATTAAGATGATTTAAAATTTGTCTTGTATTTTGAGTTTCTTAAATGCATGGATTCTTGTTCATTTATCTCTGAATATGTCTCTTTTATATTTTGGCACAATTATACACATTGGAAAGGGCCAACCTGTTAGGGCTCAAGTATGTATATGCAAAAAAAAAGTTATATCAAACAGGCACAGTTATTACAACTAGAGAGAAATTCCAGAAATATTTGTTTTTTAAGAGAAAGTAAATTTTCACATTAGATTTCTATTCAAAGTACTAATATCTACATGGTCCACACTTTTCTATTTTAAAAAATTGTGTTCTCCTGTTAAATAGATTAACATTTCCACTTCTGTTTATCACAAAAGACTGTATTTGAAATATGCATACGGAAAATTGAAATTATATTAGTAATAAATGTAACTTGAAAAATCAAGTTTAGGAGCCTTTTCATTTTTTTCTTATAAAAAGTTGTTCTGAATTACTCTTTACTACAAAGATTTACTCCTATCTACCACATATTTTTCCATTTTATTTTCTGTGATAGCTTCTATACACATCAAAATAATTTCATGCTAAATGGGGCAACATTTTAACTGTAACATTTAAAAACTTTTTAAAAAATTCCTGAAAATACAATTAATTTCACGTGTAAGTTAAGAATTTTAGGATCCAAACATATTTTAATACTATTTTTAACTAATTCTTTCCTTCATAGTATATTGAAAATCAGTCTTAAGCACAAGCATAGCCAATGGTAACATGACTTGACAACATGTTGGTTGAATGCCTACAACCACTCTGGGCTCTGTCTCTAATCTTCCGTGTTTGTCTACCCAGTCCTTCCAATTACTTGTCCTCTTTTGACTGGTCCAAGACTGACCTTTGTTAAACTGAAGCCCTCATTACAATAAGGCATATTTAAGCAAAACTTTTTAAAAAGTGACTTTGGCTCTTTCTACACAATATTAAAACTATCAGCTGAAATGTGAACTCCCTGGTCAATTGGTGTCATATAGCACACCCTTCAAACACTTTTTTTTCCTGGTAATTTCAAAATAAAATGGCATTCTGATGAAAAATATATATTTTTTCTTTTATTATTATTATACTTTAAGATTTAGGGTACATGTGCACAATGTGCAGGTTAGTTACATATGTATACATGTGCCATGCTGGTGTGCTGCACCCATTAACTCATCATTTAGCATTAGGTATCTCTCCTAATGCTATCGCTCCCCCCTCCCCCAATCCCACAACAGTCCCCGGAGTGTGATGTTCCCCTTCCTGTGTCCATGTGTTCTCATTGTTCAATTCCCACCTATGAGTGAGAATATGCGGTGTTTGGTTTTTTGTTCTTGCGATAGTTTACAGAGAATGATGATTTCCAATTTCATCCCTGTCCTTACAAAGGACATGAACTCATCATTTTTTATGGCTGCATAGTATTCCATGGTGTATATGTGCCACATTTTCTTAATCCAGTCTATCATTGTTGGACATTTGGGTTGGTTCCAAGTCTTTGCTATTGTGAATAGTTCCGCAATAAACATACGTGTGCATGTGTCTTTATAGCAGCATGATTGATAGTCCTTTGGGTATATACCCAGTATTGGGATGGCTGGGTCAAATGGTATTTCTAGTTCTAGATCCCTGAGGAATTGCCACACTGACTTCCACAATGGTTGAACTAGTTTACATTCCCACCAACAGTGTAAAAGTGTTCCTATTTCTCCACATCCTCTCCAGCACCTGTTGTTTCCTGACATTTAATGATTGCCATTCTAACTGGTGTGAGATGGTATCTCATTGTGGTTTTGATTTGCATTTCTCTGATGGCCAGTGATGATGAGCATTTTTTCATGTGTTTTTTGGCTGCATAAATGTCTTCTTTTGAGAAGTGTCTGTTCATGTCCTTCACCCACTTTTTGATGGGGTTGTTTGTTTTCTTCTTGTAAATTTGTTTGAGTTCATTGTAGATTCTGGATATTAGCCCTTCGTCCGATGAGTAGGTTGTGAAAATTTTCTCCCATTCTGTAGGTTGCCTGTTCACTCTGATGGTAGTTTCTTTTGCTGTGCAGAAGCTCTTGAGTTTAATTAGATCCCATTTGTCAATTTTGGCTTTTGTTGCCATTGCTTTTGGTGTTTTAGACATGAAGTCCTTGCCCATGCCTATGTCCTGAATGGCAATGCCTAGGTTTTCTTCTAGGGTTTTTATGGTTTTAGGTCTAACGTTTAAGTCTTTAATCCATCTTGAATTAATTTTTGTATAAGGTGTAAGGAAGGGATCCAGTTTCAGCTTTCTACATATGGCTAGCCAGTTTTCCCAGCACCATTTATTAAATAGGGAATCCTTTCCCCATTGCTTGTTTTTGTCAGGTTTGTCAAAGATCAGATAGTTGTAGATATGCGGCGTTATTTCTGAGGGCTCTGTTCTATTCCATTGGTCTATATCTCTGTTTTGGTACCAGTACCATGCTGTTTTGGTTACTGTAGCCTTGTAGTATAGTTTGAAGTCAGTTAGCGTGATGCCTCCAGCTTTGCTCTTTTGGCTTAGGATTGACTTGGTGATGCAGGCTCTTTTTTGGTGCCATATGAACTTTCAAGTAGTTTTTTCCAATTCTGTGAAGAAAGTCATTGGTAGCTTGATGCAGATGGCATTGAATCTATAAATTACCTTGGGCAGTATGGCCATTTTCACAATATTGATTCTTCCTACCCATGAGCATGGAATGTTCTTCCATTTGTTTGTATCCTCTTTTATTTCCTTGAGCAGTGGTTTGTAGTTCTCCTTGAAGAGGTCCTTCACGTCCCTTGTAAGGTGGATTCCTAGGTATTTTATTCTCTTTGAAGCAATTGTGAATGGGAGTTCACCCATGATTTGGCTCTCAGTTTGTCTGTTATTGGTGTATAAGAATGCTTGTGATTTTTGTACATCGACTTTGTATCCTGAGACTTTGCTGAAATTGCTTATCAGCTTAAGGAGATTTTGGGCTGAGACAATAGGGTTTTCTAGATATACAATCATGTCATCTGCAAACAGGGACAATTTGACTTCCTCTTTTCCTAACTGAATACCTTTTATTTCCTTCTCCTGCCTGATTGCCCTGGCCAGAACTTCCAACACTATGTTGAGTAGGAGTGGTGAGAGAGGGCATCCCTGTCTTGTGCCAGTTTTCAAAGGGAATGCTTCCAGTTTTTGCCCATTCAGTATGATATTGGCTGTGGGTTTGTCATAGATAGCTCTTATTATTTCGAGATACATCCCATCAATACCTAATATATCGACAGTTTTTAGCATGAAGGGTTGTTGAATTTTTTCAAAGGTCTTTTCTGCATCTATTGAGATAATGATGTGGTTTTTGTCTTTGGCTCTGTTTATATGCTGGATTACATTTATTGATTTGCGTATGTTGAACCAGTCTTGCATCCCAGGGATGAAGCCCACTTGATCATGGTGGATAAGCTTTTTGATGTGCTGCTGGATTCGGTTTGCCAGTATTTTATTGAGGATTTTTGCATCAATGTTCATCAAAGATATTGGTCTAAAATTCTCTTTTTTTGTTGTGTCTCTGCCAGGCTTTGGTATCAGAATGATGCTGGCCTCATAAAATGAGTTAGGGAGGATTCCCTCTTTTTCTATTGATTGGAATAGTTTCAGAAGGAATGGTACCAGTTCCTCCTTGTACCTCTGGTAGAATTCGGCTGTGAATCCATCTGGCCCTGGACTCTTTTTGGTTGGTAAGCTATTGATTATTGCCACAATTTCAGAGCCTGTTATGGGTCTATTCAGAGATTCAACTTCTTCCTGATTTAGTCTTGGGAGAGCGTATGTGTTGAGGAATTTATCCATTTCTTCTAGATTTTCTAGTGGTTATTTGCGTAGAGGTGTTTGTAGTTTTCTCTGATGGTAGTTTGTATTTCTGTGGGATTGGTGGTGATATCCCCTTTATCATTTTTTATAGCATCTATTTGATTCTTCTCTCTTTTTTTCTTTATTAGTCTTGCTAGCGGTCTGTCAATTTTGTTGATCCTTTCAAAAGGCAGCTCCTGGATTCATTAATTTTTTGAAGGGATTTTGTGTCTCTATTTCCTTCAGTTCTGCTCTGATTTTAGTTATTTCTTGCCTTCTGCCAGCTTTTGAATGTGTTTGCTCTTGCTTTTCTAGTTCTTTGAATTGTGATGTTAGGGTGTCAATTTTGGATCTTTCCTGCTTTCTCTTGTGGGCATTTAGTGCTATAAATTTCCCTCTACACACTGCTTTGAATGCGTCCCAGAGATTCTGGTACGTTCTGTCTTTGTTCTCATTGGTTTCAAAGAACATCTTTGTTTCTGCCTTCGGTTTGTTATGTACCCAGTAGTCATTCAGGAGCAGGTTGTTCAGTTTCCATGTAGTTGAGCAGTTTTGAGTGCATTTCTTAATCCTGAGTTCTAGTTTGATTGCACTGTGGTCTGAGAGACAGTTGGTTATAATATCTGTTCTTTTACATTTGCTGAGGAGAGCTTTACTTCCAACTATGTGGTCAATTTTGGAATAGGTGTGGTGTGGTGCTGAAAAAAATGTATATTCTGTTGATTTGGGGTGGAGAGTTCTGTAGATGTCTATTAGGTCTGCTTGGTGCAGAGCTGAGTTCAATTCCTGGGTATCCTTGTTGACTTTCTGTCTCGTTGATCTGTCTAATGTTGACAGTGGGGTGTTAAAGTCTCCCATTATTATTATGTGGGAGTCTAAGTCTCTTTGTAGGTCACTCAGGACTTGCTTTATGAATCTCGGTGCTCCTGTATTGGGTGCATATATATTTAGGATAGTTAGCTCTTCTTGTTGAATTGATCCCTTTACAATTATGTAATGGCCTTCTTTGTCTCTTTTGATCTTTGTTGGTTTAAAGTCTGTTTTATCAGAGACTAGGATTGCAACCCCTGCCTTTTTTTGTTTTCCATTTGCTTGGTAGATCTTCCTCCATCCCTTTATTTTGAGCCTATGTGTGTCTCTGTACATGAGATGGGTTTCCTGAATAAGCACACTGATGGGTCTTGACTCTTTATCCAATTTGTCAATCTGTGTCTTTTAATTGGAGAATTTAGCCCATTTACATTTAAGGTTAATATTGTTATGTGTGAATTTGATCCTGTCATTATGATGTTAGCTGGTTATTTTGCTCGTTAGTTGATGCAGTTTCTTCCTAGCCTTGGTGGTCTTTACAATTTGGCATGATTTTGCAGTGGCTGGTACCGGTTGTTCCTTTCCGTGTTTAGTGCTTCCTTCAGGAGCTCTTGTAGGGTAGGCGTGGTGGTGACAAAATCTCTCAGTATTTGCTTGTCTGTAAAGTATTTTATTTCTCCTTCACTTAGGAAGCTTAGTTTGGCTGGATATGAAATTCTGGGTTGAAAATTATTTTCTTTAAGCATGTTAAATACTGGCCCCCACTCTCTTCTGTCTTGTAGAGTTTCTGCCGAGAGATCCGCTGTTAATCTGATCGGCTTCCCTTTGTGGGTAATCCGACCTTTCTCTCTGGCTGCCCTTAACATTTTTTCCTTCATTTCACCTTTGGTGAATCTGACAATTATGTGTCTTGGAGCTGCTCTTCTCGAGGAGTATCTTTGTGGCGTTCTCTGTATTTCCTGAAACTGAATGTTGGCCTGCCTTGCTAGATTGGGGAAGTTCTCCTGGATAATATCCTGCAGAGTGTTTTCCAACTTGGTTCCATTCTCCCCGTCACTTTCAGGTACACCAATCAGACGTAGATTTGGTCTTTTCATATAGTTCCATATTTCTTGGAGGCTTTGTTCGTTTCTTTTTATTCTTTTTTCTCTGAACTTCCCTTCTTGCTTCATTTCATTCATTTCTTCTTCCATCACTGATACCCTTTCTTCCAGTTGATTGCATCGGCTCCTGAGGCTTCTGCATTCCTCACGTAGTTCTCGAGCCTTGGCTTTCAGCTCCATCAGCTCCTTTAAGCACTTCTCTTCATTGGTTACTCTAGTTATACATTTGTCTAAATTTTTTTCAAAGTTTTTAACTTCTTTGCCTTTGGTTTGAATTTCCTCCTGTAGCTCGGAGTAGTTTGATCGTCTGAAGTCTTCTTCTCTCAACTCGTCAAAGTCATTCTCCGTCCAGCTTTGTTCTGTTGCTGGTGAGGAACTGCTTTCCTTTGGAGGAGGAGAGGCACTCTGCTTTTTAGAGTTTCCAGTTTTTCTGCCATGTTTTTTCCCCATCTTTGTGGTTTTATCTACTTTTGGTCCTTGATGATCGTGATGTACAGATGGGTTTTTGGTGTGGATGTCCTTACTGTTTGTTAGTTTTCCTTCTAACAGAGAGGACCCTCAGCTGCAGGTCTGTTGGAGTTTGCTAGAGGTCCACTCCAGACCCTGTTTGCCTGGGTACCGGCAGCGGTGGCTACAGAACAGGAGATTTTCGTGAACCGCGAATGCTGCTGTCTGATCATTCCTCTGGAAGTTTTGTCTCAGAGAAGTACCCGGCCGTGTGAGGTGTCAGTCTGCCCCTGCTCGGGGGTGCCTCCCAGTCAGGCTGCTTGGGGGTCGGGGGTCAGGGGTCAGGGACCCACTTGAGGAGGCAGTCTGCCCGTTCTCAGATCTCCAGCTGCGTGCTGTGAGAACCACTGCTCTCTTCAAAGCTGTCAGATAGGGACATTTAAGTCTGCAGAGGTTACTGCTGTCTTTTTGTTTGTCTGTGCCCTGCCCCCAGAGGTGGAGCCTACAGAGGCAGGAAGGCCTCCTTGAGCTGTGGTGGGCCCCACCCAGTTCGAGCTTCCCTGCTGCTTTGTTTACCTAAGCAAGCCTCGGCAATGGCAGGCGCCCCTCCCCCAGACTCGCTGCCGCCTTGCAGTTTGATTTCAGACTGCTGTGCTAGCAATCAGCGAGACTCCGTGGGCGTAGGACCCTCCCACCAGGTGTGGGATATAGTCTCCTGGTGCGCCTTTTTTTAAGCTGGTCGGAAAAGTGCAGTATTAGGGTGGGAGTTATCCGATTTTCCAGATGCCGTCTGTGGCCCCTTTCTTTGACTAGGAAAGGGAACTCCCTGATCCCTTGCACTTCCCGAGTGAGGTAATGCCTCGCCCTGCTTTGGCTGGCACACGGTGCACTGCACCCACTGTCCTATGCCCACTGTCTGGCACTCCCTAGTGAGATGAACCCGGTACCTCAGATGGAAATGCGGAAATCACCCGTCTTCTGCGTTGCTCACGCTGGGAGCTGTAGACCGGTGCTGTTCCTATTTGGCCATCTTGGCTCCACCTATCACATATGTGTCAAAAAATATTTTTTTAAAGACTGGTACTTGAAAACTTTACTTAAGAATGAGGCTGGGTGCGTGGCTCACACCTGTAATTCCAGCACTTTGGGAGGCCGAAGTGGGTGGATCACTTGAGGTCAGGAATTCAAGACCAGCCTGGCCAACATGGTGAAACCCCCTCTCTATTAAAAACATAAAAATTAGCCAGGCATGGTGGTGTGCACCTGTAATCCCAGCTATTCAGGAGGCTGAGGCACAAAAATCACTTGAACCCAGGAGGTAGAGGTTGCAGTGAACCAAGGTCGCACCACTGCCCTCCAGACTGCGGTAGAGTGAGACTCTGTTGAAAAAAAAAAAAAGTAAAAGAACGAAGAGTGTTTTAAAGATTTAAATGAGTTAAGAGTACTAGACTACCTTAAGATGCTAATGCTATATAAAGAGCCTGTTTTTTCTAAGGAATGCTAGTGCTTACTAAACAATAAACTTCAAAACATACTGAGAGGTAGGTGGTGTCATCTGCATACAGCGCCAACAGGCAGCCCGAGGCAAGGAGAGTTCAATTCCCTTGCTTGTCTCCCAGGAAGACAGCAACAGAAATACCTGAAGATTAGTCAGTGTTTCCCTAAGCCACATAATAACAGAAGCATTTAGCACAAAATGCTCCTTCTCTGCAATTTTGGAAAATCACAAGATCTGTGACTTCTCAAGTTTAACAGAACAGTGCTTACCATGAAGGGGTGTTTCATTTTTTATAGCCCTATAAAACATGACAGTTTATATTTTTAGAAAGGATCTGGCAATTTCCTCCCTCCCCCAATAAAAATCAAGTAATTTTATGAAGGGCATTTAAGGAGGAAATGCCTCCAATGTATCTTGCTCTGATACACTTTTTCTCTCTCTAAAGTTGTAGTAAAGATTTGCTATATTGTACTTTTCTTCTCCTTGACTTTTCTGTCCCCCTTCTCCATAAACTTTACTCCCACCACTCTCCAAGAGAAAAAGCTTCACTGACTCCTCAAAATGTCACAATTTATTTGTCTTACTGAGAGTCTGAAGAGGCTTTATAAAATAAGGCAGTATTGTCTCATCATGATCATTTGAATAAGCATGAGGTTTGCTCTAAATTACCAAACAAAGTATAACAGGTTATATGTAAGGAAAGGCACAATCTTATTTTCGGCTAAATTCCCCCTAAAGAGGCTTGTCTATAGTACTATGAACATATAGAGGTAGAGATAAGATTTCCTGCTTAGTCTTTTCTTTCTTTTTTTTTTTTTTCGGATGTGGGCAAACCTCATTTTAATTGCAAAAGACTTAATTTACAGCACATTCAATAATGAACCAACAGGAGAGTTGCTGACTTTGGAACATATGAATATATAAAAATTCCTTGCAATTCAGGTAGTCAAGATAAAAAGTGCATACAAGGAAAGCAATCCTCATTTTTCTGAAAATGTTTACATTTTAAAAGGTGAGTAGACATACTTGGAAGTTCAAAGCAGTAGGATGTAGCTTGCAGGGAAAGGAAAACCCTTTTCCATGTTGTTAGGCAAAAGTATATCAAATATATCCCAATTCCACTTGATAAAGTCAGTTGGATGACCTCCTTGAACCAAGCTAGGGCAGAACACTTAGTAAAAGCGGGCCCTGGGTGGGGATGCGAATCCAGGAGAAGAGGGGCACCAGATCCCATGCAGTGCCAAACACATCCGTTCCACCCTCTAACACATACGAAGCACATCGCCCCATGTCCCTGGACACAAGATCCACGAGAACAGTCAGCAGATGGTCACTGCTCCCATGGCCTGGTGCTTCCTAATGGTCTTAATACAGGCCATGGAGAAAATCCTTTACTACCAAACGCAAACTGTCATTGAACTTAAGTCATAAAGGATGTTGTGGGGGAAATTCTTGTAACACATACATAAGGACTTCTATTTACCTAATTAGAACAATGATTACACAATTGACATTCCTGTTTCCATAAAGTTTTGTTCTCTATGCTGGAATGGCTGAAGAAAAAGTTGTCTATTTTTGGTTTTATTTTACATTTTCAAAAGAGAGGGAACAGAGAGAAAAATGCCCAACTTAGGCGCCCAGCAGGTACAAAAGCAGACTTCTCTGACTCTAGATCCATCAGATTTGGGGGATGTTTCACTGCCTAGGGAAGGTTAGTGAAGCCCGTTATATCCCCAATCCTACAGGAAGAATTCTGCAGTTAATCTATCACAGTGTTCTAGCAAACCTGCTTAGCCTTTTCTCAGCATCACCTTTTCTAGAAAAAAATATTGATTTGGATACTTGAGCTATAAGTGTAATCTTCAGGGGTAGTTGTTCAACGCAGAGTGCATGTGTCAGGAAGTAAAGGGCCATCCTTGGTACTGCCCCTGCCCCCACTTGGATGAAGCAATCATTGTTGAAACAACGTAGAAAACCAAATCACAGTATTCTGCAGAAGCTTTGCACCACCTAGAGCTGATCCTCGACCTGTCAGGACTAGCCTCATTTTAAGAGGTTGGCTTGGTAGTTTTTCTTGTTGATCTACATGTCATTCATACCACAGCTTTCTGCCAGACCAGTACATAGGACAGAGAACAATAATAGTTTAAAAATAAATAAAAGGGGTATATTTTTTCCATAACTTTTTATTATTTGGACCTTTATGGCAATTAGATGCCTCTTTATCCTTGAATTCAAAAGTTCTCTCTCTCTGGTTTTATCTACAGTAACTATGGCTATGATAAGTAGCAATACAAAATGCCTATGATTTATTGAAGTTGATGCTTAATAAAAGGCTGATGAAAGGAAAAAGAATCCTAATTTTGTGATAAAACCACCAAAATTAAATGCCCGGCTAAGATAAAACCCGTGTTCAGCATGAACTTATAAAGAAAATCACAAAAAAGAGTGGCAGAAATTTCATGTCCGGCAGTGTTCTCTGGTTGTGATGTTTAAAATTTTCATATTTCGAATGAAACTCAACTGGTTCTTCTACAATACATTTGAATAAGCAATGTATCTGAATTTCTCATTTTGTATACAAAGGAAGACTGAGAAATGAATAAGAATTAACTGTTCAAGTTCCAAAATGCTATCATGTAGGAAAAAGCAGATTTTTAGGAACAGATAGGAACAGATTTTACAGATACTTTGCCCGAGGAGGTTGCAAACAAACAATACATTTAGCTTTCACTTTTTACAGTATGAATAAATATTTTTTCTCAAAAATAAGTCATATATGAATTTGTAACATGTTTCTATTTTATCATTACCCTGCTATAGAATTGTCTTAGTCTGTTCCTGCTGCTATAACAGAATACCTCGATTATCTATGAAGAACAGAAATATGTTTTCTGAGTTCTGGAGTTGGAGTCCAAGATCAAGGCACTAGGAAACTTGGTATCTCACAAGAGCTGCACTCTGCTTCCAATATGGCACCTCTAGCTGCATCCACACATGGCAGAAGGAATGGAAGAGTTGAACTCACCTCTTCAACCTTCTTATAAAACATGAATCCCATCAATGAGGGTGAACCGTCATCACTTCCTAAGGCTAATCACTTCCTAAAGGCTCCACCTCTTAATATTGTTACATTGGGGATGAAGTTTCACATGAATTTTGGAGGGGACAAACTTCCAAATCAAAGCAATGGAACAATTTAAGAATTATTCTTAAAACACATTTAAAAATAACTAATACAAATATATAGTTAGATAAAAGAAATAAGATGTAGTGTTAGATCAATAAGGTGGCTATATTTACAATAATCTATTGTACATTTCAAAATAGCTGGAGAGAATAGTTTGAATGTTTCAAGCAAAAAGAAATGACAAATATTTAAGGTGATGAATATGCAAAGTACACTGATTTGATCTTTACAAATTATTTGAATGTATTATCACATGTACCCCAAAACTATGTGCATCTATCATACATCATTAAAAAAACTTTTAAAAAATTTAAAAATAGTCATTCCAGAATTAAAAAAAGGTGTGGGATACAGTGAGGAGTTCTGAGGAAGACTGAATTTTAGCCATAAGTATAAAACAAATGTTTGTACTAACATGAAAAGATTGATATTTATTTCACAAACATTTCAATAAAACATGTGTATTGCATTCACTGCAAAAATTTCTCTTCAGTCATAAATTACCCCAATTTAACATTTTGTCTAAGTTATTATCATTTGAGGTTATCAATGGCAAGATTTTATTTTAATTCAAGAAAATTGGAGTTTTTGTCAGTATATTTGAAGTTCACCAGGTAAAGCTCATGATGATTTTTAATTTATCTGACAAAGGGAAACATGCAATTTCATCAGCATGAGTGGTCAGCAGATATAATAACATTAATTGTTTCTGTTTCTGCCCTTGACTTTTTAACAGAGAATACCAAATTCTACTTTTGCATTGATGTACTACTAAAATTAATTTTTAATAAAACTTTATAACAAATCCACCCAATCTCAGTCAGCTTTGACTAAACAAGATACAATTTTCACAATTCTTTTGCAACTCCATTAATTTGTTTTCACTTAGGCAATTAAGCAATTTGTATGAATTCAAAAAACCATTTTGGTAAGTTTCTATTTTTCTGAGAGTTTTATGAATACTTAATTTGTTTGAGTGCTCATTTACTCCTAAGCCAATTTGGGTATTTTAGTTTTGTAATGCCATTGAATGTAGAAAAATATCATGTATACCTATCATACAAATGTAGATATATACATGTACACATAATGTAAACATACAGACAGATGCAACCAGATCTTATGGCATTTTATTTTAAAAATTTTAGTCGTGGAATAAATAACAGATGGTGATGAGAACACAGAGAAAAGGGAACACTTATACACTATTGGTGGGAATGTAAGTTAGTACAGTCAGTACAAAAAACAGTATGGAGTTTACTCATAAAATGAAAACTGGAACTACCATATGATCCAGCCAATCCCACTGCTGGGTCTGTAGCCAAAAGAAAGGAAATCAGTATATAGAAGAGCTAACTGTACTCCCATGTTCATTGCAGCATTATTTACAGTAACCAAGAAATGACATTAACCTAAGTTTCACCAAAAGATGACTAAATAAAGACAATGCAGTATATATACACAATGTAGTACTATTATTCAACTGTTAAAAATAATCCTTTCATTTGTAGCAACATGGATGAGCCTAGAAGACATTATGTTAAATGAAATAAGCCAGGCACAGAAATAAAAATTTTGCATGTTCTCATGTATATGTAGGAGCTAAAGAAAAAGTTGATCTCTTGGAGGTAGGGAATAAAATGGTGATTACCAGAAGTTGGGAAGGAAAAGGGAAGAAGTGTACAAAGCATGTGGTTAATGAGTACAAAAATACAGTTAGATAGAAGGAATAAATTCTAGTGT
This sequence comes from Gorilla gorilla gorilla, assembly GCF_029281585.2. Classification (NCBI taxonomy): domain Eukaryota; kingdom Metazoa; phylum Chordata; class Mammalia; order Primates; family Hominidae; genus Gorilla; species Gorilla gorilla. The sequence goes on from NC_073227.2 coordinate 139,237,499, forward strand.
TCAATACCATAGTAGGGTGAATACAGGTATTAATAATTTATTGCATACTTCAAAATAGATAGAAGAGAATATCTAGAATGTTCTTAACACAAAGAAATACTAAATGAGGTGATGGATGTCCTAATTACTCCGAGTTGATCGTTACACATTGTCAGTGTGTATCAAAATATCTCATGCACTCGTCTGGGAGCCAAGATGGCCGAATAGGAACAGCTCCGGTCTACAGCTCCCAGCGTGAGCAACGCAGAAGACGGGTGATTTCTGCATTTCCATCTGAGGTACTGGGTTCATCTCACTAGGGAGTGCCAGACAGTGGGTGCAGGACAGTGGGTGCAGTGCACTGTGTGCGAGCCGAAGCAGGGTGAGGCATTGCCTCACTCGGGAAGCACAAGGAGTCAGGGAGTTCCCTTTCCTAGTCAAAGAAAGGAGTGACAGACAGCACCTGGAAAATCGGATAACTCCTACCCTAATAGTGTGCTTTTCCAACGGGCTTAAAAAACGGCACACCAGGAGATTATATCCCACACATGGCTCGGAGGGTCCTATGCCCACGGAGTCTTGCTGATTGCTAGCGCAGCAGTCTGAGATCAAACTGCAAGGCGGCAATGAGTCTGGGGGAGGGGCGCCTGCCATTGCCCAGGCCTGCTTAGGTAAACAAAGCAGCAGGGAAGCTCGAACTGGGTGAAGCCCACCACAGCTCAAGGAGGCCTTCCTGCCTCTGTAGGCTCCACCTCTGGGGGCAGGGCACAGACAAACAAAAAGACGGCAGTAACCTCTGCAGACTTGAATGTCCCTGTCTGACAGCTTTGAGGAGAGTAGTGGTTCTCCCAGCACGTAGCTGGAGATCTGAGAACAGGCAGACTGCCTCCTCAAGTGGGTCCCTGACCCCCGAGCAGCCTGACTGGGAGGCACCTCCCAGTAGGGGCAGACTGACACCTCACACGGCCAGGTACCCCTCTGAGACAAAACTTCCAGAGGAACGATCAGACAGCAGCATTTGCGGTTCATGAAAATCCGCTGTTCTACAGCCACCGCTGTTCTACTGCCACCGCTGTTCTGCAGCCACCGCTGCTGGTACCCAGGAAAACAGGGTCTGGAGTGGACCTCTAGAAAACTCCAACAGACCTGCAGCTGAGGGTACTGTCTGTTAGAAGGAAAACTAACAAACAGAAAGGACATCCACACCAAAAACCCATCTGTACATCACGATCATCAAGGACCAAAAGTAGATAAAACCACAAAGATGGGGAAAAAACGGAGCAGAAAAACTGGAAACTCTAAAAAGCAGAGCGCCTCTCCTCCTCCAGAGGAATGCAGTTCCTCACCAGCAACAGAACAAAGCTGGATGGAGAATGACTTTGACGAGTTGAGAGAAGAAGGCTTCAGATGATCAAGCTACTCCGAGATACAGGAGGAAATTCAAACCAAAGGCAAAGAAGTTAAAAACTTTGAAAAAAATTTAGACGAATGTATAACTAGAATAACCAATGCAGAGAAGTCCTTAAAAGAGATGATGGAGCTGAAAGCCAAGGCTCGAGAACTACGTGAGGAATGCAGAAGCCTCAGGAGCCAATGCAATCAACTGGAAGAAAGGTTATCAGTGATGGAAGAAGAAATGAATGAAATGAAGCAAGAAGGGAAGTTCAGAGAAAAAAGAATAAAAAGAAATGAACAAAGCCTCCAAGAAATATGGGACTATGTGAAAAGACCAAATCTACCTCTGACTGGTGTACCTGAAAGTGACGGGGAGAATGGAACCAAGTTGGAAAACACTCTGCAGGATATTATCCAGGAGAACTTTCCCAATCTAGCAAGGCAGGCCAACATTCAGTTTCAGGAAATACAGAGAACGCCACAAAGATACTCCTCGAGAAGAGCAACTCCAAGACACATAATTGTCAGATTCACCAAAGGTGAAATGAAGGAAAAAATGTTAAGGGCAGCCAGAGAGAAAGGTCGGGTTACCCACAAAGGGAAGCACGTCAGATTTACAGGGGATCTCTCGGCAGAAACTCTACAAGCCAGAAGAGAGTGGGGGCCAGTATTCAACATGCTTAAAGAAAAGAATTTTCAATCCAGAATTTCATATCCAGCCAAACTAAGCTTCCTAAGTGAAGGAGAAATAAAATACTTTACAGACAAGCAAATGTTGAGTGATTTTGTCACCACCAGACCTGCCCTACAAGAGCACCTGAAGGAAGCACTAAACATGGAAAGGAACAACCGGTACCAGCCACTGCAAAATCATGCCAAATTGTAAAGACCACCAAGGCTAGGAAGAAACTGCATCAACTAACGAGCAAAATAACCAGCTAACATCATAATGACAGGATCAAATTCACACATAACAATATTAGCCTTAAATCTAAATGGGCTAAATGCTCCAATTAAAAGACAAAGACTGACAAATTGGATAAAGAGTCAAGACCCATCAGTGTGCTGTATTCAGGAAATCCATCTCACGTGCAGAGAAACACATAGGCTCAAAATAAAGGGATGGAGGAAGATCTACCAAGCAAATGGAAAACAAAAAAAGGCAGGGGTTGCAATCCTAGTCTCTGATAAAACAGACTTTAAACCAACAAAGATCAAAAGAGACAAAGAAGGCCATTACATAATGGTAAAGGGATCAATTCAACAAGAAGAGCTAACTATCCTAAATATATATGCACCCAATACAGGAGCACCGAGATTCATAAAGCAAGTCCTGAGTGACCTACAAAGAGACTTAGACTCCCACACAATAATAATGGGAGACTTTAACACCCCACTGTCAACATTAGACAGATCAATGAGACAGAAAGTTAACAAGGATATCCAGGAATTGAACTCAGCTCTGCACCAAGCGGACCTAATAGACATCTACAGAACTCTCCACCCCAAATCAACAGAATATACATTTTTTTCAGCACCACACCACACCTACTCCAAAATTGACCACATAGTTGGAAGTAAAGCTCTCCTCAGCAAATGTAAAAGAACAGATATTATAACAAACTGTCTCTCAGACCACAGTGCAATCAAACTAAAACTCAGGATTAAGAAACTCACTCAAAACCACTCAACTACATGGAAACTGAACAACCTGCTCCTGAATGACTACCGGGTACATAACAAAATGAAGGCAGAAATAAATTTGTTCTTTGAAACCAACGAGAACAAAGACACAACATACCAGAATCTCTGGGACACATTCAAAGCAGTGTGTAGAGGGAAATTTATAGCACTAAATGCCCACAAGAGAAAGCAGGAAAGATCCAAAATTGACACCCTAACATCACAATTCAAAGAACTAGAAAAGCAAGAGCAAACACATTCAAAAGCTAGCAGAAGGCAAGAAATAACTAAAATCAGAGCAGAACTGAAGGAAATAGAGACACAAAAAACCCTTCAAAAAATTAATGAATCCAGGAGCTGGTTTTTTTGAAAAGATCAACAAAATTGATAGACCACTAGCAAGACTAATAAAGAAGAAAAGAGAGAAGAATCAAATAGATGCTATAAAAAATGATAAAGGGGATATCACCACCAATCCCATAGAAATACAAACTACCATCAGAGAATACTACAAACACCTCTACGCAAATAAACTAGAAAATCTAGAAGAAATGGATAAATTCCTTGACACATACACCCTCCCAAGACTAAACCAGGAAGAAGTTGAATCTCTGAATAGACCAATAACAGGCTCTGAAATTGTGGCAATAATCAATAGCTTACCAACCAAAAAGAGTCCAGGACCAGATGGATTCACAGCCGAATTCTACCAGAGGTACAAGGAGGAACTGGTACCATTCCTTCTGAAACTATTCCAATCAACAGAAAAAGAGGGAATCCTCCCTAACTCATTTTATGAGGCCAGCATCATCCTGATACCAAAGCCTGGCAGAGACACAACAAAAAAAGAGAATTTTAGACCATTATCCTTGATGAACATTGATGCAAAAATCCTCAATAAAATACTGGCAAACCGAATCCAGCAGCACATCAAAAAGCTTATCCACCATGATCAAGTGGGCTTCATCCCTGGGATGCAAGACTGGTTCAACATACGCAAATCAATAAATGTAATCCAGCATATAAACAGAACCAAAGACAAAAACCACATCATTATCTCAATAGATGCAGAAAAGACCTTTGACAAAATTCAACAACCTTCATGCTAAAAACTCTCAATATATTAGGTATTGATGGGACGTATCTTGAAATAATAACAGCTATCTATGACAAACCCACAGCCAATATCATACTGAATGGGCAAAAACTGGAAGCATTCCCTTTGAAAACTGGCACGACAGGGATGCCCTCTCTCACCACTCCTACTCAACATAGTGTTGGAAGTTCTGGCCAGGCCAATCAGGCAGGAGAAGGAAATAAAAGGCATTCAGTTAGGAAAAGAGGAAGTCAAATTGTCCCTGTTTGCAGATGACATGATTGTATATCTAGAAAACCCTATTGTCTCAGCCCAAAATCTCCTTAAGCTGATAAGCAACTTCAGCAAAGTCTCAGGATACAAAATCAATGTGCAAAAATCACAAGCATTCTTATACACCAATAACAGACAAACTGAGAGCCAAATCATGAGCGAAGTCCCATTCACAATTGCTTCAAAGAGAATAAAATACCTAGAAATCCAACTTACAAGGGACGTGAAGGACCTCCTCAAGGAGAACTACAAACCACTGCTCAATGAAATAAAAGAGGATACAAACAAATGGAAGAACATTCCATGCTCATGGGTTGGAAGAATCAATATTGTGAAAATGGCCATAGTGCCCAAGGTAATTTATAGATTCAATGCCATCCCCATCAAGCTACCAATGACTTTCTTCACAGAATTGGAAAAACTACTTTAAAGTTCATATAGAACCAAAAAAGAGCCCGCATTGCCAAGTCAATCCTAAGCCAAAAGAACAAAGCTGGAGGCATCATGCTACCTGACTTCAAACTAAACTACAAGGCTACCATAACTAAAACAACATGGTACTGGTACTAAAACAGAGATATAGATCAATGGAACAGAACAGAGCCCTCAGAAATAGTACCACTTGTCTACAACTATGTGATCTTTGACAAACCTGAGAAAAACAAGCAATGGGGAAAGGATTCCCTATTTAATAAATGGTGCTGGGAAAACTGGCTAGCCATATGTAGAAAGCTGAAACTGGATCCCTTCCTTACACCTTACACAAGAATTAATTCAAGATAGATTAAAGACTTACATGTTAGACCTAAAACCATAAAAACCCTAGAAGAAAACCTAGGCAATACCATTCAGGACATAGGCATGGGAAAGGACTTCATGTCTAAAACACCAAAAGCAATGGCAACAAAAGCCAAAATTGACAAATGGGATCTAATTAAACTCAAGAGCTTCTGCATAGCAAAAGAATCTACCATCAGAGTGAACAGGCAACCTACAGAATGGGAGAAAATTTTCACAACCTACTCATCGGACAAAGGGCTAATATCCAGAATCTACAATGAAGTCAAACAAATTTACAAGAAAAAAACAAACAACCCCATCAAAAAGTGGGCGAAGGACATGAACAGACACTTCTCAAAAGAAGACATTTATGCAGCCAAAAAACACATGAAAAAATGCTCATCATCACTGGCCATCAGAGAAATGCAAATCAAAACCACAATGCCATCTCACACCAGTTAGAATGGCAATCATTAAATGTCAGGAAACAACAGGTGCTGGAGAGGATGTGGAGAAATAGGAACACTTTTACACTGTTGGTGGGAATGTAAACTAGTTCAACCATTGTGGAAGTCAGTGTGGCGATTCCTCAGGGATCTAGAACTAGAAATACCATTTGACCCAGCCATCCCATTACTGGGTATATACCCAAAGGACTATCAATCATGCTGCTATAAAGACACATGCACACGTATGTTTATTGCGGCTCTATTCACAATAGCAAAGACTTGGAACCAACCCAAATGTCCAACAATGATAGACTGGATTAAGAAAATGTGGCACATATACACCATGGAATACTATGCAGCCATAAAAAGTGATGAGTTCATGTCCTTTTTAGGGACATGGATGAAACTGGAAATCATCATTCTCAGTAAAATATCACAAGAACAAAAAACCAAACACCGCATGTTCTCACTCATAGGTGGGAATTGAACAATGAGAACACATGGACACAGGAAGGGGAACATCACACTCCGAGGACTGTTGTGGGGTGGGGGGAGTGGGGAGGGATAGCATTAGGAGATATAACTAATGCTAAATGACGTGTTAATGGGTGCAGCACACCAACATGGCACATGTATACATATGTAACAAACCTGCACATTTTGCACATGTGCCCTAAAACTTAAAGTATAATAATAAGAAAATAAAATTTAAAAAAAGAACATAAAAAAGTCTCATGCACTCCATAAATATGTACAATTATTATGTATCAATTTAAAAATGTAAAATTTTAGTCATGAAGCAGTAAAACAAAGTAATAGAAACTCACTGGTTTATCTCTATATTTTTAACCAAATTGTATTTCTGACAAAAATGGCACAAGTCAAGCTTACCTATTCAATAAGGGCTAAAACTTTTTACCAATATTTGTGGAGAAGGATTTAATTTTTTTTTCCATTTTCCCAGTTTCCCAATAGTTCCTTTTAAATTCTCTTTTCAACCTCAAGTACTTGCCTTTGAGGGAACTCTGAATCCCTTGAGAGTCCCCAGTGGAGGGTACGGTGCCTAAAGTTCCAGTGACCAAAGAGCTGGAGTGGGAAGGGAAAGGTGCTGGCAGGAGTAGACATTGCTGGCAGAGCAGATTGTCAGCAGAGGTTCAAGAAGAGGGATTTCAGGTGACAGAGAAGTTCCCATGAGACCCAATACAAAGGACAGAGGAAACAGAATAGAGAGGTCTTACAGAGCTAGGAAAAGGACTTCCAGCTCACAGTCAGTGAATCATCCCCACTCAGGAAAAGAAAGCCAGGAAGAAGAGATTTCTAGCCCAGGGAATTGAGGAATAATTCCCACTCCCAAAAAGGAGGCAGGAAGAAGAGCTTCCAGCCCAAGAGATACCTTTCAAAAGAAGCCTGGGAACTCGAACCCAGCCCCAAAAAGTATACTTATACCTTTAGAATCAACATCTGTCCTTGCCAGCTTCAAGGAATGTTTGTCTGGAACAATGGTTCAGAAGTCTGAGTTACCAGCGAATCCTCAGTCAGTCAAGAGAGAAGACAAAGGAAAGGCACACATTCAGTGTCCTAGGTGAGAGGCCTGGGGGTCCAATGATGAGTCTAATCCTATCTGAGTCACAGCACAATAACTGTTAAAGAAAAAATTACTTCATAATATTCTTTAAAGCAACTCAGGACCATTGCAATATGTATAGGGACCATTGCAGTGGGGAAGTGCAGTGGGGAGAGAGAATGGGTTCAACCATGAATACAACATAGGCAAGTGGGAATTTATAGCCAAGGGGCAGTAAGAGGATGCCGGCTAAACCAACTAAATGGGATTCTTGATCAGACATCACCTTGGGGATGATGGAAGATAAAGAACCTGCTCATACCAAGTATAACCAGATATCAAGGATAAGAGTTCTTACTAAACTAACTTAGCAGGATTCTTTGCTAAAACTGGATTGTACAAGGAAGTATACAAATGGACCTAGCAGAAGACTCAGAAGCCTGACTAAAGTTTGGCCAAGCAAAGAATCTTTGACGTTAGTCATCAATTATTTACCTACTTGGCTTATGCAGTGTTTCATGTTAGGAGTACACTAGTGAATAAAATGTGACCTCTGTCCCCAGGGAGCTGACAGTTCTACGGAGGGTACAATGTAAAGAGAGAAGAACAATGATGGGATTACACACAGAGTATTATGAGAACACAGCAAGAAAAAAAGAAAAAAATCCAAACTTTAATGTGGAAAGATTGGTGCATGAGGAGTGGAAGGATTCTCACAGCAGATTCCTGGAGGGATTTATGGCAGAGTCTTAGAGGCTGAAGAGTAGTAACTGGTAGAGGGTGAGAATAGCCTAGAGGCAGGCCATTCCAGACAGAGGGAACAGCACAGTGCTGGAATATTCCAGGCAGCTCTCTGTTAGTCTTGAATAATAAAGTGAGAATCAGAAAGCAGTGGATTTTTTTTCCCCATAGGGCAGAGTAAACTTTTTCTGTAAAGAGCCAGATTGTAAACACTTTAGGCTTAAGGAACCCTTGAGTCTGAATTCAACTCTGCCTTTATAGTGCAAAGCAACCATGTCCAATATAAAAGTGAATGATCATGGCTCAATAAAACTTTACTCACAGACATTGAAATTGGAATTATATATTATTTGCACAAGTCATGGAATAGAATACTTGTTTTTTTTTTCTAACCACTTAAAAACGTAAAAACCATTTGTAATTTGCTATCCATACAAAATAGTGTTTGACCAAATTTGGCTCATTGGCTATAGTTTTGCCTTTTCCTGCTATAGAGCAACCATGGGGCCATTAAAGGATTTTAAACAAGAAGTTGGCATGATCAAGCCTGTGTTGTAGGAAGTTCATTCTGGCAGCACTGAGGGAGATAGATTTGAAAGGGCAGGACAAGAGGAAGGCAGAACACACAGGCTGTCCAATCTTTCCACCTGGAAAGGCAGGCGTAAGAACACTCTGTAGTAAATCAGTCAACACCAGAATATTCCAAAAGCATTCCTTCCCTCCCCATTACTGCCCACCATTCTCTGACACTGTGATTCTTCCTCTTATCTCATCATCCTCCCCATCTCAAACACACACTATTGCTGCCAGCTGCCACCTCTTTAAAATTCTTTCAACAGAGTAGAGAATAGACAGCAGTGCTGGGTGACCTCCAGCAGCACGCTTCCTTAGTTTCTGGGAAGACAGTGATGGCTTAGTGAGCACTGGGATGACCCGACCTTCCTCCAGGCCATCAATAAGTGCCAGAGATGTAGTTACAGTCTTCGGAACATTTATTTTCCAGTTGACAGAATAAGTATTTTTTTAAATTTTCATTTGGCAGATCAAGTCGTGTAGTCTCAAAAAAAAGGAATGATTAGTTCCTTTTGCTGCAGGATAATCCAAGACTTTGCTAAATATCTTGAATCTTGATTCAAAAATATTTAAAATTAAATATGCCACAAAAATGCTTAGATATCAAAATTATTTTTTAAAGATTAGAACTAAAACAGGAATATCGTTGGTAAGTCCTCAAAACTCACAGACTACGAAAACAACAGACCATGTAATGAAATTCAGGAGGAATTTTAAAAGGCAGAATGAGAACAGGTTCTCTTTCCTTTCAATGTTGAGTTCTTTCTTCAAAGAATTAATTGCAGAGCTTTTTTCACTCACATCTGCTAGATTTAAGATGGCAATATTATCCTACCTTTGGCACAATGCCATTTTCAAACATTACTGTTGCTGTACTATAGAATCCATCTTAAGCTTTTAAGGTACTTATGTATAGACCTGAACCAATCTTGTTCCAGACGTGGCCTGTGTTAACATCCCTCCTCCTTTCCTGTTGTACAGACAGAGGTGAGGTCACTGTCAGTTGAGGGGATAATTTTAGGTGGCACTATATTATTATCATCGTTCTGAAATTCTCCCAAAATGGAGAAACATAAAATGAAGGAGAACATAGTAATGCAAGACGTATAATAACGTGTGCTTCTAAAAGAGTAAAACAGAAAAAGCCAGAGTTGACTACAATAGTAACTCATTCTAACAAAAGCAGCTCTGTAATCTGAGAACTGCCCATCTGTTACACCCACACAAATAGTAAAAGCCCAAGAATTATATAAAAATCTTTCAATTAATTATGTGTGAAAATCTATGACAAAAAAATTTACAAGAATTTAATCATTATGGATTTCCAAAAACAAACAGAAATAATTGGAAAATGTGTCAGAAAACCCAGGCAATTCTTCCACATGTTCTTATGATCTACTCTAATTTCATCACATATGTCATTCCAAATGAAGCTTCCTAAATATGGCAAGGTGAAGATTTACACTGGAGACTTAGCTGTTGTTATATATTTTCATATAATTAACAAAAATCATATTCAAATAATCGAAGGAAAAGCTTAAGTAGAGATTTATTTGGCATAATTTACCTGAATTATTATTCTCTTTTACTGCATTCATCCAATCAATCATCAGGAATACATTAAGTATTTTCTAGGTGTTAAGCACTCTCCTAGGTAGAAAGAGTGAAGATGATTATGATGATGATAATGATGATGATGAGATGATGATAACAATGATAGTGATGAGGACAGTGATGATAGATACCTTTACAGACACCCACAATTTAACAAACCCTATACTAAATAATTTAGCTCTGTTGTCTCATTTAGTCTCCTTAGCTTTTTGAGGCTGGTACTGCTATCCCCATTTTACAGATGAAGCAGCTGGGGCACAGAATGCATAAATAAGTGACAGGGTCATACGACTAGAAATTAGTACATATGGGATTTGAATTTGAACCTTTCTGTTCCATAGTCTATATATGCTTGTCTATATATACATGATAGAAAGATATAGATGACATCTCTTCCCATGTCTGGGAAACTAGACAGATACATTTATAGCAAAAGAAAAATTCTAAGGCACGTAAGAGATCATCATGCTGAAAAGAATCACAGACATTATCTAGTCAAAACTCATTTTACAGAAAGGAAATGGAGATCTAGCTAGAACCAAATACCCAAGGTCTCCCAGTGGAGTGCAGAAATACTTTTCTCTACTCCTTGTACTACTACTCAACTCCAGGCCCTCATCATCTGTCACTTGAGCTATTACAATGGCATCTGGACCCCTGTCTCTCATTATATACAAAAAATAACTCAAGATGGATTAAAGACTTGAATGTAAGACCTGAAACTTCAAAATACTAGAAGAAAATACAGGAAAAACTCTTCTGCACATTGGCCCAGGTAAATAATTCATGACTAAGACCTCAAAAGCAAATGCAACAAACAAAAAATAGACAAATGAGACCTATTAAACTAAAACACTTCTGCACAGCAAAAGAAATAATCAACAGAGTTAACAGACAACGTGTAGAATGGGAGAAAATATTTGCAAACTATGCATCTGACAAAGGAAGGACTAATATCTGGAATCTACAAGGAACTCAAACAACAACAAAACAAATAACCTCATCGAAAAGTGGAGAAAGGACATCAACAGACATTTTTCAAAAGAAGACATACAAATGTCCATGAAGCATATCAAAAAATGCTCCGCGTAACTAATCATCAGAGAAATGCAAATTAAAACCACAATGAGATACTCTCTTACATCAGTCAGAATGGCTATTATTAGAAAGTCCAAAAACAGCAGATGTTGGTGAGGATGTGGAGAAAAGGGAATGCTTATACACTGTTGGTGGGAATGTACATTAATACAATGTGTATGGAAAATAGCGTGGAGATTTCTCCTAGAACTAAAAATAGGTCTAACATTCAATCTACCAAGCAATACCGCTACTGGGGTATGTACTCAAAAGAAAAGAAATCATTATATCAAAAAGATACCTGCACCTGTATGTTTATCACAGCACTATTAATAATAGCAAAGATAAGGAATCAACCTAAGTGTCCATCGACAGATGGTTAGATAAAGAAAATGTGAAATACATATACAAATATGTGTGTGTGTGTGTGTGTGTCTGTGTATGAATACTACTCAGCCATAAAAAAAGGCTGAAATTTTGTCTTTTGCAGTAAATGGTTGGAACTGGAGGCCATTCTCTTAAGTGAAATAACTCAGAAACAGAAAGTCAAATACCGCATGTTCTCACTCCCAAGTGGGAGCTAACTAATAGGTACACGTGGACATAAAGAGTGGAATAATAGACATTGGAGACAGAAGGGTGGGAGGGTGTGAGAGGGATGAAGGATGAAAAATTACTTGCTGGATACAATGTACACTATTTGGGTGAGGGTTAAGCCCAGATCTCATTGCTATGTAATATATCCACGTAACAAAACGACATCTGCATCTTCTAAATATATTTTTAAAATTTAAAAATAAAAATAGCCCATCTATGTCTCCCTGCCTCCAATTTTATTCTTTTTTCAATAATAATTATATTTCTGAAACTTAGATCTGTTAATGTTGAACTACTTAAACTCTCAAAATTGTTTCTTTTTCCTTCCTGAAAAGCCCAGTACCGCCTTATCAAGCACAAGTCTATCTATCTTCCCAGCTCCCCTTTGAACCACTACTCCAACCAGCCAATCTATTTCCCCAATCCTACTGTTTATGTTTCCTTCTTTATATGTTTGAGCATGCTCTTCTGTCTGTCTAAAGTATTCTTCTCTTTTCCCAGCTTGTGACCCTATTCATCCGTCAGGAAGCAACTCAAGGGCCAGGTGCAGTGGCTGACACCTGTAATCCCAGCCCTTTGGGAGCCTGAGGCAGGTGGATCACATGAAGCCAGGAGTTCAAGACCAGCCTGGCCAACAGGGTGAAGCCCTGCCTCTAACAAAAATACAAACATTGGCTGGGCATGGTGATGCGCACCTGTGATCCCAGCTACTCAAGAGGCTGAGGCACGAGAGTTGCTCAAACCCAGGAGGCAGAGGTTGTAGTGAGCCAAGATCATGCCACTGCACTCCAGCCTGGGTGACAGAGCAAGATTCTGTCTCAAAAATAAATAAATAAATAAATAAAATTTAAAAAGAAGCAACTCAAATATCACTCATTAAAGTATTTCATTCTTTAAGCAGTTAGTCACTCCCTCCTCTGCATTTCCATAACACTTCATTTCTAGTCAATGTTAGAGATGACGACTTGCTCACCTTTTATTTTTCAACACCTAAAGAATACGTGAATGACTTATAGGAGGTCCATAATACATGCTTATCTAATAGATGAATAAACTGAGAGTGCTACGGTTTCTTGATCTCCAAACCAATTTTGCCACAATAGAGTTCATTCAGTCTTTTAGTTCTTCCAACAAATATTTATTATGTTTATATTTTGTGCCAGGTACTCTGTTAGTCAAAAGGGTAACAGTGGTGAAAAGGTAGATAAGGTTTCTTCCCTCATGGAGGTGCTTGTAGCAAGAAATACAGATAATAAAAATAACAAATAAATAATAAGTTGCAGGAAAGTAATAAGCAGTGGATAAAAGAGAGAGTAAATAAGAAAGGCCATCTTAGAAACAGCAATGGGAAAGAAACCCTTCTCCAAGCACTTAACATTTTAACTAAGATCTCAAGGCTAATATGCTCAGCCTTGTAAGGAGTTGAGGAAGAATATTTCAGGCAGAGAGAACAGCAAGTCTTGTCGACAAGAAAGGGTTTGCTGTGGACAAGAAACAGAAAGGCTCACGTGGCCATGGCCGTAGCAGTTGATGGTGAAAAATTTGGCAACAAAAGGTTTGAGAAGTAGGCAAACTCACAGCTCTTGAGTGGCTTGGCATGCTTTGTAGGTTATAAGCAATTTGAATTTTGTCTTAAAAGCACTGGGATGTCAGAGGCTTCCCAGCTGGAAGTAAACTGCTTTGATCTATGCATTTAAAAATTGGGGCAATGAATTAAAGAAGGTCAAAGGCAAAAGCAGAAAGACCAGTTAGGAAGCTCCTGCAGAAGTCCAGGCAAACAGCGGTTAATGTGGAGTAATCAGAGACGGAACAAACACAGAGTTTAATCAAATTTGAGAGCTAGACTTAGCAGGCCTTGGAAATATATCTGGTGTGGGCTGTGGAAGAAACGGAGATGTTACCGTTGATGTTTAGATTTTTATAATTTGAACCATTAGATGGATGGCATACTTTTTACTGAGATGAGAATGACCAAGGTAAGAAATACATGTAGGAGGGACTTAATAAATTAAGTATGGACATTTTAAGCTTTAATTGTGGAAAACCACTGCTACAGTAAAAGAACCACTAGATGGCAATAATAATAGTTAATTATTGGGAGTGCCTACCATGTGTCAGACTTTTCTTACATATTAACTTCTTTAATCCCCGCAGTCATTCTATAAGGAAGTTACTACTGTAAACTCCATTTTACAGATAAGGAAAGTAAGGTACAGAATTGTCACCTTACCTCCCCAAGAGCTCACATTTGTATTAATAAGTGGAAGATTCAGGATTCAAATCCAGGCAGTCCGACTCCAGAGCCTGGCCTTTTAATCTGTGTACCACAAAAAATTAATAATTTGGTGCCAGGACAGTTATTAGACACTTCTCATTCATATATAAAACCAACAGGAAGCAAACATAGCTCTTCACACATTATATGACTGAACTTACTAAGCATTGGCTTTAATAAACGCCGATTCTGTGGCTGAAAGATCACTTTCTTAACATTGATGCCATCACAGAACCACATTATGTACTGGGCTCCAAGAAGATAGCAAATAATATAATAAAGTCTGCTCTGCCTAAATATATATTGCTCCACAGCGACTTGTCCCAGGGGAATTGTGATAGCTGTTTAGCTCTCTTGCCTGGGGGCAATCACCTGCAGAAACCCACTTAATCCGCAGTTATCACATCAGAAATGATGGATTGACTGTATAACGAAGCAGGCACTGGGATAGACTTGGGAACTACAACTCTCTGCCTTCATAGAGCTTCCGAGTAGAGAAGGAGACAAAAAAAGTAAATGAAATAGCAAAATAAACTGTGATATGTGCTGAATGTAGTACACATCCCAGGGGCACCCAGTCCTTTACAGAGAAAGTTACGTTTGAGCTGAGACCTGAAAAGGGAGGCAGGACTTAACCTAGAGGCAGCCCAGTATTTACTTGCTACAGAAGAAACTTACAAAGCACTTTGGAAGTGGCACAGGAGCTTTTGTACCATTTGACATGGAAAGCTGGTGTCCCAAACTCCCGAAGGTGCAAATATCGAAATTGCCTTCACCTATTCTTGGTGTCAGTGCTCCATCTCCAACCCCTGCTTTCCTTTTTTTTTTTTTTTTTAACTTTTAAGTTCAGAGGGTACAAGTGCAACTTTGTTACATAGGTAAACTTTGTCATGGGGGTTTGTTGTACAGATTATTTCATCACCCAGGTATTAAACCTAGTACCCATTAGTTATTTTTCCTGATCCTCTCCCTCCTCCCTCCCATCACCCTCCGATAGGTCCCAGTGTGTGTTGTTCCCCTCTCTGTGTTCATGTATTCTCATCATTTAGCTCCTACTTATAAGTGAGAACACGGGGTGTTTGGTTTTCTGTTCCTGTGTTAGTTTGCTAAGGAAAATGGCCTCCAGCTGCGTCCATGTCCCTGCAAAAGACATGATCTCATTCCTTTGTATGGCTGCATAGTATTCCATGGTATATATGTACCATCTTTTCTTTTCCAATCTGTCATCAACGGGCATTTAGGTTGCCCATTGCCCATCAATGGGCATTAGGTTGCTCCTTAATTTTTTGGAGTAGTTTCAGTAGCAATGGTACCATGCCTTTGCTATTGCGAGTAGTGCTGCAATGAACATACACACGCATGTGTCTTTATAATACAATGATTTATATTCCTTTGGGTATATACCAAGTAATAGGATTGCTGGGTAGAATGGTATTTCTGTCTTTAGGTCTTTGAGAAATTGCCACACTGTCTTCCACAATGGCTGAACTAATTTACACTCCCACCAACAGTGTATAGGCGTTCTTTTTCTCTACAACCTCACTAGCATCTGTTATTTTTTGACTTTTTAGTAATAGCCATTCTGACTGGTGTGAGATGGTGTCTCATTGTAGTTTTGATTTGCACTTCTCTAATGATCAGTGATGTTGAGCTTTTCTTCATACGATTGTTGGCTGCATGTATGTCTTCTTCTGAAAAGTGTTCATGTCCTTTGCCCATTTTTTAGTGGGGTTGTTTGTTTTTTTGTAAATTTGTTTAAGTTCCTTGTAGATGCTGAATATTAGACCTTTGTCAGATGCATATTTTGCAAAAATTTTCTCCCATTCTGTAAATTGTCTTTTTACTCTGTTGATAGTTTCTTTTGCTTTTCAGAAGCTCTTTAATTTAATTAGATCAAACTTGTCAATTTTTGCTTTTGTTGCAATTGCTTTTGGCATGAAATCTTTGCCTGTGCCTACGTCCTGAAAAGTATTGCCTAGGTTGTCTTCCAGGGTTTTTATAGTATTAGGTTTTATGTTTAAGTCTTTAATCCACCTTGATTTAATTTTTGTATGTGGTATAAGGATGGGGTCCAGTTTCAATCTTCTACATATGGCTAGCTAGTTATCCCAGCACCATTTATTGAATAGGGAATCTTTTCCCCATTGCTTGTTTTTGTCAGGTTTGTCAAAGATCAGATAGGTGTAGGTGTGTGGCTTTATTGTTGTGTTCTCTATTCTGTTCCATTGGTCTATGTATCTCTGTTTTTGTACCCGTACCATGCTGTTTTGGTTACTGTAGCCCTGTAGTATAGTTTGACTGGGTAGTGTGATATCTCCAGCTTTGTTCTTTTTGTTTAGGGTTGCCTTGGCTATGTGGGCTCTTTTTTTAGTTCCATATGAATCTTAAGATAATTTTTTCTAGTTCTGTGAAGAATCTCAATGGTAGTTTAACAGGAAGAGCATTGAATCTATAAATTGCGTTCTGCAGTATGTCCATTTTAACACTATTGATTCTTCCTATCCATGAGCATGGAATGTTTTTCCATTTGTTTGTGTCATCTCTGAGTACTTTGAGTGGTGTTTTGTAGTTCTCCTTCTAGAGATTGTTCACCTTCCTAGTTAGCTGTATTCCTAGGTATTTTATTCTTTTTGTGGCTATAGTGAATGGGATTATGTTCCTGATTTGTCTCTTGGCTTGACTGTTGTTGGTGTATAGGAATGCTAGTGATTTTTGAGCATTGACTTTGTATTCTGAGACTTTGCTGAAGTTGTTTATCAATTTAAGGTTTTGGGCTGAAACTATGAGGTTTTCTATATATAGAATCCTGTCATCTACAAACAGGGATAGTTTGACTTCCTCTTTTCTTATCTGGATGGACTTTATTTCTTTCTTTTGCCTGATTGCCCTGGCCAGGACTTCTATTACTGTGTTGAACAGGAGTGGTGAGTGAGGGCATCTTTGACTTGTGCCGGTTTTCAAGGGGAATGCTTCCAGCTTTTGCCCATTCAGTATGATGTTGACTGTGGGTTTGTCATATATGGCTTATTATTTTGAGGTATGTTCTTCCAGTACCTAGTTTATTGAGTTTTTTTTTAACCATGAAGTGATGTTGAATTCTGTCAAAAGCCCTTTCTGCATCTATTGAGATAATCATCTAGTTTTTGTCATTAGTTCTGTTTATGTGATGAATCACATTTATTGATTCGCATATGTTGAACCAATCTTGTATCCCAGGGATAAAGCCTATTTGATTGTGGTAGATAAGCTTTTTGATGTACTGCTGGATTTGGTTTGCCAGTATTTTGTGTAAAATTTTTCCATCAATGTTCATCAAGGATATTGGCCTGAATTTTTCTTTTATCGTTGTATCTCTGCCAGGTTTTGGTATCAGGATGATGCTGGCCTCATACAATGAGTTAGGGAGGGGTCTCTCCTTCTTAATTTTTTGGAATAGTTTCAGTAGGCATGGTACCAGCTCTTCTTTGAACATCTGGTAGAATTCAGCTATGAATCTGTGTGGTCCTGGGCTGTTTTTAGTTGGTAGGCTATTTATTACTGCCTCAATTTCAGAACTTGTTATTAGTCGGTTCAGGGATTCAATTTCTTCCTGGTTCAGTCTTGGGAGGGTGTATGTGTCCAAGGATTTATTCATTTTTTCTAGATTTTCTAGTGTATATGCATAGAGGTGTTCATAATATCCTCTGATGGTTGTTTGTAATCCTGTGGGGTCAGTGGTAATATCCTCTTTGTCATTTCTAATTGTGTTTATTTGAATCTTCTCTCTTTTTTTCCTCATTAGCCTAACTAGTGGTCTATCTTACTAATTTTTAAAAAATAAACAGCTTCTAGACGCATTGATCTTTTGAAAGACTTTTCATGTCTCTATCTCCTTCAGTTAAGCTCTGACTTGGGTTATTTCTTGTCTTCTGCTGGCTTTGTCAACCCCTGCTTTGATGGCCCTCCCTGGGTAATCTAATGAACAATTACCTAAGTTGCTTCCACTTACAGGGTGGTGACAGATAATTAATGTCCAAACCCAATTTTAAATATCTTTTCAGCTCCAGCCCTGAATCTGTTTACTCACTAGTCCTTATCACTTGAGTGATTCTCAGACACCTTAGATCTAACACTTTCAGATGAGACCCTTTCCCTCAGAGCCTGCTCCTTCTCCTATGGTCTCCACTGAGTGCCTGGTACCACCACGCAACCACCCAACTGCCTATGTCAGGACTAGAAGCATTACCCTAGTTTCTCCCTAACCCCGGCCCTTATTCAATGCATCAATCACCAGTCTCTGTGAACTTCATCTTCTTAGCATCTCTCATCTCAGAATACCTGGCCCTGCTTGCCACCATTGTCACAGCATTTGATCAGGCCCTTATCACCTTTCCCTGAGACAACTGCAATAGGGTCAAAAGGTCTCGCTGCCTGCATCTCCAGTCAGTTCTTCATATTGAGGCTGGAATAATATTATAAAAATGCACATTATATTATTCCCTTGCTTTAAAGTCATCAATGGCTCCCATGGTTCACAGGCTAAAGTCCAAACTCCTGTGAAGCCCTCTAGTATCTCATCTTTCTGCCTTTCAGCTTTACCTCTTGCTCTTCCTCTTGTGCTTCATATCTCACCCATACCAAACTACTTACAATCCTACAATCTCCTTATGTGGTTTCAACCTCCATGCTTTACCTCATCATGTTCTCTCCGCTTGAAATGCCTTTCAACACCACCCCCACACCTTCACTCCTCATGCAAGTCTCAATTTATGGGTTAACTTGTCTTTGAAGTTCTTTTTTACTCATCACCCTTCCTCTGCCCCAAATAGAACTGACTTTTTTTCCCTTTATGTCCCTACTGCTTCCAATACAGGCTATTTTTCATAGCCCTTTTAGTATAGTAAGCCCACAAGTCTAGCACAATGCTTATCTGATTCTTTGATAGACACAAACATAATTCATGGACCGTGAATTATGGACCATGAGTGCCTGTGGCTAAATGTTGGAAAAGTGGAAAGGGTCATCTCTGCCCTCATAGCTTACTTATAGTCACAAAATAAAAACTTGCAGTCCAAAAGTCAAAAGCACTCCCAAGCCCACTCTGTGTCACAGATGTCACAGATGATATGGATTTACCCTGAAATTGACATAGTTTAAGCCAGTTTGACGTAGTTTAAGGGATTTGATTTATAGACCTCCTGAAGTCCTGTGCTCATTTAATATTTTCAAATACAAAATTATATTTTTATATATATATATTTTTCTTTGGGCCCCCAAATTGTATGCATTTCAAGCCCTACAAAACCTGATTCCAGGAGTTGTACCATTTATCTGTGGTCATGAATTTTGTAAACAAAGCTAAGGAAAAGTCAACAGTGATTCAGGGCAGATTGGTGGCTACACGACTTCCTCCTGGGCTGGCCTGGCTGGACTGAGTGTTGAGTGGGGGTGGGTCAACACTACTCCCTCAGTGGTCCCCTAAAGTAAAATACAAGTGTTCTCTGTCTCTCCGCTGTCCTTCACATCCCCTGAAAAGAGAAGTAAATTATCAAGGAAGGAAGGAAAATAAAGATG
The DNA here is from genome assembly GCF_029281585.2 of Gorilla gorilla gorilla. Lineage (NCBI taxonomy): Eukaryota > Metazoa > Chordata > Mammalia > Primates > Hominidae > Gorilla > Gorilla gorilla. Next base: position 139,257,148 of record NC_073227.2, read on the forward strand.
ACAAATACTTCATGGTAGCAGAATATCATGATTCTGAGCTACCAACAGAAAATGCACTGCATTGGCTTACTCCACGTCATCAGGGTCACAGTGATCCTGCAACATGATTGAAATTCCAGGGTAAAATGTCTGTAGCAGTCAGAAGTGGGAGGAAGAGGGAAGTTAGAAGCAAGAGAAAAAGGGAGGAAGGACATGTGACAAAGGCAGTGAATACGATTAATGAGTCCAATTCTTCCTTATGTCACCTGTGGCCTCCCTGAGCATCAAAAAAGAAATAATGGGCTGGGATCTGGTCATCCACATTCCTTCTCTCTACCCCACCCCTTCCTCAGCATTTCCTCAGTATGTCAGGCTCTGGTCCAATAGCTCTATGTGGCAAAAAGGGAGGAAGACAACAGGCAGTCAGAGGCGGGGCTGAGTCCAGTTCCTGGTTCTGGCCAGGGCAGAATTCAGATTTTCAGGGCTTCAAGCAAGGAAGAGACTATGGAGCCACCATATTCCCATACATATATGCTGAAATTAGGATAATTGTTTTTCTGGGTTTTGTGATTTTGACATTTTAAAAAAGCTGGTTGGAACTGAACTTCCAACTTTCTCTCTCTCTCTACACTAACACCTTTCTGGCCCTTACTGATGCTGTGACCTTAGGAGAGTCCCTTACCACTATGAGTCTGTTTGCTCATCTATAAAGGTGGTGTGTCATGATTCTTTAATCTCCGTGAGTCTATTAGTGATCATTCGGTTTCATCTTCTAAAGCAAAACAATTTTAAATACCCCTCCTCTGGCTTGTACATTCTACTGACATGTACAGAGTTGAGAATTCTAGTCCAGATTAGTGAGGACATCCTATGTATGTGGTGATACATCTGATTTTACTTATTCTACAAATGTTCACTGAATACCTACCAGGTAACAGCTGCTGAGTGTACGGTGATGAATGAAGCAGAAATTCTCCTCGCCTTGCCCAGTAGAATACTTCAGTGGAGCTTGCAGTCTATTAACTGTAATGGTGGAGCCTGAGATCAGCCCAGGTGTCTGATTCTAGAAACTACCCTCTTAGTCACAATCTAAGATGGTGGTGAAGAGCCTGACTCTGCAGTTAGGCAGCCTGGGTTCAAATCTCAGTTGTGTCACTTCCTTCCTTAGTGACCCCGAGCAACTTTCTTAACCTCTCTGTACTGATATTTTCTTGTTTTCTAAAACCAAGCTAAAAATGGCAAATCCAAATGCCCAAAGTAGATGTCCTGACATACTCAGGCTAGAGGCACAACTCTTCTGCCAGAGCTTGTGCTACGGCTTGCTATGCAAGGGACCATGGTGAGTTTGCTCCACAATGCATGCCTAGTGTTTGGCCAAAGAGGGAAGAATGATTCTCTCCCCATTGTGTGTCTTAATTTGGCATCTAGGTTAAGCAGTTCTATCCTGATGTCCCATTGAGATTTTAGAGGAAAAACCCTTTTCAGTTTTAACTCAAGGGCCATTTTAACTTTACCATCTTCTCCCCAGATTTGTAAAAATATTCTTGGTGACTTAAGAGATCCTTGGGGGCTACTGGAGACCCAGCAGGTCGTGGTCGAGGATGATCCAGATTTTTCCTGTCCTCTCATCCTTCTCTTTGAGCTTCCCAACATCTGCTTTTCCCTCAAAATAATTAATCCACTTCACAAAAGGATATTACCAAGAAATGTCGATTTACATAAGATTTTATGGAAACAAAAGACAAGAAAGTTAACAACCCATATCCCACAGATGACCACTTGAAAATTCCTGTTGGACGTTTCACCATTTCTCTTCTCCAGACTCCTCTTTCCTGCCACGTTACTACCAGTGGTCTCCCTCTTTCCCCTCCAGGGTGCCCTGCTTCATTGCTCCTCTCCTCCTGTTCCCAAAGGCCAGCCTCCTTAGAAGGCAGTGGGGGTTACAAACACCAAAAAAAATTTCAAGTAGACAAGTAACAGATGCTTCCCCGTATTCAAAAAACCCACCAGCCCATCATCCTCAAAGCTTTAAAACTGGGAAAATCTTGTCTACCTGTTCCCTTAGGATCCATCCTTCACTAAGACACTCTTGGCATTTCGTGTAATTAGTCTCCAGTGAGGCCAGTCCTCTTCCCACCAAATGTTACCTGAACACTAGTGGGGAGCAAGCTATGCCCTGGTTGAAATAAAGATGCTGGGTAACATGTTCCGTTTTCTTCCATCTTATCTCTTCAAAGCAGCCTTGCAACACAAAGCTGTGCTAAGAGCATTTAATTTTCACCACTGTCCTTCAGGCTTCCAGCCTTCTCTGAACGTGCCTTCCCACCTCCCACCCCCAATAAAACTGTCTGCTTTCTACATGTTTTCCACAGTACTCCTACTTGCCTCTACCTAACATTCAACATCTTGTAATTTCTTATTTGCTAATCCATTTCCCCTAGTAGGCTGTCTATGAAAGGAGGCATGCAGTTCTTAACCCAACTGGAAGTTCAGTACATTTGTTGAATTAACAGATGAAGGAAAAGCATACGCTTTACTATTAACTATCCTCACTATAAACTAATATATGTCATTGCCTTTGCGGCTAACCTCAGATGTCACAAACCTACAATGCTAAATCTGTCATACTAAGGATCCTCTGTGCTTTTGTTAAGTTTGTCCAGGCTATGGTTAACTTCAGAATTCTCTCCTTCCCAGTGACTGCGAGGGCCTCATAAAAGATGCTGCAATGAATTTCTTTCTTTATTTCATTTGCTTGCTTATTATTCTTATTCCTTCTACATAAAACAAACAAACAAAACAAAACAAAACAAAAGCACAAGCTCTGGTGGCAAATAGACATGGATGTGAAACCCAATTTCACCACTGCTAGCTTTATGATCGTGAAAAATTAGTCTTTTAGTTTCAGTTTCTTACCTATAATACTTACATCCATGTCATAGGATTGTCAAAGAATTAACTGGTACATATCAAGGCCTCCTGGTACATAGTAGGATGTTGGTAAATATGAAACCTATTAAATCTCTTTTTTCTCTTACCCCTTTCTCATAACTCCCATTATTACAGCCTCAAAATGCTTACCACCTGATTATTCAGTAAACGAGCTGCTTCTCATATTTTCTTTTTATCTTGGTATTCTACAGTTTCACAATGATATAGTTAGGTATAGATTTGTTCTACAGATTTATTCATCCTGTTTGGGCTTCTGCAAGCATCCTGATTTTGTAGATTGGTGTCTTTTATTAGATCAGCCATTATCTTTTTAGAAACTGCTGCTGTCTATTGTCTCTGTCTTCTGCAACACTGATTAGATTTATGTTAGTGACTCTTCATACTAGTCTCCAAGTCTCTTAACCTCTCCTTTATTCTTTCCTTTTCTTTTATTTTATTCATTGAACTTCATTTTGGATAGTATCTTCAGAGCTACTATATTCTTTTGTGAGCTGTGTCTAATCCACTATTCAATCCATACATGTATTGTGTGTGTGTGTGTGTGTGTGTGTGTGTGTGTGTGTATGTATGTGTGTATGATGAGCTGCTCATTTTGGGAGGGCTCTGTTAATGAAAACTCTTTAAGACCTGGGGGAAAGATGGGTTCCAATAGAAGGGATTTTCATTTGTTTCTGTCACGTGTCTTTACATTATCAGCCTAAGATCACTTGAAACTAACTCTTGGCTTAAGATTTTTCAAGCCACCACAGGTAATGGTAATTCTGTCTTCAAATACATATGAAAGCTAGTTTATGGTTAGACATTCTCAGGGGATTTTTTCTCAACTCTGCTTATTACTAAGGTTTAATACAGGCAGTTTTCCTTGAAATACCTAGAGAGGGGCAATGTGCACAGGACATGCATGTTTATTGGTAGTTCACCTTGTATATCACTAAGGATATAGTTCTCTAGTGTCTTTACTTTACAGAGGGTGTGTCTCTTATTAAGCTTCCCATACTAGGCAAGCCCTAGACTTTGTTTTCCCATCCCCATAAAACTGCAAAGATATACAAACTAAAGTTCAAGTTCATTCTGGGGCAGGAAATACTCTCAGAAGATGTATTCTGATATTTGGCTTACCTCTCTAGGTCCCCACCTTCATTTAATTTATAGCCTGCATGTTCTAGCTCATGGACACAATTCATTTTTTTTCAATTTGCATTTTAAGTTGTTTTAGCAATAGGCTTAGTTTGAGCACCCAATACACCAGGTTACCCTTTGTAGTTTGTGTAGTCTGATATTGGGTCAAGTTGCCAGATCACCTTGCTTGGTGATCAGCCTACCACAAAGTCACAGTATTTAAATCATTATGCTGAGATGTATATGTCAATGAGGTAGTTGCATTATCTTTCTCCACTTTTTTTCTGTAACATTGCTGTACATCATAACGTTGTAAACACTGCTGTAGAAGAAAGAGAAATAAAGAAGATAAAGTTAACAAAGAATCCAAATTTGGATCTCTTAAAGGCTGGACTGTTTTCTTTGCCTTTCCCTGATTAGGACTCTGCTGAGTTGGCCTTCATATTAGGAAAATTGATTATTTACAAATGTTTGAACATTTTCTCACTGACCCCATGGTTGGGTGTGCCTTTGGGATAACAAAAGATGAACAAGCTAAATAGATGTAATTTTATCCTTCTTTTGAAGGAAATGTTGAAAGAAAGCAATACAAAAGAGAAGTAGAAATTTATACCTGGATTTCAGCATGTGAATTTGTTTCCATACACACACTCCAGAGGCCTAAAATAGAGTGTGAGACAATTAATGCTGGAAGGGAAAAGAGATTCCCCAATTCAACCCTGTCCTCTTAGTGATGAGGAAACCAAGTCTCAGAGAAGTTACATGACTTGTTTAACATCACAAAATAGAACCATTTTTCAGGACTGGATCTCCTGATTCCAAGGAACTGATTTCTTTCAATGATAGCATGCTGTCATGTAAAATGCAGGTTCCATTTCACCAAAAAATAATGAATATATTTAATAAAGTTAGTAGATTTAGTAAATTTAATCTTTTGTAGTATACAGAAATTTATGCAAAATAAGAATAAAGAATTTATTGGAACTCAAAAACGAAACAAAAGCAACTGTGAAAATTAATCCTTTCCATTATGCGGTGTAGGATTAATCTTTTAACTCTCCACTATCTTAGTTGTCTTTGCCAGCTCGGTAATTAGAAAACTAAGATACATCGATGGCACTTAGGGCTGCCATAATTAGTAAAGATAAAACTTTTATTATTTACATATATTGCATTTTGAAATAAACTAAGAAATTTGTTTAGACATTTAGAAATAAACATCCTCATCAGGAATCTCTTCTCTGCCATCATCACTGATTATAAGTCCCAAGTACATTATCACTAAGGAGCTATATAGCACTCTCTCAGTGAGGCTGAAGGTTGAATGTGAACTGGAGACCTGCTAGGAGTAAACCTCAGAATTCAGTGAAATAAATGAAGTCAGAACTAGAGACAGAGAGAAGAATCAAATATCTTCTTCATTACTCATGATAAGGCAGCAGCAAATCACACTGACCTAGGAACCATGAAGTTCTCTTGGTATTAAAACCACTCACAAAAATGACCTTATCAGGACATCTCTGACAGGTCAGTGTTGGTGCATCCACTTATAGCACAGGAATAACTGTATATTCAGAGCCACATGTTTTTATTTTTATCTGATATTATGCAATTTTGAATTTCCCTCCAAGGGAGCAGTAATAACCCACACTTGAGATTATTTTTGGACACATTAAAGCTTTAACCTCCTATTTTAAAAACAGAATCCAAGATTCCAATAGATAACCCAGGCTCTCTCTTGCCAGTACATTCCAGTCTCCACAGGTTCACAGAATTTTTAGTCACCTGGGAATAATCAGATCCAGATGAGGTTTTTATTTATTTTCTTTTGTTTTAAGTAAGGACACTGAAAGTTCACTTATCTAGTATAGGGTTTTGTTTCACATCTGCAAGAGATCAAAGTTAGTATGGGAAGTATCTCCGGCATGGGTAAGTTGTGAAATCAAAAGAACTGCATGTGCCAGTAGAGTTTAGCTTTTGGATAAAGTCTCATGAGCAAAAACTGAAGATAGGGTAAACATATTATATATCAATAATAAAAAGTGCCAATCAACACAACATAAAAGGGGATTACTCTATAGAAATCAAACTTCATGTGGTAAAAGAAATGCTAAAATTATTAGCAAAAATTGCCAAGAGTACTATTCAAAGTAATATCATTTCTCTCTTGACAGTCTTCTCTCCAAAATGAACTCAACGATGCAGATGCTAGCAAAGAAAAAATGAACACTTTTTTAAAAATCATGCTTTAAGTTCTGGGATACATGTGCAGAACGTGCAGGTCTGTTACACAGGTATACACGTGCCATGGTGGTTTGCTGCACCCATCAACCCATCATCTACATTAGGTATTTCTCCAAATGCTATCCCTCCCGTAGCCCCCTCCCCACCGACAGGCCCCTGTGTGTGATGTTCCCCTCCCTATGTCCATGTGTTCTCATTGATGAACACATTTTTAATACTATTGCCAAAGGAAAAATTTCTCTAACTTAAGCTTCGTATTACCAAAATTTGTTTAGCTATTTTTAGGACTTTTCCTCCTATTGGAAATTTGATAAGCATGAAGAAAAAGCTTAATGGAAGAAACAAATCCGAGGAGAGAGTTTATGGAAAATGGAGAAAGGACAATGAGAACCGAGAAAGATTGAATAAGAGAGAGTAAAGAACAAGATGGTGACATAGACTACTTATTCATTCTTTCTTTTTTCCTTTCTGCAGCAAGTATTTGTTAAGCTTTGCTAAGTGCCAGGTATTCTTCTAGGCACTGGAGATATAGCAGGGAACAAAACAAAGAACTTTCCTTTGTAAGATTTATATTTTAGTGTAGGGGCTGGCCAACTTTTTCTATAACAAGCCAAATAGTAAGTATTTTAGTCTTTGAGGGCCATGCAGTCCCCATTAGGACGTCTGAACTCTGCCATTGTAATGCAAAAGTTGTCACAGAAAGACAAACATGTGGCCATGACTGTGTTCCAATAAAACTTTATTTACTGAAACACATGACAGGCCAATTTGTCCTGCAAGCCATAGTTTGTGGAGCGCAAAGGAAAGAAGGAAGTCCAGGATGACTTCAAAGATTCTTGCTTAAGCAACTTAGTGACCATGACAATAAACGGTTTCCATGGATCAGTAGAGAGAAACTGAAGAAAGCAAGTGTAGACAAATGTTTATGTTAAAAGGGAGCAAAGAAAAGGACCACAGAAGGTGTTTTATTGTGCTTGTCTCTATTTGCAAGGTATTTTGCTTTTGTTTGATGTGAGAAAAAAAGCATAGCATGTTTCTATGATGATGGAAAAACTCCAGTAGAAAACAGGGCTGGGTGCAGTGGTTCATGCCTGTAATCCTAACACTTTGGGAGGACGAGGCAGGCGGATCACCTGAGGTCAGGAGTTCAAGACCAGCCTGGCTAACATGGTGAAATCCCTGTCTCTACTACTAAAAATACACAAATTAGCCCGGCATGGTGGTGGGCGCCTGTAGTCTCAGCTACTCGGGGGTTTGAGACAGGAGAATCACTTACCCAGCAGGCGGAGGTTGCAGCCAGGGCTACACAGCGAGACTCCATCAGGAAGAAAGAAAGAAAAGAAAGAAAGAGAAAGAAAGAAAGAGAGAGAGAGGAAAGAAAGAAAGAAAGAAAGAAAAAGAAAAGAAAGAAAAAAGAAGAAGGAAGGAAGGAAGGAAGGAAGGAAGGAAGGAAAAAACAATAGCAATGGAGAAAAAGAGAGGATAACTGCAGGAAGAAAGTCCATGGACCTACAGCAGTGGCTCACACCTATAATCCTGGCGCTTTGGAAGGCCTAGGTGGCCAGACTTCTTGAACCCAGGAGTTTGAGACCAGCCTGGGCAACATAGGGAGACCCCATCTCTACAAAAAATACAAAAATTAGCCAGGCATGGTGGCACATGCCTGTAGTCCCAGCTACTTAGGGGGCTGAGGTGGGAGGATCACTTGAGCCCAGGAGATAGTGGCTGCAGTGAGCCGTAATTGTGCCATTTCATTCCTGCCTGGGTGACAGAGTGAGACCCTGTCTCAAAAAAAAAGAAAAAAAAATGGACAATTCACCTCTTGTAATAGGAAAGAGGGCAAAACATAAAGTTACAGATGCAAGTTAGTTGTCATGTATGGTTGGGGGAATGTGGATTGCTGACGGGAAGTGATGAAGAGACAGAATTAAACTGACTACAGTTACCCTCTTGGTCTTTTTCTGTTTTCTACTCTCTGAAGACAATAAATATAATACCTATCATGGGCAGATAAGAACACCACAGCAGAAAATGATTTTTAGAGGTGGTGAGAGATGTCATTGGAATGGGGGTGGGAGTACATTCCAAGAGTGACTAGTAGAGGGAGCAACCACTTTGACGAATATCATACGACCTGAGCATAAGAACGAAAATCACATTGCTGGACTGAGGGCCTGTATTCTGATGTGCAATGGCTGTCATTATGTAAGGAAAGTAGGAAGTGATCAGAAGAATTTAGAAAATCTTATTAAAAGTTGAAATTATATTTAATAAGCAATATTGCTGATCCATGGGGTCCCTGTAAGGTTCTGTGAAGGGGAAGCGAAAGAAGATACTTAAGAAAGATAAAGCTTCCTATTAGTATTGGCTGTATTAAGAGACACCAACAAAGTGGTCTGTTGTTCCAGTCCAACTGGGGTCATCGCTGGCTTGTCTCAAGAAAGATATCAAAGTATAAGTCAACAAGGCTAATTTTATGTAACAACAGTTCACGGAAAAAAATTGTGATGGAAACAACCACTATACAGAAATTATATGGTAGATAGAATTAGGAATAGACAGAGAAAAACAAAGTTGACAAAAGAATCATCAATGTATAATGTAGAATTAATTTCAAAGCTCTAAAGCCCTGCAAATAAAAACATGTTTCATGAGAAATGAACTCTAGAAATCATTCATGTTCAGACAACAGTGATACCTGTGTGAGTCAGAACTAACCGTGCCTATCCTGAAATACTACATTATACCAAGTGAATAGGTAATGGTTGTAAGCTATGTTTCGAAATAAGAGGGCAGTGGGGCACATTGTCCCCATTCCTTATACCCACACCTCAACTCATGACTGCCTGAAGTTCAAAGACTTTGTCCTTCAGGAACAATAAACTTTGTTTGTTTTTTGAGATGGAGTCTGGCTCTGCCACCCAGGCTGGAGTGCAGTGGCGCAATCTCGGCTCACTGCAACCTCCGCCTCCCAGGTTCAAGCGATTCTCCTGCCTCAGCCTCCTGAGTAGCTGGGGTTACAGGCGCCCATCACCATGCCCATTTAATTTTTACAATAAACTCTTAGGGCAAAATTTGTTCAAAGAAATTAGCAATCAACATGTAATCTTCGCTTTTAGATTTAACATCTCAAAATAAAACTCTGAGGCTTATATGCCAACCATCAAAACAAATCCTCATTCAAGTTGATGTATCTCAGAGCAGAGTGGTGGTCACACTCAAGGGCAAACCCATCTGGCCTTCACAAAAAGCCCATAGTTTTGAAAAGGCATCCATAAAGAAGGGGCAGATGGAGCTGCCAGCGCACACCACACTTGTATCCAGGAAGTTCCTTGCTCTCTTTTTGGCTGAGTAAATGACTCACTGTTGTAATCTTGAGTAAGTCACTTAAATTCCAAGCATTCAACTTCCTTCCATCCACTAACAATGACCTAATACTAAACATGCTTGAAAAATGATGTAAGACCATTTCCTCTCCATTACCAGCAGCTAAGAGTAACAGATGACTAAGGAAAAAAAAAAAAAAAAAAGGAATGATCCATAAAGCAAAAGTAATTCACCCTTTATTATAAAACCACTCCCACTAAGTTAGGAGTATTTTTCCTAGGAATGTTTTTGAGCTATTTCAACATGGGTACTGGGATAGCTAATTCAAGAGCTAGGGTTCAACTTTTTCCACAAAAACAGATTTTCAAACTATGATCTGTTGTCTAGGTGAGAACGAGTGTGCCAGTGTCTTTTAAAAAGTGTTTTATACTGTGTGTCCATGAACTTGTATTCTAATCTTCTAGTTTAATTAAAAAATGCTCACCAAATATAATAAAAGTTTATAGCTTTAGTTCAGAAGCAAATAGTAATTAGAAAGAATGAAGGCTTTAGCCAGTTCACTTTTGTACAATATAAAATGCAGATTAAAAATTTTTTTTTCAAAAAAACCCACAAAGGAAAAACTATAATATGGGGGTTAGGTATGTAGATTTAGCCAACACACCTAGCTTCAAATCTTGGGTCTGTTTACTAGCTCTAGGTTGAGGGAAAGCTTCTTAATTGCTCTAAGTTTTAGACTTTTCATTTGCAAAATGTGGATAGTAATGCCTGATCCATGCATATTGCTGTGAACATTAAGCAAGAAAAAATATACATATAAAAGTTATGCATAAGGTATATATGTAGCAATTAATGCAGTCTGATGCATAATTAATAATTGGGTTTTATAAGTGAGGAAAAAGTTGACCTGTGTAATACAGTAGTTTAATTTTATTCATTTAGTTTTCAGCTATTCAGAGCCTTTATTAAATTCTTCTTTAGAAAGAAGTAATTTCTCAAATTCTTCAAAATCATCCACCAGGTTTAGAGCAGATATTACACACAATGTTTTGCTTCTCTTTGGTGACCAATGTGACTTCTACAACAAATTCTATTTCCTATCTCTGTGTAATTTCAGATATTTAAGTAATTTAATATTTCAAATATTACTTAAAACTTTCAGTTATTCTTGGGGATTATTTGCATGTCACACATCAACATGTAGATCATTGCTTTGTTAAGTAATATCTTGAAATCTAACTGTTTAGCAAAGTAGAAAGACCATAGGAAAAATAGTAATAAAAAAACAGAGGGAATAATCCTTCCCTTCCACAGCCCTAGAGTATAAATGATTAAGCATCATAATTGCAGGGTTCTTTATGCTTTATACAGTAAAAATAACAGAGAACAAGGGTAACAAACACAGTTCTCTGTGAGCCAGTGGCATGCTTCCCTGCCTACCACATGTCCTAAGCCAAGACTTGAGAAATAGGTGACTTGGCAAAGAAAAAGAAATAGCATATACTCATAGAAAGCCCATAAACCAGAGCAGATATGTAACTTGAAAACCCAAGCAAGGGCCTACTACCCTTTTATTGGTTGTGCCTCTTGCCTCTATTGCCTTGTATTACCTCTGTTGGTAGCGATCAAGGCTGTGAACATGGTAAGGAAAAAAAGAAAGACTGCTAAAACTGGCTTGGCACTGAATCCCGTCACACAGCATTACAGGTCTGTGAGCACACAAGCAGAATTTGACTTGCCCTTTTACATATCTTCACTATAACCTTGTCACTTTCTTAACTGAATTTATGGATCTCAGGTTGGTTTTGTCTTTACTATTCTTTACTGAATATTTACATCAAATGGGTATTTGTTGCTGTCATTATTTTTATTGCTGTTTTGCCAGTTTGTTCAATGAAAATGGCCATAGCCAAATGGCCAAGAATAACTACGCAGAAATATTGCTTGTCATAAATTATATATCCTAATAATATGATAATGATATGCAACTGTTGAGTGCATTATATAACCTCTTATAAATGAATTTCTTCACTTTCAATTTGAATAGAGTTAAAAACCTATCAATTACAAAGTTGTTATGAAGAAGATAATCAGAATTACCCAGCTTGAAGAAAGTCATTTAATTCAGTGTCTTATTTCTATGCAAAAAGCCTCACAACTTATTAAAGACAAAGTTTATATTAAATTACATATAATATACACATTGCACATATATAAACACACAAATACTTTTGCAGTGGAAATCTACTCTTAAATACTGTTATTTAGGAATAAAGAGTTAAGGTCAAGGATTCTATAATATTGAAATAACCAAGATGTTCTATCAAACAACTAGATGAATTAGAGAAAGATTTTGAAAGAGGTTGGAATAGATTATGCAATAGTAGCTTATGTGTGTATTCAGAAAAATGAAAAACCATTTCCTGTCATTCAGGAAGAAGGGGTCATCTTATTCTAGTGCATAAAGTGAGCAAAGGATGTAGTTAAACCAAAGTGAACTGGCTATATTTCTAAAATTAGCTCTTCTATGAGACCATCAAAATCCAAGTTTGAAAAAAATCCTTCATATTTTCACTTATTTTGCTTTGATTACTCAAAGAAAGAAAAGCTGGTATCTGAGATCTAAAAGCAGATAAAAAACAAATTCCAAATGTTCAAATCTGAGCAACTTAATTCCAAACTTAGCTAATCCTGAGTCTACCTGGACGTTTGCCCTTTTTAATTTTATTTTTTTTAACCAGAAATACTGGTCTAGAATAATCAGGAAGCATAAATCATGAGAGCCAAGAAGGAAAGCCAGAAATTTGCAGCTGGCACAACTGATCTGGTCTTGTCAGTATAAATGACCATGACATGTTGATTCCAGTAGGACCTGAGGCCCCCAGAGTAGAGGTGTGATGGAAATTGTGCTTTGGTGGAAATAGCATGGAAATTCAGGTAAGAGAATTCACTTGAATTCAGTTTCTGCCTCTTTCCAGTTGTGTTAGTCATGACTCCTGAAGGAAGTTGCAGAAATCCAACCAGAACTAGCCTAGGCAAAGGAAAATGAGACATTTATTGGCTCAGGAAAGCAAACTGGCAGAAGGACAAAAATACAGTTGTCACCAAGGACAACTGGCCCCGGGGTAGGAATGCTGCCGGGTTCCTCTCTTTCATTGCCATTTTTGTCCGTATGTCAGCTTCCTTCTCTAGGACCAGAGTTCTCAAGGTACCTATCACAACAACTTTCAGTGGCCCCTGCCTCCCCTGTGAACAACTTCCCAACCAGCAAAGAGGAGTCTCTCCCTACATCAAAGTCCTCCATCCTTCTTCTCCTCCTAGTGAAAACATGAGGAAAGATTCCAAATGACTAGACTCTCCTCTTGCATTCAAGTCCTGGGTCAGGAGGGTTGCTGTAATTAGTCCAGTTTCTGTCAGATGGCCACTCTGAGGTCAGTCAGTGTAGCCCAGGAGATTAAGGTCACATAACGTGAGGCGGTTTCCAATCAGTCCAAATGCTGGAGGTTGGGACTGGGGAGCAGTTTCCTACAACAAAGGGGTTAGCACAGATAATATTTCTGTGAGCAAGGCAGCCCTGGTGATTTGACTCTGCTATAGTAGCTGCTGGCCTGAGGCCAAGTTACTTTAACCTCCTTAGTTTCCTAAATTATACAATTGGTAAATTATAATATTTAACTCAGAATTGTGAGGAGTTATTAAATTAATACATGATAAAGTACCTTAAAAACACAAAATACTTACAAATGAATACATTTTCAGTTTTTTCCTCAGATTAGATTCAGATATATTTCTGGAATCTGGTGTGAGCCAGTGAAGAACTGCCTTTCCCTCAGCCTCATTTTAAGCATTAGATGCTGGCCAGTGAATTTATCAGTTAATAATTCTTTGGGAAAAGTTCTAATAATTAGCAGGTTATTTGTAGCAAGTATACCAGATCAAATGTAAAACGATATGTTAGCATAGATAATTAGGTCTAACAATTTAAAATATCAAGCATAAAAGAGCAAGAGTTTATTCTATCTCATCAGAAAAACAGCCATTTCTACTCCATAATGTGATATCTAAATTATGAACTACTCCAAAGAAATCTGTTTTCCAGAGAATGTAGCTGAATGCTTATCTAGAATAGGAAAGTAAATTTTACTTTGTGTTCCTTACTCGAAGCATTCTCAGTCCTTTCCTTAATACTGATTTACATATGTGGGAGGCTGGCAACACAAATTCCATGCTGTTGAAAAGGAAACGAAGGTGGAAATATTTAGCAGCTCACCTGCAGTGGTTAGTGGCATCACTCAAGTAATGACACCAAGTGAAAAATCCTTCTCTTCCATCCCCAAATTCAGGACTTTCACTGTTTCTTGAATTAATTGACTGTTCTTAATTCCATAGCATTCGACTTTGGAATTGAAATATGTGGTATTTGATGCAGTTCATAAAGCAGGCAGGTAGCTCTCCGTGTGTGTAAGGCCTCCTTAAACTACTAGCTTCTATTGTATTTCCCTGCCTCAAGCAACTTTTCTCTGGTGAGAGAAGGTCGGGGTTGACACTGAATTTCTCAGTGTCAATCCCACCTACTTTATCCCACCTGAAGCTATTCTTAAGAAAATAAAGCAACCCTGCCTCATCCTTGGCACACTAAACACAAACTCCAATCTCATCTCCTCTGGGATGGCCTCTATGAACTCTCAAGCCTGGTCAGATGATCCTCCTTTGGGTCTCAAAGTACACTGGGCTTGTCCCTTGTCTATTTTCTTCAGCATGTATGTATCTTCAGTGCCTAACAATGTGTGCGTACTATTTATTAATCAACAAATATTTATTGGGCATCCACAATATATCAGGCTTTATTCTAGTAGTTGTAGAAGTTGATACTTGAAACGTGAATCAATGAATAAGATTCCCAATTCCATCTGCAGATGGGATTAGGAACCAGTCATATACCATAAGTTTGGGCTCTCCCAGGCCCATCAGGTTATAATAGTTTCATTAACCTCCACTATTCTTGTCCAGCCATTATAACTGGGCCTTTCTGAAATTTTCTACTAGTTCTTTAAGCGTTTGTTTACAGCTGGAATTCTGCACCCTGATCCACTTGGCAAGAAAAGAGCTTTTGCTTATTTCTTGATAGTCTCCTTCTCCTAGGGGCTGTGTCTAGCATAAGTGTTATGAGCCACCTGAACCATGATGCCTCTACCCATTGAACATCAACACAGCCCCACCCATTGTCTACAGTGGCCATTTCAATGTCCATTATTCCTAAACCTCCTGGGTCACCACTGCCACCTCTCTCTCAAGAGATGATCTCAACTTCCATCATATAGAATAAATAGAAGACATTAGGTACAAACATCCTCAAATTTATATCTGTACATCTTCAAAATTATCTGCCCCTATACCTATTGTGTCCTTATTTCCTATTTTCATTATGGAAAATGTCTCTCCTCTGCTGGAAAAAAATTAAGCTCCCAACCTTAGTTCTGGATCCCATTCCCTCCCTCTGTCTCTGGCTTTGAAACACAACTGTTATTTGAATGTATAAGTTCCTTATAAATCAGACTTATTAACTTTTCATATAGTACCTAAAAATTCTCTGTAGTAGTTGAGAAGGTAACAAAGCAATGTTCCCAGTAAAGGTTTTTATAAACCATAGTTTCTCCACCTCAGCACCATTGACATTTTGTATGGGATAATGGGGAAGCCAGGGTGGGTTGTGGGGAGCTGTCCTGTGCATGTAGCATCTCTAGTCTCTATTCACTAGATGCCAGTAGCACCATACTCCTCAGGTTGTAACAACCAAAAATGTCTCCAGACATTGTCAAATGTCCGTTGGGGGGCAAAATTACTCCTGATTGACTGAGAACCACTATTATAAGCAATTAGAAAGTAAAATGTAGGATTTGAGAGCAAGATCAGAGGCTTTAGGTATCTGGATACAGAATCAACCTGAATTGTGTTTTTGAGTTTGAATGCCATTAACAATAAAACTTTAAGCGTCAAAAATATACTACATGGTGAAATTGTGGTAAAGAATCAAATGATTAAAAATTTAGCTAGGGGTCTAAGATAAAGTTATGAGCGCTAATGAAATAGCAGATTGAGCATAGAAAGACCTTCATTTTGAAAGATAACATAATGACCAAGAGTTTGATCTTCTCTATTTGTTCTTTGTATAGGAAGGTTTATTGTAAGAAAAGGGACATTACACAAAGCTGTGAAGTGATCCAATCTTTCACAAAATTCTCCAGATGAATGCCTATAAATATCCTCCTAAAAACATTTATGAATTCCATATTCCTGATAACAACTGTTACCTCCTACTCTGATTTGTAGAAAATTAAGGCACAGAATAAGAAGACAGGAACTTTCAAATAGTATAATAAAATAGAGTATGTTTCTTATAATTTAAAATGGTTCATTACTGTGTTGCCCCGCTTACTTCATTTACTCGTACTTGCTTTGTATACTAATCAATAGGTTAAATATGTTGTTAGTGGTCACTCCTACTAAAAGTTAGGCTAAGGGCCATTAAAAATACATATAAAATAGCCCTTATACTAATCTTACTTCCATGAAAAAGTTCCATTTCATGTTTAACACGTCAACTCATTAATTTTTTCCAGAAATGGAAACAACTTGATAATAACAGAATATGTTGTGGTTAAGAGTGAGGGATAGAGTCAAACTGTGGGGGTTTGAATGCCAGACTCCCTCTCCTTGCTGTGTGACCTTGGGAAAGTCACTTACCTTCTCTGTGCCTACACCACACAATTAGAAGAAAGAAAGCATGTGGAAAGCATAGTGTCCAGCATGTCCATAACTATCACCATCATCATCATCATTATCATCATCATAAATAACCAACCCTACCCACTAGCCACTGCATAGAGGCTAAGCAACATACCAGTCAAGGACAGGGTTTCTGGATCTAGCCAGAGCTTACCACTGAGAATGATGACCAATAAATATCAGCTTCCTTCCAGATGCGCATCTGAGGCTCATTATTATCTGCTTCTGGCATGGTTTTAAAAGTCTCTCAGGAGCTTGCTCATAGTTGATTACTATACCCATTGTCAAAAAAGGAATTATCCAGAAATTAGCACATTCTTCTTCAAATAATATGATCTCGGTTTTTTTTTTTTTTTTGAGACGGAGTCTTGCTCTGTCGCCCAGGCTGGAGTGCAGTGGCGCGATCTCAGCTCACTGCAAGCTCCGCCTTCCGGGTTCACGCCATTCTCCTGCCTCAGCCTCCTGAGTAGCTGGGACTACAGGCGCCCGCCACCACAACCTGCTAATTTTTTTTTTTTTTTTTTTTTTGTATTTTTAGTAGAGACGGGGTTTCACTGTGTTAGCCAGGATGGTCTCAATCTCCTGACCTCGTGATCCACCCGCCTCAGCCTCCCAAAGTGCTGGGATTACAGGCGTGAGCCACCGCGCCCGGCCTTTGATCTCATTTTTTAATTAAAAAAGTAATATATAAAAAAATGTACATTGTAAAAAGAGGTAAAGAAAAATATATGGAAATAGTGATCTCATTAATTCATTTTACACTGATTGGATATCTACTATATACAAGGAGGGATTTTGTTAGGCATTAGAAAAAAAAGAAAAAGATGAATATAATACAGTACTGATTATCAAGCAGTAGAGACATAAAACATATATTAGATACCAAATTCCACATCAGAACTATGAATTAAGAGCTATAAAAACACAGAGAAGAAAGAGAAAATTAAATAAAATATGGGAAAATGGAGAATTTCCTTGGTTTTAAGGAAGACATACATAGGACTACTAATGGGAGGATATGGATTAGGAAGATTGAGTTTCCCATCACACTCAGCTAAAAGTCCTCTTCTCTCCCCCTCCTTAACAACCACAATTTTTGTATAGGAGATATAGTAAATATCAAAGAAAGCCATTAGAATAACCAAAAAATTTACAAAAGGCAGCATGCTGAGAAGCACATGTGAAAAAGAGTATTGGCCCATTCACTTTACAAAGTGAAGGATTTTACAGGGTGATTATGTACATGGGACCATAACACCAACCAGAAAATCCACTGTCACCTTCATGCTGCAGTGCTCACCTCTTACCACATGAATGTATGTGGTCCCAAACTCAAGGCCCAAACTTTATTTTCTATAAGACCATTGAGGTTCTCATTATGCTTGGAATAGCTCCAAGACAATTAAGGTAAAAAATAAATAGACCAAGTTTATTTAATTTCATGAACCAACCTTCCCTTCATTTTGTGGTCTGCTTCACTGTAGGCAAAATTCAACTCAAGAATAAAGAGCAGCAAATGTTTTCACAGTGTGTCTACCCCTGGTTGCCAGCCAGAGCCATGTTTTCAAGCCCTGTGAGAGTGTAATGATTTGACTTTCTTCAGAAAGAGAAAATCAGCAAAATAGTTCTAGTTTTGTATCTACTCTCCAATCCCCACCTTCACTTATTTGCCTTTCTGTATATCTCATTTATGCATTTTCTCCAATGCTTATTTTTCAGATTTCTGAAACAACCTCGAACATATCTATTGTCCTCTCATTCAGAGTAACCTATGGAAAAGCACCATGCCTAGAGGGAACGTGGCCCACTGAACCTAAATAGCAACTTGGAAAGCCTGGTTCTGGAATAGAGTAAATCTAGAATTTGATTAATACACCATGTGCAGCAGAGCAAAGTGATGAACTTCTAAAAGATATTGTGAATTTGGAAAAAACAAAGCAGAAGGGATAAATTGTCCTAGTTTATGATATTATCACAAGTAGTTATAGTATTATGAAAATTAAAACTAGTCTCATTGAATAATAACAGATACAAACAACTAGGGGTCAGTTTCTGGAATGGCCCCTAATAAAATCAAACACAATTTTCTATTCTTCTCTGAATTACATTTAAATTTATTCAAGAAAATTAACAACAACAGTAACAGGTGAATGAAGAGAAGAGTCTAATTTCCAAAATATTCATTTTGAAGAACTGCAGTTTCAGAAACTGATCTGGTAAGACTGGATCTTTTAGTTCCCACCTAAAAATAAAATCAAATGATCCAACAACTCCTCTCTCAAAAGTCAGGTTTGGGATCATATACAACACGAATAGTAAGTGTCCACCTTAGTTTGCACTTTTCCATGATTCAGTAAAAACTCTTTTTTAAAAATGTCACATTTCGTTTCTTGCCTCCTCTACCCTGTGAAGTCACTGTAGAGTTACTATTTATAGAAGTAGGAAGATGGTCTTATGGAAAGAACACTGGACAGATCTAGATTTTTATCCCGACTTTACTCTGCAAACTTAAACTAGTCATTTAATCTTGTTGGATCTAATTTTCTCATTTTAAAATAGGGACAAAAGGATTTTTCCTTGCTTTACTTGTAAGATTTTCATGAGTATCAAATGAGATAACATATATAAAGTGCTTTTAAAAAGTATAATGTTTTTGTACACTCTTTACTAAAGATATGTAATGAGGCACTTACTATATTTTATTCATATTTTTAAGCTATTTTAAAACACATACATATGCTTAATTATCACAATATACTATTTTATCAATTCTTTTAAAGTAACCAGCATACACTAAAGCAGGTTAAGCTCATGGACTTTTGAGTCAAACTGCTGCTCACTAGGGCAAACCTCTTAGTCTACTTCTCAGTTTCTTAATCCATAAAAGGGTATATAATACTAGTACCTCCTGTTAGGACTAATCAGACTGTTGTGCATATTAAATACATTAAAATCTGTAAGGTACCTGGAACAAGGACTGTTGTACAGTAAATACTGAAAAATTAGTTTTTCTAAGAATAATAAGAATCTGAAAAGATATGTGAATCAGCTGGCATCTTTATCACCAGAGAAGTTAGATTTACATATCAGATCATGTGATACATTTACTCTCTTGGTGGGGACAGTGGGGGGGATGTAGTCACCTGTTTCTCTTAAATCCACTTATATATTCTATCCAAAAAGAAAAGATCACAAAAACCTGGAAATCCTAACTACCTTTTTTTTTTTTTGCAATTGTTCTCAAGAAAGAAAAAGGATATAAACAATATGACTCACTAGCAAGTGAGAGGATGTAGCCAAACTCCATATTCCAGGCTTCCACTTCCTGTAGGTGGTTAACTTTTTGATTTCACAATGCTTAGTCATAAGAAAATGGAAGCAGTGGTTAAAGACATTAAATGAGAATGTGTCCTTATAGTTCCGAGTCCAGAGATCCAAAATAATTTATTATGCCTGGAAAAGAGCAAAATAGCCTCATGGACACAATAGAGCCCTGTCTTAAGAAACATCTTAGGTTTGCTCTTTATCTTATCAACCTGTGTTTCAACAACTGTCAGCTAAATTCTGAAGACATGACTGGGATATTAGTTATGCTTCTTATTGAAAACTCTAATTGTTTTGCACCATTTTTATCCCTGTATCAAAACACAGTAAAAAGTTACCTTCTCTATGATAACTAAGCAACAAAGACATTTTTTTTCTTCTTAAGGGTTTCATGAAGTTACATTTTTTATCTTTTAAGACTAAAATCCTTTCATTTTTCCTAAATAATCCAAGTAATAACTAACACTAATTACTCTCTGGGTATTACTTTTAGTGTCCTTCATAAACTATCTCATTTAATCCTCACAACAACCTTATGGGTCAAGAACTGATATTAATTCTATTATACAGATGAGAAAACTGAGAATCATACATGTTAAATAATTTGCTCGTGGGGATGCACTCAGCAAATGTGAAAGCTGGGATTTGAGCCCAGGTAATCTAGATTAAGAGTTCATGCCGATGTATACATGAGTATGAACCTCATGAAAGAGATAAAGAGCTAAAAAAAATCAATAAGGCTTGGTGACTGCTTAGGTGTGGTTGGAGAGGTAGCTATGAAACATTCAAATAAAAGATGAAGAATAAGGGAAAGTTTGGAAAAGAGTGAAATAATCAGTTTGACCTTGAACATGTAATAGATTATTGAACAGCTATGTAACAGAGTGACTAAATCAAGAACTATTAATCTGTCTCCTAGCTAGGGTCCTGGAGGAAAAATCATATAAATTTTTTAATTATAAAAATTTAAAAATATATTCTATTTATTTAAAGACACTTTTAAAAAGTAATAATGTCTAATAAAGAAAAGCAAAATTATTTATTTCTTCCACAAAGAGAACACCATTATGTAAAAAATATTTCTTGTATTCATACATATGAATGCGTACACACTCACACACACACTACATAATTGTATTCATCTTAGGAAGTTCGTGATTTGTTTTTCTTATTTTCTAGTAGCTAGCATAGGGCTCAGTATGTATGAAACAGTAACAAATATTTGTTGAGTCAATGAATGATCCCAAATCTATCCCCTTTTCCTCCATTTCCCCAGCTACCATGTTAAAATCATTCTTCCATGCTATTCTAATAATCTTCAGGTGGTCCCATTGCCTCTAGTTTCATTTCCCTTGAATTCATTCCCTGAATTGCTGTCACAGTTTTATTATTATTATTATTATTATTATTATTATTATTATTATTTCGAGATGGAGTCTCGCTCTGTCGCCCAGGCAGGAGTGCAGTGGCATGATCTCCGCTCACTGCAAGCTCGGTCTCCCGGGTTCACGCCATTCTCCTGCCTCAGCCTCCCGAGTAGCTGGGACTACAGGCGCCCGCCACCATGCCAGGCTAATTTTTTGTATTTTTAGTAGAGACGGGATTTCACCGTGTTAGCCAGGATGGTCTCGATCTCCCGACCTCGTGATCCGCCCGCCTCGGCCTCCCAAAGTGCTGGGATTACAGGAGTGAGCCACCGCGCCTGGCCCACAGTTATATTATAAAATGAAAATCTTCCTACATTTTAATCATGAATCTTTGATGGCTTTTATTGCCTATGAAGTAAAATGCAATTCCTCACCACTAAAGAGTTTTTCCAATTCAGTCCTAATCTGCTTTTCAGACCCGCCTTCTGTGATTCCTATCTCCACCCTCATCCTGTATCAGGCATCAACCTAGTCACATTAGACCACTTACAGCTCTCAAAATATGCCACGGAGCCTCACTCTTGCACCTCTACTCATGCCCCTCCTTCGGACTGAAATATCCTGTCCCAGTCTTCCCCATCAGCCAATTATTTGATTCATCCTTCAAAGACAAACTAAACAAAAACAAAAACTCTTCTGTAGTGTCTTCTTCAAACCCTTTCCCTATTTTCCAGACAAATTAATTGCTCTTTCTTGCATTTCCAGAGAAATAGTCCCTACAGTTACAACTACAGTTTTGTAAAACTGCAGATCCCCTGACCTCTTGCTCATAGAGTTCAGATTCAGTAGGACTCGGGTGGAGACAGAAATCTGCTTTTTAAGCAGCACACAACATCCCAGCCTAAGCAATGCTACTTCAGAGTCAGACTGAACTCTGGGTTGCTGAGCATTAAGCATTCTCCTTAAAGCCTGACTCAGAATCATGCTAGTAACAATCAGAAGTAGAGCATGTTGGGCTCCATACTTTCAGGTATTAGCAAAGCCAATCATTGTTTTTGATATGTTCTATAGGTATGCGTCCTGGGGAAGTAAAATCAAGCTCTGCTTCTTCACGTTGTTCAAACTAGCAGGGAAACAGAGGGATGGAAAACATAAAGCAAGACAAAAGCACACTGTTAAATATAAACAAAAAAAGAAAGGAAAGGACATGTGGCACGTAAGTTGACCTCTAAGTTGCCTCTAGAATATTGCGCTCATGGAAAACAAGTGAGGAGGTAAACTAACACAATGGAAGTAGTTATGAACAAATATAATTTGGAGCCATAAAGGGCCTTGGCTGGTCCAAATCATCACAACTGTTTTCCTAGAATGGCGTCAGTAGTTCTAACCAAGTCATTTTGAACCAAATTCTTAAGATTTTTCCCATTAACAAAGATATGTGACTCCTTTTGAAGATTTCAGTTCAAAGCAACTCTAAAATCCATCTGCTTCTCTCTTGGATACAATATGCTCATTCAATGAATAAGTGCTCAGAGAAGAAAAGTGCATTAATAGAACCTTTAGAATCAACAGCTTTAGAGACAGAAAGACTGTTAAAAGATCTGCTAGACCATTCTTCTTAATCTTTTTTATAAGAGTACATGTGGAAAATGATATTAGTATGGCATATTGGGGTAATGACATGAGACTGCTAGAAACTCAAAAAAGTGACTAGCAGGAGCTCAAGTAGTCCCAGACAACACCTAGGGATCAAAAAGATTAATACATCCTAGAACATCTATAACACATATTACTTGGGAAGATATAATTGATAAACTAATGCAATTCAAGATGAGAAAAATCAAGCCCTACAGAGTGGCATGACACCCCAGAGGCTAACAGCGTCACTTAGTCGAAGAGCTAGCTTTGGGTTTTCACGTGCCTCATAACAGTGATGCCAATCAATCTGCCATTGAAAGTTCATCCATTCTGACAATTGTTGGAGTCATTTCAAGAGATCCACAATTCATTAAGGCATTCAGCATTGGTAACAAACTGAAAAAAATGGTATCTCCTACAAATATCTGTACCATTTTCCAACTGTATTTAAATGCAAGTTGGAAAAATAAAAGAAAAATTCATGCCTTAGGTCATTGAAAAACAGTTAGATAAAATATTAAAAGCTCTTTTAAAATGAATGGAAGAGGCTCTCAGGAATTAAGTAAGAATCTAAATTTAGGGAAATAAGTGAGCACTGCAGCAACTGGGTTCCCTGGGAGTACCTACACATCCAGGCTGCCGGGAACTTTGCATTTTCAGAGAGCAGAGAGTTTCATTAGTGACCACCAGCACAGAAGCCATGCGCAGGAACGTCAGCACATGGAAAAGAGTTCACTAGAACAACATAAGTAAACAAATGACCCCTCACACAGGAAGGCAGCAAGCAAAAGTGTCTGGCAGAGATTTGACTGTGGAAGAAAAGACTCTCCTGAGAATCTGTACCACTGGAAAGTCCAGACATGAATTTAGGATCAAAATTTGCACTGTTTACATGGTAAGGAAAATTACAAGCTGAAAGTTTTCCTTTCTGGACTCATTTTAAACTAGTTCCAGACCTGTAATGTCTGCAGACATGTGGCAAAAAGAAACACAGATTTTCCCTAGAGAAATGAATCCACAACCTTGGTATTTATTAGAAAAGTGCAAAGGATTGTGTTTTATTGCGAATACAACTTCAGAATCAATTTTTAAAAATCACAAAATACATTTGAACTAAGCCATTGCATGCAAGTGTCACAGAAATAATAAACAACAGAAACTTGAATATTGGAAATGTACAAATATAGGGAATATATTATAAATTTTTTAGAAAAAGTATGTGTTTAAGGAAAAAAATTTTTTAAACAGGAAAGAGGTAAAAATATGACTAATCACCAAGAAATCAGGCAGAATTTGAGGGCAAAGTTCTCCTAGAAGTAAAAAGTACAATAATTAAAAGTAAAAATTCAATGTAAAGGTTAAATAACTTAGATACAACGGAGTAGAGAATTAATGAAATGGAATGTTCTTCTGCAAAAGAAGAAAAAGAATAAAGCAATAGAGATAAAAAGATGCAAAATATTTTAAAAGAGTTGAAGACACAAGAAGAATAGAGTGAGAAAGTCCAAAATATCTAATCAAAGTTTCAGAAGGAGAACCAGGCAAATTTAACCAAAAAAAAAAAGTAATATGACCATAATTAATATCAGTCAAAATATTCTTTAAAGGAAAAAAATACTAATAAGAGAACTCTATAAAAATAAAGAATATAATAAAAAGAGATCACATTTGTAAATTTACATTGTTAATATCATAGCCTCAAAATAAATTGCATATAAATTTTAAAACCTATGGAGAAATTGACAAATCCACCAACACTGTGGGAAATTTTTAATACATATCTCTTAGTTATTAATGCATAAAGTAGGTAAGGAAAACCAATAGGATGCAAATAATTTGAACAATAAAATCAACAACTTTGATTTAGTTGATATACATATACAGACACTTGCATTTAGTAATTGGAAAATATATATTATTTTCCAACACACACAAAAAAACACTTGCAAAAATGGGCTGTGTCTTAAATTTTTCAAAGAACTGGTATCATACAGAACACATGTTATGACCATAATGTAGTTACATTAGAAAATGTGGCAGGGATTCTGATTCTCCTTTCTGTGCTAGGTATACAGTTAAATCACATTTTCACCCTCCTTGTATTTATGAGACTTAGCTCTGTCCTTATGAATGTGGGCAGAAGTGAGACATGTACTTGCAGGCCTGACCACAGAATATCCTGTGAAATCTTCCATACTCTTCCTTCCTCTTCATCAAAAGCACACAGGGATACTTGTTGAGAATGTTGGCAATCTCAAAGGGAAGGGACTTGCTTTCTGTGTCATATATAGAAACATTTATGTTGGACTTCGAATGAATAAGAAATAAACTTGTATTGTGTTCAGCCCTCTCAAATTTGTTTGTTTTTTTTTTTTTTTTTTTTTTACAGCTGAGAGCTTATCATGAAAACACATAAATTAAAATAATAGCTAAAAATAATTATTTCTGTTTGCAAATTTTTAAACACAATTCTGGTGATTCAGGAGTTAAAGAGAAAGGTATCATAAAAATTTTAACTACCATAACTAAACAATAAATGAACCCGATGAAAGTTGGAAAAGGAAAATAATATCAAAAAGAACAGAAAGCTATGAAATAAAAAAAAAATGTCAAGTACAGAAGCAATAAAATGAAATGTTGGTATTTGGAAACATTGAGAAACTGAACAAACCTCTGGTAAGATTGAATAAGGGAAAAAGTGATGAAGTAAAAATAAGCTACTAGGAATGAAAAGTGGGAGTACTGCAGGTATAACAGAGATTTTTAAATTAATAAGTGAATACTTTAAAAATTAAAAGATAAGAGAGACACTGATTGCCCTTTGTTCTGGACTGTCTTATCAGGGATGTCTGCATAGTGAACAGCCTTAGACAATATGGTATCCTCCTCTGCAGCAAAGGGCAGTTTAATTTATTGTCTAACATAAAGAAGGTAGTGTCTCTTTCAGAGCAAAAGGCAGGTATGCTTACTGCCCAATATAAACAATTCAGTTTCCCCAAGTTCAGGGTTCTCCTATAACGCAACCCATTACAGTGTACATGCAGGCATCCATCTGAGCCCATCTGCATCACCCCCATGGGACTTAAGAGACAAGAACTGATGCTAATACAAAACTCACGCTGCTTGCTCTTCCTTAAGTAAAGTCCTTTATCTCTGACCCAGGAGTTCATGTCTTCTTCCAGCATCGTGGAACTCCATCCACAGAACTAGCATGTTGGTTTCCTAAGTAGGGTAAAAATTTCAGCATCTTCACAGTTCTTGACCTTGACAACATGATTCCAAAATGTATATGGAAGAGCCAAGATAAACCAAGATCTTCTTATAGAGGAAGAACAAGTGCTAGAAAAGATGGACAATTCAATAATTAAGCTAGGACAAGTGTTATCCATATGAGTATAAAATTAAATTGGATTGATGGGCATGGTGGCTCACGCCTGTAATCCCAGCATTTTGGGAGGCCGAAGTGGGTGGATCACGAGGCCAAGAGATCAAGACCACCCTGGCCAACATGGTGAAACCCGGTCTCTACTAAAAATACAAAAATTAGCTGGGCGTGGTGGTGGGCGCCTGTAGTCCCAGCTACTTGGGAGGCTGAGGCAGGAGAATCTCTTGAATCCGGGAGCTGGAAGTTGCAGTGAGCCAAGATCATGCCATTGCTCTCCAGCCAGCGACAGAAGGAAACTCCATCTTAAAAAAAAAAAAATTAAGTTAAATTGGATTGCTACTTCATACCCCATAAGAAATTAATTTCAGATGGAGTACAGTCTTGAATGTGAAAGAGGAAAACTTTGTAAGTTTTGGAAGACAATAGAATAGAATATGTCTATGACTTCAGGTTAGGAAAGACAGAAAAAGCATCAACCATAAAGTAAAAGATTGATATACTCAAACACATAAAAGGTTAAACTTTTGTTTCACCCAGGGATTTTTTAAGTGTTAAAACAAAGTTGAAAAGGCAAACCAGAATCTGAATGAAGATTTTTGCCACACAAATAGCTAACAAAGGATCAGTAACCAGACTATTTATCAATTCCTTAAAAAATCAAGATGAAGATGGCAAATAACCCAATAGAAAAATAGACAAAAATAGGAACAGATATATTTTGGAAGAGAAAATATGAATGAATGTCCCAATAAACATTGGAAAAGAACATGATGTCATTTTAGTAACCAGAGAGATACAAATGAAACCACAATATACCAGTTTATGCCCACATGGTTGGTAACAACACTAGAGTCTAACCTACTCTCCAGGTGAGAAAATAAATTGGTACAATCATTACTATCTATGATTTTAACTCCCAGGTTAATTCTCTAGAAAAGCTTTTGCACAAGTTTCCAAGAAACATGTACAAGAGTGTTGGTAGCAGCATTGCTTGCAAAGTCAAAGACTAAATGTCTGTCAATAAGATATTGGATTGTTAAATGTGATACCGCATATTCATAGAATGGAGAACTAAACTGTAGTGAAAAATGAGTAAACTACAGCTACATATTGCATGGATGGATTTTAAATTTTTTTTTCAGTGAAAAAAAGTTGCTGAAGAATACTTAAAATATGTATCAGTGGGTATTTCTGGGGAGAGACAAGGAAACAGCAGTAGATGCAATGGGACAGATAATGATCTTCAACAGCATCAATAATATTCTATTTCTTAAGTTGAGCAATGCTTTCAAAAGTATTCATTTTAAAATTATACTTTGTAACTTACATATAACTCTCATATTTTCACAATAAAATGGGAAAAAGAGACCATTAGAAGAGAAAACTATTTCTAAATACATAGGCTATTTACTAAATAAGCAAATTTTTAACTTCTGTAATTGCTTAGTAAACTTGGTAAAGGACAAACTCTTAAGTGAAAAATTCTTCTATTTCTGTTGTCTGAGGGACAGAGTTAAATTTATCTGGGCCTTTCTTCACAGAGAGGGCATTTTCTTTTTTTTCTTTTCTTTTTTTTTGAGACGGAGTCTCGCTCTGTCGCCCAGGCTGGAGTGCAGTGGCGCAATCTTGGCTCACTGGAAACTCCGCCTCCTGGGTTCATGCCATTCTCTTGCCTCAGCCTCCCGAGTAGCTGGGACTAAAGGCGCCCGCCAACACGCCCGGCTATCTTTTTGTATTTTTAGTAGAGACGGGGTTTCACCGTGTTAGCCAGGATGGTCTCCATCTCCTGACCTCGTGATCCGCCCTCCTCGGCCTCCCAAAGTGCTGGGATTACAGGCGTGAGCCACCGCGCCCGGCCACAGAGGGCATTTTCAGTTGCTGTACCTTATTGCAGGCGGGGGCATGCATAAGGAAAGACTTGGCTGTTGGGAGGGGCGTGTCTTACACCTTAGGAAGAATCCTTAGCTTTACTTTCCTGTCTCTCCTGGAGCTCCCTCCTACCCCCTAGCTGAGTAGGCCAGGTTTTGGTGCAAAATCTCCCACGTTGGCAAAGTTCCTGCATATGCTGCGCAGTATGTGCCTTGAATAAAAATCCTGAAGATTAGGTGGTTCAGGCTGCATCATCCCAAAGCAAAGAGCACCTCTTTGAAGCTCACCTGCCCTGAGAGAGGCCTTTTGACTAATGGTTGATGGTATCTGTACTTACTTTACCATAGCTCCAATTACAGGATATTGTAATTATGAGATAACTGATCTGTATTGTTTTCTAAAATTAATCCGTATCCCTGATTTGCAAGAGATCAGAGACTGGATGTTATTCACTTTTGTGTGCCCAGTGTGTATAGTGTCTGGCACAGAGTATGTAAAGGATTTTTGTCTAGAGGAGTTGAGAGACAGTACTTACAGATTTTATACTTCAATCCTAGGTTTCCAGAAAGGTTCCAGAGATTCATGGCTTCTTCGTAAATTTTCTGCACACAGGAAGTAGAATCTGCCTCAGAATCAGCTAAATTTGTTATTCAGGTCTTTCTCTTTCCTTTGTTAATGGCTTCATTCCTAAAACATATTCATTTGTTTTCACAGAAAATACAAACTTCGCACCCAGTGTGCATAAGGTAACAGGCATGCCAGTAGGAATAACAGACATGTCGGCCTTCAAGGAGTTTTAAATTTAATGGAGAAATATTAATTCCCCATTAATATTAATATGAAGTTTAGACCCTCATTTAAAGACCCTCATGTAAAGGGCAGATACTGTAATGCCAGACTGTCTGGGTTTCAGTTGTGGCAACATCGCTCATGAGCTGTGTAACCGAAGGCAAGGAAAATTACTTTGTTTTGTTTGTCTCTGTTTCCTTACCTATACAATGTAGATGATAACAGTGTTTATCTGGAGTGTTGTGAAAACGAAAGAGTCAATGTACAAGAAACACCAAGAAGAGTCCATGACACATCATAAGTGGTATAGAAATCATAGCTGCTACAATGAAGAAAACAGCTTGATGGGAATGGTGATGGTGGTGATGATGGTGGTGGTGATGATGATGCTTCCCTCTATAGATAGTCATCCTTCAATATCCACAGGGATGATTCCAGGACTCCTTCCCCCACTTGTATAATAAATCCATATATGTTCAAGTCTCTTATGGTGTACTATTTGCATATTACCTATGCACATTCTCTTGTATACTTTAAATTATCTCTAGATTACTTATAATACCTAATACAATGTTAATACTTAAAAACAGTTGTTGTATTGGTTTTGTGTTTTTTTAAATTGTTATATTGCCTTTTTTTATTTTTTAAATGTATTTTTGATCCAGGGTTGGTTGTGGATTTGTGGATACTGAACCCACAAATTCAGAGAGCCAACTGCATACATATTTCCCTGTCCTTAGAATCAACTGGGATCTTCTGATTATTTGCACAATAGTCCCAGAGCCCCAGTATTCTAGTCAATAAATTATCAGAGTGAACTGGGGAGATTTTTTATAACATATCCTCACCCACCAATTTGTTCAATATAAATCCACTCGTGGTTTACAGAAATCCCAAACTCAGAATTCCCTTGAGCTGTCTCATCAGTTAGCTAATGGGTCCTTGCACAAAAGGATGAAAAGTAAAAAGGGAAAAACAGGAGATATTAATAACATTTTACAATTGTCATGGTATAAAAATATCATAACATCAAATTTAAGCCAAAAAATAAAACAAAAAGGAAAACAGCAAAAGAGAAAAAGAGGGAAGAAAGTATTAGAGTAATTAATGAAAGTACAAATGCAATACCTACGAGACAGAAGTTTCATGTATAGATAGATTCACAGATTTCATTTGTAAAAGTGCTGGATACAATTGATCCCCCACAAATGTTTTGTGTTAAAACTTGGTTTTAACAGTTTGATTAAAACCAGGAACAGTTTTTAGCCCCGTGATCTTTGCTGCTTATAGTCATAAGGAATTGCAACCTAGCTTGGTACCTAAATAAACTGAAATCCTGATTTAGTAGTATATTCTTTTGTAACAAATGGCTGAGTCTCAGCCATCACAGAAGCTGAGCTTCAGCCAATCTCAGATTGATACCTGATCAGACCATGCACAAATACGGCAAACTGAGAGCTGTAACTAATCTAGCTATTTCTGTACCTCACTTCTTTTTCTCTATCTGTAAATATTGCCTGTCCACATTGTCCAGCAGAGTTCTCTGAACCTCTTCTGGTTCTGAGTGCTTTCCTATTAGAGAATTGTTCTTTGTTCAATTAAACTCTGTTAAATGTAATCTGTCCAAAGTTTTTCTTTTAATAGAATGGACTACTGTATAGTAAATAGGCAAAACTGAAATAATCCTTTTGAAAGAAGACATTTTCCAACAGTCAAATAGCAACACTAAATTCATTCAGGTTCTCAGAGGTACATTTGCAATCAAGTCATTTAGATGCTTTCAAAGGAAAAAAGTGATCTTAAAACTGAGATATTTTAAGAAGAAAAAAAGGACAATTCCTTTGCCTCACTCCGTTTTCTCTAATCCTTATAGAAGCTTGTTTTCTTCCCCACTCCCCCGCCACCCCATGCACCTTATTGCCAAAATGTCAGTGCATACTTATTTGCTAATCATACTCCTTCCTCTTACTAATACCACCCAATTCCTTCCTTTCCCATCTGGCCTTGCTTCTTCAAGAAGAAAAACTTTCTTGAGACACTCCTCCCCCTTTTTAATGTAAATCAATCAAACTTTCCCAGCTTCTTTGAAATCTGCAGTTCTCCTCATTACCCTTATCAGATCAACAAAAACCACAGGCTTTTTTGTCAGCTGCCCAAGGCTCACAAAACTCCAAGCTCTTTAAGAACTGGCAGTCAAAGGGAAAGTTGTGAATATTTAAAATGTTTTCTTTTAATGCAAGTCACATGCTCTTACACAACTGTATTCTCAATTGGACTACGAATTTCTTGAAAACAGGAACCATATTTTCCTCATTTTTATAAATGCCTGCCATAGGTATGCCCTAAAGAGGCCTCTTGAGCCCTAACTGCATGTTCTCCCTACTGCATGTACCATCTATGGGCATTTCAGCATTTTATTTAGAAGGAGGCTAGAAGGAAATTTGAGGGAAGAGGGTCTAGGTGGGAAACTAGTCTTGAAGCAACACTCATATGGCAAGCAGACTATGTTCTCTTAGATTGAATGTTTATTCCATTTATTCATTCTTCCATTTATAAAAAATATTGCCCG
Source organism: Gorilla gorilla gorilla (assembly GCF_029281585.2). Taxonomy (NCBI): domain Eukaryota; kingdom Metazoa; phylum Chordata; class Mammalia; order Primates; family Hominidae; genus Gorilla; species Gorilla gorilla. The sequence goes on from NC_073227.2 coordinate 139,288,496, forward strand.
GGTGTGGTGGCTCATGCCTGTAATCCCAGCAGTTTGGGAGGCTGAGGTGGGCAGATCACGAGGTCAAGAGACCAAGACCATCCTGGCCAACATGGCGAAACCCCGTCTCTACTAAAAATATAAAAATTAGCTGGGCGTGGTGGTGCACGCCTGTAGTCCTAGCTACTCGGGAGGCTGAGGCAGGAGAATCACTTCAATCCGGGAGGCGGAGGTTGCAGTGAGCCAAGATTGCACCACTGCACTCCAGCCTGACAACAGAGCGAGACTCTGTCTCAAAAACAAAACAAAACAAGACAAAAAATCAATTACATGTCAACTATGTGTCAGACACTATTCTTGGTGCTAGGGAATTCACCAGAGAACAAAACAGGCAATGATCCATACTTTCATTAATATGACATTAATATGTTAGATAGTGATAAGCATTATGAAGAAAAATAATTCAGGGAAGAATAGTGAGTTCTGGGGTGGAGGGTTTTGATTTTTTGAAGTGGAAAGTTAAGAAATGCACCACGGAGAAGGTGGCATTGAGTGAAAACCTCAAAGTGGTTTGAGAGAGAGTGGTGCAGATATGCGGACAGCGCTTCAGGCAGAGAAAATAACCTGGGATGTCTGAGAAAAGCAAAGAAGCTGGGGCTACTGCAGTAAGAGCAAGAGAGTTAAGAATAGGTGTAGCCAGAGAGTTATCAGAATATAAGGTTGCGTAGGGCATTTTTAGGCCAATATAAGGACTGGCATTTTTAGGTCATGATGAGAACTGGCATTTACTCTGCCTAAAATAGGAAACCACTGGAGCATTTTGAGCAGAGGAGTTGAACTGTCTGATTTAAAATTTTAAAAGGTTCTGGCTACCTTGTGAGAAGAGACTGAAGTAAGATATGCATGGAAGTAGGTCATCAGTTATTAGGTTATTGCAATAATCTAGGCAAGAGAGATGGATCAGGGTGATAACAGTAAACTTCAGGAGAACATTTCAGTTGCAAATATATTCCAGATTTGCTGACCAGATTTGATAAGGAATATAGAAAAAGAGGAAAGAACAAGAGATAACAGAGTATAGGCAGAAAAGAGAAAAGGTTCAAAGACTGAGCCCTGCAGTATTTCAACATTAAGAGCTTGAATTGCAGAATAGGAACCATCTCAAGGCTTTAAATACAAGTGCTGAACACTCTCAAATTTATATTTCTATCCCAGACTTCTCTAAAATTCAAGTTCTAAAATCCAGTTGGCTACTTTATGTCTCCACTTGGAAACAAGTCTTGAAGCAGTACTCATAAAGCAAGCAGACTATGTTCTCTTATATTGTTTTTCCATTTATTCATTTCTCAATGATGTCCCATTTAGACATCTCAAAATTAATGTTCAAATTTGAGTTTCTGACATTCTCTTCAAAACTCAATCTTTTTAGAGTCTTCCAAATCTCAGAGAATAGCAACTCTGTCCTTCCCATTGCTCAGGTCCCCAAACTTGCAGTCATTCTCCCTCTCACATCCTAATATCCAATCCATCAGCAAATCCTATTGGTTCTGCCTTCCAGAATCTGACCACATCTCACCACCTACACACGCATCAGTGCACGTAGAACCAAGCCACCCTCTATCTTTCCTAGATTATCACATAGCTTTCTAAATGGTCTCCTTGCTTCTCTCCTTGTCTTACTGTGATCCATTCTCTACAAAGCAAACACAGTGGTCCTGTTAGGACAGGAAGTTGCATTGTCTTTTATTTGTGCAAAACTCTCTCACAGCTTCCTATCTCAGGTAGAGCAAAAGCAAAGTACTTACGGCTGATGGGCCTGTGCTACCTCCTAACTTCTCTCTCCCTTACATGGCTCTAGTTACACTAGCCTCTTCACTTCCTTCAAATATACCTAACTATATCCCCACCTCAAGGCCTTTGTAACCTCTCATTCTGCCTGGGATATTCTTCCCTTAATAAATCCTCATGGCTTGCTTCTGCATTTCCTTCAGGTCTTTACTTACATGCCAACTTCTAAGTGAGGCCTTCCTTGGTCATCCTATCTAAATCACAATCTCTCCCCAAACAATGATGCCTGGCTTCTCTACTATTTTTTCTTAGTATAATACTTCTTATTCTCTAACATACAGTACACTTTACTAGTTTTTCTTGTCCGGTGCCTGTTTCTCCCACTAGAAGATAAGCTCCATTAGAATGGAAAGTTTTAAAATTGTACTTACTTTTTTTTTGAGATGGAGTTTCGCGTTTTGCTCTTGTTGCCCAGGCTGGAGTGCAATGGCATGATCTTGGCTCACCGCAACATCCGCTTCCTGGGTTTAAGCCATTCTCCTGCCTGGGATTACAGGCATGTGCCACCATGCCCGGCTAATTTTGTACTTTTAGCAGAGGCAGGGTTTCTCTGTGTTAGTCAGGCTGGTCTCAAACTCCCGATCTCAGGTGATCCGCCCCCCTCAGCCTCCCAAAGTGCTTGGATTACAGGCGTCAGCCACCGTGCCCGGCCCAAAACTGTACTTATCTCTCAACACCTAGAGCTGTCATATACCTGGTATATGACAGTTGCTTAATAAATACTTATTGAATGAATACACTGAGAAAAAGTAGAGGAGGAAAACCAGGAGTATATATTCTTTTGGACTCAAGGAATAAAATGTTTCAAGTAAAATGAAATATCGATGATGCATTTTTAACTTAAAATGTTCATGTTTATTTTGAGAGGTAATGAAGCTTTGTTTTTAGAGCATGTACGCCATTTCAGTTTCAAGAGGACAAATATAAAATAACGGAGCTAAAGGTCTCAAAACCACCATCCCTTCTTGCCCTACCACTGCAGATCAGGGAATCAGGTGATAAGAATGAAGAATAGATGATTGAGCCAAGAGTGAGAGAAAAAACTAATATATATTGCATTCCTGCTATATGCCAAGCGTTATGCTGCATTATCCAACAAATATTGCCACATGCCTACCATATGCCAGAACTATTTTAAACACTGGGGTTACAAAGTGACTCCATCTACTAAAGAATAAAACATTAGAGCACTGGTTCTCTCCACTAATCAACCGTCATAGCCTTGGAAGTGAACTACCCCAAATCTCGCATCATCAGAATTAATACTGTTTTATACACCAGTGTTTGTTTCTCTTTTATCTCTAAGTACGTTCAAGTTTCTGCTTCTGAAACACACACACACACACACACACACACACACACAAACTCACATATGCTTGTAGAACTTGCTTTCCCTTCTAGAAATTGAACTCTCTGTCTCTCCTCAGTTCACAGCCAGTCCTTTCAAATACATAGTTGCCATTTGCCACATGCACTTCCCATCCACTCATTCTTATCTTAAATCCCTTCTATTTGGATTCTGTTACCACCACATTACAGAAGTGTCTCTAAATTCTGCCGATGACCTACTTCTTGCCAAATCAAGTGACCTTTTCTCATGTGTCTTTCTCTGTGGCTTTTGTGCAGATCTTGGCAGCGCCTAAAAATTCTCTTTTCTTTTGAACTTTGCTCTTCTGTTTCTGTTCCAGTGTCTTTCTTTTTCTTATTCATTCATTCATTTATTCAACAAACTTACTAGGCGCTGAATGTTTTACTCTCAAATTGCAGCATACTTTAATGAGAAAAAGCAGGTGGATTTGGATTCTAGCAAACTACATGGAAAACCAATGGATTAGTGGAAGTTTGGATGGTAAGCATAAAATTAGAATAAAGAGATTTATACAACTCATATTTTGTAAATGATATCAGGTTCTAATTCATCAATATATCATGTCCATATTAGTATACGCTTATCAAATATTCCAGGTTCTTCACTGTTTATTGCTGGGTGCCTTATTTCTCAGCAATCTCTCCTCTGAGCTACACAAGCTTTATTTATATTAATAATATCACAAATTAAGTTACATCAATATCTTTCTCAGTTAAGGAACCATTCTATTTTTTCTCTGTGTGTGACCTTTAACATGTGACTTAATCTCTCACTGCCTCATCTGCAAATGGGGTTTAAGCCATTTTTATTTAAGGTGACTGATATTGTTTGGCTGTGTCCCCACCCAAATCTCATCTTGAATTGTAGCTCCCATAATTCCCATGTGTTGTGGGAGGGACCCGGTGGAAATAATTGAATCATGGGGACAGCTTCCCCCATACTGTTCTCATGGTAGTGAATAAATCTCATGAGAGCTAATGATTTTATAAGAGGTTTCCCCTTCTGTGTGGCTCCCATTCTCTCTTACCTGCCACCATGTAAGACATCCCTTGCTCTTCTACCATGAGTGTGAGGTCTCCCCAGCCACGTGGAGCTGTGAGTCCGTTAAACCTCTTTTTCTTTGTAAATTACCCAGTCTCTGGTATGTCTTTATCAGCAGCATGAGAATAGACTAATACAGTGACTTTACATATTTTGATAACATCTTTTCATAAGTTTATGCAAAAGTTAAAGTTTTTCATGCTAATAACAATAATGGCTAACATTTATCACTCACTTAATATATACCAGGCATTATGATAAGTACTATGCAATGCAACAGCCTTGGACTGTTAATAATGTGCTTGTTCGTCTTTTATAGTCATGCTGCAGATGCTCTGGCATGTGATACATTGCTGTGAGATCTAGGCTCTGTCACTAAATTTCTTGACTATATACTCTTTTTTATTTTTATTTTTTTGAGAGGGAGTCTCACTGTGTCACCTAGGCTAGAGTGCTGTGGTGCAATCTTGGCTCACTGCAACCTCGGACTCCTGGGTTCAAGCGATTCTCCTGCCTCAGCCTCCCGGGTAGCTAAGATTATGGCACCCACCACCATGACCAGCTAATTTTGGTATTTTAGTGGAGACAGGGTTTCACCATGTTGGTCAGGCTGGTCTTAAACTCCTGACCTCAAATGATCCACCCACCTCAGCCTCCCAAAGTGTTGAGATTACAGGTGTGAGCCACTGCACCCAGCTGTATATACGTTTTTGTTTGTTTGTTTTCTGTTTTTTGTTTTTTTGGAGACGGAGTCTTGCTCTGTCGCCCAGGCTGGAGTGCAGTGGCTCAATCTTAGCTCACTGCAAGCTCCGCCTCCCGGGTTCACGCCATTCTCCTGCCTCAGCCTCCCGAGTAGCTGCTGGGATTACAGGCGCCCGCCACCACGCCCGGATAATTTTTTTGTATTTTCAGTAGAGACGGGGTTTCATCGTGTTAGCCACGATGGTCTCAATCTCCTGACCTCGTGATCCGCCCATCTCGGCCTCCCAAAGTGTTGGGATTACAGGCGTGAGCCACCGCGCCTGGCCTGTATATACTCTTTTTTGAACAAACAGCTTCATGTTTTCTTTATTGAACTTTTTAACTTAATTAGGTCATGCTAAATTTGTATGTAAGAGAAGGACAAGATTTTCTTGCAGGTGAGAAAACTTAAAAAGTTTCAGTATTTTGAATCTGTACTATATAGGAAAACTATAGCCTGGCTCAAATTGTGAAAGGAAATGCGACAAAGTTCTGGATAAGTGTTGGGATTATGCAAGCAAAGGAAAAAAATGACTTGCGGTTTGCTTTGGCAGCTTGTTTCTTAATATTCCTGTATTTGAAACTTTCTTTCCAAGTTCCCAACCCTATTACATTAGCTTGTGTCCTCGACAAGCTGGTCATCAGCCTCTGCTTATCCCTTCTTCTTCCCAGCTTAAGGCTCGACTTAAGAGCTTAGAAGGAAATACTTCGGTAAAAGAAATAAATTTACAAAGAAAGACAGGTATAACATGGGGCTTTCATATGAACAAATTATTTGGATGGAGTTAGATTTAATTCTCATTGTTGGCAGCGAAGGTGGTAAGTGTGTTTGTTATGCTGTGGTACATGGGCCAGGAAAGGAAGGAGAGGTCTGCACAGCAAATGGCTTCCATTTGTTTATGTTAGGCATTTTAATCACTTTAGTATTTGCACAGCTGAAGGAAAGGAAAGCACCCTGAGAATAGATATCATGAGGAACTCTAGAAGTTTGCAAACAAGAAAAACATGAGTTGGAAAAGAGCCACAAATATTATAAGTAAAAAGCACCTCACCCCAAATAAACCTAATATTAGGATGTTAAATTCCAGAGGAAATTAGTAAGGAGCACATTGCAATAATTTTTCTGACAATTCTCAACTCTGCTTCATTTTTGTTATATAGATATCAATGCAGAGGTATTTAGAGAAGATGAAGGAAACAGAGATGTCTGCACCATATGGTGAAAAAAACAAAAGCCTTCAGATCAGACAGAACCAATTTGTAATTCCGTCTCTGTAACATACAAGTATGATGCTTTGGGGGTTTTACTTACTCTCTCAGAACTTCAGTTTTCTTATCTGTAAAACAGGGCTAACCGTGCCTAGCAAACATTAACTGAATAGTGGTTGGAATTTTTCCTCTTAACACTCTTGTTACCCTTAGGCCTTTATGGTAATGAGACCAGTTGAAAACTCATCTGTCTTTTTTGTACTGTCCCACATTAGCTGGTAGAATGATTACCCCGTCAACGCCTATTCCTATTCTGCCCTTGCTATGGCCTGCTAAGGAGGTCAGTTATAGGCTGGATCCTCCTCAGTACAGGAAAATAGAAACCATGGAAGACACAGCAGGCCAATTATGCATCAAGAATGAAGCACAGAGTATTTTGCACAAACCGAAGGCCATGCTTCCATAGACAATCTCACCAAAGGTGAGTTGTTTACACCACCTTTGTTATATTTTCAAACAGATTCCTTCCTCCCAGAGTTAGCACTGTAACTGAGGCCCTGAAGGCTGGTAAAGAACTGATTGTCCCCTCAGACTGGTCACTCAACACTGGTCTGGCAGCTGTCCTGTTTGGGTTATGTGTGCCTCAGTCCAGAGCCGAGCCTCAATAATGGCAATGTTTTGTCTGCCCACCTAGCAAACAGTGAGTTCCCACATTCTGCCTACCTCCCCAATCCTCCCCTAATCTCTAACTGCCCACAGCCACCTAATATAGACTGTCAATGGGACAAGAGAAACACAGAATTAAAAAACAAGTGCTCAATTAGAGGAAGGTCGATGTAGACTTTGTTTACCAGTTGGCTAAAGTGCTCATGTTTACCACTGGCTGAATAAGGTTGCCTTTCATGAGTCCTCATGATGTGGATTTTTGTTAGGTAGCAATATAGCAATAAAAGTCACTTTATTTAATCTTTTTTTCTCTTTTGGCAAGTGGTGAAGGAGTTGGAAATGCAACTGTGGCCAGCCCCAGCAGTGGAAATAGTTTGGTTATAGAGGTGTTGAAAATCTCTATCAAAAACTTCTTTCTCACTAGCCTCCTAAGGCACAAGTTTCTGCCATTAGAATCCTATTATTTTGCCTGTAAGAAAAGTTTGTATCTTCTGTCTTTAGCACCAGTTATTTTAAAATACTTCGGGCCTTGAAAGAAAGATAAAGTACTACTCTGCTTAAACTGGGGTGAAGGAGAAGCTTCAAGGGAAGGAATGAGTAGTAGGGCAAGGGTAGGAATCGAGTCTCTGGGGGTAGGAGACATCCTTTTCTAGTCTATAGTGTGTGTGTGTGGTCATGGGGTGGGAGGGTGTGAGCTGAGGACAAACGATGATCTCAGTATGACGAATTTGGGCTGAATTTTAATTTTGTCTAGTACCAGATCTCTGTGCGGATGAAATAGAAATCGATTAACTGTGACTTGATTTAAAATTAAAAGGCATTGGCTTTCAGTATGGACCACCTGAAAATGCTTTGTAAATAACCATTAAAGTTCTGTTTAAAGTTCACCATTTGTGCTGTGAAGCACATGGATAGCATATCCCATCTTAAGATTGCAACATCAGTGACTTGTTCTTTCTTCTTTTTCAGAACGGATAATAACTCAGAGACCAGAAAGCTAGATATGTATGAATGAACTTATAAAATAAGGCAAGAGAATTTTAAGTACAATCTATTTGAAAAATAGACAAAAAGGTGTAAGACCTTATATTCAGTAAAACTTTTACAATCTTTTAAAATACAGTATCTATTTTCATTTTGGAAACCAAAATTAATATAACAATGATTATCTGTTGAGAGCACCATTTCAACCTTTAGAACTGTATGTAACATAAAGTTGGAAACATATGAAGATGATCAAATAGGAAAACCAGAACTCTCTTAATCTTTGTTTTTTTTAACTGAATAATGCAGTTGATTACTTTAAAATTCTAAATCCTACCATATTGCAGAAATAATAATAGCAAAAGGAAAAAAATCATTTATTAAATTTTTACTAAGTATAAGGAATTTCTAAATTGTCCCATGTAAAATGTCCATGACTTTATGTGATAGATACTGTAATCACCATTTTACAGATGAGAAAACAGAGTTTAAAAGACTTGCCTAATAGCATACTACGGTAAAGGCTACAGCCAGGAACATACGGGCACTCAAGGGATTTTGAGAGGGAATTTAAATTTATTTGCTTTGGCAAAATAGTTTCTCATTTGATACCTAATTATACTTTCAATGCAAATGGTTTGTTTAGAAGCAATTGCAATAGGTTAGCTAGATTAGCTTAAACCTCCTATCTACAACCTTTAGCTTTCTCTCTCTTTTTTTTTTTTTAAACAAGGTCTGGTCTTGCCCGGGCTGGAGTGCAGTGGCTTGATCATAGATTACTGCAAACTCTACCTCCTGGACTCAAGCAATCTTCCCACCCCAGCCTTTGGAGTAGCTGAGATTATAGGTGCTTGCCACTCACCTGTCTAATTTTTGGGTTTTTTGTTTTTGTTTTTGTTTTTTTGGTAGAGGCAGAGTTTTGCTAGCTGGCCTAGACTGGTCTCAAACTCCTGGGCTCAAGCGATCCACCCACCTTGGCCTCCCAAAGTGCTGTGATTTACAACCTTAAACTTTCAATCCTATGATCAGGCACCAAAATGTATAACCTATTTCAATCTTATAAAATACAATTCCTCCCACAAATAGCCACCACCTTTGTACGTTCAAGCAACTGTTCATTTGAATTCCAAACTCATGCCAAATCTTTAATGCATTCTGCAGTTAATCTCCAACCTACTCATTTATTCATTCATTCAATGAATATTGAGTGCTTACCATATGCCAGATACAATTCCAACTGCTGAAGATACAAAGCCCAAGCCATTACAGGATTCATAGTTTAGTAGAAAAAAGAGATATCACATAAATAGATGCAACCTCTACCTCCTGGACTCAAGCAATCTTCCCACCCCAGCCTTCAGAGTAGCTGGGATTACAGGTGCTAGTAAAACTGTTGAGGACGCCATTTCAACCTTTAGAATTGTACATAACATAAACTTTTGCTAGATAGATAGATAGATAGATAGATAGATAGATAGATAGATAGATAGATAGATAGATGATAGAAAGAATAATGTTGACATGTTCTTAGTGAAAAAACTGAGTTGTCACTCAGCAACAATTATTTCTTTGTTAGTAAGTTATGTATGAATTTTAATTGGGCTCATGACCACCTAGAATAGAAGCTACACTTCCCAACCTTTCTGGAGTTATGTACGGCTATATGGCTAAGTTCTGCCCAATGGGATGTAAACAGAAGTATGAACAATATCAGACATGTTCTGAAAAGAAGACAGTGTTCCCTTCTCATTTTTTTTTCTTTTTCCTGCTGGTTGAAATATATGCATGCTGACTGGAGCTGGGGCAGCCAATTAGGTCCAAGGGGTCTGCATTTTAGGGATAGTGGAGCATAAAGTTAGAGGGTAACTGAGCCCTTGATAATTATGTCAGTCATGCAAACCCTCAATTACTTACTTCTAGACTAAGCTTACCTGTGAGAGAAACATCTTCCATCTTTTTACAGTTCTGTTTTGGGGGGGTTTCTGTCACTCCCATTTGACTTCTATCTTAACTAATAGAAAAATATAAAGAAAATGAAGCAGAGTAAGGGACTAGAGAGTGGCACAGTATGATATTTTAGGCAAGGTGATAAGGGAAGGATTTTATGAGGGATTGTTATCTGAGCAGAGTCCTGAACGCATGACTGTGCCATGTGAGTAGAGGGAATGTATGGAAGGGGGAAATAGTAAAAGGAATACAGTATCTGTTTTCATTTTGGAAACCAAAATTAACATAGTGATTATCTGTTGAGGACACCATTTCAACCAGGGAAAGGGGGAAATAGTAAAAGGAAAGGGGGAAGTAGTAAAAGGAAAAGCCCAGAGATGAGAACACGTTTTTGTGTCCAGGGACCATCAAGGAGGCCAAACCTTTTGACAGGCAAACCTTTCAAATCTTGTCATGCCTGCAAATGAAAATCCTTGACCCTAGACATTGTAGAGACTGGTCAACTTTGCAGGGACTGGTCTCTGTAGGCCCTTCAAAAAGCATGACCCAGTTATGAGTCTCAGCTTCTACCCAGCTTCATGGCTCATCCTCTAATGGTTCATTTCAAAATGCTTCCTGAGTTCACTATTCAAATACTACATACTTTTCTCAACCTAGCATGAGTTCTCACTCCAGCTTAAGAACTGGCTGTATTGATCCACCCCACATTACTTCCTTTCTTCTAGAGTCTACATAGATATTACTGCCTATATTGTTCATCTTAATTATGAAAAATCTATCATTCTGTTCTGATTCATGCATGTGTCTCTTGCCACCTCAATTAACGTGTAACATAAGAGCTAGATGTTTAAAAGTGTTTAAAATCCCTTTTGGCTACTATCTGTTCAACAGAAAGTGCTCACTAAAAACTTTCTGCATGTCCAATGAACGTTTCATTTAACCATCTCACAAACTAGAAACACAATGGAGAGAGCCTAATCTTTCCCTGTTCCTCCCTTTCGCCAGGAAGATATGAGTAGCTAAAGTATTTGGTGCTATATATAGCCAGTTGATGTCAGCTGAATGCCAGTCTCTTCAGAAAAGCTCAGTCCCCAGTTTGAGTCAGAGTAGGGACCATGCTGTCCCAGGTTCAAGGATAAAAACCATCAGGCCCAAGTGCCATCCATAGTCCATCTCCAGAGTCTTCCTCCACAAACTGGGATTCATCCCCGCTGAAAACGCACAATCTAACAGCAAGGTGAGTATGTTGTTTCCTAAAATGTTTTATTAGTCAGTTGTCCAAGGATATTCAGAGTTGTGACTCGTAAATGGGCATTCTCTGCTTTAAAGGACAGCTGTTGCCAATATTAAAATGCTACCACCAAAGAATTCTGGTTTAGTCTAGTGTCTTCTTCATTCTTACAGTTTGCTGGAATTGATGGAGTGTGATGCTGGTACAAATGAAGGCCAGTGAGGAGACAATGACAGACTAAAATACTGTGGAGAAAAGAGAGGGAGGGGAAAGGAGACCAGCAATTTCATTGTTTCTCACTGCCTGATGATCATTGTATTAATGTCCAGACTGGGTCTCTGTTCACTGTGACATTGCCTGTCAATGAATAACATACTCTGTCACCAGATAAGGAATGCGTATTGAAGTCTTTCAGTAGCAAGCGATAATAACTTTTTAATAAAGAACAAAGATGTTGTCTTTCAAAACAGTGATTATAAGACACTCCAAATGAGTTCTTCACATTGCCTCAATAATGTCCCTTTGTTTTTAACAGGGAACAAAAAAAAACCATGCTATCACATAATACTATGGTGAAGCAGAGAAAACAGCAAGCAACAGCCATCATGAAGGAAGTCCATGGAAATGGTATCAATAAAAATCCTTCGTAGCATTAATATAGCACAGCATGAATGTGGCTCCATCCTGACGTTGTTTAATATTCCATAGTTTACTTCCTTTAGATTCTTGCTGTTCTGTCATAACAAACCTGGAGCTCTAGGGGGTGTAGAAAAGCCTATGGTAACTAATCCTTTTGTAGTCATCCTTTCTCATTTGGAAGCTATTTTCAGAGGAACAACTGCTGTAAAAGGCATGAAGCAATCTGACAGCTGATGTACATTCTGCTTGGCCTGCCTTCTACATTATAAGTTAAGATCACTCTCGATTCTTTTTTTTTTTCTGGACAAGTCTCATACAATCTTGTCTTTATTGTCCATCCCACATGGTTTAGCTTGATTTCTTTTACCTTACATTATATAAATCACTCAAAATAAGTTCTATCATCTTTTTTATCAAGCTATTAAGTTGGAATTCATATTTATTGCTTATTATTTAACTCCATTTCTATTGCTTATTTATTTAACACTTCATATTTGTTAATTGATTTACTAACGTATTTTGTGTGCAAAGTCTACTTTTATTTGTAACTTCTGAGAAAATATAAAGTTATTGTAGTCTCAAAGCATATGACTCAAAAAAATTTTAATATATATTACGGGCAAGGTAATATTTCACTCTCTCCTTTTCTTTAAATTCTAGCAACTAACTTGAGAAAGCAATGCTTTATAACTTGCATTTTGATTCTTATAAAGGAAATTCAACTTTGTTTATAAGCAATGTATAGCATCAATTTTAAAAGTTAAGAAAAATATTCAGATCCTCTTAGGAGCTGATTTGAGCCATTCCAGATATATTTGTGGAATTTTCAGAATGCCTCCTTATTTCCCCTGTATTGACAAGGAATGCAGCCTTTCACCACTACAATATTGAGACCTAGAAGCTTGAGACCTGGGAAGAGTATTGAGCATAATGTTTTCATATTACACCTTCCGTAAAGCAAGAGGAACAGAATCAAAGACTTTTAGGTGCTCCCCACACAATGTAGTCACAACTAAGAGGTCCTGTTGTTGTTTTCTATTTTCTGCAATACAAAACCACTGTACTAGATTCAACTTGGTTCTCATGTTTTACTGTAATGTCAAATTAGCTTGGAATAAAATGAGAATAATTCTGAATCAGATACCAGAACTGAATTCATACCAATCCAAAGTTCCAAAATTCATGCCTTATTTAAAATTTCATGCATCTTTGTGTTTCCAGCTTCAAGTAGTTTACTTGAAATTATTTTATAGCTTTTCTGATCAATGTGGCAAAAATCAGATGATCACTGGAGTTTGTGACAAAATTGTTTACCTTAAAATAGACCTTTCATGTTATTATTTTCTAATGACATCCTAATCATAAAACAGTCAGTCCATTTAACATATTCCAGCCTAAGTCATGTGTTGGAATCTACTCTGTTAGCTCTGACATAGATCTGTAAGGGTAAGAAGTTTTTTTTCGTTTCTTTTTTTATAAACATAACTATTGTTTTTATGAAAAATATTTGGGAGAAAACACACAATTATATATCAAAGTGGGGGAAACCCTCAAAACCACTATCTCACCACCAGTAAATCCTAGCCACGTAAAGTCAGCTGAAGCCCTCCCTCCCATGTCACTGGATGAGTACCAGCTCCCTTAAGAGGAGTCACATGCTCTGTCTTTGTTGGAATGTCAAGTATTTCAGATAACATGGGGATAATCAGACTCTTTCCAAGCTCATCCCAGATGAAATAACTTCAGTACTTTATGAAACAGCTCAAATATTTTTCTTCTCTTATTGCCTCTGACATTTTATATGGAACTTTACTATTTGTGTACAGCATGATGTTTAGAGATCTGGAGCTAGGGGAGTATAATTTTTTCTCGGGATGCATAATAAAATGGACTTCAGAGAAACTTTTTTGGGAATGATCCTCCAAACTTTCAAACATTTTACAGGAGTAAAAATCTGGATAATTTAAGATAAAACATGCAACTGCTTTGATCTTAATTGTAAGACTAAATAAATCAAATTTTGACTGGATTGTCCTTTATAAAGATAAATTGAAAAGGATGTTCCAGTCGAAATCCCCTTCTCCTGCCTTCTCTCCTTTCCCCTTGTGCATCAGAATTTTTTTCCAGCATCATAACTCATTTAATTTTTATTACTACTTACCAAAAACATTTAGCTTGGAGGAGTATAAAATGTGACAATGAGTTGGCTAAATCACTTGTTGTCCTCTTAACATGAGGTGGAAATTCAATCCCATTCTTGTAGGGGAAAGAGATTGCAGCCGGTGAGTCTTTGAGATAAATCACTAGAAAAATATAAGAACCGGAAATGGAGAGTTTTACATCAGAGCCCTCATTCCATCAGGAGTGATAACCTCAAAGAATTATTGAAAAATTCTCTTCATATAGATTATAATGCTAACTGCATAGAATGAGTAAGAGGTGGATAACTCCCAGCCTCCACTAATCACAACCCCAAATTGTTGCTCATTTTGAATCCATTGTGATTTGGTTTCAAATTATGTACTAGAAGCAAATATGCTACACTCCCAACAAATGACTAATAAAAAGCATCCCAAACATGCAGGCTGCCTGCTTTTAGATTTACCTTCCTCATTATATCATAGTTATGATTACCATCATCATCACCTTGGCAGGAAGCAGAGCTAATGGTAAAGCTGTCCTGGTTACTCTTGTGAGACAAACCTCTGTGCTTTATATAAAAGTATCTCAGCCACAGTTGTTACCATCTAACAAGTGCTATTGTAAAAGACAAAAAATAATTTGCCATTATCTATGCATGAATTAGTTGTGGAGATGAGAAAAGATGGCCTCTGATAGTCCCCACCCATGAGCCCTGTGCAATTTACCCCTAAATCTGTACATATTTTCCAGTATTAATCATATTTTTCTCTTGTTCAGTATCTCATGTGAAACTTGAAGACTGAATGAAGAGAGAGAGGTAGGAAAGGATAAAAGGATAGGAAGTATTAAACTGATAAAGAGATGGGGCAATCAGAATGAAATAAGGAGAGGCACTCTAGAGAAACTGGCATTTGTTTAGAAATGCTGGGGGAAAGGAATTGGAATTTTAAAAACCATAAGAAGAACTGGGAGTATGATGTTCCCTGACTTTAGGCATGGATATTGCTGACAGTTTAGAATAAGAGCTTCATAAATAGAGAAGACCACAGTGCCTCCTAAGTAAGCTTCAGTCACCCTACAGTCCTCTCACCTGGGTTCCAGGAGGGCTTTTTTTGGTATGTTTTTTGTTTGTTTGTTTTTTTCTCCTCATGACTGGGCAACAACTTTCCCCAGCACACAGAAGAGAACTGGGCAGGTTGTTTCTTTAACTTCAGGAAGAGAGCTTAGCTTTGTGGTCTAAAAACAGGAAGCCCAGGTTCTAAATGGAGTGCTGTTGTTAAAGTGGTACCAGGGGTCCTGGGTTCCAGACAAGACATCAGATTTCACACAGAAAATGAGGAAGGCTGGATTTGCTGATACATCTAATTATAAAATTCCATGATTCTAATTTACTGAGCTATGTGCAGAAACCAAACATCAGTGTGTTTGAGTTCCTCTATCAGTAACAAAGGAAATGATAATATTGACATAAATTGCAAGGACTCCTTGAAAAAGTACAAAGTCTAGAATTTCAGATGAAAGATTACATGAAGACCGCTTTTACTTCTCTTGTAGGAGTGTATCTTAAACTGTAACTAATCAAATCTTCAAAATCAAAATGAAGATGCCAAAAAGGCCTTTCATACCTCCTATCAAATATATAAAGTTTATAGAAGAAGAACTTAATGATTCAGTGTACAAGTTTGGTAATTTTCTGTGGTTTGTTTTAATTTTCACATTAGCATTCTCATAGCCCCAAGAAAAATAATAGCTAGAAAGGTTTGCATGTTTTATTTTGAAAACTGGTGTGCAGTCATATCTTGTGAATTCATAAGTTTTCTGAGCATCTAACCCCTAATAAGGCACTCCAGAAAACGAGTACAAGAGAACTAGGCTAAATTGTATTTTACACTGAAGTTGAATTTGTAGAGTTCAATTCTAGCTATGTTATTCCATCATCCTAACTTTCTTTGAAGGCTTTTTCACTCAAATATGTTTTAGACGTACATCCTATAAACAGAACTAGATTATTCTGTTTGTATAATTCAGTACATTGGTAATGTCATTTTTTGAATGTTTATAGATTTATACAGTTTTTAAATAACATTTTTATTAATGACAAATTTTTGAAAACTTTATAAAATAGCCTTAGAACTCAAATCAAGACAGAGATATATGAAATAAGAAAATAAAGAATCACAGATGGTATTCAAAATCAACTTTTTTATGTAGAGATAATTATCACAGAACTTTTTATCAATTGGAGTTTTAAGGCATTATCCAAAATCACAGTCTGGACTATGATCTTACATGTTATATGTAATATGTACATACATGTTACTTTTTAGAAGAACATATTTTATGGACTATTATTCAATTACATAGGCCAACTGTCCAGGGACAGGAGGAAGAGTTCTGTGCAAATGCAGATAATCAATAAGCCCACCCTTAAGCAAATAAGCTTCAGCTAGCTACCCTCTAGTAATTGCAGTTGCCAGTCATGGTAGAACAGTTTTAAAAGGTCTTTTGTCATACAACAATTATCTGTAAGTGAGTGTCTTTGCAAACTATGGATTAGATTAACTCATCTAACTGAAGTTCTCAGTATAAATGACACCAATAAGAAAGTACACCTAACCATATTATTTTCTTTCTTTCTTTTTTTTTTTTTGAGATGGAGTCTTGCTCTGTTGCCCAGGCTGGAGTGCAGTGGTGCAATCTCCGCTCACTGCAACCTCCACTTCCTGAGTTCAAGTGATTCTCCTGCCTCAGCCTCCCGAGTAGCTGGAATTACAGGTGCCTGCCACTATGCTTGGCTAATTTTTGTATTTTTTTAGTAGAGACAGGGTTTTGCCATGTTGGCAGGGCTGATCTCGAACTCCTGACCTCAGGTGATCCACCTGCCTCAGCCTCCCAAAGTGCTCGGATTACAGGCATGAACCACCATGCCCGGCCTTATTTTTAATAGATGATCTAATGCCACAAAGACAACCTTCTAAGCCATGAAGGCAAGGATATGTATTCTAAATAAAACATCATTTATCAAGCATCAAGATTAAACACACCATTAAGAACCTGTGCAAGGGTTTGCAGTGAAGGGCAGGCAACAGCTGAACTTAGAATCTGTGTGCTCAGCTGACAGTGTTCTTGACTCTGAAAGTTTAAGTAATGAGAGTGATCATGCATTAGATTCCTTAACTCACAAATGGTTCTGAAACCCTTGCTCCAGTGACATCATAAATTTAACTATTAGAAGGGAAGGGAAGGGAAGAAAACCTTGGAAAATTTTGTTTGTGTGTTTTATTTGTTTATGCAAAATATCCCTGACACTGATGGATGTGTCCATTAGTATGCTATTATATATTTAACAATTGGTTCTTGAATGGGGCAGCAGTAGGGATGTTTTGATTTGTAGAATTTGCACATTTCTGTGGTATAAATGCTTCCACCACGGCCAAATTCAAGCTACCACCATGGAAGCACTAAATGCAGAGTTGGAAACAGATATGCAGTAGTAGAACATTACATATTTTCCCCATACAGTTACAATGGATATAAATAACCTCAAGAGCATAACGTCTCTTCTATCTTTTATAATCTAAATGGAACTTGCTATTTTGAATCCAGAATCAAAAAGTTGAAATATCGCATCCCCATCACATTGTCTAGTATGTTGAGGGATATTCATAGACACACTAAAAAATAAACTTGCTCATCCTTCCATGGTCCAAACACATAGTGACAGAGACTCCAAACACTTGCAAATAAGCAAGGCTGAATATTCCCTGTAGAATTCAGCAAAGCTGATGAGCAACTCCCGGGAAATTGTTGTAAAATACCCTCATGTACTCTGCTCTGTTTTGCTTATGCCTTTTCCATAGGCTATTTCTACCATTCCTGGGGACTGTGAAGTGCAGCATTTTGTTTTGTTTTGTTTGGGGATACTAGAGAGCCAGACAGAGCTGTTCTGCATTGCATTAGGAAGAGGTATAAAAATTTTTAAACATTTTAATAATAGACTTTATATTTTAGAGTTTTAGACTTGCAGGAAAGTGAGGGAGAAAGTACGATGAGTTGCTATATAAACTTCTTCCCCGCTGCTGTTTCCTCTATTATTAGCATCTTGCATCAGTGTGTATTTGTAACAACTGATGAACCAATATTGATAACTGTTGCACTCCATTTTGTACTGCTGTAACAGAATACCTGAGATTGGGTAGTTTATAATGAAAGACATTGCTTCATGGTTCCAGATGCCAGGGAGTCCAATATCAAGGTGCCAGCATCAAGGGAGGGTCTTTTTGCTGAGTCATCAAATGGCAGAGGACAAGAGAGAAAAGGGGGCTGAATTCATCTTTTTATAAGGTCACAAATCCCACCCATGAGGGTGGGGTACTCATGACTTAATTACCTTTTAAGGGTCTGAGCTCTTAATACTATTACAATGGCAATTAAATTTCTTTCTTTCTTTTTTCTTTTTTTTTTGAGATGGAGTCTTGCTCTGTCACCTAGGCTGGAGTGCAGTGGCCCGATCTCAGCTCACTGCAACTTCTGCCTCCCGGGTTCAAGCGATTCTCCTGCTTCAGCCTCCCGAGTAGCTGGGATTACAGGTGCACACCACCATGGCTAATTTTTGTATTTTTAGTAGAGATGTGGTTTCACCACATTGGCCAGGCTGGTCTCGAACTCCTGACGTCATGATCTGCCCACCTGGGCCTCCCAAAGTGCTGGGATTATAGGCGTGAGCCACCGCGCCTGGCCTGGCAATTAAATTTCAACATGAGCTTTGGAAAGGACAGACATTCAAACCATAGCATTAACTAAAGTCCATAGTTTACATTAGGATTCACTCTTTGTGTTACGCAGTTCTATGGGCTTTCACAAATGCAGTGTCGTATATCTGCCATTACAGCATCACACAGGATAGTTTCTCAGCCCTAAAAATCCTCTATGCTCCACTTATTCATCCGTCTCTCTCTACCTCCTTCCAAGTCCCTGGCAACTACTGATCTTTATGCTACCTTCTAGTTTTGTCTTTTCCAGAATGTCAAATAGCTGGAATCATACAGTAAGTAGATTTTTCCGACTGGCTTCTTTTACTTAGAAATATACATTTAAGAATCCTTCATGTCTTTTCATGGCTTGATAGCTCGTAATTAAATTTTTTATTTTGAGTTTTTTTTAGATAATCATAGTTTCACCTGCAGTTGTTAAGATATAATACAGGGCTATCCCATGTGCTCTTTCCCAGTGGTAACATCGAGCAAAACTATAGTACAATATCAAAACCAGAATATTGACATTGATACAGTTAAGAGACATAGTATTTCCATTCCCATAAGGGTCCCTCATGTTGCCCTTTCATAGCCATACCCACTTCTCTCTAGGCCCCATCTCTCCTTAAACCCTGACCAATCACTATTCTGCTCTCCATTTCTATAATTTTTCTGTAATTTCAAGAATGATATACAAATGGAATCATACAGCATATAACCTTTTGGGAATGGCTTTTTCATTCAGTGTAATTCTCTAGAGATTCACCCGGGTCTTGTTCTCAATGATTTGTTCCCTTTTGTTGCTGAATACCATGCTGTGGATGGACCACAGTGTTTTTAATAGTTTACCCATTGAAGTACATCTGAGTTGTTTGCAGTTTTTGATTATCAAGAAGGAAGATGCTATGAACATTTGGGTATATGATTTTTCAAGAACACAAGTTTTCATTTCACTGGGATAAATGTCCAGTATTGCAGGGTAGTTCTGCATTCAGTTTATAACAGAATTTATTAAATTGTTTTCTAGAGTGTCTGTACCATTTTATATCTTCAGCAGCTACGTATGAGTGACCCAGTTTCTCCACATCCTCACCAGAAAATGGTGCTGTCATCATTTTTCATTAAAGACATTCTGATAGGTGTATAGTGATATATCATTGTGATTTTAATTTGCATTTCCCTAGTGACTGATGATGTTTACCATCTTTTCAAATGCTTATTTGCCATCTGTATATCTTCTTCAGTTGAAATGCCTCTTCATGTTTTGGCCCACATTCTAATTGGATTATTTGCTTTTTTAATAGTGAATTTTGATAGTTCTGTATTTATGCTAGACTGTTTTCAAGGTTACATGTTTTGAAAATATTGTTTCTCATTCTGTAGCTTGTCTTTTCATCCTCTTAGTAGGGTCTGTCTCAGAGCAAAAGTTTTTAATTTTGATGATGTCCAGTTTATCAATTATTCCTTTTATGGATCGTGATTTTGGTGTTGTTTAGCAACTCTTTGCCTAGCCCTAGGTCCCAAAGATATACTAAAGTGATTTTTCTTCCTTAGCCCATTAACATGGTGAATCTTTGCCTAGCTCTAGATCTCAAAGATACAGTAATGTGATTTTTCTTCCTTAGCCTATTAACATAGTGAATTACATTGATTGATCTTTCAATAGTGAAACAGCCTTGCCTCCCTGGATTAAACCCCACTGGCTCATCATATAAAATTCTTTTTATATATTGCTTAATTATATTTGCTAAGAATATGTTAAGGATTTTGCTTCTACGTGTATGTGGGATATGGGATATTGTTTTGTAACTTTTTCTGTGTGTGTGTGTGTGGTTTTTTTTTGTTTTTTGTTTTTTTTTTTGAGATAGGGTCTCACTCTGTCTCCCATGTTGGAGTACAGTGGCCTGATCTCAGCTCACTGCAACCACCTCCCAGGCTCAACTGATCCTTCCACCTCAGCCTCCCAAGTAGCTGGGACCAACGCACCACCATGCCCAGCTAAAATTGTGTGTGTGTGTGTGTGTGTGTGTGTGTGTGTTTGGTAGAGACGTGGTTTCACCATGTTGCTCAGGCTGGTCTTGAACTCTTGAGCTCAAGCAATACACCTGCCTCAGGCCTCCCAAACTGCTAGGATTACAGGCGTGAGCCATCCCACCTGGCCTGTCTGTGTGTGTTGTCTTTCTCTGGCTTTGGTATCAGTGTATTATTACCTTAATGAAATGAACTAGGAAGAACTCTCTTCTATTTTGGGGCAGAGATTATGTGGCATTGGTGATAATTGTTCTTTAAATATTTGGTAGAATTCTCCAGTGAAATGATTTAAGTCTGAAGCCTTTTGCAGGGTGAGGAGATTTTTAGACTATAAATTGAATTACCTGAATAGTTATATAATTAATCAAGTACTCATTTCATGTTGGGTGAACTGAGGTAATTTGTGCTTTTTGAGGAACTGGTCAATTTTTTCTAAGTGCTCAAGTTTATGTGAATTTATATGTAGAATTGTTTGTAGTATTAATATTCTTATTATCTGTTTGCTATCTGCAGTGTCTGTAATGATATCTCTGATTTTGTTCCTAATATTGTTAATTTGTGTCTTCTCTATATTTTCCATGTTAATCTTACTAGAGATTTATCAATTTTACTGATCTTTTAAAAACCAGCTCCATACTTCGTTGATTTTCTCTGTTGTTTTTCGGTTTTTTATTTCACTGGTTTCTGCTTCTATCTTTACTATTTCTTTCCTTCTGCTTGCTTTGAGTTTATTTTGTTCATCTTTTTTTTTTTTACATTTTTTGGGGTAGACACTTAGTTTATTGATTTGATACTTTTTTCCTTTTTAACTGTGCATTTAGTGCTATAAATATTCCTCTCAGCACTGTGTTAACTGTTTCCCATAAATTTTGATATGCTGTATTTTCATATTCATTTAGTTCACTGAATTTTTAATTTCCTTTGAGACTTCCTTTTTGTCCCATGAACTATTTAGAAGTATGTTGATTAGTTTCCAAGTGTTTGGAGATTTTCCTGTTATCATTTGTTACTAATTTCTAGTTCGGTTTTATTGTGATCAGTGCTAACAGTCTGAATAATTTAACCATTTTAATTTGTTGAGGTTTATTTTATAGCCCAGGATATGATTTATCTTGATATATATTCCACTGGCACTTGAAAGAAATGTGTGTTCTATTGTTGTTGAATAAAATATAAATGTCAATTAAGTCCTATTCGTTGCTAATATTGTAGAATTTTATATTCTTACTGCTCTTCTGCCTAGTTGTTCTATCATCTGCTGAGATGGGGGGATTGAAGTTTCCAACTATAATTGTAGATTTGTCTATTTCTCCTTTTAGTTCTACTTTTTTACTTTAAATATTTTATAGCTCTGTTTCTGGTGCATATACATTTGGGATTTCTAGGCAATCTTTGTGGATTCACACTTTAATCATTATATAATGCCCTTCTCTGTTTCTGGTAATCTTTGTTGCTGTGATTTTATCTGATATTAATATCAGGTAATATTTGGTTGATGTTGCTTGATATATATTTTTCCAATCTGTTACTTTCACTTGCTTATAATGTTATTATAGGCAGTGAGTTTCATGTAGGCAGCATCGTCCAACAAACCATAGTTGGTTCACCTTTAATCCAATCTGACATCAATTGATGTATTTAGATTATTTACATTTAATTTATTAATGTCTTAGATCTTAAGTATGTAATTTTATTTTTAGTTTTCTATTTGTCATCTCTGTTTTACATTCCTGTTTTCTTTTTTCTGCCTTCCTGGAGATTACTTCAGAGTTTCATTTTGGTATAGTGTTTTCAAATGTATCTGTTCATATAGCTTTCAGGAGTTGCTCTAAGTATTGCATTATATATGCATAACTTATCACAGTCTACTGATGTTGTCATTTTACCAGTGCAAGTATAGAAAATTTATCTACTTTTGGCCAGGCACGGTGGCTCATGCCTGTAATCCCAGCACTTTGGGAGACCGAGGTGGGCGGATCACTTGAGGTCAGGAGTTCGAGACCAGCCTGGCCAACGTGGAGAAACCCCGTCTCTACTAAAAATACAAAAATTAGCTGGGCATGGTGGTGGCAGGCACTTGTAATCCCAGCTACTCCGGAGGCTGAGGCAGGAGAATCACTTGAACCTGGGAGGTGAAGGTTGCAGTGAGCCAAGATTGGGTCACTGCACTCCAGCCTGGGTGACAGAGTAAGACTCTGTCTCAAAAAAAAAAAAAAAAAAAAATCTACTTTGATGTCTTTTTATCCTCTCCTGTTTATCAAATAATTGTCTTAAGTATTTCTTCTACATACATTTACATCAGTCAGTATTATAATTTTGGCTTCTACAATAAAATATAATTTAGAAAGCCCAAGAGGAGAAGGGAAGCCTGTTGTATATACCTATATTTCTGCTTACTATATACCTTCTTTATCTCTGATGTTCCAGGCTTCCTTCTTTTATTGTTTCCTTTCTGTTTTAAAAAAACTTCATTTAGCCATTCTTTTAGGGTAGGCTTTCAGGCAACAAATTCTCTTAGTTTTCCTTCATCTGAGGATGTCTCAAGTTCCCCTTTATTTCTTGCAGGATATTTTTCACTGGGTATGGGTTTCTGGGTTGACAATTCTTTTCTTGCAGCACCTAGAAAAATATGGTACAACTTCCTTTTGGCCTCCATGGTTTCTGATGAGAAATCCACTATTCTTCTAGTTATTTTCCCCTTATATAAGTAAGTTGTTTTCCTCTGGTGGCTTTCAATATTTTCTCTTTGTCTTTAGTTTTCAGAAGCTTAATTATAAGTCTTGTTGTGAGTTATTCAGGTTTATTATGTTTAGGGTTCTCTTAGCTTCTCGAATCTGTAAGTTTATATCTCTTGTCAACTTTAGGACATTTTTCAGCCGTGATTTCTTTAAGTACTTTTCCAGCCTCCCCTTATTTTTCCTCTCCTTCTGGAACTTCAATGACATGAATGCTATATCTTTTATTAGAGTCCCATGAATCCCTAAGAATACCTCGTTCATTTGTTTTCAAGTCTATTTTTCTCTGTGTTGGTCTTATTGGGGAAATTCTATTCTAACAGCTAAGTGATTTTTCTCATTTGCCCCCTCTATTTTACTATTGAGCCCATTCACTGAGCTTTTTACTCAGGTTATTATATTTTGAGTTCTAAAATTTTTGTTTGGTTCTTTACATCTTTTATTTCTCGACTGAGTTTTTTTTTGTCTTTTTTTTTTTTTTTTTTTTTTTGCTGCTGCTGATGGAGTCATTGGCAAAAAAAAAAAAAACTTTCCATTTAAAGAATTTGTTTCAAGTGGTTTCCTAACTGCTTTCTGAAGCATTGTTTTAAATTATGGGTACTTTAAAATCTTTGCCAGATAGTTTTAATATCTCAGTCATCCCAGTGTTGGCATTTGATTTTTTTTTTAATTTTTCATTCAGTTTGAGATTTTTCTAGTTCTTTGTATGATAAGTGATTTTCATAATATATATAAGTGATTTTCAATTTAAGCCTGGACATTTTCACATTATGTTCTGAGATGCTTGCTCTTTAAATAAACCTTCTTTTTCATCTGTTCTTATCTGACACTGCTCCAGCAGGAGTGCCAACTCATTACTGCCAGGTGAATGTAGAAGTCTGGGTTCCCTATTTGGCTCCACTGAAACTTGAGGGGAGCCTCTTTGTTATTGCTGGGAGAGGACAGGAGTTCAGACTCCCACGTAGTCTTCACTAAGACTGCAGAGACAAGGAGCTAGTTACTGGCCAAAAGGAATGAAAGTCCCAACTTCCCACTCGGTCTCTCTGACACCACCCTAGTGGGAGTATTGGAGAAACTTGTTACAGCCTCACAGGGTGAAATTCTGGGCTCCCCACAAGATCTTAACGTGGGTGAGAGCGAAGTCAAAGTGTTTTCTGTGGTGCTTGGCTAAAGTAGCGCGGCCATTGTCTAAACATTTTCTGTCTTGCAGAGGCAGCTCTTTTCCTGGTCCTTTAGCTGGAGAGAACAGCCTTTCGTTGGTGCTTTGTCTGTCTGGACCTCTTGGTGTTTCTGGGTTGCCATCATCTTCAGCTTCAAGTCTGAGATTTAGGGGCCAAAAGAACACCCAGAGTATTAATCACCATGTTGTTCCTTGGGTCCTGGGGTCCCTAGCTTGTCTGCCTATTTCTTTACACTTTCAGAGTCTTTTATTTATTTATTTATAATGTCCAACATGTGAGGTTGTATTTAATAGCTTTACAGGAAAAAACACATCTACTTCATCTTCCCAGAAGCAAGAATCTTGATATTGTGACTTTTATAATTAGTGGACTCCTCTAATTTTACCTGTAAAAACAAAACAGGTAAACTAATTTTTCTCTCAAAAGAAAAGTGGGGAAAAAATTTAACAAGTAATTCTGTTGTTTTATCCCAAAAGCTTAATTGTTATGGTTAATATATCATCAAAGAATGTTGCCCCAATCAAAATAATTATTTACTTTCCTAATGGCCCAATTTTTCTTCCTATGCATTTAACGGTAGTCAACTGTGGCTAAAAGACTCTGTGGGTATTACAGAAATATATTAGTGATTAAAGAAGCAAGTGGAAAGATTGTATCTCTTTTGGATTTTGGAAAAACTGTTTAGTAAAAGAAATAGGAAATAACACTCATTTACTGGATATCTGATATATTTAAGGTATGGGAGACACAGAAAGTAAAACCTAAAGAAAATGCAAACCATAAAACAAATAAAACAAAATCAAATATATGTGATTCAGTGTTATGGGAATGTAGAGAATGAATGAGTAATTATGAATAAAAATTTTAGGTAAGAAATTAATATAAATGGCATTTGAGCTGGATTGGGGAAAAAGTTCACTCAGTACTTACCATCTGCCTACTTTATGGAAGTTACTCAGTGCTAGATGCAGAATAAATAGTATTTTGACCGAGTCTGAGAAATGGGGTGGGTTGGAGTGGGAGGGTAGGCATTTCAGTAGGGGGATAGCTAAAGCTGACACAAAAAAATGTGGGGAGCAAAACAGAGTTTATGAATGTAACTATGAAGCCATGCTATTTGCAAGCTCATTCTATACGGAAAGACTAAATTGTACTAGTAGTAATTACAGCTAACTTTTAAATTCACACTATGTGCCAGGTACCAGGCTACATGCTTTACATGAAGCATTTTTATTTCATTCTCATATTAATGCTTTGCAATAGGTATTAGTATTATTAGCTCCACTTTAGAGATGAAGGAACTGAGGTTTAGAGAAAATAAATGACATACTTATGATCATGCAATTAGAAAGTGGTGGCATTTTAGAATTAAGAAATTTATAAAAGCATTAAAAATGCTTACCTTGGGATTTTTACTCATATGAATACTGTTTTACAGATGTTGATGGCATGGACCTGGGCAAAAAGGTCAGCATCCCCAGAGACATCATGTTGGAAGAATTATCCCATCTCAGTAACCGTGGTGCCAGGCTATTTAAGATGCGTCAAAGAAGATCTGACAAATACACATTTGAAAATTTCCAGTATCAATCTAGAGCACAAATAAATGTAGGTATAACTTGAACACGTAGTATCCAAATGAATGCGCAGTATTTCTAAATTTGTATATATGACTAGTTTCTGAAGCAAGTATTCTATATATTTTCTTTCAATTTTTTCTGTTAGGCTATTTTTTTTTTATCATAATGAATAGTTTAGGTGGGTAAACAAAAGAAGCATTATATATGATATGAGTATGCTTTTAGTTCAATAGGGACATTGTAAGCTTGTAGATTTGGCACTGAGGAACTTGTCTGTTCCACTAAGAGGAGGGAGAGGGAGTGGAGAGAAATGGTACTAAAAGTTTCCATGGTCTTATCACAACCAGTTACATGTTTGAGATGGAAACACTTCCAAAGCACATAGCGCTCCACAGGCGAGGATAAGCATTTTATTCGCTGAGTAAACCTTGGCACTGAAACATGCCTGGGAACTACAGACACATTCAATGCCCTCTCAAAGCATTTATTCCACATTGTGTAGGGAAGTCTGGTACTCACTAATGACAAAAACTAGTTTGGATATAACTCTTTGGACAGAGATTTCCCCAACTCAAAGCTAATAAACAAACAAAAATTAAACTACATTTTACATATTGTATTAATATTACATTCACTTAAACTGCCATTTAAAGAGACTGTAGAGGAAAAAGTTGATAGTAGAAAGGCAACCAGCTTTCGGAAAATGGCTTTAAAATTCAAATGGCTGGCGTGAAGAATCAAAAAGGAATAGTGCATTCGTCCTAAATTTGAAAAGATCATGATGACTTCAACAAATATGTTTTATTTACTGAGAGTTTCTTCCTAGAGCTATGAAAGATTTACTTGCAAATTTAAGCCTGAAAACTTACCAGCTCCCATCACTAATAAGTTGTTTTGAATGGACAGCTCCCTTCTTTACAGCAAACAGACTAATTTCCCTGATTTATTTTATCATAATTACTAAAACACACTATAGAAACTAATATCTACATCCACAAACACTAAAATTTTGTTTCCCATATTTCTATTTTCCTTGTTATGTTTTTTGTTAACAGAAAATGTTGAGAGGACACTTAACAAATTTATTTTCATATTTGTGAGCATTCTTCAGCCATCCATTGATTAAATCTAGTTGTAATTGTGAATTCAGTTAGCCATCAAATCTTACTCAACTATAGTATTTATACTTGTGAAGAATGATTTTTTAATTGAAGTCCATGTACCCTATAAGTATGCCCAGTAACCTCTTATCAAAAATATCTTGTAAGTATGAGTCAAAAATAATCCCTACCCCATCTGCTGGAGTCTATGTAATCATATTCTTTCAATAATGACAATAGAGAAGGCTCTCTATGGAGTAGTACAAAATAAGGTGGCTTACGGAAGTCTTTGAAAAGTCATCTACAAGTTTAGACATTTGAATAAATGAATAATGTCAGTTTTTATAACTTCCACTTACATCTCTAGGAATAATGCTTTAACTACAATTCTGAAGAAAGGTACAATAAGATTTAAAATGTCCCTATGAACACAACATATTCTCTTACCACCAGTATTTCAAATTATTGATTATAATTTTATACACCTGTGTTCGAATGTGTTCTGGTTACTCATAATATATATAAGAACATGTCTTGACAATTTTTCACTATTCCCAGAAGACTGGGTGCTGAATAAATAAAATGACCCCAAACAGGTTTATTGAAATAAATAATTAAATATTGATAAATAACACAAAGCAATAAGCAATAATAATGTATGCAATAAAGTCATATTTTATTGAGTTACATAACATACTCTAAAGTGTGATGAATTTTACTCTTCTTTCAAAATAAGGAAAGTAGTATTCAAGGAAGTATGTTCATTTGACTTAAGCAACACCATAATAAAGAAGATTGATACTCAGCTGTCAGAATTCTAGTTCTTGGCACCAATTTCTCTCATGGTGTAATTAAAGGAAAATCTTGCCTGGGAATCAGGAGACCAAGGTTTGGTCCTGGCTCTCCCACCAGCCATGTGATTTAGTGTTAACTCAAAAAGCGTTGCCTTTTTTTTTTTTTTGGCCTTTCTGAATTTCCCCCCTCATTTTAAAAATAAAGATATGCACTCCAATGCTCTCAGGTGCCTTCTGTCTTTAATGATCTGTGTGTTGCCTGATCTTAATTCAGAAAATTACCTGCACAATAAATCATTAGGGAAGATAGTGAGCCACGTTGTACAATGATACATTTACTTTGTCAAGACTGTAGATTGCAACTTGAAAGGTTAATATGACAGGAATTCAAAAATATTATTAGACTCAGGTCTATTTCCATTCATATTCATTTATACTTTTGGCAAATATTTATTGGGTGCCTATTATGTTCTAGATACTATGCTGCAAGCTCAAAGATAAATAAATACAGGTTTCATCTAGTGATAGAGAGACCAAATGACATTGAAAGATAAGAGAGCTTTTATTTACTTATAATCTAGTTCTTGAATGATCCTTATATGATTTATACCACATTAATCTAATTTACTGACTACATTTTCTGGAACAAGCTTTTACTTTTACTGCTTCCCTTGAGCAATAGATGTTGTCAAAGTAATAATTTAACTCAGCTTTATATATTTCTTATTCTAGTATAATATTGAAGACCTCATATAAATGAAAATATAAACTACCCCCTGGTAATTAATGCCATTTGTTCAAATACTACCATTTTAAAAACAGAAAAAATAAGTGTAGCTTTGAATTCTACTGGTGAGGGACACTGGCAAATTCAAGCTACATATACTTTCTATGACACAAACAGTAATAATAGTAAATATGTGTTCATAAAAAGAAATGAACATTGCTTGCTACATGAGCCAATTTTGAAGCCCTAGTTCATAAACTATTTTTTAACCAAAATGGCAAAATGGAGATGGGTAAAGAAAATAGGCCACCAAAAATAAAGTAAAATGGAAGAATGCCTCATGATAATTAAAATTCTCTTCTTATAAGTTACTGCAAAAGGATATTATATTTTTTGAATCACTAGAAATCTTAAATACTGCTGGGAAAAGGGGAAGTATACTATTAAAAGTAATTCTGAAATAAGACCACACTAAATAATTGGAACTCTAAATATATATTTGCTTTGTTCAAAAAATAACTTCTACCATGTATGTGGCACAAAGCATAGAGCAAAGAAGCCTTCTTTTTATATCTATTGATATTTTAACAGAAATCATGTAAAGCATCTTCTATATGTGTTTTTAATTTACATAATCTATAGGATATGGCTCTAGTTTTGTTTTCTTTAGGGTCAACTTAACTGAGGTAAAAAGAGACATATCTTCATTTGTCTTTCCAACTTTTCTGAAAGGAATTGCAGATGATGGAATGCTATGATGTAAAGCTTATAATTATATAGGTTACTACCTAACTATTATAAGGCTCTGCTTATTTTCTTAATGATGATGTAGAGGTACTGGGTGTCTCCTGATAATTAATGACTAACGAGAAAGAGTTGATTTTCCTGCTCATCATTAATCCCCAGGAAGAGGTTACAGAAGGTATTACAATTCCTAGAAATTAATGTAGGTAGAATTATTTGTAAGTTTAGGTGAAATTCATTTAATGAACACATTCTAGGAACTTAGAAAACATTACTCTTTGTGCATTATACATTTAAACTTCCTAAATTTATCTCAAATGCCTTTTTATTTATAATTAAAGTTATCAGGAACTTTACACTTTTTAAAGAATTGGTATAGGTTTAGAAGTAAAAACATAAAGATACTAACCTAGTCAATTATTAAGTCCAACACTCAAGATAGGAGCTGAGTTCAAAATGCAAAATGTTATATTACACACACACACACACACACACACACACACACACACACACACACACACACACACACAATGTCTTTCTTAGTCCATCCATGTTGTTATAAAGTAATAGCTGAGACCAGGTACTTTATAAAGAAAAGAGGTTTATTTGACTCATGGTTCTGTGAGCTGTACAAGAAGCATGGCATCAGCACCTGCTTCTGGTAAGGGCCCCCGGAAACTTCCACTCATGGCAGAAGGGAAAGGGGAGTTGGCATCACATGGTGAGAGAGGAAGGAATGAAGAGAGAGGAGGGAGGAGGTGCCAAGTTCCTTTTAACAATCAATTCTCATAGGAACTAATTACTGCGAGGATGGCACCAAGTCATTCATGAGAAATCCACCTCCATGACCAAACGCCTCCCATTAGGCCCCAACTCCAACACTGGAAATGAAATTTCAGCATGAGATTTAGAGGGGACAAATATCCAGATCACATCAGTGGCCAACTAGACTTCAACCAGATTATAAATAGGGTGGGGACTCCAAATGACATAAATGCAATACCAAAACCCAGGTAACAGGAACAAATAAAGAAAGAGCACGAGAAGGTGGCATAGGTTTTATTGAAGTATTGGGATAATACAGAATATGGAGACATTTCCAGTAGATTAAGTTAGTTAGAAAGAAGACGGAAATTCTAAGATGGATCTTAGAGGAAACCTAGGATTTGGTTTAGTAAAGAACAGAAAGGAGGGCATTCCAAGCAGGTGAAACAGCTTGTGGGGCTGAGGAGGGCAGAGGGTAGTAGTGGGGAACTGGTTTGTGGAAGTTTGCAAGGAATGAGAGGTAATGTTTATGAGGTGAGTATGACATCTACGTTACCAAGCAAAAGAGTTTGCATTTTATTCACTAGGCAATTAGGAACAATTTCTAAAGATTGGAGTAATGCCATACCAGCATTTGTATTCAGTCTGACTGGAAGGAAAATGCTTGGTGGAAAATGAACAGAAGGTAGATGATGACATGATAAAGTATGAGCAATGAGGATAACAGGTGCATGAAGACTAAAGTGAAAAAGGAAGATGGCATTTTAAAAAATGTCATAGTGAAAAAGAATCAGCTGGGTTTGGCTATTTATTCACTAAAAATTCAGCTAATATTCGCTGACTGCTTGTGCTATATAAGGCACCATCTTAGGCTTTGTAAAAGACATATGGGCAAAATGAAATTCCCTGTTCTCAAGTAGCTAACAAGCTAGTAAATGAAACAGGACACAAAATATTATTTTAAAGGCGAATTATAGTAAATGATACGGGAGCAGCGAGAAGAAAGACAAAAAACTTTTTATTGGAAGGGGAGGAAGAATAAGGGAAGGGGTGTTTTTTAAATCACGACAGAGCCGACCATGGTAATGATGGAGAGGGGGCCTCTTGCTAGGGGAACTCCTGTGATCAAAGATCAAAGGTAGAAAGGTGGAGAAACATACAAGATAATGGGGGAATCTTGATCTATGATCCAAGGTAGAAAAGCATACAAGATAATCGGGGAATCATAAGTGGTTTGGTTTTAAGCTTAGGGTACATCTTTAAGAACTGATGAGGCTAGGTAGGCAGGTCTCAGTGCAAGGCTAAAACATTTAGGCTTATTCAGTATGCAATAAAGTGTGAACATGATGATGAGTTTGCAATTAGGCATGCGATGTTTAAAGTTTTAAAAATGTTTAAAGTCGTAATATTTTTGATATAAGTTTTAACCTCAGGCAGAGACAGCTCTAAGAGAATTCCTTCCCAAAATAGATCTTTTAAAATTCTAATAGAGATTAAGTATTTTTGTTTAAAAAGCTATTCGTTGAAAATATATATATGTTCCTGGGAAGTTAGTATATCATCAGACTCTCAATATTTTATAAGTATAATTTATTCATGAAGATTTTATTTTATCATTGTCATTTTCTGCCCTGTCCAAATGTGGGCTTTGATGAAGCAGACGAAAGAACAAAGGCTCAAATTTGGACTACTGCTTTGAAAGTAGGCTTTTTTGGAATGCTGCAGAGATTAACATGAATGCAAAAGCCCTTGGGGAGGGGCTGTGTGGGTGAAGCATAAAAATGGAGATAAACTTTATTTCCTTCATAATTTTATTAAGTGAGGATCTTAATTTATGGCCTTTAGTTATGGTAAGTATTTAAATTTTAAAACAAAATTGTATTCTATCCTGAAATTGCTATAAAGTTAAATAAGTGTTAAAATGTAAAGGTATATTTCATCACAGAATCTTACAAACAAATATAGAAATTAAAAAATGAAAGATTTTCTGTATGTCACACACAAAAGAGTCAAAATCAGTGTCTAATTGCTATGCTTTTTACTAAATTTTTATTTTTGAAGTTAAAAGATAATTTGACCTAATCGCTTCTTTTTAAAATACACATATTTCCTATATGCAATTAAAACAATGATTTATTATGAGAATAAAACTTGGCTATACTTTTGAGGACATAACCTACTACGATGTCTATTTTTTTCTTAAAATGCAAACTGAACATTTTTAAGGTGCTATATTATTGCCATAGAATAAATCCTGTAATAGTAAAACAAATTTATCAAAATTTAAAAGACAAATGTCTTTTTTCAGCATTTTATTTTCTAAAAATCAAAAAATTTTCCTTTTGCAAGTCTATGCAACTTGAAATATAAATGATTTTTGTGTTTTTTTGGAGTACATATGATTGCCATTGAAATTTCAGGTTAGATTTTTAAACTTTCTAGACGTTAAAAAATCTAATTAAAGCCCAAATATAAATACAATGGAAGATAAGATTTACTAGGCCAAATGCTTAGCCAGTATGCTCTACATTATTAGATTAGTAAGGATTCAAAAATTAAATACATTTATCTCATAGGGATGGTCTGAATAGAAAATGAAATGATTGGTATGAACCACTACACACAGTGCCTGGCACACAGTAAGTCTCAATTTCAGCTCTAATCATTATTAAGTGGACTGTCATCATAAAATAGATCTTAGACTGATATCAGTAAATCTTCTCATTCAAGTGTGCAACCATCTTACTATGAAAAAAATTATTGAGGTCCCAGGAAGTAATGAAGCGACATTGCATTTAAATTATAAATATACAATTGAAGTTTTGCATATATAGCTCCTATTATTGTGCTTACATTTTTGAGTTTTCAGCAGAGTTTACTTTTGATTAAATACAGCACAGTATTGCTATGCAGAATGAAAAAGTGGATGGAAGTAACTTGGAAGGTGGTTCGCAGCAAGCCCCCTTGACTCCTCCCAACACCCCAGATCCACGAAGCCCTCCAAATCCAGACAACATTGCTCCAGGTAACCAATCCCCTTACCAATAGAGCAATAAAATTTCTGTGTACCTAATGATATGACTCAAGGCATTTAAAGCCTTTATTAAATAGTATTTAAATAATATATCTTTTCTCATTAAGTATGTTTTTGGGCCCCAGGCACGGTGGCTCCCAATCCCAGCACTTTGGGAGACTGAGGTGGGTGGATCACCTGAGCCCACAAGTTTGAGACCAGCCTGGATCACATGGTGAAACCTAGTTTCTACAATAAATACAAAATTTAGCTGGGTATGGTGGTGCACACTTGTAGTCCCAGCTACTTGGGGGGCTGGGGTAGGAGGATCATTTGAGCCCAGGAGGTGGGGGCTGCAGTGAGCCATGATCACACCACTGCACTCCAGCCTGGGTAACAGAGTAAGACCCTGACTCAAAAAAAAATTTCTTTTTTGGATAAATGCAAGACAAATGCAAAAATTCAGACCTAAAGGAATCACATAAAACATTTATAGTAGCCATACGTTTTTTGTTTTAGATGGTCTGTTAATCACCTGCTGTATTGAAAATTATAATAAGTAATTTGTAATTATATTGAAA
Organism: Gorilla gorilla gorilla; assembly: GCF_029281585.2. Lineage (NCBI taxonomy): Eukaryota > Metazoa > Chordata > Mammalia > Primates > Hominidae > Gorilla > Gorilla gorilla. Next base: position 139,322,297 of record NC_073227.2, read on the forward strand.
TCCTATTTGTATAGGACTGTACAATTTATAAAGTGCTGTGATATATATTGTCTTCTTTAATTTCACAGTAACTCTATGACATATTAATTACAATCCTCATTTTATAAATTAAGACGTTGAGGTTATGAATGTCTATGAAGCAACAAAGAATGAATAAGACCTAGTATTTGACAGCACAACAGGGTGACCATAGTCAATAGTAACCTAATTGTACATTTTACAATAACTAGAAGAGTATAACTGGATTGTTTATAACATAAAGAATAAATGCTTAAGATGATGGATACCCCATTTATCCTGATGTGGTTATTGCACATTGCATGCTGTTATCAAAATATCTAATGAACCCCATAAATATATACACCTATTATGTACCCACAAAAGTTAAAAATAAAAATCTTTTAAATTAAAATTACAAGAGAAAAAAGAATTAGGGCCAGGCACAGTGGCTCACAGCTATAATACCAGCACTTTGGGAAGCTGAGGAGGATCACTTTAGGCAGGAGCTCGAGACCAGCCTGGGCAACATAACAAGACCCTATCTCTACAAAAAATAAATAAATAAAACAAAAAAGAATTAAGCCCAGATCTGGTACCAAATTTACAACTGCCTCATGTCAACAGACCTTATGGAGATTGTTTTTGTTTTCTCTGTTCCCTCAAAGGACTTTCAATGAAGCCCCTAAAGAGTATACATTTGTTTATCATTTTAAAAGAGAATCAACTCCTTATTCAGTCAGTTCATAGTCTTTATAAATAATGTTGGGCATTCAAATAGGACATCTTTCAAAAAATTACATTATCTAATTAGACAACTTTTCAAAGTAACCTATAGTGTCTTTGAAAATTCAAGCATTTCCTCAAGAGTAGTGTATAGATTTCAAAAATTTAAAATAGTTATATCTTGAAACTAAAGATATATGTCTAATTTTTGTAAAATAAACAGTAAATTTAGCAAAAGTACTCCTAGCATTCTTCTCAAATGTAATACTATTTTTGAAAATATGTAAATATTTTGAGATAATGTTATACAGGTACAGCACCTGTACAACATTAAATATTATTTAAAAATAAGGTATTAGAGCATTCTTAATGAGCACGATGAGAAAAACTGTGGATAGACTTAGCAAAATAATACTGAAGGAAACCAATTAGGCACAATTAAAATGCATACAATTCTGAAATGGATTATTTTAATAAAGTTCTCTGGTAGCTTTCAACAAAAGTTATGGCAGAAAAGCAGGTAGTAGGGTCTGTATCTACATCATCAACCACATGAGAAAAGAAATAAGGTTTAGAATCAGACAGATCTGGGTTCAACCCTATGGCTCTTCCCGTTTTACTACCATGCTGGGAAAGGAAATACATCTCTTTGGACCCTAGTTTCTCAATCTGTAAAATAGAGAAAGAAATCTCACTTTACAGGGTCACTGTGCAAAGTAAGTGTGATGGTATGCGAATAGTCCCTAACATATAATAAGCACTCAGTTAAAGTTAATTCTTTCCCCATCCACCTTTACATCCTTCTTATGCAATAGAATACACAGATACTATCTGAGCTCCAACCACTGTACTACAATCCCTGCTTACTTTTTGGAGTTTTTTTTTTTTTATTAAATAGGAAAGAGAGGGGACATATGGAAAAGTGAATGTTGATACAATTTAGTGCTGTCATCACTTAGAACTTTTATTATGTAGTCTTTACTGTACACTATGGAATCACAAAATGAATAGAAGAATTAATCTCTATCTTCAAAGAATTAATAGACATAGAGAGATAGAGCAAATGTCCAAAGAATATTTATATTTTCACTTTCTGTGTATATAATTCCACATCATATGTGCATTTTATTGACCATCAGGAGTAAATATGTGTGTGGTTGTATATGTATGTTTATATATATCCAGAGAGAGACTTTGTGGGGGGAAAACTGCATGCTTTATTAAATGGTATATTCAACACACTTTTCTGTATCTTAATTTTCTCATTTAACGGAACCTCAAAGATGTACCTCCAACGCAACTGTTATAGCCCTAATTAATATTGTTTAAATTGACATGTAATAATTGTACATATTCTTGGGGTACATAGCGATGTTTTGATACATATCCATCATTTCAAATATTTATTATTTCTTTGTGTTGGAAGTATTCAATATCCTCCTTCTAGCTATCTGAACTATATATTATTCTTATTTGTATATAAATTTATATATAAATAACTATGTATTGTTCTTATAACACCCTACAGTGTTATAGAAGACTAGAACTTATTCCTCCTGTCTAGCTATAATTTTGCATTCTTTAACAAATCTCTCTTGTCCCCACTTCTCTCTACTGTTCCCAGCCTCTACTATCCTCTGTCCTACTTTTCACGCCTAGGAGATCAACCTTTTTTAGCTTCCACATATGAATGAGGACATGCAATGTTTAACTTAAGAGAAATTTTTAAAGCACTAATTTATGTACCTATTTAGAGCTAGTATCCAATTATTAAATATTAGAAAATGTCTATGCAATATAGAGTAAGAAAATGGGGAGTTTGGGTATTATTATGTACTTTACTACGAGGCAAGAGTGCAAATGGATTCTTCCTTCTGAGTAGATAAGTTGAAAAGTACAATAAGCTCAGTAAACAAACTATAATTATTCCAATTTAGCAAATTAATTTGTTATAGTGATTAGCCAACTATGTATCAAAAAGCCAACTTTTTTCATACATGAATAAATAAGGGTATGAAAATGCCATAATACTGTAAAAATAAAATTTATCTAAATTTCAGTTATATTAAAACATATTTAAAAATCAAACAAGAAATGTAGACATATGGCATTGCTGAATTGTAATATTTCTGTGAGGTTAAATATAAGTACATTCTTTTCTGTAGATAACTCAGCATATCAAAAAAGAAAAAAGTTGTTATTTAATGATATCTATAAAAAGAAATTAGAAAACCTTGAATGTTCAAAAATGGGAAAAGATTACATAACCATGGTTCCTTAATTTAACAGATTATTTGAAACCCTTAAAATAATTATGAACATGATACAGAAACATTTAAAAGTATTTTAAACAAATTTGGGGGAAAAACATAATATTACACTAGATGTTCTAGTTATGTGATCATTACGTTTACGGGTGAAGAAAAACTGGAAGAAAATACACAAAACTAAATACTTGTGTTAGGGTGGTGGGATTTTGAGAAATTTTAAACAAATTTTATAAAACTTAAAATTGTCCAGTTTTTAAAGGTCTTACCTCTGTTCAACTCCAGGAAAGGAATAGGAAATAAAATGTGGTAGTTATGGTTATAGAATTACATATAATATACAAAGACAAGACACAGGAAAGAGAACTCTTTCCTCGGGGAGGTAGGAATGGCTGCATAGAAGGGTGACCTGAAGCCAAGGCTTACAGTAGAAATTCGCACATGACTAGAAGTAGGGAGAACAGTCCAGGCACAGGAAATGAATGGACCAAGTAGAGGGGCATAAGGGGCACCCCAAGCAACAAGTAACTAGATCCATAGTCCTGGAGCAAAGAGTGTGAAAGGAGAAAGCAGGCGGTGAGGCTGGATGGGCTTAAGGGCCACATGGGTCATGCTGAGTGGTTGCGATTTTGTCCTGGGAGGCATTAGGGTCCCCTGAGCAGGGGAAGAGCTGGCCAGTTAAGAAGGTCTCCTGGGGCAGCAGTGTGGAGGCTGGCTGGGAGAGGGTTAGAGCTAAAGGATTAGTGTTGAAGCTGTGGCGAACACCCAGGCAAGAGACACCTGGACCTGACCCAGGGCAGGAGTAATGGAAATGTAAAGAGAATTTTTTAGAGCAATGTTCCTCGTTGTTCTGTTTGTAGACCACCTGCATAAGATTTGTATGAGAGTTTGTTAAACATTGGAGTTTTAGGTCATACCTGAGACTCACTGAAGCCAGACTTCTGGAGGGAGGATCCTATTATCTACATTTTAAATACGTATCCCAGATAATTCAGACAAACAATAATATGAGAGCCACTATTTTAGAAATCCTTAGGTAGTATAGTTGGTAACACTTTGTGATTTGTTGTGGGGATGAGGGAGACTTTCGGATAATGCTCTGTCTTGGGCATCTGAGAGTAAAGTGATAACATTTGCTAAAATGACTAAAATAGAAAAAGAAGCAGAATATATTAGAAAATGGCTGCATTTAGGTCTAGACAGGTTATAAAGGGTGCCAGTGGATCATTTATTTTGATAAATATAGTAAATAATTGAGTAGAGGGCTTGATTATTTTTTAAAAAAGTCAGAATTATCAATACATAGGTCACAGTTGAAGCTATGAATATAAATGGAATTTTCTAGGTAGAGTGCATTGTGTAAGAAAAGAGCTTTGAGGAACAACAGTATTTAAGTGGTAAGCAGAGAAAAGGAGCCTACACAAAAAAGATTTCTATTAGATACTGGAGGCAATCTGAAGAAAATTAAAGAATCACAAATAACTGTTTAGACATGGAATTATCAGGAAGGGGCTTTTTTTTTGGAGGAGACAAACATTTTAGTGTAAAGAGGAGATAGGCATGCTTTGACAGAAGAAAATCAAAATTATTGCAGAGATGGGAAAGAGCATCAGAGAAATCTAAAAGTAGAAGTCATCAAATGGTAAAGGGATTTGACATGGTGGAAGAGAGAATTGCAGGGATATAACTAGGTAATATGGCAGTGTAAACAGAAAGTAGATAACTGTGCCTTAGAAAACTGGAAGAGTGTCACTCTATGCGTGTGAAAAAGGTTTAAAGATCTATGCCAAGAATTTCCGTGACTTTTAAACAGTATTTACAGAAAATTCCCAGCTGTTATGGGAAGAATAAACTGGGGAGGTGAGATCAGAAGCAGAAAAGCTAGGTAAGAAATCTTGAGGAACAAAATAAAAAGGGGACGGGTACATTGGGAGATAAGAAGAGCTGGGCCTGAATAAGGCCGTGGGAACAAGTTACTTCATCTTCTTGAAGCTCAAACATTTTACAGAGCACTCAGCAATCGAAGACAGACAAGACCTAAACATCACCTCTAAAGAATCAGCTCTGGGAGGAGGGAGATTTTGTCTGCATTGCGATTTCCCCTACCTTAGACTACAATAGGCACTCAATATTAACATTTTTAAACTAATTAATTGTGGTATCTAAAGTCTAGTGTGAATTAATGCAAGGAGCACAATTTTTAGAAAACTAAATGAACAGTTTTATTGGAAAAATATATATACTAAGACAGTCAAGAAAAAACTGTATAATTTGGAAAAATTAAACATTAAGAAAAATGGTTTCTTTTTAAAGTTCCATAAGCTTACAGGAGCTCTAAAATGTCTAACACTTGCAGACTGCTGTTTTCTAAGGGATCATGAAAAGGATGCATGCTTCATAAATTTATCCCAGCATGAAAAATCAAACATGGTAAAATGTTAGGTGGAGGTTAGTAACTCTCGGGCACAGTATTTACTTACTTTTGCTATATTTTTCCAAAGGATATTCTGGACCACTGAAGGAAATTCCTCCTGAAAAATTCAACACCACAGCTGTCCCTAAGTACTATCAGTCTCCCTGGGAACAAGCCATTAGCAATGATCCGGAGCTTTTAGAGGCTTTATATCCTAAACTTTTCAAGCCTGAAGGAAAGGCAGAACTGCCTGATTACAGGAGCTTTAACAGGTAATTCAATGGTCCTGGGTGACACTGTTGGCATGCAATACCAAAATTTTTTCATCATGGTACAGATAACTGAATTCCCTGGTAGAAAGCAATTTTTTCTTTTGAGAAAAGAATCTAAATAGCAATATAGGATATCTTCTAAGCCTAGGCAAAGACTCATTTTTGTAATATTACTATTATTTTCAAACTTGGTCATTTTTAGTATAAAAATGAAGGAAATGATTCAGAAACTATCATTGGTATAACATCAAGATTATCCCTTGGTACTTTAAAAATGTTATTTTAATAATAGTTTCAAATCCAAAGATTGATCTGGGTTTATGCATTGTTTCAAATGGCAACACTGTTCAAGAATTTAATAAATAATTCGCATGCAAGGCTATGAGAATTACTGTGTAACTCCAGATTCCATCTTATATTTTTGCAGGCTTTAGGACAGATTAAAAGTAATTTAGAGACTTAATGGCCCAAGATTCCAGAAGAGGTACAACCCAAAACTTATGCTATCAAAAATATCACAAAATGATATCTGTAGTATAGTTTATAGAATGGGCATCCATTTTTCTCTGTTATTCAGTTTTTATAATTTCCATGGATATTTTGAATTTTTAATAGTCTCATAATCCATTATTTGATCACTTGACCTTCATTTTAGAGTAAAATATCTAATATCTAGTATGCTGTCTCGCACTCAAAAAAAGTTAGACTCAATTTATAGGCAGCTTAATAAACATTCATTTAAAAATGAATAAATTAATGAGTAAATTTTTTTATTTAAAAAAAGAATGCCAAATAGACTGCATTTAAACAGTGATCTTCTTAAGTGATCGGATGTGGTGGCTCATGCCTGTCATCCCAGCACTTTGGGAGGCTGAGGTGGGTGGATCACTTGAACCCAGGAGTTCAAGACTACCCTGGGCAACATAGCAAGAACCCTGTCTCTACAAAAAATACAAAAATTAGCCAAGAGTAGTGGCATGTACCTGTAGTCCCAGCTACTTGGGAGGCTGAAGTGGGAGGATCACTTGAGCCCAGGAGGTGGAAGTTGCAGTGAGCTGAAATCATGTAATTTCACTCTAGCCTGGGCAAATAGTGAGACCTTGTCTCAACAAATAATAAATAAATAAAATAAATAAAAATAAATATTGTACTATTAAGATTTTAGTTTTTGCACACTGCCATTATTAGTAATACATCCCTTGCATGAAAGAGGTGTACCATAGAATTTAAAGAGGGGTTGAGGAGTGGCAGGGAAAAAAAGTTGGAGGCCCATTCTGATCAATGTTATAATTTTTTTTTCAAAATGAGAGCGTAGAAAATTATAACAAGTAAAACATTAGGGGAAAATGGAAATTAATGGAATAACTTGGATTTGTTTTTGAGATTAAGTGCTTAAGACATGCTGTAAGACTTCTCTGTATCTTGTGGCTTTGGTGCCCTGTACCTGCTGAGCAGCTTGCCTGTAGTTCTACACACACTGGTGTGATAATATTTGGGTTAGTTATAAAGAGATGCCTATTGACTGTATAAATACCAGGTGAGTACTATATCAGTGAGCACAATACCATTCAATAGGTAATGTAGCTCCCTGTGTTAATCAAAGCTTTTGTAAATATTACATGCTGTGTGTGTGTGCGTGTGTGTGTGTGTGAGAGAGAAAACTTAATCTGCTAATACTTCTCTTTTACTTTAGAACATTTTATTCCTTTGCATATCTACATCAACATAGAAATAAAAACTTAGGAATTAAATTCTTTCAACATGATAGTATATTCTTAGACTTCTTATTATTAAATAACATTAACAGATGAAACAAAACATGATATGATACATAGACAGCCCAGATAGCTGTAAGATCCTTTCTAACCTTGAAGCGTATGTAGGCCAGGTGCGTATGTACAGGCTGGGGTACATGCCTGTAATCCCAGCACTTTGAGAAGCCAAGGTGAGCTGAGCCCAGGAGTTTGAGACCTGCCAGCACAACATAGTAAGAACTCAAAAAGTGAGGCGAGAGGGTCGCTTGAGCCCAGGAGGTTGAGGCTGCTGCAATGAGCTATAATCACACCACTGTACTCCCACCTGGGCAATGGGAGAGAGACCCTGTCTCAAAAAAAAAAGTATATGCACAGGGATACACAACGTTTAAGACATTGTCTAGTACGTGCATTGCTTTAGAAGTCCACTTAAAAAACAACTAAACAGTGTACAGGCATACCTCGTTTTATCGCGCTTCACTTTTCTCGGCAGATACTGCATTTTCTCACAAATTGAAGGTTTGTGGCAACCCTGTGTCAAGCAAGTCTATCGGTGCCATTTCTCCAACATCATGTGCTCACTTTGGTAATTGTCACAATATTCTGGTTTCATTATTATTACATCTGTTATGGTGACCCGTGATCAGCAATCTTAGATGTTACTATTGTAACTGTTTTTGGGATGTCATGAACCATGCCCATGTAAAAAGGCAAACTTAATCAATACATGTTGTGTGTGTTCTGAGTGCTCCAATGACCAGCCGCTCCCCCATCTCTCTCCCTTTCCTGGGCCTCCCTATTCCCTGAGACACAACAATATTGAAATTAAGCCAATTAATAACCCTATAATAGCCTCTAAGTGTTCAAGTGAAAGAAAGAGTCACAAGTCTCTCATTTTAAATCAAAAGCTAGAAATGATTAGACAGTGAGGAAGACATGTCAAAAGCAGAGATAAGCTGAAAGCTAGGCCTCTTGTGCCAGTTAGCCAAGGTGTGAATGCAAAGGAAAAATTCCGGAAGAAAATGATAAGTGCTACTCCAGTGAACACATGAATGATAAAATAGTAAAACAGCCTTAGTGCTGATATCAAGAAAGTTTGAGTAGTCTGGATGGAAGATCAAACCAGGAACAACATTTCCATAATTTAGCCAAAACCCAATCCAGAGCAAGGCCCTAACTTTCTTCAACTTTATGAAGGCTTAGAGAGGCAAGGGAGTTGCAGAAGAAAAGTTGGAAGCTAGTAGTTGTTGGTTCATGAAGGCTGAGGAAAGACGCCGTCTTCTTAACTTTTATAATGCAAGGTGAAGCAGCAAGTGCAGATGTAGAAGCTGCAGCAAATTATCCAGAAGATCTAGCTAAGAGGATTGATGAAAGTGGCTACAGTAAATAACAGATTTTCAATGTAGATGAAACAACCTTCTATTGGAAGAAGATACCATCTACGGCTTCCAAAGCTAGAGAGAAGTCAATGCTTGGCTTTGAAGCTTCAAAGAACAAGCTAACTATCTCGCTAGAAACTAATGTAGCTGGTGAATTTGAGTTGAGTTGAGTTGAAGCCAATGCTCATTTACCATTCTGAGAATTCCAGGGCCCTTAAGAATCATGCTAAATCTCTGTCTGTGCTTTATAAATGGAAAAGCAAAGCCTGAATGACAGCACATCTGTTTACAGCATGGCTTACTGAATATTTTAAGCCTACTCTTGAGACCTATTGCTCAGAGTAGGTCTGAGCAATTGAAAAGAATTGAAATTCTTTTCAATTTATTACTCTTTATTGACAACAAACCTGGTCACCCAAGAGTTCTGATGGCAATGTACAAGGAGATTAATGTTTTGTTTTGTTTTGTTTTGAGACGGAGTCTCGCTCTGTCACCCAGGCTGGAGTGCAGTGGTGTGATCTCGGCTCACTGCAAGCTCCATCTCCTGGGTTCGTGCCATTCTCCTGCCTCAGCCTCCTGAGTAGCTGGGACTACAGGTGCCTGCCACCATGCTCAGCTAATTTTTTGTATTTTTAGTAGAGACAGGGTTTCACCGTGTTAGCCAGGATGGTCTCTATCTCCTGACCTCATGATCTGGCCGCCTCGGTCTCCCAAAGTGCTGGGATTATGGGCGTGAGCCACTGTGCCCAGCCTAATACTTTTTATGCCTGTTGACACAACATCCATTCTGTAGCCCATGGATCAAGGAGTAATTTTGGCTATCAAGCCTTATTATTTAAGCAACACATTTCATAAGGCTATAGCTGCCATAGAAAGGGATTCCTCTGATTGATCTGGGCAAAGTAAATTGAAAACCTTCTGAAAAGAATTCACCATTCTAGATGCCATGAAGATTATTTGTGATTCATGGAAGGAAAGCAAAATAATAACATTAACAGGAGTTTGGAAAAAGTTCATTCCAACTCTCATGGTTAACTTTAAGGGGTTCAAGACTTCATTGGAGGAAGTAAATAAAGATCTGGTGGAAATAGCAAGACAACTAAAGCTGGAAGTGGAGTGTGAAGATGTGACTGAATTGCTGCAATCTAAAAAAAACAACAAAACGACAACAACAACAACAACAACAACAAAAACCACCTGAGCAGATCAGGAGTTGCTTCTTATGAATAAGCCAAGAAAGTGGTTTCTTGAGATGGTATCTACCCCTGCTGAGGATGCTGTGAATATTGTTGACATGACAACAAAATATTGAGAATATTCCCTAAACTTAGTTGATAAGGCAGTAGCAGGACTGGAGAGGATTGACTCCAATTTTGAAATAAGTTCTACTGTGGGTAAAATGCTACCAAACAGTATCATATGCTAGAAAGAAATTGTTCATGAAAGGAAGAATCAATTGATGCAGCAAAAATCATTGTTGCCTTATTTTAATAAATTGCCACAATCAATCCAACATTCAGCAATCACTACCCTGATCAGTCGGCAGCTATCAACAATATGGCAATCACTCCACCAACAAAAAATTTCAACTTACTGAAGGCTCAGATGACCATTAGCATTTATTAGCAATAAAATATTTGAAACTAAAGTATGTATTTTGTTTTTCAGACATATTGTTCTTAAGGACACAATGCTATAGATACTTAATGGACTACAATGCAGTGTAAACATAACTTTTATATACGCTGGGAAATAAAAAATTTCATGCGACTTGCTCTATTGTGATACTCTATTGCAGTGGTCTGGAACCAAACCTACAATATCACCAAAGTATGCCTGTAATTATATCTTTGGCTTAAATGCTTGCTAAATGAATAAGACCAAAGGACATAGGTAAGATTTTCACATCCAGCTATGGCAGACTACTTTATATCAGAACAACTTCATAAAAATAACCAGAAAAGCTAGTTTTAAAAAATGAGTTTTAAAAATGGTTTAAAAGCTACCAAGGAAGTGAGTACTTGAGGCCAGGTTCTGGAGATGGGGAAATTTAGAGATTTTAACCCAACATGTGGTACCACGTTTCTCCTTGAGGCACCTGTTGATTCATCAGCAGCACTAAAAGGCTAAAAAGCTGAGTAAACCTTTTGGCAGCTTCAAGTCTGGGAACACCAAATAGGAGTATAGGGTCTTCCAGGGAGGAGGGGTCTTGGTAAATATTCCATACTTTCAGCTGGAAGTCCTAAAGGTCTATACCATTGGAATAAAGGTGAACAAGTAATACTTCAGCCTTCATAAAACTAAATATTGCTCTCAACCAACAAAATCTTAGATTGGATAAAGGCTATCTCCCCTAAATCAAACTGCCCGCTCTGACAAAAATGAATCCCTTCTAGAAAGAAGATGACATCTCTTAAAGACTTAAATCATCCTACAGGTTTTTTTAAAAAAATATTTTTTGTTGTTGTTATCATGGTGGTGGTGATATACACATAACATAAAATTAAGTATCTTAATCACTTTAAGCCTACAGTTCAGTGGTATTCAGTACAATACTTCATAATGTCGTGCCACCATCACCACCATCCCTCTCCATAACTCTCCATCTGGTAAAACTGAAACTCTGTACCCATTAAACAATAACTCCCCATTCCCTCTCTGCCACCATCAATTCCTGACAACCACCATTCTACTTTCTGTCTCTATGATTTTTACCACTTTAAGGGCCTTGTATAAATAGAATCCTACAGTATTTGTTTTTTTGTGTGTGTGTGGCTGGCTTATTTCACTTAGTATAATGTCCTCATGCTAAAAAAAATTTTCCTAAGTTTATATTACTATAAAAGTCAAAATATTGACTACCACTAGGGGCTAGAGGGTATTGTGATTGGGCAGGGACCATGGATAGAGCTCTGGAGTGGCTCTTGATATGTGTAGTCCTTTCCAAGATTATTCATTTCATAGACATTATGTATACTTTCTTAAGTTTTCTGTACTTGTGTTATATTATATAATATAAATGTTTTTAAAATTCCATAAATGGAATTAATAGCAATTAGACATAGCTGAAGAGAGAATTGCTAAATTGAGGCAGAAAGTGTTCAAGCTGCAACATGGAGAAAATAGGATTTAAGATGCAGAAAAACAGCAGAAGACATACTTGGAGCAGTAATAAAAATGCCAATATATGTGTGTGGTTGGAGCCTCAGAAGGGAATAAGAGAGAGAAGCAATATTGAAAGAATTCATGGCATAAGATTTTTCAAAGTTGACAAAAGACATCAAGCTTCAAGTTCAAGAAGTACTACAGCACCCAAGAAGGGTAAATGCAAAGTAAACCACACAAAAGGCACATGATTGTAAAATAAAGACAATTAAGAAAATCTTAAAGCGAAGGACTAATAGACACATTATCTTAAAATGAGTAAAAATAAGACAGTTGATTTTCCAACTGAAATGATGGGAGAGAGTGGATTAACACTTTTAAAATAATGAAATAAATAACAGCCAACCTGTAATTTTATATCCAGTGAAAATATTATTTAAAGGTAAAAGTTAAGACATACTTACATAAACGTTTTCAGAGAAAGATGCTGTTTGTTTACCCCTGCCAAACAATAATACAAGAGTAATAAATAAAAGGGGTAAGTACAGGAAAAGAAAAATAAAGATGTCATTATTCACAAATGACATGATTATGTCCATAGAAAATTTAAAAGAAGCTACCAGTAAATCATTAGGATTAATAAGTGAATTTAGTGAGAGCACAGAATAAAAGGTCATCGTTAATAGTTATTTTTATATACCAGCAATAATTAGAAAATAAATAGTATTAATTAACTTTTACCTTATGTTTTGTGCACTTTCTGTATCTTACACTTCAATAAAATTTTTATTTCAAAAAAATCACATAGGCAAAATAATCTCAATAGGTATCTGGGTCTTTATAAACTAAATGTGACAAAAGCCATTCTTTGAATTAGTCCAGAACAAAATCTAGTCATTTAAAACAGAGGCTAAAATAATTTTCAGGTATAAAATAATTTTCAAGTTATTATTTTCAATTTATTATTTTCCCTATTGTAGGTTAACATGATTTTATTTTATCAAACTACTCAAAATTATAAGAAAGCCATTTGGCCAAATATTTATTTTGTCATACAACTATTATACATATATATTTTTAATAAAATATTTTATTTTATTTTCTGATTATTAAATAATTTAACATAATATTACACGAAGACTTTATTCTGATATATCTATTTTTCACATTTTTTCCAAACACACAAACACACACACACACAAAACAAAACAAAACAAAAAAACAGAAGAAAGAGACAAAGAGAAAGAAGCAAGCAATTTCCAGTTATTTCCAAAGTCCTTGCAAAGAGTAAAATAATATTGTTTGGTAGTTTACATTACGATATGTAATTATTAGATATTGCTGATGAAGCCTAGAGAGGTAAGATATAGTCAAATGGCATTCAGCAATGATAATGAGTGGATGAAAATCGGCTTCTAAATCTAATCACAATTTCAAAATGGCCCAGAGTTTAATTCAACTTTGAATTTTTGTAGTTCCTCTGAGTGTATTCAAATTTTATGTTACATTCAAATAATATTTCATTAAACCTATGAGAAAAAGTAAACCAGAAGCAACGAGGCTTGTAACCCCCCAAAGAGTTCTCCTTGCCCCCTGCCTAGACAGCTGATTTATCAAGACAGGAGAATTGCGATAGAGTTTAATTCACGCAGAGCTGGCTGCATGACGGGAGACCAGAGTTTTATTATTACTGAAACCAGTCTCCCTGGGGATCAGACTTTTTAAGGAAAATTTGGTGGGTAGTGGGGACAGTGAGTCACGAGTGCTGATTGGTCAGGTGGGAGATGAAATCAGAGTGAGTCGAAGCTGTCCTCTTGCGCTGAGTCAGTTCCTGGGTGGGGGCCATAAGATCAGATGAGCCAGTTTATTGATCTGAGTGGTGCCAGCTGATCCATCGAGTACAGGGTTTACAAAAGATCTCAAACACTGTTCTAAGGTTTTACCATAGTGATGTTATCCGCAAGGAAAAATTTGGGGAGGGTCAGAATCTTGCAGCCTCCAGTTGCAAGACACCTAAACCATAACTTCTGATCTTGTGACTGATGTGTTAGTTCTGCAAGAGCAATCTAGTCCCCAGGCAGGAAGGGGATTTGTTTTGGGAAAGGGCTGTTATCGCCATTGTTTCGAAGTTAAACCATAAATTTCTCCCAAAGTTAGTTTGGCCTATTCCTAGGAAAGGAAGGGGAACAGCTTGGAGGTTAGAAGCAAGATGGAGTCAGGTAAGATCTCTCACTGTTATAATTTTCTCAGTTATAATTTTGCAAAGGCAGTTTCAGATTCCCAGTTCTGCTTCAAAAAGCTGTATGACTTCGGGTATGTCACTTAACCTCTTATCTTAATTTCCCCATCTGCAAAATAAATTCTACAATGATATGATTAAGTACCTTTAAATATAGTACATTCATTAGCTACTTAGTAGAATATTTTAACTTTTATACAATCATTTTACCTACTTCTTTACCTTATAGAATAATTAGTAATTATTATAGGTGTATTATATATCCAGTACTATTAATTTTCACAAATGTAATCCATCACTGACCCATCAAAATAAACAAGAAAGTATCTACTAACTGTGAATCTGAATGAAACAGGCTTATTCTTCACTACATAGATGATGAAATAGAAAAATCATTTTAAGTCAGACCTATGTTTGAAGAATTTCTATGTTATGGGAACTGGGGAGATAGATGCACAGGTATTTTTCAGTAGACTATTTTAAATCTTTCATTGGAAACGTTTGCTTCACTAACTTTGACTTAAACTTGAAACTATTTTCAGGGACCTTAAAAATCTTATGAGTAGTCTCTCGCTTTGAAAACTTAACATCTCTATTAATGGACTCTCTTTTAATTTGTGTGTTGAGGGCAATCAAATTCAAACAAACGGGATGTAGCCTCAATGACGCCAAAGAAAAGAAAACTGCTTTCCAAACAGCAGCTCTTCATTGTATCTGTGGTAGTGAGAGGTGACAGCGTGCTGGCAGTCCTCACAGCCCTCGCTCGCTCTCGGCACCTCCTCTGCCTGGGCTCCCACTTTGGCGGCACTTGAGGAGCCCTTCAGCCCACCGCTGCACTGTGGGAGCCCCTTTCTGGGCTGGACAAGGCCGGCGCCCACTCCCTCAGCTTGGAGGGAGGTGTGGAGGGAGAGGCCCAAGCAGGAACCCGGGCTGCCTGGGACGCTTGCCGGCCAGCTGGAGTTCTGGGTGGGCGTGGGCTTGGCGGGCCCCGCACTCGGAGCAGCCAGCCGGCCCTGCCGGCCCGGGGCAATGAGGGACTTAGCACCCGGGCCAGCGGCTGCGGGGGGTGTACTGGGTCCCCCAGCAGTGCCGGCCCACCGGCGCTGCACTCGATTTCTCACTGGGCCTTAGCTGCCTTCCCGCAGGGCAGGGCTCGGGACCTGCAGCCCGCCATGCCTGAGCCTCCCACCCCCTCCATGGGCTCCTGGGCCGCCTGAGCCTCCCTGACGAGTGCCACCCCCTGCTCCACTGCGCCCAGTCCCATCGACCACCCAAGGGCTGAGGAGTGCAAGCGCAAGGCGCAGGACTGGCAGGCAGCTCCACCTGCAGCCCCGGTGCGGGATCCTCTAGGTGAAGCCAGCTGGGCTCCTGAGTCTGGTGGGGCCTTGGAGAACCTTTATGTCTAGCTCAGGGATTGTAAATGCACCAATCAGCACTCTGTATCTAGCTCAAGGTTTGTAAACACACCAGTCAGCACCCTGTGTCTAGCTCAGGGTTTGTGAATGCACCAATGGACACTCTGTATCTAGCTGCTCTGGTGGGGCCTTGGAGAACCTTTATGTCTAGCTCAGGGATTGTAAATACACCAATCAGCACCCTGTGTTTAGCTCAGGGTTTGTGAGTGCACCAATCCACACTCTGTATCTAGCTGCTCTGGTGGGGCCTTGGAGAACCTTTGTGTCCGTACTCTGTATCTAACTAATCTGATGGGGACGTGGAGAACCTTTGTATCTAGCTCAGGGATTGTAAATGCACCAGTCAGTGCCCTGTCAAAATAGACCACTGGGCTCTACCAATCAGCAGGATGTGGGTGGGGCCAGACAAGAGAATAAAAGCAGGCTGCCGGAGCCAGCAGTGGCAACCTGCTCGGGTCCCCTTGCACAGTGTGGAAGCTTTGTTCTTTCACTCTTTGCAATAAATCTTGCTACTTCTCACTTTTTGGGTCCACGCTGCTTTTATGAGCTGTAACAGTCACCGCAAAGATTTGCAGCTTCACTCCTGAGGCAGTGAGACCACAAGCCCACCGGGAGGAACGAACAACTCCAGATGTGCTGCCTTAAGAGCTGTAACACTCACCGCGAAGGTCTGCAGCTTCACTCCTGAGCCAGTGAGACCACGAACCCACCAGAAGGAAGAAACTCCGAACACATCTGAACATCAGAAGGAACAAACTCCAGACGCGCCACCTTAAGAGCTGTAACACTCACCGCGAGGGTCCGCGGCTTCATTCTTGAAGTCAGTGAGACCAAGAACCCACCAATTCCCGACACAGTAGGAGATGGGAGGTGGATGATAAAACCGAAGGAAATGTTTTCATTTATAAGAGAAGAAAATGATCTACAAATCGGTAGGAAAAAAACAAAATAGAGCTGGATAAAAAGGGGAAAAGCAATCCACTAATTGCCAACCCAAATACTGTATTTTAGTGCAGAGGGATGTATCTTCTTTGATGTAATTCAGAAAACAGAATAACTGAATAAATTCATTTCTGGAATAAATAAATACAAGGTTAATTGATCAATTTGTGCTTAAATCTAGAAATGTTCAATTGTAATCTATTGCATCTAATGGATAACTATTCATTCTTAAAAAACAAATAATGGGCCAGGTGCAGTGGGTCACACCTATAATCCCAGCACTTTGGGAGGCTGGGGCGGGTGGGGTTAGGAGTTCGAGACCACCCTGGCCAACATGGTGAAACTCTGTTGCTACTAAAAATACAAAAATTAGCCAGGTGTGGTGGCAGGCGTCTGTAATCCCAGCTACTTGGGAGGCTGAGGCAGGAGACTCGTTTGAACCCAGGAGACAGAGGTTGCTGTGAGTCGAGATTGTCCCACTGCACTCCAGCCTGGGTGACAGCGTGAGGCTCCATCTTAAAAAAAAAAAAAATTTCGAAGTAGTGGTTGTGTGACCTATGCAATTGCATGGGGCCCCACATTTATTTATTTCAAAGGGCCATGTTTGGTTTGATCCTCTGCTGTTTCTTTCTTCAAATTCCTAATAATTTCTGAACAAGGGGCATTGTGTTTTCATTTTGCACTGGGTTCTAAAAATTAGGTAGCTTGTCTGGAGCTTGAGCTCAAAAGTGAAGCAATGTGTTCTGACCCACCAGGTAGGCTAAGGTGTTTTTTACCCTAGGCTCCTCTGCACTCAGGACATTCTTCTCTTAGAGTAACTAGCTTATTCCATGTTGTATTTTTCCCTCATGTTTCACTGTCTTTGAGTTCATTGAGGTTAAGATCTACAATTTTTTCGTGCTTGATTCCCTAGCATGCAGCATTGTATCTAGACATGCTAAGAAATCAGTAATTTGTTGCATGAATACATGGGTGAATCAACCATTGAACAAACTTTTTTTTTTAAAACAGTCTCACTCTTGTCGCTCAGGCTGGAGTGCAGTGGTGTGATCTCGGCTCACTGCAACCTCCACCTCCCTAGTTCAAACGATTCTCCTGCTTCAGACTCCGGAGTAGCTGGGATTACAAGCGCCTGCCACCACACCCAGCTAATTTTTTGTATTTTTAGTAGAGACAGGGTTTCGCCATGTTGGCCAGGCTGGTCTCGAGCTCCCTACCTTGGGTGATCTGCCCACTTCGGCCTCCGAAAGTACTGGGATTACAGGCGTGAGCCACTGTGCCTGGCCCTGAACAAACTATTGATATACAATGGCAAGATTTTAAAATGATAAAATATCATCTTGAACATCTGAGATAAGAAGTGTTCTTTTGTACTGAATCAAATTCGAGTCATAAAGACTCCTCAGTCACTAAACCAGATAACAAAATATGGGACCCTGAATCATCTAGTGTGTAAGAGAGATTAATTTGAAAAAGAACTTTAAGAACTTAGATTATCATTCAGGTACCTTGTGATTATTAAACTTCATAAGGCATAGTAATGATGGAAACTAATTTATTGAGTGAGTACTATGTATCAGGCACGGTTTTAAGTGCTTTTCAAACTCTATTAGTATGGGAATTATCTTGAGCTCTTGTCAAAGTGCAGATGCCAATTCAGTAAGTTTAGGCTGTGCTCTAAGATTCTGTAGTTCTAACCAGTTCCCAGATGAAGCCAGTGCTGCTATCTGTGACCACACACTGAGTACTGGGAGGCGGAGGTTGCAGTGAGCCGAGATTGTGCCATTGCGCTCCAGTCTGGGTGACAAGAGCGAGACTCTGTCTCAAAAAAAAACAAAGTTTATTCTTTATTTCAATAATGCTTCAGTTCCACATACCAAAATGACGCCATTTTTTAAAGTCCATCAATCCCTTTGCTCACTGTTTCTACCTAGACAGATTTTGTAGTTCGCCATTATGATCATTCCATTTTACACACATCTCATCTTCCTCTCGTCTCTCTCCAAATGTTTTACCCAACTTTTAAAGCTCCAATTCTGATTAAGTCCAGAATCCATCTACTTTGCACTCATATTTAAGCAGCTGAATGTGGCTGGATAAAAAGACATAGTTTTGCTGTCTCCCCTTAAAGTGATTACCACAAATCTCAGCACTGCCAGACAATCCAACAACATTCTCTAGCAAATTCGGTCTGTGAACCTCCTAGAAGACAATTCACACTTTCTTCTCAACATGGGATGTTTCCACAAACATCCTATACCTCACCCTACTCCTCACTGTCAACCAATGGGATCACTTTTTATTTTTCAAAAAAAAGTGGAAGCAAATTGGAAGACACCTACCTTACCTTCTCATTATCAAATTTGCCAGTTGAGTACATTCGGAACCACGTAGCCTGCCTTTTCTCTTAAAAGAGCTGATGAGTTGCCTGCCTTGTTCCTAAAGTCAGCCTCTCTAATTGCATACTGATTCCCAATCCCTCTCATCCACTCTAGGGTTATCCTGCAATTATTCCTTCTCTTGCAGCATCATTTGTTTTTCTCTCTATTGGGTTATTCCTATCAGCATACAAACATATTAAAATGCCTCCCTTCTTTAATAAAAATATCTTTTCCCCAGGCTCTCTTCCAATTACCTCAAATTTCTATGCTTTTTCTTGACAGTAAAAAGTTCTTAAATATTGTCTGTATTTATTGTCTCTATTTCCTAATGGCACATTCTCTCTTGAATTCATTTTAATCAGGACTGCATCCCACCATTCCACTTAAAGAGCTAATCCCCATGTTGTCACATCCAATGGTGAATTCTCAGTGATCAATGTACTCAGCTTCACAGCAGTATGTGAAATGGCTGATCATTCCCCCTTCCAAGAAATAATTTTGTTCCTTGGCTTTTTGATCATCAAACTCCCCAGATCTTTCTCCTTCTCAGCCTTCATTGCTGGCTCCTCCCTTTCCAAACTCCGTATGTTAGGCACCAACTTCTCTTTATTTACACCCATTCCAGGCTGTGATGGTATGCAGTTCCAAGGTTCTAAATATCACCTGCGTGCTGATAATGCCAATGATAGCATTGGCAATGCCAATGAAGAGTTCAGCCTGAACTCTTCCCTGAGCTTCACTCTGCCACTGGACATCACCCATAGGATGGGTAACAAACATACAAAAATTAACATGTCAAATGAAACTTGATCTCTAGCTCCAAACGGGCTCCTTTTCAAATCTGCCTCATCTCAGTAAACTGCATATTTATATTCCCTGTTGCTCACATAAACAATCTAGGGCTTACCCTTAATTCCATTTTCACCTTATACTCTATACCATCAGCAACATCCTATTAGGTCTATTATTTATTTATTTATTTATTTGAGTTGGAGTCTCGCTCTGTCGCCCAGGCTGGAGTGCAGTGGTGCAATCTCAGCTCACTGCAATCTCTGCCTCCTGGATTCCAGTGATTCTGCTGCCTCAGCCTCCCGAGTAGGTGGGACTACAGGCATCCACCACCTCACCCGGCTAATTTTTGTGTTTTTAGTAGAAACAGGGTTTTGTCATGTTGGCCAGGCTGGTCTCCAACTTCAGACCTCAGGTGATCCACCTGCCTCGGCCTCCCAAAGTGCTGGGATTACAGGCGTGAGCCACCGTGCCCGGCTATTCAGTCTATTTTCAAAATACATTCACCCTAGTACAAACTGCCATCATTTCTTATTTTGATTACTGCAAAAGCTTTCAGACTGGACTTGGTGCTTTCACTCTTGCCCTCCTTTAAGCTGTTCTCCATAGAACAGCCAGAAAGAAATAATTTAGAAATGCAAATCAGGTCATGTCCCCTTCCAACTAAAAACTTTGTAACTGTTACACATAAAATACAATCCAAACTTGTTATCATGGCCTGGAAGACCTCACAGTGCTGGCTCCTGTCTGTCTCCAGCTACATCTTGCAAGGCTTTCCTCAAGCTCACCCAGCTGTATCCACACTGGGCTTCTACTGTTTCTTACATAATAGACTCCTTCTCACCTTGAGGCCTTTGCCCTTGTTTCCTTAGGCCCGAAATGCTTTCCTCAGATTTTCAGCAGATCATTCCTTCACATCTTTCAGAGTTTTGCTAAAATGTCATCTCACAGAGCACTTCCTGGAAATTTATTTAAATAGTACTCTTTCTCCTGGACTAAAATTCAACAGTGATATGGATACATAGAACAAACTCTCATCTACTCATTCTCCTTTATTTTTCTTCATAGCTCTTTTTTTCATTACCTTATAATATTATGAATTTATCTATTCCTTTCCTAAAAGTGAGTGTCCCTATCTACAGGGTAGGCACCCACAGAGAGCTGCAACTTTATCTGTTTTATTCAACATTATGATCTTAGTGTTTGTCTCAGTTTGTGCAGCTGTAACAAAATATCTGAGACTGGATAATTCATAAAGAACAGAAATTTATTTCCTCACAGTTCTGGGAGCTTGGGAAGTCCAAGATCAAAGTGCCAGCATTTGGTGTCTGGTGAGGGTCTTCTTGCTGTGTCCTCACATGGCAAAAGAAGTGAACACTGTGTTCTCACATGATGGATGCAAGAAGGGCAAAAAAAGGCTTAAGCTAGTTCCTTCTAGCCCCTTTATAGGGCACTAATCCATTCATGAGGGCAGCGCCCTCATGACTCAGTAATTTCCCAAAGGTCTCCACCTCTTAATACCACCAGTAAGGATTAAGTTTCAACACATGATTTTTGGAAGACATTCAGATCATAGCAACATCTGAAACAGTACCTGGCACACAGTAGGCACACATTAAATATGTATATTAAAAGGGGAATGGATTTTACTTAATGATTGGGGAATCATGTGCTGTGTATGTCAAGTAATTTACCTTTGATCAAGGTGGTGTTTCAGGCTAGCTAGTCTGACTCCTGAATCGCATCTCTTAGACTGCTCTATTTTATTTTTTCTCCAGTGCTCTATAAATTCTACCTTGTTTGCTTTTATTGCCTGTGGTGATCTGGAGGGAAGAAATCCTGTTTTAACTTCTACCCATCATTGTTGTTAGATCAGTCAACTGTATATATGAATGATATACCTAATAATTAAATTCAAGAACAAAGCAATAACTCCTGATTCCCACCTATGCATGGGAGGATGAGAAATATGTACTCTTTACTCCACTCTCATCCCCTGCCTGCCAGCTAATACTTGTTAATTTAATCTGCATACTACTATTTGCCTTTCTGTCATATAAATATTTTAAACTAGATAAATATTCTTTTCCAGGAATAGCAGCTTGCATTTGTATTTAATTTTCATGATCACATATATTTTTTTGAGATGGAATTTTGCTCTTGTCACCCATGCTGGAGTGCGGTGGTGCGATTTCAGCTCACTGCAACCTCCGCTTCCTGGGTTCAAGCGATTCTCTTGCCTCAGCCTCCTGAGTAGCTGGGATTACAGGCGCCTGTCTCCACACCCAGCTAATTTTTGTATTTTTTTAGTAGAGACGGGGTTTCACCATGTTGGCCAGGCTGGTTTCAAACTGCTGACCTCAGGTGATCCACTTGCCTCGGCCTCCCAAAGTGCTGGGATTATAGGCATGAGCCATTGTGCCCGGCCTATGACCACATTTTTAAAGTGGCTTTATTCTTATTGCCAGTACTTTTTATATTATGCTACTTGAGTTATTTATCCAAAAGTTATCTGGAATATGTCTTCAAGTAACTCTCTTAGGAAGGGAACACCAATATAAGTCCATGCATATCTATAATACATGTATATTTTTTACATTGGTACATGAATAATTACCTGGTCACAGTCTTTTCTCCACAACACCTATTCAATACTTTTTTGGTATGTAATGTTTTGGAAAAGATTATGGACAGCCTCATATTCGTTCCTTTTATACATTCCTTCTGGCTTCCCTCCCTGTATGGCTCATTATATTAAAAACATTAAAATTCTGACAAGGAATGTCCAGGTAGCATCTTTTTATTTTTTCTTGTTAACTTTGTCTAGTACTTGGTAACTCCTTTTCCTCTATAATCTCTTCTTCCTTCAACCTAGGAGAGTTGTTTTCCATATCTTTGGTTCATGATTGTGATCATAATGCTCTGTTTTCTTCCTCTGGAAGCTTGAATATCCTCATCTGGACTCTAGTTTATTTTACTTTTCATCATATTGTCTGCTCCCTGTGCATTCTGGGAGAGTTATTCTACATAATTTAGTATGCCTTTCTTATGAAAAATAACATAACATTTTATTGTCTTCTCAGTAGATTACAAGTTCTTTAAGAGTAAAAACCATGACTTTCATTTCCACTTACTTGCTTCCAGCATATTCCTGGAAAATAGTGGCTATTCAAAATAGCCATTTGGTTTCCTTAGATGGATAAAATATATGTGATGGAGGCATATCAACTTACTACAAAAACTATGGCATAGTACTGAAGAGGTGGAATTTGGAGGCTATCTTGAGGAGTATATATGTATTAAACATTCTGCAGGCAAGAGCCCAGAATTTAATACATACAGAAAAGAATGAACAACTATAAGTTACATACATGAAAAAAAGAACATAAATTTAGCAAATTTGGAATCTGATTTAATTTATATAAACTGAATTTTAGGAATGTATTATTATAAAACTGTAAATATTGCAGAGTTCAAACAGTACACTGAAGAACAGGGTATCTAGTAAATATTATAAAACACGACTTTATTGTTTTAGAAGTTTGATAGTAAATTTTCAAGTCAACATTATAAAATTTCAAATTTTAGGCTTCTGACCTAACCTAATACAGTATTCAGAAGCTTTTGGGATTATTTTCTCCACTGTGCATAATAAAAACTTTTTAAAAGAGGAAAGTGTCAAATTATATTGCAAGTTAAAAGCAACAGAAAACATTTCTCATGCCACTGAAATAATTTTGAAACAAAATGTGACACAGTTCACCTGCAGTTCTCACTGGCTATGGTAACTATTGTCAGCAACAAACATATTTAGCTCCTAGCAAATTGGCTGGATAAAGGATGTAATGCCTGATGCTTGAGTATAGTTGGCTTTACTCTACTTCCAGCAGTCTGAGTGCTTCTTACACAGGCCTTTCTAGTGAATTAAGTCTCCTTCTGCATCCCCAACCTGGATCATGGTACCTCAGGAAGGACAGAGTAGTTATCAGTCACAAAAAGGCAACTTCTAATAAGGAAGTTGCATGACACTGTAATACAATGGTCCCCAACCTTTTTGGCACCAGGGACCAGTCTCGTGGAAGACAATGTTTCCAAGAATGGGGGAAGGGGTGTAGGGGTGGCAGGGTGGGGGGAGATGGTTTCGGGATGAAACTATTCCACTTCAGATCATCAGGCATTAGTTAGATTCTCATAAGGAGCCTGCAACCTTGATCCCTCACATGCAAAGTTCACAAGAGGGTTTGCACTCCTATGAGAATCTAATGCCCCTGCTGACCTGACAGGAGGTGGAGCTCAGGTGGAAATGCTCACTCACCCTCCGCTCACCTTCTGCTGTGTGACCTGGTTCCTAATAGGCCATAGATGGTTGGTCTGCAGCCTGAGGGTGGGGGACCCTTGCTGTAACAGATGCAATGGGAATATACAAACGAAATTGAATATAACTTTCCTTTTTACAGACTAAAATCTGTTTGGGGAGGGAAAAATTTAATTGAAACGAAAGTAATAGAATCAAATTTGTAGCAGACTGTACATATTTATGTTTTAATTAATTCTTTAATAAAAAACACACAGAAATTAAGGTAGTCAAGAAAGATAGCAGAGTGATTGAACTATAAAGAAAATAAGATCTCTTCCAGGTTTTAAATAATCACAATATTAGAGAATCTATATAGTCTTGCCAGGTCCTATGGTACAATGCATTATATAAGTATATTGTAACGAATTACAAAGATACATCAGAGAGAATTCCAATCTTCTTAGAGTACAGTCTGGTAAGAAAAAAGGCAGACATACAAATGGATATAATGAAAGATATAAAATAGGATTGCAGGGGAGGTGAAAATAGAAGTCATGGAAACTTCGGAGTGGAAAGCTTACTTCTGGCTGTGGGAAATTGGGAAAGCTTCAAGAAGAAACTTAAGTATGAATTAGGGCTTAAAGGGGATTTAGAAATGCAGTTGTAAATATCAGCGTACTCCAAGCAGAGAGAGAGAGAGAAAAAAAAAGAGTATGAGTAGAGGCAGTGAGGTAGGAGAGCATAAATGCAAAGAGCAAGCAGTTAAAGGATGCGTGAAAGTGAATAGGGCAAAACCTGCATGATTGACCTCTCCACTGGGATGTCTAATCGTGTTTTCCACCCACACACCAACTCTGTTCTTTTCTGTCTTCTGCCAGCCAGTTGCTAAAACTCTAAAGGTAGGAGTTTTCATTGATTTTTCTATTTTCTTCATGGCTTTAATCCAATTTATCAGCAAATCCTGTTGACTCTACCTGTAAAGCATATCCTGACCCATCCACTTTTTTCCGTCTTTACATAAAACACCTGAAATACAAGTCATCATTTCTTGCTTGAGTTACTGCAATAGCTTCCCTCCTTCCACTGTTGTCTTTTTTTTTTTTTTTTTTTTTTTTTTTTTTTTTTTTTTCGAGACTGAGTTTCCCTCTTATTGTCCAGGCTGGAGTACAATGGCGCGATCTCGGCTCACTGAAACCTCCACCTCCTGGGTTCAAGGGATTCTCCTGCCTCAGCCTCCTGAGTAGCTGGGATTACAGGCATGTGCCACCATGCCCTGCTAATTTTTTGTATTTTTAGTAGAGATGGGTTTCTCCATGTTGGTCAGGCTGGTCTCGAACTCCCGACCTCAGGTGATCCATCCGCCTTCTCCTCCCAAAGTGCTGGGATTACAGGTGCGAACCACTGGCACTGTTGTCTTCTTATAATCTGTTCACACAGCAATAGCAGCCAGAATGACCCTTATAAAATGTAATTAGGTTATATAATCTCCTGCTTACCATCCTACAATGGTTGCCTTTCACATTTAGAAGGAAATCCATATTCCTTATTTCGAAAAAGTCCCACACAAGTTTACCTTTCTGTCCCCTCTTCCCTCTGCCCCACCCTCACCTGCTAGCCTAGGAACATAAGCCGCCTTTGTTTCCTTGAACACGCCAACATTATTTCTGCCTTAGGGTTCTTGGCATTAGCTATCCTGTCTACTGGAAGTGCTGATGTACTTTAGCCATACTGTACATGTCTAACTTCTGACCTTCAGATGGCTGTTTAAATGTCGCCTCTTCAGAGAAGTCTTCCCTGGTGATTCTATCTGAAGTAACTTTTTAGTAATTCAGTTATTCAATATTATAACACCCTATTTTAACTTTATGCATAGCTGCCATCACCATCAGATATTTTTGTATATGTTTATGTTTAGGGTCTCTTTCACTAGAATGTAAGAACTAAGACTTTGATTATACTGCACACTTGAAACTCTGTCTGGCACTGAATGAGTAATCAAATGCTTAAATCAAACAAAGCAAAAAAGTTATGTGGGATCTTGAATGATAAGATATAGAAGTTGGGCTTTATTCAGAAGACAAATGGAAGAATGCTAAGGTTTTTGAGGTAGAAAGATGCAACAGACATACTGCTTGCCTTAAAAGAGTTTATAATTCACAGATAACCCAAACAGATAATCCACATTCTTAAAAGGAGAAGCTCAATACAAAGCACCATTTCATGAGTAGCAAATGACTGACATAGAACAATTGATGCTGCAGGAATGTGGCTAAGAAAGTGGGCAGGGATAGTTTGAAGGAAGTTAGAACTGCAAGACTATAGGACATACCCAAGTGGAGAAGTCAGGGAGTAAACTGCCTCTCTTTTATTTTCCTTTTCTTTCCTCTTCTCCCCTCTCCCTTCCCCTCCCCTCCCCTCCCCTTCCCTTTCCTTTTCTTTTTTTCCTTTCGTTTCCTTTCCCTTTTCCTTTCCTTCTTTCTTTCTTTTTTTCTGAGATGAGGTCTTGCTATATCACCCACGCTGGTCTCAAACGCCTGGGCTCAAGTGATTCTCCTGCTTCAGCATCCCAGGTACTTGGGATTACAGGTGTAAGCCAATGCACCCAGCAGGGAATATCTTTTTTTTTTCTTTTTAGACAGGTTTCACTCTGTCACCCAGGCTAGAGTGCAGTGGCATGATCTTGGTTCACTGCAACCTCCGCCTCCTGGGTTCAAGTCATTCTCCTGCCTCAGCCTCCTGAGTAGCTGGGATTTCAGGCGCCCGCCACCATGCCCGGCTAATTTTTGTAATTTTAGTAGAGACAGGATTTTGCCATGTTGGCCAGGCTGGTCTCGAACTCCTGACCTCAGGTGATCCTCCTGCCTTGGCCTCCCAAAGTGCTGGGATTATGGGCATGAGCCACCATGCCCGGCCTAGAAATATCTTGAATAGGGGAAATATTGTTGGTAAAAGTACAAAGGCAAGACATGTCTGTAATGAGCTCAGTGTACAGGGAATAGATTAGTCCAAAACTAATAGTATATACAAAGGAACTTCAATGAATTTGTTATCAATATTTGGTTTTTCATAAAAACATGGTCTTTAAAGTAGAAATGCTTGCCTCAGAGGTCAGAAAATGACAGTCATTCATAGAATATAAGTAAGCCCATAAAATAATGAATTAAATACACCCATAAAATCATGCCTATAAAATTATGAAATTGTTTTCTATTTTGACAAATAAATTTGAATATTAATTGAGATCTGTTTTTTTTTTAAATTTCCCACAGGGTTGCCACACCATTTGGAGGTTTTGAAAAAGCATCAAGAATGGTTAAATTTAAAGTTCCAGATTTTGAGCTACTATTGCTAACAGATCCCAGGTTTATGTCCTTTGTCAATCCCCTTTCTGGCAGACGGTCCTTTAATAGGACTCCTAAGGGATGGATATCTGAGAATATTCCTATAGTGATAACAACCGAACCTACAGATGATACCACTGTACCAGAATCAGAAGACCTATGAAAAGAAAGTTGTATGTGCCACATAAAACTCTGAATATAAAAGTTGCTGTTCTACTATTTTAATTACTGGCAAAGCCACTTGCATTTTTCATTAGTAGCAACAATAGCAATTTAGTGATTTTCCTTTTCTGACATTCAATTTCAATCTCAGATCAAATACTAATAAACAATTAGAAATCTTACTTTAAAAAACGTATAACTCACTTGTCTTCATTCATAATTTTGTTTTCACCTGGTTTAAAGAATCCAGACATTTTATTGCAAAAGTTCAGATGGAAAAGTAATTGACAGTTTCACCTTTGTCTCATTTTATATGATTTATTGCAGGGTAAGTTTTTCAAGTGGAATCTAGAATCAAAATACAGGGAGAGATATGAAGACCTATTCAGAGTTTCATCTGGGGATGAAAGCTATGGAAGATGATGCACAAATGTTATTGATGGAGAAAATGGTTGGGTGTGTCCTTTCTGGTGACCATGAGAAAATAATATGTCTTGATGAAGTCTTTTCATTAGTCACTCTTAGAATTCTAAAGTGCTTTGCACTTTTCAATATGTTTTGAATCATCAGGTAATTTATTCTGGATGATATTCTCCAAAATTCAATTCAGTTATTATATTCATTTAGCATTAAGTCAAGGAGACTGAGAGACAATGACTCAAGGGACGTCATAGTACCATAGTTTTAAGGACCAAGGTGTGCCCAGAATTCAAGTTTCACAAATCCCAATGCTGTGCATTGATTATGTTCAACTTTATGTGTGCATTTTTAGAAGAGTAAGAACAAATAAAGTACACTGTAATATACATATAAATACATTCACGTTTGTGAGAGAAGGAAAGAGTAAGTAATTTGAATTGGCAGCTTTCTTTGCTAAATCTTTAAATTCTGTTAAGATCCTCAAGTAACTGGGGAGTACATGCTTTAGGACACAAACAAAAACAAAGGGCATGAAAGTATCTGAAAGCAATGTAGCACACATCTATCGTAATATATGTAATATATTGACATAAAAGACACAAATTAATATAAAGTTATAGTTATATCTTAAAATATAATTGAAGAAGCATATGATGTATAACTTACAGAAATCAGTATCAATTCCTCCCATTTCAATTCAGTTAAGACTTCTGTGATAGATGTTTATAGAAGAAAGAAATGTCTCATCAATAGAAAACTATCAGATAAAGTTTAGGAGATAGGAAGAAGGACTGTGTGTAGTAATGAAAATACCAAGTTGCAACACTACATATTTACAAAAAAAAATCTGTGTTTGTAGTGTGGAAGTTGGTGACTGTTTTAATCATCATCTAGACTTGTAAGTAGAAAAATTTTAAAAATTTGCTTATGAAAATATAACCCCCAGAAAGTAACAACGACAAAGTATTATATTTGTACATATTATTGTAGATAATTTGTATATTTTTAAAGATGTCTTAAGATATCTTAATTTTATTTATAAGTTTTGGTGTTTACCTGTTTTAAAATGATAATGTTGGCATCTGTGATAAACTATCAATGAGGCTCCCATCATGACACTTTTTGTTCATTTTAATCTTTAAAAAATAAAAATTAGGCATATTAATTATGCATTTTGATGAAATGGTTTAATTCTTTATTAACATCATGAAATGAGTCATTATTTTTAATGAAAATGAAATCTTTTTGCATTATTTCAACCATTTCCAAATATAAACTATATGATCACTGTCCCTATTCTGCCAACCACTGAAAGTAGAGGCCAGCAATTAAGTATGTTAGCTACAGAACAGTACTCCCCAGTATCATAAAAGATAATTTAAAAAGGAAAATCCTGGCCAGGTGCGGTGGCTCACGCCTATAATCCCAGCACTTTGGGAGGCCAAGGTGGGCAGATCACGAGGTCAGGAGATTGAGACCATCCTGGCTAGCATGGTGAAACCCTGTCTCTACTAAAAATACAAAAAAATTAGCCAGGCGTGGTGGTGGGCGCCTGTAGTTCCAGCTACTTGGGAGGCTGAGGCAGGAGAATGGCATGAACCCGGGAGGCGGAGCTTGCAGTGAGCTGAGATCACGCCACCGCACTCCAGCCTGGGCGACAGAGCAAGACTCCGTCTCAAAAGAAAAAAAGGAAAATCCTAAGTGATACTTATTTTTTTAAAAAGATTAGGTAGAAAAAGAAAAAATAACCCTCTGTTCACTATTTTATTTCTTTCTTTCTGGGAAGTGTCTATTAATTCTAGCTCAGCTGACACCTTTAGGAAGGCCAGCATTTCACTCTGGTTGTTACATAATTCAGAATTCAAAAGGAATTTTGAATGGGTTTTCCATTAACCTGAAAAACAGCTAAATCTTTCAAAGTCAAAAGAAATATGATAGTCTCTTTAGTACAACAGAAAGACCGTGACATTTTTTCCACCTGCTTTTGTATAAATAAGATATGGAAAAAAGGAGAAAAATATTTTTTAAAAAGGTAAAAGAATAAAAATTTGTTGCTGGAGTACTAAATGTCAGACACTGTAGTCATTTCCTTATAAAGGCAATTTAATATATTTAATATTGCATTTTCATAATTATTCTGTAAGGATGGCATTACAAATAATCTCAATTTTATATTGAAAAGACTGAGCCTCAGAGAACTAACATGACTTGAAATAAGCCTAGCTCATAATTGGAAGAACTTGGTGAGTCTGGCTCTAAAGTACATGCTCTAAGAACACATGGTTCATAACTTTTCCTAGGAATAGAGTTCAGCCTTAAAGTATTTAGACAAAATAATAAAAATTCTCTGTTATTTTAATTTTGAGCAAATACATCTATTCACTGAGTAATTTTAGAGTCACTATCCAAAGTTATACAGGCATTCATAAAGAAACTGAACTTTCAGACTGTGTTGAAAGCAAACTAAATAAAACAGCAGTATGCAGATTTAATTTTGAAATTGGAGAAACACAAAAGTGCACTCTGATTAAACCTGCTCATTTCTGCTCAGTATTGTTCACCTGTTTGATCTATGTAATCTTCCTTTTCTAAGGAGAAAGAGTGGGAAAGCAGGAGAAAGAGAGTTAAGAAATGCATGACATAAGGCTGAAAGAAATCATCTAGTTAATAACATACCAAAACCACTCCTTCAAAAGAAAACATTTTCTACTTTTTAAAACATTAGAGGAAATTCTCTCAGATTTCATTACACTGTTCGATAGACTTCTGGGTCATGAAATTATATCTTCTATTTTAAGCCAATTTCTTCTAATATCATTGGCAGGACTGATGATCAACTTGCGAACTGCCCCCTGGATGATAACTACAGCTACATTAATAACCAAAGCTATGATTAGAAAGACTGTCTTTGGCTTTTAACTCTCCACTTCCTTTCATCATTTCTCAAACGTTTTATTTTTCATCTCATAACTCAATATTTAAGAGGACTTGACAATTAAAAATAACTAATTATTGGTTATTACAAAATCAAGCCAAATATAGACAAAATTTTTAGTCAAAATGATCATTTATTGCATCTACTTTAAATTTTATATCCTATAAATAGACCCATTTATAAATATTTTAGCAGCTTGGAAGTGGAGGGAGCCAATTAATCTTGCAAAGGCTAATATGGAGCAAAATGTCCAGTCATGAGTATGAAAAGAACACCCTGAACTTTTCAACTAAGGGCACAGCTGTACCAGCAGGCTTATTAATTCTGGAATTTCTTCACTCTGCTGCTTATGCAAGATAAAACTTACATGACATAATTGCAGTTTTTCAGCCACAACTGTCTTTTATTAAGCTTAGAAAAGTATTACTTTGTCCCTTTTCTTATGAAAAATAATTTTGCCCTCCACACTCTATTCTGTAGGAATAAGGGCTGTTCACTTTCTATGAAAGGCAGAAAAGTGCCATGCTTTTACCAAAAGACAAGCAAAGGGAATCCATTTCAAACTAACTGATCAAAGCACACTGCAAATATATAAAATAATTTTTTAAAAATTATAATGCCTTTTACAAGTTAAACTTTCCAGAACTAACAAAAAAGGAAGTAAAAGTGTATAAGAATTTTAACAGCTTAAACTAAAATGTTATTAAATAAAAGTAGGGGTTCTTATTTGAATTTCTTAAATGGAGGAGCTAGATTGCAACCCTGGATATAAATTTACCCTGACTTCTCAATGTAATGTGATTTCAGTGGGAAGATTTGGTACATAAGGGCAAAGAGAGAAAAAAAGCTATTTGAAAGAGCTTATAGTTCAGATCAAAATAAGAATGTGCTTGCTATTTTGTATTATGTAATTTTTTTTTAAGAGACAGTTTCTTATTCTGTCACTCAGGCTGGAATGGAGTGCACTGGCCCAGTTATAGCTTACCACTGCAGGCTCAAACTCCTAGGCTCAAGTGACCCTTTTGCCTCAGCCTCTTGAGTAGTTGGGACTATAGGCATGCACTACCACACCTGGCTAATTTAAAAAAAAATTTTAAAGGTAGGGTCTTGCTATGTTGCACAGCCTGGTCAAGTGATCCTCCCACCTAGGCTTCCCAAAGCGTTGGGATTACAGGCATGCACCACCGAGCCAAGCCTGCATTGTGTGATATTTTGAAAAACATTTTAATGACAACTCAGGGCAGTGGAGATGTTTCAGGAAACAGGACTGGAAAGTTAGAAGGAAAAAAATATAAAGTAAATGTCATTCCCTATTTTGAAATTGCTCATTAAAGAAGCTGCATCACTAACAAAATAAACATAAAAGAAGGGGTGTGGATAGGGGTGAAAGGAAGGCCAGAGTGAAGTAGGCTGGAAGGAAATACAATTCAGGCTGTACAAAAGCTAACTGCGTTATTTTATGGTTTCTGAAGCCTTTTATTCACCTCTTTTAAAGTAATTTTGGTCTACATAGACACAATTGTTTGATGTGGATTGTTATCTAAATAGATACTCTCATTACATTTATCATCACTCACAAATAATATATTAAAGCAATTTTATTTAAAGAGTCTAGCTTCACAGTAACAAATTTACATGCTGATTTACCACAAATCAATGAATAATCTCAAGCAATTTACTTCACTCTGTAAATCACAGTTTTCTCCAACTATTTATATGGCTCAAACATCACCTCCTCCTAAGACCTTTCCTGACCACCCTTATTTAAAAGAGCACACTTCTAATACCTTATTGGGCTTTTATTTTTCTTTACAGCACTTATTACTCCCTAATGTGTGTTAGTTCAGATCCTCTGAGAAGCAGATGTCAAGATGGGATTAAACATGCAAGAATTTTATTAGGAGAAATGCATGTGTGAAAGAAAATGGGGAGGGAATCAAGAATGTCTTGGAGATATATATATCCACTATGTACCCACAACAATTAAAAATTAAAAAAAAAGAAAAGAAAGCCTGGGAGAGCAAGCAGGCCTAAAATGGAAATGCGTACAAGTGTTCTAGGCTGTCATGCAATTTCAGGAAGATTCAGCAAGGCTGTTGGGAGATCCTGAGCCAGTCAGCCATCCTCAGAGGGGTCCTGTGTTTCCTAGAAACAGCCTACCTTAGTGGCACTGTCACAGTCATTAGCTATGAGTGGCCTGTGAAGGCAGCCTCTGCACCAATGCATCGTGGAGTTCAGAATACAGCAGAACTGGGGCCCCTGGCCAATTATGTTGCTGGTGTTCTACAAGGAGCATTCCAATGACTGCCACACATATTTTTATATGTATTTATTTCTTTATTGTTTAATTCTTTCACCAGAATGAATGCTCTCTGAGGGCAAGGATTTGCCTTATTTATTTATTTAATTGACAAATATAAAATTGTATGTTAATCATGTATAACATGATGCTCTGAAATATGTATACATTGTGGGAATAGTTCAATTGAGCTATTTCAACAATTAACATAGGCATTACCTTATATACTGATCATTTTTTGTGGTGAGAACACTGAAAATCTCCATGATTTTCAAAATACAATGCTATTATTAACTATAGTCATCATGTTGTACATTAGATTTTTTGAACTTCCTCCTTTGTAACTGAAATTTTGAATCCTTTGATCAATATCTTCCCAACCACTGCCCACTTCCCAGAACTACCATTCTACTCTCTACTTCTGTGAGTTCAACTGTTTTAGATTTTGCATATAAGTGAGATCACTTTTATTAACTGCTATATCCTGTATGCCCGGTCCATTCTAAATAATAATATTGGCCGGGTGCAGTGGCTCATGCCTGTAATCCCAGCACTTTGGGAGGCCGAGGCAGGTGGATCACCTGAGGTCAGGAGTTCGAGACCAGCCTGGCCAACACGGTGAAGCCCTTTCTCCATTAAAAAATACAAAAATTAGCCGGGCGTGGTGGTGGGCACCTGTAATCCCAGCTACTCAGGAGGCTGAGGCAGGAGAATTGCTTGGACCCAGGAGACAGAGGTTGCAGGGAGCTGACACAGTGCCACCGCACTCCAGCCTGGGTGACAGAGCAAGACTCCATCTCAAAAAAAAAACAAAAAAAGAACAATATCTATTTGTGAAATAAACATATCTGAATTATGGCAATAACATAAGCTTCTATATTTAAAATAATGCATTATAAAACACATTACCCAATACTTGGTTAAGTGTTCAATAAATGGAAGGTATTTTTATTTAAAAAAATGAAAAATTATTCAGATCACACAGTAAAAAAGCAATGGTATTCAGAACTAAGTTAGATTAGAGATGACACTGGAATTACTTTGGGATAAATATACCAATATGATTTGGCTCTATGTTCCCACCCAAATCAAGGGAGGGACCTGGTGGGAGGTAATTGGATCAAAGGGATGATTTATCCCATGCTGTTCTCATGATAGTCAGGGAGTTCTCACAAAATCTGATGGTTTAAACGTGTTTCCCAGTTCCCACTTTGCTCTCTCTCTCTCTCCTCCCACTTTGTGAACAAGGTACTTGCTTCCCCTTTGCCTTCTGCCATGATTTTAAGTTTCCTGAGGCCTCCCCAGCCATGCAGAACTGTGAGTCAATTAACTCTCCTTTCTTTATAAATTACCCAGTCTCAGGTAGTATCTTTACAGCAGCGTGAGAATGAACTAATTCATATACCTAGCCTGGATTTGGAATATATGTTGGAACAATGATTATATTAAACATACACAGAGAATCAGAAACACTAAAGTAGCCTAATTTTTAGGATAAACATTAGCATTAGCTCCATTCTCCAGACTCAAAATTGTCATTAAGATAGCCTATTTACAGATCAGGCATGGTGGCTCACACCTGTAATCCCAGCACTTTGGGAGGCTGAGGCAGACGGATCACATGAGGCCAGGAGTTCCAGACCACCCTGGCCAAAATGGTGAAACCCAGTCTCTACTAAAAATACAAAAATTAGCTGAGTGTGGTGGGGTGCACCTGTAATCCCAACTACTTGGGTGGCTGAGGCGCAAGAATCCCTCGAACCTGGGAGGTGGAGGTTGTAGAGCCGAGATTGCACCACGGCACTCCAGCCTGGGTGACAGAGTGAGACCCTGTCTCAAAAACAAAAAAAGGTAGCCTATTTAGGAGCTTGCTAAAATGGTCTTATTTCTTGTGAGCATTCACATTTTGTATGTTATGTAAGAATTTTTAAAAATCAGTAATGGTGGATACTTTCCTTGATCAGTATACCGTAACTCTTTGGGAAGTGTATTACATAATCAGAAGGGAGTTCCCATGGGATTGACATGTAGTACAGTACTGCCTCTTTTTTTAATACCTAAAATGGTTTTTCATGTAAATACCTGTTTGGAATGTTTTGAATCAAGAAAAATATTGCACCTGGATTCTGATTCCTCGACACAACAAAACAAGCACATAGTGAATAAAAACAATAATCTCCAAGTCCCTTGCTTTAGGGTGTTTCCACCTTGCTTAAGGAAAGTAGGCACCTGGAAGTTATAACCAATGAAAGAAGGTGACTCCTCTGTCAGCTGAAATAATGACAAATGCATTATTTAATCAACCTGAAATAATGTTTTTTTCTTCCCCATGTTACCTTGAAAAAGCAAGCAGGAATACTGATCAATTTCTACATATATTCCACTCTCAAACTTAATTTTTAAACTCGGTTTCTAACATTCATTTTTCCTTAATCCTACCTATGTAAAATATAAGGGTTCATGAAAGTTCTACAACATAGCTAACTGGCCTCGGGTCCCAGGCCTCTTGGAAAAGACCTCTTCTAGGTCCTGTAGCACTCCAGGATCAGTATCTATTTTAAAACATAAAGTCAAATATGAACATGGGCCACATTTATTTAAGAAATACTCATATATAATATTTTGATTTTTTTTATTGTTTACATTTTTAACATACCTAAAAATTTGTAAAATATTGGATATAAATCAACCTGAAAGAAAACTAACCATTTTTCAAGGATACATCATCAACAAAACTGCTAAATATTTCTGGTTTATCAAGTTCAATCAACTTGTTTTTTCTTTGATCTTCCCAAATGAAATTTACATTAATGACAAAAGCAAACCACTTTT
This sequence comes from Gorilla gorilla gorilla, assembly GCF_029281585.2. Lineage (NCBI taxonomy): Eukaryota > Metazoa > Chordata > Mammalia > Primates > Hominidae > Gorilla > Gorilla gorilla. The sequence continues at coordinate 139,358,262 of NC_073227.2, forward strand.
CTTTTGGGAAACAGAGGGTCACCATTATTAACTATTTCCTTACTCTCTCCTAGTCACTATTCCTCACACTTTACTGGCCATTTGAAACTTAGTTAGAGTTCCTTTATTAAAAGAACTAGATCAAACAATAGACTTTGAATATGAAATTATTTTTCACATTAATTTTACAAATAGTGTAACACAAATTTATTTTACAAGTTTAAATAAAGTACCTTTCCACCTTCTTAAAAGATTCCTCACCTCCTAAATAGAAATCGCAGGGGAAACAATGCTATTAAGGATCATATATAAGATAGCAGTGGTGCACCTGCAGTCCCAGCTTCTCAGGAGATTGAGACAGGAGAATCGCCTGAGCCTGGGAAGTGGAGGTTGCAGTGAACCGAGATCGCACACCACTGCACTCCAGCCTGGGAGACAGAGCAAGATACCGTCTCACCAAAAAAAAAAAAAAAAAAAATTAGAACGGATGAAAGGGGCCTAACAGATAGAAGAAACTGATTAAAATATAACTAATTTAATTATTTCCTAGAAGCCAATAGAAACACTGTAACATTTATTTTCTGGGTAGATCTCATGAATTGATCCTCAAAGGCAATTTAAAAATCTGTCGTTTGGAGGATCTAGTTTCTTAAGACATCGTGATACTGTCCATGAGGATACCAGCGGTGTTTAGTAGGAAAGAACATTTTGCCGAGTTGTTCTATCATGGGTTTCTCAAGATGCTTACCTTTATCTTCCAATCTAGTTTTCAGCACTTGAACATATGTTTCTTCATTATCATGCACAGAATCTGGTTGAGGGTTTGTTTTGTATGCTCAAATGAAATGTCCACAGAATGGTGGTAGCACACTATTGTTCTGCCATCAGATATCACAGCAAGCTCTTCTTTGCAATTACAGTCATCTGGTAGAGAAGAATATGGAGATTTATGACAAACAATATAAAACTCTGTTTTGGATTGGTAATATTGGAACTATTCAAGATAGTTCTTTTTGATAGCACCCATTTTGCTGCTGCTACAGCCATGATGTTTCAAGATGCTTATCAAGTGGTATGAAAAAAAATGTTCTGAAGAGAAACTGCTTTTAAAATCTGCTTCTATATTTCGTTTGAAAACCAGCACAAGACAAGGATGCCCTCTCTCTCCATGCCAATTCAACATAGTATTGGAAGTTCTGGCCAGGTCAATCAGGCAAGAGAAAGAAAGAAAGTGTATTCGAATAGGAACAGAGGAAGTCAAACTGTCTTTGTTTGCAGATGACATGATCCTATATATAGAAAACCCCGTCATTTCAGCCCAAAAGCTTCTTAGGCTGATAAGCAACTTCAGCAAAGTCTCAGGATACAAAATCAATGTGCAAAAATCATTAGCATTCATATTCACTAACAACAGACAAGCAGAAACCCACATCATGAATGAACTCCCATTCACAATTGCCACAAAGAGAATAAAACAACTAAGAACACAGCTAACAACAGAAGTGAAAGATCTCTTCAAGGAGAATTACAAACCACTGCGCAAGGAAATCAAAGAGGACACAAGCAGATGGAAAAACATTCCATGTTCATGGATAGGAAGCATCAATATCATGAAAAATATTCCCATTACACTACCTACCATTGACATTCTTCGCAGAATTAGAGAAAAACTATTTTAAAATTCATATGGAACTGAAAAAGAGCACACATAGCCAAGACAATCCTAAGCAAAAAGAACAAAGCTGGAGGCATCAAGCTACCTGACTTCAAACTATACTACAAGGCTACAGTAACCAAAAGAGCATGGTACAGGTACAAGAACAGACACATAGACCAATGGAACAGAATAGAGAATCTAGAAATGAGACCACACACCTACAACCATCTGTTTTTTGACAAACCTGACAAAAACAAGCAATGGGGAAAGGATTTCCTATTTAAAAACTGGTTCTAGGAGAACTGGCTAGCCATATGCAGAAAAGTGAAACTGAACCCCTTCCTTATACCATATACAAAAATCAAAACTCAAGATGAATTAAAGACTTAAATGTAAAACCCAAAACTATAAGAACCCTAGAAGAAAATCTAAGCAATACCATTCAGGACATAGGCATGGGCAAAGATTTCATGATGAAAACACCAAAAGCAATTGCAACAAAAGCAAAAATTGACAAATGGGATCTAATTAAACTAAAGAGCTTCTACACAGCAAAAGAAACTATTATCAGATTGAACAGAAAACCTACAAATCAGAGAAAATTTTTGCAATCCATCCTACTGACAAAGGTCTAATATCCAACATCTATAAGGAACTTAAACAAATTTACAAGAAGACAAAAACAGACAATTCCATTAAAAAGTGGGTAAAGGACATCAACAGACTTTTCAAAAGAAGACATACATCCGGCCAACAATCATATGAAAAATAGCTCAACATTACTAATCATTAGAGAAATGCAAATCAAAACCACAATGGGATAACCATCTCACAGTAGTACTAGGTGATGGAATGATCTGTGCAGCAAACCACCATGGCACACATTTACCTATGTAACAAACCTGCACATCCTGCACATGTACCCCAGAACTTAAAATAAAAATTAAAAAAATAAAATAAAATAAAATCTGCTTCTAGGCATATCAAATTGCATTCCTTGACAGCTCCTCACTGTGAGACCACCATCTTGTTTCAAGAAATATATTCTTTACTTTTGATATACAGAAAGAGATGTGAAAATAGTATATGATTAATCACAATACATTTCCTCACAAACTCATTGAAACCTATTAAAAATTCTTAAAAACTCAAAACTTTTAACTTTGTATTAAAGTACTGGTCATTATAGTTACACAGAAAAAAATATGTTTTCAGATGAATACATGTAAAAATGTATATATTATAATGACCGCAATTATCAGAATATATTAGGCTATGCTACTTGTACAACTCCATACTTTGTTTACTTAAGTGTCCTCTTGCTAGCACAGCAAAAAGATATTAATATTTTACAAATAGTAATAATAATAAACGAAGAACAGAGTTCCAAGATGGCCGAATAGGAACAGCTCTGGTCTGCAGCTCCCACTGTGATCGACACAGAAGATGGGTGATTTCTGCATTTCCAACTGAGGTACATGGTTCATCTCATTGGGACTGAATGGACAGTGGGTGCAGCCCAAGGAGGGCGAGCTGCAGGAGGGCGGGGTGTTGCCTCACCCGGGAAGTGCAAGGGGTCAGTGTATATCCCTTTCCTAGCCAAGGGAAGCCATGACAGACTACCTGGAAAAACAGGACACTTCCGCCCAAATACTGCCCTTTTCCCAAGGTCTTAGCAACCAGCAGACAAGGAGACTCTCTCCTGTGCCTGGCTCCACAGGTCTCACGCCCATGGAGCCTTGCTCACTGCTAGCACAACAGTCTGAGATTGAACTGCGAGGCGGCAGCCTGGCTGGGAAGGGGCGTCCACCATTGCTGAGGCTTGAGTAGGTAAACAAAGCGGCCTGGAAGCTTGAACTGGGCGGAGCCCACCACAGCTCAACAAGGCCTACTGCCTCGACACTCCACCTCTGTAGGCAGGGCATAGCTGAACAAAAGGCAGCAGACAACTTCTACAGACTTAAATGTCCCTGTCTGACAGCTCTGAAGAGAGCAGTGGTTCTCCCAGCATGGCGTTTGAGCTCTGAGAATGGACAGACTGCCTCCTCAAGTGGGTCCCTGACCCCCGTGTAGCCTAACTGGGAGACACCTCCCAGTAGGGGCCGACAGACACCTCATATAGGCAGCTGCCCCTCTGGGATGAAGCTTCCAGAGGAAGGATCAGGCAGAAATATTTGCTGTTCTGCAATATATGCTGTTGTGCAGCCTCTGCTGGTGATACCCAGGCAAACAGGGTCTGGAGTGAACCTCCAGCAAATTCCAACAGACCTGCAGCTGAGGGACCTGACTGTTAGAAGGAAAACTAACAAACAGAAAGGAATAGCATCAACATCAACAAAAAGGTCATCTACACCAAAACCCCATCTGTAGGTTACCAAAATCAAAGACCAAAGGTAGATAAAACCACAAAGACGGGGAGAAATCAGAGCAGAAAAGCTGAAAATGCTAAAAATCAGAGCACCTCTTCTCCAAAGCATCACAGCTCCTTGCCAGCAACAGAACAAAGCTGGACAGAGAATGACTTTGACAAGTTGATGGAAGTAGGCTTCAGAAGGTCAGTAATAACAAACTTCTCTGAGCTAAAGGAGGATGTTTGAAACCATCACAAGGAAGCTAAAAACCTTGAAAAAAGATTAGACAAATAGCTAACTAGAATAAACAGTGTACAGAAGACCTTAAATGACCTGATAGAGCTGAAAACCATGGCATGAGAACTTCGTGACATATGCACAAGCTTCAATAGGTGATTCAAACAAGTGGAAGAAAGGTTATCAGTGATTGAAGATCAAATTAATGAAATAAACTGAGAAGACAAGGTGAGAGAAAAAAGAGTAAAAAGAAATGAACAAAGCCTCCAAGAAATATGGGACTATGTGAAAAGACCAAATCTACGTTTGATTGGTGTACCTGAAAGTGATGGGGAAAATGGAACCAAGTTGGAAAACACTCTGCAGGATATTATACAGGAGAACTTCTCCAACCTAGCAAGGCAGGCCAACATTCAACTTCAAGAAATACAGAGAACACCACAAAGATACTCCTCGAGAAGAGCAACCAAAAGACACATAATTGTCAGATTCATCAAGGTTGAAATGAAGGAAAAAATGTTAAGGGCAGCCAGAGAGATAGGTCAGGTTACCCACAAAGTGAAGCCCATCAGACTAACAGTGGATCTCTCTGCAGAAACTCTACAAGCCAGAAGAGAGTGGGGGCCAATATTCAACATGCTTAAAGAAAAGAATTTTCAACCCAGAATTTCATATCCAGCCAAACTAAGCTTCCTAAGTGAAGGAGAAATAAAATCCTTTACAGACAAGCAAATGCTGAGAGATTTTGTTACCACCAGGCCTGCCCTACAAGAGCTCCTGAAGGAAGCACTCAAGATGGAAAGAAACAACCGGGACCAGCCACTGCAAAAACATGCCAAATTGTAAAGACCATCAATGCTATAAAGAAACTGCATCAATTAATGGGCAAAATAACCAGCAAACATCATAATGACAGGATCAAATTCACACATAACAATATTAACCTCAAATGTAAATGGCCTAAATGCCCCAATTAAAAGACACAGACTGGCAAATTGGATAAAAAGTCAAGACCCTCAGTGTGCTGTTTTCAGGAGACCCATCTCACGTGCAGAGACACACACAGGCTCAAAATAAAGAGATGGAGGAAGATCTACCAAGCAAATGGAAAACAAAAAAAGGCAGGGGTTGCAATCCTAGTCTCTGATAAAACAGACTTTAAACCAACAAAGATCAAAAGAGACAAAGAAGGCCATTACATAATTGTAAAGAGATCAATTCAACAAGAAGAGCTAACTATCCTAAATATATATGCACCCAATACAGGAGCACCCAGATTCATAAAGCAAGTACTTAAAGACCTACAAAGAGACTTAGACTCCCACACAATAATAACGGAAGACTTAACACCCCATTGTCAATATTAGACAGATCAATGAGACAGAAGGTTAACAAGGATATACAGGACTTGAATTCACCTCTGCAACAAGTGGACCTCACAGGCATCTACAGAACTCTCCACCCCAAATCAACAGAATATACATTCTTCTCAGCACCACATCACACACTAAAATTGACCACATAATTGGAAGTAAAGCTCTCCTCAGAAAATGTAAAAGGACAGAAATCACAACAAACTGTCTTTCAGACCACAGTGCAATCAAGTTAGAACTCAGGATTAAGAAACTCACTCAAAACTGCACAACTACATGGAATCTGAACAACTTGCTCCTGAATGACTACTGGGTAAAGAATGAAATGAAGGCAGAAATAAAGATGTTCTTTGAAACCAATGAGAACAAAGACACAATGTACCAGAATCTCTGGGACACATTTAAAGCACTATGTAGAGGGAAATTTATAGCACTAAATGCCCACAAGAGAAAGCAGGAAAGATATAAGATCGACCCCCTAACATCACAATTAAAAGATCTAGACAAGCAAGAGCAATGAAATTCAAAAGCTAGCAGAAGGCAAGAAATAACTAAGATCAGAGCAGAACTGAAAGAGACAGAGACACAAAAAGCCCTTGAAAAAATCAATGAATCCAGGAGCTGGTTTTTTGAAAAGATCAACAAAATTGATAGACCGCTAGCAAGACTAATAAAGAAGAAAAGTGAGAAGAATCAAATAGATGCAATAAAAAATGATAAAGGGGATATCACCACCAATCCCACAGAAATACAAACTACTATCACAGAATACTATAAACACTTCTACGCAAATAAACTAGAAAATCTAGACGAAATGGATAAATTCCTGGACACATAACACCCTCCTAAGACTAAACCAGAAAGAAGTTGAATCTCTGAAGAGACCAATCCCAGGCTCTGAAATTGAGGCAAGAATTAATAGCCTACCAACCAAAAAAGGTCCAGGACCAGACGGATTCACAGCTAAATTCTACCAGAGGTACAAAGTGGAGCTGGTACCATTCCTTCTGAAACTATTCCAATCAATAGAAAAAGAGGGAATCCTCCATAACTCATTTTATGAGGCCAGTATCATCCTGATACTAAAGCCTGGCAGAGACACAACAAAAAAAGAGAATTTTAGGCCAATATCCCTGATGAACATTAAAGTGAAAATCCTCAATAAAATACTGGCAAACAGAATCCAGCAGCACATCAAAAAGCTTATCCACCACGATCAAGTTGGCTTCAACCCTGGGATGCAAGGCTGGTTCAATATACACAAATCAATAAACATAATCCATCACATAAACAGAACCAATGACCAAAACCACATGATTATCTCAATAGATGCAGAAAAGGCCTTCAACAAAATTCAACAGTGCTTCATGCTAAAAACTCTCAATAAACTAGGTATTGATGGAATATATCTCAAAATAATAAGAGCTATTTATGACAAACACACAGCCAATATCATACTGAATGGGCAAAAACTCAAACCATTCCCTTTGAAAACTGGCACAAGACAGGGATGCCCTCTCTCACCACTCCTATTCAATATAGTGTTGGAAGTTCAGGGCAATCAGGCAAGAGAAAGAAATAGAGGGTATTCAATTAGGAAATGAGGAAGTCAAATTGTTCCTGTTTGCAGATGACATGATTGTATATTTAGAAAACCCCATCATCTCAGCCCAAATCTCCTTAAGCTGACAAGCAACTTCAGCAAAATCAATACAAAATCGATAGAAAATCAATGTGCAAAAATCACAAGCATTCCTATACAGCATTAACAGACAAACAGCCAAATCATGAGTGAACTCCTATTCACAATTGCTACAAAGAGAATAAAATACCTAGAAATCCAACTTACAAGGGATATGAAAGACGTCTTCAAGGAGAACTACAAACCACTGCTCAATGAAATAAAAGAGGACACAAACAAATGGAAGAATATTCCACGCTCACGGATAGGAAGAATCAATATCATGAAAATGGCCATACTGCCCATAGTAATTTATAGATTCAATGCTATCCCCATCAAGCTACCAATGACTTTCTTCACAGAATTGGAAAAAACTACTTTAAAGTTCATATGAAACCCAAAAAAGAGCCCGCATTGCCAAGACAATCCTAAGCACAAAGAACAAAGCTGGAGGAATCACGCTACCTGACTTCAAACTATACTACAAGGCTACAGTAACTAAAACAGCATGGTACTGGTACCAAAACAGAGATATAGACCAATGGAACAGAACAGAGGCCTCAGAAATAATACCACACATCTACAACCATCTGATCTTTGAGAAACCTGACAAAAACAAGAAATGGGGAAAGGATTTCCTATTTAATAAATGGTGCTGGGAAAACTGGCTCGCGATAGGTATAAAGCTGAAACTGGGTCCCTTCCTTACACCTTATACAAAAATTAATACGAGATGGATTAAAGACTTAAATGTTAGACCTAAAACCATAAAAGCCCTAGAAGAAAACCTAGGCAACACCATTCAGGACACAGGCATGGGCAAGGACTTCATCACTGAAACACCAAAAGCAATGGTAACAAAAGCCAGAATAGATAAATGGGATCTAATTAAAGTAAAGAGCTTCTGCACAGCAAAAGAAACTACCATCAGAGTGAACAGGCAACCTACAGAATGGGAAAAAATTTTAGCAACCTATCCATATGACAAAGGGTAATATCCAGAATCTACAAAGAACTTAAACAAAATTACAAGAAAAAAACAATCCCATCAAGAAGTAGGCAAAGGATATGAACAGACACTTCTCAAAAGAAGACATCTATGCAGCCAACAGACACGAAAAAATGCTCATCATCACTGGTCATCAGAGAAATGCAAATCAAAACCACAAACAGATACCATCTCACGCCAGTTAGAATGGCAATCATTAAAAAGTCAGGAAACGGCTGGGCGTGGTGGCTCAAGCCTGTAATCCCGGCACTTTTGGGAGGCCAAGGTGGGCAGATCATGAGGTCAGGAGATAGAGACCATCCTGGCTAACATGGTGAAACCCTGTCTCTACTAAAAATACAAAAAAAAAAAAAAAAAAAAAAATTAGCCTGGCGTGGTGGCGGGCGCCTGTAGTTGCAGCTACTTGGGAGGCTGAGGCAGGAGAATGGTGTGAACCCAGGAGGCGGAGCTTGCAGTGAGCCAAAATTGCACTACTGCACTCCAACCTGGGCAACAGAGTGAGACTCTGTCTCAAAAAAACAAACAAACAAAAAGTCAGGAAGCAACAGATGCTGGAGAGGATATGGAGAAATAGGAACGCTTTTACACTGTTGGTAGGAGTGTAAATTAGTTCAACCATTGTGGAAGACAGTGTGGCAATTCCTCAAGGATCTAGAACTAGAATTACTCTTTGACCCAGCAATCCCATTACTGGGTATATACCCAAAGGATTATAAATCATGCTATTATAAAGACACATGCACACATATGTTTATTGTGGCATTATTCATAATAGCAAAGACTTGGAACTAACCCAAATGTCCATCAGTGGTAGACTGGATTAAGAAAATGTGGCACATATACACCATGGAATACTATTAGCCATAAAAAAAGGATGAGTTCATGTCCTTTGTAGGGACATGGATGAATCTGAAAACCATTATTCTCAGCAAACTATCACAAGGACAGAAAACCAAACACTGCATGTTCTTACTCACAGGTAGGAACTGAACAATGAGATCACTTGGACACAGGGTGGGGAACATCACACACTGGGGCCTGTCAGGGGGTGGGGGGCTGGGGGAGGGATAGCATTAGGAGAAATACCTAATGTAAATGATGAGTTGATGGGTGCAGCAAACCAACATGGCATATGTATACCTATGTATCAAACCTGCACGATGTGCACATGTACCCTAGAACTTAAAGTATAAAAAAAAAGAATAAACAAGAACAAGTTATTATTTTGCTAGGTACAACCAACTAGTACTATATTAACAGCATGATGAAGGCCAATGCAGTGGCTCACGCCTGTAATCCCAGCACTTTGGGAGGCCGAGGTGGGTGGATTACCTGAAGTTGGGTGTTGGGAGACCAGCCTCGCCAACATGGCAAAACCCCTTCTCTACTAAAACTACAAAAAAATTAGCTGGGCGTGGTGGCATGTGCCTGTAGTCCCAGCTACTAAGGAGGCTGAGGCAGGAGAAACGCTTGAATCTGGGAGGCGGAGGTTGCAGTGAGCCGAGATTGGGCCATTGCACTCCACCCTGGGCAACGAGGGCGAAACTGTCTCAGAAAAAAAAAAAAAAAAAAAAAAAAAAGAAAGCTGCTGTTCTTTCTTGTGCTAGTTGCTGCTTGCAATTTAAATGTCAGCACTGTTTTTAGCAACTGAAATGGCTTCCTTCTATCACATTAACACTATTAAAACTTGATAAAGAGTTCTTTAGAGTTAAAAGTATTTGAAACATTAGCAGAATAAAACTTGTAGAAAGCAATTTGATCAAAACACTTTCATTTAATAATGTCTAAAAAGGCTTTAATACACATACAACGGATTTTACCTGCTAAGAGTTGGTTTGCGTTTTTCCTCAGCACAATTTAGGGTTTAGGGCTTGTTTTACAGATAAGAAAACGAAAGATTCAAGAGCACAAACAGTTAAGAATTGGAAAAAAATTCAGTACTCTAGTATTTCTGCCTTTATATATACTTACAAGTCTTGAAAATACTTTTGCCACTGAATATTTTCCAACAATTTTATTACATTATTTAAAATTAAGTGTTATTTTACTTTTTTCTTTTGACTGTGAAGTGAATTTCAACAAGGAAGTTCAACTTGAAAACACTGTGCCCTGAATATTTTTGTCATCTTTACAAGAAAAGTGCTCTCCGGGGCAACTTCCTTTGGGTCTAGTATTTCAGCCAATATGCTATGAGCAAAAGACACTGTGTTACTTTACTATTGTATTTCTTAAAGAATTACTTTAAAAACAAGTCAGTCCAAGGTGTAAAGTGAGTGAGTGTGTGTGTGTTTGTGCGTACGTTCAAGTCACACAGGCTTGAATTTGTTATATTTCCAAGGAGTGGGAAAATAAGTTTGATAAATTTGCAAACACGATGGTTGTTTTTTGTACAGTCAGAGAACTACCATGGATATCGCAATTCAGAAAAAAGAAAATATTCGCCTTTGAAATACTCTTGACCTCCTTATGTTCTCTTTCCTTTGTCTTATAAAAAGGTACAAAAGTGCCACGTATGTTTATCAATATTCCAATATTTGAATATATAAGAAATTTTACTGTACTTTAAGAAAGAAAAGAGTTCCATCTTCCATGAAACTTCAGAATACTTCATGGAAAATTGTTCACACTAGGCAAATTCCAAATGTTAAGGAATTGGATTTCAGTTCTGGTTCTGCCAGAGTCTAGAATGACCTTGGGTAATTTTTCTTCCCTGGGCTTAAGTTTTCTCATATGTACAGTGAAGGATTTTAACAAACTAATCTCTGAGGTCCTTTCCATCGCTAAGATTCTAAGGCATCTTATATATAAAATAATTTTATAAAACTAGTTTTATAAAAAGTTGAAGAGAATTGATGTTCATAGAAAGGAATGCTAGTGAATAACTTTATGACAATTAAAACTCCAGATATTTTTGGCCAATACTTCTGGACCTATTATTAGTGCAGTACATACTGGCTTTGTTCATTTCTACTTACTCTACTGTATTTCCATGGCTGTAACTTGACAGCATATTTAACTTATATGGTCTTTTATTTAGTTATTCATCTTCTGTTTATTGAGTGCTTCCTATGTTCTAGACACTATGCTAGGTACCTCATTTTCATTATTTCTAAAATAAGGATATTAGTAATATCTAAATATTAATATTTAGGGTCATTGAAAAAGTTAAATAAAATAGCCTGCATAAAGCAGTTAGTTTCTAACACATATTTAGGGATTAAATAACAATTGAGAAAAGGCACTTTCACACATTTAGAACACTGTACTCTAATTCTTCTATTTAAGCATGAGGAAAGAGAGGTTAAAACTGATCTGCCCACAGTCATACAACTACTTGTTGAGAGCAAAGAATATTCAGTGTTGTTTCTATCATATCCACGTTGCTTCTGAGCACAAATAATTCCACAATTTGTTTTTTTTTTCATTCTTTTGCTCAGATTACAAAACATTGCCAGAAAAAAAAAATTACAAAACTAGGCAAATACATGTCCAGAGGGGCTGGCAGTCCTACTTAATCCTGTTAACAGCAATCCAGTTAGCTAGGATACCCTGCCCTGCTACACACAGATGAAGAAACTGAGATTTATGGAAGTTAATAGCTTTTCAAGATCACACAAACAATAAATGGCAATGTCAGGATTTAAATCTGTTTCTGTCCAGGTACAAAAACCATACTATTTTATGACACCATGTTGCCCTTAAACATTTCTTTTCTTTTCTTTGCTTTCTAACACTTTTAGTTCTGCCATTAGGATTAATTTAGGCTGCAGCTGGGGCAGAAGGTCAGGAATCCAGTCTTCGTCAACATTTTCCTTAATGACATAGCTGAAGACAAAGAAGATATTACTAATTTTTGCAATACAAAAATAGAGGAAGAATAGTGAATCTTATGAGATAAGATGAAACTTACTGGCATGAAACTTCAAAGCAAAATAAGATACTTGAAATGAAGAAAACCAATGATGGGGTTGCTTGTGCTCTGAGACAGCATAAATATTTGTGTCCAAAAAAGAATAATGGCATTAAGATTTGGAAAACCTGGCTTCCTATCACTTTATAAAAGAGAAATAAATTAAAAATCAAGTATTTTGAACATAAACTAATATTGGTTAACAAAGTGACACAATTGCAAAACAATCTTATTTAAACTATCCTGATAAGAAAACAGTGTCTGAACTATGGGAGGAAGTAATTTCTCCAAACCACAATTGGGGTAATTGCAAAAATCTGTTTTTATTTTTGGGCACCACATATTTTTCTGAAGTTGACAAGACAGCATCTTGAATTCAGTCACATGGATGGTATGTGAGGCTTGTTACTGCATTTGCCAGGAACATGTTGATGAAGCCATTGTCAGTGAACATAGATAAGAGTCTCCTTAGATACAGGCTCACATGGGGGAGAAAAGCATTTTAGACGATGACAGAAAAATGTTTTCCTGTTACTGATAACTTAAATATGTCATTTACTTTTGGTTTTAGAACATAGCCAAACTGAAGTTTAAGTTACAGGCTCATGCATATATCTGTTCTTTTGCTCTCGCTCTTTACCTTTTACTCTTATTTTAATTCCTCATAGCTCTGATTGTTTTTTCTTATTTATGTTTGACCTCCATCTTTTATTATATGCCAGAATTCATTTAAAATCATTTAAATCATTTGTAGGATGAGGTGAAGTACTGTATAATAAATGAATGAATATGTGGATTAGTGTAATATTTACTAGGCTTTCAAAAATTGTTGCTAGAGTGGAGTATTTTAGCTTAAAAACACAAAAGATATTTTCAGTGTTAACTAGTATCTTATGAAAAAGGAGAATATAGATTTCTGTTGTTTCAAAGGACAGAAATAAGGCTAGTATGTGGAAATTACTAGGAGATAGATTCCAACTCATTGTGATGAACATTTTTTTAAGAGTTAGTCTTAAAAGGGCAATAATAGGCTGCCCTGCAAAGCATTAGGTTTTCTATCACTGTTACCATATTTGAACAGAAGCTGATAGCCCACTGGTGAGGATGATCCTCCATTGAGTGGGAGGCTGGACCAGATGAAATCTAAAGCTTTCTGTATTTTTGAGATTTTAATTAAATACAGATCATTGTCATCAATGATAATGGGATTCTATAAGAACCTATTTTTTTTTTTTTTTTTTTTTTAGTAATCAGCGTTAGTAACCACAATAATGGCACTAATGGCCATCATAACCTAGTGTGGGACTTTACAGTTGCTTTCATCTAGGGCCTTATAAAAAGATATTTGTGTAAGTATTTCTTCTCACCCCAATTTTAATGATAAGAAAATTAGAATGTTTCAATGTGAAATAACATACAAGGGTAATGAAATTGCCTACGCTGACCCTAAGTCAGCAAAAATTAAAGAGGCCACTAGTTAAACCACTAGCAGTGATTTACTAGCAAATGTCGACCTTGTTATGGCAGAGCCTTAGAAGGTCTGGGATGGATGGCCAGAAAAGTTTCAGCCAAGTAAGAGCTAGCTAAGATATCATGGATATTGAATTTGAACTTCCAGTGTTTAACAAAATGTCATGCTGCAGAGCTTTGAGGAATCCAGTAAATACTCAAGTCCAGAATTCCTTGTAAGAGGAGAGAGGATCCTCAGGAACTCTCTCTCTCCTTCCCACTTCAACTGTGCCTTACTCGTTCAGACCAGCTACTTTCAATGACAAGGCACATTACTACAGCAATCACTTAGAGACCCATGGGAAGAATGTTCTAGGCCAGTAATTCTCAACCTTGATCCTACTGACATTGGGGACTAGATAATTCTTTGTTGTGGGAGACTGTCTTGTCCATTGTAGGATGTTTAGCAGCATCCCTGCCCGCAACTGTGACAACCAAAAATGTTTCCAACCATTGCCAAATGTCCACGGGAGAGAAAACCACCCCCAGTTTAGAACTAGTCTTCCAGACATAGAGAATAGAGAATGCAAAGCCTTGAACAGCATGAGATGTTGTTGCGGAAGTAGGAACAGATCATTCAGGGGTCTATAGGCCTTGGCAAGAATTTTGGATTTTATTCTATGTGAATGGAAAGTCATTGAACAATTTAAGTTGGGGAGTAACATGTCAATATTTTTAAAAGACTAATTGGCTGCTGTGTGGGAAAAAGATTTAAAACCATGAGGATAAATGACATCTCAGGATCAGGCACTAAGGCACATCAACATTTAAAGCAGATTGAAAAGTACAAGAGAAAAGGAGGCTGAGAAAGAGAAGCCCATGAGGCAGGATGAAAGCCATAAAGGAATGATGTCACAAAAATTGAGATGAAGATGTCAAGGAGGGAGTGGTCAATTGTGACTAGATTTTTCTGGTTGGCTCATCCCTGAGTCACAGCCTAGAGATTTCTCTTCTTGCCTAGCTATAGTTTCCCCTACAGTTCTTCTGTATCTTATTCCAAATGAATCATTCTGCCCCAGAACTTACAAAGGCTTCCCACTGTAGTCCTGTACTGGCCTTGCTCAATCCTGTTTCTAAAACTTTGCTCTTTTAAGTTACATATCTTCCTCAATGCCTTCAAATACACTTGCTTATAACCCTTCCAAGCTGAAGTTCATATTTGATCTCCCACAGAAGCCCTCTCCAACTTTAGCCCACACAGATGACTCTATTCAAAAAAATCAACAAAACTTCCAATTTTTACTCCATCCAATAAACACTGCTTGTTAAGCATCTGTGCTAGGCACTGTGCTATGCCTTGGAAATATGAAAAAACAGAGAGCTTAGGTAGTAAGGAAATTCACTTGTCAGTCCTTATGGATGCATTTAGGAAAAAAAGGATTCTGTCTAGTATCTAACCCTGAGTCAGTCATTCATCTACTACTTCCCTATGCTATATTTCACTCTACCCCACCCAGCTCAGTCATGGTTAAGCTGTTGATTACCTCCTGGAACTACTGGGTTACAGCTCCTCAGGACACAATGTTGCTATTCCTACGAGACATTAGTGGCAGGGTGCATCTAGCCACAGGGTAGCACATTTCTCAAAGTCTGAGTTATAATCAATCCAGAATAACACTAAGAGGTGTGTATATGTGCTGGTGGTGTGAACTTTGGCTAAGCCTCAGCTGAATGATCTAGGGTATTCTTTGGCATGCCAAGCCTGCTCCCTTTCATGATCTCGTTGCCTGTGTGAGGTGCAGAGATTGGTCTTCACAAATTTGGGTCCAGCCAATCAGAAACTAGTGAATCAAACCCACACACATGTCCCTCAAGGACAAATAGTAAGAGTTAATATATTTTAAATCCTTGTTGTGACTTTCCTGATTACAAATTTTCTGGGAGCAACAGCTGTCCTGCAATGTCAATTTTCCATTTTTTCATGTTTGCTTCAGACTCTGCCCTCTTGATGCTTAAATTGGGTCCTATTAAAACTCTACCATTTAAGGATCGGTACATAGATATGCTAAAAACTGGTAGAAAGTATGAAATCATATAATTTTAAAAGTGTATAGTCAGGGTTTAGTCAAATTCTTGAGCAGGGTGAACAGAAGGGTATTCTTCTGTAATTGCTAAATAAGGAAGGGAGGTAGTATAAGCCATTATTATCCACAGTTCAAATTATTTCTCAAGGGTGGAGGTGGGGGTTACTCTGTCAGGTACATTTGCAGAGAAATAAATATAGTACAACATAATTGTTATAAAAATAAGTCCCAAAAGGGATGACAATTTTGTCTCAGAAAGTTATGAAAAGATCCATGGAGATATGCATTCGAGAGAGAACCAAAGGATCTTGAGAGAACCAAGAACATAGAAAGCAAGGACTTTAGAAAGATTAATGTGGAGGAACTGGAGGAAGAATGGCGATGAGTTTAACAGTGTGATCATGAAAGGCCCTGCCGGTGGGTAATGAAAAATTCTTAGCAGAGAAGTATCATGATAGTATTTTCACGTTAGAAAAATTATTAATAGAATGGAGGTTGGACTGGTGTGGGAAATAACTAGAGGATATCTTGTGAATATTGCAATAGTACAAGGAAGATGAGTCATAAGAGATGGTGATTACTTGAAGGACTAAGACAGTGAGAGTGGAGGGGTGGATCTGAGAGATACTTAAGGAAATAAGAGTCAAAATTTTATATTAGAAAAGAGGAAATGAAGGAAAAGTAACAGGGGTACTCATAGATTTCTGACTTGGGCAGTTGCGTGTCATTTTCTGAAACAGGGAATGGAAATGGTGTTCCAGATGGGTGAAGAAGGACATGGCATCAGGAACAGATTATAGTAAAGATGTCCATGCCAATTTGGGACATATTTAAGATACTGTGTGAAATCCAAAGGATGTTGCTTAAAAATGTCTGACGTATAGATATACACCTGAGAGTTCTTGGTGCACAGGACATGTGGTAGGTAAGTCCATGATGGGAAAGAGACTGCTCAAGGAGACATGGATTAACATTAAACAGAAACAGCAAAAGAAAATGGAGTGCTGGCGAACAGAGACCACGCAGCAGAAAAACAGTATTTAAAGTGCACCAGAAAAGTAGCTGCAGAATGAGGAGAAAATGACATTAGAGAAACGGAGGGAAGAGTTAATGGTGTGCTCTTATTGTTTTAAAAATGCAGAGTAGGATCTTTTTTTTTTCCCCACCCCTCCCAAAGTTTTTAATATTTTGAGGGCAGAAACCACGGCTTCATTTCATCCTATTTCCGACAGTGCCTAGTTCAGTAAAGGGAACATAGTAAATGCTCAATAAATTCTTAATGATTCAGCCTCAGACATTACAAACGGGTCCTATTTGTCTCCCGTATCAACGTCCAATATTTCTTCCCCCTATTTCTTCAAATAAACTTTTAGAAGTGCCTCTGGGTTTACTGAAATCCATTTTTACAATTAGTATGTTCAACTTACACCAGCTTCGGAATGAGTTCCAAAACCTTCTTTATTTACTTGAGAGATATTCGGTATCAGTGACAATGGGTTTTTCCTTTACTACTATTCCTAAGAAACGTTTTTCAAAATCAAAGTTTAGCCCAATTCCCAGCAGTACCTTTTAACTTAAAACCTGTTCGAAAGCACGGCAAAGAGGCGGACAGACTTTTCTGACAATCATTAACCAGGTCAACAGACTTATTAAAGCTATCTAATTAAAGGCAAGAAACAACTGCTTGGGGAATACACATTCACGCCACATGAAGCCATTTAACTGCAAATAGATCGTCTAACGACTCACGGAAATCTAAAGGAAACTGCGTGTCCGCATGGGGTTCTGATGCCAAACTACGGATTGTTCTCTCAGGTAACACCTAACCTAAGGGAAGTCCTTGGTGGATCCGCGTTCTTGAGCTTAGAAAATACCGAATGAACTACCAAGAGCACCAGAATAATCGCCTCCTCCTGAAGAACCAGCCACTTTCTCACCACGCCAGACAGCACGTCCTACAACCACCTTTCCCAACAACCAAACTCCAGCGCCAAGCTACCGCTTTTGGGGAAATGTTCTATCTCTTGGTCTCGCGCGATCTCGCGCCTCCGAGGAAGCCAACTGCATTGCGGACGCCATCAAATCCCCGCGGGAATAGAATTCCGCAGGTCCAGAAAGCCGGGAAATCGCGAGCGGAGGCGGAGTTACCTCGGTGAGCGTGAAGGCGGAGCCCGCTCCGAGGGGCGGGCTTGAGGCGGGGAGAGGGGCGGGGCTCCAGGGACCTGTTGATTGCAGGTGTCACTGGCCTGACTGGTCCCTGGGTATTGGGGCGTATGCGCATGCTCCGCTCACAGGGTCGGGCTCTGGGCGGCGGAGACCAGCCGCCTGTGCTCCAGTTCCCGGTGAGCCTCGGTACTGTGGCAGCAGTCAGTGTGTCTGGCGGGTGTCGGCGTGAAGCGGGGCTGGGCCAGCGGGAGATAGCTCTGTGGGAGTGGAAGGCCTGTATTTCTCTACCTGGACCGCACGCTCCTCGCTCAAGGAGGGTAGAGCTCAAGGTAAGTCTCCGAAACTAGCCTTCTGGTTGGAGATCCAGCGACCTGCGACCCCCGCGGGCCTGACCGGGACACTCTCATTCTAGCCCCAGAGCTCGTCTCTCCCCCTCGCAGTCCGGCGACCTCCTACGGCCCCGGCCCTCTGGGCACACACACACTCTCTTTGCTGGGCGGTTCAGACGCCAGAGGTCACGCAGCCCTCTCGCCCCTTCTCGCCGCGTCTGGCGGAGATGCCTCTGGCTAGGCTGGAGGCGCTCGCGAGGCGGGAGGAGGTGCTGTACTTGTTGGGTCCTGGATGTTATTGCTGCCGTGTTTGAGGGCGGCGACAAGCTGTAGTCCTGCTGGGATTGTGAGTAATACCCTTACTTGGCTCCTGCCCCTGGCTGTCCAAGCCACATTGCCTCGCCTGAGCACACAGTTTTTTACTTAAAGGGGTCCAGGATGGTTATGCTCCCTCCTTGGAGAAGAGAGATGACTGGACTCGTGAGATTCTTGGGGTGGTGGTTTCTCAGTGGTAGTGGTGTTGTATATAAAGTTAATGTTTAGCTTCTAAAGGGCGGCTTACGGGGCATTTACCAAACTATTTTTAAACAGTGTTGGAGAACAGGAAGTACTTGCACAGGTGTAATAGGGAGGGTTTCTAAAACCTGCAATCTGAGGATGTTTTGAGGTTTGCAACCCTGCTACAAGGTTTTCTTTATCAATGCAAAGTATGCAGGGAATGACCAGTTGGACAGCAAAGTTTTCCGAACGTTTCCTTATCTGGAAATAGATATATATATATATATGTGTGTGTGTGTGTGTGTGTGTGTGTGTGTATGTATGTATGTATAAATATATATATTTGCAAACAATATCTAAGGCTATTTTTGAGGTAGGTTTAATAGTAAACTTAACCTGTAGTCCCAGCTACTCGGGAGGCTGAGGCAGGAGAATTGCTTGAACCGGAGGTTGCAGTGAGCCGAGATCACGCCACTGCATTCCAGCAGGGGCGACAGAGCCAGACTCCGTCTCCAAAAAACAAACAAACAAAAAAACGCAGTACACTTAGGAAGGAAGGTTTTTGTGATTAAGATCTGATTCACTTTTAGTTATTTAAAAAAAGGCTTGCTGATTTTCGCTATTTAAAATGAGTAGCAAGTGCTAACACAAAATGTCTGTTGGAAATGAACTTTTAGTTACATTGATAATTGTTATTTTCTGTTCTTTTCAGTTCCGTGATGATGGTCTAAGCAAAGACCCTTCGTCCTGTTAAAGATAAATTAAAAAAAAAAACAAAAAACAAAAAAACCAAAGGGAGCAAAACTTACTCTGCAAAAGTATTATATGATTTACCTGCTGTTGTCATAAGAATTCCAAATAGACAAACTCGGTGTAAGTAGGAGTTAATTATAGTCTGAGACATAAGGTTTTTGTTTTGTATCTCAAAGGCTTTTAAAATAAGCTCCTTGATACAATTTGTGCAGGTTCGTGTTTACTGGTGATAAACCATGAAAGTGATTTATTAAGATTTTTTCATTAATGAAACTGGGAGGTTTGTGTATTTCTTCCTAACGTGTAAAAAAGAGACTAAGAACTGGCCTTTCCTTTTTCCTAAGAATTTTAACAAATATTTTAAAAAATGTATGTAGATTGTGTAAGTTCATGGAATTTGACACTAATAATCAATTCGTTAATATTATTTTCACTAAACAATGCATAAGATAGTTTTTAAAAAGATATTTTAATGGGAAGGTAGACTTTTCCAACTAGTGTATTCTTTTCCTTAAAAAAAAGAAAAAGAAAAATCACAATACTCTTAAGACCTGCCATATGTGCTGTGATACAAGTTCTTTTATATTGTTTAGTGTTAGATGTTTATTTTAAACTGTGCAGTATCAAGAAATACAACTTTGGTACCATATGGTTTACAAGTTTGTTTTAGCAAGACAACGTTTAAAAGTGAAAATTTTATCTCATTTAAGGTTATATGTAGCTTTAAAAGCCAAAATCAGAATTATTTTCCCTCCTGGAATTGTTTGGAACTCTCTTACTTACTGGGGTAGGAGGGGGTACATTGCTTTACCCTACAACTTTCCAAAAACATATTTGATCTTTATAAAGTGATGGAATAAACTATCCTACAAAGATGTTTAGTTACTAAAATACTTAGAAGATCCTTTTTGACAGCTTTAACTATAAGGTATTTCTTGTAGAACTCAAAAACAACCTGTAGAAAGTTGGGTAGTTTATGTATTGCATCTGGAAGCATTTTTAACACAGTGTGCTAGGTGTGCTAGGGCCAAAATGATTGCCAGTTTCGCTTACTCTGCTCATGAGCTCTTGTTTTAAGGAGAGAAGTATGCTGATTTATGTTATCTTTGCAGAGCTAGGTAGAAATTAATGATGTTACAAATATAGTATTATTATATTGTTAATTTTATACTGATGATTTTAGAAAATTTTGCATTACGGTGTTTGCACATAATAGGAACAAGAAACGGATGCAACCTGCTCTACTACAAGTAAAAATCCTCAAAGGTTAAATTTTAAATAGCTTTACGTAATATTGTAATCTTTGCAGGTTATACATTTTTTAAAATTAATAATAAGAATACCATAGATACCATGTACAGTATATAGAATATTTAGGCAAATAATATTCTGTGCTCTTCCAGGTTAACTCATATCCTCTATCAGGAATTGTTGAACCAAAAGCCCATGATTAGAACTGTGGTCTGTGGTTAGAATTGAGTTTTAATATAATTGGTTTTCTTTGTGATCTTACTATTTTTTTCTTTTTCTTTTTTTTATGCTATGAATTTTATTTTGTTCATTTACAAACATTATTCATAGGGGGCTTCATTAGGCCACCAAAGATGTCCATGAAACAAGAAAAGGCTACAAACCATTGCATCTGGCTAAAGAATTATGATTTTACATGAGACCTCAGAAGAGTTGCTTCATATACTCTGCAGTTCATCAGAATTTTTTCTGCAAAATAAACCTTATTCCAATATCTTAGCTATTTTTATGAACAAAATCAGTTATTTGAGGTGTCATGGTATTTTTGAATTAATTTGAAGATAATAACATTAGTTTTCAATTTTACACATATTACAAAAAAAGAAGTTTTAAGAAATACCCTTCCTTTGGAAGTTTTTTACTGCTGCGCTTTTCTGAGTTAGAAGTATTGAATAAACATTATTGACCTCCTATTGTATGCTAGGCATAGTGCTAAACACTAGAAAGTCAAAAGTTAATTAGACAATGTTGGCTGGGTGCTGCGGCTCACGCCTGTAATCCTAGCACTTTGGGAGGCTGAGGCAGGCGGATCACTTGAGGCCAGGAGATCGAGACCACCCTGGCCAACATGGTGAAACCCTATCTGTACTAAAAAATACAAAAATTAGCCAGGCGTGGTGGTGCACACCTGTGGTCCCAGCTACTAAGGAGGCTGAGGCAGGAGAATCACTTGAACCCAAGAGGTGGAGGTTGCAGTTAGCTGAGATTGTGCCATTGCTCTACAGCCTGGGTGACCGAGTGAGACTCTGTCTAAAAAAAAAAAATCATTAAGTAGTTATTTTTCTGAAAACTTATACTTTGGTTGAAAATTTCTAAATCAAGTCTCTGTTGCTGACACTTATTTCAGTCACTTTATCTTTCTTTCTGATCCATTGGCTGTTAACATTTTAACTCATTTTCTCCTTCTCTCTAGTCCAGAAAAGTTTTGTAAATGAACATTTATAACAATTCTGTGGTGAAAATCCACTTATAATGTGAAGTATTCCCAAACATTCATTTTATAAATTAGGTTTTTCATATGCTAGATATTCTTAAACTAGGATAGCTCCATAACAAAATTGCTTATCATTTACTAAGAACAGCTACTAACATTTTAAAATTAAGAAATTGATATTTCATTGAACAATTTATCTGATCTCATTAATCTGAATTAAAGCAATGGTTAAGTTTAATATATCAGTTTAAGGTATTTCCTTAAAGATAGCAAAATGGAGTATAAAATATATAATACAGCGTCTGCTTTTTTCTAAATCCTTGTTGACATTGTTAAAAATCATTTTACGTGGAAGGTAATGTTATTATAATTAGCCTGCATTCGTTGAATGCCTATGTTTTGGCCATTTATTAGGTATTTTATACATGGTTTATGATTCTCACAATAGCCCTATGATTTTGATTATAGATGATGAAACTGATAGATTTTTAATGATTGAGTAGTTGAGCAATGTGTTGTAAACTTTATATCAGAGGAGGAATAAAATATCTATGGGAATTATAAGGTCACTATCAGGGTATGGATTCCATCCTTGTCAAGAAGCCATCAGGGTATTCTTTGCCCATCAGATACCTCATTCTTTGGCTTTTTCTTAACTCCTCAGCCTGCATAATAAATTGTTGCCCCTCTCATGGTGCCCCTCCCCATACTTAGGTGAGCAGATTGAGCCCTAAATTTTTCCTCCTATATGATGCTACCATATAGGCATGAGATAATGCTCCTCCTTTGTCAGTGTAGTACTGACACTGACCTACCTGCCAGATGGTAGGAAATTGTCCTATACTTTAGTGCCTAGGTTGTCTTTGTTAGGAACACTGTTTTTTCCAAAGGGTTTGTTGTTTGAGATTTTATTTTGTTTCCTGAGCTTCCTTTAATAAATATTTGATGAAAACTTAACCATGCACTGTGTTCTGTTCTAGATGCTTGGGATTTGCTTTACATTCTAAGTGGATTTGGAGAAGAGACAATAAAGAATAAGCAGTCAATTCTATAATATATTTAGAAGGAGAAAAGTGCCAAGGAGGAATGAAAAAGTAGAGCAAGGTAAGAGGAATTTGGAAAGCATGGTAGAGATTGTGATGGTTTGCAATTTTAAATAAGTGTAGGCCTCATTTAAGTGATTTTTTTGGCAAAGCAATTATGAAGGGAGGGAGGGCAAAGCCATGTGGGCATCATGGGGGGAATGTATTCCAGGCAGGGGAATGGCCAGTGCAAACAATATAGAGAACAGAAGTTTGTATAGTGTGCAGGAATGAGAAGGAGGCTGATGTGGCTGGAATGGGAAAGCCAAAGGTCAAATAGTTAGATGAGGGGCTGGGCAGATAGTGACATTATGATTTAATTTTAGAAAGATCTCTGTCTTCTCTCCAGAATAGACTTATATGTTACTGTGTAAAGGGTAGAAGCCAGGAGACAAGCTGCTATTTTTTTAATCCACACAAGATGTGATGATGGCCAAGACTAGAATTGTTGAAGTGGAGGTGGTGAAAAGTGGTCAGATCCTGAAATATGACAGAAAAAGGAGTCAAAGATGACATCAAGATATTTGTTCTCAGCAACTGGAAAGATAAAGTTGCCATTGGCTGAGATGGGGAAGAAGGTATAGATAAAGAGTTCAGTCTGGGGCTTTGTCAAGGCAAATAAATGTTAGGTTATTGCTGACTTGACATAATTTTCTTCTGGAGATCATGTCTTAAAAGTAGACTGCCGTAAGCCATTTTCTTTAATGACCATGTCCTATATTCTGGATACATGTGTATGCTTGTCTTTTGCTAGTTAGTTACTAGTGGAAACTAGTGAATAGGTAAAAGCAACATGAAATATAGCACGGTTTTTTGTTAGACACAAAGAAATGGAGCAAAAAAGTGGAAACATTGAAAATTACTTAAAACTTACTTTTTTTTTTGGCAGTATTATGGTCTTTTTTCTTATTAATTTTATTTTCTGTTTTATAAATTTTCTACTGTAGTCTTCTCTAATTCCTCCATTTCTAGAGTGACAATGGTTTTACACATCAAAGAATATTTATTCTTCAATTATACCTTCCTTACTATAATCCTTTAGCTTTAAAAACACAGTTACTTCTGTAATGAAAGATATATTTTTTCTTTTTTCTGACACTACTTGAAGATAAAGAGTTTTTTTGTATTACTTCAACTTGGTATAACTCTTCTGTTTGCTATCTAGTTATCTAAAATAAAATCTTAAATACTTCTAGTAAGATGAGCAGTTGTAGCATATCATCAGAAAGTCCTCAGTGTATCTTTGAGGTGCTATATTGTTAGTGAAAAGATGTTAATATGAAGTTTTACTTTACAGTTTGATGGCTAGGACTGTGTACTATTAAGAACATATTTGCATAAGCAGTGATTCTGTGCTAATATGGAATTATGGATATTTCTAATTTTCTTTATGTAGTATTTCTGTGGTATTTCAGAAATCTAATGAACAAGTACTGTTTGATAATCAAAAAAATCCATACACATAAAAGAACAAAGAGTCTCATGGCTTTATCAACTATTATATTAGTTTCCTAGGGCTGTTGTAACAAAGTACCACAAACTGGGTGGCTTAAATGACAGAAATTTATTCTCTCACAGTTCTGGAACTAGAAGTCCAAAATCCAGGTGTCAGCAGGATTGGTTCCAACTGAGGGCTCTGAATAGAATCTTTCCTTGCCCCTTCGTAACTTCTGGCAGTGGCTGTTCATCTTTGGTGTTCCTTGACTTGCAGCTTCATCCTTCCAGCCTCTGCCTCTGTCATCATTCTCTCTCTTTCTCTTCTTATAATGACTGCTACCAGTCACATTGGATTAGGGTCCACCCCAATGACCTCATCTTAATCTGATAACATTTTCAAATACCCTGTTTCCAAATACATTGACATTCATAGGTCTGGGACTTGGACATATGTTTTTGGGAGACACAATTCAACCCATAATAGGTATAATGAATCAGGTTTAAGATGCCATTATCATTTACCCAGACCATTCTAGTAGCCTGATAAAGTTATTGGATGTTAGAATTTGAACAAATTCCATATAGTGTCATCCCCTTTTGGGGGAAAACACCTATTAAATAATTTATATAGCATGGTGTAGATTACCTAACTAATTATGTATTGGGCTTAAGTTTTGGAAGGAGAAAAGATAGTTTGATAGTCTTGTCTAGGGTAATGAAGGAGAGTGGCCCTGGAATCTTGCCTTTTGGGATAAAATTATTGCTGGTAAAGCACTGACTCATAAGAAAACAGCAGTGACTTATTTCCTTTCTTTTCTTTTCTTTTCTTTTCTTTCTGTCTCTCTCTCTCTTTCTCAAAACTTCTGGTTCATTTTAAAGTTCAAATTTAAGTTTTTTGTTTTAAAATATTTTATTGGAAAGTATTAATAACTGATATTAAGCACTTAATAAAGTTAAACATTTTGTTTTTTCTTATTTAAGCCTTACAGAAATTTTAATAACAGTAAATGTTGTAATTATCCTTATTTTACAGGCAAATGTGGATATATGTTTATAACTGCACAAATGAATTCTGAAGGGACACATAAGACATTGGTATTGGTTGCCTATGGGGAATATAATTGATATGGGGGAGACTTGGTTTTCCTTGTATGCTCTTCTATACGGTTTAAAAAATTATTTATGAAAATTAAATATATACTAAAAAAGAGGGAAATTGCTGAGTTTTTCCTTTTAGCTGCACTATTAACTCTTTTAGGAAAAAGCAGTGATCTATCAAATTGTATTGAGATATTCAGTAGATCTGCTACTGAAGTACTTATTTACATTGGAGTTAAAAACACAAATGCAGTTTGACAAATATAAATTCTTAGAAAAAGTTCTACTCTTTTATTTGGGGATATAATATTTTACTTATTTCATATTTGCAGTGTTGTAGGGTAATGCAGTTGCTTTTAACAAGCCATAAGTGAACTTCTGAGAATTTCATTCAAAGTAAACAGTTTAGGAGAATATAAGATCCTTTGAAGTGATTCTGCCATTTTTCTAATTTTTTTCTTTAAGAATTTCTTAAGCATTGTGAAATATATTTATGTATTTAAACTTTTAGAAATTTATGCTGTTAAGGAAAAAATTATTCATGACAATTGTTGAAGATGGTAAGGAAGACACTTGTTACAGATAGGTACAGGGAGCACTGCAATGGAGTCTTGCAGTTGGGGAGAGAGATTGGGCTCTACTCTATATACTACAAGTAAAAGCGGGAATTTATAGACAAGGATGTGGGTGTGGTTGGTGGATGGAAAATTACTAGGGGGCAACATTAGGAATAAGAGAGGATTCTGGCCAAACTGACCTAACAGGATTCTTGTTGAAGGCAGGCCAAGGTGATCAGACATCACCTGGAGGATGGTGAAGGATGAGGAACCTAATCAGATATGAGGATGATCAGATAAGGAGAATGGCTGACTTGACTTAGTAGGACTCTTGCTAAAATTGGACAACGTAGAGACAAACAAGGAAGTCCAAAAGTTGAGGAATAGTTGAAAAAGAACATGGAATAGCTCGAGTAGAGTTTGATCAATGAGAGAATCTTTGTCAATATTTTCTGACACCTGTATCTGAAAATATCAAATAGTTACTTGTATTAGGCCCATTTAGAAGATCAAAAGTGTTGTATTACATTAGAATTAGTATTAGTGGCAGGGGCACAGTGGCTCATACCTGTAATATCAGCACTTTGAGAGGCTGAGGCAGGAGGATCGCTTGAGCCCAGGAGGTCAAGGTTGCAGTGAGTCATGATCAGGCCACTACACTCCAGCCTGGGTGACAGAGTGAGACCCCAGCTCAAAAAAAAAAAAAAAATTAGCATTAGTATTGAATTAGAAAGAATTTAATATAAGAAAAAATTTTAAAAAGCTGTTAGAAGACCTTAAGGAGCCACCAGGGGAAGATAAATTATCTGGTGTTGTAAGTTGCCACTGTCCCTAGGCTTAAGTTCCAAAGACAGGAGCCCAAGAGCTGGAACCACCAAGCCTGACCTAGAACTTTAGAGGCCTTGCTGTAAACGGGGAACTTGAGCCTTCGAGGAGAATATGCCAGAGATAGCAACAGGGCAGAGAGAGAAGGGGAGAAATACCTTGGCTTCTCTCCTTTGTCTTCGATTTTCTGGCAGTGCCGCTGATTGGCTGAAATGGGCCAGAAATGGATTCACAAGGGATCCTGGGAAATGCTGTTTGCAGAGATCAGCTCTGTATGGTTGTCCCATACAGAGCAGAGCAAAGGAGAGAGGGGGATGATTTTGAAATCAAATATGGACATAAACTGCATTGCACTGAAAACTTACCACAATATACAACAGCACCTTGTGCTTCTCTTTCCTTCTAGTGCCACCCTGAAGAAGCAAACACTTTCAAGTCTTTCAGCTGATTATTCTATAGTTTTATTTATATTTCTAAATATGAATTCTGTATTGCTATTTGGTGATTTTTCATGCTTAAATTAACATTAATTTTCTATGATGGTGGATATAGATTTAGTTTTTTTATTTTCTTCCTTATTCTTGCAATAGAATTGTATCTTTTTTTTAAATTTTATGGATATGTAATAGTTGCACATCTTTATGGGGTACATGTGATATTGTGATATAAGCATACAGTGTATAATGATCAAATCAGGGTTGTTGGGATGTCCATTGCCTTAAGCGTTTGTTTCTTTGAGTTAGTAACATTCTAATACTACCCTTGTAGTTATTTTGAAATATACAATACATTACTGTTTAGTCACTGTGTTGTGCTACTGAACACGAGAACTTATTCCTTCTAATTGTATTTTTGTACATTGACCAACCTCTCTTTATCTCTTCTCTCCACTTCCTTTCCCAGCCTCTAGTAATTGTTATTTTACTCTCTATCTCCATGAGATTATTTATTTATTTTTTAGCTCCCACATATGAGTGAGTACATGGGATATTTGTCTTTCCGTGCCTGTCTTATATCACTTGATATCCTTCAGTTCCATCCATGTTGTTGCAATTGACTGGATTTCATTCTTTTTTATGGCTGAATAATATTCCATTATGTATACATACCACATTTTCTTTATCCATTTATCCATTGGCGGACTTAAGACACTTAGGGTGATTCCATATCTTGGCTATTGTGAATAATGCCACAATAAACATGGGAGTATAGACATCTCTTTGATATACTGATTTTCTTTCTTTTGGGTATATACCACTAGGGATTGCTGGATTTTGCATTGCTCTTTTTTCTCCTGGAACACATGTAATACAAAAAATAATAAATATTATATTCCCACTATTTTTATAATTATTTTTATGATTTAAATCATTTCAATCACTTTATTACACTTCTTTGTAATAAAATAACAGATGTATATTTTTCCCTTGTGGATTATGTTATACATACAATTACTTTGGGAACCAGTAAATCTGAACTTTCACTGTCTCTATTTTCAGTATCTATATGCACATAATAAATTTTGAGAAATAACTAAAACCTAAGAAGTTAAAAGTTTATTACAAATGTATTTTTTAGTGAGATAAGCTGAGCATGAGTTAAGGTGCCCAATTAAAGGAAGCTTAAATTACACCAATATTTTGAGTTGTTCCTTTGTTTGGCACCTGGAGATTTTTGTAGTAAACCTAGAAAATAGAATACTGTAAGATGTAGGATGGGTGAGGGGTATATGTCATAATTTTGTAAAGTAGGAGGAAAGCAATTGTGAAAGCAGAACTGGGAAAGAACTACAGACGAATCGTTAGCCAGATCAATTCTAGGAAAGGGTACATTTGGAAGTGGCAGATCTGTAAATTAATTCCTTTAAATCTAACCATACCTTTAATCTCTGGGAAAATCATTATGTTTTCTTGGATGTGCATATCCCAATTTGAAGATCGCTGCCTTTAAATATAAGAGAACCAAGATTGTAGGATTGGTGAAAAGTCAAAAAAGGAGAAGGTGACTTGATAGAGGACAAGTTAGAAATCCCGACTAAGAGTTTCCTTCCTGGTACTTCTGTGTTCGTGATCTTCCTGATGTGCTTCTAGAATCTTTACCATCCACATTATTTTTCTTATTGCTACCAGGGTAATCTTAAAACAGGTCTGATCATCATAGGTGGTTTGGTTAGAGGTAAAAGTGTTAAATTGGCCCTTAAGGTATATAATTCCTAATTTTAGCTCTACTACTTTAGAGACTTACAGTCTCTAAAAACGAGTCCATTACTAAACTTCTCCTGACCTGATATTTCTTACACTGTCAAAAGAAGGAAAAAAGTTAGTTTAGTTTAGTCGTTTTCATACTTTTTTGACCATGACTCAAGGTAAGGAAGATGATTTGCATCACAGTCTAAGTACCTATATCCACATATTATTTTATTG
Source organism: Gorilla gorilla gorilla (assembly GCF_029281585.2). NCBI lineage: Eukaryota > Metazoa > Chordata > Mammalia > Primates > Hominidae > Gorilla > Gorilla gorilla. The sequence goes on from NC_073227.2 coordinate 139,387,624, forward strand.
GAGACCTGAATTTCTTTTTAAATATTTTTTATTTATTTTATTTTATTTTTTGAGATGGAGTCTTGCTGTGTTGCACAGGCTGGAGTGCAATGGTGCTATCTTGGCTCACTGCAACCATCACTTGCTGAGTTCAAGCAATTCTCCTGCCTCAGCCTCCTGAGTAGCTGGGATTACAGGTGTGTGCCACCACACCTGGCTGATTTTTGTATTTTTAGTAGAGATGGGGTTTCACCATTTTGGCCAGGCTGGTCTTGAACTCCTGACCTCGTGATCTGCCCACCTTGGCCTCCCAAAGTGTTGGGATTACAGGCGTGAGCCACCACATCTGGCCTGAATTTCTTTAAACAGAACCGATGTATAAATGCTACATTAAGCCCAAAGCAGCCATGTTTTATTATATTACACAGTGTTAATAATGAATTGTTAGAATGCAAATTACTGTATACTAGCCAAAAGAATATCACAACTATCACATTTTAAACTTGTGTTTCTTAGCATGTATGAGGTTTAGAATTATTTAACAATGTAACTCAGTGCATTTAAATGTTGTGGAGTTAGGGAGGGAGGTTAGTTCTAAATATCTTCATAGATCTGATTTAAAGCTATGGTCGGGGAGGCTGAAGTGACTAGAATTTGTGGAGCAGAATGCTAGAAGGGAAATAATTTCACAGAGAGGAAACTCTGGCAATCTGCATAAGAGTGCCCTTGAATCTCTGGCTGGGAACTGGGTACAGGGAGAAACTCCAGGAGGCTGGGGAAAGGAGTACTTGAAAGTTGAACAAGGGAAATTTGAAACTATGTTGAACAGAATAAAATTGAAAACAGTATAGCAGACTGTGTGGGATTTAAACTAAGGCAGTGTGGAGGGAAATTTATAACAAAATGCTTATATTAGAAAAGAAGAAAGCTGTAAGCTTTTATCAGAAAACTGGAAAAAGAAGAGCAAATTAAGCCCAAAGTAAGCAGAGAAAGAAAATAATAGAGTTCTGGAAACCAATGAAAGAGAAAACAGGAAAGCAATAGAAAAAAAATCAGTGAAATGAAAAGCTGATTCTTTGAAATTATCAATAAAGTTGATAAAATCCCTAGCCAAGACTGATCAATAAAAGAGAAGATACAAATTAACAGTATCAGGAGTGAAAGAATGGACATCATTGCAAACCTTACCAACATTAAGGGGATAATACAGAGTATTGTGAATTTTTTTGCCAATAAATTTGACAACTAGGTGAAATGGGAAAAGTCCTTTAAAGACACAAACTATGAAAGCTCACTCAAGAAGAAAAGAAAACCTAAGTAGCCCTTTCTATCAAAGAGATTTAATTTGTGATTTAAAATATTCCCATAAAGAAAATTCTAGACCCAGATAGTGCTACTGATGAATTCCACCAGCCTTTTAAGAAGAAATAATAGCAGGTCTACATAAACTCTTCCAGAAAATTAAAGAGGAGAAAACACTTCCAAGTTCCCTTTATGAGATGATTATAACTCTAATAACAGCCAGGTGTGGTGGCTCACACCTGTAATCCCAGCACTTTGGGAGGCCGAGGCGGGCAGATCACGAGGTCCAGAGATCAAGACCATCCTGGCTAACACGGTGAAACCCCATCTCTACTAAAAATACAAAAAATTAGCCGGGCGTGGTGGCGGGCGCCTGTAGTCCCAGCTGCTCAGGAGGCTGAGGCAGGAGAATGGTGTGAACCGGGGAGGTGGAGTGAGCTGAGATTGCACCACTGCACTCCAGCCTGGGTGACACAGCGAGACACTGTCTCAAAAAGAAAAACAAAAACAAAACAAACAAAGAAAAAAAAAATTCAATAACAAAACCAGACAAAGATATCACAAGAAAACTACAGACTGAAAATCCCTCATGAATACAGATGTAAAAATTATTTAAAATTTATTAGCAAATTAAGTCCAAAATGCATAAAAAGAATAGGTTTTGATAAATTGGCATCATCGACAGGAATACAAGTTTGATTTAACACTTGAAAATCATTGTAATGTACTGCATTAAGACTCAGAATCATATAATCATCTCAGTATTTACAAAATTTAAACGTTTTGACAAAATTCAACAACCATTTAAACTGTCAACAAATAGAATCATAATCATCTCAGTATTTACAAAATTTAAAAAATTTTGACAAAATTCAACAACTGTTTAATATAAAAGTTTCAACAAAGTAGGAATAAAGGGGAACTTACCCAACCTGATACAGATACCTGTAAAAATCTACAGCTAACCCTATACATAAGGTTAAAGACTGAATGATTTCATCTCAGATTGGAAGCAAGATTAGTATTTCTGTTCTTACTTCTTCCTTTTGGCATTGTACAGGACGTCCTACCCAGTTAAGTAGGGCAAGAACAGGATGAAAGAGGCATACAGATTAGAAAGCAAGAAGTAAAAGTATCTAAGAAATCTATACAATAGCTGCTAGAACTAAGGTTGCAGTTTTTATTGTCAGTACACAAAATCAATTATATTTCTGCATGTTAGTAATGAAAAATTGGAAACCTAAATTGAAAACATCATTTACTATAATGTCAAAAAAAGATGAAAAACTTAGAGATAAATTTAAAAATATATACGTATAACCTGTACACCTAAATTGGCAAAACATTTCTAAGAGAAAGAAGACCTAAAAAAATGTAGAAAGACATAATATTCCTAGATTGGAGGTCTCAATATTGTTAAGAGGTTATTTATTTTTTTTGAAAGAGTGTGGTTTTGGTATAATTCTAGACATACCTGAAATATTTATAATTCATTTAAAGTAATGGCAAAAAGCACAATTACTTTTGCACCAACCTAGTAGAATAGAGAGACCAGAAATATATCTACTACGTAAGTAATCAATTAATTTTTTGTTTTTGTTTTGAAACAAGGTCTCACACTCTGTCACCCAAGCTGAAGTGTAGTGGCACAATCACAGCTCACTGCAACCTCTACCTTCCAGGCTCACTTGATCCTCCCACCTCAGCCTCCTGAGGAGGTGGGACTATATAGGCATGTGCCACCATGCCCAGTTAATTTTTGTACTTTTGTAGATGGTTCTTACTGTGTTACCCAAGGTGCTCTCAAACTCCTGGGCTCAAGTGATCCTCCCACCTCAGCCTCTCAAAGTACTAGGATTGCAGGCATGAGCCACTGTGCCTGGCTATAATCAATTAATTTTTGACAAAGTATTCCAAAGCAATTTAGGGAAAGCATACTCATTTTAAAAAATGGTGCTGGAAAATTAGATTTTGTTTGGACAAAACTAATCCAAAGCCTTGTCTAACACTACACACACACACACACACACACACACACACACACACACACACACACACACACACACACACACACACAAACTTGAAATGAATCATAGAGCTAACCATAAGAGCCAAAACTTTAAAACGTCTACAGGGCCGGGCGCTGTGGCTCACGCCTGTAATCCCAGCACTTTGGGAGGCCGAGGCGGGCAGATCACGAGATCAGGAGATTGAGACCATCCTGGCTAACTGGGTGAAACCCCAACTCTACTAAAAGTACAAAAAATTAGCCGGGCGTGCTGGCGGGCGCCTGTAGTCCCAGCTACTCGGGAAGCTGAGCCAGGAGAAGTGGCGTAAACCCGGGAGGCGGAGCTTGCAGTGAGCCGAGATCGCGCCACTGCACTCCAGCTTGGGAGACAGAGCGAGACTCCGTCTCAAAAAAGAAAGAAAGAAAAAAAATTGCATAGTATTCAAAAACTTAGGAAGGCACTTTGGCAATTTTCTATAAAGTTAAACATACATTTGCAATACAACCTAGCAGTCCCACTGCTAGGTATTTACAAGAGAAATGTATCCACAGAAAGACTTGTACTTGAATGTGTATAGTTACTTTATTCATAATAACCCCAAAATGGAAACAACCGCAATTAATCTCCCTTTACCAGTAGTAAAGAGATAAGCAAAAGAATATTACTCAGTAATAAGGAATGTACAACTTCTGATTTGTGCAGCAATACAGATGAAACTCAAAAGTATGAGTCCATTTATGAGAAATTCTAGAGAAGTTGAAACTAGGACAGAAAGTGTATCAGTGTTTTCTTGCAGGTTGAATGTATTAATTTTCTATTACTATGTAACAAATTACCACAACAGCTTAAAACAATGCACATTTATTATTTCACAGTGTTAGTAGGTCAGAAGTCTAGGTCGTTTTTAACTGGATTCTGTGCTCTGGATCTTACAAGAGTGGTCAAAGCATCAAATGGGCTGGCCTTTTATCTGGAGGCCCTAAGGAAGAAGAATCTGCTTCTGGGTTCATTCAGGTTATTGGCAGAAGTATTTCCTTGTAGGAGTGAGGTTCCTGTTTCTTTGTTAGCTGTCAACCAGGATCTGTTCTCTCATGTTGAGGCCCCCTCCACCTTTAAAGCAGCAATGGCACATCAAGTCTTTCTCATGCTTCAAATCTCTCTTTTTCTGTCACCAGCCAGAGAAAGCACTCTGCTTTTAAGGATTCATGTGATTACATTAGGCCCAACCAGATAATCGCCATATTTTTAGGTCAACTGTGCCGTATAACATAATGTGATAATGGAATAGATATCTTGTCATATTTACAGGTTTCTATAGGGTATGAAATCTGGGGATGGGGGTGTGCGTGCACTGTGGTAGAATTCTGCCTACCACAGTGAGGAAGGTTATTGACTGTGAAGGGGCACAGGAGAGCTTCTCAGGGTGATGGAAATGTTCTATAGCTTGGTTGTGGTAATGGTTACATGACTGTAGGTTTGTCAAAACTTACTGAACTGTACACTAATGGGATGAATTTTATTGATTACAACTTACACCTCCAAAGCTGGTTAACTTAAACATCCTATGTACAAAAATAGTGTACGTAGGAAAATTAGCTGTCACTGAGATACTAGTGACCTCTGAATTGTTTAATTTGGATCTTACTGAACAGAAAATAGACTAAAATTTAAATAGAAAAAGTAATATAAAATAGAAGGAAGAGTAAGGAAAACTACAGTTGTGTGTGTAAGTAGATTTAGATGAATAAAAGGGAGGAAGGAGTTAATTACTGGCTGTTCCTCTAGACCTTCTGTTAGAGTTAGATTCCCTCTACTCTGCCTTCCTTTTTGCTACCCAGGTATTCAGCCTGGGGATTATAAATCTGAATGGTCTTAGCAACATCAGCTCTAAACCTCTGTCAGATACAATAGCAATTGCGTGCAACATAGACTGTAGTGGCTATCTGTTGTCATCCATCCAGCCATCTATATATGGTGCTATTATGTGAAATAAAGACTAAAATATTGTCCTTTTGGCTCCAGTATAATAATTACTACCATAAACCTGGTGTTTCTGATGTTCTTTCAGGCTGCCACTTTTCTCACTCACATGCCCTTTCTTTACCATTTCATCTATTCTATGGTTTCTTATGTTTATATGTTCATGACTTGAAAATCCATTATGTCCAACCCTAAACTCTTCCCCAGGATTACCTTTTGAATCTAAATGTTTACTGGGTCTCTCCCCTTGAATGTTCTGTAGAAACTCATTCATTTTATCCCAAATGGAACTCAATATTTTCTCTCAAACAAGCTCATTTTCCTATAAATACTATTTGAGTTGGTATAACAGTCCTACTACCATTCATTCTAGAAACCTGGGAACTTTCTTTACTTTCCTCTCTGCTTCATAGGTTTTGTGGACTTTACTTCGGAAAGAGTGTCATATTCATCCCCTGTTTATGCTACCACTGCCCTTGTGCAGGCCTATGTCATCTCTCCTCTGCATTCCTTCACCAGCCTCCCAATTTACCCCTTCTACTTGCAGATTAATTTACCTCAAATTCATCTTATTCATTGCCATGGTCTATTTATACCACAAGTCTGATTGTAATTTCCCTGCTTAAAACCAACAAAAGCTTTTTGCCACCTATTAGGTAAAGTCCAAATTTCTTATGTGACCTTCAAGACCAGCCATGATCTGACCCCTGGTTCTGTCTACTTCGTACTTTATTGTGTATATTACTTGATTGCTTGGTTCATAGCATTTCTTTGAAATGCATCTCGTCCTCCCAACATACGCATGAAACTTGTGCTCATTTTTCAATATATAATAAAATGTAACCTCTCCAAGAAGCCTATTCTGCTTCCACATGGATCTTATGCTATAATATGCATATCTCTGGTTTTGCATATTTACATGTTTTGTTCTTTTTTTCTTTGGGCTTCAACTGCACATAACTGAGTTAATCTTTTTTGTTTTCTAAGTTGGCTGTCTAGCCCTGTTTCAATTATACATATATACTCCTCCTTGCTCAAGTGATCATATAAAACATATATGTTTTCACACATACATTGTTTTACCAAAGTGAGATCATATTAAATTCCTGTATTTTGCCTTTGTCACTCAAAAACACTTGTGTTTTCCTCTAATGTGGTCTTGTGGTCTGTCTTTGGAGAGTGGCTATAAACACTACCCCTTCCCTGCCAGGGCTTCGGGAGATCTGGTCATGAGTGTTTACAATGTGCCTTTCACAGGATACTTCTTTATCCTGGCATATGACCTAATGCCTTAGTGTCCATGACTCTTGATAGGTGTCCCTCTCACAGGAAACTTGTTTATACTGGCAGATGCCCTTGTAGCTCTTGTCTTACCTGTGTTGAGTTTATTCCTATCAAGATAGCCATTCTCTAGGAGAGTCCTGACCAGAAAAGAAGTTGGATTCAGGTGTAACTGGGCAAGACACACAGGATACAACTCACCAAAACACATGAAATAACAGGAGCAGTATTACTTACAAATCAAGAGAGAAGAGGGCAGCACGACTCCTATGGCCAACTGGAAGTGGGGAGCCAATGAGATATGCATATTCAACCACTGGGTGGGGAGCAGGAGGCAGAGAGTGAGGGGAACCTGTGGGCCAAAGCCTTTATTGGGGTCCAGGGTACTACCTAGGTGGGCTTCCTGCAGGGAGGTCTAATTGGTGGGTTTAGAGTAAGTGGGTACATGTTCCATGAAGTCACTGTGACTGAAAGGTGGTCACTGTGGCATATCTGCACAGCCCATGCAGGCTCTGTGAGTCAGTAGGTCAAGTCCAGTGGGTTGTATTTCACTGACCACCTATAAAGAGGTGGTAACTAGGAAGCAGTTATATAAAGTAGATATCTGGATTGACCATATTGAGGAACTAGGAGGAGGTAGAAAACTGGAAACTGTCAGGGGTAACTGACTACTGCTTCTGGAATGAGAAAGTCCAGCTTATGTTCAAAGTGGATGCAGAGGTAACATAAAATTATAGGAATTCACGGCGAACACCTTGTAGCAATTATGTTCCTACTGATGGATATTTACTTTATTTCCTTCATTATTTACTGGTAGAACCTAATATATCTCAATAAAAATGTACTTTTATTTCTGGAGTATAGATTCTCAGTATTGGGTTTCGGAGGTTGAAGTGTGTTTTAATTTTTAATAGTTGTTCCCATGTTGATCTAATATTGCCAGAGGGTATAATAGTATGATTACATTATTAGCAGTGAAAGAAGGTACCTCTTCCCTTTTATCCTCACCAACAGTATTTTAATATTTTTGCCAGTCTGATAGAAACGAAGCAGCTTTCAACTACTGTACTATAATGCCTCTGGGTTGGAGGTCCCCAAGATCCCTCCCATCTGACAGATTTGTTGATTCTCTAGCAGGACTCACAGGGCTCAGCATATAGTTGTATGCATTGCTGTGATTTATTACAGTGAAAGGATATAAAGCAGGATCAGCAAACAGAGAAGGAGCCGGAGGTGAAGTCAGGAGGAAACCAGGCACAAACTTCCAATTGTCCTCTGCCAGTGGAGTCACACAGGGCACACTGATTTCCCCAGCAATAGATTTTGTGATGACGTGTAAAATGTTGTGTACCAGGAAGCTCATTAGAGACTCAGTGCTTAACATTTTATTGTGGGGTGGTCACTATGCATCCTCTGCCTGGGACGTACCAAAATTCCAGATTTCCAGAAGGAAAACAGGTGTTCAGGATAAACATTTTGTTTGTGCAGTTTGGGTGCAGTGACCCACTCTTATCAGTGTGATAGAAAGCCTCCCCAAATCTTGAACTCCCAAAGGTCAGCCCTGCAAGCAGACCACTGTAAGGATGGCAGTCTCAGGAGTGCTATGTAAAGTCTTTTCTTTTGCTCTTTTTAAAAACAGCTTTATTGAAATATAATCACATGCCATGCAATTCACCCTTTAAAAGCATAAAATTCAGTGATTTTTAGTATATTCACAGAAATATATGTACATTACCACAGTCAATTTTGGAACATTCTTACTACCTCAGAAAGAAACTCTATCTTTAACGATCACCCCTCATTCTCCTATAGCCCCCACTTCTCCAGTCCTAAACAAACATTAATCTACTATCTATCTTAGTAGATTTCCTAGTTGTGGACATTTCATATGAGTGGAATCATGTAATATGTGGTCTTTTGTGACTGACTTCTTAGACTTTGCTTAGTTTTTTTAATGTTCATTCATGTCATAGTATGTGTCGCTACTTCCTTTTTATGGCTGAATAGTATTCCACTGTATGAATATACATAACACATTTTGTTTATCCATTGATTGGTTGATGGACATTTGTTTGGGTTGTTTCCACTTTTTGACTGTTATGAATAATGCTCTGTTAGCTATTTTCTTCACAGCCTCCCAAATATTTATTGAGAGAATAAATACAGACTCACATTTGCATTCTCGTAATAAACTGCAGTATTCTTTTCAATAGTATGTTATTCCTTTGACATATTGGTAGATTCTGTTTGCTAGCATTTTATTTATAATTTTTGTACCTATAATCATGTCACATTTGTATGAGGTTTATCATGTTTTGATATTAAGGGTATGTTAGCTTTATGAAATGATTTGGGGTTACTTTCTATTTCATTTTCCCTTTGGCCTGCAGTGATCTAACACTAGAATTAACTGTTATTTGAAGTTTAGATAAAAATTTAACTTTGAATTTGTCTAATCCAGATGCCATTTAAAATGGGAGAACTTTTCTCTCTTTTCCATTTTCTTCTAAACTAGCCTTTTTAAGCTTTTCATTTTTTATTGTATTAATTTTGGTAATTTGTATTTTGCTAGGAAATTACCTGTTCCTTTTTAGTTATTGCCATAAGAAATAAAGTAATATTCTTACCATTGCTTATGTGTTTGGTTATTTCTCCTTTAACAATTTCGTTAGTGTTTATGTTTCTCTCTCTTCTTTTTTTTTTTTTTTTTAATCTTAATCAGGCTTTTTGTAAAGATTTTGTCAGTTTTTGTAAAATTTTAGTTTGGGATTAATTTTTTCTATTGTTTGACTATAAATTGACTTGGAAATCTCCTTTCTTCTTTTTAGTATAAGGTTTCACAGTTTTCATCTTACTTCTCTTTTTTCCTACATCATGTTTGGATTCTTTGAGTTACACATCCTGTTTTTATCTGAGTTTCTCAGTCTCTAATTCTGGCAAATTCTTAATCATTTCCAGAGATATTTATTTATTTCCCTTTCTGAGAATCTTATTAGATATTGACATTTAAATATTTTAACCATGTCTCATAGCTTTTGAGAAGTGTTTATATTTTCTACTTCCTTATTCCTTTTTTAATGCTTTGTAGAATTGCTTGACCTGAACTTGTTGCTCACTAGTATATTCTTGCCCTATATTCAATTTGCTAGTTAACCCATCGGATTTTTTATTTCAGCAGTTTAAAAAATCTATACATATCTTCAATTGGTGAATATTATGTTTGTTTTAAATTTGTGGTCTCTTTAGTCTTTTTTCTTATGGTATTGATTGTTCATTTGTTGCCTTTCTTTCATTGTGCTCATACTCTCCAAGTGTCTGGTTATATTTTTCTTAGAAGTTCCAAGTTATGAGCTAGTAATATTTGCCTGGGGAGCAGGGTGAAAGACTAGGCTTTAACATGTGTCTTTGTGTAATTTCATGGAGTAGAGGTGGGGGTGTGTGGGCTGATTCGGGGTGATGCAGTTCGACAGTTGGTGCCAAAAAGGAACTTCCTGTTGACCTGCCTAGAGGCATGATCTTCTCCAGGACCTGCTATCCTTATTGTATTTATGCAGTGCCGGTGAGGACAGAACACACAGGGGCCTTGCAGGTCACCTAAACTTGTTACCATTTCCCAAACTGTTTGTGCTCTGGTGCTTTCCTGATATAATAATCTCCTGTACTCTTCAGATGGCACTGGGGTGGTAGCAGAGCTTTTCTGTCTCATTGCATCCTGTAGGGTAGAAATTCTCTGCCCAGAGCAATGTAAGGACTGGAAAAGGTCACAACTAGGTCTTTTCCATTTGGTAGCATTTGGCCTGCTCCATCTCTTGGTTGCCATTTCCTTAACACTCTAGAAGCCAGTTGCTTTTAGTGTCCCCAAGGTTTTTCCTTTGTTAGACTGCTTTTTGCTTTTGTGTAATCTATAGGGTTGAGATGGAGGGAGGGAAGCAGGAGTTTGAAATCTTGTGCTGGAATGGAAGCCATAATATTTTTAAATTATCTGTTTGTGTCTGTGCCCCTCAGCAAACTAAGCCCCTTAAGGGTAGTGATTTTTACATATATGCTAAAGTGTATATAAAAATAGTTCATGGGGCAGACTTGGTGTCTAATAAAGTTTATTGAAAATATTATTTCAAAAAGATTCTTTCATTAACAATAAAAATGTACTACCAATATAGAACTTCCTTAACATTATACAAACATGATTAAATTTATTAAAACCTTAATTTGTATGCAAGGTTTCAGGATCATTTAGATCACTTTAGAAGAGGCTATAAACTGTAGAGTAAATAAAAAGAAGAAAACAACTAACATAATACATTTATCCCTCAGTGGATTGGTTCCAGGACCTACAACAGATACCACAATCCATGGATACTTAGATCATTCAGTGGGCCCTGAGGAACGCATAGGTACTAAAAGTTGGTCCTCCACAGCTGAGGTTCCGCATCCCGCAAACACTGTATTTTTGATCCCTGGTTCTTGAATCCACAGATGCAGAACTCGTGGATATGGACGGCTGACTGTATAGTGTTTTATAATTCTCAAAACATTTAACCTATGTTAAAGCAGGGCTGTTATTGTTATCCCCATCTTAAAAGTGAAGAAACCATGAATCAGAGATGACAAGAATGTATCTAAGACTAAGCAGCCAATAAATAGGCATGGAAACAAAGTCTCCTGACTTGGATTCTTTTAGAGACTGATGCTTCTTTATTTTTCAGCACTTCTCTAATGGCTATTTGATTAATGACATTGAACTAATCTGTGTCATTCTGTCTCTCATCTTTTTGTACTGTGGAACTCAGTGACTGTTACCCAGAGTTTTTGTTGTTGTTGTTTGTTTTTAGAGACAGCATCTTGCTGCCACCCAGGCTGGAGTGCAGTGGTGCAGTCTTAGCTTACTGCAGCCTCAAACTTCTGGGCTCAAGTAATCCTCCCGCCTCAGCTTCCTGAGTAGCTGAGATTACAGGTGTGTACAACTGTGCTTGGCCAATTTTTTATTTTTTTTGATTTTTTGTAGAGTCAAGGTCTTGCTATGTTGCCCAGGCTAGGCTTGAACCCCTGGTTTCAAGTGATCTTCTGCACTTGACCTCCAGAAGTGCTGGGATTACACACGTGGACCACCCTGCCCAGCCATCACCCAGAGTTTAAAGCCAGAGTTCTTAAAAAGGGCTTGTGAGATCCCACATGATCTGTCTTTTTCCCATTTACTTTTCTCTTTGTTCACATTTCTCCTGCCACACTAGACTTTATATTACTATTTCTCCGCTATACCAGATATGATCCAACCCTCAGTATCTTTGAGGTTTCTGTTCACAGTGCTTGGAATTCCTTCTCTTAGGTGGCTTCTTCATCCCTTTCCAATCTTTGTGCAAATGTAACCTCAATGAGACCATCGTTCATTATCCTATCTAAAAGCACAAACCATCCCACATTATATATACTTCCTATCCCCTTTTCTTAGATTGCTTTTGTTACTACTTATCATGTAACCCTTCTGGTACACTCTACAATTTATTATTCATTAAGGTATTGTCTGCCTTTCGTCATTATAATGTTAGTTCCAGTGACTGGTTCAATACATGGCTCAAAAAATGTTGAATGCAGTAATTCATCAACGGAATTCGGTTGATTAGACAAAACTGTTAGTAATACAGGTATACCACTGAGGTATTGCAGGTTTGATTCCAGACCACTGCAATAAAGCAAGTTGCAGGAATTTTTTTGTTTCCCAGTGCATATAAAAGTTATGTATACACTATACCACAGTCTATTAAGTGTGCAAAATAGCATTATTTCTAAAAAGACAATGTATATATCTTATTTAAAAACTATTGTTAGAAAATGCTAATGATCATTTGAGCTTTCAGTAAGTTGTAATCTTTTTGGTGGTAGAGGGTCTCGCCTTGATGTTGATGGCTGCTGACTGAATCAGGGTGATGGTTGCTGAAGGTTGAGGTGGCTGTGGCTATTAAAATAAGGCAACAATGAAGTTTGCCACATTGACTCTTCCTTTCACCAAAGATTCCTCTGTAGCATGTGACGCTGTTTGATAGCATATTCCCCACCACAGATCTTCTTTCAGAACTGGGATGGAACCCTGGCACTGCAGTAATGGTTCTAAACCCTTTGTTGTCATTTCAACAATGTGCACAGCATCTTCACCAGAAGTTGATTTCATCTCAAGAAACCACTTTCTTTGCTCAGCCGTAAGAAGCAATTCCCCTGTTCAAGTTTTATCATGAGATTGCAGCAATTCAGTCAGATCTTCACACTCCACTTATAATTTTAGTTCTCTTGCTGTTTACATCCAGTTACTTTCTCCACTGAAGTCTTGAGCCCCTCAGAGTCATTCATAAGTGTTGGAATCATTAACCAAATATCCTGGTAATGTTGATATTTTGCCCTCCTCTTGTGAATCCTGATTGTTCTTTATGGCATCTAGAATGGTGAATCCTTTTCAGAAGGTTTTCAGTTTACTTTGCCCAGTTCCATCAGAGGAATCTCTTTCTGTGGCAGCTGTGGCCTTATGAAATGTGTTTCTTAAATAATGGGACTTTAAAGTCAAAATTACTCCTTGATCCATGAGCTGCAGAATGGTTATTGCAGGGATGAAAGCAACATTAATCTCTTTGTACATCACCATCAGAAATCTTGGGTAACCAGGGGCATTGTCAATAAACAGTAATATTTTGAAAGGAATATTTTCTGAGCAGTAGGTCTTCAACTGTGAGCTTAAAATATTCAGTAAACCATGCTGTAAACAGATGTGCTGTCATCCAGGCTTTGTTGTTCCATTTGTAGAATACAGTCTAGATTTATCATGATTTTTAAGGCCCTAGACTTTTCAGAATGGTAAGTGAGCATTGGCTTCAACTTGAAGTCAACAACTGCATTAGGTCCTAATAAGAGAGTCAGCCTGTGGCCAGAAAGGCGGCTGCCCCCTCACCCGTCACGCAATGCATGTTCGTGGGGAACCTGGTGCTAAACTATTCATAGATGACCTGCTTCTGGGTCGGGGTTTTGTATGTAGCAGAGCGGCTCCCTCGCTGCTATCTATTGAAAGTCAGCCCTCGACACAAGGGTTTGAAAAAATTAAAAAATAATTTAAAAAAAAGACAGAATCAGCCTGTCGTTTGAAGCTTTGAAGCCAGGCATTGACTTCTTTCTGACTGTGAATGTCCTAGATGGCATCTTCTTCCATCTGTCAATATCACTGTCAGTCTTCAACTGTTTCTTCAGCAGATGACAGTCTTCATCTGTCAAACAGTTGATGACTGTTTCTTCAACACTGAAAATCTGTTAATTAGTGTAGCCACTTTCATCAGTTATCTTAGCTAGATTTCTGGATAATTTGCTGTAGCTTCTCCATCAGCATTTGCTGACTCACCTTGTATTTTTATGTTATGGAGATGGCATCTTTCCTTAAACCTCCTGAATCAACCTCTGCTAGCTTCCTACTTTTCTTTAGCTTCCTCACCCTCTTTTTCTCAGCTTTCGTAGAATTAAAGAGCGTTAGGGCCTTGCTCTGGATTGGGCTTTGGCTTAAAGGAATGTTGTAACTGGTTGGATCTTCTATCCAGACCACTCAAATTTTCTCACTATCAGCAATAAGGGAGTTTCACTTTCTTATCATTCAGGTGTTTATTTGAGTAACACTTTTAATTTCCTTCAAGAGCTTTCCCTTTGCATTCACAACTTGGGTTACTTACTGATGTAGGAAGCCTACCTTTCTGCCTGTCTCAGCTTTCAACATGCCTTCCTCACCAAGCTTAGTCATTTCCAGCTTTTGACTGAAAATGAGAGACATGCTACTCCTTTTACTTGAACACCTAGGGGACATTGTAGGGTTATGAACTGACGTCATTTCAGTACTGCTGCATCTCAGGGAGTAGGGAGGCCTGAGGAAAAGAGAGAGGTGGGGAAACAGATGGTCAGTGGAGCAGTCAGAATACACACATTCATGGATTATGCTTGCCATCGTATATGGGAGTGGTTCATATTGCCTGAAAACAATTACAATGGAAACATCAAAGATGACATCACAGATCAGCATAACAGATACAGTAATAATGAAAAAGAATTACTGAAGTGTGACATAGACATGAAGTGGGCATATGCTGTTGGGAAAATGGTGCTGGTAGATTGGCTTGCTACAGGGTTGGCACACACCTTCAATTTATTAAAAAGGCAGTATATCTGCAAAGAGCGATAAAGTAAAATGCTATAAAACAAAGTATTCTTGCATTTGTTTGTTTTTAATTCATAGGTTTAACATTTAAAGTCCTTTTAATCAGGAGTGTGCATTTGTTGATACCATGGAAATTTAATTCACCAAGATTTATTTATGACTTAAAGGTTTCTTTTGAATAATTATACATATCCATTTACATAAAATCTGTCTTTTTTTGGAAAAATATGATTCTGTGTAAGAAGGATAACAATATATTCTAGAGCAATTTAGTGTTGACAGATACAGCATACCAGCTGAAATATAATTTATTCTAGATTTTTGGATAATATTTTCCTTAGGAAACCATCTTTTGAACATTGAGCTTAAGGTAGGTAGGGATTGATGTCACATTGATATTTTAAAAATGTAAATGATGAAATTTTTTAAAATTTATATTAGAATGCTATCAGTTCTAATCCTTTTTATGATGAGTTTTAATTCTATATTCAATATTTGTGTTCAAATGGTAAAGTTAAGAATTTTCTTATTTGCATTTGCTTTTATTTAAACTTTTTTTTCTTTTTTGTAGATTTGCTTTGAGGTCACATTGATATGAAATATGGAGTCACCTTTCATAACTTCACCTGGGAAAGAGAGAGAAAACTTTCTTGTTAAAAAAACATAAGGAAAACAAACAACCAAAGGAATCATGCCAAATGCCAACTCTACATCTTTTTGTATTATTAACATATTTTATGCATCAAGACAAATGGCTTATGCATTAAAGGGGATGATTCGTTCATCAGTATTTTTAGCCATTAAAAAAAATCGTTTTGATATTAACCTTATACAGCTCCCATAAAATTTAACACATATAAACATCTTTAACGCCTTGTTTAAAATAGCTTTCTTTTTTAGTGCTTAGAACTTCAATGTTTATGCACCCTATTGTTACTTGTCAAAGTCTTTAAGAGTTTATAACATCAGGAAAGATATGGACTTGGAAACTTACATTATTAAAATAGACTGCAGTGGATTTAATTGGACAATTCAAGACATCCATTTTATTGTCCAAAATATTACATAAAAGTGTACAGTTTTTAGCCTAAATGCAAACAAAGTTGCTTGAAAATGGCATGGGTAAAATTCTTACGGAAACCTGGTGGCAATCTTGGAAAAGTTTATCAGCCTGGAAGTATGCTATCACTAGCCCCTACCAAAGGCTTGTTAAATGAACCAGGACAAAACAGCTGCTTTCTTAATAGCGCTGTACAGGTGAGACCATAATTACTTATTACATTAAAAAAAATACTTTTCAGAAAATCCTTTGTTTAATGCTTCTTTAGCTCATAAATTAAAAATAAAGTTACTATAGACTAGAATGACTTTTTAATATAACTTTTAATGGGAGCAAAAGTGTTTTGGCTGGTCATTTTGGTTTTTATAATAAATGAAAATTGTTTTTTTCAACAGACTGATGTATCACTATGATATAAATAATCTTATTTAAAAGGTTTATTTAGTAAATTAAGGACATTTTTCTAACATACACAAATGTTTTGGTTTTAATCAGCTAACACCCCTCCCTTTGAAAAAACATCCAGTATATGGATCCCTGTAGATAGAATAAAAAGACATAAGCTGCTTGTATTTAGATAAGAATGCAGAGTTTTTGATTTCAGTACTCAAACTCCCTTCACCTCCCACTGTGGTCTTTAAATTACCTCTGCGGAATCATCATTTGGGCTGCACTGTTTTGGTTAAATTGAAGGATAATCCATTTTGCCTCAATCCTTGTTGAAAATCTTAATTAACCTGCTTTTCTGCCTTAGATAACTATACTTTCTTATGCATAATAAAGTTTTTATTCAGCGGTTATAGATTTTATAGATCCTGTGTCCTTCTGACCATTGTAGAGTACTAAAGATGAGGAAGATTTAGAATACTGATAACTTTTTCTATTGACCTTAGAATTAAAAGAATTCATATATAATGATTCACTTTTCATATGCATTGTTTTTTCTTTTGAAAACTAATAGAGAAAAATATTGTGTTGATTAGCTCATCTGACAAATAAACACATGTAGAATGTGTCAAGTGCACAGATATCTGACTCAGAGCTGTATTCTCAGTTGCCTTCTACCTGAGACAGATGCCAAACTTGAACGTTCTCTAACTCACCCAGCGAAAGAGAAGCAGTTGGTATTAAGAAAGCATTTATTCTAATTTACTTTAGGACACTTAAATGCTAGTGTTCTGCCCTGGCTCAGAGATCCCACTGACATTACTGTGACAAATGCAGAAAAATATTTATTCAGTGGCACTGGATATAGTGAAATATTAGATACCAAAAGACCTGGAATTAAATGCTTTTGATAGAATCAGGCTGTGAGAAAGGGTTTCTGGCATTTCAGATATTTTTCTGTTTACCTTTTTTCCTATTCTTTTTACCTTTTATGTTTTCCCCTCTGTTTCTGTCCTTTTCATTAGCACCCAAAATACTATGTATAGTTCAGAGAAACAAAACGCATATTAGAACGGGTGAAAATTTTGAGTAAGGAAACTTACATGGATCAAAACATTGAGAAGTATTCCTATGGTGATGTATTTTTTTTAAGAATGAACATTCTGCTGACATTTACCATGAAGACTGTTTACTTATACATATCTGCATAGTTGCCATTTCTGGTGCTCATCCCTTTTTTGCATAGATCCACATTCCATCTGATATCCTTTTCTATTGCTTGAAGGATCTTTCTTGTAATACAGGTTTATTGGTGATGAATTCTTTCAGCTTTTGTATGTCTGAAAAAGATCTGTATTTCACCTTTATTTTTGAAAGATATTTTCACTCATTAAAGATGGTCCAAGTTGACATTTTTCTTTCAGTACTTTAAAGATTTTGCTTCTCTGTGTTTTAGCTTGCATTATTCTAATGAAAAATCTAATATTCTGATCTTTGTTTCTCTGTATGTAATTTGTTCTTTTTCTCTGGGTGCTTTTAAGATTTTCTCCTTATCATTGGCTTGAAGCAATTTAATGATGTTTCTTGATATAGGTTTCTTCATGTTTCTTGTGTTTGGGTTTGTTGAGTGTCTTGGGTCTGTGGGTTTTGGATTTAAATCAAATTTGGAAACACTTTGTTATTTCTTCAAATAATTTTTCTGTCTCTTCCCTCCTTTGGGGTTTTCCAGTTACATATGTAGTGAGTTGCCTGAAGTTTTCCAGTTGTTCCACAGCTTACTGATGCTCTCTTTATTTTCTTTCTCAGTCTTTTTTTCTCTTTGTGTTTTACTTTGTGTGGTTTCTGTTACTCCATTTTCAAGTTCATTAATCTTTTCCTTTGCATTGCCTATCTGCTATTTATCCCATCCCGTGTATTTTTTGTCTTAGACATTGTAGTTTTCACTTTGAGAAGTTTTATCTTGGTCTTCTTAAAATCTCTTTCATGTCTTTACTTAGCATTTGCTAGTCTGTTAAACATGTGAAGTATAGTTGTAATAATTGTTTTTATGTACTTGTCTACTAATTCTGTTATTTGTATAAATACTGGGTACATTTCAGTTACTTTTGTTGTTGTTGTTGTTGGATGTCAGACAAGGTTTACCTTGTCAGGTTATGGATATTTTTATATTCCCTAAAAATAATCTAGAACTTTGTTCTGGGACAGAGTTTATTTATTTGGAAGCAGTTTGATCATTTTACTTTTAAACTTTGTTAGGTGGGACAGAGCTGTGCTTATTCTTGGGTTAATTTCTCTGCTATTGAGACTCCTTTTTCAACCATTGCTCTGTGAATTATGAAGTTTTCTACTTTGGCTGCAGGAATAGGCACTATCTTGGGCCTGTGAGCTCTGGGCACTATTCCCTCTAATCCTTTTGGGTGTTTCTTTCCCAGGCCTCAGACAGTTTCCTCATAGTACACCCCCAAATACTGGAGGAGGATCCTCTACTGATCCCTGATGTTAACTCTCTGTGCAGCTCTCTGCAGTACTCTGCCCTGCCAACTCTAGCAGCTTTGGGGGATCTGCTGGTCTCTGTTGTCTGCCATATAAACTAATTTACATGGCTAATTCTCCCTGACAAAACAACTATTCAAATAGATTTTCTGTGAGATAAGACCTTTCTTTTTGAAAATTCAGAATACAAATGTTGATTCGCAATTCGATGAATACATTTTCAAAAATGCTGAGAAATAAATTGTAGAATATGTCTTGTAAGAATTTACTAAACACAGACATTAAAATGTTTGGATCTGATATAAGACACAAAAATGAATTTACATGCCATTTCTTATTAATGTTTAAGCTATTTCTTACATTATTTTCAAGTAAAGAATGTATGATGAAAGGTTTGTATTTAATGTGTGTATAGATATGTATTGATCTTTTGGGAATAATATAAGAAATATGTATAAATATTCAAAAATAACTACATTAATTTTGTTAGGCACCATTTAAATTGCTACATGCAAATAATGAAAAAGTGTATATTGCTAGAAACTAATTAGTTCAACAACTATCTTAAACCTTAATTTTTTAAAATAAGTGATAAATATAATCAACATTTTAAAATGAAATGGGACCAGGAACAGTGGCTTACACCTGTAATCCTAGCACTTTGGGAGGCCATGGTGGGTGGATCACTTGAGGCCAGGAGTTTGAGAACAGCTTAGCGAACATGGTGAAACCCCGTCTCTACCAAAAATAAAAAAATTAGCTGGGCGTGGTGGCAGGCACCTGTAGTTCCAGCTACTCAGGAGGCTGAGACACAAGAATTGCTTGAACCCAGGAGGTGGAGGTTGCAGTGAGCCAAGATAGCACCATCACACTCCAGCCTGGGCAACAAAGCAAGACTCCATCTAAAAAATAAATAAAAATAAAATAAAATGGATGAAGATTAACTATAATTAGGATAATTATTTTGTGATAGCGATTTGTTAAAGTAGCCCTTACACTATTGTGTTAAAGACAATAATGTACAGGGAACTTAAAATAAATCACATAAAACATTTTATCTGTAGTTTGATCCAGTGTAACTCAGAGTTTTCGTAATCATAGAAAACATTCTGGTTACATTTGGAAGACTTCACTAAACTTTATAAACAGATTATAGAGGGTATTTTAGCTGAATATTTTAAACTTTTATCTAATGCAAAAACAGTACAATTAGGTATAACATTAGTGTGATTTTAATGTCTGAGAAGGAAAGTTATTTAATACTATAATACTATTTAATAGCTCACATTTATTGTGTTCTTACTGCTTGTTTCAACATTGCATATGTCACCTAATTTAATCCTTACAACAGCCCTAAGAGGTAAGTACTACATTTGTCTTTATTTTACTGATGAGAAAACTGAGTCCCAGAAAATATTTTGCCTGAGTCAGTCCAGGATTTGGTAAATAGTAAACCCAGAATTAGAAACCAGACACCTGCCTTCAGATGTTTTTTATTAACCTCAGTGGTACATTGCTTCTAAAGTTGTGCTGTCATTAATCATCTTCTTTCTTGGTAAAATGGATTTCAGTGTATTTTTTAAAATATGCTAGGATATGATACTCAAGAAAGTTATTAAACATCATCAGGTGCTTTGCAAAAACACTGAGTTATCTGTGACAGAAAAATGGATCCTATTCATTATGCTTTAATAAAAGTCAACGTTTAAAGAGAAATTTTGAAATGACCTTTAGTTGTGGAGTAGTTGAAAATATAGGAAATATTAAAGCCAGTTTGTTTTTATTAACTTTTTATTTGGGAGAAAGGAGAGATCATGAATAGATTTTCTTAGTTACGTTATTTGAGGACACGACTAAAAGAGAAATTTGAAGATCTTATTTGTTTGTTGTAATAGTAGTAACAGCCACAGATAGCAGCTGGTACTCATTGCATGCCAGTTGAGTACCATACCCTGCTCTAGAAACATTACATATTATTTAATCCTTACAAGAACTCTATGAGACACAAGTACTATTCTTATCCTCATTGTCTAGAATTCAGGTTTTTCAGAATGATTTTAAGTATTGGACTGATTTGTTTTGACAGTTGCCGTCTTTGGGTTTGCTTTGTCTTTGTCTTTTAGTAGCAGAAGATAAGTGGATAATTGCAGCAAGTATATACTTAGGTAATTTATTAATGGCTGCTGCTTACTATGCTGTACCCCCATTACCACACAGGCCCCCTTTCTTGTTCCATGTACAGTGACCACATACACCTCTGCTCACCCCTTTTTCTTGCCATAATGTGCAGACCCCAATTTAGTACACTCTGGCTTTAAAGTCTAATTATATTTCCTTTCAAAATTTCAGTTTGTTCCAAGTATTATAATCACTTCCTCTTTCATGTCTCTGCCAACTTCTCTATTTAGTATTCCTTGTTTCCTGTTCAGACCAAATCCTTAATGAGGAGTTGGTTTTTCCCTGCTCCATGCTTGTCATAGTTTTTCATGTGCACCATTAAGAATATCTTCTGAATCCAACTTTTATATATGCACAACATGCATGTAGCAATTTTATACTTGCTGTTGTTTCCAGTGGTTATGTGTGTCTGATTATGTACAGGCAATTAAAAGAAGTTACTTGTTCGCCTTTTGCAATTTGTAAAATATCTAAATCTGTCTTTTGTTACAGTAAGAAAAATTTGTTTGTTTCTTTTTCCTTAACATCTCCCTGTTTTTTAGGTTTTATGGCAATTGGATATATTCCGACGAAGCTTGCGGGTTTTGACTGGACATGTTTGTCAGGGAGATGCCTGTATATTTTGTGCATTGAAGGTAACCTTTTAATAGCTCTGAAAAACTACTATCAATTGTTCCTTCAAAAATTTAAGTTTGATATATTGGGTCAGTTTGTTGTAACTAAAGTTCACTGTCAGGTGATTAACAGTTTTGAAGATGAATTCTTAACAGTATGACTTATTCAGGTTTGTGTTTTCATTTTCCTGTTTTATATAAGGACAGTTAAAAATTAATATTCTAAGCAGTATAAAATTGTGAGGAACATTATCTTTTTCATTGTTTTGCAATTATTCTTATTCATTTTAACAAATGTTTTTGGAGCTACTACTGAGTTCTGGGTACCAGTGTAGTTACTGAGGATACAGCAGTGAACAAAACTGATAAAAATCCCTCTTCTCATAGAGCTTGTATTCTTATAGAGGAGGAGACAATAATAAGAAAGCAAAATATTATAGAGTATGTTAGATGGTAATAGTTGTAACAGTGGAAAAATACATCAGGGAAAGAAAATAGGGAGTGTTGTGTAGGCAGGAAAGCCTCAATGAGAAACTGATATTTGAAACGACACCTTGAAGAGCCTTCCAGGTAGACAAAGAAACAGCAACTGCAAAGGCCTCGAGGTATGAGTATACTTGACATATTTAAGGAACACCAAGGAAATATGGGTGGCAGTGGCAGGAGCTTTATGAGCAAGGAAGAGAGTGGTAGAAGGTGAGCTCCGAGGTGAGGGTAGCCGAGGTGGCTTTAAAACATGTCTGTGGATTCTTTTGCATGCTTCCTTATCCAAAATCTAATTCCTTGAATATAGGCTGGCCTTAATGATTGATTTCTGTCAAATAGACTATGGCAGAACTGAGGCTGCAAGCAAGATATCTGAGGTTAGGTTAGTTTAGAAAAGGTGATATAGCTCTCACCCAGCTCTGTCTCTTGAGTTGCTCATTCTTGGAAGTGAGCCACCATGATGAGGAAGCCAGGTGGCCATGCGGAAAGACCACATGGAGACATTCTGGACACAGCTAGAGCTGAGTTCCCAGCCCACAGCCAGCATCAACTGCCAGACATGAAAGAGCGACCTTCAGATATTCCAGGTCCCAGCATTCAAACTGTCCAAAATGACTTCGAGTGGAGCAGAGACATGCTGTCCCCACCCAAATTGCAGATTTATGTAACTACATTTTGGGGGTGGTTTAGTTACAGAGCAATAAATAACTATAACAGGGGTTTAGATTGTGTAGGGCCTTATAGGCCTCTGTAAGGATCGTGGCTTTTTCTCTGAGTGATTTAGGGAGATGGGGGATTGTTTTGAGTGGAAGAGTGATACAGTCTGTTTTAACCAGATATAATATTTGAACTAGATCCCTGTGGCTGCTCTGCTGAGGAAAATAGAAGGAAGACAAAGAAACAGAGCATCCAGTATATATTAGCAACTCATTCGTGTCACTGAAATGTTTTGCCAGAGAATTTAAGATTTTGTTTTACATTTTAGAGATAAATGTTTCATTTTTTTACATTCTTGAATATTCATAATGAACACACACACATAGACACACAGAATTTTTTTTTTTAATGTATGTGCCTTAATTTCATTATGTTCCTGAAAAGGCTGTTTGAGTAAATCACCAAAGGAAGAAATTTTATATTCTCTTTTTTTAAGAACATGGCCAAATAGGGTTATTGTTAGGAAATGAAGAATGAACCTAGATCACATTACAGTATCACATTTTATTTATTCCACAGTAAATTTTGAATGTTTTGTCTAATTGTAAAACCTAGGATTATTAATTTCCTAGACCAACTCTCTTGTAGCCCTGCACAGTCACCTGCCTCTTTCCTGTGCTTGCCTTCCTCTCCTTCCCTGTCAAAAACACACATAAACACATTGCATTTTAGCCAAACTGGGCTCTATTTCTCAGAGCTGGTCCCCACCTCAAAGTCTCCTCATTGTTATTCCTTTTGTCTGGAATGCTTTTCTTCCAGATGTCCTCATGGCTAACACCCTTATTTCCTTTATGCCTCTCCTCAAATGTTACTTTTCCATCAGTGAGGCCTTCCCCGACTACCTTAGGTAAAAGGTAAGCTGCTTCCATCTGTAATATCCCTGGCATTCCTATCCCCATTACACTGCTTTATTTTTCTCTCTTGTATCTATTTTTCTCTACTGTACTTATCATATTCTGATGTTATATAATTACTTCTTTGCCTTCTCATTACTATAACTAGAATATAGTCTCCATGTGGGCAGGGTTGTCATCCATTTTTCTAGGGTAGAACAATGCCTAACATATACTAGGGAGGCAAAAAATATATGTTGAATGAATGAGTGACAGTCTCGCATAGGATTAAAAATCTTAAACATTACCTGGAAGTTAATTGCCTAAATAAGAGATAAAATCTGAAAGTTATTTTTCATCTTTTACTATTCATAATTTTAGCTACTATAATGGCTAAAATAATTATAGTTCTGGGTATCTAATATCAGTTGACATCTGTGTTTTTTAGTTTCTTATTTTATTTATAAATTGTATTTTTTTGCTGTAGTGAAACAGATTTGTGAAATGTTTTCTTTGTATGTTGATCTTAAAAATATTTTTTTTTGAGATGACATGACCCTTTGAGCTAACATGGGACTGAATGTGACCAATACTACTTTGGTGGGCTGTCACTGAAAACTTTTCTTTCTTCCATGTAAGATGATTGTCATAAAATTGGAATTTATTAAAATGTTTTTTTCTTGCTTAAGTTTAATAAGGAAAATTGAATATCAGATTAACAACTATAATCTCATATTTCCAGTTTCTTAGGTTTAGATTAGAAACTGAATGATGTTTCCAGTTTCTTAATTTAGATTAGAAATACAGGTTGGGTATCTCTTGTCTGAAATGCTCAGGACCAGCAGTGTCCTCTGAGGGTGGGACCTGGGAACCCTACATGTTTAATTCTTGTGTCTGCTAACATTTGATTTAGAGGCTGGTGCAAACATTTCTACACTTGATGATACAAATAATTAATTTTTGTATGAAATTTTAGAGCAAAAGACTTCTGTATTATTTTCCAAGTATAGTGTTTTGAGTTTCTCTGTGTTGTAATGAAATTACTGAAATGTCGTTAAAGCTGGCATTAAACTTACTGATTTTCTTGTTGATTCCCAGACGATATTTGCACAGTTCCAACACAGTCGAGAAAAAGCACTTCCCTCAGATAACATAAGGCATGCTCTTGCAGAAAGTTTCAAAGATGAGCAGCGATTTCAACTTGGCCTTATGGATGATGCTGCGGAGTGCTTTGTAAGTGTTTCTGATATTCCTTAAGAAGTCGGGATAGTAGTTTTCATTCCTTAGATGGTACAAATGTTGAGACAAATGAAACAAAAATTTAGAACTTTTGTTCTAAATTTTGTACTTTTGGTTTTGATTATTTGGTGTTGTACTTTTGGTTTTGATTATTTTTGTTGCTCTAATTTTTACTCTTAGGCTACTAAAATGTTTTAAAACTTAGTTGGAGCAATAAGCTTTGCTGAATATAAATGATATCACTTAAATCAGTGTTCTGCCACTATAGGGTTCACATATGCAGCACATTCCCAGCAGTAATAGTTATCATTGCATGCAATGATTCTCACTGGGAGAGAAGGGGATTTTGGTGGGATTTTGGTGGGTAACAGGGGCAACAGCCTGTTACCCACATTCCAGGTTGAAAATCACTGAGGTTGATGTTCTCAGGCTCTGTATTACCACCATATTAGTAAGTAGAGCATTCCTTTGATCAGGTACATACTTTATACATGTAAAATAGGTATGTTAATTATTAAATGTCTCATTAATATTGATGTCACCTATAATTAAGTTGTAACCATTTCTTCTCTCTTCTTTCTGTTTCTAGTCAGCAAAGTTTGTAAATTCTTTCATCAGAAACCCTTTCAAAAGTTTTTTCTTTCCATATTAATTCCCTACCACAACTTCTTCCAGTTCAGTATATTTAAGCCTCCTATTGGTGTCCATTCAACCTGTTTATTTATGTCCTTTTTTTTTTTTTTTTTTTTTGAGACAGAGTCTCAGTCTGTCACCCAGGCTGGGGTGCAGTGGCGTGATCTCGGCTCACTGCAAGCTCCACCTCCTGGGTTCACACCATTCTCCTGCCTTAGCCTCCTGAGTAGCTGGGACTACAGGTGCCCGCCACCACGCCCGGCTAATTTTTTGTATTTTTAGTAGAGACAGGGTTTCACTGTGTTAGCCAGGATGGTCTCGATCTCCTGACCTCGTGATCCGCCTGCCTCGGCCTCCCAAAGTGCTGGGATTACAGGCGTGAGCCACTGCGACTGGCCTTATGTCCTATTTTTTAAATAGCCACCATATCAATATGATTTTATTCAGGTTAATGCTTACTCTTCAAATATTTCTATGATTTAAATCTAGACTTTTTATTCTGATATTTAAGGCCCTTTAGATTAAACTCCACCTTCCCTCAGTGCTTCATCCCTGGATTTTTCTTCCTAGTGAGATTATTCCATTCTGTTCCTCACATATATTTTTATATTCCTGTTTATACTCCTTATTTGTAAGGCTGTTCTACTAGCAGCCTTTGCTCAAGTTCCTGAAATACTCAAAACTTTAAAAATCTATCATTTTGTCAAGGTTCAGACTAGGTCTATGACTACCAGATAACACATGACCAAACCACCCAATCCATTCTCTGTAGAATTTACTCTGTAGAATTCATTTGGCATTTTTATATTATTAATCGCCTTTTTAAAAATGAGCATCTTCATGGTTTCCTTAGATGGAAAGCTCATTGACTAGCATCTTGCCTAGCACACTTGCATGTTGATTAAAATGTCAATAATGGCACACACAGTAATGAAATATACTTTCCATATTTCTTCTGTTTATAATTGATTTTTTGCTTAAAACAAATACATTTTGAACAATGCTAAACTTTATAGTTTTACTTTCACTTAAATGAATTATTCTAATACGTGATATGATAATTCACAAAATGTCTAGAAGTCTAGGCTTAACTTATTAAATGGTCTTAAATATCCTGGGGCAGAGGAGAGAGAAGTTAGCTAATGAATAGAATCCATTGGTTAAGCTTTGGTAAAAAGAATTCTCTTAAAGAAATAAATATCCCTTATTGATCTATATTGAAAATCAATATTTATATGAAATTCACTGCAGATTGCATTGCCTGCATTATGGTGTTAGTGTAGATATAGAGCCTTTGTTTTGCTGTTATTTATACAGACTACCTAGATGATTCAAGTAGGATTTTTTTTTAATTATACTTTAAGTTCTGGGTTACATGTGCAGAACTTGCAGTTTTGTTACATAGGTATACACATGGCATGATGGTTTGCTGCACCCATCAACCCGTCACCTACATTAGGTATTTCTCCTAATGTTATCCCTCCCCTAGCCCCCCACCCTCCACAGGCCCCAGTGTGTGATATTCCCCTCCCTGTGTCCATGTGTTCTCATTGTTCAACTCCCACTTATGAGTGAGAACATGTGGTGTTTGGTTTTCTGATCTTGTGACAGTTTGCTGAGAATGATGGTTTCCAGCTTCATCCATGTCACTGCAAAGGATATGAACTCATCCTTTTTTGTGGCTGCATAGTATTCCAAGATGTATATGTGCCACATTTTCTTAATCCAGTCTATCATCGATGAACATTTGGGTTGGTTCCAAGTCTTTGATATTGTGAATAGTGCCACAATAAACATACCTGTGTATGTGTCTTTATCCTAGAATGATTTATAATCCTTTGGGTATATACCCAGTAATGGGATTGGTGGGTCAAATGGTATTTCCAGTTCTAGGTCCTTGAGGAATCTCCACACTGTCTTCCACAATGGTTGAACTAATTTACACTCCCATCAACAGTGTAAAAGCATTCCTATTTTTCTGCAACCTCTCCAGCATCTGTTGTTTCTTGACTTTTTAATGATAGAGTTTTCTAAATATACAATCATGTCATCTGCAAACAGAGACAATTTGACTTCGTCTCTTCCATTTTGAATACCCTTCATCGCTTTCTCTTGCCTGATTTGACTTCGTCTCTTCCTATTTGAATACCCTTTATTGCTTTCTCTTGCCTGATTGCCCTGGCCAGAACTTCCAATACTATGTTGAGTAGGAGTGGTGAGAGAGGGCATCCTTGTCTTGTGCCTGTTTTCAAAGGGAATGCTTCCAGTTTTTGTCCATTCAGTATAATATTGGCTGTGAGTTTGTCATAAATCTCTCTTATTATGTTGAGATACGTTCCATTGATACCTAGTTTATTGAGAGTTTTTAGCATGAAAGGCTGTTGAATTTTGTTGAAGGCCTTTTCTGTATCTATTGAAATAATCATGTGGTTTTTGTCATTGGTTCTGTTTATGTGATGGATTACGTTTATTGATTTGCGTATGTTGAACCAGCCTTGCATCAGAGGGATGAAGCCCACTTGATCATGGTGGATAAGGTTTTTGATGTGCTGCTGGATTCTGTTTGCCAGAATTTTATTGAGGATTTTCACTTTAATGTTCATCAGGGATATGGGCCTAAAATTCTCTTTTTTTGTTGTGTCTCTGCCAGGCTTTGGTATCAGGATGATGCTGGCCTCATAAAATGAGTTACGGACAATTCCCTCTTTTTCTGTTGATTGGAATAGTTTCAGACGGAATGGTACCAGCTCCTCTTTGTACCTCTGGTAGAATTTGGCTGTGAATCCATCTGGTCCTGGACTTTTTTTGGTTGGTAGGCTATTGATTATTGCCTCAATTTCAGAACCTGTTATTGGTCTACTCAGAGATTCAACTTCTTTCTGGTTTAGTCTTGGGAGGGTGTATGTGTCAGGAATTTATCCATTTCTTCTAGGTTTTCTAGTTTATTTGTGTAGAGGTATTTATAGTATTCTGTGATGGTAGTTTATATTTCTGTGGGATTGGTGGTGATATCCCTTTATGATTTTTTATTGCATTTATTTGATTCTTCTCTCTTTTCTTCTTTATTAGTCTTGCTAGTGGTCTGTCTATTTTCTTGATCTTTTCAAAAACCAGCTCCTGGAACCAGTGACTGTTTTGAAGGGATTTTTTGTGTCTCTATCTCCTTCAGTTTTGCTCTGAACCTAGTTATTTCTTGTCTTCTGCTAGTTTTTGAATTTATTTGCTCTTGCTTCTCTTGTTCCTTTAATTATGATGTTAGGGTGTCAATTTTAGGTATCTCCTGCTTTCTCTTGTGGGCATTTCATGCTATAAATTTCCTTTCACACACTGCCTTAAATGTGTCCCAGAGATTTGGGTACATTGTGTCTTTGTTCTCATTGGTTTTAAAGAACATCTTTATTTCTGCCTTCATTTTGTTAGTTACCCAGTAGTCATTCTTGAGCAGGTTGTTCATTTTCCATCTAGTTGTGCGTATTTGAATGAGATTCTTAATCCTGATTTCTAATTTGGTTGCACTGTGGTCTGAGAGACAGTTATTTCTGTTCTTTTACATTTGCTCGGGAGTGTTTTACTTCCAATTATGTGGTCAGTTTTAGAATAGGTGCTGCGAAGAATATATATTCTGTTGATTTGGGGTGTAGAGTTCTGTAGATGTCTATTAGGTCTGCTTGGTCCAGAACTGGGTTCAAGTCCTGGATATCCTTGTTAATTTTCTGTCTTGTTGATCTGTCTAATATTGACAGTGGGGTGTTAAAGTCTCCCATTATTATTGCGTGGGAGTCTAAGTCCCCTTGTAGAAATCTAAGGACTTGCTTTATGAATCTGGGTGCTCCTGTATTGGGTGCATGTATATTTAGGATAGTTAGCTCTTCTTATTGAATTGATCCCTTTACCATTATGTAATGGTCTTCTTTGTCTCTTTTGATCTTTGTTGGTTTAAAGCCTGTTTTATCAGAGACCAGGATTGCAACCCCTGCTTTTTTTTTTTTGCTTTCCATTTGCTTGGTAGATCTTCCTCAATCCCTTTATTTTGAGCCTATGTGTGTCTCTGCACATGAGATTGGTCTCCTGAATACAGCACACTGATGGGTCTTGACTCTTTATCCAATTTGCCAGTCTATGTCTTTTAATTGGAGGCTTTAGCCCATTTACATTTAAGGTTAATATTGTTATGTGTGAATTTGATCCTGTCATTATGATGTTAGCTGGTTAATTTGCCTGTTAGTTGATGCAGTTTCTTCATAGCATCAATGGTCTTTAAATTTGGCATGTTTTTACAGTGGCAGGTACCGGTTGTTCCTATCCATGTTTAGTGCTTCCTTCAGGAGCTCTTGAAAGGCAGGCCTGGTGGTGACAAAGTATCTCAGCATTTGCTTGTCTGTAAAGGATTTTATTTCTCCTTCACTTAGGAAGCTTAGTTTGGCTGGATATAAAATTCTGGGTTGAAAATTCTTTTCTTTAAGAATGTTGAATATTGGCCCCCACTCTCTTCTGGCTTGTAGAGTTTCTGCAGAGAGATCCACTGTTAGTCTGATGGGCTTCCCTTTGTGGGTAACCTGAGCTTCCTCTCTGGCTGCCCTTAACATTTTTTCCTTCATTTCAATCTTGGTGAATCTGACAATTATGTGTCTTTCGGTTGCTCTTCTCAAGGAGTATCTTTGTGGTGTTCTTTGTATTTCCTGAATTTGAATGTTGGCCTGCCTTGTTAGAGGTTGGGGAAGTTCTCCTGGATAATATCCTGCAGAGTGTTTTCTAACTTGGTTCCATTCTCCCCATCACTTTCAGGTACACCAATCAAACATAGATTTGGTCTTTTCACATAGTCCCATATTTCTTGGAGGCTTTGTTAGTTTCTTTTCAGTCTTTTTTCTCTAATCTTGTCTTCTTGCTTTATTTCATTAATTTGATCTTCAATCACTGATATACTTTCTTCTGCCTGATTGAATCGGCTACTGAAGCTTGTGTATGCTTCACGAAGTTCTCGTACTATGTTTTTCAGCTCCATCAGGTTATTTAAGGTCTTCTCTACACTGGTTATTCTAGTTAGCCATTTGTCTAACCTTTTTTCAAGGTTTTTAGCTCCCTTGCGATGGGTTAGAACATGCTCCTTTAGCTCGGAGAAGTTTGTTATTACTGACCTTCTGAAGCCTACTTCTGTCAACTCTTCAAACTCGTTCTCCGACCAGTTTTGTTACCTTGCAGGTGAGGTGTTGTATTCTTTGAAGGAGAAGAGACATTCTGGTTTTTGTAATTTTCAGCCTTTCTGCTCTGCTTTCTCCCCATCTTTGTGGTTTTATCTACCTTTGGTATTTGATGTTGGTGACCTACAGATGGTGTTTTGGTGTGGATGTCCTTTTTGTTGATGTTGATGCTATTCCTTTCTGTTTGTTAGTTTTCCTTCTAACAGACAGGCCCCTCAGCTGCAGGTCTGTTGGGGTTTGCTGGAGGTCCACTCCAGACCCTGTTTGCCTGGTTTTCACCAGTGGAGGCTGCACAACAGCAAATATTGCTGCCTGATCCTTCCTCTGGAAGCTTTGTCCCGGAGGGGCACCCGCCTGTATGAGGTGTCTGTCGGCCCCTAATGGGAGGTGTCTCCCAGTCAGGCTACACAGGGGTCAGGAATCCACTTGAGGAGGCAGTCTGTTCGTTATCGGAGCTCAAACGCCATGCTAGGAGAACCACTGCTCTCTTCAGAGCTGTCAGGCAGGGACATTTAAGTCTGCAGAAGCTGTCTGCTGCCTTTTGTTCAGATACGCCCTGCCCCTAGAGGTGGAATCTAGGGAGGCAGTAGGCCTTGCTGAGCTGCGGTGGGCTCTGCCCAGTTCAAGCTTCCCTGCTGCTTTGTTTACACTGTGAGCAGAGAACCAGCTACTCACGCCTCAGCAATGGCGGACACCCCTCCCCTCAACCAACCTCCCGCATCCCAGGTTGATCTCAGACTGCTGTGCTAGCAGTGAGGAAGGTTCCGTGGGTGTCGGACCCGCTGAGCCAGGCATGGGAGGGGAACTCCTGGTCTGCTGGTTGGTAAGACCGTGGGAGAAGCTCAGTATTTCGGCAGGAGTGTACGGCTCCTGCAGGTACATTCACTCACGGCTTCCCTTGGCTAGGAAAGGGAAATCCCCTGACCCCTTGTGCTTCCTGGGTGAGGTGATGTCCTGCCCTGCTTTGGCTCGCCCTCCGTGGGCTGCACTCACTGTCCAACCAGTCCCAATGAGATGAACCAGGTACCTCAATTGGAAATGCAGAAATTACCTGTGTTCTGTGTCAGTCTCGCTGGGAGCTGTAGACCGGAGCTGTTCGTATTCAGCCATCCAGGATTTTTTTTAAAGCTATCTGTTTGTTCTTCATTTGAGAATGTTGGGAACACAGGAAACTGTTTTTTAATATTAAATTGTAGATGTCAGTCACCATGGGTTTTTAGAAGGATTAAAAATAACTTTATTAAAGATCATGTTATAATGTTTGTTTAAACAACATTTTCTTTTAAGCTGTGCTATAAAAGGTGAATAATTGAACATTCGATCAAAGTGTTGATTAGAGAGGAAAGCTGAAAAACTAACAATATGTATGACACTCTTAAATTTATACTTTGGATAATCTGCAGGTAAAGAGTTATATTTTACTGTGTTCCCTGCAAGATCAACAACTCATTTATCTATTTTATTTTTAAATTAGGAAAATATATTGGAGAGGATTCATTTTCACATAGTGCCAAGCAGAGATGCAGACATGTGTACCTCTAAATCTTGTATCACTCACCAGAAGTTTGCTATGACTCTGTATGAACAGGTGAGATGGCTTGATTATTATTTAGATATTGTAGTTCTGTTTTATGATTGATTGATTAAACATATGTTTTTACCTATATAGTGTGTGTGTCGTAGCTGTGGAGCATCATCAGATCCTCTACCTTTTACAGAATTTGTGCGGTACATTTCTACAACAGCCTTATGGTAAGAACCTATTAAAGCTTAATTATCAAAGATATTAATAACATATTTAAGCACATTGAGCACTTATTTTATAAAATCATAGCATACATGAATTTCCCCTCTCTGTCTGAGGCTACCAACTATGCTGCTGTGAGATGTATTAAGTGATGTCTATCAAAGTTGGATGTTTGTAATTTGGCCTAATATATGTGTTACTTAGTGAAGTGTACATAATACTAGTTAAATTTTATATCTATTTAATTTATAACAGATTTTAGAACTGTGAAGGGGAGCATGAAATGATAAACTGAATGTTAAATGGAACTATACATGGTTGCTTCATTTATGAGATGTTCTGTTTGTAATGGCCATATTTTCAGTCAGCTCCACTGTGTCCCTTTCTGGTGATAAAAGCTAGGGTAAGCAGAGAAGAAAGAAAAATGTGAGCGCAATTCTCAGGTTATTGCATTTGAGACTCAACATTCACTTTAAATAAAAAATTTGCCATGCTTGCCTGCTCAGCTGCCCACTCACTCTCTCCCTTTCTGTCCATGAAAGATTAGCTCGTTAAGGATCTAAAAGTTATCCTTAGACCTTACATAATGTTCTTTGAATATTTTCCAACAGGTATTTGAAAGTATAAATATTTGGCATGTGGCCGGGCACAGTGGCTCATGCCTGTAATCCTAGCACACTGGGAGGCCAAGGCAGGTGGATCACCTGAGGTCAGGAGTTGAAGACCAGCCTGGCCAAGATGGTGTAACCCCGTCTCTACTAAAAATAAAAAATTAGCTGGGTGTGGTGGTGGGCACCTGTAATCCCAGCTCTTCCGGAGGCTGAGGCAGAGAATTGCTTGATCCTGGGAGGTGGAGGTTGCAGTGAGCCGAGATTGCACCACTGCACTCCAGCCTGGGTGATAGAGCAAGATTACGTCTCACAAAACAACAACAACAACAAAAAAGTTGGCATGTGGTAAACATTGAGTAAGATCATAAACATTTGCATACATTTTAATACAAAATACATAATATGGATCAATAATTATCAGTCAGAATATGTTAGTGCAACAGTTGATAAATGCTGCCAATATTTGTGTCAGTTTGCAAAGTAAATATCATGTTTATTCATTTCATATTATTTATCTTCCTGGCTTTATTGAGTATAAAATGTTATTTCATAAAGATTATTGAATAATAACAATTTTGTTATTTGGGTGTGTTTACTATCTTTCTTACATTTACAGACAAGTAAAAAACACTGATTTAGAGAAACATGCCTAAACTTCAGTCAAATTGTAGTCAGTCGTCAGTCATTTTTTTAAATTTCTATGAAAAGTAGGATGGTGTTCAAAGATAGACAATAAGTTAAAAACTAAAATTTTAATTCTACTTTAAAACTCTTGAATGAAATGACAGTGTTCTGAGGCAGAATGTTAGATAATAAGAATTACAGCCCCATCATTCTCTGCTTGGTAAACACTGCAAGTTGCAGGAGTGCACGCTTTGAATTCTAATTATAATATCCTTATTTGTATTGGTAATCAGTGTTGAATACCAGTTACTGAATGCTTACCATGTTCCAGGCTTTATGTTAAGTTGTTGCTTTTAATCTTAACCAAAATTCTATTTTGTTGATGAAGAAATAGGTTTAATGAGGTTAATCTAGTAAGTGGATGAATTAAGATTGAAACCCAGATCGGTCTGACTTCAATATTTTTCTGGCTAACCACTACGCTAATGCTGTCAGTTTTGTAAAAGCAGTATATGCAATTTGAATGAGCTTATCAGATTTAGGGCTTTCTAGTGTACTCTTGAAGTGTTTGGATGGGTACATTTAGTTGTTACCAAATACTTGGAGATTATTTAAACTATTGAACTGTAAAATATATCCAACTCTAGAACAGTTATATTACTGTTAAGTACAATCAGAACATCTAGAATGGAAACTAGTTAGTGTTTCAGCTTACATTACATTCCTTTTTGGAAATATTTAAATAGTTGTTTAAGTATTAGTCTGTTCTCATGCTGCTAATAAAGACATACTCAAGACTGGGTAATTTATAAAACAGAGAGGTTTAATTGACTCACAGTTCTATGTGGCTAAGTAGGCCTCACAGTCATGGCAGAAGGCAAGGAGGAGCAAAGTCACATCTTACATGGTGGCAGGCAAGAGAAGAGAATGAGAGTCAAGCAAAAGGTGTTTATCCTTATGAAACCATCAGATCTTGTGAGACTTATTCACTACCACCAGAACAGTATCGGGGAAACTGCTCCCATGATTCAGTTGTCTCCAGCTGGGTCCCTCCCACAACACATAGGAATTTTGGGAGCTACAATTCAAGATGAGATTTGAGTGGGGACACAGCCAAACCATATTAGTTACTTAATACCCTGATACATAAAAATATGTCTTTTAAGGAGGTTGAATAAAAAGTATCACAGTTACCCTGTAGTGTATTAAAAGGCCTGCCTGGGCTCTAATAAAATGATTAGTATCCTGGCTGAGCACAGTGGCTCACGCCTGTAATCCCAGCACTTTGGGAGTCCGAGGTGGTTGGATCACTTGAGGTCAGGAGTTCAAGACCAGCCTGAGGAACATGGTGAAACTCCATCTCTACTAGAAATACAAAAATTAGCCAGATGTGGTGGCACGTGCCTGTAATCCCAGCTCCTCGAGAGGCTGAGGCATGAGAATCACTTGAACCTGGGAGGTGGAGGTTGCGGTGAGCCAAGATTGCACCATTGCACTCCAGCCTGGGCGATAGAGCGAGACCCCATCTCAAAAAAAAAAAAAAAGTGGGGAGTAATATTCAAAATAAGAACAAAAGGAGTAAGTCTGGCTTTAAAATCTTTGGTTGTGACTTCTGCATTTAATCAGCAAAGGACCTTCTCCTAGCTGAAATTGATAACATTGCTTCTAGGAACTTTGGGCCAGAGAGGGAGCCTTTCCTACAGTTTGTTGTTCTTGTTAGGGTAGGGTTTAAACTTAAGTTTCTACTCATTAAGTAATAATACAAATAAAACATTTGCCTTAGAATTACCTCCAGACAGAGCATGTTAGCCTCATTTATCTAGTTCCAAACATATAATTTTGTGTTACTTTGTTCTCTTTATTTGAGCTAATTTTTTTCATCATATACTTGCCAAATTTAATAATTTTTCACTTTATGGAAATGTACTTTATGGTTAATTTTTCAGTCATGGTCATGTTTTAGATAGAAAAAGTGATGCACATCTAAACTGACAATATTTTTCATGTGTAATTTATTGAAGTTTTAAGTTCATAGGCCAGATTTGGGATTGCTTCTTTTTTTGTAGCAATGAAGTTGAAAGAATGTTGGAAAGGCATGAACGCTTTAAACCTGAAATGTTTGCAGAATTGCTACAAGCAGCAAATACAACAGATGACTATAGGAAATGTCCTGTAAGTATAGTTTGGAGAATATTAGTATGCTTCTTGTTTTGTAAATTTGAAAATAGGCATTCAGATATTATCATGTAAATATTGATTCTATATCTAGAATTAGCTTTAAGAATTTTTTAAAAATATTATTTTAGATTATACCATGTGTACCATTTATCTTAGCATAAATTGTTTAAAAACTCCTAAGTTTGTGAATGTTTCAAGGTAGCATATATTGATTAAATTTTTTCAAAGTTCTGAAATTTATCATTTGATTAAAGAGAAAGTTTCTTTTCAGTAAACTTGATGAATGATGAATGATACTCTTTTCTCATCTAATATATTTGTTACTGACTTCAAGGGTTTTATTTCTGCCTTTTTTTAGGTTGAATTCTTACTTTAACAGATTTACAAAAATATCAAAGAATACTTTTATTTAAAATAAACTTCTTTTTTTAATCAATAATGAAGACAAATAGCTTGTTAGAAGTCAATTTTTAGTATACTGAATAAATTGCAGATATGTGTTAAAATTGTCATTATATAATACAAACTGTGTAAGGCTGCCTGGTTTATCTGTTTTCATAATTTTAAAACTTTTATGTTTTTCTGTAGAGTAACTGTGGCCAAAAAATAAAAATTCGCCGTGTTTTAATGAATTGCCCAGAGATTGTTACAATTGGTTTAGTCTGGGACTCTGAGCATTCTGACTTGACCGAAGATGTTGTTCGGAATCTAGCAACACATCTTTATCTTCCTGGGGTATCTTATCTATTTTCATTCCCTTCTCTTTTATTTTCAAATTCTTCTAAAACATCATCCTGATGTTTTATCTGATAACGACAAGTTTAATCAAATCAGGCTAACTGGAATGCCTTTACTACATAGACTAGGAATGGCTTTCAATTACAAACTAAACTGTCTCATGGCTTTTGCTTCTTTCACTCTAAAATCGTGATGATTGATGATTTTTTATGTATGGCCATGATTGTAAATATAAATATTGTTAACTTAGAAAGGTTTAATATTTAAAATTCATCTAAAGCACTGATCTCTTTTTTTTTTTTTTGCGGCAGAGTCTTGCTCTGTCACCCAGGCTGCAGTGCAGTGGTGCAATCTTGGCTCACTACAACCTCTGCCTCCCAGGCTCAAGCAATTTTCATGCTTCAGCCT
The DNA here is from genome assembly GCF_029281585.2 of Gorilla gorilla gorilla. Classification (NCBI taxonomy): domain Eukaryota; kingdom Metazoa; phylum Chordata; class Mammalia; order Primates; family Hominidae; genus Gorilla; species Gorilla gorilla. The sequence continues at coordinate 139,424,498 of NC_073227.2, forward strand.
CCCTAGTAGCTGGGATTACAGGCATGCACCACCATACCCAGCTAATTTTTTGTATTTTTAGTAGAGATGGGTTTCACCATGTTAGCCAGGCTGCTCTCGAACTCCTGGCCTCAAGTAGATCCACCTGCCTTGGCTTCCCAAAGTGCTGGGATTACAGTCGTGAGCCACCACACCCTGCCATGATCTCTTGTTATGCTTGTTAATTTCTTGGTATATTTTGAATTGGTTCATGTTACAATTAAAGTTTTGGATAATTATCTTTTAGATAATATGTTTAATGAACATTCAAATATGTGATTCAGTCAAGAATTACCAGAAATGTGGAATTTATATCATATTTTGAATTTCTTTATGAAAAGTGTCAGTCATGTGTCATTAGAGATACTCTATTATTGCTAAACTAATTTGTAGTGAATTCGTTTTATTGGACTTAAAGTTTTATGAATGAATTAAAAGTGGTAATTCTGTTAACAATGTGATGTCAGTGGTGCCTTCAAGTAATAATATAATATTAGATTGGGGCAGTATGCATGAGAAATATTTCATTATGTGTCAAAGACATGATTCATCTAATTATTCCTCATTTTACAAAAGATGTAGTGTTAAGTGTACATTACCAATTTTTTTAAACAGCTTTTTTATAGAGTTACTGATGAAAATGCCAAAAGTAGTGAACTTAACCTTGTTGGTATGATCTGCTACACCAGCCAACATTATTGTGCCTTTGCATTTCACACCAAAAGTTCCAAATGGGTATTTTTTGATGACGCAAATGTGAAAGAGGTAAGTGACACTTTCTTTAATTGAAATAATTACTGTGATTTTTACTTTTTGTTAATAAATGATATATTGATATTAATATTCAAAAGGATGATATAATTATGTAAAATAGTAATAAATGGACATGATGATAGCATCATTAAGTTCAAACTTTCTTTTGTTACTCTTGAAATTGGCTTATTTTGAAGCCAGCTTTTAAACCAGTCCATTTCCAGAATAATAATAAGTAGACTAATGAATATTAGTATACAAATATGTAACTATCAGTGATCTGTATGTCAGTGATGATCCTTTTTGCCTGATGCATACTTGCTATATTTACTTTTTTGTGGATGATTCACAGTAGTTTTGTATAACTAGTGATGAAAATATTCTTGCCTTTATTTTTATTATGACAATTTTTTTCAAATTTTGTGTGTAGAATACAGAAATAGATATATCAGTTATATCTTTTGGTAATTACAGTTGACCCTTGAACAACATAGGAGTGCCAAGCCTCTGTGCAGTTGAAAACCCACATACCACTTTCGACTCCCTCAAAACTTAACTGCCAACAGCCTACTATTGACAGGCAGCCTTACCAAAAACATAAACAGTCAATTAACACATATTCTGTATGTTCTATATATTATATACTGTACTCTTACAGTAAAGTAAGCAAGAAAAAAGTTACTTAGAAAATTATAAGCAAAAGAAAATATATTTACCACTCACTAAGTGGAAATGGATCATCATAAAGGTCTTCATCCTTGCTGTCTTCACGTTGAGTAGACTGAAGAGGAGGAAAAGGAAGATTGCTTTTGCTGTCTTGGGTGACAGAGGCAGAAGAAAATTCACATATAAGTGAACCTGTGCAGTTCAAACCTGTGTTGTTCAAGGGCCAACTGTAATTTATTTACTCAAATAGTAATAATATTGTCTAGAAAAGTAGTGAATAATAGTTCTTAATAAGGAGTATTGGAATCACATGAGGAGCTTTTAAAAAAACATATATTCCTGGATTCCCAAAGTTTTGATTCAGTGGCATAAAACCAGGTATCTGAAATTTTAAGTTCTACAGGAAATTCAGACATAACACAGTTGAAAACTATTGGTCTTGTCAAGGCTTACTGGCTTTGGCAATCTTTATTAAGTAGTAAACTCATTTAAAAATACAAGTTCTTTGGTTGTTATAAGCAAATGATGTAGAATTCTATTTAGTTCCATTTTATTAATATATAACAAAAGGCCATTTATCAGCACTGTGATTAAGACAATACAAATTCAAATGTTTGGTATTTAGTGGACTTCTGATTCTACCCATGAAGGATTAACTGCTATAGAAATAGCCATTTCACTGTTTAATACTAGGACATAGGTGAAACAACTCAAGACATTGAACAACATGCAGTTGAACAGAGAAAAGGGAAACAAATGAGATCAGCTCTATAATTACCCCCTGCTTACTGCCTAGAGGTAGTTTCTGGGTTGCAGTGCAGGCAGTGGGAGCCCAAACAAAGCCTAGTAGTGTCACTGAGTTCTGGAGACTGAAACTGGAGTTCAGGGAGGCCTAGATGGCTAAAATTTGCAGGACAGAATACTAGAAAGAAAACTGCACAGGGAAAAAGTTCTGGAAATTGACAGAAGGGTTCCTTGGAATTTTTGGCTAAATTGTGATTTGTGTATGTGAGGGGTGAACCCACACAAGTTTGGGGTTAGTTGGGAAAGATGGGAAGCATCACTGGAAAACAAAAGGTAAAACAATTCTCAAAAATCATAAAAGGTTAGTAATAGTTTGTATCCCCACCATAAAGAGTGGAGAGATGATATAACATGTAGGCATTAGCTGGAACCTTCAGAAAAGTATTACCTTGATAATGGGGCTAAGTTATTCCTAGGCTGAAGGTTGCTCTGGACCTGATTAAAAAGCTTAAAACAAGGCCGGGCCGGGCACGGGGGCTCATGCCTGTAATCCCAGCACTTTGGGAGGCCAAGGTGGGCGGATCACGAGGTCAAGAGATCAAGAGCATCCTGCCTAACATGGTGAAACCCCGTCTCTTCTAAAAATACAAAATTTAGCGTAGTGGCACCCACCTATAGTCCCAGCTACTCAGGAGGCTGAGGCAGGAGAATTGCTTGAACCTAGGAGGCAGAGGTTGCAGTGAGCTGAGATCGCGCCACTGCACTTCAGCCTGGTGACAGAGTGAGACTCTGTCTCAAAACAAACAAACAAAAAAAGCTTAAAGTCTTGAAAGTTCAAAGCTAATCCCACTTTTAAAATAACAGAACAAAATTCAATACCCAAGACTACAAAGTTCAATGAAATTCAATATGCCACTTCAAAATAGCATTCAATAAAAAATTACCAAATATTCAAAGAACCTGAAGAAAAATTAATAAAAACAGACCAGAAATGACTGAGATGGGAATATCAGGGGAGGATAGTAAAACTGCTATTTATATATAGGGATTTCTTAGATAACATTTAATAAGCATGAACCATAAAAATAGCTGGTAAATTAGACTTCATTGAAAGTTAAAATTTTTGTTCTTCAGTAAGATACTATTAGGAGAATAAAATGACAAACCATATACTGAGAGAAAATATTTGTGAAGCATTTATCTAATAAAGACTGTATCCAGAATATTGAAAGAACTCTTTAAAATCCAATTAAAAAATCAGCAAAAAATGTTGACAGTTCACCAATGAATATACATGAATGGCCCTTGAAATGATATTCAGTACATCATTAGCCACAATGGAAATACAAATTTAATTCATAATGAGATTCTAGTACTCACCTGTTGTAATGGCCAAAATTAAAAAGACCAATAGTTGGTGAGGACAGGAGCAGCTGGATCTCTCACACGAGGTTGATGGAACCACAAACATGAACATTCACTTTCAAAACTGTCAGTTTCTTATAAATTTAAACATATATTTTCCATATAACCCAGCAAATCCACTCCTGTGAAAATGTAAGTCCACGTAAAATGTGTACTTGAATGTTCATGGTAGTTTTCTTCATAATGCCCAAACTAGAAATGACTCAAATGTCAGCTATAGGTGAATGGATGAACAAATTGTGGTATAGCTATACAGTGGAATATAATACTCAGCAAGAAGGACTGAACTATTGAACTAATACATGCAATAATGTGAACAAATCTCAGAAGCATTATGCTAAGTGAAAGAAGTGAGATATAAATGACTACATGCTATGATTCCATTTATATGAAATTCTAGAAGGAAAAACAAAGGTGTGGAGGGTAGATCACTTATTTCCAGGGACTGCAAAATGGGGTACAAGGTAAGATTTTGGGGTGAGGATTGCATGATTGTATTGTCAAAACTCACTGACTTGTACACCGTAACTAGATAATTTTACTTCATATAGTACACCTCAATAAAGCTATTAAAATTTTTTGGTATTTATATTTAAAATCAGCACTTTGCTTGAATTACTTAGTACTTTGATGTAGGAGTTTATTAAGTTTCATCTTGAGTTGATGTGTAACAACATTTGCAGCTTCTACTTTGCTTTTACATAGTTTAAATTGTTCAAAATTTGGAGGAAGAACTGGGTGTTCTAATCACCCTGTGAAGTTTTTTATTTTATATTCACATTGACTCCTCAAAGCCTGGCCAACATGGTGAAACCCTGTCTCTACTAAAAATACCAAAATTAGCCAGGCATGGTGGCACATGCCTGTAATCCCAGCTACTCAGGAGATGGAGTCATGAGAATCCCTTGAACCTGGGAGGTGGAGGTTGCAGTGAGCCGAGACCGTGCCACTGAACTTCAGCCTGGGCGACTGTGAGACCTTTTCTCAAAACAACAACAACAACAACAACAACAAAACAAATGGACTCCTCAAGTCTCTTGGAATCCCCAGTGAGGAGGGTAAACAGCTGAATATGTGTAGTTCAAAAACCTCATCAGAATTGTTCTTAAAAGTCCCCTTGCCTGCAAAAATATTCTAGAATGCTTTGTGGTGTTTTTGTTTGGTTGGTTTTGTTTTGCTTTTAAATCAATTTTATAGAGGTATAGTGCACAAACATTAAAATACACACATTTTAAGTGTACAGTTGGAGTTTTGATAAATGTATTTACCTATGTAACCACCATAATCAGTACACAGAACATGTTCATCATGCTAGAAAAATTCTGTCAGGCTTCTTTGTTGTCATACTCCCCACACCACCCCAGGCTGAGGAAATCACTGGTCTCATTATAGATTAGTTTCACTCATTCTACAATTTTATATAAATGGTCTCTTACACTATGTACTACTGTGTATCTGCCTCCCTTCCTTTAGCATAATGTCTTTAAGATTCATTCATGTTGTTTGGATTCACACTTTATTTTTATTGTGTGTTTTATGGCTGTACAACAATTTATCCGTTTACCTATTGAAGTATGAGTAATCTGTGAACATATGTTTTTCCGTTGCTGTTAGATAATACCTTGAAGTGGGATTTCTGGGTTGTGTGGTAAGTGTCTGTTTAACTTTACAAGAAACTATCAAATTGATTTCCAAAGTGGTTATACCAATTTGCATTCTATGAGAGCAATGTATGAGAGTTCCTGTTGTTCCACATTCTCAGCAGCACTTCGTGTTGGTATTCTTTTTAATGTTAGCCCTTCTCGTGTATGTATAATATTATCTCACTGTGGTTTTCATTTGCATTTCCCTTGTGATTGGTAATATTTTGAGCATCTTTTCATGTGCTTGTTTGACCATTCTTACATCTTTCTTTTGGTGAAATGTCCAATTTTTTTGCCAGTATTTCGCATTGGATTATCTTCTTATTAATGTGTTGTAGGAATTCTTTATTCTGCATACCAGTCGTTTATTAGCTGTATGTTGCTTATTTTTTTTCAATTTCTTAATGGTGTCTTTCCAAGAGCAAAAGTTATTAATTAATTTAGATTAAGTCCATTTTAAAAATATTTTTCTTCTATGGTTTGGTATGCTAAGAAATCTGCCCTTCCCCAAGGTTGCAAAGATTTTCTCTTTTGTTTTCTTCTGTAAGTTTTAGTTTTTGTGTGAGCCATTCTGAGTTCATTTTTTTTGTTGTTTTATATGAAGTCAGGTTAAAGTTATTTTTCTCATGGTAAAAGTTCTTTTTCTCCAGTTGTGGCACCATTTGTTGAGCTGACTCTTATATTTCTCCATTGAATTGCCTTGAAGTCTTTGTCAAATGTCAGTCAACCACATATTTGGAAAACTTTTTAAAATTTAATCACCTTGAAGTTTATAATCTTTGCCCATCAAATTTTTAAATGATAATGTTTAAAATATTTTTATTTAGACTAGTTACTAAATCCAGTTAATTATATCTTGAACTACTAGCAGCTGCATATCTAAATTTTTTAAAAATATAAAGTAACTTAGAGTCTGTCTTTTCATGTAACACATTGATTACAAGGTTTTGTTTTGTCTTTATTCATTGTGTTTTTTTAAAAGATTGGAACTAGATGGAAAGATGTTGTCTCCAAATGCATTCGATGCCACTTTCAGCCACTACTTTTGTTTTACGCAAACCCAGATGGCACAGCAGTTTCTACTGAGGATGCACTCAGGCAGGTCATCAGCTGGTCACATTACAAATCTGTTGCAGAAAATATGGGTAATTCTTTCTTTTAAAAATTCTCAATGTTTTTCTATTATCACAGTCAACTAGGAATACTAATACTCTGAATATAAAATGAATATAGAGGATAATTTCAAATTTGACTTTCAGTAGAGCTGAGGAAATTTTAGTAATTTTTGTTAGTATTTTGGAATGAACCTTTTCTCATCGGTGGCCTCAGAAGCACCTTCAGGAGTTACCCACTATTACGGTCACACAATCACAGAAGAGGCTTCATTAGTAGCTCTTTCTAGAAGTACAATTTTAAGTGATTTAGTAAACTGGAAAAGTCCAAAACAGCTAGGTCATTTTTGGATGCATTATAATGCATATAATGCATATAAGCAATTCAAAATTCTTAAATGATGTCAATCCGCTTAAGTTTTAAGTAACTTTTTTTACAGGTAAAAATAATCTGAAAAAAATGATTCAAACATCTCTTCTCATGGGAAGGAAAGGAATGATACATTTTTGCTTCTCTTTTTAAGGATGTGAAAAGCCTGTAATTCATAAGTCAGATAATTTAAAAGAAAATGGATTTGGTGATCAGGCAAAGCAGAGAGAAAATCAGAAATTTCCAACTGATAATATTTCATCATCTAATCGGAGCCACAGTCACACAGGTGTAGGGAAAGGACCAGGTATGTGTTTAAATTGTCATTTTTACATAGTTCCAAGTGAGTGTCCTCCTTTCTTCACTTATCGGAGGATGCTTACCTAGCTTTCCTTGACTATGAAAAGATAATAACAAATAGATAACAAAATTCGTCTTTTGATTTATGCATTTCTCTGAGAGCTGTAGTTTTACCTGACCAGTTTGATTCCATGAGTTGTTTGAGTTTCTTCATGCACTCAGACTGTGGTAGGCCTGAGGCAATCTGGACAGTTACCAAATAAAGCAATAATGTGGCATTTCATTCAAGGAGTTAATTATCAGCTTGGAGCAGAAAAACATGAGTTAGTAATTTGGCATAAATGCCAAAATTAAATTTACTGGTAGTGAATGCAACCGCAGTTCAAAGTTACTATTGCTGTAGTTTGTTCTTAACCTCGTTTTTATTCAACTCTGTCTTGTTACTGTTATCCCATAACTAATTTTCACAAGCCAGGTTCTGTAACTTGGGTCCAAAATGAGACCTCACAATACTGTGTACCATTACAGTTTAGAAATACATCTAACTCTTGTGTGGATGTTCAGGATGATTTTGTTAGCAACCTTTAAACATATTAATGAAATAATGTGTAATCATAAAAGTAACTCATTTAATCAAGGGTAGTAAGATTGAGAATTAACAGTTATCCACAAAAAACTAAAATAAAGGCTTTTTAAAAATTCTTAATGAAGCTGTATCTCTTTTCCTTTCACAGATTAATGATACTCTTAGATTAAGACATTTTATGTTTTTCAAAAGACACCTAGTTTTAAGCCCAGAAATAGTATATATGTGTGTAAGAATAGAAGCATTGGAACCAGACAACTTGGGTTCATATTCCTGGTTCTAGACTTACAAACTTTGTGAACTTGGGCAAATTTCTAATTTCTCTCTGCCTCAGTTTCCTTACCCAAAATAGAGACAGTAATTGTATCTCAAAGAAGTAAATGAGTAAGACAACTGGCAAATAGTGACCATTCAGTTACCTTTAGCTCTTATTATTTTAATGGCAGATCTCTTTCTTTTTTTATACTTGTTTTAGGGGCTATACAAGGAGTTTTAAAAGACAACATGCATCTCCAGTGTCAAGAAAAATCACATCTAGTTTTTAATCATAAAAATACCATTGTATACTATATATCTACATATCTATGCTCTTTTTAAATATATCTTAACATTTTTATGTAGATCAATTTTTATTTTTATTGGGCAATTTGAAAAATGATCTGTATCATAGTAAGAATGATTTCTTTTACAGCTAAGTTAAGTCACATTGATCAAAGGGAAAAGATAAAAGACATTTCCAGAGAATGTGCTCTGAAAGCTATTGAACAGAAAAACTTACTTTCTTCACAAAGGAAAGATTTAGAGAAGGGACAAAGAAAAGATTTAGGACGACATAGAGGTAAGTTAAGATCTTGTACTATTGATTTTAAAAGGAACTTCTAAAAATCTTATTTTAAAACTGAATTTTATAACTTTAACTTCTGTATATGTTAAATAATATATATTAAAAATACATAAATATATAAGTTAAATATATACCTATATCTAATATAGAAAAATATAAATTATATATATTTCTGTATATGTATAAATATATAAATTATATATAATTTCTATATATAGTTTATATATAGAAATTAAATTATATTAAAGTTATTTTTAATAACTTTATTTTGAAGAGGTGAGAGTTCACTCTTGTCCAGCCTAGAGTGCAGTGACACATCATAGCTCTCTGCAGCCTTGAACTCCTGGGTTCAAGCTATCCTCACGTCTTAGCCTCCTGAGTAGCTAGGACTACAGGCACATGCCACCACACCTGGCTAAATTTTAAAAAGTTATTTGTAGAGATAGGGTCTTGCCATGTTGCTCAGAGTGGTCTTGAACTGCTGGCCTCAAACGATCCTCTTACCTCAGCCTCCCAAAGTGCTGGGATTACAGGGGTACCCAGACCTATTATATTTTATATATTTATTAATATGAGTTCTTTAATACACCTATACTAAATCTAAATATGCAAAATATCCTGGTTCGTTCTTAATTCTAACCTGGGATACTTGTATATATGTATTTCGATGTTTTAACTTACTTACAGATATAATTCACTCATGGCACATTCAAGTAATAAGGAAGTTTATAAAATTAAGTGAAGGGACTCCTTTTCTGGCAATCCCTGACCTTCCGCCTCTTTACTTAGTATTTCCATTTCCACATTATAAGCATGTCTCTTTATGGTTCTATGCTTTTTTCTTTATGGACAGAGCATAATTTAACTGATAGTGATAGACTTTACAGGCTGATTTAAGATTTTTGCTTCAGCAACATCTTTTTTCACACATACCTTTATACGTGTTTGCCTATAGCCATAGCATAATATTCCTTCAGAGGAATTTCTGGGTCAGGATATGTTTACTTTTAATTTTGACAGATGTGGCTCAGTTGCCCTCTTGAAAGACTGAACTAGTCTGCACTCCCACCAATAATGATTGGATGTCTGTTTGTTCACACTCTCAGCAACAATTGGTTTAACAAACTTTTAAATCTTTACCAATATAAGAAGTGGAAAATATTTTTATGATTTTTGTTATGAGTGAGATAGAGTGCTTATTTTTTTAAAAACTGCCTCAATTATGATCTACCTTAGAGATCATTTTTTAAAGTTTCTTTTATAAATACCCCTCATTAAGCATACATAAGGACTGGAAAAGCACTTTTTAATCTCAAAGCAGTATGTGATATGTACTTGTAATTACTATTTACCTAAAACTCTTTAACATTTTATCTCTAACAGGTATTTGCCTTGTGACTACAAGGTGGCTCTGAGGAGTAATTCATATGTATCTTTAATTTCTTTTTTTAAGATTTGGTTGATGAAGACCTTTCACATTTCCAATCTGGATCGCCTCCTGCCCCAAATGGTTTTAAACAACATGGGAATCCACATCTATATCATAGTCAAGGAAAAGGATCATATAAACATGACCGAGTTGTACCTCAGAGTCGAGCTTCTGCACAAATAATAAGTTCAAGTAAATCCCAGATTCTTGCTCCAGGAGAGAAAATAACTGGCAAAGTTAAGAGTGACAATGGCACTGGATATGACACAGACAGCAGCCAGGATTCTAGGGATAGAGGAAACAGCTGTAATAGCAGCAGTAAAAGCCGGAACCGAGGTTGGAAACCTATGAGAGAAACATTAAATGTTGATAGTATTTTTAGTGAAAGTGAAAAAAGACAGCATAGTCCAAGACATAAACCAAATATCAGTAATAAGCTTAAATCTAGCAAGGATCCAAGTTTTAGTAATTGGCCAAAAGAGAATCCAAAGCAAAAAGGTTTAATGACCATATATGAAGATGAAATGAAGCAGGAAATAGGAAGCAGAAGTTCCCTTGAATCTAATGGAAAAGGAGCAGAGAAAAATAAAGGCCTTGTAGAGGGTAAAGTGCATGGTGATAATTGGCAGATGCAAAGGACTGAGTCTGGATATGAAAGCAGTGATCACATCAGTAATGGATCTACTAATTTGGACTCACCTGTTATCGATGGAAATGGTACAGTAATGGATATCAGTGGTGTTAAAGAAACAGTATGCTTCAGGTAATGTAAAAGTTGAGTGAATCATTTTTCCATCACTCTTCTTTTTTGTTAACTGCGTGAAGTAATTTTTGAAGTTTGGGGTCAATTAAATAGAATGGAAACAGCATGAGCTGTTTTAAAGAGCTTTAAAAAGTTTGTTTCTTTTAAACACAAGTATGTTTCTGTAAAGAAACCTAGGATATTGTAGTTTATTTGATATTTTAGATTTCCATTTTGAATAGTTATTTCCTGATTCCAAAAATAGCAGCTTTTTATTTTTAGAAAATTTGGAAAGTACAGAAGTTTATTATCATTGTTGTGTCACTGTCAACAATTGATTGGTTTTAAAGCACAGACTTCAATTGGTATCATCTAAGTCATTAAGGTGGTTGTTTAATTCTTCTTTTTTTGGTGGGAGGGGAAGGAGTCTCACTCTGTTGCCCAGGCTGGAGTGCAGTGGCACAATTACGGGTCACTGCAACCTCCGCCTCCCAGGTTCAAGCGATTCTCCTGCCTTAACTTCCCAAGTAGCTGGGACTACAGACACGCACCACCACGCCTGGCTAATTTTTGTATTTTTAGAGACGGGGTTTCCCCAGGCTGCTCTTGAACTCCCAACCTCAGGTGATCCGCCTGCCTTGGCCTCCCAAAGTGCTGGGATTACAGGCCTGAGCCACTATGCCCAGGCTGTTGTTTAATTCTTCAATGTATATAATGTTTATAATCCCATTTCTAACATTTGTGACTCAGAACTGAAGCTAGTTTTTACGGTCACAACTCATTCTCATGGAAGAGATATTTTCCCTTTAGCAAATATAAAAAAAATCAGCCAAATAACTTTGTGTTCAATTAATTCTAAATACATTTATTATATTACTGTTTAATCCTTCTAACAATGTGTTTGTTTGATATTAGCTGATATTTGACCACATTTGTTATTAAAAGGTAGATTTGCAAAAATCAACTGCTCATGTTTTATGAAAATGCTTGTTTCAATAAAGACTTAAGGAAAGGGCCAGGTGTAGTGATTACACACCTGTAATCACAGCACCTTGGGAGGCTGAGGCAGGAGGATTGCTTGAGCCCAGGAATTCAGGACTAGCCTGAGCAACATGGAAAGATCTCATCATCTCTAGGAAACAGTTTTAAAATATTAGCCAGGTATCGTGGCATATGCCTGTGGTCCCAGCTACTTGGGAGGCTGAGGTGGGAGGATTTTTGAGCCCAGGAGGTCGAGGCTGCAGTGAACCATGTTTGTACCACTGCACTCCATCCTGGGCAAAAGAGCAAAAGGTCCTGGCTCAAAAAAAAAAAAAAAAAAAAAGACTTGACAAGGTAATTTTATAATTCTTCTTAGAATGGAGTAGCCTAGGGTAGTAGAAAGATCAGGACTTTATAACCAGATAGACTTAGATTTTAATTATTGGGCAAATTAATTTGACTTTTACAGTCTTTATCTTCTGTAAAATGAAGATAACAACTACTTTTAAGTATTAAATAATGTACATTAAGCCCTAGAACAGCACATGGCATATAATAAATGTTTAACAAATGTTTTTTTTTTAGACTAAACAAAGGCAGTCCATAATAACTGATGTGTTTAGTGTGTATTTTATTTTCTAGTGACCAGATTACGACAAGCAACCTAAATAAAGAACGTGGGGACTGTACCTCCCTTCAGAGCCAACATCACTTAGAAGGTAAAAAGCTTATTTGAATATAATAGTTGCTGTAAAAAATGAATTATAGTAATTTATTGTTTGCTATTATGTATCTGAGAGAAAATCCTATATGACTATAAAAATTATTTTTAAATAACCCTAAAATATCAATAAACAAATTTTATTAAGTTAATATATGTTTTAATGAAGTACATGTGGAAAGAAGGAAATCAGCATTCTTTTTTGTATTTGTATTGTCATACAAAAGAAAGCATGCTATACTTTCCACATTGACTTCACAAAGTTAATAATGGTTTTGTATCTTACTTTTTATTTGATTGGATAACTATTGCTTTTGAAGTTTGCAGCCTTTTTTAATGTGCTGTTTGGATATGTCTCTTATTAAAGATAGCATTAGATTGCTTCCTTTTTTGATTTAGATGATGAAGTCTTTCAATTTTTTTTTTTTTTTTGGTAGCAGTTTGCATTTTAAGTGTCCACATTAGGGACCATTGAACACATTGCTTTTGATACTAGCCCTTAAAACTGTGATTTGAGACCCAGATAGGCAGGAGTATCTGTCTATGGTGGCTTGTTAACACTTTACTTTTACTTAACAGAAGGTATATTTCTATATTTGCAAAGAAAAATATCATATTCTGATAGCTTAGAAACTGGCTGTAGACTGTTGGTCTTTCTGACTTTATTTACTCCCTACCTTTTATGTCTATGGGAAATAGGCATAAAAAGAGAATGGTCCATTGAGGTAAGAGTAAAGAAGATAAGAATGGTCCTGTTACTGATAAGTTTATGAGTAATGATGAGGGAAGTTGAGAGCATTCACACTTGAAGGCTTTTAAAAGATGGGAAAGCTATGAGAAAAGGGGAAACTCTATCAGGATAGGTAGGTTTTAGATTATGCAATGGTAGTATCTTCAAAATCTCAAGGTGTTAACTCAAGTTTGTTTCTCGCTCACAATACAAGTCCAGAGGTGGTCAGTGTAGTCTCTTCTTAGGAGTCACTCAGGATCCCAGGCTAAGGGGATATGGGTGAGGAGGACATAAAGGAAGATATATTGTGGAGAATCACCTGCCAACTCTTAAAACTTCAAACCCGAAGTGACACATGCACTTCCACTTCTGTATCATTGACCAGAGCTAGTCTTCTAACCAGGCCTGATTTCAGAGAAGGTAGAAAAGTGCAATTTTACAGGTGCTTGGAATTGAATGGAAGTATGTGTGAACAACTCTAATGACTGCCATAGTAGTTAAGAACAGATAGAAAGATTGATAAAGAGCCTTCTGGAAAAGTTCAATTTGGCACCAATAACTATGCAATGGTGTGGGATTATTATAGGCGATTTGTTAGCAACACATAACAGCCCAGAAGCAAAGAAAGTTAGATATTTGAATGTATACAGGATTCAGGGTTCCTATTGGGAGTATATACCTGAAGAATTTGGGGGAGAGAAGTCAAGGAAGATGATTAGCAAAGGGATTATTATGTTGCAATCAAGGACAATGTTTTCAAATTTTATAATTCAGAGGAGTAGAAGGGATATAATTTTTCACAATATAAAAGAGCAATGAACAGCAAATTTTAAAGTTTTTTAGTCTTTGTTATGCTTAAGGCTTTTGTGGGGATTATTTTTCAGTTTGCAGACAAAGAATGTGATTAAATGTTAAATTATTTTGTTTTCATCAAATGGTATACTATCAGAAGGAAACACTTATATTAAGGAAATAACCTTCCTTTCCCATATTAGAATGTCTCGCCTGATAAAATCTGATAAGTTTGGTAACCAAGTATTACAGGAAACAGTAAAGGGTTGGCCAGAAATCATAGCAAAAGTCAGTGAGATTGAACAATAACTGCAAGTTCAGTACTTGTTACAAAATGATGCTTGCTTCCTGATAGTTATAAAAACACAAGATCGTAGAGATTTTGATGGTCAGAAGTACATTGCTATAAGAACTTTGCAGGAGGTTTCCTCATTTAATATGAAAGTGTGTGTGTGATGCACTTAAAAATGCTTTTTTGTGGTAAAATATGTATAACCAAATTTACCATTCTAACTATTTTTAAGTGTACAGTTCAGTGGCATTAAGTATATTCACACTGTTGTGCAACGATTACTACCATCCATCTCCAGAACTTTTCTATCTTCTCAAACTGAAGTTCTCTACCCATTAAACAGCTCCTCATTCTCCCCTCCTCCCAGCCCTTGGCAATCACCATTCTACTTTTTGTCTCTGTGAATTGGACTATTTTAGGTACCTCATATAGGTGGAACCATATGATATTTGTCCTCTTGTGTGTGAGTTATTTCACTTAGCATGATGACTTCAGGGTTCCTCCATGTTGTAGATGTATCAGAATCTCATTCCTTTTTAAGACTGAGTAACATTCCATTGTATTTATATACCACATCATGTTTATGCTTTCATCTGTAAGTGGACATGTGGGTTGTTATTATCCTTTGGCTATTGTGAATAATGCTGCAATGAATATTAGTGTGCAAATGTCTGTTTGAGTTCCTACTTTGAAATCTTTTGAATATATACCCAAAAGTGCAGTTGCTGGGTCCTGTGGTAGTTATATGTTTAATGTTTTCAAGAACTGCTGTACTATTTTTACAGCAGCTGCACCATTTTACATTCCCACCAGCAGTGCATAAGGACTCCAGTCTCTCCATATCCTCACTAGCACTTGTTATTTTCTGTTTTAATAGGTATCGTATTGTGGTTTTGTGTAACCCACTCTTTATTTAACTAAATAAATTATACTATTTTAAAGTTGTTTCTGATTTCATAAACTTTCTACTTCAAAGCCTACCACGGTTCTCTAAGCCAGTCTTCGACTTCAGAACATCTGTTTGTGTTGTGCCTTGTGGTATTATGTATTCCCTTCCCCCAGTCTGGGACTGAGAATATGTGGAAAAGTGATATAGGAATTCCTTTCCCAAATTAAAAACTTGCTGTGCATGGTTTTTTCCCCCAATAAGGGACAATTTATTATAATTTTGTGACTATATATGATTTTCTTGGTCATTCCTATTTCTTATTTATAAAATGAGGGCACACTTACATTACTGACCTATAGAATCATTTTATATCAATAGCTAAAAGACTTAAAATTTAAAGAGCCTTAGAAATTTCTTACTTTCATATTTTCTTGACATTTTGTCAATTTTTAATATTAGTCTATGCAAGTATATTTAATGGTAGAGGACCAAAATCTATAATAATGCCACCGTTATTTTTTATTCCATTAATAGAGATATTATATAGGCTTGTCTGCCTATGTCATGATGAATTCTGCTGCAAAAATCCATCCCTACACTGCCTAAAGTTGTTATATTTGGGAACATTGTTTAAATTGCCACAATGCCATTTGTAATGTTTTAGCCCCTGTTTTAAAATGGAATTGTAGTGGAGGGATTTCACACACCTTAAATTACATTCAGGACAGAAGAAATGATATGTTTAAAACACATTGTCAGGAGAAAGCATCACATATTTGAAGAACACAAGTAGTTTGGTATATGCAGGGCAGAAGTGCATGCATGGAATTATGGGATAATGGCAACAGGGATAGAAGCCAAATTATGCTGAAAATTTGTGCTATTTTTTAATCATAGAGGAAATGGAGAGGCACCAAAGGATAAGAAGAATGGTATACTGTAATTTGCATTTTGGAAAAAACTGTGGTGGTGGTAGTATAGAGGATAAATTTGGGACAGTGGGAGAAAAATTAGTTAGATGATGATTGTAATAGCCTAGGAGAGAAAAGTTGGGGGCAGTACCAATGTCAAGAAATATTTGAGAGATGATAAGCGTATGTGGGCAGGATAATTAGTTAGCTTTTGTGACACGTACCAAATGAGAGAAAGGGAAGCAGGGATAGATGTATTTGGGATGTATACAACTAGATTTACCATTTAGCAAAATGGGGAATATAGGAAGAAGGAACAGATTTTGGGGGTGGAAGGATGCCAAGTTTATATTTTAATTTGTTGAGTTTATCATCTAGGTAAACAGCATTATTAGGCAGTTAGGAATATAAGTCTAAAACTCAGGAAAGATTATATATTTAATAACCATCCACCTATATAGGAATTGAATGCCACAGACACAGACAGGATCCTTCAGGAAAATTGGAGATCAAAGGGCAAGAAATAGACAAAGTAAGGAACATTGGCTTTGCTGAGGAAGAGAAGTGAGCTAAAGCTAGAGAGAAGGAGCAACTGTAGAAAGGAATGAGAAGGGGGAGCTGGAAAGATATGAGAAAATATTGGAGACGGGGTTATCAAAGGAAAAACAGAGAAGTGTAGATCTTTCAGGGGAAGAGTGTCCATAGATTAAGCAGAATAAGGATTAAAAAGTGCCAGTTTGATTTAGCATTTATTAGTGGTATAGTAAAAGCAGTGTTTGAGGAACATTAGACATAGACGCAAGATTGAAGTAGAATTGAGGTATTTAGAAGTAAAGGGCCATGTTTGTAACTTAATCTCAAATGGTCCAGAAAAAAAAACCCTATTATTAAAATGTTAATAATAGCTGAATCTGGAGAAAGGATATAATATACTGCTTTTTTTCCATTAATAGAGATATTATATAGGCTTGTCTGCCTATGTCATGATGAATTCTGCTGCAAAAATCCATCCCTAAACTGCCTAAAGCCATTATATTTGGGAACATTGTTTAAATTGCCACAATGCCATTTGGAATGTTTTAGCCCCCTTTTTAAAATGGAATTGTAGCGGAGGGATTTCACACGCCTTAAATTACATTCGAGACAGAAGAAATGATTTCTTCTTACAAAAATGATTTCTTCTTATAAAAAGTATGTTTTATACTTTTTAAATCTTTCAATTTTTCTGAATTTTGAAAATTTATTTCCAAGTAAAAAGTTAAAAGATTACAGTAGACTAATGGTTGCACAGCAGTGTGAATGTACTTAATGCCACTCAACTGTACACTTAAAAATAGTTAGAATAATAAATTTTGTTATGTATATTTTACCACAATAAAAAACCCTTGAAGTGCATTATGTACTTTTTCATATTAACTGAGGACACCTATTGCAAAGTTCTTAGAGCAATGTGCTTTTGACCATGAAAATCTCTAAGACTTTATGTTTTTATAGCAGGAAGCAAGAGAAGTAAAGAAATGAATTTTTGTCTGTCTTTCCAAACATTTGCTGTGAGTAGCATACCTAGAGGAGAAAATGAAACTAAATGCTTAGTTTGCATTTTGTTTTGTTTGTTTTCAAGTGGACATGCTTGGTATTTATATTGCAGAAGATAAGGAACTAATGATGTACAGAGGGAGAGAAAGGCATGAAGAATAGAACAGAACAGTAATTGATGGAGTAAGACCCTTTAGGCAGACTGAGAAGGAAACAAGGTAAACACAGGATTTGAATGAAAAGGATGGCAGCTTTTCTGTGATGAAGGAGAGAAAGATGAGAGCAGATACCGATTAGTGCGTATTTGTGTTAGGTAGAACAGTTGAAGTGTTTATATCTAATGGACTTTCTTTTTTCTATGAGGTACGGTTATCTACTGAGGTAAGTACATAGTAGGTTAGGATATTTATAGATCATATGTAACAGATCACAAAAGAATTATTAGGTCTTTCAAGAACTTTTGCCATTTGCTTCCGGAGTCTGCAATACTTGGCTTAATCGCAGTTGATCCTAGAAGTCAGGATTAGTTAATGCTGAGAGTCATGATCTGGGACATAACAAATAGGAGTGAAAGAAGTTAATCAGTGGTTTAAAAATCTGTTAAGTCCCTTATTTCTTCTTGTACAAATAGTCTGTACCTCCACTTTCTTAAGTGAAATATACTGTCCTTAATGTTGTTACATCCTAGAATTAAGTCAATAAAAAATTTTGTCAGAAGTGTTTGTACATATACATAAGTTTTCTCTAAGATGTTTTTGGCAAACTACCAAGTTTGTTCATTTAAGATAAATACATTAGAAAGTATATTTAGAGAAGTACTTTTGTCAGCCAATTTTTTTTCTATGCATTTTAAACATTTTTTCTCTAAGAATTTCACAAACTGGTAACACATAATCTCTTCTCTTGCTGTGGCCTACCCAGGACCACCAAATGGCTACCTATGTACTTTTTTAAAACTAAACTTCTGGGATTGAAATTTACTTTGTAGCAAAATAGCAATATTTGCTTTTCCTTTAAATTATAATCCAAGTGCAAAAAGCATTTATTGACTCCTGCTTTATTATTTTGTAAAATCCCCAAATTTAGGTTTCAGATAGTATAGATTATTACTACATATTAAAGTATCTCTCTACTCCTTTCAGTATTTAGTAAATTTATCCATAAATATTTATCTAGTTAAAGTTTTCTGATTTTTCTAAAATATTCAAATTTATTTCAAATGTATTTTTATTGTAAATTCAGTCATTGATTTGATTATTGCTGTTGAATGTTTAGGGTTTGTAAATATATATATATGTGTCTATTTTAAACATTGGTCTTTTTTTTTTAGATGAAATATATATTTTGATTTCTTGAATACTCTGCTTTGGGTTTTTTTGTATACAGAATCAAAATGGGCATTATTAAAGTTTCTTGCCTTGATACTGAGGTTTTTTTTTTTTTTCTGTGTCAAAGCATTAAAATTGGACTTAGATTTGTGAATAACCTGGAGCCAAAATTCCTCACAAAGACACATGGATGTCTATGTCAGCAGAAGAGAAAAATAACATATCTATTTTTAAGTTAGTTGGAATTCTGAAGTCAAACCACTTGGTTGAATGCCTGCCACAGTGATATTAAAATTTCAAACATGCTCATAAAACCTATGCTGCCTCCTGCTGCCCATTGTGTGAATAATTTATAAAAGTAAAGAATTACTTAAGAACTAAATATTTACTTGTTTCTTGTTTGTGAATATTAAACTTGAAATTATGAATTGGCGAATAAATTATGAATTGGCTAATAATATGAAGTTAAAAATCACACTGGGTAGCAAATTACATTTCAACTTAAAAATTAAGCTGTGAACATTGACAAATTATTGAAGTTCTTTTTGACATCTTATTTCTTGTCACATCTTTTTTTAATCATAAAATAGCTGTTGAAAAGATTGGCAAAGTTTTCGAGCCTCAGGCAGTGTGTCAGGCTTACCCACAGTGATTTTCTTAAACATGAAAAATAATATATTCCTTCTAGAGAGACTCTGGGATAAATTTTACTGCTTTTTAAAAGTGTTATGAGTATAGCACTTATAGACTTGAGATAAGTGGGAGGGAAAGATAAGATTTGTCTCAATTCATACTTAACTTGTCTTGCACCACTGAGTTGGGAACATGATGGGCAGGGTGGAGGTGACTTAAAAGAAGTAAAACTGTGTTTTTGAGGCAATTGTTTATTCTGCAGACCTTCATTTGAATGTCTTTTGTGTGCTAGATACTGTGTTAACTTCTGGGGAAATTTTTTTTTTAAAGGCACGTATATAATCAGAGCGCTTACTGCAATTTAGTGGAAGTAAACGTGTTATATCTTAAATGAATGCCAGATTTATAGTTCCTCTCATTCTGCCATCTTAAGTTTTTATTATTTACTATATGGAGCGATGTTGGCATAGAGGGTATTAAATTCTCATGTATATTACATGTCTCTTTCTTGGAAATTGCTTCCAAGATTTAACTTGCAGAGCCTGATCATAATCAAATATAGATTATTTTTCCCCTATAGGGCAATACCTAAAAAATATCTAAGATAAAGAACACTTATTGTTTAAAAAATAAAATCACTGCTTTAATAACTTTGTTTTCTTTGCAGTCTTCATAGATTTGGTGTGCAGTAAAGTAGAAGCAAGAGAATGAGAGGAAAATGAGATAAATGAACATGATGAAAATGTCAACTAAAAATACGGGAGAATGCAGAAAAACTTACTAGAAATGTTACAGAAGTGTAGACGATTAATTGACAGTTCATGCTAATGCCATATATTTTGCTATCTTCTATGGGCATCAGCATGTTATTTGATGTTCACACTAGTGGCCTAGTTTCATCAGAAGGAGATTTAGTATAATGACTTTGTATGTTAATGGCATAGTGCAGTGGCATGAGCACTAGCTTTGGAGTGAACCCTGGATTGGTTTAAATGCTCCTACTTACCAGATATATAGAATATTGATTAGGTCACTTAACTTCCCTGAGCCTAAGTTTCCTCAAGTGTAAAAAGGGGAATTGTTTCACAGAACAGTTGTGACTGATGTTTTAAAAGACAACTATTACCAACTAGAACAGTAGTTGTCAAACTTTTGGGCCTCAGATATCTTTATAATCTTAGAAAAGGATTTATGACCTAAAAGAGCTTTTGTTATGGTTATGTCTTATATAGGTTATGTCTTATGTAGGTTATGTCTATCAACATTTGCTAGATTAGGCACTAAAACTGAAACTTTCAAAATATTTATTCATTTAAAGAAATAAACCCAGTACATGCTAACACAAATAACATTTTTAAATGAAAATTAACTATTGAAAACAAAAATTTAGTGAGATGAATGGCATTGTTTTATGCTTTCAAATCTCAGTTAATGCCTGGCTTCATGTAAGATGGCTGGATTCTTGTTTTTGCATCAGACTGTTGTGATGTTTTCATGTATGAAGAAAGCCCATTTACACACAGATAATACAGTTGGAAATAGGAATATTTTAATAGCTTTTCCTAAAAATTGTGGATATTCTTCTTTGACACTTCACCAAGTAGTAGTTTCTTTAATGCAGTGTGAAATCTGAAACCATAGTATTTAACTTTTCGTCCTCCATTACATTAAAATACATCAGTCTGTCTTGCACTTTGAATGGATACTTTACTCATGCATGATTTTGTAACATCCACGTATGGTCATTTAAAAAATACTGGTTTGCAGCCGGGCATGGTGGCTGACTCCTGTAATCCCAGCACTTTGGGAGGCCGATGCTGGCGGATCACCTGAGGTTTGGAGTTCGAGACCAGCCTGACCAATATGAAGAAACCCCGTCTCTACTAAAAATATAAAAAATTAGCCAGGCGTGGTGGCGCATGCCTGAAATCCCAG
Organism: Gorilla gorilla gorilla; assembly: GCF_029281585.2. Lineage (NCBI taxonomy): Eukaryota > Metazoa > Chordata > Mammalia > Primates > Hominidae > Gorilla > Gorilla gorilla. The sequence goes on from NC_073227.2 coordinate 139,445,878, forward strand.
CTACTCAGGAGGCTGAGGCAGGACAATTGCTTGAGCCTGGGAGGCGGAGGTTGCAGTGAGCCGAGATCGCGCCATTGCACTACAGCCTGGGCAACAAGAGCGAAACTCTGTCTCAAAAAAAAAAAAAAAAAAAAAAAACCGGTTTGCTGAGTTATGCAGGGCTTCCAAGTGTTGATACATTTCACTAATATCTTTCTAAAAACTATTTTTGTTACTATCACCATAGATACTAGCAGAAAGTCTTTATAAGTATTGGGAAGTTGCAAAACTCGTGGTGGATACAAGTTTTCTTCAAACAGCTGTCATGCTTAGTATTACCACAGCAAAAGTGCTTTATGCATATTTCCCATTTCCTCATATAGAATAATAAAAAGATGTGCAAATGAAGTAATTTAATAAAATAATTGTTACTGTTTCATCAAGCATTCTTTAAGTAAAACTGGCTTAAAAAACACAAGTATATGGCAATGAAGAATACAATTAGTACAGTTTAGTGTTACTGCCTTGAATTATGCTAACAGTTTTATCCATTATTGTTTTTGCGCCATCAGTGTAAATGGCAACACAGTCAAAAAGCAAAGTAACATCTTAATATTATCATGAAAATAGTTTGACTTCATAGACCCTCTGAAAGGGTCTCGGAGACCTCCAGGGGTCCAAGGCCACACTTCGAGAATTGCTGAACAAGCATAATCTTAAGACTTGGTACATATTGGGTATTCCATAAACTGTAGCTATCATTATTGTGGTGGTACATGACTAAAATAATTTTATACAGTTTTCTACTTCTCATTTCTACGATAAGTGGGTGATGATGTTCACAAAGTAATTAAAGATACTTTTGTGCTTTGTTGATACATTGGTGGTTGTGACTTTTCTATCAGTATATTGGTGCCCCAGGACCCTTGTGCCTTAGTAAAGGAAAAAGCTCCCTGTAGACCTTCAGGTTCTCAGATATAAAGCACTTGTTCTCCCATAAGGGGGAATCAAAAACTGAGATGGTGTTAGGTAAACTCCTGTACAAATCCAAATGTCTTAGTTCCCTTTTCTTCATCTCTGCCTTTTAAAATAATTTTTAGTTTTCAGGGTTTTGTTTGTTCAGTTGGGCCTACTTTATCTGTAGTCTGGACATTAATTTCATTTAATTATATTAAAGATTAGAGGGCAATAGTCATTTTTATTAGAGCTGTTTTAGTTAAGGTCATGTTTTGTAGAGAGAAATCCAAATGTAGATAATGTTTTACTCTGAACATTAATATTGTTAAAGGCTCTCCAGTGAATTCTCCTAGAATCGTTGTTCAGAGGGAAATAGACCTGCTGTATTTTATGTGGTACCATATTGACCTTTAGGCTCTAATCAATAGCTAGCTGTAATTAGAGAGAGAGAGAAAAAATGATTAATTTGGTATCTGAGATCTCATGTAGCAGGCTTGGAAGACACTTGGAAGTAACAAAAGTCACATTGTAAATTAGTATAACTTTTTTCATAAGACTTCATTAAAATTAAATTAAAAAACTATTTGGTGCCTATTAAATGTCAGAACCAGGAGAGAAGTTAAGTATCAATTATTAGGAAGCATTATGGCATCATGGTTAAGAGCACGGACTTTTGAGTCATAAAGATCTAATTCTGTAGTATATCGATATATATACTTAACCTTTCTAAGCCACTGTTTTCTCATCTGTAACGTCAAGTTGATAGTCATTTCTTTATAAGGTTATTGTAAAGATTAAATGAAATATCCACTTCTCACAACTTGAGTAAGCAGTCAATAAATGGTAGCTAATTAGTAGTGGTATATTTTATATGCTATCATAATAACCCCCTACCAATTTTAATTCAGTTTAAATTCCTAATATTCCCATGAGGTAGGTAAAATGGATTATCATTATCCCATTATATAAGTGAGGGAACTGAGATTTTAAGAGGTTAAGAGGCTTGTTTACCTACCCATAATTAGTGAGTCCAAACTTCAACTCAAGCCAGCGATCTTCAAATGCAGGGTTTTTTCACTGTTAACACTTGGTCAGTAAAGATCTTGTCTTAAGTAACAGGGAAAACACATACACAGATCTGCATGACCCAGCAGGAACAGCACTATTCCATCATGGATGACACCCTCAAGTGATAATAAACTGAAGAAATTTTGCATAAAGCATTCAAAAAAGAACTGTTATTTTGAGTTGGGTCTTAAAGAATTCATTTTTTTAAATTGGAAGAGATTACCTGTTTATAGAAAGCTTTATGTAAATATAGAAAAGTATAAATGAAATAAATTCTGTAACATAATATAAATAATTTTGTTTTCCTCATCTCTTCTCCCCACCCCACCCAACCCTAGGCTTTAGAAAAGAACTCAGGAATTTGGAAGCAGGCTATAAATCTCACGAATTCCACCCAGAATCACATTTACAAATAAAAAATCATTTGATAAAAAGGTAACCATATTTTTTTCCCTAAATACATGTATTATAGGCACGTTGTTTATCAGAAGGGCATAAATACATATTATTACTTTGAAAGCAATGGGTCTACAGTATTAAGATGCCTTTCTTATTGGGAATCATTAATAGAATGTGGATCTAAGGATAGAGAGCTTACAAAGTACCAGGTACAGTATCTGATTGTCTGTTTCAATCCTCACAGCACTCTTATGAGGTAGGTGATATTTTACAAGAGAAAATTTGAAGCTTAGGTTAAGTAATGTGACCAAAACAATCAAGCTGAGATTTGATTATAGCTCCATCTACCTAGCAAATCCTCAACTCTCTTTAACCATTGCATTCTAATTCAATTCCACATAATTCATATGAGAAAAATAATTTGCAATATGGCATCATTTACCCTCACCTTAGAAAATAACTATTACCTAAAGATAATCTTGATTACATTATTTTAAACTAGTATACAGCCAGGTGTGATGTGGTGGTACATGTCTGTAATCCTAGCTACTGAGGAGGCTGAGGCAGCAGGATCACTTGAGGCCAGTTTAAAGCCAGCCTAGGCAACATAGCAAGACCCTCAAATATAAGATAAATATATTTCCAAAATATAATAAAGTAATTAATATACTATACTGCTACATATCAAAATTTAAGTACTTCTACCTCTATTGCCTTTAAAGTTTGGAATGTTGGTGGGGAGATGTTTTAGAGTACTGTTTGACTGTTAACACTTTCCTCAAGTTCTATATATTGTTACAAATAAATGTAATTTTAGTGTTTTGAGTTGAAGTGAGTTTTTAAAATTATATTTCTAATTATTAGAAATGGGATTCTGGTAATGATGGGTGTTTCTGGTAAACACTCACATATTCTGACATAAAGAGTTTGGATTTGGAGAGAGTTGAAAATGTTAATGGTTGCAAATATCTTTCCATTTTTGTGGTTTTGTTGTAAAAATAATATAAACTGTATTTTGGGAAAATCAAACTACAAAACAAATGTTTATTTTCCCCTAGTTTCATATATTTGCATAGGGTGTTCTAGCTTTGTTTTTATTTTCATATTTCAGATCACATGTACATGAAGACAATGGAAAGTTATTTCCTTCATCCAGTCTACAAATACCCAAGGACCATAATGCAAGAGAACATATCCACCAGTCAGATGAACAGAAACTTGAAAAACCAAATGAATGCAAATTTTCTGAGTGGCTTAATATAGAAAATTCTGAGAGAACAGGTTTGCCTTTTCACGTTGATAACTCTGCTTCTGGGAAGAGAGTGAACAGTAATGAACCATCTTCATTATGGTCTTCACACCTAAGAACTGTTGGGTTAAAGCCAGAAACTGCTCTTCTCATCCAGCAGCAAAATATCATGGATCAATGTTACTTTGAGAACTCTCTATCCACAGAATGTATAATTCAGTCAGCCAGCAGATCTGATGGGTGTCAGATGCCAAAACTTTTTTGCCAGAATCTACCACCCCCTTTGCCACCAAAGAAATATGCTATAAACAGTGTGCCACAGTCAGAGAAAAGTGAATCTACACCTGATGTCAAACTTACAGAGGTGTTTAAAGCTACCTCTCATCTTCCGAAGCACAGTTTAAGTACAGCTTCAGAACCAAGTTTAGAAGTGAGTACACATATGAATGATGAAAGACATAAAGAAACATTTCAAGTGAGAGAATGTTTTGGCAACACACCAAACTGTCCATCCAGCTCCTCAACTAACGATTTTCAGGCAAACTCAGGTGCCATTGATGCATTTTGCCAACCAGAACTAGACTCTATTTCTACCTGTCCAAATGAGACAGTTTCATTAACTACCTATTTTTCAGTTGATAGCTGCATGACGGATACATATAGATTGAAATACCATCAGAGGCCCAAGCTCACTTTTCCAGAGAGCAGTGGCTTTTGTAATAATTCACTATCTTAGAGTGAAAAAGGACTAGACCTGTGTTACATAATAATCTTGGTTCAAGCTGCCCTTCTGAACAAAGATATAAACCTAGCATACGTTGTAATAGATAACTGGTAAAATTGACCAACTTTTACTTCTCAGAGGCCATTTAAATATAATAGGAACCTACTGACCAAACCTAGTGATACATAAAATTAAAGCCTGTGGCATCTTTAAAGTTGTTAATCACTATACATACGTATGTGTATATGTGTATACACATATATAATTTTATGATCAATATCTTAGATATTTTAGAAATTCCCTTTGAATAGTCTTGGCGTGCCGTGAAAAATAGAAAATCAGGGAGATATAATAATTCATTTGTCATATGCTACAGTTGAATAAAAATTAAATTTGTCCCCCTATTTTGTGGCCAGTAGACTGGGAAGTATTAAACTAACCAGTACTCATGTATGGAGATTATAAACTATGCTAATTGAAAAGTACCAGGTGATACATAGCCTGGTACTTTTTTGTCAAAGAATTGCTTTATGAAGAAGCACTTTCTAATGGGTAACCAGAAAAGGGCTTCACCCATTTGTTTTTGACTTCTATGATAGTCACTGCATATGATCCCTTTAAGTGTCTTAAAAAAAATGACTTATGAATTTGATAGCGTTTGGGGAAAAAAAGCCTTATATGATTAACAATTTGTAAGTTTTCAAGATCAGATGGAATTTAATTTTGCTCCTAGAATTTTTGTCTTCAGAATATCTAGTTAAGATAAATTAGGCCTTTGACTATTATAGGTATTCATAAATGCTACTTTAGCCATGTAAGTTAAAAAGTTAAAATACTTAAACTTTAGTGTATTTATTTATCTCATTACTTTTTTTCTAATTTTATATGAAATGTGAAAGGTCTTTATTTTGGTTTGGTTTACTTTGGGCTGCTAACCACCAGTGTTAGGAATTAATGTAGGGCCCCCTCTTATTGGGAATGTCACTGTAATTGCCTACAGTTTCTTTGCTGTATTACCTGCTTATAGGTTGTCAATCCATTTTATCTGAATTTGAAAATCTATCTAGGTTTCCAGATTAAATTTCTACCTTTCATATAGAGAGTTTAATTTTAATAAAATGTTTAATTAGAGCATCCTTCCCTTTTATTCTACTTTGAACAAATAGTAATTTTACCCCAACTACTTTTCATGAAGAGTGCTTTGAAAATTAAAGGAATTTTTATTATTATGGTAACCTTATGAGTAAAAATAAGTTACTTTAATTGCTTTATTTCGTTAGTTGTCATTTTATTTTGTACTATGCTGGTAAACTAATTGTGGTTTAGAATAGTTTTATGTTCACTCCTGATAACAGAAACAGAACTAAAGTTTTCCTTACATTCCTAAATGGATAAACCTCATAAATATATTCAATAAACTAGTAAATGTAGCCACTTGACTGATTGCGTAAATTGTGTTAAAACATTCTAAAATGTTGTAAATAATTTAATGTGAATAGTTAGATAAACAGAAAATAATTGCTTATAAAAGTCTAACTTCACCCAGTTACCAAGTCTTGGCCAAATTTTATCTTCTGCCTATAGTTTTTACTAGCCTTTTTAAACTATAATAGTGAGTGATCATTACTTTATATTCTCGTAAGTTAGAAATACTTGAATGCCAAATTAATTTTATCTTTTAAGAAAGCTTATTTTTAACATAATTTTTTAGTATGGAGGGTTTGTAAATAATGTAAAGTTTGTAAACCTGTATTTAAAATACCAAAGTTTTTACTTCTTTTATAACATTGTAAGATACTAGAAAAATGGGCTTCAAGTTTTTTAATAGCTTTCACAAAGTTTGTGTAGTTTTTTTTTTTCTATTTGGTTAAGATGTGAGTTGGAAATGTATTATTTGAAACATTTAATTTTTGTATTTAACAGCAGTCTCAGACATTTGTCTTTTCAACTCAGTTGAGTTGTAGACATCAAATAGAAATGTCCAGTTTTGCCTCTTTTAAGTACTGTCCAGTTGAAACCTCCTGACTCATGTGCTACTACACAAACAAGAAAATGACCATTTATTTTTATGTTGATTCAACAGTCCAAATACAGATTGATACATATATACTAATCATTTTATTTCATGTAAAAGTTTTACATCTAGGGTGCCTATTTATTTTTATAGATGCTTTCATCCAGTTATAAGCTTATTATAACTCTGTAAATATTTCAGCCAACAGTTGTAATGTTTAAAATACTTACCTTCAGAATGTTATATTTTCATGTGAAATCAATTTTTTCTAATTCAAAAAAATTTTAAGATAAACTGATTTTTAAGTTTATATGATTGGACTTCTCTTTGCATTCATGAACTGTGTGTCACCCTCCCACCAACATGGATTATTATGGGACATGTTAAGTCACGGGTACTTGGAATTTCACTGATCATAAACTGTTATCACAGGAGATCCTAGGAGTTAAACTCCAGCAAGGTCTAAAGCACAGCTCCTTAGAAAAGGAGTTGGCAAACTTTCTATAAACATAGAAAATAATTTAGGCTTTGTGGACCATAATATTTCTGTAATAACTACTCAACTCTGCCTTTGTAATGTGAAAGCAGCCATAAACAATATGTAAATGAATGAGCATGGCTGTTTTCCAGTAAAACTTTGTCAACATAGAAATCCAGATTGCATATAACTTTCATGTCATGAAAGTTTTTTTTTTTTTCCCCATTTTAAAATGTAAAAAATATTCTTAGCTCACAGGCTGAAGTCTCCAAATGTACTCCCATGCCACTTACGGACTGAGTATTTGCAGCTCTTTACATCCTAAAACGTTCAGGTTAAGCTCCCTAAAAACTATCCCTTGCAACTGCTAATAAGCCAGTTCATTTCAAAAGGAACTACTAAAACAATCATTTCACTTTATATAAAATGGTGTGAAATTTACAAAAGAATTTATCAGAGTAAAGTCACATTGATTTTCTTTTGATGTCTTTTTTGTTTTGTTATCTTAGCAAGTTTGCAACTTTTCTTGGAGTTCCATTTATCCACTTCTTAAAAGCCTTCAAACTGAGGGCAATGTAAGCAGTCACTATACTTGCTATGGCACAGTTTAATGGTAGGTACAATTTCTTACCTATAGGAAAGATTCAGCCTTCATACTGCCACCATTTTGAAAATGCCAATTACAGTCACGTCATATTACTAAGTCAGGGTTCGCCATAGAAAGAGAATCAACAGGATATATATAGAAATAAATTTATTATGAGGGATTGGCTCTCATGATTATGGAGGCTGAGAAGTCCCACAATCTGCTTTCTGCAGACAGTAAGCCCAGGAAAGCCAATGGTGTAGTTCCAGTCCAAACCCAAAGGTCTGAGAACCAGGGGCCCTGGTACATGTCTGAAAGCCAGAGAATCAGGAGAACCAATGTCCAAGGATAGAACATGGATGTCCCTGTTCAAGCAGAGAGAAGACAGAATTTGCCCTTCCTCTGCCTTTTTATTCCAGCCAGGCCCTCAAGGGGTTGGATGATGCCCACCCGCAGTGGAGTGGGTGGCTCTTTTTTATTCAGTCTACTGATTCAAATGCTAATCTCTTCTGGAAACACCCTCATGGACAAACCCAGAAATCTGGGCATCTCCTAGCATAATCAAGATGACATATAAAATTAACCTTCACACCAAGATCTCTCCATCTTCACCATACTAGAAATTTTCAGAATATTTGGTAATTGTGGTAGTAGGCTGATTTTAGGCTCAAAAAGGCAGTATGGATTATGATTGGAAGTCTGTGTGTGACCTAACAGTAAACTATGTGAGAACTGTTAATCACCTCACAATCACACCACCAGGTAATTTGTTAGAATAAAATCAAACTCAGCTATATAAATAAACATGTATTAGATGAAACCATTAGCAAGCAGTGCAGAAACAGTTCACACAGTTGATTTGGTAAACTCAGTGAAATCCCAGTTCTGTGTTCCTACAGATGTTTCAACCATACCTTCCATAGATGGTTCTCTTTAGGTTGATGTGACAACACCTTAAAAGCATAATTGCTAACTTTATAGTCAGCAATTATATTCCAGACTTGACTAACCCTAAGAACGATTTTGAAAGGTAGGAAGATATACAGAGAGTTTACCAGATCTTATGCCCTGTTTAAAAGGCGGGGGGAGTATCCCCAAAATATTTAAGACAATTCATATATGCTGAATGCAACTAATTTAAACAAAAGACCACTTCTACCATTCCTCATGTAAAGCCTTTAGGGCTAACAGGAATATTTTCTTTTTGAGACAGGGTCTCTGTTGCCCACGTTAGAGTGCAGTGGCCCCATCTTGGCTCATTGCAACCTCCACCTCCCGGATTCAAGCAATTCTCGTGCCTCAGCCTCCCAAATAGCTGGGACTACAGGTGCATGCCAACATGCCCAGCTAAATTTTTTGTATTTTTTAATAGAGATAGGGTTTCACCAGGTTGGCCAGGCTGGTGTCACAACTCTTGACCTCAAGTGATCTACCACCCTTGGCCTCCCAAAGTGCTGGGATTATAGGCGTGAGCCACTGTGCCCGGCCAACAGTAATATTTTTTATTAGCTACTACAGCTTAGAGTAGCTGCTATGGGAGTGTGGCCTTTTTGATTAAATACTAGCTGATCAACCCTAGAATATAAATTCTTGTTTTATAACATTTAGATTTAAATAACAATAAGAATGTAAGCTCCATGAAGGCAAGAATGCCTTTTTGTTTTGTTCACTGCTGTGTCTAAAATAATGCCTGGCTCAAATATTTGTTGAATGAGTAAATATGCTGACTTTGCTGAAGTATTTAAGCAAGTTACAGATATTATACAAATAAATGTTTTGGGCACAAGCACACTTAATGAAACAGTAAAACAAAAAATAGGTTTGAAACACATAATCCTTCGTTATAGGAGGCTCAAGAGTTTAAAAGGAAAAAAGGGGGAAGATACCCAGGTAAGAGGGCATGCATGCTAGCTTTCCAATACTTTGATATTACCTGCTTTTTCTAAGACTGTATCAACCTGTCGCCCACCCATAACCTATCTTTTCATAACAGAGTCCAACTAAACCTAAAAATTAAAACTGGAACCTAGCAGCTTCTATGCAATCTAAGAATACTTTGTTCCCTCTCTCAAAATCTTTCCCTGCTTTTGAATAATTGACTTTTGAATTCATAAAAACCTTCCCTTATTAATCATCCTATTACTTGCATCATAGTAAACCCTGATCAACTCTTAAAACATTAAAAGACATTACTATATTTCTTAATGAATACACAAGACCTTTAAGTACAAATGCTTTTATATTCAGCCCCTGTAAAGCCATCAGATGTTTGAAAGTTTTTAAACACGAACCAAAGGGTTTAATTTTAAGAACTTAGCTAGGAATGGGTGAAATCCTACCCATTTAATAGAGTTCTGCAAATTAGTAACAAAGTGTAAAATGAAAGGAAGGGTCCCTTGGAGATGTGAAATTCTTCTATTGAAAGTCCTGTCTTCTTTATTCAAGAAGTTTGTAGCCATTTTCAGAATTCACTCAAGAACCAACTTCTTAATTTAGATATCAGCGAACAAGTCTGTAAAAAGCAAGTACTTGTCAGCAATATGTGCTTTATCTTCCCAGTTTTTAACACTTTATGCCTATTTACATATTGATAAAAATAAAAGCCTAGAACATTTCTTGTAAGGCCTCTATTTTCTATCCAGAGCTGAAAATTCAGGTCATAAAAACAAACACACACACACAAAACCCACTGTATTTGAGATTATCAGTCTCTACCAAAACAGGGAGGGAGAGTAAAACTCTCTCTTTACAAATGGCTTGACAGAGAATTTTATAAAAATCCCTATCCCTTTTGCCATCCTCCCATTAATCCCTCTCGCTCCCCTGCCACCCCTTTTTTTGAGACAGGGTTTTGCTTTGTCTCCCAGACTGGAGTATAGTGGCACGTTCACAGCTCACTGAAGCCTCAACCTCCCCAGCTCAAGCAATCCTCCTATTTCAGCTTCCCATGTAGCTGGGACTACAGGCGTGAGCCACTGTGCCTGGCCCTCTCTGTCTTCTCTAACTTACTACACCATCCAAGAAATCAGACAGTGAGGCTTAAGACACCCAAATCTTGGTGAAAATATAGGATGGGGGTTGGGGGTGTAGAAGAAGTGACTGCTTATCAAGAAGTGAGAATTTCAGAAGTAACTCATAGGCATGGTGACTAAGAGGAGTTAACAGTGAGTGAACAATCAACTCCAAAGTCCAGGAGAGCTGTCTAGATGGGCTACACTGCTCTTCTCCCATAGGAGCCCTGTTTCATCTCACTGCTTCTCCTTAGCTTGTCTCTTACCACCATCTCCATTTGGTGTCTGCTTCCTCCTGCCCTATTCTCTTAAGTTCCCTTCCTTTACCCTCTGCCAGAATTGTCTTTTCAGAGCGAGTGGCGATGAAAATGGAGAGCATGGGTTTTACAAGTAAACTCTACAGAATTTTGTGACTTGGTGTTTTAGGATATGTGGATGTGGGTAAGAAAAGGGCAAAGTGTCTCAGGTTTCTGGGAGGTAACGGTGGATAAAGTTGGCGTTTACTGAAATGGTAACGCTGCAAGGCAAGTAAATTTGGGTAAGAAGCTGTTAAGAGTTCAGTTTTGGACATGTAGTTTGAGACAGCTGCGTGGTCTGCTCATGGTTAAACAGCTGTATAGTAAAAATAGCTTTCGTTGAGCACTTACTACTGCCAGGCAACATGCAAATCACTACGATCTCAATCTTCACTACACCCCTATGACCTGGGTTACTAATGGTCCCAAATGGCAGATGAAAAAATAAAGCTCCAAAAAGCGAAATAACTTCTCCGGTCGCTTCATGGTGCTGCAGGAACTCAAGCCTAGCTGATTTCATTCCAAATCATGAGAAAATATGACGCCAAGTTTTCTCCACACTTCTTTGGAGACTCCCACGGACGTGCTAAAGAAGGACATTTTACTCCTAGTCCTTCTCCCCCACCCACCCGACTGCGCCACTCACCAGCTGTGTGATCTTGGACATATATAAACTCTCTGGAATTCAGTCCCCTCCCCGCCCAAAAGGGAGCAAATGATCTCTAAGCTCCTTACCACCCCAATTTTGCATTCGAAGATACTCACCATGGCAAAAAATACACAAAGAGAAACACCACCACATCGAAAAGGATGAAAAGCCAGAGGTCCAACCAGTAGGAGTGTTTGGGAAGCCCATTTGCCCCAGACTGAGGCCTCACATCGAGGTTCTGCCTCCCTCCCTCGCTAAAGCCTCGCCGCTCCCGGAGACCATCTCGACCATCAACACCCGGTGCGTCCACCTCCATCTCGCTCCTGCAGCTTCGTAACAACCTTAGAAACCGAAAATGCTTAAGTTCCCGGACTTTGGTGTTCGCCGCACCGGAAACTGAGCGGAGTCCGGCCGCCTGCGCAGTCCGCCGCGCCCCGGGTTCCGGAATGCACTGTGAACCTACTCTCCCCAGCGCGCAGGCGCCTGGCTCGGCTTTCCGCTGCCTCCGTGACCGCTGGCATGAAGCGCGGCCTCCGCCTTGACACTAAGTCAATGGGCCCGCCTACTTCTGCCTCGCGGCGTCCCAGGCAGATAGCTGGTTATTCAGGTTTCGTTGGAAGAAATACGCTCTCGTCCCCCTGAAAGGCCCAGTCCAGTCAGGTGATGGACTCCTCCCTGAAACTGCACAAGGTCACCTCTCCTATCCCCGTATTCCGTTTGGATCCTTATGCCAACGTGTTAGGAAGGCCCCCTCTGGTGGGTTTTGTACTGTCTCTAGCATTTGACACTTAATATTTAAACACCACCAATAAGGTGGACGTCCTACTCACGGGACTGAGTTTCCGAACGGGCCAGAGAGCAGCACGTGAGCATTTTGCAGGTACTTCAAGGGAGTGGGTTTAAGAATAACCTGGCCGCGCCCCCCTGTAATCCCAGCACTTTGAGAGGCCGAGGCGGGCGGATCACCTGAGGTAAGGAGTTCGAGACCAGCCTGGCCAACATACTGAAATCCCGTCTCTACTAAAAAAAAAAAAAAAAATTCCAAAAATTAGCCGGGCGTGGTGGCAGGCGCCTGTAATCCCAGTTACTCGGGAGGCTGAGGCAGGAGAATCGCTTGAACCCGGGAGGCGGAGGTTGCAGTGAGATGAGATCGTGCCACTATTGCACTCCAGCCTGGGCAACAGAGCGAGACTCCATCTGGGGGAAAATGGGGGTGGGAAGAATAACCCAAAGGTTATTTGACTTTGAGTGTGAGCCTCAGCAAGAATAGAATGCTAGCAGGAATAAAATGACCTATACTGCCTGGATTTTACCTCGTGGGTCCAATTTCAAATATTCTCTTTCTTGTCACATTATGATTCCTGAATTGTTCAGAAAATAACGGGCACCCAGACATATAAGTGGTTCTCTTGGTGCATAGTAAATGGAGATAAGACTGTAGTTGTGTTTTTACAAAGTCATTAAATCGTCGTAAAACCTCTTTGAAGGGGCAGTACTCCATTTTATAGAATTAGGAAATGAGACACAAAAGGAGTGAATTGTCTAAGGTTACTAAAAAAATTATAAAGCCTAAAATTAACTCCAAATCCAGCACTCTTAAAGCTGTTCCATAGCTTCCTAACCTTGCTCCAAGTTGCCTCCAAATCAATTGCCAGGTTTTAGAGACAAAGATAGTATACGACCTTTCAAGAAAAATGCTTTGTAGATTCTGGGATGAGAGGGCCATTACCTGAGAATTAATTAGATTGTGTGCTGTAATACAGATTGTCTGATGGTAGTAGACAAAAAGACCCTGGGCTTAAGTGGCATTGAATCTTTACAAAAATTAGGAAAGGCAAATAAACAATTGCCCCTACCAGAGATGGAAGCATTCTTCTCGCTGACAAGGTAGGATCAATTACTCCTAGTTATTGAAGTAGGATTGATAAAAAATTATTGAGATTATTAGTGTTGAAGAAGCATTACATAAACTGAACAGGTCTTGAAATGGTTTTAAACTTGTCTTTGGTCCAGAGTCACATGCTCATCATGAGGGGATGTTGACAGTATGATCTGATCTTGAGTCAGGAACGTCTGCCAGACTTGGAAGAGCAACTAGTGCAAATAAGGAGGGGTTATTTAAACTAAATTCAGTTGAAAGATTGTATTTCCGACTTTACCCTTGTAAAAGTCCCACTGATTGTTGATTATTCCACATTACAGAAATGAGTTTAGAGTGTGTTGTGGCTGATTTTGAACTACTGGCCTCAAGTGATCCTTCTGCCTCGACTTCCCAAAGTACTGGGATTACAGGCATGAGCCACCTTGCTCAGTTGGCATTTGCCATTATCAAAGCAATTTAAATTTTAAAAAGTACTGTACTGAAATCCAGGTTCACTGTCAGTCATGCAATACCTCGGCACTTGTCCAACCACCTTGAACTTTCTACTTCACATGTTCAAGTGAAAAATATGCACCAGGGACTACAGATTGAATCATTGCACTGCAACCATGATCCAACACTTCCATAATTCTGTCAGCACAATTAATCTGATTGGGCTGGGGTGGAGAAGGTGGTGTATGAAAATGCTATAACCATCAGGCCAAAGACAGCTAAGTGTTTTTAAGAAGACGTTACAGATCTTCTGAACTTCAAGTGCAATAAGTTTTCAGGAGGGAGATGATGATGAATTTTGCTTTAACCTAAGGGATAATGCAAATTTTTCGTATGCAGCTCTCAAGCCAATATGTCCATGTGATAAAGCATCCTCATGATCATCCTAGGAATTAAATTAATTTTATAGAATAACCTCTCCAACAGTGGAGAATTTGGTTACTGTAATTTTCATCTGGAAATATATGTGTTTATCTTAAATTATTCTTTCTCATCTTAACTTTATCTTTTCCTCCTTTTCAAATTGAGTACCTGTCCTAACAACAACCCTGTTGATTGGTACCACAGGTTATTTCTCCATCTTCTGGGTCATTTTATTTATTCATTTTGTTGTTATTGTTCTCTTCAATTCTTTTTTTTTTTTTTTTTTTTTGGAGACGGAGTCTTGCTCTGTCACCCAGGCTGGAGTGCAATGGTGCGATCTTGGCTCACTGCAACCTCCACCTCATGGGGTCAAGCGATTCTCCCTGCCTCAGCCTCCTGAGTAGCTGGGATTTCAGGCACCTGCCAGCACGCCTGGCTAATTTTTGTATTTTTAGTAGAGACAGAGTTTCGCCATGTTGGCCAGGCTGGTCTTGAACTCCTGACCTCAGGTGATCCGCCCGCCTCAGCCTGCCAAAGTGCTGGGATTGCAGGCATGAGCCACTGCACCCAGGCTGTTCTCTTTCATTCTTACTGCTTTGTATATCTTCAATAGTTTTCTTTGTTTAAGAGTTGTACTTTCTGCTGGGCGCTGTTGTTCACACCTGTAATCCCAGCACTTCGGGAGGCCAAGGTGGGTGGATTGCTTGAGCCTAGGTGTTCGAGACAAGCCTGAGCAACATGGCGAAATCCCATCTCTACAAAAAATAGAAAAGTTAGCTAAGTGTGGTGGCACGCACCTGTAGTCCTAGCTACTCAGGAGGCTGAACTGGGAGGATCACTTGAGGTCGAGGCTGCAGTGAACTGTTACCGTGCCACTGCACTTCAGCCTGGATGACAGAGCAAGACCATGTTCCCTCCATGCTCTAACAAAGAAAGAGTTGTACTATCATCATAACTAGGTTGCAGCTTCTCTTTTATCTTCATCTTGGCCTTAGCAGTTCCCACCTTTATACCCGCTATTAATCTGGCTCTACTCTACTCAGCCAACCTGGTACCCAGGAAACATTCTTTGCTCCAGTCAGAGTGCTTTCTTCCATCTTCCTCATGGAAACTATTCTCTTGGCCTCTGGGCTTTGGTGCATGTTTTTCCTGTTAAACTGGAATGCTTTCTCACCTGTCCAAATCCTACTCATCCTTCAGGGCCCAACTTAAGTGCCAACTTCATAAAATTTCCTTCACTACAATTCACATTGATCTCTCCATTCTTGGTATTTCTAACATACCAATTGTGAAAACTTCACATTTAACTTGTCTCCACCTTCTATGTCATGTTTTCTTCTTGGGGAGAGGGTTATTTTCTCAAGATCAAGGCAGTGAATGAAGTATTTGTTTCCATAGTTTTTTGCCTTCCTTTGGCACCTATTATTTCCCTCTACATTCTGTAATGGCCTCCTATTAATGGGGCTATTTATTAGACTGGTCATCTTTCAAAATTTCCCTACCTCTGACTCAAAAAACACTGAAATTTTCTTGATATTGTCTGGCACATTGGCTTGCTTTGTAGCAATTTTATGTAAATTTTCTCCCCGTTAGAGTATTAAGTTATGTTCATTTGTTTTGAGACAGGGTATTGGTCTGTCACACATGCTGGAGTGCAGTGGTGCAATCAGAGCTCATGGCAACCTTGAACCCCTGGGCTCAAGCAATCCTTCCACCTCAGCTTTCCCAGTTGTTAGGACTACAGGCACACACCACCATGCCAGGCTTGCTTTTTATTAATGTTTATTTTTGTAGAAATGGGTTTTCACTGTGTTGCCCAGTGAAACTCCTGGTTTCAAGTGATCCTCCTGCTTCAGCCTCTCGAACTGCCAGGATTACAGGCATGAGCCACTGAACCTAGCAATTATTAAGTGTTCTTTAAAGGAGAGACAGTATTTTTGCCATCTTTGCAATCTCCACAGCTCTTTAAACAGTGTCTTCCTCATGGAAGAAATTTAATATGTATTCAACAATAGTTTGTTATATTCTGCAACCACTAACACAATCCTAGTCAAAAAAATACTTGTAAAATTGTGTGTTTTAGAACATAATAGTGTATGATACCAGTGGGATCTGACACTATTGATCTATACTCTTAGCAGGGATACTTTCTGAGATGTTTTGAAGTACTAGTAATGGATATGTGCCAATCCTTTCCCCTTTGTGGATTTTCCTTCTTTAATTTCAGTAAATACTTTTTAATACCTGCTGTGTGTCAGGCATTGTCCAAGGAGCCATAAGAGATACGGAAGCATTACCAACCGATTCATTAAAAATACTGACTGAGGACATATAACAGAGCAATGAAGTTTTCGAACAGTATCACAGAGCCTGGGGTTCTGCATAATGATTTGGGTTTTGAAAGGCTGAACAGAACTGGCTGTGAACATACTAGTCAGATACAATTAAACCTCTTTCTGCTTATACATGTACATATATTATACATGTACATGTCTGCACTTATACATGTACAGACAGACTTCAACCATAAAAACTTAGTTTTGTTTATATTTTAGAGTTTCATACAAGATTTTATTTCAAAACAAAGCATCCTTCTGCTTTTAAAAGTTTAAAAACTTCGGTAGAGCAGAGTTTAACTAGTAGGCACAAATGACAAAGATGTTGAAACCTACAACTTTGAAATTTCATTAAGCTAATCATCAGCAATCAACCTGTTATTTGTTTTATTGAAAGGTGTTAGAGAGGCAGTCATTGAGGATGGAGTCTCAAAGGTTAGTCAATACATGACATGTTTTTATCTCATAAGATTATAGGTTTCTAAGCATAGGAAACCTGTGCTTGGAATTAAAACCTATGCTTGGAATTAAACAGTTGTTAATTTAGAATAAATAAATGGATGCTAAGGTGATCATTGCTATATATAAACTATTGACCAGAATTAGACTTATAAGTGTGACAAATGTAACCATGTTAACAGAAGTTATCCTTGGAAGATGGGATCACAGATAGTTTCATTCTTTGTGTTTTTCCATATTTTTCAAATTTTCTCAATGAAAACGCATTTTATTAACTAGAAGTTGGAAAGTTTGTTGAAAAAAAGTAAATTAGAAAATAAACAAGACACAGTCTAGTCCAAAATTATTATTTAACTGTTTATGGCATCAGATCACAGACAGTAGACACATAAGTATCAAGGGGCTTTAATGATTTATAACAGTGCTTTTTAAACTAAATTTCATGGAATGCTATGATTCCTCAGGGTTTACTCAAGGACCAACATGGAATGGAAGAGATAGATGCAGGGAATGTGGCTTAAGGCATCTACTGGTAAAGCTCAGCTTTCTTGTTCATATCTATGAATATGCCTGTTGGAGAACAGATTTATTGTTGTTGTTGTTGTTGTTTTTTTTTCTGTTCTAGTGAAAGCTAGTGTCAAAAAGTCACCTTGGGTGACCCATGTTCAAAATGGTGGAATAGCAACTCCAAGTTCCTGTCCCTTCACAGCAGCATTGAAAAACAAGCAAAAGCTGTCTGAAATAACTTTTTCAGAATGCTGGAAAACAGTCAGAAGTTTACAGCAACCAAGAAAATACTGAATCAAAATATATGAAGCAGACATTGACAGAATTGAAGGGGGAAATAGACAGTTTTACAAAAGTTTTTGGAAACTTTAATACTTTACTTTTAATAATGGGTAGAACATTTAGACAGAAGAGCAGTAAGAAAATAGGGGACTTGAACAACACTATAAACCAACTATACCTGACAGACACATACAGAACTCCACCCAACAGCAGCAAAATATCAAGTCTTATCAAGTATACATGAAACATTCTCCAGGATATATTATATATTAAGGCATAAAACAAGTTTCAGTGAAGTTTTAAAAATTGAAGTCGGAAAGATCTCTGACAACAATGAAATGAAGTTAGAAGTTAATAACAGAAGGAAAACTGGAAAATTCACAAACATGTGGAAATTTAACACACTCTTAAACCACCAGTGGTTCAAAAAGGATATCATAAGGGAAATTAGAAAATACTTAGAGACAAACAAAAATGAAAATGCAACATAGGAAAACTTGTAGATTGCAGTGAAGACAATCTATAGCTATAAATGCCTACGTTAACAAAGAAAGATCTCAAATCAACCTAACTTTACAACATGAGGAAATAGAAAAAGGAGAGCAAAATAACAAAGCTATCAGAAGACAGGAAATAATAAAGATTAGAGCAGAGATAAATGAAATAGTGAATACAAAACCCATAGAAGGAATCAATGAAACCAAAATTGGTTCTTTGAAAAGATGAACCAAATTGGCAAACCTTTAGCTACAGGAAGAAAAAGGTGAGAAGACACAAATAACTAAAATCATAAAGGAAAGTGTACATATTACCACCAAACTTACAGAAATAAAAAGGATTATAATACTGTGAACAATTGTATGTCAACAAATTAGATAACTTAGACGAATAGAAAAGCTGAACAGACCTATAACAAGTAAAGAGATTCAATCAGTAATCAAAACATTCCAACAAAGAAAAGTCCAGGAGTAGATCACTTCTCTGGTGAATAATATCCAACATTTAAAGAATTAACACTGTTCCTTTTCAAACTCTCTCAATAAATAGACCTGAGAGAACACTCTCTAACTCATTCTATTAAGCCAGTACTCTGATACCAAGGCAGATAATGACATCACAAGAAAAGCAAATTACAGATATTGCACACCCATGTTTATAGCAGCACTTTTCACAGTAGCCAAGAGGTGGAAGCAACCCAAATATCTATCAACAGGTGAATGGATAAAAAAATGTGTTATCTACATACAATGGAATATCATTCAGCCTTAAGAGGAAGGAAATCCTGTCAAATGCTACAATGTGGATGAACCTTGAGGTCATTATCCTAAATGAAATAAGCCAGTGACAGACAAATACTGTATGATTCCACTTACATGAGGTATATTAAGGAGTCAAATTCCTAGAAACAAAGTAGAGTGGTGTTTACCAGGGGCTGGGGACAGAGGGAAAAGGCCAATTGTTTAATAGGCATAGAGTTATAGTTTTGCAAGGTGAAAACGTTTTGGAGATCTGTTTCACAACTATTTGAATATGTTTCACACTACTAAACTGTACTTTTGAAAATGGTTAATATGGTAAGTTTTATGTTATATGCTTTTACCACTATAAAAAAATTGCAGACCAGTATCCCTTACGAATATAGATACAAAAGTTCTCAAAAAGGTCCAGGCACCGTGACTCATGCCTGTAATCCCAGCACTTTGGGAGGCCGAGGTGGGTGGATCATGAGGTCAGGAGTTCAAGACCATCCTGGCCCAGATGGTGAAACCCCGTCTCTACTAAAACTGCAAAAATTAGCCAGGTGCAGTGGCAGGCATCTGTAATCCCAGCTACTTGGGAGGCTGAGGCAAGATAATTGCCTGAGCCTGGGTAGCAGAGTTTGCAGTGAGTTGAGATCGTGCAACTGCACTCCAGCCTGGGTGACAAAGTGACACTCCATCTCAAAAAAAAAGAATCCGTCTCAAAAAAAATTCTCAAAAAGTACTAGTAAACCCAAACCAACAGCATATTAAAAGGATTATATACCATTACCACATGAGGTTTATCCCAGGAATGCAAGGGTAGCTCAACATAAGAAAGTCAATTAGTATAATATGCCACATTAGTAAAACAAGGGAAAAAGACAAACATTTCATTTCAATTGAGCAGAATAGGCATTTTATTCCCTAATAAAAACCAGCAGAAAACTGGGAATAGAAGGGAACTTCCTCAACTTGATAAAGGGTATAATGAAAAACCCACAGCTAACATCAAGCAACAACAACAAAATAGATAAATTGGATTTCATCAAAATTAAAAACTTTTGGGCATCAAAGAACATTGTAAAGAAAGTAAAAAGACAGTTTACAGAATGGAAGAAAATATTTGTAAATCATATATCTGATAAAGATTTAACATACAGAATATATAAAGAACTTCTACAACTCTACAACAAAAAGAACCCAGTTAAAAAAAGTACTGATCAAAGGACTTGAACAGACATTTCTCCAAAGAAGATATACAAATAGCCAGCATGCAGTTGAAAATATGCTCTACACCATTAGTCATTAGGGAAATGCAAATCAAAATCACAATGAGATACCATTTCACATCTACTAGGATGGCAATAATGATATAATAATAATACAGAAAATAACAAGTGTTGGCAAGGATATGGAAAAACTTAAATCCTTTAACATTGCTAGTGGGAATGTAAAATAATGGAGCCATTATGGAAGGTAGTTTGGAGATTCCTCAAAAAGTTAAAGAAGAACCATATGACCTAGCAATCCTGCTTCTAGGTGTATATCCCAAATAATTTAAAACAAAGACTCAGATACTTGTACACCAAGTATACACCAAGTGTGCTGTTTCATCATAGCACTATTAACCATAGCCAAAAAGTAGAAACAACTCAACTGTCCATAAATGGATAAACAAAATGTAGTTATACATATCTTTAATTATTACTCAGCTATGAAAAGGAATGAAGTTCTGATATGTGCTACAACATGATGATTCTTGAAATAATGTTAAGTGTTTTAAAATAATGTTTGAAAAAACACTAAATGAAATAAGCCAGACACAAGTAAAAAGACAATCTATAGAATGGGAGAAAATATTTGATTTTTCAGGGGCTTGGGAGATGGGGGAATTAGGTGTTACTGCTTAATGGAAAGTTTCTGTTTGTGGTTATGAAAAAGTTTTGGAAATAGATGGTAGTGATGATTACATAATATTGTGAATATAATTAATAGTCACTGAATTGTATATATAACATAGTTAAAATGGCAAATTGTATATTATATGTATCTTACCACCTTAAAAGAACCCCCCTCAAAAAGAATATTAATACTTGACAGTCTTCACCTTCCCCACAACAAAAAGTCACATTTGTCTTCATTAGGGGACTAAATCTGTAAAATAAATTACAGATAATTCCTGTAGTTTATTAAGTTGGACTCTCTGGAAGCAATCAGGGTAGCAGTTCTTAAGTAAATAATTCTCTTTATGTATTTTTATGTATATAGAGAGGGAGAGACAGAGTCTCACTGTTGCCCAGGCTGGTCTCAAACTCTCGGCCTCATGTGATCGTTTCACCTGGCCTCCCAAAGCACTGGGATTTCAGGTGTGAGCCACCACACCTGGCCCTTGCCTTTATGTCTTAAGTGGGGCTCTTTAAGGTCTTAAAAGGTGATTTTTTCAAGTGCTGAGAAAATTAAAGTAGAAAAGCTTAGAAGACACTGGGTCTGTGAGGTAGAGGACACCTAAGCCCTTTTGTCTCCCATGTTCCAGCTGATAGCCAAAAGATAGCGATAGATGTGAAAGGAGGAGGTTCTGCTGCCAGCTAAACCCCAATATTCCAGGACCTATGGTAAGACTTTGAGGACACCATCTAGTCCAGTACTTTGTTCTCAGATCTGATTGAACAAGTCCAGGTGCTTCAGATAATTGCTTCTTGTGACAACTTCAGGTTGTGCCATTCTTTACTCCCTGAAAGGAATATTAAAGTGGAAAACCTCAAGTAGTATTGCATTAAGAATGAGCTAGTGTACCCTCTTCTAGGTGCAGAAAGTAGAGTTGACAGTGTAGGCATTGTTAGGCTTCCATGAGGATTTCTTTTGAAAAGATGTTCCCTGCTTAAAAAATAAATGACAAATTTAGAGTATTCTCAGAGTTCAAAAGAAAAAGTTTATTTTCCCCGTATTTTCTATGTTGGCAAATGGGCCACATAAAGGTGTAGTTCTGTTCATTTAAGCTTTTGGAGTATTGCAACAGGTACCTCAAAGTTGGGGAAATGTTACTTGATTTTGAAAAGCATGAGGCATAGGAGGTAAAAGATGACACCAAAAAGCTAACCTAAATCAACCTAAGAGGGATACAGGCTCATGGTTTGTTAGCGGTCAGAGTTATAGAATGTAGGCATAGTGCAGCTGTGGTGTTTCTCTCTGTTTCTTCATCATTCCCATGCACACTAAATTTCATAAACAACTTTATTTTCATAGAGTGACTCTTGCCTGGGGATTAAGGGTACTCCCTAGGAACCTAAGGGAATGAGTAAAATGACCCACACAGGAAGACAGGGCTACTCTCCCTGGTGTGAGAATGACTTCATCAATTTGTAACCCAGGCCGACTAAATATATCAATCATGTGTTGTTTTTATAACAGCTAGAAACTGGGAAGAATAGAGTTCATAAGGTTTTCAGTATTGTTACCTCACAAAATAATCCTTCAGAAATTCCAATTCAAAACATAGAAGGAGTCTATTGTTTGTTTCATAATGCTTATTTTGTTACATTACTCTGTTCTTCCTTAGCTAGCAACTTTGAGCCCCCATAGGCTATGCTAATTAGGCTCTTTATTTTTTTGAGACAGAGTCTCTTCCAGCCTGGAGTGCAGTGGCGTGATCATGGCTCACTGCAGCCTTGACCTCCTGGGCTCAAGGGATCCTCCTGCCTCAACCTCCTGAGTAGCTGGGATTGCAGGTGTGAGCTACTGTATCCAGCCCTAGGCTCACTATATTACAGAGCCCAGAAACACTCAGTGTAATTCCAAGGCTTTTTAAGACTGTCACTGGCTCAAGGATCCAAATCCAGGGCTCTGACTAAAACATACTTAGAATGGCTCATTCTCTCACTCCCTTCAAGTGTTGCTCAGATGTTACCTATTCAGTGCTATCTTACTCCCTATTTAAAACTGCACCCATGATCTCACCTCTGACACTCCACATCCCTCTTTCTGGTTTTATTTTTCTCAATAGCGCTTATATCATCTAATGTACTATATATTTTACTTCATTCTCTTGTTTATTATCTGTATCTCTTCCATGATGACAGGGATTTTTGTCCGTCTTGTTCTTTGTTGTATCTGTAGCACCTAGATCAGCACCTGGCACATAGTGCCTGCATATAAGACATGCTTAATATATATTTTGATGGATGATATTTCAAATGAAAATTTACCTACATAACCACATCAAGTAAAATTGAATTTGGATTCTAGGACAACTGCTTGGGTCCAAATCCTGGTTCAGCGACTTGTGGCTGTTGACCTTGGGCAAGTTATATAACCTCTCTCTGCCTCAGTTTTCTCATGTGTAAAATGAGACTAATAATAATTGTTCTTATTATACAGACTTTGTTGTGATGATGAACATGAATTGGTATTATAAAGCACTTTGAAAAATACCTCGCACATTGGAAACACCATGTATTAATAAATGTTAACTTGTAGTGGTAGAAGGAGTTGCATTTAACTGTATCTGAGTTAGTGCTATGTTTTATAAATAAAGCATTTATTTAGATTTTATGATATCCCCCTTGTGTGTAGGAGCCAATTTGTATGAAAATAAGGATGACAGGAGTCTGACGTGTGAGTTAGGCCCTTTAATAATTCAACAAAGTCCGTACAATCAAGCATCTTATGAAAAATAGTTCAATGGAAAGTATAATTCAAGATAGCATATATTTCTATGAAAGCCTACCGTTACTCCTTTATAATACTTATCGCAATAATTTTTACTTATTCAATATGTCTTCTATGTCTAGATTCTAAGCTAAGCAGATTCAAAGTTCCATGAGAACAAAATAGATTTGTCTTGTTCACCACTAAAACTCATGTCATATTTAGCACATGGTAGGTGCTTGGTTCATATTTGGTTAAAGGAATATGTATTTTTGGCTACTCAGAATACGAGGAGCCTATACTGAACAAGTTATCTTTTTATCCACCAGAAGCAAGAATTCATTACTTCCACATCTAAAAATGTTATCTCACCCCTCTTTCCTTCTATCCGGCTTTTGTTTACTAGAACTCATCATGACTGCTTTTACCTCATGGCCTCTGTTGTTTGCTTTTTCATCTGTATCTTAACTTTTGCCCATCATTACTAGCTAATGACTTTTTCTGTGTATTGAAGTCAAATTCTCAACAGAGACCCTACCTGGTTTTAATTAATGAGAATTATTGGTCTTGGACAGAGTTCTCCTATCATTGGCTGCTCTCAAGTATAGAAATTGACTGCCCTTGGGTCAGGTGGCCATTTTTGACCTAATCAGATATGGCTAGGGTGATCTGATTCAGAATAAGTTTATCTGTTTGTAAAGAACAACAAGGACTTATTCCCTCAGTAGATCTTCTGGGTTTAAGAAAGAATGGGGAAAGCTGGCTTTCTGAGGCTAGGGCTGCCCAGCATGCCCCAAATTACAATCATTAATATTTACTATGTGTTAGAGGGATACAGTGTGGGGTATAGATATAAGACCCTATCCTTGCCCTCATATAGCTCACAAACTAGAGGAGGCAGGCAAGCAGATTGAATACAGAGTAATGGTATTGCTGGAGTTGAACACTTTGTGCCATGGGAACATGCAGGACAAACACTCAGTCTGGACTGGGATTGTGAAATAACCTCCATCTTCACTGAGGTTTCTCTGTTCCGAGTATATGTTAAAGAGAGGAAGTTCTGTGTCACCATGATGCCCTTCAGTATCCTTTTTTTAAAAAAAATCTTGTTTAAAAGTTTCTAAATTAAAACCAAGAAAGGGCATTGAGCATATACTCCTTTACCTAAAAGACATTTTGTTTTCAAGTTTAGGAAGAGTACTGTTCTTTGACTTTCAGGTGTTTTCTCCAGTGAATATAGTGAGTGTGCCAGAATCATTTGATAAGAACAGTTACACTACCTGTAATCTGAGAGATGTGGCTTTGAAACTGGGCTGACACTTAGGGAGCACTTCCTTGCCTGTCCTCCTTCAGAGTTCTACTACTCCTTAATTTCACAGCAGTCCTAACTACTAATTGTTTAAGCTCCCTCTTTCATTCCTGGAAATCTTGATTACATGGCAGAGAGGACTTCTCGCAATCCATCATTCTAATGGAATCTTCAATGAGGATATATGTGGATGAGAGAAGCCCTCTGGAACACTATGCTTTATCCATGACTATTGATTTCCACCATTTGCTTCAAACTTTCATCTTCTGCCACTGTCTTGCATACTCTTCTTTTCCAGTCAATTCTCCAGTAAAATCTGTTCCAGACAATAGCTTGAAGGTTGGTCATCGGGCCTGAAGGCAATATACACCACCTTGCATATTAGCACCCACTGAGTGAGAGTATAACCCTACTCTAGATGACCATCCAATGCTGAAGATGATGATGCTATTCTTGGTATTTCGATTCAGACCCAAGATGAGCCTGACAGTTGTATCCATTTGAGGAAATTCTTAATGACCTAAATATCTCTACCAATAGTGTTCATCATTAAATACTTGCTGTCTGGCACATAGTGCTTTTTTAAAATTATTTTTTGTTCAATAAATGAAAGCAGTTTTAGTGGATCGGTTCAAGAGGGGTCTTTGTATTAGCTTTGTTTAGTGTGGAGTTTGGAACTGAAGAAGCATTTAATAATTAACATTTTACAATGTAGACTACGGTATATCAGACCTTTCTGGAACACTCCCTAGACACTGAAATGCGGCAAAGACACTGCATTGGAAACCTCAGAAAGAGTCTGTATCCTTGGCCAGCAGATGGCATTCTTATACTATAGTTTAGAGAAAGCAAGTAGCAAAAGGTAAAGAAGCACTTCTTAATGATGAAGTGACCATCTACCTCCTTTTTCCCTTCCCCATCACCACATAACCTTATCTCATTTCCATTTTATCCCAGGCAACTATCTTTTCCATCCATCCATTCACCCTTCTTTAGGTGCCTAGAGATATCTTGCTACCATTCTCTCTAGTTGCTCATAGGAAAATATCTTTTGTACTTATTAATAGTCAATCCATAGAAATAGGACAAGCCACATAATTTTCAGGGCCCTGTGTAAAATGAAAATGCAGAAGTTGTTCAAAAAGTATTGAGAATTTTAGGACAGTAAGAAAAGAGCATTAAACCAAGCACAGGGCGCTCTGAGCCTGCACAAGCCATACGCCCATGAAACCAGCCATACTTTATAATGTAAATATTTCCCTCTTCCCATCCTACCTTCCATTATTCTAATGTCCTGTCCCCTGTGACCCACACCAAAAAGGCTGCTTAAGAAAGGAAGGAATCACTAAATGTTATTCAGACATCATAGAATCTTAGCACTGAAAGAAAATTTAGAGATCTAGTTCAATCCTCTCATTTTAAAGATGATTAAACTACATTCCAAAGAGATGAAGAGACTCTCCCAAAGTCCCCAGCTAGTTATGTCACAGACTGGAGTGGAACTAAGTATTCTCATCTACCAGGCCAAGGCTCACTCTCTCACGCAGACTCCATGAGAGGTATTTTAAGAAAAGAGTTTTCCCGTCTACTCAGGATATACTTTGCCCCATTTTCTCTAGAGGAGAAGGGTACATGTTTATGTTACATTTGAGTACCAGGTATATGCCAGGCATTACACTCGATGTTTTATACATAATACCTCAATTGCAACAAGCTCAGAAAATCATTACATTTTCCCCATTTTTCAAATGAGAAAAATAGAGAATCAGAACTTGAATTTTAGTCAGTAAATGGGCAGACAAGAATTTGGGCAAGTCTGTGATTCTAAAACCCATTCTTTTTCACCACATCATTCCTAAATTTTAGGAAAGCTGAGTCAGCCTGTGTTTCCTGAACATTGGTCTTGTTTTTGGTCAGCTCTGGGTGATTTGGGGACTCTTTCCAGGCTATGTTCTTCAAATTTACCAGGTTTGCTACTGCCTTGGTGTCTTTGCTCCAGGGTGTTTCCTCTGCTTGAGACACTCTTCCCCCAGATATTTCATGAAAAACAGGACCACGTGTTGGAGAGGTAACAGGGCATCTGATCATATAGGGTCTTACAGGTCATTGTAAGAACATTGGCTTTTTCCTCTGAGTGAAAATGGAAGCCATTGCAGCAGTTTGAGCAGATAAGCGATGTGATCAGATTTAGATTTTTAAAGGATCCTTCTGGCTGCTGTGTAGAAAAAGAGACTAAAGGGGTGGAGTAGGGAAGGTAGAAGTTCTTGGGCTTTTTAGAGAGTTGTAACAGTAATCCAGGAAAAAGATAATGGTGGCTCATACTAAGGTGATAGCAGTGGAAGTGATGAGAAGTGGTTGGATTCTGGAGTTATATGTGTATGTAAGTACTATATTTTTAACTTCTTGTTATGGAAAATCTCAAATACATACAAAAATACAGAGATGAATATAATGAATTCCTGTGTTCCTATTCAGTGAATGTATCATATGTTATTATGTGTCAGGCACTTTGCAACAGCTGCAAGAATTGCCAACTTGTATCAATCTTCCTCCCCAACCCTAGATTGGGGAGAAAGCAATTTGAAGCAAATCCCAGATACCATATTGCATGTGTAAATATTTCAGCTTCTACTACTCCAACTGCTTCTGACTGCCCCGACATTCTGCTATCTACCCTATGGTTACTGCTTGTTCATAGTTTCAGGTACTCATGACTTCTACTTATTGTCTGCTCTATTTGTCCTCCTTAAGCCTTTTTCCTTGCTATCAACTACTAACTGTGTACTTCTCAAGTTCAAACTCCCTAAAAAGAGGTTCTTGCAGGTTCAGTTAGTTGTCATTTTTCCTTCTACACAGAGCTCATGATCTGGCCAAATTGTGGTAGATTGGCTGCTCTAGGGTCAGGGACCCTCTTTTGGCCAAGCAGGGTGGTGTAATGACAAGGTTAGTTTTCCCGAAAAACAGTTGTTGAAATGGAAGTCACTTAACAAATAATAGGCTGCTCTCCAATACTAATAAATAGTGGAAATTTAATTCTAGAAAGGATATAAATGGTGAAAAAAGTCAGCCTGCAATGAGACTAGAAATAGATAAGTGTCTAATCACTCAACACCATTATTTTACAGTCTGACCTGACTCATTTAGAGTGCTATTCTTGGGTGCCACTGAGGAATTAAGGACATTTTTTTTCTTAATATATTTTTGTTTATAACAGGCTGAGTAATAGCATAGATCATAATGATCTAGGCTGAAAGTCAAGACCTACATTTAATTCTTCTGTTCATCATGGACTTTGTACAATATTAGACAAGCTAATAAACTTCTTTGTGCCTTTGTCTCTCTCAGTTTTTGTATTGAGATTAATACCTGCCTTTTCCTGATTCATATATGGTAGACACATAAGATTAGAGGGATAAAAGTACATTGAGCTTTTATGAAGAGAAGCATGTGAAAATCTAAATAATTACTGTTTCCTATGTGAAGATTTTTATGAAATTATAAAATGAACATAGATTTAAGGTATTCTTATATAAATTTAAGGAGTACAAGTATAGTTCTGTTACATTGATATATTGCATAGTGGTAAAGTCTGGGCTGTAACCATCACCCCCTGAATAATGTACATTGTACCCATTAAGTAAATTATCATCGCCCCCTGCCAACCCTCCAACTCTTCCAAGTCTCCAGTGTCTATTATTCTACACTCTGGTGTGTCCATGTGTATACATTATTTAGCTCCCACTTATAAGTGAGAACACGCAGTATTCAACTTTCAAAGATTACATACTCTCTAATCTATTCATTTTCATCAGGTACTCAAACATTTTTCTTCCCACATTTTAATATATATGTCATATGTATATACCACTTAGAACAGTGTGTGGCAAGTAGTAAGAACTATGTAAATGTTAAGCTGTTATCTACATCAGTGTGAAAAAGAATTTGTCAAAAGTCTATAGAGTTGCAGCTGCAAATGCTTAAAAATTTTACCCCCTCTCCATCCCCTAATATGTACCCTGCTAAAATACAATTACGTGAAGCACATAAAATTTTACGTCATGTGAAAATATGAATAAAAGGAAACTTTTTGAGCCCTGGAAAATTGGCAATGTATGTGTTTATGTGAAAAAACCCACAACAACAAAAAAGAAGGGGGTGGTTAAAAATAACATTGGTAACTGATATCTCCATTGTTCTCAAAGACAAGTTAGTGGACAGGCTGCATCAGAATCACCAGGAAATTTTCTAGAATTCTTGGTTCTATTAGCGATTCTGATATAATAGAATAACAGTGGAGATTAAGAATGCAGAAATTGTTTAAGTTTCTCAGATGATCCTGATTTTCAGCCAAGCCTGGGAATGACTGATGTGTACAAAAATGTGATACAATAATTTAATTTAATGTAGTACATCATTTATTTCTTGTCATCCTATTCAAAGTGGTATGTATTGGGAAATATCTGCCCCCAGGGAAGAGGGCTGAGAGGATATCTATCAAAATCAGAATGGCAATTATCTCTGGATTATGAGTTATGGAAATACTTATTTTACATTTGTGTTTCTTATTTCTAAGTTTTCTGGTTGAGCATATATTATTTTTATAATAATAGATATTACTTACAACCAGTGCCAGAAAATTATTCACAACCAGTTCAAGATGTTAAAGACTCATATGCAGCCTATGCTTTTAGTTTATCAAATGTAAAGAAAAAAACAACTTGAGAGGCTGAGGCAGGAGGATCGCTTGAGGCCAGGGGTTCAAGACCAGCCTGGGCAATATAGCAAGACCCCATCTCTAAAAAAAATAAAAAGAAAACAAAACAAAAATTAGCTGGGCACGGTGGAATGTACCCATAGTCCTAGCTACTCAGAAGCCTGAGGCAGGAAGATTGTATGAGTCCAGGAGTTTGAGGTTACAGTGAGCTATGATCTCTCCACTACATTCCAGCCTGAGTGAAAGAGTAAGACCCTCTCTCTACGAAAACAATCTGTCAATTCATATTCACATACTTTTTCTTTTAAAAGGCAAGGCTACATATAAAGCAACATGGACACAATATTTATTTTTGTTTTTTAAAATGTCACAAATTCTTTTAGTCAATATATATCTTAGAGAATATGAAACAAATTAAATCCTAATTAGCTTTTACTTCTTTTGCTTTGGCATGAATGGAAATATACCAATGTTTATAAAAGGACCAATCAGTCAGTAACCTTATACTTGATGGGGTGAAATAAACAGTTCTGGTACAATATAGATCTTCTGTCCAATTTGTATTTTGGACTGTGCTCCAAGAATAATGCTCAATCCTTTTTAAAGATCCTTTTGGCTTCTACTCCTTCATATACATAAGTCTGAAAGGTGTTAACAAACAGAAGAATTTATCTTTAAGGTTTACATCTAAGTTAAGAAAAAGTAGTATTATAGTTTTATACTATATGAGTTTATACTATTTTTATATTATATATACATATATGAGTATGAGTTTATACAATTTTTTCTTGTACTTGATAGCAAGATTTTATACAGATATGGGATACAGCCATTTTAAAACACATGTT
Organism: Gorilla gorilla gorilla; assembly: GCF_029281585.2. Classification (NCBI taxonomy): domain Eukaryota; kingdom Metazoa; phylum Chordata; class Mammalia; order Primates; family Hominidae; genus Gorilla; species Gorilla gorilla. The sequence continues at coordinate 139,476,365 of NC_073227.2, forward strand.
GGTTTGTAGCCATTTACATTTTCAGTTAAAATAGGCATTGATTATTTGACATATATAACTTGTCTTTAGTAAATAGGCATCAGAAAATAGCTATACAATATTTTTAAAATCAGTAAGATTTATGAGAAAAGAAGTAGTCAGTTTACTGAAGATCTGTCTCAGCAGTGACAAAAATTATTGTTTTGTAGTAATTTTTGCCTTTTGAAAATAGCTATAAATTTGACAACTCACCTGGACTAGTTCATCACCTATAATTTCTCGGACAGTATTCAGTTCGTTTCCATTGTCTGTCCGTTTGAATTTTCCAATAAGTTTATTTCCCTCAAGGCTCCAGGTCCCCTACATAATAATAATAATAATGGCATTTATTAGGGTCTTACACATGTCAGGCACTGTTCTGAGTTCTGTAGACACACTTTTTCATTTAATCTTCATGGTGACCCTATGAAACTGATACTATTATCTCTACTTTGCAGAAGAGGAGACTGTAAAATGGCACAGTGATTCACCTAAAGTCACAGAGTGAGGATTGAACCTAGGCCATTGGGCTACAGAGTATGTGTTGATAACCATTATGCTTGTTCTCTTCAATAATTTCCATACGCTGAATTTTAAGGCAGATGAGCAGCACTTCTTTCTGAATCTTTCATGTTACGTGTCCAGAAATATAGTCATGGTTAAAATTAGTTTCATGGAGATGTTAACAACTCTGTGCTTGTTTTAATTTGTGTGATTGTGGTACTAATTAAAGAAAGACATAACTTATGATAAAACATTCAGTAGTTAAATTGTCATTACAAACATGTAATTTAAATAGAAAAATGTTGAGGCTAAAACAAGTTTTTAAAAAATTTGTTGAAAATGATGACTTCCTAAAATGTGTTATCTTAAACATGAAAAGGTACACTCCCAATGACCTACGATACATCAAATCTTTCCATTTGGTAACTCACTCATTTGTTCATTTATTCATTTCTTTTATTATTTCAACATGTTAAATTGCTATTACAGTTAAGTTACATATTAACTCTAAAGGCTTCTTTTGCTGTACTGTTTAAAAACACAGTTTTAAATTTCTTTATGAATAGGTCTATACTCAGTCATTCAAAAGATAGTTTTCTAATTCTTATTGTTCAATTCAGATTCTTCACAGATGCATATAAAAATAAAAGCATATTTAAATACCCTGCCAATTTGTGCAATAGATAATGTAGACAAACTTCATTGGCTTCTTCAGTTAGTGAAGGAGACCTGCATTAATTAAACCATCCAATGAAATAGAGCAGAAATCATTTTAATATTGGGTAGAAAAATCAAGAATGCATTGCTCATAAAAAAAAAAAAATTCTTACCCTGAGTTCAGTTCCGTCTGCTAGGTTGTAATTAAAGGTGACACCAAGTTCAAAAACAACTTCAATGTTTCGAAAAGCGCTTGATTCTTTGACTGTGAATTTATTTCCTTCTTGTGTAATTGTCAGCTTCAAATTGTCATGAGCTGCAAGCTTCCTTTTCACTATATTAACACCTGTAAAAGGTAAGACAATGGAGAAAATAAAGTCAAATCCCATAGGAAGTGTTTATTTTTCCAAGTTATGTTTTGTTTGTTTATTTTGAGGGTGGGAAGAAAACTCGGTAGCATTGCCTTTGCACAAGAACATTCAGATTGTTTCTACAGAAGTTCAGGTTCAATCAGATCAAGAGAACTGATTAAAGTTGTTTTTCCATAACTTGAGAAAAATTAAGTAGAGTACAGAATTATAGAATCTTAGAGCTGAGCAACCTTAATAAGATTAACAAACTGTTCATTTCAGTGTTAAGTAAATCAAATTCTAGAAATATCAAATGAAGGATTAAAATGTATATTCATATATTTATAAGGAAGCACATCTTTAATTCCACATATACAGTATTCTTTTTTCTTAAATGCTCCTTTGTTTTTCTTAGCAGCTTTAACATTTTGAACTTTATAGTTCTATTTGCTTCTTGTGGCATTTCTTTCTGACACAAAAATGAGAAAATTAGCAAATATTAAGCCAAAATCACTATAAGAATCTACAACTTTTATAAATTTAAACTTAGAGTTCCTAAACTGTAAGCTATAATTGATGCAGATTTTTCTTTTAGGGGAATGACAAATTTGTTTGCCTATCTTGTATAGTATATGGGCTGCCAGAGTATTGGTATCAATTTATAAATCAGTTAAATTAAACGCCCTGGAGAAAACTACACAGCTTCTCAAGATTATTCCAAAACTTTTTTAAGTTAGAAGAAATCAGAATTAAATTTAACTTATTCAGAGCTATAAATTTTAAGAGAACCTTTTCCATTACTTTCTTATATGGTCTTTGCTTTTCCATCTCCTAGAATTTAACATTTTCAGATCTGGAAGTTATCATTACACGCTGCCATTTTCTTGCTGTAAACAACAAAAAAAGTCATTTTTCAGTTAAAGAGTGAAGGAAAAATATCTGGATCTTTTTGGTGTGTTTCAGAGAACAGCACTCAAAGAATCTTTTCTTCCATTAGTGAGATAGTGGATTCTTCCTAATGTAAGAAGGGAGAATATGGTTTCCCTCCTCTGAACATCTTCTGGATCCTCTCTACCACATCAGGAGCTATCTGTAAGCTATCTGTAATCTCCTAGAGATTTAGGAGTTAGAAAGAAAAATGTTTGTAAGAAAGCAAAGAATGAGCCACAAAGAAATAAAGTCTTTACCCATTTTTTCCATGAACTTGTCATAGTTTTCACTCCGGTCTACCTTCCAAGTGCCGTCAAACGCCATGATTTCAGTTGAGTCAGCCTCCAGGCAGCTAGAGATTCAGGTCTGTCCTTGGGCGAGAATGTATTATATTTCTTATCTTAGAACCAACTTCATACTGTGATGTGGAAGCTTAAAGTTCAGGAAATCACCTAACTACTCTATGTCAAGCAATTAATTAATTCTTATTCTTATTAATTAATTCTTAATTCTCGTTCTGTACATCCCTGAGATCTTCTGAAATTCAATTGAATTACAACATGAGAAGCATACCTATTCTGTCTTAAACTACAGTTTGTGGGCATACTTATTTCAAGAATTAGAATGCATGCTGTCTGAAGATTGTTTTTCTAAGTTCAAAGTGCAGACTATGTTGGAGCTAATATAATTTATAGCATATATCAAATAACATGTGGGAAATGAGACCATGACCTATCCCTTTTTCACAACAGCAATTATCTTGTAAAGTAAGACTTTATGATGAAATACAGTTGAAAAGTTAAAGTTAATAAGATTCGTTTTCTAATATGTCTTTTTGCATTGTGTTTAGCGTTGCCAGGAGTTTGGATAAATATCCTGGCACTTTGTAGGGTGCATGACACACAATAAGTGCTCATTGATTTTTGTCTTGATCCTGAGTGGTGATAGGCCACTGAGCAAAAATTCAAGAGGTACAAATGAGGCTGGATGGTGTAAAAACTTGCATAAAAGAAAGAATGAGCTTTAAACATCTGCCATGTGCAGAGAGAACAAAATCCAGTTTTAGCTGTGCCATTAATTAAAACCACTCCTTCATTTTACTCTCACTGCCTCTCATCCCCAAACCCAGTAGAGTCAGAAGCCACAGCTCAATTATGTATGTGGGTTCAGGGTATAGAGGGTAGCTAGAAAGGTACAAAGAAAAGGTCACCATATCTCTCCTTTCCCTACTTCAGGCTGCCAGCCAGGAACAGGACAAGCTTGGGGAGGAAACTTGGTGTGAAGTAAAGAGTTTTAATTACTAGTCTTAAGATGTTTATTACTAAAATGAGTCTACTATTGTGACTGAATGTGACCAGATAACATCTTATTAACTAAGGGTCAGGAAAGAAGCTCTAGGGCTTGCCCAAGATATTACTTAGGGTCAAGGGAAGATAAATCTAACAGATTTGAACAGAACTTTGGGGAACAGAATCCCAGTTTTTAAATTTTGATGTTATTTTATATTTTGATTTTAAAAAATCTTTTAAACATTTTAGATATTGTTTGATTTTTTATTTCGAGTTGCCCACTTTTTATTTTATTAAGTAAGCACTTTAAAAAGCAAACTATTTTCTACTAGCTCTATTATTTCATTAAAAAAGAAAAAGAGTTGCCTGGTGCAGTGGTTCTTGCCTGTAATCCCAGCTATTAGAGAGGCTGAGGCAGGAGAATCACTTCAGGCCAGGAGTTCGAAACCAGAAGTTTGAGGCCAGCCTAAGCAACATAGGGAGAGCCTGGCTGTAACAATTATAATAAAATAAATTAGCCAGGTGTAATGGCACATGCCTGTAGTCCCAGCTACTTGGGAGGCTAAGGCGGGAAGATCTCTTGATCCCAGGAGTTGGAGATTGCAATGAGTTGTGATCATGCCAGTACACTCCAACCTGGGCAACAGAGAGATCCCATCTCTAAAAAATAAATAATTTTTTAAATGTCAAAAAAGGAAAGAAAAAGAACACATATACACACTCATGAGTTGGGGACAAAGGTCATAATGGGAAGTCCTTTACATTCATAATTTAGCTTTACTTTCAAAATTAGGTACATTGTGATTTTTTAATCTTTTTTCAAAGAATTAAAACTGTATCACTTGGGAGCTATCAACCTAATACACTTTCTTTCTTTTTTTATTACACTTTAAGTTTTAGGGCACATGTGCACAACGTGCAGGTTTGTTACATATGTACACATGTGCCATGTTGGTGTGCTGCACCCATTAACTCGTCATTTAACATTAGGTATACTTCCTAATGCTATCCCTCCCCCCTCCCCCCACCCCACAACAGGCCCCGGTGTGTGATGTTCCCCTTCCTGTGTCTAAGTGTTCTCATTGTTCAATTCCCACCTATAAGTGAGAACATGCGGTCTTTGGTTTTTTGTCCTTGCGATAGTTTGCTGAGAATGATGGCTTCCAGCTTCATCCATGTCCCTACAAAGGACATGAACTCATCATTTTTTATGGCTGCATAGTATTCCATGGTGTATATGTGCCACATTTTCTTAATCCAGTCTATCATTGTTGGACATTTGGGTTGGTTCCAAGTCTTTGCTATTGTGAATAGTGCCCCTATAAACATATGTGTGCATGTGTCTTTATAGCAGCATGTTTTATAATCCTTTGGTTATATACCCAGTAATGGGATGGCTGGGTCAAATGGTATTTCTAGTTCTAGATCCCTGAGGAATCGCCACACTGACTTCCACAATGGTTGAACTAGTTTACAGTCCCATCAACAGTGTAAAAGTGTTCCTATTTCTCCACATCCTCTCCAGCACCTGTTGTTTCCTGACTTTTTAATGATCGACATTCTAACTGGTGTGAGATGGTATCTCATTGTGGTTTTGATTTGCAGTTCTCTGATGGTGAGTGATGATGAGCATTTTTTCATGTGTCTTTTGGCTGCATAAATGTCTTCTTTTGAGAAGTATCTGTTCATATCCTTCGCCCACTTTTTGATGGGGTTATTTGATTTTTTCTTGTAAATTTGTTTGAGTTCATTGTAGATTCTGGATATTAGCCCTTTGTCAGATGAGTAGATTGCAAAAATTTTCTCCCATTCTATAGGTTGCCTGTTCACTCTGATGGTAGTTTCTTTTGCTGTGCAGAGGCTCTTGAGTTTAATTAGATCCCATTTGTCAATTTTGGCTTTTGTTGCCATTGCTTTTGGTGTTTTAGTCATGAAGTACTTGCCCATGCCTATGTCCTGAATGGTATTGCCTAGGTTTTCTTCTAGGGTTTTTATGGTTTTAGGTCTAACATTTAAGTCTTTAATCCGTCTTGAATTAATTTTTGTATAAGGTGTAAGGAAGGGATCCAGTTTCAGCTTTCTACATATGGCTAGCCAGTTTTCCCAGCACCATTTATTAAACAGGGAATCCTTTCCCCATTTCTTGTTTTTGTCAGGTTTGTCAAAGATCAGATCGTTGTAGATAAGCAGCATTATTTCTGAGGGCTCTGTTCTGTTCCATTGGTCTATATCTCTATTTTGGTACCAGTACTATGCTGTTTTGGTTACTGTAGCCTTGTAGTATAGTTTGAAGTCAGGTAGCGTGATGCCTCCAGCTTTGTTCTTTTGGCTTAGGATTGACTTGGCAATGTGGGCTTTTTTGGTTCCATATGAACTTTCAAGTAGTTTTTTCCAATTCTGTGAAGAAAGTCATTGGTAGCTTGATGGGGATGGCATTGAATCTATAAATTACTTTGGGCAGTATGGCCATTTTCACGATATTGATTCTTCCTACCCATGAGCATGGAATGTTCTTCCATTTGTTTGTATCCTCTTTTATTTCATTGAGCAATGGTTTGTAGTTCTCCTTGAAGACATCCTTCATATCCCATGTAAGTTGGATTTCTGGGTATTTTATTCTCTTTGAAGCAATTGTGAATGGGAGTTCACTCATGATTTGGCTCTCAGTTTGTCTGTTATTGGTGTATAAGAATGCTTGTGATTTTTGCACATTGATTTTGTATCCTGAGACTTTGCTGAAGTTGCCTATCAGCTTAAGGAGATTTTGGGCTGAGACGATGGGGTTTTCTAGATATACAATCATGTCATCTGCAAACAGGGACAATTTGACTTCCTCTTTTCCTAATTGAATGTCCTTTATTTCCTTCTCCTGCCTAATTGCCCTGGCCAGAACTTCCAACACTATGTTGAATAGGAGTGGTGAGAGAGGGCATCCCTGTCTTGTGCCAGTTTTCAAAGGGAATGCTTCCAGTTTTTGCCCGTTCAGTATGATATTGGCTGTGGGTTTATCATAGGTAGCTCTTATTATTTTGAGATACGTCCCATCAATACCTAATATATTGAGAGTTTTTAGCATGAAGGTTGTTGAATTTTGTCAAAGGCCTTTTCTGCATCTATTGAGATAATCATATGGTTTTTGTCATTGGTTCTGTTTATATGCTGGATTACGTTTATTGATTTGTGTATGTTGAACCAGCCTTGCATCCCAGGGATGAAGCCCACTTGATCATGGTGGATAAACTTTTTGATGTGCTGCTGGAGTTGGTTTGCCAGTATTTTATTGAGGATTTTTGCATTGATGTTCATCAGGGATATTGGTCTAAAATCTCTTTTTGTGTTGTGTCTCTGCCAGGCTTTGGTATCAGGATGATGCTGGCCTCATGAAATGAGTTAGGGAGGATTCCCTCTTTTTCTATTGTTTGGAATAGTTTCAGAAGGAATGGTACCAGCTCCTCCTTGTACCTCTGGTAGAATTTGGCTGTGAATCCATCTGGTCCTGGACTTTTTTTGGTTGGTAAGCTATTAATAATTGCCTCAATTTCAGAGCCTGTTACTGGTCTATTCAGAGATTCAACTTCTTCCTGGTTTAGTCTTGGGAGGATGTATGTGCCGAGGAATTTATCCATTTCTTCTAGATTTTCTAGTTTATTTGCGTAGAGGTGTTTATAGTATTCTCTGATGGTAGTTTGTATTTATGTGGGATTGGTGGTGATATCCCCTTTATCATTTTTTATTGCATCCATTTGATTCTTCTCTCTTTTCTTCTTTATTAGTCTTGCTAGTGGTCTATCAATTTTGTTGATCTTTTCAAAAAACCAGCTCCTGGATTCATTGATTTTTTGAAGGGTTTTTTGTGTCTCTATTACACTTTCAACTTGGAGGGAAGTAGAAAACTTTGTTTAAAGCTGAGGACTCAACAGTCTCTCAGGTAGACTGGCTGTGGTGATTTGTGAACTCAGAAGCCTATGGATAATGAATCCAATCTTTCTTTCTAGGTCAGAAAACTACATGTATCTGGTCACTGAAATAGACATATGGTAGAGTGAAAAGAACATGTGTTTTAGAAACAAGACCCATTACTTGGGTTTCAATGCTGACTAAACATACATTACTCTGCAGAATCTTCGTCAGATTACTTATGCAATCTCTCTGAGTCTCAGTTTTCTCATCAATAAAATGAAGACAATAATAATACCTGATATGTATATTTTATGAACAAATTGCATAAAGCACCCACCTGAAACAACTTACAGATAACAGGTCCTCAATAAACCTTTGTTTCTCTCCTAATTCTCTGAGAAAGGAAATCTGGGAGCAATAACAATGTTTTAGAAGCATCCTAGGTCTCAAACCAGTGATATTTTGTTAAGAAAACCCGTGTCATTCTGGTGTTTATGAGAAAGTCACCTAAAAGTTACTTAGGTATTTTATGATTTGCACTAGTTATCAACTTGGGACTGGCTATGCCTTGGATTTGCCTGTTAAGGATAGTATTGCACTGTATCACCCTCTGGGAATACGTGTTTCCACTATGTGATCTCATAGCAATTGAAATGAAAGTGTCTGATTCAAGAAGGAAGGTTGGCAGGAAGAAACTAAAGTGGCTTCTTACCATTTTTACCATGACCTAACCCGTGTCTCATGGCCATTTTAAGCTTCGCAGAAGGATCCAAATAGGATCAATGTAAAGCAAATAGCCCTTGGGCTCACAGAAGGCTGGTAACAAAATAAGCATGTTAAACTTTCAGTCTTAAATTTATCAGTGGCAGTGACCTAATTTAACCTTAGGTGGGACATCCTGTTATCTCTGTTAAGTAGCATCATTAGTTTTTTTTTTTTTTATTAATGCTCAGATTACATTTTTAACATTACACTTTTCCTTCTCCAGCTACCCAATTCTGTAGCCCCTCGGTTTTTATCACTTATCTGTAGTCCATCTAGAAAAGAATATACGGAACTTAGGGACCAATTTCTCTACAGACCTTTTCTACTGATGATATGATTGAGCCAACCAGCTAAGGGCAGACCCAGCCCTTTCTTTTCCATTTTGATAATATTAAAAGACTTGAGTATTGCAGTTTGGGGGTCGTGAGTGGACTAAGTATATGTGTGCATGTGGATGCAAATGCTATGGAGGTAGAGCTATAGCTGTACTCTCTCTCTCTCTGGGCTCTACAGTCAACATCACCCACGGAGTGGTCTGGAAGAAGTGGAAATCAGCAGAAACTCCTGTGGATCCCTATTCCATTCCTCCAAGGGAAAGTACAAACCACAATCCTTAGCATGGTTTACAAAGCCACTACTTAAATCACCAGTTGATTTTTCCATTCCCTACTGTGTACTGCAAGATCTAGATCTATTAAACTTCTTGCAGTCCCCAATCCCCTGAATGTCCATGCCTCTGTTGCTTAATGTCTCAGCTTGGATGCTGATTGCTCAAAGATTCTTGCCTCGAACTATCAAGAGTGAGTCAGGCAACCCTTCTTCTCCCAGGTGTAATGACCTTCTAAAGGTCTCAGAGTAGCTCATAAAAGACAAGAACAGCTGATTCATGATAACCAAAGGAATATTGTTATCATGAAGCCCAGCGACATCATTAGCAAGGGCAATAGGATGTTAAAATCTCATCTCAAAGGAATAATGTTCTAGAGATCACAAAAATCCTTTTACCCCATTGTATAATAGAAGGGAGTGTTTTTGTAGAGTATTATTCTTTATATATCCTTATTGTGAAATAGCATTTTAAGGCATATTCTAATCATCTCAGAATTTATGTATCCTATTTTTTTATCTTAAGTTGTTTAGCTTTTTATATGTCAAAAAATAGAGGTCTCTATCAGAAATATATGAGAGAAGGATTTGAGGGACAGATAGAAGGAGTAACAGGAAAGTCTTAAGGTTACTGTCAAATCCCTAGCAGTGAATGGGGAATGAGAGAGAATTCTGAAGTTTGCTGACAAAGCTTATTTCATTCTGTTTTAATGATTAGCCTCTAAATTTTAGAAATATTATGACCTATTTAATTAGGTTTTAGATTTTGTATCTGGGATGACTGGTTGGTTTTCTTTCAAAGAGATTATAAATGTACAGCAGTGTGCAGGAGAATGTCTACCATAGAGTGGTGAGTGTGGCTTGCTAATTCTCATTAATAACAAAACAGCCTAAGAAAGCAGCCATTTTAGAAGATTAATGTGTCCATTGAATGATCTTGCATGAAGAATTTATGACTCCTTCTTAGTCTGGGTTTATCCCAAAAATGATGAGCCCCTTTCAAGCAATGTAGATAAGAGGTTGTTCATCTCCTATGCCCCTCATACCACAGGTAGAAAAAGATGGATTTGTATTATCACAGCTCCCTACTGCCACATCCAAACCATTATGTTTCTGCCTTTTTCAAAACAAAATATTGTTTTCTGAGACCACTCCCATTTGGCTGTGGTCCAGCCTACTTCATCATTGTTATCTACCATCCACTCCCTCTAGCATTATCATCTACCATCTATCACTGAAAATCTTGGTACTTGGCTCACCATCATCTGTGTCCTGCCATCATCCTGGGTGACCTCAGAGTCCATGTGGATAAGCCACTTGTCAGTCTGGCTTCACAGCTTCTTAACCCCCTCATATCTAATGACCTTTACTTCTTTTATGCTTTATCTACTTACATCCAGGGCTGTGTCCTGTGATCTGTCATCATTAAAGCTGCTCCTTCTGTTGTATTTAACATGCCACTCTGACCACAACTTTCCATGCTCTCAGCTCCTTTATTTTATTCTGCACATTAGTTATTGGCTGGGAGAGAAATTTTCTTAGTTGTTGCCTCTATTTCCTCTCAAGTTAAAGCCCCCTCCTGTTTGTTTAAATTCTTTATTCAATTGATATCCTGTTTCCAATTTTAAAACTCTCTCACTTTTTCCTGCACTGACCTAGGTGCTATTAGGCATGCATGGTTTCTAGTCTTAGAGTAATTATCAGCACTCCCTGAATGACTTCTGTGTATTTCAATCAGCTTCCTCCACATTTGCGACAATGGCTGTGCCTTTAGTCACCCTCCTGTAGCCTTTTACCTTTGCCCTCAGCAGACAACCTGCACATTACTTCACAGAGGAAAGAAACCATCAAACAATTCCCTCAATTTATGCCTTCTCAATTACAAAGTTACCTACTATTACTTTCTTTACTCCTATTAATTGTTACACTCACGTATGAGGTTGTTTTTGCATTGCTATAAAGAAATACCTGAGACTGGGTAATTTATAAAGAAAAGAGGTTTAATTTGCTCATGATTATGCAGGCTATGCAGGAAGCATGGTGGCATGTGCTTCTGGGGAGGCCTCAGGAAGCTTCCGATCATGGTGGAAGGCAAAGGGGGAGCTGGCACATCACATGGCAAAAGCAAGCGAGAGGGGGAAGGTGCCACATACTTTTAAATGACCAGATCTCGTGAAAACTCACCATTGCGAGGACAGCACCAATGGAATGGTAAACCATTCATGAGAAATCTTCCCCCATGAGCCAATCACCTCCCACCAGGCCCAACCTCCAACATTGGGGATTACATTTCAACATGAGATTTGGGTGGGGACAACATCAAACCGTGTCAACCCACTTACTCTTTCAATGTGTATTTTAATTCCTGCTATGGTCTAGGCACTGTGCCACATTATAAACAGAAAAATAGACACAGTTTCAGTCAAGGGAAAGCAAGGCTTGAAATTGCAATAGTGTGTCACATGTAAAGTTTTTTTTTTTTTCTGTTTCTTCCTATCACCCTCTGTTTCTTATTTATTTGCTTATTTGGGTGAGGTTGGATGTGAAGACGATCAAGTCTCTCCCATTATAAGACATAAAGATACCTAAATTCTGTTGACATTTCTAGAACCTACTCAATCTTTCTCCTTCTCTTTGTAGCCAGGCTTCTTGAAAAAATAATTTGTACTTTTTGTCTTCACATGCTTATCCTTCATTAATACCTCAATCTACTGCAACATGGCTTTCATATTCACCAGTCCACTGAAACTACTCACTAAGGTCATAGATGAATTTTTAGTTGCCAAACCCAGTGCACATCTTGGCCCTTATTTTATGTCATTGTAGCATTGCATACCATTGACTCTTCTTCTTCTTCTTCTTCTTTTTAATTTCTCCTTTCCTTTTGCTGACTTTTTTCTTTCTTGACATTCCTCTTCTCTGGATACTTCTTTTCAGGCTCCTCCATAAGCAACTTTTCCTTAACTGACAGATACCTTAAATGTTGGAATTGCATCTTTAAATCACTTTTTATTCCACACAATCTACCTCGATCATCTTTTTCATTCTCATGTCTTAATGTTCAAACCATATGTCTCTAAAATTTAGAGATCCAGCCCAGACATCTTTCCTACTGGGTAGGAAAAGTGCTGTAATCCCAGCACTTTGGGAGGCCGAAGTGGGCAGATCACCTGAGGTTGCAAGTTCAAGACCAGCCTGGCCAACATGGAGAAATCCCGTCTCTACTACAAATACAAAAATTAGCTAGGCATGGTGTGCCTGTAATCCTAGCTACTTGGGAGGCTGTGGCTTCTCATTCAGAAGCAGAATAGAAAATGATGCATAATGTCTAAAACTATAGATGTGAGATATATGTACATATATATTAGGAATAACTAGTTAAGTGAGAGGTAAAGGTTTGGGGTTTGCTTAATTTTAGAGGTTATATTCATGTTGAGTACCTGTTTCATGGCTTCATGTACCATCCATGTAACCAGTGATTCCCATATTTCTGCCTCCAGCTAAACTTTTCTCTCCAACTCTAGACTCCAATATTTATCTGGTGATTTGATGCCTTCACTTGGATGTCTGATGTTTTAAAACCAACATGTATAAAAACAGCTCTTGATCTCTGCCTATCTCAAACAGTTTCCACCTGCAGCCTTGTTCATCTCAATGAACAGAAACTCAGTCCTTTCTCTTGTTCAGGCCGAAAGACTTGGAGTCATTCTGACTTTCTTTGACCTGTCATATGGTTGTTTCAACAGATCTCGTTGGCTGTATCTTCAAAATGTCCAGAACCCAGCCAGTTTTCATCATCTCCACTGCAACTATCCTCCCTAAGCCACTGTCATCTCTTAGTGAATTATTGTAATATCCTGCTAAATAGTTGCCCCCTTTTCATCTTTGACCCATGTAGAGTGTTCTCAACCAGCAGCCAAAGTGGTCTTTGGAAAACATAAGTTGGATTGTGTCACTCTTTTGCAGTGTCTCCTCATTTCACTCAAAGTGAAAGGCCTTAGGATATCCTAAAAGGCCCATTGTGATCTGCACTCCCCTCTCCTGCTCAGCCCCAGCCTTTTGCCAAAGCTGCAAGGGTCACAGTTCCTGGAACATACCAGGTACATATTGGCCTTTGCTGTAGTTACTACTTCCATCCAGACGCTCCCACACCCCTAGTCTTTTGTTCAAATCTCAGTTCTCAACTAGGCCTTCCCTGAGCACCCTATTTACTGCAGATTACACCCCTCCACCATCCCCACATTTCTCACTCTCTTCACCCTGCCCTGCTTTTTCTATTTCCATAACACCATTTCCTAACATGCCAGTTGCTTCCCTGACTTGTGTTGTCTTCCCCTTTCCCCTCACCAGACTCCAAGCTCTATGAGGACAGGGATCTTTGTTTTGTTCACTGATATATTCCAAGTGCCTTAAGAGTAGCGATTGGTACATGGTTGGTACTAAAAAAAATTGCTGAATGAATTAATGAACGATAATGTTTAAAAATGAATCATCCTTTTAGAAATGGGTCAGGAAAGGAAGAGAAGTGCACCAATTAATAATGATGTTTGCTTGTTCTTTGATATATATACAAGTATGATATTTTTAGACTTCATTTTTTAAGCCTGGTTAAAAAATTGGTGCCCTGATTTTTTATGTAATAGCTTTATTGAGGTATAATTTACATACCGTAAATCCACCCATTATAATTGTGCAATCTAATGATTTTTATTAAATTTATAAAGTTTTATAACCATTGCTTCAAAAAGTTGTCTTGTGTTCATTAATTTGCAGTTAATTCTTGCCCCCCTCCTCATGGGACCCTGATTTTTTTGGTTAATTTTATGGTCCTAAGTCTTGAAAGCATAATTCATGTAGCAATGCTAGTATAGCCTTGTGTGCTTAAAAAATGTAAATTTAAATATTCACTGTTCAGTGTAGGAAATGGTATTGAAATATTAGTGAAAAGAACAAGGTGGAGAATCAGACTGGCCATACTCTTACCCAGCCCTACCATTTACCCCGTTACTCAAACTATTCTCTTCATCTGTTAAATGGGGATAATAATAGTAATTTGCTCAGAGAGTTGTTGTGAGGATTAACCAAATAATGAAAGTAAACTGCTCAGCACAGGGCTGCCATATGGTAAATACTCAATAACTATTAACTAACATGATTAATCTCGATTAATCTCTTGTTAGTATAGGTCAAAATATATGGGGTTAACATATCCTGGCAGGTAGAGAGCAAAATTTAAATCAGATTCTAAGTTTCTGAAGTTTGTGTAAAATATGATCCTGCTCTGTCTTGGTTTGTTAATAACGTAGGACTATAGAAGTTTGTAAAAGCAAGTTAATTTCCAATGGAGAAGATCATTTCTCAACAGTTTTATTTGGAGATATCTGCTAAGCCACTTCTACTGAATATTCTGTGTTGATCTTTGACGGAACTTTGACACCAGGGAGGTAATTACCCACTTTTTAATTGAAACCATAGTGTCCATCAGAAACTGTTCTCAATGGTCTTAACCTTACATTGGGATATTCTGTCCATGAGACTTCCTCTAAATAAGTAGGGGAAGGAGACATTCATTGTCTCTCTTGTAGCTTGGTAAGCTGAACTAAATGATCTTTAATAAGATCTTTTTCTGTTTTTGTTCTTTTCTTTTGTGTACAGATGCACAAAGCAGGGTCATCAGAAGCCTCTCGATTCAAAAGATGATAATACCGAAAAACACTGCCCAGTGACAGTGAATCCTTGGCATATGAAGAAAGCTTTCAAAGTCATGAACGAATTAAGAAGGTATCATTATACTAATGTACATGCAACCGTTGGTTTCGTCCCTTTATTTTTCAGTTGTTTGTAGTGAATATATAATCAACCTTCCATTGTTGCTTTGTCTGGTACACAGAACATTAAAAGCTTTTTCTGCAAGTTTTTTAAAGGAAAAGAGCAGATAATTTATCAGAAGTGTGGATGGCGTGGGGCTCCTCTATTAGTGTGGTAGCCACTTAGCCACATACAGCTAGTCTGATGAGATAGTTTGGAGGTGAAAAATACACAGGGGATTTCTAAATGCAAAAAAAAGAAATGTAAATATTTTATTCATACTTTTAAATATATTGATTCCATGTAGAAATGATAATATACTGGATATTTTTAGTTAAAAAGAATACAGTAGGCCAGGTGTGGTGACTCATGCCTATAATCCCAGCACTTTGAGAGGCCAGGGCAGGAGGATCACTTGAAGCCAGGAGTTTGAGACCAGCCTGGTCAACACAGTGAGACTCTGTCCCTATTTTCTTTCTGTTAAAGTTAAAAATAAGAGAATATATTATTGAAATTAATTTCTCTTGTTTCTTTTTACCTTTTTAATGTGATTACTATAAAATTGTGACTTGTGTTATGTTTATATTGGACAGTGCTGGTCTAGGGCTTCTAACTTACTGTGGCGAAGAATATGGAAAGAAACTTTTAGAGAAAAATGTAACCCTTTTTTTGTGGGAGTGGTGGTACTTTTGGGGGGCAGTGACCTGCCTGTTGCTGAAGTAATTCTCAAGTGTACTAAGGATCACTGCAACTTTTAAGTAGTGTTAAAAGTTGATTGAAAAATGAGTAGCTTTTTTTTAATTAAAAGGGTAATATATGTATTAAGAGTCTTGGTTTTATTTTCTTAGCACTTTATGAAAGATCTGCTTTTTCCCACCATTCCCTTTGTGAAAGTACTCTACGTATATCTATCTGAAATGCTGAAAGCCTGGCTAAGAAGGGATTAAACCTTCCCTTAATCTTTCTGTGCTTCCTAAAAGCTCTCCCTTTTAGGCCCATCATTTGTTTGTTTCTTCTTTAATTAAATTAGGGATTCAATAAATATTTATCTGCTAGGTACTGTAGGTACAATGGTGAGCAAGAACAAATACGGTTGCCACCCTTGTGGGCCCATAGCTGACTGCAGGAAGCAGGCATTCATCAAAGAATCACAAAAATAATTTACTGTAATGACAGTAAGTGCTGCAAAGGAGGGCTGCTGGTGCTAGAAAGGTGGATAACAGTGGTCAGGAAAGGCTTTCTTGAGAAGACAGGAATAATTATGCTGATATCTAGAAGGAAAAGAAGATAAGGGGATAAAGTCAGGATGGGAGTGAGGAGAGGGAGAACAGTGTTCCAGGCATTGGGAATGCAGTGCCACAACTTAGGGTAGGAAGGAGCTGGCCTCATCAGAGGAACTGACAGTGTTGCTGCAGTGCACATGGCGGTGGAATCACACAGGAGAGGCAGCTGAGTTGGAAGGAGGGGCCATTGGACTGAGGTCCTGAAATTTTGGTCTTAATCAAGAGTTGCCTTGAGAGAAAGCCAGTGGAGAGTGTTAAGCAGGAGTGTGACCTGATCAGATTTATATTTTGAACACACTGGCTGCTGGGTAGAGAATGGATTGGAGAGAGATAAGAGAAAGTTAAACTGAATATTGGATCATTTGATTTGCTTTCTAGTACCGCTTTGACAACATTTTCAAAATGTGGGTTTTCACTTATTCTTTGGGAGAATATATAGCTGGAATAATCCAGCAAGTCTGAGGGTGCTGTTTCAGGTTTTTAATCCTGTTTTGACAGTAGTTATTAGAATGTAAAATGCGTTGGTTACTAAGTGGAACTGCAAGAAAAGTAGGAAAAATAGTCTGGTTGTTTTAAGACTGGGATCTTTAATGGCTCTTTTTTCTCTTTGAGAAGTCTAAAAAGACTGACTTTTAATAGGACTATTCAATTGTTCTTTTTCCCCACTCCTATGGGTGGGGCACGGGTAGCCTTGGCTTTCTGCTGGTGTTAATGTGAGTGGGTCTCTGTTGACCTGGGCATGACTCACTAAACGGCAGGGAAGGTAACACCAAGTGCTCCTTCCCTTGGGGTGAACGACCTGAGTTTGGGGACAGACTCTGGTCTCGAGCCAGTTATTTTACTTGTTTGAGCCTGACTATAAAATGAGAGGCATGGACAAGATGGTGTCTAAGGTTCAGTGCTGCTCTGACATTCTCAGCCTAGAGATGTTTTTCCTGCTTACCTGCAAGCCCTGTGGTGTCCTTGCCTGGCCCTAGGATTATTTATAAGCTCCAGTCTTCATTCATCTGTTTGCCCCTTTTTGGATGTGAACTCTATAACTGTGAGATAGTACCTTCTTGTTCTTTGTGTGGCACCCTTTCAGCAGCTAGTATGTCACTGGGCTGGTAGTCGATGCTGATTTTCAGAACAAAGAATGACCTTTGAATAGCCAGAGTGTTGGCTGCCAGGTCTATAACCTGGATTGTTTTAATGAAAGCGCCAACAACAACAGTATTTTTAAAAATGGACTGTCGATCGGGTTCATCAGACCTTTTTAAAAATGTCATTCCCTTCCACCTTTAAATCTTATAGCCATTTTGAGTAATTCTTTAAAAAAAAATCTCTGAAGAGGCCTATTCCTTGTACAGCTGAAAATCATTAATTATTTCCTGTCCTTGCGTCAACTTCCTCTTGCCCAGAAAGGGTAGTTGAGAGTGTTTTCCTGACTTCTGGGAAGGGAGAACTTCCTTGTTCTCACCACTCTGCCCTTGGGCTCTAACCTCAAAGTGGTAGAGCAACAGCTGTACTCCGAAGAATGTTAATGTGAACCTTTGGCTGATGGAAGCAAAATTTTAGGAGTAAAAGTCACTTTCAATTATGGCTGATGTAAGGTGTGGTTGTGGGAATGGGGGTAGGAAGAGAGGAGTTCTGTAAGGTTTAAGTTACAGAATTAAAATTGTTTGATAGAAAAAGTACATGACATTTTATTGTTTTCTTAAACTACTTGTTTTTAGACAGGAGGCCCAGAGACCTAGCTTTATATCCCAGCCTGGTAAGAGCTTGAATATCTTGAAATTATTTGGTTTAAAAACCCTGCAGTGATATGTAAACAATGTATTCAACAAGTATTGGTGAGTACCTAATCAGCTAATATGCCTGAAAGGCTGTGTGGGATCCAAAAACAGTATCAGACTTAGGCCATGCCCTTTGAGTGTCTAGAGAGCTGCTGGACACATACAGAGAGGAGGATGAGGCAGTGAAAAAGTGTGCAAATCATGGGTGCCCAAGAGGATTCTCATGGGGAAAATTCACACAGCCCACAGAGGTGGGCTTCAGTTGGGCCTTGATGGGAGTGCAGCAGGATTCACTGAGGGGATGGAGTGGGAATGTCTTTCCTGGCATGATTAATTGCACAAGTCAGGGAGGGAACAAACGTCATCTGTTGGATAAAGTGAATCAAGGGTTCATCCTGGGGAGTCTGTGCAGAAAAGGTTAGGAAGCAAGAGAAGGGCAGGATTGTGGCAGGCTTAAATAGTATGATGAATTCGGACTTAATCCTCTGGGCAGTGGGATTCAGTGAAGGCTTTTGAGAAACGGAGCATCGTGCTAAGATTAATGATGTTGGAGTTGTGAAAGGATGGCTTTTAGGTCAGCAGTGCATCTCTGGTGGGAAATTCAGATCTTAACTCTAAATTTCCCAAGTGTGGATAGGGGAAATTTTTCAAAACACCGACATTTTCAAAATCAACCCAATAGATCTTCACAGAATGCTTATAATGTGCAACACACTGTATTAGGTCTATAGAGGGGACAGAGAAGCAGACTGTACCCCAGGTAAGTTTTTTCTTTTTCTTTTTTTTGAGACAATCCCACTCTGCCACCCAGGCTGGAATGCAGTGGCGTGATCTCAGCTCACTGCAACCTCCGACTCCTGGGTTCAAGCGATTGTCCCACCTCAGCCTCCCGAGTAGCTGGGATTACAGGTGCGTGCCATCATACCCAGCTAATTTTTTATATTTTTAGTAGAGACAGGATTTTGCCATGTTGGCTAGGCTGGCCCAGATAAGTTTTATTGACAAAATTAGATTGCTAGCTTTTGGAGAAGACCAAAGAGCAACTGTTGAAAGGTGGCATTTTGTGTTTAAAATAAATTAAAAAAAAAAACCTACTGTTTTTTAGGCTATAGGATAAGACTGTACTTGAGCTTTAACAATTTCAATGAATATTAGTGGTGGGGGCACAACCTATTAGCTTTATTTACAAGGAATGTAAGTTTGATCCTTAATATTTAGGAGTTGAAAGTGTTCAGTAAGGATGAATCATATAAAGCAATTCAAATGTTCACCTTTATATCCTGTACAACCCATAAATATTGAGTTGTTCGTTCATAACAGCAGTTCTTAACATTCCAGAAGATATTTAAGCAAAATAGCCTGACCTGCCCTCTTAAAGGAATGGTTATTGTGTTTTTCCTCCAGGATTTTAGGCATCATGGGACCTATATCACTACTAGGATTAGATTATCTGTTGTGCATCCATAAAAACATTTGATTTGTGGCTGTTGAATTTTGGCTAAATTGTTATTGTGTCTATTGTATGAATTCATACTTTGTTACTTAGATGGCAAGTGAATTAAACAGTGAACTTAAGGGAGTCTCCCTTTTTCTTCAGGTATACCTAAGATATTTTGATACAGGTATATAATGTATAATAACCACATTAGAGTAAATGGGATATCCATGACCTCAAGCATTTATCCTTGGTGTTATAAACAATCCAGTTATACTCTTTTAGTTATTTTTAAATGTATCATTAAATTATTATTGACTACAGTCACCCTATTATGAGACATATTTTACTTTTAAGAAGATAGACATCGTGCATTTTAAAAGCAGTGACAGGTTTTTCTCAGTCTTAGGAATTCATTCATTTTATATCAGAAGACCCAAGGATGCCTTAGTATGTTCAGGCATGTTTCATACCTTTTCAAAGCAGTTTCTTTTTTTCCTGAGAAGGACCAATTTTCATGATATAATTTTATTTAGGAGATGGAGTGCCTTTCTTTATTCTTTGCTATTTGAGTTTTACATTAAGCCTATCTAACTCCTGTTCTTTTCCCTTTAGATTTGAGCTTAGAAGCCACTTTCATTCTGAAGCTTTTCCGTAAGGTTGGGCCTAGCTTCTCCTGTGTGTTTCCAAATATCCCACACTTGTCCCATCTTAAAGTCATGGGTTCATTTTATAATCACTTATTTCCTTGTCTGTCTCCCTCACATGACTGTAAACTTCATACTGTCATGGCTGTTAATCTTGTTTATTTTGGTAAGCTCACACAGTCCTTGATAAGTGAATGAATAAATGCAAATTTTGCTAAATAACAACTTATTTATACCATTATTTTGGAGGCCTTCTTTTCCTACAGTTTATTCCCTCATTAGATTTCAAGTAATAGGAACATAAACTTAGAAATTCACCATGGAAGACTTTGCATATGGGCTGCTAAAAGAAGCTTTTCTTATTTTTAGTGCCAGACTTTTCATTTGTAACTCTCTCACTCAAAAGTCATTCAGCTTCTTGTAAGCATGCAAATTTGGAAAAAGGTAAGGGCCAGACTCAATGTACACACACTGATATACACTCATTGTATACTTAGTGACACAAACTAGTAAGAGTTTGTTAGCTCTCTCATCTCTGAATGCTGTTTTAAAATATGTTATTACTGAAGACAGATAAAAAATTGAATACTAAAACTAAGCATGTCCTTAATGTGTAAAGTGGCTCTGAGACCTAACCCAGGACGTGGCTGCATAATATTTTAGCAGTGTTTTAACCTTATTAGTTAACTAACATCAACTAATAAGTCAGTAAGGCCAAGTTAATTATGTAAGTGACAGCCAGCAGGTATTATGTTAGAAGGTTTGGATCAATGAATAATTGTAATTGAAGCCAAATGTAATTAGTTATGTGATTTTTGAGGTGTTCAGGTGTAATTCCACTTGTGTTCCATCTTGAAACTAAAGCACTAGGAGGGATTACTGACAAAAGGAAAATAGGCATAAAGATGCACTTGACTCGTGTTTGAGTTGTGTTCAAATCCCCAGGTCACAAAAGAGAAACCTGGATTGCTTTATTCTAGAGAGACCATGCATGCTCTGCTGACCCTGCTTACCTACCTCCAGAGTTTCTTTGCTCCCACCCTTCTCTGTCCCCACTCTTCTTGGCTCACAGTTCCGCATTCTGCTTTGCTGCTTCAGGTCTCCATGCGATAGTACATCATGTTCTCTTTGGGATTCTTTTGCTCCTTCTCGATCCAGCTTACTTGTTTTTAGAACTCAGTTTAAGGCCAATAGCTGCAGGAAGCCCTTTCTGATCCCCAGTCTGATTTAAATGCAGCCCCCTCACCCCAACCTTTCCATAACATCTTTATTACGGTGCTTTCCACTTTATCCTATAATTTTTTGCATTGCCAGTTTTTTCTGCTGATCTTCTTAAGGGCAGAGATGGTCTTGCAGTACTTTGTTGAATGAATGAACAAACTTCGATTTTTAAAAATATTCTGTAGAGGTAGTGCTTAAAACCCACTAAATTTGGAGCTTTTATTAGCTATATATAGAACTTAAAAATACTTTCTAGTATATTGTATGTCAAAAAATAAATTGTTGTTATTTATAATTTATTTACTATTTCCCTTTCTTGTTTTATTCAAACTTTAACAGATCTTAAAACCGTATAGCTTTAGGTTTTGTGTAGTGGTCAAGAGGCTCTGGAGTTAGCCTGTGGATTTGAATCCTGGCACTGCCTCTAGTTGGAGGACTTTAACCTTGGTTTCCCCAGCTATAAATTTGGGGATAAAAATAATACCTTATAACATTGTGGTGGGCACTAAATGAAATAATACATGCAGGTAAAACTCTTGCATAGTACCTTCCTGAAAACACTGCTGACACCACTGACTTTTCCACCCTAGTTATATGTGAACCCATGGAATTCATAGAATTGCAGAATGGTTTTATATTCTCAGAGCAGATGGTAAACTTTGTCAGTTCTCTAAAATGATCTGGAGGAATTGTAAATTAGTGATACTGTGCCACCTTTTATGACTCCAATATGGGACCTGCTTTATGTCTCATACAGCATCATGAGCCATTAAACTGGTAACACACGAGCCATACTATAATCTAAATGGCATAGCAGTCTCATCAGCAATGAGGCCCTGGGATGCAGTCATCACTGATGCTGGGGTACTCTTTTTTTCTTCCATTTCTCCTAAACTGGAAGGAGAATAGTTACCAGTAGGCTCTCCAAAAAGTTTTGGCATGAACTTTATGGGAACAAGTTTGCAAGCAGTATGGACAGGTGGAAAACTTCAAGGACTTTGTCAAGCTCATGAAAAATGTTGCTTGTAAGCTACTAGAAAATTACAGAAGTAGGCAGGCCAACTTTTTAGGAAATAGAACAGTAGAGGAGGGTGCCAAGTGTGACCTGCATGCACTATGCACATAGACATAAATTCAGTGCTTGGGTATGTGAGGTGTGGAAGGGACATTTGCTTTCACCACACCTGTTTCAGTCATTCATAGTATGACTACTAGAAAGGCAGGTTGTAGGCTTTGGAGCCTTCTTGCTTATTCTAGAATAAGCATCAGCAACGTTTTCTGTTAAAAATATTCTGTGACATTATTAATTACCTGGAGAGTATGATCTGGCACCACGTATTGCATGTCAAAAATGCTCACCACATGTTTTTGAGTGAATTACAATGGATGTTTTAAAATTAGAGATACAATAATATGGTTGCTGAATAATGGTTTTGAGGTAACAAAACGCTTTTTTTTTTTTGAAACAGAGTCTCACTCTGTCACCCAGGCTGGAGTGTGGTGGTGCGATCTTGGCTGAATGCAACCTCTGCCTCATAGGTTCAAGTGATTCTTGTGTCTCAGCCTCCTCAGTAGTTGGGATCACAGGTGTGGTCTACCATGCCTGGCTAATATTTGTATTTTTAATAGAGCCTGGGTTTCGCCATGTTGGCCAGGCTGGTCTCAAACTTCTGGCTTCAAGTGATCCATCCACCTACCTTGGCCTCCCAAAGTGTTGGGATTATAGGCATGAGCCACTGCACCTGGCCAAAGTGTTTTTTAACTTTAGATGTAATATTTTCTGGCCTTGAAGGATGAGATATTTTGCATTGGTAAAATGTTGTGATTAAGTTAAGCTTCAAATGCTCAAAGCCTTTTAAGCAGCAAGTGTAACTGAATATAATTTTACCATTGCTTGATGAACTAGGGTCTTTTAAGATTTTTTTTTTTTGGGGAGGGGGTGGGTATTTGACCCAATTTAGTTTTTGGCATGTGTTTTTTCTTCATCTTCATGTCAGACTACACCTGCCACTTCTGCCGCTACTTCTTATTCAGACAGCCTCTTCTTTTGCAGTCCATTGATGGTTTGCTGCCAGTAATTGCCTTTAGGTTGAGAAATCAATAATCAAGTTTGGGAAGATTTCTGTGTTTTTCAAAGGCAGGATTCTTAGTGAGGGTCCAAGGCATGTTGGGCCTTTATCCCAGCTGTCTTCTATGTACTTCATGTTTAGGGATCATGTCCCAAAGGATGGCTGTTTTTTACATTAGTCTCCACTTGATGAAAGTGGGCTTTACTGTAATATTTTTGCATAGGATGTTCAATACATTCATTGTTGATATCATTTAAATTTTTTCTCTCTGCTTTTTACACAGTCAAAATTTGCTGTGCGATGTCACAATTGTGGCAGAAGACATGGAAATTTCTGCTCATAGAGTGGTGCTGGCCGCCTGTAGTCCTTATTTTCATGCCATGTTTACAGGTATGAAATATTTTAGTTATGGGCATTTTAAATAATGTATTCAGATCTGTGCTTTTCTTACCACATTTTCTTTTGTTATTAACATTTTACTTTTATGAAATGAAGAATTATAGTGGAAGAAAATGTTCTTGCTTTGTTCCAAATTCCTCCTCGTCTTTGTTTTTCATTGTTGGGGGTCAGTAAGCCTATACATAGGTACACTCACAATTTTATGCTCAACTTTCTCCCTGTAAGTTATACTTATGTGTATTAGTTCCTGCCATTTATAATAGCTTTTTGGCACTTTATTATTTTGACAAAAGGAAACCACTTTACATTTTTTAAAATGATTTTTACATTTGTTTCATCTAGTGTTACACTGAACAAAAAGATGTTTATTTAATATCCTTCATTTGGAAATATAAGAAAATAAAGCGATTTATCTACAAGCTTACATTTTACTTTGGCAACTGTGAAAATACATAGAATGATTTTAGTACTTCTGGAAAAGAAGTAATTTATGTCTGTCACACTTGAATCCCTTACTCTCATTCTTTTTTAAAATATACTGTACAAAGAAATGAAGTTTTTATCTGTTACATCAATGAGTTTATAATCTTAGGGTATTGGTATGCCAGATAGAAAATACAAATAGAAATGTAGTTATACCAAAAAGCAAAAATACAAAGCTCTTCTTACTTTAGAAACTATGAAGTATTTCTGGTGCCACTGTTTTACTAGATACTTCAAGGCATACAAAAACAATGTGAACATGCTTCCTGCCCCAAAAGCTTCCTGTGTAGCTAGGCAGATGGATGTGCACCCTTTAATAGTTAATAGTGTATGGAAGATCTGAGTGCTCACAGCAGTGGTCAGACGTTCAAGGCTGTGATGGGCAGCACTGAGAGAAGGATTTCCCCAGACCTGATGGATTGAGGGGTTTACACAGATGAAGATGAGTGTAGAAGGTCAGATGGAGAAGACGGACTGAGTGAAAACTTTTCTGGGTGTCTTGGGAGTAGTGAGGAGACCAGATCCCCGCTCAGTTTTCAGCCTTTTATGATCTTGCTGTTCCAGAACAGAGTTAAATAATCAGGAATGAAGAAGGATAGCAGGTGGGCTCTGAGCCAAGTTTGGGAGGGTTGCCTTTCAGCTGAGAGCTGAGGTTGATCTGAAAAGTCAATACCCGTGAAGTGAGACTAGTCAGATGTTTATGTCTTGGGGTTCACTCTAGTCTCTTGATTTACATCTTATTTATTACTGCTGGACACTTTTCTAGAGAGAGAGAGTCTCTAAGGCTTGTAAGAGAAGGATTCGATCTGGAATGTGCTGGGCTACTTTAGGAATTCCCTTGTAAAGTGCTGTCCCCTTGGTGGCCTTCCTTCAGATGACACTGCTGTTGCCACTTACTTGTTGGAACTACTAGATCTTTGGAAAACTTAATCTGTGCTTCAGTTTCCCCATCTGGAAAATGGGAATAATAATATTACCCACATCCTAGAGTTTTTGTAAGGATTAAATGAGAACATATGTGTGAATTTCTTAGCACTTGACACATAGAAAATGATCAGTTAATTTTGACAGTAATTATTATGGTCATCATCACCATTCTTTTTTACTCCAACTTCCTAAATTTCTTTATATTCTGTACAAGATTGGAAACCTTTAAGCTAGGCTCTTTTTTTTTTTTGATAAATGTTTTATTGTCCACAGAGTGACAAAAATAGAGTGATTAACTTATACCTGTAAGATCAAGGTTAGTTTCCTTTCCCCTCAAAAGGCTTTGGAGACTTAGTGTCTCCAAACTCCCTGAGCCTTAGACATCCAGTGAAATGGATGCTAGGTAGAGATAGGAGAGCTTATTATGTCTTTAGCTCTCTTTTCTGTTTGCTTTATAATCTAAACTGCATTTCGGTTTCCCTCTTCTGTTTTTGTCTAATGGTTCTCTATGCTTCATGATTTAGCTGACGTGGTTTACGAATATGTGAGCTTTGCCTAACGAAGGGAATGAGGCATTGAAGACATTCTGATTTTCTAAGTATTTATAGTGTATTACAACTAACTAGTAGGTAGGTGCTTTTGCAGTTCAACTGGTTTCTGTCTGAGAATATACCTTTTATGCTTAGTCAAATTTTAGATTGCTATGTGCTAAAGTACTTGAAAATAGGAATACTATGTTAATTTCTGGCACATATACAAAATGTGAATTGAATACCTAACGTTTTTTTTTTTACTAGTTTATTGAGGCATATTTTATATATCATAAAATTTACCCATTTCAGGGCTGGATGCAATGGCTCACACCTGTAATCCCAGCACTTTAGGAGGCTGAGGCAGGTGGATTGCTTGAGGAGTTCAAGACCAGCCTGGGCAACATGGTGAAAACCCATCTCTATCAAAATATAAAAAATTAGCTTAGTGTGGTGGCCCTAGCCTAGAGTCCCAGCTACTCAGGAGGCTGAGGTGGAAGGATCACTTGAGCCTGGGAGGCAGAGGTTGCAGTGAACCAAGATGGTGCCATTGCATGCTAGCCTGGGTGACAGAGTGAGAAAAAAAAAATTACCTATATTAAGTGCACAACTCACTGATTTTTAGCAAATTTACTGAGTTGTACTGCCATCACCATAAATCAATTTTAGAACATTTTTGTTCTCACATAATGTTTTTGAGGTTCATCCATGTTGTAAATGTTTCAAAGGAAGGTTTGCTGTTCTTATTGCTAAATAGCATTCTGTGTGGATAGACCGCTTTTGACTTTCCATTTACCAGTTGATGGATGTTTTTGTGTTGTTTCAATTTTTGGCTATTATGAATAATACTGCTATGAATATTCATGCGCAGTTCTTTGTGTGGACATATATTTTTATTTCTCTTGGGAGTAGATATCTAGGAGTGTAATTGCCGGGTCACATGGTAAATTTATACTTAAAAAATTCTGCTAAGCTGTTTTTCCAAAGTTACTGTACCATTTTACATTTCTACTAGCAATGTTTGAAACTTCCTATTTCTCCACAACCTTGCCAACACTTGCTACCGCTTTTTAAAAAATTATAGCCCTTCTAGTGGGCGTTGAAGTAGCATAGTATTGTAGTTTTAATTTGCATTTTTCTAATGACCAATGATGTCAAGCATCTTTCTATGTGCTTATTATTTAGGCTAAACTTTTATGGTTTTTCAGCAGTAGATGTTATTTGACTTTCTAGCAATCTTTGTACTGTTTTTTTTCTTCTACTTTTGAATCTACTGTTTAGCCAACAATTTGGCAGAAATTAGATAAAAAAGATAAAGGCCACTTTGGGAAGCTGAGGCAGGTGGATCACGAGGTCAGGAGATTGAGACCATCCTGGCTAACACGGTGAAACCCCATCTCTACTAAAAATACAAAAAAAAAATTAGCCGGGCGTGGTGGTGGGCACCTGTAGTCCCAGCTACTCGGGAGGCTGAGGCAGGAGAATGGCGTGAACCCAGGAGGTGGAACTTGCAGTGAGCCGAGATAGCACCACTGCAATCCAGCCTGGGCGACAGAGCAAGACTCTGTCTCAAAAAAAAAAAAAAAAGGTAAAGGCAGGGCACAGTGGCTCATGCCTGTAATCCCAGCATTTTGGGAGGCCAAGGTGGCAGAATTGCTTGAGCCCGTAAGTTCTAAACCAGCCTGGTAGAAATAGGGAGAGCTCATCTCTAAAAAGATTTTTTAAAAAGTTTACTGAGCATGGTCACACGTGCCTGTATAGTCAGTCCCAGCTTCTGGGGAGGCTGAGGCAGGAGGATCGCTTGAGCCTAGGAAGCAGAATTGCACTGAGCTGAGATCATGCCACTGCCCTCCACCTGGGCAACAGAGTGAGAATGTGACCCTGTCTCAAAAAAGGAAAAAAAAAAAAAAAGAAGACACGGGGATTGGGTCTAGGTAATTTAGTGTATGTAGACTCATTTAAGTATTTGCCAGAGTATGAGTACTTTGTTTCTTTGTTTTTCATGGTCTGAAGCCCTGCTAAGCTTTTTTTTTTTTTTTTGGTAAAAATTATGGTGAGGTTAACAAGTAGACCATTGGATGCTTTCATTCCACCAAACATCATGTACATTTACATTCTCTTGCTCAGGGACAGGGAGTTTCCCTACTCTTCTTTTGTTTTCCTGTGACTAACCTATTAGGAAATGGGGAATATGCAGATGTTCTTTGTTGGGTCTTACTTTTAATCTCATAAACTGTAGGTGAAGTTTTCATTTAAATTATATCACCTAAGAAATAATTCTGTTACTTGTGATAGTTCCAAGTATTTGAGTAGAGAAGGGAAGTGAAAAGTAATTCTGTGATGTAGTCACAGGGTTTGACTTTGTGAAGTATGGGCCTATTTAGAGCAAGGCCAAGTTGTTTAACTATTACTTAAGAAAGAACATACCAAATTGGGTTCTTGTGTTTTTGGATTACTTCTTGGTTACAAATGTGGCATTTAGAAAGCTGTTTGCTTAACACATACTTTGAGATTTATTTGTGCCACAGGCTAACATTTCTGAAATCTGGTGGGAAGTACTGAATACTGAATTTTTATTTTTAGGCTTTTTTTTTGGTGTGCTTTTTGATTTCTTTTGTCATATTGAACATGATTCAGTAAAATAAATTAGAATAGGAAAAGACAGATTATTGTTTGAGTGACTAAGAAGTAAGATTTTAAAAAGCTATATACATGGTTATGTTTGTCTAAGATTCATGCTTTCATTCATCAAGGAATATTTATTGAGAATCTTCTCTGCTAGGCATTGTCCTAGGCTTTGGGGACTAGAGTGATGAATAAAACAGATAAATTCCTGTTCTCATTATTCTAGTTAGGAAGAAGAAGAAAGGTTAGACAGTAAGTAAACACACAAAAGATAATTTCTGGTATTGATGATGGCTCTGAAAAAAATTAAATAGAATGTTGCACAAAGAACTTAAGTTGGAATGCTTTAGGCTGCCTGTAACAGCAAACGCCACTCAAACTGGTTTAAATACTAAGAAAGCAGGCTGGGCACCAGACATGATTGGATCTACAGCTTGAAAATTTCATCAATAATCTTCTTCTGTCTCTCTACCCTTCTATCCTCAATAAAAATATCCTAAGGTTTGTTCCTCTCCTAAATGAAAGATGCCTGCAAGAGTGGACCCAACATGTCAAGGAAGGAGGACTCTGTCTTTTAGGAGCTAAGAAACCTTTCTCAGAAGTTACCCAAACCAGACCGAAACTGGCAGGGCAATGCAGTTACCATGTTGGCCTTAGATTTGCTGTAGAACTGGAGAGTTACATACTCTGACCATCATAGAGAGTGGCTGGTGGGCCACCCAGGTCACCTGGCCAAACTGAAAATGCCTGTGTGTCAGTAACTGCTTTGTAACCTAAGAACAAAAAGGTGGTAGTGATTACAGTAGATGACAAGTGGAACTTGCAAAGTAATGGAATAAGATTTATTAAACATAGCTATAAATTTGTTATTTATTTCTTAGAGTTTCAGCATAGTCAGAGTTTCTGTGTTACACTTTTATTCTTTTTTTCAGATGTTTTGTGTGCTAAATAACTGAAATTAGAATCATAGAATTTTTAAAATGAAATGAATTTTAGTGTTTATCTTTTTAAACCTATTCACTTTTCATTTATTCATTGGATAAATTCATTTTGCAATGGATAAGTGAAGTTACCAGTTTATGTTGGGCTTCAGGAGTCCTGATTAAAGATCCTTGAGATGGAATTTTTTTTTTTTTTTTTTTGAGATGGAGTCTCGCTCTGTCACCAGGCTGGAGTGCAGTGGCATGATCTCAGCTCACTGCAGCCTCCGTCTCCCGGTTTCAAGTGATTCTCCTGCCTCAGCCTCCTGAGTAGCTGGGACTATAGGCATGCGAGATGGGAATGTTTTTAGCCATATATGTATTCTTACACTTTCATGTTTTGGAGGACTTCCTTTTTTTTTCTCAATAAAAGTAGATAGGAGACAGGGTGCGGTGGCTTATGCCTATAATCCCAGTACTTTGGGAGGCCAAGGCAGAAGAATCATTTGAGGCCATGAGTTCAAGGCTGCAGTGAGCTGTGATTACACAATTGCACTTCATCCTGGGCAACAGAATGAGACTCTGTCTCAAAAAAAAAGGTAGAGATGATGTGGTATTTGCCAGTGAAAGTGTTTGGCTCACTCTGTAATGTATAGTGATGTTCAATAAATGTTTGTTGACTGAAATCCTACATAGCTAGAATATCCATGTTTAAGACTAATTTTAAAGTGCCATTAGTTACGTTAAGTAAAAATGCTATATTTTATGTATTTATTCAATTAATTTATTTATTTACTTATTTATTTGGTGAGATAGAGTCTTTCTCTGTCACCCACGCTGGAGTGAGTGGTGTGGTCTTAGCTTACTATAACCTCCACCTCCCAGGGTCATGCAGTTCTCCTGCCTCAGCCTCCCACATAGCTGGGATTACAGGCATGTACCAGCATGCCTGGCTAATTTTTGTATTTTTAGTAGAGATAGGGTTTTGCCATGTTGGCCAGGCTGGTGTTGGACTCCTGACCTCACATGATCCGCCTGCCTTGGCCTCCCAAAGTGCTGAGATTATAGGCGTGAGCCCCTGCGCCCAGCCAAAATGCTACATTTTAAATTGGCACTTGCTTTACTTTTTATTCATCTAGTCATTTACTTATTTAACCAGTGTTTATTGGGTATCTACTAGATGTCAGACATGTTATACAGAGATAAGAAAGGCTTCATCCCTGTTCTCAGTGAGCTTAAGAATTCAGAGGAGGACAACTAGGTAAAGAGTTGATTATGACAGAGTGGATTTGCATGAGGTACCCAACTGTACCTAATCCAGCCTTGGGCCACCAACAGATAAGGCTACCTAGAGAGGTTCCAGTGGAGATTAGCCTGGGAAATGAGTGGGTGGGGAGACAGAGAGGACAATGTTCAACAAGAGCATCAGGGGTAAGACATTGCTTGGTGTCTGTAGAAAACAACAAACAGCTTCTCAATAATGTATTTCAAGTTTAGAAATAGCGGGAGGAGAGAGAGAAGGCTAGACAATGAATCAGGGGCTGGACATGTGTGCTTGGACTGGGAGAAACCAAAGGATTTTTGAACTCCGTGCTCAAATTTGTGGAGTCAGTACTGGAGGCAGGAAAATAATTAGGAGGTGGCTGCATTGGTGTGAGCAAGAGATTATAGGATCCCCAGTGGTGAGAAGGTGAGAAGATTTATTTGAGATCTATCCAAGGTTAATTCTGCAAGTTTTGGTGAACTGTGGGACTGGTGGGTAAGGAAGAGGAGAGAATCAAGGATGACTCTCACTCAGGTTTTTAGTATAGGTGTTTGTATGGATAGCATAATGTAGCTTCAGAGTTCTGATATAAGGTCAGAGTTATGTGATCAAAACATAAACAAGAAACTATAATCTCTAGAGAGACTATGGGAGGTTACAAATGGTAAGGATAAACTATGTACAGTATCCTTGGATAGCCTAGTTTATTTTCTGTTTGTTTTAAATAGGACAGAGTCTTGCTGTGTTGCCCAGGCTAGTCTTGAACTCCTGGGCTCAAGTGATTCTCCTGCTTCAGTCTCCCTAGTAGCTGGGATTACAAGAGTGAGCCACAGCACCTGACTCTCATTGATAGTTTTTAAAATGCGTTAGCAATCAGAAATCTCACAAAGCCATACTGTTTAAAGATTTCCTCTGAAAACACAGCAAAGGGCAAAAACTAAGGTAATAATGTAACAACTGGAATTAGATATAAATAACTTTTACAATACTCTTTAGTATGGGCTTTGATTCATAGTAATTAGAATTTTTAAACCATTAATACAGTCATGGGCACATTTTTTGTTTTTCTTACTGTTTTTGTAAATTAATATAAAAATATTAAAATGTTTTCAAAACAGCATATAATTGAAATTGAATTTATTGGAAGCAGATACAGTTTTCTGGGGAGAAAAATAATCTTAAAAATGACAAATATTTGAACTAGCAAAATGCATCTTATAGCAATACCTTAAAAACTATAATATTAAAAACTGTTTGGCAGAGAACTAATTATTTTTCAGTCATACATGTAAATTAAAGTCCCACTTGCTTTTGCCTAAGGTAAGTCACGCTTAACTGAGTACTGGCTGTTTGGCTTTGTGTTCCTGTGGCCCCAGGCCCTGAAGGGCTTTGCATATTATTGGGGCTCTGTAGGTGAATCAGTTATGGCCTTTGTCTCAAGTCCAAGTGGGAATCACCAGAATGTCTTAACTTTTGGCACAAAAGAGGCTTCAGTTTATACAGACTATCAGTTTATACCCCAACTATTCACAGGATCCAGCAAGAATAGGATAGAGGAAGGTGCCTTATATGTGGCTGAAGACTTATTTTTCTGTATTCCTTGACCTTCCTTTTTCCCCCTTTCTGTAAGCACGGGAAAAACATTTGCTGTAGCACCAGACATACAACTCAGTCCCCTTTCATCCTGCTATGTAGGTATAGGTACATCTTTCTCATTAACTCTCCTACTTCCCTTGTCATACAAAGAGATGTTTTTCTTCCTGGGAAGTAGCAGGGTAGTTTTTTGGGATATTTTAGCTCTGAGGTGAACAGCTTCTTTCTGAGATCTTGTCAGAGATAATCTCCAGGGAAGAACGCGGTTAAATGTACACCACTGTTGTTATTTCTCTTCTCCCAGGGTTTTGTTTACAAAGGAATTTTGTGTAATTATGATTTCCCATAGACTTTTCTGATAGTTTATGGTTGCTGACAGTGCATTGTATCAGAAAAAGAAGTGAGCTTTCAAGAAATCTTGAGGCTATGTTATGGTTTAATAAGAGATGCTGGGTTAAAGTGAAGGTGATGAATAGTGGCACGTTCTCATGCTTCTTTTACCTTTGAAACTTAGTGAATTCTAGAGCCAAATCTTTTTTTGCCCATGGCCCTCAGCATTATTCTTGGACTGTCCTTTTACTTTTTAATTGAATCCCTCCCCACCCCAATTCAATTGCTTGTGTCTCCATGTATCATAGTTCACTTATGTTGTCACACCTCAGTGCTTAAACTTGCCTCCTACTCTCCCCAAGTCTCCTTGGCTTAGGGACCATCCCTTCTCTTTCCTCCTTCCCTATTTCTTTTCCACAAGTGGGTATTAGGAAGAAAGTCTTGTACTGTTTTTTTAGCAGGCAGTTTTGTGGAAGGATACCTGGTTTTAGTAATAAAGCTGGTATGGAAATGACTTCAGCGTGAAGTTGCTGCAGTTGACAAACAGGAACTGAATCTGAGGTAGAAGATCTCTGTAATAAGCTTTGTTATTGACTAACTTTTTGTTATTATTGTGATCCCTGTTATGCCTTGCATTCTCCAAGCATCATAGGTAATTTGTTTTCTCGTTGTCTCTGGCATGAGGATTGTGACCTCTCACTGAGGGTGGAGCCTCTGTGTCTGGTGCAGGCTATGCATGCCCTGGCAGGCATTTGTGTGTTTGTTGAAGGAGTAATGCTAACCAGCATTACTGGCTGAATAGCAGCCGTTCATTGCTATTAGCCAAAGGCAGTAACATCGTTACTCTTCTAGTCATGACTAGAAATCCATAAAGACAACAAATGCCCAAAAGCAGGGACAGCCTCAGCTACTGATCCTATAGCCACAAGAATAGTTCATGCAGCTGGACATATGGCACGTTCATTGTTGTGATATGATTTTCAGGTGCAAGTGGGTAACAAAAGTACATTTTATGATTTGCTCAGGTAAGCTTTTGGAAGAGGAAGGGGAATGTTTTCGGCCTGCAAAAAGTGGCTGATTATGCTGCCTGTTGAATACAGTGAGTGGCAAGAAGATGTATCAATGTGCATTGGCACTGGAACTTCCACAGCAGTGTCTTGCTGTAACATCACTCTTATTCCTTTGTGTTTTAGGTGAGATGAGTGAGAGCCGAGCAAAGAGAGTTAGAATAAAAGAGGTAGATGGCTGGACCCTGAGGATGCTAATTGATTACGTTTACACTGCAGAAATTCAGGTTACAGAAGAAAATGTACAGGTAAGAGTAAACACTTCACACCATCTAGCTTTTTATGCATACAGTTTTTTTTTAATAAAAAAAGCACACCCACACAGTGTACATTTTTCACCAAAATAATAGGATTCATTGTGAAAACTGTATTTCTAAAAAATATTTGGAATGATTACACCTTTTTAGTAATGTTTCTGAGTTCAGTATCTTTTATATTCTTTAAGATCTGAGATACAGATCCTTTAGTTCTCTGAATGATGCTTGTTCTTTCATGAAAACACTGTCATATTCATTTATAACTGTTGATTGATGCTGCCCATAATTTCTCTTTATTCCTTGGAAGGATATAGTCTACAAAGAATGTTTTTGACTGCCAATATTCTTTATTTGTCTTTTTTTTTTTTTTGATACCTGATCTTGCTCTGTCTCTCAGGTTGGAGTGCGGTGGTGTGATCATGGATCACGCAGCCTCGACCTCCTAGGCTCAGGGAGTCCTCCCGCTGCAGCCTCCCAAGTAGCTGGGAATACAGGCATGTGCCACTATGCCCAGCGAATTTTCTTATTTTTTTTGTAGAGAGGTCTCACTATGTTCCCCAGGCTGATCTCAAACTCTTGGGCTCAAGTGATCTGCCCTCTTCAGCCTCCCAAACTGCTGGGATTATAGGTGTGAACCACCATATGCCCAGCCTATTCTTTGTTTTACTATTTGAGCATCCTCTTTAAGTGATTCTGGAGTTTAGGTAAAAGTTGATATTGCATCTTATATTCTATAAAGAACAAGTGTTTTATGTGTGTTACATAAATGTTTAAATAATACAGATGGATGTGGAGTAAAAGGTGAAAATCCTTCAGAAAACGGACCTTCTCTTCGATACCCCAGTTCACATACATTGATTCACTTCTTCCTCTCTAGAGGGCAGCTTCTGTTATGTACTGTGAATCCCTTCAGACCGTTTTCCATGCATTTATTCACACAAACGTACACACAATTTTTTTACATAAGAAATACTATACTTGTTCTGAAACTTGCTTTTTGAACTGAGCAGTGTCTTAGGGGTCTTCACACATTAGTGTATATGGTTCTAACTCATGTTAATCAGCTATATATATATATATATGTATGATTTTTCACCTGTATAAAAACAGTGCAATGAGTGGACATTTTTATATTTGCATCCCCAAATTTTATAAGCTGGATTCCTCAAAATGGAATTGGTGAATCAAAGAGTACATGCATATATTAGTTTTTTGATAGCAATGCCAAATTGCCATCTGAAAATGTGTGTTTATTTATATTCCTTCTAACAGGGACACTGTGTTTTGAGGACAACAAAAATAACTAGGACTAAATTCTTAAGAAATAATCTTTAAATTCTACTTGCACAAATAGGAAGTTGTTGGTTCAATCCTTATCCCTGCTAACTAGTTGAAATATGCTACAAAATGAATTCGGAGACTGAAATCTTTGCACTTGTTAAGACATGCTATCGATTGTTCCATGTGAAATACTGGCAGTAGTAAGGCCTCCTGGTGATCTTTCCCAGATGGCCTCATTAGCTTTTGCTTAGAAGTTCCAGTTATGAGGTAAGGCATTTGAAAAACCTTGGTCAATATTGGGGTTGTTTCTAAATGTATGCATCAGATGCTAGATGAACTTTTTTTTTTTTTTAACATGGAAGAAAGTGTTTGGTATATGTCATGAGATCACTGAACTAATACGTCATCTCATTCTGCTCTTTTAGGTACATTTAGACTATTTGCTAGATTCTGGGGCATTGTTTTCAACAAGAGTTTATCTTGGTTTCTTTTTGTTCATTCTTTTTATTCATTTTAGTGCATGGGCCTCATTATGTCCTTATATTTGACCTTCAACAAATGAATTACTGATTTCTTTGATTCACATAATGGGCCACATGGGAGAAAATTGAGAAAAATCCTTTAAGCCTTAGAGACTAAACTGTGTGAATTCAGCCCTGAATATTGTTTGTAGTAGTCCTTGTGGTGGGGACATGGGCCTATTAGGAATTAGGAGAACGCCTCTCATGTTTCTTTTAATAACTATCATGTTCCAGTCCTGAAATATTAGTCATCACAGCCTTTCAGAAAACTCTTGCCATCCTAATTTGCCTCTTGTGTATATATTGCTTAGCTTTTAGAATATGCAGGAATACATTCTAAGAGTTACATTTGGCAGGCTTATTAAATGCTTAATATTTGTATAGTTTTGTTTTGTTTTTAAGAGGGAGAGGGATATCTCTTCAGCATAGGGCTATCATGGTTTGTAAAGCTTTCTTTTATTTTCAATTGAAGAATACTTGTTTTGGAAAAGGCAGTTGAGAAATAAATTAGATTAAAAGTAGCTACTTTTTCCATGACATGTGTTTTTCAATGAAAAAAATAAGACTATACCATATAAAGATACACCAGACTCCTATTTCCTGCTTTGTATATTTTTTGTCAATCTATATTTTGTTAAATCTTTCTTGTAAAGTGTTGTCCACCTTAAAGAAGAAGGTGTCTGTTGTTATTAATGTTAAGCTGAAGTTTTAAGTGGCCCTAACTGGAAGCCGTGCTCTGAATTTATATGCCCTGAAGGTGCTGACAGTGGGAACAGAAGTTTCTGTAATTCAGATGTTTCTTGGTGGTGGTATATTTTTCTTACTGGACCTAGACTCAAATCTTTTACCAGGTGACCTCCCTTTTGTAAGTTTCTGTTTTAGTAGTAAAGTACAATATTGGGCTAGAAAGTGTCTTTGGGATTGCATGTTTTGATGTAGAATCATTGTGCTGTAGAATGCTGAGGTCCAGCCATCTGTTGGCAGTCAGTTGGCGACAGTACAGGGCTGTAACCCTGGTTTCCCAGATTACTAGTGTAGGGTCTCTTCCATGATACCATATGGTCTCCTTATTACACTAATTTTAAACAATATAATACCTATTTGAAGTGAAGGTTGTTAACTTGGAGTCAGAATGAGAGAATGAGTAATTTAAAAAATTAACTCCAAAGAAGGGACTATTGTTATTATAGTCCCTTCTGATTTATGCAAGCAATAGGGCTTGAATTCTTGGCCATTCCAGGTTTCCTAGCTTTTTGTGTGTTTGTTGCTGCTGTTGTTTTTTTGTTTGTTTAGGTTTTTAAACTTTGGCTTTAAGTTTGGATATTTGGTTTTATTTATGGCAAAATTGGAGGATAATTTGAGCTAAATGAATTTACAGTTTTTTTTTAAAGTGAGATAAAAGGAGAACCAATATTTTACCTATGACTACACTTGTAATTCAACTTTTTTGTTGTTGTTGCTGTTGAGTGAATTAAAATTTAACTTGTGTCTAGAGTTTCAAAGCAAACTTTATGAACTGCATAAATCTGGGAAATAGAGAAAATACAGCCAAAGGCTATTGAAAAGTATGCTCTTTGACATTTGGTGGTTATGGACACCTTTGAGAATATGATGAAAAACTGTCAACCCTTTTCTAAGGAAAGGGCACATTAGCTTATCTACACAAAGTTTTGCATACATTTTCAATACACTTTCAGAGAATCCGTGTACCTTGCTGCTTGCCCCACCTTCCACTGTTAAGAATACTTGGCTTTATTTTTAAATTTTTAAATTTTTTTATTTTATTGAGACAGAGTCTTGCTCTGTTGCCCAGGCTGTGGTCAGTGGTGTGATCTTGGCTCGTTGCAACCTCCGCTTCCCAGGTTCAAGCAATTCTCCCACCTCAGCCTTCCAAGTAGCTGGGACTACAGACATGCACCATCACGCCCGGCTAATTTTGTATTTTTAGTAGAGATGGGGTTTCACCATGTTGGCCAGGCTGGTCTTGAACTCCTGACCTCAAGCAGTCTGCCAACCTTGGCCTCCTCAAGTGCTGGGATTATAGGCATGAGCTACCACTCCCGGCCAAGAATACTTGGCTTTAGATATAAAAAATATAAATATGTAAGTGTGTGTGAGTCTGTGTGTGTATGTGTGTGTATGAAGGATTTTCACATGGGTATATCTCTAGTTATATGCTAAGCATTTTATATGTAGCTCATTTGATGTTTTTGCCTCCATATAAGATAGGTGTTACCCCAATGTGATTGAAGAAATAGGCTTAAGAAGGTTAAATAATTTGCTCAACGTCACACAGCAACTATTAAATCGTCATTAACTAGTATTGCTTACAAAGAGAGTTTATAAATTCAAAAATGTAAATGTCTTTATAACTGAAAAATTTTTTTCACGATCCAAAAATTATTCAAGGTACATGCTATGTCATTAGATGTGTTAATTAACACTTTTGGAGAATCCTAAAGGATCTTGAACTTCTTAAAGCATTTACTTCATTGCTAAATTTGTAGTTTTGTTACATGAGTTTGACTTCTCCGCCTTTGGGTATTTGTTTTGGCTTCCTAAAAGTAGGTAAGAGTTTCTCACTTGATGTAAGTGTTAAAAACAAAGGTAATGCTGTTAATAAACAGTGCCCATGAAAGTAAATGCTCTCATTCCTAAATTAATATTATGAGTACTCATCTACAGATTCTTTCCATATTAGAACTGTTATCATGTAGAAGACTTTGAGAAACATCTGACAGTTTTGAATGGATAGGTTTTAAAAAGTTCATGAAATATATGTTGGATGAATTAGAATTATTTGAGACAGACACTTTCTATCTCTTTAGAAATGAAACAAAATTTAAAGGAGAGTTTTTCAAGGGACATCTAAAATCAATTATTGGTAATAAACAGACTAAATATTTAACACAGTCTCAGTATAGTAGAAAATTCAACATAGTGTGTCCATTTTATTGGTGGTATAGGGCAGGTTGTTGTTGTTTTGCTTCAAACCAGAACTGCTAGGAGTATGCTGTATAGATAGTGTTTTACCCTGCATGTTCCCAAAAGGAGGACATCACATGGAGGGGCTTACATGGTACCAGGCCTGTTGACATAGTTGAAAAAGCTTTAAGTTGGCTTAATCAATAAAAAGCCAGCCAAAGTAGGGAAATCACCAAAACAGAATACATGTGTACCCTAAATATTTTAACCTCAAACGTGTAGGTTTACAATTGTATTCCAATCTTTGTTTGTAAAACTAAGTATGGTAAGCTGTTTCAAGAGCCACATGTCCTTTTTTGCACAAACCATACCATAATCATGCACCAGCTATAATTTCCAGGCTTTTGTTTTAAGTGCAGCAAGAACTGAGACACTTGAAATCTCAATGCAAAATCTTCTTTGAATTATACAGTTTCTCTTTCATTCCTCCCATGTCTAATTGGATTGAAAACATTTATTTTTTTTTCCAGTAACACGTTGATCAAGCCACTCCAAAGCAGCCAACTTAGTTTTCACAGAAAGAGCTCTTTTTACATTCACATTTCATTGAATTCATTTACTTAAATTGTGTAATTTCAATAAGTGCAAGTGTCATAAACAGATGTGGGAGCAAATCCAACATGTATGAGTTGGTAAAATGCGTCCCAGCTGGAGGAGCAGACGTGTGCAAGCACAGTAGAGTGTAGTTACTGAGGGCATGGAGAGAGTTGGTTCATCAGGTGAGTAGGTAAAGTGGATTTTGGTGAAGAGTGCTTTTGCTTTGTGTATTTCTATATTGTCTGGGTAAACATTGAAATGAAATTCCCAATAGGTGGAGATTTGTTTTAAAACTCTGTCTTAAAAATATTTAAGACACCCTATCAGTTAAACAGTCATTGATGGAATATCTGATAAGTACTCGGTCCTGTTGCTACAAAAAAAAAAAAAAACTGAACAGGGAACAAAGTAATGAATATAGTATATACTTAGACTGGGTTTGGATCTTGGCTTTGCTGTTTAAATGCCATGTGACCTTGCCTAAGTTGCTTAACCTCTGATTGGCATTGGAGCTTGAGCCAGAGATGAATAGGGCTAGGCGTAGGAGCACTGACCTGATGGAGCAAGCATTCAACAAGTATTTTTTTTCTGTTTGTGTTTGTGTTTGTGGTTTTTTTTGACATTTTCAAAAAATAATTTTAAAACTGAGGGTAGGCTGGGCACAGTGGCTCATGCCTGTAATCCCAGCACTTTGGGAGGGATGCCAAGGGAGGAGGATCACCTGAGCTCAGGAGTTCAAGGCCAGCCTGCCCAACATGGTGAAACCTCATCTCTACTAAAATTACAAAAGTTAGCCAGGCGTGGTGGTGCACACTTGTGGTCCCAGCTACTCGTGAGGCTGAGGCAGGAGAATCGCTTGAACCCGGGAGGTGGAGGTTGCAGTAAACCAAGATCACACCACTGCACTCCAGCCTGGGCAGCAGAGTGAGATTTCATCTCAAAATAACAATAACAAAAAAAACTGAGGGTAGCATGCAGTCCAAACTGAAATGTTTAGAGGCAAGTTACAGATTCAGGTCTGAATGAGATGCTGCAGAGAGCCTGGCAGCAGGACTTTCGTGGTGTTGGTAGTGGTGGTAGCATATACTCTTAGGCTGATGGCAGTGCCTTTATCCAGGAAGAGCTGCCCTGGGTGAACACTCAAGCCTATAGCTCTTATGTTTCTGGCTTGTCTAGAAAGAGACTTGGTAAGGGCTGGGCAATTGTAATGACCACAACCAAGTAATTTTGAGATTGTGGAGGGTCTGCATTCCCGTAGGAAACTGGGCAACAAACCCAGGATCTGGGGCTTGTTATGTGGGGCATTAGGAGTCACGCTGTGGCTTGGCAAGCATGAGGGTACTTGGGGGAGCACATCACGTTTAGGGCAGCAAGATTAACGCCAGACTGTAAACACTGATATGGTGCCCAATAAGCTTTGTGGTATTGGTCAGGATTAGTTTAGGACCGAATTGAACTGCACTTGAAGATCTAAGATTTGTAAGACCTGTAGCTGGATCAGGCCAGATGAGGTATGGATGAAGAACCACTTTACTGCTTTTTATACGTGGCTTACCCTTTCCCTTCCCTATATCTAAGCTGTTGAGCTTACCTCTTTTTTTCACTGCCAGTATTGATCCTGATGAATTTCATCTTTCAATCGATAGTTTACTAAATATTTATGGGGTATC
This sequence comes from Gorilla gorilla gorilla, assembly GCF_029281585.2. NCBI lineage: Eukaryota > Metazoa > Chordata > Mammalia > Primates > Hominidae > Gorilla > Gorilla gorilla. The sequence goes on from NC_073227.2 coordinate 139,517,011, forward strand.
TATTCTATGCCAGACACTGTTCCAACCATTGGTGTTACAATGTCAGGCAGGATAGATAAGGTCCTTGTCTTTTTTTTTTTTTTTTTTGAGACGGAGTCTCGCTCTGTCGCCCAGGCTGGAGTGCAGTGGTGCAATCTCGGCTCACTGCAAGCTCCGCCTCCCGGGTTCACGCCATTCTCCTGCCTCAGCCTCCCGAGTAGCTGGGACTACAGGCGCCCGCCACTGCGCCCGGCTAATTTTTTGTATTTTTAGTAGAGATGGGGTTTCACCGTGGTCTCAATCTCCTGACCTCGTGATCCGCCCACCTCGGCCTCCCAAAGTGCTGGGATTACAGGCGTGAGCCACCGCGCCCGGCCAAGGTCCTTGTCTTGAAAGGCTTTACATTGTAGAGGAGGGGTAGGGACGAGACAAATAATATACCCATAGATAGAGAAACAGGTGAATTTTACCTGTTATTCTCTGGGGAGGAGTCATTTGAGCAGAGACTTGAATGAAAAGAAGGGAGTGATGTAAAAATAAAGGCAGAGAACATTCCAAGCAGAAAGAGCAAAGGACCTGAGATGTGAATAAGTTTGGCGTGTTTTATGGGCCAGAAAGAAAAGGGCGATTATTATTTGAGCAGAGTAAATGATGAGAGAGTGGAGAAAGATGAGATTAGATTAGAAAGGTAAATAGGGCCAGACAAAGTGGGTTTGTAGACTATGATAAGGAGGTTTGATTTTGTTCCAGTTGTAGTTTGGGCAGGGAATTCATGCTTTAGACAGTTTGTTCCCCTTTCCCATCTGCTAGCTGGAGGATGGACTGTGGGGGCAGTAGAAGAAGTTGGAGGCCCTTTAGGTACCTGTTGGGGTAGGCTAAGTGAGAGACTAGTGGCTTGGGCCTGGGTTGTTGGCGTGAGATGGTGAACAATAGATTTGGGAGATATTTGGAGGTAGGGCCAATGGAATTTACTAATGGATTTGCATGACGAGATGGAGGAAGGAGAATGATCAAGAATGGCTCCTGCATTTTTGGCCTGAGCAACTGGGTGGATTATAGTGCTGTTGTCTGAGATGGTGAAGACATGGGATGGGGACATATTTTCGGGGTGGTGGGAATTAATGGTTCTATTTTGGTTATGTTAACTTTTACCAGTTGGGCTTACAAGTGGAGATGCTGAATAGGTTGGTTCTGTGATGGGAAGGGGTCAGGTTAGGGAGGTAGATTTGATGTATTGGTGGCATATTGAAGTGGATGAGGTCACTTTAAGAGGTAGTGTAGACAGAGAAAGCAAGCAAGCCAAAGACATAATCTGGGGCATCCCAGATTTTAGATGAGCAGATGAGGGAGATGGAGTACTGGTGATGTAGGAGGAGAAGCAGGTGTATGTGGTGTCACAGAATGCTAGTTCTAGAGAAGAAAGTGCTTCAAGGAGACAGTGTTTGGCTGTGTCAGATGTTCTTGATAGGTCAAGAAAGTGAATTGAGCCATATCAGTGTAGGTGTCGCTACATTCGTTTGCCTGAGACAGTCCTATTTGATGCCTGCTAATCTGGTGTCTTCTCTGATTAGTGTTGACTTTACTCAGAAATGTTCCAGTGTGGATGATAAATTATATGGTCCCACTGGTCATTAGTGACCTTGGGAAAAGCTATTTAGAGGTGATGGTGAGAATGAAAAGTGGTTTGGAGTGGACTAAGAATAAGTGGACTCAGAGAGTACCGAAAGTTCTTACAATGCCCTTTGCTGTGAAAGGGGAGAGAATGTGCTGGCTGAAGGGGATGATGAGTTTAGGGGTGTTTTTGTTTGTTTGTTTTGTTTTGTTTTTTGATGGGTAATATTTTAAAGCATTTTTATGTTAATTAGAATAACCTAGTAGAAAAGTGAAAGTTGATGTGATAAAGGGGAGAAAGAAACAAAGGGTATAATTGCAAAAGTGAGAGAGGTTGCCATCTAAAACAAAATGAAGGGGCTTACCTTAGATGGGAGCAGGAAAACTTCTCTGTTAACCAGACAGAAGGCAGACTGTGTTGTTGTCAGATACAAGTTAGTGGCTTGGATGGTGGAAAGGTAGGTATTTTATCAGCTTGCATATAATTATAAAGGCTGTGGCAAGTAATCAGCCAAAAGGAAGATGAGGAAGAAGGATGCTGGAGATTTGAACTAAAGATGATAAATCATTGTCTTGCAAAGGATGAAGATGAATTTACTAGTGAAGTGTAGTCAAATTGTCAGGCCATATTGGGAGCTCATTTGAGATTTGCAGTCATAAATATCAGGTAGAATGGTTGTGTGATTTTCTTCAGCCATGTTAAACCACTTATACTTAGTATAGAGATGATGAGTGTGTTAGCTATTGCCACAAAAATGCCACGGAACAAAGTATGCCAAAGCTCAGTGGCTTAATAAAAAGATCATTTATTCTTATGGATTTGCAGATTGGCTGAGGATCAACTAATCTAGGCTGAGGTTGGCTGGGTGATTGGCTCTACACCGTGTTTTAAAAATTATTCTGGAATAAGAAAGTCTAGAACAAGACTACATGAGTGGGTAGTTGAGAAAAAGTGGAGGAGGAAGTGGTAGTTGGAACTCAGGAAACCGAGATGTTCTATTTGGATGTTTATGTCATCAAAAATTGTCAGAAGTTGTGGTGGAGAGAACGGTGATTTAGGTTTTAAAAAGTTCTCTCTCTCGTGTGTTTGAGTTAGCATGACGACAACACTCTGGGGTGATTGTAGTACCATACTAAATCTTTGATTTAGAACCACCTGTTCCATCTCAGTATATTAGATGAAGTTGGCCAAGTAAAAAAAGTCATCTGTAAATGAGTAGGAGTGACTGAGGTGTCGTTAGATAGTCCCAATGAGGAAGGTGAGCAGACATGTGCTTCCAAGGAGCAGGGGTTTTTGAAGAAAGGAGAAAGGAAGTAGCAATGGGGAGCTGCATCTCCAGGCCTTAAAGCAGCATTTTTGTTTTTCAGGTGTGGGTGGTGATCAACTAGTGGGTCAAGAAATAAACTTAGTAGGTCATTATTAGCATTTAAGAGAAAAATTAGAGACAAGAGTAGGAAATGCTATTCAAGCTTAAAGTCTATTTCAGAAGAAAATAGCAGATCCTAGCAAGTCTGCATGTTTTGTGAAACTTTGAGTTCTAGGTTGTGAGGTAAAAAGTCTTACTATGTAGTGTGGTCAAAAGAATTGGAAAATTCAGCTATAAGTTACTTGGAGTGTGAGAGAGAAAAGTTCCATGAATAGTAGAGATGTGACTGAATATATGTTATTGATTATGCATAAATACAGTGATTTTTATGTTATTTGTGTATATATTTTATTTTTCTAAACTGTATTCTTTAGCATGCATTTCTAGCATGGAAATACCCAACAGATGACTAATAGATGTTGACTGCTTAGATGTCAGGAAGACATAGGTACTCAGTGGTAATCCAGAAAGTATACTTTATTTTCTATGCTGGCTCATGGTGCAATTCCTGGAACAGGGCACAGAGATTCAGATGGACCTGCTTGAGATGGTGAGCAATGAAGGTGATGTCACAGTAGGGGTTAGACATCGCTTGCCCAATCTATTTCTTGGCTTTGCAGGTCTAGAAACTATTTTGTTAGCTCCTTCAGAGTTGATCAGACTTTTGGGAAATAGCTCAGAGTAGCCAAAATCAGAAAACTAATACATGAACCAAAATGATCTTAAACTAATTTTCAGCGGGTAACAGGTGTTTCTAGGGACTGTGTTTACATTATCCGGTGTGCATCATTCTCAGGATCTAGATACCTAAGTGATAGAATTAGTAATCAGAGCTTCCTTGGGTGAGCAGGGAATCACAAGGAAAGGGAATTTACTTCAAAGGGATAATGGAAAGTCTTACAAACTGGCATCCCACTGCAAAGTATACCTTTCTAGTGATTTGAGTATTGATTACATACTGTGAAATCCAATGTCTCCTTACCTTTCATGGTACTGGGAAAACTCTGACAAATAATTGCTCTTTGGATAACCCATTTCTGAATTTTTTTGTAATCTGGTAGTTGTCTTTTTCTATCCCCAAGCACTTGAGGATGTGCCAAACTCCACCAGACACAGTGATTCATTGACACAGAGATTCTCAACTAGAGGGCAGGGTGCCCTGGTATTTTTAATTCTTATTTATCTCCTTGTGGAGATTTAATAATGTGGACCATTTTAAACCTCATGTTAAAAATAGTGTCTTCTGGCTGGGTACGGTGGCTCATGCCTGTAATCCCAGCACTTTGTTTGGGAGGCTGAGGCAGGTGGATCATGAGGTCAGGAGATCGAGACCATCCTGGCTAACACAGTGAAACCCCGTCTCCACTAAAAATACAAAAAATTAGCTGGGCATGGTGGCGGGTGCCTGTGGTCCCAGCTACTAGGGAGGCTGAGGCAGGAGAATGGCGTGAACCCAGGAGGCGGAGCTTGCAGTAAGCCGAGATCACCCCACTGCACTCCAGCCTGGGCAACAGAGTGAGACTCCATCTCAAAAAAAAAAAAAATAGTTTGTTCTGACAGAGACTCTCACTATATATTTGATTATGTTTTGAGCTTTGTTACAGTCATATTCCAGATCTGCTCCTCCAACACTGCCCTCCACCCATTTTGAGTGGATGACCATGCTTCATTCATAGCCACACATCTAGAAGTTGCCAAGTAGCAAGGAGTTCTGTAGAAAGCTCATCTTCAAGGTGAACAGAAACATCTACTGAGCAGTTTTTTAAAATGTTGTTAATAATTCCTCAAGGTAAAATCATTTGAATTACACGTATAATGCTGCATATTTACATTAATGTGGAACAACTCAGAAATAATAAGGAGCCCTTACGTTGGCTTTCTGCTAGTAAACTTCATGGCCCAGTGGACTTTGGCTAATTATAGTATTAAAATTCAGAGCTCAAATCTTGAATTTATTACTGACTTCAAGAAGGGCCTTGAGTAAGATATTAACCTTTCCGTTTCTCAGCTATTAAATGAGGCCAACAGTGCTTTGCCACTGCATTGAAATGGTGTAAAAATATACCAGTTAAAGCTTGCAAAAATATCTAAATGCTCTATAAATGTTGAGCAGAAATAAGAGATGGGCAGGAATAAAAAGACTTAAGACCAAGAAAAAGAATAACTCATTAAAATTATTTGGGATCACTGGGTAGAAAATAGCTCATATGACTTTTCCTTCCCTCTTTATATTCTGAATCAGGTCATATAAAAAATGTCCCTAATTTGCTATAGAGTTCTCTCCCTCTTGTGCATCTGAGTTGGCATGGAGACCACACTTGGGTGATTGTAGTACCATGCTAAATCTTTGATTTAGAATCACCTGTTCCATTGGTTTGACATGTAGTGGTTAGAGCAAAAGTTATGTATCTCCCAGCAGTGTCTATGGAAGGCTTATTGCTTTTCCATTTCTGTTTTCTTTCTCTTATGGGATAGAAGTCCTTTGTGAGTAAAAGGGTTTGGCAGATGATGTGCTTGGAAAACACAGGTTAAAACTTAAAAAAAAAATACATAAATTCCCGAATCAAGCCTTCAGGATTAGTGGTTGTTTATGATATAACCATGGGTACTTATATCATTGTAATGAATTTATCTGACATTCTAGCACCCAGAAATCAGTTACCTTGATATTTTATCACTTTACCTGGTTAGTACTAATTTATTATTATCCAGAGGCATAAAAATTTAAATTATTTACCATTTGAGTTTTGATGTTAATTGTATTTTATTATATTTTAAGTCTGAATTTGGTAATCCTCATAGTTTTAATCAAAATATTAGACCAACTAGAACATCCATTCTCCATTCTAGTTAAATTATTTTTATTCAATATAAGAATATAGAATTTAAAAAGTCTTATTTAAAATTTAATATGGAATGGCCATTGAGGTCAGCTAGTTTGAGAAAACCTAGAAACCTTAGTATAAGAGCATCTTATAAAACTAGGTGGATACGACACCCAAAGTGGTTTTTAAAAAATTTATTGTTCGGAGCAAGGCTAGGTACTCTAGAAGCATTAGTAATTGAGTTACTTGTGGCTTTGTATTATTAAAATATATGGTCCTTGAAGATGTCTCCACGGCTGAATCATTTTGAGATTCACATTTTAAGTAGTTTCATGTGGTACATAAAAGGCATTTATCTTGATGAACAAAAAAATGATTCCATCCTGTTTATGATTTAGCATCTTATAACAGCGTCTTTGTAATTTGAACTCGAACAAGACAAATAAAAACAAATCAAAGTCCTTATTAGAAATATATCCAGTTCAAAGTGGATTTTTTTTTCTTGTTTGTGATGTTGTTTAGGTATGGAGCCTGTGTGTGGGATAGCACATTTGTATCAGGCTAGTTGCCAGTGTTCAGGGTACGCCTCTCCAATCCAGTCCAGGTGGTCACAGTCTAGAGTTGTTAAATTATATGTGGTTCTGTTTGTGTCAACATTGTTTTATTTGTTAACTTTCCTGAGATCAGAGGAGCTTGTTGTCCATTAAGTTGTTCTAATATGATGATAGGTTAAAGCTGTGTGCCAAGTCCATTTAATTTTATAATAGGATTGTTTGTTATAGCAAATACTTTAGAAATGTTAGTTATTTTTAAAGCCATTATTAGTCTTTATTATTACTGATTATAACATTTCATCATGTGGATTTATCATATTTTACTTAATTGTTGCCATATTGTTAGATCTTTAGTTGGTTCTGGTTTTTTTTCTACTAAGTAATGCTAAAGTAAAAGTCATTTACATATCTTATTCCATTTTTTGGACTTTTTTCTCAAGGTAGATTTTCAGAAACATAATTTTAGGGTCAAATGTTTTAAACGTTTATATTTTTTGGTATCTATTGATCAATGTTCCTTATTTATTTTCTAAGAGAGTTGATTAGTTTACAGTGACAGCAAAAATATGCTAAGGGCCAAGGCTTACTGTACTTTAGTTTGAATATATATTGTCTGGAAACATTTTGTTGTTTGAATTGGGAGGTGCTAGAAAGAAAAGTAAAAACATTTTGTATTATAGTTATAAAATGCACTCTCATGGTTCTATATTTGATAACTAATGATTTCTAACTGGTTGGTCAAAATACAGGTGACAACCTAGGACTTGCAACTGGCATCTGAAGTGAGGGTGGTCTTGTGGGACTGAGCCCCTAACCTGTGGGTTCTGCGCTAACTCTAGGTAGTGTCAGAATGGAATCGTGGGATACGCGGTTGGTATCCAGAGAGTTGGAGAACTGGTGTAGAAACTCTGCACACACATTTGGTCAGAAGTCTGTGAGTAGAGAGAAACGTGTTGCAGGAAGTCAGGGACACCAAACGGAGGGACCGGCTGAAGCCACGGCAGAAGAACATAAATTGTGAAGATTTCATGGACATTTATTAGTTCCCCAAATTAATACTTCTATAATTTCTTAGGCTTGTCTTTACTGCAATCTTTGAACATAAATTCTGAAGATTTCATGGACACTTACCACTTCCCCAATCAATACCCTTGTGATTTCCTATGCCTGTCTTTACTTTAATCTCTTAATCCGGCCATCTTCGTAAGCTGAGGATGAATGTCCCCGCAGGACCCTGTGATAATTGCGTTAACTGCACAGTCAGGGAACCTGGCTCAGCCTGGCCCAAGCCTTCTCCCACAGCGGGGTACACAGCCTGGACGGCAGGGAAATAGACCGTCAGGCACTACAGGAACTGACACAGGTGGTGTCTGGCACTGCATCATACTCTGGCCCAAAGCCTTCTACTCAGTATGGAGCTCCAGGCCACTTTGCAGCCCCTGGTGAGGGAGGTGACCAGTGGACAGCCCTGCTGCTGCCCACCTGAGCTGCTCATTCCCAGCACATGGCCAGTGAGGACATAGCGATTGACGAGGAGCACACGGTCATCCATGAGGAGGAGGGGGTGATGATGTCATTGCTGATGATGGCTTTAGCACCACTGACACTGATCTCAAGTTCAAGGAGTGGGTGACCGACTGATAGTGGGGACAACTCTGGGGAGGAGCCAGAGGGCAACAAGGGCTTTGGTGGGAAGGTATTTGCACCTGTCATTCCTTCCTCCTTTACTCCTGCCGCCCCTTGCTGGATCCTGAGCCCCCAGGGTCCCCCGATCCACCTGCAGCTTTTGGCAAAGTCTATGGTCCCACCCTGTCCTCCTCCTACACATACTCGGATGCTTCCTCCTCAACCTTGGCACCCACCTCCTTCTTACTGGGCCCAGGAGCCTTCAAAGCCCAGAAGTATGGTCAAGGCAGCAGAGTGGGCCCCCTATGGCCCCTACCCCTGGGGATGGGGACCCAGGGACGCCTTCCAAGGCGACCTGTTTCCTCCCAATGGATCCTGCCACCTTCTGGTGCAAGAGACCTGAAAGTGTGGGTGACCTGGAGCTACCAGGCTCCTCAGTCATCAGGGTCCCTCCCAACACTAAGGCTTTCCTAGGCAGGAGCTGGGCTGAGCCACCCGGGGGGCAGAGCCTGAAGAGAAACTGACTGGGCTTTCGGGGTCGGGGCAGAGGGAACACCACAGACATGGATCCCACACTGGAGGACCCCACCACGCCCAAATGCAAGATGAGAAGATGCTCCAGCTGCAGCCCAAAGCCCAACACCCCCAAGTGTGCCATGTGTGATGGGGACAGCTTCCCCTTTGCCTGTACAGCTGGAGAAGCCGAGGACAGGCTCAGGGAACCGGAGACCGAGAAGGCGCTGTCCTCTTCACTGCACGCGCCCTGGACCAGTGCCGGCCCTGATCATGCAGCTCTTCCAGGCCCACTGCTTCTTCCCGTCCACTAGGCCACAGCTGCCCTCCAGGCCCACTATGCACACATCTTCTCCTCCAAGGTTTGTTCTGCCCCTGCCCTGACTCCCAGTCCTGTGCGGGTCCTGACCGCACCTCACCTGGCTCAGACTATTGACGCTGCCCTGGCTGCCCCACCACTGCCTCTGCCCGAGAGTCACGTGAGGCTGAGAGTAGGGGCAGGGGCAGCAGTGGTGCCAGATGGGGGGTGGTCCAGTGGGAGGAGCCTCAGCCTCGCGGGCTGCTCCGTGGGACTGATGACTGCATGATCTTCTGGGCACCTCACGGATCTTCAACTGCAGGTGAAACGGATGCTGGTGGTGGGTGCAGGGCCACTGGGAGCTGCTGCATGGGTCCCAGAGGCTGGACTGGGGCAGGTGCCAACTGAAGCTGCTGGGGCAGCATGGGCAGGAGGTTCTGCACACAAACCTTGGAGAAGATGTGTGCATAGCGGGTCCACTGCTGCTGCCCCTGCCCTGACTCCCAGCCCTGCCTGACCCCACCTCGCCCTGCTCAGGCTCTGGTGCAACCCTGGCTGCCCTGCCACTGCCTCTGCCTCAGAGTTGGGGCCTTGACAGCCTGGCTGGAAGGGGACACCCCAGCCCTGCCTCAACACCTGGGGGTCTCTGTAACTACCACAGGCAGGTGGGTGACCCCAAAGAAGATCCTAGGACTCACAGTACCCCGAGAACATGGACAGTATGTGAGGGTAGCAATGGAGGGCAGGATGGTTATCTTCTCCCAGGTAAAGCCATTTAATCCTTTCAGTTTGGGACGGAATAAGGCCTGCCTCTTTTTTTTTTTTTGAGACGGAGTCTTGCTCTGTCGCCCAGGCTGGAGTGCAGTGGTGCAATCTTGGCTCACTGCAACCTCGGCTCACTGCAACCTCTTCCTGCCGGGTTCACGCCATTCTCCTGCCTCAGCCTTCCGGGTAGCTAGGATTACAGGTGCACGCTACCACGTCCGGCTAATTTTTGTATTTTTAGTACAGACGGGGCTTCATCATCTTGGCCAGGCTGATTTCGATCTCCTGACATCGTGATCCGCCTGCCTCCACCTCCCAAAGTGCTGGGATTACAGGCGTGAGCCACCATGCCTGGCCAAGGCCTGCTCCTCTTATCTATACCCCCTACCCCTGCAGCTGTGCCGGGGGAAAGCGGGGCAGTTTCCCTCCTCCGAGCCCCCGTACATACCATGAATTGTGGGACCTTCAGAGCTTTTCACTTTTCGGAAAATAGCTCCTGTTGGGGCTACAAGATGGGAGTGTGAAGAGGGCCTTGGGCCACAGGGAGGTGCCTGTGGACTAGGGGGAGTTCATGCACCCCTTCTTTCCCCAGAGGGGCTGGACTCAGGTGAGTATGGGGGTGGGGGCTCCTGCACTTCGACACAGGCAGCGGGAGGGTTTTCTCCCCATTCCCTCTGCACTCCCAACTTGAGCTATACTTTTTAAGAAAGTGATTCACCCTGCCTTTGCCCCCTTCCCCAGAACAGAACATGTTGATCATGGGCGATATTTTTCATTGTGCCAAAAAGTTGCCATGACTGTCATTAAACCTGTTTAACACCAAATAATAAGGAAAATAAAATAAAAAATTCGGGCTTGGTGCAGAAACTCACTCCAAATAAATTACCTAGTAAAATATTTATATAATGGTGGAAATATTCCAAAATTCAATATTTTGGGATTTATACACAAAAGATAGATAAATTAGAGGCCAAGAGGCTGCCGGAAGGGAAAAACGGGGCCTGGGAAGGCCGTTGTGAGGAATGAGCTGGGCCTAAAGAGGCCACTGGCAGGCGGGAGCTGGGCCTGCCGAAGCGGCCGAGAGGCAGGAGCTGGGCTGGGCTGAAAGAGGCCACTGGGAGGCAGGAGGAGCTGGGCCTGGAGAGGCTGACTCGAGGAAGTTTTGCACCTGGAGAGGCCGCCGAGAGGACGGAGCTGGGCCCGGGGAGGCCGACTTGCTGCTCTTCCAGGTCCAATTCCAGACCGACTTGAGGAGGACTTGGGCCTGCAGAGGCTACTGGGAGGCCGGAGCTGGGCCTGGAGAGGCCGACTTTGGGACGATTTGGGCCTGCAGAGGCCGCCGGGAGGCCCAAGCTGGGCCTAGAGGAGCTCACCGACCGGAGGTCGTTTGGGGCCTGCAGATGCCATCGGAGGGCAGGAGCTGAGCCTGGAGAGGCCACCGTGAGGCCTGAGCTCAGCCTGGGGAGCTTGGCTTCGGGAAGTGGTGGGCCTACCAGGGCCGCCGGGAGCTGGGCAGGAGCTGAGTCCAAAGACGTTGTTGGGAGGCCAGAGTCCGGCCTGGAGACGCAGCCAGGAGGAAGAGCTGGGCCTGGAGAGGACGCCGGGAGGCTGCAAGTGGGTCTGGAGAGGCCGACTTGAGGAGGCCCGGCCTCTGCCTCCCTCATGGCGGCCTCTGCAGGCCCAGTTGTTCCTCCTGGCTGCATCTCCCGCCTCCCAGCAAACAAGCTTTTTTGGCTCAGCTCCCGCCTGCGTTTGTAGACCCCGAAGTTTCTGCAACCAAGCTCTTCCGACCCACATCCCGCCTCCCAGTACCTGAACAGTCCCAGCTCCGGCTGGAGAAGAGAGTCTGTAGTCCCTGCTGTTGCCTCCCAGGGGTGTCTCCAGGCCCAGCTCTCGCCCCACCGCGACCTCCCAGGCCCAAGTCCCTGCCTGCCTCCCAGCAGCCCGCGTGAGACCCTGCTCCTCCCTCACGGTGGCCTGTTGAGGCAGGGGCTCACGCTGACCTCTCTCAGTGTGGGAGGGGCCGGTGTGAGGCAGGGGGCTGACGCCGACCTCTCTCAGCGTGGGAGGGGCCGGTGTGAGGCAAGGGCTCACGCTGACCTCTCTCAGAGTGGGAGGAGCCAGTGTGTGGCAGGGGCTCATGCCTCTGGGCAGGGTACCAGAGGCATGGGCATCAACAGGCCACCGTGAGAGAGGAGCTGGGCCGCACGCGGGCTGCTGGGAGGCAGGCAGGGACTCGGCCCCGGGAGGCCGCCGTGGGGGCAAGAGCTGGGCCTGGAGAGGCCCCTGGGAGGCAAGAGCGGGGCCTGCAGAGGATCTTCTCCAACCATTGCTGGGCCTGTATAGGCCACCGGGCGGCAGGAATTAGGCCCGAAGAACTTGGCTGGAGAAAGTTCGGGGCCTACAAAGGCGGTTGGGAGCTGGGCAGGAGTTGAGCCAAAAGAGCTTGCTTACTTGCTGGGAGGCAGGGCCGGGAGATGCCGACTTCAGGACAACTTGGGCCTGCAGAGGTTGCCAGGAGGCCCAAGCTTGGCGTGGAGGAGCCCACCGACCGGAGACCATTTGGGGCCTGCAGGTGCCATCGGAGGGCAGGAGCTCATCCTGGAGAGGCCACCGTGAGGCCTGACCTGGGCCTGGGGAGCTTGGCTTGAAGAAGTTGTGGGCCGACCAAGGCTGCCAGGAGATAGGTAGGCACTGAGTCCAAAGAGGTTGTTGAGAGGCAGGAGTCGGGCCTGGAGACGCAGCCAGGAAGAGGAGCTCAGCCCGGAGAGGACGCCCGGAGGGTGCAAGTGGGTCTGGAGAGGCCGACTTGAGGAGGTTCTCGGCCCGGAGAGGCCGCCGGAAGGGAAAAACTGGGCCTGGAAAGGCTGTTGTGAGGAATGAGCCCCATGGGCCTGAAGAGGCCACTGGCAGGCGGGAGCTGGGCCTGCCGAAGCGGCCGAGAGACAGGAGCTTTGGACTCGGGAGGCTGCAGTGAGGCGAGAGCTAGCTGGGTGTGGAGAGTCCGCTGTGAGGCAGAGGCTGGGCCTGTGCAGGTCTTCGGGAGGCAGGAGGCCGGGCCTTGTCGAGGCCTGCAGAGGCCGCCGAAAGTCCAAAGCAGGGCCTGGGAAGGCCGCCGGGAGGCATGAGCTGGGCTGGGCCAAAAGAGGCCACTGGGAGGCAGGAGGAGCTGGGCCTGGAGAGGCTGACTCAAGGAACTTTTGCACCTGGAGAGGCCGCCGAGAGGCTGGAGCTGGGCCTGGGGAGGCCGACTTGAGTACGACTTGAGCCTGCAGAGGCCGCTGGGAGGCAGGAGCTGGCCCTGGACAGGCCAACTTGACGACAGTCTGGGCCTGCAGAGGCTGCCGAGAGGAAGAGCTGGGCCTGCAGAGGCCGACTGGAGTAAGTTCAGGGCTTGGAGAGGACGCACAAAAGGAAACGCTCAGCCTGGAAAGTGTGCTGTGAGGCATTAGCTTTGCCTACACAGCACTTGGACGCAGGAGCTGGACCTGCAGAGGGTGACTTCAGGACGATTTTGGCCTGCAGAAGCCTTTGGGAGGAAGAGCTTGGCCTGGACCAGCTGACTGGAAGAAGTTTTGGGACTGGAGTATGCGTCAAAAAGCAAAAGTTAGGCTAGGAAAGGCCACTTCACGGCATGATCTTGGCCTACAAAGGCAATTGCGAGGCAGGAGCTGGGCCTGGAGAGGTCAACTTGAGGAGATTTTGGGCCTTCATAGGCCACCAGGAGGCAGCAGTTGGGACTAGAGAGTCTGACTTGAGTAAGTTTTGGGCCCGGAGATGACGTTCTGGGACAGGAGTTGGGCCTGGAGAGGCCACCGTGAGGCATGAGCTGGATGTAGAGAGGCCAGTGTGAGGCAAGACCTGGGCCCGTCTAGGCTGCTGGGAGACAGGCAGGAATCTGGCCAGGGAAGGTTGCCATGAGATAAAAGTTGGGCCTGGAAAGGCCCTTGTGAAGCATGAGCTTGGCCTAAACAGGCCACTGGGTGGCAGGAGCTGGGTGTGTAGAAGCTGCTGAAAGGTTGGGAGCTTGGCTTGGGGGGTCCACAGTGAGGCAGATGCTGGGCCTGAAGAATCTGCTGTGAGGCAGATGTTGGGACTGTAGAGGCCAATGGGAGGCAGAGGCTGGGCCTGGAGGGGCCACCAAGATGCAGGAGCTGCGCCTGGAGAGGCTGCAAAGAAGCATGAGCTGGGCCTGGTGAGGTCGACTTGAGAAAGCTCAGGGCCTGGAGAGAAGGCTGGGAGGCAGGAGCTGGGTCTAAAGAGGCCATTGTAAGGATGGAGCTGTGCCTGTGGAGGCTGTTGTGAGGCAGTAGCCTCATCTGTGGAGACTGCCGTGAGGTAGGGTATGGGCCTAAATAGGCCACTGTGAGTCATGAGCTTGGTCTGTAGAGGCTGACTGGAGAAAGTTCTGGGCCTGGAGAGGCTGCCGGGAGGTAGGAGCTGGGCCAAAAGACGTAAGCACATTTGCATTTATTAGGCACTTTATTTCCATTATTACACTGTAATATATGATAAAATAATTATAGAACTCACCATAATGTAGAATCAGTGGGCGTGTTAAGCTTGTTTTCCTGCAACTGGATGGTCCCACCTGAGCGTGATGGGAGAAAGTGACAGATCAATAGGTATTAGATTCTCATAAGGACAGCGCAACCTAGATCCCTCACATGCACGGTTCACAACAGGGTGCGTTCTCCTATGAGAATCTAATGCTGCTGCTCATCTGAGAAGGTGGAGCTCAGGCGGGAATGTGAGCAAAGGGGAGTGGCTGTAAATACAGACGAAGCTTCCCTCACTCCCTCACTCGACACCACTCACCTCCTGCTGTGTGGCTCCCTATGGCTCCATGGCTCAGGGGTTGGGGACCCCTGCTCAAGTGCATCCAAAGCGACCCTTCCCACACCAGTCTTCACAGTGGTCAAGGGCAGCAACCACTTAGCTCCCAAGGCATGTGCCTCAGCTGGCATTTCGTCACAATCAACAGTAAGTGGTAGCTTGAGTCATTGTGAGGTCACTTCCTGGAAATCACCAGCATCCCATTTCCCACTGGCAAAGAGCTCAGCACTGCCCCCTGGGAAACCAAACCTATGGCCAAATCCCATCTGTGTGGGTTTATCTCCTGGGACCCTTCCCAACATAGTAGTCAGAGTCCAATCAGGAAGCATAAACCACTCAAAAGTTTAAAGTGGTAAAATTTAATATGGAGAATTATTCATTATAACAGGTGAACAGCATAATGAGAGACTGGCTAGCACAAAGTAAAGAGAACTCTAGAGAATATAGGACTAGCCCAGGCCAGGCATGGTGGCTCATGCCTGAAATTCCAGCAATTTGAGAAGCTAATGCAGGAGGATTGCTTAAGGCCAGGAGCTAGAGACCGGTCTGGACAACACAGTGAGACCCTGTCTCTATCCAAAAAAAAGAAAAAAGTTAGCTGGGAGTGGTGGTGCACACTTGTAGTCCCAGCTACTCGGAATGCTGAAGTTTGAGCCTGGGAGGACAAGGCTGCAGCGAGGCATGATTATGCCACTACAGTCCAGCCTGGTGACAGAGCAAGACCCTGTCTCAAAGACCAAAACAACAACAACCATTTACAGACAGAAAAGAGATAGAGCTAATAAGCTGAGGAAAGATGTTGAAATGTGACAAGTAAACTAATATGAGGTCTTTTGTCTATTTAAAATAATCAAACAAAAAATGACTTACTAAATTATAATACCCTGTGCTGGCAAAGGTGCAGTGAAATGGGCACTTTCTTATACTATGAGGGGTGTTTAAATTGTGTATAAGCCTTCCAGGGTAAAGCCTGTCAATTGTTTAAAATAATGGAGACAGGGTCTCACCATACTGCCATACTGCCTCCTCCAACTCTTGGCCTCAAGCAATCCTCCTCTCTTACCCTCCCAAAGTGCTAAGATTATAGCTGGGAGGCACCCAAAACCCTGTCAATTTACATCAAGGCTAATGAGAATGTCCATTCACCATGACTCACAGTAATCTTACTTCTGGGGAGACAATTCAATCTAAACAAAAGGTCATCTGTACACACACAGTAAAAACCTGGGAGTAACTGAAGACAGAGTTGGTAAGTGAAATAAGAAACAGTTATAAGAAATTAAACTATGATATCAATAGGCAGCTGGTATAAAAGGTCAGTTGATGTTAGCTGCTACTTTTTTGTTGTTTTGAGACAGGGTCTCACTCTGTCACCCAGGCTGGAGTGCAGAGGCCTGATCATGACTCACTGCAGTCTCAGCCTCCCTGGGCTCAAGTGATCCTTCCACCTCAGCCTCCCAAGTAGCTGGGACTATAGGAACATGCCACCACACTAGGCTAATTCATGTATTTTTCGGTAGGGATGGTGACTCCCCCTTTGTTTCCAAGGCCTATCGCAAACTCTTGGCCTCAAGCCATCCTCCTGCCTCAGCCTCCCAAAGTGTTGCGATTACCAGTGTGAGCCACCACACCTGGCCAGCTGCTACTTTTATCAATACTATTATTATTCCACTCAATTAAAAATTACTATTTTCAAGGCTATGCAACAGTATGTATCCTACAGCGTAATTGTAAAAACATATACAGTCGTCGTCCCTCAGTATACAGAATTAGTTCCAGCCCCCCATCTCTGCATATACCAAAATCCATGCTTACTCACGTTTCGCTGTCACCCCTCTGGAATCCACGTATACGAAAATTCCAAATATTAGTTGGGCATAGTGGCAAGCACCTGTAGTCTCAGCCACGTGGGAGGTTGAGATGGGAGGATCGCTTCAGCCTGGAAGGTTGAGGCTGCGGTCAGCTGCGATAGCACTACTACACTCCAGCCTTGGACAACAGAGGGAGACCCTGTCTCAGAAAAAAAAAAAACAAAATACAACAGGTTAGAAACTGTAATGAGGTCTGTTGGGCAAAATTCCATATAAGCAAAGTATAAATTAATAAAGCAAATCGTGATAAATTAGTACGATTGACTTCCTGGAGTTTCTGACAATGAAAGTAAGGAAAATGCAGAACACAAAGACAGAGAGTAAAAAGAGAAATTAGGAAAGCATTCTACATGTTGAATAGGAAGACGCTGGCCATGTTCGTGCAGCGGCAGTATGTCGTGACATGACATACCTTGGAGAGAAGTTAACAGATGAGGAAGTTGATAAAAATCATCAGAGAAGCAAAATACTGGTAGCGACACTCAAGTAAACCATGAAATTTCCATAACTTATGTCAGCAAAGTGGGAATATTGTACAGTGTGTGTTGAAGTTCCTATACAACATTGTTTATCTGCCTTTTGTTTGTTTGTAAGGAATGTATATACTAAAAGTTCTTCTTGCTGTCAAAAGAATATGTGTGAATAAGTCATTTTAACTTATTCTTCTGTTTTTCTTTTATCTTCCTGCCATCATCCCACAGCCTTACTTTAGAAATTTTTTTTTTAGAAAATTGAACAAGTGCTCCTTGTGGGGGCACATACCTCTAGGATGGGAGGCAGGGGTGGAAGGGTCACTTGAGGCCATTAGTTTGACACCAGCCTGACCAACAAAGTGAGACCCCATGTCTACAAAACAATTTAAAAATTAGCCAAATATTGTCATGTATACCTACAGTCCTAGCTACTCAGGAGGCTCAGGTAGGAGGATCCTTAGTCCAGGAGTTCAAGGCTGCAGTGAGCTGTGATAGCACTACTGTACTCAAGCCTAGGTGACAGGGTGAGACCCCGTCTCCTAAAATAAAAAGCAAAGAAAAAAATAGTTCAAGTAGCAAGTTGTATGTGGCTTACTCTGAATATTTCTAAACTAGAAATTCTCAATCTTTTGGGGTCTAACATCCCTTTACATTTTTTAACTTTATTGAAGATCTCTAAGACTATTTCTTTCTGCAGATAATCATATTAAAACTAGAAAATAAGACAGAATTTTTTAAATATTATTCATCACATATTAAAGCCATTACATCTTGATATAATACAAGATTTTAAAAATATTTAATATTCATTTCATATTAATAATAAAACCATTACATGTTGATATAATACTTTTTTTTTTCTTTGAGACAAAGTCTTGTTCTTTCGCCCAGGCTGGAGTGAAGTGGCACAATCTCAGCTCATTGCAACCTCCGCCCCGCAGGTTCAAGCGATTCTCCTACCTCAGCCTCCCAAGTAGCTGGGATTACAGGCGCCCACTACCATGTCCAGCTAATTATTGTATTTTCTTAGTAGAGAAGGAGTTTCGCCATGTTGGCAAGGCTGGTCTTGAACTCTTGACCTCAGGTGATCCACTCGCCTGGGTCTCCCTAATTGCTGGGATTACAGGTGTGAGCCACCGCGCCCGCCCCGATTAATATATGTTTTAAAACACTGATTAATCAGGCAACAACACCGGGCAGGGGTCTCCTCATTCCCAGGGATGCAAACCCCACTGCACGGCTGAGGGGTTGCAAGGGCTGCAGAGCCAAAAGGCTCTGACTTGAGATATTATTTTACTTGTATTTTTATTTGTATTGTGAGACAGGTCCTGCTCTGTCACCCAGACTGGAGTGCAGCTGTGCACTTACAGCTCACTGCAGCCTCGACCTCCTGGGCTCAAGCCATCTTCCTGCCTCAGCTCCCCAGTAGCTGGTAGTACAGTTGAGTGTCACCATGCCTGGTTATTTTTTTAATTTTTTTGTAGAGTGAGGGGTCTTGCTGTTGCCCAAGCTGCCCTCAAACTCCTGACCTCAAGAGATCTGCCCACTTCAGCCTCCTGAGTAGCTGAAACTACAAGTACACATCACCATGCCTAGCTACATTTATTTAATTTTGAAAAATATTTTTGTAAAGAGCAGATCTTGCTGTGTTGTCCAGGCTGGTCTTGAACACCTGCCCTTAAAAGATACTCACACCTCTGCTTACCAAACAGCTGGGACTATAGGCATGAGCCAGTGCAATGAGCCTGAAGAGATTTCTTTAATCTAGCATCCCATACTTGGTAGGATTGGGAAAGGCAGTAGTGTTTTTTAAAATTACTTAATAATTTCTGTAACAATCAAACTCAACCTTGACCCCTGCCTTCTCTCACACCCCATATCCAGTCTGTCAGGAAATCCTGTTGACTGTCTTCGACATGTACTAAAGATCCCCACCCAGCAACTCCCTGGCCTCCTCCCCTACTTCTCCCCTCTGACCATCTCTCAACACCACCATGACCCTGGTCAGGACCACCATCATCTCCCGCCTGGATGTTGCCAAAGCTTGGCCCCCATGCTTCTATCACATCTTCCCACAGTCTTTCTCAACTCAGCAGCCAGAGAATGCTTTTAAATTGGGAGACAGATCATGTCGGCTCTCTGCTCAGAACCCTCCCGCAGTTTCCATCTGAGTCAGAGTAAAAGCCAAAACCCCAGCAATAACCTCCCAGGGCTTATGTGATCTCTACTGATCCCCACCCAGCAACTCCCTGGCTCCCTCCCCTAATTCTCTCCCTCTCTCCATCTGCTCCATAGGCCTCCTTCCAGAGCCTCAGACACACCTCAGACACTTTATTCTATTGTTTCTGCCTACAATCCTCTTCCCTCAGCACCTTGGCCACCTCCTTCCCCTCCTTCAAGCCTTTACTCAATTTTCACTTACGAGGCCACCCCTGACCATTCTACTTAACATTGCCATCTGTCCCCATGCCCACCATGCTCATTTCTTCTTTCTTTACTTTCTTCTTTCTTTTTTTCAAGATCTCACCGTCACCAAGGCTGGAGTGCAGTGGCGAAATCACAGCTCACTGCAACCTCAAATTTCCAGGCTCAAGCGATCCTCCCACCTCAGCCTCCCGAGTAGCTGGGACTCCAGGTTCATGCCACCATGCCTGGCTAAATTTTTTAGTATTTTATTTTATTTTGAGACAGAGTTTCACTCTTCTTGCCCAGGCTGTAGTGTAACGGTGCGATCCCAGCTCACTGCAACCTCCACCTCCCAGATTCAAGTGATTCTCCTGCCTCAGCCTTCCAAGTAGCTGGGATTACAGGTGCGTGCCACCACGCCCAGCTAATTTTTGTATTTTTAGTAGAGCCGGGGTTTCACAATGTTGGCCAGGCTGGTCTCGAACTCCTGACCTCAGGTAATCTGCCCGCTTCAGCCTCCCAAAGTGCTGGAATTACAGGCGTGAGCCACCACGACTGGCCAATTTTTTCATTTTTTGTAGAGACAAGGTCTTACTATGTTGCCCAGACTGGTCTTGAACTCCTGGCCTCAAGTGATCCTCCTGCCTAAATTCCTAAAGTGCTGGGATTACCGGCATGAGCCATCATGCCTGGCTTCATGTTCATTTCTTCTTGCTGCTGCAACATAGTTTGCAGTTTCCTACATTTAGTGGCTTAAAGCACCACAAATCTACCATCTTACAGTTCTGGGGGCCAGAAATCCAAACTAGGTCTATTAAGGCTAAAGTCAAGGTGTCAGCAGGGCTGCATTCCTTCTGGAGACTCTAATATGTTCCCTTGGCTTTTCCAGCTTCTAGAAGCCACCCCCATTCCTTGGATTATGGCCCCTGACTCCATCTTCAAAGCCAGAGGTGAAGCATCTTCAAATCTCCCTCTCTTACCTCTGCTTTCATCACCACATCTCCTGCTCCAATTCTGAGTCTCCTACTCTCTTTTCTTTATAAAGATCCTTGTGATTGCTGGGCATGGTGGCTCCCACCCAGAATCCCAACACTTTGGGAGGTCAAGGCAGGAGGAACACTTGAGGCCCGAAGTTTGAAACTAGCACGAAAAACACAGTGAGACCCCCACCTCTAGAAAAAAATAAAAATAAATATTAGCCCGACATGGTGGTATGCGCCTGTAGTCCCAGCTACTTGAGAGGCTGAGGTGAGACAATCGATTTAGCCCAGGAGTTTGAGATCAGCCTGGACAACATAACTAAATCTCATCTCTACAAGGACGAGGTGGGAGGATCACTTGAGCCCAGGAATTTGTGGCCAGCCTGGGCAACAAAAGAAGACCCCATCTGGCCAACATGGCCAACCTGGCCAACCTGGCCACCATGGTGAAACTCTGACTCTACAAAAATGAGCTGGGCATGGGTGACATGCATGTGTAGTCCTAGCTACTTGGGAGGTTGAGATGGGAGGATTGCTTGATCTCAGAAGGCCAAAGCTATAGTGAGCTATGATCACATCACTGCACTCCAGCCTGGATGACACAGGGAGATTCTGTCTCAAAAAAAAAAAAAGAAATATATATTTAATCTCTGTCCCTGGTTCCTGGCACAGAGCTTCTAAAGCTCTTACAAAGACCTCAGTGATAGATGTGACAGGAACATCTTTTGTTTTAATATTTGGTCTTGGTCCCAGGTTTCTAACACAAGAGCCTCTAAGAACTTTGGGATCTCCAGCATGGTAAGAATGCATTTGGGGATGTTGTTGAGATGACTGGGTGACTGCAAGCTCCTAAATTTCTTCAAGAGGAGGGCTGATTACCATGCAACCACATGGTAAGAGGCTTGGAACTTTCAGCCTCATGCACTGAACTCCAGGGGGAAGAGTGGCTGGAGACTGACTTAATCACCAACAGCCAAAGATTTTATCAATCATGCTTGCATAATAAAGCCTCCATAAACACCCTGAACGGGGTATGCAGAGCTTTCAGGGTTGCTGGACACAGGAGATGCTGGGAGGGTCGCATGTTCAACAGAGGGCATGGGAGCTCTGTGCCCCTCCGAACTTAACTTGCCCTGGGTATCTTTCTTTTTTTTGAGACAGGATCAGGCTCTTTTGTCCAAGCTGGAGTGCAGTGGCACAATCTCAGCTTACTGTAACCTAAGCCTCCCCAGTCCCCAGCTCAAGGTATCCTCTCAACTCAGCTTCCCTAGTAGTTGGAACTCTAGGTGCACAACACCACACCGATTATTATTATTATTTTTTAATTTTTTATAGAGACAGGTTTTCACCATGTTGCCCAGGCTGGTCTCAAACTCCTGAGTTTAAGCGATCCTCCCACCTTGGCCTCCCAAAGTGCTGAGGTTACAGGCATGAGCCACTGCATCCAGCATGCACGTCTCTTTCATTGACTGTTTCTGAGATGTATCCTTCACAATGAACCAGTAATAGGAAATGAACTGGCCAGATGTGGTGGCTCACATCTGTAATCCCAGCACTTTCAGAGGCTGAGGTGGGAGGATCACTTGAGACCAGGAATTTGTGGCCAGCCTGGCCAACACAACAAGACCCCATCTATACAAAAAATAAAAGAAACTAGCCAGATGTGGTGGTGCAGGCATGTAGTCTCAACTACTAGGGAGGCTGAGGTGGGAGAACCACTGGAACCCAGACAATCAAGGCTGTAATGAGCTATCACTGCACCATTGCACACCAGCCTGGGCAACAAAATAAGACCCTCTCTCTCAGAAAAAAAGAAAATAAACTGTTTTTCTGAGTTCCGTAAACTGTTCTAGCAAATTATTAAACCCAAGAAGACAGTTATGGTAACCCCTGATTGGTAACAGGTTGGTCAAAAGTATGGTGACAACTTAGGACTTGCCATTGGCATCTGAAGTGAGGATGGCCTCGTGGGACTGAGCCCCTAACTTGTGGGGTCTGTGCTAACTCCAGGTAGTGTCAGAATAAAGTCATGGGATACCCAGTTAATATCCAGAGCACTGAAGAATTTGGTGTAGAAACTCCATACATACATTCAGTCAGAAGTGTGTGAGTAGAGACAAACATGGGCTTTTCTGTCACCTACCTGCTTAACTGCATAGGAGAGGCAATATGTGGTGCTCATGAACAAAGCAAACATTAAAGTCAGACCAAACCCAACATTTGACTCAGTCTTAATATCCAGGTGAGCTTGGGCAAATCATTCATTATTCCTAAGGCTTCATGACTCCATTCATAAAATGGGGATAACTGTGGCACCTACCTGTGATTCTGTGAGAATTAATGAAATATTATGCTTGGGGTTATTGTGATCATTATACCTGTTCCAAACTATTTGACAAGGACAGTGATGGATGAAGACATCAAAAAATCAGAAACTGCAATGAGGTCTCTCAGGCAAAATTCCATACAAGCAAATTACTGTGTCTACAAAGCATTCCTGCCATACTTAATTCACCATTCCCTGAACAAAATATGCCATCTTCGTTGTTCAGGTCTGTACAGTGCTGGTTTCCCTTCCCAGGCAGTTTGCGCTATCCCATCCCCGCGCATTCCCCATCCCTCCACCTCCCCCTTCCCTCCCCACTCTCATACAACTCTTCCTCATCTTTCAGGACTTGGCTTCAATGTCACCTTAACTGGAAGCTTCTCTCACTCTCCAGAAGAGCTTCCCACTGCACTTGATGCATGCACTATTATTTGATCATTTTTAAGTTACAGTCCAAATCTTTTTGTACCTGAATAACATGCTGCCCAGTCAGTCTCTCTTCCTGGATTCAGAAGTCCTTCATTGTAGATCCAGCTGGAAGTGACAAAAAGACATCTTTTGACATAAAGGGATGACACAGACAGACATAAGGTCTTAAATGTCTTAAATGTTATGTGAAAATTAAACAGAATTCAAAGACTTGTGGGGAACACTTAGGAAGTTACTGGGAATGTCATAAAGGGTTAATTTATATTTTATTTTATTTTTTGAGACAGTCTCTTTCTGTCACCTAGGCTGGAGTGCAGTGGTGCAATCAGGCTCACTGCAGCCTTGACCACCTGGGCTCAAGTAATCTCACTTAGTTTTTATTTGGTTTAAGAAAGTCTTGGTTGAGGGTGGTGGCTTATGCCTGTAATCTCAGCACTTTGGGAGGCTGAGAGAGGTGTATTACTTGAGGCCAGGAGTTTGAGATCAGCCTGGGCAATATATTAAGACCCTGCCTCTACCAAAAAACAGAGTGAATGTGTGGAAGACAATTTTTCCACAGACTGGGAGTGAGGGAATAATTTCAGGATGATTCAAGTGCATTACATATATTGTGCACTTTATTTCTATTATTACTACATAGTAATATATAATGAAATGATTCTACAACTATAACGTAGACTCAGTGGGATCTCTGAGCTTGTTTTCCTGCAACTAGACTGTCCATCTGGGGTGATGGGAGACAGTAACAGAATATCAGGCATTAGATTCTCATAAGGAGTACACAACCTAGATCCCTCGCATGCACACTTCACAACAGAGTTTGTGCTCCTATGAGAATCTAACGCTGCTGCTGATCTGACAGGACATGGAGCTCAGGTGGTCATGCAAGCGATGGGAGGGGCTAGAAATACAGATGAAGTTTCCCTTCACTCGCCTGCTGCTCACCTCCAGCTCTGTGGCCCTGTGGTTGGAGACCGCTGCTCAACTGCATTTGAAAGGATCCATCCCACGCCATTCTTCAGAGTCATCTTTACTGCTGCAGTGGTCAACCTGTAGCACCCCTAAGCTCGCAGGACATATGCTTCAACTGGCATTTCACAATCAACAGTATGTGGCAGCTTGAGTCATTGTGAGCTCACTTCCTGGAAATCACCAGCATCCCATATCCCATTAGCAAGGAGCTCAGCACTGCTCGTTGGATAACCAAACCTATTCCCAAATCCCATCTGTGTGCGTCTATCTCCTGGTACCCTTCCTAGCATCAATTCTGTATTTGTAGGAGTCCAATCAGGAGACACAAACCACTCAAAAGTTTAAACTAGAATGAGCAAGATGGCTCACACCTGTAATCCCAGCACTCTGGGAGGCCAAGGCGGGTGGACTGCTTTGAGCTCAGGAGTTTGAGAACAGTCTGGGAAACACGGCAAAACCTTGTCTCTACAAAAAACACAAAAATCAGCTGGGTGTGGTGGCACTTACCTGTAATCCCAGCTACTCGGGAGGCTGAGGCAGGAGGATTGCTTGAGCCTGGCAGGTGGAGGCTGCAGTGAACAGAGGTTGTGCCACTGTACTCCAGCCTGGGTGACAGTGTGAGACCTGGTATCAAAAAGAAAAAACGTATATATATATATATATATATAGGTAAATTTAATATAAAAAGTATTAATTTTGGCCAGGCAAAATGGCTCATGCCTGTAATCCCAGCACTTTGGGAGGCCAAGGCAGACAGATCACCTGAGGTCAGGAGTTCGAGACCAGCCTGACCAGCATAGAGAAACCCCATCTCTACTAAAAATACAAAATTAGCTGGGCATGGTGGCACATGCCTGTAATCCCAACTACTCGGGAGGATGAGGCAGGAGAATCGCTTGAACCCGGCAGGTGGAGGTTGCGCTGAGCCGAGATGGCGCCATTGCACTCCAGCCTGGGCAACAAGAGTGAAACTCCATCTCAAAAAAAAAAAAAAAGGTATTAATTTTTACAGAGGATCAGCACAATGAGGGACACACCAGCTCAAAGTAAAGACAACTCTAGAGAATACGGAACTAGCAGAGGCCAGGCATTGTGGCTCATGCCTGTAATTCCAGCAATTTGGGAAGCCTAGGCAGGAGGATCGCTTGAGGCCAGGAGTTGGAGACCAATCAGTGCTAAATAGTGAGACTCTGTGTCTACCAAAAAAAAGAGACATTAGCCAGGTGTGGTGGTGGTGCACACCCGTAGTTCCAGCTACTTGGGAGTCTGGGGTGGGAGAAATCCCTTGAGCCTGGGAAGTCTACACTACAGTGAGCCAAGATTGTGCCACTGCACTCCAGCCTGGGCGACAGAGTGAGACCCTGTCTTAGAAAGAAAAAAGAAAAGAAAGTGTTAATCCCCCTATGGGAATCTCCTCTTCTCCTGCCCTCTCTGGAACCTCACTTGTCAGTTCTTCCTCCCACTTTCCTGTATCTTTAACCTATCCCCCACTTTTAGCTCCTTCCCATCATCATTTAAATTACTCAAACTTCTTCTGTTTTAAAAACCTCTCCCTAAACTCAGGGAGAGGTCTCCTGCACACCCATTGAGCCATCTGCTCTCCCTGGTGCCTTCTCTACAGCAGCCTGAGCCATGTCTCTAATCCATGAATCTCATCATGTTACTCCCCCCATTTACATCACTTCTCCTTGCCTCAGGGATTAAGTCCAAACTCCTTAACAGCCCCTGCCCTGCCCTGCCTTGCAAGGCAGCCTCACTGCTTGCCCCTCTCCATTTCATCTGCTATGGAGTCCAACTGAGCCTCATCTGCCCCTTCAACGCACACTCTTTCTCCTCTGGGAGACTCTGAAGTGGGTAATATCCTCTGCTTATAATATGCTTCCCCTTAAACCTCTATTCTCTTCCTAGCTAGCTTCAACTCCTCTGTCACTTGTCCGCTTTGGCATCACCTCCTCATAGAAGACTTCTTTGACTCCTGAGATTCTCAGGAGCATGGCAGGTGAAGTGCTCCTCCCATGAATGGATGGAGATTAGGGAGTGTGTGTTATTCATGCTTAATTCACCAGTGCTTAGCTGAGTACCTGGCATAAAATAGTTACTGTGGTGGCCAAAGTAATAACCCCCACGGCCACCAATTGCTCATGTCCGATGTTACACAGCACAATTACATAGGAAGGGGGAATTAAGAGTGCAGACAAAATTAATGTTGCTCATCAGCTGACCTTAAAACAAGATTATCCTGGAGTATCTAGGAGAGCCCATGTAATTACAAGCATTCTTTAAAACTGGAAGAGGGAGGCAGAAGGTTAAGAACAAGAGACAGTGGGCACAATGGCTCATGCCTGTAATACCAATACTTTGGGAGGCCAGGGCAGGAAAATCCCTTGAGTGCAGGAGTTCAAGGTCAGCCGTGGCAACATACTGAGGTCCCATCTCTACAACAAAATAAAAACAAAATTCACTGAGTGTCACGATGCTTACCTGTAGTCCCAGCTACTGGGAAGGCTGACATGGTAGGATTGCTTGAGCCTGGGAGTTTGAGGCTATAATGAGCCATGATAGGACCACTGAACTCCATCCTGAGTGACAGGGCAAGGTCCTGTTTCTGAAGAAAAAAAGGACATTGGAATCAGGGTCCTCTCCATCCTGAGGTGCCTACAAGGCATCTCTCTCTGCAAACGAGTAAACATCACCCTCCAACTCCTTACAGAGTGGAGCAGCAGGAAAACTCCTTCACCTCATTTCTGTGCTGCTTGGGAGGCCTGGACAGCCCAATAACCAGCTCCTTGCTGATGAAGCAATCAGGAAATGGCTCGAGTTGAGCTAAGGAGAATTTGGATCCTTCTTTTGGTTCTCAGTAGGCAGGGTAGGGGCCAGGCATGGTGGCTCATACCTGTAATCCTTGCACTGTGGGGGGCCAAGGTGAGAGGATTGCTTGAGGCCAGGAGCTCAAGACCAGCCTGGACAACATAGCAAGACCTGGGTGGCATACAGCTGTGGTCCCTACTACTTGGTAGGATGAGGTGGGAGGATTGATCACTTGATCCCAGGAGTTTCAGGCTGCAGTGAGCCATGATCACACCACTGCACTTCAGCCTGGGTGACAGAGCCAGACCATGTCACAAAAAGTTAGAAAGAAAAAAAAAAGAGAGAGGGAGAGAGACTATACACAGGCACCACCACATTTGGCTAATTTTTAAATATTCTGTAGAGACAAGGTCTTGCTAGGTTGCCCAGGCTAGTCTAAAACTCTTGTCATCAGGCTGGGCATGGTGGCTCATGCTTGTAATCCCAGCACTTTGGGAACCTAAGGCAGGCAAATCACCTGAAGTCTGGAGTTCGAGACCAGCCTGGCCAACATGGTGAAACTCTGACTCTATCAAAAATACAAAAATTAGCTGGGCAGTAGTGGCGTTTACCTGTAGTCTCACCTACTCGGGAGGCTGAGGCAGGAGAATCACTTGAACCTGGGAGGTGGAGGTTGCAGTGGACCCCATCACTGCACTCCACCCGGGGTGACAGAGCGAGACTCTGTCAAAAACAACAACAACAATAACAGAAACAAAACAACAACAACAAAAAAAACTCCTGGCATCAAGACATCTTCCTGTCTTAGCCTCCCAATGCCCTGGGATTATACTGTTTCCTATAATTGAAGACACTTGTTCTTATACTGCTTTAAGGTATAAAGGAAGAAAAAAAAAAACAAAACAGATGATGGCAAATGTTGGTGAAGGCCGGGCATGGTGGCAGCCTGTAATTCCAGAACTTAGGGAGGCTGAGATGGGCAGATCACTTGAGGCCAGGAGTATGAGACCAGCCTGGGCAACATGGTAAAATCCCATCACTACAAAAAAATATAAAAATTAGCCACGCATGGTGGCGTACACCTGTAATTTTCAGCTACTCAGGAGGCTGAGATGAGAGAATCACTTGTGCCTGGGAGGTCAAGGCTGCAGTGAACTGTGATGGCATCACTGCACTGCAGCCTGAGAGACAGAGCAAGCCCCTATCTGGAAAAAAAAAATGTCAGTGAAGATGTGGAGGAATTGGAACCCACATACATTACTGGTGGGAACATAAAATCGTGTAACCATTTTGTTTGGGTATTTCTTTTCTTGTCATTTTAATTGGATTTTTAAAAAATCAACACAGGGTTTCACTATCTTGCCCAGGCTGGTCTTGAATTCATGGGCTCAAGCCATCCTCCTAGCTGAGCCTCCTGAGTAGCTGGGATTACAGGTGTGAGCCATTGCACCCAACTGGTGTAGCCACGTTAGAAAACAGTCTGGCAGTTTCTCAAAAGGCTAAATGTACAGTCATCCTATAATGCAACAATTTCACTCCTAGGCATATATCCCAGAAAAATAAAAATATATGTCCACACAAAAACTTGTACAACAATCTTCATAGCAGCATTATTCATAATGACCAATACATGGAATACATGGAAACAACCCAAATATCCACCAACTGATGAACAGATAAACAAAATGCAGTGTGTCTCTACCATGGAATACTGCCATAGAAGGAATGAAATACTGATACACACTATGACATAAAGGAACTTTGAAAACACCGTAATAAGAGGGAATAAAAGCCACAAAAGATCACATATTGTACAATTCTATTTGTCCAGATTAGGCAAATCTATAGTGACAAAAAAATTAATCAATGGTTGCCTAAGGCTGGGGGCGAAGGTAGGTGGGGAGAGTAGGAGGTAGTGGCTGAGGGGTATGGATTTCTCTATAGGGTAATGAAAGGTTCTAAAAGTGACTGTGGTGATCGATGCACAGCTCTGTGAATATCCTAAAACCTACTGAATTGTAGATTTCAATAAATAAAGTGAATGGTATGTGAATATTTTAATAAAGCTATTATGTAAAATAATAATAATAGGGGGCTGGGCACAGGTGGTCATGCCTGCCTGTAATCCCAGCACTTTGGGAGGCTGAGGCAGGAGGACCACTTGAGGTCAGGAGTTCTGAGCCCAGTCGGAGCAACGTGGCAAGATCCCGTCTCTATGATAAAAAATTAGCTGGACGTGGTGGCACATGTCTGTAGTCCCAGCTACTTGGGAGACTGAAGTGAGAGAACCGCTTGAGCCCAGGAGTTTGAGGCTACAGTGAACCATGATCATGTCACTGTACTGTAGCCTGAGCGACAGAGCAAGACGCTGTCTCTGAAAAGGAAAAAAAACAAATGCAAGCTTTTATCACTTTGTGAGTGTAGCCAAGTTGGAGGAGAAATAGACAATAATAAAAGAGCACTGAATAATGACGGTGAGTGGCTGGTTAGGCTCAGTTGCTAGCTAAATGGCTTCTAAAAAATTCAATAAAGTTACAGCTCTGGGGACAGTCATGTAGTCAAAGAATGAATGCTAAATTCATTACAAATGCCCATGGTCTTTATTTACATGCCTTCTAGTGAAAAATTCCTAAGTGCCTAAATAGCAAGTCTGCAATGATAGCAGCTGTTTATTAAAGACTACAAAAAAGAAATGGAGGCCGGGCGTGGTTGCTCACATCTGTACTCCTTGAATTTTGGGAGGCTGAGGCAGGCAGATTGCCTGAGGTCAGGAGCTCCAGAGGAGCCTGGCCAACATGGTGAAACCCCATCTCTACTAAAAATACAAAAATTAGCTGGGTATGGTGATGGGCGCCTGTAATCTCAGCTACTCAGGAGGCTGAGGCAGGAGAATTGCTTGAACCCAGAAGGTGAAGGTTGCAGTGAGCCAAAATCGCACCATTGCACTCCAGCCTGGGTGACAAGAGAAAGACTCTTATCTTAAAAAAAAAAAAGAAAAAAAAGAAATGGCATCTTCTTCAAGAATTACATCGTGTTTCATGATAAAGAAGCTCTAATTTTGCATTTGTTCAAGTATTGATGAGATTTAGCCAATATGACACCCAGCTTGGATAAAATGCAGACAACACAATTTCATTTTCTCATTAACAAAACTGATTAAGTAGTCTAATATCAATTCTGATCTTATTAAAAACTGATCAGATTTAAAAAATTATGGAATTATGGAGCCAATAAGATGTTACAACCTGTTCCAAGGGGAATTCCAAAATCCACACATATCTGAGACCATCAAGTATGATGAAATATATTTGATTACTATATTGAAAAATAAACTGATTACATAGCCAACAATTGGACAGGGGTCTCCTCATCCACAGCTACACAAACCCGATCATGCAGCTATGTGGTTACAAGGCCTACATAGCCTAGAAGGGACTGGTCTGACTTGAGATTTCATTTGTATTTGTATTTTGAGACAGGGTCCCACTCTGTCACCCAGGATGGAGTGCAGTGGTATAATCATAGCTCACTGCAACCTTGACCAACTGGGCTCAAGAGATGCTCCTGCCTCAGCTGCCCCCATACCTGGGAATACAGGTAAGTACCACCATGTCAGGCATTTTTTTCATTTTTGTAGAGAGAGAAGTCTTGCTATGTTGCCCAAGCTGGCCTCAAACTCCTAGAATCAAGAGATCTGCCCATCTCAGCCACATGAGTAACTGGGGCCATAGGTACATACCATCATGCCTGGCTATATTTATTTTATTAAATTTATTTTTTTTATTTTTGTAGAGAGGAGGTCTTGCTGTGTTGCCCAGGCTGCTCTCAAACTCATGGCCTTAAAACATACTCCCATCTCTGCCTCTCAAACTGTTGGAACTATAGGTGTGAGCCACTGCACCTGGCCTAACTTGAGATTTCTTTTATCTAGCATCCTTTACTTGGTAGGATTGGGAAAGGCAGTAGCGTTTTTTAAAATTACTTATTAATTCAATCAGAATCAAACTCAACCTTGACCACTGCCTTCTCTCACAGCTCACATCCAGTCTGTCAGGAAATCCTACTGACTGACTTCAACATGTATCCAGGCTCTGACCATCTCTCACCACCACCGTGAACCTGGTCAGGATCACTATCATCTCCCAGCGGGATGTTGCCACAGCTTGGCCCCCATGCTTCTACCCAAATCTTCCCATAGTCTTTCTCAACTTGGCAGCCAGGTCGTGCTTTTAAATCAGGAGACAGATCACGTCGCCTCTCTGCTCAGAAGCCCTCGGTGGTTCCCATTTTAGTCAGAGTAAAAGCCAAAGCCCCAGCAATAGCGTCCCAGGGCTTACACGATCTGTACCAATCCCAGCCCAGCAACTCCCTGGCCTCCTCGCTGACTTCGCTCCCTCTATCTCTTTGCTCCACTGGCCTCCTTCCAGAGCCTCAGACACACCAGAGAGTTTCCTCCTAATGCCTTTATCCTGTTGACTCAGCCTACAATGCTCTTCCCTCAGCACCTTGGCCAGCTCCATCACCTGCTTCAAACTTTTGCTCAATATTCACTTATGAGGCCAACCCTGACCACTCTACTTAACACTGCCATCTGTCCCCATTCCCACCATGCTCATTTCTTTCTTTCTTTCTTTTTGAAACAAGGTCTTGCTTTATTGCCCAGGCTGGAGTACACTGGTGCAATCACAGCTCACAGCAACTTCAACCTCCCAGGCTTAAACAATCCTCCCGCCTCAGCCACCCTAGGAACTGAGACTACAGCTGCATGCCACAACACATGGCTTTTTTTTCTTTTTTGAGACGGAGTCTCGGTCGCCCAGGCTGAAGTGTAAGGGTGCGATCTTGGCTCACTGCAATGTCTGCCTTTTCGGTTCAAGTGATTCTCTGCCTCCCGAGTAGCTGGGATTACAGGCACCCACCACCACACCTGGCTAATGTTTGTATTTTTAGTAGAGATGGGGTTTCACATCTTGGCTAGGCTGGTCTTGAACTTCTGACCTCGTGATCCACCCTCCTCGGCCTCCCAAAGTGCTGGGATTACAGGCGTGAGCCACTGCGCCTGGCCTTTTAAAAAAATTTTTTTTCAGACATGAGGTCTCATTATGTTGCCCAGGCTGGTCTTAAGCTCCTGGGCTTAAGCGATCCTCCCACCTCAGCCTCCTAAAGTTCTGGGATTACAGGCGTGAGCAACTGTAACATGAGGTCCCAGCTTCATGTTCATTTTTTGTTGTTGCTACAACAAAGTACCCTACATTTAGTGGCATCAAACACCACAAATCTACCATCTTACAGTTCTGGGGGCCAGAAGCCCAACTAGGTCTATTAAGGCTAAAGTCAAGGAGTCAGAGGGGCTGCATTCCTTCTGGGGGAGGCTCTAGACAGAATGTGCTCCTTTGCCTTTTCCAGCTTCTAGAAGCCACCCCCATTCCTTGACTTACCTCGTGACTCCATATTCAAGACCAGAAGTGCAGCATCTTCAAATCTCCCTCTCTGACCTCTTCTTCCACTTTCTCTAATTCTGACTCTCCTACCTCCTTCTCTTATAAAGATCCTTGTGATTGGTGGGTATGGGGGCTCCCATCTGTAATCCCAACATGTTGGGAGGCCAAAGAGGAAGGATTGCTTGAGGCCAAGAGTTAGAGATCAGCCTGGGGAAAATAGGAAGACCCTGCCTTTACAAAATTAAAATTAAAATCAGCTGGACATGGTGATGCACGACTGTAGTTCCCGCTACTGGAGAGGCTAAGGTGGGAGGATTGCTTTAGCCTAGGAGGTCAAGGCTGCAGTGAGCTATGATCACATCACTGCACTCCAGCCTCAGTGGCAGAGTGAGACTCTGTCTCCAATATAAGAAAAGAAATATACATTTGGTCTCTGCCCCTGGTTCCTGGCATAGTGCTTCCAAAGCTCTTATAAAGCCCTTCGTGACAGAGGTAATAGGAGCATTTTCTGTTTTGATATTTAGTCTTAGTCCCAGGTTCCTGACACAAGGGCCTCTAAGGTCTTTCAGATCTGCAGCATGGTAAGAATGCATGTGGGATGCTGTTGAGCTAACAGGGTGGCTGCAAGCTCCTAGACTGCTTCAGGAGGAGGGCTAGCTGCCAGAGAAAGCAACCACATTTTTTTTTTAAAACGGAGTTTGGCTCTTGTAGCCCAGGCTGGAGTGCAATGGCACAATCTCAGCTCACTACAACCTCCACCTCCCGGGTTCAAGCAATTCTCCTGCCTCGGCCTCCCGAGTAGCTGGAATTATAGGGATGCGCCACAACGCCTAGCTAACTGTTGTTATTTTTAGTAGAAACGGGGTTTCACCATGTTGGTCAGGCTGGTCTCAAACTCTTGACCTCAAGTGGTCCATGTGCCTCAGCCTTCCAAACTGCTAGGATTACAGGAGTGAGCCACCGCACCTGGCCCCAACCACATTTTTTGAGGCTTGGAACTTTCAGCCTCACCTGCTGAACTCCAGGAGGCAAAAGGAACTGGAGATTGACTTAACTACCAATGGCCAATGATTTTATCAATCATGCCTCCATAAACACCCAAACAGCAGGGTTTGGAGAGCTTCTGTGTTGCTAAACACAAGGAGGTCCTGGGAGGGTAGTGTGCCCAACAGAGGGTATGGAAGCTCTGTGCCCCTCCCCACTTACCTTGTCCTGTGCATCTCTTTCATTGGCTGTTCCTGAGATGGAGCCATTACATTGAGCCAGTAATAGAAAATAAGGTGGCCAGATGCGCTGGCTCATGCCCGTAATCCCAGCACTTTGGGAGGCAGAGGTGGGCGGAATCACTTGAGCCTAGGAATTTGAGACCAACCTGGGCAACATAAGAAGACCCCATCTATACAAAAAATAAAAGACATTAGCCAAATGTGGTGGTGGGAACCCTGTAATTCCAGCTACTTGAGAGGCTGAAGCAGGAGAATCACTCGAGCCTTGGAGGTTGAGGCTTCAATGAGCTATGATTGCACCACCGCACACCAGCTTGGACAACAGAGCGAGGCCCTGTCTCTTAAAAAGAAAAGAAAAAAAACCTGTTTTTCTAAGTTCTGTGAGTTGTTCTAGTAAATCATTAAACTCAAGAAGAGGGTCATGGGAAACCCTGATTTCTAACTGGTTGGTCAAAATACAGGTGACAACCTAGGACTTGCAACTGGCATCTGAAGTGAGGGTGGTCTTGTGGGACTGAGCCCCTAACCTGTGGGTTCTGCGCTAACTCTAGGTAGTGTCAGAATGGAATCGTGGGATACGCGGTTGGTATCCAGAGAGTTGGAGAACTGGTGTAGAAACTCTGCACACACATTTGGTCAGAAGTCTGTGAGTAGAGAGAAACGTGTTGCAGGAAGTCAGGGACCCCAAACGGAGGGACCGGCTGAAGCCACGGCAGAAGAACATAAATTGTGAAGATTTCATGGACATTTATTAGTTCCCCAAATTAATACTTCTATAATTTCTTAGGCCTGTCTTTACTGCAGTCTCTGAACATAAATTCTGAAGATTTCATGGACACTTATCACTTCCCCAATCAATACCCTTGTGATTTCCTATGCCTGTCTTTACTTTAATCTCTTAATCCGGTCATCTTCGTAAGCTGAGGATGAATGTCCCCACAGGACCCTGTGATAATTGCGTTAACTGCACAAGTTGTTTAAACAATATGAAACCTGGGCACCTTGAAAAAAGAACAGGGTAACAGCAATTTCAGGGAACAAGGGAGATAACCTTAAACTCTGGCTGCCTGTGGGCCGGGTGGAACAGAGCCA
The DNA here is from genome assembly GCF_029281585.2 of Gorilla gorilla gorilla. Classification (NCBI taxonomy): domain Eukaryota; kingdom Metazoa; phylum Chordata; class Mammalia; order Primates; family Hominidae; genus Gorilla; species Gorilla gorilla. The sequence continues at coordinate 139,551,409 of NC_073227.2, forward strand.
CATTTCTCTTCTTTCAAAAGCAAATAGGAGAAATATTGCTGAATTCTTTTTCTCAGCAAAGAACATCCCTGAGAAAGAGAATGCATCCCTAAGGGGAGGCCTCTGAAATGGCCGCTTTGGGGACGGCTGTCTTTTACAGTCGTTGATAAGGGATGAAATAAGCCCTGGGTTCGCTTGGCGCTCCTAGGCTTATCAGGACAAGGAAATTCCCGCCTAATAAATTTTGGTCAGATGGGTTGTCTGCTCTCAAACCCTTTCTCCTGATAAGATGTTATCAATGACAATGCGTGCCCGAAACTTCATTAGCAATTTTAATTTCGCCCCGGTCCTGTGGTCCTGTGATCTTGCCCTGCCTCCATTTGCCTTGTGATATTTTATTACCTTGTGAAGCATGTGATCTCTGTGACCCACACCCTATTCGTACACTCCCTCCCCTTTCGAAAATCACTAATAAAAACTTGTTGGTTTTGCGGCTTGGGGGGCATCATGGAACCTGCCGACGTGTGATGTCTCCCCTGGACACCCAGCTTTAAAATTTCTCTCTTTCGTACTCTTTCCCTTTATTTCTCAGACCGGCTGACACTCAGGGAAAATAGAAAAGAACCTACATGAAATATCAGGGGTGAATTTCCCCCGATATCACACGGGCTCTTCTCTCACCTGTCTACCTGCTTAACTTAATAGGAGAGGCAATGCATGGTGCTCATGAACAAGGCAAGCATTAAAGTCAGACCAGACTAACATTTGACTCAGTCCTAATATTCAGGTGAGCTTGGGCAAATCGCTCATTAACCGCAAGTCTTCATCATTTTGTGCATATAATGGGGATAACTGTGGCACCCACCTGTTTTTGTGAGAATCAATGAAATATTATGCTTGATGTTATTGGAGTGCAATGGCACGATCTCGGCTCACTGCACTGGGTGACAGAGCGATGCTCCATCTCGAAAACAAAACAAAACAAAAAAACCCCACCTGAAGGTTTTCAGTTCTGCCAGCAGTCTCCCACCCAACCCCCAGAAGCAGACATTCCATTGCTGTGGGCCATGGACAGGCAGAAGGAAGCGCCTCCTCATGGCAGAGGCCTACCCAGGAGAAACCCAAGGGAAGGCACTGCCAGGCTAGCCCCTCTCTGCCAAGGCCATATTCTTTTTTTTTTTTTTTTTGAGGCCTAGTTTCACTCTGTCTCTCAGACTGGAGTGCAGGGGCACAATCTCAGCTCACTTCGACCTCTGCCTCCCCAGTTCAAGTGATTCTCCTGCCTCAGCTTCCTGAGTAGCTGGGATTACAGGAGTGTAGCATGCCTAGCTAATTTTTGTATTTCTAGTAGAGATGGGGTTTTGCCATGTTGCCCAGGCTGGACTCGAACTCCTTGCCTCAAGTAGTCCACCTGTCTCAGCCCCCCAAAGTGCTGGGATCACAGGAGTGAGCCACTGCACCCAGCATTTGCCAAGACCTTTGATGGCAGGCTTTTTCCAGGTGATCAGTCCTTGTCTGGTCTGGCTCTGCCCCACTCTCCTTCTCACCTAGTTGGAATCCCTAGCTACTTTTCAGTAGAGGAGAGTGTGTACCCCAATCCCAGCTTGGTTCAGATCTGCATTTAACTCATGGAACCTGGCTGCTCCCCAGGTCCTGAAGGAAAAAAGGGTCTCTCTGTGGGTATGATAAAGGATGGGCCTGTTCCCAGAACCCTGTGAGAGGGAAGCCCAATGTCCCACCAGGTTGGCAGGGCTGGGGAAGGGAAAGTGTTATGGTAGCCCCAAGAAAAAAAAGAGACAGCAGAGGGAGCAGGACAGCGCTCACATGGAACTCATGCCACTGCCTGAGTGAGGGGAGGGAGGAGTGCACGCCAGTGACGTCAGGGGACAGACAGGCGCAGTTCCAGGGCGGCTTTCCCCCTCACTTCCTGCCATGTTACTCTGATCGCCTCCAGGTGAGCCTGCCCACTTTGTGCCCAAGGGCCTGTAGAAAACCACAGCTCCCCATGGTTATGGCCCCAGGAGTGGGGCAGAGCAGGGAGGAGTCCTGGACAGAGGAGAGGCAGGGGCAGGAGGGAGTGGGCCTCAAACTCCAGGAGGGGGCCCTTCTCATGGGTCCTGCTTTCTGGCTTCTCCTTCCTTACCCCTGGGCTGATCACTTGGGGAAGAAATTAGACAAAGTTTCTCACCCTCAGGCCCAAGGGGTTTAATTACTGGGCCCTTAAGGAGGTGTGAGCCCCCTGAAAGGATGCAAGGTTTTGTTTTGTTTTGTTTTTTGAGACAGAGTTTTGCTCCTGTCGCCTAGGCTGGAGTGCAGTGGCGTGATCTCACCACACTACAACCTGCGCCTCCCGGGTTCAAGTGATTCTCCCGCCTCAGCCTCCGGAGTAGCTGGGATTACAGGTGGCTGCCACCAGGCCTGGCTAATTTTTTGTATTTTTAGTAGAGACAAGGTTTCGCCATGTTGGGTAGGCTGGTCTTGAACTCCTGACCTCAGGTGATCCGACTGGCTCTGCCTCCCAAAGTTCTGGGATTACATGAGCCACTGTGCTTGGCCACAATGAAAGGTTTTGTGTGGAGAGCATATACATGCCTTTCTGGGAAAACAGTCCACAGCTCTTATTCTCAGCAGGCTTCACGGTCAAAAAACGTTAGAACTCTTGCTACAGAGCTGTGGAAGCAGCTAGGTGAGGGGCCTGCCAAGGGCACTCTGGGCACTACCTGGGCACTCTCGAGCCCATCATCCCCTAGGCAGGCTGCACTGCTTTGTATTTGCAGAGCTGAGGGGGTGGGGCATGTGGGGACTGTGAAATCACCCTGAGATGACCCACAGTCCTCAGCTGGGAAGTGAGCGGTGCATCTCCTGCAGCGTCCTCCATCCCTAGAGCCATGGGGCCAGGAGAACTGGCCCTTGCAGCAAGTGAAAAGCCTATTATTGACTCCCTCCCTAGCCATGTAGACAGTGAACCAAGACACTCATATCAGGTAAATGCCTTGGTCTCTGTCACCGAGGTGACCAGTAGGCATTCCCAGATACAGTGAAGGTCCTCACACCAAGATATGCACCTGGCCACCTGAGGAAAGAGAAAGGACTATCTGAGGGGATGGGGCTGAGCTGGGTGTGGAGTGGTCCTTGTGGGTCTTGGTGAGTGGGAGGGGGAGCAGCATGAGCCAGGCCTCGAGGCAGAAGGACAACCAGGAGACAGCCTGGAAAAAGTGCTGGACCCACAAGGGCTCAAGGCTGGCCAGAGGGGAGGTGGGATAGGCTGCAAAGTCCCGAGGTCTGAAGATTGGCCCTGGCAGGAAGAAACCAGCTAAGGTGGGGTGTTACCTACACCCTCGGGGCCAGATGCAGGCCAGAGCCAGCCAATTACCAGGCCCTTAGGGAGGTGTGAGCCCCTTGAAATGATGCAACGTTTTTTGTTTTTGTTTTGGAGACGAGTTTCGCTCTTGTCGCACAGGCTGGCACCTTTGCCCAGAGCAGGCACCAAGATTTCTGGCTCTGGCTGTGACCTCAGTCTGGGGAAAAGCCCCAGCCCCCACCAGGACCACCTACCCCCTAGACTACTTCAGGTGCTGAGCCCAAGCCAGGGGCAGGAAGCTAGACTGATGCCTAGGGTAATCCCAACAAAGTCCCTGGTTCCCCGCAGCTATGGGGCTGACGGGAAATTACAGCCCAAACCCCAGATGCTGGCTCTCAAACTAACACTGAGCCCTCAGTGCCCACAGGGAGATACAATCAGCGCACTTTCCAGATGGGGAAATGGGCTCAGAGAAATGCAACAGCCTTGCCCAATGCCCCAGACCAGGGCTCCAGGCCCAGAGTGTTCTTTTGTTACTGTGTCCAGAGGGCAGCAGCTGCTGTGATGTACCCACCTGAGCCTGGCAGCTTTCTCCAACTTTGGAAGCCCAGGAGCATGACCCCTGTCCACAGATGCACCTGGCATGAGGCGTGCCCAGAAGGACAGAGGCAGATGAGTTTCGTCTCCTCCACTGGATTGTGAGGGCCTAGAAGGAGACAAGGGTCTGCTTGAGAAGGCAGTGAATAGTGAGCAACCTGAGGCAGTGCCCCTCTGGATGGATCCACAGTGCCTGGATGAAACCTGGCTCAGACAGAGCTCAGTTCTGCAGGTCCCTGAGGCATGGAGAGTTCACAGCTACCAAGTGTAGGAGTCTGGATTCAAAGCCAACAGTGTGACTCCAAAGTCCCTGCCCTAGCCCCTGGACCACCCTTGCAGGCCCATCAGATGCCCAGGCCAGCAGCACAGCCGGCCAAGACCAGGGAAACTTGGGGAGCCTCAGAGCACCCCCAGGTATTCCAACCTAATCCTGGTACCCCTGCCTCTCACCACCCTTCTTCCTGCTTTAACCTCAACCCCTACACAAAGCCTGGGCCACTTAATGTGGCATCAAACAGATGCCTCAATAAATCAGAGTCTAATCTTGAAAAAAAAAAAAAAAAGACTTAACAGATATATAACTGCACGTTAGAATGCTAAAGACCATAAACATATAACAACTTAAAGTACATATAAATTCAATATATATCCAATCATTGTGACTATGACACAGTAGAATATTAAAATACTATTTTCAAAATGTATACAAGCTTAATGTTCTATGTATTCAAACTATTTATTCAAAATACAAATCATCAACATAATTTGCCACTAATATTCAGTCCCTTCACAGGACACGTGATTCACTGGGAGTTAATAAATTAGCAGCCGGCAGGCAGTGACACACAGCAAAAATGAAAACCAAGAGGTGAAATAGTTCTGAAATAAAGGTTTTAAAGCTAACAGAAATCACTGAATTACTAAGTCATTAGCACTAATTTTGAGCCAACTAACTAATTAATATGAGATGATACAATGTCCTATACTTTGGTAAATACAGACTATGTTTAAACAATGTCTGTAACGTGACTTTCAAAATGCTCCTGGCTTTACAAAGATGTGATTAAGATGTAGTAATACATGCTAAACCATTTCCCCCTGCAGAGCATGTGGTAACTTTCATCAGTCACATTGAGAGTCCAGAAGACAAAGGAATAGGTCGTGGATTTCGCTGAGAACTTACCAGAGTTGAACTCCCTCATTTTCCGTTCCCCAGCATTGGCGGGTTCTGGGACTGGTGGCTGTGGTGGCTCGTTGGTCTTTGTGTCTTAGAAGGTGGGGAATAATCATCATCTTGAAAAAGAAAAAATGGTCATTACTGAAGGAACCATCTTAGGTTACAGCCACCTCTGGGTCAATTCCCAACATTCAGAAGCTGAGCAGGGCTTTAAAGATATCTTAATAATTATTTCTGTATTGCAAACTTCAGCATACTTTTTTCTAGTTACATTTGAAATGTTATTCTTTTGGGATGTGCTCAAGTGAATACTGCTTTTTCCTCTGTCTTGCTTCATTACTTTTTAGTTTGCTTCAATTGAATCATCATTGTAAGTCTCCCCTTCTCCTCAAATAACTTTCAAATTGCTGCCAAGAACTATGTTCTATTTTAAGGCTTTTGAGAAAAAATTTTCAATGAAGATAGCCACCTAAAGTTACACAAATATAGAAGAAACGGGATAAAATAAAGCTTAGATTGGAAAAAATATTTAAGATTATACAAAATTCAAGCATAAACAAGGGAAACTGAGTAATTGTATATTCAAATACTTTTAACAAGTGCAAAACATGTAGGCTTAAAGAAATAGAGCTGGCCAGGCATGGTGGTTCACGCCTGTAATTCCAACAGTTTGGGAGGCCGAGGCAGGCAGATAACTTGAGGTCAGGAATTCGAGACCAGCCTGGCCAACGTAGTGAAACCCCCTCTCTACTAAAAATACAAAAATTAGGCCAGGAGCGATGGCTCATGCCTGTGATCCCAGCACTTTAAGAGGCTGAGGCAGGTAGATCACCTGAGGTCAGGAGTTTGAGACCAGCCTAACCAACATAGAGAAACCCCGTCTCTACTAAAAATACAACATTAGCCGGGTGTGGTGGTACATGCCTGTAATCCCAGCTACTCGGGAGGCTGAGGCAGGAGAATCCCATGAACCCGAAAGGCAAAGATTGTGGTGAGCCGAGATTGTGCCATTGCACTCCAGCCTGGGCAACAACAGCGAAACTCCATCTCAAAACAAAAAAAGAAAAAATTAGCCAGGTGTGGTGGCGCATGCCTGTAATCCCAGCTACTTGGGAGGCTAAGGCAGGAGAATCGCTTGAACCCAGGAGGCTGAAGTTGTGGTGAGCCGAGACTGCACCATTGCACTCCAGCCTGGGTAACAGAGCAAGACCCTGTCTCAAAAAAAAAAAAAAAGAGAAAGAAAGAAAGAGGGCTACATTATTTATGAAACAGATACTGTTAACTCAGTCACCAGAAAGCCTGTGCATAAATGAGCAGTGAGATATTCAAGCACAGCACACACACACTTCTCAGGACAGCTGTCGTGAGAGTTCCAAGCTCGTTTCCTTCTGGATACATCAGGAACTCACTCTGCTATGATCCTGCAATACATCTCATGTTAGAATTAGAGACATCTGGGCCAGGCACAGTGGCTGATGCCTGTAATCCTAACACTTTGGGAAGCTGAGGCAGGCAGATCACCTAAGGTCAGGAGTTCAAGACCAGCCTGGCCAACATGGTGAAATGCTGTCTCTACCAAAAATACAAAAAACTAGCTGGGCATGGTGGTGTGCCCCTGTAATCCCAGCTACTCGGGAGCCTGAGGCAGGAGAATCGCTTGAACCCGGGAGGTGGAGGCTGCAGTGAGCCGAGATCGTGCCACTGCACTCCGGCATGGGGGACAGAGCAAGGCTCTGTCAAAAAAAAAAAAAAAAAAAAAAAAAAAACACAACAGAAAAAGAAAAAAGAATTAGACATCTGGATCAAATTAGCTGCCAGTCTCGCAAAGTGTCGGGTAACATCCTATTAAGATTGCTGCTTACACGTCATCTATAAAATACTGAAAATATCATTTTAAGAAATCTTTTTTTTATTTTGAGACAGAGTTTTGCTCTTGTTGCCCAGGCTGGAGTGTGATGGTGCGATCTCAGCTGACTGCAACCTCTGCCCCGTGGGTTCAAGCAATTCTCCTTCCTCAGCCTCCTGAGTAGCTGGGATTACAGGCATGCACCACCACGCCTGGCTAATTTTGTATTTTCAGTACAGACAGGGTTTCTCCATATTGGTCAGGCTGGTCTCGAACTCCTGACCTCAGGTGATCCACTGACCTTGGCCTCCCAAAGTGCTGGGATTACAGGTATGAGCCACCATGCCTAGCCAAGAAACCCTTATTTGAAAACAAGCCAGGCGCGGTGGCTCATGCCTATAATCCCAGCACTTTGGGAAGCCAAGGCGGGTGGATCAGTTGACATCAGTAGTTTGAGACCAGCCTGGGCAACATGTTATAACCCCATCTCTACTAAAAATATATTTAAAAAATTAGCTGGGTGTGGTGGTGGGCACCTGTAATCCCGGGTTCTCAGGAGGCTGAGGCAGGAGAATCACTTGAACCTGGGAAGTGGAGGTTGCAGTGAGTGGAGATCATGCCACTGCACTCCAGCCTGGATGACAATAGAAAGACTCCATCTCAAAAACAAAACAAAACAAAACAAAAAACCACTAAAAAAAAGACTCCATTTCAAAAACAAAACTAAAACCAAAAACACAACACAAATGTAGTATACAAATGAAAATAATTACTGTGTTAATAATAGAAAATAGTTTCATAGAAAATAAAAGACCAATCAAATACAATAAGCTGCCTTTTTAGATGGGTATGTTATTCTTCTTTTACAGCTAAAGAAACGGGCTCAGAGAATGTTATTTGATTGGACCGTGTTGCATCTCTGGACAGTGCAGCTGAGATCAGACTTTGTGTGTAACTCCACTAGCCTACCAGGGTGCCTCTCATAAAGGTAAGAATTGTAAATTTGGCCTAATATAAAAAGTTGCCAGGGTAGCACTGGGTCAATTCTACATACAGTACTTCTGTGTTCATCAAGGGAAACCTTAAGGGAAAGTGAAAATGCTTCTAGAAGGCGACTGGACACCAGCGCCTTTGCTTGTTGCCTTTGCGCTCTTCTTCTAAGGCCAACAGTGACCTGAAATTAAGGGAAAGTGAAAATGCTTCTAGAAGGCGACTGGACACCAGCGCCTTTGCTTGTTGCCTTTGGGCTCTTCTTCTAAGGCCAACAGTGACCTGAAATTATTGACTGACTTTTCCAATCAAGTGGACAAAATGGTACCAAGGTCGCCAACATCAGACAAATTCACTTGAGGGCCTTATCTATGTGCCTTGAAAGACAAAACTGCTTTTGTAAAGGATACCGTATTTCAGAAAAACATAATCATATTAACAACTAATAAGACTGTAAAATGCTGATGTGTTGAATGCTACTTTAGAAAAACATGTTCAAATCTAGGGAAAAAATTTGATACAAAACTACGTATCAATTATCTAGCTAGCTAGCTATCTATCTAGAGACATGCTTTCATTCTATTGCTCAGGATGGGAAGCAGTGGGAGTATCATAGCTCACTGCAGCCTTGAGCTCCTGGCCTCAAGTGATCCTCCTGCCTCAGCCTCCTAACTAGCTAGGGCCACAGGTGGACACAGTTACGCCTGGGTTTTTGTTTGTTTGTTTTGTAGAGACAGGGTTTCACTGCATTGCCCAGGCTGGTGTCAAACTTTGGAGTCTCGCTGTGTCGCCCAGGCTGGGGTGCAGTGGTGCCATCTCGGCCCAATGCAACCTCCGCCTCCCGGGTTCAAGTAATTCTCCTTTATCAGCCTCCCAAGTAGCTGGGACTACAGGCGTGCGCCACCACGCCTGGCTAATTTTTGTATTTTTTGTAGAGACTGGGTTTCACCATGGCCAGGCTGGTCTCCAACTCCTGACCTCAGGTGATCCACCCGCCTCGGCCTCCCAAAGTGTTGGGATTACAGGTGTCAGCCACTGAGCCTGGCGGAGCACTTTATTATGTTATTAAGTAGCCTAACCCAGGTGGGGCGCTGTCCCTCTCGCCTGTAATCCCGACAACTCTGATGGCCAAGGTGAGAAGATCGCTTCAACTCAGGAGTTCGAAACTGGCCCGGGCAACATAGGGAGGCCCCCCCGCCACCCCATCTCTAGAAAAAAATACAAAAATTAGGCCAGATGCACACCGCGCCCGGCTAATTTTTGCATCTTTTGTAGAGACGGGGTTTCGTCATGTTGCCCAGGCTGGTCTCGAACTCCTGAGCCCAAGCCATCCATCCTCCCGCCTCGGCCTCCCAAAGTGGTGGGATTACAGTAGGGCCCAGCCAGCCTCATGTTTTATTTAGCAGTCCCTCCCTGTTGCACACTTGGATAGTTTTTTAATTTTTTTACACAGGGTTTTTACCTCAATCTCGCAGGCTGGAATGCTGTGGTGGGATCATAGCTCACTGGAGCCTTGAACCGTTGGGTTCATACTTGAGGGCTGGGGGGCTGAGGTAGGAGTACAGAGATGGGGTTGCGCCATGTTGCTAGGCTGCTCTTGGCCTGAAGGGTCCTCCCGCCTCGGCCGCGCAAGACATAGTTTTCTATTTTTGACCAACACAAACACTGTGCTGGGTCTGAATTTTTCAGCTACCCTTCTTCAGCTGGCAACACACAGGACCTGGCGGGGAGATCGCTCTTACCAGTTCCCCACTCTGACGAGAAGACTGCCCAGCTCCAGGAACCGTAGCGCCCCAGTGACGTAGCCAAACACCCGCGCCTCTGACATCGCCAGAGGCCCACCTCTATGGTGTCGGCGAAGGCGCGCTCTTGTGGCGTCACGGAAGGCGCGCTCCTGTGACGTCACGGGATGCGCGCTCCTGTGACGTCAAGGGAGGCGCGCTCTTGTGGCGTCACGGAAGGCGCGCGCTTGTGAGGTCGCAGGGGACTGCCACTCACGCGGAGCCAATCGGAACTCGCGGCGGGGCTGCTGGGTCTTCCAGGAGCGCGCATGAGCGGACGCTGCCTACCGGTGGCCGGGCGGGATGTAACCGGCTGCTGAGCTGGCAGTTCTGTGTCGCTAGGCTTCGGCCCGGCCGCCGCCGCACATAAGCTGCGAGGAGGAGCTTTACGACTTCCCGGTCTTCCGGGCCGGGCGCAGCAAGGGCCAGATTCTGCGCTAGCAGGCGCGCCAACCGGCCGGCACCTGTCGCAGAAGGTGCAACCGATCGCACTGTCGTGCAGAAGCTCCTCAATGGCCGGCGCCAGCTGCAGCCCCGGCTGCCCACTCGCCTCACCTGAGCCTGGGTACGTGCGCCCCACAACACCTCCCCCAGCCAGGGCCCGGGGACCCCCGGGAGCGTCCCCGGCTACCTGGCGCCGCTCATCCTGGGTAGGGTCGGCCCCCTCTGAGGCTGCCCGGCATGAGGGAGCTGCACCCCTGAGCTTGACCTCTGACGGCCCTTTGTAATAGCATTAAGTCTTTGAAACTTTGTAGCGGGGTAGAAGGGGCTAGGAAACGAAGAAAACATCTTTTTAAAAATATAAGCGGTCGGCTGGGCGAGGTGGCCCACGCCTGTAATCCTAGCACTTTGGGAGGTCGAGGCCGGTGGATCACGAGGACAGGAGTTCAAGACCAGCCTGGCCAGCATGGTTTCACTGAAACCCTGTCTCTACTAAAAACACAAAAATTAGTCGGGCGTGGTGGCGGGTGCCTGTAATCCCAGCTACTCGGGAGGCTGAGGCAGAGAATTGTTTGAACCCGGGATGCGGAGGTTGCAGTGAGCGGAGATCTCGCCACTGCACTCCAGCCTGGGCAACAGACCAAGACTCCGTCTAAACAAACAAATATATGTGTGTATATATATGCGATCGAGCCCGGGAGGTTGAGATTACAGTGAGCTGAGATTATATAAGCGATCAAGCACTGGAGGTTGAGGTTACAGTGAGCTGAGATTGTGCCATTGCACTCCAGCCCGTGTAACAGAGGGAGACTCTGTCTCTAAAAAATTATATGCAAGTGAGCGCTTTTCTTCCAGCGCTCATGCTCAGACTGAAGAAAGTAATTGGGCCAGGCCCGGTGGCTCACGCCCATAATCCCAGCATTTTGGGAGGCGGAGGCGGAGGCGGAAGCGGGTGGATCGCTTGAGCTCAGGAATTCCAGACTAGTTTGGGCAACATGGTGGAACCCTGTCTCTACAAAAATACAAAAAATTAGCTGGGCATGGTGGCACGCACTTGTAGTCTCCGCTACTTGCCGGGCTTAGGCGGGAGGATCGCTCGGCTGCAGCCTCGACCTCCTGGGGCAATCCATTTCAGCCTCCCAAAGTGCTGAGATTACAGGAATGAGCCATCGTGCCTGGCTTTGCACTATATTTTAATACTTTATTTGAAAAATGGAAACTTTTACAGGCAATTCACTTCCTTCAAACTAATGATAAGGAAGTGATGCTGTTCTGTTCTGTTTTGTTGTTTTTGTGTTTTTTTTTTTCTTTTTTGAGATGGGGTCTTGCCCAGATTGGAGTGAGGTGGTGCAAACAAGGCTCACTGCAGCCTTGACCTTCTGGCTCAAGGAATCCTTCCCCGTCAGCCTCCCCGGTAGCTAGGACTACAGGTGCATGCTACCACGCTTGGCTAATTCTTTTTTTGAAATGGAGTCTCACTCTGTCTCCCAGGCTGGAGTGCAGTGGTGCAATCTCGGCTCACTGCAGGTTGGTCTCAACCTCTGACTTCGTATGGTCCACCCACTTCTGCATCCCAAAGTGCTGGGATTACAAGTGTGACCCACCGCGCCTGGCGATTTTGCTCATTTTAGATACTAGAACTTTTTAATTAAAAATTTTTTTTTTTCCTGAGATGGAGTCTTTGTCTCCAGGCTGGAGTGTAGTGGCGTAATCTCGGCTCACTGCAACCTCCGCCTCCTGAGTTCAAGCAATTCTCCTGCCTCAGCCTGCCAGAGTTGCTGGGACTACAGGTGCGCACCACCACACCCAGGAGTTCAAGGCTGCAGTGAGCCATGATCGTACCACTGCACTCCAGCCTGGGCAACACAGCGAGACCCTGACTCCACAAATAAATAAATCAACATCATATGATCTGTACCAGGGTATAGGCAGGTGCTATGATCCCCACTTTTCATCCTCAACTCTAAGTTGAGTCATACATCAACCTCTAGTAAAAAGTGGCATGCTCTCAGTCAAAGGGGTAAGCCCAAACCACGTGGAGAGAATCTTATCTCTTTTGAGAGCTAATATAAAAAGAATTCCTCCTAGGCATAAAAATATTGTGACATCAGTTACTTAGGCTAAACATGCCTATTATGCTAAGTGAGTTATTAACAATAAATAACTCTGTGCCATGTTAATTATCATAATCTGATTTGTAATTTGTTTTAACCTTAGGTTATATATACCTTGAAGCCATTTATATTTTGGTATACTTGTAATAATTACTATACACTGGACTATGTATATTGGACTAAACACGGAGAGTCAAAAAAGAGTATGTGGTCAGAGTAGAAATCATGCCCTAGCTTCCTTCGTGTCTACCTCCTACCTTGAGTAGAAGTGGTAGAAAAAGTAATTACCTAAGATTTTTTGGATTCTGGTTTGTGGAGAAGCATCCTTATATTTAGGCTGATGGGTGGCGAAATTAGAAAGTATTTTTTGTGATTTAGAATTTTATATGGAGATGTTCATTGTGATTAATTATTCTTTGTATTAGCAGATTTTTGCTTTTTATAGCTGCATGATTTCTTGTTTATTATTCATTCATTATTGTCTATTAATAAAGAAAAACTTTATTTCACTGAAGCAGTGATATATAATCCAACTTGGATTTTTAAATAATGACTGACTTTTTTCTTTGGGAATACATTACTGTTAAAAATGTAATTATTAGATACATTACTTTTAATGAATATAAGTGGTATAATTAGAAGGCTGAAAAGAATCCTTGGAAACGTGAGTTTAATTTGATAGCTAAGAAACTGAGGACAAGATACTTATTCTTTGTAGCATATTTTCTAATGTCATTTCATTGTCTCACCAAGAAATACTTGCATAAAGCAAGTTCAATTACAGCATCTGTTGAATATTTAAGGTTGGGTAAAGTGGGTGAGTTTAACAGATATTTTCCCTTATTTCTTTTAGGCGAATCTGGATTGGGAAAGTTGACATTAATCAACTCATTATTCCTCCCAGAGTTGTATTCTCCAGAGTATCCGGGTCCTTCTCAGAGAATTAAAAAGCCTGTACAGGTCTAGATATTGGTATTTTTAATTGATGATAAGCTGGAATAATATTAATACACACAAAGCACGTGTTGTAACTTTTATTATGCTTCCTTAGAGGTAAGATGCAAATTTGCCCTTAGCCAGTGTAAGATGGTAAATATGACTTCATAAAATTAAAAAAACAGAAGAAGTACAGTTAATCGAATTATCTTGACTAGAACTTTCCAAATTTGTCCTAAGGATTCTCCTAGAGATGACACTGTGACATAGTAACCAATTCCCCTGGAGTTGTGCTATGTAGTATGATAGTCATTTGCCACATGTTTAAATCAATTAAAATTAATTAAATTAAAATGCAATTTCTCATTTGCTCCAGATATATTTCAAGTGCTCAACAGCCATATGTGGCAAGTGGCTGCCATTTTGTGCAGCACATATATGAAGATTTTCATCATTGTAGAAAATTGCACTGGACAGTGGAGAGAAAACATGATTCATAGAAAAACTATTGTTATTTAAATACAGTGTTCTATATTAGTCAGTGGGATAATACCATATCATAGTTGAATGGCAATAGCAATTCTGTAAGACTTCCAAGCTATATGTGATCTAATTTACTGCTTCTCAGTCTTTGCTATGCATTCCAATCCTGGGTATCCTGTTAAATTTATTTCTTCTAGTAGTTCTGAGATGGGCTGCCTTTCTACATTTCTAACAAGATCCCAGGTGATGCTGATGCTGCTGGATGGTAGATCACACTTTATAAAGCAAGGGGCTAGACTCTAGATATGCACTTTTTATTAAATAGTACAGCAGCCTGTAGCCACATGTGGCTATTAATCTTTGAAATGTGGGTAGTCTGAATTGTGATGTTCTGCAAATATAAAATATGCCACAGATTTCTAAGACTGAGCATGGAAAAGAAAATCTCCGTAATTTTTTATATTGATTGTATACTGCAGTGATAATATTTTGGATGTATTGGGTTAAATAAAATTGACGGATTTCACCTTTTTCCTATTTTAAAAGTGGCTACTAAGAAAATTTTAAATTACTTACATGACCGACATGGTATTTTTATTTGGCAGCGCTGCTCTAAGCTGTTGATGAAAAATATTGTTGGTGAGCTCTGCTTAGGTAATATATAGGACACGAGCAGAGAGGAGGCACGTGAACAGTTCTGGCTGGAGCAGGCTTCATTGAGGCCGTGATGCTTTTAGCTGGATTTGAAGAAGTGGTAGTGATCATCCCAGTGCACAGGATAGGAGGACAGTCTATATATTCTGAGCAGTAACTCATATATATCATACTGCAAGACCCCAAAGGAGTAATTTTGTGAAGTAAATACTTATTTCTCCTTTTTAATGTTTCTATTTTAGGATTTTTTTTTTTTTTTTTTTTTTTAGTAACCTTCATAGGGCTTGAGATTTAAAATTACCTGCAAAATTCTACTCTAAAAACTTGATCCTACATGCTTATTTATTTTGTGATAAATATTGGAAATTTTAAACCTAAGCAAGAAAATGAACTTTGAACTTTCTTAATTTGGGTATCTATTATGAATACCTTCACTTAAGTATTTATGAATTTAGATATGAAAGGTAAAACTAACCACTGTCCAAATTAATATACAGTTCATTTCCAGAACCCTAGTTTCTTCCATGTGCTCACTCGCATTCAGTATTACAACCCCCAAAGATAAACACCTTACCGACTGCCTTCTCCATAAATTTGCCTGTTCTTGAACATTATATACGTATACTTTTTTGTATCTGTTTTCTTTCAGTGAAGATTATGTCTGTATTATTTACTCATGTTGGGTGTAGTTGTTTTTTTCATCGTCGTATAATACTCCATTGTGTGAATGTATCAGTATATCCTTTATTATTTATTGTAGATAAGCCTTTGGGTTTTCAGTTTTTTACTAACGGGAACATTCTTGTGCATGTCTTAGTAGACTTAGGCACTCGTTGCTGTTGTGTGTGCATAAAGATATAAAGGTATTTGAGTTTATTTTATTTGATTTCTAGTGAGGTTGAACGTGTCTTTTGTACTCAATAACTTCAGATTTCATTAAAGTGTTTTGGTAATCTTAATATTTTCTGTCATTTTCTTGCTGATTTATAGGAGTTTGAAAAATCACATTTGAGAAGAGGATTGGATCCTAGCCATAACATAAATATAAGGGTAATTACATCCATGCTGAGAAAGATTTAGGAATGATAGTAAGTTCATTTGAGTGAGTGGTTTGGGCCAAACTTGATAGAGAATAGTCTAGGAAGACATTTACTATAAACGGTAGATTAAATGTTCTTGCCTGATGAATTACATTTGAACTCTGAATGACTGAATCACTCAAACTGCTTATTTGTATTATTAGATGCACATTTAAGTTATGTATTACATGTCTTTAGTGGTGATCACTATTTTATCAGTTCCTCTGTCTTTCTTTATACCAAGTATGACTCATAAACCCAGTATTAAGTTGCCAAGAGATTGGCATACTATTTGTATATATGCTTTTCTTTCAAATAATCTGGATTTCCAATGCCCAGAATCATTGATCCTAAAGAAAATGTGGGAGTAGGTAGATAAACTCAAACATCCCTACCATCACCCCTGGTAGGAAATCACTGGTGTAATGTATGATATTAACATCTGCACCAATTACTCTTATAGGTGGAACCAAAGTTTTAATCAAAGAAGGTGGTGTTCAGTTGCTGCTTACAATAGTTGATACCCCAGGATTTGGAGATGCAGTGGATAATGGTAATTGGTAAGAAGGATTTGTCCTCACAACTTTCCAGTGTATTTGGGGTATTGGGGTGGTTAAACTTTCTCTTCTTAACATTTTAGAACTCTTCTTAGCAAAGGTCACCAAACTTCAAGTAACATGACAGGTTTGTATACCAACTTTGCCACTTATTTGACAAAGTTTAACTTCAAAGTTAAACAAAGAAGTTTAACTTCAAAGTTAAACAAAGAAGTTTAACTTCAAAGTTAAACAAAGAAGTTTAACTTCAAAGTTAAACAAAGAAGTTTAACTTCAAAGTTAAACAAAGAAGTTTAACTTCAAAGTTAAACAAAGAAGTTTAACTTCAAAGTTAAACAAAGAAGTTTAACTTCAAAGTTAAACAAAGAAGTTTAACTTCAAAGTTAAACAAAGAAGGTTAACTTCTTTGAACCCATTTACTTTTTGATAAAATGGAGATAATACCTATCATAAAATTGTTTTTAAGACATATTCCAAAATAACATAGCTAGATAGAAGAATTCTCATTATTGTAAGAAATTTAAAACTGTTTGCTTTAATTTTATCCATTTGTATAAATTCTATCTCAATCCTAATTTAAACCTGATATTTAGACCTTCAGTTTTTCCATAAGTCCTAAGTGAAGAAAACAACTATGAAATTTTAGTCTGAAGTAATTATCTTAGTATTTTATAAATAACTTTTATTTTTGTTTGAATTCACATTGTTTTTGAGGTATTTTTCTGTCAACTCTTAAAACTCCTAAGTTCATCATGAAGTTTTTACATTATTTAAAGTAATCTCTCATTTGAAATTTGAAACTGAATATAATTGTTTTCATATTATGAAGTGTGTTATTAATACACTTACTAGTGCCAATAATATGCTAATAATTTAGCTGTGTTTCAACAATAAATATTTTCTTTCATTTGGAAAGTTTTGAAATAATGAATAAAGATTTATTCAACATAATTTATATTTTTGAATCTTTATATAGAATAACTTGACATATCTTCCATTGGTAAATTCATTTTGCTTATTTGAAAATATTGATTATTGTCCTTTAACAGTCATCAGTTAATTCATATGTAGAATTGCAACTTAATTGTTTTGTTTATTTGCATTCTATAGCTGGCAGCCTGTTATCAATTACATTGATAGTAAATTTGAGGACTACCTAAATGCAGAATCGCGAGTGAACAGATGTCAGATGCCTGGTAACGGGGTGCAGTGTTGTTTATACTTCATTGCTTCTTCAGGACATGGGTCAGTAACCTGATAGTTCTGATTCCTTTTTGTTGTTGTTGCTTACTGTTACCTTTATGTGCATATTTGAGTAATCTTTAAGTTTGTGAAGTACATACAACTATACCCATTATTAAGTACCAAATTTCATGTAGAAATGTCTTAGTTGAAAAGCCTTTTAAGTCCTGTGTAAGCTAACAGTGATTTTACTCCTTAGTTCTTATTCATAAGGATTTTCCCTGCTTCATGGAAATAAACAGTGTTGCCACTATGGTTTGAGGTCTCAATGTGGCAAATTTAGCTTTCATGTTGAACTACCAAATAAAGAGAAGCAGCCAAACCAGTTAGACATATTCAAAATAAATCCAAAGATGCTATTTATTATAAGTCTCATAAGAGATGGTTATCAAAAGCACTTGCATGCCAATGTTTTCTTGTGCCGTTTCTTTCTGCAAGAAATCTGTTTGGCTTCTGTTTCACCTTAGCTGTCATAGACATGTCGTTTAAGTATCATATTGTCAGTACTAACCTTTTGTTTATTAGGACATAAGACCTAAGAATCTAGACATTAATCTGATGTGATTGTTCTGTTTGTTATAGTTAGCCTGTACTCCCTTTTTTTGTTCTTTGTACTTCCCCTTTCATTTTGAGTACATATATGTGTCATTTGTAACTGCAGATTTTTCCAATTATTCTTCCTCAGTCTTTTCCTTTGGGTAAGTAACTCAGCATACATAATTCAGCCACCTGGTAATTGTAATGCCACCATCTCTCCACCAAAAGAACTGTAGTAGCATCAGGCTAAATAGCATTAAGTTATCTAACACATTACAGTAGAGTAAACCAATTCCTTCAGGTATACTTTTCTCTTCCATTTTTGGCTTCTCACTCTCTTTTTTTTGTTTGTTTTTATAGATGGGTCAATGCCCATTATCACTCTAGATGGATAAGGGAGCCTTAATTATATACTTATATTTTTGCACTGTCAGATTGGAGTGGGGTAAAAATGTTTCTTCTTTTATGTCTAATACTCTTTTTTTTTTTTTTTTTTTTTTTGCTGTGCCGTAGACCATTACATAACTGAAGACTCCCACCTTCAGGCAGGATTGGGTAGTACGTGTTTGTAACCACCTGGCATTGCCTTTTGTTGAGGTAATTTCAGTTTTTATTATTAGTAGTAGTAGTAGTATACTTTAAGTTCTACGGTATATGTTCACAATGTGCAGGTTTGTTACATATGTATACATGTGCCATGTTTGTTTGCTGCACCCATTAACTGGTCATTTACATTAGGTATTTCTCCTAATACTATCCCTCCTCCATCCCCCACCCCATGACAGCCCCTAGTGTATGATATTTCCCGCCCTGGGTCCAAGTGTTCTCATTGTTCAATTCCCACCTATGAGTGAGAAACACCTATGCGGTGTTTGGGTTTCTGTCCTTGCGATAGTTTGCTCAGAATGATGGTTTCCAGCTTCATCCATGTCCCTGCAAAGGACATGAACTCATCCTTTTTTATGGCTGCATAGTATTCCATGGTGTATATGTGCCACATTTTCTTAATCCAGTCTATCATTTTATGGTGTTCTCAGTTTACATATTTAAATCACTAAACTGACTATTTGACTTAAAAGGCTCAAAAAAAGTCATCTCAAAAATACAACACACTGCATAACCTTTTATAAGTATTTGTGTAGCTTCTTGAATTTATATTTTTAAATCATTCTCATTTAACTTGTCAGGGCCTTTTCCTGAAAGCCAGCAGAGTGAAATCTTAACCTGCAGTTAAGCCAATAAAATTTGTCAGCTTATAACCAATTTTATTATTTTAGATTTTCTGGACTCTCTCCAACTATAGTAATTCTCATGAAATCACATTCCTGCCATCCCCATGGGGAAAATTTTATTTCTTAAAATTGCATGGGAAATGAGAGCTTTTTTAAAAGAAAAAAATTTTTATATTCAAATGATATGTAGTGGCTTTGTGCCATTTCTTATTTGTCACAAGGGGTAAGATGTTTAAAATTGCTGTATCTTATATATAAAAATGTACCTTTGAATAATTTCTCAGTTTAACTATTTTTAGAAATGGAGCAAAGTTTTGCCCATTGGTACATGATATTGTGGATTAAGTGAAAGAATATGAGGCTGGGCGCGGTGGCTCACGCCTGTAATCCCAGCACTTTGAGAGGCTGAGGCAGGCGGATCACCTGAGGTCGAGAGTTCGAGACCAGCCTGACCAACATGGAGCAACCCCGTGTCTACTAAAAATACAAAATTAGCTGGCCGTGGTGGCGCATGCCTGTAATCCCAGCTAATAGGGAGGCTGAGTCAGGACAGTTGCTTGAACCTGGGAGGTGGAGGTTGCAGTGAGCCAAGATCACACCATTGCACTCCAGCCTGGGCAACAAGAGTGAAACTCCATCTCAAAAGAAAAGAATATGACACAGAATTTTATGTATAGAGTTCCAGGTACCCTGCTCACTACAGACTGAAATTCTATGCAGTCTAACAAATGAATCAGAGCCTTTCCATCTTGTCTGGGTAGTCCCTAGATTCCCTTTTTAGAGGGTTTTATTTTTAGAGTGATTATAAATTCGTCCAACAGTGCACTTTCAGTGCCTTCTACCTCCCTCTACCAAGTATGAACTGCATGCATGGCTGATTTATGATTTCGGCTATTATCGCTTCATGTGTGTTGTTCGCTATTTTGTAACCGTTATTAAATACTGACTTGGAACATGAATTTTAAAATGGTGTTTTATCCTTCTAGTATTGATTCCCAGTTTTAGAAAAATTGGTGTCATCCAGTGAGTTTTATACAGAAGGATTTTTTCCCTTGGAAATATATACATACATACAAAAAAAATTTGTCATTTTCCCTGTAGTTGTTTATTATGCTGTAGAATTTGAGGCTAAATAGTCTTTTCTCTCTACTGTGGGTTTATCTTCTAGAAATGATAAAGGATTTTCTATTGCTAAAAAACAAGATTTAAAAACTAAATTTGTTGATGAAAAGACTGGCCAGTATAAATCTAAATGGACAGAGGGAAAAAATTCAACCGGAATGTAATACACATGTGAACTAAATGTTTTCTGTTGCTGACATTTTGTAGGCTTCTGAAATTTAATGAGACTTTTACAAGGTTTACCTTTTTTCCTAAAGTTTAATTTTTAAACTGACTTAAATGTTTTTTGACCCTTTGGTTATATTTAAGAAGTTGACTTCTCTAATTTCCTTGTCATGTTTATTTTTAAATATCTTTCTCTTTAAAAGTTGGGATACTATAATAAATATTCAGCAAGTATTTTCATTTAAATATAAAATCTTGTTATTTGGATTTTAATACTTTATATTAAATGCCTTTAAGATTTATTAAAATTTTAGATTAACTGAACTCTGCTTTTTTGTCACTGGATTAATAAGCAGGCTTGTATCTGACATAATAGCTTAATAAGGCAGTGACAATTTAAATTTGTCATGAGTATAAATTGAAAAATCATAATTTAGAAATCGGAGATTGAATATTTCATGGCATTTATATTTAGTGTTTTATATAATGATTAATGAAAAGAATCAAAACTTAAATTTTTTTTCAAAGATGGATAGGTTCAGGCCAGATGCAGTGGCTTTCTCCTCTAATCCCAGCACTTTGGGGACCAAGGCAGGAGGATTGCTTGAGGCCATAGACTAGGCAACATAGTGAGATCCTGTCTCTACAAAAAATTAAAAAATTAATTGGGGCTGGGCGCAGTGGCTCACGCCTGTAATCCTAACACTTTGGGAGGCTGAGGCAGGTGGATCACCTGAAGTCAGGAGTTCAAGACCAGCCTGGCCAACATGGTAAAACCTCGTCTGTACTAAAAATACAAAAATTAGCCGGGCATGGTGGTGGATGCCTGTAATCCCAGCTACTCGGGAGGCTGAGACAGGAGAATCACTTGAACCCGGGAGGCGGAGGTTGCAGTGAGCCAAGATTGTGCCACTGAACTGCAGACTGGGCAATAAGAGCGAAACTCAAAAAAAAAAAAAAATTAGTTGGGCATGGGGGTGCATTCCTGTAGTCCTAGCTACTCAGGAGTCGAAGTGGAAGAATTGGAGGCTATGGTGAGCTATGACTACGCCACTTCCTCAAATATAAGGAAGAATATAATCTGACTAAAGGATTGTCTTTAAATTTAAAAAACTTAGCCTTATGAAAACTTATTACATTGTCCTCATTTTGACATAGATCAGTAAAAAGTTCATTGAAGCCTGACATTTGCAGTCCACTGGACCAGATGACCTTTAATGTTCTTTCTAAGATTCAATTGCTATGAATTTGGAACCTTGCTACAGGATACCCAGTATTCATTTGTTTGTCTGTTATAGTGCATTGGAGTGTATTCTTATTTTTGTTTAATTAAATGTACATTGGGCATCTCTCATATCACAGGTGAATCTCCCCAGTGATAGACAAAGACATTTAAAATATTTAGGAGTAATAATGGCCCACAAACAAGGTAATGGTGAAAGAAGACATGTGGATCAATGTGTGTTGAAGGAAGTGTTACATATAGGGACAACTTTGAGGTACATTTGGGGACTTGAGAAGTGAATTCTGGAAATAGGTAGCATTTATGTAGTAGTTTAAAAAATATCTGTTGCTGGGAAATCACTCCACCTACTCCCTGCAAAATGCCTCAAACCTTTTGTTTCTGATGTACATGGTAGGCATTCAGTAAGTTTAGTAAATGTGCTTTTCTGAAGGTGACTGTAAGTTTACTCATCTGTGGCTGTTACGGATTTACACTAGTAGTGCTTATGAAGACCACTGAACTTCTTTCTTAAGATCAGGCAGAAGGTTTTTTCAAGGTGATCCAGAGAAGGAAAATTCACTTTATGTTGCATTTCTGTAGTGTTCTACCAAATCCAAATGCATTTACTCTTTATGATGAGGTAGTTTGAGTTTTTAATTTATATTTATTGAGTGCCTACTATGGCCAGATTTTGGGGATATCTCAGAAAACAAAGTTCTTTTTCTTATGATTGAAACTAATAGCAAACAAATATGTAATATTGTTAGTAGTATTACAGTAAACAAAAATGAAGCAGGATAAAAGGGTAGAGAATAATAAGAATAATAGTTCAGATAAGGTCAGGGTGTCTTTGACGAGGTGATATTTTAGCACAATCCAGAGGGGGAATAGCATTCCAGCTAGAGAGAATAGTAAGCGCAAAGGCATTCTTGAATTCTTCCCCTGATGAGATAATTGCTGCAGTGAGTGGGTCCGTAACTTTTTGTGTGTTACGCACTGTACTTTCTTACATTTTGGACTATTGGCATTTGCTAAAATATTCCTTTGACCAGTTCCATTCTCTGATTTTACCTTGAAAAACAAGCCCCTGCTTTTTATGATAGCTCTTTTTCTTGTTTTCCTTCTCTGATTTTTAGGTTGCTAAATGTGATTTGCATACTTTATCACTTAATCTCACTTAGTCTTGTCAACAACCTTATAGTGGTAGGTGTCTTATTTATCAGATGAAGAAGTAGAGTTTAAGTTACTTTCTCAAGCTTATCAAGTATTAGAAAAACTGGGATTCTAATCTCTCTGTTGTATCACTTTTTTCTGTCTTGCATGACTTCTCTTCTATCACTGTTTGTGGGCAGTATTTCCTCACGGAAGTAGGCCTTGGCCAGTTCTTTTCAATCAACTGTTAATCTCTGAGCTCTAGCTCCATCTATATCTTAAGTCTGGGCTCTAGGTCTGTGCTTTGGTGTGGAATTTTGAACTTCTCACATCTCTACTCTTAGCTCATGCCTCTAAACCCAATATATCCAAAACTGATGTTTGTTCACAAACTGACTTCATTTTATAACATTTCCACTTATTCAATGGGATAACCATTCTTCTGGTCCCTGATAACCAAAACACTGGAATAGTCTTTGATTTCTCTCTCTTTCTTCATCCTCCACATCTTATCAGTCCCCAGGAACTGTGGTCTTGGTTTCAAGTGTCCATTCTGGTTGCTACTATTCTGATGAATGGATTTCATCACTTGATACCTGAACTTTTTCACTGGTCTATTGAGCTCTATGTATTCTCTCCTCATCCTTCAGTCCCCACACTGTTTTAACCCTCCAACATCTTAGAGTCATGTGAAGTGACTTATCAAAACCAGAGACTCAGGCAGTCACAGCCCTTCATCATTTTATCTTATCCTATATATCCAAGATCATCATGTGCTTTTAAAACTCTCCCTTGTCCACAAGCCAGGATTCTCCAGCCTTTTCCTATGCTTCTCTTCTTCTCTCCCCTGTTACAACAACTTGAAGTTCCTCCAAGGCCCCATTGGAGCCCCATCTCCTTCACCAAGTCTTTCCTCTTTACTCCAACTCATTCCAGCTCATCGTTGCATTCCTATGGTGTTTGCCACTGCACCTATGTACTGACTTGTGCCATTCCTTAGTGGTTTCCCACGTACCTTCCTGTTTAGATGGTAAATGGAGGAAGATCTCAGTTCAGGCTTCCTAATGTTTCTTACCCTTCTTAGTACATGGCATGCAGTGGGCATCTAGGCAGCACTTAAATACTTAATTTATTGGCTTTGGTCATTTTGAATATTGCTATTAACTTTGAATTGAATGTTGCAATTAAAAATGAAGGCCAATAAGATCCATAAAAATATATCTGTATATTCAATTTAGATCCTGAACTCAACAATTTTCTTCTAGACTTTGTTTATATTCATATAGTGCCTAGTGCCTATATAGCTCCCTGAGATAGGTAGGTGAGGTATTACTATCTTTGACTTTCATATTACATTTCACATCAGACATATTTGTGAAATAAATTTTATAAGTAGTCTGAAGCCCAGAGAGGCTAAGTGACTAATCCAGGGTCTCTTGGTTAGTATTTGGCATAGACAGAACTACAATTTTGGGCTTCTTTCTCATTCTGGTTCTCATCTAGTACCTTTTCATTTGAGTGCTGGAAAATGTATCCCAGTCAACTGAATTGTGGAGTCATATTGCCTCCCCCTTACCAACCAAGTGATGGCAATACTAGGAAGAGGGGCAAAAGAAAAGTCAGAAATATAAGTGATAAAATAAATGGAAATGTTTGAAATGGATCATCGACCTCCTTTTACCTATTTTAGCACCTCACAAATATCCCACTCTGACAGTGCTTTGTTAGTTATTTATAAAATATTCCTTAGGAGATTGGTCTTGCATAAGACATGCTTTTACCGTGGTCCTTTTCCCGGTAATAGTCACTGTCAGGGACAAAAAGTGCCTGATTGTGTTCTGTTTGTCATGTAGGTGGGAGGGAAAGAGGGAGAGAAAGCTGAGTTGAACTGAAGCAGAGCTTTTTACAGCTCTGTTGTTCTACTGTCAGAGAGCAATTATACTCCAACTTCCATTCACCTCAGACATCCCAACCTCCTCCTCCTGCCAATGCTTCCCCACACACTTAACATACAGCCACACAACCGAGTTCTCCGGGGAGAATAGGGTGCTCTTTAATACCTCCCTCTGCCCTTCAGTGAGTTCGGGGCTCTGCTTTTTAACTGCTAATGTATTTTAGTAAAGTTTGGCAATTCAAGCTTTTCTAGATGTTTCCTTTTCGGCTCTGGAAAATTGGAAAAAATAATTTTTAACTATATATATTTAAAATATTCAGTGGCATTATGATATTGTCTGAAAGGCATTCTGTGACTTGATGCAAGATCAGAAGTTTTTTTTTTTTCTTGGAGAAGTAATAAAAAGAAAAAAGAGATTGAAGTTTTTATCTCACAAGATACCTCATATTCAGTTCTACATACTGAAGACCTAATCCAAGTTCTTACATGTCTATAGGGCAAATGTTAACATTTTTAAAAAGCTATATTTATTTGGTAATATGAACATATGTTTGTAGATTAGTTAGTCTACTCTTTCCATACCTAATAAAAGTTTAAATTCCAGACATGTGAAGAAAATTTGCAGTGTGTCTCTTTGCCTTAGCTAACTGCAAAAATTGAAATCACAACCCTACCATAGACCCAAACGTGTTTCCAATTGAGAAAGTCTTCTACCTTCACAGCCTCTAAGTAATATAGTGGTTATTTGTTTGAAGGATGTGAGAGTATTTTGTTGAGAAACTGTAGAATGACATAACAAATTTTAGTTAAAATGTTAGTTATGGTTGACTCTGTACTTCTGATATCCTGGATTTGTATATGAGAGCAATGCTAGTAAGATGCCTGCTTCTGAATGCAAGTTTGGCTGGGAAGACAGCAGAGAAATAGAAGAAATATTATAAAGTAATGGAGAAACCTCAAAACAGTACAGCATGGATGTTGATTTTGAAAACAACAGCTGCTGACGTGAACTTGGCAGAAATTTGTGAGTAATAGTGGGTGACTCATTGCAAGCAGGGGAGTCTTAACAGCTTTTGAGGTGAACAGGCAAAGGGGAGAACAGTGATGGTGGCCACCCAAGGGCCAAGTGTTTATGTCCTAAATGTCAAAATGTCTTTGATCTCCTGTTAAACTTTGCAGCTGCATCATTCACATGAATAGTTGCATTTTTTTTTCTAAAAACGCAACATATTTTCTAAAGCATTTGTTTTTAATCTGGGATGATTCTGAGGTGGGAGGTAAGTTGGTGGCAGGACATATTACATGATTTTTGTTATTGTTATTATTTTTAAAAATCACGCATTGCTGGCTTTCCCCTATACTCCTGGAGATGCCATCATGTATGTATAGCTAATTCTAAAAAGGGCTTGTGTGACTCTTCGTATGAGAAGGGGTGGTTATTTGTGGCTTGAAAAAATTGCTTGGGTGATTCTGATCTTTCTCTTTCACTCTGCTGAAAACCATTGTTTCAAAGCCAATAATAAATATCTAAAGAAGTTTTACTTCATTTCTGTGGTGTTCTCAGAATTGTTACAGTAGGTTTAAACCTTTGCCTGGTTTGGAAATCTTGACTATTTGAGGGAGACAGCCCTGTTAGAGTCTTTATTTTCTTCCTGTCTGAGAATTCAGTTATCATCAATAGTGTATTCTTAGGCAGAGTCAGAAAGTCACCTCATCTGAGAAGCCACCTGTGTCCACAGCTGGGAATTTGCAGAAGTCAGTCACTGAAGGAAGGCTTTAGGATATTTATGATAAAACATAGCAGTACACTGGGATCCAAACCCTGGGAAACCTCAACTATTTTAGAGTATGTGTTGATAACAATAGGCTATTGGATAATTGCCAGACTACTTGAGGAGTCTAAGAGTTGGATAAAGACTTAAAGGTGAAAGGAACTTGGAAAAATGTCTTCTTCAGGTATTTTAAGGGAGACAGTTCTCAGAATGAGAAGCTTTTCTGGAGAAGGTTAGCACTTTGCTTCAGAAGAGAAGCAGGGCAAAGGTGTAATTCTTCATTTAATGTGGTACAACCTAAAGGGTAAACCTTAACCTGTCACTTGCACACATACCCACACACTTACATTCTTTTGATCAGATTTGTATTTTAGAAGGCTTCATTTGTCGCCAAATGTGGGTGATACTTGAGGGACCCCTTGGAGGAGAAGGCTAATTAGATATTACTGTAACCTTGCTGAGAAATGACTGAAACTAAGATGGTAGAAGTGAGATTGGAGAAAAGAGAACCACAGAAATGTGGCAACACACTAGGTGGCTGTCAGAGATTTGATTAGCAAACAAGACAGTAGATGTCAGCTGTGTTAGATGGGTATGTATCTCCCAAGAGCATCGGGGCACAGAATTCCCTTTTCAACTAGCTTATCTATATGGGATATCAACTATTGAAATACAGATAAAGTCCCCTAATGGCATCCTGTCCATCAGAGATTAAAATTTGCTTCAGTAAATGTGTCTATCCTTTTCAATAGGAATTTGCCTCTTAAATCATCTCACATTTGTTTAAGTAGGATCACTCTCTTTGGTAACTTAAATTGACTTTTTAATATCTATGTTTATTCATTCATCCATCCTTTTCTACCCATAAGTCGAACAGGCACAATTTATGGAGTTTAAATGAAATATAAATTATTTTTCATCTTTATCTTTCACTAGGAGAAGTTTTATTCCTGAGCCTGCATTAAAAACCTAGGCAGCCCTATGATTTTTCTGGTCATTCAAGTAATAAATGTTTTATCAGAGCCTCTGAGTTGCACAACTCCAGGGGGCAACATTTGCATTGTAATCTTTATAAATGGAGTCTCCTGGAGCCCAGCTTCAATAGATTGTAATGGGATGGTGCCCCTATAGTTTTGCAACATAGTCCTTGTGGCCTAAGTTCACTTTAATATAAAAAAATCAGTCTTAATTCAGTATTTACTATATTTGTCTAATATATTCAAAATTAAGAGTTCTCCTCCCCAGCCCACTACCTAGCTGTAGGCAGGCCCCAAGACCTGGCTGTAGGCAGGCCAGCAGTCTTCAAGGAAGAATGTGCCATAAACCTTCATGCTTAACCCCTCTAGGATTGGAGGGTAGGGTAAAGATCAGAGAGTTAGGGGCCCTGCAACCACCCAGGCTCTCAATCTAACTCTCCAAGTGTGGCAGTGCCTCAGTTTCAGTTGGCCACTCTCTGTGCCCTTCAATTTCTGTCTTGCAAGAGTATATCCCAAAGCCATTTATTTCTAGGTTGCCTCAGCCCTCACAGACTACACTCTTGGACAGAAAACCTTTTTAAATAACCCTAGGCTGATATTTCTACCTCTTGTTCTTCATCTAGTCCCTAGAATTCACATACTTTTGACCCACTATTAAAACAGCATACACTACCTTCCTGGTCTCCCACCTCTATCCTGCTGTCGTAGGCTGCTTTATCAGGCTCTGATAAGGGTCAGGCATTACCTTGTATGCCCCCAGTCAGGGCTGTGACTAGAGTGGAACTAGTAATACATGTCTTTTGAGTGCAAAATTTAAGAAAGTACCAGAAAACTCAGTAATTAAGATGAACATGTCTTTTTTTTTTTTTTTTTTTTTTTTTTTGAGATGGAATCTTACTCTGTTTCCCAGTCTGAAGTGCAGTGGCACAGTCTCGGCTCACTGCAACCACCACCTCCTGGGTTCAAGCGATTCTCCTGCCTCAGCCTCCCAAGTAGCTAGGATTACAGGCACACCATGCCTAACTAATTTTTGTATTTGTAGTACAGACGGGATTTTGCCATGTTGGCCAGGCTGGTCTTGAACTTGCAACCTCAGGTGATCTGCCCACTTCGGCCTCCCAAAGTGCTGGGATCACAGGTGTGAGCCACTGTGCCCAGCCAAGATAAACATATCTTAAGAAAATTTTTAAAAATAATTATTAATATAAAAAACCATGATGAACAAGATACCAAAAATTTAAATACAAGATTGTGCAGGAAATACTTATGGAGTTCAGTGACTATCTTGAAATGTAGTACATACAACCATCATCACTGTTCCTTCACAGTACATTTATTTTTCCACTGAAATAATCCTCACAAAATTCTCTCAATTACCATAATCTTCCATATCTATGTTGTGGGTATTAGAACTTAGTATCAGTCACCATCCTTGAAATTTAGGCTCTCTGGTCCAACACTTCACTTTGAAATGTATTTTGTATATTGTTGTATCAGTCAAAATTTCCAATTTAAATTACAGTTATCCATCCATCCATCCATCCATCCATCCATCCATCCATCCACTTATCCATCAATCCATCTGTCCATTTATTTATTGGGTTTGTGTATGAAGGAGAAAAAATAGAATCTTCAAATGCTAATG
Source organism: Gorilla gorilla gorilla (assembly GCF_029281585.2). NCBI lineage: Eukaryota > Metazoa > Chordata > Mammalia > Primates > Hominidae > Gorilla > Gorilla gorilla. Next base: position 139,580,307 of record NC_073227.2, read on the forward strand.
ATTAATCCATTTTAACGACTATAAAATGGAAATGTGTACAGTTACAAAGGCATACTAAGTTGGTCTGCCTCATCAAATAGGCCTGGGCAAAAATTGGTAGGTAAAATTAAAGGGAATCACAGTGCATTTTACTCTCATAATCTCTGTTAGAAATGTCCCACTAAACATGTTATGTTACCAACTCTTCTATTATGCCCTCATCTCTACCTCTATAGATTTAGCCTTTGTGAGCTATTCTGAAACAGCTTATTCCACAGCTTCTGGTCAATTTTTAGACAATGTAAATAGAGATCCACCTTCAGATATAGACTGGTGAGTCTGGTCTTGTTCAGAGAACAATTAAGGACCTTCAAGCTAGTGAATTGTCAATTCCTTTGTAAAAAGTGTTTTATTAACCTTCAGCTACCTTGGAGGTAGTTGTTGACAGAGCATTATATTAAAACTTGTATTAAAGAATACAGATATGCATTGTATTAGAGGCTTTAGGACTTTTTTCAAAACGAACCTTGAAAAACTTTTTCAATTTTTTTTAAAAGCTTTTCTATTAAAGGGATAATACAGTGAATAAATATTTGTTGTCTGTTTAACTTACCTTATGTGGAGCTATTGGCTCTAAGGATTTTGAAAGGACAACAATAATTCTCTAAAAATAATTCAGGCACCTTTGGCCATTTGTGTAACCAGGTACAAATTACCACGTTTCCCAGTTTCCCCCTTGAGTCCAACTGTAATGTATTGTTCTGTAAAGTATAGTCCAGTTGTCAGCTCTGTTTGCCTTGGTCAATTGAATGATCCTCCTTCTTAAGCTTAGCCTATAGTGCATTTGGCTTAATAAATGAAACTGTAACATGCCAGCCACACAATAGAGGATTTTATAGAACTGTTTCTGCTTGGAATACTATAATTGGAATTTGAGTTAACTATAATTAAAAAAGCTTTCATAGCCCATGGTATATGAACTCTGAACCCCAAATACCAAAATCCTACTACATAAAAATGATCCACATACTAAAAAAAAAAAAAAAAAAAAAACCTGACACATAAATCGAGTTTAATTTCGTATCATGCTATTTTCCTAAAATATAGTTTCTAAAGTTATTGCAAATTAGTTCCTGCTGCTTGGTAAAATACCATATTTAAACTTAATTACAACTGCCTTCCTGCAATGAAGGGCCAACTTTTTCAAATAATGTGTTACAGCCCAGTGACTCTAGGGAGTCTGTGGTCCCATTGCTGCAAATGAGCAGATCGGTGAAAACAAAAACATATTAAGAAGTCCACATTTCTAACAAACACCTTGCAAAGAATAAAATGGTAATTTAAGGAATATGTCCACTTAATATACATTTCATGTATATAGGACACATAATACAATAAATACCATTTTTACTACCCCCAATTTAAGAAGTAGACTAGTATAATAGAAGGCATATCTCCTTGGTACTCAGTATTTCTAAAAGGCACTAATGGCTGTCTCCTCTAAGCACCTGAGATGATATGCCTCTGTGCACTCTAGCCTTAGAAATATGCTTATCTCCTGCAGGCAGAGCATGCTGGAAGTGCCAGGGAGTTAAGGTTACCAGGAACAGCCCTCAACTAATAATGGGGAAAAGCTGGTGGATAAATATCCAAGCCCCCTGCCTTCAGGTAGGAACACTGATATTTTATTAGATTGGTGCAAAAATAATTGCGGTTATATAGTCTCAAAGAGGAAACAGTCTCCAAGTGAAATCGAGCCCCAGTTGTCCACAGTAATAACCCGCTTATTAACTTAGCCTATATAGATTTACTTTCTCTCATCTGTCTTCTCTGCTTTCGCAGGGAAATAAGTAGTTTACTAGTGTTTCCTGTGATAACCTCCTGAATAAACTACTTATGCTCAAATCCTTATGTTGGGGTTTTCTTCTGGAGGAATTGCCAAACTGTTGAAGTTCCCTGTGTTCATCCCCAATCTCAGCTCTGTCCGTCTCCCCACCAAGAGTTACTGTTTTGATTTTTTATGTTTCTTGTTCCTTTCCTGTTTGTAATAATTATACTAATATATTAAAAATATTAGTAACTACACTGGTTTGCTATAATAAGGTATATCTTCCCCCAGAATATAAAGTCCTTGGAGACTTTCCCTAAAGAGTCTAGACCTTGGCCATTATGCGCTTCCCAGGCTGTGGCTGCTGCATTTCACATTTTCTTTCAAAATTGGGCAAGGAATTACTAAAAGATGCTCCAGCAGATCATCTGGGTACCAAACATATTTCTTTCTGTACCCAGTGTGGAATAGCAACGCTACTTTTTTATGATGCTCTGGGTCAGTTACTCTTGCCAGGATAGTGACTTCTTTCCTTGGTCTCTCAGCACACAGACCCCAAAGTGACTGTGTAGCAGCCACAGCTTAAGTTTAATGGAATTTCTGCTGTGTCTGCTGAAGGAAGCATTTCCTTTAAAAAATAGGATTTCTAACTCACAGAGCCCAGAGTTGAGGGAGTGAGAAGTGATGGCAAAAGGACAATTTCTGCTGTTACCATTTAGTTTCCAGATCCATGTATTTGGTCTGTTGAAGACAGAGTACCATATAATGATTAGTAATATGTGTGTACTTCATCTTGGAGGATGCAGCCCTACCCTTGAAGTATATCAGCTCCAATCTTGTTCTTCAGCTGTCCCTTCAAAAGGCCAGCTTCTGGGCTATGTGGCAGGTTATAAATCCAGTGGATCTTATGATCATGTACCCGGGGTGTACTGCTTTTGCTCTGAGTTCTTTGGTCTGATGGGATGTCACACAGGATTCCATAACAGTGGATCAAACACTCTGTAGCCCCCAGATGCTGAGGCTTTGCCAGCAGGAAAGGCAAAACCATACCCTCAAAATGTGTCTGTTCCAGTCAAGCTTAATTGCAACCCCTTCTAGGGTAGGACAGGCTGAAAATAATCAACAGGCCAGAGATCTCCTCCAGGGATGATGTTATTAGGAGCTCATCATTGGTCTCATCTGGACATTTGACAGAGGCAGCACTGTATCAGCTTGGAGTGGGAATCCACGGACCCATGCATAGCCTTCATCCCTCTATCATGACTGTTTATTCATGTGACTTAGTTTTGTCCCAGACTGAAACTCTAACAGTCTAGATAAGAACCTATCTTTCATAATATGAGTTGGATCCCTATTCCATACTACCCCTAGGCCTGCCTTGATGCATGTCTGGACTGATAAATTATTTTCTTTATTAATTTATTTATTGAGACAGGTTCTCACTCTGTCACCCAGGCTGAGTGCAGTGATCATGGCTCACTGCAATCTCTGCCTTCTAGGCTGAGGCAGTACTCCACCTCAGTCCCAAGTAGCTGGAACTATAGGCACATGCCACCATGCCAGCCTAATTTTTTATTTTTTGTAAAGACAGGGTCTTGTTCTGTTGCCCAGGCTGGTCTCAAACTCCTGGGCTCAAACAGTCCTCCCACTTCGGCCTCCCAAAGTGCTGAGATTACAAACGTGAGCCATCAGGCCTGGCCTTATTTCTTTAAATTTAATCTGCCTACAATTTTAAAAAATTGTGCATTCTTGACAAAATTGTATTTAGGCATTTTTTTAAACAAATATTTATTTCTCCCTCATTAGCAAGATAAACACTGTTAATTTATAGCTTTTCCTATAAATTTCATTTCTCCTATTCTTTGGAATAATCCCACAATCATTAAGCCTTGTTTCTGACATGGAGAGATGAGGGCAGATTTTTTTTTTTCCTTTTTTAGATTTGTTGTGTTAATTAAATCTTATGGTGCTATAACATGCAGTGGTTAAAAGGGTTGGAGAAATCACCTTGTTCAAATTATAGTAGAAAATTTGTAGCTAATTGAATGACCTGAGGCCGGTTGCTTGACCTCTTTGGCCTCCAGTTTTATCATATCTAAAGGACAATAATGTATATCTCAGAGGGTTTTTGCAGAGATTCAAAATGTATGAAATGCCTAACACAGTAGCATATGCCTGGTTTGGTTATTTCTGGTTACAAAACCAAGCCTCACAGTGTGTAACCAAATGGGAATTCCATTTCTATCAGAGCATACTTTCATTTTGAGAGCCTTGATAGGCCAGGGGAGACAGGAAAGTCAAAATTTTGAAATTTTCTTTCACCAGTGACTCCCATAGACTTGATTATGGTCAGAGTGTCATACAAATCTAGGCTATACACAGACATGTTTCCAAGCTAAAGTGATAAGATGTCTAAAAGAAATATTTCTTAGTCTGTGTTGAATTAATGCTGCAGAAGGTCATGGGTGAGTGAATTACTTTCAGAAGGGAGGAAGCAATAGCAATAGTGAGCAAACTGTGTATGAGGAGACCCTATGAAGCAAGGGCATTCTGTATTGAATATTGCAACTCAAGGACCAATTCAAGGTTCCTTCTTGGGAACTTTTATAGAGAGACACAGACCATAAAAGAAGGGTACAGAAATTAAGATGTTGAGAGAAACAATACTACCATGCCAGTTTACATGCAAAGAGCTACTTCTGTCTTTTGGTTCAGATGGGAACTATGGGAATGAAAGCTGCTAGTGTTTTGTGGAATCTTTTCCAGAATATTTTTATTGTTTTTCTCCTATGCTGATTATGAAATCAGTATAGGCTTATCTCAGAAAAATCAGAATATGTAGAAAAGTAAAAACAACTCCAACAAAATCACAAAAAATTTTCTCCGTTCAGAGATAGCCATTATTAGCAACTTGTCTATCCAATCATATCCTTTTTTTAATTAAAAAAGTTCTATATAATAGGATTTTGTAATCTGTTTTTTTCACTAAATACTGTCATCTCAATAGAGCTTATTTTTACATGATTTTGAAATATGCCTGCATGGTATTCTTCTCTAGGAATGTATTGTAATTTATTTAATTAGTCCTCTAAGGGATGGGCATTTATATCATTTGAAACTTCCATTATTATAACTTTGTACAGGTTTTTTTAAATCCACATCTTTATTTACTGATGAGAAACTCTTAGAGTTGATTTGTTGGAGAAATAGCCATGGTACAGTCAGCTCTCTCACAGATGAGGGTGAGTGTTCCTACCTCTAGGATGTGTCAGAACACCCTGGCTGCCTACAAATGCTCTCCTCCTATTTCATTTCAGATTGTTTGCTCTGCCCTGGCATGCAATACCCTGGGTTAATGTTGCCTAGGAACTCTGCTCTGTAGGACTGGATTCTATCATCAAATTGTTTTGCAAATAGCTTATAAAAAGAAAGATAAAATTGTAGTTGACAAATACAAAGTGAGGTATTCTGTAATGGTTAAATAAACCCCGAATGGGGAATAATAGATACATATTCTAGGAAGAAAGGAGTTTGTTTCCACAAGGGATTAGTTTGGCTCACTTGAAAATGATTAAACAAACTTCACAGAAAATCATTCTCCTGATTTAGACCATCACAAATGAATGATTAACTGGCTGAACTATCACTGAGGTTATATATCAAGCTTGTATATATATCAACTCTGTTATGTATCAAGCTTGTTCAGGGCAAAGGAAAGAGCACTTAGAGGATTATACTGAAGCAAGCAGATTGCTCTCTGATTACCTCTGTAAAATCAGATTACCTCTGATTATACTGAAGTAAGCAGCAAGTGCTCTCTGATTACCTCTGTAAAAGGGTTCACCTTAGTCTTTTTTTCCCTCATGTAAGAGATAATGGAAGAACACTGATGCTGGACTTCTGTTTAACTGGGATGTATGGTGATAGTATAGAGAAAGGAGATTTCAATGGAAAAAGAGGAATAGACAACATAAACAAGGGTAATTCATGAGAAAATTCCTGACTCAGCTGTCTTTGTTAGATGATAGAAGTGTATAACAGTTCTCTGTTAATACAGCATAATTAGTATGTATGGTTTGCAGGCTAAGAAAGATGGCACAGGTGATGTCTACACTGTAATCTCCATTGATATCTGGGTAGCAACCCACAGCAAAAGACTTAAAGTGACTTTTCTCTCAGAGATGGCCAGTTAGCATATGGGCCCTTTCTACTGTGAACACACAGTAGTTAGGAGAGTATGGACTTTGGAGCCACACCCAAGTTCGTATTCCAGCTGTGCCTCTTACAAACTGTGTGATTTGGAGTAGTAACTAACCATCTCTGCCTTGTTTTCCTTTCTAAAAAATGGGTGTAAAATCACCTACCTAATGCAGTTATCATGAAGATCAAATGAGTTAATGTATGGAAAGGGGTGGCACATAGTTACTCCTCAGTAATGTTGGCCTCATTCCCTCTCCCTGCTTTCTGTAATGCAGAGAATTATCTTCTGGTAACTTCATTGAAAAGGCCTCTTTAGGCATGAAATCACCTGCCAGCTGTGCTGAGGACAGGCTTCACAGAGCTCCTGGAGGCTAATTAAGGTGCAGAGTTCAGAACAGAAAGATGCTTCACTATACCTGTGGCAGGATGGCCACCAGGGCCTGTTCCCTGGCCAGAGTAAGCCTCTTTCCCTAGGGATTTGGAACAGCCCCATTCTCACCTGGTGTTTACCCCAGGTTTTGAAGAGATTCCAAACTAGAGCAGCAAGCAAAGTCTAGAGCTGATTGGGGAACCAGCCCTACCCTGGATATTGGCCTCTGATGAAAGCACCACTAAACCTCACCTTCTCTCCTAAATCTCTTCAGAAATGCTTACTCTCTGTGATAGACATGGAACAGATTGTTTTGCCTCAGGGATTTATTGATTGATTTTGCCAAAGTCTTTCCCAAGGCTCCTTTCAAAGCTGGACTGATCCGTTGGTTCTGGGAATGAGTGGTGAACATCAGACCTCTGGAATGGTGGCTGGTCAATGTCTTTGCCCTCTCAAGTTGCTCTTGAATGTTGATTCAACTCATTAGGACATATTTGGATGATGAATTAGAAGGAGCATCTTTGCCCTCTACTTACAGATCCTAGGAACAATTTGTGGAATTATCAGTAAGCAATATCTGTAACAGATAAAATGTTTGCTTTCCCTTTGCCCCTTTTAGCCTATGACATGCCACATCCAATTTGTCTTCGTTCCAACTGTGAGAGGTCTTAATTTCATCATTCTGGCCTTTTGCAGTTAAATATTCTCCAAGGATATGATCTATGGGGAGAGGACTGATAGTGGAACTAATCTTTCAAGGTTCTGCTTAAGCAATTTTAGATAACATAGGAGAAGAAACTCTGGAAACAATTATGATTATCCTAGTTCTGCCCCTGTGGAAATACAATCCGAAACCCTTCATGTTTTTGCTTCTCTCTTCTCTACGTGGATGGAATATATTATACTTTTTTGAGCTGAAAAATCTAAATAATTAGAAAAAGACAAAGTTGTAATGAGTTTTCTGTTTAAACTTATAGGACCCTTTCTAATAAAAGTGTTATTTTAATCATTGAATCGTTAGTTAACTGCTTTGTATGGTTATGTCTTGTCTCTCTTTAATCCAGGGACTGCAAGCAACTAGGCAAAAAACTAACAAAAAAACCAATGTTTTATAAGAGTGGTTCTCAAACTTTAAAGTGCTGATTAAAGCACAGATTGCCCAGGCCTCACCCTCAGTAGATGGGTATGGGGCCCAAGAACTTTCAACAGGAGATGCTGCTGCTGCAGCTTGTCTAAGAACTACACTTGGAAAATTACTAATTTGTGTAATAAATACCTGACCATTTGGAATCCTTAGAGGATGGAAATATTTTGTAATGCTGTGTGCAAGATTTGATATAGAAAAACTTGGGTTCAAGTGGCAATTCAGCAAATTACAAGTGGTGAAACAACTGAGTTTCTGAGACTCAGTTTTATTATCTGAAAGTCAGGAATGAAAATAATGCCTATGTGGCAGAACTGCTATAAAGATCAGACAAGGTCATGTATGGGAAAGGCCTTGGTAAATGGAAAAGCACAATCTAAGTGTAACTTATTCTAGATGTGCTTTCAATAGGCAAGTTTTATATACCTAAGACTAAAAGCTTGCATTTTAATCGCTGGGATTGAAATCTTTCACCATCATCACCATGATGGTAATAACAACAATAACAATACTAGTGCACTATTTATTGTATTTTCTGCAATGGGCACTTAATATGTTTTGATTATATATTTCAAAAACCTCATAAAATCTATTTTATCATGTATATTATTTCCTTACCTAAGAGTATACTGGACAGAATTTAAATTTTTCTTGAGGGCTTAGGGCAGTGCAGTTCTTAGGGTGTGTGATGTCTCTGTCTATATAGATGATTTGATTTAAAAATGTGTTATATGTGATACATTTATAACGGAATATTTTTTTTGCTAAAAAGAAATGAGCTACCAAGCTGTAAAAAGATATAGAGGAACCTTGGATGCATTTTTCTAAGTTAAAGAAGCCAATCTGAAAAGGCTATAAAACTGTATGATTTCAACTATATGACACTCTGGAAAAGGCAAAACTATGGAGATATTAAAAAGATCAGTGGTTGTCAGGGGTTAAAGGGGAGGAAGGGATAAATAGGCAGAGCACAGATGTTTAGGGCAGTGAATTATTCTGTATGATTCATATTGGTGGATACATGGTCATTATACATTTGTCAAAACTCATAGAGTGTGCAACATCAAGAGTGAACTCTAAACTATGGACCATGGGTGATAATGATGTGTCAACATAGGTACATTAATTATAACAAATGTACCACTCTGGTGCCCAGTGTTAATACTGGGGGAACTGATGTGTGTAGAGGACAATGGTATATGGGAACTTTCTGTAATTTTGGGAACTGAAAACTGCTCTTAAAAGAATAAAGTGTATTAAAAAGGATCACACCAAAAAATGAATTGCAAAATTCATGAGCTCATGTGAAAGATAGTGACTGTGGTAGATAGAATAATGGCCCCTAAAGATGACCACATCCTAGTCCTTGGAACCTGTGAATCTGCTACTTTACTTGGTAAAAGGGGCTCTACAGATATGATTAAGTTAAGGATTTTGAGATGGGAAGGTCATCCTGGATTATCTGAGTGGGTGCCGTGTAATCACAAGGGTCCTTTAAAGATGGAGGCAGACTGTCAGAGGAATTGGCACAAAAGCAGAGGTCACACACACACACAGGGGGATAGAGAGAGAGAGAGAGAGAGAGAGGAAGATGTTACACTGCTGGCTTTAAAGATGGAGGAAGTGGCTATTAAGTCAAGCAAGGCATGCAACCTCAAAAGCTCCAAAAAGCAAGGAAATGACCTTCAGAAGGAATTCAACCTTATATTCCTTGCTGACCCATTTTAGACTTTTGACTATCTGAACTTTAAGTTAATAAAGTGCTGTTGTTTTAAGCCAATAAATTGGTGGTTATTTGTTACATCAGCAATAGGAAACTGGTATAATGATTTTTCAATGAAAATTTAGACAAGATTAGAAAAAAAAAAAAGAATAAAAAGGAACAAACAAAGCCTCCGAGAACTATGGGACTGTGTAAATAGACCAAACCTATGACTAATTGGAGTACCTGAAAGAGATAGGGAGAATGGATCAAAGTTGGAAAACACACTGTAGGATATCCTCCAGGAGAACTTCCCCAGCCTAGCAAGACAGACAATTCTCAAATTCAGGAAATCCAGAGAACCCCAATAAGATACTCCTTGAAAAGATCTACCCCAAGACACATAATCATCAGATTCTCCAAGGCTGAGATGGAGGAAAAATTGTTAAGGTCAGCCAGAGAGAAAGGCCAGGTCACCTACAAAGGGAAACACATCAGACTAACAGCGGACCTCTCAGCAGAAACCCTGCAAGCCAGACGAGATTGGGGGGCAATATTCAACAGTCTTAAAGAAAAGAAATTCCAACCCAGAATTTCATATCCAGCCACATTAAGCTTCATAAACAAAGGAGAAATAAAATCTTTTTTCAGACAAGCAAATGCTGGGGTATTTTGTCACCACCAGAGACCTGTCTTGCAAGAACTCCTGAAAGAAGCATTAAACATGGATAGGAAAAACCATTACCAGCCACTACAAAAATACATTGAAGTACACAGACCAATGACACTATGAAGCAGCTACATTAACAAGTCTGCAGAATTAACCAGCCAGCATTATGATGACAGGATCAAATTCACACATAACAATATTAACCTTAAATGTAAATGGGCTAAATACCCCAATTAAAGGATTCAGAATGGCAAGCTGGATACAAAGACAAGACCCATCACTGTGCTGTATTCAAGAGACACATCTCATGTGCAAAGATGCACATAGACTCAAAATAAAGGAATGGAGAAAAATTTACCAAGCAAATGGAAAGCATAAAAAAGCAGGGGTTGCAATCCTAGTTTCTAACACAATTTTTTTTGACTTTAAACCAAATTTTTTTTGACTTTAAACCAACAAAGGTCAAAAAAGACAAAGAAGGGCGTTACATAATGTTAAAGGGTTCAATTCAACAAGAAGAGGTAACTATCCTAAATATATAGGCACCCAATACAGAAGCACCCATATTTATAAAACAAGTTCTTAGAGACCTACAAAGAGACTTAGACCCCCACATAATAATAGTGGGAGACTTTAATACCCCACTGTCAATATTAGATAGATCAATGAGACAGAAAATTAATAGTTTAGACAGATCAATGAGACAGAAAATTAACAAAGATATTCAGGGCTTGAACTCAGCTCTAGAACAAGTGGACCTGATAGGTATCTACAGAACTCTCCACCTAAAGGCAACAGAATATACATTTTTTTTGGCGTCACATGGCACTTACTCTAAAATTAATCACATAATTGGAAGTAAAGCACTCCTCAGCAAATGCAAAAGAACTGAAATAATAACAGTCTCTCAGACCGCAGCACAATCAAATTAGAACTCAAGATTAAAAAGCCCACTCAAAACCACACAACTACATGGAAATTGAGCAATCTGCTCCTGAATGAATGACTCCTGGGTAAATAATGACATTAAGGCAGAAATCAAGAAGTTCTTTGAAATCAATGAGAACAAAGAAACAATGTATCAGAACCTCTGGGATGCAGGTAAAGCAGTGTTAAGGAAATTTATAGCACTAAATACCCACATAAAAAATCTAGAAAGATCTCGAATTGACACCCTAACATCACAACTAAAAGAACTAGAGAATGAAGAGCAAACAAATCCCAGAGCTAGCAGAAGACAAGAAGTAACTAAGCTCAGAGTGGAACTGAAGGAGACAGAGTCATGAAAAACCCTTCCAAAAAAATCAATGCATCCCGTAGCTGTTTTTTTTTTAATCAATGAAATAGACCACCAGCGAGACTAATAAAGAAGAAAAGAGAGAAGATTTCAAATAAACACCATCAGAAACGATAAAGGGGATACCACTACTGACGCCACAGAAATACAACCAACCATCAGATAATACCATAAGCACCTCTATGCAAATAAACTGGAAAATCTAGAAGAATGGATAAATTCCTGCACTCATAAACACCCTACAAAGACTGAACCAGGAAGAAGTTGAATCCCTGAATAGACCAATAACAAGTCCTGAAATTGAGGCAGTAATAAATGGCCTACCAATCAAAAAAAGCCCAGCTCCCAATGGATTTACAGCTGAATTCCACCAGAGGCACAAAGAGGACCTGGTACCATTCTGAAACGATCCCAAACAATTAAAAAGGAGAGATTTCTCCCTAACCCATTTTATGAGGGCAGCATCTTCCTGATACCAAAACCTGATGGAGATACAACAAAAAAAGAAAACTGCAGGCCAATATCCCTGATGAACATCAGTGCAAAAATCCTCAGTAAAATACTGGCAAATTGAATCCAGCAGCACATCAAAAAACATCCACCATGATCAAGTTGGCTTCATCCCCGGGATGCAAGGCTGGTTCAACATACACAAATCAATACATGTCATTCATCACATAAACAGAACTAAAGATAAAAACCACATGATTATCTCAATAGGTGCACAAAAGGTCTTCAATAAAATTCAACATCCCTTCATGTTAAAAACTCTCAATAAACTACGTATTGAAAGAACATACCTCAAAATAATAAGAGCCGTTTATGATAAACCCACAGCCAGCATCATACTGAATGGGCAAAAGCTGGAAGCATTCCCCTTGAAAACTGGCACAAGGCAAGGATACCCTCTCTCACTACTCTTATTCAATGTAGTATTGGAAGTTCTGGCCAGGGCAATTAGGCAAGAGAAAGAAATAAAGCATATTCAAATAGGAAGAGAGGAAGTCAAATTTTCTTTGTTTGTAGATGACATGATCCTATATCTAGAAAACCCCATCATTTCAGCCCAAAAGCTTCTTAAGCTGATAAGCAACGTCAGCAAAGTCTCAAGATACAAAGTCAATGTGCAGAAGTCACAAGCATTCCTATACACCAACAACAGACAAGAAGAAACCCAAATCATGAATGAACTCCCATTCACAATTGCCACAAAGAGAATAAAATACTTAGGAATACAGCTAACGAAGTGAAAGACCTCTTCAAGGAGAACTACAAACCACTGCTTATAGAAATCAAAGAGGACACAAGCAGATGGAAAAACATCCAATGCTCATGGATAGGAAGAATCAATATCATGAAAATGGCCATACTGCCCAAAGGAATTTATAGATTCAATGCTATTCCCATTAAACTACCATCGACATTCTTCACAGAATTAGAAAAGACTAATTTAAAATTCATATGGAACCAAAAAACAGTTCACATTGCCAAGACAATCCTAAGCAAAAAGAAGAAAGCTGGAGGTATCACACTATCCAACTTCAAACTATACTACAAGGCCACAGTAAAAAAAAAAAAAAAAACAAAAAAAAACACAGCATGGTACTGGTACAAAAACAGGCACATAGACCAAAGGAACAGCATGCAGAGCTCAGAAATAAAACTGCACGTCTACAACCATCTGCTCTTCGACAAACCTGACAAAAACAAGAATGGGGAAAGCACTCCCTATTTTAAAAATGGTACTGGGAGAACTGGCTAGCCATATGCAGAAAATTGAAACTGGATCCCTTCCTTACACCCTATACAAAAAACTAACTCAAGATGGATTAAGGACTTAAATGTAAAACCCAAAACTATAAGAACCCTAGAAGAAAATCTAGGCAATACTATTCAGAACATAGGCATGGGCAAAGACTTTATAATGAAATTGCCAAAAGCAATTAAAACAAAAGCAAAAATTGACAAATGGAATTTAATTAAACTAAAGAGCTTCTGCACAGCAAATTAAACTATTATCAGACCAGACAGACAGCCTACAGAATGGGAGAAAATTTTTGCAATCTCTCCATCTGACAAAGGGTGAATATCAAGAATCTACAAGGAACATAAGCAAATTTACAAGAAAAAAAAACAACCCCGTTAAAAAGTGGGCAAAGGATTTGAACAGACACTTCTCAAAAACAGATACATGCAGCCAGCAAACATGAAAAATAGCTCAACATCACTGATCATTAGACAGAGGCAAATCAAAACCACAATGAGATACTACCTCACGCCAGTCAGAATAGCAATGATTAAAATGTCATGAAACAACAAATGCTGGTGAGGTTGCGGAGAAATAGGAACACTTTTACACTGTTGGTGGGAATGTAAATTAGCTCAAACATTGTAGAAGAGAGTGTGGCAATTCCTCAAAGATTTAGAACCAGAAATATCATTTGACCCAGTAATCCCATTACAGGGTATATACCCAAAGGAATATAAATCATTCTATTATAAAGATCCATGCACGCGTATGTTCATTGCATCACTATTCACAACAGCAAAGACGTGGAATCAACCCAAGTGTCCATCAATGATAGACTGGATAAAGAAAATGTGGTACATATACATCATGGAATACTATGAAGCCATAAAAAGGAATGAGATCATGTCCTTTGTAGGGACATGGACGAAGCTGGAAGCTGTTATTCTCTGAAAACTAATGCAGGAACAGAAAACCAAACACCGTAAGTGGGAGCTGAACAATGAGAACACATGGACACAAGGAGGGGAACAACACACACTGGGGCCTGTCATGGGAGGGTGCTGGGAGGAGAGCATTAGGGAAAAGAGCTAATGCATACTGGGCTTAATACCTAGGTGATGGGTTGATAGGTGCAGCACACCACCATGGCACACATTTACCTGTGTAATAAACCTGCACATCCTGCACATGTACCCCGGAACTTAAAATGTAGAAAAACGGGTAGAGAAGAGCGATTTACATACTTCATTTTCCAATTAGTGCATGTGAAAATAATTCATCTTGGTAGTAGTGTCCAGATACTATCTCTTCCTGTTTAGGTCCAGGAACAGTCTGCTTGTGTTTTTTATTGTCAAATGTGTTGTTCTCTAATTTCATCTCTCACTGGGAGAAAAAGAATAACAATACTCATACTCAAAATGCTGTGGCTGTTTAGAATCTGTTTATATGAAAATAATATAGATCTTGCCTCTGCAGTTCCCTAATACCATTCACTGATGTTGTTTGTATTATTCGTGATGCTGTTTCATCCATTGTGTTGCCTGTGAATATTGGTTTCCAATGACTGAAGGTTTGTTAGTGTGCTTTGTTGATGGTCATCACAAATGCAAGTGTTCCATGGAGTAGGAAGAAAAAAATAGGAATGATAATTTCTGGTCATGTTAAATTTATTTTTCAGAATTTTATAACTTAGAAACACATCTTCAGTTATACTTTTCTTGAACTCATTAGATCATATTCACTGCATTCCTAAAATGTGATCCCTTTCAATGTTGACCTCTCTTCTGTCCCCTATTCCCCCATACAGCCACCAGCAGAAAGGAGAGATGAGTAAGAATGTTCTTATTGGCACAAGGAATGTTTGTCCCTAGAATGGCACAGCTTAAGACAGAACCAGGAAATCACAGATTTACCACATTGATCAGAAGCAGGAGAAGGCTTGATTGGAAAGGCCCATTGGTGTTGCTGATCAACAATCTAGAAAGCCCTTAGAGGACAGGCATAGTTAACCTCAGAAAACTCTGTGACATTAGCTAGTGTGCTTTGTGGAGAGAGTCAGGTAAGTAAGGGGTTTGGAGAACATGTTCAGGTTCAGGAACATTCTACACTTAAATGGGCTTATTCTTACCCTCTGCTTCAATCCCCATCCCTTCTACAGGTTAGATCTTGGGACAGCCCACATACCTAGACAAACTTAGGCTTTCCAGCTTGCACTGGACCAGGGTGGAAAGGTAAGGAAAAGAAACACATCCGCAACATTTTACTGCTTTTTTTAGATCAACTTCACCCATTTAAGGAGTGTGGACTGACGGCTATCACACTACAAACAGACTGGGTTGAATTAGAGGTGGAGAAAGAGGCTGAGAATGTCACTTTAGGGGTGCTCCTCCATATGGAGACACAGGA
The DNA here is from genome assembly GCF_029281585.2 of Gorilla gorilla gorilla. Taxonomy (NCBI): domain Eukaryota; kingdom Metazoa; phylum Chordata; class Mammalia; order Primates; family Hominidae; genus Gorilla; species Gorilla gorilla. Next base: position 139,595,653 of record NC_073227.2, read on the forward strand.
GTGAGGAATCAATGATTTCTCCCAACTGCTTCAAACAGATCTATTGTGTGAATTTCTTGGGGATCTGATCTTAGTCTTGTGACTTCTGACTTCTTACATGTTGATTGTTTCCTCGTGTGTCTTGAAATTATGAATTAAGAATTTTTCTTAAGTAGTGTAATTTCTGTGGAAATTTGATGGGCCTGTCTGAGGATGTGTTATTCCAAAGACATTCTGCCTTTGCTTTTGCCAGATGTACAGAGGACATTACTGGCCTGAGACTTCTTTTTGTGCTTACAATTTAATGTGGGTAGTTCTAGATCATATTCAAACTCAAATCTGTGTGACTATGAGGATAAACCCAATGTAAATTTTTTGTTAACCAGGGCCCAGATTAAGACAGACATGCTTCCGTTATGTTTCCCTGTGAATCTGAGTGGGTTCTTGCCTCCCCATCTCACACATATTCATTGAGGATGTAGCTCTTCAGAGCTTTCAGCCTTACTTGGAGGGCCATTCCTTAAAGGCTTCCTGGGGTCTCAAGACCATGTTTCCTGTGTGAAAGTTGTCTATACCAAAATGGAGTCACTTCTGTCAAACCGTAAGGAAAGAGAGCTTGGAGACCATGAAGGGAGGACCTTCTTACATGTTTGCATGATAACAGAAACTATCACAACAGATTGTCAAAACCACAACCTTGTACAAAGATTACATCTATAAGGATGCCTGCCCAGCAGCTGTCTGTCCACTAATGAACTGATGCCACACTTGTTATTAATCTTTGTAGCCAAGGATATCATTTCAAAACAACGAATGTAACCTTCGTTTTGCCTTTATTTTCATATTGTTTTGAATTATGTGTAAGTAATAATATAATTTCTGGGTTATTCCAAATTCCCTTTTGTAAGTTATCCTTAAGTTATTTCGCACACTGCTAAGTTTAATTTAACCTAGCTAGTTTTGTTTAATAGGTTAAAAGGAATTAAATTGGTTTTAAAATAAATTATGCTGTGAATAATAAAAACGCTAATAGGAAATATATTCCATTAAAAAAAACCCTTGTCTTCTTTGCTTCTCTGGATGCACATATGGCCCTCTATAGCATGTATATCTGATTACAATCCCCTGCTATTACCAGATAAACTCTGATCTGGAAGCCAGTCTCTCTGCTGTTTATTTTAGGTTGACACCAGCTGGGGTGGGCATTAAACCCTTTATGATAGAGGTCTGCAAATTGTCCCAGGTCTGTTATAGCATCAGCTTACATGCTTTCTACTTGGATATTTAATTGTCTTTGTTTTGGCCTCTGGGAATTTCCCTTACTTTCTTAAGAGCTATGTCAAAGGATATTTGCTTTATTTTATAAAACATAAGTATGAAATATTTATACTTTATAAATATACTTTTAATACTCATCATTCATAAGTATAATAATTTTGTAAGTATTTAAATAGGTAGTAGTAGATGTTTCAAGTTCTCTAGTCTGCTACTTTTAGATCTTTAGATATTCTAATTCTTCTGCCTGGAATGCTCTTTTCCCTTTTCACTTGACTAAACCAGAGGTCACATCCTTAAGGAAGCTGTGAGCTTCAAGTTTGAATTAAATACCCTCCACTCTTTACCCTCAGTGCATAGATCTAATGGCCTGTTTGCCCTCGTGTGTTTCCTCCACTGAACTGCAAGCTCTGTGAGCCCATGCCTATTTAGTGTACCCTAGCTTGACATTTAGTAGAGAACCAACTATTTGTGAATGAATGCATGTCTTCTGTTGACATGTTTGCTTATTATTGTTTTTTTTAATCCTGCCTCTTGGCTTGAAGTTGTTTGTCTCCATAGATTTTTAGCCTTCCGCCTTTATGAATTTTCGTTGGTGCCTAGCAGTAAAAGCTCCCACTGGGAGTAACTTCACACTGGTTATCAATTTATTAATGAAAGCCTGGCAACTAACATGTTTTTCACAGTAGAAACAGAAATATATTTTTCTAAAAACTTTTTTATTATTCAGTCAGTTTTATCATATTACATTTCAGCTCTTGTTCAACTGAGGATTCTTTTAAAAATGCTATATTGATTTTTCTATTGCCCTTCACTAAAATTACCTTCTTCACTATAAAAAACTCAATTTTATGTCAGGTAAGAAACAATGGGAATCTATTCTTTTACTCCATAGGTATTTGTTGAGTCCCTTCAAAGTACAAGAAAGAATGCAGAGAGATGCTGGTAGTTCAGGAAGGCTGTGTAATTCAGGTGGGGCCGGGGAGAACTGAATGTTTCTTGAGGATGGAGCCAGAGTAGAAAAAGAGCAGCAGAGGCTCCAGAAAACAAAGTTACTAATGATGGGCACAGTCCTCTCCTCATCTTCCAAGGAGTGTTACTGATTTACTGATTCTTTTCTATAGGTTTTATTTTTAATTGACACCTAGCAATTGACACCTAGCAATTGTACACATTTATGGGATACAATGTGATATTTCCATATATATTATATATATATATATATATATAGCATAATGATCAAATCAGGGTAATTGTCTAATCCATCATCTCAAACATTTATCATTTCTTTGCGGTGAGAACATTCAAAATCCTCTCTTCTAGTTATTTGGAAATATAAAGTACAATATTGTTAACTATAGTCACCTTACTGTGCACTAGAACACCAGAACTTATTCCTCCCATGTATCTGTAATTTTGTATCTGTTGACCAATCTCTTCCCCTTCCCGACCCCCAACCCCAGCCTTTGGTAACCATCTACAGTGTACTTCTATGAGATCGGTTTTTAAAAATTCCACAAATTAATGAGATTACATGGTATTTGGCTTTTTATGCCTGGCTTATTTCACTTAACATAATGTCTTCAGGTTCATTTATGTTGCCACAAATGACAGGATTTCATTCTTCTGAATGGCTGAATAGTATTCCATTGTGTATATATACCACATTTTCCTTATTCATTCATCCTTTGATGGACAATTAGGGTGATTCCGTATCTTGGCTATTGTTAATAGCTGCAATAAACATGGGAATGCAGGTATCTCTCTGACATTATTTTATTTCTTTTGGATAAATACCCAGTAGTGGGATCGCTGGATCTACTTATTTGTCCTTTATTTAAAATTATTTTATTTTTTAGCGATAAACGTCCCACTCTATCACCTAGGCTAGAGTGCAGTGGCTTGATCTTAGCTCACTGTAACCTTCAACCCCTGGGCTCAAGCAACCCTTCTGCCTCAGCCTCCGGAGTAGTTTGGACTAAAGGCGTGAGCCACCATACCCAGCCAACTTACTTATTCTCATAGGCTCAGTAGAGCAACTTTAGTAGCTATTTCTGTAGGCTTTTCTGGAGAGAGAGAGAGAAAGAGAGACAGATAGAGAGCAGTTGTAGCTGAGGTAGAGTTGTTGATGACTACGTTTCATGGCAGATCAGTGAGACCAGAGAATTCCTGACTTTCAGAGCTGGGTGGTAAAGGGGGAAGTTTGCTTCTTACAGTTACATGCTGATTGGTGTCATATAAAGCCTTAAAACACTCCTATTGGGTAAGACAAAAATGATATGAAGTGGAAATGTGAAAAATAGCTTTGCAGGTAGTTAGGTATATTAAAGTTAGAAACTATTATGAAGGTTGGCATGATGGCCAATGCCTGTAATTTCAGCACTTTGGGAGGCCGAGGTGGGTGGATGGCTTGAGCTTAGGAGTTCGAGATGCTGTCTCTACAAAAAATGGGTGTGGTGGCATGGGTCTGTGATCCCAGCTACTTGGGAGACTAAGGTGGGAAGATCACTTGAGCCCAGGAGACATAGGTTGCAGTGAGCCAAGAAAGCATCACTGTACCCCTGCCTGGGCAACAGAGTGAGACCCTGTCTCAAAACAAAACAAAAAAACCCAAACCCTGTTATTATAGTTCATGTTCAGTGTTTTTTTCTTTAGCTATGCAAGCCTGTCCCTGAGATTCCAGTTTAGGAAGAGGAATCCTAAAATTGGGATTGCCGTTAGATAACTGAAAGAACCAACTTAGTTCCTGTGGCTACTGCCTAAAATCCCTTTGTCCACCATAAACACACCTTTGCACAGGTGTGTGCACATGCACACAAACACACATACTTAAAATGAGGAAAGCCAGGAAGAGAAATCACATATGCTAGTCAGTCAGATTTCTTTTGATTAAAATAATCATGATTTTTATTCTATTTGTAACTTGTGGGTTTTTATTTTGAACAAATGGTTTGTGAACTGGAAACATGTTTTTCTGATCTATAATCTGAATACAGCTTAAAACTGTGAAGAATATTTTCTTCAAGTTTTAAGTATTTCTTCTAATTTAATGTTATGTGCCTTAAGAATAGAAAATCATAGGCTGACATTTCCATATATCAAATGTAAGAATCCCTGTTTGCTAAGAATGCTACAGAACTAAGAGCAACAAAGCAGGTTCAAGAGTTGTCAAATGTGTCCCTTTTCCATAGGAAGGGTAGATGTCTACCCAAATGGAATATTGAGTATCAGAGACTTCAAATGATAACTTTTGTTTGTTTGGAGAAAATCTTGAGGACGTGATCACTGTACAAAAGGTAATAATAAGCAAGTCTTAAACAATTTTCCCCCCTACCTTTTATTTTCTCTATTGATTTTTTTCCATTTATTTTTATTTAGCCACTAAAAATCTTAAAAAAAAAACACACAGTTTTATTAGTTCTTTATGGTCAGGAAGGAAGATTACTTCTTTAAATATAACTAAAACTCTGGCACTCTCTAGTGGTCAGAGAATCTAAAATATTGTTCTACATGAGCTTATACTTTACTTCTTCCTTTAGCTTTATGAATTAGACATAACCTAGATATTCTGCCCCACATGAAGAAGGCTTGTCTAATGGCAAAATAATGAAATCAGAAATTCTGCATTTACTCATAATTTCACACCTCTAGACTAGAAGCACTGAGATACAGTGGTGTGGGAGTCTGTGAAGGCATTTTCTTAGCTATTACCAGATGAACTAAATGAAGAAATGTTAACTGTAAAAACTCAGACAAACCAAACCTGCTGGGTGAGGGAATTCCTGTCTCTAATGCTTCCAGATAGCCCATTTGGCTTGTAAGAGTGGATTTGAGACCTTTATAAATTTAAATTCAAAAAGAGAACTAAGGAATAGACCCTTGCTTTGCAACTAGACAGATCTGGGCTCAAATCCAGCTCATGCCATTTGGCCAAGTATTCAGCTCCAAGCCTCAGCTCCTCATGGAGCATCAGGCTGGTAATAATCACCCTCCAAAGAGTCATTATTGACTTGAAGTGAGAAGGAGATGGAAAACATTGCCCCCAAATTGGCAACAAAGAGTATTAATAAAAGGAAGACTATTATTGAGAAGAGTCTAGGCTAAGGAAAGGATTACTTTTCTTCGGCTAATAGGATCACAGGTTAGCTTGATTAAAGTCTCTCAAAGTATTGGGCCCATGCTCTCTGCCTAAAATCCAAACTCCCCTATTAATTCCCCTCCCTTAAAATTCAGAGTCCCCTAATAATCACACAGTATTCATACCTACTTGATCATTCTTTTTATTTTTACAAAGCATGGCAAAATGAGGAAACCACTGACAGGTGAAGAATTTGCACAATGGAAAACCACCTTGACCATCTCATGACTTTATACAGGAATCGGAGGTAAGTGTTCCTTTAAAGTGATTTTGTCATGAAAGAGTCATTTGAAATGACTCTCGTGATGGAGGAAAGGAAAGTAATGAAATCAACATTCATGGTTATTTAAAATGCCTTAAAAGCTAAGCATAATATACATAGTAACTCCTTTTCCTAGTATAAAAATAGTGCCAGAAACTATATTTGTTCAAATATATTGAAAAGGTTTAAGAATACAAATAGATATTAACAGTGGCTAGTGATGCCTCATAAGGTTTTCTTTTCTTAAACTGTAATATAAATTTATATTTTCAACTATTTACATTGCTTTCAACAACATTCATTAAGACATGTTTACACAGGCTTTTAGTAAGTATATGGAATGGTAAAGTGAGCTTTAATACTTTCTTCTTCACTCTCTGTAGTAGAGCAGAAGGGGTCCAAAACCATGCACAATTTAACAGTCCAGAAGAACTGTGTAATCTTTACCTGGCTAGCACATGGAAAAAATAAACTATATACAAGAATACAAAACTCCTAAAGTGTTCTTCAACTATCAGCAGGTTAAGTGATTCATACTTGCAAAAAGACAGGATGTTTGTTCACTGGTAGATTCTTAGTAAGTTTCAGGTAAAGAAGGTGCATAAAACATATGTTATTGATGAAAATGGAAATGATGCAGTATACCCCATGTTCTCACATTAAATCGGCAGTATCAGAAGCTAAGTCTCTTCTCTAGCACCTCCTTCAGGGACCGTGAGGTCCTTGGGGTCACTGCTCTGTCTCCACAGCAGAGCACGGTACCTAACATGTGGCAGGACTCAATAAAAGGTGGGTCAATGTATTTCTGATACAAAACAATTAAATTGTGCCACCTTATTTTGACTACAGTTGTTCATAAGAGAGGATAACGATGACATTTTGTATCCTCTCATATTAAATCAATCTTGTAAACAAAAGACAATTGCTTGTGATGGCCTGTTAAGTTTTAGGAGTACAATCTGGTGAAAAACACAGAAAAAAATTGTAGATCAAATTGGAACAGGTCTAATATTTATTTGCTATGCTGAAAATAAAGGCACTTCACTGCTAGGCAAGAATATATCTGTGACTGAACAGTTTTCTCCAAGAATCCAATATTTCCAGTATATTTTCATATACTTTCTTATCTCTAATACTCCTATTAAAGGAAACTATTATTCAAAATTAAGAGACAGTGGTGACAACATCATCATCCTGGGTTTGTACCTTGAAGCAATATACTCAATGAGCTCTAAATCTCACATTCACTAGTGATCTGCAAGTGAAGCTGAATAAATATATTCTCTTTGTTCAGTCTTGGAAACTCAACATTAGAAATGACATGTGGGAATAGATCACCTTCTCTCTAGACTAATATCCCATTTCTGACAGTGGTCTCCATGGCCCACTGGGGCTTATAAAGTAGCTGCCTTCTGTGACATTCTGCTTGAAGACAAAGGCTTTGCCCAAACATAACTCCTTTTAAAAAAGCACAACTTGTTTAGGCACACAGAGGTTAAGTGACTTACACAAATCCACCCAGGATTGTGATTGGCATGGTCTAATCTACTGAAAAATATAAGGCCAGGCAATTATATAGATATCTTTTAACAAGTTAGTAAAATATGGGGACTTTTCTGGCTAAAAATTGTAATTAAATGGTATGTTACTCTGTTATAACTAAACAAACAAAAAATCTAGAACAAGAACTTCTTGCTAGTTATGGGTAATATAAATACAGAGTAAGGTGAAGGAGGACTGTATGTATATTTTTCCAACTTGAGAAGATACTAGAAAGGAAATTAAAAATTATTTGAACCAATTAATCAGCCCTAAAGAAGTACTCTGCTTTGTATGAACTAAAATATCCAACAAAGAAATAAAATAGGCATTGCCCAGCTTCCTTTAATGTCTCAACTAGTAAAGTAAAATAAACAATATTCAAAGGCAGACCAAACCATTTCTAATCTAAATATATCTTCTTGCTTATTAAAATGACACACATACAAAGCCTCTAAACATGATCTACCATGTCTTTAAAAAATTTCTCAATGACACATACTAGAGGGGACCAAACAAACTACTAAAGCATAAGTACATATTTTAGCATAACTGCTAAATCACAATGTAATAAAAAGGTTTATTAAAGATTGCTATTCTTTATGCAATTTTTCTATACTAAGGATTTATGTATGCATGCATAAGTATACACCTATATGTATATATAACTATTATTTTAGTGATAGTCTGTGTATTTTACACACCAGTGCCACAAAGGGGCAACCTTACAAATTTTATCTGCATGGCAAAAAAAATAAAATATCCTGAAAATACAAGTATACAATACATATAGCATTAAACAGTTGGTAACTTCCTAGATTAACCTTTACCAAATACAAAATAATGGCAATACAATGTGTTTTGCTTCTATTTTTTGTTTTTTTACCAGAATGATAAAAATAAAACTGCATTATGTCAAGATATTTGTACACACTCAGAATTTTAAAAACTTAAGGAACATACTGAATTTTAGGCAAAATTTGGGGGAATCGGGACATAGATGGAAAACACATTTTGGTGAAAGGTCCTTGAGAATGCTGGATTACCATGTCCCTTAGAAATTTTCTATCCAAATTAGTGATAGAAACTCAGATCAAATATCTTTTTTGTGGGTTGGAGGTAGAAGTTAACAAATCAAGCAAATCTCTCCTTCTACTCTCCCCAAATCCAAACATTCCTGCATATTTGAAACAAATTTTCCTTTCCTAGACCAGTTGCTTAATTCATTATCTACTTCTCCAATATTGAGTAAATGTGTCTTTAGGGGCACACATGTAGAATATTAATCCACTTAAATGGGCTCAAATTCTAAGAAAATATTAACTATACTAAATGTTATGGGAAGAAAATACATTGAATGTGAGTTAAGGGCCAGTGTTTAGCATTCACATCCAGGATTCTCTGGATCTCAGTTGACTTGTCCTATACATCAAAATATGGCAATTTTTCAATCACAATACTGCTAAATGTTATTCAGGCATAAAGTTTCTTACCCACTGTTCCCTCAAATTCATTTTTGACCCTAGTATTGGCAATAGCCCTTTGCTATTTATATAATTAAAACTTTTCTTTAAATTTCAATTGACAGGAAAAAGAGTCATTTTGTACTCTCTTATCTATAATCATGTCTCACTTCAAGTCAATGCTACAATTGTCACTTTTATTTTGAAAAGGAAGCTCAGAAGGAAAAAAAACTCTTAGAGAGATCTTCTAACAGAACATTTTTCTTCACTGATAGACATCCAAGGCCATTCCATTTCTAGATCACACTTATCCCTCAATCAAGTCAGTGACTGGATCATCTCCTAAGGTTTCACCTGCTTTGCATCAGGTAGGTGAGATGAAAGTGATTTTATGGGTAGCTTTCAGAAAAATGTACTGCACTGAAGTGACAAAGTTCTGTCTTGCCTGTTCTCTCACAAAACAGCAAATCAATTAAATAATGTTTTCTTTACAATACAGTTTCATAGGACTTTCCATTTGTTTCAGAGTGCCTTAACTTTTTTAAAAAAGACACTGTTAACAAATACAATTATTTCTCTTAAAATCCACTCAGCCAGCATTTTTCACTATCCTATAAAGGCTTTAAATGTCACAGAATGTATGATAATTTGCTCCTAACCTACTTTTGAAAAAGGAAAGATTCCAAACATTCTTGAAAAAATGGTAATTCAGAAAACACAAAAACCAATTATTTAAAATAATCCCCAAGCAAAAAAACCTCAGTGCAAGAATACTGCTTACACTTTGCAGTACACGAAATATCACAAACAATGCTTTTATCAATGTGCTAACAGTGGATGTTGTTGATCCTTTCAGTTCAGTAGCATAAAACAAATATACAAAAAATATGTAATAGTCCTCTAAAAACATTCATGCTATACTCTCAAAAGTTGTGCAAAAATAAAAATACAGCAGTGGCAAAGTATATACCAAATACAGACACTATACAGACAGTGTGTAAGAAACTAGGCATATTGCAGAACACACCATCTCTGTAAACTTCAACTCTGCATGAAATAGGCCACTCAGTTCCGCTTGGCCTGGCCGCTTTCCCCATTAATCAGCATCTTCTCCTGCTGTTCTGCAAGGGCCTGCCATTTCTGCCTGTTCTTTCTGCAGCCATCTAGCAAAGGGAAACAGTCCTCTGACACGTGGGTCAGGGCCTAAAGAGAAAAAAGAAAGCAAACAGCTAGAGGGAAGCCAGGAAATAAGCCCTCTCCCACAGGCCTGTTACAAAGGGCCACATCCCACACTCATTTCATAAGCAGACTCACTGTTGAAATTTTCACAAGCTGTGTGAGCACATACACAGATCATTTACACATGATTCTTCTAAAACACTACAGATAAGGAGTACATGCTGAGGGACAGAGCAAACACACACATTCCAAAATAACATTACTATGCTAGGGAGACAGATCTGTGTGGAATCCACTTTTAAGGGAAAAAAGACATTTTGTTTCTATGTAGTACAGTTGGCTCTTCCTAAGTGTGACTGCATCAGGGAACTGCTTAGTTTTTGCGTTTTTCTAGGGAATGGTTTCATACAATATACTTAAATAGGCTTTTATCCAGGATTATATTATAATAAAGATTCATAATTCGGTGTGGCATTATTATGTACCAATTATAGTGCCATAAATATTTAGCCACCAGAATGTTCATTTCAGATTTCTTCCTAATAGTGAACCACTTAAAATGACAAATACCCAACAATAGGTTGTCACTGGAAAACCTCCCACAGAATAAAAAAATAAAAAGAAACCTCACAGAAACACATTTGATACATAAAATATGGATATAATGACATTATGGATTGCAAAAGGCAATTACTGAATTATTAAATGAAAAGCATATGAAAATGTCATAAAGCATATACATTGATATGTTATCTGTAGTTTTCTCTGGGTAATGGATTGTAACTGGTTTTATTTTCCTTTTTGCTTCTCAGTAATTCTGATTTTTCTTTTTCTTCTTTTTTTTAGGGCAGGGTTCCACTCCCATTGCCCAGGCTGGAGTGCAGTGGCGTGATCTTGGCTCACTGCAACCCCCTCCTCCCCTATTCAAGCAATTCTCCTGCCTCAGTCTTCTAAGTGGCTGGAACTGCAAGCGCGTGCCACCACACCCGCGCTTGTAATAGAAAATAATTTTTCTATTTTTTTGTAGGGATGGGGTTTCACCATGTTGGCCAGGCTGGCCTCGAACTCCTGAGCTCAAGTGATCAACCTGCCTCTGCCTCCCAAAGTGCTGGGATTACAGGTGTAAGCCACCATGCCTGGCCTCTGATTTTTCTATAGTGAGAACATAACTACTTCTGTAATAATATTAAAAATACTTGTCAGTATCACATAGAATTTTCAACAGCAGATTCAAATAAAATGAATCCTTGTATATATATATATAAATGTAGAAGGATGACATCTATAATAGGTGATTACTATGTTGACTGTATTTACAGGGATGGAGAAAACTCAAAAGAGCCATTAGTATTTTTAATGGAGAAACTCTTAATCAATAAGGAAAGCAACTGTTACGGAAAGAATGAGATGTCCAAGTGTTTGAAACAATGCTCTGAACACACTTCATACTTCTGAGGAAGAGCTTTGAACAAAGGAGTAAACAAGTAGAATGCTGAGAAAAATAGGGAGACGACAGTGGCACATGACACCTAGTTTTTTTTTTTTTTCTGCATGGTTCTTTTGGTATCTCTCCTTCCTTTCCCTGTCAGCCACAGTTCTTTATATTAAATTCTTTTGATGGCGAGAATCCTGGAGTAGGAGTGAGAACTGGACTGTAGATGCACCTCTCCCACTAACCACCTGTTTGGGGCAAATAGTCTGTCTCGTTGGGAGATGAACTTTACAAGATCAATTACTAAATCTGAAATATCTGGATTAGAATATTTCTAGATTTTTTTTCTGCTCTTGACATTCTATGATAACTCCATGACAAATGTTCTTTTTCCAAATAATTAAAACTTAAAACAGTTCCCTGTTTAAACCTTCAAAGACAAAGACAACTTCTTCTTTCTGCATTTGAGTCGTAAACATCTAAACTAATAAATTAGATGTTTTAGGGAGAATCTATTGCCTACAATAACCACCCCCCCTCCAAAAGCCAAGCCAGCAGATACGTGGAAATGGGAACCTGCAATATTCTACCTCCCTCCTTTTAATCTCAGAAGAATTTTTATAACTAGAGTAAAGCCACATTATGACAATGAGAAAAAGTTGGATTACTTTTCTTTATTTAGGCTAAAATTTAGACTTAAAAAAAGAATATGCTAATGCATAGTATATACAGTATTGCTCCTTGAGGGTAACACTGGCACATAATTCTTCTTAGCATCCCCAAATCAATTTGTTGGAGATTAGCACATAGTAGGCACTCAATAGATATTAGTATGTGTTCCTTGTTCAATACAAACATGTTCATCAGTAAAAGAAACCATACTGCTAATAATTTTATTTCTTGATTTAGAAGCAAAAAATAGGCGCCTAATATTAATCTCTTCAATTTACTTTAGGTTCTAATTCACAACAGTCCAAGTTTAGCAAGTCTAGTAGTTTTCATATAAATACCTCATACAGTTGCAAGCAGATGGCATCTATGAACCCAACTTGCATACTTGGGATTTTGTTTTTCTTCTCCCTGTTCATTAGATCCTGAAAATACAAATACAGACCAGACACACAGATGTGCATTTATTTATTTAGTTAGTTATTATTTTATTTTTTGAGATGGAGTCTCACTCTGTTGTCCAGGCTGGAGTGCAGTGGCACCATCTCAGCTCACTGCAACCTCCACCTCCCAAGTTTAAGCTATTCTCCTGCCTCAGCCTCCCTAGTCAGGTGTGCAGTACCACGCCTGGCTGATTTTTTATTTTTAGTAGAGACAGGGTTTCACCATGTTGGCCAGGCTGGTCTAGAACTCCTGACCTCAAGGGATCTGACTGCCTTGGCCTCCCAAAGTGCTGGCATCACAGGCATGAGCCATTGTGTGCATTTATTTAAAGAACACAATGAAAGCTGGCTCTAGAAAGGTGAATCAGTGGGTTAGCCTAGGAAGGTCAGACAGCAACTAATACAAAAAGAAAAAAAGAGGAAAACTCTATGTTTTATTTCAAGGAAACTCATTCCAAAAAACAGAAGTGGGCTGAGAGGAATCTTTACTTGTATCTGAGATCCATACTCTGTAAAAAGGCAGTATGTATCAAAGACCTTTAAATTCTGTTTGCCCTTCAACACGACAACTTTGGGAATTTATGCTAACAAGATAATGAAGAATGAGGTTTGGCAGTTTATCTATTCCCTTGGTGTAATGTTTGCAGTGTTCACTATTACAAACAGCACTGTGATAAACATCTATGATAGATGAAACACTGCTCTGAACACACTTCTGAGGAGAACTTTGAACAAAGGAGTAAACAAGTAGAATGCTGAGAAAACTGGGGAGACTGTGGTGGTGGCATGACATCTGGTCATCTTTCCTCCATGTTTCTTTTGGTATCTCTCCTTTCTTTCTCTGTCAGCCACAGCTTCTCTATTAAATTCTTTTGATGGCGAGAACCAAGGAGTAGGAGTGAAACATCTATGATGGATGTTTATCACAGTGCTGTTTGTAATAGTGAACACTGCAAACATTACACCAAGGGAAGTAGGTAAATTATGGTTACATCTATTTCATGTAATCATGATAATACATAAGAATATTTGTTAAAATGAAAAGTGGTTTGTAATACTTAAGCGGAAAAAAACAAATTACAAAGAACACTGATACAATATGATGAACCCAAGAGTCTTTATTATGCCTTTTATTGGTTTTGCTTTCTGTAATGAACATGTATAATTCTTCCAATGAGAAAAAAGTTTTAAAAAATAAAATGAGAAATTGTGGTCCTAAGGAAAGATCCCATAGAGCCATAAAAAGGAGTCTACAATTAAAAAAAAACAATTTGAATAATTCCTACCAACAAGGTTTCATACTTACAGTGGGTTCTATGTTGAGTTCTTTTCTCTCTCTGTCTCCTTGATCAAAAAATTCAGTTGCTACAAGTTCTGCTATCTGAAATAAATAACAGACTCAGTTTTGACAATGAAAAGCATATCATTCTTTAAAACAGAGACTGTGAATGAAGGCCCTGTTAGGAGCTGTATATCTCCATTTTATAGCAAATAAGCAGCAGCTTGATACCCGAAGACAAGTAGTCCATGTCCAAAGCGTGCTCTCTTGACTATTACATTATACTCTTTTTCACTTAGGTACATCTCTCTGTCTTTGGTAGCTTCCAACATTTTTCCCTTTCAATTTTATTTAAAAATGTTTTCTTCCTTCATTTATTTTCCCCCCATAAAACAGTATGTACAAGGGTTTGATGCAGGGGAGAGAAAGGATATATGAAGACACATTCTTCCCTCTTCTATTCTCTTCCCTGGTTAGAAATGGGCATATAGTCCTGTTTATTATGGGCAGGATGGTAGGTAAAGACCACCTAAGTGCTTATGGCGTGTTGGCTTTGGCACATGGAGAATGAGTTTTTGATCTTGTTTTCTCGGCATGTCTGTTTCATGAGATGAGCCTGTAGGAAGAGTTACTAGGCTCCCTGACTATGCAGCCCGGAGTCTTGACCAACAGCAGGCTGTCAACAATCCTAAATAGCATATTAAGGACTCAAAATGAAATCTTGAAAAACAAAAACACAATATATATGTCACTGCATGGACATCCATCACTTTTTCTGAGCCTGTATTGCCTCTGCAAAACATTATAGCAGTTACTTAGTTAGAGGGAAGGATTTTTTTCTAGCCTCCTGGTAACAGGCTCCGTTCAGAACCTTCTCGACATCTTATGTCAATACTTCCTACATCTACAAGCCCCAGAAATCTCTATGTTCTACTTGTTAATGTCTATTTAGAGCTGAGGCACAGCGTAGAAGGCTAACCATAAGAAAAGTAATTTTGCTTCTTCTAATTTTCAAGGTCATTAAAGGGATGACCTTAAGAAACAAGTAAGCCAGAAGTATAAGTTATATTCCAAATCCAAAAATCTGAAACCTAAAATGCTGGTTCAATGAGCATTTTCTTTAAGTGTCATGTCAGTACTCAAAATGCTTTGAATTTTGGAACATTTTGGGTTTTTGCATTAAGTATGCTCAGCCTTTCACACTGAAATGAAAACTGTGCTAATGTAGATTCTCTCTTTCTTAATATATCTTACAAATATTATGTGCAAATGCATCTTCTAAAAAGAAAAGCCTTTGTATGTCCAATTATCTGTTTTTAATACTACTTAAAAATTCCAAAAAAAATTCCATACTTACTTCAGAAGCTACCTTTAAGAGTAAAAACTTAAAAAAATTTTTTTTTATTTTAGATTTAGGGGGTATATGTGCATTTCTTGTATATATGTATATTGTGTATTGGTGGGGACTGGGCTTCTAGTATACCCATTACCCAAACAGTGAACATTGTACCCAGTAGGTTGTTCTTCACTCCTTGTTCTTTTCCCACCTTTCCCCCTTTTGGAGTCCCCAGTGTCTATTATTTCCATCTTTATGTCCGTGTATACCTACTGTTTGGCTCCCACTTATTATGAGTGAGAATGTGCAGTGTTTGATTTTCTGTTTCTGAGTTAGTTCATTAAGGATAATTGGCCTCCAGCTCCAATCATGTTGCTGCGAAGGACATGACTTGATTCTTTTTATGCCTGCATAGTATTCCATGGTGCATATGTACCACATTTTCTTTATCTAATCAACTGTTGATGGACAGTTAGGTTAGTTCCATGACTTTGCTATTATATAATAAATGGTGCTGTGATGAACATATAAGTGTCTTTTTTATATAGTCATTTATTTTTCTTTAGGTAGATACCTAGTAGTGGGATTGCTGGGTAGAATGTTATTTTGACTTTTTAATTATTGTTATTGTCACTAAGTAACATACCCGTTGTTGAATAGGCCAGGGTTTTGTAATTGCAGAAAGATCACAAGCTGTCATCAGCATTGCCCTGTTATGGAAAAAAGAAACCCAAAACTCCTATTTACTTTTGTGTTATTATATACCCTCAGTAAATAGTTACTAATAAAAAAAAGTTAAAACCCTCTAAACAATGGAAATGGCAGTTTATAAAGACCAAAGAAAAAGAAACAATTTATATGAAAGTCTAACTAATACATTGATAACAGAGCATCATTGTTTCAGTTTCCCTTTGAACTTTTGGAATTTGTCCTCAAACTGCCTCATTTAGCTCCAGATTGGCAGACTGAAAAATTATTAACCTTGGGTAAAATCTTGCTTGCTTTTATTATTTTTGTCACCTTAGTATTCCATTCTCAGAGACAGTATGATGAAAGTACATTGATTACTAATAACCATTAAAGTACAACATCAGGTATCATACTGATAAAAGTCTTATATCAGAAATTATAGTAGGTCATCCTAATTCACTCAATACACATGGTAACTTCTAAATGAAAAGCCTTTGAATGATTAATCATGTTTTTCAGCTTTCTCCTTTATTGTTTCTGCATGTTGAATTATAGTTAGGAAAGTTTTCTCACTCCTAGGTTATAGAAGAATCCATCTATATTTTTATTTAATGCTTGTATGATTTAATTCTCTACATTGAACTCTATGCTTCAGTTGGAATTTAAGTCTGTAGAGTAGATCCAATTTTGTCTTTTTCCATTTGGTTATCCACTCATCTCTCTCTTTCCTCCAGTCACTGGAAATGTTATCTTTATTATACACTATATGTCTTATGCAATTCTAGATTTTCAGCTGTGTTCCACTGGTCTGCCACCAATATCAAACTGTTTTAATCATAGAGACTTAATAGTATTGCTTCCATGTCTGGACCCTGACCTCACTGCTCTACCTTTTCAGATTTTCTTTAAGAGAAGTAAACATTTTGCAGCTATATCTTACTTCCACAACATTTATAATTCCATTTTCAGCACTTCCATTACAATGAATTAGGAAAATGAATAAGGGAAACCTATAGCCATATATTGATACTCTACCACATTTTAAAGGTTTTTCTAGAACAAAGGAACAGTTCATTCACTTGGATTTGCAAATGCATTTCTTTTCAAGTAAATATTCAAATTTACTCTTTGTACAACCCTCTGGAGAAATCTGACAGCTTTTAAGATCATCATATTGTAACAAATAATTGCAATAAAAACTAATAGTGAGAAAAAATAGTGAGAAAATTAACTGGGTAAAAAACTTCAGCTTTAAAGATAGTAAACCTACTTACAAAAACAACTCCTTTTGATGAGGATCTTCCAAATTGAATTGATTTTTTCTTATAAGTTCAAAAAATTCTCCTCGCCTCCTACAACATTTAAAAAAAAATTGTTAGTTATAATGAGTACCCAGGGTCTTATCCCTTTGGTCCACAAAGACTCATGGACTAAATTTTGGTGAAAAAAAACCTCTGATTTTTTTTCCCATCTTAGAGCCCACTATAAAATCATCATTTACAAATCTTTAATACCTCACTTTCCCCCTTCTATCATTTGCTTTCGATAAAACATTAAACCTCACCTAATTTTTAACTATAGATCACAAATTATGGTAATTTCAATTCTTGAATATTTGTTATTTTAAGAAAAATGAAACAAAATGAGTTAAAAATTTGATGCTGAGAATGATTTCAGGTATTTTAAGTGCATGGCATAATAAGATCTATAGGTTTCAGTTTATCATTTATTTCATGGTAGGGGATAAAAATATATAAAGTTGTGAAGTGCTTCTGAAGTAAACAAAGACTAGGTAAAGTTTAAAATAAAATAATATTTGTTATTATTCAGTGAATATAATAATATTCGGTGTACAGTGAATACCTCTTTATGTGCCCAGTATTGTTAAGCATTTTGAGAAGGCATAAGACAAAAATTTTTCTTTTCGCAGTGTTTAATATCTACCTGGAGACACAAGACTCAAGAAAAACTTACGTAATAAAACTGATAGTATATGATTATAAAAAATGAAAAGTATGTTTCATAAGGGTTCAAAGGAGAGACCCATGTGGCCTGTAAAGCTTAGAAAGGCATTGTGGTTACAGGTATTTTTCAAATTCTTGGTAATTTGATAATCCTTATTCTGCAATTATTTTTAATAAACTGAAGTTTACTATTAATATATATTATTTTGTCTTAACCTCAAAATGCTCTAAAAACCAATTAAGTAGGCACATGCAGTTACTTCTAGATGTATAACAGTAGATATCTGGCAGATGTTTTTGTGTTTGTTCTATGTGTTTTTACTTCTAAGAGTAACTAGAACCATGAATGTGAATTCCTTACAGAGGGAGAGAGACTAATGTTACAAGGAAATCCTGAGTGTGATTCCCTGACTCCCCTCATTCCCACACATGCATCAAAGATCTCAGCTAGGAGTTGGAAACTTATGATTGCTCAAATGCAGGAAAGTATTTTCTAGCTTTTAGAAAGGCAGTTTAATCATGAAAATGCATAATCACAGAGACAACTCTAATGTATACTCTTATTTTAGAATCAACAACTTCAAAGTTCTACATAAATATTCTTCTTCTGCCAAAATCAAATAAAAAGAAACAAGAGTTACTTGCTTGGCAGTAACTCCTTTTCCTGCCCAACTAAGCTTGAATGACGGTATAAAGGAGTCATGAAATGGTCAGAAGTTGTGGGGAGCAAGGGAAAGGAGGAAAAGCAAATGATCTATATAATCTTTGGACAACATGGCTTGGAATGACTGACCTTGAGATGGGTATTAGATTTGTATATAGTTTCAGAGACACAGTGGTAGATAAACATCAGAAATAATAGGTATTCTTAATTTTCAGCAGTATAAGCCAAAGGAGTAGACTTTTCTGGCTACCCTTTCAGAAACTGCTCCGTATTCTGATAAGCAGTTTTGCCAGGACATTTCTGCTTTGAAATTTCTCAATATGGATGTCAAAAGTTTGAAACAATGAAAAGACTTCAAATACCTATTTCTCAGGTTATTTCTTAAAACTTACTTAATGTACAGTGCTAGGTCTGTAGCTAAAATAGCTTGCTTGATTATTTTCAACGTGGTCTTATATTCTTCAATGGAGAGGCCACTGAGAATCTGATTGCCCTTTATAAAAAAAGAAAACCAATATTAGCATCTTGGAGAAGCTGCTGACAAGAACAAAATCTAGAAATATATTCATATATCTTAAACACATGCCCAGTATTCTAATGAATGTGGAGGACACACTTAAATACCATGAAATAAAGTTTCCCCTCTATGCTCCCACCCAACCCCTCTGTCATACATGTAAACCGCTTCATAATGCTTCATCTGCCTACATATGCATGTTTTTCCAACTCTTATACTCCTTAAGCCTTAGTCCAGACTTAAAATCTAATAGCTATCCTTTTCCGTAGGGCAGACTAATCGCTATAATTTAACAGCATGGAAAACTTTGAAAAAAAAGCCATATTAATGGATATGAAGAAAGAAGTGGTAAAATTTTTAAACTTCTCTATGGCATTTTAAATAAATCCAGTAACATTTCTGGTGCAAATTTATATAATTTTAACTTGGTCAGTTATGATAACAGTGCATATTCCTTAGGAACATCTTAATATAGATGGGTAAAGGGCATGAGCCAAAGGGTGCTTACTGGTCAGTGGTGAAAGAAAGCGTGGGTTGAAACATCTATAAGGAATATTTAAAAGGTAGCTAGCTAATCCATGTGCAAATCATTCAAAGTTTTCACTATGTAACCATTTTTTATTTCTTATCTGTAATTTAAAGCATAGTGGTTCTCTAATCTTGAACTAAGTAAAATACACAGACCATGCACTCAGAATACAATCAAAACAACATCTGTAAGTTGAGTCAGATGTGCTTCCTATATCTTAGGGCCAAGAAAAAACCCAGACGCTTAGGAATGAGATCTGAAGGCAAGCGATTTGTTATGAAGACAGGAGAACTTCTGGGTATGTTAGGCTGGGGCCAAAACACATTGATTAAAGGATAACTAGATGCTGAAATTGTGGCATGGATCTAATTAATGACAATAATCTATAATTACAACCATAAACATTATTTTTAAATACTAAATCATTTTAGATTCTAGGCTAAACAGAAAACTATTCAGAAAATACCTTCTGATACTTACTTTAAGATAAAACAATTTCAAGTGGAAGATGAAATGTCTTTTGGTGCTATATTTTTATTTTTTACTCTCAAAAGCTGAGGATATAATTTCTTGTGTAATTATGCTTACAAAGATAGAATATATAGATAGGTCTTATAATTTGAGCCAGCCATATAGATAATCAGATTTCTTATATATTAAGTAACAACATATTACATAATAAGTTATATAGTAACAGGTCAGTTGATAGGAATACTGTAAAATATGCTTTTAAAAAAGTTAGCATATTTTCTTTCTTTGGAGCTAAATTTGTAATGGGATACTGAAATTAAAGTTTTAATGGAAACACACAGATAGCAAAAGTACAGATGTTCCTACTATAACATGACATATACATTCCTGAGAAATTTCAGTTCTGAAAAACCGTACACTAAAAATAACATGGATTATGTGAAAAAATGGTATTGGGAAAGACCACTCAAAACCTATGCAACTTTGTAACCAGAGCACAAACTAAACCAAGAATTGGTTCCTCTGGAAGTAACTTGGACAGGCCAGTCTGGCAGGTCTGGAGGCTGCTTCTGAGGACATTAAAGATGGACAAAAACAATCAAGTAGAAATGCTGGTTTGAGGGGCCCTGCAATAATGCATATAGAATTGATTGTTGAGACAGTAACTCTGCCATTAAGGTGGGCACTGAAAGAAGAGCAAGCTACCAAGAGGCTACAGCAGTCCAAAGCGAGGGAGAGAGCCTCAGGTGCAAGTGCTCATTTTTAATATTCCTAAGATAGAATGGAAAGGGCTGTATATGCACGAGCCAAAGGGAGGGCTTTTTCCTTTATTGCTGAAGGTCAGAATTCAACTTCTATAATTCTGGCACCTCTTACCCCAGAGAAGTCGTGTATGAAATGATAGAACGTCTATAGTATACTGATACCATTCTTCTACCTCCCAATCACACATGATATAATTCACATTAAACAGTCACATGTTGTAGAAAAACAATCTGTACTAGACCATATACAGATTTTATAAGGAGGTTGCCAAAACAGGCTATATAACTCTTAATTCCTCCCCGACACTGAGGTGTTGAGGGAGGCGTGAGAGTGAGTTCCTGTCTACCTCAGGTAAGAGAGAGGAGCGTGGAGTTCCTGTGTATGTCTCCTATCATTTAGTGGGTGGAGGTGGGGCTAGAGTAGACTTGTGTCTGACTCTTGTCTGGAAAGTCTAAAAGGCAAGGCACTCATATCAGTACCAGTCTGTTAAGAATGTTTTGATGTTTCTTACCTATTCTCCCTTCCCATTCTCCAAGTATGAAGAGGTAAGAAACCACATGGAGGTTGGGGAGAGAGGAAGGAGTTAGAAGAAACACAAGGTAGGGAATGGGAGAAGCCTACCAGTGCAGTAACAGAAAACCTGAAACTTTAAATCATGTTCAAAATTTGGACTGCTACCCAGGAGTACACATTTTTGTTTCTGAGTTGAGAACTCTATACTATATGTTGGAACCTAAAGTAACTAGAGGGCTTTTACTTATAAAATAGTGACCAGAAAAGTGATGGGAATCCCTGAATTTTTTTCCAGGGCTCAGGAAAGAATTAGCCCCACTGAGGAAACTTAGCAATATGGTGGTAAAATTGCTTTAAGATTATATGTCATGCATTGTGTATGTTCAATGTAATAGTTAAAACTTTCATTTTTTCTTATTATTAAGGTAATACATACACACAGCCGACAATGTAAATAATGAACAACCATCCCCCTCCAAACAAAGATTAGCAATTTCATTACACCAGCACAGCCATTGTTAATATCCTGGTGCATATTATGTTAATCTTGTTTTCCTTAACATAAGTATGTTTAGCATAGCATAGCATATGCTTTCTTATGTTGATAAATATTCATTTCACCAAGTAGTTAAATAGCTTTATTCTTTAATAAAATCTTCTCTTAATGACTGGAAGTTTCAATAAAAAGAAGAAAAGGTATTGCTTTGTGAAAGCAAATGCTTGAGCTATAGAAACCACTTCATTCGATTAAACAAAAAAAGCAGAATTAACTGAGAGCCACAAAATACACATTTTGTTTGTTTCTAATTTGGAATAGCCACGTAGAGTAGAATAACCAAATTTCCCTTATTGGGCAACATGTAGACAGTTCTGGTTGTCTAGAGAAGTGAGGCTGTGAGGATCTCAAATGTTTTGGCTTCGCCTTCCTTACCCAAAAAGGAATAAAGTATGTGCAAGAATTTATGATGCTGGGAATAAATCCAAGAACTAAAAATAAAACTGAATTTATAAAGCTCTCTTTTAAAATTCCACAACAATAAATTAGGTACTTACTGGACTATTAAGAATCATCAGGCACTGGTCAAAATGATGGTGTTCCATGATTGAATGGCAGTAAAGCTGGGCAAGTGGATGTTCACTTCTGAAAGTATTTTGTTGAAGAAAGGAAAAAAGATCAGTTTCCTTAATATGCCAGTTTATCAGTACATTTTTATTACTGTTTAACTACAAAAGAGGCTACTTCACAAAATTAATCAACTAACAATTTTCTCTCCTTTTACTGAGAAAAGTGTGAGATAATCTCTGGGAAACAAATACAAAGAGTCAAATTGTTTTCAAATACCAATGTGACCATTGCCAGAGTAAAGTATGAACAATTTCATTGGTTTTAATACTGATTAAAATAGAAGTAAGGAGTAAAGACAAAAAAATTAATACCTCCAAACATGGAAAAAAACCCTCTGAAATAGTTGTACCAATTATATTTTTCAATTTCAAAACTGCAATTGATATAAAATCTGAAACAAATTCATGTTAGCTTTTCCTCTGAAATAATGCTCAGGCTGAAGGTCAGCTTATTCATGTGTGCCTGCAAATAAGAAAAGGACTGACTGAGATGGAATTAACTGAGGTATGATTGATGAAAGGCAAGAAAAAGAGGGATAGTCAGTGTACATGCTCCCTTGGAAGGAAGGAAGGAAGGAGACGGCTGAGTTGGAAAGTTCCCCATGTGGGATCCAGGTCATTTTAGTGCAGAATATCCTGCTAGTTCTGCTAATTGAACTTGGTGAAGCAGTAGAGACCCTTTGGCTGAGTGAAGAGAAAGGAAAGGATATTATACTCAGTTCATTATATCTCTGAGACAGTCACAAATAAAGCTTTAAAGCACGACAAGCACAATCCTCCACCTCATGTTTCACATGACCCTTCACACGTGAATATTAAGCATAGTTTTCACTATTTCTTCATAAGAAAAAGATGAAGTTTCTGAAAGCCTCTGTTCATAAAATTTATAGGAAAGGGGTTTGTGAATTGTAAAGCTCCATATACAAGTGTTGGATAATACAACTGATTTGTTATTTCTTCCTATTACTATCTGAATGATTATTTTACTTTGCATTTAATTTGTTGAAGATAGAGAAGCTACCTAAGACTGAAGAAATGTAATGTGGGGGAAAAAATGGGTAAAGTGAGAGAAATCTGAGGGACAAAGAAAATAGTAAAGTGAAAATAAAGGTAATAGGACAGATAATCTCATCTATTCTTATTGTTTAAAGTGTTGTCTATATTTACTGTTGTCCTAACCTTTCCCAAATTAATTCTTGCCCTTCTTGTCTTCTTCGCTCCTTCCATATTTAGTGAGTTGGACTATGGATCAGGTACTGTGCTCAGCATCAGAAAATGGGATGACAATGAACAGAGTAACACGACTGTATTTCTGAAAAAGGATGAACTTACTGGAAACAGGATTGCGTATGTATTGAGACTATGGGAGTTAGTTAGGAGACTACTGGGAAACTTCTAGTAATCTAAGTCAGAGAGAGCCTGGATTAGAGTGGTAGCAGCCCAAAGGAAGAGAAGCAGACATCTGAGAGCTGTTTAAGAGTAGATCAGATAGGAACTGGTAATGACTCCTGACTAGGAGTGGGATGAGGGAGATGAGGGGATGAGGGAGATAAAGGGAAAAAGTATGAATGTTAAACTTTCTGCCTTGGGATGCTGACCTCATTTACTGACACAGGAAAAGGGAGAAGATGATTAAAGATGGGGGATGAAGCAGGGGAACCTGACTAGCTGAATGTTGGATCTGTTCATTTTAAGGTGCCTGAAATATACCCAAATGGATATAAATGTCAACTCAGTTCTGGGCTGGAGATATAGATTTGGAATGCACCAACAATGCAGATGGTAATCCTGGCATGCGAGTAGGTGAGATCATCCAGGGAGATGGCCTATAATGAGAGCCTATAACATGTCAGGTAGTTTGCTTTAATTTTTTTTAGTTTATTATATTTAATTTTTACAATAACCCTGTGCAGGGCATGCCCATTTACGACATCAAAACCCTCAATCCCACCTCTTACTCATCCACTGATGTAGTGTCCAGTTTCATGCACGCTTTAACAGACTTCATGCAAGTACCAATTAGAAGGTGTTTTGTCCCAGCCTATCTTTAACACCTCTCACTTCTGCCTTAGAGCTTTCTGACCCCACAACTGGTGCCCAGAGGAATGTTCTCTGCACTCATACTTGTTCAACCTGAAAGTGTCAAAGAGTGAAGGCCTGTGGACCACCTTGGACCAGGGGGGTACAAAGACCTACGGACAACTGCCTTTGTCTTGCCAGTCAACAGTTCTGGGTCTTATTTCATAAGACTCCTCAAAAGTGCCTGGGAAGACTAAGCACCAGTATGGGTGGACATCTGGATAACTCATCCCTCTACTGCCTTTCCTTTCTTCCCTGCTTCCTTCCCAGTTCTGCATTCCTGCTCCCTGGGGTCATATTCACAAATAACCTACATGCACACTAACTTTCATCTCAGGTTGTGTCTCCAGGGTAACCTCAGCTGAGACCTCTCTAAAGTTGCCATCTTTTTGCTTTCTAGACAATCAAAGGCTCAGTGAAAAATAATGTGCTCAAGGTTGATATAAATGGTAGAGCTGGCATTCAGGTATATCCTCTTCAACCCATCACACTGTCTTAGGATACCAAAGTACTTTAAAGGCACACAGTATCCACTCATTGACCCACTTAGGGGCTGGACTACGAAATGCAATTAGGTGGTTATTTAACACAAACAAGTTAGAACTTCAAACACACATTACATTTTTAGACGATGCAGAAGGGACTGTTTCACATTAGAGAAAATTCTTGGCTTGAGATAGATGAATGCAAACTGTGTTTGCCTTTACTTACATTCTAAAAATACAGATTTATGAATCCATAACAGAGTGACAAATGACTTGAATTTCCTGTATATAAAAACATTCATGGAAACCAGTGTATTCTCTATCTGTTGTATTTTCCTCTTTCAAACACAAGGCTATATGTGGCTTCTTTATTTAAGGTTGCATCAGAAGGACCCATTTAAACCACTACTGCTACAGAATTTTGTTCTCACACTGCTGTCAGTGAGCACTAATGGACCAGCATACTCACTTTGCATTTTCCTCTGTTCTGCACAGTTGTTGGTCCATCTCTGACAGTAGTATTAGGATGTCCAATGCAGAAATCAGACCAATATTTTAAAAATAGAAATAGATTTCTTAGAAATCTATAGAAAATGAAAGCCCCATGGGGGTGGGAAACTATATTGCCACCCCAGTCTTCCTATGTCACCAAGAACAAACAACATCCTTGGTTCTGCTTCTTAGCCATATATATTACTCTGGGTTCAATTCTCTAACAACCTCTTTGTAACCTTCAATCCCATTTAGTTCTTTACTTCATCATTTCTCTTCAAATCATCACTATGGCTTTCTTCTCCCAGTCAACCTTTTTTTTTTTTGCCTTCTCATTGTCTATAATCATATTCAATGACATAAATATTCATAATGATGATTCATTTCACCTTTTGACCTCAGAATTCTCTGACCTCCTTGACACTACTGATTATCTCTTTGCACATAATGATGGACAGGGCTCCGCTTCTTTGTTCCACAGCTACTAGGTTCTACTGGGCACAGTATTTTTGCCACTCCCTTTATTCACCACAGGACAAAGCAAGATCTTGAACTCCTATCTGTTGCTAAGAACATTCCCCTGTGAAAATAGCTAAAACCTGTAGAGCATTTAACATGTGCCAGGAAATGTTCTAAGCACTTTACATCTATTTATACCCCTTTAATCCTTATGAAAATCCCAGAAGATAGGTATTTTCATTATTCCATTATACAAAGAAGGAAACAGGGACATAGAGAAGTTTAATGACTTGCACAAGGTCACAGAGTAAGAGGAGAGAGAAGCCAAGATTTGAAGCTAGGCATCTGGCTCAAGTTGGCTCTTAACTACCATAACCATCACAGCCACTGCATGGTGGTATAAGGACTAAATGAACTAATATATAAAAAGTGCAAAAACGTTTCAAATGGCATAAGGCCTATATAAAGTTTTAGCTTCTATTATTAGTATTTACTACTGACATAGGACTAATTGAATTGAACTTTCACTTTATTCATAGTCAGATCTCCAGGCTCTCAAGATCTCCAACCTGACCAGAGATCATCTCATTCATGGGTAAAATGGACTTTACCCAGTTTGAACTTCACACATGATTTTGTGCTGTGTGTAGTGCCCTTTTAAGTCTCTCAGATCCTGCTGACCCTCTATTCCCACTGTGCCAGACCATGACTTCAGCTCACTTCTGTCCTCTATTAGAGCAGAGAAGACAGTCATGGGATAGAACAAGTTCTCCCGGGACAAATATACAGTGTGATTGTGGCTACCAGGAGATTTTTTTCCCCCTGATTGTATTGCATCTCTAACCTTGAAAGAAACACATTCGTTTGATCATGTTACCACTTCTAACTACCACCCTATTTCTTATCTTCTACTGGACTTATTGCCAAAACTCCCATAACCTCCATTCTTGCCAACCCTCTCTCTCAATGCACACATATACATATTTCCCAGCTCTTTCATTTTCATCAATGGCACCATCACTGTTCCAGTTTCTTGGACCAGAAGTCATATCTCCTTCCTTCATGCTTATATATAACTAGCTGCTCATTATTAAATTAAACAATTTTTTTCTCCTTCAGTCTCTTCCTCTCTCTAGCCAGTATGTGATTTTTCAGCTTATACTTGACTTGCTGTAACAGCTTTCTAGTTGAGCTCTGTGGTTCTAATTTCTACCCATTCACCTTGTAGCTTACATTCAGACTTCCTTCCTAAAACTGTGCATTTATTACACACTGCAGTGGCTCCTTTTTCCCACCCATATCAAATCTATAATGCACTGGTTAGTTTTATAACCCTGCATCAAAAAGTTTCCATTTGTTCATTCTCTTCTTTTTCATTCCTAATCAGTGTGAACCTTCTAACTCTAGTCAAGCTAGCCATCACCACTATTCCAAGAACATGCTTACCTCATGGTGCTCCTGAAATATATTTATCCTTTCTCCTTTCTAAATCCTACCCACATTTTAAGACCAAGTTTAAGTCTCATTTCCTCCATTAACAATGGAGATGTACTACATCTGTCTTGACCAGTTTTCTCTGCTGAACACTTACAGTCCATGCACTAAATAACTCAGGACTAGATACTTTATTGTAGTGATCACTATTACTTCATGAGACTATGACAATTCTTAATGGCAAGAATCACATTTTATACTTCTATCACTTTCTTTCTACCTTGCAAAGGGCAAAAGCCCTAGTATGATAATTATTCATTATCTATCTGCCTAGAATATAACATAATTTCACTGCATTATTTATCAACACCAAACTTGAATCTAACCAAATAAATGCATCTACAACAGTCTTCTTATACTGAATGCAGACTTAATGCAGGTAATCTCTCTACATAACCAAATGCTACAATTGTGTTTTCTCTAGTGGTTGTCTGCACTTTAGCTATTTTGTTCCTATTACTGCCTATTTTTAAAATAAGAATTCAGTATCTATCTGAGATCATTCTTTTTTTTTTTGAGATGGAGTCTCGCTCTGCTGCCCAGGCTGGCGTCAGTGGCGAGATCACAGCTCACTGCAACCTCTGCCTCCTGGGTTCAAGTGATTCTCCTGCCTCAGCCTTCCAAGTAGCTGGGACTACAGGCACCCGCCACCACACCCGGCTAATGTTTTTTGTATTTTTAGTAGAGATGGGGTTTCACCATATTGGCCAGCCTGGTCTCGAACTCCTGACCTCGTGATCCACCTGTCTTGGCCTCCCAAAGTGCTGGGATTACAGGCGTGAGCCACCGCGCCCAGCCCTCATTCTCTTCTTGATTCACCCAAGTGGGAGAAGTAAGCATGAGCAGTGAACTCTTCCCTCATATATGCCACTGGCATACCTGTAGAACTCCTCTACGATGGTAGTTTCCTAATCAAAGAAGGCATCAAATAATCAAATGATGACTCAAGGGGCAACTTTCTATTGGAGAAATATCTTCTTTCAAGGTAATTTCAGGGTAATTTTCTGAAAAGATGTTCAAGAATGAATGAGGAAAATCTCAGTTTCTAATTTTGCTACCACATGACCATTTTTTCTCTTTTTGATAAATTACTTTCATCTCTGTGCATTGTTTTATTTTTTGATTTTCTCTAAATATTAGTTTGAATATCTGATGAGGGCTGGACACAGTATACCTTTTTAGAAGATAGTACTTTACATGGGAATATTTATGGTACTCATAGTTTCCTGGGTCCCCTGGCTAAGAAAATTCTACTTTAAGTATCACTCATTTACCAACAAGGAAAGAAAAAAAAGAAAAATCCCTGGAAAATTCTTGGTTTCCTCTACTGAAACCACAGGGATGTAGGAAGAAATAAAAATCTTTGAAACTGCTTTAACTTTTTTTTTTTTTTTTAAAGTTGAAGTCTGCTTTGTGGTGTGTGTGTGAAAGCAAGATTCTGCAGTCAATGACTTTTTCCCAGGATGTTTTCTTTTTCTTTTTCTTTTTTTTTTTTTTTTTTTTTTTTTTGGAGAAGATGACGTTTCTCCAGATGTTTTCGGGGTAATTATTTTTAAATAAACAAAGGAAAAAATAGTTGAGTGTTTTTTTTTCACTCTAAAGCAGGGCAATATAGCATCTTAGAGCAATCCATACACTAATAATCCACATCCTAATAATATTATGTTCAGTGTAGCACATGCTTATTCTGATCTTTAGGTTGTGCTGACTGTGGAGAGGCGTACTATGTGGCTTGACTCTGTACTATACATCTTTTCATATCAGTGTCCCCTTTCATAATTATTCTGTGTCTGTGTGAGGCTCAGGATTGCAATCACATGACAAAGCACAGGGGACAAAGGACATGTCACCCAGTTAGTTCTCCAAAACATGAGATTTTTTCAAGAGGAAACAGCCAGACTCTGATACTCAGGCAAGAGCTTGCTATCTTTTCCCATCAAAGGTCAGCAGAGGACATGGTTGTTACATCACTACAATTCTTTCTACATGAAGTTTTCCATTTATTTAGATAAGAAGAATGTGATTAGAGAGCTTTCTGAAATTCCCTCTAGATATCAGACATCTGGAATTTCCTTGAGAGATCTGCCCATTAGTTGAATCACTTGTGTACTTAAAAAATGCTCAGTAGTAAGAGATCTTGAACTTAAAATGTAGACCTTTCAACTAAATTCCTGTAAGAAAATAAAAATATCACAGTGGCTCAAACATTTGATGAAAAGTGATGTCACCTTTATCCTCTCATTTGTCATCTCAAATGCCACTTAAGTATGGCTCTTAAAGGAGCCTGACACTTGTCCTAACGGATAGTGTCTCACTCTCAAACTCAGTCAATGAGCAGACATCTGATGACAGTACATCTCTAGCATCTGCTTCTAATATTTAAGACTTTAATAGGTACCAAGCATTCTGCTTGGTATTGATGTGCATTATCTTTTACAACTATTATCTCCATTTTACAGATCAGGACATAACGGTATAGAGAAATTAGACAGAGGCCCAGTTTTCCAACAGAGGAGTGCTATGTAGCTTCCACTAAGACCAAAAGCCTCCTTCTACTGAGCACTTAATAAGTATGTAGGGCCGAGCTAAGCACTTTTCAAATATTATCTTTTCTACTGTAGGGTAAAATGTTACCTTTTCTAAACTAGTCTTAATAGTTTTCTAAGGAAGCTGTTAAGCTGGATGTATATAAACTAAAGTAAAACTCCTGGTAATTATCTAATGAAATAAGATTCTCAACATAAATATGTTTTGAACTTCAGGGCTGAAAAATTATAAACATAATACTTAACCTGCATTATTTTTTCCATTTCCTTTAAATATAACCAGAGTATGTTATGGGACCTTGACCATCAAATTTTGCTGTGGCTTTAACTTAAAAAAAGACAGCCCTACAATTAAAAGAAAACATTTTCTTGCTTTACTGGGAAAGTCTTACCGCTGTATGTAAGAGTTATTCACACCACGGTGATCCAAATCGTGGCTTAGTGCAGCAATCAGCAATGCAAGTATCTCCAGGTCAGTCAGCTTCTTCTGCATGACCAAAGACATTGGAGGAAAGAGAGAACAAATATAATGTGGTGAAGGACATTATATTACCTCTTTTCAGTAATCTTTTTTTTCCCCTCAGTGCTTTACATACATACTTCTCTATAGTCACAAAGGACTAACCCTAGAATCCTATTCTTCAGGGAATCAGTTGTCCTTTGTCGTTCAGAATGGGATCACCACAAATGTCACTTATCAACAGGAAAAGCTGAAATGCCTCAATAAATTAATAATCTGTCCACCTATAGTAAGTATTGCTAATTCTTAATTATTATGTGAAATAATCATAATAAACTTTAAATAATTGTTTTTTTCCTCTTTTAATTCCCTGCAGATTCTGTTCACTCTCTGCTATCAGTTGCTGTGTCCTTAAGGAATGCAGACAATGTTAATTCAAGCAAAACAATAGAAAGAAAATGATTTGAAATGAAAACTTGGCTTTAAAAAGTTACATAATATACTCTCAAGCTAAATATAGGTTATTTTTTAGTATCTGCTATGAGTATTATCATTAATACTGTTCCCCTTCATTCGCAAAAAACACAAGTTAAAATTATCATCAGCTGTATTTTCCTAGAACTCTCAGTACTCTAAATAGGTTTTACAACAAACACAAAAATCATCATTTTGTTATTCCTCACAGAGAACTAGGACAGTTTTCAGTGTTGATAATCCTTATGACCTTCCCTACCCCAAAATAAGTTTACATGATTTCTTACACTGGTTGAGTATCCCTAATCTGAAATCCAAAATGCTTCCAAATCTGAAGCTCTTAGAGCACCAATAAGTCTCAAAGGAAATACTCATTGGAATATTTTGGATCTTCAGATTAGGTATATTCAACCAGTAAGTATAATGCAAATATTCCAAAGTCTGAAAAAAATCTGAAGTCCAAAACACTTCTTGTCCCATTTCGAATAAGGGATACTCAACCTACACGTGTTTGCTAAGGTAGGAAAATACTACTATTGTATTTAATTGCACCTCACTTCTTTAATAACAATCACTTCTTTTAGATTTAGCCAGTTAAAATGTGCACCCTATGAAAGTAGAGACAGAGAATAACATTTTAAGAATTTATTTACAAAAAGAAAAAAGGCAGGGAAGCTCTGAATTAAAAACAGTTATATGATGGATGCCTGGAATCACTTACCTAGAATAACTAGTCGATTCCCACTGAAGTTAGAATCTAAGGACAGAGATATGGATAAAATTTGGCCTGGAAAGGAACGAATTACTTGAATGTTTTCTGCATTGATCTTCCTTTTAAACAGTCTCTGGTCAATGTATATGAAACCAAAACCCTTTCTATGAAACAGTACTTACAAAATTTACTGAGTGCTCCAGAGAAAATGTGATAGAGACCCCTAACTTATCAATGAAGCAAGTTCAGGACTTAGGTGGTTTTTGAGGAATTCTACTATGGAGCGGGTTGAATGTGAACAAGAGAAATGTGATACTTTTTCTTACTTTTTCTTAATAAGGCAGTGTTTTCCTCAGAAGGAAATATTTATTTGCCCAAAGACTATTTACGTGCAACATGAAGTTATTTTGAAGGTTTTCTAATATGCCATATATATCATATATGGAAGAAAATTAGCAACGAAGTAGTTTTGCCAGATTAGTCCTCTTTAATTAACAAAATATAACTTATTATGTAAGTGGCAGCAAATATTATTTTAAATTATTATCTGTGCACCTTAAAGTGAAATTGAAAGAATATGCTATAAATTTTACTACTAAGCAACAAAATGTATTAGATATATGAATGGCTCTAAAAAGTACCTGAATTTTGCCTGCTTTTAGAGCAGCAAACATGCACTGAGCTGTATTAAAGGCATGTCTCCAATTATGATAGGCAACATTCTTCCGATAATTCTTCTTAACACTTAAAATCCATCTGCAAAGAACCTTTAGGGAATAAAACATAAGTAGTAACAATAATTGCCAACATCTTCACACATTTACTATGTTCCAGACACTACAAAGCATTCACATTTAGCCTGATACTCTGATTTGGATCATCTTACAGACAAGAAAACTGACACTCAGAGAGGTAACTTGCTGAAGGTCATATTGTTAGTTAGGGATGGGGCCAAAATTCTAACTTGAGCAATTTGACTTCACAGCCTACCATGTTAAGTACCGTGCTAATTAAATTGATATAAAACACAAGACATCCCTAAGAAGGGTATTTTTGGCAGGGTAGGGCACTGGGTAGGTTTTTTTTTTTTTAAATAAAAGGTCCATGTGTCCATGTGCCATCTCCATGTGTCACCAACTAGGAGAGTCCAAAGGTTCACATAGGTATGAATTCACCATTTGAGAGCCATAAAAGCGGCCACTCCCAAGTTCTTCCCATGCTCTCATGTTGTATATCCGTGAAGGTATTTAGTGCAAGGCCCTGGGGGTGGACTAGTAACAAGGTATATAGCACATGTCCGAGGACAAATTGGAGCTACAAGACAATGCCGTCATTAGCTCTTTGTCCTTTTAAATTATACTTATTCAGGTAGTTACTGCCTGGTTACAAAGAAGTAATTAAAAAAAAAATATGTGCCAAATAAAGCCCTGGGGTCCATATAAAAAACACTTTAAAAGATGGCCAGGGGCAGGATAGACTTCAGCAAGTCTCAAGAGTTGGGTTTAATTCAACTTCTAAGTGGTGTATTAAATAAAATCCCCAGAGACTCATGGGCCCTAAACATGGTCTGTGTTAGCATCAGAATCTGCCTCTCTTCAAATCTGAGTGATTTACTATACTTTTGGGGATTTGTAAAATAAATATGTGATTCTCCCTACATGTATCACTGGAGTTGCTTCAAACACAAAGAACATTGCCCTGGGAAATGGAAAAAGTACCAGGGAAAAGAATGTTGCTTTGACAATATTCAACACAATACGATTAGCTACAGAAGTAGGCCAAAAACAAGGTTTCTTCATTGTCGGTAGAAACTGCTTATAAAGAACTTGGTGGGAAATCAATGCTTCCATATCCTCCCTTTTCTTTTCAGGTCATTTTATTCCTGTTCTATTGCTCAGTTTACAGGAAATTCTGATAACAAAGAACACTAATGTCTTTGTTTCCTAACCTTTTTACCCACTGAGTTGCCATATTCCAAGCGGAGGATTTCTGTGTGCCTAAGATTGAATGTGTTCACCCCAAGCATACTGCAGCTTCTTACACCATTTTTTCATATCTGAATAGAGTCTGTCAGGAAGGTGATGGATGAATCTTACTGGGGGACTAATCTTACTGAGAGACTTTTAAGTAAGATCTATAAACTCTCTTTGATATGTTTAGAAAATATGTTGCAGAAAATTACTGGTGATTAAAGCAGCAAGAAAAAAAACAGGAAAACCCAGAAATTTAAACTTTGGATATATCTTTTTACTAATCATAAATGTACAGATATAATTAAATATATAATACCATATATTGTGAAACAATGACCAAAATGACTGTATGAAACATAATTCCTAATGGACTACTCTATTTTCCTTTTATTAAGACGGACCTAATAGAATTGGATAACCCAATGGACAAAGTAGTTAGTACCTATATTTAAGTACAGTTTTAGATTCTGTTACCAGGATGTTCTCAACAGCATACAAGAAAATTATGGTCATATCTGGTAAGTTCTCAGTGGATATGCTGGACACCATTAAAATTTGTAAGACAGTATTTTGTACAGGACTACTGAGTACTTATTTACAGTTTGGATGACTCTACAGAGCATGTTCAATACGTTGAATCAGTCTCCAACAATTATGGAAGGTTTCCTGAGTGGTGAACTCAAGATGCCACCGGAGAAAAAGAAGAAACAGAAAACAGCTTAGCTCCTGCTTCAAGAAACTCAATCAGTAGTGAAAATAACAAAATTGCATATATAAAGGAAATAAGTAAATAAACATGAAATTGAGAGCAAGTTTATACATTGCCAAATAGCAACTGAAGCAGCATGAAGTCAAGCCCAGGGTTCTCTTACAAACAGATATTCTTAAGTCAGGCTCTGAAGAAGAGAAATGTTTGTTGTGGCAGAGAGTGGAACAGACATTATTCAGGGAGGAATGAGATGTAAAAGATAAAAAGTGAAAATAAGCACAGCACATGCAGATTGGCTTGAGCAGAATGAAGAATCTGTTTCAGAGATCAGCAAGAGGCAATGGTTACAATCATTATAGGAGAATAACTAAAGATTTAGAAGCCATGCAGAGAACATGAAGATCTGTCTTTCAATATGAAATATTCTCAGTCACAACAGCTTCATGATGTTAACATCCTCTCTAGCATTAACATTTTAATTTCATCATCCTAAAATTATACTGACAATAATATCTGAAAGAAACAAAACAGAAGAGGCACTAAGGAAGGAAGGCCAGCCAGAATGATGGCAATGTTCAAGTTTGATGTTGGCCAGAATTAGAATAATAGTTATTCAACCAGAAAAGGTAGGATGATGAATCAGACATTAAGAGGAAATATTTTCCTCATGGATAAAAATCAACAACTGGTAAGAATAAAGATTTCTACAGAAACTTTGAGTGATTATCTTCATTACCTAACCCTCAAATGCTATCTAAAGGCCAAAGAGAAATAAATCAACATATGAATTTCATTTAAAAGCACAAGAATCACATTCCTCTACTCTAGCCAAGTCCTTTCAACAGAATCATTATTAGTTTCAAGAATGGGAGTACTCAGGAATGGAAAAGGATTTGAGATACTATATAGGTTTATAAAGTCCTGTAACTAGCAAGAAGCAGAAGTGAGATTCACATAGAACTTCTGGCTCCAAATGAGATCTTCATCTCATCAATAGATACGGCTTTAAAAAATGAGCCTTATGACCTACTATTGAGAAATTTGATGAGTGATGTAACCAGTCAAACTTGGCCTAAGAATGGGATAACTGACATGGACTCTACACCTGTTTGTTAAACAGAATATTATAGATAAGTACATACATACATATGCATACAAATAGATAATCACAGATGCACGTATAATTCTCGTAAGACTCCCATGGGGAGAATAATACCATTACCCCTAATAGCAGAAAAGGAAACTGAGAATATGAGTGATTAATTGCCCAACGAAAAAAGAGCTAACCAGTAGCAGAGGTATGACTCAAAAATCCATGATCTTTCTACTCTACCATGCTGTCCCAATTTCTTCATTTGTAAAATGGGGATAACAGTAACCCCAGTAACAGCCTTTCTAGAGAACTTGTTGAAATAATTAAATGGCATGATATGCCTTAACGCACTCTAACAAGAGTAAAGTATTATTAGGTAAGAGTCTATGGACAATTGTTCTTTATTTTCACCTAAGAAAGAGTAACATAAACTTTGGTTAAATTCAGCAAGAACCAGATTTGGGCCTCCAATAATACCATAAATGACAATGTATTAATCTTAGCTATATTCACTCTTAGTTTTCATTTCTGTGAAGCCTTTGAGAGCAGGGACAACTCATCGCTGAAATGTGCACCTGGCAGAGTCCTGAATTAATACAATGCTAAATAGTGGAGGCCTTCAAGATATTTAAATCTTCAGATAGGAACTCTGTACAAGGAGACTAGACATTCAACTGATCAGAAAAAGTAACTTTTAAAGGCAAGATTACTGAATTCTTTTTTTTAAATAGTCCTTTCTGCTGCTTCTTATTCTTTGGTGCTATATATTATAATACATAGCCATTATGAAACAACGGAATTCCCTAGTATCTCCAAACTGATATTAGAAGATATTTAAGTTTTTCTATTTTCTGAGAAGTGAATAAGGTAAGCAACAGAGGTTAAAATCAGTTTTCATCTTCACCCATATGGGTGACCCTGTTCCAACTAAAAGCTTGGCCTCCCATCAGGCCCCTTTATTTCCTCCTTCATTTTCAAAGGAGTTCACTCTGCTTCGGTCCTTCCCTGTACACTATTGTTATAACCATTGCAGTGAGATCATGCTACTTCTCTGCATAAAATTCCTGTGACTCACCATTGTTTTCAGGGTAAAATCCAAATTCATCTGTACGGCTTACAAGGTTCTGTATCATTTGCTTCTCACCTTCTTCCATTGCTTCTCTTGCCATTCTTACCCCTCAACAGTACTCCTGGCCCTCACCCCCAATCTCTGCTGTCATGCCTTTGAACATCCTGCTCCTATTTTTAGGAACACTCTCCCTTAGTCTTCACCCTGATACTTGATAAATGCTAGGAGCCCATTAAATGTCTTTTTGATAATGATAATTTTTCTTTAAAAGTCTCGGGTATATATTAGGTGACAGTATATTAATCACTAAAATGTAAAAATCCCTATTCCATATTTGCATTCAAAACCAATTCTCTCTCTTACATACACACACACACACACATAGACTTTTCCAAAGGATGTTGCTGCATTCCTACCTCATGTTTCATCTGGAAGTTCTGCACAAGGTTGAGGTCAGTAAACATCCGAATTGTACACAGTGCTGTTTCCAGATCAGACAGCTCAAAGTCACTGAAGCTAAAGTCAGTAATTTTAAGGGTCTGGGCAGATGGCACCACAGCAGCCTTAGGTAAGGAAAGAAGAAGAAAAAAATGCTGTTAATTAAAGCAGCAGTGATTTGCAAGGTTTTCTTGTTTTGCTGCAGAGAAATAGCATATTGTGGCTTTTTTTTTTCTTTTTAATGAAAGACACTAGAAACCTTTTTGTACAGTGGCAACTCCACTCTCTGCATTTTTAAAACTGAGCCACATAGGGGTAACTAATATGGTTCAAAGTAGGCTAAGTGGAGAAAAGGGAGTTGTCACCCTTAGACTGTACCTGGAACAGTGAGCAACACTAAGAACTCTAGTGATCTGGCTCCTTTATACCTCCCCAGTCTCATTCACTCAAAAGAAATTTATAATTTATTGAGTAAATATTCTGGAACCATCCCAGTGCTCTGGGCTGCAAATCATCTGGTAAGAAGGGTAATGATAATGTTCTAAGCATTTTATGGTTAGTTCTCAGGACAGCCTTATGAAGTGGACACTCTAGCTCCATTTTTCAAGTACAGGAACTTAAGCACAAAGAGGTTAATTTTCTTGCCAGTGGCAGCCCAGCTAGTTAAGGAATGAGGATGCCAGGCCTCCAGTCCAGGAAGACTATCCTGTGCCCAGACTAGCAGAACCTGCCTCCCACCATACTTGCCTCACACAAGCCTGATCATAAGAATCACCTGGGTGCCTGTTAAAAAACATTCATTTGGACCAAGGAGCCCTGGCTCCCTCAGACTGAGCAGAGCGCACAGGCTCCTCTCCTAGATGTTTTGCTGGGCCCTGTGGGATGGGAATTTAAAGGAACCTCCACTCCTCTGCCCTTGGACCATTTGCCCTGTCAGCACTTTGTTAACTGTTTTAGCTAGATCAGGCTATTAACTGGACCAACGGAGGCCTTTACGTGGTTTGAAGTAGAGGGAAGAAAAATTAAATTTCAGCCAGGTTCTCAAACCCCTTAAGTTTCCTATGAGTATCTGAGATAGCACTACTTTGCTTTTGGGAAGTCAAAAGGTCAAAATAATAAAATCTGATGGAGCAATCTAAAGTAGATTTCCCTACAAATCTGAAGGCACTTGCACATTCTCCTTTTTATTCTGGACTTCAGATTTCACTTACATATACCAGACTTGTTTAAACTTTCCATGAATGTCACCCTCTTCATTCAAGCTAAAAATTTTTTCCCAAGACCAAAACTGACCAGAAAATATGCATTCTGTTAAGTCAATTCCATAGGCTAATGTGTGGGCCGAAATAGGGGAAGAAAGAAGGATTTAAAATGTTTAGATAAAGGGCTTAGTTGTTTACTCCAGCCTCCAACATCAGAGATGGAGCGGTAACTCAAGTTTGGGAAGTGTGGAGGTGGGAAAAAGCCTACCTTTTAACTCAAAGCAGATAACAGCTGCTTTCCTTAAAATACAGTGCAATGGACAGGAGAACAGATGTTTTTTCCTTAGGGCATCATTATTCTTACAGCAGGAAGTTTTCTTCCTTTCCTTCCACAAAGAACATTCTAAAAGCTACAGGATAGAAGCCAGCACAGCTTGTGCCTCTTTCCATTATCTACTGTAATTCCTAATCTCTCTCTCTACTAAGAGAAAAGAATCTTTTCTTTTGCTTGTTTGGTCATACCACACTACAACTCAAACATTCTGAGCTGACCCAGTGGGGACATGCAAACATTTTCCATAAGAGCCTTGTGGTCAGTGATATACAGGTTCAGAATTCTGGGATCTATTATTAACAAGCCATGAGAAGTCAGAAATCCTTTCAAGCTCTTGTACTCTGCTTCTTTGACCATCACAAGAGAATTCAACTTTCTGTTTAACTTAGAAAGGCTTGGGATAAAGGTGATTTTAAGTAAAACATAATTACCTATTATTTTTACTTATCACGTTGTAGGATAAAATATTGTACATTTTACTAATAGCAGGAAATAAATTTACTAACAGCAAGGAATAAAGTATGTGGTATTTCTGGCATAGGATGTATATACAGTTCCAGATTTTCACAGTTTCTTGTTTTAGTGACTTTTATTCATTAGAATTAGCAAAATTAGATTTCTGAGTTTGATTTTCTTCAGGGGATTTTATTATTGCATTACGGTTTTGAAGCCTAACAGAAAGAACATATTTTACAGAGTCTGTAAAACAATAAGGTACTATAAATATAAATATGTATATGTATTTTTATGGTTGGGTAATCCAATTCAAAACCACTGGAACTGTGATACCACCTAATACCACCCAATATTGCTTATTTATATAAGCGCACAATGTCTCTGAATTCTTGGACAAAACAGTTAGTTTAGATATTAGTGTTTAATTCAAATATGGTTAAGCTCTTAAGGACTATGGTTTTAATGTCAAATTAACCAAATATGGAATGCAAAAAATAAAAATAAAAAAACAAAGCTCATTGGGTTAAAGATTCAATCTGACAAACAATTTGATGGTATATGTATTCTTCTGGGTTCTTCAATTGTATCTGCCACTCAAACTAATAAACTAGTGGGCCTCTAGTGACTCTTTAAAGGAATTATAAGTCTTTTTATGATCCTTTTCTAATACCATGGCCCTCTTTTCACCATTCTTGCAAAAATTAAAAATTAAAAAAAATTCAACTCTGGACACGAAAAGTCACTAAGAGTGGAACGAGAGTTAATCTTTGAGTGCAGGAATGTCTTGAGTTAAAGCAGTAGTCAGAGTTATAAAAATATTTTAATTTTGCAGTGACCTTAAAACTAATTGTTCTAAATACCATCTAACTGATAAGGAGCTAAATAGTAAACTGATGTCCAGCTGACAAAATGCTAGATCAGCTACCATATTTACATTTCAGCATGAGATGATGATCAGAAACAGAAACTTAAAAGCAAGGTGAAGCAAGTGATAAAAAGGAATGTCGGCTACTGGGGGTGCTAGTCCAGATGTTCCACTGACTTTGTCACCCTGAACAAGATGTTCAATCTCTCTGCCTGCTTTTTTGAACGTGTAAAAGAAAGAAGTTGGAGTAGACTATCTCTAAGGTTTAACATTCTCTGATATATTAATACATTTATCTCTGTATCCACAGGGCTCAAGCACCTCTTACTGCCTCCTCACTCTGGAACCAAATGCCTTACTGTAAGTGGCATCTAGATCTTGCCAGTGACTTTCCTGTACAGGGCCTAAACTCAAT
This sequence comes from Gorilla gorilla gorilla, assembly GCF_029281585.2. Lineage (NCBI taxonomy): Eukaryota > Metazoa > Chordata > Mammalia > Primates > Hominidae > Gorilla > Gorilla gorilla. The sequence continues at coordinate 139,635,640 of NC_073227.2, forward strand.
CTCTGGTTTTCTCAGCATTTAAGGTACATGGATGGGTGCACCTTGGCAGTTAAGATTATGTTGTATTTTTCATGCTCGATTCCATACACATCACTTTGGTCCTGCTTCCTCACAGGTAGGAGGAGGGATATTTCACAGCTCCTGGCTTAAATGGAGGACCCTAGCCTCTACTGGGTTAAAGTAGTGGAGGGTTAGACTCAATATGTGGTAGCCTCTCTTCTTATTGCAATAATGTTCTAAATTTTAAAAACGGACTTTTCTGAAATTGTCATTTTTTTTTTTCAGGGATAGGGGAAGTGTCTATGTATTTGCCATCTGTTTTTAAGGTTAATTAATAATCTTTCTCTCACAAGAGAGAAAAAGAAGGCTCTCTTCCAGGCCTCTTTGTTTCTTCTCTGCCTAGAATGCATATTCCCATGTTTTCACATAGCTAATTCTTTAACTTTTTTTATGTCTCAGCTGCATCAGGGAAACATTCACTAGTCCTTGTGATAGCAAGGCTCCATTAACATCTGTTTCAACCTTTTTCTAGTGAGTCTTCATCTTCCGAAGAGGCTAGACAGCTAACAAAAATACATTTCCTTGACTCTCTTGCAACTTGGGTTCCAGATAGATTTGGTTTCGGCAATGAGGCAAACTTGAGTGAGACTTGAATTTCAAACTAATGTAGTGACACATGGGAAACTCATTATTTTGGGGGGACGTAACTCTAGAGGGAATACTGCAGTCCTGCAGCTTGCAGTTCTGCTAGCAGCTTTCTGACTCTGGCCTATGTACGTAGAAGTTTCCATAGTGAGCCAGAACAGCAATTTTGTTCTAGGACTTATTCCTGGGATGACTTACCTACCCTTTCCAATGATTTGAAAGTACTTAGTTAAATTCTTTTCTGCTTAAAATAGCTACAGTAGTTCCTACTACCTGCAATTGAACCCTGTTGATGCTCTATTTTGCAACGAAAGCATGTGTAGGCAACAGACTCTCAAAAGTTTGAATATTTGACCTGATGAGTTTGAAGGCAGAGGGGATCCGTTTCCATTACAGCAGCAGTTCTCAAAGTTAAGTTCCTGGACCAGCAGCATCAGCATCTGGGAACTTGTTAAAAATGCAAATTCCTGGGTCCCAACACAGACCTACTGAATCAGAAACCCTGGGAGTGGGGCTCAGCAATCTGCGTTACAAAAACCTTCCGGGTGATTCTGATGAATGCTGAAATTTGAGAACCACTGCATTAGGGATAGGTTATTGGTAGTAAATAGTAGTTAACAGTCATTTTAAGTGAACAGTTTAGAAAAAAATGCCTTTTTGTGGACCCAGTGGTGACTGCCATATCACAGTGTGATGGGCAGAAACTGTAAGTGGGTTGGCTGCTTCTTGCTGTGTCAGAGAGATTAAAGAAAGAAAATGAAGGGCTCTGGGCTTTAAATTTTTGGCTCAAATAATGGTCTGAAAACTAGGGAAGTTTTATGGCTTTCCTAAAACAGCCTATTTCTTGTAGTACTGATGTAGCCAAAACCCAAGTGTAGTCTTATCCTACAGGTTGGTGAATTACAGTGTAGGTTGAAATCACAGACTTGCCACATCTCCTATGTGAAAGTTAAAGCACTGATTAGGAAGGAGTGGAGCACCAAGAAATGAAATTGAGACATATGAAAAGATCTGGATAATGACATGTATCTCAGACCATTCACTCTAGAATATGTTTCTATGTAATTTCACAATGTTTTATACTTTACAGTCCCACCTCTTTTTCCTAATTGTAATTATACAAATTGTATAATTATCTTATATATGACTTTTTGTTCACTGTTATATTTGGAGCACCTAATATAATGCCTGCATAGAATAGGGGTTAAATATTGAATGAATAAATAAATGGGTTTTTAAATCATCTAGTACCTAATCAGTTTCTCCATATTATGCAGAACTATTTCATATAAATTTAATTTGGCATAGAGCTATAGTACAGTATTCATATTAGTAATGAACTATACTATGGCGGAAACAACCAATATGTTGTGGTACATGCCTTTTTCTCTTAAAGTTCAATTATTCAATTTATTTTCTTTTGAAAAATTTTAATAATTGAGTTTCTTCGTTCATCTGCACAACAAATACTCCATTGCTGTAATTTTTAAAAATCAGTTACAGCTTGTCTTAATAATCATTAAGATTTGATTCTCTCACTTCCAACAACACTGAAAACCCAGGATGAGAAAGCAGTGACCAAAAAGTTTTCCAATTTTTAGCTGCTTTCGTAGGAAGTTACTGAAAATGGTGAATTCCAGATTGTTCCCCATAAGTAGAGAACTGGTTATACATTATGAATAAAAAGTTTACACTTTTTTTGTGCTTACAAAATATGACATATTTTCCCCCAGTAAGTTTTCCACCTACCTAATTCAACTTAAGCTAATTTAAACATGAGTGTATAATTTCTTTTTTTTCTTTTTTCTTGAGACAGAGTCTCACTCTGTCATCCAGACTGGAGTGCAGTGGCACAATCTTGGCTCACTGCAACCTCCACCTCCCAAATTCAAGTGATTCTCCTGCCTCAGCATCCTGAGTAGCTGCGACTACAGGTGCATGCCACCACGCTAGCTAATTTTTGTGTTTTCAGTAGAGACAGGGTTTCACCATGTTGGCCAGGCTGGTCTCACACTCCTGAGCTCAAGGATCTGTCCACCTTGGCCTCCCAAAGTGTTGGGATTACAGGTGTGAGCCACCACGCCTGGCCAAAAAAATGAGTGTATAATTTTTTGAGTGCTTATTACTGGAATCGCTAGTGCAAAAAGGCTTGGAACATCATAGGAACATAAAGATTTCAATGGTATTGCTACTAGATATTGAAAATTGATGTTCCCTCCCCCACCTATTGCCACTATGAGCAATAACTAATACTTAATGGAGCAAATGTACCAGGAACACATTTGCTCTGATTCTGTGAGGTAAATTCTTTTATTATCCTAATTTTGCAGAGAAAGAAACTGAAGCACAAATAAGTCACATATTTGCCTGAGATCACACACCTGGAATTTGAACCTAGGTATCTCTCTCTCTCTAGTACCCAATGCTCTCCATCTTGCTACAGTCACAAATATGAAAGCTGACAATGAAAATGTTATCTCAGTGTCCCTCAACATGGCTGGCTCTATCACCAGTTTGTAGGCTGTTTTGTATATTTAATCAACTCTCAAATTATTTCTAGTTTCTTAATCATTTTAAGGGAAAAGAAAGCAAAATCTTATTAAATGTATTGAAGGAGCTTGATCTGTGTTTCTTTTTCCTTCATGCTAGATTATAGGCTTTCTAAAAGTCTGGGTTTTCCAGAATCCATTCATTGATTCATTCATTGATTCAATCATTAGACAAAACACATAAACCAAGTTCATGTTAAGCAATCACTAAATGACAGCTATTATTATTATCACCAAGAACTAACAGCCTGAAGGGAAAGATAGATACATAAATGAAATACATATTTTTTAAGTGGAATAACAGAAGGAAGTATGTTAGTAGCTTGCCCAAGTGATCCCTAACAACACAATGATAGAGAATGTGAGTCCACATTTTACTTTTTTCATTAAAGAGAATCTTTCCTGAGCTTTATCAATGCCTCACTTAAGACAAATGACAGCCCTTCTTTTGTTCAACTTTTTATCATTATAATGGCCATTCACACAACAAAAGGGACATACTTGTGTCCCTTTTACACAAGTATAGAGAGTGCCTTTTTGTTTATTCAATAGAGAAGAAACTTTATAGAAAATAATACATTTATAAAATGTATGGTCTCCTTGAAGACCATAAAGCATGTGTTTGTAGAAAATAATATACTTGGGTAAAGTAAATATAATGATCATTTAAAAATTATTACGTTTCTAATTTTTAGTGGATGCCTCATGAGAAAGGTCTATATTTAGGCTACAGCAAAGTCTCTGGTAACTTCACAGAAAATAAAGACATGTGGCTACATGGCTACGCAATTTGCTCAATTGTGTAATCTTTGTACAAAAAAAGGTCATACTGCTATCAAAGGCATTCTGCTTGCCTTAGGTCTGAAGTGTGAAATCTTAAGAGCCAAAATAAAAATTACGGAAACTGGAAACAATTCCTAATAGCCAACTGCTAAGAAAAGAAAAGGCTCTTTATTCAGAAAGTTATTTATTAAAGTAGTGTGAAAAGAATGGCAGTGATGGAACTTGGTCTTTCATAAAATGTCAAATTCTTCCAATTAGCCTCAGTGTTGTATAAAGGTATTTTGTTATATTGCTCCTTGGTATTTATTCAATATAAATGGTCCACAGGAAAAAAGGTTTCAATCTCAATAATCCATTTTTAAAGAAATTATTTTTATTATATATTTGATGGGTTATATCAGTGGCTGTGTAAGGAGACATCTCCTGCCAGGTGTTTTAAGCCCTTCTTATTGGCTCTGACCACCACTCCTACCTCACAGGATACTTCTTAATGGAGAGCAGTTTAATTCCAGGTCTTTGAATAAAGCCACCTTGACAGCTGCCACATTACACCTTACGGAAGACCATTCTCTCTTTTCTCCACTTTCCGCATGCCCAAGAGGGGTGTTTTTAAAGAAGAAACCACACAATTAGTTTATAAGGCTTTCAGAATTTATCTTTTTCCAAGAGGGAAGTGAATCCAAAGACAGATAAGGAAGAAAACTACTTTTAAAACGGGAATGAGTATGAAATTCAGTAAATCTTGCAGACAGTAAAGAAATGAATCAGGCACAGTGGGACTGGACTAGTATATTTTCTTTAATAACAGCATCAACATGTTATATGATTTTTCCTTTTTTTCTAACATTATATAAGTGAATCCCTTTAAATCTCAATAAGAAAGAGGCACCGACTATAGAAAGTTTTATAATGTGCTTATAGTTTTTCAAAATCATATAGAAAGCATGTAATAATGTTAAGATTCTGATATAATATGCATACATTTATAAGAAAACTTTTAGAGTAAATTTATGATTGCAATTGGGAATAATATACACAGATCTGATTACCATCTTGGTTACTGAGTTCCAAATAAAAAAAAAAATGACACTAAAACTATGGTGTTTAGAACTATACACAGTAGTTAGTAAAGAAGAAGCTCAAAAACAGTGCCCTCATATTTTGGAGCTAAGCTTATCATTGGAAGTAACCCACTAGTAAAATCAAATCAAAACAGACAAGATTAGCTTGTCACATGAAGGCAGAAAGAATCAAACAGAAAATCTAGTAAGTCTTGCCAATGTGAAAAACATGTAGCCCAGTTAATGTTACATACATCTACAAAAATCAATGTCTCAATCGATGGTGTACAGAAAGTCCAAAGTATTGTTTCAGAGGATTTCTAGGACTGTTTGAGGAAGATGATGCCTTGGGGCTTCCCAACCACTGAGTTGTGGACTGGTACCCGACCGTGGCTGGTTAGGAACCAGGCCACATAGCAGGAGGTGGTGAGTAGTGGGAGTGAGAATTACTGCCTGAGCTCCGCCTCCTGTCAGATCAGTGACAGCATTAGATTCTCATAGGAGCATGAGAACTGTACATGCGAGGGATCTCGGTTGCATGCTCCTTATGAGAATCTAATGCCTGATGATCTCAGGTGAAACAGTTTCATCCCGAAACTATTCCCATACTGACTACGTCTCCATTCCGCCCACCCCCCAACCCAACCCCTGGAAAAATTGTCTTCCACAAAATCAGTCCCTGGTGCCAAAAAAGTTGGGTACCACTGCCTTACTGGATGCCATAGGTAATTACAGTTCAGTGATAGTGGTTATCAAGATAGTCGGGCCAATACTTCTTTGTTAAATTATCTGCTCAAAATTTTTCCATTTATAATCTGGCTATCCATACAGAGTTTTCAAAAAATGAAGGAATATGATGGTCATCTTGACATAAGGAACTTGATCAGTGCCATAACACTGACTTAGGCATCAGAGATTTGGGTCAGGTACCTGGCTCCGCCCCTTACTGCTGTCACCTGCAGCAATCACACACATGTGTGATCAAGACAGGGTCATGGGACGTTTTTGGCTCTGAAAGGTTAAGGTCAAGATGAGGAAAATTCTGGCCTAAGAAATCCTGCCTAAATGGTCAGCTAAGCTATAAGGACTGAACTGAAACAGCACGGCCTCCATGACAAAAATGAGAAGCTGTTTTATAAAACCAAACCCTGGTATATATTTTACTGTTCTAACAAGAGAGGAAGGCTGCCGGGTCTGACCCACAGACCCTGACAGAGCAACAGATGAGAAAATGCACTCTGACCCAGATATCCAATGAAAGAGCAGGCTAGGGGACCAGGTAACCCACAGAAAGAGTTGTAGCAGCTGCAGCCCTGACAAGCTGGGGCTGCAGGCATTTATTTAGTACAGATTTAATGACAGAGGCCTTGAGTCAACACACTTGTGGGTAATTAACATGGTCACCCCTCATCCCCTTTTTATCTAACCTAAGCTTTTAGGCACCGGATAAGAGAATCTGGCTTCCTTCAGCCAAATCCTTTTCCGAAGCTTTTGGAAAACCTCCCAGCCTTCCAAGAAGGTTTGCATCTTTCCACAGTTTTTCCCACCACCCTGACTGATCTCCCACAGAAGGCAAAAAAGGCTGTCAATCAATGAATCAAATATTTACTTCCTAGTTTTTCAGATAATAAATAAGCACTTATTATATTCTGATAATTAATTAACTTTCTAATAACCATAACAGGTCAGCCGGGGTCCTTTTATTATTATCTCCGCAACTTGCAACTAAGGATCGTTAAAAGATATATGCAAAATGCTCAGTTTAACACCTAATTTATGCTACACCCAATTTTAAGCCAAGAGAAGGTTAGATTTATAATGGGATACAACACTCAAGCAACAGAAGTGGAAAAAATAAAGATTCTGAATTTCCTATCCACTAATTACTTTGTTATAACTGGAGAAATTTTTCTGGACACAGGCATAAATATTTAGTAGATTTAATTCTCTTAAGAATAAATTTGTTAAAATAAAAATTAAGAAAATATTTGATAGCTTTTCCATTTATTTTGGGTTTTAAATTGAGATAACCAGACAAATGACAGCAATTTTGGTGATTGCTGGATGATACAAACACCTGTGTAGCTAGGGCTGTACAGGCATTTTTATTTGGTTGACAGACAACTAGAACTGAAATCAGTTGCTGAATTTCAACCAATTTAAGTGAATTACTTGACCTACAAGCTATGTAACCTTAAATTTCTCAATGCAGCTGCCAGAAATCTATTTTCTAAATGCAACAACAGCTGGTTTTGAACAATACTGGAATATAGCAATTTTCAGTTATTCAAAAGTATTTTTCTCTTGCTAAAATTATAAACATTGAGAAAATAATTTTCAGATTTTTCTGAAAGACTACTATTTTCAAAGTGAAAAACAAACTTGAATATCATCTTTAGAAATTATTGCTAGCTTTTTTTTTAACCTAGAACAACACATATAATGATAGAGTGTAACCCTCACCTTCATTTTAGAAATAACTTAACCCTGCAGTGCCTGCAGGAACTTCAATATGTAGATAATTTCTAAATCACCAAACATATTGCTTGAAAACTACATCCTTCTAGGAAGAATAGACAAATGGGCCAATTAAGCCTGAGGTGAATAATACTTTAAACCTGTAAAGCTTTGTAAATAATTGAAAAACTGCTCATCACTTCAAATACTGTCATCAACATACAAAATAAATATAGACAATTCCATATGAGGTTAACTCAAAAAGGACCTTAACCTTTCAGGTGCAATTAGTATCTAAAGTTCATAGAATTGTTCTTGGCAGTTAACTCAGTTTCACTGGCAAATGACTCAGTTTCTTACTCATGGATTTAACTGAGAATGTTTACGAGTCCTCATTTTACTTTGTTCTGTCTAACTTACTCTCTCTCCAGTGCTGTGCAATCTTGTGTGGGCTCTGGATCCAGACTGCCTGGATTTAGTACTGGCACCATTCCCTCCTTACAACCTAATGAGATCCTGAGAAGCACAATAGAAACTCTCTAAGCCACAAATTCCCCCTTACAAAATGCTAACAATACCGATCATTTAGGTTGTGGATCCAGTAAACTTAGTTGACTTACACAAAGAACTTAAAACACGCTCGGTATACAGGAAGTGCTCAACAAATGTAGCTATTATTATTATCTGTATCCTCTTGTTTGGGCAAAAGAAATGTTGCTCTTTCATGCCTAGCCCTCTTCAAGGTCCAGAACTTCACTGTCTCGCATTGTTATTCTCTCACTGACTCCTGTGCCTCCGCCTTTGCCTAAGAACATTCTGCCTCTCTTGCTTGTGAGCAATGCCAGCTCACACATTCAAAACCTAACCAAACAATAAAAAACTTCACATGATTCGGGCAACATCCTTCATAGCTGCTCCTCCACTCTGTTTTACACAAAACATTACAATTTTTGAATAGTCTATATTCATTTCTTCCACCATTTACTTTTACCTTTTGCAGTTTCACTTCCCTGAAACTGCTTTCTCAATAATCACTTAATCAACGAATCCACAGCAGCTTTTTCACAATCCTCATATTTCTCATCCTTCCTACCACTGATGAGATCTCCTCCCTTTTTGAAACTGCTTTATTTTGCCTTCTGTGCCACTGCACTATCCTAAATCTTCCTCCTTGTTTAACTACCACTTCTCTACCTTCTTAGCTGTTTTCTTTTCCTGTTCCTTCCATCTAAGCCTATATTCACAGGAGTTCTGTTCTCAGTCTCCCTACCTCTCTGCACTCTCTCCCAATTGATGCACCCCTATGATTTCACTACCATGGGATGTTAACTCCCAAATCTCCACCTCTAGTTCTAAACACCACCACCTCATCGCTCGAGTCCTGCCTTTTCTGATTGCTGAAGATGTTCACTTGGTTGTTCAACCAGCACCTCAAACTTATCTTGTCCTAAATCAAACCTGCAGTTTCAGGGAAGTGAAACTGCAAAAGGTAAAAGTAAATGGTGGAAGAAATGAATATAGACTATTCAAAAATTATAATGTTTTGTGTAAAAGAGAGTGGAGGAGCAGCTATGAAGGGTGTTGCTTGAATCATGTGATTCTTAATATTCATCTTAATATTTCCACTTTTATGAATTAATGTCACCATCATTCTTTGAATTGCCAAGGTCAAAATATTTGGATCATCTTTCCTGTCTCAGCACAGTGTTCTGTGCACAATCTCTGGATGGTGAACTTGTATCCTCATTCTTTCACTGCATGGCAGTGACCTTGAGCAAGTCACTGGGCTTCTCCAGGCTTCAGTGCAGCCTTCATAACATAGTTATGAAGTTTACATGAGAAAACAGTTGTGCAGTTTACATGAGAAGATGTACGTAAGGGCACAAAGAGTTTAGCATGTGGCAAACTATGATGAGGATGACAGAAAAAGAATCTCAATGATCTGTTCACACTTTTCTCATTCCTTACATAACTGTTGTCACAACTCACATGGCCCTTACCTATGTCATCACAAATACATTTAAACACAGGAGGACAACCTAGGTTGTAAAGTGTTAAAGTGCCTCAAATTTTCATTAATCTCAACCAAGCCATTCCAAACCAAGACCTACAACATACATCTACTTACATATCCATGTGCTTTTCTCTCATTGTATGCTAAATAATGCAAAGAGAATTCAGGAACTGACCTTATTTGACCCCAATTTCAAATAGCATTTTATAAGCCATATGGTCAGAAATTAAAATCACTCTCAATTCTTGATAATACAGAGTAGGTATCAGTAACAAACTATAAATTGTTTTGTTATTACCCTAGCCAAACAACCACCTCGTGGTCCCCATTTCTCCAGGAACTAAAAGAAAAGTAAATTTAATTTTGGCCCCAAAAAGATGTAATGATTATAACAATTACTGGAAAACAAATATCAGAATCATACACTATATTACACAGTCAGTATAAGTTATTTAATGCCTTTTGCTTTGTATTATCAGTGACTTTGCATCCCTGCAAGAAAGCAGAGTTAATTAAACATTTTTATAAGTATCCATCTAAATATTTACCAAATTTGGTTAAATTAGGTGTCTGTAATTAGTAATTTTTAAAAAGAAAGAGGATAATTACCGCTAACGACTGTAGCTCTCTTGTTTCTTCCTCTGCTGCTGAAGCATGATACGACAGAACCTACAGGGTAGGAAAAGAAGTCCAGGTTACACAGGAGAGAACTACCACATGTAGACTAGAACTTCAAGCTTGGAATTCTGCTAAATCTTCTTGGAGAGATAATTAGACTCCTCAGAATGCCAAATCTTGTTTGCTGTTTTCTTCAACCGTGAAAAACCCAGATTTAGATTCCATTGCTTGTTTTGGAAAACAAAAAGTTATACTCCCTATGTTTAAAGAAAACTCTTGTAACTTCCAGTCTGACATTATTGCTATAACAAACACATTATTTATAAGCCAGCCTAGAAATAACTTTTGGCTCAAACTTGGCAGAAAATTTATTTATTTTTTTTTTTAAGACAATATTGACTTTAGCTATTTTTGCTTGTGTACAGAATTAAAGAGAAAATCTCTGCATAATCTGACATTTTGATGTTAATATTTGGAAAGAAAGTAGTCTACAAGTGGCTCTCAGATGAGGCCTGTAACCATTCTAGAATTCACACAGAAAAACTGGATGCCTGGGACACAGTCATGCAGATTTAAGGATCCCTTTACACTCCTACAATTTAAGAGCTGAGAAGAGAGTAGTGCTGGCCTGTAAAGCCATCCATTGACAGTTGGGGACGCTGAGCCTCAGGGAGTCTCATGATTTGGCTGTAAGCTCACACCTAGTGAGAGGACAAGGAGATTTAGGACCCAGCTTTCAATTCCTAACCTATACACATTCCATTACTTAGTAGAGTTAAAAAATCAGGCTTATTAACTTAATTTCCATTTTCAAAAGCAATAATTTCTAATTACAAGTTGAAACATTTTTGAGTTTGAGATTTTTGGATTTGGACTGCTCAACCATTAAGTATAATGCACATGTTCCAAAAATCTGAAAAAAAATGCAAAATACAAAACGCTTCTGGTCTCAAGCATTTCATGTAAGGGTTACCCAAACTGCAATGGGATTTTTTTTTAAACATTCTTTTAAACCAAGGTAGTGGTTGTATTTAAAGTATCTATCATGCTTTGAAAGCATATTTTTTTAAAGTTCATTTTTGACAGAGACAACACAGATTTACAAAAAAAAACCCAAAAGCTTAAAAAGCATTGATGAAAAGGTAGCTCATTTTCAAACTTTAAATGGTGAGTAAAGTAATTCAGCAACCCAAACCAGTATTTCTTGAACCAGTCTTTAAAATTTTAAGTAATTAAAAATTTAAAGCCAAATGATACATATTTGTACTATCTTATGATTTAGAACTGTTACCATACTGCACTACATTGCATCTTTCTTGCCATTTGAACCATTAATCACTAGGAAACCTCAAGAAACTCACAGCTGCTCTCTCCTGCACGTGTGAAATTGATGGGTCATGGCTATAACCTGTTGCTACTGAGACTACAGTGGTGGTTCCCCAAGAAAAGCTAATACTGTGTCCATGAGTTAGACTAATATTAACAAGTGCAGTGCAACATGGATACATGAATAAAGAAATGACACAATACATTCTAAGTTAAAAAAATTTTATCACACACAAAAGATAAAAATAACAACTTACACATGGGGCATAAGGATTAACTTTGTTAATACATGTAAGCATTAGAATACAATTGAAACATCTGATAAATTTAGTTACTTTTATTGTCATCATTATTTTATTGTTATTAGAATGATCACAACTTCCAGGTCAAAATAATTCACTGTCTTTTGAAGACCTGAGGGGTTTGTGCCCTTGGCTTTTGTCCAATGGTCTCATAAAGAAAGGACCATTTTTTTCAAAGTTATATCTATGATCATAGAAATGACTACACATATGACCTGAAATCAAAAACTTTTTATACTAGGTAAAAGCCTAATTATCCATATATTTAACTGAAAGAGAGCTACAAAGATAGAAATAAGTCTCCATCAGGAAAATATTCAGAGATTCTGAACAAAGTAATACAATGTCTGGGATTGCTTCAAACTAAGCCAGTGGGAGGGGAAGGGAAGTGCAGAGGAGTGCGGTGGGAATGGATGGAGTGATAATGGTCATGGGTTGATAATTACTGAATGGATGATGAGTATGTGAGGGCTTATTAAGCTGTTCTGTCTACTTCTGTATATGCTTGAAACTTTCCATAATAAAACATTTAAAAAAGAAATAACTTCTAATTGATAGCTGACTTAGATTCAATTTTTCAATGAAAAACCATGAAACTGAAAAAATTAGATTAAAAATTATATTTATATATTTTATAATAAACACATATATATAGATATATGTATATATGTGTATCTGTATATTTAAAGCTATTTGTACACATATGTACATGTGTATATGCACCTAATTGAAACTATATTTGAAATATATATTTGTGTGTATATGTGTACATACATATTTGAAACAGATTTCCACTGGTTTATAATTCAAAGTCTTTTATATAATACTGTAGCAAACCTATTAGTATAATATATTCAGCATAGAAAGTAAAGGGTACCATCTGGTATATTTTATATAATATATGTCTCTCTAGCTCTTTAGGTTAGTTATGTACTTAAGAGAGATTGAGGGAAATGTTATTATATCCCAAACACTGATTTTCTCTAATTTCAACTAGATAAGAAATCTCCATGTTACATCAATTGAATAATTTCAAGACAGTTAGTGAAACATATATAGAAAGGACTGACCCTGTTGGAGTCGGCTGGTCCTTTGTGAGAAAGAGTGTTCCTCGGTCAGTCCCTGGGAGCCAGTGGTTTCTTCACTCGCTACCTGCACATTCAGAGTCACCTGGGGGAGCTTGGTAGTCATACAGATTCCCAGCTTCTACCCAAGACTTGCTGAATCAGAACTTTCAGAAGTAGGGTATATAAATTTATAGTTTGAAATAGTTTCTCAGATGATTCCAGGAGTTAAAACTCTTCCTGCTTTTCGTTGATTTTATTTTTTCTTTTCCTCACTTCTAATTCTCTTAAGAGTGCCTAGGGTTTCTGTTTTTTGTTTGTTTGTTTATTTTTAATTTTTTTCCACAACTGTTCTCACGGAAAGATGGGGAGGCTCAGGCAATGGGAAAGAGACAGATAATTGGCAGTAGTCATCTGTGTCAATGGATTATTAAAGTCAATATTGCTTTCTGCAGAAAAAGCAAAGGCATAAAGGGATAAACATCCTGAGTTGTGGTTTGGTTATATGACATTTGACAAGTTTCTTAAATATTCTGAGTCTTAGTTTCTTTCATTCTTTAGTTGAGGATAATAAGGATCTCATCATCTAAATCACATAATTTTGGTGAGGACACAATGACAGAACACACACACACCATGAGTGATTATGAGGGAAAGGTAAAAGATGAGGGTTTGGCCGTACAGTGTGAGAGGTCCCTAAACTTCACCCACCTCCAATGTGACCATTTGCTTGGCCATGGCTCTCTCCACTGCTTCATACATCTGTGTGTTCTGGATCCCCAAGCCACAAAAGATGACAAAAGCTTCCAGAAACTGTTCGTCATTTCGGTTGAAAGGCTTAACCTTGCCAGTATTCTCCTCCATCTTATTAACAAGTTGGCAAACCCCTATAACAATCCGAGAAATTGAGCAAATGTTATTGTTGATTATCATAGTTTTTGTGGACTTTAACACACACACGCAAAGATTGTCTTACACTTTTCTCTTAGGAATGCTTAGTATGTCGAAATAAGCAAATTAACCCCCACAAATATAAGCTAGAGAAGTAAACAGAATTTATATGAGAACTAGTTTCATGTAGTTCAAAATGTACATTGCTGGCGTTCAAAAAATCCTAGAGTACTATTTTCTTCCAGACTCGGTCACGAATTTTAGATCAGTTGAGTCCCCAAAGACAATTTGTCCTTTGGAAGCTAATTGGATTTTTGTACACTTGCCAAGAGAACGATTTTGATGCACATCAGAATTTTGGGTCAAACAGATCTCCTTTCCTTACTGAGAAACCAGAAGTTAAATACACACACACACACACACACACACACACACGGTTACATACAAAATAGAATGCAGAAAGGAGGCAACTGACATAAGCAGTCTCAAATTTCACATCTACACCTCTGTATCCAACAGAATCAAATTTGCAGAAAACTTTTGATTCTGCAAATAATTATGCAAATAAAAATGACTACTTAGAAATAAAAGTTAAACACATAGTCCATAAAAACGGAAGATTACATCAACATTAGGATAAATCTTTACTGAACTGGTTGTTCTATGAGTTTCTGAGCCTAGTGGTCTCTGTGAGGAGTGACCTCACAGAGGTCACTTTGATGACCCAGCCTACCTCTGTGTAAACAAAGTGTTGTTAAAGTCCTTATCACTTCTGTCTCTGAGTATATAATAACAAACTTCTACCATGTGCCCACTGTGGGATAGGCATTGTGCTAAATACTTTGGTAGACACATGATCTCCAGTCTTCACAATTTATTCTGTGAGGTAGATGTGACTATTCTCATTTTACAGATGAGGAAACTGAATCTCAGAAAGTTACATCGTTTGCTCAAAGCCACTTAGCTGGTATGTGTAGGTCTAAAATTCAATCCCCAGCTCAGCCTGCCACAAGGGCCACTCTCAACTGCCATATTACCTGTCAGATCATTGCTATCAGTGCCCTGGTTGCATCTTGCTTGCCCACACCTTTGCTCATGCTTTTCCACAGGTCTGCACTGCTCCCCATTGCCTTCCCTCCCGCCTCACCAGTTGATCCCTATACCTCCTTCACAGTGACCTCCAGGAGGCCTCTAACTTACAGGTGAGGCAGGCATTTTTCTATTCCCTTAACATGACCAGTTGGTGTATCGTGGTAAATTTTATTTCTCTCTCTCTTCCTAGACTGTCAGTATCTTGGGCTTAGAGTTTTATTTATTTTTTTCAGCTCCACTTCAGCTGGCAAAATGCCTAGCATATAGTAGGAACTAAAAAAATGTTTTCCGAATTAATGAAAGAATGTAGAATTGCAGCTCTGACTGTAACTAGTTTCCCATGAAGACTATAATAGTCTATTATCCTTTATTTTTCCTGGAGCACAAAAGGATTTCATAGAGTCTGGAAGACGGTTGCACATTAAGCCCCTTTACCACCATCAATGTTCACTTTCTTTACTTTTCATACTATAAATGATCTGGACTCTCCTTTTTGCTCTTTTTGTTTGTTTATCTACTTTAAACAGTAAAGACATCTACATGCTTATCTATTTGCAATAGTGCTGCAGAAGTTACTTTATCAATTATTCCATAGTCAAGGGAAACTTTAAACAAGATATAATGAATTTGGACACTGCAAGTAAAAGCCATATACTAAATGGCAATCAGCGTTCATTATCTTAAATGTATATATCCTGTGTGTGGCAAAAAACAAGAACAAAAAGCAAAAAACAAACCAAGGGTTATGTCCTTCAACCTTTGTGAATCCCCAAAATATAAATATGGAACTGTTTATACAGGCTTCTGTCTCCTAAATCTTATTTTCTTGAGAGTCACGTTTCATGCCCTTATCCTCACATCACAATGGAATTGCCTTTCAGTTTTACTAAAGATTTCTCCTACTTGATAGCCTTTTTCACAAACAAGATTTTAAAAATTACTTCATAAGAATTACTACACGTATAGCAAGAGAAATACAACACAGAGGGGTTGAGATGTGAATACCAGGCAATCTGCGAGGCTTATGACCTAGCTAAGTATCTCTCCAGTACAGCAGTTCAAATCTATGCCTTGGTCAAAATTCACTGAATGAATATATTAAGAGTCATTAAATTATACCTTTGGAATTACCTGCAAGTCCTTTAAATGGAATGTTATGTGTAGAAATATCAAGGTTCTGCTATAACAAATACAGCTCAGAGCAGAACAACTAAAGTATATCCATGTTATGATCTACCATTATAGATATAGATCTATAGGCACAGAGTTAAGCTCTGGGGAAAACAACAACAACAACAACAGCAACAAAAACGGGTACTGAAGACAAATCGTCCATCTAGGCATATAAATTAATTATCTTTTTGAAAGTGAAATGAGCAGCCATATTTAAATAGCATTCATGATAATCCCGTTGATCTCTTTACACTCTTCGGAAAGTTTAATTCTATCAAGCAAAAATACCCATGTAAAAACAAAAAGTTATAAAGAAAAAGAGGGCTTATAACAAACAGGGTTCCCTGTTTAAGAAAACTAAAAACCTGGGCACATTTACAGATAGAGTGTTCACAACTTCTTCCTTAATGATCTGAAAGATTAAGGAGTACAATAATGAAATTTAAAACTGAAATTTGAGATGCCACATTACTCATAAACCATACAAACTCAGAATAATTTATATTTAAAAATGAAATGTTTAATGCAAAACCAAAAATAAAAGAGAACCATTCAGCAAAAACCCATTAATAAGTGCAATCACAAAATAAAACAACATTCAAAAATGTATTAGGGGGAACCAAGAAGTAGTGAAGTTAGCAAACTATCAGTGTTACCTAATATTATTATAGAGTTCATAAAGTACTCAGAATGTGGTCATCACAGTAGGTCTGAGAGTTGGTTAGCATTGAAGGCACCTCTGGAAATTATGCTGAAGGGACTAGATGGCTTCTAAAATTAAACAGTTATATTTTCTTTTCCATAATTCTTGGGATCGGATGTTGTTACCAACCACAGTCTTCCTCCTGGCTCTTTGGCAGAACAGGGGGTCAATGCTTATACCCTGCTTGCAGTCTTATGTCCTCTCTACCACATAACATGGACTCCAAAATTAGCATCCTGCCTTATTAAAATGTAAAACGAACCTTTATCACCTATCTTGCAAATACTTTTGTTTCTGCACTTTTCATTTGTCAATCATCTTAATTTGGAGAGGCTTTTGCTGTATAAAAGATTTAATTTTTTAAGAAGCCAAAATAATTATCCTTACAATATTCAATTATAGTGCCTTGCTTTTAAAAGAGGCTTCCTCATTTTAATATTATATATAAACCTATATTTTCCCTAGTACTTTTATAGATGTATTACATTTAATCTTATAATCCCACTTAATTTTTCCCCTAACTGCTATTGGAGTCTTATAACATCTGAAGAGTTACCCATTCTTTGATGATCTGAATTGTCACCATATACTAAATTCATATTTGTTTCAACTATTACATACTTTTTCCACATTTTAATATTTTTGAAATAAGTATGCATGTTATGATCAATAGCTTGACATAGTAAATTGAAATCATATTTTACTTTCTTGGAGATACATAAAATGGTATCTTTCATTCAAAAGTATCTTACTTAAAAATAATGAAATACACCCTACTCTGTTACATACAGTAACACAATTATATATGCCAGACTATGGGTCTACATTTAGACTTTCTGTTCTGTTTCATCAATCTTGGCATGTCTTTTAGCACCTATACCATACTTTTAATTATTTTACTTTTATATCATTTTAATTTCTGAATTAAATCTAAATTTAATTTCTGAAAGGGCAATAACCATCAGCTATGATTCTTTTTACACCTCCAGTTGTAAGTCTTACCAATGTTTGTAAATGTTGATCAGGAACAACCTCCCCACCCCCACCTAAGTCTCACAAGGATAATAAAATTGATGCAAATCTAATCTGGGGAGACTTGATATCTCGTAAACTAGATTTTAATCATTTCAGAAATGTATTCACTTCTTAATGATTTTTAAGTCACTCAGAATTTTGTAGCTTTCCTCATATAGATGGCATATATTTCTGGCCAAGTTTATTCTTTGTTACTGTAGTAAATGGTTTTATTTTTTTCCATTGTTTTCTAACAAATTTGTCTTGGCATATATTAAAATTATTTCTCTTTAATAATTTGATAATTAGGCTTCTTATAAAACTCTTACTAGACAGGTACTTTCAGCTAATTCTTTTTGGGTTTTCCATTTAACACTAATATAATTTGTAAGTTATTTTATTTTGCCTCCTTTTTTTCTGTGTCTTATCTTATTTCAACCTTGCCTCCCTTCTAATTGCTTTGGTTAGAATTTCTTTGGGCAATAGTTGTTTTTTTTTTTTTTTTTAAATAACAAATTCTTTCTCAGTTACTCCCATGAACAATTCTAAAATCCTCTTGAGTTAGTATTGGTTATTACCAATTTTTATAGAAATTCTCCATTTCATCAAATGTTAATTCCTATTTGCTACACTGTAATATCAAGTATCTTTTAAAATGTCTTTGGTATCTGTAGTTACCTTCCCTCTCTCATTACTATTTGTGTTTCTCTCTTAATATCCTCATTATCTGTTGGAGGTTCATCTATTATTATTGTGTTTGCCCATTATCTCTTATTTCTTCTCATTTCATAAGTTTATTTTTTCAATTTTTTCTTCTACTTTCTTTCTTCTCATGTATATACTTATTTGGGGAAGGCAACAGAGTGAGAAAGAGAAAGGTGCTGTTTTTCTAATTTCTACGGTTGAATGCTTAGTTAAAATTTTTTCATTATTTCTTAATAATAATAAAATATTTAAAGCTACATAATTTCCTCTGAGTATAGCTTTGACCATGTACCTTCAGTTTTTATGTTATGTTAATAGAACAATTACTTTTCTAAAATGCTGTAATTTAATTATGACTTTTGATTTCTTCTTTGTCATTTAGGAGAATGTGTTTCAGGTTCTGAGTTTTTTCCTTCCAATTTATCTTTTTATTATATATTAACAGTTTTAATGCACTGTGATCTACGAAAGTGGCCAACAATTCTGCTTTTCAGAAACGACTGACTTTATGTTGCATATCACCAATATTTGATTTCTGACATATATTTTAGAATAATTTATATTTTTAAATTCTGAAACATGAAAGTAAAGCTATATATGTCAATTAAATCCACTTAATTTTTTATCAATTCTAATGTTTATTTTTTCCTATAATTTAACACTGACAAGTATATTTCAGGCCCACTGTGATGATCACTTTGTCCATTTCTCCGTGTATTTTTAACAGCTTTAGTTTTTGTATGTCAATGATGCTATTTAGTTTATTAGCATTCACAGCAATTACATTTTCCTCTATGAGTTTAATTTTACTCAATGAAAGGTGATTCTTTACATTATGTTTTACCATAAATTCTACTTTGTTTGATAGAAATATTGTTATCCCTATTCAATTTTTGCCCATGTTGTATAAAATGTGTCTTTACAAATGACGTATACTTCACAGGTTCCAGGAATTCCTTAGTGTTTCTGATCCACTAAAGACTACTTCTCTGTTTTCTAGTGCTACTAAAAAGTTTTCCTTATTTTTGTCTTTCTTCAGTCAATTATTAAATCTGTAATCTTTACATTGTTTTTATTATATAGATCTTCACTTCTGTAATTCTAAACTATATCTT
This sequence comes from Gorilla gorilla gorilla, assembly GCF_029281585.2. NCBI lineage: Eukaryota > Metazoa > Chordata > Mammalia > Primates > Hominidae > Gorilla > Gorilla gorilla. Next base: position 139,655,152 of record NC_073227.2, read on the forward strand.
AATTCTATTTTTTTCTAGTTTTCTTCCACCTATTACTGCCCTTTCACCCTACAGTCTTATTTCCTTGTGCTCATTATAACTAAGCATAATTTACAATTCTCTAACTGGGAAAAAACCTGGATACTTTAAGTAATACAAGCAATGTATACCATGGAAGACAATGTACAATTATAAACAAATGAATAGTGATATTGCCAAGTGATAAAATTTAATATGAAAAGTACAATGAAGTAGTAGTCAAACTTAAGCTAATATAACATTAGAATACTTATTTATGCCTTGGAATTCTACTGCAACACACAGATGAGCAGCTTATCTCTCCATGTATTCACCTATTTAAAGGTCCACCCCTGAGTAATTTATTAAATAAAGCCAAAATAAATTAACAGAGTAAGATAAGATGACGTGGTAGTGACAATCAATGATTCAAAAATTTATTAAGGCCTACTCAAAAAAACTCTGCAGGCATGCAGGTCTCCCAAATTTTATTGATAGAAAGGAACTAAAATAAGGTGCCATTTGGAGCATCAGAATGATGTAGGTGTTTAGCCAGTTCAAACAGGCTAACAGAACGAGTTTGAAAGTGTAAGATACTTAGAAAATTCATTGTGGAAGTAAAAAACAAACATTCTTACAGTGTACATGAGAAGGGATTAAGATAGTAACCAGTTGACAAATACATATTTCTTTCTCATATTTCTCTGTCAAACAATGTGTGGTACAGCACTGTAATTTTTATTTTTATGCTTTTATTTATTAACAAGGAGATGAAAAAGTAAGCTATTTAAAGTGGAGATGTTCTAAGTATCTTTTTTTAAAATAAATTTTCAATGGGAATAGGACTAGTTTCTGCAAAATTTATCCTGAAATTGATATGTAAAAAATAGGCATAAAAATGTCTGGTAAATATAATATTGGAAAAAGGCATTTAGCATAATAAGCAGGGAAAATAATTAGTTAAAATAAATGAACGTTCAATGAGAAATATATTTCCTTAAAAGTACTGGAAGCAAAGTAGTGGAAACACTGTGTATTAGCCAGAGCACTAAGAAAACATTTGATACGAAACAATACCTCAGGGAATAAATGTGATGGGACAGCAGGCCCCATACTGGTCTAATGTCTATAATTCCATCTAAATGTCAGTAATGGAAAAAAATGAGAAGAAGGAAGAAGATTACAAACAACACATGTGTCCGTCTGTCTTTCTGCATGTAACTCTATAGGGATTCTCTATTAGAATTACATAATAGTGGAATCTGGTCTATGACATGTAAGACAAATTATCCACAACCATGACATTTTCCATGCTACAACTGTAGGTACATAAGTATAGTCCAGAAATCAAATTCTTAGTTTTGTCACCCTTGTAAAGCAGCAGGAACACTGGAAATTTTCCCCCTTATATTTGGGATCTACTTGAGAACCTCCCTTCACCCCACACAAAACCCGACTAAAGAAATCATTTCTTTTCCTTTCTTTTTATTTACGAAGAATTTTTCTCTCCAAAATCTACATTTGCCTACTTTTGGCTCTGTCATCAAGTAGGGTGATACAAAATGTATGCCAAGAAAAGTCTGATTGTTTCATTTTTTATTTTTTTCTTACTTGTCTGACACAGTGACAGGATCACAGAATGTGAATTTTGAACAGATCTGAAAAGTTATTAAGTTCAACTCCACAGAGGTGAGTAATGTGCCCATAAGTGTGGTTGAAGATGAGTGGCGCTAACACAATGCTGTGTGTCCGACCCCCAGTCCAGCACTCTTTCCATGTCGTCTAACTCGCTCTCATTTACCTTCACATAAAGTGACAAAGGGGCCTGATGCGTAACTTCCTCCAGCCACTCCCCATCCCCAGTTATTATTCCAAAGAAATGCTGCTGGGGAAAGATGAAGATGTGACTTGATGGGGCAAGCTGCCACTCTGCCTGCCTTCCTTCCTATGATAACTTACTAGTAAATAATGCATTCCTTCTGGAATTTAATTTCACATTTTCAAAGGCCAAAGACAGCTTGTAGTAAATCTTTATACTTACAAAAAAGCATTTTAAACAGCATAACATTTATAATATAGTTTTCCCCTTTACCTCCCTAAGAAATAAAATTTTATAACATTTACTTGGTATCATATTGTAAGGCACCCTTGGCAGTTTTCTTTTATTGCTTATGTTAGAGATCTGATCAGTGACAATCTTTAAAAAAGATCTCACAGATTCATTAGCCTCCACTTTTTTCTCTGAGAACTGTAGAAGAGTTGACTCAACAGCCCAGCAGGGGGTTGGCATGCTGGTTTCTAAGTGGCTTTAATGCACAATTCAACAGGGTCAGGAGCTGACCCTCAACCTTTTAGCTTAGGCACTAGATTAGCATACTGAAGACTGCTGGGGTGGAGTCACAGTAACTAAGTTGACAAGACTGATTTATAAAACCAAAATAGTATCAGTGTTCAAAAAGAAACAGATCTGTCCCAGAAACAGAAGTATAAGCACCTGCAGCTCCAGCCCATTGCCTCAATTCCAGTTCATACAATAAGAAACAACTGTCAGGGCAACCAGTATATTTGAGAGGACATGAATAATGCATTCTCTTTCCATGAGCTAACCTACACTGGAAAAGAAAGTAATCAGTACAAGTTGGATTGGTGGGTCTGGAATCAGAACAAGGGAAATCAGAGTCAGAGAATGTTGAATTGTGCTAAGCTGATGTATTCCTTTCACAATAAGGATGCATTCTAGGCAGAGGGACTGGGAATTGGAAAGATATTACTGGCTATAATCTGATGCATCCATTGCACCTAGTGAAGGCTCACCATATGGTCAGAATACTCGATGCACACTGATACAACTCTCTACATCCATCTCTGTGTTAGGGACAAATGTTACTTTACTCTTGCACAGAACTTGGACAGTCACTTTTAATATCTGTCTTTTCTTTTTCTATTTTCATTACTGATACCTTCTGCCCCTTCTTTCTGACTAAAACTCTCATTCAATAAAATTATAGTCAAATCTTGCAATTGGAAAAGTATTCAGACTTTTAAAGTTATATTTATATATCTAAATGTTGCTCCATTAGGGTTTTAATTCTAAATTTAACCTTTAAAAAGTTATCATATTTTATTTATTTCCAGATTCCTAGGAGAATGTTAACAGTCCAGACCTTTTTCACTACATCAACCATGGATGACTGGCATATAAAATCCTACTTAACCTTTACATAACTGCAATACCAGGAAACAAATATGTCAATAAAAGGAAACATCATTCAATTTTTCTGAGAATGCATTCTTCCATCATTCCTGAAGTAGAGGTTTTTCTATAATCATGTTAAGAACATAAGCTCCTGAGGGCAGGAATTTCTGCTTTGTTCATTGATTTATCCCAACTGCCAAGAACAGTGGAGTGCTCAATAAATATTAAATGAATAAATAAATATAACCTATAACCTAAACTACATTCTTAAAAAAAGTCAACATCCAGGAAATAAGACTCTAAAACAATACACATTATCTACTTAATATCTCTTACACAGTCTACCAAATTTCAATACATCATCAATCATTCTTAAACAAAAAATTCTGCTGAAATAGGATAATAATTATAAAAGTGCACCATAGTTTATAAGATATTTAACAAATGTCTGTTGGTATTTATAAATTATTTTAATTATTCTATCATTCCAAATTTTATCTTTTTTAAAACATTTTATTCTTTACATTTGAAAGAAAGAAGTATAGCTGGGAATACATTTTTAAAAATAAGTTTAGAGTATAGGTTAAAGGAAAGGTTTTACCTATAACTTTATTCTTCTTTCCATTTTTTATAGGTGTACAAAGCAAACTTCTAATGCACTGCTGGTTTACATTTCCTGTATTTTCAGTCTAAACAAAAATAAAAAGAACAAAACAGCTAAAATGGTAAAGAGATTGATTTGTCCATTAGATGCCATATAAACTATATGACACATTTGAAAGCACTATATATTCAACTTTTATATTAGAGAACATTGGAAAGCAGAAAATGTATAAATTATAATGAAGTTCACATAAATGCAATATAAAGCAATGTCTACTTTGTTAAAAATATTGGAATTTTTTTCACTTTAAACTTTCCAAGCAGCTTAATAATAAGTAAAATATAAAAATAAGTTAAAAAAAATAAGTAAAAGTACAGTATCTACTATACTAGTGTAGTAAATGCCCCAAATAATTTAACGAGAGGGGCAGAATCTAAACGCCACCTAAAATGCACCGTGTTACAAACCTGTCCTTTAATAATACCACTGTTGCTATTGCTATATTGCTAAAGTTCTAACAATGTCTCCAAATAACACCCAAATAACAAAATCATCCAAATAACGAAATCAAGGCAGCTGCCTCACAGTGCAATGCTTTCCTGAAAAGGTGAGAGAAAATACTATAATTCAAATTTTTCAGTGTCTGAGAACTAGATATTTGTAGCTTTGAGGTCAAGAAAAACAGACATCCATTTTCCCAGAGCTACTCACTATGACAGATTACCAATTGCATCAGTTCAAGCCACACAGAAACTAATTTTTGCAAATAAGGCAAAAACTCTAGCAATATTATCTAAGGAATGTCATTGACATTATGTAGGCAATAGCTAAATTACTTCAAAAATAGTACGGTAACTTATTAATAGACAGTTAAAAAGGTGAAAAAAGTACAAAGAAAAATGTCCAACTACAGCTCTCAATAGATGTTATGATCTATTTTATTCTCCTTCCTCAGATGAGGGAAAGCACAGATCATTCCTAAACAGTCAATTCTAGAGCCAGTCCTTCAGTTCAAGAATAACTGTAAGTACAGATGTGATGGGAAAACAGCCTTCTAGCTTCAAGTCTAAAATTGGGTTACTTACTGTCCAGGGAAATCTTTTATCCTTACTGACATCTGGGATATTAAGTGGTTCCATAGTATTTTTGACATACTGAGCATACATGTAATTGATTTTGTTTGCATCATGTTCCCTGTGAAAATAACAGATATGAGTTCCCTCTGTGCAGTTAAAAAAAAGCATGGGCAAACAGTTAAATAAATGATTAAGGGAGAAAAATACCAGCCTTACATTATAAGGCATATATACTTATTTGGAAAATGTAGCTTTAAATGTGTTTGATGATTTACAACTTTGTCAGTTACCATAATTTAAATGTTTTGAAAAAACAAAATCCCACAAATTTCCAACAAGTTTTATAAGTGTGAATGGCCTTATTCTCATCGCAAATGGGCATGGTGATTTTTGGTGTCATTTAATGTAAACTCATATGTCCCCTCATATCTTATTTTCCCATCAGATTATAGAATGCCTAAGGTCTAGTGCTTGTTTCACTTCCTCATTATTTGGTTTCTCTATCCATCCCAATAAAACAGTATTTTACACATTTCAAGACCAAGGGAAAAATCAAACAGCTTAGAAAAAATTTTTAAAGCTCTTCTCTCTAGTTAAGTCTATTTTCTTTCTCCTTCTGTCTTTTTGTCGTGTCTTCCTTAGCATCTTTCCCTTTGTTCAGTTTCCTCTCTAAACCTTTTTTCTGCTTTGAGATGCCCTAAGATAGTTTTAAAATTAAAAATTTATCTTCCTCAAGAAATTTTTATGAACTTACAATATTTTTACCAGTTATGTTCCAGTCTCTTGCTTAACAGAGTGAACATGAAAGATTAATCTGATGCCAGGGGGTACAGTGTCAGTGCAAGGGATGGAAAACAGAATGGAACATGTTTTTTCATCAGGAAACTCCGTATGTTCCCTTGTGGTGATGATAAATTCAGCAAAGAGGGTCAGGTTATGGAAATTTATTCTATCTATAAGAACATGCTTATTTTAATTGTAATATCACTAAAGAAGTAGGAAAACCTAACAATAGTAGACATTTCAAAATAAAATACAGTTGGCCCTCTGTACCCACAAGTCCACGTCTTTGGATACACCCAACTGCAGTACTGAAAATAAACCAAAGAAAAAAAACAAAAATAAAAAATAACATAAATTTAAACAATAGTACAACATAACAATTATTTAAATAGCATTTACATTGTATTAGGTATTATAAGTAATATAGAGTGGATGTGCATAGGTTATAGGCAAATACTACATCATTTTATACAAGGGACTTTAGTGTCTGCAGATTTTGGTATCCGTAGGGGTTCCTGGAACTAATTTCCCAAGGATACTGAGTGACAACAGCATACATCTCAGGAAAAATGTCCACTTGTTCTAAGTTTCCAAAGTTCCAATGTTTTGCTATCTTCTGTCCTTCCCACCCAACCTGATCCAGCTGCTTCTTGGGACACTGGTTTCATATGGCGTCCTTCAGCGCTAGTGATTCCACGAAGATTCCTGAACTCTGTGGCCTGGTTCCTGGTCAAAATATTTCAGTCTTCCCTTTGTTGTACATTTTACTTTAAGTGTAATTTGGTCAAACCAAGTACTGACCACTTGTCTAGTATTATGTATACATGAAAAAGAATGAAAAGGAAATGACAGAAGAGTGACATAATAGTAAATGAACTTTAAATTGAATATTTCTTGAGACTAGGCTGAGAGTCTGTGAAGGCATGCCAGTTATCATACACATCAGACCTAATACACTCCTGAGGTCCTACTTCATACATATTATTTGAGTGACACTCAAGAAAAGGTTATATAAATGCAGGGTTTAGTTTAATAAAACAATGTTTAAAACTACAAATATTTTATAAATAGCAACAGCCTAGAGAGAAGAAAATAAGAAGCTATAGTGAAAAAAAGAAGAAAAATGAAAAGGTGACCACCAGGAGAATGAAGTATATTGGAGAAGTAAGTATCCTTGTAAAATCTCTTTTAAAATGATAATTATCATATCAATAACTATTCTTCTTCTTCATCATCATTATTTTAATTATCATCATCATTATTTTAAGAGTAGGAGCCAGGAAAAAATCCAAAATGGTTAAGCAATTTGTCAGAGTTCATAAATTCAGACTTACACTAGTTAATATAGAGAAGGAGAAGTAGAAAAACTACTTCTAAATCAACAAATACCTGATACCTTATTTAACTCCTTGAAATTTTTAGGTTTTCCTGATGGTTACTTTAAGTGAAAAATGAGCATTAGATTTATTAAAGTTACATGATACTATGTTTGTTTCTTACTCTATAAGAAATGTTGATAAATTTTTAGTTCCTGAACTCAATAAATAAAGATTGAATACCTTCTCCATCAGAGGCACCCTTAGCAGTATATGGGTGACAAACTTACATAGGTTAGTAACTGTCATAGGAGCTTACAATCTAGTAGAAGACTGAAACAGAATGAATAATGTGTTTAAATTACATGGACTATTTGGGTAGAGTCTAGTGCAGAGACTGCCAGTTGTCCTTCAATAATTCTCCTCCCCTTCTGTTTGTCTGGACATATATGGCCACCCAGAATAAAGACCACATTTCTCAGCCACCCTAGTGGCTTAGTATTGCCATCTGGCTAAGTTCTAGACAACAGGATGTAAGAGTAAATGTCTGTGATGGCTTCTAGTAACCTTCCTAAGAGACAGGTGATACATGCTGTCTGTCCCTTCTTTCCCAGTCCCCCATCCTACTGTTTAAAATGTGGATATAATGACTGGAGCTGCATCCTTGACCCTGAAGGAAAGGGCCATATCCTAGGGATGTAAGGTAGAAAGTCCAAAGGTGTCTTGGTCCCCAAGGCCTTTGTGGAGCACAGCTACAGCACCAAGCCTGAGCTGGCTACCTCTGGGCTTTTACAGGAGAGAGTAATAATACTGTGTTCTTGTTTAAGCTATTTTTATTTTGGGTTTTCATGATCCACAGTTAAGCCTAATCCTAAGTGATACGGTGTAACAATGCAAGCACCACACGTGTGGAGAAGATGGACAGGTAGCACCTAAATGGAGTGGAATAGGGAAGAGGTAGCATTAGAGAAATGAATTCACAGTTGGTTCAGAATTTTTAAAGGAGAGACATCAGGAATGAAAGGTAGAGTATTCCAGGCAGGAAAAAACAAAACAAAACGAAACAGTATAAAACACACTGCTGACATGGAAGAGTTCTATGTGTAATTGGGAAACACTAAATAGTTACAGATTGTCAAGAATAAAATGATGATTTCAGGCTGAAAATGTTAGGCTAGGACAGATAGTGAAAGATTTTGAAAGTGTAATACAAGGAATATGGATCTCATTCTTTTACTGATGGGAATATTATAGTGGCCTTTAGAATGTGCCTCAGAGCTCCAATTGTAGAAAGAGTAGCTGACCAATGTCTCAAGTTGCTGTGCTCTGGAAGCCATCAACAAGTTTGCACTGAGGTCACCTCTACCAGGGCTGATCCCAGAGAAAAAGACTGAGCACACTAGGGACACTAAAGTAGGCCTAATCCTGAGAGGCCCAGTATTATTCTCACAGTAAATTTCAGCTAGAGGACTTCCCAGCAGCCTTGCCAAACCTTCCTTAGAACTGTTCAGCTGTCTAGGATACTTCTGTACAACTTTCCTTCCTTCTTCCTCTCCTTAACTCTGGGTCAGACTTTCGTGTTGGTCTGATGGCTTTCCTGGCTCCTTCCCTCTGGTTCTCACAGGGTGTTTTCTCTAATAAATTTCTGCACATTTAATCTAATCTTGGCATCTGTTTCTTGGAAGACCTGGACTAACTCACACATCTAAGGCTTTTTGTACAATGTGTATCAATGAACTGTATATGAGTGCATTGTTGGGATGAGAGAATTAGGTACGTGGAGCTTGAAAAGATAAATTTCTGTGCTTTAGAATTAAATGGGAGTCACTGCAGGTAATGTAAACCAAAGACAAATAAAAAAAAAAATCAAAGAGACACGGAAATAATAGCTAACACTTACTGAATGCCAGAAATTTTCTGAAGCATTTTATATACATTATCTTATTTGATTCTTAGTACAATCCTACTACCACTACAGATGAAGAAACTGAGGCTTTGAGAGATTAAATAATTTACATGAAGTCTCACAGCTAGTAAGCCCAGTATGTGGTGCAACTTAAATACTTACATTTAAATACAATCAGTCTGACTTCTACATTCTTCTACACTGTATCCACAATTTTTTAAAGTAGTCGTCTTTACTTATTTAATTACACTTATATTTTCTAATGATAATCAATAACAAGTATAAACTAATATGTATATTCCAAGAAAGTGACCTAAAAGGATTAATTCTATGTATTTGTCATTTTATGACACAAATGTGCATCTGTGAATGAACATAAAGTTAATTAGTATGGAATTATAGCACTAAAATATCTACTTCTTAAAGAGCTAACATAAACTGCACAACATTATACTCATTTTTTTCCTTCTAATTGGGTGGCTCTTGAATTGAAGCACAAAAAACTCTAAAACTTCCCACCATGTGGAAATGAGCCTCCCTTTGGAAATTCCTGGGCAACTCAACTCCCAAGAGCTTACTATGCTTTATCCCTTTTATGATATGCTTCTAATAATTATGTGTAATGTTCACCCTGAATATGTTGTTTTACATTTAGCATTTCAAAACCATCTTCAGTATTTTAATTTATGAGGTCATTAGTGGATTGGTTGGAAAAATCTCGAATGAGCTATACTTTTTAATTGATAAATAACTTCCTGAAAAGAATGATTTGCTTACTGCTAACATCAAATTGCCTAGTACTTCATCAAATTGAGAGATGGCAAAGTTTGGATTGGCAAAGTTTTTAATAATGAGAATTGGAGTCCTAAATCCTACCAATAATCAGTTTTAGGAACAAAATAAAGAATTTGCTGGTGAAAAATAAGTATCAATATTAGTTTTGCCCTTTTTCAAAATGTTAACATTACTAAACACCATTTTAAATTCAGTTACTGCAAATTTAGGCCTGTTACCTAATTTTTATTAAAATAAAAAAAATCTCAGAGGCCTTTTACTGTATCACTATAATAAAAGCTAACTTTAAATGTTTAGTTAACATAAGCTATTACTGTTGAAATGATTTTCATTATTGTAAAGTCAATTAATAAATCAGTTAATATAATCCATGTAAATTAGTCTCTTTTAAGGTAATCACACTGACCTATTTATCCTTTATAAAAAATATCTTTATACTAAGACTGTCTTGGAATCATTAAATCAATAAGTGGAAAGATCCTTTCCATTTTGCCTACAGAGAGGGAATGTGGTATTTAGAAACAAATATATATATAGCAAGACATTTTTGTGTTTTTTTAAATGCATATTTACCAGTAGAGGTCACTATCACACCAATTCACTGGATTTGTCCAGCTACTGCTAAAAGAAATATAGAGGGCCTGGCTGAATTTATAAGAAAAAAATCAAAAGCCAATACCTAAAATATAATACACAGGGATATGCTGCTGCACAAATATTAAAAGATAATGTAGATAATTCATCATTTTGGACTTTTAATATGATTATCATACTGATGTTCCTATTGTCCCATGGAGATAAAGGTAAATATATAAACAGAGATGTCTATATTTCTATTTATATATAGGAACTCATTATTTATGCAAGCCAAAAAGTAAAATATTCAAATATTTACATGTGTCCTACCTAGAAACTTTCTAAAATCTTCTTTTCAAAAAGGAAAAAAGATATTACAGCATCATAAAATTAAAATAATATATATTAATGTGCACATTTTCAGACATTTCAAAAGGATTCAATACTAACTAAAACAATGTCAAATCTGCTAGAAAATGCAATGGCACAGGAGCTTAGGATAGAATAGGTGTGGAGACGGGATATAATCTTCAATGCATGATCAGCAAAGCCAAGAAGGAAATAAAGGTCAGCAATTCAATTATGACCATGTGAACCCCAAATTCCAGGACATCAGAAAACTCTCTGGTTAGACAATCCATGGTTTATCTCCCTTGACTACTCACTTCATGCCCAAGTCAGCAGTCAAGGCTTAAAGTCAGGTCTACCTTCTGAGTCAAATGAATTCCCCATCTGCCTCCAAGTTACACCCCACCCTTTGCTAATTCCTAAAATCCTTTAATAGGAGAAAAGGCCCTTCCTTGTACCACATTGTCAAAATAATAGTCTAGTAATAAGTTTTGATTTAAATATAAATACTTAATAAAGTAACAACTTTAAGTCACTGTGGTCAATAGTCTCCATCTTGACGGAGGACGACTTAGGACCGTAAATGCGAGAAAAGACAAGAGACAATAAAATAATCTGTAGCTTATATTTCTTAAATCAAACTGGTCATGAAATAACTATTTAGCCAATATTATATCATGTGATAAAGACAAGTAGAGAATACGTGCTTTTACCTTGTTAATGTATCAGATGATTTTTCTAATTCCTCACACTCCATGTGAAACACACTAGAAAAAGAATCCTAAAAACAGACAACACAGACTGAGAAATAAGTTTGACAAGGTAATGAAAACTATCTAGATACAGACATACATGCTATGGAATTGACAAAAGACCCCAATACTTGTAATATATTTTTACTTATTCTTGGACAAAATAGACCCAAGTACTCATTTTATGACATCCTCAAAACTGCTTCCCATTTAATTAAAATAAAAGTTTCGTTCATATAATTTCTGATTTTCTCTTGGAAGAATGATTATATGAGGACTATTTGTTTTTTTCTAGGTGCTGATGGATTTATTAGTTTCAAAATTTTTTACACTTATTGAAAATTCTCAAGTTTTGGCTTTTAACGCTTAAGTACATTGATTGTTGTTAAATCCCAGGTAAAGAATCCCTTCTTAAAAAGATGTTTCACTCAGTAATACTTTATGTGATTATTAAAATAACTGTGAAAATTTTAACAACATAGAGAAATACTTTTGAAATTACATTAAAGGTGTGGTGGTTCATGCCTATAATCCCAACACTGGGAGGCCAAGGTGGGCGGATCACTTGAGGCCAGGAATTTGAGACCAGACTGGCCAACATGGCAAAACCCCTACTCTACTAAAAATACAAAAATTAGCTGGATGTTGTGGGCATGCCTCTGTCATCCCAACTACTGGGAAGGCTGAGGCACAAGAATTTCTTGAACCTGGGAGACCGAGGTTGCAGTGAGCTGCGATGGTGAGATCGTGCCACTGCACTCCAGCCTGAATGATACAGCAATACTCTGTCTCGAAAATAAGAAAGAAAAAAAATTTTTTTTAATCACATTAAAAAGCAGAACAGCACATTATGCCCATGCTCTATTTATACAGAATTGGAAGAAAACAGAAAAAAAAATGATAGTTTAATTTGGGGATGGAAGAAATCTGTACATTTCTTTCCTTCTTACATTTTCACCTTTGCTCATGTTGTTGATGTACTTTTAAACAACAAATAAATGTAATACAAATGAATATAAAGTCACCTAATTCCTTTTCTAAATCCTACAACTTAAGTAGTCAAAAAGTAAGCAAAATATCTTAATAAGCATATTGTTGCGCTATACTTCCAAGTAGCACTGATCCAAATCAGTGTACTACCATAACAGGTGTTAACTGGTAGAAGTATCCATTGAGTGCGAATTAAAGTGATATTTAAGTTGTGTAAAAAAAGGAGTGCTTCACATATAACTTTCAAAAATTAAATGCAAAAAGTGGGTCATAGAGCAAAAATTACAGATTAAGTGACATACTACATTAAGGAATTCTGACCTGAAGTTTAAAATGATGGCATGGCTACTATACTAAAATCACCTCTATATTAAGGATTTTATAACTGATTGAAAAATATGAAATAGTATCTATGAAAATGCTGATTACCTTTTAGCCTACTGAGTTCTCATTTGATATTAATCAGAATTTTGTATTAAACAATGCATTCATCTGACACATATACACATCCCAAATGGTTGAGATGTTGGGTCACACAGTATAGTCCTTATATCTAAATCAACTAAAATTTCTTAATATAAATTAAGTACTGAATACCTTTTATTATTCTACTTTGCCCCAAAACATAACTTCAGATATCATATGTAGATTATAATTGACCTATACAAGTGATAGTGCACGCTCTCTTTCCTATTAATCCACAAATGAACAACCTATTCTTAGGGACTAAAGGAAAAAGAAAACAAACAACTACAGCAAAAAGAAATATTCCAGAAACAGTGGTTCATAGGTTGAGAAGGGAGAGAAAGTGCATAAAGAAAAACTGCCTTAGGCCAGGGGCCCTGATTCTACTGGCAGACTCAAGACAGCTGGCCTGGCTGTAACTAGCACTCTGTGACAACAGTCTATCTTACCCCAGACACCTGAAAATGTTTCTTCACATTACAAAATCAATGGACTGAAATCTACCAGTTAGAACAGTTTAGTGGTTTTCCACTGTTGGTAAAAATATGGGACTTATGGGGACCATTAGTAATACTCCTACTGGGCTATGCCTTTTGGTTTCTATACAATTTCCAGTAAGAAGAAATTTTTATACCCAACCCATCCAGAATGAGGAGTCTGGTCTGCCTGTTCATAGCAACTAGGGCACCAGTATTCCTGACCATGAAAAGTCAGCACACTGTAATGACAATATATTTCTCCATGAAGACAGTGTAGCCATTGGTAGAAGCAGCACACAGACATTCCCATGGTAACTATTTTCAGGAGGTTGGGATGAGGACATGAACAGAGGTAAAAAAAGGCTGATGAAGACACCCTCCACCCTCCACCCCTACCTGTCTTCAACCAGAACAGCTCATACCCTGATTAGTTTTATATACATATTCATACACATTTGGGTTTGAGAGAGGGTTCTAAGACCAAAATGAGGTTTAAAAGTAGTGCTTACAGAAATATGTTTCTGTCTTTCTAAAAATAAAAAAGTCATACTCTGTACTCACGGAGCAATCTTCATCCACTATGAAAATGGTGCATTTCTGCACTTGCATGAAAGAGATAATAGTGGCAGCTATTTTCTTCAAAATTACTTCTAATGATTGCTGTTCTTCAAAAATTAAACTAGCAAGGTCAAGCAGCACCTAGACAAAAAAATTAGGAGCTCATTATTTAGCAATTGTTTGTAATTATTAAAGCACAATTATTTATATGGGTTATAAATTGTTTATATAACCTAGCAGGTTATGATCAAGTCTGCATTCAAATATAAATATGTCTCCACTTATTAACAAAATCCTTTATTGACTGTTAATATAGTTGTTAAGATCACAGCCTCTGAAGCCAGAGTAATCAGTTTTTAATCCTGACTTCCTTTCCTGCTAGCTTTGAGACTGAGGGCAAATTTCTTCAACATGGGGATATTAATGACATTAAAATCATAGGGCTGTTAGGAGGATTAAGATAATATTTATAAAGTATTTTGAACACTATCTGGTACATAAAACGCACTGTTAATGTTGTTCCAAACTTTTCAGATCAACATTTGTCAACATTATCAATATTTTTACAGAGCACAGTAAATATTACCCATCAAAGTAAACAAAGTTTTAAGAATTTCCTTTGTGTTTTTTTCTGGTAGATTTCTCTTTCTTCTGAACCTCATAAGTATTACCAAAAACTTAGTGGAGGTGACGCTATCCTAGCTGAGGTCTGAAAGATGAGCAGGAATCATTCAGGTGAAATAGGCAAGAGAAATATTTCAGGCAAAAATAATAGAATTCAGAGAAAGTAGTATACTGAAAGTTTTGATTAGATTTTATAAGAGCACAGACTATAAAGAGAAGAACTGGGAGATGAGGTTGCAGCGTTAAGCAGAAAAAGAACCTGAAAAGCACTGTATGTCTTTTGAAGCAGTTTAGACTGTGATGCACTGCAGGAAGGAAGTGGTGTGATCCCATCTGTTTTTAAAAATAGGGACTGGATGAAAGGATGGCAAGAATAGAACAGGGAGAACACTGCAGTTAAAGTCAATGGAAGGTCCCATATCTTATTAACACAGATTCTAAACAGAGAAAATAGAGGGTAGAGAAGATGAATTATCAAAGAAATAATGAAAAAAGAATTACACAGAAGTAAACAGTTTGCTTAAACCTCCAAAGAGATGAACCAACATACAGATACCAGCATGATGAATGAAAAAAATACTGTGAAATTAAGTTACAAAAGCAAATATAAATAATCTGAAAAGCTTATAGACACATAGACAAAATAGATACAAATAATAATATAAAAATACAAAATATGTATTATATGCCATGTTATATATTTATATTGTAGATAATAAATATAGCTACAAAAGAGCTAAGAATAAGGACAACATGGATGCTAGTTAGAAGACAAAGCACTACTTCTAAATTCTGAGAAACTGATTTTTCAATTTAGAATTTTATACCCAGCCAAAGTGGCAGGATGCTACAATACATATTTTCATACATGCAAGGACTCAGAAAGTTTACTTTACCAATACCCTTTCTTAAGTAGTTAATTGAGAATGTGCTGCAACAAAATAAGGAAGTGAGAAAGAAGTAGGGGATCCAAAAGATAGTGGAATCTAAGAAAGCAATGAAGAAAAGTTCTATGATGACACTAGTGTAGCAGGCATAGGGCTAAATAGTTTAGCTTGGAAGAAGAAAGGTTGGAGAACCTCAATTTGGACCTCTGCAAACAGAAGCAGAAGGGGAACTCAACAGGATGCCTAATATAATGGAGTTTGGGGAGAGGAGGAAACAAGAACATGAGGCTATACTAGAGCAAAGAGTTCAAGGAAAAAAATTCAGAAACATCAGGAAAAATGAAAAGTTCTATAACAAAGGTAGTATGAACAACATTTACATAATTATAGTGCTTATAAATAGTTTCTTTAGAATTGCAACTTTAGAATTAACCTAGACAAAGCCCAGGAAAAGTTCATCATGGTTGTAGAACAGTATATATTACCAATGTGGGCAATTGTAAAAGAAAAAGTCCAGATGGGAAAAGCAGGGCTAAGGAGTGGTAGTTGGGAAAAAGAGATAAAGAGAACAGGGGATGCTAAGACACCTGTCTTACAAAGTATGAAATCAAGAGTAATATCTACAGTTGACAGAGCAAGAACTAAAACCATTATTTAACAACACAAGTGCAACCCATACAGTGACTTAAAACAGTGACAGAATGATTCCAGTAGGATAAGAGTAATGGCAAGTAACGTGTGGTGTAAGTCAAATAAATTCTCATCTCCCAAGTTAATGAACATTGTCTAACAAGATAAACAACTAAGCATGGAAAATAGGAAATACAAATGACTACTAGAAAAAATAAAGTATTGAGAAACTGAATCTGTACTATCTAAATTTTTAATCATCTGCATACATTACTTGGATAAAAATGTAACAATTTTTAAAAAGTATTTCTATGCAGCTTCTTTAGTAATCAGACTGACCTGATTTCTCTTGTTCTCCAGCAGTGAAGTCTCATAGAGCTGAGCATTATGAAGAACAATACCACAAAATGCCAAATAAGCAGCAAAGTCCTAAAAAACAGATAATAGACAAATAAAAATGGTACATAAAACAGTCTAGTTATATTGCCTGAAATACAGATCCTCAAATATTTACAGTTAGAAAGCCAAAAGAATAGATGTTTGTTCTACATAAAATTAGGATGATATAAACTAAGTCTTAGCTAAAGGTGTTGGAATAGTCTTCTAAGGTATAAATTAGGTATAAATCAATAAGGAGAAAAAGGAGAGGAACTAAGATAAAGACTTTATCTCTTTATACCACTTGAAGTTACAATTTATTCCATGCAAAATTTGGTTTAGCCTCTCCATGATATTAAGACTTGGATCTATGCTGAAATTATTATATAAATAGCTTGTAACTCATTACTGCAGCAGACAACAGCTTACATACTTGTTAAAAGAATATTCACAATAAAAGCATAAAGTTAAATATTATATAAAGTTGCAAACATTAAATATGTCATTTTTAACATGGATCTATCATCCTCATTAAACTATACTAGGGTAATGTGTTTCTAATTATATTAATTATTGATTGAATATTAATTATTAATTAATATTATTATAATTAATAATAATAATATTATTGATTGAAATAAATATTTAGACAGCATATCTTATCCACAATGTGATAGAGCCTTAAAAATTCAAATCAATTCAAGAGGGAGTTATATTAATGGATTATAGACATAATAATGG
The DNA here is from genome assembly GCF_029281585.2 of Gorilla gorilla gorilla. Taxonomy (NCBI): domain Eukaryota; kingdom Metazoa; phylum Chordata; class Mammalia; order Primates; family Hominidae; genus Gorilla; species Gorilla gorilla. Next base: position 139,672,253 of record NC_073227.2, read on the forward strand.
AATTCAAAGCCAATCCAGGAACCATGTTTTCACACCAAATATTCTCAAGTGCCATGAACAGAACAGGAACCTAGATGTCTATTACTCGATTTAAAAAGTATTTGCTATGTTCTGAAGCAATTATAACAAGGGGAGCAACACAGGTGCCAACCTAGCCTATAGCATAGAGATAAAAATAACTGTCTTGTTTGAACGTCTTCCAAATTCAAAAGCTCCTAGTAATTTTCAGGGGAACAACATAAACAGCAATGGGCTTGGAATAGGAATAATTCAGTAGGCTATGATATACACATAATTACTTATTCAATAGGAGAAATAATGAAACCTACTCATAGAATGAATTTATCGACAGGTTTACGGGCTTTTGTCCTTAAATGGAAAGCATGTCAATGAGGCGTGTGGAAGGTATTCCTTCAGAGTTGAACGAGAAGTATAATAAAATAATGCTGGCTGTTGCTCTCTCTGAAGCTAAATTTACATCATCCAGCCTGAATTCAGGCGTCCCACTGTCTGTGCGCAAGGCTTATAAAACATTCAGAAATTTGCTACACCAGGAGGCAATTCCAATTTTTAGCCAACCAAAAGTGCTGAACTTGGAGCAGTGTTTTTATGGGGTTTTACTCAAGGTTGGATCTCTATAGCAGTGATGAAAGGTAAATGATATAGTTAAAATACCATAAGTCACCCTCTGTGTGGCCCCAACATGCCCAGTGCAGGCTTGGCAGCACAGCAAGGAGGGAGTTTGGGGGTTTCTGCTGACTGAATAACACAAGTACTCAGATGTGAAATCATCGCTTTATTCAGCCTAAGATACACTTGAACATTTCAGATCATTTTTAACTCTAATTTTTTTGTGTGACCAACAATTTCAGCAACAGCTAAACCTAGAGGTGTATATACTATAAAGAGAAAGCATCTTCCTAAATTGGCTCATGTCTGACACAAGTTTTGGTACCTTTTCATCTTTTTCAGTAAATGTCCCACCGTTTCCTGATTTCTTGTTGATGGCCTGGGCTACACCAACAACCTGGTATAAGGAGAGGAAAGTGACAATTTTTTTATTGACTGAAATTACTTGTAAAAATTCACCAAAATGTATTTATAGAAGATATCCTGCATGTGCTTTAAAATAACACTAGTCTACAAAACAAAAGCAAAACCCCTCATCAGCATTTGAGCAAGCTTTACATCATTTACCACATTCTTTCATCCTAATAAGAATTCGAATGTTTTTAATTTATTAGGGCCCAAACTATGTTTGATCCTGTGATTTCACCCTGCATTTTGAATGAAATTATTTTAGCAATCACATTTTAAGTATATATTTTCCATAGTTTTTAAATATAAACAACAAATTTTGATTACAGTTCCAATAAAGTATATAAGAATATGAACATTTTATATGGGTTTTAAATATAATATTCCAAAACGGCTAAATGCTCTTTTACTAAAAATGAAACAGGACCTAGTGGCCAATCATGGAAAGAATGCAGGAGGATCATTAGGGCAAAAATAATTCTTAATGTAGGGATGCAGTCCAACTTCTTTTGAAATTTCTGCCCTTGAAAATTATTTTACCTTCAACAGACTTATTTTTGGGAAAGAGGGTACTGAAAAACCAAAACAGGAATTAACATGATGAGGCTTATTTCAAATAGATCAGAAGGCATTTGGAAGTTACCTTTTAGTTCCACCTTCATTTTGAGTTATTACCTTAGTCCTATAAAGACCTTCAACTTACTCTTCTCTCCTCTTTATTACTTATTAATTCTACTCTTTCCTTTCTTCTGCTATTTAGTATCAGTGGAATAAGCTATTATCCTCTAACTGGCTATACTTCAGAAATATGTATCTTTAGTTCTATGTGGATGGTTCACTTTGTTTTCTCAGCTCATTATAGTATCTTAGCTTTAAGAAAAAGATACAAAATTCTCCTCTAGGATAGCAGAACAAGGAAGGGGAAATACCTTCTTGTCTTATGTAGTTTTCTAGTCTTCTTAACATTTTTCTCTCTCTCTCTCTTTTTTTTTGCCCGTATGGTAAAGGGATATTAATTGTTTTTAAAAGCAGAATTATGCAATTATCCTATACCTTTTCATTTCCCTTAGAGCAACTCTCTCGTATTTTTACATGCTCTTTAGCTCTTGAAAAGAGTGGCAGATTTCTAGATGCTCTAACCTCAGTGACTAAATTTCTAGTAAAATGCCTCTAAGGTCAAAAATGTCTGGATTGTAGTTACGAATGTTCACTGGAACTATAATAAGAGCCACTTGAAGGTCATTGGGGTCTAATATAGAGTAGTGTAATTTGGTTATTTTAAATGCTCAGGTATTCATTCATCCACTCAACAAATAGTGAAGTGCCTATTACGTACCAAAAAGTAATAAAAAACTGGGGAAGTGATTACTCTGAACGAGCTCAGAATCAAGAATGAGTGATACATAAACACAGACTTATAGCGTAGTAGGATGGTGGGATCAGTTTCATGATACAGTGGCCATGGATTGCTAGGAGCACTGAAGGGGCACTTAATGTGGGTAAAAGAGAAGGAGTCTCAGAAATGACACTTAAATTTTTTTTTCTCTAATAAATAGTTTTACAAAGTAAAGACATAAACTTTAAATCTGTGTTTTAAGAAAGATGAGTTTCAAACAGATATAGAAAGTATTATGCAAAGTTTCTGATAAATATGCAGTACAAAAAGTATACATTGATATGCTATCTGTACCTGGAACTGTATGAAGCAATGTACTAAGCAAGAAAATAAAGAGAAAGCTCCTGCTCATTTGAAAATATAAGAAGACAAAAAATCAGCTGCTTATTAAATGATCACTAATCAAACTATATTAACATTTTAGTCCATCATCATATCAACATAAATTTACAGTGAGATGATGATTCCTTTCAGTCTTTTTTTTTTTTTCTTTTTGAGACAGGGTCTTGCTCTGTTGCCCAGGCTGGAGTACAGTGGCACAATCACAGCTCACTGCAGGCTTGATCTTCCAGGCTGAGGCTATTCTCCAACCTCAGCTTCCAAGCAGCTGGGACTACTTGGAAGGCATGTACTACCATGCCTGGTTAAATTTTAAAAATTTTTTTGTAGAGATGAGGTCTCACTATGCCCAGGCTGGTCCCAAACTCCTGCACTCAAGCAATCCTCCTGCTCTGGCCTCCCAAAGTGCTGGGATTACAAACATACAGTAAGATAGAAGAAATAAATTAAATGTTTTATAGTATAGGAGGGTGACTATACTTAACAAAAATGTATTGTATTAGGGGTAATAGACACCAGAAATACCCTCATTTGATCACTATGCATTATATACATGTAACAAAGTTTCACATATACCCTGTAAATTTGTACCAATAAATAAAGAAATATTAAAAAAAAACCAAGTTCTGTCAAGAGACTATTAGACCAGGAAAATATAGTTGGTCCTTTGTATCCAACTGTGATAGAAAATGTTTGACAAAAAAATTTTAAAACCCACAGCAATAAAAATAACATAAAATAAATATAGTAGGACAATTACGTACAGAGCACTCACATTATATTAGGTAGTATAAGTAATCTAGGGGTGTGCTCAGAGCAGGGGGCTGAAGAATGGCTCCTCTGTTTATAACACATGGAACAGGCATCTGAGGTCACTGTGACAAGGGGCACAAAACTTGTGACTCCCTAAGAACAAATGTCCTACAAGTGTAACAAAAAAAGTAATCCAGAGGTGATTTACAGTGTATGAGAGGATGTGCATAGGTTTTATGCAAATATTATGCCATTTTATATAAGGGACTTGGGCATCCACAGACTTTGGTATGAGGGGATGGAGTGGAGTCCTCAAATCAATCCCTCTTTGTATACTAAGAGACAACTGTATATCTAACATGTATATGTGCCTCCATCCCCAGAAGGATGACATTTGAAAAATGACACTGATAAAAACAGACAAAAAATAGAAGAAAAGGCATAGTGTTCATCCAGGGTTGCATACACAATAAAAGACAAATTAACAGTTTAATTCTGACATTAAGGATCCTGAGCAAAACTGGCACCCTCTGCCCTCATGTTCAAATAAATTCAGTCCTTCTTTCTGCTGTCATCCATTGCTTCTTTAAACAAATTAGATCATTGTCTTTAAATCAAGTAACTGTTAACTATAGGCTTTGAAATGTCCATTTTTAATGACAGCTTTTACTCTAAGTATATCTCAGACTCCATGTGAGAGGCAGCACCCCTAAAAGCATTAGCTTCCATATCAGAATGTCCATTCACTTTTGCCTACCTGCTGGCTAACTGTACTCTCAGATACGGGCACTCCATGCTATTTCTGTAAAAGCGCAAAAAAGCCTTTCTGTTTTCTATTTTACTGGCACTATGCACAGCACAAATGGATGTTATGTCCTCACAGGGTCGAGTGTTCTTTTAGGAATGCAAAGGCCAAGACTTGACTCTCACTGGGCGAGCAGTATGGAATGTGACAGCTGGTTGTTTCAGGGCAACTGATCATTGCCACAGTGAGCAATTTCTTCTTCAATAAGCAGCTGCCCCAGACATTTACTGAGGTCATACATCAATCCCAATACATTTCCCCATCCCCAGTTCAGGGGATGCTCAGCATGGAAACTAAAAGCAAAGGAGGAAAGGACAGACTACAAATCATAGCTATCCGTCTCTCTCAGCCTCAGAAGATCTCCACTGCAATGACAGGACTCTAGACAGTCTAATCTGAGCCAAATACAAACTTTACTAAGAAAACTAGAACTTAACAATATATAGAGGAGTTAGGGGAGAATTTTCCCTAGTGCTCTTTTCAAACTTTTCTTTGACTCATTTATTCATTCTGCCATAAATACTTTATTCAACAGCTAACTACTAAGTGCCTTTATGTACCAGTAGTGAACAAAACAGATGAAAATCCCTGTCCTCATGGAGCTGACATTCTAATCAGTGTTAGGCTTGGGAATCCCACCCCCACACCCTCTCCCCACCTGCTTTACAGATGAGAAAACTGAGAGTGAAAGAGTTGACATAACCGATCCAGGCTTTCTGACTTCTCTTCTGAATCCTAAGGAATCATCAAGTTATGGTAATATTCCATGTGGTAGGCAAATAATGGCCCCCAAAGATGTCCTTGTCCTAATCTCTGGAACCTACGAATATGTGACCCTTAAATGACAAACGGGGTTTTTGACATGTGATAAAGTTAAAGATCTGGAGATGGGGAGATTATCCTGAATTATCTAGGTGGGCCCAATGTAATCACAAGGTCCTTGTAAGGAAAAGTGGAATGCAGGAGAGGCGGAGTCAAGGAAACATTTGATGATGCTATTCTGCAGATTTTGAAGACAGAGGAAGGGGCCATGAGCAAAGGGGTACAGGCAGCCTATGGAGGCTAGAAGGGCCAAGAGAACAGGTCTGTTTCTAGAGACTCCACACAGAAACACAGCCCTGTAGATGCCCTGATTTTAGCCCACTGGGAATTATTTTAGACTCTGAAGTCCAAAGCTTCAAATAATACATGTGTGCTATTTTAAGTCACTAAATTTCTGGTAGTTTTTTTACAGCAGCATTAAGAAACCAATACATTCCATTCAATTATGATTCTTATATTCTTGCATTCTTTTTCTTCTTCTCCTCACCTCATTTTATCTCTTCTGTTTCACTATGTAAATCCTCACTGTCTTTGAAGAACTTGACATCTCATTCCTAATCATCTTCCTGCCTTCAGTCCATCTTTGACAATTTAGCCAAATTTATATTCTTGGGGCACTGTTGTGCATACACAGATCATCTCATTTCTCAAGAATTTTAATGGTTTCACCCATCTACAGAATAAAAATTAAAGACTCTACCTAACATTCCACACTCTCAACTTAACTATATCACTTACATGGGTCTTTGGGTTAGAATACTGCAATGTCCTGTGTTCACATAATTCCTTGAAATATCACCTCTCTACTGAGGCCAAATCTCCAAAAAATCTTCCCTTCAGACCTACCCCTCTGAAACTCCATGTGGCAGTTGTATACGCCCTATACGAGGCAGGGTATTCCTTTTTAACCTAATTTTCTTTACTCACATCCTAGCCCTGCAATTAGATTGCTTTCTAAGGACTTGATTTATATTTTATGCTATTATCAACACTTTGCATTGTTTTACATGTACTCAAAAGTTGAATAGTATGTGTTGTTGATGATAATGGGAAAAATGCCAGAAAGAATAAAATTTTTTAGGGTAATGTACTAACTGAACAATGCATATTCAAATAATAATTAATTATGTCTTCCCATTTTTGGCTCTAGCCTTTGCTTAATATTAAGAAACCCATCCATATCTGAGAACTTTGTGTGGCAGTAAAAACTTTATTTTCTTAATAAGCCATTAATTATGGAGTTGAAACTTATAGCCTAAGGTGACACTGGAAGAGAGAAGAAAGAAAAGCTTGAGATTATTTAATTTTTAATTTAAAAAGTATAGAAAATCACAAAGAATGAGATAGTAAACATCCATGCCTTTGCCATCTAAAGCAGTGTTAGTGTGAGACTTGTTAAAACACAGTTTCGTGGGTCTACCCCCCAAATTTCAGATTTTGTAGATCTAGACTGGGGCCTGTATTTCTAAAAGTTCTCAGATGACTACAAATGCTGCTGGTCCAGGGACAAAAGATGCATTGACAACTACTGATACAGAATTACTAAATGTTAATATTTGGTGATGTTTCCTTTATTAATACTATTAAATTAAGATAAAATTAAATTGGACTTCCTCTTTCCAGTCTCATTCTTCTCCCCCCTGTTCCTCCTACCATAGTCAACCTTCTTCATTATACTGTTAAAAATACATAAATCTATACACAAAACATAGTACTTTTATCTTTCAAAAAGGTTTCTTAAATGAAATAATATATAGGAATCATTTTGCAACTTGCAATTATTCAATGTTGTTTTTTAAGATCAATTCATATAAATCTGGTTCATTCATTTTATATACACTATTGTATTCCATATCAAACTGTATTCATTTGATCTCCAAAGAATGGATGTTTGGGTTGTTTGCAACTTTTTGCTACTACAATCTTTAAGAAACATCTTTGATTTTCTTCTTGTGCACATGTGCAGCAACTTCTCTGGCTAAATCTTCAAAAAGATTACAGAAATTTATACCTTTACTAGCAAGGCCTAAGAGTCTCCATTAACCTCACATCCTTATCAGCATCTGGTGTTATCAGACTTTTTCAATGTTTGTCAATCTGATGGGCATAAAATTGCATATCATTGTTGCTTTAATTTGTATTTTCCTGATTACTGGAGAGAATGAACATCTTTTTTATTGTTATTGGCTAAGCTGGTATCCTCTTCTGTATTGCCTATGTGTACATTAGCCAATTTTGACCATTTTAGTTATGGTTTTGGGGTGGGCTCTTCTTAATGAATTTTAGAATCAAAGTTAGATATTTCTTTAAGTGACTGGTAAAATTGATTTTATCCTTCTGTATATACAGGCACCTTTATACCTATGATTTATCTCAAGAGAATGTTTACAGATATTCCATGGTTGGGGGATGGGACAAGGATAAACAGAGGAGAATGATGCTTTTAGTTTACTCTCACAGCCTTCGTGGCTACGAATGGGCAGCCAAGTAGGTTGGAGAGAAGCTTCTAAGGAATTGCAAGATACAAGAAAGCAGTGCCCTGAAGATAACTGGCATCAGAAATAACATGATCAATGCCATTGTTTCTAATACAGTTAAGAAATCTCCTCCTCGCTAAAACCAGAAAAATTCAAATGTTAAAAAGCTTGCCATTAAAAAAAGGAGAAGGGAGGGCTTGCCATGTAACAGGCACTTTGTAACTGTTCATTCATTTAATCCTTGACATAATTCTTTAATTTTCATTCCCATTTTATCACAGAGCAATCTGATGTTCAGAAAACTTACATAACTAGTTCAAGAATATGCAGACCCAGACACTCTCCAGACTTGATCCCAAGAGCTACAATTCTTTCTACTACTCCCCACAGGAAAAAGTGAAATCAGCCCTAGTATAAAATATAGGCTTTTTTTTTTTTTTTTTTTTTGAGACAGAGTCTCACTCTGTCGCCCAGGCTGGAGTGTAATGATGCACTCTCGGCTCACTGCAACCTCTGGCTCCTGGGTTCAAGCAATTCTCCTGCCTCAGCCTCCTGAGTAGCTGGGATTACATGTGCCCGCCACCACGCCCCGGCTAATTTTTGTATTTTTAGTAGAGACGGGGTTTCACCATGTTGGTTAGGCTAGTCTCAAACTCCTGACCTTGCGATCTGCCCGCCTCGGCCTCCCAAAGTGCTGGGATTACAGGTGTGGGCCACCACGCGTGGCCAAAATATAGGCTCTTATGGGCTCCTCTTTTATACTCAAGGAATCATGGAGACCAAGATCCAGTACATACTAACGCTTAGTCTTTAGATCTCATAAGGATGCTTATCTTCTTAATGCACATTTTCATCAAAGGGAATGGAACAATTTCAAAATTATAACTCTAAGAAACAAAGACAATCCAAAGCGGCTGCTAAAAGCTGGTTTCTTGGACTTAGATTATAAGTCTCGTAACAAGTTTTCACAGCCAAGAACCACTTATGCAACATTAAAAAAAAATCCTATGTATCAAGGAAAAGTGAATAATAATGCAGTATCAAAAATAAGTAGATTCTTTAAGAAAAAGCAAAACTAATTTGTGGTTATAGATATCAGAACAGTGTTGCCCATGGGTGGTGAGGACTGATTAGGGAATTAGTTATACAGATATATGTACATTTTTCAAAACTCATCAAATTGTTCATTAAGATCTGACGAATGGCTAACTAGAATAACCAATGCAGAGAAGTCCTTAAAGGACCCGATGGAGCTGAAAACCAAGGCACGAGAACTATGTGATGAATGCACAAGCCTCAGTAGCCGATTCAATCCACTGGAAGAAAGGGTATCAGTGATGGAAGATCAAATGAATGAAATGAAGTGAGAAGAGACGTTTAGAGAAAAAAGAATAAAAAGAAACGAACAAAGCCTCCAAGAAATATGGGACTGTGTGAAAAGACCAAATCTATGTCTGACTGGTGTACCTGAAAGTGACAGGGAGAATAGAACCAAGTTGGAAAACACTCTGCAGGATATTATCCAGGAGAACTTCCCCAATCTAGCAAGGCAGGCCGATGTTCAGATTCACGAAATACAGAGAACGCCACAAAGATACTCCTCGAGAAGAGCAACTCCAAGACACATAATTGTCAGATTCACCAAAGTTAAAATGAAGGAAAAAATGTTAAGGACAGACAGAGAGAAAGGTTGGGTTACCCACAAAGGGAAGCCCATCAGACTAACAGCTGATCTCTCAGCAGAAACTCTACAAGCCAGAAGAGAGTGGGGGCCAATATTCAACATTCTTAAAGAAAAGAATTTTCAACCCAGAATTTCATATCCAGCCAAACTAAGCTTCATAAGTGAAGGAGAAATAAAATCCTTTACAGACAAGCAAATGCTGAGAGATTTTGTCACCACCAGGCCTGCCCTACAAGACCTCCTGAAGAAAGCACTAAACATGGAAAGGAACAACTGGTATCAGCCACTGCAAAAACATGCCAAACTGTAAAGACCGTCGAGGCTAGGAAGAAACTGCATCAACTAAAGAGTAAAATAACCAGCTAACATTATAATGACAGTATCAAATTCACACATAACAATATTAGCCTTAAATATAAATGGGCTAAATGCTCCAATTAAAAGACACAGACTGGCAAATTGGATAAAGAGTCAAGACCCATCAGTGTGCTGTATTCAGGAAACCCATCTCAAGTGCAGAGACATACATAGGCTCAAAATAAAGGGATGCAGGAAAATCTACCAAGCAAATGGAAAACAAAAAAAGGCAGGGGTTGCAATCGTAGTCTCTGATAAAACAGATTTTAAACCAACAAAGATCAAAAGAGACAAAGAAGGCCATTACATAATGGTAAAGGGATCAATTCAACAAGAAGAGCTAACTATCCTAAATATATGTACCCAATACAGGAGCACCCAGATTCATAAAGCAAGTCCTTAGAGACCTACAAAGAGACTTAGACTCCCACACATTAATAATGGGAGACTTTAACACCCTACTGTCAACATTAGACAGATGAACAAGACAGAAAGTTAACAAGGATATCCAGGACTTGAACTCAGCTCTGTACCAGGTGGACCTAATAGACATCTACAGAACTCTCCACCCCAAATCAACAGAATATACACTCTTCTGAGCACCACAGCACACTTATTCCAAAATTGACCACATAGTTGGAAGTAAAGTGCTCCTCAGCAAATGTAAAAGAACAGAAATTATAACAAACTGTCTCTCAGAACACAGTGCAATCAAACTAGAACTCAGGATTAAGAAACTCACTCAAAACCGCTCAACTACATGGAAACTGAACAATCGGCTCCTGAATGACTACTGAGTACATAACGAAATGAAGGCAGAAATAAAGATGTTCTTTGAAACCAATGAGAACAAAGACACAACATACCAGAATCTCTGGGACACATTCAAAGCAGTGTGTAGAGGGAAATTTATAGCACTAAATGCCCACAAGAGGAAGCAGGAAAGATCTCAAATTGACACCCTAACACCACAGTTAAAAGAACAAGAGAAGCAAGAGCAAACACATTCAAAAGCTAGCAGAAGGCAAGAAATAACTAAAATCAGAGCAGAACTGAAGGAAACAGAGACACAAAAAACCCGTCAAAAAATCAATGAATCCAGGAGCTGGTTTTTTGAAAAGATCAACAAAATTGATAGACTGCTAGCAAGACTAATAAAGAAGAAAAGAGAGAAGAATCAAATAGATGCAATAAAAAATGATAAAGGGGAAATCACCACTGATCCCAGAGAAATACAAACTACCATCACAGAATACTATAAACACCTCTACGCAAATAAACTAGAAAATCTAGAAGAAATGGATAAATTCCTCGAAACATACCCCCTCCCAAGACTAAACCAGGAAGAAGTTGAATCTCTGAATAGACCAATAATAGGCTCTGAAATTGAGCAATAATTAATAGCTTACCAACCAAAAAAAGTCCAGGACCAGATGGATTCACAGCCAAATTCTACCAGAGGTACAAGGAGGAGCTGGTACCATTCCTTCTGAAACCATTCCAAACAACAGAAAAAGAGGGAATCCTCCCTAACTCATTTTATGAGGCCAGCATCATCCTGATACCAAAGCCTGGCAGAGACACCACAAAAAAAGAGAATTTTACACCAATATCCTTGATGAACATTGATGCAAAAATCCTCAATAAAATATTGGCAAACCAAATCCAGCAGCACATCAAAAAGCTTATCCACCATGATCAAGTGGGCTTCATCCCTGGGATGCAAGGCTGGTTCAACATATGCAAATCAATAAACATAATCCAGCATATAAACAGAACCAATGACAAAAACCATATGATTATCTCAATAGATGCAGAAAACGCCTTTGACAAAATTCAACAACCCTTCATGCTAAAAACTCTCAATAAATTAGGTATTGATGGGACGTATCTCAAAATAATAAGAGCTATCTATGACAAACCCACAGCCAATATCCTACTGAATGGGCAAAAACTGAAAGCATTCCCTTTGAAAACTGGCACAAGACAGGGATGCCCTCTCTCACCACTCCTATTCAACACAGTGTTGGAAGTTCTGGCCAGGGCAATCAGGCAGGAGAAGGAAATAAAGGGTATTCAGTTAGGAAAAGAGGAAGTCAAATTGTCCCTGTTTGCAGATGGCATGATTATATATCTAGAAAACCCCATCGTCTCAGCCAAAAATCTCCTTAAGCTGATAGGCAACTTCAGCAGAGTCTCAGGACACAAAATCGATGGGCAAAAATCACAAGCATTCTCATACACCAACAACAGACAAACAGAGAGCCAAATCATGAGTGAACTCCCATTCACAATTGCTTCAAAGAGAATAAAATACCTAGGAATCCAATTTACAAGGGATGTGAAGGACCTCATCAAGGAGAACTACAAACCACTGCTCAATGAAATAAAAGAGGACACAAACAAATGGAAGAACATTCCATGCTCATGGCTAGGAAGAATCAGTATCATGAAAATGGCCATACTGCCCAAGGTAATTTATAGATTCAATGCCATCCCCATCAAGCTACCAATGACTTTCTTCACAGAATTGGAAAAAACTACTTTAGAGTTCATATGGAACCAAAAAAGAGCCTGCATTGCGAAGTCAATCCTAAGCCAAAAGAACAAAGCTGGAGGCATCACACTACCTGACTTCAAACTATACTACAAGGCTACAGTAACCAAAACAGCATGGTACTGGTACCAAAATAGAGATATAGATCAATGGAACAGAACAGAGCCCTCAGAAATAATGCTGCATATCTACAACCATCTGATCTTTGACAAACCTGACAAAAACAAGCAATGGGGAAATGATCCCCTATTTAATAAATGGTGCTGGGAAAACTGGCTAGCCATATGTAGAAAGCTGAAACTGGATCCCTTCCTTACACCTTATACAAAAATTAATTCAAGATAGATTAAAGACTTACATGTTAGACCTAAAACCATAAAAACCCTAGAAGAAAACCTAGGCATTACCATTCAGGACATAGGCATGGGCAAGGACTTCATGTCTAAAACACCAAAAGCAATGACAACAAAAGCCAAAATTGACAAATGGGATCTAATTAAACTAAAGAGCTTCTGCACAGCAAAAGAAACTACCATCAGAGTGAACAGGCAACCTACAAAATGGGAGACAATTTTTGCAATCTACTCATCTGACAAAGGGCTAATATCCAGAATCTACAAAGAACTCAAACAAATTTACAAGAAAAAAACAAACAACCCCATCAAAAAGTGGGTGAAGGATATGAACAGACACTTCTCAAAAGAAGACATTTATGCAGCCAAAAGACACATGAAAAAATGCTCATCATCACTGGCCATCAGAGAAATGCAAATCAAAAACACAATGAGATACCATCTCACACCAGTTAGAATGGCAATCATTAAAAAGTCAGGAAACAACAGGTGCTGGAGAGGATGTGGAGAAATAGGAACACTTTTACACGGTTAGTGGGACTGTAAACTAGTTCAATCATTGTGGAAGTTGGTGTGGCGATTCCTCAGGAATCTAGAACTAGAAATACCGTTTGACCCAGCAATCCCATTACTGGGTATATACCCAAAGGATTATAAATCATGCTGCTGTAAAGACACATGCACAGATATGTTTATTGCGGCACTATTCACAAAAGCAAAGACTTGGAACCAACCCAAATGTCCAACAATGATAGACTGGATTAAGAAAATGTGGCACATATACACCATGGAATACTATGCAGCCATACAAAATGATGAGTTCATGTTCTTTGTAGGGACATGGATAAAGCTGGAAACCATCATTCTCAGCAAACTATCACGAGGACAAAAAAACCAAACACTGCATGTTCTCACTCATAGGTGGGAATTGAACAATGAGAACACATGGACACAGGAAGGGGAACATCACACTCTGGGGCCTGTTGTGGGGTGGGGGGAGGGGGGAGCGATAGCATTTGGAGATATACCTAATGTTAAATGACGAGTTACTGGGTGCAGCACACCAACATGGCACATGTATACATATGTAACTAACCTGCATGTTGTGCACATGTACCCTAAAACTTAAAGTATAATAAAAAAAAAAGATCTGTGAGTTTCACTGTACGTGAATTTTAAAACATTTTAAAAGCAAATGAATATGTAATTGCTGAAGGTATGTGAAAGTGGAGGCCCATGTGCCAAGTTCCCAGCTGTCTGGGTAATGTTGAAGCAGGCTGAAGTCCTGATCATTTGTTCTGTGCTATTAGGGAGGACGTCGCTCCCCAGACGGGGCCAGGGCAAATCCAGCCTCTGGGGGTCAGTAGCTGTCCTGCCCCAGGAACATCCTGTGGGACTAGAGTCAACCTGAGACTGGGGTTCTTCCCCACGAGGGAATGCTTGGCATAATTATTGATCCTAGTGTTTATCCTCATCCTTTTGAACAATTAAAAAAAAAAATCCTCCTCCTGCCAAATACTAAACTCTCTGCCACACTAGCTTTTAAGTAATGAGGTAAAGCTCTTAAACCTAGAACTAAAGGGACTTTTTGCCTGCTTATTAGATCTTCCTGTCCCTTGAGATACAGAGATTCTGTCCAGAGACAGAACAGCGCATAGCCATTGCGAGCAAAGTCTCCATATAAGCCCTTTAAAAACTGCCAGAGACACAAAGGTTACATAGCAGAAAACAGCCTGCTGTCTTTCCCATGGCAGGGTACATTCAGTATTTACTGTTGTTGTTTAACTTTCCATTCCTCCATTTGTCTGGCTTTGCAACATTCTCATAAGGAGGAAATGGACATTTTCTGACCCCCACGAGGTGAGAGCTCTGCAGTAGGCACTGTCACATTCCTCATCTCACTAGGAATTCAAAACCACCCTGTGTGTTTGCACTTTATGCTGAAACTTTACAAACCAGTCGCCTAAAGCATGGAGAGAAGAAACTTGCTCAAGGAATCACTGCTCCTAAGCCAGCACAAGACCAAGTCACTTTTGCTACAAAGTCAGACCTCTTTCTTTCCCACTCTGCCTCTCTGCTTAAGTGAGAGTAAGCCCAAAATGTCAATAAAAAATTTTGTATATCAACATAGGTTATACAAGTTGTATTTCATATCAGAATAATTCCACCACTGTTTATGTTCACCTTTATACAATACATTGCCAAAAACGACTTCAGAGCCCTGGATCTATTTAATAATGAAGATTTATTTTAAGGGTGGTATCCTGCCTGACGCCAGGTGTTGGCCTGCAAAGCATAGGCTTACCCCGGACGGTGTCGTTGGATTTGGAGTCTGTTAAATCAGGATCAAGCTTGTTCCATCATTGCCTGTACTTATTATGAGTCCATGTCTCTATAGCCTTGTAAAATGTCCTGCCAATGAAGCTTCCTGATAATTACAGTATAGACTGGTGTGCCCATAATGGGCACCTACTACAAACAGAAAAGAAGTAACACAGCAAAAATGGTAAAAAGCAAGTTTTGTGCATCAAAACACTAAATAGGCTGAATAGAATTTAAAAATTAAAGTTGGTATCAAAGGGGTTGAGAGAATGCCTTCTTTACTAGAGCTGGACTAAGTGTTTGGATCACTGCTGTTGCCTCTACTGGTCTAGCTAACCACATATGTAGCCACTGAAAGCTAGATATCCATATAATTTAACATAAGATATTCAAGAAAAACATATGTGTGTGTGCATGTATATATATGTACATACATAATTTCTTTACATTCTAAGTCCTTCATATGGAGAACATAGTTTATTATGTTCTCATAGCCAAAACATAATTTCATCCCGAAATATTTTCCCTCCAAATGGAAGATGTGCCTGAGAAGCTAATCATGTATGAAAGCACAGATGCAGACATCTGTCTCACTAGCGAAACTCCTAGTTGTAGGTGTCACCAGCAAAAAAAGACATGACCTCTTCTCCATAGCTGTGCCAGTTAATATACAATGAAGTATTTGTAGGCATGCCTCAGAGATATTGTGGGTTTGGTTTCAGACAATGGCAAAAAAGCGAGTTACACAGATATTTTGGTTTCCCAGAGGATATAAAAGTTATTTTTAGACTATACTGTAATTTCTTAAGTGTGCAATAGCACTATGTCTAAAAAACAATGTACATACCATAATTAAAAAATACTTTATTGCTGAAAAATGGTAACAATCACCTTAGTCTTTAGCTAGCTATAAACTTTTTGCTGGTGAAGGGTCTTAACTTTGATGTTGATGGCTGCCGAATGATCAGGGTGGTGGCTGCTGAAGGACGGGGCTGTTGTGGAAATTTCTTAGCATAAGACAACAATGAAGTTGCCACCACGGATTGACTCTTCCTTTCATGATAGATTCCTCTGTAGCATGTGATGCTGTCTGATAGCATTTTACCCACAGTAGAACTTCTTTCAAAATTGGAGTCAATCTTTTCAAGGCGTGCCACTGCTTTATCAACTAAGTTTATGTAATATTCTAAATCCTTTGCTGTCTTTCAACAATATTCACAGCATTTACAGCAGGGGTAGAGTCCATCTCAAGAAACCACTTTCTTTGCTCATCTATAAGAAGCAACAGTTCACCTGTCCAAGTTTTATCATGAGATTGCGGCAATTCAGTTACATCTTCTGGCTGTATTTCTAATTCTAATTCCCTTGGTATTTCCACAAGATCTGCAGTTACTTCCAACAGTGATGTCTCAAACCCTTCAAAGTCATCCATGAAGGCTGGAATCAACTTCTTCCAAATTCCTGTTCATGTTGATAATTTGACCTCCTCCCATAAATCACAAATGTTCCTAATGGGATGTAGAATGTTGAGTCCTTTCCAGAGGGTTTTCAATTTACTCTTCCCAGAGCCACCAGAGGAATCCCTATTTATGTCAGCTATGGCCTTACGAAATGAATTTCTTAAATAATAAGACTTGAAAGCAGAAATCAGTCCTTGATCCAATGGGCTGCAGAATGGATGTTGTATCAGCAGGCAGGAAAACGACATTGATTTCCTTGTGCATCTCCATCTGAGCTCCTGGGTGACTAGGTGTACTGTCACAGAGCAGTAATATTTTGAAAGAAATCATTTTCCCTGAGCACTAGGTCTCAATAGTAGGCTTAAAATATTCAGTAAATCATGCTGTAAACAAAGGTGCTGTCATCTAGGCTTTGTTGTTCCATTTGCAGAGGACAGGCTGAGTTGAATTAGCATAATTCTTAAGGGCCCTAGGATTTTTAGAATGGTAAGTGAGCACTGGCTTCTGCTTAAATTCACCAACTGCATTAGCCCATAACAACAGAGTTGGCCTATCCTTTGATGCTTTGAAGCCAGACATTGACTTCTCCTCTCTGGCTATGAAAGTCTGAAATGGCATCTTCTTCTAATAGAAGTCTGTTTAGTCTACATTGACAATCTGTTGTTTAGCATAGCCACCTTCATCAATGATCTTCACTAGATCTCGATAACTTGCTAAAGCTTCTCCATCAGTACTTGCCTCTTCACCTTGCACTTTTGTGTTAAGCAGATGGCTTCTTTCCGTAAACCTCACGAGACAACCTCTGCTAGCTTCTAACTTTTCTTCTGAAGCTTCCTTACCTCTCTCAGCCTTCACAGTATTAAAGAAGTTAGGGTCTCACTCTGGATTGGGCTTTGGCTTAAGAGAATGTTGTGACTGGTTTGATCTATCCAGACCATTCAAACTTTGTATCAGCAATAAGGCTATTTGACTTTCTTAGCACTCATGTATTCATTGGAGTGGCACTTACAGTCTCCTTCAATAACTTTTCCTTTGTGTCCACAACTTGGCTAACTGGCCCAAGAATCCTAGTTTTTGGCCTATCTCGGCTTTCAACATGCCTTCCTCACTAAGCTTATTCATTTCTAGCTTTTGATTTAAAGTGAACACTTGAACACTTAGAGAACACTATAGGGTTATCAACTGGCTTAATTATAATACTGTTGTGTCTCAGGGAATAGGGAGGCTAAAGGAGAAGAAGAGAGACAGGGGAACATGAAGAAGGTGAAAGCTTTGGTGAAGTATGTTCAAGAGAGAATGGAAGGAAATGGAAATGGCAAACATGGCCTGTATAACTCTTTCAAAGAGTTTTGTTCTGGTGATGATCAGAGAAATGAGGTGGTAAAGCAGATGTGTGGTCCAATGAGTGTTCTGCTTTTGTTTTCAAAAGCAGATGGGAGAAATAGCAGCATGTTTGTATGCTGATGAGCAGATTTGATAGCAGGGAAAACTTTAATGATTCTGGACATAGAGGAGAGAACTGCTGAGCTAATTTCTTTGACTAGGCAAACTGAGATGAGATCTGGTGCACAAATGGGAGGCTGGCCCTTGCTGGTTCAGACAGTTCATCCCAAGAAGTAAAAGGGTAACCAGAGTATATGGTCTCAGATGCTGGAGCAGGAGAAAGAAGTAGGGGAAGTTCTCTTGTGGAAATATTCTTCTGATTGTGTTGGCTTTCACTGAAACAGTAAGCAAGGCCATCATCTGAAAGCGGGGATGGGGAGGCAATGTAGAGATTTCAGGGGAGAAGAGAAAGGATTAGACTGTAAAACAATATATGCAAAAGAAAAGAGCTAACTGTTTTGTTCCCCACAAACCAATGACTTATTTTAGGAAATATGACAACTCTCCCCCTTTATAACCTACCTACAAAGCTAGAAAGTATTTCAGATTCTTCCCTCTCCCTCATTCCTCCATCAAATCAATCACTAAACCTACTAAACAGAAGTGTAACAAATCCACAAAAACCTCTTTAGCAGCTTTCCTGCCTCTAAACAAAGTACTCTCTCTGCTTATGAACAAATATGGAAGTTAATTATCAAAATATATCAAGTGTCAAATTATGTGGCTCTGGGTTAGAAGTGAAGAAAATGGTTCAAACTTACTGCTGTAGCCACCCAGATTTTTAAACAATAGCAAATATTTCCTGGTATTAAAAAAAATTCAGTACCTCCTTTGCATGACATTAGAAGGCTCTGCTTGATCTTGCCTCTGTCTACCTGTCTGACCTCATTTCCAGGCACTTCCCTCCTTCTAGTGGATGCTCAAACAGTGTAGCAAAGTAATAGACATATTCCCTCTGCTCTCAGTCTGTCAACAGAGGCAGAAAATGATGGTGCAGAAAGATATAATAGAGACAGACCAATGAGCACTCCCTGTGAATATTAAGTAGTGAGTACTTATATTACATGCAAACAGAGATCTTATGTAGAACTGTTAGTATTTGTGGCATAACATTTTAAAAGTCTTGGCCGGGTGCGGTGGCTCACGCCTGTAGTCCCAGCAATTTGGGAGGCCAAGGTGGGCGGATCACAAGGTCAGGAGTTTGAGACCTGCCTGGCCAACATAGTGAAACCCCATCTCTACTAAAAATACAAAAAATTAGCCAGGTGTGGTGGCGGGCACCTGTAATTCCAGCTACTTGGGAGGCTGAGGCAGGAGAATCGCTTGAACCCAGGAGGTGGGGGTTGCAGTGAGCTGAGATCATGCCACTGCACTCCAGCCTGGGTGACAAGAGTGAAACTCTGTCTCAAAAAAAAAAAAAAAAAGTCTTTTAATACCTCAATAATTTGCCACCATACAAAGAGGCAAACATCTTCCTCTCTTTTCCTTAGTGTTTCCTTTTTCATGCTCTACTTCCTCTTTTCCCTCTGATTTAAGACAACCTTGAACACCAATTTTTGTATAAACCTTTGTGTAAACCCAGTCTATATCGCCTCTCCTCTGGTAGTTCATAACATTTTTTAGTACATGAAAGGTGAGAACTCAAAATGATTTTAAGAGATCATTTTAATTAATGAGCAGAGTTCCTCTTTTATCCTCTGGCTAGTTTTAAGGAAAGAGAAAAATAAATATGGATATATATGTTCTATATAATAAATAATGAAAGTACATTAGTACTATGTCTGGTAGGTTAAAGTGTCTCCACAAATTCTCTGATACTACTCTTTTCAAGAGCTGGAGCCTAATTCCCTTCCTCTTGAGTCGGGTGTAGAACTTAAAGCCTCACTGCTAAAGAACAGAACGCCGGGAAAGTCGTAGTGATGGACAACTTTGGAGACGAGGTCATATAGAGCACTACTGCTTCCTCCTTGCTCATTTTTTCTCAAATTGCTCACTCTGGAGAAGTCAGCTGCCATGATGTAAGGACACTGAGCAACTTATGAAGAGCCCACATGGTGAGGAATGAAGCATTTCTCCCAAGAACCTCTTGAAAATGGATGATCAAGCATAAGTCATGCAGCCCCTGCCCACATCCTGACCACGTGAGATACCTGAGCCAGAAGGAACCAAGCTTGCTAAGCCACTCCAGAATTCCTGAACCACAAAAACTATGAGATAATAAATGTTTGTTCAGAATCACTTAGTGTAATTTGTTATGCTGCAAGAGATAACCAATACGGCATAGTACTCATGATTATCAAATAATTTGTAATAATCAAATAGATCTAGAATTCTAAATCCAGGTCATTTTCACTCCATTTCATTACTATAAACTGATGCAAAAAAATTTAAAAATTTTTGTAAGATCCTCATCTCTTGCTCTTTGATTTACATTCAGCCTGGACTTTTGATTTACATTCAGCCTGGACTATTAACTTCCATTCTATGATCAAAAGCAAGTGGAGATTTAGCATAGACTATTAATTTCCATTCTATGGTAGAAGAGAAGCAAATGGAGATTTTTAGATAAGCATTTAACAACAAGGAATACAGGGTATTTAACAGTTGATAAAGCACTTTACCTATGGAATCTTAGACATTAATGGATGAGTATAGATGTTTGTACATATCTATTGAGAGCAGCAATTTCATTAACAATCACCTTAACTCTTCAGGAATGCATGAAAACACGAAAATTATTTTATAGTCAAAATCCACCCCAGGGTGCAATTATATGATGTCGGGTTAGATATTATACAAAGAAATGTTTTATACTTCTCTGGTTCCAGACCCCTAATACCCATTATTCAGGGACTATGTAAAACTTCTCAAAATTAAATTTATAAATCATCTATTAAATTAAAAATGTAATGCATTCCAAAAAGTGCTGGAATGGTTATCTTGAAATTATCAATGAAGATAAGCTTCCTATTGAATAAAATATAGCACTCAGTGTGAACCAAATTTTCTGATCATTAAAAATAGGATACCATTTGGGTACACAAAGCCTACCACATTAATTTAATCTTCAGTTTCAAGTTTTTATTCACTCTTTCTTTTTCTTCTTGATCAGTAATGTAGACTTGGGGATTTCACATATTAGCACTATGTTTTTCATCTGCTGCTCTTAAGAAACATTCTTCTTTTAGGAAAGCAGTTAACATCTTCATAATATATACTTTGTTATTTAAAGGGCAGTGTGCAGAAGGAAAAGGAAAGGATCGTCACTACCACAACCTCAAGTCCAGAACAAACAGAAACTTTGCACAGCACTTTTGTTTCTAAAACAAAACTACAAGAATACTGTGGGGAATAAATGCAGTGAACAATTTGTAACTTTTCCTTTTTTTTTTTTCAGGCTGGCATGCAGTGGCGAGATCTCGGCTCACTGCAACCTCCACCTCCCTGGTTCAAGCAATTCCCCTGCCTCAGCCTCCTGATTAGCTGGGATTACAGGTGCGTGCCACCACACCCGGCTAATTTTTTTGTATTTTTAGTAGAGACGGGGTTTCACCATGTCGGCCAGACTGGTCTCAAACTCCTGACCTCAGGCAGCCCGCCCGCCTCAACTTCCCCAAGTGCTGGGATTACAGGTGTGAGCCACCATGCCTGGCCAATTTGTAAGTTTTCAAAAACATGTAACTAGCCAATTCTTTAAAATAGATCTAGATCAACTGGTAGTCTGCTATTAAACTCTGCTTATTTTTGCAGTTATATTTTCATCCATTTTGACTTAAAATTGAAGGATTATGAATAAAACTGTAACATTTATTTCCTCCAAGTTTACTTGCCAAATTTAAGAAAGCCGCAGTCAGTACTGTGAGTGTGAGAGATCATAGACAAGGACTCCTTGGCCTCCACACTCCATGGAGATCAAGTATTTGTCATCAGGAGCATTTATGTGGTTCCTCTCTTGAGGTTGTGAGATAAACACAGCAGGGCACTTTCATCTCTCCCCAGGGATTTCTCTAGCTTCCCCAGTTCAGTCTTTCCTTCGAACTTGTGTGTTGAATATTGGACTCATTTAACATTTATCTTGTCACCTTATATAGATATTTAATTTTTGGTGTACAAGAGCTACCTCTCCAATTTTTTCTTTTTTTTTTTTTTTTTTTGAGACGGAGTCTCACTCACTCTGTCACCCAGGCTGGAGTGCACTGGCACGATCTCAGCTCACTGAAGCCTCCGTCTCCCAGCCAGGTTCAAGCGACTCTCCTGTGTGAGCCTCCCGAGCAGCTGGGATTGCAGGCGCATGCCACACACCCGGCTAATTTTTGTATTTTTCGTAGAGACGGGTTTCACCATGTTGGCCAGGCTGATCTTGAACTCCTGGCCTCGAGTGATCCACCCCCCTTAGCCTCCCAAAGTGCTTGGATTACAGGCGTGAGCCACCGTGCCCAGCCTACCTCTCCAAATTGAAAAAAATTTAAAAGCAAGTATCTTCTTTGCTTCATTAAAAAAAAAAAAAAAACAAAGAATCTACAAAGTGCAGTGATTCAACAGTTACTTGTCAAAACAAGATAATTTAGGAGAAATAAATGAAAATATTTTTAAATGAGCAGACACAATCATAAAACTTAAATTCTAGAAAACATTTATTTTTGTATTTTGTAGTTGGAATTACATATCTGATTTCATGAATGCCTCAATTTATGAGTTTCGGTAGGTGTTAATCACTTGGATTCGCCAAAGTATAAATCTCATAAAAATTAGCTGATACTTTTTGAATCTTTTTAGTTTTTAAAAGGAAGATATATGCTAAAATGCTAAGATATTAGCTAAAATGATCCTTTACCACGTTGTAATGAATTTATCCTAAATCCTTGATTTTAACTGCCATATTTGCATCAAAGAATTGCAAGTATATCACTAAGTATGATAAAATAAAATCAAGATGATAAGATAAAAAGAGAGAAGGAGGAAAGAGCTCTGATTCCAAACTGAATTTCTACTTAATAACTGGAGTTGACATTCAACAATGGTGGTTCAACCTAGCCTGAAAGACATTACTGGATATAATCTCTAGTTCATATCAATAAGAAATTTTCAGAGAAAATTCTTGAGGAATTCAGAGAAATTTCAGAGAATTCAGAGAATTCAGAGAAATTTCAGAGAAATAAGAAATTTGCATTATTTCATAAAGTCCTGCTTTCTACCCCTTATCCGCTCCTCCCCAAATAATCTACAGAAAAAAAAAAATCAGTAGGCCCGGAGTGACAAATAGGGCTCTGAGTAAGAGTTAATATTTAAGGTTGGTTATATCAGTGAAGCCACTATAAATAAAAAAGAACACTCATCTTCACTATGTCATAACAAGCAATACTTCAGGGGAGGGCAGTATTTCACAAACAGGTCATCTGAGCTAGGGGGAAAGATCTGAGCTTCTCTGTAATTCTTTACTAAACAAAAAAAGAATTCTGTCTGGTTATAGAAATAATTAATACAAATGACAAAGATAAAAACTGGTCTAAGTGCCCAGGTCTGAAAAATCCAGAATTAACTTTGAAATAAATTTAATAGCAGCCGTAAAAATTCACATACCTGTAACTTTTTTTTTCATTATGCTTCATTTGTAGTCATGGTTCTTCTCTGGAGCAGATTGGCTCAGATTAGTATGAAACATGCTCCTGTAACTGTTTTATCTCTGGTAAAAATTTTCTTATAGATTCCTCTTAAGGCAATACAGAGGATGTGACTATGATCTCTCTCTTTTTCTCTGTCATCTCATTTTTCATCTTAAAAAGTCGTCTGCAGAGCGATTTAAACACTAACATTGAAGGGCCAGCAGAATACAGGCAGATCTCCTTGTTGCCACCTCAAGTCCTGCTTCTGCATGTAGCCACATTAAACACATCAGTGTACCTTCCACTCCAAAAAAATCAACAATAATTTAAGTGCTTACTGCAGAGTCTCAAGAAAACACCAATCAGGAGGGAAGCAGAGTGCAGCCATCATCCATAGCAGACTTTTAAGAAATGCTCTTCTCTCTATTATGACCCCTACAGTCCGAATGCCTGGGTTTGAATCTCAGCTTTGCCAGTTTTTAGTTATGTGACTTTGAGCAAGTTCCCTATATGTTTCATGTCTCAGTTTCCTTTTTTGTTAGGTAGGAATAAGATAATGGGTTACCTCTTATGGTTGTCATGAAGATTAAATGAACTAATACTTGCCAGATCATTAGCACAGTTTTCACAAGATTTGCTTAATAAATATCACACATGTTTACTATCTCCTACATACAAGGCAGTTATTTCCAAACTCCTACCCCATACTCCTCAAACTACTCCCTAATAGACACTCTGGACTGGCTCTCTTCTCTCCCTTGATCACTTTTTTCTTTCTGTCTTTATTCATTTTCTCCAGCCAGTAGCTCTTTGACCTTCCAAAATAAATTATTTTAGCCTTCTAACACTTCTCCAGTTTCTTTTTCCACTTTGCCCATTAACTCCATTCTCTAGAAGGGAGTAGGGAGAGGGGAAGATTGCAAAAACTTAACCTCTATGATTTTTTTCAAAAATTACCATCACAGATGTTTAGTAATATCTATGATCCTTACTTGTAAAAAAAGCACTGCTGTATCTATAACAGTTATGGTTATAACATTAATGAAAAGAACTCCCAAACATTTTTAATTAGTTGAAATACTTTACAAGAATAAGAGGCAAATAAAGAGCTTAGATATTTCAGTGAATCTTAAAAATCTTCCTGCATTTTCCGGCCTATGTTATAATTCAGACTTTAGTATTCAATAGTCAACTACTCCATTAAAACAGCTTTCCAGAGTTGGTACCAATGTCTTTAAAAACCAGTGTCACTGAAAGGTACCAGGATATTTTGTAAACAATCAATATTTAATGATTCAATAATCACAGTTCTTTTTAGGTTCCTTGGTAATTAGTCAGAATGGGTATTGGCTTACTCGATAAGGGTGGACTTAGAAAAAGAGAAAACACCAAATTCATTTTGCCTCATTTATGAGGAAAAATAGAGAAAAACATGTTTCTCTTAAGTTTAAAGTTTCTTAGAGGGTAATCAATAGACTATGTCAGGGGCTGTGTTGGGATCCCAGTTAGCTGAGCACTGGCTTTGGTCCCAGTTAGCTGATTATTATGTGGCTAATGACTTCTTCATGCAGCTCTTATTCCTTGTCTCTCTTTAAAGCTCTATTAGTTCTACATCTCCTTTTAAAGAATAGTAGCTGACGCACTTCCAGTGTGCCAGGAACTACGTTAAACCCTTCACTCACATGAATGCATTTAATCTTCCCAATAACCCTTTAAGGCAGATCCTTTTATTGCCCTCATTTTGCAGATGAGGAAACTGAAGATCAAAGGGATTAACCAGTTCCATCCTGGTTTGTCAGCCAGCAACTAAGTGGTAAAGATGGGATTCAAGCCCAGAGCAAGCAATCTTAATAATTAGTCCCAAAAGCCTCCCTGCAACTTTCCATTTTGGTTTAAAATTTTCATGACAAAGAGTAGTTATGTGTACATACAAAAGCAAACACTACTCTGAGTTTGTTTATACAGATATAAATTTAAAGATAATTCTGGAAGTCAAATATTGCACCTTGTTAGTGGCCTGGGTTTATTTTTTGGCCAGCCAAATTACTTTTTATATTATAACAGCCACGCTTGATAGTGTGTCTGTTCTGTCTCTCTTCATTCTTTTCTCTGAAAACGTTAATTCTCAGGAGAAATAATTTTGAACTTGGCAGTGTGAACCTGGGAGGAAAGGGAGCAAGATGAGAAGGAAGGAGAATGGGAAGGGTCAGCAAGAAGTTTAAAAAGCTGTGTTCTGGGCCGGGCGCGGTGGCTCACGCCTGTAATCCCAGCACTTTGGGAGGCTGAGGCAGGTGGATCACGAGGTCAAGAGATCGAGACCATCCTGGCTAACATGGGGAAATCCCATCTCTACTAAAAATACAAAAATTAGCTGGGTGTGGTGGCACACGCCTGTAGTCCCAGCTACTCAGGAGGCTGAGGCAGGAGAATTGCTTGAACCTGGGAGGCGGAGGTTGCAGTGGGCCGAGATCATACCACACTGCACTCCAGCCTGGTGACAGAGTGAGACTCTGTCTCAAAAAAAAAAAAAAAAAAAAAGCCGGGCGTGGTGGCTCATGCCTGTAATCCCAGCATTTTGGGAGGCTGAGGTGGGCGGATCACAAGGTCAGGAGATCGTAGCTATCCTGGCTAACACGGTGAAATCCCGTCTCTACTGAAAATACAAAAAGAAATTAGCCGGGCGTGGTGGCGGGCGCCTGTAGTCCCAGCTACTCAGGAGACTGAGGCAGGTGACTGGCGTGAACCCGGGAGGTGGAGCTTGCAGTGAGTTGAGATTGTGCCACTGCACTCCAGCCTGGGTGACAGAGCGAGACTCCATCTCAAAAAAAAAAAAAAAAAAAAAAAAAAAAAGCTGTGTTCTGGAAGCCCTCTCTTGAATAAAGTTACAGATTGAACATCCCTTATCCGAAATGCTCCGGACTTAGAAATGTTTCAAATTTTAGATTATTTTTGGATTTTGGAATATTTGCATTATTATCAGTTGAGCATCCCTAACAGAAAAATCCAAAATGCTTCAATGAGCATTTCTTTTGAGGGTCATGTTAGCACTCAAAAAGTTTCACATTTTGGAGCATTTTGGATTTTCAAATTAGGTATACTCAACCTGTATTTAGTCCCCAGTGAAGCTACTGAAGATTTTTTCATCTCATGAAATGCTTAGTGTAAGAGTCCAAGGCTCATATTAAGTCACCACAAGGTAAAACAGACACCAGCAGGAGAGGATGTGAGAGCACAGAGAGAGACATGAGAAAGCTCAGGAACCCAGCAGAAGTCTAAAGGAGAGAGCTTCGGGCTATTTGGGGATCTGTGGCCAAACCCACTTCAATCAGATCTGTAAGAAGGCAGCAGGTCCTTGGCTAAGAGTGGGGTTACATATTCATGTAATGAAATTTAAATCATCTCTCAGTAGAATGCCTAGAATTAAAAAGACTGATACACTATGTGTTGCCAAGGATGTGATGTAAGGGGAACTCTCATACACTGCTGATAAGAATGAAATATGGTACAGCTACTTTGGAAGAGTTTGGAAGTTTCTTATCAAATTAAATAAATACCTACCATATGACTTAGCAACTGCCCTCCTATGTATTTACCCAAAAGATGTGAAAGCATAAGTCCACACAAAGGTCTGTATGCAAACACACTGACAGCAGCTTTGTTTTGTAATAGACACAAACTGGAAATAACTGAAATGTTTATCAACTGATGAATGCATAAACAAATTGTAGTATATCCATACCATGGAATAAATCACTCAGCAATAAAAAGGTACAAACTACTGTTACATCCAACAGTAAGGCTGAATCTCACACCCATTAGGCTAAGTGAAAGAAGCTACATACAAAAGACCACATACTGTATGATTCCATTTAAATGACATTCTAGAAAAAGCAAAACAATAGTGACAAAAAGCAGATCAGTGCTTGTCAGGAGCTGTGGGTTAAGGGAGGAGGAGGAGATCAACTACGAAGGGGTACAGGGGAACATTTGAAGTGACAGAAATGTTCTATATCTTGATTGCAGTGGTGGTTACATGATCGAATATACATATCTCAAATTCATCAAATTGTACACTTAAGCTGGGTAAATTATATTATATGTGTATTAATCTGTTCTCACACTGCTATGAAGAAATACCTGAGACTGGGTAATTTATAAAGGAAAGAGGTTTAACTGACACACAGTTCCTCATTGCTGGGGAGTCCCCAGGAAACTTACAATCATGGCAGAAGGCAAAGGAGAAGCAGACACCTTCACAGGGCGGCAGGATGGTGTGAGTACAAGTAGGGGAAATGCCAGATGCTTATAAAACCATCAGATCTCATGAGACTCACTCACTATCACGAACAGCATGGGGGAAAACGCCCACATGATCCAATTACCTCCACCTGGTCCCACCCTTGATATGTAGGGATTATGGGGATTATAATTCAAGGTGAGATTTTGGGTGGGGACACAGACAAACCATGTCAGTACGTAAATTATATCTCAATATAGCTGTGTTTTTTTAATTTTTTATTTAATTTAAATCATCCTCACTGGCAGTCATAATATGGAAGAATGTATATCCTGAGGATACTTTCTGTAGAAAGGGCCATCCTACTCACTTCTTCCTAGTGATTCTGTTGCATTCTCATCAGTTCCCCCAATCCTGACTGTTGGAGAAATTGTTCACGCTATCTAGAAAGAGAAGCTTAATCAGGTCATAATTCAGGCTGAATCCCTTTGCCGGTACAAAGCTGTTTTGGGGGCCATGATTTTAAAGTATCCTTAATAACTAAAAGCTGAACATTGTCTTCCTAAGTGCACGGAATCTTAGTCTGTGGTTTATACCTAGGCCTGCCAGATGAAATTTGAGTTGGATTTGAGTTCAGATAAACAACAAATAATTTCTTAGTATAATGATGTCCCAAATAATGCATGGGACACATTTTTTTAAAAATTTGATATACCTGGCAACCATATTAATAACACAATAATGATCAGTCCATGTATGGCCTTTTCAATTTTATGTATTCATTCACATACTTAGTTAATTAAACTAATTAATTAATCTCATATTATGTCATTGCTGTAGGCATTTTTAGTTACTACTGCTGGAACTACACTTTTTAAGAAACCATGTGGCAACTCTAAGGCACTGAGAATGACTACTGAGAAGTAACTGACTTAGGGCCTTGTTAATCAAATTGTGATCAGCAGACCCAGGTAATCATCAACTTGGTACTTGTTAGAAAAGAATCTCAGGTTCTACCCAGACCTACTGAATTCAGAATCTGCATTTTAACAAAATCCCCAGGTGATTCCTATGCACAACATAGTTTTAGAAGCACTGATTTAGAAAGCTGTGTTTTAGGCAAATTTCCAGGCAGTGATATGTAGAATGGACTAAAGGGAAATTGACTGCAAGGATAGAAACACCTTACAAGAACATTTAAAAACCTTAGGCATTACTTCAAAATCTGAATCATGGTGCATGCAGGTAGCACGAATAAAAAGAAAAAAATAATGAAATCAGAAGCATTCTAATGAAAAAAATCAATGAGGTTTGGTAACAGACTAGATGGAGGAAGGAGAATAAATGTCAGAATTTGAATATAAATCAAGTAGAAGCATCAAGTACTTCTAATACGATTGGCAGTGATTCTCAACCTTGGCCACACACTGCAGTCATTTGGGAGCTTTAACAAATACTAATACCTGGGTCCCAATCCCTGAGATTCTGATTTAAGGTGAAACCTCGGCATTAGAATTTTTAAATGCTATACACAGATAACTGGTAAAACATTTCCGCGTGTGTCTGTGAGGGTGTTCCCAGAAGAAATTAGCATTTGAATCAGTAGACTGAGTGAAAAAGATTCTCCCTCACCAATGTAGGTGGGCATCATCCAATCCACTAAGGGCCCAGACAGAACAAAAAGGCAGAGGAAGAGCATATTTTGCTCTCTCTTCGGAAGCTGGGACATCCACCTTCTCCCTCCTCTGAGACAACAGAACTTCAAATACTCAGATTCTTGGATTCTAGGACTCACACCAGCAAATCTCCCATTTCTCAGGCCTTCAGCCTCAGACTGAATTACACCACAGGCTTTCCTGTTCTCCAGCTTGAAGATGGCAGACTGTGGGACCTCTTGGTCTCCATAATTGCATGAGCTAATTTCCATAAATAAATCCCCTCATATATCCTCATATATCCTATTGATTCTGTTTCTGTGGAGAACCCCAATTAATACAATTGGTAATCTTTTAGACTTCTCCAGTTGGTTGTAATACACAGTCAGGATTGAGAATGCTCAATTGAAATATTCAGTTTAACTGATAATTTATTAACTCTTTTTTCCAAATAAGTGTAAAATGAAGAGGGAATTCAGTGATAACAGAATCCAAATCTTCTAGTTAGGTGAAATATAAACTAACATATTTTCATTTGCCTGTTAAAATTTCAAATTGAAATTTACATAATTAGAATTAGCTATGATTTCTATTTTTTTCAAAACCTCAATTTGAATGAAATCAGTTAATGACCACTGTAGTTGGATGAGCATTTATGAATATTACTCATACTCCTAAAACATAATATGCAATGAATTGATCCTAATCACAACCATAATTACATATCTTAAGATAGAATAACGCCTTCAGGAAGAGGGGAGGTAGAATATGACATGCATAAAATTTATTTCTAAGTAAATGGGCATAGTAAAGTAATTATCAGAATTAGGCCCTGTAACTAAAAATCTAAATAAAAAAAAAATCAAGCAGAACATTTAAGAACTTTATAGCTAATTTGTCACTAAAGCATTATTTCATACATATGCAAAGTAAATACAAAATATTTTTCAAAAAGAAAAATATTTCCAATGACCTTTTATAAAATGGAAAATTGGCTTACCTCTTCTCTATGATTCTTAATTGGCATACAAAGAATGCTTTGTGTCTTGTAGCCTGTAATTTGGTCAACTTCTGCATTGAACCGAGGATCCTAGTATGGAAAAAGAAATTCAATTTAATGACTGACCTGTTCAAAGATTGATTTGATTTTTCTGATTTATTAGATTAGAGAAATCTAACCTTGGACTTACCTTGTTACTCTGAGTAACAATTTTATTGTTGTGAAAGGCATCATCATGTAAGTACATATTATATTTGACAAAGATAAATTTAAGTTGCTGAGCTTTTTTATAAGCAGCTAGTGTTTAAGAGAAAAAAATACAGACTCGAACAAATGTTCAGAAATAAAGAAAATTCAAAATATTAACCACTTTAGATAGCTGTACTTAAATTCAGGAAAAAGTGGCATCTCTCCACCTCTGTAATATCATCTCACAACCTGATTCTATTGTGCCTCCAGAACAACCTTTTCAATAAATGACTTTACTTCCCTTGTAAGGGCTCTTTTACAGTTCTTCAGTATTCTGTACTTCTATCTCAAGTATTCCTGAGAATTTAAATTATACACATATATACACAATCTCATTGAGTCAGATTGTAAACAATCCTTTAATCTTTTGAATTTCCCCTTTTACAAGGCACATTATAGACACCTAATAATCATAAAGGACTTGAGGTGTTAAATTTCTAAGTATGAATTAAAGAAACAAAGGTAAAGTTTAATTTTCCATTACACTTTAGATTGGGAAGATCTCAAATTAGGCTGTAAACTCTGTGAGGGTTTTTTTTTTTTCTTTTTTTGTTCACTACTGTATTCCTAGCACAGGAACTCAATCAAAAGCATGTGTTAAATCAATGAAGGAATTCATTAACAAATAATACCACGGTTATCAAATGTTATCATTTTTACCTTACCATATAGTTTAAAGCAAATCTTGTCAGTAAAGGGAAAACCAAAGTAGAGGAAATCAATAGCTACAACAACACGAGGTTAGAGTGGAATGGAAACAAGCATTCCAGGACATAAACATCTGAATGAGTGCTGTTCCCTTCAAAGCGATAGCCTTGGGGAGTTACATGCTCAATCTAATAATAGCATCACTGCTCCAAAAACTACGCAGTTGGAATTCCCTTCAGAGAATATGGAATATCCACACTGGAAAAGCTCATCTTTTGATGAGCTTTGAAGGTCATTTCTTTTTAAAAAAATAAAAAATAAATTAGTCACAGTAAAGCTGTGAATGAAGTGATTACACTAGATTCCATCAATTGGGGTCAGAAATGAGGCCAATTTTCAACTGAGAGGGCCCAACTTAGCTTAAAGATAATTTCAAAAGAAAAGCTACAAAATGGTGAAAAATCAACATAAATATTTTATATTATAAACACTACTACATTTTTGCTTTTTCTGCAAACATGCTCAGTTATATGAATTGAGATGCAGAGAAAAACTTTAGCTGAATCTTCCTAATAAAATTCTTATTTTATCTTTAGATATTGTCTAAAGAAAGCAGACAAGATAATGTTGATGAATTAAAGAAGTGAAAAATTATTGATATATAGTGAATTATTTTACAAACCAATAAGTAAAACATGAATAAAAATACATCCTCAGTGTTACTTTGTTAATAAACATTTGAATTATGAGACAATTTATAAAGAAGACTTAACCCAACTACCTAATCAAAGCAGTAGAGTTTGACAGATTAAATTTAGTAGGACTTTCACATATTTTTTGTGTCTACTGTTAGTTTAAAATCAACAGCAGTTCCGAATTTCACTCTCCAGTGAAGAGGGTGGGAATAAATACATCCTTCGAATTTCATTTGAGGTGAAGTTCCAAACTCCTGACATCTCAAGGAGTTTTCCTTTAATAATGTACTCAGTGCAAAGACAATATACATAAAGGAGTTCTAACCCCTCTAGGTCCAGTAAACATCAAAGAAAAAAATGGAACACTACAATCATTGTGATTATTCCTTTCACTGTTTACAAGAACATGACAGTATGAAAGAACACAAGCCTTGGATGCCCACTTGCCATAACAAAGTATCAGGTACCAGAATTCCTTCCTGCTGAAGACATCTATAAGACTAGACAAAATACAAGACAACAAAGCCATGGGCAGAGCAAAGAAAAAGACAACATAAGTAATTGCCATTCAACATTCTGGCTTTCTGCCTGAGGGCATTTTCCTGCTTTAGAGAAGGCAGGTGCTACCCAATGAGAGCAACGCTTTGAAACAGAACTGAATGGAGCTCCAAACTTCTGAAGTGGTTGGAAAGTATAAAGCACAGGGGCTGTGCTGGGGGGTTGGAAGGAAGATGGTTAGGAAGCGGTGACCAAAAGACACTGAGTTTCTACTCACTTTGGGCATGTATAGGGCAAAAAAACTAAAGGACTAGCAAAAATTACCTGCTGAAGGCTAAAAACTGAATGTGACACCAATTAGTGAAGTGTTTGGAGACAATGGAGTTCCAGCCCAGCCAGAGTAGAGAATTCATTCAGCAGCGCAGGCACTGAGGCAGGAAAAGACCACTCCTTAGGAGTAAGGACTATACCATATAGTTGGGGGTACTCCCTAAGACTAAATTCAAAAGATCCACTCTGACAAATAGTAAGACCAAGCCTGACAGGATCAAAAGAATCTGCCAGTAATTTTACTGCCTGCCCAAACAAATCTCATCCCTTTTTTTAAAGGAAGAGGATATAATCCAAATGTAGCGAAACAGACTATGACCAGCAGACAATACAAAATCACCACATATGTAAAGAAACAGGAAAATGAAACCCATAATAAAGAGAAAAAGTAGTCAATAAAAAATGACCCCAAGATGATTCACATGTTGGACTTCACAGATAAGGACTTTAAAGCAGCTATTAAAAATTAATGTAGGGATTTAAAGAAAAATATAGTAATAACTTCTTTGCAGAGATGGGAATCTCTGCAACGAAAGAAAAAACTATTAAAATAGTCAAATGAAAATTCTAGAACTGAAAAGTATAGTGTGTAAAACACCAAGTTCATTAATACATTTAACAGCCCACCGAAAACAGCTGAAGAGTCAGTGACCCTGAAGATAAATCAACAGAAAGTATCCATTCAGAAGGATTGAAAGAGAAAAGAAAACAAACCATAAAACATTAACAAAGTTTCAGTGTCTTTTAGGATACTATCAAGTGTGTATACACACACACATAACACACACACACACACATATATTTGGAGTCCCAAAGATAATGAAGCTGAAAAATATTTAAAGACTTATAAAGAAAAATTTCCCAAATTGATGAAAACCTTAAGCTTACACACATGGTGTGAAAATGATATGTAGGGTGAAACATATAAGTTGAAAATGATACAAAGGATGGCTGACCTCTCCCAAGAAAAATGAAGACAAGAAAAAAATGAGAAAACTCTTTTTTAAAATATTGAAAGAAAACTACTATCAACTGATAGTGGTTCATCTATCCAGTGAAAATATCCTTCAAGAATATAGGCAAAATAAAGGCATTTTCAGATAAACTAAAACTGAGAGTATTTGTCAGCACTGTATGTACTATAAGAAGTGTGAAAGGAAATTCTGTAGTCTAAAGAGAAAGATATTAAAATCTAGAAAGAGCTAGAAATGTGGCTTGAGCACATGAGTATATATATATATATAAAAAGAATAAGGAAGCCTAGTCTTTCATTTTTGGAGAATGAAACACCCAATAGAGGAAAAAAAAGAAAAATAATGCATCTTTAGTTGTTGGATGAAATTGGAAGTATCAGTATGAATTCAGTTGTTTTTATTATAATAAGTAGATAGATACAGAAATAAATACAACATAGATGCGTATGTATATGTTATTTTCCTAGCTCTGTCTGCTAATATACCAGCAACAATGAGCACATCTAGTGCCTTAATCTTGGTTTCTTAATACCATTCCCCCCACTAAAAGAAACCAGGGCTCCTTGGGAAAAAAGAATGATTCTAGGGCTAGGGCACGGAAAGTGTAAGATAGGCCTCAAACATTCTGATTAGCCAGAAAGTGAAAAAAATGCCCCAAAATTAATGAGGACATAACAAAAAGGACTCAGCAAATTTGTTATAATTTGAACATCAGCATAAAGATAATAAGAGAACATAATTGACTAAATAAAATATTACATGAGTCCATAATTGATGTGAATGCATGAATGAAGGAGAAGGCAAAACTCTCCCTTACATTAGAATTTCAGCTAATAAATATAAGAGGTATGATGGAGTTAGAAAATCAGTGGATGCTAAAGCTGGTCAATAGGTTGTTGATGAACACAGTATTTACACAGTCTCAAAGTATCTGCCCATATGATACTTATTAATTACAATGGGAAAAACTATTGGAGAAACCTGGTAGATATCACTTTAAAAAAGTTATCAAATTTAACATCATCAATACTTACATCACATAAATATGCCTCCTTATAAGATACACTACGAAGGTGTGTGGTATAATTAAACATGTTTCTGATCTTTGTCCCCAGTGCCTGACACAGACCTCCTAAAGGCCATGGGATTTCTTGAGTGATACTAGTGTATTTCCATATTTGCAACAAGCCCTTTTCAACCATACCCGAATTCACACTAATGAGGTGAGCCCTAGAAGGCTTCAGGATTAGGGGTGGGAACCAGAAAACCCAACCTTGTGATTAGAGGTTTAGAACTTCCAGTCCCACCCCCAACCTCTGGAGAGGGGAGACTGGCTGGAGATTGAATCCACTCACCAATGGCCAATAATGTAATCAATCATACCTACATAATAAAACCTCAATAAAAAGCTGAGAAGAATGAGGTCTAGGGAAGCTTCCAGGGTGGTGAACATATTGATGTGCTGGGATGCTGGCATTCTGGAGAAGGCATAGAAGCTCTGCACACCACCCCACCCCCCGCCACCTCCCATACCTTGCCTTATGCAACTCTTCCATTTGGCTGCTCCTGAGTTGTATGTAACCTTTTTAATAAAACTGTAATCATAAGTGTAGTGCTTTCTTGAGTTCCGTGGGTCATTCTATCTAATTACTGAACCTAAGCGGGGGTCACTAGAATCCTTGAATTGGTAGTCAGCCTGGAAGAAGTGTGGTAGCCTAGGGATCCCACTTGCGGCTGATGTCTGAAGTCGGGGCAGGCTTGTGGGATTGAGCCCTTAACATGTAGGGTCAGTGCTAACTCCATGAGGTTAAGAATCAGAACTGAATTGGGTTGAATTGGGTTGCAGTGTCAAAGAACTGGAAAATTAAATAGTCGTTGCTTAGTTAAGGTGTCAGCATTAACATATATGGTATTCCAGCTAAAAGGGCCTAGCTTGAATCTATTTGTGAAGGACATTCTACAAAATAACAGGCCTGTACCCTTTAACAA
The DNA here is from genome assembly GCF_029281585.2 of Gorilla gorilla gorilla. Lineage (NCBI taxonomy): Eukaryota > Metazoa > Chordata > Mammalia > Primates > Hominidae > Gorilla > Gorilla gorilla. The sequence continues at coordinate 139,707,877 of NC_073227.2, forward strand.
TGTCTAAATTTAAAAAGATAAAGAAATGCTGAGAAACTGTTTCAGGTGGAGGGGAGACTAAAGAGACATTACAACTATGTGCAATACAGGATCCTGAATACTATCTTGGATTGGGGGAAAATAACTCTAAAGCTTATTAATAGGATGGGACAACTGATGAAATTTTGACTATGGACTGTTAATAGTCTTGTATCAGATTAGATAATAGTATTGTATCAATATAACATTTCCTGATTTTGATAATTTTATTATGGCTGGGTAAGAGAATATTCTTATTAGAAAATATACACTGAACTATTTAGTAAAAACATATCTTTAGCTTATTAAATCTTTCAGAAATAATAAGCATATATTCCTTATATGCATTATAGAGTGAAAAAGAGGAAACGATAAAGCAAATGGGGCAAAAAAATAACTGGAGAATCTGGGTAAAGGGTGTATGGCAGTTTCTTATACTGGTCTTGCAACTTTTCTGTGAGTTTAAAATTATATCAAAATAAAAATAACAGAAAATTTAAAAAAGGAAACAACACAGATGACTTGACAAATTATAAGGCTGGTTTTCTTCCACAGAGTGGAATTTTTAAGACAATGCCTGAAACATTGAACAAGCATAGACACAGCAGTTCCCAAACTGTGTTCCCAGGGGCACAGTTACACTTCTATTAGGAGATTTGTCTAAATTACAACAATTGCTAGGGGTTTTCTTTTTCTTCTAAAATTCATCTGGAAATAATCATCTGAAATTCAGTTGAAACAATTCGTATTTCTTTAGAAAAATATATTGATAAATAGTTGAAATAGAAAGTAAGAAACTGCATGGTGAGAGAAGGTGAAAATTTGTTTCTCTGGAGAAAAAAAAAATGAAAGGGAAAGATGAAGTGGGGAAGGAAGGAATAATAGCTACATGGTCAAGGCCACATAAGTGACAATTTGACCCTTCCCTAAGACCCTCCAAGTTTTCGCTCTAGAAAGCATGGTTCACATGCAGTGTCTGTTCTGGAGTAGAAACAGGACATGAGTCTGAGTTTTGCACTCTAATTGACTTGGGAGAAGGAGAGATGTTTTAACAATGTAAATCCTTAAGACATGAATCATGGGAAGGTTTAAGACTTCCTTAGGACATGGAATGGGGTTCAGGGCAATCCTGTATAGTTATTGGATGTTATCTGGTTTTCCGATAAAAGGAAAATACCAAGCACATTTATATAGTAGTTCTGATTATATATCTTACTATTAATAGCTTCTTAGTATGTGTTAATATCTTATTAATAAATGTGTTAATATCTTCTTGTTATTCACAAATGCCGTGCCAAGCCGGCTGCAGTGGCATGCACCTGTGGTCCCACCTACTCAGGACCATAGCCACTTCTCGTGCAGTTGAAGTGAGTGGATCAGCTAATCCAGGACTCCAACCTGAGCAACACAGTGAGACTCTGGCTTAAAATACATACATACATACATACATACATACATACATACATACATACATGGTGTGGCACATTGAAGGTAGTTGCATGATGGTGGGCTGATGCATGAGACCATGTGTGACTGAACATCAGTGTACAGGTAGCATTTACCAACTAATCTTTTCATTGGTATTTATGGGTCTACATGAGAATCACTGGTCTGAGTAGTGGATCCTGTCTTGTATTTTGAATATATGAATATGTTTTCTTATCAGTAATAAAACTATATAATTTTTCAAATTTATATCACTTTATATCATTTTCTGTTACAAAGTTTTAAAAGTGAACTAAATATAGGTCATTTGTTATAATTAACTTTATGAGACTTTAAAAAAAATTCTCAGCATCAATCTGAGTATTATTCTGTTTCACAGACACCTCTCTTGGTTTCCCACAGTGACATTACATCCTTTAAAGTGGTCTACGATCAAATAAGCTTAAGAAATACTGCCATACAGTGTCATTTTTACAGATGCATGTTTAAAGAGCTAGGACTCAGAAAACATTAGAATATATTTTCATATCCTGACTACTTTCAAAAAACATAGTATTTTAATTATTCAAATTATGGATGGTGCTTAGTAATGAATTATCCATTAGCCAACTGACTTCCACTGCTAATATCAATATAAATTAGATCACAATGTAAATTAGATCACAGATCAACCCCCACAAGTTCTAATGAAATTCTTGGGACATGAAATAACTCCTGCAAGGCTACTATAAATACAGATCAAGGGTACCAAATGTGAAGTAGCAACATGACAAATCCACAGGCTAAGAGGCATCACCCTGGGAGCAGTGCAAATCAAGGACACTAGCTGTTTTAAACAGTATTACAAGAATTAAATCATTATCAAATGCAAAACAGAAAATACATTGTCAAAACTTTGAAGATGGTAGGCAGATTAAATAAAACACATATAAGTGAAGAATTCTCAGGGCTGGAGACACTTAGGACCATGAAGACAAATAAAGACTTTCTCAACAAAGCTGGAGAATATTTATGATCCTACTGTACTCTTGGGACCATATTGCCATTGAAAAGTGGATACCCAGCTGTCACTTAAGACAGGAAGGGGATTCTGCAAACTTGGCAGCAATCCTTCAGCTGTGTCCTTAATACCCCTCTTGGAATCTGCTACAGTGTGAAGTTACTACAGAGCTCAAAGAGGTCATAGAGATACTCTATGAAGACCAGTAAATTTTTCCAAGAGAATCAAAATTGAACACATTGCTTATATAGAATGGACTCTGAAAAAACATTTCAGGACTTAACCTAGATGAAGTATCACACCCCAAATCCCTGCCCTCGGTATTACTCACTAGTAGTACCATTATTCATTTACCCAGCTTCAAAACCTGGGTCATCTTCAACTCCTCTTTTCCCTTCACTTGCATCTCCTGTTAGCTGCCAAGTTCAGCAGATTCTATTAGGTTGGTGCAAAAGTAATCGCAGTTTTTGCCATTAAAAGTAATGACAATTACTTTGCACCAACCTAATACTTCTTCATCCGAAATCCATTCCCTCCTTTTGATCTTTAAGGCCAAGGTCCTTGTTAAGGTCCTTACTTCCTCATACTTACTTAGACTATTAAGATAATCTTCTATCCTCCCAACTTGTAGCATTTTCCCCTCTAATTCATTTTATGACTACTGTAAAATTAATCCTTCCAAAGCACAATTTAAATCATACTGGTTCCCCTTTCAAAACATCTTCAGTTACTCCTCATGTTTCTAAACCAAATATATATTCCTCAGCCTGGCATTCAAGACCTCAGTAATTTCCTGGCTGTGCTCCCACAGCTCCTTCATGTCCAGATTCTTATCCACACACTTACATGGTCCTACTTGCCTACCTCTTCTAACTTCTCTTTACCTCTGGATCTCACCATGCACAAATCTCAATTTATTCAATTTATTCAAATTTTCCGGGATCTGTACCAGACATTGCTCCCTCAAAGAAATCTTCCTCTGGCCAGACATGGTGGCTCATGCCTGTAATCCCAGCACTTTGGGAGGCTGAGACAGGAGGATCATCTGAGGTCAGGAGTTCAAGACCAGCCTGGCCAACATGGTGAAACTCCGTCTCTACTAAAAATACAAAAATTAGCCAGATGTGGTGGCGGGTACCTGTAATCCCAGCTACTCGGGAGGCTGAGGCAGGAGAATCACTTGCATCTGGGAGGCAAAGGTTGCAGTGAGTCGAGATCGCGTTACTGCACTCCAGCCTGGATAGCAGAGTGAGACTCCATCTCAAAAAAAAAAAGAAATTTTCTCCATCTTTCCCACTAGATGTCCTATCCTGCTTCTCTGAACCTTATCACATTTTTCTTGGCATCTGTTATGACCTGCTCTCTATGCTATTTATCTATTGCATGTACTATTATTTTAATTCAACCAATATTTACTAAGCCCTATGTGCCAGGCACTATAAGGCACCAGGAACACAATAAAACAGCTATGACTCTCTGAATTAAATGAACTAAGCCAGAATTACCACTGAATCTTTATAGTGTACCACACAGTTGAAAGCTAGAACAATTGTTCTATCAAGATGCTGTAAGATACCTCATAAACATATAAAGTGCCATTCAGTTAAGATGCTTGGTTTTAAAACTAAAATTCCATTAATAAAAAGGATTATTTTAAATTGGAAATTTGAAGAATCTTACAGTGTAACCTTTAAGCCCTTAATTAAAGACTTGTGCATAGGTATAGCAAAAGTAGAAGAAATAACAAATCTTTCCATTGAAAACTTTTAGAGCAAAAATTTCCATTTTTTTGAAGACATCTGTAAGTTTATCTGTTTAAAAAATGAAAGAGAGGATAGAAGGAAGGAAAACCAGACTTTGGTATCAATGGGACTTTGAATGAATATGATTAATTGAATGAATGAATGAAAAGAGACTATGAGTTTTTTTTTTGTTTTTGCACCTATCATTTTAGAATCTCAGTAAAATCCTAAGAGGTTCATGTGGGGATAACATAGATGGGGATATGTATAGTGATCAGATAAAAAGATGGGAGAATATAACCATGAGATGAGCTATATTAAATTATCATTAAGGAGAAAAACAAGATGAGATTTCCTTAAGGCTCATATCCTCAACTGAACCACCAGGAAAGAAACTCTAGCATTTAAAGATGGGAAAATTCTTAGCATACATTCCAGTTTTAAATAAGTATGCAAATTATTACATATCTGTTTCAAATATCCCCACCATTCATGATTGCTATCCAATGCCCCAGCCGTAGTACCCTCCCCAGCACCGGTCCTGCTCTCATGCTCCCCCGTTTACCTCATATGCATCTTTGATGTTCAAGGGCTCACCAAGTGCTGCCACATGTCCCACAATGCCTTTGTTCCATTCTAAGCGGATACAGTTATTTGAAGCTTCTTCCAGTGTTGAACCTTCAGCAACATCAAAGAGGCGGCTGATAAGAAACTTGTCGTTGGAGCTGTCTTCACAGACAAGGAACAGGGAATAGCGGTCAGCAGATATCAGTCCATGGATATGCAAGAAAATTTTGTGACATAAGGCTGTGACATCCAAATGACTAGAAATATCCTTCACTAATTCCAAGAGTCTTGAGCACTGGTCCCCTTCATCATGATCAAACCTTGGAGGGGTTAGAGGCATCTGTTCCTTCTTTTCTGAGTCAGAGAGGAAGCTCACAGTTCCCTCAGAATCCTTGACAACAATGGGTCTAAGAGGCCGGTCAAATTCAGAGGCAGAGATTTTCCTGGTTGGTGTTCCAGGGGCACTGTTATCTGCACGAGGACTCTGCTGCAAGGGACAAGAGCAAGATTCGGTGTGGCCTCTGATACCTTCCTTGCACACAGGGATGGTGTGAACTCTCTCAGCAAACCATGCATTGACCATTTCTCTGCAGAACAGAACGTGCAGACACATTAGATACTTGAAGAGGAAGGGTGCTATGCCTGAGAGCTCCTAAACATCTTCTCATGGTAAACTGATGAGATAATAATTTGATATGTTATAGAAAATAAAAACAAGATGGTTTACTTAAGACATATGATTTTGGCCAGGCACAGTGGTTCACACCTGTAATTCCACCACCTTGGGAGGCTGAGGTGGGAGGACTGCATGAGGCCAGGAGTTGGAGACCAACCTGGGAAACCTAGTGAGACCCTGTCTCTAGGAAAAATTAAAAAATTAGCTGGGCATGATAGCATGTGCCTATGATCCTAACTACTGGGGAGACTGAGGCAGGAGGGTTGCTTGAGCCCAGGAGTTCGGGGCTGTAGTGAGGTATGATCACACCACTGCACCACTGCACTTCAGCCCGGGTGACAAAGTGAGACTCTCTCAAAAAAAAAAAAAAGACAATTTTATTTTGGAAAACAATAGAGGACAATTGCTTTAATGAACATCTTAATAAAGGCTGACTTCTATATACATAATTTTATATATCTGATTGCAGCATACCAAGCATAAAGTCTGCTTCTCTCAAAATTAGCTTATATTAAAAAGTAAAAGACACTAAATTTGCCAATAGTTTTAGGAAAATATAAATATGCACATTAATTTGATGTTTAAAACACATAACTTGTTCTGAAGTTAAATATTTGAAAACTAAAATATTTGTCTAAATTTGGCTTGCTACTATGCCTATTTTAGATAGTTATATCTATATTGCAAAAGTAGATAAGTTTAGAAGGATTAATGAAAGAGACAAATAATTTAATATTGTATAGAAAAATCAGACTTCTGTAAATATTATCCCAGTAATGTTTGTTTAATAATGGTAAAAAAGATCTATTTTTCTAGATTATCTATGACTTAAAGTAGGCTTTATCTAAGTTTAAAAATGCAGTCCAAGAAAACTGAAGGCATTTATGTTTTTAATGTACCCTACTATGAAAGAAACTCATTTGAGCTAAAGCCATCACAGCAGGTGACTTTTTAAAACATACACAATCCAAAGCATGTTGTTCAATTCAAATAATTCCCCTTAGAACGCTGTAATCTTACACCAATTAATGGTGTCATTACTCTAGACATTTTTGGAACTCTTCTTTTGAAACAAACTTCTGAAACAATTTATAATCCAAATAAAAATACTAATTTTATCTAAAAATTAGACCTTGTTTCTCACTAACTCCTCCTCCCAAAATGAACAAATAAAACAAAAACAAAAAAACCTATGGTAACAGCTAACTTAATTCTCTATCTTCTGATAAGACATGACCCTTTAGAAAACTCAAACTTACCTTCAAAAGATAAAAACTTGCTATAACTGAGGATATTTCAAATAATTTGCCTATACAAAAAGCAATGTAATCTCAAATCTACAATGACATAATTGACTGTTTATACCAAACAAAAGTCCAGGATAAACAAGTTTGACAATGTACTATTTTGGAGATAGTATAGGGATGTAGTCACTTTCCAAAGTTTTTGGTTGTAGTAACAATTGATATTACTTCGGCCAGGCGCGGTGGCTCACGCCTGTAATCCCAGCACTTTGGGAGGCCGAGGCGGGTGGATCATGAGGTCAGGAAATCCAGACCATCCTGGCTACATGGTGAAACCCTGTCTCTACTAAAAATACAAAAAAAATTAGCCGGGCTTGGTGGCGGGCGCCTGTAGTCCCAGCTACTTGGGAGGCTGAGGCAGGAGAATGGCCTGAACCCAGGAGGCTGAGCTTGCAGTGAGCTGAGATCACGCCATTGCACTCCAGCCTGGGCTACAGTTCGAGACTCCGTCTCAAAAATAAAATAGGCAATATCTAACAAATTTTAAATGTATGTATCCTTTGTTCCAGAGATTTTACACACGTGACAAAGGAAATACAAGGGTATTTACTGTATATAGTAAGTTCGTTTGCTATAGTAGATAAGAAGCAAACTAATATCACCAATAGAAGGCTGACTAAATACATCATGGCACACTTATACAAGAGAACACTAGGCAGACATTAAAACATGATTATATGTACTGATATGTATGATATGAATTAATTAAGTGAAAACAGAAGATGTAAAAGAGTTTGAAAAGAACACACTGTCTTATTTCTGAGTCTTTACTAAGTCTTTCATTTATGGGATGTTCCCCTAATTATTTCATTTTGAACAATGATGTATTATTTGTTAAATATACATTACTTTGAAATGATACCCCATCTAGAATGTAATGGGTCAAAATGAAAAGATAAAAATATTACCCCCCTTATAATTTCAAGAGTTGAATACAGTTATAAAAGTCTCCAAAAAGTTTAGGGGAAATAAGTTCAAGAGATCCATTGTAAATATGGTGACTATAGTTAATAATAATGTATTGTATATTTAAAAATTGCTGAAAGAGAAGATTTTAAGGGTTCTCACCACAAAAAACGATAAGTATGAGGCAATGCATATGTAAACTAGCTGGACTTAGCCATTCCACAATGTATACATACATCAAAGCATCATGCTGTACACCTTAAATACATAAAATTCTTGTCAATTAAAAAATAAATTTAAAAATATCCAATGAGTAATTTAAAGGAAAACAACCTCACTGGCCTTATGAATTGACTGGCTTTCTAATAAAGAGGTATTACAAATTTGAAGAAGCACAAAAGCAATGTGGTAGGTAAGTGTATTGTACAAATCACAAGCATATACCTACACAGATTTTTAAAAACATATAATTGTCCTAATGTTTCATAGATGCATGCTGTGACTTAGGACAAAATTTCCGGTGAAGACAACATACATTAATTAAAATAATTCAGTATCTGAAAACCTTAGAAGTGAAGGTGACACACTCTGGGATTTGCTTATGTAGCCCCCAGAATTGCACTAATAGTGCCAAAGACACTGATGCTAAAAATGCATGTGAAGCTGCCAACAGTGCATAGGAAGCTTTCAAATAAAACTTTTGGAAAAGATAAGACAGGAAAAAAGCAATATGTCTAAGTTAACATATCTGATGTGATTTTAAATATGGACATGTTACTAAACTGTTAAATCAATATAAAAATAGACATTTTAACAATTTCAGCCACAAACCCAAAACTTAGCCCCAACTTATTTCTTATCTTCTCAACGGGAAATGGAGATCTCCTTTTGAATTTTAAATTAAACTGCCTACTTGACAACTCCACGTGGATATCTAGACCACTTAAAATGGTGAAAACAGAATTCCTAAGACCCTACCCATCTCACCTTGCCTCATCTTACTTCCTGCCAGTTTTCCCACATATGGAGTACCATCACCTCCACAGTTACTCAAACCAAACACGTAGGAATTACTCTAAATTTCTGTTTCCTTCAACTCTCACATTCAGTTGCGCAGTCAAGTTCTGTCAACCTGACTTCCAAAATCCTATATCCCAATCTGCTTATTTCTATCTCCATTACTACCACCCTGGTCCAAACCCCACTATCTCTCAGTTGGATTGTTGCCATAGTCCCCTAATTAATCTCTCTGATCCTATACTTACCCCCTTGCAATCCCATTCTCCACACAGCAGCCACAGTAAATTTTCAGCAAAGTATGTCAACATCTTAGCTACCCTACTTGGCTTTTCATTGAACTGAGAATAAAACCTGAGCTCTTGTAATCCCCTACAAATAGGTTCCTCTCACCCATGCCAGCATCCTTGGCGCTCCTGAAGCACACCAAGCACTAACTACCCTGTCTGGGATGCTCTCCCCTCATTGGCACGTGGCTGATCCACTTCCACATCCCCTGCTCAAACAAGTCATCTCTGACTGCTCCACCTAAAGTGGTCCTGATACATCATGTTCTTATCCTACATAATTTAAATTCTCACTATCTGCTATTTTTCTTGTTTATCAATCTGTTGTTATATCATCTATCCCCTCTGACTAGATATTTCATTAGTGCTATGTGTTCACTGCTGCATCTCCTGTACTTAGATTAATGCTCACCACATACAGTAGTAGGTCCTCAAAATATTTCTTGAAGTAAATGAATAAATAAATGAAGCCTCCTGAAGCATCAAAAGGTACAACAGTCTTTTGAATATCTAAATGCTGGTGTGTTTATTACAGAAAATCAACATTGTGTTTTAGCGATTACTGTTAATCACCCCTTGGATGTGTAAGTCTCACAAGTGACCATGACTAATTTATGCTTGTATACTTGCAGTGCCTGGTGCAGCATATGTCTTAAGCAGAGCCAGTGCCTAAAAGTTCTACATTATGTGTTTGTGATTACTCTATTTGTCTCATAAATGTTGCTTACGGATATTCTCTTAGAGACATTAACTCAATATTAAATGACATAGGAAAAGCAGATGTAGCATATTCAGTCAGTCAACCAACAATCTGTATTAACCACCAGTGGTAGGGAAAGAGAGTTCTCATGACTACATTATTGATTATCTGAGTCCCTGTAATTACATGCTTGCAGAGGAAAACATATGTTATCATAACATCAAAATCACTGATGAACCAACCACAAATAAAATTAAATCATTTCTCACACATCTTTCCCTTTGAGCATTCCTTGGAGTTCTGCAGCGCACAATCTATATGGCCAAATGAAGTGGGCCTTTGCCCTTAAGACTAATATCTATACTCCGCTGATTTTTAAAAAATACTTCAGTCTGTATGCAAATACAAATCACCTGCAAATTGAAATTAAAATTCTTATATAAGACATATGCTATGGTCTAAAATGTATGTCCCTACAAAATTCATCTCTTGAACCCTAACCCCGAAGGTGATAATATTAGGAGGTGGGGCCTTTGGGAGGGCTCTGCCCTCATAAATAGGATTAGTGCCTGATGTAGTTTGGATGTCCCCTCAAAATCTCATGTTGAAATGTAATCCCCAGTGTTAAAGGTGGGGCTTAGTGAGAGGTAACTGGATTATGGGGGCAGATCCCTCATGAATGGCTTCACACCATCCCCTTCATGATGAGTGAGTTCATGGCCTTGTTTAAAAGTTGTTTGTTTAAAAGTACATGGTACCTCCCACCATCCCGTCCTTGTTCTCATTCTTGCTCCTGCTCTTGCTATAACTTTCTCACCATATGATATGCAGGTTTCCACTTCACTTTCCATATGATTGACAGCTTCCTGAGGCCTCCCCAGAAGCTGGGCAGATGCCAACACCATGCTTCCTGTAAAGCCTGCAGAACCATAAGCCAATTAAACCTCTTTTCTTTATAAATTACCCAGCCTTGGGTATTTCTTTAAATCAATGGAAGAACAACCTAATAGAGGGCCCTTATAAGGGGCCTATGGGAGCTTGTTAACTCCTTTTGCCCTTCTGTGAGGACACATAAAAGTTGACATCTATGAGGAAGAAGCCTCCACCAGAATCTGCTGGTGCCTTGATCTTGGACTTCCCAGCATCTGAAACTGTGAGCAACAAATTTGTGTTTATAAATTATCCAGTCTAAGCTATTTGTTATAGCAGCCAGCATGGACTAAGACAATATAGATTTTCTAGACATAGATTAAAGTGATGTTGGAGAATCCTTCTAATATTACACAAAGCCACTGACAATTAAGAGTTATGCCCAATTAAAGACCAGTTAACAACTGAAGAAACAATCAATAAGGATAATGACATAGCAGATACTCACAAAGAGAATATTAGTCAAATAATTATATTCTGAATTAAGAAAGCCCCTTGGGCAAAGCTGATGAAGCCTTCAAATATTAATTCAAAAAACTAGTTTAGGGAGAAAATTATCTTTATGACCCTGAAGCAAAAGCCAAACATGAACTGAAGATAATTGTTTATGGCTACACTCTGTTACAATTTATTTAACAGAGTTAGCAGAGTTTCATCCTAAGAATTAGCAGAGTTTCATTACAATCTCAATTTTATTATTAATAGCTCAAATATAAACTTATTTTCATAATCTGTGGTTCTATTTTTCAAGATAAAGCTCCAATCAAAACCTTCTCATGAACTTTTTTCTATTTTGATAGAATTAACTTTAATTGTCTTTTTTTTTCTGGAACGAATTATTCCCATAAGACAGAGATTTCCACAAGGTACTATATTGGGCACCAGGGACAGAATAATGAGCAACTCCAGAAAAATTATCATGATCTTTCCTTTCAAACTTAAAAGTTTATATTGTGTTCAGAAGTTATATACATATTGGATGTTCCTGGCATATGAAGTTAGGTAAATGTACACAAATAAGTAACGGAAAAGATGATTGTGAACATGTCCAATATAAAAGTAGAAAGCAACGGATGGAAATCCAGAAACCTCAGTAGTAGTTCTGACTGGGTAATCACTTCGATGGTCTAGGATAGGATCTCCATTTTCCTTTCCCTTTATTAATTCTAGGGGGTTTTGAAAAATATTCACATCAGTGCTACTGGAAAAAAAAACATAATTTTATTTAAACCTAGTGAGGCAGGCATTAATGGTCCTACTTTCTAAAATATGAAGCTAATTAAATGTCTGAACCACACCCATTCTACTATTTGGTGGCAACACCAGGAATCAAATCCAGGTTTCCTATTCCAGGTACTATACCCTATTAAGAATATAAAAGTTCCCAGAGCATTAGTGCTTGCCATGAAGAAGGCACTCCGTAACATCTAGCTGAATCTAGAAGTAAAAATCAAATTCAAGCAGAGAAGGCATAGAGAAAGATGACTTACGACACATGTTCAAATGAAATCCTTTACCTCCAGGTCATAAAAGGACCACACACTGTTCTCTTAAGGTAAAAACACTATTTCTAAGGACTCAGGGAACAAAGATTCTTAAGGATAGTGTCCATAAAAAAAAAAATCTAACTAAATTCCAACATATCTATGTTTCTCTGAAAACAGGTCACATTTTGTAAGTCTAAAGCAATGTCCTGAAAAGAAGTATAATAAATGTGTTCGAGAAAAAGTCATCCCCAGAGTTGCTAGATTTAGCAAATAAGAAAGACAACCTGCTAAAAATGAGTTTCAGATAAATAATGAATAAGTTTTCAGTATAAGTAGTATCTGAAATTCAAGATGAACTGGGTGTCCTGTATTTGATCTGGCCACTCCAGTCATTCTACATAGCTTTTCCTAACTGAAATTGTTGGCGGATAGGCAACAAAGAGAAGGCAGGTTCTATGCAGCATACTAGTAAGTTCCAGGCTATCAAATCGCTCATTTTATCATTGAGAGCGCACAAAGGACTACCACAAAGTAATCCTGTGTATGATAATTGAACCTTTTGAAAGCACTTGGATTCATAACTTGCAGTAAAACTAGAGCATAAAATATCTCCTTAAATCAAGTTCATTCATTTTGCTCTAAAACCATCCCACATAATGTATTGCATAGGGACAAAACAAACTGCAAACTACTTATAAAAGGGAGATTTACTAATTGACAAAAATTCTTGGGATTACAAAGGATTGAGAGGCTGCACTTTCAGCCATGAGTCCTGGGTTCTAATCTCAGCATTTGTTACTAACAGGATGTGTGACTAGCACTAAGCAATTTTCTTCCCCTGAGTTTCCATTTTATCCCTGATAAAACAAGAAAAATAGCACCAGTTCTGGCCTTTTATGAAGTGTAAGGTGCTGACTGTCTTCAGCAGAGTATAAAGTCAGGAATATTAGACTAACAATCAGGTGATAATTCTAGTTCCAGCTACAACACTACATGCATCTGATGCTAAAACAATTACAACTTCTCTGGAGTTCATTTTCACTGGAGTTTGAGATCTTCAGTGGTAAAAATGGGCTGCTGTATTAACAGGCTATTAAGACTCCCCACGACAGTTTGCAGTATGAATAGGACAAGAAGTGGTCCTTGGGTCTGTCAACTTCTTTTTGCCCTTCAACTTCCTCATTTTTAAATAGGGGGAAAGTCTTCTGGCTCCTTCACTCACTGCACAGGGTTGATGTGTGAGTCAAATTAGAAAATGCACATGGAAGCGTTTCAAGATCTCTTCAACATATCTAAGAATTTGCTATCTCTTACACCCTTAGTACTCATTCCAATGAAGACAAAGGGCTGGGTTAAGGAGTAATGGCTGTTATTTCCTCAAAAAGGTCAGCCAAGAGAATCAGAAAAAGGATGAGAGTAAAAAGGTTGTTTTTGGTGATACAAGCCCACAGGTTGAGGGGCCCTAACTGGGTTTGGATATAGGCCAGCAACATGCACCATGAACACTCAAAAGTCCTTGGCCAAAGCAAATACTTCAGAATGGCATTCTTGACAGAATCTTACTAAGTTTAAAAAAAAAAAAAGAAAAAAAAAGAGAACAGTTTAAATTACATCATAGCCATCTGAGCAAAAACAACAAAACAGAAACAAATTCCATTGAAGTATCTGTAGCTTTTACCACAAGTACTAATAATCTGGACTCTCCACTTTCATGTATAAGTGTATCTTTGCTAACTGCCCTGCAAACCTGGAAGCAATCAGAAGAAAGCCTAGCTGCCCTCTTGAAGTCTTTCAGTTGATTTAACTTTTACAAAGCTATTAATGAAAGACAACAGGCCCTCCACACTTCAAAGAAAGCCACAGCCATGGAAAATGCAATGAACATTGAAGCCAATAATTTATAGTCAATGATAAGAGCCTGAGTTTTACATCACATCCATATCTTCCTCTCTTCTCACCAAAATCTTTTATTATCCTCCAATCACTTATTTCCTACATATTTTATTACACAAAAAATTCTTACCCATAAATAAGTTGTATTACATACCCTTTTAACAAGAGTGAATTTAGTTTTGCTTTTAAACTTTTACAACACATCCTGAGATATGAAGAAACCCTGGTGGGCACCCAAAAATCACTGTTGGAAGTTATTCCTTTCAGATAACACTAATGTCAATACAACCTGTTGTTTCAAACTTGCATATTCCACAGATGATACTTAAGGCTCACGAAGATATCCTTTTCCATACTGAGCAAGCAAAGAACCCCAAATTCATATTAATTAGATGGTAGGAAATAAAACCAAATGGAAGTTGCCTAAAACCTTTTGAGCTCTTGTCATAAATGTGACTCAAATCTTACTCTCGAAACTTTTTACACAATGAATCACATCAGAAGTTTATTATCCAGATATTCTACTTTACAGAAGACTCTTGAAGCTCAAACTGCTTATAAAATAATGATTTAATATAAAAATCAGTGTCATTAAGCATAATGTTTAACACATTTTGATTTCATGAAGCTAACAGCACCGCACCCGTCAAGAGGATGATGTTATTGTGTGAGTAGAGCACCCAGCAAAACTAATGAGCATGTGCACTACCCTGGTTCCAGCAGCTGCTGCAGGAAAAGGCGAAAGTTGACAGACATTTTGTGTCTTTAGTAATAAAAAGGGATGAACAAATTCATTCGTGAATGATAAAAAAAAAAAAAAGGAATTCTGGAGGTTAGGAAGCTTAGAAGGTGAATGGTTATCAACTTTTACAATAGTTTTAACAAAGAGTTTATTTTATCAAAATTACACACGGCAAAAATACAATGCTATTTCATTTTACACATACTATGTGCTCATATTTTGTAACTAAATGAAAAGTGTGGCACTCTTGAAATGATGGACTCAATTAAGTTAATGATTAAATTAAATAGTGCCAAGTTAGTATTGTAATACATTTTTATGGATATTTAAATAGATTTGTATTGCATATTGGGTACACTTCATCTCATAGTCTCTAAAAAGTTTATAAATTGATTAATAATATTCATTGAAAAAAATGAAATGTAACTGTATGGCATATAATCTGGGAAGAATCAAAACCTTCCCCCCTTTCCAATTTATCGCTGCCACTCAAGATTGTTATAAACCTATCACAAGATAGAAAACTACACCTTATGTTTTGGGTTTTTAGAAATTTTCCACTAATCTACACAAGTCACGGTTTCTTCCAAATGCCCTCTATCTAGAAGTATTAAACAGGACTACAAAACTTGTTGACAGGATGGAGGGATGCAAGCCCTAGAACTGCATTTCAAATATAATTAGCTAAAGGGACACGCACACACACACGCACACACGTGTCTGTATCCGAAGGGTCTCCCTGTGGCAATAACTTTACTTTCTACCAAAGTGGAACTGCTCACTCACATTACAAAATGAATCTTGAAAAAGACAGAAAGGCTTTAAAATACATATTCAATATTCCAGATGTCTTGAAATGGAAAATTAATTAAAATATTTTATAAGGTTTATAGAATATTTCTTGGCTTCTAGAAAAGTAAGGAAAAGAGAAGAAAAATTGACAAAGCAAAGTAAACTTTTGATATAAACATAATAACCCTCACGAGTTAAAAGTATAACTAGGTGAAACCTACTCGTAGAGCAACTAGTTTAATACGTTTTGTACTCTGGCCTAAAATAATGTATCAAAGGATAAAAATCCTTTGAAAATATACTGTACTAGGGTATTTGTGTTCTAATGCTAAAAAGATAATTATAATGGCCTAGTACCGAAATTTTCAACCACTCTATTTTAAAATGTCATTTGAGATTTCCCAATTTTTATACTCTGAAATTATATATGGAAACTAAACTCACTTGGGCAAAGTCTTTAGGCACATCATTAAGTAATGTGCTTCCACAGAAAGAGGCCGTAGAAGAAAATGTTAACCTCTTCCTGAGTTAGAATCCTCATGACATTAAATCTATGAGCCTTTGCTTTGCTTACATTAATATTGACACTGACTTTCAGTATAGCACAGTGATTAAGGGCCCTAGATGAGACAGACTTAGGCTTTAACCCCAGAATCACCTCTTTCTAAGAATATGACCTTAGGTACATTATTTACTCTCTTTGTAAAATGGAGATCATGATAAAAGTAAAGGAAATGATGCTGGAGTCAGATACACAGTGTTTCATTCATGATAGTTATTGTTTTTAAGTTAACTGAATATTAAGTGGAGTATATTTTTTAAACTGATTAAGTTTTTGGTTTTTTTAAATAAAGAAAAATTATTTAATGGATTTATACAGCAGAATAAGTAGATGTTGGCTCTTGCTTCTTCCTAAGCCCCTAATTTAAAAGCAATAACTTCTCTACAGACGTATTTCATATTAAAATAAAAGAGAGAGAGAGGGCTGTTTTCATGTATTTTTTCAAATTACAACTTAAAAAATGGACTCCTCAGACTAATATCTACACTTACATATAACAAAATTTTCTGAATTTTATATTAAGATTAGGTGATAAACATTTAACTGACAAAAATAAATGCAAGAATATAATTTGTTTTTTTCAGTACTACTTAGAGACTTTTTTTTTGTCAAAAATAAGTTATACATTTGGGGACTATTTTTTCCCAAAATATAAAAGTTAAAACTGTTTGACAACAAATGTAAAAAAAATACAATAATTACCTATGATGAACACCATAGCAATACTTCATAATTCTAAACTGGAGCACAGTTTTAATATCTGATAAAACAACGCTTTAACACTCTGCTATAGGTAATTTATGGATTAAATTGGCTTAGTTCTTATCCAGGGGTACTTCCTTGGGTAAATCCTAAAAGTAGGGTGATACCAATCCTTGGACCTCAAAAATGTCCATATAGCAAGTCCATTGAGCAGTAACTTTTGGGGGAGATTTGCAGGGTGTATTTTTGTGTTTATAAATCAGCTACTAAAATGCCATCCTCTTTTCTCTTTTCAATGCCTTTTTCATTAGTCATGTAAATTAATCACTAATACCAGCATTGCAAAGAGTATACTAAATTTTCTGACTGGAAAGTATGATTGATAACTTATATGGAAATCTGCTAAAATTAGGGAAAACACAAAATAACTCACATAAAAAATCATGTTGGCTACTTTTCCTGCTCTTGGATCCTTATTTTATACAGTTTCAGTTACATTGTTTGCATAATTTGACCTGGATCCACTACTCAAATTTGGAAAAATACTTAAAAGAATGAAAATATTCAATCTGAGAAATTGATACTCGGCTCTCCTGGTGAGAATAAAGAACTCTTACAGCTGAAAGAGATTTTTAAGCTCACTTATGAATCTCTCTGCCTTGAGTCTTCACCCTCTTTCACCTCCCATCTTAAAGTTTGAGGTTCATTAACTTGAGCCAGTCACAAAGTTGGCTAATAGCTGGAAACAAAATCTGGGGGTCTGGGCTCCCATTCCAGTTCCCTTTCCAGTACCTTACACAATCCCACAAAAACTTCTGTTCGAACCATTAATAAAATTCATCTAAAAAATGAAAATGACATTTAAAGTCTATGAAATCACTATGCTGTCAGAACTTAATTCCCATCTACCAGGATAAGGAAATGCCTATCAAAGTTTGTGATTATATTTAAGGCACTGATGATGCTCAAGGTAAAATGGTAAACTACTGAAAATTACCACTAAAAAGATAAGGAAACATGCATTATTTCCTTTAATTTTCTAGTGAACACTATGAGGTAAACGACATTATCTCCATTTTACAGAGAGAGTAAATAATGCATCTAAAGTCTTCCTCTTAGAAAAGTAGGTCTGGGGTTGAAGCCTAAGGCTGTCCTATCTAGGGCCCTTCACCATAAACAGAAATCAATTTCAAAGGGTTCACAACAGTGGCTCCTAATCAAGTAGTGGTGCCAACCCTTGAGGGGCATTTGGAAATGTGTGGGAATAGATTTTCCATCACATGGATGGGGGTGGCCCTGGCATTTAGAGTCTGGAGTTCAGGGATGTTAAATGTCCTGCTATGCACTAGACAGCCTCTAACAACAAAAAAGTGTCACCACCAAATGCCAACATCTTTTGAGAAGCAATGGTTTAGATGATTAAGAGATTAACAGACTATTATTAAACAAAACGGGAGATTTTGGACACCTCTAAGTGATATCCTCCAATAACCTCTACTCTGATGTTACAGTGAGTAGTTCGCTTGGGTCTGGCATGGTAAGGAAATGAAGAGTCTGCCCAAAGTTATTTAGTATTTCTAAGTTTGCTCCAGCTATGAAAACATCTGAGAAGCTTAAAATGCAGAATTGCTTCATATGATTTTAACTTCAAATTTGACTGAGAATTGGAAGGGACAAAATATTTTGTAATTTTCTGTGCACTCACAACACATGGTATAAAAGAAGTTGCTTAAAGGAAAACCTACCACTTCTGAAAGAAAACAATAACTCAAATCTATGCACTAAACATGTAAATCAGTTGGCTTTGCAGTTTAGATATGGGAGAGACTGGACTAGAATGGCATTTATCTGAGGTTTGAGAGCTCAGAATTCAAAACAAGTATGTTTTGAAGATCTTTACTTTGTTCTATAAAATGTTCTAATTTTATATTTTCACAATAATCATAATCAAAACAAAAGAAAGTGAAAGAAATTGCTTTCAGTTACTGGGAAGACCATCTTATTACCAACTACTGCCCTGTAATTTTAGTTCTAAGGTTTATATTTGTGTTAATGAGAAAATAAAAGACGTAAATTTAATACGCATATATGCCTTCATAGCAAGCAAAAAATGAAAGCTGGTATGCTGTGCTAGAGGAATAAGTTTCATGATTGTTCAGAGAGACCCAGTGGGAGAAGTGAAATCATTATAGGCCAAATTGTAGCAAAGGCCAGCTGACTTACCATACTGTTTTTCAGATAGTTAGAACCATATTTACTTTTCAAGAGTGTTTTAATGAATGCTGTAAATCTGCATTTGGCTGTGGTTTTATCATTTTGTTCGTAATTAACTGAGAATGTATTTTGGCATTACAGTTGCATAAATGTTTTAACTATGATTAAATTATATCTGCTTTTATTTATTCTACTTCTAAGAATTCCACACTTCACTAACATTAAAATAAAAGGAAGTCAACACTAGGTATGGTAGACATCTAGAACTTCTGGGTCTGCCCACATCACTTTCTTTTGGGAATGTACCCTCCCCAACGACATATCACCTTATGGGCTACCTGCCCCAACAAAACAGTCAAACAACCCTACTCTCCCGAATACAATGATTGGTTCAGAGTTGGGATGTGACCCAGGTGAGACCAGGGTAATCTGGGGAAGACTGATATGGATAAGAAGGCACCTCTCTAATATCAGAAGTTTAAGACCCACATACAGTTAACAAGTAGAAGCTCTCAGCACATGAAGAAAGCATGCAAGAAAATAAAGCCAACACAGCACAGGGCCAAAAGATACATGGATAGATGAATACATAAACAAATGGATACATGGATAGATAAATAGATGCAAGGAAGGGCAGGTAAACAGAGTAGATAGATGAAAAGATAAATAGAGATAGGTAGATGCATAGATAGATAGACAGACAGATAGATAGTTAGATAGACACAGAGACAGACAGAATTTTCGCAAGATTATTTGATTAGCTAAATTTACAGCTAACCCAATCCCGCAAGCAATTAAAATTATGTGAGTCAATTCTGTATGGGTTCAAGTTGAGTTTCTGTCACTTGCAACCAAAAGCTTTCTAATATATTGTAAATCAAAAAGAATGTCTTTCTTTAACAGGAGTACATTACTTAAGTTTGAAAAATGAGATTGGCCGGGCGCGGTGGCTCACGCCTGTAATCCCAGCACTTTGGGAGGCCGAGGCGGGTGGATCACCAAGTCAGGAGATCGAGACCATCCTGGCCAACAAGGTGAAATTCCATCTCCAATAAAAAAAAATACAAAACATTAGCCAGGCATGGTGGTGGGCGACTGTAGTCCCAGCTACTCGGGAGGCTGAGGCAAGAGAATGGCCTGAACCCGGGAAGCGGAGCTTGCGGTGAGCCGAGATCGCGCCACTGCACTCCAGCCTGGGTGACAGAGCGAGACTCCATCTCAAAAAAAAAAAAAGAAAGAAAGAAAAGAAAAATGAGATTATATGATCCCTACTAACTCTAAATTTCAGTGATCCTGTGTGTGTGTTTTAATTATTTCATCAGCTCAGAAGGTCAGGGTCTTTTCTCTTTGTGTATTTTCAGTATAGGTATTCAACTAAAAGTAGAGAAGTTAAGTCTTATCTTTTATAATTATCACTATGAATATGATATCAAATGGTGATCCTTTCTCTCCTGATTTTAGGTAAAATACAATTATTCAGAGAAGAAAATTTGCAAAAAGTTAATCTTACTTTATAATTCAGAAACAAGAGAAAAGTCTCCCCTCTCCTGAAGATTAAAAAAGCTAACAATGGTACATAAGACATTTAAAGGCATTTTCATTGCAAACTAAAAACCAGAGAAAATATATCTTTAAAAGCTTTAAAGGCCGGGTGCGGTGGCTCACGCCTGTAATCCCAGCACTTTGAGAGGCCGAGGTGGGTGGACCACGAGGTCAGGAGATCGAGACCATCCTGGCTAACATGGTAAAACCCCGTCTCTACTAAAAATATAAAAAATTAGCTGGGTGTGGTGGTGGGCACCTGTGGTCCCAGCTACTCGGGAGTCTGAGGCAGGAGAATGGCATGAACTCGGCTTGCAATGAGCCGAGATTGCGCCACTGCACTCCAGCCTGGGTGACAGAGCAATACTCCATCTCGAAAAAAAAAAAAAAAAAAAAGAAAGAAAAAAAAAGCTTTAAAACATTTTTAGAATTTTTATCAAAATGATTCTTATAAACTTAACACTCAGTTTGCTTTACCTACCTTAAACATTTGGTTGGCAACAAATATAAATTCCTACCACTCAGAGAAAATGAATTAAGCACTTATATTGCAAAAAAAAAAAAAAGTAATTTAAAACGAGAATATCAAGTCAGTAAATAAGATTACAGAGCTAAATATCAAATGAATGACTCATATGGAAAGACTTTCTTCAATTTTTATTCCTAGGTATGTGACTCACAGGCACTTTTCCCTGAGAACCTGGTATAATAGATATTTCCAAGCCACATTCACCAGCTGTAATAGTGGCCAACTGAATCTACATCTATGCAGCTAAACTAATTTCATAGGAAGTCCTGCAAAGTCAGTAAC
The DNA here is from genome assembly GCF_029281585.2 of Gorilla gorilla gorilla. Taxonomy (NCBI): domain Eukaryota; kingdom Metazoa; phylum Chordata; class Mammalia; order Primates; family Hominidae; genus Gorilla; species Gorilla gorilla. Next base: position 139,729,215 of record NC_073227.2, read on the forward strand.
TAGTCTGCATCCTAAATTCACAAATTAGTCATTTTTCAACCCTTCACTATCAATCAACTCATTGATTTATTTAATTGTCCTACAGTCGTTACTAAAGGTTTTTTATCCTAGGAAGAGGTTTTATCCCACAATTGGCTATTGGAACAAAGAACAAATATAGCTTGACACAGCAATTATAGGTTTAACTTCTAAGTTAATTTGTATTTTCAAATCTAGAGGAAGGGGTGCCTCAAAGTAGGACACACTCCCTATAATCGGATAAGGGCGAAGCTACAAGCTTTACCTATACAACCTGAACAGAACTCCAAATATTTCAAAAGAAATGATACTTGAGACCAGAGTCAAATCATTTATTTAAGCAGAATAATTTAAAAAGGAAATTTTGTTGCATAGCATAATCAAAATACTAAAAATTTCCTCATCTTGAGGTGCTGAGGACATAAACGTGTGAAAATATTGACAATTTCTACAGATCATCAGATGACAGACTGAAAAAAAGCTACTGAATGATACCACAAGCCTATTTAAGTTTGTGTTATACTAAGCAAATCGATTTATTTAAAGATATCCATCTACACTAATTGCCATTGCATTAATTCTACCACATTTTTAGAAATCATGTAGTTTAGGCTCTAACATGGGTCTGAATTTGAAACTTTGAAAACACTAGAGATAGAAGAGCAATGAGAAACATTATTTCAGGGGCTCCTATGGATTTCTCCAGGCAGGAAGAATGCAATCCAGAAGAGTGCTTCAAGGACACTAAAAGCAGCTTAGAGCTGGTTATATGGACCCTGGTTATGAACAACATAAGAAAAAAAGGCCATTATTGCACCAGAATTACCATTATAAAAATACTATAAACAATATCAAAGTTAGACTGGGTCAATGCTCAGAGGGTTTTATTATCATCAACACTAACAACTGCCTCACAAAATATGCTTAACAATTCATTTGTCTGAAAATTGTGGAAAGTTTATATTCCTATATAATTATAGAAACAATAATTTAAAAAAATACATAGCAATATTTATATACATAATCTGATTGTATTGTAAATACTGTGCAATAAAAATGCTACAGCTTTCAGAAGTGAGAGAAGAATTACAAGGAAAAAAAATGAAGGACGGAATTCCAAACACAGGACAAGGAACCTCAATTAATTCAGCACAGCTTTGCAGTATCAAATAAAGTCTATCATAGAAAGCTATATGGGAGTGTAAAACTTCTGTTTCTGGACTTTGATCCAAGCTGTCATAAAAACTTGCCCTCACTTAATATCTCTTATTTCCAGTATATGCCAAATATTCTCGAGCTTTTGCCTGTACAAAACAAAGCAATAAAGTCAATCATGTCATCCTTAACAATATTAAATGACCTAAAACATCACCCACAATCACAGAGCTGACTAGTAATTAATGAAAGGTAACTTTATTCTAATATGCTGTCAAGAATAACAACAGCTGTTAAGCAGCATTAGCACCAGGAAAGCTTCAGTTGTAAAAGGCATACGCATTAAAGCCCTCAATTAACACAGTAGCTGAGGCCTTTAGGACTGCAAATTGTCTACAATAGTGACCTGGGAGTTTTCCAGATGTGATTTATTGGCCTCAAATTAATTTTTATGCCAACAGACTATGTTCTGAATCATTCAATTGACACCTTCAAATGGACATAAACAGGTTGTGATAACTAAAAAGCTCCAAGTTATAGCTTTTTTTTTTTTTTTTTTTTTTTTAAGATGGAGTCTCACTCTGTTGCCCAGGCTGGAGTGTAGTGGCGCAGTCTTGGCTCACTGCAACCTCTGCCTCCCGGGTTCAAGCGAGTCTCCTTAGTAGCTGGGATTACAGGTGCGCGCCATGCCTGGCTAATTTTTGTATTTTTAGTAGAGACGGGGTTTCACCATGTTGGTCAGTCAGGCTGGTCTTGAACTCCTGACGTCGTGATCTGCCCGCCTCGGCCTCCCAAAGTGCTGGGATTACAGACATGAGCCACCGTGCCAGGCCCAACCTATAGCTTTTAATAAGATGCGTAGCTCTCTACTTGAAGACAGTGATAGTAAACAATGTAATATAATGGCATAAATGCTTTCAAGGTCAACCCAAATTCACAGGTGTTTGAGAATTTAGGAATGCCAGAACCTTGATGTTCAATAACTACCATTGAGTGTAGATCATTTAGTCTGAGAAAAGGATGGAAAATCATGCATGAATGTCGAATGACAACAATTAAATAATGCAGAAATTGTTTTTATCAGCAAGCCTGATTACTGGTGCAGATGGACGATCTGGGTGAATATAAATATATTTTAAATCTTAAAACATGCCGCATGCATCTACAGAACTATTTTGTTTCATGGGTTTCCTGAATCACATACAATATTCATTTTACACTTACAAAGTGTAAAAAGAGGGGAAAAGCAAAGTAATGTGAGCTCCTACTTAAAAAAAAAAAATCCTTAGCTGTAAAGTTAAAACGTATGCAATAAGTTTTTACCACAAAATGTGAACCACACTGGGGTTAGTGGTTTGCATTTTTATAATCAACAAATGTCCATCCTCTTATTCACATTTTAAGTCTCCTGTTAACGCCACCAAATATAAAACCAAATTGGAATATTGTTTCATGAAAGACCTCTGGCTACACACAAATTCTTAGGTTATATTCTTTACTCTGACAACTTTCAGCACTTTATTATAACTCTTAAAATTGAGGACCTGCACTATTAAATATTTTACACTTTCATTTTCCAACTTACACTCAACCTCTTAAGAATATGTATACACACATACATATATATATCACAGAAAGTGTTCAGCCTGTTGCCAACATCAACTGTAATTTAAAAACTCTAACCGAAAATTTTTTAAAAGTTTTTTTAGAGCCTCAGATGATCTAAATTTTACAGTGAGCATGGTAAATTTGAGAAATAGGATTTTGATCCTATGCTGCTTGGGAGAAAAAGTAATGGGAAAAGAAATGTAACTCAGCTCTTTCCATTTATTTTCCATTAAAATGTTGCTACACTTTCAAAGTGTTGGTAGGTTCTGAAAATGCAGTGTTCTTATCTATGACTAGTCAAAAACGACCAACAAGCCATCCCTAGTTTACATCTTTAAAAGAAAAATAGGGAACGAAGAAAGGACATTTATGCTGATTTATTAAACAATAACTTTTTTTCTTTAAACTGTTTATAATCTGCCTAAAGAACAGGTCCAATACATACTTTTAAAAATCGGCCTGGTTCTCTGGCCCCCTGATCATTCTATGCGCTGTAATTCAAGGAGAGCAGAAGGCTGGGAATGCGCAGAGTGAAAGGAAAGTGGGTGCAGATGGCCTCAGAGGGGCAGGTGACCCCTGAAAACTGTTAGTCGACAGCAACCGATCATTCTAGACCTCCATGGCCTTAGTGTCTCACGCTAAACTCGCAAAAAAGTGCCCTTTCAGGGCTATCCCCTGGGCGCTCAAGATTTAGGATTTTGAAGGAAGAAGGTGAAAGCGGGAGAAGACGATTTTAAAAGAAGGGCTGGGTTATTAAAGAGAAAAGATTAATCCCGGAGCCTTCCCCTCTGTCAAAAAACCCTGAAAGTGACTAAATTGACACCAACTCTGGATGTTCCTTAGGAAAAAAACAAAACAAAACAAAACAAGATTAAAAAGGGCCCAATTTAAGACCCTTATTAATACATCTGCAAGAGAGCAAATAACAACAACAACAAAAGTTATACAGTCAATTTTCAATGATACATCGTCCCACTGGTGCCACCGGGGCGCCACCACCCAGCACCCGAGACCCGCCGCGCCCCTGGAAAAAGTGGGAAGGGACGTAGGGGGATGCTGAAGGAAGTACCTTGTTTTGTCTCCAAAAGGCAACATAGCAAACGTGGGAAGTTCGTTTTCGAACTCCGCCGATCCTGGACTCCAGGAGGCTCCGTAGGGGCAACAACGCGCGCAGGTGAGGTGAGGTGAGGTGAGGTGAGGTCGGCGACTCGGAACCAGCTCCCTCACGGCCCCGGCCTCCGCGCCGCCGCCCGTCGCCTCCCGCTCCCCCCGCGCTGCGCCGCCCCCTGGCGGGGAGCGACCGGCAGAGCCGCGGCCGCGCGCCGGCGAGTGGGACCCGGGCGTCGAACCCGGGCGGGCTCCTCGACCATCACTGCCGGGCGTGTGTCACCCTCCCGGCCAAGACGGCCAGCACCCGCTGCCCGACGGCCGCTGCCCAGAGCAGGCGGCAGCGGGGCACGGACTCTTTCTGCAAAGGGGCGCGTCCTGGAGTCCACGCACCCCGACTATGCATCAATTCCTCAGGCTTCGGGGCACCCGCCCGCCAAGCACTCTCTGCTCCACTCTTCTTGTCCCTCTGCTCCCAGTCTCAATTCCTCCCCAACTCTCCGGCGAGCGTTTCCCACGAGCGCCCCGACTGCCCGCTGCGCAGCCGCCTGCAAAAGGACAGGCTCCCTCCTCCCCGCCCTCCGCAAGGGCCGCCCCGGCGCTTGGCTCTGGACCAGAAAGAGCTGGCCTCTGGGGTCTGCGCTGCCCCTTGGGGTCCGCTCCGGGCGGCGCCTCCTCTGCGCCCTTTGTGTGCACGCCGCAAACCCCTCTGCAGAGCTCTACTTTTGGCGGCACAGCCTTCGGCGGAAAAGCGAGTGAAAGGAGGCGCGCGGAACAAGCAGGAGACTGGAAGGGGGGAAAAGGCGACCGCACTCACTTTGGGAAGGTTCCGTCATGTTGCCTTTGGGCTGTCCCGTGGTCTCGTCCCTCACCCCAGCTTCCCCGCCCAGCCAGGGCCAGGGCGAGGGGGGACGGGGGAGGAGCGGAGCCATCAAGACCGACTTGGAAATGGTGCTTCCGGAGCTGCAGGGAAGGGGCTCAGAAACTGTTTGGGTTTTGCTGATTGGATTTTGGGGAACCAGAGGGCTAGAGAGGGGCTAGGGGAAGGCCCGTGAGCACGGATGTATAAAAATAATCATGTTCCCGGGGAATACCAAGAGGGGCGGGGGTGAGGGTGGGAGGTCGGCAAGTACATTTTTGTATTTGAACTTTGTGAGCAAGTTGTATCAAATCCGACACTTGAGTTTTTCGACTGTGCTCGCTTAGAGTTGAGGTTTCTACCTCGTAACAGGACCGAGGACCTACTCCAAAAGCAAAGGGCCTGGGAACAGGGGTGAACGAAGGGCACAATTCAACAGGAGAGAGAAATCAGCCCCGGGTCTTCCGTGGGTCCTCTTCTTACCTGGTGGCTTTTCTAACAAAGTATGAGAAGGTAAAGTCCCAGTGATCGTCCAGCCATGCTTCGACCGAGTCCTGATCCCTCTGCTGCTGCTTCTGCTGCTGGGGCTGCTGCTGCTGTCGCTGCTGCCCGAAGCTGGGGCGGGCCCGCTCCATGGTTGGCACTGCGCGCCTCGGAGGCTCTCTGGTACTGCTTTTCCACCCCAGCTGGGGTCCCTCCCTCAGAAGAAGAGGACTCGGCCTCGAGACCCTCCCCCTTCGTCCTGCTCCAGTCGGGCCGGCTTTCGGCAAAGCGGCCGGAGCGCCAGGCCAGCCTCCTGCCCCGCCCCGCCCCGCGCGGTTCTACGGGCGCCCAGGTGTGGTGGGCGGGGCCAGGCGCAGCTGCCGCGCCCCCCCCCACCCGGGGTCCGGCAGTGTTCGGCTCTCGCAGGCTCTTCAGTCCCCCGGTTCCCAGGAGGCGGCGGCAGCGGCGGCGCCCGGCGAGCTCTCCGGAAGCCAAGTGGCGGCGGCTGGAAGGAGGACACGCGGCCGCTGGGGTGCGCTGTGTGCCAAGCCGACTTCTGGGGAGCGCGCTAGGTGTCTGGGTGTGTTCTCAGAGTGCCCCAGGGAGGGAAGGTCGCGATGTGGGAAGTTTTGCCCGAAAGTAAGAGATGGTGAGACCCTGGGCCCTTTTCCTGGGGCCTGGGAGTGCAATGACCTTCCCGCCTAGCTTTTCCCTAGCCCTGCGCTTGGGTCTGGGAGGAGCGGGACCGACCTCCTTCAGAGCCCAGCCCGCTCAGTGACTTAAAGCGGTCCAGCCACGGACCACCGCGGGTGGAGAGAGCTGGGGCGTGTGCTAGCAAGAGAGATTTGCAGGTGTAGGTGGGTAACTTGCAACAAAGCCATACCCGTGCTTAATGTTAATGATAACAGCAATAATTATAACTTAAGTGCCTTTAACCATTGCCTCAAACTTCCCTTTTGCATAACTGGAAAAAGATTTTCTTGGAAAAGAAAAAGCAAACAAATAATTTCCAATGCTTTGTGCATGAAGTTAGAAAACAAGGGCACCTCTGTACAATTAGGTTAATCCGAGAGCACTGGCGCAACCCAGGTGCAGTCGAGGGCAACCAGTTAGCCCAATTTTAAATTAATGCATCATTTTAATTAAATTGGAATTAACACTCCCTCAAAAGTATCCATTAAAAATGGCTCAGCCTTTTTGTCCAATCCCTATCTTGCTTCTTTAAAAAAGGAATTGGTGTCATCCTTTGCTTTGTCTGCATCCCCATCTTCCTGTCATGCATTGGCAGTTTTAATATGGCATTTTGCAATGACCTATATTTTTTGGTAGAATTAAATCTGGAATTATGGGTTGCACAATGTGTGAATGACACCATTAGCAGTGATATACAAAAAAAAAATGAGTTAGCTGATATACTTCTGACAAACTTCCTTCTAAATACTCTTGGCAAGAATGTAAGGCATTATTCACTACATAGAAACACATCATTAAATTGATAATCTGAGAACTTTTAAAAGTATCTTCTAGTCCCCCAATGCAATGGTTTATCTTTCCTTCATTGAGTAATTGACCTTTTGCGACTTCAGTTTTTCTGAAACTTTACTGCTGTACGCAGGTAGCCACAACCAAAGAAAAGCAATCAAAGCAGTAGAGTATGAACTAATGGGTGATAAATTATATTGGATTTAGAAATGAGAATTCTCTCCTAATGTGTTACTATGATAGTGATTATAGTGCTCATGGAATACAGTCATGCGTCACCGAACAACAGGATACGTTCTGAGAAATGTATCCTTAGGCAATTTCATCCTTCTCTGAACATCACAGTGTACTAACACAAAATAGATGGCTCAGCCTACTACACACTTAGGCTATTGCTCCTAGACCACAAATCTATACAGCATATTACTGTACTGAATACTGTAGGCAATTGTAATGCAATGATATTTGTGTGTCTAAACATATCTAAACATAGAAAAGGTACAGTAAAAATATAGTATTATCTTATGGGACTCATATATGTGCTCTGTCGTTGACTGAAAAGTGGCACATTACTGTGGAAAGTTTCTCCTCAGTACTGTTTTTTCTTGTGGAAATCCATGCATTCCTCCTAACAGGAGATCAATCGTAATTTAAAACTCTGCTTATCTACTAAAGATGCAGTGAATTTGGGGCTTGAATTATTTGCTTTCGTTGGATACTTGATTAAATAAACACGTATAATCATTTCAATGTTTGTATTCCCTCCAAAATTCATGTTGAAACTTAATCGCTAATTCAACAGTATTAAGAGGAGGTGCCTTTAAGTGGTGATTAGACCATTAGTGCTCTGCCTTTGTGAATGCATTAGTGCCTTTTAAAAAAAAGGCCCAAAGGAGACAGTTTGCCCCTTCTATTCTTTCCACTATGTGAAGACACAGCACTGACCCTTGCTGAGGATGCAGCAACAAGGTGCCATCTTGTAAGCAAAGAGCAGCCCTCACCAGTTGCCAAATCTGCTGGCACTTTGATTTTGGAGTTTCCAGCCTCCAGAACTGAGAGAAATTAATTTCTATTGTTTATAAATATCCCAGTCTGTGGTATTTTATTACAGCAACACAAATGGACTAAGACAGTGGGTAATATCAAAATGTTCATTTTTCTCTCCTAACCTGAAAGGGTTAAATTATCAGAAACCAGGAAGGTTTCTGAAAAATTGCTTCAAGAAAAACAATCCGTAGGCTGGGCACAGTGGCTCATTCCTGTAATCTCAGAACTTTGGGAGGGAGAGGTAGAAGGATACTTGAGCTCAGGAGTTTGAACCAGCCTGGGCCACATGGCATGACCCCATCTCTACACAAAATTTTTAAAAATTAGCCAGGCATGGGGGAACACACCTGTAATCCTAGTTATTCGAGAGGCTGAGGCAAGAGGATTGAGCCCAGGAGGTCAAGGCTGCAGTGAGCCATGATCGTGCCATTGCACTTTAGCCTCAGTGACAGTGTAAGACCCCCGGCTCTATAACAAAAAAGAAAAAAAAAGAAAAACAGTACATAGATTCTCTCAATAGTGAATCTCAAGTCTGTGTGGTATATATGATAGTTTGAGAGTTACTGTGAAGGCCTATTACCTGAGAAACATATCACAAGGGATTGGGGAACAGAAGTGTCTCAAACAGTTCTAGTCTCTGGGAGATTCAGCCAAAATGTGTAACTATACCTCCTGTAAATTTAAAGTAGTTAAAGGTAAGCATATTTTGAACTGACATTACCTGGGCCTCTTGTTTTTCAACTCCATTTTATTCTTTATCCCAATTTGCCCAATTATTTTGTTTTAACTTGGCATGAATTGTTCTAAGCACCTCAAATCTTGTTATGGAATGAGTTGAAGAATAAGTAAATCATAAACACTCCCAGGATATAACTTGAAAAATGCTGTTAATGCTATTTATAACAAACAAATGAGCAATGATGTATGTATGTGTATATGTATGTATATGTATGATATATATATGTGTATATGTATATATATATTTAATTTTTATAAATGACCCAGTCTGTGGTATTTTGTTATTGCAACATAAGTGGACTAAGACATATATATATATATATAAAATCAATGATATATATGTGTATATACATACATATATGTCATTGCTCATTTGTTGCTCATGAGCAACAGCTTAACTAAAGACCTTCAATGTATTCCCACTGTGCTAAAATAAAATTCAAACTCTGTAACGTGGCTTATAGGGTTCTACATTATTTGGTTGTTACCTACCTGTACTGCTAAAGATTTTGGTCATACAAATAGAAAAAACAAAAATAACCAAAAACAAATGCAACAAAGCAAAAACACAAAAAAGAAATATAAGGCATAAAAATGAAAAAGTAAACATTCTCCATTTGCAGACATGAGTATCTATGAGGAATACCCAAAGGAATGCACAAAGCAACTACAAGAATTAAGAGATGATTCAGCAAGGTTGCAGCATAAATGGTCAGTATACAAAAATCAATTGTATCTCTGTATACTAGTCTTATGGGCTGATTTGTTTCCCCAGATTCATATGTTGAAGCCCTAGCCTCTAGTTCCACAGAATGTGATTGTATTTGGAGATAGGGACTTCAAAGAGGCAATCAAGGTTAGATGAGGTCATGAGAGTGGTCCCTAATCCAATCTGACTGGTGCCCCTATAAGAAGAGGGAATTTGCACACACAAAAAAGTGACACCGGTGATACTCTCCCACAGAGGGATAACCGTGTGAAGAGGCAGCAAGAGAATGGCCATTTGCAAACCGAGGAGAGACACCTCCAAGGAATCCAACCTGCTGGCACCTTGGTCTTGGACTCCTAGTCCCCAGCACAGTGGCAAGATCAATTTCTGTTATTTAAGCCACCCAGTGTGTGGTACTTTGTTACGGCAACACTAACAAACTAATACAACTAGCAGTGAACAATTTGAAAACAATATTATTTATAATCGTGTAAAAAACATTAAATACTTAGGGATAAATTTGGCAAAATATATATAAGAAATATACACTAAAAGTTATAAAACATTACTGGGAGAAATGCAAAAAGACCTAAATAAATGGACAGATACATTCATTGATCCGCAGACTCAATATTATTATGATGTTTATTCTTTCCAAACCGAACAATATGATCCCAATCGTATTTCAGCAGACATTTTCATGAAAAGTGAAAATCAGATAACAAATTTTCTATGGAAATGCAAGAGATACAGAATGGCAAAACAATCTTGAAAAAAAATAAAACTAGAGAACTTATGCTACTTAGCTTTAAGATTTACTATAAAGCTATAATAATCAAGGCAGTATGGCATTTGCATATGGTTAGTCAAACAGAACAATAGAATAGAATAAAGAGTTTAGAAATATCATTTATACAACTAGTTGATTTTCAACAAAGGTACCAGTTATTCATTTAAATAAAAGTAAAGTTTTTTTCAATAAATAATGCTTTAACAACTGGATCTTTATATGGAAAAATAGTATCCTCAACCAATATTTTATATTATATATAAACATTAATTAGGAATGAAACAGATCTAAAAACTAAATGTGATTATTAGGAGGCGACATAGAAGAATATCTTTACAACTTGGGAGCAGCAGGGATTTCTTAGGAGGACACAGAAATCAATTAACTGTACAGAAACAACAACAACATCTAGATTTTATTAAAATCTCTTGCTCTTTGAAAGACACTATAAGGAAAATAAAAATCCACAAACTAAGAAGAAAATGTTTGCAAAACATTTATCTAACAGGGACTTGTATCCATAATACATAAAGAACTCCACAACTTAATAATAAAAAGATAAATGTCTCAATAGGGGAAAAACTAGCAAAGGACTTAAGCAGACACTTAATAAAGTAAGACATGTGAAAGTTCACTAAGCACATGTAAAAATACTCAACACCTAAGTCTTCAGGGAAATGCAAATTAAACCACCGTGAGATCTGCCTCCACCCTCTAGAATGGTCAAAATTAAAAAGACTGCTAATGCCACATGATGTTTGGTGTTAGATATGTAGCAGTCAGAACTCTCATACATTGCTGGTAGGAAGTTAAAATGGTATAACCACTTTTGAAAAAGGTTTTGCCTTTTCTTATAAAGTTAAGAATAAGCCCTTTCCTCTATTAATTTCATTTATAGATATTTACCCAAAATATATTTATCCAAAAACTTATATCTGAAGATAAATTATATAAAAATGTTCAAAGTGGCTTTACCTTTAATAACCAAAAGTTCCAAATCTCCAATTATTTCATCAGGAGAATGGATAAGTTTTAATATAGTGATTAAATAGAATATAACTCAGCAATAGAAAGGAATGAAATATTGATACATTTAAGAATACGGATGACTATTATAAACATTATACTATATACACAAAATAATATATATGATTGATTCCATTTGCATGAAGCTCTAGGACAGATAAAACTAATCTACAATGAAAATAATTCGAAAAATGGTTTGCTCTGGCAGAGAAGTTGACTGCGAAGAGGCATGAAGGGAACATTATTGGGTGATAGTAATGTTCTGTGTCTTAAAAAATGGTGTGGGTTGAGTATGTGCTTTTTTTCAAAAGTTATCAAATTGTACATAAATGAAATCACTATGTAATTTTTACCCCAAAAATCTATTAAAAATATTGAAACTAGTTATAGGGTTGCTTTTTGTAGGGGTATGAGTTAAAAGTTCTGAAACTACTTTCTTTATATTCTAGGCTTGAGAAAAGTGAGCACATATAGTGAGATCCAGGTTTCTGGTTGTTAGAGAAGAGAATAACATATATGGAAAGGGGAAAGACCAAAAGTTACATTGTGGTGTTGAAATGAAATTGGAGGTTAAAATTTTTAATTTAGTTTACATTTTAATACATGCATCATGTGGAGAAAATCCACTTGACAAGGAAATATAGGCAGTTTGAAAGAGCTGTGGATGGCCTCCAGCTGATAGCCTACGATGAGCTCCAGTGAGGAAGAAAATGAAGGTCCTCAGTCTTGTGAACCACAAGGAATTGAATTCGCCAACAACCTGAGTGACTCAGAAGTGGGTATTTCTCCAGTCAAGCCTCAGATGAGACCACAGTCCCAGACAGTACCTTAATCGCAGCCTTGTGAGAAGCTAAGCAGAAAACATCTTAATAATTGATGTCTTAATAATATTGAGTTCTACAATCCATGGGCATAGTATATCTATCTGTTTATTCATGTTTTTAAAATTATTGTTTTTACAGTAAATGTCTTGCATATATTTTTTCAAATTTGCATCTATGTATATTCTGTCTATCATCAGGAACTACTAGAAGCAATAACATTCCAGTAGCAGTGAGTACACTTCATACCCAAATTTGGTTTCTAAGTATCAGTCTCCACTAAAAGCAACCAGAAGTGTTTGGAGTAAAGATTCCAGGTCTGGGGGCAGAGAAGGTATAAGATATGCCTGGAAAATCTTGTTTTGCCAGAAAATAAGAAAGCCTTAAAGAATGATGGAAACATATCAGAAAGATAGATGATATACTCTCAGTGAACAAATCTGGAGCAATCTGAGCATCAAAATGCATAACAGTAACAAATTATAAACTATCGACTAAAATAAAAAACTATGATTCTATACTGATATAAATAAATAGATAAGTAAATAAGAGAGAGTGAATTGCTCCCTAGAGTAAAAGGCCCACTAATACATACAAAAGGAATCACATAGTTTAGAAAATCATTAAAATAGATGCTAAAATAATAGATGAGAGTTTGATGATGAATGGGATATTTACATAGTCTTGAAGTTTAAAAGTTACTCATCTCCTCACAAGTTACTTATTAGTTACCATGGGAAAGTAGTAGCTTTACAATGAGGAAATCTTGTGGATACCACCCTAACCAAGTAATAGATTTAATATCACTTAATACTGGGACAAACCAAAACTATATACCTTTTAGTAGAATGTACTGAGAAGGACACAACATCATTTCTGCTTCTGTGTTATTCCTCCCCAAAATGTAAAATCTGAATCTAATCATAAGGAAACATCATTCATACTGAAGGGCTTTCTATAAAATAACTGGTCTGTATGCTTCAAAAATTTTAAGGACAAGAAAGAAAAAGAGAGACTGAGAAACTGTGTATTAGTTATTTATTGCTGTTTAACCTTACCACAATCTTAGTGGTATAAAGCAGTATACATTCATTATCTACCAGTTTCTGTGAATCAGGAGTCCAGGCTTGACTTAGGTGGGGTCTCACAATCAAGGTGTCAGCCAGAGCTTCAGTCTCAACTGAGGCTCAACAGAAGGAAGTATCCACTTCCAAGCTCATTCAGACTGCTGGCAGAATTCAGTTCCTTGCAATCACCGAAGTGAGGGATTCTCTTTATTGCAGGGTGCTGGCTGGAGACCTTCATAGAATGTTGGCTAGAGTCTGTTCTCAGCTTCTGGAAACCACCTGTAGTTTCGTGCCACATGGAGTTCCTCAACATTTCAGCTAGCTTCCTCAAAGCCAGCAAGGGAGGAAGACTTCAGCAAAATGGGCACTACAGTCATGGACAAGTTCTGAGAAATGCATTGGTAGGCAATTTTATAATTGTGCAAACATCACTGAATGTACTTACACAAACCTAGACTGTATATTATAACCCAGCAGCCTCCAACCTTTTTGGCACCAGGGACTGGTTTTGTGGAAGACAATTTTTCCACGGACGGGTTGGGGGATGGTTTCGGGATGATTCAAGCACATTACATTTATTGTGCACTTTATTTCTATTATTACTACCTTATAATATATAATGAAATAATTATACAACTCATCATGATGTAGAATCAGTGGGACCCCTGAGCTTGTTTTACTGCAGTTAGATGATCCCATGTGGGGGTGATGGGAGACAGTGACAGATCATCAGGCATTAGATTCTCATAAAGAGCACACAACCTATATCCCTTGCATGTGCAGTTCACAATAGGGTTTGCATTCCTATGACAATCTAATGCCATCACTGATCTGACAGGAGGTGGAGCTCAGGTTGGTAATGTGAGTAATGAGGAGTGGCTATAAATACAGATGAAGCTTTGCTTGCTCACCTGCCACTTACCTCCTGCTCTGTGGCCCAGTTCCTAACAGGCCACAGACCAGTACTGGGGGAGTTGGGGATCCCTGATAATAGCCTATTGCTTCCAGGCTACAAACCTGTACAGCATGTTACTGTACTGAATACTGTAGGCAATTTTAACACAATGGTAAGTATTTGTGTAGCTAAACATAGAAAAGGTACAGTAAAAGTATGGTATTATAATCTTATGGGACCACTGAAGTATATGCAGTCCATCATTGACCTACATGTTGTTATACAGCACATGACTATAATCGTATGTAATATATGCACACAATCATGTACAGATAATCACATATATCCAATCACCTTTGCCATATTCTATTTTTTGGAAGCAAATCAAGGTCTTGCCTTCACACAAGCAGAAGCGATCACACCAGGGTAGGAATCACTGAGACCATCTCAAGAGTCTGTCTAGAATATCACTGTGTGATAAGGCAAAGGGCCTGGGACATAGCATACGTTGGTAGATATTTGTTGGGTCAGTTTAAAAAAGACATGTGGATGTCTACTCTCTTGGAGTACCTTGACTGTACTTCCGAGTATTGTACATAAATATGTCAGCAATTAATCTTTGAGGAAGGGTTGTTTCTTTTAGTGGTCTTAGTGAGTCTTATCACACTTAATAAGATAACCCTTTATATTTAACAGCAGTAGGCTCATATGAAAGAGCGGTTTTCTGTTGATAATGCTGGAGCTCATATTTCAAGTTGTTGCACAGCAGAGATCAGCCTAATATTTTAAATGCAGCTTTATAGGTCTGTTTTCACATTGCTACAGAGAACTACCTGAGGCTGGGTAATTTATAAAGTAAAGAGGTTTAATTGGCTCACAGTTCTGCAGGCTGTACAGGAAGCATGGCTGGGGAGACCTCAGGAAACTTACAATCATGGCAAAAGGAGTGGGCAAAGCTAGCATGTCCTACATGGTTGGAGCAGGAGGAAAAGAGAGAAGTGGAAGGTGCCATGCACTTTTAAACAACAAGATCTTATGAGAACTCACTCACTATCATAAGAACAGCAAGGGGGAAGGCCACCCCCATGATCGAATCACTTCCCACCAAGCCCCTCCTCCAACACGGGGGATTACAATTCGACATGAGATTTGGGCGGGAACACAAATTCAAACCATATCAGCAGCCTAATATTTTAGATGTGTGAATTTAAATCAAATTCTGATTCTCAATTTTAGGGACACCTTATGAATAATAACACTTTGTTATAGTGCAACAGTTCTGGTGAGCACACAGCATTCCCTTTCCCAAATCAAAACTGGGCTTTTCTACCCAAGTCTCTTGTAGCAACCAAGAATTCAGTTTGATATACAGGGGCTTATCCATCTGGAAAAGACATCACACAGAAGATAGTGAGCAGCTGCTCTCCATATCAACGAAGTTCACACATAGAGGAAATGAACTTGCATTAAGACAGGAGGGATTTTAGACAGATACTAAACACACTTTCCCTATAAAGATGTAATACAGATGGATCTATGATGAAAAACAACTGTGGAATTTTTCCCTGGAGACATGGACAAATGGGGTGGACAACCATCTGTTGATAATGCTTTGAAGTCCTGTCTAAGAAGCAGTTCAACCTCAGGAGCTCTTGAAGTGCCTTGCTGCCCTTTCACCTGCATATGGATTGTATGTTACACAGAGGAATTAGGTTGTTTTATTGATAAATAATATTAGCCACTCACAGAAAAACGAAGTAATACAAAACACTTGTAGCCAACACAAATCTATATTCCTCCCATCCACTTTTCTATTTAAAAACAGATTTCATTCTCTAGAGAGAATATCTTACATTAGTCAGAATGACTAAAAACAAATTAATTAGTTTAGAAAGAAATAGCATAGAGTGAAATATTTTAAAATCAACTACATCAAGGTGTGACACACTTAACTAAAAACCAGTTTAAAAGTAGGTCATTTAAAATAGACTCTTTAAAAATTGGAATAACAAAGATGTATGTTTTCAAAAGAAAATATAGAGAAACAGGTGTACTGATCTTGAATTTCTAGTTTAGAGAAGGACTTCTTTTCCTTTATATCGATTGAAGTTTATAGTTGGTGCTCAAGAGTCTCATTTTTAAAATCTCAAATGGCTTAACAGACATGATTATAGAGCCTGCCCCCTCCCAAATATGTAAGGAAAAGTGTGATTGAATTATCATGCCAGACAAAAAGAAAGAACCTCATGACTGGAAGTAATGTTTATCTTTCAGGAGTAGCCTTTGGATAAACTTTAAATTGATTTTTTTTAAATTAACATTTTATAATTCAATACAATTAATTAAAAAATCAAGAAAGACCCTCAAATTAAGTACATTAAAAGGTGTGCAAAAAATTTCCCTCAAGTTTGATACATGCTTTGAAAATACTACACTTTAAAAATAAAGAAAATGCTATGTGGAGATCTGGATTAAGCCAAAAGTTTATTCTTTATAGATACAGTCATAGTGACTCAATTTTCTCATGCTGTCCTTCTAGGGAACTTAACATATTAAAAGGGAATAACTTGCAGCCATTCCAATCTGGAAATACAATTTTCAGCTATGCTTACAGAAAATATTGTCTTTAAATGATAGTACTTCCAAGAAGAGTAGTCAATAAGTCAATAGAAAGAAGGAACTACATCCACAGAACAGGCCCTAATTCCTTCAAGTTCATTTGTTTTCATTGTTCTCTGGCTGTGAAATCACTGAAATGGTGGAAAAATTAGAAGTGTTACACAAACTATTCTAGAATGACAATAAGGCCTGCATAATCACTTTCATATTATAGCCAAAAGTTCCCAATAAATCTGAAAAACTTTTCAATAATGTTTTAAAAATCTCAAATTTATCAATGCAAGTGTCTTTTTTATTTGAAAAAATTACTTAGAAGACCATATATTTTTAAAAGTTGCATTGCCATTGCTGAAAACATTTTGGGAAATTCCTCTTTGGAATGCTTTCAGAATCTGCGTTAGTCTTTTTGCATCTCTTCAGCAGTGACAATATTTTTATTTGTTTATTTTATGCTGAGAATGAATTTGTTTCTTTGAATATTTTAAACAGCAAAAAGTCACCCCACCTATGGTTTGGTGGGAAATATTTTTTCAATTTTTCATAAAATAAGAAATGGTTATAAAGTAATGGGACTGATTTTTAGGTTGGAAGTTTATATTGTCCTTCTATTTGCTAGCTGTGCAATCATGGGCAATTTACTCAGTTGCTCAATGCTTCAGTTTGCTTATCTGTAACAGGAATAACAATAGCCCACACAGGCTTGTCATGACTATGTAGTGATACAATCAATTCACAGTAGCAACTGCAGTTCCCAGAACATAGCTAGAGCTCAATATTCTTAGCCAGAGGGTAACTGTATGTAAGGACTTCTAGCCCTCTCCTTTTAACAAACTCCTTTCTCCATCTGTTCAAATCCAGCACATCATTCAAAAGTCACCTTGAATCCATCCTCTCAAGTCAGCTCTGCATTTTTGGTGTGACTAATTTCTTTTGTAACTCTCCTTTTTCAGTCAAAGAATCCTTAAGGTTGACCTTACATCATAACTTTGAATACCATCTCCTTCTCTCCATCCCACTTCCAATACTTGTCTTTAATCCATGAATCCCTGGGTTCTCCATGTTGCAGAAAGAGTGATCTTTCTAAAAGTACAAGCCTAGGCTGGATACGGTGGCTCACACCTAATCTCAGCACTTGGGAAGTCTGGTGTGGGAAGATGGCTTGAGGCCAGGAGTTTGGGAAACATGGTGAGAGCCTGTCTCTACCAAAAGAAAAAAAAAGATTTTTTAAGTTAGCCGGGTGTGGTGATGGGTGCCTGTAGTCCTAGCTACTAGAGAGGCTGAGGTGGGAGGATCCCTTGAGCCAGGAGTTGTTGGCTGCAGTGAGCTATGATCACGCCACAGCACTCCAGCCTGGACCACAGAGTGAGACCCTGTCTCAGAAAAAGACAAAAACAACAAAACAAGCCTGATGGAGTCCCTTCCATGCATTAGTGGCTCTCCATTGCCCTCTGGATATAGGATAAGCTTCCCAGTAGAATCTACAAAGATGTTCACAATCTGATCCTGGCTTGCCTATCACAGAAGCATCAGTGCCACATTTCTTGAAATGTAGCGTGTTCTCTCTTTTCCAGGATTATTTATTAAGTGGATGAATGAACACAAAAATGTTTCTAATGTCTTATTTGTGGTTCTTGGGACTCATTAACAACTTTTATTGTTACTAAGGATGTTTAAATTTTATTCTCCCAGATCCTCTCTGCCTTGGAAAAGACCTGTATCTTCCTCCCAAGAGTTGCATAGCTCATCCTTTCACTTAATTTGGGCCTCTACTCACAAATCATCTCAGAAAGATGTCAGATTACATAGGTAAACAATACACACAGTCACTGCATTGTCAAATACAGCTTTATTTTTCTTCATAGCACTTATGAATTCTGTACATTATATTGTTAAATAAAATTGATGGGAGGCCATTGTTTTGGGCTGAGCTCCTGCAACTAGGCCTCAACAGATCGAACCAAAATGAGGTCACTCATTCTAAGTCCCACATAATTAAACTGAAACTAAAAAACAGGGAAAATTCCCAAACAGGTTAGTTTTCCAAAAAACAGGAGATTCACAGCAATCAGTCAGATTGGGCCCAGTTTACTCAAGCTGAGATGTCAGGAAATTTCCTTCTGTTTTATTCCTACAAGAAAAGTAAATTCATAATGCTTTTTGTTTCTTGTTTTGGCTTTCCTCAGCCTTTTCTTGCCTGTAAAACCCACCTCCTCTGCTTAACTCATGGGAGCTCATTCTAAATCCTTTGATGGGATGCTGCCCAAGTCATGCATTGCTAATAAAAAGCCAATTCAATCTTTAAACCAAATGTGTAGACATTTTGGTTTTTAACAATATTCTATAGATATACATTATTTATTTGTTTATTACTATTTGTAAGATATACAAGGTGGAATTTGTTTTTTTACCAGTTGGTCCCCAGCTCCTGTGACACACCTAGCATATAGCAGATGCTTAGCATTAATAAAGTATTGAATACAACAAATACAAGATTACAAATTCCTTGAGAATAGTAAAATATATATATTTCACATCTTCTAAACTGTTATAGTATATAATTGATAAATATATTCATGCATATATTAATTGAAATCACCTAAAGCCTGTATCTGCCTGCTGTATCTTTTCAGAGGGGTTAATTTCGTGCATAAGTAACAGGATGCCTCTTGAGGCAGACATTAATTGTGGGCATCCTTAGTGGTGGGGAAATTGAAATTAGGTGAAATTTCCAACATGTGGGAAAATAAGGCAGAAAGTTGCTTTCAATCAAATCTTGCTCTGCTAAGCATCAAGTGAAGTTTTGCCTTTAGTTACGTAAATATAGAATAGAAAGGTTTATCCCACTTGAAGGGGATGATAGTTGAAACAAAAGGCTGCCACTCTCTGAGACCTCAGTGAGCAAAGAAGGTCCCTGAGATGGAGTTGGATTAATTTTCACAAGGAGCCTTGTACCTCTGGAGGAGGGGAACTACATGTGTCTTTATTCCCTGTGATTTAACACTGGGTGGGTGGGGTCTGTCAAGTTGAATCAGGGTGTCCCTGACCTAGGTACAGAGGCAGGAAAAAGCAATGGCTCCTTTGAGGAAAAATTATCTGCAAATAGGGCAGAGCCTAAAGGCTCTTCTGCCATGTGAGAACAGAGTTCCTTTCTTGCCCTTCTGCCTTCTTCCCTATGAAAGTGCAGTATGAGAGAATAAATTTCTGCTCTTTCTAATTTTTTTCAAAAGGACAGAGGTGGGTTTACCACAAAGCTACAGAAGTTTTTAGGATCTTGCACTTGCAGGGCCCCTTCTGAGTCTCTGGGCAGATCCCTAGCAAAGTGCTCACATGGATGCATGCATTTAACTGCTGATTGATGACAACAACTGACTTTACCCCAACATTTCCTTCTCAGGTGTCTTCAGTGATAATAGGCATTTTGGAGATCCAGCTAGTGGGAGGTTGAGTTAGGGATATATTTAAGTTTAAGTTGAATATCCTTATCTGGTTCAAAGCCCATTCTCTTTATCATTATGTTTTTCCTAGCTTCCCTGGTGTAAGAATGACTTGCAAGTGTTGGGGTTCAGAAAACACTACTCCAGAGTAATTTGAATTGAAAGAGAGTGGGAGGGCTTCAGAAGCAAGAAGGTCGCTCTGACTTTCCCCTGCCTTTTTGTGTGATAGCTGTTGATTAAGGTCACTGTCTGACCTAGCTCCCCTGAAAATCAAACCACCTTTGCAAAGATGACAGCAAGGGAAATCTAGCATGGGTGACTCCATCTTGCTTCTAGCCTCACAGACTGGCTGTCTTTGCTATTCCTGAGCATAAGCCAAACTAACCACGAGAGGAATTTAGTTTATAGTGTAACTTTGAAGCAAGCATGATAATAGTCCCTCCCTAAAACTAACACTCTCTTTGCTCGGGGACTGAAGCCACCTGTTTAAAATTAATGAAAGACCAGAAGAAGATGATTATGAGAGGGGGGTGAATTCTGCTGAGATGTAGATGTAGCTTCTATAATCCCTTTCTGAACAGGAGTCATGTGGCCAGAGGTCACGAGATTTGTGACTTCCCCAATTGCTCCTATAGATAACATCACTGCTGTAGAACTTAAGATTAGTCTTTTGAGATGTTTTTTGAACTTTGGCATTCTGGCAACTTGACTGACCATACCTTGACACGTGACTCCTGACTCAACCTGTCTTGTGGTTCCCACTCCACCCAGAGGTGGTAGATTCAGTGCACAAGGACCTTTACCCACACCCATATGATTTCATCCCCAACCAATCAGCAACAACTATTCCCTAGACCACTGCCTGCCAAATTATCCATAAAAACCTTAGCCTTTGAGTTCTTAAGGACACTGATTTGAGTAATAACTCCAGTCCTGCTGCTTGGCTAGCCCTGCATTAATTAAACTCTTTCTCTACTACAATACTGCAGTCTCAATGAATTGCTTTTGTCTTTCCAGTAAGCAAGAAGAACCCATCAGTTTATTTACAAAAGTAGGTCATAAGGCTTTAATGTGAAGGTGTCCTGCCTTACACCTGGTGAAAAGGAATAAAGAGACCAAGAAAAGTCTGAACAGACAGGCCTTGCTGAGTTCCCCACTCAGTTTATTATAACTAGGTAATACCCCCGTTTGTCCAGTCATCTTTCTCCGTAATTATCCAGTTATTTCATCACACTTAGCATAAAAATACAGTTTTCCTTGGGTCTTTGGGTCTTCATTTTGGAAAACTCCAATGTTAAGCAAAAATTAAATAAATTTGTTATACTTTTGTTTCTCTGTCTTTTGTTATAAGACTGTCAGCCATAATCCTTGTGATGGATGAGGAGAAGATACTACTTTTTCTCCCCTATATAAGAATATTTCTATCACCCACTCTTCAGAATCACCTGAAGGATGCTATGGTTTGAGTGTGTTCCATAAATTTCATATGTTGGAAACTTAATCTCCAAATTCATAGGTTGATAGCATTTGGAAATAGGGTTTTGGGAGTTAGGAAAGATAAGGTTATCAAGATGGGGCTCCCATGATGAGAGTGTTGGCTTTATAAAAAGAAGAAGAGAGACCTGAACTGGCATGCTCTTGCTCTCTCATGATGTGATGCCCTCTGCCATGTTATGATGCAGGAAGAAGGCCCTCACTAGATATTGACACCATATTCCTGGACTTCCTGGCCTCCAGAACCATGAGCTAAATAAGCTTCTTTTCTTTGTAAAGTCTGTGTTATTCCATTATAGCAACAGAAAATGGACTAAGACAAAGAAGCAGAAGTTCTATTGTGGTATGAATGTACACTACGTTATGCGTTGTTAGAAGTATGTGGATAGTTCAGGAGAAACAAGCTCTTCTGATTTGGGGAATCCAGAAAGCTACAATGAGATTTAGTTTAAAATGTTACTACAAGATGTTTTTAAAATCACTGGACAGATATTCAATGGTTAGCAAAAGATTCTGGAAGAAATAAAATGTGAATGTTACTTTTACTAGACTTTGCTGAAGAAGGTATTAGCTACTAAACCAAAAAGAAGAGGATGTACAGTATGATTTTTAAGGCCTTTACCTGAGACTCTACTTTTCCCTGCCCTACACACACACACACACACACACACACACACACACACACACACACAATTAGTTATTTTTTAACTGACCTCACAATAAAAGAGGGCACACAGTGTTCGATGTTGCTAGATTCCTGGGGTATAAGAGCACTGCATCCTAAGCCTCATCATACTAGCAGACATGGACTAACATGTTGTAAAATCCAAATCTCTTTAGATTTTTCTTGAAGTTGGGAAATTGAAGTATCACAAATGGTGGGTGTGTTCTAGGAATGAAATTCTAGCCCAAATGAAAGCTCTGAATAAACACTGATTAAGATTTCAAGAGAGAAAGGCATTATAATTGGGAATACAAATGTAGATAATTAAGGGCTTATATGGGTTTCTCCTGGCTGTCATTCCTATTATCAAGAATACGCTGCTTCATAATCTGGTACAGTGCCCGAAAGCCCTAAAACAAGCATTTGGGGATTAGGAGTCATTGGATACCCTATTTCCCAGAACAGGGGTCCCCAACCCTGAGGCCCCTGACCAATACTGATCAATGGCCTGTTAAGAACTGGGCCGCACAGCAGGAGGTGAGCAGCGGGCAAGCAGCATTACCACTTGAGCTCCACCTCCTCTCAGATCAGTGGGGGCATTAGATTCTCATAAGTGTGGGAACCCTATTGTGAACTGTGCATGCAAGGGATCTAGGTTGCCCATTCCTTATAAGAATCTAACTAATACCTGATTATCTGAGGTGTAACAGTTTCATCCCGAAACCATTCCCTACCACCCCATAGTTTGTTGAAAAATTGTCTTCCGTGAAACTGGTACCTGGTGCGGAAAACACTGGAGGCCCCTGCCCCAGAAGGCTGACCTGTAAGGACTACATCAACAAGCTCCTTTACCCTCTGGCTATTGGCTGCCTTAGTTAATAGGGAATACCAGCAAGCGATGGTAAGGCAGAAGGAGAATGGACTCAGAGTTTTACTAACCTGATATGTTAGACTAAACATGGTGGCAAATTCTCTGCTATTTCTCCCATTGAGAGGCAGGACCTAATTCCTCCCTCCTTTTTAACCTTGACTGGCCTAAGTGACTTACTTGAACAATTGAATGTGGTAAAAGTGACATTTTGGAACTACTGAGGCTAGTTTATCACAAGAAGCCTTGGAGCTCCCATTTACCCTGGTTTCCTGGAGCACCCACTCTTGGAGCTCTGAGCTGTTACATAAGAAGTCTGGCTACCCTGCTGGAGGGAGCCACAACAAGCTGGCCTTAGGCAGAAACTACACGGAGAGAGCAATGCTGGCCATCGCCAAGATATTCAGCCTTCCGTGGAAGACATGTGAATGAGAATACCAGGTTGCAGGAAATTCTAACCCCAGCAGATGTATCATGGAGAAGAACCAAAGAACCCAGCCAACATCAGAACTGAAGCCCAAGATATATGGTCCCATCGAGCTTTCTCAGCCATCTCCAGCTGTTCAAACTAACCCAGCAGAGGCTCCCAGCATTGTGAAGCAGACAATCCATCCCCACTGTGTCCTGCCAGAATTCCTGGCCCACACAATTGTGAGCATAATACATGATTACTGTTTTACGCTAGTAAGTTTGGGCATGGTTTTTATGCAGCAATAAATAACCAAACATTTGGCAACCTCCCAGCTGGGCCATCCATGATTGGCTGAGTTCCTCTGCCAAAGTCCCTTTAAGATAGTTCTCTCCATATAGCTTTTCCTGCCATCTGGCCTGTGGGAGGTAATGGCTCCCTGCCATTGCTGGCTGTACTACTATTTGTTATTGGCTTTCTTAAATCATGGCCACCTTTTAAAAATAGTTCCTTAATTAAACCCTCCTGAATTATCCAGTTTGAGAGTGCCATGTGTTTCCTGCTGGGATCCTGGCTGATATTCCAGACCTCATGTATAATTCTCAAGACGTACATGTGGTAGAGAGCAGGGAAGAAAGTTCTAGTCTATGTAAAAAAGTTCGAATTATACTTCAGAAGCCACAGGAAAAGTGACCCTAGCAAATCTCTATGTTTATATATTTACATCAAGTGCTTATATCAAGTAACTAATGTGTTATCCTAAATAAAAAGCTGTAGAATACTTCAGAATAGACTAGGTTCTTAAGCCATCCATAAGGTTTTCTGGATTCAGTGAGTTGAACCTATTCTTCTGCTTTGCTTGTGAGGATAATGGTCATTTTCCGGCACACTGCATGTGTCCTGCATTATTTTATTCATCAGTTGTGTCACATTTTCTGTATTCCAGGCACTCTTCTAAGACCTTTACAAGTAATAACTCATTTAATCCTCCTACTAATCCTATCAGATATGTGTGATTATTACCATTTTACAGGTGAAGAAGCTGGAGCATGTAGAGATTACATAATTAGCCAAGGTTTCTCTGCTAGCAAGTGGCAGAGCTAGTACTCAAAGCCATGCAGTTCAGCTGCAGACTCTGGACACTTGATCACTGTTTTATACCGTGAAGCCTTGCTCAGAAAGACTTAGAAAACAAGAGAGATGAGTCAACCTGGTCTGATGTAAGATTGGGCTCATCGAATGCTGGTGCCTCCTATTCTCAACAGGCATCAGAGATGAGGGAGAGAGAAAGAGGTTGAGAGATCCTCAGATGATAGACACAAGAGAGGACAAGTACAGTAGTTTCTGTTGCTGTGTAACCATGTAACGAATTATCCCAAAATTTAGTGGCTTAAAACAAATTTTTCTCTCTCATGGTTTCTGTAGTTCAGGAATTCAGATAGGGTACCACACCGCAGAGTCTCTAACCCACTACATGTGGGGTCTCAGATAGAAAACTTGAAGGCTCAGAATTGGAATCATCTGAAGGCTCATTAACTCCCGTGTAGTCCTGGCTGGGTCTGCCGCCTAGAATATCCTTCACAATTCCTCACCCTCTATCTGAGTCCAGAGGTGCTTGGAGAAATGTTACCCACAAAATGAAATGCAGTTTCACGTGTGGGAGTTACTATTTTAGAAAACTTCTCTTGGGTTCAGTCAAGATTTCTGAAGAAAATAGAAGGTAAGCTAAAATGAGGTGAAAGGATTATTTATAAAAGTACAGGAGAGGGATCAAAGAAACAAAAAATAAGAGATTATTTAGAACCCTAGGACTAGCAACACCAGAGAGCCATTACCTCTCCTAGAACTGAAGAAGCAAGGGAAAACAGAAATTAACAGAACTCCAAGGGCAGCTGTTTGTAGAGTGTCTGACAAGAGCTGTGACCTTTAGAAAGGACTGCAGATAACCAGGGATGACCCAGGGGAGTAGGAGGAGGGTGGATTAACACTGCTATCTTGCTGCCCTCTTGCCCTCTGATCTTCTGCTTTTCTATCCCAACTGGATGCCATAAGGCCAGAACAATCCATACAGGTCAGCCTCCTGGGATCAAAGGATAGGGTGGATGATGGGTGCGGGCAGGCAAACAGAAGATACCCAACACAACAACATATTCCTGGGAGTGGAGTTGGGGGTGAGCAAGGAATGTATTTTGGAAGGTCATCAATTGTTCCTTGTAGAGCTTCAGGTGAATGCTGCTGGAGTTTGTAATGCCATCATTGACAGACTCTATAATAAGTTGAGTCATATGAAATTATCAAAATACTGGGCAAATACTAGAAATTTCATCTAGTTCAACCTAGTATTCTGGGTACTTTCCAATAAAGTTACTAATGAATAAATGCTTATATTAAATGACCAAAAATATTACTCCTTATTTTTATTGTTGGTTATGTTTGAAGTTAGGATTGCATAAAATACTTAAGAGGAATGGATATTCTAATTGGATAACATTAAATTTTTTTGTTGTTGTTCTGAGAAAAGCCAAGACAAAAAATATAAAGTCACACATGTTAATTAGCTTGATTTAGTCATTCCACAAGGTATATATTATTTCAAAACATCATGTTGTATATGATAAATATATGGAATTTTTGTCAATAAAAAATAATAAATAAATATAAAGTCAGCGAAACCTTTGAGATAGGCATGTTGCTCGGTACAACTCGTGGTAGTATGCCTTTGGTGCCCAACTGAAATAGTTTAACCAACTTAGCAGTTTGTCCTTCAAAGGTAGACAGGCTTGAACCCAATCAGAGACCTGTAAGGGATGGTCTGATTCCTGGGTTTCAGAAGACCAAGCAATAAGTAGGAGAGGCCCAGGATAGACCATGGAAAGGGCACATTTTGAATTTTATATTCTAATCATGCCTTTGATCATAGTTTCCTCTAATTATATGTTATTTAGTAACCTACTGGATACAAAAACTGCAGTTTTGATACATTCGATACATTTTCTCCCTCTGCCATGTGGCTAAGAAAGTGCAAATCAGGATGCTGGTTAATGTGAAATTTAAAGGAAATGCCCGTTGAGACATATCTTTGAATTCTGCTTCTTCCCACTATGCCTAGGGTGAAAACAGAAAGTCTCCCTGAAGTAATCTTTGCTGTGAAAAGAATTATTTGAGTGGTGTGGTTGACAGAATAGTGGGCCCCTAAAGATGTCTACATCCCAGTCCCCAGGACCTGTTACCTTACGTAGTAAAAGACACTTTGCAGATGTGATTAAGGTAAGCATTTTGAGATGAGGACATTATCCTGTATTAGCCAGATTATCCTAAAGTATCACAAGCTTTCTTATAAGATGGAGATAGGAGGGCTAAATTTAGGAGAAGGTGATGTAATTTAGAAATGGAGATTGGACGTAGTGGTGGTTGGATATAGAATGGAAGACCATGTAAAAATTGAATATGGCCGTGATCCAAGGATTTCCAGAAACCTCTGAAAGTTGGAAGAGGCAAAGAATTGAGCCTTCTTTAAAGGAATCAGACCGGCAGACACATTAATTTTAGCCCTGTAAGACTCAATTCTGACCTCTGATCTCCAGAACTGTAAGAGAGTAAGTTTGTGTTGTTTTAAGCCAATACATTGCTGCTAATTTGTCACAGTAGCCATGTGAAACCACTAAGAGTGGTTTCCCTAGTTATGTGAATATAGGATGAGGAGGCATTCCATATTGCTGTTCTTTAGAAACCCTGATGTGTAGTTTGCATGAGGAGCCCAGGAGCTCAGTGAGATGGGGACCAAGACATATGTCCAGAAATTTGGAGTTAGAGGGACCTGTCAGGGAAGACTAGGATGATTCTGACCAACATGTGGCAACAAAAAAGGACAATAGCATGCCTAGGTACAAAGTTTTTGTTTGTTTGTTTGTTTGTTTTTTTAAGAAAGTGGATGGCCTTGGACAATCCAGGCTAAACTTAAGATTCCAGATGTTGTTATGGGGAAGGACTGGTGTGACATAGCTTGTTATTTAAGCAAGAAGCCTCTCAGCCTCCAGCGGCCCAGATGTAGTATCAAGTTTTTGGGGAATAATGACTGAACAAGACATTGTGAACAAAGAGAACTCCAGGAATCCAAGTAAGAGGAATCCCTGAAGCCAGAGCAGAGGCTTGGACCAGCCCAGCAAGGGTCTGAGGAACTGACAAGACCAAGTTTCAACAGTGACACATGGCAATGAAAAACTGGTGATAGTAGGCTGACTGGACCTCAGTTCCCTTTCCCCCGGTCTCTGGGCAAGGATTGACCAATTCAGGATTGAACAATCCCTGAAGGTTCTCTGTAAATGGGAAAAGAAGGACAAAGATGGGGTAGAGTTTAAGAGGGTATGCTGGGCTATCTATTAAAAAGATTTTTTTGATTGAATGATTAGGATAAAATAAGAAATATGTACAATTGTTTCATTCTCTGAGTTTTTGGAGCAGGTCATACTAGCTACAGACAACATTTGTTTAGTGTTAGAAAATTTACAAAGAGATTTCTAGCCTATGCTTTTGGTACTTTTGGAAATTTAAACTAGACTATACCAGTCTCCATATTCTTTACTCTTGCCCTTAATAAACACACACACATACACACACACACACACACACACACACACACACACACACACACAGTAATTACAGTAATTTTGTAATACAGTACTATGAAATTAAAGGACTTGCATTTATATACCTCCTACCCTTAGAATATTAACTTCTTTAATTGGGAGTCTCCATCAATAGGCATTTCCCAAAAGTTGCTTATCTTTTATTGAGGGAACACTTTTTATTTTTTATTTTTTTATTTTTTTTTGTGACAGAGTCTTGCTCTGTCACCCAGGGTGGAGTGCAGTGGTGCAGTCTTGGCTCACTGCAACCTCCGCCTCCCAGGTTCAAATGATTCTCCTTCCTCAGCCTCCTGCGTAGCTGGGATTACAGGTATGTGCCACCACGCCTGGCTAATTTTTGTATTTTTAGTAGAGACAAGGTTTCACCATGTTGGTCAGGCTGGTCTCTAACTCCTGACCTTGTGATCAGCCCACCTCAGCCTCCCAAAGTGCTGGGATTACAGGTGTGAGCCACCGCACCTGGCCTGTTGAGGGAATACTTTATGTCAGACATGGCCCTAAGATTTTACACACCTCATCTCATTTAAACTTTCCCACAATTCAGTAAGGTAGATTTTCTTTCCATTTTATAAATGAGGAAGTAGCTTTACAGAGCTTAAGAATTTCTTCTAGATGGTTATGAGGATGATCTCTAATCATATAATGGGTTGTATAAACATCAATTAAGGTCACACAAATCAAGTGACAAGTGAAGTATGAATACTACTAGTAGGTTGCTTAAATGTAGCTAGTCTAGGGACAAAATCAAAATATAATATAAATAGAAGATGTAATGTAGCAACAATTTGAATATCTTTTATTTTGCTACAATAAATCGCTCATTCCTATTAGCAAGTAGCTCAGCATATCCATCTTAAACTCCACCTCCTCTACCAATTTAACATGAATCATACATGTGTCAAACATGTATAATAGATGTATTTAAAAACACCCAGTATTATGCATTAAATATAGGAAGTGCTTGTTAAAGTTTGGTTGAATAAAGGTTAGCAAATATATACTTTGAAATGCACAGTAACAAATAGGGGAAACAAATGGAATGTTTGATACCATTTCCAAAGTTACAGACTGATTTAAAAAATAGTTGCTGCAGAATGACTGACCTGGTATGTATCCCCTTTCAAAAAAAGTTTAAAAGCACCCCATGAACTTGAAAGATGGAATTGCAAAAAGTCTCCCAACTCTGAGTCATTCTACAGCTACAGAATAAAAATCCTTTATGTATGGAAGAGTATTGCTTTTGATTTTTGGAGGGCTACATTTTACATGTGACCACCAATCACCATTTGACATAGACGTTTCTGCTCTCTACTGGCATTCATTATTTTCCTTCATCTAACAATATCCAGGCCTTATGCAGGTATCTTCTACTGTCTCACACCTCACGTGGGCCTAAGGAGGACCTGACCTCACTGCTGGATCCAGGGATGACTTTGCTGTATCTAAGGCTAAGTTCATTCCTAGAGCCAGTGATTGATACAGAAGATGATGTTTGACCCAATTAATAATATTAGGGTGGATTTTCAAAGGATTCTCTGAGAAGCACTCATCATTGTAATGAGAGAGATTCTCAGCGTGACCCTCTTCTTCGAACATTGTCAGGATCCTTCTATAGCTGTTTTGCTACTACCCTGAACATGAAGCTTCTATTAAGAACAGAGCAATGAGCTAGAACCACAGAATAAAATCACCTGCCCTCCTTCTCTTCTTCCAGAAGTAAAATATTTCCAGTCTCTCTTCTAGAAGAGAAGCCAATTAATACCTGATTGTTTAGGCTAGTTTGAGTTGGGCTTTCTGTTATTTGTAGGTGAAACTATTCTAACCGATACACCATCCACATTTTATTCTAATCAACAGTTATGCTGTAAATATAACTCTGGTGTTGAGTCAATACAACACATTGAAAAAAGACAGGCCTGGCTCATGGTATCAAAATGATAGGACTGTCTTGCAAACCCAGAAGTTTATACATAGGGGCCTGCCAAGTCAAATACAGCCCTTCTGAAGACCACATTAGTTTAAAAACTTACCAATTCAAATATGCCTGTGCATCTGAAGTCATCAAGTTCTAGTTCCCTAACATTGTATATTGTATGTTTTGTGAAATTATATGTATCCTGTGATAGCAGGAAACTCAAGTAATAATTTATTTGGCAAAGAAAAGTGAAGAGTGAAGATGGGTACATAATTTATGTATGAATTCCTGTATAACCTTTGCATATTTTAACACCATATGGAATTACTACAATTTTTTAAAAAAGGCTTAAAAGATTTTAAAAAGCCAACAAATTAAGCCAAGACCACAAATTACTTTTAATGCATTTTTAAAGACCACTGGAATCACAGCCATTAAAATTTATTTCAAGTACGAATGATACTTTTTAAGCTCAAAAACAACATTTGACCCTTAAGTAGATGATGAAAATATACATAATTTAAAAAAGATATTCTGAATTTAAATGATCACAGAGCTATCAATATGAGGTTTCAAATTGAGACTATCTTAAGCAATTAACCTAAAATGCTGTGTGCATTTTGTTCAAAGACCTAGCAGGGAAGAGCAATTAGCAATTTGTGAATTATCGTTTTATTTATATTTATATTCCAAAAGTAAGCTCATGCCTTGAATATACTATAGAGTATAAAATAGGAACCTAATTTACTTAAAAACTTTAAAAGTTTTTATTTGTTAAATGATTACTTATGGCCTATAATCAAGTTACTATATATATTTTTTAAAGCAATTTTTGGGCCAGGTGCAGTGGCTCAAACCTGTAATCCCAGCTACTCAGGAGGCTGAGGTAGGAGGATTGCTTGGCATTCAAGACGAGCTTGGACAACATAGTGAGATCCCCATCTCTTAAAACATATATTAAAAGCTTGGTAGGCTAAGGCAGGAGAATCACTTGAGCCCAGGAGTTTAAGCCTGAAGTGAGCTATGATTGGTCACAGCACTCCAGCTTGGGCAACAGAGTGAGACCCCCATCTCAAAAACGAAACAAAAAGCAATTAGTTTTTATGTCTTCTTAAGTTTGCTTATTTTCCATCCCAACTAGTTTTCATGGCCTATTTATTTGGAGTAAAGTGGTAAAAACTAATCCCGCTCTTATGAAAGCTAGAATATTGGCTTTTGGAATTCCAGAGAGATTTTGTCTTAATATTTTGCATTTACTAAAATAAACAATAAATTTATCTTTTAAATAATTCAATAAAAAGTAGGACATCCAATCTGTTGGTCAGAATTTGTTCACTGTGTTGTCCCTGATGAATCTTATAGCAACTGTTTTCCAACTCATCGTTGAACTCATAGTTCATTATGTGAAACATTTATTACATCATGTGAAATAGCTACAATCTTGAAACCAAATTAACAGATATTTATTGACTATCACTATATACAAAGTGCTTTATTTAAATACAATTATTTTCCCTGTTGGACTTAAAAGCCCAGATTATTTAAGCCACATTATCCCCTTATAAAAGGTAGAAACAGTATCCAAACCTTTTAATTTAAAGGAAACCTAATTATTAACTGCAAAGAAAATGTAGTTGCAAAACAAGTCAGTAAAAACCTGAATAGGTATGATAATCATATCCACTATTAAGTTTAAATTTAAGAGATAAAATGTCTCCTAAATGCCTTTTGAAATCCATATCACCTTGCTTGTTCAAGCCTTTCCCAGTATCTAGTAAAAATGTGACTCTATTCAGATAGATTTATCCCGTATATTATCATTATTATTTTACAAAAGCTAAAGGATTTAGAATTTATAAAACTGTTTGTGCTGCTTTAGGACCCAAACGGGCAATGTTCTAGAAGGCCAGGTAAGTCATTTATTGAGAATAATTCAACTATTCATAGGATCCAGAAATGTCCATAATGTTTCCTTAAGATTTATTCATCTATTTGTGTATTCATTGATGAAGAATTTTGAATACTTCCTATCTAAAATCGTCATTATTTAAAAGTGATTTGTGAAAATATACTATTACTGGGAAGATAGCTATTAGACTATTTATTTTCCATTCATTTTGCAAGGAAGTGTATCCCTCTGAGCTTGTTTGATTTGGATGTGTATCCCTAAAATAAATATTGCTATGATGGCTTCCTGTTTAACGTCAGGCTAGTCAACTGCCCATAGAAATCCTGCAGTTGTATTAGAAGTTCCTTCACATGGATTCCCATGTAAATGCTTTCATTATTTGGTATGTTAAAACCAACTGCCTCCACCTATATTCAAACTTTTATAGCGTTTTGTTCTTACACTTACAAAGAGACTAGAACTACTTTACAAAGATAATACTATTATTTTTAAATAATGATACTATGTCCCATTTAGATCAACATTTAACATATGCCACATTAATTTTGAGATGGATATTAAATTAGCTATTCTGGTTTCCTGGTTCTTGGCAAGTTATTTATTACTCTCTTTTTTCCTTATCTGCAAAATTACATTCCCCCAAATCTATTACCCTTCCTACAGCTGGACCCACATGCTCTGCCTTTCGTGCCATTCCAGGGGATAAGCATGGCTCTTGCCTCTCTGCTTGTGTACCAGGTCCTGTTCCTCCTTAATTTCTGTGAGCCTCTGCTGATCCCCTCCCTCTTCTGTATAATCACACTTTATTTCATCCCCAAAGCATCAATACATGCTGTGATACCTTCCAATCTTTTATATATATGTATGTGTGTGTGTATATTACACGTAATATATGTTATATATATTTATTTATATTTATGAAGAGCCCTCCCTCCACTCCACATCCCACCTCAGCTTTGCCCATTTTTCTGCTCCCCCTTTATGGTAGAATTTCCTGTTTTCTCTTTTCTTCTCCTCCTCATTCTCTGCCTGGGTCTTTTACCTGAACCTCCTTGATTTTTTTAAGCAATATTTCTACAAAATGTTTTAAAACAAATATCTTTCTATACCTGTCAGTTTGTAGAATTTTAATAAAATCTTACATAATCTTATCTGGATATGTAAATCCCATTTAAGCAAAATTGGAGTCCAGCTATCTATTTACCCATCTATGTAACTTTTTAAATATTCTGCTTTTTAAGGTATTTGAATTTATTTTACTCTCTCACAGAACTCTCTCTCTGGAACTCACTGCAGTTAGGCTTTCTTCCCTTCCACTCCACAGAAAACCACTCTTTAAGGTCACAAATGACCTCTGTCTTGCCACATCCAGCATAAAATTCTCAGTCCTCATCTAACTTGACCTATCAGCAGCATTTGGCACAGCTGACCAACCCTTCACCATTTTCTTCATTTGGTTTTCAAATCACTACACTGATCTGCTTTGAGCCCTATTTCACTGGCTGCCTTGTCTGTCTTTGTTGCTTGAGCTGCCTCTGCCTCCTGACCAGGACTCAGTCTTCAGCTCTCTTCTCTCTATTCATACTTATTTTTTGGCAATCTCATCTCTGAGCTGAGAACTCCCAACATAATATGTCCAGACAATGTTGAGAAAAATGGATTTTTATTTCTCATTGTGATATACAAACAATTAGAAAAGATTTGATAGCACCTCTTTTGATTCCATATTCCTCCCCTCACCCTGTCTGCTATCCTTGGAAGCAAATATGATTTTTATATGCTCATTTATTTGACAAATACTTATTGAGAAATATGTGCCATCTCTGTACTGTCTTACCTCTAATCTGGGCTTCTGATGGTTTCTGTCCTTTTTCCTGTTTTTCCTGGGCAACCTCATTCATTCCCACTACTTGAGGTATATTCTAAACCCTCTCAAATTCATATCTCCAGCCCAGACTTTCTTCACTAAACTGCAAACTCAAAGCTCTGCCTTCTAGGTTTCTTATACCTGGAACAGACACCTCAAATTCCATATTAAAGTTTAAATGCGATTTTATTAGAAATTCAAAAAACACAAACAAACCTTGTTCTTTCTGCCTAAGTCAGAGATGAGTCATTCTCAATTCCTCCTCTTTCCCCAGTTCACATGCCTTTCTAAGTACCTCTGTAGCTGGTCACCTTATCTTTATTCCACTTCATCATTTCCTTGCCTTAACCATTTATTCTCTAAGGATCTCCTGGACTCCATTCTTGGATTCCTCCAATTCTTGCCCTACATTTCTGCCAGCATAATCTATCTAAATTGAAATCTGAATATTTCACTTTCTTGAACAATATCTTTGATGACTCTATCTCCCATGAGGGAGGTTATGGTTGCTTTCATTGTAAGAATAATACCTCTTAACCCTCATCGGCTTGTCTGCAAAAGCTCTTATGTTCTGGCCCAACAGAAAGACTTGCAGATCTATGAAGCTGAAATGCTCTTCCAGATCTCTGTCTTGCATGTGTTACCACAACTTGAAATGCTTGGCCTTCACCTTGTGTGTCTGGTGAATATGCATTCTTTCATCAAGACTCAGATGAAATTATACTATCTTTGATGCTTCTTAAGCCCTGATGCCACTCAGATGTATATCCTCTGTCCTCTGTTATCATACCTTGTATAGATCTCTTTATTTATTTCCATGTATCTCATGTCATTATTTGTCTGTATGTCTGCCTACTCCACTGGACAGGAAAATTTATACAGGAAGAAACCATGTATTATGAAGCTTATAATTTTAGCGTTTTTATTTTTATTTCGTCTTTTCTACAGAACAGGGAACAGCTGATGTGCACTATCCTTTTGATGGATATTTTATAAGCTGAAGAAGTTTAGATTATAAGACAAAATTTCTTTTTCTAAAAGATAATAGTTATTTTTCTAAAATTAGTTACTTCCCACATATACAAGTTTTTCTGTTAAATTGAAATATAATTGAGATACCATAAAATTCACCTTTTTAAAGTGTATGATTAAGGCTGGGTGTGGTGGTCCACACTTATAATCCCAGCTCTTTGGGAGGCTGAGGTGGGTGGATCACTTGAGGTAAGGAGTTCGAGACCAGCCTGGCCAACGTGGAGAAACCCTGT
Source organism: Gorilla gorilla gorilla (assembly GCF_029281585.2). Classification (NCBI taxonomy): domain Eukaryota; kingdom Metazoa; phylum Chordata; class Mammalia; order Primates; family Hominidae; genus Gorilla; species Gorilla gorilla. The sequence goes on from NC_073227.2 coordinate 139,764,110, forward strand.
CTCTACAAAAAATACAAAAATTAGCCAAGCATAGTGGGGCATGCCTGTAGTCCCAGTTACTCTGGAGGCTGAGGCACAAGAATCACTCGAACCCGGTGGAGGTTGCAGTGAGCCAAGATCACACCACTGCACTCCAGCCTGGGTACTCTGTCTCAAAAATAAACAAACAAACAACAAACAAATAAAGTATATAATTTAATGGTTTTTAGTATATTCTAAGACAAAATCATGCAACCATCACCGCTATCCAATTTCAGAACATTTTCATTACTTTCAAAATAAATCCTGACCCATTTAGTTGTCACTTCCCACTGCCTCCCATGCAGCCCAACTAATCGACTTTCTGTCTTAATAGTTTGCTTATTTTGGACATTTAATATAAATGAAATTATACAATATGTAGCCTTTTGTGTCTGGTTTCTTTCATTCAGTATAATGTTTTCAAGGTTCATCTATGTAGTAACATGTATTATTTCTTTTTAGGACTGAATAGTATTTCATCATAAGAGCATACCACATTTTGTTTATTCATTCTTCAATTGATTTTTCCACTTTTTGGCTATTATGAATAATGCTGCTATGAACATTCATGTGCAGGTTTTTGTGTAAACATATATTTTAAATTTTCTTGTATATTTAGGAGTAGAATTGCTGGGTCATATGACAAATCTATGCTTAACTTTTTGAGGAACCACCAAATCATTTTCCATAATGATCACACTATTTTACATTCCCACAAGCAATGTATGAGGGTTCCAATTTCTCTACATCCTTGCCAACACTTGTTATGGTCCATCTTCTAAATTATAGCTGTCTTAGTATGAACTGATATCTTATTGTGGTTATACAGGATTTGATAGCATCCTCCCATAAAAGGGTTATAAAAAGTTCCATTCTCTCTAAAATCAGCAAGTGAATATTTCATTTTATATTATGCTGAAATAAGTGGGAGTTACACATTTCAGAAAACAGAACAATCCTTTTTCTTATCTAAGCATCTTTAATGTTTCATAGAGCTTGTCATATTTTAAATTATTTCTTATTCTTCCTAAGATTGTCACCTATATTTCAATTTTTTTTGCAGTATAAGCCTCCCAAATGCAAACTTCTGAATTAAGATTTAACCTATGTTAATTTAGAGGGGAAAATATTTTCTAGCTTTCATCTTCCCATCCATCCTACTTGTAAGTGTTATATGACAGTATATAGTTAGCGATGGGGATAACACAGTTAATTTATAGTTCCTTGTGACTCTTTAGACTATTTTTTTCTTATATTCATAACCAATCTTTCCTGGTAATTAGCTTGTTTTTGTCAGTGCTTAACCCACCCAACTTAGTATTATTTGAGAACTTAATTTTCTGCTCCCCAACGTGGTGTTCAGCATTTGTAGCAGGTTTTAAAAATTAGGTAAATTTATCTGAACATGTGGTAGGGTGGAGTGACATTTGTTATAGTGGCTGTACTTTTCTGCACACATTCCCTTGGTTGAGTCTTACAAACCACAAATGAGGTGACTGTGATTGTAGCCAGCACTTTAGTTTCTAGTTAAAGAGAGGATTATTCCAGTTTACATAAAAAATGACAAGAATGATTTGTCCAGATGGATTCTGCAAGCTGATAAGATATGGCCAGATGCTTCAGGCCATTATCTGCTGTGTTAGGGATTTTGAGAGTCTTCTGTTGACATTTCCATGTATATTCTGATGAAGTGGTTGCTATGTGTTTTTCCATGCTTATGTAAATATTCATCTAAAGATCTTGCCTTCAAACACTTTAAGCATTTCTCAGTTTTGTTTGGAGGCTTTTAGCTTAGTCATTGACTGAATGTTTCATTCATTGATTTACTGTTTATTCACCCTGGAACTATATTGGTATAACTGTAATTTTCATTATTGTTATTATTATTATTATTGAGACATTAAACTATTCGCTCCTCAAAGACCCTTTGACCCTTCCTTTAAGCTATCATGTGCTTACATAGTTGTGTATAACCTAATCTACCCATTCTACACAACCTTACCTTCAACATCCTAGCTTAAATATAACTTTACTCTTATGAGTGTGCATAGCTGAATATTTAGCTTAAATAATGTTGTCATCATGCTCATAAATATGTACAACTAAGCATTAAACACCATATAATTTTTACTAATATTCACAATTATTTTAATTTTGTTCTAGCGTTCAAAAGTAAAAAGCATTTTATCTATCTATATATATATATATTTTATTTTTTAATTTTTTTAATTTTTTTGAGGCAGAGTCTCACACTGTCGCGCAGGCTGGAGTGCAGTGGTGCGATCTCGGCTCACTGCAAACTCTGCCTCCTGGGTTCAAGCGATCATCTTGCCTCAGCCTCCCAAGTAGCTGGGATTACAGGTGCCTGCCACTACGCCCAGCTAATTTTTGTATTTATTTATTTATTTATTTTAATAGAGACAGGGTTTCACTGTGTTGGCCAGGCTGATCTCAAACTCCTGACCTTGTACTCTGCCTGTCTCGCCCTCCCAAAGTGCTGGGATTACAAGCGTGAGCCACCGCACCCGGCCAGCATTTATACTTCTGCCTGTTAATATACAGTGAGGAAAAGGGGAGTAAAGAGAATTATGTATGTGGTAGAATAACTCATACAACAGATAAAGTCTTGGGAGTTATTAGCTTAAATATGTCTCATCAGTGATGTATGTTTACCCACTGATCCAGACTCATGCATTTTTATTATAAAACACTTTATTTTGTGTTTTGCAATTTCTTTGTTACAACTCTGACTGTTTTAAAGAGAGGGGCTGACATTCTTAGTTATTCTCTAGATTGATGTTAGCAAGCAACTAGCCCTCCCAGTTCAAGCCTATCTTTCTTACCAGTAAAATTTCTTGTTTTTGTTGTCTGCATTTCTAGCAAAATTACATCTAATTTTTGTGACAGGAGCTCGTATAATGGGCTATAAAAATAGTTCTCTCCCCCGTCCTCCCAAGGATATTATATTATGCTTATTCAACTAACAATTTGAGGAAGATTATCTTCCCTCAAATACATGAAGAGGAGCAATGAACAAAGCCATGTGTTTTAGGAACTAGAATTAAAACTAGTGAAGCCTAGTGCATATCCCATTTATCATGCAGTTTATATCATGAAGGAACTTATCCCTGCTACAATTGGCATGTACATTTGTAAAGTCTAGGACTCACAAGTACGTCTGTAAGTGGAAGATCAAATCCAGAGTTCCTGCTGGTATTGCATCATTTGTTTCAATTTGAATGTATAAATCAATCACATATTCACAGTCCATAAAGTTGATCAGAGTGCAGCCTGGAGGATAAGGTTTTATGGTTCCGGATGTTGTCAAATCTTTCAAGTTTGCTTTGTATTAAGTCATCCACTGAATGTCATATTTTTAGAAGAATTTTTCTTTCAGTGCCAGTTGCATTCAATTTCTGTATGGGAGAAGAGGCATTCTGACCCTAATTAATATATTCAGTGAGTTCCATAGGTCCTATGTAATATAACATATTTTCATAATAACTTTCAACAACATTAGAAGTCAGGGATTTAAAGTTCTTCTCTCTCATCTTGTTTACTTCATTTTACAAATTCTTATTATTAGAATGATTTTAGAACTCTAATTTTGGAAGTAATGCTTTCTAGGACCAAGACCAAATTTTGCAAAACAGATGCCTGGCTGTGATCTTGGTCAAATTATGGAATCATGTAAAATCTCAGTTTTCCCATATATAAAATGGGTAATAATAAAACAGCAAAGCCTCCTTACTTGAGCAGGATTGATACTGGAAGAAAAACCCATTTAAAATGTATCTACCTCAAATAGCATAAAAATTGTAAAGCAAATTGTAAAAAGTTTGAAAACTCATCTTAAAAAATTTGAGCTAGACTATATGAAAATGAATTCATTCTAATTCATAGCTAACATTGCAAAAGGTATGTTATTTCTTAGCAGAAATGAGAATGAATCAGATATTAATTTTTGCTATATTTTTTGGGATAAAATTATATGATGATATGATAGACAATCTTCACTTGAGACTTAGCTTTTAAAGCAGGACAGAAATCTCTTAATATTTAAATTATTCTTTGTGAAGAACATATCCTGTCGACAATTTTAATTTTCTCTTTTTCAGTAGTTAGCTACTTTAATCTCTGCCAGATCCTCATTTGTCAGTGCTTCAGCCAGTGATGTGAACAGAATCCCAACATATTTTTTTATCCATTTCATGAATCTCCTTCTTTATCAAGACCTGCAATTGTGCCTTGCTGTTGGTTTTCACTGTGTTTACTGGATGTTTGATACAATGAAGAAGAAACTGAGGGACAAAAACTTTGGCTCTTGCACTGGGATAGATGCAGGTATTAAGTGAGAGTGACATATATTTGAGTGGGAATCCATTCTACAAGTGGGGAAGTCATTAGTTAATATCTCATGTTATAGTAACTTTTACTTTCCTCTTAACCATGGGGACCCAGTAAATGATACTAATATAAGGTCTCTGTAACTCACCTAATTATTGATATGGTTTGGATCTGTGTCCCTGCCCAAATCTCATGTCAAATTGTAATCCCCAGTGTTGGAGGTGGGGCCTGATGGGAGGTGAGTGGATCATGGGGGTGGATCTTTCAGGAATGGTTTATCACCGTCTTCTCTGTGCTGTTCTCGTGATGGCAAGTGAGTTCTCATGAGATCTGGTTGTTTAAAAGTGTGTAGCACCTCCCCACCCCAACTTCCTTCTGCTCTGGCCATATAAGATGTGCCTGCTTCCCCTTTGCCTTCCACCATGATTGTGAGTTTCCTGAGGCCTCCCCAGAAACAGATTCTGCCATGCTTCCTGTACAGCTTGCAGAACTGTGAGCCAATTAAATGTCTTTCTTTAGAAATTACCCAGGCTCTGGTATTTCATTTTAGCAGTATGAGAGCAAACTAATACAAGTATATTACTGAGAAAACTAAATGAGAGAAAATATCTTAGACACTTAGCACAGTGCCTGACATATATTCATTAAACCATACATATTAGTGATGGTTATTACTATCACTATTTTACAAACATTCTCTAACGAAGGCAGTTAACTATAAATGATTAATCTTTGGGGCACTCACTTAGCAGAGTAGACATAACCATCTAGTACTTCACAAACTTTTAGATTCACAGATCACTACAGTGACCTGAGTCACCTGCTTCATTTATTTAGCTCACCAGAGTTTACTGCCAGAAACCAACAGACAAAAAATACTTTTCAAAAACCCAACCTATTCATGCTGTAGCCCAACCTATTCACGCTGTTTTTCTCTTTAAAGGGAGGGCATAGAAGGCAGAGATAGTTTAGGATTCTAAGTCAGAGATTGAGAAGGAGAATGGCTTTGGGCTAAATCAGTGACTGAATGAGGGATCAAGACAGTGTGTCAGCAGCAATTTCTTTTACAGACTTTGCCTCCTTCCTTTCCTCTCCTCTTTCTTTCTGTTTCAGTTTGTCTGCAGTCCTCAGAGCTAAGATAAAAATCAAAAGTAAAAGTAAGATTCAATAACAATTTTTATTATAATGACTTTTATTTGAAGTTGTGGAGAAAAGAGGCAAAAAATGAATATAATTGGAAAGACAGATAACCCAGGCTGAGAGCACGCAGTGCTCAGATTCTGGATGTGCAATCAAAATGACCTGATAACAGATAAATTGAACCTGATATAGGATGGTTATCACTTATTTAGTTTGACCCCCCTTTCTATCCTTACTCTCTCTCCTAACTTTATTTTTAAAATGTGGGTTATCAGATCAGTAGATATTTTAATTGTCTGGTTCAGTGCTTCTCAAAATTAATGTGCCTAAGAGTCACCTGGGGATTTTGGTAAAATGCAGGTTCTGACTCAGTAGGTCTAAGTCCATGTTTCTAATAAGCTCCCAGGTGATGTTGATGCTACTGGTCCTGGGCCAAGCACCACACTTTGAGGAACCTAAGAATCTAGTATATTCGCAGGAACGTTCAGTGGGATAAAATTGAAGGCTTTCTTGATGTGTAAAGAGATTAAATGTAGTACAGTTTTCCCTTTACTCCCTTTATCAACATTACTTTGCCATATATCAGGAAGGGAAATTAAACTGTTCTTTCTAACAATATTTGGGCTTGTAAAACCATGCAAATTACTCTATTTTTGGCCCTTCAAGGACATTTCAAAATGGTGATGTTCTACTTTCTTTTCGGGGTATTAACATTAAGCTGACTCATCCAATTTTGCTTAGACAAAATTGTGAAAGTAAATGGTCTTTGGTTTTCCTGGTTTCCAGGTTACCTTATGATGTCTTGCCTTTTCTCCTCAATGATGGCTCTACACTTGTTCTAATTAGAGAGCAAAGAATTAATAATAATAGTGTAAGACAGAGGGGAATGCAGTATTAAGTTCCTATTATGTGACATATACTGCTGCAAGTGCTGGAGACACAGTGATAAAACAGAAATGTGTCTAACTGCCTTTTCACTTTAATCCAGTGAGATGCATATTCTTTTCATGATACGAATGAGAACTCTGTGAGGTAAATAACTCAGCAGTGCCACCTGGTAAGTGGCAAAGCAGAGCTATGAACCCAGTTCTTTTTGAACCCAAAATTCTTGCTAAAGCTCCTGAACTCATTCTGAACAGGAATTTGCCTACCCCCTTACCGCAATAAATAACTTAGAGGTTTTGCATTTTTTACCATTCAAAAAATGTTCTATTTCTCTTTCTTATCCTTTCAGAATAAAACTGCTGATGCTTTAGTGACAGGTTTCAACATGTGTTGTAAAAAACGATCCAAGGAATTCAAACATAGAGTATTTTCAGATTGCTTTACAATTCAGTTGTTTTTCTCATTTTACTGTGATTTCCTATGTTTGATATTTTTTAAAAGACAAAGGAAAATCCTACTATACACAGAAATCAATTCAAAGTGGTATTGTAATCTAAATGTGAAAGGTAAAATAATAAAGTTTACAAAGATAACCCAGAAAACTATATACATAGACTAGAGAATGCCTTCTTATGCAGGATACAGAAACTACTCATCATAAGGTAAAGTATTGATAAATTGAATTATATTACACCTTCTGTTGATAAAAACATAGTATTAAGAAGTAGAAAGTCAAGCCACAAAATAGGAGAAGATATTTTCAACACATAAACCAACAAAGGACTCTAGCTGGCATATCGAAAATAAAAGGAATATCAAGAATTAAAAAAATTAGCCAGGCATGGTGGCATGTGCCTGCATTCCAGCTACTCAGGAAGCCAAGGCAGGAGGATAGCTTGAGCCCAAGAATACAAGGCTCTAGTGAACTCTGATGGCACTGCTGCACTCCACCTTGGGTGATAGAGTGAGACCTTGCCTCAAAAAAAAGAAAAAGAAAAAGAAAAAATACAACAAATCAGTAAGAAAAAGAAAGAAAACATAATAGAAGATGTTGCAAAAGTCTTGAATGGGCACTTCACACACACAAAAAAATTCATATTGCCAGGAGGCATGTGAAAATGTTCTCAACCTCATTTGTTATCAGGGAAATACAAATTGAATTCACAATAAGATACCATTCCACACCCTCCAGAATGGATAATATGTAAAAGATTGACAACCCCTAACTCAGGCTATGGTGTGGAGCACTGAGAATTCTCATACATTGATAATGGAAGTAACAATTGGGACAGAAACTTTGGAAAACTCTTTCACAATAAATATTAAAACTGAACAAATGCACACTGACTCAGCAGTTTTATTCCTAGCTGTATATGTAACGGATGAGCAACAGAGTAATGTACATGAATATGCATACTCTTAAACATCCTCATAGTCAAAACTGGAACAATCCAAATGTCTATAAACTGAATGAATAAATAAATTATGTTTTATTCATTGAAGGACATACCATTCAGCACTGAACATGAATTAAACAACTACTACATGCAATAATATGCATAAATTTTATAAACATAGTGTGCAGCAAAAGAAGTTAGACATAAAGCACACATTGTCTGATTCTGTTTATATGAGGGTCAGAAACAGGCAAAGCTGATCTCTAGTTTTAGAAGCCTGAATGTCACTTTGGAGAGGAGTGGGTAGCGGCTGACAGGGCACGAGGCAGACTTCTAAGATGCTGGAAATGTGCCATTTCTTTACGTAGGTGGTGGTTACCAGGGTGTGCTCTCTTTGTGAAAATTCACTGACTTGTATACTTATGTATGTGCAGACATAACGCATATACTTTCCTAGATGTAAGTTATTTTTTTCAATAAAAATACAATATATGAATGGATAAAATTATTTAAAAATCCCTGTTTCAATGCCATCTGTTACTAGGTTTTCTCCCTCTATAGCAAAGAAGCAATAATTTTCTCGATGTCATTCCTTTGCCTTGCATAACTGAAATCTGTTTTTTAAACACATTTTTTATGACACTCGTAAAATACATTTCTATTTTTTTTTGTCCCCGGCATTTGCATTTTCTACATAAAATCCATTCTGAATTCTTTTTGGAGTTCTAACCTGACCCTGCTTTTTATCACTTTTCCATTTGCCTTTTATGTTTCAGCAGAGTTCTGGTAATAATCCCACTCGACCTTAAGACAAATGCATTATCAGACATTAAACAAAGACCAGTCATGCTGGGCCTGACGTGTGACCTCATTCCATCTAACATTTAAGGAAACAAAGGTCCCCTAAGAATGACGGGACACTAACTTGCTGAGGATGTGAGGCTTAGGTCTGAACAGATGCCCTTTGAGAAGCAGTCCAGATGATGGGAGTTTAAAAGAAGCTTATCCTGTCAGCAGGGAAAAACCACTCTGTCATCACAGTGTGTTGCGGATAGCTTCACACACTTTCTATCACCACCACCCAGGGTAGCCCATGGCAGCATGTTGGGAATCGTTTGGAAAAGACGGGTTCTGGGGTGGCCAGATAAGTATTCAAACTCTAGGTCTTACTAACAGTGTATTCTGGAACGAGGGATTCAATCTCTTTGAACTTCAGTTGACTTCCCTATAAAAATGGGAATAAAAATAATTACATTACAAAACCTTTGCAAGGATTTATATTAAATAGATATATAAATGTCTCTAACATAATACTTAGCACATCTAGATGTTCAAAAGATGAACTCTCCTCTCTTCTCTTTTCCATCCTTTTCCTTTTTAGGCAAAATATGTCATTGCAACCATTTGCTGTCTAGATATTTGACATAGCAATCTGGCTTTGAAGATAATGGGCTGTGGAATATTTATTTCATGGATGCATGTTGGATCTATATATCTTTTCCTACCATTGTTTTGTCTTTTGAATTTTCCAGAAGAAACTTATATTTCAAATGGGATAAGAACATAATAAAGATGTTTGTAAAATTCCTTTAATAGGAATGAAGACACTTGACCTACTATCTCAAAGGAATACAGAGAAATAGATGAGGATTTATTTTGTATTTTTAATTTCTATATGTAAAGTGTCACAAATTTGGACAAACCTCTGTTGAAGACCTAGACACAATTATAGTATTTTTAAGGAAATGCACATATGGCTACTTTTGATTATAACCAGTTGAACCTGGCTTTTTAAAAATGTGTTACCTAAAAAAGTTGTAAATGAAATAGCTGTGGGGGACTTCAGCAGTGATCAGTCTCATTTTATATCTGAAAAATTTAGGGAAGTGAAGCAACTTGCCTGATGTGGCCATTGAAAGTTAGGAGTCAATGAATCACCCCTTCTCTTCTCTAAGTTCTGTGCAGTAGAAAGTAGTCACAAATGCTGAAGAAATGACCACTGTGTTAATGGCAGATAATGTCAGATTAAAAAAAGCAGCTGAGCTGGAGGTTAAAGTGGCAGCGTGCTGTAACCAAGCCTCCAAATCAAGCCCCTGGAGCCGCTATAAGCAGAGCTAGCTGTGCAAAGCTGACTCCACATATGATTGCCCTGCCAGCCTTGTGAAGGAGACGAGGCCTGCCTGGCCAAATCAGACACCACAGAGTGCAGTTCAAGGAGAAAGATGAGCCCTTGTGGCTTCTGTCTGAGAGAATGCCTTGTCGATGGGCAGATGCTTTCAAAATGCCAGAAAATATTCATTTTAAGTACTATTTGCTCTGTAATTATATCTAGAGTATTAATTTGTTTAGCCTGCCTCTTTCAACCATTTGTATCTTATCAGGGAAATTGCTAACCTAGTATCTGCCTAAATTATCATGATTAATTTTTTTTTTGGTTATCACTTTTCTTATTGTTTTGTAGATTTCTCCCTTAACATCAAACAACTTAGTATAATACTTCACAAATGAAGGTTCTTGGAAAATTCTACAGAATGTTGTTGCTGTTGCTTATTCAAATTTATATGGAGTTAGTTCTCCCAAGTCTCCAGGAGCTAGTTCATAGTTCTGAATTATAAAACTGCAAAGCCCAAAGAGAAAGGAAGAAAAATGATAGATAAGGTTGAGGGCTTTTTACCACATGGTAGTCATGATAAAATTAGGAGAAAGAATGAGTTTCTGGACACAAATAGCAGCTTATTCCCTAAAGTTAAGAATCTAGTAATGAAATATAAGGAACTACCCCTTTCTTAAGTCACCTCATTAAGCAAATTAGTTTGATGTTACAGCAGGAAGAAACAGGGGCAGGCTTTAAGGACATACATTTTTAATTTAGTTCTTTATATGCCCATTTTGCCACAAAGAATTTGATGCATGTAAACTATTATTGAGAAAAGGATAACTCTTTTTTTCCAGGAATTTGGCACCTAACACATTTGCATCTAGAAGTGTGGATAAGAATGAACTATGCAATAAAAGGCTCAGTGAATAAGTTACATATTTCAAATTTGTTAAACTCTTTGCACATTTGGAAAACCCCAGGAACTAAAATAATTGGGAAGGTTGACAATGGAAGGCACATTGTCAATTGTCTCCATGTGGAATCAACAACCCTTAGGGGAAACACACGTTGGTTTATTACTTGCTAATACTTTGTTCAGCTTCTTTCTCTTTTACTCAGTCTTTTTCTTGCTCCTTTACTCCCTTGCTCTTTCCTCCAGATAAAGTCTGGTTTTTGAGTACAGAGTACATTAATTCAGTACCTTCAGTCTCTGCAATCATCTATCACAAATTAAAGTCATTAAAGATATTTTGCATAATGTTGACTGCAAAAAGTAGTTTTAAAAGGATATACTTGTCTGGGTAGGGTGGCTCACGCCTGTAATCCCAGCACTTTGTGAGGCCAATGCAGGTGGATCACCTGAAGTCAGGAGTTCAAGACCAGCCTGGCCAACATGGTGAAACCCCATCTTTACTAAAAATACAAAAATTAACCAGGCATGATGGCATGCCTGTAATCCCAACTACTCGAGAGGCTGAGGCAGGAGAATCCCTGGAACCTGGGAGGCGGAAGTTGCAGTTAGCTGAGATCACACCACTGCACTCCAGCCTCAGTGACAAGAGTGAAACCCCATCTCAAAGAAAAAAAAAAAAGGACATTCTTTTTTCATGTAGTAAAAACAGAAAATGCAGCAGTACTTTAGCTGGATGGGTAGCTGTCTTACAATGTATTTGTTTCCATTTCTACTAATGTAACGATGTAAAAGAGGTATGGCTTGATCTGTCTGCATTCACCTCTGAGCTATTTCTATGTTCTCTTGATCATAGATGATAACTTCCTACTCTTGCAAATGGTGTGTCTTTTTCTACTCAGCAGAGTGCCAACGCGGGGCCTGTACACGGCTTGTTTCTTTGGGTCATGATTTATTATTCTCTTGGCCATTTTATTACTATGACACTGCCTTTATGTTAATCATTTTATATTCCAAAGATTTTGAAGAGCATGCTCAGAATATGGACTATTCCTTTAAAGTCATTGCTGCTCTTTAGTTTATGAACAGAAATCAATTTTTTTATTTATCTCAGTGGTTCTTAACCCAGGGTGCAAGAACAGAATCACCTGGGAGGCTTTTAAAAAATTTAAACAATAATGTCTGAGTTGGGCCTGGGCTCAGAAGTGTTTTTAACCACCTCCCACCTTTCCCCAGGATGATACCACTGAGCCTTCAGAGTTGAGAATCAGAGAGCTGTGTACACAGCTGTCTTCTGCTGTCTGGAGAAGTAAGGCTGCAGAATAGCATAAGAGACCCCATAGCCAGCCTGTTTGGCTTCAAACCCTCGCTGCCACTTTGTGCCAGTGTGACTCTAGGCAAGGTAGTTAACCACTCTGATCCTCAATTCCTTGTTTGTAAAATGAGAATGGTGATAGTAATAGAACGGAACAGAGAATTGCTAAAAGGATTACCTGAACTGATGCATATACAGCAGCTAGAATAGTGTCTGGCACATGGCATGTAGTTTATAGGCTATTAATAAATACTTAATTCTCACTTCCAGCATTTTTTAATTTAAAAATGTCTCCCATATGTTAAGAAGAGCCTTATTATTTGTGATTTATGCATTTTAAGTGGTTAACAAGTTGGTGCTCCTAAGCAGTGAACTAGGATTTTCTATTGTTCCCTTGTTTCCTCATCCCCATAATCACCCAGCTCAAGACAACTCAATTAATGATGATATTATTTCAATAACATTTGATTATTTATACCCACACTTTATTCCAAAGTGACTTTGGGTATGTATCTTACAAATATATATGTAATATATAAAGTTAAAAGAGCTGAATAAAACAAGACCAGAGGAGAAACAAGGGTAGAAAGGCAGATTAGCTTTTAAAGTCTGGCTCTCAAGAAGGTACCCTATAAGATCCTGTACTCTTTTAGCCCAGGTCCACATTGCTGAAGCCTAAATTCATATCAAAGTGATATTTCGCATGATATGTGCAATAGTTTTCTCGCTAACGCAAGAAATAGAGAAAACACTTTTATTGTTGCTGTTTTCGTAAGTGGGAAAATTTAGGCTCCAGAAAATGAAGCACATTTTTCTTGTTGATTTTACAGTCAGTGACATTGAAATACCAATTCAAATGCTATTTGTTTTACCTGGAAATGATATAATTTATATCATAATATTAGATAAAATAGAAATTCTTTAAAAATACCTGTTAGACATTACTGCCTTACAAAAGACAACTGTTTATATTCATTGTCTAAAGAAATGAGCCAAAAATGTGTGCCAGATAGTGCATTTATTTCCATTTCTATGATTCACTTTTATCAAAGTGTGCCACTGCATGTGGTTAGCCCTCAAGTCTATAAAAGGAGACTAATGAGGAGTTGAGAAGTTTGGCCTAACATTCACCCACAATCTCCTCTGGACATCCTTCCTCTGTCTTTATTACATACCCATGTATATAATTACATGGATAAAAACCTACAGCTGGATATGCAGGACACCCATCCTGAATGGCTGCCTGGCAGATGGATAGGTTGGCCTATAATCCCTGAATAGCCAGAGAATATGGGGCCTTCTTAAGCATGAATCTGCTAAGACAAGAGAAAGACAAAGTAACTGTCAAGTATAAATTTGTTAGAAAGCCATTTAGTACTCCAACACTGTTAACTTCAGGCTTGATTGTGGAAACATTTCATTTTCTGTGTCAGAGGAGGCAGGTTTGTCATGTTGCACATTAATTAATGATGATGTTAAACTATCCTGGACTGTCTTGTTCCAAGACTAAAATTTTCCAAAGACCTTCAAATTTACAGTGCTCTTCAAGACTTCCCAGGGGTGTGTATAGCTGTGTGTGTGACGAATATATGTATATACACACTATTCTTCCCATTTAGCAAATACTTAACCCTATTGAACATGATATGCTGGCAGACAAAGTGAGAATATAAGGTGGTATCTCCGGGCTAATCTAATTTTGGTTTTGGTCTTAAGATTGATAGTATCTATATTTCTGACTGATAGTTTTTCAATTCTCATATTTTTACCAAAAGATGAAGGATGTTATAGAATCTTCATCTGTGTTTTTTTATTCAGCACATAGATAATGATAGCTTTTAATTTCTTTCTTTAGCTGCAGGGTAACTGGTGGGTTGTACTTAAAAATAAAATTATCCTTCTTTATGTACCATTTACTGCCTTATGGGATTAGTCATTATCACCAGAAGCGCTGCCCATTCATTCATCGGTTGGTAAATGGCCCTAGGCTAAGTGTTGTGCAGAATATAGAGAACAATGGTAACCAAAAAAACTTACATGGTAGTGGGAAAAGCATGAATTTTTTTGTGTAGTCTAGGTTTGAATCTCTATTATTAATTTGCTGAGAAAATTCTCAGTTCTCTTCCTTTACATGTCTATCCTTTTGCCTGTTTACACTGTCTTGATTAATGTAGTTTTGTAGCAAGTTTTGAAATCAGGAAGAGTGAGTTTTCTAGTTTTGTTTTTTTTCAAGTTTGGCTTTCCTGTTTTGGATCTTTTGAATTTAAAGATTAGCTTGTCAATTTCTGCAAAAAAATGTCAGCAGGTATTTTGATAGTGATTGTAGTGAATCTTTAGATCAATTTGGGGAGCATTGCCATCTTAACCACATTCAGTCTTTCAATCCAGGAACATAAAATGTCTTTCTATTTAGGCCTTTATTGATTTAATGAAATTTTGTAGTTTTCAGTGTACTCATGTTGCACTTTTTTGTTAGGTTTATTCCTAAGTATTTTAGTCTTTATAATGCTGTTATCAATGGAATTGTTTCCTCACATTTATTTCTAGTTTGTTTATTGCTAGTCTATAGCATTACAACTGATCTTTGTATATTGGTATTGTGTTCTGCAGCTGTGCTGAACTCATTAGCTATAGTGTGTGTGTGTATGTGTGTGAATTTCTTCATGTTTTATATATGCAAATTATGCAACCTGCAAATAAAGATTATTTTATTTCATGCTTTCTGGTCTGGATACTTCTATTTCTTTTTCTTGCCTAGTTTCCCTGGTAAGGTATAGAAGTGGCGAGGGTTGAAATTCTTTTGTTACTGATTATAGGGGGAAACCTTTCACTCTTTCACCATTATAATGCAAGCTGTAGGGGTTTTTTGGTAGATGTCCTTTACCAGGTTAAGGAAGTCCCTTAATATGTTCATTTGTTCAGTGTTTTTTTAAATCATAAAAGGATTTTGGATTTTGTAAAATGTTTTGTTTGAAATTATTGAGACAATCATGTATTTTTATCTTTTATTCAATTAATATGGTATATTACAATGATTGATTTTCAAATGTTGAACCAATCTTACATTCCTGTGCTAAACCCCATTTTAAATATCATTATTTTCACATCACCAGCCTACAGCAATGATTTTTAAGTATAAGCTTCAGAGCATTAATTACATGCAATTCTAATAGTTGCTCCGTGAAAAAAAAGAGATTTGTTAAGTAAGTTTGGGAAGTGCTGGGTTAGTGTTACAAAGATTGTTTTACAGTGGAATAGACTCTCCAAGAGAGAGGTATGGTCTGCTATGTATCATAAGCTTATTTGGCAAGGATATTCTGTGAGATTATTTTTCCATCAAATATACTTTGAAATACTTTGGTCCCAAGAATTTTGATTAATCTTCTCTATCAGGTGATAGTGAACCAGAAAAACTTAAACCTGATAGGATCATAAATTTTTAATCTATATATTTCTGTTTAGAAAAATTCATTGAACATTCAATAAATATTTATAGAGCATCTTTTATGTGCTAGGTACTCTTCTAGGCTCTAGAAAGACAGCTCCGGGGGGAAAAAAACTACAAAAGAAATCTCTGCTCTTGTGGAGCTTACATTCTGGAAGAGAGGCAAACAGTAAACACAAAGAAGTATGCACAATATCAAGTACATTAGTAAGCATTATATAATTACATTAAAAAGGAAAATAAGTTTAAGAGGTTTTGGAAATTCTGGATGGAAGGATGGTTAGCACATTGGACTATTTAATAGGACACTCAGGATAAGCCTTATTGAAATGGTGACATTAGTCATTAGTAAGGAAGGTGAGAGAATATCTAATTTGTCCAAAAACAGCAAAGACGTCAATATAGGTGAAGTGGACCATGTGAGGGAAGAACAGTAGGAGTTATCTCTTACCTGAATTAGTGCAGTGGTCTCCTAACTAATTTCACTGCTTCTACTTTTGCCCCTCAATTGAGAGTAGGGGTGAGTGTGTGTGTGTGTGTGTGTGTGTGTGTGTGTGTGTGTGTGCATGTTTAGGGGTGGGAATTACAGACACAATAGTATTTAAGAGGCTATTTTGTGATCCATGTAAGAAATGATGGGGGCTCAAACCAGGAATGAGGATGAGGAGAAGTGTTCATATTCTGGGTACTTTGTTTTTTTAATTTTTATTTTATTTTTATTATTTTAAAAATAGAGACAGGGTCTTGCTGTGTTGCCCAAGCTGGTGTTTATTCTGGGCATTTTGAATGTAGAGTAAACAGGATCTCCTGGAAGCTTGGATAAGAGGTCTGAGAGAAGGAGAGGAGTCAAAGATTCTAAAGTTTTGGTCTTGTGCAACTCTTAAGATAGAGTTGCATCAACAGGCAAGGGAAGAGATGAGGGTGGAAAAGATTTGTGGAGGAAAGTCAAGATTTCAGTTTTGGAACGTGTTGCATTGGAGATTTCTATGAGACCTCTTATATATGTTAACCCAACACAGGAATTAAAACACAATGGTCTCTCATTGGCTTGATAAAGTGTGCCTTTTACCCAATACCAGCAGAGACACTAACCTACTAATACTGTACATTAAGAATATCTAAAGAAATGAGAAAAAACTCAGAATTGAATAGATGTTGTTTATAATATTTATTCTTTAATTTGTATCCTCTCTCTCTCTTTTTTTTTTTTTTTTTTTTTTTTTTTTGAGACGGAATCTCGCTCTTTCACCCAGGCCGGAGTGCAGTGGCGCGATCTCGGCTCACTGCAAGCTCCGCCTCCCGGGTTCACGCCATTCTCCTGCCTCAGCCGCCCCGAGTAGCTGGGACTATGCCCACCACCATGCCCGGCTAATTTTTTGTATTTTTAGTAGAGACGTCCTTTCACAGTGTTAGCCAGGATGGTCTCGATCTCCTGACCTTGTGATCCGCCCGCCTCGGCCTCCCAAAGTGCTGGGATTACAGGCGTTAGCCACCGCTCCCGGCCCTCTCTCTCTATTTCTAAGAAACGGACTGCTTTTTAGAACTTGCCTTATTCATGAACTAAGTAGATCTTACTTAAAATATTTTTGGATCCTATCCTACCAAAAACAAACAAATAAACAAAACACCCCTCCCCCCCGCAAAAACAAAAAACAAACAAACAAAAAATTCCTTCATTTGTCTTTTTATGGAGTGAGTAATCATTCTTCAAGCCCTTTGCTTTTAAAATGCACATCCAGGGCTGACACATAACTGTGAATGAATTAATGGGATGGATTTCCTCCAGCAATTAAAGAGGCAACAGAGGCAGCTGGGAAATGACTAGTGACTAAGAAGAAACTATATTCTGTAGGCTTATCAAGAATCATATGGCATTGATGACTGTCATTCTAGGAATATTTTAGACTAATTTCCCAGCTTCCCTTACAGTGAGGTGTGGCCGTATGACTGAGTTCCAGCCAATGGAATATAAATGGAAGTGGTATTTGTCTCTCTCCCAGGTCTGGTCTAGGAAATCTTTCTACTTGAACTACTTGTTATTCGCTTTTTTTATTAGATGAAGACAAGGATGGCCATATTGGAAGCAACATGTTGAAGACAATGGAGCCAATACTGGAAGAAGCTTGGGTCTCTGAATTTCTGCTGAAAGGAGATCATCTGTCAGTTGAGAACTCCTATTTTGGACTTTACATGAGTGAGAAATAAACTTCTGTATTTGTAAGTTTATTTCTTATAGCAGCTAATGTTCTCAAAATTAATACAAAGAGAGAAATGGAGATTAAAAGCACACTTGGCTTACTGCTCACATTTCCCTATTTAGTTCTGTAGTTTGGAGGCAGTTGTTTCCTTCAAGTCTCCTACAAGACTAAAGTTAAGTAGTGGAATTACAAGCATGTGCTTTTAAATGCAAGGTTTAAATGGATCTCATGAAATATTGCGTATTCCGTAGTATTGACTTAAGCATTACTTCAAAGATGTATATCTTTGAGGCCTGAGCAAATTGACATAACTGAGATGTTCAGTTTTTCCAATTTAATTTGTGTTGTCAGCTAAATCTGTTTACAGAATACATGGTGGTATTTAGAAATCTAATTCAATGCTCTACTTGAAAATCTCTGATCATGCTTTTGGATCAGAGCTTTTCTCAAAAATTACATCCTTTCTAGGATTGTATTTATTTGCAAAAGCATTTCCTTAGAAGTTTTAAAACTGTTTAATATATTCATTCTTTGTTTTTATAGGCATACTGAGTAAAGCCCATATTTTCAATTTCATATACATGTCTGCCAGGAAAAAAATTGTTTTCAGCATGGGACACATCTTCTGTAATGACTCCTTGTCAAATATGTACTCTTCAAAATAAAGTACAAAAAGTTGTGAGTTTTCCAATCTTAGAGGAAAAGAGTAAGTAAATTAACATTCTATAAGAAAGTAAAGATACCAGTGAGTAAAAATTTTCCAGTATTTAAACCCTAATTTAGTTTCGTGTGTAGTTAAATACCACCTGGTATAGTATACATTGAGCATTGGCAAGCTCCTCCTCCACTATTACCTTGAGGAAGGTGACATAGGGTCTCAAATTTATTGTTTAGCTTGCAATATTTTTAATAATAATAATAATGGAATTTTATTGAGCACTTAGTATGTATCAGGGGCTATGTAAAGCACTTGTTATGAATCTTTTTATTTAATTCTCAATATGACCCTATAAGGAGGCTGTAATTATTTTCCACTTTCCTAGTGAAGAAATTGAAGCACAGATAAGCTAAGGGTTGCTCAGGGTTGTATTTGGTATGTGAGAAAGCTAGTTACTGAATAGTCTGGCTGTCTGGCTCTATAGCCCATCATCAATATTCCTGAAAAAGTTAATTTTCATTAAGTATAAATCAAGTCATCAATTTTATTAATAATTGTACATATTAGGTGTACATATTAGGTGTGCTAAGGCTAGGCACGGTGGCTCATACCTGTAATCCCAGCACTTTGGGAGGCCAAGGCGGGCAGATCACCTGAGGTCCGGAGTTCGAGACCAGCCTGACCAACATGGATAAACCTCGTCTCTACTAAAAATACAAAATTAGCCAGGCGTGGTGGCACATGCCTGTAATCCTAGCTACTCAGGAGGCTGAGGCAGGAGAATCACTTGAACCCAGGAGGTGGAGGTTGCAGTGAGCTGAGATTGCACCATTGCACTCCAGCCTGGGCAATTAGAGCAAAACTCCATTTCAAAAAAAAAAAAAATACTAATGCAGGAAATTAAAAGAAGAAGCTATTAGTATTTATCCTTATATTAGTCATATATTAATACTTATGTTTGTTCTTATGGTTATATAAGTATATATAAAGTTACACTATACCTTATATGGTTATACTTGTATGAGTATAGTTATACGACTTACTATAAGTAATGCCGTATTTATATTAGTATATATACTTATATTAATATATAAATGCTATATGCTGTAAAAAAACCTAAGTTTAAATACTGGAAAAATTTTTTAACTGTTACCTAAATCTGTAAAGAAAATTTAAAGCAATTATATATGTGTTGTAAACATACAGATATACCATAGGATTGTACTATATGGTAATATAGTATACTAAAATAACTTATAGTCACATAAATAATAATCACTGCAAAGTTCAATTAAATACAATATTCAAAACATCATTATTTTGTACTAATTTGGGAAAAGTTCAGTCCTATTTATATAAAAAGTATGAAATATAAAATACATTAGATAAAGCACTGATGATATCTTTAAAAATATAAATGAGTTTCTTGATGGCTAGTCTTTTTAAAAAATCTGCAGCACTAGTCCCATGTCTGGCATATACAGTTTAAATAAATAAATAAAGGATGACTTCAAGTTTCCTTTAGACCTGCTTCACATTAATGAATCACTAATGTGATTCATTATCTAACAAATTTATTATCAATTATCTATATTAATTTATAAATAATTCTAATAGTTTTATGCTAGTTCTTATAACTAGCTCATGCCCTTATGAAAGTTAAACTTTTAATCTATAATGGTTTTTACATTATTAATGCAATTATCTGACATTTTCTTCAAAGTACAAATGTCAATGGTAAACTAGTTCAATCCATGTGAAAAGACTATGATTTCCAAAATAGTAAATTTGGAGTTTATGAAATTGCATTGTACTGCTGGATGTGATAACTAGAAAGGCATATTCTAGAGCTGCACTGTCCTGTCTGATAGTTGTTAACTATGTGTGGCTATTTAAATTTAAATTTATTAAAATTAAAATAAAATAAAATTAAAAATTCAGTTACTCATTTGGACCAGTGGCAACCATATTGAATGGCATAGATACAGAATACATCCAAATGCTCCATTAGACAGTGCTGTTCTGAAAAAAGGCAGAAATGATCACATGAATCAATTAGACTTGTGGATAATTTACAAACCTCACTTTTGCTCGTAAACTCTTGTTTTCTGTTTCCTCCTCAAAGCCACCCACTAATAAATACCATGATTAGACTGAGTTTAAAGCCTTGCTTGTCCCCTTTCTTTAGCTCTGGAGAAGGTGCTAGTGATGGGCAAAGCAAGCCTAAAGGAGGCAAAAAAGGAAAGCAAAAGCAAGAAGCAGGGTAATGCACTAATTGCACAGTAAGCTTTTCTGTGATCAAGAAAGTTGTCTATGATACATCGTAGATGAGTTATTTCATTTTATAGCTTTCAGTGAGTAAAAATGTCCTTAAAGGAAGTAGAATAGTACTGGGGAGTACTATGTGATTCATCAGTTGAGTAATTAGCCTAAAATTAAATGCTGCACATAGAAAAGGAAATTAGAAAGAGCAAATATAAATGGACAAAGGTATATTCCAAATTTTTAAATAACAATACAGTTTAACTGCTGCAGAAGATTGAATTTTTCCTTGAAGTTTACACACTTACAGGATTGGAATTTCTGGTGCTTTCTTCCTTTCAGCGACCAGCCCCTTCAGTTGTCTCTTGATTTCTAGGTTTCCAGCACAACCACTAGCTCTCCCCTAGATGCTAATATCCTACCCTGAACTTTTCAACTTGGGATTCCTGTCTCAAACGTAGTCTAAAAAAATGACTGATTACATCTGAGTGGGTTTCCAAGGCCATGGCACAGTATCAGCTATGTTCCAGAAAAGTTCCCATTTCCATTATAAATGCATTAATTCTTACCCTCTTGCTGATCCAATTGTGTTAGGTCACTGTAATTAGATCTCTTCCAGTCACGATCTTCTCTTTTTCAAGCTTCACTTTAATCTATCTCTTTTTCAGACATGACGTAATAAATATCAGACTTCAAAAATTTGCAAGGACAAGCAAAAAGAAAAAGGTGTTTGCACATTGGTGCAGACATAATTCACTGCAGTGTTTAACCTTTGTCTTATTAAAACAAACTCTAGCTTTGGGAAAAATACTACAGGAAATAATGTCTCATATTTGCTTCTAAGTGTAGTTGAGACATTTAAAATAAAATATTTAGCCATTTAAACAAAGCTTTCACTTTTCAGCACCAAGTGACCCTAAGTTTTACAACTTACTATGAATTGTTCATACACTGCGTTGTGTAAGATGCATTAATTTTATCTTAGTAGAAGTAATAGAGAATATTTACCAGAGTGTTTTAGGAGGTCTTGAATCATTTTAGTGCCATAGTTTGAACTGAGCAAAAAATAAATATAGAAAATTATAATTTCTAATAATATCTTCTTAGGCTACCGTGTCCAGTTACATACTGGTCGTCACCTAGCCTAAGGCATGTTCAAGCCTTAATGAGCATAATCTACAGAAGAACTTTGAGCCTTCCTGGAATTACTTAATTTTTGGCACATGTTTCTTTAATAGCCACAACATTTTCTAGACGTGAAAAACTTATTGTAGAGTTAAGCTTGGGAGCATGATAATTTTTTCAGAAAGTCAAGAAGTACAGACTTGACTCAGAGCTAGAACAAGACTTCAATATTTGTCTGGCATGGAGGAATAGATAAGGGAATAAAACGAGTGGATAAAGTGTAGTAGAAATCCATGCTTGGAACTAAGCTATGCCTGCTGCTAAAGCTCAGACTTTTGCTGGACTTTGTATACAGATGGTCTGAGTCTATTTGAATGAAGAACTCAGCAGCCTCCTTGGAGAGTCATCATCTTAAAGAGAAGAGGGATTAAGGTATAACTGGAACAAAATCTTCATTACTGGGGTTGAATTTCAATTTTGAATACAGCTATCCTGATCTGGCTTCCATAATCTTAACTCTGAATTCTTGGGGTTGAGAGATGTCTTCTCTGCACCTTCCAGTTTGCTTAGTTTTCTTTTTTCTTTTCTTTTATTATTATTATTTTTTTTGGTCAAGTACTTCAAAGCTAGATTAAGGTGCTTTCTTGTTCCTTCGAAGGGCCACAAGTCAGTGTTGTATACGTTCGAAAGAGCAGACGGACTGATACTTACGTGTAGGTAATCTTCCAATTCTTTCTTTTTCATTTTAGGTGACACCCTTAAGTAAAATCAGACAACATTAGAAGCCCTTAATCTATGCCAAGCACTAGGGATACAACGAAGAGCAAGACAGATAGTCTTTCCCTTGAAAATAATTATAGTCTCATGGAGGACCTCAAAAATACGTACTACATTGGGAGGCAGAGGCGGGCAGATCATGAGGTCAGGTGTTTGAGACCAGCCTGACCAACATGGTGAAACCCTGTCTCTACTAAAAATACAAAAATTAGCCAGGCATGGTGGTGTGCACCTGTAATCCCAGCTACTCAGGAGGCTGAGGCAGGAGAATCGTTCGGACCCGGGAAGTGGAGGTTCAGTTAGCTGAGATTACGCCATTGCACTCCAGCCTGGGTGACAGAGGGAGACTCCGTCTCAAAAAATAATAATAATAATAAATAAGTACTACATTAATTACATAATTACAAGACTGTTTGTTAAAGCATATGTGGGGGAACCTAATCTGATGGAATTCAGGTAAAGAAATCCTCTTAGAGTGTGATTAAATTGATAGTTAAGGGACGGGTCGAATTAGGTAAATGAAACATAGGAAAAGCATTACAAGAACAAAAAAGAGCATGTGCAAGGACCCTGGGGGCAAGAATGAATCTGCAATGTTTGAAAAAGAGAAAGAGGCCGGGCGCGGTGGCTCACGCCTGTAATCCCAGCACTTTGGGAGGCCGAGGTGGGCGGATCACGAGGTCAGGAGATCGAGACCACGGTGAAACCCCATCTCTACTAAAAATACAAAAAATTAGCCGGGCGCAGTGGCGGGCGCCTGTAGTCCCAGCTACTCGGGAGGCTGAGGCAGGAGAATGGCGTGAACCCAGGAGGCGGAGCTTGCAGTGAGCCGAGATTGCACCACTGCACTCCAGCCTGGGCGACAGAGCGAGACTCCGTCTCAAAAAAAAAAAAAAAAAAAAAAAAAAAAAAAAAGAAAAAGAGAAAGAAGCAAGTGTGGCTGTTGCAAATAGATTAAGGAGATCTGAGAGAGATGAGGCTGGGTAATAGCCAGGGACCAGGTGGTAAAAGCTCTCTCAGCCATGGTGAAGGTTTTAATTTTGCCCTAAGACTAACGGGAAGCCATAAAAGTGTTTTGAATAGAAAATGACATGACTAGAATTGCCTTATTAAAAGCTCTGTTTGGCTTTCATTGGTAAATGGATTACAAGGTAGCCAGAATGAATTTAGGAACCTGATTAGGAGGCTATGGCAATAACCAAACCAAGACGTGTTTGTGACTTTGGGCTAGGGTGGTCGTTCTCCAAGTGTCATCTGTGGGTCCCTAGAGGTTCCTGGAGATCCTTTCATGAGATCTGCCTGGTAAAAATTATTTTCATAGTCACACTAAGACATTATTGGCCCTTTAAATTGTTTTGACATTTTCACTGCTGGTACAAAAGCCATAGTTCTGGAAATTTAGCTCTAATCAAGGCTGAGGCACTAAACTGTGTTTACAGTCATTAAATTCTTCATCTCTACACATTCTCAGTGAAAAACTGCAAGCATTCTTTAAGAATATCCTTGATGAAGCAGAAACATTTATTAATTTTATTAAATCTCATCCCCGACTATATACCTTTTTAATATTCTGTGTGACAAAATAGGGAAGCATTTTGCTGAAGTAGCTCAAAGTTATCACCAGCTTCCCAAAGCAGAAGCTACTTTTCTCTTTACAGTAACAGAGGTCAGGTGCTTAATGTAGCAGAAGGCTGAAGACAGCCAGGATATGGGAGTGAATGCTCTAAAATCCAGAGAAGAAAAGAGATAAACATAATGGGGTCCTATATAAATATGTCTATGGGCAATTATGAGTCACTCTGCAAAGCTATTCATCCTCTCAATCCTGACTGTTAGGTAGTCGTAAACAGAGTCATAGGGTGACGCTAGAAAGCCATTGTCTGGTGGGTACTAACAGTGATCTGCTACAGCAAGCTCATAATGGATCAGAGAATGCTTTGTGTGCATCTCTTTCCAACTCTGCATTCAGTAATGTCAGGTTGGTAGCTTGAAATCAGACATTGTGTTCATATTTACACCATGCAAATTGGCAAACACTACAAATCAGGGTAGTGGAGAATGGGTTGTAAAACGTTTACCAACACACCTCTGGTCCTAGTTAGACCTCTGAATTCTTTCTCCCTCTGATGTTCCCAAGGCAAATCATTGTCTTTCTCCATGAATTCTCATTTATTTAATAATCTTTGTTTCAAAAGAAAATTTGAGATAGAAGTTGGCATTGTTTAAAATGTAAGTATTTGGCATATAATATATGATCAATAAATGTTTGTTGAATATCAAGTGTTAATTGAATAACATGTAAGTCAAATAAAGGCTAAAAATGTATATTTTCATTACCACTGATAACATTTTAAATCTGTCTCCTCATAACATGTATTTTGAATATAGCACTTACATCATATTAGAATTATTTGTTTATATTTGAATGCCAAAAATCTAGCTATTATGCCAAGGAATAGAGTCACTGAATTTCCTTTTTTCTATTTATTTTCATGAAACTATGTCTAGAAGAAACTAAAATTTTACTAATTCATTTTCTCAATGATACATTAGTTTAAACAGTTCTATTGTTGACATTAATTTAGAGAAAAAATAGGGACTTCAGAATTTTGAGAGAGACTTTATTCCATCATGCTTTACAAAATTTTGTAAAGCTACTCTTCTTTAGCTGTCAATTGAAACAAAAAAATAAGCTCACTCATAATCCATTTTCTGTCATTCATGGATTAATGGGCGAGCTTGTGGGGTGGTTATGTCATCTTTGCTTTTCTTTATTCTCTTTTTAGCTTCCTGCCACTGAATCTTTGCATTATTCTTCAGAACCCACACTACTGCCTGACCAGGGGAAATAAAGAGCTCTGAAACACAAGTATTTCTTTTACTATTTTTTTTAGCAGTTCTCCAAAAATTGTTGTCATAGGAGGAGGAGGTCAAAGCAATTAACTTAAAAGGAAAGTGTTTATATTTATTAGTTTCAAATATCCATTTACCATAAAGGTGGATCTGTTTAACTTTATACACAAAAAAAGGGACTAGAAATGCTACTTCAATAAAGTTGAGTTTGTTTAAAATCTCTAAGAAACTTACATATTGTCCACTTCTACAAAGGAACAAAACTTTTTAAAATTAGATAATAACCCTTCTTCCTCCAAAAAGCTTTCACATTTCACAATCTTAAAATACATTTCCACAGCAGGTACTTTGTCATGATGAGTGCATTGGAGCATGCTCCTTGGAAGATAAACAGTGGAAGATAAACAAAATGTTGGGCTTCAGTTATAGCACAGCCTTCCAAAATAAATAAAGTGACTAGTTAATCCTTAGAGTACTGGAATTTGCTGGACTGTTAGCCAAACGAGTGTGTACATATGTTCAAATCTTGAATCTCTGGTCTGAGGAAAGAGCAGAAGGAAGATAAATGAAGGACCACTGACTGACCTTGTCCAGAGGGTGTTAAGTATTGTAGGGACCATTCCTATTCATGAATGTGCGTGTTTGTGCATGCGCCTATGTGTGTGTGGTGGGAGATGGGAGTGAGGTAGGGAGGAAAACAGATAAGGTTAGCATCACCTTTTTTTTTGACAGTTGAAGCTAAGCAGACAGTCTCTAAAAGTCTTTTTCTGACAATTTCTAAGGCTTCCATGATAAAAATCACTTTGGGTATCTCTACCTTGGGTGAGGTTTCAGGCAGTCTGATTCTGAAGGATTTTTTTGCTGATGGTGATGCCATCTTTTTAGTTTGAAGATTCAACTAAGCTTTACTACAACTCACTTGGTCTATTTGTCTCTCCACTATGTACAAGTACCTGTGTTTGTATTTTTTTTTTTAGCAGTCTCTCAGGATATTGGAAAACACCTAGTTCACAAACAAATACATAAAACTAACATTAAATTTCCAACGCAGCATCTGAGGAAACTGCAAATATGTACTGTATTGGGCACAGAAGAATCTAGCTCCCTGAACCCATTCTCGATGATCAGACTTTAATTTAATCAACATCACCATGACCCCCAATCGTTCATGTCTACGGCAGCCACATTGTTGGTTGCACTGGAACTAGGAAAAAACTCTCTTCACTGATTTGCATAGAAAAATAGGAGCTGAAAGAAGGAAACCAAGAGGTGTAGGTGCAATTCCCGAGAGACTCATCAATGCTCTTTAGTTCCCAGAATAACTGTTTCCTACTCTTGGCAGGTCGACCTTTGGGGCAATGTGTGATTTCTCTTTCTGGGCCAGTAAATAGTGAAGGTCAATTCTATCGTGTGGGATAGGGGTCAAGAAAAAAGGGGAAGAAAAATGGCTTTCTGTATTAGTATTAGTTGGGGGAATTTTACCTTTTCTTTTTAATCTACGTACTTGCCTCTGAATAACAATGCTATTTCAAATATTTAATTCAAGACACACGTTGGTGTCAAGTTGCAGTAAAGTACCACTTTTGATTTTTCAGACCCTTAGGAGTGTTATACTTTATTCCTAAAATTTCCTTGAGATCTTAGCATGTTTCTATTCTTTTTTCATGCCCTTCAGTTTATTTCTTACTACTACTTCTGGAGTTTGATTTGTGGATCAAGCTAATTCACACTGAGTCAATAGAGATATGCATTTTGAAAACTTACCTTTGAGCAGCTATTTTACCATGTTATTTTTCCTGTACCAACTGACATCCTCTAAAGGAGAGTTATGTTCCTTTAACCTCACAAAACACAGTTTGATATTTCAGAAAAATGTATGGTTTACAAATCAAAAGTAACATGAGGCAGAAACATCCTTTGTGAAAACTAAAAGGAGGGACAATTAAGCACAGTTCTTAGTTTAAGAAGACCCTATGTGTATAATTAAAGTCAGAATTCAGAATCATGTAAATGGCTCTGCTGGAATTATATCAACACATGTAGGTAAAAAGGAGAAAAACAACAAAAAGTTACGTCACATTGTAGTAATTATTTCTTTACTTCCTAAAAGTGCCATGAGAAGACTTTTAAAGGACCTATTCTAAGTCGCAACAAATCAGAAATAGTTCACTGTTCAATCAACAAATAATTTTTAGTATTTATCATTTGCCAGTCAAACTGCTAGGTCTGCTGCTTTTATAAAATACTTTTTTCTTCTTGTCTATCAGAATGAAGAATTTAAGATTCAGTGTCTTCAAAATGACATGTAAATAATTTTCTTTTAATTTAGTAGATATTTAATAATCATTCTAAGTACTTATATATAATTACTTATAATTTTTTTTTTTGAGACAGAGTCTTGCTCTGTTGCCCAGGCTGGAGTGCAGTGGCACAATCTCGGCTCACTGCAACTTCTGCCTCCTGGGTTGAAGCAATTCTCCTGCCTCAGCCTCCCGAGTAGCTGGGACTACAGGCATGGACCACCACGCCCGGCCAATTTTAGTATTTTTAGTAGAGACCGGGTTTCGCTATGTTAGCCAGGTTGATCTCAAACTCCTGACCTCAGGCAACCCGCCTGCCTCTGCCTCCTAAAGTGCTGGGATTACAAGTGTGAGCCACTGCGCTCAGCCACTTATAAATATTAATTACAGAATATGATTTCTAAAAATCTTAGTTTGAAAATTTCAGATCAATAAGAAGCAGTCAGCAACTGCATGACTACTCTAAAGCATTCTAGATAAGAAATCAAATCTCCCAGCCTGGGCAATATAGCAAGACCCCATCTCTACAAAAAATTAACCGGGTATGGTGGCACATGCCTGTAGTATCAGCTACTCAGGAGGCTGAGGTGGGAGGATTGCTTAAGCCTAGGAGTTTGAGGTAACAGTGAGCTATGATCAGCCTGAAAAAAAAAGAAAAAAAAAAAGGAAAAATGAAAAAGAAAAGATCTTAGAATTTCATTTTAACAACAACATAATGAGGTATATAGTTAAAATTAACAAGACTTGGTCTATATTATCTCTCTTCTCCTACATGCATCTTTAAGTAAGGGTTACCCTCATGCCTTGGTACCAGCTGATTGATGAAGTTGTACAACTCACACTCTAATTCCATACCCAGTAATCCCAGGACTTTCTGCATGTTCCCATTCCAGTCCACTTCTACCTATTTTTTGCCCCTTGGATTATATTCTTATTGCCAGCCCTGATCCAGGCTGCGGTTCTGTTGTTCATACTTGGTTTCTACATCTATGACTCTTCATGCTTTTTAAGACCAATGATTTGGACCCTCCATTTCCTTTCTGGTTTTGGCTCCTTCTTGCAGAATTCCTAGCCTGGTTTTAACATGTCAGGCTCTAGTCCCCAAGCTTTGTGATATCTGGCCAGTGCCCTGGGTGACCCCATTCAGGTTATATTGCAGGTTATATTTTATATATTTAAAATGGTGAATGAAATAAGATTCACAGTAGCCATGGTATGTGCATTTTTATCTTCAAATGAGAAACCACTTTTCTGATGTATGTGTTTAAAACCTATGTTTATTTTTCTGGTAAAATGCTCTATTTATTAGCAAAATGCTAATAAGAGTTATTTGAGATATAAATATAGTTTTGGGGTGTTTTTTACATTTTGACCAATTCAAAAGAATTTACTGAAGTCCATAACTATATTTGGTTAAATCATAAGTGGTAATGTATATGAAAGCATTTTAAACAGTATAATTGTTCTGCACATGTTTGTGGTTATGTTATTAGGCATAGCTGGTAGTCTCAAGAATAGGCAATGCCTTTGCTTAACATTAAATCTATAGTTGAGTCAGATTTATGTAGAAAGTGGCTTTTCACTATATAAAATTTTATGTATTAATATCTCAATTAGGAAATAATTTTATGAACACCTATACAAAGAATAGTATCAAAATGAGTGATAAAAATGAATATTACTTTCAAATATGCTTACCTTACTTTTTAGTTTTATTTTATTTTATTTTTGAGAGGGAGTCTCTGTCTTGTTGCCCAGGCTGGAGTACAATGGTAAGATCTTGGCTCACTGCAAACTCTGCCTCCTGGGTTCAAGCAATTCTCCTGCCTCAGCCTCCCAAGTAGCTGGGATTACAGGGGCCTGCCACCACGGCCAGCTAATTTTTGTATTTTTAGTAGAGATGGGGTTTTGCCATGTTTGCCAGGCTGGTCTCGAACTCCTGACCTCGGGTGATCCACCCGCCTTGGCCTCCCAACGTGCTGGGATTACAGGCATCAGCCACCATGTCTGGCCTTTTTAATTTTATTAATATGCTGAAAAGACTTGGTTTTGATAAAATGCTGAAGATTTGGTTGAGGATTTTCATACTTTTAGAATCTCCCTCCCCACACCTCATACAAATACAGTTTCCTTTCAAATAATATTCTCTCCTGGTAGAACACAAGATTAGATAGCTATCCAAAGTAGCCACATGACAATTATCTTGAAGAATAGCATGTACCGAAGATGGCCGAATAGGAACAGCTCCGGTCTACAGCTCCCAGCGTGAGCGACGCAGAAAACGGGTGATTTCTGCATTTCCATCTGAGGCACCGGGTTCATCTCACTAGGGAGTGCCAGACAGTGGGCGCAGGCCAGTGGGTGCGCGCACCGTGCGCGAGCTGAAGCAGGGCGAGGCATTGCCTCACCTGGGAAGCGCAAGGGGTCAGGGAGTTCCCTTTCCGAGTCAAAGAAAGGGGTGACGGACGCACCTGGAAAATCGGGTCACTCTCACCTGAATATTGCGCTTTTCAGACCGGCTTAAAAAACGGCGCACCACGAGACTATATCCCACACCTGGCTCGGAGGGTCCTACGCCCACGGAATCTCGCTGATTGCTAGCACAGCACTCTGAGATCAAACTGCAAGGTGGCAGCGAGGCTGGGGGAGGGGCGCCCGCCATGCCCAGGCTTGCTTAGGTAAACAAAGCAGCCGGGAAGCTCTAACTGGGTGGAGCCCACCACAGCTCAAGGAGGCCTACCTGCCTCTGTAGGCTCCACCTCTGGGGGCAGGGCACAGACAAACAAAAAGACGGCAGTAATCTCTGCAGACTTAAATGTCCCTGTCTGACAGGTTTGAGGAGAGCAGTGGTTCTCCCAGCACGCAGCTGGAGATCTGAGAACGGGCAGACTGCCTCCTCAAGTGGGTCCCTGACCCCTGACCCCCGAGCGGCCTAACTGGGAGGCACCCCCCAGCAGGGGCACACTGACACCTCACACGGCAGGGTATTCCAACAGACCTGCAGCTGAGGGTCCTGTCTGTTAGAAGGAAAACTAACAAACAGAAAGGACATCCACACCGAAAACCCATCTGTACATCACCATCATCAAAGACCAAAAGTAGATAAAACCACAAAGATGGGGAAAAAACAGAACAGAAAAACTGGAAACTCTAAAACGCAGAGCACCTCTCCTCCTCCAAAGGAACGCAGTTCCTCACCAGCAACGGAACAAAGCTGGATGGAGAATGATTTTGACGAGCTGAGAGAAGAAGGCTTCAGACGATCAAATTACTCTGAGCTACGGGAGGACATTCAAACCAAAGGCAAAGAAGTTGAAAACTTTGAAAAAAATTTAGAAGAATGTATAACTAGAATAACCAATACAGAGAAGTGCTTAAAGGAGCTGATGGAGCTGAAAACCAAGGCTCGAGAACTACGTGAAGAATGCAGAAGCCTCAGGAGCCGATGCGATCAACTGGAAGAAAGGGTATCAGCAATGGAAGATGAAATGAATGAAATGAAGCGAGAAGGGAAGTCTAGAGAAAAAAGAATAAAAAGAAATGAGCAAAGCCTCCAAGAAATATGGGACTATGTGAAAAGACCAAATCTACGTCTGATTGGTGTACCTGAAAGTGACGGGGAGAATGGAACCAAGTTGGAAAACACTCTGCAGGATATTATCCAGGAGAACTTCCCCAATCTAGCAAGGCAGGCCAACATTCAGATTCAGGAAATACAGAGAATGCCACAAAGATACTCCTCGAGAAGAGCAACTCCAAGACACATAATTGTCAGATTCACCAAAGTTGAAATGAAGGAAAAAATGTTAAGGGCAGCCAGAGAGAAAGGTCAGGTTACCCTCAAAGGGAAGCCCATCAGACTAACAGCGGATTTCTCGGCAGAAACCCTACAAGCCAGAAGAGAGTGGGGGCCAATATTCAACATTCTTAAAGAAAAGAATTTTCAACCCAGAATTTCATATCCAGCCAAACTAAGCTTCATAAGTGAAGGAGGAATAAAATACTTTACAGACAAGCAAATGCTGAGAGATTTTGTCACCACCAGGCCTGCCCTAAAAGAGCTCCTGAAGGAAGCGCTAAACATGGAAAGGAACAACCGGTACCAGCCGCTGCAAAATCATGCCAAAATGTAAAGACCATCGAGACTAGGAAGAAACTGCATCAACTAATGAGCAAAATCACCAGCTAACATCATAATGACAGGATCAAATTCACACATAACAATATTAACTTTAAATGTAAATGGACTAAATTCTCCAATTAAAAGACACAGACTGGCAAGTTGGATAAAGAGTCAAGACCCATCAGTGTGCTGTATTCAGGAAACCCATCTCATGTGGAGAGACACACATAGGCTCAAAATAAAAGGATGGAGGAAGATCTACCAAGCAAATGGAAAACAAAAAAAGGCAGGGGTTGCAATCCTAGTCTCTGATAAAACAGACTTTAAGCCAACAAAGATCAAAAGAGACAAAGAAGGCCATTACATAATGGTAAAGGGATCAATTCAACAAGAGGAGCTAACTATCCTAAATATATATGCACCCAATACAGGAGCACCCAGATTCATAAAGCAAGTCCTGAGTGACCTACAAAGAGACTTAGACTCCCACACATTAATAATGGGAGACTTTAACACCCCACTGTCAACATTAGACAGATCAACGAGACAGAAAGTCAACAAGGATACCCAGGAATTGAACTCAGCTCTGCACCAAGCGGACCTAATAGACATCTACAGAACTCTCCACCCCAAATCAACAGAATATACATTTTTTTCAGCACCACACCACACCTATTCCAAAATTGACCACATAGTTGGAAGTAAAGCTCTCCTCAGCAAATGTAAAAGAACAGAAATTATAACAAACTATCTCTCAGACCACAGTGCAATCAAACTAGAACTCAGGATTAAAAATCTCACTCAAAGCCGCTCAACTACATGGAAACTGAACAACCTGCTCCTGAATGACTACTGGGTACATAACGAAATGAAGGCAGAAATAAAGATGTTCTTTGAAACCAATGAGAACAAAGACACAACATACCAGAATCTCTGGGATGCATTCAAAGCAGTGTGTAGAGGGAAATTTATAGCACTAAATGCCCACAAGAGAAAGCAGGAAAGATCCAAAATTGACACCCTAACATCACAATTAAAAGAACTAGAAAAGCAAGAGCAAACATATTCAAAAGCTAGCAGAAGGCAAGAAATAACTAAAATCAGAGCAGAACTGAAGGAAATAGAGACACAAAAAACCCTTCAAAAAATCAATGAATCCAGGAGCTGGTTTTTTGAAAGGATCAACAAAATTGATAGACCGCTAGCAAGACTAATAAAGAAAAAAAGAAGAATCAAATAGACACAATAAAAAATGATAAAGGGGATATCACCACCGATCCCACAGAAATACAAACTACCATCAGAGAATACTACAAACACCTCTATGCAAATAAACTAGAAAATCTAGAAGAAATGGATAAATTCCTCGACACATACACTCTCCCAAGACTAAACCAGGAAGAAGTTGAAGCTCTGAATAGACCAATAACAGGAGCTGAAATTGTGGCAATAATCAATAGTTTACCAACCAAAAAGAGTCCAGGACCAGATGGATTCACAGCCGAATTCTACCAGAGGTACAAGGAGGAACTGGTACCATTCCTTCTGAAACTATTCCAATCAATAGAAAAAGAGGGAATCCTCCCTAACTCATTTTATGAGGCCAGCATCATTCTGATACCAAAGCCGGGCAGAGACACAACTAAAAAAGAGAATTTTACACCAATATCCTTGATGAACATTGATGCAAAAATCCTCAATAAAATACTGGCAAACCGAATCCAGCAGCACATCAAAAAGCTTATCCACCATGATCAAGTGGGCTTCATCCCTGGGATGCAAGGCTGGTTCAATATACGCAAATCAATAAATGTAATCCAGCATATAAACAGAGCCAAAGACAAAAACCACATGATTATCTCAATAGATGCAGAAAAAGCCTTTGACAAAATTCAACAACCCTTCATGCTAAAAACTCTCAATAAATTAGGTATTGATGGGACGTATCTCAAAATAATAAGAGCTATCTATGACAAACCCACAGCCAATATCATACTGAATGGGCAAAAACTGGAAGCATTCCCTTTGAAAACTGGCACAAGACAGGGATGCCCTCTCTCACCGCTCCTATTCAACATAGTGTTGGAAGTTCTGGCCAGGGCAATCAGGCAGGAGAAGGAAATAAAGGGTATTCAATTAGGAAAAGAGGAAGTCAAATTGTCCCTGTTTGCAGACGACATGATTGTTTATCTAGAAAACCCCATTGTCTCAGCCCAAAATCTCCTTAAGCTGATAAGCAACTTCAGCAAAGTCTCAGGATACAAAATCAATGTACAAAAATCACAAGCATTCTTATACACCAACAACAGACAAACAGAGAGCCAAATTATGAGTGAACTCCCATTCACAATTGCTTCAAAGAGAATAAAATACCTAGGAATCCAACTTACAAGGGATGTGAAGGACCTCTTCGAGGAGAACTACAAACCACTGCTCAAGGAAATAAAAGAGGATACAAACAAATGGAAGAACATTCCATGCTCATGGGTAGGAAGAATCAATATCGTGAAAATGGCCATACTGCCCAAGGTCATTTACAGATTCAATGCCATCCCCATCAAGCTACTAATGACTTTCTTCACAGAATTGGAAAAAACTACTTTAAAGTTCATATGGAACCAAAAAAGAGCCCACATCGCCAAGTCAATCCTAAGCCAAAAGAACAAAGCTGGAGGCATCACACTACCTGACTTCAAACTATACTACAAGGCTACAGTAACCAAAACAGCATGGTACTGGTACCAAAACAGAGATATAGATCAATGGAACAGAACAGAGCCCTCAGAAATAACGCCGCATACCTACAACTATCTGATCTTTGACAAACCTGAGAAAAAGAAGCAATGGGGAAAGGATTCCCTATTTAATAAATGGTGCTGGGAAAACTGGCTAGCTATATGTAGAAAGCTGAAACTGGATCCCTTCCTTACACCTTATACAAAAATCAATTCAAGATGGATTAAAGATTTAAATGTTAGACCTAAAACCATAAAAACCCTAGAAGAAAACCTAGGCATTACCATTCAGGACATAGGCGTGGGCAAGGACTTCATGTCCAAAACACCAAAAGCAATGGCAGCAAAAGACAAAATTGACAAATGGGATCTAATTAAACTCAAGAGCTTCTGCACAGCAAAAGAAACTACCATCAGAGTGAACAGGCAACCTACAACATGGGAGAAAATTTTCGCAACCGACTCATCTGACAAAGGGCTAATATCCAGAATCTACAATGAACTCAAACAAATTTACAAGAAAAAAACAAACAACCCCATCAAAAAGTGGGCAAAGGACATGAACAGACACTTCTCAAAAGAAGACATTTATGCAGCCAAAAAACACATGAAAAAATGCTCATCATCACTGGCCATCAGAGAAATGCAAATCAAAACCACTATGAGATATCATCTCACACCAGTTAGAATGGCAATCATTAAAAAGTCAGGAAACAACAGGTGCTGGAGAGGATGTAGAGAAATAGGAACACTTTTACACTGTTGGTGGGACTGTAAACTAGTTCAACCATTGTGGAAGTCAGTGTGGCGATTCCTCAGGGATCTAGAACTAGAAATACCATTTGACCCAGCCATCCCATTACTGGGTATATACCCAAAGGACTATAAATCATGCTGCTATAAAGACACATGCACACATATGTTTATTGCAGCATTATTCACAATAGCAAAGACTTGCAACCAACCCAAATGTCCAACAATGATAGACTGGATTAAGAAAATGTGGCACATATACACCATGGAATACTATGCAGCCATAAAAAATAATGAGTTCATGTCCTTTGTAGGGACATGGATGAAATTGGAAATCATCATTCTCAGTAAACTATCGCAAGAACAAAAAACCAAACACCGCATATTCTCACTCATAGGTGGGAATTGAACAATGAGATCACATGGACACAGGAAGGGGAACATCACACTCTGGGGACTGTTGTGGGGTGGGGGGAGGGGGGAGGGATAGCATTGGGAGATATACCTAATGCTAGATGACGAGTTAGTGGGTGCAGCGCACCAGCATGGCACATGTATACATATGTAACTAACCTGCACAATGTGCACATGTACCCTAAAACTTAAAGTATAATAAAAAAAAAAAGAAAAAAAAAAAAAAAGAATAGCATGTACTTCACCTAGCAGGAGAAACTTGGATTTTTCTACCTTTTAAAAGATAGGAAATTTGTGTGTTATTTCTGGTATTCCAAGGGAAGAAATTTGAGTGCTCTTCAAGGGAAGAGTCAGCTGAACTCATGAAACATTTTGAAAATTATATTTTATTTGAAAATTATATTTCAAAAATTATATAACTGACTTACTTATGATATAAGAATCATGTCACCATCTACAGCATTTATAATCTATATATGAATATATTCAATACATTTAATTTTAGTTCTAAATATTGTACTCAAATGAAAATAGTGCTCACTGGAAAAAAATTCTTTTCATAGCTATTTTTTTTTCTAAACGTAAATAAAAAACATGCAAAATCAAAGTCACATCAGAAAAACTGACCAAGGGGAATGGAGGGAAGTTCATGTATACTCAGAACTCATGGAACTCTATCTTTGGCTGAAGACTTTGTAAATAAATCTTGTACAACATAGTGGACTGGGGTTAGAGGCTATTTAGTGTAAATAAAACAAGGCTTACATTTGGCATAGTATATTACATAAGACTGTCTCCCAAGAATTTTAAATATTGGAATTCATAATAGAAAGCCAAATATGTCTTTGGAAGTCTAATGGGTTGTTAAAAATGCTCTTCAATTATATGACATTTTAAAACATATATGTTCGGACTATGAGCTATGGAGTATTTGAAACATCCTTAAGATACTTGTTCTGGGGCTATGCCTGCAATTTCCAAATTTGGGAGATCAATGAACTTTATAAAGAGAAAAAAGTAACTGCCTACTATGTATAAGGTTTTTCATTTATATCTCTGTTTCTTATAACAACCAACAAGGTAGGCATTCTACCCACAATTTATGGATAAAGACAGATAAGCTTTAAGGGTACTTCTCAAACTTCATTTTTTCATTTCTTTGTGTGTCTTCAAGAAGCAAGTAAACTTATGCTTCATTCATTGAGAGAGATATGTTTATCCACTACAGATAGAGGAAATGGTGCAATTCACACACCTGCAGAAACTCCAGGGGTGGTTGAGCATGTGATGGATGATTGAACCAAAGGTTTCCTTTCAAGGGTAGAAGTTTAAAATATGGAGAAGATCAGTGAAAGAGCAGAGCATAGACGTATGCACTTGGAAGAAGGTACTGTATATATACATATATATGTATGTTTCATATCTTCATTTGGAATCTCAAGGTGGGTGCTGAGGAACATGATTTTCTTTCTGTATTTTGTGTTCTTTATTCTTCTCCCTTTTCCAATAATTGCTGCACATGCAGGAACTAGCTCATTTACTGGCTTTGAATATATACAGATCCAGGAGATATGAAATAATTTTAGGAGCCACAGAAAATACTGTAAACTTTTCACTCCTCAGTGTCTTGACACTCAGATTCTTGTGGAGGAAAACCCTAGAGACTCCTTCAATTCAATTCAGTTCAATTCAATTAAAAAAGTATTACCTTTCTCAGAAGGCCATCTGTTATGCCTCTTTCTGATTGTTCTTCTCTCTCTTCTTCAGGGTCAACTTGAAAAACCTGGCCCCTGAGTGTCACCTTTCAAAATCCTTTTCTCATTAAAAAGTAAAAGTGAGACAAAGATGAGATGAGGGGTGCTTATATGAAATCTCTTATGTGAATTTGTTTTAAGGTAACTTATTTGAAGCTCTGACTCTCTTCTTTTGATCCCTCAGCCCGAACAATCCACCAGCAACTCATGAGCTAGCAGCAGAAAAGATGACAGAGCTGGGGCTGGCAGAGTGAGGTATGAAGACAAGTGTGACTTTTATCACCTTTGACATAACCTTATATGAGTCATATTTGTGTCCCTCGGGTTCCAAATTTTATTACCAATGGAAAACCCCCCAAAAAAGGACATCAAGTTTAAAATTTAGGTACATCCCAGCTTCTTTGCATAATGTAGGATCATAGAAGTTTAGAGCTAAAATGAACCTTGTTTCTCCATTGAGTCCCATGTCTTCGGCTGCCTTAAAAAGAAAAAAGATAAGCATAATACCTTCTGACATATGCCAAGCGAAGTACAGCATTAGGCTTTTTGTATACATATTCTCTATATATGTATTTTATAATCTTTCAAATTCTTACAATAACCATCAATTTAGGAATCATTTTCCCCAACTTATAGTTGAAAACTCTGATGTTAAGAGAATTTAGGAAGATTTTAAGATTTTTAAGGGCAGAGGAAGCACATATTTTTAAAAATTACTCTGATTGTACCAGAGAAAACATTTTCAGGGTATAAATGCAGCTATGAGAAAACCAGCTGTGGCTTATTGCATTAGTCTCAGCAAGTCAGGATGTCAGCCTGGATTAGAGTCAGTTTAGATGAAGAGAAAGAAATAAAATCAGTAGAAATTTAGAGTATAGAACTGATTGGACTTGGTTATAGATTTGTTGTCAGAGGAGAGGAGAAAGAGAAGAAAGCCACATTTGACAACCAGTGTTTGGCTTGAAGAACTGGCTGGATGGTGGAGTCATTTGCAAAGATGAAAAATCCTAACAAGAGGATTTGGGAAGTGGAAATGAGGCAGGGAGCAAAGGATGGGGAAGGAGATTG
Organism: Gorilla gorilla gorilla; assembly: GCF_029281585.2. Classification (NCBI taxonomy): domain Eukaryota; kingdom Metazoa; phylum Chordata; class Mammalia; order Primates; family Hominidae; genus Gorilla; species Gorilla gorilla. The sequence goes on from NC_073227.2 coordinate 139,802,688, forward strand.
TGAACTGCTGCCATGATACAGGGAATTTTTCAAATAGGTTTTATTTTTTGGATTGTAGATCTGGGAATACATATTCTATCAAATGCCCACTCAACCCCTTTTTTTCTCCCCTCATCCACATGGCAATCCCAAGGGTGCTTGAGCCTTGAGTTTGAAAATGCAGATGCTAACTGCATTTTCTAGATAGCTGTAGAGGTTGACATTTATCAACTCACTTGATCTAAGACCATGTTGTAAGGAAAAAGGCTTTGCTGCAGCCAGGCGGACATAGGCAGAGGTAAACATCCTGCATGACTCAGCAGGATTGGAGTGCAGGTGCACATTCCCATGTTTTATATAATCACAGCTATGTAGACATAACATAGAGAAGCTCATCACCTGGTTCTCAGCCACTATGGTTTGTGAGGTGTATAAATGTAATACTGACACTGTGAAGGAGCCGCTGAATAAAGCCATGTCTCATCTACCTGCTGTCTCTTGAGTGTTCTTCTAGCTCACTGTGCCCCATCTACCTACTCCCCTCAGACCTCAGCTGGGGCTTGAACCTGACACATGTGATCCCCTTAGACTTAGCTAGATTTTGGTACATTGAAAGAAAGGGTATTATTTTAGAAGAATAATGTGTAATAAGGATATCAGCTGAGTTTAAACTGGGATTTTAAATTTTGGTTTGTGTTTGATAAAAAGGTGCAGCTAAAAGCTCAAAGAGGTGATTTGTGTGAAATAATTTACATAAGTAGGAAAGTGTCTTCAAATAAAAGGGTGTGTGGGGGTAGAGATGGAAAGGGATATGAATGGACAAGAGGCTCTCTCCTTTACCGATGGGTCTCATGGTCTCAGTCTGAACCCTGATGGAGGCAGGGGCTACAGGAGGACACTGAAGATTCTGTTTTCCCAGGCATGGAGTCACCTATCATGTGGCTTAGGGGCCAAAGGGATGAAGCAGGATACAGGTTAGGGAAGAGCACCATTTTCACCGTATCTGGGGATAATACAGCCTGGTTCTGAAGTGATAAATGTTGTTTCAGCTCGAGGGTTTGCACTTTAGGTTTGCACCAGGATAGGTGTTGGTGTTATGAACAGGGAGCTAAAGTTAAGAACCATTCTCAAGTGTTTCTGCTAGCCCTCAACAAGGGATGCTAGGCAGAAAGATCTGGGAGGAGTTCTTGCCAACTCTGTTCTATCTATTTGGGGACTACAGAAATATATAAATGAGACTCTGCAATTATACATAGGGCCATGAGATTGAGCTATACTGTATTGTGGTTCTGTTTGTAAACAAACACAGGGTGGTGAGGCCTGGGGTAAATGGGGATTACACTAGAAAAGTAGTATGCTTCAGAACAACTGATGGAACTTATTTTAAAATGACCCATGCCCATGCCCCACCTCCAGAGATTCTGATTTAGAAAGCCTAGGGTGACATCGTGGCAGCTGTGTGGTGCCCAAGCTCCATGAGTAGTTCCAATGCTTATGCTTGGTTAAAAACCACTGCATTTAATTTATCAGAGTTGAGTCAGAGGTGGAAATGGCTAGCAAAGGAGAAGAAATTTAGATTTTTGGAAGTATTTCCCTTTTTGACTTTGTTTTATATTCTTGTCTCCTTCTCCCTAGCTTTCCACATTCCTATCAAAATAGCTTCCTTTCCCTAATATTGGTTTTCTTAATTCCTCACTGAAGCTTTCTCTGAAGGAGAATTACTGGAAGATTCAGCCAGCCTTAGTCTCTTCATACTTGGACTCAGTTGAAAACAAAATTTAAGAATGCGAACATCCTTTTTTTCTTCCATAGAAGAAAATGGCTCACAATCTTATTTTGTTTGATCAGCTAAATATTAAATAATTATGTGAATATTTTTCTTGAAGCATCCTCTCTCTTCCACTACTATTTCCACAGCTCACTCTACTGTTATTTTTTGCTTAAAAGTTATCAATGGAATTTAGACATCAATGTACCTTCAGCTTTATTTCTCCAGTCTGGTTCCACAGGCTGCAAAAATAACCCTCCAGAGTTGTAAGCCACAAAAATGACCCCTCACCAAACACACCTTAGTCCATTCCTATGTAAACTAGGGAAGTATGTCATTCTTTTGTAGAATCTATATCTATAGTATTAAAAATAAACTGGGTTAGTGACTTAATTCTTGTTCAATGATTCCTTTATTTTCCAATGTTATTTACAATTTTCAATACAATGGCATGCTTGCTTTCTTGAAATAAAGCTGAAATACAATAACTGTAACAATTTTTTTAGTGCAAAATTTCAAATGTCCATTCTATTAACTGAGACAATAGAGGTCAAAGTCACATCAGGAATTAAACATATCTTTCTCCATTTATTCCCAGGAATGAAAGAGAGAGAACAGATCAGTGTTCAGTTTGAAAGAGCCATAATTCAGCAGTCTTTCTACATTACCTCTCAGAACAAGGAGCCTGCATGTCTAAAGAGAGAAGTGAAGTTTAAGTACTGGAAAAAAGGAAAGTCTTCAGCCTTGGGAATGTAATAACCTGGGGTCAGCTGAGAACCCTGAGGAGGACTGACCCAATCAGCTGCTGGGAGAAGCAACATAACTTTTCTGCTGGAGGGAGAAACAAATTCTAATCAGATGTGAGCCAACCATCCAGGGAGCTTCTGTTGTCATGAGAAAAGGAAGTGCTCTTCCTTTCAACTGGAAAACTAGAATGTGCCACTTTTTTTTTTTGTTAATGCTCCCTCTTTTCTTTTTTTATTAGCTTTGTAATAAAAATTTAATTTAAAAGTTGATATGCAAACAAGAAGTGTGTAACAATCTGAATATTTAACATTGATAGATTTATCTATTTTAAAAAATTAAAGTGAATATATCTGAGTTTTAGAGTTTAATGTTTACTGCACACAGGATGAAACAGAAACTAAACTTTGTTACATTTTTAAAAAATTCTTTAACTTATTCAGTTGGATTTACTATTTGTAAAGTGAAAAGAAACTCTTTTTCTCCAAAATTTTTGTCCTTTACTGAGTGATTTTAGAAAATTGATTTCACTATTCCAAGTTTTAGTTTTTTATTCAGAAATTAAGAAATATGTCAGTATGTGTCTATTATTACTGTAGATCGCTTCTTGGCCTTTTGGCTAAGATCAAGTGTATTATTATTATAGAATGGGTTCTCAGATAAAGAAAAAAACTAAGAATTTTCTCAGATTTTTGGGAGTATTTCATTATAAAAACAAAAACTATATAAGATTAAATTGATATTACCTTTTCGATGGACTTCACTTGAAAAAGAGTTACAAGATGCAATTTGAGGAGTTTTATGGGCCAATGTTAAGGCTAGGTGTACATTTTCTATTTTGAAATCTCTGGTATCTTTGTGGTACCCAGAATATGTAGTGAGGTAAATAGATATCACCTTAAGAAATAGACAAAAGAAAGAATAAAAAGAAACACCTTCTATTTCTCAATGCTTATTAACTAAAAATGCAAAATTTATTCACATTTTTCAATAGAGGGGTCATATGGTTTGACACATCAAATACCTTATAAATAGTGGTAACACCAAAGAGAGACTTGAGGGCCTCTTTTAGTGCCCTGCCTCTTCCTACAGCCGCTCCACAAGATTTCATAATACTTTTTCCATGTAGACAACTGACATTTTCTCAGTTATATAAAAATTATCTTTTGAAACACTTCTATTTTCATTGATCTGTGAGTTGTGGTCTAATTAAAAACAGGTAAGGCACGTTCCTGAACTTTCCCACCCTCTACTTTCTTCTGCCCCTAAATTTCTCCATGTGAACATGAGATTCCAGCAAATACTTCAATGAATACGGAAACATAAATTTGAGTGTTTATTGTCTTCAAAGAAAGCAAAAAGAATAGTGCCAGTGTATTATAAAGACTCATACTTTCACGCAAACAAACTCCTTACTGAAGGAAAAGGGAAAAAGATCATTTCTGGAGAACAGAAAGACTCAAATAATTTTATCGTCCATGTTTCACAGATGATTGAGATGAAGTCATATCATTATAACTAAGCTTTTATTCTATCATTTTTATATGTGTGTTTCATAGAAAAGCTATATGAGAAAATACAGAAATGAGGGGGATTGTCTGTGTTATTATTATTTTTTTAAAATTCTCGAATTGGCGGCCAGGTGTGGTAGCTCATGCCTGTAATCTCAGCACTTTGGGAGGCCGAGGTGGGCGGATCACCTGAAGTCGGAAGTTTGAGACCAGTCTGACCAACATGGAGAAACCCCGTCTCTACTAAAAATACAAAATTAACCAGGTGCGGTGGCGCATGCCTGTAATCCCAACTACTCAGGAGGCTGAGGCAGGAGAATAGCTTGAACCCAGGAGGTGAAGGTTGCAGTGAGCTGAGATCGTGCCATTGCACTTTAGCCTAGGCAACAAGAGTGAAACTCCATCTCAAAAAAAAAAAAAAAAAAAAAAAAAATAATCGAATTGGCTTGGGTTTTGACAGTTTCCATCTACCATTGACTTCTATACATCTAAACCTCACACATGCAGCCTGGCCAACACAGTAAGACCCTGTCTCTACAAAAAGAAATTTTTTTTTTTTTAATTAGCCAAGGATGGTTGTGCACACCTATAATCCTAGCTACTTGGGAGGCTGAGGCAGGAGGATTGCTTCAGCCCGGTGAAATAGAATTGCACCACCACACTCCAGTCCATGATCGCACCACTATCACCCAGCTTGGTCATAGAGCAAAACTCTGTCTCTAAGAAATAAAATAAATGCATGAATGAATAAACAAACAAAAGTCACACATATCGGGACTAGAGGAAAAACAGAGTACATTTTTTGATCTCAGAGACTGGTAGATAGGAGTAATTAAGCAGATATTAGCCTAAGGAAATACTCTGTTTAAAATTTTCTTTTACAGTTATTTGACAAGAAATCTTACAGTCCTCACTTTCTGGGAGCTCAGAGAAAGGTAAAAGCCTTAGCTGAATTTTAATCTTTCAATCGTGTCCTTATTGTGAGAACTAAGGACACAACTGAGGTTGAAATGCCCATCTCAGATATCCCTTGAGATACAGCTTTAGTTCTGTTTCATCAAACGCATATTAAGAAGTCACAATGTGTAAAACATTGTAGTTTGGGGATGGATGGAAAGAGGAATTAGACGTGGCCTCTGGTTTAAAAGGAGATTTTAATCTGGTGAGGAGACTGATTGGAGAGAGTATACAGTCAGATTTAGGGAGTGAATGAAATAGAAGCTGTGGGGAAAATGCTGAAAGTGGTCTAAGTAGCCAAGGCTGCAACTGTGGTTCTGATAGGCAAAGTATTATTGCTGGGGATGTCTTTTAATCCCTCTCTTTGCTGAGTGCCCTAGGAGCTACACCGCCTAGGTCTGAGGGGGATACTTGTAAATAAATCCCATCTGAATTGGGAATCAAGAGCACCTATTAGTCTCCACAAATATCAAGTATTTTTACAACATCTATAGTCTCAGTGGTTCTTAAACCTTGCAACAGTATGTATCTTTTAGAAAATGTAAATAAACTAAGATCTTTTCTCATAGAAGGGGACAAAAAAAAAAAAGCACACGGACAAATTCAAGGACTTCTTCCTAAAGTCCTTAGGCAAATCATCTAATCTCTCTGTGTCTCAGTTTCTCAATCTGTAAAATAAGAGTGATAATACCTGCTTTATTAAGTAGTGGGGGGAATTAAATGGGAGAATTATATAAAGTATCTAGCACAGATCCCAGGGCAAATGTGCAATAAATGACAGCCATTATTATATTCTTTCTTTCTTCCTCTTTACTATGAGACTATGCTGTTTCCTTAACTGTGACTGATGCTATCACAGAGACAAGGCTGGGGAGTCAAGTAAGGGACTGGTCACCAAGGAAGGCAAATGAAATAAAGGGGATAGATGAGATTCATGCCCAGGCAAAAATATGATAGAATAAGGACATCTGAAAACTTTTACAGGAAGTTATCTGGGGAAATGACTAGGAGAATATGTAAAATAACAATGAAGATGCTGTTTTAACTGTAGCTATTTTGTGAATTTAACATAATGCTAATGCTAATGGTATTAATTTCAAAATCGATGGCAAATGCACACTTATGAAGAGCTTATTATATGCCAGGCATTGTGCTTAGCTTGGCTTACATAGGTCACCTTTTTAAATTCTCATAATATAAAATAATACAGCCCAAAATACCCCATCTGAAATTCTAAAATAAAAAGCCTCTGAAAACTTACATTTTGCAATGATTGATTCAGTAGCAAAACCTGAACTGAACTGCAAGAGGGTGTTTTTAGTCTTTATTCATCTCACTTAGAGTGAATATTCATGCATTTTGAGGCAAAAATCTTAATATTTGGTCATGGTGTTTTCTGTGACCTCACTGGGGTAATACTCCATAATTCCATGTGGACTCTATCCCATGTGTACAATAGTCCAAATTCCAAAATTCACCTTGCTGCCAGGATTTCTGATAAGGTAGGGTGGGCCTTTGAAAACAGTAACATTTATTGATAACTTGCTGTGTACTAGGCTTTGGTTCAAGTCTTATGTTTATTTATTTTATCCCCATAATAATCTTCAGAAGAAAATATACTTATCATCTTTCCTGCTTTACAGTTGAGGTACAGAGAGGTCAGGGAACCCAGGGTTACCAGACAGTAACTCAGAAACATAGAATTTGAACCCAGGCCATCTGCATCTGGGAAGCTTTTGCTGAAATACTATACATAATACTTCATTTATATTATTGTAATTGTTATCCTTACTTTATAGCTGAAAATGCTGAGGATTAAAGATCCACTAATTTAACCAAGATAAAGTGGCTGTGTGATCTTGAGCAAGTTACTTAATCTCTCTGGGCCTCAGCTTTCCATTCTGTAAAATGAGGGTAATGATAACCCATACTGGATTGTTGTGGGGATTAAATGAGTTTAAAGCAATGAGAGCAGTGCCTGACATACCTCACGTAATCTATGCATCTTAGATCCTACTACTTTTTACAACTAGTCCATGTGAATGCTAGGAGAAAAGAGAAGGATATGATGGAAGTCAATCCTCATGCAAAGATTTACTATAGAAAAGGTAAAAAATAATATTTTTCAGGTATTAAATCAGTGTTTTCTTTATTTTTTGTTCCTTAGTCCTTAGGTGTATGGTAGCTGCCTGATTTGTTGAATCAATCACCTGGTGAATGGCATGTATTGATTCAGGGTGAGGGTAGATACAGAACAAACAGGTCTTTTATTCTTCTCTGAGTCCCCAGGCTGACATTTTTTAATCGATTGCAAGACTAGTCATAAAGCTACTCTTTGTTAAAGAACAAAAGCGTTTTATGAATCCCCCATATTTCCCTTTACATTCAAAAGCGTGGGCTTGGTTCTTTCAAGTCTTAGAGTATTGTATTTACATGACGCTAAATCATAAAGAGAACTGAGACTATATTGCAGGGGAAGTTTCTTTATGACAAGAAAGGAGAATTCCCTTTCACTAAGGGAAGTAGAATTTAGGAATTAGAGAAAGAGAATGGGAGACTTATACGTATGAGTGACTTGACTCACCTCTTTGGATACTAGTGCCCTTGGGAGAGAGAAGGGGGAATGTGGTAAACTCTTTAGCAAAGCCCTGCATTTAGACTGGTGTTGATACTATGTAGCCTCTAGGCAGAAGAGCAATGCCTGAGGAAGTGTTTCAAGGCCACCAGAAAGAATTCTGCATTCTGTGTCATGGTGAGGAAAATCAGCTGATGGCTGCAGGGTCACCCACAAGGGTGGTAATCAGTAGAGCAGACAAAAGATTTAGATAATCAGTAGAGCAGACAAAAGCCACTATAGGGACTTTAGAAATAGGGAGCATGACAAGATCCAGAGGCATCCACAGATGACACCTCAGAAACACAGGACAGGACCAGACTAGTCAGACCTCAGAAGGCACTGGTGTAGGATATCCAAGATGAGAGAGGGAAGGGAAAATCCCTGCAAAAGACAGCGCATGGACCAAAGGTCTCTCTCTTTGCTACCGTGCTGACTGGGACCCCAATGTCAGTTATAGAGGAAAGAGAGTTAGGAGAGACTCTGTAGTGGTGGAGAAACAGTTGTGACTATTTTATATTGACTGATTTCCTCCCCCAAATATTTTAAAATCAAAACAACCTCAGTTATTATAATTTTACTTGGTCAATTTTATTCACTTTGCTGGCTAGTAGAAGGAATTGGACTCCAGAGAATATGAGATCAAATAATAAATGCTTTTTATTATTTTTATGGCTGAAGGTACATTTCAATTTTATTTTTATATTTCAAAAGTATGACAGGATTTTCTTTTTTTGTATTATACTTTAAGTTCTGGGATACATGTGCAGAACATGCAGGTTTGTTACATAAGTATACACGTACCATGGTGGTTTGCTGCACTCATCAACCAATCACCTACATTAGGAATTTCTCTCAGTGCTATCCTTTCCCTAGTCCGCTACCCCCTGACAGGTCCTGGTGTGTGATGTTCCCCTCCCTGTGTCCATGTGTTCTCATTGTTCAACTCCCACTTATGAGTGAGAACATGCGGTGTTTGGTTTTCTCTTCCTGTGTTAGTTTGCTGAGAATGATGGTTTCCAGCTTCATCCATGTCCCTGCAAAGGACATGAACTCATCTTTTTTATGGCTGCATAGTATTCCATGGTGTATATGTACCACATATGGGCATTTGGGTTGGTTCCAAGTCTTTGCTATTGTGAACAGTGCTGCAATAAACACACATGTGCATGTGTCTTTATAGTAGAATGATTTATAATCCTTTGGGTATATACCCAGTAATGGGACTGCTGGGTCAAATGGAATTTCTGGTTCTAGATCCTTGAGGAATCGCCACACTGTCTTCCACAATGGTTGAACTAATTTACACTCCCACCAACAGTGTAAAAGCGTTCCTATTTCTCCACATCCTCTCCAGCATCCGTTGTTTCCTGACTTTTTAATGACTGCCGTTCTAACTGGTGTGAGATGGCATCTCATTGTGGTTTTGATTTGAATTTCTCTAATGACCAGTGATGATGAACTTTTTTTCATACATTTCTTGGCCACATAAATGTCTTCTTTTGAGAAGTGTCTGTTCATATCTTTTGTCCACTTTTTGATGGGTTTGTTTTTTTCTTGTAAATTTGTTTAAGTTCCTTGTAGATTCTGGACATTAACCCTTTGTCAGATGGATAGATTGCAAAAATTTTCTCCCATTTTGTAGGTTGCCTGTTCACTCTGATGACAGTTTTGCTGTGCAGAAGTTCTTTAGTTTAATTAGATCTCATTTGTCAATTTTGGCTTTTGTTGCCATTACTTTTGGTGTTTTAGTCATGAAGTATTTGCCCATGCCTATGAGTATGACAGGATTTTCTAAAATGAAACTCCATTCTAAATTATGTCAGAGTTTGGCCACGGGAGATAATGGGGATACATAATCACCCTTCATCCATAAACAACTAGAAAACTAGACATAGTTGAGGAAATAACTGTTTTATGATACTTGATAGTAGGTAGCATGAGACGGTGAACCTTGAGGAAAGAGAAACAAATCAGTTGAGCCATACCTTTGCCCAGACTTTCTACCTGCAGTTAATTTCCATTGCAGCATGCACAGGAATCGAAATCCAAACAAAGCTTGGTGATGTCAGTGAGTTGAGGAGAGAGAAATAGGCATCTGGGGAAGGTAAGGCAGTTAAGATTTGTGGAGCAGATTACTGAGAAGGAAGAAGTTATGCAGAAAAAGTGTTCCAGGAAGCTTCATAGGAATTCCATTGAGTCTTTGGCTGAATGTCAATCTACAAAGACATCACTGGATGTGCGCAATTTCAGAGAGAGAAACAACTATGAAGGAGCTGTAAGCTGAACAATCCCCGGAGCTTACAAAGGTCTGGGAATCATCTGAATTCCCATAAGCCAAAGTGAAGAGACTTTCATGAATATATGATGCATGTAGCAGAAACCTAGAAGAAACTCTCATTAAAAGTGAGGCTAAAAGAGCACTACAGTAAAGGTTATCTAGATCCACACTAAAAGATATAACAAAACACAGCACCCTAAAATGTAAAACTACAATGTACAATATCCAGGAAAAAAATTCCTCCATATGTGAAGAAGCAGGAAAATGAGAACCATATGTTGAAGAAAAGTCAGTCAATAGAATAAACCCAAAATTTAAAAGATGGCAAAAATCATACATGTTTTGTGCTATTTTAAAGTTCTTGTCTGTTAATGCTTTGTTTTATTGTTTTATCTTGTTTTATTTTACATCTATGTGTAAAAATATGTATCTATATATGATGCTATATGTATAGCTCTATATATCATCATATATATATAGAAATATATATACCAAATATATATATGGGGTATATATACATATATATATTTATCTGGTATATATATATATCTGAATATATATATAGCATCATATATATATATGAAATATATATATATATAAAATCCTGAATAAAATGAGGACAGAAATGGAAAACATAAAAAAGACCCAAATGGAAATACTAATGACAAAAATGAAACAATTTTTGAAATGAAAAATTTGCTGCATGAGATAAACAGCATATTTAGATACTGTGGAAGGCAGTATTATGGCACATAAAGACATAGTGATAAAAGTATCCAAAATGCAGCACAGAGAAATAAAGACTTAAAAAGATTCATCTCTCTTGACCTATGAGAAAATATCAAGTGTCTTAATGTAAGTACAATTGGAATTCCAGAAGAAGGAAATAAACAGAATAAATATTTTAAAAAGAAATGGCGAAAATTTTCCCAAATTTAATTTAAAAAACTATAAATTCACAGATAGAAAAGGCAAAATAAAGTCCAAGTAAAATAAGCATAAATAAAACCTTGCCAAGTTTCATTAGAATCAAGCTGCTGAAAAGCTGTTAAAAACGGAGTCTTAAAATTAGCAAGAGAACAAAGACACATAGCATCCAGAGAAACAAAGACAAAAATCACATCAAATTGCTTGTCAGAAATTATGCAAATTCAAAGACAATAGGTTTAGCTCTCTAAAATGCTGACCAAAGAAGGCGTCAACTTATGTTTCCATATCCAGTAAAAATGCCTTCCAAAAATGAATGCAATTAAAATTGACAAGCTTACTGAATAATTTACATGGAAATTCAAAGGATCTACAATCTCTAAACAATTTTTTAAATAATAAACCTGGTGGACTTACACCATCTGATTTCAAAGTTTATAAATCTACAGTAATCAAGGCAGTACAATAGTAGCAAAGAATAGATATTTAGATTAATGGAACAGCAATGACAGTCCAGAAATAGGACAACAATTACACACAGTCAATTGATTTTCAAGAATGGTGTAAAAATTTGATGGAGAAAAGATAGACTTTTCAGTAAATTATGCTGAAATAACTGGATATCTGTATGGGAAAAATGAATATAGGCCCTTTCATTAAACCATACACACACAAAAATTCAAAATAGGTCATAGACCTAAATATAGAAACTAAAACTATGAAACTTTTTAGAAGAAAACATAGGAGAAAATATTTATGACCTTGGACTAGGCAAAGATTTTTGGATAAGACATAATCATAAACCACAAATAAAAAAATTTATGAATTGGACTTCAAAGTTAAAACTTTTACTTTCAAAAAGATACTGTTAAGAAAATGAAAAAGAAAGCTACAGAATGGGAAAAAATATTTGCAAAACATCTGTCTGACAAAGAATATATATATGTATATGTACATATGTATATATAAATATATGTAGTATAAGGAACTCTTATAACTCATTAAGAAAACCAAGAACCCAATTAAGAAATAAGCAAAAGATTTGGACATTTCATAAAACAAGGTATATGAATGGCTAACAAGCTCATAAAAAATACTCAACATCATTTGTCATTAGGAAAATACAGGTAAAAAATAAAACACCACTAAATACTGCTATACACACATTAAAGTGTCCTAAATTGAAAGGCTGACAATTCCAAGTGTTGGCAAAGATGTAGAGAAACTGGAACCCTCATGTATTGCCAGTAGGAATGTAAAATGTCACATCTACTTTGTATAACAGTTTGGCAGTTTCTTAAAAAATTAAATCTACACTTACCATAGGATTCATTGCATCTGAAAAAAAAAGATAGCACTATATTTTGTTTTTAAACATATGTAGATGTAAATTGTAAGAAAATTGTAACACAAGGAAGGAGAGGAGAAAATGAAATTATATTCTTGAATTTATATATTATATATGTTAGCATAATTCTAATTAAAAGCAGACTGTGATAATTTAAACATGTACACATATTATAAATCCTAAAGCAATAACTTAAAAAAGAAAAACATTATCCACCTAATAAACAATAGTGCAGAAAATGTGGAATTATGAAAAAATATTAGTCTGAGAAAAGGCAGGGAAAGAGAAAAAAGAAAACTAGAACAACAAAGCAAGTGGGAAAAATAGAAAACAGCAAGACGGTAAACAAACTCAACCATACTAATGATTCATTAGTTCTGTGTGGTCTAAAAACTCCAGTTTGTAGAAAGGGATTAATATTTTCAGGTTGAATATAAAAACAAAACCCAATTATATGTTATTTAGTAATTTATGCAATTTAAATATGAAGACAAAAGTATGTTAAACCTATAAATGGAAAATATTCTCCTGTAAACAAGAACCATAGCTGGAGTGCTCATATTAGTGTCAAACCAAACAGATTTAAAGATAAAGGAGTATTGCTAGAGACCAAAAGAAAACTTCATAAAGGTAAAAGGATCAATGAATGAAGAAAAACTCTCATAAATGTGTGTATGTTCACCTAATAACAGAGCTTCAAGATTCGGTTTCAAGAAACAAATGTGGACGAAAGAAAAATGGACAAATCCACAATTATTGTTGGAGATTTCAAAGTTTCTCTTCTAGGAACTGATAGAACCAGTAGAAAAAAAAAATTAGTAGGACTATAGAAGACTTAAACAACACTGTCTTCTAATCCAACCTAACTTGCAGTTATTGAACACTCCACCCAACAACAGCAGAACACACATTCATCTAATGCATATATTCAGTATTCAGCAAGATAGACAAAATGCTAGGCCATAAAACAAATACGCAATTTAAAAAGATTGAGATTATAGAGCACATATCCTCTAATCATACTAAATTAAGTAAATGAATAAGAGAAAGATATTTGAAAATCCCAAAGACTTGTAAAATAAATAACATACTTCTATATAATCAGCAGATCAAAGAAGAAATCACAAAGGAAATTACAAAATGTTTTGAGTTGAATGAAAATGAAAGTGCATATAAAAATGCGTTAGATTCAGCTAACTCAGCGCTCTCAGGAAAAATTATAGTTCAACTTCTTATATTAGGAAAGATCAGTGACCTATCCTTACAATTAAAATGGAAAAAGAAGACTAAAGAAGAAAAATAAAATATAACAAAGCAAATTAAAAGAAGGGAATAACAAAAATAACTAAAGAAAAGAATAAATTGGAAGGCATAAAGTGAATGAAAATAAAAGCTGTTTCTTTTTTTAAAAAAATCCATTAAATTGATCAATCACTAGCTAGACTGATCAAGGACAAAATACACATAAATCATCAATATCAGGAATAAAAGAAGGGATCACCAGAAATCCTACCAACATTAAAAGGATAATAAAAGAATATAATCAGAACTTTTTGCCAATAAATTTGATAATTTGGATTAAATGGCCAATTTCTTGAAGGACAGAAATTAACAAAATTGACTCAAAGAGAAATAGCTCCAATAAGCTCATAACTATTAAAAAATTGTATTTGTAACTAAAATGTTCCCACAAATACAACTACAGATAGATTCAGCAAAGAACTTTATCAAACAATTAGGGAAAAAATAATAGCAATTTTACATGAAACCTTTCAGAAAATAGAGGAAGGAGGACTTTTCAACTCATGTTATTAGACCAGTATTATCTTGGTATCAAAACCAGATAAAGATATTGCAGGAAAAGAAAATTATAAAGCAATATGTCTCATGAACATGGATGCAAAAATTGTTAATAAAATACTAACAAATTGAATTTAGCAATATACAAAAAATGATAATACTCTATGACCAAGCAGTGTTTATTCCAGGGAACAGGGCTGATTTAACATTTCAAAATCAATTCATGTAATTCTAACCATATTAGCAGAATAAAGGTAAATCCACACAATATTCTCAAGAAATAGACGTAAAGCATGTAACAACATTCTACATCTCTTCATGACAAAAAATAAAATAAAATAAAAAACCTCTCAGAAAAGCCAGGCATGCCGGTGCACCCCTATAAGCCTAACTACTCTGGAGGCTGAGGCAGGAAGATCTCTAAACAGAAAGTCAAAAAACAAACAATGAATTTAAACTATACCCTGGAACAAATGGACTTAACAGATATTTATAGAGCATTCTACCCAACAACCACAGATTATGCATTCTACTCATCAGTGCATAAAACTTTCTCCAAGATAGAGTATATAATAGGCCACAAAATAAGTCTCAATAAATTTAAGACAATTGAAATTATATGAAATACTCTTTCAGATCACAGTGGAATAAAACTGGAAATCGATTCCAAAGGGAACCTTCAAACCCATGCAAATACATGGAAATTAAATAACCTGCTTCTGAATGATCTTTGGGTCAACAATGAAATAAAAACAGAAATTAAAAAATTCTTCAAAGTGAACTATAATAGTGACACAACCTATCAAAACCTCTGGGATACAGCAAAGGTGGTGCTAAGAGGAAAGTTCATAGCCTTACATGCCTAGCTCAAAAAGTCCAAAAGAGCACAAATAGACAATCTAAGGTCACACCTCAAGGAACTAGAGAAACAAGAACAAACCAAACCCAAACCCATGAGAAGGAAGGAAATAACCAAGACCAGAGCAGAACTAAATGAAATTGAAACAAACAAACAAAAAAATTACAAGATATAAATGAAACAAAAAACTGGTTCTTTGAAAAGAGAAATGAAATTGATAGACCATTAGCAGAATTGACGAAGAAAAGAAGAGAGACGATCCAAATAAGCGCAATTAAAAATGAAATGGGAGATATTACAACTGACACCACAGAAATACAAAAGATTATTCAAGGTTACTATGATCACCTTTATGCACATGAACCAGAAAACCTAGAGGAGATGCATAAATTCCTGGAAAGATACAACCCTCCTAGCTAAAATCAGAAAGAATTAGAAACCCTGAACGGACCACTAACAAGCAGCGAGATTGAAATGGCAATAAAAAAATTACCACAAAAAAAAGTCCAGGACCAGGTGTATTCACAGATTAATGGATGACATTGGTTAGTGATAACAATGAGGAAGCTGAAGGGAGGAAGATTTGATTATTAAAGGGCCACATGAGGGATCCTTGAGGTGATGAAAATGTTTAGTATCTTCACTGAGGTGATGAATACATGAACCTATATATGTGACAAAATTGTACAGTAGTCCCCCCTTATCTGCAGAGCATATATTCCAAGATGCCCAATGGGTGCCCAAAACTGTGGATAATCCCGAACTCTATATATACTATGCATTTGCCTTGATATGGTTTGGCTTTGTCCCCACCCAAATCTCATCTTGAATTGTAGCTTCCATAATCACCACATGTCATGGGAGGGACCCAATGAGAGATAATTGAATCATGGGGGCGGCTTTTCCTCATGCTGTTCTCCTGATAGTGAATAAGCGTCAGAAGATCTGATGGTTTTATAAAGGGCAGCTCTCCTGCATACGCTGTCTTGCCTGCTGCCATGTTAGACATGCCCTTGCTCCTCCTTCACTTTCTGCTATGATCATGAGGCCTCTCCAGCCATGTGGAACTGTGAGCCCATTAAACCTTTTTCTTTATAAATTGCCCAGTCTCAGGTTATTTCTTTATAGCAATAGAAAAATGGAGTAATACATGCCTATACACACATACCTATAATAAAGATGAATGTGTAAATTAGTCACAGTAAGAGATTAACTATAATAGCTAATATTAAAATAGAACAATTCTAACAATATACCAGCATCACTGCTCTTGCACTTTGAGGCCATTATTAATCAAATTAAAGGTTACTTGAACACTAGCACTGTGATCCTGTGACAGTTAATCTGATAACCAAGAAGGCTAAGTGACCATAGGTGGGTAGCATATGCAGCATGTATACACAGGATAATTCACGTCTTGTGCAGGACAGAGAAGGGTGGTACAAGTTTCATCATGCTACTCAGAACAGTATGCAATTTAAAACTTATGTCTTGTTCATTTCTGGAATTTTCCATTTGATATTTTTGGATTACAGTTGACTATGGGTAACTGAAACCTCAGAAAGTGAAACTCCAGATAAGAAGGGACTACTATATAGACCTAAATCCACAAACACAAGTTCAAAGTTGTATAAATAAAACTGGGAAATCTGAATAGGATGGGTATATTGTATCAATGTCAATATCCTGGTTGTAATATTGTATGAAAGTTTTGCAAAATATTCTTATTGGGGGAAACGGGTAAAGGGTACACTAATCCTCTATTATTTCTTACAACTGCTTGTGAATATATAATTATCTCAATAATTATTTCAATTAAAAGAGTGTCAGTGGGTTGTCCTTGCCATGCAGATAAAGAATGAAATCCTTGCTACACCGTAGAGGGATGGCCTGCCACCTGTTTACTTTCCAGTCCCATCTTACACCAACTCTCTTTGCACTCCACCCACAATGGACTTTTAAACTTCCTTGAATGCATTACATTCCCTCACATCATAAGACCTTTGTACACATTGCGCCTAAGGTGAATCCAGGTCATGTGGAACTAAAACTTACTCAGTTTTGGAGGCAGTTTTGAGTAATAACAACAATACGAAAATTATGAATACAAAATTAATTACAGAACTTTGACAGGGACCTGAGAAATTGAGGGGCATCAAAAACTTAGTTCTGATAGCTTTACAGAAAATCAATTTCTAATTATACCCTTTACTTAAAATTTCTCACCCCTTCAACTTCCCTACCGTCCATCCCAGGTATGTATCCTCACAGTGCTGTGTACCTTACCTCTTAGCATTCATTACAATTTTTAATTATACATTTATTTTTGTGATATTCGACTAATGTCTCTCTTCCTCACTGCAGTCTAGGCTTCATGTGGGTAGGGGTTGGGTTTGTTTTGTAAACTATTTTATACCAGGAGCCTAGCACAAAGCCTGACACTTTTTGGTGGGGTTGGAGGTGGTTGAAGAAACAGGCAAACTTTCAGCAACTAGGAGGGTCACAGAAGCAGAAGGAGCAGAAGCCATGCCTGGCAAAGCCAAGGAGAGAAAGACCCAGCTATAAGGCATCTATAGTCCAGGTTCAGCTCTTTAATACCTCCTTACCATGTGGAGGTAGAGAACAGGAGGGGTAAATATCATCAAGGTAAATCATTAAGTTTAGTAGTAAGTGTAAGCTAGGTAAGATAAGGAGATACTCTAACAATGAATTTGACCAAATTAGAACTGATATGAACCAAACAGCAGTTTGCAGCAAATAGGTCCATATGTAAATAAGCTATTTGTAAATAAACCACAACTTCTTGCTTTGTTTTCCATTTTTAGCTTCTAGAAATCATATCAACAAACAACTAGGGCTACATTCTTCTCATTGCTGTAGTGATGACTTCATGTTTGTGCTTTTCCCCTCTCCACTGGGCTTAAAGTATCATAACTAGATAGAATGGAAATAATTTTAGAAATAAACACCAAATAAAAGAGTATGTCTGGATCTGTGTTTCACAATTTATATATTTGTTATTATTTTTTCCCATATGTTATATTCAGAATTATGAAAAACATGGATTTTGTTTTCTCCATTCCCAAACCCTAATGAATTGCTTACAGTGTTGGGGAATTGCTCTCTATAACACCAAAAAAGTTTTTTTAGTTCACACCAGCAAACTAATGTTTGTCAGTGAACCTGCTCCTTCAGTGATCCCTGGGGACAGAAGAGTCTGAGGCAAGTGAACAAGGAGTGCTCATAAAAATCCATAAGTGCTTTGTGAACCCATTAGTCCAAGCTGCTCACCCATAGCTCTAATGCAGCCATTGATGGTGGATTTGAGGAGATTGCAACTTTTCCTCAATCAAAGAAAGAGTTTTTAAAAAGGTCTGCAGAATGTAGGCTAATAGTAGACAAAACATCTTTGAATGAGATCTTGGGAAGTCTTACACTCTGCATTTTGTTTTTGAGTAAAAGTCAGACTGCAAGAGTTATTCTCATCTGAAAGGCATCTTGTTTCCTGCGCAATTTGAATTTGTTGTGATCTGAGTTCAGGCAAGTCTTCATGGAATCATGAAGTTCAAAGATGGGAAAGACCTTTAAGAAGTGAACTAGATAAGATGAGGGGTCTGTTCTCCAACAGGATCCCACCTTCCCTTCCAAAGCCAGAGGACAGAAAGTAATTGATTAAAGCACACCTGTAAGGAGTGCCTTTTGTTCCCATTCCCCCTTACTTTTAGAAATACCAAAATGCTCTTTCAGATTCCAAGGTCATAACACTTTGTATAAATAAAAATATACATAATCTAACATCTTACCTGACTGAAAAATATAAGTA
The DNA here is from genome assembly GCF_029281585.2 of Gorilla gorilla gorilla. Taxonomy (NCBI): domain Eukaryota; kingdom Metazoa; phylum Chordata; class Mammalia; order Primates; family Hominidae; genus Gorilla; species Gorilla gorilla. Next base: position 139,821,299 of record NC_073227.2, read on the forward strand.
TTGTTAAATGCCTTTTAGACAGAAGAGAAAAAGGTCAGTAACTTGGTAGTATCTTTTTAGCTACTTTCCCGGTATTTAGTCTTTCCCATCCAGATAGAATCCATAGTAATGTATTGAATCAAGGTAAGTAATCAATTTTTTTGAGCTTGATGATAACTCGATAGTTTAGAGAGTTTGACCCATATGGTTATTGCGTGTATAAGTGATGTGTTTTATGAACCTTACTGGTATGCAATAAAACCTCATAAACATCTATAGAAGTACTCAAATCACCTTAGATTAGATAGTGAACTTTTCATTAGAATTTCCCCACATTTGCTTTTAGACTTCCTAGTTGATTTCTTGGAAACCTGGCAGCTTCTGAGCAAGTTTTCTCAAGGATCTTAGGCCTATTGTTATGCCATTTAAGAACCCAATTAGTAATTTTGTCCTTATTCTGGACGTTTCCATTATAACTAGTGTATGCATGCACACACACACAAACACACACAGGCCCATATGTAATATATTCCATTTCTCAAAAACTGTTTTTGTCTTATTCATAAGCCAAGACTAAGTACTATCAAAGGTCAGATGGTTCTTTGAAAAGCTATTAGGGAACAACTTGAGTTTAAAGACAAATAATTATTCATTAAACCTTCAGAAAATTCTCAAACTACAATTCATCCTTAAGTTTTGAAAAGGTGAAATTTAATATCATGAATTCTTATCATCACATTTTCTTTTCTATTCTATTTAGAAAAAATGAGTAGAATTAATCTGGTAGCATTTTGAGTATCATAATATGATTATTTTAATAGATCACTTATCATCCTATTTGTTTACACTACATTTCTGAGATCATTTGCAACGTATCCATGTTGTTATTTTTCAGTTTTTCATGAAATGTGCTGTCTTATTTCTAGATATATCATCATATTTAAGTGCCTTATTCCTTCCTGTTCAAATAATAACTTTGTCTTTTGTTAATATTCCACAGAAAAAGTAAACAGGTTCTTATAGGTCGAAATGTTTAAGCATGTCCTCAAAACATTAATTAATTCTGTCACATTTTTACTGGCGAAATACTTTTTAAAAAGGCTTCCAGCAAAACTACTCGTTGTGAAGTCCACTAAGAGATATTCCCACCCTAAATTACTCACTGTTTAACTACAGGAATTAAAAAACAACAAAACATAACAGGAAAGCAAGATAAAAACTATCTCTGAAACATATCAGGTCCTAATATTAACAAATATCAGTCCATGTATAACTTAGACTTTTAAATTACAAAAAGGAAATTTGTTTGAGAGTCTTTATATGTTATAATTAGAAGATGTAGAATAATTTTAGAATAGATTGTACAGAACTTAGAACAGGTTTAGTAACCTAATTGAGGAAATTGTGTAGTTGAAAAAATGAAATAGGAATTGTCTGCCTTCCCACTTTACCAGCTGGGTCACAGAAGCAGCGCTTTATCCTCCTCAAGCTTTCTGTAGCTAGGCTGACCCTGAGGGTGGACAGTGAGGGATGGATAGAAGAGAATGTACAAACTTTTTTTCTTATTGTAGTCATCTGTCATCCATCAGCCACAGATTCACCGAGTTTTGTTTCTTCCCTCCTGCAGCACCTTGAAATGCAGCTGTAAGAGAAAGTAACACTAATAGTCACAGATTGATGCCTGCAGGTCTAATTGGAGTGTTTTTCCTTTTTAAAATTCATTTTGCTCTATTTATTTTTATTTTTTGGTTGCTGATATGGTTTGGCTATGTCCCCACCTAAATCTCACCTTGAATTGTAGCTCCCATAGTTACCACATCATGGGAGGGACATGGTGGGAGGTAATTGAATCATGTGGGCAGGTCTTTCCCATGCTGTTCTCATGATAGTGAATAAATTTCACAAGATCTGATGGTTTTATAAAGGGGAGTTCCCCTGCACATGCTCTCTTGTCTACCACCATGCAAGACATGCCTTTGCTCATCTTTTGCCTCCCACCATGATTGTGAGGTCTCCCCAGCCATGTGGAACTGTGAGTCCATTAAACTTCTTTCATTCATAAATTACCCAGTCTCAGGTTATTAGCAGCATAAGAACAGACTAATACAGTAAATTGGTACCGGTAGAGTGGGGTGCTGCTGTAAAGATATCCAAATATGTGGGAGCAACTTTGGAACTGGGTAACAGGCAGAGGTTGGAACAGTTTGGAGGGCTCAGAAGAAGATAGGAAGATGTGGGAAAGTTTGGACCTTCCTAGAGACTTGTTGAATGGCTTTGACCAAAATGCTGATAGTGATATGGACAATAAGGTTCAGGCTGAGGTGGTCTCACATGGAGATTAAGAACTAGTTGGGAACTGGAGTAAAGGTCACTCTTGCTATGCAAAGAGACTGGCAGCCTTTTGCCCCTGCCCTAGAGATTTGTGGAACATTGAACTTGAGAGAGATGATTTAGGGTGTCTGGCAGAAGAAACTTCTAAGTGACAAAGCGTTTGAGAAGAAGCAGAGCATAAAAGTTTGGAAAATTGGCAGCTTGACAATGCAATAGAAAAGAAAAACCCATTTTCTGGGGAGAAATTCAAGCCAGTGGCAGATATTTGCATAATATTTGCATAAGTAATGAGAAGCCAAATATTAATCACCAAGACAATGGGGAAAGTGTCTCCAGGTCATGTCAGAGACCTTCATGACAGCTTCTCTTATCACAGGCCCAGAAGCCTAGGAGGAAAAAATGGTTTTGTGGGCTGGGCCCAGGGCCCCCCTGCTGTGTGCAGTCTATGGACTTAATGCCCTGTGTCCCAGCCACTCCAGCTGTGGCTAAAAGGGACCAAGATGCAGCTTGGACTGTGGCTTCAGAGGGTGCAAGCCCCAAGCCTTGGCAGCTTCCACATGGCATTGAGCCTGCAGATGCACAGAAGTCAAGAATTGAGGTTTGGGAACCTCCACCTAGATTTCAGAGGATGTATGAAAATGCCTGGATGTCTTGGAAGAAGTCTGCAGCAGGGGCGGGGCCCTCATGGAGAACATGGAGGGCAGTGTGAAAGGAAAATGTGGGGTTTGAGGCCCCACACAGAGTTCCCCCTGGGGCACTGCCTAGTGGAGCTGTGAGAAGAGGGCCACCATCTTCCAGACCCAAGAATGGTAGGTCCACTGACAGTTTGCACTGTGTGCCCAGAAAAGCCACAGACACTCAATGCCAGCCTGTGAAAACAGCAGGGAGAGGCTGGGGACAGTGGCTCACGCCTGTAATCCCAGCACTTTGGGAGGCCAGGGGGCTGATCACAAGGTCAGGAGTTCAAGACCAGCCTGGCCAACATGATGAAACCCTGTCTCTACTAAAAATACAAAAATTAGCTGGACGTGGTGGCATGTGCCTGTAAACCCAGCTATGCAGGAAGCTGAGGCAGGAGAATTGCTTGAACCTGGGAGGCAGAGGTTGCAGTGAGCCGAGATCACACCACTGTACTCCAGCCTGGGTGACAGAGTGAGACTCTGTCTCAAAAAAAAAAAAAAGAAAGAAAGAAAGAAGGAAAGCAGTAGGGAGGGTTCTGTACCCTGAAAAGCCACAAGGGTGGAGTTGTCCAAGACCATGGGAAGCCACCTCTTGCATCAGCATGACCTGGATTGAGACATGGAGTCAAAGGAGATTATTTTGGAGCTTTAAGATTTGACTGCCCTTCTGGATTTTGGACTTGCATGGGGACTGTAGACCCTTCATTTTGGTCAATTCTTCCACTTAGAATGGGTATATTTACCCAATGCCTGTATCCACATTGTATCTAAGAAGTAGCTAACTTGCTTTTGGTTTTACAGGCTCATAGGTGGAAGGGACTTGCCTTGTCTCAGATAAGACTTTGGACTATGGACTTTTGAGTTAATGCTATAATGAGTTAAGACTTTTAGGGACTGTTGGGAAGGCATGACTGGTTTTCAAATGTGAGGACATGAGATTTGGGAGGGCTTAGGGATAGAATGATATGGTTTGGCTGTGTCCCCACCCAAATCTCATCTTGAATCATAGCTCCCATAATTCCCATGTGCCATGGGAGGGACCTGGTGGGAGGTAATTGAATCATGGGTGCAGGTCTTTCCCATGCTCTTCTTGTGATAGTGAATAAGTCTGATGATATTTGATGGTTTCATAAAGAGGGGTTCCCTTCACATGCTCTCTTGCCTGCCACTGTGAAAGATACGCCTTTGCTCGTCCTTTGCCTTCCACCATGATTGTGAGGTCTCCCCAGCCATGTGGAACTGTAAGTCAATTAAACTTCTTTCCTTTATAAATTACCCAGTCTTGGGTATGTCTTTATTAGCAGCATGAGAACAGACTAATACAGTTGCTCATTTTGAAGCAAATTTTGTATTGAAGTGTATATTATCCTTTAATACAAAATAATACACAAATCAAAGTATACAGCTCAAGGAGTTTTCACAAAGTGGGCACATTTATTTAATCAGAACCCAGAATTTACCAATATGGTCCAATTGGGAGATTACTACATAAAACATTCAGAGTTCTGATTTCTCCTGAAAAGTTAGAAAATCTCACCATCCTGAGCCCACATTTCCACTAGCCAGCAGGAAAGCAGCTGGTCCCATAGGTGGAGCATATGCTGTCTATTTTCCACTGTAGAATTGTGACCAATAAAAGGGACAATAAGACAACAAAAATATAAGAGAAAAGCAGGAGTCAATGAAATGTTATTAAAATGTCAAGCATTTGACGGAAATAGATAAAAGGACCTTAAAAGAGTTCAGATTCTAACTCACCAGCAATTATATTACTTGGAACAATTATATGTTAAAGAGAAAGTTGGCTGGAGCCTGGGTGGAGGTTGCAAATTCCATCTACTTGAATCAAATGATAGATATTACTCTGCTAAAAGGTTAGGCTTTGACAATGTCTATAGCTCTTCTTTGATTGTGGTATGTGCCTTGAATTTTGTAATTATGTTTTTGTTGCTTCTTACTACTACTTACTTCCAATATTTGGGTTGTAAGGTCACATTAGAATTTCTTAATGGTATCTACTCCCTGAAATTTAATTAGGTACCTTCAAATTAACTCTGGCTAATAAATGGGGTACCTTTTATTAGTAACAACTTGCTAAATATTAATTCTGGTTGTAGAATTTGAGTATTGTTTTACTACCCAATAGCAACTCCCCATACCTCCCCGCTTCTTCCCTTCTAATAGAACACTGATTTTTGTTCAGGTAATTTAACTTCCTTCACATGGCCATGTGGTTTCCTAATGCAATCATGGCAATCTCATTCTTCTTGCCAGTTCGAATTTTAACAACAGGTATAATGTATTTCAATGAGCCATGAAAGAGAATCTACTGCAGGGCTCAGGGAAAAATTTTGCCATGATTAAAAAAAGATGGAAAAGATTTAAAGAGTACAATTCAAAAATGCTGATAGGAGGCAAGACTAACTTGCAGCTCCGACTTGGATGGACGGACTGAACAGGGTGCAGAGACTCACATTGTAAACTTTTACTCCAAGAACTACCATAGGAACATACCAGGAAAACTGAAAGAATTCACAGACCCTTTGAAAGAAGTGGCTTGCCGCTGCAAACTCCATGAGACAGCTAAAAACTGTGAGTATCCAAAGTGTGAGAGGGGGGAAATGTCTACCTCCAAAGGTACATCCTTACTGGGAAACCTGAAAATCCAGATCACAGGAGAAGGATTTAACCTTACTTAGAGCTGAAACAAATTTAGAGGGATGAGTGAAATATAAAAGTAGAAGAAGTGGGTCAGGCACGGTGGCTCATATCTGTAATCCCAGCACTTTGGGAGGCCAAGGTGGGTGGTTCACCTGAACATGGGAGTTCAAGACCAGCCTGATCAACACAAAAAAACCCCAGTTCTACTAAAAAATACAAAATTGGCCAGATGTGGTGGCACATGCCTGTAATCCCAGCTACTCGAGAGGCTGAGGCAGGAGAATCGCTTGAACCCGGGAGGCAGGGGTTGTGGTGAGCCAAGATCACGCTATTGGACTCCAGCCTGGGCAACTAGAGCAAAACTCCATCTCAAAAAAAAAAAAAGAAGCAGCAGGAAGAGCCCTTTAGGCACTCCTGGTCCCCAGGGAAGCCATTTCTGACTTTGTCTCACAGGAGTCTTTGGGGAGGGCAGCTAGTGGAATTGGGGAAGTACCACAGGGAGAAAGAAACTTCCAACTCAACTTTGTAATAATTTCGATTGAGTGTGAATTTTGCTGGCCAGAATCCAGCGGCGGGTAAGGGGGTGAATGCAAAGTGCAGCTAGGAGCACAGAACTTATAGCAGGTGAGGAGGGTGGAGCCTGAAAGCCCTGCTTGCTTTCTCAGCAAGGAGGCTTGTTGCCTGGAGCAAGATCTCAGCCCTGCTTTCTGGCTGCCTTGATATAAACTTGGTACTGTTGGTGGGGCACAGTGGGAGTGAGACTGGCCTTGCTGGCTATGTGGGAGCTTGGTGAGGCCTGTGACTGCTGGCTTTACCCCACTTCCCTGGTGACCTGTACGACACAGCAGAAGCAGCCATAATCCCCCTAGGAACATAACTCCATAAGCCAGAAGACCATCCCCTATCCCCCACAGCAGCCACAGCAGCCACAGCAGCCATAGGAAGCCCCACCCAAGGAGAGTTTGAACTCAGAAGAGCTTAACTCTGCCCCAACCTGATGGTCTTTCTTTACCCACCCTGATAGCTGAAGACAGAGGACATAATCTTTTGAGAACTCTATGGACCTGTCCACTGTCTGAGAAACCCAAATGTTTATCCAGGTGACCCTAGGTCAAGCTTGTATCCCCTTTATACTACTGCAGCTGATGCTGTCTTGAAAGCACCACCTCTTGGATGGAGGCCAACCAACTCAAGCCATTTTAGCATCTCATAAAAAAATAACCTCACTTCAAGAAAGGAGAAAACAACAGCTAACTCCACTGCCTTTAACATCCTGGCTAACCATAGGTCCTGAGTCTGGCCATGTGACAACTTCAATGCTAGCACAGCAAGCATTTGAGAAAACCAGCATTCTAAACTACATAAACAAAACTACTAACAACCATTTTCACAGAGTCTATTTCACTCCCCTGCTACCTCCCACTGGAGCAGGTGCCAGTATCTATGGCTGAAAGATCCGAAGATGGATCATATCACAGGTCTCTTAGCAGACACTCTGCAGTATCAATCTGGAGCCCAGTAGCTCCACTGGTTAGCTAGACCCAGAAGAGCAATAATAAACACTGCAGTCTGGCTCTCAGGAAGCCCCATCCCTAGCGGAAACAGGGGAGCACCAAATCAAAGGATCACCTCGTGGGACAAAAGAATATGAACAGCAGCTCTTGAGCCCTAGATCTCTCCTCTGACCTAGTCTACAAAATGAGAAGAAACCAAAAAAACAATTCTGGTAATATGACAAAGCAAGGTTCTTCAATACCCCACAAAGACAACACCAGCTCACCAGCAATGGATCCAAACCAAGAAGAAATCTCTGAAATACCAGAAAAAGAATTCAGAAGGTTGATTATTAAGCTACTCAAGGAGGCACCAGAGATAGGTGAAAACCAACTTAAAGAAATTTGAAGAATTGGGGAGGGGAGAAAAAAGAAAAAAGAAGAAAAATAATACAGGACATGGATGAAAAAAATCTCCAGAGAAAGAGATAGCATAAATTTTTTAACAAATCACAACCTCTGGAAATGAAGGACATGCTAAGAGAAATGAAAAATGCATCAGAAAGTTACAATATAATTTAAAGAGTAGAAGAAAGAACTTCATAGCTCAAAGACAAGGCTTTCAGATTAATCTAATTTAACAAAGACAAAGAAAAAATAATTTTTTAAAAAAGGAACAAAGACTCCAAAAAGTTTGGGATTATGTTAAATGACAAACCTGAGAATAATTGGTGCTCCTGAGGAAGAAGACCAACCTAAAAGTTTGAAAAACTTATTTAAGGGAAAAATCAAGGAGATTCTCTGGCCTTGCTAGAGATGTAGACATCCAAATGCAAGAAGCTCAAAGAACACCTGGGAAATCCATCACAAAAAGATCATCACCTAGGCACACAGTCATTAGATTATCTAAAGACAAAGCGAAGAATTTTAAGAGCTATGAGGCAAGAGGATTAGGTAACCTATAAATGAAAACCTATTAGATTAACAGCAGATTTATCGGTAGAAACCCTAGAAGCTAGAAGGGATTGGGGTCTTATCTTTAGCCTCCTTAAACAAAACAATTATCAGCCAAGAATTTTGTATTCAGTGAAACTAAGCTTCATAAATTAAGGAAAGGTAGTCTTTTTGAGACAAACAAATACTGAGAGAATTTGCCACTATCAAGCCAGCACTACAAGAATTGCTAAAAGGAGCTCTAAATCTTGAAACAAATCCTGGAAACACATCAAAACAGAACCTCTTTAAAACATAAATCTCACAGGATCTATAAAACAAAAATACAAAAAAAAAATTTTACAAACAACAAATAGCATGATGAATAGAATAGTACCTCATAACTCAATACTAATGTTGAATGCAAATTCCTAAATGTTCCATTAAAAAGATACAGAATTGCAGAATGGATAAGAATTCACCAAACAACTATCTGCTGCCTTCAAGAGACCCACCTAATACATAAGGACTCACATAAACTTAAGGTAAAGGGGTGGAAAAAGACATTCCATGCAAATGGACATCAAAAGGAGCAGAAGTAGCTATTCCTATATCAGACAAAATGAACTTTAAAGTAACAGCAGCTAAAAAAGACAAAGAGGGACATTATATAATGATAAAAGGCCTTATCCAACAGGAAAATATCACAATCCTAAATATATATGCACCTAACACTGGAGTTCCCAGATTTATAAAACAAATATTACTAGACCTAAGGAAAGAGATAGATAGGAACACAATAATAGTGGGGGGCTTCAAAACTCCACTGACAGCACCAGACAGGTCATTAAGATAGAAAGTCAACAAGGAAACAATGGAATTAGACTATACCCTAGAACTAATGGACTTAACAGATATTTACAAAATATTCTACCAAACAACTTCAAAATATGCATTCTATTCATCAGTTCATGGAATATTCTCCAAGATAGACCATATAATATGCCACAAAACAAGTCTCAGTAAATTTAAGAAAATAGAAAATTATATCAAGTACTCTCTCAAATCACAGTGGAATAAAATTGGAAATCAACTTCAAAAGGAATCCTCAAAACCATGCAAATACAACGAAATTAAATAACCTGCTCCTGATCAATCATTGGATAAATAATGAAATTAAGATGGAAATTAAAAAGTTCTTTGAACTGAATGATAATAGTGACACACCTATCAAAACCTTTGGGGTACAGCAAGAGTGGTGCCAATATTAAAGTTCATACATTAAACACCTTCATCAAAAAGTCTGAAAGAGCACAAATCTAAGGTCACACTCAAACAAACTAGAGAAACAAAAAACAATCCAAACCCAAACCCAGCAGAAAGAAAAGAAATAACAAAGATCAGAGAAGAACTAAATGAAATTGGAACTAAAAATTACAAAAGATAAATGAAACAAAAACAGGTTTTCTGAAAAGATAAACAAAATCGATAGACCATTAGCAAGATTAAGAAGAAAAAATATCCAAAGAAACTCAATTAGAAATGAAATAAAAAATATTACAACCAATACTACAGAAATACAAAAGATTATTCAAGGTGACTGAAGTAGAAACTCTGAACAGACCAATTACAAGTGGTGAGATTGAAACAGTAATAAAAAAATTGCCAAAAGAAAAAAAAAAAAGGCCAGGACCAGACATATTCAGAGCTGAATTATGTCAGACATTCAAAGAAGAATTGGAACAAATTCTGTTGACACTATTCCACAAGATAAAGAAAGAGGGATATTCTCTAAATCATTCAATGAAGTCAGTATCATGGTAATTCCAAAACCAGGAAAAGATATAATAAAAAAAGAAAACTATAGACCAATATCCTGGATGAACATAGATACAAAAATTCTTAACAAAATACTAGCTAATGGAATCCAACAGCATATCAGAAAGATAGTCTACCATGATCACGTGGGTTTCATACCAGGGTTACAAGAATGGTTTAACATACAGATGTCAATAAATGTGATACACCACATAAACAGAATTAAAAACAAAAATCACATGATCATCCTAATAGATGCAGAAAAAGCATTCGACAAAATCCAGCATCCTTTATGATTAAAACCTTCAGCAAAATCAGCATAGAAGAGACATACTTTAATGTAATAAAAGCCATCTCTGACAAACACACAGTCAACATTATACTGAACCGGGAAAAGTTGAAAGCATTCCCCTGAGAACTGGAACAAGACAGAGATGCCCACTTTCACCACTTCTATTCAACATAGTACTGGAATTCCTAGCCAGAGCAATAAGACAAGAGAAAGAAATAAAGGGTGTCTAAATTGGTAAAGAGGAAGTCAAATTGTTGCTGTTTGCTGATAATATGATTGTATATCTAGAAAACCCTAGACTCATCCAAAAACTTCCTAGATCTGATAAATGAATTCAGTAAAGTTTCAGGATACCAGATCAATGTATGTAAATCAGTAGCACAGCTATACACCAACAGTGACCAAACTGACAACCAAATCCAGAACTCACTGCCTTTACAATAGCTGCAACAAACAAACAAACAATGAAAAAAAAACCCTTAGAAATATACCTAACCAAGGAAGTGAAAGACCTCTACAAGGAAAACTACAAAACACCGTGGAAAGAAATCATAGATGACACACACAAATGGAAACCATTCCATGCTCATGGGTGGGTAGAATCAATACTGTAAAAATGGCCTTACTGCTGAAAGCAATCTATAAATGCAATGCAATTTCTGTCAAAATAACATCATAATTCCTCACAGAACTGGAAAAAACAATTCTAAATTTCATATGGAACCAAAAATAGCCTGCATAGCCAAAGCAAAACTAAGCAAAAATAACAAATCAGGTAGCATCACATTACCTGACTTCAGATTATACTACAAGGCTATAGTCACCAAAACAGCATGGTACTGCTATGAAAATCGGCACGTAGACCAATGGAACAGAATAGAGAACCCAGAAATAAAGCCAAATGCTTACAGCCAACTGATCTTTGATGAAGCAAACAAAAACATAAAGTGGGGAAAGGACTCTATTCAACAAATGTTGCTGGGGTGATTGGCAAGCCACATGTAGAAGAATGAAACTGGATCCTCATCTCTCACCCTATACAAAAATCAACTCAAGATGGATCAGAGACTTAAATCTAAGACCTGAAATGATAAATATTCTAGAAGATAACATTGGAAAATCCCTTCTAGACATTGGCTTAGGCAAAGACTTCATGACCAAGAACACAAAAGCAAATGCAACAAAAACAAAGATAAATAGATGGGACTTAACTAAAAAACCTCTGCACAGCAAAAGAATTAATCAGCAGAGTAAACAGACAACCCACAGAATGGGAGAAAATTTCACAAAGTATGCATCTGACAAAGGACTAATATCCAGAATCTACAAGGAACTCAAGTAAATCAGCAAGAAAAAACCAAATAATCCCATTAAAGTGAGCTAAGGACATGAATAGACAATTCTCAAAAGAATATATACAAATGGCCAACAAGCATATGAGAAAAATGCTCAACATCACTAATTATCAGGGAAATGCAAATCAAACCACAATGCAATACCACCTTACTCCTGCAAGAATGGCCATAATTAAAAAAAATTAAAAAAAAATAGATCTTGGCTTGGATGTGGTGAAAAGGGAACACTTTTATACTGCTGGTGGGAATGCAACTAGTACAACCACTATGGAAAACAGTATGGAGATTCCTTAAAGAACTAAAAGTAGATCTATCATTTGATCCAGCAATCCCATTACTGAGTATCTACCCAGAGGAAAATAAGTCATTATATGAAAAAGATACTTGGACACACATGCTTATAACAGCACAATTTGCAATTGCAAAAATATGGAACCAGCTGAAATGCCTATCAATCAATGAGTGGATAAAGATATCTATCTATCTAGCTACACACACATACCATGGAATATTACTCAGCCATAAAAAGAAATGAAATAATGGCATTTGCAGCAACCTGCATGGAGTGGAGACCATTATTCTAAGTGAAGTAACTCAGGAATGGAAAACTAAACATCGTGTGTTCTCACTTACAAGTGGGAGCTATGCTATGAGGACACAAAGACATAAGAATGATACAATAGATTTTGGGGACTCGTGGGGAAGGGTGGGAGGGGATGAGGGATAAAAGACTACACATTAGGTACAGTGTACACTGCTCAGGTGATGGGCTCACAAAAATCTCAGAAATCACCACTAAAGAACTTATCCATTTACCAAACACCACCTGTTCCCCTAAAACCTATTGAAACAAAAAACAGATTGAAAAAGAGAATATTTTGTCTGGATATTACCTTGTTTAATTATGATATAAAGTAGTTAGCTTAAGGACAAGCCTAAAGAATGCAATATGGAAAAATGAAAAGACCCTCAGTCTTTGATAATGTTTTTAAAGCATTGAAATAAGCAAGCCTGGAGTCACTTAATCTGAACATTTCTTCTGTGAAAGAATAAATGCCATCATGATCCAGCTTGTTAAGCCAAAATTTTCTGTTTCTTGTGGCTGAAATCTTTCTAACTGCCACAGCTTGTGGAAATACTTCATTAGTGAATCATTTACAGTTAAAGAATTTGTCAGGGCTGAGTGCCATGGCTCACACCTGTAATCCCAGGACTTTGGGAGGCCAAGACAGGAAGATCGGTTGAGCCTGGGAGTTCAACATTAGCCTGGGCAACATGGCAAAACTCCATCACTACAAAAATAAAAAAATTAGCCAGACCTGGTGTTGCACATCTACATTCCCACCTACTTGGGAGGCTGAGGTGAGAGGATCAATTAAGCCTGTGAGGTCGAGGCTGCAGTGAGCTGTGATTGTGCCACTGCACTCCAGCCTGGGTGACAAAGTAAGACCCTGTCTCAAGACAAATTAATTAATTAATTAAATATATAACCATTTTTGTACATGCACATTAATAAAGTTCCCTTCATTCCTACAATCTCTTTTATATACATGTATATGTATATTATACACTATCTCTGAGAGAATGAGCTAAGGGAGATACGTAGATAGATAGATAGGTATGCATATATATGTTTTGTTTGGCCTGTGAGCTATAAAAGGTTATTACATTTTTAAATGGTTAAATAAATAAAAGTAATTTTGTGACATGTAAAAATTATATGAAATTCAAATTTCAGTGACCATAAATAGTTTTACTGAGATGGAACCATGCCCAATTATTTACGTATTGTCTGTGGCCACTTTCCAGTTTCCAAGGCCTAGTTGAATAGGTGCAACAGAGACATATTGCCACAAAGGGTGAAATATTTACTATCTGGCCATCGACAAGAAAAGTTTGCCGATCTTTGGCCTAAACCAATGCTTCTCAGTGTTTACTGTGCATGTGAATTACTTGGGGATCTTGTGAAAAGGCAGACTCTGATTCAGGAACTGTGAGTGGGTCCTGAGTGTCTGCATTTCTACTGAGCTCCCAGATGATGCAGATGCTGCTGGTCTGAGGACTGCACTTTAAGTAGCATGGGTTTAGAGTAGGGTCAGCAAACTTTTCCTTTGAAGAGCCAAGTAATAAGTATGTATTTTAGGATCTGTGGGCTATGTAGTCCTTTTTACTACTCAAATCTTCAAGGTGAAAGAGCTGCCACTGCACTCCAGCCTGGGTGACAGAGCGACACCCTGTCACGAAGAAAAGAAAAAAAGATTTGTCAGACTAAGTAGGTAGGCCTTTACTTCAGGCTTGTATCCTAAGAATAAATTATCCTAGAAAGAATAGAGAAAACTGGATGATGACAGAAAGATAAAATAAACTCATTTTCATTTTTACTCAAGTAAAAAAAAAAAAAAGAAAAAATATATGTACAGAAAGAGAGAGAGGGAGAAGGCAGTAAGTCAGAACCTATTCTAGCAAATCCATTTAGAATAAAAATTTTAAAAATACATATTGTGTACATATATTATACACATATACACATACAATATAAGATTGTGTATATATATATACATGCACACATTTTTTCATATCTATATATATACACACATAATATATAGGAAACATATATATATGTTTCCCATAAGATTATATATAAGATTATATATAAGACACATATATACACACAATATATAAGAAACATATATAGGAACATATATATATGTTTTCTATAAGATTATATATGATTCCTATAAGATTATATATATTTCCTATAAGATTATATATATAGGAACATGTATATATACGTCCTATAAGATTGTGTATATATATTTTATATAAAGTGCACTTCTGAAAAATCTTGGGCACTTTCATGTTTCTCAAATTGGTTAACCTAAATTATTAATGCTGTGTTAATTCAATAAAGTCATTTCATCTACCCATCGTTAGTGACAGGTCTTCATTTTGTGTCTCTAAAGTTAGCTTTGATAAAGTTTGAACATAAAGGTTTCTATGAGCTACACTTTTTTTCTAGTACTGATCTATTAATAAGCTCTGTATATCAGAAGTTTTGCCTATCAATTAAAGAGACTTGAACCCTGCCAGCATATTTAGAAACAGTTAATATGGTTGGTTTGAATTTGGGGCCAAAAGAGTTCTTAATTGTGGTTAGATTCCCATTCCTTCAGAACCAGGTATGTGTATAAACAGATAGGTTTGCTGACCAACATACATGTATATGAGATTGTAGGGAAGAAGGGAAAGTTTCCCCTTTGCTCTCTGAAGGTCCACTGAAAAGTCAACTCACAAAAGGCATATTAATTGGAGAAAAAGCATACAAATTTATTAACGTGTACACGAGGAGAATCACAGAGTGATTACACAATGTCCCAATGGGGTACAAGTGCTTATATACCCTACTTCTCAGGGGAAAGGGAGATGGGAACTGTGGATGATTTAGAGGGATAATAAATGGTTTTGAGAGGAAGTCAATGGGCTTGAAGAACATACAATGCTGGGACAAAGTCTGCTGGGCCCACAGCACAAACAAAAGTATGTAACAAAAGCCTGTCCAGGTTTTTGACAGACTTGTCTTTTTTTTCTGTGGTATGAGTTTAGTTAATGAAAACTCAAGGAAGGAAACAGAGATAATTATTTTCTTCTTTGGCAGGTCCAAATTTTAAGCAGATAAGGAACTTCAGAGAACGACTTCATCCTGTGCTTTGGGAGACACAGAGGATTGAGAGCCAGGAGGGGTGAGGGGAAATAGGTCAGAGAGACCTTGAGGTTTCTTCTTCAATTCATCATGTCAAAGCAAGTCAAAGCACCATATTGTAGGGTATCTGCTTCTGAGCCCCAAAAAGATATACATAATATGTACATTATATACATATGCATAATATATCTATCCTCCTAGTAGTCTCTCTGTACTGTTTTTATTCTGCCAATGAAAAATATGTAGTACACCATCACATCATTTGACAGAATCTTTGTTACAAGTTAGAAATTATACAGGAGGAACAGAAACATATTCTAGGATAAATCAGATAAGTAATTAGTAACTAATCTAAAGTCACATGTACTAGAAAATATAAACTAGGCCAGGTGCAGTCTTTCATGCCTGTAATGCCAGCACTTTAGGTGGCCAAGGCAGGAAATTGCTTGAGCTGCAGGAGTTCGAAGCCAGCCTGGAGAACACAGCAAGACGTTGTATGTACAAACAATAAAAACTTAAAAATTAGCCAGGTTTGGTGGCATGCACCTGTTGTCCTAGCTACTCAGAAGGCTGAATCAGGAGTATTGCTTAGCCCAGGACTTTAAGGCTGCCGTGAACTATGATCACGCCATGGCTCTTCAGCCTGGGTGACAGACAGAGGCCATGTCTCTTAAAAAAAAGAAAGAAAGAAAATAAAAGAGAAAAGAAAATATAAACTAGGTGTTTAGAGTCTTGGGGAGAGTGAAAAGGGAGGCAAAGTATTGGCTGAACAATGATGTGGCAGTAAGTAATGAGGCAGTATCCTAGACTAGATCTCTGCAAACTATGGCTTGTGGGCCAAATCCAGCCTGCTGCCTGTTTTTGTGTGGCAGGTCAGCTAAGAAATGATTGAAATCATTACATTTTTAAGTGATCAAAAAAAATAAAAACTAATAACACTTTGTGATGTGAAAATTACATGAGATTCAAATTTGAATGACCATAAATAGTTTTATTGAGATAGAACCATACCCATTTATTTATGTATTGTCTGTGGCAACTTTCCAGCTTCCAAGGCCGAGTTGAATAGCTGCAACGGAGACATATTTTCAAAAAGGTTAAAATATTTACTATCTGTCCCTGTATAGGAAAAGTTTGCTGACTCCTGGCCTTGACAGCCTAGACTAATGCTTCTCGATGTTTACTGTGCATGTGAATTACATGGGGATCTTGTGAAAAGGCAGATTCTGATTCAGAAGCTGTGGGTGGGGCCTGAGTGTCTGCATTTCTACTGAGCTCCCAGCTGATGCAGATACTGCTGGTCTGAGGACTGCACTTTCAGTAGCAAGGGCTTAGAGAGGGGTCAGCAAACTTTTCCTTTAAGGGGCCAAGTAAGAAGTACATATTTTAGGATCCGTGGGCTATGTGGTCTTTTTTACTACTCAAATCTTCAGGGGAAAGGCAGCCATAGGCAACATATAAAAGAACAGGAGTGGCTGTTCCTATAAAAGTTTATTTGCAGAAGCAGGTGTTGGGCTGGATTTGTCCCATGGTCTGTAGTTCACCGGTTGCTAGGCTAGAGAATTAATAAGTGATTTCTATTAAGAAATAAGCATTGTCCTTCCTTCAACGTGCTTCCTGGTTCCATTAACCCCCAATAATAATGGTGATGAGTTTCAGAGAACAGTAACTTATCCAAAACTGCCACAGAAAACCAGTGGTGAACCTGGCATAAAACATAGCCATGATTAGTGGATGACCGTCTGGAGAACATGTACGCTGGGATTGTGACTATTCTAGTTTCCTTCATTGTGGGGCCTGGCGCTTGCAGACCTAAACAATAAAAGGTGAGACATCTATTTAGGGCCAAAATTAAGCGTAGGTGTCAGGAAACTGGATGTTTGGCTCAGGGAGGGCAGAGTTCTCTATTTAATAACAAAGTTTACGCCTTCACTGCATGTTCTTGAAGTTAAGGCTCAGACAAATCTCAGAAAGCAAATGTTTCGTAGTCTTGAATTTCTCATGCTCTAAAAATGAAATTGCTCTACTTTATAATAATGTGTTATTTTAGGCACCAAGTAGTGTGGCATTCTGCCTTCCCAGTGTACTTTGGAATTTTTAATTATACAATGAATGTCCTTTTAACCACAATGACTAAAATTACATTTCTCTTTCCAAATTCTTCTAGAATTATTTCCCTCTGTCTAAGCTACAGTTACTGAAATAGGGAATAGACCTTAATTCTGGCCTAGAATATAAGATTTGCTTTATCTTTCTTTATGCTGTCATTTCTGTGTAAATTAATGTGTTGATAAGGCATGAATCAGCATAACTACATGTAATAGATTAATAGAACACTAAGAACATATATGTTATAAATAAAAATGCTTAGGAAAAATTTATCTACAGCCTCAGACACAATATCCTTAGATTACAGATAACATATAGATATGAATAATTGTGTCATTTTTATGAATCATGTGTTGAGAAACTTAACGTCACTGCTTTGATGATAACAATAATTTCCATCTTACAAGCAACTAGTGTAGATTCCTGAGCAAGGAAGAATATAATGAGCGTTCTAAATCCTAAGAATCTATCATCTCAATTTTAGATGGAGCAGGAAGTTGAAATATGACATTAAATAAATATGAACTCACACAGAATCAACGACTCTTAGAGTCAGAATTTTTGATGGTCTAATTTAGCAATTTCATGCAACACTTCTATGTTTCCATGTAAGTCCATATTGAATAAGTTAAATTGTTAAAGCCATTTTCTTCTTTAACACAAATATATTGGCATTTTTTCCATGAATGTAGGGATATGTATTAGTTTCTCAAGGCTGTCATTAACAAACTGGCTGGCTTAAAACAACATAAAGTTATTGTCTCACAGTTCTGGAGGCTAGAAGTCTGAAATCAAGCTGTTCGCAGGGCTATGCTCCCTCTGGAAGCTCTAGGGAGGAATCCTTCCTTACATTTTCCTAGCTTCTGGTGACAGCTAGCAATCCTAGGTGTCCCTGTGTTTGTAGAAGCATCACTCCAATCTCTGCCTCCATCTTCATATGCATTTTCTCTGTGTCTCTGTTTTCACATAGCTCTCTTCTGAAAAGTACATCAGTCGTATTGAATTAGGGGCCTACCCTACTCCAGTATGACCTCATCTTAACTAATAACATCTTCAACAACCCTATTTCCAAGTAAGGTCACATTCTAAGGTACTGGGTATTAGGACTTCAGCATGTCTTTTTTTGGGTGGACACAATTCAACCTGCAACAGAATACAAGGATGCAAAGACATTATTGTTTCCCATGCAGCCCTTAGAGTACAGAGGAGAAAGCGAATGTGTAGATTTTTGAAGATACACTTTATAATAATTTAATACATACAAAATGCTGTTAGAGTATTGTGGTGGTGGCAACTATTTTTTTCTAAATGAAATGGTAAAGGAAAAATTTTAAAGGCAGTTGCCATTTGAACAAGGTTTTGAGAGACAAACAGGAATTCATCCTAGAGAAAAAAATTGCCAGATGTGGGGACGTATTAGGAAAACAGTCTTGGGTAAAGGCATGAAAATAAGAATGAATAAAGTGTTTATTTCCTGTGATTAACACTAGCAATCTATTGAGTATTAGTATGTGTCATTTAACATTCACAACAACTCTTTTGATCTCCATTTTGCAGATGGGAAAACTGAAATTTAGAGAAGCCAAGTACTTTGTCTCTAGCTTATGCATCTGAAGGTAGTCCTATTGGGTAACCAGATAGTCTGATTGCACAGCTTGTGTTATTAGCCACTGAGATAAAAATTACAGTTTAAAATATTTGGAAGTATATATGGGATGGCTAGAGATAAAGCTGAAGAAGTAGACTGAAGATTAATTGTAAAGAAATTGGTTTATCAAATCAGGAGTTTGAACATTGAGGATTATAAGCAACTGAACAATGACCAAAGCTTTAAGGAAAGGTGTCAAATGACCACACTCATGCAGAGTAAAGGGTGGATTGGGGGAGAGGGAGATTGGAGGCCCGGGAGCTAAAAAGGAGGCTACTGTCTCCGGCTATGTTAGAAATAATGAAGATAGGAAATTAGACCATGAAAGTGAGATGGAGAAGAGTGATAGAATCAAAAGATATTTTTCCATTAGTATCAATCAGACATGTTCGTGCCCAAGTCAGTATATTTTCTTGTAATCGCCTGACAGGTTCTTCCCGCCTGCTGCACAGATAGAACCAATTCACTGAGACAGTGCTATTGCAGTAGAGAAAGAGTTTAATAATTGCATGGCTAGCCAATCGGAAGGACATGGAGTTTGTTACTCAAATCAGCATCCCCCACAATTTGGAGGCTGGGGATTTTTTTAGGATAGTTTGGCAGAGAGGGCTAGGGAATGGGGAATGTTGATTGCTTGGGATGGGGATAAAATCACAGGAGGTCAAAGCTATCTTTTTGCACTGAGTCAGTTCCTAGGTGGGGTCACAAGACCAGTTGAGACAGTTTCTTGGCATGGGTTACTAGTCTGGGTGGTACTAGCTGGTCCATCAGAATGCAGGGTCTGAAAAATACCTCAAAACACCAATCTTAGGTTTTACAATAGTGATATTATCTTACAGGGGCAATTGGGGTGGATACAAGTCTTGTGACCTCTGGCTACATGACTCCTTGTGTTTAGTTTTACAAAGGTGGCAGTGGAGGGTGTTTAGTTTCAGGAAGGGGCTGTGATCATCTTTGTTTTAAAGTTGAACTATAAATTAAATTCCTCCCATAGTTAGCTTGGTCTATTTCCAGGAATGAACAAGAGCAGCTTGGAGGTTAGAGGCAAAATGAAGTCAGTTAGGTCAGATTTCTTTCACTGTCATAATTTTTGTAAAGGTGATTTCACTCTGTTGCATTGCCATTCCTCTCCTTTGACTCAAGTGCCAAAAGTAGAACTTGTCCCAACCCAAGTGATTACAATAGCAATTTCAATCCACCATCCTAATCTTAGAAAGAGTCTGGTAAGTCCATGCTGGGGGTATTTAAATAATTATGTGTAGAAGACATTAAAATATGGTTTAAAGTTCTAAAGACTAAACTAACATACTTTAAAACAAACTATACAAAATTAGTAAAGAATATTTTGTCAAAACGCTTTGATACAATCTCATTTATCTTTACTAAGGTGTCAACACCTTTGGGTTAAATTCACCCCAGGGTTACTGTCATTATAGCCAAAGGTCTACATCTCGGCTTATTCCATAAAGCCTGGTTATTTTTTTTAAACTCTTGATTATTTCTTAATAATAGTTTTAAGTTCCTTACCAAGTTAATGCAACAACGTTTTGCACCTATTTGAAAGCAAGGCATCAACCCAAGTTTCCCAGTTGCTTTTGTGTGGGACAGAGGAAGTTAGCTCTATGTCTCCTTGTGACTTTTGGCCCTCATCTAAATTAACTGGGACGTTTAACTGAAAATCTGCCCAAACAGTTATGAATATCCAGCAGGATATTTTTGGAATTTCATGAGAAAATATCAATTACCAAAGGAAAATTTATTAACACAAGCTGTACTTCCCTTAAGTGAATTTCTTTTATCTTGAAGAATTACTTCATGCAGGTATCTGGTATCACCACAGACCATGCATTGTAACTTGCTTATCTTTAGGGATGTTTGGCCTGTCTGTGTGTACTTGGCAGCTTTCCCTACGCACTGGCCAGGGCCATGTCATACAACTGCCATTAGTCAGGCAAAAGCAAACATAAACAATGTTTGTGAATCATTTTTCCACTTTTAGCCAGTTATTTAAAAGCACAACATCATGAACTTGGGAAAAATGAGAGATAAGCTGACATATGTAATGCATTCTATAGCACACTAAAAGATTCCACTAGATCATAAAAAGAATCCTAAAAATTCTGTTTAATTAGTTATACATTGCGTGATGGACATTTAGGTTACCTGAAAATGGTATAGGGGCCAAGGGAAAACTTACCCTTCACCTTGTAAAAGTTTGTTGAAAAATAACTAACAAAAAGCAGATTAATAAGAGAAAGGTCATAGAAATTTATTAGTGTGCACAGGGGAGAGTCACAGAGTAATTACTCCAACCCTTCAAGGGGGCATGGAAGCTCATATACCATCTTGAGGTTACTGAAAGAATGAGGGCTCAGAGCATGGCCCCAAAAAAGGTTATGGTGCTAAATCAGGTTTTAGGAGGGCAGGAGAAGAAGACCTGGCTAGGAAAAGTGGTTTTGTTATGTAGAAGAACCTCACACGTAGCAGCCTTCAGGGAGTATAGATGGCAAATATTTCCTTTAGGCCTGTAAAAGTATCAGACTGTCAGTAAATCTTTCCTGGATCTGCACAAAGGAGGACCTTGGAGAAAGCCTGGTTGCACCAGTGCAGATTTTCTCTCCAAATGCAAATCTCCCTGACAGAAGACATCTTTTCATCGATTCGTGTATTTCTAGCTCTTCTTAACAGCCATCTTTAAATATTTCAAATAAATATATTTTGGGGTGAAATATTTTGATTTCCTTCAATGGCAAATATTTTTTCCTAATGTTTTCCCAGGTACCTGAACACAAAATAAAACAAATCCTAAATCATGTGGGAATCATGTTATGTCTTCTTGTGATTGACTTTCAGCTTGATATTTTGCATCATTGCTAGATAAAAGAATGCTTGGAATGTTAATATGGAATGTTGAGCACTAAATTAGAATTCAGTGTTGTAAGATTTGAAACAAACATAGCAATTAAGAGGTTTTAAATTCTTGTATTTCATCACTTCTGAGAGACCATTTCTTTATAGAGTGTTCTACAAAACAGCAGCCCAAATGACGGGGAGATGGAGAAGGAAAATGGAAAAATAGGAAAAATTATCCTTCTTCTTTTGGTTCAAAGGCATGTTTGAAAAAAATGTTAGGGGTAAATAGTGATAAAAAAAATGCTGACAGTGTGAACTTACTGGTGTTGACTAAACAGTACAAACACATCAGTATCGTGATTTTAACTTACGGCTAAAATATGAAAAACAATAGGAGGAAAAAAACCCGACCTATTCTCAGTACCCATGTGACAGTAGGTAGGTAGGCAGACATGAACAGGGCACAAGAGGCTCCCCACAACCAGAAATGTCAAGTGACCATCAGGTGATGGTCAAGCAGTGGTTAAACTGTCTCTTTAAAATAATTGGTTGCAGCCAGCACCAGAAAAAGGCAGTCTCCCTATAGATAGAAAACAACTGAAACAGATGACCAGCAGCTTCCTGGTAAGATCTCAGGAGCTGGGCGAGTCGGCTCAACCCTGCGTATTAAAAGGCAAAATGGTGGAGTTTAATTGGTATATGACCTCCTTCTAGGAACACCCAACTGGTAAGGGAAAAACACCTCAAATAAGCACGTGCACAACTTCAGTAAACACACTGTGCATGCGGCCCCTCCCAAATGCTGGCAGGCCAATACATGTGCGGAATGCCAATGTCTAAAACCCTAAGTCAAAGGTCAAATCAGACATTCAAATCTCTCAAGTGGCCCACTTGGCCCTCTTCCATGTGTACTTTATTTCCTTTTATTCCTGCTCTAAACTTTTTAGGAAACTTTCACTCATGTTCTGAAACATGCCTTGGTCTCTCCCTCTGCCTTTTGCCCTTAGGTCGAATCCTTTCTTCTGAAGAGGCAAGAATTGAGGTTGCTGCAGACCTGTAGGTCTTCACCACTGCTAACACCCAGACTGTCACTGTCAATGTGAAGAAAGTCTCTGCATCACATACTATATTAATGGACATAGTGTGACTCAGGTCTATGGGAGCGTCTAACACTAACACACCTGCATCAGAAGGTAAGACCAACTGCGAGGGGCCTTTTCATCTGCTTCCATAATATTCTGGGAACTTAACAGGAAACCAACCTGGAATCAAGTGGTGAAGTGGGATCTGTGATGTTTTTTTTTCATAGTGAAGAACCCAAACACACCCAGAGAATGATCATATAGTTACATGGTCCATATAGATATGTAGTCTACCCAGAGTTTCTTAGCAGTTTAAAAATGGATCTGGGGATAACAGTGTGATCTGAGAGACCAAAATAAATGCCCCTTTATTAACTAAGATGGACTCAAAGGTTAAGGAAACAAAATTACCTTTGGGTTGAGGGTTCAGGAATTGGCTGGCATGGCTACTTCCTAAATTCCTACAGCTAAAAGAAAAACCACACTCTTGCTACACTCTCTAATAACAGGAGCTATCAAGCAAATTGTCAGAACCCTCCTAACTTTGATTTACAACCCAGACCACTGCGACTCTGGTTGAACAGAGAACTAGCCTTATAGACACTCCTTCCTGATAAGCTAGGCCAGTTTCAGCCAGTTCGTAAAGACTGCATGGACTATAACTTCCCTAGGGGAAGGAAAAATGTCAAATGTTGTTCATGGCCCATACCTAGCTCAGTGCCCGGTAAATAAAGAATTGAGTGAATGAAAAAAAAAAAAAAAAAAAGACTGCATACAAGCTATCTTTGTATCCATGTGCTGACACAAAGAGCCAAATCCCCCCTCATTTTAATGCTAAAACCCCACCCCAAAGTGAACATGGGGTTGTTGTTATATATGTCTACCCATTGCACATGCTCTTGGCTTCCCCCTTAAATATGTATAGCCTTTCTCCCAAACCTGCTGGATATATATAATACAGGCCCTGTGAGACATTAAACTCAACCTGTCCTTCCCCTCTTTGAAGATAGAGCACCTTCAATTCACTTTGGAGACTGTCTCTTCCCAGTTTGCAAGCTGATATCACCAGTAAAACTTTTCTTTCTAGTATTTAGCCATCCTTGTGGTCCTTTGCATAAGAGAGAGCGAGAAGGATGTAGAGAGCTCTAAGTTTTAGACTCCGAGAAAGGGAATGAAAGGGTTAGTTCTGCTTGGTCTACTTACAGATTCATTTGATTAGGCTTTCATCTGGGCTAGGCTACTTCATATCTGGATACTCTGAGGTTATACAAAATACAGGGCTTCAAACTATTCAGAATCAATGGTATGTGGATAGGGAACCCTTGCATTTCAGTCCGCCTCTGGGTAAATCCAGTTCACTGCAGGAGAATTCAGCAGTGGTACTTGACACTTGGTCACTGCCCTCACAGAGGATAAAAAGTGGTGGACATAGCCTGATCACACCAACTAGCTTATAGGCTGTCTTAATACATTCTTTAGTGATTACACATGCTCAAATTCATGAACATCATTGGTTTACAGAAAGCAGCAATGTTTCTAGTATCTTGTATGTTCTAAGAAAAAGCCATTTGCCATTGGAAGGGCCAGAGTAAAACTTCTTCTTCACTCTCTGAAGGTTCACTGAAAAATCAGCTCACAAAAGGCAGATTAATTGGAGAAAAGGCATACAAATCTATTAACATGTATGGGAGACAATCATAGCGTGATTACCCAACATCCCAATGAGGTACAGATACTACTTCGTAGAGGAAAGGGTGATGGAGAAGTGCAGATGATTTTAGCGGGGTAGTAAATGATTTTTAGGGGAATTCAATGGACTTGAAGAGCATGCAATGAACTGGGACAAAGTCTACTGGGCCCACAGAGCAGGCAGTGGTTTGTGATAAAATCGTCCAGGTTTGTTGACAGACTTCAGTCTTATTTTCTGTGATGAGCTCAGTTAATAAAATCTCCAGGAAGGGACCAGAGGTAATTATTTTTTATTTGTCGGGTCCAGACTTTAGGCAAATAAGAAACTTCAGAGAACAGATTTATCCTGTGCTTTGGGAGACCCAGAAGATTGAGAGGTAGGAGAAGTGGGGAAGAGAAGGTCAGAGAGACCTTGAGCCTCTTCTTCAGTTCAGCATGTCAGAGTGCCATATTTTGGGGTATTGGTTTCTTTTTTCTTTCTTTATTTGTTGAGACAGAGTCTCAGTCTGTCACCCAGGCGGGAGTGCAGTGGCGCGATCTCGGCTCACTGCAACCTCTGCCTCCTGGGTTCAAGCGGTTCTCCTGTCTCAGCCTCCCGAGTAGCTGGGATTACAAGCACACACGGCCACGCCCGGCTAATTTTTGTATTTTTAGTAGAGACGAGGTTTCCCCATGTTGGCCAGGATGATCTCGGACTCCTGATCTCAGGTGATCCATCCGCCTTGACCTCCCAAAGTGCTGGGATGACAGGCGTGAGGCACCACGCCTGGTCTTGGGATATTGGTTTCTAAACCCCAACACCATTTATAACTTTTCAGAGTTAAAGTCAATAGAGTAGAATTTTAGCAAATTAAAGAAAGATAATAGTGTCATAATGTCTACAATCTTATAATGATGCTTGATTCATATTTTTATTAAAGAGCCAATTTAGAGAAAAATTGTAAATAATGGTGATGATGTGAATCAGAGAAGAGGCAAGAGTTCAGCAATATGGAGGCCTTTCACTGCCTATCCTAGAAAACGCTGTTCTTATGTGTTACATGGAGTATAGATACCAGTGCTTGGGGAGCTGGAGTCTCATTCTGATGCCATAAATTTGATTCTGAGCTTAGATTATTTGTTTAAAGCAGTTATCTGAAGTGAGACAACACTTACAAATAGATAATAGGACTGCTGTTTAAAGTTTCTGAAAAACTACAGAGCAAGACAATGTATTGAAAAGAATAAACAGCGGGGATTTGGAATGATCTTTCTGAATCAATAACAAGTGACAGAAAAGAAAAGAATTACTGATTTTCTAGCTATTTGGAATGACACAACACTTTCTGGGATTCACATTTCATATCAGAGTTGTTTAACCAGAAAAATGCTGAAGTGATTAAATATGAAACCATGCAGCTGAGGCTGGAGAAAACTGTTTGGTCAGAAATGCTTCTGGAATGAGACTGCAGCTTTAGTTATTTTTGTTTGGTTGGTCAGTGATGAAATGTGCTATACTCAGCCTGCTAAAGTTATCCACAGAGGAAGGTTTACTTTGGTGGTTTTAAGGTATCTCCTTTCAGAATTTTGATGTGGCAGCACATCCCTTAACAGCTCATTTCCTGAGGGATACTAAACAAGAGCCAAACCTAGGAAAAAAGACAAGTTTAAGATCTCTCACCTCACTGTGAACTCTTTCCATGTTTAAACATAGAAGACACTCTCATAATCTGGCTTCAACTGAACACTGCCACAAAGTCCCTAAGTATTTATTATGCAGTGACCCAGGGCCTATTTTTCAACGGAAAAATAAGAGAAGATATCTTTACTAGCTTTGTGCCTTGCCCAAACATGAAACTGAAGCCAAAATGAGTGAAAAGGCTTTGTTTTACCTATAACAATTTAGTTAAGAGAAAATTTTTATAGGTTTATGTGCAGTGTCAACATCTTTTGGTTATCCACTGGAAATTTATAACTATACTAATTTATATCACTTTATTAAATATCCATAAAAATCAGGCTGTTAGTTATTGGAAAATAAGGAGCTCACAGTTTGAAAGATGATATGCATGTGATATTTTTAATTGTATCTAAACTTATAAGTCAGGGGAAATGGTAGATACAGTTTCTAGTGTAAAGCTTAGGTTGGGATTGAAAAGGTAGCATGATTGGTCAGGGCACACATTGGGGTTTAACATTTTGTGGTGTCTGTTGGGTGCCTTGGACACTGGAGATCTTGGAACTGTATCCTGGAATTGCATATGGAATACAGTCATCACATATGCTTATAGAGTTAGCACTTCATGGCATGCCATGGATATGCTATTGTCATCTGATGTTTTCGTCTTACTTCAATGGTATAATGCAAAATGATTAATAATGTAAGTTTTTTTCAAATATAAAATTACTTATAAGATACACATATTCTTAAGAAGCCATATTACTAAACCAAGCAAGCTAAATCCTCAAAACAGGAGACGAACAGCAGAAAGGGATTGGAGCTACATGGAGAGACTCACCAATGTGTCTGAATAAAGTGAATATATATTTTTGAAAGACATCATTTCCAACTGTAAAATGAATGGAATTATTTCCTGCTAAGGCTAATCTGCTATAATTTCATTGGTCCATATTCTTTAAATGTAATAGCACCAGTTCCTGAAATTCTTAAGTTATTAAAGATACAATATTTTAAAGGTTCTTTTGATCACAGTTAAATTACAGATGATTTTTATTTTTCTTGGCATTTTATAAAAAAGTTAAAAAATAGCTCTTACCAGTGGTGTGCTGGTAAATGTTCACTACCCAGCTTTCAGGGCAGGGTTGGGGATGTCCTGATTCAAAGTATTTGATGATCAACCAGTATGCAATGCTCCCATAATGGCCAATTTCAAACTACCAATGGGATATCAACCAGCTAGAAAACCTCCAGAAAGTTTAGCAATTGGCTCTCACAAAGCAGGATGCACAGCTCCAGCACACTGGCTAAGACTATTTTTGTCTTAGCCGAATATAAGAGCAATCATCATAACTTAGGAGTTTATCAAATTAGTAACCAAATGTGAATATGGAACCTCAAACACTCTGCCATATGATCCTCCAAACACCTATAAAGAGAAAGGGGAAACATAATAGGAATAAAAGTAGAAAAGTTCTACTATATTTGCTATATCCAGAATCTTACACCAAATATACTTTAAAAGCCTATTAAATTCTGTGAACAGCTTCCTAAGACTTTGGATAAATATTAAATGTGCTTATAAAATATAAATGTTTTTAGTATTACTTATAGCATGGTGTTGTTAGAAGTACAATGTCAATAAATGACCATGAATAAACTTATTTACTGCCAGTTGCTAAACCTCTTCCTTGTGCTGCTTTTTAATTTATATTCCTCTGTTGTTTCCTCTTTGGCATCATTCTTCCTCAAATTAGTTTCCTCTATGACAATGCCAATTTGTTTCACCAAGACAAATATCCTTGTGAAAGCTCTTTGTCAGCTAGACTGTTTATAATACAGAACTAAGGTGATCTCATTTTTCTTCTTCAATACCGCTCCGTAAATGAGAACAACCTTATAGAGATGTTGCCAACCCTCTGCCAGAGCTTTAAGAATTTTTTGAAAAATAACCTCTGAATAATCTCAACATACCTGAAAATGTTAATAATTTAGGGAAAAGACACTTAGTTGTTTGTTTGATCTACCAGAATCTAAAGTTACAAGTAATAGCTTCTTAACTTTGTTCATTGCTTTCAGCAGCTCAAGCTTGGGATTCAGAAGCTCTATGCTGATTAAGCCTCCGAGAATTTTTTCTTTCCTATTGGCAGTTGATAAAGAGCGCTTTCACGATAAATGTACTCTAATATAGTTCTCGATTGTGAGATTTTTTTTTTGGTCAGGGGCGGGTATAGTTAAGATACAGACTTACCAAAGAACACATAATTTGATAACCTTTACCAAGTCTTTTTTTTTTAAGAAGCACTTAATATGTTTGAACTTGCTAAGTTGTCTCTCATCTTCTATTTTTGTTTTTTGTTTGCTTTAACACAGTAGATGTGTAAAGGTGATACTTAAGAATAATGAAGAGGTAAGGTAGTTCTAAATAGAATTATTAAACAAGAAAAGTTTTAGAAAAATGCTACTTCTCTTTCTTGGGCCTTAAAAAGGACTCAGGCAGGATAAATAAGTTGCGTGCATTTTTTTTTTAATATGTTTTTTTTAAAGCACTGGGAGCTCTCCCTTCCCCAAAGACTTAAAACTACTGGCAGAAGGACTGTCTTGAAACACAACACGAGTGATAATTTTTCTTCCTATCTACAAGGCAATCATTACCCTTTTTCTTCCTAATCCTTCTGCATTGGCTGCCCATTGATGAGTAGGTGTTAAAATAGGAGGGGAGGGAGAGCATTAGGACAAACACCTAATGCATGCACGGCTTAAAACCTAGATGACAGGTTGATAGGTACAGCAAACCACCACGGCACATATATAACTATGTAACGAGCCTGCATGTTCTGCACATGTATCCCAGAACTTAAAGTCAAATAAAGAAAATAGCACATTTATTAAAAAGAAAAATCAATACGTATCTTAGAGAAGTCAGCCAGAGTCACAAAATGCACTGTTGGGAAATTTCCATTTACTTATGTTTTAGTTTCTATGTACATCGGGACTCTAATTCTTCAAGGAACTGTTTTTCAAATTACCTTGTTAAAATAGTTTCCTATCTGTGGTTACTTAGGTTAAAAAAAAAGAAAAGAAAAACAAAGCTTTTATTTTTTGGCAGATGTTGGAAGGAGATCATGGTACCACATGAACTTGTTTAAAAACGAAGAAGGTGGTGTGAGCTGGTACAGTCAACCTATACCCCAAAACCTCTACCCCCAAATCTCTGAACCTGTTTCTAACAGGATACAAACTTCCTGAGGACTTTCTTGTCATTGAAGGCCCCTGCAGTGTAAAGCATGATGCTTTGTATTTGGTTAAGTGGCCCATGAGCTTTCCTTATTTCCTTGAATTGAGCATCTTGGATACTTAGAACTGTACCCTCTCTACAAAAACAAATGAAAAAACAAACAACCTAACCATGGAGATTTCTAATCTGGTGGTTGGCAGATTATGCTGTGTGTGTGATTTTGTTCCCTTTTAACTTTACTATCAGATTTCCTTCTGAAGCATCGCTCATTATTCTGTAATATCTTTTAAATCTCTGCATCTCTGTGGAGTGTCATCAATTAGCAAAACATTATGTTCGCTGATAACAGCCTGATCCTTCTTATACCTGCATTATGCAACAGACTCATGAAGACAGAAAGGGTTCATTTCTCTGCCCAGTAACGTACATAAAACCAAGACTAGTTGTGTTTTCCAATCCCCAAGCTTCTGCTCACCATGGATGAGAGGAAAAAGATTAAACAAGGACATCCCCATTTCTAAGAGTTTATTAGTTCCTAGTCTAACTTCTTGCAGACTTAAAGAAAAACACTGCAGTTCAGATTTGGAAAATATTCTGTTAAAGGAGAAGAATCTCTATTTTCCAGATTTATCAATAAATGGAGAATAAATAATAGGAAAGGTAGTTCCTAGAATAGTAGGGTCTTAGAACACTTGGGGGCAAAAAAAAAAAAAGGCAAATAAATAGTCTTTTTTGTTCTCCTCTGCATTTGCTTAAATATTTTACAGTTCTGCACCCAGATTTGTCTCAGTTGCAGTAAGGATTACATAATTCCTTCAGGTTTTTCGGAAGCCAGATCTCTAGGCTGATCAGCAGATAAAATGTATTGAAAAACCATAGAGTAACATGCAAACAAGAGAAAACCAAAATTGCCCAACAAAAAAACATTTAATCAAGTGAAATTTTCCTGATTTCTGCTTTTCTGAGTAAAGGTGTCATTATTTAAACAGCGTGCTCTTTTGTATAATTATGTGTTCGATTGCATCGCTCCATGGACCTTAATCTTCAAACATGGTGTTTCCTTTAATTTAAAAGGGTTTCAATGTTCCCATTCCCTTATTTTCTAACAGACTTGCTGCTGGGAGAGATTAACCATTGCCCTAGGAACACTAAAAACATCAATTTCCCTGGAGCAATATCTCACTAACCTCAGCACTTAAGTCCCAATGTTTAGTTAGAGTTTGTTCAGTGAGTACTTTAAGGTTGATTAAATGACCGTTAAATGTCTGAGAGCAACCAAAGTAAAAAGCTCATAAGCAGCAGATCACCCATGTAGAGATGCAGCTCTCTCCACTCAGAGACTAATTTTGTCAAGACCTCCTAGAAGACACACAACTACCATTTACTAATGGTAATTGCAGACTTATAATTACTTACAGTACAGGTAATCCCATGCTTGATTCATGTCTAGCCTATATAAATTTCTCTAAAATTTCCTAAATGTGTCATTCAGTCAAAACCTAGCTAAACATCCAGGTGTGTATGTGTGTGCATCCTCGATGTGCAGAATCTGTCTTTTATTTGCTTACCCTCTCTCTTGTTGAGGTGTCTTTTTCTCCTTTTTATTGTTTATCATCTCTCCAGGGAGGGGCTTGGCAATTTAGATTATGTCTCTTGAGGAATGCAGAGAGCAGATAATGAATTTTTTTTGAGACAGAGTCTCACTTTATGGCTCACTGCAGCCTCCAAACCCTGGGCTAGGCGATCCTCCCATCTCGGCCTTCTTAGCAGGAAGGACTACAAATGTGTGCCACCACACCTGGCTAAACTTTTATTTATTTTTTTGTAGAGATGGGGTCTTTCTTTGTTGCCCAAGCTGGTCTCAAACTCCTGACCTCAAGTGATCCTCCAACCTCACCCTCTCAAAGTGCTAGGATTATACGTGTGAGCTACCACACTCAGCAGAGGATGGATTTGAGAGGTATCTTCAAGCTGTTTGATCTCCCTGGAACAGGAATAGGGTTGGGTTTTGTATTACAGTTTGAATTAGGGATTAGATAACCTTCTGACAGAAAGTAGAACATGATTAGAAAAATGCAGTTTCGGCCCGGTGCGGTGGCTCACGCCTGTAATCCCACCACTTTGGGAGGCCGAGGCAGGCAGATCACGAGGTTAGGAGATTGAGACCATCCTGGCTATCATGGTGAAACGCTATCTGTACTAAAAATACAAAAAATTAGCCAGGTGTGGTGGTGGGTGCATGTAGTCCCAGCTACTTGGGAGGCTGAGGTGGGAGAATGGTGTGAACCCAGGAGGCAGAGCTTGCAGTAAGCAGGGATTGTGCCACTGCACTCCAGCCTGGGCGACAGAGCGAGACTCCGTCTCAAAAAATAAAAATAAAAATAAAAATGTGGTTTCAAAATATGCCTACAAATTAATACATTTGCTCATAAGAGTTCCTGGAAGAAAACAAAACAAAACAAAACAATACAAAAATAAAGCAAAACAAATAAGAACACCAACAACAGCAACAAAACTCAGAAACTCGATTCATAAATCAGGAGCTGATCAGAGATTTGGGAGGACCCCAGTAAAATTCACATGAGTCGTCAAGGGAAATGCCATTCTATCACTTTTGAAATGACTTTCATTAGCTGCTAGACCAGTGGTTCCCAGTGTTTTTGACACCAGGGACTGGTTTCATGGAAGACAATTTTTGGATGGTTTCAGGATGATTCAAGTGATTACATTTATTTTGCACCTGCACTTTATTTCTATGATTACTACATTATAATATATAATGAAATATTTACACAACTCACCATAATGTAGGATCAGTGTGAGCCCTGAGCTTGTTTTCCTGCAACTAGATGGTCCCATCTGGGGGTGATGTGATGGGAGACAGTGATAGATCATGGGCATTAGATTCCCATAAAGAGCGTGCAACCTAGATCCCTCACATGCACAGTTCATAATAGGGTTTACGCTCCTATGAGAATCTAATGCTGCTGCTGATCTGACAGCGGGTGGAGCTCAGGTGGTCATGCAAGCGATTAGGAGTGGCTGTAAATACAGATGAAACTTCTCTTGCTTGCCCACCACTCACCTCCTGCTGTGTGGCCTTGCTTCTAACAGGCCACGGACAGGTAGCAATCTGTTACCTGGGATTTGGGGACCCCTGTGCTAGACATTGATAGTTACTCCTAATTCCTATTTCCAATCTACCTTGGTGGAGCATACTACTCTTCTATGAAGATTTAGAGGAATATGGTGTTACTGTATTCCCATTTCACAAGTAATAAAACTGAGGCATGAAAGATCAACGTGTTTCCCTGGACTTGCACAGTTTCCTGAAGCAAGAATATACAGCTGGGTTGGAGAAGTACTTTCACAGAAGGCTACTTTAAAAAAACGTATAATGCTTTGAAATTCATTAAGCCTATTTGCAATAACTTACATACTTTAGTATTATACAAACATATATGTAGGCTCATTGGAAATTTTGGCTGTTATGAATTAAAATCTAATCCGAATGTGTAAAAATAATTTGTAGGAAGGCTTTGCTTGCTACAACTGAGATTTGCATGTAAAATATCTTTTATTTATAGTATACTTTGCTTTATTTTTTCACCTAGTTGTTAAATATTTTGAAATATAATTCTAATGTAAAGTATCATTTCTGTGCCTAGGAAACTATGTGAATACTCTTCCATATGACTTAATTTTGTATTGACTCTGGCTGCTAATTACAGTCTGCTTTCCTCCAGTTAGTGGCCACCAAGATGCTGTTCCAAGATGTTTTAAACTCATGTTTTCACAGTGCCCTCTTTCATGTAATACAGCTATTATATTTAAAAGTGATTGTCCACTTTAAAAATAAAAGATGCCAAAGTAAATAAATAGGAGACACTATGTTATTTATTCCACTGGATAGGAAAGCTGGAAGAAATTCGTGGGATCGTCCAGTTGGGCTCCCAATCCTTTCATTTGTTTTTGTTTTTTTGAAACAGAGTCTCGCTCTGTCGCCCAGGCTGGAGTGCAGTGGCCAGATCTTGGCTCACTGCAACCTCCCATCTGCCAGGTTCAAGCGATTCTCCTCCTTCAGCCTCCTGAGTAGCTGAGATTACAGGCACCTGCCACCACACACAGCTATGTATTTTTAGTAGAGATGGGGTTTCACCATGTTGGCCAGGCTGGTCTCAAATTCCTGACCTCAAGTGATCTTCCTGTCTTGGCCTCCCAAAGTGCTGGGGTTACAGGCGTGAGCCACCGCACCTGGCTCCCAGTCCTCTCATTTGTAAAGATAAGGTTGCTGAGTCTAGTGAGGTGGAGCAGCTTGCCAAGCCCACACAACTAGTTAAGGCAGAGCCAGCATCGAAGCCCACATCTCTTGGCTCTCAGTCAAGTCCTTTCCACTGTACTAAAGGAGACCATATTTAGAAAAGATTAAAATGCTGAAATTTTCTCTCCACATCTGTATTTTAAAGAAAAGGAAATCTCTAATATGAATTATAGTCACTATTTCCAGTGTTTAACTGAAAAATACTGGAGCTCTGAAAATTTTCAGGTTTGTCCTTCATAATCTACATGGAAAATAATGAAAAAGCCAACTCCACCTCCCGCTATGAACATACTGCTCACTGTCTGATGTACTGGGTGTACAGCTGCTCTGAGCCTTTCTCTTGAACACCCTTCTATTTATTGTATTGCAAAGTTATTGTGGATTTTGGAATCAACTGAAGTATTTCTTAGTTTACAACAATGTTGTTCAAGGTTCACCATTAAAAATCATAATGGTAAAAATACTAACAGCCCTTTCCTCTATTAGAAATCATTTTAAAAGTACCTTAAGATAATATTTCAGAGGAACATTTCAACTTACAGCATATCTGACATTCGTCATCTTAATGCCTGGAAAAGAATTCTTGTCAAGAAGGAGTTTGTTCTTTTACTAGTAGGAAGTGCATTACTCTAAGTATATATGCTTGCTTCAGCTCTCTGGAGGATCAGAGTAGTAATAATAATATATTTCTTGAGTGCTTACTAACTGCTAATCTCTGGAATAAACCTTTACATGCATTATCTCATTGAATTCTCACAGCTACCTCATGAGATGGTTATTATAATCCCTACTTTACAAGTGAAGTAATTAAAGTTGAAGGGTCAAGATCATCAGGTTGATAAATGGCAGTGACTGAAATTTAAGCAGTCTCAGTTCAGGCCCTAGCTCTGTGTTAGCTTGTGAAGTCTCCTGAGGAAGAGACTGCTTCCCAGGCTCGACATTATTTGGTTAGGGCCTTGGTCAGGAAGGACTTTCTGCATGGAGTAATGACCAGGTTAAGACCTGAAGAGACTACAGTGGTGGAGTACATGGGCACTAGGCACAGATGGCTGGGGTGAGTGTCTGCTTTGATACTTACTACATCTTTCTCTACGTTTTCATTTCTTTGTGTAATGGGAAATTCTTCATATACCCATAGGTTTGCTGTGAGAATGGGATAAGGTCATCCTTGTAAAGTGCTTTACACAATGGTGGGCACATAATATGCACTCAAAAAAGCTTAGCTATACATACATATACTTGATTGGTACTAAAGACAAAAATGAAATTTTTAGTCCATTGCCAATTTCTCTATTAATTATTGAGTCCTTACTCACAAAGTATATTTTTACTGTTATTCTAGTCCTCAAGGGAGCTGAAGCAAGCATATATACTTCTTTCTCAAGAGAAAAGAAGTTCCGAATGGTAATCTGGAGGCTGGGGGTGAGAGAGATTTGCTTTCTGCTTTGAAAAGTCCAGCCTCTGATTGAATCTTACTTGCAGGAAAATGAAGCAGCCAGTCAGCAGGTATTTGTGTAGGATATGATAATAGAAACTACAATAAGATGGAACATAACTTGGATATGGTCCTAGCTCTCAAGAAGCTGAGGAAGAGGCATGCTAGCAAGGGATACCATGGGCAGAAATGTGCACAGTCATTACAGGAGCTCATCATTGAGGATGAGGTGTGGGATTCTGGGCAGAGAGCCGCTGACTCAGAGGAAGTACTTCAGGACAGCTTCCTGGAGATGATCAAATGGTTATTATACGAAAAGATGGGGGCGCCCTATTGAGAGTCAAAGATGCTGTTCTCTGCACCTAGGATATTTCTGGCAAAATGTCTGGGATAGGAATTACAATGAAAAGACAACAGCAACACAACACAGATCTTTCCTAACACAAATGAAGGCTGGTGGTTAGGGTACAGAATGAAATGATGGAATGAGATGAGAGTGGTTGGATGAAATATAAGCATAGGTTAAAGAGTCCTAGAGAATATGGTTTAAACATGGCTTGGAGCCAGAGGTAACTAGCAAACAACTAGAGATCTAAAGAAGATTTCATGATCAGGCTCTCTCTCTCTCTGTCTTTCTCTCTCTCTTGCACCCAATTCCAGGGTTTTATGTTTGGAATACCTCTCTCCCCACTTCTTCCTATTCCCTTCTCCCTCCCTGGACTAATTCATGCAGAGTCTTCAGGTCTCAGCTTTACATCTTCCTTTAGGAATTCATCCCTGACCATAGAGACTGGGTTAGGTATTTTCTTGTAGGTCCTAATGATGGCCTCTGCTTACCTCATCAAATCTGTTTTTGTTTTCTACAGCTGTGTAATAAATTACCACAAACATAACAGCTTTAAGAAACAAACTTTATCCTCTCACAGTTTCTGTGGAGCAGGAGCTCAGAATGCTTTAGCTATGTCCTCTGCTCAGGGTCTTAGAAGGCCAAAAGCAAGATGTTGGCCAGATGGGTCCTCATCTGGAGGCATGACGAGGGAAAGATTTGCTTCCAAGCTCCCTCAGGTTGCTGGCAGAATTCATTTCCTTGCAGCTGCAGGACTGATGTCCCTGTTTTCTTGACAGCTGTTGTCCGGGGCCCACTCTCAGTGCTGGTCCTTGCTGCATGGCCCTCTCTTTAATATGGCAATTTGCTTCTTCAAGGCTAGTGGGAGAATCTCTCTTCTCAACCTTCTATGACAGAGTGACGTTACATAATCACAGGAGTGACTATCCATTACCTTTGTCATATAATGTAACCTAAGCAAGGGAGCAAATATCCTATTATATCCATAAGGCTTGTCCATACATAACAGGAAGAGATTGTACAGGGTATGCATACCAGGGATAGGGGATCTTGAGGGCCCTCTCAGAATTCTGTCTACCACAATATCCTTTGTCACATTGCATTATAGTTGCCAGCTGACTGAGCTCTCAGAGAGACTATATCTTAGTGACCCTTACAGTTTCTGCTTTGCATAGTGCTTAGCAGAAACTCTCTTCTTAGTAAAAATTTGTGGAGTCACTTAGTAAGTGTTGACAGGTCAGTTTAGATAGTAGAGAGTATGGAGGCCTGAAGAGGACAGATTTCAATAATTTATACATTTAGTAGAAATAGGTGAAAAGATGCTGTTGAATGGCAATGAAGAACACAGAAACTCTGAACTAAGTCCAGAGTCCATAAAATCTGTTAATGAAGATAGCTCTGGTGATGGGGAAATTGAGTGCTCTAATTTTGGAGGTAGTGGTTATGTGATACTCACTTAGCAATTTTGGTTAATTATATTGCATATGCTGTCGAATGGGTAAGAATGAACAGTTCCCAGTAATTGTGCTAAAGTGTGGAAAGCCGTCATAATCATTGCTTTAAAAAACTGTATATTTAGGCCAGGCACGGTGGCCCATGCCTGTAAAGCCAGCACTTTGGGGGCCGAGGCTGTGGATCCCTTGAGGTCAGGAGTTCAAGACCAGCCTGGGCAACACGGCGAAACCCTGTGTCACTGAAAATACAAAAATTAGCCAGGTGTGGTGGCACACTCCTGTAATCCCAGCTACTCCAGAGGCTAAGGCAGGAGGATCGCTTGAAACCTGGGAGGCAGAGGTTGCAGTGGGCCAAGATCATGCCACTGCACTCCAGCCACGGCAGCAGAGTGAGACTCTGTCTCAAAAAAAAAAACAAACAAAAAAAAACAACTATATATTTATTTGAGCTTTTTCTCTAATCAAAGCACATGGCTAAATCTGTTGGAGGGTGTGTCAGGGCTCAACCAAAAAACTATAGAGAATTTAAACCAGGGAATTGGGTTATGCAAGTGAATGGGAACTCTGAGAAACCAAAGAGCGGGCAGTGAGGTTAACCAGAGATTAGCAACACCAGAAAGTCACTATCTTCTGGGGATACAGAAGGAGGAGGCTGTCATACAGGAGCTTAGGGACCCTAGTTACAGGCAGATCCTGGAACTAGAGTAGGTTGTCCTGAGCAAGAACTGGGATCATAGAGGAGAGTGGGCTGTCTCCAGAGATGCTGGCTGACTCAGAGAGAGAGGGGAGGAATGCCCTGGCTTCTCCTTCCCTCCTACTCTTCAGTCTTCAACTATTGCCTCCTAGTAATTGAACCCAGCTTAGGCAGTCAATGAGGGAGCAGAGAAAATGCAGGCAGCAGACAGCCGCCCTCTTCCCGGGCATCTCTGAGATTCAGAGCAGAAGATGAGAAAGAGACCCATTAGCAAACAAGCTCAGAACCAGCACAAGGACATAAAGATGCATGCCAGGCATCTGTCCTCAAGGGCCTTACATTGTAGAAGAGGAAAGGAGACATGCATGCAGTTAACCGTAACACAGGGGAAATCAACACTTTCTAGAACAGTAATTGATGACTTTTGCAATGGCAGTCTGAGTGGCATCATAATTAAAAACAAACAAAAAACAAAATTGTAGGCATTCAAAATGGAGTTTGTATACAGAATTAAATCAGGTATTAATTGAATTTGTATTTCACATTATAATCAGCAAAAACAAAAAGTAAGTTTTAGAAGAAATTTTGGAATATATGTTTATATGTATGGCTTAATGGAGGAGATTTAAAGATAGGCAACCCAGAAGCTATGAGATAGATACAACTGGTTATACACAATATTTTAAAATTATGACAAAATATATAAAACCATATATAAAGGTAGAATACACATACTAAATTGGGAAAGAATGTTTCTAACAAATGATACAAAAAGAATCAACACCTATAATGTGTCAACAAAGTAAGAGAAAGACAACCAAATAAAAAAATTAGCAAAAAGTATTGGCAATTCATACAGCAGAGTAAGAGACTATGGTTCAATTTTTGTAAAGCAAAGCATTTTTTAAAAAAAATCCCTCCTTTCTGGTTTATGAAAATGCAGAGAAATATGACAGATGGCATACCTGGCTGGCTTTTTCCATTATTTACTGGAAGGGAGGAGCAGAGGGGTATGGAAGGGAGGACCAGGTCATGGGAGAGACAAGCAAAAGCCAAAGGAGTCAATAAGACAAGTTTGTACAACATATACAGTGTAAACATGGTCCCATTTATGGGAAATTGTGTAACTATATGGCTATATGTGTATGTGCACATACTACTTCCACTGTCCCCACCCTAATTCCAGCACCATCGTCTCTCACTTAGATTCCTGCTAGAGTCTTCTCTCTGATTTCCCTCTTCCATTTTCTCCACCTTTTTATTATTATTTTATTTTATTTTATTTATTTATTTATTTTTTTAGACGGAGTCTTGCTCTGTTGCAGTGGCTTGATCTTGGCTCACTGAAACCTCTGCCTCCTGGGTTCAAGTGATTCTTGTGCCTCAGCCTCCCAAGTAGCTGGGATTACAGGCATGCGCCACCATGCCCAGCTAATTTTTGTAGAGATAGGGTTTCACCATGTTGGCCCGGCTGGTCTTGAACTTCTGAGCTCAAGTGATCTGCCCGCCTCGGCTTCCCAAAGTGCTAGAAATATAGGCATGAGTCACTGTGCCTGGCCCACCTTTGCCTTCTTATCACCCATCCCCCACGCAGAGCAGCCAGAGGGGTTCTTTTAAAAGTTAAATCATATCATGACCCTCCTCTGATCAATACTCTTCTGCAGCTTTCCATCTCAGTAAGATCTGGCTCCTCATGTTGTACTGTTCTTCCCTTCCCTCAGCACACTCCAGCCCTTTGTGTCTCCCTGCCATTTCCCAAACATCCTGAACACGATCTCACCTCACAACTTCAGTTCTTGCCATTCCCTATGTCCAGATAGCTTCATCTTCCCACCCTCCCTTCCACGCCACTGCTCAAATGTTGCCTCATCAGAGAGGACTTCCCTGATGATCTCATTTAAAATAATATTTTTTTTTACTCTTTAATGCTTATAGACTCTATTTTTCTTCATAGAACCTATTACCACCTGACATATGACTAGACTCGAGGACTAGCGCCTTCAGGACATGGACTGTGTGTCAATGGCACACAGTAAACACTCAAAAATTATTTACTGAATGAAGGAAAGAATGAATAAATGGAGATGAGTGGGTAAGGATAGTCACCCCAATATTAACAGTGATAGGTTTCAGGTGCTTTTTGTTTTTTCTTACAATTTTTCTATCACTCAAAGATTAATAAGTAACAGAATTTTTAAACATTCTTTTCCTCATGAGAAATCAGAAGATTTGGCTTGTGTTTATAGGAGTCCGTGATAAGTTCATAGGAAGAAGGACTCTAAGGAAAAATGAACTTACTGCCCTTCCTTTTCATCTCAGAAATGCAGGATTATTCATAATCTCTGTAGCGTTCATTTTTCCAGAGACTTCAAGATATTACTTAGCTATTTCTCTGCGTATTTTCTAGATATGGGCAGAAAATTGAATTTGCAGGAACCCAGCTCCTACATCAAATATATGTGCCCTGCATCTGACAGTCTTCTGCAATGGAGATAAATGTGTTTGTTGTTCATGTTTAAAAAACAAACAAACAAAAAACACTAATACTTGCTGAGATAGGAAAAAAGTGGACTGATGTTTCAATTCATTTTGAAGTGCATAAAACAAATAAGATGGATTAATGGATGAAGGGAGGGATTGGTAGATGTGGAATAAAACAAGACAGTTAAGATGTTAATGGTAGAATCTAAGTGCTGATGGTATGGGTCTTCACTGTAAAATTTTTTCAACTTATAAGTATTCAAAAAATTTCATAATAAAATTTTGTGCATTAAGTACAACAGAACTTAAATTGTATAAGAGGGAACTTCAAAAATTTTGTGGAAAAATGGAATTAAAAGGTAAAGGTAAAAAATTTAAACTTTATATCTCAACATAAGCTCCATCAAATTTAAGACACTTGCGTAAGTGATAATATCAGTCATTTAGTTTATCCCTAAAGAACTGAGGGTCCTGGGAATTTAACCATGTCAATGCAGTCTTTTTTATATTATAAACTGAAGGAAAATAAGTGCCTTTAAAAAAAAATTTTTTTTGAGATTAGGAAACAAAAAGTAGTGAGAAGGAGCCAAACAAGGACTGTAAAGTGGATGCCTAATGATTTCCCACTGAAACTCTCACACAATTGCCCTTAAGAGGAATGAGCAGGAGCATTGTCATGGTGGAGGAGGACTCTCTGGGGAAGCTTTCCCAGCTATTTTTCTATTAAATCTTTGGCTGACTTTCTCAAAACACTCTCATAACCAGCAGATGTTATCGTTCTTTGGCCCTCCAGCAAGTTAACAAGTAAAATGCCTGGAGCATCCCCAAAACTATTGCCATGACCTTTGCTTTTGACTGCTCTGCTTTTGCTTTGCCTGGACCACTTCCATATCTTGTAGCCATTGCTTTGATTGTTCTTTGTCTTCAGGATCATATTGGTAAAGCCATGTTTCATCTCCTGTTACAGTTCTTTGAAGAAATGCTTTGGGGACTTGATCTCACTTGTTTAAAATTTCCATTGCAGGCTGTGCTCTTGTCAGTAACTGATCTGAGCACAGTGTCTTTGGCACCCACAGAGTAAGAAGTGTACTCAATTTTAGTTTTTCAGTGAGAATTGTGTGAGCTGAACCAATTGAGGTGTCTATAGTGTTGGCTATTATTTAGGCTGTTAATCATCAATTCTCTTCAATTAGGGCATAAACAAGATTAAATTTTTCCTCCCAAAGTGGTGCAGATGGTCTGCCACTGCAGGCTTCACCTTCAACATCGTCTTGTCCCTTCTTACAATGAGTTATCCATTTGTATACTGCTGACTTCTTTGAGGCACTGTCCCCATAAACTTTTGGCAAAACATCAGTCATTTCACTGTTCTCCCATCCAAGCCTCACCATAAATTTGATATTTGTTCTTGCCTCAATTTTAGCAGAATTCATGTTGCTCTGATAAAGACTCTTTTAAAGCTGGTGTCTTATCCTTCTTAAGTGCCTCAAACTAGATCCTAGATGTGCTATACAAGTTAGTACAAATTTACTTCTGTGCAAAAAATTTTTAAATCCATTTGTAGTTTTTTTATATTATGCGCTTTGCATAAACTTTTTAAAGACTCTTCATAATATTCAAAGACCCCTCATAATATTCAAAGCTACCTATTTCTTTTTGATGAGTGGGAAAAAAATAGATATTCTGATAAAAGCACTAATAGCATTTTAGACATAGTAAATATTTTAGTCCATTTATTGTCTTACTTAGGATTTGTGGTTGTATAAACCACATTTATTTGATTGGGAAAAAAATCCATTTTGATCATTTGGTAGTAGGGTTTCATCAAATATCTTCTGTGCTTTAAGAGTTTATGTAAGAAACTATGAGAGTCTGTTTTTCCCCCCAATTACGACTTTCAAAAGCTTACTGAAAAACACCCTTCTAAACTTGACAGCCATTGAGAGCTGTTGTGCTGAACTACAATTAGCACTGTTAATAATAGCTTTTCCAGGAAAAGAATTTAATGACTATGCAGAATCAAAAACTCTAAATAAAGTATCATTGTGTATATCACTTCAATGTTGTCTTTGTTTTCCATGTAATAAACAGGCAGAAAAATTGGTCTCACTGCTAAATACTATAACCTTTGAAAACACGACTCTAAAAATATATTCATTCATTCATTCCAATGTGCCACACTGTTCGTTACACAGAGGCCATAGAGAGCTAGGAACAGAATTTCCACTCTTTTTTTTTTTCTCTTTCTTCTGCTTCTTCTCCATCTCCTTCTTGTTCTTCCACGTCTTCTCTCTTTCTCTTTTTCTCACTTTTTTTCTCCTAATCTCCTCCTCCTTCTCCCTCCTACCTCTTTCTCTCTCCTTTCCTCCTGCCTCAGGCTGCCACAGAGAGATGCCAGGCCATTTCTACATGCTCATTTCTGCCACTAGCGAGATCATACTGAGGCAAAATATAGAGGGATAGAGATGGTTTCTATCCCTATGTTCTATGTTCCAAACACAGAAACAAGCACCTTGTAAGTTAAAGCTTATTGACTCCTCAAGCCAATCCTAAGAAAT
Source organism: Gorilla gorilla gorilla (assembly GCF_029281585.2). Taxonomy (NCBI): domain Eukaryota; kingdom Metazoa; phylum Chordata; class Mammalia; order Primates; family Hominidae; genus Gorilla; species Gorilla gorilla. Next base: position 139,864,106 of record NC_073227.2, read on the forward strand.
AGGTGCATTTTACAGAAAAGAAAACTAAGATCCCAAGAAACCATCCAGGGTGACTCAGTCAGTAAAAGGCAAAGCCAGAATCATATACAAGAGAGTAGAATGTGGCAGAAAAAGCCCTGGGCCAAGAATCCCAGGTTTGAGCTTTTGAACCACTAGTCATCAGCCATGTGGCTCTGGGCAGTCATCCACACCTCTGTAAGCCTCACTACCCACTTGATAAAATTAGAAATCTAGATTCATCACTTGTGAGATGTTTTTCTAGCTTTGACATCTTGTTATTCAGTGATGCCCAGTTTCTTTATCCACAAATCCTCTTAATCCTGCTATTCATAGACTCTCACTCCCTTTTTAGATTCATACATTGTTTTGTTTTGTTTTGTTTTGTTTTTAGAGACAGGGTCTTGCTGTGTTGCCCAGGCTGGAATGCAGCGCTGTGATCATAGCTCACTGAAGCCTCGAACTCACAGGCTCAAGCAATTCTCTTGTCTCAGCCTCCTGAGTAGCTGTAACTACATGTGCATACCATTATTCCCAGCTAATTAAAAAAAAAAAAGTTTTTTAGAGACAGAGTCTCTCTGTGTTGTCATACATTTTTTATGCAATAAATACTGAACAATTCCACATATATGTTGAAATTAGACAAGCTATCTATATAGTGTATATAGTCATTGAATAAATGGCATAATTAATTCGTAAGTGCTGCCTCAGCTGCAGAAAGAAAGCCATTGTGTTTGAGGATCAGGTGGTATCACACAGGACTTCCTGAGTTTCAAACAGGGAAGGCCATTTGTTAAGGATAGATAAGAGTATGTCTTGGAATGTTAATGTCCTGTTGAATACAGTTTGGGAAATGCAGTCCCAGTATTCTGAAATTTGATTTTAAATTATTTAGGCATATACTGAAACACACATATAAGATTTACATAGATGCATAATAGAATCATGTACATTATTTTCCTATAAGTTTGTTGTTGTTGTTGTTGATTTTCCCCTTATGCCATTAATTGTGCATCTCCTTCCATACCCTCCCACTTGTGCTACCAGGGAAATTCATATTAAAAACTTAGGACACACCAATTATCCATACTCATATAATAGTAGAAAACATATGCGTGTATTTAGATGTGCATATACATATAGAGAGAGTTTTCTTGTCATGGATTTAAAATGGAATCATAGTATATGCACTCCTTATCAGCTTGCTGTTCTCACTTGATAATGTCTCATGCAATTCCCTCTAAGGAATTTGGCTTAGTTCTAACTAAATTTCTTCTAAGTGTTTTAATAATGTTCCATAGCGTACATTGCTATTTTATTCAATCATTCCTTTTGCTGGAAAATTATCTTCTTTTCACTTTTTTGGTCATTGCTAACAATGCTGTAGTAAACACCCTACTATGCACATCCTTATGCTCTTGTGCCCTTTTTTCTTATGGGTCATATTCTCAGGGTGGAATGGAAGGCCAAAATTATATGTGTTTTAAATTTGAATAAACATTAGTGAAAGTATTGTAATAATGAATATTTCCTTCAGCAATGTAGAAGAGTGGTTGCTTCCACTTATTCTCACCAGTAATGGGTATATTGTTTCATTTTTACCAGGCTGAGTGTTACAAAGTACTATCTCCTTCCTAATTCAATTTAAATCTTCTTAACTGCCGGTGAGCAATTTTCTTAGATGTTTATTATCCATATGATTTGCTCTTCTATAATTGCCTATTCCTATTTTTATTCATTTTTGTTTTTAAATTTTTATTGGTCATTTTGTTGTCAATTTGTAAGAGCTCGTTATATATTATAGGTAATGAACATTTGTAATCTGAGGGGCTAGCTTTATAAAAAAATTAATTGTCTTTATCTTTTGTCATAAAAATTTTGCAATTTTTATGTAGTTTAGTATACCTCTTCTTTCTTTTGTAAATTCTAAGTTTCTCATTTTGTTCAGATTTTTTCTACGTGTTATGTGCAGAGTCTTCTAATTTTCTTCTAGGATTTTTTTTAATATCTAAGTTTTTAAAAAAATTATTTGAAGTTTATTTTTATTTTTTTCTGGTAAAATGTTTTTTTAAAAATTTTTATTATTATTATACTTTAAGTTTTAGGATACATGTGACAACGTGAAGTTTATTTTTAAATCAAGTGTGGGATAGGTATCTAACTTTATTTTCTTCCAAATGAATGGTCATATTAGACAGTATGGTTTATTAAATAACCCAGCCTTTTAACACTAAATTAAAATACTAACTTTAAAGTGGAATGCATTAAATTTTCTAATGCACCCAGACATATTTATAGATTATCCATATTGTGCAATCATCTATTTGTCTGTTTCTTGATCAATATCATACCGATTTGATTACAAAGTTTAGCTAAAGATTCTGATACCTGGAAAGTCAAGTCCCCTCTCACTTTTCTTTTAGAAATATTTCTTGGCCCTTCTGAAGCATCTATTTTTTCTTCCAAGAAAACATTAAGAATATTTTAAATTAAAAGAAAAATAGTGAAAAATTCTATTTGGAATTGTAATAAATTTCTAGTACTTTGGTAATAATTAATATTTATATAATATCAAATATTTTCATTTAAGAATACGACATACCTTTTTATTTGTTTTTGGCATTTGTCCTTAAAAATTTTCCTCCAAATTTCGTAGATATGACAATATTGTTATGTTTATAAGATATGTGCTATTTTTTACACTTTCACTTCTAAATGCTTATTATGGATAGAAAAATGTAATTGATTGTTTTATATTTATGAAGTATCCAGCTACCTTTTAAAAATTTCTTAATAATTCTAGTAGTGTTTCTTTTGTATTTTGTCTTTTTGAGACTCCTTTGGTAGATAAACAATTCAAACTTCAAAAAATATTATTTTTTCCTACTGTTCAAATAATAATTTTATTGTTAGCAGTATTTTCATATTGCTACATACTCCATATCACTATTGTATAGCAATGTGATAAAAATCCCTCTCTGATTTCTGATTTTAATTGAAATTATTTTAGTGTTTGGCAATTTAGAATAATATTTGATGTGTTTTCTTTAATAGGTAACATTTTAAAGTAGCTTTCTTCTATTCTTATTTTTATTAGTACTTTACTTAGGAACGGCTGCTGAATTTTGAATTTTTCATTTTCTATTGATATAACCAAAATATTTTTCTATTTAATTGTTATTTAATGGGTTATGTTGCTAGATTTCCTGACATTAAACAGTTCATTTCTAGAATAGAATTATACTTGTGACTGGGCATGATGACTCATGCTTATAATCCCAGCACTTTGAGAGGCTGAGGCAGGATGATCACTTAAGCCCAGAAGTTCGAGACCAGCCTGGACAACATAGGGAGACCCTTCTCTACAAGAATAAAAATAAAAAGAATTAGCTGCATGTGGTGGCTCATGCATGTGGTCCCAGCTACTTGAGAGGCTAAGGTGGGAGGACTGCTGGATCCTGGGAGGTCAAGGTTGTGAGAAGCCATGATAATGCCACCGCACTCCAGCCTGGATGACAGTGAGATCTTGTCTCAGAAAAAAATAAATAAATTATACTGGATCACAGAGGGTGGACTTTATCTGCTAATATTGTTAATATTTGGAATATATGTTTATAGATGAGTTTTGGTACAGTTTTAATTATATTTTGATATTTAAGAGTGCTAATTTCATAATATTAATTGGGTGGCATTTAATCTTTTGTTGATGTCTGGAATGGTTTAAATAACATTGGAATTATTTGTTAATAAGATTAGATAAAATTCAGCTGTGAAACCATCTGGTACTGGTGATTTATTCAGTTATGAATAAATACTTTTCTAATTTAAACAATTTTCTAATCTCTTCTTTGGTAATTAGTGTATTGATGTTTTCTTTTTCTTGAATTAATTTTGATTATTTATATATCGCTGGAAAAATGTCCCTTTACTATAGATTTTCAAATTTGATGCAATCAAATTGCATGTTGTTACTGTCTTATAATTCTTTTATTCTTTTCTATATTTATCATTGTCTCCTTTTTAATATCTTCTTTCCAGTCTCCGACATTTTGCTTTCTCTTTTCTTCTTTTAGTGAGACTTACGAAGGGTTTATTTAGTCTATTGATCTTTTCAAATAACTAGCTTTTAAATGTATCTATTCTTTCTTTTTACATTTCTGTTTTCTGTTTCATTACTTTCAACTTTTATATTTACAAATTCTCTTTTCCTTGTTTCAGTGTTTGTTATTTATTTTACATTTTAAGTTGAATGTTTAGTGTCTTTAATGTTTATCTTTTTAGAAAATAATGACTTAAGGCTATAAATTTTCCTTTGTGTACAGCTTTCACTGGGTTTTACAATGTGGTCTTTTTATTGCTTTATGTGATTGTTTTCCACTTTAATTTTGATATCTACTTTGATTCAATAATTAGCAAAAAGTATGTTTACAAATTTGTAAGTAGTTACAATATTTTGATCACCTTTTTATTATTTATATATTAAATTATTGCATTACAACGAAAATAAAATGACTTGTGAAATCTCTTCTTTAAAAAAATTTTAAGAGCTTTTTTGTGGTCAAGTATATGTTGAATTTTAGTAAATATTTGATAGATTTGAATATCTACATATAGATATAGATATTCAATTCTCCATTTAAGAGTTATAAGTGATAAAGTTCTCTTGCTATATATATTTAAAAATACAAATTTATAAATATTTATATATTAATATATTATATAACATATATAAATATATATTAATATATCTATTTTGGAGACAGAATCTAGCTCTGTTGCTCAGGCTGTAGTGCAGGGGCTCTGTTTATTTTTAAATTGAGTTTGTTGGTTGTTCTTTTCAATTTCTCTGTGCCTTAAATTTTTTTTTCTATTAAAGCTCTGTGCTGGATTTGAGAAGAGGTATATTTGTCTGCCACGTCAATGTTAAGCACCCCTCTTCTGCTCATAGTCAGACACGTTTCTCTGCTCCTATTTATAAACAAGATACCATTTTTTTTCCACCAAGGCATTCCACTTCTAATTGTCATCCCACTCACTCCACTAAAATAAACTATTTAGCATACTTTCACTTGCTTATCTTCTCTGCTTTATCCCATCAGATGAGAAATTTGGAATGTTTTTATTCCTCAATCTCCTGTCTACCCCAAACCCACCACAAGCTCCTATGTTTTGTCGACACAGTGAAACACTTTTAATTCTAGACTCATTAGGCTTTCATTTCAGTGTATCTTTTTATTTCAAGAATCCTCATTTAGCACTTAAACCCCACATTGTCAGATTCTCATTATATATTTAGATTTAAATTTATATTTATTTTTATATATAAATATAGATAGATATAGTTAGATAGGTGGATTGTGTGTGTGTGTGTGCGCGCGCATGTGTGTGTGTGTGTACTGTATTAAAATGCTCTTCGATTTCTTTGTTCAACTGATCTCCCCAGGAGCTCTATACCACTGGGTACCTGTATCCTTTGTTCTTCTTATTTCAGGTTGTTATTGTAATGGGTTATTTTTCTTTGTGGACTCATGGGGACCTGGATACAGATTTTGGAGTACCAGTGGTCCCCTAAGTGAGGGAAAGCAAAGCATCCCCTGCCTAACTCCCTGAGGAATTGCATAACAGGGAGGCAGACAGACTCTGTCTAAGCAATGAAAAGAACATTCCTATTCCTCTTTCTACTCACACTTTTCTATCGTCAAAAATAGGGAAGTCTCAGCCCACCAGACATCCCTCCTCGGGCTTTGTGGAAGTAAGACTAAGAACCCTCACATAAGATCAAGTTGAAGTTAGCTGGCTGGAGTGCACAGAACTCTGAGGCTTTTCCCAGCATTCATCAAGCACAAACTTTATTTGGAGGGTATCTATGTCTGGTTTTCAGACAAATGCCTAACACATGTTGGGACAGAGCCCCACATTTTCTCCTCTATCAAGACTTTTTGGAACTCAATACTTTACACTCAACAGCTCACCAACACAAATTGCTGCTTGTCTCAACATAGACAAATAAATTCAAGCTAGGAATGGATAGGAAATAAAATACTGAAATTCTATCACTATATCTTTCCATAATCCTCTTAGAACAGAATTACAGATTTTTAATTAATTATATGACTGATTAGAACACCTTTAAAATGAAGGAGTAAGCAGAGGTGAAAAAGGGCAGGATCTGGTCACGTGGAATAGAATGTGGTGGAAGCTATTTTTATGGACTGCCCAAAATCCTTCAAGTAAACACTACCTTTCCTATGTCTCAGCTCATGTGATGCCAGCCTTGATAAATTACATTATTAGTTAGAAACATTTCTGTTGCAAGTAACAGAAAAATAAATATATATGGCTTATATAAAAATGGAATTTATTTGCTCATCTAACTATCTGGAGCCAAGCTGACTCTGGGAAGAATAGGAACATTGGACTTTGGACAATTACTATTCAATTATGTTATTGGTGACTAGTTTCTGCCTAACTTCTATTTTTTCTGTGGCAAAACTATTCCATCTCAAGAGTCTAAGATATCTACCCAAAACGTCAGGGATATTGGGTTTCTTGGTCATGTCCAATGGCAAAGAAGCCTTTTCCATTAGCTCACCAAGAAGAGCATGTGAACTTCTTTCCCAGAAGCTCCCAGCAAACATCAACCACATTTCATTGGCCCTATGTGGATCAAATACTGTAATGGACAAAAAACTGTCCTATTCTTCGGCTTGTACAAAAGTGATCAAGGTAACATAAAGACACAGATAGTGTCCACCAAAACTATGTTTGTCAGGGTCACCAAAGATTTCTCCTTTGACAAATCTAGGGATTAATTCATGTTCCTCATTTTACTTGATTCATTAGTAGCATTTGAAACAGTTGATCATCCACACCTTCTTGAAAGACTTTGCTCCCTTTGCTTCCATGACTGTACGCTCCTGGTTTTTCTCCTACCTCACTGGCTGCTTGAGTTTAGTCTCCTTTGCCGGTTCTTCTTCAAGGTCCAGTATCTTATAGATGGAGTGGGCTTGAAACAGTTTTTAGACCTCTTCTTTTTTCTATCTATACTCACTGCCTTCAAAGTCTTAATTTCATGGCTCTAAATATGAACCATACAAATATGTACAATAAACATCATCATCATCTAGAAGATACCAAATCAGCGTCATCTTTCTTATCACTAAATGCAAGAGAAATGTTATTTGATTTACTGCTAGCAGAACCCTATCATGTAGATTCTGTTATTATCCCCTTTCTAAAGGTGAGAAAATGAGACTTAAGACAATGTAAATAACTTGGGCAAGATCACACAGTGAGAAAGTGATAGAGCCAAGCCTGGATCTCAACAGATACATTCCAGAACTGTTCTTAACCAGCACATGTTACCGTCTCTATGGTGTCAATAATTTCTTGATATGTATCACTTCTGAAAGGCATTTATTTGCTCATAGGTGGTAATCTGAAGTTATTAGGATGTCTTGCTCTCAGGAGCCTATTTCCCTGATGTCAACGATTTCCTAAAATTTAAAAATTTCTACTGTTTTAAATGACTTCAGAATTTTCAGTAGTGAATTTTCCTGCTCCTGGGAAAATTTTAGATGCCAAATTACCATTGATTCTATTTTACTGAAAAAAAAAATTGCTCAACACACTAAAAAGAAGAAGCCTGAACAGTCTTTGAAACATATTTCCCTGGCTTTATTTTGTTCTCAACCATCTTATTGAAATGATAACTTTGGAGAGTAAAGCATAAAAATGATAAAATAAATAAGGTGATAAAAAACAATGAAATAAAATAAAATTGCTTTCTTGTCCTCCTTTTTAAATCTGTATTCCATCTTCCCCATTCCATTAAAATAACCTCTCAATTACCAAATTCAATAGACATTTTCCAGTCTTTGTTTTCCTCAGTTTTCACCTGGTGTTTAACAATGCTGATCATTCTATCCTTGAAACTATTTTCTCCTTTGACTTCCATGACATTATACTCTTCTGAATTTCCTACTTCCATGACATTTTCTTTAGAATACTACTTACGCAAAGTATGTTTTAAGCTTGGTTTTCTTCACAGTTTTAAGTCCTCTTATCTCCCTGGATAATGTCATCCATTTAAATTGTCATTAAAAAACAAATCACCCCTGGGAGGCCGAGGTGGGCCGATCATGAGGTTGGGAGTTCTAGAGCAGCCTGACCAACATGGTGAAACCCCTTCTCTACTAAAAATACAAAAATTAGCTGGGCGTGGTGGCACATGCCTGTAATCCCAGCTACTCAGGAGGCTGAGGCAGGAGGATTGCTTGAACTTGTGAGGCAGAGGTTGCAGTGAGCAGAGATGGCGCCTCTGCACTTTAGCCTGGAAGACAGAGCAAGACTGTCTCAAAAAAACAAAACAAAACAAAACCAAAAAAAAAAAAAAAAGAAAGAAAGAAAGGAAAAGAAAAACAAAAAACAAACCAAATCAACCTAAATACCTATCTTTAGGAAGAGGTCTTCAGTCCAGCTAAATATGTATCTTTGGCTTGAGGTCTTCAGTCCAGACTGAAGGCAAGTCTATAAGTCCTTCAGTCAACATATGTAGAGCTAAGTAATCTGGCTCCCCGCGCCCTATGTGCATTAGTGATATACCACAATCTCTACCCAAATACATAAAACTACTTCCTCTGTTTTCTCACTTTCAACAGCCAGTTGGTCAGCAGTTGTTATATTGCAAGTCTGCCTTTACAGCATCATCGCTCTGGCCTTGTAGTTCAAGCACTGTTCATGTTTAGCCTCAACTGTTATAATAGTTTACTATTGGATTTTTTCTGATTTCAGACTTGCCCCTGCAATCTTTTGTCCGTATTGTTACCAGAGTGACCGTTCCAAATTGCAAATCTGACCATATCATTCCCCAGATGAGTTCCTTCAGTGACTCCCTGATGGTCAGAGGGTGACGTTCAAACTCAACAAAGTCATTTGTAATATGGTTCCAGCCGGCTTCTCCAGCTCAAGTTTTTCCTCTTCTCTTTCTCCTTTTCATTCTCTTTCCCTCTCTCCTTTATTTTCTTTTCTTCTCACACCCTTTTCTTCCTCTTTTTTCACTGTTAAACTGTTCATAGTTCTTTGAAGACCATAGGATTGTTTCATAGGCCTAGAATATCTGAAACATCTTTTCCTATGTTGTTTATCCATTGAACTCCTGTTTATCCTACCAAGGTTGGCTCATATACTATGCTTAGTATATATAATTTCTCCAAACTGAGTTAATTACCTACTTTCTGGTACTACTTTTGGAACTTGCTCACACTTTATTAAACATAAAGCTATCTAGTTACAACTTATTTGAACTCTTTGGCTCTCAGTAGATGGCAACTTCCTTGAGGGTAGTAATTCTGTTCTTATCTTTTTATTCCTTATTACAGTGCTCAGCACATTATATAAAGTCAAGCTTTATATAATTTGCTAAGCTGGGCTTAACAGAAAGTGTAAGTTAGAAAAATTCCCTTGAAATATTAATAGCACTTCTAGAAGTGATATTATACATTTTAATATCCCCTTACTATGTACTGAGCAGTCACTTATTTAAGTGCAGCCTTCTATTAAGTCTAAGTAATTTTCACCTAAGTTAACTATATAAGAAGTCACATTTTTTATTCCATGGCATTAAGACAGCATTTAGTATGACTAACAAAGTACATATATTATTTTGTGCTAAAATTCTTAAATTTTTATATGGAAAAGTCACTTCTGTTTTCTCATGGAAATGACAGCAAAGGCAGTGCCATCTGAGGTAACATTAATAGCTGAATCCAAATAAATTTGATTGCATTATTTTGAAGAAATATGTTTCATATTCTTGAGACATCTACTTTTGTAGTTTCAAATTTATAGCATATATAGAGATTATTTAATAATGATGAGAATTAATCCTGATTGTTATTGGAAATAACTCAGTTAAGTTTAGCTTTTTAAAACAGATTTAACAACTGCAGAAAAATAAAACTTGCAGTTTTGTTTTTGTAGTTAGGGCATACCAAAAATTAATTGCTGTAGACCTTGTCTCACAATAGTTCTGTTTTTAATTTCTGTCACCTCCCTCAAACCTTTAAACTTGACAGAAATAGAATGTGGTGAAGATTTTGCTTCCCATGAATAAATAAGATTTTTATTATATGCTAATTGTTATCCCTTTTAGTGCTTGGTCTAGATGGGAAAGACTTACAAAATTTACTCCTGTGTAACTACTTCTGCCCTTTCTTTAAGTCATAAGCTGTTGGTATATATTTTTTATTGTGGTGAAATTCATGTAATATAAAAATAACCTTTCTAAAGTGAACAATTCAGTGACACTTAGTACATTTACAATGTTATACAACCATCAACTCTATCTAGTTCCAAAACATTTTTATTGTGCTAAAAGGTGACCCTCTACATACTAAGCAATTACTCTCCATCACTCAGCCCCTTATTCCCTGGTAATTCTGTTTTCTATAGATTCACCTATTCTGGAAGTCTCATATAAATGGAATCCTACAATGTATAGCCTTTTGTGTCTGGCTCTTTTAACTTAGAATAAAGGCTTTCAAAGTCTATCCACTTTGTAGTGTGTATCAATACTTCATTCCTTTTAATGACTGAATAATATTTTATTATATGTGTATATATCACAATTTGTTTATCCATTCATCTGTTGAACATTTGAATTGTGTCCACTTTTTTGCTTTTGTGGATAGTGCTGCTATGAACATTCATATAAAAGTACATTTTAAGTACCATTTTCAATGAGCTGGCATATTTTTGACAAGTATATAAGAGTAAGTTTCCTGACTTTTTGAAAGCTATTTGAAAATGTGACTGAATATTATAGACAATTTTCCTGTCTTGGGATGTATCTAAAGAAACCAAATTTTAAAGCTTTGAGCACTTTTTTTCTCTTGAAACTGACACTTCTGTTTCTTACAAAAAGTGTCAGGACTGATAGTCATGGGGGAATTCAGTTCAACTGTTCATATTTGTTGAATCAATCTCTGTGAAAATTAATTTCTATTATATATCAGGTACTGAATTCAGTCGGTAGTATAGAAACAAATTTCACTTTCAAAAAAGCATATAGATATTCAGAGAGATAGTCAAACAATATGTGACAAAAACACATTGGTATGTGACCATGCCTGAGAGTCTGCCCAGGATGCTACAGAGCAACAAGAGGGAGCACCTCATCCAACCCAGGCAGCTCAGCCAGACTTCCAAGAGGAGGGATCTGAACTCTTTTCAAATATTATGAAGGTAAAGTACAAATTTCCACAATAAATTCTTCTTCTGTCTTACTCCCCAGAAGTAGATAATGTATGCTTCTGGGATATTTTTGTGTACAAAAAAAGGCATACATTTGGGTTGAAAAGACACACAGACAAATATATCAGTAGGCATATAAATTTTAAGATGGAATCAAACTATTCATATTGTTTTGTAAGTGCCTTTTGCACTTAACTATTGTAATTTTATTCCTCCGATACCGATGAGCTGAGCCTGAAAATGTATAACTTAGTCTGGTGAACAAAATTGTGAGGATATTTTATACAAGCAACAGCAGGGGTAAAGGTGTGGAGATGAGGAAGAGCACTGTATATCCTACACCTCTAAATAATTCAGTCCTTTTGGAGAGGGAAGCAGAAACTAGCATCTAAACTTGACAGAGCTGAAAGTGGAAAAGACTGATGATTTTAGATAATCTTTAACTAGATTTGAATGATTTTATGATGATTAAACTCTACTTTTTAAGTCTTTGCATTTTCCTTTTTTTCTTCTTATGTCTCCCTTTCAGGTTCTTAGTGAAGCCTCATCTAAAACAGATTTTAATTTCCCCCAGAAACAACTATTTCACCTTGTTAGTTTACTTATCCAGGCATGGCCCTGAATTGTGTGCAATTTCCCAAAACTTCAGTCTAGTTCAACATTGCGTGTGTAATGATGATAGTCTAAGCACTGTGACAAAGTCCGGGTGATAAATGGATACATGGAAAAAAATCCATGTCTTAATGATATAAGATAATGGAGGATCTGTAGATATGGATAGGGAGATATTGTATAGATAATTTAGAACTATACATCATGACCCTCAGCCCTCAAACTGTTGAGGCCAGGGAAGCCTTCTTGGAATAAATGAATACAAATTATTTAAGACAAGAAGTGTGGGCAAACATTTTAGGCAAAGAAGCAAAATAAAGATAGCTAGGTTTAGAAAAATACAAGCAGTTTCATCTTTTGGAGCATAATATGGCACATTGTGTTGGAAGAGGCAGAGGTGAAAGTGAAGAAGTGGTGATCATCATGTGCAGTGTTAAAGAGCTTGAACTTGATAAGAAGCCACTGAAAAATATTTAAAGGAGATAGAAATGGTTGGAGAGTGTGGATTTGAAACAAGCAAGATTACAGTTGGGAAGACAAGTTAACAGGGCATTACAATACTCTGGCTGAAAGATTATGGGATCTGAACAATAGCTGTGGATGGGAAAGGGCTGGTGAGAAGAGAGCTGAATTAATAAATGTCTTAGAATTAAAATCAGAACTTAATGCTAAGAAGAAGAAATGCTAAGAGGATAGAAGAAACAATGGATGTAACCTAGATTTGTACTTTTGGTGATGGGGAAAATGCCTGTGTTGAGCATTCAACTATGTTTCCAATGAATATGTGGTTCAGACACTTGAGGGCAGGTTAAAACTGGAGAAATAGCCTGGGCAACATGGCAAGACCCCATCTCTACAGAACTGCTTGAACACAGGAGGTCGTGGCTGCAGTGAGCTGTGATTGCATCACTGCACTCCAGCCTGGATAGTTGAAGCTGTCATGCAGAGAGAATCTATGGGATAAAAAGGGTTGAGAACAGAAGTATGGAGCAGAAGAGTAGTTAGCTTACAAAAGGGAATGTCAAATAATGACCAGAATATTAAAAATAGAATCAGGAGTGAGTGTCATGGAGTGCAGTAGGAGGATAGTAAAGCACCACAGAGAAGACCACTTAAAGACTGAAGCCCAAGACTTATCCTTTGGATATTCCCCAGTTGCTGTGAATTCTTAAGTGAATTATAAATAGTATAAGGCCACAAAAACTGGTAATGAAATGATAAAGATAATAATAAGAATAACTAATGTGACGGTTAATTTCATGTGTCAACTTGACTGGCCCATGGAGTGCCCAGATATTTGGTTAAACATTCTGGCTTTGTCTGTGAGGGTGTTTCTAAATGAGATTAACGTTTGATTCAGTAAACCGAGTAAAGAAGATTAACCTCCTGAATGTGGTTGGGCCTCACTCAATATATTGTAGGCCTGAATAGAAAAAAGTAGCAGAGTAAGAGAGAATTTGCTCTTTCCCTGTCTTCAAGCTGGGACATTGGTTTTCTCCTGCCTTTGAACTCTGACATGAACTGGAACTTACCTCATCAACCACCACTTCCCCTGGTTCCCAGGCCTTTGGACTTGGATTGAAACTATACCATTGGCTTTTGTGGATCTCCATCTTGCCCACTGCATATCTTGGAATTTTGCAGCTTCAGTCAATTTCCTACAATAAATCTCTTTATGTCATTCAGATATACATGTATGTCTTAGCACTTCTGTTTCTCTGAAGAACCTAGATTAATACAGATTTGGGTACAGAGAATGAGGTGCTACTGTAACAAATACCTGAAAGTGTGGGAGCGGATTTGGAACTGGGTAATCAGTAGAGGCTGGGATAATTTTGAGGTACATTCTAGTAAAAGCCAAGATTGCTGCGAAGGGACTGTTAAAGGTAATTCTGTTGTGGTCTCAGAAAGAAAAGAGGGGAGCTATACAGAAAGCTCTCATTTTCTTAGAGAATACATAATCATCATGAATAGAATGTTGATAAAATATAGATGATAAAGGCCATTTTGGTGAGGTATCAGAGGAAAATGAGGAATATGTTATTGGACAGCGGAGGAAGAAAGATCCTTGTTATAAAGTGGCAAAAAACTTTACTGAATTGTGTTCATGTTCTAGTGTTTTGTGGAAGATGGAGCATGCAAGCAAAGAAATTCAATATTATCTGAGGAAATTTCAAAGCAAAATGTTGAAGTAGTGGCATGGTTTCTCCTGATTGCTTATACTAACATGCAAGAAGAGAGAATTACTTTGAAGAAGGAATTGTGGAGCAAAAAGAAACCAGAACTTGAAGACTTAAAATATTCTCAGCCTATTCATATTTTGAAAAATGAGAAAGTGTGTTGGGAAGAGAACACTAAGGGAGGGGCAAAGAACCATTTGATAAAGAGATTAGTATGGGTGTGAACTACAGACCTAATAGCTACTCTAGCAGAAACACTTCCAGTTTGAAGGAAATAGAGATGGGTTGAAATAAAGGATGGCTGTCAAACTTACTAGATCTTACAGGACCAGACCATAGAACCATTTGGCTGTCAACATACACCGTTCTTCAAGACAAGGGAAGAATGGCATCAAAGGCAATTCAGAGATCATCAGTTCTGGCTCCTCAGTTTTAAAGGGTGCATGTGGGGATATCTTCTCAGTTTTGATAGTCCAAATGGTGACCAATCAGAGCCTTGGGGGCATGACTCCTTCCTGGCAGAGCTGCAGAGGTGGGCCCACCACCCCAAAGGGGCTAGAAGGCAGGACCACCACCCCAGTAGGTCCAGAGGGGAGGGCATCAAGTCCAAGCAGATTATTCTTGAGGTTTTGATCCAATAAAACTTGGTTTGTTGAGTTTTGGACTTGCTTTGGACCTGTCACCCCTTTCTTCTTTCTGATTTCTTCCTTTTTAAATGGAATGTCTATCTTATGCCTCACCCAATATAGTATTTTGGAAGGATACAGCTTGTTTCATTTCACAGATTCACAGCTGGAGAGGAATTTTGCCTCAGGATGAATCCTGCCTCGAGCCTCACCCATTTCTAGTTTAGATGATATTTTAATAAGACTTTTAGACTTTAGACTTGAGAGTTGATGATGAAATGAGTTAAGACTTTTGGGCTGTTGTGACAGAATGAATATATTTTGCATGTGAGAAGGACATGCTTTTTGGGGTGCCAGGGTGGAATGTTATGAACTGCATATTTTTATTCCCCCCCAAATGTATACATCGAAACCCTACTCCCCAGTATATTTGGAGGTGAGACCTTTGGGAGGTAATTAGGTTTAGATGAAGTCATGCGGGTGAGGTTCCCATGATGGGATTAGAGGAAGAGATCAGAGCTCTCTCTTCAGCATGTGAAGACACAGCAAAGAGGCAGCTATCTGGAAGGTAGGGAAAGGGCTCTTGTACTCAGACTTTCAGCTTCCAGGACTGTGAGGAAATAAAGATCTGTTGTGTAAGCCAACAAGTCTGTGGTATTTTGTTGTAGCAGTTCGAGCAGACTAGGGCAGCTAATATTTGTGAGGACTTGACATATGCCAGTTGCAGTTCTAAATGTTTTGGAGCTTATCTCCAAGCCTCTTCATTTGGACTTGAGTTCATTTTAGACCTACTTCTTAGATATCACTGGGAATTCTCTATAGTCTTTGAAAATTATAGTCTTGCTTCTGACACATTTTTTCTTCTCTTTGGCCAATCTGAAGCACACACCGGTTGGTGTTGTCGTGCTTCTAATCTTATTTTCTTTCTCTTTTGGAAACAGAGCTTAGAGGACAGCTCTGCTTCCTTGAACAATAAACACAACTTTTTTTTTAGTTTATGAAAATTCAATGATGTATTACAGTGGTTTTTCAACTTGGTAAGCTCTTTGGTAACTGTCAAAATTTTTATATTGTTTCTTTTCTCCTAAAACACATAACACTATTCCATTTACCCTACATAATATCATCCTAATTAAATATGTTTTTGCTTTAACATCTTTTATCGATCAGCCTATTATACTTCTCTCCAGAAAAATTACGTGTACTATATTGAAGTAGAATTTAAAAAAAATTCTGTGGCCGTAATGCCATTAATATTTCTATTCTGGATTATGTTGTATTATAATTATTAGTAGTATAAAATTGATTAGTGCAACAAGTTATACAGCATGAAAAATAATTATTAAACATAAAAACATTATTGGAAATGAATATATATCAATAAGTTATATAGATCTGGGTTGATAAATGTTACTTATTGCTATATTGAGACAGGTTTCACCATCATTTCCTTATATTTTGTTTATATAGATAATCATTTCTCAAACCTGTTGGACTCAAGACCCCCTAACACTCTTAAAAATTATTGAGGAGCCCAAAGAACTTATGCTTATGTGTGCTTTATTGATCAATATTTACTGCATTTAATTCATTTCTCAAATTTGAAATTGAGAAATTGAAAAAAAAATTTTCATTAAAAAAATAAAAGTAATAAATTCATTGCATGTAACCATAAATAACATGCTTAATGAAGAATACCTCTTAAAAAAACAGTGAGAATATTGGCATTGTTTTCTATTTTTACAAATCTCTTTAATGCCTGGCTTAATAAAAGGCAGTTGGATTCTCATATCTCCTTATGCAGTCAATCTTTTGCAATATGTTGTTTTGGTTGAAATATATAAGAAAAGTCTGGCATCACACAAATATGTAGAAAGAAAGAAAGGATCTGATGGACCCTTAAAAAGAGTCTCAGGGACTCATTAGATATTTTGGGACCACATTTTGAGAATGACTGATATAGAGGTAAGTGCTAAAAAAAGACTTGTTCCCACAAAAAAGTAAGATGAGAGTGGAAGGAGTATATTATTATAACCATTACATACATTCTTTTTTGGAATTCCTTATATAAGTTTTTATTATTAAATATTATTTTCAAATTATCTACCATCTAACAATTCAATTAAGTCCTTTTTCAATTTTATTGAAAATAAATTATTTGAAACCATCCAAGTTGCAAATGAATTTGTTACCCAGTCTTAGGGTCATTCATTTTCTCAATATTTAGGAAGTATACTAAAAGGATCTTTCAGAGAATTAAATAACAATCATGGCTATTACTCTTCCTCTTAGACTCACCTTTGCTTTGACTTTTAACTCAGAAAGAATTTGAAAACTTGAAGTATTGTCAATTTCAATACAACTTTGATAGTATAGTTTTTTAAATTTAAATAATTATATGCAATCACAATACTGTGTGCGTGCATGCGTGTTTCCTCCTCTAATAGTCGGAGTTGCAGTTAGTTCATTCAATTGATGGAAAATATTGAATCAATCCTCCAAATCAGATTTACACATTAAAAGAAGTAAACTTAAATAAATGGGTTAATATCGATGTTCATGAAAACTGTCTTATCTGAGATTTCTAATTCATAAGTATAAAAAAATAGTTTGAGAGACAGAAATAAGTCAGGGGTTAGAGCAACACGTGTAGATGAGTTTATCACCTGAAAATAAGCTTTCCTTCTTTAATGATTTTATAATATCAAATACAATATGAACAGCAAAAATAACACCCAGAGAGCAGTGTATCTTTTTGTTTTTGTTTGTTTGTTTGTTTAACCTACTGCATGGGCTACAAAAGAAATATCTCTTTTCCTTTAGGCTACAGAAATCTTTCACTCTTTGAAAGATTTGGAAGATCAATCTTTTGAAGCATTGATCTAGGGGTAAACTGAATACAAAACATAGCTCTCTAATTTCAGGTCAGCCTTAACATTGATTGAAAGAAATGTATTTCAATTATGGAGATTAGATCAACAGCATTATGTGTGAAGCCTCATGCTATAAACTCATGTGATTTTTTTTACTATTAATATCACAAGTGAGCCAATCCATTCCACTGCCACCTCGACAAAATAGATACTTTCATTAGTGACACTTTAGACATATATTACTCATTTAAAATGAAGTTCAGTAAAACTATTTAGAATAAACACTAAAACTGGAAATGTGCTAGTTAAAATTTAACTTGTTTATTATGTGCTTATTGTAAGCGAGTGTTTAAATACACTGAATTAGCTAGAACAATTAAAATAGGGAGATAAAGCTTATGCCTCTTCTTCCTAAAACACCCCCATGACCTCATTTAAATGACTATTGACCATTAGGCTCCTAATAATAAATAAATAAATAAAATAAAGGACCAAGTCTATTTATTGGGTGCAATGAAAAGAAGGGAACGTAAAAGAACACCAATTCCTCTAATGTTGTGCTTTTGGCCTCAGGGCAGTACATGTTCATCAGTCGAGTGTGATCCATTGGGATAGATGTGGGTGGTGATAGATGCATTGTGAATTACTTTAGCTGCATCTTTGCCAAGGATCCCTGTCTCTGGAAAAGCCAAAAGTGTGAGGATGGTTTGAACTCTGACCAAGCAAAATATGCACTGTGTGTTTTCTTTGACCAGGCTTGGTCTTGGTCCTTCTTTGCTTCTTGGTCCTGGTTTCCTTCTTTGCTTCTATAATCGGGAGCAAGGCCTGCTCCTGACTGGTCTATCTTTTCCATGGCTGCTCCATTAGATGGGAAATTCCATTTCTCCTGAGAACTACTCTTTACAAGTTAGATTGCTAATATTATTGGCTCAGTTGGAAAACAATGTTTAAAAACTGCTGGAATAAAAACATTCTTACAGCCAGGTCAGCAATATCCCACACAAAGTTGTTACTTCTTTCTTATGAGGTTATAAACACACTTGATATTTATTTTCCTACTCTCCTTTCCCGAAGTAAAATAATTACAAAAAAACCTTTAAAAAATTCTCTACGCATTCATTATTTTTATCTTGCTTTTATTCCTATAGCTATTAATTGAAACCACTTGAAAAAGAGTTGACTATATAGATTAAAACATAATAATCTCCAGATTAAAGGGAAAATGTGTAGAAATATTTTCCTTCAAACTGATGCTGAAAAAGAGAGAACTTCCAAGCGTCTTAAGGTATCCAAAAACTGTATCTGGGCCGGGCGCGGTGGCTCACGCCTGTAATCCCAGCACTTTGGGAGGCCAAGGCGGACGGATCACGAGGTCAGGAAATTGAGACCATCCTGGCTAACACGGTGAAACCTCGTCTCTACTAAAAATACAAAAAATTAGCCCGGCGTGGTGGTGGGCGCCTGTAGTCCCAGCTACTAGGGAGGCTGAGGCAGGAGAATGGCGTGAACCCGGGAGGCGGAGCTTGCAGTGAGCCGAGATCGCGCTACTGCACTCCAGCCTGGGCGACAGAGCGAGACTCCGTCTCAACAAAAAAGAGTGTATCTGAAGAAATTCTAGATAATAAGATAAAAGATGGCTTTACCAAGCCATTTTGAAAAGGATTTGGGGTCTGAGACAAATGCAACCTTTGACCATATCATACCAATTTTTATTCATGTGAAATATGTATTAATAGCAAAAAACTTTTAAAAAATGAATAGAGATGTTTCACAGAATAGTAGCAAAGAGCCTGAAAGTGTATCCTACCTAACGGTCAGATCTGGTTCACTTGTGCTGAGTTTGTTTACACTATTTGTGCCTTGGGTCACTTTTGGCATCCACTGATGAAATCACCTCTGTCAGGACAGTAATTGCTCTGTCCCTCTTACCTCTTTCAGCTTTTAACTCTCGCTGTTATTTCCCTATAGTGGCATTGAGTTATTCAAATTACAGGACAGAGCAATTACTGTCCTGCACCCTCCTGGAGCTATGCTCTTTATATTTAGTTTGGTGTTCCCATAGTTCGAAAACAATCTGTGAGAAGGCACGTAGTCTTGTTCTCTGTAGTTAAATATGTCCTCTCTCTATTCTGCAGCCTCCTTTCTTATTTCCCTAATTAGTAGATTGTCTTCACAGACCCAAGGCCTATTAGGGGCTTCTTTCATACACCCTATTTTTTATTGCAGGTATTTGAATCAGTTCAGTTACATGAATATTTACTGAGCTAGATTCAAGACACTAAGTGAGGTACCACAGAAATCCTGAAGTGGGTAAAGCAAAATTATTGACCTCAAATATCTTGCAATTTGTTAAATGATTTTAGTACACAGTAAAGTAGTGCCCTAAGATTCATAGAAAAATTCACGCTAAAAATAAGGGACAGATCATATCTGGTTTAGAAGATAAAGAAAGGGTTAATGGAGTGAGAGCACAATGTTTGAGATTTGCCCACTTGAAGGAAAGAGGGTAGGAACAACTGAATCCCTTTACTGGATTATCTCATTTAAAGCTTAAATTATAACTGTGAGGTAGGAATTATGCCCATTTAACAGATTGTAAAACAGGATTAGAGAAATGAAGTACTTTGCCAAAAATTACACAGCTGATTAGTGAGAAATGGAATGCAGTGCAACATGACTCCTGACTCCAAAGCTCCCAGCCCTTCTCTCCACCATGCTTGCTGCATTTTAAGTGTCAGGAAGGGAAGGACACCTTAGAAGGATGAAAGCACAGATTCTATTTGGAGGGGAAATCAGATCTGAGGGAAAGTAGTAGGAAATAAGATTGGGAATATGTGCCAGGCCTGTATATTTTGAAGGTCTTGAATCCCAGTGTGTAAATGTTTATTTGGTAGGCAGTGAAGAGCCCTTGATGATTTTAGAGCCACAGAGTAAGGTGAGACCCCATGGATAAGAAAGAATAATTTGGTAGCAGTGCTCAAGATGGACAGGAGGTCTCTCTTTCTCCTACTATGGAGCTTCATTTAAAAATAATAAGGACTTAAACAAGGTGAAGTAAATGAGGATCACAGGAGGAAGAATGCAAGAAACACTTTGGAGATAGAATCTACATGACCAGATGTTGACAGATTTTTGAGGCAAAGGAGAAAGAAAAGCTGAAAACAACTTAGCTATTATGAACATGAACATATGAAGAAATGGAATTCCCATTACCTACAAACCACAGAAGGATCTCATTTGGGGGAGAAAGCTGTTAAACTAGTTTAGGATTATGCTGAATTTATAGTTCAGATAAGTGATTTAGGAAATAACAGCCAAGAGATAGCTGAAAATGTGAGTCTGAAGCTCCAAAATGAGCCCTGGGACAGAGATGTAGATTTATAGTCATCTGTATGGAAATAATGATCAGAGCTGGGAAGTGAATAAGAAGAGCTTTGAGAGAAGAAAGGTATAGAGAAATCTGGGAAATTATGAGGAGGAAGAAGTTGATTATTAAGTTTTCTCAAACCCTTTGGAAACACTGCATCTGAATTATTAATTTTCATCTAGATCCTGCAAAGGCAAACCTTTTTTTCTATACTCGTGTATGTCAGCCATTTGCTGAAATTACAGACTCCAAAGTATGCATGTTTCAATTGGTACTTCTGCCTTATTATTTAATCACCTTCTGAGCTTCATCTTTTGCTATCTGCTTGAATAATAATTGGTGATGTCAAGCATAAAAATGAACCCTTTTGAGAGTACAGCATGTTTAATATATATTTAATACTGAAGTTCAGCACAGGTGATTAGGCATATGTTTGAGTTTCCATCTAGTGACTTCAAAGCATCTTAAATTTGTTTCAGCTTCTTGTTAGATTAAAGGCTTGATTTTTTTTTTTTTTAACTCACTGACTGTGATGAACAAAGGATGGGGTAGAAATCATATATAAGGGACATTAGGGAACCATGGTAAAAACATCATGAGAATAATTAAAATACAGTTTAAATAACTTGTTCTCTGTTTCTCCTGTCTTTTAATCATGCCATTCTTTTAAATATTATGAATCAGTGATGTGTTTTAAGAAACCCAACTCCTTAAAAATCTATGAAACACAATTTAGAAGTGCTGATGTATATTTGAAGAGAAGTATTTGCTTCATTAATTTATTTGGCATTGCTAGGTTGGGGTATTTAAGCCTTTATTGGCAGATTCTTATTTTCTGGGGAGAGATAGGGTATTTAGGCTTAAAACAACAATAACACAAAACGGCCTCAGTGGAAGGTGTTCTCGTCTGCTGGTGTCTGGCTTCCTGTTTCTGGAGCCTTGCTAACTACATCACCGCTTGGGTCCCCAACCCTGTCTATTCCTCAGCTTCTCCTACTCTTGGCTTTTGTTTGGCTTACCCAATAGGTTCCTTTAACCATTGCCTCCTGCTTCGACAATGAATGTCTTTCTGAATAGTTTCCTGTAAGTTTGGCTCTTATTGGAGTCTATGTTCTCTTTTTATTGAGGACTTCCACAGAGTCTTATGTTGACCAACTTTCTTCAGGGCTGGATCTCAGCTATTCTGGCTTCTATATTGGCCCCCATTCAGAATGACCCTACCCAAGTAACTTCACTTCTCTCATTCCAAGTGCAGGGTGGGAAACAACCCTTTTTCTCTATTTATCCTGGGTTCTTCAGTGGGAGCCCTGTACATTGGACTAGCAAAAGACAGACAAGCAGGAGAAAAACAAAACAGAAGTTCATTAGTGTATTAGTCAGTTCCTGCACTCTTATAAAAAATACCTGAGACTGGGTAATTTATAAAGAAAAGAGGTTTAATTGACTCATGGTTCTGCAGGCTGTACAGGAAGCATAGCAGCTTCTACTCCTGGGGAGGCCTTAGGAAGTTTCCAATCATGGAGAAGGGCAGGGAAAGTGAGGCATCTTACATGGTCAGAGCAGGAGCAAGGGGGTGGGGAGGTGCCACACACTTTTAAACAACCAGATCTCATGAGAACTCACTATTGCAACCACACCAAAGGGGATGGTGTTAAACCATGAGAAACCACCCCTATGATCCAGGCCCCACGCACCAGGCCCCACCTCCAATACTGGTTATTACAATTCAACATGAGATTTGGGTGGGGACACAGATTCAAACCGTATCAATTAGTATGTGCATAACATTTACACAAGCGAGTGCTCAGCATGAGTAACTTCTGGGCATATATAGCATCTTAATAAAAGAACAATAAATGTTTAGAGACATGATAAGACAAAGGGTAAAGACTTTGAGTTTCTAGGTGTGGCAAGTTGTGGAAAGGCAATTATATGGAGAAACTAATGGCAGATAAGGGCCAATTTTAGCAAGGTTTGTTATGTAGATCTCACTGGTGCAGTCTTCAGGCTGATAAGGGTGTAGGTTATCTCTAGTGAGTAACTTCTGTCCTCCTCGGAGAGAGGGAAGGGGGACACCTTTACAAATTTATGTCGCACTTACAGGCAAACAGGTGGAGGGCAGAGGGCTATTTGTAGACTGCTTTTTTTCAGTTGCTTTCAGCTCAAAAGAAGTCTTCTAACAAAGTGGCATATTTTGCTACTCTTCACAAGCTGTCAGCTGGGACTTGAAAGTTACTGTGAGTTAAGCCTGAATCATAAAATAAAATATGTCTAGAGCTGCATGTAAGTTAATGGGAAGATAAAATGTGATCACATTAATTTTACTTATTTTCAGCTGTTCAAGATTACAACTATTATCTAGACTAGTATTTTTAAATATTTATCATTTCTTAAAGACTCACCTCGGGTGTTTGGTAACATAATCCAGACCTCCTTCTGGAGACTTGGATTCAGTGGGTTTGGAATGGGACCTTGGATCTTATTTTTTTTAACCGGAACCCTAGCTCCTTGCTACTCAAAATATAGACAATGTACTAGCAGCACTGGTATTATTGGGAGCTTGTCAGAAATGCTTTTAGGTATGCCAAGAATGCAAGACTGTTACCGGAAAGGGGTCCTGATCCAGACCCCAAGAGGGGCTTCTTGGATCTCACACAAGAAATAATTCAGGGCGAGTCTGTAGAGTAAAATGAAAGTGAAGCGGCATTGTTTGGGGTAAATACTCAAGGTTTGTCTCCTCACTCCAAGGAAATCAAGTACGCAGACACACAAGAAGTGGGTTTAGGGGCAGAGGTTTAATAGGAAAAAGAAAGAGAAAGGAAAATAGCAAAGTGCGCCGCATTTTATAGACTGACTTAAGGAGGTAGTGTCTGATTTACATAGGGACCAAAGATTGGTTGGACCAGGTGTGACATTTACATAGCACCCAAGGAAGATGGCTGCCCCACCCTAATCTTCTATTATGCAAATGTAGTCTTTGCCTGGCCAGCAGCATGTTGCCTGCTCCTTACTGTACAAATGGTTTGGAAGGAAAAGGGAAGATGGAGCCACTATGTTGAACATGCCTAGCCCCCAGGTAGCCTTTTCCTATTGTTTTAGCTGCTGGCATTCACCCCTGCAAGCTTCTAGCTTGCTTATCTATGTTTGCAGCTCAATTTTACAGGCTGCTTTTTGTTAGAAAAGAAATAATTTGGGGGCTGTTTTTTACTAAAAGGGAAATCTTACGGAGGACTTCCTTATCCTTACTATTGGCCTAAATAATTTCTTTTTAATTCCTAAATCAAAAGCAAGTTTATTAGGAAAGTAAAGGAATAAAGAATGGCTACTCCATAGACAGAGCAGCCCCGAGGGCTGCTGGTTGCCCATTTTTATGGTTATTTATTGATGATATGCTAAACAAAGTGTTGATTATTCATGCCTCCCCTTATTAGACCACATAGGTAATGTCCTGCATTGCCATGGCATTTGGAAACGGTCATGGCACTGGTGGGAGTGTAGCAGTGAGGACAAACAGAGGTCACTCTCATGGCCATCTTGGTTTTGGTGGGTTTTGGCCAGCTTCTTTACTGCAACCTGTTTTATCAGCAAGGTCTTTATGATCTGTATCTTGTGCTGACCTCCTATCTCATCCTGTGACTTAGAATGTCTTAACTATATGGGAATGCAGCCCGGTAGGTCTCAGCCCTGTTTTACCCAGCCCCTATTCAAAATGGAGTTGCTCTGGTTCAAATGCCTCTGAGAAGACCATCAGTACTCTTCACCTGAGACACTTCTTAGGATTTTATTTTCCAGAGCAACCTTGAGAAATGAAGTCATGTTCCTCCTGGAACAAAGAGGCACATGTGTTTATCTCTCGCTATAAAGTGGTAGGTTCTCCAAGACCAGAGTTTTTTAAAAAATTTTTTTTTTCTGTAATACAACGTACAGCACAGGCAAGCATCCTCCTAGACCCTCCTTCACATTTTTCCTGTGGGCTTGCGCAGGGGAGCTGATGCACATACAGCTTGCTGTCCTGTGAGAAAAAAAGGCCTTTATTTCTGACCCAGGAGTACCATGTATTCCACCAGTATTACATGAAATAGTTTCAGCAAAATTTATTTTTTTCTTTAAACAAGTAAATGAATATATGCATGAATTTAGAAATAGACAAAGAGATGAAACAAGTTCCATATTTGTGGACATAGGTAATTGTGATGGTTAATACTGAGTGTCAACTTGATTGGATTGAAGGATACAAAGTATTGATCCTGGGTGTGTCTGTGAGGGTGTTGCCAAAGGAGATTAACATTTGAGTCAGTGGGCTGGGAAAGGCAGATCCACCCTTAATCTGGGTGAGCACAATTTAGTCAGCTGCCAGTGCAGCTAGAATATAAGCAGGCAAAAAACCTAGCCTCCCAGCCTACATCTTTCTCCTGTGCTGGATGCTTCCTGCCCTCAAACATTGAACTACAAGTTCTTCAGTTTTGGAACTCAAACTGGCTCTCCTTGCTCCACAGCCTGCAGATGGCCTATTGTGGAACCTTGTGATCACATGAGTTAATGCTTAATAAACTCGCCTTTATACATATATCTAGTCCATTAGTTCTGTCCCTCTAGAGAACCCTGACTAATACAGTAATGTTCCTTACCTCTGCGAGAAAAAGTACCTAAATAATATTAACCACCCATTATCATCATCCTATTTGTCATTGTCATCATCAACAATATGCTGTTTTGATAAAATGGTTCATTTTCTTTGTTTTTAATTTATAAAGAAAAGAGGTGTCATTGTCTCACATTTCTGCAGGCTTTATGGGAAGCATGTTGCTGGCAACTGCTTGGCTTCTAGGGAGGCTTCAGGAAGGTTACAGTCATGACAGAAGGTGAAGGGGGAGCAGGCACATCACATGGTGAAAGCAGGAGCAAGAGAGTGGCAGGGAGGTGCTATACACTTTTAAATGACCAGATCTCATGAGAACTCACTCACCATCACAAAGGCAGCACTAAGGCATGTGGGATCTGCCCCCATGATCCAAACACCTTCCACCAGGCCCCATCTCCAGCACTGGAGATTACAATTCAACATGAGATTTGTGGGGGGATAAATATCCAAACTATATCACATGTTATATAGCAAATAATACCTATTTTCATATATTTGCAATAAGAAAAACCTCTATCATGAGTTGATATGCTTTAAGTAGCACCTAATGCTTACTAAGGCTTTGCTTAGATGCTTACTATTATACATGAGGGTCTTGACTCTACATAGGTACTAATTAAGAATCAATCTGTCTGCTCTGTTTCTTGCCATACAGTTATTTGTCCAATGTTTTCTTCAGTCCATTTTTCTAGCCCACGGATAGAATAACAGCATTGTGAACAAATGTGAGCCTTTAATTCTAAGAAAAAGGCTTTGCCTCCACGTTCTGGAGGAGGTATTTTGTTTGTTCATTTGCTTGTTTTCATTTTGAAGGTGTCAGGGCTGCAGTTTTCTTCCTTTGAGAAGAAGCTGATAAAGAAGCAGAAGTTCAGCGTGCCATAAAATTAGTACACAGGCAGAACGGTCCAAGGCCAGCAAACTGAAAGCAATAAAAAAAATGTAATCTCAGCTTATGGCCTATGAGCATAATTTAGAAAAGAAAATCCATTATGAAAAATGAAATTCCTTTTTTTTAACTTTTAAGTTCAAGGGTACAAGTGCAGGTTTGTTACATAGGTAAACTTGTGTTATGGGGGTTTGTTGTGTAGATTATTTCATCACCCAGGTATTAAGTCTAGTACCCATTAGTTGTTTTTCTTGATCGTCTTCCTCCTTCCACCCTCCAGCCTCCAAAAGGCACCGGTGTGTGTTGTTCCCCTCTATTCGTCCGTGTTTTCTCATCATTTAGCTCCCACTTATAAGTGAGAATATGTGGTGTTTGGTTTTCTGTTCCTGCATTAATTTGCTAAGGATAATGGCCTCCAGCTCCATCCATGTCCCTGCAAAAATCAAGATACTGTTCTTTTTATGGCGGCATAGTATTCCATGGCGTATATGTACCACGTTTTCTTTATCCAGTCTATCACTGATGGGCATTTAGGTTGATTGTATGTCTTTGCTATTGCGAATACTGCTGCAATGACCATACATGTGCACGTGACTTTATAATGTGACTTTGGGTATATACCCAGTAATGGGATTGCTGAATTGAATGGTATTTCTGCCTCTAGGTTTGTGACAAATCGCCACACTGTCTTCCACAATGGCTGAATTAATTTACTCTCCCACCAACAGTGTATAAGCATTCCTTTTTCTCCACAACCTCACCAGCATCTGTTATTTTATGATTTTTTAAATAATAGCCATCTAACTGGTGCGAGATAGTATCTCATTGTGGTTTTGATTTGCATTTCTCTAATGATCAGTGATGTTGAGCGTTCTTTCATATGCTTGTTGGTTGCATGTATGTCTTCTTTTGAAAAGTGTCAGTTTATGTCCTTTTCCACTTTTTTATGGGGTCATTTGCTTTTTTCTTGAAAATTTTTTTAAGTTTCTTATATATATGTAAATTCCTTATACATTCCTTGCAGATGCTGGATATTAGACCTTTGTCAGATACATAGTTTGCAAAAATTGTCTTCCATTCTGTAGGTTGTCTGTTTACTCTGTTGATATATATATATATATATGTATATATATGTATATATATGTATATACATATATATGTGTATATATATGTATATACATATATATGTGTATATATATGTATATGTATATACATATATATGTGTATATATATGTATATGTATATACATATATATGTGTATATATATGTATATGTATATACATATATATGTGTATATATATGTATATGTATATATATATATAGCTGTGCAGAAGCTTTTCAGTTTAATCAGACTTTTTTGTCAATTTTTACTTTTGTTGCAATTGCTTTTGGTGTCTTCATCATCAAATATTTCCCCATGCCTCTGTCCTGAATGGTATTGCCCAGGTCGTCTTCCAAGGTTTTTATAGTGTTGGGTTTTACACTTAGATCTTTAATGCATTTGAGTTAATTTTTGTATATGGTGTAAGAAACGGGTACAGTTTCAGTCTTGTGCATGTGGCTAGCCAGTTATCTCAGCCCCATTTATTGACTAGGGAATCCTTTCTCCACTCTTTGTTTTTGTCAGATTTGTTGAAGATAAGATAGTTGTAGGTGTGTGGTCTTATTTCTGGGTTCTCTATTCTGTTCCATTGTTCTATGTGTCTGTTCTTGTACCAGTATCATCTTGTTTTGGTTACCACAGCCCTGTACTATAGTTTGAAGTCAGATAGTGTGATACCTCTAGCTTTGTTCTTTTTGCTTAAAATTGCCTTGGCTATTTGGGTTCCTTTTTGATTCCATGTAAATTTTAATATAGTATTTTTCTAGTTCTGTGAAGAATGCCAACGGTAGTTTAATGGGAATAGCATTGAATCTATAAATTACTTTGGGCAGTATGGCTATTCTAAAGATATTGATTCTTCCTATCCATAAGCATGGAATATTTTTCCATATATTTGTGTCATCTCTGATTTCTTTGAGCAGTGGTTTGTATTTCTCTTTGTAGAGATCTTTCACCTTCCTTGTTAGTTGTATTCCTGGGTATTTTCTTCTTTTTGTGGCAATTGTGAATGGGAGTTTATTCTTGATTTGGCTCTTGGCTTGACTGTTGGTGGTGTGTAGGAATGCTAGTGGTTTTGCACATTGATTTTTTATCCTGAGACCTTTCTGAAGTTGTTTATCAGCTTAAGAAGCTTTTGGGCTGAGACTATGGGGTTTTCTAAATATAGGATCATGTCATCTGCAAACAGGGATAGTTTGACTCCCTCTCTTCTAATTTAATGCCCTTCTTTCTTTCTCTTGCCAGATTGCCCTGGCCATAACTTCCAATACTATGTTGAGTAGGAGTGGTGAGAGAAGTCATCCTTGAATGGTTTATTTTCTTCTCTTTAAAGAATCTTTATATTATAAAGCCAGATGCATATTATGCATATTATGAAGTTAGTCAGCAGCCTTTATTAGCTACACTAATTCATGTATGGCCTGTCATTTTATCTTTTTGGATGGTTTTTCCATTTTATCTCTTTGAATTTGAACAGTTAATCCTTATAATAATGTGCTGATAACGTATAAGAGGGTGATTCACAATTAGAGATCAGTGACATCTGCTTTCCAGGGTTGTCAGTGCACCCAGAGTACTCTGTCACACTATCACACTACTGCTGTCAGGGAGACCCTGCTGGGATAGGCTGCTCTAGCAGTAGGCCACCCATCTAAGTCACACACATGGATGGTTTCCTCATGCTTGGGGCTAAATCAGGGAGAGAAATTGGAGTTCAAGAAAGGTGATGTCTCAGTTAACCTTCACTGCCCTACAACAAGATAGTTTGGAAAGGATGGAAGAGGTAAAGACCATCTGGGTTTAGCCCACTTCTCTCTTATTTATTTCTTCCCTCCTTCCACCCTCAGCTCTAGCCTTGAGTTTATTTATGTATCCTGTTACAGGATTATTCTTACACAAAAAAATAAAAAGGGAAGTAGAGCAATTAAACAGAGCATTTGATCAAGGAACATAATCTGAAATCTCTCTTTATTGTTAATAATAGAATTTTGCTTCCCATTAATAACCTGAATAAATGTGCCAGGTCTTCACTTTTTCAAACACAGATAAAAAAGCGTAGACATTTAATGGACTTAGGAGGAGTCCAACTGTGAACCCTGACACCAGCCTACTTAGTGTGTTTCCTCAAGAAACAATTGTGCTCAATATTTTCAATAGAAGAATGCTTCATAGGTTTTGAAATTAAAAAGACAAAATCTTTAGCTATTTTTAGGAAGTATTCTTTATGGTTTTGTTGTTTGATGTAGAAATAGTAAAGGGGTTAAGTTTCCTTTAAAAGGTCTTTAAGTTGCCATTGGAAAGATGGGTGTGTTTGAAAAATATAACAAAGTGCATTTGGGAAATTTAGATTCCATCCTGTGAAGAGGCAGGATGAAAGAAGGACAAGTATTTACACTACAATGAACATGAAATGGTTTCAGTGATCAGAGGGGATTTTTAGTTGACTAAGAGAATGTCATGTAATCAAAATTTATTTCTAATAGTGTTTGGTGAAGGAAATTCTTTTTTAAGTTAAATAATCATGGAGACAATTGTAACAAAAAAATAAGGGTTGATCTATATAATCCTTCCAAGTACAGTATGGAGCAAATAAAAAGATGGGGGACCCCCAAAAACAAACCTCCAAAAAGTGAAAAACTGCATTACACCTTACAGAGAAACCAGAGACTGCAGGCAGAACAGGAAGAGAAATTGAAAGCTGTGTACCACACAAATAGAGCCACCATTTCTTACATGATGAGCAGCTGTAGCATGAATTTACAGCACACATTGGATGGGAGGAAAGCTCATTACATTCTATACAACTGGGAGCAAATCCAAGAGCTGCAGGAATTGTTTATGGAGAATCTTTAAATAAAGCAGAAACTTAGAACAACTGTAGTTGGAGAACCTAAGAATATTTGATGTTGATTTCAATTCTGATAAAAGAGAGGAAAAATTCTAGCAAGTCTTATATGAGATATAAATGATATGGAATACAGAAATCAGTTCACAATAAAACCTCTGTTTAATAAGAAAGATAAAATATTTAATTTCTAGAACATTTTCTTAGCCCCCTGAGATATAATTTGTTCCTTAGTCTGAAAATATTGAAGGAAATGTCAGAATCACACAAAATTATTTATAAGGTTTTGGCCCAATAAATAATTATACTCATTAAAACTTTACTATATATTTTTCTTATTCCTTAGCTTGAATTCAGTTACTATCAATGTTTTAGTTCAAAATTATACAAAGAAAACAATTACTTTAAGTACTTTAAATACAGAAATTGAGTGAAACCAGCTGATAATTTCAATAAAAATTTGTATACAGAGTAGTCAGAAGTGGTAGGTCAGCCCCCAAACCTCTCTTGATTGTAGGGGCCTAAAGGCTTTTCCTCTATGGGTATGCTTCTTCTTATCACAGCTTTTCTCAAAGCAAGTTGCACTTGCCTATGTTTGAAAGGCTGTTCTCAGTACGCCAGTTCTTCATATCTTATATAAATAGATTTTCAGTGATTACTTTCCAGTTTCACGTGATACTGCATTATAAAAATATCTCCGTGTTTCTGATGTTTAAACACTTCTCATGTCCTCAATGAATAATTAAGCATGACTCCCTATTCAGTTTTCATAGCTTCTAATATAAAAGACTTTATAGCTTTTATAAGGAAAATCAATATTCAGAAT
This sequence comes from Gorilla gorilla gorilla, assembly GCF_029281585.2. NCBI lineage: Eukaryota > Metazoa > Chordata > Mammalia > Primates > Hominidae > Gorilla > Gorilla gorilla. The sequence goes on from NC_073227.2 coordinate 139,895,315, forward strand.
ATGATACTCCATAGAAAAATATTGTATTACTCTGTTTTCACACTGCTATAAAGAAATACCCGAGACTGAGTAACTTATAAAGGAAAAGAGGTTTAATTTACTCAGAGTTCTGCATGGCTAAGGAGGCCTCAGGAAACTTACAATCAGTGTGTAATGCAAAGAGAAAGCAGGCACATTCATTTTTTTTTTTTTTTTGAAATGGAGTCTCGCTCTGTCGCCCAGAATGGAATGCAGTGGTGCGATCTCGGCTCATTGCAAGCTCCGCCTCCTGGGTTCAAGCCATTCTCCTGTCTCAGTCTCCCGAGTAGCTGGGACTACAGGCGCCCACTACCATGCCCGGCTAATTTTTTTTTTTTTTGTATTTTTAGTAGAGACGGGGTTTCACCATGTTAGCCAGGATGGTCTCGATCTCCTGACCTCGTGATCTGCCTGCCTCAGCCTCCCAAAGTGCTGGGATTACAGGTATGGGCCACTGAGCCCGGCCGCAGGCACATTCCTCACAAGGCCACAGGTAAGAGAAGCATGTGTGAAGGAGGAATTGTCAAACACTTATAAAACCATCAGATCTTGTGAGAACTCCCTCACTATCCCAAGAACAGCATGGGGGAAACTGTCACCATGATCCAATTTCCTCCCTCCCTTAACACATGGGGATTACAGGTCTCTCCCTTAACAGGTGGAGATTACAATTTGAGGTGAGATTTAGATGGGGACGCAGAGCCAAACCATATCATTCTGCCCTGGCCTCTCTCAAATCTCATGCCCTTTATGCATTTCAAAACTTATCATGTCTTCTCAACAGTCCCCCAAAGTCTTAACTCATTCCAGCATTAACTCAAAAGCCCAAGTCTAAAGTCTCATCTGAGACAAGTCCCTTCCACCTAGGAGCCTGTAAAATCAAAAGCAAGTTATTAATAGTTACTTCCAAGATACAATGAGGGTGCAAGCATTGGATAAACTCTCCCATTCTAATAGGAGAAATTGGCCAAAACAAAGGGGCTACAGGCCCCATGCAAGTCTGAAATCCAACAGGGCAGTTATTAAATCTTTAAGCTCCAAAATAATCTCCTTTGACTTCATGTCTCACATCCAGGGCATGCTGATGCAAAGGGTGGCTCCCACAGCCTTGGGCAGCTCCGCCCCTGTGGCTTTGCAGGGCTCAGGCCCTGCGGCTGCTCTCACGGGCTGGTGTTGAGTATCTGTGGCTTTTGCAGGTGCATAGTGCAAGCTGTCAGTGGATCTATCACTCTGAGGTCTGGAGGACAGTGGCCCTATTCTCACAGCTCCACTAGGCAGTACCCCAGTTGGGACTCTGTGTGAGAGCTTCAACCCCACATTTCCCTTCTGCACTGCCCAATCAGAGGTTCTCTATGAGGGCTCCACCCCTGTAACAGACTTCTGTCTGGACATTCAGGCATTTTCATTCATTTGCTGAAATCTAGGCGGAGGTTTACAAACCTCAATTCTTGACTTCTGTGCACCTGCACACCCAACACCACATAGAGGCTGCCAAGGCTTGAAGCTTGCATCCTCTGAAGCAACAGCCCTAGCTGTACTTTGGCCCCTGTTAAGCTGGAGCTGCAGCAGCTGGGGCACAGGGCACCAAATCACGAGGGTGCATGCAGCAGTAGGGCCTTGAGCCCAGCCCACAAAACAGTTTTTCCCTCCTAGGCCTCTGGCCCTGTGATGGGAGGGGCTGCCATGAAGTTCTCAGATGTGCTCTGAAGACATTTTCCCCATTGTCTTGGCTATTAACATTTGGCTCCTTGTTGCTTATGCAAATTTCTGCAGCTGGCTTGAATTTCTCCCCTGAAAATGGGTTTTTCTTTTCTACCACACAGTCAGGCTGCAAATTTTCCAAACTGTTATGTTCTGTCACCTCTTAGATGCTTTGATGCTTAAACATTTCTTCTGCCATAATCCCTAAATCATCTCTCTCAAGTTCAAAGTTCCACAGATCTCTAGGGCAGGGGCAAATGGTCACCAGTCTCTGTGCTAAAATATAGCAAGAGTCACCTTTACTCCAGTTCCCAACAAGTTCCTTAACTCCATTTGAGACCACCTCAGCCTGGGCTTCATTGCCCACATCACTATCAATATTTGGTCAAAACCATTCAACAAGTCTCTAGAAAGTTCCAAACTTTCCCACATCTTCCTGTCTTCTTCTGAGCCTTCCAAACTGTTCCAACCTCTGCCCATTACCCAGTTCCAAAGTCTCTTCCACATTTTCAGCTTATTTTTATAGCAGTATCCCACTATGTTGGTACCAATTTCCTGTATTAGTCCATTTTCACACTGCTATAAAGAAATACCTGAGACCCAGTAATTTAGGAAAGAGGTTTAATTTCACAGTTCCACATGGCTGGGGAGGCCTCAGGAAACTTGCAATCATGGCAGAAGGTGAAGGAGAAGCAAGAACCTTCTTCACATGGTGACAGGAGAGGGAAGCAGGAAGAAAGAGCATTCAAATACTTATAAAACCATCACATCTCATGAGAATTCACTCACTATCATGAGAACAGTGTGGGGGAAATCACCCCCATGATCCAAGCAGCTCTTTTCCTTAGACACGTGGGGATTACAAGTCCTTCCCTTGATATGTGGGGATTACAATTTGAGATGAGATTTGGGTGGGGACACAGAGCCAAACCCTATCAAATATGCTAACTTAAAAAACAGAAGTTTGCATAGGAGATACAAATTTGTAGAATATAAAGGTAATATTCATCAGCAAAGTCCTATTGCATTTTAATTTCAAAGGGATTAAATTATACATGGTTTAAGTTTTTACCTGAAGACGTATATTAGAATTATTTCGTTTTTTAGTTTTAATGAGGAAACTTTAAATAACTGTTTTTAAAGTCTGCATTAATACTGTTTTATTCTAATAATAGCTCTCAACTAGCAGTACTGTTTTTTAACAAACATTTCTTTTTTGAATACCTATTATGCATGGTCAGTGCTAAATTGTCAATGGGATAGGATCCAAAGGTAAATTTGATAAAAATTCCTATCCTCGGGAGACATAGAAAAATACATGCGCTTTTTTTTTTTTTATTATACTTTAAGTTCTGAGATACATGTGCAGAACGTGCTCATTTGTTACATAGGTATACGTGTGTCATGGTGGTTTCTTGCACCCATCAACCCGTCATCTATGTTAGGTATTTCTCCTAATGCTCTCCCTCCCCTAGATCCCACCCCCTGACAGGTCCCGGTGTGTGATGTTCCCCTCCGTGTGTCCACGTGTTCTCATTGTTAAACTCCCACTTATGAGTGAGAACATGCGGTGTTTGGTTTTTGTTCCTGTGTTAGTTTGCTGAGAATACATTTAATTAGAGTTAACTAACTACTTAGAGAAGTACTTCTAAAATTATTTTGGTCTCAGGACTCCTTCAATCTCTTCAAAATTATTGGGGATCCTAAAGAATTTTTGTTTGTTTAGCTTATATCTATCAATATTTACCACGTTAGAAATTAAAACTGAAAAAATTTAAAATACAAGTATACAATAATAATACATTACTTTAAGTGTCAGTATGATCATCTTATCCCATGTCATGTAGCCTCTGCAAAACTCTACTGTACATATACTTATGAGAGAATGAGAATGAAAATGCAAAAATGTCTTAGCATTAGTGATAAAATATTCTTGACTTTACGAAGCCTCTGAAAGCGTCTTCAAGACCCCCAGAGACTATAAGTTATCAACCAGTAAACTACAGGAGATGTTTGATGCTATAGTTGATACGTCATCAAAACATCATGATGATACAGGAAAGAGAGTAATTTATATCAATCAATGATTAAAATTGTTAATGATTACCACTTCACTAATACTGGTCTCCAATTGATCCTAGATTTCAATAAAAAGCAAATAAATGAAATAAATAGCAACAATAGTTTTTACCAAGTAGTTCAGTTCATGAAATGAAGGCATTCCCCTGCCACCTGGTGGCAAGGTATCCTAATTAGGTATTAAGGGTTTTTTTGTTTGTTTGTTTTTTTGAGTGGCACACAATTACAATATATCTTAGTTGCAAATTTAGAGTTTTTTGAATGTTGATTCTACCACTAAACATTATAAAATTATATTTGGAACCTCTGAAACATGCCAACCTAATGCTAAATAGTTCTTCAATACAATAAAAGCAAATAGGCTAAAATCCAACTGTGTTTTAAAGAACCAATCATTATGCAAGGTTTCCATAGTGCTTTGAATATAGTTGGACTTCAAAATTTCAAGGTGACAAAAAGATAAGTTTTCTTTGTTATTGTCTAATGCATTTTCTCACCGTGTAGTAAAAGAAACAGTAAGAGGAGTCTACAACTGCTACTACATTTAGGTTTTGTGAGCTCAGCCTGGGGTGGGAGATTGAGAAAATGTCCTAGAAAAGATCACTGTAGCAGACTCCGATTCCACTCTACACAGGGAAGTTCCTAAGGGAATGTATGTTGCTGCAGCAAATGAAATACATCAGTACATGGATACCTGGAAAGAGCAAGTAGGGCAGCAATGGAGGACCAGAAGGACTTCAATCCTAAGAAAAATGGTAGGATGATACGAAATTGTCTAAGGCTATTACTCTTTCTTGGGTTAAATCATATTATCTTCCTTATGTCTTGTTTCTAACCATGACAATAAGACTAGATTTTATTATTTTACTGAGGCACTTTTGAGCTTTTGTAAATCAGTAACTTACTAACTGATAATTTTCATAAGCTTTTAGCATCCTTCCCAATCTTGAGAGGTACAATATAGCATAGAGTAGTGGTGCCAACCTGGGAGGATGTGAACATTTTGCAAGACACCTAAACATGAAGAGTTTTAAGGGAATCAGTTTTCTGACACTTTACTTCCATATGTAGCTTTTCCCCAAAATTGTTCTGCCAGAAATCAAGCCTATATTCACAAAAGCCCAAGTACCACTTTATGAAGGATATGCAAATTTCTCATTCATTTTGTAAGCTACTAAGATGCATTACCCTGAAGGCTAAACAAATCTGGATGCCTAAGGAAGGGGAGGCCTTCCCCAGTGATTAATCATAGTACCATGAACCTAGAGGGCTTTTAGGCTCTCCCAGCTTCATACATACTTTTGTTAAGGATAAAGCCTAGAGGTAGAAATGATATTTTTGCCACATAAGAATGTGGTGAATTCAGGTAGGTATAAAGGTATAAATTTTTATTTAGCAATGTTGCTTCTTTCCTTCTTTTGGTGTTTTTTTGTTCGTTTGTTTGTTTGACAAGGTCTTGCTCTGAGACAAGTTCTTGCTCTGTCACCCAGGCTGGAGTGCAACAGCACAATCTTGGCTCACTGCAACCTCTACCTCCAGACCCAAGGGATTCTCCCAAGTAGCTGGTACTACAGGTACACACCACCATGTCTAGCTAACTTTTGTATTTTTTTAAAGAGATGGGGTTTCACTATTTGCCCAGGTTGGTCTCAAACTTCTGGGCTCAAGCAATCATCCCCTCTCAGCCTCCCAAAGTGCTGGAATTACAGGCGCGAGCCACTGTGCCCAGACTTCTTTTGTCTCCTATTTCAAAAAAATTCTTTTTTGAACTTCCATAAGGAAGTTCATTAAGAAAATAGCAGAAAGAGCATCAGTAACAATTATTAAGTGCTTAAAAATAATATTTTCTGCATATTTAAATGACAGGAAAGCTTTCCTATTCTTCTCAATATTATTCTCTAGTATTTGAAAGCACCAAAGAATAACCTAAAAACATAGAGTACTAAAGCTTTGTTTTAAATATAATTGATTATTTTCTGGAAATATTGAAAATTTTAAAATATATTAGAAAAAACTGTGGATAAAATTTTAATGCAATTTCTTTCAGACTTAATGTGTTTTGTTCAATAGTGATTAAAATCTGTTTTTTCAAGTCATGTCATGTGAGATTTATCCTGATTACCATGAATTCTCCTCTTACTTGATCATAAAAATGTTAAATATTTTCTATCTCTTTTTAATAAAAGTTAAAATTATAAACTAGCCATTGGACCAACTGTCACATCTGTGACAGCTTTTGTTTCAAATTATGTTTCGAGAAACGTTTGTGTAGCAGAAAACCTTGGAAAAAAGAGATAGTGTCACCCCGGGCACAGAAGGCAGAATTGTTTTTGACCAAGATAAAGAAAATATTCCCCTTTGGGGAAAAGGTTGAGTGGGTTTACTAGCAGACCCTTTAAAAAATTGAGAGTTTCCCAAGCTTGGGATTTCTCAGTTGTTACAGAAATCTACTGGGAGCACATTGTCCCCCAGGTGACTTGGTAGACAAAGGAAGCCAATGTAAGCATGGAGTTCACACTACTCACTGCCTGCTGTGCTGTGAGTACTAAAGTTCTTTGTCTCTGACCCAGAAGTCTCATGTCTTCTTGTCAGCATCTGTGAAACTGTAGCAGGCTCATTTGGTAACTTGCAGGCAGGGTAAAATTTCAGGCCTTTCATAGTTCTTGCCAGGACTAACACTTTACAAATGGAAAGTACAAGCCTAAGGCAGCAAAGAAAAGGCAAGGAAGGAGAAGAGAGGCAGCAGTATACTATACTGATTACCATAACAAAACCACAAAGAGACATAGCAAGTTATTTAGCAGTCACAGTCACTCTGTGTTTTAGACCTTTCTGGAAGGGTTTAAAGGAGAAACCCATTCTGAGTAGTCCATAAGAGAGAGAAAAAGGAGGGGGAAATTTTCTCCTTGGCTCCCTTCCACATCCTCTTCTCCTTGATCAAGATTTACATCTACAGTGATCTAGCTCCCCCATACTTCTTGGTTGCATCTTGGTGGCTGCTCAGAAAACCAGTTCCTATTCTTTAAAGTATAGTGTCTTATTCAAATATGAAAGTGGAAGAGTGACTTTGTGCAAGTAAAGTGCTGACCATGGCAGAGAAAGAAGGGTGTAGACAAGAGAATTTGAGGTGTCCAAGGTTTCTATTTTAATATAATGTGTAACAAATTTACTTGCATGTCAAGCAGTTCCTATGTTTCTTCTTTCCATAAAATTAAATAGGAACCTAATGGAGTTTTCAGCTGATTACTTACACACACACACACACACACACACACACACACACACACACACACCAACAACAACAACAAGAAACATTCATTTGTGTGACCTATGTTACTTAGTAATTCCAGATAGGAATTACTGGGGAAAACATGTGTAGATTAATATAGAATCCTGTCCATTTATGTATAAATAGTGAAACTGGGGAAAATAACTCCATTCATCCCATTAAGATGTACATTTCTAATAAAATTAAACTTTCAAATTTAATGGTTATTTACCAAAATTTGTAACAGGTGTTCTTTTGATTAATGATGAACTAATAATAGTTATAAAAATAACCCAGGAGAAACTGTTAAATATGTAAAGTCTTTTGGTTACAAGGAGGAAAACAAAATTTAAATTTTAACTTCTGTACATATTTTTGGTATGGGAAAGCATGATAAAATGATCAATAATAAACTTTTAAGTATAAGATATTGTATAATTAGATTAAAATTCTGTGGAATGAAATTACATGGTAGAGTTATAAAAAAGAAATATGTAAATTTTCATAGCTGAACAACAACTTTTTCATGTATGTATTTTTTTAGGGGGTTATTACATATTAATGGTATTCAAATTCCATTAGATTCATTAAAAATAGTGAAGTATTTGTTTTATTCCCAATATTGGAGAATTGGAGAAAGTATATTAATTACAGTTATAATGAAACATTTTAAATCAACTAAAAATGTGATTGAGTGTAAAATTTACAAAAAAAATTTCTAGTGGGCAAGCAAACAAAAAAGTTTGAAGATATCTGTTTGAGTGACCAATAGGAAATAGGGCAAATTCAGATGTCATTTGAGTAAACTGACAAAGTAAGAAATGTCACCTAGTGTCATCTGAGCAATTCTGTGGTAGGGGTGACATTCAAAACTAGGTAATTTGTCAAAAGTACAAATGTTTTCAATTATAAGCATGAACATATGGGCATAGTAAAAAGATAATAATGCTATAATCACCAGAATTATTGACTAATTTTCCTTTTCCTTTTACAAGTCTATATTTTTCCTTTTTTTTTTTTTGAGGTAGGGTCTCTTTCTGTCACCTAGGCTGGAGTGTAGTGGTGCAGTCACAGTTCACTGTAGCCTTGATCCCCTAAACTCAAGTGATCCTCTTAGCCTGTTGAGTAGCTGGGGTCACGGGCGCATGCCACCATGCCTTGCAAATTTTTAAAAAATTATTTTTGGTAGAGACAAGATCTCACTATGTTGCTCAGGCTGGTCTTGAACTACTGGCCTCAAGCAATCCTCCTGCCTTAGCTTCCAAAAGTGTTGGATTATTGGTGTGAGCCACCATGCCTGGCTTATATTTTATACAATTTCAGAAATAAGCTTGTGTAACTTAACTAACCAGAGAAAGTACATGTGCATACCATATTTCATCAAATCTACAACAACATTGATTATGCAATACACGATTATCTTTTGTTTCACTGGGAAGAAACACTGCCCATTGGAGCAATGACATGATATTTATTGCCATTGATTATAAGATGACTCACGATTTCAGAAGTGTTAAGATGTAAAGAAATTGCTTTAGAATGAATGGATTACAGTATTTTGTATAATAAATGTTTTTAATTTTCCTATTAAAGTATCATTTGCATACATTAAATTCACCCATGTTAGTGTTTAGTTCTGTGAGTTTTGAGAAATGTCAAGTTATATAATCACCCTGCCACCAAAAGCAAGATGTAGAACAGTTCAATCACTCTCTAAAATTCTCCCATGTTCTTTCGTAGTCAATTCCTCCCCATGCCATAAGTCTCTGACAACTATGAACCTGTTCTTTATTCCTATAGTTTTCCCTTTTCCAGAATGGCATATAAACATACATAGTATGCAGCCTTTTAAGTTTGGCTTCTTCCCCTTAGCATGATACTTTTGAGGTTTATCTCTGTTCTTGTGCATATCCATAGTTCATTCCCTTTTTTTTGCTGAGTAGCATTTCATTGCGTAAATGAAACACATTTACACAATGTTTAATATGTTGGCTTATTCATTCATTAGTTAAAGGACATTTAGACATTTAGGTTGGTTTGAGTTTTTGGAGATTACAAATAAAGCTGCCATAAACATTTATCTACATTGTTTTTGTTAGAATATAATATTTGTTTGTTGCTTTTATTTATTTATTTATTTATTTTTGAGACAGAGTCTTGCTCTGTTGCCCAGGCTGGAGTGCAGTGGTGTGATCTGGGCTCACTGCAACCTCTGCCTCCTGGGTTCAAGAGATTCTCCTGCCTTAGCCTCCCGAGTAGCTGGGATTACAGGCATGTGCCACTATGCCTGGCTAACTTTTTGTATTTTTAGTAGAAACAGGATTTTACCATGTTAGCCAGGCTGGTCTTGAATTCCTGACCTCAAGTAATCTGCCCATCTCAGCCTTCCAAAGTGCTGTAATTACAGGCATGAGCCACTGTGACTGGCCAGAATATAATTTTTTTATTCCACTTGGGTAAATACTGAGTAACAGCTTGCTGGGTCACGTACTAAGTGTGTGTTTAACGGTATTAGAAATTGACAAACTGTTTTCCAAAGTGGCTACACCATCTTACATTTCCTCCAGCCATGTTTGAGAGTTCCAGTTGCTTCGCATTCTTGCTAGCAGCTGTGGATATTGCCAGGTTTTGTTGTTATTTCTATTCTGACAGGTAAATATTTACACTTCCCGGTAGTTTTCCTAGTGACAAATTGGGTTGAGCATCTGTTCAATTGCTTATTTGCCATGTGTACCTCTTCTTTGTTGAAGTGTCTGTTCAAATATTTTGCCTGTTAAAAAAAATTGATCGGTTGTTTGCTTAAAACTGAGTTTCAAGAATCCTTTATATATTCTGGATACAAGTCTTTTATCAGATTGTGATTTGCATTTTCAGCAAGTTCCCAGGTGTTGCTGATACTACTGTAGTTTTGGGAGTAGAAATAGCTACCCACAGGGCTTCTTAAACTTTAACATCCATAAAAACCACCTGGGGTGGGATGGGACCCAGTAGGTCTGGGGCACACCCGAGATTCTGCACTACCAACCAGCTCTTAGAAGAACTCTGATGCTTCTGTGTTCACAGCTTTGGCAGAAAGGGCTTAGGGGAATCACAGAAGGATTCCAAGAAAGAGTTACATTTCAGCCAAGATTGAAGGATGCGTATATTTCTCTGGAAAGATACAGGGTAGAGAAGAATAGAAGGTGAGAGAGGAAGAAAAGAAAAGAATAATTTTGCAGAGGGTATAACATGAGCCATGCCAGGTTGAATGAAAAAGTCAGACATTGGAGGTGGAAGATGACCTCTTACTGAGAGGTAAGTCATATTACAAAAGACATGTTTGAATTTTCTTTCCTGTATGTGGAAGTGCATTGAAATATTGCAATCAGGAGAGTCATGTGATCAGACTGTCAGTATAGAAATACGTCTCTGACCGTGGAATAAAAGTATGATTGGAAAAGAAACTGGAGGCTGGAAAACCAGTTGTTGCAATTGTGCAGTGAGAAATGACAGATGTTTTAATTAAGGCGGTTACAATGGGGTGAAAGAGGAGGAGCCAGATTAAGAGATGTTTAGGAAGAACAATCAACATGACTAGGTAAAAACTGGATGTAGGGGAGAGAGCAGGGAAAAGCTAGATGCTAACTGGGTGTGTGATTTACCAGAATAAGGAATGTGTGTTTAAGTTTTGTGCAGAAGATGACCAGGTTCATCAGATATGCTGAGGTTAAGGTAATTCCTGTATAGCCACCTACAAATGTCTACAAGATCTTTGTAAAAGAATGGAGGACAGAAGAGACAAATGGGTTGAAGTCATGAACTTGGTAGTAATCTGGTTCTGAGTGTTAATTGAAGTGAAGTTCCTTGATGAAATCTACAGAATGCAAAAGAGATTAAAAGAGGCAAAGTCTCTTTTGCATCCAAGAGACACTCACATCTAAGAGGCAAATGAAAGAAGGGATCCGGTGAAAGAAAGGGAGGCATTTCTTTCAATAGGGGAAATTATTTTAATTTGAAATTCAATGAGGAGACAATATCAGTCTCAAGGAGTTAATCTGAAATTTTTTCTTTTTAATATTTAATATATATGTTCACCCCTTATAGGCAGTAGATAAAATATTCTCCATTTTCATAATTTTCTTAAGGTAAAAGGTAATGATCATTTAATGTATGTTTAACTTTTGGTTTGTGGAAGGTCTTTCATGCTTTGTTTTCTATTTAAGTCTTCAATTACTTCTCAATAGAGAGCATAACAAGAAAAATTCTGATTTCCTTCCTTGCATCTAAATCTGTATTTAATAACTGAATGTCTGTAAACAGTACCAGGCAATGCAGTAATTATACGATTACTAAAGGGCATTGTTGGTATGAACATATTTCATTTAGATGCAAACTTTGGTGCTGTATTTCAGACACTTCAGAAATACAGTGATCCACGCTAGAAATTAGCAGAGATCTATAACATATCGATACTAATGGTTTATAGCATGTTTACAAATATTTCTCTATTATTTGCTCCCAAGATGACAATCACTGTAGGTTTACGAAGGGGCATGATCTAGCTCTTCTGCCCCATATTATGTTTCAAGAAGGACTATGCAATTGAATCTTTAACCACATAGATTAAGTACTGATTCTTCTATTTCTTAGATGTTATTCTTGGGCAAGTTGGTTCAGTTTATTTCAACAACTTTTTTTACCAAATTTCTATTATTACCAAGTACTGGAGAAACAAAGCTAAATGAAATATACATATGCATAGAACATTTCATAATAATAAGAGAAGTAGGCACAGGGCGCTGTGAGTTTGAAAGAGATTCTTCTCATTTAGCTTGAGGAATAAGAGGTGGCCAGCATTTCTGGAGGAGAAGGTGTCCGAGATGATTTTTAGTCATGGAAATCATCACCTTTTCTCCACCCCAAACCTGGTCACACATGTTCGTGTCTAAAATTCTCTTTTATTCCACTAAAAGAGAGCAAAAATGCAGTGCAGAATGAATAATAGGGTGTGCCTGGGGAGCCAAATGTAGTTTCATATTACCAGAAATTAAAACACGAGATGTGGGTTTCTCGAAGTTCAGGCAGATGTCATGGAGGCTTCACAGGCTGGGATGAAAGCTTGGCATGTAATTGAAGTGATTTGTTGACATAAAAAAAGCAGTCACAGTTAAATTTGCACTGCTGTTATATAACTCTGGTGGCAGTGTGTAGGGTGTATTTGAAGGGGGCAAATCTGGAACCATTTTTAATTCTTCAATGAGGCATGATAAGGGCTTGAACTTGGCCATGATAAAGTCTGGGAAAGGAAGGGCACAATTAAGAAAAAGTAAGGAGGCAACTACTTATGACAATGCTTGTTGAGCTAGAGAAAGCACAGCTTTAAGAATGAGTGAGGCCTGAACTTGAACCCTAGCTTAATTACTTAAAAGCTTGAGCCTTTTACAAGTTACTGTAATTTTTGATTTTCTGTAATCCTGAAAGCGAGGGTGACTTTGCTTTGTGTCATCCTAGGGATTAGGCATAATTTAAAGCACCTGAAATAATTACCAAAGGTCGGTTCCTGGTTAACATAAGTAAACAAGCCTGTTTCCCCTACACTTCCTTGTACCTAAATTTCCCTACACTTCCTTGTACCTAATCCTTGCCCTCTGCCTCAGGGTAAGAGGACAGCTGCCTTCAGCTTATTCTTCCCCAAAGCTATGCAGAGCCTTCTGACCTTTCAGAAGGTTTGCGCCCTTTCCCTATAATTTCTCCCACCACACTGACCGATCTCCTACATGACCTTTTAGTCTCTTAGCTTAAATGCCACGTGAATAGGGTCATTGTTTTAGGTTATGGGTTTCTTTTTATTAAGGGACACTGTAAGAGTCCTTTCAAAACCATCATAGACAGAAATACTTGTTATAAATGATAATAATAATATTAGTAAGCAGGGTGAAAAACAGTGGCTGGAAGAATGTCATCTGTCAGTGGATATGCTCATTCACGGGCAGGCTCTACTTTTCATGTGTTAACTCTTCCCATTTTACAGATAAGAACACGTAGAGAAAACCGTGGAAAATTAATAAGCTTTTCAGAGAAATACATGCTCTCCCACCTCACATTCAAAGATAAAACTTGACATGGATGTTGAGGACTTGACTAGAAAGAGAAGTAACAATTTCCTGATTTCTACTTCTCAAATGCATTTTGAGATCCTTCTCAGTCCCCAAGTTTGATATCAGGTGTTATATTCTGAAGTGGCATAGCCTTGGTGGAGTCTTCTCATTGGGTGAATTACCACCAAGATTAGCAATTATCATTAGAATTATTGTGATGGATAAATTCAGTTGTAATTATCATTATGGTTTATCTACTTTTCTCTGCCGGTTTGTATTAACACATTTTGGTAAGACTACAAGTAACTGTCTCTAGTTAAAAAAGAAAAGTTAAATGGACTCTGAGAATTGTTTCATATATCTATTATCTACCTTCACTTGTGATACCAAAGAAGTAGTTTATCGGGCACAGATGCTACAGCAATGTTTAGTATATACGTCATACATCGGTTGGAATAGAAAGGGTTTTGAAATTCTCTAAATCCAACTCAGACTGATACTAACTTATGAATAAGCAATATCATCTTTTTTGGACAACTATTGACTATCATGTCCATATGTGTTTTTCTAAAGGCTTTTATATGGTGTTTTGATTCTTAATGTCAATTGCTGCATTTCATCAAGTAACTGCCACAGGCCCCTGCCCAAACATAGCAGTTTTGATGACTCTGTTACCAATAAGCAAGATTTAAAAACAAAACAAAACAAAAAACTAGCCATCAGTGGAAAGTTTGTCTGTTGGTCTACTTTCTAAAGGGTCAGGAAATGAGTTGCAGACGGATCAGTATTTACGTTCCCTGACATGTCCTGAGGGCTTGGTGGATGTTTCCTTCAGTGTCACCACAACACAGCATTTAGGGCTTCCATTTAAAAGGAGCCCCTGCTTAAGAGAGAGTAGGAGGAAGGGGGCTCCACATGGAGCCTTAGGAGTGTGAGTGGTTCAGCACCCTTTTCTCCAGGTGAAAGTTGCTGCTCATTGTTACAAAGGGTGGACTTTGTAACACTCTTTGTAACACAGAGAGAAGATCTGTGTTTGTCCGGGGTGGTTGTGGCCAGCCTCACTGGCTTCCTTTCAGCTTCTCCTTTCCCTCCTCAGAGACTTGTCCTGCCAGTGACACTCTGACATGAGTCTTCAGGTGGACACTGTCCTCCCATTCTATAGGGCTTGGCCCAAATATCACCCCCCCCCTTTTTTGAGATGGAGTCTCGCTCTGTTGCCCAGGCTGGAGTGCAGTGGCATGATCTCGGCTCACTGCAAGCTCCACCTCCCGGGTTCACATCATTCTCCTGCCTCAGCCTCCTGAGTCACTGGGACTACAGGCGCCCGCCACCATGCCTGGCTAATTTTTTGTATTTGTTAGTAGAGACGGGGTTTCACTGTGTTAGCCAGGATGGTCTCGATCTCCTGACCTCGTGATCCACCTGCCCTGGCCTCCCAAAGTGCTGGAAATATCACCTCTTTACAGGCAGTTTTTCTGACCATCTTCTCCAAGCAGATGCCACTTACTCCATTTTGCCATTGCACTCACCTGTTTCCTTCACATCATCTCTTGCAAGTTCTGTGTATGTAGACTTTAAAAAAAATGACCAGTCATCCCTTTTGGGCTGTAACTTCAAGAGTCCATGTCTGTTTGGTCCTTCACTGTTCATTTACTACAGATCATTGCACATAGCACTCAGTAAATGTTTATTAAATAAATGTTGAATGAAGGGTTTTATGGAATGAACGTATTTCCCACCTTAAGTCTCTATTTATCTCCCTGATTAATGTTTGTTGTTTATGATAACTTTTCAAAATTAATTATATTTAAAAAATTATTGCTATTTTAGTGGAAAACATTATCTTCCCATCTTTAAAAACAAAAGAATTAGCATCAGAGTTCCTTTTGGAAAGAGAGCTTCTCCTCTAGAAAAATAGCTATATAGACCACTTCAGTTAGGTTAGGAGAAACACCAAGAGTATGGCTTATACCATTAAAATGGAAAAATGCTGCTAGGTGAAATGTTCAACTGAATATGTTCGTCGTAATCTGAGGTTGGAGGAAGGAGCCATGTCATGTGGTGAGACTCTGAAACTTTCTAAGAAAGGACTTAACAATTAAGCAGATGAACAGTTGCTTGAAGCAGGGTAGTCAAAATCTTTAGAGAGCACAGTTGTCTAATATCTGCTTTAAAGTTGTTAACATGTTCTGACATAAATTGCTTTTATAGCATCAAACTTTGGAAAAATCTGCATCTCTCTTTTGGGGCCTTAATCTCTGGAGTATTGTTTCTCATTTTTGTTGTCATTGAGAATGTGACTCATATGTCTGCACCTTTTTCAAACCCAGTCAAGTCTGGGAAAACACCTGCTAAATATAAAATCCACACACTTAAGGGCATTTACTTTTTCTCAATACACCAAACATGCAGTTAAGAAGTGAATGTCATGAAGTGGACATCTGAAAAAATCATTCCTTCCTTGAGATGTAAAAATTAGTAAGGAAAACTCAAGTTTGTTTTACCTTTTTGGTTCAAAAATTATAGTTGGGTAATACCTTGTTAAAATATATAAATTCATAAATTATCATGATTGCCAAGCCGCACATAAAATTATGCTTTTGCTTATACAAAATGAGCCTGATTGTACGTTTACAGTTCTGTGGGCTTGATGGCTTGCCCTCTTAAACCTCAGAGGAGAGAAAATTCTCCTCCAGCTACCATTTTGCAGAAAAAAAATCTCTTTCTTTGAGATGCCTGTAATACATGGCTGCAGAACAGATTCGAGGAGGGCTTTCAAAATGGGTTTAGAGCAGGTTCATATCTGGTTTTTCAGCTGATTATATATTCATATATTTTCTTTTGAATTACTCAGTTTTGCTTCAGTTGTCCAGTGTTCTGCACCGGGATTATTTATGTTCAGCTGAGCCTCAAGAAAGAAATGTACAGGGAGATGGTGATGATTAGAGGAAAAGAGCATAGGATTTGTACTCTGGAATCCGCCACAATGGGGATGGCTTAGTCATGTTGCTTAACATCTGTGAAAATCATTTTGCTCAACTGTAGAACAGATTTATTTAGGATTACTCCTGCTACATCAGGACCTGTGGTTTACATGGCAAATAAGGGAACATTTTGAGAGTTGAATGGTTACAGTATGCAAATTAACTTTTAGGCTATTAGCTTATTCTCATATCTGCAACTCTCTGCATGAAACATCTTTCTCTCTCCTGTTTATTTACTTGGTTAAATTCTTGTCCTTCAAAGTGCATTTCCCTTGACAGAGAGGCTTTCCTGACTTGCTGGTGTCTATTACATGCCTCTTCTTTCATGTCCAGTTTCTTGACTTAACATATGATTTTGAAATTGTTTCTTGAGTTGCCCATTTCCCATATTTGTCTCTGAGTTCCAAGAAGGCAGGAATCTTACTTTTTAAAATCATTTTGCCCTCCATGTCAATTACAAGCATCACTCTGATGGAGAGTCAGCTCTCAGTAAATATTGACCTAATGGTTTATTTGTTGACGCTTCATGTAGTATTTACATTTTCAAGGCGGAATAATCAACTATGTTTAAAAATTTGGCATTACAATTACATACTTTGTTTCTGGTTTTATGTTATCTTTTTAATAGAGGAATGATGGAATGTTAGATCAGAAAGAGGTCTTGGAATTCATGTAATTCAGTAACAGAATTTTGCATAGGAGAAAATGAAAATCAAGAGAAATTAATCAATAATTAATAATTAATTACAGAACCAGTATTTTATTTCAGAGAGGGAGGCACTGTTCAAAGGTGACCACAAAGGGTTTGAGGTCAAATGTGTATTAAACTCTGAATTAGCCACTTGGCTCTGGCTAAAGTCTTCATTTTCTTCACCTGTCATACAAAGAGGATATTCAGGAAAGAGGGTGTTCTTGTGATGATTAAACAAGTTAATATATGATAAAGCATATATAATTGCACAGAGCTATATAACAATAGTCACAACTAGTTATTCTTAGGATTCTTATTCGAGAACTCTTGATGCTGCCTCTGATTCCAACAGAAAACACTTAACCAAGACTCTGAATGACTATTTAATGCCACAACAGATAGGTGTGAATAGCTTTTCTTGTTTTAAAAAGCACCTTTGCAATTAAGTTATTAAGTGCTCCTGCAAATACCTACTAAGAAAACAACTACCCATTTGATTTCTATCCAGTCTCTCTTTTTTCCTTCAGTTTAATTTTCCAACTTCAAGATTGTTAAATAGTACATGCTGTCTTGATTCTGACCTGCAAATAACAAGCTGTCATTTGTGAATTCCTTCCTAAATTAAAGATAATTAGAAGGGCTCATTTCTTGTGATTAATGTCTGGAAGAGAACTGGGACTAGAATATTCTTGGCTTATTATTTTGCCATTCTAAAATAATGCCGACATTTGATTCTCATGCTACGCTATTCTGAACACTTCTTAGCCATCAGACATCTAATATATGGGAGATTGTGCTAACACGTAAATGTTTAGGGTTGACATTCAGAGTTAAATCTTACTGTTGCTTAGTGGTAGACAGTGATACTAAGGGGAAGGAAAAAAGAAGGCAGGAAGGGAGTGCCCTTTTGTCTATACCTTTTCTTATCTGAATAATAAATTCATGCATAAATTTTATACATGAATTCTATCTGCAGAAACTTTTCTCTTGGGTTCCTAAAGTCAGGCAACCCTGGTCATCTAGATGTTGTCACAGCTATGACTTCTTCTTTCTTACTAAAGATAAGGATGATTGTACCTCACCAATGGAAGAGGCTGTTCCTTCATGCTGAGCTCACCCTCACATTTTATGTGACATTCTTAACAATTTTACTTCTGCATGCAGCTACTTTTGCTATCAAGTCCAAAGCAAAGCTAAAGGATTAATAGTTCACAACACTTCCAACTCCTCTGAAAGATATATAGAATTGGTTTTAAATTAATGTCTCTAATTTTTAGAAAATTTTCTAGAGGATATAATTCACTTTCTTTTAATTACTCTTCAGTTTTAATTCTTTGCTACAGAGGCAAAAATTTAGTCTAATTTTCTGCCATCTGAAGGTCTTGCAGGTGGCTACAGTCTTTATACAGCTTCTGATCTCATTTGAACATGAACTTGCTGTAGTTCGTTAGCCAATATGTTTCCCAGTTCCTTCACTAACCTGCTTGTCTCCTTTTAGGTGCACATCAGTTTTCCAGTGTTTCTCTAAAAGGGTGGAGGCTACAGACACAGTATTTGAAGCCCTTGACCTCATGTTACTCATACCTGAAATTAATGTTTCTATTTCTCTCTCTGCTGACTCTCTTTCCAGGGTTCCTTGTCTCTTTCTTGGCTTCTTCATTGTTTTCCTTTCCTACTGAATCTTCCTTCTTTTTGTTATTCTCCCAGAAACTAGAAAAAATTACATTAAGTAGTTTTTCTGGCTTGTATTTTTTAGTATGTTCCTTGTTAATTGTTAACTACATTTTCACAAAATAATCTATACTTTGTGGAATAAATTACAAAAATATTTGACTTAACAGAAGTTTCTAAGGGGAAAATAAAAGTTCATATTCCCCGCTACTATCCTCCTGTTCTACTCCGTAAAGATAAACACCATTAATGGTTTGTTGTGTGTTCTTCCAGATATTATATATATGTGTATATATACACATATATACTTTCTAAGTATATATATACCCATACACACGTATACATATACATATATGTGTATATATACATACAGCTTATAAGACATATATCTTATATACAAGGCTACATATCTTAGCCTTGATATATTTATATATGATACATTTATATAAATATATTTGTTTGTTTATTTATATGAAATAGATACATGCCAGATCTGTATTAGTCTGTTTTCACACTGCTGTAAAGACATACCTGAGACTGGGTAACTGATAAAGAAAAGAGGTTTAATAGGCTCACAGTTCTGTGGGCTATCAGGCTTCCACTTCTGGGGAAGCCTCAGGAAACTTACAATCATGGTGAAGGTGAGGGGAATCAAGCATGTCTTCACATGGCTGGCAGGAGAAAGAGAGAGAACCAAGCGGGAGGTGCTACACACTTTCAAACAACCAGGTCTTGTGAGAACTCTATCACGAGAACAACAAGGGGGAATTCTGCTCCTGTGATTCAATCACCTCCCACCAGGCCCCTCCTCTAACACTGGGAATTACAGTTCAACATGAGATATGAATGGGGACACAGAGCTAAACTGTATCAAGGTCCAAATTGTGTGTATGTGTGTGTGTTTTCTTTTTTTTTTTTTAAGACAGAGTCTCAACCTATCACCCAGGCTGGAGTGCAGTGGTAAGATCATGGCTCATTGTAGTTTCGACCTTTTGGGCTCAAATAATCATCTTGCTTCAGCCTCCTAAGTAGCTGGGACCACAGCTGCATGCCACCATACCCAGCTAATTTTTCATTTTTTGTAAAGATGGAGTCTCACTATGTTTCCCAGGCTGGTCTCGAACTCCTGGGCTCAAGCAGTTCTCCCCTGGGCCTCCCAAAGTGTTGGGTTTACAGGAGTGAGCAAATATGCCTGGCCCCCAATTTCAAATAAGAGCCTCTAGTTGTGCAAATATCTAAGTTTAATTTTTATACATGAATTTAATTTTTTATGGAACTCCCATTATTCTGATTGCCTCTAAGTTCTGGGAGATCAAATAGCATCAAGGAGATGGGGTCAGCTCATCTGTGTCACTGTTATATTTCTATACGGGCCGCTACCTTTCACTTTTTGTTTGTTTGTTTCTTGGATCATCAGCATGGCCCTATCTGGTCATTTATTCTCCTCGGTTTTTTGCCTTACACTCGGGCATTTGTTATTGAATACCAAAAGCCAAAAAATTGATTTTTTAAAAATAATCTTGTATATTTTTCTGCATTATCCTCTTCTGGAGACATACAACTCACTAGCTGCTGCCTGAATGAAGATAAATGTCAGAGTAACAGCATGTATATGAAAAAATTAAATATATTATCCTAATAACTATATAAATATGTTAATTGAATATTCAGTGGGAATTTCCTGTTTTTGTGGTATTTTGACTGAAGCCTGGAAGATGAGAATAATATATTATAAAGTACCTGCACATTTTCAAGAGAGACAGAAAATCAAACGGCTTGCTAAGAAGTGGCTAAATTAGTCTGTGGACATCCAACTCCCCCACCCCTGCCACCACCCTTACCGTCCAATCTATCTAAACAGAAAAGCAGAAATTTAAGATAATGTATTGAAGAAAGGGAATTTATAGAAATAAGGAGTGCTTTGGTCTTTTCTCTTTTCTTCCCTATGCAGGTGTTGCCATTATTCCAGGGTAGGTAGGAGGAGATATCAAGAAAATTACTTAGAGAAATTTGGGAAGGTTCTTGCAAGGAAGCAGTGGCTTCTCACTATCCAGCTGGAGTCTTTCTGAGCTGCTGAGACTCAGGGCCATTTCTGAGGACACAGGGATGGAGCACTGCAAGAGTTCTTGGGAGAGCTTGAAATGCATCCTTTGTATCTGCGGCCAGGGGCTGTAGGGAAAATGTCAATGACAGTTGCTTCAGAAGTCATGGAAGTGGGGGGTGGGAGGGAATATTGGAGCTGCTCAAGAGGCTGCAGACAGAGAGAGAGAGAGAGAGAGAGAGAGAGAGAGAGAGAGAGAGAGAGAGACAGAGAGAGAGAGAAACAGAAAGGCAAGTCTACTTTCCCACTATTTTATGGAGCCTATAAGGCAAGGGGAAGCAGTGAGGTTGAGCTGCCCTGATGAGACACTGCCCCAGGTTGCTGTCTTCTCCAGAGAAGAGATCCTAGGAGTGAGGAACTGTGAGGTGGGTAGGTCACTAGGGCCTGAGGCTAAGGGAAAAATTAAGAGATCAGTCAGTACATCAGCCATGTAGGGAAACTATGAAATCGTTCTTTTCCTCTAATCTCCATTCCAGTTGCACTGAGTGTGGAAGATTCACAAATAGGGAAGTTGGAGTGAAAAATCAAGGGAGGGAAGGAAAGGGGATGTGTGTGTGTGTGTGTGTGTGTGTGTGTGTGTGTGTGTGTGTGTGAGAGAGAGACAGAGAGAGAGAGAGAGAGAGAGAGAGAAAGCTGATTATGCTGACAGTAACCTACTGTCTTGCAGTTCTCCAAACCCAGCTCCGAGCCTAAGTTGGATGGGGCTGGGGATAGTTTTGTTACATGAGGCAATAAAGGATAAAATTGGACTTGTCTGGACTTTGTAACACATAAAAATGAGTTGTAATTAATGAAATAAGATTTGTTCTTATAACTGGAATGACCAGAAAGTTAAGGGAGCATCCTCAGATTATCCTGGGAGGATGATGGGGCTTTGTTTTGAAGGCAGTGATGAGAAACAAAGTTATTTGCCACCACATTGACAGAGACTCATTCCATGTATTAGTTTTATATTTCTCTATCAGTTTTAACAAACACACTTCTGGAATTTAGAGTTTTGCTTAATAATAATAATAAATATATATATTTTTCTTCATAGAAATTGGATAATCAGTTAATATATTTTGGGCAGGTTTTATTATTAACACACATAGATTAGTATAATTATTTTTAGTGACTCTACAGTAATCCACATTATGGATTTTCATAAATCCTTCAGTTGAAGAATATTTTTGTTTCTGTTTTATTACAAGGAATGCTGCAGTGAATGCTCTTGCACACATAACCAAGCATTTCTATGAGCTATCTATAGGATAATTTGATAAGTGGTATTACTGTTTCAAAGAGTATGCGTACAAATAATAGCAAGTGTACTTACAATTTAGAAAGCTATGGCAAATTAATTTTTTGAAAAGTTTCAAAAATGGTGTATATAAACCTTTTTTTTTATACTTTTATCCACATTGGATCTTATTCAACATTTTAATCTCTATAGGTATCATAAGGAAAACTATATAGTGCCTTTTTGCTGTTTTGATCTTAATGTTTTTGAACAGTTGATCATATTTTCAAGTATTGTCCTTTTCTAAATATTTAATGATTTAGGTAATACATAACTACAAGTGGCTCATAAAAATTGAAGTGTGACAGAGAAGACTAAAGTCTCCTATGATTATGAACTCAAATCCTAGTCCATTTGCTATCCTTCTCTTTCCACACCCCCATCTCACCAAATAGTCCCTGTGAGGACCACATCTAATTCTTTAACCTGTTTCTCCTGATGTTTTCCTTCATATTTCTAAATGCTGTGCTTCTAACAGCTGTGTCTTTATTAAATTGTGACATCATCTTTTGACTTCTTTTCTAGGCATTTTTGCCCATTGACACCATCTTCCTAATTATGACATCATTATTGTCTTGTTTATTGATTGATTTCTGGCTTACATTGGTCTTCTTTCTCTAGTTACATTAGGTAGTAACTTAGATGATTAAATTTTTATCTTCCTTCTTTTCTTCATATGCATTCAATGCTATAGATTTCCTTATGAGCACTGCTTTTGCTATATTCCACAAATTCTGATGTTGTATTTTTATTTTATTTTGCTTTAAAATATTTTTAAATTTCTCTTGAGACTTCTTTGACCCATGTATTCTTTAGAAGTGTATTGCTTAATCTCCAAATATTTTGGGATTTTCCAGCCATCTTACTGTTATTGATCTCTAACTTAATTCCAAGGTGCTCTGCGAGCATATTTTATATGATTTCTATTTTTTAATTTGTTAAGATAAAGATGTGTTTTATAACCCAGAATGTGGTTGACCTTGGTGCATGCTACATGCAAGCTTGAGAAAAATGTATAATCTGCTGCTGTTGCATGAAACCTTCAATAAATGTCAATTAAATCCAGTTGATTGATGTCCAGTTGAAGTATATCCTTATCGAATTTCTCCCTGTTGGATCTGTCAATTATTGATAGAGGGAGCTCTTATTAATATCTGCAGCTGCAGCTATAATAGTGGATTTATCTATTTCTCCTTGAAGTTCTATCAGTTTTTGCCTCACTCACGTATTTTGTTGCTTTTGTTAGATGCATATACATTAAAAGTTGTTCTATCTTTTTGGAGAATTTATCCCTTTATTATTGTGCAATGTCCTTCCTTATCTCTGGAAAGCTTCCTTGTTTTGAAGTCAGCTTAATTTGTGATTAGTACAGCTACCTTAGCTTTTGATTAGTGTTATCACGGTGTATTTTCTTATCCCTTTACTGTTTATCTGTGAAGACATGTTTAAAATGGGTTTTTTGTAGACAGTTGAGTCTTGTTTTTTCAACCACCCTGATAGTCTTTTTAGTTGGTATATGTAGATATTTACATTTTAAGTGGTTACTGATATCATTGGATTAATTCTACAATGTTTGTAACTGTTTTCTATTTGTTGCCTTTGTTCTTTTTCAAAAATTTTTTTCCCACATTTTATGCCTCATCTGTATTTTTCTTTATTGTGGTAAAAAATGTATACTATGAGATATACCCTCTTAAAAGTTTTTAAGTGTATAGTACAGAATTGTTAATTAAAAGCACAGTTTCATACAGCAGATATCTAGGACTTTCTCATCTTGCATAATTCAAACTATACCCATTGAATGCAACTCCCCATTTCTCTCAACCCCCAGTCTATGGCAACTATCATTCTACTCTGCTTCTGTGAGTTTGACTATTTATTTACTTACTTTAGGGATAAGGTCTTGCTATGTTGCTCAGGCTGGAGTACAGTGGCTACTCATGGGTGCAATTACAGGGGACTACAGCCTCAAACTCCTGGCCTCAAGTGATCCTCCCACCTGAGCCTTCTGAGTAGCTAGAACTACAGGCATGTACCCACCATGCCCAGCAAGTTTGACTATTTTGTAAATCTCATATAATTGGAGTCATGTAGCATTTGCCTTTCTGTGACTAGCTTTACTTAGCATAATGTCCTTGAGGTTCATCTATACTGTTGTATGTGGCAAGATTTCCTCCCTTTTTAAATCTTGCTATAGCTTTGATATTTGTCCTCTCAAATCTTATGTTGAAATTTGATCCCCAGTTTTGAAGGTGAGTCCTAATGGAGGCAGATTTCTCATGAATTGATTAATGCCCTTCCTGGTTGTGAGCAGTGGGCGGGGAGTCAGTTCTCACTCTATTAGTTCCCACAAGAGCTGGTTGTTAAAGAAAGCCTGGCACCATCCCTCTTGCTCTCTCTTGCTTCCTTCCTTTCCATGTGATCTCTGCATATGCTAGCTCCCCTTCACCTTTCTCCATGACTGGAAATAGCCAGAGGCTCTCACCAGAAGCAGATGCTGCTGCTGTGCTTCTTCTACAGTCTGCAGCATTTGATCCAAATAAATCTCTTTCTTTATAAATTATTCAGCCTCAGGTATTCCTTTATAGCAACACAAAGTGATTAAGGCAAGGCTGAATATATATATATATATATATATATATATATATATATATATATATATATATAATGGACATTTAGGTTGATTCTACGTCTTCTTTTTCTTTTTGAGACAGGATCTTTCTCTGTCACCCAGGCTAAAGTGCAGTGGCATGACCGTAGCTCATTGCAACCTCAAACTCCTGGGCTCAGGGGATCCTCCTGCTTCAGCCTCTTGAGTAGATAGGACTACTGGCACTTGCCAACCACACCTGGCTAATTTATAAAAATATTTATTGTAGAGGTGGGGTTGTGCCTTGGTGCCCAACTGGTCTCCAACTCTTGGGCTCAAGTGTCCCTCCTGACTTGGCCTCCCAAAAGCTGCGATTATAGGCATGAGCCACTGCACCTGGCTGCACATCTTGAATAGAGTGAGTAATGCCACAACAACATGGAAGCGTAAATATCTTATCAAGAGACTGATTTTAACTCATTTGAATAAATATTCAGAAGTGGAATTGCTGTATCATATGATAGTTCTTTTTTAATTTTCTGAGGAGCCTCCATACAATTTTTTAAGCAGCAGCACTATTTTACAGTGCATAGGGTTACAGTTTCTTCACCACTTCACTGAAACTTGTTATTTTCTGTTTTTGTTTTTTTTTTAAATAATGACAATTCTAACAGGTGCGAAGTGATATGTCATTGTGATTTTGATTTACATTTTCCTGATGCTTAATGATACTGAGCACCTTTTCGTATAGCTGTTGCCATTCGTATGTCTTTGTGCAAATGTCTGTTCAGGTTCTCAGGCCATTTTTTAATTGAGTTATTTGCTCTTTTTGCTATTGAGTTGTAGCAGTTCCTACAAAATATACTGGAGAATGTATTTTGTAGGAACTCCTATGACTCAATAGCAATATATATATATACACACACACACACACAGACACACACACACACACACACTCACTTTAGATACTAACCCCTTATCAGATGTATGCTTTTTAAATATTTATCCCTATCTGTAGGTTGCTTTTCACTCTGTTGTTTCCTTTGCTATGCAAAGCTCTTTTATTTGGTGTAATTCCACTTAACTATTTTTGCTTTTGTTGCCTGTGCTTTTGATGTCATATTTAAGAAATGCTTGCCAAGGCCAATCTAAAGAAGCTTTTTCTCTATGAATTCTTCTAGGAATATTATAGTTTCAGGTCTTATGTTTAGTCTTTAAGCCATTTTGAGTTGATTTTTGCATGTGGTATAAAACAAGGGTCCAATGTATTCTTTTGCATGTGAATATCCAGTTTTTCCAACACCATTTGTTGAAGAGACTATCTTTTCTTTATTGTGTATTCTTGGTACTCTTGTCAAAGATCTATTGGCCATATGTGTGTGAATTTTTTTTTTATTTTTTGAGACAGAGTCTTACTCTGTTGCCCAGTCTGGAGTGCAATGGCACGATCTTGGCTCACTGCAACCTCCGCCTCCCAGGTTCAAGCAATTCTCCTGTCTCAGCTTCCCGAGTAGCTAGGACTACAGGCACCCACTACCACACCCAACTAATATTTGTATTTTTAGTAGAGACAGGGTTTCACCATATTGGTCAGGTTGGTCTTGAACTCCTGACCTCAGGTGATCTTCCCACCTTGGCCTCCCAAAGTGCTGGGATTACAGGTGTGAGCCACCATGCCTAGCCATAGATGAATTTACTTCTGGGCTCTCTAATCTCTTCCATTAGTTTCCATGGCTTTCCGTGTGACAGTTTCAGTTCCACACTGTTTTAATTACTGTAACTTTGTCATATGTTTTGAAATCAGAAAGTGAAATGCTTCCAGCTTTGTTCTTTTTCCTTAAGACTGTTTTGGCTATTCAGAGTCCTTTGTGGTTTCAGAGTGGTTTGAAGCCACCATGTGAACAAGAGTGTGAGCCACCATGCTCAGCAATCATGAATTTTGAGATTGTTTTTCCTATTTCTGCAAAAAATGCCAATGGGATTTTGATGGGGATTGAATCAAATCTGTAGATTGCTTTGGGTAATGGGGACATTTTGACAATATTAAGTCTTCCTATCCATGAACATAGATGTCTTGCTATTTATTTCCTCTTCAATTTCTTCCAGCAATGTTTTGTTTTCAGTGTATAAATTTTTTCTCCTCAGTTAAGTTCATTCCTGAGCATTTCATTTTTTGATGCTATTGTAAATTGGATTGTTTCTTAATTTCCTTTTTAGGTATTTGGTTGTTAACATATGGAGACACAACTGAGTTTTGCATGTTGATTTTGTATCCTGTGACTTTAATAAATTAATTTATTAGTTTTAACAGTTTTTCTTTTAAAAGAAAACCTTTAGGGCTTTCTACATATAAGATCACATCATCCATAAACAAAGATGGTTTTATTTCTTCTTTTCTAATTTGGATGCCTGTTACTTTCTTTTGTTGCTTAATTTCTCTGGCTAGCACTTCTGGCATTATGTTAAATAGAAGTGGCAAAGTGGGCATCCTTTCCTTAGATCCTCTAAGAACAAGGATCTTAGAGGAAAAGCTTTCAGTATTTTTACCATTGCGTTTGATGTTAGTTGTGGGATTTTTATATGTGGCCTTCACTATGTTGAGATAATTTCTATGCTTAATTTATTGAGTGTTTTTATCATGAAAGGGTGTTGAATTTTGTCAAATATTTTGCTGTATTTATTGAGATGCTCATGTAATTTTTTAAAAAATTGAGATAGGGTCTTGCTCTGTTGCTCAGGCTGGAGTGCAGTGGTGCAATCATGGTTCACTGCAGCCTCTACCTCCTGGGCTCAATTGATCCACCTGCCTCAGCCTCCTGAGTAACTGGGACTACAAGCATGCACCACCACACCCAGCTAATTTTTCTATTTTTGTAGAGATGGGGTTTTTCCGTGTTGCCCAAGCTCATGTCAAACTCCTTGGCTCAAGCAATCCACCTGCCTCAGCCTCTCAAAGTGCTGGGATTACAGGCATGAGCCACCACACCCAGCAATCATGTAATTTTTATCCTTCTTTCTGTTAATGTGGAGTATCACATTGATTGATATTTTTATATATTGAACCATCTGGCATCCTAGGATAAATTTCACTTGGTCATGTTGTATGATACTTTTAATGTGCCATTGAATTCAGTTTGTTAGTACTTTGTTCAGGATTTTTGCTTTTATATTCATCAGGGATATCATCTGTAGTTTTCTTCTTCTTCTTCTTCTTCTTCTTCTTCTTCTTCTTCTTCTTCTTCTTCTTCTTCTTCTTCTTCCTCTTCTTCCTCTTCCTCTTCTTCTTCTTCCTTCTTCTTCTTCCTCTTTTTTTTTTTTTGCAATGTCTTTGTGTGGCATTGGTATCAAGGTAATTCTGGCCTCACAAAATGAGGCTGTAAGTATTCCTTTCTCTTCAGTTTTTTGTAAGGGTTTGCGAAGGATTGGTTTCAATTCTTCCTTAATATTCTGGCAGAATTAACCCATGAAGTCATCTGATCCTGGGCTTTACCTTCTTGAGAGGTTTATGATGACTGATTCCATATGCTTACTTGTTATTCATCTGTTCAGTTTTTTTATTTCTTTATAGTTCATACTTGGTAGGTTGCATGTTTCTAAGACATTAGCTGTTTCTTCATGGTTGTCCAATTTTTTGGCATATGCTTCTTTATAGTAGTCTCATATAATCCTTTGAATTTCTGTGGTATCAGTAAGGTCTCTACTTTTACTTCTAATTTTATTTATTTGAGTCTTTTTTTCTCAGTTTTTCTAAGGGTTTACCGATTTTGTTGGTCTTTTCAAAAAACCAACTCTTAGTTTCACTGACTTTTAAAAATTTTTAATTCTCTATTTTATCTATTGCTGCTCATCTTTATTATTTCCCTCCCTCTGCTAACTTTGGATTTTGTTTTTTTTCTAGTTCCTTGAGGTGCGCCATTGGGTTTCCTTATTTGAAATATATATTTTTTTCTTTTAGAATGTAGGCATTTATCATGATAAACTTTCTTCTTAATACTGCTTTTGCTGTATCCCATAGGTTTTGGTATATTGTGTTTTAATTTGTATTTTTCTCAAGATATTTTCCAATACTCTTTTTGATTTATTCTCAGACTCACTGGTTGTTCAAGACTGTTTTGTTTAATTTCCACATATTTGTGAATTTTCCAATTTTTCTCCTGTTATTGATTTCTAGTGTCATTCCATTGTGGTTGGAAAAGATACTTGGTATGATTTCAGTCTTCTTAAATTTCTTAAAAGTTTTTCGTGACCTAACATGTGATGTATCCTGGAGAGAGTTCTGTGTGTGCTTGAGAAGAATTTGTATTCTGTTGCTCTTGGGTCAAAAGTTCTGTGTATGTTTGTCAGAACCATTTGGTCTATAATGTTGTTCAGTCATCTGTTTCCTTATTGACTTTCTGTCTGGGAGTTCTATTTGTTAGTGAAAGTGGGGTACTGAAATCTCTTAACATTATTGTGATGTATCTCCCTTCAGCTCTGTCAATATTTCATCATATATTTAGGTACTCTGATGTAGGATATATGCATATATATTAATAATTGTTATATGTTCACAGTGAAATAACACTTTTATGATTATGTATTATACCTCTTTGTCTCTTATGACAATATTTCACTTAGAGTCAATTTTGTCTAAGTATGGCCACTCCCGCTCACTTTTGCTTTCCATTTACATGAAACATTTCTCCATCTCTTCAGTTTCAGCCTATGTGTGTGTCTTTTAATCTAAGTGAGTCTCTTATAAGTAGCATATAATTGGATCATGTATCTTTAAGTTCATTTAGCCACACTATCTCTTTTGATTGGAGAGTTCAATCCACTTACATTTGAAGCAATTATTGTTAGGGAAGGACTTTCTATTGACATGTTATTAATTGTTTTCTGTCTGCCCTTGTAGCTCTTTTGTCTATCTTTTCCTCTCTTGCTATCTTTCTTGGTGTTTTATTGATTTTTTATTGTCATGCTTTGATTTCTTTCTTTTGTTTATCTTCTAAAGGATTTTTTTTTAGGTTACCATGTGGCTTACTTAAGACATCCTTTAGTTATAACAGTCTATTTTAGCTGATAATGACAACTTCAATTGCATAAAAAAACTATACTTTTACCTCGACCTTATTCACATTTTATGTTACTGATGTCCCGAAATATGTTTTTAGTGTGTATACATTAACATATTTTAGTAAGCATAGTTTTTAAAATATTTTTTCTTTTAACTCCTATGTTATAATTAAGTGATTTACACACCAGCATTAAAAGATTACAGTATTCTGTATTCATCTATATCATTTACCTTTATTAGCAAGTTCTATGTCTATATGTTTTCATGTTGCTATTTAGGGTCTTTTTGTTTTAACTTGAAAAATTTCCTTTAGCATTTCTTGCAAGGCAGATCTAGAGATTATGAACTCTTATAGCTTTGATTTATCTGGTAAAGTCTTCATATTTTATTCATTTTTGAAGGACAGTTTTGCTGGAATAGTAGTCTTAGTTGGCAGTATTCTCTTTCAGTACATTGAATATATCATACACTTCTCTCTGGCCTGTGAGGTTTCTGTTGAGACATCTGCTGACAGTTTTGTAGGGCCTCCCTTGGATATAATAAGTTGTTTTTCTCTTATTGCTTGCAAAATTCTCTCTTTGACTTTGGGTTTTGACAATTAAATTACAATATGTCTTAGTGTGAACTTCCTAGGGTTGATCTTACTGGGGCCCCACTGGCTATCTTGGGTCTGGGTATTTATTTCCTTCTTCAGGTTTGGGAAGGTTTTAGCTATTATTTCTTCGAATAAGCTTTCTTTTTCTTTATCTTTCTTCTTCTCTGGTACTTCCATAATGCATATGTTGGTCAGCTTGATGATAACCTATAAGTCTCTTAAGCTTTCTTCACTCTTTTTTATTCTCTTCTTTTTTCTTCTTTGCCTGGATAATTTCAAATGACCTGTCCTACTGAGTTTGCTGATTATTTGCTCTGCTTGCTCAAGGTTGCTGCTGAATCCCTCTAGTGAATTTTCACATTCAGTTATTATTTTCTTTAGCTCCAAAATTTCTGTTTGCTTCTTTTTTATATTTTCCTTATCTTTTTAAAAATTTTTAGTTTGTTCATGCATTGTTTTTCTGAGCTTATTGAGCATCTTTATGGCAGATTTTTTTTAAATTTGAATTCTCTGTCAGGTAATTCATAAACTTCCATTTCATTAAGGTCAGATCTTAAAGATTTGTCTTGTTTTTTCCTTTGGGCCATGCTTTTCTATCCCCATCCCCCGTCCCCTTGAGTCTTTTTGTTTGTGTCTGTGCATTAGAAAAAATAGCCACCTCTCTCAGTCTTCAAGAACTGGCCATGTACAGGTAAAGGCCCTCACTATCACCTCAGCCAAATACTCTGGGGGTCTCTCAAGCCTTCTTTGTGTATGCATCTTTTCTGGACTTGTGCATGTAAATTCCCAATTGGAGGACTTTCTGGTTTTATTTTTCAGGAATTTATAATCTCTTGCTATTTCTGGTGTCCATCTGCTCTGCTGTGGGCTTTCTAGAGAAACAGCATGCCCTGAACTCTTTTTGTTATTGTTGTTGTTGTTCTCAGAGGCTCCCAGACATCTGGAGTAGCCAGATCCTGTGGGCACTCCAAAACAGGCAAGATAGAATTCAGTCTGGCTGAATTATGCCTTCAGGCAGCCCCCAGAAAAGTTGGAATATTGGATTTATGGTCTAGCTTCTTTCTTCCCTAGAGAGAAGCTGGGATTTGGGGATTTCTGCTGGCTCACTCTTTGCTGAGCTGGAGAAGCTGTGGCAAGTGTGTGCATGCTAGTCCAAGCTTCTGCCTTTGTTCTCAGCTGCTTCATATATGTGGCCTTTTGCTGTCAGCATTCAGGTTCAGGCAAGACAGAAAGCAGTCCCTCAGGATGCCTGAAGAAAAGTTAGAGGGTTGAACATACAGATCAGTCTTTCTTCTCTCCCAAGGAGAAATCTGGGAGTTGAGGGATCATGTGGCCCTGTGGCACTGATCATGTGGCCCTGCTCATGGAATAGAATTTATTGTGAGAGGGTGCCTCAAATTTTCTTATTGGCTTTGATGATACTGGTTTGCCTTTGCCTGTGGTACAGGAGCTTCTCAAGTGGTTTCCAGACTTCTCACAAAGGGAATTTGTCTGGGTGTTGTTGTTAAATTTGTGTGTCCATGGGGGTAAGAAAGGTCCAGGCTTCCTATTCTGCTATCATGTTCCTGGATGATTTTAAACCAGATAATTTTTATGGTTCCATTTCTCTCCTCTCTTAGGATACTGATTATGCATTTTACATAAAAATTTTAAATGATTGCCCTAGAATTTGCAACTAATCTAAGCCAACTTTCAAATAACATAATACTGCTTTATGAGCAGTGCAGATAGCTTATAACAAAATAATTTCAATTCCTCCCTCCTGTTCCTCATAATATTCTTGTCATTGAATTGTCAATATACTACAGTCATTCAATGTATTATTGCTATTATTACTTCAAACAGTTATCTATTCTATCAGTTAAGAATAAGAAGAATATAAGTGTTTTTATCTTAATTTATTCCTTCTCTGATGCTCTTTTTTTCTTTCTATATATCCAAGTTTCTGATTTGTATCATTTCTTTTTCTCTGACGAACTTCTTTGAACATTTCTTGCAAGGCAAGTCTGCTGATGACAAATTGTCTCAGAGTTTACTTGTTTGGGAAAGTCTTATTTCTACTTAATTATTGGAGGCTAATTTTGCTGCTCATAGATTTCCAGGTTTTTTTTCTTTCAAAACTTTAAATAATTTACTCCTCTGATATTGTGAAATATACATTTGGTCTTCCTCCATGTTTCCCAGTATATAGATAGCCTTTAAAATCCTTGCACTCTCTTAAGTGATAAGTACCTTTTTGAATGCTAATGAGACGACTGGTGGCTGGGGACTTCTAGATAACCTAAGACGGACTGGTTGCCAGGGGAATCAACCATATGATTAGAGGACTGGAACTTTCATTCCACCCCCTGACCTCCAGGAAAGGGAGAGGGGCTCAAGGTTGAGTTGATCACTAATGGCCAATGATGTAATCAATCATATGTATGTGATGGAGCTTCCGTAAAAACCTAAAAGCACTGAGTGGGTTCAGAGATCTTCTGGGTTGCTGAACACATGAATGTTTCTGGAGAATGGCTCACCTGGGGAAGGCATGGAAGCTCAACATCTTTTCCCACGTATCTTTTGCCCCGTGCATCTCTTCCATTTGGCTGTTTATCTGTACTCAGTAATATTCTTTATAATAAACCAGTAAACATAAGTGTTTGCCCAAGTTCTATTAGCCATCCTAGCAAATTAATCAAACACAAGGAAAGGGTCTTGGGAATGCCCAAAAGAGAGGAAAGATAGAGAGGGCTGGAGTTCACTAATTGCCTTTTCCTCAGATCACATAAGGCTCTGAAGGACAGATCCTTGTTACAGACAGCATTCTGAAAAATATTTCAAAACAGTTACATCCCCCTCCTGTAGCCCAAAATGTGAGTGGATTTTTCTTTGATCTGCACCTTGAAAATCTGTTGGAGTTCCTGGAAGTAAAACCATAAAATTGGGGCCCCTCTAAAATTAGGCCCTCAGGAGGTTTTAGCACTCAAACTAATAATAAATTTCAGTGATTCAACAAAATTACCATTTAAGTGTTCCTGCCAGTTACTGAATCTAGTGGCTTCAGCTTCAAGTAAGCTGATTTCAGCCATAACTCTCTGTATTAGCTTGTCTCTAGATTTTAAGGTGCTGATTAGCCCTGTCACCTTAATTCTCTGATGGAACTAAGAAAAGTCATTAATTTGCAGTTTGTACAGCTTTCGTCCTGTGAGGATGGGAATAATGACTTCAAATCTGTTTTCATATCAGAGTTCAAACTGTAGGTCTCTCCTCATTTTCCTTTAAAACTCTTCATAGTATCATGAAATTCCCCTTTATGTCCCAGTCTTGCCTCCAGGGAGTTGCATCTTGTGCTCCTCCCCATGCTAGTTGCTCTCTCATCTTGCTTCACAGCTGCCATCTCAGTACTTGGTGCTTCCTTCTTTGCTTTTCTGGATTTATTCCAACATACTTTTTGGGTCTCATCCTCATTTTGCTATAGTTTATTTTCACAGCTCTCTAAATAAAGGAATATGGGAAATAACTATCTGCGTCTGTATCTGAAAATGTCTCCCAGCACTCAATAATACTGATAAAAATTTTGATGTCCTTCTGATTTTTGTTCTGAAAGTTTATATTGTTATGTCTAATCTTTAAAAAAAAATCCTCTGGAATGAGCACTAAGTATACTCTTTCTTCTACAGATTCATGTACTTTAGCATTGGCATATTCCCTTGAATTCTTTGATAATCTTATTTCTGCTTTCTTAGATATCTCCTTCTGTGACTTGTATTGTTCTGGTTTTAGACTTTCTGAATTCATTCTCTACCTGGTTAATCTCTCCCCATTCCCATCTTTTTCTTCTTACTGTACTTTCACAGAAACATTTTCTCAATTATATCTTCCAAATATTCTACTAAATTAAAAAATTTTAGTAATCATAATTGAAAATTCCAAGAATTGTTCAATCCTCAATCAGGCATTTTTTTTTCTTTTCTTTTTTTTTTCTTATTGGCCCTTTGTTTTTTTGCTTGTTTTTGTTTTGTTTTTGAGATGGATCTCCCTATATTACCTAGGCTGGTCTCAAACTCCTGGACTCAAGTGATCCTCCCATCTTGGCCTCCCAAAGTGCTGGGATTACAGATGTGAGTCACCATGCCTGGCCTAATTTTTCCTTTTCTGTAATATATTTTGTGTGTTGATGCAATATCTCCTCTAAACTTTTTTGTTCTTCCAATAAGAGGTTCTGTTTAAGTTTTATTCTGTTCCTTTGGATTAAAGGATGCAAAATATAAAATAAAAAAAGAATTGTAAAATATTATTAAAAATAATAAAAAATTATTTTTAAAAGTTTTATTTTATTCTTTAAATATTGTATATTATTTAGGATAATATTTTTCCATTTTTAAATCTTGGTTTTTCACTTTCATGCTGAAGCTTTCCTCAAATATTTGGTAATCCCTGGTTGTTTATTTATATATTATAATAAAGCAGTTATATGTGTTGATGAGACTTTTGTTCACATTATAAGAACATATTTGTTCACAGATGGACTTTGCTTTGAGGTGGCCATGCAGGGAGGTTAGTGTTAAACTGGAGAACCTCTACATCATAGTTGCCATATTTAACAAATAAAAATATGGGACATACAATTAAATTTGAATTTTAGATAAACAATAAACTATCTTTTAGTATAATGTCATTATATGAAGGTATTTGCTCAGGGCCAGTCAGTTCCTTTTGAGAGGAACCCTCTAATTCTTTGCCTAGGGGCAGAAACTTGACTGTTGAATTTGTGATATGTATAAGAGTGTACACGTGGGAAAGAGGGGTAGGGTTGGGAGCTGAATGTTCTGTATTTACCCATTTTCAACTGATCCTTATTCTAGTACCATATCTCACTCCTGCCCCCTGCCAGACCTTAGATTTCCAAATATAATGTGTCTCTGTGATTCTATGACTATGATGGGTTACCATCTCAAATGCATCTCCGTGAATGCATCTTTTAGGCAAGAGCTTCCAAACTAATGTGCCCAGGTAGATTACAAATATATCGCAAGATATTGAAAATTTTACACTTTTTATGATGACAAAACTTTCAAAGCACTTTCACTATCTTTTAAAAAATTTACAGCAGTTAAATTTTTAGCTAACATTCTTTGACTTTCTGCTTTTGTTACTTGTTACTTTAATGCATATAACTCTATGCAGAGCACTGTTTGTCAGAGCAACAGAACATCCAAATTATACAAAATTACTTTTGTAGTGATTTTTTTTCAATAAGTTTCTTTATTTTGAGTCCAAGTATAAAATTGTAATACTATAGCAGACCACTTTTGGCTAGTGTGGCATATCATGCAGACCCTTTGGCAAACCAGGCTCAATTTTTTTCTTTCTCAGTCAACTAGCCCTAGGAAATCCCTAGGAGGCCCTGAGTGGAATTACTGAAAGGAGAAAAGACAGCACAGCAAGAGCAGAAACCGTATGTTCATAGGACTTACTTGTGCCTTTAGGTCTTGCTATAGACCTAAAGCTTGTATATCTCATTTTTACATGCCACCTTTAGGGCTTCCCAGATCACATAACACACGGTTTATGATGAACAGTCTCATCTCATGCTATGCATCTCACTATTAAGTCTCAGCCTCTATCAAGAAGATTGGCAGGAAGAGCACATCTGTTTTGTATAAGGAAGATATTTATCTTCTAAAAACAGGCTGGTGTGGCTCCAAAATCCTAGAAGTTTATTATGAATCTTCAATCAGGGATTGTCATTGGGTGAATAAAAGTCTGTTCTTCCACAGACCTTTGGATTAATAATAGATCTTCTGGATTCCCCACTCCAATTGCTGGGTTAGGAAGAAGCTTACACTGTAGACTGGGTTCACGTGAATGTCTCATTGTGGCCTGGCTTCTACTTAAAGTCGGCAGATATATATATTATTTATTTAACGAGCTGAAAGAAGACACACATGGAGATATTTTCTCCAAAATTCATAAAAGCCTACCCAATGTTACATCTCTGTTTTAGTGATAATGAAGTAAGGTGCAGAACCATTGTCTTTCACTGTAGAGGGGATATTCTGGTATGCCTCAGATTCTGAACTCCCTGAGGCTTCAAAGAGCTATTAGGAAACTTAATTTCCCGGGGAATTGTCTCTCCAAGTGGCTAGGGTTCCTCACACTCTCTGCTTACTATCTAGGGTAACTGCTATTCCCTGTTCATCAGATTCTACCAGCATTATGTCATTAATATAGAGGATCAGCATGATGGCTTATGGAATGGTAAAATAAGGTAAGTTTTTGAAGACTAACTACAGCACAATGCCAAATTGTTGAAAGGAAGCAATCATGACCTTAACCTTCTGACTCTACTGGCTGAAGAAAAATGTGTGTGTGTGTGTGTGTGTGTGAATTGTAGCATACAAGGTACCAGGAGCCTAGTTTATTTGTTCCATTAAAAAGCTTACATATGTATCAGCAGCTACAAGTGAAGTCATCATCTGATTAAGTTAATAATAAGCTGTTGATTTTTTTTTTTTTTTTTTTTTTTTTTTTTTTTACTAAGGCTAATCTGTTTTCTACATGATACAAAAGCACAAGTTAGATGGGGACAGAACAGGATTTACAACTTCAGGATTTTTAAGTACTTGATAGTGGCACTAATATCTGAAATTCCCTCAGGAGTGCAGAATTGACTTTGATTTACTATTTTAGTAGTAAGGACTTATTCCTGAGGCTCTCAGTTTGCTGTTTCTACCACAATCCTTTTCTTCATAGTTCAGGGATCCAGTGTTGGGATTCTGTCAGCAACTAAGTATATCTCTTCCAGTTGAGCATTCATGAACGGTGGGAATAAACACAAGTATGTTCTTAGACACACAAGGCCCACTTTGAGATGAAGTTGAGCCAAAACTCTGGTTATCAGTTGACTCCTCAGTATTTCCTTCCCTTCTTTTTTTTATTGTGAATGTTATTTATTTTATTTTATTATAAATTGATAATTTATAATTATATATATTTATGGGATACAAAGTGATGTTATGATTTATGAATACAATATGGAGTAACTAAATCAAGCTAACTGACATATCTATCACCTCAAATACTTATCACTTTTTGTGGTGAGAACATTTGAAATGTACTCTGTTAGCAATTTGGAAATATTTCAAATACACTATTATTAATTATATTCACTATGCTGTGCAATAGACCTCAAACCCCCAACAACACCTTATTCTGAGGTTTTGTACTCTTTGTTCATCTTCTCCCTATTTCCCCCACTCCCAGCCTCTGTAACCAGCATTCTACAGACTCTCTGCTTCTATGAGTCTGATTGTTCTTGATTCTACATATAAGTGAGAATATTCAGTGTTGGTTGTTTTGTGTCTGATTTATTCAGCTTAACAGAATGTTCACTAATTCCATCCACGTTATTGCAAATAACAGAATTTCCTTATTTTTAAGAGTGAAACACAGTCTATTTTGTATATGTCCTCTCAGGAAATCTAGTTGGGAGGTGGGTTGTACTTGGTTAGTCTATTTAACATTTCTATTTTCTTATAACATGAAATCCTTTCCTGACAGTATTCTAAGGATTTTTGGCATGTCTAGTTTATTTAGTGAAAGTATAGTTATATGTATAAATTCTCATTGTGATCTTTAATTCTGTTTCTTCTTCCCTGGCATTCTTAGAATCCTTTTTCTTGATATTCTCCAGGTTAATAACAATGCAAAATAACAAAACAGTTTAATTATTTTGGTGCATATGCTGTTGACTTTCTGAGTTACTGTTTGTACCATTCTCACCATAATATTTGGGTTTGATTTTGGTTATTAATCTCAAAGCAATGAAAGATGGAAGGAATGAAGCATGAGAAGACTCAACAGCCTATTTAAAATATATCTTGCTCAGGTAAAGCCATTGAAGACTCTAAGGTAAGGCAAGTCTCTACTCATCAGACAGAGGAAGAACTGTTTCTGCTAACCAGGTTGCCCCCTCCCTACCATTTTAGGCAGTTAGAGACCTGGAGTACTCATGGTTATTTTAGTGTCTCCAAATGTCTACATTTAAAATTATCAGGATACCACTCTTTCCCAATTAATATGCTAAATTTTCCAGGAAGTATTTTCTTAAATATATATTTTTTAATTTAAAAAGATTATTTTTAAATTGATTATACAATAAAATGTGTATATATTTATCATGTATAATATATTGCCTTGAAATACATATGCATTGTGGAATAGCTAAATTGAGCTAATTAACATATGCATTACCTCTCAAACTTATCATTTTTTGTTAGGAGAACACTTACAATCTACTCTCTTAGCAACTTTCAAGAATAGAATACGTTATTATTAACTATAGTTACCATGTTGTACAACAGATCTTTTGAACTCATTTCTTATCTAACTGAAATTTTGTATCTTTTGACCAGCCTCTCTTTGATCCTCCCCTCCTTTCCCAGTCCCTGGTAACCACCATTCTATTTTTTATTTCCTTAAGTTGAACTTTTTTAGATTCTACATATAAGTGAGATTATGCAGTATTTGTGTTTCTGTGCCTGGCTTATTTCACTAACCATAATGTTCTCCAGGTTGGTGTATGTTGTTGCAAATGACAAGATTTTCTTCATTTTTTTTAGGCTGAATAATATTCTATTGTGTATATCTACCACATTTTCTTTATCTATTCATCCAATGGTGGACATTTAGATTGTTCCCATATTCTGGCTATTGTGAATAATGCTCAATAAACATGAGAGTACAGACATCTCTTTGATGTACTGATTTTATTTCTTTTGAATACATACTCAGTAGTGAGATTACTGGATCCAGAAAGGCTAGATAATGTTGTGAACTGGCTTATGTTAATCATAACCTGAACTGGAATTTTAAATCCTAAACTAGTTGTTTCATTTTTTATTAGTCTCAATAATGTAGTTAAAAGTAGAGAACTTCATGAACTTTACATTCTTCATTTTTACCATAGTATTTTATTTTAGTGGCCATTTGATTCATCGAGGCATTGACTCCAAAAGACACTTCATTCCAGGTGACCACGGGCGATCAGTAATTGCTTTACCAATGCATATTATGGATTTCTCTAGATCCCACCATTTAGTTTTAGTGGAAGACTATCTCTATTGAAGCCTAGTTAGATCAGATAGCAAATCTTAGATTGCTCTTTCTTTGATACTCTGTTGTAGAGATATTCAGTTGCAAAGAATAGACTCTAGCTTGTTTAATAAAGGATTTACTGTAACGTTTTATAAAATTCAGAAATATTGGAATAATTGCAGAAACAAGTTATACTCTGAGCTTCAAGAAAGGATTCGTAAAGGCATGGAACAGAGCTGGCTGCAAGTATAGCTCTGTTAAAATGAGAAAACTGCCCACCAAATTGGGAAGCTATCACTATAGGTACTTGCTTCAGAACAATGCTGCAGCTGGAATAATCCACACTAGCAAAATAAATGCTTCATTCTATGCTTCTATTTTTACTTCCTCAGTTCTGAGTTCAAGTTTCAAAACAAAACAGAACAAAACAAAATGCATGAATTGGTGGAACTTAAATCATACCTGGAACTGTATGTACAAATTCATTCAGGAAATGTAGTTTTTATCACATCTGCCTCTGTAGTATACTATGGGAAGATCCCAGTAGAAGTTTAGAAAGCCACTTGGACATCAGCAAAATGGTGGAATAGAAGATTCCAGTCCTCACCCCTTCGCAGAAACATCAATTTTCACAGCTACCCATGGGTGAGAATACATTTTGGGGAACCCTAGAGTCCAGCTGAGAGAATCCAGCATTTGGGGACGTCCTCATTGAAGAGGGTAAGAAAAGTAGTTTCACTTTACCTGCATCACCACCTCTTCCCGAAGGTGGCACAGCTCAGTACTGAGAGAGGTTTCCTCAAACCACAATTTTATCCATGAAGGAGAGCAAGAGTGAAGTAC
Organism: Gorilla gorilla gorilla; assembly: GCF_029281585.2. Classification (NCBI taxonomy): domain Eukaryota; kingdom Metazoa; phylum Chordata; class Mammalia; order Primates; family Hominidae; genus Gorilla; species Gorilla gorilla. The sequence goes on from NC_073227.2 coordinate 139,935,352, forward strand.
ACTTGTGGCTTCAGAAGTCTTATAGGACACTACCCTGGAGGCTCATTTCTGTTTCATGCCAACCAAAACACTGAAGGAATTGGCACAGCTACATGGTCTAAGGGTAGCTAGGAACAAGGACTAGTAGCACATGGATCTCAGCAACTGGATATGGTTCCTGTTAACTGGATCATGGACTCTACCAGGAGACACACCCATGAATTCAGCAAAACAACTTGCCTACGGACACCCCCAAACAGCCAACAAACAATATCAGCACCTTGCATGTGCCCCTATATCAGTGCCCTGGATGTCCCCATGAATGGCATCCCATGGTTATTGTGCATGAGTCCCTTCATACAGCATAACAAATATCAGGAACAGAATTTCAGTAGCCAGCTTGACTCTGTAGGACTGGGATAATGGCCACAACCTTGAAAACTTCAGAACACTGTCTTAGGGAAAATAAATGAGAGACTCTCAGTATCCAGCCTGGCTTTGTGGAATTGAGAAAAGGCACATAATCCAGGGCTTCTCCTCCTAGGATTAGGAGGAAATTTTTGAAAGCAAGAAAAAAACCACCAGTCACATACAAAGGAACCTCAATAAAACTGTCAGTGGAATTCTTAGCAGAAACCATGCAGGCTAAAAGAGAGTGGGATGATATATTCAAAGTGCGAAAGAAAGAAAAAAATCTGTCAAAAAGAATGCTATGCTCAGCAAAGCTGTTCTTCAGAAATGAGGGAGAAATTAAGACTTTTTCAGACACACAAAAACTAAGGTAGTTAATCAACACTAGACTTGCCCTACAAGAAATGCTAAAGGGAGTTCTTCAGGTTGAAATGAAGGATACCAATTTGCAACATGAAAACACATAAAATATAAACTCACTGGTAAAGGTAAGTATCTAGTCAAAGTCAAAATACTCTAATAGTGTAATGGTGGCATAAAAATCACTGTTTAGCATAAAAGTTAAAAGACAAAAGAATGAAAAATAAATGCACAGTCACGCATTGCTTGACAAGGAGCATATATTCTGAGAAATTCATCGTTAGTCAATTTCATCATTGTGTGAACATCATAGAGTATACTTACACACAAACTTAAGACAGTGTAATGTACTACATACCTAGGCTATATGGTATAGTTTATTGCTGCTAAGCTACCAACCTATACAGGATGTTATTATACTGAATACTGTAGGCCATTGTAACACAATGGTAAGTATTTGTGGATCTAAACATAGAAAAGATACAGTAAAAAAAATGGTATAAAAAATGGTGCACCTATACAGGGCATTTACCATGAATTTTCAGAACTAGAAGTTGCTCTGGGTGAGTCAGGAAGTTAGTAGTGAACAAATGTGAAGGCCTAGGACATTACTGTGAACTACTGTAGAGTTCATAAACACTGTGCACTTAGACTACACTAAATTTATTAACAATTTTTTCAGTAATAAATTAACCTTAGCTTACTGTAGCCTTTTTACTTTATAAACCTGTAATTTTTTAACTTTTTGACTCTTTTGTAATAACATTTATCTTAAAACACAAACACATTGTGCAGCTGTACAAAAATAGTTGTGCTTTATATCCTCATTCCAAAAGCCTATCTATTTTAAAACTTTTTTTTTTTTTTTTTACTTTTAACTGTTTTTATTGAAAACTAAGACACAAACACACACATTAGCTTAGGTCTACATGGGGTCTGGATCACGGCTATCACTGTCTTCCACCCCCGCATCTTGTCCCACTGGAAGGTCTTCAGTGGCAATAACATTCATGCATATGTTGTCTCCTATGAAAAAAATATCTTCTAGAATACCTCCTGAAGAAACTGCCTGAGGCTATTCTTGAAAATGTGTCACTCCTCTTGGAAATAGGTCCATGATGGTTTGCTTGGTTGGTTGCTTTTTTTTTTTTCACTTTAGATTTCCTTGTAAGCAAATAATGTACCTTGAGTATTCATCTCTATTAATAAAAACCTTTTATTAAGAGTTAGAGTCCATGTTTTCAATCTTTTTAAGGATCTTGTTGAGGTTTGCAAAAGCTCCTGCTAAGCCCTTCAGTGTGAATTTTCTTGGGGTTCTTCTTTTTCTTCTACTACAGTTTTTCTTTCTCAAGCTCTGTGTTCCTGTTCCTGTTCAAACCATTCCTCATTAATCAGTTTGCCAGAAACCACCTCTAGGAACTCTTCAATGTCATCCTCATCCACACCCAGGTTAGAATTGTTTGCCATCTCAGCCACACACTTTTTTTTTTTTTTTTTTGAGACGGAGTTTTGCTCTTGTTGCCCAGGCTGGAGTGCAATGGCGCGATCTTGGCTAACCACAACCTCTGCCTCCCAGATTAAAGCGATTCTCCTGCCTCAGCCTCCTTAGCAGCTGGGATTACAGGTGCCCACCACCATGCCCAGCTAATTTTTTTGTATTTTTAGTGGAGACAGGGTTTCGCCATGTTGGTCAGGCTGGTCTTGAACTCCCGACCTCAGGTGATCCACCTGCCTCGGCCTCCCAAACTGCTGGGATTACAGGCATGAGCCACTGTGCCCAGCCTTTTTTTCATTTTTATAACATCCTCATCCTTGGCAAATCCGTTGACATTACAGATGAAACTTGTGTGTCTTCGTCCAGGGGCCATTCATATACAGTCCACGGTGACATCACCCAAGCCCAAGCAAGGTTCTTGATGCAGTCATAGGTGTTGTAATTTTTCCAGAATTTCACCAGTGTCTTCTCTGTGTCTTCCTCAGTTGCAGCAGTAACCTGGGCAAAAATCCTCCTCAAGTAATAAGCCTTATAAGCTGCTATAATTAGTTGATCCATTGGTTTGCTTAAAGATGTGGTACCTGGAATCACCACTTTGACTTTGGGATAAAGATCACCAATAAAAAGAGAATATGCAGAAGCATTCTCAACAACAAGCAAAATGTAGAAAGGCATATTATTCTTTAAACAGTATTTCTCAATTTTGCAGCATAGCGATTTAGGAGGACATTTTGAAAGAGGAGGTGGGTCATCCATGACTTCTTATTGTTCCTGTTGTACACAGGCAGTGTGTGTTTATTGATATGTTTGAAAGACTTGGGGTTCTCAGTGCCCAAGATCACAAAGGGCTTCAATTTGTAGCATGCAATATTGCCCCCAAGCAAGACTGTTATCCTCTTTTTAAAAAACCTTGAAACTTCGCATTGACTTGGCCTCCTTAGGATGAAAATCTTTTCAGGCATCCATTTCTGGAATATGGAGATTTCATCTGTGTAGAATATTTGCTCTGCAAGAAATTTTCCTCCACAATCAGCTTATCTAGAGTTTCCCAAAATTCTTCAGCTGCCTTCACATCAGCCCTTGCAGACTCACCACTCACTTTCACATTATGTAATGAATAACAATTTTTCAATAATTTAAGCAACCCAAAGCTAGCACTAAATCTACCAACATAGTCAGGACCAAACTTTTCCTTCAATATTGCAAACAAACCTTTTGCATCGGCCATGAACTTCATGGGACTGAGAGGGATATGTTTCTGTGTCTTGTCTTCAATCCAGTTCATTAGAAGTGTCTCTATATCTGATATATACCCATATCAAAGTTTTGTTAGTTTCCTTGCCTTCATTGAAGCAGATTCTTTAACAGTTTGTCACTTTTTTCTTGTTCTTCAAGATTGTACCTATGTGGGAATGGAATATGCATGACTGGTGAGCCATAACCATCACGATTTTCCCCCTCTATAATCTTTAATCACTTTTAATTTCATTTCCAAGTCAGTCAGGTCAATCACTTGATGTGGCTTCTACCAGCAGCATTATTTGTAGATTTTGTATGCTTAAGGGCCATGATGAACAAAACAATACTAGATTAAATTAACCACAAGATACAATAATGCAATCAAAGGACACAATAAACGCAAAATGTATGAGGCTGCTGCTAGCATAATATGGCACACTGTTTTACAGTAAATTTTTTTTAACAAGTGGAAGAAGTACATTCTAAAATAATGATAAAAAGTATAGATGGTAAATACATAAAACGGTTATATAGTTATTTATTATCATTATTAAATAGTATATACTGTACATAATTATATGTGCTATACTTTTATATGACTGCCAGCACAGGTGGTTTATGCCTGCATCATGATGTATACATGAGTAATGCATTGTGTTATGGTGTTATAACAGCTGTAACGTCACTAAGCAGTAAGAAGTTTTTCAATTCTATAATAATCTTATGAGGCCATCATTGTATATGTGGTTCGTGGTTGATCAGAATGTTGTTATGTGACACGTAACTGTACCTACAGTAATTTGGTAATGAACACAAAATATAAAAAGATGTAATTTGTGACATTAATAACATAAAATGTGGTGACAGAGAAGTAAAAGTGTAGAATTTTTGTATGTGATTGAAGCTAAATTGTTATCAGTTTAAAATAGACTTTCCTAAGTATAAGGTGTTTTATTTGTGTAAACCTCACAGGCAATTATGAAAAAATCTGTAGTAGCTACATAAAGATATCATGAGCTAAATCAAAATATAACAATATAAAATCATCAAATCACAAAAAAAGACTGCAATGGAGAAAGAAAGAAAGGAACTACAAAATAGTTAGAAAATAATTAACAATATGGTAATATCTAGTCCTGCCTATCAATAATAACTTTAAATGTAAATTGATTAAATTATTTTATCAAAAGACAGTGACTGAGTGGGTTAAAAAAAAGAAAAACCATTTATATGGTATCTACGAAAGACTCACTTTAGCTTTAAGGACACGCATAGGCTGAAAATGGAAAGGTGGAAAAAGATATTTTATCCCAATGATAACCATGGTAGTTGTATTTATATTAGACAAAGTAGTCTTTATGACAAACACTATCATAAGAGATACAGCATATAAACAAGCATATAGACCAATGGAGCAGAATCGAGAGCCCAGAAATAAGCTCATGCATATATGCTCAACTAATCTTCAAGAACAGCACCAAGAATAAAGTAAGGGAAAAGATAGTCTTTTCAATAAATGTTGTTGGGAAAGCTGGATATCCACATGCAAAAGAATAAATTTGAACTTTTACCCTACCCCATACACAACAATAAACTCAAAATGGAATAAAGAAGTACATGTAAGACCCCAAAAGAGAACATACAGAACAAGCTTCCTCACATTGATCTTGGCCATGGTTTTTTTGGTTATGACACCACAAGCAAAGACAATGACAGCAAAAATTAAGTGAGATTGCATCAAACCATAAAGCTTCTACACAGCAAAGGAAACAATCAACATAATCAAAGTCAACCTAAAAAATGCAAGAAAATATTTGCAAAATATATATTTGATAAGGGGTTAATATTCAATGTGTGTATGAAACTCCTATAACTCAATAGCAAAAAAGCAAATAAACTCGTTAAAAAATAGCCAAAAGACCTGAAAAAACATTTCTCTAAATGTACAAATGGCCAACAGGTATCTGAAAAGGTGTTCAATATCACTAATTATTATGGACATTTAAATTAAAACCACAATTTGCTATCACCTCACACCTGTTAAAATGGTCATTATTAAAACTGCAAAAAATAACAAATGTTGGTGAGGTGTAGAGAAATTGGAACCCTGTGCATTGTTAGTGAAGATGTAAACTGGTGCTACTGCTATGGAAAACAGTATGGAGGCCTCTCAAAAAATTAAAGATAAAGTTACCATATTGTATTAGTCTGTTCTTACACTGCTATAAAGATGCTATCTGAGACTGGGTAATTTATAAAGGAAAGTGGTTTAATTGACTCACAGTTCCACATGGCTGGGGAAGCCTCAGGAAACTTACAATCATGGTGGAAGGTGAAGGAGAAGCAAGCACCTTCTTTACAAGGCAGCAGGAGAGAGAGAGTGCACAAGGAAAACTGCCACTTTTAAACCATCAGATCTCATGAGAACTCCCTCACTATCACGAGAACACGGTAAGGAAAACCATCCCATGATCCAGTCACTTTCCTCCGGCACCCTCCCTCAACATGTAGGGATTAGACTCAGAGATGAGATTTGGGTGGGGACACAGAGCCAAACCATATCAGATATGATCCAGCAGTCTTGCTTCTGGGTATATATCCAAAGGAATTGAAATCACGATCTTGAGATATCTGTACTTTTTTGTTCATTACAGCATTTTTCAGAGTAGCCAAGATATGGAAACAAGCTAAATGCGAATTGATGGATGAATAGATAAGAAGTATGTGATGTGTATATATATTATGTGTAGAGGGAAACATGGAGCATGACCTAAGGCAGCTACCAGCATTGATTTGTGAGTTTTGTCTCAAAACCCTTCTCGCGTATTTTCTGTGTCTTATTTTTTGGGGGCACATTCTCCTACACTTAAGCATACATACAGGGAAATACTATATGTTAATTGTTTTCCAAATCATGAGTTTGTTTTTATATAGTTATTTAGTTATTTTATTAACCGAGTCTGGTATCTACTGCAAATATGATTATATATTTTCCTCATTCCTACTCCACCTGTTGGGTTAGGAAGCTATGTCTTAGGAAATGAAAGTGGTGGATATAAATGGTCCCTTCTTTTGTCGTTTCTACTCTATGATTCTGTGTGGGTGGAACTGGCTATCTGTAGAACTTGATGCAAATAGCTGCTGAGGCTTCCAAGGCTATGTCACTTACCAAACTCCCTTCTGGGCAAGAACTCTGGAGAGGTATGTATCAGTTTGCGGCATGCTCTTTGGTTTTGGCAGGTATTCTTCACAGTTTACAGTTTGGGACTATTCGTAGTTTGACCAGTTTTCTATCCTTTTTTCTTTGTTATTTTGTAGGCACAGCTAGTGTAGTGAAATCAAAACAGTTTTATCATGCCATATTTTGCCAGAAATCCCGTTTTAATTAGGCAAGAGATTGAAAGGGATATTTTATATTTATTTCTTTCAGAATACTTACAATTAAATAAAAGTAGAGTTACTTTTAACTTATATAGCTTTTAATTCTTCCTGCATGTCAGTGGGGCTCAATCAATAACAACATAAAGAGAATGAATTTAATAAATCTAAATGGATGATGCTCTAATTTTGGATATAACTAATGGAAAATGTAAATGACAGCTTAAACCTCCACATTGTTTATTAAACATGTGATAAATATAGCCTTTTCCCTGCATAGTACTCCTGAGGAAACTTCTCATCTGGAGACTCATATAAAATTATGATAATATTTTCCCTTTTCCCTGAACAATCTTCTCTTTAAAAAATCCTTAGATGCTTAATAGCATCTCAACAGTATATTAAGGCTCAACAGTATATTAAGAATAAATGGCTTCCCTAGGGCTATGGAGCAGAAATGAAAGTATTATGAGTATTAGGACTAGCAGGAATATTTGGGTCATAAATGGAAATGTCACAGTCTCCTGGAACTGTTTGCTTTGCATATTTATGATTTTAGTTATTTATACCTAGCTTTGTTTTTAAAAGGATTTCAGACAGCTTACCAAAGTATAGACAATAAAAACAAATAAGTGAGGGAATCAAGGTAAAGAGAATATATTATGGAAAAAACAAGATGAAACAAGGAGTGAGTGAATATAACATTTGCTGCAAGATTCAATCTACTTACTAAAAGTGGGCTGGCTATTTGGCTCAGAGCTTTCTAGCAGCCAAAGTGAAGAGGGAAATGTAATTAGTTTCAAGATTCACAAACTCATTAAAAGGTAATCCAGGCTGCCTCTCAGGAGACCTGCCCAGTAATCCTGGTATTAAAATACCAGGTTTAAATGTAATGACTTGTTTTCTTGACAACATAGGTAGGGTAAATAAAACAACAAATTTCACGGAGAAATTTCTTGGAACCTTCTTTAATAAAGTTCAATGGCATAACACTAAAGAAGAATTCATTTAAAATTTATTCCAGCAGAGACTAGAATGGTACCGTTCAGGTACAGACTCCTACTGGTCTGTAGAGTCTTAGAGTATTCAGAGGAAGTGATGAATTATATATTCATTTCATAAATGATATCTTTAAAGTTTAGTCATTGTTTTAAATTTAAATATGATACCTGTGCATTAAAAGTCAAGTAATATGAATTAAGTTTTAAAAACCCCACCCACCTTTACTCTCCAGGAATACTCATTATTAAAAATTTGGATTTTTTTCTTTATATAAACAAAAATATTAATGTACAAGTGTGTGTGCACATAAACACACTGGCACACCCCTGAGACTAGAGTTAAATTCTGGTTTCCACCACTCACAAATTTAGAGGCATCATTTTTTAGTCACATACTTGGTGTAGGATGCAGCTGCTGGTCCACATGGTCCAACAGGATAATTTTGTTTAGACAGAGTACTCTTCATGCAGATGACTCCAAATAGACACCTGCCAGGGCATTTACTTAGGGATGCAGCAGTGGAGCAGCTGGTGAGGTCAAGCTCTATTTCACCTATGGTCTGAATGTTTATGTCCTCCCACAATTCGTATGTTGAGATCCTCACCCTCAAGGTGATGGTGTTAGGAGATGGGGCTTTTGAAAGATGATTAGGTCATGGGGGCAGAGTCCTCATGAATGTAATTAGTGCACTTACAAAAGAGACCCCTTACCCCATCTACCATGTGAAGACACAGTGAGAAGACAACATCCATGGATCATGAAACAGGCCTTTGCCAGACATTGAATCTGCTGGTGTCTTGATCTTGAACTTCCCATCCTCCAGAACTTGAGAAATAAGTTTCTGTAGTTTATAAGCTACTCAATTTATAGTGTTTTGTTATAGCCACTCATAATTGTAGTAGGATTTACTTACAAAATTCATAGTCAAACTTCCTAATTTTAAAATTCTTTATTATTTAAATTTTTTTAAATTACTAATTTCTTTGCCTGTGATTGGAAGTTTTAGAACATGCAACATCTATGATGTCTACCTTTCAGGGCAGATAGCACAGTAGTAATAGTGGATCAAAGGAAGTTACAAATGTAGAGATTGAAAAATAAAAAATGAACAGAGATTAGGAAAAAATAAGTTAGAGGGAAAAATAAATATCAACTTCTAAGGGTAAAAATATTTTTAAAGAAAATAAAAGCAGGAAAATAAGGTTTTTAAACATCTCTTTTTTTATTTTCAATCATGGGAGTACCTGTGCAAATTTGTTACAAGTGTATATTGCCTGGTACTAAGGTTTGGGCTTCTATTGATCCCATAACCTCGATAGTGAACATAATACCCAATGAAAAGTTTTGTGGCCCTTGGCCCCTCCCTCCTGCCATTATTTTGGAGTCCCCTGTGTTTATTGTTCCCATCTCTATGTCTGTGTGAGCCAAAGATTTTGCTGCCACTTATAAGTGAGTAGTATTTGCTTTTCTGTTTGTCTGTTATCTTGTTTAGGATAATGGCCTCCAACTACATCTGTGTTCCTGCAAAAGATATGATTTCATTCTTTTTTATGGCTGCATAGTATTTCATGGTGTATATGTACCATGTTTTCTTTATCCAATCTACCATTGATGGGCACCTATGTTGATTCTATGTTTTTGCTATTATGAATGGTGCTGTGATGAACATGATTACATATGTATTTTTGGTAGAATGATTTATTTTCTTTTGTATATATATATCCAATAATGGTATTGTTGGGTCAAATGGCAGTTCACGTTTTAGTTCTTTGAGAAACCTTCAAACTGTTTTCCACAGTGGTTGGACTAATTTGCATTCCTGCCAACAGTGTATAAGCATTTCCCTTTCTCTACAACCTCATTGACATATTATTATTATTATTATTTTACTTTTCAGTAATAGCCATTCTGACCGGTGTGAGATAGTTATCTTGTGCTTTTGATTTGGATCTCTCTGATAATTAGTGATTTGGAGCATTTTTTCATGTTCATGTCCTTTGCCCACTTTTTAAATGAGGCTCTTTATTTTTTCCTTGTTAAGTGCTTTATAGATTCTGGATATTAGGACTTTGTTAGATGCATAGTTGGCAAATATTTTCTCTCATTGTGTAGGTTATCTGTTTACTCTGTTGATAATTTCTTTTGCTGTGAAGAAGCTTTTTAGTTTAATTAGTTCCCATTTGCCTATTTTTCATTTTGTTGCATTTGCTTATGGGTTCTTCATGATAAACTATTTGTGTAAACTAATGCCTAGAAGAGTATCTCTTAGGCTTTCTGCTAGAATTTTTATAGTTTGAGGTCTTCCATTTAAGTCTTTAATCCATCTTGAGTTAATTTTTGTGTATGGTGAAAGGTAGGAGTCCAGTTTCATTCTTCTGCAAATGGTTAACCAGTGGAAAATAAAAAAACAGGCAAATAGTTACTAAAGTAAGGATAAGGAGATAACAAATATTACAATATAAATTAAAAGGAAAAGTCATACAAAAATAATACCAAGTAAACAAGCTAGAGTTTTAGAAATCAAAACAAAACAAAAAGTTAATATTTTTTGGATAGAAATTATATTCAAGCAAGAAAAGAAGTAGAAAAATGTAAAGAATGGGAAGAAGGAAAAGACAGACAGACAGGTGACTACTGTAGGTAAGTAACTAGAGTTCTTAAGAAAATCCTGAGATGGCTCTCTGGCTAGCTCCTTCCAGGGAAAGAACAAAGATGACTGACTCTAATATGATGCCCTTAAACTCTGGCACTTTAACTCAAACCTGCAGGCACAAACTTGTAGGCACTCTCTCATAATCTCAGGGGTGGTGGTTTTTTATTTCAAACAGGCGGTAGTCTGTTGTGGTGTTTCTGGGTGGTCCATGTAGCTATTAACATTGCCTTTAAATACCTTTCACATAACTGTACTATTGGAGTATTATAAGAAGTTTGAGAAAAATCACAAACATCCATAGAATTTATAAGCTGTTCAGTAATCCACGGCAAGGAATGTCACTTCATTGACAGTAATAGTTGGCATATTCGTTGGAATTGTCTCTAAAGTAAACTTTAGAGCAATCTGCTTTGGATTTCTCACTTTATAAAAATGATTCAATATTTTTAAAATATAGACCAGAAAACAAAAAAAAGAAAGAAAGAAATGAGAAAAAAGGAAGAAGAAAAAGAAAATGAAAAAAAGAAAGGAAGTAGTAGAAAATGCCTTTTCAAGGCCATGGTTCTAATCAGTGTACATCTGTAGATAATAATGCCATTTTTCCATTATTGATTTTTATATTGGGGGACAACATTCTTGAAGGTATAACTGCAATAGTAAGTAAGTATGACTGCAAAATTCAGTAGCCCTTGCTATGCTTTGCTTCTGAGTCTCTGCTTCATTTGTTCTAAGAATTGCCCAAAATAACATGAGAGAATAGTATCAAAAACTACTCAGTGTGGACTTGAATGCCATAAAACTCTAGACAAATAAACTGTTTTAGTGAAATTTGTCATAACATGGACAAACCAGTGAAATTTTTCATAACATATTCTCTCCAATGTGAACTGATACTTCATCTGTGGTGTGATCATACATGTGCGTGTGTAGCTTCCACCTTGGTATGCTTATGCTTTATGGACTTTTGTACCTTTGGCAACAAATGTTATTACATCTACTTTCCCATGGCTTTCCCCTACTGTTAGTGAAGTGGGAAATAAAATATGCTTTTTTAACTTCCCTTGGGCTTTAAATAAAGTTAGACTATGACTAGGCAACAAGCAACGGGAAACAATGAGAAACAAATGGCAAATTCTCGCAAGTCAAGTCCTTCCTGTAAGGTCAACTCTAGCACATGCACTGCATAGCAGCTAATAATAATAAAAAAGAAATAAGCAAAGCCCTGCAAGCCTTTTGCTATTTACTGCTATTTCCTCTGCCCTCCACATCCAAGGCTTTGTATCCCTGGGACATAGGTAGTTGTCAATGTTAATCTTATTTAGTAGGTGAAAACATGAAAATTAATGTAAACTGATTTACATAACTGTGAGTTCCTTAAGGATAGGAATTGTATTCTATTGGTACTTTGAATCTCCAGACAGAGAACAATGCCTAACTTATGTTAGTTGCCCAAGAACAACATAATCCCACCTTCATATACTTGTAGCACACAGATACACTGTTCTGCCAACCCCTATCATGAAGAAGATAAAAAATAGTGCTATAGACACAAAACTCTGAACTCTCCACAAAACATATAGCTCTTTCAGGGTTGTCACCTCTCTACTTGTTCCGGGTTGGGAAATGTTTTGGAGAATACGAAAACATCTTGATTTTCAGATGATGCAAGAAACCAAAAAGATTTGTATGAGAAATAGTAATATGGGACCAAAGTATCCAATCAGGAAATCTTATTATTTTGTCTTTAATAATTTTTACTTTGGGAATTAATAAACAAAACAATTTTCAATAGAATTAACAATCCATGAGATACAACATAGTGAGTGAAAAAAGCCTGGAGTCATTTAGAGTCACCTGATATTTACTGAATTGTCTATTATATGTCAGGCTTGTGCTAAGCTTTGGTAATATTGAAATGAGTTAGACAGATATGGTCCCTGTCCTCATAGAGCTGACATTTTAGAGGAGGAAATAGGCAAAAGCCAACCAACTAAACAATATCTTAAGTGGTTAACAGGAAAGAAACACGGCGCTGAGATGGGGCAGGGCAGTGGAGGAGGGAGTTCCAGAGGGAACCTCCTAGGACCTGACTAGGTAACAAAGGCTGAGATCAGAAGGGATCCCAGACTCTGGAGAGGAATATTCCAGAACCATGAATGTACAGAAGCAAATGTTTTGAGATGGGAAAGAATTTGCATGTTAGATCTAGGTCTCAATATAAACATGGTCATTTATGAGCATAAGCTGGCAATTTCCTTTATCTAAGACTCTTAGTTTCACATTTGTAAATTCAAAATAATAATGCCTATGTTGAAAGTTGACGTGAAAGTTAAAGCTTTCTGTGGCAAAGTGCCCAAGACATTGTAGACTTTCAGAAAATGTTGTTTCTCTTTTCTGCCAACATTTTATAACTTCAGATGAATTCCTTACAAAAGTCATAGCAATAATAGCAACAACAAAATGTTAACACTTCCCAAAGATGTGTCATTTTTTTTCCAAGTAGCACTTACTGTAAAAAAAAAAAAATCCAACTCTTGGAGGCTTTAAACAGGATTCAGCTGTACCCTAACAACTGTGAAGGTCACAGATTACCATGCCTATTTTTTAATCCAAGTATATTTCAGTGACTGCAAAAAATCAAAAAGGAAATATAACAGATTGAATTCTTTACTTGGTAAGTTTTCAGCAATAGATTAGTGTGTGTTTAATGGACTTTTCAGCATGAGCTAATTTAATCTCTTTTACACTAAACAGACTCTTATACAAGACTTCGCAATGCTGCTGTATCACCACCAGGATTATTTTACTATCTATAGACATTTTACGTTTTAAACAGCCCTACAAAAACATGTGTCTGTTTATATGACCTTTCATAACTATTTCAGTTGGGTTTTGTCAACCAATTGTAATCCTTGTTTTCTTAACAAGAAAGTAATCTTCCCATTCTTGAAGGAAGTACATTTCATGCATTAAACTATTAGAGCAATTTAAGTCTTGAGTGAACTCTGTTCACCAAAACATATTCCTCTGAGACAAAACCACAGCCATAAATTGACCCACAAAAAAGTAATCCCTGGGATTAGTATCTGTACAGCTTCATGTTCTGCTGAAAAACAAATTGAGCAAACAGGAGCACTCCTCATAACATGCATCCTCAACACACACACACACACACACACACACACACACACACACACACACAAACACAAACACAGAGGGCCGTGGCATAAACCAGAACTGACATGGTGGCTGTCATGATTGCATAAAGGGTTGAGGATATAAATCAGCTCTGGGTTCACAGGACCCTAGATCCCTTGAGTATCTGGAAAAAGACATGTTTTTTCCTAGGAATGTTCTACTCTGTCTTGGATGTAAATTGGAAGTAGCTATGTTCTCTTGCCACTGAGACCTCTAGTTAGCAAGGTTGAGGTTGCTAGGAAGAATTAATGGGGGAGAAACCATATAGGTTTGCAGAGGAGTGAAAATTGCAATTTGGAGCTTGTGGTGGTGCTAAAGAGAAGAAAAGTGGAAAACAAGAAGTTTGCTTGATGGGAGAACATGGAAACTCAGCAGAAACCAAAATTGTGGCATAGGTAAAATAAAGCAAACTGAAATAACTCATTGTAGGCAAAGCTAGGGTGAGTTATCTGGGTTTAAAAAATACTATTTTAAGAGAATGAGAAAATAATATATTTGGTTTAAATTATTCCAAGGAATGTGGAAATTGTTTCTAATAAGGGAAAATGAAAGGAGATACCTGTGGATTGAGATTAAAGGTGATTTTTTTAAAAATTGGATACCTGTGAAGACTCAGAGTGACTGAGTGAGATAAATATTACCTTTGTCTTTGGTCAGCCAAATTTATGTTTCCGTTTTTTCTTTACTAGTGACATTTCTTTCTTGAAATTCTTGCCCAGAATGCCCCTCATCTTTCCATTTATCTAAATTTCTTGCTTCCTGTTAAAATCTTTCCTCCTCTGTTAAATTTCTTTTATTGACTCTATTCTCAGTAATCTTGCTTTCCTCTGACTTTCCTTAGCTACTCTTTATTATTGAGCTGTAAATCCTAGCTGAATCTAAAAGGTGAAATAGACTGGTTGTGAAATTGGTAGAATGATGGTCCCTTTTGGGTACCATGTGCAAGAATTGTTAAGGTTTTGTTTTGGGAGCAGCAGGAGGGAGGAATTTTGTGAAAGTTAAGTGGTGAAGACATGATTGCTATGTAGGGGATGGGATTGAATTTTTGTTCTTCTAGCCTTTAGGATAGATTTTGAGCCCAGTGGCAAGAGAAGTGGAGGCTAGAAGCTGGAAGAACTGTAGTTATGAAAGACTTGTAGAGACATTAGATACATGCAGCATCGCTTTGTGGCCCATCAGATCACTTATAGCATAGATTTTCATGAGAGGACAAGCTCCAATCATGCCTTCACCTCCTTCTCCAGCTACAGAGTCCAGTGTTGTGTTGTTACTTTAAGAGTCAGAAGGCCATTGGTGTGGGGTTGTTAAGCATGCCAGATTGTGCTCCATTGGATAGCACCAGGAGCAGAAGTGATGGAGTGGTACTCAGATGAAGAAGACAGAGCTGAGGCACACAGTCAGGCGGGTCCCAAAAAAATGCAAGACCCCAAAGAAGACTCCCAGAAATGTATAGGGGAGATTCAGAAATAAAGGAGAAGGGGATGGGGGAGGGGGTTAATATCTTCGTAAGCAAATACAGGCTGCAAACCCTAATAATTTGGCATAAATATCAATATAATTTTATTTCTGAACATAGGCTAGTATAGTCATTACCGTCTATTTCATTTACAACTTGCCAACATAATACAGTTTTCTCTTAAAGAAAAAAACCTTTAGGATCAGTGGCACATGTGCAAGTTTGTTACATAGATAAACTTGTGTCATGGGGATTTGTTGTACAGATTATTTCATCACCCAGGTACTAAGCCTAGTACCCAATTGTTATTTTTTCTGATCTTCTCACTCCTCCCACCTTGCACCCTCAAGTCGACCCAGGCTCTGTTGTTCCTCTCTTTGTGTCCATGTGTTCTCGTGGTTTAGCTCTTACTTAAAACTGAGAACATGTGGAATTTGGTTTTCTGTTTCCCTGTTAGTTTGCTAAAGATAATGGCCTCTGGATGAAGGACATGATCTCATTATTTTTTATGGCTGCATGGTATTCCATGGTGTATATCTAACACATTGTCTTTATCCAATCTGTCATCAATGGGCATTTAGGTTGACACCATGTCCTTCCTACTGTGAATGGTGTTGCAATGAACATATGCGTGCATGAGTATTTATGGTAAAATGATTTGTATTCCTTTGGATATACACCCAGTAGTGGGATTGCTGGGTTGAATGGTAGTTCTCTTTTTAGCTCTTTGAGGAATCACCACAATGCTTTCCACAGAGGTTGAATTAATTTACACTCCTACCAACAGCGTATAAGCATTCCTTTTTCTCTGTAACCTTGCTAGCATCCGTTGTTTTTAAACTTTTTAATAATAGCCATTCCGACTGGTGTGAGATGGTGTCTCACTGTGGTTTTGATTTGCATTTCTCTAATGATCAGTGATGTTGAGCTTTTTTTCTTATGCTTCTTGGCCGCATGTATGTCTTCTTTTCAAAATTGTCTATTTATGTCCTTTGCCCATTTTCTCACGGTCTTGTTTTTTGCTTGTGAATTTGTTTAGGTTCCATATAGATGCTGAATATTAGATCTTTGTCCTTTGTCAGATGCACAGTTTGCAAATATTTTCTCCCATTCTGTAGGTTGTTTACTCTGTTGATATTTTCTTTTGCTGTGCAGAAGCTCTTTCATTCAATTAGATCTCATTTGTCAATTTTTGCCTTTGTTGCAATTGCTACTGGCATCTTCATCATGAAATTTTTGCCAGATACAACATCCAGAATGGTATTGCCTAGGTTGTCTTCCAGGTTTTTCACAGTTTTGTGTTTTACATTTAAGTCTTTAATAAATCTTAAGTTCTGTATATGATGTAAGGAAGGGGTTCAGTTTCAGTCTTCTGCATATGGCTAGCCAGTTATCTCAGCACCATTTATTGAATAGGGAGTCCTTTTTCCATTGCTTGTTTTTGTCAGGTTTGTTGAAGATCACATGGTGATCTGATCAGATGGTAGGTGTGTGGCCTTATTTCTGAATTCTCTATTCTGCTCCATTGGTCTATGTGTCTGTTTTTGTACCAGTACCATGCTGTTTTGGTTACCATGGCTCTGTAGTATAGTTTTAATTTGGGAACGTGATGCCTCCAGCTTTGTTCTTTATGCTTAGGATTGTCTTGGCTATTTGGGCACTTTTTTAGTTCCACATAAATTTTAAAACTTTTTTTTCTAGTTCTGTGAAGAATATCATTGGTAGTTTCACAGGAATAGCATTGAATGTGTAAATTTCTTTGGGCAGTGTGTCCATTTTAATGATATTGATTCTTACTATCCATGAACATGGAATATTTTTCCATTTGTTTGTGTCTTTGGTTTCTTTGAGCAGTGTTTTGTAATTCTAATTATAGAGATGTTTCACCCCCCTGGTTAGTTGTATTCCTAGGTATTGTATTCTTTTTTGTAATACATTCTTTAAAAACCAGGTTCTATTAATTGTAATTAAAAGTAGCCAAATATGAATTTCTTTAAAAACACTGTAATTAGGTTCAGGTCTTCACCAGAGATTTATCCAAGTTAGTGACCGTATAAGGTTTCTAGGTTTGCCATTAGGTGCCACAAATTGGGTGACTTAAACAGCAGAAATATTTTGTCTCCCAGTTCTGGAGGCTAGAAGGTCAAGATTAAGGTGTTGGTAGAATTTGTTCTGTCTGAGATCCGTAAAGGAAAAGCTGTTCCATGCCTCTTTCTAGCTTCTGATGGTTTGCTGGCAATCTTTGGGGTTCGCTGGTTTGTAAGTCTCTGTTTTCATCTTCACATGACCTTCTTCCTGTGTGACTGTGTCCAAATTTCTCCTTTTTATAATGACATCATATATTTTGGATTAGGGGCCCACTGTACTCCAGTATGGCCTTATTTTAAGTAATTACTTCTGCAACAACTCTATTTCCCAATAAGATCACATTCTGTGGTACTGGGAGTTAGGACTTCCATGTGTGATATTTGGGGCACACAATTCAATTTATAATAGCTAGACATAGTTACAAACTGTAGATGAATTAGAATCTTTGGTCTGAGAATCTATGACTGGTGGTGGGGTTGGCAGAATGCTGTTCTTAAAGATGAAGTGCTCTAGGAATAGTTAAGTTATTGGCTATACCTCTGACCCAGTTTTTTTTTTTTTTTTTTTCCTTTCTGGTGGCAGAAAGAGTAATCATGTAGGAAACAGACGTTTTCTGATTATTAGCTATTATATTTTTTGAAATCCAAACGAGAGCACATGGTATAACACACACACAGACTGGTAATTGATAAAAATGTATGAAATTGGGCATAGACAATCTGGAGGCCCATGATTATCAAATCTGTAGTAGGCTGTTCATGAAAAAGAATTGTTTGTGATTCACATGATTCCAGGTATGGCAGGCAATCCCCATCCCCGCCCTCTCACCCCCCAGTATCTTTATCCTAATCTCTGGAATTTTTGGATATATGTTACATGGCAAAAGAGTTTTTCAGATGCAATCGAAATTAGGGACCTTAAAACAGGGAGATTATCCTGGATTATTCAGGTGAGATCAATCTAATCACATGAGCTTTCAAAAGCAGAGAATTTTCTCTGGCTGGAAGTAGTAGAGATGAGGCAGAGAAGGTCAAAGAGATTTGAAGCATGAGAAGGACTCAACCCACTATGCTGACTTTAAAGGTGAAGGGAGCCAAGGCTGTGTGGGTGATCTCTAGATATTGAGGATGACCCCGAGCTGGCAGACAGCAAGAATATGGTACCCTTTACAATCACAAGGAACTGGATTCTGCCAACAACATAAATAATCTTGGAAGCATATTTTTCCTAGAGCATCCTGATAAAAACCTAGCTAACAAACACCTTGATTTTGTTAAATCAGAACAGAGAAATGAGAGAAGCCAACCCAGATTTCTGACCTACAGAACTGTGAGATAATATCTTTATGTTGTTTTAAGCTCCTAAATTAATAATTGTTACAGCAGCAACAGAAAACAAATACACTAGGTATCAGCTTGGGTTTCTCTGTCTTTAATGTCAAGATAAGATTGGCTTCAATGTTCCTTCTGGTGTCTTCACCAATATTTCTACAAGGCCTCAGGTCATGTAGGATAATTTATACTCTCAGGTCTTCTCTGGCTCTGAGCTCCTGTTTCTGCCTGATAGTCTTGTAGAATATTTGTACAATTGAGTTGGCTTGCTCTTGCCTCTCTGCCATTGCCAAGAAAAGAATCCATGGCAAGGCTAGTCAAGATCAGAACTCCCTAATGTCTCCAGATGTGTGAGCAAGAAATGCTCATTTTGTGTTACCAAGGCTTTGTGATTATTTGTTATGTATCGTTATGGTGGCAATGGATAACTCACGCTGACTTGAAGGGAACTATTGCTCCCTTGACAGTATTGGCCTTTTACTCTTTGTCCTCTTTCTCATGCCATAGCCACCCTTTTTCTAGCCCCATTTTTGTATGTTTTTTCTCTCTCTGTTTTTCTATCTCCCTCTTGTTCCTATTAATATTAAATTCTTAGTTTTAATAATAATGGCTTCTTTCAGCAGCCTTTTTGAAAACTCTATGAAAGGGAAACTCTTTAGGTTTCATGTAGTAGTCATCTGGGGAACTGAACAAGAAGACTCCTCCATAAAGAGTGAATCATAGCAGGAAGTTATTTCTGAGGATGTCCTGAATGATGCCACCAGGAGCCTGGGTGACCAGTGAATGCTCAGGTTGCCAGAGTGATTTTCAAACAGGGACGAGTAAGGTATCTGGTCATGGTTTCCTAGATTAGATAACATTATTCAACTTCAAAGGGCCTCACACCAGTCCCAAACTACCTTGTATTGTTATTAAAAATATATATGTCACATAGCCTCAACAAGATTGTAAAACCCTTGATGTAGGCTTTGTTTTCGGTCTCTTTTTGTAATCAGAGTATGTGCCCAATGTGACCTGCATATATTAGGCCCTTAATCAGTGGGTATTAATAATGATGATAAAGAAAAATAAAAAGCTGAAGGAAGAAGAGAGATTGTGTGAAAAAATCTCAGATTCGTTTTCAGCTTCTCTTAATTTTTTTATTTTAACCTGGGGAGATACACTCTAGATTTAAAAAGGAATAAATGTAAGTACAATTTCTTTAAATAGTTGTTCTTAGAAAAGAGAAATAAATGTGGAATGTACAAATCAAAACGAATAGTTGATTGCAAACTGGAGACTTTGAAACTACTAAAGTCAAAAAGTATGAATCCAACAACCACCTACTGATTATTAGGTTAATAATGATTATAATTCATCGAGATAAGCAGTAGTTCCATATGCCTAAGACAGAAAGCTTGCTAGAAAGCAGCTGTTGACGTGAAAATTAGTCACCGGGCACGGTGGCTCACGCCTGTAATCCCAGAACTTTGGGAGGCCGAGGCGGGTGGATCACGAGGTCAGGAGATCGAAACCATCCTGGCTAATATGGTGAAACCCCGTCTCTACTAAAAATACAAAAAATTAGCCAGGCGCGGTGGCAGGTGCCTGTAGTCCCAGCTACTCGGGAGGCTGAGGCAGGAGAATGGCGCAAACCCGGGAGGCGGAGCTTGCAGTGAGCCGAGATCGCACCACTGCACTCCAACCAGGGCGACAGAGCGAGACTCCGTCTCAAAAAAAAAAAAAAAAAGAAAAGAAAATCATTGCTTAACATTAAATTTGCTTTTCATAATTCCTTGGCAGAATCCTACTAGCAATTATAACACAAAGCAGAATATGTTGCAACAACACGTGTGAAAATATCAAGAATCTGAAGTTCATTTTATTTAGAAGACTCATCCTTTGCCTTGTACTTGGAATTTCCACTGATTCCTGTATTCATTTAGAATTTGCACCATTTCTCTCGACTGGTAATAATGTTTCGCTATGGGTTCAAAGAATTTTACTTTTCAAAATAACTTTTATCTTTTTCTTAATACAAAAGTAATGTATACTTAGAATAGCCTACATGGCCTGTTTTAAATTTCTAAACCTACACACAAAAGTTTGGCATTTGACATTTTAGGTGATTAGCATAACAGCTGGCCTTAATATAATGGGCTTTGAAATGAAAAAAAAAAAAAATTTAGTTGAGGGTCCAAATAGCTATTGAGGAGTATATTTCAACCTGAAGATAAAGAAAAGAGATGTACTATTGCCTTTAAACTCTCAGTCTTGTAAACTCCTTGCTCTCACACTGGTTCCTGTGATACCAAGTATGGTAGATTAAACATGGCTCTGCAGATTTGTTGCTACTCTTCCCATTTAGTGATGGAGTTTAATTCCTCTCGACTGAAATCTGGGCAGGCTTCAGTGGCATGGTTAACCAATAGAACATGGTGGGAGAGACTTTCTGGGACTTTTGAGGGCAGGTCCTAAGAAACCTTACAACTTTTACCTGGGGCTAAAAGAATACTCTTTGGTCTCTAACACATAAGAACACATAAGACTAATTTGAGCCTGCAATGCCTGGGGAGTGTTCAAGTTGTAAGTCACATCTTCAAGCCGCAACTTCCAGGATGTTGGACATGTGAGTGAAACTGTCAGACTCTCCAAAGCAGACCACTCACTAGCTGACTACCTCTGAGCAGCATCAGTCAATGATATGAGAAACAGAACAGTTACCCTGCTGAGGTTTGCCTGAATTTTTGGTCCATAAAACTGAGCTATCCTAACTTTATTTGGTGTTTTCTTAAGTCACCAAGTTTTGGGGATGTGTTCTAGTTGTCTATTTCTAAATAGCAAATCACTCCAATACTTAATGACTTAAAACAATTACAACCATGATCTTTCAGTGTTTGTGTGGGCCAGGAAGTTAGATGGAGCACAGCAGGGCTGATTATCTGCTCCAAAATATTCTGGGGCCTGAGCTGGATATATTTGAAAGCCAGGGTGATTTGGTGACTGAAGTCTTGTATCATACAGAGACGTGTTCCTTCCATGTCTGGTGGTTGATGCTGGCTGTTGGCTAGGCTCTCAGCTGGACTATTAGCTTGGACACTACCTGTGGTTTTTCCATGCATCATTTCCACATGTACCAGTCAGGGCTTTCTCAGAGCACGGTGCCAAATTCCAAGAAGGCTCTCCTGCCTGTTAAGACCTAGTGTTGGAAGTTGCATATGTCCTTTCTGATGTAGTCGCAAGCCTACCTAGATTAAGGAGAGGAAAGGGGGGTTAAAAACCATATCCCTCCTCTTGTTTAAATAAACGAAAGTGAGGAATGCTGCATCTGGTTCAGAAAACCCACAAAGAAGAGAAGAGAGAAAATTCCTGAACTGGAAACTCAATCTTTATATAGGAATATAAGTTAAGAAAAGTTAGGAAGGGATGTTCAAGCTTTGGATCAGATTCCTTTAAGAACATTGCATGAACATTGTAGAACACAAAGGGGAACAAAAAGTATTCATAATCACACAACACAGAAATAAACCTTATTTGTATACACAAATACTTATATTTTATATTAAATTAAATTTATTTATTTATTTATTTTGATATAGGGTCTTGCTCTGTTGCACAGGCTGGAGTGCAGTGGCACAATCGCTACTCACTGCAGCCTCAACCTCAAGGTTCAATCGATTCTCCCACTTCAGCCTCCCAAGTAGCTGGGACCACGTACAGGCACACACCACCGCGCCAGGCTAATTTTTGTATTTGTTGTAGAGATGGGGTTTTGCCATGCTTTCCAGGCTGGTCTTGAACTCCTAGAGTCAAGTAATCCACATGCCTTGGCCGGCCAAAGTGTTGGGATTATAGGCGTGAGCCATGGCACCTGGCCATTTTTATATTTTAAAAAATTATTTTTACTTATAAACTACTTACAATAAATAAAATTTTATTTAAAAATATTTTACATATTGAAGCCTGATTTTTTTCACTTAATAATTATAAGTATATTATCTTCTAATTTTAATCTCATTGAATAGTCTGAAATAATTAGAATAATAGACTCTGAACACTGAAAGTACTCATTCTTTACTTTATACTGAGATTAATATCTGGGACCAATATCTAAAATCCAGATTCTTTTTGGTGAGCATTACAAATAAACATACTCTGACAAATATATACTTCCCTTTCATATTTTCAAAACAGTCTTGGTACTGGGGAGTAGGAATGTAATCATGTATCATCTGTGGAAAGCTCGCCTTCACCTGAGAATGAGAAGGACTCACCTCTAAAAGTTTCATAGGAACACACTGGTTTAGAATGTGCTGGAAGAAACTGTCTTTTACATCTACTATATACCAGAGTCTATATTAGGTACTTTCTTTGCAACAACACTGTGAATTTGGTTTTACTAATCTCAATTTTACAAAAAACTGAGAATCAGAAATATTAATGTCACTTAACTAGAAAGGGAAGAAGTCAGAATTTGAACTCAGATTCTTCTGACATCCAAGTTATACTTTTCAAAAATATTACCATTCTTTTCCTTTAGTCACGAAAGGGCCAAATTGTTCTTCTCCTCAAAATTCTACAATAAGACTAAGAAAATGCATACATATTAAGTATGAAAAATGTTGATTTATAATAGTCTTTCAATAAATAGGAGAGATATTATTAACAATAATAAATATACCTTTCAACACATTATGTTTATCGTTGGTAACAAAAAAATGGAATGATTGATGGTGGTAACCAGCCCAATCAAACATTACATTTAGACATTCAGTACTCATTGCTACCTTTTATTGTATGATACCATTATATTTCTGTTTTAACATTCAGCTCAAAATACCCATTTTGAACTCAAGATATCATTGGACTTTTTCATATCATTGGCCTTTTTCATTTTAGGTAGTAATAAAGAAACTATATTATGGTTATTAAGTGTACACCAGAATGCATGGTAATGGGCAACAGGAAATAATAAAATACATTTTCTGACACCAAGAAGTTTGCAATCTATTTAGGGAGAAGAGAGTAGTCCTAATGAAAAAGCAATGACTGATAAAAGACAGAATATATTTTAGTATTAGATTATATGATATCACCTTTAAGTTTTGTAGGTCAGAGACCATAAAGATTTGAATTGAATTAGAAGCTGGGGATTTAAATAACATAAAGAATGGTGAGTCCTTCAGGCACAAAGCACAGTATATGTAAAGTTCACATGGTGAGAGGGAAGCAGGCATGTTTCCAACAGGAAGATACCGATCTTAAAGAAAGAAGCCCTCTGTTGAAAAATAATGGGAAATGAGAGGGGTTGGTAGAATAAAATTAGAGGATGAACTAATCCCATTACTGGGTGTATACTCAAAGGAAAGTAAATCATTTTACCAAAAAGACACATGCACACATATGCACATGGCAACACTATTCACAATAGCAGAAACATAGATTCAACCTAGGTGCCTATCAATGGTGGGTTGGATAAAGAAAATGTGGTACATATACACTATGGAATACTACACAGCCATAAAAGAAGAATGAAATCATGTCCTTTGCAACAACATGGACTCAGCTGGAGACCATTATCTTAAGAGAGCTAACTCAGAAAAAAAACAAATAGCACATGTTCTCACTTGTAAGTGGGAGGTAAAGCTTGGGTTCAAACAGACATAAGGAAGGGAACATAGTCACTGGGGACTCCAAAAGAATGGTTGGAGGGAGTAGGGCAAGGGCTGCAAAACTCCCTATTGGGTACTATGTTCAGTCCCTGGGTGACAGAATCAATAGAAGCTCAAACTTCAACCCCATGCAATATAACCATGGAAAAATCCTGCACATGTACCCCCTGAATCTAAAATAAAAATGAAAATTAAAAAAAGAATAAAATCAAAATGAACACAGAAAAAGGTTTTAGAAAAGTCACACCAAATAATTTTTTCCATATTGCAAAAAGTTGACTTTTCCTTTACTTTTGCCTAGAATTATCATTTTTTAATATTATTTCTGCACAACCTCTATCATTCCATAAATTTTCTTAATTCTGAAGTTTATAAAATATACTGTAAAGATGTATAAAAGGCTACTTCTATGCAGTATTCCTCCCATTGATGCTAAAATGAGAGATTAGATTTTGAATTTATTTCCAAAAAAAAATAAGGTTAATTTCCATAAAGAAAGCCTATGATTAAATATGGAATCATTCCATATGGGCCATGAACATTGCTGAGAGAATATGTTATGGTTCTGAATAATTCTGGTATAGATCACAGATAAATGATAGAAAAGTTTCTAACTTAGTTACCAAAATGAATTAAAGCCACTTGAAAATAAACATCTTCCATAGTTTCTTATTTAAAAACTATTCTGAATCTGGAGTTGTTAAGTAAGGTAACCCCATGTTTCAACTTTGTACAATATTAGTAAATTCTTCGCTATGTGAATTAGTCCATTTTCATGCTGCTGATAAAAACATACCCAAAATTGCACAGTTTATAAGAAAAAGAGGTTAAATGGACTTATAGTTCCACAGAGCTGGAGAGGCCTTACGATCATGGTGGAAGGTGAAAGTCACGTCTTACATGGCAGCAGACAAGAGAGAGCCAGGTGAAAGGGGTTTCCCCTTATAAAACCATCAGATCTCATGAGACTTATTCACTAACATGAGAACAGTATGGGGGAAACCACCCCCATGATTCACTTATCTCCCACCAGTTCCCTTCCACAACATGAGGGAATTATGGGAGCTACAATTCAAGATGAGATTTGGGTGGGAACACAGCCAAACCATATCATTCTGTCCCTGACCCCTCCCAAATCTCATGTCCTCACATTTCAAAACCAATCATGCCTTCCCAACAATGCCTGGAAGTCTTAACGCATTTTAGCATTAACTCAAAAGTCCACAGTCCAAAGTCTCATCTGAGACAAGGCAAGTCCCTTATGCCTATGAGCCTGTAAAATCAAAAGCAAGTTAGTTACTTCTTAGATACAATGGGGGTATAGACATTGGGTAAATACAGCAGTTCCGAATGGGAGAAATTGGCCAAAACAAAGGGGCTACAAGCCCCATGTAACTCTGAAATTCAGTGGGGCAGTCAAATTTTAAAGCTCCAAAATGATCTCCTTTGACTCCATGTCTTGCCTCCAGATCATGCTGATGCAAGAGGTGGGTTCCCATGGTCATGGGCAGCTCCGCCCCTATGGTTTTGCAGGGTATAGCCTCCCTCCTGGCTGCTTTCATGGGCTGGCATTGAGTGTCTGTGACTTTTCCAGGCTCACAGTGCAAACTGTCGGTGGATTTACCATTTTGGGGTCTGGAGGACAGTAGCCCTCTTCTCACAGCTCCACTAGGCAATACCCAACTGGGGACTCTGTGGGAGTTTCAACCCCACATTTCCCTTCCACACTGCCCTAGCAGAGGTTCTCCATGAGTGCCTCGCCCCTGCAGCAAACTTCTGCCTGGACATCCATGTGTTTCCATACATCTTCTGAAATCTAGGTGGAGGTTCCCAAACCCCAATTCTTGACTTCTGTGCACTCTCAGGCTCAACATTATATGGAAGTTGCCAAGGCTTGGGGCTTGCACCCTCTGAAGCCATGATCCAAGCTCTACATTGGCCCCTTTCAGCCACAGCTGGAGTGGCTGGGATGCAGGGCACCCTGGGCCTGGCCCATGAAATAATTTTTTTCTCCTAAGCTTCCAGGCCTGTGATGGGAGGGGCTGCTGCAAAGATCTCTGATATGCCCTAGAAACATTTTCCCCTCGTTACTTATGCAAATTTCTGCAGGTGGCTTGAATTTCTCCTCAGAAAATGGGATTTTCTTTTCTATTGCATTGTTAGGCTGCAAATTTTCCAAACTTTTATTTTCTGTTTTCCTTTTAAAGCTGAATGCTTTTAACAGCACCCAAGTCACTTCTTGAATGCTTTGCTGCTTAGAAATTTCTTCTGCCAGATACCCTAAATCATCTCTCTCAAGTTCAAAGTTCCACAAATCTCTAGGCCAGGGGCAAAATGCCACCAGTCTTTTTGCTAAAACATAGCAAGGGTCACCTTTGCTCCAGTTCCCAACAAGTTTCTCATCTCCATCTGAAACCGCCTCAGCCTGGATTTCATTGTTCATATCATTATCAGCATTTTGGTCAAAGCCATTCAACAAGTCCCTAGGAAGTTCCAAACTTTCCCATGTTTTCCCGTCTTCTTCTGAGCTCTCTAAACTGTTCCAACCTTTGCCTGTTACCCAGTTCCAAAGTCACTTTCAAATTTTGGGGTGTCTTTTCAGCAGTGTCCCACTCTACTGATACCAATTTACTGTATTAGTCTGTTTTCAGGCTGCTGATAAAGATATACTTAAAACTGGGCAATTTATAAGAAAAAGAGGTTTAACGGACTCACAGTTCCACGTGGCTGGGGAGGCCTCACAGTCATCATGGAAGGTGAAGGGCATGTCTTACATAGTAGCAGAGAAGAGAGAATGAGAGAGCCAGGCAAAAGCAGTTTCCTCTTATAAAGCCATCAGATCATGAGACTTATTCATTACCATAAGAACAGTATGGGGAAAACCACCATCGTGATTCAATTATCTCCTAGTGGGTCCCTCCCACAACATGTGGGAATTATGGGAGCTACAATTCAAGATGAGATTTGGGTGGGGATACAGCAAAACCATATCACTAGGAAAGATGAGAAAATGAACACACAGTGTAGACAGCTGCCAGGATGGCCTCCGGTGATTCTCACCTTGCATTCTTATATTTCTTCTCTTACTGAATAGGGCTGGCTTATGTGAGATAAAAACTGTTTGTTGCTTTATGCCACTAAGTTTTTTTTTTTTTTTTTTGAGACAGAGTCTCACTCTTTTTTTTTTAATTTTTTAATTTAATTTAATTTTTTTTTTTATTGATCATTCTTGGGTGTTTCTCGCAGAGGGGGATTTGGCAGGGTCATAGGACAGTAGTGGAGGGAAGGTCAGCAGACAAACAAGTGAACAAAGGTCTCTGGTTTTCCTAGGCAGAGTGTTTGTGTCCCTGGGTACTTGAGATTAGGGAGTGATGATGACTCTTAACGAGCATGCTGCCTTCAAGCATCTGTTTAACAAAGCACATCTTGCACCGCCCTTAATCCATTTAACCCTGAGTGGACACAGCACATGTTTCAGAGAGCACAGGGTTGGGGGTAAGGTCATAGATCAACAGGATCCCAAGGCAGAAGAATTTTTCTTAGTACAGAACAAAATGAAAAGTCTCCCATGTCTACTTCTTTCTACACAGACACAGCAACCTTCCGATTTCTCAATCTTTTCCCCACCTTGCCCCCTTTTCTATTCCACAAAACCGCCATTGTCATCATGGCCCGTTCTCAATGAGCTGTTGGGTACACCTCCCAGACGGGGTGGTGGCCGGGCAGAGGGGCTCCTCACTTCCCAGTAGGGGTGGCCGGGCGGAGGCACCCCTCACCTCCCAGACGGGGTGGCTGGCCGGGCAGGGAGCTGACCCCCCCCACCTCCCTCCCGGATGGGGCGGCTGGCCGGGCAGGGGGCTGACCCCCCCACCTCCCTCCCGGACGGGGCGGCTGGCCGGGCGGGGGGTTGACCCCCCACCTCCCTCCCGGACGGGGCGGGTGGCCGGGCAGGGGGCTGAGCCCCCCACCTCCCTCCCGGACGGGGCAGCTGGCCGGGCGGGGAGCTGACCCCCCCCACCTCCCTCCCGGACAGGGCGTATGCCACTAAGTTTTGCAATATTTTTTTACACAGCATTAATCAATGCACACACCTACCTACACTAACCCTCATCTTCTCTCTCATCTGCTCCTAAATATTTATTACTAATTTTAATATCAATATTTCAACATCACTGGGACTTATAAGCTTATATTTCATTTTGTGGCCATAATATTTAATTTTCGACCTTAGTTCTATATTTCAAGAGAAATATGAAAATTTCAGAGATCAGGAGTCCTGTTTACTATGAACTTTTTTCTTCTGAGTACTTAAGTTTTTAATTGTATTTAGCTGGCTGGATTTCATCAAGTAGTTTTTTTTTTTTTAATTGGTTCATATATATTCTATTCCCAGCTGTACCACAGCTTGAGGCCAGTGTAATATTTTCTAACTTGCTTATGACTTGCTTTTTTAGTTTGAGTATCCATAATTTTTATGCATGAAATTTAGTAACTTCTCAAGACATAAATCAGTCAGTAAATATTCATCAAATTTTCCTTGAACAAGACATCTCCATATTTGCCTCTATATGATTAAATATTTTTCTGTTTCATAATTTCAGTTTCTTTTTCAAGAGTTCACAATACCGGTTAAGTATATGTGCAAGGCTAGGCAAAAGCATGGCCTCTTGAACCCAAACTGCTGGGTTCAAATTATAGATTGACTGTTGATTATCTTTTACAAGTATATAACCATTTGTGTGTGTGTATCAGTTTTCTATCTAAACATGAAGTAAGATTACCTACCTTTCGAAGATTGTGTAAATATTAAGTAATTAGTACATGTTAGGCATTTATAAGAGAGGTAAGCACTGGTTTTCTTGTGTTTATTTTGTTTGATGTGCATTTAGCATCTTGTATCTGTAAATTTCTTTTGTTTCATCAAATTTGGGACATTTTTAGCATTTATTTATAAAAATATTTTTTCTGTTTCATTCTCTACTTTCCTTTTGGGATTCATATATGTTATAATTATATATCTGTTATACCATTTGATATTTAACTGGTCCTGAGTCTCTGTTCTGTTTTCACCACATCTTTTCCCTCTAATGTATAGTGGATAATCCTTATTAACTGATATTAAGTTTACTTATTCTTTCCTCTGTTATCTCTTTCTTCTGGATTTGCATCATTAAGTCTACCCTCTGAAACTTTTAGTTCCAATATTGTATATTTCAGTTATAAAATTGCCATTTTGTTCATTTTACTTTCTGTGTCTGCTAAGATTTTATATCTCTTTACTCATCAAGAGCATATTTTGTTTTACTTTCTTTAGAATAATTATAGGTGCTGTTTTTAAAATCGTTGCCTGCTAGTTCCAAGATCTCTTTCATCTTGGGACTGATCTTGTTTGATTTTCTTTTTGATTGAAATGTCTTCCATTTTTTAATATGTCAAGAAATTTTGAATTATATTCTGAACACTCTAACTATTAAGTTGTGGGGATTTTGCTATTTTTCTCCAATAATCATTGTTTCTTTTGTTTTATTGGGCTAGTATCTTGGGTGGAATTGAAATGTGAAGTCTGTTTCTTGAGTGGAAACTCTAGCATCAGTTATATTTCTTGATTTTTGCTGATCTGCTTTGAATCTATGCCACACATACATTGTCCAGGGGTGCTATGGTCTGAATGTGTCCTCCAAAATTCATGTATCTAAAACTTAATCCCTAGTGCAATAGTGTTGGGAGATAGGGCCTAATGGGACCTAATGGGAAATGTTTAGGTCATGAGGGTTCTGTCCTCATGAATAGATTATGTCACTATAAAAAGGGCTTGAGGGAGTAGGCTTTCTCTTCTGCACTTCTGCCATGGAAGAATATGGCATTCCTCCTGTGTGGAGGATGCAGTGCTCATGGTGCCATCTTGGAAGCAGAGAGACCAGACCCAAAGTTGTCAGGACCTTTATATTTGAACTTCCCAGCATCCAGAACTATTAGAAATACATATTTGTTCTTTATAAATTATACAGTCTATGGCAACTTGTTATAGCGGTACAGAATTGACTAAGGTAAGGGGCCAATGAAAGATGTGGGTAGATGGCATTTGAAGATCCTCTCTTCAATGGGCTTGTTTCTTTCAAATATTTCCCTATTTTTACTTTTTACAGCATCCATGTTTTATCTGACTTCAGTTTTCTTCTCCCCTGAGCCAGAAAGACTATGATATTTTCACTGACACCTGCCTTGAGTGTGACATGCTAACAGCACTTAGCCTCAGGCTAAAAGCCATGAAAACAGAAATATTCTTTGTACAACTCCTCATCTGTCCTCTTTGACGTATTCACATAGCACAAGAGGCTGCCTACTATTAATTCTCTAGTGTCTTCAGGAAATTGCCTTTTGCAGTATGTCTGGTTTTTACAGTTATTTTCCATGAGGAGAGCTGTCTGGTAGGGTATTACACTGTCAGTACAACAATCGAAACCCCTCCCTTATTTAAAAAAATCTGTTGGGGGTTTTTGAGTCAAGGTAATAATAGATAGGTGCTTGTTATGTTCTGAAGTTTGTGTCTTTCAAAATGTATATGTTGAAACCCTAACTCTAAGATGATGGTATTGGAAGGTGGGGCCCTTTTAGAGGTGATTTGTTCATACATAGAATTAGTTCCCTTAGAGGGAGGTATCACATTACTCAACTTCAAACTGTACTACAAAGTCACAGTTACTAAAACAGCATGGTACTAGTACAAAAACAGACATATAGACAAATGGAAGAGAATAAAGAACCCAGAAATAAAGCCATACACATACAATTATCTGATCCTTGACAAAGTAAAAAATATAAGTAATAGGGAAAGGACTTTCTATTCAATAAATGGTGCTGGGATAATTAGCTATCCATATGCAGAAGAATGTAACTGACCTTTATATATCACCATATAGAAAAATTAGCTCAAGACGGATTAAAGACTTAAATGTAAAGACCTAAAACAATGCTGGAAAAAAATCCTAGAAAAAACTAAAAAATACTTTCCTGGACATCAGCCTTGGCAAAGAATTTATAACCACTTTCTCAAAAGCAATTGCAATAAAAACAAAGATTGCTAAGTGGGACCTAATTAAAGTAGGTGTTTCCACACGACCATGTAAACAGACAACCTACAGAATAGGGGAAAGTATATTCAAAGTATGCACCTTAGACCTTTGGTCTAATATCCAGAATCTATTAGGAACTTAAAATAATCAACAGGTGAAAAACAAATAAGCCCATTAAAAAGTGGGCAAAAGACATGAACAGATAATTCTAAAAAGAAGACATACAAATGCCACCAAACATACGAAAAAAATGCTCCACATCACTAATCAGAGAGATGCAAATCAGAACCACAATGAGATACCATCTCACACCAGTCAGAATGTCTATTATTAAAAAGTCAAAAAATAACAGATGTTGACAAGGATGTAGAGAAAAGGGAATGCTTATGCATTTCTTATTATGAAAAAAAAGAGCCTGTTTGCTCCTGCCCTATGAAGTTGCAGTGAGAAGACATCTATCTATGAAGGAAAGAGGCTCACATCAGACACTGAATCAGCTGATACCTTGATTTTGGACTTCCCAAGCTCTAGAAGAGTGAAAAATAAACTTCTTTTGTTTATAAGCTACCCAGTCTGTGGTATTTTGTTATGGTAGCCCAAATGGAATAAGACAATATTTTTTTACTCTACCATATTTACCTAGAAGTTCTTCCAATTTAATTTATTTTAATAAAGGACAAAAACACACCTACTTTACTGTTCTTGCTCTCCCTTTGTAAATCTCCTTATAGTAAACCCAAGACAAGGTTGTTTTTGCTGAATCTTTATTTGAAAGCAGAGTCTTCCCACCATGATGTGTTATAAGAGCACATCTCCAAGAACCAGTGGGGAGTATATTATTAGGCAGAACTGGACCACTTGTCAACTGGGTGACATTGGGCAAGTTATTTAATTAGGGTATACCTCAGTTTGTATAAGAATTTGGGACAATAATATTTACTCCAAAGAATGGTGTTGAGAATTAAATGAGATGATGAATGCAAGACTTCCAAAAAAAGTGTAGGTAATCAGAAAGTGCTGACTTGTTAAACTTTTTTCAAATTATGTTCATTCCTAAATTCTTTCCGGACTCTTTTAGTTACTTATAATCTATTCCTGCTTTTTTTGTGCAATATATCCCATTTTATTTATAACTTTCTATGGTTCTGGTCTTATTACCTGGTATTATAGTTATCTGAAATTTTAGTTTATCTTCCTCATTATGTTTTAAGCTCCTTGAGGACAGCGACAGATTTCACTTATTTTTGTGTGGCCTTAGTGGCTTGCATAGACTAGAAATACTCAACAAGTATCTGTAGAATTGACTTAGTTTTCCTGAATTGCCATTTCATCAACATTATATCATTTCCTCAAGAGTCATTGTAAAACTCAGTATCTGTTTTTAAAATGCATGAAAAATTCTTAGTTACATTGACTTTTCCTTTGCTTTGATCTTTCTTCAGTGTTTAAAAATAAACTTAAAGATTTGACTTGAAACGCTCGAGATTCAAAAGCACACATAAATCAGTTTTATCTTGAATTCATAATGGTAAATGTCTCCACATTAACTTCAAATGTTATAAAAGGTTTGTAATCAAGGACCTGAAATGTCAACAGAATAGTTTTTTTCTTTAATCAAATATTTAAAATAATTGACTAGATGGTACACAGTAAATTCATGCTTTTTCTTTTTTTCACTTTGCAGATACACTTCATTTTATTCATCTACAGGAATGTTGTCTCTCCCACTGCACACTCTTCAGTGTGTCTGCCCAGCACAAAACATGCCTCATCCTTAGATAATAGGAGTAGAAAAATAATTTCAGCAATGCCAAAACGATTATTTATTTTAGAAATTTGAATCTTGAGTTGGTACATAGGAGGAAAAAAAGCAGTTAAAACAAAGTAACTTATAGCAGTGTGACTCAGATAGAGAGAGACCATGAGCACTTTCTACTAAGGCCCCTTCTATTTTTTTCTTGAAGCTTGATTAGTAAGCTCTACCTTTGTTGCAGTTAGATACTTAGGATCCTGCCAAGTAACTTTTTTTGAAACCTAATACAAATTCATTTATTTTGCTTTCAACCAAAACCAATATGGAATCTTTTAAAAAATTGCCTTAAATATTGTGCTCTTTATACACAATGACATATTATAACTAGAATTTTTCTTGGTTCTGGTACTTGAATAAAAGTCTTGTTTTTCTTTTCCTCTGTTCTATTCTTTTGCTTCTGCTAGTGATCGTAAGCCAGTTGCTCAAAGACCAGTGTGGAAAAGGCTTAAGAAGGAAGAGCACCAGAGGGAAATTACCATCTGGAGACAAAATGACAGTGGGAACTTGGAGGAAAACATTCAGGCACTGTATGAGGAAGCAGAACACTGGTTGTAGGTTGTGTGTCGATGGCTTTCTATGAGTAAATGCCCTGAAAATGTATGTGACTAAGCACCATAATGTGGATTTCTGAAAGCTGAATGACTTAAAGAAAAATCTGCTTATTTCTAAAAAAATCAACAAGTGGTTTCTTTTAGCAAGTTCTTAAATTTCTTTAAGGCATGAATGATCTATTATGTAAGGAAAGTGTTTCAATACAGGTATTCTGTCCTTAAGTGTCATGGAAACCAAACATCCTATAATGCAAAGCTCTGCTGCGTGCAGATCTGTCCTTCTTTCACTACTCTCTTCCATATTTATAATGTCTCTAGTCATAGTTTATGTGAATAATAAAGGCTGTGGAGTCCCCTGGAATTCTTATTTAATATGCTCCCATTTCCTTAATTATTAAAAGTTTTACACCTTCATAAGAGATGCTTAGTTGCTAGAGCCTCTCCATACACTAATTCCCAGAAGATGCTTAAGACATGAGTCCCAGGAAGGTATCCATTGCAGGAATTCTGGATAGGACTGTGAGCTTATGGACAGACGTTGATGCAAACTGACTTGAGACAGTGCAACCGTTAAGGTCCCTTTAGAAAATATTGGTAGCTGCAAAATTTTTGGGGGAGATGCAGTTTATATATTTATCCACAACATTATTACTAGTTTATAAATAAATGTAAATCTCAAACCAAATTATTAAACAAACACAGTTTACCAAGTATGAACAAAACGGTGAAAATTTGATAACATTCCCACTCTCAGTCTTTTCAAGTGCCCTTCTGAAGACCACCTTGCTTAAAACGTTTACTTGAAACAATTGTAACAATAATCTGGAGGCAAGATTTGGCTAATACTATATCTGCCATCACAAAAACAGAATTCTCCACTGCACTGTCTGGACTCCAGTGCAAGTAAGATCTGAGCCTCAAGCTTTGTGTCCAAAGATCCTTTCATGCAAGGGTGGGAGGTATCTCTAAATCTTTAGACAACACTCATATCTTAAATACCACTACTGTTACCAATAAGGACCTATTTGTAATATTCATTATGCTTTCATACAAGCATGATTTTCACAAATGAAGCCCCATTTCTTATATGCATTATTTTAATCAGCAAAAATCTAGCACTGACAAGATAAAAAGATAGCTGAAGTCCTTGTAGTACATTTCTCTGAAGTGTGGACTTTCTGTTACATGCTAGGTGATCATTCCTGGAAAGTGAATTACCAATTAAGGGTATAAATTAAACTAAATAACACATACATAATATCACACATCAATGTTGATATATTTTAAAGTAAATTAAAGGTAGGCAAGTCACTATTCACAATAGCAGAAACATGGAATAAACCCAGGTGCCCGTCAACAGTGAATTGGATAATGAAAATATGGTACATATGCACCATGGAATACTGCACAGTTATAAAAAGAATGAAATCATGTCTTTTTGCAGCAACATGGATGCAGCTGGAGGCCATTATCCTAAGTGAACTAACGCAGAAACAGAAAACCAAATACATGCTCTCGCTTATAAGGGAGCTAAACATTGGGTACGTGTGGACACAAAGATGGGAACAAGACACTGGGAAGTACTAGAGGAGTGAGTAAGGGGAGGAATTAAAAAAATGCTTGTTGGGTATTGTACTTACTAACTTGGTGACAGATTCATTCATACTCCAAATCTCAGCATCAAGCAATATACCTTTGTTAAAAATCTGCACATGTACCCCCGATTCTAAAATAAAAGTAAAAAAGAATAAAAAAATTAAAAAATTCAAATGTGCATTTGTTATTCTGAAATTTTCAGGGATTATAAGTGTTTATGGTTTAAAAAGTTCAGGCTCAGGCCAGGCGTGGTGGCTCACACCTGTAATCCCAGCACTCTGGAAGGCCAAGGCAGGCCAATTGCGTGAGCTCAGGAGTTCCCAGCTTTGGCAACATAGCAAAACGTTTCTACAAAACACATAAAAAATCAGCAGGATGTGGTGGCATGTGCCTATAGTCCCAGTTACTTGGGGTGCTGAGGTGGGAGGATTGCTTGAGCCCAGGAGGCTGGGGTTGCAGTGAGCCAGGATTGCACTACTACACCCCAGCATGGGTGACAAAGTGAGACCCTGTCTCAAAAAAAAAAGTTCCATCTCAGGGATATTGCAGGATTCAAGACTAGTATTTTAGCCATATTGAGATTTAAGTAATTTTGCCTCATAATGAGGAAACAAAAACAACTGTGGAGTAGTAGCTCCAGAATTTCTGACTCTATTTGGAAGGAGGGTCTAGGAAACTTGTATGGAAGCTCTGTTTGCATAACAGGCCACTTTTTTACTTGGATATTATGCTTATTTGGATGGTTTTGAACATGAGATTATGGGTGATCTGGCTTTGGTATTTTCACCGGCCAAACTTGTGAAATATAACCCTTTAAAAAGCTGGGGTGGGTGTGTGTTTTGTTTTTAATAATTCATCTGTAATATGTATAAGGCATTTATACCACATTTAAAAATTTTTTGAATGTTTGATAATTTTAGTCTATAAGAGAGACTAAATTATTTGATGAATGGGAAGCTTTATTGCAGAGTTGATTTGAGCTCCACAGATGACAGTAAGAGATTGTAAAAGTTCATTTTCTATAACACTAAACATTAGTGTATACTAGGATCTAAACATAATGGCAGGTCTAATAACAAGTATGTTTCTAGTCTAACAATATAGTATTATTTTATATTCATATTTGTTTTTTCTAAGAAAGTAGTAAATTGGAGTGTAACACAATGATCAATCTAAGTGTTGCCATAACATTTATAGTTTCATTAGCCAATTATAATCTTTGATTGTGATTTTTGAAAGCTATTTACAAGGACAGCTTAACCAGTATAAGACTTCACTTTTTCATCTATACAATTACGATTCTCTCTTGAAAGAAAATTGCACTTGTAAATCATTGATGATGAAAGAATCTGTATAAAATTTTAAGTTCTTCCTTAGGCTGCAAATTATAATGAAATTTTTAAACATATGGTTGTCAATTAGTGTGCTTTTTTTCCTTTTAAAATAAACACTTCTGCCTTAAAATCTTGCTCTTTTCTTTAGAAACTGAAGCCATTTGTTCTTTGTTTTTAAAGTCTTTAATCTTAAAACCTATTTTAAATTTCAAAAGGCTTAAAGCTTTTATGTGGTCCCTTGAGCTTAGGCAAGAAATAGATTTTGGGATCACCAACATATGGAAGAGATTGGATAAGATCATCCTGAGAGAGAAAATGTAATGAGAAAGAATAGGACAAAGGAAAGAGCTCTGAGGGATGCCAGCATTTAGAAAAAAGGAAGAAAAGGAGTTCACAATAAGAGAGAAGGGAAATTTGGATATTATGACATCTTGAATGCCAGGGAAAAAGATGAGTCACTGTTTTACACTTCTGGTTAGGTTATAGAAGGTTGAAAAGACCATTGATTTCATTGTATCTATGGATAAACTAAAAATAATGTTTGATATGGTTTGGCTGTGTCCCTACCCAAATCTCATTTTGAATTCTAGTTCCCATAATCCCCCATGTGTCATGGGAGGGACGTGGTGGGAGGTAACTGAGTCATGGGGGTGCATGGGGGTGGTTACGCCCATACTGTTCTCATGATAGTGAGTGAAGTCTCACAAGATCTGATGGTTTTATAAGGGGCTTTTCCCCCTTTTGCTTGGCACTTCTCTCTCCTCCCACCATGTGAAGAAGGATGTGTTTGCTTCCCCTTTTGCCATGATTGTAAGTTTCCTGAGGCCTCCTCAGCCCTGTGGAACTCTGAATAAATTAAACCTCTTTCCTTTATAACTTACCCAGTCTTGGGCAGTTCTTCAAAACCCAGCGTGAGAACGTACTAACACAATATTTGTATTTTAAGTCATCAAAGAGTTGTAGAATCAAATAACTCTAAAGAAACTGAATTCCAAAGTTAGATAAACTTATCTAGATTATCACAAGTCAATGGCCACTTGCATTCTGAGGGTAGTCTGGGGATCTTTTTCCCTTTGTCCCAACAATTTGAGAAAGAAAATTATTAGGACAAAGGGAAAACAATCAATCTAGGCTGACATAATGGATCGAAATCTGAAAGAAATGTAACAGCCCTGCCTTCTCATCAATTTTCTCCTATGGGAATTTTGCTGAATAAGCTCACACTTGCTGTGAAGCTAAAGCTGCCCTCAAAAATATATTAAGAATATCTGCAATGCAGAATTTATTGGATTGGATTAATAGCAGACTGAATTAAATAGAAGAAATTATTAGTGACAGGCCAATAGAAATAATAAAACTGGAGTATATAAAAAGATATTTTTAAAAGTATCTTTTTAATTTAATTTAAAAATTATCATTTTAACAGAACTGAACAGAAAAGCAAATATCTGAAAGAAAATATTGACAGTCTAGTATGCATGTAATTGGCATCCCAGGAGAGCAAATGGAGAATGAGGTAGAAATATATATATATATATGAAGAGAGACTAGCCAAGAAATTTTAAACAATTTAAAATTTCAAATTTTTTAAAAAGTAACTGGTTAAAAATCTGAAATCATAGAACTAAAAGGCTTAGTGAACACCAGGCAGAGTAATTACAAAGAAAATCTTGCCTGGGTACATCATAGTCAAACTATTTAAAACCAAAGATAAAGAGAAAGACCTTACAAAACACCTTAGGTATGAATGAGAAATGACTAGCTACAAATAATGAGGGAAGCCAGAAGATAAGGGAATAACCTTAAAATGCTAAAAGAAAATCAATACATACTTCTTTATCTAATAAAAGTATTGGTCCATTTGCAGGTGAAATGAAAATTTTTTTAGACAGCAAAACATGAGATTATTCATCACTAGCAGGAAAACATGAAGAATACAAAATTTAAGGAGGCTTCTTTAGGATGAAAAGCAGTAAGCCCAGATGGAAGACTGGATCTCCATAAAGAAAATGGAGAGCACAAAAAAGGGTAAATATGTGGTTGAATATTTTAAAACATTTAAAATTGTTTTTTAGCTGTTTAAAGCAAATACAGTAACAATGCATTGTGGAATTTAAAATAATAAAGAAGTAAACTATGTAACAACAGCACAATGGGAAAGGAGACATATATAAGGTCCTTACATTGTTTTTGAAGTTGTATACTATTAACTTGGGGTTCATTGTGATAAAATAAGAATTAATATTGTAATCTGTAAGTAATCACTTAGAAGCAATACGCAATGAAAAAGCCAACAGAATAGATAAAACGGTATATTAAAACTATTCAAATAATATATAAAAAGCCATGAAATGTGGAGCAAAGAAAAAGAAAAAGAGAAAGGACAAACAGAAATCAGCTAGCAAGGTGGAAAACACAAGTTTAACCATATCAGTAATTACATTAAATATTAATAGAATAAAAACTCCACTTAAAGTACAGAAAATATCAGGTTGGATTTAATTTAAAAACAAGACCCAACAATCAGTTTATAATTGGATGTTCTTTTATAATCCAGCCTAACATTATCTAGCCTTCAAACATAAGAATGCAAAGAGTTTGGAAATAAAAGGATTGGGAAGCTTATAATAAAAAGATTAATGTAGCTATATTAATATCAGATAAAGTGGATTTCAAGCCAATAAGTATTACCAGGAATAAAGAAAACATTTCATAATAACCAAAGGTTCAATTCATTGGGAAAACATGATAATTCTAAATGCAAATGCCCCTAGTAACATAGATTCAAAATATTTGAGATAAAATTAAACAGAAATAAAAGAGATAATAGACAAATCCATAATCATAGCTGAAGATTTTAACTCTCCTCTTTCAGAAATCTGTAAATGAAGTGTAAAAAAAAATCAATGAGTATATGGTGGATTTGAATAATACTGTCAAGCAGCTTGATGAAATTGAAATGTATAGAACAACATACTCAGTAATTGCAGGATACATGTTATTTTTAAATGCATTCAAAACACTCGCCAAAATAGGCCATAAACTCGGCCATAAATTAAGTTGCAAAACATTTCAAAGGATTGAAATCATGCAGAGTATGTTCTCTGACTTAAATGAAATTAAACTAGAAATCAGAGTTTAAATAATAACTGGGAAATCCTCAAATATTTGAAAATTAAGAAATAACTTTTAAAATAAACCATAGGACATATCATAAGGGAAATTTAAAAATATTTTAGATCAAACAAGGATGAAAATACAACATATCAAATTTTGTGGGATGCAGCTAAAGCCTTGATAAGAGAAGACATTTTAATACTACATGCAAATATTAGAAAGAAAAGTAATTTTATTAAAAAAAATTTAATCTTCCACTTCAGAAAGCTAGATAGAAAAGAGCAAATTAAACTCCATGGTTGTAGAAGAGGAAATGACAATGATGAGAACAGAAATCAGTGAAACAGAAAACAGATGAACAATAGAGAAAACCAACAAATCCAAAAGTCAATTCTATGAAAAGATTAATACAAATTTGTAATCCCCTAGCAAGGCCAGTTAAGAAAAAGTAAAAAATATAAATTATCAATATCAGCAGTAAAATGAGATACATGACTACAGATTTAAAAGAATAAGAATAAACAGGGAATATTATAAACAATTTTACTCCAGTAAGTTTGACAACTTGGGAAAAATGTATATATTCCTTGATAAATACAATTTTTTGAAACTAATCCAAAAATAAACAGAAACTATAGAAGTCTCATATCAGTTAATAAAGTTGAATCTACAATTTAAAACATTTCCACAAAGCCCAGATGGCTTTATTAATGAAGTCTACCAAACAATAAAGGAAGAAGCAATACATTCTATACAAGCTCTTTCAGAATATGCAGGAAGAGAAAATGCCTTCCAACTAGCTTTATGAGGCCAGAGAACCCTGAAACCAAACTTGGCAAGTGCAAGAGAACAGGTCCCTGGGTGGCCTTGGCTGACCCAGTTCTTCCTCCCGTTGCTTGCAATTCTCTTGCTGAATGTCCTGAGAATACAACATCCTAAGATAAGGACGAAATGTCTGGAAAAAATCCAGGTTATGTCTTTGATCCTCTGCATTAGTCCATTTTCATGCTGCTGAGAAAGACACACCTGAGACTGGGCAATTTACCAAAGAAAGAGGTTTAATTGGACTTACAGTTCTACATGGCTGGGGAGACCTTACAATAACGGCTAAAGGCAAGGAGGAGCAAGTCACATCTTATGTGGATGGTAGCAGACAAAGAGAGAGCTTGTGCAGAGAAACCCCCATTTTTAAAACCATCAGATCTCTTGAGACCCATTCACTATCATGAGAACAGCGGGGGAAAGACCTGTCCCCATGATTCAGTTGTCTCTCACCGGGTCCCTCCCACAGCATGTGGGAATTATGGGAGCTACAAAATGAGATTTATGTGGGGACACAGAGCCAAACCATATCATTCCGTCCCTGGCCCCTCCCAAATCTCCTATCTTCACATTTCCAGTTTCCAGTTTCCAGTTTAAAAATCAGTCATGCCTTCCCAACAGTCCCCCAAGTCTGAACTCATTTCAGCATTAACTCAAAAGTCCACAGTCCAAAGTCTCATCCTAGATAAAGCAAATGCCTTCTGCCTATGAGCTCGTAAAATCAAAAGCAAGTTAATTACTTCCTAGATTCAATAGGGGTATAGCCATTGGGTAAATATAGCTATTCCAAGTGGGAGAAACTGGCCAAAACAAAGGGGCTACAAGCCCCATGCAAGTCAGAAATCCAGTGGGACAGTCAAATCTTAAAGTTCCAAAATGATCTCCTTTGACTCCATGTCTCACATCCAGGTCATGCTGATGCAAGAGGTGGGTTCCCATGGTCTTGGGCGGTGCTATCCCTGTGGCTTTGCAGGGTACAGCCTCCCTCCCGGCTGCTTTCACAGGCCGACATTGAGTGTCTGAGGCTTTTCCAAGCACACGATGCAAGCTGTCAGTGGGTCTACCATTTTGGGGTCTAGAAGACGGTGGCCCTTTTCTCACAGCTCCACTATGTGGTGCCCCACTGGGCACAGATACCAATGGTATTAAAAAGCTGTAGAGACACATTTAAAATTTATACATTCTACTCTATTTTATTTATCCCTGAAAGCACTGAGAAAAATACAAAAATGCTGCATAAATTAAAATAAGATCAGCACTGAAAAGCATCCATTGGAAGGAGGCCATTGATTGCCTTCTTTGAGAATAATAAATGTGAAATCAGTTTAGATAGCATAGAGAGAAAGAGATGGAGACACTGAATATAGTTAATTCTTTTAAGAAGATTTGCTATGAGGAAAAGGAAAACAGATTTGATGGCAGTAGGAGGGAAACATGCACATTTATTCTTTAGGGCCAGAAGGGAAAGGATGCCTCATAGATCTGAAATTCTTTTAATTTATAGCTATTATTGGAAAAACTAAAAAATCAGAATATTCAAAGCATTTCCTTTTTTGTACAGTTTTAGATTTACAGAAAATTTAAGGGTATAATAAAGAGTAGTAGCATCGAGTTCCATGTACCTGCTTTTGCTTTCCCCTGCCCCCACCCCACCCTGTATAGTTTCCCTTATTATTAATATCTTATATTAGTGTGGTAAGTTTGTTACCATTCATGAACAAAATTGCTATATTATTATTAACTGAAGCTCATGGTTTACATCAAGTTTCAATCTTTCCATTGTACAGTTTTATGAGTTTTGGAATATGTGAAAAATGCATGATGTCATATATATATTAATACCATAACAGTTCAATGCAGAATAGTTTCAGCATCCTAAAAATTGCCTGTGCTTCACCTATTCATCCCTTCTCCAACCCTCTTTT
The DNA here is from genome assembly GCF_029281585.2 of Gorilla gorilla gorilla. NCBI lineage: Eukaryota > Metazoa > Chordata > Mammalia > Primates > Hominidae > Gorilla > Gorilla gorilla. The sequence goes on from NC_073227.2 coordinate 139,977,824, forward strand.
TTTGTTTTTTTGAGGCAGAGTCTCTCTCTCTCTCACCCAGGCTGGAGTGAAGTGGCACGATCTCAGCTCACTGCAACCTCTGCCTCCCAGGTTCAAGTGATTCTCCTGCCTCAGCCTCCTGAGTAGCTGGGATTACAGACGCGTGCCACCACTCCTGGCTAATTTTTGTATTTTTAATTGAGACTGGGTTTTACCATGTTGGTCAGGCTGGTCTTGAACTCCTCACCTCAGGTTATCCACTCACCTCAGCCTCCCAAAGTGCTGGGATTACAGGCGTAAGCCATCGCGCCCGGCTCCTCTTTTTGTTCATAAATAGAAAAATTACCAAACTATCTCCAATCCTTAGAACCCCTGGTAACCAATGATCTTTTTACTGTCTCTACAGCTTTACCTTTTCCAGGATGTTACATAGTTGGAATCATACTTCTTTTATCTTAAAAGTTAGCTCTGCACATTTGCAGTCAATCTTTTCTTTTACCCCCAGCATCAGACAACTACTGATCTGTTTTCTGACTCCACAGTTTGTCTACTATAAAAATTTGTATACATATAATTATACAATATGAAGATCTTTAAAATGGCTTTGTTATAGCATATTTATCAATTTCATCTGTTTGTTGCATGTATCAGTAGTTTGTTCTTTTTAATTGTTGAGTAGTATTCCATGGTATATATTTATTTACTGCAGATTTTGGAAGAACCATTCTTGTTGTATGTATTTTTTAGGTTCCAAAAATTTGTTACTGTTGTCACCTCTCTTCTTGTGAATTTCTGTTGTTATAACATGCAGTTACAGTGAAGCTTTTGAGACACTGAAATTGAAGGTGTCTGCTAAAGCTACTCTTTAAACTCAGAAGTTTTTTTTCCTTTACTTCATAAGGTGATAGGTGAAGACTTGTCCCATCATTTTACTGTGAGGAGAATAATTACTATGACATTTCAAGTATGTAAAATTAAAATATATCTAATGAACTTCATGTGTCTTTTTATATATTTTAATAATTAATTATTTTGATGAATGCAGAATATTTTCATGACAACAAGCAAATTATCTTTGCCACAATTATTACATTTAATGGTAACTACTAATCCTCTAATGAAATTTAGCCACAATACTGGTGGTATCCACACAGCACCTATTCCTTTATTTTATTTTATTTTATTTTATTTTATTTTTGAGACAAGGTCTCACTCTGTCACCCAAGCTGGAGTGCAGTGTGGCAATCATGGCTCACTGAAGCCTCGAACTCCTGGGCCCTAACGATCTTCCCACCTCATCTTCCAAGTAGCTAAGAATACAGGTGCTTGCCACTGTGCCCTGCCCATATTCCTTTTAAACATTTTCAAATCTTCTCTTCTAATTGATTATTGCCCTCATAAGAAAAAATTATATCTTTATCACAATTGTAAATGCAGTAAAACCTACAATAAGACTGTACTTGCTTCGGGTACTCCTTATATGTCTGATGAAAGCACTAACTTTATTGTGCATGCATCTTAAAAAGGAAAAGCTATCAAGGTTGAAGGGCATCATACTCAAATTACTTGTATTTCACAGTTTAATAATTGATAGATAATCCAGAGAACCACTTCCATACCATTTTTAAAGCCAGCAAAATTATATAAAACCTTAGAAGAACTATTATGGTTTTCTTTTATGGAATTCTTATTAAAACAATCCACCTGATTATCATCTATGCACTTAGGCAAAATAAAAGCTTACTGGCATTATGTGTGACACAGTTCTGAGCTCTCAATTTTTCCAATTGTTGTGCCAAAACTATTTTAAAATGGTACCTGAGCCTAGCATTGCTTAATATTTTCCTTGGATCTTACTTGGTAAAAGACAAGTTTATGTTTTCAAGGCTGCCCTGTAATTTTTGTTTTCAATTGAGTTTAATATGAATGTTTAAAACTTGCATGATGACCAATTGTAACAAGAATACTATGTTAAAACCTGAGAATTTTTGGCTTTAAAAATGAAACTAAAATAAATAAAGTGCAGAGATTGACTTTATATTACTTAAATAGCCTTTTTTAATTTTTAGAAATTAGACTTGAGATTCATCAATTCATGTTGAGAAAATTGGAATTATTTAATTTTTTCAGAGACAATATTTAAAACTTCTTTTTTTCAAATTAGAAGGCTATTGTAACTGAAGAGTATGATGCAATCCAATTTTGTAACTTTCTGGTTTTTTTCTTTATTAGACCCAATTTGTGCTGTTTGAATAAATAACTTCCTAAAGAATTATTTTACTCAAAGTGAGGTCTGAAAATGTATAACAAGTTACCTGACTGTCTTACTATTTTGAAACATAATTGGTTTGATTTATAAAACCCATTGATTTTATTTAATGGGTTTGCTGTTTCTCAGCATAGTCTGCCTTTTTTAAAAGATCAGTTTATTAAATTTCCCCCCAGAAACTGTAGATATAAGAGTGAGGTAAAAATAATGTTGATAATGAAAATAATATTTAGTTGAAAATAACTGAAGTGGGTGATAGCACAGGCTTCTTCCTTCTCTGGCATATCAGAAACAACGGTATGGTTGAGTAAGAGTAATAGCTAACATAAGTTATGACAACTTACTGTGTCAGAAACCATTTTATGAGCTTTGTATGTAATAAATCATCTTCACAAGGTACATAATATCACCATCACCTCCATTTCATAGATGAAGAAACTGAGGCGAGTCATTTGGCTGAAAAGATGTGAAACTGGGCTGAGTATCCAGATAGTGTGGCTCTGGAGTCCACAAGCTTAACCATCTCTCCAAATTGCTGCTATAAAGGATAATTCTCCAGAAAAAATGTGAAAGAAATTATACAAAGGAAAGATTTCTTTCAAAAAAAATGAATAATGATAATGAAATAAAACATAGCAATCATAATGGAGCAAGAATCAAACCAAATGACGCAAGCTCAATGTGGCTCTAGTTTACTAAGTCACCAAGCAGTACTATTGTGATATGTTAATCTTATTTGACTCATAAACAATAATAACTAAAATAAAGTCATTAATAACTAAAATAAAGTCATTAATAACTATAATAAAGCAAATGTCTCTCATTAAAATCAAGAAGAGACAGAGAGTGTGCCTTTCATACTTACTAGTTTTTCATTTTAATTATTTGTTCTACTAACAGTGTTGTGATGGTAGAGGCAGGATGGAAGTGGAAGGAATTGGAGAATCATTTAATATTGAAATGGTTTTTAGACATCCAAATACAGATGTCAGGTAAGCTGTTGGATTAATGTAACTCAAATTCAGAGGAAAAGTCTGGGCTGGAAATATAAATTTGGGGATCATTACAATGGTATTTAAACTCATGAAATTAGTTGATATTATCCAGAAAGAGGGTGAAAAAAAGAGAAAGAAGTCTCATAGTAGGGTAAGAGGAGAAGTCAGTAAAGGAGACTAAGAAATAGCAGCCATGGAACAGTGGGGAATGCATGAGTGTAGGGACACAGAAAAGGAAAGTGAGCATGGTCAAATATGCTTAAGGCTGCTGACAGTTAGATTATGTGAAGTCTGTCCACTGGGCTGAGCAGCATGGAAGTCACCGGTGAATTTAGAGAGTAGTTTCATTGGAGTGTGGAGATAGAAGCTAGGTTCATGTGGGTGGAAAAATTGTGGTGAAGTGAGGTTAGAGAGATCATGAGTAGGCTAATTCTACCACACTTCCTGTAGTTATTCTCATCAGAAAAGCCCAACTTTAATCACTGCCCTCCTCATCCCTATGAAACCATCTCCATGGAAACACATGATACTATCATATTTTCTCCATATTTCTTTAACTCTCATTTGTTCATCTAGTTCATCTTTTCCTTCAAAATCCCTCTTTGGAGAACTCATTTTCTATGGCCATAAGCATTGCCTACTTTTTCAACCACTTCTTCAAATGTTGTCTCTACCGTCTCACCTTACCTTTGCCTTGTCTGAAGACAGTGCTTTCCCAGCAGCCCTCTTGCTGAAGTTGTTTATTATGTCTCCAATGCGTAGGGGCCTAGAGTGGGATCATTATTCATGTTCACTATTGCCATTTCCAGGCAATACTCCTGCTCTTTTAATGGTTATGCTACCTGGCCGTATTACACATTTCTCTTCTTGCTGCCACATTTACTGATTTCCTTATCACTCATATAAATTCGCTAACATTTCAGAATGTGTGAATGGTTTCTTTTAATTTTTTTCAAAAATCTTCTCAAATAGATAATAGTTATCCAAAAATCAAAGTTAAAAATATTTTTGTCTACTTTTCTTAGAAGGTAAGAAATTTAGCAGTCCTCTCATCATCCTTCTCCCTCCCCACCCCGTGCCCAATTTTGACTAACAGGGTCTACAAAGCCCATCACAGTGGCCTTTGCCACCCGTGATCAGGTTCATTCTGTGCTACTCTTTTCCTTATTTTTGTATCCTTAGGCTGTTCTTTCTACCCACAACAGTCTTCCTAATCTAGTTTCATCCTACTTTTTTAATCTAGGACTTACTACTCAGATCTCTGTTCAAATGTCCTTTCCTAAGGGAAGCCTCCTTTGACTCCCCAGACTAGGTCAGGTGCCCATCAGCTGGTCTCAGTGCCAAAGGGTATGATGATTTTGAGTGAGCTTCAGAATATCATACAGATGGGCTCCAGCCCAGTCCTAGGTAGAAGGAACCATGAAGAAGGCAAGAGTAAGAGCAAGAGCTAAAAGATTGATTTGGTCTTCTCTATTTGAGATTGAAAGCATAACATGCATTTCTTTTTCTTTTCTTTTTTTTTTTTTTTTTTTTTTTTTTTTTGAGATGGAGTCTCGCTCTGTTGCCCAGGCTGGAGTGTAGTGGTGCAATCTCGGCTCACTGACAGCTCCACCTCCCGGGTTCATGGCCATTCTCCTGCCTCAGCCTCCCGAGTAGCTGGGACTACAGGCGCCCGCCACCATGCCCGGCTAATTTTTTGTATTTTTAGTAGAGACGGGGTTTCACCATGTTAGCCAGGATAGTCTCAATCTCCTGACCTCGTGATCCGCCCGCCTCGGCCTCCCAAAGTACTGGGATTACAGGCGTGAGCCACTGCACCCGGCTCATGCATTTCTTTTTAAAAGTGGTATTGAATATAAACTATAAATAGTAAAATGTATTATATATATAATTCATCAATAAAATACATTTTAATAATCTAACACTTAGATGATGATTCATTCAGTTATTTAAACCTTCAGGTTAAGGACCTCCTTCATAAAAACATGGTTGGATAGGGTTTAGGTTATCTTTAAGTAGCAAAACTGTAGGAGTCTTAGATGTAAGCACTTCTGTCTTTGATGACCCCAAGACTCTTGTGTTTTTCTCCTAGAAATATTATTTGGGGCCAGAATACAACTCAAAGCAATGTTGTTTCAGCTATATCAGAGAGTAAAGATTTTGATTATGAAATTATCTGCTTCTTTAACTGTCTCAGGATGTTATCTCTGAAAAGCAAGTTAACATATTTTCTACATAGAAGACATCAAAAATAGACATGTATGGGAGAATAATGTGACTGCTGAAAAAACTGGGGGAGCTAATCTAGTGCTTCAGAAAATAGAGAGAAACTGTATTGTAACTTTTTGGTTATAAAAATTTTCCACATGCTTATTTTCATTTCTAAATTACAAAGTATTTTGACAAAGCGAGATTTTCTCTGAATTTGTAATCTACTTTGGCTTCATGAAACATTAATTTATTTCTAAATATACCTTTAACCCTAAGAACATTTAAACCCCAGTCTCTTTAGGGCAATAATTTTCCATTTGAAGTGGCTCTATTAAGTTTTGATTCATTGAATTTGATTAAAAAGATCAAGTGCCCAAGAAACTGTAGAATCTATAATTTTAGATAATCTTTTAATATTAAAATACTTTCCTTTCATATATTCATAAACTCATGATTCAATAACTTGCCGTAATTTCTAAATATTTTATATATTATTCACCCATCATCTCAAATCTGTTAAGTAGTTCCTTAGTAAATATAGGTGATATGTTAGGTAATGACTAGGTTTATTGTTTAGCGTTACAAAACTTGAATCTACCTTTAGGATTATTTTCTGCCTATGAATAGGTGCCAATGGCGACAATAAACCCCTGGATACCAGAATGATTAATGAGTGAGATGGTCTCTGGAGGCCCTCCCTGTCAGTCCTCAGCCCTGACTTCTGAAAAAGTCCTCTAAACTAAAACTTTTCTCTGCTTTGCAAATGTAAAATTCTTTTTATTTTAGAAATTGGTCATGTATTTCAAGAGTTTGATTTAATGTATCTGGTTGTCTATTTAACTTTTCCTGCTGAATATAAGATAGGTCAAGACAGAGACTCAATTGTTTGGCTGGATTTCCTCAAACTGATGATGTCACCGATAACACAACAGCAATAACAATAGATAGAAAATATGTGAGTTAGATAAACTGTAAATTCCTTGACTGCAGATAGAAAATGACTATGAAGGGCCGGGTGCAGTGGCTCAGGCCTGTAATCCCAGCACTTTGGGAGGCCGAGGCAGGCGGATCACGAGGCCAGGAGATCGAGACCATCCTGGGTAATACGGTGAAACTCAGTCTCTACTAAAAATACAAAAAATTAGCCGGGCGCCTGTAGTCCCAGCTACTAGGGAGGCTGAGGCAGGAGAATGGTGTCAACCCGGGAGGTGGAGCTTGCGGTGAGCTGAGATCGCGCCGACAGAGGGAGACTCTGTCTCAAAAAAAAGAAAAAAAAGAAAAAGAAAAAGAAAATGATTATGAAGGTAGATTATTTTTGAAGTTTGTTAATAATAGTCAAGTTTTTGAAAAACTTGCAATCACCTATTGCCAGAAAATAGCATTGACTCTGTTGAAACTATTAAATACACACTTCATAGATCTTTAACATACGTTTTATATATTTTCTGCCTTTTTTTGTAACTGTTTAAAGTAGAATATGCACTGTTTTATTTTTTAACACTGAATAGGAAGTATTTTTCTTTTTCCATCTATTCAAATGAGATAACTTAACCACCAGGCAGTACACATTTGGAGGCAGAAAAAGTGATCTCTGTCTAAATTTTCTTATTTGAGTATGAAGAGAAAATTTGCAGGTCGGAGAAGTCTAGGTGTTATGTATTAGTTTATAAAATTTAGTCAAGTCATTAAATTTATCTGTGCTTCATGTACCTCATGTATAAAATGAGAAACTTGGACTGAATTATAAACTCTTCCAGTGCTGGAATTCAGTTACTATTTAATTTCCATGAGTCATTTTAAGATTAGAAATTGAATTAGAACAATAAATCTTAACAATCATGAAAGAATTATCAAGCACTTAATTTATGCATGCCATTTAATGTTTTTCCATAAAATTTAAAGGATTATCTACCTTGAACTAAAGTATATTCAAAAGGAAAAGTCAAATAGACAACCATGTAATATGTAATTCATGTTTTTCAAAAAATGGTTAGTTTGGATCTGACCACTTTGAAATAGCTGAAATATTTTACCACTATTAATTTAATCTCTCAAATGATAAGCACCTCAAATTACTTTTTAAAAGGTAAAAGGTTAGACAGAAATAGATATTTTTATACTTCTATTTAGGTCAACCTGCTTATTCTTGAAATAAAGTTAAGTTTTTTTAATGACAACCATTAAGTTTTTACTGGTATTGTTCTATATGACAGGGAACAAATCTTATTTAGAATTGTGTATTCCTGAGAGGACTAACCAGTTTTGTAGTGTGACTGTGTATTTCAGAGTCTCTTCTGATTTTTATCAGTTAAAAGGAATGTGAAGACATAATACTAAAAATTATTGTTGTATTATAAACTATGAGTACATTTCTTGTAGGTGTGTGGCCCTGAAAATACATGTGTAGATCAATTTTTCTCAAATTGAATCACATTTTAAATATTCTGTGAAAAAACTGCTACCTAAGTAAGCTTATGATTAAGTTGTTAGGAGAAGAAAATATATATTGAGCTAATTTTTTTTTTTTTTTTGTAGACACAGTCTCACTTTGTCACCCAGGCTGGAGTGCAGTGGCACAATCTTGGCTCACTGCAACCTCCACCTCCCAGGTTCAAGCGATTCTCCTGCCTCAGCCTCACGAGTAGCTGGGACTACAGGTTTAAGCCACCAGGCCCGGCTAATTTTTGTATTTTTTTTTTTAATAGAGACAGGGTTTTGTCATGTTGGCCAGGCTGGTCACAAACTCCTGAGCTAATTTAATATGCAATTAGATTATAATTTTTTTCTAGTAATATCTAAAACATGAAAAGAGATCATCTTAAAATTAAAAACTCAACTAACTTCACAATTAAATATGTATTTTCTCTGTTGTCTTCTTGGCTTTAAGAAAATTCTGTACAAAACATATCTCAATCGCATTCTCATCTACTCTCACCTTTTTCCTCCCTCTGTGGCTACTCCGGCTTTCTCCCTGTTGCTCTAATACCTCAACATCTTTCTTATTTCAGATGCTTCATCCATCTTCATTCTTTTCTCTTTCTAGTCTTATGAAGCCTGTTTTGACCATCTTATCAGTCACGTCACTTTCTTTGTTTATTCAATAATCTGTATGGGAATTTGTATCTAATCTTTTTTTTTAATTTACATGTGACAAGCTTCTTCTTTGAACACCTGTCATTTTTATTTGAAAGAAGTCATTGAAAGTAAACAAGACCAGCAAGCCTTCACAATAACAGCAGGAAGTTCCCATAAGTCGGCTAGTTTTGCACTAGTGATACTTTTCTATCTATTTCACAATACATGATCCGTTGCCTCCAAAGGCCCCTGGATGGAATATCCTCCTTTCCACTAATTCTTGAACTGGCCAGTTCCTCTTCTAAAAGACTAAGCTAAGGCCTAATTTCTCCTTCTACCTCCAAGCAGGCTGAGGTCTCCCTGTGCTATGATCCAACCTTATTCATTTCTCTCATATTTCACTTATGGAGCTTAATTGCTGTAATAGACTTGTCAGCTTTCTGAGAACACTTACTTATTTTAACAGGGATATGACTAGTTTCTTATTAACTTTGATAACCATCAACTATCCCAGTGGCTACTACACAACAGCTGCTTAATTATGTATGTTGAATACCTGAATAAAAACAGGACTATGGAAAAATGCCTGCCTCTGAGTGGTCTCTGAATGTTTAATTTTCCCCTAGATTACTTCCCAGTACTAAAAAAGACAGACTGAGCACTTCATGACAAACCCTGGACCCTTAGCTTGACCTGTCTTAGTTCTTCCAAGTAAGCACAAGTAAGGTGGGATATTTCTTTCTTTTTTTTTTGCTTATGTTTCATCAATCCATTTTGAATTCCTGAGTAGTTTGGAGAAAATAACTTGAAATGAGTTACAAAGTCTTCCATATATTTTTATATTTTTTATTACATTTCAACCTAATATACTTTTCTTTTCTTTATGGAACTGAAATAGTGATGCAATTACAAAGCAGAGAAGGAAGTAAAGCAATACTTATTTTGACCACCTACTATGCTCTTGACTGTGAGCTAGGCACTCTGGGTCCATTATCTCATTCAATTCTCCTGATAGCCCTAAGAGGGAGGTATACTTAATACCAATTCAAGGTTTAAAACAAAACAAAAACAAAAACAAAAACCTGAAAAACAGCTATATTCTTAGTGTGAGGGCTGACTGACTTTTTAAAGGACTGTGGCCAATTGTAGTCATATGTTTTGCAGCTATGGAACTCCTTTAGACCAATGCTATGATTCTTTACTATTGCCTGGTTGGAATTGCCATAAAATGAGATTTTTCACAAAGCCATTTTTATTTTGAGTTTTTAGTGATTTATGAGAATGGAATTTACTAAAATTTAAATGATGCAGAAACTAAGAGATTGAAGGAAAAATAGAAATGGATAGAAATGGAGAAAAAGAAAGAAAACATAATTTATTTTATAGGGAATAACTAGTAGGTCATGCAGCACATGCCTGATATTTATGTAGTTTTAGATGTATACTTTTGGAGGGTGAGTGGTATATACACACATATACAAATGAAATATTTCAGGGGAGAATTAGTGGCCTATCTATATATCTATCACTGAAAATGTTCAGCAATGTGATAAAGGATCTCAATAAACAATCGTTCTGGGTTGTGGGATTGAAACTCTCAAAGAGGGGGTGAGATCACTCAGTGGCTATTACCATGGGTAAATCTTTTACCTCACCTGCCATCAGTCTCCTCATTTGTAAATAGGTGGTTTCAATAGATGCCCTCTGAGGACTTTTTCTACAAAAATATGTTGTGATTTTTTTAAAGTTTTTAGTTTTGACTACCTTTTGATACAGTTATTAATTAACAGAGACATGACTAATTTGTTGGAAAAGTCAGGAGAAGAATCTAAGAAATGTAATACTCAACAAACTGGAAAAATCCGTCCCTTAATAAACAATAAACTATCTGACATTTTATGAAGTCATTTCCATTCCTTTGATACTTACATATATTTTAAGGGTCCTTTTGTTTCTATATTTCTGAGCTCATTTCAATTATGTTAAATTTTAGAGATTTTCCCATGGAAGTGTTGCAAACTCTTTTAATAAGTTTGATATATGAAAAACTGCATTCAAAACTAGAATTATTAAAATTAATTTTAAACCTCTATAGATATATTTCTAAGCAGATGGGAGAATATTTAGGCTATTAAACCTAATCCATAAATCACCATCTAGGGTAATGAGACTTTAATGTTGTCTTCAATTTTTCCATTAATTTGAAGTGTCCAGAGCTTTCAGATAAGTTATTTTGGTGTAATCATTATGGAGCAAATAGGACTCTGTTGCTATGGAAAACTAATTTCTTAAATATGTGTTTTCCTTTCTGTATTGAAATCTCTAATTCCTTTTCCATACTCCCATAATCTTATGTAACAAAGTAGATAAGTATTCCAATTTTATATTTTATTAAAATTATTGATATACAAAAGTAAGTATCAGAGATTATGTAAGAATAAAATGAAAAAGAAATAAAAGTTTAGCTTTCTTTAAGATATCATAATATTGTAGCTACCAAGAACCAGAGTCTATCATTAATTCATAAGCTTCTGAGTCATTTATATGTCATGATCCAGAAATGATGGCCTGATTTATATAACTTGATGGAAAAATTAGAAATTTCATCTTTAAATATGAGTGTCAAGGTTTCCAGAAGTTGTGTGCCTTTGAATATTAGTACCACATGATGCTCCAAGAAGATAAATTTGAGAAATGCTTTCTTCGAGACACAGCATTTATATATGCATTACATATACTACATGTAAATCTTGCAGTGAAGAAATCTGTTTAATCAAGCTTAACAAAATATTTTACTAATGATCTTGGAACAACTCTTTTCATATTTAAGATGTTAGTCTATTTTGGAAACTGTTTTACAGAACTCACTCAGGGAAATATTACAATATGTCAATAATACAAGCTTTTATCATGATGTAATTTCTAACCTACTTCTATAAGGATCTGTCAATTATTATTATTAAAGAATTGAACATATCTTTAAAAGATGAATAGTCTTAACTAGATTTATATTTGCCAATCACATATTATGATTGGTTTTTTAAAATTAAGCCTGAAGATTGAACATAATTTTTTGGAGGATAATTTGAGAATGGATGAATTAGGTAACCTGAAAATACTCCCACACAAAATAAAACACACACACAAAAGGAAAATACAGTGAACATATTTTGAGAGTGTACCTGAAATTGCAACAAAGTAAAGGAAATTCTCATGGGTTTCAGGTGAAGGGGGCATGTGGAACAGTTTTGTGGGGTGGAGACTGGGCAGGTGAAACCCTAGCAGGAAATCTGTCACCCAATCTTGTTGGAGCCCTGGAAAAAGGGGGCTAAGAGAGAAGTAGGGGGAAGTTTGTGTTTTAATGGTTATGCAGACACAAGGTCTGTTTATGTTGGAGAGATTGAATCCTAACATTTCATTTGGGACTCTTGGAAGTCTACACCTCAGTGAAATGGTGCTGAGAAAAATCTGCACACTGGACCAATGAGATGATGGGAGGAAGCTTGTTGGAATACGCATAGGCTCTATATAGAAATAGTCACATGCTCTGAGAATTACTTGCATTAGTCAGCCCTCACACAAGTTTGGATTTTGAGTACGAACTACCTGTGAGGTCTAAGAAACCCCAAGCCAAGAAATTAACATAGAAAGAAATTAACATAGAAATTAACATAGAAATTAACATAGAAATTAACAAGAAATTAACACTTCACACCTACTCAGGTGACTATAATCAGTAAAACAGAAAATAACAATTGTTGGTGAGAATGTGGACAAATTGGAAGCCTGAATTCTGGTGGGAATGTGAAATGCATGTGAAATGGTGCAGCTCCTGTGGAAAACAGCGTGGCAGGTCCTCAAAATCTTCCATATGACCCAGCAATTCCACTGCTAAGGGTATATCCAAAAGAATTGAAAGCAAGGACTCAAACAGATATTTGTATACTACAATTTGCATTTACAACAGCCAAAAGGTGGAAACAACCTGTGTCCATCAAGAGATGAATGGATAAACAAAATATGATATATACATACAATGGAATAAAGCCATTATCCTCAGGAAACTAGCGCATGAACAGAAAACCAAACACTACATGTTTTCACTTATAAATGGGAGCTGAACAATGAGAACACATGGACACAGGGAGGGGAACAACACACACTGGAGCCTGTTGGGGATGTGGGAGAAGGAAGAGCATCAGGATAAATAGCTAATGCTTGTGGGGCTTAATACCTAGGTGATGGGTTGATAGGTGCAGCAAACCACTATGGTTACCTAAGTAACAAACCTCCATGTCCTGCACATATATCCTGGAACTTAAAATCAAATCAAATTAAATTAAATTTAAAAAAATTCAGCCACAAAAGGAATGGAATTTTGATAGATGCTACAACATGGATGAACCTTGAAAATGTTAAGTTGAGTGAAATAAACCAACAGAAGGACAAATATTATATAATTCCACTCAAGCGAGATATCTAGAATAGGCAAATTTATGGAAATGGATTTAGAAATGGAAAGCAGAATAGAGGTTAGCAAGTGTTAGGAGGAAGGGGGAATTAGAGTTATTGTTTAATGAGTACAGGGTTTATGTTGGGGATGATAACAAATTTGAGGCACAGGTAATGTTGATGGTTATATAACACTGAAAATGTCTCTAATACCATTGAATTGAATACCTACAAGTGGTTAAAATGAAAAATATTTTGTTACATATATTTTACCACAATAAAAAAAGAAGTGGTCTCAGACCAGTTGTAACTCCAAATCACTTGAAGGTAGCTTCCAAAAAATGTCTTTGGAGTGACTGGCTCTCTTACTCCAGGCTGTTCAACTATTAGTTCCCAATGAAGACAAATCCACAATCTAAATCACAGCACATAAGAAAACAGTTACTCCATGAGGTAGAGTCAGCAGATAATAAAATATCAAGATTATATTACCAAGAATTTCAGCCAACCCAACTAATTTACTACAACAAAGAAATTAGACGACAATGGAATATACCTTCAAAATACTGACAGAATATATCACCTGCCATTCTACCTCAGTTAAATCACCAAACAAGTGCCAAGATAAAATGGGGTCATTGAAATCAATGCATTATAAGGCCTTAAATTATTAAAAAGAAGGAGATAAATACACTGACTCAACATTCTAAAATTAGTCCATTTTAAAGCTTAAAAAATTTAAAGTTTTAAAGGCTTTAAAGTTTTAAGGCTGTAGTTCTCAAATTTTTTATTCTGGACACTTAAAAAATTTTTAAGGTTAGTAATAACTTCAAGTAGATTTTATTTATGGGCTTCACATCTATCAACATTTACCATATTAAAAACTAAAAGAAAAGAATTTAAAATAATTGTTAATTTATTTAAACAACAGTAATAAACTTATCATATGTTAACGTAAATGGTAATTTCTGTGAAAAAAACTATTTCCCAAAACAAAAATGTATTGTGAAAGGAAAATATCTTGTGCCCCCAAAATTACTAAGCTGGGAAAATTCAAGCTGAGAATCAAACTGTGTCCCGACCACCTTGGGCACATGAGGTCAGGAATTCCTGAGGCTGTGTCACAGATGTGCAACTTCAATCTTGGCAAAATAAACTTTCTAAATTAATCTGAGACCAGTCTTATATTTTCTGGGTCTACGGTATTAAGAAAAGTAACATTGTTTTGTATTTTTATAAATCTCTATAATGTCTGGCTTTACGGTTTGGCTGGATTTGCATATCTGCTTCTGCATTCAGTTTCTTGTGATACATTACCCATCCTCTGGAAAATTCCACTGTGTACATGAAAGAATGAAAGTAGGTAAATAATGTCTTACTTTATTATTTAAAAAGAATTTTGACTTCACATACCCCCACCACTATCAAAAGGTCTTGGGGATCTTCAGGGGCTCCAGACCACAATTTGAAAATCACATTTTGAGACTTAGATTATACAACTGGATTTAAAAAAATACAATTTTATTCTCTCACCACTGCTGTTCAACATAGTACTAGTCATTGTGGCCAGAGCAATCATGTAAGAGAAAGAAATAAAAGGTATCCAAACAGGAAAAGAGGAAGTCAAACTATCTTTGTTTGTAGATAACATGATTCTGCACCTAGAAAACCCCATAGTCTCTACCCCAAAGCTCCCTGATCTGATAAACAACTTCAGCAAAGTTACAGATACAAAATCAATGTACAAAAATCAGTAGCATTCCTTTACACCAACAACATCCAAGCTGACAGTCAGATCCAGAATGCAATCCCATTCACAATTGCCACAAAAAGAATAAAATACCTAGGAATACATCTAACCAGAGAGGTGAAATATCTCTACAATGAGAATTACAAAACACTGCTCAAAGAAATCAGAAAACACAAATAAAAAACATTCCATGCTCATGGATAGGAAGAGTCAGCATCATTAAAATGGCTATACTGCCTAAAGTAATTTATAGATTCAATGTTAGTCCTATCAAACTACAGGTGACATTCTTCATAGATCTAGAAAATACTATTTTATAATCATATGGAACCAAAAAAAGAGCACAAATAGCCAAGACAATCCTAAACAAAAAGAACAAAACTTGAGGCATCATGTCACCTGACCTCAAACTACATTACAGGGTTACAGTAACCAAAACAACATGGTACTTGATATGGTTTGACTGTGTTCCCACCCAAATCTCATCTTGAATTCCAATGTGTTGTGGGAGGGACCCAGTGGGAGGTAATTGAATCAAGGGGGCAGGTCTTTCCCGTGCTGTTCTTATGATAGTGAATAAGTCTCATGAGATCTGATGGCTTTATAAAGTGGAGTTTCCCTGCACAAGCTCTCTTTTTGCCTGCCACCATCCACATAAGATGTGACTTGCTCCTCTTTGCCTTCTGCCATGATTGTGAGGCCTCCCCAGTCATGTGGACTTGTGAGTTCTCCATTAAACCTCTTTCCTTTGTAATTTGCCCATTCTCGGGTATATATTTGTCAGCAGTGTGAAAACAGACTAATACAGTACTGGTAAGAGAACAGACACATAGACCAGTGGAACAGAATAGAGAACCCAGAAACAAGACCTCACACCTACAATGTGCTGGAATAACTGGCTAGTCACATGCAGAAGATGGAAACTAGACTTCTCCCTTCCACCATATACAAAAATCAACTCAAGATGTATTAAAGACTTAAATGTAAACCCTAAAACTATAAAAACCCTAAAAGAAAACCTAGGCAATACCATTCTGGACATAGGAACTGGTAAAGGTTTCATGATAAAGATGCCAAAAGCAACTGCAACACAAACAAAAATTGACAAATGGGACCTAATCATAATAACGAGCTTCTGCACAATAAATGAAACTATCAACAGAGTAAATAGACAACCTACAGAATGGGAGAAAATTTTTGCAAACAATGCATCTGACAAAGGTCTAATATCCAGCATCAGTAAGGAACTTAAACAAATATACAAGAAACAAACAAACAACCCCATTAAAAAGTGGGCACAGGACATAAACAGACACTTTTCTAGAGATGTACATGCAGCCAACAAGCCTATGAAAAATGCTCAGCATCACTAATCATTAGAGAAATGCAAGTCAAAATCACAATGACTTTGACTACCTTACTATCTCACACCAGTCAGAGTGGTAATTATTCAAAAGCCAAAAAATAACAGATACTGGCAAGGTTGTGGAGAAAAGAGAATGTTTATGCACTGCTGGTGGATGTGTAAATTAGTTCAGCCATTGTAGAAAGCAGTGTGGTGATTTTTCAAAGAACTTAGAATTACCATTCAACTCAGCAATCCCACTATTGAATATATACCCAAAGGGATATAATTCATTTTTACCATAAAGACATATGCAAATGTATGTTTATTGCAGCACTATTCACAATAGCAAAGACATGGAATCAACCAAAATACCCATCAATGGTAGACTGGTTAAAGAACATATGGTACATATAAACCATGGAATACTACACAAACATTAAAAAGAATAAGATCACGACATTTGCAGCAACATGGATAAAGCTGGAGATCATTATCCTAAGCAAACTAATGCAGGAATAGAGAACTAAATACCACATGTTATCACTTACTATGTGGGAGCTAAACAAGAATACATAGACACAAAGAAGGGAACAACAAACACCAGGGCCTACTTGAGGGTGAAGTGTAGGAAGAGGGAGACAAAAAAAAAAATACCTATCAGGTACTGTAGTTATTACCTGGGTGACTAACTAATCTGTACACCAAACCCCATGACACGCAGTTTACCAATATAACAACTCTGCCCATGTATCCCTAAACCTGAAATAAAAGTTAAAAAAATATAATTTTGTGCCATCTATAAGAAAAATATTGAAAACATAAGAACAAGTTGGAAGTACATGGACAATAAAAGATAGACCAAAAAATGTGTATGAATTTTAGCTAGTAGGCTTTAAGGCAAAATGTGTTATTGGAGGTCAACAGGATAACAATATCTTGATAATATTCTCTAGGAATCTCTAACAATCCTAAACTTATAGTGTTCCTAATAAAATAAACTCAAAATATAAGAAGACAAAATTTACAAATTCATAACCATAGTGGAATATGTTAACACACATCTCTAGGTAGCCACTAGATTCTTATACAATTGAACAATATAAACAAGCTTGTTCTAATCGGTCTTGGAGTGCACTGACATTCTTACCAGCCAGATATTTCATAAATTGTACAAACTTAACCTCCATAAAGTTGAAGGTTAAAACTGCAGGCTCTGACAATCTTATGTTCCTACTGAGAGGCTTCTTAATAACGATTGAGTTAATTTGGGGGAGGTAATTTAGGCACAGTAGGATTCTTAATTAAATCTTTAAAACTATTAGAACAATTCATTGCACTATTTGGGAAATATTGCGTGTCTGACTGCTGTGAAGATGCTATATTTATTCACAATGCCATGTTTGGTCTTAATAAGGAACAAGGAGGGAACTTCTCTGTGCTCAAGAACATGAAAGTGAAGAAATAAGATTGCCTCTTAGAGCTATATTATTAAATTGATTTATATTGGACCAGAGACTAGGTATTCAATATGTTACCTTAAATGAATCAGATAATTATTTATTGGGCATTGTTTTAAATGTTTTTTTTTTTCATACACTCCTTAGTTCAAGGCTTAGCCATAATCTAATGGAATTTTTTTTTTTTGAGACAGAGTCTTGCTTTGTTGCCCAGGTTGAAGTGCAGTGGCGTGATCTTGGCTCACTGCAACCTCCGCCTCCCGGGTTCAAGTGATTCTCCTGCCTCAGCCTCCCGAGTAGCTGGGACTACAGGTGCCTGCCACCATGCCGAGCTAATTTTTGTATTTTTAGTAGAGACGGAGTTTCAACATGTAGGCCGGGCTGGTCTCGAACTCTGACCTCAGGTGATCCACCTGCCTCGGTCTCCCAAAGTGCTGGGATTACAGACATGAGCCACAGTGCCAGGCCGAAACTTTTAACACATTGAAGAAAATAATATCACGCATGCCAGGTGCAGTGATTCACGCCTTACTTCCAGCACTTTGAGAGAGTGAAGCAGGCAGATTGCTTGATCTCAGGAGTTTGAGATCAGTCTGGGCAACAAGGTGAAACCCTGTCTCTACCAAAAAATACAAAAAATACAGGCATGGTGGCACATGCCTGTAGTCCCAGCTACTCAGGAGGCTGAGGTGGGAGGATCACTTGAGCCCAGGAGGTGGAGATTGCAGTGAGACGAGATTGTGCCATTGCACACCAGCCTGGGTAACAGAGCCAGACCCCCGTCTCAACAACAAGAACAAAAAAATGGGGTTAGTTTCCCTTTCTAGGAAAAAAAAAAATAGTTTGTAAGGAAATTGTCTCAGGGTGTCCCCAGCAGTAACCAGGAAAAGCTTGCGTTGGCCAACAAATATGATTATGTGGTCCTTGCCAAAATCCTAGTGGCATAGCTTGGTAACTCTGGCCATCGAGAGGAAACAATTAACTTCCTTTGTTCTGATTTCTTGCTTTTTCAAGTAATGTTCTGCATATAATTTGGCTTCCTGGGTATACTCACCTATAACAAGACAATTTGCTAATAACTGAACATAAATATCTGGTTCCTTTATAATTGTGTTGTTCTCTGTAAATAAGAATAGCATCCTTTTTTATTTAAAGTCGTTTTAAAGTTGTTTCTGTGTTTGGTCCTTGGGAGTTGTCAACTCCTGTTCTGATTTCCTCTGGGTGTACCCGTAGTAAAAATCTCAGACCACCCAAGTTGAACTGAAATGAGACGATGGCCCAGTGGTCTTCCTGTCTATGGGGGCCTGTCAGGCAGCCAACAGATCTCTCTTGAGAGACAATTGACTTCACTGCCATATGTTCCATCCTCACTGCAACACTGATCACCCTAAGTATGGGATGATCTGGCTCATCCTGTGGTCATTGGGTGAGCATAAATCAATAACTTTTCCCTTACTTTTTCTCATAGATTCAACAGGAAATACATTGAGACCCTACTACCCTGTTGAGCACAGCAGAGTATTTTAAAATGACATAAGAATTCCCAATCTTCAAAATGTTTTAGCGTAGAAGTGATAAAACAAGTACTGCAATGCTACAAGACAAGACTATTCTAAGGATTTTACAAGAGATACAGAAAATGACTATGGTGTTCACAGGAGACAGAAATCACCTCCACTTGAGGAGAAAGGCTTAATGGTGTAAAAGAACTTTGAAGAAGTGACTGCTAAAGTGACAATTTCAAAACCCAAATGTTTTTTTAAAAACTCTTTCTTCTTTCTAACACACATGCTTAAAACCCTTTGGAGGCTTCCCACTGTTTAGGAACAAAGACTAAAATATTTAACATGCCTGTCTCTTTAACTTGACCTTGTCCTGGGCTGTTCTTTGCTGTGTGCTTTCTAGCTGCCCTGGCCTTCCTGTAGCTCCTTTATGGAGCTCCCCACCTGGCATAGGACACAACAATTCCAACTGTCTGAAACTTATTCCATCCAGCATCTCATCTGTATTTCCTACTTTGTGTTTACAAATCCTCTTGATTTCAGTTCAAAATTTATCTCATCAAGAAAAAATCTGCTTGTTATATTGAACATGAAATCTGCTTGTTAAATGCTCTCATATGCCACTTAACTTTTCTTCCCAATGTTTGTATTATGTTGTGCTGTTTCACAGTTCTAATTATACTCAAACCTGGTATATTATTTGGTTACAGTCTGAACCCAAATACTCGAGAGCATAATTTCAAAGAGGAAGAGGGCCTCTGCATGGTGGCATTTTTTTTTTTTTTGCACTGCTTAACATCTTGCATAGTGCCACTCATCACCTGACACATGGTAGGCAGACAATAACTATTTGTTGAATGGATGAGGAAGACATGAAAAGAAAAAGCAATCCCACATTGAGAGCACAGAGAAAACCCAAGCACAGAGGTGAAAAGAGCTGCCCAAGCTCAAAAACATAGAAAGTGATATTTCAGTGGCAGGTAGTCTATTACCAAACTGCAGGATATGTGATAAGGGGTTAATGACTCAGAAAAGGGACTAATGTCCCACTAAAGCAATCCCATGGTTGTCACTGACCAGAGTCTCCATAGTAAGATCATTTATTGTTTATCAAGTGGAAGAAAAGTATGACAAAAGCCTAATTATCTAGAAAAAAAAGTGTCTTAAAAGTATTTGTTCATTGATTGCCAGAAATGCAATTGAGATCAGTTACCGGTGAAAAACCAAAAGCCTTGATAGAAATGAACAGAGCACCCTGAGTGTGTGATGACATTATAAAGTTACTATGAACATTCTTGTATGAATCTTTATGGATATATATTTATCTTAATATTGGATAAATACATAGAAAATTAATGTGACATAGGTAGGTATTCATTTAACTTTATAAGATACTACACAGCTATTTTCCAATGTTTGTAACATTTCACTCTTTAACTAGCAATGTCAGTTCTAGTTGTTCCACATTCTCACCAACACTTGATATTGTCACTGTTTTAATTTTAGCCATTCTAGTAAGTTTGTAGTGGTATTGTGCCACTCATCACCTGACAACTGACACACGTTTTCATGCCTTTGGTTTCAGTTTTAACTTTCCTGATGACTAACAATGTTAAGCACTTTTCATGTCTTATTGGCCATTTGTGTATTTTCCTTTATAAAGTATCTTTTCAAACTTTCGCAAATTTTTAAAAATAGGTTCTTTTTATAATGAGTGATTTGTAGGACTTCTTTATTCTAGACACAAGTTCTTTGTCTGATATATGTTTTGCAAACATTTTCTCCTGGTCTGTGACTTGCTTATTAATTTTCTTAGTGATACCTCTTGATGAGCTGAAGTTTTTAATTTTAATGAAGTTCAGTTTTTTTTTGAGACGGAGTCTTGCTCTGTTGCCCAGGCTGGAGTGCAGTGGTGTGATCTTGGCTCACTGCAAGCTTTGCCTCCTGGGTTCACTACATTCTCCTGCCTCAGCCTCCCAAGTAGCTGGGACTACAGGTGCCCACCACCGCGTCCGGCTAATTTTTTGTATTTTTAATAGAGACAGGGTTTCACTGTGTTAGCCAGGATGGTCTCGATCTCCTGACCTCATGATCTGCCCACCTCGGCCTCCCAAAGTGCTGGGATTACAGGTGTGAGCCACCCCGCCCAGCCATGAAATAGAGGTTTAATTTTTTTCAATAGATATCTAGTTGTTCCAGCACCACTTATTCAAAAGAAAGGCTTTCTTTCTTCTGTTGAATAATTTCAGTGCCTGTGTTAAAACATCAATGTGAGTCTATTTCTGGAATTCCTATTGCTTTTCCTTTGACCGATTTGTGTATCATTATGCAATACTATTGACTATTGTAGCTTTACAGTATGCCTTTAAATTAAATAGTGTCAGTTCTTTAATCTTACTCTCCTTTTCAACACTAGGTTTTCCAGGCCGGGCGCGGTGGCTCATGCCTGTAATCCCAGCACTTTGGGAGACTGAGGCGTGTGGATCACAAGGTCAGGAGATTGAGACCAACCTAGCTACTTGGGAGACTGAGGCAGGAGAATGGCGTGAACTCAGGAGGCAGAGCTTGCAGTGAGCTGAGATCCTGCCACTGCACTCCAGCCTGGGCAACAGAGCGAGACTCTCTCTCAAAAAAAAAAAAAAAAAAAAGACTAGGTTTTCCAGATATTTTTTATTTTCATATGTATTTCGAAATCAGATTGCCAGTTTCTAAAAACAAAACAAACTTTTAAAAAGCCTTCTGGGATTTTGATTGGGGCTGTCTTAAGTCTATAGGTTAATTTGGGGAAAAAAATAACATTTTAACAATACTGAGTTTTCTGATTCATAGATATGGTATATCTCTCTGTTAGTTCAAGTGTCCTTTAATTTTTTTCTCAGCAATGATTTATAGTTCTCAGTGAGAAGTTGTTGCACATATTTTATTAAATTTATCCCTAAGAATTTTATGTTTTATGAATTTTAATGCTATTTATATATGGTAGTTTTTACATTTCTTTTTAAATATTTTTCTTCATTTATTAGTTATAATACTGAGGTTTTAAATTTTCTTTTCTTTTTTTTAAAGGTAAGATTATTTATTAACATTATTTTCCAAAATTACATTATCAGATTAGCATTCACTTCCTACTGATCTCCTGAAGTCATCTCACTAAAAATTACGCTTTCAAAACAAATTAATGAGCTTAATTCATTTTCTATGAGTGTATGTTTTGACTTACTTCGTTGTTTTTTTTTGACATGGAATTGTTTTATTTTTATTTTTATTTTATTTTATTATTATTATACTTTAAGTTTTAGGGTACGTGTGCACAATGTGCAGGTTAGTTACATATGTATACATGTGACATGCTGGTGTGCTGCACCCATTAACTCGTCATTTAGCATTAGGTATATCTCCTAAAGCTATCCCTCCCCCCTCCCCCCACCCCACAACAGTCCCCAGAGTGTGATATTCCCCTTCCTGTGTCCACATGTTCTCATTGTTCAATTCCCATCTATGAGTGAGAACATGCAGTGTTTGGTTTTTTGTTCTTGCGATAGTTTACTGAGAATGATGATTTCCAGTTTCATCCATGTCCCTACAAAGGACATGAACTCATCCTTTTTTATGGCTGCATAGTATTCCATGGTGTATATGTGCCATATTTGCTTAATCCAGTCTATCATTGTTGTACATTTGGGTTGGTTCCAAGTCTTTGCTATTGTGAATAGTGCCGCAATAAACATACGTGTGCATGTGTCTTCACAGCAGCATGATCTATAGTCCTTTGGGTATATACCCAGTAATGGGATGGCTGGGTCAAATGGTATTTCTAGCTCTAGATCCCTGAGGAATCGCCACACTGACTTCCACAATGGTCGAACTAGTTTACAGTCCCACCAACAGTGTAAAAGTGTTCCTATTTCTCCACATCCTCTCCAGCACCTGTTGTTTCCTGACATTTTAATGATTGCCATTCTGACTGGTGTGACATGGTATCTCATTGTGGTTTTGATTTGCATTTCTCTGATGGCCAGTGATGGTGAGTATTTTTTCATGTGTTTTTTGGCTGCATAAATGTCTTGAGAAGTGTCTGTTCATGTCCTTCGCCCACTTTTTGATGCGGTCGTTTTTTTCTTGTAAATTTGTTTGAGTTCATTGTAGATTCTGGATATTAGCCCTTTGTCAGATGAGTAGGTTGCAAAAATTTTCTCCCATTTTGTAGGTTGCCTGTTCACTCTGATGGTAGTTTCTTTTGCTGTGCAGAAGCTCTTTAGTTTAATTAGATCCCATTTGTCAATTTTGGCTTTTGTTGCCATTGCTTTTGGTGTTTTAGACATGAAGTCCTTGCCCATGTCCTGAATGGTAATGCCTACATTTTCTTCTAGGGTTTTTATGGGTTTAGGTCTAATGTTTAAGTCTTTAATCCATCTTGAATTAATTTTTGTATAAGGTGTAAGGAAGGGATCCAGTTTCAGCTTTCTACATATGGCTAGACAGTTTTCCCAGCACCATTTATTAAACAGGGAATCCTTTCCCCATTGCTTGTTTTTCTCAGGTTTGTCAAAGATCAGATAGTTGTAGATATGCGGCGTTATTTCTGAGGGCTCTGTTCTGTTCCATTGATCTATATCTCTGTTTTGGTACCAGTACCATGCCCAAAATCTCCTTAAGCTGATAAGCAACTTCAGCAAAGTCTCAGGATACAAAATCAATGTGCAAAAATAACAAGCATTCTTATACACCAATAACAGACTAACAGAGAGCCAAATCATGAGTGAACTCCCATTCACAATTGCTTCAAGGAGAATAAAATACCTAGGAATCCAACTTACAAGGGACATGAAGGACCTCTTCAAGGAGAACTACAAACCACTGCTCAATGAAATAAAAGAGGATACAAAGAAATGGAAGAACATTCCATGCTCATGTGTAGGAAGAATCAATATCATGAAAATGGCCATACTGCCCAAGGTAATTTATAGATTCAATGCCATCCCCATCAAGCTACCAATGACTTTCTTCACAGAATTGGAAAAAACTACTTTAAAGTTCATATGGAACCAAAAAAGAGCCCGCATTGCCAAGTCAATCCTAAGCCAAAAGAACAAAGCTGGAGGCATCACACTACCTGACTTCAAACTATACTACAAGCCTACAGTAATTAAATTTTATTTTCTAATTGTGCTTTGCTAAAATAATCTTGGAAATCAACTGATTTGTATTTGACCTATTGGTAACCTGTAACTTTACTAAATCCACTTAATGTTTCTAACAGCTTTGTAGATTCTTTGGGATTTTCTACATAAACAATTATATGTAAACAGAGAGAGTTTTAGTTTTCTCTTTACAGTCTTAATGTGTTGCATTTTTTTCCTTGTTATATTGGCTAAGACCTCAAGAAAAATGTTGAACAGGACTAGTAAGAGTGAATATGCTTGTTCCCAATCTCCTTGGGAGAAAGCAGTGTCAGTCTTTTACCATCAAGTATAATTTTAGCTATAGATTTTGTACAAATAACCTTTATGAGTCTACTCCTAGTTTGTTAAGGTTCTAAAAATCATGATTAAGTTTTGAATTTCTTCAAATGCTATTTCTGCATCTATTGAGATGATTATTATTTTCCCTTTTTATTATGTTTATGTAGTTAAAATCAATGATTAGTTGATTTTTAAATGATGAAACAACTTTGCCTTCCTGTACAAAACTTCACTTGGTTATGATATATTTCCTTTTTTATACATTGCTAGATTTAAATTCCTTATATTTAGTAAGGGTTCTTTTGTGCCTATGTTCATAAGCGCTAATGGTATATGAAAAAAAAAATTTGTACTGTTCTTACCAATGTTAAGATTATCTTAGTCTCATAAAATGAATTGGAACGTGTTCTCTTTTTCTCCTCCTCTGTTACCTGGGAGGAAACAAAGTATAGAATTAGTCTTACTTCTTCCTTAATTGCTTGTGGGATTCCTCAGAGATTGGCCTGAAAATGTCTTTGAGGGAAAGCTATTAATTACAAATTCAAACAAACATGGGGCTATTTAGATTTTTTAACTTTTTGTATCTGTTTTGCCAATTTGTGTTTTTCCCCCCAAAGAGGTTTTTACATTTCATCTGAATTGCCCAGTTTTTTGGCATAAAGTTTTTAATAGTATTACCTTATTATATACTTAACGTCTTCAGTTTCCTTACTCTTACCCACACTCTTCCTAATACTAATATTTGTTTTTTTCTTTTATTCTTGATCAGTCTAGTTATGAGTTTTTCAATTTTATTAATCTTTTCAAAGAATCAGCATTGGTTTTGCTGATTATACTAGTGTTTGCTTATATTCTATTTCACTGATTTCACTTATATGTTTATTATTTTATTTATTTTTTATGTATTAGCATTTAATTCAGTCTTTGTTTTCTAGCTAAAGTTGAAGCTTAGAACTTCTCTTCCTCTAATAGAGAGCTGTAAGTTTTTCCTTAAGCACTATTTTAGCAGTATCATACAAATTTTGACCTGTTGTGTTTTCATTATCATATAGTTCAAAATATTTCATAATTATCCTTATTTTTTTGGATATATACATATTTAGAAATGCATTGCTCAATTTCCAAATATTTTGAAATTTTCCCAATAGCTTTGTGTTAAATGATTTTTAATTTTATTTTGTTATGGTCTGGAAGCATACTCTGCATGACTCTAATACAGTTACATTTAGAGAGACTTTTTCTGTTGTCCAGTGTATGATCTATCTTAATGAATACTATATGTGCACTTTGAAAGAATGTGTATTGTCGAAGAGCTGGGTATATAGTATCCCATAAATGTCAATTAGATTAAATTGTTTTTTATATTCTTCCTGATCTTTCAGTTTACTTACTCTATTGATTACTGATAGAGGAATGTTTAAAATATCAATAATAATTGCGAATTTGTCAATATTTTCTGTCTGTTTTTTTTCTTCATGTAGTTTAAAACTGTATTATTTGGTGCATATGAAAGAGGACTGTTATGACTTCTTGATGACTTGGCTCTTTAGTATCATGAAACATACACTTTTATCCCTTTATCTATTTATCACAGCTTTTTAAATAATGTTATTTACCAATACCAGGATCTGTGCCATCACTGAGGTTCTTACTTTTGTCTGTTATTTTTTGTAATTACATGTTATATTTCCTTGTGTCTTCTCATATATAGTAGTGTTTTATTATCTGCAGGGAGTTTGTGGATGCTGTTATCAAGTGTCTGGGTTTTCTTATCTTCCCATGAAGATCATTGAGCTTTGCACTAATGATCAGTTAAATTAATGGAGGATCAGCTTGTTCCCATTGAGGCTTGCTATAAGGCTATAAGGCTTTATTTGGTTGTGTCTAGCATACCCTTTAGTGCAATCTCCCTTCTCAAACATATTCTCTCTGGCCGGCGACTGAATGTTGAGGGTATTTAGAAAGTTCTCTCCATTGTGGATGGTTGGAATTCTAATTTTTCCCCATACTATATCATCTGCAGAATCAGTATTCCACTCACAGTCACCCAGTAGCTGTTTCGCTCTAGTCCTTGTAAAATCTTGCCCTGTATATACTAGAAAATGGTATTTGGCCAAAACTGCCTAGGGGGCCCCATGAAGATTTCTGGTATTCCTTCTCTGAACATCTTCCCACCCTCTAGTACTTTCCTCACAAATTCCAGCTAGTTCATAAACCCTGAACACCACTTTCTAATATTATATACGAATTTACTTTGTGTATTTCTCAAATTATCATTATAATTATCATCATTACTTTCTCTCTTCTTTAAATCTGTTTATCAATCTTCCAGTTCTCGAATTTTTTTCAAGGTTTAGATCTATTTGTTTCTGTCCATACTTATTCAGGGACACTAACCTTCTAGGGATTTATGTCATTAGGAGCCTTTTGCTACTTTTTGCAAACAATCTAATTTGCTTTCAAATTATCCTGGTCTATACAGTTTCTACCACTTCCAAAGGCAACAGATTTGTGGATTTTCCCCCTCTCTTTTCTGTATTTTTTCCTTGCTATGAAAGAAGAATTTACCTGTAAAAGATGCTGTTAATATCGGCTGCATGCTCCCAGCTACTTTCAATGTTTTGATTGAGCGCTATACACTTTTTGAATGACTGCTTTAACTTAAAATAATACACAAATAAAATATACATTATTTTTTGCTGGCAGATTTTTCCACAGATGAACCAATAAACTGGAAGTGAAAAATCAGTATCAAAAGATCCAGAACGCTTGCAAAATATTGAGATGATATGGTATTTTCAGACTGACATCTTATGTTATAAATGCACAGACAATGTCCCTTGCTTTGGAAAACTACTGGTTTCTATAATCTCTTACATCATGAGAATAGGATCTGCCTATTCATGGGCATTTTCATTTACATCAACTCTTTCATTAGCATTTATTTAGCTCATATTCTGTGTCTGGCACCGGATTGGGACACAATAACTTCTTTTAAATGAGATAATTAACCAAGGGGAAAAAAAAGAAGAAAAGAAAAGAGTCCTAGTAGGTTGTAGAAGGTGATTTCTCTTGAGTAGATGACTAATTATTTTAGTTAGTTAATGTGAGTTTGAGTGGAACAAAAAGGACATAATAGGAGAGGGAACAAATCTCTTGTAGCTACTGAAGTGAAGCCATAGAAAATGGGAAAAAGGACATACCCAAATTAGTACCCAGTGATTTGATCTTGAGTGCACTTTGTCCAGGTTATTTTGATCTTCATTTGCTCT
The DNA here is from genome assembly GCF_029281585.2 of Gorilla gorilla gorilla. NCBI lineage: Eukaryota > Metazoa > Chordata > Mammalia > Primates > Hominidae > Gorilla > Gorilla gorilla. The sequence goes on from NC_073227.2 coordinate 140,005,596, forward strand.
TTGCAACAGTAAATTTGTACATTATGTCAAAAGCAAACATATATGTATATAGAAAATTTAATTACTCTTTCAGTGAATCTAAAAAGAGGTAATCTCAAATATACCATGATTTTATGTGTCACTATGAAAAAATGTGGTCAGTTAAATTATACCACTACATCAGTTCTAAAATGGATGCCAATTTTATATATATGATCCTTTTTTATGAAAGTATATCTTAAAGTTGGTGAAGGGTATTAAATAGTATTATAATAGATTTATCCTGGACAGCTATGGAAGTCTTCAATTATATAAGAGGACTCAGAGTGAATATTAAAGATAAAAATAAACAACACAAATTTACATTGACAATACAAACTACCTACAGCAAAACCACAAAATTTGAATGGGGAAACTTGGTTTTGGTAGATTTGTGGCTTCCAAAGAACGTTCAAAAAGGCAAAAGCTATAAAATGTAAAAGTGGATATAAAAAACAAATTGATTAATCAAATAGAAACTTTAATGTGAAATGTTTATAGAAAGTAGTTGATACCTGATGAATACTTTTGAGTAAAAAGGAGGCAGACAGAAGATATTATGCCTGTGCAAAATATATCTAAAACAAGTTACATTATTTACAGAATTATATAGTGTCCAATATTTTATTATCAATACACTCTCAATCTTCTCAGTGATAATCAAAACCATAGATGCTGTTAACTTGAAAAAGTTAAAATCAATTTACAAACATTCTGATAGTTATATCAAAGGGTATTGCATTTCTTGCTTTAACAGTTCTTTCATCTCTAGTATAACTGCATTTTATGGAATCTTCACATTTGCAAATATTCACTTGCACAGTATATGTGAATTCAAGTCATTCTCACCCTATAGGTCCTCAACAGAGAACATCTAGGTTCTCTGTATCCCTGATGCAGGTGGGACCTGCTAAGTGTCAAGATACCAGTTTAGCTTGAATCCAGTTTTTGAAAAGATGTTTCCTATCTCTCCTACCCCTTTCCCATTCCACTACAGAGAATATAAAATAGTCTAATTTCCTACAAAATTTAAATCATATGCATACAAAGTACTGACAATTTCAAAGTCAGGGTAAAAAGTAAACTTATGTAAGCTGTTTAGTGGGAGAAATATGACATGAGTGGGAAGGTGATGGTGAAAATGTGTAAGTATATGCATAACTTAAATTTAAGCTCTTTAAGAAGAGAAATCATACTTTGCATATTTTAAATTGCTGGGCCATGAAACTGGAAAGACTGTAGAGAATATAATGTACAACTACTTCTTAAATGCATATATTGAAAATGGAATCCAATTCTCTGTCTTCAGTCCAGCACTTCCCTCACAAAGCTAAGCACTAACTAGATCTTTGCTTAAAAAGATATTTGTCATTATATCACGTAGATGATCACCCCATCTGAGTGTTTAAATGGCTCATACCCCATAATGCCTAAAGAGAAATAAAACCATGTCAATACATTGAAAAAAGTATACCTAATCATTATAAACTTTCTGTATCAACTTCCTCATAAAAATAAAACTAAAAAAATTAAAGAACTTATTTAAAGTTCTTTTCAAGAATAGCACACCTGTTTTTCTCTATTTAAAAAAAAAATTTGTAATTTTTGTGGGTACATAGTAGGTGTATATATATTTAGGAGGTACATGAAATATTTTGATACAGGCATTCAATGCATAATAATCACATCAGAGTAAATGGGGTATACATCACCTCAAGCATTTATTCCTTCTTTGTGTTACAATCTAATTATACTATTTTAGTTTTTTTAAATGTACGATAAATTATCGTTGACTGTAGTCACTCTATTGTGCTGTCATATACTATGTCTTTTTTATTCTAAGCATATTTGTGTACTCATTAACCATCCCCACTTCTCTCCTCGCACCCCCACTTCTCTTCCCAGGCTCTGGTAACCATCATTCTTACTTGCCATCTTCATGAGTTCTATTGTTTTAATTTTTAGCTCTCACAAAGTCAAGATGAAAAGTAACTTTAAGTAATCTTAAGTGAGAACATGCGAAGTTTGTCTTTCTGTGCCTGACTTAATTCACTTAACATAATGACTTCCAGTTTCACCCATGTTGGTGCAAATGACAGGATTTCATTTTTTTATGGCTGAAGAGTACTCCATTATGTATATGTACCACCTTTTCTTTATTCCTTAAAACTTAGGTTGTTTTGCATACTTTTTTCTAGGAGAAAATAAATTTATTGTTACACTGACCTGCAGAAACTATTGACAGAAATAAGTAAAATGTATATAGAAAAATTCCTGTCTATCAGAAAAAAAAGGGCACAGAAAAGTATGCAAAGGTCTTCTTTACAAATAAGATTATCAAAATAATAAATACTTTTATGGAATATTAACTTTGATGGGTGTAGAGAAGTAAAAATGGAACATATTTTGTTCAGTTCATTTACCATTTCACATATGGGCCCTAACCCTTTTGTTTATATGTGCTATGAATATTTTTAATTTCTATGCTTGATTACTTTTTGTACTTTTTGTGTCTCTTTTTTTCTTTTACCAATAGGTCATTATTTCTCCAACTGTAAAAACATCTTGGCCAGGTGTGGTGGCTCACACCTGTAATCCCAGCACTTTGGGAGGCCAGGGCGGGCTGATCATGAGGTCAAGAGTTCGAGACCAGTCTGGCCAACATAGTGAAACCCCATCTCTACTAAAAATACAAAAAATTAACTGGATTTTGTGGGGGTGTGCCTGTAATCCTAGCTACTCGGGAGGCTGAGGCAGGAGAATCATGTAAACCCAGGAGCTGGAGGTTGCAGTGAGCCGACACTCCAGCCTGGGCAGCAGTGTGAGACTCCATCTCAAAAAAACAAAACAAACAAACAAAAAACATTTTATGTTTATTTTGTTCGTATCACTCTTCTACCACCAAAGACGCTGACCTTGTCTGTTTACTGTATATTCCAAGTAGGAGGACAATTACACCCATATTCTAAGAGCTCTGTAGATTTAGAAAAAGTGATGTTTCCCAGCAACCCTTGAGAAATAGCAGCTGAGAGGTCCTGAAAATAAATTGAGTGAAATTAAAGCACCTGTAGGTCATTTGGCACAGGTAGGCAACTGTCACTTTAGCTTTTCCTTTCTTAGTTAATGGACTTGGTTACATAATGCATTATAATTCCAAGTGGTACTGTTTGGTCTTCTGAAATTTAAACTTCCAAGATTTAAGACAGTGATGAAAGGCAAATGGCACCTTGGCTGACTTCTCAACTTTTTAGTGTGGAGTATGGTGTCTTGTGATGAGAACACACAAACAAGGAACTTTAATCAAGACTGTCTTTAACTGCAGTGCAGTGTGACGATGTGCGATAGAGGCATGAGAGCCCCAACCTCACACTCAGTGACACTCTTGTTTCTTTGGTGTATGTGGGGTTAGGATGTTCTGGGAAGAGCAAAGTATTGTTTATTTTACTTTCATAACTTATACAAGTCAGGTTTCTTGTCTTGGCCTCCAGTTTTATGAGCAGCATAAAAAAATTCAACAATTGCTAACAAATAAAATGAAGCAAAGAATCAGTTTTCTGAGTCAGGAAATTCTTAATTGTTATGACCATTACTACAAAATCTGAAACAATAAAGAGTCTCTTGTAGAGGCTGAGTATCCTTTTACATGGCCCATTGTTATAGACCAGGAGTGGAGATGAATTTTATAGGGTAGTCTCATGCACTCCTAAAGGCTTACTTCCAAAAGCAAACGTTCATTTTGGGCTATACACAGCCTAGCCCATTTGCCAGACTCCTGAGCAGAATTGTGCCCCACTGGTCTAAAGGAAACAAATAAATATTCATTTTATCAATACAGAAGCAGAGCATGGCCAGGGACATGTATTATTCTATAAAAGTCCATGTAAAGACAAATTCAGCAAAATCTTCTGAAAACATTTAGATGAGAAGCTGAAACTTTTTACGCCTAATTCATGGCATCATTTAGTCTTGGAGAACATTTACATGTGTGGTCATTCCCATCTCCCAGTAACACAGCAGGTATTTCTATCAGTTATTTTCTTTTTTTTTTTTTTTTTGAGATGGAGTTTTGCTCTTGTCATCCAGACTGGTGTGCAATGGCCCGATCTTGGCTCACTGCAACCTCTGCCTCCCAGATTCAAGCAATTCTTCTGCCTCAGCCTCCTGAGTAGCTGGGATTACAGGCGCTGCCACCACACCTGGCTAATTTTTTGCATTTTTAGTAGACATGGGGTTTCGCCATGTTGACCAGGCTGGTCTCGAACTCCTGACCTCAGGTGATCTACCTGCCACTGCCTCCCAAAGTGCTGGGATTACAAGCGTGAGCCACTGTGCCCAGCCAGATATTTCTATCAGTTATTTTCTACAGAGCTCTTCATGCAGTCAACTCTGATAAACCAGAACGTTACGCAAATTAAATTCTACTGACCATCTCTGGTCAAGTCCAATGTATTTGATGTTAAACTTGTATGTCCTTGGGACCAAATTAACATACATTTACTGAATATTTAATTACCAAAGTATTTTGTAGGGCTACATGGGATCACAATGAGGCATACGATGTGGTGTGTACCCTGGAGGAACTTTTAATCGAGGACGGGAAAGACATATGCTGTCATCTTAAGTGTTAAGTAACAGTTGGGCAAGATGGCCAAGAGGGCCAGATAGGGATTCTGGATGAGAGGAAAGGGCTAGAAGATGTAAAAAGTTTAAGGAGACAAAGATCAACAGTCAGAGAGTTTGACTAAGGAGGGGAGGAGTAGAGAAGTAAGACGTGATCCAGAGTGGAAGAGATAGGAGAATTGCTAGGAGGGGCTCCAGGCGTAGTGGTCACTGATCCTGAGGAGCGGATGTTTACTCTCTGCTCCATTCTATGTTGCCCACTGGCTCTAGGTGACTCCTTGCCACAGTCAGAAAGCTGGGTTCTGATGTTGGAGCCATAGATGCTTCAGTGATTCTATAAGGCTTAATAATATCAGGAATATGTTTGGATTGCTTGCAGCTATATGTGTTTTTATGGAGAACAAACAGTAAGATCAAACCCATTCTTGTACATTCAGTTTTGTAAGATTGAAGAACACAAAAGCGTGTTTCTAAGACTGAATTAGGTACTACATATAAAAATATACCTTTGTAAAATGTACCACATGCAAAAACCACAAATACTTTTGCACCAACCTAATAATTATTTATTGCATAGCTTTTGTGTGAGTGGTTTTTTTGAACTAGTGCAAACTAAGCATTCTTACTATGCATTTATGAGAGGAAACTAATGGTTCTTTCTATAATTTATAGAAAATGACTTTTGCCATGGGACTTTTCATGACGCTATCGTCTAATATGTTACTCTAGTAAATTCACTATGTATCATAAAAGATCCATTTATTAATGCAGGATAGACTGCCTTGTTTCTGTTATAGGGATTTAATTTAGTGAAAGTAACCATGTTAATTTATAATAATTCCAAATAACTAAAATTATCTAATATTATATCAAAAGGATATTAATTATATGAATGTGCCAAAATCAATTGCTATATTATTTGAACATAACTTGTCATAATCCCTGTTTTCTGATATCTTCAACTAATCTCACATTTTTCCAGAAATGCACTATGTCAAATTGTATGCAACTGGATATAATCTTCAGAAGTACTTACTCGGATCATTCTCTGCTTGAAAGGAAATTTCTCCCAATATAACCAAAATGCCTGTTTATTTAGTTTTAAAATACTTAAAACATAAAGCACCGGATGACTTGAAAAAACATTTGGACAGATTTCTTACAGGGAGCTCAGAGCTTAAATACAGTTACCAGGGTTGCAGATGGTCAGTCTATATGAAAAAGTCTATCAAATTACTGATTTCTTCCTCGGACAGATGGCAAAGGGGCCTGGCAGAAGCTCAATTTTCAGGTTGTGGATGTGTGCGTGCGTGTGTGTGTGTGTGTGTGTGTGTCTGTGGGTGTATGTGTGTATAATTGTTGAAGAACAAAGGTCTTTATGTTACCTAGACCCTATTTGTCAGTATAACACTGAAGATTAATCCTTGAGCTTTGAAGATACGAAGGAAAAGAATACTTCACTTAACAACAAAAAATTGTAAGGCTGCTGTTTTACCTAAACTCTGGTCTAATTTTCCTATTAAAACTCAAAATAAAACAACAGTGAGCACCTGAAATAGTTGCAGGTTGATTTGATTGGTAAGAAAATTTGGAATTTAATATTAATTTTTACTCTTTGAAAACTGGAGACTTGGTTTTTTCATTAATGATGGAGAGTTTAGAATTCTAAAATAATGTTAATTTATGACTTTCCACTTATAAGAATCAAAATGTTTTTTTATAACTGCTTATTCCTTGCCTTTAAAAAAATACAATTCTTTATTCAACTTAAGCTCACCTGTTCTGAAAAATAAATGAAAGACTTTTAAGGAATTGTTTATAGCAGAGCAGCACTAGAATTAATAGTGTTCCTTTGCTGTATCTGTGCAGGATATAATAGTTTCATTAGCTCTTTGAGCTAGTAACCTTCTTGAAAATCTCCATGTCAAAACAACTGTTTTTCTCCTAAAATTATTCTGTCATCTGACAAATCTCAATCGTTTATTATTAGAAGTTAAAGATTAATGATTTTTTCCTCCTGTTTCTTATGATCTAGGACATGGCAAGTCAGCAAGCAAATTTCCAGTCTAATTTCTGGTGGAATCTGTCACAGGGAACAAGAAATTTTGAGAAGAAAATGAGTTGGACGTTGCTTGGGGCTAGATGTGAGTAAACCATCTATCTCCTCGGAAAATGGAAGACAGCCACTCATTTGACAGTGAAGGCTCGGTCAACTGACAGGGCAGACAATTGACAGAGCCGGAAAAGTGCATCTGGTGCATTATTAAGTATCAGGATGATGAACAGAGTTCATAATTAAGCTTGTACTTAACAGCTCATTGCCTTGAGTAATAATAACAATGACTTTAAAAAAGCATCCTCCTTTCTTTTCTCTCATTGTTGTCACAAATAAATGTAACAATGTCAGAGTTGTCATCACCAGGAAAATTTGTCAGCCCTCTTCTTAATTAAAACCTTCTTTCTAGCCTTCACATTAGAATTTGTATCTTTATCATTTTTAAAAATTTTTTAAATTGCTCTTTGGAAAAAAACACCATATAAATCCCCAAATAACACATGTCAGCCCAATTACAGGTTGTCAGGCAACTACTTAATTTATATATGTCTATATACAAGGAAAAAGAAAATTCCTAGAGGCACCTCATATGAATACTGTATTTTGATGGATAGAAACACTAAAATAAATTATGCAACAGAAATGACATAATATGGTGTCCTGTAAAATCTGTATTACATTATCAGAATATCTTTGCATAAAGATTGAGTTCTTTCTATTGGAGATAGAAGGGAAAGAAGGGTATTAGCAAATAATTAGAAATAATGTTTTCACAAAACTAATATGTCCTAGTTTTATAAAATAAAGGTAAGATTTGAGTTAAGGTTAAATAAAGAGAAATTAGAATTCATAGTCAAGTGAAATAAAATGAGTAAGTTTTATTAAACAAGAAACCAACACACAAAAAAATAGTAGCTGAGAGAGAGTGATTTTTTTTAATTGTGATAAGAATACTTAACATGAGATCTACCCTCTTAACAAATTTTTCGGTGTGCAATACATTATTGTTAACTATAGACCCAATATTGTACAGCAGATCTCTAGACCTTAATCATCTTGCAGAACCGAACAATTATACCCATTGAGTAGCAACTCCCCATTTCCACCCACCCACTGCCCCTGGCAACCACCATTCTACTCTCTGCTTCCATGTTTGATTATTTTAGATACTTCATATAAGTGATATTACACAGTATTTGTCCTTCTGTGACTTGCTTATTCACTTAGCATAATTTCCTCAAGGTTCATCCATGTTGTCATATGTACCAGAAATTTCTTCCTTTTTAGGGCTGAATATTCCATTTTATGTATATGCCATATTTACTTTATCCATGCATCTGTTAATGTATATTTAGGTTGTTTCTACATCTCGGCTACTGTGAATAGTGGTGCAATGAATGTGGAAATGAAATATCTCTTTAAGATCCCAATTTGAATTATTGATAGAGGGTGATTTTAGTATGGCAATTAGCCCCAGATCAAATGGACTATTTAAAAATTGTGGGTTCTGTGTATTCAGCTGCCTATAAATTTTTCATGGGTTTTCTGGGAAGAGTTTTTGATTGTTATATGGCATAGGAGACAAGGCATTGGACAACATACAGATCAAGATTTTGGACCTCAAATTTCAGATCAGGATTGCAGAACTCAAATTTCTGACAAATCCAGGAAGTAAGGAAATCCACAGTTGCTAATGTTGTTATTTTTGCTATTATAATCATCATTGTTGTTGTTGTTATGTAGTTGAAACCCAAGTATACCTGCTCCTTCTGTAGTCAAGTAATTTATCTGCTCTGGAACAATGGCAATTGAGTGAACTGTGTGGTGCAGAAGACTGAGTAGTATCTCCTTCCCTGATTATCTCCAGTTCCATTCTAAATCACAACCCCACACAGGCTAAAATAAAAGACTGGAAAAAGTTCTGGTTTTCATACTGGCTCCTATCCTTATGAGCCATCTGACTTTTGGCAGGTCAGTTATACATTTTGGGCTTCAATTACTTTATATGTAAAAAAAGGGGTCATGATAATACCTACTTCGTAGGTAAATAGAGATAAATAAATGAGACAATGTAGGTAAGGAGCTTAGTGTAGCCTGGCTTCTGGTAAAAATTTAATAAATGATACATATTCTACTTGGACTACATGAAAAGAGTTTCCTATTAACAAGAAAAGAATATTATCTTTTACAAATCATTCACCCTACTGATTAACAAGGTATATGACAAAGATAAAATATAATAATGAATCCTCATGGGAAAATGATAGTAAAAAACCTCTTTTGTTGGTACTTGGATTTTGTGTCAGAAAAGAACAGCATTGTCAGCAGCCCAATCAAATACAAAGATATGGGAACCCTTGTTCTAGCTTTGGCGACACAATGAACACTTACTCTGTGAGCCAGCATGAGAGAACTGACTTAAAGCATCTTTGTCATTGGGATTGGACTCTTGGCTATTTGGATTTTTTTTTTTTACAAATATGATAGCTTGAAATATTGCTCAGGGATGCCCTGGGTACACCCCATAATAGAGAGTATTTGGTAGCTGTCTCTGTTAGGGAAACACATCCCACGGTGAGTTATTCTATTCCAGCTATTGCCCCAATCCAATCTAGTTAATTGCTGGCCACTGACCCTTCAAGGGTGGCATAGTCTGCCTGCTCTATTCTCTCTTTCATCCCTGCTATCCTTTTATTGTGCCTATTCTTTCTGCTCCTTGCCTACAAGACCAGTCTAGCTCTGCTGGCCTGAGCATTTGGTCCACCCTGCCAAAGCTTTTGCCCAAATTTGTAAAAATTCTGAAATAAAGTCAAAGTACCACAAAAGATAGTTCATTTTCTACTCACTTGTCCTCATGATGATCCGATATTACATTTCATCTCTTATACATTCTTGGCAAGCTTGCCTCTCTGCCCCTGTGTCCTACTTGCTGGCACAAAGTCAACCTTAGTTAAATCTACCACTTCATGTATCCCACACCTACGGCAAACTAGCTCAATGAGGCTGGAGAAAAATGCACAGTTGCAACTTCATTCACAATGCAATTTACATTTACAATTATGTTTTCACCACCAAATATACCAACCTACCTGCATCTAAACATGCCTATTGGCTATTCCCCCTGGTCTTCACTGAGTTCAAACTTTTCATTTGTGCAGCTCACCACCTCACATCTTACCGTTTCAAGCAATTTGCTCCTACAATTATTTACTCTTCTGCATCATCAAATTTTCCCATCTATTCCATCATTCTGATCAGCAAATGTTTGCTGTACTATTGCCTACATTTAAATAGAAGCCTTCCTTTACCTATAACATCTTCTGGCTGCCATTGGAATTGTCTGCCTTCCTTACAGTGATATTTCCTTTTATATGTAATGATGTTTCTTATAAAAATGTGCTCATTATTCCTACTTTTTCAACTCTATTATTTTTGATCCAGCTGCAGTAAGATTTGACCGTCCTCTCCACTAAATCTAATCTTATCAAATATCTCTATATTGCCAAACCCAGTGGTCAATTCTCAGTCTGCATCTAATTTGATTTTTCAGGAGCTCTTGACAACATTTGACCACACTACCTTCTTCAATCACTTTATTCACTTGCAATCCAGGAAAGCAAGCTTTTCCTGGTTTTCCTCCTTTTCCCATGGATATCCAGTTTCAGTTTCTTTTGGTGTATCTTCTTTATTTTGGTTATTTCCAATTTTAGGGGATGCTCCAAGATGCTGTCTTCAGCCACTCTCTCTCCAGGTGATTTTAATTTTTTTTTTTTTGTCTCCCAAATGTATGTTTTCAGTTTTGGCCTCTGAGCTTCAAACTCAAGTTTTTCAACATCTCCATTTGGAAATCTAATTATTTCAAAATTAATAAGCCCCAAATAAAGCTTTTTTTGTCTCCTCTCCATACAAACATTTGTCCCAAGTCTTTACAGACTCATAAATCGCATCTCCATTGTTTCAGTTGCTCAGGTAAGACAACTTAAAGTCATCCTTGAACTGCTCTCTTTTCCTCACACTTTGAATTGAATTAATTAGCTAATCCTGGTGGCTCTATATTGAAAATATAAAATAAACAAATAAATAAATAATTTTAAAAAAGAAAATAGATCTTGGATCTGACCTCACCATCTACTACTGTGGTCAATTCATAATCATTCCTTATCTGGACTTCTAACTTGTCTCCCTGAACTCTTGGCTTTCTGCAATCTCTTCTCCACAGAGCAGCCAGGATGATTTTATTAAAGATTAAATTGCATCATGTCACTCCTCTGCTTAAATCATGCTAATAAAATTATAATACAGTTCTAATTTCTTACTATGGTAAACAGGGCTCCTCATGATCTGTTTTTTGGTGTTTTTTTTTTTGAGATAGAGTTTTGCTCTTGTTTCCCAGGCTAGAGTGCAGTGGCACCATCTCAGCTCACTGCAATCTCCGCCTCCTGGATTCAAGTGATTCTTCTGCCTCAGCCTCCTGAGTAGCTGGGATTACAGGTATGCACCACCACACCCGGCTAATTTTGTATTTTTAGTAGAGATGGGGTTTCTCCATGTTGGACAGGCTGGTCTCGGGCTCTCGACCTCAGGTGATCCGCCTGCCTCTGCCTCCCAAAGTGCTGGGATTACAGGTGTGAGCCACGGCACCCAGCTGTGATCTGGTCTTTAACTACTTTAATAAACTTACTTGCTATTCCTCCTTCTTGTTACTGTGTTTCAGCAATGCCAAATTTCCTGCTTTTCTGCCAACATAACAAGCTTGTTCCTGCTTCAGGGATTCACATATGCTATTCCTTCTGCTTAGGGTATACTTTGCTCTGGTCTTCACACTGAGCGTCATCTTTTCATTCATCAAGTTTCTATTCAAATGTTGCCTCCTTGAAGGGTCTTTCTTGATAGCATAAATGATATGAATATGTGCAAGCTAAAAATTGTGTTTTAATAAAGCAATTTTTAAACAGAGACATATGTGACCAATTTGGGGAAGTATGTTTTATCTCCCTCAAATATGTATTTTTAAATACATTGCCATTTTCAAAGACATTCTTCATATAATGACGAGACCTATCACTGCTACATGAAGAATGTTTCTACCCTGAAAGCTGAACTTTAGTCTACATCATTCTCTAATTTAAAAAATTCAGAATTAATGTTTTAAATGTCTCAGAATATATACAAATCCTTAATATAATTTTACAGGTAGGAAATATAATAAAGTTTGAATTTATAAAAGTGTCTTGGTTACAAGACCATCAAATAATAATAAGATACATAATTTCAGATCCTGACCCTAAGATTTACATTTAAGAGACCCAGAGTAGCCAAAAGAATCCTGAAAAAGAACAAAGTTGAAGGACTTGCACTTCCCCATTTCAAAGTTTACTACAAAGCTACATTAATCAAGACAATGTGAAACTTACAGAAAAATAGACACATAGACCAATGGAATGGAACCAAGAGCCCAGGGCTAAACTGATACATTTATAATCAATTTATTTTGGGTAAAGGCGTCACGACAATTCAATGAAAAAAGAAGAGTTTTTTTCAACAAATGATTCTGGGACAAATAGATATTCACATGCAAAAGAGTGAAGTTGGACCCCCTCCCCACACCATACACAGAAATTAATTCAAAATGGATCATAGGTCTAAATGTAAGAGCTAAAACTATAAAATTCTTAGAAGAAAATATAGGCCTAAGTCTTCATGACCTGGGATTACGCAAAGCCTTCTTTATTGGTGATTAGGCAAAAGCACGAAGCACAAAAGAAAAAATATATAAATCAGACTTTATAAAAATTAAAAGCTTTTGTGCTTCAAAAAATATCATCAAGAAAATGAAAAGACTGCCCTCAGAATTAGAGAAGGTATTTGAAAACCAAACATCTGATAAGGGATTTGTATCTAGAATACTTAAGGAACTCTTACAACGTAATAATGAAAAGACAACCCAATTAAAAACAGGCCATAGACCCAAATAGACATTTCTCCAAAGAAAATTTACAGATGGCCAATAAACACATGAAGAGAGTCTCAGCATTCCTCATACCCACTAAGATGGCTATGGTTAAAAAAAAAAAAGACACAAAATAAGAAGTATTAGTGAGGATGTGACGAAACGGAAACTCTCATAATCTGCCCATGGGGAATGTAAAATGGTGCAGCTGCTTTGGAAAATAGTCTTGCAGTTTCCCAAAGGTTAAACATAGGAATGCCATGTGACCCAGAAATTCTACTTCTAGTGTATGTCTACACAAAAACTTTTACATAAATGTACATACAGCCATGAACTGCATAATGATGCTTCAGTCAACAATGGACCACATATATGTTGGTGGTTCCTAAAGATTATGATAAAACTGCCCTTTACAAGTGTACCATTTTTTCATCTTTTATGCCTTATTTTTACCATACCTTTTCTATGTTTAGATATACAAATACCATTGTGTTACAATTGCCTGCAGTATTCAGTACAGTAACATGTACAGGTTTGTAGTCTAAGACCAATACGCAATACCATATAGCCTAGGTGTGTAGTAAGTTATACCATCTAGGTTTGTGTCAGTACCTTCTATGGTGTTGGCATAACAACAAAATCACCTAATGATGCATTTCTCATAACATCTGCTTGTTTCATGACTGTAATAGCCAAAAAGTGGAAACAACTCAAATATAGGTCAACTGATGAAGTTATAAATAAAACGTGGTATATCTATCTATACAATGGAATACGATTCAGCAATAGAAAGGAGCAAAGTACTGCCACATGCTACAGTGTGGATAAACCAAAGAAGCCATTGGCAAAAGACAACATATTGTGTGATTCAATAAGTAAATTACTAGTTGCTTAGGACTGCAGTGTGCCTAAGGAGGGAATAGGGAATGAATACTAATGAGTGTGGTTATTTACTTTTGGAGGTGATAAAAATGTTTTAAAATTGATTGTGGTGATGGTTTCACAACTCTGTGAACACGGTGAAAACTCATTGAAATATGTATATTAAATGAGTGAATTGTATAGTTGTGAGTTATATCAATAAAGTTGTTAAAAGCAAAAAATAAGCACAAAATGTTAAAATTTAAATTTAAAATTTAAATAACACATCTTGGATATGTTATTATAGTTTTGTTTGTTTTCCTACTTTATAGCTTTTTGTATTGCCTAAATTTTTGTAATAACGGTATTAAAATCACATAGTTACTTCTAGTTTGAAAAATATTAATTTATTCAAGTATTTACTGAGTATCAGAAAAAGATATTATCAAATAAACATTATTAAGAAAACTAAGAACAAATGTGATTTGAATTTTGCTTTATTTTTTCAGTTTATTTCTGTTACTTAAATTTATGAGTTTCTTTTATTTATTTATTTATTTTGAGATGAAGTCTCACTCTGTCACCCAGGCTGGAGTGCAGTGGTGCTATCTCAGCTCATTCCAACCTCTGCCTCCCGGGTTCAAGTGAGCCTCCTGCCTCAGCCTCCCTAGAAGCTGGAATTACAGGCACCCGGCACCACACTGGGCTAATTTTTTTTTATTTTTAGTAGAGACTGGGTTCCACCATGTTGGCCAGGCTTGTCTCAAACTCCTGTCCTCAAACGATCTGCGTGCCTCAGCCTCCCAAAGTGCTGGGATTATAGGCATGAGCCACTGCACCTGGTCTTAAATTTATGAATTTCTTGTGACTTATTCAACTACCAATATGTCTTTATAAGTTTTAAGTTAATGCTAATGTACTTAGTTTTCACTGAAATATACTTATTAGGTTGCAAATCTCTTTGGGATTACTTATCTATTTAATCCAAATAAACCAATTAGATTTCTGGTCCTGGTTTATTAAAATTGAAAACCCATTTCATATTGAACAGATATTATTATGGTAATTATAATTCCTTCAATTTTGATTTAAAAGTTAGTTTAAAACATATTTAACTTGAGGTCTACAGCACAATTTTATAGCAGCAGTCCCCAATCTTTTGGCACCAGGAACCGGTTTCATGGAAGACAATTTTCCAACGATGGGGATGGTTTCAAGATGAAACTGTTCCACCTCAGATTATCAGTCATTAGATTCTCATAAGAAGCACACAACCTACGTCCCTCAAATGCTCAGTTCACAATAGGGTTCAGCTGTTTTGAGAATTGAATGCCGTCACTGATCTGACAGGAGGCAGACCTCAGGGAGTAATGCTCACTGGCCGGCAGCTCACTTACTGCTGTGTGGCTGGCTTCCTAACAGGCCATGGATAGGTACTGGTTTGCGGCCTGAGGGTTGGGGAAATCCCTGTGTTATAGGATACATGCAAATAAGAAAACAGTTACTTTAGTGAAGCAAATTAACATATCCATCATCTCACATAGTTACCCATTTTCTTGTTGTTTCTACGGCAAGAGCAGCTAAAAGCTACTAATTTATCATGAGTACCATATACAATATAATTTTATTACCTATAGTCATGTCATACATTAGATCTGTAGACTTTTTTTTAGACCAAGTCTCGCTCTGTTGCCCAGGCTGGAGTGCAGTAGCGCGATCTCAGCTCACTGCAACCTCCATCTCCCAGGTTCAAGCGATTCTTCTGCCTCAGCCTCCTGAACAGCTGGGATTACAGGTATGCGCCACCACGCTCAGCTATTTTTTTGGTATTTTTAGTAGAGACAGGGTTTCACCATGTGGGCCAGGCTGGACTCAAACTCCTGACCTCAAATGATCTGCTCACATTGGCCTCCCAAAGTTCTGGGATTACAGGCGTGAGCCACCTAGCCTGGCCTAGGCTTCTTTTGTCCTACATATCTACTACTTTGTATCCTCTGACCTACATATCTCCATTTCCTCCCTACTTCCATCTCCCCAAACCCCACCAAGTAACTACTCTTCTGTCTGCATATTTGATTTTTTTTTTCAGATTCCAAATATAAGTGAGATCATGCAGTATTTTTCTTTCTTTGTCTGGCTTATTTCACTTAGCATAATGTCCTCCAGGCTCATCTGCATAGAGGCAAATGGCAAGATCTCACTCTGTTTTAGGTCTGAATAATTGTATTGCATATATGTGCCACAGTTTTCTTATCCATTCATCCACCAGTGGACACTCACTTAGGTTGTTTCTATATCTTGGCTATTTGGGATAATGCTGCAATGAACACGAGAGTGTACATTTTTTTTCTTTTTAAAAATAAACCTCTTTTTTCCTTGTTTCTTATTTATTTTTTACTTTTTAGCTTCATAGGTACATGTGCAGGTTGTTATACGGGTAAATTGCATGTTGTGGGGGTTTGGTGTACAGATTATTTCATCAGCCTGGTAATAATTTTAGTATCTGATAGATAGTTTTTCAATCCTCACCTTTCTCCTACTCTCCACTCTCAAGTAAGCCCCAGTGCCTATACCTTTCTTTGTGTCCATGTGTACGCAATGTTTTAGCTCCCACTTATAAGTGATAACATGAAATATTTGGTTTTCTGTTCCTGCATTAGTTCCCTTAGGATAATGGCCTCTAGCGCCACCCATGTTGCTGTAAAGGACATGATCTCATTCTTTTTTATGGCTGTGTAGTATTCCATGGTGTATATATGTACCACCTTTCCTTTATCCAGTCTACTGTTGATGGGCATTTGATCTAAGCTGATTCCATGTCTTTGCGATTGAATAGTATTGTGATGAATACATACATGCATGTGTCTGTTCCCAGGCATTGTGACTGCAGCCTTTTTTGGGGCTATGGCACTGCTGCCAGTCTGTTCTGGGGTCCAAGGCTTGTAGAGGTCCCTGTGCACTTGAGAGTTGCCTCTGCAAAAACTCTGAGTGGCTCTCTGCCTCAGTTTAGAAGTATGGGGGGTTGCTGTGGGGAAGGCAGTGTGAGGTGGGGGGTGGGCAGGGGAATGTTCCTCTTCCCAGGGTTGCACAGATGTCTTTGGAGAGTGTAAATCTCCCCAGGGGGTGTCGCTTACTCACCTGTTCCTGCATTGGGGAGCTTCTCCTGGATCTGCATTGATCCCAGTTGGGCTGCCCAGCTTAACTCCTCTATGCTCTCTGGGTCCCCTTGATGCCTTGATGGAGCCTGGCATAAGTTCTTAGATGATCTACTTATAGGGTCAGTGTTCGCTAGCCTTTTGTTTCCTCCCTGTTAGAGAAGCACACATGAGCTGTTTCTAGTCCACCATCTCCGTGCATGTGTCTTTATAAGGTGCCTTCATTTCCTTAGAGTATATGCCCAGAAGAGAGGTTACTGGGTCATATAGTAGTTCTATATTCTTAATATTTTTTAGAAAGCTCCATACTGTTTTTTGTAATGGCTGTATCAATCTACATTCCCACCAACAGTGTGCTAGGGTTCCTTTTTCTCCACACTCTTACCAACATTTGTTGTCTTTTGGCTTTTTGATAATAACCTGTGAGGTGGTATTTCGCAGTGCCTTTGATTTGCATTTGCCTCATGATTAATGATGTTGAGTACCTTTTCATGTACCTGTTGGAGAGTTTTACATCTTCTTGGAGAAATGTCTCTCCAAATCTTTTGCCAGTTTTTTAAATTGGGTTGGTTTTTCACTACTGAGTTGTACAAATTCTTTATAAATGTTAAATGTTGACCGCTTATCTGATACATGGTCTGCAAATATTTTTTCCTAATCTGTAGGCTGCCATTTTATTTGATTGCTTCCTTTGCTGTGCACAAGTAATCCTATATATTTATTTTTGCTTTTGTGGGCTGAGGTTTTGGTGCTCTTAATATATCCAAAAAAATCATTGCCAAGGCCAATCAATGTCCAGCAGGTTTCCGCCTATGTTCTATTCCACGAGTTTCTGGTTTCATATTTAGGTATTTTCATCCATTTGGATTCATTTTTCTATTTGGTGTAAGAGAGGGGTCCAATTTCATTATTTTACATGTGGAAAGTCAGTTTCCCAGCTCCATTCACTTAAGAGACTATCTGATTGCCCCATGTGTCCTCTGGATGCCCTTGTTGAAAATTAGTTGGTCATGTATGTTTGGATTTATTTCTGGTGCCTACATTCTGTTCCATTGGTCTATGTGTCTTTTATGTCAGTATCATAATGTTTTGTTTACTACATATTTTTAATACAATTGTAAATCAGGGAGTATGATGCCTCTAGCTGATTTTTTTCCTCAGAATTCAAATTTGGGTTTTTAAAAAAATAGTTCCATATGAAGTTTATGATTGTTTTTTCTATTTATGTAAAGAATGTAACTGGAATTCTGATAGGGATTGAGTTGAATCTGTATATTGTTTTAGGTAGCATGGCCATTTTAACAATGTTAGTTCTGGTCCATGAACATAAACATCTTCCCATTTATTTGTGTCTATTTCAATTTATTTCATCAATATTTTACAGTTTTCAGTGTATAGATCTTTTACCTTCTTGGTTACATTTATTCCTAGATATTTTTGATGCTATTGTAGTTGTTTTTGATGTTATTGGGATTGTTTTCTTGATTTCTTTTTTAGTTAGGTGGTTATTTGTGTGTAAAAATGCTGCTGATTTTTGTAATTTGGTTTTGTATCCTGTAAGTTTAGTAGTTCTAACTTTACTAGATGCTTATTAGTTCTAACAGATTTTTGTGGAATCTTTGGATATATACATACATATATACACACACATATATATGTGTGTATATATACATACATATATACACACACACATATATGTGTGTATATATACATACATATATACACACATATATATGTGTGTATATATACATACATATATACACATATATATGTGTGTATATATACATACATATATACACACACATATATATGTGTGTATATATACATACATATATACATATATGTATATACATACACACACATATATATGTATATGTATACACACACACATATATATATGTGTGTATATATATATATATGATCATGCCATCTGCAAACAGAGATAATTTTACTTCTGCCTTTTTGGATTTAGATGCCTTTTATTTTTCTTGTCTGATTTCTCTTGCTAGTATTTCTACTACTACATTGAATAGAAGGTGTAGGAGTTGGCATCCCTGTCTTGTACCAGATCTGAGTGGAAAAGTGTTCAGTGGTTCCTCGTTGATTATGATGTTAGCTGTATTTTTTCATAAATAACCTTTATTATTTTGAGAAACCCTATTTCTATACCTAAACTGTTGAGAGTTTTTTATAAAGAAATGATGTTAGCTTTTGTTAAATGCCTTTATTGTGTCAGTTGAGATAATCATGAGGTTTTTATCTTTCATTCTGTAATGTGACGTATCGCATTGATTTGTGTTTGTTAAATCATTCTTGCATGTAAGGAATTAATCTCACTTGGTCATGGTGATGATTTACATCCTTTTAATATCTTGTTAGATTCAGTTTTCTAATATTTTATTGAGCATTTTTTCATTAAAGCTCATCAGAGAAACTGGCCTGTGGTTTTCTTTTCTTGTGATGACTTAGGTATCATGGTGATGTTGGCTTCATAAAATGTGTTTGGAAGGATTTCTTCTAACTCCATTTTTTTGGAAGAGTTTAAGAAGTATTGCTATTAAATCTTCTTTGAATGTTTGGTAGAATTCAGCCATGAGGCTACCTGGTCCTGCGCCATTTTTTTGTAGGGAGCTTTTTTTTTTTAATTACTTACTCAATCTCTTATTACTGGTCTGTTCAGGCTTTCTGTTTTACTCTAACTCAATCCTAGTAGGTTGTGGGGTTAGTTTTTTTTTTTAGAAATTCATCCTTTTCTTCTACATTATCTAATTGTTGTCATATAATTGTTCACAATAGTCCCTTATTATCCTTTTTATTTTTGAGGTGTCTGTTGTAATTTTTGTACTTTCATTTATTTTATTTGTTTGAGTTTTCTTTCCTTTTTTCTTAGACTAGCAAAGGGTTAGAAATTTAGAAATGAACAACTCATAGTTGTATTGATCCTGTGGTTTTACTGTTCTCTATTTATTTCTGTTCTGATTTATATTATTTTGTTCCTTCTGCTAATTTTGGGTTTACTTTGATCTTTGAGGGCGAGGTGCTGAGTCAATTGTGGCACAGGGAGGTGTGATTGCTTCATTGTACTAGAGGCATGAGGTCCATGGGGGAAGGGGTTTCACTTCAGCTTCAGTGCAGGGGCATAACTGCTTTGGTATACAGGAGGCCTGAGATCCCTAAGGGCTGAAGACTATAAATCATACACCAGGACAGTCCCAGACAATATGGCATTTATTGACACCCTGAATATATCTGTGCATTTGATCTTTCCGTATATCCCATAGGCATTTCAAACTTAATACCTCTCATAGTGAGCTCATCTCCCTTCCATCGTCATGCTGAAATTCACCCCATCCCCATACCTTTATACAGAGTGTGGCTCTAGCTTGAACAGGCTTCTTACTTACAGAATGTATAGCTGTGCAAATCCCCCAAAATTGTGAATGTGGGAGATTATTTCACACAAGTAAATCATTTCTAACCCCTATTCACTGCAATCACTAGGGTATGTGGGAATGAACTACTCCCTAGTGATTAAAACAGGTCCTATTGAGACCCTGGAAACTGCTGGCCTAAGAATAAAAACCATGTTTTCAGATTATTTGGGTGTGCTGACCCACCTTTCAGGCAGCTCTGGTGTCAGCACTTCTTGGGCACCTTCCCTGATGCCCCCAGCCTATAGCTGCTGCCCATCTCCTATGCTCCCATAGCATTCTGTGCATATAAACATGTAGCACTAGTCAATGCTGTGAGTTTGTCTACCTAACAGGTAGATTATGAGCTCCTTTTAAAAGAGTCTGAGTTCTCTAGGAGCCATTTATCTAGCTCTGAATAAATACCTGTTTAATTCATTTCTCTCTCTCTCTTTTTTTTTTACTTGTAAGTTCAGGGGTATATGTGCAAGATGTGCAGGTTGGTTACATAGGTAAACATGTGTCATGGAGGTTTGTTGTACCGATTATTTTATCACACAAGTATTAATCCTAGTACCATCAGTTATTTTTCCTGAATTTCTCCCTCCTCCCTCCCTCCACCCTTTGATAATCCCCAATGTGTGTTGTTCCCCTCTATTTGTCCATATGTTCTCATCATTCAGCTCCCACTTATAAGTGAAAACATGCAGTATTTGGTTTTCTGTTCCTGCATTAGTTTGCTAAGGATAATGGCATCCAGCTCCATCCATGTCCTTGCAAAGGACATGATCTCATTCTTTCTCATGGCTGCATAGTATTCCACAGTGTATATGTACCACATTTTCTTTATGTAGTCTATCATTGATGGGTATTTGGGTTGATTCCATGTCTTTGTTATTGTCAATAGTGCTGCAATGAACATGGATGTACATGTGTCTTTATAATAGAATGATTTATATTCCTTTGGATATATACTCAGTAATAGGATTGCTGGGTTGAATGGTATTTCTGACTTTAGGTCTTTGAAGAATTGCCACACTTTGTTTTCCACAATGAAAATTTTTGCAAACTATGCATCTGAAAGAGTTTTGAAATTTGCATCTCATATCCAGCATCTATAATAAACTTAAAGTTACAAACATACACTAAAAAGTAGGCAAAGGGAATGAACAGACTCTTTTCAAAAAAAGACATACACATGGCCAACAAACACGAGAAGAAAAGCTCAACATCACTGATCATTAGAGAAATGCAAATCAAAACCACAATGAGATACCATCTCACACTATTCAGAATGGCTACTATTAAAAAGTCAAAAAATAACAGATGCTGGAGAGGATGTGGATAATTCATCTCTTAATAGGAAGTAAACCCAAAAGCTTATAATGACTAATGACTATCTATCAAAAGTAGAGGAATTGTTTTTACCATTATAGCTATAAAAGGACATAGAAATAGTAGCAAGAGAGAAACACGGATTTAAAAAGTAAGTGAAATCCAGCTATGGGCAAGCCTACAGAATAAAGAATTTGAATATTCTGAACATTGTTTCTTTTGTCTATTTGATTTTAATATAGCTTTCATTGTACTTTTTAAAGACTGTAAACATATCATTGAAGCAAACTGGAAAAATACCAATAAATATAGAGAAAAATTTAAAATTTTTCATACTTCCATCATTAGTATACTACCACTTGTAATACCTTGAGGGATTTCTTTCTAGCAGATATTTATTTATAAACACACACACACACGTATATGCACAAATACATACATACACATTCTTTCCTTCTCTATTTATTATATACTATATAAGTTCTTATAGGCCATTCTCACATTGGCCTATAGCAAGTTCTCACATTGCTATAAGGAACTACCTGAGACTGGATAATTTATGAAACAAGGAGGTTTCATTTACTTACAGTTCCATATGCTGTACAGGAATCATGGCTGAGGAGGCCTCAGGAAACTCACAATCATGGCGGAATGTGAAGGGGAAGCAGGCATATCTTCACACGGTGAATCAGGAGAGAGATCAAAAGGGGAAGTGTTACACACTTTTAAACAACCAGATCTCATGAAAATTTACTCACTCTCATGAGAACAGCAAGGGGAAAGTCCACTACCATGATTCAATCACCTTCCACCAGGCACCTCCTCAAACACGGGAGATTACAATTTGACATGAGATTTGGTGGGGAGAACAGAGCTAAACCATATCATTTTGCCCTGCTCCCCCCACAAATCTCATGTACCTCTCACATTTCAAAACACAATCATGCCTTCCCAACAGTCCCCCAAAGTCTTAACTAATTTCAGCATTAACTCAAAAGTCCATAGTCCAAGTGACACCTGAGACAAGGCAAGTCCCTTCCACCTACAAGCCTGTAAAATAAAAAACAAGTTAGTTACTTCCAAAATGCAATGTGGATAGAGACATTGGGTAAATACATTCCAAGAGGTAGAAATCAGCCAAAACAAAGGGGCTACAGGCCACATGCAAGTCTAAAACCCAGCAGGGCAGTCATTAAATCTCAAAGCCCCAAAATGATCTCTTTTGACTGCACGTCTCACATCCAAACCACACTGATGCAAGGAGTGGGCTCCTAAGGCCTTGGGCAGCTCTGCCCCTGCCGCTCTGCAGGGTACCACCACCTCAGCTGTTTTCACAGGCTGGCATTGACCTGAGGCTTTTCCAGATGCATGGTGTAAGCTGTCAGTGGATCTACCATCTGGGGATCTGGAGGATGGTGGTCTTCTTCTCACAGCTCCACTAGGGAGTGCCCCAGTGGGGACTCTGTGTGGGAGCTCCAACCCCACATTTCTCCTTCACACTGACCTAGTAGAAGTTCTCCATGAGGGCTCTGCCCCTGCAGCAGACTTCTGCCTGGATATCCAGGTATTTTCATACATCCTCTGAAACCTAGGCAAAGGCTCCCAAACCTCAACTCTTGCCCTATGCACACCCACAGTCTTAATACCACATGCAAGCTGACAAGGCTGGGGCTTGCACCCTCTCAAGCAGTGGCCTGAGAATATCTGTGGCCCTTTTAGCCACAGCTGGAGCTGGTACAGCTGGGATGCAGGGCATTATGTCCCAAAGTTGTGCAGGGCAGTGGGGTCCTGTGCCTGGCCCACAAAACCTTTCTTCCCTTCTCAGGCCTATGATGGGAGGGGCTGCCACAAAGAACTCTGAAATGTCTTCAAGGCATTTTCCCCAATGTCTTGGCTATTATAATAACATTTGGTTCCTCTTTATTTGTACAAATTTCTCCATCCAGCTTGTATTTCTCCTCAGAAAATGGGTTTTTCTTTTCTATCACATGGCCAGGCTGCAAATTTTTCAAACTTTTATGTTCTGCTTCCCTTTTAAATATAAGTTCCAGTTTCAGATCATCTCTTTGCTCACAAATATAAGCATATGCTATTAGAAGCAGCCAGATGACATTTTGAACACATTACTGCTTAGAAATTGCTTCCACCAGATACCCTAAATCATCTCTCTCAAGTTCAAAGTTTCATAGATCTCTAGGGCAGGGGCACAATGCTGCCAGTCTCTTTGCTAAAGCATAGCAGGAAGTCACTTTACTCTGCTTCTCAATAAGTTCTTCATCTCCATCTGAGACCACCTCAGTCTGGACTTCATTGTCCATATCACTACAATTTAACAAGTCTCTAGAAAGTTTCAAACTTTCCTTCATCTTTCTGTCTTCTTCTGAGCCCTCCAAACTGTTCCAACCTCGCCCCATTACCCAGATCCAAAGTTGCTTCAAAGATCTAAAGATATTTTCGGGTATCTTTATAGCAATGCCCCCACTCTCCTGGTACCAATTTGTATTTGTCCCACATTGCTATAAAGAACTACTTGAGACTAGGTAACTTATGAAACAAAGAAGTTTAAGTTACTCATAGTTCCACAGGCTATATAGGAAGCATGGCTGGGGAGGCACCAGGAAACTTACAATCATGGCAGAATGTGAAAGGGAAGCAGGCAGATCAGGAGAGATAAAGTGAAGGAGGATCTGCTGCACACTTTTGAACAACCAGATTTCATGAGAACGCACTATCATGAGAACAACAAGGAGGAAGTCCACCACCATGATTCAATTACCTCTCACCTGGCCCTTCCTCTAACACTGGGGATTACAATTCAACATGACATATGGGTGGGGACACAGAACCAAACCATATCAGACATTCTAAGCAAATTAATTGGCTTTTACTTTGAATTGGATGGTTAGCTACTGAAATGTTTTGAGAAAAGAATTGCATAATCAAAGAAGTCACTCTAGCTACCGTGCTGAGAATAATAATGAGAGTGGAAGCAGAGAGAACAGTTAAAAGGATATTGCAGTAATCCAGGTAAGAGATGCTGTGCTACAGACTAAAGGTGTTTTGAGATGATGAGAAGTGGTCAAATTCCAAATGTATTTGGAAGGTAGAAACAACAGGAGTTGGAGTACATGAAAGAGATGGGGAGAATGGAACCACGTTGGAAAACACACTTCAGGATATTATCTAGGAGAACTTCTCCAACCTAGCAAGACAGGCCGACATTCAAATTCAGGAAATACAGAGAACCCCGCTAAGATACTCCATGAGAAGATCCACTCCAAAACACATAATCATCAGATTTTCCAAGGTTGAAATGAAGGAAAAAATGTTAAGGGTAGCCAGAGAGAAAGGCCAAGTTACCTACAAAGGGAAGCCATCAGACTATCAGCAGATCTCTCAGCAGAAACCCTAAAAGCAAGAAAAAAGTGGGGGCCAATATCCAACATTCTTAAAGAAAAGAATTTTCAACCCCGAATTTCCTATCTGGCCAAACTAAAAGCAAGAAGAAAGTGGGGGCCAATATCCAACATTCTTAAAGAAAAGAATTTTCAACCCCGAATTTCCTATCTGGCCAAACTAAAAGCAAGAAAAAAGTGGGGGCCAATATCCAACATTCTTAAAGAAAAGAATTTTCAACCCAGAATTTCCTATCTGGCCAAACTAAGCATCATAAGAAAAGGAGAAATAAAATCCTTTCCAGACAAGCAAATGCTGAGGGAATTCATCACCACCAGGCCTGCCTTGCAAGAGCTCCTGAAGGAAACACTAAATATGGAAAGGAAAACCTGGTACCAGCCACTGCAAAACACATGAAAATATAAAGACCAATGACACTATGAAGAAACAGCATCAACTAGTGTGCAAAACAACCAGCTAGCATCATGATGACAGCATCGAATTCACATATAACAATATTAACCTTAAATGTAAATGGGCTAAATGCCCCAATTAAAAGACACAGACTGGCAAACTGAATAAAGAATCAAGACCTATTGGTGTGCCGTATTCAAAAGACACATTCATGTGCAAAGATTCACATAGGCTCAAAATAAAGGGATGGAGGAAAATTTATCAAGCAAATGGAAAGCAGAAAAAAGCAGGAATTGCAATCCTAGTCTCTGACAAAACCAACTTTAAACCAACAAATATCAAAGATGACAAAGAAGGGCATTACATAATGGTAAAGGGATCAATTCAATGAGAAGATCTAACTATCCTAAATATGTATGCACCCAACACAAGAGCACCCAGATTCATTAAACAAGTTCTTAGAGACCTACAAAGAGACTTGGACTCCCACACAATAATAGTGGGAGACTTTAACATCCCACTGTTAATATTAGATAGATCAATGAGACAGAAAATTAACAAGGATATTCAGGACTTAAACTCAGCTCTGGATCAAGTGGACCTAATAGACATCTACAGAACTCTCCAACCCAAAACAACAAAATATACATTCATCTTATTGCCACATGGCACTTACTCTAAAATCGACTACATAATTGAAAGTAAAACACTCCTCGGCAAATGCAAAAGAACGAAGCAATAACAGTCTCTCAGACCACAGTACAATCAAATTAGAATTTAGGATTAAGAAACTCACTCAAAACCACACAACTGCATGGAAATTGAACAACCTGCTCCTGAATGACTCTTGGGTAAATAATGAAATTAAAGCAGAAATCAAGAAGTTATTTGAAACCAATGAGAACAAAGAAACAACATACCAGAATCTCTGGGACACAGCTAAAGCAGTGTTAAGAGGGAAGTTTATAGCACTAAATGCCTACATCAGACAGCTAGAAAGATCTGAAATCAACACCCTAACATCACAATTAAAAGAACTAGAGAAGCAAGAGCAAACAAATTCAAAAGCTAGCAGAAGACAAGAAATAACTAACATCAGAGCAGAACTGAGGGAGATAGAGACACAAAAAACTCTTCGAAAACATCAATGAATCCAGGAGCTGTTTTTTGAAAAAATTAATAAAATAAATAGACCACTAGCTAGACTAATAAAGAAAAGACACAAATAGACACAATAAAAAATGATAAAGGGGGTATCACACAGACCCCACAGAATTAGAAACTACCATCAGAGAATACTATAAACACCTTTACACAAATAAACCAGGAAATTTAGAAGACATTGATAAATTCCTAGACACATACACCCTCCCAAGACTCAACCAGGAAGAAATCGAATCCCTGAATAGACCAATAACAAGTTCTGAAATTGAGGCAGTAATTAATAGCCTACCAACAACCACAAAAAAAGCCCAGGACCAGATGGATTCACAGCCAAATTCTAGCAGAGGTACAAAGAGGTGCTGATACCATTCCTTCTGAAACTATTCCAAACAATCGAAAAGGAGGGACTGCTCCCTAACTCATTTTATGAGGCAAGCATTATCCTGACGCCAAAACCTGGCAGAGACACAACAAAAAAAGAAAACTTCAGGCCACTATCCCTGATGAACATCAATGCAAAAATCCTCAATAAAACCCAGCAGCACATCAAAAATTTTATCCACTATAATCAAGTAGGCTTCATCCTTGGGATGCAAGGTTGGTCCAAAACACACAAATCAATAAACATAATCTATCACATAAACAGAACCAATGACAAAAATCACATGATTATCTTAACAGATGCAGAAAAGGCCTTTGATAAAATTCAACATCCCTTCATGTTAAAAATTTTCAATAAACTAGGTGTTGATGGAACATATCTCAAAACAATAAGAGCTATTTATGACAAATGCACAGCCAAAAGCATACTGAATGGGCAAAAGTTGTAAGCATTTCATTTGTAAACTGGCACAAGACAAGAATGTCTTCTCTCACCACTCCTATTCAACATAGTACTGGAAGTTCTGGCAAGGGCAATTAGGCAAGAGAAAGAAATAAAGAGAATTCAAATAGGGAGAGACGAAGTCTAATTGTCTCTGTTTGCAGGTGACATGATCCTGTATTTAGAAAACCCCATCGTCTCAGCCCAAAAACTCCTTAAGCTGATAAGCAACTTCAGGAAAGTCTCAGGATACAAAATCAATGTGCAAAAATCACAAGCATTCCTATACACAAACAATAGACAAGCAGAGAGCCAAATCATGAATGAACTCCCATTCACAATCTCTACAAAGAGAATAAAATGTCTAGGAATATAGCTAACAAAGGACATGAAGGACCTCTTCAAGGAGAACTATAAACCACTGCTCAAGGAAATAAGAGAGGAAACAAACAAATGGAAAAACATTCCATCCTCATGGATAGGAATAATCAATATTGTGAAAATGGCCATACTGTAATTTATGGATTCAATGGTATTCCCATCAAACTACCATTGACATTCTTCACAGAATTAGAAAAAACAACTTTAAAATTCATATGGAACCAAAAAAGAGCCCACATAGCCGAGACAATCCTAAGCAAAAAGAACAAAGCTGGAGGCATCATGCTACCTGACTTTAAACTATGCTGCAAGGGTATAGTAACCAGAACAGCATGGTATTGGTACCAAAACAGACATATAGAACCATGGAACAGAATAGAGCTGAGAAACAAGACTACACATCTATAGCCATCTGATCTTCAACAAACCTGACAAAAACAAGCAATGGAGAAAGGATTCCCTATTTAATAAATGGTGCTGGGAAAACTGGCTAGCTATTTGCAGAAAACAGAAACTGGTCCCCTTCCTTACACCTTATACAAAAATTAACTCAAGATGGATTAAAGACTTAAACATAAAACCTAAAACCATAAAAACCCTAGAAAGAAAACCTAGATAATACCATTCAGGACATAGGCATGGGCATAGGCTTCATGACAAAAACACCAAAAGCAATGGCAACAAAAGTCACAATTGACAGGTAGGATCTAATTAAACTAAAGAGCTTCTGTACAGCAAAAGAAATTATCACCAGAGTGAACAGGCAACCTACAGAATGGGAGAACATTTTTGCAATCTACCCATCTGACAAAGGGCTAATATCCAGAATCTACAAGGAACTTAAACAAATTTACAAGAAAAAAAAACAAACAACTCCATCAAAAAATGGGCCAAGGATACGAACAGACACTTCTCAAAAGAAGACATTCACGCGGCCAACAAACATATGAAAAAAGCTAAACACCACTGATCACTAGCGAAATGCAAATCAAAACCACAATGAGATACCATCTCATGCCAGTCAGAATGGCGATTATTAAAAAAGTCAAGAAACAGCAGATGCTGGCAAGGCTGTGGAGAAATAGGAACACTTTTACATTGTTGGTAGGAATATAAATTAGTTCAACCATTGTGGAAGAGACTGTAGTGATTCCTCAAGGATCTAGAACTGGAAATACCATTTGACCCAGCGATCCCATTACTGGATATATACCTAAAGGAATGTAAATCATTCTATTATAAAGACACATGCATGTATATGTTTATTGCAGCACTATTCACAATACAAAGACATGGAGCCAACCCAAATGCTTATCAATGATAGACTGGATAAATAAAATCTGGTACATATACACCATGGAATACTATGCAGCCACAAAAAGGAATGAGACCGTGTCCTTTGCAGGGACATGGATGAAGCTGGAAGCCACCATCCTCAGCAAACTAACACAGGAACAGAAAACCAAACACTGCATGTTCTCACTCATAAGTCAGAGTTGAACAATGAGAACACATGGACACAGGGAGGGGAACATCACACACCTGGGCCTGTCAGGAGTGGGGGTGAGAGGATAGAGAGCATCAGGACACATAGCTAATGCGTGCAGGGCTTAAAACCTAGGTGACAGGTTGATAGGTGCAGCAAACCTATCAACGTATACCTATGTAACAAACCTGCACTCCCTTTGCGTGTACCCTGGAACTTAAAGTAAAAAAATAAAAAAGAAAAAAAAATACAATATTTTGTTCTGAGCAGGACCACAGTTAAACTTCTCATGATTTAAACTTCCTAAATTTCCTGTGTTGGTTTTATGAGTTAAATAAATTATCATTGCTTTTATAACATGTTTAAATTTACATATATGAATGTATGTAAATTTATGTGTGTATACACATATAAATAAATGTGTGTATGTATAAATGTATGTGTGTATACATATATAAATAAAACGTTTGTAATTGTATTTGTGAAAAAAAGCTATCTACTCCTTTTTTCCCTAGAGCAGGATGATCTCATGCCTCTAATTCTGCCTCCAAGAAAATATGAATTTGAGCTCTTCTACCATAATATTATGTGACCACCAATCTGCTAGAAGGCATGAATGTTTGTAGTTTAGCTATGTCATCATGTAGTGCTTAGGTGACTAGAAACACAGGCCCTGCAAGCATTTCACTCTCAGAGAGTCATACTAGACCGCTTTAAACACAGGCTCTCTTAATGATGATGAGGGAGCTGCCGTGGTTAAGTCGGTCAGGGTGTAGGCTATGACGGGCCCTATGCATTCCCATCATCCCCATCCTAGCAGTATGTTCTCAGTCCACTAGATGAAATGAGATTCTACCGTGCGGTTCTCTCAGACCCAGATCCCCTTTACTTCTCCACTTGCCTTTCTTTTCCCTGAATCCTGTTACTCTCTCTTCAGACCTCTCAACAAAAAAAAAGATTCCCTGTAATCTTTCACATTAGCTATTGAAGATACATCAGGAAGGGCCCAGGTATTTGAAACAAGAAGGTTTATCTCTCTGGGGGTAGGGAGCTACCTTCTAATCTTTCTGATGACTCACACTCACCCCTTTCCCCTAAGGATGCATCAGGGACTAACTTCCCTTTATAGCAGGGAAAATGAAAATATAAGTTAAAGTCCCAACAATTCAACTTACTTGTTACATTTTACCTATGTGCTACAGTACTAACCTAACTACGTCATAGGGGAACTTGATTAAATAAGATAATGTATATAAACCATGAGACACTCAATACAGATTCTTTCCATCTTAATCTTAGCATTTACCTCATTCCCATTTAACCTTAAAATTCAATCCTTAAGCTTTCTTTTTTATACCCTCAGGCTTTTCTTTCTTCAGACCTCAATTCTCAGAGTTCCTAACACCCAACATTTCTTTTTAGTTATTTTTATTCACTTCATAAAATCCCAATTCTGAAAGAATTCTTAAAGTTTAACATTAATAACCAATATTTCTCTTTTTCTTCAGATTTCATGTTCTCCACTTTGGAAGTCCAGATCTCTGCTGTCCATTCCACCTCAGCCATGTTTAACCTCCTTGCTGATTCTCGAGCCCTCCAGGCATGCATTCACTCCAGAGTCTTGCACTGACATTTCCTCTTCCTTACTCTTCCGCTACATATCTGCATGGCACACTGTCTCATCTTTCCAGCCATTGCTTAAGCGTCAGCCTCTCAATGAGGCCTACTGTCACCATCCTACTTAAAATCACAGTCCCTGGCATTTCTGATTCCCTTTCCCAGCTCTAGACGGTGATAGAATGTGTCATCATCTCACATACTAGATAACTTACTTAATATGTTTATTATTATCATTTGTCTATCAAGAATGTAAGTTCTATGAGGGCAGGGATGTTTATCTATTTTGTTCATGGCTATATCCCCAGGGGACAGAATGATGCTTGTTATATAGTAAGCACTTAATAAACTAGTTGAAAAATACCTACAGTTTATGAGTGTATATACAAAATATTTCCTACTCATAATATATATGTATATATGTATGAATGTATGTGTATCCCATCTTATTTAGCAAGGACTCAAGACACCAACACAAACATACATATGTGTGCACACACACACACACACATACACACATTCTCTCTGTCCCTCTCTCTCTTTCTCTCTCTCTCTACAGTGTCGGTCTTAAGAACACTTTACCGAATTTAGTACTATATAAGAACACAATACAATTAAGACAAGCAGATCTTTCTAATTGAAATAGTTATGTCATTGTGCTATTTCTTATGCCATTAAAGTTAATACAATTATATTTAAAAACATATATTTTTCTAGCACAAAGCAACTAATATGGAACTACCAGGAAGAAGAAATCCAGGCAAGAATAAATCTTGGAAAAAGGAAACTTTTAGACTCTAGCCCCCAAAATGGTATATGTGTATTACATCAACACATGTTTTGGACCTTGTTAAGACATCACATAAATAATAGGGGTTAAATTAAATATTAACACTTTTAGGGAGTAATTGTGAACATACTTTATTAGAAACTTGTCTCTATATTTATTTCAAAATTTATCTATCTCTTGAACTTTTTTTTTTTTTTAAGACAGAGTTTCGAACTTTTTTTTTTTTTTTTTTTGAGACAGAGTCTCGCTGGAGTGCAGTGGTGCGATCTCCGCTCACTGCAAGCTCCACCTTCTGGATTCACGCCATTCTCCTGCCTCAGCCTCCGGAGTAGCTGGGACTACAGGCGCCCGCCAGCACGCCAGGCTAATTTTTTGTATTTTTAGTAGAGACGGGTTTCACCATGTTAGCCAGCATGGTCTCATCTCCTGACCTCGTGATCCACTCACCTCGGCCTCCCAAAGTGCTGGGATTATAGGTGTGAGCCACGGGGCCCGGCCTATCTCTTGAACTTTTGATAATTCCTGTAAAAGAAACATAGGAAAATCACTGTTATGATTCAGTTTATATTGATCATACATAATTCTGTGTATTTGGGTGTGTATAAGCAGCAATAAAGTTTATTTTAGAGTTGGAAAAAATGTTAATAGCCTGGTTCCTATATTCAAAATCAGCATTTCAAAAATATAAAAACCTTTTTATCCACCCCCCTAATATATTTAAGGCTTTTCAGATATAGCTTTGCACCCTAAATGCTGAGGCTGGAATGAAAAGACTCAGATATTTGTTATTTTAAAAAAGGAAAGAATTGTGAATCTAGTTTTAATTTTACTATTATTAAAAAATAACTCTAGAGAAAGAAAATTTTCTTCAACTAGAATAATTTTGTGACAAGTCACCTACACTAAAATAGGTAAAGAAAATCCCAATAGCCCATAAATTAAAGAGGAAATGTATATAAGAAATTATAATATCAAATGCTCTTATAAAAGTGTATAAGACAACAGAAATACTCCTCACTTTTTACTGTTTCCAGAGCTTAAACTTTTTCAAATTGATATACAATAGTTTTACATATTTAAGAGGTACATGTGATATTTTGATAAATGCATACAATGTGTAATGATCAGATCAGGGTTTTTCAGATATCCATCACCTCAAATGTTTATCACTTCTTTGTGTTGTGAACATTCCAAAGGCCCTCCTCTATCTATTTTGAAATATACAATAAATTGTTGTTAACTGTAGTCACCATACTGTGCTATCGAACACTAGAACTTAATCCTTCTACTTAACTGTATTTTGTACCCATTAACCAACCCCTTTTCATCCCCACTCCTGTCTGCCCTTATCAGCCTATGATAACCATCATTCTACTCACTACCTCCATTAGGTCAATTTTTTAGCTCCCACATATTACTGAGACCATGTAATATTTGTCTTTCTGTGCCTGGCTTATTTCACTTAACAGAATGTTCTCCAGTTCCATCCATGTTGCCGTGAAAGAAAAGATTTTATTCATTTTTATGGCTGAATAATATTCCATTGTATATATGTACCACATTTTCTTCATTCATTCATTGATGGACATTTTGGCTGATTTCATGTCTTGGTTATTGTTAATAGTGCTGCAATAAACATGAGAGTGCAGATATCTCTTTGATGTAGTGACTTATTTTCTTTTCAATATATATCCAGCAGTGGGATTACTGGATCATACGGTAGATCTATTTTTAGCTTTTTGAGAAACCTCCATACTGGTTTCCATAGTGCTGTACTGATTTACATTTCCTCCAATGGTGTATGAATGTTTGTTCCCCTTTCTCTGCATCCTCACCAGCATCTGTTATTTTCTATCTTTTTGATAATAGCCATTTTAGCTGAGGTAAGATGATATCTCATTGTAGTTTTGATTTGCATTTTCCTGATGATTAGTGATGTTGAACATTTTTTTCATGGACTTCTTGGCCATTTGTATGTCTTCTTTTAAGAAATGTCTATTCAGATCTTTTGCACATTTTTAATTGAAATATTAGTTATTTTGCTATTGAGTTGTTTGAGTTCTTTATACATTCTGGCAGAGTGATAGTTTGCACATTTTTTCTCCTATTCTGTAGGTTGTCTCTTCATTTTGTTGACAGTTTCATCCGCTGTGTAGAAGGTCTTTAGCTTGATGTAATTCCATTTGTCAAATTTTGCTTTTGTTGCCTGTGCTTTTAAGGTAATACTCAAAACAGAGCCTAAGTTCTTGATGACCACCCTTTCACTGCATTTACTATTGAGCTAAGAATTGACCTCAAATAATTTGGTTTGTGTCAAATACCTGGTTGTCATTGCGGTAGATATAATTTCCCTAGTCCTTCATATAGCTATGTTAAACTTTCTCTTCACGTTTTGGCCTGACAGTGAAAACAGCTTCAAGCTTCATATACTAGTCTACAAAATTCCTAGAAAGTCAGCCACACCCACTCTCAATCCATACTCAATCCTCATGCATGAAGGATGTGACCCAGACCAGTGACAATAATATATTACATTTACCTTTGGTGACATATTCAGAGATAAGCATATGACTTGAACAGAAGCATAAGATACAGTGACTTTCCAGGACTTTTGTAGAAGAGCCAGTTGCTCTTTTTTAATATAACATGTGAAGCTTGAAGCTGTTTTTACTGTCAGGCCAAAACATGAAGAAAAAGCTTAATATAGATATATGAAAGACTATGGAAATCATTCATTCAACCTTTCATTAAACAAATATTTAAATGCCTGATTGAGAGAGAATCAGGTATGAAATAGTCTTAAAATGTGGGAAGGAAAATCAACTAGAAGATGTAGTAGCATGACCAGGCAGAGCTAAATACTTACCAAAGTTTAATGGTTATAAACCTAGTCAGAAAGAGGGTATAATTCTTTCTTACCAGATTCAGCTGATGAAATTCAGGCAGGGAGTAGGTGTACAGTTGACTTTATCAGAGCTGGGGTTTTGTTAGACCAATATAATAGAGGGGAGAGACACAAAGACATTGAATGTTTAAATGTGTATGTGTGTGTCATTGTGTGTTGGGGGGAAGTATGCAAGGAAGTGATTATAGTGATGTGATAGACAATGAGGGAAATGTGTATAGCAAGAGTATAATGCGTGGCAGGAAGCGATAAGGTCAACACATTAAGAGTCTTCATTAGTATACAGAATTGCAGAAATGAGTTTCCTTGATTTGAATTGGTGGTTTAAAAAGTTGATGCTTGAAATATTTTGGTGGTGGTAAAGTTATCAGTAATGATAAGGCCTCGTGTATGCCCATAAGAGTGTGAGGTAAGAGGACATGATATTGAATTAATCAACAAGTTATTTGCATCATCCATTTGATGGTTAAATTTGGTGAACATGATGATTGTAATAAACACAAAGACAACGAATCAGAAGCTAAAACTTTTAGGAAATCAGAAGTTTTGGGGGTTTTGGTAGATGACTTTGTTAAGGGGAAAAAGTCTTTACTTATGCTTCAAAGGAGTTGACCTTTTGAGAAGAGTGAAAAGAGAAATATGGGTTACAGAACCAATGCTGAGAACATTTTGAAATCTGTAGTCCTAAATTTGAAAGGGACCCCAGTCTGTATGGCTGTTTTTTTCCCATATGCTCCAACTGATTTGGTACAGGTGCAGAGTAAGCAAACATCATGGAAACCACATCTAATGCCCTTTGAGTCCCAAATCAAGCTGTGCTTGAAGCTAACTATAGCAAAGATGTTTTAACTCGTGAGCCTATAAAAATGTTTTTCTACTTAACCAGTCTTCACTTAAAAGTAAAAAAATTCTAATGCCAAATGTAGTTAATTCATTCTGTTGAAAGGAGAAAACAATCGGGAAGAGAAAAAAGATTTATTGAGAGCCTCTTGTGAACGCATTGCTGAATGCTTTGCCTGAATTACTTCATTTAATCCTCAAAACAAACCAACAGATGAAATTATTCTGTTTTCTAGCAGAAGAACTGGAATTTCAGAATAGTCATGCAACTTACAGTCACAAAGCCAAGTGAGCTGTTGACTGAGACTTAATTTCAGGTATGTGAGATTCAAAGCCCATGTGCTCTTTATTATTTTATAGTTCACTTATACTTTGCTTTGTAACTATCTGCACTCTGATTTCCTCTTGTGGGATTATTATTTTTCCATTGGGTCTAGTCTAGAAGGACTATAACTTCTCCACTCCCCTAACTTAGAAACAAGCATGTGACTCTAACCAGTTCAATTTGATAGCAAGATCTAGTGCTGTGAGGTTTGAGTGACTGGGGAAGATTCAGAGGCTATTTAAGAGGTAAGCAGGACTTGGTCATTTATCTCATGTTAGAACCAACACTAGATCTCTTGTGACAATGTGACTTCTAGCATCTGAATATAGCATAGATGTAGTATTTTACCACATCTGAAAATTAGAATAAAATATATCTTGCCAAAAATTGATAGCTTCCCACTTTTGTAATGTTTGGATGAAAAAGCATAAAATAAAAAGCCAATTGTTTCTTGAAGTTGGGAAAATTATGCCAGTAATTATATTCTGAATCATTTTTTCATTAATAACATTTTGTGTTTTCCCTCCATTATTATTCCTAGGTCTTATTGAGTTTTTAAAAATTAAATTTGGTTTTTTAATTAAACAATTTACTTCTCAGGCTTTAAAAAGCTGCAAAATAGTACAAAGAATCCTCATGTACCTTTTATCTAGCTTCTATGAATATTAACATTTGGACCACAGCACAATGATCAAAATGAGGCAGTCAACATTAATACAAAAATATTAACTGATCTGCATATTTTATTCAGATTTGTCAGTTGACCCACTAATGTCCTCTTTTGCATGAGGCTTCAATCCAGGAGAGCATATTGCATTTATTGTCATGTCTCCTTACCTGCTCCAATCTGGGACAGTTCTTCAGTCTTTGGCTCTCAGAACTTGAGACTTTTGAAGATGACCGATCAGTATTTTATATAGGCATACATCATTTTTATTGCACTTTGCCTTTTCACAGATATTGTGGTATTGGTTTTTTGGTTTTATTTTTAATTGAAGGTTTGTGGTAACCCTGCATCAAGCAAGTGTATTGACACCATTTATCCAGCAGCACATCTTCATTTCATAACTCTGTGTCACATTTTGGAAATTCTCAAAAATTTCAAACTCTTTCATCATTTTTATATCTGTTATGGTGATCTATGTTAGTGACCTTTTATGTTACTATTGTTTGTAATCATTTGGGGATGCCATGAACCATGCCCATATAAGATTGCGAACTTAATAGATAAATCTGTGCTTCCTGAGTGCTCCACCAACTGGCTATTCCTTGCCTCTCTCATCAGGCTTCCCTGTTCCTGGAGACACAGCAATCTTAAAATCAGGCCAATTAATAACCCTACAATGGCTTCTAAGTGTTCCGCGAAAGGAAGAATGTCTCTTGGATTAAATTGAACGCTATTAATACAAACAGTTAAACCTAGTGAGGAAGGCACGACGAAAGCCAAGATAGAATGAAAGTTAGGGCTCTTGAGCCAAACAGTGAGCCAAGTTGTGAATGCAAAGGAAAAGTTCTTGAAGTAAAATTGCTAACCCAGTGAAGACACAAATGATAAGAAAGCCAAACAGCCTTACTGATGATATGGAGAAGTTTTGGTGATTTGCATAGAAGGTCAAATCAGTCACTGCATTCCCCTTAAGTCAAAGCCTAATCCAGAGCAAGGCCTAACTCTCTTCAATTCTATGAAGGCTGAGAGAGGTGAAGAAGCTGCAGAAGAAACACTGGAAGCTAGCAGAGGTTGGTTGATGAGGTTAAAGGGAAGAAGCCACCTCCATAACATGAAAGGGCAAGGTGAAGCAGCAAATGCTGATGTAAATGCTGCAGCAAGTGATCTGGATCTAAGTAAGATCGCTGAAGATGGTGGCTACACTAAACAACAGATTTTCAATGTAGATGAAACAGTCTTCTATTTGAAGAACACGCCATTTATGACTTTCATAGCTAGAGAGTAGTAGTCAATGCCTACTACTACAGGACAGGCTGACTCTCTTGCTAGGGGTTGGTGCACCTGGTAGCTTTAAATTGAAGCCAATGCTCATTTACCATTCAGAAAATTATAGGGCCCTTAAGAATGATGCTAAATCTACTCTGTGTTCTAGAAATAGAATAACAAAGCCTGAATGACAGCACATCTGTTTGTAGCCTGGTTTACTGAATATTTCAAGCCCATTTCTGAGATCTAAAGCTAAGAATAAAAGAATTCCTTCCAAATATTACTACATATTGACAATATACCTGGTCAACCAACAGCTTTGATAGAGATTAACATTGTTTTTATGCCTGCAAACACAACATCCATACCATAGCCCATGGATCAAGGAGTAATTTTGACTTTCAAGTCTTACTATTTAAGAAATATGTTTTCTTAAAGAAAGCTGCCATAGACAGTGATTCCTCTAATAGGAGGAGCTCCAAATATCAACATTAACAGGAGTTTGGAAGAAGGTGATTCTAACTCTCACGGATGAGTATGAAGGGTTCAAGACTTCAGTGGAAGAAGTAAGAGCAGGTGTGATAGAAATAGCAAGAGAACTAGAATTAGGAGTGGAGCCAAAAGGTGGGACTGAATTGTTGCAATATTGTGATAACATTTGAATGGATGAGAAGTTGTGGATGAGCAAAGAAAGTAGTTTCTTGAGATGAAATCTACTTTTGGTGAAGATCATGTAAACATTGTTGAAATGACAACAAAGGATTTAGAATATTTCATAAACTTAGCGGATAAAGCAGTGGCAGGGTTTGAGAAGATTAACTGCAATTTTTGAGAGAAGTGCTCATGTGGGTAAAATACTATCAAACAGCATTGCATACTTTTCCTATTGTGAAAGGAATAGTCAATCAATGTGGCAAGCCTCATTGTTGTCTTCTTTTAAGAAATTGCCCTGCTACTCTAATCTTCACCAACCATTAGACTGATTAGTCAGCAGCCATCAACACTGAGGCAAGACTCTCCATCAGCAAAATGTTTACAACTCATTAAAGGCTCAGATGATTGTTAGCATTTTTTAGCAATAGAGGATTATAAATAAGGTATGTAGTATTTTTAGATGTAATGCTACATCACACTTAATAGACTACAGTAGAGTGGCATAAATATAACTTTTATATGCACTTGGAAACCAAATATTTTATGTGAATCACTTTATTGCAATATTTGCTTTATTGCTGTGGTCTAAAATCAAACCTGCGATATCTCCAAGATATCCCTGTAATTATTTTAAATGCATCAGTCTCTTAAATTATGGAGAAAACAAAATGTGGAGTTACTAGCCAACGTTGCAATAATACTAGCTTTTTATACTAATAATTTTTTTAAAAAATCTATTAGTCTCTTAAATTATATGGAAAACAAAAAGTGTAGTTGCATGCTATTGATACAATAATACCAGCTTTTACAATTGTCCATGTATTTGCCTTTATTGAGATCCTTATTTCTTCATACAGCTTTGAGTTACAGTCAGTGTTCTTTCATTCCACCCTCCAAGACTTTCTCTAGAATTTATTGCAAAGCAAGTTTAGTGGTAACAAGCCCCCTGAGGTTTTGTTTATCTGGGAATTTAACTTCCCCCTCACAGTTTTGCCAAATATAGGATTCTTGCTTGACAGTTTTTTCTCTTTTAGAACTTGGAATATATTGGCCCCTTGCCTTCTAGATTCCAAAGTTTCTGCTGAGAAATTTGCTGATAACCTTCTTGAGGATCCCTTGCATGTAATGAGTCACCTTTCTCCCTGCATTCCATATATTCTCTCACTTTTTTTTTTTTTTTTTTTTTTTTTACTTTTCAGAGTTTGATTATAATGTGTCTCAGTGTTGATCTCTTTGAGTTCATCTTATTTGGAGTTTGTCGAGCTTGTTGAATATTTATAGTCATGTCTTTCATCAAATTGGGAAATTTTCATCCATTATTTTTTCAAATATTGTATTTTACTCTTTCTCTCCTCTACCACTTTTGTTTTCCACAATGCATATGTTGGCTTATTTGATGATATTCCATATATCCTTTAGGCTCTGTTAATTTTCTGTACTCTCTTTCCTTTCTGTTCCTCAGACTTGATTCCATTGTCCTATCTTTATGTTTGCTGATCCTTTCTTCTTCTTGCTTTAATCTGCCTTGAATACATGTGATGATTATTTCTTTTCAGTTAGTATAATTTTCAGCTCCAAAATTTCTTTTTGGTTTCTTTTTAGGTTTTCTATCTCTTTATTAATATTTCCATATTGTTCATACATGTGTTTATTACTTTCTCCACATCTTCGTTTAGTTCTGTGAACATCTTTTAGACACTAGTTTTAAAGTCTTTGTCTAGTAGATTTGCCATTAGGTCTAATTCAAGGACAGTGCCTGTTGAACAATTTTTTTTTCTTTGAACAGGCCATGCCTTCCTGTTTTTCTTTTTTTGTTGGTGGTGTGATTTTATTGTTGAAAATGATATTTGCATATAATAATACACTAACTCTGGAAATCAGAGTCTCTGTTTACCTGGGTTTGCTGTTTTCTGTTGTTTTGTG
This sequence comes from Gorilla gorilla gorilla, assembly GCF_029281585.2. Lineage (NCBI taxonomy): Eukaryota > Metazoa > Chordata > Mammalia > Primates > Hominidae > Gorilla > Gorilla gorilla. The sequence continues at coordinate 140,045,652 of NC_073227.2, forward strand.
TATGTTTTTTATTGTTGTAGGCTGTCTCTACAAGAAGGATCAGCCTGAGGTGTAAATTTAAAGTCTTCTGAGGTCTTCTCTCAGCCTGTACCTTTTTCTGGGCATACATAGTCACTTTCTAATTTTCCCCATATGTGCAGTTGCTTTTGAATGTCCTAGTCTATACTATTTGGTTATCAAAAGGGGAAAAACAAAAATTAACAGATGTGAGGAAAGACCAGTGGCCCTTTACATCCCTTAGAAGTCACTTCAGCCTGAGGGACAGGGGCCTGCAACAATGGGGAGAGGTACAACAATAATGGCTGCCCACCTCTTTGTCTGCACCTTTGCGATCAGAGCAGCAATTAGGGATTCGACACAGATTGCTGATATTTGAAGACAGGGTTGTTTTTGCCCACCCTGGCTCCTTCCAACTGTGTGAAAGCTGCTTCAGGACCATGTGCACAGCTGCCTGCTGCATTGCTGGGCACACTGCCTGCCACATTGCTACTGAGGTAAGAGCTGAAATGGACTGAAATTAGCTACAATTTACTGTCTAAGCCTTCTTTCTGGGAATTGCAAGCCTTCAATAGACTCCAGAGTTCCAAAATAGTTACATAAGACAGATTCTCCCAGTGCAATTTTTGTCTAGGTGGGAGACATCTTTCTGATGCTACCAACTCTTCCCAGAACCCTCTCAACAATGGTGTTTTGGAAGAAATTAAGCTTTAGCTATTACATGTAAAGATAACTATCATATGACTAAGGAAAGCTCCCTGGATTTTCCTAAGCAAGTATCTTCTCTCCTTGGCTTCACTACAAGGAGAAGACGGCATCAGAGTATAACATATTTCTCAATGCATGCCTAAAAAACAGTCATTCACCATCCTGGTTAGATATAAGAATCACCTGCAAAGTTCTTTCTAAAAATATAGGGTTTCTGTATCTGATAAATCAGAACTTTTAGGGAATGGGAGTGGGAGGGCTTAAAAATTCTCTCAAGTAATTCTAATGCATATAAGAATTGATTATGAGTCACTAGATTCTAGAAGAAGAGAGGTCTCTTACTCTGTGAAAGACAGAGGCAGAAAGAGGAAGTCACCTTGTGATAATCTGGTCATTGGGAAAGGTACAGAGATAGGTCGAGCTATACTTCTTACATTAAATACATTTTCGTGGATGTTTGATGAGGGGCCAGAAAGTGTTACCCAATGAACCTCCATGGTACCAAATACAATCCAGCTTGTCCCAGGTTAGTATTGTCTCTTTACAAGCCATTAGAAGTATCTGTAAGCCCCTATCTATATACCACTTTTATCAGTTTGGTTTAGGGTTAAAAAAAAAAACCTTAAAGGTTGAAAAGGACAAATGAGATTTGCATTTTTGGCCCCTTCCTACATCTTCAGGATTATTTCACCTTCCTGTGTCTCCAATCCAGCAAACTCTTTCATGTCTCTGAAACTTGATATGCTCAAATTACATCCCTTCTGCATTAAGTGATGAAACATCTCTTCTCAATACGCACTCCTCTTTCTCTCACACTCTCTCTCCCTGTTTCTCCACCTCTCCTTCTAGTTAACTCTAAATTGTTTTTTTAAAAGTGTATTTCAAATAGGCTCTTCAAAGAGGCCTTCCTTGCCTGCCTCTCCACAACAGTTAGGTATCACTCCCTCTTTACATCTCGCGTCTCACTCTGTAATTTTTCTTTGCAGCATTTATCAGAGTCTTGTGTTACACAGTTTTTGGTGTGAATATTTCATAAACTTCTGTCTCTCGCATTCGAAAATAGGTTTTGTAAGAGTTGGGCCTGGCTCCCTTTTGTTTGCTGCTGCCCCAACCTAACCAAGTGACTTTCCCCTACTACAGGTTCAAACACTATTTGTTAAATGAGTGGAATAAACCAAAGAGACTTTGTTGTCCCCATCCATGGCAGAAAATGGTTTTATGTATTCATTCAAAAATGTCCTCAATGTGCCAAAGTCAATGAGAATTAAATGATAAATCAAATACAGACTTCTTGAAGTCTTTAGAGTCTACTGGGAAATAAAATATACATATTCAAATAATGATTCAGGATACAGTAAAGGCAACAATAAATTTTATTAGTAAGATCAAATTTCAGGCCTACAAGGTTGCCAAAACAAGGAGACTCTCCACATGAGAAGACTGAGGGGGCCTCACTGCCCTGGGCTTGTGTGACCTCCTACGTCAGCCGTGTTACCTTATGGCTGCGTGGCTTTGAGGCATTTCACCTATTTGTGCAGCCACCTCCTCCTCTGTGAAAAGGTCACTTTTCTACTGGAAAGGGAACCCTGTTTTTATATAAAATGTTTTTAGCAGAATACTGTAAGTTCTATAATACTGAAGAAGACAAACAGATGGTGAGTCCACATATGAAAAGAAGTTCAGCATCATTAACCATCAGGGAAATTCAAGTTAAGTCCACAATGAGATACTGCTACACACCTGTCAGCACAGCTAGCATGAACAATGACACCAGACACTGGTGTGGACACAGGGAAAGTAGATCACTCATACAGTGCTGGTGGGAATATGAAATGATACAGACACCTGAAAAATGCTTTGACAATTTCTTTAAAAATGAAACATGAAACTACAACCCAGAAATCACATCCCTGGGTATTTATTCCAGAGAAATAAAGACGTATGTTGATTCAAAAACCTGTACACAAATGTTTATAGAGGATTTATTTGTTATAGCCCCAACCTGGAAACAAGCCAGAAGTCCTTCAACAGGTGAGTGGTTAAACAAACAGAAGTATAACCACACCATAGAGTACTACTAAGTGAGACAAATAGATGAGCTATAAATATCTGTAACAATCTGCATGAATCTCCAACTACGCTGAATGAAAAGATACATAAATGTTATGTACTATATAATTGTTTATGTAACATTCTCGAAAAGACAAAATTATAGAAATGGAGAACAGATTAGTGGTTGCCAGGGATTAAAAAGGTGGTGGAGATGGAAAGGAAGTTGGTGTGGCTGTAAAAGGGAAATATAGACAATCCTTGGGGTAAATGAAATGTCCAGTATCTTGATTGCATCCATGTTAATATCCTGGTTATGTTATTGTACTATAGGTTAGGGAAATATTACCACTAAGGGAAACTGGATGAAACGTTGATGGAATATTTCTGTATTACTTCTCACAACCACCTGTGAATCTACAATGATCTAAAAATATAAAGGTGAGATTTTAGAAGTTAAAAGATGGGAGAATATCTGAGAATATGTCAGTTTGTCAGTTGTCGGATGAGCCTTAGAACCTTGACATCATAATGGTGAGTGATCCTGACTACTGAGGAATCCTCGGGCTTCAAAGATTTGCCTGTAGTGCTCTGCGAGGTGCTGCAGACGTGACTGATTTTCAGTGCCAAGAATGGAAGAATGAAGGATGTTCACATCAGTCAAAAAGGTGGTCATTTAAGGCTTCACTGCACAAGGTATTCTTTTAATATACATTTTTTGATCATCAAAAAAGCCTGGTGATCTCAGGAAGTGTTCTGTCTTTGTTTCCTCTAAAACGTATGAACTAATTCTTAACTTTAGAATCGGTTTTGTAGGGCTAGTCATGTTCATAACATTTAGTGCTGCTGAGCTTGAGAGAATGCTTTGTAATCTCAGGGAAGATGCTTTCTTGGCTCCATAGGAGACGATTTTCTCTATGTCTATGAAAATACCTGCCCCTCTTTTGAGCTTTTATGTTCTATTCAATCTAGCTGGCGTTAACTATTATGACCACAGAGTCCTGTTAGAGCTTGATTATAGCTCAACCAAATAACATTTAAGCACTTTGTTAAGTTTAGAAAGTTTTTGATGTTTCCAGTATTGTTTGGTGTTCTTCAGCACTTTTCTCCAAAATTTGAATATTAATTTAGATAAGATAGGAGTCAGTTTTTCAGAATCCTTAATTATCTAAATTTTTATGCTAATGTGTAACCAAATTGTAATTACTTCTTTGTAAGTCTCCATGTTGTTTTGTTTTATGCATGTTGGGCCACAGATTGTGTTTACCTTTTTATTTTTATCCAGATTTTAACTGCTGGTTGTTATTCAAAAATAATGGTCCATAGTGGTTGGACACTTCTCTCAGGAATAATGGTCTATAGTGGCTTAGGTGATTCAATAGAAATGAACTTTCCAAAAATATAAACTGGTTTAAAACATTAGGGAAATGTGATTTTATTTTTCCTTTAGAAATCAGTGGAAACTTTTCTTTGGATAGAAGATGATCTATCTGTCACTTTGAATCAGAATTAACTAGCAGTAAATATTTATGGAGAACATTACAGTTTAAGAATGCTTTTGATAGATTACTTCATTTAAAATTCATTATAACTCTATAATTAGATATTATTCTTCCAGATTACATGTTCTATTTTATTACTATTGTGGTCATTTTGCCAGGTTAGAGACATGGGTACTGTGAATTTCTTAGTGGTCTTTTGACATATATTGTGTATGCAAGACATACTATGTATTCTACTAGTAATTTTAAAATAATATCTCCAATAATACTTCAAACACAATCCCCTGTGGCTCTTGGTCCCCGATTCTGGGCCATTGGTTCTCCCTCTGGACTTTGGGCAGTGTTTTCTGTGTCATCCCCTAGCTTTTCATGAAAAGTAGCACATGTTTGCAGCTGAGTAGTTTTATCAGCCTATTTTCCGCCAGTAGGATTTGAGAATCTGACAGTCTTCTGTTATTGTATACTCTTTCTGTCTTTTTCAACCAAACCTGGCAGTGTTTCTGCAGATATAAAATTCTCAAGAACTTTATGGGTTTCCCATGGTCGTCACTTGTGTTCACTCATTAGGTAGAATTTGGGTTAATCAAGTCTTCTGACATCATCACTATAGTATTTTTGTCTGCTGCGTAGATGGCTGCGAGAAAACGCCCTTAAGCTTTTTGAGTGCCTGTAGTTATATTGAGGGGATCTGTATCCCACAACCTTAATCTCTTCAAAGAGCCTTTACTGTACCTGAGTACTCTCATTGTTTGATCTTTATGAAGGTTTAGTAACAGATTGTATAATCACATATTCAACTTTTGTTTTTCTCTGCCATGTTTTCTGAAGCATCCTCTTAATTTTGCCATCATTGGCATCTGGATAGGGAAAGAATCTCACACATCATCAAGTCTGGTTCTCTTTCATTTAACAAGTTCAGGTTCTCTTTTGTTTAACAATTCTCTCAACTTATCTTTCTCTTCTCACGTTTTCCTATAAGCAGAAAAAAAAGCACTTCTTTCATCTATTTGCTTGAAAACCTCTTCACCTAAATATCCAAGTTCACCGTTTAAAAAGTCCGTGCTCTACATGACTAGAGGGTGCAGTTTTATTTTGTTGGCCTGCTTACAGCAAGGATCTCCCTTCCTCCCATTTTCAATGCATTTCTTCTGAGTTCTCATCAGCAATGCCTTCAAAATCCATATTTCTACCCAAAGTTTGTTTGTTCTGATTTAACTTTTCTCTAAGGCAAGCTAGGTTTTCTCTATAATGCTCCTCCATAACTTCCAACCCCTCTCTGGCAGAGTCTTTAATGTCTGTATTTTTATTAACAGTCTGTTCAAGACAATCTAGGTGGTGTTTTCTCTAACGCTCCTCAAAATTCTTCCGGCATCCACTTACTTCTGATTCCAGTGCCACTTCTGAGTTTTTAGGTGCTTATCACAGCAGCACACCATTTTCAGGTACCACAGTATAAAGTTTTTATGCATTTATAACAAATTACCATAAACTTAGTGGCTGAAACCAATGAGAATTTATTATGTTACACGATAAGGAGATTACGTAGGCTTGACCGGGTCCTCTGCTTAGGGTCCCATAAGGCTGATCAAGGTGTTGTCAGGGCTGCACTCCTTACTGGAGGGTTGGGAAAAGAATTTGCTAATGAACTCATTCAAAGTTTGGGGTAAATTCAGTTACTTGAGGTTGTATACTGAAGTCCCCTTTCCTTGCAAGCTGTCATGTAGGGCTGGAGTTTGCTCATAGGGGCTGGCTATATTCCTTTTCATGCTTTCCATGTGGCTTCTGCCAGCAGTGATAGATCGACCAGAATTTTTAGCATTGTATCACCCTTGAAATTTGGCATAAAATGCTATCATTTGTTTTTTGACCACTGACTTTTTGTTTAGTATTTGATGTGTGCAGGAAAGCACTTTTTTTTTTGTGATAGACACTTACAATGAGAAAACCACATCATTGGAAGGTTCTTAATGAACCCTGCTAATCCATAGCTCAGGACAACTCAGAAGAGGTTGGAGGAAGCAGAAGCGGCATCTCTTTCTGTTCAGTGATTTATTGCTTGTGTCTAATACCAAGTATGTATACACGACATGCTCTCCTGATTATCATAAAATGCATTTTTACTAACAAATTACATTTCACTAATCCTTACTATAAGAAAATATAAAGTAATTTTTCTTCTGCTTCTGCAAATGCTTTGATTTTTCATTTACTCAGCAGGTATTCCTGGAGGTCCTGTTGTGTGCAGTACCCTTGTAGAGAACATAATTGAGAATGTGACAGGCAGGGTCCCTCTTGCCTGGGGCTTAATGACAGATGATAAAATAAGACGGGATATTGCAGATTATAATTAGTGTTTCTGAATGGAAGAGAGATAGGCTGCCATGTGGAGAAAAAGATGTTACAGGGTTAGAGAGGTGTCATCCAAGAGAGCCTCTCTGAGGTAACATTTAATGATAACATTTAAACCTGAGCTCTGGGACGAGAAGCAGCAGCATTTCTAGACCAGGGGGCTGAAACTTCTAGGCTGAGAAGACAACAGGCTTAAGGTGGGTATAGCTTGATCCTTTGGAGGGAGGGGCTCAGGGAAGGCTGATGTGACTGGAGAAAAATGCCTGGGGAAATTATGTGAGATATGAGGGTGGTCACACAGCTGTCCATAGGGCAAAGTGAGGGGTTGGAATATTACCCTGAAGGGCCTCTATAGGAGTATCCAAATCAGGTAAACATTTTTAGTATATTGCTCTGGCTGCTGGGAGATAATAGGTTGAAGGGCAGGCAAAAGTGGAAGAAGGGAGACTGGTTAGGGAGTCAATAGTCCTGATAATTATGATAAGGCTTCATCCTGGGAGTGGCAATAAGAATGAAAGACACAGAAGAGAGATTTGGCATCTATGTTGGAGGTAGAACCAACGGGTGTACTTTCCTCTTCACACTGAACACAAACAATACCCAGCCTAGAAAAATGCTGATGACTTAGTAAATGTCTGAAGGCAGGGAGATGGGAAGAATTGAGGTGTATGGCCATCTGTTTACCTGCTCCATCTCTGTTTTCAATATTTATGAAATATCATGAAAGACAAAGAATATTTCGACGCACAAAATCTCATAAAGAAGCTTTTTAGTCACTGGAGAAAAATAAAGTGCTTCTTTGTTGACATCATCCTGGCTTGCAGTTTTGCCATGTCATAGATAAGACATGCAAGATTAAGTACTAATTTTTAAAAATCTTATATTTAATCTGAGTGATAATAATGATAGGTATGATTTCCCACAGGCAGATTATATGTCAGGTCTTATGCTAAGGACTTTATGTACCCAATCTTGTCTAACCCTTACAGCTGCTCTTGTAAGATTGAGATGGGGCTATTTTCCATATTTTACGGGGGTCCTTGGTGTACAGAGGTCTAATGGCTTCGCCCTGGTCACCACATTAGTAGTTAGGGGAGTTCACATTTAAAATTTGATCTGTGTATCTCAAAGCACAGGCTTTTACCCAACACGTGGTGCTCTTGCCTCTATTCTTTATTTATTGTCTTTGGATTTTATAGAAGATTCCAGAACCATTTGGTTTTCTGTCACCACTGAAATCAACCTTTCCTTCGTGGTGCATAAAAAAACAACTCTCATCTGCTTGGAATCTAGTAAAACATGGAGCACATTGCATAGTGAAAGAAGAAATAATTGAGAAGTCCAGCTATCAAAAAAAGTCAGAAACAAAGATGAAGATAATATGTTTTGGATGAGAGCAATTGCCTACAAATATAACTGTTGAGGTGGTGATGTCATAAAGAGAACAGAATGAAGATTGTCTAGGCCTTGGCATGAGATCCAAGTGAAGTGCCCTGAAAAGGCCACTGACAAAGATAAGTCTCTATTTTTAAAAGCATTACAACTAGTTACCATTCTCTGTATTTAACCCAGCTAACTACGTATAGGAAACTAAAATTTATTGGAGAGATTCTCAGAACCATACTAGAAACATTACCGAGGTCTCATCTAGTTTTCTCTATTGCCTTCCAAGGTAGGTTTTCATCATTTCTAGGTTTTAGATATGAAAACAGAGGCTGAGAAAGGATCAGTAAGTGGCCCTGGGAAATTGCAGGGAGGGACTGACTACAGTCCAGGCCAGCTTTCAAGGCAAGACTGTGCTCTTTCTGCCACCCCTCATTGTACCCAACTGGGCTCAGCCTGAAAGATAAACAACAAGAGTGCTCATTGTGTCCTTCTTCGGACCTTGCAGACCACTCACATTCAATTTTTAAGGGGAACATATTTTCCTTTACTTATTTTGTCTTAATCTTTGTAGTTATGTTAGTATTTAGAAAGAGTAGGCCTTTATTTTCTTACCAGAAGCCATTTATTGTCCTGGACACCAATAACCTTTTAATGGGTTTTACAGAATCTATAGTATTCTGCTAAAAACATTTCCTATAAAGACAATGTTCCCTTTCTGTCTGCTAAAAAAAAATGTATCTATGGAGGAGCTGAATTTTTATTTTGCTTGGCTCATTATCACAAAAGATGTGCAACATTTTTCATTTTTTGCATACTGCTTTTGAGATGGCTCTTTGCATCCAAGCAAGGGTTTTTATGATGTGAAAAAATTTGTATCTATATATTTAATAACATCTTTGTTTAAGAGACTCAGTTCCTAGATTATTTTTGTATACTTTTTACATTCATTGGGAATATTAGAAAGTGAAAGTGATAGAAGTTATTTTAATTTGGTTGTAAGTCCAAGGCCCTTGAGATAGAAAACAGATTTTTTTTAAAAGTTTTCTGTCAGTAATGAATGCTGATGCCTTGTACTAGTTTTTATCATAATTTTTAGGAAATTAGGTACAAGCCTTCCCACAGTAAACATCTGAGGACATTTATGTTTACCATTAATGTGACAATTTTTTTTTCAGGGAAAAACAACTACTAAAAAGAAATAGCTCCCTGCAATAACAAGTATTTCTTCCCTGTCACATCTCACTCTAAAAAGGAGCATTGTATTATACCTTGAATCAATTAATCTGTTCAAATTAATAATCTGAATTTGGTGCCTAGTTTTCCACTTATCCATAAAAAGGGAGTGGAATGATGTAGGTTGCACTGGGCCTCAGCTCACCTCCAGGCTCTGGTTGGAAGCTCTCTCGCTTTTTATGTTGATGCTACAGTAATCAACTCAAGTGGAAAAAATAGTTGACCAATTGCCACATTTGTATTTTGTCAAAATAAGTAAATTTTAGTTTGTGTATTATAACAAAAGGGATTTAAATGTTTGTTTCTTCACAAAGGCATTATGTTTGCTCCAGTTTTGCTGGATGTTAATAGTAAAAATTATTCTGTGATTATTGTCATTTATTTTATATGACATTAAAAACTTCTGTTCTCATTAATTAAAGTCAGATGAGGCCTTTGTGAGCACTCTTGGTATTCATTTGAATGGTAAATGAGAAGTTATTTTTTCAAATAAAATTATGGCTTTTTTTAAAAGACAGAATCTGCTTTATAAATATTAATATATTATTACTAGCAGAGATCCATGAAAACTTTAAAGAAAGAGGCTGTACTTGGCCTACATCCTCCTTAGTCATCACTACCATTATATTTACTTGTAAAAGAATACAGAAACAATGAAAAATGAATTTTGTTTATGTCAAGAGATGAAGATGACTATTAACTTGTTATAGTTATGGAATTGCAAACAAATACTTATGAAATTTACCATGATACATGACCCTTACTCCCAGGCACCTAAGGGAGCATCTCTATCTTAGAACTGTGGAAATATCCTTAGAATCCTGTAAATTTCCAGGGTTCACTGGGGCTTTTTCTCCAGTATAAACACTAAAGTAGATTTCTCACCCCTCCTCCTCTTTCTCCTCCTCCTCCTCCCTCTTTTCTTCCTTCTTCCTCTTTCCCTTCTTCTGCTGCTACTCCTACTCTTCCTCATCTTCCTCCTCCTCCTGTGAGCCAGTTTATATTAAATTCACGCTTTCTTATTTCTACTGAAATAGTATAATAGTGTCAGTGACTGAGAGTGAAGAAACATAGAGGGACCCTAAGAAAATCCATTTGAGTACAAAGCTATGTTGTAATACATTTTAAACATTCCAAGGTGGTATCTAGTTTGTTGATATAATGTTATGAGATTTATCCCCTCATTCTCAAAGAGCAATCCCATCAGCAAGCCTGATGGTCCTGGGGAAAGGAGGAAGGGTGAGGGTAGGAAAGATGAAGGGAGTACATCATGAACTATTCTTCCACGCAAGAGCTTTAGAAGGTGGGTCAACACCCACAGATGCCAAGTGGTTACAAGGATAGGCTTGCAAGTTAGGTTGTCTGTGTTATAATGTGGGCAATTTACTTTACCTCTCCATGAGTTTCCTCATCTATAAAATGGGGCTAATATAGACTAGTTGATGTATTAGGTTGGTGCAAAAGTAATTGCTGTTTTTGCAATTTCAGGATTAAATGAAACAATGTGAATAAAATATTTAGAAGAGTGATCGGCACATGGTAGATGCTTAGTAAATATTGTAGGAGAATATAAACTTTGTTCTGGGGTCCCACTCTGTCACCCAGTGCAGTGGTATGATCACAGCTCACTACAGCCTCAACCTCCTGGCCTCAAGGGATCCTCCCACTTCAGCCTCTGGAGTAGCTGAGACTATAGGCATATGCGACCACACCCAGCTAATTTATTTTTATTTTTTTTTATAGAGATGGGAATCTCACTCTGTTACCTAGGCTAGTTTTGAACTCCCAGGCTTAAGTGATCTTTCCACTTCAGCCTCCGCAAGTGCTGGGATTATAGGAATGAGCCACTGCACCTAGCCTCCTGTTTTGGGCTTTTAGATAACTCCTTGATTTGGTTTCAAAAAACTGGACAGCATGAGCACATTACTGAACTAAAAGAAGAATTACTCAAATAAATTTTTCCAAGTCCTCATATGTAGAAGTTTCCACACAGAATCTTCAGATTTCTACATATAGATACTTATATTAGAAAATCTAAAAATCTCTAAAAACAAGCAGGTGTTTGTCACATTTCCAATGGGCCATATAGTGTTAGTTTGATAATGCCTTTAGAGGTGATATCTAGAAAAATGATTTTATCTGATAACTAATTGTTTCATAAAAATCTTCAGATACACAGACATAGGGTAAAAAACATTTAAAAAAATTTCAGGAAAAAAGTCATCTTATATCACAAGACACTTTTTCAACGTGTATTCTTATATTCAATGTGCCCTAAGCTCTGCATCTAGATTATTCTTCATGTATGCTTCCTGCAAAATTCTTTTCATTTCGTAAGTTCCACTGAAGAGTTTTAGCATTGTCTCATGAATCAGTGAAGTCACAGGGAGATTTCCACATGAGGCATCTTTGATCTCATTGTAGCTTTGGTGTCTCCCCAAGTACTTCTGACTAGTGGGAAGTCCCTGAGTGCTGTGCCCACAGTGCCTGGGAATCCTTCATCAGGCTTATAACTATTTAAAACGCAAGTCCACCTGAGCATTAAATTTGTAAAATAACCCAGAAGATATGGTGGTTTCTGCATTAGAAGTCTAAGGCAGATTAGGCAGAAATTGTCAAAAAAGCAGTTTCACTGCTGACAAAATCGATCACCTTCTTACTCTCCAGAGATAAATGGGAAGTGTGTCCATCACTTACATAGAAGACCTGCTGGCCTCTAGTTGGGGTATGTTTGGTTTTGTTTTCTAAGTTGGATTTAGTTTGTAGGCTATAGTTTTTCAGTTTTAACCACAATCTATCAAAAAAAGTGGTATGAACAAAATCTTAAGAAAAGAAATTTAAAATAACCTCTGCTTTAAAGGCTAAAAAAACTTATAAAAACTAAGGTTGAAATGTATTTTATATCCCTCTAATTCAAGGTTATATATTTTTTAGTTTGTCTCTCCTAAGTAAAACTTCTATAAATATTAATATTTTTATAAGTCATGCATTTTTTAGTCTTTGTTCAGTTCCTCAAAATGTTTCTGAAGTAAGAGATAGATAATAAATGTATTAATGGTTCTCTGTAAAAGCAGTATCTTTAAAAGGTAAAGTATGGTTCATACTCAATAGACCAGTCAGTCCATAGCTATTTGCTGCCATTCATAGAGTGTGTGCAGCACCTTCTTGAGCCAGGCTTCTCTCAGCACACATTTTGTAAACGCTCGTCTAACTATCCCCTGTGTCATGTGTACAGGGTAATAGAGATGAATTAGGCCTGCTTTGCCCTGGAACAGGGAGAACTGGTATCTTTCCATGAGTACAGCTGCTCCCACAGCATCTAAGAAACAAACTGACAGAGATCTGGCTTGATTATCTTTCTAAGTATAGAAAATGCTTTTGGATTAAAAAATAAAATACCACTGAACAACCTGTGGACAGCCAATGGTGTGGACAAAGTCGGGAAAGGCCGCACCTGTGCTGGGAGATCCCTTCTCTTGGCCTGGCCCCTGGTGAATTTAATGGCCATCTTCTGGTAAGACCCCAGCTTGGTCCTGCATTTATGTGGGTTAGCTATGAAAGGGCACAGTCAACTTCATATTGTCTTGGACAGGTAGAGAAAAGTAATTAAATTTTTCCCCAAACTTTCTTAAAATGCAAAACATTTTAATATGATGTCTGTTAAGCCAGTAACTCACTTTTTGACCTCCTCTATGGCACTTGCGTACTTTGTACTTTCCCCAAAGAGGTTTTTCTGTGCAAATATGTGCAAATGGTAGTTAAATCGTGGTAACTATTGGAACAATTTCCTTTAGTTTTCATCAGTGGTTTTTCAACACGGCTCTTTGAGTACTTGGGGAGTGAGTGTTCAGGGGCTGTGGAAGGAGAGTTGAGGGAGGAAGTCTCTATAACTCCCTCTCCAACATCCTACCCCTCATGCCCAGTCTCATCTGTGTTTTTAAACCTCTAAAATAGATCCTTCTTCACCGAGTATTATTCAATAGCCCATTTAAGTTTGAAAAATTGCTTTTACACTCCCAAATTAACTCTGTGAATAAATGTAATCTAACAATACAAATAGGCTGGGCAGGGTGGCCTCACACTTGTAATCCTAGCACTTTGGGAGGCCCAGTTGGGAGGATCACTTGAAGCCAGGAGTTCAAGATCAGCCTGGACAACATAGCAGGATGCCTTCTACACACACCAAAAAAATGCAAATGAAATTAATCAAATAATCATACACTGGATTGCCTGAATTTTTGTATAGCAGATTATCTATTGGTATCTATAGAGAGGTGACAGTCTAAAACAAAGGTTTGATTCATGGAATGCAGGTCAGTTTTCTAATACACATTCTTAGGCTGGCATAAGGATGGGTAATGTGGCTTCCTACCGTGGACATCCAGGGTCGACACTCTTGGGTTCACAGGGATCGTGCAATTCGTAGTTCCTGCTCTGAACCACCACACACCAAGTTTTATACTTGTTTTATATAGTGAGGGTTCATCGCATGCGCTCAACACTCTCCTTTCCTCCTCCCTCCACTCTACCAAACCTCATGCATCACCATAAAAGGTTGAGACAAATAAAATGTTTCAAAGTTATTAATTTAACAGAATCTTCAGTGCAGCTATTTACTTTAGGAAAACATTTCCAAAGCTCACTGGGAAGAAATATATGTTTGTATCATTCCCTGCATATCTTCTTTTTCGTAAAATATTTCTGTAAAGGTTTTCAGTTTCTGTTGCTTAATGTCTTCTCTATGTTGCAGGTAAAAGAGGGAAGTTCAAACTGGAAACATGTAAAATCTTTGATGAGAGAGTTTTCAAAAAGCCTTTTTTTTTAATGGGGGGGAAGTGGAAACCAGGTTTACATTGTCGTATTTGTTATAAAGCTATATGAATATGTATAAGGCATTTACAACAATGACTGGCACCTATTTCTTTTGCTGTTATTACTCTTCTACAAACTGGCATGAGTAATTAGACATGGAATATATGTAATTATGCATATTTTGGGCCAAGTAGGTGGGCCACTCTCCTGATCCTGAGGTGGTGTGGAGATGGGGAGTAGGGAAGCTCTTGCTGGTAGATAAATAAAATGTGGCAGCCTCCGCAGAAAAGTTTGATGGCTCCATAATAAGTTTTACCTAGAATTACCTTTTGACTCAGCAATTTCATTCCTACATATAGACCCAAGAAAAATAAAAACATACATTCATACAAAATGTTTATAGCAGCATTGTTCATAATAGCCTAAAAGTGGAAACAAATCATATGTTTGTCAACTGATGAATGAATAAACAAAATGTGGTATTGGTGCTAGGAATGAGGGGAATGAGGGTGACTGCTTAATGGGTATAGAGTTTGCTTTAGGGGTAACGAAAATGTTCTGAAAAGAGATAGTGTTGATGGGTACATAATATTGTGAATGGGCTAAATGTCACTAATGGTCAATTGTATGCTATATGTAACTATACTACGACTTTTTAAATAGCAAGAGGGCGATAAGTCCATGTATGAATGAACCTTAAAACATTTTCAATTTGGATATTGAATGCTGCAGTGAAATAGTGGAGAAAATATCAATCTTTAGTAAACAATAGGTGAATTGACCTCAATCAGAGAATTGTAGTAATGAAGAGTAAGTTTTCTGAGAACCAATAGGGACCAATTTTAGCAAATCATATATAGCAATTTATTTATCTTATAAAGAAATAACATATTGTGTTTTTTTCTCTAAAAAAAGTATTGTTTCTTGGCCAAGAGTGTTCCATCCAAATGCCAAATTTCATAAGTATGATTTAACCTGAAAACTAATATTCTGTATATTTGAATAGCACTTCAAGCTACAAGAACACTCAGAGGTTTAACTAACCCAGTTTTCAGTTGTGGAAACTGGAGCTCAGAGCAGTTAAGTGACTTGCTTGTGATGACATAGCTTGCATCACATAGTTACAATTAAGTGTTTAACTTCCAAACCAACCTGTCTTCCACTCTGAGATCTACTTCCCATCACTGTAATACTGCCTGTGAAAGAGCAGGGCCCATCAGAGGCCTAGTTATGAGGACAGTACAATTTACACGTGTACCCACATCAGTAACAATAGGCTGCTGATATTTTTTTCTAGAATGACAGTCTTAATATGTTGTTATGAATATTTTATGTAGTTTAACTTTTTCTCCCATTTTTAAAAACTGTAGCTCTTCAGAACTAAAGGAACACTGGTGCTCTTTCCTTCCAAGGTATTTTGTCAGTATATATATTTTAAATCTTTAATTTGCAATAAAAGAATGTAAATCTCTGCAAAGCAGTATTCCCAAATTATTCCCCTTTTCCTTAATAGAAATTGTTAGACCATCCTCGAACAACTTTTTATTTAGATTTAACATGGCTGCCTCTGTGTAAATATTGTTTTCTCATTTATCTGTATGTTTTATTTTCGAGGAAGTTCTGATTACCACTCTCATCTTTTCCTTCTCTCCATCCTATAGATTGGAGCTAGCATTGTTCTTAAGACATAAATTTTCCAAGCCAGGCTAGTCCGAATGCAGTGGTGTTTATAATTAATTGATCACAACGAGCTACAGATTTATTTATTCCTTCTCCACTTCCACCACTTCACTTGACTAGTCTTTAAAAACAAACACATAAATAAATAAAATAAATTTCCAAGCCAGGCATGGTAGCTTGACCTGTTAGCCAAGCTACTCGGGAGGCTGAGGCAGGGGGGTCATTTATGGCCAGGGCATCAAGATTACAGAGGCTGCAGTGGCTGCAATGAGCTATAATTGAACCACTGCACTCCATCCTGGGTGACAGACCCAAACCGTCTCTAAAAAAAAAGGAAAAAGTTCCTATACATGCTTTCTACCCTTGAACCCAAGAAGATGCTGGGCCTTCCAATCCAGGCAGGAGTGTTTGAGGACTGAATCTCCTGCCCAAATCTGATATCACAGGGCAACTTGTTATTTTGGAGGCCATGCTTTATTTTCCTGAAATATTTTGCGTATTTTTTCAACCCACGATTTGATGTTGCTGAATCTAGCCACATGTTTTTAAAAATACTGTAAGTATATTTAAAATATTAGCAACATAGATTGATTTGAAAATAAGCAATTAGCTAATTTATCCTACTCTATTTTGGGATATTATTAAATTTGATTAGGTACATCAATCTAGCCAAGGAGAAAGACCACCTGAAAGCATTCACCTTCAAATCTTCACTGAGGACATCAAGAAATGTGTCTCTGTAACTGTTTTTGAGACCAAATATTAAATTCCAAGTATTTGCCTTAGGCAGAATGAAAAGGAGATAGAGACAGGGATGATATAGAGATGGGAGGAAGGAAAGGAGAGACAAAGAGAGGAGAGAAAGAAAGCATTTAGAAAATACTGTGTGGAAAAGTGTACTTTTATATATTCATGTATGTTTTCACATGTTTAAAAATTAAGGACTAAGCAATATGAAGCAAGAGGAATCCATGTTAACTACAATACTTAAGCTTGAAAAGAATATTGCATGTTAAATGTTCATGAACTTGGGCCAGGCACGCAGGTGCAGGGTTGTAATCCCAGCATTTTGGGAGGCCAAAGCAGGCAGATCACTTCAGCTCAGGAGTTCGAGACCAGCCTAACCAACATAGCAAAACTGCATTTCTACAAAAAATACAAAAAATTAGCCTGGCACTGTGATGCTGGCCTATAGTCCCAGCTATTCAGGAGGCTGAGACAGGAGGATTGCTTGAACCTGAAAGGCAGAGGTTGCAGTGAACTGTGATCATGCCACTGCACTCCAGCCTAGGTGACAGAGTGCAACTCTGTCTCAAAAAAAAAAAAAAAAAAGTCAATAAACTCTAATGGTTTGTTGTAATAAAGTGATTTTCACAAGCAGACATTTCTTACTGAAATTAAACTTTTTTCCCAATCATCACTAGTTACATACAGAGTAATTTTGGTTATTTCCACTTTTTAAAAATGTTTGCTTATTTTCTATTTAAAGGCTTTTAATTATTTGGAAATAATTGTAAGCATACAGAAAAGTACAAAATAACACTAAGAATACCCATATGCCATTTACCCAGATTGACTTATTTGTTAACAGTTTACCACACTGCTTTTTCATTTTTTTCTGTCTCTCTCTCTTTTTTTTCTCTCTATATATGTATGTGTACACCTATTTTTGAAGGACAGTTATATACACCATAGCCTCTTATTAAATATTTATGCATTTCCTAAGAATAAGGTTATTCTCTTTATAACCACCATTCAGTTATCAACTTCAGTAGATTTAACATGTAGCATGTTTTAATCTCCCATTCATGTTCCAATTTTGTTGGTTGACCCCAATAATGTTTCTTTTCCAGCACAGAATCCACTCCAGGGTCAGGAATGCAGTTAGCTGTTGTGTCAAACACACAGGAGTTTTGAGTTTGAGTCTTTCATTCTGAAGAATGTCAGGATTGAACTGAGCTGAGAGGGACATCACTTTTAAGTCATCAGCATATGTCTACCTCATTCTTTTTAATGCTACTAGGGAAAATAATCAAACCTTTAGCTTCAATTATTGTGTAAGTTTTGATTTCTGAAGTTGTAGTGCAGTAGCCAGGTTGTTCATAAAGATATTCTCCTTTTTTTTTTTTTTTTTTGCCCCTTGCCCTTTACAGCAAGTCTAGATCACACAAAATAGTATTTGTAGGTTGGAAAAAAGGATAGTTCAAAAAAGCTATTTCCTGGCCGATAGCAAAGGCCATGCGAATGTTCTGACCTATTTCCAAATACCAGATGCATTGCTTGAGGGAGCTGAGACTAGAGAGGCCTCCTGTGGGGAAGGACACTCTTGTCTGCCTGCTTTGATTTCATTGTGGCAAATGGTATCATTCAGCATTTTTCACGAAAAATTGCCCTGAAATTTAAAAAAGTGAACTTTAGTTATAATTTATATGAAATAAACATTTCTAATTCTCATCATTCATTTCTGAAGCTCCAAGTTTCCCTTTAATACTGTTTCATTTCATCCTATAGAAAATTTCTTACCATTTCTTACAGTATAGGTCTGGTGCCAACAAATTTTCTTAGCTTCTTTTATCTAAAAATGTCTTTCACCTTCACTCTTGAAAGATATTTTCTTCAAATATAGAATTTTGCTTGCCATTTTTTTCCTTCCAACACTTTAAAGCTATTTCACTGTTTTTTGGTCTCTGTGCTTTGTGATGAGTAGCATATGATCATTCAGCACTGATCATCTATCTGATTTTTCATTTCATTTTTACTACTTTCAAGATTTTCTTTTTTATATTTGGCTTTGAGTAGTTTGACTATGATATGTCAAAGCCTGGTTTTCTTTGAATCTTATTGTGTTTGACATTTCTGAAGTTATTGAATTTGTAAATTTTTATCTTTTGCCAAATTTGGGAAACTTTTAGCCATTATTACTTAAAGCATTTTTTTTTTCTAGACCATTTTGTCTCTTCTCTCATTCCGGGATTACAGTTATGAGTATATTAAAACTTTTTAAAATTTAATTTTAATTTTTTTTTTGACAGAGTCTTGCTCTGTTGCCCAGGCTGGAGTGACGTGGCATGATCTTGGCTCCACTGCAACATCCACCTCCCAGGTTCAAGTGATTCTCCTGCCTCAGCTTCCCAAGTAGCTGAAATTACAGGCACTCACCACCATGCCCAGCTAATTTTTACTATTTTTAGTAGAGATGGGGTTTCACCATGTTGGTCAGGCTGGTCTTGAACTCCTGATCTCAAATGATCCTCCCACCTCGGCCTCCCAAAGTCCTGGGATTACAGGTGTGAGCCACCACGCCTGGCCTAATTTTTATTTTTTAATTGACACATAATTGTACACACTTATAGGGTACATAGTGATCTTTTGATACATGAATATATAATGACCAAATCAAAATAATTAGCATATTCATCATCTCAAATATTTATCATTTCTTTGTGTCGAGAACATTCAGTATCCTCTCCTCTAGCTATTTGAAAATATATAACATTGTTAACTATAGTCATCATACAGTGGTATGATGTATCTATCTGTAATTTTGTGTCCATTACCTAGCTATCTGTAATTTTGTGTCCATTACCAATATCTATCCCTCCATTCCACCTATTGTTTCTTCTCAGCCTCTAGTAAGCCCTGTTCTACTTTTTATGTCTGTGAAATCAACTTTTATTTAGCTTCTACATGTGAGTGAGTACATGCAGTTATTAAACCTATTGCTATTGTGCACAGGTCCCCAAGGATCTGTTAATTTTTTTCAATCCTTTCATTCCCCCTTCTTTGGACTTCGGACTGGATACTTTTTTTTTTTTTTTTGAGACAGAGTCTCACTCTGTTGCCCAGGCTGGAGTGCAGTGGTGTGATTTCAGCTTACTGTAAGTTCTGCCTCCCAGGTTCACGCCATTCTCCTGCCTCAGCCTCCTGAGAAGCTGGGACTACACGTGCCCGCCACCACGCCCAGCTGATTTTTTGTATTTTTAGTAGAGATGGGGTTTCACCGTGTTAGCCAGGATGGTCTCGATCTCCTGACCTCGTGATCCACCTGCCTCAGCCTCCCAAAGTGCTGGGATTACAGGCGTGAGCCACCGTGCCTGGCCAGGGACTGGCCGCTTTCTATTGATTTGTCTTCAAATTTACTGTCTCTTTCATTTGTCATTTCAATTATGCTATTTAGGTCATCCAGGAAATTTTTTCTTGCAGATCTTTCCAGATCTAAAACTTTCATTTTAAAATATTTATATTTCTATGGTAAGACTTTCATATATTTTTATCCTCATGAGCTAATTTTCTTTTACGTAATGGAGCATAATTGTAATTGCTGCTTTTGGTCTCATAATTTGAATGTCTAGATCATCTTAATGTTGGCCTCATCCCTTGGGAATGTGTCACATTTTCCTGGCTCTTAATACATCAAGAAACACTTTAGCTCATATGGGAAAAAAATAGTCACGTTTCATTTTTTAAAAAATGATTTGATAAAAATTTATTTTAAAAACTTATTTGCTTACAAAGAGCTCTATCTACAAGGAGAACAGAATCAAGAAGAAGTACACATATCCTTGTGAATATTATTTTGACTTTAATATGTTCCTTATGACATGAAAACCTGTTATTCTACAAACAATATAAAGGATGCATATTATCATTTCAAAAGAGATTTTTACTTTATAAAATATTCCATGGTAGAATTTTGAAATTATATGGAATGACTTTCAGACATTTGAAAAAAAAAAACCAGAACTTTTCCTTTTAATTAAATCCCATGCTAGAGTCCAGTGCTTACATCCCCCTAGACACTTTAGCATAAGCAGCGCCTGACGTCCCTGAGTTTGGTTGCTCCGAACCCTGCTGTTGGGTTCTGAGACGCTTTTTCACAATCCTTAGGGCTACAAGCAGCATAGTTTGAAGTCAATGAGTTTAAGATGACTTTGTTTATAAAAACCTAATTAACAACTTTCAGGGTCATCTGTTATGTCAAGCAGTTAGTCCATAAGAAAGAAAAATAAAATGAAAGGGAAAGCAATGAATTATAAAAAGGGTTTCCTCTAACTTCATTTTTTAACATCATCTTTAAAGTCCATGGGAGTCCATTTAGGTTTTTTATTTGTCTTCTTTAAGCACTGTTTATCAGAGAATGGGGCCCTCATTATGAATGTATATGCATAGAAAATATTGCCTTATTTTAAAATAATATCTTTTGAAATTCAGAGTGCAATAGATGTCATCTCAGAATCCTCTTAATCCTTTTGGGTTATTTTCTGCAAATTGTCTTCCTATTTTTATGGAGCAGTTTCTCAATGTGAAGTGCAATAGAGAGCTATTACAGATACTCTACTGTCTGGCAGAGTTGGAAATGGAACTTAAATTTCTAAAATTTTATTTAATTGTCTCAATAGATTTCAATAACGAATATCTTAGTAACTGTGATGCTTGACAGAGAAAATGCTCGCTACCTAGGGATTTGAAAAATGTCTTTTATAGCTAGTTGTTATTCTGATTTTACTAGAACTGAATGTGTGATGTGCAAAGAAATAAGCCATATGGTAAAAACACCACTCAGGAAGAGAGAAAGGGCCCAGCTCCTCCTTTTTAAACTGTTCCCTCCATTGTGGAAGTAGCCTCCTGATGCTGAGGCGCAGCCCCTGTGCCCTCTCTGAATTCTCGGTCTTTCTCTTTCTTGCATGAGCTGTTATATTACAAGTGCCACAAGTCATTTATTTTAAGAGAAATATATGTTTTCCTGAAGTTATTTCTTCTGGTTTCATGTAATATAAAGGAATGAAAATAAATTTTAATTAAGGATTCATGCTCTACATGTGCTTGACTTTGTCATTACCTGGAACAAACTTTGTCTTTAGAATACAGATAATAATGTGAAAATAATTATGTAATCTTATGCATTAAAATTCTTAATTTACAGCCATTTTTTATCTCCTTTTTAAAGTATATAGCCACAACAGTAACAAATTCAGACACAACAAATGACATCATCAACATGTCACTACTAAAGCTAGGAATAACTTTAAGTTACCAACAAGCTATTTTTAATTAAAAATCATCTTTGATTTTTGAATTCATATATATTCAAATATATATATGTTTGATATATATATATCAGAGTCATATTTTGTCCCTCCACATTAAGGAATTGAAAACAACAAAGATATAACATTAGTTTATATATGGGTACTCTTCTTGTATTCCTATTTTAAATTTTGTGTGAACTAAAAGTGATAGCATAATAAAATCAGTCTACAATTTTAGAGCACTAATAGCATATATATTTACACATATACAGTAAGGTTTTTGTAAAAATCTTAATAAGAAAGTTCCAATCTTCTCTACCACAGTGTTCTTTCAATATCTTCTTTCTTTGTTCCTCCCATCCCTACTTACCCTGATTATCATCCAAGGACTCAATCTTAGTATGAGGAGTCCTGAAGGACATGTTTTGTTGTAAATTTTGACATAAGAAACACCTGACTAGAAACCACATCCCCTGTATGCTGCTCCTGATAATTAGGTAACTGACGCCTCTCCTGAATTGGTGAAAAAGGAGACAAGGCTTTCATGACACCATGGATTTGGGGGCATTTGTATGCACACCACTTCAATCCTGTTTTGCTTTTAAGTGTCTGTTCCTTTACATTGATAGAGCTGGTGTCATTTATTGAGGTTTTCTAGTGGAGAGGTGGGCATATGTGAGGATGAGGATGAGGGTTGCAGAAAAAGAAAGATGGAAGTCTATGTAACTGAGAACTTTTATTAAAGAAAGTGACATTCAGATAGAAAAAAACAAGAAAATACTTGTATAGCATTATTCCTTATATAAAATTCCCTAAAAATGTGAAAATTTCTGGCTGTTGTGACATGAAGTCCAATATTTTTATTTAAATTTAGTTTGACTGTATGATGTAATAACACCTCTAAAAAACTCAGGGCAACCAGAATTTGGCATAAGAAATCAATTATTTCTGTACTAGTGGATTTCTGTAATACATTTAAAATAAAATTGAATTTATATTTGCTGATTAAAGCAGACACTTCTGCTTCGCTTCCTAACCTATATGATATGTGTGTCCTAAATAAAAATTTAATCTGGAAGAGGTTGAGTGGAAGAGGGATGGGGCTCATCCAGGTTTGTGATTTTCCTTTGTTAAAGTGATTCATGTCACCAGACAAGAAAGAATTCCTATTGCAATCAAGAATTCAGGCTATCTGGCTAGATATTTATGTATACCTGACTTAAGAGATTCCAACGTGATGCTTCCAAGCCTTACATTAAAATAAAAGATTTTTAGATTGTACTCTCTATTTGCAATACAATTTTGAGCAGATTAGCTCTCTCTCTTTCTCTCTCTCTCTTGCTCTCTCTGTATGTGTGTGTGTGCGTGTGTGTGAGAGAGAGAGACAGAGAGAGAGAAAGAGACAAAGAGAGAGAGACAGTGTGACAGAGAGTCTCCATACCTAGGACATTCCATAAGGACAAGGCCATGATTTTTATTAAGGAATGAAGGGCAATCATAGTGCTTATCAAGAATAACTTCATTTGAAACATGTTTTCGCTTTAGCCTTTCTTGAAGGAATATTTACAATAATTCAGCAGAGTCTACATAATTTAGATACATTTGTGGCAAGATTGCCAGTATTGCTGGGCAATAGTAAGTTAAAAAAACAGTAAGTTAAAAAAAAGTTAAAAAAAAAAGTAAACGAATACTGGAAATATATTTGCTTAAATAAAATGCATTAATTTAGTTAAAACAGTGTCTTGATGACAGATAACACTCAGGCTTACAGCAGCACCACTCATCATGGCCCCTGAGCAGCCATGCTGAATGCATATTTTAACATGTTCCCCATTCTTGATTGTGGATTAACTGCTGCTTACCCTGAGGATTTGGTTTTACTGTATAGGTTATATTGGTTTTATTGTATTCCTTTGCCCTACAAAATGCAAATTTTAATTTATGTTCTAAATGGAATATTGACATACTATCTATGCCAGATAAAAAGGAAAAGCAAGAGCTCACCAATATGCGCTTAGTGATAGATCAGAAATGAAAGAAAGGGAACTTTAAACAACAATCTACCTCACAGCAAGTGTTCTATGGTAGGAAGCCATAAAACATGAAAGAGGAAAACACATCCCTTAGCAGACAACTCCTGATGATTGCATTGTGTTTTTCCATTCTGTAAACATTGTTTTGCAGGTTGTTTCTGGGCTTCCAATACCCTGCAGCCTTCTCCCTGGCTGGTACTTATGAGGACACCCTCCTCCCAGGTAGAGCCAGTGGGAGGAAAGCCCAAAGGCAAACACCATGCCCTCCTGCTCTTGAGGAGCCCTGCCTAAAAATTTGACAAAGGGAAAAGAAATCTCCATTAAACTGACAACATCTGTGAAAAATTAGTGATTGTGTTAGTTTGTCTTCATGCTACTGTGAAGAACTACCTGGGACTGGGTAATTTATAAAGAGAAGAGGTTTAATTGACTCACAGTTCCACAGGCTTCACAGAAAGCATAGCTGGGGAGGCCTGAGGAAACTTACAATCATGGCAGAAGGGTGAAGGGGAAGCAAGAATGTCTTACCATGGTGGAGCAGGAGAGAGAGAGAGAGAGTTAAAGGGGAAGTGCTACAGACTTTAAAAGAAGCAGATTTTTTGAGAACTCTGTCACAAGACTGCACTACGGGGATGATGCTAAGCCATTAGAAACCACCTTCATGATCCAATTACTTCCTACCATGTGCCTCCCCAAACACCGGGGATTACAATTCAAAATGAGATTGGGGTGGGTTCACAGAGCCAAACCATATAATTCTGCCCTGGGCCCTTCCCAAATCTCATGTCCTTTCACATTTCATGCCTTCCTAACCATCTCCCAAAGTCTGAACTCATTCTAGCATTATCTCAAAATTCCAAGTCCAAAGTGTCATATGAGCTTTAGGCAAGTCTCTTCTGCCTATGAGCCTGTAAAATCAAAAACAAGTTAGTTACTTCCAAGATACAACTGGGGTACAGGCATTGAGTAAATGCTGTCATTCCAAAAGGGATAAATTGGCCCAAAAAAGGGGGCAACAGGCTTCTTACATGTCCAAATCCCAGCAGAGCAGTCACTAAATGTTAAAGCTCCAAAATAATCTCCTTTGACTCCATGTCTCACACCCAGGGCACAGTGGTGCAAGGCCAATGTTGTTCTCTTGCGATACCTTTTTGGAGTGTTACACAACATTGAGCAGCATTCCTCAGCCAATCAGATGACAGCTTATAATTTATCCATGTGTATAGCCCCAAGCATTCTTTAGCTGTCTACTTCCTGCTGCTCAGAAGTAGAAAATGGGTTCACAAAAAAGATAATGAGGTCTCTCACTTTTATGCCCTGGGGAGCAGAGCTCCCACTTTAAACCTGAAATTCAAGATATTAACTATGATGAACACTTTTTTTAGGGTGCACACTTTAATTACAGTTCTCTGGAGTAGCAGAGTCATTTATCCTATTGTAGGAGTGGTAGAAGGTATATGAGAAGGTAGGTTGTTAAATAGGAAATTGAGAGCAGTGAGTTGCTTTTTTCTCATCTAGGAGACAAAACACTAGATTGACTATACCACAGAGAGATAAGAAAGTTGTGTAACATGATAGAAACCAACCTGGTCTTTGGAGTTTGACAAGCCAAGATTCAACTCTCAGTCTCATCACTGAGGGATGGGTAACCTTAGGCAAAGATTCCAAGCCAAGGTTTCCTCATCTCAACAATGGCAGTGATGATAAGGCCCAGCTCCTCTGGTCATTACTGACACCTTATTGGTGGTTTGGATAATATGAACACTCATGGCTCCACACATATTGCCTTTCTCTGTCAATCAGGGCTCACAATTGACATTCAAGCAACTACTTGGCTACTATTTTGTCTCTGCTGCTGGAATGAGAAAACTAGTAAAACATTCTAGAATATCCTAATGGAGCCACAATGTACCTAGTAAAAAGACCCCAGCTCTCTCCCAAGATCACCCAGAGAGCAATCCTGAGGCCAGGCAATGCATGGAGAGGGACTGCAGTTAGAAGAGCAGAGATTTTCTCTCTAGCTGCCTCCTTCCTTCATGAAAGACCCTCAGAGAATATCTGCTTCCCAAGTTTAAGATACTTAACAAGTGAATTTCACAAGTTTTTATCTATTTCACTCAAGTGCTTTATAATTCTATTGGGTGCTTTAAAGTTGTGCATATTTTACAAGAAGTGAAGAATATATATCTTCACTCCAAATATCCTACAGGGGTTACTTGAAAATTACCCTGTTTTTAAAGATATGACCACTGATATAAAATGTTAACTATTAAGCTAGGCTATAAATTATAACTTTAGCCCACTGATTATAAGTGTTTTAACATACATGCCCTAAATGCTCTTGAAAGGATCATAGTTGTTTCTTAGAGAAAACTGGCTCATGTCTTTATGTATCAACTCTGAATTTTTCTTAGAATTCTGAATTTCATGTTTTTTTTCACTCCAAGATTCACAGATGAAATGTGATTTATAGCTATGCCAAATGAAAAGAGCACCCTATTTTTCCCTTTTGTGTTACAGGTTTCTACTGTACAATTTCTCATTGAAAACTGCCTCAGCATTTTTTAAGAACACATCACTTCCCCCTTGGGGAAGAAAGAACTCAACGACTTGAAGAAACAGTGATGCTTCAGGTACCTTGAAAAATTCAGCTGGTTTTGATGAGAAAGAGTCAATGGGGCTGTTAGGGGTCCTGGCGGATGCTTAGGCAATGGCTGTCCTGGATTCCAGGGAATGCCCCAAACCCAGTGACGCTGGACCCAGGACTCCATCTGCTCATTCTTCATAAGGTTGGCTCACAGGTCATCTGCTGAGAAGGTCATCTTCTCCGTCTTCACTGGGCTCACTGAATGAGGACATTCCAAGATCCCAGCTCATCCCATTTGAGCTTTCCTTTTCCTAATCCCATGCATCTGTGTTTGAGAAAATCTTCCCACGTGATAGATCTTCTATTTTCCGATTTCTTCCATGTTGTATTACTTTTTTATTAATAATAATAAATGCACATATTTTTGGTGTGTACATGCATATTAGTCTGTTTCGTGTTGCTATAAAACAATACCAGAGGTGAGGTAACTTATAAAGGAAAGAGGATTATTTGGCTTAAGGTTGTACAGATCAGCATCTGCTTCTGGTGAGGGACTCAGGAAGCTCTTAGATATGGGAGAAGGTAAAGGGGGAGCAGGCTGGTCACATGGCAAGAGAGCAAGCAAGAGAGATGGGAGGAGATGCCAGCCTCTTTAATCCACCAGCTCTCCTGTGAACTAATAGAGCAAGCCCTTGCTCATCACCTTGGGAAGGACACCAAACCACTCATGAGGAATCCACCCCAATGAACTAAAACCCTCCCACTTGGCCACACTTACAACATTTGGGATCATGTATCTACAAGAGATTTGGAGTGGAGAAATATCCAAACTATATCACCAGGTGATAACTTGATATATTCATAAATCTAATCAAGGTAATTGGTTGGAATATTTATCATATTAAATATTTATCTCTTTATATTATGTTGGTGTGAAAGTAATTACAGTTTTTGCCACTAATCCTTGATCCATGAAGGTTTTTCTAGAAAGAGTTTCATGGTCACGCTTGCCAAATCCTGTATTTTTCTTCAGGATGGTCAAAATATCTATAAACATATTAGCATCTTAAGAGAAAATTTGCAGTAAAGAAACCGACAATTTTCCACATGTATTTGACCATGGAGACACTTTTGGAGTAACCCCATTAATTAATAATCCTGAGAACATACATGAATAAACATTGCTCTATGTTTATTTTCTTAAATCACAGATTTTACCACGGCGCTTACCTACTCAAAAACCTTCAATGAATCTCTGCCTATTTTTTTTTCCAGTAAAATGTCCTTTTGAAGATCCTCCACAATGCAACCTGCTCTTTTAGTCTGATTGTATCTTTGCTGTTTCCCAGTGTAGATCCTTGGCTTTCATAAAGGTCAAACACTTTACTCTTTTCTAAACAAGACTTACTCAAATTTCTAACTATAATCCTCTACTCCCTTTGGTCTCTATATATCCACACACTGGGTAAGCCATATAAACTCTCCTCTTCACCATGTTTCCCCTGAGCATTCCAACTCAAATTAGTTGTTCCCATATAACACATGAGGACCTGACCTCAGTAGACACTGTACCACGAGGAATATGTTGGTATATTTATGTATTGTCCAGAAAAATAAAATTGTTGTGGTAAACAAGTATATGTTGGGTTTTATATAACTTTTTTTTTGGTCTAAGAATATTTTAAAATATTACGTTTAAAGCCTGGCTTAATGTCTACTAAAAATGCATGTATTATTAATGAATATATGCAGTTTTCTAAGAATGTAGGGATTTTACATGAATTGCTAACATTGGTACACTTCAAAACTGAAGAGGTAGAAGAGCATAGGAAATTTCAGTGAATAGTAAAAACACGTTAATTTGACTAACTAACAGGTTTTTTCTCTGTCACCCAAGCTGGAGTGCAGTGGTGCAATCATAGCTCACTGCAATCTCTGGTTCCCAGGCTTAAGGGAGCCTTAGTCGCCCAAGCAGGTGGAACCACAGGTATGTGCCACTGTGCCCAGCTAATTTTTAAAATTTTCTTCAGATACTGGGTCTCGCTATTTTGCCCAGGGTAATACTTGATACAGTTTTAAGATATGACTTCACAGCTTGTACTTATTCACAAGTATGTACTGGAATATACTATTTTTATTCAGCATGCCAAAAGTGAAATATTGATGTGATATATTTGGGGATAATTGCATTTGTGTGAAAATTCTTTTAAATATTTTATCCACACCAGCAGATTAAAAGGGACACAAAAAATACCTTTAAATGCACCTATGAGTTTTTGAGCTAGAAAGTAAGACATGCAAAATCTCCAAATTTGAAAAGAAGATGAGATGAAAAAAATAAGAAATAAAGAAAAGCTGAGATTTGACCAATTTGTCAATTGCGACTCATAGAGGAGATTCTTGCCATATGGAAATACTGTAGTTAGTAAACGATAGTTTTCCCCTCAGGATATTCAAGCACAATATCTATTTGAGAAAGGCAATTTATTTCTTAATTTTGAAGAAAGATCCTAGGGACTGATAAACTGTGAAAGGACCCAACAGCGTAATCTACAGTGAGTAAAAGGCAATTCGACTTTCTGATACTGGCCTTTACCACAGCTGAGAGTAGGACTGTGTAATCGTTAATCAGTCTGCATGTACTGGTATACTTAATATTAAAGGTTTCCAAAAACAGAGGAAGGGTACATAAGATGGATAACATATATTCCAGAGGGAAAAAACTCATAAGCTACCTGTGTCAGAAAACTAATTTTTGTTGATGGTGGGGATTAATTACAATCATATATTGTGTGGAATATATATACACACACAATTTTTATTTCACAAAAGCAGCATGTAAGACTTTGGGGGATGGAGTGTATATTAATGCAAAAAGCCACCTTTTGATCAGAAAGCACTGGGCACTGCCTTTCACGTTTTTCTACACTTCTTTCCACATTAGCCAAATGAGCCCGTGCTCTAAAGATCTGTAGTTAATGCCGATTCTATTTTCCATTTTTATTCTATGTTTTATTTGTCCATAGCATCTAGGAAAACACTCATTTTTTTTCTGTAGTCCTCAATGTCAATCTTAATTTTTCTGGCTTAGTCCCTCCAAAGAATGAAATTGTTCCTTGGACAAGTAAAAGAAAATTCTAGAAAATAAAATTGTCAAAGAAGAATTATAATTTTCTAAAATAGAAAAAGAGAAACTACATTGTGAGCTTTTTTTCCACAGATGTTATAAATTTTGTTGGGAGGAAATGCATAATTATTAGAATCTTAACAAATATCACCCTATTAGTTCTGCAGCAAAGAACAGAGCTCCATGGGAGGAAATAATTTGGATTATCTACAGTAAGGTTGGGAGATCTAGGAAGAAGGACCTAGGAAGAGGCCACCACTCCTGGCCTCTCCAAAGATTTTTGATTAAAAAAATGTTGTTAGGCTGGGTGCGATGGCTCATGGCTGTAATCCCAGCACTTTGGGAGGTCAAGGTGGGTGGATCACTTGAGGCCAGGAGTTCAAGACCAGCCTGGGCAACATGGCAAAACCCCATCTCTACTAAAAATATAAAAATTAGCTGGGTATGGTGGCACACCTCTGTAATCCCAGCTACTGGGGAGGCTGAGGCAAGAGAATTGCTTGAACCTGGGAGGCAGAGGCTGCAGTGAGCTGAGATCATGCCACTGTACTCCGGCCTGGGTGACAAAGTGAGACTCTGTCTCAAAATTAAAAAAAAAGAAAAAAAAGAAAAAGAAAAGAAAAAAAAGCAGTTAAATCTTGGACCTCTTATTCATAGTGTCCAATATCATACAACATCAAAGCACTAACATTGGAACATTTGATTATTGTCCAATGTTCAATTAAACAATATAAATGTGCATACTATTTTACCTATTCTATGGGTCATTTCTTGATATTATGGTATCTTCTCTTTGTGAGTAAGCTAGTACTTG
Organism: Gorilla gorilla gorilla; assembly: GCF_029281585.2. Classification (NCBI taxonomy): domain Eukaryota; kingdom Metazoa; phylum Chordata; class Mammalia; order Primates; family Hominidae; genus Gorilla; species Gorilla gorilla. The sequence goes on from NC_073227.2 coordinate 140,075,958, forward strand.
CTCTTTCAATTGGCAAGTTTTTGTCCAGTTCCCTACCTCTCCCAAAAAGAACTTGTAAAGGTGGATGCCTAAAAATAATTAACATGCTGTATTTTCTGCTTTGTGATATCAAGATTAGGCCAATATTTAAATATGTGTTCTAGTACTTCTGATTTGAAAAATAATTACATATTAAATGATCTAGATCATTGCCTGATTTAAACATTTTATATTATACTGTGTGCTACAAAGAACAAATTAAAAACTTTCTAAAGAAGGCAAATTTCTACTTTTCTATGCTATTACTCATGATTATGTTTCAGATAAAACTGGGAAATACAAAGTTTTGTTTCTTCAGAATAAAAAATGAACTGGCTGGGAAATTTTAAAAGAAATAACAATAAAAACACTGACAGAATAATGGTTACCTCTGTGGAGTAAAAAGGTAATGGGATAGAGAAAAGCCGAAAAAGAAACATCAAGCATATGTATACTATTTCATTAGTTTAAAAAAGAATTAAAAATTCTAACATTATGTCATATGCTTCAGTTACCTATAAAAATATATATCACATAAATATCTATAGCATATGCATGACTGCGTGTGTGCGTAAGTACATACATGTATGTGTATAAACATATAAAACATTGCTCAATAACTAAGCAAGTAAACTACAGAAATTTTTATCACAACTTTCTTGTCTTGTGTTTCTGTGATTTCTCTATATTGATGCATGTGGATCTGATTTACTCAGCCTAGTTGCTGTACAATAGTATTCCATTATGTGAATAATGCATTAATCTCTGGATAGACAGATAGATCAATATAGATATATATACTGATCAAACTTCCTGGAGGTTCGCCTAGATTGTTAGCTTTCAAAGGAAGTTTTAAAAAATCATCTCCATTAACTTTTTTCTAGATTGTGTTTTGTTTTTGCAATTATCTTCAACTTTCTTACTGTTCTTTTCAATTATCTAGCTAGCTTCTTAGATTAAATGCTTATTTTTTATAATGAAGATATTGGGGCTACTAATAACTTCTAGATATTGTTTTAGCTGCACCTCACAAATTTTGATTTTAATATTTTCCATATTTTAGTATTTTTACTATCATTCACCTACTACATTTTATAGTTTTCTTTGTGACTTTTTTTTTAAGCCATTAATTTTTTGGGCTTTGTTTTTTTATGTCTTCCAAACTGTGACCTTTTAATTACTATTTGTAAGTTAATTTCTAATTTAGTTTCCTCATGATCAGATAATACAGTTTAAATGATTATGATTGTGACTGAGAGCATATACTTTTTTTTGATACCTTCATATAATATGTAAAGATCAAATCAGTGTATCTAGCATATGCATCACCTTAAATATTTTCCTTTTCCTTATGCTAGAAATATTCAAATTATTCTCTTTGACCTACTTTGAAATGTACAATAAATTATTATAAACTATAGCCATCCCACTCGTGTAACACTAGTTCTTATTTCTTCTATCAAACAGTGCATTTGTACCCATTAATCAAGTCTTTGTCATCCCACCTCCCACTAACCTTCCCAGCTTCTGGTAACCACCAATCTACTCTTTATAATCGTGAGATCCATTTTCTACCTCTCATGTATGAGTGAGAACATGCAATTTTTATCTTTCTGTGCTTGGCTTATTTCTTTAAATATAATGATCTCCTATTCTATTAATGTCGCTGCAAATGACAGGATTTCATTCTTTTCATGGCTAAATAAGATTTTATTGTATATATATATACCACATTTTCTTTGTCCATTCATTCCTCAATGGGCATTTAGACTGTTTCCATATTTTGGCTATTTTGAATAGGACTGCAATCAACATGGGAATGTAGGTATCTCTTTGATATATTGATTTCCTCTTTGAGGAGACATATATTCAGTAGTAGAACTGAGGGATCATATGCTAGCTCTATTTTTAGTTTTCTGAGGGACCTCCATACTGTTCTCCATAGTGGTTGTAAAAATAGTGTACGAGGGTCCCCTTTCTCCACATCCTTGCCAACATCTGTTATTTATAGTCTTTTTGATAAAGGCCATTTTAATAAGGGTGAGAAGCCATCTCACTATGTTTTTTATTTGAATTACTCTGATGATTAGTGATGAGCATTATGTCATATGCCTATTGGCCAACCGTATGTCTTCTTTGGGAAATTGTCTATTCAGATCTTTTGCTCATTTTTAAATCAGATTTTTTTTTTTTTTTTTTTTTTTTTTTTTTTTGCTATTGAGTTGTTTGAGTACCTTATGTATTCTGGTTATTAATCGTTTGTCATATGGGCTATTTGCAAATATTTTCTCCCATTCTGTGGGTTATCTCTTCATTTTCAATGTTTCCTTTGCTGTACCAAAGCTTTTTAGCTTGATGTAATCCCGATTGTTTATTTTTGCTTTAGTTTTTTATGCTTTTGAGGTGTTTGAAAAAAATATTTGCCCAGATCAATCTCTTGGAGTGTTTTCCCTAACTTTTCTTCCGGTAGTTTCATAGTTTCAGTCTTAGATTTAAGTCTTTAATTCGCTTTTATTTGATTTTTATGTATGGTAAGAGAAATGGGTCTAGTTTTATTCTTCTGCGTATGGTTATTGTTTTCTCAGCACCACTTACGTCCTTTCCCTATTGTATGTTCTTGGTGCTTTTGTCAAAGATGAGTAGGCTGTAAATGTATGGATTTATATCTGTGTTCCCTGTTCTCTTTTGTTGATCCATGTGTCTGTTTTCATGCCACAGCCATGCTGATTTGGTACCTAGAGTTTTACAGTAAATTTTGCATTCAGGTAATGTGATGCCTTCAGCTTTGTTCCTTTTGTTCAGGGTTGACTTGACTCTTCAGGATCTTTTGTGATTCCATGTATTTTAGGATCATTTTTATTGTTGTGAAGAATATCATTGGTATTTTCATATAAATATTTATATAAATATTCATATGTATTTTATATAAATAGTCATATAAATTTTCATATAAATATTTATATCAATTTATATTTCATGTAAATGGTTTGGGGTACTATTGTCATTTTAACAATATTAATTCTTCCAATCCATGAGCAGGAAATATCTTTACATTTTTGTGTATGTCTTCTTAAGTTTCTTCCATCAGTGTTGTATAGTTTTCCTTGAAAGATCTTTCACATCTTTGGTTAAATTGAATCCTAGGTATTTTATATTCTTTGTAGATATTGTAAATGGAATTGCTTTCTTGCTTTACTTTTCAGATTGCTCACTATTGGTGTATATAAATGCTACTGATTTTTGCATGTTGATTTTGTAGCCTGCGACTTTACTGAATTCATTTAATCAATATTTCCCTTTAGGGTAGTAACACATTATGAGTATGTGAGAGCTTTCCTATATAATCTCTGAAATATATTTAGATTGATAATATACTTATCTGAATGCAATTCAACCAGTAAAGGTGAAACTTCTCTGTTTCACAACTATTCTCCTCCAGCTTTTACAATAGTATAGTACAAAGTACAAAATATAGAGCATACAAAAAAAAGAACATTTCTATTAGTGTTCCTTTTATAAAGTTAAAAAAGGAAAACAAAACATGTTATGTATAGTTAAAACAGAACATGTTATATAGTTTAAAAAGACATCTTGAATTTATTCATTTATTTATTTGTGTTTTATTTTTTCAAATTCTGTGTATGACCTTAAGGAGACCATATCCAAAGCATTAACAGAAGAGACTGTTCAGTTGATTAAGATGGGAGCATAAGTGCTGAGAACAATGAATGGTGGCAGCTGGATCTCCTGCTAATCAAAATGACAACATACTATTTTTAAACAAACATAAATGGAAAGTAGGACATGTGTAAGAAAACTTAGCTCTTTTGGAAGGAAGAAAATTTTGTTTTTTAAGTAATCAAGGACATAAAGTAACATAAACATACAATGTTAATCTGCTAAGAAAAAGAATCTCAGGTGTTTATAATTTTACATCACTTAAAAGCAGACTGAATACTCCCACATCAATTTGTCATTTTAACAGAGGAAACCATGTTAACATAATATTTTAGCAGTACAGAATTCATGGGGCTTTTTTATCTTATAATTAAACTCATAAAAGCTGAGTTAACATTGCCAAAATTTTAATGGCTTTCATTGCTTTTCTTCAGACTCACTTGCAAGTGTTATAAATTAAGACAAATAAAGTTTATACAAGTGGTGTCCAATCTTTTGGTTTCCTGGGCCACATTGGAAGAACAAGAATTTTCTCGGGCCACACATAAAATACACTAACACTAACGATAGCTGATGAACTAAAAAACAAAATCACAAACAAAATCTCGTAATGTTTTAAGAAAGTTTACGAATTTGTGTTGGGCCGCATTCAAAGCCATCCTGGGCTGCATGTGGCCCACAGGCCGCGGGTTGGACGAGCATGCTTTATATAAACCTTCTAAACTTTCTCTGTCCATAAAGATTTTTCTTTCACTACCCTCCATAGCTTTCTCAACAACCAGACTCTTTGTTTTAAGATAAAACTACTCTCTTTTCCCACTGATGAATAAAAACACGTTCAAATACTTTGCATACATACTTGGTCTTTTCTGAAACCATTGCTCCCAGGATAACTTCTACGTTCATCTTTAGCCAAAATATCTAATTTCTCTTTTACAAAAAGTTTGGAAGTAATTGAGCACACAAAACAACTACTTATAGCTGCATTCGCCATTTTCACACCTTCTTAAAGTGGAAAAAATGAACATGTTGAAAATTATAATCAAAAGGAATAAAATTTTATAACATATGCAAATAATGAGCAAAAATTATGGCCTAATATTTCAGTATTCTATCTTGCATAGAAATTATCCTAACATTCAAAGATTATCCATTAATTTACTGTTAGACTAGGTTCCTAAAGTTAACTAAAAAATGTGAAAATTAAGCAGCCTTACCACTTAACATAATTACTGTTGAATAAGTTTTTCAGAATTATATTTAAATTTAGTTAAATACTATTTTTTTAATTTTTAAAAATGTTTATAGATTCATGAGGTTCATGTCCTGAGGTACCTGTGTATTGGAAACGAAAGGAAAGGAAACAATCAACAATTGCTGAAACAATAGTATAGCAAAGTAAATAATCAATAGAGAAGAGACAACCTACAAAATGGGAGAAAATATTTGCAAACTATGCATATAATAAGGTGTTAACACACAAAACATATAATAAATCAAATAACTCAATAGTAAGAAACATAGCCAGATTAAAAATGGGCAAAGGGCCAGGTGTGTTGGTTCACACCTGTAATCCTAGCACTTTGGGAGGCCGAGGCAGGTGGATCATTTGAGATCAGGAGTTGACCAGCCCGGCCAACATGGTGAAATCCTGTCTCTACTAAAAATAGAAAAATTAGCTGGGCGTGGTGGCGGGTGCCTGTAATCCCAGCTACTCGGGAGGCTGAGGTAGGAGAATCGATTGAACCCAGAGGCTAAAGTTGCAGTGAGCCAAGATCGTGCCATTGCACTCCAGACTGAGCGACAAGAGCATAACTCTGTCTCAAAAAAATAGGCAAAGAATATGAATACATAATTTCCAAAAGAAGACATACAAATGGGCAACAGGTATATGAAAAGAAATATCAACATCACTAGTCATCAGAGAAATGGAAACTGAAACCACAATGGTATATCATCTCACACATGTCAGAATTACTATTATCAAAGAGACAAAAGATAAGTGTTGATAAGGAAGTGAAGAATAGGGAACCCTTGTGCACACTACTGATGGGAATATAAATTGGTAGAGTCATTACAGAAAACAGTATGAATGTTCCCCCCAAAATTAAAAGTGTATCCATGTGATCCACAATGTCACTGCTGGTTATATATCTAAAGGAAATGAAATCAGTATGCTGAAGAGATCTGCACTCCCATGTTCATTACAGCATTATTCACAATAGGTCAGATATGAGTCGACCCAAGTGTCCATAATGGGTAATGAATAAAGAAAATGTGGTATATATACATAATGAAATACTATTCAGCTATAAAAAAGAATTCTGCCATGTCATTTGCAATAACATAGATGAACCTGTGACACTTTATGTTAAGTGAAATAAACCAGGAACAGCAAGACAAATACCACATTATTTCATTTGCATGTAGAATCTAAAAAAGTCTAAACAAAGAGTAAAATGGTGGCTACCAGCAGCTGACAGGTGGGAGGATTGGGAAAATATTGGTCAAAGTGTATTAACTTTCAGCTGGACAGGAGGAAAAAGTTCAAGAGCTCTATTGTACAGCATGAAGGCTATAGTTAATAACAATAAATTGTATACTTAAAAATTGCTAAGAGAGTAGATTTTAAGCATTCTCGCCACACACACACAAAAATGCGTGTGAGGTAATGTATAACGTAAAATAGCTCAATTTACCCATTTCATAATATATACATATAACAGAACATTGTGTTGTACAACATAAATACATAACATTTTTACTTGTCAATTAAAAATAAAAAAGCAGTTTAATGTCTAATAATATTTTAATATATGTAAAATAGTATTGAATCTGTGTAAAACTAAAACATAGCTATGAAGCTTACAAAGAAAACTGGTATAAAATAAGAAAACTGGTATACAATAAGAATAACTGATAAACCCACAATTATAGAGAGGGATTTTAATATACCTTTCTTGAATATTTATAGATAAAGCAGACAAAGAAATTAGGAAGGTTAGATCAAGCAGTCAAAACTCAGTAAGCCTGGTCTAACAAGCATGTAGAGTACCCGACAGATAGGAAGCACATTTATTTCCGGGATACCTGTATCAGTTCTTACAGCAGTTCTCAACAATTGAAATGTGACATATTGGCAAAATGCAATAAAATTATCTACCCACAACATATATATTTGGGAAACTGAAAGCTACACTTCTAAATCAGTCTTAAGTGAAAGAATACATAATAAAAGTCAGAATATATATAGAAAAAAATGATGAAAATACCGTATCTCAACACTTGTGCAATGGTGCTAAAGTAGTACTAGAGAAAGATTTACATCATGCTTTGCATATAGTATGCATCTATTAGAAACAAAGAATGAAAGTGTGTGACCTAAGTACGCAATATAAGAAAATAGAAAAAAGCAACTGTGTACACGAGGAAAGTAGAATGAAGGAAATGATCAAATTAAGAACAAAAATTAATATAGGTCAATTTTACTTATGAACATTAGAAACAAAAATGTTGTATGAAATGTCAAAACAAATCAAGGAATATATACATTTTAAAATGTGAGATACTAAGTGTCAGTGGGGATATGGAACAACTGAAACTTTTATACACTGCTCCACTGCTAGGATGAGAAATTGTTAAAAAACACTTTGAAAATCTCTTAGCAAATTTTAATAAATTCATAAATTGGGAAATATATCCAAATGAAAGAATATCTCAGTATTACATTTAAGAATGTTCTAATAATTCACAAACACCTCAATTCTTCCTCTCAGTTTTCTGAACTGAAATTTTTTATTTATAAGAACAAACATTTACTGAGTGTCAATAATTAGTGAGGAATTGTCCAACATGCTGGAAACACATGATTATGTACAAGACAGAGTTCGTGCCATAAGGGGATTCATGGACAACTTCAAGGACAGACCTGAAACTACTAATAGATAAGAATATGGAAGTACCATAGGTATTTACAAAGGAATATGATGAAAAATAAATTGGATATAAAGATTAATTCTGCTAATTCTGCTCAAAGAGGTGTGGACAGAAGGTGCCCAGAAAATACTCCCCAGATGTGATATTTAAGTATGACCTTGTAGGATGAATATGCGTTTTCCTTGCAAATAGCTTCTGAAGAGGGGTGAAGATAGAATTTTAAATAGCATCAACAACTGGAAGAAAGTTTCGAAGATAAGAAAGTGCATGGTATATTTATGGGGTTTGTGTAGTGATGAAAGAAGAAGCTGAGAAATTACCCAGGCACAGTGGTGTGTGCTTATAACCTCAGCTGTTGTGGAGGCTGAGGTTGCCCTATCACTTGAGCTGGGAGTTTGAGACCAGCCTGGGCAACAGAGCAAGACCCCTGTCCCATGTCCATATATACATGGCTAAATTGAATGATATGTATGATATTAGAAGGAGTAAAATAGCTACTATGAAATTACCAGTACATCAAATTGTTTTAAATCCACTGCTGAAAGAAATGATAACTCATTTGCAAAAGAATGTCATGTGACTACTTGAAATTCTAGAGGTAACATATATTACTAACTGCTTAAACATCCCAAGAAATTCCTACTATTTTAATTCAAAAGATCTAGATCATTTTAAAAAAGAATTTTGGTGAGGATAAAATGGAAAAGTCTGAAATACTATGTGTGTGTATGTTTTTCTTTTTTAAATATGTGTTATCGCATATTTAAACACAACTACCTGTTGGCTGTTGAAATAAGTAGCATGCATTTTATAATGAAAAGAATTGTACTATCCTCTTAGTCCTGTGTTTAATATGCTTAAACACATACAAAAGCCCAATTTAATAGAGCTAATAAGCTTAATATTTTTAATTTTTTTATTTAAATCATATATTAGGGTTGTTTGGGTTACATACAACAGATATCCACTTGGGTTTCTTAAACCAAAAGAGGGAATTTGTAATAAGGATATTCAGGGGTGGTGGAATTCCCAGGGTTACTTGAACAATCAAGACCCAGGAAGAGTAATAATAACGACAAAAGCTCCAGAGACCTCAGAAATAAGAGTCCTGTGTCTTCTCAGTTCCATTCTCAGGAATCTAATTCACTGTTGGATCCATCAGCCTTGGCTAGCCTGGCAGGGCCATAGAGAAGAGCAGCAAGTTAGAGCAGAAGGGGGCTACTTTGCACTGGATAAATATATCCATGGGAAAATATGAATTTCACACGTTTCTTCCTCCAAATAGGGGTTCCAAAGAATTAAAACATTTTGTTTTATACACAGGTGAATGAGTGAGTCTAAAGTTCTTGTATTCTTTTTATCTCACTGAACTTATATATCCTCTTTATCCTAACCCTTGGCTATAAAGAAAAGGTATGTAAAAATAGCACAGGCCAAGTTCAAACATTTTCTTTATGTTTTGTTTGGGAAAATACCTGACATAATGTTTGTCAGAGGCAAAATGTAACAGTTGCCAGGGAACTATAGTCAGTGGCTATAAAAAGATGAAGACAGGTCTTGTATTAAATGTTACCCTTAGCAAGAAAATCCAGCTAAAGAATGGCAAATGGGATGGATGTTCCACACTTATCTACAAGGGATATGGTGAAGAGGTATTCGGTTTGCAGAATTCAAACAGTCCCTGTTTAAGTTTGAATGTAGACTTTCTCTTTGGTTGTGCTAAGAAAAGGAGATGGATTTGAGTCATGGGTCATGGGCTTTGCACTTCCCTCGGCTAAGAAAAAAAAAAAAAAAAAAAAGCTTGAAGAAGCTCAGGAAAGAGCCCAAATTTCACACGTGTGGAACTGGCCTGAAGCACTGGAGTGAGTCCCAACCCTAAAGAGTACTGTAAGGTTAAAGGGATCATGTTACCTGAGGTCTCTGGAAAAGCCCCGAAAAGAGAACATTGCGGTTCATAACACAGGCCAATAGCAGGTCACGCTAACTGAGGGCTTATTACATCCCAGACAATTCACTGACAATTCTCTTGCTTTATTTTAATTAATCTTCAAAACAACCTGAGGTAAGCATTATTCTTTCCTACAGTTTACAGTTGAAAAAAATTGAGGCTTACAGAAATCAAGCAGCTTGCTCCAGTAAATGAGAGAGTCGGAATCTGAACCTTGGGCTCGTGCTTTTAGGAGCCACGTTCTCGTGACCACACAGACATCCTCCCCTTCTTAAGAAAGCACCAGATGTCCTTGGAAATTTATGCCTTTAAACGTTGGCTCTGGAAAGTAGTGAGGGACTGACAAGTGGCCCCACATGAGACCCAAGCCTTTGAACCATATGAATTTACTCTAATACTCCCTATAAACAGATGTCAGCATAAAGAATTTAAGAGGAAAACCAGTCCCTCCATTGTTAAAAGTTTACCCTAAAGTATACCAAGTGATGACAGTTTCTCAGGCAGCACCATCCCTTAGTAAAGCTCTGACTTTGTGCCATATTAAAGATATGTTAGCTTTACTGGGGTTATGAATTTTATTATTTTTAAATGGTTGGCAATTTAGCAGGTCATATTTGCCAACCCCTTAAGGCTTTTCTTGAAACTATAAGAAAAGGTACTCCTCACTTCTGCAAGTGTGACTGTTTCTCTATTGCATACCCATCCAAAACAGGGTTGCAGCTCTATGTTCTCATTTCTATGTTTATATATTAGAATTAGCAAGGATATTTACTATTGTTATGAGCATGCATGACAAAATTTTTCATTATAATTATGAATAATTAACTTTTAACATTTATATAGGTATATAATTTGTATGTTGTAGTTCATAATTATAGAAATAATTATTAATTATAATTAATAAATTTAATGATAACAGGAAGTAATTAGTATTTTATAGAACCATAAATTCCCATATGTGTTTTTTTCTTTTACACATTTTTGCTTCCTAATTTGTATACTGATTATTTATGTATCTCCTCAACTATATTATAGGAACAATTAGGTAAGGACTGTAACCTACTTGTAGTCCTAGTTTTTGTGCCACAGTGGTATTTATCCTAGTTACGCTGAGAAGTTAGTAGTCTTTAAATTTTATACCTGAAGTACAGTACATTTAAAATAGTTTTGAGATACATATCTGAGTTTCTCTATCATAGCAATACCTTCTATTTTTTGTTTTTCTTCCAGAGCCTTGTAAATTGCTTCAGAGAAGGATTTTCAAAACTAGACATTGTACACCTCTTCCATAATTTTTGCCAAATATGTCACTTATACTATTATCTAATCGAGTAATATTTTCTTTAAATAAACTCACGGCCTTACCTAGAATGCTGTCTATGATGGAACTGTGGAACACTTGCAAGTGGATATCTTGCCTTAAATAAGTATTGGTAAAAATTAATACACTGAAAACAAAATTCTAGCTTTATATTCTTACCTGCCCTTAACTGAACTGAGGGGAGAGAGAGAGAGAGTAGAAATTATTAGAGAAACATGACATACACACTGGTATTAATATGAGACTTTATCCTTCACATAGATTAATTGGAAGAAAGTTTTAAAGGGTGTAACTTTTGAAATTATCTAATGTGCGCTACTTAATATCATTTTGCTTACTATCTATAATATTGCTTACAGCCATGGCCCACTTTGGGAAGCATGCATTATCCCATGACCCCCAAACAGAACACACATCAGACCTGAGTTTATATCATGTCTTCTTAACTGTTTGATCTTTAGCAAGATACTTAATTCCTTTAAGCCTTGATTCTTCATCATAAAAGATGGATAATAATATTTACATTTGAAGATCACTTTGAGAATTTATGAGGTAATAATCACACCGCGTCTAGTCCTGTGCCTAGAATTTATTAAAAAACATGAAGACCTACTAAATGCCAGTCACTCTCCTTGGTACTCATGGTACAGAGGAGCACTTGACCGAGAAGGGTTCTGCTTTTAGCTTCTTTTGAGGAAAAATCAACTACGAACATCTCAATAAACAAGCAAAGTCATTTCAGATGTGATAAAAGGCTCTGAAGTAAATAAAACCAGTCGATACGAAAGAAAGTGACTGCTATTCAAGAAATACTCATTTCCATCCTGACTCTCACCCCTATATGATTGGTATTTAGTACACAGGAAAAAAAAAGACTGCATTAAGAATATGCTTGCTTATTTATGTCAGGCAGGTGCAAACAGTGAGTGCAAGTAACAATGGCAGCTAAAAACATATATAAATACATGGCCCTAAAATTAAGCTTCTGGATTAAGAAATTTAAGATCTTCCTTCTGAAGTTATTTTCTGTAGAATGTCTGATCTTCTCTTAGAAAACATTTAATTGTTCATGTCATGCAAATTAAATACAGTTAGAGGTTTATCACCTACTTTTGTCATGGTTTTGTGTGTGTGTGTGTGTGTGTGTGTGTGTTTAATCTCTAGAAGCTGTTTTATTGTGTTTGATGGGTTTGACTTAGGAGAGTTGAGAAAATTTTTTCACATAATTCGAGCTGCTAACATTCTTTTGGAAAAAAACTAATAATTAAAAAATTGCCCATATTTTTATTTGTACACAGATTAATTTCACTAGGTAATTTCTCAGAACAAATATTTTTTGACAAAACTTCTAAAAACCTGCAATATAAGAAATAGTAAGCCACTCATTTTAAACTGAACTAAACTGAACCTTCTATAGGCTGTATAGAAGCAGGAACTTATCACTGAATTCAAGTATCAGAAAAGAGTCCCTTAATGGTCAGGGCTCAGAGGTCAGGGTGTAGGTGATGACAGAATGGATAACTGAGATGGAATAATTTGCTTTTGTATCTGAGACAAAGGATGGATTTATTTAGATAAAGAGAAACAAGTTCTGGGATGCCAAAGACCTATTATTTGACCTGTGGAAGATAAATTAATCAATTTGGGGCATTACACACTAATTTTGGAGGGCCAGGAAAATGGTTCTTCTCTTTTAATTCCTTCATTACTTAGCCACTGTAGTCATTTGCAATGATTTTGAGTTTTATTGCTTTGTTAGCATTCTTCTGATGTCTAAATGGCATAATTATTGGAATTAAGATTTTGAAGAATCAATTAGAAGAGTCTCTAGTTGGATACTCAATTAACAACTATTGCCAAGGCAGCTACTCAGCTCTGTCTTTCATCTCAGCCATAATTGAATCCTGCTTTTCTCAAATAACAATGAATCTTTTGATCTCTGTACAGAAGGAAAGATCAAACTGATCCTCAGAATCCACAAATGCATGTCTTTCACCCCCCAAACCTTCTTCAAAGATGCAGTTAAATTTGAGTTGCAGTTATGTTTTCAGTATAATTACCAGGCACAAAAGAAAATTACTTCCTTTATTATCGTAACTAAAAAACACATTTCTTTCTTCTTCCAGTTTTTTTTAATGTTACATTTTAAATCGTTTCATGTAAATTTTTTCTCTGGCAACTTACAATAAAGCCTTTCAAAGTGATTTCACATGTTTTTTTTTTGTTTTGTTTTGTTTTTTTGTTTTTTGTTTTTTTTTTTTCCTGTCGGAGCTTTTACCTCTAAAACAAGTAGTTCAGTGCCACTGGCCAATAATTTACTTTAGAAACATAATGTTTTCTGTTCTCCTGAACAGCAATTATGAATGCTTAACAGACCAGATGATGTAGTTCTTGTTCTGACCCCAATATTTACTATTTGTTCTTTAGCAAGTGAAATTTGAGTTCTGAACTCCCAGTTGCATATCTGTAAAACAACAATATTTTGCCCATAATGTTATTTGAAAGGAGAATCAAATGTAAATGCACATGTGCTGCTTTTTAAACATTGCAATAAACTCTACAATGTAAATTTTATTACAATAAAACTTTTTACTATCATGGCTTTAAAAGAACTCAAGCAGCATGCAAGGGTTCATAAAGAGTTGCAATGGTTAACTTCATTTTTTTATTGCTCACTTTGTGCAGCCACTTACATTTGTATGGGCAGTTGGCATTTTGAGAGCTTGAATTTAGTGCTGAAAGCCTCAGTTCTGCTCTAAACAAACCTGTGAAGAGGACCACTGAGATTCCAGAGGTAGGAATTTAGACAGGTCCAGATCTACCCTTACTCATACTCTATCAGGCTTGATGTATGTATCTGACCAATGGACTCCTCAAGAACTTCATGAAAATTTACTAATAGCAATAATGACACAAGGGATACTCCATTGATAATAACATCAATTTAATGACAAATCTGTGTTAATATTATCCTCTTCTGTCGCTCATTACCTCATTCACCAAACCTTTGACAAACAAAGCTACTCTAGAATTTACTCTATGATTTGGTCCAAATGGCTCTCATCTGAAGAGTTCTCCAAAATACAAATCAAGGATTTCAGTTCTGCAGAAAATTGGAGATCCCTTAAACAAATGTCTGAGATCATGTTGCATTTTCTTTCACAGAGTAAGCTGAAACTGAGCAGAGCTGATTGAGATGATGATGTCAGAAAAAGGAGCCTAACAAACAATAAGACACTGTGATGGTAAATTTAATGTGACAACTTGGCTAGGCCACAGTGCCCAGTTGTTTTAGCAAACAGCAATCTAGATGTTGCCATGAAGATAATTTTTAGGTGAAATTAACATTTAAATTAGTAGATATTAAGTAAAGCATATTAACCTCCATAATGTGGATGGGCCTCATCCAATCAGGTGAAGGCCTGAAGAGCAAATACATGTTTTCCAAAGAAGAAGAAATTTGGCCTGAAGACTGGAACATAAAACCTTATCTGAGTTTCTTACCTGTCCATGAAATTTGGGCTCCATACTGCATGATCAACTGTTACTTGAATTTCTAACCTGCTAGCTTGCCTTACAAATTTTGTACTTCTCAGCCCCTACAATTTAGTGAGCCTATTCCTTACAATAAACCTTTCTTTCTCTCTCTCTCCATACATACATATATATATATACACACACACACACACACACACAATTCCGAGAATGCATGGATTATAGGTGTGTATAATGGATATATGTATAATGGATATGTATAATGGATATGTACACATGTATCTCCATCTATGTGTATGTACATATGTAAACACATATACACACATGCAGACATGCGCACACATTCTCCCACTATATATATATATGTATGTATGGTGTGTATACATATATGTGTGTGTACATGTATATTCTATTGATTCTGTTTCTCTGGAGAACCCTAATGCAGGTCTGCTGTGATTGTTATAAGAAAAGACGTTTTGTTCACTTATTTTTATAATCCAACAAAATTAAGTGTAGAAGTGTACAACAGTTTAAATTGTAAATTCACTCACTGAATAGTCCTTTCAAACTCATCTACTTCCAGTTTTCCAACATTTATTTTTTCCATTTCAACTAAATGTCTAACTTGAAATCTTATAGCAGCAGAATTCTGTGTTCAAGAAGCCAAGTTTCTAAATAAAAATTTTCTTTCCTGCCAAATTCTAATGTTATCTCAAAGATAATACCTTGTGATCTTAAATTATAGCCATTTACAAATATCATTAAAACTCATTTGTGTACTTTGGAAAGAAACCTAAAACTTGCTAACCATAAAGACATAATAGAGCTGTAATTCACATTCATTCTGGGAGGCCCAATACATCATTTTTTAAGAAAATAGAACACAGAAAGGAACTAACATTTAGAGAGTAGCAAATAGTTGTTTGAAAAATTAAGAGAAATGATCACTGTAGATGTAGTCTGCATGTTTGCACACAAACCAATCAGGAACAAGCTGACTCAATTATCTAGTCATAACTGTGCCAGGCCCTTTGGGTGCGGAAGCTGTAATTTAATGAGAGAGACAAAGCTAAAATATTAAGCATTTACGTCAATATGTTCAGGTTCCCAAACCTTTTGTTTAGATCTGGAAATAAAATAATAAAACAAAAATTACCCAAAAAGTTAAGCTGATTGTTCAAGGTTATAGGAATGACCAGAACGGGCCCCCACTAGTTCATCTCAATTTTCCACTGCTGAAGCCCTGCTCCTGGAGCTCCAGGAACACCATCCAAAAACCATCAAAAAGTCAAGATTCCCTATTTCCTCAATTCCTAGAATGCATGGATTATAGGTATGTTATTTATTTAAAAATATTTGGAGCACAGAGAACCACTAAAAAACCTGTGTGTGTGTGAATACATATGTGTGTATACACACACATACAAACACACGTGTATGGAGAGAGAGAGGGAGACGTACTTCAATTTCAGAAATTTTTAATTTTTAAAAAAATGCATGCTTTGAAAACAAAATTTCATAGATATTATGTGTAAAAGGTCATAAGACTATAGAGATGCAAAAGAGAATAGCAACAATGTGACTGAACAAATCGAGATGGATTTCAAAGGGAAGGTGACAGGAAAAGAGGACAAGAGGGAATTGTTCGGGAGCGGCAACAGTATGAGCAGAAGTGCTGGAGCAGAAATGACTGATATTGATTTTGGGAAATTGACCAGTGTAGAATGAAGAACCTGGGTACTGAGCAGTGTAGAATGAAGAGCCTGGGTTGTTAGTAGCTGAGATAAATTTAGATTGATTGAGAAGCATTATTACGGGCAGAACACCTGAAGAGTTTGATCATCTCTGTACATCCAGCGTTTAGAACTGTCCTTGATACATTGGGCGTTTACAATTAAATATAAAGTGAAATTTTGCTAGATACAGGAGGTAGTGGGAGGGCAATTTCTTTTTAAAAAAAAATCTGAAAAGTACCTTGGGTTATTTTCTCCCATAGGTCTCATATTTAAACCGTTCATGCAATTACGTTCTTAAACAATCCCATACTGATTCAAACTATTGCCTTCATAATATTATAAAATCACATATTCCCCAAAACTCAAACCTTTGTAACAATTATGATGTTACATTGACTAGAACTAAGCAAGCACAGAGACATGTTTTCCAGTACTACAAATCACTTTATTTTGCTGTCATTCAAGTAGTACATCACTGCTTTAATGATACCTGGGATTTGCCTTAATTAGGTATAGTAAGACACACATGCTCAGAAACGACTGTCGTGAAAGAAGAAGTTTGTTATACTCATAGATCCCTAGAAACGGGGCTGGCGACCATGCCAGGGGATTGGTCAGAAGGCAGAGGGAGTGGGAGAACATGGGGGTAGAAGTCTTTACTGTGGTTTCCTCGGGAAAGTATGGGCCAGGTAGTGTAAATGGTTTAGAATTAGCTAATTTGAATACTTTTAGCAGACTCTGGGGCATAGGGACTCTCTCTAGTTGTCTGATATCTGGCCCTGGGGTTATTAGGACAGGGGGATAGTGACCTGAAGTACAAGGGCCTGATAAAGGAGGTGGCTGAGTTATGGGCTCTGGATTGGTTGGTTTGCATTTGAAAGTTGTGCTCAAGGGAGAGTTGCACATTATCTCTAGTAATTGGTTAATCCTGGGAGGAGCAGTCCCTCCAAGCTCAGCAAGCCCTGCATGTCAAATCATCATAATACAGAACATAAAAAGACATGGTTCAATCACAGATGCAATAACTTCAATTCAGAAGCTGTGGCTACCTGGCACATAGGTCTGGTCTACTAAATATAGCCCAGAATATCCTAAGATGTTATCAACAAAACGTGAAAGGAGGCCAAAAAGACCAAAATACTACCTAGGGAACGAATTATGAGGCAAGAAGCAGACTAAGCCTTGAAGCACTGGGACTGACTCCATGACATCCCAACATCTGTGCTAAATGAAACTCTAAGCTACTCATATAAAAGCCTTTCTTGAGAATAGTAGCTTCAGCGGGGCAGATGGGAGCAGCTGAAAAACATTAGATGGAAAGGGTAAGAGCACAGGGAGGGGGAGCTTTAAAAAATTTCCCACTTGAGAAGAGCCAACAAATGAAAATAACAAAATGAGAGATGTGAAGATAGCTGGCCAAAAAATAACTACTCAGGAGATGAATTAATTCCAGATAAAGTTTTAAAATGGAGCAACCCTAAAATGAGTTTAAAATAAGTGTTTAAAGTCCTCGGAGAGGCAAAGGAAGGAATGTTCTCTATTAAAAAACAAATTACATGAATAGAAAAATAGTTACTAATCCTAGAAAATATATAGGCATCTAAAAACACTCAAAACTGAAAGGATAACTATAGAATCAACAAAAGTAAGGAAAGAATTAAGAAACTGGAAGAAAGAACTGAGATCTGGAGAGTCCTTGAGAACCTTATTTAATAGTTTAATAGGATACCAGCAAAGGATAATAGAGGAATGTTGGAACAGCATATTCAAAAAGATAATGACAAAGAAATTATAATATATAAAAATAAAAATTGATAAGGAAAAGAGTAACCCTTAGTTTACCAATCTAACAAAAATTAGAGGGGAAAAAAGAAGCCAAGAAAAGTCTTTGATGAAACAAAAACATGAACCAAGATGATTCAAGTAACTCCAAATACATTACAGTAACAATAATGTAAATGGATTAAATGACCTTATTAAAAATCTGAAATCATTGGCTTAGGTATAAAAACATCAGTGATGAGCTGCTTATGATAGACAATTGTACACACACACACACACACACACACACACACCAGAAAATTTCAAAATTAAAAAGACTAAGAAATATGCTGGCATATGTGGACCAAAAAATTTGATATAGCAGTATCAGTCAAAATAGGAAATGAAGGAAAAGCATTAATATGAATAAAGCATATAAACCAAAATCCTTGAAAAGACTATAAAAATTATAAATTTCTATATCTTTAAACAACATGAACTTTAAAACATCAAAAAACTGTAAAACTCAGATTAAAAAATAAATTGACAAACTCACAATTATAATGAAAGAATTTAAGACCTCTCTCAGAAACCACATATTTGGAGAATATATAGCAGATTTGAGTGACACATATAACAAGCTTGGGCTATATATATAGTATAATGTACATATATAGTACATATATGTACATAGGTACTATGTATGTATGTATTAATATTATATGTGCATGTACTATATATAGTATTAATGAACACATATATAGTACCTATATACTATCTAGTACCTATATACTATATAGTACATACATATATAGTTATTACATACATATATAGTACCTATATATACATATGTATATATACATGCATATATGTACTATATTTAATATAAACATTTGTATATATAGATTACATACATGTATAGTACGTATAGTATATATGTATGTACTATAGAGTACATATAAATATATATATTTTCCTGCAACAGAGAACCTAAGAAGAATGCATATTCTAAATCATGCATGCAACATTTTCAAATATTTATAAAATTAAACCATAGGACTTTGGGTTTCAAAATGGCGAAATAGAAGCAAACTGGCTTCACACTCCCATTGTCTGGGGATGTGAGACTTTCTTCCCTTTTCCAGTGGAATGCACGCAGAACATCATACTTCACCATTTTGTCTCTTAGTGCACATGCCCAGGAAGTTTCTTTTTCCTAGTAACTGTATTCAGTTAACACTTTAATGTTAGTAGCTGTGGATCATCAGGAGATGATCCCTCCCTGACGCCCTGGCGCCTGTCAGTTATCATTATTAGAGAGGCAGTGTGATAATTGTTGAATCCTCACCTGATATTCCTAGTGGGAGGTGGGGGATGGTGGGGGAGAGCGCTCTCCTGCTCTCCTGATGCCTATCCAACTATCTGTAACATAGATATTTTCCTGCAACCAACAGAGAACCCAAGAAGAATACATATTCTAAATCATGAATGCAACATTTTCAAATATTTTAAAATTAACCATAGGACTTTGGGTTCCAAAATGGGGGAATAGAAGCAAACTGGCTTCACACTGCTAGACAGAGAACCAAAAACCAAATATAAAGTAAAAGGAAAATTGGTAATATAAAAATATGTCAATTGAGACAACTAAATGTCAAAATGTGTGTGTGAGGGGAATAACATTAAAGTTATATATTTTTTTTAGTTTTTCCTTTGTTGGTTCTATTTTTTTTGTGATCTAAGATACGTTGTCATCTCTTTAAGATAACTTGCTCTATCTATAAGATGTTTCTGTAAGCCTTATGGTAACCACAATGCAAAAAAACCTATAATAGATACAGTAAAAATAATAAGTAGAAAAGTGAGGCCAGGAGCAGGGGCTCATGCCTGTAATCACAGCACTTTGGGAGGCCAAGGTGGACAGATCACCTGAGGTCAGAAGTTCAAGACCAGCCTGGCCAACATGGTGAAACCCCATCTCTATTAAAAATACAAAAAATTAGCCGGGTGTGGTGGTGCACGCCTGTAGTCCCAGCTACTTGGGGAGGCTGAGGCAGGTGAATTGCTTGAACCAGGGAGGCAGAGTTGCAGTGAGCTGAGATCATGCCACTACACCCCAGCCTGGGCAACAGAGTGAGACTCCATCTCAAAAAAAAAAAAAAAAAAAGAGGGAAACATACTACCAAAGAAAATCACTTAACCACAAAAGAGGCAATAAGAAAGAAAAAAGGAAAAGAGGAGTTACAAATCAAGCAGAAAACAAGCAACAAAATGGCAATATTAAGTCTTTACTTATCAATAGCCTTGAATATAAATTGATTTGATTTATCAATAAAAAGACATAGAATGCCTAAATGGATAAACAAAGAAGACCCAACTAACACATAAACGGAAACCCAAAGATCGCATGTTCTCACTCATAAGCAGAAGCTGAACAATGAGAACACATGGAAAGAGGGAGGGGAACAACACACACTGGGGCCTGTCAGGGGTCATGGGGAGGAGGGGAGGGAGAAAATCAGGACAAATAGCTAATGCATATGAGGCTTAAAACCTAGATGACAGGTTGATAGGTGCAGCAAACCACCATGGCACACGTATACCTATGTAACAAACCTGCACGTTCTGCACATGTATCCCAGAACTTAAAGTAAAATAAAAATTAAAAAAAAAAGGAGGCCCAACTAGATGCTGCCTACAAGAAACCTACTTCACTTAAGAAAAATACACATAGACTGAAAGTGAAGGAGTGGGAAAAGACATTCTGTGCGATTGGAAGCAAAAGCAGAACAGGAATAGGTATACTTAGTAAAGCAGATTACAATTTAAGGTTGTAAAAATGAGATAATGGTCACTATATTTATAGTTCAATATAGTTCATCATATTCAATCCATTTATATGATGAAGGGGTTACTTTTACAAGAAGATATAACAATTTTAAATATCTATACACCCAACATTAGAGCTCCCAAATATACAAATAGACCTAAAGTGAGAGTAGACTGTGATACAGTAACTGTTGAAGACGTTAACACCACAATCTCAGTAATGGGCAGATCATAGACAGAAAATCAACAAAGCAACATCAGAATTAAACTACACACTAGACCAATAGGCCTAATTGACATTTACAGATTAATCTACCCAACTGCTGCAAAACACACATTCTTTTCATCAGCATGTGGAACGGTCTCCAATAGACCATATCGGAGGCCACAAAACAAATCTGAATAAATTTTTAAAAGTAGAAATTATATCGTTTATTCTTGACCATAATGGGATAAAACTATAAATCAATAAAAAGGAGAACTTTGGAAACTACAAACACAAGGCAATTAGGCAACATGCTTCTGAATGACCAATGGGTTAATAAATAAATTGAGAAGGAAGTTTAACAATTTCGTGAAACAAATGAAAGTGGGAATACAACGTGCCAAAATTTATGAGATACTGTAAAAGCAGTACTAAGAAAGAAATTTATGTCAATAAGCACTGATATAAAAAAGTAGAAATACTTCAAAGAAACAGTCAGATGATGTACTTCAAGGAAGTAGAACAAACCAAACCCCAAATTAATGCAAAATTAATAATAATAAAGGCCAAAGGAGAAATAAAATTGATACAAAAATACAGAAGATTGACAAAATGAAAAGTTGTTCATTAAAAAGATAAACAAATTAACAAAGCTTTAGCCAAACTAAGAATAAAAGAGAGATGGTCCAAATAAATAAAATTAGAAACAAAAAAGGAGACAACTGAGACCATAAAAATAGAAAGAATAATTAGAGACTATTATGAACAATATATCACAACAAACTGGAAAACCTAGAGGAAATAGATACAGTCCTGAACTCATTAACCTGCCAAGGCTGAAATGTGAAGAAATAGAAAACTTCAACAAACCAATGATGAGTATCGAGATAATAACCATAATAAGAAGTCTTCTATTAAAGGAAAATCCAGGACCTGATGGTATTACTGCTGAATTCTACTAAACAATTAAAGAAGAACTAATACCAATTCTACTTAAAGTCTTTAAAAAAAAAAAACCTGAAGGAAAGGGAATGATTCCAAATTGAATCTATGAGGCAAGCATTACCATGATACCAAAACCAGACATGAATAAAACAAAAAAATAGGTAAATATCACTGATGAATATTGATGTAAATTTTCTCAAAAAATGCTAGCAAATGTAATTCAATAGCACATTAAAAATTATAATTCATTATGATCGAGTGGAATTCATCCCAGGAATGTCAGGATTGCTCTACATATCCAAATCAGTAAATGTAATACACCGCATTCATAGAATCAAGAACAATATCACGTGATTATTTCAATAGATGCTGAAAAAGCATTTATAAAATTCAACATCCCTTTAAGAAAAAATTCTCATCAAACTGGGTATAGAAGGAACATATCTCAAAATAATAGGGACAATTTTGGCAAAACCGCAGCTAACATCATAGTGAACAGAAAAAAAATAGAAAGACTTTGCTTTAAGACCACAAGAAGACACAGGTGCCCACTTTCACCATGTTCATTTGACACAGGACTGGAAATCCTGACTAGAGCAATTAGACAAGAGAAAGAAATAAGGGACATTAAAATTGGGAAGGAAAAAATCAAATTGGCCTTGTATACAGATGACATGATTTTATACTTAAAAAATCCTAAACACATGGACAAAGGTGGTTGGGGGGAAGGGGACGTAGAACATTAGGACAAATACCTAATGCATGCAGGGCTTAAAACCTAGATGATGGGTTGGTAGGTGCAGCAAACCACCATGCACATGTATACTCATGTAACAAACCTGCATTTTCTGCACATGTATCCCAGAACTTTAAGTGAAAATAAATTTTAAAAAATCCTAAAGACTACACACAAAAAACTATTAGAACTGACAAATGAATTTAATAAAGTTGCAGGCTACAAAATCAACATATAAAAATCAGTAGCATTTATATACACCAATAACGAATAATCTGAAAAGGAAATGAAGAAAGCAATCACGTTTACAATACCTGCAAAGAACATAAAATACCTACGATTCAGTTTAACCAGATATGTAAGAGATCTATACAATGAAAAGTATAAAACACACATGAAAGAAATGGAAGAATACATTAAAAAGTGGAAAGATATTCCATGCTCATGGATTAAAACAATGAATAGTGTTAAAATGACAATACTGCTCCCCAAAATTTACAGAAATGCAATCTCTATTCAAAATACCAATTACTTTTTTCACAGAAATAGAAAAAGAAATTATCCTAAGATTTATATGGAACCACAAAAGAACCTGAATAGTTACAGAAAGCCTGAGTAAAAACAACACAGCTGGAGACATCACTTTACCTGACTTGAAAATTTACTACAAAGCTGCAGTAACGAAACTAGCATGGCACTGCATGAAAACAGACACATAGATGAATAGTAGAGAACAGAGGACACAGATATAAATCCACACATTTTCAGCCAACTCATCTTTGACAAAGGCACCAAAAAGAACACAATAGGGAAAGGACTGTCTCTTCAAGAAATGGTGCTGGGAAAAGTGGGTAACTATATGTAGAAGAGTGAAACTAGACCTTTTTCTCTCACTATACACAAAAATCAAATCAAAATGGATTACAGACTTAAATCTAAGACCTGAAACTCTGAAACTACTGAAAGAATCTTTGGGGAAACACTCCAGGATATTGCTCTGTGCAAAGATTTTTTTTCTAACACCTCAAAAGCACAGGAAACCAAAGTAAAAATAGACAAATGGGATTATATCAAGCTAATTTGGTACAGTAAAGGAATCAACAAATAAAAGACGGGCTACAGAATGACAGAAAATATATGCAAACTACCCATCTGACAGGGTATTAAAAACCAGAATAAATTAAGAGTTCAAACAACTCCATAGCAAAAACAAATAATCTGATTTAAAATTTGGCAAAAGATCTGAATATGCATTTTTACAAAGACATACAATGGCCAACAGGCGTATGACATAATTCCCAACATCACTAATCATCAGAGTAATGCAAATAAAAACCATAATGAGATATCCTCTTACCCTAATTAGAATGGTCTTTATTAAAAATATCAAAAATAACAGATTCTGGGAAGGATGTAGAGAAAGGGAAATTCTTGTCCACTGTGGGTGGGAACATGAATTATTGCAGCCACTGTGGAGAACAGTAAGGAAATAGAGCTACAATATGACCCACCGATTCCACTATGGAATATATATCTAAAGGAAAATAAATCAATATATCAATGAGATATCTATACTCCCATGTTGACTGCAGTACTATTCAAAATAGCCAAAATATGGAAACAACCTAAATATCCATCAAGGAATGAATGCATAAAGAAAATGTTGGATATCACAAGAAAAAATATTCAGCCATAAAATAATGAAATCCTGTCATTTGCAGCAATGTGAATAGAACTAGAGATCATTATGTTTACTGAAATAAGCAAAGCACAGAAAGACAAAAATCACATGTTCTCACTCATACATGGGAGCCAAAAAGTCAGTCTTCTGAAGATAGGCAGTAGATTGTTATCAGAAGCTGGAAAGCAGAGTAATAGGTGGGATGATAAAGAGTTGATTAATGGGTACAAATACATGGTTTGATAGAAGAAATAAGAGCTAGTGTTAGATAGACCGGTAGGGTGACTATCATTGACAATATTATTGTACATTTCAAAATATGTAGAAGAGAATAATTTCAATATTTCTAGCATAAAGAAAAGAAAAATATTTAACATGATAGATATCCCAAGTACACTGATTTGATCTTTACAAATATGTGAATGTATCAAATTATCACATATACCCTAAAAAATTAACTGTATACTCAGTCACAATCATAATTATTAAAAATATATTATCTGATCACTGGACAATTACATTAGAAATTAACTATTACAAATAGTAATAAAAGGGTCACAGTTTAGAAAACCTAACAAAAGCCCCAACAATAAATGGCTTAAAAAAAAAATCCCAAAGAAAACTATAAAATACAATGATTGAATGACTGAAAAATACTAAAATACTAAAAACATAAAAAGCAAAATCAAAATTTGTGAGATGCAGCTAAAACAATATCTGGACGTTATTAAAAGTTTCAATATCTTTATTACAAATAAAGTAGTTAAGCATTTAATGCAGGAAGCTAGATGCAATGAAAAGAACAGGAAGAAAGTTGAAGATAATTATAAAAACAAAACACAACTTAATAACCGAGAAAATCACTGATGAAAATGATTTTTAAAACAGTTCCTTTGAAAGCTACTAACCTAGGAAAGCCTCTAAGGAGTTTTATTAAAATATATATGTATACATGCAAAGATTAACGTATTATTCATGTAACAGAATATTATTATACATCAACTAGACTGAGTGACTCATATCTACATGTAGCAATATAGAGAAATCACAAAAACATGTATTAAGAAATAAAGTTGCAATTAAAATTTCTGTAGTTTACTGGTTGAGTTACTAACTGAAAAATGTTTTATATGTTTATATGTAGCAATATAGAGAAATCACAAAAACATGTATTAAGAAAATAAAGTTGTGATTAAAATTTCTGTAGTTTGCTTGTTTAGTTACTAACTGAACAATGTTTTATACGTTTATATGTGTATATATATGTGCATACATACATATACATGCATACACATGTATGTTGTAGATATTCATGTAATAAAATTGCCTATAACTTTTTATTAGTAATTGAACCATATGGCATAATGTTAGAATTTTAAAATATTTTTTAAAGTAAGAAAATAATACATATATGCTTGAAGTTTTTTTTCATCTCTTTTCTGTCATATTGCCTTTCCCTCCCAACAGAAGTAGCCATTATGCTGAGGTCAATATTGTTGTTTATTTTTCTTTTCCAGCTAGTGCTTTCTGTATTTTGAGGAAACAAAATCTTTTATTTTGAATGTTATCTGAAACAAAATAACTGAGTAATGTCAGGCCTCTGAGCCCAAGCCAAGCCATCGCATCCCCTGTGACTTGCACGTATATACGCCCAGATGGCCTGAAGTAACTGAAGAATCACAAAAGAAGTGAATATGCCCTGCCCCACCTCAACTGACGACATTCCACCACAAAAGAAGTGTAGGCCGGGCGCGGTGGCTCACGCCTGTAATCCCAGCACTTTGGGAGGCTGAGGTGGGCGGATCACGAGGTCAGGAGATCGAGACCATCCTGGCTAACATGGTGAAACCCCATCTCTACTAAAAATACAAAAAAATTAGCCGGGCGTGGTGGCGGGCGCCTGTAGTCCCAGCTACTCCCGAGGCTGAGGCAGGAGAATGGCGGGAACCTGGGAGGCAGAGCTTGCAGTGAGCCGAGATCGCGCCACTGCACTCCAGGCTGGGTGACAGAGCTAGACTCCGTCTCAAAAAAAAAAAAAAAAAAAAAAAAAAAAGAAGTGTAAATGGCCGGTCCTTGCCTTAACTGATGACATTACCTTGTGAAAGTCCTTTTCCTGGCTCATCCTGGCTCAAAAAGCACACCCACTGAGCACCTTGCGACCCCCACTCCTGCCCGCCAGAGAACACACCCCCTTTGACTGTAATTTTCCTTTACCTACCCAAATCCTATAAAACAGCCCCATCCTTATCTCCCTTAGCTGACTCTCTTTTCGGACTCAGCCCGCCCGCACCCAGGTGAAATAAACAGCCATGTTGCTCACACAAAGCCTGTTTGGTGGTCTCTTCAGACGGACGCGCATGAAATTTGGTGCTGTGACTCGGATAGGGGGACCTCCCTTGGGAGATCAATCCCCTGTACTCCTGTTCTTTGCTCTGTGAGAAAGATCCACCTATGACCTTAGGTCCTCAGACCGACCAGCCCAAGAAACATCTCACCAATTTCAAATCCGGTAAGCGGCCTCTTTTTACCCTCTTCTCCAACCTCCCTCACTATCCCTCAACCTCTTTCTCCTTTCAATCTTGGCGCCACATTTCAATCTCTCCCTTCTCTTAATTTCAATTCCTTTCATTTTCTGGTAGAGACAAAGGAGACACGTTTTATCCATGGACCCAAAACTCCGGCGCCGGTCACGGACTGGGAAGACAGCCTTCCCTTGGTGTTTAATCATTGCAGGGACGCCTCTCTATTCACCCACGTTTCAAAGGTGTCAGACCACGCATGGACGCCTGCCTTGGTCCTTCACCCTTAGCTGCAAGTCCCGCTTTTCTGGGGAAGGGGCAAGTACCCCAACCCCTTCTCTCCTTGTCTCTACCCCTTCTCTGCTTTTCCGGGGAAAGGGCGAGTACCCCAACCCCTTCTCTCCTTGTCTCTACCCCTTCTCTGCTTTTCTGGGAGAGGGGCAAGTACCCCTCAACCCCTTCTCCTTCACCCTTAGCAGCAAGTCCTGCTTTTCTAGGAGAGGGCCAAGTACCCCTCAACCCCTTCTCCTTCACCCTTAGCGGCAAGTCCCGCTTTTCTGGGGGAGGGGCAAGTACCCCTCAACCCCTTCTCCTTCACTCTTAGTGGCAAGTCCCGCTTTTCTAGAGGAGGGGCAAGTACCCCAACCTCGTATCTCTGCGCCCCAATCCCTTATTTCCGTGCCCCAACCTCTTATATCTCTGCACCCCAATCCCTTATTTCAGTGCTCCGACCCCTTATTTCCATGCCCCGACCCCTAATTTCTGTGCCCCTACCCCTTATTTCCGTGTCCCTACCCCTTATTTCTGTGCCCCCACCCCTTATTTCCGTGCCCCTTCCCCTTATTTCCATGCCCTGACCCCATATTTCTGCGCCCCATCCCTTATTTCTGCATCCCAACCTCTTATCTCTGCACCCCGACCTCTTATCTCTGTGCCCCAACCCCTTTTCCCACTTTTCTGGAAGGTAAGAACCCCCTAACCCCTTCCCTCTGTTTTTCTCTCTTTTCTCTAGGCTTGCTTCCTTCACTATAGGCAACCTTCCACCCTCCATTCCTCCTTCTGCTCCCTTGGCCTGTGTTCTCAAAAACTTAAAACCTCTTCAACTCACACCTGACCTAAAACCTAAATGCCTTATTTTCTTCTGCAATGCCGCTTGACCCCAATACAAACTCGACAGTAGTTCCAAATAGCCAGAAAATGGCACTTTGAATTTTTCTATCCTGCAAGATCTAAATAATTCTTGTCATAAAATAGGCAAACGGTCTGAGGTGCCTGACGTCCAGGCATTCTTTTACACATCAGTCCCTTCCTAGTCTCTGTGCCCAATGCAACTCATCCCAAATCTTCCTTCTTTCCCTCCCGTCTGTCCCCTCAGTCCCAACCCCAAGCGTCGCTGAGTCTTTGTAATCTTCCTTTTCTACAGACCCATCTGATCTCTCCCTTCCTCCCCAGGCTGCTCCTCGCCAGGCCGAGCTAGGTCCCAGTTCTTCCTCAGCCTCTGCTCCTCCACCCTATAATCTTTTTATCACCTCCCCTCCTCACACCTGGTCCGGCTTACAGTTTCCTTCCATGACTAGCCCTCCCCCACCTGCCCAGCAATTTACTCTTAAAAAGGTGGCTGGAGCCAAAGGCATAGTCAAGGTTAATGCTCCTTTTCTTTATCTCAAATCAGAAGCATTTAGGCTCTTTTTCATCAAATATAAAAATCCAGCCCAGTTCATGGCTCGGTCGGCAGCAACCCTGAGACGCTTTACAGCCCTAGACCCTAAAAGGTCAAAAGGCCGTCTTATTCTCACTATACATTTTATTACCCAATCTGCTCCCGACATTAAATAAAATTCCAAAAATTGGAATCTGGCCCTCAAACCCCACAATAGGACTTAATTAACCTCACCTTCAAGGTGTACAATAACAGAAAAAAGTTGCAATTCCTTGCCTCCACTGTGAGACAAACCCCAGCCACATCTCCAGCACACAAGAACTTCCAAACGCCTGAACCACAGCGGCCAGGCGTTCCTCCAGAACCTTCTCCCACAGGAGCTTGCTACAAGTGCCAGAAATCTGGCCACTGGGCCAAGGAATGCCCGCAGCCCGGGATTCCTTCTAAGCCGCGTCCCATCTGTGTAAGACCCCACTGAAAATCGGACGGTTCAACTCACCTGGCAGCCACTCCCAGAGCCCCTGGAACTCTGGCCCAAGGCTCTCTGACTGACTCCTTCCCAGATCTTCTCGGCTTAGCGGCTGAAGACTGACACTGCCCGATCGCCTCGGAAGCCCCCTAGACCATCACGGACACCTAGCTTCAGGTAACTCTCGCTGTGGAAGGTAAGCCTGTCCCCTTCTTAATCAATACAGAGGCTACCCACTCCAATTACCTTCTTTTCAAGGGCCTGTTTCCCTTGCCTCCATAACTGTTGTGGGTATTGACGGCCAGGCTTCTAAACCTCTTAAAACTCCCCAACTCTGGTGCCAATTTAGACAATACTCTTTTAAGCACTCCTTTTTAGTTATCCCCACCTGCCCAGTTCCCTTATTGGGCTGAGACACTTTAACTAAATTATCTGCTTCCCTGACTATTCCTGGACTACAGCTATATCTCATTGCCACCCTTCTTCCCAATCCAAAGCCTCCTTTGCATCCTCCTCTTGTATCCCCCCACCTTAACCCACAAGTATAAGATACCTCTACTCCCTCCTTGGCGACCGATCATGCACCCCTTACCATCTCATTAAAACCTAATCACCCTTACCCCACTCAACGCTAATATCCCATCCCGCAGCATGCTTTAAAAAGATTAAAGCCTGTTTTCACTCGCCTGCTACAGCATGGCCTTTTAAAGCCTATAAACTCTCCTTACAATTCCCCCATTTTACCTGTCCTAAAACCAGATAAGCCTTACAAGTTAGTTCAGGATCTGCGCCTTATCAACCAAATTGTTTTGTCTATCCACCCTGTGGTGCCCAACCCGTACACTCTTTTGTCCTCAATACCTTCCTCCACAACTCACTATTCTGTGCTTGATCTTAAAGATGCTTTTTTCACTATTCCCCTGCACCCCTTGTCCCAGCCTCTCTTTGCTTTCACTTAGACTGACCCTGACACCCATCAAGCTCAGCAAATTACCTACGCTGTTCGGCCGCAAAGCTTCACAGACAGCCCCCATTACTTCAATCAAGCCCAAATTTCTTCCTCATCTGTTACCTATCTTGGCATAATTCTCAAAAAAACACACGTGCTCTCCCTGCCAATCGTGTCCGACTGATCTCTCAAACCCAAGCACCTTCTACGAAACAACAACTCCTTTCCTTCCTAGGCATGGTTAGCGCGGTCAGAATTCTTACCCTAAAACTTAAAGTATAATAAAAAAAAAAAAAAAAAAGGAAAAAAAAAAGAATTCTTACACAAGAGCTAGGACCACACCCTGTAGCCTTTCTGTCCAAACAACTTGACCTTACTGTTTTAGCCTAGCCCTCATGTCTGCGTGCAGTGGCTGCTGCTGCTTTAATACTTTTAGAGGCCCTCAAAATCACAAACTATGCTCAACTCACTCTCTACAGTTCTCATAACTTCCAAAATCTATTTTCTTTCTCATACCTGACACATATACTTTCTGCTCCCCAGCTCCTTCAGCTGTACTCACTCTTTGTTGAGTCTCCCACAGTTACCGTTGTTCCTGGCCCAGACTTCAATCCGGCCTCCCACGTTATTCCTGATACCACACCTGACCCCCATGACTATCTCTCTGATCCACCTGACATACACCCCATTTCCCCAAGTTTCCTTCCTTCCTTTTCCTCACCCTGATCACGCTTGATTTATTGATGGCAGTTCTACCAGGCCTAATTGCCACACACCAGCAAAGGCAGGTTATACTATTAGTACTAGCCACTAGCCCGCCTCTTAGAACCTCTCATTTCCTTTCCATCGTGGAAATCTATCCTCAAGGAAATAACTTCTCAGTGTTCCATCTGCTGTTCTACTACTCCTCAGGGATTATTCAGGCCCCCTCCCTTTCCTACACATCAAGCTCAAGGATTTGCCCCCACTTAGGACTGGCAAATTAGCTTTACTCAACATGCCCTGAGTCAGATAACTAAAATACCTCTTAGTCTAGGTAGATAATTTCACTGGATAGGTAGAGGCCTTTCCTACAGGGTCTGAGAAGGCCACCGCAGTCATTTCTTCCATTCTGTCAGACATAATTCCTCAGTTTAGCCTTCCCACCTCAATACAGTCTGATAACAGACGAGCCTTTATTAGTCAAATCAGCTAAGCAGTTTTTCAGGCTCTTAGTATTCAGTGAAACCTTTATATCTCTTACGGTCCTCTGTCTTCAAGAAAAGTAGAATGGACTAAAGGTCTTTTAAAAACACACCTCACCAAGCTCAGCCACCAACTTAAAAAGGACTGGACAATACCTTTACCACTTTCCCTTCTCAGAATTCAGGCCTGTCCTCAGAATGCTACAAGGTACAGCCCATTTAAGCTCCTGTATAGACGCTCCTTTTTATTAGTCCCCAGTATCATTCCAGACACCAGACCAACTTAGACTGTGCCCCAAAAAACTTGTCATCCCTACTATCTTCTGTCTAGTCATACTCCTATTAACCTTCTCAGCTACTCATACATGCCCTGCTCTTGTTTACACTGCTGGTTTACACTGTTTTTCCAAGCCATCACAGCTGATATCTCCTGGTGCTATCCCCAAACTGCCACTCTTAACTCTTGAAGTAAATAAATAATCTTTGCTGGCAGGACTATGCTGAATCTCCTTAGGCACTCTCTAATCAGATATCCTGAGTCTTCCCAATTCTTAGACCTTTTATACCTGTTTTTCTCCTTCTGTTATTCCATTTAGTTTCTCAATTCATCCCAAACCGTATCTAGGCCATCACCAATCATTCTATACGACAAATGTTTCTTCTAACATCCTCACGATATCACCCCTTACCGCAAGACCTCCCTTCAGCTTAATCTCTCCCACTCTAGGTTCCCATGCCAACCCTAATCCCGCTTGAAGCAGCCCTGAGAAACATCGCCCATTCTCTCTCCATACCACCCCCCAAAAATTTTCGCCGCCCCAACACTTCAACACTATTTTGTTTTATTTTTCTTATTAATATAATAAGGCAGGAATGTCAGGCCTCTGAGCCCAAGCCAAGCCATCACATCCCCTGTGACTTGCACGTATATGCCCAGATGGCCTGAAGTAATTGAAGAATCACAAAAGAAGTGAATATGCCCTGCCCCACCTTAACTGACGACATTCCACCACAAAAGAAGTGTAAATGGCCGGTCCTTGCCTTAACTGATGACATTACCTTGTGAAAGTCCTTTTCCTGGCTCATCCTGGCTCAAAAAGCACCCCCACCGAGCACCTTGCGACCCCCACTCCTGCCCGCCAGAGAACAACCCCCCTTTGACTGTAATTTTCCTTTACCTACCCAAATCCTATAAAATGGCCCCACCCTTATCTCCCTTCGCTGACTCTGTTTTTGGACTCAGCCCGCCTGCACCCAGGTGAAATAAACAGCCATGTTGCTCACACAAAGCCTGTTTGGTGGTCTCTTCACAGGGACGCACATGAAAAGTAATAGCATAGAAAAGTGGGGATTTACTTTCTTTAGAAAGTTTTAAATTTATCCTTTGTGGGGCACAGTATAATATAAAATGTTTAAATTGGGCAATTATCTAGATTATTTAATATGCAATTATTTTTCAAATTAGGAGTACCATAAAGCATGGTTTAATCTTGGCCTAATCTTGACATCACAAAGCAGAAAATATAGCATGTTGGTTATTTTTAGGCATCCAATTATACAAGCTTTTTGAGAAAGGTGGGGAACTGGACAAAACTTGCTAATAGTTGAAAGAGTAAGTACTAAATAGTCTTATTCACAAGCCATAGTATCTAGAAATGACATATAAAATAAGGAGTATTGTACATTTGTATTAGGTATTACTTAATTAAATACTGGGCAATAATCAACTGTTTCACTGCTGGCGCTTTTATGTTTTGTGATATTGGACACTAAGATCAAGATGGCCAAGATTTAACCTCATTCTTTTTAATCAATTTTTGGAGATCCTACCCTTACATTCTCAGCTATCGTTAGTCTTCTGAAAAAAGATTGAAAATAGAGTAAATTTGTAATTTAGACCATATACCTTCGTTTTCTATACTTTTTCTCATTTTTTGGTCCTTCCTAGATTCCCTAATACCACTGCGGACAATCCAAATTATTTCAGAACTCCCATTGAGCTCTGCTCTTTGCTGCAGAACTAATAGGGTGACGTTTATTAAGATACTGATAATCACGTATTACCTCCCAACTGGATTTGTAACTTAATGTTTGTGAAAATAACTCACAATATAGTTTCTCTTTTTCTGTTTTAGGAAATTATAACTCTCTTTTGACAATTTTATATTCCAGCATTTTCTCTTACTTGTCCAAGAAGCTATTTTCTTCTTTGAAAGGATTAAAAGCCAGCAAATTAATGCTGGCATTGAGGCCCAAGGCCAAAATGAAATCAGTGTTTTCATAGTACCAATAATATTATGGACAAATAAAGTATGAAACAGAAATGGAAAATGGAATCACCATTCACTACAGATCTTGAGAGTACTGGCTCATTTGGCAACGTGGAAAGAAGTGTAGAAAGGCAGTGCTCTGCAAAAGTCAGTGCCCAGTGCTTTCTGAACAAAAGGTGGCTTTTTGCATTACATACTCCATCCCCCAAAGACTTACAGGCTGCTTTTATGTAACTGAGTGTGTGTGCATATATATTCCACTCAATAAATATATCATAGTAATTAATCCCCACCATTGATGAAAATTCGTTTTCTGACACAGGTAGCCTATGAGTGTTTTCCCTCTGGAATAAAATAAGATATCCATTTTATGTACCGTTCCCCTGTTTTTGGAAACCTTTAATCTTAATTACAACAGTACGTACAGACTGATTAATGATTACACAATCTTACTCCCAGCTGTGGTAAAGGCCACTATCAGCCAGTCTAATTGCCTTTGACTCACTCTAGATTACACTGTTGGGTCCTTTTACAGTTTATCAGTCCCTAGGATCTTTCTTTAAAATTAACAACTAAATTACCTTTCTCGAGGAGACGTGGTGCTTGAATACCCTGAGGGGAAAACTATCATTTACTAAGTACAGTATTTCCATATGGCAAGAATCTCCTCTATGAGTTGCAACTGACAAATCGATGGAATCTCAGCTTTTCTTTACTTTCTTTTTTTCTATCTCCTTTTCACATTTCAGAGAATTCTGTATATCTTCCCAACTCAAAAACTCACAGATGCTTGCAAAGCATATTTTTTGCCTGTTGTATTTTGCAATTGTGGATAAGATAGTCTAAAATTCTTTTCACACAAATGCAAAGATATTTAAAAGATTTTTCACAAAAATGCAATTATCCCCAAATATACCATGTCAATATTTCCATTTTTTGGAGGCTGAATACATAAATTATATTCCAGTATGTCCCCCTGAATAAATAAAGGCTAAGTCATGTTTTTAAAACACATTAAATTAGTCAAGTTAATGTATTACCACTCACTGAAATTTTATATATGCTCTTCTACCTCTTCCATTTTAAAGTATACAGACATTACTAATCCATGTAAAATCTCTACATTCTTAGAAATGTGCACATATTTATTAATATATTTTTACCAGACATTGAGCAAGCCTTTAAAAGTAATATATTTTAAGTAACATTCTTAGAACAAAAAGTAAAAATAACCTAAAACAAATAACAAAATACAAGATATAGTCCTTTACCACAACAACTTTATTGTGCTGGACAATATATAAACATACTAATATATTCTTAGTGGTACAAAGCAGCATGTAAGCCATTGCCTACTGGGGTAGGGTGCTCATGTGTTCTATGGGAACAATTAATTTGAGCTGGAATGCTCAGGGAAAACATAGTGAAGAGAAGAGCCCAAATAGCTTACCCTGTGTGTGGATATATAGAGACCAAGTGGACTGGAGGATTATAGTTAGAAAATAGAGTAAGTCTTGTTTAGGGAAGAGTAAAGTGTCTGACCTTTACTAAAGCAAAAGATCTACACTGGGAAATAGCAAAGTTAAAATTAGATCAAAAGAGCAGTTTGCATTGTGGAGGATCTTAAAAAGGACATTTTACTGGAAAAAAAAAAAGCAGAGATCCATTAGAGGTTTTAAGTTGGTAAATGAAATGGTAAAATCTGTGATTTAAGAAATAAATTTAGAGCAATATTTATTCATGTATGTTCTCAGGAATAGTAATTAATGGGGTTACTACAAAAGTGTCTGCAAGGTCAAATACATGTGAAAATAGAAAATACTGCGAGTTTTCTCTACGACTTTAAGATGTTAATAGATATTTTGACTCTCCTAAACAAAAATACAGGATTTTGCCAATGTGACCAGGGACCCTTTCTAGGAAAACCATGCATGGATCAAGGATCCCATATGTAGTGGCACCAATCTAACTCTATAAACTGAGATATATAAGAAATGTACTGTTCCACATTTTAAGTAGCTCATTTAATTTCTACTTTGATCCTTTCTTCTCAGATTGTAGAACCTCAAGATTTCTTCTTTTTCCCCATGAGGGTGTGTTCTGGAGTCTAATTGTGCCAAGGAATTAGAGAGTTGTAGAATAGTAGAGTGGCACTTATCTGGTCCTCTCTGTCATCTACGTAAGTTGGCATCTGTGAGATGGTCTAACCACTATCTGGTCCCGAACAATTGGTCTATACAACTGTTGCTGAGACATGTCTCATTCAAATCCACTGGCTCTCTTTACTTCCATACTATTCTTGGGCTGATGGAATAATTGTCCTGATTTGTTCTATGATGAGGTACAAGAAACTGTATGAATGTGCAGAGCTCCAAACTCACAAGCCACAAGAGCTCTTTTCTTCTCATATTTCTGCTATAACTTCTCTTCTTTGAGCTAAGGGCCCAATTACCATAAAGGAAGATGGATGGGGGCAAGAAATACCTGAGAAAAAAGTTTGTTATTATTTTAAAGATATTTCCTTCCACTCAGGGAATACTCTTTAGGAAATGCTAAAGAATGGAGGGTTATAAACTGATCAGTAAAAGGATGTGTGTAGTAGTGATGCTGCCTTGAGTTGTGATTATTATATGTGGCAGATTACACTAATAGCTCTCAATAGCAATGAATTACACTTTGTTTTATAGCTTTGTATTTTGTCTTTACATACCTTGTGCCATCTCCTGCATTGACTCTAAGCTTGACCATGTGACTCTGGACATTGATCAACGTGACATTAGCAAATGTGAGGCAAACAGAGGCTTGAACAGCATTTACCCTTTCTTGCTGCTGTATACACTTCTTCCTTCAAACAAATAAGGCTGAGATGGCTTATTAAAGACATGAGGACCAAATGAGAGCAAACACTAACCGATAGACACATGAGTTAGCCTCAGCGGAGCTGCGAGCTGACTGACGATGCATGAGGATCCAGGTAAGACCAGAAGAAGAACTGCACAGCTGAGCCTCCACCAAAACTCTAATGTGAGTTATGAACAAATAAAATGGTTGCCTAGGATATTGAGTTGCAGAGTAATTTTTATTGCATCAGTAAATATATACACAATACAATACAATAAAATGTAGTACAACAGACTCCTGGTTTAAAAATGCCATGATAGATTCAAGCTGGCTTCACTCTCAGGAACCAAATGTGAGAATGCATTAGTTCTCAGAGCCACAAAGAAGTGAAAAACATCTGAGCAAATGGTAAGAATGTTGGATTTTCATGTTTGTGATGACCCTCCCCAACCCCTAATCTATCTGGCACCAAAATGCAGAAAATTTCCCCTGAATCATGGTTTCTACACTGAAAAACATAAGATTGAGGTGGACACCAGCTTCCTCACCATCTTGGGTTCCCTGGCAGGAGGCCAGTCTCTGCCTCACCCCACGGGAAGCATTAGGGTGCCTGAGGAAAGAAATATCCCTGAGGACAGTTGCAGACAAAGGGAGGAAGTGGGACTACTATCCCCAGCCCTAGAAACTCTGCTTTGTGACTCCACCAAAGCAGATGTTAAATCAGAGTCGTGGTTCAGCAGCACCACATTATAGGATGTATGTTGCACAGGGGCCCTGGATACAAACCCTTAGCCAGTCTTTCCACGCTGCCTTAATATTCCCTTTAGGACTTTCCATGTTCAGGATAGGCAGTGCTCTGATTGCTTGCTAGAGCCAAGACAAACCTGGGCTTAAGGTGCCATCTAGTGCCAAAAAGAACACAACAGTCTTGTGGGGAAAAAGAAATTTAACAGTCAAATTACAAAGAATCTCTAAGCAAGCATACTGAATATAAGCCAAAACAAGCAAGACAGAGAAGATTAGAATACATAACCAATCCATCAATGCAAAGGCACAGACATATATCCACAAGAAACAGCAGCAAACAGGGAATCATGACCTCTCCAAATGAACAAAGCAAGGAACCAGTGACTGACCCTAATGAGATGGTGATATGTGAGCTTTCTGATCAAGAATGCAAAATAGCAATTTTAAGCAAATTCATTAATCTCTAAGATAGCACAGAAAAGCTACTTAAAACTTACCAATAAATTTCACGAAGATATTGAAATGATTTTAAAAAAATCAAAGAGAAATCCTGAAACAGAGAAATACATTTATATTTGCTGAACTGAAAAATTCGCTACAGGCTCTCAACAGTGGAATGAATCAAGCAAAGAAAAGAATCAGTGGGCTCAAAGACAGACGATTTGAAATTATGCAGAGGAGAAAAAAAACCAAAACAGAATACAAAGGAATGAAAATCGCCTACAAGACAAAATTACCTCAAAAGACCAAATCTAAGAAATATTGCTGCCCAAGAAGGAGTGAAGCAAAAGTAAGGTGTAGAAAGCCTTAATCAAAGAAATAACAAAAAATTTCCCAAACTTGAGAAAGATCTGAGTATTAGGTAGAGAAAAGTGAGAGAACACCAAACATATTTGACCCACACAAGACAACCCCAAGACACACAATAATTAAACTCTCAAAAGTCAAGGACAAAGAGGATGTTAAAGGCAGCAAGAGAAAAGAAGCAAATAACATAGAAAAGAGCTCCAATTTATCTGGCAACAGAGTGACAATGGAATCCATACAGGCCAGGAGGGAGTGAGAAGACATTTGCGAAGTGCTGAAAGAAAAAAACAACGGAGCTTGAGAACGAGATGACTAATAGCAATGACTTGGAAAAGTAAGAAATTCAACAGCCAAATTACAAAAAAATCTCTTTGCCAATATGAAAGAGAAAAATATCCCTGAACAGAGAAATATCAGGGTGTGGCACCCTGAATATCAGTTGTGAGCCCCAGTGATGATGTATATTCCACCTATCTTGATTATATTTTAGGAATGTATCAAATCACATAATGAGATAGTTTGAGTATTTGTTCACTCCAAATCTCTTTTTGATACCTGATCTGAAATGTGATAGGTGTGGCTAAGTGGGAGGTGTTTGGGTCATGGGGGGTGGATCCCTCATGAATGGCTTGGTGCCCTCCCCAAGGTAATGAGTGAGGGCTTGCTCTATTAGTTCACAGGAAAACTGATGGCTTAAAGTGGCTGGCATTTCCTCCCATCTCTCTTGCTTCCTCTCTTGCCATGTGACCCACCTGCTCTTCCTTCACTTTCTGCCATGTATAAGAGCTTCCTAAGTCCCTCACCAGAAGCAAATGCTGATGCCATGCTTCTTGTAAAATCTGCACAACCTTAAGCCAAATAAAATTCTTTTATTTATAAATGACCACACCTCGGGTATTGTTTTATAGCAACACAAAACAGACTAGTATGCATATACACAATATGTGCATTTATTATTAATAATAAAGTAATACAACATGGAAGAAATGGGAAGATAGATAATCATGTGGGAATATTTTCTCAAACACAGATGCATGGGATTAGGAAAAGGAAAGTTCAAATGGGAGGAGCTGGGATCTTGGAATGTCCTCATTCAGTGAGCACAGTGAAGGAGGAGCAGGTGACCTTCTCAGCAGATGACCTGTGAGCCAACCTTATGAAGAATGAGCAGATGGAGTCCTGGGTCCTGCATCATTGTGCTTGGGGCTTGCCCTGGACTCCAGGACAGCCACTGCCTAAGCATCTCTCATGACTCCTGGCATCCCCACTCACTGTTTCTCATCAAAACCAACTGAATTTTTCAAGGTACCTGAAGCATCACTGTTGTCACAAGTCATTGAGCTCTTCTCCAAGAGGGAAGTGATGTCTTCTCCAAATATGGTGAGGCAGTTTTCAATGAGAAATTGTACAATAGAAACCTGTAACACAAAAGGGAAAAATAGGGTGCTCTTTTCATTTGGCATAGCTATAAATCATATTTCATCTATGAATCTTGGAGTGAAAACATGAAATTCAGAATTCTAAGAAAAAATCAGAGTAGATGTAGAAAGATATGAACCAGTTTTCTCTAAGAAAAAACTATGATCTTTTCAACAGCATTTAGGGCACGTATCTTAAAATACTTATAATCAGTGGGCTAAAGTTATAATTTATAGCATAGCTTAATAGCTAACATTTTATATCGATGGTCACATCCTTAAAAATAGGATAATTTTCAAGCAACTCATATATGATGTTTGGGGTAAGGATATATATTCTCTAAATTTATAAAGCACCCAATGGATAAAAACTTGTGCAATTCACTTGTTAAGTATTTTAAACTTGGGAAGCAGACATTCTCTGAGGGTCTTTTGTGAAGGAAGGAGGCAGCTGGAGAGAAAATCTCTGCTCTTCTAAGTGCAGTACCTCTCCATGCATTGCCTGGCCTCAGGATTGCTCTCTGGGTGATCTTCGGAGAGAGCTGGGGTCTTTTTATTAGGTACATTGTAGCTCCATTAGGATATTCTAGAATGTTTTACTAGTTTTCTCATTCGAGTGGCAGAGACAAAATAGTAGCCAAGTAGTTCACTGAATGCCAATTGTGAGCCCCGATTGACAGAGAAAGGCAATATGTGTGGAGCCATGAGTGTTCATATTATCCAAACCACCAAAGAAGTGTCAGTAATGACCAGAGGAGCTGGGCCTTATCACTACTGCCATTGTTGAGATGAGGAAATCTTGGCTTGGAATCTTTGCCCCAGGTTACCCATCCCTCAGTGATGAGACTGAGAGTTGAATCTTAGCTTGTCAAACTCCAAAGAACAGATTTTTTTTTCTATTATGTCACACCACTTTCTTATCTCTCTGTGGTATAGTCAATCTAGTAGTGTTTTGTCTCCTAGATGGGAAAGGAGAAGTGACTCACTGCTCTCAATTTCCTATTTAACAACCTACCTTCTCATACACCTTCTACCTTCTACAACCCCTAGAATAGTATTAATGAAACTGCCACTTCAGAAGTGTAATTAAAGTGTGCGTCTTAAAAAAAGTGGTTCCTTTGAGTTAATATCCTGAATTTCAGGTTCAAAGTGAGGACTCTGTTCCCCAGGGAATAAAAATGAGAGATCTCATTACCTTTTTGGTGAACTCATTTACCACTTCTGAGCTGCAGGGAGTAGGCAGGAAAATAATGCTTGAGGCTATACACGCAGATAAATTATAAGCTGTCATCTGATTGTCTGAGGAATGCTGCTCAATGTTATGTAACACTCCAAAAAGGTATCACAAGAGAACAACATTGGCCTTTGGCAGCTGGTCTAAAAGCCTAAACACAAAAATATGCACTCTCAAAGCCAGGAATTTTACTCAGGAAGTTGTAAATACAGAGAAATAAAGCAAGTATTTTTTTTCATATAGCATTTACATAACTCAGTGAAAATACAAAAGAATAGAGAAATATGTTCTTCATATGTAGTAAGACAGCATTTTAAAATGTGTCTTAGGAGATATATCAGAAAATATTTCCTTGCAACCACTACAGTGTTTCCAGTACTTAAGCATAAAAAGGATAAAAATTCCACTTCTGTTAAGATTAAAGGATTACTATATGCCAAAGGATGAATTTTATCAATTCACGGGAGATATTTTGAGTTTTAAGACTGAGTAGTGTAAGATGAAGACATAATTACAGGAGATTTGGGACTAGGGTGGAGTTGAAGAAAGGAGCTGAAATGAGGATGCAAAGGGAAGGGGAAAGTCCCAGAGATTCATAACAGAGAGCCCATTTTGATTCATCCAAGCCCGCGTACATGGGTCTTGGCTGAAACCATCGAAAGAGTATCTTTCCCTATTGTCTTTGCCTTATGATCCTGCAGCATCTAAATCATATTTCTAGTCACTGAAGTAAAATTGACAAATCTTCTCTATCAAAGCTAGGGTTCATCATTGTCTAAAGATTTCTCCACTTTGCGATAGATTTGGATGAAAACACTTGACTCCCCCAGAGTTCTCTCTCTTCAAGAGGGCTACCAAAAAGAAGACCAGACAAAATGAGACCTACTAGCAGAGGGGCAGGCAGCTTGTCATTCTCACAAACATCCGTGAGAGAAGCTCCAAACAGCTGTCCTGGGTTTGGGGCAGGTGGAGCCATGCACAGGTTGTCTTGGCAAGGGCTAGAAGCCCACCAAAAGTCCCAGTTTATCATAGAACATCTTCTTTTAACTCCCTTCTGGTCTGAATACATAAGTAAAAAGTGAGATTATTTGATGTAGTAGTTTAATCCGCTTAACTTTATTTTGACTATTTCCATTTTACAACATGTTTGTTGTGATGTTGAGAAGAGAAACAATCATTTGTTGTGTAGATTTTCCCACATTCTGAAATTGGCTAATTGCATACTTGGCGTTAATGTGTTATTCTTCCCTATATCCCATAGACTGCAGTTAAACCTGGAGGCTTGATCAGACTTATGTTCCATTCTTCCAGTAGGAATACTTCCTAGACAGTACTAGTTACCACCTCTTGCATTCTATCATAAGGTACTTAAGATCTAGTTGTTCAAGTTTACTGATATTAATTGTAATCAGTGGAGTCACATGTCAGATCCCGCTTTAAAACCTAAAAATAGCCAGCATGGTGGCTCATGCCTGTAATCCCAGCTACTCAAAAGGCTGAGTCAGGAGAATTGCTTGAGCCCAGTAGTTAGAGTCTGCAGGAAGCTGTGATGGCGCCACGACCATTTGCTTGTGTGACAGGGAGACCCAGTCTCTACGAGAAAATAAAAAGTTAAAAATACTGGATATTCAAATAAAGTAGAGCTCAGTAATTATCTACTTTCGTAGTATGTCTCCTGCCACTCAGATTTCCTGTTGGACTTTCCGAATACTCAACCATGGTCAACTCTCTCCCATCAAAAGGATCCTGCCCTTCATGACACAACCTGCCTGACCCCACTTCTCAGTCAGCCTCTGGCTTCTTTGTTTTGGAGGCTGCAACTGTTAGGCATCTCCATGGATGTCTTGAGTCCACTTTCTCTAGTCAGTCCTTGGTTCTGTGGTAAGATCCCTGGTGGCCCTGGTCCTTCTGACACCCTGCCCAGCTATCTAGAAATAATTTTTACCTACCCAACGACCCTACCAAAGAAATGCTGAAGAAGAGCTTCTCAAGGAAAAGTGATCAGCAATAAAAGGTTGAGTTGAATGTTTCCACTGCTCAACTATAGGTGTTTTCCTAACAAGGTACTTTAATATTTTTATAAATAACCTCCTTATACCACGTACTGAAAAAGTCAACAGAGGAGGCAGGTTGTAGAAGGATAAACAAATGAGCAACATTTCACCATTTCAATGTTTCTTAAACACCCATCCACTTGGCTTCCCTGGGACATCGAGTGCATCTCTCTGTACACACACATAGTGGCAATACACATGCTGACTCACAGAGGTCAGGATGGGCTCCTGGTTCTGCTATGTAGTCAGACAACTTCCTCAGAAGTCTTTGAGCTTCAGTTTGCTCAACTTTAGCATGAATGATGCTACCTACAGCTTACTGGACTGAGTAATAGAATGGACTGCTCAGGACAAACCATGGTTCGGAGCAGTCTTGATAAAAGTAATTTTATCCCTCACTCAGATGGCCTAAGGCAGACTAGACATCAGTCTCCTCCCCCTAGAACAGATCCCACCACCATTCTCCATTTGATTTGGCAAGGTATGCAGTCACAAAGGCATGCCACCACTCTACCTAACCTAAACCTGTTGTTTTAAAAGAAGGTAAGGAAGAAGCAAAGCCATCCTTCAATCCAGAAGGATATATCTGTATGTCATCATATGCAAATATTTATTATAGTACACATTAATATATAGGTTAAGTTGTTGTACATAACCTGGTTTCCCTATTCTTAATTTGATTTTATTTTTTCTAGAACTATCCAAATGTATTCAGTTATTTAGCTTTAATAAGAGAATGTTCTTAGGAAGAATTTTCTAGCCCTTGATGCAAAGCTATATAACTAGCTACTCTCTGAATAAAGGCCAAGAGGAAAGTAGACATTGAATCCTGTACTTTCTCAAAAATATTTTCAGGCTTAGCTGCACCTTTTGTAATGCACATTATTTGGTGCAAGAGTTCCTATCACTTCTTTAAATAATAAAAGTATATGCTATTACCATGAAAAAGGCAAGATGATTAAACAAGCTAACTAGCCTTTCTTAAATAGCCCTGGAAGAATTGGGATAGTGGTTTCCGCAGGCTCAGATTAGGATATATATAAAACTTTTGAAACTTTCTGCCTATAGACTAACAGTCACAACAATAAAAATGCTTTATTTAGAAATTCTATTCTTGCCAAAATATTTCCCAAATTAATAACACATTTTCTTCAGAGAAAGAAATATCAATGGCAGGATACTGAAATGGTAGTGGGGAAAATGACGAAAAGGGAGATGAAAAAGCCCACAATCATAAATGTTCATGCCAGTTCCAGTCTAAACCTGGATCTGAAGCCGACTTGGAAAGTAAGCGTGGTGGTGGGGAGAGAGTAGAATTGAGAGTCTAATTCAGGATAGAACCCAAGGGGCACTTCAGCCCCAGTCCAGAGTAGACTGCAGTTCAGTTCTATAACTGCTTCTCTCTAGATATGCCACTCCAGATGTGTTTAAACCATGCCATCATTTGATCACCTCCTGCTTTGGGCTCAGCTCATCAGCAAAACCCTGGATAGAAAATGCCTGAGTTTCCAGGCCTTCAAAAGCCATATTCTCACCAGACACACAGACTGCACACACATAATTATATGTGTAGATTGTTCTGAGGATACAGAGAAGAGTGTATCTACCTACTTATACACATGAAAGAAATCTTCCTAGAAGTGAGTTGGGCCTTGACTTCAGACATTTCAAGTTTCTCTAAGTCTGATTCTGGACAGGTATTGGCTTCCTGCCTATACTGTCCTCCTTCCTCTGCATGGAGAACGTGTCTGTGTCATGGGCTTGGTTTTAGGAATGGAGACTCGATCTGAGAGAAGGCACTTGCAAGAAGGAAAGGCACTCACCACTCCCCTGCTGGCCTCTGGCTGGCTGCCTGGGCTTCAGAATGAACCCGCCTTCTATGTCTGGGGATGGCTGTTCCGGGAAGGGCTCCTGGAGTGTGGAAGAAGAGGTGGAGCTCCCTGGTTCCTGTGGCAGGAGCATAGTGCCTTGAAGGTGGCTCATTTCAGTTCCACAGGGATGTTCATGTCCTGCGTGAAGCAAAATCTAAATACAGGTTCAGGCTGATGGTGATGGATGTGATCAAACCTACCTATTGTGGGTGAATGCACCCCACTGGTGCCTGCTGTAGTAATCTGGGAGCTTCTAGAATAAGGAAGTCTGTGTCTCCCGAGCAAGCATCATGTGCACTCTCTCTGGAGAGTCCCCACAAAGCAGGCATGCAAGCAGAAGAATTTTTAAAAGTACAGAGAAAAATAAAGTTGGAACATGTTGTGTCACTTGGGATGCGTAGATGCATCAGTGCATTGCACAATGGTGACTTTTGCTCTGTTTCCATT
Source organism: Gorilla gorilla gorilla (assembly GCF_029281585.2). Taxonomy (NCBI): domain Eukaryota; kingdom Metazoa; phylum Chordata; class Mammalia; order Primates; family Hominidae; genus Gorilla; species Gorilla gorilla. The sequence goes on from NC_073227.2 coordinate 140,120,717, forward strand.
TGAAGATATTTAAGAACTTCTAGTTTCTGTCTCGACAAATCTAGATATTTACGTCTTAGACAAATGACCCCTTTACGCTTACAGTCATCATTTTAAATACTTACCCTTCCTATCATACAGACTTATGAAGATAAAAGTAAATACATTCCTTCACACTGGTGGTTAATATTTATTGAATAACTCCATATATACAACATGTGTTAAATAATTCCATGTCAAGAATAGCTATGATCGCTATTCTCTTACACATGATGTCAGTTTAACGGAGATTTTATCTCCCTTAGTCAGTTTTGTAGCCAGGGCTTCTCAAGAGCAGAGGAGCAGGGTGTTTGCCTCTGACCTTTCCTCCCACTTCTGCCCTAATTGGAGGAAGGAGCTCCTCATAGGTACCAGCCAGAGGGAAGGCTGCAGGGTGTTGGAAGTCCAGACACAACAGGCAAAACAGTTTTTGCAGAATGGAAAACCACACTGCAATCAACAGGAGTTGCCTGCCAAGGGATGTGTTTTCCCCTTTCATGTTTTAAATAGTTTCCTTTCCATAGAATACGTGGTGTGAGGTAGTTTTTTTTTTTAATTATATGATCCATTATTTATTTTATTTATTTATTTTTATTTTTCCATAAGTTATTGGGGGTACAGGTGGTATTTGGTTACATGAGTAAGCTCTTTAGTGGTGATTTGTGAGATTTTGGTGCACCCTTCAACTTAGCAGTATAAACTGCACCGTATTTGTAGTCTTTTATCTCTCATCCCCCTCCCAGCCTTCCCCAAAAGTCCCCAAAGTTCATTGTATCATTCTTATACATTTACATCCACATACATCTCACATATCAGTGAGAACATATGATGTTTGGTTTTCCATTCCTGAGTTACTTCACTTAGAATAATAGTCGCCAATCTCATCCAGGTCACTGCAAATGCTGTTAATTCATTCCTTTCTATGGCTGCATAATATTCCCTCATATATACATATATATATATACGTGTGTGTGTGTGTATATATATATATATAAAATAGTTTCTTTATCCACTCATTGATTGATGGGCAATTGGGTTGGTTCCACAATTTTGCTATTGTGAATTGTGCTGCTATAAACATGTGTGGGCAAGTATCTTTTCCTCTGGGTAGATACCCAGTAGTGGGATTGCTGGCTCAAATGGTAGTTCCACTTTTAGTTTCTTTAAGGAATCTCCACATTGTTTTCCATAGTGGCTGTACTAGTTTACATTCCCACCAGCAGTGTAGGAGTGTTCCCTGTTCACCACATCCATGCCAACATCTACTGTTTTTTGATTTTTTGATTATGGCCATTCTTGCAGGAGTAAGGTGGTATCGCCTTGTGGTTTTGATTTGCATTTCCCTGATCATTGGTGATGTTGAGCATTTTTTCATATGTCTGTTGGCCATTTGTATATCTTCTTTTGAGAATTGTCTATTCATGTCCTTAGCTCACTTTTTGATGGGATTGTTTGTTTTTTTCTAACTGATTTGTTTGAGTTTGTTGTAGATTATGGGTATTAGCCTTTGTCAGATGTATAGATTGTGAAGATTTTTCCCCCACTCTATGGGTTGTCTGTTTATTCTGCTGACTGTTCCTTTTGCCGTGCAAAAGCTCTTTAGTTTAATTAGGTCCCAGTTATTTATCTCTATTTTTATTGCATTTGCTTTTGGGTTCTTAGTCATGAAATCCTTGCCTAAGCCAATATCTAGAAGGGTTTTTCCAATGTTATCTTCTAGAATTTTTACAGTTTCAGGTCTTAGGTTTAAGTTCTTAATCCATTTTAAGTTGCTTTTTGTATATAGTTAGAGATGAGGATCCAGTTTCATTCTCCTACATGTGGCTAGCCAATTATTCCAGCACCATTTGTTGAAAAGAGTGTCCTCTCCCCACTTTCTGTTTTTGTTTGATTTGTCAAAGATCATTTGGCTGTAAGTATTTGGGTGTATTTCTGGGTTCTCTATTCTCTTCCATTGGTCTATGTGCCTATTTTTATACCAGTACCATGTTGTTTTGGTGACTATGACCTTATAGTATAGTTTGAAATCAGGTAGTGTGTTGCCTCCAGATTTGTTCTTTTTGCTTAGTCTTGCTTTGGCTATGTGGGCTCTTTTTTGGTTCCATATGAATTTTAGAATTGTTTTTTTCTAATTCTGTGAAGAATGATGGTAGTATTTTGATGGGGATTACATTGAATTTGTAGATTGCTTTTGGTAATAAGGTCACTTTCACAAAATTGATTCTACCTATCCATGAGCATGGGATGCATTTCCATTTGTTTGTATCATCTATGATTTCTTTCAGCAGTGTTTTGTAGTTTTCCTTGTAGAGGTCTTTTGACTCCTTGGTTAGGTATATTCCTAAGTTTGTTTTTTTTTTTTCCAGCTATTGTAAAAGGGGTTGAGTTTTTTATTTTATTCTCCACTTTGTCGCTGTTGGTGTATTGAAGAGCTACCGATTTGTGTACATTAATCTTGTATCCAGAAACTTCGCTGAATTCTTTTATCAGTTCTAGGAGGTTTCTAGAGGAGTCCTTACAGTTTTGAGGGTAAACGATCATATCATCAGCAAACAGGGACAGTTTTACTTCCTCTTTACCAATTTGAATGGCCTTTATTTCTTTATCTTGTCTGATTGCTCTGGCTAGGAGTTCCAGTACTATGTTGAAGAGGAGTGGTAAAAGTGGGCATCCTTGTCTTATTCCAGTTCTAAGAAGGAATGCTTTCACTTTTTTGCATTCAATATTATGTTGGCTGTGGGTTTGTCATAAACAGCTTTTATTACATTAAGTTATGTCCATTGTATGTTGATTTTGCTGAGGAGTTTAATTATAAAGGGATGCTAGATTTTGTTGCTTTTTCTGCATCTAATCATGTGATTTTTGTTTTTACTTCTGTTTATGTGGTGTGTCACATTTATTGACTTGCATATGTTAAACCATCCCTGCATCCCTGGTATGAAACCCACTTGATCAAGGTGGATTATCTTCTTGATATGTTGTTGGATTCAGTTAGCTAGTATTTTGTTAACAATTTTAGCATCTATGTTCATCAAGGATATTGGCCTGTAGTTTTCTTTTTTGGTTGTGTCCTTTCCTGGTTTTGGTATTAGGGTGATGCTGGCTTCGTGGAATGAATCAGTGAGGATTCCTTCTTTCTCTGTCCTGTGGAATAGTGTCAAAAGGATTGGTACCAATTCTTCTTTGAATGTCTGGTAGATCTGCTGTGAGTCCATCTTGTCCTGGACTTTTTTTTTGTTGGTAATTTTTAAATTACGATTTCATTCTTGCTGCTTGTTATTGGTCTGCTCAGGGTATCTAATTCTTCCTGATTTAAGCTAAGAGGGTTGTATTTTTCCAGGAATTTATCCATCTCTTCTAGGTTTTCTAGTTTATGTGCATAAAGGTGTTCATAGTCGCCTTGAATGATCATTTGTATTTCAGTGGCGTCCATTGTAATATCTCCTGTTTCATTTCTTAGTGAGTTTATTTGGGTTTTCTCTCTTCTTTTCTTGGTTAATCTTGCTAATGTTCTATCAATTTAATTTTTCTTTACAAAGAACCAGTTTTTTGTTTTATTTACCTTTAGTATTTTTTGTTTGTTTGTTTCAATTTCATTTAGTTCTGCTCTGATCTTGGTAATTTCCTTTCTTCTGCTGGATTTGGGTTTGGTTTGCTTTTGATTCTCTAGTTCCTTGAGGTGTGACCTTAGAATGTCAGTTAGTGATCTTTCAGTCTTTTTGATGTAGGCATTTAGGGCTATGAACTTTCCTCTTAGCACCACCTTAGCTGTATCCCAGAGGTTTAGATAGGTTGTGTCATTGTCATTCAGTTAGAAGAATTTTTAAATTTCCATCTTGATTTTGTTTTTGACCCAATGTTCATTCAGGAGCAGGTTATTTAATTTCCATGTATTTGCATTGTTCTGAAGGTTCCTTTTGGAGTTGACTTCCAATTTTATTCTCTTGTGATCTGAGAGAGCACTTGATATAATTTCAATTTTCTGAAATTTATTGAGGCTCATTCTATGGCCTATCATATGGTCTATCTTAGAGAAAGTTCCATATGCTGCTGAATAGAATGTGTATTCTGTGTTTGTTGGATGAAATGTTCTGTATATATTTGTTAAGTCCATTTGTACCAAGGCATAGTTTAAATCCATTGTTTCTTTGTTGTCTTTCTGTCTTGATGACCTGTCTAGTGCTGTCAGTGGAGTACTGAAGTCCCCCACTATTATTGTGTTGCTGTCTATCTCATTTCTTCGGTCTATTAGTAATTTTTTTATAAATTTGGGAGCTCCAGTTTTAGGTGTGTATATGTTTAGGGTTGTGATATTTTCCTGTGGGACAAGACCTTCTACTAGCAAATAATGTCCTGCTTTGTCTCTTTTAACTGCTGTTGCTTTAAAATTTGTTTAGTCTGATATAAGAATAGCTACTCCTGCTTGCTTTTGGTGTCCATTTGCATGAAATGCCTTTTTCCACCCTTTTACTTTAAGTTTATGTAAGTCCTTATGTGTTAGGTGAGTCTCCTGAAGGCAGCAGATAGTTGGTTGGTGAATTCTTATCCATTCTGTGGTTCTGTATCTTTTAAGTGGAGCATTTAAGCCATTTAAATTCAATATTAGTTTTGAAATGTGAGGTGCTATTGCATTCATGGTGTTTTTTGTTGCCTGTGTACTTTGGGTTTTTTTTTTTTGCTTTTGCTTTTTAACATGTATTTTTGTTTTATAGGTCCTGAGTGATTTATGCTTTAAAGAGGTTCTGTTTTGATGTGTTTCCAGGATTTGTTTTCAAGATTTAGAGCGCCTTTTAGCAACTCTTGTATTGGTGGCTTGGTAATGGTTAATTCTCTGAGCATTTGTTTGTCTGAAAATTACTATATCTTTCCTTCATATATGATGCATAGTTTCGCTGGATACAAAATTCTTGGCTGATAATTGTTTTGTTTGAAGAGGCTGAGGACAGGGCCCCAATCCCTTCTGGTTTGTAGGGTTTCTGCTGAGAAATCTGCTGTTAATCTGATATGTTTTCCTTTATAGGTAGGTTACCTGGTGTTTCTGTCTCACAGCTCTTAAGATTTTTTTTTTTTTTTTTTAAGAATAAAGTTCCCTTTTCCCATTTTTCACTGAATTTATCCTGGTGAGCTCTTGTTTTTTCTTTTTCATCTGGCATTGATAGTATATCAATACTTTGTTTAGAACATGAATTACAATTTGCATTTTGTAAGGCAAAAGAAGCTTCTATGATAGCTACACAATAAAACCAAATCCTCAGGATAACCAGCAGTTAATCCACAATCAATAATTGAGAACATGTTAAAATATGCATTCAGCATGGCTACTCAGGAGCCATCATGAGTGATAGACTCTTCGGATTTCTTAGTGCTAGCCATGATGAGTGGTGCTGCTCTAGGCCTAAGAGTTATCTGTCATTTAGACACTGTTTTAGCTAAATTAAAGCATTTTATTTAAATAAATATATTTCCAGTATTCATTTACTCTTTTTAACTTACTTCATTGCTAATATTTTTGCAAAGATGTCAACATTAATTTCAAAAATGAAATGGATGACTGAATTTTATTCTCAGCTATGTACTTGGTGACACTGTTTTCTAGATGAGAATGTATATTACATAGAAAACAACTTGGTAGTTTAGATTTTTTGGATCACTTGAAAACATCCTGCATTACACAGTAATGGCCTCACATGATTCTTGAAAGGATAAAGGAAAAGAGAGAAAGAATGCAGGTAAGAGGGAACGCTCTATGACTTTTAGCAGAAATCATCACCATCACGCTATTGCAAGGTCAGCCACAGATCCAATCCCCTCCCTTGTTTTAATCACTCTGTTTCTATTAATCACATTTAACAATGTTGGTAATCTAAGAATTATCTTTCATTAGATAAATTACCCTAATACCTGTTTTAGGATAGGCATAATCTACTCATCAATAACCTCAAGGACAAATGCTAGAAAATTCAACCTAAGAAACAGCAAAGTCCAAGTTGGTCAGTCAGGAAAGCTCTTCAGAAGTCTGAATCATGTTTTCATTGTCCTGAAAAAAGTTCTGGGCATTAAGCAGGTGTTAAATAAATATTTGTACTTGGATTCAGAGGTATGACTGGGTTTTAGAAATTCCTTACAAAGTAGAAGTTACCTAGTAGTTAGGAAATGAAACAGAGTTTTCACACGGGGAAAAAGAAATTCGAATACATGCTAATTTTATGACAAAAAAATAGTTTCTTTCAAGAAAGCTCTTTGTCAATTAAAAGAGCAGACAGTTAAAAAAAAAAACATTTTTCTTCCCAATTAGACCATAAATTGCTGAATGAATAGACGTTATCAGGTACCTGGGATAAAGTAAGTGTTTGGCCATTATTTGTTGAATGTATGAATAAATATTGCATAAGATTGTTGCTTTTAAACATGTTCAACCTTAAGACCGAGCAACAAACAATCAATACTTGGAGACTTTAGAGTTCCAATTTTGAACCCAATCAATCTCATTTTAGATTTTCCTTGACACTTAGGAAAGTGGGGATGGGGACTCTTTTTTGCCAGACCTGACCCATAACTGGTAATCTTTCTCAGTGCCCTTAGAGACAAAATGAACTACTAAAGCATTACAACAAATCTTTCACAGTAAATATTTGAAGAGGATCACATTTCCTTAGGATTTCTACATTTTCAGAAAGGAAAGGAACTAGGACCAGTCAAAATGCAATTTTATCTATGGGGCTGGCCATGGTTTTTGAGTTAACAGGGCTGATTTTAGTAACCCCTGTTTTCCCCCCAGCTTCTAATAAACTATTCCAGATTCTTGCCTTGTCCCTTTTGAAAGGCCATGGATCTGTGAAACCACAGTGCAATCAATCCCTCACTTTCTGAGTGACCCATGGAATACAAAATCACATATACACTCCCTCACTAAGAAAGAAAAGGCTAGCTGGGGAGTCATGCTTTCTGCTATACAGACTTTTTGGAGAATGTTGAACTTTGCCTTCACATCTCCCTGCCCAGACAAGCCTGTTGCACAGAAAAGCGATACATCCACATGGAAGGCATCAGAAGCTCATCAACCCTGAGCACAAAGAGACAAATGCCCAAGAGGTCTTGAGGAGATGTGAGAGTGAGGTCAGGCCTCTGGCTTTCATTCAGATAAGCCCTACTGTGAGGAGAGAAGGGACAAACACTGACCTGGGGACCAGGCCAGATGCAAAGAACAATTACCCACAGCAGAAGTATTGCCCAGCAATACTGGCAATCTTGCCACAGACATATCTAAATTATGTAGACTGCTGAATTATTGTAAATAGTCTTTCAAGAAAGGCTAAAGTGAAAGCATGTTTCAAATGGAGTTATTCTTGATAAGCACTATGATTGCCCTTCATTCCTTAATAAAAATCATGGCCTGGTCCTTATAGAGTGTCCTAGGTAGCGAGGCTCTCTGCCTTTCTGTCTCTCTCTCTCTCATGCACACACACGTACACACACACACAGAGAGCGAGAGAGAGCATATTTGCTCAAAATTGTATTGCAAATAGGGAGTAAGATCTAATAAAAATCTTTTAATGTAAAGTTTGGAGGCGTTCTGTTGAAATCCCTTAAGTCAGGTATATATATCTAGCCAAATAACCTTTTTTTTTTGTTTTTTTTTTAAACAGAGTCTCGCTCTGTCACCCAGGCTGTAGTGCAGTGGTGCGATCTCAGCTCACTGCAGCCTCTGCCTCCCTGGTTCACGCCATTCTCATGCCTTAGCCTCCTGAGTAGCTGGGACTACAGGCACCCACCACCATGCCCGGCTAATTTTTTGTATTTTTAGTAGAGACGGGGTTTCACTGTGTTAGCCAGGATGGTCTCGATCTCCTGACCTCATGATCTGTCTGCCTCAGCCTCCCAAAGTGCTGGGATTACAGGCGTGAGCCAACCCGCCCGGCCATAACCTCAATTCTTGATCGCAATAGGATTCCTTTGTTGTCTAGTAAGACTGGTCATTTTTTAAAAAAGGAAAATCACAAACCTGAAATAAATTAAGCTGCATTTTCTTTTTAATTAATCTTCCCAATCCCACACCTAAAACCACTTGCTATCTTCAAGACAAGATTGCATTCTTCTTTTTTATTCTTTTTTTTTTTTTTTTTTTTTTTGAGACAGAGTCTTGCTCTGTTGCCCAGGCTGGAGTGCAATGGGGCAGTCTCGGCTCACTGCAACCTCTGCCTCCCAGGTTCAAGCAATTCTCCTGCCTCAGCCTTCCCAGTAGCTGGGATTACAGGTGCCCCCTACCACGACTGGCTAATTTTTTTTTTGTTTTTAGTAGAGGCAGGGTTTCACCATGTTGGCCAGGCTGGTGTTGAACTCCTGACCTCAGGTGATCCACCCACCTCGGCCTCCCAAACTGCTGGGATTACAGGCGTGAGCCACCGTGCCCAGCCCAAGATTACATTCTTATAGGTCACACGTATCATATAGGTTAGAAAGCAATGCAAAAGTGTCTGCTTTACTTAGTACATACAAATTCAATTTTGTTTTAAATGTGTTTCACAAATCCACTAGTACAGAAATAATTGATTTCTTATGTGAAATTCTGGTTGTTGTGAGTTTTTAAGGGGCTTTATTATAACACTCAAACAAAACTTAAAATATTCACATCATGTCACCACAACAACATGTTTTCATGTTTGTGGGAAGTTTTATATAAGAAGCCATGCTATACAAGTATTTTCTTGTTTCTGTCCATCTGAATGTCACTCTTCAATAAAAGTTCTCAATTATGTGAACTTACCTCTTTCCTCTTATGCAACTCTCATCTTCATCCTCAAATATGTCAACCTCTTCCACTAAAAAAACTCAACAACTTATACTAGCTCCATCAAAACATAAAGAAACAGACACTTGAAAACAAAAGTCATGCAAACCTGGAGGCCATGGATTTGTAGGCACTGGTGGACACACCACTCTTCCTTTATAAATTCAGGAGAGGCATCAGATATCGAATTCTCAGGATCAGCAGCCAGGGGATGTGGTTTCTAGCCAGGTGTTCTTTGTGCCAAACTTACAACAACATATATGCTTTAGGACTCTTCATACTGAGATTGAGCCCTTGGTGATAATCAGAGTGAGTAATAAGTACGAGAGGAGAGGAACCAGGAAAAAAGATATTGAAAGAATAGTGCAGTCAAAGAGTTTGGAACTTTTTATCAAGAATTTTACAAAATTTTATTGTATATATGTACCCATCGTAAGAAAGCTGATTATTATAGATATCAAAGTCATATTTTGTACTCCCACACTTAGGAATTGAAGGCAACAAAGGTATAATATAATATTAGCTTATATATGGGTACACTTCTTGTATTTCCATTTTAAATTTGGTGTGAACTGAAAGTACTAGCATAATTATATTAGTGCTCTAAAATCGTATGTATATATCAACTTTCAATATATATTTGATTATATAGTTGAATATATATCAAATTTCAATATATACTCAAACATATATTGAAATCAGGCTACAATTTTAGAGCACCAATAGCATATATATTTACACATATATGTTAGTGCTAAAATTGTAGCCTGATTTCATTATGTTTTCACTTTCAGTTCACACCAAATTTAAAATATACCTTTGTTAGGCCGGGCGCGGTGGCTAATGCCTGTAATCCCAGCACTTTGGGAGGCCAAGGCGGGTGGATCACGAGGTCAAGAGATGGAGACCATCCTGGCCAACATGGTGAAACCCTGTCTCTACTAAAAATACAAAAATTAGCCGGGCGTGGTGGCGGGTGCCTGTAGTCCCAGCTACTTGGGAGGCTGAGGCAGGAGAATCACTTGAACCTGGGAGGCGGAAATTGCAGTAAGCCGAAATTGCGCTGCTGCACTCCAGCCTGGCGACAGAGTGAGCTCCATCTAAAAAATTAAAAAAAAAAAAAAATACCTTTGTTGCCTTCCATTCCTAAATGTGGGAGTACAAAATATGACTTTGATACCTATAATAGCTGTCTTATCATGGGAGGTGCATTATACAAACACATGTGTGTATGTGTGTTCATATACATATACACATATATAGTTGAATGTATATAAATTCAAAAATCAAAGTTGGTTTTTAACAAAAATAACTTATAGATAACTTAGAGTTATTCCTAGCTTTAGTAGTGACATGTCGATTATGTCATTTGTTGCGTCTGAATTTGTTATTGCTATGGTTATAGACCGTAAAAAAGAAATGAGAAAAATTACTATAAATTTGGAATTTTAATGCATAAGATTAAATAATTATTGTCAAATTATTAGCTGTATTCCAAAGACACAGCTTATTTCCAGGTAATGACAAAGTTAAGCACATGTAGAGCCTGAATCCTTAATTATAATTTATTTTCATTCCTTTATATAACATGAAGCCAGTACAAAGAATTTCAGTAAAACATATATCTCTCTCTTAAAATAAAGGACTTGTGGCACTTGTGAGATAACAGCACAGTCAAGAAATAGAAAGACTGAGAATTCACAGAGGGCACAGGGGCTGCGCCTCAGCCTCTGGAGGCTACTTGCACAATGGAGAGAACAGTTTAAAAAGGAGGAGCTGGGCCGTTTCTCTCTTCCTGGGTTGTGTTTTTATCATATGGCTTATATCTTTGCACATCACAAATGCAGTTCTAGTAAAATCAGAATAAGAACTAGCTATAAAAGACATCTTTTAAACACCTGTGTGGCAAGCATTTTCTCTGTGCTGGATATCATGGTTACTAAGAACTTCATTGTTGAAATCTATTGAGGCAATTAAATAAAATTTTAGAAATTTAAGTTCCATTTCCAACTCTGCCAACAAATAGGGTATCTATAATAGCTCTCTACTGCACTTCACATTGAGAAACTGCTCCATAAAAACAGGAAGACAACTTGCAGAAAATAACCCAAAAGGATTAATAGGATTCTGAGATGACAACTATTGCACTCTGAATTTCAAAATACATTATTTTAAAATAAGGCAATATGTAACTAAGAACACTTACTATGCATATGCATCCATAATGAGGGCTCCTTTCTCTGATAAACAGTGCTTAAAGAAGACAAAAAGCGTAAGTGGACTCTCATGTGCCTTAAAGATGATGTTAAAAACAAAATTAGAGGAAACTCTTTTACAATTCATTACCATTCTTTTCGTTGTATTTTTCTTTCTTATGGACTAACTGCTTGACAGGACAGATGGTCCTGAAAGTTATTAATTGGATTTTTATGAACAAAGTCATCTTATATTCATCGATTTCAAACTGTGCTGCTTGTAGATCTAAGGATTGTGAAAAAGTGTCTCAGAATCCAACAGCAGGGCTCAGAGCACCCAAACTCAGGGATATCAGGGGCTGCTTACACTAAAGTGTCTAGGAGGGTGCAAGCTCTGGGCTCTAGTGTGGGATTTAATTAGAAGGAAATGTTCTGCTATTTTTTAAAATGTCTGAAAGTCCTTTCATATAATTTTACAATTCTACCATGAAATCTTTGGTGAAGTAAAAATCTCTTTTAAAATGACAATATGCATCTCTTAATATGGTTTGTAGGATAATGGGTTTTCATGGCATAAGGAACATATTAAGTCCCAAATAATAATTACAAAGGTATGTGTATTTCTTCCTAATGCTGTTCTCCTTGTAGACAACACAGAAAAATTCCAGTAGGTAGTGCTGTTTATAAACAAGTATTTTTAAAAAATAAACTGTTAAATAATTTCCTAAAAAATTGAAATGTGGCTATTTTCTTCATATGAGCTAAAGTGTTTCTTAACATATGAAAATCTAGGAAAATGTAACCAATTCCGATTGAGGCCAACTTTAAGGTGATCTAGATGTTCAAATTATGAAACAAAAAACAGTTGTTATAATTATGCTCAATTATGTAAAGAAAAATAATTTCACAAGTAACAATATAGACAATCTCATCATAGACATAGTATATATTTCAAAACAGGCATTTTAAATCTGACAAATACATGAAAATATTTACTCGATGTGCTAAATAGCATAACTGAGATAACAAATGAAAGAATCAGTGAAATTGAAAATAAATCCATAGAAAGTGTCCAATCTGAAGAAGGAGAAAAAAAAAGGGATTAAAAATAAATGAACAGAGCCTAAGGGACCTGTGAACAATATCAACAGGTTCAATAAATGCATTCTGTCACTCATATGTGAAAGCTAAAGAAAACTTGATCTTAAGAAATTAAAAAGGAAAATAGAGGCTACTAGATGCTGGGAAGGGCAGGGGAAATGAAGGATAAGAAGAGATTTGTAAAAGGACACAAAATTACAGCTAGATAGGAGGGATAACTTCTAGTGTTTTATCACACTGTAGGATGATTATAGTTAACAATAATATACATTTTCAAATATCTAGAAGAGAGAAAATTGAATGTTCACAACACAAAAAAAGGGTAAATGTTTGAGATGATGAATATGCTAATTACCTTGATCTGATCATTATACATGGCATGTATTGAAACATCACTATTTACCCCATAAATGTGTATAATTGTGTGTCTAAAAATAAAAATGAAATTTTAAAAAGTTTTACATGGGATGGGTGCAGTAGCTCACACCTGTAATCCTAGAACTTTGGGAGGCTGAGGAGGGCAGATCACTTGAGGTCAGGAGTTCAAGACCAGCCTGGCCAACATGGTAAAACCCTGTTTCTACTAAAAATACAAAAATTGCTTGGCATGGTGGTGAGTGCCTGCAATTGCAGCTACTTGGGAGGCTGATGCAGGAGAATTGCTTGAACTCAGGTGGCAGAGGTTGCAGTGAGCCGAGATCATGCCACTGCACTCCAGCCTGGGTGACAGAGTGAGACCCTGTCTCAAAAGAAAAAAAAAAAAGTTTTACATGTAACTGGAATCCCAGAATGACAGAAGAAAGAAAATGGGACAGAAAAAAAATGCTTGAAGTAATAACGGCTAAAAATTTCCCAAATTTGGTAAAACATAAAAATTAACAAAATCAATAACTTCAGAAAATGCCAACTAGAATAAATTCAAAGAAAACTGGGCTTTGACACATCATAACCAAACTACTCAAGGCCAAAAATAAATAGAAAATACTGAAAGCAGTAAAAATAAGATGAAAAATCAAAGACAGAAGATCAATGTTTAATGATGTTAGACTACTCATCAGAAAGCAAAGAGAACAAAAAACAGTGAAGTAGCATTGAAGTGTTGAAAGAAAAATATTGGCAAGGAAAATTCTATATCTAATGAGAATATCTTTCAAGAGTGAAGGTGAAATAAAGACATTTTTTAAATTAAAAATAAACTAAGAAAATTTGCTGGCACCAGACCTACACTATAAGAAATGGTAAGAAAAGTTTCTATAAAATGAAATGAAACAGTATTAAAGGGAAACTTGGAGCTGCAGAAATGAGTGATGAGCATTAGAAATGTTTCTTTCATCTAAATTATAACTAAATAAAGTTTACTTTTTTAAATTTCAGGGCAAGTTTTCATGAAAAGTGCTGAATGTTATCATTTGCCACAATGAAATCAAAGCAGGCAGACAAGAGTGTCCTTCCCCACAGGAGACCTCTCTAGTCTCAACTCCCTCAAGCAATGCATCTGGTATTTGGAAATAGGTCAGAACATTCGCATGGCTTTTGCTATTGGCCAGGAAATAACTCTTTTGAAATATCATTTTTTCCTCCTACAGATACTATTTTGCATGATCAGAGCTGCTGTAAAGAGTAAGGTGCCATAAAAATATATGAAGAATATCTTGTCATCATTATGAACAACCTGGCTACTGCACTACAACTTCAGATATCAAAACTTACACAATATTTGAAGGTAAAAGTTTGATTTTTTAAAAACCAACAGCATAAAAGGAATGAGGTAGAAACATGCTGATCACTTAAAAGTGATGTCCCTTTCAGCTCAGTTCAATTCTGACATTCTTCAGAATGAAAGACTTAAAACTCTGTGTATTTGACATAGCAATTAACTGCATTACCTGTGCTAGAAAGGGAACATTATTTGGGTCAACTGACAAAATCGGAACGTGAATGGGAGATTAAAATATGCGACAATGTTAAGTTTACTAAAGTTGACAGCTGAATGATGGTTATGAAGAGAATAACCTTATTCTTAGGAAATGCATAAGTATTTAAGAATCAGGGGCCATAGTGTATATAACTGTCCTTTGAAACAGGTGTACGCATACACATAAATGGAGAAAAAAGAGAGAGAGACAGAGACAGAGAATGAAAATAAATGGAAAATCAATGTGGTAAACTGGTACAACATAGGTGAATCTGGGTAAATAGCATACGGGTGTTCTTTGCATTATTTTGTATTTTTCTGTATGTTTACAATTATTTCCAAGTGAATAACTTTTAAAAATAAAATAAACGTTTTTTAAAAACGTGGAAACAACCAAAACTACTGTGTCTGTAAGTAGTGACAATTGGAAAAAAAAATGTTTAATTTCAACAAGAAATTCCTGCTTGCGAAAATCACTTTACTACAACAAACCACTAGAGTCTACAGACATTTAACATGCAATATTCCTTTCAAGCTTAAGCACTGTAGTTAAAATGGATCCTCTTGCTTCATATTGCCTAGCACTTTCTTTTTATACATGCAAAAGCATACACGAATATATAAAAATATAGTTTTCCATGTGGTACTTTTTAAATACTCTTTCTCTCCTCCCTTTATCTCTCCTTCCCTTCCTCCCCATTCTAGCTCTATCAACTCTGTCTCTCCCTTTCATTCCGCCTAAGTCTGGAATTTTGAATTTAATTTTTGGTCTTAAAAACACTTACAGAGGCATATTTCTTGATGTCCTCAGTGAAGATTTGAAGGGGAATGTTCTTCAGGTGGTCCTTTTCTGTGGCTAGATTTATGTACCTAATATAATAATAAATTAAATCTAATAATAAATCTAATAATAAATTAGATTTATCTAATAAATAAAATAAATCTAATAAATTAGATTTAATAATAATGCCAGAGTAGCATAAATTAGCTAAGAGCTTATTATTGAATCAATCTTTGTTGCTAATATTTTTAGTATGCCTTATGTTATTTTTTAAAATGTACGACTAGACTAAGCAAGATCAAATTGTGGATTGGGAAAATGCACAGAATATTTCAGGAAAATAAGACATGTCCCAGAAAATAACAGATTGCTCTGTAATAAAATATATGGGCAGCAGAACCAATCTCATTCTCATGCACTCCTGCCTGGATTGGAAGGCCTACCATCTTTCGGGGTTCAAGAGTAGAAAGTAGCAGCTGCTTTGAGAATCACTCAGTAGAGTAACCTACATTTATGAAAATTTTTTCTTTCATTATTTTTTAATTTTTATTTTAATGGAGAGATGGAGTCTCACTACTGGCCAGGATGGTCTTGAACTCCTGGCCTAGAGCAATCATCCTGCCTCAGCCTCTGGAGTAGCTGGGATTACAGGCACAAGCCACCATTCCTGGCTTGGAAATTTACTATATGTCTTAAGAATAGGCTGGGCATGGTGGCTCACACCTGTAATCCCAGCACTTTGGGAGGCCAAGGTGGGTGGGTTGCTTGAGCCCAGGAGTTTGAGACCAACTTTGGCAAGATGGTCTAACTCTTCTTCTACAAAATGATACAAAAAATTAGCTAGGCATAATGGTGTACACCTGTAATCCGGAGGCTGACGTGAGAGGATCACCTGAGCCCAGGGATGTTGAGGCTGCAGTGAGCCATGATCCTGCTACTGCCCTCCAGCTTGGGCAACCGAGTGAGACTCTGTCTCAAAAATAAATAAAAGAATAATGTTATCTCCCATCTATAGTGGGGAGAGAAGAGAAAGATGAGAGTGGTAATCAGCACTTCCTCAAAAATAAAAATTAAAAAAATATGCAGGTAAATGAGAGAACATTATTTACAAGGCAGCCAGGATAAATTGTTTGAGGATAGTCTAAAAATTTCTATTATAAAACGGGGAATGTGAATAGAGATTTGCATTTTTATCACAAGTTAAATATTTAAAATACGTATACTGACAGAATAAAATGCCTTTCTAGGAAAGAGCACCAGCATTCCTTCAGTTCTGAAGAACTACAATTTTTAAAAATGGGAGAAAAAGTTAAACTACATAAAATATTTGTAACAACATATTAGGACTGTCATTCTAGATAAAAATGTCGGCAGCTGGTTGTTATGATGTGGGTACATGTGTAAATTGTACCTTCCTCATAACTGGGCCTTGATGGGCCCTGCTCTTTCACGGGCAGTATTACAGTGAGGGGAAATAGATCTCAGAGTGGAAGACAGGTTGGTTTGGAAGTTAAACACTTAATTATAACTATGTGATGCAAGCTATGTCATCACAGGCAAGTCACTTAACTGCTCTGAGCTCCGGTTTCCACAACTGAAAAGCGGGTTAATTAAACCTCCAATTGTTCTTATAGCTTGAAGTGCTATTCAAATATAAAGAATATTATTTTTCAGGTTAAATCAGACTTAAGAAATTTGGCATTTGGATGGAACACTCTTGGCCAAGAAACAATACATTTTTTAGAGAAAAAAACCACAATATTTTATTTCTTTACAAGATAAATAAATTGCAATAGGTTAATTGGTTCCTAGAAAACTTACTCTTCATTGCTACAATTCTCTGATTGAGATCAATTCACCTGTTTCTTACTAATGATTAATATTTTCTCCACTATTTCACTGCAGTGTTCCATATCCAAATTGAGAATATGTTAAGGCTCATTTGTAAGGACTTATAAACCTCTAGCTTTTTTTTTTTAAAAAAGTAGCAAATTGCATATAGCATACAATTGTCCATTAGTGACATTTAGTACATTCACAATATTTTGAAACCAGCTATACATTCTAGTTTCAGAACATTTTCATTACCGCTAAAGCACACACTATGCCTGTTAAGCAGTCACTCACCCCTCATTCCCCGCTGCCCTCAGCACCTGTACCACATTTTGTTTATCTGTTCATCAGCTGATGAACATTTGTTTGTTTCCACTTCTTGGCAATTATATATTAATACAATACTGCTATAAACATTTGTGCCAAAGTTTTGTGTAGATGTTATGTTTTTTATTTTTATTCAGTCTATACTTAGGAATAAATTGCCAAGTCAAATGGTAATTCTGTGTTTAACTTATTATGGAACCATCAAACTTTTCCACAGGGTCTGCCACATTTTATATATCCACTAGCAACAGCTCTCCCACTCCCAATTGCCACTGCCCACTGCCCCCAATCTGCATACCTATATGGATACAGTGTCTTATTACTCAGGCCAAACTGTAGAAGAGTAATAACAGCAAATAGCAAAAGAACTAGTTGCCAGGCATTGTTGTAATTGCCTTTTACATATCCATATGGCTTTATAGCCAATATGACATTTGTAAACCTGGTTTCCACATTTCCTCCATCATTAAAGAAAGTTTTCTTAGAAACCTTCTAATCAAAGGCTTCTCTTTGATTGAAAGGTATTTAAACTGCTTGCTTTCACCTGCAACATGGAGAAGGCATTAAGCAATAGAAACTATCACCTTTACGGAAATCTGTCATGGAAAACAAGATATGCAGGGAATGACACAAACATGTATTTGTTCCCAGTAAGCTTTGGAAATGCTTTCCTTAAGTAAGTAGGTGAATTATAGAATTTAGTAGATTAAGAACTTGGAAACATTTTAGTTGTTTCAATTTTATGATGATGCATGAGATTTTGGTGGAGTGGAGTGAGGAGGAAAGAAGAGTGTTGAGTGCATACGTTGAACCCTTGCTGTGTAATGACACTTGGTGTGTGGTTGCTCAGAGCAGGAGATACATGTTGCATGATCCCTGTGAACCTGAACCCGATGTCAACGAAAGGATATGCAGGGTAGGAAGCCACATTACCCATCCTCATACCAGACTAAGAATGTGTATTGGAAAACTAGCCTACGCTCTATTAATCAAACTATTCTTTTAGATTGTTATCTCTCTATGGATACCAAATATGATGGTCTGCTACATAACAATTCAGGCAACCCAGTATTGGTGATGTCATTAATTTTATTTGTATGTATATACTTTTTTTTAAGATGGGGTCTTGCTATGTTGCTCAGACTGGTCTCAAACTCCTAACCTCAAGTGATCCTCCCACCTCGCCTCCCAAAATGCTAGGATTATAAACATAAGACACTGCACCAGGTCTATTTGTATCATTAAATACTATTTATTTGGGAAATCAGTTTAGGAGTATAAAAGCATTTTTTCAAGCTTAAATGGACTATTGAATAATACTCAGTGAAGAATGATCTATTCTAGAAGTTTAAAAACACAGATAAGACTGGGCATAATGGAAGGAGGATGTTGGAGAGGGAGGCCTAGAGCCTTGTTCCCTCAACTCTCCACAGCCCCTGCACACTCACTCCCCAAGTACTCAAAGAGCACTGTCGAAAAACAACTGACCAAAGCCGAAGAAAATTGTTCTAATGGTTCCACAATTTAATGACTATTTACACATATCTGCACATAAAAACCTCTTTGGGGAAAGTACAAAGCATATAAGTGTCATAGAGGAGGTCAAAAGTGAGTTACTGGCTTAATAGACATCATATTATAATGTTTTGCATTTCAAGAAAGTTCAGAGAATATTTTAATTACATTTTCTACCTGTCCTACACACTATGAAGTTGACTGTGTTCTTTCATAGCTAACTCCTATAAACACAGGGCCAAGCTGGGGTCTTACCAGAAGGTGGCCACGAAATTCACCATGGGCCAGCCCAACAGAAGGCACCCCTTGGCACAGGTGTGGCCTTTCCCAACTTTGTCCGCACAGTCAGCTGCACACAGCTTGTTCAGAGGTATTTTATTTTTTACCAGAAAAATTTCTATACCTAGAAAGACAATCAAACAAGATCTCTGTTTGTTTCTTAAATATTGTAGGAGCAGCTCTGCTCATGGGAAGACACCAGTTCTCCCTGCTCCAGGGCAAAGCATGCCTCTCATTCATCTCTATTACTGGACACACGCCATGGAATAGCCAGATGGGCATTTGCAAAGTGTGTCCTGAGAGAAGCCTGGCCACACACTTTATGGAGGGTAGAAAACAGCTGTGGACCATACTTTATCTTATAAAGATACTGCTTTTTTATATAACCATTAATTCATTTATTATCTATGTCTTGCTTCAAAAAATTTAGGTTCTGAACAAAAATTTAAAAGTACACGGTTTTTAAAAGTATTTATAAAATTTGTACTTAGACTAAAAAATATAACCTTGGATTACAGGGATGTAAAATACATTTTAACTTTGATTTTTGTAATACTTTCTAGCCTTTAAAGCATAGGTTATTTTAAATTTCCTTTCTTAAGATTTTGTTCACACCACTTTTTTATATATTCTGATTAAAACTGAAAAACTATAGCCTACAGACTGAATCTAACTTAGAAAACAAAACCAAACAAATCCCAACCAGAGGCCAGCAGTTCTTCTGTATAAGTCATGGACATGCTTCCCATTTATCTATGGAGAGTAAGAAGGTGATCAACTTCGTCAGCAGTGAAATTGCTTTTTGACCATTTCTGCCTAATCCACCTTAGCCCTCTAACATAGAAACCACCATATCTCCTGGGTTAATTTACAAATTTAATGCTCAGGTGGACCTGCGTTTTAAATAGTTAGAAGCCTGATGAAGGATTCACAGGCACTGTGGGCACAGCACTCGGGGACTTCCCACTAGTCAGAAGTACTTGTGGAAACACTAAAGCTACAACAAGATCAAAGACATCTCATGTGGAAATCTCCCTGTGACTTCATTCATTCATGGGACACTTAACGTTAAAACTCTTCAATGGAATTTATGAAATGGAAATAACTTTGCTGGAAGCACACATGAAGAATAATCTAGATGCAAAGCTTAGGGCACATTGATTATAAGAATACAGGATAGAAAAGTGTCTTGTGATAAAAGGGGGCATCTTTCTATATTTTTTAACATTTTTTACCCTATGTTTGTGTAATTGAAGATTTTTATGAAACAATAAATTATCAGATAAAATTATTTTTCCAGGTAGCAGCTCTAAAGGTACTAATCAAACTAAAAATGTATGTTCTACTCAGAATACAGACACACACTTGCTTGTTTTTACAGATTTTTAAATTTTCTAATGTAGGTATCTATCTGCACAAATACCTAACATTCTGTATGGAAACTTCCATATATATTGACCTGAATAACTTATTTGAGTACTTTTCCCTTTAGTTCAATAAAGTGCTAAGATTATCCACTTCCTTGAAACCAAACCAAGGAGTTATCAAAGTCCAGAACATAGTTTCCATTCTCCTACAATATTTATTAAGCATCTACCATGTGCTAATCACTCTTCTAAGTATTTTATGCACATTATTTTATTTACTCCTCAAATAGCTACATGAAATAGTCGCTATTAGCCCCATTTTATAGATGAAGAAACTCATGGAGAGGTTAAGTAAATTGCCCACATTGTAATACAGACGACCTAACTTGCAAGCCTATCCTCAAAATTACTTAACATCTGCGGGTGTTGACCCACCTTCTAAAGCTCTTGCATGGAAGAATAGTCCCTTCATCATTCTTGCCCTCGCCCTTCTTTTCCCCAGAGTCATCAGGTTTGCTGATGGAATTGTTCTTTGAGAGTGAGGGGATAAATCTTATGACATTATATCAACAAAGCTAGATACCTTGGAAATGTTTTAAATGTATTACAACATAGCTTTGTGTTCAGACGGATTCTTGTAGGGTCCCTCTGTTTCTTTAATCACTGACAGTGTTATACTATTTCAATAGAAATGAGAAAGTATGAATCTAACATAAACTGGCTCATAGGAGGAGGAGGAAGATGAGGAAGCATAGGAGTAGCAGCAAAAGAAGGGAAAGAGGAAGAAGAAGTAAGAGAAGAGGGAGAAAAAAGGGGGAGAGGAGGAAGAAGTAAGAGAAGAGGGAGAAAAAAGGGGGAGAGGAGGAAGAGAAGAAGTAGGATGAAAGAGGAGAAAGAAGAAGAAAAAGGAGAAGGAGGAGGATGAGGAGGAGATCTACCTGTCTTTATACTGGAGTAGAAGCCCCAGTGAACCACGAAAATTTACAGGATTCTAAGGATATTTCCCCAGTTCTAAGATAGAGATGTTCCCTCGGATGCTTCTGAGTAAGGGTCGTGGCATATTCCATAAGTATCTGTTTGTAATTCCATTGATAATAAGTCAATAGTCATCTTCATTTTTGACCTAAACAAAATTCATTTTTCATTCTCTATTTTTTAAATAAGATGGCAGTGGTGGCTAAAGAGGGTGTGAGCTAAGTACAGCCTCTTTCTTTTTGTAAGTTCTTCATGGACCTCCACTAGTATTAATACCTTAATATTTATAAAGCACATTCTGTCTTTATGTCCTTTGTAGGGACATGGATGAAATTGGAAATCATCATTCTCAGTAAACTATCGCAAGAACAAAAAACCAAACACCGAATATTCTCACTCATAGGTGGGAATTGAACAAGGAGAACACATGGACACAGGAAGGGGAACATCACACTCTGGGGACTTGTGGGGTTGGGGGAGAGGGGAGGGATAGCATTGGGAGCTATACCTAATGCTAGATGACGAGTTAGTGGGTGCAGCGCACCAGCATGGCACATGTATACATATGTAACTAACCTGCACATTGTGCACATGTACCCTAAAACTTAAAGTATAATAATAATAAATAAAAAAAGAAAAAAATAAATAAAAAATAAAAGTCATAATTTTATTGGAAAAACAACTTTCTATTTATCATTCTAATGAATATAAACAGTAATCATGAAGTCCTCATCTGATTTTAATATTTGAGAGCAGAATTTTCTAACGTAAAAATTATGGTAAAAACTTGTACAAGGTGGTAGCATTCAGTGCTGATAGCCACTTTCTAAAAAATCTGTTTTCTCTATCTCAAAGACTTTGGGCTTACAAACCAATTTCAGATGTTTTAGATGACTTACACTTTCTAATAATCCCAATGAATGTAAAATGTATATAAAAATGATCTTTCAGGAACAGCATATCTTAAACAAGGATATTATTAAATAACTTTATATATATTTCATCACATCATGAAAACATTTGCGTGGATACAAAGAACTATCTCAAAGCAGTATTCAAAAAATGAAAAATGTTGCACATGTGTGTAATAATGAGCCAAGGAAAATAAAAATTCAGCTCTTAAATATATGAAATTTTCTAGCAGAAAGGGAACGTTGTCTTTACAGGAAATGTCTTTAGCAAAATACTACGGGTTCTATAAAACCCATTAACGGGTTATCAGTGTCTAGGACATAAATGGCTTCTGGTAAGAAAATTAAGGTCTACTCTCCCTGAATACTATCATAATTACAAAGGTTAAGAAAAAAGAAATAAAGTAAAACATGTGTCCCTTAAAAATCAAGCATGAGTGGTCACAAGGTCCTAAGAAGCAGAGAATGAGAACTCCAGTTGCTTGTTTATCTCTCAGGCTGAGCGTGGTTGGTTACAATGAGCGGTAGCAGGAAGAGCACAGCCTTGGACTCCAGTCCAAGGAACTCCAGTCTCTCCTGCAATTTCCCAGTGTTTGACCTTGGGCCACTTACTGTTCCTTTCTCAGCCTCCATTTTCATATCTAAAACCTGGAGATGATAATACCTGCCTTGGAAGACACTTTGGAAAACTAGGTGAGCCCTCGGTGATGTTTCTAGTATGGTCCTGTGAATCTCTCCAGTAAATTTTAGTTTCCTATATGTACTTACTTGGGTTAAATACAGAGAATGGTAACTAATCTAAAAATATTTCTCAATAGTAACTTATTCTCTATCAGTGGCTCTTTCAGGGCACTTCACTTGGACCTCACGCCCAGACCTAGATAATCTTCTGTGCTCTTTATGACCTCACCAGCTTGACAGTTACATATTTAGGCAATTGCACTCATCCAAAATATATTTTATTATCTTCATTTTTGTCTCTGACTTTTTTCATAGCTGGACTTCTCATTCATTTCTCCAGTCACTGTGCAATCTGCTCCATTTTTTACTGCATACCAAGCAGATGCAAGTTGGTCTTTTACTCACGGCAAGAGAAAGGTTGATTTTGCTGGTAAGAGAAAAACCAAATAGTTGTGGCATCTTCTATAAAATCCAAAAGAAAAGAAATAAAGAATAGAGGCAGGAGCACTACATGTTGGGTAACAGCCTGTGTTTTGAAATAAACAGATCGAATTTCAAATGTGAACTCCACTAACTAATAACGTGGTGACCTGGGGGAAGCATTAGACCTCTGAGCCTCAAGGCCTTCTGTAAAACACGGAAAATAGCCCCGTCTCAATCTCACAAGAGCAGCTGTAAGGATTAGACAAGATTGGGCACATAAAGTCCTTAGCATAAGACCTGACACATAATCTGCCCCTGATAAATCATACCTATCATTACTGTCACCCTGGTTAAATATGGCATTTAAAAAAATTATCACTTGATCTTGCATATCTTATCTATGACACAGACTAATTGGAAACCAGGATGAGGGCAGCAGAGAAAAGGTGTTTCTTTCTTCCTTTTTTTTTTCCACCCTGGTGATTACAAAGCTTTGTGATGAGATTTAATGTGTTGAAATATTATTTGTTTTCATGATATTTTATAAATATTGAAAACAGAAATGTAGCAGGTAAACAGATGGCCATCCATTCAGTTCTTTCCATCTCCCTGATGTCAGATATTTATTAAGAAATCACCATTTTTCTAGTATTGCATTTGTGTTCCGTGTGGAGAGGAAAGTACATGCAGTTGGTTCTGCCTCCAACATAGATTCTAAATCTGCCTTCTGCATCATTCGTGTCTAATGTTGCTTCCAACATAGAGCCATTGTCATCATTTTTCAGAACGATTGCCTCCCTAACTAGTCTCCCTGCTTCCACTTTTCCTTGCCCTCCAATCCGTTATCTACCAACAGCCAGAACAATATACGAAAAATATTTACCGGATTTGGTCATTCCCCTACTGACCCTTCAGAATAATATTCCAACCCCTCACTATGCCCTATGAAGACCTGTGTGACCACTCTCGTGTCTGACATCACGTCTCCAGGCATTTGTTTCCAGTCACATCAGCCTTCCTGGAGCCCCTCCCTCCAAAGGACCAAGCTGCACCCACCATAAGCCTGTTGTCCCCTCAGCCTAGAAGGTTCAGCCACCTGGTCTAGGAATGCTGCTGCTTCTCATCCCAGAGCTCAGGTTTAAATGTCATCACCTCACAGAGGCCCTCTTGGATGACACCTCTCTAACCCTGTGACATCTTCTCCACATGGTACCCTATCTGTCTTCTTCTTAGAATCACTATTCACAATCTGCAATTTCCCCTCTCTTAGTTTTATCATCTGTCATTAAGTCCCAGGCAAAAGGGACCCTGCCTGTCACATTCTTGATGATATTCTCTACAGGGGTGCTGCACACAACAGGACCTCCAGGAATACCTGTTGAGTAAATGAAGGATCAAGGCATTTGCAAAAGCAGAAGAAAAAATTATATTTTCATATAGTAAGGATTAATTAAAATGCAATTTGTTAGTAAAAATGCATCTTATGATAATCAGGAGAGCATGTCGTGTATATGTACTTGCTATTAGACACAAGCAACAAATCATTAAACAGAAAGAGGTGCCACTTCTGCCTCCTCCAGCCTCTTTTGAGTTCTACAGAGCCATAGATTGGCAGGGTACAATTGGCACCCTTCTCACTGTGGGTGTCCATCTCAGAAAAAGAGCTTTTCCTGCAACACATTGCACACAACAAAACAAAGCGTCAGTAGTCAAACATATGATAGAGTTTTATGCCAAATTTCAAGGGTGATACAATGCTAAAAATTATGGTCAATCTGTCATTGCTGGCAGGAGCCACAAGGAAAGCATGAAAAGAAATACCGCCACACCCTAGGAACAAACCCAGCCCCGAGTGACAGCTCGCAAGGAAGGGGGACCTCAGTACACAACCTCAAGTAAATGAATTTACCCCAAAATTTGATTGAGCTCATCAGAAGCAATTTCTTCTGGAGAGCCTCCAATAAGAAATGCAGCCCTGACAACACCTTGATCAGTCTTATGGGACCCCAATCAGAGGACCCAGTCAAGCCCACATAATCTTGTGATGTACACAACTGCAACATAATACATTCTTGTTGCTTTAAGCAACTAAATGTATGGTAATTGGTTATAATGGCTAAAAAACAAATATAGATTGTGATACTTGAAAGTGAGGTGCTACTGTAATAAACACTTAAAATGCAGAAGGAACATTGGAATCAGCAGTAAGTGGACATTGGAAGAATTTTGAGGAGCATGATGGAAAAAACTATCTAGATTGTCTTGAACAGACTGCTAGCAAAAATATGGACATTAAAGACTCTGCCAGTAAGCGTTCAGAAGATACTGAGGAGTATTATAGGGAAAAATCTAACTTGCCTTAGAGACTACTTACATCACCCCAAACAAACAACTGTTGGTGGAAATACGGATTTTAAAGGCACTGCTGCTGAGGGCTCAGAAGAAACATGTTATTGAAAAGTGGAGAGGGGAGATCCTTGTTATAAGCAGGCAAAACACTTAGTAAAATAGTGCCCTCTAGTTATGTGGAAAGTGGACTTTTTAAATGATGAACTTGGATCTTTAGGTGAAGAGATTTTCAAGCAGATAGTTGAAAGAAGTGGCTTTTTGTTTTTTCTTGCTACTTACAGTAACATGTGAGAAGAGAAAGATAAGTTGAAAGAGAAATTGTTAAACAAAAGATAACCCAAACTTGTTCAATGAAAGAGAACCCACACTTGATGAGTTGGGAGATTCTCACCCTATACAGATGCCAAAGACAGCAAAATTAAGAGGATGCTTCAGAAAATGTGGCATAAAAAATACAGAGTGTGATTGTACAATCTGTTACTAAACCTTCATAAAGATCAAATGATGATAGTACTCAGGCACAGAAAAAGCTCTTTGAAGAGATTAAGGATGTGGGTCATAGATCCCCTCAATATAGCCAGAAGGACTCAAAAAGCTTAGGGGCCTTGTCTTGCAGCCATCTAGGCAGCAGATAAAAATACAAAGGGATTATGTCAGAAAACTTGGTACACATAACTTCTAGCTAATGAAGTGATCAGTAGGAATGGTAACCATGGAGACCCATAAAGTTCTTGAGAATTTTATATTAGCAGAAGCACCATCAGGTTGGCTTGAAAAAGACAGAAAGAGTACAGAATAACAGAAGGCTGTCAGACTCATAAATCCTATTGGCAGAAAACAGACAGACAAAACTCCTCAGCTGCAAACAAGTGCTACTTTTCATGAGCATGTAAACATGACACAGAAAGCAGTGCCCAAAGTCCGGAGGGAAAACCAAGGACCCAGAGGGTGGAGCCAAGAGCCACAGAGGATTATGTTTGAAGTATCCCTGGAGAGACTTCTAAAGTTAATAATATAATATACACTATGCCTTGCATATGTAATATATGTCAAAAGACTATTAAAACAATTTAAATTACCAGGTCTCTAATCTGGCAAAATGTCAATGATAGTAATAAAATAGAACATATAATCTGGAAAAATAGTATCTTCATAGGGTTATAATGAGACTTAAAATGAAGTAAGCTATGAAAAGCATTCTTAAACTGTAAAGCTCTCCATAAATATTTATTACTAGTTAATTCTGAATAAAAGTCACAGATATGTCATCCTTAGAGATAGGGTTTCACTGTATTTTTAAAAATATAATCACATTTCCCTAATGTTTTAAACCAATTTATATTTTTTAGAAGTATCTTTCCACTGAATCACCTAACATTTACTCTACCTAAGCCCTATGTTGCACTGTGCAAAAAAAGACTCAGATGGATCTGATATTTTTTGCATACCAAGCATTTACTAATAAAAATAAAAACAAGCACACAGACACAAGACATCCTAACATATACAAAACAAAATTATATAGAGGTTTGCAAACAAGTAATTAAAATTTGGCTCCTCATCAGCATGAAAATTTAGGTAACTGAGGATCCTGGAAAATTCACTCCCATCTTACTGAAATAAATATTGAAATTTTGGTAAAATAATTACTAAAGAACACCAAATAATACTGGAAACATCAAAAACTTGCTAAACTGAACAAAGTGCTTAAATATTATTTGGTTGAGCTATAATCAAGCTCCAACAGTACTCTGTGGTCATAATAGGCAATACCAGCTAGATTGAATAGAGCATAAAGACTCTTAAAAATAGGGCAGACATTTTCATAGACCTACAGAAAATTGTCTCCTATAGAGCCAAGAAAGTATCTTCCCTGAGAATACAAAGACACCTCTCTTGAGCTCAGCAGCACTAAATCTCATGAACATGACTAACTCCACGAAACCAGTTCTAAAGTTAAGAATAAGTTCATATGTTTTAGAGGAAACAAGACACAAAACTTTTTTGATGATCAAAAATTATATATTAAAAGAATATCTTGTGCAATGATGCTTTAAATGACCACCTTTTTGATTGATGTGAACATCCTTCATTCTTCCATTCTTGGTATTGAAAATCAGTCATGTCTGCGGCACCTTGCAGAGCACTACAGGCAAATCTTTGAAGCCCGAGGATTCCTCAGTAGTCAGAATCACTCACCATTATGATGTCAAGGTTCTAAGGCTCATCTAATAACTGACAAACTGACATACTTCTTTCCCAGATTGCGCTCATCTTTTAACTTTTTAAATCTAAGCTTTTTATTGTTAGATAATTGTATAATAGATTCACATGTGGTTGCAAGAAATAATACAGAAAGATTCCATTAACCTTTCATCCAGTTTCCTTTAATGATAATATCTTCCAAATCTATAGTACAATAACATAACCAGGATATTAACATTGATGCAATCAAGATAATAGACATTTCCATTACCACAAAGATCTTCTATATTTCCCTTTTACAGCCACACCAACTTCCTTCCCATCTCCACCACGTTTAATCCCTGGCAACCACTAATCTGTTCTCCATTTCTATAATTATGTCTTTTCATTAACGTTATGTAAACAATCATATGGTACATTTGCAGATTTTTTTTCATTTGGCATAATTGGAGATTCATGCAGATTTTTGCAGATATTTATAGCTCATCTATTTGTCTCACTTAGTAGTATTCTATGGTATGGTTGTACTTCAGTTTGTTTAACCACTCACCTGTTGAAGGACTTCTGGTTTGTTTCCAGGTTGAGGTTATAACAAATAAATCCTCTATAAACATTTGTGTACAGGTTTTTGAATCAACGTAAGCCTTCATTTCTCTGGAATAAATGCCCAGGAATGTGATTTCTGGGTAGTAGTCTCATGTTTAATTTTTAAAGAAACGATCGGTTTTCCAGAGTGTCTGTATCACTTCACAATTCCACCAGCACTATATGAGTGATCCACTTTCCCCATGTCCACACCGGTATTTGGTGTCACTGTTCATGCTAGCTGTGCTAACAGGTGTGTAGCGATATCTCACTGTGGACTTAACTTGAATTTCCCTGATGGTTAATTATGCTGAACTTCTTTTCATGTGTTGATTTTTCATCTGTATATCTTCTTCAGTATTATAGAACTTACAGTATTCTGCTAAAAACATTTTATATAAAAACAGCATTGCCTTTCCACTAGAAGACTGACCTTTTCACAGAGGAGGGGGTGGCTGCACAAATAGGTGAAATGCCTGGAAGCCAAGCAACCATGAAATAACATGGGGACTCAAATCCAGCTGATGTAGGAGGTCACAAGCCCAGGGCAGTGAGGCCACCTCAGTCTTCTCATGTGGAGAGTCTCCTTCCTTTGGCATCCTTGTAGGACTGAAATTTGATCTTACTAATAAAGTTTATGGTTTCCCTTACAGTTCCTTAAATACTTATTTGAATATGTATTTTTCATTCCCCTCTAGACTCTGAAAACTTGAAGGAAAGAGGCTATATCGGATTTATTATTTAATTCTCACACACTTTGGCACTTTAGGGACATCTGAAAAACTTTGTTGAATGAATAAATTGTTTTATTCCATGGATGGGGACAAGAAAGTCTCTATTTTGTTTACTTCATTCATTTAACAAATAGTATTTGAACCTGTAGCAGGAGAAAGGCACTTGGTTAGATCTGGGTGGCAGGGAACAAAAAGGAGCCAGGTCAAACTTTCACAAAAACTAGATTTAAATGAGAAAGGTAAACATTTACCGAATACTCACATCAATAACTGTTTAACATCAAACTTTGGTAAATACTGCAAATAAAAATGAAAGAGTGAGGCACAAGATATAAAGAGGGAGTGATACCTTATTTAGATTATGGAGAGGCAGGCAAGGAAGGCCTCTTTGAAGAGCTCATTTGAAATAAGCTTTAAAAAAATAATTTGGAATTGACTGGGGTGGGGTGGTGGATAGGGAAAAAGAGAGAAGACAGGTGGGAGGAGAAAATGTGTTGAGAGGAGAAATTTCATAATTTAATGAAGAAGGGATATAATTTGATTATACCAAGTTTCAGAGACATAAAATAGTTTGCAGAATTGGAGACACCAACTGAAAGTACAGGAAAGTGAAAAAATTCTAGAGTGGTAGGTAGGTAGAGGCCAAAAATGCAAATCCCATTAGTCCATTTAGACCTTGTTAAGGCCTTTTATCCTAAAAACAAACTGGCATAGAAACGGCTTCTAGATAGTGGCCTCAACAGACATCTAACAGCTTTTAAAGGGACAGTACTAGTTTGGGACCAGCCTGACTTTTAGAATCTTGAAATTTCATTGGTAACACTTTCTGGCCTCCCATGAAACATCTGTCAGAACATATTCAAGGTAAGAAATGTAGGCTGACTTACCTCTGTACCTTTCCTAATTCCCGAATTATCTCAGGGTGACTCTTCCTCTCCCTGCTCCTCTGTTACACAGAGTTAGAGACCTCTCTCCTTCTAGAACTAGTCACTGGCAACCAAATCTTATATGCATTATAATTACTTGTGGGAGTTTTTATGCACCCGCCCCCAACTGCACTCCAGAGGTGCTGATTTATCAAATACAAAAAAACCCTGTATTTTTAAAAAGCTTTTCAGGTGATTCTTACATGTAACCAGTATTGTGAATGATGTTTTTAGGCATATATTGAAAAAAATGTGATGTTCTGATAACATCTTCTCATAGTGAAGCAAAGGAGAGAAAACATTTCCTTAGACAGATGAAGGGAGCTTGCTGGGTGCAGTGGCTTACACCTGTAATCCCAGCACTTTGGGAGGCTGAGGCAGGTGGATCACTTGAGGTCAAGAGTTCGAGACCAGCCTGGCCAACATGGTGAAACGCCATCTCCACAAAACATATACAAAAATTAGCCGGGTGTGGTGTTGCACACCTGTAATCCCAACTACTCAGGAGGCTGAGGCAGGAAAATCTCCTGAACCTGGGAGGTAGAGGTTGCAGTGAGCCAAGATTGTGCCACTGCACTCCAGCTTGGGCGGCAGAGTAAGTTAGACTTGGTCTCAGAAAAAAAAAAAAAAAAAAGGTGAATGGAGCTTTCCTTAGTCATGTAATAATTATTTTTACATGTAATAGCTAAAGTTCAATCTCTTCCAAAATATAATTGTTCAGAGAATTCTGGGAAGACTAGGAAGCACCAGAAATTTGTCTCCCACCAAAAATCTACACCTCCCCGCAATTGTTATAAGCCCCTGGCCCTCAGGCTGAAGTTAATTCCAGGGGATATAAAGTACCACTGGTCTTTCCCCATACCCCTTCATTTTTCTGTTTTTTCCGCCTTTGGGAGCCAGACAATATAGACTAGGACATTCAAAAACAACTGCAAAATGGGGAAAATGAGAAAGTGAACACTTATGCCCAGGGAAAAATACAGGCTCAGAAAATACCTCAGAAGACCTTAAATTTATACTTCAGGCTGATCCTTGTTATAGAAACAACCTAAAACAATTTTTAAAAATACACAAAAACAATAACAGAAAACAGCAAAACCTGAAGAAGGGAGAGAATCTGATTTCCAGGATTCTCACGTTACATTCAAATGGCCAGTTTTCCCCAAAAAGGTGTACAAGAAAACAAGAAAGCACTGTCATTCAAAGGAAAAAAATTGTTCAATAGAACCTGTTCTCTGAAGTAGGCCTAATGGCAAATCTATTAGAAAAAGATTTTAAAACAATTGCCTAAAAGATGCTCAAAGAACTAAAGGAGGATGTGGAGAAAGCCAAGAAAACAGTGCATGAACAATATGGAAATATTAATAAAGAGATAGAAAACCTAAAAAGAAACTAACAATTCTGGAGCTGAAAAGTACACTAACTGAACAGAAAGGTTCATTAGGTGGGTTCAGAGGCAGATTTGAGCAGGAAGAAGAAAGAATCAGCAAATGTAAAGAAAAGACAGTGAAAAACATCAAGTCTAAGGAATATAAAGAAAAGAGATTAAATAAAAGTTTTTTAATTTTTATTTATTTATTTATTTTTTTGAGAGAAAGTCTTGCTCTTGTCACCCAGGCTGGAGTGCAATGGTACGATCTTGGCTCACTGAAACCTCCGCCTCCTGGGTTCAAGCGATTCTCCTGCCTCAGCCTCCCGAGTAGCTAGGATTACAGGCACCTGCCACTACACCTGGCTAATTTTTAGTAGAGACAGGGTTTCACCATGTTGGCCAGGCTGGTCTCCAACTCCCGACCTCAGGCGATCTGCCCGCCTCGGCCTACCAAAATGCTGGGATTACAGGCGTAAGCCACTGCACCCAGCCGTTCAAGTTTTGTCATAGAACTACAGCAATTCAGTTTCATCTTTAGGTTCTACTTATAATTCTAGTTCTCTTGCTATTTCCACCACATATGTGCTTACTTCCTCCACTGAAGTCTTGCACACTTCACACTCATGCATGAGGGATGGAATCAACTTCTTACAAACTCCTGTTAATGTTTATATTTTGACCTCCTCCCAGAAATCATAAATGTTCTTAATGACATCTAGGATGGTGAGTCCTTTCCAGAAGGTTTTCAGTTTGCTTTGCTCAGATCCA
Source organism: Gorilla gorilla gorilla (assembly GCF_029281585.2). Classification (NCBI taxonomy): domain Eukaryota; kingdom Metazoa; phylum Chordata; class Mammalia; order Primates; family Hominidae; genus Gorilla; species Gorilla gorilla. Next base: position 140,152,765 of record NC_073227.2, read on the forward strand.
TCAGAAGGATCACTATCTATGACAGCTATATCCTTAAAAAATGTATTCTTAAATAATATCCACGTGCCACAGTATGGATGCTGTGTTAGCAGGCACAAAAACAACTCTAATCTCCTTGCACATTTCCATTAGAGCTCTTGGGTGACCAGGTGTATTATCAGTAAGCAGTAACATTTTGAAAGCAATCTTTTTTTTTTTTTCCGAGCATTAGTTCTCAGCAGTGGGCTTAAAATGCCATGCTATAAACAGATGTGCTGACATTCAGACTTTGTTGTTCCATTTCTAGTGCGCAGAGTAGATTTGGCATCATTCTTGAGGGCCCTAGGATGTTCTGAATGGTAAACGAGCATTGGCTTCGACTTAAAGCCACCAGCTGCATCAAACCCTAACAAGAAAGTCAGCTTGTCCTGTGAAGATTGGAAGCCAGGCATTGACTTCTACTCTGTAGCTATGAAAGTCCTAGATGGCATGTTCTTCCAATATAAAGGCTGTTTGATCTACATTGAAGAATTTGTTGTTTAGTGTGGCCACCATCTTCAGTGATCTTATTTAGATCTTCAGGATCACTTGATGCAGCTTTTATTTACACCAGCATTTGCTGCTTCATGTTGCCCTTTCATGTTATGGAGATGCTTCTTCACTTTAACCTCATCAACCAACCTCTGCTAGCTTCCAACTTCTTTTCTTCAGCTTCTTCACCTCTCTCAGGTTTAAGAGAATTGAAGAGAGTTAGGCCTTGCTCTGGAATAGGCTTTGGCTTAAGGGAATGCTGTGGCTGGTTTGATCTTCCATCCAGACCACTAGAACTTTCTCCATATTGGAATAAGGCTGTTTTGCTTTCTTATCATTCATGTGTTCACTAGATTAGCACTTTTACTGTCCTTTAAGAATCTTTACTCTGCATTCACAACTTGGCTAACTGTTGCAAGACTCTTCAGTCTTCCTGGCTTTTGACATGCTTTCCTCACTAAACTTAATCATTTGTACCTTTTGATTTAAAGTGAAAGACATGCAACACTTTCACTTGAACACTTAGAGGTGATTAAGTTCATCATCTTAAGTTCACAGGACACCAAAATAATCACAATAGTAACATCAGAGATCACTGATCACAAAAATGAGTATCATCATAATGAAGAAGTGTGAAATATTGTGAGAATTGCCAAAATGTGACAGAGACACAAAGTGACTGTGTGTCGTTAGTAAAAAAAACACTGATAGATTTGCTCTATGCAGGGTTCCCACAAAGCTTCGATTTGTGAAAAATGCAGTATCTGTGTGTGTGATAAAATGCACAACAAAACAAGGTATGCCTGTATTAATTTATGTTTTGGGGCACACAGTGTATACAAATATGATTTTAAGACATCAACCAAAAGGAGTAGGGACGAACCTGTAAGGGAGCACAGATGTGGATGTTATTGAGGTGAAGCTGGTAAAAATTCCAATTAGATTGGCATAACTTTAGGATGTCAGATGTAATCCCCATGGTAGCCACAAAGAAAAATCGCTATAAAATAGTAAAAATGGAAATGAGAAAGAAATGTAAACGTTTTAATATAAAATATCAAGTGAACACAAAAGAAGACAGTAATGCAGAAAATTATTGACAAAAAAATACAAACCATATAGAAAACAAGTAGCAAACTGTTAGAAGTCCCTTTGTTGTTAGTAATTACTTTAAATGTAAATGCATTAAACACTCCAATTAAAGGATTGGCCAAATGGATTAAAAACTATAATCCAAATATATGTTACATGCAGGAGGCTCACTTTATTTTTTTTTAATTTTAAAATTTTTGATGAGATATGGGATCTCACTATGTTGCCCAGGCTGGACTCGAACTCCTGGGCTCAAATGGTCCTCCTGCTTCAGCCTCCCCGGGTTGCTATCACTACAGGCATATACTACTGTGCCTGACATTGAGATTCACTTTAGATACAAAGGCACAAATAGATGGAATGTGAAAGAATGAAAAAAAGATGTTCCATGCAAACAGTAACCAGAAGCGAGAAGAGATGGCTATACAAATATTTTTTTAAAAGAAGCTTTAAATCAGAAAAGACAAGAACAAGAGACAAAGGAGGAGACAAAGAAGGACATTGCACACTTAGAGGGCTCAACCCAGCAAGAAGTTGTAACAAGTATAAACATGCATGCATCTAAAAACAGTCAATTAAAATATATAAAGCAAAAACTGAAAATTGAATGGATAATCAGTTCTACAATAATAGTTGGAGATTTTAATATCCCATTGTCAATAATGAATAGGACAACCACACAAAAAATAGGTAGGAAATAGTGAACTTAAACAACACATGAATCAGCTATATCTATCAGACAAAATTATGATTACAAAAAGAAGCATGGTGGTTACCAGGGGCTGGAGGGAGGGGAGAATGAGGGGTTATTGTTTAATGGTAATAGCATTTCCATTTTACAAGATGAAAAAGGTTATGGAGATGGATGGTGGTGATGGTTGCCCAACATTATGAATGTATTTAATACTACTGATTGTACACTTAAAATAATATGATGGCAAATTTATGTTATGTAAAAAACAATTTAAAAAACTAGAAAAAAATGAGAAAAAAGCCAATAAAAATTATTCTTGTTATTTATTTTAATTTGATAGATGAGCTCTTAATAGAATAACAGTCACAGAGTCTGTGTCTCAGTCAGCTCAAGCCACCATAACCAAATCCCATAGACTGGGTTACTTAAAAAACAAAAGTTTATTTCTCACAGAAAAAATTATTTCTCACAGGAGGTTTGAAGTCCAAGATCAAGGTGCTGGCATTTTCAGTTTCTGGTAGGGGCTCTCTTTCTGGCTTGTAGACAGCCACTTTTTAACTATATTTTTACATGGCAGGGAGAGAGAGAGGTGAGGGCGTCAATATACGAATTTAGGGGGACACAATTCAGTCCATAGCAGTCTCTCATTTATTTCTTTAAACTGAATTTTCACCCTAAAAATCAAATAGAAGAGATAGTACAAGGTGATGCTATGCCAGTAATACCAACATTTAAGCACATCACGAAGACAAAACTACACTATTTCCTCTTTCTCTCTTTCTCTCTCTTTCTCCCTCTCTCTCTTTCTTTTCTTTTTTATTTTCTTAATTCTATTTTTTTCTCTTAAAATTTTTAATCGATGATGAAATGTCTGTATAGAAAAGGAGGTTGTATACTGTTAAGAGCATGAGCTCTGGAATCAAACTACTACCTGGTTTTGAACCTCTGATCATTACTCACTACCTATGTGACACTGGGAAAACCAGTTATACTATTAAAGACTCCATGTCCTCATCTGCAAGACAGAGATGATGATAAGTTACCTCATAGGGTTGTTATGAATTTTAAATAATACCATAGAAAACTTTCTATGGTACCCAACATAGTAATCTCTCAGCTAATGTCAATTATGCTTATGGGAAGACTTTACATTTCAAAATAGCAAGCAATATTACAGATATTCTTCCATGACCAAAGAGAAGGCAGAGAGAAAAGGTAGTAAAGTCGAGCAACTACAGGTGGCCAAGCTCTCTGCCAGGTAGTTCATGTACATCATTTGCATTTCCTCGAAGTAGCCTTATGAGATAAGTATTTTCATTTTTACAGATGGAGAAACTGAGGCTCCATCAGTTAAGTAACCAAGAGCCACATACCGAACAATTCAGAGAGCCCAGTGTGTCTGATTCCAAAGTCACATGGTGTTTCCACAACGAAACAATGTTTCCTCCCAGATGTGTGTTGGCTCGGGGGGCAGGACTATATTTTAAAGCACATCGCATTTAGGCAGGCTCCTAAATTATTTAGCTGGCATGTACATGCGAATATCGTCATCATCCTTCAGCATTTGTATTTGGTGCTCATACTCCACTCAATCTCTCCTCCCCAAAATGGCTGGTTCTGGAACCCCTAAGCACTTGGCAGCATGTTACCAACTCTCAGACAGGAAGTTTTCATTCTCTTCCACAGTTGATAGTAGATGCCTGAGACTTTAAGGAGCCACACCGCGGGCTTGAGACGCTGGGAGTCGCAGTCAGGACTGCGAAAGAACTCTAAGTGATGATTCACCTCCTGAGGTCTACTTGCTCACATCTCTATGGCAGACACCGGGCTGCGAACTGTGGCTCCCTTTTGACTAAACCTTTTCACTCCCTGCTTAGCCTGGTCTCTATCCTGTGTCACTGTCACTGTGAGTAGTTTCCCTTCTAATTCTGGCCATCTGGACCTCTACTTCCCAGTTCCTGATTTTTGCCTCCACAAAGTGAAGGATGCCCAGGCCCTGAGAGCAAGCACGTACTCCACTGCCCTTTGCTGCCCTCTGCTGACCATAACTGGAAATGATGGTTACTCTTTCAGGCCCTGTCTCAAGGCAGGTACTACAGTGAGAAGAACGAAGCCTGGAACACAAAATTTTGAGGGTGAGCCCCCAAACTAACTAAATTAGATAAATAATATTTTAATGCAATATTTTTAAAAGTCAAAATAACTGTAAAAAATACATGATGAACAAAATATGTAAATGCACCCTAAATCATACTCCTAGCTTCTGTGTACACAAGCCATGGCATCTGTCTTTTTATTAAAGGGAAAGTCCTAGTATCACAGTAGAAAACCATGCTACCAGTATTGATCACCTTTTTTCCATCATTCACATAGATTTTTAAAACTCACAAAATTTAGGAGAAATAAACAGCAAAAATGAGAAGGTCCAAGTGGAGCAGATACACTAGGTGACTCCTGAAGAAAGTAGGTAATTAAGAGAACAGAAGAAAAATTGATCTTTTAACAAATATTAACATCTTCATAGTTAAGAAGCAAATGAATGGGTGGCTAGAATCAAGCACAGTAAAAAATGTTTATGTTTTATGTTTAATTTCTTGGATATTAAAGATACAGGCTAAATGAATAATTTAATAAGAAGGCTTGAAGATTGAGTTTATGGACTCCTTTTTGATCTTGTCACTTGGAACATTCATCGTTCAGTATTAATGAACTAGATTACATTTTCTCCCCTTAATAGGTAGACTCATGCTATTTGATCCATCAATAAGGGGTAATTTAATAATCAGGATAATGAAAATGCTATTTCAATTTGTAGAGTCAACAAATCAACGAAACTGGAAGACAATAATAACTATAAAAGAGAATCTAACTAGTATTAAAATTGATAATGGAAAAAAAACAAAAGTCTGAATGTTAAGGTAGCAGAGAGATGTGGCCAGCAATGTCAGACACAAATTCTCGTACCTTCTATAGCAAGGAATCAACATACTAAAATTGATGTAACAAAATATAGAGTTTGAACATATTCTTTAAAATTATAAAGATAACCACCAGAAGAAAATAATATGACTAGAAAAACTCAGTAGATGGATAAAGAAATACGAACTAAGTTTCTCATCTTTCAATAGATGTGACCTAAAGTTGAAAAACAAACAAACAAAATAGGAATATTAACATATGCTTAAAGGTATGGTGATAACCACTAACAGAACAAAATATGTTTGAAAATAAGGAGCTAGATTAGAAGTGGGGAGTGGGGGAATGAAGACAGGTGGATAATTTACTCTTCATTTGGTACCATTCTGTACTGTTTGATTTTATTAACTTATGAGTATATTAATTTTACACCATAAAAGTTAAAAAAATGAAAACAAAACTTTCTGCAGCTGCAGCTCTTGGCACTATTTCTTTCCCCAGCTGCAGTCACTCTCCTCATACTCATGGTCAGGTCCAATTGAGACAGGAAGAAATTAAAGGGCAACAGAAAAAGTACCTGTCCTGAAGTTCAGGATTTCTGGGGTCTTCCTTCAATTTACTGTGTTCTGTCTTTACAGGGGCCTAATTATTTGGAATACTAAGTTTTGACTATTTCAATCCATCAGATCTAGAATCTCCTTAAAGCTTTGCTAAACTTTGACATCATTCTCTTATTTCTTGAGAAGAGTAAGCTTGACTCCCTGGCTCTTTCTGTGATCCTTGAGTTTTAACTTTTTTTTTTTTTTAATTTTGACTATGGTTAACTATTGGTCAGCTGGGACCAACCTGACCTGCCTAGGAAGGAATGAAAAGCCTATGGAATAGTGGTGACAATTACTATTATCTGAATAAATAAAATGTGATATATTATTAAATTAAAATAGTTAGTGCTAAGGGAGTAGAGTGATGGTCACTACTCCATTCCTCATGTTTCCACAAAGGAGAGACTTCACGCTCCTAGAGAGAACGCACCTGAAGGTATTTGGGAATAGAGGTTTAATCTAGGCTAATCACAGTCTTGCACTGAAGTGCTAAAAGCATGAAATGCAAGACATGAAGAAATCAGAACATCTAAATTTTCTAAGAAGGAATAATGTCTCAAATGCCATTCACTGAGAAAGTAGGTAATATACATGGGGAGTTTGCCAGAAGCATTGCCACCACACCTACCACCACCACCACCACACACACACACACACACATTAAACATGTGGAAGCATAATTGTTGATGGGCAGTTTCTGCTCAGTGTGTATAGATTTACAGCCTGTGAACTCTTGACACTGGCACAGCTGACTGGCCCTCCCTGGAACAGAAACCCAGCTGTTTTCAGGTCCTTCTGTCTACAACACAGGTACCATTAAGTTATCTGCCATGCTCTTTGGGTGGCAACAGCCGTGTCAAAAAAGATTACACCATTCACTTAATTTGGGGACCATAATTTTGCTTGTAATAACTTACATAGTGGAGCTGCAGTTTCTTTTGTGATTAGTTACCCCTTGGAGAGCTGAACTAGTTAGAAATTTGAATTAATTTTGAAGAGACTGAAGAAGCTGTAACCATTCCTATGAAAGACGGCCCAGGTTACAGCTGAATTTATAGGAACCCAGAGATCAGTGTAAGACCCTCTGGCTCAGAATGAGCCAATTGTATAGAATTGGGAATGAAGGAATTTGACCTTAATTTCTATGGGCTTTTCATTTGCAAGGGAATTTAGTTTGGAGGGTTAAAAAATGAGAAGAGTTTCATATTGTTCAACTTCAGAATATTTTTATGTTGTTGATCTGGTCTTGGCATTCATTTCATGAATACATTCATGAATGTATACATGAATATAAAATGAATACATTCATTCATTCTGGACATGACTGAGCATAATCAGTAATAGGAAATAGAGTGGGGAATACATTTTCTGCTTAGGGTGCTGCATGCAGTTCTGTCTGACTCATGTTGCTAGAGACTTTTGTTGGCAAAAAGCGATATGCCCATTGGGGCAGCTCTGGAGGGAATTAGTGTGGAAAGAAGGAGGGTTTAGGAAAGTGAGAACACAATGGCCCTGTGAGCAAGCAACTTCCCTGCTGAGAGGAACAGCCCACCCTGGCTTACTTCCAAGTTGCTTAAGTCCAGTGGGTTATGACATTGTTTCCCAGCCTTCCTTCATATGTATGTGGCCTTCGTGTCTGCATATCGCTCACACTAATACTGATATAATATTTTTCCTTAAATATTGTGTATACTTTTAAAATCTTTCGCTCAATTTTTTACTCATGATAAACAATGTTACATATTTTTCTGATTACAACATATATATTATTACCAAAACTTTTTTAAAAAATGCCTGTCATCATGCTACCTAAAATCAACTTACATAATGCCAGTGGAACACACACTGTAATATACCAAGAGATGAAAAAGCTGGCAAATAGCAGGAGGGATGCTTGTTACTCCACTCTTAGGGTTTCTGTTCCAATCCTGATGACAGAAAACAGCACTGGAGTAACGTTCTGGGGCCCTCTCTCCACTTTTTCTCTCAGCCCATCCCAAGCAGCAAAGAAGAAATTTTTCCATGGCTTGTAGCAGCTCGAGTACAGTGCTTTCTAATTTTGCCCTTGGCAATTCAGCATGCAAGGCTTCCTCCTAGGTTGGAGTTGGGCTGGAGAAGGAAGAATGAAGTTGTCTGGCCCTTCCACCTGTGACTACACAGGCTGCTTGGTTCACTTAAGAAGGAGTAGCAAACCCTATTTCTGACTTAAGTGTAAGGCTCATTCTCCAACCCAGCTTTACTATAGAGTGCTGTAATTTGGGTAATAATATATACAATAAATTTCAATCTTCTTCTGTTTCCTGCATCTATGTCTCAAGTTGGTTAAAACTCACAAAGTAGAAGGATCAGGATTACATATGTTAAACACAAATTCCAACACACCTTTGGTTACAAAAACAAGTGAAAGAATTAGAGAAGAAATGTTGCTGGAAAGAAAATGAATGCTCCTGTTTTAAAGCAAAATGCCCTGTGTGAACATTTAATGGCAGTATTATGAAAAGTTAATGCAATATTCAAATATTTTGACTACAAGTTCTTACTTCCTCAATTTGGAGTGAGATTCACATGGTATTCTAGTCTCTTTGTAGCTAAGTCTGGAGCAGGAGAACCCTCCTCTGTCCCCTAGACTCTGAGAGGAAACAAGATATAATAAAAGGATTTGGTTCCTATTGGTTTGGGAATTGGGCCAGCACATGGATTCTGGATGTTTGCAGTTGGGCAAATTACTTAAACTTCCTGAATCTTAGTTCTTAAATCTATAAAGTGGGGATATCAATTCTCACAGGGTTGTTGCAAGGATTGAGATAATGCATGTAATGAATGAATTTGAAGCCTGATCCCCTCCCTGCCCACAAACTGAGCTAAAGATGTTCTATAAAGGATTCGGACTCCCCAGTGTTTCTTCATGGTTTTGCTTTATGGGTCTCCTCTGGGGCGATGGAGGCATCAGCGGAGTTGTAGAACTTCCATTTTGGATGCAGTCCTTCTCTCCCCACCCTCTTCTCCCTCACAGCCCTAAATTGAGGTTTGGGGGCTGTTCCTTGCTCCAGAGGACTCCTCATTTGGAACTCAGACTCAATTTCCTTTATCTCATGGCTCTCCCCATGTCCCATCATCAGTTTCTAAGACCACAGCTTGTGGCCCAAGTCTTCCATTTCCCCACTAACCCCAACCTCCATTAATTTAGGAGTCAGCTGAACAGATGTAAAGCACTTCAGTGGTGCCTGGCACACAGTAGATGATCAATACTCATGAATTTCCTATCCTAGACTTGGAGGCTGTAGGCTTTACAGCCTGTTTTTAAAGAGCTGTACTATTATGAGTGTGAACACAGTGATCCAATAACTGCATGTTAGATATGAAATATTTTGCACATCACAGACCCAATCTTTAAAACCACTAGCATCTGTACTTGGTCAGTGAGACTGCCATTTCAGAAAGAAATTCATATCCATGTCTAGGCATCCACTAGATATGTCCATATCTAGAGAGTTTTTTAAAGTGTTTGGAATCTTTCCCTTGCAAGGAAATGGACTATGGGTGGTCCAGCTTATATTTGGGATGCCTTTTTCCGCACAGATAAAATTCCAAGACAATAAGATTTTGATCTCATGTAAGTTCCTTTGTGCAAACAAGCTTGCATAGCAAAATGTTGCAGATAAATGTAGATGAAATGGGCTTTGTACAAGTAAATGTAACTATATTATGTTTCTCTGGTATAAAAATAGATCACATGGTGGAGGACAAAAATAGGTGACATGGTAACATAAACCGACTTGTGTAATCAGAGGGTCAACTCTGACATTTTTCACTCTAGGCCTTTTCTAATAGTCTTGTTGCTAGGGCTACAATGTTTTTGCCAGATTGGAACAGAATTGTCAACTCTAATGAAGATTAAGTAGCTTGCCCAACTATGTTTTGTTTTTTTCTTTTTTTTTTTTTTTTTAGCCTCAGTGAATACTGCTGGCTTTAAAAGTCATGATTATGAAGAATGGAAAGATGTCTAAAAGGTCTATTTTAAAAAATATATAACTAATAAAATTTAAAATGGAGTAGACAGTTTCCATTTCACAGCTATTCCAATATAAACTTTTATCAGTCACATTGAACAAAATAACTAGAAATATTTCATACATTTAAAAAAAGAATAAGAAATTATTTACAAGTTAAGCTGCAAACAATTCACCAAAAACTGAGTAATTAAGGTTACTTAACAAACAATTCTTCTGATTAGTTGGAAAATTATGTTTCATTACTGTTCACAAATTCATACCTGATTTACTCTGTAGACAATATAGATTAGGCATAGGATAAAATCCTCTGTATTTGGTTCCTCCCAATCATTGGTCAAAGTCATCTGACAACAGACTATCTGAGGAAAGTGTAAATGCAAAGTCACCCAATAAAACATGAACAAGTTTTGCAAAGCACAGTAAAGGAAAACCAGTTTGTTCTGAACACTTTATTGCTAAAAGGATGTAAAGGGTAAGAGGAAAAAGGTGATGAAACACTCCTTTTGATATGCTTGTTGGGGAGTCAGGATGAACTTCCTTGGCTAGGGATAGAAGGAAGAGATCATCTAAACTTCAAAAACCACAATACAATTTGCATACTTCCTTGTCCAGGGATAGAAGAGATCATCTAAACTTCAAAAACCACGACACAATTTGCTTGCCCATTGACCCCTAGTTTTACTTGTGCACAAAAGCATGAGAATTAAATAAAAATTCATGTGAAGTGACTAGTAAATAATAAATGCAAAGTGTTTATTCCCCTAATGTAGTTATATATTTGTTGCCAGGAATTCCAATGCTGAGTAACCTTGCTTTCCCAGTAAGCTTATAGCCTTTAGAACCAAAAGAAAGCCATCTTAATTTGAATATTACAGCATTAGTGACATCTGGTGAAAAATATAAGAGTTACAAAGTAGCATTACATAGCTATTCTGATCTTTCATGTAAATTTTAGATAAATTTTACATACTAAATGAAAACAAGATGAAGAAATGGTCTATGAAGTTATCTACCTTATTGTGCTAATAATCTTTGAATCTATATGCTAAAATATATAGGAAGTTAATGAACAGAAGAAACATTAGTTAGCTTTTATTAGTATAATTAGCATTATACTAATAAAAACATTTTTCAGCATGCATGTCTATATAGTGAAAAAATGATTAAAAATAGGCATGGGCTCTTTATCCTATTGTGAGTCTCATAAAAAGGGTCTCTTTTTTAAAGGAGAGCCCATACCTCTCTTTTTATGGCATCACATGCCAAAGAACCTCCCTTAACAAGTTTTCAGATCAAATTGTGAACTGTGGGGTGTGTTAGGAAGTATGTCAAGAAAATAGCTAGTTGTGCTTCAGAGAATATGGAATTTAGGTATATTTGGGAGAGACATTCTGTTTGAGATACTATGGATGGAGGCAACAAACGATGTTTTGCAAGTGAGCTTTAAATATTACGGTATCAAATGCTCTGAACTAGGGAGGGGTTCAAGTATTTGTGACCAAAAGAGCAAACTGTGATCTGTTACAGGACTGGTAAGCTACAACCCTGGGGCCGAAGCAAACAGCCATGTTTTTTTCTTATTGGAACACACTCACGCTCATTCATTTATGTATTGTCTATGGCTGCTTTCAGCCTCTTGAGTAGGTGCAAGAGACCATATGCCTTCAAAAGCAGAACTATTTACTACCTGGCCATTTACAGAAAGTTTGCCAACCTCTAGTCCATTAGATAACTGTCATCAAACTTCTCGGTGCCATTCCCACCACCTCCATGGGAGGAGTATACTTCCTGGTCCCATTAAAGTTAGGCTCGGCCTTCACTTGCTTTGGTCAGTGTGAAAAAGCTGGCCTTCAGAGTCCTGACGAACCAATGTCCCTCCAACAGAATGAGATAGGTGCAGCAAAAGCCAACCAATACATGAGACTGTTATACCTCTGCACAAGCATTCTCACAGAGGTTTGACTTCTCTGATTGATGACACTGGGAAAAGGATCCTGAAAGCCAGATACAGTTCAATTCCTCCTGGGCTCTACTTCAGACCTTGATGGGCTTAACCTCTGTTCATCCCTCTAAATATGGTAAGCGACACTGAGCCAGAGTCCAGGCCAGGCCTAGAGGCCCATCATGCTGTCTTAGAACCTTCTCTTTAACATGGTGTAGAAACCACTCACAAGTCTTTCAGCTGTTGATTTAAACATCATCCTCCTGAGGTAAGCCTCAAGATCTAGAAAGAGGATGGGACAGTCCACTTGGAGCTACAGGGCAAAGCTTTTCCAGTCTAGCTTCACCTCAATAAAGCTCATAGTTTGGCTCCCACTCAGCTCCAAAATGTGTATTTCTTTTTTATTTATTATTTTTTGAGATGGAGCCTTGCTCTATCGCCCAGGCTAGAGTACAGTGGCACGGTCTTGGCTCACTGCAAACTCCACCTCATGGGTTCAAGCGATTTCTCCTGCCTCAGCCTCCCAAGTAGCTGAGATGTGACCGCCACCACGCCCAGCTAATTTTTGTATTTTTAGTAGAGACGGGGTTTGACCATCTTGGCCAGGCTGGTCTCAAACTCCTGACCTCGTGATCCACCTGCCTCGGCCTCCCAAAGTGCTGGGATTACAGGTGCGAGCCACTGCGCCCAGCCCAAAATGTGTATTTCTTAATTGATTATATAATCTGTAATGGGTAAAATGACTCATCATGACTAGCTCTCCAGAAACCTCAGAGTAAATAGTAGCATGCAAATGATACAAAAATCTAAGAATTTAATCCTGTTAATAATGGTAGCTGAGTTGAAATGACCAGAGTATACACACAACCTTTAAAAATGTGATTTCAGCCGGGCGCAGCAGCTCACGCCTGTAATCCCAATGCTTTGTGAGGTCAAGGCGGGCAGATCACGAGGTCAGGAGTTCAAGACTAGCCTGGCCAACATGGTGAAACCCCCTCTCTACTAAAAATATAAAAATTAGCCAGGTGTGGTGGCACGTGCCTGTAATCCCAGCTACTCAGGAGGCTGAGAAGGAAGAATGGCTGGAATCCGGGAGGCGGAGGCTGTAGTGAGCTGAGCTGCGTCACTGTACTCCAGCCTGGGCGACAGAATAAGACTCCATCTTGGGGGGAAAAAAAGTGATTTCACAGAATTTAGTCTGACTTCTCAAATAGTCAAAATACAAATGAAGCATTTAATTGCCACTTTTCTTGAAATCATCTAGCTTGGTAACACCAGTGGTCCACTTATTCCATAAAGATATGAAGAGTCTACAAATTTGTCACTGAGAACCCAGAAACTGCCATTGATCCACAGTATTTGCTCAATATGTAATTTCTGAATGAACAGATTCAGACTATGTGCAATTACTTAAAAATAGTGAAGGTTAAATAATACACATAAAGAACTTAGAGTGTCTAATAATAAGCATTAATAAACTGAATTTTTACAAAATGAGGTCAGATTTAGATTAGAGATTAGAGAAGACTTTACAAATCTGCCTTAAACTGACCTTGGAAAAACAGGTGAGAACTGGATAGAAAGCATGTACCAGATGAGGGTATTAATGAAAGCACAGGAATAAGCATAGTATTTAAATATATAAGGAAAAGTAGGCTGACAATAAGGCTAAGAGTATAGTAAAGTACTAAAATCAACACTTGTTCAACTGGAATTGTTGGACTAATTCCAAAGGACATTTATCCTTTCACAATGATGAAGTAATAGCCTTGTCTATTGCTATGAGATGAACAGGATGTGATCAAAGTTTATCCATTAGATTGAAGACACCACAAGACTCACTCGACTTTGGACCCTTAAGTTCTATAACTTCGTAGGAACAAGAATTCATTAGCTATGCTGAATCAATTCTAATTACCATTTAACTATATCAACACCAAACCAGTATCAAAATGTTTTAAGACAAATTTAAAACAAACTTAACTTTATTTCCTCACTTTCACTTAAAACTTGATTTTATAAAACACACGAAAAAACATTTTTAAGAGTTCTGTATCACAGAACATTAAACAGTACAATATCCATTGCTTCATAGGTTCAAGTTACATAAATTAAAGTCAAATAATTGGAAACTGATTCAATAGGGAAAACTATACATGAAATGAAGGTCAAAAGGAGCTATACAGCAATATTTCATTGTTTATAGATTATGAGTTACTTTCAGGACCTTAACAAAGATTCTGAATATTTAGACTTCCTTTGTTGTATTTTATACTTAAATATCTCCCTACCTATACTGAGTCAAGCTACTTGACCAAAACATCTGATTTAGGAAAGCATCTAGCTTTATAACACAAGTTTTTCCATCTACAGTTACTATCTTCAAAGGAATATACATCACAATGTTGACAAAAAAACCTCCTGGTTCCTTTTGAACAATGCGCAATAAATTCATGATGTTAACTCCATGGTAAGTCAAATAGGTACCAAAAAATAAAAGGAACAATTACACACAGTTCAGTAAGTATCATTTTGGTTTTCTCCATGTAAAAATTAACCAATGAAATAAAACATATCAACTATAGATGACTTGATTTCAGGAAAACCACATTTCAAAATTACAATTACATTATTTTCCTCATGTCATCCTCAGTCATTGACAGGAATTTTGTAGGCCACCATGCTATTTACTTTGTGGATTGTAGTAGTAAATGAACGAAGGCGGACTTCCTCAGAATTGGTAATAAACTGTGGTCCCGACTCTTCCCATTTTTCAGGTACAACCAAATCTTTGTCTGTATAAATCAGCAGATCAAATGAACCTAAATTGGGGATAAGATCATTGAAGTACATTATTTTCTAAAAGTAAAACTAATCTTGCTGCCTCTCTTCTATTTTGAACCACTCACTGCTGGAAAAGGTCATTTGGCTTGGTCTCCAATCACTAGTTAATTTATTTTGCTCAATGAACATTTATTTCAGTAAAGAAAATATTGTATCTAACTTCTGTGCAATTTAGTGATTGTGTTCAAGTAACCCTTATCTTATTTAATAATGGTCCCAAAGCGCAAGAATAGTGATGCCAGCATATTGTTATAATTGTTCCAGTTTATTATTAACTCTTAATTTACATATTAAATTTTATCATAGGTATGTATGCATAAGAAAAAAACATTATATAGGGTTCATACTATCCATGGTTTCAGGTATTCACTGTGGGTCTCCCTGTGGAAAGGGAGACTACGATACATTACTTTTGCATGATAACGTTTTTCCTTCAATTTATATTACATAAATCTGATAAATAAGACAAAATTTAATAAAGGGGTGATTATGGCAGAAGCTTAGTCTTTTTGCCAATCAATTTAATTCAACAAGAAGTTGTATAATACTTACAAGAAACTTCCAACAGTGGCAGAAATGTCACTGTAGCTGTGATCTGTCTGATCACTGAACGGATTTCATCCTGGATAGCTTTCTGAGACTTTTCTCTGGGTGCACTGTCAAAAAAAAATCAAATCAATTAATTCATTTCAGGTCTTAACAAATTATTTCAAACATAGTGGTTAGATTATTTATCTGATTAAATGCTCTCAACATCAAATAAGCAGGGCTTATTTGAGAAAGGAGGTTTGTAAAAAATGTGAGTGAAAGTATCCTTCGGACCTACAACCTAGTAGGCACAACATTCATCCTTATTACTTCATTTATCCTGCCAGTCATCTTTTAGAGCTGGTCTTAGTGTCAGGTCATTTAGTATCAGATGACTAGAAAATTTGCCACTCACTTCAAGTCGGGAAACTTCAGCATCTCTTGAAATAAAAATAAGTGATATCTAAAATATTTATTGGTATAATCATTTTGGCATTTTTAGTAATGCCTAAATGTCTAATTTCCTATTTTCTCAAATAAAACATTAAATTGTATATCAAATTATTTTATAAGCTAAAAATTTCCTAAAATACACCAAAGCCTTCAGAAGCAAACTACATTTCACTATAAGAAATGGTTCTCAGTTTATAGAAAAGCATGCCTAGGACAATGCATTTCTCTTCCAGGGAGTCTGGAACCTTCAGAAATTTATGAAGTGTCTTAGGAAGTAGATGGCATTAAAGGAAGTACAGCAGAGCTACATCTTAAATTGTGTGAGTCTAATATCATTCCTTATAGTTAAAAATATCTTAGAACAATTCATTAAATGGTTCATCTAGTATATCATGTGTAGTTTTGTATATATCACCATAAATACTGTTTGAAAACTACTGATTTAGACTAAAGGCAATTATGTTAAAATTATATTATATATACAAATCAATGATATGCTAAACTGAGCACAATTCTTTTCCATAGGTGACTGAGGATATCTTAGAAAATATAAATTAGAAACAAACTATATTTTATATAAAACTAGTTCAATATAATTAGAACTCAATTAGTAATAAAAACAAGTTTTGAAAAAAATATATCAAAGTAGAAATAATGTAATTCCTATTTACCTGTCATCTTTTGCAGTCTTGTCACACTCAATATCAAACTGCCATCTTTCCAGGACCTCACCACTTTCAATATTTGAGATAACTACAACCAGTTTCTGAACTGAACACTTGTATAACCAATCTGCAACACATAAAAAGGAAGGCATCTTTCTTGGTCCACTGCATCATAAAGTAGCTCTCTTCTCGGGTCCCACTCCCTATCCTCAGCAAATTCCTACCACTGCTATCTGGGACCTCCTCCTATGTGCAAGAAAATTTGCACCATCAATAATCTAACTTCTGTTTTCAAATTCTCAGTATCTGTATCAGGTACAGTAATTGGTGCTGAGGACAGAATACTGAACATGTGGTAGTTTCATCCTAATCCAAGATAAAAGCATAGGAGATGGACATTAATCTACTCATCACACCAATAAATGAGAAATTATCATTGTAATGGCTGCTATGAAAGAAAGATGTAAGATGCAATGAGAGCATAAAAAAATGAAAATATGAGCCACTCAGGGAGGTCAGAAAAGGTCTGAGTTTAGCTCTAGGGATAAACAGCATTAAATATGCAAAAGGATAGGAAAGAAGATACAGGCCTCAAATACTCCCAAGGGAAGAGCATATAGAGGGCTGGAAGCAGCCCACTACAAGTGCAATCAAGAAACAAACAAACAAACAAAATAAAACAAAGTAATCCTTGCAAGATTAATAGGAGCCAGACCACGCAAAGCCTGGTGCATCTAATTAAAAAAATACACACTTCAAGACCAGGGAAGTCATTACTGTGTGTGAACAGGATGTAAAGCAATTAGACTTGTATTTCAAAACTATCATTCTAGCTGTGATACGGAAAGTAGACTGGAGATGTTAAAGAGGGGATCTAGAGACACTAGTTAGTCAATCAGTAATTCAAGCAAGAGTTAATGAAAGCTAGTAGGAGGATAAACTGGTAGATATGGAGCAGTAGGTAGATTTAAGAGATTTCATGGTTAAAATGTATTGGGTTTAGTCATGATAGTAAGGAAGAAGCATGATTCAGGGACAGCTTCCAAGTTTCTTTTATTTCTGGCTGGACAGTTTAGTCATTCACTGAGAGAAAAAAAGAGAATTAAAGAGTATCAGTCTTGGAGACGATCCTAAATTTAGTTTTTAGTATGCTTGAGTGTACATTGTCTCTGGGATAGCTACATAAAGATATAGCTGCTGGATATATGAGTCTGGAGAAAGAGGCTTGGGATAGATGTAAGTTTGTGAGTTGACTACACAGAGGTTGTTAGTGAAGCTATACACAGGTCAGAGATCACCTATAGAGAAATTATAAACACAGAACGGGGGCTCAGATTGAGTCTTGAAGTAATCTTGGAAATTGAAACAGCATATTCAGGAGTCAGCAAAGTTTTTGTAAAGAAACAGAGTAATTACTAAATATTTTAGGCTTATTGGCCACCAAGATCTCTGTTGCTTATTTTTAAACAAACCTGTAAGTGTAAAAACACTCTTAGCTTGTGGGCAGTGCAAAAAACAGGCCACTTGTTGGATGTGGCCTGTGGGCCTTGTGATCCCTGGCATTTATCAACAACTTTTTATTAGTTTCACTCTGAAAAGGAGGAGACTGGGTGGTAATTTGCTCTTCCTTTAAAACTGGAGAGATGAAACCAATGGGGATAATTAAAATCAAAACACAGAAGCAGAAAATATAAGAAAGAACAGGATAAACACCCTGAAAAAGGCTAGAGGAAATTACATTCAAAACAAAACAATTGGCCGGCAAAACAAAACATGAGCAGCCACTCATGCCTGTAATCCCAGCACTTTGGGAGGCAGAGGTGGGTGGATCACGAGGTCAGGAGTTCGACACCAGCCTGGCCAAGATGGTGAAACCCTGTCTCTAGTAAAAACATAAAAATTAGCCAGGCACGGTGGCAGGCGCTTATAATCTCAGCTACTCGGGAGGCTGTGGTGCGGGGGCAGAGGCTGCAGTGAGCAGAGATCACGCCACTGCACTCCAGCCTGGGTGCCAGAGTGAGACTCCAAACAAAAAACAAACAGAACAACTTGTCTCTAGGGAAGAGCAATTTTTCCACTTTAACTAAAATAAAAGGGAGAAGTTAAATAGGAAGGTCTAGACACAAATAAGGTAAAATGTCATTAATGCAGTCTCAAAGGAGACAACCTAAAAACCATTGGCTTAGGCAATGCTTGCTTCTCCAGCAAATTAAGATAAAAACACACATCCATAGTTGTCTAGAGGTTCCAGGCCGAACGACCTGAGTACAGCCCTATGAATCACTATAGATGATTTATTCCTGACCCCCAATTTTGGATGCAACTCTGGGAGAGGTGGACACTCTTATCAGTGTCTTTCCTGTGTACACTTGAGAACAGAGGTCTATTCCCACACCAAAAGAGGTCTCATCTTGCTATTTTGACAATACCAATCTACTATAGCAGAAGTTCTCAACCAAGGGCAGTTTTGTCCCCTAGGGCACATCTGGCAATATAATACATGGAGGCATTTCTGGTTGTCAGAGCAAGGGGGTTTGTTACTGGCATTTGGTGAGTAAAGGCCATAGCTGTTGGTAAACATTCTATAACACACAGAAAAGCACCCACACCAAAGCACAGAAAAGCACCCATACCAAAGAAATACCCAGGCCAAAATGTCAACAGGGCTATCTTCCCTTGCCTGTTAATTTGAGACCTGACATCCACAGGTTGTTGTGGGATTCCCCTCCTGTACACATAAATGGCAAGGCAATGTTAACAGTTTATCTAGAGGATAGTATAGCTTGAAAGAGAGTTACCAAGCTAAAAAAGTTCACATGGCCATCATTGGAAGGCGATATTAAAAATGGGTTAGTAAAAATGCAATAAAAAAGGTAAAAAAGACACATTTCTGGTCAACAACAAAAGAAATAATTTCTAAATTTAAAAAAAAGATGGCCGCTGTAGTACTTTTTAAAATTTTAGAAGATCAAATGGGAGAAACACTTGAACAATTAGAAATGAGAATCCTAAGTGGAGGGTAACATGAAAGAAAAACTAACAGGAATTCTAGAAAGGAAAAAGAAATCGATGAAGAACAAGTATTCACCCAACAGGTAATAACATCCATGTCTTCAGCTAAAGAAAAACGAGTGTTCAGACAGAAAAGGCTTACTGAATCACTGGCAGAACTTTTGAAAAAGACAAATAGAAATACGTGAAAAACAAACAAACAAAAAAACTGTGAGTGTTCTGTTATTTAGTAGCTAATCTTTTCTCTTTTTGAAGTTTAGTTCTCTGGTTGAATCTGATTTCCTTGATCTTAATGTAATGATAACATTAGACTACAGAAAATTAATTAGTTACAGAAAATTAATACATTATATTGAGAATATGTAGTGTATATTGTCTCGGATAGTGAACACCATTATAATTATGTAAAATTCCAACCTGTTCCATTTGGCCACATTTACTGCAAAAGCCACTTCTAAGGGAGTTGATGAAGACTATTTTTTTAGCCATATCAGATTTCTAACATCAAAATATTCAGCCCACTCACAATGTAGTGGGGGAAGAGTGTATTTCTTCCATTTCATATATTATTTTCTTCCTCTCAATTGAAAATATATTTGAGATGTCAGTACACTTCTATGTGCAGAGCGGAAAAATGACTGCTTAAGATGCTAGAAAATCTGCAAGACTCAAATTGTTTCCAATGATTAAAATACCTTTCAGTTGTTCCACCACATTATTTAGGTATTTTATGAGCTCAAGATCAGTAGTTACAAGCAAGGTGAGTCCGTATTTCTGCACTCGAGTAAAGGTTTCAGATGGATATATGCCACGCTGATATAAAATGCTGTTGATGCCGAATGCTGCAAGCAAAAGAAATGTTACAGAAAATTCATTATCACTGCATAACTCTGGAAAATAAAATATATTTAGATGTTGCTATATTTTCATTAGGCTATACAGCTATAAATGACTGAACACACGTGTATCTTGCTGAAAGCAGAGTAGGTACAAAGTGGCATTAAAAATCCTTAAGTCTTGCTTCTAAGTAAAAAAGATAATTGCTTTCATGTGGCACACACACAAAAAAGCCAAAGTGTATCAACTTATTATTGCCAAATTTCACCTCATTGTAATCCAAGTCCAAATTCAGATTATGAGGCTAGAGGATGTCAAAATAGGCTGTTGCATTCGAGTTAGCAACTGACTGAATAGTCACTGTGCTCCAGACAAGCCTTTATCTTCCCCTTTCCCTCCCAAATCCTGCCAGGTTCCTTTAGAACGTGCAGCTGGCCTGTTCGAGAACAAGGGTTCCCAAAGTCTTGTCTACTGCCAGCCTCATGCCCAATAATCACTTTGAGTGGGAGGGTGAGGGTGCTCTCGCAGTTAAAAAAAAAAAAAAAGAAAAACACACACACACGCATATACTGGGGCCCACCCCAGTCACACTGTGTCCTGTATCGGAAAGTAAGGGGTGGGAGGTGGGACGGATCTGCACTTAAACGAAGAAACGCTCCGGAAGAGGCTACGCCGCGAGGTAGGCCCCAGCAGCACGCAGGCCTGCAGCTCCACGTTAGCAACGCGTCTGGAGGAAGCGCCTGCAGCCGCCTCTCCCCAGATTACTTCTCTGGTATCAGAGGCCGAGCTGTGGGCCTGCTGAGCCGTCACGACTCCGTTCCCCTCGATATATTGGCCTGCGCGAGAACTTACAGAAGAACTCGGCCACGATTTCGGCGCTCCCGCGCAGGGTGATTCCCTGCTCCCGGGAGAGCTGCAGCGCCATGGCCAGGGACACAAACAAAGGCACGCGCTTCCACTCCGCGGACAGCAACCACAGCGGCTCCAACAGCACTTCCCCGCCAAGCGTTTCAAAAGTAACGACGCAGCACGTCGTCAGGCCCTTTGCGCAGGCGCGACGAGCCTTTAAGCCCAGCCCCACGGAGCGGAGACCTGCCCTTTCTCTCAGCCTTCCTGCGATGTCGCGGGAGCGGCCGGTTCGCGCAGGCGCAGTTGGTGGACCTGGTCGCGCTGTGCCGGGTGTGACACTACGGTAGGTGTAGGTTAGGGTATGTCTTCTGGTCGTGGTCTATTAGTTGGGGCCGAGGGAAGAAGATGACGATTCCAATTTCAGTAGCCACTCTCTAGGCTTATGAACTGAAAGACCAAGGAGCACAATTTCCGAGTTTCAAAGATACTTTCAAACTGAAAGGAACTGTTCGCCAGCTGCTCGCGAAGTGGCCCATGTGACCCCTAGTGAACGGTCTAAACTTCCGCTAGATGCTTTGGGAATTCGTAAAGCGACTGCGTGCGCGGCAGCCAAGCCACAGCTTTACAGGGTTCGCCTTCTGTGTGGGAACGCGGCTTTTCCCGAGAAATTGGGTTAGGGATTAAAGAGAAGAACTGCATCCTTTTTACTGCCCTTTTTCCACGTCTGTCCTGGGCTTAGGGCACTCCTCAGAGGCCAGAGGGGTAGGCGAGTCCGGGGCGGTAAGGGGCTGCGTCCGGAAGTCCAGGCTGCGTTCTGTCCACCCTGCCCACCCTTAGGGGGCAGTTCAGGAATAAGGTCACCTCACCAAAGAGGCCCATCAACATTGAAGAATATTTCAGTGAATCTTGACTCACCAAGCTCAATGACTTTTCATTGAAAAGGGTGAGAATTATTAAGGAGATATTGCACAATTAATGTTCATGTCAAGTTTGAGAAAAATTTATTCTTAAAGCAGCTAGGAAGATATTTGTAAAATGACGCCTGAAAAACTTTCATATCTGCCGGACGTTATATGAGAAATACTTGAGTGTTGTTAGTTTTCTATTGCTGCATAACGAATTACCACAAATCAGTGGCTTCAAAACAACACCTATTCGTTTTCTCAGTCCTGTAGGTCAGAAGTCTGGACGTGGCATAGTTGACGGCTTTGCTCAGTCACACAAGGTTGAAATCAAAGGGTCTGCAAGTGGGATCTCATCTGAGGTTTGGGGTCCTTCTAAGCCCTCTGGCAGAATTTCGTTGTGGTTGTTGGACTGAGGTCCCTTTTTGTCTCTCCAGCTGTTGGCCAGAGGCCAGCTGTATGTCAGCTAGACCTTTCACAGGCCTTCTAACACTTCCCATCTCCGTGGCTTTCGGGAGCCCCCAGCCCCTTTTAAAGGCTCACCTTATTAAGTCAGACTCAGTCAGATCTCCCTTTTGATGAACCTAGTCCCAGAAGTGATATCTGCTCATATTTGTAGGTTCTACCCAAACTCCAGGGGAGGGGATTATGTAGATGCGCTCTCTAGGGGACAGGAATGTGGGGAACTAGCTTAGAATTCTGCCTGTACAGCGTTGTATATCATGTTTCGATCAGTTGGAAGAGTAAGGCATGGGTGTGATAGGTAACAGGTTGACTTGACCCAGTAAAATTTTTTTCCTTAAATCCTTTAAATCTCTGTGTGTGTATAAATCACAATCTTTGATATGAAGAACAATGTCAGGGAAAGTGAGGAGTAAAGAAGCAAGGGAGTTGGATGTCCTTCACCCCTTCCACTGGGAGCTTGGGTAGAGCTAGAATTTGGCATCACGCTGGTAGACCATGGTGCCCATGTTTTTCCACATAAAAACTGCCTCTCTTTCTAAGGAATTTTATGTTAAAACTCAGCACTTTAGGAAAGGTTTTCTCGAGTTTCATGATAATGTGCTTTTTAAGTTACCTGAAGCTACACATAATTGTTAGTATAACCTGGAAATTCTAGAAATTAAAAGGCTGGCATAATTACGATTTTTCTATGTACAGAGGAAGTACTAAATATCTGTACTCTATGAGGAGACATAAGACATGAGGTTTAGAAGGAATGCTCTGTGTCTTTTGAGGAGTTTGTAGTCTACTTTGGTTTAAATATTTATACTTTTTTTTTTAAAGGAAAATTGGAAGCTCATGAGTTTGGCTTTATCAGGTTTCTGCCTGCCTGGGAAGCCCCCTATCAGATTACTTTCCTCATCTGTCTGCTTCTTTCAGTAACTTGGCCCTCCATGTTCTTTTCCACCTTAGTGCTTTCCATAATGTATATTCCTTCTCTACCTAGAAATTTCATTTTATCTGCTCAGATTCCTAATTATATTCACACCCTTTCTTAACTTAAATGTTACTTTGCTTAAAGACATTTTCCTTGGCCCTTCAGACTGTATAAGGACCTCTCTGAAGTATTTTCATAGCATCTCATAGTGCTATTTCAGAGCATTTATTTTATTGTAAAAAATTGTGTAATGGTTTGTGTTATACTTGGTCTGTTTTCCTGTATCAAAAATAAAATTAGGATGAATCTAAAAGTTTATTGTCATAGAAAAAGTACAGATCAGAATCCAGGAGACTTCAAATCAAGTGGGAAGGGTGGTAAGAAGCTTGCACTCACCAGTAACAGCACAGCTTATAAGGATAAAGGAGGAAGCATTTTGAGCTTTTCCATTATTGGTCCTTATACATTAAGATTTTGGTGGGGGGGGGGCAGACAGCTGTTTAAGTTGATTTGTCTACAGTTGATTGGCTTAATTTCACGGAATCATACTAACAAAAATGTAAAGCTTATGTTTTATATTTATGATTAGAGCATTTCAGGGAAATCAGAATGACTTAAGTTTTGGTTTATGTGGTTATGGGCAGTTGGTCTTGATGTATATCTAAACTGTGACTTCCATTTTTATTTTATTTTTTTTAACACCTGTAAGATCCATGATGGCATTTAGTGGGTTCTCAACAAATATTTGTTGAATGAATGAATATTTGCTTAGGAAAGCTTTATGTAAGAATCCAAAACATTTTCTAATTGAAGAGTAGGTTGGACGGATGAATGAGGTCACTTTTAGAGAACTGTGAATACCTATCTGTGTTGATTGAATTGGAGGTACCAGGGTTTTCTAGGTTCTTAAGATTGACATAATTAAAGGGGCATTTTTTTTTTCAAATGTTAATTCAGTAATGGTTGTAGAATGGATTGTGTACAGGACAGTCTAGGTTAGTGGCCTCAAACTTGATCATGTGGAAGAATTACCTGTGTGTTTTGTAAATTCCTGGCTTTTATTCCACCTTCCCCAGAACTGGTTCAGGCCACACTTAAGCACCTGAAGTATGCTGATCCAAATTGTAACATGATGCAAGTGTAAAATACCAGATTTCAAAGACATTTAAACTAATGGATATAAAGTATTATGTTAATATGTTTTCTAATTGATTACATCTTGAAATAATATTTTACATGCATGAATTAAATAAAATATATTATTAAAATGATTTCACTGGCTTCTTTTTAGTTTATTTTCAGTGTGATTACCATGACATTTAAAATTATGTATGTGACTCGTACATTTTTATTGGACAGTATTTGTCTACAGTGTGGGGTCTAGAGAATGACATGTTTTAACAAGCATTCCAAGTGATTCTGATGCAAGTTCTTAGACCAGTCTCTAAAAAACAAGATACTGTGATGGATATTTTAGCCTGCAGGGCTAGGAAGTTGAGTGTCTGAAATAAATGGATGCCAGAGAGGTTGAATAAGAAGAGATACTTTAGGAAAAGACATTTTGAAACAAGGACTGAGTTGATGATTGATAATGGAAGAATGAAGCAGTAGTTCAGATAAATCTGAGGTGCCACATCTGCAATACAGGGTAGTATTTGATCCACATTATGGTAGAAAGAGCTGCCCAAACTCTGAACTCGTACTAGTTCTTATTTATCAAAGTAACACCCAAGATTCTAAAAGCTTTGGAGGGACTTCTTCCATATTAACTTTTGGGAACTTGATTTGCCATTGACCGCATCTTATCAAATACATGCACACTTATCTTTACAGAATGTTTCAAAACTTGTTTTCAGTTACTTTAGCTTACTTTTCTTTATAATTCAATGAAATCTTTTTAATGTGTATTGTTTAGGGGAAGCCTATTTGGACAGGGAGAAGAATAAATTAAGACTTTTTTCTGAAGAAAATTCAAGCAGAATGCATAACCAAACAAACTCATATTAGTAAAAGAGATAAGGTGTGTCATAAACAGCCCTTTATTTCATATTAGGGTGCTAAAAATAGAAACATAATTTTCTAAAGCTAAAATCAAATAAAATTTTAGGATGAAAGTGACTTAATTAATGATCAGTTGAACAACCTTAAAGATATGGAAACTGAGGTCCAGAATGGCTATACAGTTTGTCTAAGATTCGATATCTTGACAGTGGTATAGTTAGCAGACAATCTAGGGTTTCTGACTTAGTCTCCTTTTAAATTATATCCATCTGAAGACATTCTGAAAAATGTTCTTTTTCAAAGGTTATTTTGAAAAAAAAACAACGGATTTTAGGCTAAGGATTTTTACTCAATAACCTATACACATAACTTGTCAAAAAAAATGGCAGTTATTTAATACGAACCATAATTTTATGTAGATACACAAATACTTACAACTGCCACAAGGTGGCACCGTATGCATGCGAAATACTACCTTTTAAAACCAATAGTACATGTGAATGTGCTTTAGTTCAAGGAAAAATGAGTTTGTTATTTTCTAAGGTATTAATATGTGTGGAATACTTCAGAATGACATGTGGAATCATAATATATTACAAAACTGGTATCCTTTTTTGTTTGTTTGTTTTTTGAGACAGAGTCTTGTTCTGTCGCCCAGGCTGCAGTGCGGTGGCATGATCTCGACTCGCTGCAACCTCTGCCTCCCAGGTTCAAGCAATTCTCCTGCCTCGGACTCCCAAGTAGCTGAGACTACAGGCACGTGCCACCATGCCCGGCCAGTTTTTGTATTTTTAGTAGAGACGGGGTTTCACTATGTTGGCCAGGCTGGTCTCCAACTCCTGACCTTGTCATCCGCCCGACTTGGCCTCCCAAAATGCTGGTATTACAAGTGTGAGCCACCATGCCTGGCCCAGAACTGGTATCCTTTTAAACATTTAATATCCTCTGAAGTATTTAGTATACATGCACACACACACACATACTGAAAGCATACATACACAGGTTGAGCATCCCCAATCTGAAAATCTGAAATCTGACATGCTGTAAAATCTGAAATGTTTTGAGCACTGACATAATGCTCATAGGAAATGCACATTGGAGCATTTCAAATTTTGGATACTAAATCAGTAAGTATATATAATGCAAATATTCCCAAATCCGAAAAAATCCAAACTCAGAAACACTTCTGGTCCCAAGCATTTCAGATAAAAGGGTACTTATCCTGTGTGAGGTTTTATGTATATGTGTATATATGTGTGTGTGTGTGTGTGTGTGTGTGTACACATACACCATTTAATTTGCTTCTTACTTAGAAAACATTTTTTAAAGTATATTATTATTCTCATAAACTTACAGAGTTTTTTTTAATCAAATAGAAGTTATTTTATTCCTAAGGCCAACATCTTGAAACAGAGCAGTTTCTTTTAAATTTTATAAAACAGTAAGGGATACTTATTTTTATGATAATTTTAATAAGAACAAATTTTGAAAAAATATTTTGGCCCATATATATTTGATTATGTCAGTTTGAGAATTTGCTTTTTTAAAAAATCTTTCATAAAACTTAGAGTTATTCTGTTTGTTGTATCATACAGATTATTTTTCATTTTATGTGAGGGCAATAATTGAATCTGTAATTTTCTACTTTGATTACTTAGGGTTTATTTTGTAGATTTTTTTTCATGGGCCTAAGAATTAAATTGCATAATCTACATCTCCTAAAGTCCCCTCCTCCCATACTTCTCTCCTAAGGCCTCTTTGATTTGGGTTTGCATGCTCAAAAAAATAGCACAACAAATTTGATTAATAACATTTTATCAACAAGCCATGGCTTAATAAAGTCAACAGGTATATCTCCATACTGGCAGAATTCATAATTTTTAATGATCCAGTTGCATATATAGGCTATTAAGATTTTTAGCTGTAGTAAAAAATACTAAATATTATTGAAAAAATAATAATTCCATAAGGTCTTGTTATGAAAATTACAGGTAGTTTTTTTTTCCAGAAAGCGGTACCATGTTATAGTATGATTTTATTTTGATATTATAATTTTATTTTGTCAGTGGTATGTAGTCACTTAGTCTTCTCATAGCTCAATCACAGGTAGAGAAAGAATTTGAAAGGTAGATGATAATTTATTAATATGTGATCTTCAGAGACTGAATATATATGTGGGCCATATATATGTTGAATATATATGGAATATATATTATATAGACTATGTGTATGTGTATATGTATAAATATATATGAAACCTGGATGCAATCAACTGGATTTGACAGCACAAAATATTTTAAAATATAATTGAAATTCAAAACAGCTCAGAATAGTTGCAGATATGGAAACTGGCAACACAAAACCTTTGTGAAGCAATAATAAACCACAGTCCTATTAAAATGAATACAAATAAATTTAATGAGTTAAATGATTTTATAATTACTTACGAAATTTGGTCAGACGTTTTATGCCTGTAGTAAATTTTAGCTGGTTTCTTCTAAATACATTGTATGTAGGACTATTTTTATTATTGCTTAATGTGTAAATATTGGTGAATTCTGCTAAATCTATCAACTCATACATAATAAAACTAAAGTGTTCTTTGAGTAAGTAGGAAAATATTTCTTAAAGAGTTCCATACATAAAATAAAGACTACAAATTGGGGTCTTTCTTGAATATTTGTCAATACCATTTTATAAGACATTTGTAGGTTGAAAAAGCTTTCTGAAAGCATGAAAAATCACTTTATATTTGTTTATATTTTTCTGTTTAGATAAACTTAGCTTTTTTGACTGGAACAGTTTTCTCATAACTTGCCTTGTGTTTATAGCTCATTCAAACAATAAGGTAGTCAAGCCATATTTATCAGGTTTCAGATCAGTCATGCACATTAATTCCATTATTTGTGCTGAACTTTTCAATTTATAAATTGAATATGACTTTTTTTAAATTCTTGAATAATGTACCCTTTTAACATCAGCCAACAACAACAAAAAGGCTTACTGAACTTCAGAGCTTTTGGTTTAAACTTGGAGATCAAGTGGTTTAAAAATAAATGGTGTCTTTCATGATTGCTTAATCCTAATATGGTTGCAAATACAGATTCTAACTTTTTGCACTCAGGTAGATGGCAATTCTCTGTTTTAAGGATCTTTCTTAATCTGTGTTACAACATCATCAAAATAAAAGAAAATTTGAAGTTTTGTTTAATTAAGAATATTTCCAAGAATATACTTGTAGACTATAGTATGAGAAACAATAGATCATAGCATTTAGTTATTTTAAAATGTATCCACAGAATTTTGAGGTTTAAATGTAAGGTGTGGTTATTAATTTGTATAGTGAGACGATAAGATAGGCTCTTTTTGTTTTTGGAATTTTACATTAAGATTCATTAATTTTGAGCTATTATTTTAAGAATAATAAGATTCTTATTTAGTCTACATTGAAATAAGAAGAAATTATAATGCTTAACTCCCAAAAGCAGCCAAAAGTACTCGTAACATAGAAGATGAACATCTTCGGGACATTGTAGGTGTAGCATTGCACACTTACAATGCTTGCCTGCCTGACTTAGGAAAAAGATCAGGAGTGTGGGAAAGGCAGGTCATAGTTCTACTTAAGCCCCAAGTACACTTGCCTGTACCGCCTGGGAGACTGGAACTTGTAGGGAGATTATTTGAAACAATCTGGAAATGTGAATGCACCTTTCTCTTCTCTTTCTCAAAGGTCTTGTTTTCCAAAATAGTGTGTACTATCAGTAACAGAAAAAGTTATGAATATACTTATGTAAATGTTGGTTATTTATCTCTAAATTATAAACATTTTCCACAGTGTTAGGTATAGCATATGTGTTTAAATCATACCAGTTGTTCGAAATTAAGAAAGATGAGAAATACTTTTAAAAAATTCTTTTTATATTATTAGAAAATAAATTATTTTTACTTTCACTAAATATATTAATAACCATATTAAGATTTTTGCAGTGAATATGTTTCATTGCTTTTAAAAATCATGGTTTAATTATTTTTGAAAGAGTGATTTACAAGTCTAATAATTCAGCTTATTTTAATAGTTTTTTTGTTTGTTTTGGGGGGTTTGTGTTTTTTGGCCAGCAGAGCTAAAAGAGATACACCACAAAGATATGAAGGTCCAAATGGAAGAAAGTACATTGTTGACTTCTTATTCTTTTTATTTACCTGTATTAGCAATTATGCAAAGTTTTTGTTGAAAAGGGATTATTAAATTTCAATTTAATGGTACCAATTAGGTGTTCTTACAAGCTGGTTAAAAAGTGACGTATGATATTTTAATAATTTTAATGAATGTGTTCAAAAACAATGGTTTAAGCAGTTTTTTAACCCCTTTTTTTAAAAAAAATATCAAAACAATACCTTCCTATTAGTTTGGGAACTAATTAAATGCATTGTTTGACCTTTTAGTTAGTTTTGGAACTAATTTGTAATTTAGAAAAATTATAGTTTAGAGAACTCTGTTTCCAAACTTTTCAGTTGTACAGATGAGAAGACTTTTTTAAAAAATAGTTTATCCAGGCCAGGTGCGGTGGCTCATGCCTGTAATCCCAGCACTTTGGGAGGCTGAGGAGGGCGGATGACGAGGTCAGGAGATTGAGACCATCCTGGCTAACACAGTGAAACCCTGTAAAAAAAAAAAAAATACAAAAAATTAGCCGGGTGTGGTGGCGGGCACCTGTAGTCCCAGCTACTCAGGAGGCTGAGGCAGGAGAATGGCATGAACCCGGGAGCTGGAGCTTGCAGTGAGCTGAGATCGTGCCACTGCATTCCAACCTGGGTGACAGAGCGAGACTCCATCTCAAAAAAAAAAAAATTTTATTCAAATGTGCTCCTTCCATAACATGAGTGTCTTTTGAAAAACGGAATGGAAGAATGTTAATTTTTCTGAAGTTCTTGTTAGCACAGTACTGCAAAGAGAAAGAGCCAGTAAATCTGGCACAGCTGACTTGCATTTCCTCAGGGTACCAATCATGGCCTATGACTCCCTTTTTTTTCTAAATTTTTAAAACTGACAAATAATAATTGTACATATTTACAGGGTGCATAGTGATGTTGTGGTCTATACAATGTATAGTGATCAGATCAGGGTAATCAGCCTATCTATCATCTTAAACATTTATAATTTCTTTGTGTTTCAAACATTCAATATCCCCATTCTAGCTATTTTAAACTATTATTAACTATAGTCATCCTACAAGTGCTGTAGAACACTAGAACTTACTCTTATCTAGCTGTAATTTTGTTTCCTTTAACAAATCTCTCTGTCCTCTCTTTCCCCCTACCCTTCCCAGCCTCTAGTATTCTCTGTTGTACTTTTTACTTCTGTGGGATCAACTTTTTTAACTTCCACATATGAGTAAGAACGTGACCTTCTGACATGGAGACTGTGTGAGTGTGCAATGTCAGTCCATTTTTTGAAATCCATTTTTTTAGTAAAGCTTATTTTCCTAGGTTAAAACATAAATTAAATAGAAGTTGTAACATTCCTTCCTATACTCCCAAAAGGATTGTTTTTTGCATATATTCCACTTTGGAAGCCACTGATTTTGAGGATGTTTGCAGAAACCTTATTGATTAAGGGATGAGGCACCTGAGTTGGGAATAGTAGTGTTCCGTGCTTGTCCTCTCTTCTAGGTAAATATGGAATAGACCTAATTAGGATGGCTGACCTGCATGCCTATGTGGAAATTTGAAGTATCATTCTTTTTTTTTTTTTTTTTTTTTCTGAGACAGAGTCTTGCTCTTTCACCCAGGCTGGAGTGTGGTGGCACCATCTCAGCTCACTGCAACCATCGCCTCTCAGGTTCAAGTGATCCTTATTCCTCAGCCTCCTGTGTAGCTGGGATTACAAGCATGCACCATCACACCCAGCTAATTTTTGTATTTTTTAGTGGAGACAAGGTTTCGATGGTCTTGCACTCCTGGCCTCAAGTGATTCACCCACCTTGACCTCCCAAAGTGCTGGGATTACAAGTGTGAGCCGCCATGCCCGGCGTGAGCTATCATTCTTTATAATGGACTTTACAGAACAATCCTGTAAGGAAAATACATTCTTATTGGGAAGGGGTGCTCCAGACTCTTGAACCCCATCTATTTACCACTGCCCAAGGCACAGAATAAAAGCCATCTTAGGGGTTTCAACAAATTCTGTCATAAAAGTCCACTTAGATCACATAAAAAAAAAAAAAACTTTATTACTGGTTGCATAATGAGGGAGTGTCATGGTCTTGTCTAAAAGAAGCAGGAATCTCCAAGCAATCTACCAACAGCAGAGATCACATGCAGATATGTCAAAAAAAGATGTTAGCCTAGCATGTTCCAGAGAAACTTCTTAGAAGCAGACTATCTGGACAATTTAAGAAGAATTATATAGGAGTTATTTTCCTTATTGGTAAAATGGATGTAACAATAGTACTTGTCACATATAATTTTTCTGAGTATTACATGAGATAATTTAAATGAAGCTTCGGCTTAATGCTAATATGTTATTGTTATTGTTGTATTATTATTATTGTTACTGTTGTTGTTAATAAGACAGCTTTTCACCACTTTTTCACGCACCTTTCCTGGGTTGGTACATGTTTAGTTTAGCATAACTAAAGGAGGCTTTAGATAATACAACTTAAGGCACAGATGAGACAGAAACTCTTATAACATATATAATAATGATAGCCAACATTATTAACCACGTACTATCTGCCAGGCACATTTCTATGTGCTTTACAAGAATCATTTTATTTAATCACTCATTAGCTCAAGAGTTAGATACTACTATTACCTGAATTAAGTTACAGAAGGAAGTTGAATAATTTAGCTAAGGTCACCCAGCTAGGAGAACTGGAGTCAAATCCAAGCAATCTAGACGGTACCAGAATATGAATCCTGAAAGCGTCAAAGATCTGACTATATTTTAGATAACTCTAATTTGAGGCAAACTATAGTGGGTCCTTATTGTTCCTCCATCCTTGCTATGTAACTCCTGAGACCCATTCAGCAATGGAAACCAATGGAGCTGAATGGCTGGAAAGTCACAGAATTGGAACAAGGAAAATAATCCAAAAGTGGAGGAAAAGAGTCCAAAACTGGAGGAAAAGACACAAGAGGTAGGATCCAGGGTGCAATACTGGCTCATCTGGCTAAGAGTGGATGGCCAAAAGGGGTACCCTGACTAGGGCTGCAAAAACAGGAAGTTTTAAAAAATTTTGTGCTTAAAAGATCTTCTCAATTTTCTACTTAAAAGATCTTCAGTGAACTAAGAAGAGGCATTAAACAAATATTCTGGCCAGGGGATAGAATGGCATTTGAAATAGCCTACTGTTTGTCCTGCCAATTTTATTGATAGCTCAGACAAAAGGAAATGAGAATATGCAATACAGCAGGAATGTAAAAAGATGACAGATTTTAAAGACACTTAAAAAATGTGTTGAGATGTGTTTGGTTGTACTCTGAAGAACAGCCTGGGTTTTGGGGGATCATGGTGGAGCTGTTATACATGGAGATGATATAGATAAGTTTGTGGCATTCGATTCATTTTCCTTCAAGTGGTTTTAGGCCAGGCAAAAAAAAAAAATTTTTTTTGAGGTAATAGCTAATAAAATGACACATTGAGGAAGAAGAGGCAGTGAAGGAAACTCAGAAGAAATGGAAAAGTAGGAGGCAAATTGTGAGAGGAATGTCAGAACCTATTTAGTGAATTTGGATTAGGTAGAAAAATACTATTTTAGTAGTTTAGTAAATAATTCAGCACAAATAAGAATGACTGAGGAAGAGTCACAGATTTTGTACTTGAAAGATTTTTGGTGAACTAAGAGGAGACAATTTGGGTCACACGGTAGGGTATAAAAGTCTTTTACAAGGAGTTTGGAAGTAAGGCTAAGAAGATAGAAGTAAAAGGTTTGCAAGAGAAATGGAGAGTGGAGAAACCACATAAGCAATTGCTGGATCTTGGGAATTTTATGTTTAGGATATTTAGAGGAAAGAGAGCCAAAGAAATATAAATACTGAAGTTGAAAGTTGGAAAGGCCTAACTAATAGAGCCAGAAACCTGAGGCCACAGAAAGCAATGGCATCAAGGACCCAAGTAGAGAATAAACAGAAGAGACAATTCCCTCTTCGAAATTGAAAACAAGGAAGAAGGGAGATGTGAGGATGCAGATAAATTCTCATTTTTTCTTGAAATGCAAGTAAAGAATAATCTTTAGCTTCTCAGTGGAGGAGGAGGTGAGATAGGGAAGTGGAGGAAGGGAAAGATAATGTCACATAAGTGAAAAGAGTTGGAAATATTTTTTTTTTTTTGAGACAGGGTCTTGCTCTGTCGCCTAGGCTAGAGTGTAGTGGCGCGATCTCGGCCCTCTGCAAGCTCCGTCTCCCGAGTTCATGCCATTCTCCTGCCTCAGCCTCCCGAGTAGCTGGGACTAGAGGCGCCCGCCACCACGCCAGGCTAATTTTTTGTATTTTTTAGTAGAGACGGGGTTTCACCGTGTTAGCCAGGATGGTCGCGATCTCCTGACCTCGTGATCCACCCGCCTTGGCCTCCCAAAGTGCTGGGATTACAGGCGTGAGCCACTGCGCCACGCCAAGAGTTGGAAAGATTTTTAAAGCAGCCATTATGAGGAGTGGGATGATAAGTCAATGAAGGAGAAATAAATGGATATTTGTTTTCCTAAATAGATATTTATTGAGTACTATTTATCTTACAGTGTGGTGCTGTATGGATGCAAGAGGAAAAATCTAGCTGGGAATCTAGTTGGGGAATTATTACACAAAAATAGCTGCACATAGGAAGGTACAGGATGAGAAACAAGTGAATGTATGCAGTAATTGCCAAACAAATTCAAAGATAGCAAAAGAAATATTCTTGGAGGATGTAAAACTTGAAGAGTTATAAACATTTTCCACAGTGTTAGGTATAGTATATGTTATAAACATTTTGAAGAGTACTTAGAACTTGAAGAGTACTTAGAACTTAGGCAGGCAAAGATGGGTGTCAATTAGAGGTTTAACGGAGATGATTAAAGTCCAGTCTGGACCATAAAGTAAAGGTGGGGATAAAAACCTTTATAGGTATAGATGTGTAGAGAGGGGACGTCACAGGCACAGAACTTAAAATCTATGGGACAAAATATGGAAGCATCAAATTAGCTCACTTTTCCCCAGGACAGAGTCTTCATGTGATCAGGTTACATCTGGGTTCTTTTTCTAGAGAGCCTTGTGTGACAGGCTAAAAGTTTGGACTTTTCTCAGGAGACATTAGAGAGACACTAAAAGTTTTTATAGAATTATATTGGGGACAATATAAAGTTGTGTTTTAGTAACGTTACTGTAGCACAGGTGAAGTACAGATTGGAAAGCTATAGTGACAGTCCAGGTCGAGGCACTTAAGACTTCACTATTTTAATTATCTTCACTATTTAAATTCTAGTAAGTGCTATAATTGCCAGGAAAATCTCTGGTTTTGCCTCATTATCATAGATTCATTAATTTCACCTTTTTATCCATCTTCCATATCTGATGATTTTTAGTCCTTTAATTCTGCCAAATTTTCAGTCTTCTCTTTAGCTCCAGTCCTTTCTTGACCTCCTCTGTTTTTCTGTGCTCTTTTTTTGTACGAACTTTCCTGTTTTCTGTTCTGAATTTATTCAGAGTAGACCTGCACACTTCAGCTTCACAATAGGGAATTCCAATAAAATGATGATGCTGTGTGTCATTCATTTCCTAATGTTACTGATATAATCCATAATATTTGCTAAGCTTTAATGGTTATTAATGTTTTATGCTATCCTATTACATAAGCTCGATAA
This sequence comes from Gorilla gorilla gorilla, assembly GCF_029281585.2. Lineage (NCBI taxonomy): Eukaryota > Metazoa > Chordata > Mammalia > Primates > Hominidae > Gorilla > Gorilla gorilla. Next base: position 140,187,842 of record NC_073227.2, read on the forward strand.
GATATTTCTGATTTTTTTGGTATTATGACTAACCGGTGAGCATATTAAATTCAGTGTGGTTGTATTTGTGAGTGGAAGATAAGGATAGTAGCACTTGTAACCCTATAAGTTTCTTACCATTTTACTAAGTTTTCACTCAATTTTAATTAAATTTGAAAGTATTTAAAATTAAGGTCAGAAACTTATATATTAGTTTGATCTTGGTGCTTTTCTTAAAATATCAAAATATTAGTGCTTATTTCTATCTGGATAAATTGTTTTTCTATTTAATTATCTATTTCTGCCATCTCTTGTAGTGACTTAGTTTCCAAAAATGGTGAATATTAAAATATATAAGGTGAAAATGTATAAGAGATGAAAAATGAATAGAAAGAAATCTTGATTCTGGAATATGGCTATATTTACACAAACATAGTATGTTTCTGAAACCATTTAATCTATAACAACCTTCCTTTAAAAGCATCATTATAGCAGTTTCTTGAAAGTATCTTGAAATTATTTTTACGTTACTTAAAAAAAGTTACTTAAGGCTTTAGAAAGTAGAAATTCTGAGTAATTAATGCTTAATGCAAATTTTACTGAAGGCAATAAGAAAGCATCAAGTAAAATTGACTTTTTAATTATAAATGAAATATTTTATTAATGATTCAGTCCTTCACTTCTGCTTGAACACTTCTACTTGAAAGTTTTTTCTTCCTTTTTTCCTCAGTGAAAGCGGACAATTGAACTTGGTTTTAACTCAAGAGTTCAAGAAGGGGTGAAAAAAATGAATAGAAGGAAGTCTTCATTCTGGAAAGGGACTCATTTTGAAGTTCAACTAGAACAGGCTGTTTTACAATTTTGAATAGAAAATTATATCTTCATAATCATCTTGATTATTTGATGTACAATGTAAAAAAGCATAATGTTTCTTACAGTCCATAAATAACTACTTTTTTCAAGCATGACAGATTAAGTTAAAACAAAGGGAGTGAACAAAAATGGGAGGGGGTCATGAATCTGTATCTGCCCTGAGGAAGAGGGCAGTACTTTTGGGGAGTGCAATTTACATGAGCATCTGGGTCTTTTGTCATGTTTTGGATGGATGACCTGAGTCTGATATATTGGTGAATAGCATTAACAAAGGTCTGGTTGTCAAAGGCTAGGAAGAAAAATGCAATTAGCCACAGCAATGAGGTGATGTCTATGTTTGGGGAAAAAGAACCAATACCTAAATGGCAAAGGAAAACACTGGAATGATACCATTAGCAAAAGGCCAGATTTGTGTGTGTGTGTGTGTGTGTGTGTGTGTACCTATTATGTAGTCATCTTCACTCAGTGGGATATGGCAAAAAACTCATTTCTTTGTCAATGTTTGACTTATGTAATGAGAACAAATATGTATCTGTTACTAAAGAAAAGACCTGGTGAGCTCAATGAATTTGTAACTCATAACACACTAATTTCACCAACCTAACATTTGTAATTCTGTTTGTTTCTATTTAAAGAAAATTAGAATTAAATAAAGGGCATTGGAAACTGAAAGAAGTTTGCTCTTTTTTCAGTCTCATTTTTTTTTTTCTATAAACCATACTATCCAGCGTAGAGAACCATATCTAATCTCCCAATTAGGTCAGGCCCCAGGATAATCAATCTCCTTAACAGCAGATGCCTTGTTTTAGCAAATGAATGCTTGATTTCAAAAGAAGTTTTGTGTTGAGAGAAGACTGCAGTTGGCATGGGTGATTAGAACTCTTTTAAACCCTATAAAAAGCTTCTGTAGATTGTTTTATGCCCACACTTTGTGAACTGAAGTAAATGCTGTATATATTTATCTTCAAATGAACATGGTGGGGACTTAATACAGTCTGTGAGAACATCTATATGCATATAAATGGAACTATTTACAGTCTAAAATATTTATGTCTATTTGAATTAAACTGTGCTTTTGATAAAATCTAAAATGAATTTATATATTTTGAGTAGGTGCTTTCATGTTTATTCAGTATGCTCCTTAATAACAATAACTCAATTATTACAGTAGCATTGTTTGAACTGAAAATATAATGACAAGTTCATATGATTCTCATATTTGTTGTTTGGATTACCTTTACATTAGTTTATAAGTGTGTTTCTTCCTATCTGATGCCTGTTCTGTTCATACTTGCAATTTGTGTTAATGGGCAGTGTGTGAGATAACTCTGAAACCAGGAAAAAAATATAAAATTAAATGTTATAAACAATGTATATTAAGTCAAAATAATAGATTGACTTTAATTTGCTCGAAACTCATTTGATCTAAGATAAATTGAAATATAATGAAATAATTTTCAATATAGTATAACTTAAAACAAAAACCCTAAGCCTCAATAAATTATTTTAGATTATCGTTGTTCAGAATCTGATTGCTGGAACTTGTCAGTGATACCTGAATACATAAAACATTTCAGGAGCCTACATAAATACCTATTTCCTTTTTTAGGAGAGCAGATTACATTATCAAAAGCACCAAGTTGAAACATTTGCAAGGTAGGTGAGAAAAAAAGCATTCGTCAGCATATTTTGGATTTTATCATTTTGACTTTATTGCCTATGGTCAGTTCTGCCAGTTTTTGTCTCCTTCTAAAAATTGTTTCAATCTGCTGAATCTATGGAAATTTAATATTTTCCATAGTGAAGGCTGATAAGACATCTGAGGAAGAATTAAAAACAGATGATCTCTAATTTAAGAAACATTTGATGCTAATTACTTCTTACCTTTTCACACAACTTAAATATTGGTTAATATATAGGATTACATTACTTTTTAAGTGAGATTTTAAAGCTAAATTGATAAAGTAGAGATCCAGTGAGATAATTAGATGTTCATATAAGATTTGAAAAATACAGACATTCTTAGTCATACAAAAATACCAAAAAGCATTGTGATAATTCACTTTTTCTTATTCTAATTTGTAACAGCATTTTAATATGGTCAGTAGAATGGCTTCAGCATATTTACAATCTTAAAGTTTTTAACTAGAAAACAGTTTGATGTATAGATCTGTTACTCAGCTACATTTCAGATTTAAAACTTAATTTAATTTTATAGCTAATTTAATTTTATAGCAAATTTAATTGTATAGCATGTAAGGCAGTTTACATTTGATTTAATAAAATTAACACTTAGGCTTTTATGATAGCTTTCTAACTCAGGTATCAGTGATTTTCAGAATGCAGAGATTTTCAAACTGAAATTTTTTTTATCATGATGCTCTTGTGGCTAAGTTTATACTTGGGTTATTTCTTCTTTACACACACACACAAACACACACATACACACACACACCATAATATGAAAAAATAAAGTCTGAAAGAAAATATACAAATACATTACTATTTTTTGGACAGTGTATAGATTTGAGTGATCTGTAGAACCTTCTCTATTGTATTATACAGGCTTAAATTTTTAATGATTACTTTATAATTCAGTAGAGTATAGCTATTTTCATTTTCAAAAACATATATATGACAATCCCAGTATAGGTGATACATTGTGTTCACAAAAAATTTATAATAAATATTGACAATAATTTTTTCCTATCCTCTTGAATCTGTAAAAACCTGCCAGAGCAAATATCCTGTTCTTTCCTTGGCATTACTAATTTGTTCATGGTGTTGATATAAACCATTCAGTGGAAGTTACAGTGTAATAACTGTAAACTGCAAGGGGTATGTTATGCTTAAAGGATCCCAGGAATGATCCAAGACAAACCACAGACATGGTAAACAGAAATTATACCTCTGCAGGATCTTAGGACTCCTCTACACTGTTAACAATTATTGAAGACCCTTGCAAAGAACTTTGTTTATGCAGGTTATATTGGTATTTATCATATTAGAAATTGAAACAGAAAAATTTAAAAAATATTTACTAAATCATTTAAAAACAATGAAAACATATTACATGTTAACATATGTAATATAGTTTTTCTGAAACAAAATAAACAAATATGTATGTATACATATATAGCGAGAAGAGTGGCACTGTTTCACATTTTTGTAAATGTCTTTAATATAAGGCTTAATAGAAGACAGCTGAATTCTCTTACCTGCTTCTGCATTCAATTGGATGCAATATGGTATTTTGTTTAAAGTAAAATCTGTCTTTACACAAATATGTAATTATAGAAGGAAGGAGTATTTTAATAACTTTTTCAGTTGATTGTGGATATTCTTTAATATTACAGTGAATCTCAACAAATGATAGTCTGTTACAGATTAGTTGCATTGTGAAATCTGAAACCATATAAATCAACTTTTCAGACTTTTGAACCTAGCCTGTTTCTTAAGGAAGATTTCTGAAAGGTGTCTAACTTTTGCTTTAAAAAAATAAATTGTAATATTTAAATCATAATAAGACAATCTCAAGCACATTCTGAAGGATATTTTAAGTTTACTTTTCATCAAAGTTACTTTATAAAATATTCAAGCACTGCTTAAGTCTCTGATCCTGATTTCTTAATGTTTAGATTAATTGAATTTAAAGTTTATTATTTATTAGATGTTCTAGCTCTTAAAGTCTTTGCTTTATGACTTTCTGGAGGTAAGTTTTTGTATATTAATTAAGCAGATGTAAACAGCATAGGAAAAAATAAAGGTTTGATTAGTGATTTTTTGGCATGGTGCTCCACTATTCTAGATTTCTGTTAAGTACTAAAGAAAGTAATTTCCAAACAAAACCTTTGCTTGAGCTTGAGAACCGAAATACTGATTTCAAAAAAAAAAATTTTTTTTGTTTCAGTGGTAACGGTTTATTACCAGAAACTAAAGCCAAAATACACATTTTATTTTATGACACTCAAATAGTATGTCAGACATTGTTAAAAATAATTTAGAATGTTCTCACGTATTGCTTTTGATGATGTTTCCTTTCTTTAGTAAACATTTGTACAAAGTGTTGCAACAATTAACTGATTATAAGAACTCTGCAAAAATGCCTTTTCTTTCAAAATTGAGGTCTGGTTATTTCCTCTACCAGACCTCTTTTTTGAATGACAGAAACAATGATGTCATTCTTTACTCATAGGTCAAATAGCAGTACTAGAGGCTGTGGCTATCTAGTACATTCAACATCCCAAGGAAACCATCCTTTGCCTTCTGCTACTGTCCCAGAAGAGATCAGGTTCCCCTATTGTGCATTCTCATCTCTGCCACATTGGATTTCCCCTTGTTGCACTCAGTTTGGTTTATAATTATTTATTTGCACAATCAACTGACTAATGTCTGCCTCCCTCATTACACTGTAAACTCTAAGAAGGAAGGGTTTGAGCCTGCTCTTTTCACCATCATATATCCAGGACCTAGGACAGTATTTGACACATAATAGGAACTCTGTAATAGTTGCTGAATATCTGAATATAAATGAATACCACTGAGCATTTGATGGACTTTAGATTCTCCAGAATATTTCTCTGCACCTTTTATGAGTTTCTTCATCCTTCTTGAAACTGGCTACTCTGATAAATCTCAGTTCTTGTTGTGTTTTTTCTCACCTCCTTGACTACTTCATTCTTGCCTTCTTTCATGTTTTTTTTTTTTTTTGCTTTAATTTCAAGTTCTTTAAGGAAAGCATGAAGTTCTGTCTTGCCCTTTACATTTATTTTTTACAAACTATCTTTCAATTAGTCATAACCTTTGTGATTCTCAAGTTGAAATCTTGAATGTCTGTCTTGCCCTCAAACTGTGGCTCTGAATCTTTGAGGTATTACCTATATACTTCGACCAGATGTCCATCCTATTAAACTGAATAGGTCCGTGACTAAATTTGCCATTTCCACTACTAAACCAATAATCCCCTGTGCTTTCCTGTGTGTCCCAGCAGAATTTCTGCTCTTCCTACTTCTGTGTTCCTTTATATTTGCTTTCCCTGAGTCCTATCATGTCTCTCACTCAGGGTCCATGTCTTCATCCCAGTCACATTAGCTCACACCGTGGCTATCTTGTTTCATTTCTCTCCTGTTGTGATGGCTTTTACACTGCCCCTCTATATTCTGGCCCTCTTGGCTTTAATCCATCCTATGCACAGATGGGAGAGTAACCTTTCTCAAACATTTTTTTAATCACACAATTCTCTTTAAAACTTTGTCAATGGATAATTTGAATATTACCTGGATAATTGATGGTATTAAGGAATTATTGCTAATGTTTTCAGGTTTGAAAGTGGTATTGGGCTGGGTGTGGTGGCTCATGCCTGTAATCCCAAGGCGGGTGGATCACTTGAGGTCAGGAGTTTGAGATCATCCTGGCTAACATGGTGAAACCCTGTCTCTGCTAAATATACAAAATTAGCTGGGCGTGGTGGCGCATGCCTGTAATCCCAGCTACTTGGGAGGCTGAGGCAGGAGAATTGCTTGAACCCGGGAGGCAGAGGTTGCAGTGAGCTGGCATCTTTCCACTACACTCCAGCCTGGGTGACAGAGTGAGTTTGACTCCATCTCCAAAAAAAAAAAAAACCCAAACAAGAAAGTGGTATTGTATTTAAGAAGAGGTCCTTATTTTTATATATACATACTGAAATATTTATGAAAAATTGATATAAGTCTAGAATTTGATTCAAGTAATATGGAATGGGAGAATACAGATAGGAGTATAGATAAGGTGAGATCGGCCAGAATTGTTGTTTATTGGAACTAGATGATGGGTGCATGGAAGTTCACTATACTTTTCTTTACAATCTCACACATTTACATTTGAAATTCTGCATAATAAAAAATAAGTCAATCATTTATTTCTTTCAGTGCTTATAAAATAGAATCCAGGCTCTTTATTTAGGAATTCAGAGACACAAACCAATCCTAGTCTGTGTTTCCAATGTCATTGGTCAATGTCACCTACATATATCCTCTGCTGATGTGACAGACCAGCAGAGTCTGTTGGTATGTGTGACCATCTTTCTCCAGTAGTCTGCATTCCTATACACTTCTTACCACATGTACATTGACTGCAGGATTGCTGTAAGTGTTATAAATACCACTGGTAATAGCTCTCATCCAATGACAAATTCCACAACTTTTTTCTCCCTTGAGTGGGTCCCCCAGAGGTCTCTAGTGGAATTGAATCCTAGTTACACACACTGATAAATAATCTTTACCACAGCCTGTGTTGCCTTTCCTTCTTTCCTTGTCTTTCCTTTTCTACTGCTTGTTCCAGGGTCCATTTACATCAAGTCTTAATATTAAAGTCTGCTTTTTGGGCAATTCTAATCTCACTCAGCTGCAAAATGATTCCATTCCTGACTCTTTATTCAAGTCAGTTTCTTGGCAGTTATATTAGTCTGTTTTCATGCTGCTGATAAAGACATACCTGATACTGAGAAGAAAAAGAGGTTTTAATGGACTCACAGTTCCACGTGGCTGGGAGCCCTTACAATAATGGCAGAAGTCAAGAAGGAGCAAGTCATGCCTTACATGGATGGCAGCAGGCAAAAAGAGAGCTTGTGCAGGGAAACTCCCCCTGATAGAACCATCAGATCTCATGAGACTTATTCGCTTTCACGAAAACAGCATGGGAAAGACCTGCCCCCATGATTCAATTACCTCCCACTGGTATCTCCCACAACTCTTGGGAATTCAAGATGAGATTTGGGTGGGGACACAGCCAAACCATTTCAGCAATGTGTACTTTCTGTGTCTCTTTCTTCTCTGCCTTCTGTTAAATTTTAAAACAATGCCAATTGTAGAAAATTATAGAGAAAACAAAAACCTTCTATGATCATAAGACTCCAGAGATAAACCTTTTCTTTAGTCTTTGCGTGTGTGTGGGTGTGTGTGTGTGTGTGACTGCAGTCATCTGACTGCTTGATAGGGACCAGGGGTTTCACTTCCAAGATGGCTCACTCATGTGGTTGTTACTGGGACCTGTTGGATCCTCACTGGCTTTGACAGGTTTCAGTTCCTTGCCACATTAGACTTTTTTCAGGACACCCTGATTATTCATACAAGATGGCAACTGGCTTCCATCCAGGGAAGTGATTCAAGAGAAAGCAAAGAGAATATAACAGTGCCTTTTCTGACCTAGCCTTCAAAGTGGCATATCATTACTTTTGCTATATTCTATTGGTCACACCAACCAACTCATATGCAGTGTGGAAGGGGAACATACAAAGGTGTGAATATCACAAAACAGGGATCATTGGGGTGTGTTTGAGGCTGACTCGCACAGCTGATTCATAGTGCAGAGCTACTCTGGGGGTTTTTGAAGACGTTCCCTTAGGGCATATTAAAATCGATATCCCTGACTCAAGACACTACTTTTTAAATGTGCCAGGACTTGAATAGTAGACTATACCACCAGTGTTTGACTTTCTATTTTCCTATAATCCTTTTAGGAAGGTCAGTTGAATTTTTAATGAAGTAATTTGCTTATTTTGTTTCTTTTTTTATCTCATGCAGAGATAGTGCTGTTTGCTGAATCTGAGTTTTTGTCTTTGTTTGGGGCCCAGACATGTGGTTTTCTAACATTCTTTTCTAGATTCTGTTCTGTCAGTCTTCTCATAATAAAAGATATAAAAGCGTTCTAGGTTGACCAAAGGTATCATACAAATCCTATTCTACTTCATCATCCAGACAGAACCAGACTAAGTCTATCTTTTTTTTCATGGCACCATTTTAGTAGCAGCAGCAATAGAAGTAATAGTAGCTGTAGTGTAGTAGTAGTCATAGCAACGTAATAGCTAATATTTATATGGTTTTAGAATGTCTTACCTTCCCTGTACTTTCTTAGAATTCTAATTTCATAAATATTGTGGATCTCTTCCTCAGGACACAGATAATAACTGAGTCCCACTTATAGTAGCTGTGTTACCATGAAACTCACTTAATGGTACTTGAAATGTCTTACTTACAGTGGTCTTTCTTATAGTGCCCTAGTACCTATTTCCAGTCTTTCTGAATACAATCTATAGAGCACTGATAGGTATACTAAGAGCACATTTCTCCATTGTTTTCTGCATCTTGATTCCTTAGGTAGTTATTTCAGTCTGCTCTTAAATATATTGCCACTCTTTATTAGATGTCTTTGGGCATAAATCTCGCTGTCTGATCTGATAATACTGATAAACCATCACTGCTTTTATCTAATAAACTAATTAAGAGTAGTAGCTGTTATACTTGGGTGCATCTCTTTTTTGCCTTTTATATCTATCTAGCCTGGCCTCTGATCATTTAATTTCCCTTTTCACCTATATCTCATCTGTTTTTTAAGAGCTCAACCTTTCTTCTAGTACTCTCTGTTTTATGATACTGTCTTCCTTTCTTTGTTATTATTCTCAAACTGCTCCTGTTTTGCTGATAAGACTCTAGCATAATTTTCAAATCTCTCCCTTTCCTTCTTAATTTCTAGAGCATCCCTGATGTCTAGACTCAGAATAGTCTAGGAACAATGCTGTTAAATTGCTTTCTTACACATTAGGTTGCCTTATTTTCAAAGTTGTTTCTCTACCTTAAAAAAATGATATATTCTCTTTATAATAAGAGCCTTCTCCATTTTTATTTTTTCATTGTTAAAATATATCACCATTCTCTTGGTGAAATAAAAGTTTAGGTCCTTAATATCAAAAACTATCATGAGAATTTGTGTATCAAAGACAACTTGTGATATGGTGATGAGGGGGTAGCTCTTGAAGCCATAGACAAAGCTACATGATTCCAGAAGTGACCCCTTTCACACATTCTTCTTTGGCTGTGAATATGGTTTAAAACAGAATAAGAAGAAAAATGATTTGGAATAACTCATCTACCGCTGCTTATCAAGGGCCTACATTAAGAATGTAAAGCTAGAACTCTACACGTTAGTACTGTCGACCTTCTGGAGCTCTGTTACCTTTGGATTTTTTTTTTCAAGTTCTGAAAATATTTTTTATTAATTTGCCCAGTTATTTTATTTTCATTAAATCAAATTATTTTAGAGCTAATGTAAGCTTAGCTTACATTCGAATTAAGGTTATATTATAACAGTAATTTTAATGTCAACATTGAAAATTAATCAAAATATTAATACAGAAATTAAAATAAAAATATGACAATATGTACAAGAGGGTTAGCAGGAAAAACTTGGTAAAGAATTAATTCAAATACCGTACTTTCTTTTTCAATACCCATTAGTAAAAAATGGCAGTAAAAATATTCTGATTCATAATTGAATATAATGAGGAGTTCCTAATGGGGAATGCGCCTTTTTCTAAATGTCCCATTGTGATAACTTTAGACCCTCAACATTCTTCTTCAGGTTCAGTAGTTCGTTTTCCTGCCTTCTTTTCTCTAGTTTGAAGGTTCATTTGTTAGCTTTCTTCCCCATTCTCTTGTGCTCTTTTACAGCTTGCTTTCTTTCTCTTTTATTTTCTTTGCTTTCATTTTTAGAATGTGGGTTGATACCCTTTGCAGATCCCTGCCATTAATCATCTGCACATATTCAATTTGATTTGCGTTGAGTTCTTTCTTTGGTAAGCCATTGAGAGATATTCCTGTTTCTGATTTTTGGATTTGTTGGGCTTTGGTTGATGCTGGATAAACTAAAGATGGTTATATAAATGTGAGCATGCACAGCAAATGGATTCTTCATCAATTTGCTTTTGCTTCTTTTAGAACTATAGGAATTATCTCTACCTCCCCCAACTCATCAATCTCATTTACTGGCAGACAATTTTATCCTCAGAGGCTTAAAGAGTATTCAGCTTTACACAATTTGCTGCCTTCTCTTTGTATCAGTCATTCAAAACTTTGTGTAAACGATTGCTCAAGTAACTCAGGTCCACTCTGTCTATGTGAATGAAACCCTCCAATTTGTCATCATCCAGAGCTACAATCTTAAAATCATCATATTGTTCATAAAAGTTCTCAAACTTCTCTTTTTATAGGGTCAACTACTCTTTTCTTTTTAGGACTCAGGAAGTTATACTCTATGAAATGACAACACATTTCCTCTTCCTTAAAAAAGTGGCTTTCTATGACTTTGTGAGATTTTCCCAGGCAGACAAATAATCTTCATCTGAAAATGGGCTTTTGAAAATCAGTCATTATTCCTTGCTTTTACTTTTTTTCTCATCCATAATCCATTAACTATCTAATATCTTTCTCAAACTCTGATGTAAACATTGATTAAGGCAAATTAATTTCAGGGCCTGGAATTACAAAATTCCTTCTTTCTCATCTCTTTTCCTGCATGTACTGATGTGTTTTTGGGAATAAGGGGAATAAGCACTGAGGGCCCAGATGGTTCTTTCAGATGCTTTAGGTGGTCACAACCATCATCAAAAACACTTCATAACTTCCTCTGTTTTACTCACCTTGTTTATCATTTTTTTTAATGTGTGGACAACACAACTCCTCTGGGATACATTGGTATCTGCTACTGAAAATCTCTTTGACTTGAGTGGACCATGTGAAAAGACACAGTTTTCTCATCTATAAAGGTCCCCCTCCCCAAACTCATTCTGCAACTGTGTAGGGCTTCCCCCCAAAACAGCAACTATATACCTTAGTGTCCCAGACAGAGCAGGTAACGTTACATCCCAGGAGTGTACAAGGACCAGTTAATAGCCACATCTTAAGGCCTTGCCACAGTGCTGCCTTTGGATTTTGTATCACAAACCTGAAGTCTTGGCTCAGAGACACAATGAAAGCTGCAAATATTCCACCCAGCAATGCCTGAAAACACCCACTCTCTGTCTCAGCCACACCCGCAAGGTCAACCAAAGCAACCCAAAGTCTTAAATTATCTGCCAGATTCTGTGCCTCACTCAGGGTTGAAAGCCCACATAGGTTATCACCTAAAGCCCTCGGCCCTGCATTAAAATACTGTAATTTCCTATGTGATTTTGCCCCCCGAAACCTACCCACCTGGTCCATTTCTTATTTATTACTCAAGACTCCTTGTATATCTGCCAAGATTTTGGAGTTTAGTGGGGATCTATCCCTTTTTTCCCCATCTTAAACCTTGAACCAATCCAGAGACAGATGCAGGATTTCAACAGAAGAAAATAATATTTTAATATAGCACTTTTATTAAAGATAAAGTTGATTTCTAGAGTCGGAGTATTCCAGACATAGACTTATTTATTTATTTTATTTTATTTTATTTTTATTTTTTTGAGATGGAGTCTTGCTCTGTAACCCAGGCTGGAGTGCAGTGGTGCGATCTTGGCTCACTTCAACCTCCATCTCCCAGGTTCAAGCGATTCTCCTGCCTCAGCCTCCTGAGTAGCTGGGATTACAGGCACACGCCACCACGCCTGGATAAATTTTTTAATTTTAGTAGAGATGGTTTTTCACCATATTGGTCAGGCTGGTCTCAAACTCCTGACCCCGTGATCTGCCCGCCTTGGCCTCCCCAAGTGCTGGGATTACAGGACTGACCCACCACACCTGGCTGACCTTTTTAAATTGAACTCTGAGCCTCTGGATTCCTTGTCTTCATTCAGTGGTATTTCTACCTTAACTCAAAAATATGACTTCTTCTTTTTATAATATAAGCCTCCACTAGGAGTTATTTGTTCCTTAATAAATCTACTCCCTTCACCTGGGTGAAATGACAGTTTATATTTCTTAAGACCAGTGGCCAAATAGGCATACAGGCATACACCCTCATTTAGACAGGTCTGCATACCTAAACACTAGTACAGCTGGGCAAGCACAAGTCTTTCTCTTGGGAGGGTTCTCTTACTCCAGGACAGAGAGCTGACCCCAGTGCAAGCCTCCCAAGGTCAGGGTGCCACTGAAAGAGAAATGGCCTATATTGAAGAGGCAAGTTCATTTTCTCAGACTTTCCAATAAGGTAGGTCACTCCCTTTTGGTTGGGACCAAAGCCAGAGAGGTTACCCAAGTGGATGTACTTCCTCATGAAAACCTGATGCAAGTAAACAGAGCTCCCCTCCCAGTGGATATATATCTCTAATATAATATATCTGTTAATAAGTGAAAGGCAATTTTAGCCCCCACATCTCAAGTATGATATAGGTAGCACAGAGGCATGTCACTCAGAGGATGAAACAATTCTCAGGGAAAGTCCCAGGAGAACATCTAGTGTCGTCACTGAACTAAAAATGGTAACTGATATGGGTACATAGATAACCTACTAGTCAGTGAAGAGGTTCAAATTTAGATAGCAGAAGGCTTGGTTAGAAAGATCAAATGAAATTTCCTGCAATTTGACTTTTGTTTCTTCTCCCAGTTTGAATTACACAAAAAGAAATAGGAACAGTCAGTTGAAGGAGGCAGTCATCCTTCATACCACTAAAGAGTGTTTCTGCCAAATTACATGGAATCTACATGTAGTTTTGAGGATATATTTTCATTTCTTTTGTGATTCATTGACATATTTCCCTTATATTTTAAAATATTTTATAGAGATTATAATTTGAAGATTAGAGCACATAACAATCTTTGGTTAGGTTTGCAAGCAAATATTGCTATTTAAAATATAATTTAGTTCATAAGAAAATGTTTATTTACATTTTTCAATACTTGACTATAATATTCAAAGTGATTATTACATAGAAGGTAGAGGGAAATTATATTACCATAAGTACAGTCAGTACATTAAGAACAAAAAATTAATATTATAGAATTCCAGTACTAATTTGGGTTATACAAGATAATAAATATTATTCTTTACTGGACTAAATAGATTACACATTATCATATTAATATATGATTTTATTGTCAGAAGATAATTCAAAAAGAAAAGTCATTATTTTTAATAGTTAAGAATCTGAAAATCTTTTGTGTCTCATACTTTTTACTCCCCTCTTTAAATGTTTATTGATTTTATATTGTCTCCAGAATTTAATCAAAATTCCACAGTAAAAAATTACTGTGCTGGCCAGGTGCGGTGGCTCACGCCTGTAATCCCAGCACTTTGGGAGGCCGAGGCAGGCGGATCACGAGTTCAAGAGATTGAGACCATCCTGGCCAACATGGTGAAACCCCGTCTCTACTAAAAATACAAAAATTAGCAGGGTGTGGTGGCACGCGCCTGTAGTCCCAGCTGCTCGGGAGGCTGAGGTAGGAGAATGGCTTGAACCCAGGAGGCAGAGGTTGCAGTGAGCTGAGATTGCGCCACTGCACTCCAGCCTGGCGACAGAGCAAGATTCCGTCTAAAAAAAAAAAAAAATTATCGTGCTATTTGTTTCCTTTTTGTACCATATTTGTTCCTGATTTCTTCCCTCCCATTTTTTGCCTTCTTATGGTTAATTATGTACTTAAAAAGATTCAACTTTTCTCCTTAGTTGGCTTATTAGTTTTAATTATTTGCTGTATTTAGTGGTTATTTTAGAGTTCACACTATATAGTGTATATCTTTAACTTATTACAGTCTACCCCTAAGTGATAGTCTAGAGCTTTACATGTTTTCAAGTTCACTAATCTTTTTCTATTTGATGTGTCGTCTATTATCTCATCCTATGTATTTGCCCTCTTTGATGTTGTAATTTTAACCTCTAGAAGTTTCATTTGGGTCATTTTAAATTTAGTCTATGTCCTTTTTTTTTTTTTTGAGATGGAGTCTTGTGCTGTTACCCAGGCTGGAGTGCAATGGTGCAATCTCTGCTCACTGCAACCTCCGCCTCCCAGGTTCAAGTGATTCTCCTGTCTCAGCCTCCTGAGTAGGTGGGATTACAGGCACCTGCCACCACTACCCTGCTAATTTTTTTTTTTTTTTTGGTATTTTTTAGTAGAGATGGGGTTTCACTATGTTGGCCAGGCTGGTCTTGAACTCTTGACCTCATGATCTGCCCACCTCGGCCTCCAGAAGTGCTGGGATTACAGGTGTAAGCCACCACACCTGGCCTCTATATCTTTACTTAACATGTTCAATCTTTTCTTAACTGCTTCAACAAATGGAATACAGTTATAAGAACCATATTATGTTTTATGTATTTTAGGTTTAATATCTTTGACTACCAATTCTATTATCTGTGTCATTTCTGTGTCAATTTTGATTGATTTATTTTTTCCTCATTATAGATTATATTTCCCTGCTTCTTTGTATTCCTGATCATATTTTAACATGAGACATTGTGAATTTCACCTTGGGTGCATTATATTTTTGTAGTCTTTAAAATATTTTTAAGCTTTGTTTTTGGACAGGGTGAATTGGGAACTACTTGATTCTTTGTGGGTCTTGCTTTTAAGTTTTGTTAGCAGAACTAGGGCTGCATTTAATCTAGAGTTAAGTTTCTGCCAATACTGAAGCAAGACCCTTGTTCTTTGACTATGACCCTTGATTATGAGGTCTTACCCTCTGGCTGTTGAGTTAGGCATTATTTCTGATGCTGTTTGGCCCCTGGATACTGTTTTCTCTAATATTTTCATGTGATTCTTTACCTGGCCTCAGGTAGTTTCCTCATATGTATGCGTTGATTAGTACTTGACTGAATGCTCACTGAGCCTTCTGCCTATTTCAACATTTTTCTCTTTGTAAAACTTTTTCCCTTCCAGTACCCTGTGATGTGAAGTCTAGCCACCTCTACTTCTATGGACTGTCAGCTCTGCCTCCTCAACTCAGGGAGATGTCTGGGTTCTGGGCTCTGTCTGGGTTTTCCTTCCTTGTGCCATACCCTAGAAACTTTCTTCAGACAGTAAGCTGGGTAATCAAAAGACTCGCCTCTAGTTTTTGCCATCTTTCGGGAATCACTGTCCTTCACTGACTGATATTTATTGTTGTGAGTGTTATTGTTTCATGTATTTTGTCTTTTTTTTCATTTTTTTCAAGATGGAATATAAATCTAGCCCCTATTATTAAGTCTTGAATGGTAGTGGAAGTCCCATTGATCAATTTTCAAGTATTGCACAAAGCTTATATTCCAGTATAAACCCCACTTGGTCATGATATGTTGTTCTTTTTATATATTGCTGGATTTATTTCGTTAAGAGTTTGTTGAAAGTTTTTGTGTCTGTGTTCATATAGGATATTGGTCTGTTCCTTTCTTGTAATGCCTTATCTGGTTTTGGTGTCAGGGTAATACTACCTTCATAAAAAGAATTGAGAAGTGTTTTCTCCTCTTCTAGTTTCTGGAACAAGCTGTATAGAATTTATATTATTTTTTATTAACAGTTGGGTAAATATTACCAGTGATAATATCTGGAACTACAGTTAACTTTAGTTTTTTAATGACAAAATCAATTTCTTTAATAGATATAAGACTATTCAGGTCATCTTTTTCCTTTTTTGATTTGATATTTTGCATCTTCTAAAGAATTAGTCAATTTTGTCTAAATTGCCAAGACTGTTTCTATGGAGTGCTGAAGGCAAAAGCCAGACCAAAGGAATTTAAGAGGTTTTTTGCAGAGTTTTGGTACAAAGGGTAGGACATAATGTGGTAATATCTGGAAAGAAGTGAGTTTAAGAGAAACCTTTAGATTTTTTAAATATACGGGAAATAAGATAATATATGATGATGAGAACATCCCAGTAGAAAATTTTGGTTGCTTCATGCTTAATTATTAGGGTCAGTGTGCAATCAAATTGGATAAAAGATATACAAACAGGCTTTAAATCACAAGGCGGCATGCAAAAGAGAGTTTTAATTTTAATTTAGTGCACATTTTTCTTGATCTTTCATCCTTGCATCCTAGACCAAGGCAGATTACTGAGTTTCACTCAGGCAAGAACTCTTCTACCAGCTTATAAAAACAAATGGCCAGGTAATGGTTAATCTTCAGGTTTAATCCAAAATGAGAATTATCATAGTTAAAAGGGGAGTTTTAATATTCATTATCATTGTCCCCTTTTTCTCCACTTACTCTCCCATTTTTGTCTCAAAAATGGGAAATGAAAAATTATACTGATAATTTTTACTCAATTGTGAAAATAGCCACTGAATGGACGTAACAAGATACTCTAATGCCCTTAAAAGTGGAGGAAAGGTGTTAACAGCTGATATGTAAACAGTTATGCAGCGCAGACAGGACGAGAGATGAGCCCTACTGGCTCAGATCAGTAAGTTTTCTTGGGTTTGGAACCAGCCATCATGCACAGAGCTGGGACAAGAGCGATCTAGGTGAAGCTTACTACAAATGCAAAATCCAGAGGGGGAAAAGAGCTTAACGTCATTCAGTGTACAGTGTGACAGAATGCAGTGATGGGGCCATGTGTTACAGGATGAGCTCCTCAGATGTGGTCGGGTCTGAATTATTAGGGACTTGTGGGCTGTGGTTAAAAATTAGATTTTATTCTGTGTGATGCTAAATAGATAAAGAATTTCTATTTTAAAAAGATGACATAGGCTGCTGCATAAAAGATGGATTGTAGCAAGCAAGAGTGGATGCTGATAGCAGGCTATTGTGGTAATTCTGAAGATGATGGTATTGTGAACTAGGGTGGAGACGAAGTGAAATAAGTAGATTGGAGTGTATTTTGGAAGTAGAACTCAAATTTTGAAATCAGATTTGGGCTAGCATTTATCTGCAAACTACTTATATGACTTTGGACATTTTTAAAAACCTTTCCTACCTTGTTTCTCATTTGCAGAATGAGGATTATGCGAAGATTAAAATAACACATAAAATATAAGGTTTGTCCCATGATGTCTGGCATGTATTAAGCACTCAGTAAATAGTAGCTATCGTTCTTATCATGATATTGTAGCCCCAAACTGATCTCCGTATGGTCCATTTCTCTCTCTACACCATACAATATTGTTGCATTGCCACCAGAACTATCTTTGTAAGTCACAGTGGTTTCTTTGCTTAAGAAACCACTTAATTTCTTCTGATCATTATAAACTTCATGGCATATAGAAAAGATATCCATCCATCTGTCTTTGCATCTTCACTTCTCACATCATTCTTCTCCCATCTACTGTATGCACTGGAGTAATGCTTCTCAAACTTTAATGTGCCTGCAGCTCACCAGGGCATCTTGTTAAAATGCAGATTCTGATTCAAAAGATCTGGGTGAGGCCTGAGGTTCTGCATTTCTAACAAGCTCCTACAGATGTTTCTGCTCTCTGGACCACACTTAGAGAAGTAGCACTAAGTACTTAAAGTTCCTGCAAGGTTATTTTGTGTCCCTATAACTTTTACTCTTCTAATTAATCTGATCTCACTGTCTGGTATGGCCTTTCCTCATTTCTCTACTTAATGAAATCATTCTCATCTTTCAAGACCTATCTAACTCAAAGGTCATTTTCTCTATGAAATTTTCTTCAAACACACATTTGATTCACTGCTGAAGCTTCCCAAATGTTTGCTTTATCCCTTCCTCATAGTATTTGGTAAATAGCTTTTATTACAGTGTGTGTCATTTTGTACTGCTGCTAACTTTTAGATTGTTGGTCTTCCTTGGAGGACAGTGCTCCTTGAGGTCAAGTTTTGTGTCTTTGTTTTTTTCAGCAAGTTGCACCGCTCCTTACACAAATAAATAAATGAATAAATAATGCTGTGTTGTGTATCTCTGAAAATGGTGAATCACTCTGTACAGCAAATGTTACTTCAGCAAATAAAAACTTGCGGGGTTTTTCAGCTTAAATTATTGATTTGGCATTTTTTTAATATAAAGCACTCCTTAAATTCTCTTCAGTCATTGTAGCTGGTCATCTAAATCAATTTTACATTCATTAGCAAGTCAATGTATTGTTTATTAACTCTTAACAGAGTCATATTTCTTTTCCGAGTCAGAAAGCCTCAGGCTTTTCTTAGCTAATACAAAGCTAAAATTTATAAAGATTATACACACTGTGACTAATCATTTCTTTTAACAGTGCTCCCGGAGAGTAACATAGTTAAAGAATGTTTGCCTGAAGCTTTTAAGAAATGAGGGATAAAATGGAAATATAACTGGGTTTTTTTTTAACATTTAAAGAATGTAAAAAGAAGAATAGGTATGCTACTTAATTTATATTGTAATATTTATAGCCACATTTTTAAGTTCATGCTTTTTAAAAATTATATTTATTTTACAGAGTAATTTATGAATCACATTGGACCAAAAGTTTCTTCAGGGGATCCATGTGCAGTTAACTTCTATTTCATAAGAATCCTTTAGCTTTTATTAAATTTTCTCGGGGAGAGAAATTATGTTTGTTTCCTCTTTCTCAACCCTCCCAGTTCCCAACCAGGGAAAATCTCTTTGAAGTCAATTAGAACTCCTTGCTTACATTGTAACATAAAGTGAGTAGTGCTTTCCCTAAAATGGAGAAGCTAGAGATATGACTGTCTATCAGCAGGCGGGATGGCTTTGTTCTCAGGCTGATGAATTGTGCTTTTCCATACGCAGAACTCTTGGTGTTGCTGATTTCAGTTAAGTAGACTTCCAAATTTTGATTTACATAGCATTAACACGTTTCCCTGAGAAGTGACAGTTTTATGGAGACATTTCCTTGTCTCCTCTCATGAAACTGAAAAAAAAAAAAATCCACAGAGCATTCATTTACACTTCTAAAAGTGTTAGGCTTTGTTTTGATGCCACTTTCATTGCACTGCTTCTGATCTTCTATTTCTAATTAAAATGGGAATTTAGGGTAATATAAACAATACTCTGGCTATACTAGAAGATTTTTTTTGGTATGATAATAAAGGAGATAAGGCTATTGGACAAAGGCTAAGGATATGCTCTTTATGTCTCGGCTTTCAAGAGGCCTTAGAGTCTACTGTGAGTGCCTTCCCTTGTGGACCTTCTTCAAGTTTAGCTTCTATTACCCTTCATTCAGTCCTACTTCAGCCCAGAGAGGGTACCCTAAAATCAATCACTTTGGAGGGAAGTGGGAATTTAAATTGGGTCTTGTAATGGGAATATGATTTTAGTATGGGGAGGGGAGTTAGTTGATTATGCTTAGTTAAGAAATAATTGTTAGTGGAAGCTCAAATATAGAGAGAATGTTAGGAATATTCTGGGGACAGCTCAGTGATCAGTTTTGTTGAATAGTAATAGATAATTGAAAAGGAAGCTTGTGACCGGATTTTTGAGAAACTTAAATTTGGATCAAGTCATTTGGACTTTACTTATTCAGTATATATTTTAAGTTATTGAAGGACTTTTTAAAATGGCATGGATGATAGCCTTGTTAAATTTGGATGGGCAGAGGTATGTGACATCCTGGGACAATAGGGATAGTAAGTGAGGAAAGGGAAGAAAATTCTACAGCTAAAACGGAGCCGTGGAATTCTGGCCTACATGTATAGTCTGGTCCATGAGAAGCTCACAAACTCATGTAATAAATAGGCAATTATAGTAGCAGGAATCATTCTTCCTGCTGGGGAATAGCAATAAAAATATGTAGCAATCATGGAAGTCAGAGGGCAGGGTCACAGTGCACATCACAAAGTCTTCCCATTTAGTAGGTCCCTTGCCACTGGGGGACAAGTTGAGTGTACAATAATCAGGTAAAGAAAAGGGCTTATCATGATAGAGAAAGAGGACTAGGAACCCCTAGTTACTTATGGAGGTTCAGGGCAGGATCTCAGTTCTATAGTTTGTGTATGGGATAGAGTGGGATAAACCGAATGTGGCAGAAACCTGGTAACATGGCAGAAAGTAAAGAGGGAGACTAGAGCCAGAAGCTCAGTCCGATGGTTTAGGACAACAGGATATGGCTATATGATCACCCCAAGCTTATACCTAGTTCACTGGACCCTAGGTATGTTGGTGATGAAAGAGGCTGTAGGCTTCAGGTAATGATAGTCCAGCTGTAAGTGCTGGATCATCAGACCTGGAGAGGCCAATCTGATAGCGGCAGTGAGGTTGTAAACTACTATGGGGTGGAACCTGCAGTAGTTGATTCAGCTTAGGGGAAGAAGCATGGAAAATGAAGCAGGGTATAGCAGATGTTTCATAAGTGTCTCTTTCCTCTTGAAAACTCTCCAGTGTTCTTTATGATAATGTTCTAATGCAGTGGCCTGCTATGCAAGTCCCTACACAATATTAATCAAATGGCTCTGTAATTTATTATCTTTTACAGTTCTCTACATGGACTTACTCTTGTAAGCAACTTATTTATACACTATTCTCGTGCACCTTATGCTTTCCATTTTCCATTCTTTTTCTAAAAAATTGTCTTTTCCTGGATCACCGTTTCTTAATTCTTTCTACTTATCAAAATTCTATAAGATCCAGGGCAGCCATTCATATCCCCCTTGTTTATTTCAGCACAAAGTAACCTTTTTCTAACACTAAACCTCTTCTTATCCATTTAATATTTGCTTACCCTACCTTCCTGTGAGAATTTTTCATCTGCATTTTTCAATGTAACAGGTTTATTTAGAATCTACTCAGGCACTTTGAAAGGTGCTAGGGAAGAGTATTTTTTTTTTTTTTTTTTTTGTAATAAGCTCAAACCTCTGTATTTCCTAAGTTACAAAATATACTATACATTTTACTGGGTGAATTAGACTGCTCATGCTGCCAACAAAATACCATATA
The DNA here is from genome assembly GCF_029281585.2 of Gorilla gorilla gorilla. Classification (NCBI taxonomy): domain Eukaryota; kingdom Metazoa; phylum Chordata; class Mammalia; order Primates; family Hominidae; genus Gorilla; species Gorilla gorilla. The sequence goes on from NC_073227.2 coordinate 140,209,214, forward strand.
CTGGGAGTCTTAAGCAATACAAATATATTTCTTACAGTTATAGAGGCTTGGTAGTCCAAGATCAAGGTGACAGATAATTCAGTTCCTGGTGAAGGCCCTCTTTCTGCCTGAAGATGGCCCATCTTCTTGCTGTGTCTTCCCATGGCAAAGAAAACTCTCTGGTGTCTCTTCCTCTTCTTAGAAGGATATTCGTCCCACTTTGGAGGCTCTACTCTTGTGACCTCATTTAAACCTAATTACTTCCCAAAGACCTCACCTCCTAATACCATCACGTTGGAGATTAGGGTTTTAGTATATAAACTTGAAGGGAGAACACAAGTATGTAGTCCATAACATTCCAAATGTATGTTTCCATAATACTCCAAAATGTATGTCCTTCTCACATGCAAAATATAGTCATTGCATCCCCTAATAAGATGATGCTTAATTCATTCCAGCATCAACCCTAATGTCCAAAGTCTCATCTAAATCAGATATGAGTGAGACTATAAGTATGATTCATTCTGACGCAGAATTTTTCTCCAGCTATGAACCTGTAAAATCACACAAATTATGCATTTCTAAAATAGAGTGGTGAGCTATGCATAGGACAAACATTTCCATTCCAAAGGGGAGAAATAGGAAGAAGAAAGGGGTAGTAGGTCCCAAGCAAGTCCAAAATCTAGCAAGGCAAATTTCACTAAACATTAATAGTAAGGTGTGACTATTAATAATCCTCTTTGGTTTGATGCTGTGTCCTGTGGGCCCACTGGGGTGGCAACATCACCCCCATGGATGGGTAGTGTGGCCATGCCTTTTTTGGTGGTGGAGCTGCAACTCTCTGCAGGGGCCCACCCACACTGCAGCTCTCTGCAGGACTGCAGTTTTCCCTTTGAAACTGACATGGAGGTACTCTTGCTCCCTGGGCCTGTACGCTCTGGGCCCGTGGTGATAGTGGCATTCCTGACGATATCTAAATAGGGTTTGTGGTCCTTCTTCCTTTTCTTGAAGGATGGTACCTGTTCACGGCTGAATAGCTCTGTGGTCCCATTTGTAGAATCAGAAAAACCCAGCAGACATTTTTTATTCCCTCCCACTTTTTCTGTCCCCTTTCATTCAAATGGGCAGTGTCTTTGCTGGCATAATTCCATCTGTATTCCTGGCCTCTGCTGAAATGGCTGAATAAGTTTATGAGCCACACTCATGGTCTTTTTATCAAATGGTTGCTCAGCCATACCCTTAATAGTCTCTTCTGAACAAACTCTCTCATGTTTTATAATAGGAATAGGCTGAGAGTTTTCCAGGTCTTCAAGTTCTGGTTCCTTTTTTCTTAACAACTACATCTTCAATTTATTTCTCTACTGTCACATTTTATTATAAACAGCCAGGGGGAACAAAGCCATTGCTTAAAAACTTTACCTAGAAATATTCTTGGCTAAATATTCAATTTTATTGCTTCCAAGTTCTACCTTTTGCAAAAAGCTAGGACATGAACACAATTCAACCAAGTTCCTTGCCATTTTATAACAAGGATGACCTTTCCTCCAGTTTCTAATAATATAGTCCTCATTTCCATCTGAAACCTCACCAGAATGGCCTTTGTAATCCATATTTTTGCCAACATTCTGTTTACAATTATTTATGTATTCTCTAAGAAGATGGATGCTTTCTCTATAGCTCTTCTCTTTTCTTTCTGATCCCTCATCAGAATCTCCCCTTTTCATGTCCATATTTCTAGCATGAACCTCGAAACTCCTTTAGCCTTTGCCCACTACCCAGTTTTAAAGCCACTTCCACATTTTTAGATATTTTTCACAGCATCACCCCACTTCTTGGTACTACTGGGACAAAACAATTCTAAATGTCTATGTGCCCAATAACAGAACTTCCAAATGCATGAAACAAAAACTGATAGAACCGTAAGGAGAAATATATGTCCACAGTTATAAAGATTTCAATACCTGCTCTCAATAATTAATAGAAAGACAGAATATAAGAAAGTTATAGATTTGATAATCATCAACCAACTTAACCTAACTGACATTTATAGCACACTGCATCTAACAACAACAGAATTCAGTCTTCTCTAGAGCACAAGGAGTCTTTAAGAGACATCATATGCTGAGCAGTAAAATTAATAGAGATTAAAATTAAATGAAGTATGTTCTCTGACCACAAAGGAGTTAAATTAGAAATCAATAATAGAAAGGTATTGGGATAAATCTCTTAATATTTGCAATCTAAAGAACATACTTTTAACTAAACCATGGGTCACAGAAATCAAAAGGGTGATTAATATTTTGGATGGAATGAAATTAAAACACAGCAGTTAAAACTTACAGGATGTAGCCAGAATATGTAGAGAGAAATTTATAGCACTAAACACACACACACACACACACACACACACACACACACACACACACGTTTGTCACCCGGGATGGAATACACACACATGTGTGTATGCACCCAGGGTGCAATCATGGCTCACTGCAGCCTTGACCTCCTGGGTTCAAGCCATCCTCGCACCTCATCCTCCCAAGTAGCTGGGACTACAGGTGCTTGCCACCATGCCTGGCTAATTTTTATAATTTTTGTAGAGACAGGATTTTGGCATGTTGTCCAGACTGGTCTTGAACTCCTGTGCTGAAGTGATCTGCCTGGCTTTCCCTCCCAAAGTGCTAGGATTACAAGTGTGAGCCACTGCACCCAGCCACTAACCACATATTTTAAGAAAGAAGAAATGTCATCAATGACTTAAGCTTTAATCTTAAGAAACTATTAAAAAAAACTATTAAAGTGGCAAATTAAAGCTAAAGTTAGTAGAAGAAAGAACATAATGGAAATAAGGAAATAATAGCACAAATCAATGAAATTAAAAAAACCCAAAAAAGCAGAAAATTAATAGGGCCCCAAATTGATTAATTGAGAATATCAATGAAATTGATAAAACTCTAATAAGACTAATCAGAGATAAAAAAGAGAAGATACTTATGCCAATATCAGGAGTGAGAGAGGCAATATCAATACAGATTATACAGATATTATACAGATAATAATGTTATATAATTTGTGCTAATATTTAAGATAACTTAAATAATATGGGCAAATTCCTTGAAAGATACAAATTATCAAAATTCCTTCAAAAGAAATAGATAACCGGAATAGTTCTGTATCTGTTAAATTTATTAAAGGAATTGAATCTACAGTTAAAAACCTTCCCACAAAGAAAACATCATTTCCAGAGGCTTCTCTGGTGAATTCTACCAAGCATTTGAGGAAGAAATCATACCAATATTGTGTAAATTCTTCCAAAATTTGAAGAGGAGGGAATGCTTCCCAACCTGTTCTATGAAGCCAGCATTACTTGATACCCAATCAAAAACATTACATAAAAAAGAAAACTACAGACCAATATCTATAATAAACATAGATGCAAAAATTCTTAACAAAATTTTAGAGTGTCAATAATACAACACTATATAGAAGTGATAACACATCATGACCAGGATTAACCCAGTAATGCAAAGTTAGTTTAACATTTGAAAATCTATCAGTTTAATACATCACGATTAGCTTAATATATGAGAAAAAGCATTTAACAAATTCCAATATCCATTCCTGACTGAAACCTTTTAGAAAACTAGGAATACAAGGAAAATTCCTTAATCTGATAAAGAGTTATGTAGAACCTACAATTAAAATTATACTCCATGAAATACTGAATGTTTTTCTCCTTAAGATCGTTGAAAGTTGTCTGCTCTTACCACTTCTAGTCAATATTGTAGGTTCTGGCCAGTGCACTGGGCACTCACTGTATGTCCAACATTGTTCTACATATTTTATGCCTGTTACCTCCTCCAATGCTCAAAACAACCCTATGTGTTAGATTATGCCCTTTTTACAGATGATGAAACTGGATCACAGAAAGGATAAGTAGCTTACATAATATGATGTAGCTGATAAAGAAGAGATCTTTGAACACTTAATTTTTGATTTTGGAGCTCCCACTCTGTTAACCACTATGTTACTGAGGCCTCTGGGCATCCACAGTTACTATCTTTAGATACTGTTGTGTCACTTTTTCAAAGATCCTGCCTATCAAAGATGGGGAAAGGAAATAATTTCATGGTTTGCTATCTAACCAATAGAAACAGTCTCCAAATAGCAATAATCAAATAATCTGACAAAAGGATGTCACCAGTTAGTATTTACTCTAGATACAGAAAGGCAAATTGTTACAGAGCTTTTTTCATTGTCATAAACATGAAAATTATAGGGAAGGGAAGGTAGACCATACCAATGACTTGAGTTTGCTATATGTGCTTGTGCTTCTTTTCCCTTCAAATTAGGTGTCAAGTTTAGTTCATCAATTCTGATTCATTGTCATCCTATCTAACTGTACCCAACCAATTTATGTTTGTCATAATACTTTTGTGTATATGTAAATTAGAAAAAGTGGTCTCTATCAGTAGAATTTTTGTTAAACTAGGTTTAGGATCAACAAAAGGTGAGAAACAACCCATTGAATGTCAAGTATCTCCCAGTGAGAATGCATCACTTTTTTATGAATGTCAGATTGGTAATGGCAACACAAAGACTGAAATCTACTTTGTTTTCTCTATTGAGAGTCTTTATAACCTGTCTTCTGAAATAGCAATGATTGGAATTATTCTTAGGATTCTGCCACTTTTCAACTTTGTTCCATTTTATATCTGTTCTTTATTTGTTTCATCTAATTCTTGCATTCCAGACTGTTTTATTCACAAACGTATTACTTCGCAAAAATCAAGGATTGTTATTCAATGTGGAGATTCATAATGTTCTTCAACCTTTTGTTTTGTTTGACTTCCTTACTTCACTCAAATATTCTAACCAGCAATATCCTAGGAATTTTTATGCTAGGTATTTAGACATAGAATAGAATTCCAAGAAGTAAATAAAAATTTTATCTGCATCCCATAATTCCTACCACTAGAACAGTTCCCAGGGTCTGATTTGACACAGGTGGGCCTTAAAGACTTGGCCTGTTTCCAAGCCATCTCTTATATTCATAAAAAAACCATTCATGAAACAATTATTTCAGTGTCAATTATGGTCCATATGGGCAATTATGCTTAACAGACTTCAAGAATGTTCCTTTTCTGTATTTCCATCCAAGTGGTTCATAAATACATGTCAGCCTGTTCACGTATTTGAGTGAGAATAACGCTGATTTGACTGTATCTTTTAGGATAAGTGACGAGGTTTTTTTGGTTTTACTTGATGGAAATATTTAATATTTTTAAATGATGAAATATGGTAGAAAACAGTGAATCAAAGATATGAGCAATTTAAAATATACCTGTATCAAACTATCCCATATACTCCATAAATATATATACCTACCATGTACCCATAAAAGTTAAAAGATGTAAAATCCTTAGAAAAATCTACATTTCTAAAGAAAAATAAGAAAAGCAACATATGTACTAGATAGGCATAAATTTGTACCTGTTTTAAAATGGCTTTTTAGATTTTTTGACACTAAAAAATAAAACACTAATGACAAGCATTATTATATAGTAAAGTGTTATATTGTAAAGATGTCGTCCTAAGTACTTTTGCTTTCTGGCATTACTTTTTATCTTTGGGGGGGGCATATATCCAGATGTATTAAACTAAACCCTATCTCAAGCATTGTGAGAGGCATACCACTCTGTCCAGTATTTCTATCGATTCTTGGTTTGGGGCGGCATAATTTTTAGTCTGTTCTAAATTCCTGTTCCTATAGATGTCTCCATCCTCGACTGTTATTTTCTTTAGGTTCTGACCTTTTTGTGCTCTGCTTCTTTCTTAAGTATAGGACCCAGACCTGGTTTTTCAGTTCCCCAAAGTTATAGTGCAACAAGGTTACCTATGTAACTGTCTTGGGTTTGATGGTTAACATAGGGAGTTTAACCACAGAAAGAACAAAAACTCAACTTAGAACAGTAGTTTTTAAAAGTCCTCTGGCCATGTTGGCTAGTAGGAATTTCTCACTGGTCATCTCTTTCCTTGGCTGTCATTTTTCTGAATGTATTATTCTCTCTCTATCAGGTATTTCTCTCATTTCTAGGATCAACTAACTGGCTGCTATATCTCAGTCACCCCTTGACCTACCAATGGAAAAAGTAGACATCTTTTTCTAAACAAAGTCAGATTTTTCACATTAACTGATTAGTCCAAGGAAATACAAAAATATTCTAGTAAGTAAGCAAAGGAATAATAAATAAATAAATGAAATATTTCATTAATTTCTTTTACACATTAGGATACTGAGCAATCTTGTGGAGGACATCATGCTAACCGTGGAGGTGGTATTCAGTTGATAGCCATGAGGCTGTTTGGCTGCTGACAGCAGTGCCCATCCTGATTCATTGGTGCCCACACCCAGCAGTTATTAAATACTTTGAATATCATCTCTGGCTATGTCTATTTCTTATTTAAAATAAAGTCACGCATTAATGTATGATAAGTTTTAGTTTTTTTGTAGGTACTTCATTTTTTATTTACAGTTGACCCACCTCGGGTTGCTTTGCTTGCTGTCAATCAAAGATTGATGGTAATGATATGTCTTAAAGAAACAATAAATATATGTAAGAAAATTGTCTAGTAAAATACATCACTTGCTATTTTCTTTTTTCCCAATCTTCCTACATCAAGATCAAGTTGCAGATTTACATGATTTTCTCAGTGGCACATGGATCAGAATTTAACATTTAAAAATATTTACATATAAATTTTAGAAAACGTTTAGCTATTTCTGTGTTTTCTATCTTGTGAGATTTTTGATGATAAGTTAAAAGAACCTCAAAGCTGGTCTGAGTTACTACTGCTATGAAAACTGAAAATCTAAAATTTCAGTGTGGATAACATATTGAAGCATATTTGTTTATATTCTTCTTTTAGCTAATTTTCTCTGGTTGAAGTATAAACTTCTAAGAACAGGCATAGCAATATCTCGATCAGATATATCATACTAGGAGTCTAACTCCTAGAATGTTTACTTTAAGATTATATATTTGACTCAATGTTTATAACCCCAGAATGTTTGAACCTAATTTCCAGAAATCAGTCTATAAACTTAAGGAGATGAAAATATTTTTGTTTAAGAAAAAAGGCCATCTCTCCCAGGTATATAGTACTTATAATCTCTTAGAAGCAAAGTCTCTCCCTTTTTTTTTTAATTTGGAAAATGTGGGAATAGGATGAATGCAATTCCATGGCAAATTAATAACCCCGAAAAAGTAACTACAAACACATTTCTGGTTTTCTGCTGCTGGTAAAGATGTCTGCTGCTGGTTCCATTTTGATGAAGGTGCTGACATTATCTTTGCAGAAAAGAAGCAATAGAAAGGCTGCCATCTTCTTTTTTAAAGCTCTGTATTACTCTTTTTTTTTTTTTGCTCTTCTCTTATTTTATTTTCTATTTTTATTTTTTATTATACTTTAAGTTTTAGGGTACATGTGCACAACGTGCAGGTTTGTTACATATGTATACATGTGCCATGTTGGTGTACTGCACCCATTAACTCGTAATTTACATTAGGTATATCTCTTAATGCTATCCTTCCCCCCTCCCCCCACCCCACAACAGGTCCCGGTGTGTGATGTTCCCCTTCCTGTGTCCAAGTGTTCTCATTGTTCAATTCCCATCTATGAGTGAGAACATGGCGGTGTTCAGTTTTTTGTCCTTGCGATAGTTTGCTGAGAATGATGGTTTCCAGCTTCATCCATGTCCCTATAAAGGACATGAACTCATCCTTTTTTATGGCTGCATAGTATTCCATGGTGTATATGTGCCACATTTTCTTAATCCAGTCTATCATTGATGGACATTTGGGTTGGTTCCAAGTCTTTGCTATTGTGAATAGTGCCGCAATAAACATACGTGTGCATGTGCCTTTATAGCAGCATGATTTATAATCCTTTGGGTATATACCCAGTAATGGGATGGCTGGGTCAAATGGTAATTCTAGTTCTAGATCCCTGAGGAATCGCCACACTGACTTCCACAAGGGTTGAACTAGTTTACAGTCCCAGCAACAGTGTAAAAGTGTTCCTATTTCTCCACATCCTCTCCAGCACCTGTTGTTTCCTGACTTTTTAATGATCACCATTCTAACTGGTGTGAGATGGTATCTCATTGTGGTTTTGATTTGCATTTCTCTGATGGCCAGTGATGATGAGCATTTTTTCATGTGTCTTTTGGCTGCATAAATGTCTTCTGAGAAATGTCTGTTCATATCCTTCACCCACTTTTTGATGGGGTTGTTTGTTTTTTTCTTGTAAATTTGTTTGAGTTCATTGTAGATTCTGGATATTAGCCCTTTGTCAGATGAGTAGGTTGCAAAAATTTTCTCCCATTCTGTAGGTTGCCTGTTCACTCTGATGGTAGTTTCTTTTGCTGTGCAGAAGCCCTTGAGTTTAATTAGATCCCATTTGTCAATTTTGGCTTTTGTTGTCATTGCTTTTGGTGTTGTAGACATGAAGTCCTTGCCCATGCCTATGTCCTGAATGGTATTGGCTAGGTTTTCTTCTAGGGTTTTTATGGTTTTAGGTCTAACATTTAAGTCTTTAATCCATCTTGAATTAATTTTTGTATAAGGTGTAAGGAAGGGATCCAGTTTCAGCTTTCTACATATGGCTAGCCAGTTTTCCCAGCACCATTTATTACATAGGGAATCCTTTCACCATTTTAAAGTTAACACTTTTTCAAATTCCGGGTGTAAAGGCTCAGATGAACAGTGAAGAAATTCCAAGATACCTATAGAAAACAAAATTGTAGCCCATGTTTCTTTACAATATCTCCAAGCTCTTAAGATATATAACATGAATATTTATTCTTTTTTGAACATTTTAACATCTCTGGAACCAGGTTGTGTGTTGTGGCGGCCCCGATTTCATCACTGCCTGTCCATGTGCATCAAAAACTTGCAGAATGAATGTCAGCAGCTTGGAGAGAAATTCCAGAAACAGCACTGCATCAACAACACTCTTACTGCCTAGAGAACAGTATTGTGTAGTAAACGAATTTGAGTTAAAAATACTTGGGAAGACCAGACCCAAAATGTGGGTAAACTTCAGGAAGACCTTAACCAGTTTGTTTTGCTTATATTTTAATTTTTACAAAGGTCTAAACGAATTTGAGTTAAAAATACTTGGGAAGACTAGACCCAAAAAGGTGGGTAAACTTCAGGAAGACCTTAACCAATTTGTTTTGCTTATATTTTAATTTTTACAAAGATCTAGGAGTGATATAAGATAACCTATAGTTCAATAAGTACTAAAAAGAAAAAGAACCTTTTCAATAAGTATGAAGTGAAAATTCTGGGTTATAGAAAACATTGTACTATAACTTCTTTGGCAGTATTTTCCCCCCTATGTTACATAAAATAATAGCATCCTCACAATCAGTGCAGTATCTTGATTCTGATACACACACAGATTGTGGGAATACAAAATTCTTAAATTGCTAATTTTAGCAAAATTTTTGTTGTTATGTTTTTTAAAGGGATGATATGAATCATACCATATCAAACGAGGCATTAAAGCATTTTTAGGAGAGACTGGAAAATAAATTTTAAAAGGATTTAAAATATCCTTTTATTCCATAAATAACATTCTTTTTGAGGACTACTTCCAAATATGTTCTTTAAAAGTGAACTTCAAAGTCTCACTTTGGGCCATAAGTAAACACTTTGTCTGTTTATTATAGACAATCATTTTGGAGGATTTTGAAGTTTATTTTGGAAGAGAATTTAGCACTCTGCAAGTTTATATTTAAGATTGCAATATTGACTGATAGTCTTTCCTAAGATGTAATAGACATAATAAGTGCCTAGCAACACTCAATATTTTCAGAGTGTTTGCTATTGCTGTATTTGATGGTTATTATTTTTAGAAAATCCCTCTGATCCCTCTTTCTAAAGAGGAAACCAAAATTACCTCTAAATCACTTCACTGTCTATATGTAATCTATAATTTAATATTGCTAAGTGAATATAGTAACACCTCATTTTCCCAGCATTGCCCAAAATTTGTTCTATATCAGTATATCTCCTAGATAATTGAAGGATAGAAGTGTAAATTCCAAACCTTAAACTTTTTTTCTTTACTATTTCTGATGGAAATATTTCTGTAACAAACCTTGCTGTTTTTTTTTTTTTTGAGACAGAGTCTCACTCTGTCACCCAGGCTGGAGTGCAGTGGCTCAATCTCGGCTCACTGCAAGCTCCGCCTCCCGGGTTCACGCCATTCTCCTGCCTCAGCCTCCAGAGTAGCTGGGTCTACAGGCGCCCGCCACCATGCCCTGCTATTTTTTTGTATTTTTAGTAGAAATGGGGTTTCACCGTGTTAGCCAGGATGGTCTCGATCTCCTGACCTCGTGATCCGCCCGCCTCGGCCTCCCAAAGTGCTAGGATTACAGGCGTGAGCCACTGCGCCCAGCCTGCTGTTATTCTTAGATGTAGCATACTGAAAATTGAAACTAAAATTTTGTCTTATGTGGCCATCTCAAGAGAGAAACAGCTTCATTTGTTGATGCATCTTTGGTACATGATGGGTAGTAAGGTAAGTGGAAGCAGTCAGTGGAAATGGACTGCACTCAAAATAAATGAACTTTTGCCTTCTCTTGAAGACATAGACTCATTTTGAATATCAGTTATAGCAGACATTGGGGGCTTTCTGCCTCCGGATTCCATCACCACCTCAGGCACAGGGCTCTCAAATGTGCATCAGTTACTGCACGATTTGACTGGCGTTCAAATGTATTCTGATCAATGCTTGGATTGAGCATTGCCTCATTTTGCTTCTCCTCCTCACTTTCTTCTTTATACTCATGGCACAGCTTCTGTTTTAACTGTCCAAATTTGAAACCTTGGCAGAATCTGTGGTTTTCTCCATGTGTCAGCCTTCCAGCTAGGTCTGTCAGTTGTACCTCTGCTTACCTGTTTATATCTCTACTTTCTCTGCTCTGTTAAAAAGACTTATCATTGCCATTGCCTAGAACATTTTCATTTGCCTTATGAATGTTGACTAGGTCTCCAGTCTCTTCAGTTTCTTTCGGTGTGTTCAGCACAGCTGACAGACCACTCTGCTCATGGCACAGCTGCGATTGCCACTTCCCTGTTCAGATATCTTAGAAATTCCCTGTTTTTTTTTCTTTTAAAATTATCTTTTACCAAATAATAAAACGCAATTACCAGCAGAGGCCCAACATCAACTTCTGTTGGGTCACAAATGGATGAAAGGATATGGAAGTATTCTGGCATTAAGCACCATAGTCCTTTCCTACAAATCATCTGATTAGTCAACCTGCTGTAAAATATCCTTGGGAATCAGGATCAAATCACTCTTCCATTTCCAGGATAAATCGTTACTTGGGAAATCTGCTCTATACACTCTTTAGAAACCACTCGAGATCCATTGACCTTTCATAACTTATCTACACATACTATGAATACTTACCTACATGTACTGTACATTTATTTAGAAACTTGAGACATTACTGAATCCTTTCAAAGCCCTTGATTCTTCTGATTATGTATTCATTTCTATATTCATGTGTTTTTCACAATTTTAATTGAAATACTATTATGCATAGGTGTGCCAGTTGTTATAGACACAGAAACAGATGATTTTGCCCTTACAGAGCTTATAGACTAGCCCTCTTCATTACTTTAGGTTGAAATTCATACATTTTTATTGTATATTCTATTTTTAGAATTTGAAGGTCTTTTTGCTTATAAAAGAAAAATAGATTCTATTGTCGGTTAGCAAATTACTCTTTTCCCCAAGTTAGTAAGATTCTTCCTTTCCTGTCTTTTCTCTTCTTACTGCTTCAAATATGATGGAAAAATACTTCTTATTATCCTAAGTGTCTTTCACAAGTCTCAGCTCATTTTGAATGTAGCACTTTTAACACTGATTTAAAACATACTCCGCTCTGTGTGTGTGTGTGTGTGTATATGTATATATACATATATATATATATCTGTGTATGTTTTTTAACTTTATATTGTATCATGTATTTTTTATGTAACTAAATATGTTCTGAAAACATGACATTTAATGTCTGTTTAATAGTCTATCTTATTTAAGTACATCCTATGTGGGGTTGTTTGGTTTCAGTCCAATTGTTGTTGTTTTTTTTTTTTTTTTTGCTTGTTCAGCAATTTTAAATACTGCTTCTGTGAACATCTTGATACATAATTCTTTGCCTGCATTTCTGATTATTTCCTTACGCAATACTCTAATGTCCAAATACTGTCCAGTTCTTGTGCCCAGGGACTAAATAGGCTGGATGTTTTTCCAATTGATGTCCAGTGAAGGTATTTTTCACTCCATGATCTCTAGAACTTTTTGGATGACTGACTAGCTAGAGTGTTGCCCATCTGTGCCTCAGGATCTTCCGTGTTCCCCTCCAATTTACAGCTTTGCTGCCTAGGAATCTGTAAGGACAGGGGAAGCAAGGTAAGGACCTACACCTTGCTGGGTAATGATGGTAGAGGGTAAACTGGTGTATGCATGCCTGTGTGTGTGCATGTGTGGAAGGTAAAGGGGCTACTGATGCTAAAGGCAACCAGTTTATGATTTCCTTTGAGTTGAGAAAATGGTAATATACAGACTTTTTAGACTGATGCTGAGTATTAGCTTAAAAAACCTTGAAACCCCAAGCCCAAAAGCTTGGCCAACTATAGTAAAATATTTTGTCTAATTTTTATTAGTATTTATTTAGTCTTGCTACTTTTTTCTTATTTCTTCCCTCTTTTCTTTATGTAGTATTTGAGATGAGTAAATTATGTAAACTAAATATGCTATTTCAGTTTCAAGCTTACATTATTGCTTTTAGCCTGTAGCTCAAATCAGGATCAATTGAAGATTCTTATTTCAAAGATGGTCCTTAAAGGCATATATTCAGTCATTTATATGGGAAATCCTTCCAACTTTAACTGATTAAAAAAATTGAATGCTGTAATAGCCCTTTAAGCTCCTCTATTTGGTTGACTCTTCCTGTTATGATGACTGATTTTTCATTTGTATGAAATTTCTAGAATTTAATATTTCAATTTTGTTTTCTTTGGGATAAAGGAGCAGGATGTTATTCTACTCATATGGTCTCAGTGGATTGTATAGAGGGATTATTGTATAGAACTATGTTTCTGACATCTTGTGGAGGGGGCTTTCTTTGTCCATGTTGACCTCTTTGTCTCATGAGGCATATTGTTGTAACTGAATTGTCGGGTCTAATTCATACCAGGAAATACATGTCTTATGTGGCCACTGTGTGTTGCTGCAATGTGTGAGCTGAGAAAGCTATTGGGCTGTAAGTTTTCCTTTAGAATGTTTGCAGAACCCTCAGGTACTATTGAAAGTGAAGGATAAGACTGATCTCAGGAAAACAAAGGTTTTATTACACTTTCTCAAGTAATGAGGCTATCTACAGAAAATAAAAAAAAAACAAAGCAGTGAAAGTCATACATGTGGTGCCATGTGCCAACAAGATAAATGGCTGACCAAATATTAAAAAGTCCCCAGTGGGTTGCTGCTAGCCTAAGGTTATCTCCTCATGCTGCTGTGGATCTTTCAGAGGAAAAATCAAACACCTGCGTCACATCAAACAGATATATGCACCTGAGGTTTGTGCATTTCCCCCATTAACCCGGCCTCTATTTTCAAATAAGTACAGTAGGCTGTAAAGTTTGCAAATTAAACACTGGCTTGCAGCAGATGAAGTGTGAGATGCTTGACTAAGCTACCACATTGTCATCATTATCCTCACCTTATTTCGGACCTAAAAATTAAAGGCAACAGTGGTTAAGTATCACTAGAGATATTGCAATGTTATATTCATATAATAGCAATTTTGTGAATAAATTTTTTTTTATTTTTCACCTGAAGCTATGAATATCTAAGGTTTGATACTAAAGCAGATTCTCTCAAGTTCTTGAATGTTCTTATTGGGTTAAAAAGTCTGGACAGACCTAAGATAAAATATCACGCCACTATGACAGTCTACTACATCTATGTTCTTGTGAAGCAGCAAACTGGTGAAATTGTCAGGGATGGAGCTAAAGAAGGTCAGTAGAGTGACCACAATTGACAACACAGAATCCAAAAGAATACATGTCCAGCTTCATTTTCTTGGTATTTCTACCCTGGGATCAGAGCAACTGTGCATAGCATTGGCAACATTCAGAGCACTGTCCCTTTTCGTTGGACTCACAAGAAATGTGTTGGACCTGAGCCTTTTGGACTCAGGAGGGAAACTTGAGTCCATACCTAAGGTGTAAACAACTGTTACACTCCATTTCAAGAAATTTTATAGGAATTATTTTATAGTAGCAGGATACTCTGAGAATAATCCCAATATTTATAAAAACTTAATGGCTAAAAAGTAGACTCAAACTTCCATTTTAAAGGTTTAAAATTTTTTCCTAAAACTTAAAAGTAGACAATGAAATTTGGTTGTATCTTTGGAGAACTCTTTCACCACATAAAGTGTTATTTTAAAACTCCCTGTAAGGGGCCTTCATCGCCTGCAAAAAAAAAAAAAAACAAAAAAAACCAAAAAAAAACTCCAAAATCATTTTTCAGGCTGAGAAATTAAATTTTCTGTTTAATAAAATAAGTTGGGTGTCATTTTAGTAACACTGCTCCTATAAAGTTATTTTTTATTTTTTTATTTCTAAGTCTGAATTGGATTTGCTTGAAGACTTCCCAAATCAAAATTTAAGGCACTGCAGATTAAAAAGGATTAAGTTTTTGGGAACATGTACATTATTTCCCTATAAGTGTTTGCACTTATAAAACTGTAAGACTAGACCAAACTAGGAGGGAAATAAATACGTGAATTTCTCTTTATTTTATACTAGAAATAAGACTGAAAATGGAATGGATTTGATTAGGCTTGGCACAGTGAAATCTGGGCTGAACTGCTGGTATTCCACTACTAAGGTTATGATAGATTAGATAAACCAGATTTGGGGAATTTAGTTAAGCTGCTTAAACACACTTGGCATTTGGTCAACCATCCTATCACTGGGCAGTGAATAAGATGTGAAATGTGAGAAATAGGATGATTTCCTTTCTGGAGTCCTAAAGAGTTAGTAGGAGCCCAGACTGTAGGCAGAATTAAATGAACAAACAGGATTGCCTTCTGTAGAAGATGAGATGCTCTTGATACATTGAGGCAAATCAGAACTTAGTGGGTGTTCAGCTACTAGGGAAGCTCCTGTGAGAGGTCCCAAGTGACAACAGAGGAATGTCTGGAACCAGAGGTGAGAAGCTATAGCCAAGACATATTTGTTGGACAGTGTAATCCTTCCCTGGGAATTCTTAAAAACACAAAGGTTAAGAAATCTTAGTAGATGTGGACTTCCTATAACACACAGAATGGGATCTCACACTAAGATAATTGGACTTTTGTTAAAAAAATTAATCAATGATAATTAAAATAAATGTTAACCATAGCAATTTAGAAAAGAAAGAGGTTTATGGGACTTACAACAACACATATGGACTTAAATCACACATATGGCTTGCAAAGCGAAAAATTACTTAAGACATGTGGAATAAAATTTCCAAAATTCATCATATCAACTTATTGCTGAAAATGCAAGAATTTTCTTATCTGTTTTACTGGCATAAATTTGAGAATAATTTTTCATAACCATATAATGAATGTCATGTGTGAGATATAGATTATAAACTGAAAATTATTAGGTTTTCATATTATTTTCTCAAAGCTTTCATATTTTTCTTTTATGTACATAATTGAACAATAAAGTAGTAGCAAAAATAGACTGCCTCAGAATTATGTATGTAACATATTTGTAAATAAAAATGTTGTCTCACAGTTAGCTTGCTTTTAAAATGGAAAATTCCATTTAAAACCTATTTCAAATACTGCACTTAAAATTTGACACTTTGAGTAGGCTCCTGTAAAGCACAACTACAGCTATAAATTAGAAGAAATGATATAACTTTATAATAACAAATACATCCATCAAGTTAACTGAACCAGAAATAGTTTCATTTTCTAGGTATTGTTTTTGCTATATAGACCTAACACCACAAAGCAATTTGTTAAAATCGTAAAGGTAGCCAGGCATGATGGCTCACGCCTGTAATTTCAGCACTTCGGGAGGTTGAGGTGGGCGGATCACTTGAGCTCAGGAGTTTGCAGCCAGCCTGGGCAACATGGTAAAACCCCGTTTCTATAAAAATACAAAAATTAGCCTGGTGTGGTGGTGCATGTTTATAGTCCCAGCTACATGGAAGGCTGAGATGGAAGGCCTTGAGCTCAGGAGGTCGAGGCTGCAGTGAGCTGTGATAGACGAGACCCTGTCTCAAAAAATAAAATTCTTTCATATCTGTTTAAATACTGTATCAAAGGAGTCATGGAAGATATATAGACTGATATAATTAGGGGTAACAACAATAACAAAAAGCTCCACTAAGTAGATCTATCTAGGTTCAAAATCCCGGAGGATGTCTTTAGCCTGTTTGGTAAAACTCAGCCTGAAGAGCATGGGTTTGTATACTTTCCAGAAGCAGCAGGATTTCTTAAGACACAAAGTTTAACACTTCTTATATACAGTACTTTAAATGCCTGAGAATTTTTTTTTTTTTTTTTGAAACAGACTCTTGCTCGGTCACCCAGGCTGGAGTGCAATGGCATGATCTCAGCTCACTGCAACCTCCACCTCCCAGGTTCAAGCAATTCTCCTGCCTCAGACTCCCGAGTAGCTGGGAATACAGGTGCCCACCACCATACCCAGCTAATTTTTGTATTTTTAGTAGAGGTGGGTTTTCACCATGTTGGCCAGGCTGGTCTTGAACTCCTGACCTCAAATGATCCACCCCCCTCGGCCTCTCAAAGTGCTGGGATTACAGTCACGAGCCACCGTGCCCAGCCTTGCCTAAGAAAATTAAGAGCACATTCAGGATTCTGGCGGACGGCCACAATTAAGTCAGCTTCATAAATGACCTTAAAGTTTTCCTTTTATTAGTCTCCGCTCACTCCTGCACATAGATGAAGACTGATTTTTTTGTTCAGTTCTGATTTTTTTGTTCAGTACAAATAAGGTTCTTCGGCATTCAGCAAGACATCTGATGGGCAATGTGTGTTCTTGTATGTTGTATTAGTCCATTTTCACACTGCTGATAAAGACATACCCGAGACGGCAATTTAGAAAAGAAAGAGGCTTGTTGGACTTACAGTTCCACATGGCTGGGAAGGCCTCACAATCATGGAAGAAGGAGCAAGACACATCTTACGTGGGTGGCAGCAGGCAAAAAAGAGCTTGTGCAGGGAAATTTCCATTTTAAAAACCATCAGATCTCATGAGACCCATTCACTATCATGAGAACAGCAGGGGAAAGGCCCGCCCCCATGATTCAGTCATCTCCCATTGGGCCCCTCCCACAACACATGGGAATTATGGGAGCTACAAGATGAGATGTGGGTGGGGACACAGAGCCAAGCCATATCATTCCACCCTTGACCCCTCCCAAATCTCATATCTTCACATTTCAAAACCAATCATGCCTTCCCAACAGTCTGCCAAAGTCTCAACTCATTTCAGCATTAACTCAAAAGTCCACAGTCCAAAGTTGCATCCAAGACAAGGCAAGTCCCATCCACCTATGAGCCTGTAAAATCAAAAGCAAGCTAGTTACTTCCTAGATACAATGGGGGTACAGACATTGGACAAATACAACCAATCCAAATGGGAGACACTGGCCAAAACAAAGGGGCTACAAGGCTCATGCATGTCTGAAATCCAGTGGGGCAGTCAAATCTTAAAGCTCCAAAATGATCTCCTTTGACTCTATGTCTCATATCCAGGTCACTCTAATGCAAGAGGTGGGTTCCCATGGTCTTGGGCAGCTCTGCCTCTGTGGCTTTGCAGGGAACAGCCTTCCTCTTGGCTGTGTTCACAGGCTGGCATTGAGTGTCTGCAGCTCTTCTAGGTGCATAGTGCAAGCTGTCAGTGGATCTACCATTCTGAGGTCTGGAGGATGGTGGCCCTCTTCTCACAGTTCCATTAGGCGGTGCCCCAGTAGGGACTCCATGTGGCAGCACCAACCCCACATATGCCTTCCACATTGCCCTAGCATAGGTTCTCCATGAGGACCCCACCCCTACAGCAAACTTCTGCCTGGGCATCCATACATTTCCATACATCTGCTGAAATCTAGTCAGAGGTTCCCAAACCCCAATTTTTGACTTCTGTGCACTTGCAGGCTCAACACCATGTGGCAGCTGCCAAGGTTGGGGGCTTGCACCCTCTCAAGTTCCAGCCTGAGCTCTATGTTGGCCCCTTTCAGCCATGGCTGTAGCAGCTGGGACTCAGGGCACCAAGTCCCTAGGCTGCACACAGCATGGAGATCCTCGGCCCAACCCACAAAACCACTTTTTCCTCCTGGGCCTCTGGACCTGTGATGGGAGGGGCTGCCATGAAGACCTCTGATATGCCCTGGAGACATTTGCCCTATTGTCTTGGGGATTAACACTGGGCTCCTGGTTACTTATGAAATTTCTGCAGCAGGCTTGAATTTCTCCTCAGAAAACGGGATTTTTTTCATTTCTATCCCATTGTCAGGCTGCAAATTTTTCAAAGTTTTATGCTTTGTTCCCTTTTAAAACTGAATGCCTTTAACAGCACCCAAGTCACCTCTTGCATGTTTTGCCACTTAGAAATTTCTTCCACCAGATACCTTAAGTCATCTCTCTCAAGTTTAAAGTTCCACAGATCTTTAGGACAGGGGCAAAATGCTGCCAGTCTTTTTGCTAAAACATAACAGGAGTTACCTTTGCTCCAGTTCCCAACAAGTTTCTCTTCTCCATCTGAGACCATCTCAGCCTGAATTTCATTGTCCATATCATTATCAGCACTTTAGTCAAAGCCATTCATCAAGTCTTTAGGGAGTTCCAAACTTTCCCACATTATCCTGTCTTCTTCTGAGCACTCCAAACCATTCCAACCTTTGCCTATTACCCAGTTCCAAAGTTGCTTCCACATTTTCAGGTATATTTTCAGCAATGCTCCACTCTACTGGTACCAATTTACTATTCTTACACTGCTGATGAAGACATACTCAAGACTGGGCAATTTAGAAAAGGAAGAGGTTTAATGGACCTGCAGTTCCACATGGCTGGGGAGGCTTCACCATCATGGCAGAAGGCAAAGAGGAGCAAGTGACATTTTATGTGGATGGCAGCAGGCAAAAAAGGGAGCTTGTGCAGGAAAACTCCCACTTTTAAAACCATCAGATCTCACGAGACCCATTCACTATCGTGAGAACAGCATGGGAAAGACCCGCCCCCATGATCTAATCATATCCCACAGGGTCCCTCCCACAACACGTGGGGATCATGGGAGCTACAAGTTGAGATTTGGGTGGGGACACAGAGCCAAACCATATCATATGTGTACCAAATGGCTTCAGTAGTAATCACAGTGGAATCAATGGGGTTGAGATAAAGTTCAAATCTAATTTAACTCATGACTCACCACGTCAAAATTGTCAGTGTTAAAAAAGCAACTTGTGATTGCAATAAGGAAACACAACTTGTTCTCCTGGACACTTAATCACTTTCTCCTAAACAGCCCTAAGTCTTAACAAAACATAACAGATTCCCTCTAGATCCTTACACTGTGGCTTAGATGGCAGTTACAGATTCCCTCTAGATCCTTACACTGTGGCTTAGATGGCAGTTTGTGGTATAAACATTTCTATGGTTAACTAAAGGGAGCTCTCAAATTAGAGCATGGTGTAGATGTTCTCAGTAAAGCCTCGACTTATGGACATCAGTTATTTTTATGTATAGACTCGTCCTGTTCTGATAAGCAGTCCAGCCTGTAAGTTCTAAATTTTACCAATTGTTTTTAGAAAAGTGCTATTCTTTACCAATATCCATTGTAAATCCTAGTTGTTGTTTCTATGTGCAAACTCTGGAATCATGCATGCAGGAAGGCTCTTCATCTATCACTGGAGTCTAAGGACTGTGGTTTCTTTGAAGCCTATGGGTTTCTGTCAGGATTTGTGTATATGTGAGCCACAGTGGTGATGCAGGTATTTAAATTTCCTTTCAGTGTGGGTCACTCTATATTTGAAGTCTAACCCGAAATGTCTTCACTGGCCACAGCACCATGACACTTTCTGAGTAATGGCAATCAAATGCCAGGAAAAAACAATGGTGGGCAATATTATTTCAGTGCCTTCTGACCATACCATAATGAGGTACATTTGTGTTCCTGCTAGCATTATGAAGAAGACACTGGAATGTGCATAGTGTCTAGGTGCCCTTTCCCTAGAAATAGAAAAACTAGGGAAAATAACTGAAGAAATGATTTCAGAAATGGAGTCTGGACCCATGTATAGGCAGAGAAGGAACATGTAATGAGGCTCACATTTCAGGGTTCAGGAAACAGTTTGTGATGCTCTGTAAGAGCAGCAAGAGGCATTCAGGTATAGAAGTAACATTCTAGATTCTCTGTTCCAGGATCAGTGCTAAGTTACCAGATAAAGTAGCTATATGTCTAAGTCAGCTTGGGTTGCCGTAACAAAATACTGTATACTGGGTGGCTTAAAGAATAGTAATTTATTTTCTCATAGTTCTAGAGGCTAGAAGTCTCAGGCCAAGGTAACAAAATACTACAGACTGTGTGGCATAAACAACAGTAATTTATCTGCTCACAGTTCTAGAGGATAGAAGTCACAGGTTAAGGTCAGGGCCAGTTCCTGATGAAGGCTCTCTTCCTGACTTGTAGATGCCACTTTTTCACTGTGTCCTCAAAATGACAGAGTGACAGTGGGGGCAGAGGGGCCTGTGTCTCTTTGTCTTTTTTTTTTTTTTTTTTTGAAACAGAGTTTCACTCTTGTTGTCCAGGCTGGAGTGCAGTGGCGCCATCTCGGCTCACTGCAACCTCTGCTTCCCATGTTCGATCGATTCTGTGCCTCAGCCTCCCAAGTAGCTGGGATTACAGGCGTGTGCCACCATGCTGGCTAATTTTTTTGTATTTTTAGTAGAGACGGGGTGTCACCATGTTGGCCAGGCTGGTCTTGAACTCCTGACCTCAAGTGATCCGCCTACCTCAGCCACCCAAAGTGCTGGGATTACAGATGTGACCCACCGCGCCCTACCGTCTCTTTGTCTTTTATGAGGAAGTCAGTTATATGTGATCAGGGCTCCACCCTCAGGACCTTATTTAACCGTAGTGACCTTAAAGGTCTTATTTCCAATAGAGTCCTATGGGGAGTCAGGGCTTCAACATAGAAATCTGGGGGGGAATGCAATTCAGTTCATAGCGCTAGATATCACACAAGAGCAAATCCCAAAGACAGAAGTAGAACTCATATCAGGAAACAGGGTGGGCATCATGTGTACAACAAGCAGGCTAAGAGTAGGCAAGGATGGCTTTGAGCTGTTTGTCAAAGGGTGTGCTATTTTCCTAGTTTTTAAAAATAGTATTTTCCCTAATAATTTATTTTGAAAAATTTTAAACCTACCATTGGAAAAAAAATAGTTCAAGGAATACCCGTATTCTCTTCACATGAATTCACCAATCATTAACGATTTTGGAGGCCCTGTTTGCTTTCTTTCTCTTTATTGAAAAAATATTTTCTTCTGGCGAGGCGCAGTGGCTCATGCCTGTAAATCCCAGCACTTTGGGAGGCCAAGGCAGGCGGATCACCTGAGATCAGGAGTTTGAGACCAGCTTGACCAACATGCAGAAACCTCGTCTCTACTAAAAATACGAAATTAGCCCGGTGTGGTGGCGCATGCCTGTAATCCCAGCTACTCGGGAGGTTGAGGCAGGAGAATCACTTGAACTCAGGAGGCGGAGGTTGCAGTGAGCCAAGATCCGCCATTGCACTCCAGCCTGGGCAACAAGAGCAAAACTCCATCTCACACGGAAAAAAAAAATATATATATATATATTTGTATATATAAATATATATAAAAATAATATATATAAATATATTATATATAATTATATATTATATAATATATAATGATATATATTACATAATATATAATAATGATATATATCATATATAATACATATATTATAATGATCACATTTAAGACATTTAACAAAGATGTCATAGTTGTGTCGAATTTACAACCCATGCTCAAATTTCCATGACTGTTCCTACAGTGTATTTTATGGCTATATTTTTTCAGTATTCAATCAATGGTTGGGCATTACATTTAGTTTATATCTTTTCAAT
The DNA here is from genome assembly GCF_029281585.2 of Gorilla gorilla gorilla. Taxonomy (NCBI): domain Eukaryota; kingdom Metazoa; phylum Chordata; class Mammalia; order Primates; family Hominidae; genus Gorilla; species Gorilla gorilla. The sequence continues at coordinate 140,231,462 of NC_073227.2, forward strand.
CTTCTTTAATTTGGAAGTTTCCCTTCTCTGTTGGTCTTTTATGGCATTGACCTTTTGAAGAATCTAGATCACTTCCTTTGAAAAATGCCTGATGATTTGGATTTGTCTGAATGCTTCTTCATGATGAGATTCAGGTTAGCATTTTTGGTGGGCGTAATATATAGGTGGGGCTGCATCCTAATCAGAGTGCCATGGACGAATCATGTAATGTCAGTGTGTCCCATTACCAATGAAGTTTAATCATTAGGTTAAGTTGGTGTCTTCCAGAGTTCTTCATTGCAAAGGCACCTTTCCCCTTACCTGTTGGGTGATATTTTGAGATTATTTTAATACCCTGATTTTAAAAATTCACTCCCATTCACTTAATATGTTAGCATTGATTGATTATTCTTCTGAATCAATTATTACATTGGTGGTTGAAAGCTGGAGATTTTCTAACTCTATAATTATTTTACATTTACTAGCTCTCATTCTTCTGTAAAAAAGACCTTTTCCTTCCCCAACTTTGGTTTTTTAGTATCATTACAGACTCATAGATTCTTGATTTTAGTTCAGTATGTTACAATCTATTACTATCATTATTCTTTTTAAAAATTGAAGTATACTTTGCATATAGTGCAGTGTCCAGATATTAGATATATGTCAGATGAGTTTGGACAAGTATACACATCCAGATAATTCACACCCTTATCAAGATATGGAATATTTCCAACACCCCAGAAAGTTTCCTCAAGTTCCTTTCTAGTTAAGCACTGCACTAATTCTAGGCAATCACTTTCCCTTATTAATTTTATGGCTCAGATTATTTCAAATTTGGCCAATACGAACCTTTTACTCTGACTTCTGGGCCTTTTTGTCATGCTTCCATCCATTTTTGAGCACTGCTTGCTTTCCTGCACATTCGTCTTTTGATGTTACTTAGGTGTTTTTGCCATATTAATGTTTATTTTAATGCAGCTAAGGAATCATTTTTTTTTCATTGCAGCTGGATCTCCAATTATAGTTACAAAGCCTTTCCCCACAGGTAGTACCTGTATGGTTCCATCATTTACATTGAATTTCTTATGTATTTGTAGTTCATTCTACTGAATATGCAGAAAGAAGCCACATTTATCATTTTCTCAAAGGTATTTTGGTTGTCCTAATGCCATTTTTCAAAAATTCCAGCTTTTCCTCAGTGATTTGAGATGCCAGCTTTATTATACACTAAGCTTCCATGTGTAGTGGGGCTGTTCTGCACTTTCTATTCCAGACCACTGGTTTTAATTTTACTTTGTCTTATGTCAGGATAATAACCTTTATTTCTGATTGTTTCCCTTTGCCTGATATAATTTGCCTATCCCTTTTTTAGCATTTTGAAACAATTCATTTTAGATGTCTTTTATATTCACCATGCCTTGGCTTTTACTCTTTGAGCCAACTTGGAAACCTTTTTCTTTTAATGGATAAGTATGTTTATGCTTATTATCATGACCATTTGCTCCTAACTTTTTCTTATTCTTTCTTGTATTTACTATCAGTTTTATGTTGTTTACTGTGCTTCTTTCTCTCTATTATCTGTTCTTTGCTTATTTTTCTTTTGTGTATTCCTTTCTGAATTAAAAAAATTTGTATGATTGTGCTAGTACATTATACTTTTTAAAATACTTTCAACTTTTATTTTAGATTCAGAGGGTACAAGTGCAGGTTTGTTACATGGGCATATTGCGTGATGCTGAGGTTTGGGGTACAACTGATTCTGTCACCCAGGTAGTGAGCATAGTACCCAATAGTAAGTTTTTCAACCCTTTCTCCCTTCTCTCCCTCCTACCTCTAGTTGTCTCCAGTGCCTATTGTTGCCATCTTTATGTCCATGAGTAACCAGTATTTAGCTCCCCACTGATAAGTGAGAACATGCAGTATTTGGTGTTTTGTTCCTGCATTAATTTGCCTAGAATAAGGGACTCCAGCTACATCTGTGTTGCTGCAGAGGCCATGATTTCATTCTTTTTTATGGCTGCGCCTACTTGTTTTTATTGACAAGTGATGGCTCTATAGTGAGGGAAGCAGGACACTTTGATGAAGTCACTTTAAAATTTCATTTTCATACAATCATTTTGACTGAGAAGAACTTCACAGAGCAGTTTTGATGAGGCTGTATCAGAATGATTCTGTACAAATATAAAAATTTCAACATTTTATTTTCAAAAGATATCCCTTTATTTTATCCTTATTCCATACCTTACAGGAAAATTTTCGCTTTCTCCTTTAAGAAATTATTTTATTCTTAAACTTTTAGTGGCTGTGTTTTATTTATATTTTAAATCTTCAACATATTTTAAATTACATAAATAGTGTATGCTTCTGAAGGCAAATTCAAAAAGTATAAAATGTATAAAGTTATATATATATATATATATATATATATATACATGATAAGGAAGTAAAAATTATCTGATCCTCTCTATTCCCACATCGTAGTGTTCACTACCATTAGTAGTTTACTACAGCCATCCCAAGAATAGTCTGGGATTAGTAATTAAGCAAACTTTTAGTTAAGTTCTCAGAGGATAAGTGACTAGGTCTTAGTGAGATGTTCTAATGCACTTGTATAAAAACAATATTAGGTTGGAATTTTGGCTAGTGCACTAAGATAATATATGCTGGGCTCCAAAGTGAGATGAGAAAAATCTTGATGCAAAATTGTCAAAGGAGATGTCAAAAACCAATTTTTGTTATTTTTAAGCTCTTTAACTCACTCAAAAATATATAACATTTAGGAGAATTGAAGATTAAATGGAAGATTTTTGGGAGGGAAATATTTATATGCTGTAACCCTTCTAACACATGGTGGGCAGGGTGGTGAAATCTGTGCCTTTACACTCATTCAAGATAAAGGGACCTTGAAAAGACCATTTGGAGTGTCAAGTACTCTCTGGGAATAGCAGACTGGGGTCTGACTCCCACCTGAGAAGTTTAGTGGGTGAGGAGTCAAGTTTGATAAAGTGGATGATATGGACTTCATAAACTGAGTGGTTTTTCTCAAGCTGAAATAAAAATAATACTTTCATAATGAATAATGAATAATATCACATTCATTGTTTAGAAATTACATACAGAAAATTCACTTTGAAAAAGAATTTTTGATATGTGAGAATTCATACTCTTAGTTTTGTTTGAAAATTCCAGGGTAAGATGAAATAAAAATGTATACACATACAAGCACATACCTAAATAATTTTAAATATAATGCCATTTTGTATCATATAATTTTTCTTCTTCATGAAATTTGCAAACCCATTTTGGAGAAAAAAATATGTCAAATTACATTACAGGTCACTGAATTTTACATTTAAAATTGCTGAATTTTACTGTATATAATTTATAGGTTAATAAAGCTAATTAAAAATTGCATTATCTACCAAGCGGACCTAATAGACATCTACAGAACCCTCCACCCCAAATCAACAGAATATACAGTTTTTTCAGCAACACACCACACCTATTCCAAAATTGACCACATTGTTGGAAGTAAAGCACTCCTCAGCAAATGTAAAAGAACAGAAATTATAACAAACTGTCTCTCAGACCACAGTGCAATCAAACTAGAACTCAGGATTAAGAAACTCACTCAAAAACGCTCAACTACATGGAAACTGAGCAACCTGCTCCTGAATGACTACTGGGTACATAACGAAATGAAGGCAGAAATAAAGACGTTCTTTGAAACCAATGAGAACAAAGACACAACATACCAGAATCTCTGGGACACATTCAAAGCAGTGTGTAGAGGGAAATTTATAGCACTAAATGCCCACAAGAGAAAGCAGGAAAGATCCAAAATTGACACCCTAATGTCACAATTAAAATAACTAGAAAAGCAAGAGCAAACACATTCAAAAGCTAGCAGAAGGCAAGAAATAACTAAAATCAGAGCAAAACTGAAGGAAATAGAGAGACCCTTCAAAAAATCAATGAATCCGGGAGCTGGTTTTTTGAAAAGATCAACAAAATCGGTAGACCGCTAGCAAGATTAATAAAGAAGAAAAGAGAGAAGAATCAAATAGACACAATAAAAAATGGTAAAGGGGATATCACCACCGATTCCACAAATACAAACTATCATCAGAGAATACTACAAACACCTCTACGCAAATAAACTAGAAAATCTAGAAGAAATGGATAAATTCCTTGACACATACACCCTCCCAAGACTAAACCAGGAAGAAGTTGAATCTCTGAATAGACCAATAACAGGCTCTGAAATTGTGGCAATAATCAATAGCTTACCAACCAAAAAAAGTCCAGGACCAGATGGATTCACAGCCGAATTCTACCAGAGGTACAAGGAGGAGCTGGTACCATTTCTTCTGAAACTATTCCAATCAATAGAAAAAGAGGGAATCCTCCCTAACTCATTTTATGAGGCCAGCATCATCCTGATACCAAAGCCTGGCAGAGACACAACCAAAAAAGAGAATTTTAGACCAATATCTTTGATGAACATTGATGCAAAAATCCTCAATAAAATACTGGCAAACCAAATCCAGCAGCACATCAAAAAGCTTATCCACCATGATCAAGTGGGCTTCATCCCTGGGATGCAAGGCTGGTTCAACATATGCAAATCAATAAATGTAATCCAGCATATAAACAGAACCAAAGATAAAAACCACATGATTATCTCAATAGATGCAGAAAAGGCCTTTGACAAAATTCAACAGCCCTTCATGCTAAAAACTCTCAGTAAATTAGGTATTGATGGGACGTATCTCAAAATAATAAGAACTATCTATGACAAACCCACAGCCAATATCATACTGAATGGGCAAAAACTGGAAGCATTCCCTTTGAAAACTGGCACAAGACAGGGATGCCCTCTCTCACCACTCCTATTCAACATAGTGTTGGAAGTTCTGGCCAGGGCAATTAGGCAGGAGAAGGAAATAAAAGGTATTCAATTAGGAAAAGAGGAAGTCAAATTGTCCCTGTTTGCAGATGAGGTGATTGTATATCTAGAAAACCCCATTGTCTCAGCCCAAAATCTCCTAAAGCTGATAAGCAACTTCAGCAAAGTCTCAGGATACAAAATCAATGTGCAAAAATCACAAGCATTCTTATACACCAATAACAGACTAACAGAGAGCCAAATCATGAGTGAACTCCCATTCATAGTTGCTTCAAAGATTCAAAGTTGGATTCAAAGGAATCCAACTTACAAGGGATGTGAAGGACCTCTTCAAGGAGAACTACAAACCACTGCTCAATGAAATAAAAGAGGATACAAACAAATGGAAGAACATTCCACGCTCATGGGTAGGAAGAATCAATATCGTGAAAATGGCCATACTGCCCAAGGTAATTTATAGATCCAATGCCATCCCCATCAAGCTACCAATGACTTTCTTCACAGAATTTGAAAAAACTACTTTAGAGTTCATATGGAACCAAAAAAGAGCCCACATCGCCAAGTCAATCCTAAGCAGAAAGAACAAAGCTGGAGGCATCACACTACCTGACTTCAAACTATACTACAAGGCTACAGTAACCAAAACAGCATGGTACTGGTACCAAAACAGAGATATAGATCAATGGAACAGAACAGAGCCCACAAAAATAATGCCGCATATCTACAACAATCTGATCTTTGACAAACCTGACAAAAGCAATGGGGAGAGGATTCCCTATTTAATAAATGGTGCTGGGAAAACTGGCTAGCCATATGTAGAAAGCTGAAACTGGATCCCTTCCTTACATCTTATACAAAAATTAATTCAAGATGGATTAAAGACTTAAATGTTAGACCTAAAACCATAAAAACCCTAGAAGAAAACCTAGGCAACACCATTCAGGACATAGGCATGGGCAATGACTTCATGTCTAAAACACCAAAAGCAATGGCAACAAAAGACAAAATTGACAAATGGGATCTAATTAAACTCAAGGGCTTCTGCACAGCAAAAGAAACTACCATCAGAGTGAACAGGCAACCTACAGAATGGGAGAAAATTTTCACAACCTACTCATCTGACAAAGGGCTAATATCCAGAATCTACAATGAACTCAAACAAATTTACAAGAAAAAAACAAACCACCCCATCAAAAAGTGGGTGAAGGATATGAACAGACACTTCTCCAAAGAAGACATTTATGCAGCCAAAAAACACAAGAAAAAATGCTCATCATCACTGGCCATCAGAGAAATGCAAATCAAAACCACAACGAGATACCATCTCACACCAGTTAGAATGGCAATCATTAAAAAGTCAGGAAATAAGAGGTGCTGGAGAGGATGTGGAGAAATAGGAACATTTTTACACTGTTGGTGGGACTGTAAACTAGTTCGACCATTGTGGAAGTCAGTGTGGCGATTCCTCAGGGATCTAGAACTAGAAATACCATTTGACCCAGCCATCCCATTACTGGGTATATACCCAAAGGATTATAAATCATGCTGCTATAAAGACACATGCACCCGTATGTTTATTGCGGCACTATTCACAATAGCAAAGACTTGGAACCAACCCAAATGTCCAACAATGATAGACTGGATTAAGTAAATGTGGCACATATACACCATGGAATACTATGCAGCCATACAACATGAAGAGTTCATGTCCTTTGTAGGGACATGGATGAAACTGGAAACCATCATTCTCAGCAAACTATCGCAAGGACAAAAAACCAAACACTGCATGTTCTCACTCATAGGTGGGAATTGAACAATGAGAACACTTGGACACAGGAAGGGGAACATCACACTCTGGGGACTGTTGTGGGGTGGGGGGAAGGGGGAGGGATAGCATTAGGAGATATACCTAATGCTAAATGACAAGTTAATGGGTGCAGCACACCAACATGGCACATGTATACATATGTAACAAACCTGCACATTGTGCACATGTACCCTAAAACTTAAAGTATAATAATAATAATAAAAATTGCATTATATGGAAAAAATCTGTTAAAAGTTTTCAGAAAGAGTAGAATAATTCACTACCATGGTAAATGTGCATTCATTATATTAATATATTAAAACTTTGATAACTAGATTGCAAAATATAAAATATTCTCTTGCTTTGGCTCTATACCAATCATTTATGTTTGCTGTCTTTTATGTTTACTTTTCCACTTATTTGACATCAAGTCCTGGCCCATTATATTTAGAAACTAAGCTATCACTTAAAAAATATAGGCTCTGTGCTTGCCAGATGGCTTTGGAAGTTCTCCCAGAAATGTTTTCATTGTCATAGTCCACTTCACAATCCCATCATGAATGAGATCATTAGGGAATGACATCATTTTCAATACCTCCTAGATTATAATATTAAAAAAAAACCCCTCACCTTCTATTTGTTTCTCTTAAATAATCATGTCCTAAATGAATTAGGACATGGTTTCTAAATCACACACACACAAACACACAAGATAACATGAAATCATGTGACTAGAGGAATTTCTCAGGACATAGATAGTTGTGGGTGGTCATAAAGTGCTAAAGGCTTTAAAAAAATACTCTGGGAATATACTATACCAGGCCAACTGGAAGAGTCCACCAAGAGATGGCAGAGCAGATGAATTCAGAAAGGAAGTAAAAAAGCACCTAGGAGCTTTTCTGCATTCTTTACTCCTTTGAGAGACTATATAGAAAGTCGCTGCTGTCTTTAAAAAGAGGGATTATATAATGAGAGCTTCAAATTCCTATTATTTATTTGGTCATACATACATGCATATAGTCAACAAATATTTATGATATATATTCAATATGTAATAGGATAAGCACTAGAGATAGAGTTGTGAAGAAGTTAGATATGGTCTTTGCCCTTATGGAGCTAAAATACTAGTTGGCAAGACAATCGACCAGTAACCAATTACAGGGATAATTTTAAATTTTCAAATGTTGTCAGTGTTATAAAGAAGTTCATGTTTCTATGAAAATCTCTATCAGAAGGTCATAAGGAGATCTAGAGGGCCATGAAATCTTCCTTGGGCTCAGCTTTAAAAGACAATGAAGAATTAACTACAGGAGCAAGTTTGGTATGTGGTGTGTGGAAGAGACTGTTCCAGAGAGAAGAACCTCATGTACCATGTCTTTGAGACAGAAAACTACACTACTGTGGTACTAAGTTGATGGGACAGAACTCTGAAATTGGGGAGGAAAAAGTAGCTCTCTTTCACAAAAAAAATTCCCATCCACCAGAAAAATATTTTTGGATAAAAATATTTTCTCCTTTAAAATGAAACATCCCTTAAAAGGATCAAAGCAAGTCTTTTTTTTTTTTTTTTTTTTTTTTGAGACGGAGTCTTGCTCTGTCGCCCAGGCTGGAGTGCAGTGGTGTGATCTCGGCTCACTGCAAGCTCCGCCTCCTGGGTTCACGCCATTCTCATGCCTCAGCCTCCCGAGTAGCTGGGACTACAGGCGCCCGCCACCATGCCAGGCTAATTTTTTTTTTTTTTTTTTGGTATTTTTAGTAGAGACGGGGTTTCACTGTGTTAGCCAGGATGGTCTCGATCTCCTGACCTCGTGATCCACCCGCCTCGGCCTCCCAAAGTGCTGGGATTACAGGCATGAGCCACCGCGCCCGGCCTCAAGTCTGTGTCAGAGTGAATTGTTTTAGAAAGTAAACATCACCTTGTAACTTGGTTTTCAGGCAATGGTTTGGGAGAGAAAGGGGCTGCTGAGTGAGGGCCATGTGTAGAAATATGTGGCTTATCTACTCCAAACTTCAGATTGGCATTATGGTGAAGTCTATTTAAATATTCTATCCCAGTGCCCTGATAATGTTAGCTGATTCAACCAGGGTGTAGTTACAGATGCCTGTTATATCCCAGCCACTGGCTGGCCTCGGAGGTCTTGGTGTGTCTTACTGCAGTGCCCGTATTGGTAATGACAGCAATAGCCATAGAGACACAAATGAACAGGAATGACAGAGATTTGGCTTCTGAACTTCTTCCTCTTTCTTGCTGGGTGGCCCTAGTCTTCCAGGTGTGTGTCAGAGATTATTGCAAATAAGGGTAATTATAGTCACAGCTGCTCTGAGCTGGTCTGATTAAGATAGAATAGGTTTTCTTATGCAGAGAAATAGCTTCTAAAATGATGCCAACTAATGATAGAAATTTAAGACAAGACCCAATGCCATTTTTGAAATTATAGTTTATTTTTGAAGGTGAATAAATCATTTGCTTTTCTGGGAAAGTGTTATGAGTGTACAGTCTTATTTTTACTATTTTTTATGGGGGATGTTTGCATCATAGAGCATTCGAAAACATTGTTAAACTGCACTTTTGGCAGGTGGTGTTACTGTTCGCAATTATACGTGATGCCCTTTTCTTATATACAGTTTATCTCTCCCAGCTTATTGCCACAGCAGTTCCCTGCTTCCTGTTGTGGAAGGTGTATGTTTCCCCTCCTTTTTGAATTTAACCATGTAATTTCTCTGGCCATTGCAATGTGAACAGCTATAACTATGCTACCTGCAATAAGAGGCTTTAAATGAAATTCTAAGGATTAGCTTAGCATCTTGGTTTTCTTCTCAGCTCCATAAATGGGTGTGCTTCACACTTCAGCTTACATGAGTAAAAAAACCTATAGAGCTGAGTTAAGCAGAGCCCCCGTAGCTGCATACATCTAATAACTGCCTAGATGAAACACAAACAAGAACAAAATGCCTGTTTTTGTAAGCCCTTGGGATTTCAAGGTTGTTATGTAGAAGGCTGAACAGTGTAGAATTTGATACTTAGAAGCAGAGTGTTATCATAATAAAAAACTTAAAATATATGGCATCTATTTTGGGGGCCAGAGACAGCTAGCAGTGAGAAAACTTATTAAAGGCTAGAAAATGGGTGACACATTTTATGCAGCAGCAAAATATTTTGGGCAACACATGTATCATGTACTGAAGGCTTCCAGTAAAGAGGATTTGAAATGTTACTAATGTGAATTAGTTGTTAGAAACTGCATTTGATAATACAAGAAAAAGAATGAGTACAAAAGTAAGTGAGTTGTTTAACACAGGAGATGAAAAGAAGACTAAAGAGCTGAGAAACTCCAGGATTTGCAGGGCTGGAAAATCAAACTGTTTCTCATCTCTAACTGGTGAAATGATAAATATTTTGAGCTGCAAAGGCTAATTAAGACTCAGAATAAGACTCATTTTAGGGACAAAGACCAAGTTAATAGCCTGTGCACAAAACCTGATTGGATTAAGCCGTCTCTCAGTAAATCGTTTCAGTTGGACAAAATGGCTTGGGTGGGAAAAGAAAATCAAAGGAATAATCTCATGAAGTCTGATAAGCTCAAATACCTGTAATCAAGTTTAGAGAGAGAGAGACAGATTTGTAAAAGAATAGAGAGTCTATTAGTATATAGAGGAGAACAGATCAAATGGACATTAAAAAAGAGAAAAGTTAAAATTTTAAAAAGTTTTAATGCCAGGAGTATTGCCAAAAATAGAAGAGTGTGTGGCTTTTTATAGCTTAAAATGTCTTGCCTACACTCAACTTTCTGAGGATAAGATAGTCAAAAAAGCTGCTCAGCCCAAGAAAGGAATATTTTATAACTTTTTTTAGATTTGGCAACGGAGGGCAAAGAACAAGGAAGAAAGAGGCTGGTGCCTGTAACCCTGGAGAATATTCTCTGGAAAGTTAATTCAAGTTGCAGACCCCTAATCAAAGACTCTTAATCAAAGTAGTTTCCTCTATCCCCAAGGCCAGCACGTTTGCCCAGTGGGATTTCAGAACTGCTACCTACTATGAGTTTTCTGTTTTCCTTTTTTTTTTTTAATTTCACATTCAAATTGGAATGTTTATGTGTTTATTCTGCCTCTTCTCTACCATTTTATGTTGGGTGCTTATGAAGAAGATAATTTGTTTACTTAGTTCATGTGTCCAGATCAAGATTTGCTATTTGGATCTGATGGCAATAAGATCATGAACTTTCAAGGCTGATGTCTGGATTGGTTGAAACTTTTAGGATGTCTTCCATGTGGCTGTAAGTAAATTTTGTGTGTACAGTGAACAAAGTGAGTATCTGTGACCAACAAAGGCAACCGAGGTGGATTGTATTTACAATTAACTCACTTCCTCCTTCTAAGCAGGAGAATTACATATCACTGCTGATTGCATAATTTGGCCTTGGCCACGTGGCTTACTTTGTCCAGTGAAATGTAATGTATGCCACATATAAACAAAAGCTTTAAATGCAATGTGTTGTTTAAACTAGGCCTCTTGCTTTTCTTCTTTTCAAGTATTTATGAGAATGTCTTAGAAAGGGCTGCTTCTTTAGCCTGGGAGCAGGAATGGGGAGACACATAGAGCAGAGACAACCAGAGCCAGGAAGCTAACTCTTAGCCAGTGATGTGTAAAATCAGAAAAAATTGAATGTTTATTTCATAGGCCACTGAGATTTTGGATTAACTGTTATGCAGCAAAACTGACTGATACAGCACTTAAGAAATTAGGGATTTTTCAGGATTGATGTGTTTAGCCTCATGAATTCAATCTTGATTTATAAACCTAAAGCACTTTTAGGAGTATCGATATAGACATGCATTGCTTCTTTTTAGAAGCTTGCATATTCTCTTATCTTCATGTTTTTAAATATAAAATTTAGTTTGTACCAAATCAATGGAAATTTAGATGCATTTTTGTTTCCTTAGAAGTCCTATAAATGTTGATAATTTTGACATCATGCTGTTTTGGGTTTCATAATTGTATGATAGAAAATATTTGGGGAGGAAAAATAATTTATTTTCCCTGAGTGTTCTGTAGGTGGAAACAGACCATTTAGATAATATTAATATATAAGACTTACCAGGTGCTCATAATGTCAACTATTGTGCTGCGTGCTGCACATGTATTATCTTATTTATTACTGAAAACTGCTCCATGACAAAAAAGTTCTGTTGTTATTTCCCTAATGAAACTCAGAGAAATTGGTAATTTTTTTCAAGGTCACACAGCTATTAAGGTGGTAGAGCTAGGATCTGAATCTAGAACTCAGACCCTTAACCCATACTGCCTCATTATTTTGGTTGATATATGAATGCTTTTAGGTGCCAATTACTGTGTAAGTTGAATATTTCTGAGGCTGTAAGCTGCTTTGGAAAGCACAGTGTCTGTCTTCATTCATAATAAGATTTAATAGTGTTATTCTAGTTTTTTGGGTTATGAAGAGAATATATATGAACAAAATATATCTCTAAATGCATATGGTCTGTGACAGAAGAATATATACATGTCTGTCAATCAAATAAAATATATATTTAGCAATTTCTAGGCCTGATCATAATTATTTGTGTAGTTTCTAGATTCAACGAAATGATATAATCAATGTAATGTAACCAGACTGACTCTCTCTGTTACATTTTCAGGAATTTTAGAACATAGCAAAATGATGATTAGTGATTCAATTTATTTTCTAGAAGAAATAGGTATGCCTCCTCTGTGACAGAAATTATATATGATCTTCCACTCTTGTATCAAGCCCATGCCCTCAAAAGTGCTCCAAGCATTGTTAGTTTCCTGGATATCATGTTATACTATGAAAGTGTTCAGTGGGAAGTTATGGATTCCACATTTTTTAAAAAATTTCTTTTATTGGAGAGTCATCAGGGCCTTCCATATACAATGTACATTAGTTTTTCAAAAGGAGTATAGATACGTTTTATTTCTCAGATTTATTTGAAGTGGACTGAGTCATAGATCAAAACTGGAAAACATCGATTTAGAATGAGGAAGGATTAAATTTATCCAGAAAAAAAACAGGAATAAACCCACCATATTAAAAGGTGGGTTTATAATTTATTACAGGTGGGCCTATCTACATGTGTGTATATAGAAAATTTTATGTTAATTTAAAGCAACACTTATAGATGAATTAACAATTAGCAAATAATAAAGCTAGTAATAGATGAAATATATGAGAACATTTAAGTCATGTTGCAGGGAGATTTTAACAGTTAAAAGTATCTTCCTGTTTCATAGACACACAGACTTATAAACCAGACATAAATATATACTTAAGACAGTTCAGTCCTGTTTAGTATAAGCCATGATTATGTGATTTTAGGTCATACAAAGACTCAGAAAGAAAAATACCTTAATTGTACTAGCGAATAATAATGACCGCCTATAATGATGAAACATTGTTTCTAAGGGTAAAAATACAATTTTATGGTTACAATGGCTGTCCTCAATACATTGGTTGACATTAAATGTCAGAGTATCTAAAACTGTTCATGTCTCTAGGAGCCAGTCCTTACTGAGTTATAGTGAGAGGTATAAGAATTCCATTTGACAGAATGTCACTGATGAAATCGATCTAGAATCTCTACAAACTGCTGCTATTTTCTCCTTTGCTTCCTTCAAAATTTCTGGACTTTCTACTCAGTAGATACATCTGGAAAACGATGGGAAGAAATTAATGTGGGATACAGTAATACAGTGGGCAGTCAATGAGAAATAAATAAAATCTTTATTTGGGGTCTGCAAAGAAAAGAAATGACAAAAAGAAAAATAAGACCTTGTTTTATTCAGGGGTATGACACTTTCAGTGTAATAGGCAGACATTTTAAATACTATAAATGACCTAAAGTTGTTATATGATTATGGATAATTCATTAATTTGGAGGAACATATATCATGTTTTTCAATGATTCATAGAAGAAAACATTTCCATGGTCACAAAAATCTATTTCTCAAAGAAAATATATACAGATTTCAAAGGCTCAGTAAAAAGACATTCATATCCCAAGGCAAGATTTAGTGAAATTTTTACTGCTATGTGTTGAATGAAGATCTCTGTAATATTTGTCTGTGTTCAGGCTTATCAGAGGTTAAATGCTGAAGGTGCTAATGCCAAAAAAGTTATCACTTATCTGTTGTCATTTGAAGGGAAATACTTAGAGTTTCAAGTATTATTTTCTGGGAATTTCGGGATTTTCTTGGAAATCTGGCTTTTTAGAATTATAGATATGAAAAATTTGTGTGGTGGTAATTTGATCATGAGATCAACAGGAAATGACATAAAAACATTTCTAAAAGTCTTACATAACTTTGATTCATCTGGTATAAAGGTTAAATTATTTTTTGGATCTTAGAAAAAGAAAATAATTATGATTACCTTTGGCATTTATTTCAATCAACATAAAGCATTTACATTATATGACATGCCTAATTAAAAAAAACAAAAAAGTTTACATTATCCAGAAACTTTAATTTCTATTACAATTTTTTTTTTCATGAAAACACTTTCTTGTTTCTTGTAGGAAAATATCTTTTCTGTGATTGGAGTCACTATTTTGAGCCTTTCACAGATATGGTTGTTTCCTACCACTAGTACACCTTCTTATAATAGACAGCCACAAAAGGCTAGATGCCACTGGCTGTATGGACCTGAATTTTGAGTAAGAACCCTTATAGATTTCTTGAAGCCTTTGCAGGGATCAAGAATATCTACAACCACCTAAAATATGCTAATACAGTTTGTCGCTTTGTGGCATGATATTGAATAGCTTAAGCTTTGGGTATTGATAGATAGGGTTTGGACTACTAGCTCTATCATTTACCACATTAGATAATTTTCTTAACTTCTCTGAACCTCAATTTCTTCATCTGAAAAAGAATAATAAGAATAGCTAGGCTGGGCATGGTGGCTGACACCTGTAATCCCAGCACTTCAGGAGGCCGAGGTGGGCAGATCACCTGAGGTCAGGAGTTCGAGACCAACCTGGCCAACTTGGCAAAACCCTGTCTCTACTGAAAATACAGAAATTAGCCAGGTGTGGTGGTGGGCGGCTGTAGTCCCAACTACTTGGGAGACTAAGGCAGGAGAATCACTTGAACCCGGGAGGCAGAGGTTGCAGTTAGCCAAGATTGTGCCACTGCACTCCAGCCTGGGTGACAGAGCAGGACCCTTTCTCGAAAAAATAAAAATGAATAAAAAGAATAGCTAACTTACGACTTGCAAAGATGATTAAATAAGGTATTGTGTATAAAAGTACTTACTGTGCTTCACACATTGTTGGAACACAATAAATGGTAGGAAAAATGCGTTTTCTTAGTTATGCCCCTGTATTAGTCCATTTTCATGCTCTTGGTAAAGACATACCCAAGACTGGGCAATTTACAAAAGAAAGAGGTTTAATTGGACTTAACTGCACATGGCTGGGTGGGCCTCACAATCATGGTAGAAGGCAAGGAGGAACAAGTCCCATCTTACATGGATGGCAGCAGGCAAAGAGAGAATGAGGAAGACGCAAGTGGTTTTAATGATAAAACCATTAGATCTCGTGAGACTTATTCACTACCATGAGAACAGTAGAGGGGAAACTGCACCCACAATTCAATTATCTTCCACTGGGTCCCTCCCACAACACGTGGGAGGTATGGGAGTACAATTCAAAATGAGATTTGGGTGGGGACACAGAGCAAAATCATATCATTTCACCCATGGCCCCTGCCAAATCTCATGTCCTCACATTTGAAAACCTATCATGCCTTCCCAACATCCCCCAAAGTCTCAACTCATTTCAGTGTTAACTCAAAAGTGCACAGTCCAAAATCTCATCTGAGACAAGGCAAGTCTCTTCCTCCTAGAAGCCTGTAAAATCAAAAGCAAGCTAGTTATTTCCTAGATACAATGGAGGTACAGACATTGGGTAAATACAACCAATCCAAATGGGAGACATTGACCAAAACAAAGGGGCTACAGGGCCCATACAAGTCCCAAATCCAGTGGGGCAATGAAATCTTAAAGCTCCAAAATGATCTCCTTTGACTCCATGTCTCATATCCAGGCCACACTGATGCAAGAAGTGGGTTCCCATGGTCTTGGACAGCTCTGCCCCTGTGGCTCTGCAGGGTACAGCCTCCCTTTTGGCTGCCATCATGGGCTGGCATTGAGTGTCTGCAGCTTTTCCAGGTGTATGGTGCAAGCTATCAGTTGTGGGTCTGGAGGACGGTGGCCCTCTTCTCACACCTCCACTAGGTGGTGCCCCAGGAGGGACTCTGTGTGGGGGCTCCAACCCCCATTTTCCTTCCACACTGCCCTAGCAGAGATTCTCCATGAGGACCCTGCCTCTGCAGCAAACTTCTGCCTGGGCGTCCAGGCATTCCTATATATCTTCTGAAATCTAAGCAGAGGTTCCCAAATCCAAATTCTTGACTTCTGTGCACCCACAGACTCAACATCTTGTGGAAGCTGCCAAGGCTAGGGGATTGCACCCTCTGAAGCCACAGCCCAAGGCTCTACACTGGCCCCTTTCAGCCATGGCTGGAGTGGCTGGGATGCAGGACACCAAGTCCCTAGGTTGCACACATCATGGGGACCCTGGGCCCAGCCCACAAAACCACTTTTTCTTCCTAGGCCTCCAGGCCTCTGATGGGAGGGGCTGCTGTGAAGACCTCTGACATGCCCTGGGGACATTTTCCCCATTGTCTTGGGGATTAACATTCAGCTCCTTGTCACTTATGTAAATTTCTGCAGCGGGGTTGAATTTCTCCTCAGAAAATGGGATTTTCATTTCTCTCAGATTGTCAGGCTGCAAATTTTCCAAACTTTTATGCTCTCTTTCCCTTTTAAAACTGAATGCCTTTAGCAGCATCAAAGTCATGTCTTGAATGCTTTGCTGCTTAGAACTTTCTTCCACGAGATACCCTAAATCATCTCTCTCAAGTTCAAAGTTCCAAAAATCTCTAGGGCAGGGGCAAAATGCTGCCGGTCTCTTTGCTAAAACATAAGTCACCTTTGCTCCAGTTCCCAACAAGTTCCCCATCTTCTGAGACCGCCTCAGCCTGGACCTTATTGTCCATATGGCTATCAGGCTTTTGGTCAAAGCCATTCAACAAGTTTCTAGGAAGTTCCAAACTTTCCCACATTTTTCTCTCTTCTTCTGAGCCCTCCAGACTCTTCCAACCTCTGCCTGTTACCCAGTTCCAAAGTTGCTTCCACATTTTCGGGTATCTTTTCAGCAATGCCCCACTCTACAGGTACCAATTTACTGGAATAATCCATTTTTATGCTGCTGATAAAGACATACCGGAGACCGGGCAATTTACATAAGAAAGAGGTTAACTTGAACTTGCCATTTGGCTGGAGAAGCCTCACAATCTTGGTGGAAGGCTAGGAGGAGCAAGTTCCATCTTACATGCATGGCAGCAGGCAAAGAGAGAATGAGGAAGATGCAAAAGCAGAAACTCCTGATAAAACTGTCAGATCTCGCCATCATACTACCACAAGAACAGTATGGGGGAAACTACACCCACGATTCAACTATCTCCCACCGGGTCCCTCCCACAACATGTGGGAATTATGGGAGTATAATTCAAAATGATATTTGGTTGGGGACACAGAGCCAAACCGTATCAGCCTCCCAGGTCCCATTTACCAGTTCAATGCTTGTGATTAATTGTTCAAAATCATGGAAGAACAATATACAAATAGTTTACTTTTGATGACTGATTAGCATGCTGCCCATTAACACATGTTCTGTGGTATAAAATGTTACTCTGATAAACTGTGTGTATATCTTATTTAGTTACTGAGCTGACTTGCATGGCCACCAGAGCTTTTGCTGTTGTAATGTGACTGTGAACCTACTCACTACTTGAAACAATGGGAGAAGAGCTGGGCAGAAACAGGCACTGGGAACTTCAGTGAGTGCATGAAGTCAGTCTGGGAAGTCAGGGTTGATATGGAGCTTGCTGGTAACACCGGGTGGGAAGATCATGGCCCAGTCATCCAGGGGCAGGGGCACAAAGATTAGGGCTTATCTAGAGAAGAAAGGAGTTGGAGCCACCACAGTAAGAAGTAGGGGAAGAAGAACAGTTGGCTGTCCATGGAAGGTGGACAGCAAGACAAAAGATGTTCCTGTTGGAAAAAGAGAAAAGTCACCCTGCACCCTGGTTAAATATCTCTGGTTCTGAACCTAACCATAAGTACTGGAGGGCAAGATAACCTCTCTATTACATTTTTATTTAAAATATTATGCACAGATCATGGAATCAGCATTTTATCCCCATTTTACAGATAGATAAATACACTGAGTCACAAAGAGTTAGTAGTTTATTATTTTAAAAATAATGTATTAAGGTAGAATCCATCTCAGAATTAAATATCTTTTTATTATCATTCTTTATTTTTCTTACTATATATTTTTTTCTTAAAGCTGTTACCATTAACCTTGCTAGAACTACAGTGCATCTCTAAACATGTGCTTGCCTCCCAGCAGAAAGGCTGTAAAATGATTAACAACTGTGTTCAAATATATAGACAGTTTTTAGAGAGAAAAATGACTTTTCTTCATTTGTTTCACCAAAAGCAACATAAAAGGAATATCAAGTTCAAGGAAATATTTAGGCTAGAAATCACACACACACACACACACACACACTTAGCTACTAGCTAACACAATAAGTTTTGTAGGAGTAATAAGAATTTTTTTCCTGGAATTTTTAGAGATTTCACAGATAATTATAGGAATAGTCATTACCTAAAATTAAATTAATAGTGCCACTGAAAAATATGATTTGGATACTTCAGGTAACTTTAGTTTGTGCTTCTACCCAGTCCACAAAAATATTTGAAGACTGTCTACCTGCCTAGCATTATTATACATTATACATTATTATACATTGATACATTTTGTCAGACAATGTATTTATTGACTTACAAATGTAGCTAAGCAGATATGATATAAAAGAATCCTTTACTTTTGGCTAATTAGAAAATACATTTCTGGTGTTCCTACAGTACAGAAGCTACCTAGGGGTTCATACAGACAGGAGACAGGGAAATATTGGGTAGAAGAGGGTGATTCCCTGGCAAAGGTCCCACCCTCAAGCCTGGATACTCACGGCCTTAAATGGGAATGGGCATTTCTGTTTTAGCACCCCAAAGTTGCATTTTGGCCCACCATGCCCCCCTATCCTAGATCCATATAAACCCCAAACCCCCAGCCCCAGAGAGAGATGAAGAGACAAACAGAAGAGCAGAATGACAGCAGAGTGGTGTGGTAGAGAGAAGAGAAGGAGCATCTGAACGCCAAGAAGAATTCAGCTGGGGACAGTCGGTGAGGAGATTGACCGCTGGGTGGCCAAACCCTAGGGGAAGATTATTTTCCCACTCCATCCCTCTTCCAGCTCTCCATCCATCCCACTGAGAGCCACCTCCACCACTCAATAAAACCCCCACATTCACCATCCTTCAAGTCCATGTGTGACCCCATTCTTTCGGAATGCTGGACAAGAGCTCAGGATACAAAAAGCTGTCACACTGGCCCTCTGCCCTTGCAAAAAGGTCCATTGAGATGGTTAACACTTGTATTAGTCTGTTCTCACACTGCTGATAAAGACATACCTGAGACTGGGCAATTTACAAAAGAGGTTTAATGGACTCACAGTTCCACATGGCTGGGAAGGCCTCACAATCATGGCAGAAGGTGAAAGGCATGTCTCACATGGTGGCAGACAAGAGAAGAGAGCTTGGGCAGGAAAACTACCCTTTATAAAACCATCATATCTTCTGAGACTTATTCACTATTATGAAAATAGCATGGGAAAGACCTGCCCCCATGATTCAATTATCTCCCACTGGGTCCCTGCCACAACACGTGGGAATTATGGGAGCTACAATTCAAGATGAGATTTGGGTGTCGACACAGCCAAACCATATCAACACTTAAACCGTGCACTCTTTTAGTCTACAGGCTAAAAGAGTGCATTGTAACACACGCCCACTTGGGTTCCTGCATCTGTCCATCTGTGTGCTCCCCCTCCAGTAAGGGATTTGAGCAGTGGCAGTGACCGAACAGATGAGCCACACCCCTGTCACATGTCCTGCGATGGGGGTCAGAGAACTCTCCCATTTCAGTGTGATTTCTGATGATCAAGAAATTTCTTTACAAAACAGAGGATGGAAAGGATGTGGCCAAGAACACAGGTTCCAAGTCAAACAGCCTTGGTTTACTACTAATTAAATATGACCTTGAGGAAGTCACTTAGTATTTCCTACCTTGGTTTTCCCATCAGTGCAGTGGGAATAATAATAATAGTCCTTCCTTCTAGGAATGGCATGAGTTATACATGAGAGAATATATGTAAAATTGGTAATTATCTGTATTATATACTTGGTATTATAACTAATTATAGATAGAATTACTTAAAATTACTTGGCATAAAGTACCCAGTATTTGGCTGTTTTCATGACTGCTGTTAACTGACTTGCTACCCTTGGGCAAGACACTTAATTTTTCTGAGTTGTCATTTGCCATGTGTAAAATGCTGACAAATCCCTACTTTGTAAGTTTGCTGGTTGGAGTCTACAAGCTTCTAGCTCATAGTTTATGATTAATATTACATTTTTCTTATTTATGCTCTTTTTGACCTTTATTGCCTTTTCTATTTCACATTATTACTATTATTTTAAAAAACTAAAGTCATTGTCTTTCAGCAGTAATGTTTCTAAATTTGAAGGGTTTGCCCAAAATGAGTGATATATGCATCAATCGTCCCGACTCAATTAGTGACTGAAATACTTCCTTCCGTACCAGCACTATCACTCTGAGGGATGTGGGGCTAACAAGAACCACCTCTTTTTGGGTGATTGGCAGGGAACCTGTAATCCAGGGGTCAATTCCCATGGGGCCTTGCACAATTGACACTACAGGCTGGCTCCTTTTGCTGAATAATCCACAGATGGGCTTCAGGGGCTGCTCCCTTCTGTAGATGAGGAGCTGTGCATGTCAACAGTAGCCTAGGGCTTTGTTCTACAGGGCTTTTGGCTAGCCATCTCAGAGGCTCTCCTGGCACATTACAAGAGATCTCTCCTCTCCTTGCAGATCTCATCCTGCCTTTCCTGGACCCCTGCCCTCCAAGGCCAGGCCTCACCTGTTCTGTCCACCTCACGAGATTCAAGTGTCAGGGTATCTGCCTTTATCTCCATTTTCTCACCGGCCTTTATTATGGCATACAACTCATGCTCTGTTCCCCGCAGGGACTTCCCCTGTAAAAGCTCAGTTTGTAAAACTTCTTCTTTGACATCTTGAAAGACCCGAAGCTCCTGTAGGAAATGGAAATACCACTGCGTATTCAGCAAACAGCCATGAGGTGCAAGAAAGAAAGGAAAACCCAACACTGAAGGTGAATATTCCAGGAACTTCTCTCATCACTTACATGAGGCCACAGTGTTGCTTTATTGTCCTCTAAATGTGTGGTGCCTGAGTCACCGCACCTACTTCACCATCATACCTGATCTTTAGGAATCTCATCAGTTCTGCATTTTAGAAAGCTCTGTAAGCATACTTGGGCCCAAGCTTTATCTGTGCTTCCAAGAACATAATAAAATTGCCTATAATATCTTGGTTCAAGAAATTGAGAAAGCTTCCAACCCCACTGGAAACAAGAAAAATATATTTTTTAAAAAGAAAGAAATTAAGAAAGCTGTTCACATCATTTGGCCCGTAACTCCTATTTCTAACTATATGTTGAATGTCTACTATGTGCTAGGCTCTGTAAAAATGATAGTTGATGTTAGTGGCTCCTGTGAGCTCTGAGTACATTGTCTTATTTAATCCCTGTAATAATCCCAGTGAGTGGGCATGATTACTACCACCATTCTACAGGTGAGGAAACTGGAACTTGCATGGGTTAAACAGAAGGAGGGGGCAGGATTGGGCCTGGAAGGCAGGCCTGCCTGTTAGAAGGCAAATATTCTGTGTTTGACCACTCTGCTCTACCATCTTATTTAACTAGAAGCTGCCTTCTTGGAAATTTTAACTATTTATTAGAAGCCTCTGATGAGAAAGAATGCAAGAAAGGCCCTGACAGCTGTACGCATTCACATAAGATGGTTCATGTTTTATATAAAAAGAACAGCCTCTTATCCCATCACTCCTATAGGCTTAATTTTCTGATTATCCAAACACAGGCAAGGTTACAAAATGTCAAGTTAGAGGATTGGGGACAAAGATGTTGCTAGAAGTAAGCACTCAAGGAGAGTGGCAACAGGGACAAGTGGTAGTGACAGTGAGGGTGAAAGACAGAGATTCCACCAACAAAACAAAGCACAACATCAGAGCACATCCACGACAGCGGGGACCTCATCTGACCTGTGCGCCACTGAACACCCAGCACTCAGGAGAACAGGTCTTTGTTGACAAGATGAACAAATGAATGCGTGTTAGAAAACACTGCAGAATGCTGAGGCCTTCTGGCATGAAGAAAATCATTTCTCAAAGAATATTCCTTGCAACAGTAGGCCCCAATATGTTTTTCGGAAAAAAACGAAGAATTGTGTGGTCTAGTCAGTTATGTATACATTTCATGTTGTATTCATGCAACTAGCTCTGAAACTATCCCTCAATTGAGAAATCTGTTCAGTTTGTTTTTGTCCCATGTTGTCCTTTTGATCAGAAAATCTTTTTCATATAACACCTGAAAATGTGCTTGGAAGCTGTATTTTGAGAAAGACAAAAGCACACTTCTGAATGCTGGTGCAGGGCCAGCAGTTGTACATCTTTGATGTGCTTGAGGGTTCTACTATTTTAGAGCTAGTTCAGAAAAAATGAACGGACTATGTAATTTATGTTAGAAGCAAGAGTATGACAGAAATTTAAAAAAGATATCCAATAAGACAAAGAAAAAATTATGTTTTGGTACTTAAAATATTAACATTTTATAAATCTGGAAAAATGCCTCTGACAGTCTTCGCCTCTTGGTCCTGGCCCCAGCAGGCTGGCCTGTATGGATGACATTGGCCGGCTTCCTTGATTTCTAGCTGCTAGTGAGGGGCCTGGTAGGAGATCCCCAGGGGGGCAACTATGAAGTCAGGGTCTAAATGCCCTGCCTCCTTCCCTGCCCATTCGCTTTGGGTTGGTTGCCTCTCCCCACATGACTTGCTCTTTCTGGGTTCCAGTAACACCCACTCCCTTTGTCCTTTTTGATGGACACAGCCTCAATACTGGTAGCCTGAGAAATTGCACTCTTCTCTATGGCCAGCTCGTACTTTTAAAAATAGTTCTTTCAATTAAATCCTCTTTGAATTATCCTAATTGAGTGTACCAGTCATTTCCTATGTATTTATCTTCTTTGTGAGTGAGCAGTTGGTTATTTGGAATATGTCTGTATAACACTAATGTGATTTGCAGTTACCCTGATAATTTACTTAACTGGATAAATACTATTTTGTTTTAAATTTCCTAAAGGAAAACTTTTTTTTTTTTTCTCTAGAGAGTTCAGGGTCAACTCTGACAGTAGAACATAATGGTTAGATTAGGTGCAGAGACTCTGGGATGAAAATGGTTGGGTTTTAATTTTAGTTCTGTCTCCATTAATTGTGTGACCCCAGGCAAGTCATTTAACCTCTCAAGTACTCAGTTTATCAGTAAAGGACGGATAATAATAGTAGGTGACCTAAAGATTGTAATGAACATTTTAAAAGTCAATATTTAAAAAGCACTTAAAACAGTGCCTGGCACATATTAAATGGTAAGTATTTGCATAATAGACATTATGATTTTATTGAGTGCCTATTGTGTTCTGAGAAGTATGTTAAATACTTTTTAAAGTTTTATTCCATTCACTTCTCAGAACAATCTTGTTAAGTAGGTATATTCATTTAATAGAATAAATTGAAAGTCAGAGTAATTAAATAATTTGCCCCAAACCACATGGTAACTAAACAGTAAGGTTGAGCTTTGAAGGCAGATTGGAATTAAATCTTTATTAAATTAAATTATACAAACAGACAGAATGTATACGTACGAATATATACCCAGACATATCTCTACATACTATATATGATACTTAATATATAATATTTAAATTTACAGAATTACTGTGCCTGGCATATCATAGACACCCAGTAAATGTTGCTTCATCTCACTCCTAAATCCCACTTTAACACACTGATTCTGTCTTATATGTAAAGGAGTAAAATGAATTTTCTAGATGTTCTGTGAGTATAAACTGGAGAGAAAAAGGATGTAACTTACCTGTACCACCTAACCTGTCCCTTCTTCCCACTGCCCCAACATAATAAAAGCATTAAATTAACAACATATTTGAAGATATACAAAATTTGGATTGTTTGAAACATACTAAGGCATTAACTTAGAAAGCCATGGAGGGCTGTGATTGCTGCAGTGGATGAGTCCCAGATAACGAGATCAAAGGTGATCAGGAGTCTAGCCAGATGTCTCACTAAAGGGCTCTGCCTGTTTTCAAAGTAACTGATGGATGATGAGAGAGGTTCCATTGGAATGCTTTTGAATACTGTACATGAATGTCATAAATGTTAGAAGTTTTGTCAATGAATCAAATGGTTTTGGGCAACAACACTTTGTTAAAGCACTGTTCACTTAAAACATTATCTGATTTTATACAAACGTAACTAGGAATTCAATCAGAAGGGACCTTTTCTCGAAACCATCATAAAACTTATCCATACCACTATTATGCCAGTGTTCCATACGGAATTTGAAAATATCATTTGAGTTAAGAATTTTAAAAATTCCAAAGTATTATTACTTTGTTAATTATCAAAGTAACTTTGTTAATTGCAAATGTCATAGGGAAGTTAGATTTAAATAAAGGTCCTTCTAGCTTCAAAATTCATGTGTTTTCTTCTTTTTCTTCTGTACATATATTGCCTCCAACTTCAGATATGCATATATATTTTATTTCTTTAATGCTATCAAAGTGACTAGCTCATTAATCTGTAAGTTTTGCGCTGGAACATCTAGGGTAGTATTTACTAGCCAAACGTTACCCATTCCAATATTTATTAGTTACTCTTATCCTTTCCTTTAGAAGTTATTTATTCATTTATCTAAAGATTTGCCTTCTTTAGTCTAGAGAATCTAACATGATCCCCAGCTTTTTTTTTTTTTTAATTAGAAGGGCTTTTCTTCTTAATAAACAGGAAGAAAACAAGAAAAACAACTTTTGTTTTTCACCTTCTTCATTGTCTCACTGAAAAATGTCTTTGGAATCTACATTTTATTTTTCTTTTTGGTTTCTGGAGTAAATGTGTTCATTGTAATTTCAGGAGTGGTGATATTATTATAGCAGTTAAACTTTCTGATTCTGTGACTTCTGGCTTTGTTCTGCTTGGTCTTATTCTTAAACAAAATTCAGCAAGTATAATTTTTTTTGTTCCATACAGTTATTACTGTTTTAAAATCATTAGTGGAATCATTATGTTACATGGCTTTATATGGCTCTTACTACACTTTTTTTTTTTTTTTCTGGGACTAGGAGCTCATTCAACTACATCTTCCAAAGAGACCAATTATTGATTCAACTTTGGTACCCAAATGATATTGAAAAGCAGATGAGAAAACCTTCTTCTGTTTGCTTTCAAATTCTCCCTAGGAACAGAATCTCTGACCCACAGGCTGTGGTATTCCTGGTCACCTTGAAGTCTATCTTTAAGAACTGACAGAATTATATAATAGTTTCCAAAGCGATGTGGATTTACACACCAGCAAGTCATTTGCCTAAACTCAAGATAAGTGGGAACACCAGTATCAAAGGGGAAGGCAGGAGCCCTTGTCCTGTGAACCATGACCCAAATGCTAGTTAAGGATAACTTACACATTTGAATGTTGGGTAGTTTCTTTCTGTAGAGGGCCTGGGTCTTCGGCTCAGTTCCAAGTAGGCAGTTTTATCCCATTGACAGATAAAAGCATTTGGTAATTTATCAGTGGTAACCTTGGCATTTTATGGTATGGAAAGTGCCAAGTTTTCTTAGACTCATTATATGCTATTGTTGTTTTAGAATGTTATGTATTCTTTTTCTTTTAGATAATTTCTCTCCTTCTCAGAGACTCTGTCTTACCTTGAGATATTTAGTTGATTTTTGGAAAGTCAGAAAGTATCTCTGAGGAATGATTTTACTAGAAAGGTCAACCATTTGATCACACCTCTAAAGAGTGTGGCAGAAAAAGGATGTTTCTTCCAAGTAGAAGGACACTACATAAATGAACCTATGCACATCAGAGGGAACATGTCATATCATTCCTTTTCAAATGATAAACAGCGAATTGTTAGAAAACTTACATGTCAAATGTGCAAACAATTGGGCAAAAACTAGAGTCTCAGAGAGTAAAAGAAATTACCTGGATCAAAAAGAATTCAGACTGGGGCATGTAAGAATTTTAATGACAATGACACAGTAATCATTGCTGACAGTAGCTTCAATCATTAGATGCTATTTTTCTTCATCCAGACAACATGGTATAGTGTTTAAGTGGGTAGACTTTAAACCCAGGTCATCTGGGCTTGAATCCTAGCTGAGCTGTCTTAGAGCCATGTGTCCTTGGGTCATTTACTTATTCTCCCTAGTACTCGGTTTTCCCACATTTAAATAAGGGGTAGTAATACAACTTACCTCACAAAAATGTTATGAAGTTAAATGAGTTATTTAACAGTACTTAGGACTAAGTTTTGCACAAAGTGCTTTTTAAATGCTTGTTAGGTTAATACCATAATATCAATGCATTTATAATGTTTGCTGGGCTACTGTGTTCAAAGATACTGTACTGCAGCATTGTCCCTGCCTACAAGGGATGTTTAGTCAGGAAAACTTGATGGCATTCCAATATGGGAAGACGGATGCTAAATATATGCTCTTGGAGACAGTGATTTGTAAAATTTTAAAGTTTTATTTTATTTTAACTAGAAAATTTGAAATGCTTACTTTTTATTGTTAACTCCCTAAGAGCATATACTTCCCTTTACATATATATATGTGTGTGTGTGTGTGTGTGTGTGTGTGTGTGTGTATAAATACTTCACAGGACATAACAATGAATTAGACGCAAAGGTAGGAGCCATCAGTACTTGTTTTTAAAAATGAATTAACATTTATTCAGGTAGATATCAAGTTACTTCATTTTATCTTGTAATTGGACTAAATGTAGCCCTTGGTTATATAGACATGGCCTTTGAGTTTCAAATATCATCATTTGTTGAACTGTTCATGTAAAATTGTCACTATAGTTTATTTTATAGGGATTTATTAAAAACTAAAATCAAAATGCTATATTTATACTAGCTATAAATATAATAAAATGTAAATTTATTAATGTCATATTTAAATAATCCATATTTATAAAATCATATTTTAAGAATTATAATTCTGTCGGGTGCGGTGGCTCACGCCTGGTAATCCCAGCACTTTGGGAGGTCGAGGTAGGTTGATCACCTGAGGTCAGGAGTTCAAGACCAGCCTGGCCAACATGGTGAAACCCCATCTCTACTAAAAATACAAAAATTACCTGGGTGTGGCGGTATGTGCCTGTAATCCCAGCTACTAGGGGAGCTAAGTCACTTGAACTGAGAAGGTGGAGGTTGCAGTGAGCTGACATTGTGCCACTGCACTCCAGCCTGAGTGACAGACTGAGACTCTGTCTCAAAAAAAAAAATTATAATTCTATCAGGCTTCAGCATAAGAAATTGAGTATTCACCTAACAGCAGTAAAATTAAAAGGGAAAATTTCCAAGATTATTTCAAAAGACAGACAAAATAAATTTAAAATGGAAGCAATTTACTCTTAAGGCTCACATTTAAATATCCTGCATTTGTAAGATATTTGAATTGGAATTCTATCAAGCTATATCTGAATAATGGTCTAATCACTTAATAGTAATGAAACTAAAAGAAAAACACAAAATTTCTTTAGAAAAGAAACAATAGAATGTTGCTGTGGTTCAGAATCTTCCAAAATAGGCTCATTGGAGGGCTGGATTCTTCTACAGAGTGGGGGGATGGGGGAATACCCAGTGCTTGGGTATAAAGACATTTCTCTTTGCTAATGGAAAATATGTTAGGCCAGGAGTGTCTCTCAATGATGAGTCTTCTTTGGGATGCCCGTATTATCTTGTGGAGAATGGAGAGGTAGAAAAGAAAGTTCTCTTCCTATGAACTGCACCCTGGAGCTCTTCTTTCTCATGTGACTTCTGACCGGGGTAAGAGGCAGAGGAAGAAAGACTGGCCCTGAATTAGGTGTACATAAGTTGTTGAGATCATCCTTTGGGTCATTTCTACTGGATTCAATTTTTGAAGATGCCCAATCCTAAGGGTTAATAAAAGACAGTAAATTTTGGTTTCTGCTGGTCTAGGGAGAGTATGCCAAGCTAGACACAGTAGGATAAATTGCATAAGGCTTCTGTGGAGAAATTGTTGGAAAATATAGCAACTCGATGGAGGAACCATTTTCCTATGATTCTAGATCCATTGAGGTAACGTTTTCGATATATTCAGACACTCAGTCCTTCAACTATCACAGCTTAATGCTACTGCTTTCTTGGTGGACTGATAATCCAGAATATAACTTGGTGGTCCTCTCCCACTTTTGACCTATGCCCTGTTTTAAGCAAGAAATTACATTTAAGCTCTACCCCATTGAATTTTTTTCTGTCATATGTATTTTCTTTTCTTATTTTATTGAGTTTTCTCTTGGCCAGTAGAGCTTTTGATCAATTACTGTGAGCACTTTTCCCCCATGGGAAACCATTTGCCTTTAATAAGAGTAACTTCTTTTTAATTTTTCTGTTAAAATGTTTGCTTGTTTTCTATAGGTGTGCATCATTTCACAATTATTGGCAATGGTTCAATGGTTTCATCTGCTTTGAACGGTTTCTTCTCTATCATTAAGAGGTAAATTCTCAATTTATTGAATATGGCCATGTATGTTATTTACTTCATTTTTTTAGTGAAGGTAAATAATGTCTTTAAGTTTTTTGGTGAAGATTTCGGATATCACTTTCTTTTTTTTTTTTTTTTTGAGACGGAGTCTCGCTCTGTCGCCCGGGCTGGAGTGCAGTGGCGCGATCTCGGCTCACTGCAAGCTCCGCCTCCTGGGTTCACGCCATTCTCCTGCCTCAGCCTCCCGAGTAGCTGGGACTACAGGCGCCCGCCACCACGCCCGGCTAATTTTTAGTATTTTTAGTAGAGACGGGGTTTCACCGTGTTAGCCAGGATGGTCTCGATCTCCTGACCTCGTGATCCACCCGCCTCGGCCTCCCAAAGTGCTGGGATTACAGGCGTGAGCCACCGCGCCCGGCCTCGGATATCACTTTCAAACTGTGCATTTTTTATTTTCAATGAAGTTTTTAAAATTTAAAAATTTTAAAATCTCAGTTTGGAGAATTTAAATTTGATCTGTAAATTTATTATATATAATAGAAACATGCTTGAGAAGGTGAATATTATAAAATAATAATTTTAATAATTGCCGATTTTTCAAAGAAAATCTCTGGAGTATATAGAGCTTTTCTAAACCAGTCTTATATTTTTCCCCTGAAGACCTGTTATGAATATGTAGCTGGAGACACTTTCCCAAATGTAAACAAGGTTTGAATACTTTTCCTAAAGTCTGCTGTTGTAAATATTATCTATGTTTAATAACATTAAAATATTATGATATAAACATTGTACATGTTTAATAATATTAAAATATTATGATATAAACATTGTCTATGTCTAATAATATTAAAATGTTATTAACATCACCGTGAACATTCAATATGCAACTTTATCTTTCCATCTTTGGCACCTGAGGAAACAAGTAGGTTTCCTTTCTTGGTGTGTGTAATGTGACATATACCTCCCATTGGACTATTGTCACAAAGTTACCAACTTAAGCCAATAGTTTTCCCTTCCTCTTTTGCAAAGTAGTTGATTATTAGGGAATTGATCTCAAATGACTTAAGTTTAAAGCTTTGTGGAATAGCTCTGTGTGTGTGTGTGTGTGTTTGTGTGTGGTGTGTATTTGGGGAAAAGCTTATTAATATCTCTGTTATTGATCTCACTGTCAATTGATGTGCTTACTCAACTGAATTGTGGCAATCTTATTATCTATTGCTACATGTGCTGTGAGAATGCAAAGAGTTGCTTATCAAAGCCTGGCTTGTCATAAGATTAACTTTTTGTTTCTATTCAAATATAAAGATGGCAACAATGAAACACTCTTGTAAAATTATCTTTTTTTCTACTGTATTTCATTATGGGGAAAGAAAAATTTTAAAGGCATTTTTCAAAAGACTATAATATATTTCACGTAAATAAATCCCTCTCTTTAAAAACATGTATATATAGCATATGTATTTGTGTATAAGCAGAAGTTTTGTTTATGTCTGTGTATACAATATACTTAACTCTTTTCATTACAGGATAGAATGCAAATCTAGGAAATCCTCTCACAGGGGATTATCTTTTAACATATTTGAGTCAATTTTAGGAAAGCAAACCACAAAACTTGATTAAATTACCAACTTTATTTGATTTTGTTTATTTTTAATGAATTCTTTTGTGATTTTTGTCTGGATAACATTCAGGCTACATACTGTACCTTTTGGAACATACCCATCAACAAATTGCAAACTTCTGCAACTTCCACATTTTTGAATTATCCTTTTGCTAAACTTTTTACAAAATCACCAAAAAAATCAAGAAAATATCATTTAGCAGGACCTCGTATAACTTTTATACTTATATTTGTTATAAGATCTGGGAACATTGATTTCCAGTATAAACCCAAGTATTTTTATTAAAAACTTGTGTTTCTGTTGTTAGTTTGAGAGCATCAAATATCCTATCTGTTTACTCACTGCTATTTTCTCAGTCCCTGGAATAAAACATATGAGTAAAGGAAGAATGAATTCTAGGTTTTCCTAAAGTCATAGTAATAGATAGGCTTTTTAGTTGTCACAGATCTCATCATCATAAGTTATCAATTGGTGAATAGTATTTTATATTCAACATGTACCTTCATGTACAAGATGGCCCTTATAAAGAACATATAAGATATGAAAAAAGATACCCAGAATATGTCTATGTTACTGATGAAAAAGTTAATGTATGTCATAATCAGACCAGAATTCAGATCTTCTCAGCTGTGTTTCACTGTACTTTTCATTGTACTGCCTCGATTAGAGA
The DNA here is from genome assembly GCF_029281585.2 of Gorilla gorilla gorilla. Taxonomy (NCBI): domain Eukaryota; kingdom Metazoa; phylum Chordata; class Mammalia; order Primates; family Hominidae; genus Gorilla; species Gorilla gorilla. The sequence continues at coordinate 140,262,381 of NC_073227.2, forward strand.
TCTGCTGTAGCTTATAATCATATGGACTACTAATCTTTATAATATCTTCAGAGAGAGATGTTGTTGAAATTCTGTTTATGATCTATTCCAATGTATAATCATCCTCATTGATCAACAATTTAACTTATAATTTAACCAAGTTACTTGACCAAAATTTAAGTTCATTTCTTCATAAAAGAACTCATGCATTACAACAGAAAGTAAGTTATACTTTGCACAGAATACTCTTTATATACTTACAGCATTTAAAAATAATTTCTTTTCCTGTTTCCAAATGTCTTTAATTTTTAAAAAGTAAAACATACATTCTTTCTTGTAGTAATTTTTATTACATTAGAACTTGTGTTTCTCCGTTCTCCTCTGCCCTCAATATTTGTATCTCCGCTTGATTTTACACACTTCTTTCAAATTCTGTTTCCCACTATTTCATATTCAGAATCTTAATTGACTTTCTACAGCGTGGACAAATACATCCTTAGCCTGGCATCCAAAACCTTAAGTGATACAATCCAACCTACAATTGCAACCTTATTTTTTTCAACTCATGTGTGTGACTTATACATAATTGAGCTTCAGCCTGAACTAGAATGAATGGACTTAGGAAGTTGTAATTTTTAACATTTGAGATGTTGATATTGAATAAGTATGCCCAAAGGTCCATGGAATCCAGTTATTATTGAGGCACTCTTTGTATTGTAAGAATTGCAAGCTGATGTGAATGTGAAAACAGCACTCAAATTGTAGTGTACCCACTATACACAAGTCTTGTGTAAGGGGTTTCAAATATTTTGGTCTCAGGACTCCTTTACACTTTTAAAAATTATTGAGCCCTCCAAGGAGCTTTTAGTTAAGCAGGTTATATCTATAGATATTTACTCTATTAGGCTGGTGCAGTGGCTCATGCCTGTAATCTCAGCACTTTGGGAGGCTGAGACAGAAGGATTGCTTGAGTCCAGGAGTTCGAGACCAGCCTGGACAACATGGCGAAACCCCATGTCTACTAAATATACAAAAATTAGCTGGGCATGGTGGAGTGTGCCTGTAGTCCCAGCTACTTGGCCTGAGGCAGGAGAATCCCTGGAACCTGGGAGATGGAGGCTACGGTGAGCAGAGATAGCGCCACTGCACTCCAGCTTGAGTGACAGAGAAAGACCCTATCTCACACACACACAAAAAATCTCTTAATAAGAGAAAGTCAATTTAAAAATAAATAATAAATAAATTATTGAGTCCTCCAAGAAGCTTTTGTTTAAGTAGGTTGTATCTATAGATATTTACTCTTTTAGAAATTAAAACCAAGAACTATTAATTTATTTAGAGTATTTTATATATTTAAAATAATAATTAATTTAAATCAACAGTAATAAACTCATTATATGTTAACATGAGTGCATAATTTCATCAAAATTAAACATTTTCTTAGTCTGGGCACAATGGCTCACACCTGTAATCACAGCATTTTGAGAGGCTGAGGCAGGGCAGATCACTTGAGGTCAGGAGTTAGAGACCAATCTGGCCAACATGGTGAAACCCGTCTCTACTAAAAATACAAAAATTTAGTCAGGTGTGGTGACGGGTGCCTGTAATCCCAGCTACTCAAGAGGCTGAGGCAGGAGAATCACTTGAACCTGGGAGGTGGAGGTTGCAGCGAGCCAAGATCATACCACTGCACTCCGGCCTGGGTGACAGATTGAGACCCTGTCTCAAAAAAATCATAAATAAATAAATGCATTTTCTTAAAATACTTGTGAGGAAAGTGGCACTTTTTTTTTTCAAATCTCTTCAGTATTTTGCTTAACAGAATGTAGCTGGATCCTCGTACCTATTTCTGTATCCAGTTCATCACATAGCCTTTGGAAAAACTCCACTATGTATTTGTGAAAGAAGGAAAATGTAAAAAGAAAATAACTTCTGAATATTATGATGAATATGGTTTTGAGTTTGCGGACCCCCTGAAAATATCTCAGGCACCCCCTGGAAAAATGTAAATTAGATAAAATGTAAACGTGATAAGACATATTGGCGATAGGTGTTTTAAGGCAGTTTAGTCTCTACTCTGACAGTATGTGCCCTCTTGGGCTTATCCATATAGGCAAATGCTTTATATTTTCTTTTGAAATCATCTGTTTTTTGGTTCATTGTTTCAGCTTTAGTTTGTTATGAAAATAGACACATGGTTGATAGGTTCCGTGCATTAGAGAATCAGGTCCTTGGAACACACCTTAAGAACCACTCACATAGAGGTTAAGAGCTTAGGCTTTGATGCCCACTGCCTGTTTGTGTAGACCAGCTTCTCCACGCCTAGTTCTGCAATATTGGGCAGGTTATTACACTTCTTATGCTACAGTGTTTCCTCCTCCAAAATGGAATTAACAATAATATATCTCGAGCTGTGTTTTGAGGGTTAAATAAATTAATACATGATTTGCAATTATAACAGTTCTTAGCACTAGCAATAGTCAATTTTATGGCAGGGTCAATACATTTTTTTCTATCTGGGGCTCCTCTCTCTATCCCTAGAATTCAATGTCTTATCCAAATTAATATTTATTTGTCTTAAAGATAGAAAAGTAGGGAATATCTTTTATGTTGATCAAGTCAACATTTAGACAGTGTTAATCCTTTGATATTTAGTTATCAAATAATTCAGATATAGCTAAGTTATCCACAGGGATTTCAATATGTACCTGAAAGAAGTAAGAGCAAGCAGCTCTAAACATTTTTATTAACCTACAAAGTGTTATTCATTCCATTCATTTGCATCAATTTTCCTTTTTTTTTTTCAGCAATCTGTCATGCTTAATTTAGTCCTTCCTTTCTCACTAGGTTAAGAGAATATAAACGAGTCTAGAATTCATTCATTCATCATGTACCTGTTGTGAAATGCCAAGCCTTCTGCTAAGCTCTGTTATGCAATCTTAAAATCTTGTGGCAAAAGACACATATTAAACCAATGAGCAACAAAACAAGCGTATAAATTAAAAATGTGAGAAGATTTTGAAATGGTCTTTCTTTTGCTTTTTTATGCTTTCAATATGATCTTTATGACATATCAAATGTTTAAGCTTTTATTAAAATTGAATATTTTACCTTTACTTTGTTATGTGTTAAATAATTGGTAAGAAATGATTGGGCAGAAAGGGAAACCATGAAAAGAGCATTAGTTGATCTAGCTTCTGGTTTCAACTTTGACACAAACTAACAATATGATTTGAATAAGACATGAACACTTTAGTCTCATTTTTCTCCATTGCAAAAGTAGGCAGTTGTCTGAAATCTCTCCCAGAGCTATTATATTTGTTATTTTAGGAATAAGTATATCTTTACAGCAATTTTCACATGTTGTTTGAATGAGGTAGATTGTAGCATTTTAATTTCACAATTGTAATTACTTTTTTCAACCTATCAACCTATGGGATTGCAAGCATCTTGAAGTTGGCTTCTGAATCGTCTTCATTTTTGTGTACCCAGAATGCTCAGTGCAAATTTTGTTGAATGTTGAATGTAGTTTTAAACTGTATTTGTGATGGCAAATAGTCCTAAAAGACTTTTCATTAAGTTTCCTGGGATGACCAACGGAAACAAGTCTGAACCTATGTTTCTGAGTACATTGAAAAGAATAGCAAGTGTTTCATAAAAGTTAAGTTTTAAGGAACAAGGGCTATGCTTGGTTGGACTTTTCACATGTGAAACTGCGTTCACAAGTCTTTAATTTTATCTGTGTCCAGCAGATGGCACTAGTGCCTCAAATAAAACTCCAGTTTGAAGAAAATGTAAGGTAATGCATACCTTAAAACTAAGCAGATGTCATGAAAATCCAAGAGAATATCACACAAATATTCAGATCTGTATAGTTAAATGAAACATGAAATTGTTGAATAAGTATTTGTCTTTTAAAAAATTCTCTGAATTTTATGTTTGTAATTCATCGCAATTATTCTAGAAAAGTAAAAGACTACATAGGGGGAGAAAACAAACACAAACGGGAAATATTCCAGAAGAAAAAGTTCCTCCAAGGTCAGGACATGCTCCAAGATGCTTTTTGGCTATAGCTTCTCTGCAAAATTTATGAAAAATAATCACAAAAAGCAATAAAAAGTATTCAATTTCTCCTTTTTCTAAGCTGTCTCTTGTCTTTGTTATATTTTAGTAACCTACCAATTGTATACAATTATGAAAGAGACATGCGTGAGATACTGTCGAAAATTATAGAAGAAAAGCAAGAATAAGGCAATACTTCTAAAACTTAACTTGAGAAAATTATTGTTGTTCAGAAAGACTTTTTGGCATTGAAAGCCTTGATTCATAATAACATCCTCCTTCTTGAATATTGTTATTTTCCTTTTCCCAGTCAAGTAGTCAACAGTTTTCCTTTTCTTTTAAAATATGAAATGAACAAATGTTTACTCATAATATCTTAAAATGTCATTTTTTATTAGTAAAAATCTTTACTTCCTTTCTTATACGCAATTAGGCTATATTAGTTTTTAACTATTTGTAACTTTTAAATTTGATATGTTCACCCTTTCTTTTAATCTATTTTTTCAAACCTAATGAATATTATTAGCTGATTGAAATTAACAACTCATTTAAAAGAAACAGAATTTTATAATATCCTGTTTCTTCCTCAGAGTAGTTTGATAGTATTAACGTAATAACTATTCTCACTTTATTCAATAAGATCAAAGTAAAGATTTGGGGGAAGCATAGAAACAACATTTATTTGCCTTAACTGGATCTTTAATACAGCACCTCTACTTAAGAAATTTAAGAAACACTCTGAGAAGCTATTTATATAGAGAGATTTTATCATTCAATCATGCTTTTGGTGAAATAATTATTAAAGATTATTAAGGATTAAATAATTATTAAGGATTAATAAGGATTAATATGTAAAAACATAAGGCTTTAATTTGTTGATTTTTTAATTCTGTAATTTAATTATGATGTTCAAAGAAAGGAATAGAACCGTCTAGTCTCAAAAGTGGGAGGAGCCTATCATGACTTCCCTATCTCCTTTTCTTCTCACCCTCTCTAACTCAGTGACTTATCCACTTTTACTTCATGTCTGTTGTCAGTATCTTGAGCAAATAAAAAATAGAGGGAATAAAAATCAAGAATGTGTGCCTCAGGAGAGGACAAGGTACCATACAATCTCATATTGAAAATTAAATAAAAATATACCGAGTTATAAAATCAAAAAAAAGAGAAAAAAAACAAAACAAAACAACAACAAAAAGTATGCTGTGAGTTTATGTGGTCACCAATGTAGAACCTGCAGTTACAGACTGTAGATTTCTTTAATTATTTCATAGTCATCTGAAGAATAATTGGTTTGTTGGACTTTCACATACGAAAGACATGTGGTAAGACATTGGCAATAGGTGTTTTAAGGCAGTTTAGTCTCTATTCTGATAGTATATGCTCTCATTGGCTTATCCATATAGGCAAATGCTTTATATTTTCCTCTGAAATCATCTGCTTTTTTGCTAACTGTTTCAGCTTTAGTTTGTTATGAAAATAGACACATGGTTTGTAGGTCCAGTGCATTAGAGAATCAGGATGAAATAATAGAAAAATAGAACTTTCCCACCCTCTGCCTTACACTCTTCTATGCACGTTCAGGGGGAAAGTGTGGTGAGAATTCAGTGTGTCTTCTCCATGCTAGCAGTTACCTAGAGGTGGAGCAGTTATGAAAGAAGTGGAGATGGCCAGGAGGAGCTGGAAATAGCATCGGGAAATGTGGATAGAGGCTATACAAATTTTGTGGGCTAAATAGAATTCTGGTGGTTGGAATGCTTATCCAAACTATTTTGAAAGTTAATTTACATTTTTTTCCAGGGATAAGTTTTTATTATTTTTTAAAATGAGAGAGGGATGGGAGATAGAGAGAGAGAGAAAGAGAGAGAACTAGCAAACATCTACCCCTCATTCCATCTGCTCCTTAGATATCTCAAAACTTATTTTTCTTCTTTCCACTATCACAGATCCATTCAGAATTAATAGTATGACTTTTATGATTTTACCAACAATGTAAACTAAAGTTGTCTTTACATTTCTATTTTTAAAAAGCAAGTAAATTATTTCAATACAGAGAATCTAAAATAAATAAAAACAATAACAAAACAAGAAAACCCTTACCATCTGGGTTCTGCTACATTTGCACTGAAATCTTGGGTAGTAAATATATATCTGGACCATTTAAAAGTAACTTTACTTTGAGGCACATCACATCAAATAGAGGCTGTTTTGTAGTCTACCTTGTATTTCACTTCTGTGAACTCTGTGAGCAAACAGAATTTGTTCACAGGGTGAAACACATATTTATGGTCCTGAATAAACTGCACAGATTCAAAAACTATTTGTGTGACAGTGCTAGACACAGGAATTCTGAGGCCAAATGGGATGTTTGTAGTCCACATTTGCATATCAATACCCAGACTCCCCTTTAGGAATACTGCTGCTTCATGACAATGCTGTTGTCTGAGGTCTGGGGGAAAGAAAACCCATAAAAGTTTGGACTCACTTTTCAATGCCCTCGATTCTTTTTTTGTGCTTTGGAAAACTGTGAAACAGGGTCACCAAGTTCCATTCTCCATAGTTTTATTATGTTTTAAATGAAGCGATTGAACCTGCACAGAACCCAGACAGACAGACACTACATGGCCACTTTGTGGCAAGGCAGCTTCTTAGGAATGGTGAAGCTTGTCTTAGTATGTTTCATGGGGTTGGGATCTGCACTATGGTTCCTTAGTTTAAAGAACCAAAGTAAACCAAAACTCTTAAGCAAAATACTTAGAACCCTTTTTCCTGGAGAAAAAGTATACAATAAATGATTCTTTTAGCTATTGAGAAGCTAACCTAAGCATGTAATCATTATTTGAAAACCAGGCTGTGGATATCAAAGGGATTTTATAAGATGATGTCATTTTCTACCTGGCCAAGCTGCCTTGATGGCTTTCAGTTCTAGTCCTTGAAATAGAGTTCCTGTCACACAGAGCCTTTCATAATTTTGCTGAAGAGTTATTTGGAAAAAATGATTTCATTCTTATTTTTTGTCTAGCAATGCTTTGGTCTTCCTGAGGAGAATTTTAAAAGTTAACGTTTTCCTTTATTTTTTAGAATGTAGTTGATTTTGTTAATTGCAACCCTCTAAAGACACAAGATAAAAAGAAGGCCATGTTTTGATATTACTGCCCTTTTCTGCTACTGCACATTTGCAAACATCTTTGTGAGAGTGCTGTAACTGCAAATGTCAGCATTAGCGGTATTTCTTCTTCACAGTTTTACTTGTGATATAGTGACATATTTTTCCATGCAACTACAAGGTATTGTGTTCTTAAATGCCCATTTTAACCCTGCTTCGTTTTAACTCACATACTGATTTGCTTTTAGATTTTGTCATTAATTTTCTTTTTCTGTGCAATACAGACATATGTCTGCTTGAATATCTTTTTATGGCTACCTCAAGAATGACTTACAGGGTATAAAATTGTCTTTAATATAGGTGACGCTGGGTTAGTCATATTTTAATTGTTTTGATCAGAGCTCTGAATAGTTTCCTGATTCTCCTCCAATTACCTGTCTTCCTAATTCTCAGCTTCTAAGGAAGAAGATAAGTAAGAGTCCATCTGACAAAAGAAGCTATTCTGATCTCTAGATCCCATCTTTATTTGGTACTATTGACAAAGAAATGTTAGTGCCCCTGAAGAGAACATTGGTTGCTTCACTGTCCTTGATTTTTTACATAAAATTTGCTATTACTGTCCCTTCTCTGTTTTCTTATTTTCTTTTCTGGTATCTTCTCTTCTAACCACTCTCAAATAGTACATACAATTGTGTTCTTCTCTTTCTAAATTCCCCGTTTTCATGTTTTTCAGTGCCTTTAGGTCTTCATCCAATACCTTGATGTAGGTAATTCCAAAAATGATAATTTTACCTCAATTCTACTCCAAGAGTTAAGTTGTTCATTTGGTGTTTCTATTGGTTATTATACTTACCACAAATCTTGGTAAGTCTGAAACTAGGTACTATAAAAGATTTTCATGTGGTAGTTTTTAAATGTGTTCAAAAATTATTTGACACGATCCTCTTGAAAAAGTAGAGCTGGGCCGGGTGCGGTGGTTCACGCCTGTAATCCCAACACTTTGGGAAGCCAAGGCGAATGGATCACCTGAGGTCAGGAGTTCAAGACAAGTTTGGCCAACATGACGAAACCCCGTCTCTACTAAAAATACAAAAATTAGCTGGGCTTGGTGGCACGGGCCTGCAATCCAAGCTACTCAGGAGGCTGAGGCAGGAGAATTGCTTGAACCTGGGAGGCAGAGGTTGCAGTGAGCTGAGATCATGCCACTGCACTCCAGCCTGGGAGACAGAGAAAGACTCTGTCTCCAAAAAAAAAAAAAAAAAAAAAAAAGAAAAAAAGAAAAAGAAAAAATAGAGCCTAACTTTCCTCTTCTTGAAGGTGTACCAACTTTAATAATCCTTTCTTGTGAATAGAATATGACAGAACTGGCCATGTGTGACTTCTGAGGCTACATGGTAAAAAAAAACAAAAAAAACAAAAAAAAAAACTTTGCCTCTTCTGTCTTGCTTCCTCTTAGGTCACTCACTCTGGAAGAAACAAGCTACCATATCATGAGAATAGTCAAGCAGCCCTACAGAGATGTCCATGTGGACAGCAACTAAGGCCTTTCCATCATGGCTCCACCAACTTGCAGGCCAGCTGTGTGAGCAAGCTTGCAAGTGATCTTGTAGTTTTAGTCATTCCTTTAGATGACAATCCTGGTTGACATCTGACAGTAACCACATGAGAGATTCTAAGCCAGAGCCACCAAGATAAATTGTTCTTGAATTCCAAGTTTACAGAAAGTCTATGAGATAATATTGTTACTTTATGCCACAGAGTTTTGGGGTAGTAGCTTATGCAGCAATAGATAGCCATTCTAGCACTCCTCCAACAGCCACTTCATTTCTTATACAGTCATACATTGCTTAACAACAGTGATATATTCTGAGAAATGTATTGTGCAATTTTGTTGTGCAAATATTGTGGAGTGTCCTTGCACAAACCTAGATGCTATAGCCTACTACACACCTAGGCTATATGGTACAGACTATTGCTTCTGGGCTACAAACCTATATGGCATGTTACTGTACTAAATACTGTGGACAGTCGTAACACAATGGTTAAGTATCTGTGTATCTAAATATATTCAGATATAGAAAAGGTAGAGTATAATATGGTATAAAAGATTAAAAATGGTATACCTGTATAGGACACTTACCACAGATGAGTTTGCAGGACTGGAAGTTGCTGTGGGTGAGTCAGGGAATGGTGAGTGAATGAGAAGGCCTAGGAGGTTCCTGTACACTACTGTAGACTTTATAAACACTGTACACAGGCTTCACTAAATTTATACAATTTTTTTCTTCAATAATAAATAAACTGCTTACTATAAGTTTTTTACTTTATAAACTTTAAAAAAACTTTTAGACTCTTGTAATAACACTTAGATAAAAACACAAACAGATTGTACAGCTGTACAATAGTATTTACTTTATATCCTTATTGTATAAGCTCTTTTCTGTATTTAAAATTTTTATTTTTACTTCTTAAACTTTTTGTTAAAAAAGAAGACATCTACACACACATTAGCCTAGGCATTTCCAGGGTCAGGATCATCAAGACATCACAGGCAATCGGAATTTTTCAACTCATCATAAACCTATGGGTCCTCCATCATATAGGTGGTCTATCATTGACCAAAACATCTTTCTGCATCACATGACCGTATATGAAGAATTTTTAAGTTTCATGCCTTCTTACTTTGAAGTGATTTTGGTGTCTGCTTCTTTGAAATGTAATTGCCATGTTACCCCAAATTTAACAGAGAATATTGCCTCCCACATAGCTGTATTGCTTAGCCTTTTAACCAGTCTCCCTGATTCTTTTCTTTTAGTCTCCATAGTACACCTGTAGAAGCTTATTTTTCTCTGAAATACGTGGGTGCCATATAGTTCAAGTGCTCAAAAAACTTTAGAGTTGTTTTCATTTACCTTCAAGATAAAACCTTGTATTTCTTAGCGTGGTATATTGGATTCCCATTCAAAAATATTACTCCCTCTCCTCCTCCTCCATGGGAGGACACTTCCTGTCCATTTGATATTGGGCTTGGTCCTGATACTTGCTTTGACCTCATGATAAACAGGGTATACTTCTACACCCCTTGATTTGGACTCATCTATGTACCTTATTTTGGCAGTGGAATTTTTAGCAGACTTGACATAAACAGGGCCATGAAATGCATATAGTTTGTTGGGCTTGCTTGACTGTACTCTGCCATTCCTGTGAGAAGCACATCACTTAGCTAGACTGCTGGTTTGAGAAGGATGAGAGAAATATGGAGCATACATAAGCCCAACACTGTGTGAGGAGTCAAGCCAAGGTGGACCTACAATTTGAAGCAGAGCTACTGATCTGCACTCAGCGTACATCAGCCAAAGCCTAGCAAACCCAGTACGAATAAATAATTGTTGTGTTAGGCCATCAATGTTTTGGAGTGATTTGTTATACAGCAACAGCTGACTGATAGTTAACCTCTGTTACCTTAGGTCCATCTTAACGTTTACAAATATATCATTTTTTTTTCTGCCTAACGTAGCCCATTATTTCCTGTCTCTTCTCTGTTTTCTAAATGTGCTTTTCCATTCCTATTGACACAACTTTTCCATTTTTCCATAAATCCTGTTAAGATCCTATTGATGACAACTAATATTTATTTGTCAGTAATCTTTTCAGTTGTAATACTGTCTCTCTTATGGCAGCAATGTTATTTTCATTTTGAGAGAAAGTTAAATCTTAAAAGTTTTTAAAACTTGCCCAAATTCACAGAAGAAGTAAATCAGGAACAGAATTTGGACTCTGGGCTTTGTGATTTAAAAATCAATACTTGTAACTAAGATTCTATATTTGTGTTTCGGTCCCAATACCTTCCTCTTTGACAATTCCAATCCACACATTTTGCTAATTTTTCAACTCCAAATGCACTTAATATTTTCAGCACTAATAGTTTTTATAATCATATTGAATGTGATTTCTTTAGCATTTTATAACTAATATAGCACATTACAATCTTTTATTCTAGCCAGTCCTTATAACCTCTTTCTGAAGAATGTATGATTATTCTTTTCTCCAGGAAGAAAATAAGATCTCTGGTTAAATAATTTGGTCTGAGCCATTCAGCTGTATGTGATGGTGCTGAAAAAGAGCTGTTATAAACTGAATTGTGTCCTCCCCACCCCACATTTATATGTTGAAGCCCTAACCCCCAATATGACTGTATTGAGTTAGAGATAGGGTCTTCAGGAGGGTAATTATGTCAAATGAGGTCATAAGTGTGGGACCCTAATCTGATAACACTTGTGTTCTTATAAGAAGAAGAGACACCAGAGTGTGCATGCTCCCTCTTTTTCTCTCTCCCACTCTCTCTCTGCACATGACCAGAGGAAAGGTCTTCTGAGGACACAGTGAGAAGGCAGCCAACTACGAACCAGGGAAAGAGGCTTTACCTGAAATCAACCCTGATGTGATTTCCATCTTGGACTTCTATCTTGGAATTCCTCCATTCTCCAAAACATTGAGAAAATGAATTTCTATTGTTTAAGCCACCCAGTCTTTGGTATTTTGTTATGGCAGCCTCAGATAACTAATAGAAAAACTAAGCTTTTTCACTCCCAATATCTGCGTCCTCAGTTTCTTACATCTTTTCTACATTTACCACTAACTCTCTGAGGACAATGATGACATCTTTGTGTTCCCCACCATATGTTATGTGTATAGTAGATTTTTCAATATTTCATAGGCTCCCAGAAGATTTAAAAGTGGAGGAGGTCTAAGATGTTAACTTATCCTCCCATTTTAAAGCTAAACGATTCAGATCCAGAGATGTTCAAAGACTTGGCCAAAATGGCTCTACAGTTAGGAAAGAGCAGGGTATGAAAATCCAGAGCCCACTTGCAGCCTCTGGGAAACGGCACTTCCATTATTTCCCTGTGGGAGATGGAAATGGGATGCATCACCCTCACTGCTAATACCGTCTCTTGTTTTTAATAATATTGTATGATGGGGCCCAAACTCCACAGGAACTGAACAGTTGAAACTAGATCCTAATTAGAATAAGGAAAAATCGATAGCACATGATGTACCAAAAAGGAAGTATAATCCAGGCTTTTCAAGGAAGGTGACAAAGCGAACATACTTAGCAGACATATTCTTTTATTCTTATTGGCTTACTCTGTGAAAAATTTAAATATGTTCTATTTTTGTGTGTGAGAGTGAAAAATGTAAACATATTTGTGTGGTTAATCTAATTGCGCATAATGTGTTGGTCTTTATTTTCCAGAAGGGGAACCTGACTCAGGTGGCCCCAGGACATGTCAGAAGCACTTATATATTTTCCTCCATCTATCAAATCAGTCTGTGCAGTGGGTTCAACTGCTTTATTGTAGGGGCACAATGTGTAAAAGACTGGAGTTAGAACAAAAGCCACCAATAAAACTATCCTTGTAAAAATGATGACAGGATCTTTCTGCTATTATCATGAACTATTTTAAATGCTAAATCAAAAGGATGCCAACTGGTGGCCTTGTTGCCTCTCTCAAGAGAGAAGAAAATGATTAAATTAACACAAAGCTTTAAATCCATTCCCACTTGGCAGAGACGTCTGAAACTGATCATCATGGTAGCATGTGAAAACTTGCAAAGTGGTGGTTAGCAGTACTTTTGTTTAATGGAAAAATAACACTCACAAGTTGGTAATGCAGGCTGTCATTTTTATTCAGTTATTCATCCAACATTGAGATCCCTAAGTTAGATCCCAAAGTTTCAGTCTCTTTTTCTCTTGATTTTGAAGGTGAAGGTTGATCATGGTGATGTGAAACTCTACCAAAATCTCCATCTGCAGAGCGGAGGCATGGTGCTGTAGAAGGGCACTGGAAGGAAACTCAGATCACTGAGGTCCAGCCTCACTGCAGCCCTTGGTTCTTTCCTTGGCCCGTGAAGAGTCTCTTAGCCTCACTGAACCTATTTTCCTCCTCTGTACAATGTTCACAATTAAGTCCTTGCTTAATGCACAGTAGTGTGGGGAAAATATTAGAATACCATTTACATTTGTATGATCTTTGATAGCTCATAAAACCCTTCTCGTCTGGTTTTTCTTTTTTTCTCATACAAATGCAATGAAGTAGTTGGCCTAGGCAAAGAATTTATGACTGATCTCAAAAGCAAATGCAACAAAACAAAAATAGACAAATGAGACTCAAACTGAAAAGCTTTTCCACAGCAAAAGAAATAGTCAGCAGAATAAACAGACAACCTATCAAAAGGAAGAAAAGTATTTGCCAACTATGTATCTGACAAAAGGGTAATATCTAGAATTTACAAGTCATTAAAACAACTCAACAAGAAAAATACAAATAACCTCATTAAAAAGTGGACAAAGGACATGAGCATTTTTCAAAAGAATACATACAGGCAGCAACAAACGTGAAAAAAAAGTTCAACATCGCAAATCATCAGTGAAATGCAAATTCAAACCACAATGAGATAGCACCTTTCACCTGTCAGAAAGGCTTTTATTAAAAAGTCAAGAAAACGTAGATATTGGTGAGGATGAGGAGAAAAGAGAATGCTTATACACTGTTGGTGGGAATGTAAATTAGTAGAACCTCTATGGAAAACAGTGTGAAGATTTCTCAAAAAGCTAAAAATAGAACTACCATTTGATCCAGCAGTTCCACTACTGGGTATTTGCCCAAAGGAAAAGAAATTAGTATATTAAAAAGACACGTGTGCTCGTATGTTTATCACAGCAATATTTACAATAGCAAATACATGGAATCAGTATATGTCCATTAGCAGATGATTGGATAAAGAAAATGTGTATACATTCTTGGAGAAACATATATATATATATGTATACACACACACAAAATACACACACATATATTATACACATACACTCATGCACACACACCATAGAATACTATCCATTTATAAAAAATAATGAAATCATGTCTTTTGCAGTAACATGGATGGGACTTGGAACCTTTTTTTTTAGGTTAAATCACTCAGAAAGTCAATTACTGCACATTCTCACCTAGTAGGAGCGCAACAATGTGGACACATGGACATACAGAGTAGAGTAGTAGACACTGGAGACTCGAAAAGGTGGGAGGGTGGGAGGTGGGTGTGGAATGAGAAATTACCTATTGGGTACAATGTACCCTGTTTAGGTGATGGTTCCACTAAAAGCCCCGACCTCACTATTACACAATATATCCATGTAACAAAAATGCACTTGTACTACCTGACTCTATAAAAATTTAAAAAAATACAATGAATTAGGAAACACAGTAATTTGTTTTTCTCATTTCAGACTGGGATGCCCAGAGGTTTTACATGCTTAAAGTGAGGAACTGAGGCCAGAGTCACCTTGTCATAATCATTGCGTGGTGCTTTTTGGCTAAAGTACAAATGAGTACTATGTATGTGAAGGAGAAGTATTAGGCTATGATGTCTCTAATTTTTAAAATACTATTTTGACAACCTAATTAATAATATTGGGCTTAATTTTAAGGGTAAGTAATGTAATTATATTTTCACATACCTCAGTTTTGCTATAGTAGATTACCAAATTTGTATGCTTCATTTTCTACATCCATAAAATGGGATTCACAATATGCAGTAAATGAAAGGTTGTGATAATTCAATGTATTAAATCATGTAAATGCATAGGACTCTTCATAGCATATGGAAAGGACACAATAAACATAATTATTATTATTTTTGATCTTAGATAAATAAAATATGTGTGAACTTAAATACACAAACCACACATGCATGCACAAACACACAGGCCTGAACACAGGCAAGTAGTTGCTGAATGCCAAATAATCATTAATGCTAACAAGTGCTTGGGGGTTCAAAGGAGGCGTAATCCTCAAAAGCATGCTGAAGGAGATGGTCTCTGCACTGCATTGAAGGATATGGAGTATTTCAGTTTCAGTAATAGAGAAAAGAGAACAGAGGAGAGCCATGGATAAATGTGTAGAGGTAAAAAAGTGCAATGTGCAAAACATTCTTGTTTTGGTAAAAAATATGTTTGTACATGAATAGTGGAAAAGTCAAGGCCATATTATAAATCAGTGGTCTTTAAATGCTTCACTGGTAATTCAGATATGTCATCCGCTAAATAGAGGGAAATTATGTATTGTTTCTACGTAGATGATTACATAAATTTATCAATGGTTAGGTTCTATTTAAAAAGTAGTTAGTTGTTCAGTGCACCTTTAGATGTACATGAGGTATACCCTATTATAAGGGAATGTTTTAAGAATCCACCTAACTCTACAAGAGCATTATATATTTAAATGTATGCTGCATTGACTGCTGATTCATACGGATACATTGTCACAATCTGGCTTTTACATTTTTTAAGGTGCAGGGTCAATGATAGCAGTGTCCACTAGGTTTTCTGTGCTTATTCAGGGTGAAAGCTTCTCAGCAAAACTGGTTGGTGAGGGGGTGGAAATGAAATGGATAATATATAAGCAACATCATCGGAGCTGTATAATCTTTCTTTAACTTTTCCTTCCAAGTATCCAATGATTTAATACTTAGTACCACCATTTAATATAAATCCCCAAACTCCCTTTATAGGAACTATTAATTAATCAATTATAAACCTAGATTAGGCCAGGTACCTAGATAGATGCTGAGGGTGGTTATAATCAGGCATGACCTCAAAGAGACGTGTGGTTGGGTAAAGTATAAGACAGATGTACTAGGTTCATGTAAAACAGAATGAGGGAATGGCTGTTTTACTGAATTGTACTCTGATTTTACTGTGAGTGGAGTAATTGACTGAGCCACCTCCTGCTCACAAACCCAGGAAAGTTGGATGCCTTGCTGACCTCTAAAGTTACCTATTTGCTATCTCCCGGGAGTGCTTCATTCTGTCATCTCAGTATGGCAAAATCTTAGCCATTTCTCGAGAAGCTATACATTTGGGCACACTCGTGAGGATCTTTGCCACCGAATCTCTCCACCCCAAGGTTGTTTCATCCTTAGAAGAGAGGTGATAATAACTACAGAAATATTTACAGGACCCCAGAAATTAGAGGGAGAAGTTTAAAGGAGGAATTTCCAACTTCTCATTAGGAATCCCCAGAGCAGCTCAGTGTGTCTAAGAAGAGAGGGCCTGTAATAGTGCCAGAGTCTTCCATGGAATGGAGGGGCTATGAAAGAGCCCTGGGAATAAGGATGAGAGAAGACTGAACACAGAACCGATGATGTAGACTGTGGGAGAATTTTGCACATCCTAGATGATCCCAGTGAGGCATTATCTGATGACCGAAAATCATGGAACTAAGGTGGTAATAATTTTTTAATGTGAACCTGAATGTGTAACTTGAAAACATTACAACTGCTATATGGATCATGGGATCACATGTCTCCTCTTTCAGTCTTCTCTATGAAGAAATTATCTGTCTTCTTTACATGTCTGCTCCTTGTTTGAACCTTTCTCATGGCAGTGTTTTTTTTTTTTTTTTGATTGGGGGGAGAATATATTAGACTAACTAATGTTAGCTGCTTGTTCTTCTTTTTTAGATTGTAATTTTCTTGTCTGTTTGTGTCCCAATTTGTCTTGTTCTATCCCCATCCCTTGTGGAACCTAACACAGTGCCTTGTACTACTCACATAGTAGGCACTTGTGTATATTTAATAATATACTCTGAAATTAACAGAATTGTGAAGAAAGCAATACCATTTAGTTTGTATTCCAGAAAAGATCCTTTCATACAACACACTATAAGACAAGGGGGTATCACATACCACTTATCACGTGTTTGAGTGGATTGGAACACAAACATAACATTTAACTGACATAATTGGAATATTAGCAAAATTCTGTCTGTGACATTGCGATAGTTTTGCAGAAAATTTACTCCAAGCTCTGTAAAGCAGGTGAAGCATCTTGTGGCTCCACATGGGTAATCATTATGTTTTCATAACGCCATTTTCCTTACCCATCATTATAGAAGTCTTTAATGGCAGGGCACTGTTTTAAAAAATGTGTAACCATTCCACGATGATTCAGATTTCCACTCACAAAACATTATGTAAGGGAAAATCTTGGCTGAATAAACATTAAGAAAATGAACAGAGAAACTTCAGTATGAAACCTGTAATTCTAAGAATTTTCTTCTATCCTGAGTCTGGCCTCATTGCAGAGGGCTGTTGGAATAGTTTTTGTCTTTCATTTCCAATTTTTTATTTTATTTCATTCTAATAAAATTGGCATTGTCCAATATATACATTTCAGTATAAAACTTGAAAAATCATCTCCATAAGTCTGTATGGAGCTGTCCCACAAAACTGGCTACCTCATACTGAAAAAGATGGGGTATTGATTCTTTCATGCATATGAGTAAAATTATTTTTATGTGTCTCAAATTATAAGACATTCCTACTAGAAATGAAATTGAAATAATATTTTTATAACAAATGTGTTTGTTTTAGGAAAAAGAGTTTTGTACCTAATTAAGGTATATGACGAATCAGAACTTTTATATTCTGGAACAAAAATTCCTAATGTTTTGACATTTTAAGTGATAAAATTTTAAACACATTTTTATATGTATTTTATATTTCTCCTTATATACTTACGTATTTATATTTATTTTCCAAAGCATTTGCATTTTAGAACCACTTAATACTTTAGAGGTAGTGATAATTTTCTTATTTAAAAACAAAACCAAACAAAGAGAACAACAGCACAAAACATCTAGTCTGAGAATGCATTGGCTATTTATATTCTTACCTTTTCAGTCTCTTAACCTGTAACTCAGAGCATCAGAATAAGCAAGACAAACACCTTGGATGGAAGCAAATGCCTTTGCAGTGTTCTCACAAATGTATACTCCCATTTTTACAGTTCTAGAGGGATGTAAGTGTACTTTAAGTTTATTTTAGGATCATAGCTATATTTATTTCTCACAGTTAATGATAAGATTTCATCACTATTGGGAACTGATCTCTGTAAAGGAGAAAAACAAATCATTCTTCAATGACAAAACATGGTTTTATTTTATTTTTGGGACAGGGTCTTGCTCTGTCACCCAGGCTGAAGTGCAGTGGCATGAACATGGCTCACTGCAGCCTCCACCTACTGGATTCAAGTGATCCTCCCACCTCAGCCTCCCAAGTAGCTAGGACAACAGATGTATGCCACCATGCTCCACTATTTTTTTAAAAAATATTTTTAGTAGAGGCGGAGTTTCACCATGTTGCCCAAGCTGATCTTGAACTCCATGGCTCAAGCGATCCTCCTACCTCAGTCTTCTAAAGTGCTGGGATTATAGGTGTGAGCCACTGAGCCTGACCCAAATGTGATGTTCAGAAATTATAACTTTGATTTAAAAGGAGTTAGAAAAAAGAAAGTAAGAACACCTTTCTTCTTCTTTCATACTGCATTTCACACCACAATTGCTAATATCAAACAAAGAGTGGAAAGTCATGTGAAAAAATTGTAAAGGGTAATTCAGTACATGAACTTGCATATAATTATTTTCCATTAACTAATCAAAATCTTCATTAATGTAAATGAAATCTATTTTAACTTCAAGGAATGTCATTGATTCTTTAAGGGATCTAAAAGAATAAAGAATAAATGTGTAAGAATAGTAATATGAATGTAATGTGTAATTATACATCGACCTAATTGCACAATACAGTACAACGTGTAATCAGTATGGTGAAGAGCAATTTAGTAATCATTAAGAATTCTTAGGTATTTGCTTCATGGTTCAGTGATACAAAGCAAATGTACGTTTTATACTAATATCACTCATCACTTTTAAACTGATTTCAAGTTTATCCTTTATTGAATACAAAAATGGTCTGTCATTGATTTCAAATAACTTTTAAATATAAAAATGCTTTCATATTATATTACTTACGATGTACTTAACCTACATGCTCTAGCCTTCCACAATTCAGCCTGATACTTTTTTAATCTTACACACAAACTTAAACATCTTTTGAGTAAAATCCTTCCCTACCTGGTATCTCTTTTTGTTGACATATCCTAGAGATATGCTAGTTCCAGAAAAAGGATAAAGAGACAAGAATCTTAATCACCAAATCACAAAATCTTTAGTAAATAGAGTTGTATATCCTCTGGTGCTATGTTCATAGCCTTGTAAACTAAAGATATTTCAGATAGTAGATATTGTCCCCCTTTAACAAAATCATTTTTACCTTTTGGAAGTCTACAAATAGCACACTAAATAAAATAGTCTTTTTTTTTTTTTTGTACTACAGTAGCTTTAAAAATAAACAACAGCCTCTTTGCTAAGATTGTCTAATGTATATTAGATACATTTGAGCAAATTTTATTTAAGTGATTCCTTGTCTTCCATGAACACGCACATTAATAGTCTTGGCATGTAGTTGGGCCCGTGACCATTTATAACTGTGGGGAATATATTTGTAGGGGGAGAAAATATTGCTGTATTTGTCATTGCTTCTCAAACTTTAATATGCATATGTATCACCTGGGGGTGGTTGTTAAAATGCAGATTCCACTTTATTAGGACTGAGTTAAGGTGTGGAATTCCACATTTCTAACAACCTCAGGCGATTCCAGTGCTGCTGGCCCACTGGACCTTACTTTGATAGGCAGGCTCTGTGATGTATTTTTATCTTTCATCTTGAATTAAATGAAATCTCTTAAAGAAAGAGACCTGACATATCTTCATTTTTTCCCCAGCAGTGCCAAGCACAGCACTAGGCATCTAATGGGTACTCCACAAATATGTGTTGCTTATCTGAAGATAAAGCAAGAGTAGAAGACATATCTCTCTCTGATGATCTAATTTTTGTTTTCTTTCAGAAGGTATGAACAACCAAGGAGGCTTCTTTTCAGCTTTTACATTTATTTGGTACAACTCAGGATAGTGGTATTGTCTGAGAGTAGCAACTTGAACTTGTAAGAACTACACTAGAAGCCACAGAACTTGGAAAGGGCAGCCAGACGTACCTATTTGGGTCACTAGACTATTTTCAGATTCTGGAAATTATTTATCTGGTCATTTCTCTGGTTATTTAGGAAACTTTAATGACAAATCTACGATTGCTTCTTTCTTCCTATCTTCTTCTAGGACTATTGCTTTCTTCAACTCATAGAAATAAAAGTACTGCATAGCCCAAAGTATTGGAGTCATAAACCCTTCAAGGGAAGGTGAGGAGGAAACAGAAGGCTGAGGATAATGCCTTGAAAGTTATTTTTAATATTAAAGCATCAATAGATAGTCATGTAGAGCCACATGTACATTGTTTTGACCTCTCTTCTAATATGACATCGTCCTTGAAACAATTTATTCATACTATTTCTAGTTAAAATTACTCCCAAGCATTTTTGGCTACTGAAAATGTCAAAGGTGTGTGCTGTTCTGTTTTGTTGCTTGATCACTGGGAATCTATTTGCAAATGTGCAAAATGAAGTGATCCTACGGAATGACTGGGCACCTTGGCTTCCCTCTGTGATGGGTGGATAATTTTGCTTAATATGTAAACAGTCTTTTCAACACTCTGTGCTTAAATAATCATTGTTGGTTTGCTTTCTTCTAGTATTCCATATTAAGTAATGACTTGGCTAATGAGAAGGATGCTTGAAAGTATATTAGCATCAAGTTCAAATATAGAGAGATTAAATAACCTTCCCAAGGTCAACACACTGGTCATTGACAAATATGGACCAGATCTCATCTCCAAAACCCCACACAATTGTACCAGGTTAGCTCATTCTTTCTTCCTAGACATCGTATTTTCCAGGGAGTAGTGAAGGTCTACAAAACTTTCCTACTAAATAGGAAATATATTTTGTTGTCAGATGTAAGCCCAGAAAAGCAATGGCTAAACTGCTATGTATCAAAAACTTTGCAAACTTATAACAGAGTTTAAAATTTACTTCTAGCTATGTTTAGAGCCCTAAGGAGATAATGGCAAGTCATTTTTTCTTCTTTATACATATGTCATCATTTATGGACAGAAAATAGTTCTCAATTGTAAAAAAATAGCTCTCTATAGGATTTGCTGAGTTTTTTATGGCTAGAGTTATTAAGTAAAATAAATGACATCTGAGAGCACTCTGCTTTGTCTTTGGCTTCAAATAATGTATTTTACTATATTTTTTCATTCTTGGCTGCCATAAGTGGCAGAAAGAAAACCGCTTTTCAAATGGCTAGTGCCTAAAAAGCAAATACTTTGTGGATCTTGGGGCCAGTGTAAACTCAGAATGCAAGTTATCTTCCTCAGCTTCAGTACTTGCACAATGCCTGTCTTTATTAAACATGAGTGATTTGCAAATATGATGTTTCTGAGACAGCTAATATCATGGGCCAAAATGAATGGAATCAAAACCTGAGACACATTTCTGTTAATGGGGCTCTATTTGAGAAATGTGCATTATTTTATCAGCTTCCTTATTTTAACCATTCTACCCTGTCAATACTAATACCAAATGTTCATTTTCTTTATTAGTTTAAATGGGAGAAAACAATGCAGAAAGCTTAATAACTGTTCTATTTTTAAAGCCTTTATAGAAAACATAATATAAAAAGTGATATGAACTAGGCACAAGACAAAACTGACTTTAATATGTTATATGTTAATCTGTTAAAATACAGTACATTTTACTGCAGAATGTTAGCAGGGTATATTTGTAGATAATAGATCATTGACGTTTTTATCCTATATCCTTTTTACCTTTTATTCCTTTTAAACATTGATTACCTTTGTTATAAAAAGCAACAATAGTTTGTAAAAGATCAAGATATTTAAATATTTAAAAATTTTTCATAACTATATTAGTAAACAGTAGTACATAAGTCTTGATAGGTACAAATGATGTCTCAAAAGACAGATGAGGTGGAAAATTACCGATCTAGCTCATGGCATGACCCCAGCCGTGCAGAGGGGAGATTTCTTCTCCTCCCCTGTTCACCTCCGGGTCCCAGCTATCACTAAATATATCGGGGTTCGCGTTGCTGATCAGCAGCCCTAAGCCTGAACATGGTGGGTCCTTTGCATTAGTTCTCAATTCCCACCACCCTCCTCCCTTCCTGTGTCATGAGGCTCACTCATTTCCTCAGTGCCCTTCCCAGTTACTGTCAAATCATATAAACTCATTTCTCTGCCTCCAGCCTTTTATTTCATCAACATATCTCCTATTATATCACCAGATTAATCTTCTCCAAATATTTCTTTTACCATTTCTCAATTCTGTTAAAGAATCCTGAAAAGCATCTATCTCTTGTTTTCTGTTGTTCCAAATCTAAACTCCTTTTGTCCTCTCTAGTTATCCTGTAATTGGTTACAAACCATTTCTCTGAGCTCATATTCTACTACTCACCATGTCACAATTCTAGTCAAGCAACTCTTCTCTCCTTCTCCCACATAATCAGGCACAATTCCACATCCCAACCCTTATTTTTTCTGTTCTGCTATCATGTAATATCTTCCTGTTTCTTTTCAATCTGTTGAAATACTAAGGACCCTTCAGTCTGCTCTAATTACCATTATCGTTCATGAAGCTTGATTGACAAGTCCAACCTGCAGAGAGGTCTCGCTTACTGATTCTCACTTGTTCATGTAATATGATCATTTAAAAAATTCTGTTTAAAGCATGAACTGACTACAACCACTTTCACATACTAGGCAAGTGGCATTATTACATTAGGAGAGATGATTCTTGTTTTTTTAGGAAAATAAGGATTCTTTGGGAGATGAATTACAAGAGTGCCAAATTGATCTTCAAAATTAAAGGGTAGAAAATGAGATTATCTGATGTCCTGGATAAGAGAGAGTAGAAAACTTGTAGGAACTGGAGAAGAAAGGTGACAGAGAGTTTGAGAAAATGTAGCTAATTCAATAGCTTTAGGGAAGAGTGGACAATGAGAAGTTACTCATGCTTAGGACTAACTAAAGAGTATAAACATTTAGTTTTAAATTGAAGGCTGTCCTATGTTGTAAACCCACCTTCTACTATCTTAAATCCTCAGTGAAATTCTGTTACACACAGCTACCCTGTGTCTTTGGTATTCTGGAGAAGCGAAGGAATCAGTTGTGGCCAATGGGAACACAGGTATGCCAACCACAGGCAGTGGCTGCAGAGGTGAGATGCCGAGTGTGAATAGTGAAAAAGCAGAATCAGAAAATGTAGCAAGAGGAAACTAGGAGAAATGCCTCACTAATAATTCTCAGGTATTGGAGTGGTTATTGGTTTTTTTATAGTACATGAGACCGAAGCAATGCTATAATATTATATTTAAATAGTAAAGGAAAGGGGGTTCCAAAAAGTTGGGAACGCTCAAGTAGCTGTCTATGGAAGTCACACAATTTTGAAACAACCTCAATTTATTTCTTAAGTCTGAGATATTTTCATATTGGTAAATTTTATCTATACCACAAGATTATAATCTAATTAAAGGAGCAAATAAATCTTATAACCTTTTAAATCTTCACAATTGCTACCCTGGGGTCGGTTGCTCAATAAGTACTTTTGGATTGCAGCAAATTAAGTTGAGTTAAGAGACTTGTTTTTCATAATAACAAGAATGGCTATAAATAGTGTTGCCAATATAAAAATGTTATGTGTAGAGTCAACCATTTTACAGTATGGATACTAATTTTGTAAGACTTTCAGAAAATTTATGTTAGAAAACAAATGAAACTGTACTATCAAAATTGTTATAAAATAAACTGATCAGAAAATATTTTTCCCCTACTGAATATAGAATAATCACAAGGCTTTGCCTTTATGGCTGTTAGAATTATGGTTCATAGAGTTTGAACACATTGATAACATTCTTCTAATGTTATCATTCTCCATATGATATATAACCACATAAGTTATGTAAGGAAGAGGGAGACATTATTTCATTTAACTTGTAGTCTATGCTTGTTTTGGATATAATAAATTAAGTCATTATATTTGTAGGTCGTCATTTAAGATATTTGAAGGCTTATAATTTCTACCATTAAGCAATTAGCCTGTTATTTTTTAACTATGGCACTGGGTAGGAAGTTAATATGCATAATTTTGTATATTCAGTAGTAAGTATACATTTAACTTTTATCTAGCCCTAAAAAGTAGTCTCAATGAATATATATCTCTTCCTGAGTTCACTTTCAAACTTTTAGAAAGTGAAATCAGAACTGAACTGATGATAGGTAGAAAAGGCCTTATTTTTAGACTCCGATGGAAGAAATATCACATACTTTAACTTCTCTTTTTTCCCATGGCCTTCACACTTGGTTTAATTGAAACAGTGGCGACTTTTCATAAAAGACTAATTTGATGAGTGAATCTGATGAAGTCAGGTGTGGTAGGGATAACAGGCTTTAGAGAGTTGTATTTATATATGTTGAATGGAGGCTCTTAGAGGAGCAGGTAAGCTGTAGTTAGGAGTTTCTAAGATGATCCAAACAGTAATATTTCTCAGAAAATACCATTTGAATCTAATGTCTACTGATATTTTGTACACAGCCAATGCATCCCCTAACTACTATTCAGATAAAGTACTCAAAATGAATAATATCATTCATCTATTATATTGATTGCCTGAAGACGGGCAGCTATGTTTGGTTTAGGAACACAAACTATACAAATAAAAAAGTATTAATTAGTAACTAAGCACCATAAAATTAATGCCCATTCAAATATCCCTTCTTTTGTAGTACCAATAGTGGTGTCAGACAACATCTTTGTCAATCGGTGCTTTGAAGATTATCAGTTGCTTATGCTGTCTAATTATATAATTCAGTTTGCTGACGACTAAAAGTGCAAAAGATTCAAGATTTATAAAGTGACCTGGGAGAACTGCTTGAATCTCATACACAGCCAATAAAACATGAGGCTGTGGTAGCTTAGGTCAGAGGAGAAAAGCAACAAGATTTATATGTGAAGGGCTTTCAATAGAAAATAATTTAGGCCTCTTTCTGCTTAAGAAAAGGAGAGGGAATACTAAAGGGGACTTTGTTTTGCAGCTTAGGTACCAGCTCTGCCACAGTGGGCTCTTGGAGGCCCTGATTCCAGGGCTTGGCTTCTGGATGGCATTTCTGGACCCGCCCTGAGCCAGAAGGGAACACACTGCCCTGATGGGAGAGTCCCAGGCCTGGCAGCATTCACCACAAGCTGACTGAAGAACTCTTGGGCCTGGAGTGAACATTAGCGGAGCCAGGCAATACTCACCATGGGCCTGGGGTGGTGGTGGCCATGGGGAGAGATTCCTCTGCTTGTGGAAAGGGGAGGGAAGAGTAGGAAGGAATTTGTCTTGTGGCCTAGGTCCCAGCTCAACTGCAGTAGAATGGAGCATTAGGTAGATTTTGACTCTGGTGGTCAAAAATTAAGGTTTCCAACTGCAGACCCTGGCTCCCGGATGGCAATTCTGAACCCATCAGGGGCCAAGGGGGAAGGGCACCATCATAAAAGGAAGGGCACAAGCCTGGCTGTCTTTGCCACCTGCTGATTATAGAGCCCTAGCGTCTTGAGCGAACATAGGTGATAATCAGGTAGTGATTACTGTGAGCCTTGGGCAAGACCCAATGCTGTGCTGGTTTCAGGTCTGACCTATAGCAGGCTCAATGATGGTGCCCACAGAGGTGCTTCTGTCACTCCTTTCCCAGCTCCAGGCAGCTCAGCACAGAGAAAGAGACTCCGTTTCTTTGGGAAAAAGTAAGGGAAGAGAACAAGAGTCTCTGCCTGGTAATCCAGAGAATTCTTCCAGATCTTACCCAAGACCACCAAGTTGGGACCTCTGTGAGTCGGCAAGAACCACAGAATTACTGGGCTTGGTGTGCCCCTAATGCAGATACAGATGTAGTGACCAGAAACTTAGGTCACAACACCCAAGTCTCTGAATTCCTGGAAAGCCCTCCTAAGGAGGATGGGTACAAACAAGCCCAGACTTCAGAGACTACAATAAATACCTAACTCTACAACACACAGACATGAACTTACACAAGCATCGGCTCATCCAGGAAAACATGACCTATCCAAACCAACTAAATAAGGCACCAGTGACAAATTGTGGAGAGACAGAGATATGTGACCTTTCAGAGAGAAAATTCAAATACTTCTTTTGAGGAAACTCAACAAAATAACACAGAGAAAGAACACAGGATTCTATCAGATAAATTTAACAAAGAGATTGAAATTATTAAAAAGAATCAAGCAGGAATTCTGGAGTTGAAAAATGTAATTGACATATTGAAGAATGCATCAGAATCTCATACCAGCAGAACTGATCAAACAGAATAAAGAATTAGTAATCCTAAAGACACCTATTTGAAAATACAGAGGAAGCAAAAGATAAAAGAATAAAAAAGAATGAAGCATACCTACAGATGGTATGCTTCAAAAGGAAAATCGAAGTTATTGGCCTTAAAGAAGAGGTAGAGAGACAGAAAGGGGTAGAAAGTTCATTGAAAAGGATCATAACAGAGGACTTCCCAAACCTAGAGACAGATATCAATATTTAAGTACAAGAAAGTTATAGAACACCAAGCAGATCTAACCCAATCAGACTACCTCAAGACATTTAATAATCAAACTCCCAAAGCTAAAGGATAAAGAAAGGATCCTAAAAACAACAAGAGGAAAGAAATAAATAACATACAATGGAGCACCAATACATCTGGTAGCAGATTTCTCAGTAGAAACCTTACAGGCCAAGAGAGAGTGGCATGACAAAAAGTGCTGAAGGAAAAAAATTTTATCCTAGAATAGTATATCCAGTAAAAATATCCTTCAAATATGAAGGAGAAATACCTTCCCAGACAAATGAAAGCTGAGGGATTTCATCAACGCCAGACTTGTCCTACAAGAAATGCTGAAGGGAGTAAGTATCTCAATCTGAAGGAAAAGGATGTTAATAAACAATAAGAAATCATTTGAATGTCCAAAACTCACTGGTAATAGTAAATACACAGAATATTGTAACACTGTAATTGTGGCTTGCAAGCTACTCATATCTTGAGTAGAAAGACTAAAGGTAAAAAAATAATGACTACAACAACTTTTCAAGACATATATCTTATTACTATAAGATATAACTAAAAACAACAAAAAGTTAAAAAGTAGTAGAATGAAGACAAAGTGTAGAGTTTTTAATAGTTTTCTCTTTGCTTGTTTGTTACTCATGCAATCAGTTTAAACTATCATCAGTTTAAAATAATTGGTTATAGAATATCATTTGTGGCTGGGCACAGTGGCTCACACCTGTAATTCCAGCACTTTGGGAGGCTGAGGCAGGTGGATCACTTGAGGTTAGGAGTTCGAGACCAGCCTGGCCAACATAGTGAAACCCCATCTCTACTAAAAATACAAAAGTTAACTGGGAGTGGTGGTGCATGCCTGTAATCCCAGCTACCCAGGAGGCTGAGGCAGAAGAATTGCTTGAACCTGGGAAGCAGAGGTTGCAGTGAGCTGAGATCATGACACTGCACTTCAACCTGGGTGGCAGAGCAGGACTCTGCTCAAAATGAATAAATAAATAAATAAATACATAAATAAATAAATAAAATATCATTGGCAAGCCTCATGGTAACTGCAAATAAAAAAATATACAATGGATACACAAAAATAAAAAGCAAGAAATCAAAATACACCATCAGACAAAATCACCATCACTGAAATGGAGATAGGAAGGAAGGAAAGAAGAAAGAGAAGATCACAAAACAACCACAAAACAAATAATCAAATGCTAGGAGTAAGCCCTTATTACTAATAACATTGAATATAAATGGACTAAACTCACAGTCAAAACACATAGTGTGGCTGAATGGAGAGAAAAGAAAAGACCCAATGATCTGTCACCTACAAGAAAAACACTTCACCAATAAAGACACGCATAGACTAAAAATAAAGGGATGGAGAAAGATATCCTCTGCAAATGGAAACCAGAAGAAGAACAGGAGGACCTATACTTATATTAGACAAAAAAGATTTCATGACAAAAACTGTCAGAAGAGACAAAGAAGATTATCATATGATAATAAAGGGGTCAACTCAACAAGAGGATATAACAATGGTAAACATATAGACATCCAGACATATAAATGAAATATGATTACAGCTAAAGAGAGAAATAGATACCAATATACAAATAGCAAGAGACTTTAGCACCACACTTTCAACATTAGACAAATCATCCAGACAGAAAATTAACAAAAAAAATGGACTTATTCTGCACTGTAGACAAAACTGACCTAATAGATATTTACAGAACATTTCATCCAGTGGCTGCCGAATACACATTCTTCTCCTCAGCACATGGATCATTCTCAAGAATATGCCATATTTTAGGCCACTAAATAGCCTAAAAAATTCAAAAACCTTGATAGTATATCAAGTATCCTCAATGGAATAAAACTAGAAATCAATAACAACAGGATTTTTTGAAACTGTACAAACACATGGAAATTAAACAATATGTTCCAGAATGACCAGTGGGCCAATAAAACAATTAAGAAGGAAAGCAAAAAATTCCTTGAAACAAATGATAATGGAAACACAACATACCCAAACATATGGGATACAAGGACAGCAGTCCTAAAATGAGGGTTAATAGCGATAAAAACTTACATCCAAAAAGTAGAAAACCTTCAAATAAACAACCCAAGGATGCAATTTAATGAACTAGAAAAGCAAGAACAAACCAAACCCAAAATAAGCAAAAGAAAAGAAATCATAGAGAGCAGAGCACAAATAAATTAAATGGAAACAAACAATGTAAAAGATGAATGAAATGAAAAGTTGTTTTTTTTAAAGATAAAATGAACAAACCTTTAGCCAGAGTAACTAAGAAAAGAGAAGACCTAAATAAATAAAATCAAAGATGAAAAGGTAGACATTACAATCTTTATAGCAGAAATTTGAAGGATCATTAAAGGCTACTATGAGTGACGATATGCCAATAAATGGGAAAACCCAGAAAAAAATAGATAAATTCCTAGACACATACAACCTACCATGATTGAACCATGAAGAAGTCCAAAACCTGAACCAATCAATAGCAAGTACTGAGAGCGAAACCATAATAAAAAGTCTCTCAGCAAAGAAAAGTCCAGGACCTGATGGCTTCACTGCTGAATTTTACCACACATTTATAGAAGAACTAATTCTAACTGTACTGAAAACTATTCAAAAAACTAGAAGAGGAGTGAGTACTTACAATGTTACTCTATCAGGCCAGTATTACCCTGACACTAAAACCAGACAAAGGCACATAAACAAAGAGAAAACTACAGGCCAACATTCCTGATGTATATGGATACAAAAATCCTCAACAAATACTAGCAAACTGCATTTAACAGCACATTAAGAAGATCATTCTTCTATTCCAGGGATGCAAGGGTGTTTCAACATACACAAATCAATCAATATGATACATCATAACAGGATGAAAGGCAAAACCATATGATCATTTCAATTAATGCTACACAAGCATTTGATAAAATTTAACATCCCTTCATGTTAAAAACCCTAAAAACCCTAAAAATAGATATAGAAAGAATATACCCCAATATAATGAAAGCTATATATGACAGACCCACAATTAGTATCATACTAAATGGGACCAAGTGAAAGCCTTTCCTCTAAGATCTAGAACATGACAAGGATGCCCCCTTTCACCACTGTTATTCAACATGGTACTGGGAGTCCTAGGTACAGCAATTAGACAAGAGAAAGAAATAAAAAGCATACAAATTGGAAAGGAAGAAGACAAATAATCCTTGTTTGCATGTGATATGATTTTATATTTACTTGAAAAAACATAAAGACTCCACCAAAAAGCTGTTAGAACTGATAAATTCAGTAAAGTTGCAGGATACAAAATTAACACACAAAAATCAGTACCATTTCTATATGTTAATAATGAACAATCTGACAATCAAATCAAGAGAGCAATCTCATTTGCAGTATCTACAAATTAAGTAATATAGCTAGGAATTAACCGAAGAAGTGAAATGTTTCTACAATGAAAACTATACAACATTGATGAAAGAAAGTGAAAAGGACACACAAAAAATAGAAAGATATTCCATGTTCATGGATTGGAAGAATCAATGTTGTTAAAATGTCCATACTACCTAAAGCAATCTACAGATTCAATGCAATGCCTATCAAAAATTTAAGGACATTCTTCACAGAAATAGAAAAAAAATTCTAAAATTTATATGAAACTGCAAAAGACCCAGAATAGCCAAAGCTATCCCGAACAAAGGGAAA
This sequence comes from Gorilla gorilla gorilla, assembly GCF_029281585.2. NCBI lineage: Eukaryota > Metazoa > Chordata > Mammalia > Primates > Hominidae > Gorilla > Gorilla gorilla. The sequence continues at coordinate 140,292,740 of NC_073227.2, forward strand.
AAAAGCTGGAGGCATCATATTACCCGGCTTCAAATTATACCACAAAGCTATAGTAATGAAAATAGCATGGTATTGGCATAAAAGCAGACATACAGACCTAGGATCAGAATAGAGAACTCAGAAACAAATCCATACATCTACAGTGAGCTCATTTCTGACAAAGGTGCCAAGAACGTACACTGGGGAAAGGACAGTCTCTTCGATAAAGGGTTCTGTGAAAACTGGATAGCCATATGCAGAAGAATGAAACTAGACCCCTATTTCTTACCACATACAAAAATCACATCGAAATAGATTAAAGCCTTAAATCTAAGACCTTGTACTCTGAAATTGCTAAAATAAATTATTGGGGGAAATTCTCTAGGACATTGGACTGGGAAAGATTTCTTGAGCCATACCACACAAGCACAGGCAACGAAAGCAAAAATGGACAAATGAGATTACATCAAGTTGAAAAGCTTCCACACAGCAAAGGAAGCAATCAACAAAGTGAAAAGACAACCCACAGAATGGGAGAAAATATTTGCAAACTATCCATTTGACAAAGGGTTCATAACTAGAATATATAAGGAGCTCAAACATCTCTACAGAAAAAAATCTAATAATTTGATTTAAAAATGGACAAAAGATCTGAATAGACATTTCTCAAAAGAAGACATACAAATGGCAAACATATATGAGAAGGTTCTCAACATCATTGATCATTACATGAGAAAATGCATATCAAAACTACAATGAGGTATCATCATGCCTGAGTTAATATGACTTTTATCCAAAGACAGTCAGTAACAAATGCTGGCGAGGATGTGGAGAAAAGGGACCCCTTGTACACTGTTGGTGGGAATGTAGATTAATACAACTACATGGAAAATAGTTTGGGGTTCCACTAAAAACTAAAAATACCATATGATCCAGCATATGATCCAGTAATCCCACTGCTAGGTATATAACCAAAAGAAAGAAAATCAGTATATCAAAGAGATATGTGCACTCCCATGTTTATTTCAGCACTATTCACAATAGGCAGGATTTGAAAGCAACTTAAATGTCCATCAACAGATGAATGGATAAAGAAAATGTGGTAATATACAAAATCAAGTACTATTCAGTCATAAAAAAGAATGAGATCCTGTCATTTGCAACAACATGATGCAACTGGAGGTCATTAAATTAAATGAAATAAGCCCAGCACAGAAAGACGAACTTTGTATGTTCTCACTTATTTGTCGGATCTAACAATTAAAACAATTGAACTCATGGAGATAGAGTGTAGAAGGGTAGTTGGGGAGGCGTGATGTGGATGGTTAATGGTTACAAAAATATAGTTAAGTAGAATGAATAACATCTAGTATTTGATAGTACAACAAGATGACTACAGTCAATAATAATTTATTGTACATTTAAAAATAACTAAAATAGTATAATTGGATTGTTTGTAACACAAAGAAGAGATAAATGCTTGAGGTGATGGATACCCCATTTACCCTGATGTGATTAGTATGCATTGTATGCCTGTATCAAAATATCTTATGTAACCCATAAGTATATATACCTACTATGTACGCACAAAAATTAATAAAATAAAATAAAATTAAATGACTGATACATCCTATAAAAATATACAATGATTTAAGAATGATAAGATGAAGAGATGAGTCTAGGAAACAAAAATGAGCCTGTTGGCGTCTGTGATATGAAGTTCAAATTTGAAGGGAAGAATGTGCTATAACACAATTTTCTTAGAAAAATATTCCTTCCACAAATCAATGATTCATTTCTGATTTGTTCTAAAAACTATTGCAAAATTTCTATTATAACATGATTGTAGAGATATGATCCAAATCAACTCATTTTCTTAATTCTTAGTTTCAATTTTCAAGGCTAAGGGTTAGTTGATTTCTTTTCTCTATGTAATATAAAATTCTTCATCTCCACTGTTTATGAACTCACTTAAAATGATCTTTTGTTGGGGGCAAACTAATTATCCTTAAATTCACTTTTGCACTTTTCCTATTTTAGCTTATTTCCTAAAGCATCATTGAGATAAATATTGAGTTAGAGAAATAATATCTCTTCTTGATTAAAAGATGGCATATTACATATTCTTTATAACTCTTCATTTTTTCAATAGAATTATATTTTAATATTAATATTTTATTTTAACACATAGTTTTTTGTCAGTTATTTACTTAATTATTTTCTAAATGCTTACTGAGCACCAGGTATTGTTGGGGTGCTGGCATTACAACAGTCAACTAGCACAATCCTACTTGGCTTTTTCTCTTCATGTCCTTGGGAAAAATTGCCTGGCTGCCCTAACACTATCAGAGAAATGATGGGACACTCTAAGTTCCTATCCAACTGTAACTCCTTTTATCCCATGATTGTCAAATATCACGCATTTAACTCTAATAGGAATCCTTTTCTAAAATAGGAAGCTGATGAAAGTTCAATATGGCTTCCCATTCACTTAGTGCTCCTTTCCTGGATAATAGGTAGTAGGTTTTTTCCTCTTAGATACTGTGTTTTAATACATGAACCTGAACTGTTCATGTGCTATGTTAAATTTTATTGCTCCTAGCAGACCATTATCTAGGAGTATTGCTCTTAAGTAACTTCTCACCTAGTTATAAGCATTGTGGCCTTATTACATGGGGAATAGACATACTTATTCCCTAATGGTCAAGTCAAGAGAATGGCTGTTTCAACAAGTCAAGCAAAGCAATTATTGCATTGGGTTTTGTGAAATCTGCTGTACAGATTTAGAAGACTGAAATATTTTAATGTCTTGGAAAAAGAAATTATTTTCTTTATATTTTAAGTTAGGCATGTTTATTAAGAAACATTCTGTGAACTTGATAAATATCTCCTCCAGCCCATTACATTTAGAAATTAAAACAACGTGTTATCTGGTGGGATAGATTGGGTTTCCTTGATCTTAACTGATCCAGAGAAAGTACCACTTGATGTGCACTCTATACCATAAACCATATTAAGACAGCAAAAAAAAAAAAAAAATCAAAAACCAAAAATATAACTGCGATTAATTAAAATGCTTGATATTCAAAGAGGCTTTCAAAATAAACATGCTAGCTCAGGCAAAAATGTTCTTCCTCACTGAAGGCCAGCCTTTTCTCTGATTCTCTTAATTCAATCTCCTTCTGCCTCTTTAGTGCCCATCCAATCAAATATCCCTCTGCTGTGTTTCATGTTCAGTATCACCTGCTTCATCCCATACATTTCATCTGCCTGTTCCTCCATTCATTTCTTCAAGTCTTTTAAAAAATGACTTTTATGTGTTAAGCACTGCACAAAGTATGTATCAATGAAAATAAAAACACATAATCATAATAACCATCTACATTTCTTAGGCTTCTCACACATTACTTTGTGTCATGCACAAAATGACCTTTGTGGTTGGCAGTGCTTTTATGTCCCTTTTACAGATAGAGACACAAGAAGAACTAATCACATAGCTAGTAAGGGGTAGAGCTGGCATTTGAAACTAGACCTTTGGACTGCAGAGCAGTATGGTCTCTGCCCTCTGACACACAAATGGACAAGTGTAATGTATGATCATTTAAATATTGCAAACATGCAAAAGAAACAGTGAAACCCCAGATGAGCTGTGGGCAAGATTTTACAGAAGTGATGCTTGAACTGAATTTTGAAGGAAGACACAAAACTTTGAAATCATCCTTGACTCCTTGACTTTGTAGTCCCCTCCTGACTACAGAGCTTCATCTCTGTAGTCTGACCCAGAGCTTCATCCCATAATTTGCTTTGACTAATGAGACCAAATATGCCACATAGAATTAGAAGCACTCTGTGCCTTTCTGCTCACACTCCTGCTTCTTTGCCTTCACTACTAGGATATGCCTGCATCAGCCTGCTGGAGGATGAGAGACTAGAAAGAGCAGAGTCAGCCCTGCTGTCCCAGATAGACTCCATACATACTCTAGAGCCCCACCAAGATAAGCAGATTCCTGAGTGAGCACCTCGTTTCCACAGCCCAACTCAGGGAGCTGACTTATCCAGCCAACCCATAGACACATGAGCAAAAACAAATTCTTATTGTTGTATGTCACCAAAGTTTTATAATTTTTGTTACATAGATTATGGAAAGGGATAACAGATGTAACACCTATCTATCCATATTTCATTTCCCAAATCCAATTAGTTGTTCGGTGATAGCTATGACATCTCTGTGCTATTCTCATTCACACTTCATTCCCTTTCAATTATTGTTACAACTACCCTAGTCAATTTTCTCATTGCCTGTTTTCTGGACTATCATGGTAGCTTATTAACTGGTGTTCTTGCCTCCAAATCTCTCCCTTCTTCAACCTATCTATATAAAAGTGATTAGGTATTTTTATTAAAACAGTACTGGTGTTGCCACTCATCTCTTCAAAGCCTTCAATGATTTATTTCCCTAAGACCAAAATCCTCAGCCTAATATTGAAACTCTCTACACCTGTCATCTAGTCCCACATTCCTTCTTGCTTACCTGTTCAATTCTCCTTTTCCATTACCACACTATTCTTCCCCTCTTTGCTATCAAACATCTAAGCAAATGCACATCCTCTTCCCTCCATCTAGAATGCCCTGCACCCTATTTCCAGATGTCTAGATTTTATCATTCCTGCATGTCTAGATCTTGTGTCTGTGCCCCAGAAACCTTTATCTGATTCCCAATTCTGAGCCTTCCTCACATTTTTTATACCACCTTTAGAATCTTGAGCACTCACTTTTTACCATAGTCATTTAAGTCTGAAGACTTGCATATTCCACAATATTGGTCCTTAGGGCTGCTGTAATAAAGTATCATAAACTGGGCATGTTAAAACTACAGAAACTTATTCTCTTAATTCAAATCAAAACCTCCATGAGATACCATCTCACACCAGTCAGAATGGCTATTATTAAAAAGTCAAAAAATATCAGATGCTGGAGAGGTTGTAGAGAAAAGGGAATGCTTATACACTGTTGGTGGGAGTGTACATTAGTTCAATCATTGTGGAAGGCAGTGTGACAATTCCTCAACGAGCTAAAAACAGTAATACCATTTGACCCAGCAATCCCATTACTGGATATATACCCAAATGAATATAAGTTGTTCTACCATAAAAACACATGTACGTGTTTGTTCATTACAGCACTATTCGCAATAGCAAAGACATGGAATCAAGCTAAATGCCCATCAATGGTAAACTGGATAAAGAAAAGGTGGTACATATACATTGTGGAATGCTACATAGCCATAAAAAAAGAATGAGATCATGTTGTTTGCAGGAACATGGATGAGCTGGAGGCCAACATCCTTAGCAAAGTAATGCAGGAACAGAAAACCAAATACTGCATGTTGTCGCTTGTAAGTGGGAGCTAAATGATGAGAACATATGAGCACAGAAAGGAGCAACAGACATGGGGGCCTATTTGAGAGTGGAGAGTGGGAGGAGGGAAAAGAACAGAAAAAAACAACTGGGTACTAGGCTTAGTACCTGGGTGATAAAATAATCTGTACAATAAGCCCCCATGGCACAAGTCTACCCATATAACACACCCCCGTGTACTCCAGAGCCTAAAATAAAAGTTAAAAATAAAAAAGAAATTTATTCTCTCACAGTTCTGGAGGCAAGAAGTCCAAAGTCAAGGGACTGGATGGGCCACTTTTCCTCTGAAGTCTCCAGGGGAAAATCCTTTCTTGCCTCTTTCAGCTTTTGAAAGTACCCAGGTGTTCCTCGGCTTGTGACAGTATGACTCCAATCTCTGTCCTTACTTAATGTTCTGTGTGTTTCTGACTTCACATGGCATTCCCCTTATGTGTCTGTGTCCAAACTTCCCCCCTTTAAAAGTGTACTAGCCATATTGGATTAGGATCTACTATAATGCCTTCGTCTTAATGTGATTACATCTGCAAAGACCTTATTTTTCAAATAAGGCCACATTCACAGGTACCGAGGGGTTAGGACCTCACTTTGTTTTTTTGAGGGGACAAAATTCAAGTAATATGCAGCATACTTGAGAGTAAGCATTGCATCATTTTTCATCTTTCATCTTCATTTTTACCTTACTACCACTCTGACTAGCAAAGCTCCTGCAGGATGGGAATGATATCATCTTCATTTTGTACCTGCTGTGCACATGAAATTTACTCATTGTTCAACTTTTTTTCTGAACTGAATACAATTGTTTATTTAAACATATTTGGGAAGATCACAAAAGTATTCAGAGGATGCCATGAAATATTTATTTTTAAGCATCAATAATATGTGAGATGTTATAAAGCCTCAAATATGGAAGTAGTTATTAACACATTTTTAAAATCTCAATTTGGCAGAGAGAAAAGTTTCAAATGCACCAACAGAGACTGGCAAATTCAATTTTGGGAGGTATGAGTGAGGAAGAAAATAATTATCAGTTGAGTTTTTTTTCAGATGGGCTAATAAGTTGGCTAACTTCGAAAATTAGGTTGCAATTATTGTGTTGTCTTCATTTTGAAGTAGTGAATTTTTAAAAGAACATTGACCTCTGTCATGCCTGGAATATGCTGACTGGGGATCAAAGAAATGGGGTTATAAAAATGAAAATGTTCAGCAAAGAGAAGCCAGAATTCATGTTTACAGTCATAAGACAGGCATATTTATTAATTTTTTCAGTCAAATTATCCTTTTTGAAAGAACGATGGTGGCACCATCTCTGTGAGCAAAGGTCAGGAAAATTTTGTGTAGAAGTCACAAAACAAATCACAGTAAGTACTTTATTTGCCATATTCCAAACTGTCGTCACAGGAAGTCAATGGGCAACACAAACTGCTGCTACTGCCCAAGGAAGCAGTTCTTACAAACATGGTGTGGAAGGGGCAAGGCTGTGAGCTCAGGTCCTACCCAGGGTCTTCACTCAGAGAATTAAATTTGCAGGTCACCAATTGGCTCTCCTTAACCACCTTGTAATTGTGAGCTTTTGGTCAAAAAGAAGACCGAATAGGAAAGAGTGAATGATATGTGAAGAAATTAGAAATACACTAGAAGTTATAAAGAAACATGATATGGTTCAATGGAGAAAGCAGAGACGACTAATATTTGGGTCTTGGATCTGCCGCTTATGACTGATAATTATGAGCGAGTTCCTTTTTCTCCCTGAGCTCAAATTTTCTCATTTATAGAGTGGGTATGGCACTAGCCTGTCGTGATAAGAATTAAGTGAAAATATGCATTTAAAATGCTTAACACATGGAAGGAATGCAATAAATTCTAATTATTACTTCTGTTATTTTATTGGACACAAAAAACTCAAAGCATTTATCTATTACTGATCACGGAGAAATACTGGCATTTAAAAAATAATGTAGGTCTTTATTTCAGTGGCAAACAAGGCATAATTACAATGTACTGGTTTTACTTATAAAGTGGTGTAACTTTTTAACTTTAATTGATAAATACATTGAATAGAATAGAATATTTTATTTTAATAAAAAATAAAATATTAATATTGAACCCATAGAAGTAAATACTAGCAGTACCTAGAGGTCTAGTTTCAGGTTATGCAAAATCACAAATGAGAAGACCACTATGTATCACTTAGATTCTTCACCTAAGGCCTTTCCACACAGTAGCTCACTCAAGGAAGCATGGGTTTAATTAATTTAATATGCAACCACTAGGGAGTTCTAACAAATGTATTTTAAGAGTTGGTTGGTGCATTCTGGGTCCTCCGACTCTGTTCAACCAGGAAGTTTGCTACTAGTCCATGGGTTTTCAAATTAATTCTATATATGGATAGGTAGCAAATATTTGTGTGGGTCATATGGTCTGTCGCAACTATTTAACTTTGCTATTGTAGCAAACTGCTACTTTATATAAACACATAGATTTGGCCATGTTCCAATAAAACTTTATTTGGGGGCATTGAAATTTTGAATTTAATATAATTTTCAAATATCACAGAATACTATCATTCTTTTGGTTTGTTTTTAATCCTTTAAACATACTCAACTAATTCTTAGCTGGTGAATTATAATGAAATAGGCAACTTGTGGGCCAGATTTGGTCCAGGGGCCATAGATTGCTAAACTCTGTGTTAGATGAGCAAATATGTTAAGTAACCGTTTATAGAAAAGACTTTATATAAATGAAAATAGCACAATTTTCTTCCTCAGATGTCAGCCTTTTCCTGTATCTCTATAATTTTGAAACTTTAGGAACTGCTTCCTGTATCTAGTTAGACAGCAATTAATCTTGCTGAAGTTAGTCTTTCATATATAAAGTGGTGTGAAATTTTGGGACACAAACACATGTGTGCCAAAACTTCAGTTTCAGGAGAAATATATTGTCTATGACTGAACTTTCTTCATATTTTAAAATCCTTTCCATAAAACTCTAACACTTCCTTCATCTTGAGTAGTTCAAGACTTTCCCTCTTCCCCTTGTCCTAGGTTATATCTAAATTCTGGAGGATCACAGAGCATAAAAATAGAGTGTTGTGGGCCTTGTGTGGCACTGCTCCACGCTTGCATCTGCTGAAATGTCTCCTCTAGTCCACAGTCACTGTTGACTCACCATGATGATGTGCTGGACTTCAATTCCCTGTTTCATCTTTGGTGATGGCTGTGTTTGTTTCTACAGACCTGTCATCTGTACTATGAGGCCTCTCCAAGCTCACCAACTCTTTCTTATCTAAATTCCACTCTGTTTGGAGGTTTGTGAATGTTTACTTGCTCTCCTATACCCCACTGGGATTATGAGAAACTCTCTAGCACGGTCATGCATGCAGCCATCTTTATGCTGAAGCTTGCACACTGTAGTGGGTGGAGTCTTGCAGGGCTGCCATCTCCAGGGATCACGAGGGGTCCTCGACTTTTGGACCCCAAACCTGGAAAGGGATCTGCTGCCCACTCTAACCTCTTCTCAGAGCCCACAGCACCCCCTCACACATGACTGTTTTCCTCACTGATGCTTCACTTCCAGTTCAGAGGAATTTTTTTTTTTTTCATCACTGGAGTAGTAAAAACTTGCTCTTATATTTTGTAAATTCTTCCAAATATGTTCTTTTGACATTAATTTTATGCTTTGATTTCCTCAGCATCTAGCCTTCTGAGATTCAAAAACTTTAACATAATTGCCCCATTTTGTGTTTCCAATATCAATTTTGAAAGGCAGAAGCTGAAAACAGGCTCTATTTTTTTACTCCTCTCTGCACAATGTTTTAAAAATTCTATCCTGGAGCTAGACTGGGCCTTCTCTTATCTGTGAATGGGTTAAAAAGTAATGGGACCACAAATAATCCCTCAGCTAAGTATATTACCTTAATAGCACAGCTCTATCTGCCCCTGTACCTCGTTGAATGGTTGTACACTCAGCTTATGGTGAGTTGAGGCACACTCCAAAATCCACAGGAAATGCCTTGGAAACATTTTACTTAAGAGTACAGAATTTAAGGCCAGGCACAGTGGCTCACGCCTGTAATCCCAGCACTTTGGGAGGCCGAGGCAGGCAGATCACCTGAGGTCAGGGGTTCAAAACCAGCCTGGCCAACATAGTGAAACCCCATCTTTACTAAAAATACAAAAATTATCCAGGTGCGGTGGTGGGTGCCTGTAATCCCAGCTACTCGGGAGGCTGAGGCAGGAGAATTGCTTGAACCTAGGAGGCAGAGGTTGCAGTGAGCCAAGATCGCGTCCTTGTACTCCAGCCTGGGCGATAGAACAAGCAAGACTCCTTATCAAAAAAAAGAGTACAGAATTTAATGTTAAATCCCAAAACAAAAGAATATAGGTAGAATGTGTTATATTCCCTGTCATATCTCCCAAATATGGAGATAGCCAAAAATTCTCATGGCTTTTCTTCAATTTTTTGTTTTTGGAAGTTAACATATCCTGTAACTGTGCTTGGTTTATATATTGCCAACACTGATTTCTAGTTTCCCTTCTACATTCATTTAGTGGGTCCTTGGTTCTGTGAGCAAAAGCAAAAGAATGAGGTTCCACAGGTATGAGGCCCCACCTGATAAAATGCAGCTAAAATTAAGAACAGAAAAACCGAAAACACTGTCCACTAAGCAAGACATATGATGTTTTGTTCAATTATTTGAAGGCCTGGAAATTTATTTCATGTTTAAGCTATGAAGGAAAAGTGACATATAGAAGAAAGAGAATTTTAATACCAAACTTTCCTGTAATTCAGCTGTTCACAGCAATATCAAAAGCACTATATTTGTTCTCAAGTATGATTTGACTGAAATGATAAAATTTCGTCATTCAGAGATCTCACATTTCTCTTTATGAGTTTCAGAATGTGAAGACAAAAAATTGCTAACCTGCTATCTGTTTTCAAGTCAAAACTGATTATCCCAAGTCATTGCCAGTCTCAATAAGAATGCTTAACATGTTTTAAAAATTCTTTTTATGCTTTTGAAACGTGCAGGGTAATTTTATTTTTAATCCTTCTGTATTCACTCTTGCCAATCATTCTGAATGTGGGTGATAAGTTTGTTTTGTATACATTTTATTTATAGCATAAAAAGTAAATCAAAGACATTAGTTTCATAAACCTTTCCTATTATCTTTTTTTGAGACAGAATCTTGCTCTGTTGCCCAGGCTGGAGTGCAGTGGCTTGATCTTGGCTCATTGAAACCTCCGTATCCCAGGTTCAAATGATTCTCCTGCCTCAGCCTCCTGAGTATCTGGGATTACAGGCATGTGCCACCACGCCTGGCTAATTTTTTGTATTTTTAGTAGAGACAGGGTTTCACCGTGTTAGCCAGGATGGTCTCAATCTCCTGACCTTGTGATCCACCTGCCTCGGCCTCCCAAAGTGCTGCCATTATCTTAAATTAACAATTCCAGAAAGTCCTGCAATTCATGAGACTTGGTGAAAGTGGATTAGAGCTTTTCAAAGGTATTTTTTACAAAGTCAACTTTAATTTTATGAAACTGCTTCTAATTTGAAGAATTATTTATCTTTTACCCAACCTGTAAGTCCTCTGTCCAATTAACGAGACTTTGGCCACCGATGACAAAGTTTACTCATTTGTTATCCTACTTGCAAAAGTGATGTTGATGGAATTCGTGATAAGCTCTGGTTTCTTCAAGTAATACTCAGTCTCTAACCTCTTCCAGAATAAAAGCCTAGAAAATATTCTGTGATCCCTTACAACTGATTGATTGGGGATGACGTGTCAAGCTTTGGGCTGGAGATTCAGTGATTGCCTCTTGCCTAGGAGGTTTAAATTTTCATGTCTCCCTCTGAGCTGCAGCTAACATGTAACAAATTTGCCTGGTTAGCTAACATTATTGCCTACAACTCTGGGCATCATACATGACTTGCCCATCCTGTAGTAAGGATAGGCATAGCCAGGCCTGGTGTGTGAAGCTGTTGATAGATGAATAATCCTCCATACTGCAGAAGCCAGAGCAAAAAAGCTAATCATGTATGGCAGTGAGCATGAAGTAACCTGCCTTCCTTCCTAAATAAACAGATGGAAAGAGTTTGCAGTTCATTTCTTTCCAAGGTAACAAATTATTTTATTTCTATGTTTTACAGTAACAGAACCAAAAGTTCTTCTCTTTGGGGAAATTTTATTTTTCTTTAATTATTCCATGCAAACAAGAGACCTGAGTCTTCTGGGGACAGATGCAGAGAAGTCAAAATTAATTAGTTTTTCTTATGATACACTGCATTTGGGTAAAATATCGCTGTGGGGGCACAATGACAGTCAGATTACTCGATCAAGTGCTGAGTTACTAGAAAGGCAGAATTTTATCAGAAAAATCTACATAGAAATAATATTTCACCTTCCTTGAAAGTCAACATTGTTTGGTACTCTCCTTGGAGTTCTCGGTTCATGTACTTTCTTTCATCTACTCTTTGTCTTTCCTTTAAGATGTCAGACAGCATGGGAAAGTGATAGCATGGCCTATAAGTCCCCAGTGAACTCAAGAACCATGTTTCTATTTAACTATAACATAAAAGTCACAAATCAAACTCAGTTTCTTTTTCTCTTATGATTGTCAAAGTTATACATTCTGAAAAACTTCAAGGTGAAACAAAGAAATCTACTTCAATGATTCTCTGTCATTTCATAGGTAGGTGTTCAAATCAGGCTGTGAGCATTACACAAATACATCTGTGGCTCAAAAATCAGCCTTCAAATTAGGTATTTATTCTTTTCATGCCTGATTAAGGCCTGATTATATGAAAGCATGCCAAGTACATGATTTACATTATTAAAATATAAGACTTCAGCATTGAGTATAATTCCCAAGTGATCTTATTATTAATTTATTAAGCATGTATCTTGTAATGAACTCAAGATTTCTGTCTCACAAAAGAATAGCATTATCATGTACTAATGAAATAGGCAAAGTATGAACCTCATATATTGAAGGCAAGTTACACATAGATGTCTTCAAGTCAAGGTCTAAGCAAGGTTGTTTGTAATTCAGGGGAAATTCTGGAAATAATCACCGCAAAAATGTCTCTGTTAGTTTAAAATATTCATTAACAAAACCCAGGCAAATACCTAAAAACAGAGACTTCCTTGAATAAGTTTACATTTCAATTTTACTTATCCATTTATTTCTTATAAAATGATAAATAATAAACAAAGACCAAGAAAAGAAGAGCCCTTTCCAAAGCTTTCCTAATCAAAGATAATTTTATTTTCTTGGATCTATTTTGTATACTCATTTCACATAGTAAACATATGACCATCTGTGATGGCTAATATGAGGTGTCAACTTGATTGGGTTGAGGGATGCATAGGTGGCTGGTAAAGAACTGGGTGTGTCTGTGAGGCTGTTGCCAGAGGAGACTGACATTTGAGTCCATGGACTGGGAGAGAAAGACCCACCCTCAGAGCACCTTCCAAAGGCTGCCAGCACAGCTACAACAAAACAGAGGGAAGAAGAGGAATAAGTGTGGTTCTTTCTGACTCTCTTCCTTCTTCCCATACTGGATGCTTGCTTCCACTCTTCCTGCCCTTACACATCAGATTCCAGGTTCTTCTGTCTTTGGAGTCTGGGACTTGCACCAATGGCTTCCAGGAGCCTCTTGGGCCTTTGGCCACAGACTGCAGGCTGCACTGTTGGCTTCACAGGGAACTGTCAACTTCCTGGTGTCAAAGCTTTCAGACTTGGACTAAGCCACTACCAACTTCTCTCTTCCTCAGCTTGCAGACAGCCTATTGTGGGAGTTTGCCTTGTAATCATGTGAACCAATTCCTCCTAATAAACTCCCTTTGATGTAGACATATTTCCTATTGGTTCTGACCCCCCGTGAAGAACCCTGACTAATACTATTGGTTCTGACCCCCTGTGAAGAACCCTGACTAATACACCATCCAGACTCTTCACTGCAGGAAAATTACCTTCTTCAACAAGGGAATTTTAAACCTGAGGACTTTCCCCCAAATATGATAGACAAAGTGTGAGATTGTTTACAACCTGATGTACTGATATGAATTCCTATGGTACACTGGAGCAAAATTGACTTCTGCTTCTAATTTTGGAATAAAATAGTAGATTCTGTATTTTTTAAGATGAGAATTAATTCACTATTATGAAATACTTGACATCACCATCTCAGGCCCATTTTTGAACTCTTGGAAATCATTCAAATAAGACTTTCTTTGAGAGACTAATGGTGCAATGGTACATAATAGTGGAAATGATAGAATTGAGCAATTTAAAAAATTTAGGGCTAATTTTCTTTGGTTGTTGGTTCCCACAAATGAACAAATCTAACAGTTTCAAAACATGTGCCTCTTTTGAATCAAATCTAAGGAAAGGTGGAGGCAAAGCAAGATGGAAGAATAGAAGCCTACACCATTCATCCTTGCCACTGGGACACCAAATTTTAACAACCATCTGTACACAGAAAAGCACTGTCACAAGAAACAAAAATCAGGTGAGCAATCACAGTACCTGGTTTTAATTTCACATTGTGGAAAGAAGCATTCAGGAAAACAGGACAGACAGTCTTGAAGCACCAACATATCCCTTTCTAATCTCTTGGCAGTGGGCCTGCAGTGTGGAGAGAGAATCTGTGCACTTTGGGGAAAGAAAGTATAGGCACTGGGGGATTTTACACTGAACTCAGCGCTGCCATGTTATAGTGGAGAATAAAGCTGTGCTGTGCTCAGTCAGCATGCGCTCATCCGCACATGGAGGGAACATTTGGACCAACCCTAGCAAGAGGTATATTGCTCTCCCAGTGGTCGAAACTTGAGTTTCTCAGGAGGCCTTGTCATCGTGGGCTGAAATGCTCTGGGGTCCTAGCTAAACTTGAAAGGCAGTCTAGGATAAAAGGACTCTAATTCCTAGGCAACTCCCAGTGCTAGACTGGGCTTAGAGCTGGTGAATTAGAGTAGCACATGACCTAGGGAGACACCAGCTGGCATGGCTAAGGGAGGGCTTGTGTCATTCCTCCCCCAACCCCAGGCAGTGCAGCTTGTACCAACAAAAGTGAACTCATTTTTTCTGCTTAAGGAGGGAAGAGTGAAGAATAGAGAAACTCTGTCTTGCCTGTTGGATACCAGCTCAGCCACAGTAGAATAGGACACTGGGCATAGTCATGAGGACCCCATTCCAGTCCCTAGCTCCTGAATGGCATTTCTAGACACACCCTGGGCCAAAAGGTAATCCACTGCCTTGAAGAGAAAGACCTGGTCCTGGCAGGATTGATGAAGTGCTTACTGAAGAGCTCATGGGCCCTGGATAACCACCAGCAATAGCCAGGGAGCATGCCTTGAGCCTCAAGTTCGGAGATATACTGGCTTCAAGGGAGCCCCAGCACATTCCCAGCTCTGGTGGCTATGGCAAAAGACTTCTTCTGTTTGAGAAAAGCAGAAGGAAAAGTAAAGGGGACTTTGTTTTGCATCCTAGCTACCAGCTTGGCCATAGGGGGGTAGAGAAACAACCAGGCTCCTGGGGGCACTGCGTACAGACTAGGATCTTGGATACATTACTGGATCTTCTCTGGGTCAGAGGGCATCCCACTACCTTGAAGGGTGAGTCCAAGGTCTGTCAGCATTCACCACAAGCTGACAGAGGAGCTCTTGGCCTTTAAGCAAACATTGGTGATGGCCTGGCAGAATGCTCCACCTCCATGCACTGGGGATAGTTGTGACCACAGGGAGATGCTCTTCTGCCTGTGGAATGAAGACAGAAGAGCAGGAAGGACTTTATATTGTGGTTTGCATGCCATCTTGGCCTCAGTAGAATAGAACATCAGGTAAATTGGTAAGGGTTTTGACTTGAATGTCCAGCTCCCAGACAGCATTTCTGGGCATGCCTAAGGCCTGGAGGAACCTGCCACCCTGAAGGGAAGGGCCTTGGACAAGGCCCAGTGCTGTGCTGGCTTCTGGTCTGATCCAGTGAAGTTCCAGTGGTGGGTACCACAGGGGTGATTGCATCACTACATTCCCAGTGCCAGGTGGTTCAGCACACAGAGACTCTGTATGTTTGGGAGAAGGTAAAGGAAAATAACAAGAATCTCTGTCTGGTAATTTAGAGAATTCTCTCAGATCTTATCCAAGACCACCAAATGGTATCTCTACGAGTCTGCAAAAACCACAGTGTTCTTGGGCTTGGGGCCCAAGTCCCTTCAATACCTGGAAAGCCTTCCCAAGAAGGACAGGCACAAACAAGCCCAGACTGTGAAGGCTGCAGTAAATACCCAACTCTTCAATGCCCAGACACCAAAGAACATGTACAACCATTAACACCATCCAGGAAAACATGACCTCACTCAATGAACTAAATAAGGCACTGAGAGGCCAATCTTGGAGAAACAGAATTTGTTTAGACCGTTTGGAGACAGAATTCAAAATAGCATTTTGAGGAAACTGAAAGAAATTCAAGATAACACAGAGTAAACAATTCAGAATTCTATCAGATAAATTTAACAGTGACTGAAATAATTCAGAAGTATCAAGCAGAGATTCTAGAGTTGAAAAATGCAGTTGCCATGCTGAGTAATACATCAGAGTCTTTTAGTAGCAGAATTGATCAAGCAGAAGAATTAGTGACCTTAAACACAGGATATTTGGGAATACACAGAGGAGACAAAAAAAAAAAAAAAAAAAGAGAGAGAGAAAGACAAAAAAAACAATGAAGCACATCTGCAGAATCTAGAAAATAGCCTCAAAAGGGCAATTCTAAGAGTTTTTGGCCCTAAAGAGAAGAAAGAGAAAGACATAAGGGTAGAAAGATTATTCAAAGGGATAATGTCAGAGAACTTCCCAAACCTAAAGAAAGATATCAACATTCAAATATAAGAAGGTTTCAGAACACCACGTAGATTTAAGCCAAAGAAGACTACCTCAAGGCATTTAATAATCAAACTCCCAAAAGTCAAGGATAAAGAAGGATTTTTAAAGCAGGAAGAAAAAAAAAAACAACATACAACAGAGCTCTAATACATATGGCAACAGAGTTTTCAGTGGAAATCTTACAGGCCGCAAGAGGGTGGCATGATGTATTTAAATTGCCGAAAGAAAAAACTTTTCCCTAGAATAGTATATCTGGTGAAAATATCCTTTAAGCATGAAAGAAATAAAGATCTCAGACAAACAAAACAGGGATTTCATCAACACCAGACATGTTCTACAAAAAAATGATAAATGGAGTTCTTCAATCTGAAAAAAAAGGTTGAACAATAAGAAATCATGTGAAGGTACAAAACTTACTGGAAATAGTAAGCACACAGGAAAACAAGAATAGTATAACACTGTAATTTCAGTATGTAAACATCCTGATGTAAGTAGAAAGACTAAATGATGAACCAATCAAAAATAATAACTACAACAACTTTTCAAGACATAGACAGTACAATAAGACACAAGGAGAAACAACAGTTAAAAAGTGGGGGAGATGAAGTCAAAATGTAGAGTTTTTATTACACAAAAAATAAAAAGCAAGAAATTAAAGCATACCACCAGAGAAAATCGCCTTTACTAAAACGAAGATAGGAAGTAGGAAGGAAGAAAAGAAGAGAGAGAAAACCACAAAACAACCAGAAAACAAATAATAAAATAACAGGAGTAAGTCCCTGTCTTTCAATAATAACTTTGAATGTAAATGGTCCAAAATCTGCAATCAAAAGACATAGAGTGGCTGAATAGATGCATAAACATGATTCAATTATTTATTGCTTACAAGAAACACACTTCACCTCTAAAGAGGCACATAGACTACAAATAAAGGCATGGAAAAAGACATTCCAGGCCAATACACACAAAGAAAAGCAGGAACAGCTATACTTATATCAGACAAAATAGATTTTAAGACCAGAACTATAAGAGACAACGTAGGTCATTATATAATTATAAAGGGGTCAATTAAGCAAAGGGACAAGACAATTTTAAATGTATATGCACCTGGCAATTGAGCACCCAGACATATAAAGCAAATATTTTTAGAGCTAAAGAGAGAAATAGATCCCAATACAATAATAGTTGCAGATTCAATACCCGACTTTCAGTATCAGACAGATTTCCCAGACGGAAAATCAACAAAGAAACATCAGACTTAATCTGCACTATAAAACAAATGAACCTAATAGAAACTTACAGTACACTTCATCTAACAGCTTCACAATACACATTTTCTCCTTAGTACATGGATCATTGTCAAGGATACATCACATGTTAGGTCACAAAACAAGTCTTAAAACATTAAAAAATAATGTAAATAACATCAAATATCTTCTTTGACCACAAGGGAATAAAACTAGAAATCAATAACGAGGAACTTTGGAAACTATACAAACACACAAAAATTAAGCAATTTGCTCATGAATGAGCAAACAGTAGGTGAATGAAGAAATTAAGAAGGAAATTGAAACATTCTTGAAACAAATGATAATGGAAATACAACATACCAAAACTTCTGGGATACAGCAAAAGCAGTATTAAGAGGAAAGTTTATAGTGATGGAGTGGCTTCATCCGGATTGGTTGGTGAAGAAACATTAACCACAGTAGATCCTGCAGGGCCAAATGACATCTCTAAAAATGGGAATTAAGAGCCAGTCTGAAAGTGGGAACATCAGCCCTTTTTTCTTACTAATAAAATTTCAAAATATCAGCTGGCAATAGGGTCTATGTCCCCCAAGGTAAGAAAGAGTAGGCATCTTCTTTTAATAATCACAGAAAAAACAGCCTTTAAATGCTGACATAGAAGGACCCCTGAAGTAAAGAAAGGATAAAAAATGGCTTCACATTAAGATCTTACAGTGAAGCCCCAAGTGAACCATCACCACCTCCAAATACTCCAAATACAGAACTTCCAGTAGGTTCTTAATGCTTTACTTTTAAATACGAATGAGCAAACAAAGATAACCATATATTCTAGGAGAGCCTCCACTGAGACAAAGAGATCAAAACAAACGAATAGAAGAGTAGATCTGGGATAAATAAGGAAAACTTGAATTACTATCCCCATAATGCATTTTATCCATAAATCAAGATCTGAAGCCATGGAAATAAAAAATAACCAATAAAAACACTTTGAAAATTAAAATTGAGTGCCAGAAATTTTGGAAAATAATGGCAAATATTCCCCCAGAAAGAGAAATGGAAAATAAAAAGAGGCAGAAAACAGATGAGAGAGTATCAGAACATTAAAAGATCAGACCAGGTATAGATAGATAGATAGAGAGAGTACATATATATATATTTTTTTTTTTTTCTATATTATATTTTGACATCTTAAACCCCCCCCCGCCAAAGAAAACCCCAACCTTTCTGCCTGGGAGATACCGCCTTTCCTGGGGCTAGCCAATTAGAGACAGCAAAGGCCTCAACCAGGAACCTGTCTTTGTTATGCAGACTAACCAATCCAGAGTCATACCTCCTCTATTTGGCCTGAGGCCCTCAGAAGTCAATATTCCTCTGCTTTAATAATCCCAGGAACAGATACCAGGCAACTAGGGACCACCTCTATAGTTTAGAGTCCACAGAAATTATTCACGCTATAGGTATGGAACTGAACTGGGATTCATCCGCCCAGCGCAGTAAGACCAGATAGTCACACTGAGGTTTGCAGCCAGATACAGGAAAGTGCTTCTTTGTAGGGTGCCTAACAAGGAGGATCTGGCAGCTAATGCTTAAATCCTGGCCTCTCTGATGGCTTAAGGTAAGGGTTTTTAAAGGCAAGGGTAAGTTTCAGAAAGCAGAAGTTACAAGCACAGTTGTAAATCAAAACGTGGAAGTTACACATTGGTTTTGGCCTAAAAGGGTGGGATATCTTGAAGCTGGGGCTTACAGGTCGTAGGTAGATTCAAATATTTTCTGATTTTCGATTTGTTTAGGAAGAAAAGCTTAGTTTAAAAAATTAGGGTCAGCAGAAACGAATGTTAGCCTGGCTCATGGGTGTGACTTTCTCCAGGCACCTCAGGAGGAAATTTAAAACAAAGAATGTTGGTCAGAGTTCAGTCCCCCATTCCCCCTTATCTGAGGCCCATGTGCCATTAGATCTGTTTAACGGAGGTTGGGGTTTCTGAAAACAACTCAGAGACATACTTGAAGATGTTATCTTTACTCCATATAGGGAAACCAAACATCTGCTGATGTGTTAGCAGTGGTGAATCCTTACAGGTCTGCAGTAACCTGATTTCTTGCCTCCTCAGAAGAAAGAATTCAGCCAAGGGGCATAAGGCAGAATGAGAGACCGAGGCAAGTTTTAGAGCAGGAGTAAACATTTATCAAAAAGTTTTAGAGCAGGAACGAAAGGAAGGAAAGTATACTTGTAAGTGGGTCAAGCAGGTGACTTAAGAGCTTCAAGCATGCTGTTTGACCTTTGACTTGGGGCTTTATGCGTTGGCGTGCTTCTGGGGTCTTGGATTACTTCTTCCCTGATTCTTCCCTTGAGGTGGGCTGTCGCATGAATAGTGGCCTACCAACACTTGGGAGGGGCTGCATGCACAGTGTGTTTACTGGAGTTTTACGCATGCTCACTTGAGTTGTTTTTCCTTTACCAGTCAAGTATTCCTGGAGGAAGGTCATATACCAGATAAACTCTGCCATTTTGCATCTTAGTGTGCATGCTTGAGCCCACTCACCCAACTCCTGAGATCTTTTCGGGAAGCTGCTGCTCAGCAGTTTCAGGTGTTTTTTGTTTGTTTGTTTGTTTGTTTGTTTTGTTTTAATCTATTGGGAGACTGCGTTTCCCTGGTGCTGGCTGCAACCAATTACTATTTTAGAGAGACAATTTAACAATTGCCTGACCATTACCTGATGGTTGCCTGACATTCCTATTCCTATTGGTGGGGGAAAAAGGGGAGAGGTAGGGCCTCTCCCCTGTTCTGCTTATGTCTGACTATCTACTCTAACAATTGTAGCTTCCTTGGCTACTGTTTCAGGCTACTATTACGTTCTAGTTTATCAAGTTGCTTACTTAGTTCTCAGGGCTAGCTAGGTGCTTGGAATTTCCCTTGAAAGAACTCATGATTTTCTTTTATTTCCATGCTTCGTGCAGGGAGGGGAGCTGCATTCCCCTAAGTAGGGTTCCCAGCATTGTCTCACTATCCAATCCTAAATTGCTCACCCTGCCTTGCATTTCCCCATGAAACCATAATAAAGACTCGGGCCTAGACCTCCCCCTTGATTCTGTCTTCTTCCGTCTGGCTGCACTGGTGTATTTCTCATGTTGCGCCTCTTGTGTTTAAGACCTCTTGGTGTAATAAACTTTGTTTTCCTGAACCTTTTTCCTGTCTTCTCTTGACTGACCATCTCATAAAAGAATACAAAACACCAAGAAATCTAATGGTGTGATAAAAATTTTAGTAAGGAAGATCAAAGAAAACAGATGAGAAGAAATTATTCAAACAGGAAATAGAAAAATACGTCCAGAAATGAAGGACTTGACTTTTCAAATTAAAGGGTCCATGGAAAGCTTCATTATGTAAATAAAATAATAATAATAAATAACACCAAAGCACATAATTGTGAAATTTTAGAATACAGACTAAAGTATCTACTGAATATTTCCAAAGTAAACAGTCAGGTAGGCATACAAAGAATAGGGAATCATAATGTCATTAACAGTATCATTGAGAAAATAGAAGAGAGTGAGTTATGATGTCATAATTTGGAGAGAAAAGCATTTTCATCTTGTAATTCTTTACCCAGCGAAACTCTCAATCAAGTATAAGAATAGAACAATTGCATGCAAGGATTAAACCTCCCATTGAATTTTAGCATAGGAAATTATTGAAGGATTGACTCCAGCAAAATGATAAAGTTAACAAAGATGAAAGAAGATAGGTTATCAGGAAAACAGGAGATTCCAAACCACAAAGTGGTAAACTAAAACTAAGATGAAGACTGTAGGTAATTCTAGAATGACAGCTGAGCAACAGGCTCAGGAAATATTCTGTTCAAATTGGAGCAAGAAGATAAGACTTTGGGGAGAAGATCTTAGGGAAATGAAAAAGAGACAAAGCAATGATATAGATCATTGATTTATGTGAGCATTCAGATGATAATATGGATAGGTGCTTGACAGATGCATTGGAGAAGGTAACAAATTGGTATTAGTATATTTTTATAAGTAAGAAAATTGAAAAAACAATAAGTAATTTACTCCAGCAAAAATTCCAGTATTGAACAAAAAGGGAAACACAGTCGTAGTGCACTGTTTGTCTCTGTAGTGAATGGTTTTAAGATAGTCACAGTAATGTTAGTAATGATTAGTTAGTTAACGATATGCTTAATATTACTCAATGGGAGGAAGATATTAGGGAATGTAGTGGGTGAGGTGTAAGAAAACTAAACCCTCATTTGATTTCTCGGGCAGGGTATTTTATTATTTATCCACTGAACAAACAATATTTATCCATTGAACAAACATATTGAACAGTTACTATACAGTCTCTCTTCTAGGAATAAAAGATACAGAAAGGAACAAAACAGGCAAATAGCCTGCCCTCAGGAAACTTACATTCTAGTTTAAAAAAAACAAATATGTAGAGTGTAAAAATATAGTAAAATATGTAGAATGTTAGCAATAAGTGCTATGGAGAAAAATAAACCAACGGAGTAGGAATGGGAATTTGTGGGGAGAAAGCTGGTAATTTTAAGTATGGTGGTCAGCGAAAGCCTCACTAAGAAGAAGACATTTTCAGTAAACATCTGAGGATCTGAGGGAGCTAGTGATGAGGATATCTGAGAGAGGAGTGATCCAGGCTTAGAGAATGTCAGATAGGTAGGCTCTGAGATAGGAAGCATACCAGGCATCATTAATGGAAGAGTAAAAGGGGCTGATTTGACTTGTGCACTGAATGTAAAGACTTTGAAGTTTACTCTGAACAGAGAAAAATGATCTGACTTACAAATCCACTCTGGCTGCTACGTTGAGAATAGACTGAAGAGGAAGAGGGTGGAAGTTGAAAAATTAGTTGGAAAGCTACCTAATCCATGTGACAGATGACAGTGACTTGGATCTAAGGAGTAGTAGTAGTAGTGAGCTTGAAAGGAACTAGGCAGATTATAGATATATTTTTGGGGATGGATCTACATGGATTTGCTAATACATTAGATGTAGTATGTGAAAGAAAGAGGAATCAAGGACTCAGATTTTTGTCATGAAGGATGTGGTGGCTGTCAGAGTGTTTTTTTTAAGCAGATTGTTTCTCTTGTTGTTTTGTTGGCGGTAGTAGGGAACATCTAAACTCAGTTTTTTACATATTAAATTTCAGATGTCTTTAGATATATCCAAGCCTGGATATATGAATTTAAGTGCAAAGGTCTAAGCTTGAGATGTGAATTTGGAAAAGAATATAGTATGTAAAGCCATGAGACTGGTTATAATGACTAGGGTGTAGATAAAGAGATGTAAGGACTGAGAAGAATCTCAAAGATGCCTTAATTTTAAGATATCAAAAAGCAGAAGAGGAACAAGTAGACTAAAAAGTGAGGATCATGATTTGCAATGGTCCTATGACCTCCTGTACCACCCAGAACCCAAATAAATTATGGATCAACATCTTGGAGGAATTGCTGAGTAGCACAGTTGGAGTCAACACCTTATGAAGGAGAGGAGCTGTCCTGGATGCAACCAAAAAGTGAAAATGGGAGTCGTTTTGCTCACGTCATCCTCAGTGACTCAACTGGGAGGAATTTATATATCCATCTGTACAACTTTAAGCTTCATGGGTCTAGAAGTTTTTGTTCCCTTCTCTTACCAGGAGGCAAAATAAAAGTCCCAATGAAAATCAGAGCTATAAGCTGGGTGCAGAGGCTCACGCCTGTAATCCCAGCACTTTAGGAGGCCGAGACGGGCGGATCACAAGGTCAGGAGATTGAGACCATCCTGGCTAGCATGGTGAAACCCCGTGTCTACTAAATAAGATACAAAAATTAGCCGGGCATGGTGGCAGGCACCTGTAGTCCCAGCTACTCAGGAGGCTGAGGCAGGAGAATGGCCTGAACCTGGGAGGCGGAGCTTGCAGTGAGCCCAGATCACGCTACTGCACTCCAGCCTGGGTGACAGAGCAAGACTCCTTCTCAAAAAAAAAAAAAATCAAAGCTATAGCTTTAAGTTTGGGTCATTGTTCCAGCAGATAATGAAAGGATTCATCGTGACATCAAGCAGCTTGAAAATCAGGAGATTATGGTGTTATGATTCAGTTGAAGGTAGTGGTCCAATAAGGAGGAAGTTACCAATTATGAAATGCTTACTTGTTATATCAGAGGAATATGGACTGAAAGTTGACCTTGGACTTAGTGAAATGGAAGAAACTGGGGACCTTGATAGAAGTAGTTTCAATGGAGTGGTAGAGGGGAAACATAATTGAAGTGGGTTCATGAAATGGTGAGAGAAAGAAGAATCCAACAATGAATGTGCACAACTGTTTTAGAAGAGGGCTGAAGAGAGTAAATAAATAGGTTTCCAGAGGGAAGAAATGAGGCTCTGGTGGGAGAGAGGGAATCAAAATGGTAAAAGAATGTGAAAGAGATAGATCATGTAAAAACGGGGAAAAAAATGATGAGAGAGAAAGAAGAGATTACCTGGAGCAATGTTCTTAGGTAAGCAAGAAGAAATGGGACATCCTGTGCCAATGCAAAGTTTGGCCTTAGGAGCACAGATAGTTCATCCACAGTAACAGGAGGAAAGGCAGAGAAATATGAGCACAGATAAAGGCAGTGACGTACATTTGGTAAGAATTTAAGCTAGTTGTGCTCTAAATTTTCAGTGAAATAGAAGGTAATGTCATCAACAAAGAATGAGAGTGGATTGGTCTTGTTTGGGTTTGAAGAGAGCCAGCACTCAGGCCAAGGACATTGGAGGCATTTTTGACTCCTCTTCTCACAGATTTTCAATTCTTCATGAAATTCTGAGCCAAAATACACCTAAAATCCAACCATATTTTACCCACTTATACCACTACCTCACTGGTTCAAGCTATATCATTCTTCTCCTGGATTATTCCAGTAGCCTCCTACTTGATGTCCTTGCTTTCACCATTGGTCCCTCTATTGCTTATTGATAAAACCAGCCAAATAGAGCATTTAAGCATATGTCAGATCAAATCATTCCTGTGTTCAAAGCCTCCAGTGCCTTCCCTTCATACTCAGAACATGAACCAAAGCTTTGCAATGGGCTTACAGGGACCTCCATGGTCTCAGCCCCTGCTCCCTCTAAGGCATCACCCCTTACTGGCCCACTTGCTGACTGGACACTTAATGTTTTGGAACATGTATAATGTGTTTCTTCCTTAGGGCCTTCACACTGTTTGACCCACTGCCTAAAAGCACTTCCCACAGATGTCGACATAACTAGGTGCCTGAGCTAACTATTAAATTTGGAAATAGTTTCCTCCCAACAAACATATATTTCATTTCCACATTCTTACTTAATGTTTTTATGGTACTTAAATCTTTCTGGTATATTATATAATTTACTTATTTTTAATTTGTCTTCCTATGGTAGAATATAAGCTTCATGAAGGCCACAGTAATTGTCTGTCTTGAATGAATGGGAGAGAGAGTGAATTGATTAAGGAAATAAATACAATATGATTAATGCAGCATTGAAGGCATATTTGAAAATAGAAATCACACATTAACCTTCCAACATGGGATGTGTTGGAAGAAATAATTCAAAAAGAGGCTTGGGGTTCTTGAAGGGATGACGGAAGGTTGAGACAACTTCAAAGACCTTGCAGCAATAACAATAAACAATCAGCTTACAACTTAATTGCCTCATAAGGCATGTGGGTCCAGTTAGCATCTGCATTTTCTCTTTGCTATATATCTGGGGTATATAGGTCTGGGGCTAGTGTTAAATTGCTTCTAAAGATAGCTTATTGGTTTGAGACAGTGGTAAATTTTTAGCCTTTCTGGAACTCCTTTCTAAGTTCACCTGCCTCTGGGTAAAATTAGCTGTTCCCAAATATTTAGCCAGAGCAGAAAGTTTCACAGACTCTAACACTGGAATAATCCAAGAAGAAAATTATCGATTGATCTTAAAATAACTGTTTCCCAGCTTGTGTACTTTGTGTGCATACGTGTGTGTGTGTGTGTGTTTTGTGGGGGGCAAGTGATATATGCTCCAGCTATAGAAACACTGCAGAGCACAGGGAGTGGCTCCCCTGATAACACATGAGGAGTTTCTATGCACATGATCCTCTTCCTTGTCTTCAAACATATGGGATGGCTCTAGGATATCACTATTGTCCATACTTCATTATATTCAAGAGTTTGATTTTGACCACATATAGAATGAGGAGATGATAGTACTTTCAGTGTACAGATTTTAAATAGTTTCTTCCTTTGAGAAAAGAGATCTGTTTCTTTCTCCTTTCCAACTCACTTCTCTCTCCCCTCCCTACTTGCTTTGTTCTGACCACGATCTCTCTCTCTGTCTCTGTCTCTCTCTCTCTCTCTCTCACACACACACACGGACACACACACACACAGAGTCATAATCACAAACTTCCTATGTTGCAAATGATTAGAGACTAGTAAGAGCAATGTGGAATTTTTAACTTTCTTCAAATTCGTGTAACAGGAATGGTATGTGTAATTTCTTCAGTCAATCAACAGAAGTGGAAGCCTGAGTATAAACTGATGAAGGTATATTTTTGCTAAATACTTGCATACCACTTGTTAAACTAAATTTGGTCTGAGGCTGCCCCCGTACTTTTAGTTCCTACATAGCCAACTGCAACCTAGCTTAAGAGTATAGTCTTGTAACAAATCGCTTGAGTTTCAGCCACTCACAGCAGCAGAGCTTCAGCCAATCACAGGCTGGCAACCCCCAATCAGACCATGTCCATATAAGGCAAATATCTCATCACACCATGCACAAATAAGGTAAACACCATGCAGTGGTGTTACTGAATGTCATTGGCTGTTTCTGAATGTCATTTCCTTTTTCTGTTTATAAATACTACCTGCCCGCAGTGCTTAGTGGGGCTCAATAAACTCCCAGTTTTGAGGGTTGCCCAATTTATAAATCATTCTTTGCTCAAACTCTGCTCATTTTGTTTTGTGTAAAGCTTTTAACAATCTTTTCTACTAGTTTTTTTCTTTAACCTAAGGAATTAATTACAGATAAAGTGATTTTCTTTCAGCTTGAAATAATATAGCAGAAAGTCAAATAACCCATTAATTTCTCCAACTTTGGGAACCAGATGGTATAATCCATAATATTTAACTTTATTTAAAAGTTGAAGAATCTTTTGAAATAATCTATTGTGGTTTAAATAATAAAGTACTAAATAAAATTTTTTAAAAATATAATTACTTTGGGGGATATTATTTTGTAGAAGATAGCATGATGTCATTTTTAATCACAGGACAAATTTTTCTCTTGCTGTTTATTTAAGTGGAGAGAAAATTAATTTATAATCCCTTTCATGGCTTTTGTTTTCAGTAATTTGATTTCCATTACATATTGAGATCAGAGATGCTAAAAGAGCTGCCAGTGACATCGTTTTTCCATTATAAAACCAACCCAGTGAGGGACTTCTTTCTTTTATTTTTTTAATCAAGAGAGGATTATTAGTAACAATATTCCTGCACTAAACAGTACACTTCAAAAAGAATACATAGAAATAACATACTAAAGAAAAACACAATCTTAGAAAAAGTTTACGTTAGAAGAAATGCCTTTAGTGTGACATTGCCTTTTTATATGAATACAAGTTGAATAGTTGCCCTCAGTTAGTAGTTTTCCATATTCAAATATGTGAGAATCATCTGGATTGTTCATGAGATGTGGAGGTTCTTGGACCATTCCAGTGGAGATTAGGATTCAATGGGTATGGGATAGAGCACAGGAATCTGCATTTTCACAGATATTCCAGATAATCCTCATCGAAGTGATCTGTGATTGAGAAACATTTTTAAATTAAAATTTTTTTTCTTATTCTCTTCAGCCCAGCTAAGTGTAATTATCTTCACCTTCTTAGCCTGAGGTTGACTAGAAGTTTTTCAATGAATGATGAGGAGCAGAAACAAATACTTCAAACAAAAACATACAACATCAAAAACAAAAATAACTTCTTCCTTTATGAGATCAAAAGGCTCAAATTACAAATACCTGGTTCAGGGAACATCTTATTGTGACTGATGTTTATTTTACACATGTAATGTGCCCTTGTGTATAAACTGATACTGGAAGGTCAGGAGACAGTAAAAGATCAAGAAGGCATTGGGGAGGGCTAAAATCTTAACGAAAGGAGGAAGGACACAGGAAAAAAAGGGTCGAGACTATGGAAACCTAGAAAGAGGATTTACAGTTTTGCATAAATTGGATATTCAGTATTCACCTAAGCAAGAGATAAGTAAAAGGTCTGCACTAAAATATTTCTGGCCTCATAGCTGCTACAGACAAAGTGTTCAAGGAGTTCTATGGTTGATTTTGTTTGCTGTGGTTGTTATTCTATAAATTCATATGACTTTGCATAAAGTCTTTGTGCTTCATATAAAGGAGTTTTGGTCTGAGGTAATTCATTTAATGTAGATGTTTTCACATATACAACATACAAGTAAAATAAGATTTAAACTGCCTACACATTTCCCCGTTTCCCCTTCCCCTTCCCTTACTTCCTCCCTCCCTCCCTCCCTTCCTTCCTTCTTTCCTTCCTCCCTCTCTTTCTTTTATTTGAGTCATGTTTCATTAGGTATTTTGCTTATCTCTGGCTTAATAGTGAGATTGGGCATTATCTCCTGCCCTGCTGTAATTGGTGAAAGAGACTAATTTCAGCATTTCTATGGGGGGAAAGAATTTGGATGTACCAAGATGTCAGGAATAAAAATAGTGCGAAAGAAGTAATGAAATTAGAATAAGTCACTTAGAACAGGCAGAAGAGTTGTTTTATTTTTCTCACACATGAAGAAAATAGAAAACATAAGGAGATTGGAAATCAAAAAGGCGATTGAACGGAGTTCCCAAACTTTGTCATAAGGGTGAGTTGGTTAATAAATGCAGGGATGTGTTCAATATTCCCTTTCCCTGGTTTTATTTAGTGTCCTATCCTGTCCTGAGTTTTTGGAGATTTAAATGTCAACAAATGGCTTTATGCTTTCAGTTTCAGAAGTACTGGCAGGAGTTGATATGGTGTATGAATTTTGCCAAGATATTCTGAGATACTTTCTCTTTTTGGCAGAAATAACATTTGATACAGGAACCTGATCAAGTATAATTGAAATCAGATTCCATTTTGATAGATGAGGTAGAAGTATCCTCTCTATAAATAAAGCAAGATGCTCTCAATATGTGAATTTACAAGAGCTGAGTCTTCTAGCCTCTTACTCTAGCTGAAGAATTTTAGTTTATCTCAAAGTCAAGTATAGTATGTATTTCCTATGAATTGAAGATAAAATAACATTATTTATGAATATTACTTGCCATGTAGGAGGAATTGTGTTGCATATTTAAAGTACATTAAATTTTAATGAATTAATATATCTTTACTTTGTTTTTTAAGAATTTTCATTTAGAATGTCTTTTGTAAGTTTTAAATTTTTAAGATTATATACATGTGAAATAAAGAAATGCAGAAAAAAATTTAGATTAAATCCTCACACAAATCCTCATGCATGTCTGTATTTCCATGTTTTGATAAATATATATTTGCAGTAGTAGTATCAGAGACCTGAAAATAACCAGAAAAGTGAAACGTAACCAAGGTTCATTTGGGATTTGAAAACTAAAATATGCCATAGGAAGTGCAAATTACCTATTTATAAAAACTAAATTTTGCCTGGTTTATTTAATTTTTTAAATTTTTAATATATCTGTATCTATTATAAAATTATTAAATCATGTATTTTCTCTTTATTACTTATTTTTTTAGGATTTATCAGAAAGCAGTTTTTGGTTAAAATGCTAAGAGAAAAGATAAAACAAAATTTCCACATGAAAAAAGCTAAAAAGACTCAAACAAAAATTTCCTATTTCACATCTGTATAGTATTTATCTTAACGCTATTTATTTTGTAAAATGATATTGTATAATAATTATATTTGAAAGAGCCATCCCTTGTGTTGAATTACATGAAAAATTACATGACTTTTGTTTAAGTCAAAACAACCAAGTTCCAACAATTTCAAAATATTCAACCTTTGTATGTATCAGAGCTTCATTTTTTCTTTTTGTATTTCCATTGTGTAGTAGTATGGGAGTATTGGGAAATCTTTGACTTCTTTGGCTCATGATATTTTTCATGCACAGCATTTTGTAAATTTAAGTTAACTTATGGCTAAGACCATTTATCTATTTTATGGCAGTAGTTGTACCTTATAGGGATTTGCATTAAACAATCTATTATTATTATGGTTTTATGATGATTTATGGTTTTCTCAAAGGAAATATCTATTGAAAGGGAGAAAAGTAAAAGACAATCTGAAATTTAGGAAAATCTCAGAAAACAAGAGAAAAAAAGATTTATTTGATAATGCAGTAAGGTATGCATTTATGAATCTTACTAGTTCCCAAAACAAAAATCTATTTCCATTGCATCTTTAAATAGCAATTTTACTGTTTTAAACAACACTTAGAGTCAATCATAGACATTATGAAATGGAAGGCAGATGTAGAGGTCACTATTTAAGCAAGTTTTACTTGACCTTTTCCAATCTAATCTGTCTCTATTCTATTTCTAATAATCTCCAGGGATGGATATTTCAGAACATTTTTTAGTAAAATGTTTCAATGCTTAAGAACCATGAGTACTGAACAATTTCTCTAGTTATTTATCTTATTTTCATATAATTATAAAAAATAACAAATGTTTATTTGATATTTTGAAAGGTACAGAAATTAACAAGGAAGGAGTTAACACCTCCACTCTCATAATCTTACTGGTAACTTCTGTATAGCTAAAATAATTCCTGTTGGTATCATATTCTTTAGTTCTATACTCACTGGAAAAAGAAAAATACCTAGGCATGCTTCTCCATATTGTTTAACAGTTCTCTTCTTTAGTTTTTAATTTCTTATCTTCTGGTATCACAATTCTTTTTTTTTTTTTTTTGTAACCTTTCTAAATTCTTCGTATCTCTAAATTGTGAAACTCCAACTCAGTAAAATATCTTCTTAGTATTATTGTTAATAATGATTCTATATGTTTTTACTTTGCACCTTTGTTATTCCCTGGTAGTACATTAAACTTTTGAGGTTACATTAATCCTTTTAAACCATCAGAATATCAATTAATGCAATTTATTAGTTTTTGAAGCATACTGGAAATAATTTGACAACATAATAAAGGGAGCAGCAAACCTAAATATATCTCTATTTGAAATTCCATAGCTTGCTAAAGTGTAATTACTACGTGAATACCTTTTAATAATCCTCCTTGGAGGCTGAGATTATGGTTATATGCAGGGGAGAAGGGGGATGGAAAATAGATGTTTTATTGTTCTAAGAACCTAGGTAGGTGGATTCATTAACACAGAACATTTTTGGAAAAATACAACAAAAATTATGTATGTGAGAGACTCAAGAATACTTCAGGGAAATTACCACAAAGCAATAAGTTATATATTGATTCACTTAGCAAATACTAATTGAATGACTACCATAATGCTGTCACCATAGAAAAAGTAATGATATGTTCCCTTCCCTGGGAGAATCTCACATTTTGATAGGAAAGACTGAAATATGAACCAATAATTACAGTACAATATGAGCAGATGAAAGTTCAAAGTGTAGTGGCAGAACAAACTGCGGTGTCTGGGAAGACTTCATAGATGAGGCATCATTTGCATTCCCTCCTAAAGACTGAGTAACTTCTTCAGGTAGGTGTATGAGAGGACAATTGTCTGTGCTTGGGATATCAGATATATGCAAGTGGTGAGAGTAAGAAGTAAGAAACCTTATTTTTATGTGTGTGAAAAAAATTTCATTTATAAAGAAAAAGCAGATTTCTGAGTAATGTTCTTCCTGAAACTATTGTATAGATAAGGCCAAAATTTTATTATGTTTTTTTTTCTGAATTGCCTGAATTTTCTTATTTCTAAGTTCTTTTGTCTATCTTTAATTTTTTGGAAGCAAAAGATTATTATACAGTCTTAAATTATTATGCTCATCAAATGTGTGCACTACAATGGAAAGCAAGAGATTTAACATTGTTTATACTAAATTTTCCACTCTGTGTTTCTTGTCGTTGGCTTTGTATTCCATAAAATGGGTAAAATAGATTCTATTATCTTATTATTTTGTTAATATTGTTAATATGTTGTCCAACAAAAATATTCTAAATCTTTAACTATACCTATAAGAAGACATGCTTCAAATATTAGAATGGTGAAAAATATCTGGGCTATTTAGTTTTCTTGATATTCTGAATTGAATATTGTGAGGAACTATGATTTTGAGAACTAAAGTGGAAATGTTTTTAATTATCTTAGTGAGTAGTTTTGGGAATAATGAAATGTGATCTTCACAGCCTTGCATAAGAGAATGTTTACCCTACCAAGAAAAGAGAGAGAGAGAGAGAGAGAGAAGAGAGAAGAGAGAGAGCTGGATTTTTCTCAAAGAAAAACATCTTAAATATACCAGAGCTACATTCAAGTGTAGACAAGGATAACTCAAGAAACATAAAATCAATCATGTGTAAGAGCTGTGGAGAGCTGTGCTCCATTCCTACTTCCTTCTTAGAAGTTATTCCAGATCCTAATTAAAACTGGTTTTTATTATTATTTAAATGTTCCACAGGGAAAAGCTTGTCACCTTTTAAAAATACTTTTGCAGTACAAAGTGCCTCAATGTCATGGCATAAGGATACAGGCAGGAAAAGACAAATGAGCTTTGGCAATGTTTTCCCACATGGATAAATCCAGAAGGAGAAGCTAATAAATCAGGAAGGGTCATTGCCTTGAAAAGGAACATTGTCCATTCCTGAATATTTCAGACTTACATAAATGGGCTCCTCAAGATTCGTTTTACCTTTCATCATTTCTGCATCAAAGGGGGAGGGGAGAACTAAAGGCTAAGCTAAGGCTAACACTAAAGCAAACATAAATAATTTCAAAATCAGAAAAATTTATCTATTTTCATAACAATGTACAAATCTAAAAGAAACTAAGCATTTTTAAATTGGAAGAGAATAGAAATGGATAAATATTTGGTCAATGGTCTATGAAAACTGGAGAAGAAATGATCAGTGTAATGTAAGAAGCAGTCATTTGTTTTAAATTTTTAATTTTCTTTTTAAGAAAATTTCTTCAAGATGCTTAGTCATAATTTTATTTAATAAAGCTAAAAGTAAAAATGAATCTAATATCCTGTATAAACAAGCATGCTTTCCAGATAGAGTTTATTTTAAATCTTGAGTGATTGAGGCAATTATAATGCTTATTCTCAAATTTAATTACAGTATTATTTGGGTAAATAATAGTTTATATAGAATATTTAATATATTCTTTATCTCCTTCTGCATGTATTTCCTTCTTCAATTTTGAACTATTACCTTTAAAAATATAGAAATATGTAATCTAGATTCTGTTTATCAATAGTAATTCTCTAAAGAGTAACTTATAATTAACAATGTCCCAATTTTATTTCCTTCTCTGGATATTAGAAAATAATTAAAATTTCATTCTTTATATTTAGCTGTGTGTCTCATATAATTATAAAAATGGACTGGACGTCACATACAAGATGGTGCTTAACCTGTTTTCATTTTTCTTTTTGTTTCTTTTGCTCCAAATAAAAGATAACATCTCAATATTATAGCCTAACTCCATATAGAAATTATCTGCCTTGACATTATTAATCAATTTCTTTAAGTTTTCATTATATAACTAATAGTTGTTTTAATTAATTACTTTAAAGGACATTCCTATTTTTCTTAGGTTTTGTTATCTACTTACTGTTCCTTTTAGGACTAGCTTGAGGTAGTTTTTTCAGTTATTTCCAGTAGGTACTAATGAGGTCATAAGTTCAAACTGCATATGGGCATATAAAAGTTATGGCATGCAAACCTGGCCACCTGCTTTGTGAATATTTCATGTTAATTCCAGTGGCAATAGGGTTAAGGGTAGGAATAGGGCAGCAAAATGTACTCCACTACTGGAAAAACTCACATATATTCCCTACAGCATGAGACATAAATAGACATGAACAGTGGTTCAGAATGATAGACACTGAAGAGGATCAACCCATTCCTTCTTAACCCATTGTGTATGTCTTAGTTAATTTTGGGCTGCTATAGCAGAACACCTGAGCCTAGGTAATTTATAATGAAAAGAACGTATTGATTTATAGTTCTGGAGGTTGGGAAGTCCAATA
Organism: Gorilla gorilla gorilla; assembly: GCF_029281585.2. NCBI lineage: Eukaryota > Metazoa > Chordata > Mammalia > Primates > Hominidae > Gorilla > Gorilla gorilla. Next base: position 140,326,488 of record NC_073227.2, read on the forward strand.
TCAAGGTACTGGCATCTTGCAAGGACCTTGTAGCATCATTACGTGGCAGAAGGCATCACATGAAAGGCAAACATAGGGAGGGAGGAAGAGAGAGAGATAGAGAGAAAGATAACAGGGTCAAACTCACCCTTTTACAAGGAATCTACTCCTGCAATAATAGCATTATTTACTCATGAAGGTGGAGCCCTCATGCCCTAATCCTCTCTGAAACAGGTCCCTCTTAGTACTATTACAATGGCAATTAAATTTCTACAAGAAATTTGGAGGAGACAAACATTCAAACCATAGCAATATGTGATAGCTCATTAATCAGATGATTAAAGGACTTGATAATGCCAACTTTTAAAAATCTTTATTTTATTTTAATGTGTAACATATATAAGGAGTAAAAACATAAATGTGTGAATTAATGAATACTTAAAATGTGAACTCTCATGCAATTCCTTCCATTTTCTTCAGCAGTTAAGAACTAGAATACGACTAGCACCCCAGAAGCCATAGGATCATTGATCATAATAATCTGCCTCTGGAAGTAACTTCTATCCTTATGTAATAATTGTTCCCCTGCCTTTCTTCGTAATTTTGCCACATACTTGTTTGCCATAAATAATGTGGTTTAGTTTTACTACAATTGTAAACTATATAAATAGAATCATACTGTATGCCTGAATTATGGTTTATTTGGCTCAACATTATATTTATGAGAGTCATACTTGTGTGTAGCTATATCCTATATACATTCAATTTACTTTAATTGCTTTGCGAATATGCTTCATTTAAAAAAATCCATTCTATTACCGGTGGAGCTATTACGAATAATGCTGCTATGAACATTCTTATAGATATATCCAGAAGCACATGTGCATTACAATATAAAGAAATGGAATTTTAGAGTCATGGAATATGTTCATATAGCTGGTAAATGGCCCCTTCAGATTTGCTACCATATTTATTAGATTCCCCTACTACCCAATTCTACCCTACCCTAATTATACATGAGTATATATAAAAATAAACTGTAAATACTGTCCTACAATCTGTGTATTTTTACTTGATAATAGTTAAATACATTCTTAATAATAAAAATAATATACAATATTTATTGTATCCATGCATGGATCCAATAAATGTTATTTGGCAATTATCTACTGTGTATTTCGGGCTTTAAAAAATGATTTGCTATTGTAAGTGTTAAATATAAGTAAAATGTTTTCTCCATATTAAAAAAAAATTCCTCAGTGTAAAATTGATGGGTTAAAGATAAAACATTTTTAAAGTATTCAGAAAAATTAGCATAGTTTATTCAACAATAATTTATAAAATTACCTATTTTCTAGAAAAGGTCACCAATTTTAGTATTAAATAGAAATATTTTATGCTTATCAAATTTATAATAGAAAGTATTCTATTCAGCATTTATCTAGTAATAATGAGACTAAATAATTTTTTGAAAATGTATTTTTTCAGTGTGTCATCTTTCAATGGTTAATATTTTTTGTGGTTTTTAAAAATTATCTAGTGGTTTAAAATTTATGTAGAAAGCCATTTATTTTCCTTCATGATCTTTGCTTTTGGCATGTAATCCCTAAGATTATGTGGCTATTTACCCATACATTTTTTTAGCAATTTTGAAATCTCTTATTCCCAGGCTGCTACGTTACAAAACTTAGTAGAGCTTGATCTCATAATACCATATTCATTGCTTTCAACTATTACTCTGTCTGGAAACTATATTAACGTATGGTGAGTATTTTGCTATTTAATTTTTTCAAGTGGTTAAAACTTGTCTAAATACCAATAATTAAATAGTTATTTTCACTATTGTTATTATATGATCTTATATACTAAGTTTGTCTCTGAATATTTTATTTTCTTCATTGATTTATTTATTCCTGAGTCAGGAATATATATATTAACCTCTAGTTGGAAAAGTTTCCTTAATTTTATTCTTTTTCAGCATTTCTTTTTATTAGTCGTTCTTTAACATAAATTTTATAGTCAATTGTCAAGCTACAAAATATTATCTCATGGTATTTCAGTTGGTAATACATTAAATTTGCAGGTACACTTTAAAAAATTTACAGATTTACAGTGTTGAATTTTCTCAACCAGGAACATTATTAGTCTTTTTGGTTATTCAAGTCTCATAATTCTTGACACTGAATATTTTATTTAAAGTATCAGTAAGATTTAGAAAACATACTTAAGTCTTTAAGTATATTCTGAATAAAAATGAAGCTAACCATATACTGTCTTTTATTTTGATTTGGAATAAACAAAATGATGAGAGGAGAAATCTCAAACCAAATGTATTAAATATATTTTATTCCTGCGGGTGTGTTTTTCAGCAAAATCCTATTACAAAGTAAGCTTTTATAGATAATCCTTAAAATATTGTTTGGTAAAGCCACATAGAACAAAAAACATTAAGAAACAAATTTGCTCTACCAAATCATTGATAAATAAATGATTGCTCTAATTGCAAACACTACAATAAAGGAAAATAGACAGATACATGGGACTCACTCTAATTTCCTAAAGATTAAAGATTAGAAACCACTAAAGAGACAAGATCAGCCAATGCTCCATTATATCCAGCTGGTTTGCCTTCATGTGTAATGTCAAAATAGGGTAATGAGTGATATACAAATATACCCAAACACACAAAAAAACAGCAAGCCTCAGCAGAAGCACAGATATCAGGAAAAGACTGCCAAGATTTCAAATATTGAAATGATTAAGTTAGAGTATAGAACAACTATGTTAACATGTTTAAAGAAGGAAAAAAGATAATAAGAAACATTCACCTAGGGCATTAAAAAAACAGGAATATGAAGGGCAAAAATATTAACAACCCAAATTAAAGAGAAGTCAATGGAAGTATAGCATTCAGACGGAAATGTGCAGAGCTTCATTTTGGACATGAAAACACATGAAGATGTCTATTATGCATCCAGGTATAGATGTCAAGTAGTCTGTGACTGAATATGAAGGTCACCTGAGAGGTCCAAACTACAGATGCTAATTTGGGAGTCAATGTGGCGGTCTGTTTCTCTTCATATACAATTAGGGTCTCAGTGCATAGTAGTGAGAAGGAAGAGATTTGTTTCCTCTGTGTCTTGTGTTTTGCAGACAGTTAACTTAGAAAGAAAGAAAGGCTTGGGTATTTGGGAGTATAAGGAAAAGAATGATGAGTATAACCTGGTGAATTAGTAGAACTGTGGAAAGTCCTGTGCCTTTTCTTCAAATATGCTGTGAAGGCTTGATGCCTGGAGCTGCAGCCATCTTGAGACAACAAGGAGAAAACCAGAGAATTGGGAAATCCATCCTTGTATTTTTGAACAGTGGAATTAATAACAACAGGTGCTAACTTTTAGCATTCTTGTTTTGTGAGAAAAAGAGTCCCTTAATTTGAAAGTCAAGTTGGTTTAATTTCTGATTACTTACGATCTAAGAAAATCCTAACTACAAAAGACATGAAGGATGGAGCATAAAAAATATGGCAACTCTTACACCAAAACTAATCCTCACATTAATGGTAACCTTAGCTGTAGCCATAACTAATTTAATTGCAATGTTCATATGAAAATAAAATTACAAAAAATAGTTTCCATAAAAAATCTTTTTAAAAATTGGGGCGTCTAGCCATACCAGATATATATTAAAAAGTTAAGGATCTTTTAAAATTCATACTGTGTGGTATTGTCATACAAATAGAAAGTTTGGTCAATGGTACAGAAAGAAACTCCAGAAGTCATCTCAACTTTGTATGGAAATTTAGTTTTTTGTGAAATTAACATCTTCAATCAGAGAAAAAGTGTTACCGTTTAATAAATGATGTTGGGACAATTGGATGGCTAATTATTAATACAAAGAGTCGAAACTGGATCTGTACCAGGCTGGATAAACTCAAGATAAATGGAAAACCTAAATATAAAAAGAGGAACCATTAATAAAAAACTCGAGTAAAACATAGGTGCAATCTTTTATCTGATGATAAGGAAAACTTTCCTAACTATTGACTTAAAATTGAGAAATAATGAAAGATTGATAAATATGTTTAGACAAAAATGAAAATTAGTAAACAAACCAATACTTAAAAACATAAAAATTGAAAACAAACTGAAATAAATGAAAATGTGTATCAAATTGCTGACATAAGAAAATGGAGAAAAAGATTATTTCAAGTAACTTTACAATGAATTTTGCCTATACTTCCACGATATCTTTAATTTCTTAGCAAGACATCAAAGTAACATAAATATAAACATCAAAATATAAACATCAAAATAACATAAAGTGAATAAGTAAAGTTTTTAACTACAAGGCATTTTGTACCTGTCTACCAACCTATCCCAACTGAGTCCTAAGAACATGGTTAAACCCCTTGTTTAACATCAGATATAACATCAAAATAACATAAAATGAATAAGTAAAGTTTTTAACTACAAGGCATTTTGTACCTGTCTACCAACCTATCCCAACTGAGTCCTAAGAACATAGTTAAACCCCTTGTTTAACATCAGATATAACATCAAAATAACATAAAATGAATAAGTAAAGTTTTTAACTACAAGGCATTTTGTACCTGTCTACCAACCTATCCCAACTATGAGTCCTAAGAACATAGTTAAACCCCTTGTTTTTATGAATAACAAGCTTTATGCTCCTATGCAGGCTACTTAGCATGTCTGCACTTTAATTTTCTTGACTACAAAATATGAATTAGGTACTAAGATAAAGCAATTTATGGCTTTGAAGTAAATAATTCTTTAGGAACTTTCCATTTCTAGAAAGTACGTAAGTCTTAATTTGATCTCATAATCATTGGTTCTTTTTTAAAATAATTTCAACTTTTATTTTAGATTCAAGGGGTACATGTGCAGGTTTGTTACATGGGTAACATGGGAATATCATGTGATGCCGAGGTTTTGGGTATGATTGATTCCATCAACCAGGTAGTGAGCATAGTACCCAAGAATTTTTCCACCTTTGCCCCCTTGCATTCCTCCCCGCCCCTAGTAGTCCTCAGTTTCTATGAGTAGTCAGTGTTTAGCTGCCACTTAGAAATGAGAACATGTGGTATTTGTTTTTCTGTTCCTATGGTTCCCTTAAGATAACGGCCTCCAACGGCATCCATGTTGCTTCAAAGGACATAATTTTTTTTATGGGTATGTGGTATTCCATGGGGTATATGTACCACATTTTCTTTATCCAGTACATTCTCAACAGGCACCTAGGTTGATTCCATGTCTTTGCTATTGTGAATAGTGCTGCAAAGAACATATGAGTGCATGTGTCTTTTTTATAGAATGATTTATTTTGTTTTGGATATATACTTAGTAATGAAATTGCTCAGTTGAACAGTCATTCTGTTTTAAGTTATTTGAGAAATCTTCCATGAACAGTGTATAAACATTCCATTTTCTCCACAGCTTCACCAGTATCTTTTTTTCTTTTTTGACATTTTAACAATAACCATTCTGACTGGTGTGAGATGGTATCTCATTGTGGTTTTGATTTGCATTTCTCTGATGTAATGATGTTGACATTTTCTTATATATTTATAGTCTTCTCCTATGCCTTCTTTTGAGAATGCCTATTCATGTCTTTTGCCCACTTTCTAATGGGATATTACTTTTTGCTTCTTGAATTAAGTTCCCTATAGATTCTGGATATTAGACTTTTGTTGGATGCACAGTTTGAAAATATTTTCTCTCATTCTGTAGGTTGTCTGCTTATGCTGTTGGTAGTTTCTTTTGCTAAGCAGAAGCTCTGTAGTTTCATTAGGTCTCATTTGTCAATTTTTGTTTCTGTTGCAATTGCTTTTGAGGTCTTAGTCATATATTGTTTTCCAATGTCAATGTCCAAAATTATGTTTCCTAGATTTTCCTCTAGGATTCTTATAGTTTGAGGTCTTACACTGAAATCTTCAATCCATTTTTTGTTAGTTTTTGTATATGGTGAAATGCAGGGGACGAGTTTCATTCTTCTGCATATGGCTAGCCAGCTATCCTAGCACCATTTATTGAATAGGGAGTCCTTTCTCCATTGCTTGTTTTTGTCAACTTTGTTGAAGATTAGATAACTGTGGATGTGCAGCTTTATTTCTGGGTTCTCTATTGTGTTCCATTGGCCTGTGTGTCAGTTTTTGTACCAGTACCATGCTGTTTTAGTTATTATAGCCTAATAGGATAGTTTCAAGTCAGATAGGGTGATGCCTCCAGCTTTTTCTTTTTGCTCAGGATTGCTTTGGCTATTTCTGCTCTCCTTTTTTGGTTCCATACGAAGTTTAGAATAGTTTTTTCTAATGCTGTGAAAAATGATGTTGGTAGTTTCATAGGAATAGCGTTGTATCTGTAGATTACTTTGGGCAATATGGCCATTTTAATGATATTGATTCTTCTAATCCATTAGCATGGAATGTTTTTCCTTTTATTTGTTATATTGGTCTGTTCTCATGCTGCTAATGAAAAGCATACCCAAAGACTGGGTAATTTCTAAAGGAAAGAGATTTAATGGACTTAACGGTTCCACATGGCTGGGGAGGCCTCACAATCGTGGCAGAAGGTGAAGGAGAAGCAAAGCCATGTCTTACATGGCAGCAGGCAAGAGAGCATGTGCAGGGGAACTGCCCTTTTATAAAACCATCAGAGCTTGTGAGACTTATGCACTATTAAAAGAACAGCATAGGAAAAAATTGCCCCCATGATTCAACTACCTCCCACCAGGTCCCTCCCACAGCACATGGGGATGATTATTATATTATTTATTTATTTATTTATTTATTTATTTATTTATTTATTTTTGAGACAGAGTCTCGCTCTGTCACCCAGGCTGGAATGCAGTGGCTCAATCTCCACTCACTGCGAGCTCCTTCCGGGTTTGTGCCACTCTCCTGCCTCAGCCTCCTGAGTAGCTGGGACCACAGGTGCCCGCCACCACGCCCAGCTAATTTTTTGTATTTTTTTTTTTTTTTTTTTTTTTTTTTTTTTTTTTGAGACGGAGTCTCGCTCTGTCGCCCAGGCTGGAGTGCAGTGGCGCGATCTCAGCTCACTGCAAGCTCCGCCTCCTGGGTTCACGCCATTCTCCTGCCTCAGCCTCCCGAGTAGCTGGGACTACAGGCGCCCGCCACCACGCCTGGCTAATTTTTTTTTTTAGTATTTTTAGTAGAGACGGGGTTTCACTGTGTTAGCCAGGATGGTCTCGATCTCCTGACCTTGATTTTTTGTATTTTTAGTAGAAACCAGGTTTCACCCTGTTAGCCAGCATGGTCTTACTCTCCTGACCGCGTGATCTGCCCAGCTCGGCCTCCCAAAGTGCTGGGATTACAGGCGTGAGCCACCACGCCCAGCCAATTATTATAAATTCAAGGTGAGATTTGGGCGAGGACACAGAGCCAAACAATATCATTTGTATCACCTTGATTTCTTTCAGCAGTGTTTTGCAGTTCTCCTTGTGGAGATCTTTTACCTTGATATAGTTTGGATATTTGTCTCCACCCAAATCTGATGTTGAATTGTAATCCCCAGTGTTGGAGGTGGGGGAATTGGTGGGAGGTGATTGGATCATGGGGGCAGATTCTCTCACGGGTTGGTGCTGTCCTCGCAATAGTGAATCACAAGATCTGATTGTTTGAAAGTGTGTGGCACCTCCCCCTCCTCTTGCGCTTGCTCTCACCATGCAAAGTGCCTGCTCCTGCTTTGCCTTCTGTCATGAGAAAAAGCTGCCTGAGGCCTCCCCAGAAGCTGAGCAGAGGCTGGTGCCGTGCTTCCTGGACAGCCTGCAGAACCATGAGCCAATTAAACCTCTTTTCCTTTTAAATTACCCAGTATCAGGTTTTTTGTTTTTTGTTTTTTGGGTTTTTTTGTTTGTTTTTTTAATAGCAATGCAAGAATGACCTAATACATACCTCCATGGTTAGATATATTCCTGAGTATTTTATTTATTTTGTGGCTACTGTAAATATGATTGTGTTCTTGATTTGGCTTTCAGCTTGAATATTACTAGTCTCAAAATGCTCCTGATTTTTGTACATTGATTTTGTATCCTAAAACTTAACTGAAGTCATTTATCAGTTTCAGGAGCCTTTTGGCAGAGTCTTTACGATTTTATAGGTCACGATCATATTGTCAGTGAAGAGAGACAATTTGTCTTCTTCCTTCCTATTTGGATGCCTTTTATTTCTTTCTCTTGCCTCATTGCTCTGGCTAGGACTTCCAGTACTATGTTGAATAGGAGTGGTGAGAATGGGCATCCTTGTTTTGTTCTAGTTCGCAAAAGGAATGCTCCAGCTTTTGCTCATTCAGTATTATGTCAGCTGTGGGTTTGTCATAATTGGCTTCTTTTATTTTGAGGTTTGTTTCTACTATGCCTAGTCTGTTAAGAATTTTTATCATGAAGGAATGTTGGATTTTTATCAAAAACCTTTTCCATGTCTATTGAGATGATCATATGGCTTTTTCTTTTAATTCTTTTTATTTTGAGGTATGTTTCTTCTATGCCTAGTCTGTTAGGAATTTTTATCATGAAGGAATGGTGGATTTTTATCAAAAACTTTTTCCATATCTATTGAGATGATCATATGGTTTTTGCTTGTAATTCTGTCTATGTGATGAAGCACACTGATTTGTGTGTGTTCAGCTAACCTTATGTCCCAGGAATGAAGCCTACTAGATTGTAGTGAATTCGCTTTTTGATGTTGTGATGGTTAATACTGAGTGTAAACTTGATTGGATTGAGGGGTACAAAGTATTAATCCTGGGTGTGTCTGTGTGGGTGTTGCCCAAAAGAGATTAACATTTGAGTCAGTGGGCTGGGGAAAGCAGATCCACCGTTAATCTGGTGGGCACAATCTAATCAGCTTCCAACGAATATAAAGCAGGCAGAAAAACATGAAAAGCTGAGATGGGCCTAGTCTCCCAGCCTACATCTTTCTCCCACGCTGGATGCTTCCTGCCCTGGAACATTGGCCTCCAAGTTCTTCAGTTTTGAGACTTGGACTGTCTCTCCTTTCTCCTCAGTTTGCAGACAGCCTATTGTGGGACCTTGTGATCATATAAGTCAATATTTAATAAACTCAGATATATATATCAAGAGATATATATATCTATATATATCCTATTAGTTCTAGGTTCCAGGGTTCTCTAAGAGTACTCTGACTAATACAGTTGTGTGCTACTGGATTTGATTTGCTAGCAGTTTTTGAGGATTTTTTCATCTTTGTTTATCAGGGACATTGGCCTGCAGTTTTTTTTGTTTCTTGTTTTGTTTGTTTGTTTGTTTGTTTTTGACACAGGATCTCACTTTGTTGCCTAGGCTGGAGTACGGTGGCCTAATCATGGCTCACTTCAGCTTGGACATCCCAGGCTCAAGCAATCCTCCCACTTCAGCCTCCCAAGTAGCTGGGACTACAGGCATGTGCCACCACACCTGGTTAATTTTTTATTTTTTGTAGTGTTAGGGTCTGTCTATCTTGCCAGATTGGTTTCAAACTCCTGGGCTCAAGGAATTCTTCTACCTTGGCCTCTGAAATTGCTGAGATTACATTTGTGAGCCACCATACCCAGCCTAATTTTCTTTTCTTTGTGTCTTTGCCAGGTTTTGGTATCAGGATTATGCTGGCTTTGTAGAATGAGTTAGGAAGTTCCTCAGCCTTGAATTTTTGGATAGTTTCAGTAGAATTGGTACTAGCTCTTCCTTTGTACATCTAGTAGAATTCAGCTGTGAATCAGTCTGGTCTAGGGCTGTTTTTGGTTTGTAGGTTTTTTATCACTGATTCAATTTTGGGACCCAATCTCAGTCTGTTCAGAGTTTCAATTTATTCTTGATTCCTGTGTGTTTCCAGGAATTTATCCATTTCCTCTAGATTTTCTAGTTTTTGTGAATAGAAGTGTTCATAATAGCCTCTGAGGATCTTTTGTATTTCAGTAGGATCAATTGTAATGTCACCTTTATCATTTCTGATTGTGCTTATTTGGATCGTCTCTCTTTTTTTCTTTGTTAATCTAGCTACTGATCTAACCATTTTGTTTGTGCTTTCACAAAACCAACTTTTGATTTTATCAATTCTTTGTAAGCATTTTGGAGTCTTAATTTCATGCATTTCTTCTCCGATTTTCATTATTCCTTTTCTTCTGCTAGTTTTGAGCGTAGTTTGTTGTTGTTTTTCTTGTTCCTCTAGGTGTGATTTTCTTGTTCCTCTAGATCATTAATTTGAGATATTTTCAACTTTTTAGGTAGGTGTTTAGTGCTATAAACTTTCCTCTTAACACTGCTTTTGCTGCATCCCAGATATTTTGGTATGTTGTGTCTCTGTTTTCCTTTATTTCAAAGATTGTTTTTTGAAAAATTCTGCCTTAATTTTGTTGGTTACCCAAAAGTTATTCAGAAGCCAGTTTATTTTCCATGCAGTCCAATGATAATGTGATTAGGTAAATTATTAGGTGATTGAGTACCAAACCTCAGGAATTCTAGGAGCACATTTTGTCTCAATACTCGTTTACCATGTCTTGAAGCAATCTAACAAGAAACAGCTGTTTGATGAGTATCATATTGGTGTCTTTAAATTGATTATGTGTTGTATGCACAAATATGGATATGCCTTCATATCTGTCATGAGGAACTCACGGTTTGTAAGGTTTAGCTTTTTGATCTGGTACTCCCAATCTACATATCACCTTGGTCCTTGAAGCCAGGATCCACTTATTTCACTGGATCTCTGTGCATTCGTTTATTTTTTTTTTGACATGGCCATATCTTATATTTTTATATTAAGAAAAAAAAGACTCACTCAAATCAACAGCAAGTACGTAAATTATTTGAAACCTAATCATTGAAAGGAGTAAGTGGAAGTTCTGATCATGGGTAGAGAAGTAGGTATATTTTATCTGTATCTCCATCAAATACAGCTCTAAAACCTAGACAGAATTATGTAGTATATATTTCAGGCCCTTGAAAAGTAAGGAGTAGCTGACAGATAAGGAAAGAAGACCCAAATTCAAAGTACACCAAATTGGTGGTGAGTTTCCCATTTTCTTCTGGTATATCCTGGCCTGATGCAAAGAAATCCCAAACTCAAAGGAGGGCACCAAGGTGTAGTTAGAGAGAGTTCTGGGAGAAGGCCTCTAGTTGTATCTTGAACAATGAGAAAGAGGTCTCCAAATGCTCATGTCATTAGAAAGAGTTCTGGGAGAAATCCTGTATCTTGAGCAATGAGAAAGGGGTCTCCAAATGCTCAGAGTGGGAAAAAGCCCCCATTTCTTTTTCATTGTTTTTGTTCTTTTACCATTTTTCTAACACATAAATCCGCATTGGCTATGGAAACAGCAGCAACAGTGGTGATAGCAGAAGCCTAGAGGTATCAAAAATTCAAAGGGAAGATCTTCTCCAGTTGGAGGAATTATGGTTCCAAAAAGGTTGAGTAAACCCCTTTCCATTGGCCTTATGCTCGTTGGCCCTATGCAGGCCCCGATAGGGCCTATACCCATTGGCCCTAGACAGGCATAGAGTCATAGAAGCGTGCAGCAGAATGGGGGCAACTGAACCTCTGCTTTTGACCAAGGCTTAAAAATGGAAGGGGCTTGGAAAAGAGAACTATAAAGTTATTTATAAACACCTGGGGTCACTCCTGAGCTCTAAATTTATGAATCAGATCTGATCATAAACACATGCCAAAGACATTGAGAATGAAGTAACAGATAAATCACCAATGATCATCCAGGTACCAGACTGACCACTGAGTGGCTTACACAGGGGAGAGATATGAGTAATCATTGGAAAGGTTAGAAAACAGAACTGACACTCACAGAAATCTGGTTGGAACTTTAGACCGGATGTTAACTATATGTATTACCTGTTAATACTATAATATGAACATTCTTTATAGAATTTTAGTAATAAGTGGAGTCTCATAACATAATATTGAAACTTCCAAGATGTAATCTAAAATTATTTGGGACATGAAGAACATAAAAACTTCTACTTATATGGGAAAAGGCAATGCCAAGATGACATATGTTCTGACATTATCTGAAAAATACTTCAGAACAGCTATCATAAAAAAAAGCTTGAAGAAGTAAGGGTGAAGGCTCTTAAAATGAATGAAAAGATAGAAAATCTCAGCAGAGAAATGGAAGATGCAAAGTAGAAATAAGTGGAAATTTTAGAACTGAAAACACAATAATAGCAACAAAAACATTAATAAATAGGTTCAATTTCAGAATGAAGATGATAGAAGAAATCATCAGTAAACTCAAAGATAGATTAATAGAAATTATCCAATGTGAACATTTAAGAAAAAATAGTGAAAAAATATAAATGGAACCTATGGCACAATAACAGGAGGTAAGACATTTATGCCATTAAAAACTCAGAGGAAAGGAGAAAGACTATGATGTAGAAAAAGTATTTGGAGATATAATGGCTGTAAACTTTCCAAATTTGGGTAAAGAGATGAATCTACAGATTTTAGGAGTTCAGCAAATCCTAAACAAGACAAACTCAAAGAAATCCAAACCCAGACACATAATAATTAAATTCTTGAACTAAATAATAATTAAATTCTTGAAATAAATATATATATATATTTAGTTATATATATAGAACCTTATTAAGTTATATATATATAACCTTAATGGTACTGAGGAACAGTGACCCACTACTTATAGGGGACAATAATTCAAATGATTTTGTTTTGTCTTTAGAAACTATGGAGGCAAGAAAAAAGTAGGACAAAATTTTTAAGGAGCTGAAAGAGTGAACTGTCAACCCAGAATTCCATATTCAGTAAAATATCCTTCAGGAATGAAATTGAAATATAAACATTTTCAGATGAAGGAAAACTAGGAGAAGTAATTCAGCAGCAAAGCTGTTCTAAAAGAATTATTTTAAAAAGTCTTCAGACAGAAGGGAAATACTACCAGAAGAAAATTAAGACCATCAAGATGAAGGAAGAACAGAAATGGTAATTGTCTGTGTAAATATAATAGATTGGTTCTCTTCTTTAAAATATGTCTGATGGTTGAAATAAAAAATATAACAACTTAGGCAAATCTCAAAGGCTGCATGCAGGGTGAAAGAAGCCAGCCTCATATTGTATGACATTCTTTTTTCTTCTTCTTCTTCTTTTTCTTCTTTTTGAGACAGAGTCTCAGTCTGTCGCCCAGGCTGGAGCGCAGTGGTGTGACCTCGGCTCACTGCAACCTCTGCCTCCTGGGTTCAAGCGATTCTCCTGCCGCAGCCTCTAAGTAGCTGGGATTACAGGCATGTGCCATTGCACCTGGCTAATTTTGGTATTTTTAGTAGAGATGGGGTTTTGCCATGTTGGCCAGGCTGGTCTTGAACTCCTGACCTCAGGTGATCCACCTGCCTTGGCCTCCCAAATTGCTGGGATTACAGGCATGAGCCACCATTCCCGGCCACGTATCACATTCTTAAAAAGGCACTTGTAATGTCTTCTGTGATTCCTTCTACCCCCAATCTAATGTAACTATCACCTTCATGCCTGTCATGTCACCTGGTTTTATCTGACTCATAGCGTCCTAGCAATTATTACAATATAAGTCATCTTGTTTTAGACTTGTTTTACTTGTTGTCTGTCTCCTCCTCCCCTGCCCCATCTGTTTGTCCAGGGAATTTGCTGATTTTACTTGTCACTGTATTCTTAGTGTTTAGAATAACAGCTAATACATATAGACATTCAATTGCTCTCTTTCTCTCTCTCTCTCTCTATATATATATATATATATATATTATTTTTTAATTTTTTTTTTAGATGGAGTCTCACTCTGTCACCCAGGCTGGAGTGCAGTGGCACGATCTCAGCTCACGGCAACCTCCGTCTCTTGGGCTCAAGCAATTCTCCTGCCTCAGCCTCCCGAATAGCTGCGACTAAAGGCATGCACCACCAAGCCTGGCTAATTTTTATATTTTTTGTAGAAATGGAGTCTCACTGTGTTGGCCAGGCTGGTCTCAAACTCCTGACCTCCAGTGATCTGCCTGTTTCTGCTTCCCGAAGTGCTGGGATTACAGTCATGAGCCACCTCACTCAGCTAAATATATATTTTTAATGGCTTAATTAATTAATATTTTAGGAAGCGTGATACTAATACATTCATACTGAATGAATTGGAATGTAGTGTCTTAATAGCTATATTAGTTTTCTAGGACTGCCATAACAAAATCCTATAGATAAGGTGGTTTGAGCAGAAGAAATGTATTTTCTCACCATCCTGCAGGTTGAAAGTCTGAGACTGATGTATCAGTAGATTTCATTTCTCTGAGACCTCTCTCCTTCTTGATGGTGGCCACCTTCTTGCTGTCGTGGTTGTTTCCCATTGCATATGCACTCCTAGTGTCTCTCTGTGTGTTCAATTTCTTCTTCATATAAGGACACAATCAGATTTGATTATGCCTACTCTAAAGGCTTCATTTTGACTTAATCGCCTCTTTAAATGCTCTGTCTCCAAATATAGTCACATTTTGAGCTACTAGGGGTTAAGACTTCAACATAGAAATTCTGTGGAGACATAATCCAGCCCATGACAATAGCTGTCTTAGTTTGTTTTGTGCTGCTATAACAAAAAATACCTGAGAGTAGGCAATTTATAAAGAACAGAAATTTATTTATCACAGTTCAGGAGACCGGGAAGTCCAAGATCAGGGCACCAACAGGCTCAACTGTCTGGACAGGACTGCTTTCTGTTTCCAAGATGGAGTTTTGGCATCCTTTGCATGGGAGGAACACTGCATGCTCACAGAGCGGAGGGACAGAAGGGTGAAAAGGGACAAACTCCCTCAGTCAAGCCCTTCATAAAAGTTGCCTAATCCCATTCATGAGGGCTCTGACTCAATCAGCTTTCAAAGTCCACAACTCCCGATACTGTTGCATTGGGGATTAAATTTTAACATGAATTTTGGAGGGAACAAAAGCAATCAAACCATATTCATAGCTAACATATTTTTAGTGCTTGTTAGATTTACAGATGTTGTTATAGCACTTTCCATGTATTCCTTTATGTAAGCTTCGTAACAATTTCATGAGAAAATTACCATTTTTATACTTGATCTATAGATGAGGAAAAGAACCACAAAGAAGTTAGAATCATTTGCCCAAAGTCACATATACTAAGTGGTGAACCCATAAGATAAAATCAGAAAGTTTGAGCTTAGAGCTCTTACCAAGATGTTACTTTCCTTCCTTTAATCCTAGAAGCAAGGATATCAACTGAGACTCTGTTTTTAAGTGCTCCAGACTTGAAATGAAAAGGTCTAGAATTTAGGTAGAAAAGGAAGGAGCATATTTAAAACACATGACAAGGTTTGATAACAGGTTCAAATTATGTTTCCTGATTGAAAGTCAACCTGTAATTCACATTTTTGTATTTTGAAATTTGGAGTGCATTTTAATATATAATATAATATTGGGTTATATTTCTTTTCCGATGTGTTTCACAATCGAAAGTCTTTGGTATTACATATTATGAGATTAGATTAAGATCACAAGGAGTATAGAGAAAGAAGGAAACATTAAGGATTGAGAGGCATTGAAGACCTAAGATTGACAGAACCGTGAAGTAGAGTAACATCTTAGCCAATGCTTCAGCCACCTCAATGAGCTAACTGATTGTCCTTTTGGCCTTCTATACTCACCAGCTGGTCCAGAGGGATTAAAACCACATGTAAACTAGTTCATGTCCATTTTTTTTTCTGTATGTAAAAGTTCAAAGTAAATTACAAAGCATAAATTTGTGAAATAGCTATAATGATTCCTTTCCTCCTATCTTTGATACCTAGGAACATTCATTTGTTCTCAATCTTGCATAACTACAGCATAGCATAAGAGGAGTTATGGTAGCATTCCTCAAAGAGGACATTACTCCCAAGTCAGCCCCCAATACAGCCAGTTTTCTTTGAAGCAATTAAGATTTTTACATTGATAAGTTTTGTCTTTCCCTGTCTGATTGCTCTCTTGCTGGGCATTAAACATTTTTGTATTAACTTTATTTAAGGCTTACTACTCCCTGACAATTACTAGGCTATTCTTATCTCCTAGGTGAAACTCCTGAAATACCATTGCATTTAGGTCCAAGGATTAACTGACCATTTCTTTTACTTTCCCAGAAATCTGGTTGGAACTTGCGACCTGATGAAATAATTATAATTATTTTTGCAAAATAATAATAAAAATTCTCATGCATGTTTCATGGCCACAGAGTCAAGATCAAATGCTATGAGCTTTAAAAGTTTAAAAGTTCTGTAAATTATGTTGAACACATACCCTTGTTTAAAAATAAGGGCAAAGAAAGTTTTCAAAATGACAGTTGTAGGGTAAGAGGTGCAATGAGATTTAATTTTCCTTGAGACATGCAAGAGGAAAGTTAATAATTTAAGGGAAAGTATTAAATGCACTAAGGGAGAAAAGGTAGAATTTAAAGAAAAGTCTCCCACATTTAAAGGATTTCAGGAGAAGAAACCTAATGGAATGTTTATAAGAATGGCTAAAAACATTAATTCTAAACTACCAAAGAATGTTTTTCAAAGTTCATAACATAAGCTGAACTTTGCTGTTCAGAGTCTATATTCTGGCTAATGGGATAATTAAAATGTCAACCCAAAATGAATATATTTCAATTACAGCCGTGCCCTATGCAATTAAAAATGCCTCACAGGAAAATAAACTTATTATTATTATGGGGTAATTTTTATTAGTTAAGGAATGCATTATCAGAGTTGATTGAGGTGATGTGGTAATGTCACCTTAATTCTCATAAATCAAACAAGGAATCCAGAAAGTGAACTTTTAAAAACATTTTAAAATTTTCAGCCTGAAGGAAAATAGATAAAGACATATTCTATTGCTTTAGCAATCTTAGAATAGTAATTACCCTCCCAATAGGTGAGTGAGCAGGAACATTTGGCAGACCACAGGAGTTTAATGCCTATAAAATGGCCTTTCTTAAGTTTAATAGCAGGTGTGTAGTGTTGGTTACCTCATTTTCACTCTCATTAAGTAGAAAGTATGGCAACATTAAATGATTGGAAACTAGTCTCCAGATTTTTCTTTCCTTTTTCTCAGTAGATTTATAGATAATATCCATTAAATTTTTAATTAGTACTTACATATAATATAGGAAGAACAGAAATATTAAATAAAAACATGCATATATTGATTCAAGCTGGATTTTTATTTCTGATATGATGGGCAAAATGTAACTGTCATTTCAATCATATTTTTAAGGCAGCTGTTAAGCTTGCATCTGAAAAAAATTGTGATGTAAATTATGTTGCAAGACAAGTAAGGACTGGCCAGTAAGTATTACCACAACTTTCTCAGTTGTTGTGAAACCTAGGAGCCATCCTTGATTTGTTTCTTTCATTCGTATCCAACATTCAATCCATCAAGTCCTGTTCACTCTGTCTTAGAAATGTAACTCTCAACTGATCTCTACTGACCACTTCCTCTAGAGTACAGAGTCTTCCCTGTGGCTTGCAAAGCCTCTGTGATCTGGAGTTTGAATTCCTCTGACTTCATCCATTCCTCTCTAGTCACACTGGCTAGTTTCTTCTATCCTCATGGGTTTGTGCTTGCTGTTTTCCTGCCTGGAACATTTCTCCCAGACCTTCCTATGCCTACCATTTTGCTTCATTCAGGAAAGTCTTTGCTTTCTGGCTCTTGCTGTGCTAAGAACTCTCTGACCCTGGAATTCAGATGCCTCACAGCACTACCACCAGGACCTATCTGACCATCCTGTTTTATACTGCCAGGTCCTGCCAGGCCTAGCACTTCAGGTCTTCTAGGTCACCTTCTACTTCTCGCTATAGCACACAACACCTTCTAACATATTACAAAACTAAATTAGTTTTCATATTTCCTGTTTATTGTCTTCCTCTACCACAATGCAAGCTCCATTAAGCAAAGATTTATTGGTGTCTTCTTTTTAGTTACTGTTGTTCACTTTTGTGTCCCAAATGCCTAGAACAAAACCTGGTATATAGTAGCCCTGTAATAAATAATTCCTGAATAAATAAATGGATTTATTTGTCTTAGTTGTATAATGGTCTATCAGAAACATCATTTAGGTTTAAAGAAGAAATTTCAAAATTAAGATTAATAGGAGTCAAGACAATATTTTCATAATAGTTTAAAATTTAGTGTTGGAAAATATCAAAATTGCCCTCCATAATGTGAGTGGGCCTCATCTAATCAGTCAAAGGCCTGAATAGAACAAAAGACTGACCCCCACTGATGAAGAAGAAATTCTGCAGCAGATGGGCTCTGGACTTGAACTGCAACATCTGTTCTTTTCTGAGTCTCTAGCTGATAGCCTTCAGACTTGAACTACAAATTTTGAATTTGCCAGTCTCCATAATCATATGAGCCAATTCATTAAAACAAATCTCTCTCTATATATACACACACATCCTATTGGTTCGATTTCTCTGGGAAACTCTGGCTAATACACCTTTCAATGACCCATCATCATTAAAATGATGATGATGATAATAATAAAATTGGTAAGGATAACAGGCATTTAATGAGGATTTACTGCATGGCTGACACTATTTTAGTATTTTGTGTGTTTTAATTCATTTAACACTTCCATAAGGTATGATAATTATTTTCCTTTTTCAAATAAGGTAACTGGGACAAGAGAATATTAAGGGATTTGCCCCAAGCCCCACAGCTAATAGAAGGTGGAGTTGGGATGTAAACCTTCATGGTCAAGTGCACTAAAAGCCCTAGTAAATGAATAAAATGCCAAATCACTGTCTTTAATATTTTTTTTCTACAGAGCCATGTTACATATTTTAGTTTAAAGCTTCAGGTAAGTGAACTTTTTCAAGACAAAAAAAAATATGTTTATCTTCGGAGCTCTGTAGAAATCCTTTGAACATTTTATTGGCATATGTTTTAAATAGCTGTACTGCAAAGGAACTTCCTTTGTTTATTTCTAACTTGTGACTTCTGTTCTTCTCCTTAAGCGGCTGCTGACCTTTATCTTTTCTTCAAGCTGTAAAAAAAACAAGAGATATTCTAAATTAACCCCAAATTTCCGACTTGGCAGAGCTGTGTCAGAGATATTGCCCTGATAAAAAGTAAGCAAAAGGTAGATATCTGGGGAATGTTTAATTGAGTCGTTTTGGAAACTGTTCAAGAAGATATTAACCTTATTTTGAAGCTAGGAGGGAAGAGTGAGGAGGGATATAGAATTAATTTTTACAATTTCTTATCCTGTCTTCAGAGACCATTTATTACAGAGTTATTGTTGAAATACTTAGTTAACATTAAATGGTTGAGTCAGGGTACCTCATCATCAGAATGTCTATTAGAACTGTAAGACTGTTGATTCTAGAAGCAGAGATACATGTTGAAAAAATTTTATCCTTTTTCTTAAGTTACTTTTTTCATGAAAAATAATTTGAAATAGAACAATTATGTTTTTTGAAGCCCATATAATTGTTTTAAGTTATATACTATGGAAAAATAGCTTTTTTTGGGACTTCTCCCTAGAAGTAGGGATTAAAGTTTATATTTTACAATAAAGTGACTCAATTTTTGTTCATCTGTTGCAATAGTTATGTAAATTCTACAGATTAATATTGTTTTAAAATACTGTCCAAAATGCAATGTAATTCTTCTTCTTCTTTTTGTCTTTTGGCCTTTACTGAGAACAAAAAACATATTACTAAGAAGGAAACAGATGAAGGGTAATTCCACAATTCTTAGCTGAATCCCCAAAGAATACCCTACTCCCTACCTTTGTTTGTTCACATTTTGCAGGGGAAATATTAAGCAATAATATTCATGTGATCACTTCATATTGGTGGGCAACGCAGCCTTTCAGAAAAGCAACTTGGAATAAAATGAAAAAAGTAGCTTATTTGAAATGTATTAAAGAAGTACAGAAATATTAGAATGTCAGTGAAAGGGAATTTTTCAACACAAAACTACTAATTTTAAGCACTTTCTATTTCGCAGTTGGTGTGAGAAAATTTATCCAGTGGAGATATGAAATTTGAAAGCCAAATTAGACCCTTTGAAAATCAAATCCAAATGTTTATGTGAATATTTGTCTGTGTGTTTTGGGAGAAGTTGTGAAGAATAGTTTCAATCACATGATCTCCATTTTAATTTTATCCACATGATCTCGGATCCTACAGGGACCCCTTAAGAAGAGAGAAGTAGGTTGGTGCAGGTGTCAGAGCAAGATCAAAGGACAACAGGCCATCTTTAAAAAATAAAACAGGAAAATAACAATCTGGAATCTAGTCTTCAAGTGCTTTGATAATGACACCTACTTCGAGGAAAGCTTTCTGTGAATTTTTGATCCACATAAAACAAACACTCGCAAACACATTTTGTATTAAAAATAATTATCCATCAGGACGTTTAAATTTTTTTTAAATCACTGTAGTATTAATACTTAAAGAGAGTCACGATGACGTCTGTTTTCCAGAGACATAGCTTCTTTATGAGAAATATTAGCTGTATGTGAAATTTATCCATGTAGAAACAAAGTTGAATTAAAACATTGTTTCTGCAAGTTACACTTTAGATGGGAAGCTTATATTATGCAACAAAAGAAATTAATGAATGTATAAATTAAAATGTGAAAAGTTCAAAGAAAATAAGTCAATTCTGGAAGAGAGTATCACAGACAAACTTGACCTAGTATATGGAAGTAAAAGAAATGATACTTCCCCTGAGATCAGGGATTGAGCAGGAGTTAACCAGTGACAGAAGGGAGCAGGAAGAGAATCCTAGATGGAGAGGAAAGTACAACATCCCTTGGAGGGAGGAAACCCAGAAAGATGGCCAGGGTGGTTGGAGAGGAGAGAGGAAGGTGAAAAGAGATTGGGAATAAAGCTAGAGAGGTTAGCAAAGACCAGATCATGTAATAGGTCCCCACAGACCATGCCAAAGATAAGGGCCATTATTCTAAGAGCAACATAATAATAATTTTAAAAAGGTTATAATTGGGCTGTGAAGTGGGAGAAGAATTAGGGATGTGATAAGATCAGATTTACATTTTGAAAGAGGTAGCTTACCATAGAGAACAGGTTGGTCAGGGACTAGAATAAATTTTGGGAGGCCAGTTACTACAGAAATCCAGGGTAAAGGTGAAGATAAATTGATTAGAACAAAGGTAATGTAGTTAGAGAAGTTAATGAAATTTAGAAGTGATTAGCATGTGAGTTGCCTGAATTTGGTAATTTCTTTGATGTGAGAGGTGATGGATTGGGAGGTGTCATTCATCTTTGATTTCCAGGTTGGGGGTTGAGCAATTGAATGGATGATGTGGCTGTTTACTTAGATATTGAATACTATAAGAAGGTTTGTGAGGATAAGAGCATGCTTCAGTGTAGGATATACTGACTGCAGAACCTCTGAGGAATGCACGTGGAATGTTTTATATGTGGCCAAAGATAAAAGCCTGGAATTTAGGAGAGAGTTAATTGTGGAGTATTAAATTAGTGAAACTATGGAAATGGATGAAATTAACCTACAGAAAGAGCATAGTGTGGGAAGAGATGGCAAGTAAAAATAAGCCAAGATGGCAACATTTAATGGCTGGATTAAGGAGGATGAGCTACCAAAGGCAAAGGAGACGGAAGTGCCAAATATGTAGGAAGAAAACAAAGAGAACGTAGTTCAGGAAGGATGAAGAAAAGGGTGCTGAAAGAAGTGAGTGGGCAGAAGTATGTAGTGACTGAGGAATCAATAAGAGGAGGATTAAAAATATTTTTTAAATTTGGACCAGGCTTGGTGGTTTACATGTGTAATCCTAGCATTTTGGGAGTCTGAAGTGGGTGGATCACTGGAGGTCAGGAGTTCAAGAACAGCCTAACCAACATGGTGAAAACTTGTCTTACTAAAAATAGAAAACATTAGCCGGTTGTGGTGGCGTGTGCCTGTAATTCCAGCTACTCAGAAGGCTGAGGCACCAGAATCTCTTGAACCTGGGAGGCAGAGGTTGCTGTAAGCCGAGATTTTGCAACTGCACTCCAGCCTGGGCAACAGAGTGAGACTCCCGTCTCAAAAATATATATTTTTTTAATTAAAAAATTCAAAATTTGTAATCAGTAGAGACATTTTTGTTGACATATGCCTTTTATCTCTCTCAAGTAAATGTTTAGAAGTAGGATTGCTGGGTCATATGACAAGTGTGTGTTTAACTTTATAAGATATTGCAAGGTTACTTTCCATTGCAGCTGTATTAACCATTCCACCAAAAATACACAAGATTTCCAGGTGTGCCACTTCCTCACAAACACCTGGTACTATGAGTCTTTTTAATTTTTTAATGGCTTTATCGAGGCAAACTTGACTCTGTTAGTCAGTTCTCACACTGCTGTAAAGAACTACCTGAGACTGGGTAATGTATGAAGAAAAAAAGTTTAATTGACTCACAGTTCCACAGGCTATACAGGCAGCATGACTGTGGAGGCCTCAGGAAACTTACAACCATGGCAGAAGGCAAAGGGGAAGCAAGGCATGTCTTCATATGGCCAGCAAGAGAAAGAGGGGGGTGGGAAGAGATGCTACACACTTTTAAACAACCAGATCTCTTGAGAACTCTGTCAGAAGAACAGCAAGGGGGATGTCCACCTTTGTGATTCAATCACCTCCCACCAGGCCCCACCTCCAACACTTCGGATCACAATTCAACATGAAACTTGGCTGGGGACACGGATCCAAACCATATCATTGACAAACAATAAACTGCACATATTAAATTGTACAGTTTGATATATTTTGACATAGGTGACCTGTGGAACCACGGGTCCACAATTGTGGAACTACAATCGAGACAATATACATATTCATCACCTCAAAAATTTCTTTTTTGTAACTCCTTCCTCCCACTGCTCTGCTACCTCCACCATCTCTGGTAACAACTAATTTGCTTTCTCTCACTACACAATAGTTTGCATCTTCTAGCATTCTGAATAAAAGGACTATACTTAAATGAAAGCTCCCCTTGTCCATTCTGTATTACTATGGATAGGACTGTGTACTTAGATTGTAATATTTTACAAACCTGTGTGAAAATTGTGGAGGCCCATATGTGAATTAAACTTTGAAGCATTTTCACATTCTCCATGATCCACATAATTTTAAGGTAAAATACTTTTATGTGCAATGAATATGTTGTATTTGTTAAAGCAGATACCTCTTGTTACACATTTTGGTCTTCTGCTATTTTTGGAAATTATAAAGTGGATTATAACAAATACTCTAGTAATGGAAATCTGTACACATCCCAATGTGAAGTGAAAGGCATTCAAATTTTATAGTGGTTAAATTATATTTAAAGCTCTTGAAATACATTGCCAACTTCACTCCAGAAGAGTTGAACCAATTTACAATTTTAACGAGAGTGCCAGCTTACCTAAACCCTCATTAACCCTGGTTAGCCATTGTTAAAAAAACAAACAAACAAACAAACAAAAAAAACACCTTTATCCATTGTTAAGTACAATAATAATATTGGTGGTGAAACATTTTCATATTACATTTTTAAGAAAGAAAGCAGATTTCAAAATACCATGTATGTTATAACACAATTTCAAAAGATGTTTGAGTATATGTGTGTGTATTTGAAATACATCCATCTAAAGATTCGTATGTGTATATATGTGTGTGTATGTGAGTTATGTACAGTGTTTCCAGTGTTATTTCTGGGTGGTGGATAGGTATAAATATGGATAATTTTTAGGCTTAGGTATTTTATGTTCAAGTACTACTGCAATAAACATGTATTGTTTTAGTAATAATTTGAATTTACCTCTTAAAATTTTTTTAATTAAACATCAACTTTAGCCAGACCATATTATTTTATATGAGAATATAAACCATGTTTTGTATTTGTCTGCTGGCTATATATATAGGATCAGAGGAGACATTTGGCTGTTTTGTTAGATGGAGAAGAGTAGGTGTGCAGTAAGGAAGTGTAGGTGTGCAGTTAAGAAGAGAATGATGAAGAAAGGGAACAGAAAGAATGAATTCAGGAATATTATTTTCCAAATTAGCTGGAGAAATTAGTCATCAAAGACCAACTGCAGCTCTTCCAGCAGCCATTGTCTTTCTATTTTAATGTAACCAAATATTTCATGTAGACTCACAAAACACTTTTTACTGCTTTTTATTTTAGGTTTCATAGTTGTTGTTTTTTCTGTTCTAAAAATATGTATTATATTAGATTTAACAGGAATAATTTTCTTTGTTAACAATTTCAAAATATACCATTTTATACTTCAAAAGTTTTATCTCATTCTTTTTTTCAATTAAAGGTGGTGATGGGAAACCTATGTCTCATTAGCGTTTGCACTTTACAGAGCAGTACAAGCTAAATTGTATCAATTAATTTTAAATGGTATAAATTTTAATTAATGTAATTAAAACAGTTTACAACACTATCAGCTTAAGCTTGTGAAGATGATTTGACTTGTAAATTTATAAGTTCTTTATAGATGAAAAGATCTTGGATATATTTTAGAAAAGTTGGGATTTTTCTCTTTATTGTAATTAACATAATAATTTAAAAAGGAACCTCATCTTCATCTTTCATTAAATGTTAATACTGGTTTGGATCGTTTGGTGTTATTGAAAAAGGAATCTATTTAAAGTTTGTATATGCCTTGATGTATAATTATCTTGATAAACCTCATAAGATAAAACATAGCTCCTTTTCACTACTTATTCTTATATCAATCCTGTCATCAAATTTTTTACATGTAAGAAAATTAAAAACGGAATTATATTGCCTAAAAGTTAGATTCTCCTTTTATGAATAGAGTAAGTGTGAATGAGTTACAGATTTTTACTTTTCAAAGTTCAAATTGTTTAATAACCTTAAAGACAAAAAAAAGTTTAAATTTATTTAGCATGTTTATTTTCTTTCCAAATTATAACACATGCTCCAATGCCTCAGACAATGATTACATTTTCTGGAGTTAAATGTTTGAACATCTGTAACTAGACTTCACAGGCAAATTTTTCTTATACATTGCTATGGCTAAAATGCTTAGCCTGTAACACAGAACGTAACTAGATAGATATTTATTTAATAATTGAATCATGGCTTTGTAGAGGAATAAATTGAAATACAAAGGAATTAACTCAATCCAAATGTCATTCAACTCAAAATGTAATTTTGTAATGTAAAGGTTATAGATACATATAGTAATACGATTTTTCCCTTTACATCACCAATTTATCCAGAATACTAAAGGTTGCCCCTTGATTTCTCCTTCAGCTGAACTTCTGGTCATCTAAGTTGTTATAGATTTCCAGTCCTGGTTTCTATCATTATGATAAATAGTTGGTCTTGATATTGGTGTGTCAATAATTGTGTCCTGGTTTATTCTCTGAAGTTCACGTTCTACCACAAGAGTATTTCTTATTTATTCATTCATTCATCATCTAGTTATTCAATAGCTATTATTGACTCCCTGTTATGCCAGACACTACAATAGCAGCGCTGAGCCATACAGACTCAGTTCTTTCTTTCAAGGTGGTAACATTGTATGAGAGAGAATCCCTCCCTATCTCCTAGCAGAGCTTCAGAAATATTTCAAATATGCTTCACTTGGGCAGTTCTTGGTAATTTTCCCTATACCTTGAATGCCTTGCATGGTCGTCAGAATTCTAAGATGATCTCCAATGACCCACTCCCTTGTATATCTTGGGCCCTTGAGTTTGAAGTGATGTGTGGATACAGTGGTTATGTTATGCTATATTAAGCAGTTGATTTTAAATAGAGAGTATCTTTGGGTCTCACCTAATCAGGTGAGCCCTTAAAAAGAGAGGGGATTCTTTCTTGTAAAAAAGATTTCAAGCTCCATAAAGATTCAGTGTCCTACTGCTAACTTTGAAGATGGAGGAAGCCACGTAGCCAGGAACTGCTGGAGTCTGAAAGGATTAGTAGCATTCTCCGCCTGACAGCCAGAAAGGAAATGAGGACCTCAATCGTATGACTGACTTCAAGACACGGAATTCTGACAGAATCAGGTAAGCAGGAAAGAGGACTCCAAGTTCCTGAAGAGAATAAAGCCCAGCGGACATCCCGATTTTAGCCTTGGGGTACCCTGAGCAGGGAACCCAGTCTCACTATGGCCAGACTTCTGATCTACATAATTGTGAGATAATAAAGGGGTATTGCGTTACTCTGCTAAATTCATGGTGATGTGCTGACTCATCATTAGAGAACAACACACCTTGGCCAATCCCAGCCTCAGCGTATTGTAGTAAAATTTATCCCACATATTATGGCAGTTCTTGGATTTAATTCAGTAGTCTAAAGGACAATTATGAAGAAAAATATTGAGAATAATCCAATATATAACATAAACTTCTGGAAAATATTCTTTAAGAGATCCAGAGAAAAGATAGTTAGGATTTTCAAGAATAGACTTGTCTATGGATATTCACTTCATGAGAAATGGAAAATTCTGTCCATATGAAAGCCAATAACCAATTATTTTAAAAGAGAGGCATCTAAACCAAATGTTAACTTTCTGAGACATTGGTCTTTTCAAAAGAATGTTTACAAACAATGATAAAATAATATAAAAGGGAGTATTAATCTAAAATAGAAAAAGAAAGTTAAGTACCAGAATAATTTTAGGTTAACAAAAATTAAAAAATAAGAGAGGTAAACTTGTGACCCACATTCAGGCTATTTATTTATTTATTCAAAAGCGCTTCTCTAATTCTGTGCATAATGTATTGATAAGCCATAAAACTTTATACTTTGTTTCATCAACTAATGCTGATACATAAGTCATCCAACTGGCTAAATGAGAGGCAAAGTAGCCTTACTTCAAATTACAGTGAAAAACTAATTTGCATCCCCCCACTCCTCTTGTTTCTGGATCTTCCTTTTTGTAGGCCAGATTTTTTTCTGTCGCCCAGGCTGGAGTGCAGTGGCGCAATGTGAGCTCACTGCAACCTCTGCTCTCGGGTTCAAGTAATCCTCCTACCTCAGCCTACTGAGTAGCTGGGACTACAGGCATGTATCACCAGGCCTGGCTGTTTTTTCGTGGTTTTTTTTTTTTTTTTTTTTTTTTTTCCTGTAAAGACGGTTTTTCCATGTTGCTCAGGCTGGTCTTGAACTCCTCACAAAGTGCTGGGATTACAGGCATGAGCCACCATTCAAGCCCCCTTTTTTTTTTAGCCAATCTTAACAACTTTTCTTCAACTTTCTATTTGGAAACCTGAAGAAATCCAGTCTCCCTGCTTTAATAACTTCTGATAAAACTCATGGCTTAGGCCTATGAAGCCACTGACATGACTTTATGCCTTGGTTTCATTTGGACCTGTCAATCCTGGTTATTCCAACATACATATACTATTACTTCCTTGTCACTTTTGGCTCCTGTTTGAAATATCAGTTTCCTCTGCTGATACACCTAAACATTCTGAGATTCCTTTCCCTTCCCTTTACAATGTTTGTCCTTTGCAAGAGTGAACAAATGTTAAAACAAGTTCATCCACATTTACTGGATGCTCAGGCTCCACGTGGACCACCCTGGCTTCCAGTAGGTGCGATGTGGCTGTGACGTCAGGGGCAGAATATCTTTGCTGGGATAAATGAGTAAGACAGAGTCCAGAAAGGCTACTGGAGATCAGCTTGGAGCCAATAAACAGTTGTGTAACAGAGAAGGGAAGAGGACAAGGTCAGGAACTGCTGGGTGGACCCACCCTCTTTTTCAATCTTATTATGGCAGTTGAGCTTCTGAGGAGCACAAATCAGGCAAGTGGAAAAACATAACTGGGTTGAAAGCAGTAGGGAGAAGCTTCAGGGAAGAGTAGATACAGCAGGGCTGAGGAAAATGAAGAGAGGTAGTACCTTCAATAGCAGTAGTACAGAGGCACCTGGTCACTGAGCTGGGTCCAGCTCTGATGTTTTTCTGGAAAATCATGACTTGCTAATACATGCCTTTCAATGTGCTCAATATGGACTTCTAAATGATTCAAGGGTTGACTGAGGAGAAACCCTATTTCACTTTTTACTTCAAGATTGGATTATATCTGTTTACTCTGCCTAGGACCTTGTTGTGCATAGTATAAATAATTTCAAGTGGCATAAAATGTATTGGCAGTATTAGATTAATATGTAACTGACTCAGAGCTAGATGCAACTGTCCCAAATACCAATTTGACTTTTACTAAACTATCTCAGTTTCCATAATATTATAATTTTTTGGTAGTTAAAAAAAAGCCTTTGGCCCAATAGACTGGATTAATCTGAAAATGTATTATTGAGCTCTTTCGGGTATTGGCCCAGAAATGTGAACAGCAAGGGAGGCAGTATGGAATCATGGTTCACCATAAAACTCTGGAGTCTAATTTTCTAGGTTTGAATCCTTCCTGTGATAGTTAATAGCTGTGTGAATTTCAGCAAGTCCCATAACCCCTATTGTTCTCAGTTTTCTCATTTGTAAAGTTCAGTTAATAATAATATGTACCTCATGGGGTCCATGTGCCCATCAAATGAAATATTGTGAGTAAAATGCTGAGCAAGGAGCCTGGCCCATGGAAAGTAACCAGTTATTGACTAATATTATTATTAAGTGCTTGTGGGAGGCACTTTCCTATTTATCACATGTGATACTACTGCTCATCTTGAGAGCAGTAGTGCTCTGGCATTACTAAATATTTAATTGAATAGAGACTCTTGATTTCATTAATATCCCCAAGTTCTTTTTATGTGCTAAGAGTCTCCATTTAAAATTGATATTCTCGTGCTTTATCAAAATTCTCTTGTGGTGAAGAGTTCATATTCATAAGGGAGAGGGAAAGTTGTTTTTAGCTCTTGGGCCAATGAGAAGAATACCCCAATCCCCCATCCCATCTGCCTACAGACTTATTGAAGTGCAGGTGCCAGAGGAAAAGGAATAGCAAACATTTGGCTTGCAACAATAACAATATTAATATAATTTACTAGCTTAACAACCGACTTCTAGTAACCCTCAGGTATAAATATTTTTATGTCTCCTAATCCTATCTAAAATTTTGATTCTATATAGCCAATGTTAATACACCTCTAATTCAAAGGTATTATTTTCCTGATGAGTAGTAACTCAATGAACATGGTCCCCTATACATTGCAAATGGTGGATGAGAAAATAAAACGAATATTTAATGAATATCTGTTATGTACCATGCACCATACCAAGTGCATTACATCCTGTATCTCAATTAATCTGCAAGAAACCTATTTGATATTTTATGTTAAATCAGTTTTCCAGATGAGAGTATAGTATCCCAATTCACGATGATCTCACAGGCTATTTTCCACTATGTCCAGGCCTAGTGTAAACTAGTGTGTCTGGTGACCATTAGGTGGCTGGGTTGATTCTAAACTTTTCTGCAGGGCTTCAAATTCATTCTAAAGTGTTTTATGTGTTAGATGTTTTACATAGACTAGATTCGCTCAAGGCTTTTCTGCCAGACTTATCTTGTTTTCTAATATATCTGGACCCTTTTGGCCTAACGTTACACTGATTATAGGTTTCTTGCTAGAGAAATCAAATCATTGTTCTGTTTATGATCCCATACACCAGGAGTCAAAGAGTGTCTAACTAATCTTGAATATTACACAGAAAAATGAGTTAGGCCTAAGGGCAATTTGATCCAAGAGGTAAGAAGGTGAGCATATTTATTGAGGTTATAACTTGGTTGCCAAAAGTTAAGTAAAATATTGTTAGGTTTTATTTACGTAGTTACATATATTCAGGCTAAACCACTAAATCGTTTCTTCCTCTTTTTTTTTTTTTTTTTTTTTTTTTTTAAGAGGGAGTCTCGTGCAGTCCGGTGATCTTGGCTCACTGTAACCTCCGCCTCCCGGGTTCAAGCAATTCTCTTTCCTCAGCCTCCCAAATAGCTGGGACTACAGGTGCATGCTGCCATCCCTGGCTAATTTCTTTCGTATTTTAGTAGAGAGAGGGTTTCACCGTGTTGCTGAGGCTGGCCTCAAACTTCTGAGCTCAGGCAATCCACCTGCCTTGGCCTCCCTAGAACTGCAGGCATGAGCCACCATGCCCGGCCTGCTAAATCCTTTCTTTTTCCTTCTGATAGTCTGGCATTTTGTGCAGCATAGAAACTAAGATTGAAATACCAAATCAGACACACACATTGTACTTTTTTAGGCTACCCATTGCCTCGAAGGCAACTTACCAATAATTGGTCTGGAAAAAAGGCTTTCATGAATATGTAGGTTTCTGGTAAAATGTGTGTGGTAAATACACATAAGTTTCTCATTTTTATTTGATCACAAAATAATATGTGCTTATTGTAAGGAAATAAAAAATGCAGACAAGTATAAGTAATAAAGTAAAAATTGCCACAAATTTCTTTCTTTAGAGATAAACACTGTTAATATATTGGTGAAACTTCCTGTTTCATTTTTCTCTTTCTCTGTCTCTATCTTTGTCTCTCTCTAGATCTGCCTCTTTGATTCTGTGTGTACATGTGAACTGTTTTCGTAAATAGCTTTTACTCGGCATCAAAACATAAAATAGTTCCCTTAATAAGTAGAGATATTTATCTCAGTGCTTTAATGGACACAAAATATTGCATTATCTGGAATTGCCAAAATCCCCTATGAATGGACATTTATTGATCTCAATTGTTTACTATCAAAACACCACTGTCATAAAAAAAAAAACCTTTTAGTGTGTGTGATAGACAGAATAATGGCCCCAAATATCTCCACATCCTAATCCCTAGAACCTGTGAGTATGTCACATTCTACAGCAGAAGGGACTTTGCCAATGTGATTGAGTTAAGGACTTTGAGAAGGAGGGATCATCTGGATTATCTGGGTGGGCTCAGTGTAATCACAAAGATTCTTATAAGAGGGAGAGAGAGAGGGGGCAGAGCCAGAGAAAAAGATTTGACTATGGAAGCAGAAAGTGAGAGACAGAGGGAGAGGCCTGAGCCAAGAAATTCGGGCATCCTCCGCATGCTGGAAAAGGCAAAGACATAACTTCTTGTTTAGAGCCTCCAGAAATAAGGCAGCCCTGCTGACACCTTGATTTTAGCTCCATAAACCCATTTTGAGACTTCTGACCTCCAGAACTGTAAGAATAAATTTGCATTATTTTAAGCCACTAAATTTGTGGTGATTCACAGCAGGCAAAGGAAACAATGCAGTGTGTCTCTTTGGACTCTGTCCAATTAAGGTAAAATCTCAGGAGTGAGATTGTAAAGTCAAACACATTTTAAATTTGTTGAACATCCTCAAAATTCCACAGAACCCCTCCAAAAGTTTCTAACTACACCTTCACAGAGTAGCCTCTTCCGTTTAATCCTCCACTTCTTCCAGCCTTACCTATGACATTGTTGACTATCACAATCTTTTTCATCTATACCAGTGAAAAATAATTTTTCAGTGTTGTTTTAATTAATTATTTTAAGTACTTTATTGTTATAGGTTGAACATATTTTCAGGTTTGTATTAGATTATTGCCTACCACAATTTAATATGCATAAGAATCAGTGAGGGCTTAGGTTCTGCATTTTTTTTTTTTTTTATTTTATTTTTGAGACAGAGTCTCACTCTGTTGCCCAGGCTAGAGTACAGTGATGTGATCTCGGCTCACCACAACCTCCGCCTCCTGGGTTTAAGAGGTTCTCCTGCTTCAACCTCCCGAGTAGCTGGGACTACAAGCATGCGCCACCATACCCGACTAATTTTTGTATTTTTAGTAGAGACAGGGTTTCACTATGTTGGCCAGGCGGGTCTCAAACTCCTGGCCTCATGATCTGCCCCCGTCGGCCTCCCAAAGTTCTGGGATTACAGGCATGAGCCACCACGCCCGGCCAGGGTCTGCATTTCTAGTTAAGTTTCTGTGTGAGGCCGGTGCTGCTGCTCCTTGGAGCTCACACTGAGAAGCAAAGTATCAGACTTTAACATTTCTTTATTTATGGGAAGTATTTGAGTCAGAAAAAAACACATCCCTGCTCTGCTACCCTTTAATTGTGTCTGTTGAGACATGTGGCTTTCTGAGCTTCAGTATCCTTACCCGCAAAACTAAGATAACAGCACATGCACATTTTAGACATTAATTCAATAATATAGTGCATCTAATTTTTTCATGTATGTTTCAAATATAAAATCTCTCTTTTCTGCCATTTATTTTGCTAACATTTACTCCAAAACTTTTAAATATGTGGTTTAAGTTTATGGCATACTTCACAATTACATGGTCGAATTTATCAATATTATTACTCATTGTTTTTGTTTTTTAGTCTTGCTTAAAAAGGGTTTCCCTAAGACAATATTATATTTTTTAAATGCATATTTTCTCCCTGTGTTTTAAGGGTTACTGTCTTTTTTTCTTTAGCCTGTAAGTTCTTTATCCTTCTGGAATTAACGTTGTTTAAGAGAGTGAAGTAGGGATTCAATTTATTTTTCTCCCAAAGATTACCCAGTTATCACAACACTATTTATTGAATAATCTATTTTTTTCTACTGCTTGAAATTTTACCAATTTTTATAAGCCAAATTTTCTATATATATAAAATTCTATTTTGGATCTCTTTATTTTGTTCCACTTTTTGGTACACTTATCTCCAAATCAATACACCTTCATTGTGCTGGCTTTAAATTATGTTTTAATATTCAGTAGTTCAAAATTTTTCTTAACATATTTATTTTAGAATTCTCCTAATTCTAAATATGTAGTATTTCACATACATTTCCAGAGAATTTTTTCTTTCTTTTTTTTTTTTGAGACAGAGTCCCACTCTGTCGCCCAGGCTGGTGTGCAGTGGTGCGATCTCAGCTCACTGCAACCTCTGCCTCCTAGGTTCAGTGATTCTGGTGCCTCAGCCTCCTGAGTAGCTGGGATTAGAGGCACCCACCACCATGGCTGGCTAATTTTTGTATTTTTAATAGAGATGGGATTTCACCATGTTGGCCAGGCTGGTCTTGAACTCGTGACCTTCAGTGATCCGCCCACCTCAGCCTCCCAAAGTGCTGGGATTACAGGCATGAGCCACCATGCCCATCTCTCTTGTTGAGATAGTTATAGCTTATTTTTATATGTTCTAACAATATCAAGATGTTGTTATCTTAATCTTGAATTCTATTTGTTTTTCATTTTTTGTAGTACTAATGCTAACTTGCTTATATGTTATCTTAAAATAAGCAAGTAGATAGAACTTCTGCAGTTGACCATAAACTGGAAGAATAAATGAATAAAAAGTGATGTATTAATAGTTAAATTTTGGCTAAATTATATCATTAAATTGGAACGTAGTAGTCATCATTGCAAATCACATACTTTTTTCTCAAACTGTGTACAGTTCAAACTTCATATAATAAAATTTATGTAGCTACTATTAAAATACAAGCTTGTTTCAGTAATTTTTTGAATTTCATATAGTCTCTGTTCCTTACATATTCAAGGATTTATAGCATCAAAAACTTGCTCCTGCTTTGGTGGTAACATTGGCTATCTTTGGTTGGCACCAGGCTCCTGCAGTACTTTCTGTGATTAACATCAGAGTTATTAACTCAGAAATCAAGTTCTCTACATTTTAATTGGCTCTAGTGAACAAAAGAGCTATAGCACATAGATGGTTGAAGAAAAAAGTATTCAGTATTAGCCGTGAATGATTGTTAAGAAGCAGAGATATCTGCTTCTCCAAATTAAATGTAACATGAGCACACTAATTAATTTAGTATAAACTGTGACCTCTTGTGGCAGGATTCTTGACATTGTTTCATTACATTTATTCTCAGTATTCTCTGGCTAATGATTAGTTTAAAGGGATTTGTCACTATCTTAAGACCAATGTGGCAGAAAACAGTTTTCTTGGCAATTTTGACGCATTGTAAGAATAGAGGTAATGGAACTGTTTCACCCTAATCTGTAGAATCTGTAGGGCTTTGGCTTTTGGCATTTATAAAAAGCCTCCTTCTGTTTGTTTAAGGTACAATATTATTTGTACAGTTCAAATGGAACTTTTAATGATGTCTTTGTAATTATTTATTTTTTACTTCATTTGCAAGATAAAAATCTCTTTTCATGTGCCCAAGCAAACCAAAGTTTGTGAAGGGAAACAGCATTCTTGAATTTCTTTTTCTCCTACTTTTTAAAAAACAGAATGGTCTGTTTTGTGGAACAGCAGGTTTTTGTGCCATTTCAGATGGCATTGCATGTGGCAGAATAGACCCCATTCACATTTTCTGTGGGACAATTTGCAAAGGCACCGTGCTGTGAGAACCTTTTTAAGAGGAGGGTCTGTAGGGGCAGGCAAAGGGCTATACAACACCTGTAGCAAGACACAGTCTGTTCAGGACTCAGATCTGATTTTACACTTTGTTTTATTCCCCATAAGTATTCAGCATATGTTCTTTTCTGTGAAAAATAAAGGGTTCCCTCAGATGGTACATATCAAGTGAGCTCAAGGAGGCTAATAGATTAACTCCAATCAATCTAAACACTCCCTCGTGAGATCTTAATGCTGGTTATTCACTACCCTTGCTATGAAGATGTTCATTTTATTAGAGCATATAGCTCAATAGCCAGAGAGCACAATCTTTTTACTGTGAAAATCTTTCTGCATGCCTTCTTTTCTCAGGAAGAAAGCAGCAGTAAAATGGTATGCATTCCCTTTACAAGACTCACAGTGAATCTGGAATAACAGAAATAGGTTTTCCATTTTAAATAGCTGAAGTGAATGTCTAATCTTTTCCTGGGCCTGGTAGTACATTCTGTGGACTGGAATTTTTAAATGCAGTGTTTCTAAGCCCCAAGGCTCTGCTGTGTTTCTTTCAGTCTCCTTTTTCCCCTTCTATTTCTAAATTAGAGTAGTTGGGTCTGCACAGAGACACGTACAGTATGATGCTCTGTGGTTCAAGTCAAAGAATGTTTAGTCTGGATCCCACAGAGGCCCACAATTCTCAGCACACAAACAGATACAGAAAAGGGAGAAAGCAAATGTAGCATCAAAGAAAACTTCTGAATATAGACACCACCAAAAAAAACCAGCTCTGTGTTAGCCCAATAAAGAGAGAAATAACAAGGGTTTTGAATGCTAAAATATAGAGGATTGTATGAAAGGGAGGGAAACATACACAAAGTAGACAAACTGAATAAAAGTATTTATCTTTAAACCACGCAAGTCATGGTAATTAAATTAGGTCAGACTGGTTACAATGCTACAAAAAGCAGGCTGTAACTAATTTCAAAAGGAACAGAAAAGACTTGAAAAGAAAACAGATTGACAGCTCCTGATTTTTTTTATCCAATCAAAGCAACCCAACATCAAAAAGTGGGAAGAGAAACCTGATTTAGCAGGAAATTTGTCTCATTATAATATGTAAACTTTGCATATATATTCAAGATCAGCTCAGAAATATGGGAAATTATTATTTGCTCTATGTGAAAAACAAAAGTATACACATGAAGTTTGCCATTTGAAGGAAACTAATTGATTATAAAAAGCCTCTGCTCCTTAATAGCTCAACTTCTATTACAAATGCCACAATCAATCTGTATATTGTAACAACTTAGGGGCTTTCTCCCTGTCAGTATATTCTGCATTCAGTTGTTTAATACAAACTCTGAAAGTATTATATGAACAAGAGAACGTTATGAGATGTTTCTTTCAAATTGTCTTAATAAAGACTACTTGCTGATGCCTATTACAATGACTTTTAAACATAGTTTCAAATATTTACTTTAAATGTAAGTGTGCCAAGTTGTAAAATGACATTTGGAACATGAATTTGCGGATGGGAGAAAATAACAAAGGGAGACTTTTATTTGGAGTGCATTCTATATTTTTAAAAGAATGTTTAAAATGTTTCACATTCTTCCTTTCTTTCTTTAAAATAATTAGTACAAGGTTGGGAAGATTTTTATTAGTTTAATTCTTTTAAGTAGGAAAATCACTGAATACCAAGCAACTAATAATGCAAAGAAACAATAATAAAATAGCTTATTAAAATCTCTTCTTTTTCATCTAATAATTAGCTTCATTTGTCTTTATGTTTCACTAAGGAGATTGGAATTATGGGGAACATGCAGTAGCTATGCAAGAGTAGATGCTGGATGAATAACAGAAGTAATTGTGCTGTCTGATCACATGTTTTCGGCATTTACTCCCTTTTCTGTATCTTGTAGCCCAGCCTGTCTTCAGCTGCTGTGTTAAATGGACCTATTTTCCTATTTATATAATGTTCTGCTCCTCAGGAATTTTGACTTTAGCAGGAAATGCTAGTGCATACAAATACATATGACATCATAGTTTTATTTAAACATAGTTTCACCTTTCTGATATATTTTTAGAGCATGTTTAGTTCTTCTCTATTTGCTGGAGGCCTTTCCTGAAGTGTGATTTGGGGATTTCACAGGGTGGGCCAGTGGCGATTGCTGTTAATGTCATTGAGTTCAAGGTGGGGTGCATAAATGTCTATACCCAGGAAGCATAGATACCATTGTTACTATCAGAAAAGACTGTATTGAATATAGGTGAGTCAAAGGGAGGTGGGAAAATCCTGGGTAGGAAACAAGCCATGTTTAAAGTCTACTATGGCTACTGATAGCACCAACATCCATTAACTTAACTCTCACTGATCCCACCCATGCACCCAGAGGCAGCAGTATGGAGAACGTGAAGGAGGCAGATGCTGCCGTACTAACATCTCCACATAGTGCCAATGGTGTGTACCCCAATTCTTCATGAGGGTAGGCATCCCATGGGGTTGTGAAAAATCTTGCCGGTGTCCCTCTGCAGCAGTCTTTCCAGTACCCAGAGATCTTAGCAAGATCTGCTGTGTCTGTTAGAACACTGGAAGAGATATCTGTGTCCTTGTTAGCAGGATGCAGTTGCTAATTTTCCATCTGCCTCACACAACATCACAACCATCTCAAATAACCATTTGAATTTTTACTATGTGCCTCCTTGCTAAGTTTTGTTTTGCAAGGAAAGCAACATAATAGGGGAAGTGCATCAAGGCAGAAAAGGGTGGATTTGCAGAAGGAAGAGGGAGGGCAAGCCAAGGAGAAAGATGTGGAAATTGAAAGAGACTGCGTGTTTTAGAAAATAGGCAGAACAAAAGAGCTAATGTGACCCATGCCCCCTTGTGAAGGTCTGCATCTGTGGTAACAAGGTTCTGTTGTTGGGTATTCAACCTTGTAAACGGGAGCACCCGAGGGCCCAGAATGGGGGTGGGTGGGCCAGAGGAGAAGGGGAACAATCTCCTTTCCCCACGTCCATGACCTGGGGCTGACAGGAAACCATTGTGCACACCCACAGTTCCAAGTGCTGGAAACAGGAGGCAGTTTCATTGCACAAGCCAGGATACGATGGAAGAAACATTTTCTTTTTAAAGGTAACACATTGAAATAAGTTAGTCATTTCACCCTTAGAACTGATGTATTATATATATCTAGACAATATGTACACAAGTAGAATAGTCCTCTAAGAACTGAATGAGAATATGAAGGAGAAATATGCATTTCACAGAAAGCACATTTCTTCATAGTGAAAGCTACAGTGTAATTTTCACACTGAGATACACTCCTGTGTTAGGATCTTCAGCAGTTACATTGACAATATCGTTTCTTTAGCCACCCTATTCCATGTTTCTATGGATCTCAGGGTTAATTTTGTGTGACAGTCTAGAATGAGGACTCTGTACACACACACACACACACACACACACACACACACACACACACACACACACACAGATGCTGGAATTACTAGCTTTGTGATAATGAGTATTTGGTTCACTCTATAGGAAGACACAATAAGCACTCAATAAATGTTAGCTACTGTGGCAATATGACTCTCAAGAAATTATAACTTAGATTGCAGTGTTCAGCAGTTTGGGATTTTCGGCTGTAATCTTGATATTACATCAGATTACGAATCTTCTCAGATTGGAAGGTGCTTTAAGGCAAGGATTATGTTTTATTTATCCTTTTGTGTCCAGTTTTTAATGGAATACCTGGCACTAAGAAGGGGGTTGAGGGATGGCTGAATAAAAGATTGGATGAATGAAGGAAATAAAAGTTGTTTTATGCTGACAAATTTATTTTTCAGTTGAGTGATGGTTATGCTTTTAAAAAATTCAGCAGTATTCTGGAGGAATGGAAGTCTTTAGACACACTCTCAAAAAATAGGCTTGGCTCAAAACCTTCTAAAATCCTCAAATAAACCTTTCAACACATTAGTAACTGTCATCTTTTTTAATCTAAAACACTCTTGGTATTCTTAATTATTACATTAACTTCCAAAATCTCTCGGAATGCTGATCTGGTGTACAATCACTTAGCTTACAGATTTACCAGGCATTTAGAATTAAATCCCTATAGGTTTCCATCATAGAGTGTGTAAGACATATTTGTTACTTGGATAACTCTCAAAGAATAGGAAACTTGTGACAATGTCATAGAAGCCTCCTTCAAATTTTTGTGGTCTAAATGTGTATTTTGTTTCTTCATAGTATTTTCTGTTATTACTATCATATTGCTCTAAACAGTAATTCTATATTTAACTCTATTAAATATTAAAGCTGGAGTTCCTAACTTGAGATCAAATATTACTCTAAGTTCTATTTTACATTGATTTCTTGGAAACTGGTGCAGATATTTCCAAAGAAATTATATCTTATAATGAATATTGAGTATCCCTACCCAGTGAAAAAAATCCTTTGCTTATTAATAATATGGGAATTCATAGGTGCTATGGTCTGAATGTTTGTGTCTCCTCAAACTTCATATGTTGAAATCCCAAACCCCAAGGGGATGGATTAGGGGGTGAAGCATTTGGGTGGTGATTAGGTCATGGGGGCAGAACTGTTATGAATGGAATTAGTGCCCTTATATAAGAGGTCCCACAGAGACCCTCACCTCTTCCACCATGTGAGGATGCAGTCAGAAGACAGCTGTCCATGAATCAGGAAACAGACCCTAACCAGATTCCAAATTGGCTGGTGCCTTGATCTGGGACTTCCCAGCCTCTTGAACTGTGAGAAATAAATATCTGCTGTTTGTAAGCTATTCAGTTTATGGTATTTTGTAGTAGCAGTGCAAGCAGACTAAGATATAAGAATACCGTAGTGTTTTGAGAGTATGGACAGTGGACTCAGACTGCTGTAGTTATCCTGCCTTTGTCAGTGCTAAATGTCTGTCCTTAGACAAAACAATGATCTAAATTATGTTCAATAAATGATATCATTTTAAAATATAACTTTTAATTTAGGTACAGTATACATACAGAAAAGTGCATAGATCCTAAGTGAACACCTTGATACATTTTTACAAATTGAATACATGCATGTAACCAGTAATCAGATAATGAAATAGAGTATCGGCCCCCCCAGAAGCTTCCTTATGTCCTCTTCCAGTAATAAGTCCCTTAGTTTTCTCTTTGTGAACTTTACATAAATGGAATCATAAAATATGTACACACAGTCCCTGACTTACCATGGTTTGACTTATGACTTTTCTACTTTATGTTGGTGCAAAAGTGATATACATTCAGTAGAAGCTGTACTTGACATTTTGAATTTTGATATTTTCTCAGACTAGTGATATGTGGTACAATATTCCTTTGCAATACTGAGCAGTAAAATGAGCTGCAGTGCCAAGTCTGCCACATGATTAGGGTAAATAGATACTTGACTTCCTCTCAAAGAACATCACACCTGCTAAACTATCAAGCGTAGGATGCTCCAGTGCCTTCTACCAGCTGTTCTTGAGACTCCTCAGAAGACAGATTGATGACACTGTCTCTGCAGCTTTCTCATCATCCAGAAATTAATTTTAGTTCAATGCTTCAAACATTCTTCAGGCACAGTGAGCTTTCGGCTGTGTACATTAATGGTGAGAACCCACACTACTATCCTGTTTTTCACTTTCACTATGTTATTAAATATATTACATGAGATATTCAACAGTCTGTTATAAAATAGGCTTTGTATTTTATGCTTTTGCCCAACTGTAGGCTACTCTAAGTGTTCTGAGCATGTTTAAAGTAGGCTAAGCTAAGCTATGATGTTCAGTAGGTTAGGCGTATTAACTGCAGTTTCAACTTGTGATATTTCCAACTTATGATGGGTTTATCAGGATGTAACCCAATCATAAGTTGGAGGAATATCTATGCTCTGTTTTAGCTAACATCTTTTAATCAGTTCATGTGTGTTTGTTCATTTTGTTATGTGGACTTGTAGTTCATTTAATTTCATTGCTGTATATAATTTCACACATGCATATACTAGAAATTATTATGTATTCTACTTTGATAAATGGTTGTTTCCAGTTTTTTAGCCACTATAAATGGCACTGCTATGAACATTGTTATACATGTCATTTGGTTCATTTGTCTATGCATTTCTGTCAAATATATACTTAGAAGTGGAATTACTGAATGATAAGGAATGCATATATTTAGATTTTATCAGTTTTCCAAAATGGTTAAACCAGTTTAAATCTCACCAGCAATCAAGGAGAGTTCTAGTTACTCCATATTTTTGCCAACATTTGATTTTACTTGACATTTTCAGTTTTGACAATTTGGTAAATGTGCAAGGGTTTCTTTGTGGTTTGAATTCTCATTTTTCAGCTGTCTTTTTTAAAAAGTTGAGCACTTTTTCATATACTTATTGGACATTTGAATATTCTTTTTTTTCTTTTTTTTAAAATTATACTTTAAGTTTTAGGGTACATGTGCACATTGTGCAGGTTAGTTACATATGTATACATGTGCCATGCTGGTGCACTGCACCCACTAACTCGTCATCTAGCATTAGGTATATCTCCAAATGCTATCCCTCCCCCCTCCCCCCACCACACAACAGTCCCCAGAGTGTGATATTCCCCTTCCTGTGTCAATGTGATCTCATTGTTCAATTCCCACCTATGAGTGAGAATATGCGGTGTTTGGTTTTTTGTTCTTGTGATAGTTTACTGAGAATGATGATTTCCAATTTCATCCATGTCCCTACAAAGGACATGAACTCATCATTTTTTATGGCTGCATAGTATTCCATGGTGTATATGTGCCACATTTTCTTAATCCAGTCTATCATTGTTGGACATTTGGGTTGGTTCCAAGTCTTTGCTACTGTGAATAATGCCGCAATAAACATACGTGTGCATGTGTCTTTATAGCAGCATGATTTATAGTCCTTTGGGTATATACCCAGTAATGGGATGGCTGGGTCAAATGGTATTTCCAGTTCTAGATCCCTGAGGAATCGCCACACTGACTTCCACAATGGTTGAACTAGTTTATAGTCCCACCAACAGTGTAAAAGTGTTGCTATTTCTCCACATCCTCTCCAGCACCTGTTGTTTCCTGACTTTTTAATGATTGCCATTCTAACTGGTGTGAGATGGTATCTCATTGTGGTTTTGATTTGCATTTCTCTGATGGCCAGTGATGATGAGCATTTTTTCATATGTTTTTTGGCTGCATAAATGTCTTCTTTTGGGAAGTGTCTGTTCATGTCTTTCGCCCACTTTTTGATGGGGTTGTTTGTTTTTTTCTTGTAAATTTGTTTGAGTTCATTGTAGATTCTGGATATTAGCCCTTTGTCAGATGAGTAGGTTGTGAAAATTTTCTCCCATTTTGTAGGTTGCCTGTTCACTCTGATGGTAGTTTCTTTTGCTGTGCAGAAGCTCTTGAGTTTAATTAGATCCCATTTGTCAATTTTGTCTTTTGTTGCCATTGCTTTTGGTGTTTTAGACATGAAGTCCTTGCCCATGCCTATGTCCTGAATGGTAATGCCTAGGT
This sequence comes from Gorilla gorilla gorilla, assembly GCF_029281585.2. Taxonomy (NCBI): domain Eukaryota; kingdom Metazoa; phylum Chordata; class Mammalia; order Primates; family Hominidae; genus Gorilla; species Gorilla gorilla. The sequence goes on from NC_073227.2 coordinate 140,368,261, forward strand.
TTTCTTCTAGGGTTTTTATGGTTTTAGGTCTAACGTTTAAGTCCTTAATCCATCTTGAATTGATTTTTGTATAAGGTGTAAGGAAGGGATCCAGTTTCAGCTTTCTACATATGGCTAGCCAGTTTTCCCAGCACCATTTATTAAATAGGGAATCCTTTCCCCATTGCTTGTTTTTCTCAGGTTTGTCAAAGATCAGATTGTTGTAGATATGCGGCGTTATTTCTGAGGGCTCTGTTGTGTTCCATTGATCTATATCTCTGTTTTGGTACCAGTACCATGCTGTTTTGGTTACTGTAGCCTTGTAGTATAGTTTGAAGTCAGGTAGTGTGAGGCCTCCAGCTTTGTTCTTTTGGCTTAGGATTGACTTGGCAATGTGGGCTCTTTTTTGGTTCCATATGAACTTTAAAGTAGTTTTTTCCAATTCTGTGAAGAAAGGCATTGGTAGCTTGATGGGGATGGCATTGAATCTGTAAATTACCTTGGGCAGTATGGCCATTTTCACGATATTGATTCTTCCTACCCATGAGGATGGAATGTTCTTCCATTTGTTTGTATCCTCTTTTATTTCCTTGAGCAGTGGTTTGTAGTTCTCCTTGAAGAGGTCCTTCACATCCCTTGTAAGTTGGATTCCTAGGTATTTTATTCTCTTTGAAGCAATTGTGAATGGGAGTTCATTCATGATTTGGCTCTCTGTTTGTCTGTCATTGGTGTATAAGAATACTTGTGATTTTTCTACATTGATTTTGTATCCTGAGACTTTGTTGAAGTTGCTTATCAGATTAAGGAGATTTTGGGCTGAGACAATGGGGTTTTCTAGATATACAATCATGTCGTCTGCAAACAGGGACAATTTGACTTCCTCTTTTCCTAATTGAATACCCTTTATTTCCTTCTCCTGCCTAATTGCCCTGGCCAGAACTTCCAACACTATGTTGAATAGGAGTGGTGAGAGAGGGCATCCCTGTCTTGTGCCAGTTTTCAAAGGGAATGCTTCCAGTTTTTGCCCATTCAGTATGATATTGGCTGTGGGTGTGTCATAGATAGCTCTTATTATTTTGAAATACGTCCCATCAATACCTAATTTATTGGGAGTTTTTAGCATGAAGGGTTGTTGAGTTTTGTCAAAGGCTTTTTCTGCATCTATTGAGATAATCATGTGGTTTTTGTCTTTGGCTCTGTTTATATGCTGGATTACATTTATTGATTTGCGTATATTGAACCAGCCTTGCATCCCAGGGATGAAGCCCACTTGATCATGGTGGATAAGCTTTTTGATGTGCTGCTGGATTTGGTTTGCCAGTATTTTATTGAGGATTTTTGCATCAATGTTCATCAAGGATATTGGTCTAAAATTCTCTTTTTTTGTTGTGTCTCTGCCTGGCTTTGGTATCAGAATGCTGGCCTCATAAAATGAGTTAGGGAGGATTCCCTCTTTTTCTGTTGATTGGAATAGTTTCAGAAGGAATGGTACCAGTTCCTCCTTGTACCTCTGGTAGAATTCAGCTGTGAATCCATCTGGTCCTGGACTCTTTTTGGTTGGTAAGCTATTGATTATTGTCACAATTTCAGATCCTGTTATTGGTCCATTCAGAGATTCAACTTCTTCCTGGTTTAGTCTTGGGAGAGTGTATGTGTCGAGGAATTTATCCATTTCTTCTAGATTTTCTAGTTTATTTGCGTAGAGGTGTTTGTAGTATTCTCTGATGGTAGTTTGTATTTCTGTGGAATCGGTGGTGATATCCCCTTTATCATTTTTTATTGCATCTATTAGATTCTTCTCTCTTTTTTTCTTTATTAGTCTTGCTAGCGGTCTATCAGTTTTGTTGATCCGTTCATAAAACCAGCTCCTGGATTCATTAATTTTTTTGAAGGGTTTTTTGTGTCTCTATTTCCTTCAGTTCTGCTCTGATTTTAGTTATTTCTTGCCTTCTGCTAGCTTTTGAATGTGTTTGCTCTTGCTTTTCTAGTTCTTTTAATTGTGATGTTAGGGTGTCAATTTTGGATCTTTCCTGCTTTCTCTTGTGGGCATTTAGTGCTATAAATTTCCCTCTACACACTGCTTTGAATGTGTCCCAGAGATTCTGGTATGTTGTGTCTTTGTTCTCATTGGTTTCAAAGGACATCTTTATTTCTGCCTTCATTTCGTTATGTACCCAGTAGTCATTCAGGAGCAGGTTGTTCAGTTTCCATGTAGTTGAGTGGTTTTGAGTGAGATTCTTAATCCTGAGTTCTAGTTTGATTGCACTGTGGTCTGAGAGATAGTTTGTTATAATTTCTGTTCTTTTACATTTGCTGAGGAGAGCTTTACTTCCAAGTATGTGGTCAATTTTGGAATAGGTGTGGTTTGGTGCTGAAAAAAATGTATATTCTGTTGATTTGGGGTGGAGAGTTCTGTAGATGTCTATTAGGTCCACTTGGTGCAGAGCTGAGTTCAATTCCTGGGTATCCTTGTTGACTTTCTGTCTCATTGATCTGTCTAATGTTGACAGTGGGGTGTTAAAGTCTCCCATTATTAATGTGTGGGAGTCTAAGTCTCTTTGTAGGTCACTCAGGACTTGCTTTATGAATCTTGGTGCTCCTGTATTGGGTGCATATATATTTAGGATAGTTAGCTCTTCTTGTTGAATTGATCCCTTTACCATTATGTAATGGCCTTCTTTGTCTCTTTTGATCTTTGTTGGTTTAAAGTCTGTTTTATCAGAGACTAGGATTGCAACCCCTGCCTTTTTTTGTTTTCCATTGGCTTGGTAGATCTTCCTCCATCCTTTTACTTTGAGCCTATGTGTGTCTCTGCACGTGAGATGGGTTTCCTGAATACAGCACACTGATGGGTCTTGACTCTTTATCCAATTTGCCAGTCTGTGTCTTTTAATTGGAGCATTTAGTCCATTTACATTTAAAGTTAATATTGTTATGTGTGAATTTGATCCTGTCATTATGATGCTAGCTGGTTATTTTGCTCGTTAGTTGATGCAGTTTCTTCCTAGTCTTGATGGTCTTTACATTTTGGCATGACTTTTCAGCTGCTGGTACCGGTTGTTCCTTTCCATGTTTAGCGCTTCCTTCAGGAGCTCTTTTAGGGCAGGCCTGGTGGTGACAAAATCTCTCAGCATTTGCTTGTCTGTAAAGTATTTTATTTCTCCTTTGCTTATGAAGCTTAGTTTGGCTGGATATGAAATTCTGGGTTGAAAATTCTTTTCTTTAAGAATGTTGAATATTGGCCCCCACTCTCTTCTGGCTTGTAGGGTTTCTGCCGAGAGATCCGCTGTTAGTCTGATGGGCTTCCCTTTGAGGGTAACCCGACCTTTCTCTCTGGCTGCCCTTAATGTTTTTTCCTTCATTTCAACTTTGGTGAATCTGACAATTATGTGTCTTGGAGTTGCTCTTCTCGAGGAGTATCTTTGTGGCATTCTCTGTATTTCCTGAAACTGAATGTTGGCCTGCCTTGCTAGATTGGGGAAGTTCTCCTGGATAATATCCTGCAGCATGTTTTCCAACTTGGTTCCATTCTCCCCATCACTTTCAGGTACACCAATCAGACGTAGATTTGGTCTTTTCACATAGTCCCATATTTCTTGGAGGCTTTGCTCATTTCTTTTTATTCTTTTTTCTCTAAACTTCCCTTCTCGCTTCATTTCATTCATTTCATCTTCCATCGCTGATACCCTTTCTTCCAGTTGATCGCATCAGCTCCTGAGGCTTCTGCATTCTTCACGTAGTTCTCGAGCCTTGGTTTTCAGCTCCATCAGCTCCTTTAAGCACTTCTATGTATTGGTTATTCTAGTTATACATTCTTCTAAATTTTTTTCAAAGTTTTCAACTTCTTTGCCTTTGGTTTGAATGTCCTCCCTTAGCTCAGAGTAATTTGATCGTCTGAAGCCTTCTTCTCTCAGCTCGTCAAAGTCATTCTCCATCCAGCTTTGTTCCATTGCTGGTGAGGAACTGTGTTCCTTTGGAGGAGGAGAGGAGCTCTGCTTTTTAGAGTTTCCAGTTTTTCTGTTCTGTTTTTTCCCCATCTTTGTGGTTTTATCTACTTTTGGTCTTTGATGATGGTGATGTACAGATGGGTTTTTGGTGTGGATGTCCTTTCTGTTTGTTAGTTTTCCTTCTAACAGACAGGACCCTCAGCTGCAGGTCTGTTGGAATACCCTGCCGTGTGAGGTGTCAGTGTGCCCCTGCTGGGGGGTGCTTCCCAGTTAGGCTGCTCAGGGGTCAGGGGTCAGGGACCCACTTGAGGAGGCAGTCTGCCTGTTCTCAGATCTCCAGCTGTGCGCTGGGAGAACCACTGCTCTCTTCAAAGCTGTCAGACATGGACATTTAAGTCTGCAGAGGTTACTGCTGTCTTTTTGTTTGTCTGTGCCCTGCCCCCAGAGGTGGAGCCTACAGAGGCAGGCAGGCCTCCTTGAGCTGTGGTGGGCTCCGCCCAGTTCGAGCTTCCAGGCTGCTTTGTTTAACTAAGCAAGCCTGGGCAATGGCGGGCGCCCCTCCCCCAGCTTCGCTGCCGCCTTGCAGTTTGATCTCAGACTGCTGTGCTAGCAATCAGCGAGACTCCCTGGGCGTAGGACCCTCCGAGCCAGGTGCGGGATATAATCTCGTCGTGCGCCGTTTTTTAAGCCCGTCGGAAAAGCGCAGTATTCGGGTGGGAATGACCCGATTTTCCAGGTGCCGTCCGTCACCCCTTTCTTTGACTCAGAAAGGGAACTCCCTGACCCCTTGCGCTTCCCAAGTGAGGCAATGCCTCGCCCTGCTTCGGCTCGCGCACGGTGCGCGCACCCACTGACCTGCGCCCACTGTCTGGCACTCCCTAGTGAGATGAACCTGGTACCTCAGATGGAAATGCAGAAATCACCCGTCTTCTGCGTCGCTCATGCTGGGAGCTGTAGACCGGAGCTGTTCCTATTTGGCCATCTTGGCTCCTCCCCTTGAATATTCTTTGAAGAGCTTATTTAATTTTTTGCTCATATTTTCAGTAAGTACAGTGTTGCCTTTTAAAATTGCTGTGTGGGACTTCATTATAAATTCTGAATACAAATCCTTTGATGTATAGATTGCAGTTATCTTCTCTTACTACATGATTTGCCTTTAGACTCTCTTTACAGTGTATTTTGATGAACTGAAGTATTCAGTTTTAAAGTAGCCCAATTAGTCAATTGTTATGTTATATATATATATACACATATATATACGTATATATGTGTATATATATACTAATATATATATACACGTATATATATGTGTTTTTGTGTGTGCACGCATGTGTGTGTGGGCGCACACACAAATTTAAATCTAGAACCCCTCTGGAGTTGATTTGTAATAGTCAAAAAAAATTTTTTCCCAATAAGGGTATTCACATGACCTAGTACAGGTTATTGAAAAAAATTTCCTCTGTACAACAGTATTGTTATTGTCATAAATCAAGGGATATCAATCAGGATTCAGAGAAGCATCATCACTAGAAGATAAGCAAATACATAAAGGTTTATTAAATGGATTTGCCCACGTGCAATTGTGGAGGCTGGTTGAACAGCCTATATGAGGTTATTGCTTCTGTGTCTGGTCCAGATAGTCAAACAGAAAGGAAATATGGTTATAAAGTAGGGAAAGTATTGTCAACTGGACCCTATGAGGATGAGATAAAACCGGAACAGATAAACTGAAACTCAGGTGAGTCTCATTACTTCCAAAACCTCACCTGCAGTGATGGATTTGCAAAAGTGGATGTGCTTCCTGTGGAGCTAACACGTCTAGTCCAGGGCTCAGGGAAACCGAAGGAGGAACTGCTGCAGCTGCAGGTCCAGCTGCTGCCCTGAACCAATAAGCGAGCCACCAGGTAAGTGACAGTGTGAATGAGCTACAACAGCACCTGTACTCTGTGCAGACTTTGGGAATATGTTTTTAAAAATGTGCCTGCTGCTTCACCTCCAGGCTCCAAATCTCATGCCAAATGTCTCTTGTGGTCCACATCGATAAGGAAATACACAGGAAAGCGAATTTTAAGAAACATAATTCCAGTTTAGTTATGATACAATATAAATCCACCTTTTCTTGTATATTTGGGTCTCCTTCAGAACTCCCTGTTCTTCTCTATTGGTTTATTCATCTATTCTTGTCACAAATCACACTTTTTAACTAATACAGCTTATAATGGGACTTGATATTTGATAATGTAAATCCTCCAGATATTTTCTTCCACAGATTGCTTTAAATGGGTAACGTTGGCATTTGGATTTGAATTTTAACATCAACTTGTCAATATCCAAACAGACTAATGGGATTTAATTGAGATTGCATTAAATTTATATATCATTTGGAGCATAACTGAAAAATTTACATTATTGGAACTTTTAATCTAAGAACATGATTTCTTCTTTCATTTTATTAGGTCATCTTTAATGTCTTCATGTTTTTTAATTTTCAGGGTAAAACTGGCCTACATTTTATTAGCTGTAAGTTTTTTAATGTTATTTGAAGTATTATCTTTAAAAATAATCCATTTTCTATTTTTAAATGATACATATGTATAAATATAATTTAATTTGTTGTCATATTCAAAAATCTTGCTAAGCTTACTTTTTGTTACTGTTTTCTGAATACTTTTTGAAGTTTCTACATAAAAAATCATTTTAAAAACTTAGCTAATAATTACAGATTTAGTTCTCTTTTTTCATTCACATGAGTATTATTTCTTTTACTTGTTTTCTTGTACTAGCTAGGAACTCAGCTAAATGTTGAACAGAAATGGCCATAATTCACCATTTAAATAATTTACCATTAAGTCTAATGTTTATTGTATGATTTTGTAGATACTCTATCAGGTTAAGGAACCTTCCTTCTAGTCCTATGTTGAGAAGAATTTTGCTATGATGGATATCATGGTAAAATTCCACTGAAACTGCTTTCCATTGTACTTTATGAAAATTAGAAGTTGCTAATGGAGATGCCTAGAAATCATATTCCCTCCCATTTTAAGTTCTAGCAAACAGACCTTCTTTATAGCCTAAGAACATTACTTACTCTTCTACAACACCTATTTCTTTCTTGGTTACAAACCTATAATGACAACCTTTTTGGTTCCATACACTCATCAATTTATTATCAAGAATGGAAAGAAAGTGAAGTTTCATTAAAATAGTTTTTGACACACAGAGAAAGATTAGGGATCTTTGAGGAGGTGTAGATACCATAGGTGTAAAAATTCTTGCAGATTCTGTTCTCATGTGTTCTGATGGAGCTGGGGCTCTTGGGGGAAAAGAGCAGTTTATTTAAAATAGAGTATATGGCATATTGTTTAAAAGCTTGGGCTCTGGAGCCAAACTCCTTGATTTCAAATGTCTGCTCTGCCACTTGTGGATTACATTATACTGGTAATTTAAATTTCAGTTTTCTCATTTGCTAAGAGGGTGAATGTAACAATTTCTACCTTATGGGATTGTAGCAGGATTAAAAGAGTTTGTATGTAATATACAAACAACAGTGTCTGCAAAGATGGGAACAATAGACACTGGGAACTACTAGAAGGGGAAGGAGGAAGCTGGGCAAGGTTTGAAAAACTAGCCATCAGGTACTGTGCTCACCACCTGGGTGGCAGATCATTCATATATCAAACCCCAGCAACACACAGTTTACCAATGTAACCAACCTGCACATGTACCCCTTGTACCTAAAGTAAAAGTAAACAAACAAACAAACAAAAAAAAACAGTGTTTGGGATACAAGAATCACTCAGCCAGGCACAATGGCTCACACCTGTAATCCCAGCACTTTGGGAGGTTGAGGTGGGCAGATCACCTAGGGTCAGGAGTTTGAGATCAGCCTGGCTAACATGGTGAATCCCTGTCTCTACTAAAAATACAAAAATTAGCCAGGGGTCGTGGTGCATGCATGTAATCCCAGCTACTCAAGAGGCTGAGGCAGGAGAATTGCTTGAACCCAGGAGGCAGAGGTTGCAGTGAGCCGAGATCGCACTACTGCACTCCAAACTGGGTGGAGGAGTGAGACTCTCTATCAAAAAAAAAAAAAAAAAAAAAAAAAAAATCACCCAAACAAGTGTTCTTCATCATCATTAAAGCAGCAGTATCACCACGTGTTTTCCTGGCAACAGCTGGCCTGTTTTCCACTGATAAGAGGTAAAAAAGGCATTGAAACAGTGAAAGAGGATGATGAAAATTGAATACTTATATGAAATACAATTTTTAGTGAAAAGTAGCATTCAATGTTATACAACTATAGACAAGACTATAAGGTCACAATATTTTTACTTATATCATTAGAATAGCTTATTAACATTCTTATTTCAAACAATGTTCTTTTTATTCTGTTGTCAGCTTTTAGTCAAATATTACCTGAGCTCAATAGATATCAACAAAATGAACCATTTTTAAATTTTTATTTTATTTATTTATGTTTTTGAGTTTTTGCTCTTGTTGCCCAGGCTAGAGTGCAATGGTGCAATCTCGGCTCACCACAACCTCCACCTCCCTGGTTCAAGCCATTCTCCTGCCTCAGCCTCTCGAGTAGCTGGGATTACAGGTATGTGCCACCACGCCTGCCTAATTTTGTATTTTTAGTAGAGATGGGGTTTCTCCCTGTTGGTCAGGCTGGTCTTGAACTCCCGACCTCAGGTGATCCACCTGCCTCGGCCTCCAAAAGTGCTGGGATTACAGGCGTGAACCACGGTGCCTGGCCAGAATGAACCATTTTTTTTACCACAAGCATTTTACTATTGCTGCATATGATTATTTTGCAGGAAAGATGCTAGCTTTCCACCAAAGATTAATACATTTATTCTATTGCATAGTTTTATTGCTGAGAAGTGGCTGTCCAGCCAGGGACTTACTTTTCTCAGCTCTCCCCACCCTGAATCTGGAGGCAAGGGGGCACGTGAATAATTCTCCAATGTAGAATGATGAGTGGAAGTGATGTGTGGATAAGAAGCAAATGTGTCTTCTCTCAATCTCTATTTTATTCACTGGCTGAAGAAAGAGGAGGCAGCCAGAAGATGAAGAGAGATCTGTTCCCTGACAGATCACCATGAAGTCCTCTGAATCAGGAAAAAGAAAAAAAAAAAAGGATGGTGATGTGAGCAGGAAGTATACTACTTTGTTAAGCCTCTGTGACTTCAGGGTTTTTCAGTATAACAGCTACATTCTTCAATATATGATTCAATACCCTGAAGAATCAAAACTGAGAAGAGAATAACATATTTATTAAGGTAAGAGATGTAGGGAAGACACATTTGAGTCCATTTTGCTTTAGATGTCTTTATTGATCTGAGTTTTTCAAGCAAATAAAATACTTATTTAAATGATGAGTCCCTGGCCATAATCTTTTTTTTTTTTTTTCTTTTGACATGGAGTTTCACTCTGTTGCCCAGGCTGGAGTGCAGTTGCGCGATCTCAGCTCACTCCAACCTCCACCTCCCAGGTTCAAGCTATTCTTGCGCTTAGCCTCCTGAGTAGCTGGGATTACAGGCACCCGCCACCACACCTGGATAATTTTCATATTTCTAGTAGAGGTGAATTTTCACTGGGTTGGCCAGTCTGGTCTTGAACTCCTGACCTTAAGTGATCCACTGCCTTGTCCTCTCAAAGTGCTGGGATTACAGGCGTGAGCCACCACGCCCGGTCTCTGGCCATAATCTTCACAGTTATATTTTACAACTGATTTGGAAGTGGTAAAGCCTGCTTGCAGACTTTTGTAACATGGTCGGAAGGCGGATGTGGAAAAGTCATTCCTTTTGTTGAGAGCTTTGTATTTGAATAATTTTATCTAGAAGTTGGCTGAAGAGAGAGATAAGACTAAAGGGCATGGGCAAATAACAGAAGATTATTTAAATGCCTTCTCAGAGTTTGGGTTCATTGATCTAGAAGGCATCTTCTTTTGTTGAGATCAGTTATGGCTTTGGGTGGGCGAGTAGTTTGTGCAGGGCACCTACACAACAAGTGATCTGAGCTTCCTGCAAGAAATATAAGAGAGGGAGGAAGTGCTGCTATACAGACATAGCGTGGGAAGATTAAAAAAAAAAAGAAAAAGAAAAGGCCGGGCGCCGTGGCTTACGCCTGTAATCCCAGCGCTTTGGGAGGCCGAGGCGGGTAGATCACGAGGTCAGGAGATCGAGACGACGGTGAAACCCCGTCTCTACTAAAAATACAAAAAAATTAGCCGGGCGCCTGGCGGGCGCCTGTAGTCCCAGCTACTCGGGAGGCTGAGGCAGGAGAATGGCGTGAACCCGGGAGGCGGAGCTTGCAGTGAGCCCAGATCGCGCCACTGCACTCCAGCCTGGGCGACGGAGCGAGACTCCGTCTCAAAAAAATAAAACCAAAAAATAAAAAGAAGAGAAAAATCTATTTTTCCTGCCATGATGGAATTTTGAAAAACAGAAATGTCTAAAGCAGAAGTTTGAAGGTTTTGTTAGTGAGGCATGCAATGTGAAAAAAGTGTGCATGTTCATGCTTGTGTAAGTATTTTAAAGAAACGAATTGTATTTGTCATTTAATTTGCTTCTAAAGCAGACATAGCATGTACCAGAGGCTGGGAAGCGTAGTGGGGGTGAGGAGGAATTATGGTTACTGGATTTAAAAAAGTGGTTAGAAATAATAAGACCTAGTATTTGATAGCACAGTAGGGGAACTATAGTCATTAATAATTAAATTGTACATTTAGAAATAACTAAAAGAGTATACTAGGATTGTTTGTAATACAAAGGACAAATTTGTATTACAAATTTGTAATGGATGCTTCATTTACCATTATATGATTACTATGCATTGCTTGCATGCCTGTGTCAAAGTATCTCATGTACCTCATAAATATATACACCTACCATGTACCTGCAAAAGTTAAAAATAAAAAAACAGATATAACATGTATGGACACAGGGACAGCATGATTCAGGGGCTGTAATAGTGTTCCATTGTGTACATATCCTACATTTTCTTTGTCCACTCATCTGTTGGTGTCATTTAGGTGATTCCATACATTAGTGATTATAATACATGTCCTTTTCTTTCATTTATTTTTATATTTTTCTTTCTTTTCCTTTCCTTTTTTATTCCTAGAAGTATTTTAATTTTAAAATATAAATTATGATTGTGTTAATTACCTTCATTTTGCTGCCTTTTTTGGTTAATATTTTTGGGGATTGAAGAAATGAGTATTTTTTAATGTATCTAACATCAAGGCTCTTATTTGTTTCTCCATTAACATTATTAGTGACAAAATAGTGACCAAAATCAACCTTGATCAGTGAAACAATTGTGTAGCCCCCAATCCTTACCTATCCTACACAACATGAAAGCTACATCTTTGTGTCAGCTCTCTAAGTTGGATGGAAGAAGCTTCTGATAAAATTGATCAGCATGGAATTTTGTAAAATTTAACTATTTTTTGGCCTGGAAATTAAACTGATGTATTACCAGAAAAGTTGATTTTTGTTAAGTAGTATTTTACGCTATCCTATTTAAAATTATTCAGGGAATCCATTCTGACAAAGCAGGCATCTGAAAAATTTTTCTGGAAATTGAAAATGCTTAAGAAATAACTGTTATAGAAACTAAAACTAAAAATAATTTTGGATTATTAAATTGAAGATAACATCTATCAAGTACTTCATTATCTTTCTCTGACACCAGATATATATTTTTCTTTATTGCTGGAATAGAGCTTTGGCTGTCCTTTGTGGCCTTCTCAATCAAATCCATCCTATTTTGTTGGGCAGTATTTGTGTCATGCATTTACATTTTAAAAGTTGTAGTCTAGGCAGTGTGACTTTCAAACAATTGACAAACCTATTCCCATGTCAAACCCTCTGCTTAATCAGCAGTCACTTTATTCCCACTCTTTTCAAAGGCACTGGAACTGCCTGAAAAGCTAAGGGACAATTCAAGAGAGTGTGCTGGGCTGGTCCCCTCCAGTGTCTCTGTCTATTCAAATTCACCCTTGTAATCTAGTGAAGAAGGGGTGTGCTTCAACAGCACCATCACAGCAATAAGGAACAGACGTCATAAAATAAAAGAAGAAACCTTTCCTTCCAGAAGGAGGAGTTGATTTTCCTTATTCTGTGTATGTGAGTGTGTGGCAGTTGCAAGGTTGAGAATAAAGACTAAAGTTAGAGAAAGGCAACATTTTACATTAGGAGCACATGGTCTTACAAGACCTTCTTGTTTGGTAAACATACCCTGAATGGTTTTATTGAGTATTATGTTGCCCTACCCATCAATTGTTTGACTCTGATGAACATTTTCTACCATGTCGATTTAAATATGCATTGAATATCATTCAGAGTCCTGTCCCTGATGCTTAGGTGCTTAGGCATAAAACTATTAAAATATTATTGATCAAAGATGAGTTTTTATTTGTCTGTTAGTTTTACCAGGGAGCATTGGATACTAGTAAGCTTAAGTCCCTTGGACCTCGGAAAAAATACTTTAGTTTTTACTGTGTTTGGGAATTCAGATTTGATCATAAGTAAATATAACAGGGAACTGAAATATAAATATTTTTAATTATAAATAAAACGTTCAACATGATAAATTTATTTGACTATGTCAATTTCTTAAAAAAAATTTTGAATGGATAGCAAGTGTAATGTGGAACTGAAACTTGAGAAAGATGCATGCTTTCATGACAAGTAATTTTGTGACCATTTAAATTTCCAATTTAACAGTGTTTTAAGTAGACTTAATTATAAGATGGCTGTGTTAGAAATGTGAATATTGACATATCAGAGAAGTAAATGTTTATGTTAGAGAATACAAAGCGAAGCATGACAGTACTTCTCTTGATATATTCCCAACCACTAACTCTGAGAGCCAGATTTAACTGTCACTTCAACGTTGTCCACCTTGGGAAAAGCATAATTTTAGAGTTAGACAAACACATTTGAGCTTTATTTGGGTCAGTAGCTGTGTGACCAGGAGAAATTATTTTACAACCTTGGAGCTTCAATTTTCATTATTAATACATACTATTTCCACCCCCACCCAGGCTGTCTTGACTTCTACATGGTAGCTATGAGTAGTTTTCCCTTAAATCTTTGTCTAAATATATTAAACACTTGAGAATAAGAATAAAATCATTCATATTTCAAAGGTATTTCATTATGATTAGGTAGGTATATTTTGTCATATTTGATGTACTTATCCTTTCCTAAAAATGCCACAATGAGAATTTCACTATTTCCCCTGGAGTAACAGATTTAGGGGTTCTCATTGTTTCTTGATTAATTTTTGCAAATAGTTTTTCCTGCTACCTTGGAATTTAGTTTGAATTTAAAACCCACTGTTGTTTGGCTTGTGGAGTTTTGGGTTCATTTGTTCTGTATATCAGATGTGGACTCTTTGGGGTAACTTGGCTTCATTTCTGCTCTCTTTTTATTAACATCTGGGGGTTTTCAAAATAGCTGGAGTTCAAATTAAGTTTGGTGTTAGGAAACAGGGAACCCCAGAAGAGACTAAGGGAAAGAGGTACTGGGTACTGCCTCTAGATGAGATGTATACATGAAACAGATTTCAATGAAATGCATGAAATCACTGCAAATTTTTTAAAATTAAGAATTCATTGCCTACCATGTGTTAGGCACTAGCTCAGATTCTCAGGGCATGGACAGTTTGGGGAAGCTGACATTACCAAAAAGGATGTTGCTACTTTAATAACATTTGGAACTTACATTAATGTGTTTCTAAACATTCCTTTTAATTATCCTTCCACCAGGGTTCTCAACTCCTGGGCAGCAGACTGGTACCTGTGGCCTATTAGGAACTGGGCTGCATAGCAGGAGGTTAGTGGCAGGCAAGCAGCATTACCGCCTGAGCTCCGTCTCCTGTCAGATCAGTGGGGCCATAAATTCTCATAGGAGCAAGCACCCTATTGTGAACTGTGCATGCGAGGGATCCAGGATGCAAGTTCTTTATGAGAGTCTAATGCCTGATGATTTGAGGTGGAACAGTTTAATCCAGAAACCACCCCCAGCCCCCTACTCACCATGCTTGGAAAAATAGTCTTCCAGGAAATCATTTCTTGGTGCCAAAAAGGTTGGAAACCACTGCCTTAGATACATGTCATTCTGACTCATTCCTTTTGGCACAACTATTTTTGATCCCAGAGACTCTTTATCCCCAAATTCAAGTCATGGTGTTTTCACTTTTTTATGTCTGTAATTACCCAGTAAGCATCATTGTTGACATCCTCATATCGGGGGGCCTCCAGGCAATCCCTGAGCCTTAGAGCTAACCATCCTGTCTCTCCCTCTTGTTTCCCTTGCTCCAGGATTGCTCCCTTTCACTCCATCTTTGAGCCTTAATGAGGGCACAGTTTAGGGGAACTAGGAGATTGGATTGCCATCTATGTTGGTTTAAGGACTAGGGATGCCATTTACATTTATCACTCTAATAGTACAAAGCAATATTTTTATGGTGTGGATATGTTTCACTCAAATTAAATCTAAATAGTGTAACCAGCATACCTATATTGTTAAAATAGGCTGTAGGAAGTCCACCAAAATGTTCTACTTTAGATTTTCCCAACACAAAGATGAATATGTATGCATTAGTGGATGTTAGATTTTTTGTGTGTGAGATTTTGCTTTTTTTTTTTTAAGATGTTTTTCCTCTTCTTCAGGCTGATAGTATTTTACCAAAAATTTAAATAGTCAAATATTAAAAGTGATATTCTAGATCATCTTTCTCCAAGTGATGTAGTTTGCATGTATTAGTACTGCTTTTCAACTTTTCCTTATGTGGTGTAAGGTTATAAAAATGCCTTCCAGTTGATTTCTTAGGTAGCAGCAGAATCTGTTTTCTCAAACAGTAGCGTGGGGATTCTTGATATACCGCCTTCTAGAGGTACTGAAAGCAACTGGATCAATGTGCTGAAATCTGGATTTATTCACAAGCTCGTTAGAGGCTGAGTCACAGCCATACATGTCAGTTCAAGTCATTGTTTCTTTTGTCTAAATTGTTGTTGAGCCACATCCATCTGTATATGTAACACTAATTTGGTAACAACTTCTTTATACTAAGCCAGAATTCATTTTACCTGCTGGTTTTATTTTAAATGTAGGAGCTGTATTAAATAACATTCAAATAAGTAATCGAAATTTAACTCAAAGAATATGGAATGAAAAGTCAAACAGGCATATTAAGAACAAATTAGAATCTGGCACCTGACAATGATTAACAGGTTGAACAGATTAGACTAGACCTAAATCTCTGTAAATAAAATGAAAGACAGAAAACCTTTTTATTAAACAATTTAATAGGCCTATGAGATTTGAAAAAAAGTTGATTTCTTTACCCATCCTCAGTCAATGTTGAGATAGGCTGGAAGATTTTGAACAGGGCATAGAAAAAAGGAAACAAATTTAGTCAACTATCCCCAGATTTCATCTGATTAAAACCAGACATCTGCATATTTGAAAGCACCAAATTATTGATGAATATCCACTCAATATTGATATTTGATATCATATATATTACTAATAACTAAAACATGATATTAATAGGTTTCATTTATGAAATCTTTGTGAAAGTGTGTCTATCATTATAGTTAAAAATCAAGAAGTTAGTTAAATCTACTGTCTAAATAATTTTGATCAAAATATTTGACATTTTATCCAGTGCCAGCATTCATGTAGTATGGCAAACTACCCATTTCTTTATTTTATTTTACCATATGATAAAATAGGCCTGAATTTGTGGAGGCATTTTTCAAGAAACCATCTCTTCCAGGAAAGAATTTGGATATCAAAAAGTAGAGATATTAGTGTCATTATATACACAGTTTGCTGAACTCTACAGTTATTTGTAAAATTTGTTTGGATACACCAATTTTAGATTACTTACAACATAAAAGGTCTATTTTTTATGTCATATTGAATATACAATGGTCCAAAATAGATTCAGACAGACAACAACTTTGGCTGCCATTTTAAAAACCAAATGTTTTAGCATAATACACTGTTCTGTGTATATACGGATGGAAACTCAAACTTTGAAAAGAGAACTTTCTTCAAATACTGGTGCTTTCTTAGATGAGCCAGCTTCTGAAAGAAAACAGTTCTCTAATCTTTTATCACCTTGTCTCTTAAATACATCAAGGACATCTATTCAGAATTAGTTGCCGAGGTGGGTGCAAAGAAAGCCTATTAATATGTGTAGACTGCCCATTCCCAGAACAAACCACGTTTCCTCAATATATTTCTTTCATGGCATTTTACAATATTTTCAAGTTTAGTTGGACATAATTCCAGAGATATGACAAGTCAATAGCTGGAAAAAAAACTAAATAAAATAAACTTGACCTTCAAAACATGCAATTCTTCTTCTGAACAAATCTCTCTTATTGGTGATCTGTCTCAAATTATATGTATATAAAAATATTCTGGGTGAGTAACATGACCAAAACATAGTGTCTGGTTGAGATAAAAGTCTTCTTTGAATATTGTTTGTAACTTGAAGACTTTGCTCACTCATTGGATAGATTCCATTAAACACAGCAGGGAGCAATATGTAGTGTGGATTATATGACTTTGCCTAATGGACATGCAAATACATATTTTTCACATACAATATACAAACATTTCAGCAGGACAATTGGATAATGGAGCCAAAAAATCAGAAAACTGGCAAATGTACAATGGATTACTATGGCTTTATTCCACACTTCAAATATAATTAACATTTAATTCATCTGATGCCTTTTTCTAATTGGAGACACATTGGTAGATGGGGCATTTGAGTTCACAAACACGTTCAATTACTTACATGTTAACCACATTTCACAAACTTCCAACTTGTGAAGTATTTTCTAAAAAAAACTTTATATAGTAGAACTTGCAGATCTGACCAAATGAAATTTTTATCTTTTTTTTTGCCTTTGCTTCTCAAATTATGCTCACCTGAAGTCAGATTTCATATTTGTTTCATCCTCATTTGGCAATTTAAATGTAATTTCAATTGTCAGAAATGTAGAAACTAAAAATTTAATTTATTTTGCCAAAGTGTTCTGGGTTAACATAAAACTTTCAATAATGTTCCCTCAATGTTAAAACTAATTACCTTCTATTTGATTATATCAAATAAACTACAGCAAATAATAAAAAAAGTCATGATTTCCATAGCTTTACAGTTTACAAAGGGCATTTATTCATTCACTTAACCAATAAATGTGTGTTGATCAACTACAATGTGCCATACATTTTTCTAGGCTCAGGAAATAAAATGGAGAAGAGAAAATATTAGTCTCTACTCTCATGAAACTTTCAGTCTGGGCTCGTAAAATCCTCTCACATTCCTGTGAAATGAATACCTCTAAAGTCTCCTACTAATCTCCCACCCCAAAGTAACTACTATCTGAACTTTGTGTTATAATTTATATCATCCAATTGTATTTCTAAACAATATACTTTTCAGCATTACCTGTCTTTGCCTTTATGTAAATGAAATCCTACTACAAGTTTTCATTGGTGGCTTGGTATTTTTTTTCATTCATAATTATTTTTAAATATTTTTCCATATTGCTTTACATAGCCATAGTTGTCTATTTTCACTGCTGCATAATATGAATATACATCAACTTATAAATCAGTTCTGTTGCTAGTGGCTATTTGTGAATTCCAAGTGCTCCATGTCTTTACCAACTCTTAAAAGTATTAGACATAATTCTTTGACAAAATGGTGAATTAGAAAGATAGATCATTTATAGTTTTAACTAGCATTTCCATAGTTATGAATGAAGTTAACATCTTAACAAACTTATTGGTCGTTTGTGTTTTCAGACTTGTAATTTGTCCTATTTTTAATGTTTTTATTTTTCATTTTGATTCATACACATTCTGTAATATACATTTTCTAAATACATATCTTTTATAAGTAATATGTGTTTTCTAAATATTTTCTCTCAGCTATCACTTGACTTTCCACCATCTTTATTGAAACATATTTCTATAAGTTTTTGATAATCAAAAGTATTTAAAGTTAATCTAGTCAAATTTACAGATATTTTTATGTATGATTTTTATATTGCGCCATGTTTAAGAAATTTTCTTTACCCCATAGTTAAAACAATCTTCTCCTATATTCTGTTTTAAAAGTTTTAAATCCTTAGTCTATCTGAAAAGAGCTTTGTGTGAGTTGCTTTGTAGGTATCCAGTCTCCCAGTGCAGAACCCATTGTCCAAGTATGAATTTATTGAATAATTCTGCTTTGCCAGTCCCATTGTATGCCTAATTTCTCATTTTACCCTCTTGGATAGGATAACATATTCAAAGTTTAATAAAAGGGTTGATAGCAGCATCATTAACATGTTCATGATATCAAAAAGGAGCTTTCAATAATTCATCATGTACATTTGCTGTAGCTTATTTTAGACACATCATATATTCAGAAAGTTCCCTTTTATTTTCAGTTTGGCAAAAGTTTTTTTTAACCAACCTCTTTTTCTATGTTTATTTTATATATATTCGTAGATTTTACAATGTTCAACTTATTCTGTAGTCCTGAGATAAAGTTATTCATGATTTTATTCATTTTATATATATAGCAAAATTCAGTTTATTAGTAATTGGTTTAGAATTGTTATATCTGTGTTCATAAATGAGATTGTCCTAAAGTTCTTGTTTTGTCCTCAGAAATTGAGTTGTGCAGTGTTTTCACTTCTTCTATTCTTTGGAAGTGGTTATATATGATCAATATGCTTTTTATTTTTAAATTTTGAATGTCTTGAGGACTTACCTCTTAAGTTTTCTGAGACTGACCTTTGTTGCATATGTGGTAATTTCTTCTGATATGTCTTCCAGTTTGCCAATTCTTGTTGTGGATACATGTTCAAATGTGGCTAACGAGTTTTTAATTTTAGTCATGGTATTATTAATTCCAACATTTAGTTATTTTTCAAATCTTTTTTGCACTTTCTTCTCCTCAGCAGATACTTCCATTTGCTATTTATTTTTTTGAACCTGGTAAACATAGTTTTTTATTTTAATTTTTTATTATAGATTCAGGGTACCTGTGCAGGTTTGTTACATGGGTACATTGCATAAAAGCATAGTTGTTTTTAATATTTTTGTCTGATAAGTCTAATATTTGACGTCTTTGCAGATTTGTTTCTGTTATTTTTTTCTTCTGGCGTCTTTCACATTGTCTTACTTCTTTGTGAGCATGTTATCTTCTGCTGCTTGCTAGTCATTGCCTAGAGAAAATTATTTTCAAGATTCATCAAGGTCTAAGATAGATGTGACTTCCTTCAAAGAGAGTTTGCTTTTGTTTATTCCAGTTTCTTGGGGAAGTTAAGTTTTGGGGCAATCACTTGTACAACTTTAGGTAATGTGGTCCATTCAGCATTAACATAATTAATGGATAAATTCATGTAAGACTAATGTGTGGCAATAAGTTTGCAGAAAACTTTTTCCCTTCCTTTTAAATTTTTTGTCTTTATCACTTCTACTCAACCTCAAGCCTTCTTTGTATGACATTCCTCAGTGTTGGCAGGAAAAGGAAAAAGTTTGGATCATGTATAACCTTTTGAGTAGGAGGTTAATTATAAGAAAGTTTTTATAGTATTTCCCCAGCATGGTGCTAAACATCTAAAAGTACTTAACAAATATTAGAAAACATCATTATGCTGGTAATCCTAAATAAACATTTTTTTTTGTAAGCATTCAGGTTCACTACTAGTTCTACAAAGAGAACACGTTTTGTTTAGAACACTTTCCGATGGATAATTTATTATGAACTGTGAATAAGTTTGCAGTATGTATAAGGCAAGGAATTAGTTGTTTGGACTCAATGGTGCATAAGATCAAGCCTTTAAGAAACTTTCTATTATATTTAGCTGGGGAGCAAAGATATGTTGAAATAGCTGACGGAGCTCATGCATTGCAAGTTTCTGCCTCCTACCCTCACCCCACATGGCTGTGCCTGGCTCCTAGACACCAAGATTTTTTTAATCATTAAGGAAGAAATATTCAGAAAGTGAACCACATAGGCTCTTTATATACACAAATATAAAGCAAAGTCCTTCTCTGACATCAGGGATGTGGTTCAGCAGAGGTAAAATAGCTTCAGGGTAAGAATGTAAAAAGTTGGCAGCGTGAGAAAGTCTAGCTCTGCAGGCTGGGTTGCCTTGGAAGTGATGAGCTAACATGAACAGCAAGAGAAAGATCAGGAAGGGATGGTTTGACCTTTGTATCTTTTATATCTGTTCTCATTTTTAATTTAATTCAATCCATGGATAACAAAATTATGTGAATTTATTTTGTTTATAAGTGTTTTTAAACATTATAGAAGCAGTGCTTTGGGAAGCCAAAGCAGGAGGATTGCTTGAGACCAGGAGTTCAAGACCAGCCTGGGCTACATAGTGAGCTCCCATCTCTACAAAACAAACAAGAAAAATATCACAGAGAATGCTAATTTTCATGTGACCTTCTGCACTCCCAGTCAATTCTAGTGTCCTTTCTGCAGGTAAACCCAGTATAAATTCAGAGTTTAGGCAAATATGTGTGTGTGTGTGTGTGTGTGTGTGTGTGTGTGTGTATGTGTATGTGATTTTATGTATCTTTAGAAGTCGTATTGCACGTGTATTTCCTGTGTAAGGTAGTTTGTTCAGTGGTGGGGAGAGCAGGGTCAGACTACCTGTGTAACCTCAGGCAAGTTACTTAAATTCTTTATGACCCACCTGTTACTTGGGGATAATAATAGGGCCAATGAAATCAGTGTTGTTCTTTGAAAAGATTAATAAAGTAGAAAAGTTATTTTAAGAGCAAGAAAGAAATAGAAAGTCCAAATATGAGGAAAAACAACAGGGAATATTTATAGATACAGTCAAGTTTTAAACATAATAAGATAACATTGTAAATATAATTTTATGCCATTAAATTGGAGAATTTATGTGAAATGACAATTTTTCCAGAAAAGTAGAAATGACAAAAAATGACTGAGAAGGAAATAAAAGAGGTAAATTGAAAACAAAAAAATAAGTTTTCAATTATATTTAATACATATACTGAAAAGTACCTAAATTATAAAAGAAATGCTTACTTAATTTTTACGAAATGAATATACCCATGAAATACAGTGACTGAGGAGTATGAACAACCTGGAAACCGTCGCTCTTCCTTTCAATCACCAATTCCCCAAGATAATTTATATCCTGGCTTTTTATGCCAAAGATAAGTTTTGCCTGTTTTTGAACTTTACATAAATGGACTCATACAGTCAGTTCTCATTTTTGCCCGGCTTCTTTGGCTCAACATTGTTTGTGAGACTCATCTCTGGTGTTGGCTGTAGTTTGGTTTGCCCATGCTCATTACTCTAAAATGTTCTATTCTATGCATACACTACAATTTATTTATTCAACTGTCTATGAACATTTTGCTGATTTTTGCTATATTTTTCAATGCTTCTCTACACATTCTTGTGCATGTTTTTTAAGGAAAAATTTGTGTGATTTTGTAGATTTATAACCACAAATATAATTAAAGGATATATATATACACACACACACACACATAGACATATATATATATACACACATATGTGTGTGTATATGTATATATATATATATATATATGTATGTATGTATAAATATATCTCTTCAGCTTGAGTAGGTATTGGCAAAACCTCTACCAGAATTGTAGTACCAATTTATACCAACAGCAATAGGTGAAGGATTGTTTACTCTTTGTCTTTATTTTCCCAAGCCTACAATGTAAGCTCTGTGAAGATAGAGAGACCTTTTACTCTATTCACTACTATATTTTCGGTCAATTTTTTAATTAAGTAAATCAATTGGATATTGGCATGTAAGCATTTTTTTTTAACATGGTAGTGCAATCAATTTATTTACCTTTGTTTGAACATCGTTTTCTTTTCCACAGCTCTATTTCTTTACCTACAGGATTCCTCTGACAACAATTGTACTCCCTTCCTTGATCACTCTCAGTCAGGGATATTTCTCCCCAAGAGACATTACAACAAAGCAGATGCAATTACACCACAGTCCTAAAGAAGAGCCTTGGCTGGCCAGTTTTGCTGCTCCCAAAAGAATCAATTAATAGGCCAGAGGGGGCTTTAATTTAATACTGCAACTACTTTGGGAGGTTGTCTATCCATCTATGCATTTATATATACACTTAACCAATATTTATTGAACAATTACTGTGTGCCAGGACTGTGCTACGTGAGCAAAATCAGTTCCAGCCTCTGTCCTCATGGGGCTTATGTTTGGTGACGTATACTGATATTTTACAAATAATCAGATACATAAATGCAATGCAAAATCACAAATGGGACAAGTCCCACAAAGCAGAGGAATTTAGATCCATGAGGAAAAATTGAAAATATTTTCTTAGTCAAGAAAGCCATAAATAATTTTCAGAGAAGTGGCAAGTGAACAGAGGTTTAGAAAGTTAAGCACATGGAGAGAAACAGGAAAAATATTTCAGGTCTGGGGAAACACAAGTACAAAATCCTGTGAAGAGCGAAGATGACCGAAACCAGCAACTGTAAGAAAACCAGGGTAATTGGCCTGGAGAAAGCCAGGGAACACAGGAACAAACAGCCTGAACAAAAAATTAAATTTTGCCTTTTTTTAAAAAAGTATATCTTTATTCATTAGCTGGGTGTGGGGGCACACACTTTGTAGTCCTAGCTACTCAGGAGCCTGAAGCAGGAAGATCGCTTCAAGCCTAGGAGTTCAAGGTTGCAGTGAGCTATGATGGTGCCACTCTACCTCAACCTGGGTGACAGTGAGACCCTGTTTCAAAAAGAAAAAAAATAGTAAGTCTTTATTTTATGTGCAACTAGAAGACATGGAATGTTTTAAAAGCGTGTGCTGTTGGGCAGGCCAACATGATGTGGTGCATGATCAGATTTGCGTTTAGAGAAGATCACTTTGGCTGAAAGGTTGAGAGTTTGGAAGCAAGAGACAAGGTGGAAGCAGGAAGACAGACTTAAGGGCTTATGGCAGTGGTCCATGAAGGAGGGGCACTGGGTTCTATTTGGGTGGTGGTCGTGATGATGAAGATATGCAAAAAACACTCAAGGGAGATTTGTAGGATGATATTGGCAAGCCTGATGATGGGTTGTTAAAGTGGGAAAGAATGGAGAGGGGTCAAAGACAGTATCTGGATTTCTGGCAATGACAACTAGTTGGATGCTCACGCCATCCATTGGGAGAAAAATGGTAGAGGAAGATCCTGAGGTCTGGTTTAATCAGGTAGCCATGGGAAACAGGAGGCTGTTCTAGGCAGAGGGAATGACATGACTAAGACAGTGAAGGGTCATGTGTCTTTAGTGATGATTAGCAAGTAACAAACTTGATCCAAGTGTAAGATTTGTACAGCCTAATGTTGGAATTTAAGGAGCGATGTTAAAGCACATCCCTCACTCCATTAAAAAGTACAAATTGGTTAGGAAATAGAGGAGTCAGAGAGACAACCACGTTTACAGTATTAGTGCAAGGGCTGGGTAAAAGTGTTTGGCTTAGAAAAAGCAACCAAAGGGGCATCCTAATAATTCACCTACAAATTGAACTTGCCCCTTGTTAAAACTGCACCCTGTCTGGTGTATGGAAGCAGAGCCTGTTTCGTTAATTTACTCTCAGCAAGAAAAGACAGGATACTTCATGCTCCTTGCAGGTATGCAAATTCCAAGGTTTCCAATTAGATAAGTCATTTTGCATCTTCAGAAAGGAGTGAGAGTATGAAGGAGAGAAGCAGAGGCTGCCATTCTCAAACTTTTTTTCTAACTTAATTAATATGCTCCCAGGAAACATGGGAGAGAAAGAGGGTATTTTCCTTACAAATAATTCTGGCAGTGATGTCAGCATGTGAATATTGTAGAGCTAGAAAGGGTTCTAGTTATGGAACTAGTGTAGAATTCAAGTAGGGCCAGATTACTGAGCACCATAATGCCAGGCTATGATATTAGTGTTTTACTTAGAGGAGATTGAAGAAAAGTTACAGGGTTTCGAATGGAGAAGTGGCAAAGCGAAAGCACTGTAAACAATAACTTAGATGACCAAGAGGACTTGGCAAATACTGACCACAGAGGACCCTCAGCTTTGATGTGATTATTATGAACTGATATGGCCTGAATATTGGTGTGACACATTTAGGTTTACTTTGTTTTACTTTTTTAAGGTTTCCAAGATATATTTCACTGCCAGAGTGACCAAAATGTTCTCTAATCACTACAAAATATATGTGATTTAGTCTACTAAGGAGACTTATGCTTTAAGCAAATGTAAATAACTACCTTGTAAAGATGTATAATTTTTAAATAAACACTTTTTAAAGGGCACATATAGTCCCCTATAAAGATAAGCATTCCTCTCTTTTGCTTTTTTTTTCCCCCCTTTCTTTTTGAGTGCCATGCTTTTGGCTAACATCTCTGGCTATATTAGAGTCTATCCATATGATTTTTTTCTGTATCGGCATGCTTTTAAAATTACTCAGTGTTGAAAATTTGAAGTCAAGCTTATTATTTCCTCAAAGAGTTTATTTCTAAAAGTGAGATGGAGTTGTCAGAAAAAAAATTACTAAATGACTAATCAATGAGTTTTAAAATATGAAATACAATATTAACTATTGTACTATTCAAATGAAAATCAAGCTTAAATTACATAGAAAGTTAAGCCAGTTGATGAGCTGCATATATTTAGTGGTAAAAGTCTTACATGTCAGAAGCTCCAAAGCCAATAGAATATTCTTGATTATTTTTTGTAAAAACTCTCTACTTTTCCTGTAATGAATGATTTATTTTTTACTGCTGGCAATTTAGCAATTATTAACTTCTCCGTAATTAATGAACAGAAATGGAATCACATGTGAGAGTCTTAATTTTTATTATATGAAGCTTTTCATGTTTTCAAAAACAATTGTCTAATTTTTTTCTCCAAGGATTAATAATTAATAGGTAATTTTCGACATTGCTGTGTTTCTATCTCTTGAGATTATTAGATGTGAATAACTTTTTATAAAATAATTCTCTGGGGTGGAATTTCTCATTCTTTGTAGCTGAATCAACCTGTCCCAAGAGAGTTGTGAATTTGGGAACTACAAGAACTGAGTCCAGACTTGTTCAGCTTGGAAGTGTTTGCGTGTTTACCATTACAGGTGACTTCACCACCTCTTGACCTTCCGTTGAGCCAGTCTGAGCCTGGTGATTTCAACCTGAAAGAGCCTTACCATTTTAGGGTTAGCATTAAAAACGAGGGAAAGAAATATTTTTCTTATATTCTCCACATGTAATACAGTAAATAGTAACCAAATCAAAGCAAAATGCGAGTGATGAGTCACATTCAGAGGACCTTCTCTATCTTCTCTGGATGCCCTGATATTCTGGATTTCTTTTGAATTCAATAGTATGATGATGTTAATTCTGAGCGCTTGCATTCTACAGTGTAAGTTCCAGCCAGTGACTGGAGTTACAGTTTACTAAAATGATCACCAGTGGCAAAGCCTTCTACTGTTCACTTTTTAAAAGGTAGGCTTGATCAGTGATTAGTGCTATTCCTGCCAAAAATGTGCACAATTAGGAGATAAGTAAAGGAGTCAGCTGTAAGCACAATTACCAAATAGTGAGGTCACAGCTGGGCTTTTGTTGATCCCACTTTCCCTCTGTAGATGTTTTAAAGGCATCATACTGTGTTTCAGTGTAACATATAGAGCCTATAACTTGAAGAACATCTTGTTTGCTTGTTAGTTGTTTCCTAGGAGTTACATTTTATTGTTGGAATAGGCTACAGCAATTTGAAGAGCATTATTACTTAGCCAATTTAATCTGCATTTGGCTAGAACACACTTCAAGTTCTGTGGATAGAGTCCAATTGTTAGGCAAATTTAGATTGCTGCCTTATTATAGTTGAGGCAAAGTTGTACAAAAAAGGAGATAGCAGCTGTTTAGATGAAATAAGAATTTAACTGGATTTGAACCATGTTGAAGGCCAGACAAGTTTAGGCAAAAGCACAGTTTTGAACACTATTTCTACGATATTAAAACTTGTGAATGCATTGGTATACATCCATTTATTCCTGGAGTATCTAAAGCCCTAACAAAGCCCTGTTAATGCCCATATTACAGTTCCAAATAGAATTGGGCTGACAATAATGTAAAATAAATAAACAAGATTTCTTAACTAAGAAATAAAATATAGTGGAAGTAATCTGCAATGAATTATTAACTATAACAATAACAACAAAAGCAAAGATAATTATTATAAAGACAATACTATGTATCCCATTTAATAGAATATTTCTATTTCTGTATTTCTTTAATTTGAGATTTTTCAAAGACATCTACACCTGAAAAGAAAGAGCAAGAATAGTTTCCAGAGTCTCTATTCAAAGCTTCTTTGAAGAGCTCAACAATTGTTTGTACGTTACTTTTTCTTTATATAGCAAAGATGGAAGCAAAAAACAAATTACAAAAAGTAAAATATTCAAAATGTCTCCACTGAAAACAATTGGAAAACTTTTCAAAAATAATTTCAGTTTTGCCTGAGATCACACCTCCGCTGATTATATCAATATTGTGCATGTGTGTGTGTGTGTGTGACTTTGATTTCTTGTAGCCTTAGGAAACCATTGAAATTGCATTTAGGAAAATGGGAAATTTTAGTGGAGATTTTAATTCAGTTTAACGAATATTTGCAGAATCTGCATAATGTGCAAAGCCATATATTCCAGGATTATCTTTTCATCATAATGTATTAAGCTTTCTAAATAGATTTCTTAGAGATTAAAATTTGATTTAGAAATACTTGGTTTAATACCATAGGTAAAGATATCTGAAATTCTGTAAAATTCAATAAATAAGCATTTTCATCATCCTCCACTATGTTCATAAAATTTATAACAAGAGATGCCCAGAATAATATTTGTAGAAAATAGGCTGAAATGTATTATATAGAAAATTATGGCATTATGCTAAGCAGGTACATTCAGGATGAAAGAATTAGAAATTTCTTTTAAACATTATGATGCAATTGATCCCTTATCTCAACTTTTTAGATACATGGAATAGTATATATATAAACAAAGAAACTTTTTCTTTAGTGATGGTGGAAGCTGCATTTTCTTCTTTGCTAGTTGGCATTCCTGTGAAAGCAGATTTTGTTGGGACATTTATGCCCCACAGAGATTCTGTTAAACTTGGTTCTAGAACATCCCGTTTCACAGCATCGACTACTCTAGGCCCCTTCCCACAATTTGTTAATTCTTAAGATTATTTTCTCTAGAGAATTACTATTTTTATCAAGGTAATAAATATGCAGTTTACTTTTGTAAAGTCAAATCCTAGTCCTCTGAGGCCAGCACTTTCCGTTTTTAATTCCTTCGTAACTCTAAACCAGATACTACAGTCTCTGACTTATAGGCTCTAGAAATTGCCCTTTGACAATGGACATGTAGTTGGGAACCACTTTCCTGTCAATTGCTCTTCCTCACCTCTCCAGCAGTTCAGAACTTGTAGCATAATCTTTACCTAAGCCTGTAGTCAGCAAATACTATGATTAATTAGCTATTATTCATTACAGACCCAGGTTACATGCTATGATTGTATTGCCTTTTAAAAATACAACTTTCTTCCTTGAGTTCAATAATTATTTCACTCTATATCAGTTTAATTTTCTTTGTACCTATTTGCTCAGTTTTGTTCAAATACTATTACTTATCTTACATTTGCCCCAAAATAGTTTTCCCATTTGTTTATAAAATTTTAAACTATCTTTCAGTTAAGTGTTTTCTCCCCTTGGAGATGTCTCTCCTACAGCCTGGCTTCTTCCTCCTCTGATTTGGTTACTCTCTGGACAGTGCGAAGCTGTTACTTTGTTCTGCTCCATTTTTGATTGCTGCTTCCACAGATAGTGTGCATGTAAGATGCATTTTTTAAGATCTTGAATATCTGAAAATGAATATATTTTACCTCATACGTGAATTGTAACGATGATTTCATTCAAAAGGTTTTTTTGTTGTTGTTGTTTATTGAGTTCCTACTGTGTACCATGCACTATTCTAGGAACTGAAGATAACGAGATTAAGTAGGACAAAATGAATGCAAACTAGGTTCTTATCTAAAAAGAGCTTTTATTTTGGGGTTAGAGGTATATAGATAAATAACAACAACATGTTATTCATGTATCATATATATGTAGATGTATGTCAACATATCTATCTGCACACATACACATACATGCATATAAAGAAAAAGTATGGTAAGGAAGTTAGTGATGTTGGAGTGTTATTTTCTATAGAAAAATCTCAGAAGGTCTAGAAAATTTGAGCAGAGATCAAAAATAAATGAAAGATTGAACCATGTTTGTATCTCAGGGGAGAGCATTCCAGACAGAGTGAATGCTGCTCCTCTCAGATAAGACCTCCCATAAATCTCGGGCCTTTAACTTTTGCCTCAGACTCCGTTTTTATGGAATCCAGATTAATGATAATTAGACATGCATTTTTAGGCTGGAAATAATCTTTCCTCAGAACTTTAAAATGATTGCTTCGCCGGGTGCGGTTGCTCACACCTGTAATCCTAGCACTTTGGGAGGCTGAGGCAGGCAGATCGCGAGGTCAGGAGATCGAGACCATCCTGGCTAACACGATGAAACCCCGTCTCCACTAAAAATACAAAAAATTAGCCAGGCGTGGTGGCGGGTGCCTGTAGTCCCAGCTACTCGGGAGGCTGAGGCAGGAGAATGGCATGAACCCAGGAGGCGGAGCTTTCAGTGAGTCGATATCTCGCCACTGCACTCCAGCCTGGGCGACACAGTGAGACCCCGTCTCAAAAAAAAAAAAAAAAAAAGAAAAAGAAAAATGATTGCTTCACTGTTTCCTATCATCCACTGAGATGTGTAAGATTTAGAGAAGAAGGAAAAGCAAATACAAGATGTTTCTTATTGAGCACATCTAAAAGAAAACAGGGGCTCAAGAGGAGTGCTGCCCAAGCAAATAGAGTAGCTCAGTCACATGCAACATCACTGCAGAGATGGAAATGGAACTGCTGAATTTTAGTATTATTCATTTGAGGAGGAGGTCTCCTTCCTCTCTTCCATCTCTCAAATTTCAGCCAACAGATGTCAATTCTGGTTATTTAGGACTGAAATAGGCCAGGCGCGGTGGCTCACGCCTGTAATCCCAGCACTTTGGGAGGCCGAGGTGGGCGGATCACGAGGTCAGGAGATTGAGACCATTCTGGCTAACACAGTGAAACCCCATCTCTACTAAAAATACAAAAAAATTAGCCAGGCGTGGTGGCGGGCGCCTGTAGTCCCAGCTACTCGGGAGGCTGAGGCAGGAGAATGGCGTGAACCTGGGAGGCGGAGCTTGTAATGAGCCCAGGTCGCGCTGCTGCACTCCAGGCCTGGGCGACAGAGCAAGACTCCGTCTTAAAAAAAAAAAAAAAAAAAAAAAAAAGACTGAAATTAAAATACTTTCTTAAATTCCGTTGTGCGAATGTTATTCTTTGTATGTACTGAAAAACTCATCACCAATATGAAAATGATGAACATATTTAGCACTCACAAAAATTTCCCCTTGCCATTTTGTAAACCCAACCTTCCTGTACTTTCCTACCTTACCACTCTCCCTGGCAATCACTAATCTGCCTGCTATCACTGTAGATTAGTTTGCACTGTTTAGATATTTATATAAATGAAGGGTAGTATGAACCCTTTTTTGGGGTCTGTGGCATCTTTTATGTAGCATAATTATTTTGAGATTCTACTATATTTCAGGCATCAATTGGACATTATTTTTATTACTGAGTAGTACTGTATTGTAAAGTAGGCCACAACTTGTTTATCCATTTGCCTGTTGATGGTTTTTGGGTTTGCTCCCAGTTTAGGACTTACACAAATAAACACTTCTGATGAACATTTATGTACAGATGTTTTTATTACTTTGAGTAAATATTAGGAGTAGAATGGTTAATAGGTGTCAGTCTAGTTTAATAGACTGTCAAAATGTTTGCCAAAATTGTTGTACCATTTTATATTCCCATCAACAGTATATGAGAATTCCACATTCTTGCCAACACTTTGTATGAGCTGTCTTTTTAAATGTTAGACAATTTAATATGTATACCATAGTATCTTATTGTGGTTTCATAATGCCCAATACTGTTTAACATCTTTTTATGTGCTTACATGCTATCTGTACACCTTTGGTAAAGTAGATGTTCAATTTATTTTGCCTCTTTTGTTGTTTTTCTTACTTTCTCATTATTACATTTTAATAGTATTTTTAATATATTCAGGGTACAATTCTATTATATATGAGATTTGCACATATTTTCTCCTTGTCTGTGTTTTCTCATTAATTCTCTTAATACTGTATTTCAAATAGCAGATGATCTTAATTTTGATGTAGTCCAATTTATGAATTATTTTTGTGTATTGTGCCTTTGGTGTTCTAGCTAAAAAATCTTTGATTGAAGATTACAAAGCTTTTCCTACATTTTCTTCTAGAAGTTGATGGTTTTTGTGCTTTATCTTTTTTTTTTTTATTTTTTTTATTTTTTTTTTATTTTTTTTTTTTATTATACTTTAAGTTTTAGGGTACATGTGCACATTGTGCAGGTTAGTTACATATGTATACATGTGCCATGCTGGTGGTATATCTCCCAATGCTATCCCTCCCCCCTCCCCCCACCCCACAACAGTCCCCAGAGTGTGATATTCCCCTTCCTGTGTCCATGTGATCTCATTGTTCAATTCCCACCTATGAGTGAGAATATGCGGTGTTTGGTTGTTTGTTCTTGCGATAGTTTACTGAGAATGATGGTTTCCAATTTCATCCTTTATCTTATATTTAAGTCAATGATCCTATAAGTCAGTGGTCCCCAATCATTTTGCCACCAGGGACCAGTTTTATGGAAGATAATTTTTCCACGGGGGTGGGCCATGGCATGGAGCAGGTAGATGAAACTGTTCCACCTCATATTATCAGGCATTAGTTAGATTCTCATAAGGAGTATGCAACCTAGATCCCTCACATGTGCAGCATTCAAAATAGGGTTTGTCCTCTTGTGAGAATCTAATGCCACGCCGATCTGACAAGAGGAGCTCAGGCTTTAATGCTTGCTTGCCCACTGCTCACCTCCTGCTGTGCGGCCCTGTTCCTAGCAGGCCAAAGACCCATACTGGTCCACAGCTCCAGGTTTGGGGACCCCTGCTATAAGTGACAGAACTTTAACTCAAGTAAGTGCCATGCATACCTGGTTCCAGGAGCTTAAATAATGCAATCAAGACATTTCTCCCTCTTTCTGTTGACACTTTTTCTTGTGTTTTAGTTTTATTTCCTTCTTCTTAAGATGACTTTCTTTCTATGCAGCAGGAGACTGTGCTACAAATAACATACTTCACATTGTCCTTACATGCCACAGTGGCAAAAAAAGGAAGTGTCCCCTTGATGATTCCAGAAGAAAAGCACTAGGTCAGTTGCTACGGTCCAAAGATAGGATGTTTTGCTGGAGCTGCGTATCATGCCCACCTCTAGGCCTGGGGCTAGGAGGTCAGTCAGGCCCAGTTGGTGCCCATGGAAATGGCTCTACAAGAAAACAGGGGCTCAAGAGGAGAGCTGCTGAACAACCCATCAAAAAATGGCCACTGCATACATACCTGCCATTCCCTGCAATTTTTTTTCTTTTATTATTATACTTTAAGTTTTAGGGTACATGTGCACATTGTGCAGGTTAGTTACATATGTATACATGTGCCACGCTGGTGCGCTGCACCCACTAACTCATCATCTAGCATTAGGTATATCTCCCAATGCTATCCCTGCCCCCTCCCCCCACCCCACAACACATATACACCATGGAATACTATGCAGCCATAAAAAATGATGAGTTCATGTCCTTTGTAGGGACATGGATGAAATTGGAAATCATCATTCTCAGTAAACTATCCCTGCAATTTTTATAAGCAATTGTTTGGGTGAGAAGTGAGTATAAATTCAGCTGTCATTTACCTTCCTTTTTAATGTTGGTACAACGAGTCATGCATTTGACATTTTCTGGATTACTTCCATTATAGTTATTTCTGTGTATTAGGTACCAATTTGGAGTATCATCTGGAGAAATAAACCATTATTGCAGTCTATACTTAAATTACGTATTCTTAGGAAAGAGAAATATACAGGGAAAGAAAAGACTCGGATAGAAATGCAAGAATAGAGAAAATGGGGCATGGGTATACTAAGGGAAATGGTCCAACAGAAAGAATACCTGTGAGAAGTACTGAACTACATAGTTTGTATTACACATACCTCCAGGAAATTACAACTACTGGTATAAGAACAAATCATTGAAATCATATTTTCTAATACTGGGTATTTTCTGCTTTCTTAAATCAGAATTGGGGTTGGTAGGGAGGTGGGATGTTGTACATATAGGCCACAACTTGCTTATCTATTTATCTGTTGATGGGTTTTAGGGTATTAACAAAAAGTATTAATACAGGATAATGGGCAGTTTAGGTGATCATAATTGATTTCTCCATTTGGTCTGAGGAAAATTTTGCCTACTTTTTTTTTTTTTGTCAAAGGCTTAACTTTTCTTGTCCTGTTCAATTCTATGGTTTAATAAATGGGTAAATACCTATTTATACATTCTAAATAGTTTTCTAAAATTCATTTGAAAACATTCTGAAAGCTAATTTTTCCAAGGAAGCGTTGTTTATGCTTTAGAGCTGCCCTGTCAAATATGGTAGCCACTAGCAACATGTGACTCCTGAGCATTTGAAATGGGGCTAGACCCAATGGAGATGTGCTGTCAGTGTAAAATCCACACCAGATTTTGAAGACTTAGTATGAAATAAAATTCAAAATAGCTCATTAATAACTTTTAAATTGGTTACACATTGAAATAATATTTTGCACATACTTTACATATAAATATATTTAAATATAGAAATAATTTATCTTCATATAAAATATTTATTGATTACAAATAAAAAATGTTGACTTTTTGGTGGAGAAATCTAGCACAAACTTGATTGTGTGGCTCCTGCTGTGAAGTCATCAGAAGAGCACAGCATTGTTTCTGTGATGTATGTATGACCTAACTCTGCATGTGAGGAAATATCAGATAGAAATAGGTGAAGCCCATTCATCAGAAATAGATTATACTGTTTAAAACTCTCAATGTCATGAAAAACAGGAAAAAATAGAGGAACTGTTTCAGATTGAAGGAAACTAAAGAGACATGACTACTAATGCAGTGGGAGATCCAGGATTAGATCCAGGACTAGAAAGTAAAAAAGATGTATTTAGAGGACAACTGAGAAAGTTGAATGTGATCACAGCATCTGTAGACTGACATTAGTGTGGCGTCAATGTTGATATCCGGATATGAATGATTATATTCTAGTTAGGTAGAGCCTGGTTTTAGTATCCCTGTTTTTTTCTGTAACTTACTCTAAAATGGTTTGGAAAAATAACATGTCTAATAATCCATATTTAGTACATAATTTTTAATATAGGAGAGAGAGTGCAAATTTGGTGAGAGACTTACAATTAGGGAACTTGAGTGAAGTAAATATGAAAGTTCATTATACTTTACTTGGAACTTTTCTGTAAATTTGAAATTCAAAATAAGTTATGAAAACTTATTGGTCAACCTAAAATGGAACTGAAATAATAGCAATAAGGTAATTAGAAAGCAGACTGAGGAAAAAGATATTTAGAGCTTCATGAGGTAACGCTGTGGAGAGGAAGGGTGAAGTCTTCAGGGACTGGGTTATGGAACTAGATTCTGAAGAGTGGATAGGATTTTGATGACAAACAGAGCATGGAAAGAAGGAGGAAGGGCATTCTAGTTCAGAGAAACGATAAGAACAAAGGATTTGGGATGGAAATAAAGATGGTGTGCCTGGCAAATAATAAATAGACCTGTTTGGCCGGAGTGGAGGACTCTTGTTGAGAAATAGTGGGAGACGGGTGGCAGATGTGGAAGGAGTCCAGGGTACAGAAGGCGCATCAATATAAAGCAGAACAAATTAGGGTTTGATCTCAGTTTCAAAAGAACTTAGAGACCAAAAGTTCAAGCAAAGCAAAATAGAAAATAATTACTTTGTTTTTTACTTTGTTTATAGAGGTTTTTTTTGTTGTTTGTTTTAAAGCAACTTTACTCAAGAAAATGTGTCCATTCAAACCTTATATCATTGGCTTAATGTTACTCTAAGACAAACTCATTGTTTTGGGAAAACCTCATTTATTTATTAAATAAATATGCATTATTTACTTATTATAGTTTCTTGAACACTTGCAAACCCAAATCCGTCTAAGATCTCTGCACTTGATCTTCCCTCTACAAATCCTTCTTTCCCTAGATAATCATATTTTATTTATTTTGATTTTGATTTTAAAGGAGTAACTTTGGTTTTAATTTTAGAACCTTTATTAAGAATGCTTAACTTTTTTTTTTTAACGACAACTAGTGTTTTCTCAAAGCTAGTTAGGGATGATCCTTGGAAAATGGCAACGGCCTTCCCAAATATTTTAATACAAAGGTGCTTATTCTCTATAATTTCCCTCACCTGCCACCATCTCTAGGGAAGCCACATGGTGATGGGTGAGGTCAGATAGGTTAGGTCTTGGCTAATAATCAAGCAATAGGAGAGCTTTTTATTCTTGGGCAATTCATTCACAAAAATTGTATTTAACAATATAATTTTCAGTTTCTATTGGCTTATGATTTTACATATAGTTATTTAAAGAATATGGGGTCTAAAAAATGTTATGAAATAATGTCTCAAACTTGCTTTTTTATTCTTTTTACAAATACCTAAAATTTATTTTGATAGTACTTATTGAGCAACTATTTATTTTCTCTTTGATTTCTGAGGCCATTATCATTCTCTACTACATTATTATGTACACTGCTTTCCTTCTGGATTATTGTTCTTTTCCATTGATCTATCTCACAAATATTATATCACCATACCATGTGCTGATAAAAATTTATAATGTATTTTTATTTCTGAGCCCCTAAGTTCCTTTCATTATTCTTTATTTCCCCATAGATATTCTCACATGTTTGCTTATACAGAAGAACTTTAGAATCAATTTCTTGAGTTTCAGAAAAAAAGTAGATTTTTATGGGAATTATATTTGCTATAAATCAATTTGGAAATAACAATAGAAAATCTGTATTTTTATGTAGTCTTTCCACTTAGGATTAAGTACCTTCCAAAGAAATGTGCCTGCCTGGAATTTGTAAGGTAGACGTGAGATGGAGGCTCTTCTTTCTGTGATGGTAACAGTTGATGGATAGGCTCTCACAGATGCCAGTTTTTCAGAGGCCAGACCAGGCTGCATGTGCTACTCTCTGGTGGAATGGGTAGCTGTGATAACAGTGCCAGTTTCCAGATATTTCCTAACCTCAGACTGTTTCAAAAGTAATGAAGAGCTAAACAGTTTTCTATTTGGATAGCCCTTGCATGGCATGGGCTTGCCGCCTGGTGGCAGTCCCATGACATTCACTCTTTCATTAATTCCAGTAAAATTTTAAGTACCCAGTTCATTTTTTTTTTTGGGGGTGAAATACCTAGGGTGATTTCTAGTTCTTGCACTGGAACTTAGTCCTATAAAATAGACTCACAAGGATTGGAGCCTGGAGTTATTATCTTGCCAGGTTGGGCTTAAAGGTAATAATGATCTCATTGCCAGTAGAAAATGAAACATGGTCAATTAAGAACTGTCTCTTAATGATTACCTGAGGCTACCTGGAAGAAATGGGATGTTTAAGGCAAGTGACTGGCAGATAATGTAGCTGCTGTCATAAACCACTATGATCGGACTAAGGAACACCTACCTGCGCTGTGGGTAAGTTGGCCACTTCCAAAAGTAATGAGGAACTAAAGAAAGATAATAAAGTGCTCCGGAATTTGAGTTTTGATCTCATGGTATGATCTGAGGGCCTGAGACCTTCTACGACCACTCTACGAATCTCTTATCTTGTATACCCAAAGTTGATATAATTAAAAACGTGACAGAGTCTAATCTTGCAACTTACTTTACTCCCACACAGGTTGAATTCACAGATTCACCAGATCTCTTATGTGAAACTTGGGGCATTAATTAGGATAAAGTGTGACTTTAAGAATGAGGTAGGGATAATTGGTAGATTTGGATGAATCTGTGTTGTAGAAATGATCAAGTTCCAATGAGCTTCTTTGCCATCAGTAGTCCTTTCTCACAAACGAAGCGAGTACCGTTTTACTTGAAGATCCTGCAAGGTCTTTACCTGAGATAGTCACATACAAAGTGATGTTAATTCTCTTCATGTGCACCTCTCATTGTCATCAGACCCATATTAGAGTCAGAATCCAACATGTCCCAGAAGAACAATTACAAAGTTGGAGACATAAGATATAGCTTCACACCAAAAGGAATTTTAATATCTTGCTAATTTACCTTGATAGAAATTTGAGAAATGGATATGTGAATGAATTCTAAGAGAACTGATGAAGAAGGCCGAAACTTACGAGTGTGGGACTAATGTATGTATATGTGTATACTTACCAAAGGTGTGGATTCAGTTTGTGAGTTTGAGCATCTGAGACTGGCATTGAAAATCTAATTGATTGCATAACAGAAATATTTATGGTGGCCTTCATTAAATTAAAATGGGGTGCTGGGCTTGTCTGGCTTAATAGAAAGTGTAGTAGCCACTGTTTGTTGACAAATACTTCATCTTCTCCTGGGAGCACTGCAGAATTCCAGGCTCCCTTTTTAGTTAGTGGGGGGTATGTGACTACTTCAGTTCAATGAGCTGTAATAGTACCCGACACACATTATTAAATGCCAGGGCATTTAATCGTTAACACTGCACTCACAGAGCATTGCTTCCCTCTGATACAGTGACAGGCAATATCTAGGATGGTGGCTGTTTCATCAGCTTGGTTTACTGAAAGACTCCAGTAGTGGAAACACCTTCCTGACCTGCAGTGGACAAGTGGTGTGAGTGAAACAGAAACCTATAATGTTTTAAACTACTGAGATTACGGAATGGTTATTGTATAATAATCTATTGTGACTTACACCTAGAGGAAGTAGAACATTCAGAGTTTACTATATGTTATCCATAAATCCACCCACATCACTCTACACCCCAGGAAGTTTCCAAAAATACTTCATCACCAAAGCATTAAGAAATAAATATATTGGTGACAGAAGCATGAATTCCCTTGGGAAGGTCTATTGTGGCTGCCCTCTGAAAGCTGGAGATGACAGTGGAAGACCTCATGATTGAAATGGGCTGCCTAATTTCAATGGGAAGATGGAATTCCAGGGATATGGAATTATATTTCAGGACTTAAGCACCAGGTGCAAAATGCATATAGATGCCATAATGAGCAGTAGGGCCAAAGCATTCATTGGAATGATTTGACCCTCGAGAATCGCAGTCTCCCTAGGACTCACATACATCTACGTGAGCAGCCTACTGAATCTTATCTGACATATATTTCCAAAAATGAAACTCTAAATGTGGGAAATAGAAACCCGAGTAAGTCACAATAATGAAGAATCATAGTTCCTCATCCAATTCCCTGACCTGAGTTTGTTCCCAAATTCAAAGTCCCTAAAAATATTAGAGATGATGGGTTGTATAAAGAAAAGGCGCTGCAATAGTCAAGTCCTGATGCATGACTACTAATGTCACAAATTTTTATGAAAAAGTAATCTATTATTTGTCATCTTGCTATTAGTGAGTGGCATACTGTCCACTGCTTTCCTAGGTTGCTGCAGGTCATTTAGGCTTTTCTGGTTCAGTTGTTTTTAGTGCTCCTCAGATATCTTCACTGTGGGAAATTGTAATTTAGTAGTTATTGATGTATTTCCTGGACTCATCTACATAGGATGAGTGCTAAGAGATTTAGTTTAAAAAAGACCGAATTTTAGGTACATCAAGAACATTCTTCCTCTTTCTTAAGCTTCTCATGTCTATGTGATTTGCATAAGGTAATGATTCTAACATTTTTTAAAAAATTAGAAAGTCTACTGGATGTCTCTTAAAGTTGACTTATTTAGGGAGTACGAGGTAATCTAGGTCAATAAGAACCAAACTAGATCTACTAAGATTGGTTAGGACCATCAGAGAATTTCTT
The DNA here is from genome assembly GCF_029281585.2 of Gorilla gorilla gorilla. Taxonomy (NCBI): domain Eukaryota; kingdom Metazoa; phylum Chordata; class Mammalia; order Primates; family Hominidae; genus Gorilla; species Gorilla gorilla. Next base: position 140,406,367 of record NC_073227.2, read on the forward strand.
AAATAAATTCACCCTTAATCCTGAGATAATTGTGAACCCCAAGTTTCATCCTAAGAAATATAATATTATAGTAGAGTTTGTTTTGTGTTTTGAAGGACAAAGGAGCACAATGAGATTTCCTATGACCTGTTGAAATCCATAGAATTTTTACCTACAAATTCATCTTTTAATGACATTTCATTCTACTTATAATAAATTACACCTGTAACTAACATCTATAATCAATCTCTTTTCTCTCCCTTTAAAAAACACTCTGTATTTCTGTTATAAAAATAATGATCATAGTTTCTGAGCTGTAGCCTAAAATGGAACAAAATATTTGAAATCTGAGGTGTTTTAAATTTTATAATCCACTTACAACTTTGGTAATTTTATAATCCACTTATGACTATGAAGAATCATAGTTCCTCATCCAATTCCCTGACCTGAGTTTGTTCCCAGACTCAAAGTCCCTAAAATATTAGTCTTGCACTACATAAGCATGTAAAATTTACAGGAATATTCATACCTAAAATATTTTCAACTTATCGTATTTCCCTTGAAAACATTGTTGACATTTTTTAATTTTAATAAAAAGAAGCCAGTCAAAAATCATTTTGTATCTTGATTTCAGTCAATGACACCCAGCCACACAAATATAGATTTAATGTTGATTAAAACTAGGTTTTTGAGTGGATATAATGCATGAGAAAATTAAAAAATAAATATTGGCTCAATATTTTCACTGTTACGAAATTTCTTTCACTTTGGCCTAGTTTGTTGTGTAAAAAGATATGTGTTCATAATAATAACCATGATGTAATACCAAAGACTCAATTCACATTCTATAATAATGTTAACTTAAGCATTCAAACTATTCAAAAGAAGAATTTTACATTCCATTTATATGGAGCCATTTTTATTGATAATTATATCTTTCTCTAGAAAATAAACATTTAAAACAGTTCAAGTATTTTTTAAAATTTTGCCAATCTTTACAGAGAAGATTGGTTTTGGAAAATGAATCTTGTATTTGTCAGCAATATATGTCAGAATTGTTAAAAGCTCAGCAATTATAGTCAATGTATTTCCTATTAATTTAGACAACTCCTACTTTTGAATGATCATCTTAGATGACTTGGTCCTTTAGTTATTTTCTATGAATGAACACTGTGTGTACTTATCTGCACTTAGTGATTGGAAATCAGGAATGTACATAAACGCATTCTTTAGGATAGGGAAAGAATTTTTAATCTGCTTTAGACTGAATTACGGCAGGTAAGATTAGTAAAATACTCTCTAGGTCTGGAGTACTGGGTGTGTTCCTGTCCACTGGTCACAGTAGGATTGAATACGTGAAGGTCAGTGGTTAACAACAAAGATCAACAGAGAACATGTGAAAGATTGGAGGATAGCATATGAGAAACTGGATGATAAAACAGGGCTTGAACAGACTCAGCAAGCATTACAAATTTTAGCAACTAAGGCACACTGATACCTCCATTTTCAATAAACAGGCTTGGTGACTATAAAGATATGTATTCTATTATTTATTTGTTTATTATGTTATGTATATAATTTACATTTGTAACAAGATCATTGAATCTGCACATTTGTGCACAAGTTCACATTTAAAACTATCAGAGCACATAATAATAATAAAAAATCTGTCATACAAGTTAAGCATTCCAACCACAAGGAAGACTAAGCTAGGAAGAGGAACCACTCTTTATATTCTGCTTCAAATATCTCAAAAAGGTCCCAGAGATTGCAGGGAGCGTCTCCCTTTTTTAATAAAATGAAAGCACAAAAGTTTGAGATGGTCTGGGACAAAGGTAACAGTCAGTGGGAGAGTCTTCTAGACTTGTTTTCCACATTCAGAATAAATCCTACAAAAAAAAGTAGAAAGAGCTTAGGTTTCCTTAAGCTTTCCCATGCAAACTCAAACCCAGTATGACATGAAAGCCAAGCAATCTCCTGTTGACTTACTGACGGGAAGCATTTCAGGACCAGTTACCCCGTTTTCAGACTGAGTCATCTGTTCTGTAGTAATGCATGGTATTAGCTCCACATGTGTACACAGGATGCTGCCACTGCGTCACTGTGAGGACACAGATGGCAGCACCAGTCATATACTTCCTGGGGGCTCTTCAAAATGTCAAAGACAATTTCTATTGCCAATTTTGGTTTCTCTTTTTTTTTTTTTTTTTTGATGGAGTCTTGCTCTGTCGCCCAGGCTGGAGTGCAGTGGTGTGATCTTGGCTCACTGCTACCTCTGCCCCCTGGGTTCAAGTGATTCTCCTGCCTCAGCCTCCCACGTAGCTGGGATTACAGGCATGCACCACCACACCCAGCTAATTTTTGTATTTTTAGTAGAGATGGGGTTTCACTGTGTTGGTCAGGCCGGTCTTGAAATCATGACCTCATGATCCGCCCACCTCGGCCTCCCAAAGTGCTGGGATTACAGGCGTGAGCCACCACACCCGGCCCATGGTTGTTTTTAGTAGTTGCTAATAGGTTTCTGATAGACTGAATCAAATTAATGTATTAATTCAGGAGACTATTAAGATAGACCATCTCTTGCATCTATTCATTCTTCCCCAAAGTCAAATGAATAAATTAAAAATGTTAGCAATAATAATATTTATTCTGCTCAGTTTTAAAGGGTCCGACCTTACATATCAGGAATGATTCTTCATTGTTAGAATCTAAACTTTTAATTGCCCTGGAGCTGTTCATATTTTCTATGGGTGGTCAATACAGTTTGGCAATACAGTTCTGCTGAGATTATGGAAACAGCTGCTTCATTGTCTTCTTCTTTATTCTCAGGTGTGCTGCTCTCTTATGGGCCCTAGATGGGTATGTTATTCAAAAGAGCTCTTGTACTCTGAGATAACCCAAATTTATAAAGAAAAAGGGAAAATGATAGTAGTTTTGAGCACAAGTTCAAGTACATTTATAAACTGACACATTGCTATTGTTAGTGTGTGTAAGGCAATTTACAAAGGACTTGAGTCAGCTCTACCTCATCACTTATTATCTATGCAATGCAAACCACTTCTCTGTCCACTAGCTTCATCTTTAAAATGGGAGTAATTATATACTAACCTGTTAAATTTAAATGAAATAACACATGTAAAATGCCTATCATTGATTCTGGCAGATAACAAGCACAAAATAGATATTAAATATTATCACTAGTAAGTATAAAAGTATGAAATTAAAGGTTATATTTGTTTGTTAATAAATATCCAATATTAATTAGTGTTAATTAATATCCAGTAGTATAGGAAGATTCCGTGGCAAGTTGTATTATTGTTTTCTGATATTTGATGATCCTCCCCAGGGGAAGATTATATTTCCATGACCCACTGACATCAGACTTGGCCACACATTTCTCTTTGGCCAGTGAAAATGGGCTGAAGTAATGTGTGTTACTTCTGAGCATAAAGTTTAAGAGCCAATATGTGGTTCACGATTTATTCTTTTCCCTGTGCCATGATCATCAGAAAAATGTAGACAGAGGCTGCTTTATCAGCCTGGATTTCGGAATGAAGACCACAAGGACAGAAAATGCAGTCCATCTGTGTAACAAGTTCCATGAGCAAGAAATAAACCCTTTTTTTAGCAACCAAGATTTTGAGATCATTTGTTATTTCACCATAACCTGCATTTTAAAACATTTTTGTTGTGTAAGTTAATATCAACATTTCCCCCAACCCTAACCCCGCCAAAAGGAATTATTTTACTTAGGGCCCAATGATGAAGCCATTCCCAAAACAAACATAGAGAAGGCTGCTCAGTTTGGTATCTGTCTTTTCCAGTGGAAGGAATAGTTCATTCCAGAGAACGAATTTTAGGTTTGGCACTAGACTGAAAGCATTTTGTGGGCTCCTGGAGCTTTGCTTTCAAGAGAATTGCAATTGTGGGTACTGATCCTTCACAACTCCGCATAGCAGGCAATTACTACTAGTGTTTCTCAAATGGTCCCTTTCCAAAAACAACTTATGAATATAAAAATCAAAAGCTAAAGTTTCGTTGTTCTTTAGTTGGAATAAATCCCAGACAACTGTATTGAATTTATTCATAATACATGAAAAGACTTAAGAAAATCTCAGTGGGAGTAGGAAGAGAAGGTAGGAAATTGGCATGATAATGAAAATGAAACTTTACACAACCATAAGGCAAAGAAGAGGCAAGGTCAAGGCTTTTTTAATTAGAAATTTTATACCTTTGAAAATTAAACTTATTTACTTATAGTGTTATATGTGTTTGACCATTAAATGTCTATTTGAGCTCCAAAATGTTAATTTCAAGGATGTTAGCTACCAGGTTTTTTATAAGGCCTTAAACATTTTTTTTAGTTGGGGTACTGAGTAGTAGTAGAGCCTTAGGTGAAGTTCTCCTGGTGCAGGTTATGGATAATAGTAGGCATGATCTTGGAGATTTGCATGAAAAGAGATCATACTTTAAATGTACCCAGAAAATTTGCTCTTTAATATTTTATTTTGGACAGGTCACAATGATTTATAGTAATGAAAAATAGCCACTTCCTAATTTATCATTTTTGATCAAACTTGTTATTAATATTAAACTAAAGAGTAAGTAAAGGGTACCAGTATTTAAAAAGCTTGAAAATCAGCTCTTTAAATTCTTCAAGAACTTTTTGTCAGACAACTAATGAACAATCAATTGTATTTTGTTTGTTAAAAAGTGTTGAGCATCCAGTATATGTGGGGCACTGTCTAGATAATAGGGATGTATCCATAAACAATATAGACTGAAACCCCTATCTTGGTGGAACATACAGTTTTGAGAATAAGTTAATGAATGCATCTTATAAGTAGACCTTTCATTGTTCCTTATAATATTCATGCTTGAACTGAGGTACAGCAAAATGCAATGACTGCCTTAAGCATGATAGGCTTAAGTGTATCCACTGCAACTCATATACACAGAAGTTCAATTATTTTTAATAAATGAATTCAGCCTTCTGCAGATGATGGAGGGAGGATCTAATCTTGCCATTTCAAGGCATCTCAGTCACTTGTGACTAATAAAGTTAGTCTCTTGTGGCTAAATATTGAGTCAACTTCAACATTTTTCCTTTTCTCCTTCACCTGCCCTTCTTTCAAGGCCTGATCTCAGTGTGGACTGGGCTGACATAATTTTCCGGCTGGGAAAGGATATTTATCCCATACTAGCTCCCAAAGATCTAGTGTAATCTGCTCTTGGGGCATCACCGTAGTTTTAGGGTGTCCACTTTTGAAGAGTCTTTGTCTCATATAACTTGTATTATTTTTTCCTGGATTAATATAGTTCACAGGGATCACCCTGGGAAAGCTTGGTAATATCACCCAGCTGGTTGTGAACCCTTCTGGATCACTGCTGGTGTTGCTTGATCTTCTAAGACTCAGCTATATTCTTCAGCTGACCTTGCTCTGTTCTGTCAATCCTGTGGCTTCTGAAAAGGGCTCCCCTTTTTTCTAGGGATTTCAGGCCCTGAGTGAAGTGGTGTGTGTGTGCGTGTGCGCGCGCGCACGCTCATGTGCGTGCATATGCACAAGGAGCAGGCTGTGTGTTCATGTCACCTCCTTTAGGGATTTTTTTGGTCCAGCTTAGAGGGTATTCTCCTTTCTGTTAAGTGGGAACTGTCCCTGGGTCATCTATTGCATCTTTCCTACTCTGTGGCTTAGGGTAAAAACCCTGTGCTCCTTGGTTGCAATCTTTGCTTGTTGCTGTTTAAAAAACTTTCATTTTTTTTTATTTATAAGATTTTGTTCCTTTTCTAAAAAGACTGAATTACAAGCTTATTCTTACAATTGTCATCTCTGAAGAAAGTATTAAGTGATAGCTTTAGAAGTCAAAATCTGAACTTTATCACCTCTGCTGTTGACTGGCCTCTGCCCTCCTCTGAAGCTAAGGATGCCTCACACAGTAGGTGAAGGACTTTGGGGCAGCAAGAATTACCAGGAATAAACAATCACCAGATAACATTTCAAAACATTTCTCTGCCTCATGAGAGCTTCAAAAGACATGAGAAAATAAAATCAATCCTCACCAACACTATGGCTAGGAAAAATAATTCAGTTGTTTTAGAAACAACAACTGACTACGTTTTTAAAGGTTGTTGCTTAAGTTATTGGTGTCCTGGGATTAAGTTAGCATGTTTTTATGCACACACTATTTCAAATAAATAACATACTTTTGGCCAGTAATAAAAAACATAAAAATTCAGTTTTCAAAGAGATTGAGACTAGCCTGGCCAGCACCTGTAGACTTTGTAAGATACAAACATCAATTTTGGAAAAGATGTAAGTCACACCCAACACTGGTTACTCCAAGGTACAAAGTCTAGTGGTACATTCTTTAACTTTATATGTGATAAATGAAACAACAAATAATGAAAGAGAAGGTGAAACATACTGTAATGATTTTTTCAGATATGTAAAAAAAATCTCACTATCAGGCATTATGGAAATCACTCCAATTAGCAATTTGGCAATTCAACATTTGAGGATGCTGAACCCCCAAGAAGATATGCCCCGGGCCCAATATTTCCTTCACTCTGTGTCTTTCAGGGATCTCTTCACTCAATAACAACTTACGTGACATCTCTTAACTTTCTAATCTCTCCTACTACACTGTGAGTTCTCATGAGAGCAAATGCAGTGCTTGTTTACTCTGAACCCTGCTCTGTCCCCAGATCCTGGTATAGTACCTGGACTTAGTGAGTGCTCTGTAAACTTTTTCGAATATTTTAACACCAAAATAGTCCTACTTACCCTCTTTCCACAAAGAAAATCAGTTTGGAGTAGTTTGTAGTGGTCCAGATATTCAAATTTAGATAAAGACTAATGGGAATGTGATCAAGACTGGGCTTCTTAAATAGATTCTCCTCTCTTCCAAAGGGCTCTAGAGGTCTTCCAGTTGTACATATAGAATATCTTCTAGGAAGGGCCTAATTGGATCATAGACACAATAGCTTCTGGTATTATTTGACCAATCAGATCATAGTAAACTAGCATTCTTACAGAACAACATGAAGGATTTTCATCGCCAGTCCTCAGCATATAGGCAGTCATAGAAAAAAGCATTTGTCCTGAAATGGTCAGCTCTTATTTTTTTCCCCATGTCCTTTATGGTAAAATTTGTGTCCTCACTTTACTAAATCTCCAGCAAGTAATTGCTTAATCTGAGTCTAGAATGGACTTCCAAGTTATTGTTGTTTCTCATAACCAGGGCTTTTACTAGCCAGGCAATATTTTTAATTTGTACTATTAACTTTATCTTCGAATTTGTAAATACATGAACAAACTCTGGAAATTTGATTTAGCAAACATAGGAAGAGGATATTAAAACATTTGAGATTTGAGATTAAAATCTGTAAACTTGACACAATCTCATGGATTCCTTTGTTATTACTAAGGACAAAATGAACAAGATGAGGGTGAGAAATTTACTCGATGTTCTCTGTGTTTGTTTTGCCGTATCTCGTTTTCATATGCTTTCTAAATTGTTTCCTCTCACTCCCTCTTGCTCATGCCACTCCAAATCAGTCTGTCCCAAATTTCTGAGGAAATAGTTCATAAAGTAAAGAGGTGAATATCAAAAATGAAAAAACGATGGCCTATTGTAGAATACCATTCTCACCACAAACGACAGTTTTTGAATCCTAACTTAAGTTTGTACAGCAATGGAACCCAACCCAGTCAGACATTAGTTCCATGCCAATGATGGATTTTATTTTGGCTCTTAAACATATTTATCTAACCTAAAACTCAACCATTGTTTAAATTAGAAGGTCCAGCAAGTAGTACGTAATTTGGAACAAACAACTTTTTTTTCCTTCTTATTTTCAGGGAATAAAAGAGGAAGTGAGGGTAGAAAAATAATACTTTTTGCTTACACATGGAGGAGTGGGAGTGGGATGGGGTAGGAAAAAACCCAGACAGTTATTTTAGATTGCTTTAAATGTTGAGTAAAACCTGTGCACTATTGGACCACAAAATAAAGAGCCCATGAATAACATTAATTTGCTCTTTGCTAAACACTGAAAGATACTACAAATATATTTTCAAAACTAGCCCTTTTCTTTTGGAGTTTTCTAACTAGTTGATAAAATAATAATAGAAGACATGTAAAAGAAATTACAGTGAGAAAATCAGGATAAGTTTACATCATACTACAGGAAAAAACTACGTCATATCTGAGAGCTAGCTATTGCCAAAACAATGCTGACTAACAAACAAAATATCTGTGACATACAATAATATTCACCCATTTCTCACTCACATGTCTGCAAAGCATTTGGGGCCTGCTAATTCTAGGTCAGGCATGGCTGGGTTTGATTTGGTTAGTTTCATGTCTGCCCCACTTTTCTCATTGACGTAGGGCCAGTAGGTTACACAGGGCAGGTTCTTCTAGACAATTGCAGAAGTGTAACAGGATAACCCCAAGCACTCCATCATATTTCAAGCCCCTGGCCAAGGTAGAGAAAAAGTATAGAGAAATACACCCTGCCCATCATAAAACTATATCAAGTATATGGCAGTATAGTCTAATTACAAGAAAATAAAGAATTGGGGCTAATAGTTCACTCTATGCATATAAATTATAGTACGTAAATTAATTATAATCTAAAGCGAATAATATTTTTAGTTTAAAATATGATGGATTCTATTTAGGAAAGCAATTTATTTCAGTATTATGAAATGCCATTATAAAATGAGAGCCATAAATGTGATTATTGTATATCAAATGTCAAGGACATTATAAATTCTTTCTGAAAAAAATGAACTTATAAAGGGTGAATAAAAGCTGTTAAACTGCATGTTTTTTCATTTTTCTTTATTAGAAAGCCAATGTTAAAAGACATTCTGTGGTTGATGTTGGATTCATTCTTCAACAGATTGATTACACCAAAGCACTAACCAACCAAACAAGACCTCTAGTCAATATGCATACCTAACTTAATTTATATTTTGTTGATTTAATGGATGATTCCTGTATTTTCATCTAAGTTGATTATGCCTTTTTTATATTAAAGCACATGTAAACTTTTTTCTTTTCTTTTCTTTTCTTTTTTTTTTTTTTTGAGACTGAGTCTCGCTCTGTTGCCCAGGCTGGAGTGTAGTGGCGCAGTCTCGGCTCACTGTAATCTCTGCCTCCCAAGTTTAAGCAATTCTCCTGCCTCAGCCTCCTGAGTAGTTGGGATTACAGGCACGCCCCACCACACCCAGCTAATTTTTGTATTTTTAGTAGAGACAGGGCTTAACCATGTTGGTCAGGATGGTCTCAATCTCCTGACCTCATGATCTGCCTGCTTTGGCCTCCCAAAGTCCTGGGATTACAGGCATGAGCCACCATGCCTAGCCACATGTAATCATTTTTACAGCATTTTACTTTTTTGCTCACTCTGTCTTTATCTTCACATTTCTTCTCTTTTCCCCCTTTCTTCTCCTTCCTCTTTCTCCTTTTTCTTCTTCTTGTTATGTCATCCTTATTTTATAGATGAGGAAACTGGATCTTAAAGTGGTGATATGGTTTGGCTGTGTCCCCACCCAAATCTCCTCTTGAATTGTAGCTCCCATAATTCCCATGTGTTGTGGGAGGGACTAGGTGGGAGGTAATTGAATCATGGGGGCAGGTCTTTCCCATGCTGTTCTCATGAATAAGTCTCACAAGATCTGATGATTTTATAAATGGAAGTTCCCCTGCACAAGTTTTCTCTTTGCCTACCACCATGTAAGATGTCCCTTTGCTCTTCCTTCACCTTCTGCCATGACTGTGAGGCCTCCCCAGCCATGTGGAACTGTGAACCAATTTAATCTCTTTCGTTTATAAATTACCCAGTCTTGGGTATGTCTTTATTAGCAGTGTGAGAACAGACTAATACAGGTGGTTACATTACTTACCTGAAGTGATGCATGTACTAAGTACCTACACCTATCTTGAAGAATTTGTGACTTCTTATGTTTAATCCTCTAATGTCGAACTTGAGCATTATTAAACTTTATAGCTATTTGATTTCATACTTAGACTGTTTACCTAGCAGAGTGGTTTACCTAGAATGTTTACCTAGTAGAGTGGTTGTCAAATGATCATTTGGGGCAACCTGTTAACAGTGTACGTTTCTTGGCTCCATGCCCTGTCATTGTGATTCTCAGTAGATTTATGGTTGTGATGGTAAGTCTCTATTTCTTTTTAAGGTCCATTTAATACTGTACATTATATGCTGTTATATTTTTTCCTCAGCACCTGTTCATTTCTATTCATATTAGATATATACATGTGTGTGCACACACAAATACATATGAGCACTATTTCTTCTATTTTTAGTCTTCAGTTGACATATATGTTAGTTACTATTTTCCCATTAGAATGCAAGATTTGTAAGGGTCCTTTTATTGACTTATTTCACTCTAGATTACCAGCACTTTGATTAATGATCATACATGTTTGATGCTCAATAAAATATGTTGAAGTAATAAATAAACATTATATTGACTTTCTAATCCTTTCTTCTGTTAATTTTATGGATCATTGATGATTTTGCTATTATAGTATGTTATATATTATTAAAGTTATTTTTCTTTCAGCTAAGTATCCTAGGTTATTGTTATCCTAAGGTTAATCCTAGGTTAAATATACAGGATTTTGAATATAACAATCTATATTCTAGAACTACCTAGTCAGCTACTGGACAGATAGAAATCTGAGGCAAGTATCTTATACTCTCTGAGCTTCAATTTCCGCATCTAAAAATATAAATGAATAAATTCCTAGAAACAAACAACTTACCAGGACTGAATCATGAAGAAACCAGAAAATCTAAACAGACAATAATAAATATATTGAATCAGTAATCAAAAGTCTCCCAGCAAAGAAAATCCCAGGATCTGATGACTTCACTGGTGAATTATAACAAACATTTAAAGAATAATTAACAGTACTTTTTGTCAAAGCCTTCCAAAACATTGATGAGGAGGGAACATTTCCAAAATCATTTTGTGAAGTCAGCACTACCCTGATACCAAAGCAAGACAAGGACAAGAGAAAAAAATATAGAGAGCAATATGCCTGGTGAGCATAGATGCAAAAATCCTCAACAAAGTACCGACAAAGTGAATTCAGTAGCACATTTAAAGGATCATGCACCATAATCAAGTGGGATTTATCCTTGCAATGCAAAGATAGTTCAAAATATGCAAATCACTAAGTATAATACACCACATCAACAAAATGAAGGATAGAAAAAGTATAATCTTCTCAATAGATGCAGGAAAAACATTGGACAAAATCCAACACCCTTTCATAATAAAAACTCTCAGCTTTATTAGATCTAGAAAGAATGTACCTTAACATAATAAAGGCAATGTATTGGCACACTCACAATGAACATTATGCTTAAGAGTGAGTAGCTGAAACTTTTTCCTTTTAGATCAGAAATAATACAAGAATGCCCATTCTTGCCATTTCTGGCAAGTACTTGCACAGTACTGCAAGTCCAACAAGAAAAATAAGTGAAAAGCTTCCAAATAGGAAAGGAAGAAGTGAAATCATCTCTGTTTGCAGATGACATGATTTTGTACATAGAAAACCCTAAAGACTCCACTAAAAAGCTATTAGAACTAATAAATGCGTTCAGTAAACTTGCAAGAGAAAAATCAACATACAAAAATCTATATGCTACCAATAAACAATTTGAAAAAAATTAAGGAAATGATCCCATTTACAACATCAAAAAATAATAAGATAGGAATAATTTTAACCAATAGGTGAAACATCTATACATTAAAAACTATCAAACATTGATGAAATATCAAACATTGATGAAATATCAAACATTGATGAGTTGAATAAGACACAAATAAATGGAAAAGTATTGCATGTTCATGGACTGGAAAAATAATATTAAAAATTTTATAATACCCAAGGCTATCTACAGATTCAATGCAATCTCTATCAAAATTCCAATGGCATTTTTCACAGAAATAGAAAAAACAATTCTAACATTCATATGAAACCACTAAAGAAACTGAATAGTTAAAGCAGTCATGAGCAACAATGACAAAACTGGAGACGTCATACTTCCTGATTTCAAATTATATTAAAATGTTATAGTAATCAAAACTGTGTGGTACTGGCTTACAAACAGACACATGGACAAATGGAATAGAATAAATAGCCCACAAATAAACACACAGATATATGGCCACTTAATTCTAGACAAAGGAACCAAGAATGCACAATGAGGATAGTCTTTTCAATAAATTGTGATGGAAAAACCGTATCCACATGCAAAAGGATGAAATTTGATCCTTGTCTTACACTACACACCAAAAGCAACTTCAAATGGATTAAAGACATAAATGTAAACTGCTAGAAGAAAACATATGGGAAAAGCTCCTTGCCAATCCTCTTGGTAATAAGTTTTTGAATATGACACCAGAAACATAGGCAATGAAAGCAAAAATAAACAAGTAGGACTGCATAAATTGAAAAATGTCTGCATAGCAAAGAAAAAATGAACAAAATGAAAAGGCAAACTATGGAATGGGAGAAAATATTTGCAACACATATTTAATAATGGATTAATATACAAATATGTAAGGAACTTACACAACTAATAGCAAAAAGAAATTAAAAATAGGCCAAGGACCTGAATAGACATTTTTGAAGACACACAAATGACTAACAGGCATAGAAAAAGGTGCTGAAGTAACCAGTGTTGGTGAGAAAGTGGAAAAATGGGAACCCTTGTACATTGTTGGTGGGAATGCAAATTAGAACAGCCATTATAATAAATAGTATGAAGTTTCCTCAAAAAATTCAAAATAGCCCTACCATATTACTTGGCAATGCCTCTGCTGAGTACATACCCAAAGAACATGAAATCAGCACCTCATAGAGCTACCTGCACTTCCATGTTCATTGCAGCATTACTCACAATAGCCAAGATATAAAAACTACCTAAGTGTCTTGACAACAGATGAATGAATACATCTGTTGGTAAATGTGGTATATATATGCAGTGGAATATTATTTATCCTTCAAAAAAGAAAAAAATCCTGTCATTTATGACAACATGGATGAACCTATTGATAAGCCAGACACAGAAAAACAAACTCTGCATGATCTCACATATCTGTGAAATCTAAAAAAGTCAAACTCATAAAAACAGAAAGTGAATGTGATTCCAGTGTCTGAGGGATAGGGAAATTTGGATGATTTTGGTCAAAGGGTATATATACACTTTGAATTATAAAATGAATATGTTTTGAAATCCTAATGTACAGCATTATACTTAAAGTTAATAATAATGTATTGTATATTTTAATTTGCTTAGAAAGTAAATCTTAAATATTCTCATCATACACACAAACACACACACACAAAGGGTAACTATGTGAGGTGATGGATATGTTAATTAGCTTGATTGTAGTGGCCATTTCACAGTGTATAAATATATCAAATTATCACATTGTGCATCTTCAGTATATACATTTTGTATTCATCAATCACACCTCAGTAAAGCTAAAGAAATAAAGTTTTTGGGGGTTTTATGAAGCTTTTTGTGGCCAGTGATAAGAAAAACAATTATATCTTAGATATACTTCACAGAAGTCAGCTTTTTGCTCAAAGGATAAAAGATATATAAAAATTGAAAGATGTTTGTGCTGTTAAGTTGTAATCATTTTTTCTTCTTTTTTTTTTCTTTTGAGAGGGAGTCTCGCTCTTGTCACTCAGTCTGGAGTGCCGTGACATGATCTTGGCTCACTGCAATCTCTGTCTCCTGGGTTCAAGCAATTCTCCTACCTCAGCCTCCCGAGTACCTGGGATTACAAGTGCCCGCCACCATGCCCAACTAATTTTTGCATTTTTAGTAGAGATGGGGTTTCGCCACATTGGCCAGGTTGGTCTCGAGCTCCTGACTTCAGGTGATCTACCCACCTCGGCCTCCCAAAGTGCTGGGATTACAGGCGTGAGCCACCGCACCCGGCCTGTAATCATTTTTTCTTCGTAAATGCTAACATGTTGAAAAGTGCTAAGTCTATCCTACTAGTGCACTGGTGCCCATATATATGGTGCCTTGAACTTGTGCAAAGGCTATATAGGAAGAAGAAGTGACCAGATAGAGTCTTTTGTGCCCCACTCTGACTTCAATCTGAATACCTTTGATTTTCGTAAATTGACTAATTTTCATTCCACATAGGACATTGTTTTACAAAAGTTTTATGATAAAAGTGACATTTCCAAAGCCTGAAATCAGTGTAAGACATAAATTCTATTACTCTTTCAAAGATAAGTCCCCCCAATGATACAGTATTATTTGAAAAAATCTGAAAGTCACTGCTTTAAGAATTGTAATTCAAAATGTGTCATATCTACAGGCTTCATTTAAACACCAACCAACAAACTCTGGCCTACGTAACGGAAAATTGAAGCAGAAACTTTCATTTTTAACTTCCCCTTTCCCTTTAAGCCAGTTTTACAACTTCAATTTATGCAGCCTCATTTTATTCCAACACTTTCTTGCTTTGTCCTTTATCTTGTCCTCCAAATTGTGCACATAAACCATCACCTATAACTTTAAATAGAAATCATACCTCCTCCTAAGAATAGTGTCTCTTAACACAGCATGCTATGGTTTAGCAGTTTTTACCAACAGCACCTCTTCTGGCATTTTAATCAAACATTTACTTAGACCTTTCTGACACAGTAATAATATTACCTTCTATGACAGACAGAATTTTGATGGAGGCTTTCCTCCCTCTATGATTAAAAATAAATAAAGGCAACACTGAAAAAAATTCAAACTATGACCTTGGGATGCTCGTTTTATAAAAAAGGCTCACAAAAGATCAGAGATATTAGCTGCTAAGGAAAGAAAGTTCAACATGAAAATTCTTACAGACCAAGATAGATAAAATGATTTTAAAAGTTCAGAAAAAAGTCAATTCCCTTGTTACGTTAAACAAATTAACCACCTCCTGCCCCTGGCTGTCTTTGCTAATTTGAATTTTCTGGAATCTGCTGATGCAGGTTTAACATGCTGTATAGAATTAACTTGTTTCCTAGTTCCTTTATACTCACACCTTCACCCTCTAATTCATTCATTCATTCTACAAATACAGTATTGATTGAATAACCATTCTGTGCTAGGTACAGTTTTGGGCAAAGGAAACATATCAGTGGAAAAAATAAGCCAAATTCCTATCTTTATAGTGGTTGGGTAACTCTAGTGGGGAGCCAGCCTTTCCGGAGTGAGCCAGCACTGCCCGTATAAGCTCAGACAAATTACTCAGCCTCCTTTGCTTGTTTCTGTTTTTTAAAAGAGGAAGACATCAGTTTCTACTTCACAGGGGTATATAAGAATCAAATGATTTAATATACATAAAACACTTGTTAATAGTCCCTGGCTCATTCTGGGAGCTCAGTAATTAGCTCTCATTATTATAATTAAATAAGTAAATAGAAACTATTATTTAAGTGAAGATAATGCTGTGAAGAGAAACCCAGTAGGATAAGGAGCTTGAGTGATTACAGTTGGGATGGGTCCTGTTACTTAGATGAGCAGGTCAGGGAAAGTTTCTCTGAAGAAGTAGGATTTGACCTGAGCTCTACAAAGAAATTGGTGATTATGCAAAATTGAAGGCCAGGAGCCAGAAGAGAGCTGTACTTGTGTGTGATGAACAGACTTCTTTTGAGACTGAGTTTCGCTCTGTTGCCCAGGCTGGAATGCAATGGCACGACACCATCTCACTGCAATCTCCGCCTCCTGGGTTCAAGTGATTCTCCTGCCTCAGCTTCCTGAGTAGCTGGGAACACAGGCACATGCCACCACACCTCGCTAATTTTTTTTTTTTTTTGTATTTTTAGTAGAGACGGGGTTTCACCACGTTGGCCAGGCTGGTCTTGAACTCCTGACCTCAAGTGATCCACCCACCTCAGCCTCCCAAAATGCTGGGTCTACAGGTGTGGGCCACCGTGTCTGGCCCGTGTGATGAACAAACTTCTACCCTGTTTTCCTATCTCCTTTGGCCATATTCTGGTGGGTAAAACAGAATGATGAAACCAAATGAAACAGAGACTAGGAAGCCAAATAAAACAGGGATTGGTTGAGAAATCAAAAGTAAAAACATCAATAATAAAATCAACAGCCAATCAAGATTTTAAAATAATAGTTTGGCATATGAATACCAAATAAAGAAATTACACACCATTTACCTTAGAACTAGGATGAACAAATTGTGACAGATTGTAGATTGCCTTAATTGATTGATCTCCAAGTTCTGTCCCTAAGAAACTGGTCCTTAGAGGTCCAATAGATGCTTATACCTCTCCTCTGTCACAAACACCATTGGTCATACGTCCGCTAGTCATAAGATTTTGTGGAAATCAAAAGATGATCCTTTTCAGATTGCAGTGAAATAAGACTAAATCATATTACTAACTCTAGGAAATTATTTTATTAGATCCATGAATCACTCATTTATCATAGAGAGTTTTCTATCGAAGAACAATGTCCAGACCCCACATTTTGCAGGGAGGAAAACGAAACAAAACAAAGAAGAGGTCCAGGTATTGAGAATAAAGCACTGTTTTAAAATGTGAGAAGCAACAAAAAATACGAAGAAAAAGACAGTCTTATAATTTGCGAATCAAATAAATTCATGTTATTTATCTTGAAACTTGACCTAAATTAAATTTGCCTAAGAGCCAAATGTTTTTATATTCACTTTTATTGTTAATTTTTAGTTCTTGGCTATGAAAAATGACTTATTTTATTTGTTTTTATCAGAAGCATAATTTTTGATGCAATTACAATTTCTGGTATTTTCAAAGTTTATGCAATTAGACAAACTTCTTATTAGAGTAGAATTTGTTTTAATATTCTCCTGTAACTTAGCCCCCAAATTCTCTTTCCAGCCTACCCTTTCCATGCACCTGTCACATTAGGCACAATGAAATACTCATCATCTCCTAAATGTCTGCCACCAACATTTTATTTCTCCTAGTCTTTCAATTCAAACGTATCTGTAGTCAATAGCCTTTCTTTAAGGCAAAGTATCATGAATTTTGAATAGAGAAACCAGTAATGGAGAGCTCAAGTCAGAGTGAAGGAGGAAAAATGTACCCATAAAAATATTTGCAAACTGAGGAAAGAGTGACATAAAGAGGTTATGAAAGATATGTAGACTTAGGCAGAGTGGCAGAGTTTCTGCAAGTGCTTGAATGTCAAGGAAGGTCCAGGTATGGCTGTGTAAGTGCTTTTGGGGAGTGAGACTAATTGTTGGATGAAAAAGTGTCAATGGTTAGCAGAGTCATGACTATAAAAATGTTTTTACCCTTTGCTTTTATAAACATGTAATTCTGTTAACAAACAATGGTTAGTAAAAAATTAAAGTTGCAGTGCAATTTCCATCAGTCCTGGCACAGAGCCCTTGCTTAGCTCACAGGTTTCTGTAGTGGGCCAACCTCAGTGTAACAGTCCGTATTCATGTGTATTCATGTGTATTCAGCATGCTCAGTTTTCACATCCCATTCCAGGGAAGATGTTTGTATCAAAAGACTTTGGAACACCTTAAGAAGATTTCTTTCCTTTTTACTTGATGAAAGAGAGTTGTGTGTGTATCTTACTATTTTTTTTTTTTTTTTGAGACAGAGTCTTGCTCTGTTGCCCAGGCTGGAGTGCAGTGGGGCGATCTTGGCTCACTGCAAGCTCCGCCTCCCTGGTTCACACCATTCTCCTGCCTCAGCCTCGCGAGTAGCTGGGACTACAGGCACCCGCCACCACGCCCGGCTAATTTTTTGTGTTTTCAGTAGAGACGGGATTTCACCATGTTAGCCAGGATAGTCTCAATCTCCTGACCTCATGATCCGCCCACCTCCACCTCCCAAAGTGCTGGGATTACAGGCGTGAGCCACCGCGCCCAGCCATATCTTACTATTTTATGGGACAAGGTCAGTGTTAGGTAGGTAAGTCAAGATCCCGGAAGCTTTTAGTTGATTATTCACTGATACTGGCTAAATGTTTCCACTAAATTCCCTATAATCTATCCAAAATAAATAGTATTTTGAAAATTCTTTTTTTCTATCATCTTTGTTCTAATACAAATAGTCAGAATTTTGAGACACTATTGTACCAAGTAGATTTTAACTCAAAATGTACTGCAAACTGAAACAATAAGGCCCCAATAGTTTGGAGGAAGCTGAAAAAGATGGATAAATTGAGAATTATTCTTAAAAATGATACTCTCTCTCTCTCTCTATATATATATATGTATAAAATGAACATCTCATTCACTAATTAAATGATGTAGGACCAGATGGAACAGATTGAATTTGTCTTCTTTCCAAAAATACACCTTTAAACAGTGGAGTAAGAAAGTTGTGCAGCAATTCTGTCACTGTCTGTTTTCCCCATTACTTTATAACTGTACTACTCATATTTAATTCAGTTGCATTTTTCTTCCTTTAAGAACTCAAGTTGATTGAATCTTTCCAAAGATTGTAACTTAATTTTTATGGAAACAATTTCATATTTTCATTGTTATCATTTCATATAACATTTAATTAAATTTAGTAATTATAATAAAAAACTCACAAACGATTGAAGATAAGCAATTCTTGGTGAACATACAACTGGTGGTAGCTAATGGGCACAGGTAACTAGGAGTTAATGTTCTGTGGGCAGCAATGAATCATATGATCCACTGGGAAAAAGAGAGCCTCAGCTATTCTGGAAACTCAGTTAAACAGGTATTGGCCAAAATAGCAATGTTTTCTAAGTCCTTGTAACATGTTTTTGCTCAAAATGAATGCATTTGTAGTGACAAGTGCAGAACTAGAAAGTAAATTCACTTTGATTACAAACTATTTCTGAATGTTTTCAGTACTGTTGTTGATAATGTAGTAGAGCAACATATGAATCATTATACCTTTTAAATTAATTTCATAAAATCAATAAAAATTGTTTTCTTTTCTAAACGACAGAGTGGTCCAAAGTAGAAATTGTGGATTCAGATAGTTTAGAGTCAAATTTCAAATGAACCATTTACAAACTGCAACCCTGGGAAAGTTACTTAACCTCTCTGTACCTTATTCTTCAATGGCAAAACAGAGGTAATAATGGCATTGAACTAATAGGGCCATGAAGATTAAATGATATAACACATGCATGGAGCTTAGCCTTGTGCCTGGTCCAAAGTCAGAATTCAGCAAATGTTAGCTACTATTCTTATTATTTTTGTTATTATTATTTTCGTTTGTGCCTAAAATGCTAAAAAGATGACCCGTTCTTTCAGAACACTTATGAAACAAATTCTGAGAAGGGTACTAGAGAAGGAATCAACTAGATCTAAGAAGAACATCCAAACGTAGGGAACATAGGGTGAGGAAATGTGGAGATTTTCATGTATTTGCAATTGGAATATTTCTTTTTTTTTGCTTTTATTTCCAAACAGAAGTTATATTTTTGACAGTTCTGATTTAAATATCTTATGAAATAAATTGATCCAATTACTAAACACTTTATGTGAAAACAAACACCTCTTTAGAATAAGTTTTGAAAAAATATACTGAACTGTTACAAATGAAAAATGAATATTCAAATGACTTTTTGTATTAGTCCGTTTTCATGCTGCTGATAAAGACATAGTCAAGACTGGGTAATTTACAAAAGAAAGAGGTTTAATGAACTTACAGTTCCACATGGCTGAGGAGACCTCACAATCATGGTGGAAGATCAAAGGCACATCTTACGTGGCAGCAGACAAGAGAGGAGTGAGAGCCAAGTGAAAGGGGTTTTCCCTTACAAAACCATCAGATTTTGTGAGACTTATTCACTACCACAAGAACAGTATGGGGGAAACTGCCACCATGATTCAATTACCTCCCACCAGGTCCCTCCCACAACATGTGGGAATTATGGGAGATAAAATACAAGATGAGATTTTGGTAGGGACACAGCCCAACTATATCATTCTGCCCTGGCCCCTCCCAAGTCTCACGTCCTCACATTTCAAAACCAACCACACCTTCCCAACAGTCCTACAAAGTCTCAACTCATTTCAGCATTAACTCAAAAGTCCACAGTCCAAAGTCTTATCTGAGACAAGGCAAGTCCCTTCCACCTGTGAGCCTGTAAAATCAAAACCCAGTTAGTTATTTCCTAGCTACAATAGGGTTACAGGCATTGGGTAAATACAGCCATTCCAAATGGGAGACATTGGCCAAAACATAGGGGTTACACGCCCCATGCAAGTCCAAAATCCATCAGGGAAGTCAAATCTTGAAGCTCCAAAACAATCTCTTTTGATTCTATGTCTCACATCCGGGTCATGCTGATGCAAGAGATGGTTTCCCATGGTCTTGGGCAGCTCTGTCCCTGTGGCTTTGCAGGGTACAGCCTCCCTCCTGACTGCTTTCATTGCTGGGATTGAGTGACTGTGGCTTTTCCAGGTGCATGGTGTAAGCTATTGGTGGATCTACTGTTCTAGGGTCTGGAGGACAGTGGCCCTCTTCTCACAGCTCCACTAGGCAGTGCCCCAGTAAGGACTCTGTGTGGGTGCTCTGATCACACATTTCCCTTCCACACTGCCCTAGTAGAGGTTCTCCATGAGGGCCCCACCTCTGCAGCAAACTTCTGCTGGGGCATCCAGGCATTTCCATACATCCTCGGAAATCTAGGCAGAGGTTCCCAAACCCCAATTTTTGACTTCTGTGCACTCGCAGGCTCAATACCACATGGAAGCTGCTAAGGCTTTGGGCTTGCATCCTCTGAAGCCAAAGCCTGAGCTCTATGTTGGCACCTTTCAGCAATGGCTGGAGCAGCTGGGATGCAGGGCACCAAGACCCTAGGTTGCACACAGCACAGGTACCATTTTTTCCCCTAGGCCTCAGGGCTTGTTATGGGTGGGGCTGCAGTGAAGACCTCTGACATGCCCTGGAGACATTTTTCCCATTGTCTTGGGGATTAACATTTGGATCCTCATCACTAATGCAAATTTTTGCAGCCATCTTGAATTTCTCCTCAGAAAATGGGATTTTCTTTTCTATTGCATTGTCAGGATGCAAATTTTCCAAATTTTTATGCTCTCCTTTCCTTATAACACTGAATGCCTTTAACAGCAACCAAGTTACCTCTTGAATGCTTTGCGGCTTAGACATTTCTTCCACCGGATACCCTAAATCATCTCTCTCAAGTTCAAAATTCCACAAATATCTAGGGCAGGGGAAAAATGCCACCAGTTTCTTTGTAAAACATAACAAGAGTTACATTTGCTCCAGTTCCTAACAATTTTCTCATTTCCATCTGAGACCACCTCAGCCTGGACTTTATTGTCCATAACACTATCAGCATTTTGGGCAAAACCATTCAACAAGTCTCCAGGAAGTTCCAAACTTTCCCACATTTTTCTGTCTTCTTCTGAGCTATCATAACTGTTCCAACTCCTACCTGTTACCCAGTTCCAAAGTTCCTTCCACATTGTCAGATATATTTTCACCAGTGCCCTACTCTACTGGTTCCAATTTACTGTATTAGTCCGTTTTCATTCTGCTGATAAAGACATACCCAAGACTGGGCAATTTACAAAAGAAAGAGGTTTAGTGGACTCACAGTTCCATGTCGCTGGGGTGGCCTCACAATCATGGCAGAAAGTGAAAGGCACATCTCACATGGTGGCAGATGAGAAGAATGAGAGCTAAGCAAAAGGAGTTTCCCCTTATAAAACCATCAGATCTTGTGAGACTTATTCACTACCATGAGACCAATAGGGGGGTAACACCACCATGATTCACTTATCTCTCACTGGGTCTGTCTCACAACATGTGGGAATTATGGGAGATACAATTCAAGATGACATTTGGATGGTGGACACAGCCAAACTGTATCAGTTTTCTACAACTTTTATAAATGCATAGTGTATTACAAATACTGTAAATTAGTTGGTTAATATTTAGTATGGTAGAATATATTCTATCTACATTTTCTGGGGAAATCAAAGTTACTTTGGTGTCATAACTCTTTTAAGCCAAATTGATTGGGTTTCATTTTTCATAAAAGATGCTTCTTTTAAGACTAGTAAATATAGCAAATCAATAATATTGATACTGACATTAATTTATGCCACAACATCTAAGAGGGTATGCAGGGGAACATCTGTTACCAAAGAGACAAATAACAAAATATTTATATATTGTGAAACAGAAAAGATGATTTAAAAATTTAGAAATTCATATACATACATACAAATACGTAAATGTTTATATGAATAGCTATATTTTTTTCTTATTCCCTGCCTCCATTTTTCATGGAATCAAATTTCTGTCTATATAGATACCAACTCCTATGAGCTTCTGGAAATCCCTTCTCTTGCTGTCGGTTTTTTCTCCCTTTATTCTCCATGTTTTGTTTTGTCCTTCCCACTTCTCTGTTTGTAGCTCTCATCTTTTTTTCCCTTAGTAATGTCTGGTTCTTGTGACTTTGATAGTTGTTCCTGTTTCTGTCCAGGGGGTGCTACTCAGATCTATCTCTGATGAAGGATTTACTTCCTTCAGGTTGGCCAGACCCCATCCAAAAACCAGACCCCAATGAAAAACACAGGTCTTCACGTTTTGGTATTGACCACTTCCCTTGGTATAACTTTAACATCTTTTAGGTTAGCAGTGTCTTTCCCAGAGACAACCCTCCCCTTAGGACTCCATCCCCTGAAACATGGATGGAGGGAGCAAAACAAGTGTCTTGGGTAAAAATAAAATCCCTTTCTATCACACTGGAGTCAATCCAATTCAGACCTGTTGCAAGCTCTGCAACTGAGATAAGTCTACGTGATTTTGCTTGTCAGCTAACAAAGCTAAAAGTGTTCCCTTTAAATGACAATGTCTAAGCTTTCAGAACCCACAAAGAAATTACAAAAAGTTATTACTGTACCTGTGTTGATACATAACACTCTATCCCATAAATGTGTACAAATATTATAAAGCAACTAAAAACAAAATTTTTAAAAGGTTCTTATTTCATAAACTGCTCACCGTTTTAGTTTAGTTCTTTCAGATTTTACTGGAGTTATTAAAATTTGTAACAATAACAACAGTCATTCAAGTTAAAAATGACTCAAGGACTAAAAATTCCCAATAAAGAGAGAAAACACAAAGGGAAATTAGGAAATACAAGAAAACTGAAATGACAAGGCTGGTTTGATATGCTTAGTGGTAAAAAACCTTAAAATCTTAAAGACACATATATTTAACCTGAGGGCAAAGAGGAAAATTTCATGTACTATTGCAAGTGCCTTCCTAAGATTTTAGAAATAAGAACCACAGGCAAATAATAGTTAATTGGATTGGAGCTGACATACCATAGTACCAAAAGCTATAGCAATTAGATACCTACTATCATCGGTAGTTGAAAATTCTACATTGTTTCTAGTTTTTAAACTTATATTTTTGTTTTACTTTTCTTTTCAATCTTGAAGGTCCTGTATTGATTTTCTTATATTTCATTATCTCAAAACACAGTACGTGCTACCTTGAAGTTTGAATTTCCAAGAAATTTACTTTGAGCATAGGTCTTAAGTATTAACATTTTTCTTGAATGAATTGTCTTATTTATTATTAGCACACAAGGGGTCAAAATAACATAAATTTATTATATGTTTTATAAATAATTATTAAATATCAAAACTGACATTTAGGAATGTTCAAAATGCATTTCTTTTTTCTTTGAACTCTTTATTTTAGAAATTTTCAAATGCACAGAAAAGTTGAAAGAAGAGCACCGTCAATATCTTCACACCCTTTGCCTAGATTCACCAATTGTTCATGTTTTGGCACATTTGCTTCGGGGGTGATTAAGTATATATAATACAGAATGGCATTGTTTCCCAAGAGGCCCAGGTTTAGAATGAAATCCTATAAATAAATTGTTGCTCAAGCACCCTCTCTCTCTTTTTAAATTTTTTTGTAGGAATTATAGACCAAAAGGCCTCTTACCTCCTCAATTATTCCTGAGATGTCCTTGAAAATGTCTTATACGCACATGAGTAAGCTCCATTGGCTATCACCTTACATTATTATCTTCTTGCCTTTACATAGACTTCCATGGAGAAACCAATGGTATCTGTGATAGCGTGCAACAGAACTCCCCCAAGTCACAGGTATACCCAAAGGTACCTAACCTTGCCAATAGGCATCAAGATCCTTGACCCAACATTTCCTTAGCATTACCCCCAGTAAAAAATGCACTCTTCACTCACAGACTATTACTGATGTTCTGTGTTTTCTCATGTTCTTGATGCCCTGGAACCAAGTACATTTGTGAATGCTTTCCTGTCCCCTCTTTCATGCTATGTAAATCACATCGGTACTGTGCAGCTTGCCTCAATGCTTTTGTTTTTTCTTTTCTTTTTTTCTGTTTTTTTTTTTTTTTTTTTTTTTTGAGACAGAGTCTTGCTCTGTCGCCCAGGCTGGAGTGCAGTGGCACAATTGCGGCTCACTGCAAGCCCTGCCGCCTCCCAGGTTCAAGCCATTCTCCTGCCTCAGCCTCCCGAGTAGGGACTACAGGCGACCGCCTCCACGCCCAGCTAATTTTTGTATTTTCAGTAGAGATGGGGTTGTTTTTTCTTAATTAAATGACTTGCTCTTTAGCCTACAACTTACGCCCATCACCAAAAGACTCAAACATGACTTCATATGAACAGAGTCCTTGCCACCATGTAACACTAAGTGAAATCTGTCTCCCCTCTCTGATTCCTGAAGCCTTATTATTGGGCCTGATTTGTCTGCCTTTCTTCTTTTCTCTTAGGAAAAATTCTCTCCTGCAGGTTTTCAGTCTCTCATGCAAGATGATCTCCAATGATCCTACTATACCTCAATACTAGTTGTAGACGCCACTCAAGCTTGAGTGCCTCTGCTTTCCCCAAAATTCATGCACATCCACAAACAACGCTTATGAAATAGCCAGAAGAGGAATCCCGACTTAACCTATCAGGAAATATGTTAAAACATGGTAATTAAAAATAAGAAAAATTGGTAACTAAAGGATGAATTTAAGAAAGAAAAATATTTATTGATGTTCAACTTGCGTATAACCTTAAAAAGAGAAAAAGTATATGATTTAGGTTGTTGTTGAATTCCAGGAATAAAGGCTGCTAGTATCTTTGGCTAGTATAACTAGCTAGTATAACGATAGCTAGTATAACTAGCTAGTATAACTCAAGACTTTCGGGAAGGGGGTAAACCAGGGATTACCATTTTGATGAAGTTTAATATTTCTGTTCTTCATTTTGAAACCAATATAGCAAACCCAACTACTTGGTTTATCTCAGTTTTGCAGTTCAGTAGTTTTGGGTTTTATAGAAGTATACATGAAAGAGCATTTCAACATATTTTAGGTTTCTACTCCTTACATCATTAAACTGGAATGTTTTTAAAGTTTGGGTGATGTTCTCTTTTGACTAGACTGCATGAGTGAATGCAGTAACTGTCAGAGGTAACCGATCTTTTCGTGGTTTCTAATGGGTATAATGTCTAGTGCAACCATTTAAAACTTCATTTGCTGCTTTTAAAATAGAAACATAATTTAAAATTTTGTTGTAATTTCACATGCTTGTCCAATTGTGTTTTCTTTCCAGAAAAGCAACAATAATCAGGGGCCGCCTAAAAACCAACAAATTAAAATGACTTTTCTTTAAAGGCTTTTCAATATTACTTTTACCTGATCAAGATTACACATTTAAATAAGAATAATTCCTTTTTTTTCCCAAATTTTTTAAATTTTTGACACACAGTCCCTGGAATCTTGGGAAACATTTTTTCCAACTTGAGCATTATATGTTGTAATAATTTCTTAGTTATCACTATTTATCAATATATTTTAGTAGAAAAAAATAACTTTACTCACAAAACAAGTGAACTAGTAAGATATTCCATGAATGTATTCCTTGTTATTAGAGGAGCTGTTTTTAATGTTAAAGTTTTCAACTTCTTTTTAAAAGTAATGACAGTTAAGTTTTCCAATTTCAAGAAAATTAATTGCATTTCAACTTGCATTAGTCAATTGCAACTGGCATTAGTCAGTTGCAACTGGCTAGGAGGCACAGGCTGGTGGGTGCTGTGATGCATCCACATTTTCTTTTTCTCTTTTCATTCTATATTTTTGGGGAAAGGAGGGCAACATTCCAAAGTCACATTTTCATTTGTTCCTCTCACTGGCTTCTTGTTCATCCATATGTTCCTCTCACTGGCTTCTCATTATTTTATTTTTGTTTCATTTTTATATATTACATTTGATTTCCTCCTATCCTCTCTGTAATGAAATATTTATGTTATTTTCCTTTCCCCTAACTACACTGAAAAGCAACCCTCAAATGAGAATCGGGAAAAGAAAAAGTGGGCCAATTTTCTTTTAATCTTTATAAATAGCACTCAAGTGAAATTTCTGGTTTCTGATCTAGTTGTTTCTTCTTTCTTGTAGTTAAATGAAATAAAGTAGTAAAAAGAAAACAATAGAATATTTGCTTTTACTAAATTTTTGAAATATTAGATTTAATTCAAAACAATACTTAAAAATTTTGTTTTTCAGACATTTTCAAGGACCTCTAGAGAAAGAATTAATTTCTATGTGCCTTATCCATCAACTATAATTAGATGAAATCTGAGTTTGCAGGATATAAAAGATTTTCATTTGACAGTTATTTTATGGGTCATGCATGCATTTGTGTGATACATATTAGTGGCTTAAATATATTTTATATGTAATTTCTAGAAAAGAAAAAACAGGTGCCAAGTTGGTACTAAGCACTCAATAAATCTTTGGCAATTAAGCCTGGCTGTTAAGCATTGAAAGCCTTGCCAAGATTTGGGATTCAAGAGAGGGCAAAATGGGGCCAGAGAGTTGAGGATAAGCATTGATGACAATCTTGTAAGATATTTTTGTTGGAGAACACAGACTTCAATTTTCCTTTATATTTTGACTTTAGAATTCTACTTTAACTTGCTCTTTGAGAAAATTTGCCCTATTTCACTCCAGAATTATTTGTTCCTCTAATGATGCTATTATTGGCAATATATAATACAGATATATTACATGTAAATATTCTGGCATTTATTTGCAAATATGTTACAAAATTTAATTCCTAATAAGCATACCTTAAATTTCAAATTATATAAGAATGCATTATATAATTATATAATTTCAAATTATATAAGAATGCAATCACCATTTCCTTTTTCCCTATGTGCAATAGTTTAGAACTCTTATGTAAGAATTCCTTAAAATTGAAGTTTCTTTAGTTGGCTTCAATCAAAAGGCAAGTTTGTATTCAGAAGGTACAGGGAAAATAATTTCAATCCAGATGTGAGTGTGTGTGTGTAGGTATGATTTATTTTCCTTAAATACAATTAAAATCAATTAGTTTTCTTAATATACATTTAAAAGTAGAAAAATCATTTGAATCTTGAAGAAAAACTTTCCATAAAACATTCTCATGAAAGAATCTTTACTAATCATTTGGAAAGCTTATTTATTCTTTATTTTTTAAACAAATTGGTAAGGCAGAAAAGGCCTAAATACTGCTCTGGAATAAAATTTCAAGTCCCTTCATAAAAAGATATAATGTGGTTAAATTCATGGGTGGCTTGTTTTGCTTATGTCTCCAAGTGTTTGGTGACTAGTAGCAATTCTGCAGGGACTCCTAAAAAAGCACATGATCTTCTAAGTGCCTGTGCTGAGTTTTAAATGGTTACATGAAAGGCTGTCTGATAGAGCAGACATTGTTTTCACTACTTTCCTGTGCCTTGCTTAAAAAGGTGGTCAGTTTAAGAAATATTTCTGAAAAAAATATGCTTAATGAATTATTTAATTTATTGTAACTGAAATGAGAATGTGGAAATATTTTCTCAGTGCAGTTTTTATATTTGAATTAGATACAAGACTAGGAACAGTTATCTTTTTAATTCTTAATCATTATTGCAAAATATTATCATCCTTGGTTTTGTGGATGAGAAAATATAAGACTAGAAAAGAATAAGCAGCCTGTCCTAGGTCACACAATTAAGAAGTATTCAAGTCCAAGCTTGCCTTTTGCCAAAGCTGATGTTTTTCTATTAAATCACATGGCCCCATCCTTAAAATATGGCACCTATCAGGAAACACTCTAGAGACATTTGAAGGAAGCTCTGGATGAATAAATTTTAGGCTTTTTCTGCTAACTCAATGAGGTGTGAAATTGCGCAAGCACTTCACCACCAGCCTATCAAAAATTAGAGCATTTTCATTGTGTCAGATTTGTAATTCATGAAAGAGTCTTGTAAATTTAATGCTACATGTTACTGAATACAGAAAAGGGTGTTTAAAATTATAGCTTCTTTTATAATGCTATAATTAATCCAGGATCATTCTTCAAAAAGCAATTCAATAAAAATATAAATAGCTTTTTACTATTCTTTTTTTCTCCTTCAAACTACTCATAATTCTGCAGTTAACTAGTGAATGTTTTCGGAGGAGCTGTTTGAAGTAATAATAGAGCTGAAAGTGAACTCAAGTGAAGATGTCAAACACTATTAATCCAGTATTCTATTGTAAGTATGCTAATGTAACATATCTGGCAGGAGATGGAATTCTTAACATGTAGCATACTGATGCATAATTAGTTTATACTATATAGTTATTTTACAGAGTCCAGCATATCCCTCAGTTTTTGGCAAACTTTAGTGTGAGCAACCACTTTCTGAACCCCTTTCCATCCTTTAGAAGTATCTTACTTGGATTTGTTTATC
Source organism: Gorilla gorilla gorilla (assembly GCF_029281585.2). Taxonomy (NCBI): domain Eukaryota; kingdom Metazoa; phylum Chordata; class Mammalia; order Primates; family Hominidae; genus Gorilla; species Gorilla gorilla. The sequence continues at coordinate 140,435,134 of NC_073227.2, forward strand.
AAAGTCCGTGGATCAGAGTACTGGGTGTTAATCAAGACAGAATGAAAGGTTGCAGGTTAGAGACCTGTGGAAAGTGTTAATTGTTCACGTGTGTCTGGCCTGTATAGTATCTGATTAGGCCTGTCACATTCAGCAAAGCGCCTGAGCGCCTGGTGGAGTTTGCCATTTATTGCAAATGCTGGGAATGCCTAGGGAAAACGACCTCTGCTCATCTCAGTGTGGATTTATCTCTTGGTCTCTTTGATCAGGGAAGAAAAATTTTGTTTTCATTGTTAATTTCTGTAATTGGCCCTCACATCCTCCTTTCTATGTTTGTAAACAAACTGATTAACTGTTCCTGGTCATAATTAAACTGGGATGGGAGAGTGAAAGGAAGTCTCCATGAAATAAATCTACAGTCAGGATGTGGTCACTATTTCCAAAACACAGAGATTGTTTCTAATTCCATTAAGTTTTCACCTTGTTTTACCCAAGATGCAAAATAAAAAAAAAAAATTGGTTAAATTTTAAAATAGTCTGACCATGTTTCTTCATGGCCTATCCTGAAAATCACTTAAAATAGCTAGGCTGGTGAAAAAGTAAGAGAAACCAAAGATAACTGCTTTTCTCCCAGATAAAAAGGGCTTCATGCTACTTGCATTTAATCTTTTTCCTGTGTGACGTTAAGCAGCCATTATAAGCTGCTTCTCATTGACTCAAAGTGGAAAAGAAGTCACTGATGGAGTTTTATTTATACAACTGAGGACAGAACAACACAACCTTCAATGGATAGCAAAGATTCATGTTTCATAGACTTAACAACTTTTTCTTAGAACCATCCAAAATAACCCAGGCCTTCCTTAAGACACAGAGTATGTCACCTCAACCCATAACTCTGGGGACTGAGCAAATGTTTATTTTTACTACTCATTTTGCTCAGTGGGGATGGTCACTTAAAATTAAATAATATATTGCAGGGTTTATTTTTATGGCTTGTTCCTAAAACTGTCCTGTGGAAAAGGCCCCTTTCAAGCTAAGATTGAAAGAAAAGGCTTACAGATTGCCCTTTCTCAGTGCTGTTTTCATTGCAGCTTTGGAGTATTAAGGGATTTGGGAAGTTAAGATAAGATCCTCAATCCTAACATGCCTCGTTTTTATCTAAACAAAATTTAAAACCCAAGTAAGGGTGTTCATTATACTGAAGCAAATCAAAGGGACTACTAAACTTTGTTGCTTAAAAGCCATAATGGTTAAGTGGTTAAATGTTGAACACACATGTAAACAGACATCAAGACAAGAATTTTCTTAATAACAATTTTGGTAAGAAATTTGAGGAATAACTCTTAAAGTAGAAAGTATTTATAGTTTCCCACTTCTCTTAAATTCTTATTTCCATTTCATTTCCCCCATAAGTAATTATATCATGGCCATAGTCTCCACCCACATCAAGTTTTGGGGCATATTCATGTTATTTTCTTTCACTCTCTTCCAAGTCAGTTAACTAAATTGCCCCCATGCCCTCTGCTTAAATGCAGACTTGAATGGTATTTACTGAAAACTTACAAGAAAAAGTCATCATATATGTTATCAAAGTGTATTTGAAAATATATAGATTATATGACATACCAAAGACATAATTGTGTATTTAATGGATCTACTCAAATTTGAATTGTTCTTTCCAGCCAAGCAAAGAGAGTGTTTGATGTTATAAAAATGTAGAAAACTTTTCTTGGAGATTCCTTTAACATGTTTCTTGGTTTCTTTGTAAGACAAACACTATGAACTCATAGTTTAATTTATCAACTTAATAAAGTGATTTTATACACCAAATTGCTTTATATTTCTGACTTCTTGTATGCTTGCTTTTGTAATACCTGTGTGTATATTTTGAATTTCATGAAACCTCTCTTGCTTGGAATTACAAACTAACAAAAACAATGTGTTTAGCTTTTATACTTCACTTACGTGGAGTGAAATAGATTGTTCAACTATTTATTTCTGAATAAAACAAGAGCAAGTATGGGGAAATCTTTGTTAATGTCTTAGGTTTCCATTGCTTTTGTTTCTGATAGCTGTTTTGAAGTTGCATATGGTAGCACAATAGCAAATCTGGAGTTTTGTTTTAATTTACATTGGAGAGAATTGGGTAAGTGCTACAGTTACCTAAAGGGTTGAGGGGCTAAAAATGATGCATTTATTCTACTCTCCCTTAAAGCTATTATCATAGCATTAAACGATGGCAATTTATTTACATTTATCATTGCTCCTGGAAGAGCAGGCGTGATTTTTTAGAACTTTTACATGTTTTACATATAAAACAAACATATATAATGTATTAATAAATTAAAATTCTTATAAATCATGGATAATAACTAGTGTTGAAATAACTTTGCTTAATTTTGTTTGATAGGAAAGATTTTTCTCATAACATATGTGTTATTTAAAAAATATGATTCCACAAAAATCCCAAAACCAATAAAAAAAATTCCTGTGGCTTGATGATCTCAGGCGGGTGATGTGAAATGGGGTTGCACATAATTACGGTTTTTTTTTGTTTTTGTTTTTTTTTACGTTCTGACTTGTTTTTAGACTGCATTTTTTCCTCTTTTTGTAAACAGCAGATAATTGAACTGATAGGTCTCGTTAAACAAAAAGCTACTGAGGGAGAAAAGGTAAATTTTATAGGATTTCTAAATTCACAAACAAAGCTTTACAAGTTAGCATTGAACATTTCATTTACATTAAAATAAGCAAGCATTGAACAAGATGGAATTAGTTTTGCTTCAGGTCATCATCATTGTAAACTATCATAATGTATAAGCACAGAAATGATTGAAGTTCTAGCACAGAACAAAGAACCTGCACAAGGTCTAATAACCAAAATATCACCGGGTAAGATGAATAAAAAAAGTTTAATATTTCTTGTGATGACATTGAATTTTTTAAAGAAAAAAGATCTGTTGACTTTATGTGTTGATGAGTTAAGTTTAGAAAAGACTGCCCAGAAATTTGTTTACTGAAAGTTTATTGATCCATTTTCTTTTCTCTAAATCCCTCCTACTGGAAGGCATTTAAGGGTTACTATTTTTGAAAGAGTTTTCTGGACTATGTGTATCTTCTCATTGTTTCAATTAAGGATCCTCAGCTGTTTTCCCATTGTGAAGTGAAAAATAAAGAATTAATTGTACTGTTAAATGTCTGTTTTGCAAATTCTGGATGAATTTTCTGTATTCACACAGAAAAATGGAAGCTTTATGTGAAATGGCTATATTCTTATCTAAGGAAATATGCAGAAAGTATTTAGCTATTGTGTTTATAAGAAAGTGTTGCTGACACTTCAATGAATAAATGAGTATTTGGCTTATGGTGTAGTTTAGGGATGGATCTGGTACTGTGTAGGTGTTTACAAAAAGGCATCCTGTAGTTAATATATGTTCTGAGCACTTCTTTTAATCCTCTAAAATGGTAGAAATGGTCAGTCTTTTTGAAGATAATTTTATGATACTAAATAATAGCCAGATACTACCAAGAAAACTTGTGTCTGGACTGGAGTGAACATATAACAAAATGCAAGGCAAGAATGGACCCATTTTAGTCACCAATTTATATTTTCTTTGAAAAATCAGCACAGGAAAAACAAATGTATTTTTCATGTCTTATATGTTTCATTGTTTATAAACTTGCAGGCTATAAAAAGTGGCATAAGGAAACTATAGCTTATTACCTTTGATAAGAAAGCTTCACATTTTTAGTAACATATTTGATTAAATGTAAAAAATAAAAAGGTTTACATAGGCTAAATGGATATACAAGCTGATTGCATAGTGATAAAATAGACATCATTTATTGTGTCTTTATTCTGTATTAGAAACCTGATAGATTTATATACAATTTTAAAAATCTTTATAATAAAATTGCATGAATGGCAGATTTTTTTTTCATTTTACTTATGTGGAAACTGAGGCTCAGGGAGATTAAATGATCTGTCTGGGGTCACATCATTAACACCTTGCCCTGCTGGGAAACATAGTAACCACCACCTTATCATATGTCTTAGTCAAGCTTCTTTTACTTATAAAAAGTAGAAAATGAACTCAAAGTGTTTCAGAAAAAAAAATGGGAGGACATTATTATAAATCTCTGTAAGATCTCCATAAGAATCCAGAACAGGCTGAATTTGAAGACCTTTGGAAGAGCAACCGAGAATGCTCCCTCTTCTGTCTCTATCTCTCCTTTTTATGCATTCTGTGCTTCCTACAATGTACTTCTTTTTGCTTTCTTCTCCATCAGTTCCCAGTCAGCTTCCTTCAAGTCTTCTTGGTGTGCAGGACTCTGGCCAGGAGCTCATCACTGCCTGTTAGAAAGTGTTTGCAAGACTGCAGTTGTTCCAGCTCATATTTTGAAGCCAGGACACCCAAGAATAAGATCACAGGGCTAGGCTTTCAATCAACAATCTTATTCATGGTCTAATCCGGAATAATGGTAGGAAGAATCCCACACTCTCTTTGCTCACTCAGAGGGGCACAGGTGCACATTCGGATGTATCTGGTATAGTCTGGAACTATTTTTTGGGGGGTTTAGAAATTTTATTTGCACTTTGTAATTCTATAATCATGAGGAACATGAAGAATTTGTTAAATATAAAAATTTCACAAAAGACACTGCAGAGCTTATGACTCAGAAGATATTTTCCAGTTAGTAGTTGGTAAATATGTCTTTTGAGTTTTCGAATTCTAAGCTAATAGTTTTAGAGAATTAAAAAATATTTTATGGGACTTTTCTCCTTGGGGAAGAGAATGAGGGTTATATTCTCCACTGCTGGTCACTGGAATCCTCTAAAAATAATGTTCTAGGGGGAAAAATGAGAGGATATTAGGGCCATTTTCTCTTACCTGGAAAATGGTAAAGATATCCGTGTAAATGAAAACCATAGATTATTTTTTTTTATTAACTTTAAGCATTAGTAATTGTTTTATTTTTCAGTTGAGTGGGTTAAAAAAAGAATTCATGATACAAGATAAATTTAATTGATGAAGCATAAGGGGTGATCTTGCATAATAAAGAAACAATTCAAAACACTGCTATACTCTTAGATATACATCTAAATGAAATGTAAACATTACAAAGCTTGCTAACCTTTTCTTGCCATATTGCAGCAAGATACACATTTGTTTCCAAGGTTTATGTTGAGGGATCTCAATTCTAAAGGACAGCAAAGCATCAATGTTACAAACTGGTTCCACAAGAAACATAGGTTTGTGTCATGAATAGTGTACATTTTGACCCAGTGTCTTTTCTAGTACAAAATATTTCCCCAGAAAAAGTTATCTGCAATTGGAAGATGTGCTTTAATCTGTGATGCCTTTGTGTCATTCATCAATCTTATTGAATAGTTTGAATTAACATTACATTTTTAATAGCTGTAGCTGTTACTTCATTAGGTTGCTACCACAACAAATGAATTTGTGTAGAGACTGGATTACAAAGCAACACAGCATCATTTTATTTTTCTATTTCATCACTTTCAATAATGTATTACTTACAAAATAAAGACATATGTCATACCTAGAATTTGAGACTATATATGAAGATGTTTTATTCTGTCTTTGGCATTGGAAGATTTCCAGACATTAAAGAAATATCTACCTTTAAACTATGTCATCATATATCAAGGAAATAATCAGACCATCCTATATTTTATGGTGGATAACTTTATAATTTAAATAGATTTCTTGTCAATCATCAGTTTCTTATTCAAATGTCAATAAGTCACTCTATGGTGGACTGAATTTCAGTATTCTATCAAACATGAATTTTTATGTATTAGTAGTATGAATTAAAATTTGTATGGATTCTTTGAAAAAGAAGACTCTGAAACCTTAAAAAGGATAAAAGTTGATGAAAATGTTGTGAGTGGTCGTATCCTCAGCTACTGTTGCCTCTTTAGAAATGTAGGGTATTTATTATGGAAAAAAAGAAAGAAAAATATTTTATATAATTATGAGAGAAACCGCCAAATTATTAACAGTTCATGTGTGGATATTGCTATATGGGCCTAAAGCCAGATTAGCTTCAGATCTTAGTCCAGGTGGAATACCAGATAAATTATATATTGGGCCTCCAAAACACAGTGGAACTGTGTGTGGTTCATTGGCTACAATAGCTCTTTATGTGTATCATGTACCATGGGGAAAAAGAACTGGACATGACACATGATACAACTGAATGAACATAAGGCAAAGCATCAACAATGGGATCTGAACAGAGCCTGTTGCTAACCTTTCTGATCTTCAGTTTGCACATTTGTAAAATGGTGATAATGTCCTGGCCTACTTCACCGGGTTTATACAAAAAGTAAAGTGAGATGGTATATGTGAAAATGCTTTGTTACTTAATCTACTCTCTGCACTATGGAGATACTTTTTGTGGGTGGGGTAGATGAGATATTGAGTTATAGTTACTAGTGAATGTAGGACAAAACAATAGTTTGTTGGAGTTATATGAAAGGTAATAGGGTTAGGATCATCGAGGATGGTTTGGAAAGTTAGCATGATGTGTTTCATCTGGAAAGTAAACCCCGCAATCCATACATCTTTTCCAAAGTGTGAGTTCTTTATATTATTTAATTTATATCATTTTCCAAGTGATACAAGTTGGAAAAGTCAAATAATTCAACAAGTTTTATTTTTAAAAGAAGAGCTATCTTCTATCTACTATTCCCCCAAATATATAAAACACATACCTACTTCTCAAAGTGAATTATTTTCAACTTTTAGCTATTTAGTTGATTACATATTTAGTATTTAACTTTATTTATAAAAACATTTAAGTGTTTCTTGATTTTTCATCTTAAATTTCCACAGCAAAAGATGTGACTTTGGCTTCCTTTCACACCATCCAACCTCCTGGTCAGACAGACACAAAACTGCACACTCACATGCATATTGACTCACATACTCGCATACACACACATATGTGCACACACACTCACACAAACACAGTCTCTTTTCTTCCAATCAACCTAACAGAGTTATAACATAAATTTTGATAGGATAAATCATTTTTACGTTATTATGAATATGCTAAACTATTAACTACTGCTACTTTCAATTCTGATTTTGAGCAAAGTTTTTACTTTCCCCATATTAATTGTGTTATATGTTCATTGGCTTCATTTCCTTCATCACTAATTCATCCTGAGACTTTCTGCCATTCATGTAATCTTTCTCTCAATAATTTCAAACACATCAGGTATCTTGCCTAATTCGGCTTCCTGGTCTCTCCCCTTGAGCCCTCCATCTTCCTTCTCAGATTCTCCACTGGTGATTCTTTGATCTCCCTTTATTTCCCCCAAAATATTATTCTCTGTCCTTTTTACTGTAGTGGCTTTCTTGTTTCCAGGGTTTCATATTTTCTTCTCCTTTGATTTACTACCGTTTTAGTGGTGCACACCTCCAGAAATGTCCTAAGAAATGGATGTCCCAACAAATGGATTTGGCTTGGCACGGTGACTCATGCCTGTAATCCCAGCACTTTGGGAGGCTGAGGTGGGCAGATTGCCTGAGGTCAGGAGTTCGGGACCAGCCTGGCTAATATGGCGAAACCCCGCCTTTACTAAAAATACAAAAAATTAGCTGGAAGTGGTGGCACACGCCTATAATCCCAACTACTTGGGAGGCTGAGGCAGGGAGAATCATGTGAACCCCGGAGGCGGAGATTGCAGTGAGCTGAGATCATGCCACTGCACTCCAGCCTGGACAACAGAGCAAGACTCTGTTTCAAAAAAAAAAAAAGAAGAGAGAAAGAAAGAAGGAAGGAAGAAAGGAAGGAAGGAAGGAAAGAAAGAAAGAAAGAAGGAAGGAAGGAAAGAAAGAAAGAGAAAGAAAGGAAAGAAAGAAAGAAAAAGAAAAGAGAAGAGAAGAAAGAAGGAAGGAATTTAGTGGTCTCTTTTTTTTGAGAACTTGCATATGGTATAAGTACTTCTCCTTTCACATTAGATTGATGGTTTCACTGAACATAGAATCATAGGATGAAACTTATTTTCTTTCAGAATGTTCTTTATTGCTTTCGAGTTTCTATAGTATTACTGCTGTTGAGACATCTGATTTCTAATCACTTGTTTGTAACTTGATTTTTTTTCTTCTTCTGAAGCTTTTAGGATGCATTTCATATTTTCAGTATTCTAACATTTCACAGTGATAGGCTTTGATATAATGTATTTTTACCTCTGCTTTATTGAGTCTTTGGTAAGCTTTTTAAAACTAGAAGTATATATGTTTTTCATTTTGTTAATCTTTTTTCTAATAATTTTCTCTCCAATATTTTTTCCCTTATCTCCTTCAAGAATTCTATTACTCATGTATTAACACTAAAATGGTTTCTCCAAATTTTTTAGCCTCTATGTCTCCCAGGGAGAGCCCTGATTTTCTTAAATATTTCTTCTAAATCTTTTATGCTTTTTCTGCTATTACTTTTGTAATACTCAAGGGCCACTATTTGTTAATGAATACTTATTTTAATAAGATACAAGTTTTTTGTTTCTCACACAGTTATAGTCAGTAATTCAAACAATATTTTTTAGCATCTACTATGTGTTAAGCACTGTTTTTGGGACTGGGAAAATAGCAGAGAACAACACACAAACAAACATCTCTGTGTCTTTGGAACTTACAATCCAGAAGGGGTGACAGACAATAAATGAGGTAAACTACTGAAACCTATGGTAAATTAGATAACAATAAGTCCTTACAAGAAAAACAACTAGGAATGGAAATAGGAACTTGTGTGGTCATTGGAGATAGTGTGGCAAGGGATGGTAATGTAGAGAAGGTGACTCTGAGTCAAGAGCTGGAAGAAGTAGGGTAGCAAGTCATTTAACAGCTGGAGAGGAAGTTTCTAATCCCAAAGGGAATGAATGCTTGGAATGTTCAAGCAAAAGCAAGGAGATTGGGTACAGGGAGAGAGTGAGTGGGAAGGTTGGAGGGGGTGAAATATGAGAGAGACAGGCAGACAGACAACTCATACAGGCCTGGAGGAATTCTGAATTTTATTCTATATATAAGGGGACATTATTTGAGTATTTTGAACAGATAATTGGCATAATTTGATTTTTAAGGAGTAATTCTTATAGCTATGTAGAGAATAGATTAATAATAAAAATGATAAGAATAATAGTTAAGTCAGCGGGGTGCGGTGGCTCACATCTGTAATCCCAGCACTTTGGGAGGCTGAGGCGGGTGGATCACAAGGTCAGGAGTTCAAGACCAGCCTGGCCAACATGGTGAAACCCGTTTCTACTAAAAATACAAAAATTAGCCGGGCGTGGTGGCGAGCACCTGTAATCCCAGCTTCTTTGGAGGCTGAGGCAGGAGAATTGCTTGAACCCAGGAGGCAGAGGTTGTAGTTAGCCGAGACCATGCCATTGCACTCCAGCCTGGGCGACAAAGCGACACTCCGTCTAAAAAAAAAAAAAAAAAAGAAGAAGAATTAAGTCGAGAGCTAGAAGAAGGGTAGCAAGTCATTCTAATATTCTAATAGCTAGAGAGGAAGTTTCTAATCCCAAAGGGAATGAATTATTGGGATGTTCAAGCAAAAGCAAGGAGATTGGGTGCAGGGATAAAGTGAGGGGGAGGGTTGGAGGGGGTGAAATGTGAGAGAGACAGGCAGACAGACAACACAGGCCTGGAGGAATTCTACATTTTATTCTACATATAAGGGGACATTATTTGAGTATTTCGAAGAGATTGGCATAATTTGACTTTTAAGGAATAATTCTTATAGCTATATAGAGAGTAGATTAATAATAAAAATAAGAATAATAGCTGACATTTATGTATTGCTTACTATTTGCCACACTGAATTCAAAATGCCTTACTTACATTATGTTATGAAGTTCTCACAGCAGCTCTATGAGTTAGATACACTATCTTCATCATTTTACAGGTGAGGAAACTGAGCACTAAGACACTAAATAACTTGCCCAGGGTCATACGACAGGTAAGTGGCTGATTTAGGATGTGAATCCTTGCAATGCACTTTCAAAATCTGTGCTTTTATTCCCAAGCTCTATTGTAGGGGTGACAGAGTGTGTGCAGGGATGTCAGTTTGCAATAGTTTGGGTGAGTGAAGTTGGCAGTTTGGACAAGGGTGGTAGTGGTAGAGTTGTTAAGAAGTTGCTGAATGTGAGAAAGGTTCTGAAGGCCAAGCTGTCAGGATTTGCTGATAGATCTGTGGAAAAGAAAGAACGGGTGTCAAGGGAGACTCCGGGTGTTTTGACTATAACAAATAAGTAAATGAGATTCCATTGATGAGGATAGCAAGCACTGTGGTGTCACGTTTGGAGGGAGCAAATCAATATTTCAGTTTTGAACATGTCTCATTTGGGATGTCTATTAAGAGGTCAGTGAAAATACCACATGGAAATGGGATATCATTGGATGCTGGAATTTAAGATAGATCAAGAACAGGATACAAGTTTTGGAGCCATCCACATAGACTCAGTATTTAAAACCAGTGGAATGAAGGAATTCAGCTAAGGGGAATATAGACAGAAAAGAGCATTGAGGACTGAACTTTGTGTCTTTACAACATGTAAAAATCAGAATATTTACAAAAGAAGACTAATAAAAGAGTCGCCAGAGAAAGAAGGAAAACCATTAGAACATTAAAATTCAGAGGCCAATTCAAATACACTCCATGAAGGAAGGATTGATCAACAGAAACAAATGCTTTTGAAGGACTGAAAGAGAAAAAGACTGAGCACTGATTATAGAATTTGAAAATATAATGGTCGTGGGTGACTGAGAAAAGAGCATTTTTTTGTAAAGCGATAGAATAGATTCAAAGGAACTAGGTGGAGAATAGTGGATGAAGCAGAGTACAAAACTTTTTGATGAATTTTGCTGTAAAGAACAGAAAAATACTAGAAGGGGATGCTGGGACAAGGGAAGTTGTTAATGGGAATTGTCTAAGAAGTGGATGAAATTGATGATGCAATAGAGTGAACAGATGATTGTAAAAGCAAAGGCCATGAATAGAAAAGATCATATGCGGTACAATGCACAAATGGAAGGACTGACCTTAAGAGGAGGGGTGATTTGGTGGTGGATATGGATGCTCCCTTTTCTTTGCACCTATTTATGCAATAAAATAAAAATGCAAGCTAATCAGCTGAGATTGGTGGGCAGGGAGGGTGTTTTGCCTGTTGGAGGAGAAAAGGGAACAGGTAAACTAATCCTTTGGGAGAATGGGAGAGACAATGGGACAATGAAAAATGGAAGGACTGCTGGGTAGCTGTGATGGTTGTGGTCATGAAGTTCAAGGGAGATGTTAGCAAAGAGATGAATTTTTCTGCAGTCATATCCACCTGCTGTAGTGCAGATGGAGAAAAGTCTGAAAGTTGGATTCAACCAGGAGAGTTTGAGAGACAATGAGGATTGGGGCAAGAACATTGAGGGTGGGAAGTGACTATAAGGAGGGACTAAAGAATTAAGGTAAAGAAACAAGGAAGCTGAGGACAGTGAAAAGGTAATAATTCAATAGACTGGAGGTTCCATAGGGGTTCAAAAATTGGTGTAAACAGAGTATAAGGGCATGAGCTAGAAAAGGGACAGTGGACTTGCATTAGCCACATATTGCTCAATGCATAGTGTTGAGTGACCACATCTGAGAGAACATTAAGTTAAACATACCTACATTCCCACGGCTTTTGTACTGTGCAGAAAATATTTGCTCAGTTGAGTGAGCAACAGGCAAACAGTAATATGCTTTTTAGAGAATTGCAGGTATTACAGAGGAGAACAGAAAAATAACTCATGGAAGAAGTGAATATTTCTTGTGATTCAAAACTGATCATTAGAAGCTTTCAGTTGAATTTTCAAAATACATCTTCTCTATTCTTTTTTCTGCACAATTATATTTACCCTGGAAAAAGTGTCTTAATATTGTCATTAATATGTAGAAAATAAATTTGAAATGGAGGATTGTATGGTATTGATATTATACTGCAATAAAGTTGTATAAAAATTAAGTGGACTACCTTCCCATATAAATTAGAATTAACCAATTTTTGAATATTTATTTGGTAGGCTCTATCAAGTGTCTCTTTTTATTCTAGTATAGATGAGGAAAAGGAATGTTTGGAGTCAGAAAAGAATATGATGTAGTTAAGAAGCATTTTATCAAAAAATGGATGACAACATACTAGTGTATATTTCCAGTAATGGATCGTGCCAGCCACAATAGAGCTTTTGTAAAATAAATTTGAATTAATCATGAAATACAACTTAGATAAAATTTCAAATTCCAGTTTTATCTCGCGAAAATCTGGTTAATTTGAAACAATTGCATAGTCATACCCATATTGACCAAGCTACCTTTCAGCCACTTATGTGTACTTGATCCATCTTTATTAGTTAAGTTAAAGGATCTTCCAGTAGCCAACATGCTCAGTATCCACATTTCCAGGGATTCTCATGGCAAGTGAAATGAAATATATTGGCTTAGTTAGTAAAGTTTATTTTACATTTACTCAATCGAATAAATATTTAAAGACATAAATCTAAGCATGTTACCTGTCCAGATTAAAGCCTTCTATGGCCTTCTATTACACTTGGAATAAAGTCCGCTCTCTTTTACATGATTTATTCATACCCACATAATCGAGGTCTAACCTCTCAGACCTATCTCCCTGATATCTGCCTTCCTTTCCACAGGATCCAGTGACACTTGCTTTAATGTTCCCGGAAGACTTACTTCTGCCACCTGAACCAAGCTCTTCCTCCTCTAATGACTTTTTGTGGTCATCAGCCTTTAGTAGGGCTTCACATGGTCCTCATTTCTGGTATCCTCGTCTATGTGTAACTCCTCCTCTTGTGCATGAGCTACACCTATTAACTCAACTTCTAGTGAATAGAATGTGACAAAATTGGTGAGAAGTCCCTTTTGAGAGTAGGTGACTTCTGTTTGGGGTTCTATCTACTTTTCACTCCCACACCTTCCAATCCTTCAGTCTGAGGGAAGCCCGCTGCTCTGTTGTGAGTAGCCCAGGTGGAAAGGAAATGACGTCTCTAGCTGATAGGCAGGGAGGCCCTGACACCTGTCAACAGCCTGTGAGGGAGTCTGAACACATTTCCTTTTCTCACTGAGCCTGGAGAGGATGGCAGCCTGACTGGCTGATATGTTGCTTGCCTTCTTGTGGGAGACTTCAAGCCAGTGGACTTGGCTAAGCCACACCTGGGTCCTGAACCATAGAAACAATAAAATACAAATGTTCTGTTGTTTCACGCCACTAAGTCTTGAGGTAATCTCTTATGCAGTCATAGATGACTAATACACTTGTTCTTTTCACTTGGGCTTCAGATCTAACATCCATTTCTCTCTTTTCAAATGGAGTCAGCAAGCTTTTTTGATAAAGGCTATATAGTAAAAATGTTAGGCTTTGTGAGTCATATAGCTTCCACCACAACTACCCAATCTGCCATTACAGCATGAACTCATCAGGAGGCAATAAGTAAATAAATGAGTGTGGCTGGGTTTCAAGTAAATTCTATTCACAAAAACAGGTGGCAGGCCAGCGTTTGCCAACTCCTACTCTAAGAGACATTCCAGGCCCCTTGATCTAATGTCATTTCTCCCACACTGAAGTCACTCTCATTTTAGCTTCTTTAATTTATTCTTTTATTGCCCTTCTCACTGGAATGGAACGTGCCTGAGAACATATTGCTCCCTGGGGCCCAGAACAATGACCAGCATGTTAGACAGTTAATACTGAATGGATATTTACATACATTGATTTGGGTGAAGCTGGAGGAGGACTTCACAGATGAGGAAGTGCCCAGGAACCATGCCATCAGATAAAGACACAAAAAAAGACAAAAACACAGTGCTGCATGTTCATATATGCCATATCTGTCCTGTCAAAAAAAGGCATTGATTGATCTGTGCTCTTTCAAAGGTCAGAATAGTGAAAAATCACAGTCTGGTAGCAACCTCTGTATCAAACTTTCCCTGACTCCTAGATATTGTTAATTCCTACCTTCTTTTTTCTATTTAATAGCCACAAACATTTTTACATATATAATTATTGAAATATTTTTTTCCAATACTAGCTTCCCAACTAGAAAGTGAATTACTTGAAGGCAAGGGCAATGCTCTTTTAATCTTTGTATGTGGAACCTGTTTGCCATTGTGAGTGCTCAGTAAGTGCTTGTCTGTCATAGTATGTGCTCAGTAAATCAATGTTGAAGAGAGGAATGGAAATAGGGAGGGAGCGAGGAAAGAAGGAATTAATTCCATGTAAAGCACAAATCTAAACCTGAGAAATGTTCAACAGTTAGCCGGTCTGCCTCTGCTCTCAGGGAATACAACTTCTTTCATATGATTTGTCAAGATAATTTCCTTTATTTTCCTGATAGAAGGAACCATTAGAAAATGTTATTGAATTTTTGCTCTTCCTACAGGTGCCAACCCACTCTTCTTTTTTCGTTTACCACATAATTACTGTATTTTACTGTGGCACAGGGCACATAAATTTCCATCTTTCCTATGAAACACTGCTGTTGTTATTCTCTGTAACATTTCAAAATATTAGAATATATAACAGACAGAACAGCTGCACTTGGATAGAACTCTGTATGTTGCAAACGAGTAATAAAGGCATCATATATTCTTTCCAAGGTTATAGTTACACAAAATTCTTAATGAAATTTACTCATAAACAGGAGTCAGAGAGATAAGAATGAGTTGAATTTGGCTTTTCAGCTGTGTAGCAATGTACTGGATTATACCTTACAGGGTTGGTGCACATACTTTTATCCAGATAATCATATGTCTGGCTCTACAAATAATATATGTTTGTTCTTTCAGCTTAGCAAATTATAACATGGTGTTTGGGGGCAGGGTATGGTTTGGATACCATTGTAACTAGCAGTTGATCTTAATCTTTACTGTTTTTGATTATATATAATTTATTTTAATTGCAGAGCAGCGCAGTTTTCAAATTTAACTTTGCTATGGCTTTCCTCACAACATAATACAGATAAATCACACTACAATTGGTCTTTATTGCCATTTTGGTCTAATACAGGCCATTTGATTATTAGCATTCTGTGTTATAAATAACACAGAATTTATAAATAAATAAAAAAAGAATGAAAAATTGTGATGACCTCTGTTGGACTTTAAATTTTATATTTCTGCAGGGATACACATTCATTGTAGAACTTATTTTTGAAAAACAGGAAAGACATGTCAACTATGAAATCATTTATAATTATAATGTTCAGAGATAACCACACTTTATATTTTGATGTTTAAGCTTCTGATCTTTTATATATTTCTATAGTAAAGAATTAGTAATGAAAATCAAGATCAAACTGACCATAATATTTTAGATATTTAGACATATTATTCTTTGAGAGGTTAAATGAATATGAAAATAAATAGAAAGATACATTTACCCTTTTTATTTGTGTTTCTGCATTTCCTCACTAGAACATAAGCTCCCTGAGGACAGATTTTTTTTTTAACTCTTCTATCTCCATTATGTAAAACAGGGCTTGGCACATATCTGTTCAATGAGTGAATTCATAACTAACATTTTTGCATTACAATATGTTATCAAGAAATTTCAAGAATATCAAGAAGAGTTTTAGTATTCAAAAAATTTATTTTTAATGGCTGTGAGATTGTGCTGTAATTCACCAAACTGATCTTTATTTGATGGACACTTAAGTTCTTTCCAACTTTTACCTACATAAAAATAAAATATTTGTTTATATATTCTAATAGCATTATTCTTTTGTTCTAATTAAATAAAATTAAAATTGCTCTTCTAATTTTATTTAATAGATCAGAATGATATTGAATTGCAATAATTGCCTTAGGAATTCTTGAACCCTGAATTAAATAGACTCTGTTTGAAGTTTATAATTAAATTTAGTGTTGGCTTTGGTTTCATATATATATATTCTTATCATTTTGAAGAAATACATACCTATTTTTATGCTACTAAAAGATTTTTTTAAAAATGTGGTATGAAATGTTATCAAAACTCTTTGGCATTTGTTCTATTAATATATTATATAGATTATCAAATTTTCCTAGTAGTAATTTTTTAACATGTGGATTTACTCATGGTATAATCTATTTTATACACTGTTGGATTAAGTTAGCTGGTATTTGATTTAAATTTTTATCTGTTTATTTATAAGCAAGATTTGCCTATAGTTTTCTTTTATAGAACAGTCTTTGTCAGTTTTTGATTAAAAAGCTTGGCTAAGTTCGCTGAGACGTTTCATTTAAATTCTTTCTATGCTCTGGAATGGTTTATTTATATGAATATTACATGTTACTTGGAAGTTTGAAGGAAATTGCGCATAAGACTCTTGAGAACCATGTCTTTTTAAATAGCTGAGTATTTGAAAATATATTTCCATTATTCTATGACCATCATTTTGTAATGATGTTCCTCTTATAAAGTACAGCATAACTGAAAGTTCCTGGAAATAAAGTTTTGCAAAATTGCATAACTTTCTTTATTTTATGACACTGAACCTTTAATCTGCTAATCAACAATATCAGTTTCTAAAAGGCGAATAGAATATACAATGTTCCCCAAACTCATTTACTATAGAATCCCATCTCCATTTTTATATCACACTTTTAACATCTCACAAAATAAAGAAAAACTGTCAAAGCTGCTTAGAATATAACTCTATGGCCATCCAAGCCAACATTGATTCCAGGCTCTGGTGTTCATTTGTTGTGTGACCCTAGACAAGTTACTCAAAATAAGAATATCTAACTGAAACGATTATGAAAAGAATTAAATTTGCATAGTAGCATGAAATATATCACATTTTTCACTCTTCTTATAGATTATTTTATCTCTTTTCTCATTTCAAGTTTTTTTGTGTCTCTTTTAATGATTAAACAGACATACTTTATTCTTTCAAAGTCCACTGTTGTATTTACCAGTTCTATTGTTTTACATTTCCTACATTTTTCATTTCTGATCTTACATTTTTATTTTCTTCTTCTATATTCTCAGACATGAGAGGTTTATATCAGGCAGTCTCCACCCCTGTTCCGAAGTCAAGAGGTTGACTCGGGTTGCTACTTCTTGACAGACCAGACCCCGGATCATGAGTTCAATCACTGGCAGGGCAAATTGTTATATTTTCTCCCCCCCCTTTTAAAAGCAATATAGTATAAGTTATACCTTTATTTTCCAAGTGCAGTGCTTACCTCAGTATGTTTTAATATCATATATCAACTTAAATTCTCAAAATATTAGTATTATCAATTAATGAAAGTCTCTCAATTTCCCTAAGTTAGATGAGAAAATGAGAACATTTTACTCCTCTTTTGTGCTTTCAACACCAATTCTTATTAAAATTTCCCTTTTACAATTGTGCTGAGATTTGTATTCAGTCTTATACCCGTATCCATAAAAATCAGTTTTATTTCTGTATGAAATTGTGCTTCCATCAGCTGTTTCATACCATGCCTCACTGATTTTTGAATACAATTACATTGAAAAGATTCCTAGGTAATTTCAATGAATCTGCATTTATTATTTTAGGGAGGAAAACACATTATTCTTTTCTGCAGAACTGAATTTTGTTGGTTAATATTTTATGTAGAATTTTTTGCATATGTAATCGCAAGAAAGATTGATATTTAGCTTATTTGAGAACTGAATTACTTATTTTGTAACATCTCTATTGATATTTAACAAAATTTATTTTTGCTTGGCTAAATAAATTAGGGATAATTTTTCTAGGGCTGTACTAATCTAAACGTTATCAATATCATTCCCTTAAAGTCAGACTCAATTAATCTTGGATTTTTTTTTGTCAGTGGTAGATCTTCTATGATTTTTCCAAATTTTTGTCTCTTTTACTCTCTACAACAATGCTTGTAATAGCATAGGTGCTGAATAAACATGTGTTAAATGAGCAAACCAAAGAATCTTTTCTCTTTAACTAGTCTATTAAGTTTTGTATTTTGCCTGGAGTTATTATGCTAGAAAATAATCATTCCTAGACAATGATCTGTTTCTATCTTTCTCTTTTTGTTAGTTGTTGAAGTAGCACTCTTTTTAAAAATTATTTTTATAGTATTAAAATAGCATTCCAAAATTATATATATATTTAAGGTGAACAACATGTTTTGATATACACATTACATAGTGAAATGATTACTACAGTCAAACAATATATTTATCATTTCACATAGTTATTTTTTTTTGTGGTAAAAGTACTTACAAATCTACTCTTAGCAAATTTCCAGTATATCATACAATATTGTTAGCTACAGTCCTCATGCTGCACATTAGCTCTCTGGACTTACTCATCCTACATAACTGCAAGTTTATGCCCTTTTACCTACATTTCCCCATTCTCCACCCTTATGCCCCTGTTGCTGGTAACCACCTTTCTACTGTCTATTTCTATGTATTAGAGTTTTGTTTATTAGTTTGTTTTAAATTCCACATGTAAGTGAAATCACGCAGTGTTTTTCCTTTCTGTGTCTGGCTTATTTCACTTAGCATAATGTCCTCCAGGTTCATCCATGTTGTCAAAAATGGCACAGTCTCTTTGTTTTAAAAGGGTGAATAATGTCTATATAAATATACACACACACACTCATACACATACATGCTCACACACACATATATAGTGGACATATATCACATTTTCTATATCCATTCATCTGTCAACAATCACTTACGTTGTTTCCATATCTGTATCTTGGCTATTGAGAATAATGCTTCAATGGGTGTGAGGGCATAAACATCTTTATCAGGTGGTGATTTCATTTCCTTTGGGTATATACCCAGAAGTGGGATTGCTTGAAACCTCTTCCAAGTATGTGACACATCTCCTTTATCATTTCAAATCATGTATATTTATATTGTCTTTAACAAAGATCGCAAACATTTGATCTGTTTTGTCTTTCCATCAAACCAGCTTTTGTCTTCTATTTAATTTCATCCTTTATCTTCATTAATTACTGCCTTCCTCATTTCTTTGGTTTATATTGTACTTTTTTATGTAAGTTATTTAGGTACTATGTACTTAATTTCTTAATTTATGTATTTTTTCCCTCTAATAATGAAATAATTTAATTTCTATTGCATTTCAATAGATTGTAATTTTCCTTTCGATATGGGCGTTAGGAGAATGTTCCTCAATTTCCTGGTGATTGGAATATTATCTATGAAACTTTTTCTTTGCCCAGGGTAAAAATCACATAAGATAATCATTTTAAAGTGGAAATTCAGTGGCATTTAGTACATTCACAATGATGTGTAATCACCACTTCTATCCAGTTCTGAAACATTTTCATCATCCCAAAAAGAATCCTTGTACCCATTAAGCAATCAACCCTCATTCCTATCTCAACCCTCTTCCCCCACTCAGGTTCTGGAAACTACTAATTTGCATTCCTTATCTGTGGATTTACCTGCTCTGGATATTTCATATAAATTAAATCATATAATTGTGTCTTTTTGTGCCCGACTTCTTTCAATTAGCATGACATGCTATCTGCAACAACCAGTTCAGGAAACCAAACCATAGCCCCTCTAGCAGTTGGCCCAAAATGGCCAGGACTTCGTGAACAGCTGAAAGCTTTTCTAATTCCTCTCTGTCCCACTGTCAACTTAAGGTCAACCAAGGAAATACAAATATGCTTCCCTAACCAATTATATAGGATGCAGCACTTCTAATTAGCCTGCCTACAGCTTCCCATTCCAACAGCCTCCAATCAGGGCATACCTGAACCTTTCCCTTTTTCTTTTCTCCACTATAAAGTTCTCCCACTCCTCTGCCTGCTTTTGAGCTTCTGTCAAACACAAGTGATGGTAGTTGACCCCCTTGCTGTAGGAAGTGCTGAATAAATAGTCTTCACTTGTGCTGACTCTGGTGGTCTTTATTTCCACACTCAAATGTGCTGTATGGATTAGCAGAAACCCAGTTTCAATCTCACCGTATCCTTTCCCCTTTCTCAATCTTGAGGATTCTGCTCAGTTTCATTTATTGTTTAATTAATTCTTTCTCCGGTGTTGCACTCAGTTGAGATACATTGCCAACATGTTTTTAAAATACTTGCCATCATTAGATGTCGTCCTGTTCCTTGTAATGTGCATGATGTTTTAATTAAAGACAGGATTCCTTAGGTACAGTCTTCCCTCTTGGTTATCAGTAGTCTTCATCTACTGTCTTAAAGTTTCTAGTTATGTGGATGAGAAATGTAATTCTTCTTCTTTTGGGGGAAAATATTTTTTAACACTTGTCTTAGTTGATTTTGTGTTGCTATAACAGAATATCTGACACTGGGTCATTTATAAATATAATAATTTATTGTTATTTATAAAGATAATAATTTATTTGTCTCACAATTCTGGCTCAAATTTGGCTCACAATTCTGGAGGCTGTGAAGTCCAAGATTGAGCAGCCCATCTGGTGAGTGTCTTGTGCTGCTTTAACTCATGGCAGAAAGTGCAAGGGGAAGTGGGCACATGCAAAAAGGCACACAGGAGAGGCTAACCAATTCCCACAAGAGAACTCACTTACTCACTGGAGAGGGCATTCATGAAGGCAGTGCCCCCATCATCCAAACACCTCCCATTAGGCCACACCTCCTAATGCTACCAAAGTGAGAATCAGATTTCAACGTGAGTTTTGGCAGGGGGTGGAGGTAATCACATCCAAACCATAGCAACATTTAAGTTTTCTCATAAACCTAGGCGCTCAGGCATTGTACCAGGATACACTGGGTATGCATGTCTTCTTATCAATCTTGAATTCTCACACCCTTTCCACTTGTAGGCTCAGGTCTTTCATAAGCCTAGGTAAGCTTTCTTGTTGTTGCTATTTTCTTTCCCTAATCTGTTCCCTTTTTACCTGGTAGCGCTTCTATCATTTCTTAAATCTTCTATGCTTTCCTTCATGATTTATGTCTAAAGTTATATTCATTTTAAAATACATTAGCACTTGATCTCCAAGCCTACTAATTTAGTTCCCTATACAGATCACTCTTCCTCACTTTACTACTGAATTATTTATTTAGGAAATTATTATTTTTACCCCAGGATGTCTCTTTAGAGCTTCACTAAAACCTTCATAAGTGTTCTATTTTTTATTATTTTTATAATCAAAATGTCATCTGTCTCCTTCAGCAATTGTTTTACTACTTGTGCATTTTTATTCATTGCCCTATTCTTCATATTTTTTACTGGGCTCCCCTGGGCTTCTTTAAGTGGCTTCTTGAGATTTTATAGATCTCCAAGGCACAAATCCTTTGGCCTCTTGTGGGGCAGATTGAAGAGGTACACTCATGCAGAACCAAAAACTACCTACTTAAGGTGTCCAGAAATCTCCTTTCAGAATCCACCACTCTCTGGCCTTTGGCCTGGAGTTATTGATGCTGACCTTAGGTTTTTCCACCCCAATAGAGCCAAAATAAAATCCATGATTTTCACCTACATCTGGAGCCCCACGCAGTTTAGCATCACAGTTGTCTAGCACTGCTTAGAGGCGTCAAAACTGTTGACTCAGGATTAATTGGTTTGAAAGCAGACGAGGGTGATTTTCTAGGAACCATATTGCTGGAATCCTTTTGTCTATAAGCAGAAGTAGATCAAGTGTGCATAAGTCACATCGTCACTCACTCTTTCAAGCTATATTAGGGGTACAGTATCATAATCCCTCTCTTACTCTTTCAAGCTATTTTATGTCACTATCACTTCTTTCAGCTCTAATAAACACAAAACCCAGGGAGCACTTAGAGGGAGAAGAGATTGATCAGCAGCTCAATCTCTTTTTCTTTTGCTCAGCATCCTCAGCAGGTTGCTTTCAGCTTCACAGAGTTGTTTACAAAGACAGAAAGGAGAGAGTAGTGGAGAGGTAATGCTGCCCCCATTCCCACGTAGAAAGCTTTCCCCTTGGTCAAATCAGATTCACATGATTACCTTAGCTGCAAGAGAGCCTGGGAAAGAGGGTGATTCACATTTTTAACATTTATCATGGTGAGAGAAGGAAATTGCTGTTAGGCACGCAACTGATATGGCTTGCCATATTCTCAGAGGACTATTAGGGTTTAAGTCATGGGGTGGGAAAAATATGTCTCTGGCTACCTAATAAATCTGTTTTCTTGAATTGAGTGATAGCTGCCTCCTTCTGCTTGTGGAGTGTCCATGTGTGTGGGGCAGTGTTGACGACAGACATGTCATTTTCCCAATATCTCTTGTCGTGCTACTCTGCCTCAAGGCTTCATCTGTACTTTGTGCTTAAAAATTCCTCCTGAAATCTGGCATATCTTTGATCAACAGTCCTAGCTTCTATCATTGTTGAAAATTTACATTTGCTTTTGAGATTTCCTAAGAATTTCATGGGAAAGTTGATAAAGGGTGTGGGGTGTGGTTTCTGAATGCCCTTGGCTTTGGTGCCAGAATTGGCATCAAGGACTTGGCCCCAGTGACTCCACAGCGAAGCAGGTGCTCCTTTGCATTCGCCCAACTGCATGATGTCAGTGGCTGCAGCCCCGGATGACTGATGTCACCCAAGGCAAGGTGAGGGCAGATCAGTCCCTGTTAACCACAATTCTATATACAATCTTGAGAAGATATTTTTCAACGTACAGAAAGAAAGCCTAATTGACAGCCAAGAGCTTAGCTGCTTTGAAGTTGTTAATGAACAAGATAATAACAGGTTTTACTTTTTGCAATGGTATAATTTTTCCTCCAAAAATTTCTGCTAATTTTTGGGAATTGTGATAAAAGAATAAGTCCCTTAATGTTAGGTGATTAATTTATTCTACACTAGATCATATGACATATGGTGACTGCAAATGATCTAATACTCAAAGGCAGTTTTTCAGAAGGAGCAGAAAAGGCAAGTCAGGGTAACCAAAGTCCAGGCAGAGACCTGGACTATACTGAACTATACTGTTTAGATAAAAAATACTGAATTATTTTAAAAAATGAATGTTTTAGCAGATGAGCACAGTTTTATATGGTGAGAATGAAGTTAGCAGTTTGTGATTGTTTGGCTAGCCATGGAGAGCCTTCTATTCCAAATGAGGAGTTTACCTAGTTATGATGAAATATTTTGGGGAAGAGGAATAAAATAGAAAAAAAATTAACAATAGGTTTAAAAAATCTTTCATATGACATATTTTCTTCTTGATTCTTAGAGGATGAAGCACCCATCACCGCCTGTTACATTGATTTAGATAAGCCCCAAGTGTCTAATCCCCAAACGTAAAACATTCTGTTGTCTCATGGTATCTTGCCACTCAAAATGTGGTCCAGAGGCCAGCAGTATCTTATCACTTGGAAGCTAGTTAAAAATGTAGAACCCATACATCCAGCAAGTAGCTGATTTATATGCTCTGAGTGAGGGTCCGAGCCACCTGCCATTTTGCTGGAGGAGCCCCTTGGGCTGTAATAAACATTTATAATGTCTTTCATCTTTGAGTGGATCTACAGTGGCTTCAGCAGTGTGCCCCAATTCCTAGGACTCAACAAGAAATCTGGAAAACTTTTATTCTTAGGTTTAAACAATACAGGCAAAACCATTCTTCTTCACATGATCAAAGATGACAGATTGGGCCAACGTATTCCAACACTACATCTGACATCAAAAGAGCTAACAATTGTTGGAATGACTTTTACAACTTTTGACCTTGGTCAGCACGAGCAAGCATGTCGAGTTTGGAAAAATTGTCTCCCAGCAATGAATGGGATTATCTTTCTGGTGGACTGTGCAGATCATTCTTGCCTTATAGAATCCAAAGTTGAGCTTAATGCTTTAATGGCTGATGAAACAATATCCACTATGCCAATCCTTATCTTGGGTAACAAAATTGACAGAACAGATACAATCAGTGCAGAAAAACTCGGTGAGATATTTGGGCTTTATGGACAGACCACAGGAAAGGGGAATGTGACCCTGAAGCAGCTGAATGTTCGCCCCGTGGAAGTGTTCACGTGCCGTATGCTCCAGAGGCAAACCTACACGGAGGGTTTCTGAAGTTTTGACAGTGAAAATAAGAGTTTTACTTCTCTGGACTGATCCTATTCACAGCTTCCTCATGAACTTTTCTAATAGAACAAGGAAAGCTCTGCAACTATGTCTGGCATTGTGAAGCCTAGAGTCTCTGTCAACTCTCTCATTACCCAGTAGTGATATGTGCCCTTCTCCACACCGCTGGAAGGTAATGCTGCCCCACGTGCAGTATTCTGGTCAGTATCCTGGGACTTGGAAGTTGGCAGGATTTGCCGGGTAAAGCTGTGTGCCATTGTGGGGCACCTGAAAAGAAAATCATGTCTCACCACTGTAATTGATTTCAAAAAAAAGCGATTCTATTTTTTAAAGAAAGTGTTGTTAATGTAATTGGTATCCCTCTTCACTTCTTTAGTTATCAGTTTACTTGGTCTAGAGTTTTCTATTCTTTTTTATTAACTAGTTAATGATACTTAGATACTTCATAAAATTATGCACAGATACACATTGGAGACCAGAGCTCATTTGGGTGAACTTACTCCTGCTGAGTTAGCAGGTTGGTGAGAGAAACTCCCCTGAGCACATCTGTCTCTCTAACTGCCTTGGAGTAGGTGGCATTATCCTGTCCACACAGAACCAGAAAAGGGACAGAACTCTGGCCTTGCAGTTGTGGCAGGTTTCACTGTGGTAAACTAGGGTCATTCCTCATCAAGGAATGTGTAGCAGATTGTTGACTGTGGAGGAGTTAATTATAGAGTGGGTTATTCTTACTTACAAAGTTACAGATTTCAGCCAGTCTCTGCTTTTGTACTTTTGTGAAATTTTATTTCTCTCTATAGCACCTTTTTCATTTTTGGTTATAAAAAGTGACTTTCGCTTTTTAAAAGAGTTGAGAACATCTCTCATGTCACATACTGCAGGTGTGTCGGTTACTTTTGCATAGATTCGAGGGGGATATTTTTCTAAATAGGAAGACAGGACGAAGTTAACAGTTTAAGGGCTCTTAATTCTGTGAGTTTGAGGACTTAAAAGTATTGTAGTACTTGTTTGGATCCAGAAAATTTTACTCAGTGAGCTTTAAAATTTCCATTTGTAGCATTTGGTCTCCATTGGGCTGTGCATGAACTATTTTTCTTACATCTTTTCTCCTTAGATATCTATGTTGTTGGTATTAAAGTATCAGTTAACATCTGTAGCTTTTCCAGGTTTGTTTGTTTGGTTTTTTGGTATGAAATTGCCTTTCTCCATTGCAGAAATAAGCTGGGGGAAACACTGACCCAAAAACTTTCTGTAGAGCTGTTCCTTGGGAGATAGCATCATTTATCGACAGTAAAGACTCTGTATAAAAGCACCAGCATCCCTACCAGGATGATGAGGTTTAATTTTATAGCATTCCATTTTCCTTGTACCACATGTAAAATTGAATTTTGGTGATCTTAACATATATTCTACCCTTGTAGTAAAAGATCAAACAATAGATCTCCTAGGAAAAGATAACATAGGAGATGAAAAGTTGGGAGGATATCTGTATTCTAATGTAAGGGTAGGGAAAGTGCGGATAATATATTTCCAGGGTAAGAGAGTATCCTTCTTTAGTTGCAGTTTTCATTCTCAGTCTTCAGTACTGACTTTTTTGGGAAAGCACACTTCTTCACTGCTGGGTACCTAATGCAGAGGCTCAGTGAAGTGTATGTCTGGGATGTTCATGCATTTCACTTATTAGTAAGCATAGCTGGATTGAGACAATTGTTGGTTTGGAAAAGGGTTAAAGCCTTAAGCGAAAAAATCTACCTAATAGTGAATGAACTATGTAATTAACTTGGATATTTTTAAGTTCCTATGGTTAAAGATTCCCCACACTTCTCTATTCAGAGACATGAGAAGTATGATTGCTTCAGTGTTAGTTTTCTTACTTTTTTTTCGTATTTGTCCCTAGTCACTTTGTTGCAAGCTAGAAAAC
Source organism: Gorilla gorilla gorilla (assembly GCF_029281585.2). NCBI lineage: Eukaryota > Metazoa > Chordata > Mammalia > Primates > Hominidae > Gorilla > Gorilla gorilla. Next base: position 140,461,087 of record NC_073227.2, read on the forward strand.
TGGGGGTTCTACATAGGGCAGCTCTTTGTGAAAGTGTTTTATCCCACTGGAGAAAGGGGATTGAAAATCAGTTAGGACCAGTGTATTTCTTGCCCCACCGAACACTATTCCTATAATAAAATAGCTGAAAGAAGCTGCTGGGTGGAGCTTCGGCACCTTGTACAGGAATTCCAATGAATTAAGACTTTTCATTCTGTTTTAGCAATACATATATGTCCTATTTCGGGAAAAGTAAAACCGTCATTTACAAAAGAATATCAGTCTGTATCCTAAGCATTTATATAAAAAGTTAAAACAAAACGAAAGTGTAGAGTCTTAGACAGCACCTATATCTACAGAACCAGAGCCTCATTTTACCAGATCCCCTGGTACATTGGTATTGGAGAAGCACTGACATGGCATCTGAGAGTGGGGATGGTGTGAAAGTGAGAAGGCAAAACTGATCATCTTATTTCAAGACACTGTGGCGATTATGTGGTTTAAATTTCTTTATTACTTTATTACTTTTAGGTTTGGCTTACTTGGCTTACTTTTCAGGCTCAGCCTTCTTCACTGAGAATTACACACACCCAAAGCTCTTCATGTACTTATTTCTACCAGCGACTTCACCCAGTGCCTGAGTTTTCAGTATTAGAAGCTTTTTTTTTGCATTAAGTGTGGGCAGAGGTTAAAATATTCATGTGTTCCCTAAAATAGGTAATGCATTATGCTGTTTTCACATGAGGCAAGATTTGTTCTAGTCCTGTGTGTGTGTGTGTGTGTGTGTGTGTGTGTGTGTGCGCGCGCGTGTGTGTGTTGAAATAATCATGAAGCAGGGACTAAAGAAATTGGAATTAAAAGTTTGCATCTAAAAGAGGGACAAATCTGAGACATGAAGCATGGCTGTGAGGACCGTGGGAAGCAGGGGGCAAGGAGCAGCCTGGGAAATGGAGCTGTGAGGGATTAACATGGGAAAGGTGGGAGGTACATCTCAGGAACAGTTGACTTGGGGTCAGCTCCAACACTGTCTACTTACTGTAAATAAATTGTTCAAATAACACATTTGATTCCCTCTGCAACTCTTTCCTGAGACAAATATCACTCAGAATCTTCCTGCCTGAATTCCTGAAGAGTTAAACAAAGCATCACCTTTCAGATAATTCTTTCATCTAAACAGGGTATCTAAAATGTCTTCTATTTAACTTTTTAGTTCTGTACCAGAGTAATGCTTTAAGATTACTATATAAATAAACAAGCTGAAAACTAGACGTGCCAGTGACAACTTTAATAATCCAATCTTTTTTAAATTTTGTAATGAATTTTTTTCTTCTTTTTTTAGACAAGGTCTTACACTGTCGCCCAGGCTGGAGTGCAGTGGTATGATCTTGGCTCGTTGCAACCTCCTCCTCCCGGGTTCAAGTGATTCTCCTGCCTCAGCCTCCCTAGTAGCTGGGATTGCAGCACCTGCTATTGCGCCCGGCTAAGTTTTGTATTTTTAGTAGAGACGGGGTTTCACCATGTTGGTCAGGCTGGTCTTGAACTCCTTACCTCAGGTGATCCACCTGCCTCGGCCTCCCAAAGTGCTGGGATTACAGGCTTGAGCCACCACACCTGGCCTGTAATGAACTATTTTTAAATGTTGGATAAAGATTGTTTTTTGTTTCCGTTTTTCTTTTTGTTTTTCCTATTTCAACAGTGAGGAGTATTGCAGCATCCACAATATTGCTCTACAATGATGTTTCTTAAGTCTATACTTTTTTCACTGAACTAAGTGACAACTTTATTTAAATGCTTTAATTCTTTGAGATGGAAAGTGAATACTGCCATCTCTGGGTGCTTGCTATGTGCCAGCTCTGGCACTAAGACGATTAAGATAAATATTTTAGGAGGAATAGAAACTATTTCAGAGCATTTTCATATGAAAATGGTTCTAAAGAAAATGTGCTCAGAAATTTTGTAACAAATCTCCGGCCCACAACTTCCCTCCCTGTCCGTGCCTCACAGGCATGTGCAGAATCAGATGAGTTGGGCTCAAACCTCACTTGGGCATGTCACTGAATAGACTTTTTGTTGCTTGTCATCTAAATATTGAATCCTGAAACTCCTGTGGTAGAAAAAGTTATTGAGCACCTTGAAAAGTATAGAAATCTATCATTAAATGATAGACTTCGATTTTTAAAGTATCTTATTAGTTGTACAAATAGTCGAAATAATTTTCTTGTTAGTAAAAAATGGCACTTTGCTAAGCTTATCCCAAATTGTATTTAAATACTTTGTGATACAAAGTTATTAATACCTGAGGAGCTACAGGACATGAGAATGATTTTTAATCTAATTTCTGTTGCTCTAACCTCTGTACTCATGTTTATAACTCCAGCCTAACATAATATTCTCTTCTTACATCCCAAAAGCTTATTATTATTTTATTCCAAAATCTCATAATTTTTTCTAGCTTGCCACAAATATCAAATCTTAAAGTACATAAATCTGTATTAAATCTTTCTGGTAAACTAGATATGATCCTTATTCTTTGACCTTTATTAGTTGGTAGGAACATACATTCTCTTCTGATTCTAGTGAAGATGAAATTTTTCCCATACATTTCTTAGTCATTTTATTATAATTTTTATTATTTTTTTGGTAGAGTCTGCTTATTTCCATTATCTTTATATCTATTGATACAATAGTAGCACATTAGATTTGTTGTCATATTTTATGTATTATGGGTGTCAGTTTTTTGGTCATACTTTATTCACCTATTTCCCAGGTTACAATTTGCCTTTAGTTTTTGATTATTTTGCTGTTTTAGTTTTAAATTTTAAGTTTTAAATATTTAAGCATTCAGAAGTCTTTAACTGACCTACATCCAGAACAGTTTCTGAAGCAATTTAATGTGAATGATCATTCAAAGTCAAATTTGTTAAAATATAATAGCAGATATACATCAGGAGTCTCTTTGGAGATCTGAAATTTTCCTGCAAGGGGCTCCTAGGAGACAGAGACATTTAAAATAAATAAATTAATTAATAAACAAAATGCTTTGTTTCCTGAGCATAGTCACTGTTCATTTTGATATCTCAAAATAAACATCTTATAATTCCTATGCATTATTCAAACATAGAAAGATAAGTGTCTGCATATATAATCAAATGGTCTGCACTGGATAAAATCCAGACTCATTTCGTAAACCAATGTGGAGCAATTTTTATAGCTTTTCACTCATTTTCTCTAATTGGAAAGAAATTTACATATAATCACAGTTGCAGCATGAAATAGGAGAAATCCATTTTAATCATTTAATATTTAATTTAAAAACCACATATAAAACTTTAAAATATCTGTAGCTTTTTAATTTAAAATTACCATTATTTTTCACAACTATTCAAAATATGAATGAAATTATATTGTGGTATGCTATTCAAAATGCCTATTGTGTGTGTGTGAGTGTACGTTCTGTATCATTCTGTCTCTGTCTCTACATTTTTTGGCTGAACTAAAACTCTTTCTTTTCTCAATATATATTTATAATTTATTATTCAACTTTGAAGTTGATATTGTGAACTTTAAGATTATTTATGTAGTAAAGGCTTTGGAAATAAAATAATACACATTGTAAGTAACATTTTTTTCTGAGTTTCAAATTGAGCTTTGTTAGCTCAGGCCCACCAGTTGTAGATATTATTGATATATTGTGGTTACTATAGAAAATGTATTTGAAACTAGAATTTAGACTTTCTAGATTTATCAAAGGAAACATTTGTTTTCTGAATTTTTGTACTGTGGAATTTTTCAACAGCATAAATGTACATAGGCATTACCAGAATTCTGGTGCCTGTATCACATTGTTGGGTTTAGTTTGAGCATGGTTATCTCCTGATCTGACACCACAAAGTTTCCAGGGCCAGGTCGTATGCCTTATACACTGTTCCTAAGTGGGTGTATTTGAGTGTGCTGGGCACTCAATCAATGTTTAATGAATGCATTAATATCTATACAAATAGATGCAGATATGTTTGAATACTTAAGCATAAATGTTAACTGGATATTTTCCCTTTTGCTGCAAAAAATTTGATGCAGTTTTAAAGATTTGTGTAACAGAGTTTATTCTAGGATCCCCAACGATGGAGAAGCAGCAGCCTCTGAAAGCAGCACACATTTGGCACAGTTAACTCTCCTCCATGATGTCAGCCCTAATGACAAAGGAGGAAACATTGTGTGTGAGTCAGAAGACATTTCTCCAAATAATGTTCCTAATTAACCAAATATCTAGAGGAGGAACCCCAAAATTATAGCTAGAGTTTCCAAGCACTGTCTGGAAGCTCAGGATGAGAACTGAAGAGGCATGCCAGATGGATTATAGTTCTTCTTATATTGCAGGGTTCCAAAAACTTCTGCACTTGTTTATAAGCCCAGCCTAACATGAGATTCTCTTCTTTCATCCCAAAAGGTCATTATTATTTTATTCCAAAATCTCATAATTATTTCAGGCTAGCCACAAATATCAGATCTTAAGGTATGTAAATTGTTTTAACACTGTTGTTCTGTGCATAATTATGTCAATTCCATCAAACTTTCACAAGAATAAGATGAACTGCAAATTTGAATATGTACATTTGCAAGGAATATGATGAATATTGGTATTTTTAAATGCTGAACCAATTTCTACAAATGACATAGATGAGTACCAATTTTTAGCAAACCAGTGGGGAAGAGTGGTACATTAAATAAAGAGGTGGTGTTAAGTAACTTTTGGCAGGAAAAATATGACTATTTTTTTCAGAGCCTTTTAATTACTTTAGATCTTTGGAGCCAAATTTTGAACTGATTTGCAAAGTGTATATTATGCCACATCTTTTCCTTCCCACAATATTTAATGTTTCCTCTTCAGTTCCCCCCACCCCACCCCCTTAGTTTCACAGCTCTTCATGAACAATATGCACTCCTTCAAAGAAAGAAAAGCAATTTGATCCTCTTGGTAGAAATCTGCCCAAGGTTTGGTATTCACAGAAGAGCATGGCTCACCTTTCCCTGAGCTGGGAGTCAAGAATGTTTCATTATTTTACTATTAAAACCTTGTGGTTCAAAAGTCCTAAGATCAAGTAGAGCTACATATTTCTTTCTCTTCAAATAAGCAAGTAAAATAGACATCTATTATATCAGAATGTACTTGTTTGTAAATAGAGTAGACTTGTATTGTGGTCCCTCATCGATGACTGATCACTTAACCTCCATTGTAAGTGGCATTGAATATTATAAATGCTAAGTTTTAAAAACGTTAACAAAAAGCATACTTCTGTTTTCAGGTCAATTTTTCTTTAATCCATGATTTGGCTTAGATATAGAAGCAGCAGGTTTAGTGTAGAGATGCTCTTAATATAGATGGAGAAACACAGTGTCTCATTAGAATACTAATGTTTGAGAATCCTCACAGTGTTAGCAAAGTTAATGGATGCCCTCAGAACTGAGCCTGCTGGGATGATGGCTCACTGACAGAGGGCTCCATGGTTTACAAAACCAATAAGTCAACAGTAGCAAATATTCACAGAAGGAATACACAAATCTGGCAAGCAATACGATTTCATTTCATTGCAAATCCAGTAAGCAATATGATTTCATTTCATTGCTCAGGAATTGTGTGTTTTGAGGGATGTTAAGCTTTAAATAAATTAGTTTAATTCGTTTGTAGTACATATTTTGCTAATACACATTGTGATTAAGCCCATGACCTAAATTAATGCACACCTTGTATTTAAGTGGTAAAGGAAAGCACTTCTGAAAATATCTCCTAATCAGTGACATTTTATTGTGATCCTACGTGTTTTAATCATTATGATTCAGTAAAGAAGAAAACTAACTTGATGTTCTGAAGTCATGATGCTCAGTCTAAATTGCTGACCCTATCCAAAGCCTGACATCCATGTGTCAGCCAAGGTAAAAATTGTTCCACAAATAAAGTATCTCATGAGACCTTCAAGGTTAAGGACACTTTGTTTCTAGCATTATTTAGTGTCACTCTAAAACTGCATATAAACCTAAGAACAAAGTAATTCTTTAGAAAACTCAATTGTTAAGTTGAGGCAACTCTAATTTCAATAATCTGAAAGTTTTTTCTAATTTATATATATTAGAAATATCTAATATATTTAAATAAATGTCTAATATATAAAAATATATGTTAGATATACATCATATCTATGAATCTAACTATCTTCAATATGAGTACAAATGATCATATTTGCTAATGGACAAGGCCCATATTAGGAGAGTGGTGGAAAATAGCTAGTTTATATTTTGCAACACATTCCTCAAGTCAGCAGCTGTTAATGAGAGTGAGTTTGGCAAACACAATCTTCATAGTGAAGCTTGCTCTCTTATATTGTCTTTAGCCCATATAGACTACTAGTCTGGAGTATATTTTGGGAGAAGATGGGGAGCACAGATATAAAGATAAAAGAGATAAAAGAGACACAAAAGCAGATTTCAATAACGTTATTGTGTCATTTATTTAAGTCTACCTAGCCTACTACACCTTCTACATGGCCATTTCTGCATGCATGGAGTGGTGGGAATTATCCATGATTTGGTTTAGATATCTAACCATGATTTGGTTAGATATAAATTTGCATACAGGGATTCAAGTACTTTTCCTGCCATCAAGGAATTCAGGCTTAATTTGGGATAAAGACAGGCAAAATTATCATCCCATACAAAGTGGTGGGAATAATTAGGGCAAGCACTGAGAGCCAGGTGCACGCATAGGGAGAAAGTCTAAGGAAAGCTGTCTGAAGGTGAATGCATCTAAGCCAAGTTTAATGGCCAGTTAGAAATTAGCTAGATTAAAAAAAAATGGGAGCTGGGGCATTCCAGGCAGTGGAAGTAGCTTGGTGTGGGAAGAAAGAAGCAGGAGCTGAAGCTGGAAATAGAAAAGAACCTAAATGTTGAAGGGTTTTGTATGCCATTCTAAGGACTTCAGATTTTATCCTGAAGGTGATGGGGAATCTTTGATGAAGTTTAATAATCACTTTTGAAATTTCAAAGGATTACTTTAGAGTGATGGATGGAGGCAGGGGAGTGTGTTAGAAGGTTATTGCAGTCTCACGTACAGAGGATCAGGACTTGAACTGAAGTGGTGGTATAGTGTCAGAGATTAAGAGGAGTGAGCATGGTTGATAAAGATTAAAAAGCTAGCTTTGATAGGATTTGAAGTTAAATGGTTCTGAAGATGACCTTTGAACAACAATTGCAGTGGCAGTTGAAAACATAGAAGTAGATCATTTCACCCAGTGGAAGTCTGTAGAATAGACAGCAAACAAATTGTTTATAAGAATGATATATCTGATATCTATGATAGCTTTTAAAAAGTCTTTTTTTCTGCTACCTCTACCCATTTTTTGATCACTTAAATGAGTAAACATAATACACAAAACTAGTAACTATTGGAACTCTAGTAATTGAAAGGTATGTAAATTTATAATCATGGATAATAATGAATACAGTGAATGTTAAGTGAATTAATATTTAATGAATAGTCACAGGTACTATGCTAAGCATTTTTACCTATGTTGTTTAATATAATGTTCACTGCAGACATGTAAATAAGAAATATTATAATCTCATTTTTTCAAATAGTGAAGCAGGGTTAGAGAAATTAAAACTCTTGCCCCTGTTCATACATTTAGTATATGTTAAAACAGATACAGATCCTTAGTGTGCTTTATTCATCATTTTTTCTCATCCAGTTGGATGTAATTGTGATGTGTGAAGTAATAGCCACAATGCTGCACTATTGGTCTCAGTGTCAGCAACCAACCAGCCTTTCTGAAATCTGGATTACTGCCTTGATAAATATCTTAGTTTGGTGAACTCTCTCAGATAATTTTACTTTATGTCATTTTATTTTCGCTAATATTCTTGTTATTATTATCTTATGTGGCTTTCAGTGTGTGTGTGTGTGTGTGTGTGTGTGTGTGTGTACACTAGTACATAAATAGACAAAGTCTTCGTTCTCTTAGATCTTACCTAAACATAGAGGCAGACTAAGAAAGAGATGTAAGACTATTTGAATCTTTTTTAAAAAAATCAAAGTATAATTGAATAGAGAATAAGGCCTTATCATGGTAAGTGTTATTTAGATATACAAAATACATGTTCTTAAGTAATATTTCTGTGGCTCATCTGAACCAGAAATGTAATTTTGTAGAGTATTGGCGGGTGGGAGGAAAGAGTTCACAGGCGGGATGGAGAAGTGGAGTAAAGGTGCAATGAGTGAGGCCCTCTCACTCTCTGCCTGAGACGTCTCCTTTCCACAGAAAGTGAAGGCAACAGGAATTTGGTTCATAAGAATACTCTCAACAACACATACTGGCTAGACTACAGCATGTTTATTCAGGGCCATATTTTCAGAGTGGTGACACTATAAAGATGAGCTAAGCACCATGAATTACTTACAGACAGTCATTTTCTCATTTGACTTTTAGAGTGGACCACTCTTAAATTATAGACAATATGACATGGTTTATCTAATTTACATAAAAATTCTCCTTGGTGCCCTGAAGGATTACCTGGGAAATAATTTTTCTGGGACATTAATAATGCTTAACAGTCTATACCAGTCTGGAGGTTGCCAAAGGCTGAGCAAAGTTTTATTTTACCCATGTTGGTGTCTCTTTAATATTATTAAATATATTTTATATTGTCTTCAAAACATCAGCAGAATTCCTAAAGTTATATAAACTCCTTGTACTTTCTCCATCTTTTCATAGCAGAATGTAAAACTAATATTAGTGAAATGAGTCTGTTTTATTTAAACCTTGTGCTCATTAGTAAGTCATAAGGTTGAAAGGGAGGACTAAAATATAGTAATTGTTGGGGAGGAAAGACTTCCTTCTGCCTTCTTAGGTTCTGTGGCTGATCTAAGAACTAAACCAATATGTAACAGATTAAAAGGAGAAAAGCATACAAATGTATTTATGTAATATTTTTACATGTGCGTAGGAGACTTCAGAAAGAAAGTGAAGATCCGAAGAAACCGTCAGGCCCAAATACTTATATATGTTTTGCACAAAGAATGATAAATTGTGGGGATGTGACAAGACAAAGGAGGTTGGGCTGGGGGCAATAAATTGTGGGAAAGAGATTAGGAAATATATGGGGCAGACTGACGGAAGTTAAGGGTTATTTTAGTAGGTTTGTTTGAACAGGTCTCTTTTGTGTGGACTCCCAGTCCCTAGTGATGAGAATGTTCTCTTCCTGCCAAAGGGAAGGGACATTTCCCCTGGGAAATTTTATGATCTGCTTTTATGTAGAAAGGAGAAGATCACAGATCCCTTCCTACGTCTGTTTCTCAAGTGCATTCAGCTCAAAATTATCAATATACCAAAGTGGCATATTTTGGAATGGCATGTTCTAAAACTCTTCCTAATCTTATTCAAAATTTTTCAATAATTTTCAAGATGAAAACTATTTTTTCCTATGACTACTTTCATTTTAGTCACCTGAATCATACTTTTTAAAATGTTATAGGAAAATCATTTAAGGTTGCAAACCTGAAAATAAGTTATCTCATCTTCTACTTAGCTTTATTTTTTTCTCAATAAAGGGCCGTGTTGTCAACCAAATTCGTTTTCCAATACAGAATCAAATTATATTTCCCCATTATTTTTACTGTTATGGTAAAATAAATGCTAGTATCCCTCATTTTATATGCTTTATCCATAATAAAGAACAGACTGTGTGCTTATAATGGCAGGGACACTGTTCATTATTTTACCACTTGAATTCCCAGTATCGGTCAAACTCCTGACCCACTGTTGGCCCTTGAATCTTGACAACTATTTCTTGAATGAATGAATTATATAGCTTGTCACGTTTCAGAAAATACTTTAAATTCTTGGTGTTTCATATTCATTCTGCTCCTACTGAAAATTATATGTGCTCTTTGACTTACATACCAGTGTACTGCACCAAAGTAAACATATTTGCCAAAAGATACTGTGGGCATCAAATCTATTATGGTAGAGAAGTATTTCTTAAGATGAATGCATTGCTTTGTGAGGAATGTTGTGGTCACTACACTTACCTAGTTTTTGCAATCAAACCAAAATACATCTGCAGGGTATCCTGGTAATTTTGGCCTCATTTATCACTGTGCACTTTTTTTTTCTTTTTTTGCAATAGTATCCTGTTGACTCTTTTGAAATAATGCAATTCTTTAGCCAATGCACTATAGTACCATATTCTGTCTGAGAGGCCAGGGATTTTCTAAGTCTTTGAAATTTATATTTTCAGCATTTTATCCCTATATGGCATGGTATAAGCACATTCCATCTAAAATTCCAGGAAAATCATGAGGCTGGTGACTGAAGATATAACTGGAGACCTATCTTTAAATAATTTCAAAAAAAGAACTCAAACCAGTAGAAAAGCATGTAAAACATAGTAGTTTTTAATCTAAAAACTTACCTTTTGAAATAGTTTGAAATAGTTTTGAAATAGTTTGAAATCAAACATTTTATTTGGGACTAGTATACAGTTTCACATAGCTATTGATTATCATTTTTAAAGGCTTAGCATTTTGTTCCCACCAGTAATGTAACTTAATTATTACAAGTAACAGTAATAGAATTTTGTCACCACAATATTTCCTAGGCAATTGATTTGATGTTATTCAGAAGTCATTTTGTTCATTTGAAGCCATGTTGGGTTACATCTCAGTTCCTGACCAAAACAATGATTATCAAACTGTTAGGTGAACTACTACGTAAATAAAAGAGATTTTAGAAAGGTAGATAAATTGCTATTTAAAATTTGGACTAATGTATGTGTTTAAACAACAGTTTGTTGCTTTGCTAGGATAATATATGCTTATTCTTTAAACATGCCAGTGATGCAGAAAACTAAAATAAAAAATTAGGCTTATCCCAAATTCTACAAGTAAAAATAGCCATTATTAAAAATATATGAAAATCAATTCAGATATCTCTCTAAACCTATTGATAGATTGAGATTAGAACTCACATCTGTCATGTAACAATTCCCATGCTCCTTCCTGTATACCTTAATGCCTTAAAGCATAAGGTTGAAGGAGAAGTACACTGACTATATACATAGCAATGTTTCAAGAGTGCAAAAAGCATTATGATCAGGAATGAAATTATTAAGAGCCTGGATAATACTATTTGAAACTGTTGGGAGACAATTTTATTTGGGTCTCTTGTCTTCCTCTGTTTGTTGAGAGGAGAGACACTGACAGCAAGTAAAGAACTTAACACAGCTCTGAACACATAGTATGCATTCAATAACTGTATGCTATTATTAATATAGTTATATTTAGAATTTTTAAACTTTTGTATATAGTAAAATTTCAAAAAGTATTGTATGTGCCAATAAAGATTTTTTAAAAGGCAGGTCCATAAATCAGTCTACTAGTACAAATCCTGATAACAATTTGTAGATTGTCCAGTAAGAGAAAAATATTTTCCACTGGAACAAATCCTAGAATTCCTAGATTTTAGCAGAAAAGAGCAATTGAAAAAAGATGTCAAGATATACACTGACAGCTCATCATGAGATATTAGCTGTTTCTGAATTCTGTTTTTTTCTTAATGCATGCACAATCTCATCACTATTCTTTCTCACTCAAAAGACTCAACTTTCTCTGCTTCAATTTGCTAAAGCCTTAGTCCTTTTGTGTGTGTGTGTGTGTGTGACAGAGAGTGTGTGTGTGTGTTTTACAAAAGGTGCCCTTTTCTTAAATAGTTGTTATAATGTTCAAGTGAGGGCCATATGGCCTCCCAATTTTTGGATGACATTGACAAGTGCAATGCAAATTTGCAAACAAAATGACATACATCTTGGAGTGATTAAACTAATTCTTTTTTAATGACTAAGAATGCTATGCCCAAATTCTAAACCATTCTCCAACATTGATCAATAACAAGTACAAATAGTTGAACAATATGTAATAAAGACAAAAGAAAAGAAGTACAATTTTAAATTGTATTCTAAGAACACAGATCATAATCAAGTCTTCATTTAAAAAACTAAAATGTTTTCACCCTTGTAAGGGTAATGAATGGGAATGTTTAAATAAACCATGGCAAATTCTATTATGGATGTTTTTAAAAATGAGGTATTTAAGCATCCAATGACACGGAATAGCTTCTAGGATATAGCAAGTTTTAAAAAGCAGATGAGAGAGTAATAACATAAATTGTCTAATGTGAAAGAAAGATCTAAATATGTGAGTTTTAAGTATTCTGCCTTGAATGGCTTTATAACTGTAGAGATTATTCTTTATATATGCGATTTCAAAATCAAGGCAAAGTATGTCTAGTTTTGAGTATCTCTTTTTTAAAAAAATTTTTGCTTAAAAAATGAAGAGCTCTTTTATTCTGTGTGTACAGGGTTTGTTTGTTTTTTTTAAATAAGCCTGGAAATGTTTTCTTCTATTCTGTCTTTGATTTTTCGCTTCCTCAACAGCGCATACTAGGCAGTGAGAAAGCAGGAATGAATAACACAAATATGTTTTGAGTTTTACTGTAATAATTGCTAACATTTATTGAGGGTTCTCTGCATGTCAGATTGTTGTAAGTAAAACATCATGCCCTCACATGGAAAGTATTATAATTATATGCATTTTAGAAATCAGAAAGTTGAGCGACAGAAAGGGCCAGTAACTTGCTCCAGATGCCCCAGCTTGGAAGAAGCAGAGCCAGAGTTTGAACCTAGGTGTTTTGACTTAAGTCCATACTAAATAATTACACATTTACTTGAGAACTTATTTGTAGTTACTGCATGTGATCTTGTACCTTTCTTAGGATCACTGCATGTGGGGCCTCTATTTCCTATCCTCTAAATTTTCATCTGTTCTCTTATTTGCTTTTGTATAGGAGGGTACCTTTTTCTTTTCAAGTTCAGAGGGAATAGATCAATTATCATTCACATTATTGAGTCAGGTTTTCAAATGATCAATTCTGCTTGCTATTTTCTTCATTGTAGATTTAAAAATCTGTTACTTTTGTTCTTATTGAAGATTTTTCTTATCTCAACAGCCTCACATTTACTTTCATCCTGTTGTCTTTTAACCTTATAATTAGGCTCCATTTTGATGTAGCGAATTATACTTAGTTATACATGGTACATATGGGGATGAATTGAGTATATTCCTGCTGGAGTAACTAGGAATACCTCTCTCTCTCTCTCTCTCTCTCTCTCTCTCTCTCTCTCTCTCTCTTTCTCTCTCTCTCTGAATGTTAGAAAGCAATATGGTCTTAAAAAAGAGAGACAATATGAAATCAACAAGAAAAGCACACACACATATAAACTTATTTACACCTTAGGGCAAAGAGAAACCTAACTTGCACATTTAGGTGTTAGCACCAGTTACCCAGAATTCTAAATTACCTTTGTTCTCCAGATCTCTTGTGTTTCTTAAAATTTTATTTAGGAACTCCACCACCTACAACCATGTTCAAATGTGGTAACCTCTCATATATTAGATATTTCTTGTGCTTCGAGTATCCAGAAGCAGGTACCTAAAGTCAAGGTAATTGAAGATATAAAATTGTTCTTTCCATTTTTGTCAGCAATTTTGACTGGAGTCAAATTAAAGTGTGATGGGCAAACTTGGTCTGTTGCATTCTATAATTATTGCTGTCAGGATACTTTCAACTACAGATAGAATTGTTTCTGCATTTATCATTCTCTGTTCCTGCTTATGTATTTTTCAGTGCAGCTGTGATTCATTTATTTTACAATACTACAGCTAATCGTGTATGGGCTATTTGATTAAAAACAACATTTTAACAAGACCAAAATAGCCAAGGCAGGGGAAAATGTGGTTATATAACAATGTTCGAACTTTTTTTGGAAGCAACATTGAAAAAGATTATTCATTTGTGTAGCAGCTCTGAAAGCCAAATAATAATTATGGTGGCATTGTTCTGTTGTCCATATTGTCCAAATCTGGAATGGTAAACCAGAAAGGGAAAAGAGAATTATCCCTCATTATCTTGTTTGATTTGGCCTCTTAAATGGTCAATATTGCTAAGTTGCCCTTTGGTGGGAAGAAATTAGATTCTATTGCATGCCACTAAAGGTCTCTTTTCATGGTTGGATGTTTTCGTATTCATGAGGCTCAGAATGCCATACTAAAGTAAAGATAATTATGAATGCAATTATTAGTAATTTAGGCCATCAACATAACATACAAATGGATCATTCACTCTGAAATTTGCAAGATACTTATAAACACTGAAAAAAAAGAATAAAAAGAAACTCCAGGAGCTAAAGTAAAATTGTTTGAGACGGTGAGAGTTAAGGTCTATACTCCTAATATTAACCTTTGTGCCAAATATATTTCAATTGTGATAATTGTTCTTTTTTATGCCTTTGTATGGGACCATCAAATCTGGGTATACACTCTGAATGATAATCCTATAGCTTATGCTGAGTGTTATGTGACTAAAAATAGCATAAAGTCAGCATAGCTGGATACATAGATAAAATCATGGGGATTAAACAAATTTTTCTTGTAACAAGTTTTATCATCTTCTAAAAATACTGATTTGATTTGATAAAATAAACACTCTGTTGAAGCAGCAGCCATTTTGGTCCTACAAAGCAGGTTTTTCCATTCACCTTCTCTATAACAACACATTCCATTTACTTTGGGGAAGTATTTCTTCCTTGATTTTGCAGTCTTGATAGTGCTCCCATCACAGTGCCCTTCCTGCTGGTCATGGGATTGATCATATGTCCCCGGCTGGGCCAGTTATAATTTCTGAATCTGCAAGTACACAGTGATGGATGTCAGGTTAAGCATAAAGCCCACATAGTGATTGAGACCAGTTAGATTCCTCTCTGATACATTTCTGAGTGGCTGATGGTGAAATGGTATTCACTCCACCCGATTCAATGATGAACAAAAGTGACCTTAAGTCAGGAGAGTCTATTCCCTGGAACATGGATAGAGACAAACAACTGGTCAGTGGTGGAGTTGTGGGGAGACAGTGAGGAAGAGCAAGGCATTTCTTTCTGGCTAAATTATTGAGTCCTGAGGCTAGCCAACATCCTTAGATATCCTCACTTCAAAAAGTAATAAATCCCTTTTATTATTTAAGTTTCTTCCAATTGTATTACTGTTCCAATTTACTGAAAAATGTAACTCATTACTGAAAATAGCCTAATTTAAAAATTGATGTTTTCACAGAAATGAAAATGAAATATTTATTTTGACATCTGATAATATTTCTTATGTTGCTGAAGTAATTTGTGGAAATTAGTATTCAACCCCCTTGGCAATATGGGCATATCCTATAGAGAGATACATAGCTAGCAGAAAATGTAATGGTAACTAATGTTAACTATGCTTTCTAAGCATTAAAGATATAGTATGAGTATACAGATAATTATATTATGATGTTAGTATATTCGTGTATGAAAAATTTTACAATGCTTCACAGAGTGGGCTGCATCATGTTGAAGATACAGGTAAAGCAAGCACAGTAAGCTCACCAATAAAATGCAAATAATATTGACGTTCAACAAAAACAGGTCTAGGAGAGTGAAAGTCACTAACATTTATTGAATACCACCTAGGTGTTTTCACATATGTTATATAGTTTTATCCTCACATCAGCCCTGTGAGATAGACATTATTATCCTCATTTTGAAGAAAATAAGTTGCTGTGAAGACAAGTAATTTTGCCCAGGGTCATAGCTTCTTATACCACACCACATGGCCTCTGATTACAACCAACTAGTTGGTAAGTTTTCAGGTGTTTAATTTAGAGAAATTTTAGACTTTGTGCAGAATATACTATTAATTGAGAAAATAAAGGGGATTTTGTTTGAAAAGACAGTGCAAAATGTCTATGAAGAGTGATCTGATTTCTGGTTAGAAAGGAAGAATCTGAGAATTTTTTAAAGGAAAACTATTGATTTTTGAATACACAAAAATAAATCTTTTGGCTCAAAATAAAATATCACATTCAAAAATAGGTATATTTAAAATAATTTAGGGCAAATGGTTCATATAATGGATATACAAAGAGCTCATATAAATCAGTAAAAAGGCGAATAATTCAATGGCAAAATGAACAAAAGACATGACTAGGCAATTCAAAAACTAGTACATGAAACATACACAAAATCAAGTTACCTAAGTAGTTACTGAAATGTGTATTAAAATAATGAGGTGCCAGTTCTTCACATGCCAAAATGGAAACTATTTTTTTCTTTTTTCTTTTTTTTTTGAGATGGAGTCTCGCTCTGTCGCCCAGGCTGGAGTGCAGTATTGTGATCTTGGCTCACTGCAAGCTCCACCTCCCGGGTTCACGCCATTCTCCTGCCTCAGCCTCCCGAGTAGCTGGGACTACAGGCGCCCGCCACCATGCCTGGCTAATATTTTGTATTTTTTAGTGGAGACGGGGTTTTTAGCCAGGATGGTCTCCATCTCCTGACCTCGTGATCCTCCTGCCTCGGCCTCCCAAAGTGCTGGGATTACAGGTGTGAGCCACCGTGCCCAGCCAGAAAATATTTTTTAAGTAATAATATTTCACCTAACTACTCATAAATAGTAAGTGTGGGGAATCAGCTTTGTAACACTGCTACTGGAAGTATAAATTGGTGCTATCCTTGTATAATGTAGTTTGTGTAGTATGTATCCAACTTTAAAATATGCTACATTCTTTGACAGAGTAATTTTAACCAATAGATTAATCAATGATAATATAATAGTTAATGTCACGGGAAACATTCAGACTTTATTTGCATGTGTGAACAAGCAGGAGAGCAAACTCTAAGTAGTGGACCTTGTTATTATTTGTATAAATTTATGGGGTACAAGTATAATTTTGTTACAAGCATAGATTGCATAGTGTGAAGTCAAGGCTTTTAGTGTATACATTACCCAAATAACACATATTGTATCCATTAAGTAATTTCTCATCATTCACCCCCTTTACACCCCCTCACCCTTCCTAGTCTGTGCTATACTGTGCAAACAGAACAAAGAGAAACTAATTGTTGTCTGAGAGTCAGACAACTATATATATATACAAATGTAAAGGAAACATATTAAATAAATGGTGGGATTAACCAGTATTTGCTATGCATATTTCTGAGGAGTTAAAGTGCATGGATCATTTACTGTAATGTCAATTATAGAATTTGTAATCTGAGTGACATCCCTAGTTGTCATCATAATTAAACAATGAGCATTTTGATATTCTGTTTTGTTAGTAGCCAATCCCTAAGGGCCTGATTACCCTAGAAGCAAAAAGTGGGAAGTCAATGAATGTTATGAGATGAATTCTGTCTCCCAAAAATCCATATGTTGAAGCCTGAACCCCTAGTGCCTCAGCTAATGACTTTACTTGGACATAGGGCCTTTAATGAGATGATTGAATTAAAATGAGGCTGTTAGTGTAGGACTTAATCCAATCTGACTGCTGTTCTGAAGAAGAAACTTGGACACACAGGGAGACACCAGGGATGCATACACAAACAGAGGAAAGACCTTGTCAGAGCACAGCAAACAGGCAGCCACCTGCAAGCCAAGGACAGAGGCCTTGGCAGAAAGCAAATCTGCTGGCACCTTGATCTTGGACTTCCAGCCTCTAGAAGTCTGAGAAAACAAATTTTTATTCTTTTTTTTTTTTTTTTTTTTTTTTTGAGACGGAGTCTTGCTTTGTCGCCCAGGCTGGAGTGCAGTGGCGCGATCTCGGCTCACTGCAAGCTCCACCTCCCGGGTTCACGCCATTCTCCTGCCTCAGCCTCCCGAGTAGCTGGGACTACAGGCGCCCACTACCACGCCCGGCTAATTTTTTGTATTTTTAGTAGAGACGGGGTTTCACCGTGTTAGCCAGGATGGTCTCGATCTCCTGACCTCGTGATCCGCCCGCCTCGGCCTCCCAAAGTGCTGGGATTACAGGCGTGAGCCACCGCCCCCGGCCACAAATTTTTATTCTTAAAGCCACCCAGGCTGTGTCATTTTCTTATGGCAGCCTGAGCAAATTCGCACGGTTAGACTTTCTTGAATGGCTCACAACATGCCTGGTCACCTCCAGAGAATATATGCATGGAAAGGTACCCAAGCCTAGGGATGGTTTGAATTTTCTTCTTTCTGTTTTTCTTCATTATAGACAAATATTTCTATAATTCAAACGGGTTTTAGGTACATTCTAAAAAACACCATTTCAAAACAAAAAATCATAGCCTGCCAGTTTAAAAAGTTGAAGCTCAGCTAATGTTTCCTTATGTCGCACAAAAGTTCCTTTGCTTAATAAATCATAAAGTGCAATCCAACAATATCCATGCTATAATAAAATATGTCAGAATAAAAAATGAGCAATTAACCACCCTTTCATATGCTTTATCTAATTGTGGTGGTATTCCACATATTTAGACGTAACCACATACTTGACTCTTTCAAACGTAATGAAAATAGCTATGATTTGGACATCAGCCCTTGCTTTATCATTTACATTTCTAATGGTTCTTCTTTATATTCCAAGTCTTATAATATGATAACTGGTACCTTTCAAAAAACATGGCCACTACGAGTTTTTTATGAAATATCTTCAATGTACATATAAATTGAGGAACCAAATGTTGAGAGACTAATAAGGGGTTCAGAAAAGGATTGAAAGTGAGAATGATTCCAGTGGAAATACAGCTGTGGAGGAACATGGATCATTAGAAGAACCAGCAATGACAGAAGTGATAAAGAAACACAATATGAAGGAGAAGGATCAAATTCAGGATACAGAAGAATAAACTTGGTTTGGAGGAAACAAACCAAGATTTATGTGGCTTTTGATCAAATGTCAAAGTACAGGATACAGACAATAAGTAAGTGAACCCACAAGTAACTGAAATATTTTAGTTTATTCCCAGCTGACATTCCCAATGACATTTCCTCACATGTGATTGGAAAGAAAAACCAATGAAAAATGAAAATGACTTTATAAATCACTTTGCCCTTCACCAATCATCATCTAATCTTGCTAGGCCTGTGTGGTAAAAAATAATGCTTTAAAGCACAAAGCTCTTGGAACTGTAGAAAGACTGGAGAAAGGATTTTTTTTTTTTTTTTAGAAACCTTTCATCCTAAACGGATTTGAAATATTGTGTTACCCAGGCACATACTGAAATAGTTACTTCACATAGAATTGTGTTTGGATGATACATCTATGCCTTTAGTGGTAAATGAACTGGCTACATTGGCAATGGTAATAAAACAATAATTATTATTATTATGACTGCAGCCATTTATCAGGCACTTTTATATGTTCTGTACATTAAAGAAATTTATAAAAACAACTCGATAGCATATAAATATACAGATGAGGAAAATCAAGTCTCCAGTAGTTCAAATTCTTTGCTCAGTCTCAGATCTGGCAAGTGGTACAAATAGGATTTGAACTCAGGTTTGTATGACTCACAGCACCAGTGCTTAATTTATATGTCTCGTGTAACCTCCATATCACTACTCTTTCTTGATCACTGAATGCCTGATATCCTGGACTTCATTCTGTTCCCTGAAAATACCAATTTTGTTCCCATCTCAAGCTTTTGCATGTACTGTTTCCCGTGCTCCGAAAGTTCCTACTCAAGTTTTCTTTTTGACTTGCTCCTTTTGCTTCTTAGATCTGAACCCAGATATCACCTTCTCAGGAGGCTTTCTTGAGCACCTCATTTCAAGTTATCCAATCTCTGCCACAGTAAACAGTTTTCTTCATGACACTTATCACTGAGAGTTTCTTATTTTTAATTTGTGTATATAGTTATTGATCCCCACTTCTCTCACCAAGGATATGAGTTCTATCCTCTGGGACAACCTCTAACATTTAATAGGTAAGCGCTCAGTAGATATTTGAAGAAAGAATGAATGAATATCATTTAACCCATAGGAGAGGTATTTACAGAAGGCATCATTATCCTTAATTTTTTTACATTTTGAACATTTCTGAAATTTATGAGAGTAAAATATCTTTCCAGTGCCAACTGGGTTAATATGTGGCACAGCTGATATTCAAAACCAGGTCAGTCTTATTCCAAACCCCCTGCTTTTAACTGGAAAAGTATACTGCCTCCAGAAAGTGTCAGTTCCAAGGGTCACTAGCCTATGTGACTACCTAAGGCGCCTCTTTCAAGAATGTCCTTAGTATAGAAGAAATGCCCTTGAAAGAAAAGTGAATCTCAGATTACCTGAAAGTTGTATCAGCTGAGAGATACAATACAAAGAAAAGGATAGGAAATCATTAGTTACCTTTTAGATTTAAAGTTTTACATCCAAAGGCAAACATGCATAAAATTCATAGAGAAGAAAACTACTGTTGCTTAATTTTAGAAAAGTCAAAATATGTGTTTTAGCTAAATTTCAGAGGTTATAGGCTAATACTAAACTATTATTGATACTTTTCTATTTGATTATTGGGAGGACCATTTCCATTTTGAAACTTTGAAGAGAATATTTTCAAAACTTATATAAGCTAGAATTAAATTAAAAGATAATGCTAGCAAAACCAAAAAATAATCAATTCATGAATGTATATATCCAGACCTGTGTGTATATCTATATCTAACACCGGCATGCATTTTCAGGAAGGAGAGTCAGAAGGAAAGAAAATAAAAATCTTCCAATAACCAGTTCCATAGGAAAGCAATCTTCGTCAAGTTAGAAAACCGAAGTTGTTTAAATTCCAACAACTGAAAAAGAGTATAAGATTATTTGCAGATTGGTGTATTGCTTCCAGAAGGAAATATGTATGATGTTAAAAATGACTGTTGGGTCCATTTTCTGCAGGCCTGGCAATCTCTCTCCCCAGATGGGAGCTCTGTCATTCATACCTTCTTACATTAGTTGTGCTTTCCATCTGTCTCCATCTCAGTCTACAATAGGATTATTTTACTTATGTTTAAGACAACTCAAATTTATGTTGTAAAGTTTTGTACATATGTCCAGGAGTTCCCACAGTTACATGGTAAATGTGCAAAAAAAAAAGTAAATGTCTGTATTCATTTGGTCTTCCTAAGGGAGGCATTCAAATTTGAAAGAGAAGTATAAGAGATATTTATCTAAAATCACCAAGTATGGTCTTTAGAATAGTCTAGGCTTTCTTTTTTCTCTAATTATAATATTCAGGATTATTTTTCTTAAGTTTATGTAGAAGTAGTCATACTAAAGCAAATGGAAAGATAATCTACAAAACAAACCGTAGTAAAGGGAAATAATTTCTGGATATTTTCATTAAATTCATTTGTGGTTATTTTACTCTTTATATTTCCTGATGATATCACAAAACTATAATTAATAGAATCATATTATGTGTAATTATATGTAAAA
This sequence comes from Gorilla gorilla gorilla, assembly GCF_029281585.2. Classification (NCBI taxonomy): domain Eukaryota; kingdom Metazoa; phylum Chordata; class Mammalia; order Primates; family Hominidae; genus Gorilla; species Gorilla gorilla. Next base: position 140,482,418 of record NC_073227.2, read on the forward strand.
AAGTGTGTGTAATTATAACAAAGGGATATAGCATGTGGTCTTGCTGTGTCCCAGGTACAGTTTTAAATACTTTCCACGAATTCCAACAAAATAATATGCTTAGTATTCCTGTTTTAGTGAAGAGTAAACTGAGGCAGAGAAATGTTGGGAAATTTGCACAAAGCCCTATAGTTAAAAGCATCTAACCCAAGCTATCTGGCTCCAGACACCAAGCCCTAAGCCACTAAACTGTCCTGATACATTGTCAAATATGTTTATTTACACTATTATCACCTAAAGAAGAATCCTTATTGCCTGACGTGCTGGGGAAATGAATAATTACTTCAGTATCAAACTGTTCCACATAAATAAATGTTCCCGTTACATTAACTTATTCCATAAAGTAACCAACACTTTTGATGAATATTTATTCACAAAGAAATTTCATACTTTCCTGACTTCTTTGCCAGAGTTCATTAATTAGAAGTTTTTTGCAAAGATTCTGGAACAGCACTAGGAATGTTTTTGATGTTTAAATGTTGTTTTCTAGGTAATGGATTCAGAACTTTTGGAGTATATAAAGTTGTTTATGTACCCTTATGAAACACTACTATTTTCTTTTTAGATTTTTATCTCCTTTTGGATAGTTTTTTGCATTCCTACTGTAGACATGATTTCACATATTATTTATGCCTATGTTTTATATTTTTATTACCGAATATTTCCTACTCCTCCTAATTTGCTACTCCAACTCATTTGTGGACTACTGGAAAAATCTATAACTGAGCTTGTAGGAATTGGACACTAGGAGCAAAGAAACGCTTAGTGAGAAAATGATTTGTTTTCCTTTGAGTTAACTGCTCAAAATTTAATGTTTGTACTTCTGACATTAGGCCTAGAGGACAATCGTAATTCACTCTTAATTAACTTTATAGCTGAAAGTAGGAGACACCTTCTTCCTGAAACTTTGACTATAGGATCACCCTCAAATTCTTCCCCCTTTTCTCTTTCTAGTTTGGCTCTTTTCCCTGAGGCTGCCTACATATGGACATTCCCACAAGATCCTGTCCTTAGTACCCTTTATGTTTGCCATTTCCAATATTTTCTTTCACTACGTTCTCCTATTCCTGTGGCCAAAACTGTGACTTTTCTCTCTGTCCCTTCATCTCTGAAATTAAGACTTTAATTTCCAACTGCTAAATTTCTGGATGAGATTTCAAAGAAAACAGTTTTTAAAATAAGTGAATCATTTTCTTCCATAAGCCAAATATGTTCCCATTTGTTGTGAAGTAATGGAAGGAGCTTCCAATCTGGATTTAGAAGCATTGGGTTTGAGTTTCAGCTCTGCAATTTATTATCTATGTGAACTTTACCAGGATGTATGATCTCTTCATTCCTTGGTTCTCTCTCCTGCAAATAGGTAAAATAATACCAAATCACAAGGGTGAGTGAAGGGAAGGGACATTCCCTCTTAGACTCCAGCTATAGTCATCCAGCCACATGTCAACAGCTGAGCTCCCATCCATCTGTTCTCAGTTCTGATGCAAGCAGGTGCTTCCTTCTCAGTCTTACCTCATGGTTTCTCTAACTTGGCTACATCTCGACCTCATCTCTCTTAACTCCAAGAAACATAGATTATCTTAGAAACATTTTTCTAAACACATCTGTAGCCATTTCCATACAATTGCCCCTGCATCCTATGATGCCTGGGACAGTTTGGGGAGCTTGTAGCTTTCCTGAAGATTATCCAGATCCAGGAAAGAGAGGGCACCTAGAATCTTTCTTCTTTTATATCCTCAAACCTATAAGATATTCTATTGGCTTGGAAGCTAGAGAAAAATTGAACACTAGGCCCTTTTGAAGAACTCTCCATCATTTAAACCTCTCACTTCCCCTCTGATTCATCCCTCTATCCCCAATCTGTCTAGTATCTTTGAGAAAGGAAAATCAGCTCAGATGGTCCAAATCCTTCCAAGTATTTTATTGAAACTAGAAAGCCAAGTATTTTAATCTTTTTCCTGACTAGTTCTGATATGTCAACCATCAGCTGAGATAATAAGATTTTTTGCTCTATTTTGAATGCGAAAGGCTCACATAGCTTGAAGAAGAAGAAGAAGAAGAGGAGGAAGAGGAAGAGCAGGAAGAGGAAGAGGAAGAAGAAGATGAAGAAGAAGAAGGGCAACAACAACAACATTGCGGCACAAAAAGCATGATTAATCAGCATATCTCAATATCATCTTGCTACAAGTAGTAAAAGGATGAATCTAGCCAATGGTAGCAGGGACATTCTCAGCACGAGAAACAGGTATTTGCCTCGCACTGTAAGTTTAATAATTTTAATAAAGAAATGGCCTGATTTCCTGGTGCCTTTATTTTAGACCTTTGGGAAGTTTCTTCTTTCTCTTCCAGCCTTTATTTCTTTCACCAGCCTTTTCTAGTCTTTTCCCTACTCTTTTATTTTAACTATGCCTTTGCTTCACACACATTGACCCTTCCCTGTCTTGAGGTGTTGAGATCAACGTTCTGAGAGATAAGTGACTCAAATGGCAAGGAGAAGAGAAATGTCTTCTATAAGCAAATAAGCCTGGGAAAGCCAACATTGTAAGCACCTCAGCTTACAATGGGGCTATGTTCCGATAAACCCATGGTAAATTGCACATATTATAAGATGAAACTGCAGTTAATACACCTAACCTATCAAACATCATAGCTTAGCCTATCCTACCTTAAACATGTTCAGGACACTTACAGTAGCCTACAGTTGGGCAAACTCATCTAACATAAAGCCTATTTTATAACAAACTATTGAATATCTCATGTAACATATTGAATACTGTACTGAAAGTGACCAACAGGATGGTTGTGTGGGCTCTCACCATTAACATACACAGTTGAAAGCTCACTGCGACTGAATGATGTGAAGCATTTAACCAAAATTAATTGCTGGTTGCTTGGAAAGCTGCAGAGGCCGAGTCCTCAGTCTCTCTTCTGATGAGATTTGAGAATAGTTGGTATAGAAGGCACTGGGCATCAACACTTGTTGACGGTTTAGCAGGCATATTGTTCTGCAGGAAGATACCAAGTATGGGTTATTTAACCTCCTGATCACGTGGCTGATTGGGAGCTGTGGCTCTCTGCAGCTGCCTGGCACCACGAGAGAGTATCGTACCACATATTGCTAGCCTGGGAAAAGATGAAAATTCAAAATTGGAAGTACACTTCCTGCTGCATGCCTGTCATTTTTGCATCATCGTAGTCAGACTACCTTAAGTCGGAAACCATCTGTACATATTACACACCTTTCTCTAGACCTACTCCCCTGCACGTTAGCTTAACAAAGATTCTGAAAATATTTGCAAAAAAAGAAACCTGTTTAAATTTTAGCAACTGTTTTACAAACATCTACTGACAATCTGCATTTATTTTTATTTATTTATTTATTTATTTTATTTATTTTTTATTATACTTTAAGTTTTAGGGTACATGTGCACATTGTGCAGGTTAGTTACATATGTATACATGTGCCGTGCTGGTGTGCTGCACCCACTAACTCGTCATCTAGCATTAGGTATATCTCCCAATGCTATCCCTCCCCCCTCCCCCCACCCCACAACAGTCCCCAGAGTGTGATGTTCCCCTTCCTGTGTCCATGTGATCTCATTGTTCAATTCCCACCTATGAGTGACAATATGCGGTGTTTGGTTTTTTGTTCTTGCGATAGTTTACTGAGAATGATGATTTCCAATTTCATCCATGTCCCTACAAAGGACGTGAACTCATCATTTTTTATGGCTGCATAGTATTCCATGTTGTATATGTGCCACATTTTCTTAAGCCAGTCTATCATTGTTGGACATTTGGGTTGGTTCCAAGTCTTTGCTATTGTGAATAATGCCGCAATAAACATACGTGTGCATGTGTCTTTATAGCAGCATGATTTATAGTCATTTGGGTATATACCCAGTAATGGGATGGCTGGGTCAAATGGTATTTCTAGTTCTAGATCCCTGAGGAATTGCCACACTGACTTCCACAATGGTTGAACTAGTTTACAGTCCCACCAACAGTGTAAAAGTGTTCCTGTTTCTCCACATCCTCTCCAGCACCTGTTGTTTCCTGACTTTTTAATGATTGCCATTCTAACTGGTGTGAGATAGTATCTCATAGTGGTTTTGATTTGCATTTCTCTGATGGCCAGTGATGATGAGCATTTTTTCATGTGTTTTTTGGCTGCATAAATGTCTTCTTTTGAGAAGCATCTGTTCATGTCCTTCACCCACTTTTTGATGGGGTTGTTTGTTTTTTTCTTGTAAATTTGTTGGAGTTCATTGTAGATTCTGGATATTAGCCCTTTGTCAGATGAGTAGGTTGCGAAAATTTTCTCCCATTTTGTAGGTTGCCTGTTCACTCTGATGGTAGTTTCTTTTGCTGTGCAGAAGCTCTTTATTTTAATTAGATCCCATTTGTCAATTTTGTCTTTTGTTGCCATTGCTTTTGGTGTTTTGGACATGAAGTCCTTGCCCATGCCTATGTCCTGAATGGTAATGCCTAGGTTTTCTTCTAGGGTTTTTTTGGTTTTAGGTCTAACGTTTAAATCTTTAATCCATCTTGAATTGATTTTTGTATAAGGTGTAAGGAAGGGATCCAGTTTCAGCTTTCTACATATGGCTAGCCAGTTTTCCCAGCACCATTTATTAAATAGGGAATCCTTTCCCCATTGCTTGTTTTTCTCAGGTTTGTCAAAGATCAGATAGTTGTAGGTATGCGGCATTATTTCTGAGGGCTCTGTTTTGTTCCGTTGATCTATATCTCTGTTTTGGTGCCAGTACCATGCTGTTTTGGTTACTGTAGCCTTGTAGTATAGTTTGAAGTCAGGTAGTGTGATGCCTCCAGCTTTTTTCCTTTGGCTTAGGATTGACTTGGCGATGCGGGCTCTTTTTTGGTTCCATATGAACTTTAAGGTAGTTTTTTCCAATTCTGTGAAGAAAGCCATTGGTAGCTTGATGGGGATGGCATTGAATCTGTAAATTACCTTGGGCAGTATGGCCATTTTCACGATATTGATTCTTCCTACCCATGAGCATGGAATGTTCTTCCATTTGTTTGTATCCTCTTTTATTTCTTTGAGCAGTGGTTTGTAGTTCTCCTTGAAGAGGTCCTTCACATCCCTTGTAAGTTGGATTCCTAGGTATTTTGTTCTCTTTGAAGCAATTGTGAATGGGAGTTCATTCATGATTTGGCTCTCTGTTTGTCTGTTGTTGGTGTATAAGAATGCTTGTGATTTTTGCACATTGATTTTGTATCCTGAGACTTTGTTGAAGTTGCTTATCAGCTTAAGGAGATTTTGGGCTGAGACAATGGGGTTTTCTAGATATACAATCATGTCATCTGCAAACAGGGACAATGTGACTTCCTCTTTTCCTAATTGAATACCCTTTATTTCCTTCTCCTGCCTGATTGCCCTGGCCAGAACTTCCAACACTATGTTGAATAGGAGTGGTGAGAGAGGGCATCCCTGTCTTGTGCCAGTTTTCAAAGGGAATGCTTCCAGTTTTTGCCCATTCAGTATGATATTGGCTGTGGGTTTGTCATAGATAGCTCTTATCATTTTGAAATACGTCCCATCAATACCTAATTTATTGAGAGTTTTTAGCATGAAGGGTTGTTGAGTTTTGTCAAAGGCTTTTTCTGCATCTATTGAGATAATCATGTGGTTTTTGTCTTTGGCTCTGTTTATATGCTGGATTACATTTATTGATTTGCGTATATTGAACCAGCCTTGCATCCCAGGGATGAAGCCCACTTGATCATGGTGGATAAGCTTTTTGATGTGCTGCTGGATTCATTATGCCAGTATTTTATTGAGGATTTTTGCATCAATGTTCATCAAGGATATTGGTCTAAAATTCTCTTTTTTTGTTGTGTCTCTGCCTGGCTTTGGTATCAGAATGATGCTGGCCTCATAAAATGAGTTAAGGAGGATTCCCTCTTTTTCTATTGATTGGAATAGTTTCAGAAGGAATGGTACCAGTTCCTCCTTGTACCTCTGGTAGAATTCGGCTGTGGATCCATCTGGTCCTGGACTCTTTTTGGTTGGTAAACTATTGATTATTGCCACAATTTCAGCTCCTGTTATTGGTCTATTCAGAGATTCAACTTCTTCCTGGTTTAGTCTTGGGAGAGTGTATGTGTGGAGGAATGTATCCATTTCTTCTAGATTTTCTAGTTTATTTGCGTAGAGGTGTTTGTAGTATTCTCTGATGGTAGTTTGTATTTCTGTGGGATCGGTGGTGATATCCCCTTTATCATTTTTTATTGTGTCTATTTGATTCTTCTCTCTTTTTTTCTTTGTTAGTCTTGCTAGCGGTCTATCAATTTTGTTGATCCTTTCAAAAAACCAGCTCCTGGATTCATTCATTTTTTGAATGGTTTTTTGTGTCTCTATTTCCTTCAGTTCTGCTCTGATTTTAGTTATTTCTTGCCTTCTGCTAGCTTTTGAATGTGTTTGCTCTTGCTTTTCTAGTTCTTTTAATTGTGATGTTAGGGTGTCAATTTTGGATCTTTCCTGCTTTCTCTTGTGGGCATTTAGTGCTATAAATTTCCCTCTACACACTGCTTTGAATGCATCCCAGAGATTCTGGTATGTCATGTCTTTGTTCTCGTTGTTTTCAAAGAACATCTTTATTTCTGCCTTCATTTCGTTATGCACCCAGTAGTCATTCAGGAGCAGGTTGTTCGGTTTCCATGTAGTTGAGCGGCTTTGAGTGAGATTCTTAATCCTGAGTTCTAGTTTGATTGCACTGTGGTGTGAGAGATAGTTTGTTATAATTTCTGTTCTTTTACATTTGCTGAGGAGAGCTTTACTTCCAACTATGTGGTCAATTTTGGAATAGGTGTGGTGTGGTGCTGAAAAAAAAGTATATTCTGTTGATTTGGGGTGGAGAGTTCTGTAGATGTCTATTAGGTCCGCTTGGTGCAGAGCTGAGTTCAATTCCTGGGTATCTTTGTTGACTTTCGGTCTCGTTGATCTGTCTAATTTTGACAGTGGGGTGTTAAAGTCTCCCATTATTAATGTGTGGGAGTCTAAGTCTCTTTGTAGGTCACTCAGGACTTGCTTTATGAATCTGGGTGCTCCTGTATTGGGTGCATATATATTTAGGATAGTTAGCTCTTCTTGTTGAATTGATCCCTTTACCATTATGTAATGGCCTTCTTTGTCTCTTTTGATCTTTGTTGGTTTAAAGTCTGTTTTATCAGAGACTAGGATTGCAACCCCTGCCTTTTTTTGTTTTCCATTTGCTTGGTAGATCTTCCTCCATCCTTTTATTTTGAGCCTATGTGTGTCTCTGCACGTGAGATGGGTTTCCTGAATACAGCACACTGATGGGTCTTGACTCTTTATCCAATTTGCCAGTCTGTGTCTTTTAATTGGAGCATTTAGTCCATTTACATTTAAAGTTAATATTGTTATGTGTGAATTTGATCCTGTCATTATGATGTTAGCTGGTGATTTTGCTCGTTAGTTGACGCAGTTTCTTCCTAGTCTCGATGGTCTTTACATTTTGGCATGATTTTGCAGCGGCTGGTACCGGTTGTTCCTTTCCATGTTTAGCGCTTCCTTCAGGAGCTCTTTTAGGGCAGGCCTCGTGGTGACAAAATCTCTCAGCATTTGCTTGTCTGTAAAGTATTTAATTTCTCCTTCACTTATGAAGCTTAGTTTGGCTGGATATGAAATTGTGGATTGAAAATTCTTTTCTTTAAGAATGTTGAATATTGGCCCCCACTCTCTTCTGGCTTGTAGGGTTTCTGCCGAGAGATCCACTGTTAGTCTGATGGGCTTCCCTTTGAGGGTAACCCGACCTTTCTCTCTGGCTGCCCTTAACATTTTTTCCTTCATTTCAACTTTGGTGAATCTGACAATTATGTGTCTTGGAGTTGCTCTTCTCGAGGAGTATCTTTGTGGCGTTCTCTGTATTTCCTGAATCTGAACGTTGGCCTGCCTTGCTAGATTGGAGAAGTTCTCCTGGATAATATCCTGCAGAGTGTTTTCCAACTTGGTTCCATTCTCCCCATCACTTTCAGGTACACCAATCAGACGTAGATTTGGTCTTTTCACATAGTCCCATATTTCTTGGAGGCTTTGCTCATTTCTTTTTATTCTTTTTTCTCTAAACTTCCCTTCTCACTTCATTTCATTCATGTTATCTTCCATTGCTGATACCCTTTCTTCCAGTTGATCGCATCGGCTCCTGAGGCTTCTGCATTCTTCACGTAGTTCTCGAGCCTTGGTTTTCAGCTCCATCAGCTCCTTTAAGCACTTCTCTGTATTGGTTATTCTAGTTATACATTCTTCTAAATTTTTTTCAAAGTTTTCAACTTCTTTGCCTTTGGTTTGAATGTCCTCCCGTAGCTGAGAGTAATTTGATCGTCTGAAGCCTTCTTCTCTCAGCTCGTCAAAGTCATTCTCCATCCAGCTTTGTTCCGTTGCTGGTGAGGAACTGCATTCCTTTGGAGGAGGAGAGGCACTCTGCGTTTTAGAGTTTCCAGTTTTTCTGTTCTGTTTTTTCCCCATCTTTGTGGTTTTATCTACTTTTGGTCTTTGATGATGGTGATGTACAGATGGGTTTTCGGTGTGGATGTCCTTTCTGTTTGTTAGTTTTCCTTCTAACATACAGGACCCTCAGCTGCAGGTCTGTTGGAATACCCTGCGGTGTCAGTGTGCCCCTGCTGGGGGGTGCCTCCCAGTTAGGCTGCTCGGGGGTCAGGGGTCAGGGACCCACTTGAGGAGGCAGTCTGCCCGTTCTCAGATCTCCAGCTGTGCGCTGGGAGAACCACTGCTCTCTTCAAAGCTGTCAGACAGGGACATTTAAGTCTGCAGAGGTTACTGCTGTCTTTTTGTTTGTCTGTGCCCTGCCCCCAGAGGTGGAGCCTACAGTGGCAGGCAGACCTCCTTGAGCTGTGGTGGGCTCCACCCAGTTCGAGCTTCCAGGCTGCTTTGTTTACCTAAGCAAGCCTGGGCAATGGGGGCGCCCCTCCCCCAGCCTCGCTGCCGCCTTGCAGTTTGATCTCAGACTGCTGTGCTAGCAATCAGCGAGATTCCGTGGGCGTAGGACCCTCCGAGCCAGGTGTGGGATATAGTCTCCTGGTGCGCCATTTTTTAAGCCGGTCTGAAAAGCACAATATTCGGGTGGGAGTGACCCGATTTTCCAGGTGCGTCCGTCACCCCTTTCTTTGACTGGGAAAGGGAACTCCCTGACCCCTTGCGCTTCCCAGGTGAGGCAATGCCTCACCCTGCTTCGGCGCACGCACCCACTGACCTGTGCCCACTGTCTGACACTCCCTAGTGAGATGAACCCGGTACCTCAGATGGAAATGCAGAAATCACCCGTCTTCTGCATCGCTCACGCTGGGAGCTGTAGACAGGAGCTGTTCCTATTCGGCCATCTTGGCTCCTCCCCGACAATCTGCATTTGAAGTAAGAAATGTATATGCTCCTTTGGAGAAAGTTGCTCTAGTGGAGAAAGAGGGGTTCTAGACATTTTTCTAGTTTATTAAACTGATACACTTTACAATTGAAAGTAATTTTAGGGGACTCTGGCAATGGGTAGTAGAGCTCTCCACACTTCCAATGGTGAGGCCTCTATTTTGTTAAAAAAAAAAAAAAGACATCTTATAGAGGTACTTTATATCAGTTAGGGGCTTAGGAACCAATACTTTCAGAAAGACAAAGTGTATTTTTTTCTTATCTCTCTGTGGGAAAATATATAGATATTTTGGATAAAAGAGGGAGAGAAGCTCATGCAAAAAAAATCCTTAAATAATGCATAAACTTCAAAGTCTATTTGAGTTTTATTCAATTCTTTTGTCTCAGGAGGTTTACAATTTAGCTAATGTTTCTCTCTCTCCCAGTTCATATCACATCAATCTGACCTTTGACAAGAGACTTGCCATTTAGTCTTTCCATAGTCAACATGTGATATTTTTCCTGAAGAACTGAGGAGACTTAGATTTTGAGTAAAACCACAGTGAGGCCATTCTTTGCTTTATTGAGAGCTTGATTCTTTCTATACCTAAAGTTTAAAGTATCTGCAGATCTGGGACATAGACAAACTGAAAAAAAATTTAAAACCAGATTGTCCTTGGTGCTAGGAAATTCAGTTGGAACGTGTGCGTGTGCGTGTGTGTTTGTGTGTGTGTGTGTGTATGTGTTTAAGAATTATCTTATGTCAACCATGTGTCCTTACTAAATGCAGACCGAAGTTTGGGAAGTCTCCATTTCGTTATTATTCTCCATACTCAGATTAAAATGTAAGGAGATGGAAAGAGAAATGCAAGAGTCAGTGGTCTCTGAAGTAAAAGCATCTTAAATGTTAAAGCTGAAATTAGATGTGAAGTTTCTATTAAATGTGTTTCCAAGGGTTTGAAAATAGTGGAACACAGTTTACAGAATATCAAATGCTCTAAACCTGGCAAGATGATTTGCAAATTGACATTGAAAAAAAAAAACAGGGAAGATCAAACCAGAAAAATAATGAGACTCAGCAGCAAACACAATATTGTGTTTGATATCACCCGCATGTTGGCTTGTGAAGGAATTGCTAGCCATCAGTGAATCGGATGGTGTGGTACTGGCAGGGTGGGGAATAAATGCTGTCTAGCAGGTGTTTGATTTAGGCCTTGGCCTTCATTACTTAAACACACAGGCAACCCAGAGTATGAAGCAAAAAGCAAGACGCTGAAGGTTTTGCTGCATGCCTTTACCTTTCCTGGAAGACATCCGGCCAGAAATCCTGGGATTTTATTGGAAAGGCTCTTAAATTAGAGGTCTACTGATTTTTTTTTTTTTTTTTGACAAATCCTGCTCAAATAATCCTGTTTGTCTTAGCAAAAATTGATTAAATTCTTAAATATACACTGCTGCCTTGTTAACATTTTTCTTTGACCTTTTCTAATTGTTAAATCATCAAGTCTATTTATACTGTTGTATATACTTATACAAAATTAGTATCCAAATTACTAATTACTACCCAAAATTAGTATCATTTTGTATTACTTACTTCTCACTTTGTCCTTTAAACCTTTATTCTTTCCAAACATCCGTTTTGCTGTAGATCATTATTCTTAACACGTTGTCTTTCTAATAACTTCTTTTCAATTTAAAAATTATATTTATTGAGACTTGTTCTGTGTCATTCTGATAAAACCCACATACGCAGATCTATTTTAATCCTTGAAACATTACAACAAAGAAGTCTTATTATAACTATTTTAAGATAAAGAAATGAAGGCACAGAGGGCTTAAGTAACTTGCCAGAGTTTACACAAGTTGGTAATTTCTATTCATACGTAGGTCTGACTACTTTCAGAATCTGCATTTTATATCTAGGTAATAATGTTCATCTCTCATCTTAGCCTATTTTATATTTGTATACTTCCTACTTATTGCTTTGTTTTTAGCTGATATTTGTTAGTTTTTGCCAATACTAAAAATATTAAAATATTAAAAACGTTTGATATATTCAAGCTAAAACTTGCTTTTAGTTCTTGAATCAACAGTTCTTGATTATAGTTCTTGAATAGGCCAGTAGCTCTATCTATTTTCTGATGAAAACATAAAGAGAGAGAGGAGATTTCTGAAATGATTTTTTAGATATAATTTTAGTAAACTACCAAGGGACTCAAACATCCTAACAAAACGTCCAGATGTTGCTGTTTGTGGTATTTGCTCTTTGAGTAATACATGGCAGAGAGCTACTAATTATTAAGTAATGCATTGAAATAAATGTTCCTTTAATTACAATGGATTTCCATATATTTTCAGAGTACAAATTTGTGCAATAATTATTAATTCATTTAGTCTACAGATAATGCTTGGTACACATAGATTCATGGTTCTCCTCCAAAAACTACATGTAACACCAGGGACCTGCAGTCTACTACTGCTCCAAGCATGCAAATTATCTATTTGTTCTTTAAGGAGTCTATGGCCCGAGTAGAAATTGTTCATGAAGACCTGGAAGCAGGGATCAGTAACTAAGCTGCTACATTTACTCATTCATTCTCTGGTTTTGGAGGAGCCCATGGGTCACATATGCTTGTGTGACTCTATTCGGCAGTATTTATATTTGACAGTGACATAATATTGCTGAACTTAAAATTATATATGTGGTTATTTTTTATCGAGTTACTCGCACATTCAAGTGAATAATAGATGATTTTCAAATAAGTCGTTTGCAGCAACTACTCAAAACCTATCCAAAATCTCTCTTTGATCACTACTCTCAGAGCCAGCATACTTACAAAAACCTCCAATCTAGGCAGATTAATTTGGATATAGGTTTGTGCATGTATTTTTAAGTTATTCTTGACTCCTCTCCTGCAAACCTTACAACAAATCCATTATTAGGAACTACTCATTTTAACTTTTCAGTATGACCTAAATCCAAGTGTGCTCCTTACCACTTAAAATTAGATTATTAATTTCCTGATTTGTCCATAAACAATCTCCCCCAAACTAAAATGCAAGGTTCATGAGGGCTGGAATTTGCTTGGTACATAATTCTCAATGAATATTTATTGAATAAGTGATGTACTATGAGCCAAAACATTATCAATGGGATGAAAGAGATCATTAAGCTACTTCTTTTGCATCATACCAAATCCTTAAAATTCTTAAAATTTCCACCTACTATGCTTGATTGACTCCTTGACCTTGAAGGTGAATTCTACAGGAGCCTTGCCACTGATGTCAAGGTAACAAATCATCATTGTTTTTTTCTCCTGGCTTTTGTTTTTGCCTTATTGACCTTAGTGTATTTGGCATTTTCTACTGTGCTTTGTTCTTTTGTTTCTAGGTCATGGAGAAAATAACACGTTTCATTCCTACTTATGATTATCTTTAAATTATATTGCCTTGACTAATTTCTCTTGACTGATTATCAGAAATTTCAAGTTCTTGCTATTGCTGTTTAACACTCATGATTTTTGACATAATCCTCATAGAAAGTGTCTTCAAGTTCGTGTAGAGTTTCAGAGTTAGGTTTTTTCTGAGTCAACATATTATACATAAATTATGATTGTTGCACTTCACAGTTTTCTGTATCCATCAGGTTATTAGAAAACTGTTTCATAATCAACACATGAATTTCCCTACCTTTTAATGCTTTCCAAAAAGTTTTACTCATGGCATTATTTTATAGCTGTAGGCCACATTAAATATGTCAGTCATCAAGATTTTATAACATCTTGTTATATTATACCATCTATTACATCTTGGGGTATAATAATATCACTTTATTGTGAATATTATAATTATTTTTACACCAACATGTCTTCACTTTTTTTTTACTTGTTGGAGAAAAATAAGAATGACTAATTTTGAATGTCTCACTTCCAACAATGGAGGCACATTGTAGCATGTCACTAAAACAATCAACTTTCAACCTCTTTCTCAAAAACCTTATTAAATAATTATACTATCCCAACTATATTAGTTCATTTTCACACTACTATAAAGACATACCTGAGACTGGGTAATTATGAAGAAAAGAGAGTTTATTGGCTCACAGTTCTGCATGGCTAGGGATGCCTCAGGAAACTTATATGATCATGGCAGAAAGCGGAGGGGAAGCAAGGAATGGGTCAATATAAATGCTGGGTTCACATAGCCAAATTGTGAGAACATAGTGGGCAGAAAAAAATCCTCTGCATTATGAGCATTCAGGAAAGTAAGTGTTTGTTCCCTCCCACCTGGGGCAATCTGTGTTCTCGATTTGCTTTGAGCTTGTCTCTTGGATTTGGAGGTTAAATCATGGTCTTTTAAAAATTTTGACATATTCTTGCAACATTTTCTTAATTCATGTTCAAATAAGGTCCCATTTTACTGAGACTTATCAAGCATAATGCAAATTCCGCTATTTAGTAATTTAGAAAAGTGGTGTTTCTTTTTTTTGGGTGGGGGGTGGCGGGGGACGGAGTCTCGCTCTGTCGCCCAGTCTGGAGGTGCAGTGGCGTGATCTCCGCTCACTGCAAGCTCCGCCTCCCGGGTTCACGCCATCCTCCTGCCTCAGCCTCCCGAGAAAAGTGGTGTTTCTTTACTTTCTTCCCTCTTGTATATTTCTCCATGTATATTTTATTTCTTAACTCAGAGGCCCAGAAACAATAGACTAAGTTGGATAAATAGTGTGTCTTCATGGTTCTTCCACTCTACCTATTCGCCATGGGCCAAATCATCCAACTTGCTCTGTTGGTACAATGAAATAGATGCATTAGTCTTGATCGATAAAGTTTCAATTAGTTGAAATAATACAAATGTAACAGTTACATTATTTCAAGCCACCTCAGAAATCTGAATGGGGTACTTTAAAATCCAAATTAAAATGTATAGAGGTTTCTATGTTCATGTTTAAGATGAAGCATAAAATGTACTTGATTTTTTAAAAATGAGTCATGAACTAATTGAGCAAAGAAAGGCTAAGAGATAGAGGAATACGTGTTTAATACTCATCATACTGAGGACTAAAAGGTTATGTCCAGAATCATCTCAGTATGCTGGCTCATGCCTTGCCCTCTACCAGAAACCAGAAGAAATAATATAGTTTATTGTGTTTTAAATATTCAACCAAAACCCAGGATCATAAACATGTAAAGTGTTAAGTTTCTTTTAAAACATAGCCATAATCAATATTTATTGTTAAAGAAAATTCATCTGAAAAGGAAGAATTATTTATATGAGTAAATTATAAAATAATAAAATCTGAGATACATTATTATGTACTCTCCATGTGATTTTACAATAATGCTGTGTTCTTCATCTACATTAATAGTTATTATCCTTTAGAGAAGGAGAGGCAAAGCCCGAAAGAGTGGAGCATATTTGGAGAGTGAGCAGACAATTTAACCAGAATCTCTAAACAGTGGAAAGAAATCCAATACACAACTGAAACTAGGCTTTATCAAAGGGATTGCATGAAAGAGATCAGTAAAGCAGAAAAGAGTTCAGGAATGTTTAATCCCAAAGGAATAACATTTATCAAAGCAATTTGCAAGAATAATTCTGTCACTTCTGCTTTTATAAACAAAGGATAGCAAATGAGTTTCTAACATTTACTTCTGAATTTGAAGCAGTTTTTTAGGAGCAGGGATGTGATGTCATTACTGCTGTAGTCTTTTTGGTAGACAAAAGGGCAAACCTGGCATTGATTTAAAATGTGTTCCCAATAGACATTGATTTTGAAAGACATGTAGTTTTACAAAGGAAAGAAAGAAAAAAAAGGAATGTATGCCAATTCTTTTAATAAAGAGCAAAGAAAACCTGACTTCTGTTTTCTTTTTCTACACTTAGCTGTATGACTTGGATATCAGAATTTTGAATAAAAATACAATTTATTAGCTGAAAGTTTGATTAAATGTTATTTTTTACGTTAAAAACTCAATGAAGCCAGAAAAACTGAGGCTAAGATTGGAATGTTTAAACGATTGTTGTTGTTTTTCTAGCCTCTAACATATATTTATGAATGCTTGACTCATATGTCAACAAGGCTAAATAATCTACCAGTTAGTTGGGGGACATGATGGGGGTTAAACAGTTCCCCAGTCTTTTTCACAAAAAAAAAAATTACCAGCTTTCTGGGTTTCATGGGGGTAATTGTGAGGTGTAAAGAAACAACTGCTACATAAGAAGAGGAATATAAAGGTTTTATTATTCAGAATACAGACAGTAGTGAAATAGTGGCTTAAACAAGGTGCAAATATGTTTCTCTCTACTCCAAACATCTGGATATATAGTCCAGGGAAGATGTGATAGCTACTTAATCATCTAGGATCTTCTTACATGTTGTTCTGCTTGCCTTCCTCAACAACCTATTTTTTTTGTTTTGTTTGAGACGGAGTCTTGCTCTGTCACCGGGCTGGAGTGCACTAGCGCAATCTCGGCCTACTGCAACCTCCACCTCCTGGGTTCAAGTGATGCTCCTGCTTCAGCCTCCCTAGTAGCTGGGATTACAGGCACCTGCCACCATGCCTGGCTAAGTTTTGTATTTTTAGTAGAGATGGGGTTTCACCATGCTGGCCAGGATGGTCTCGATCTCTTGACCTTGTGATTCACCCGCATCAACCTCCCAAAGTGCTGGGATTACAGGCATGAGCCACTGTGCCTGGCCAACAAATTATTTTTATTTCATATACTTTATGGCTACTACAACCTCTGCCATCACCTCTGTGTTCCACCAGCAGATAGTTAAAGGAGTAGTAGAGAGCATGTCTCCTTTCTTTAAGGATATAGTTCAGAAATTGGACATTTCATGTCCACTTAGAACCCATTAGCAAAATATAGAATTGCACTTAACTGTAGGGAAATTTTTAAAAATACAGACATTGTTTGAGGTGGGCATGAATTGCTAAAATTAAGGAGTTCTATTACCATAGGAAGAAGAGAAAATATGCACTGAGAGAAATTTTCCAGTATTTGCCCCTAGATCATCCTACTAATCTTCGTAAACTACAGCAATAAAATTTCCATCAGCTCCGCAACTTTTCTATAATTTAAAATTAATTAAGATTAAATGAAAGCTTAATTAATTTTAGCTCACTGGATGTTTGTATAAACCTTTTATAGTCTATTTTTAAAAGGGTAACTTTTTCCAAAACTGATAAAAATTGACTTAGTCATTTTATCTCTCCATTAAAGAAGTTAAGGCTAAAATAATAACTAAGACTTCTTTATGTACATAACCTAAAGATCTGTGATTCCACTAAGAATTTATAATTTATAATGTTATTTATCATGTTCTTATATTTTAATAATCTAATGTGTATTTTTGATACCAGATATTTGATCAACTTTCCACAGTTAATAATAGTATTGCATATTGTACACACAAAAAAATTGAAAAAGTCCATTGGGATGAATTATTTTTTAAACAAATGCCTTATCAATAATACCTTTGAGTATCTACAATTGCTTATGTGGTGGAAGGAAAGGGAAAACATGTCTTAGAAAAGTTTTTCATGGCCTTTACTTATTTGAAAAGGTACTGTCTGATGGAGGGATGAAGTGCAAATAAATAAAAATAAATACTGCCAGGATCGGAGAGCACTTTTCAGTTTTCATCTACCATATCTCCTTGTGACCTGATCCACATAACTGAGGCAACGTACAGAACAAAGGCCTTTTTTAATGACTATAGAATAAACTGCTTGGTAAACCTATAGTCTTTTGTGTGCCTAGTATCATAAAAATAGCTCTAAGTTATTTTGGAATTGAATTTCTTTTTAGTAGGATTATAGGGAGAAAAGAATTAGATGTCACTAAATATGTTCAGGTAACCAGAGAAAAGTTGATGGCTCTTTGGCTGCTAAAGCCATATAGTAGAAAGCTTGGTAGCTTCAGGGTGACATGACATGGTTTTGAATCCTTCAACACTAACTAGGTCTTAAGCCTTGAGCAAGTTTCTTAATCTTGCTTAAACCTCCTAGGGAAAACTGAGATATAATCATGACATCAAGATTTCCATGAGGATTAATGTGGTAAGAAGGGATACCCTCAACCTAGTGATCCTAAACCACAGGTACCAGCTGCTTCTTTCCTTCCCTTCTTTTGTTTGTATTTTTTTTTTCATAGCAAGTTACTAACAAATAAACTACTGGTGAGCTATCATATGCCCACCATCAAATTTCCCTACTATCAAAGCTGATAGATTTTTTTTACAACTTTTAGAATGAAGGAAGAATTATTAAATGAATGATTGAAGAATTAAGCTTTATTAACATACTATGATGTGGTTTACATTTGAAAGTATGTCAATAATGCAGAATTGTAAAGCAAAAATAAAGGAGTTAAAGGGCAAAAATAAAATGTGAGGTGGCATTAGCAATATTCCAGCAGGACATCTCGGTGATTGTTTTGCTTCCTCTGGTCTGGGTGATTTACCAACATTGTTTAGCATTTCTGTTTGCTTTCAGAAATCAGTTCTTCACCAGCTCTAAACCTCACAATACTTAGGACAAATAGAGAGATATAATCTTTTTAATAGCCCAGCAATTCATTTGGTGCACACAAAAGCCTAGTGGAAAAGTGACTCTGATAAAACATTTTAGCATAAAAATATCAATTATTTTACACAAATTATTTAGAAGATATTTTTATTTGAATGTCTTAGTGCAGAAGCAACATTTTAAAACATCTTACTCTCTTATAAGTAAGATTACACTGCCTCTATTTCTTGCCTGTTGTCATAAAGGTATCAAGACTTGAAGAGCTAATTTCATTATACATGGCTTTATGTTAAACTTGAGATTTTTGCTCCAAGCATATTGAGATAACTTATAATACTAATACCTATAACAATGAAAAAGTGAAAAACCCCATACAGGCAGCATAATGATTTGTTTCAGTTTCAGATAAACTAATTTCTGAGAATTAAAAAAACCCAATCATAAAATTCAATATTTTTACATTGTTTAAATAAATAAACATCACAAGGCTTGTCAATGCATTTTATTGTTCTGTTGATTAACTATTTGTTGTTTGTTAGGTATAATCTGGAAGTAATAGATTAGAGAAGAAAAGTTATCCTAGGAGTTACAGATAGTAATTCTGCATCCAGCCTAGGCAGTTCTCTTACCGCCTACCACAGGATCCTGGAAAAGGAAGACTATGAGAGGTAAAGAGAAGCATAGCTAAGAAAGATGAGAAGAATAGGTTTTATAGGAAGATAAAGTTTTTTCTCAAAAAAGAATAAGCAAGAATTAAGCTTCTACCCTCTAGCAATTCATAACTTAGAAGAAAGTAGGCAAACATGTAAATAACAAATTACAAAAAAACAAAAAACTATTTCATGAAAAGAATACACAATATCATTATACTTCAAGGGAAATGCAAATTAAAACCACAGTAAGATATCACCTCATGCCTACCAGAAAAGCTAAAACTAAAGAAACAAAAACAAGAAAACAAACAAAAAACCCAAACAGACAACATCACATGTTGGTAAAATATAGAACAACTAGGACTCTCATGCAGAATTTGTAGGAGTATATATTGGCATTACCTGTGTATTCCAGACCTACCTTTAAGGTGGCATTAGAGGGTAAGAAAACTGATTTTATTTGTTCACTGCTTACTTAAGCTAGGACATGATACTACATGTTTGTTATGTTTTGGTCCAAAGTAGTGGTTTCCTATTTGCCTCAAATTTTACTGATGGAAGAAAAAATCCTTAGCTGAGAAGACTTGATCTCATTCAAATATGTTTTATAAAATTTGGAAGATGATATTTAAGTGTCTCTGACTTACCTAGAAGCTACTGATATCTTCCATGAATCCAAACTGAATACTGTAAGTATTTTAGCCTTTTTGAGACAGTAAGTTCCATAAAATTTCTGGTTAAAAAGGAAGAAATGTATTAACCATGTTCCCAGTAATCAGTCTCAACATGGAGCCTTCTCCGTTTCCAATATTCATCCTGAGTCAATCAAAGGAAGGAGGCAGAAGAAGATGCTGAGTGGAGGTGCATCACATTGCACATAAATGCTTTCCACATGCACCTATTGGGATCTGAATCTAATTGGGCTGTCATTTGCATGGCTAGATTCTTGTTGAATCTAGTTATACTTTTTTGTTGTTTGTTTGCTGACATCTGTTACCAATTAGTTTCATACAATGATTTGCTTGGCTGAAACATGAATCTTTCACTAATTTACTTTAAATTGAGAGGTTAGATTTGCAATCTCCAATCCATCCATGTTAGAGCCAATCAGAGAAGAGCAATGTGTATATGTAGTATGCCTTTTCCTGCCTAACTATTAAAGTTATTTTTGTATTGCCTCAGAAACCCTAGGAAGTTACTTAAAGAAGACTCCCTTCAATTTCTTTAGCCAGGATTTTAGATTTCAGAAGGTCAAGGACTTACAATTCGGCAAAGCCAAAATCCTGTCTTTACTTCTTGTTAGTAAGCTGGCCATTTCAAAGAGCATGCAATTATGCCACACCAGTGAAAAGATGTAGTTTGGTTAATTTTATTCCTTTTCAAATATTTTTTTCTCACTGTTACTCTTATTATGTTATTCTAAAAGAAAAGCTATCAATATATCTATTCACACATTCAAAAATTATCCATACGAAGGTGTTCAAATTTCGATATTGTATTACAGTGTACTCAAAGTCTCTAAAATTAGCAGAAGATGAGATTGTTATTAATAAGTTTATTATTTTTTCAAGGTTCTTCAGTTTGGGAAACAAAGAATTGGGTATGCTTTTTCACGATCAGTTCAATTCTAGGAGGGCTCCTACTGGCCTGCATGGTATTTCTGTCTTGGGATTGTGTGAAATTTGGCCACAAGAATGGTGTAGGTGTTCTGATTCAATCTGAACCATGATGACTTTAACCTTGTTGGTAAACTATCAGTATCCCAGAGACTGATCATACTACAAGGCTTCCTAAGTGTTGCTCCATAATGCCAGTGAGCCCTTTCAACCATGTTGCCTTTTGTCTCCATTGATGTGGTCACGTTGTAGTCTCTTCAGTTTATCTTAAGTAGTTCCAGATGAGGGATGATCATTTCTTTCATAAATGAGAACATTTTTTTGTCTCTGTTGTGGGACCTTCCTATCCTCCCTACTGGAAGCAACATGTAAAAGGTAGGGGGAAGGGCAATATACAAGTCCATTGCTTGCTATATGGCCCCCATATGCGGTTCACAACATGGCTCACCTGAAAGTTTGCTTACTTCTAAGCCAGCAGAGGTACTTTCCTCTGATGCATCTCCTTCTCCTAAAGGCTCCTCTGATTTAAGTTTAGCCCACCCAGGATAATCTCCCTTTTGATTAACGCAAAGTCAACACATTAGTGATCTAATTACATGAGTGATTTTCTATCATACTCACACATTCCCTCACTCTCAAGAGGAAAAGATTGCACAAGAGGTGTACACCAAAGGGTGGGAATCTTGGGGTCATCTTGGAATCTTGCCTACCCACCTGAATAGATCTTTTAAAAAAGTCTTTTGTTTTCTTTCTAAGTAAATAAACATATCATCTGCAGATAATGATTAACTTTTCAGTTTTACTCATTACAAATAGTAACTTAGCTTTTTCCTGACTTAAGAGTTTCTCCTTTGTGTACCATATTTTACACAGTCACACATGAACACACCACACACACACATATATATATAACAATTACAATGTATCCATCCATTCATTTTTTTGAGTTTTCATTAAGAATGGGCCTTGAGGCTGGGTACGGTGGCTCACACCTCTAATCCCAGCACTTTGGGAGGCCAAGGCTGGCAAATCATGAGGTCAAGAGATAGAGACCATCCTGGTCAGCATGGTGAAACTCCCTCTCTACTAAAACTACAAAAATTAGCTGGGCGTGTAGCATGTGCCTGTAATCCCAGCTACTTGGGAGGCTGAGACAGGAGGATCGCTTGAATCCAGGAGGCAGAGGTTGCAGTAAGCCGAGATGGTGCCACTGCACTCCAGCCTGGCAACAGAACGAGACTCCATCTCAAAAAAAAAAAAAAAAAAAAAAAAGGAGTTTTGAAAATAATCATAAGTTTTCTGTTTTAAGAGGTTATTATCGTTGTATTCGAGAGTGTTATCTCTGGAGACATTTTCCTGAGTTTTAATACGGGCTCTGCTAATAGTTGTGAGCAAGTCACTTTTTCTGTGGCTCTGTAAAATGAGGATAATATACGACCTATTGAGTTACTGTGAGAATTAAATTTACTAATACATATATTGTGCTTATGGTGACTGCTCAGTACAAGTTAGCTATTATTAATAATAAGATATTTATATGCTGAATTATATTAATAGATCCTCTAACACAGAAATATCCTTCTATTGTGCCTAGGAGTTTTTCAATTAATAGATGAATATAAATTTAAATTTAAAAATTTTTTCTTAAAATATGTGATATGTATACACAATGGAATACATTCAGCCTTAAAAACGGGGCAGGGAGATCCTGCCATTTGCAAAAGTATGGATAAATCTGGGGGACGTTAGGTTAAGTGAACTAAGCCAGACACAGAAAGACAAATATTGCATGATCTTACTTATATGTGCATTGTAATAAAGTTGGACTCATAGAAATAGAGAGTAGAATGATGTTTAGCAGAGGCTGGGAGTGGGGGGTAGGGAATAAGGAGTTGTTGATTAAAGGGCGAAAATTTTCCAACAGAGAGGAGAAATAGGTTTTGAGATCTATTGCACATCAGGTGTATTTCTAAATAACTAAAAAAGTAAATTTCAAATGTCTTACCAGAAAAAATGATATGTAAGTGAGGTGATAGATATGCTAGTTAACTTGATTTAACCATTCTACATTGTATACATATATCAAAGCATTACATTGTACCCCTTAAATGTATACAATTATGAATTGTCAATCAAAAATACTATTACTAATACATTTTTTAAAAAGAGAAATAAACTTTAAAAACATGGGACAAAGAAAAACATTTCTTACTATCTTAATTCCAGGAAAGATACCTGTAAATTTTTAATTTCAAATGGCTTACTCATTTAGTTATGTAGATAAGGGAACTTTTACTATCACAAATGGCCTGAACCCAACACTCAGGAATAAAATATCTTGAGTTTTAATGCTCAGAATAATATTTTGTAATTCTTTAAAAGGCAGACTCTAGAGCAACTGGTTAGAGTAAAATTTTCTCTGAATAAATGATTTTATTCACTTGTTAGAGAAAAAAGTTCTTTGAATATATGTACACATATTCAAATATATATATATTCAATTTAATTAAATATATATATTTAACTACATTTAAATTTATCAAATGAACATGAATAATTACTTGGCAAAGAAGAATTTATTAAACCAGTAAATCAGGAAACAATGTAGTGCCTTCTCTGCTTTAAAAACTACAAATCTCCGGCATTTAAGTGCTTATATATCTAGTGTCATTGGAGTGTCAAAGAACAGTACTCAATGAGGAATCGTTCCATAATACTTATATCCGTGCTCCATGTGAATATATAGGAATTTGCCGAGGATGATTTTCAAAATATTCAGGCCAGATGTGATGGCTCATGCCTGTAATCCCAATATTTTCAGAGGTCAACGAGGGAAGATCACTTGAGCCCAGGAGTTCAGGACAAGTTTGGGCAACATAGTGGGATCCCCATTTCTACAAAATAAAAAATAAAAAATTAGCTGGGTGTGGTAGTGCATGCTTATAGTCCTAGCTATTCAGGAGACAGAGGCAGGAGGATTGCTTGGGCCCAGGAGGTTGAGGCTGCAGTGAGCTGTGATCAACTGGAATGAACATGGGTTAAAAACCACTGGTGTGTCCACCTTGTTGTGCCCAGGCTAATTGGTCCTGATCTAGCAGAATCAACAAAAAACAAGAGCTAATAAATTTCCTGTACACCTACTATGTGTTGGTGGGCACACTTTTGACACCTTTGTTTACATTAATTGCTTTAATTTTCACCAAAACCCTAAGAATCAAGCACTATTTTCCTCGCTGTAAAGCTGAAGAGACAAACACAGAGAGGTCAGGAAACTGTCTCAAGGTCACATAGCCCATTAGTGGCAGAACCAGGATGCAATCAGCATCCCCTTGATACTGGGCTCCAATCTCAAACATTATGCCTAATACCCTCTCACCTGATGCTTATTTTCATTCCTGATCTACCATTTTGGCTTTGAATTTTCTAACTTAGTAGAAGCAAAGAGGAATTTAAAAACCACTTTTTTGATGCTTAGATAGTATATGAAACTTGATTTTTGGTCCAAAGTACGTTACTAAGTCTGAAACAAATATCTTGATGAAAGGTTTCTAACCACTCTCATGACTTAAAAGAGCTACTACTTTTACTTTTGAAATGTTTAATTCTCATATTAAAAGCTATGATAGACCTTGATATGGTTTGGCACTGTGTCCCCACTCAAATATCACCTTGAATTATCTCCCATAATTCCCACATGTTGTAGGAGAGACCCAGTGGGAGGTACTTGAATCATGGTGACAGTTTCCCCCATACTGTTCTCATGGTAGTGAAACAGTCTCATGAGATCTGATGGTTTTATAAGGGAAAACCCCTTTCATTTGGCTCTCACTCTTCTCTTGTCTGCTGCCATGTAAGACATTCCTTTCACCTTCCACCATGATTGTGAGGCCTCCCTAGCCATGTGGAACCATAAGTCCTCTAAACTTTTTCTTTTGTAAATTGTTCAGTCTCAGGTATATCTTTACCAACAGTGTGAAAACAGACTAAAACAGTAAATTGGTACTGGTAGAGTGTGGCGCTGCTGTAGATAACGAAAAATGTGAAAGTAGCTTTGGAACTGCATAACAGGCAGAGGATGGAACAGGTTGGAGAGCTCAGAAGAAGACAGGAAAATGTGGGAAAGTTTTTAACTTCCTAGAGACTTGTTGAATATCTTTGACCCAAATGCTGATAGTGATATGGACAATGAAGTCGAGACCGAGGTGGTCTCAGATGGAAATGAGGAACTTGTTGGGAACTGGAGCAAAGGTGACACTTGTTATGTTTCAGCAAAGAAACTGGTGGCATTTTGCCCCTGCCCTAGAGATCCGTGGCATTTTGTACTTGAGAGAGATGATTTAGGGTATCCAGTGGAAGAAATTTCTAAGGAGCAAGGCAATCAAGATGTGAGTTGGGTATTGTTAAAGGCATTCAGTTTTATAAGGGAAACAGCATAAAAGTTCAGAAAATTTGCAGCCTGAAGATGTGATAGAAAAGAAAATCCCATTTTCTGAGGAGAAATCCAAGTTGGCTGCAGAAATTTGCATAAGTAACTAGGAGCCAAATGTTAATCTCCAAGATAATGGGGAAAATGTCTCCAGGACATGTCAGAGGACTTCACAGCAGACCCTCCCATCACAGGCCTGGAGGCCTAGGAGGAAAAGATGGTGTCATGGGCCAGGCCTAGAGTCCCCATGCTGTGTGCAGCCAGGGACTTGGTGCCCTGCGTCCCAGCTGCTTCAGCCGTGGCTGAAAAGAGTCAACATAGAGCTCAGAGCATGGCTTAAGAGGATGCAAGCCCCAAGCCGTGGCAGCTTCCACGTGATGTTGAGCCTGCGGGTGCCCAGAAGTTAGGAAGTGACGTTTGGAAACCTCCGCCTAGATTTCAGAGGACATATGGGAACACCTGGAGCCCAGGCAGAAGTTTGCTAAAGGGGCAGGACCCTCATGGAGAACCTCTGCTAGGATAGTGTGGAAGGGAAATGTGGGATCAGAGCCCCCACACAGAGTTCCTACTGGCGCACCACCTAGTGGAGCTATGAGAAGACAGCCACCGTTCTCCAGACCCCAGACTGATAGATCCACTGACAACTTGCACCATGCACCTGGAAAAGCCATAGACACTCAATGCCAGCCAGTGATAGTAGCCAGGAGGGAGGCTATACCCTGCAAAGCCACAGGGGTGAAGCTCCCCAAGGCTGTGGGAGCCCACCTCTTGCATTATTGTGACCTGGATGTGAAATATGAAGTCGAAGGAGATCATTTTGGGATTTTAAGGTTTAATGACTGCTCTATTGGATTTCAGACTTGCATGGAGCCTGTGGTCCCTTTGTTTTGGCCAATTTCTCCCATTTGGAATGGCTGTATTTACCCAATGCCTGTATACCCATTGCATTTAGAGAGTAACTAACTTGCTTTTGATTTTATAGGCTCATAGGCAGAAGAAACTTGCCTTGTCTCAGATGAGACTTTGGACTGTGGACTTTTGAGTTAATGCTGAAGTGAGTTAAGACTTTGGGGGACTGTTAGAAAGGCATGATTGATTTTGAAATATGAGAACATGAGATTTGGGAGGGGCCAAGGATGGAATGACATGGTTTGGGACTGTGTCCCCACCCAAATCTCATCTTGAATTGTAGCTTCCATAATTCCCACATGTTGTGGGAGGGACCCAGTGGGAGATAATTGGATCAATGGCAGCAGTTTCTCCCATACTGTTCTCATGGTAGTGAATAAGTCTCACAAGATCTGATGGTTTTATAAGGAAAAACCCCTTTCATTTGGCTGTCACTCCTGTTGTCTGCTGTCATGCCATGTGAGACATGTCTTTCACCTTCCACCATGATTGTGAGGCCTCCCCAGCCAGGTGGAACTGTAAGTCCATTAAACCTTTTTCTCTTGTAAATTGCCCAGTCTCAGGTGTGTCTTCATTAGCGGCATGACAACAGACTAATACAGACCTAGTTTTATTTTATTTAAAATTTGTGGCCTCTATGTACATCATCATCCATTGAGTGGTCTATGAATTCTGAAAGTTTCAGAAACACTGATATAAGTTAACAATATATTTTCTTATTGGATGATTAAAGGATATTAAGTTTTCACAGCAACTAGAATGAAATAGACTGTAATTACTAATCAGTCACTTACAATGTGGTTTTAAATGCTATTTAATGACCAGCATTAAACTCATTTTAATCACTCATTTTAACAACCTATTTCCAATGCTTCCTCACTTCTATTAGAAAAAACTTAAAATTTCTATTACTACGAACTTTATTCAAATCTAAGCCTAGAGGTTCATCTTAAAAGAGAGATCTATATGCTTTGCATCATGGAAATCCTATTCTCCATTGACACTTAGAAGATAGACAACTGATTTTCAGTAAACCAAATGCGGCAATTGTGGTTCACAGTCATAAGCTATTAAAATATCATGTCATCATCTAGGTGGCACTTTTAGGTACTTGCATGTTCAAATTGTTTTATATTACAAAAATTCAGAAACTATTAATTTTTAAAAGCTATAAAAAACTATCAATATAAAGCATTTATCTATCAATGCATTTTCTCAGTTTGAAACTACTTAGCTCTAGTCATTATTTCTAGTTAACATAACACTAGATTTCAGATGCTGTGGATGTAGAAACTAGAAAGACCATGGTTGCCTCTGCTTCACTTCTTGCCTTCACTTTCCACACTAAGGTAGCAGCACAAGGAGGCCCAGCAATGCTACACCCTGATTACAAACATCCTGGAGCTCTTCTGGGGAGAATATATGTTCTGGAAGATCCATTTGAAGTCATGCTATTTTTCTTTTGAAGTACAGACTTCTGTATGACAAATAACAAAGACAAATAAAGTTTTAACACTGCAATAGAAGGAGCAAAGTGTTCTAAATATATCTTCTGACCTGTTATTCTTTTTTAGCAAGATGGTTATGATGGAATAAAAGTCTTTGCGGTAGTGTGGTCTTAAATCACCCACACTCTTCCTGTCTCATCGTCCTTGGGCTATGGCCATAACACTTTCATGCCTTTACTAGAAAAATATTTTCCTTTCCTAATTCTGTCCCTTAGGCATCATTTCCAAAGCTTCACATTTGCAGAAATGATTCCTTCTAAAAAAGAAATCTAATTAAACCATTTATAATATTCCCCTCACCCCTAAACAGCAGAATAACAAATTAACTCTGTGGTCTACCATACGGTTGATAGATGGGAAATAAAGACGTAGAGTCATTTATTTTAGCTGCAAACTTGGGAATGAAACACTGGTTGGGCTACAGGCTAAGAGTGTTCAGAGATGATAGTTTATAGGATGTGGGGAGACCCAGCATAGAAATGTCTACTTCTACGTCCAAAGGGATAGAATTCTCTGTCTTCCACCCCAAATCACACCAATAACCCAGAACTGAGAAATCTAATATGGTATTATATCACAAAACATATGTTTGATTGGCTTTGAAAGATAAAATTAATGTTGCATATGACGGCAAATTTCATAATCATCTTATTGTGAGAGAATGAAATTAGTTAGCCAAAAAGTATGACAATAAGCCCATGAAAAATATATGATACAAAGAAATGTAAATGATTTGCTAATTCAGTTAATGTTTATAAATAAAAAACTGAATGCCATAGTTTGTCACTTGTTTGCTGGATTTTATGATTACTTTAAATGTGAAGGTAAATGTTGGGATGGCTGATTAAGAAACACAGAAATCTAATTGGTTTCATAGTTTATTGTTCTCTAGAATATAATTCTTATTATTCAAATCACAAACACAGACAGACTTAGTTTCCTTGCCAAGAAAATAACTTTTACATAATTGTTCAATCAACATTAAAATTCAAAATTCTCCCACTTGCTAGTTTATTTTGAAGTTTAGTTTAGAAATTATATTTTCTTATGGAGAAAATAAAAATGTTTTAATCCTTTTAAAAATACAATAAATATACTGAATACAAGCCTGTCTATCATAGGTAAAAAGATAAACCAAAATACATGAAAATCCCACTAAAATTATAATAAATGTCAAAAAGCATTATTATTTGCGAAACAAGTGACCAAGGGACCATCACTGAGGGTTACCCAGGTTGAATTTATATAAGGGAAGAAATTGAACTAGGCTTTAAAGGAGGATTGGATGAAAAGGGTAGAAAGAGGAGACTAGATGTGATGAGCAATGTAATGCCAAGGAATTTCAGTGGCTTAGCAGAGAAAAGTTTGTTTCTTGCTCTCATATCACAATACAAAGCTGGTGTTCTTAGTTGCTTTCCACTCTGTGGTTATGCAGAGACCAAGGCGCCTTTCACTTATCACTCTGCTATCCTTTAGGACCTTATAATTGTTTGAAATAGGTAGAATAAGGGGGGAAAAGCACCTACAAAAAGAGGCATAGACTTCTTAAAAGCCTTGATATAGACCTGGCACACATAACTTCTACTCACATTCCGTGGATGAAAATTAGTCATGCAGCCACTCCTAAGTGCATAGGAAATGTAATCTCTGGCTAGACACTCACTTCCCAGTGACACAGAAAGAGAAACGCACATGTATGAGTGTAAGCAACTAAATGTTGGTGTTACATTGGTCTCAGCCTTTGATTCTCTTTCCATTTCTGTCTGCATGCTCTTCCCCAAGAAAGAGAAATTGATTAATCTCCTAAATATAATAATCTGTATTCTTTTTAGCTAAGAATTTTCTGGAGATCGAGATCTATAAATCCACTGCTTGCTAAACCTATCTTTCCACTTGGGTATCCTACAGACATCTGAAATACAATTTGTACAAATTGATATCACCAGCTTCTTTCCAAAGTCTGTTCTCAGGCCATATTTTCTACCCACTGAATGGATCCACCATCTTACTAATTGCTCAAGACATAAATGGTGAAGACATAGTTGACAATTTCCAATTTCTTGCCCTTTTTTGAAACCATGTGTCCTATCCTTCTTCTCATCCCTATTTCTTTATTTTTTCCATGGATTACTGCAGGAACATTCTGACTGGCCTCCTTGATGTCATTCTAGGTGCCCTTCAATTCAACCATCATAATTTTCTCAGGGTGATATTTTCAAAATGTCTATCATATCTTGTTAATCTTCTGTTAAATCTCATAAAATTTTAACACTTAGCTTGGCACACCAAGTTCAGCCTCTACTTATTTTTTTAGTCTCTTTTTCCATTAGGTTCCAATGTGTTCACCTAGCTAGGGTAATTCCTAACTGCATGTTTCCATATATCCTTTCTTCTTTCAATAAAAGCTCTTCCTTCTCCTCCTTCTCCCTGCCTCTGCCAGCTGTTCAAGGATCTGCCCATCTCAAGGATCATTTCTGCTAGGAAGTGTTACCCTACCATACATCCTGAGATTGGGGTAGTGTGCTCACCCCAATGCCTACTGACTTTTTCCTTATTGCTCTCCTATGACTATGTCATAGGGAGTGTTTACTTGTTTGTCTCCTGATTCTGAACCCATTAGAATATCCTAGGAAATTTTAAGAAATACCAATGGGCAGCTCTCATTCCACGTCAATGAAATCAGAATCTTCAGAATGTTTTAAAGGCTTTACTAGTGATTCTAATGTGCAGCCACGGGTAAAAACTACTGCTGAAGGTAATTAAGCATTGGGCACTGCTATAAGGCATTAACTAATGAAAGACTCATGAAAAAGAGGAAGAGAGAACAAAAGAGGGAGGAATGAAGGAAAGAAGGGAGAACATTTATTAAAACTAGATTACAGAAGAGGAAGAATGGAAATAAATATTTACTAAATACTTAGTCCCAGGTATTATATTGCATGATTTAAATATTGTACTAAATAATTTGAAGTTTATCACAGCCAATGGCAAAACCCTTCAATATTTCTTGAACTCCCTTAAATATTACGCTGAAATAATCATTTTGGCTTTAAAAACACGAATTAGTGATGGTGTACTAGATGAATTCAAACAGAGTACAAATAGAATGAAACCAGCAAAAAGTATTAAAAGCTTAATAATAGTATTAATTGAATCAGAATGATAACATAGATTGTTTTTTATTAATAAATGAGTTTATTCTTCCCCAGTATGCATTTCACCAAAGTCTTTTTAACACCAATTTATATGCACGTCTTTGTCTTACCCAGTTCTTATGTGTAGTGGCACATGCATTTACATTTGTCTCTAAAAGTTTGTAAGCAACTGTGCAGATTAAGTAGATGGAGTAATATCATTGTTGCCTCATGTGAGCACATGAGTCCTGCAGGTGGAATAGGTTGGAATGGTATATATTGAGAAAGCAAACACTTGAAATGGAACAATAAAAAAGTAAAAAGAAAAGAAAAGAAAATTTTAAAGTGTTTCTGATTTCAGTAAGACATATGATATTTAAATATTAATTTTTAAATTCCAGAAAGATGATTGGCATTTAATATTTGTTGAGTTGCTATTTCAAATCTTTTCTAATGTTTTACATTGATTAATTTAAAGGTCAAAAGAAATCAATGTTGATATGTTCAAACACAAAGCCTGAAGCCTGTATCCAACAAATTATAAATGTCTAAGTAGATAAAAAGAAAATATAAAATATTGATATTATGAGGAAATGACTATTGGACCTCAACTACAGCTTGCTCTTTATTTCAAATTCTCTAACTGATAGTAATAAAACCCACAACATTCTACTGTTGAGCCACTGGATCAAAGCTGAAAGCCATCCTACCATAGGACTTTCCAGATAAGAGATAAGGGAACATGTGACTCCCCTGTTTGTTGAATCCACACTGAGCTGTGGTTTTTGACACTTGCTACCCAATTGCTTCCTGCAAATTCTGAACAGATACTATAAATACTTTTTATTCCAGCCTCATGATGGTGTTGATATTCTCAATAGTCACATCTAATTATAAAGCTGGCTCTCTGTACATAAAAGTGGAGGGAGATCTAATAATTCAAATACAAGTAACTCTTTCAGTGGTCAGAATGATCAAGGCATGGCTACTTTATTTAAAAGTAAGTTAATTTGGCAGTTATCATATGCTAATATTTCCCTGCCATTTTTCAAAGTAAAGGTAGAGGCATATTTGCTTTTCCCATGGTTGATTCAATTACTGAACTATATAAAATCTTCAACACAAGGAAATAAAGAGATGAAATGTCAGGTTTTACTGGAAATGTAGAAGTATGCTAAATAAATAATAAATATGGTGTATTTACTATCCAGCATATTTGTTTACCAAGGAAAGAGACATATGTATTTGCATATATATTACATTCTTCAACTCAGAGCCTTATTATTTCCATAAGTGTGTGATCACCAGTATTCCTGCAGCAATATCCCAAGAATGCTTAAAGTTGGGAAACAGATAAATCTGTATGTTGGATGGATTTTGAAAAATCAGAGTTTCTGTTGACTTCTGCTTAAGCAAATTTCTTTCTAATATTATTCCCAATAAAAATGCCACTTAGATCCTTATTTTTCTTTTTCTATTGTTTGCTGAATTCACACATTATATAACTGAATTCCCTAAATGTTTATACAACATACCTAGATATAGAAGTATCTTTTAATTCATTTCCTTCTTTTCTGAAATGACATGACATTTAGGGAAGATATATCTAATTATTATCTATTATGAATACCTTCATTAAACCTCAGCAAAATATTGTCAAAAATAAGTATAAAATTTCAATTTCATACATAGTTTTAGGTTATATCTATTAGACAGCCTACAAAATAGGAAAAGGTGATGCTAGCTTATTTTTTTCTTTTTTGTTACCCAAAAGAAAGATACAAAGAATGACCAGTTATGTTTAAAAGAAAAACAAAGAAGCCAGTGATTTGACTACTTCTGCTCTCTGTTATCTATCCACTACCTGCACTGGATAACCTCCTGAGATTACCAGATTGTCTACCGGAGGAAGCTGTTTCATCAACTATCCTTTTAATTATGCAAATGCAATGTAAATATATGACAATGTATGGGATTCAATACAAAATACACTAGAACCTTCCTCAGGCTTAATCATTTATCTTGATACACTTGGGAATAGCTCTCGGAGGTCTGACTTAGGGGTAAGGTAGAGGTTGAAAGAACAGTTTTGTGTGGTAGTATTGGGTCCCCTCAGAACACAGCAATCTGAGGTTACCTTTTTATTTTTTTATTTTTATTTAATTAAATTAATTAATTAATTAATTTTGAGACAGAGTCTTGCTCTGTCGCCCAGGCTGGAGTGCAGTGGTGTGATCTCAGCTCACTGCAAGCTCCGCCTCCTGGGTTCACGCCATTCTCCTGCCTCAGCCTCCCGAGTACCTGGGACTACAGGTGGCCGCCACTGCGCCTGGCTAATTTTTTGTATTTTTTTTGGCAGAGACGGGATTTCACCATGGTCTCGATCTCCTGACCTCGTGATCCGCCCGCCTTGGCCTCCCAAAGTGCTGGGATTACAGGTGTGAGCCACTGCACCCGGCCTTTTTTTTAAATTAATTGATGAATTTGTGACTCATCACTGTGCCCAAATAAACAGAATAATGGACTTTTATTCATAATTTGAGTGTGTCTTACCACAGGGTTTTCCTCTGCCTTGAAAGCTGCCTTGAAGCTTCTGTAGAGCTTCTCTTTGCTCACTGCTGTTCATCATCCACAGTCCAGAAACCCCTGGACACCTCAAATGGCAACCCCTGCATCCAGCACTTGTATTCCCTTACTCTTCTTGCTTTTTTTCACAGTAGTAAGTACTACCTGAAGTTATTTGACTCATTTTTTTCCTTGGCTATTGTCTGTCTCCCACGATTAGAATGTGGGCTACAGGGGAGCAAGTATGTTATGTGGTCCAATTTTTACAGAGCTGAAACCTCCACATCTGTGGTTTCAGGAGATCTCATATTCCTCCAAGATTCTAGCAGTCGAGACCATCTGAGACTGCCTCTAGCACAATGACTAGAGGCATTCTCTAGTCAGTTAGAAAAGCTACCTTCTATGGGTAAATTTTTCACAAAGGCATCCCCTTTTGGTGAGATGACCCCACGGACACAAAGCTCGGGGAGCAACATGAGCTGTTGAACAGAGTAGAAAACTGTACCTCTTCCTCTGGGCATTCCCCATGCTAGCATGCTCCACTGGCTGGGGAATCTGCACAATCGCATAAGCAGTGGCTGTGGTCCTATGCTTGCTATAGCTGCCATTATCGCCAAGACATTCGGACATTGTAGGGAGTCAGGGAATCACATTCAAACTTAGAGAAGGAAGCCAGTTGTAGTGATGGAACCTAGGTCCACACTTAACCTCTCCCTCATCCCCAACTCTGATAATGACAAGAACTGTGTCCTATTCCCTTCTAATTCGCCATTGCCTAGCGCAGCTTCCCAAAGTGTTAAAGAAATATAATTTGATGTTGTTAAAGGGAGGACTGAGGTGAGGGAAGTAGGGTCAATGCAGAAAACAAAAAGAAAGGAATAGAGAAAGACAGGAAATGTAGGGTCCCATAGACATTAAAAGGACTTGACTTGCTCACAGGGAAATGTATTAGAACTACCTCAAATAATCACGCAGCCTCAGGTGTCCCTGGTCTTGAGAATCATCAACACAGCTTTATTGAGTGATTCATCAATGGCAGCCTTGCTCTAAGCTCTGGTGATTACATTCTGATGTTATTCATTCGGGCACCCACACCCCATTTGCGTCTGCATCTTTACGGTTATTTTTTTATCCCAAGGCCGAAGACCATTTGGACACACTTCTATCAAATCCTGGCAGTCTCCTTCTAACAAGTATGCAGTTTTCTCTTTAGACCCCTAATACACAGATAAGACTTGAAGGAATTTATCTGCATTCCCTGATTGGTGTGGCAATGGAAGCCCCGCCCTGCATCCGGACACTGAGCACAGCTGCAGCTTTCGCTTGTTCATTCATTCAGTAGATATATTTTCATGCCTACTCTATGCCAAGCACTGCTGTTCTTTGAAATAAACCTTCGCCTCACCTCTCACCAGTCTTCTGATATATGAGAGTGTCTTTATCAATGGCCACCCTCCCTGAGGCTCAGTCCTCACAGCGCGTTGTGGACTCCTGCCGTTCCCCTGAGCATGGTGCTGGCCTGTGTTACCTAGGCCTATTTCTCTGCACCTGTTTAACTCTATCTACTCTTTGTCTCATTCCTTAACAGCCTCCATGCAAGGGTTGTATAAAGAAGATACATTCTTTATACACCCACCACATTATTTCTTTTTTCTGAAAATATTACTAAGTGCTACTTTTGCTGTGTATGACTAAAATGTTAGTCAGCACCTCTGTATAGTTACAGATTTGGAAAGAAATATTGTTCTACTTTGGGAAATGAAAATCAGGTTGAAATATTTAGAAGATTTTGTAGCATTTGATATTGACCTGAGCATAAAAGATTGGATTGGTGTTGTTTTTAGAAAAGCATCGTTAAAGAAAAACTGAAAATATGTTTTTAAAAAAGGAATACCAATATGAAATTAGAATGCAAGACTATGTTACCCATAAGTATAAACTTTACTTTAAATATTGCTTTGAACCATACTGCTATCCATGTTTGACATGAACCGATTTGTCAATTGAATGACATAATGCTTGCTCTTTTATATCAACTTTCACATAGACAGAAGGAAGGAAAACCATACCTTTTTGAATTACTCTATTACAGATACATATGATCCAAATGATTGGTATAACTTAAAAAGAAATTTTAAGATGTGACACACCTGATACATGATTAGAAGCATCTCAAAATCCAGAGAAATTGAGGTACTGTGGTGCACCCTGAAGCAGATTTTGAATTTCCTTTAAATGCTAGTAGTTCATAGAAGAAATCAAGAATCAATTTAAATTGAATATATAAAAGACATTTCAACACATTACACTGAAACGGAAGAAATGCCAACTCTTTTTTTTGTTTTGTTTTTGAGACAGAGTCTCGCTTGGATGCCCAGGCTGGAGTGCAGTGGTATGATCTTGGCTCACTGCAATCTCCACCTCCCGGGTTCAAGTGATTCTTGTGCCTCAGCCTCCTGAGTAGCTGGGACTACAGGTGTGCGCCACCACCCCTGACTAATTTTTGTATTTTAGTAGAGATGGGTTTTCACCGTGTTGGCCAGGCTGGTCTCAAACTCCTGACCTCAAGTAATCCACCCGCCTCGGCCTCCCAAAGTGCTGGGATTACAGGCACAAGCCACTGCGCCCTGATCAACTCCTTTCATTAAGAGCAATTATGTGTTTAATTATGTCTAGTTTTATAAAGACAATAAATTATTCAAAGGACTCACGAGGGAAGGGATTATGTTATTCATCCTTGCACCATCTGCATGCACCCACATGAGTTACATCCCTGGTTCTTTTATTACTCTGTTCTGATGCTGCTGTGAAGAAATGCCCAAGACTGAGTAATTTATAAAGGAAAAAGGTTTAATTGTCTGACAGTTCCACATTGCTGGGGAGGCATCAGGAACCTTACAATCATGGCAGAAAGAGAAGAAAACACGTTCTTCTTCAGATGGCAGAAACAAGGAGAAGTGCCTAGCAAAAGGAGGAAAATTTCCTCATAAAACTATCAGATCTCTTGAGAACTCACTCACTATCACTAGAACAGCATGGAGATAACCACCCTTGGGTCTCTCCCACAACATGTGGGGATTATGGGAACTACAATTCAAGATGAGATTTGGTGGTGGGGGGACAGAGCCAAACCATATTATTCTGCCCCTGACCCCTCCCAAATCTCAGGTCCTCACATTTCAAAATACAATCATGCCCTACCAACAGTCCTCCAAAGTCTTAACTCATTCCAGCATTAACACAAAACTCCAAGTCCAAAATCTCATTTGAGACAAGGCAAGTCCCTTCTGCTTATGAGCTTATAAAATCAAAAGCAAGTTAGTTACTTCCTAGATACAACGGGGATACAGGCATTGGGTAAATATACCCATTTCAAATGGGAGAAATTGGCCAAAACTAAGAGGCTACAGGCCCCATACAAGTCCGAAATCCTATGGGACAATCATTAAACCTTAAAGTTCCAAAATGATCTCCTTTGACTCCTTGTCTCACATCCAGGTCATGCTAACTCAAGAGGTGTTCCGCAGCCTTGGGCAGCTCCACCCCTGTGGCTTTGCAGGGTACAGCCCCCGCTTCTGGCTGCTTTCAAAGGCTGGTGTTGAGTGCCTATGGCTTTTGCAGGTGCATAGTGCAAGCTGTCAGTGGATCTACCACTCTTGGGTCTGGAGGACTTTGGCCCTCCTCTCACGGCTCCATTAGGCAGTGACCCTGTGGGGACTCTTGTGTGGGAGCTTCAATCCCACATTTCCCTTCTGCACTGCACTGGTTCTCCATGCCCCTGCATGAAACGTCTGCCTGGACATTCAGGCATTTCCATACATCCTCTGAAATCTAGGCAGAGGATCCCAAATCTCGATTCTTGACTTCTGTGCACTGGCAGTCTCACACCATGTGGTAGCTGCCAAGGCTTAGGGCTTGCACACTCTGAAGCCATGGCCTGAGCTGTAACTTGACCCCATTTAGCCATGGCTGGAGTGGCTGGGACCCAGGGGTCCAAGTCCCTATGCTGCACACAGTAGGAGGGCCCTGGACCTGGCTGTTTAAAATAATATTGTATTTATTTACATGAAAATGTCTTCACATTGTATTGTTAAACTTAAAAACAGCACCAGGTATGATGGCTCACTCCTGTAATCCCAGCACTTTGGGAGGCCGAGGTGGGCAGATCACTTGAGGTCAGGAGTTTGAGACCAGCCAGGCCAACATGGTAAAACCCTGTCTCTACTAAAACTACCAAAATTGGCCGGGGGTAGTGGCTGGTGCCTGTAAGCCCAGCTGTTCGTGAAGCGGAGGCAGCAGAATCGCTTGAACCTGGGAGACGGAGGTTGCAGTGAGCTAATATCACGCCACTGCACTCCAGCCTGGGTGACAGAATGAGACTCTGTGTCAAAAAATAAATAAATAAATAATAAATAAAACAAATAAAAAAAGGTGATTGATCGCAAAGTATAGTCACATTTTTGTTTAATAATTATATATTCTAAATTTAGATTATATATATAATTTTAAAAATAATACACATTGGAAAAATATATTATCCCTAGTTTTTCAACATTTTTACAAACAATTCAATTAAATTTTAGTGATATTCTGAGGTATACATTCCTAGTTATGTGCTAGAATATTTAGTGATATTCTGAGGTATACATTCCTAATTATGTGCTAGGATAAACTACTGTAAGTGGAATTACTGGATCAAACAGTTTCTCTTCTCCTTCTTCTTCTTCTTCTTCTCTTCTTCTTCTTCTTCTTCTTCATAATTTCTTGTTTGCAGAGAGATAGTAATCAAATAACCTCATTACTAAATATGTATTTACAAAGAAAATGATCACTCTGATGCAAAGTAATGTTTTGCAAGAGCAAATAATGAAAAGAATTTAGGACTTACACAGATGTTCTTCCAGTGTGTACAAGGCCCTGTGGCAGAACAGACCATGGCTTTTTGAGAAGCTGAAAGAGGGCTGAGTGAGAGTTGCTCAGAAAGAAGCATGCAGAGTGTTATGATGTATGTCTAGAGAGATGCATGGAAACCAGATCATGCAGTGGCTTCTGGGCCATGTTAAGGGTTTTGTTCTTTATTCTAAAAGCAACAAGAAGTCCATTATGAATTTTAAGCTGATGTCTTGGGGCATTCGACATATGAGAATGGTATTTCAAAAAGCTTACTCCTGCTGCAATGCAAACTACTTTGGGGAAAGTTTAGAATGGCAGATGTGGACACCAATTCATAATGAATGTATTTGATTCATATTTAGAAAGCAAATTGACAAAACAAGGTGAAAGACTGGATATGGGGAGTGAGGGAGAAGGAGATATCAATGTTGATGACTGGAATTTTACTTTATGGAATTAGATGGATACTAATCCAATGACTCAAATATGGAATATAGGATGACATCTATTGTTAAGTAGGTAATTGTATGAAAGGAAGAGTCTGGGGCTCAGGGGAGAGGATTGGACTAGAGATAGATTTGTGTGGGAGTGTTAGGTGTACAGCCAGTGATTGAGTCTATCGGAGTTGATGAGATTGCCCAAGGACTGAATAGAAAGGGACACATGAAGAGAATCTTGGCTTGAATCTTGAGGACATCCAACATTTACTGACTGAATAAAGAAGAAAAGGCCAGTAAAGAAGATGGAGAAAGAGCGCAGGAAAAGAAAATGACAAAAGTGTTCTGAGTAATAAAGACTATAAAGAGGTGAAAAAATGATGACGGAAAATGGAAATAGAATTTAAAGCCATGAATGTTACTGATGACCTAGTTGCATAGCACTTCAGGAGAGATAAAAAGAGAAGTCCGATTGGTATTACTGGGAAGTGAGTGAGAATTGAGAAAATAGTACATGGAGATAATTAGTAGAAGAAATTTGGTTGGGAACATAGGAGGGGAAACACAGTATCTGGAGCATTATATGGGTTCTTAATTATTTATGTATTAACTTCAGATCAAGATATTTGATTAAGCTTATTATTTACTATAAGGAACAAATTAATGTCAAATAGAGAAAGAAAAATTGATAATATGAGGAGCCTGGGGAGACTCCACAGTACAGGAAAGGCATTGGTCTTAGAAAGAGAGGCAATTCAGTGTTTTGCTTTGGAAGCCTCTCTTCACATATATATTATATATTGCAGCTGACTCTATATTAACAGTTGTATCTCCTTAAGCTGTGATTCTATTACTTCTTAAATCTTTAATGCCATCAAGGTTAGAAACTCAGAAAAATAGATGTAAAAAATCCACAGAAATTTTTTGGAATTTTCTATCCATGTATTACACTTTTCACTTGGGGATTTAGTAGTTATCTTACAGGCAGAATAAGTTACTGCCCAGAAACTTTTAGTTTAGTTTAGTATTTAATCTTTGGTCAACCACAGTTAACCTCAGACTTAGATACACACAGAAGTTACTAAGTGAGATTGTGTACATCCCATCACACCCTCTACAACACCACATATTTGGTTTTTCGTTTTTGTCAGCTTGATGGACACTTTCTCATCTTCACTTCAATTAATCCCGTTTTTTTCCACTTTAACACAGAATTTAGAGTGAAAGAAACTTTAAATATCTTTTGCTTTACTTCTAAGTAATAGTTAACATTTCCAGGTCTTCCTTATGTTGAATCAATAAGAATGAAATGTTTTAGCCTTGGCCAGAGTGGCCCCATATTTTACCCTCTTAGCACGTACCTGTCCTGTAGAGAAAAAATGTTTTAAAAATATAACACGTTCATTTAAAAAAAATCACAAATTTCCTTAGAAAATTCTGTATATTTTATGAAGAACTTTGAAATCATCATGTCCTATTCATATTTTTTATCCCTAATGCCTAGTGATATTCAACAATGTGTGTTAAACATATCAGTGAATGAATGAATGGTTTGTGAATTGTTGTGTCTAAATTGACATGGTTCTTGAAAAATGAGCATGATGGTATTATTTCAAACTATTATTTTAATTGACCACTAATATAAATACTTAAAATATAAAATCATTCATTCTTACAATATTCTGTAGATATTATTAATCCCATTGGAAAAATGAGAAAATTGAGGCCTAGAGGATTTATGTAAGCAGTGCTAGTTTATTCAGATAGTAACAGGGGAACCTGGAAGACGATTGTATATCTGACTCCAAAGTACATGATCTTTGCCATGTCACAAATGGTGATATATGTGTTTGGTCATAAAAACTCGCAATAATGAGTATATTTATTTCCTATCATTAACTTCTACTCAGACAGATCTGTGGGCAGAGACACTATAATTTTAGGCATTTTACTTGGATTTATCTTCTAGAGACAGCTATTCAGTTTTCTGTATGCATGGTGTACTACTATAGAGGTATGAAACATGGGTTTTCAAGTAAGTTTTTTCTTGGAAAAAATAGAACTATATTTTAAGGCATTTAAGTACTAGTATTAGCTTATTATGCTAAAAATGTTGTAACTGAGTCAGAAACAATTCTATGTAAACACAATATAAAAATTTGGTAATAACTAAATAGTTGTCTGACCCCAAATATTCAACTCTAAGAAATCTAATTCTGGCTTTATCCCAAGGTGATTTGGGAAGAGCTCACCCTGAATTCTGCTATTAAGTAAGAGTCATTTTTTTTTTTTCTGAAGTACACCATAGAACACCATCCTGATCTGGGACTTCAGGGCAACTTGGCAATGAAAAAAAGCATACACAGGCAACTTTCTGATCATTCAATGGCCTTCCTGTGACCTAGCCACAACCACTCTATTAATCTACTTTATCATGGGGATTAGTAATGAAAAATCCTCATCCTTCCAGCGGGCACATCTGTTCCTAACTTTTCTTATCTCTCCATGTTCATTCCATGCAGTACATCTATTCTTCATCAGCCATGAATGTCTCTGCTTTCGAGAAGAAACATTTTCTGTCATTTTATTTCCATAGATATTTTTTAAAATAAAAAAATATTGCTATTCTGTCCTTTCCTGTCTTATATATACTTCCAAACACATAGCATATTTGAGTTTCCTCAAAGAATGCAACATACTGCTTTTCTGAGTAAGTTTTACAGCTGTGCAGCATTTACCAAGAGAAATCTGCTGTTTAAAGCTATGAGTGATGCCCACCAGAGCACCACTTTTATACATGCTCTAAATACATGCATGAATGTTTCTTCCTAGCATCTAAGATCAATGAGATGTTTCACAAAATAATTCATGCTAGAGGCAATCTCTTTACCTCTGACTCAGGCACACTTAAAGCAAGAAGGAGGTGCGCTGGGCCTGTTTGATGGGGGTGCCTGTCTTCTTCCCGCAGCCTGACTCAAGCTGGGAACTGTGGTATAGGGAGCAAGGCCGGCTCATCGACACACTCCCTTCTCCCAAGTTCAGTCTAGGGATCACACCAAAGGAAGGAGCTCCATGTTTCTCCTTCTTCTCTGGTCTCTGAATACAGGTAAAAATCTTCTAACTTCAATTATAGTGACAAATAAACAGAAAATACACACACAAAAAAACCACTAACCACTTCTGAATGACATATTTAAGATTCATTTTTTAAAATTAAATACTTATTTTTACTAGTTTCCACAATGTTTGAGTGAGATAGAATATTATTTACTTATGCTTTAAATATTATTTTAAAATTAGAAATATGTTGTTCTCTACATTTAATAATAGTGTAAAAAAGGAGAAAGACATTATTGAAGACATCTTTGCTTTCATAGTTCAGATTTTTATATTCTTATAAATAGCTAAAAATAAGGTTATAAGGGAAATACTGGTGACTTTTTGGCTAAGCACTTCATGTGATATTTGAGATTACATATATGTATGTGGGTGTGAACATATATATGTGTGTATGTGTGCATATATACATATATGTATACACACATGCACATATATAATACATTCATATATACACTAAAATGTCAGCTACAAAGTAGCTTTTGATTATTTGTTTGTTTAAATGGCCAAAAACTAATACAAGCTTTTATATGACCAATGAGCTCTTTTACAAATGCACGGGTTTATCACAAAGACACCAACATACTCCATGGTAAGTCTTCTACAGCAAGGCAGGCTCACAGCTGAACTTGGTTTGGAGTTTGTTGGGCTGGAGTATTTTGATAAATGGAGATAAATGATTAAAATTGTTCAGTCTTTCTAAGCCTTAGCAAAATATGACAGTATATATGCCTCCAAAGAGATTTATGTTTACTCTTACAGCTGGCTGTTCATAGCTGCACCATTCCTTGGGGAGGTCTGCAGATCTACAGAGAATAAGAGTGTTTCACAGCTGTAAGAGATTTAGATCCCTTTAAAGTACTGCTGGAGCTCCAGCAAACCAATGTTTCAAAAGAAAGTAAAGCTATGTGGTGTTCATAAGCTTCCCAGCCTTAACCTGGGGAAGCTCACCTGTCAAAGCCTGCTTACTAAAAACTTTGCTGAATTGTTGGCTGACATTACAAAATGTCTAAAATGTCATCATGTGTAGCAAACAAATCCCTGCATTTCCACATGTTGTTCCTGGGGCAAGTAGGCAACATACTGAATAAATGCATGTTCATCAAGAAGTTCAGTTGTCTATGAGGAAGATGTGATGTGGGAGGAAGTGACTATATCATTGTTACAGGAGGGGAAGGCTGGGGGAGGAATAAGGGCAGGAGGCAACTGTCTGTTGGATGTCTGTTATGTGCCAGCAAGGTTGACTCCCTGCCCCACACCCTGCTCTGTGGTGGGTCCAGCACTCTGTGGTGAGAACAAACAAGAAAGGAAGGAGAGATGGCCAAGCAGCAGGCTGCCTGCATTCATTATACTTCTACACAACCAGAAGAGGAAAGAACATCTAAATATTCCTAGCCCTGGTTCATTTCTGGGATTTCCTTTCAAGCAGAGAGGCAACTTCAGAGACCAGGCAACTTGGCTGTATTACTACACAGTTTGCAGTTTAACATTGACACTGACTGGGGTTAGCAAAAGAAGAGACGAAGCGGGCGACCAGTAGGACTCATTTCTCCTGTAGAAGGCAATTTGATCAATGTATACACATCATATTTTTGCTTCATGATCTCATTCTTAATCTGTACCACAAGTGATTTCCAAACTTATATTAGAACTTCTTCTTTTTAATCTTATAATAATTTATTGTTTGGAAGCAACAATAGCTTCCAAACACTGAGTCCCTGAATTAGGAGTGTTTAATTACCAGGCAGTGCAGGAGGATTGCAGGCTTCTGTTGCTGTGGAAGAACCTTAGCCTCGCCACTGATAGCATGGCTAAGAGCAGAAGAGAGTATACGCTCGATGCAGGCAAGCGGATTCCAAAGAGAAGGGGCCATGGCTAACCTGCTTGTCACCGTGCATTAACCATTCCTACAAGATATTCTTCTTGCTGTGAGGGTAGGTAAATAAAGGAAACATCAGAAATTACTCCACGCCACCCACATCCAAATACAATCTCTATAATAGATCTAATTAAACTAAAATGACACAGAAAGACTGAGTATAAAGTGTTGAACATTACTATATAAAATAACTGCAAAAAACTAAGGTGATAATGTTAACACTCAATAAAGAAAAACTAGAGGAAAAGAAGTTTATCTGAAACAAAGAGGAATTTTATGTCACAAAGTATCCTGTTCAAAATAAGAGAGAGTTAATACTGCCACCTACTAAATAGTATAGATCATAATCCATTATAAAAAAACAGATTAAAATAGAAGGACAATTGCCAAGAACACAATGACAATATAAAACATCAGTGTGGGTCAATTATCAACTAACTAAAATTGCAAAATAAATTAGAGGACAGCAAATGACATAAAAGAATGATTCAATAGATTCTCAACAAAGAATATGGCTTCTTTTCAAATACCCACAATATAGCTATAATTTTTTAAAAGTTTCATTTAGTACATCATTAAAAAGTCAACAAATTTTCATATTAGTAATAGCATAGGCCACATTCCCTGAGAAGTTAATACAGTAAAATTAGGAATTAGCATAATATATGTTTTCACAAGGAAAATAACAGTAATACCACAACTATTTAAACATTTTTCTAAAGAAGAAAAACATGTTGCAAAAGAACCCCTGGGTTCAAAAGGGTATGAAAAGATGTCATGGAAGTTGAAGGCTAGCTAGAAAATAACAGTGAGAGTACCAGAGAGTGACACTGGAGGTGGGGGGAGGGGACATGAACTGGAAAACACATATTGCCTAAAATGTTTGCATTTTTGTTCCAGAAATAACTAAAATAAATGAAGTGATAACTCAAGAAATCAGGGTAGAAACACAAAACAAATGCCAGGTCCACAGGAAGAAGGACATAATAGAAATAAAGATAAGAAAGGATCGAGACCCCGGGAACAAAATGCAGTGGGTCTTTTCGGGAGCAAAAGGAGTTTTTAAAATTAGTATTTTCTAAAACTAAAACTAAATATTAAAAACATTAAGATTGTTCTTATCCACAGGGTGCCTGATAATTCTATTAGTAAAATTTCTTCAATAT
Source organism: Gorilla gorilla gorilla (assembly GCF_029281585.2). Lineage (NCBI taxonomy): Eukaryota > Metazoa > Chordata > Mammalia > Primates > Hominidae > Gorilla > Gorilla gorilla. The sequence continues at coordinate 140,526,694 of NC_073227.2, forward strand.
TAAGTGATATTCTGCCATTGTGTGTGTGTGTTTGTGTATGTGGTGTTCGTATGTGTGAGCATGTGTGTGTATATTCCACAATGCAAATTAACATCAGGAAAATGTACTTTTATTCTGGCAATGCACTTTTAAGATTATATGGTTCAATAAGAACTAGTAATTCAGCCGGGTGCGGTGGCTCACGCCTGTAATCCCAGCACTTTGGGAGGCCAAGGCAGGCGGATCCCCTGACGTCAGGAGTTTGAAACCAGCCTGACAAACATGGAAAAACCCTGTCTCTACTAAAAATATAAAATCAGCCAGGCATGGTGGCACCTGTAATCCCAGCTACTCGGGAAGCTGAGGCAGGAGAATCGCTTGAACACAACAGGCAGAGGTTGCAGTGGGCCGAGATGGCGCCATTGCACTCCAGCCTGGACAACAAGAGTGAATCTCCATCTCAAAGAAAAAAAAAAAAGAACTAGTGATTCTCAGTGTTTAACAGATGTTTGGGTTACATGTTGGGCTGAGAATGGCAATAAAAGTTAATAATTAATTCAAACTCAAAGCAAGACCATCAAAATAATTTAGTTCAGAAAACAATGATTATTTGTGTTTTTATTTATTATTTGTGTTGCTAGAAGAATATTTAAAAAGTTTATTGCTTATACCAAATCAAATTTTTAGTGCCTGTAGTATGATTCCTTCAACAACTGTATATGGAAGAGCTGCTATGAGAAAAGTACTGGGGAGGCAATGATGAACAAAAGCTGACATGGTTCCTGACCTCCTGGAACTTAAGAGCCTACAGGACAAGAAATCTATGCATCTAATATTGCATAAACAAATACAAAAGTATTACATGAATACTATTCAAAATCATAAGATTATGTAAAAAGGAGATTTGATGTAGTCAGGCAAATCAGGGAAGTCTTTCTTAAGGAAGCAATAGTTTTGCAGAGATTTGCGAATTAATGATATCAAGTCAATCAGCAGGTACAAAGTACTCCAGGCAGAGTAATTAGCATATTCATAGGCACCGTGGCAAGGAGGGACTAGACCTTTTTTGGAACTAGAAAGTGTGGCTGGTGTCCACTGAGGGAGTCCGAGAGTATCTGGTATATAGTGAGGGAAAGGAGAGACTATGAAGTCTCTGCAAGGGTCTTACCTTCTTACAAAAGAGCCATGGAGATTAAATAAACTTTAGAAACAAAGTGTGTGTGGGTGAGAGAGAAAGAGAGAGAGATCGATCAGATCTGTGTGTTGAAAATCTTCTGGCTACAGTGTGTACATAGAGATTTTTGGGAAGAAACTGTGGGCTAGAGAGACCATTTAGGAGGCTGTTTTGTGAATCCTCATGCCAGCTGATGGTGACATGGGTGAAGCGCTAGAGACAGAGTTCAAGAAATGTCCATCAGCATCATCTAACCAATGTTCCAATCCCGTGCGACCTGTTTACTTACAGTTTTGTAGAATAAAATAAGGAATTAATCACTCCTAGAAATTAATGATGAATACAAGTAAAAAGATGAGTCAAAGAGAGTAGATGAAATTTGAAGTTTTTTTTGAGATGGAGTCTCACTCTGTCACCCAGGCTGGAGTGCAGTGGCACCATCTCAGCTCACAACAACCTCTGCCTCCCGGGTTCAAGCGATTCTCCTGCCTCAGCCTCCAGAGTAGCTGGGATTACAGGCATGCACCACCAGGCCTGGCTAATTTTTGTATTTTTAGTAGAGATGGGGTTTCACCATGTTGGTCAGTCTGGTCTCGAACTCCTGACTTCGTGATCCCTCTGCCTCGGTCTCCCAAAGTGCTGGGATTACAGGCGTGAGCCACCAGGCCTGGCCCTGAAATTTGAATTTTAAGTGATCATCTCCAGGATACTTTTCAAAATGTTGTTTCAGGATAAGACTTCTGAAAAGAGCTTAAGAGTCACTTTATTTATTTATTTACTTTGTAGAGATAGGGTCTCACTTTGTTGCCCAGGCTGGTTTCAAACTCTTGTCTTCAAGCAATCTTCCTGCCTTGGTCTCCCTAAGTGCTGGGATTACAGGCCTGAGCCTCCGTGCCTGGCCAGGAGTCTTATTATTGAATCATATCATGTGAAAGGGAAGCAAAGCGAGATGGTAGATTAGAAGGCTGCATCAATCTTTCCCCTCATACCCAACCCCCTGCCGTCAGGACACCAAGTTAACCTACACAGAAAATAAAAACACCTTCATAAGAACCAAAAATCAGGCAAGCACACACAGTACCTGGTTTTAACTTCATATCACTGAAAGAGGCACTAAAGAGAGAAAACACAGCCCTGAATCACCAATGCCAACCCACCTGTCTTTCCCCATGCCAATCAGCAGCTCTAGGGCAGAAAGGAAACCCAGACCAAACTAGCTGATGCCTGCCCAAGGAGCGAGCATTTAAACCAGCCCTAGCCAGAAGGGAACCGCAGATGCCAGTGGTCCGAACTTGAGTTCCTGCAAACCTCGCCACCAAGGGCCACATCACTCTGTGTCTCCAAGTAAACTTGAAAGGTAGTCTAGGCCATAAGGACTGCAACTCTTAGGCAAGTCCTAGTGCTAAGCTAGGCCCAGAGACAGTGGACTGAGGGGGGTATGTTACACACTGAGACACCACCTGGGACAGCTAAGGGAGTGCTGGCATCACCCCTCCCCCAACCCCAGGCTGCACAGCTGAAGGCTCCAAAAGAGAACCCTTCCTTCTGCTTGAGGAAAGGAGAGGGAAGAGTGGGGAGAACTTTTTCTTGTAATTAGGATACCAGCTCAGCCACAGCAGGATAAAGCCCTGGTCAGAGTCATGAGGCCCCTATTTCAGGCACCAGCTCACAGATAACATTTCTAGACATACCCTGGACCAGAAGAAAAGGATCCAGTCCTGACGGCATTCATTACCTGCTAATTGAAGAGCCCTTGGTCCCTGAATAACCAGCAGTGATACCCAGGTACTACATTGAGGCCCTTGGGTGAGCCTTGAAGACTTACTGGCTTTCCATGAGACTCAGCACATTACCTGCTGTGGTGGCTACTGGGTAAAACTTCTTCCGCTTAAGAAAAGCAGAGGGAAAAGTAAAGGGAACTTTGTCTCGAACATTAGGTACCAACACTGCCACAGTGGGGTAGAGCACCAACTGGGCTCTTGGGGGTCCATGATTCCAGATATTGACTCTTGGACAGTATTTCTGAACCTGCCCTGGGCCAGAGGGGAGCCCATTGCCCTGATGGGTGAGTCCCAGGCAAAGCAGCATTCACCACAAGCTGACTTAAGAGACCTTGACCTTAAAGTAAAAATCTGTGGTAGTCTGGCAATACTCCTTGTGGCCTGGGGTGGCGGTGGCCACAGGGTCAGACTCCTCTGCCTTTGGAAAGGGAGAGAAGAGTGGGAAGGACTGCATCTTATGGCATGAGTGCAAGCTAAGTCTCAATATAATAGAACACCTGGTAGACTTATAAGGTTTCTGACTCTAGTCCCTGACTCCTGGACAGCACTTCTGGACACACCTGGGGCCTGAGAGACCTCACTGCCCTAAAGGGAAGGACACAGGCCTGGCTACCTTTGACACCTGCTGATTGTAGAGACCTATGGCCTTGAGTGAACATAGGCAGCAGCCAGAGAGTAATTACAGCAGGCCGTGGTTGAGACCCAGTGCTGTGCTAGCTTCAAGTCTGACCCAGCACATTCACAGTAGCGGTGGCCACAGGGGTGCTTGTGTCACTCTTCCCCAAGTTTTAGGTGGTTGAGAACAGAGAGAGAGAGAGAGAAAGAGAGAGGGAGAGAGAGACTATGTTTGAAAAGAAGTTAGGGAAGAGAACAAGAGTCCTCCATGTAATCCAGAGAATTCTCACAGATCTGGTCCAAGACCATCAAAGCAGTACATCTACAAGTCTACAAGAAACACAGAGTTACTGGGCAGATACAGCTTATATTAATATCACAACACCCAAGTCCTTTCAAATATCTGAAAAGATTTCCCAGGAAAGAGCACAAATAAGCCCAAACAGTAAAGACTACAATAAATACCTAACCATTCAGTGCCCAGACACTGAAGAACATCTGCAAGCATCAACACCATCCAGAAAAACATGACCTCACCAAATTAACTAAATAAGGTACCAGGGACCAATCCTGGAGAAACAGAGATATGTGACTTTTCAAACAGAGAATTCAAAATAGCTCTAATGAGGAAACTTAAAGCAATTCAAGATAACACAGAGAAGAAATTCAAAATTCTATCAGATAAATTTAACAAAGAATTTGAAATAATTTAAAAGAATCAAGCAGAAATTCTGGAGCTGAAAAATGCAGTTAGCCCACTGAAGAATGCATTGGAGTTCTTTAGCAGCAGAATGGATCAAGCAGAAAAATGAATTAGTGACCTGAAGACAGGGTATTTAAAAATACCCAGTCAGAGGAGACAAAAGAATAAAAAACAATGAAGCACACTTACAGAACCTAGAAAATAGCCTCAAATGGGCAAATTCAAGAGTTATTGTCCTTTAAAAGAAGGTAGAGAAAGAGATAGAGGTAGAAATATATTCAAAGAGATAATAACAGAGAACTTCCCAAACTTAGAGAAATATATCAATATCTAAGTACAATAAGATTATAGAACACCAAGCAGATTTAACCCAAAGAAGACTACTTCAAGTCATTTAATAATCAAATTCCCAAAGGTCAAGGATAAAGAAAGGATTCTAAAAGGAGCAAGATAAAATAAACAAATACAATGGAGCTTCAATACATCTGGCAGCAGACTTTTCAGTGGAAATCTCACAGGCCAGGAGAGAGTGACATGACAAAAAGTGATGAAGGAAAAAAGCCTTTTTACCCTAGAGTAGGATATCTTCTGAAAATATGAAGAAGAAATACAGACAAAGGCTGTTTCATCAACACCAGCCCTGTCCTATAAGAAATGCTAAAGGGAATACTTCAGTCAGAAAGAAAAAGATGTTAATGAGTGATAAGTAATCACCTGAAGGTACAAAACTCACTGGTAATAGTAAGTACACAGAAAAACAGATTATTATAACACTGTAACTGTGATGTGTACTCTTATCCTAAATAGGAAGACTAAATGATGATCCAATCAAAAATAATAACTACAACTTTTCAAGACAGAGCAAGTACAATAAAATACAAATAGAAATAACAAAAGATTAAAAAGAGGGCAGACAAAGTTAAGGTGTACAGTTCTTATTAGTTTTCTTTTTGTTTGTTTATGTGAATAGTGTTAAGTTGTTATGAGGTTAAAACAATGTATTATAAAATAGTATTTTCAAGCCTCATGCTAATCTCAAACGAAAAAACATACAATCAATACACAAAAAATAAAAGCAAGATACTAAATTGTATAACCAGAGAAAATCACCTTCACTAGTGGAAGGCAGAAAGATAAGACCATAAAACAAACAGAAAACAAATTTATAATGATAAAAGTTAAGTCCTTACTGATAAATAATAACATTGGATGTAAATGGGCTAAATTACCCAATCAAAAGACATAGACTGGCTGAATAGACAAAAACAAAAAAGACCCACTGATATGTTGCCTAGAAGAAAAACACTTCACCTATAAAGTCACACACAGACTGAAAATAAAGGGATGGAAAAAGATATTCCATGCCAATGGAAACTGAAAAAGAACAGGAGTCACCATACTTAGATCAGACTAGATCGATTTCAAGACAAAACTATAGGAAGAGCCAAAAAATGTCACTATATAATGATAAACTGGTCAGTTCAGCAAAAGTATGTAACAATTTTAAATACATATGCACCCAACACTTGAGCACCCAGATATATAAAGCAAATATTATTAGAGCTAAAGAGATAGATAGGTCCCAATGCAATAATAGCTGGACTTCAACATCCCCCTTTTAGCACTGGATGAATCTTCCAGACAGGAAATCTGCAAAGAAATATCAGACTTAATCTCAAGTATAGACCAAATGTGTATATCTAATAGATATACATAAAACACTTTATCCAATAGCAGAAGAATACACATTATTTTCCAGAGCACAAAGAATATTCTCAAGGATAGACCATATGTTATGTCATAAAGCAAGTCTAAAAATATTCAAAAACATTAAAATAATATCAAGCATCTTCTGTGAACACATTGGAATAAAACTAGAAATTATTTACAAGAGGAATTCTGAAAACTGCATAAATACATGGAAATTAAACAATATTCTCCTGGATGACCAGTGAGTCAATGAAGAATTTAACAGGTAAATTGAAAAATTTATTGAAGCAAATGATAATGAAAATACATTTTACCAAAACCTATGGGATACAGAAAAAGCAATACTAAGAGGGAATTTTATAGCTATAAGTGCCTACATCAGAAAAGAGGAAAAACTTCAAATGAACAATCTAATGATGTATCTATAAACAACATTGAATACAAAAGAGGCTTGTGTAAAAACTCAAAAAAAAATCAGTCTTCAAACAATGAAAAAAAAAAAGAACTAGAAAATCAAGAACAAACCAAACCCAAAATTAGTAGAAGAAAAGAAATAATAAAAATCAGAGCAGAAATAAATGAAATTGAAATAAAAAATACAAAAGATAAATGAAAAAAATGGTTGTTTTTTGAAGCTAAAAGAAGTTGAAAAACTGTTAGCCAGACTAACAAAAAAAGAGAGAAGATCCAAATAATAACATTGGAAATGAAAAAGGAGACACTGTGACTAATACTTCAGAAACTCAAATGATCATTAGTGGCTACTATGAGCAAGTAAATGCCAATGAAATGGAATATCTAGAAGAAATAGACAAATTCATAGATACATACAACCTACCAAAATTGAACTGGGAACAAATGCAGAACCCGAACAAACCAATAACAAGTAACCAGATTGAAGCCATAATGAAAATCTCCCAGTAAAGAAAAGGCAGGACCTGACTGTTTCACTAATGAATTCCACAAAACATTTAAAGAATTAATACCAATCCTACTCAAACTATTCCAAAAAAATAGAGGAGAAGGGAGTACCTCCAAATGCATTCTACAAGGCCAGTAATACCCTGATACCAAAACAAGACAAAGACACATCAAAAAATGAAAACTATAGGCAAATATCTCTGAAAAATATTGATGCAAAAATCCTCAACAAAATACCAGCAAACCAAATTTAACAATACATTAGAAAGACCATTCATAATCAAGTGGGATTTACCCCAAGGATGCAAGGATGGTTCAATCATATGCAAATCAAAATATGTAGTAGATCATGTCAACAGAATAAAGCACAAAAACACCATATGAACATTTCAATTGATGTTGAGAAAGCATTTGATGAAATTCAACATCCCTTCATGGTAAACACCCTCAAAAAACTGTGGAAAGAAGGAACATACCACAACATAATAAAAGCCATGTATGACACCCACAGGTAGTTACATATTGAATGGGGAAATGCTGAAAGTCTTTTCTCTAAGATGTGGAACACAATAAGGATGTCCATTGTCACCACCGTTATTCAACATAGTCCTGGAAGTCTTGGCTAGAACAATCAGACAATAGAAAGATATAAAGGGCATCCAAACTGGAAGGCAGCTATGCTCACCACTATAACACCAACATATCTAGGGCATCCAAATTGGAAAGGAAGACATAAGATTATCCTTGTTTGCAGATAATATGATCTTATATTTGGAAAAACCTAGAGACCCTACAAGAAACTATTAAAACTGATAAACAAATTAAGTAACATTGCAGGATACAAAGTCAACATGCAAAAATCAGTAGCATTTCTACATTCCAACAGTGAACAATGTGAGAAAAAAGTAATCCCATTTAAAATAGCCACACATAAAATTAAATACCTAGGAATTAACCAAAGAAATGAAAGATCTCTATACTGAAAATTGTAAAACACTGATGAAAGAAATTGAAGACAACAGCAAAAAATAAAAATAAAATAAAATATGTTCATGGATTGGAAGAATCAATATTTTTAAAATATCCATGCTACCCAAAGCAATGTACAAATTCAATGCAATCCCTATCAAAATACCAATGACATTCTTCAAGAAGTAGAAAAGAAAGCTATCCTAAAATTTACATGGAATCACAATAGACCCAGAATAGCCAAAGATATCCTAAGCAAAAAGAACAAAACTGAAGAAATCACATTACCTGGTTTCAAATTATCTTACAGAGCTATAGTAAGCAAAATGGCATGGTACTGGAATAAAAACAGATACATAGACCAATGGAATAGAATAGAGAACCCAGAAACAAATTCACACACCTACAGTGAACTCATTTTTGACAAAGGTGCTAAGAACATACACTGGGGAAAACAGAGTCTTTTCAATAAATGATGTTTGGAAAACTGGATATCCATATGCAGAAGAATGAAACCAGCAATGAAACCTCTCTCTCATCATATACAAAAATCAAAATGATTTATAGATTAAAACCTAAGACCTCAAACTATGAAACTGCTACAAGAAAACATTGAGGGGAAATCTCCAGGACATTGGCCTGGGCAAAAACTTCTTGAGCAATACCTCACAAGTACAGGCAACCAAAGCAAAAATGGACAAATGGGGTCACATCTAGTTATAAAGCTTCGTCACAGCAAAGGATACAGTCAACAAAGTGAAGAGACAACCTGCAGAATGGGAGAAAATATTTGCAAACTACCCCATCTGACAAGGGATTAATGACCAGAATATTTAAGGAGCTCAAACAACTCTATAGGAAAAAGTCTAATAATCTGATTTAAAAAATGAGCCAAAGATTTAAATAAACATTTCTCAAAAGAAGACATACAAATGGCAAGCAGGCATATGAAAAGATGCTCAACATCATTGGTCACCAGAGAAATGCAAATCAAAACTATAATCAGGTATCATCACACCCCAGTTAAAATGGCTTATGCCCAAAAGACCATGATATGGTTACACTTTGTGTCCCAACCCAAATCTCATCTTGAATTATTATCCCCATAATCCCCATGTGTCAAAAGAGAAACCAGGTGGAGGTAATTGGATCATGGTGGGGTTTCCCCCATGCTATTCTTGCGATAATAAGTGAGGTCTCATGAAATCTGATGGTTTTATAAGGAACTCTTCCCCCTTCACTACCCACTCTTCTTTCTCCTGCCACCATATGAAGAAGGTCCTTCCTTCTCCTTTGCCTTCCACCATGATTGTAAGTTTCCTGAGACTTTGCCAGACCTGTGGCACTGTGTGTCAATTAAATTTCTTTTTTAAATAAATTACCCAGTCTCAGGTATGTCTTTATAGCAGTGTGAAAATGAACTAATACAGACAAGCAATAACAAATGCTAGCAAGGATGTGGAGAAAAGAGAACCCTTGTACACCATTAATGGCAATGTAAATTAGTACAACCACTATGGAGAAGAGATTGGAGATTCCCAAAAAAACTAAAAATTGAGCTACTATGTGATCCAGCAATCCCACTGCTGGGTATATACCCCAAAGAAAGGAAATCCGTATATCAAAGAGATAGCTGCACTCTTGTGTTTGTTGCAGCACTGTAAACAAATCTTTACAATAGATAAGATTTGAAAGCAACTTATGTATTCATCAGCGAATGAATGAATAAAGAAAATGTGGTTCATATACACAATGCACTACTATTCAGCCATGAAAAGAATGAGATCTAGCCAGCTGCAACAACGTGGATAGAACTGGAGATCATTATGTTAAGTAAAATAAGCTAGGCACAGAAAGACAAACATTGCATCCCACTTATTTGTGGGATCTAAAAATCAAAGCAATTAAAGTCATGGACGTAGAGAGTAGAAGGATTGTTGCCAGAGGTTGAAAAGAGTAACGGGGGACTGGAGAGAAGGTGGGGATGGTTAATGGGTACCAACAAAGTTACAGAGAATGAATGATATACGTTGTCTTCCACATCTTACAAATAATCTTGTATAAATATTTTAATTACACTTTCAGCTTATTAGATATAATTATTGATTAATTTTTTAGTTTATTTGTAGTGTGATAATACTCGCTGATAATTAAGCAGAAGTAGAAGGGAAAAACTTATGATAAAAAATTAAATTAAGAAAATTCTACCTATTGATATGTTTTCTTTCAAATAATCGTACAAAAATAAATTTTCAATCCTATAGTCAAAGTAGTTATTCTACCCTTGCCTAATTCCAGATTTTCTCAGATAATAGTTTGAGGTCCACTGTTTTTAGGAAAATCACATAAAGTGTTACATGAAAACATGGTGTTAACAACTCTTCAGCAGATTTAAGTGAGAATTAATGCTTAGTCACACCATCCTTGCCTTCAAATTGAATGAGTGCTGTTCTTTTCACTGGTTTCAAAATAAGGAAAAAAAAAACAGGTATCTTAAGCCAATCTTTTCCCACAATGAAATATGAAAGCTCTCCTTAACATGTTAAATTTGTGGTTAATCTATTTGCAATGTCTGCTATCCCACTGCTTTTGTCAGTTTTGCTGATTTGACTAGTTACATGTTTAATTGAAAAGATCATTTTCTCAAACTGCAGAAATTGTATTGTCAAAAATATATCACCTATGAAGAATGTCTTCCTAATAGATGTACTTACCTCAGCTAGGTTTTTAAAAAATTTACTCTTGCTGGCTTATAAATTATTTCAAGTAATGTGTTATTCAAATATATAATGTACAAGTGCACCTGTTTTAGTGAAAAAACACAACTGATTGTAGATCTATTCATATGCATATACACTTATGTAGGGTTACAGAGAAGTATATATCAGTTTTATTCTAAATAGTGCATAGCAAACTATTAAAAGGCAATGTTCATAAAAGTATGATTGTTGCTATACTTGTTATTTTGTATTATTATTTATTTCTGTTTATTTTATGTTTTAATTTGTCTAATTATTTTAATTGTACTTATGTCTATGAATTTACTATATGCTCATTTTATTAAAAATTTAAAAATCGGTTTTTGTAGATTTTATGAAGGATTTCAAAAAAATGAAATGGAGAATATATAGACATCTGAGGGCCTATTTTATATCTCTTTCTCATCCCAAACTCTTCCAATACAAATACCTCCTTTACTAAAGAAGAGATCTTAATAGCTCTTAATAGGGGAGAAGAGGAATCATTGAGAGATATAACAGAAAAGTTGGCACAGGGTGTTGGATCTGGCAAAAGGAAAGAGCTAAAACAACAATATTATGAATTTACATATTAGAAAGTATACTATTTCTTACTAAAGACCATGTAACTATTTTTCTAATTATTTAAAAACCTTAGGAATCTAAACAGAACCTGCAAATTACATTTCATATGTTTAGTAAATACCAACCATGGTTTAGTTTCTCTGTTTTTCAGCTCACATTAATATTGTTTCAGAGTCAGCTTTACTTACACACATACATGAATAAATAAAAGTGAAAAGATCGCTATTACTTCTTGCATTAATTACTAATTATTTCTGGCTGCAAATAGATTTTAAAACAGTGGCCCATGTAAATTAGGTTTTTCCTTTTTTCTCATGTGAGAAATAGTACAGAGAGGCAATCCAGGGCAAGTATAATTGATGTACACTGTCATTATAGTCCCCAGACTCCCTATTTTTTAACTCTGCTATCCATAGAACTTGGTTTCCATTCTTAAAATGCCTTATGAGTTACAGGATAGACACACCAGCACCAGCAATCATATCTGTATTGAGGTAACAAAGAAGGAGGATAAGGGGCTGAAATGAAGGTTGGGGAATAACATTTTAGTTAAGTACTTTGCTGCTGCTCTGAACAATATATAAATTTTGTTAATTAAGATAAGGAGTAAATGGATTTTGAGTGGGCAACTAGCAGTCTCTGTCAAATCTTTCTTTTGTACATCTCTAAAAATTTTGTAGTTTTCAAATATTTTTAGCCATAAAACCTTCTCCACAAAAATTTTATTATGTAGAAGCCAACTATACATAACAGTCAACATGTGGAGCTTCTGTGGTTGGAGTAAACTAAAGGATATAAAGTCCCTTTATTCAGTGCCCCTCTCTTGCCTGCATGATGACACCTTTGTCTCAAGGGACCCTCTGAACACAATGTGCAAACCACCAGTCCTTAAACTCTGCAGACAGAATATCCATGTTCTCCTGGATATTTCTCGTTCTCTTCCATGGCTGCCCTATAAGAGTTGGGTAATATACAATCCTGGCTGGTGATAGAGATTTGGTTGAGGCGACGCTTGAATTTCTCACAAGACTGAGTCAATGGAATCTGTAAAGTAACAAACTCAATCAATATGCTGATTCAGCTAGTTGAAATCATGGTTGTGTACACACTTTTAAATACAGGTAAAACAAGTGATAGGGTTAGGCTTGGTATCCCCACCCACCCATATCTCATCTGAATTATAATCCCCATAATCCCCATGTGTCAGGGAGATACCAAAGGTTAAGGTAATTAAATAATGGGGATGGTTTCCCCCAGGCTGTTCTCATGATAGTGAGTTCTCATGAGATCTGATGGTTTTATAAGGAGCTCTTCTCCCTATGCTTGGCACTTCTCCTTCCTGCTGCCTTGTGAAGAAAGCATCTTGCTTCCCCTTCTCCCTCTACCATGATTGTGAGTTTCCTGAGGCCTCCCCAGCCATGCTGAACTGTGAGTCTATTAAACCTCTTTCCTTTATAAATTACCCAGTCTCAGGCAGTTCATTTTAGCAGTATGAAAACAGATTAATACAGTAAATTTGTATCACAGGGAGTGGGATGCTGCTGTAATGATACCCCGAAATATGGAAGTGACCTTGGAACTGTTTAACAGGCAGAGGTTGGAACTGTTTGGAGGGCTCAGAAGAAGACAGGAAGATGTGGGAAAGTTTGGAACTTCTAGAGACTTGTTGAATGGCCTTTACCAAAATACTGGTAGTCATATGAACAACGAAGTACAGGCTGAGGTGTTTTCAGATGGAAATGAGGAACTTGTTGGAAACTGGAATAAGCATGACTCCTGCTATGCTTTAGCAAAGAGACTGGTGATATTTTGCTGTTGCCCTACAGATCTGTGGAACATCGAACTTGAAAGAGATGATTTAGGGTATCTGGCAGAAAAAATTTCTAAGCAGCAATGTGTTCAAGATGTGATATGGGTGCTCTTAAAAGCATTCAGTTTTATGCATTCACAAGGAGATGGTTTGGAATTGGAACTTATGTTTAAATGGAAATCAGAGCATAAAAGTTCAGAAAATTTGCAGCCTTACAATGTAATAGAAAAGAGAAATCCATTTTCTGAGGAGAAATTCCAACCTGCTTCTTGCATAAGTAACCATTGGCCAAATGTTAATCACCAAGACAATGAAGAAAATGTCTCCAGCTCATGTCAGAGGTCCTCATGGCAGCCCCTCCCATCACAGGCCTTGAGGCCCAGGGGGAGAAAATGGTTTCTTGGGCTGGGCCAAGGGCCTTGCTACTTTGTGCAACCTTGGAACTTGCTGCCCTGCATCCCAGCTATGGCTAAAAGGGGCCAACATACAGCTCAGGCCATTGCTTCAGAGGCTGCAAACCCCAAGCCTTGGAAGCTTACACGTGATGTTGGGTCTGTGGATGCACAGAAGTCAAGAACTAAGGTTTGGGAACATCCATCTATATTTCAGAGGATGTACAGAAATGACTGGATGTTCAGGCAGAAGTTTGCTGCAGGGCTGGAGCCTTCATGGAGAACCTCTGCTGGGGCAGTGTGGAAGGGAAATGTGGGGTCAGAGCCCCCAGGTACAGTCCCCACTTGGGCACTGCTTAGTGGAGCTGTGAGAAGAGGGCCACCATTCTCCAGACCCCAGTATGGTATATCCATCAACTTCTTGCACTATGCACCTGGAAAAGCTGCAGACACTCAATGACAGCCCATGAAAGCAGCCACAAGGTGGGATGTACCCTGCAAAGCCACAGGGGTGAAGCTGCCCAAGATCATGGGAACCCACCTCTTGCATCAATGTGACCTGGATGTGAGATATGGAGTCAAAGGAGATCATTTTAGAACTTTGATATTTAACTGCCTCCCTGTGTTTTGGATTTACGTGGGGCCTGTAACTCCTTTGTTTCGACCAATTTCTCTCATTTGGAGTGGATGTACTTACCCAATCCTTGTGCCCCCATTGTACCTAGGAAATAACTTTCTTCCTTTTGATCTTACAGGCTCATAGGTGAAAGGGACTTGCCTTGTCTCAGATGAGACTTTGAACTTGGACTTTTGGGTGAATGCTGGAATGAATTAAGACTTTGGGGAACTGTTGGGAAGGCATGATTGATTTTGAAAAGTGAAAGGGACATAAGATTTGAGAGGGGCCAGGTGCAGAATAATGCAGTTAGGCTTTGTGTCCCCACCTGAATCTTATCTTGGATTATAATCCCTATAAACCCTTCATGTCAAGAGAGAGACCAAGTAGAGGTGGTTGAATCATGGGGACAGTTCCCCCATGTTGTTGCCATGATAATGAGTGAGTTCTCATGAGATCTGATGGTTTTATAAGGGACTCTTCTCCCTTTGCTTGGCACTTCTCCTTCCTGCCTCCTTGTGAAGAAAGTGCTTTGTTTCCCCTTTACTTTCCACCATGATTGTAAGTTTACTGAGGCCTCCCCAGCCATGCTGAACTGTGAGTCTACTAAACCTCTTTCCTTTTAAAATTACACAGTCTCAGGCAGTTCTTTATAGCAGTTAGAAAACTGACTAATACAACTGGAATCCAAAAGCAGGCACATATACCCTTGAATAGGGATAAAAATATTAATCAAAAGAATTATACAGCACTCGAAAAAGGCTGGTGCAAAGAAAATGTATCCCAGAGATAATATGGCTACTGACACAGGAATATCCAGGTGCAAAGTATGCTTAGTTTACAATGTTTTTCTTTCTCTTTACATCTGATTAAACAGACACATGCTTATTTGTACTGTGTTTTGGAAAAGAATCAAAACCATTCTAATATTTCTGCTTGGGATTTTTTTCCCCAAAAAATGTTTTCTGAAGCTTTATTGTTGGATTGGCAATATCCATTAAATAAAAATCATTTGAAACAGTACCTTTGCATCATTCTGGTGGTGTTCATCAAACAGGTTAATACTATTTTTTGTTGTTTACATCATTTTGATTGAAATGTGACCTTTTATTTTTGCTTTATAACATTGCAGTGAAAGGCAGCACAGCATAGTGTGTAAGAACATGGCTTTTGGAGATTGTTAGAAATAAATTTAAACAGCTGAATCTTTCACTAGCAACTGTGTGTGACCCGGGCAAGTTAAATAATTCTCTCTGTCAGTCTTATTGGTAACATGGAGATGAATCTAATCTCAAAATAGAATCATGTTAATAAGATAGAATAGACAGAAAACAGCTCTTGATAGATTTAAATTAGTAAGTGAATGTAATGTTCAGCAGACTGCATGGCAATAGTGGATATTCAACAGAGTATTATCATTCTTTCTGCTATTATTCCTAACTTTCTAAATTTGTATCTCATTATACATTAGGCCTCTGTTGGTGTCAGACTTTTTATTGAGATTAAAATTTCATTTCAACTCTAATCACTATCAGGAAATACATTTTTTTATGTAAGGGCTTTAGTTAGGATCTTACCATCTTTTATGAAAATTTAGTATCTGATATTTTGCCTTCTCTGTTCTAGGAATATGGCTGTGATTTAGCCAGTGGAGGCACACCTGTATCATGTGATTACTGCTGGCAACCAATCTAATTACCTCTGTGTGTAATCTGATAGGTCACTTCTTCTATGACAGTTGTTGGTCAATATTTGGAATCATACTCTTATTCAGAAATATTATTTTAGAATTTCTGATTAAGACTAAAAGCAAAAATGGGTAAAATACTGTTTTGGTTGAATTTATAAGAAAAAAACAACTTTAAAAATATAAAGAAATCCATTTTTCTGTTATTGGTGTATAAGAATGCTTGTGATTTTTGCACATTGATTTTGTATCCTGAGACTTTGCTGAAGTTGCTTATCAGCTTAAGGAGATTTTGGGCTGAGATGATGGGGTTTTCTAAAATACAAATCAAAACCACAATGAGATACCATCTCACACCAGTTAGAATGGTGATCATTAAAAAGTCAAGAAACAACAGGTGCTGGAGAGGATATGGAAAAATAGGATCAATTTTACACTATTGGTGGGACTGTAAACTAGTTCAACCCTTGTGGAAGACAGTGTGGCCATTCCTCAAGGATCTAGAACTAGAAATACCATTTGACCCAGCCATCCCATTACTGGGTATATACCCAAAGGATTATAAATCATGCTGCTATAAAGGCACATGCACATGTATGTTTATTGCGGCACTATTCACAATAGCAAAGACTTGGAACCAACCCAAATGTCCATCAATGATAGACTGGATTAAGAAAATGTGGCACATATACACCGTGGAATACTATGCAGCCATAAAAAATGATGAGTTCATGTCCTTTGTAGGGACATGGATGAAGCTGGAAACCATCATTCTCAGCAAACTATCACAAGAACAAAAAACCAAACACCGCATGTTCTCACTCATAGGTGGAAATTTGACAATGAGAATACTTGGACACAGGAAGGGGAACATCACACACCGGGGCCTGTTGTGGGGTGGGGGAAGGGGGGAGAGGAAGCATTAGGAGATATACCTAATGTAAATGACGAGTCAATGGGTGCAGCAAGCCAACATGGCACATGTATACATATGTAACAAACCTGCACGTTGTGCACATGTACCCTAGAACTTAAAGTATAATAAAATATATATATAAAGAAATCCAGAATAATCTTGGGGAAATGTGATATCTGTTAGGTAGGGCCAGAGACTATTCCTACCGTTTATTTGACCTCCTTCTATATTTTAGGTACTAACTATACTAGATGCTTTTATGTACGTGCCAATTTATTCTCAGAACTATCCATAGAAGTTAACATTATTTACTCTATTTTCCAGGCAAGAAAGGTGAACTTGCGGTAAGTATTTGACTAAATTCACCTGACTAATAAATGTTGAAGATAGAATTTAAATTCCTACTCTACCTGATTAAAAACTATTTTCTTAACTACAACAGAATATTGATATTTCTTTTTAAGATATGAGGCAGGGAGAAATTTGGAGTAGATCTGATAAGAAAATGGTGGATTTGTTTTCTCATTCTGAAGATGCAGATTAATTATCTTATGAAAATCCAGCGAATATTCTGCTTTCTCACATTTTGACACTCGGCTCTACCTCCATAGACCATCTTCAAGGGAGCTTGGTAATCCCACTAAATAATAAGGTAGAATTTTTTTCCATTTAGATGGACATGGACTTATAAGAGATAGAGAATTCAGTACTTTTGAATTCTGTTTTTACACTTAGAAAATGCATATTCGTATCTGATTTCTCATATACAGACATTCTTGCCTTTTTCTTCTCTTAAAATACTCTCTCTAAATCTGTTGCTTATATTTATTGGTCCAGATAAAGTGTCAATTTTCCTAAAATCTTCCCATGGAGGGTTGCTAGATTAAGCAAATAAAAATGTAGGATGGCCAGTTAAACAACCAACAATTTCAGATAAACAACCAAAAATTCTGTTACATAAGTATGTCCTGTGCAATATTTGGGACATACTTACATTAAATGAAATTATTCATTGTTTACCTGAAATTCATAACGGGCCATCCTATATTTTATGTGGCAACTCTAAGTGGAAGCAACATTGTGAAACAATCATCCACAATAGCAACAAAAAGATAACGTCTTTGAGTTCAGAGAAACTACCAGTCAAAAGACACTTTTGCCACCTAAGAAAATGACAGGGCACTGCATCATGAAGCATGCTGGACATGCAGATAAATGCAGACCTCCGTTTACCCTCTCCGTTTGGGGAGAGAATTCCCAAAAGAAGTGGCTCACAAACTCTGGTATTTTAAATACTTAGGGATCCCTGGAATGCACACTGGAATACTCTGTAGGATATGCAGACTCATAGATGGTCTGGAAGATGATATTTTAAAAAATATTTCCATGTTTTTAAATGATTTGCAAACAATTGATTTGTTCTGCAGAGGAATTAACCTGTTTCCTTCATTGAGTTCTAAACTCTAAACAATGTATGGGCACGTGAGCTATCTTAAAGGTGCATAAAACCTAGGGAAGAGTATACCACGTGTCAAATGTTTTTCCATTTCTCTTTTATACAGAACAAATAAAATAAATATTAAGGCAGCATTAAAACATAAGAGTAAGGAAAATACATGTGGGGGAAGTGATCTCATACTTTTTACCCTCCCTAGGTAATAGCTGTAGAAAAGTTTCCATAAATTTCTATCTAGCCCTAGACCCTATCAGCCAGCATCAACTCCATTCATTGGATTCTCCAAAATTAAGTTATGTGATCCATTGAATTCTTTATGCAATTGGCAAAACTGTATACATAGGCCATGCCTAACTTATATATGCTTCAACTGATGGCTTAGAATGCAACAGAAACTCAGTGAAATTGATTTATCTGTTAAGATCACTTGATTAATTTTACAGAACTCCAAAGGCATCTGTTTTTGCCACTGACTCTAATAGTCAGGTTGAGGCTGGATAGGAGCCATGTGAGATGATTTAAATAATCTTTCTGAGCAAAGATGTCTTTGAATGTGTTTATATAACACCCTTCATAATAAAGAAGTAAACACTAATCACCATTCTTTGCTTTATGGCACTTTGATAAAACAACCAACCAAAGCCAATTTTCACAGGACAGTGAGATGAGCTGCAGCGATAAAGAAAGCAGTGGCAGCAGTATGATGCTGACCATCAATAGTAGGCAATGGTTTCAGCAAAAACAAATAGCGATACGACAAATCATTTGCAGAACATGATACTCTCCAACAATTGTTTACCTAATTTGATATATAATAAAAATATGGATATTTAAAGTGACTATCCAAGATGGTCAAAAATTCTTAATTGTATAAACCACCGCTTGGGCAATCAGAAAGAAAATACATACTATCATGAGACACCTTAACGATTCTTTAGTCTGTATCTTTCATCACTCAGCACCACTGAAATTGGAATTCTCCAATAGCCCAAAAACTTTACATCTTGAAACAGTTTATGACCAGTTATAAGTGGTTAATCATACTGGCTAATATAATCTTGGAGTTTTATATGCCAGATATTGTTGTAAGTACTTTATGTGTTTTATTTATCTTAATCCTCAAGATAACATTATGAGACAGATACTGCAAGAACTGTGGAAGGTCTGAGATTTTACCCTACTTTTGGGCTAACAAATTAGTCTACTGAAGCTTCATGTATGTTAGCAGAATACATTCATGAGACTCCTGAATCAGAGACAGAGGATAGTTTTAATGCACACAGTAGTAGCAGTTTCCAAAGTATCTGCATTTTTTTGTATCAGTTCTCTCAGCTCCACTTCCTATAGAATAAAGTGAAAAAATCAGGTTATATTTGTTCATACAATGGATAGAATTACAGGATAGGAATTCTGAGTGTAAGGAAATCAAAACTTCTATCATGGGCAATAAGCATTATTTCTTGGGAGAGACACACTATCTCTGTTTTCCAAGGCTCTTATCGATTCATATATCCTTAAAAATATGATCCACACCAGAGATAGTCAGTGCCTCTCTTCAAAACATACGCAGAAAAGTGAGAGACTTCTAGACAATTGTCTCCCAACAGATACCAATACTATTCCCATTTTGCAGATGTGGAAACTGAGGCACAATAAAGTCAAACAAATCACATAGTAAATAGTCAGTGGAGTCATGTTCAGAGCTGAAGTAGTTTGACTCCAAACTCATGCTCAGAACAAAAGATATATGAAAGAAAAAGCCAACTTGAATTGTTAAAAAGAAATCAGGAGAATTTGAAGAATCCATATTGTTTCTACAAAATCACTTTAGAAGTTGAAACTTGGTGTTATTGCTTGCTTAGGTTTTTCCAATTACAGTTGGACACGCTTATACTCATTTTAAAGATTAGGGTACAAATTGCAGGTTTATAATTCTACTTGACATTCTGTATCTAAAAGGGAAAATTTCAAGGAATCTGAGGTACATAAAATATCCACTGTGATGTTCTCAAAATAAGTTTTTGTTTGAACAGATGATGAGATGATGAGAATGTCACCTAAACTATTTAGAAACTATGAGCTCCTTGTGGCTATTTTGATTTCTTTAGCATTTAATCAACCCCTCAAATAAAATAGGATAAATATGACCAAGCTTAGGTCCATAAAAAGCTTATAAGGCTAGAAGTTTTACAAAATCCCAACTGTCATTGCCATAAATGTGTCATCATGATACCTCTCTCAGTAACTTTGTCTCATTCTCTGGTGATACTGTCTGATGCTAGTAGGTGGTTTCCATTAACACTGCAACAAAGGCCAGCTTTTTATTCAAATACTTTACCCCCTTTTTATCTCAAAAATATTAATAATCTCATTATTTCAGCCAAGAATATTAATGAATAAATGATTGATCTATGAAGTTGAATCCCAAAATATTTCTTAGATGATGTTATATGAAGTGCTTTTGTTGGTAGTTTTTATAATAACCAATAAGAGTCTGTTCTCTTGAATGAAACCCTCTGTTTTGCCTCTTGTCCCAAGTAGAGTTTTCCCAGGTAGCTCTCAATTTTCTGCATGCTGATGACTTCACTGTATGTTGCTTAAGTATTCTGGTTATCAGATATCACCCCAGACACCCAGACCTCTAGGCATATTTCGTACTCATCAATATTCCCAGTTAGCTTTTCTTAGCTTGTCTTTTACGAGTGCTTAATACAAAGGGAAAAGGAGATTATTATAGCAATATGACTGAAACTCATGTATTTGACTAGACAGTGTACAGAAATGTCTGCTGGTTTTTCATGGCTTGTTTGTTTTATCTTTTTTAGAAAAGATCCATACAGAGTATTGAGAAAGGGACTTTCGTTTGAGAACATTCATAAAGAACCATTTAGGAAAAGAGCCTTTTTGACTCTTAAAATATAACTAAAGTCTCTGTGTATTCAAGGTCTAGCACGTTAAATCAGTCCTCTCTCATTGACCATCATTTCATGGAATTTACCAAATTATTTCATAATTTTTGGTAGTTAATAAGGTATGCAGTCCAAAATTTCTATTTACTTCTATTTTCCAGAGAATGATCAGATATAAGCCATTTTTACAAGCACTCCAGAATATGCCCTGGAGGAGACAGGGGAATAAAGCACTTCACTTACCTGGAATAATAAACGGAGTTTCCAAAGATACCTAGCTTATCCTGGGATCAGAATTGGCCCCATTTTACAGTTAAAACTATTAAGTTTTAACAGTATTTAACTTTATCTGATGGCAAAATTATTTTCAGTACTTTTGCCAGTTGATCTCTTTCAAAGCCTTCTTCTTACATTTCAGACTGGTCAGAGCAATATATAGAATGTATGAAGATACATTATATCTTGACTCATAGATAATATTTCATTGTCCCATACACTGCTGAGTCTTTTTAATTCTTTAACTTGTGATTTAATTAGATTCCTAAGGATAAATGTTTATAGAAAGAAACTTTTCTAAAATCAGTAAAACCAATAAACAAATGGGGGAGAAAGAACATCAAGCATAAACAAGGTTTCTTTTCGTTTCTTAATTCTTAATTCAGAAATAATTGAGGCCAGAGGTATTGTAGAAAGACCGAGATCAGGAGAGTTTGTGTTGCATAAGATCCTTTATTTACGCATGTTTTCTTTTCCAGAACCTCTGTTCTTTCTCATAGTCACATACTAGACCTCTCCAAGTTCTAGACTGACAGTTTTAGGTATTTATTTTTAGTGTCTGGGACTCTAAGCCTTCATCATCTTCTCATGCCACCTCAGAAGTTCTGATCTTTCCGGTAGTTTTGGAGTGCAAGGGAGTCTGTGTGAGCCATGACCCCACATACTTGGACCCTTTCTGGGGCTACGTAAGCTTCAGAGGTCTGGAAGGTAGTGATGGGTTATATGTTGCAGGTGGATGGAGTATGGGCCAGAAGAGAGGGGGCAAGGAGAGGGCAGAGTGAGATGCTATTCTTTCCTGAGTAAACATCACAGCATTAGCTAGGTAATGTTTCCATTGCCTTTATATTTTAAAAGATTTAGAGCTACTAATGAATGCTGATTCCCACTTTAACAGGAAGACCAAAATGAATTTGTGATTGAATATGTGTTAACATGTTTATCGTCATCATGCCGATTTCAAACTAAAAAGTACTGTTTCAATTCCAAATTACTGATCAGAATTTTGCACCTTTTAAACTTAGAAGAAACTAAATGTATAATAGACAAATGATTTTTATTTATGTATTTAATTGGCATTCATGGGGCTTCCCACATGCCAGGTGTTGTGCTGAGCACTGTCACCACATGGTAAATAACATCACTCCTGCCTTTCTGAGATGTTCCGTCTTGTGAACTAAATGCAAAGAGTAAAACTGGTTGGCAGAGGCTGAAATAATTATAAACTTGTATCCATGTATCCAACCTAGAGTCCCAGCTGCCAAGCCACATTTAAATTAGAGAAAGAAAGGAGAAATGATCCACATATGTGTCTCATATGAGGATTCATAACTACTTAAAAACTTTTCTGACTCAAACGTATGTATTAGCTCACATCCTATAGTTATAATAGTAATAATAAATAACGTTGGTACTATTAATATTAATCATCTCATTTTATATAAGAAAACTGAGGCCCAGAGACATTTCAGTGACTAACTCAGGCCAGACTAGACCCCTAAATAAAAGAGCTGGGAATTAAATAGTCCTCTCATGCCACATCTTCAGTTCCATAAAATTAGTCTCCTTCAAAGCGGTAGAAGGGAAGAGGTCCAGCATAGTTGGGTCTTTCTGACTTGAATAAAAGAAAACTCTGCAAAACCTAACTTTGCATGTTCTGTCAAAGTAAAGAATTTCAGAGTGTTATGGAAACTGGTATTTCAGTTTCTTGAATTTAGCAATGACACAGGGAAAAAAGAAGCAGAATAAAAACGTGGAGCATATTGATTAATTTCATGGGGTGCAGTCTTTTATAATAGAATCTCAAGATTAATGATGAACTATATGTTGAAATAAAAGAATTACTGCATTCCTGTTTTGCTAACTGTGAGGAATATGGTTAGAACAACATTTATGAAACTACAAATCACAGAAATGCATTAAAACGCATTAACATGCTTGTTTTTTCTTATAGACGCTTGAATGATTGACTACTGGACCAGGCAGCAAATCTCAGCATGCCTGTAACATTTACTAATTACTGAAGTGTAGTTAGGGCAACAGAAGAACATGAAAATACTTTGGAGTGCCATTAAGCAAACAGGGTCATTGTTCAAAAGCCAGATGCTACGTTGTCTCTGCTTTTTAAGTTTCTGGTTCATACTCTGTATATTATTTCTTAAATGTTTTGTTTTAGAAAGCCTGTGTAGTCAAGAATTTTTTTCCAGAAAGTTATAAATTCTGATTTACTTCTTCTTTTTTGGCAGCCTTGCCACTCAAAAGCTGTCCACAGCCTAAAATACTGGCATTACCTGGTAGTTGGTTAAAAATACAGTATCTCAGGTCCCACCCAGGCCTACTGTATTAGTCCATTTTCGCGCTGCTGAAAAAGACATACCTGAGACTGGGTAGTTTATACAGAAAAAAAGGGATTTATGGACTTACAGTTCCATGTGGCTGGAGAGGCCTCACAATCAAGGTGGAAGTCAAGGAGTTCAATGAATTAGTCACAGCAGATGAAGACTTTTAACGTTGCCATTGGTATTGTTCTTTGAGTCTAGATGGAAACATATGGGCCAGCATAATATAAGTACATACTGAATACAAGATACATAGAAGACTTCAGATATATATGTGGAGCAGTGGTTCCTAGTGCTTGTGAAAATCACCTGGGGAGATTTTAATATGCACTAGTGCAGCAGCTCCATCCTATATATTCTAACACAATTGTTCTGGAATAGAGACCTGGCATTGGTCTCATGCAGATGTGTGTGTGTATGTGTGTGTACACACAATATATATGTATCTATATTTATATATATATACACAATGCATATGTATATGTAATCATCTATATTCAGTACATATGTGTATGTGTTCATATTTTTACAGTACATATTATCTCATTACTTTATATTTATAGTCATAGTTATCTCTATCTTAGTAGTATATCTATATATAAATACATGTATAGAGAGACAACGATGGCTATTTATTTGGACAAAGACTCTGAACCGTTTGTGCTTAGCTTTTTAAAAAGGACTCTGGCATAAAACTGCACATAATTTTGATGTCTAATAACTTAGCTCCTAGATTGCTGAGGTTACAAGGTACAGTTTACAAAGAGCTTCTTAATCTGGTTCTCCGGAATGCCAAACAGCAATTGAAAAATCTGTCAGAAGTGTAGCTATTTTGTATATAAGTAATGATATGTGTATGTGCTATGCAATCCAGATTATTGACTAAATATTTGAGTTCCCAGTTGCATTTTTGGCATCAAGTCAGACACAAAAAAAATCTGTTAAAAAGTTAAAAATCAATATGATAGCAATGACATAATTTACTAATGTTAAGTAAACAAAATTGGCCAAAAAATATTACAACCTTGTAACAGAAGGATCATAACCCACAATAAGATGCTCTTTAGCCTACAAACATATTTTTATTCATAATCTTACTTATTTCTAATTAAATCCCTTGAGTTCTGCCTTATTTTGACTTTACTATTGCAGCAACTCAGGTTGTGAGAAGCTATTGGTAACTTGGGGTAACAGGCTGGCAGAGTCAGAACTGGAGTTGAGAATCTCTGGCTCCAAGATCAGTGCCCCTTACATCACTCACAGCTGCCGTCAGCGTAAGGGTCTCAGCCATGTCTCTAACCATGGAGGCCCAAGCAAGCCTCTGGCCTTTGTAGTAGGCATTATGTTTAAGTACTTTATGTTTCAGTTTGCTGTATGCCATAAACTATGTTGTTCTTAACATTAAAAACCAAACATGGAGGCCCTTTCTTTGTCTTCTGTAAGGGAATATTGCATCTGCTATTAAACTGGCAGGTAATAAGGCTTACTCGACACACTGAAAAACGGCATGTCGGGGATTTTACTATGGCAAACAAAATAAATATTGGTAGAAATTTAGCATTTGGTACAGAACAGCTTGAGTTCCTTCCATCTGCCGCACCAATTTCCTCACACTTAACCAAAATCATAAAGCAAACTCAGCTCAGAGAAGATGAAATATGGAAAAAAGTGTGAAGAGAGCAGGTTAAAGGAGCCCAGTGACTCAGGGATTAGCCACTGGCGTCTCACTTCTAGGATCCCGGGCATCATGAAAAGTTCCCTGTTGCAGTTCATAAGCCCACCAAAGATTTAAAGCCTCCTGTCAACGTCCAGAGCATTACCTTAAGGAGGCTGAGCCATGACTGGGCCTGAAAATGAAATACAGCACTGCTATTTATGTCCCTCTGGGTTACATGGTAAGGGACTAAGAGCAGATTTGCATTCAAAGCCTTGAACAAGCTTGTTTCTTTAAGATAATACAAATATTTTTTTCATATCATAAATTCAAGTCTTTTTTGTAAAACAATTCTTAAAAACATATTCTGTCTTCAAAGGAAATCCTAAAGGACATGGGGAATTTGGAATTTGGGACTTTAAATATTATCAGAACCAAGATAGATGTATCCTTTGACAAAATTATGGAATGATAATTTATATTTAACTATTTTAAGACTGCCTCTATATGAACAAATATATATTATTTTCTGTTCATGGTCTTGATTTTTTTTTTGTTCAAAGAAATAACCTGGCCTAAAGTACTGTGGGTTTTCAATTACTTGCTTATGCATCCATAAATGTAGCTGGTATACCAAATGGATCACTGTTTGGGAATGTATAAACTTACAGGAAAATAGCTTGGGGCAGTGTTAATTGTAGATGATTTGTGTAAGAAGAAATGTTAGGTAGTAAAGCACTTTAAAAAGGATAATTTGGCTAAAAGACCATGTCATGGGCTTTTGGGAAACTCTTTATTACCCCTCTCCTGATTCACTCTATTTAGCATTTTTAATGCCTGTAGCAGGTAATAATGTTCAGGATGTCTACTGTCTTCAAGTTCTGTGCGGTTCTCAAGACTGTACATCTATCTGTAAGTCAAAAATTGTTTGATAAGCTGAGTGGACAGTCCTGATTGGAAGCGTGATGCTTTATATTGAAGGAGTATACATTATCAAGATTTCTTAGTGGAAATAGAGTATGAGAAGTGATTGATTTCAGGAAGACATACAAGTAAATAAAACCTTGAGAATAAATAGGCCAAATAAGAAGGTGGAAGCTGTGGAATGTTTACATTTCTGCAGTCACAAAAATGAAATGAGCTGAAAACGTAGTAAAAATTGAACCAAATAGAATTAACAGCTCATTAACAGTGAAAATATATGTGCACCATTTTTGGTTATACTGCAAATAAGATGCTCACTTTTATACTAATGAGATTATTATGAAAATAATACATGCAAATCAAAGGAAGCATAATTGGAGTAATTAGAGTAATTGATTAGCTCCATTTGGTGGAAAGGCTAGGAAGAAGGTGAGAAGGATTTATGTCACAGAAGAAAGATTAGGTAACATTCTCATGGGTGTGTGTGCTAAAGAGAACGTCTAGTTACAGCACTTACCTGCTGTTCTTCCAGCGACCTTAGTCAGAGTCAATGCAAGCACTAAGCCATATAGTTTAATTTCCTCATTGTCTCACCTCTTTCAAAAATTCACCTCACTAAAAGTACTGGGGAATAGGTAGAAACATATTCTGCTTCAGGCATCAGCATAACAAAGGCAGCCTATTATTAAAGTTTGCTCTCTTTCTCTCTCACTGTGGACCTTACTCCTATGGTTTACTCAGAGGAGAGAGTGATAAGAGAAGAGGAGATCAACACAGAGGACTCAGTTTGTTTAGACAAATGTATATAAGTCTAATAGTTTCCTCTACAGTAAATATTACTGTAACTTGGAAAAGTTCTATATGGAAAGAGTGGTGTGGCACAGCAGGCTGATTTAGGTGCAGGAACCATTTCCATCAGTTTCACTTTTTTTGAACATATAGCTCATAAGTTTTTACTCCCTTACCTGTAACTTAAATTATATTTATTTTAGAACTTATACTGAATGAGAAGATTATAGAATGAGAAGATACATGTAATGCATATAATTGGTGGGTATATTTCTGATTTTATTCCTGTTGGTTACAGGTCTGCGTCTGTATTGTTTGTGTCTTATCAACGCAATAAGGAAGAGCCCAATTATAAGTATTAATCTTGTGCATCACTACAACCAGACTTTTAATAAATCACTGTAGGGGTAATATTCTCATG
Organism: Gorilla gorilla gorilla; assembly: GCF_029281585.2. Classification (NCBI taxonomy): domain Eukaryota; kingdom Metazoa; phylum Chordata; class Mammalia; order Primates; family Hominidae; genus Gorilla; species Gorilla gorilla. The sequence continues at coordinate 140,554,055 of NC_073227.2, forward strand.
TCACAGGTATCAGTAATGCCATCTTTATGCAATATTGGAAAAGATCAAATTGGTTCATCCTTTATTGTCCTTACCAGAGGGATTCATCTTCCTTTAATCTTTTTTTAGACCTAATTTCTAAGTATTTTTTGACTTTTTTTCTTTTTAATTGAGGCAAATTACATATAATGAAATTTCCCATTTTAACCATTTTCAGTAGAGTTAAGGATAGTGACATTGTTGGGCAACCAATCTCCAGAACTTTTTAATTTTGCAAAATTGAAACTCTATATCCATTAAACAACTTCCCCTTTCTCCATCCCCATCTCCCCTGCCAACCACCATTCTACTTTCTGTTTCTGTGAGTTTGACTACTATGTATACTTCACATAAATGGAGTCAGACAGTATTTGTCTGTGTGTGACTGGGTTATTTCACTTAGTATAATGTCCTCAAAGTTCATCTATTGATGAACCTTTATGATTTAGACCACAGGGCTTGTTCAAACTTCCCTTGTGGTAGACATTGTCTGTTGCTTGTTAGTTATTAAAATGATCTTAATTTAAATTACTCTACAATAAGCAATTTGATGTGTTAGAATTTCCTTCCTTTTTAAGGCTAACATTCCGTTGTATGTATATGCCATGTGTAGCTTATCCATCCATCTGTTGATGGGCACTTGGGATGCTTTCATCTTTTGTCCACTGTGAATAGTATTGCCGTGAACATGGGTGTACAGATATCTCTTTAAAACTCTAAGTATTTTTAAATACCTTCGCCCTCAAATTATATAACAAGGCAAAAAAAAACACCTATTTTTACTTTGACTCAACTTGTCCATCCATAGTTTAAGAACACAGATTTTAGGGATTAAGTTTTTGAATTGGAAAAATTTGTGAAAGGAAAAAAGAGGCATTGTTAGAGTAGGTGATGAAATATAAAATATGTCTGTGGATTGGACAGTGTCTTATCACTGTTAATTGGGAGGATTGAATGGCAGTAGTATTTGAAGGGTATCCTTGTTTGGGGAACATAATCAAGCTTTCCTAGATTTGAATTCTGGCTGTACTCTTTCATGCCATTATTTTATTGGGTGAGTTGAATACTCTTTCTTAAACCTTAACTTCCTTATCTGAAAAATTCAGACAGCAATGATTAAATGAGGTAATGCACATAATGCTCTTAGCATGTTGTACAACACACAAACACTTTTTGTATATTTGGTTGTCATCATTATTATCATTCTCTCTCTCCCTATTAATTTTTAGGACATTTGTCTCTCTCTCCTTTTAGACTCTTCTCAAGCCAAGTGGCACTTTTGTCTCTTTATGTGCAGTGAGTTACACAAGCTCTGGCACCTATTAGAGACTTATCCATCTTATCAGAGTGAATTGATTCGTCACTGATTGATATTTTCTGCTGGGAGAAACCTATGAACCAGGATGCTTATGAAGAATATGAATGCAAAACTATGCTGGACATTGTTTGGATTTTTATCTTAAGTCTCGGTCCATTTAGAATCATAAGAGAAATAATGGAAGAACAAAATTTTCTGTATGCTGTCTACCGCCTGCCTTTCAGCTCCCTGCCAAAAAATGTCATAAGGGCAGCATTTCCTAAGAAAGTTTGGCACTTAGGCCTCTAATGTGGCTGGAAACCATCGGTGGAAAACAGTCTTTGAGAAAAATGTCCTATGCACTTGTGTAAAGACATAAGTTTTAGTTTAGAGGAAAGGATAGGAAGAAAAAAAATAATGTGACACATCTGAGAATTTCTGGATCACCTGAATTCTGTTCCGATGACAAATTACTTCCGTGTAAAAGGAGAAGCCGAAAACTAAATCTGTTTGGTTGGATTTACTTAAAAATTAAAAATGAAAAATAAACCAATGGAATAGTAACTTCCTCCATCCTGCTTTCGCACTTTGCTCCCTGGCTAGGCTAGTATGCACAAAATTAGCAAAGAAACTCCTTCTGATTTAGACCACAGGGCTTGTTCAAACTCCCCTTGTAGTAGACTTTGTCATTTGTTAGTTATTAAAATGATCTCAATTTAAATAAATCTATAATAAATGATTTGATATTATCTGAAATTTTTGAATACATAAGAACTAAGCAGCGTTAAAACATTTAAATCCTAACATTAGAACTACTCTACATAAAAAATAAACAACATTATATAGCAGCAATGGACTGCTTGGTGCTTTGATGGCTTTGTATTTGTGTGAAAGCTATTTTGAATAAAACAAACATAAAGGGTTTTCACCTAAGTTCTCAACTTGAAATAAACCACTTCACCTCCCACTGGCCAAAAGCAGATTACAAATGCTGACACACTGAGCATTTGATAGCATCTCTTTCTGCTATCACGCAGATGTGTTAGCTCTAACTGTTTTTAAATGAGGAAAAGAAATCTCAAAACAGTCAATATTCAGATTAAGTTAGAAAAGAATTTCTTGGGAAGAGTTTACAATTTTTAGGGCTCTGGCTAGATTGATTTAATTCTGCACATATTATACTTATGTATTCTTTATTTTGTAGGAGTTTCTTGGGAGGTGGATATATGGCTATATTTTCATTTTTGCATTCTGATATTCTTCAAGTAGAGAAATTACTGTTGGTTGATTAATATATGCAGAGTGTGTATAGAATATCACTTGATGTCTGAGATGCTCTCTTGGTACTCTTTTAGGAGCCTATATGAATTATTTAGTAGAGAGGAATGAACACTTGGCTAGCAATTAAGAGAGCTGGATACCAGTCCCAGCTTGGCCACTAATACACCTTGTGGAACTTACCCAGTTCCTATACGTCCTTAGGGAGTCTCAGTTTCCTTCTATAAGGAAAGGAAGTGAGTCTTGGTAGTTTCTCAGGACCCACTGCTGTGTAAAATTTTAATATTCAATATTTAAAGACCAATGTGTAACATTTACCACTCTTCCTTTTCAGGAATACAGGATATTTTTGGTTTATTTCCTTATTCCTTTATTGTAGCATTTACTATATTCTTTTTATTTATTTATTTATTTATTATTATTATACTTTAAGTTTTAGGGTACATGTGCACAATGTGCAGGTTAGTTACATATGTACACATGTGACATGCTGGTGCGCTGCACCCACTAACTCATCATCTAGCATTAGGTATATCTCCCAATGCTATCCCTCCCCCCTCCCCCCACCCCACGACAGTCCCCAGAGTGTGATGTTCCCCTTCCTGTGTCCATGTGTTCTCATTGTTCAATTCCCACCTATGAGTGAGAATATGCGGTGTTTGGTTTTTTGTCCTTCCGATAGTTTACTTTGTAGTAGCTTAGTGTGGGTCTGCTTAGAGAAACTGGAAGCCACTTGAGAGCAAGGGTTATACTCACTCTCCCAATCCATCTTTATACATTGGCACAAGTAAACATCATGGTGGAATAGACAGAGCTCAGGTGTTCAAGTCAGAGAGACCTGGGTTTCAATCATGACATTACTGCTCTATCTGGCATGGTTACAGCAGACAATAAAAAGTTTTTAATAAGGAGGAGATTCATAAATGTATGATCAGAATCAAGGGAACCAGAGGACTCTGAGGCACCAGAAACCAAAAACAACCAGGAAATAATTTTTATCCTTAGAGCAGAAAAGGAGATGAGAGGAAGTGAATGGTATTACCGGAACCCTGAGAGAACTTGGGCTTCTGGGAAAGGGACCCCAAACAGGACCTGTAATTGTGGAGAAGCACAACAATGACCAGAAGCATCACTAGGCAGGGAGAGAGCAGAGGGAATAAACATCCCACACAGTTTCTCTTCCCACCCTCTGATCTGCTGGTGCATTCCATTGGGTGAACTCAACCAGAAACCAGAGGGAAAAAGAATCTGGGTGATGGGATCTGTAGAATTCAGATCCTCAGGGGAGAGGACAAGGCAGAGAAATATGGAGAATACATCTGGGAGAAAAAATGTTGTATAATCGTCTCCTAGCTTTAAGCCTTTAGGACATTTATAAATCCCTGAGCTTAAAGCCCTAGTTTACAATAAAACATCAATACAAATATCTCTCAGGGTGATATGCGAATTAAAAAAGAAAATGTCTATGAAAGTGACTGCTTTTGTGGAGATGCTCAATAAATAAATAGCACTTCCATTTACTTGTTGAATAAATGGACAAACAAATAAAACAGAGAAGACTAACTTTTGTCTATGGGCATGGCACAATTGAGCTGTTAGTATACACATATTCTACAGTGTGCTCAGTAATCATTTTGCTCATTGAATCATACAATGTTCTCTGAATGGAAGGGGCATGGATCTTCTATGTGAATAGCTTGAAACTCATGAATATGGAGCTGAGCTATTATCGGCATGACATGGGATAATACAGACTGCTCCATTACACGGTGCAGTCGGCTGGACTGTATACACTGTAACTTGCCTGAGGATGGCTTCCTGTGTAAGAGTTCTGCCTTTTTTTTAAAAGCTTTCTTATTAATTACAAGACACTTGAATATAGTAACTAACAAAAGAAGCAAAATAATGTCATAATCAGGTTGGGAATCACTGTCTAATTAACAGGAATAGTTATACAAAGAAGGGAGAAGATATTTGAGTAACATCAAGAAAATTCATTGGCTCCACTGGTGAAAAGGGGCATGAAAATGAGATTTACAGAATAATCAACCAGATCTAACATTTATGTGTGAACATTTCTCAGCTGTCTGACTAGTTTGTAATGCTTCATGAAATCTTTCATTTTGAAGTTTTTATTAATTGACACATAAAAATATAGCAACAATAAAAACATGTTAAGTGAATAACTATAAAAAACTACTCATAAAATTGATTCAAACCATCTCATATTGTATTTAGTCACTGCAGTAAGAAAAAATAGTTCTATAAGCTTATTTTGATTTAATTTCCATATCTTTAAACAATTACCACTGTATTTAAAATAATTCAATGATCTAAGCCACAGTTTCTCAACTTCAGTGATATATATAATGTGTATATATATGTGTGTGTATATATATATTTGTGTGCATATATAAATATATATATATATTTTTTAAAACAAAGTCTCACTCTGTCGCTCAGGCTGAAGTGCGGTGGCATGATGTTGGCTCACTGCAACCACTGCCTCCCGAGTTCAAGTGATTCTCCTGCCTCAGCATGCCAAGTAGCTGGGATTACAGGCATGCACCACCATGCCCGGCTAATTTTTTTACTTTTAATAGAGACGAGGTTTCACCACGTTGGCCAGGCTGGTCTCCAACTCCTGACCTCAGGTGATTCACCCACCTCAGCCCCTCAAAGTATTGGTATTACAGGCATAAGCTACTGAAACTGGCTGATATTTTAGACAAGATAATTCTTTTCTGTGGGTGCTGTCCTGCACATAGGATATTTAGCGGCATCTCTGGCCTCTACCAACGAGATGCTAATAGCATGCTTTATTCCAGCTGTGACAGCCAAAAATGCCTCCGGATGTTACCAAATGTCACCTGGTAGCAAAATGTTTCCTCTTTAGGAGCCACTAGACTGCTCTATTGATAAGTTCACTCAAGGTCCATTAATTCAAAATATGCCCATTCATTATAGGAAAGAAATAGTGTATTTTGCAAAGTTTCCTTGTTAATGTCTCCATGATCATTGCTTTAAGAACTAATAAGAAAGGAAGCATGATATAAGAACTGGTGCCAGGGCATGTTAACACAACTTTGTGGTCAGGTTCCAGTAGGGAAGGTTATAGTCACTGCTTCTAAGTATAATTTTTACTATACTGAATTTTACCTAATTTTCAATTTCTTTCCAAAGAAGAGTGGAAAGATTTTTCTAAAACATTATGACTGATGGAATTTATCTTTGTTGTTTTATTTTGATTATTCCATCTAGAATAAGACAAGATAAAGATATCATCTAGGGAGTTAACTGCTGCTCAGGCAGCTTTTTACAGGATGACACAAGAGTTTTGAATTGACCATGATACATAATTACTTCTAGAGCATTTCAAACTCATATTTTGAGTGCCTTGATCACCCAGAGTTGAGTAGATTCAGATGATTGCTTTATGTTAACCAAGTCCAGATGAGTCTGATAGATAAACCAGAAAGCCACTTTTAAAATTCACAACATATATCTTTATAAACACATAAATGTATAAGGTAATTAATAGACCCTAATAAATGCCAAAGTCCTAGGCACAGAAACTTCCATTTTAAGTCAGCTCCTTTGGGAAATAAAAATGGGAAAGCAATTGCTTCCTCTGATGGTTCCTTGTTGAGAAAGGAATCACAACAAGAACCATGAAATGGTCTATTGATGGGCATGAAATTACAAGTGTCGTTTTGAGACTTCTACTTTCAAATGGAACATGGTTCTCTTCAGTTGTCTGCATTCAGCACATATTCCCCTTGAAAATGCTGGGTTAAAATGATATACTCTAGATCCATGACTGTCTGTTTTTTTCTGTGCACCATGTACAGCAGTAAACACGCTGTATCTTTACATATATAACATCTTTGTTTCAGATACACATACCATAATCAGATTTTCTCACCCTGCTTTTCCAGCTTTTGACCTGGATGGTACTCTGTCATTTAAGATGCCTTCCACAGATTTCTGATATAAGTCCTTTTGTGGCTAGTTTGTTACTTAATGTCATAGAATTATGGGAGGAGTCTTCTCTTATTCCCAAGTTTCACTTACAGCATTACAGAGTAAACACAAAGAAGTAATGCATAACATGAGGGCAAAATATTAATTTTTTAGTAGGCAATTGTATCTAACCACTCATTTATGAGAAAAAAATGAAGTCTAAGAAAGTAATATATATCTATATGTCAGTCAATAATAAATATGATAACTTTAAGTTAACTAACTGAATAACTTTAAAACACAAAGTAAGGTATTAAATGAAGACTTTGTGACTTGTAGATAGTTCTTTTAAGGGAACATTTTAGGGAATGTTATTTTTACCTCTTTAAAATGAGTTTTATAAACATAGATGAAATGTCAGCTTTGCAGTACAATTTTATACCCTATGTATTTACCTATTACAGTTATATATCATTTATCTGTATTTAGTTTGTATACTAAATGTATTTAACACAATTTTACCTTTTCTATATTTAAAATGTAGAGAATTCTATTTTTTATAGATATGGAAAATTTCATTAAAGTCAAAGGCATATTAAACTCTATTGCTGATGACTTGCTTTTCCCTCCAATATCATTAATAACCTCATAGTTCAGCATAGCCATAGACCACCACCTGCAGCTCATTACAAATCCATTAAAGAAAACCTATTCCATGGCAGAGCTTTTCTTCTGAGAAGCATTGGTGCTGTTAGATAAATTCTCTATCATTCTGTATGTTTTTTGTCGTTTCGGAAGACTAATTTGCAAAAAAAGTTATCTCTACTAAAGTTTTCTTAAGTATACTGGCTATCTATGAACATGCAACTTTTCACCACATATACTTTAATTGGTGCTATAAATTTGTTTATATAATTGCTGCTTTTGGCATCCATTTTTAAGCTTGACAGATGTTTGAAACCCAATTGTACCCCATCACCTCTGACTTAGTTAAAACTTTACCTCCCTGTGTGGTTGTTTGCGATATACCATTTGTTCCTCATCCCACACCCCAAACCCAACACACTCCACAATTGCTGACCACAAAAAAACCCAATGGTCAACATAACAGTCATGTAAAAAGTTCCCCCTTCATGTGTGTTTTCTTTATATATCATTTATATATATTTATTTGTTTGTATACTAAATATATACAATCCACAAACCTGCAGGGAGGTCTAAGGGGTAACACCTATGGACTTTAATAAGGGCATAGTCCCACAGGTCCTGTCTGTCTCTCTTCCCACCTGCTGGTTGAGCTCTCTGTCACTTCTAGACTTCCCCTCAGTCTCCCGTAAACACCCATTACCTCTCTGGTGCCTGTGAATAACAAATTTCTTCTGGTTTATACATTTTGGGTTCACATCCTCATAATGTCTCATCTGACTCACACACCTGAACATAACATTCCCCTAGTCAGGGCTCTCCTAGAGAGTGGTTATCTTGAAGAGTGATATCTAGAACAAATTTTTAAAAATCATAATAGAAATTACAACAATTGGTTATTGTTTATTAACGAGCATACATACATTTGAGAATTGTCAAATAAGGAAAGTTAAAAGAGAATTATCAAACAAGGAAAAGAGACTTGGGCCTTGCTTTAGCTTACATGTGCCTCCCCAAATTCATGTGTTGGAAACTTAAGACCCAATGCAACAGTGTGGGGAAGTAGGTTTTAATGGGAGGTGCCTAGGACATGAGGGCAGAGAAGGGCTTTCAGGAGTGGACTCTCTTACCTTTCTACTTTCTGCCATGTGGGAATTCATGTGCAAGGTGCCTTCTTGGAAGAGGGGAACAGCCTCTCTAGACACCAAAACTGCAAGTGCCTTACCTTACACTTTAGACTTCCCAGCTTGCAGAACTGTGAGCCAGTAATTTCCTGTTCATTATAAATTAGAATCTCAGGTGTTCTGTCATAGCAGCGCAAAATGGACTAAGATAGAACTTTTAACCCTTTTTTAATCTGTCTGTGACTTGGTGCTCTTTGCTACTTTATATATTATGATATTAAATTCCCCCAACAAACACGTGGTAGATTTGAAACAGAAACATGAGAGGAAAATGTCTTGCTCCTCAGCAAATGTGCTAGTCAAGTAGAAGCAGGTGGGGTGACCTACTTTGCATTTTGCATGGATGAAAATATTTCAAATTTATTTTTCTTGTCTTAGGGATTTGTATTCCCAAAATTGAAAACAGTTTAAAATAGGAAAGGTGTGAGCTTATTAGCACAGTAATACCCTCTAAATTCTCACTCCCTGGTGAAAGTAGAAAAGTGCTAATTAATCAATTGCTCAATTAAGATAGGCTCTTAAGAGCACTTTTGTCCTGGGAAAATATAAGCAGCTGATAATCTGCCTTGAGAAAAATGCATCTTACAGGAATTATGTTCAAAGTAGAGTATTTGGGGTACAACCCTCCAGATGAAAATGTATTTATTACGGACAGATTAACTCTCACTTGAAGTCCTTAGTTTTGAGGATGAATGTTGTCCAATGAGACAATATTATACATAGAAAAAATGAACATAAAGTTTACGCTTCTTTATTTACTCATTTAAGTAGTTATTTGTTGGGTGTCTATGCACCTTCATAGGATTTTGTGAGGCTTTGATAATCTACACAAAGTGCTTGGAGATTGTGATGTAAAGGAAAGATAATATTCAGATGAGTGAATATCATCCAAGCAATATCTATCTTCAATACCACAAGTGCAGTAGTAGATATAGCCACATATTTTTCATGACCTTATTAACAAGCAGGGTGCTGTACTAGAGATGAAAGAGATGGAGACCTTGATCTCAGAGGACAAGCTGGGGCATGCATAGGAAGGGAGGCTGCACAGGTAGCAAAAGCCAGATCATCAGAAGACTTTGTGGGCTATGTGAAGAAGTTTAAACTTCATTATGGGAAACCATAAATTGTTTTAAATTATGAATTACTGTGATCAGTCCTGGTTTTTAGAATAAGTCTGAGGTCAGTGTGGGGGAATAAGAAGAGTAAGACTTAAGACTGAGACAACAGACATATGCAAATCACAGAGAAATCTGAGGAGAAAATCTGGAGACTTAAGTTAGAATACTAGAATTCCCATTAACTAGCCATGTGATCTGACGAATAAACAAACCTCCCTGAATTGCCGTTTTCTAATCTAGAAAATGCTGTGATAAGAAGAAGCAGTTCCACAGACATGAAGTTCAAGCTCACTGGGCTCCCTTCAGTGTTCTATTTCACAGCTGAATAGGCAGGTTCCTGACACAGTTGGACCCAAGGGGCCCCAGGAATCTGCACGTACCCCATGTTCATCCTTCTGCTTTCATACTTGTCCTCTGGTTGGTTTTCATGCTTTCTCTGACATTTTGCCTTCTAACTGAATCCTGTTCCCCTTTCTAGCCAGTTGCAAAGAAGCTGGTTAGACTACATGTTGGCTTTTAATGTCAGAATCTCTCTTTTGAATCATCCTCTGTTCTATGATCAGTAACCGCCTCACCAGCCTGCTCTGCCCTGAGAACCAGCCCACTTCTCCAGAGTACCTATCTTTATCTGTTCTTCTGGGACTCCAGGAGTAATGAAAACTAAAATAACATTTTAATGTTATATTTTATTAAGGTTATATTAAAATGTCAAGAAAAAGAGTAAACAAAAGATAGAAATTTTCCTCTGATTTCATTAAAGTGATGCTAATAAATGTCACACAGCTCATATCAGTCAGTTGACCAAATGAATTACACAAAATAACATGGCCAAATAACTATTCTTTCACACTTATACTTTTTGTAGTATTCTTTAGAGTTAGAACAAAGTAAATATCTCGCCCTAAAAGTCATACTTGCCATCAACTTTTCTCTCTTTAATGTTAATTCAATTGGTTACCAACCAGGCCAGCTATAGTATAATTCATAATCAATACAATAATTAAATACTTGTCATGTGTCTGGTATTGCAAGTAAATCTTCTATCCCCCCTCCTGGTGTTTTCTTCCAAAGACAAGGAGCTCAATAAGCATAACGCTCCTGGTTTTTCTCTCCCTCTTTGTTTGTTGTACTCTTGAGTGCTGAAGCACATTAGTGGTATACCTGTATCAAAGTTGGCAAGAATTTCAAGTACATGGTTTTTAAGACTAATGACCCAGTGTTGTGTGTATATGAAATATGAAAGAAATGTATCAAATAGAGATCAAAACCAAGTAGAAAAGCAAAGAGAAGTAAATAGGTACTAGCTCAGCAGTAATATGATGCCCTGGCAAATATCAATTCACACCATAGAATTATCATGAATGTCTCCAGTGATGCCACATGTGCTCCTGACATGAAGCAAGAAGTTCCTCTGCCTGGGCCAGGTGACAGGAAAGATCACAGACCACTGTGGCAAGTTCAGCTACATCTTTTGAAATCCTAATATGTGTTCAGCATTATGCTGTTGATGAGGACACAAAGAAGATTGTGCATTCATGTTTTTAAATACTACTGAGAAGAAAAAAAAAGGTTGAAACCTTTTTCTTTTTTTTAATTTTTCACCTCCTTTTTCATGTAGGATATTGTAAATAGTATAACATAATCGCGTCTACACATCTAAAGCAAAAAAGATGGTTAGCATAGCGCTGACTGTGGCAAAGAGTAGAGAGGGAAAAATGTACCTAGCAAGGAGCAATCCCTTGTACCTGTAAATGAAAAAAATATATATTTTATAAGTTAAGGCATATTTCTTCCTAATCATTTTCCAATATTTTTACTAGCTTTTCATCACATATTTAAAATATTCATCTTTACTTTCCAATTTAAAATGAACTCTAATCTTTGATTTCCAAGATAATTCAACAGAAACAACACATACACTGAAGATAAACTATTTTGTGAGATATACACTTGCGTATTTGTATAAAGAATCCAGGAAATAAAATGACATAAAGATGATATATGAAATAATTTGATGAATATTAAAGGAAATATTGAAAAAGTAAATAGTAAGCAACAATTGTGGTAAGTTGGTCAAGTGGAAGCAAGTGTAAAACTAAATAATTACTAAATGTGATTACAGACTACTAGGGAAGAAGGTGAAAAGTGGATTGGCTACAGATAATGGATGCTATGTGACTAATGACAAAGATTTCTGTTTCTTGAGGCTTCTGAGAACAATGTTGGTCCCGTAACCTGGATGGAACTGCGCTTGCATATGGACACTAAGTAATGCCAGCTGTGAGGATTAGAGGGCCATAGGGACGCAAACCAGGGAAGATATTACAAATTCCTTGAAAATTTTGTTGGCACAGCTTCCTGCAGTCATATTGCTCATATAGCATAACTGCCTTAAAAATGTTTAAAGTTCCATCACAAAAGCCAACACCTTTTGTTGATAAGATGGGTTTAATGCAGTGAGTCTCACACTTGGCTAAACATTAGAATCACCTAGGGAGCTTTAACAAAATACCAAGGTTCAGATCCCAAGAGATTATGATTTCATTGGTCAGAGATGGGGCCCAGGCATTGGTATTTTTAAGCTGCCCTAGAGATCTGAATATACAGCCAAAATTGACAAGTCTTGGATTCCTGGTTAATAGCTCAGAATCTAGAGTCATACTGGTTGGTTTAAATATGTCCCTGCTCAGCCTCTTCCTAGCTGCGTAACCTTGGAAAAGTTATTTACATAGTATTACTCTATTTATCTCTTTCTCTCTGCAGTGTGCATAAAACAGCACCTACCTAAGGACTGACCTAAATTTTGCGGAGTCAGAATCTATTGCAATTTTGAAAACTCTCTTTGAGAAACAGAATATGTAACATTATTAATGTAAACAGGTACAGAATAAATTTTTCTTTAGAATGATAAAATATCTTACTACTAATTACACATTTTTAAAAGCTGACACGGGCCGGGCGCGGTGGCTCACGCCTGTAATCCCAGCACTTTGGGAGGCCGAGGCAGGTGGATCACGAGGTCAGGAGATTGAGACCATCCTGGCTAACATGGTGAAACCCTGTCTCTACTAAAAATACTAAAAATTAGCCGGGCGTGGTGGCGGGCGCCTGTAGTCCCAGCTACTCGGGAGGCTGAGGCAGGAGAATGGCGTGAACCCAGGAGGCGGAGCTTGCAGTGAGCCGAGATCGCGCCACTGCACTCCAGCCTGGGCGACAGAGCGAGACTCTGTCTCAAAAAAAAATAAAATAAAATAAAATAAAAAAATAAAAGCTGACACATTCAGAAAACTAACATCAATTTTTACTTAATTACCTAACAGTGTTTTCTAATATTTTTTCTAATTTTTTTGCCTGCATACCCTTTACCTCTTCATGACAATTATTTTTCATTCTTTTTTTTGTAAAGAGTACAAAAGAATTCATTTTTACAATAGCGCAATTCATCAAAAACTATGTTTTATTACTGATAGTATAGTAAAGTTTCTTACACCATCACAACTCTTTATTGTCAGTCACAGGTAAATATTTAGGATTGCTGTCATAATTGGGAATACTTCTTTCAAAGTTCTGTCATATGGGAGGTGTTAAGAGTTGGGAGCATTTCAAGTTTTCAAGTATGGTAACTAATCTTTAAAACTCTTTTAATAGATGTGTCTTTTAAACTTGTTTTCAGAGTTTTAGGTTGTCTTTGTTGATATCAGTACTTTTTGGCAAATCTGAAGTGATTAGCAAAGACCAGTACCAACGTGAGTAGTGAAATCCATTGAAGACTGAGAGAAGAGCATGAGCAAAGATCTTGTCTAGCAAAGGCAGGCAGTCGAATGTACAGAGTGTAGTGCACAGCCAGGGCAACAATGAGCAGCAAGCTCAGTAAAGCTCAATAAAGTTTTAGAGCCAGAGATGGAGGTGAAAAGTAGTGTCAAATGCTGGCACAGGGCCAAGGGTAGAATATCTGCCTTTAAAAAAATCAAATGCCTATGCTATATATAATGCCTATGCTATATATAAATGCCTACATATATAAATGCCTATGCTATATATAAATATATACACATATGTACATATGTATAAAAATATATCTAGCATAGGCATTTGATATAGATATATATGTGTATATATACATATATAAATAAATAAACACATAAATGTATATGTACATATCTACATATCTATATATGTATATATAGCATAGGCATTTGATATAGATATATATGTGTATATATATATAAGTTTCTGTGATATCAGTTGTATATCTTTTTTAAATCTCATTTGTTTGAGCCTTTTCTCTTTTTTCTTAGTCTAGCTAAAGGTTTGTTAATTTTGTTCAATTTTTAAAACCCAATTATTCATTTTGTTGATCTTTTAAATTGTTTTTTTCAGTCTCCATTTCATTTATTTTTGCTCTGAGCTTTATTATTGCCTTTCTTCTACCAATTTTGGATTTGTTTATTTTTTAAATTTTCTTGAGGTGCATGGTTAGGTTGTTTGTTAGAAATCTTTCTTTTTTGATACAGGCATTTGTTGCTATGAACTTCCCTCTTAGAGCTGTGTTCCGTAGTTTTTGGTACGATGTGTCTCCATTCTCATTCATCTTAAAGAATTTTTAAATTTCTCTTTAAATTTATTCATTGGCCCATTAATAGATTTGGGAGCATGTTATTTTAATTTCCATGTATTTGTAAGGTTTCCAAAGTTTTTCTTGTTGATTTCTAGTTTTATGCCATTGTAGTCTAAAAAAATACTTGATATAATTCTCTATATTCTTAAATTTGTTGAGACTTGTTATATAGCCTGACATTCTCTCTGTCCTGGAGAATGTCCAATGTGTAGTTGAGATGAATGTGTATTCTGCAGCTGCTGGATGAAATGTTCTGTAGATGTCTGTTAGGTCCATTTGGTGTAAAGTGCAGTTTAAGTCCAATGTTTATTTTCTTTTTTCTTTTTTTTTTTCTTTCTTCTTTTTCTTTGGAAACAGAATCTTGCTCTGACCCCCAGGCTGGAGTGTGGTGGCATGATCTCGGCTCACTGCAACCTCCACCTCCTGGGTTCAAGCAATTCTCCTGCCTCAGCCTCCTGAGTAGATGGGATTACAGGCCCGCGCCACTACACCCAGCTAATTTTTGTATTTTTAGTAGAGATGAGGTTTCACCATGTTGGTCACGCTGGTCTCAAACTCCTGACCTTGTGATCAGTCCGCCTTGGACTCCCAAAGTGCTGGGATTACAGGTGTGAGCCACTGCTCCCGGCCTCCAATGTTTCTTTGAATTTCTGTCTAGATGATCTGTCCATTGTTGAACGTGGGGTGAAGTTCCATTCTATCATTGTATTGCAGTCTACCTCTCTCTCTTTAGCTCTATTAATATTTGCTTTATATAATGGGTGCTCCCGTTTGGGTGCATATGCACTTATAATTATTATATTCTTGTGTTGAATTGATCCTTTATGATTATATAATAATCTTCTTTGTCTCGTTTTACAATTGTTTACTTAAAGTCAGTTTTATCAGGCGTATGTTGCTACCCCTGTTTGCTTTTGGTTTCTGTTTGAATGGAATAACTTTTTTCATCCCTTCACTTTCAGTTTATGTTTGTCTTTAACAGTAAGCAGTAAGGTGAGTCATATAGTTGGGTCTTGTTTTTTGGTTGTTTGTTTGTTTTGTTTTTTAATTTGTTTGCTTTTTTAGCCATTCTGTCTTTTAACGGGATAATTTAATCCATTTACCCACAAGGTTATTATTGATCAGTTAGGGCTCACTCCTACCTTTTTGTTAATTGTTTTTTGGTGGTTTTGTAGATCCTTTTTTTTATTTTTCATTTTTTCCTCTCTTGTTTTATCCTCTGTGGTTTGGTGGTTTTCTGTGTTGCTAAGTTTTGTTTGTTTTGTTCTTTTCTCTTTCTCATTTGTGTATCTGCTGTAATTTTTTTCTTTGTGGTTACTATGTGGCTAACATAAAGATTGTTACGTTATGTTATGAACTGTATACATAGCAGGGATGTAAGATGATGTATCTATATAGTAGGGATGGGGAAAGAGAGATGTTGATCAAAAGGTACAAAGTTTCAGTAATAGTGGAGGAATAAGTTTTAGTCATCTATTATCATGCATGATGACCACAGTTAATAATAATGTATTATGTATTTCAAAATTGCTAAAAGGATACATTTTTAACATTTTCACCACACACACAAAAATGATAAATTAGTAAGGTGATGGACATGCTAGCTTGATTGAATCTCTACAATGTATACAAAGACCAAAACTTCACATTATATCCCACAAACATAAAACTGCTATTTTTCAATTAAAAATAAATAAATGAATAAATAAATAAAATTTTCAACCATGGGGATTGAGCACCAAAGGTATGAAAGGTCGTATAGTATAAGGTTAAGGTTAACATCTTGAAACACACAGACTTAAATTTTAATTCTACCACTTACTAGCTTGTAATATCTTGACAGAAATAACAACCACAGAAAGAGGTAACTGCAAACCACATAAGCCCATCCAACAGAACCCAAATACGCCAACTCAACTTTTCCTTAGCCAGATCCCAAAAATGTATAATGGAGTGGAAGTTGGGGGAAACAAGCAACTTTAGTAAATTAGTGTTATTTCATATTCTATATAATGTGTGGGTCTATCAAATTATCTATCTATGGAGAGAGGTAGTTGAGTAAATTAGTATATAATATTTTTATTATATAAGTTTACCCCCAAAAGTTTCTATTTTATTTTAACCATTTTTCACTATTTATTCCCCTAAAGTTTTATTTGCTTAAATTATCAAAGAAATTTTTTAAATCTTTTCATTGGAGAAAAGGAATCAACTTCCTTCAGGTAATCATTATATTTGAGTTTATAGAACATATCTATACCCATCACAGGGATTCCACACACAGAACAATCCTGTGATTCTGCAATTTGCACACACGTTTACAATGAGGCTTATACTCTGCAGTATATGTTATTTGGACATTCAGTCTATCTATACACAATTAAACAGGACATGATGGAAAACTTCTTACAATTTAAGTAGGAGTAAAGCAGCATGTAGTGGCCGATAAGACTTCCGCCTTCATGACTCAAAGGAGAAAATGCATCTTCCTCTGTATGCTTTCTAAAATGGAATATTAGCTGAGGAATGCCAGCTCGGTGGATAGATATGAAACTCAGTGTGAAACCTTTGCTTCGTTCTTCTGCTTATGTTCCCATTTTTATATATCGGCTGTTGTTGAGTCAGTGTTTCTCCACATTTACAAAACAAATGAATAAGATGAGATGTTTCCACTACTTTCCGTAGAAACAGATTGAAAACAAATAAATATTATTTCCTTTCACAAATTTACACACATAAATTAGCATAATATATTCATACTCTTTCAAACTCCCTTGATCCTAGGGAGAAATTCCTCTTTATTTTTGTAACGTATTCAGTGCCAAGTTTAGCAGCTCATCCAAACTGTAAAACCACACTTGAAGCCAAAAATGTCATAAGCAATGGGATCAAATTAAGAACACAATGGGAAGCAGGATTTTTAGATGAAATCAGAAAGGTTAAGAGTCCATTTAATTGTTTAAATTTGAAATATACACTGTCTAATTCTCATTTGAGACTTCCTGTATTGGTGATGGGGAGATTATGTTCATTATCACTATGTTTCAAAGATAATTAATATAACTATCTCCTTCTATACATTTTAAGACAGAAAAATTCTGATTTCGAGTCTTTCTACAAACTTCCAAAGTGCAGAAGTATTATCATTTCACTTGACTAATGAGGAAGCAGGTAGAGAGAAAAGTAAAGGATTATCAAATTGCAGTTTATTTTTAAAAAAAAAAAGAATGGGGGACTTTCTCATCTATTTTTTTTCCATGTGTGTCCAGATAGCATTCCATGAACAAAATTCCCTAAAAAGAGGAAGAACTTTTCATCATAGATTTTAGAGGCAATGTGGAAAGGATCAGAAAAATTGTAAAGGGGCAGCTTTCGATGATGTCACTGAAGCTGTTTTATGAATCTTCACGAGACATTCCAAAAATTAAGATACAGCTATATAAATGCACTAAGAACACATCATTCTTTAACTTCATTCTCTTTTTAAGAACTGAGATTGCAAAGACAATTTTATGCATATCATTGTGTCTTTTTTTAACATAATTGTGAACACATTGAATCATACTTTACACAGAAAAAGTATTCTTTTCCCCTGTCTCTGAGGCTCTTATTGTCTTTTAAAGCATATTAACTTTAAATAAGTTTCTTTCCCCGCACCCCAACTGACATACAGAGCGTGTCGATGCAAATAGGGATAAGACAGTAGCAATCACATGGGGGTGAAGAAAAAAACCTCAACTTATTCTGTGTTTTCTTCACTATATGCACTTTATTTTTAAATAAAACTATTTAAAATTTAAAAAGAGAACCCACGAAACAGCATTAGCTTGTGAACTCAGAAATTCCTTTACACTTAGTGAGAACTCCAACCAAGCTGAAAAAGTAGCTTATACTAGAAAGAATGATTTTGCTGGGGCATAGAGGGAAACAGTATAAATTCCTGCAAATAACCTGTGAGACCATGGTGTGAACATCAATCACAAAATGATTTAGAACCTAAAGATAGTGAATAGTACCAAAAGTATGACTGAGGATGCGACCCCTGCTAAAAATGTCTTTGTAAATTATATTGCATTTCCAGCCTATTCTAGATCCAACACTCCCTACAATATGTCACGTCAACCTCCTCTTGCCTTTCCTCCGAGCTTTTCCTCCCAATTCTAACATCCTTTCCACTCCCTTGCCCCATCAAAATTCTACCAGTCTTTCATAAAGGCTTTTTAAAATGTTCCCATTTGTTTATAATCGTTGTCCCCTTTGAAACCTCATGATATTTTGCGTCTGCTTACATAGATATAATGCTTGTTGTAGAGCTAATGACTATAGATCTATAGATCTGAGGACTCCTCTACCAGGTAGGGTCCTTGAGGACAAGGTTGAATCATCATTATATTTGTGCTGTTAGAACCTTGCCCTGTGTATAGTACATGCTCAGTAAAGGAACATTTAAGTGAATAAACTTCTTAAAACTACAGTAATTCCACAATGCTCACAAGCATCTATCTGTTCTAGCATTCTGTAGAAGAAATAGGTTTCTCAAAATACTGGCTAGTATGAGTCTACTTACAGCTTATAATAACTCCAGTTTAAAGAAACAGCTGTGCATAAAAGTAGCAATCAGGAAAGGTAAATAAAGGAAGGAATGAGAGGCAGGGGAATGAAGAAATTGACAAAAGGGAGAGAGAGAGCATGCACAAACTGTTGAATATGTAGGTTAGTCATGTTGAGAAAATAAGTTATAAGGGAAAAAGTAACCACTTCATTTCCAATACTACTCTTTTCTGTCCTGGCTGAACTTTCCCTGTAATTCAGCAAAGTTTTTCCCGAGTATGTGGGCCTCAGAAGTCATAACTGTTAAGAGCTTCAGAGATCTGGCTCCCAGTAGATTCAGTATCATGGAATCAGTAGCTTAATTAATGATCAAATAATGTTATTGAGGCTTATCAAGTATGGCAGCTGACATTCTGAAATTTTACTAATTCAAAACTTTTTAAAAATTTGCCTTAATTCTACATGTATAACTGCGGTGCTAAGATAGAAATGTAATTATGTTATCTCTACGGCTAGTGAACTTACAATTTGGGAAAATTTAATCATTAAATAGCAAATAGAAATGGTCAAGAAATAGTCAAATGCAAAAGAATTAAATAAAATATATAGTAAATTTGTCTAATTTTTTATGGTAAAAAATAAGAGACTGTGTAACCCAACTCTCTCTCTTCCGCAGATACGCAGAATGCTACGTTGAAGGTCACATAGCCAATGACAGAGTCAGAACTAGACCCAGGTATCCTGAGAGAGTGATATTATCATGGGTCAGGATGATCAGGGAAGACTTCACAGCAGAAATAAAATTTCAGTACAACCTGGAAGGTTGGGTAGGAACCAAGCAGTTTATAAAAGAAGCAATGCAAAACAGGAAGTACAATAACTAGATATATTCAGGGAACAGTATCAATAACATCCGGGCCTGAAAAACAGTTTTTGTTTAATCCTAGAAAGCGATTAGTTTGGAACATTTTTAATTTTTCCCATAGAATCAAGAGTTTTTCCAAGAATATATTTGTTTAAATTCTGGTCACAAAATTGGCATGATTAAAGTCATGTCTTTTTAAAAAATAAATTGGATTCAACTTTTGGTGGTAATTAAGTGAAGAAGAAAAGCAAAATAGTTATGAATGATTATAACAATATAGGCAGAGAAGATAAAGATGAGAATATGTACAAATGAATGTTGGAGGGGAATAAGAGCTAGAGGAATAATTACTCAGGAAAATTTTGTTGAAATTTAAAAGTATTTGTAAAGGAGAGAGATGTTTCAGCGTAAAATACATGCAAGGTAAATCAGGACACACCTTTCTTTCTTTCTTCGTTTCTTTCTTTTTTAGTAAACGGAGGAGGAGATAGATGTGGGGTAAGCATGGATTCTGTTAAGTATGCAGTGATACACTGGTTCCCAGATGG
Source organism: Gorilla gorilla gorilla (assembly GCF_029281585.2). Lineage (NCBI taxonomy): Eukaryota > Metazoa > Chordata > Mammalia > Primates > Hominidae > Gorilla > Gorilla gorilla. Next base: position 140,574,143 of record NC_073227.2, read on the forward strand.
AAATGCCCTGTAGGCAATTAGAAATGTGATACTGGAGTTCATGATAGCGGTCAAGATTAAAGAAATAGATTGGGGAATTACACAAATAGAGGTGATAATTGAAGCCATGAGACTTGATAAGGTTTGTGTAAAAGAGAAGGAAGGGAATTATAGATCCTGTCATTATAGTTTTCTTATTAAAAATTCAAGAATTAACTTTAGTTACCCTCAAAGAGACACAGGAAATGAAAAAATCAATTTCTTTTGTATAAGCTGTGGGTAATGTTACTTTTACTAAATTTGACCCAATTTTGCACACATATCTTCATATATACACATACATAGATACTTATAATTCTGATACACTATCCATATGATGGCTGCTTCCTATTCTTATGAATACTACTGATTCTTAAATTAGTGCACTTAAATTGAGTACCATACATTATAATTTTTACATTAAAAGGGTTTAAATTGTTTCATTCTTTTAATGATTGTTATGTGTTGAAACATACTATAGTGGAGACAATTTAATGTGAGATTAAATTCTAAGGTCAGCACATAAGAAACATAATATGAAAGGCAAAATTGGTGCATTTCTTAAATGGCCCAAAGTGAATAAATTGTGTATGTGAGTGAGTGAGTGAGTGTGTGTGTGTGTGTGTGTGTGTGTGTGTTGGGGGAGGGGTGTTGTATCGAACACAACATCAGGATATATATACTTTACATGATAGTATTAAAATGTGAAAAATATTTTTATACTCTTTCTATTGTTTTGGGGTGAATATTAATGTACCTATTAATTCAAATATTTACTGTATACTTGTGGAAATTACACTCAAATTCAGGGAGAAAGACAAATGAAATAATTGAAATATGCATATAGCAGATTAAATTATGGTTAGAGTTAGAGAGAAATTTACATGGGGAAAGAAATGAGGAACCATTGCTAGGGCTGCATTTCTAAATAACATTGTCAGGGGAGATCCTACTAAAAAGTCAATATTAAAGAAAGAACTGAAGGACATGAAAGAGTGGATCATCAGTCTCTAGGGAAAGAGCATTCTTTTAGACTGCTTCATAAACCATGCCTTTCCTCAGAGTAAGAAAGGGCCTCTAAGGTTTTCAGGCAAAGGAATGATAGGATTTGACGTGCATTCTGCAGGATCTCTCCAGGGCTGTGTTGAGAAGTGTTAACCATGCACTGGTGTGCCCCCACTTTACAAAACACAGGTGAAAATATTTCTTAAAAGTTGTAAAAGAAGAAGAAGGAAGAGGAGACTGAGGAAGAGAGGGAGGTGAAGGAGGGGAATGTGGAGGAGAGGGAAAAGAAGGAGGAAGGGGTGGAATAGGAGGAAAAGGAAAAGAATCTGGAAGAAGAAAGGAAGAAAAACTTTCCCATGAGACAAGAAAATTCTGCCTAGGACATTAAAGCATCATATCCTTTGAACATAAGAAGTTAGCTTGGAACACTTTCTTTATGCCTAGAAGTGTGTGATGAACAGAGATATGAAAGACCTTTAGTATGGTAGTTTCTAATGAGATTAGTACTAGAGCTGGGCTTGGAGACTCTAATATGCAGAGGCAGAACTTAGTGTTTGATTGTAAAGTCTGTTTAACAACAGTAATTTGGCAAACCATCTTTTCTGTGAAGAAACTCAGCAAACTGGCATCATCATTAAGTGCAGTCATATGTGAATGTGTATAGCTGAATAAGCACAAGTAACATGCATCTGGGTCACTTCAAACAAAAACCATCAGTTTTATTTTAGAGGAAAGTCAGAGTAAACAATAGCCATATAGCAATTTAATTATGCAAAGCCGTTGTGGTGAGTTGTTCAAAGTGGAGAAACAACAGACCTGTGTCTCTTCATATGGAAAAATTGAACAGAGTTGGACTAAACAAATTCTTTGTGCTTTTTAAATTCGTTTTCCCTCTATGCCAGTTTTAATTTTAGCATTATTTGGATGCATATGTGTCTCATTGATGCTCATGAAGCAGTCAAAATACAGTTGTGTTCTCTATAACAGGGCTGCTGGTTGCTAAACTACCATGCATTCTTTAATTGAAGTGAAATTAACATAACATAAAAAGAATGACACATTTTTGTCCTATTTCGTTTCAGTAATATTTGAATCATTCTGATGTGCAAAAAGCCACTATTTCTTTTTTTAAAAAATCTTGTATCTTGTGGAAAACACTTAGTGTTCCCAAAAGAATAGAATATCATGATATAAAGCAGAAATTATTCCTTCAAGTATTTTTGTGAACTTTTCTAAAAATCATGTTTCATGGTTAAAAAAATATAGTATATTGTGGATCCATATAAGCCCTGTATGATGTACTATTATTATAGTTAATTTGAATTATAAATTCATAAAGCCTTAGAAGTCAATAGAAACTTATAGCCGAACCCCATACCTAAAGTCTGTGGGTAACACTGTATACATCTGTACACATATTTACAGAGTGTGGTTATAGGTTGTTAAATTGCCAAATCAATGATATTTGGAGACACCACAAGATGGGCATATTTATTTCATTCATTCAGTATACACTATTTATTGTATGCCTTCTGTGTTTCAGGCACTATGTGGGAGCTGATGAGGCATAGATAAATAAGATTTAACCTTGGGTCCTTCTAGATGAGCCTTTTAACAGCTTAAATAATTATACGCATTAAAATATTTAGGCACTGATTATCTTCTTGGACATGGAAATAATAATTTCTTTTAGAAACAGCATTTCCCCCCCACCAAACATGTTTCCTAACCATGTAAGTAAAAAAAAAGTCACCAAAAATTTCCAGTAAGAGGACTTTATGTTGTTTGATTTTATCATATTTTTGGTAATAAATATGAAAAAAATTAAAAGTCATGGAGTTTTAAAATGTAAAGTCACACTCAAGTCTAGGGTTTGGAGAACTTTTTCAAAAGTAAGAAATAAATATTTGGGGGAGTCCAGTGTATTTGTTAAATTATTTACTGAAGTGACTTGCTTGTCGTTTGCCTCACCTAGATACATGCAGAATGATGGACCTTCCCAGACATCCCTTTCTCACTTTTCTAATTGTGTACTGCAAATGACTGCTGGGTGAATTTTCTGTGAATATCATTCTCTCATGTTACTCCCAAGCTCGAAATCCTCCAATGTTTACTTACTACTGACAAACTAAACTCCTTCAAAATCTGGCTCCAACCAAATTTATAACCTCACTTCACTCCTTTCACAAACCTACTTAGTGCTCCAATCAAGCAGATTTTCCAGCTGTTCTGTAGACAAGGACATTTATTCTTGATTCTTACTCTACCTAGGGAAGATCAGAGAGATGTTGTGTTAATATGTGCCCATGCATCAAAGAAAGAAATGCTTAAATGACTAGTATTTACTTTTAATTTGTTGCTATGGAAATGAGAGGTGATGCCCTTCAATATTTATTTATGTTCTAAGTCAATGTCACATGAAAGTAATCAATTAAAAACAACAAAGTTTTATGAGCAGGAACAAGACCATCACAATGAAGAAGATAATCTCCACAGTTAAAATAAAAATTTATCTTTAACACTGACAGTAACTGAACACAAGATTGTAGAAGATAAACAAAGGGAAACTTGATTCATTCTTGCTAGTTGGGAAGACAAAAGTTAAAATTTGGACATAACATGTAGTGTTTCTCTCCACTATATTAAAGCCAAATTTCTGCTGGCCTAAAATGTTCACCCCAGCTTTTCTGGCTATTTAGAACCCATCTTTCTTCTCTATGCCTATTCTCCACTATGATGTTCATCCTACTCTGAACTCTGAGAGTGCTTTGTTTCTGAACAAGTCTAGTAGGGTGTCTGCCATGACCAACCTTCTCCTCTAGTACAAATACCCCTTCGTACAGCCCTCTGCTCTTAGAATCAATGAGTGCACTGTGATTCCACTAGGTGTGTCAGGTGACCAAAGTCCTGTTTTGCCTGGGGAAAGTTCTAGTTTATGCCTGTTGTCACAATGTACTATCAGTTTAGCATTTGCCCCAGATTTCTAAATTTTTTAACAAAGTATTATTATTAAAACTGCATTAAAATGAGCTGTGATGAGTTTGGGCTTCCATATTATCCATCCAACTTCTTCTAGCTCTTGTTTACCAGGGAACAGTTATCTCTTAACACGTGGTTAAATCTTTAAGTTGATCATAAATGAATCTCTCATTTTCCAACACTTTTCAAATGCAACATAACTATAAGGAACACTTCTAAGAAGAGCATATAAAGCAGTTGCTGATTAAATAAACTAATTTCTGGGAGAAGTATTTAAGGGAGTAGCATACAGCTGTGCCATTAGATGCAGAAGTGCCATGCTGCCAACCATAGGTGAGTGAGAAATGTGGAAAATAAGGATAATGGGGTGGTGAAATAAGGAGGAGAAATGGAGGCTGAATGTACTTCCTTATAGCAAACAAAGCAGTCTGAGCACACAGTAGAATGGAGTTATCATTTATTTATAATGTAATCTGCAAATATTTATTCACTAGTATTTAGTTGCTTTTTTGGGGTGGGGGTCATGAAATATCTCAGCAGCAATCTGAAAAAAGGGGGACACATTTAATGAAAATTACTGAATTTCTATTTTCAAAAAGCTTGATTATGAACACATAGCTCACACAAAAAAATTATGAATATTTAACATCTATCAGGGAACCATCCCAATATCATTGGCCGTGTAAAAACCAAAAGCTATACATCTGCTTAAAAACTCTCAATACCTACTGCAAAAGTTAGTAGTTATTTCTAAAACACTGTTTCCAAAGAATGTTTCCATGCAACATGATCAGATCAAGTTATATATCATTCACTGGAGCACTTTTCTAAAATTATAGATCAAATAATTTAGATCAAATGATAGTTTTTCTAAGTTAATTTCACTTTTTTTTTATTCAAAGTTTTCCTGTGCATGTATGAAATGTTAAACAATAACTGTCAATATTTTCTAATGTGACAAACATAAATATCAGTTTTCTATCAGCATCTTCAGATGCTTCAATTAGAAAATTAGTTAAGTAAAATTATAATTAATTTAGTTAACTAATTGTACTCAACTAATTATACTTAACTGTGTTTAGTTTAATTCTTAAAATGAAAATAAAATTTTGAAAGATTAGTCTGTTAAACTAAAAGTTCTGACATAACTAATTCAATTAACATGCTTAATGTCCTTTTGCTGTGAGAATATACATTTATATTTGAATGGAGTACATTATCACGGGAAAAACAATGTTCTACTACATTAAGAAACCAGTGGAGCAGGGATGCACTTGAGATTGGTTGTGGTACAGTCATAATTCATGGTTGCGTCCACTAAAGTTGATATCCTACTAATCAAAATTAAAACGCCGGTTGATAAAATTTATAAAGATTTGCATATACACACAGTTAACTGAATAACAGAATTTGTAAGACAGATTTGAAGTTGAGTTAATTATAATGCATCAGTATGGCAGTATATGCTTTTTTTCTTTGTTGCTTATCATTTGTGGTTTAGAAATGTGTAAGCTTTTGAAGAACTATTTTGTAAATCTACCTAAGTGTTTTATCATAATATTCATCTTTTGTTTTTTGTGAACGTATCCTCTAGATTTCGTTTGCCTTTTTTCAAGCCAGTTAGAAATTTTTAATCAAAACATTTACCAAATGCAGTATTAAAAATTTACTTTTTAAATCTTGCATTAAATTGCAATTACTAAAAAAAAATACTTGAAAACAGAAACTTTAAAAATGTTCATCACCAAAACAAGAGACAAACTGAACAAGTTATGAGTTCACTTGATGTATTAGATTTAATTTTGAAATTCTATAATTGTGCTTTGGAATATTTTAACTTGAAAGAATATTTTGATGGAGCTTTAATTTTTAACTAGATAAATTTCTATTCTGTACAGAATAAAATAAAATTAAGAAGATCTAAAATACTGCAGCAATTATGGTTATAAATGAGTAATGAATGGAGACAACAAAACTAAGGAGTTTTGTCTTGTAAAAGTATCTCCTAAGGAAAGACACTTGCAGTGGACCAAATATATACATATGTGTGTGTGTGTGTGTGTGTGTGTGTGTGTGTGTGTGTGTGTGATGTATATGTATACAAATATATAATAAAATTACTATTAGCTTCCATTTAGCAGGGTTTTCTCTGATACTAATACCTTTAGAGGAGATATTTTCTCAATTAGAATATGGTTTACAGAAAAAAGGGCAATTAAATTGTTACTGATTTTAAATTTATTGGCCATAATGTACCACTTCGAAGAATTTTGAAGGCATTTTTATGACAAAAATAAAACTATTAGAAAAACAATTCTTCAATTCTTCAGCAATATACTGAATCAGATTCACTTAGGAACATTAAACTATAAAAAAATGCTGCATGCAGTGTACATGGATACATGCTATTTTAATTTTAGAAACTTATTTTGAAAATTATTTCTGAACAGAGCTATATTATAAGCCTACCAATAGAGCAAAATGAATTTTTGATAAAACAATTTTTCAAAAATTGTAAATTTAATACTTCATTTCACTTACAAATATATGCTAGTGTATATGATAAATTATGTAGTTATCCTAATTATGTGACCCAAGTTGAGGAGTTTCATCTCAGAGGGTTCACTGCAAATTTTAATTCAGTCAGATGAACTTCCACCACAATGTGGAATGAGATACAAGAAGGCAAATCAGGTAGACACAAAGACACATTTATATATTGCATGGGCTTTAAATATGATATGCATTCCTTATCTGTCCAGCCAGAGTGAACACAAATCAAGAGGAAACAATGTTTGCCCCAATATCCATAGGACTTAAACACAGTTGGATTTTATAAATATTTGCTGCAAGAAACAAAGCTCCAAATCATTTTGTCTGATAGAGTTTTAGACCTATATGTGCATGTGAATAATTTTTCTGGCCTCCAGGAGTGGTGGTAGAATGTGGTTCCTAAGCATGCAGATTCTGGAGCCAGACATGATAGGTTCAATCCTATCTGTACTGTGTACATAATTTGGCAACTGATTTAAACTTTGTGCCTCAGTTTCCTCATGTGTATAGTAGCCTAAAAATAATGCCTGACTTGTGTTTTGAAGATTACATTAATTAAAATACGGAAATATTTAGTGACTGGTACATAGTGAGCACCCAATACAGGTTAGTGGTGCTTCAGTTAATTGCATAGACACATGCAAGTAAAACCTTACATAATTAAATGTATCTAGCAACTGCATAACATTTCAGCACCCACTTATTTCTAATGTTGTGTCATTTAAAATCCCCTAAATAGCTAGAATCCTTGCCAATAAGGAAAAACAAAGTAAAAGCATAAAGAGACAGATAATTGTTTTTATAGTCAATGTTATAGAAATAACAGAAAGGCCTTTTCCAAATACACTAATAATGTCCCTATGAACAAAGCCCAATATAAATATGCATTCTGCACCCCCACATTCTTTATTCTTGGAACCCTACATATGCCTATATTAAGGCAAATCTCCCAACATGTCACTCATAAAATTAATAAAAAAACATGAGGAAAATTTATTTGAGGTCTGAATATGCAAACTTCAGAGCATCATGTATTCATAAGTGATTCAGAGTAACCAAACATTCATTAATGTTGGCTGCCAGATACACCACTGCATGTTGTTATTTTTATAGAATGCTTTTTCAGACACGTTTTTGTGAGCAGTACTAAGACTAATACATTTAAAAAGTACTTTAATAAATACATCAGAAATTCTCAATTTTCAGAAAGTTGCCAATTAATGATGGAGTTAGTATTTGCTACATCGCAGAATTGACAAAGCATTGAATTTAAAAAGTTGAATTTTTTTAAATGACAATTTCAATAGTCAGTGTAAGAGTAATGAAATAATTTGAGTAGTTGATGCCTGTGTACTTGACGTGTACAACATTATCCTTTCATAGTTGGCAGTACTTTCAGGTGGTTTGGTTGTATTAAATACAGTCTTTTTGATATTTTGTATGTCTAAAAAGTGGAATAAATAAATGCACTCAATGGAAAATGGAGAGCATAGTTTTCCACCTAAAACTCTTATACATTCATTACTATTCTGAGAAATGACTAATAATTCTTCAAATTTTAGGATTTAGAATTTTACTTCATTGCAGAAAGGGTAGCTGCCTCCTCAAGGAGAGTGAATATAACAGGTAACACAGCTAAAATACAAAGAACTTTGAGGTTCAGTAGAGCCCTGAAGCAACAAGAAACAAGTCAGAAGTTGGCCCATTATGGAGACTGCCAAGTTCTAGATTGATTTAGAAAGTCTCTTGTTTGTTATTGGTGTTTGTCCTCGGGGTTTTCTTTTTTCCTCACCAGCTTTTGCTTATGCTCAGGGGAGAATAGACTTTATTACAAAACATAAACAGTATTATTAAAGAAAGGCATGAAAACAGATAAGATAATGACAATAAAATAAAGGAAAAGTTAAAAAGAATCAGGAAGACTGTTTAATATAGAAGATGGGCAGAGAAGAGCAAACCCTTATATAGTAAGAATGCCTCAGAAAGAAAAACATAAAGATAAAATGTAACATTTAAAACTATAGTTTTTTTAAAAAATCCAAAATAAGTGAAAGTATGAACCTGGACATTTAAAGGTTCAGTCACGTACTTAGAAAAATTGACCAGAAATAGTCAATTAGAAAATTTAAAGTTGGAGAAAATAAGCAGAAACTCCAGACAAAAAGATCAAATGACTTACTAATGAAAATAAAATCACATTAGCATAAGATGTCTTAATAATAACATACAAATCAAGAGTACAATGGAGCAGCATTAAAAAATAAATAAATAAAAATAAAGGAAATAATTGGAGTTCCCAGCCAAGATGGCCAAATAGGAACAGCTCCTGTCTGCAGCTCCAAGCAAGACCAATGCAGAAGGTGGGTGGTATCTCATTTCCAACTGAGGTACCCAGCTCATCTCACTGGGACTGTTTAGACAGTGGGTGCAGCCCATGGAGAGCAAGCAGAAGCAAGGTGGGGCGTTGCCTCACCCAGGAAGTGCAAGGGGTCGGGGAACTCCCTCTCCTAGCCAAGGGAAGCTGTGGGGAACCATGCTGTGAGGGACGGTGCTATCCAGACCAGATACTATGCTTTTCCCACGATATTCGCAACCCATAGACCAGGAGATTCCCTCGGGTGCTTACATCACAAGGGCCCTGGGTTTCAAACACGAAACTGGGTAGCCATTTGGGCAGACACTGTGCTACCTCCAGGAATTTTGTGTTTGTTTGTTTGTTTGTTTGTTTGGTACCCTAATGGTGGCTGGAATGCCAGCGAGACAGAACTGTTTACTCCCCTGGAAAGGGGGCTGAAGCCAGGGAGCCAAGAGGTCTTGCTCAGCAGATCCCACCCCCACGGAGCCCAGCAAGCTAAGACCCGCTGGCTTGAAATTATTGCTGCCACCACAGCAGTCTGAAGTCAACCTGGGATCCTTGAGCTTGATAGGGGAGAGGCATCCTCCATTACTGAGGCTTGAGTAGTTGATTTTCCCCTCACAGTGTAGACAAAGCCAAGAGGAAGTTCAGACTGGATGGAGCCCAGCACAGTGCCGCAAAGCCACCGTAGCCAGACTGCCTCTCTAGATTCCTCCTCTCTGGGCAGGGCTTCTCTGAAAGAAAGGCAACAGCCCTAGTCAGGGGCTTATAGATCAAACTCCCATCTCCCTGGGACAGAGTACCTGGGAGAAGGGGCGGCTGTGGGCACAGCTTCAGCAGACTTAAACGTTCCTGCTTGCTGGCTCAGAAGACAGCAGTAGATCTCCCAGCACAGTGCTCGAGCTCTTTTAAGGGACAGACTGCCTCCTCAAGTGGGTCTCTGACCCCCATGCCTCCTGACAATGGGGGACACCTCCCAGCAGGGGTCAACAGACACCTCATACAGGAGAGCTCTGGCTGGCATCTGGTGGGTGCTCCTGTGGGACAAAGCTTCCAGAGGAAGGAGCAGGCAGCAATATTTGCTGTTCTGCAGCCTCTGCTGGTGATACTCAGGCAAACAGAGTCTGGAGTGAACCCCTATCAAACTCTGGCAGACCTGCAGCAGAGGGGCCTGACTGTTAGAAGAAAAATTAACAAACAGAAGCAATAGCATCAACATCAGCAAAAAAGAGAACCATGCAAAAACTCCATCAAAGGTCACCAACAGCAAAGACCAAAGGTAGATAAATCCACAAAGATGAGAAAAACTCAGTGCAAAAAGGCTGAAAATTCCAAAAACCAGAATGCCTGTTCTCCTCCAAAGGATCACAACTCCTTTCCAGAAAGGGAACAAAACTGGGTGGGGAATGAGTTTGATGAATTGACAGAAGTAGGCTTCAGAAGGTGGGTAATAACAAACTCCTCCGAGCTAAAGGAGCATGTTCTAACCCAATGCTAGGAAGTTAAGAACCTTGAAAAAAGGTTAGAGAAATTGCTAACTAGAATAACCAGTATAGAAGAGAACATAAATGACCTGATGGAGCTGAAAAACACAGCAGAAACTGCTAACTAGAATAACCAGTATAGAAAAGAACATAAATGACCTGATGGAGCTGAAAAACACAGCATAAGAACTTCATGAAGCATACACAAGTATCAATAGCTGAATCAATCAAGCAGAAGAAAGAATATCAGAGATTGAAGATCGACTTAATGAAATAAAATGTGAAGACAAGATTAGAGAAAAAAGAATGAAAAGGAAAAAACAAAGCCTCCGAGAAATATGGGACTATGTGAAAAGACCAAACCTACATTTGATTTGTGTACCTGAAAGTGACGGGGAGAATGGAACCAAGTTGGAAAACACTTTCAGGATATTATCCACTAGAACTTCCCCAACCTAACAAGACAAGCCAACATTCAGATTCAGGAAATACAGAGAACACCACAAAAATACTCCTTGAGAGGAGTATTTGCTCCTTGAGCAACCCCAAGACACATGATCATCAGATTCACCAAGGATGAAATGAAGGAAAACATGTTAAGGGCAGCCAGAGAGAAAGGTCAGGTTACTCACAAAGGGAAGCCCATAAAACTAACAGCGGATCTCTCTGCAGAAACCCTACAAGGCAGAAGAGAGTGGGGGCCAATATTCAACATTCTTCAAGAAAAGAATTTTCAACCCAGCATTTTGTATCCAGCCAAACTAAGTTTCATAAGTGAAGGAGAAATAAAATCCTTTACAGACAAGCAAATGCTTAGGGACTTTATCACCACCAGACCTGCCTTACAAGAGCTCCTGAAGGAAGCACTAAATATGGAAAGGAAAAACCAGTACCAGCCACTGCAAAAACAAACCAAAATGTAAAGAGCATCGACACTATGAAGAAACTGCATCAACTAATGGGCAAAATAACCAGCTAGCAACATAATGACAGGATCAAACTCACACATAACAATATTAACCTTAAATGTAAATTGGGTAGGGTAAATGCCTCATTTAAAAGACAAACTGGCAATTTGGATAGAGTCAAGTCTCACTGGTGTGCTGTATTCAGGAGACCCATCTCACATGCAAACACACATGGGCTCAAAATACAGGGATGGAGGAAGATCTACCAAGGAAATGGAAAGCAAAAAAAAAAAAAAAAAAGGCAGGAGTTGCAATCCTAGTCTCTGATGAAACAGACTTTAAACCAATAAAGATCAAAAAAGACAAAGAAGGGCATTACATGATGGTAAAGAGATCAATGAAACAAGAACAGCCAACTATCCTAAATATATAAGTATAAGAGCACCCAGATTTATAAAGCAAATTCTTCGAGACCTACAAAGAGACTTAGACTCCCACAAAATAATAGTGGGAGACTTTTAATACCGCACTATCAATACTAAACAGATCAACAAGACAGAACAAATCGAGCATATAATCGGAAGTAAAACACTCCTCAGCAAATGCAGAAGAACAGAAATCATAACAAACAGTCTCTGAGATCACAGTGCAATCAAATTAGAACTCAGGATTAAGAAACTCACTCAAAACCTCACAAATACATGGAAACTGAACAAACTGCTCCTGAATGACTACTGGGTAAATAACAAAATTAAGGCAGAAATAAATAAGTTCTTTGAAACCAATGAGAACAAAGACACCATGTAATAGAATCTCTGGGACACAGCTAAAGCAGTGTTTAGAGGGAAATTCATAGCACTAAATGCCCACAGGAGAAAGTGGGAAAGATCTAAAATCAACACCCTAACATCACAATTAAAAGAACTAGAGAAACAAGGGCAAACAAATTCAAAAGCTGAAGAAGACAAGAATTAACTAAGATCAGAGCAGAACTGAAGGAGATAGAGACATGAAAAACCCTTCAAAAAATCAATGAATCCAGGAGCTGGTTTTCTGAGAAAATTAACAAAATACATAGACTGCTAGCCAGACTAATAAAGAAGAAAAGAGAGAAGAATAAAAAAGACACAATAAAAAATGATAAAGGGGAGATCACCACTGATCCCACAGAAATACAAACTACAATCAGAGAATACTATAAACACCTCTACACAAATAGACTAGAAAATCTAGAAGACATGGATATGTTCCTGGACACATACACCCTCCCAAGACTAAGCCAGGAAGAAGTCGAATCCCTGAGTAGACCAATAACAAATTCTGAAATTGAGGCAGTAATTAATAGCCTACCAACCAAAAAAAGCACAGAACCAGATGGATTCACAGCCAAATTCTACCAGAGGTACAAAGAGAGCTGGTACCACTACTTCTGAAACTATTCGAAACAATAGAAAAAGAGGGACTCCTCTCTAACTAATTTTATGAGGCCAGCATCATCCTGATACCAAAACCTGGCAGAGACACAACAAAAAAAGATAATTTCAGGCCAATATCCCTGATGAACATTGATGCAAAAAGAGGTTCTGCACAGCAAAAAAACTAACATTAGAGTGAACAGGCAACCTACAGAATTGGAGAAAATTTTTGCAATCTATTCATCTGACAAAGGGCTAATATCCAAAATCTACAAAGAACTTAAACAAATTTACAAGAGAAAAACAAACAAGCCCATCCAAATTGGGTGAAGGATATGAACAGATAGTTTTCAAAAGAAGACAGTTATGTGGCCAACAAACATATGAAAAAGAGCTCATCATCACTGGTCATTACAGAAATGCAAATCAAAACCACAATGAGATAGCATCTCATGCCAGTTAGAATGGTGATCATTAAAAAGTCAGGAAACAACAAATGCTGAAGAGGATGTGGAGAAATAGGAATGGTTTTACAGTGTTGGTGGGAGTGTAAATTAGTTCAATCATTGTGGAAGACAGCGTGGCAATTCCTCAAGGATCTAGAACTAGAAATACCATTTCACCCATCAATCCCATTACTGGGTATATATCCAAAGGATTATAAATCATTCTACTATAAAGACATATGCACATGTATGTTTATTGCAGCACTATTCACAATAGCAAAGACTTAGAACCAACCAAAATGCCCATCAATGTTAGACTGGATAAAGAAAATGTGGCACATATACACCATGGAATACTATGCAGCCATAAAAAAGAATCAGTTCATGTCCTTTGCAGGGACAAGGATGACGTTGGAAATCATCATTCTCAGCAAACTAACCCAGGAACAGAAAACCAAACACCACATGTTCTCACTTATAAGTGGGAGTTGAACAATGAGAACAAATGGGCACAAGGAGGGGAATATTACACACCGGGGCCTGTCAGGGAATGAGGGGCAAGGGAAGGGATAGGATTAGGAGAAATACCTAATGTAGATGATGGGTTGATGGGTGCAGCAAACCACCGTGGCACATGTATACCTATGTAACAAACCTGCACGTTCTGCACATGTATCCCAGAACTTAAAGTATAATTTAAAGAAAAGAAAAGAATTAGCCTAAGATTTTGCATCCTGTCTATCTTTCCAGTGTCAAGACTACAGAAATTAAACAGTTTTAAACATGCAAGAACTCAAAGAAAACTGTACTCATGAGCCTGTCCTGATAAAATTACTAGAAGGCAAATTTTATGCCACTGAAAGATGACTGGGGAAATTTGGCAAAGGGGCTATTGATGATTATTAGATACAGTTAATTGTAAATGCAAAAGAAAGGTGAGAAAAATGTTACATGCTCTCAGAGAGAGAGAAAGAGAGAGAGAGAGAGAGAGAGAGAGATAACAATATGAACCACAAAGAAAATAGGTCACATAGAGAAAGAGTCACAGTAAATATAACATAAAATAATATAATATGATAAAATGATAGAGTTGAGACCAAATTAGCCAGTCATATCAATAAATGTAAATGGGCTTAACTCATCTGTAAAAAAATTTTCACATGAGTCACAAAGCAAGTCACAATTCCATACTGTATATAAATCTCATACTTAAAGTAACTCAGAAAGCCTAAAACTAGACAGGCAAAGGTGTGATCAGGCAAACGGAAACACAGCTTATGATCCAGATATCAATCTAATCAGGGTTCACAGCTGAAGAATAAAATATGAAAAAGAGAATACTTTTAATGCTGAAATCCACAATGAAGACATGACAATTTTGCATATTTATGAGTCACATTGTGTAGGAAATACCTTCATAAAGGAAGACTTACATAGGCATAAATACACACTTAATAAGACATCTTAAAATATCACCACCAGTCCAAAACAGGTCAATTAGACCACAAAAATGTGAACATGGAATAACTAAACAACATACTAATGAAGGTAGGTCTTAAGGCTATATCGTGATTTTAAGCCCTAATATCAGAGACTCTACCTTTCTCCCGAGTATCAATACACTTCACAAAATAAAAAGAATAAAAACTTTTTTCTATTTACAGTGCAAAAAAGTAGAAATTAACAAGAAAACATTTATAATGACCATATACATGAAAATGTAAATGATCATTCTGCTTAGAAAAGAAATTCACAAAAATTACATAATTGTAAAAATTAATGAAAGCCCTGTACATGGAGGACAAGCCCTAATAGCCCCCACCTTCGTGCTCTGTATAATCTCCTCCCCCTTGTGAATGAGCAGAACCCATGACTTGCTTTTAACCCCTAGAATTTGTCAAGGGGAATGGAATGCACTCCCTTGATAAGGTTAGGTTGCATGACAAAGGTCATGATATGCCATTCCCCTAATTAGGTTTTATGTTACATCATATAATGCTCTATCTTAGCCTACCAGAAAGAAACTTTTCTTCCTTAATGGCTTGAAGAAGTAAGCTGTCCTGCTGTGAGAGGGTTTGTGGAGACTGCCATTTGGCAAGAAAAAACTGCAGGCAGCCTGGAGCTGACAGTAGCTCCTAGCCATTAGCCAACAAGAGAACGGGACCACAGTTCTACAATCCCAGGGAAATGAATTCTGCCACCAACCTGTGGGAAGAAAGGAGGAAAGGGAGGGAAGGAGGAAGAAAGGAAGAAAATGAGAGAAGGATGGAGGAAGAAGAGAGAAGAAAAGAAATAAGTAGCACTGAAGGGGGACACTGTCTTTGACATTAATATATTGAAGCACAAAGAACAATAGAAAATTGCCATTTTGCAACAAACTTTGAGTAGATGCTAAAACCAGTGACTGAAAACTTATTAACTGGTTATTCACAGTGTCTCAAAGGATCACTCCACAAATTACTTATTAATTATGAAAGCTAAAAAGGAACCTCTACAATGGGAAAATCTGTCAATGCCACCTTAATCAGGTGATTAGAATTACCATCACTAATAATGAGACAAACTGATACTCTGTGTCTACAGATGTGATGTTCTGAGAAGGAGACATCATCACTTATGTAGTATTCCTGTCATGTAACCAGAATCTAGTCATAAGGAAACAATCAGACCATTCTGCAGAACAATTGGCCTGGACTCCAAAACCTCTCAATGTCATGAAAGACCAAATAAAAAGAAAGGAAAAAAAGTAGAACTTCTCTGGATCAAAGGAAACAAAATAGACATACAAACATAGAAACTAAAAGCAATAAGGCAATGTGTGATCATAGTTTGAATCATTCAAAAAAAAAAAAACCTATGAAATTCAGTTGGGGGCCTCTTCAGGAAATCTGAATTTTAGTTATTACTAGGTAATATTGCAGCAATGTTAGTGGGTCAAGTGTGATTTTGCAGAAGAATGTCCTCATTCTTAGGAGATAGATGGTAATAGTTAGAAATGAAGTGCTGTGGTATTTGCAACTTCCTTTCAAATGGTTCAGCCAAAAGAAGTGTGTGTGTGTGTGTGTGTGTGTGTGTATACATATAAAAAATGAAAATGTGGCAACAATTGATAGTTTGGGTGGAGAGTTAACTTCATTGTACTGTTCTTTATCTTTTCTATAGTTCGAAATGTTTCAAAATAAAACTTGGATGCAAAGGAACTGTAGGGTCCACTTCAAATGTTAAAAATAACCCCATTTCATTTAATCATAGGTATAAAAGTAATTCATCTTGTTTAATATTTTTGGGGAAATATGCAAAATATAGAAAAAAATGAAATTATACTTCTGCCACCCAGAGATAAACATTATTAATATTGTGGTATAATTGGTCAATTTTTTCTATTCAAATACGCGCTTCACCCTACTAATTGATTTTTCAAAACAGGGATCATAATTTGTATTTTGTTATCTATCTTAATAGATAAGGAGTATTTTTCCACATAATTTAGTAATTTCCCAAGGCTATGATTTTAATTGTTATATAAAGATATGGCATAGTTATTGTATTATAATTTTCATATATTTCTCCTCCTTGATGTAGTTTATTTTCTTGTTTTTCAGATTCCCAAATTTTCTTTGTTTTCTTTATAACAACCTGTCAAGTTCTTTCTAACCTCTTTTATTAGATACTTATTAGATACTCAAGTTTTTAACATGAGAGTTAAGGTTAACTCTGTTCTCTGATTACTCTCACTCTCCTGGTGATCTCATGGTTTTAAATACTATCTCTATTCTGATGTCCAACTGTGTATCTCCAATGCAGACCTTTGTAATGAACATCAGAATCTTACTTCTTTCTATTCCATGTGAACACATCAAATTTACAGCAAATTCAAGCTTCTGTTCTTCCCCCTCAAACTCTTCTTCCCCTACAGTCTTACATATCTCATTTAATAGCAAATATATGCTTCTGATGTTTAAGCTAAAAGCATTAGAACTATTTTGACTCCTCTCTTTTATCCATATCCAATCTGTCAGCAGATCCTGTTAACTCTTTTTAAATTCATCCGGAATCTGGCCCTTTTTATCAATCTCTCTGGTCTGAAAAACCATCATCTTTGTCCTGGATTGTCAAATTGCCATCTGACTGGTATCTCTTATGTTCCTACCTTCTATTCAAAACATAAAAGCCACAGTAAATTTGGTAAATCATATCTGAGATTATGTCAATTCTCTAATCAAATCCCTCCAATAGATTCTGTCTCAGCTGGATTTACTCCAAGACTTTTACAGTCTGAGAAGGGGCCCCTAGATGGAGGCCCAGCCATTTCTCTGATCTCACTTCACTTTTCTTTCCCCCTCCACACTGACCATATTGCTGCTCCTCAAATGTGAACTCTGTGGTCTTGCTCAGATCCTTTGGACTCCCTCACCCCAATGCCTGGAATGTTCTCCTCCCGGACATGTGTACATGGCCAACTCTTTACCTCCCTCCAGTGTCTGATGAAACATCACCTTTATTAGTGAGGACATCCTAAGTATCCTATTTAAAATTTAAAATCCCTAACCCAGTAATCCCTAGTCTTCTTTTCTAGTTTGTTTTACTTTTTAAATTTTCTATTTTTTGTAGATTGCTAGAAATTGAATTATAAAAAGGTTGTAAATATTTTGAGTATTTGATACATAGTACAAAAATGATCTCTCAAAAGACAACTCCAATGCCAAGACTTGAAAACACTGTTTCATTTCTAAGACTGATATTATAATTATCAATATTAAATGCTAACAATTTGAAAAAGTCTTTGCTAACTGGGCAAAAATAAATGTTATTTTACTTTTCATTTTCGGTTACTAATCGGCATTATGTAATATTTTGATCATATAGTGAAGCTTCCTCCAAGAACCAGAAAATTACAAAGAATAACATATCTCCTCATTTGGGGAAATAAAGGAAACCTGAATTCTATCTTATATCCTCCAAAAAACCAATTCCAGGTAGATTGAAGATCTAAAGGGAATGATAAAACTATAAAGCTTCTGTTATAGTCTGAGTGTGTCCCCCAAACTTTATGCCTTGGAAACTAAATCCTCAAAGCAAGAGGAATGGGAGGTGTGTCATTTGGGAAGTAATTGAATTATGAAGGCCTGGCCCTCATGATTAGTTGTCTTTGTAAAAGGGTTTGACCGAGGGAGTTAAGTCTCTTATTGTCCTTCTGCCTTCTGCCACGTGAGGACATAGTATTCCTCCCCTCTGGCAGGTGAATGCCGTGCTCCAGGCTCCATCTTGGAAGCAGAGAGAAGCCCCCACCAGATGCCAGTGCCTTAATCTTGAACTTCTCAGACTCCAGAAATGTGAGAAATAAATTTCTGTTCTTTATAAATTGCCTAATCTTAGGTAATCTCTTATAGCATCATGAAACAGACAAAGACAGCTTCTTAAAATAATATTAGAGAATATCTTTGTGAACTTGGTGTAGAGAAAGTTTTCCAAGACGGACTTATAGAGAATTAACATGCTGCATAATAAAGCATTGAAAATGCTTCTGCAAAACCCACATTCCATCAGACTACTTTCTTGTTCAGAGACTTTCATGTACCTATTGTACACAGTAGAGTCTAAACTCTAGACCTGGCATTTGAGACTCTGTCTGCAAGTTATGTTTCTAAATTCATTTCATACCACATACTTTTATATATTTTATATATTTGCACCTCCCCAAAAGCATATCTGTTACTTCTTTTTATGTCATGCACATTTTCCTGGATTTTGTTCAAACTGTTTCATTCACTGTGGATGCTTTCATCTCCATATAGCAGAAGATATATTTCAAGTTCCAACATCACCCCCTTTATTTATTAGTTCTGCTCAGATTCCCAGATGACAGTGGCCCTCTCTTCTCTGAGCATTAAAGAGGTTACCTCAGGACTTTTTTATATTTATCACTTTATTCCTAATATTTGTGCATTATGTCTTCCACACCTAGTGGGCAAAATCTTTTGAATGTAGAAACAGTCTTTTTTCCGTTTTTATATCTCTCAAAGTGCCTAACATGATAATATGGTACCGTACATGTAAGAAGTCCTCAATATTATATTAATTTTACTTATATATGTATAGGTTCAAATATGAATATTATATATACATATATGTATAGGCATACATTTTGTGTGTGTGTGTGTGTGTGTGTGTGTGTGTGTGTGTAAGTACAGAGAAAGAGCTTTTAAGCCTAGGGCTCTTTTTAGTCTAAAGTATAACATACTATGAAACATATTAAGCTTTTAAATGTCCATGTCAGATAATAAAGCATAATATATGGCCCTAAATTATTTTTAAATAAATACAAATGACAAAGACTTTATAATGTTTTATCTAGAAATAGAACATAATTTTAATATGTACTTGTTTTGAGAAAATCTTTTTGTTTCTTAAAAATAGTTACATTAAAGCTCACTGCCTGCAGTTAAGGTTTCTGTAAAAATTCTAGTTTGACTCTAACCAGTTAAACTAGAAAAGTGCTTTTCCTTGACTTTAGTTGGCTTTGTTGTCTGGTATTTACCTGTGAATATAGCTTTGTCAATGGCAATTACCTAATCCAATGATCATCTGTGTTTTATATTTTCACATATATAACCTGTTCTAAGGTACATGTGTTTAATTCCAAATACACTATAGAGTTTAATCTACAAAACAAAGCAATGACTGTAGTAAACACTCCTATAACTGGAGAAAAATACAAATAGCTTCATATATGCAATCTCTCCTTTTAAAATTCCATTTATATTGAGATCAGTGCAAAATTTTAAGTTTATAATTGTATTCACTTTTTAACTTAAGGGACCAAAAGTTTATAAAATCAAATATCTATCCTTGCCTCATTTTAAAAATAAAAGCACAATTCAACTTAATCTCTTCAAACTCTGCACTTCTTTTACTTCACCCCCCTCAATACTCCTTTATACATATTCAATACATAAAAGTTTTGTGAAAAAAGAAAGGGAAATAATTTAAAAGGCATGAATGAATGAATTCCTGCAGTTTTAAGAGTAACTGCCTTACTCTTATTCAGAGTAACTAGCTTCTACTATGAATATTTTCTTTATTGAAAACTATTAGGCCGGGCGCAGTGGCTCACGCCTGTAATCCTAACACTTTGGGAGGCTGAGGCGGGTAGATCACCTGAGGTCAGGAGTTGGAGACGAGCCTGGCCAACATGGTGAAACCCCGTCTCTACTAAAAATACAAAAAATCAGCTGGGTGTGGTGGCAGGCGCCTGTAATCCCAGCTACATGGGAGGCTGAGGCAGGAGAATTGCTTGAATCCGGGAGGTAGGGGTTGCAGTGAGCCGAGATCGTGCCATTGCACTCCAGCCTGGGGGAGTGAAACTTTTCTGAAACTTCGTCTCAAAAAAAAAAAAAAAAAAAAACAAAAACAAAAACAAAAAACTATTATAGAATGTTTAATGAATTGAAAGAAACAGAATGTGTTCAGTTTATTTTACCCTATAAGGTGGCTGGTTATATTTTTGACATCATGCTTTCCAGATTAGAAAAAATGTTGCACATATATTAAAATACTAAATATGTAAAAACTTTATCTGTAAAATTATACTTAAACTCCAAACCCAAAATGTATATAAACAGATGTGAAATTATAGAGAAGGATTTATTATGTCGGTGAAATCTAGAATCATGTGGTTAAATCCTTTTTTCCAGACCTACAGAGTGTGACTTAGAATCCCCTGTGGAATAAGAATCCTTTATTGTTAATAAAGTGCATCTTCACAAGTGTACGTCATTTAAAAAAAATCCCTTGGTCCTTGTTTTCGTATTTGAATCTAAAAGGTCTTAACCAAAGTAAACTACATCAAATGTGCTAGAAATGACTAGGTAAGACCAAGATCTTTGTGACCAAAGTTAATTGGTTCCAATGATAAGTTTGAAGAAATAAGAAAAGAAAAATGTACATGTTGAAATATGTAGGTTTTCATTTTAATCATTCAACGCCACCTTATTGAAGTGCATACAGACAGGAAAAAATAATTCACTGTCACCTCAAAGAAATATGATTTTACTGCAAGAAGAGAAATATGGCTGACACATTAAGATTAGTTATTATGAAAAAACAATATTGATCAAATTGCAGTTTGCACATAATTCAGCCAACTTCCTACTTGCATCATAAAATTTGCATTCTTCAAAATTGCAGCTATATGAAATGATGAAGTCTTTTCATTATTCATTTTGCCACTGTCTCAGAATTAAAAGTCTTGTTGCTGACAAAAAGCCAATTAATCATATTTATGGTGACAACCATGACTATTATAAAACAGACATTCTTAGAAAGCGTGCCCTTTTCTTTACATCAAAACCTGTTGAACGTGCCCTTCCATCCCCTAAGGCTTTGAAGATAGATTATTGTTCCTTCTGGGAAGGAATAATGAGTTAGTATAAATCTAATAGTAGCCATTGTTGATGGTAGAATTAGACCAAAGTCAGAATTTTAAATTTTATTTGTTTTGCCAATCACTCTTCCTGTTTCCTACTTCATTATTTGAAAAATGTGAATATAATTCATTCTTTAGTATTCACTCATTCAATCACATTCCCTACATGCTTAGAACAAGAAATTCAAATAAAGACAAAATTTGGACAAATGCTCAGTTTACTCATGAACTAATATTTGAAACTAATTATAGTCAAGAGATAGGAACTTAATTATATAATCCAAATTACATTTATCAAACCTGCAGAAATCTGCATGGCATGGCCTAATTAATGCCATTTTTGAGGGATGTTTAGCTCAGTCCTTTAAAAAGTTGTCTTTATATTTATATAGATTGAGAAATGGGTCTTTAACAGTTGTACAATTCTTATTTTTTAGTTGGGTATAATTTCTACTTAGTGAATTTAGAGTAAATCTTATAGAACTATAATCTTGACCTTCAGAAATAAAAAAAAAAACTTTAGAGTTTATTTAATGAGAAGAATTTTCACTTCTTTTGTGCCCACATGCTTTGGTAGTCTGAAGAAGCTTATGGTTCAACCCCCTCTTAGATAATGTTATCAAACCCATAAAATAGAATTTAGAGGCTTACCAAAAAGTCTTAATTAGACTGAAATTGTTTTTAAAATATTTTCAGAAACAACCTTTTCACATAATAATATATAAGCTTATTTATGGCTATATTAAATAGCAAGATTTAGTAGTAGATCTAACAGCTGCTTGAATTCAGAGTAGTAATGAGCAAAACTGTATTTAAAAATATCTGTAACAACTATATTAGGATATAAAAATATCTATGGTTTCTATTGGGAACAAAGTTATGGTAGTGCTACCACTAATAATATGTACTTGTTGCCCACATCCGTAATTAAAAGTAATGTTAAATTTTAGCCAGGGATGATTGAAAATGAAAATGTAATGTTTGCCTACCTAAATCTACAGTTTCTCTGAAATTTATTCATAGGCCCTTTGGGGGTCCTTGGACTTCAGGTGAAGAACTATTGATCCATATAATCTTACAATTATCCTGATGAGGAAGCAGAGGTCCTTCAGGGATTTCTCACAATTTACACTCCCAAGTAGTGAAAGACCTGGAGGAAGAATCCTGGATATCCAGATTGCTTTTCCTACTCCTTCTCTAACACCACAATATGCAATCAGGAACCTCAACATGAACTGTTCCATTAATAGTTTTACTTAATTCTATTTTAAAGTATGTCATTATTTTTTAAAACAACTAATTTGTAAAAACCAATCATTTTCACATGGTTGTAGATCCTCAAAGTAGGTAAACTTTGGGGAAAGCAAGTTTACCACAACCATTTCCTTCCATAGCACTCATAATGGTGAATCTAATGAGCTGCTTAGGCTGGTCATGAAGACCAGCAACACAAGTCCTTTGCAGAACTATTCCTGTATCTGTTTTTCATGGCTGGTGATTCTTTCTGCACATGTCACTGCATTTGTTTTTGCAATAATGAGAACTGTAAAATGGCCAAGGCATTCATCACTTTGGTCAAAGAGATGGTTGCTATAAAGAACCATTAATCAATATGCCTTTACTAAATGAGATTCCTAATTATAAATAGAGGAACATACATTCCTTATCTGGGCAGAAGACCAGGGACTAAGACTGAAGACCAGAGACTGTGATCTGAGAGACAAAAATAGATGCCTTTTTATCAATTAAGGTGGACCTAAAGGTTAAGGAAATAAAGCTACCTACAGGTTGAGGGTACAGGGCCTGGCTGGCATGACAAATATCTAAATTCCCATGGCTAAACTCCCTAACAATAGAAACTATCAGCTCCGACTTACGACCCAGACCACTACAACTCTGATTGGACAGAGGTCTGGAATTACAAACGTTCTTTTCTGATAAGCAATTGTAGATCTTAAGCTAGTTCCAAATAGCTTATAGAGGCTCCCCACAAACTGTATTTCTGTCCTATCACCTTTTGACATAAAGAGCCAATTCCACCTCATTTTAATGCTAAAATCCCAACCCAAGTGAACATGGGATGTATGTTATATATGTTTGCCTATTGCACATGCTCTTGGCTTCCCTCATAAATATGTATAGCTTTTCCCCCAATCTTGCTGGATATATATGATACAAGCCCTGTGAGGAATAAAACCAAATCTGTCTTTCCCTCTTCAAAGAGAGTGGACCTTCCATCCATGCTACAGACTTTCTCTTCCTGAGTTGCAAACTGATATTCCAAGTAAAGCTCTCCTTTCCACTATTTAGCCATCTTGATTGTCTTTTGGAAAACAAGAATATACAACTTCATCAGGTGTTGTGTTTGTCATTGTATTCAGAATACAGGGTGATTAGTGAAGAAATAAGCTTTTTTAAAGTTTCTGGATTTTATTTGCAATTTATATAGTCATTGCTTTTTTAAAAAGTCTTCAAAAATAAACATAAAATTGAAAGCATAATTTTGAAAATTAGGGATGCAACAAAGGAAAATAGTAGGACTAAGAGATGCCACAATGACAATTTACCAAAAAAGATCGGATTAAAGTTTCAGAAAGCAGCACAAATAAGCGTTGAAAACAAGTATACATGCTTTATTTCTTATGGGGTTTCACAAATCTATAGTTGTTGAGGGACAAGAACTGTATCACTATATTTGTGTTTTCTGTTTGTATATTTGTATTTTCTGTTATATCTGGCTAAGAGGCTTTTTGCTTGCAGCGCTCAACAAACACCTGGTGAAATTAAAAACCTTAGAATTCTGAGCTGAAAGAGACCTCAAAAATCATTTAATCCAACATCCTTCTATTTAGAAGGTGAAAAGGCATCTCTAATTTAGTGGTTGAAATGCCCTTTGCTGAGAATATTATTTAAATATTATATTCATATTGAGTTATTAGGCCAACTGATGAAGTTTGCTCATCTCAGGTTTGACTATATACTAGAAAAGGCATATGATGAATTGTAGAGTGCCATTTAAAATTACTTTATTTGTGCTACCCACTGGATATATAGTTTTTAAGTTTCAGAGCAGCTCTTTGCATTAGATAATATCATTGCCATTTGCAGATAAGGAAACTAATGTGTGGGAAGGCAAACCAACTAACCCAAAGATAAAAAAGCAGTTATTGGCAGAACTAGGATTCAAACCAAGGCTATCCAACTCAAAACACCAGTATCCTAAAGAAAGAAAAAAAAAGAAAGGGGAGAAGGAAGACAGATAGAAGAAGGAAGAAATATAAACAAAGGTTCACATCTATTATTAGGCAACTCTAACAAATTACATTGGAACCCTCTATTTTGCACTGAAAAAAATTAATAAACTTATTTATATACATAGGTTTAATAAACTTATAAATATATACACACATATATATATATATACACACATATACATATGACTAATCAATTGCTGCAGGCTGTGGGAAGAGAAAACAATGAGTGCCTTTAAATGAATCCAGGAGCTGGTTTTTTGAAAAGATCAACAAAATTGATAGACTGCTAGCAAGACTAATAAAGAAGAAAAGAGAAGAATCAAATAGACACAATAAAAAATGATAAAGGGAATATCACTACTGATCCCACAGAAATACAAACTACCATCAGAGAATACTACAAACACCTCTACACAAATAAACTAGAAAATCTAGAAGAAATGGATAAATTCCTGGACACATACACCCTCCCAAGGCTAAACCAGGAAGAACTTGAATCCCTGAATAGACCAATAACAAGCTCTGAAGTTGAGGCAATAATTAATATCCTACCAAACAAAAAAAGTCCAGGACCAGATGGATTCACAGCCGAATTCTACCAGAGGTACAAGGAGGAACTGGTACCATTCCTTCTGAAACTATTCCAATCAATAGAAAAAGAGGGAATCCTCCCTAACTCATTTTATGAGGCCAGCATCATCCTGATACCAAAGCCTGACAGAGACACAACAAAAAAAGAGAATTTTAGACCAATATCTCTCATGAACATAGATGCAAAAACCTTCAATAAAATACTGGCAAACCGAATCCAGCAGCACATCAAAAAGCTTATCCACAATGATCAAGTGGGCTTCATTCCTGGGATGCAAGGCTGGTTCAACATACGCAAATCAATAAACGTAATCCATCATATAAACAGAACCAAAGACAAAAACCACATGATTATCTCAATAGATGCAGAAAAGGCCTTTGACAAAATTCAACAACTCTTCATGCTAAAAACTCTCAACAAACTAGGTTTTGATGGGACATATCTCAAAATAGTAAGAGCTATTTATGACAAACCCACAGCCAATATCATATTGAATGGGCAAAAACTGGAAGCATTTCCTTTGAAAACGGGCACAAGACAGGGATGCCCTCTCTCACCACTGCTATTCAACATAGTGTTGGAAGTTCTGGCCAGGGCAATCAGGCAGGAGAAAGAAATAAAGGGTATCCAATTAGGAAAACAGGAAGTCAAATTGTCCCTGTTTGCAGATGACATGATTGTATATCTAGAAATCCCCATCGTCTCAGCCCAAAATCTCCTTAAGCTGATAAGCAACTTCAGCAAAGTCTCAGGATACAAAATCAGTGTGCAAAAATCACAAGCATTCTTATACACCAATAACAGACTAACAGAGAGCCAAATCATGAGTGAACTCCCATTCACAATTGCTTCAAAGAGAACAAAATACCTAGGAATCCAACTTACAAGGGATGTGAAGGACCTCTTCAAGGACAAACCACTGCTCAAGGAAATAAAAGAGGATACAAACAAATGGAAGAACATTCCATGCTCATGGGTAGGAAGAATAAATATCGTGAAAATGGCCATACTGCCCAAGGTAATTTATAGATTCAAAGCCATCCCCATCAAGCTACCAATGACTTTCTTCACAGAATTGGAAAAAACTACTTTAAAGTTCATATGGAACCAAAAAAGAGCCCGCATTTCCAAGTCAATCCTAAGCCAAAAGAATAAAGCTGGAGGCATCACACTACCTGACTTCAAACTATACTATAAGGCTACAGTAACCAAAACAGCATGGTACTGGTACCAAAATAGAGATATAGACCAATGGAGCAGAACAGAGCCCTCAGAAATAATACCACACATCTACAACCATCTGATCTTTGACAAACCTGACAAAAACAAGCAATGGAGAAAGGATTCCCTATTTAATAAATGGTGCTGGGAAAACTGGCTAGTCATATGTAGAAAGCTGAAACTGGATCCCTTCCTTACAACTTATACAAAAATTAATTCAAGATGGATTAAAGACTTAAATATTAGACCTATAACCATAAAAACCCTAGAAGAAAACCTAGGCAATACCATTCAGGACATAGGCAT
Source organism: Gorilla gorilla gorilla (assembly GCF_029281585.2). Taxonomy (NCBI): domain Eukaryota; kingdom Metazoa; phylum Chordata; class Mammalia; order Primates; family Hominidae; genus Gorilla; species Gorilla gorilla. The sequence goes on from NC_073227.2 coordinate 140,601,105, forward strand.
GGACAAGGACTTCAGGTCTAAAATACCAAAAGCATGGCAACAAAGCCAAAATTGACAAATGGGATCTAATTAAACTAAGGAGCGTCTGCACAGCAAAAGAAACTACCATCAGAGTGAACAGGCAACCTACAGAATGGGAGAAAATTTTTGCAATCTACTCATCTGACAAAGGCTAATATCCAGAATCTACAAAGAACTCAAACAAATTTACAAGAAAAAAAACAAACAACCTCATCAACAAGTGGGCAAAGGATATGAACAGACACTTCTCCAAAGAAGACATTTATGCAGCCAAAAGACATATGAAAAAATGCTCATCATCACTGGCCATCAGAGAAATGCAAATCAACCACAATGAGATATCATCTCACACCAGTTAGAATGGCAATCATTAAAAAGTCAGGAAACAACAGGTGCTGGAGAGGATGTGGAGAAATAGGAACACTTTTATACTGTTGGTGGGACTGTAAACTAGTTTAACCATTGTGGAAGACAGTGTGGCGATTCCTCAAGGATCTAGAACTAGAAATACCGTTTGACCCAGCCAACCCATTACTGGGTATATACCCAAAGGATTATAAATCATGCTGTTATAAAGGCACATACACATGTATGTTTATTGCGGCATTATTCACAATAGCAAAGACTTGGAACCAACCCAAATGTCCAACAATGATAGACTGGATTAAGAAAATGTGGCACAAATACACCATGGAATACTATGCAGCCATAAAAAATGATGAGTTCATGTCCTTTGTAGGGACACAGATGAAGCTGGAAACCATCATTCTCAGCAAACTATCGCAAGAACAAAAAACCAAATACCGCATGTTCTCACTCATAGGTGGGAATTGAATAATGAGAACACTTGGACACAGGAAGGGGAACATCACACACCAGGGCCTGTTGTGTGGTGGGGGAAGAGGGGAGGGATAGCATTAGGAGATATACCTAATGTAAGTGACAAGTTAATGGGTGCAGCACACCAACATGGCACATGTATACATATGTAACAAACCTGCAAGTTGTGCACAGGTACCCTAGAACTTAAAGTACAATAATAAAAAAAAAAAGAAAAAATGTGAAAGAAAGGAGAGAGAAGAATAAAGGTTTGGAAGTAGACCTCACCAAATTTTCCTTAGTGATTGAGAGATCAATCTTACGTTTCTTTTTTTCACTTTGTATATGTGTTCCTTTATCTGTATTATGTGATAGTTAATACTAGGCTACACTTAATTTAAAGATGTCTATTTGATAAGATACTAAGCCAGAAGAATTTTAATTTTTTTAACTTTTATTTAAGTTCAGGGGTACATGTGCAGGTTTGTTATATAGGTAAACTTGTGTCATGGAGATTTGTTGTACAGATTATTTCATCATCCAGCTATTAAGTCTAGTACCCATTAATTATTTTTCCTCATCCTCTCTCTCCTCCTACTCTCCACCCTCCAATAAGCCTCAGTGTGTGTTGTTCCCCATTATGTGTCCATGTGTTCTCATCATTTAGCTCCCACTTATAAATGAGTTTTTATAGGAAGTTAAACAATTGAAATTCTTGCTGGGCACGGTGGCTCATGCCTGTTATCCCAGCACTTTGGGAAGCTGAGGTGGGAGGATCTCTTGAGCCCAGGAGTTCAAAACCAGCCCAGGCTACATAGGGAGACTCCACCTTTACAAAAAGTTTAAAAGTTAGGTGATATGGAGCACAACCACGTGCCTTTAGTCCCAGCTACTCGGGAGGCTGAGGTGGGAGAATTGCTTGAGCCCAGCAGGTCGAGGTTGCAGTAAACCATGATCACGCCCCTGCAGTCCATCCTGGGTGACAGAACAAGACCCTATCTGAAAAAAAAAATTATTAAGATCTATCATATCAGATGTATAAAATGTTTAAAATTATTTTTAATTTACCTATAGGTTTTTGTATTAAGTGGAATTCTGTGAAGCCTGATTAGTTAATATTATCCTTGAGTGAATAGCTTTTTAAAAAATAATTCACCATGCAATATCTCCACTCCCAAATTAGGCATAGTCTACCTAGCATCTTTTGAAGCTACTTCCAATCAAATCTTCCTGAATCACTGTCAGTTAATAAATACTTTTATTTGAGTTGGAGACATGTATGACTAACAGTATATTTTTTTATATTATGACAAATTGACTATTTCTCTTGGGAGGCTGGATTACAAGAGAAAATAGAATAATGCCTGTTCTCTACTTGGCAAGAACATACTTCCAGTCCCTCTAAACCTCCTGTATTGATATTTCATTAATCAATATGAGCCACATGGAGATTCTGGCTCAAGTATGGTTAGGTCCAAGATTATAAAATACATTCTCTGGGTCACAGCCAAAAATGTATCCATAATCGGGACTTAAAACGCAATATACTAGCTGATAAGTTGGTTGCCAAATCATAAAATACGATGTACTTAAAAGAGAGAATATCTTGGCAGTTCCTGTGATGGTCCAAATGTGATTGACAGAGACTGCCAAGATATTCTCAGTCCAAATGAATGGCCTGTTAAGCTTTTCATCACCTAAATAAAATTATTAGACCTTTGAAGTTTAGAATTACCTCAATACTTCGTCAGACTCAGTGAGACAAAAGCTTCATATTTTGTTTTCTCACTTGGTTAGTTGCTGTTGGCTGTCTATAGTACAGAAGTCCTCAACTATCTTCTTTGCTTATGTAATATAGATTTTGATCACGAATTTAGGGGCCATGTTTTTCAGTAGACACTGGACACCTCCATTGCTCCAGTCTGCAAATTATGATTAGTTTTAGCCAATCACAGTTATTGCTTTCTTCTTGCCCATGATTGGTTTAGTTATCAGCATGTGAGGGAGATAAAAATGAATAAGGTGTAGCTTCTTTCCTCAGGACTCACACTCTAGTGCAGAGACAAATGGTTGAGCAATATGTAATAGAGAAGTACACCAGGTTTGTTGTAAGGGCTATATGTATACAAGATAGAAACTTCAGACCAGTTAGGTATAAGGAAATCAGGAAACAGGCTTTCTCCCTAACACCAATCAAGGTCAAAATCCCAGAAAAGTATATTATTATATAAACCTTCATAGTCAAGAACTGAGTACCCCATTTCCCCTCTGCCTTGTCCATAAATTGCTCCAGAATTAATGTGCTTCCAAAGTGAAAGCACCCATTAACAACTCACTCACATAAACCACTCTTGCTCAAACAAGAAATTTAGGAACATCTGGAGAAAAAAAAAAAACTGGAGGATTAAAATCTGCCTATGTAAAAAGGCTTTCAGGAATTCTTCCACTATGAACACACTGCTTCATATTTTTGTGTTTATTTCTTACTCCTTTCTTCTTAGCTTTTTTCAGTATGTGGTCTTCATACACGCTAGGAGCTTCACTGAGGCATGTGGAATAGAATGCCAGAGCAGCTCTGTGGTCTGCTTTGCCAACAGTTGTCATGGAGTTCCATCTGCCTTTGGAACTAAGTTATCTTTTAGATCAATTACTCTGTTTTATTTTGCACATGATGAAAATAGGCCAAAATACATTAAGTAACTTCTCCATACTCAAGTAACTGTTAAGAGCCACTGACTGATGTCAAGCCCATTGATTTTTCCACTATGTCATTCTATTAACCATCGTTTTCTGAAAACAGGACATCTCTGACTCCACTTAAGATATTGAGCAATATCATTGGATAATTATTTCATATTTGCCCACATTTAAGCCAACATTCATGTAAAAAACACTTCTTTTGTAAACTGTAATAGCTCAGTCATTGAACAGTATCTCTCCTGAACAAGCTGAAAAGTATCGTCCACTTGGGGCTTTGCATTCAAAGAAGTGCTGTCCTTTCCAGTTACTTCTCACAGTGGTCTGTCCACAGTTTCCTTTTCTTTTCTTTTCCACTATGCAGCATCAATTTTAACAGGAAGATAAAGACTGCAGGAACTGCCTCTATCAGCTGTCTCTGAAGCTCACGTGTCATGTACTATTGGGCAAATAGTTTCAACCTTGGTTTCCTCATCTGTGAGTTACAAATTATGACTTCTCTTTAAAAACAATCCCTCTTTTGGATATATACCCAAAGGAAAGTAAATAAGTACCAAACAGATATCTGCTCTCCCACGTGTAGCATTATTCACAACAGCCGAAATGTAGAAACAACCTTAGTGTCCATTGATGGATGAATGGATGAAAGAATTGTGGTATATATGTATACAACAGAATATTATTATTCAGCCTTAAAAATGAAAATTATTCCATTTATGACAACACAGATGAATCTGGAGGACATTATGCTAAGTTAAATAAAACAGGCACTGAAAGAAAAGAGAAATACTGCATGATCTCGTTACGTATGGTATCTAAAAAAAGTCAAAAACATGGAAACAGAGAGTAGAGTGGTCATTATCAGAGTGAGGTGTTGGGGGAATGGAGAGATGTAGGTCAAAGACTACAAAGTTGCAGTTCTATCAGATGAATACATCTAAAGATGTAATATACAGCTTGATGACCATAGTTAATAACACTGTATTGTATACTGGAAATTTGCTAAGAGTAGATTCCAGGTGATCTCACCACAAAAAAAAATATATAACTATGTGAGGAGATGAATATGTTGATTTGCTTGATGGTACTAATCATTTCACTATGTATATGTATGTCAAAATACCATGTTGTACCCCTTAAATATATACAATTTTAAAGAAAAAGTTCAATTAAAACCAATTCCTTAAAAGGCTGTAATAAGGATTAAATGAAATAATGCATGTAAAGTGCTTAATGTAGCATGGACTACTTGGCATGCAGAATAAACTAAAAGAGGATAGATATTATTTTTGTAATAATTACTTATAATTAAAATCTACAGAGATGAGAAGTGGGGACCAAAAACTTGTCTTTCAAGCTCTTTTTGCCGTGGTTCTCCTAATTGGAGTTCTCTGAAACTCTTGTGTAAGAATTTGCTGTTTTACCTATATTCGTGGATTGTGATTTAGCAAAAAATACTGAATACCAAACATGTCTCTTTGCTTTCTGATTTCTTGTGGCACTTTCTACTCTGCCTTGTTCTTGTCACTCCTGCTAGACTGTGAGTACTTTCTGAGCATAGACTGAGTTACTCATCACTCTACTCCCACAACCCATAGTAGTAGTCAATATATTGCTAATTATGAATGAATATAGTTATTTCTATGATCTCACTGACTCTTTTTCTTTCTACCCTTGAACATGCTCATTTTTTAGAACTTCGTGATAAGGAAAATGCATACTTAAATGCAGCATCAAATATTAACTTTATAAAGATTTGATTAACTTCCAAATTATATGTGAAGCCAAGCTGTACACTCTTCAAAATTTCCATCTTTCAAGGGGTTTACATATTGATGTGCCTTCATTTCAAATTATTGCTTTGAAGAGTGAAGGGAGGAACTTCAAGGGGTTATATTAGGGAATTGTTTTCTTTACAAATAATGGGAAGTAATTCAACTGCAAGGAACATTAACTTCATTAAAAAGATACAGAAGAACCAAATTTCAGGAAGTACTTGGTTTAATTGGGCTTGGAAAGTCATTAGACACAAAAATCTCTATCTCTTTGTCTTTGCAACTGAAGGATCACTCATCTCTACCCTTTTCTGTGTTTTATTTCTTTCTCATTCTTGCCTCCTGTTGTCTTTCACAGAAGGTTCTTAGTATTGGATCCCCCACAATTTTGGTTTGCAAGCTGATTTGGCTTAGTAAATCACCAATTTATTTTAATCTTTGATTCTGAGTACACATATTTAAGAAAAAGAAAATCTAATTGTCTCAGCCTAGAGGTAATTCCCCTTGAATTGGATATTCCTTCCTTCCTTAACCAGGTTAACTGGAAAGAAAGTTATCACATAGTACTAACTGGTCAGCCAGGGATCTGGACAAAGGAGTGGGTATTCAGGAAAAATGTGGTCAAAACATCACTACACCAGTGACTTCAGCACAGGAATTCCCCATTATTGATAGTTTAATAATGAAAAAAAATCAAGATGCATAATAGATATTGTATTTTTATTTGGTCACAAGGGTCTTTATTATATTTTTATATGGTCCGAAGGGTTTAATTCTTCTGTGGTTGGAATTCACACCAAAAGACAACATTGCTCACCCTTCACAGGACCCCACCGATAGTAGAGATCGGATAAATGGAATGACTCTAATGTTATTTGTATCAGGCTATTTCACTTGGGCATGTTGTACTTGTCCAATTGTTCAGTATGATTGTGAATGGAGTTTCTTGTCTCTAGGTAGTCTCGTTCAGAGCATTAACAACATTTGTGGAACATAATTAAAGTCAAGAGATTTATAGTGGAGGGTATGGATAAGAAAGAAGATGAAGTTATGACTAGTCTAGCAAGGGGAAATGATGTTGTGATATAATGATTATCTACTCCAGTTTTTACATATTGGGAGCTCTGCTTATTCTAGAAATTTGCCTTGCTTTCTGAGTTATCTCATGTAACCACAATACCTGTAAGTGTTCAAGATTACTATCAGTCCAGCACTCCATGGTTTATTTTTCTCAGTCTAGCAAGAGAGGGGAAAAAGCACATATGGATTTTGAATCATTTTTATCTCTTCTACAATATTTGCTGATATCAAAAGGCACCATTTTCTTTTGAACTTACCATAGAAGTATGGTAAATTCTATGAAAATGGAACCATCACATTGGGGTGAGAATTCTTTCACTATACTGTAAGTGCAAATTTCCATGATGCACAAATGATATTGTTTACCATATCAGGTTACCAAGAATAAACTCAGGTAAAAAAGTGGTATAAAATTTATTTTTATTTGAAAATGGAACATGGGAATACAAATTAACAAATTAGTTAAGAGAAAATTCTCTAAGAAAACCAATACTTTTTTTTTTTTTTTTTTTTATTATACTTTAAGTTTTAGGGTACATGTGCACATTGTGCAGGTTAGTTACATATGTATACATGTGCCATGCTGGTGGTATATCTCCCAATGCTATCCCTCCCCCCTCCCCCCACCCCACAACAGTCCCCAGAGTGTGATATTCCCCTTCCTGTGTCCATGTGATCTCATTGTTCAATTCCCACCTATGAGTGAGAATATGCGGTGTTTGGTTGTTTGTTCTTGCGATAGTTTACTGAGAATGATGGTTTCCAATTTCATCCATGTCCCTACAAAGGACATGAACTCATCATTTTTTATGGCTGCATAGTATTCCATGAGAAAACCAATACTTTAATGTATATTATTTTAAAGAAAAAATGCAATAAGTTTATCAATATGCCTTATTGTGAACCATCACTCAAGGTTCATGTCAAAGATTGAAATTTGATACATTTATATTAATTTTTAATCAGACCAGTGACTTTGGGATGTTTTAATAGACACTCATCAAATGTTTCAGACATCCAGTTATTTCGGGATCAATGTAATGATAATAATAGAATTTTTAATTTTTTCTTTACATTGGTTAAGTTTAACAAAATACAGAAGAAGAGATAAAGGACTATATTTAATGAAATTAAGTGTTCATAAATGTTATTTTAGAAAGCATACCCACTATCAAACCTCAGGCATTCTTGTATCCACTTAAAGCAGGAGGTTTTATCACTAGCAGCATTAGACGCCCAGTTGGAAGTTGGGTAACCCGATGAAGCCAAGGAGACATTTTTTCCTCCATAATGATTATTCATTTTATAAAAAAAAAAAGATAAAGTTTTTTAATACCATAAAATAATTGCAGGTTATATTTTCCAGCCATTCTATATTTTCAGTGATTATGAAGACATTTCTGTAACTACGATGTTTTCCAGGACAATTTCATCCTTTGACGCTTTCTTTCTAAATACTTTAAAAAGTGAAGCCATTAATTGCGAACCTTCTAGGGAAATCATTACATAAGATGAAGAAGAGTAAAATTAAGACATTACTTGCCTTAAATTCTGACCAATATAAACATAATAAATGTAGGCCACTGAAGGCCAGAGAGAATATTTTATAAGGTTGAGCAATTATTCCTTGCAGCTTGGAAACATTGGTATATTTGTTTGATCTAAAAAGTCTTGCTCCCCAGTGTGACCTAACCTTACTGTTGGGTTTTTTACCAAATTTAAAATAAATTTCTCAAGCTCCTGAAATGTTACACATTGCTTTGTGCTCCTCAAGGAAGTAAATTCTTGAGAACCTTAAAAGTTGAAGGATAAATGCTTGTTAAATATCAAAGAAGAAAAGTAAATTATCAATGGAAATGCCAGTGAAAGACAAACAACAGGATAAAGCTTATAACAGAGAAACTTGGAAAAATCAACTAGAAACTCTTGGTGGTGATAAATATACCAATATAGGAATGGAAAGAAAGAAAGAACTTACATCTACAGCTCAAATCCAGTAACTCAGACAGGAGGGAAAAGAGTAATAGGAAAAATATAATTCGCACAAATCTTAAAAGGATAATATATGCCTAAGAGAGATGCTCTAGAGAAAGCAAGTACAAAAGCATAATTGTTCTCCTCATCAGAGGACTTTTCTTGGCTATCCTTTGTGATATGTGGTGTATTTGTTAGTGAAAATAGAGTCCTAAACGTTTATACTTGCCCCAGATTTCCAATATGTGTATTGGCATGGTTTAAGAGATTGCATAAACTTAGGAGAATATGCAATGTTATAATGCATCGCTATTTCCATGCTACATATCCTAAGAGGTACTTGGATAACACCATAATGCCCTCAGTCAAAGCAGTATTTGCTGAGTGTTAATTATTTGTTAGGCACTTTATTAGGCTCTAAGGCTTCAATAATGAGAAAAAAAACAGACAGGAGTCCTGCTTTTCTGGACTTTACAGGTTAATGGGAGGAACCAAAAAATAAGTTATCATTGAACATACAATTTTAACTTGCGGTATGTGTAATAAAAGAAGAGTACAAGGAACAAAGAAAGAGTAAAAGAGCTGTCTGGGCATGGTGGGAGGCTGAGGCAGGCTGATCACTTGAGTCCAGGAGTTCAAGACCAGCCTGGGCAACAGGGTGAAACCCCATCTCTACACATCTCTACAAAATATACAAAAATTAGCTGAGTGTGGTGGCGCGCATCTGTAGTCCCGGCTACTTAGGGGACTGAGGTGGGAGAGTCACTTGAGCTCAGGAGGTCTAGGTTGCAGTGAGCTGAGATCGTGTCACTGCACTCCAGCCTGGGGGTGACAGAGTGAGACCCTGTTTCATAAAAACAACAAAAAACAAAAAAGTAAAGGAGCACACTTGACTAAGTTTTGGCAATTGAGGATTGCTTCCCTGAGAGTGTGCAAATTGAGATGAAAATAAAATGAACGTAACTTAACTATATGAAAGTGTACAACAGAGAATTTTCCAAGGCAGAGGTGTCAGCATGTCCAAAGGCCCTGTCACCAAGGCATGTCCAAAGGCCTTTGATAGAGCAGATTCTTTTGAGAATCTGAAAGATGACCAGCATGCCTTTACTCAGGGAGCTTAAAAGAGCAGGGTTGGAAAAGCTCCTGTGCCCTTTTGTCAGCAAGGAGGCAAATAATAGTGTGGTGAAGGTAATGGCAGGATTGAAGATAAAGATCTCCTAGCAAAAGAAAACCAATGCTTTTATATGACCAGCCTCTCATTGGGTATTCCTATAAGAGTAAAACTGGAAGACAAAAATTTTCCTCTTTTTTTTTTTAACTCAGAGGCATACCTATTTAGCAGACAGTACCACTTTAGAACTGTCACTCATAGAAGCTGTCCATGTTCAAAGCCTATTCTAGTTTTATTCCAAGGAGAATCCCCTGGCACAAACAGACTAAAATAATAGAAGAAGCCCTTAAACTCTTCTTGCACGATAATTTGGAGTAACTATGATAAAATAAATTTGTATTTGGCAAGGTCTGATTGTGACTATTTTATCCTGAGATTTGGTTGCTGTGAAGGTTTTCCCCATCCCCTACTGAATATTCTGCCAGCAGGAGAAAAGACTGGGCTAAATTAATGACAACCTGTCTCCTAAACCAAGCACAAAAAGAGACTAGTCAAGGAGGTTTGGGGAAGGGGTGAAAGGAATTAAAAAAAAATACTGAAAGGGATCTAACAAAAACAATGGGAAGCATCAGAGGAAAGAGAAGACCCAAGTCAGGGAAGTTTCCCATAGATCATAGACGGGAGAAAGAAAGAAAGGAAAGGAAAGGAAGCAAGCAAGCAAGCAAGCAAGCAAGCAAGCAAGAAAGAAAGACTCGAATCCAGTGGCTTTTGTTGTTACACAATTTTAAATGACCAGATCTCATGAGGACTCACGATTTATCAGGAGGACAGTACCCAGGATGATGGTGCTAAACTAGTCATGAGAAATCCACCCCCAGGATCCAGTCATCTCCCTCCCCCAACGTTGGGGATTACAAATGAACATGTAACTTGGGTGGGGACACAGATTCAAACCATATTAGTCCCCAAACCAGCAGTATCTGCATCACCTGTGAACTTGTTAGAAATATAAATGATCAGGCCCCACCCCAGTACTACTAAATCAGAAACCCTGGGGGTTGTGCCCAGCATCTGATGCCTGCTAAAGCTTGAGGAGCCCTGTTCTAGAAGTCTAATTACCCTTGAGGACCAATAATAGATTAAAGTTGTAGCAGATTACCATCAGCTGTGGATTCTATGTGGGGAAGAATAACACAATCCTAAAAGGAAAAATATCAGGTTATGTATTACACCTTTTTTCCATTTTTAGTTCTGACATTCAAGATATATCTGCTTTATTTATCACATATTTTATGTTAGATTTACAAGTATTACAAAATAATACAACTGGGGAATGACTGCTCATCTGAAAATATTTTTATTTAATACTTTGTTGCAGAAAAGACTCTACATAAACTTATAAAACATGAGATAGTCATATAGTTCAGGAATTGGATAAAATTATTGGGAAATTGTAATTTGTTATTCTTAGTAATATTTCAGAATGTACTTCCATTAAGTCCATCTGCATATATTGTTCTGACAAGGAATGAATCATGAACACATATTGTATTAGTCTGTTTTCATGCTGCTCATAAAGACATACCCAAGACTGGGTAATTTATAAAGAAAAAGAAGTTTAATGGTCTCACAGTTCCACGTGGCTAGGGAGACCTCACAATCATGGCAGAAGAGCAAGGCACGTCTTACATGGTGGCAGGCAAGAGAGAATGGGAGCCACACATAAGGGGAAACCCCTTATAAAACCATCAGATCTCATGAGATTTATTCACTACCACAAGAACATAGGGGAAACTGCCCCCATGATTCAATTATATCCCACCAGGTCCCTCCCACAATACATGGGAATTAATGGCAGCTACAATTCAGGATGAGATTTGGGTGGGGACACAGGCAAACTATAGCACACATGTACAGATTTCTTTAACTTTTATTCTTCAAAAATGAAGTGATTTGGTGAACTTTGCTGAGTAGTTTAGTATATCCTTAGAATCACAATAGTATGAACTTAAATCCAACAGGATAATATTGATCTTATTCTAGAGTAAACGGGGAAAAATCATCTAAAGAGCAAGGAAACAATCTACTTTACTTGGGCCAAATATAACTTTGATGAGATTTGTAAATAATGATCAATAAGAAGCAAAACTTACTACCTGCAAATAAGACAAATTTTATGCAAAGTTATTTGAACTACAATACCAATCCAAATCCTCCAAGCATGGTTTCAGATATTCCAGAGTAAAACAACCCAGTTTCAATGTTACAGTTTTTTAGCTGGACCACCTTAAAGACTTATGTAACGTCTCAGTAATTTTTATCTGTTATCTTCAAAATGGACATAACATTAGTACCCACCATGTAAAACTATTGTGAATGTTAAGTGACATCATACATTCAAAGCACTTAGGCTAGTGCCTTTAATTGTTCTATAGTGTGTGCTTTTAATAAATTTAATTTGTGTGTGTGTGTGTGTGTGTGACAGAGTTTCACTCTTGTCACCCAGACTGGAATGCAATGGCACAAACTCAGCTCACTGCAACTTCTGCCTCCCGGGTTCAAGCAATTCTCCTGCCTCAGCCTCCCAAGTAAGCTGGGATTACAGGCGTCCCACCATGTCTGACTAATTACATTACACCATGTCTGACTAATTACATTACAGACCACCATGTCTGACTAATTTTTGTATTTTAGTAGAGACAAGGTTTCACCATGTTGGACAGGCTGGTCTTGAACTTCTGACCTCAGGTAATCCGCCCACCTCAACCTCCCAAAGTGCTGGGATTACAGGCATGAGCCACCACGCCCGGCCAAATTTAATATTTTATATTTAAAATGAAGCCCAAGAAATTATATAAAGCTAAAATTAGTTCTTCATTACCTATAAAGAATGTACTGAGCAGTACTGCCTAAATACCTTAGACATGTGATTCACAGCTCATTTTAAAGCTTAGCGCATTGATTTGGTACAAGGGTGACCATGAATCTGCATGGTAATATTATATGAGATGGATTTAAGCAAGCCGTTTGGGCTAATCCAGGCAAATTACTGCCAGCTGATAGAGGGTTTCTGCATATGTAGCTGTGTTTGCTCTGGTCTTCTTGCCTGTTGGTAGCAGTAAAATATCGTATTAATTTTATCCTTCTGGTGTCCACCTGGCCCTCCATTACTAGACCTTAAGTTCCAATGATGTCACCCTTTGATCCTTCCTCTTTTAATGTCCATCTGCTGAATAACTGTCCCTTCCAGCTTGGAGCACAGACCTGTAAGAAAGAACAACCCTTCATTTAATATGAAAACCCTATCATTTCTATTAAATAATGTTTAAAACTAGACACGGTCTAATGCTTTCAATAGATTTGTAGTCAATTCATTAGAGTTTCATAACTCTATTTGTTCTTTTGCCTGTGGTTGATGCAAAAGAAAAGTAAAGCATATTATATCTCCATTTGTCACCATCTACATTTCAAAAATAAAAGCAAGTTTTAAATGCTACAATTAATCTCAAATTCTTAATATTTTTTAAACTAGGAAAAAAGCGACTGGTGGATTTTGGTATAAGAGCTGTTATTTAAAAATAGAATTAAAAAGAAAACTAAAAGCATATGAATGACGAGATAAAAGAGTATGAGAAAAAATGTTTGAATTGTGGTGCTTTCTGATGGCTCTACTTCTCAATTCAGCCAAAGAAAAAAAATAGTTTGAGTTTGTGGTAAATGTTGCAGGCAGAATAGCAGGGTGCGTGTACAGCTACACACATCTGGCCCACAGGTGTCCAAGTGGAATTTGCCATCACTCCAAGAAACAGTCAGATATTGTCTTTTTAAATTGAGAATGGTGTGAGGACTAGTGGAATTCAGTGTTACATGTCAAGCGTACAACATATTCATTTAAGTCAGAGTTGCTTGACATCCTTTGGAGTTAATTTTACTCAATTGAAAATGTTTCATGAAAATGAGACAAAAACCAACTTCTTGCTCTTCCTTCAGAATCACATCTTCAGAGGAAGTAAATGAAAAGAAGTCTGTTTCTAGTTTCCATTGCTTAAAATCTTACTTAAGAGTAACAGAGAGTTTGAGTGCTTTGTTGGTTTGAAGGATGTAACAAGTTTATCAGGAAGATTGTTGTCTTCTGGCTCTATGAATCCCACTGCTTGTATATGCCCTCCTGTCCTTCCTTCTCTCTGGCTCCATAGAACCTAACTTTAATTTCTTTCTTGAAGGTACCTGCTGTTAAACAATTGTTTTTGTTACTATATTTTTTTCCCTGGATGTATCTGTCATAACTACAAATCTCTTTTTTTTTTTTTTGCTAAGGAAAATGAGTGTTTATCTCAATAAAATCAAGGTTCCACTCCAACTTTTGCTGGTGCTGTGGCTGAGTTTCTCAGCCTCACAATACATCAGAATATTGGAAGTATCATTTGGCATTTGGATTATACATCCATCTTCAGTCTTCTGTCCACAGAGATTTGCCACATTGTCATCCTCATTACTTCTTGCATGAGTTCCTCAAGCCCAAATTCTCATTTTCTCTGCTACTTTAGTTCTAAAACTGAGGGTTTATTTCCAAAACTTGAGAGCTGGTTCTAAATTTGAGAACCTGAAGGACTGAAAACCATTCTTTTGCTTTGATTCACACTCATTCCCCTAAAACTCTGAGAGGCTGCACATGCTTTTATTTTGACATATTTTGCAACCACAACCTATCCAAGGTCTTCTATTGAAATGATGACATGATTGTTCTTTATTCTGTTGAGGTGGTGGATTTCAATGAACGGTATTTAAACACCAGACCTTACATTTCTAGGACAAACTCTACTTATTCATATTGTCTGTTATGTATTACTGGATTTGATTTGCTAATATTTTATTAAGGATTTTTGTACATACATTCACAAGGTATAAAGTTCTTACACTGAGAGATTTTATATCTCATATTGATTTTAACAATATCTCTTTATGTTACTTTGTAAATGTTGTTCTATGATTACAATATACATCTTTAACTTATCACAAACTTTCTTCAAATAATATTATACTTTTTAACAAACAGTGTAAGAACTTTTATTTGCAATGACTTTGTCTGTTTTTGTATGTTAAGGCTTGAATATAAAATGAGTGGAAAGTATACCTTCTTCTGTTCCCTGAAAGAGTTTCTTCAAGATTGACAGTGTTTGTTTCTCAAAAGTATGATAGAACTTACCAGTGAAATCATTTAGACCTGGAGTTTTCTGTGAGAGAAATCTTTAATGACAAATTTAATTTATTTACAATATACAGTCTTCCCTCATTATCTGTGAAGGACTGGTTTCAGGCTCTACCCTCCCAACCTCATGGATACCAAAATCTGCATATGCTCAAGTCCCTTACATATAATGCCCTATTATTTGCATGTAACCTATGCACATCCTCCTATATATTTTGAATCATCTACAGATTATTTATAATACTTAATACAATGCTTAAGCATCACTTTATTCACGTGGATTCAGCATAGTACTTGATGCACAGCAAATTCAAGTGTTACTTTTTATAACATTGTGAAATTTTTTCCCCAAATATTTTTGATGCACAGTTACTTGAAACCATAGATGTGGAACCCACAGATACAGAGGGCTGGCTGTATAGGACTATTCACATTTTCTAATTCTTTGTGTTTTAGTTCTAGTAATTTCTGCCTTTCATATTGAGAGATTAAGCCAGCTGGACTTCCTGGGTTGAGTAGGGACTTGGAGAAATTTTCTGTCTAGCTAGAGGATTGTAAACACACCAATCGGGTTCTCTGTAAAAACGCACCAATCAGTGCTCTGTGTCTAGCTAAAGGATTGTAAATGCACCAATCAGCACTCTGTAACAATGCACCAATCAGCGCTCTGGGTCTAGCTAAAGGATTGTAAATGCACCAATCAGCACTCTGTAAAAATTCACCAATCAGCACTCTGTGTCTGGCTAAAGGATTGTAAACACACCAATCAGCGCTCTGTAAAATGGACCAATCAGCACTCTGTAAAATGGGCCAGTCAGCAGGATGTGGGCAGGGACAAATAAGGGAATAAATGCTGGGCACCCCAGCCAGCAGTGGCAACCACTGAGGTCCCCTTCCACTCTGTGAAAGCTTTGTTCTTTCATTCTTCACAATAAATCTTGTTGCTGTTTACTGTTCGGGTCCACATCACCTCTAAGAGCTGTAACACTTGCTGTGAAGGCCCGCGGCTTCATTTTTGAAGTCGGAGAGACCACAAACCCACCGGAAGGAAGAAACTCCACACACATCTGAAGGAACAAACTCGGGACACACCATCTTTAAGAGCTGTAACACTCACCACAAAGGTCCGCAGCTTCATTATTGAAGTCAGTAAGACCAAAAACCCACTGGAAGGAACCAATTCTGGACACAATATGATTTTTCCATTTCAAATATGTTGCAAAATTCATTAGTATAAATTTTTAAATAATATTTCCTTACCGTTCATATATGTGTACATATATCTAAAATTTCTTAATTTATCTCTCCTTTTTAAAGTAGGTAGGACTGTAAACTAGTTCAACCATTGTGGAAGTCAGTGTGGCAATTCCTCAGGGATCTAGAAATACCATTTGACCCAGCCATCCCATTACTGGGTATATACCCAAAGGACTATAAATCATGCTGCTATAAAGACACATGCACACGTATGTTTATTGTGGCACTATTCACAATAGCAAAGATTTGGAACCAACCCAAATTGGAACCAACAATGATAGACTGGATTAAGAAAATGTGGCACATATACACCATGGAACACTATGCAGCCATAAAAAATGACGAGTTCATGTCCTTTGTAGGGACACGGATGAAATTGGAAATCATCATTCTCAGTAAACTATCGCAAGAACAAAAAACCAAACACTGCATATTCTCACTCATAGGTGGGAATTGAACAATGAGAACACATGGACACAGGAAGGGGAACATCACACTCTGGGGACTACTGTGGGGTGGGGGAGGGGGGAGGGATAGCATTGGGAGATATACCTAATGCTAGATGATGAGTTAGTGGGTGCAGCGCACCAGCATGTCACATGTATACATATGTAACTAACCTGCACATTGTGCACATGTACCCTAAAACTTAAAGTATAATAATAATAAAAATAAATAAATAAAGTAGATACTACTAATCTGTCTCTCCTTTTTAAAATCAACCTTGAGATTAAACAATTGCATTATCTTATCTTTGAAAACTCTCTCTATAACATGGGTATTTGAAATTATAACTTTTAACAAACACTGCTTTAGCCATATCTCACATTTTAAAAATCTTTTCATTATTTAATTATCATTTAGTGAAAATATGTTCCATTTATTTATCTTCACCCCATGGGTTATTTAGAAGTATGAATAACCACACATGATGCAAACACCAGGGGCAGGAATCACAGGGCTTCTTTAAAAGTCTGTCTGCCACAGTCTATATCTTAAATATTTTGTGTTTCATGAAGCCTAGAAATATCTGTCTTTTAAGTGTTAATACATTTGCATTTAAGGTAGTATTATTATCGTTGTGTTTCAGTCTATCTTTATTTTAAAAATACTGTTGGTCCTTATTTTTTTCTTTCTTTCCTGGGATCATTTAGATGACTTATAATTTTCAGTATTCAATTTTTTATCTCGTATTGCTTTTAACAATATCTCTTTATGTTACTTTGTAAATGTTGTTCTATGACTACAATATACATGTTTAACTTATCACAGACTTTCTTCAAATAATATTGTACTATTTCACAAACAGTGTAAGAACTTTATAATCGTTAATTACATTTATCCTTCATATCCTTTGAATACTTCTCATCCTGTATTTTAATTCTATACATGTAAAGTTCAGAAGTTTAACTTATTTGTCACAACCACAACTTTCAAGTGGCATCTGCCTTGCATTATTTGTAAAACTAGTGTACCTTGAAGGATTTCTCTCAAGTCCTTCAAATTAAATAAAGTAATAATTTTTACTTTTAAGAAATGCTGATTTCTATATCTATTGGGGTAGGCTTACAGTCTTCTCCTTTCATCTGTTTAGTTATTGAACTACATTAATATGTTATATTATTTTAAATCATTCTTACATTTATTGTGAATAAAACAATGTGCTCTACATTGTATATTTGTTTATATGGTATTGAATTTGATTTGCTAACATTGTGTTTAGTACATTTGTTTTATGCTTGTGAATGATATTGAGTTGTAATTTTTCTTTCTTTCATTATTTATTTCTGGTTTTGATAGTAAGCTAGACTAAGGTTATAAAATTTGTTGAGGGAGCTTTCTTTTTTTCTAATATCTGCAATAGATGTATAAGATTCCAATTATCTATTCAGTAGAAGTTTTGTAGAACTCAACTCTAAAACTTTCTGGGGATGATCATTTGTAATTGAATAGATTACTATCTATTGATTCCATTTATTTATTGGTAATAGGACTATAACAGTTGTCTAGTTTTTTTTTGAGTCAGTTTTGATGAGTTTTATCTTTTCCCTAGGTAAGTTTCCACAATGACTAAATTTTACCAATTTACTTAAAATCATTATTTAAAGTTGGACATAATTGTCCCGCACTTCTAAGATGTTGCTTCATCTAACATCCTATTTTTTATTCTTAAAATTGTACCTTCTAAGACTTTTCTTGATGAATGTCACAAAAGGTATTTATGTAATCAGTCATGTAAAAGAAACAATTTATTTGTATATTCTTTTCTCTTTATATTATTTTTCTACTTTATTTGGTTTAATCTTTGGTTACTTTGCTAACATCTTAAGTTGATTGCTTTGTTCATTCATATAAAGTCCCTTTACATGTAAGGTGATATGTGAGGTAAAAACTCTACTACTAAGTATTTCTTTACCTGCCCCTCACAAGTTTTGATTCAAAGTATTTTTGTAATTGATTACTTCTCATTTATTCCTGTTTCCATTATAATTTCTTATTTGACCAACGACTGACTTAGTGTGCTCTAAAATTTAATTGTGTCTTTTTAAAATGTAATCTTTTACGGTCAGTTTCTACAGTAATACTAGCCCAGTATTCAGATATGTGGTCTCTATGACAATGAAATTTATTTATGTCCTGGTGTAACATTAAATTATGCAAACTGTCCGTGTAAACTTAAAAATGTGTTTTTCCCAGCTACTGGAATAATGAATTACTCAAGTACATTAAATTGAAGTTGTCAGTTGGATTTTTCAAACATACATCTTTACCAATTGTTTATCTAAATTATCTATTAATTATTGAGAGAAGTGTGTTTAGGTTTTACAATTTCTCTGAGGCTTTTTCCAAATTTTGATTTTATATATATAATTGGTGCTATATAATTAGATGCATACAAGTTTAAACATTTTACCTTCTCTTAGTGAATTGAATCTTTCAACATTATATAGTAATCTCCTTTAATCTAATAATTCTTTTCACTTTAATGGCTACATTGTCTGACATTAATGTAGTCCCTGCAGCTTTTTTTAGTAAATATTCACATGACATATGTATGTTAGTTCAATCCTTCTACTTTTAAATTATCTGTATCTTTATCCTAGGTTCATGTTTTAGAAATAATATATAGCTGTATTTGTTTTTTTCTATGTATCTGAATTTTACCTAATTTGGTCCATATACATAATGTTATTAGTGACATATTTGGAATTATTTCTAGCCTCTTTTTGCACTTTCTCGTTGCCCTTTTTCTTCTATGCATGTTTAATTTACTAAAGTTGAAATATAATCAATGTCTTTAACCTTTTCTCAAAAATTAAAAACACTTTAATTCTAAATTCCTTCCTTCAGTTGTACCTATTGTTTTAACTTTTAATTTTGTCGTGTTTTAATGCCCCTCTCCCACTGGATATTATTTCACAGCAATCTTTGTTTATTTATATTCCATTTAATTTATCACTATTCCTTTTAACATTTCATATTTTTCTCTGGGTTTATTTTTGAAGTAAATAGCAAACATCTATATTTTGCTAATCAGAAAATGTCTCCATGTTGCTTTGGATCTTGAATGATCATTTAACTGACCTTAAGTAATGAATTCCCTTTTTTTCAATTCACACAGAGATCAGATTTTTTTGTTTTTGATTTTTCCACTTGACCTTTTCACTGAGGATAAAAATCACTTGAAGGATTCAATTTCATGTGGTAGTCTTGGTTTCAGCTCCTCACCGTGCCTTGTCTTTCTTTCCCAGATATGACTGCAGAAACATGAGGCCCTGGGTTATCCACAGATCTGCAGATGTGGATACATACCCACAGATGTCCCAGTAGTATATTCTGGCTTCATGCCTGATATGGTTTGCTATGTCCCCACCCAAATCACATCTTGAATTGTAGTTCCCATAATCCCCACTTGTTGTGGGAGGGACCGGGTGGAGATAATTGAAACATGGGGGCGGTTTCCCCCTTCCCTTCTTGTGATAATGGGTTAGTTCTCATGAGAGCTGATGGTTTTATAAGGGTTTTTCCTTGCCCTGGGCACTCATTCTTCTTCTTGCTGCCAGATGAAGAAAGACATGTTTGCTTCCCCATCCGCCATGACTGTAAGTTTCCTGTGGCTTCCCCAGCCATGCTGAACTGTGAGTCAATTAAACCCCCTTCCTTTATAAATTACCCAGTATCAGGTGTGTCTTTATTAGCAGTGTGAGAACAGATGAATACATGCTTTCTTACTGTTCTAGTCTGTGCTCACTTTTTGGTTTTGGCTTCTACTGATTGTCTATACTCCCTGTGATCATAGTTTTATATTTTTTAAATGTTTCTTTTATTTTTTCCAGAACTTATGAATGATTATACTGAGAGTATTTTTCAAGCTATGAATGTTATATTGCCTAATTTAACAATTTTTTAATGTCCACTTCCTTCTCATTTCCTCTGTTATTGAGCTTCAGTTCCACAACCCATTATTATTAATGACCTTCTTGCACACACCATGTATTCCCTTGATCCCTTTTCTCTCTGTCACAGAGGAGTGGCAAAATTGCAGGCCTGATTACACAAATCCCGTCTGCTTCATGAGCATTATATTTCTATACAACTGTGCTGATTGGGCATGCTTTAAATTTATGACAGCAAGCCTTAAGTAATACATCAAGGCCCAGCAATCTTTCTACATTTCCATAGTCAACTGCCTGTTCCATTCTCTGGAAAGACACATTTGCATGTTCTTCTTCATTTTTTTCCAAGTCATTAACACACTTATAGCTGATGACTTTGCATCTTCTTTCACTGAATAAAAAGATTAAAAAAAAAAACGTAGTCCTTCCCAGCATCATATCTCCTGATGTTCCTGCACCTTTTGCAATTCACACCACCTTTCCTCCCATTACAGCAGGTGAACTTCACTTGTTCCTGCCTAGTGACATTTCTCTCATTTGTGCGTTAGATCCCCTCTCCCTTCAACATTAATATCCCTTTATCTTTATTATAATAGCTGTGATAAACAAGCTGCCATAGCTCTCTGCTTAATGTCACTATGACAACTCTCTAGCATAGCATTAAGAAATGAAGGCATATGGCCAGAGAGTATATTGAGATATGAACATGCTCCACACTGCCTAGCCTCAAATATTTATAGTGCAGGAGAGACAATGTCTGCAAAATCTTAAGTAATGTTTGTGCTTTCTTTCTTTAAAAATTTGAAATAAGTTTAGGCCTAGAGAAAATAATAATCTTTTTCTACAGATGCAGCTGAACCTATTGGATATCTACAAAACAAAATAATTTTTTTACAAGAAACTTAGTCTTTTACCCATTGAATTATCTTGGTACATTTGTTGAAAACCAGTTGATAGTAAATACACACGATTATTTTGGACTTTCCGCTATGTTCCATTGATCTATGTGCCTATCTTTGTGCCAAGGCTACATTGGATTAATTGCTGTGGCTATATGATAAATTTGGAATTGAATATTTTAAGTCCTCTAAATTTGATCTCCTTTTTCAAAATTATTTTGGCTATTGTTTATATTTTCAGATATATTAGGGCAGCTTGCTTGTTTCGAAACACACACACACACACACACAATGTAGCTTTTCAATAGAGATTTATTTGAATTTATAAATTAATTTTAGTGGAATTAACATCTTAGCAGTATTGAATACTCCAATCCTTGAATATTTTTTGTTTCTCAATCACTTCAGATTTTTAAAAAATTTCCCTCAGCAATGTGTTGTAGTTTTCAGTGTATAAGTGTTGCAAATGTTTTATTAAATTTATTTCTAAATTCTTTGTGATGCTATTATGAATAAAATTTTTCTCAATTTTGTATTTAGATTTTTTGCTATTAGAATATGATAAAAAGTAGTTTTTTGTATATTGATCTTGTATCCTGCAACCTTGCTGAGTCCACTTACTTGTTCTAGTAGTATTTTTGTGAATTCCTTGGGAGTTTCACATATAGGATCATGCTGTCTATAAATAGAGTTTTTTTTCTTTCCAAACTATTTGTCTATAGTTTTCTTTTTCTTTATACTTTTCTTTTCTTTTCTTTCTTTCTTTCTTTCTTTTTCTTTCTTTCTTTCTTTCTTTCTTTCTTTCTTTCTTCTTTCTTTTCTTTCTCTTTCTTTCTTTTCCTTCTTTCTTTCCTTATTTCCTTTCTTTCTTTTCTTTCTCTTTCTTTTCCTTCTTTCTTTCCTTATTTCCTTTCTTTCTTTCATTTCTTAAAATAATTTTGTGCACTGCTTGTGTTTGAATACTGGCTTCACCACATAC
This sequence comes from Gorilla gorilla gorilla, assembly GCF_029281585.2. NCBI lineage: Eukaryota > Metazoa > Chordata > Mammalia > Primates > Hominidae > Gorilla > Gorilla gorilla. The sequence goes on from NC_073227.2 coordinate 140,623,323, forward strand.
TAAGTTAGCCTGGGGCAAGTTACTTTACCTCTTGGAATTGCCATTTCCCTCTCTATAAAATTAGTTTAATTAATATTAGAAAATACCTCAAAGTGTTACTATGCAGATCAAATGGTTAAACATACATAAAATGATAGAACAATATGTGTTATTCTGTACCTTCTCAATAAATAATAGTTGTTATTTAACTGCAAGCATGTTGTTAATTGTGTCTATAGCCAATATCACCTGGCTGACTTCTTTTAAATGTCCTTGGCCTCAACTCCCAAAACTTCACAATAGCCAGGTTTATAGCTTCTTTGAGATTAGGCTTCAGGCTTCATCCAGCATCAAAGTGAGTATATTTGAAACCAGTCTTTTTCAGCTATACCTCTCATATCTAAAATCCACTATCACAGAAAGGCAAAAACAATTGACAGTCAAATGTAATTTCTCAAGAACATTTATACTGTATAATAATTCAAAAATTCCCTTTTTTATTATCATCTGTGAATAAAATGAACATCTGTGAATAAACAGAGAAAGAAAGAAAGTGAAGTTAACCTAAGAACATTCAATAAATTTTGTTTCTTAGAGCAATGAAAGTAATACATCTAAAATACAAGTGGTTGAATAGAATATAGAAAATAGACATTACATCATGGTATTATTTTAATAAATGATTGCATTTGCTTATTTGGGGAAACATAATTTTAATTAGAAAAAAATGTCTGAAGTTGTATTAGTCCATTTTTGCATTGTTATAAAGAACTACCTGAGACTGGGTAATTTATAAAGAAAAGAGGTTTAATTGACCTGTAGCTCTGTAGGCTGTACAGGAAGCATGGCTGGGGATGCCTTGGAAAATTTATAATCATGGCGGAAGGCAAAGGGAAGCAGGCACATCTTACATGGTTATAGTAGGAAGAAGAGAGAGATGAAGGGGGAGGTGCTACACACTATTAAACATGGCTATAGTAGGAAGGTGCTACACGCTATTACGTGGCTATAGTAGGAAGGAGAGAGAGATGAAGGGGGAGGTGCTACACACTATTAAACAACCAGATCTCATGAGAACTAACTCACTATCATGAGAACAGCAAAGGGGAAATCTGCCCCCATGATCAAATTACCTCCTGCAATACCCCTCCCCCAACACTGGGGATTATAATTCAACATGAGATTTGCGTGGGAACACAAATTCAAACTATATCATTCTGCCCCTTGTCCCTCCCAAATCTCCTGTCTTTCTCACATTTCAAAATGTAATCATGTCTTCCCAACAGTCCCCAAAGTCTTACCTCATTCCGGCATTAACTCCAAAGTCCACAGTCCAAAGTCTCATCTGAGGAAATGCAAATTCCTTATGTCTATAAGCCTGTAAAAATAAAAAAATTAAAAGTCAGTTATGTCCAAGATACAATTGCGATATAGGCATTGGTTAAATAGTCCTTTTCCAAAAGGGAGAAAGCAGCCAAAACAAAGGAGCTACAGGCCCTATGCAAATCCAAAACCTAGCAGGGCAGTCATTAAATCTCAAAGCTTCAAAATAATCCCCTTTGACTCCATGTCTCACATTCAGGCAACACTGATGAAAGGAGCAGGCTCCCAAGTCCTTGGGCAGCTCTGCCCCCAAGGCCATGTAGGGCACAGCCCCTATGACTCTCTTCGTTGTCTAGTATTCAGTATCTGTGGCTTTTTCAGGAGCATGGTTGCAAGCTGTCAGTGTATCTCTACCATTCTGTGGTCTAGAGGATTGTGGCACTCTTCTCACAGCTCTACTAGGCAGTACCCCAATGGGGATTCTGTGTCAGGCTCCAACCGCATGCTTCCCCTCTGTGCTGCCCTAGAAGAGGTTCTCCATGAGGGCTCCACCGATGCAGCAGACTTCTGCTTTTCCATACATACTCTGAAATCTAAGCAGATGCTCCCAAGCTTCAACTCTTGCCCTGTGCACACCTGCAGGTTTAACACCACATGGAAGCCTTGGCGGATTCCAGCTTGCACCCTCTGGAGCAGTGGCCTGAGGCATATCTGGGTCCCTTTTAGTCACAGGTAGAGTTTGAGCAGCTGAGGAACAGGGAATGGTGACCCTAGGTTGCACAGAGCAGCAGGACCCTGAGCCCTGCCCACAAAAGCATTCTTCCCTCCTATGCCTCTGGGCCTGTAATGGGAGGGGCTGCCACAAAGGTCTCTGAAATGCTTTTGAGGCATTTTCCCCATTGTCTTAGTTATTAAAATTTGACTCCTCTTTACCTATGCAAATTTCTGCAGTGGGCTTGAATTCCTCCCCAGAAAATGTTTTTTCGTTTTTTTTCTACATGGTCATGCTGAAAATTTTTGAAGTTTTATGCTCTGCTTCCCATTTAAGGTCCAGTTTCAAATCATCTCTTTGCTCACACAAATGACAACATATTGCTAGAAGCAGCCAGGCCAGGTCTTGAATACTTTGCTGCTTAGAAATTTCTTCCACCAGATACCCTAAATCATCATTCTCACGTTCAACACTCCACAGATCCATAGGGCAGGAGCACGATGTTGCCAGTATCTTTGCTAAAGCATAGCAAGGGTGACATTTACCTCAGTTCCCAGGAAATTCCTCATCTCCATCTGAGACCACCTCAGCCTGGACTTCATTGTTCATGTCACTATCAGCATTTTGGTCATAGCAATTTAACAAGTCTCTAGGAAGTTCCAAACTTTCCCTCATCTTCCTGTCTTCTTCTGAGCTCTCCACACTGTTTCAACCTCTGCCCATTACCCAGTTCTGAAGCTGCTTCCACATTTTCAGGTATCTTTATAGCAATGCCCCTCTTCCAGGAACCAATTTTTTGTATTATTCCATTTCCACATTGCTATAAAGAACTACATGAGACTGGATAATTTATAAAGAAAAGAGATTTAATTTGCTCATGGTTCCACAGGCTGTACAGGAAGCATGGCTGGGGAATGCTTCAGGAAACTTACAATCATGGCAAAAGGCAGAAGGGGAAGCTGGCACATCTTACAAGGCCAGAGAAAGAGGAAAAGAACTTCTACTAGGGCAGTGCAGGGAAGCATGGCTGGAGATGCCTCAGGAAACTTACTGTCATGGCGGAAGGTAAAGGGGAAGCAGCCACATCTTACATGGCCAGAGAAGGAGGAAGAGAGTGAAGCAGTGAGTGCCACACAGTTTTAAACAATTAGATCTCATGAAAACTTACACTATCACAGAAATAGCAAGTGGAAATCTGCCTCCGTGATCCAAGCACCTTCCACCAGGCACCTCCCCCAACATTGGGGATTATAATTTGGCATGAGATTTGGGTGAGGACACAAATCCAAACCATATCAAAGGCTGTTTAAAAAATTTGGCTCAGTTTGTTTTCCATTTTTCTATGTATTTTCTAATTATAACATATCATGTTATTTTGTAAACCATACAGGAATATAGCACTTGCTACAACTTTGAAAAACTGAAAAATGTTAACTGTATTCCCAACAACAATGTTATAATGGGTTTTAACTTACTCTCTCTATAGTTTGTTTTGAAAAAATTAAATATTACATAACATCCATAGGATTAAAGAATAGTTTGCAAATTTATAAAATGGAGTTTGGCTCCTAGTTCTATTTTGAAGAAAAATAATTTGTTATCTGAAATTTAATCCCAATTTTGTAAGCTGAGCTATTGATGAGATAAATTGGGAAACACTGTACACTGAAGCGCTCTTCAAAGGTTTACAAAGAGCATTAGCATATTAAAGTAAATTTCCTAGGCAAAATGCCAGTGTTAAAAGGAAATAAAAGAATAGATTTTCTTGGTGAAATTTCTGGACAGAATAAAATGGTGGGTCAGATTATATTGAATGTCTATCTACTCTACTGTATCACCTAGCTAATCTATGGCTTGATTGCAAATAACATTTTATAATATTAGTAACTGAATATGGGTCCTTGCTATGCTTTGCAGAACATAAATTCAAACATAATTATTGAAATTGACTAGTAGGAATTAACAATCATATAGAAAAAACAGCTCAACTAAATTAAACACATATGTGCAGTTACCAAATAAATATAGTTGCTAAAGCAATGTAGCTTATGTATTCCCAATTCTTCTATTTCCATAAAGGGGAGAAAATTTGCAATATCATTCCAGGAAGAAAATGTATAAAATGGATCCATTCAATTTCTCCCTGCCTGCTAGTTCATTTCTCCCTGAGAGAGGAAGAATGATTTTTTCATTTGATAAATTTGGGAGAAAGAGCTGAGCATGCTCAGATAATCTCAATCCACAGTCATCTCCCATGTATCCCAGATCTGGTCACTTGCAGATGTGAGTACGTTTAGGGTTGTTGGTTACACAAACCTCATGACTGCACAACTTGTCAACAATATCTGTAGTTTTTGTGGGCAACATCTAGGCTTCCTAAGCAACAACTGTGTGGCCCCATCAAGGTTGATCTTGGCCTGACCTCGTAAGTGCATCATTGACCTAAGGAGGCACAACTCCTTACTCTTCTGGTTGCACTGATTTCCACTTCACTATACAATCTTTTGTCCTGAATATATGCAAATTCCATCTAATTTCTGATCCTTCTTGCATAAAAACAAGAGGAATCAGGCATGTCGTTGGTGTGCTATGAACATAGATTATATTAGCCCAAATCAGGGAAAATACCACATGGCATAAAGCCATGATGTACAGCCTGTCGAATAGCACATAAAAATACATATATAAATACATTTGAAAGATGCCAGGTGCTATATAAACATAAGACATTATTGTTGTTGTTATTCATACTTTATTTATAAAATTATTTGGGTTATTTTAAATTAAAATATGGGTTTAAATTTTGCTATTTTGAGCTTTCAGCTCAAGAGAATTTTATACATTGGCAAAAATCACCTACCTGGCCCTTACAAGGTTGCTGTGATTGTGCCACTTCGACTCACAGCCAGACTTTATTGAATCGGTTCCTTCATTTGGACCTTGTTTCCAAGGCCCTAATTTTCTGGCTCAGTTCAGGTTCAAAGATTTGTCAGACAACAATATCTGGCAATTCTAGAGCAGAAAAGGCCCAAAGCTAAATAGAATTGAGAAATCTCATAGGATTTCCATGCCAGGGCTTTCTGGAAAGGGAAAAGTTTTTCAAAAAAGAAGAAGGAGTAATGCATTCTTCCCTCCTGGAGACAGATTAGGACCTCCTTGCTTCGTACCTCTTTCTGCCATGCACCATAACAAATACACACACACACACACACACACACACACACACACGCATGCACTTTTAACATTAACCCATTGCTTAATAATTAATTCTCCTCTGGATCACAAGCAACCTAAGGGGAATACTTCAAGAAAGAAAAGAAACTGAACACTGATGCTTGTAAGATGATTCCGGCAACATATTAAGAAAAATTGTGTGGGTTTTTTTTTGTAAATGGGTTTTGTGAAACCATTAAGAATGTTTGAGCTAAGAGGTATTGAAATTCTCAATGTATTCAATGTATTTAGAGAATTTCCTGTTTTAAAAAAAATTACTTTAGTACAAACTAAATATACCAATATACTTAAAGGCTAAAATCTTTGAAGTCTGGTTTACAGAAAAATAAACTATATTTATCTTATATACATCCTTTGTGCCTTTGGAATGAAACAATTTTGGCTACATGATACTCTCTTAATCCATGTGGAAGGACCCTCATCCAACAAAGAAGACAGAGAGAGGGCAATGTAGAGGATGATTCTGAATCAGTTAGTGGTGGCACTGACAAATATTGAGGAACATGCAGGGGAACGAGCTCTACCTCTCCCCCTTTCTTCACTTATAACTTTATTATTATTATTTGGTTTCATGGATGTAAAGCCAGTATCCACGTTCTGTGTAGGAAGCACATTGAAATAAAGCATGGGTGGGTGAGGCTCACCATGGGCTGAGGAACTCATTAGGTTTTCATAGATTTTCCTGTTTTAAAAAATTGCTTTACTACAAAGTAAATATACCATGTCAGACTATTCCATGCTGTCTCTGGTATATAGCAAATGAGATAGATGAGGCCTGGACCCAAACTGTAGTTGGCCCATCTGCTTCTGAAGCTTAAGCAGTGCCTTAAGGGGGCTACTAATTAGTAGGATGAAGGAGAAAATGATATCATTACCTGAAATGCTAGTCATCAGACTCTTCTGCCAACTTGCTATTTTCCTGAAATCACACCTCAGCGTTGATGATGAGCTTTCCTGTTATGAATGCTTTCATACTTGGCAAGTTTCTACACACTCACACAACACTGTTACATGCTATTTCAAATGACCTTTTATCTAAATTCTTGTCCTTCAACAAAACAGTTGTCATTTTTATTACATGGGCCGCTCCTGTCACTAACTGCTATCATGAATTATAGGGTCAATTTCTTCATTGCATATACCTGTTACTTCTTCACCTTTCTCATGGGGCTCATGTGACTGAGGCCCCCACAAAAGGTAAAAGTACCATCCAATCAGAATGGAGCTCCACCAGAGCTGGGATCTTTGTTTTGTTGACTGATGTAGCTCAAGAGCTTGACATATTGTAGGTGTTCAGTAAATATTTGTTGCTGTATATTCTATTGTTTATTTTTAAGTGCATTTTTATTCTATGACTATTTTTTGTTCAGTACTGCGAGGCGCTGCACAGCCAGATTTTGATCTATTCTTCTCCACCAAGCTCATTCCTGCCCCCCAACTCTGGCAGGACATACACATTACCAAACAGTGAAGTCCTCTCAAAGTTCCTGCTCACTCACACCCCTTTGCTTTGTTAAGGACCTCTAGTCTAAATGGTTTCTAGTGGTAAATATGTTTTAAAATACCAACCCTTACACTTTTTAAATAAATACTTTTCAATGACAAAGAAGTGTTTGAAACAGATTATATGGACTTTAATTGCTGGGAGAGCCTTAGCAATTATCTAATTCAAAATCTTTTTTCAGATGAGTAATCAGTCATAGACAGCTTCAAAAAAATTTATTGACTATCCCATTGTTATTAGTAATTTTTCCATAAATAATTGTTGCTTAATTGATTCTAGAAATAGAGAAGTACCTCATCTTTTTTACATACAAATTCCAGAACATTTATAAAAACATATCCTAAACTGAAACCAGACTTCTTTATAATTTAGTCTAGGAAGGCCAAGAAATAAAGGACTTATATGCCTGGTGTGTGTTATAAGAATGTAAGAATTGAGTTCAGGAAAATTCAGCAAAAAATCCCTCTATGCTCCTGACATTGTAGCTTCTGCTTCCAAGAGCTTCAGGCTATTTTTCTTCCACTGGGAAGACAAATGGTTATTAAATATCTTCAATTAAGTGTAACATGAGGGTTTAAATGGACTCAAATTTTCAAAATTGTACCTTAATTTCATAGCTTGGTAAGAATTTGCTTCAATTAAATAGCATCACATTTAGCTAGCAGCAGGAACAAGCAAACAAAATTGATGGCAATTAAATGTATATTTAAAAATACTTTCTGTGCCTTCAATTTTTTTGTAAGGTTCTAAACGAATATAAAGATGAGTGAGTAAAACTCTGTTTCAGGAAGCCTAGAATATATTAGCATGGATAAAGAACACCTCTAATAGCATTGTAAGACAGAAAATTAAGCGGTATACCATGAGTGGCTTTAACTTGTGGCTGTGATTTGGGGATGAGCTGAGAATGAGTCTAAGCATATGGTTGGTCTGGCTAAAACAGAAGCTAAGAGGGGAAAAAGAGAGAAGAGAAGAAATCAAAGCCCAGTCCATTATCTAGAGAATATTCACATCACTTCTGCTTGTAGTTCCCTGGCAAGAACTTAGTCACATGGCCACTGGTAGCTGCAAGGAATGCTGGAGAATACAATCTCTAGCTGGCAGCCCATGTGCCTGGCTAAAACTCAGGGAGTTTTAAGTTGCATTTTAACTAGTGTTATTTTGTGCATCTATTGAGATGATCATGTAAGTGTTCCCTTTAATATATTCTTGAAGTGAATTGTATTATTATTCTAGTTTAAGCAATTTTGTCTACCTGAAATAAGCACCAAGGCAATATCAATGTTATCTCTTATATACATTCATAGATTTGGCTTACTAATTATTTTAAATTTTTACATTTTTGCTGATTACATTTTGCTGATAAATATATTTATCAGTTAAATACATTTTTCATTCTCAATAACTGCAGTAGACTTTTATTTTTACCCTCTGAACTACTTCTATTTTCTTTAATATTCTCCAAATTGCACAAATTTCCTTATGAGTATCCAGTTCAAAAACTCTGCATGGATATTTTTTATTCCTAGGCAAGATGGCTGAATAGGGATAGTTCCAGTCTGCAGCTTGCAGCGAGACCAATGTAGAAGGCGGGTGATTTCTGCATCTCCAACTGAGGTACCTGGTTCACCTCACTGGGACTGGTTAGACAGTGGGTGCAGCCTGCAGAGGGAAAGCAGAAGCAGGGTGGGGCATCGCCTCACCCGGGAAGTGCAAGGGGTCAGGGAACTCCCTCCCCTAGCCAAGGGAAGCTTTGAGGGACTGTGCCCTGAGGGACGGAGCACTCCGGCACAGATACTATGCTTTTCCCACAGTCTTCAAAACCTGCAGACAAGGAGATTCTCTTGGGTGCCTATAACACCAGGGCACTGGGTTTCAAGCACAAAACTGGGTGGCCATTTGGGCAGACACTGAGCTAGCTGCAAGAGTTATTTTTCATGCCACAGTGGTGTCTGGAATGCCAGGGAGAAAGAACCGTTCACTTCCCTGGAAAGGGAGCTGAAGCCAGGGAGCCAAGTGGTCTTGCTCAGTGAATCCCACCAGATTCACTGGCACCTAGATAGCTGAGATCCACTGGCTTGAAACTCTTGCTGCCAGCACAGCAGTCTGAAGTTGACCTGGGATGCACGAGCTTGTTGGGGCGAGGGGCGTCCACCGTTACTGAGGCTTAAGTAGGTGGTTTTCCCCTCACAGCATAAACAAAGCCACCAGGAAGTTCGAACTGAGTGGAGCCCACCACAGCTCAGCAAAGCTGCTGTAGCCAGATTGCCTCTCTAGATTCCTCCTCTCTGGGCAGGCCATCTCAGAAAGAAAGGCAGCAGTCCCAGTCAGGGGCTTATAGATCAAACTCCCATCTCCCTCAGACAGAGCACCTGGGGAAGGGGTGGCTTTGGGCACAGCTTCAGCAGACTAAAATGTTCCTGCCTGCTGATTCTGAAGAGAGTAGCTGATCACCCAGTACAGCACTCGAGCTCTGCTAAGGGACAGACTGCCTCCCCAAGTGGGCCCCTGACCCCCATGCCTTCTAACAGGGAAAGACCTCCAGCAGGGTTCAATAGACACCTCATGAAGGAGAGCTCCAGCTGGCATCTCAGGTGTGCCCCTCTGGGACGAAGCTTCCAGAGGAATGAGGAGGCAGCAGTCTTTGCTGTTCTGCTGCCTCCGCTGGAGAAACCCAGGCAAACAGGGTCTGCAGTGGACTTCCAGCAAACTCCAGCAGCCCTGCAAAAGAGTGGCCTGATAGTTAGAAGGAAAACTAACAAACAGAAAGCAATAACATCCACATCAACAAAAGAAATGACCACACAAAAACTGCATCCAAAAGTCACAAACAGCAAAGACCACAGGCAGATAAATCCATAAAGAGGAGGGAAAACCAGGGCAAAAAGGCTGAAAATTCCAAAAACCACAATGCCTCTTCTTCTCCAAAGGATCACAACTCCTCGCCAGCAATGGAACAAAACTGGACGGAGAATGAATTTGATGAATTGACAGAAGTAGGCTTCAGAAGGCGGGTAATAACAAATTCCTCTGAGCTAAAGGAGCACGTTCTAACCCAATGCAAGGAAGCTAAGAACCTTGGTAAAAGATTAAAGGAATTGCTAACTAGAATAACCAGATTAGAGAAGAACATAAATGACCTGATGGAGCTGAAAAACACAGCATGAGAACTTCGTAAAGCATACACAATGCCAATTGCCAAATCAATCAAGCAGAAGAAAGGCAGAGACTGAAGATCAACTTAATGAAATAAAGCATGAAGACAAGGATAGAGAAAAAAGAATAAAAAGGAACAAACAAAGCCTCCAAGAAATATGGGACTGTGTGAGAAGACCAAACCTACATTGGATTGGTGTACCTGAAAGTCACGGGGAGAATGAAACTAAGTTGGAAAACGCACTTCAAGATATCATCCAGGATAACTTCCCCAACCAAGCAAGACAGCCCAACATTCAAATTCAGGAAATACAGAGAACACCACAAAGATACTCCTTGAGAAGGGCGACCCCAAGACACATGATCATCAGATTCACCAAGGTTGAAATGAAGGAAAATATATCAAGGGCAGCCAGAGAGAAAGGTCAGGTTACCCACAAAGGGGAACCCATCAGACTAACAGTGGATCTCTCTGCAGAAACCCTACAAGGCAGAAGAGAGTGGGGGCCAATATTCAACATTCTTAAAGAAAAGAATTTTCAACTCAGAATTTCATATCCAGCCAAACTAAGCTTCATAAGTGAAGGAGAAATAAAATCTTTTACAGACAAGGAAATGCTGAGGGATTTTTTTTTTCAGCACCAGGCCTACCTTACAAGAGTTCCTGAAGGAAGCAGTAAATATGGAAAGGAAAAAACAGTACCAGCCACTGCGAAAACACACCAAATGTAAAGACCATCAACGCTATGAAGAAACTGCATCAACTAATGGACAAAATAACCAGCTAGCATCATCATGAGAAGATCAAATTCACACATAACAATATTAACCTTAAATGTAAATGGGCTAAATGTCCCAATTAAAAGACACAGACTGGCATATTGGATAAAGAGTCAAGACTCATCAGTGTGCTGTATTCAGGAGACCCATCTCATGTGCAAAGATACATATAGGCTCAAAATACAGGGATGGAGCAAGATTTACCAAACAAATGGAAAGCAAATAAAAGCAGGGGTTGCAATACTCATCTCTGATAAAACAGACTTTAAAGCCACAAAAATAAAAAAAGACAAAGAAGGGCATTACACAATGGTAAAGGCATCAACACAATGAGAAGAGCTAACTATACTAAATATACATGCACCCAATACAGGAACACCCAGATTCATAAAGGAAGTTCTTGGAGACCTACAAAGAGACTTAGATTCCCACACAATAATAGTGGGAGACTTTAACACCCCACTGTCAATATTAGACAGATCAACAAGACCAAAATTAACAAGGATATTCAGGACTTCAACTCAGCTCTGGACCAAGTGGACCTAATAGAAATCTACAGAACTCTCCACCCCAAATCAAAAGAATATACATTCTTCTCAGCACCACATAGCACTTATTCTAAAATAGAGCACATAATTTGAAGTAAAACACTCCTCAGCAAATGCAAAAGAACATATCTTAACAAGCAGCCTCTCAGAAGACAATGCAATCAAATTAGAACACAGGATTAAGAAACTCACTCAAAACTGCAAACTACATGGAAACGGAACAAACTGCTCCTGAGAGACTACTGGATGAATAATGAAATTGAGGCAAAAATACATAAGTTCTTTGAAACCAATGAGAATAAAGACACAATGTACTGGAATCTCTGGGACACAGCTAAAGCAGTGTTTGGAGGGAAATTTATAGCACTAAATGCCCACAGGAGAAAGTGGGAAAGATCCAAAATCAACACCCTAACATCATAATTAAAAGAACTAGAGAAGCAAGAGCAAACAAATTCAAAAGCTAGCAGAAGACAAGAAGTAACTAAGATCAGAGCAAAACTGAAGGAGATAGAGACACGAAAACTCCTTCAAAAAATCAATGAATCCAGGAGCTGGATTTTTTGAAAAGATTAACAAAATAGATAAACCACTAGTGAGACTAATAAAGAAGAAAAGAGAGAAGAATCAAACAGACACAATAAAAAATTATAAAGGGGAGGTCACCACTGAGCTCATAGAAATACAAACTACAATCAGAGAATACTATAAACATCTCTACACAAATAAACTAGAAAATCTAGAAGACACGGATACATTCCTGGGCACATACACCCTCCCAAGACTAAACCAGGAAGAAGTCAAATCCCTGAATAGACCAATAACAAATTCTGAAATTGAGGCAGTAATTAATAGCCTACCAACCAAAAAAAAGCCCAGGACCAGATGGATTCACAGCCAAATTCTACCAGAGGTACAAAGAGGAGCTGGTATCATTCCCTCTACAATTATTCCAAACAATAGAAAAAGATGGACTCCTCCCTAAGTAATTTTATGAAGCTAGCATCATCTTCATACAAAAACCTGGCAGACACACAACAAAAAGACTATTTCTGGCCAATATCCATGATGAACATCAATGCAAAAATCCTCAATAAAATACTGAAAAATCAAATCCAGCAACACATTAAAAAGCTTATCCACCATGAGCAAGTCGACTTCATCCCTGGGATGCAAGGCTGGTTCAGCGTACACAAATCAATAAATGCATTCCAATACATAAACAGAACCAACAACAAAAAACACATGATTATCTCAATAGGTGCCATAAAGGCCTTTGATAAAATTCAACACACCTTCATGATGAAGACTCTCAATAAACTAGGTATTGATGGAATGTATCTCAAAATAATAAGAGCTATTTGTGACAAACCCACAGCCTTACTGAATATAATACTGCATGGGCAAAAGCTGGAAACATTCCCTTTGAAAACCAGCTCAAGACAAGGATGGCGTCTCTCACCACTCCTAATCAACATAGTATTGCTAGTTGTGGCCAGGGCAATAAGGCAAGAGAAAGAAATAAAAGGTATTCAAATAGGAAGGGAGGAAGTCAAATTATCTCTGTTTGCAGATGACATGATTGTATATTTAGAAAACCCCATTGTCTCAACCCCCAAACTCCTTAAGCTGATAAGCAACTTCAGCAAAGTCTCAGGATACGAAATCAATGTGCAAAAATCACAAACACTCCTATACACCAAGAGTAGACAGACAGTGAGCCAAATCATGAGTAAACTCCCATTCACAATTGCTACAAAGAGAATAAAATACCTAGGAATACAACTTACAAGGGATATGAAGGACCTTTTCAAGGAGAACTACAAACCACTGCTCAAGGAAATAAGAGAGGACACAAACAAAAGGAAAAACATTCCATGCTCATGGATAGGAAGAATCAATATCATGAAAATTGCCATACTGCCCAAAGTAATTTATAGATTCAATGCTATTCCCATCAAGCTACCATTCACTTTCTTCACAGAATTAGAAAAAACTACTTTAAATTTCATATGGAACCAAAAAAGAACCCATATAGCAAAGACAATCCTAAGCAAAAAGAATAAACCTGGAGGCATCACTCTACCTGAAACTATACTACAAGGCTACAGTAGCCAAAACAGTATGGTACTGGTACCAAAGCAGATATATTGACCAATGGAACAGAACAGAGACCTCAGACATACCACCACACATCTACAACCACCTGAGCTTTGACAAACCTGACAAAAGCAATGGGGAAAGGATTCCCTATGTAATAAATAGTGTTGGGAAAACTGGCTAGCTGTATGCAGAGAACTGAAACTGGACCCCTTCCTTACACCTTATACAAAAATTACCTCAAGATGGATTAAAGACTTAAACGTAAGACCTAAAACCATGAAAACGTTAAAAGAAAACCTAGGCAATATCATTCAGGACATAAGCATGGGCAAAGACTTCATGACTAAAACACCAAAAGCAATTGCAACAAAAGTCAAAATTGGCAAATGAAATCTAATTTAACTAAAGAGCTTCTGTACAGCAAAAGAAACTATCATCAAAGTGAACAGACAACATACAGAATAGGAGTAAATTTTTGCAATCTACCCATCTGACAAAGGGCTAATATCCAGAATCTACAAGGAACTTAAACAAATTTACAAGAAAAAAATAATCCCATCAAAATGTGGGCAAAGTATATGAACAGATACTTTTCAAAAGAAGACATTTATGCGGCCAACAGACATATGAAAAAAAGCTCATCATCACTGGTCATTAGAGAAATGCAAATCAAAAACACAATGAGATACAATCTCACACCAGTTAGAATGGCAATGATTAAAAAGTCAGGAAACAACAGGTACTGGAGAGGATGTGGAGAAATAAGAATGCTTTTACACCATTGGTGGGAGTGTAAATTAGTTCAACCATTGTGGAAGATAGTGTGGTGATTCCTCAAGTATCTATAACTAGAAATACCATTTGACCCAGAAATTCCATTACTGGGTATACACCTAAAGGGTTATAAATCATTCCACTATAAAGACACATGCACACGTATGCTTATTGCAGCACTATTCACAATAGCAAAGACTTGGAACCAACCCAAATGCCCATCAAAGATAGGCTGGATAAAGGAAATACGGCACATATACACCATAGAATACTATGCAGCCATAAAAAAAGAATGAGTTCATGTCCTTTGCAGGGACGTTGATGAAACTGAAAACCATCTTTCTCAGCAAACTAACACAGGAACAGAAAACCAAACACCAGATGTTCTCACTCATAAGTGGGAGTTGAACAATGAGAACATATGGGCACAGGGAGGGGAACATCACACACTGAGGCATGTCAGGAGTTGTGGGGGAATGGAAGGGACAGCATTAGGGGAAATACCCAATGTAGGTGGCGGGTTGATGGCTGCAGCAAACCACCATGGCACATGTATACCTATGTAACAAACCTGCACATGTAACCCAGAACTTAAAGTCTAATAAAAAGTAATTTTTAAAAATCATGTATTTTTTAAAAATCTGCATATTATTAGAGAGGAATAGTCCTTCCCTAAATGTGATCTGGATCCATGGAAGTGAGAATCCGATGTGGTAAGAGATCTTACCAAAGCCCGGGGGCCTGCAGCTACAGAAAGGACACATCATAGTACCTGAGGAAAAAAAGTTTGTTTTTTGAGTCACATTCCACAAAGCAATAAAAGAGAAATGTATAAAATCGCTCATTTTGAACTCTTAAGCTCTAAGGTGTGGCAAATCCCCCAGAGTGACTGCATAGTATAGCTTCTTATAGTATCTGATCTCTAGGAAGTCCCTTTATTTCCCATCACTCAGCCATGCATTAATGTGGTGTCGTCTTATATTCAAATGTATTTTACATCATTTTCATATGTGCTATCCCGGAATGAGCCTACCTTATGTTTATTTCACTCCAATGCCAGGAAAAGAGGTTTCTCATTCACTCTTCGACTACAGTCAGGTATTTTTTATGCTTTTGTTTCCAAATCCATGAACATATGCCTGTCTTCATTCCACTCAGATTCAGCTGTCCTTGTTTATCACACCCTTTCTCCTGGAAATTCCTCTTACCTTCCTAGATACTCCACTCTGTGGGGAATCTTCTGCCGCTTACTACTCTTTCTCCATTTTCTTTGTTGTCTCTTCCTTCTCAATCTCATTTCTAAATTTTGAAATGCCCCATGGTTGTTCCTGAGGTTTCTTCTAGCCCTATATTCTTCTCCTAGGAAATCTCATCCAGTTTGACTTTAAATGCCATCCAAATTTAAATCTTCTGGGCTCCAAAGCCATATTTTAATTTGCCCATTTAATCTCAACTATATCGTCACAATTAAATATACCCTCAAAATATGTTTTCTCTAGGTTCTCTCTTCTCAATAAATTACTCCACCATGAATTCAACTGCTGAAGTAAAAGGTAATAGTAATATATGAATAATTATTTTTTCTTTTCCTCATATTTCATATTGTCCATCAGTAATTCCAATTCTATCATCAAAACATATCTCAAAATGCCCATGTGCCTCTACGTACTCTGCCTACCCCTTATCCAAAGTATCTTGATGTTCTTTCCTATACTGTTGAAATGTCCTTTTAAATCACCTCTCAGCTTCTATTCCTCTCCCCAGAATCTATTTCCCACAGAGTAGCCAGAATGACCCTTTGAAAACTTAACTCATATTGATTCACGGCCTGCCTAAAATAGTATTTTAATACCTAAAATGGTATTTTACTCCTAATAAAATCCATTATGATAGCATCATCAAGAAATCTCTGAAAATCAGGAAGGCTGTCTTCTCTAACCTCATGCCATTCCACAAATTATTATATTTTGGCTTGGCTTGAATCCTCTTGTTCCTCAATTACCAAACTTTTTAATACTCAGGGCCTTTTCCCTTGTGATTTTCTCCTTTCATCCTGTCTGGTTCTTTGAATGGTTTGTTCCTTTTTGTTACTCAAGCATCAACTAAACACCAGTCTCTCAAAGAATTTAACCCTATCTATCCTAGCTAAGTAAACCTCTCTAATTAAAATCTATCATGTCGCCCAGTTCATTCCATTCAAAGCACCAATTAAATCTCTAAATCTTTTGTTTACGCACATGTTTATTGATTGTCTCCACCCAGTAGAATGTAAACATCTTAACACCAAGACTATCACTGTTTTGTTATCCATATATTCTCAGTACTGAGCAACATGCCCATTATATCTAATATTCAATAAATATTTACCGAGATGAATAGGTGACTACATTAATGAATGGCGTTAACTGCCTATGAATTGTGGGACTAACAGCCTCATATAACTAACAATTGTGGTTGCTGGCATGATGCATAATTTTCACTGTTTTATTATGTGGTTACAGATAAATATGTTTATTCATATTTATCCAGGCAGTTTACAATATGATGATGTGGCTACTAATTTATAGTAGCTAAAATTAAGAAA
Organism: Gorilla gorilla gorilla; assembly: GCF_029281585.2. Classification (NCBI taxonomy): domain Eukaryota; kingdom Metazoa; phylum Chordata; class Mammalia; order Primates; family Hominidae; genus Gorilla; species Gorilla gorilla. The sequence goes on from NC_073227.2 coordinate 140,640,020, forward strand.
CCATATAAAAACTCATCAGCAAGTGAATGCTTAAATAATTTTTAGAACATTCATATTGTATAATATCACAAAGCCTTTTAAAATGTTGATACAACTCTCTAGTTAGGGAATTAAAAGATGACCATCATATGTCATCACATGGAAACAGGTTACAAAAGATCTTTTCTAATATGAACTTATTACTAGTAAAGTAAAAAGACAAAGAAGAGCATCTGGAAACAAAATATATAAGAAAATACTAGCAAGGGTAACATCCTGGTAGTGACATTATAAGTAATTTGGGTTTTTTTTCTGCCCTTGTAATAGCACAAATATTCTCAAATTAATATATCCTGGACAGGAATTATCTTATAATTAGAAAAATAGCCTGTACAACTAGTTATAGTTTGGGAAAAACAGAAAAATTAAAGTACTAATTTCCATTATTTATAAAAATATTTGTCCCATTTCTACCTTTAGAAGGAATATAGAAGGAAATGTAATGTAATATAGAAGGAAAAGAAAATTTAAAAACTCCATAAAGGATTTCAAAATACTAAATTTTCCAGTTTTATCTTATTTTGTTTATTCTTAAATATCACATACTACTTCTTCCACATTCCACCACTCTCTTTTTCTTTCGTTTCTCTACACACCCTAGTGCTTCTGTCACAGTTAAGTCAATGAATTTTGAGGAAGAAAATAAACCTCTCATTTATTTTCTTTCACTATAAACCTGACTGAACTAAAGAACAGGGTTTGTGTTTGGAATGGTTATGAAATTTATATTCTTGGGAGCAGAGACCAAGAATCCAAAAGGAAAGAATGGGTGTGAGGGACAGAAGTGGAAGCAGAAACACCTCTGGAGCAGTGTGACCTCTTCCCTTCCTTCCTTTTTTGCTGCCAAAAGCTGTGACTCAGAAGGGACAACACAAATGTGAAGGAAAGCAGATCCTTTCTGCTTATGTATTTCACGAGGGCCAATGAGAATTCTGCTTATATGTGATAACAGGGGCGATGGAAATTTACTTTCATTCTTCATACCCTTTCCTCTCATATTCACATACTTGCCCATGTATTTAGATAACTAGAAAATGTTTCAGCCAAAGTATTCTTACAGCAATTCCAAATGAAGTTTAAAAAAAAAAAGTTGACTTTGTTTTTCTTTCATTTTTATAATACCATAGATCTGAGATTTTCTTAGTTTGAGGAATATTACATTTTAAAAGAAATTAAGGATCAGAAAATTGCCTCAGCCACGTAATTGAGGCTCCATAGGTGAGTTTCAACTTTATTTGGGAAATATTGCTATTGCTGTGCAGTAAAGTGATGCAGAATGTTAAATAGGACTCAGTCTAAGTTTATGTAGTCAAATTTTATTGCTTTCCAAACAAATGAAACTCATTCCTCCTGAATTTTATGGTTAGCTATTTGTCTTCTAAATCAAAGTTCTATGATTTTAGCATGGCAAGAATGTTGTTTAGCGACAACATTGCCATTTGTATTTCTGTGGTAAAGTTAAAAAGGAGAGTGTGCTCCTCTCATTTTCTTTTGTCTTGGTTCTGTCTAGGCCATGAAAGTTCTCTAACTGGTTACTCTGCAACTCTAAAGCACCTTTCTTAAGAGAGAAAACTAGCAACAATAAGACATATTCTAAGTCTTATATGGAAAGTAAAAACATATCTATTTATGATCAACTTTTCTAGCTTATATTGGAAATACTACTAAACACAACAGAGACCATTACTCCCTGATTCATATACAAAAGAATTAATAAGTACACATACTGTGGACCTACTACAAGGTGTAAAAATGGTGGCAACTCATACTGTCTTTGTGAGCCAATTAAAAATGTCTATTGTAAGTTTAGCAAATTTAATAAAATCAATAACACCAGAGACTAGTATAGGAAAGGCTTCTGGCAGTCTTTTGTGATATGTACAGATCACTTTTATATTTGGGAGTAATTATAATGACCATTGTTTTCTAAATTAAGTACCAGCAATGGAAATGATTGAATGATGCCAGGCCTGCACATCCCCCGAGACATTGCATTTTCCCTCATCTCCAAATGGAGTCACTTGACTCCACGTTGACACTTGTTTTTCACTTAGTTTCCAGGAATAATTGTGATTTTAAGGAAATTTAAAAAAAAATAGAAACTAGATCAACACTCTAGCAGAAAATCATCATTATTTTTTATAAGATGTCCTTGATAAAAATTCATGTACTGTGTTCTAAAGAAAAACTCTCCATCTTATCGCTCCAGTTTGTAACTGATTTCCTGTCTTATACACAAAGCCAATGCCCATGTTTGATGCCATGCTTACTGTCCAGTATTTCTGTCCCTCTATTCCAGCGGTGTCTTACGTTTCTTTGGTAATACCTATCTTGCCTTATACAAAATAAAATGAAAATGGATTAAAACAACTAGAGAAGCAAGAGCAAACCAAACCCAAAATAAGCAGAAAAAAAGAAATAATAAGGATAAGAGCAGAAATAAATGAAATTGTAACAAAGAAAACAATATAAAAAGTCAATGAAACAGAAAATTGATTCTTTCAAAAGTTAAACAAATTGACAAACTTTTAACCAGATGAAGAATAAAAGAGAGGAGATTCAAATAAATAAAATCAGAGAGTAAAAGAAGACATTACAACTAATACTGCAGAAATTCAAAGGATCATTAATGGCTACTATGAGCCAATACATGCCAGTAAATTGAAAAATCTAGAAGAAATGGAAACATTCCTAGACACATACAAGATTGAATCATGTAGAAATCTGAAACTTGTACAGATCCATGACAAGAAACAGCATAGAAGATGTAATAAAAAGACTCCAAGTAAAGAAAAGCCCAGGACTTGATGGTTTCACTGCTGAATCTTACCAAACATTTAAAGAAATCCTAACACCAATCCTTCTCAAACTATTCTGAAAAATAGAGGAGGAAGGAATATTTTAAACTCATTCATTATCCTGATACCAAAATCAGATAAAGGTGCATCAAAAATACAAAACTACAGGCCAATATTCCTGATAAATATTGATGCAAAGTTCCTCAACAAAATACTAGCAATACATTGGAAAGATCTTTTATCACGTCCAAGTGGGATTCAACTCAGAGATTCAAGGATGGTTCAAGATATGCAAATCATACACAGTGATATATCATATCAACCCAATGAAAGACAAAATCCATATGATCATGTCAATTGATGCTGAAAAATTATTTGATAAAATTCAACATACCTTCAAGATAAAAAGCCTCAAAAAACTTGGTATAGAAGGAACATACAACATAATAAAAGTCATATAAAATATACCCATAGCTAGTATCATGCTGAATGGGGAAAAAATCTGAAAACCTTTTCTCTAAGTTCTGGAACACAACAAGTATACCCACTGTCACCACTGTCATTCAGCATAGTACTGGAAGCTAGAAAAATCAGACAAGAGAAAGAAATAAAAGGCTTTCAAATGGGAAAGGAAACAGTCAAATTATCCTTCTTCGCAGATGGTCTAATCTTATATTTGGAAATACATAAAGACCACACCAAAAAACTATTAGAACTGATAAAGAAATTTAGCAAAGTTGTAAGTTCCTCTGAATGGGCTACACCATGGTCGAGCCATTGTGACCCCTGTGACACACACATACAGGCCTCCTGGAGTCGCAAAGCCTGCAGCAACAGGAGAACCACTAAAGAAGAAACAGCTAGTTCCTGCCTTAATTGATTAACCAATCTTGCAACATTCCACCACTGTGATATGTTCCTGCCCTACCCTAACTAATCAATCAACCTTGTGATATCGTGTCTTGTGGCATCTCCCCACCTCATGACTATGCACCTTGTGACATTCTTCCCCTGCCCGAAAAAACTGCCCCTAACTGTAACTTCCCATTACCTACCCCAAACCTATTAAACCAGTTCCACTTCCACCACCCTTCACTGACTCCTTTCTGGAACTCAGCCTGCTCGCACCCGAGTGAATAAACAGCCTTGCTGCTCCCACCTAGCCTGTTTGAGTAGTCTTTTCAATTAGGTGTGTGCATAACAAAAATCAATATACAAAAAGTCATTAGTATTTTTATATGCCAACAGTGAACAATCTGAAAAAGAAATCACGGATGTAATTCCATTTACAGTAGCTACAAGAAAAATCCTAGGAATGAACAAAAGTAGTGAAAGATCTCTACAATAAAAATTATAAAACACTGACACAAGGAATTGAAGATGACACAGAAAGATGGAAAGATATTCCATGTTCATGGATTCAAAAATTAATATTCTTAAAGTATCCACACTACCCAAAGCAATCTAGATTCAATGCAATCCCTATCAAAATACCAATGACGTTCTTCACAGAAATAGATATAAACTATCCTAAATTTTATATGCAACCGCAAAAGACCCCAAACAGCCAAAGCCGTCCTGAGCAAAAAACAAAACTGGAGGAATCATATTACCTGACTTCAAATTATACCACAGAGCTGTAGTAACCAAAGTGGCATGGTACTGGCATAACAGACACACAGACTGGTGGAACAGATTGGAGAACTCACAAATAAATCTAAACGTCTACAGTGAGCTCATTTTCAGCAAAGGTGCTAAGAATGCACACTGGGGAAAGGATCGTCTTTTCAATAAATGGTGCTGGGAAAACTGAATAGCCATATGCAGAAGAATGAAACTCAACCCCTATATTTTGCCTTATACAAAAGTAAAATGAAAATGGATTAAAAACTTAAATCGAAGATTTCAAACTTTGAAACTACCACAAGAAAACACTGGGGAAACTTTCCAGGACATTGGTCTGGGCAAAAATTTCTTGAGCAATACTGCAATACACACATGCAACCAAACCAAAAATAGACAAATGAGATCCAATCAAGTTTAAAAGCTTCTGCACAGCAAAGGAAGAAATCAACGAAGTGAAGAGGCATCTCACAAAGAAGGGAGAAAGTATTTTCAAAGTACCCATCTGACAAAAGATCCATAACCAGAATATAAGTTGAGCTCCATATAAGGAGCTCAAACAACTTCATAGGAAAAAAACGAATAATCTGATTAAAAAATGGGAAAAGACCTGAATAGGCATTTCTCAAAAGAAGACATGCAAATGGCTAACAGGTATATGAAAAAGTGTTCAACACCAAAGAAATGCAAATTAAAACTAAAATGAGATATTATCTCACACCAGTTAAAATGGCTTATATCCAAAAGACAGGCAATAACAAACACTGGCAAGGATATGGAGAAAAGGAGAAACTCCAGTACATTCTTGATGGGAATGTAAATTAGGGCAACCACTATGGAAAATAGTTTGGAGGTTCCTCAAAAAACTAAAAATAGAGCTACCATATTATGCAGCAATTCCACTCCTAGGTATATACCAAAATAAAGGAAATCAGTATGTAGAAGAGACATCTGCACTCCTGTATTTATTGCAGCACTATTCACAATAGCCAAGATTTAGAAAGAACCCAAGTGTCCACCAGTAGATAAATGGATAAAGAAAATGTGCTACATATACACAATGGAGTACCATGCAGCCATAAGAAGAATGAGAACCAGTCATTTGCAACAGCATGGATGGAACTGGAGATCATTATGTCAAGTGAAATACACCAGGCACAGAAAAGCAAACATTGCATGTTCTCACTTATTTGTGGGAACCAAAAATGAAAACAATTGAACTAATGTAGACAGAGAGTAGAAGGATGGTTACCAGAGGCTGGGAAGGGTAGTGGTGGCGGTGGGGTTGAGGAGAGTGTGGATGGTTCATGGATACAAAAATAAAAAGAATGAATAAGACCTAGTATTTGCTAGCACAACAGGTTGAGTGTACTAAAAATAATATGAATTAGTACATTTTAAAATAACTAAGAGAGTATAATTAGATTGTTTGAAACACAAAGGACTAATGCTTGAGGTAATAAATGCCCCATTTCTCCTGCTGTGATTATTTCATGTTGTATACCTATATCAAAATATCTCATGTAATGCATAAATACATACACCTACTATGTACACACAATAATTAAAAATTAAATAAAAAAATAAAATATCATTATGGTTTACAAAGCACTGAAAAAGGAAGAAAAGAAAAACTAAAATGGAAGGTAACAAACTTTTACAACATTGTAGGAAGAAGGAGACTGCATTGGAATTAATGAGCAATGGTGCAGAAATCTATTCCATAGAAGATCTATTTTTCAAAAGTAATTTTGAATATTCCAGAATTCCTATTTGTTGTCATTAGAAACTAACCTTCAGATAAAATGTGATTTCAATTCATACCATACATTATTTAACTTTGTGCTGGCTATTTTGATTGCTTCACATTTTCATCACTATAAAAATACTACAATTAACATCTCGGAAAGATATATTACCGATCATTTCCTTGAAGTAATTGGGTCAAATGATAAAAATATTTAAATATCTTAAACATATATGACCAAATATATTTGCAGAATGATTGTGTCAACTCGTGCTTCTATGAAAAATATATAAAATGCTCATCTCATCTTTGCTAGCATTAGGTATTATTATTATTATAGATTTAACTATTTCTGCATCCGATTATTTATTACCTTGATAGGTAAAGATAGCATCACATTGCACACACTGTGTGCTAGGAATGTGTCACACTAATTTTGTCTAATTCTTAATAACCTTGATAATGCAGCATTATAAACCAACCTTTAAATAGCAAACCTATAAATCAAATAATTCAGAATCTCTTCGGTATTTCAAACCTCTTATGAGAGATAAATTTCATACATAGTGACACAATGACAATAGAAAAACTGTATAGGCACAACTTATATAAAAATATTGACATTAAAGTAAACACAAACAACTAAACTTGCACACACATAAAAATCAAACATTAAAATCCCAATTGAATAAAAAAAGAACCCAGGATCCAAGAACCTCATCACTAACGTATTGCATTTTTTGTTTCTGGCCAGTAATTAAATACTGGGGAATTAGCTTGATCATTTCAAGACTTGATTTTAAGCTTTGTTAGGCCATATTTAAATGAGCTCTTAATCTGGGAATAGGGTAGCCCTCTTTCTGAGGCATGGCCTTTCAGATGTCTTGATTGAATGCTTGGGGTGCTCCTCAAGGTCACTTTGCTCTTCACTCTGGCTGTTCAGAACTCCTCAATCTCTCAACATTATGCAACCTCACAAATCAGCTCTCTAGAAGCTGCTCTCTGCAAGGCTTCCTGCGGACTTGCACTGTGTAATGCAAAACTGAGTATTAGCCAAAGACTTAAGGGGACCCCTATGCTAATTTTTAAAATTCCTTTTCTGAGCAGTTTCCTACTTAACAGCTCAGCTCAGGCTCCCACTTCATGAACCATGGTCCAGAAAGTGACTCCATACTGAAAGCTGGGGTGATTATAAGGTGACCATGCATATTTCTCATGAGGCCTGTTGTCCAATACCTGAAAACAGTTGCTTCTTTTATTTTGTCCAGATTTCTATTTGTGAACATCATGAGTTTGCTACCAGCTACTCCGTCATTCCTCCAAACAAGTTTCTAAATTTTGTCTTGCTTGTACTCTGAAGTTCTTGTTAGATGTATGCTAGACATTCTCATTGTATTCTTTGGGTCTTTTAACTTCTTTTCATACATTTCATCTCTTGCTCTCTGTGCTGGATTGTAGATAATGTCTTTTGACTTATAATTCATTAATTTTCTCTTCAACTGAGTTTAACATGCTGATAAACACATTTATTGTATTTTTATAATTTATTGTAATTTTAATATGGAGAAATTAATTTCACAACTACTGAATTACTTTTATGGCTTCCTGCTTCAAACACTTCTCAGTTCATGTTTTTTATTAAACATAGCAAATAAATATAATCTCTGTGATTATTTCAAACTGAAATCTTTGTTCTGCCATCTTTTGTTTCTGCTGTTTCCCACTAATGGTATTTTTGTGGGGTTTTTTTTAATGCTTGAGTATTTTTTCCACTGAGCTGTTTATTATTCTAGGAATATTACTGGTTTTCTTTTACGCACATTTATGCATAGTAAGCACTAAATAAAACAAATATTTTTTAGTGCTAACTATGTGGCAGGTAATTATTGGGATACAGTAAGTGAACCAAATAAACATAAATACCATTGCTCAGAGAGTTTATATTCCAGTGGGAGAAAAGTCAATAAACAAGTAAATTCTCTCTCTCTCTCGCTCTCACACGCACGTGCGCCCACACACACACAGAGAATTAATTTGTTAATTAAATTGTGATGTGTGTTAATGAATAAAATAATTAATTTGGGGAAAAAAGAAAAGTATTGCTTGAATGGGTAACAGGATGTCCAGGGAAGGCCTTGTTGAATGATATGAAGCAAATGGCCTTGTGTCATTTCTAGGGCAATAGCACTCCAGACATGTGAGCAGGGACAACAAATACAACAGCCTTGAGGCTGGAACATACCTGAAGTGTTAAAGAAACTGCAAGGAATAGTATAGTAAGTTGATTGGATGTTTATCTGAGATAAGCATTCAAGTTTATGTTGATCATTTGAGAGTAAAGAGATAAGGTAGGGAGATATGAAGTGAGGCATGGGAGAGAAGGGAGTAAGTAAAATGTGTGTTTTCAAGCCAACTAATACTGTGAGTGAGGGAACTTAATCCCAAGGAGAGAGACCTCTGGAACACAGAGTAAAACAGAGACTGTGAAGCTTACACAGACACACACACACACACACACACACACACATACATATGTACATACATATGTGTAAATATGTATAAATTCATATATATATATATGTATATATATACAAGCACATTCTTGTCAGTCATTGGGCATGGCATTTGAAATTGGCCCTGCATGCACTAAAAACATAAGCAAGAGAGGCAATGGGCAGGGCACTGACAGCATCTGCTATACTGAACACATAGGAGAGGAGCAGGAAATGAGGGCAGAAAAGCCAAAGGAGCAGAAGTCTTGGACTCTGGAGGTCATTACAAAGACTTCGGCTTTCCTCTGAATGAGGTAAGAATTATTTAAACTGTTTGCAGCATAAGAATTATGTAATTTACATTTGAACAGGCTCACTCTGACTGCTGCATTGAAAATGTTTCTAGGGAGACAAAAACTGAAGCAAGGAGACCATTTAGAGGACTACTGCAATATGACAACAGAGAAAAGATAATGAGCATTCTAAAGATGAATAGGTTTTGCTAACAGACTGGATAAGGTTTGAGAAACAGAGAACTGTCAAGGATGACACCAAGATATTTGATTTGAGTAACTGGAAGAATAGAAGTACCATTAACTGAGATGAAGGAGACTTCAGGAGAAGCTGAGATGTTAAATTCCTCCAAGGAGAATTTGTGATTGTTTCTGCCAGGGCCCTAGTTCAAGACCATTTAAACCAAGTTCCTGATTTGACAGTTTGGTACTTGATATGGTCTGGCTTTGTGTCCCCACCCAAATCTCATCTTGAATTATAATCTGAATTGTAATCTCCATGTGTTAGAGGAAGGTCCTCATGGGAGGTGCCTGGATTATGAGGGCAGTCCCCCATGCTGTTCCTGTGATAGTGAGTGAGTTCTCATGAGATCTGATGGTTTTATAAAGAGTTCTTCCCCTTTCACTCTGCACTTCTCTCTCCTGCCACCTTGTAAAGAAGGACGTGTTTGCTTCCCCTGTGCTATCATTGTAAGTTTCCTGAGGTCTCCTCAGTCATGCAGAACTGTGAGTCAATTAAACCTCTTTCCTTTATAAATTACCCAGTCTCAGGGAGTTCTTTATATCGGTGTGGAAATGGATTAATAGAGTACTACAGAGATGAATAAAATACATTTAACAAAGTTGATTTGAGCATCAAATAATTCATGGATCAGGCAGCACTCCAAACCAAAAGAGCTTTAGGGAGCTCTGTGTTAGCAGTGGAGCAAGGGGCTTTTATAGGCTGAACATGGAAGAAAAGTAGTTATTTGATTGGCTACAGATAAATATTTACATTATTTCAGTAATCTGGTAGAAAGTCCCTAGTTAAAGGATAGCTACAAGTTCTTGATTGGGTTAGCTTAAGTTTTGTTTTGCTGTTTACATTGGGCTTCAGTTTGTTTAAATAAAAACTCAAGGTACAAGTCGTCTTAAGTAGCTTAGGAAGTCAATCTTTAAAAGGTATTTCTGTCCGTTGCCATTCTGATAAAACAAAAAGTATTCATTAACTTAACCATATGTGTATTTTTCTTTTTGCTGTAACACTTAACACATGAACAGACATCTCATAATCCTAGATGCATGTTTCTAATTCATGTACCTGCACATGTGACCTTTGTGAACAGAAATTTGCATGTATAATTTGTGTTTGCTTGTAACTTTCTGGTTGTATACTGCTTATATCTGTGGATTCAAGTTACTGAAGTGAATACCAATAAAAAGAAAACCCTAGGCCATGTTCATTGGTTATACATGTTTGGAATGTTAACCAAAAAAAAAAAAAACCCAAGGTACTGCAGCCATCTCAACCTAATAGCATAGCTTTTCCATTAAATTACTTTTTAAAAAAATCTATGCCAGGGTCACCTTGGACTTGTAGTTTCAGCTTCTTAGAGAAGCTTTGTTTTCTACCTCCTACTCTTCCCAATGCCATAGCAACTTTTCCTTGTAATGCCCAGGGAGTTGGGAAGTACAGTGTTACTTCTGCTTCTCCCCAACCTTGAGGATATAGCACTTGGGGTCCCAGCTTTATGTGAGATATTAAATTGGGATAGGCAAGTCTGAGACTTTGAATTCTGTTTTCAGAACCCCACATGCTCTTACAAGGTCATCCAAGCCAAAGCTTAGGTTGTCCATCTTCATAAGAAATGCTCAAAATGAAGCAGGTTTGGTGTCCTAATTAAGTCTATAGATTCCACTTTTATTTATATATATTTAAGAAGATTTTTTAAACATTTTAATTCACTATTTCTAATTGTTTTCTGTGAGAAAACAACCTTCCAAATTTCTAGACCTATCTTTTCTTGCAATGGGTCATTGATCTTTCAGTACCTGACAGTTTTCCATTACTCTTTCACTTAATGAAAAAATAAATGTTTTCAAATCTACTCTGAATGAGGGCAAACCTAGGACAAAACAATATTGTATTTTTTTTTAAATTATTTTCAGAGAGAATTCAATTCAATAGGCATTAAGTCTCCAGGAAACACTCTTATTTACATATAACTCCTTTGCAAAGAGTTGACAGCCTAGGTAGCAGAGTAGTTAACAGTCAGACTCTGAAACAGACATTATGGATATAAATTGTTACTCTACCACTTCTTTCTGTGTAGTCTTGGGCAAGTTACCCAACCTCTCTAAATCTCAATTTCCTCATATGTAAAATAGGGTTGTAAGAAATAAATAAGGCATGTAAATGACTAAGCATTATGTCTGGTACATAGTAAGTACTCAAACAATGCTCGCCACTGTATTAGGTTTCTATTGCTGACATAACAAATTACCACAAATTTAGTGGATTAAAATAACACATATTTACTTTTTATAGTTCTGTAGGTTAGAAGTCTGACACAGGTATCAATGAGCTACAACCAAGGTGTCGGCAGGGATCTATTCCTTTCTGAAAGCTCTAGGGGGAAACCCATTTCCTTTCCTTTTCCAGCTTCCTGTGGCAAGCTGCATCCCTGAGCTCATAACCCCCTTCCCGTGTCCTTAGGGCCACCAATAGCAGTTGAGTCCATCTCACGCTGCCATCTCTGGTTCTCCTCAGATGGGGCGTGTTCTCCAAATTTTAAGGACTCATGTGATTACATTGTACCCACTTGGATAAGGTACAATACAAAGTTCTTAACCTTAATCTCCATACAAGGTCCTTAACCTTAATCTCCCCATCTCAAAGTCATTTTTGCATGTAACATAACTGGTGTCTGGTATTAAGGTACTGGTATTTTCACAGAGCCATTATTCTGCCTACCACAGCCAGGATTGTTACTAAGTTTACTCAGCAAAATGGCTGAAAACCAAGTGTAAGCCATCACTGTATCTAAAGGTCTAGCACACACACACAAAATCTAAAATGAGATCATTGTCTTAAAGAATAAAGAAGAAATGAATTTTAGTGGGGGGACACGGAGGTCTTAATTAAATTTTCTAATTGGCATACTCCATTTATTTTAAGGTAACTAACATTCTCAGAGATGGGGCTCACAGCTCTTTCCCTCTCATTTCCTTACTCTAGCTTGGACCTCAGTGTCCCTTAGTAATTCTTTATTGAGAAAATGTTTTACAATATTTGAATTTGATTTCAGTTATTAAATACATCTCCAACAGACTAATCACAAATAAAATGAAGTTCTCCATCAAAACATGAGTTAATTTGTTTGATCTGCAGTAGATTGATATCATCTACTTCCTTGTTTCTTTTTTATTAACTTGTACTTTTATTAACATATAGGCTTTGATCATTTAATATAATTGAAATGGAGTTTTGTGACATATGAAGAAATAATGAATATTATATAATTCTAGTGAGATTTTGTGCTGAACAGAAGCTGAATAAATCAGAGTGGTCCAGCAGAAATAACACATTCTCCTTGGACTTTTCTTTCCCAAATCACCCGTAATTTTCCAACACACCCATTCAGAAGTAAAATAACCTATGGAACATGGTGAGTCACACAGCATTTGTCATCATGTCTTCCTGCAAGTGAAGTCACTCAGAGACCAAATTCCTTTTCATACCAATAATGATAACTGTGTATGCCTAGGTCAAAGCCGGGGATGCCAGGGTAGTAGCCAGTAGTGCTACCTCTTAAAGGTGAGAAACCACAAAGTCGGTGATGCTAACAATCTCTGAAACTTCACACACTTAAATGTACTATTTTCAGAGTTAGAACATTCCCTTCTCTAGTATCTTCTCTTTGGAAGGAAACACATGTGGGTGTGTGTGCAAATACACAATCCTAAGGTGTAAATAAGTACATAATGAAGCCTTGTCCTCTATGTTTACTCTTTTTTTTTGGTAATGATGTTGAAACAGTTTGTCTTTTAAGTGCCTTATTAAATAATTAATAGATATATAGATGCATTTTTAAAATATGTATTAATCTGTTCCCCTTCTAGTGCCCTTCTCTCCCTGAAATTGACATTGAAACATCTTTTTTAAATATATACTTTAAGTTCTAGGGTACATGTGCACAACATATAGGTTTGTTACATATGTATACATGTGCCATGTTGCTGTGCTGCACTCATTAACTCGTCATTTACATTAGGTATATCTCCTAACGCTATCCCTGCCCCCTCCCCACACCCCACAAAAGGCCCCGGTGTGTGATGTTCCCCTATGTCCAAGCATTCCCATTGTTCAATTCCCACCTATGAGTGAGAACATGCAGTGTTTGGTTTTCAGTCCTCGCAATAGTTTGCTGAGAATGATGGTTTCCAGCTTCATCCATGTCCCTACAAAGGACATGAACTCATCATTTTTTATGGCTGCATAGTATTCCATGGTATATACGGGCCACATTTTCTTAATCCAGTCTATCATTGTTGGACATTTGGGTTGGTTCCAAGTCTTTGCTATTGTGAATAGTGTAGCAATAAACATACGTGTGCATGTGTCTTTATAGCAGCATGATTTATAATCCTTTGGGTATATACCCAGTAATGGGATGGCTGGGTCAAATGGTATTTCTAGTTCTAGATCCTCGAGGAATCGCCACACTGACTTCCACAATGGTTGAACTAGTTTACAGCCCCACCAACAGTGTAAAAGTGTTCCTATTTCTCCACATCCTCTCCAGCACCTGTTGTTTCCTGACTTTTTAATGATTGCCATTCTAACTGGGGTGAGATGATATCTCATTGGGGTTTTCATTTGCATTTCTCTGATGGCCAGTGATGATGAGCATTTTTTCATGTGTCTGTTGGCTGCATAAATGTCTTCTTTGGAGAAGTGTCTGTTCATATCCTTTGCCCATTTTTGATGGGGTTGTTTGATTTTTTCTTGTAAATTTGTTTAAGTTCCTTGTAGATTCTGGATATTAGCCCTTTGTCAGATGGGCAGATTGTAAAAATTTTCTCCTATTCTGTAGGTTGCCTGTTCACTCTGATGGTAGTTTCTTTTGCTGTGCAGAAGCTCTTTAGTTTAATTAGATCCCATTTGTCTATTTTGGCTTCTGTTGCCATTGCTTTTTGTGTTTTAGACATGAAGTCCTTGCCCATGCCTATGTCCTGAATGGTAATGCCTAGGTTTTCTTCTAGGGTTTTTATGGTTTTAGGTCTAACATTTAAGTCTTTAATCCATCTTAAATTAATTTTTGCTTAAGGTGTAAGGAAGGGATCCAGTTTCAGCTTTCTACATATGGCTAGCCAGTTTTCCCAGCACCATTTATTAAATAGGGAATCCTTTCCCCATTGCTTGTTTTTGTCAGGTTTGTCAAAGATCAGATGGTTGTAGATGTGTGATATTATTTCTGAGGGCTCTGTCTGTTCTGTTCCATTGATCTATATCTCTGTTTTGGTACCAGTATCATGCTGTTTTGGTTACTGTAGCCTTGTAGTATAGTTTGAAGTCAGGTAGCATGATGCCTCCAGCTTTGTTCTTTTGGCTTAGGATTGACTTGGCAATGTGGGCTCTTTTTTGGTTCCATATGAACTTTAAAGTAGTTTTTTCCATTTCTGTGAAGAAAGTCATTGGTAGCTTGATGAGGATGGCATTGAATCTAGAAATTACCTGGGGCAGTATGGCCATTTCCACGATATTGATTTTTCCTATGCGTGAGCATGGAATGTTCTTCCATTTTTTTGTGTCTTCTTTTATTTTGTTGAGCAATGGTTTGTAGTTCTCCTTGAAGAGGTCCTTCACATCCCTTGTAAGTTCGATTCCTAGGTATTTTATTCTCTTTGAAGTAATTGTGAATGGGAGTTCCCTCATGATGTGGCTCTCTGTCTGTTATTGGTGTATAGGAATGCTTATGATTTTTGTACATTGATTTTGTATCCTGAGACTTTGCTGAAGTTGCTTATTAGCTTAAGGAGATTTTGGGCTGAGATGATGGAGTTTTCTAAATATACAATCATGTCATCTGCAAACAGGGACAATTTGACTTCCTCTTTTCCTAATAGAATACCCTTTATTTCTTTCTCCTGCCTGATTGCCCTGGCCAGAACTTCCAACACTATGTTGAATAGTAGTGGTGAGAGAAGGCATCTCTGTCTTGTGCCAGTTTTCAAAGGAAATGCTTCCAGTTTTTGCCCATTCAGTATAACATTGGCTGTGGGTTTGTCATAAATAGCTCTTATTATTTTGAGATACGTCCCATCAAAACCTAGTTTGTTGAAAGTTTTTAGCATGAAGGGCTGTTGAATTTTGTTGAAGGCCTTTTCTGCATCTATTGAGATAATCATGTGGTTTTTGTCTTTGGTTCTATTTATATGATGGAATACGTTTATTGATTTGCGTATGTTGAACCAGCCTTGCATCCTGGGGATGAAGCCAACTTGATCGTGGTGGATAAGCTTTTTAATGTGTGCTGGATTCGGTTTGCCAGTATTTTACTGAGGATTTTTGCATCGATGTTCATGAGGGATATTGGTCTGAAATTCTCTTTTTTTGTTGTGCCTCTGCTAGGCTTTGGTATCAGGATGATGCTGGCCTCATAAAATGAGTTAGGTAGGACTCCTTCTTTTTGTATTGATTGGAATAGTTTAAGAAGGAATGGTACCAGCTCCTCTTTGTACCTCTGGTAGAATTCGGCTGTGAATCCGTCTGGTACTGGACTTTTTTTGGTTGGTAAGCTATTAATTATTGCCTCAATTTCAGAATCTGTTATTGGTCTATTCAGGGATTCAGCTTCTTCCTGGTTTAGTCTTGGGAGGGTGTATGTGTCCAGGAATGTATCCATGTCTTCTAGATTTTCTAGTTTATTTGTGTAGAGGTGTTATAGTATTTTCTGATGGTAGTTTGTGTTTCTGTGGGATCGGTGGTGATATCCCCTTTTTCATTTTTTATTGCGTCTATTTGATTCTTCTCTCTTTTCTTCTTTATTAGTCTTGCTAGCGATCTATCAATTTTGTTGATCTTTTCAAAAAACCAGCTCCTGGATTCACTGGTTTTTGAAGGGTTTTTTGTGTCTCTATCTCCTTCAGTTCAGCTCTGATCTTAGTTATTTCTTGCCTTCTGCTAGCTTTTGAATGTGTTTGCTCTTGCTTCTCTAGTTCTTTTAATTGTGATGTTAGGGTGTCAATTTTAGATCTTTCCTGCTTTCTCTTGTGGGCATTTAGTGCTATAAATTTCCCTCTACACACTGCTTTGAATGTGTCCCAGAGATTCTGGTATGTTGTGTCTTTGCTCTCGTTGGTTTCAAAGAACATCTTTATTTCTGCCTTCATTTAGTTATGTACCCAGTAGTCATTCAGGAGCAGGTTGTTCAGTTTCCTTGTAGTTGAGTGGTTTTGAGTGAGTTTCTTATCCTGAGTTCTAGTTTGATGGCACTGTGATCTGTGAGACAGTTTGTTATCATTTCTGTTCTTTTACATTTGCTGAGGAGTGCTTTACTTCCAACTATGTGGTCAATTTTGGAGTAAGTGCGATGTGGTGCTGAGAAGAATGTATGTTCTGTTGATTTGCGGTGGAGAGTTCTGTGGATGTCTATTAGGTCCACTTGGTGCAGAGCTGAGTTCAATTCCTGGATATCCTTGTTAACTTTCTGTCTTGTTGATCTGTCTAATGTTGACAGTGAGGTGTTAAAGTCTCCTTTATTATTGTGTGGAAGTCTGAGTCTCTTTCTAGGTCTGTAAGGAGTTGCTTTATGAATCTGGGTGCTCTGTATTGGGTGCATATATATTTAGGATAGTTAGCTCTTCTTGTTGAATTGATCCCTTTACCATTATGTAATGGCCTTCTTTGTCTCTTTTGATCTTTGTTGGTTTAAAGTCAACATCTTAAAAATATTCTGCAAATAAAAGGAAGAGCATTCTTATGTTTTATCACATGCTAAAACAAATATATGAATCCCTTGTTTGCTGAGCAGATTCATTTGTGCTCCTACCTGGATCAAGTGACCTTAATTATTTTCTGACATCTGATTCAGGTACAGAGATGTAGGCTGATGGTATGGAATCATTTTTAAACAGTAAAAATTTGGAGAGGTAGGCACAATGACATCAGTGTCAGCAGCACAGATTTTTAAAAATAGATGTGATGGTTACTTTTATGTGTCTAGATTAAAGGATACCCTGGGAAAGCATTATTTCCAGGTGTGTCTGTGAGGGTGCTTTAGGAAGACATTAGCATTTGAATCAATAGACTGAATAAAGATGTGAACAATCTGATGTGGACAGGAATCATCTAATCCACTGAGCGCCCGGATAGAACAGAAAGTGGAGGAAGAGTGAATTCACTCTCTCTTCTGAATCTGGGAGATTCATCTTCTTTGCCATTGGACACTGGAGTGCTCCAGATTCTCCAGCCTTCAGCCTTAAACTGAGAGTCACACCATTGGCTCTTCTGGTTCTCAAGGTCTTTGGACTAAGACTGAATTACACTGTGGGCTTTTGTTTTTTCTCCAGTTTGCATATGATACATCATGGGTCTCCATAATCACATAAGCCAATTTCCATAATAAATCCCCTCTTATATGTCTATATATATCCTATTGGTTCTTTTCCTGTGGAAAACCCTAATACAATGGACTTTATTTTTAAAAGTGGTTTTAGATTAACAGAAAAATTGAACAGAAGGTACAGGGATTTCACATCTACTTTCTTCCCTTACACATGCATAGCCTCTCCCATTATGAACATTTCCCACCAGAGTGGTACAGTTGTTACAACTGATGAACCTACGTTATTAATATATCATTATCATCCAGAGTCCATCATTTACATTAAGGTTCAGTCTTGGTGTTGTACATTCTAGGAGTCTGAATAAATGTGTAATGACAACGTATCCACTATTTTAGTGTCGTACAGAGTAATTTTACTGCTCTAAAAATCACCTGTACTTGTGCTATTTACCCCTAGCAACCACTGATATTTTTACTGTTTCTATAGTTTTGCGTTTTCCAGAATGTTATAGAATTGGAAATATAGTTAGTATATCTTTCAGTTTAGCTTCTTTCACTTAGCAATATACATTTAAGTTTCCTCCATGTTTCCTACAGCTTGATAGCTCACTTCTTTTTCAGCACTGAATAACATCCCATTGTCTGGAAGTACTGCAGTTTGTTTATCCATTCACTAACAAAATATATATCTTGATTGCTTTCGAGATTTGGCAATTATGAATTAAGCTGCTATAAACATCCATGTGCAGGTTTTTGTGTAAACTGCTAAATTTTGAACTCTTTTGAATAAATACCGATGAGTATGATTGCTGGATCATAAGGTAAGAGTATGTTTATTTTTGTAAGAAACTGCCGAACTGTCCTCTCAAGTAGGTGTAACATTTTCCATTCCCACCAGTGATGAATGAGATTTTCTGTTCCTCCCCATCCTTGCCGGCATATGTTGTTGGTGGTGTTCTAGGTTTTGGCCATTCTAGTAGGTGTGTGGTGGTATTTCATTGTTGTTTTGATTTGCGTTTCTCTTATGACATGTGATGTGAAGCATTTTTCAGTGGTGATTTGTCATCTTTGGTGAGTTGTCTGTTGAGGCCTCTAGCCCATTTTTTAATTGGGTTCATTATCTTCTTATTGATGAGTTTTAAGTATTCTTTGTATATTTTGGATAATAGTCCTTTAACTGATGTGTCTTTTGCACATATTTTCTCCCTGTCTATGGCTCATCTTCTCATTCTTTTGATAATTTCTTTCAGAAAACAGACACTTTTAATTTTAATGAAGTCCAGCTTATTCATTTTTTCAAAGTAGATTGTGCATTTGGTGTTGCATCTAAAAAGCCATCACCAAACTGAAGGTCATGTAGATTTTCTCCTGTGTTATATTCTAGGAGTTTTGTAATTTGCATCTTATATTTAGGTCTGTAATTCATTTTGATTAGGTTTTATGAAGAGTGTAAGGTCATTTGTCTAGACTTAATCTTTTTGTATGTAGATGTCCAGTTGTCACAGCATCATTTGTTGAAAAGACGACCTTTTCTCCATTGTATTGCTTTAGTATACATTTTTCAATCCCCAAAATAATAAAATAAAACAGAGAAATTAGGTTAACAAAAAAGAAAAATATATGTATATTAAAACATCTTCAGCCAAGTGAAGTGCTGAAGTATCCCACATATCAAAAAGTCTGGCTGGACCAAACCACCAAGCACAACAATAATCATATGGTATAAAATAAAGGAGTAGAATGGGAAATAGACAAAGTGCTTTCCAAAGGCCCTGAGAGCCAGCAATCTCAGAAATTGCTAACACGATTGCAAATTATAAAGAGCAAAAAAACATTCCTACAAACAAAGCTATGTCTTGATATGCCTACAACACAGATAAAGGCTATAATCCAGTATTTTAAATATAGCTAAAAGTAATTAAGACGACTAGGGGAACCAATAGAGCTATTAAAGAATAGTATGTTGCTGAATTACAGAAACACAGGAACAATTTGATAACCAAAAATATATAAAATAGTGCTAACAGATCTCAGGAAAGAATAAGAAGCAAAGGAAAAATCACTTCAGAAAAAAAATTAGAAGGAACAAAAGCCAATAGATATGATAACATCACAAAGAATATAGAAGAAGGAAAGGAAGAAAATGGGGAAGTTCCAGAAATGAAGAGATTAAAAGGATTCACCATAAAGTGATACATACAAAAGGCAGTCAAAGAAGATCCTATCTATGTATAAGAATATGCATTGCACCCCGCCCTTCTGCAAAAAAACAAAAACAAAACAAAACCCGTACTATCAACTGTCGTGCCCCATTTCCCCCATACCGCAGTCCCTGGCAACCACCAATCTACTTTCTCTATGGGTTTGCCTATTTTGAACCTTTTATGTAAATGAAATCATGCAACATTTGTCCTTTCGTGTTTGGCTTCTTTCACTTGGCATAATGTTTTCAAGGTTTATTTATGGTGTAGTGTAGCTTATTTGTAGTGTACTTTATTTGTAGTGTACTTTATTTATTTATCTTGTAGTGTAGCTCCTGTCAGATCAGCACGGCGTCAGATTCTCATAGGAGTGCAAGGCCTACTGTGCATGTGGGGAATATAGGCTGTGCACTCCTTATGAGAATCTAACTAATATCTCAGCACTTTATTCATTTTGAAAACCGAATAATATTCCATCATATGGAGATACCATATTTTGTTGGTCTATTCACCAATCGATGGACATTTAGGTTGTTTAAACTTTCTGACTATAATAATTAAACTTCTAGGAAAATCCATGTACAAATTGTTGTGTGAAAGTATGTTTTTAATTTTCTTGGGTATATAGCTAGGCCTGGAATCGTGTACCATACAGTAACTCTGGGTGTAATATAGAACCTAACGTCTCCTTAGGTTCTTCTTGGCTGTAAAAGTTTCTCAGACCCTCTTTTATTTTGATGGTCTTGACAGTTTCCAGAAATACTTGTCAGGCATTCTGAAGAATGTCCCTTGACTGGGATATGTCTCATGCTTTTTTCATTACGAGCTGAGATTATGTGTTTTTGGGAGGAGGACCACAAATACCAGTTTCACCACATAATTTCAAGTATCTATACTACCAATATGAGTTATCACTGCTGATGTTAAACTTGAATGCCTGGTTGAGATAGTGTTTTTCAGGTTTATCCATGATAAAGCTACATGAACTACATGTTTATTTCTCCTTTTCCATACTGTACACTTTGAAGAAAGTTACCATATGTAGCTCACACTTGAGTGAAGAATTATGTGTCACCTCTTTGAGAGTAGAATATCTAAATTATCTGGAATTCTACATGGAATATTTGTCTATTCTCTTGTTACTTATTGTTTTTATTTAATCATTTATTTATATCAGTATGGACTCATGGATATTTATTTTACACTTTGAGTTATAATCCAGTGCTACTTCATTTTATTCTAGGGATTGTTCACTGGGAGCTCTTTTAGTTGGCTCCTGTCTCTCTGACACATTCACATCATTATTGGAGCTTCTATTTTTTTTTGTTTTTGGAGAATTTACATATTTTCTGACACTATAAGATAATCTAGGAGTCCGGGTGTGGTGGCTCACACTTGTAATCCCAGCACTTTGGGAGGACAAGACGGGTGGATCACCTGAGGTCAGGAGTTTGAGACCAGCCTGACCAACATGGAGAAACCCCATCTCTACTAAAAATACAAAATTAGTTGGGTGTGGTGGTGCATGCCTGTAATCCCAGCTACTCGGAAGGCTGAGGCAGGAGAATCGCTTGAACCCAGGAGGCAGAGATTGCTGTGAGCCAAGATAGCACCATTGCACTCCAGCCTGAGCGAAACTCTGTCAAAAAAAAAAAAAAAATGCTCCAGGCTTATATTGTAGATTTCCTGCCCCAGTCCTAGAATGAAGCGTTTCTCCAAAGAGTTATGATTATTTTTCTTGGAGAATGCCATTAGAAAGCAAGATCCAGGCAGTAGGTGCACTTCTGGCTACTGAGGTGTCTTGTTTCTAGGCCTTCTGAGCTGACAGCGCAAGGAAATATGTGCATATTTACTAACCCCTGTGTGTACATATAGCTACAAATATTTCTGTATATTAATATCTATATCTATATTAAACTCAACATGACTTTATAACTTTACATCCATGTCTCCAAATCTAATTCATTACTATGGGAATCATCCTAATCTTTTTCTAATGTTTACTTAATTGGTCAGTCACAATACATATGCATAGCAGTATCAGTACTGTTAATTTGTGCCCCATGACAAACAATTTTATCAATTAGAACAGACGTTGGCAACCCCCAGGCTGCAGACCAGTACTGGTCTGTGGTCTGTGAGGAACTGGGCCACACAGCAGGAGGTGAGCAGCAAGTAAGCAAGCATTACCACCTGAGCTCTGCCTCCTGTCACATCAGCGCGGCATCAGATTCTCATAGGAGCGCAAACCCTATTGTGAACTGTGCATGTGGGGAATATAGGTTGTGCACTCTTATGAGAATCTAATGCATGATGACCTGAGGTGGAACAGTTTCATCCTGAAACCATCCCCATCTCCCCCCATCCATGGAAAAACTGTCTTCCCCAAAACTGGTTCCTGGTGCCAAAAAGGTTGAGGGCTGCTGAATTAAAATACAAAGCTCATGTGCAGTTTCTTATGCCTTTAGTCTTACAGAATCTGCTCATTTCCAGTTACTTGAGTCAACTTTTTTCCCTCTTCCTTCAGTGAAGTTGTTCTCTATATTCAACTGATCTCCTAAATGATTTTTAAAAATTTGCATATATTCAGTTTCATTTGTTCTGTAAAGTTCAATGTGTTTTGACAAACTCATAGCGTCATGTCATCATTACACTATCATACAAAATAGTTTCACTGAGCTAAAAAATAAAAATCCCTTGTGCTCTATCCATTGGCCTCTTTTCTCCTTCCCCTGAATCCCTAACAATGACGGATCCTTTTATTGTCTGTACAGTTGTGCCTTTTCCAGTATGTCATAGCATTGGAATCATACAATATTTAAATATCTTGCCTTTTGAGACTGGCTTTTTATTTAACAATGTGCATTTAAGATTTATCCCAGTATTTTCATAGGTTATTAGCTCATTTCTTTTTATTGCTCAATAACAGTCTATGGTATAGATGTACTACAGATTGTTTATCCATTCACTTATTGAAGGTCATCTTGCTTGCTTCTATTTTTTCGCTGTTTGAATAAAGATGGGATAAACACTCTTGTGCAGGTTTTTGTGTGGAAATATGTTTTCCAATCAGTTGAGTAAATGTCTAGAGACACGATTGCTAGATACTATGGTAAGATTAGTTTAGCTGTGCAAAAAAACTGCCAAACTGTTTTCCAACGTGACTATAAGCATTTTGGATTCCCTCCAGCAATAAAGGAGAGCTCCTGTTAAACCGCATCTTTAGTGGGTGCAGCACACCAGCATGGCACATGTATACATATGTAACTAAGCTGCACAATGTGCACATGTACCCTAAAACTTAAAGTATAATAAAAAAATAAAATAAAATAAAATAAAAAATTAAAATATTTTCTTTTAAAAAATGAAAAAAAAAAAAACGCATCTTCACCAGCAGTTGGCAAAGTCAGGTTTTTGGAGTGGGGGTTGTTGACTTTTAGTCAATCAATTAGATGAGTAGTGGTATCTCATTGCTGTTTAATTAGTAATTCTTTAAAGACAAATAGTGCTCAGCATCTTTTCATATGTTTATATGCAGTGTCTTCTTTGCTGAGGTATCTGTTCATACCTTTTGCCCATTTTTTTGGAATAAGTTTAACGGTTACTTATTACATACTTAGAATTCTTTGTATATTTTGGATCAAGCCTTTTATCAGATATGTGTTTTGCAATATTTTCTCCCAGTCCATGACTTTCTTTTTTTTTTAAATTGTTTTTAATTTTTGTCGGTACATAGTAGGTGTACATATTTATGGGACAGATGAAATATATTGATACAGTCACACAATGCTTAAGAATAACATCAGAGTAAATGGGGTGTTCACCACCTAGCATTTATCCTTTCTTTGTGTTACAATCTACTTATACTCTTTTAGTTATTTTAAAATGTCCAATAAATTGTTTTTGACTGTAGTCTCCCTGTGTTGTGCTATCAAATACCAGATCGTCATCGTTCTATCTAACTACATTTTTGTGTCCATTAGTCATCCCCATGTCTCCCCTCTTCCACCGCTAAACTTCCCAGGCTCTGATAACCATTAGTCTACTCTCTATCTCCATGAGTTCAATTTAAAAAAAATTTTTAGCTCCTACAACTAAGTGAAAACATGTGATGTTTGTTTTTCTGTGTCTCGCTCATTTCACTTAACATAATAACCTCCAACTCCATCCATGTTGTTGCAAATGACAGAATCTTATTCTTTTAATGGCTGAATAGTACTCTATTATGTATATGTGCCGCATTTTCTTTATCTGTTCATCTGCTGATGGACACTTAGGTTGCTCCCTAATCTTGACTATTGCGAATAGCACTGCAATAAACATGGAAGTGCAGATATCTCTTTAGCATACTAATTTCCTTTCTTTTGGATATACAACTAGCAGTGGGATTGCTGGATCATATGGTAGTTCTATTTCTTAGTTTTTTGAGGAAGCTCGAAACTCTGGTTGTACTAATTTACATTCGCACCAGCAGTGTATGAGGGTTCCATTTTCTCCATATCCTCGCCAGCATTTCTTATTTTCTATCTTTTGGATAAAAGCCGTTTAACTGGAATAAGATGTCTTATTGTAGTTTTGATTTGCATTTCTCTGATGATCAGTGATGTTGAGCATTTTTGTATATACCTATTTGCCATTTTTGGTTGTTGTTTTTAGATAGTTATTATTTATTCTATTAAGAGAGGACCCTTTGATTTGAAGACAATAAGAATATTTTATTGTCCTATCTCTTTTTTCCCAAGAATAAGTGTTGAATCTGACTTTTAGTTCACATTCTACTAATTGTATAATCTTGGAGAAATTTATTAATCATATTATCTCTGCTTCCTCCTCTGTAAAGTGGAGATCATAATAGTATGTATCATATCAGGTCATTTTAATTATTTAATGCAATAATGCTTGTAAAACATTTATGAAACACTCACTAAGTAAAATATTAACTATCATTAGAAGATTGCTTAAACAATAAATGGCATAATGTGGTCTTTAAAATCTTGATTCACTTTTGTGTTATTTCAATAATTTCTTCTTTTGTCCTGTTCCCTTATATTTTTTACTTCATCATCTCCTCGTCTTCTTATAGTTTGTTAATCTTAAGACCAGTTATCTAGTTTTCCTTGATCATTTTGTGGACATCAAGCAGAGATCTTCTATATTGCTTATTTATTTCTTTTAAAAATATCTTTTCAGAAATATATGCATTTTCTGACATTTTAGAATACAGCAAACCTCCTCACATTCACCTGCATGCTTGCTAAGAGTTGAAACCTGTGCTTTGGTGTTGAGCTGAAGACATAAATTGGTAACCACCGGAATTATCTGGCCTCACACTTCCGTCGTTTATTTCACTCATATGCTAATTTTCTCTGTACCAGCAAATGCCAATTTAATTATGCCCTACAGTACACAGTGAATAATGTAAATGTAGTGGAGTTATGAATAAACTAAAATCATATAAACTTCACAAATATATGTCAGAACATGATGGAAAAAGTTTATTTTCCCTGAGGAAACCTGACTTTAAATTACATGATCCTTTCCTTTAGTGTTAACTTCTTTAGTCTAAATTTGTCTCTTAGTTTTATGTATAATCCTGAAATGAAGAGAAAAGTTAAATCACCACATTTCATTTTCCAAAATGTGAGATTGTACACATTCTGGAGTGAGATTGAACATCTAAAACATCACACCACAAACATGCCTTGGTTCTAAGTGACATGTAGAATAAGACTGGCATGAGTCTTAAAATTTTACTTTCTTGTTTAAAATAGCTGCTGACTAAATATAAATCTAGAGATGGAGGCTGTTCTATAACTAGATTTCAGTATGATTTCTATGTCCACTATATATTTTTTAATATACATTTTTTCTTACTTGGCTGACTTTTGTTGGCTTAGGGATTTTTTTTTTTCCTTGTGATGTCAAGGGATTTTTCTCATGTCAAAATAAAAATCTTAACTTTTCACATATAAATACAATAACATGAGATCTGGAACACAGAGAGAGGCATAATGTTTTGTGGGGTTTAGACATAATCTTTCTTCCAGGAAAAATTCCTTTCAGATGTAACCAAAATCAGAAACATATTCCTATTTTGTCAGATAACAGTGGCGTACGTACTGGACCAATGAAAAATAGCCGTCAGGTTAACTCAGGAATAAGAAGCAAAGCAAACACAAGCCCATGGACTGCATGAACTCTGACTAGGGTTACTCCTTCCTGGGTGAATTTCAGAAACTCACTGACTAGTAGAGTTAGAAGTGCCCATAGCGATTAACCCCCATATTTTCCAGATGGGAAAACTGAGACCCAGAAAGGCTGAATGACTTATCCAAAGCTTTGGGGCCAGAATAAGATCTCTGGGATCTTAT
Organism: Gorilla gorilla gorilla; assembly: GCF_029281585.2. Classification (NCBI taxonomy): domain Eukaryota; kingdom Metazoa; phylum Chordata; class Mammalia; order Primates; family Hominidae; genus Gorilla; species Gorilla gorilla. The sequence continues at coordinate 140,666,133 of NC_073227.2, forward strand.
TCCAGTGTATCTTGCATGAAGCCATTCTACTTCCCATATTTCTAATTTATGCTTTTGTAAAAAAGTCTTTTTAAAAGGAAATAGAATTAAAATTAAGTCAGGAGGCTAGTGATGATAATATTCACATTTATTTATAAATGTAATATTCATATTTATTTCCCCACTTGACAATGCCATTTCAAGGCAATAGTGCTGCTTAAGTAAAACCAAATTATCCTTGGGATATAAAAAATGATACAACTATTTACAATTTGGTGTGGGATAACTGGGATCTTGTGATTAGGTATTAACTGTAAAATGAAAATCTTGCTATGAGTTTGGTCTCACTCACCTAGGCTGAAATGCAGCAATACAAGTGCAATTGCTTAAATATGGCCCATTACAGTTACTGTTGTTCTCATGTTTATAACTATATTATTTAAATATATGAATATTCACTTATGAATATCCTTTAGTATTGAAGTTTATTGAGAAGACCTATCCTATGTCACACTCTAGAGCATTCTGGTCAAAAATACGCATAGATTAAATAAATTCTTATTGTATATAGTACACCAGTAAAACCCAACCCACAAAAATGTTCTCAGGAAATTCTGGCCAAAAATAAATTAATAGCTATCCGTAAAAATTAGAATAATGTTTATGCACTGAAAATACGTGGTTATCACCTGTATTTCACAGAAAAAAAAATGCCCTAATTCAGTGAATTTAGCCTTCCACCCATAGACCCTCAGGAACATTCCTGAATTCCAATATTAGATAATATTTATCAATTTTTTCTTTCACTTGTGAAAGATCTTGAAACTGGAATACTGTCTTGTTTGTTTCCAGAGAGAGTTTGATACACAATCACAGGCTTTAACTCTAAGAACGTGTTCCTACAAAACCTTGAAAGTCAGTATCTGCCACTTGTTCATTAGGCACTTTCTCATTGGAAATACTTAGAAATTACTAATCGGAAATACTTAGAATTAAGCATGTGATTTTCACTAAAAATAATAACAACTAAGATAAGTGGTAGAAATAACAGGTTGTATAAGCAGATATGCTTGCAAAAACAAAATCATTCTTTACAGTACATGGAAAATCCCAGGCATGGAAAAATTTACATTTGTTTAGTATATATTTTTCAGTTTCTGGTCTATAGTATATTCATATGCATATAATAGAATTCATAAAGAACATCAAAATTGTTTTAATGATTTTTATGTATGATTTTATTTTGTCTACTAAAATGCAAACATTTCTGATAGTAAGGTGCTTCTGCCACCTTAATGGAATAATAGTAGTAAAGAACAATATTGCACCTAGTCAATAACTGATCTAGAGATTAAATTTAGATTTAATTTTATAAATCAATATGTCACTGGTAGAGGGTCGTGACTGCAAGTTGCCCAGGTTCTTGGCGTTTTGACCAAAGAATTGGACAAAAAGCCCAACAAAGCAAAGAAAGAATGAAGCAACAAAAGAACAAAAGCAGGGATTTATTGAAAATGAAAGTACACTCCAGTGTGGGAGGGGATCTGAGCAGCTGCTCAAGGGCCCAGATACAGAATCTGCCTGGATCCAAATACCCCCTAACAGTTTCCCATTCGCTATTTCATGATCACCTCATGTAAATAAAGTGGTAGCCCACAATCAGTCTGATTGGTTGCAGAAAGTAGCCAACCAGAGGCTGAAGTTACAAAGGTCACACTCCTGTGCAAACATCTGATTGGTTGCTTTTTGCTAGGGTGAAGTTACAAAGTTACACTTCTATGCAAACGAAGAATTGACCTGCTATCAGTCTGATTGGTTGTGGACAGCAACCATTCAGAGGCTAGAGTGAAGTCACAAAGTTGCAAAGGAAGACTCCACCAGCAGTCGGTCTGATTCATTGCAGACAGCCAATTTGCCATCTGCCAACAGAAAAGCTTAAAGGGAATAGTAGCCTCTGGTCCTTTTGTTACTTAGGCATGGAAATTTAAGGTTTTCCTTTCAATTTAGTCCTAGGAAGTCGGCGTGAAATGGCCTTAGGTTCCCTGCCTCCAGACCCTATTCTGCCTCAATTATTTTAGATAAATTTTGACTTCTTGTTTTTGAAGAAATTGTATTAAAGAATTGATTAATAGAAAAGCAGAACAAAGTGAAAATGATGTTAGTAAGATATATTGGCAGCAAATATTAATTCTCACTTGTTAAGTGCTTTGAGCTTCACAGCCAATAGCACCTATCTAAAATCTAACTAATTTTGAATAAACACCAACGGATTACTTAAGCACTAAAATCGTTTCCCCCCGAATGACTTTTATAATTATCTTTTCAGCATCTCATCAAGGCATCCTAGTTAGATGTCATGATTTGAAGTAGTTGCTATGAGTGAACTCTGCTCACCTCTGACTGATGAGTAAATAATTGCCTGGAAACATGATGCGAACCGTTACAAGATTGAAGTTATGGGCTTCTCCCATGACATCTCACTTTTTTTTTAATCCTCGCAAAACCAAATCCACACCTAATTTTTAATGCCTGCCAGAATTAATACTGGTGGTTGGATATCTCTGATGAGATAGAAGATCTTAGAATGGAAAAGTTGTTACTAATCTGTATCAGAAATAGAGATTACTCTTAATAAATTTAGGTCATGCAGTAGTTGTGAGCAAGATAATCATTTTCTGTACAAGACAGGATGCATGTGTCACTAGTACTGTATCTCTTTTTCACATATAATTATTAAAGATAATTCAGACCAGATGCAGTGGCTCATGCTTGTAATCTCAGCACTTTGGGAGGCTGAGGTATGTGGATCAACTGATGTCAAGAGTTTGAGACCAGTGTGGTCAATATCGTGAAACCCCATCTCTACTAAAAATATAAAAATTAGCCAGGCATGGTGATGCATGCCTGTAATTCCAGCTACTCAGGAGGCTGAGGCAGGAGAATCACTTGAAGCCGGGAGGCAGAGGCTTCAGTGAGCCGAGATCCCGCCACTGTACTCCAGCCTGGACAGCAGAGAGAGACTCCGTCTTAAAAAAAAAAAATATATATATATATATATATATGTATATATATATGTATATATATACACACACACACACACACACACACACACACACACAAAAGAGAATTCAGCCTGATGCACTATTTAATATTAACTTTTAACAAGTTGTTACTTAAGGTAAAATAAGTTCTCAGGAAAAATATTTCCTTAATGTGTACTCTGGAAATTTCAGAATAATCAGAAGAAAGAGTATCCAGCGAATACTGTTTTGATCCTTAATATTGTAAAAGCTACTCAAATCCAGTCATTTTCTTTCAATTTTTTATTCTTTATTTTAGGGGAAAAATATACTTCCATTGTGGTGATTTGAAGAAAGGAAAGAATGTTATAAAATATCACTCAGACCAAAAATGAATGCCAATGACTATTTCTTCCATTGTATATTTTCTCATTTTTGTCTGTTTTTTTTTTGTCTGCCAACTTTCCTATACTGCCAATGAAATTATCATAAGTTTTTTATGATATAGGCAACCATTTGGGACACTTCCAGTTATTCACTCAAAGCACAAACAAGAGCAGCTTTTGTATTTGAAGACAATGCTATTGATGACATAGCCTTTTCATTCTAGAGAAACTAGAGACTTGTTACATAAGAATTTCTTTACTTTAAAACTCAATTTTTACTCAATTGGTATTTATCTTTAATTCTTTTAGATTCATAATTTTTAGATATCACTTCTCTAAATTTCTATACTTCTATCATAACGCTTATGACACTAAAATACTTCTCAGATAAACGAACAAATCCCTCCACCAAACTACCACTTGGTTGAGGACAGTCTTCATCTTATATGACTTTGTCTGCCCATCCCAAGCAAAGACCTTGGAACCTAGTAGGCACTAGAGCAATAATTGTTGGACTAAGTATAACTACTTGAGATAATTTAATAGACGTCTACAAGTTTACATCAAAGAGCCCACCTGCAGTGATATTTCTGGTTACTATAGAATCTGTGAGGACAATGGAAAAGAGATTATATTATCTATGAGTAAGTATGGGGCTTTGAGAAAAAAACTGCCGTGTGCTTTGACTGTTTATCTTTTATACAGACAAAATCTTTTAAAAGTGTACCTTAATGTAACACTGAACAAAAGAAAAACAGAAAATTAAGACCAAGGGATCATTTAAATGTTTTACTAGTATTGATGAAGCCAGTAGCCAGCTTCAGATCAGCATATGTTGTTGAGGGATTTGGGTACTTTAGATCATTTTTCAGTGCTGGCTGGCGACAATAGACTTCTGCCTCTTTTCCTTCCTCATCCAATTCACTAATCCCATTCTAGCCCTAGGTATCTGGTCCTTTTAAGGGAATGGAGAATGGAGGCAAAAATCAAGAACTAGGGCAATCATTCCAATTTCTCTTCTTCTAAGCCCATCTGAGGGGCATTCCCATGGATGGAAAGAGGATGAATAAAAACTTTTTGTTTGTTTTTTTCCATTTGATTCAAATAGAGAGTTCTAAGATGCCTTAATCTCATACCAGCACATTCTATCACGTAACTAGAATTAAGTTAATCTCAACCCATTTTCTTTGGCTAGGATAGATGACAGTTTTCTTTTTTCTTTTTTTTTTTTTTTCTGAGACGGAGTCTCATTCTGTCTCCAGGCTGGAGTGCAGTAGCGCAATCTCGGCTCACTGCAACCTCCGCCTCCTGGGTTCAAGCCATTCTCCTGCCTCAGCCTCCTGAGTAGCTGGGATTACAGCTGCGCACCACCATGCCCAGCCATTTTTGTATTTTAGTAGAGACGAAGTTTCACCATATTGGCCAGCATGGTCTCGATCTTTTGACCTCATGATCCACCCGCCTCGGCCTTCCAAAGTGTTGGAATTACAGGCATGAGCCACTGCGCCCGGCGATCGATGACAGTTTTCTTACATTCCATTACTTAATTTTTCATTCAATGAAGTCTTGATAGTGTCCATAACGGAGAACACACATCTTTTTGCAAATCTTTCCTACAGAATCCCTAGAAACTCCTTTACCCTTTACAGAGAAACCTAGAACCCCTTGAATTTCAGCAACCTTTTTCCATTAAGGCAAGAAGAACCCAGGGAAGAATTCGGCCTGATCTTCCAGAAAACTATCAAAAGAATAAACAAAACATTTGAGGTCACAAACTCCTTGGTTCTATATCTCCTCTAATTAGCAACTGAGTGGCACCCCATATATACTAGGGGTATTTCTTATGATTCCTTTCTAGTTGAGAAAGATCCAGATTCGGTGAGGGGCATGATCCTTGAGCCCCCTTAAACTGTGCTGGTCAGAGAACTCATGAATATTCACAAGAATAATAAATACATTTCTCCATTCAGTCCCAGAAGATAGATCTCTAACACAATGCCTGCTACATGCTGATGTTTCCGTTTGTTCCTCAGTTGTTCAGCATAATAGCTTGTCATGGAACCTGTTAAATGAACTATTTCCATTTGAAATTTGGTTGATTTTCATGATTTTTGAAACATAGTAGAGACGTTGTCTGTTAAACATGTGAAAATCATACTTCACGTTTTGTAACTTTTAAAATGTACTTAAAGTTATGTCAGACAGTAAATCTCTCTCTCTCTCTCTCTCCCCACCATGTATCTTAAATTTCCAATCTTGTATGTGTGTGGGGAATTTAAGCCAGCAAGTTATTGAGTTTTGAGCAACTCCTTGTTGCAAAGCTTGGTCATAATTCTTACACCATTTTTTTTTCTTTTTTTTCCTCAGCATAGAGTCAGCACACACATTTACCCCTTTGTCATAATGCATTAACTATTCAGCCTCTCTCCATTAATGTGCATATGCCCACTTACATCCTAAGAAGAAGCCATGTCCTTTTCATGAATGAAACTCAGTGCCTACCTGTTACAGTAAAGTCTTATGTACTGATTTTTCCAAAAAAAATTGCTTGAGCAGCAAATGCCCTCATTTCTGCTACCAGTCAGGGCAGTACATCTCAGGCCTTGGTTCTTCCCACACAGTTAATCACAAAAGGCATTAGTAGAAGGGAAATGCTAACAGATGGACAAGCTTTTTGTTGATGGTGTATTTCTTTCTTTTTAAGTAGGAGTGCATTGTAATCTGTTGCAGAAAACAGAGGGAAAAAAGCAACTAAGCACCCTTTTCTCCCCCAGATGGGCTGCAAACATCTTCTTGCACGTGCATTTGGTTGCTAGTTCAGCTTTTCTTACAGAGGTCAGCAGCAGGTCATTCACAGAGTGTTGGCAATTTGTGCTAGGTGCTTTACAAAGACAGTCCTCCCTGTCTACTGGACTTCAAACACAAATAAAAATGGAAAATAGTGAAGCCAAAAGTAATGTGTGAAACTAAACAGCCAAACTTTTTTTAAAGCATCTTATGTTAAAAAAATTATTGTACAGATCAATTTTTACAATTCACTCCCTGCTTTTATTTCCCTTTCTTTCTGTACACAAATTCACCATTTATTTTATAAAGCATAATTTGAAATGAGCCGTCTTGTTTTGATGACAGTACATGAAATAGGTGGACCAAGGTTTATCACCTCACCAAAGATATTGGTGTACTGGTACAAGGCCAGACTTTGTTTTATTAAATCTCCACAGATATCGTAACTGAACTGCTGGGGATACCTAAAAGTATACAGTAATGACATATCTCTAGTGCCACTTGTTGCTGATTAAAAATCAATAGTTTCCGTTGTGTGAAATGATCCAGGTGAAAGGTTTCCCAGACATAAAGATTCTATGCACAGATGAAGCAAATAAATACGTGGATGCTGCTGAGGAGTTGTTTCCACAAATAATGAAAATTTTCACACAACTAGGGGCCTTGGTAGCAAATATGACAGTGTGTCCGGAATTGGTGGGTTCTTGGTCTCACTGACTTCAAGAATGAAGCAGCGGACCCTCGCGGTGAGTGTTACGGCTCTTAAGGTGGCGCGTCTGGAGTCTGTCCCTTCTGATGTTCAGATGTCTTAGGAGTTTCTTCCTTCTGGTGGGTTCGTGGTCTCGCTGGCTCAGGAGTGAAGCTGCAGACCTTCGCGGTGAGTGTTACAGCTCTTAAGGCAGCGCGTCTGGAGTTGTTCGTTCCTCCCGGTGGGCTCGTGGTCTCGCTGGGCTCAGGAGTGAAGCTGCAGATCTTCGCGGTGAGTGTTACAGCTCATAAAAGCAGCGTGGACCCAAAGAGTGAGCAGTAGCAACATTTATTGCAAAGAGCAAAAGAACAAAGCTTCCACAGTGTGGAAGGGGACCTGAGCGGGTTGCCAATGCTGGTTCGGGCAGTCTGCTTTTATTCTCTTATCTGGCCCCACCCACATCCTGCTGATTGGTAGAGCCCAGTGGCCTGTTTTGTCAGGGCGCTGATTGGTGCGTTTACAATCCCTGAGCTAGATGCAAAGGTTCTCCATGTCCCCATCAGATTAGTTAAGATACAGAGTTTCGACACACAGGTTCTCCAAGGCCCCACCAGAGCAGCTAGATACAGAGTGTCGACTGGTGCATTCACAAACCTTGAGCTAAACACAGGGTACTGATTGGTGTATTTACAATCCCTGAGCTAGATATAAAGACTCTCCACATCCCCACCAGACTCAGGAGCCCAGCTGGCTTCACCTAGTGGATCCCAAACCTGGGTTGCAGGTGGAGCTGCCTGCCAGTCCTGCGCCCTGTGCTCGCATTTCTCAGCCCTTGGGTGGTCGATGGGACTGGGCGCAGTGGAGCAGGGGATGGCACTCCTCGGGGAGGCTCGGGCCGCACAGGAGCCCATGGAGTCAGTGGGAGGCTCAGGCATGGCGGGCTGCAGGTCCCGAGCCCTGCCCCATGGGAAGGCAGCTAAGGCCCTGCGAGAAATCAAGCACAGCGCCGGAGGGCCAGCACTGCTGGGGGACTCAGTACACCCTCCGCAGCCACTGGCCCGGGTGCTAAGTCCCCCGTTGCCCAGGGCCAGCAGGGCTGGCTGGCTGCTTGGAGTGCGGGGCCCACCAAGCCCACGCCCACCCGAAACTCGAGCTGGCCCGCAAGCGCAGCACGCAGCCCCGGTTCCCGCTCGCGCCTCTCCCTCCACACCTCCCTGCAAGCTGAGGGAGTGGGCTCCAGCCTTGGCCAGCCAAGAAAGGGGCTCCCACAGTGCAGTGGGGGGGCCGAAGGGCTCCTCAAGTGCCGCCAAAGTGGGAGCCCAGGCAGAGGAGGCGCCGAGAGCGAGCGAGCGAGGGCTGTGAGGACTGCCAGCACGCTGTCACCTCTCACTCACATGATTTGGCATTAGTTTCAATACTGGCAAAAAGTAAAAAGACAAACTGTATACTCTAGATTTCAGTTTGTTACCTATTGATTTTAGCTACAATTTTAGATCATTCTTTGAAAAACTGTAACATGAAATGATTAGTGTAGTGAAAGTCCCAGATAGTTACTATACCTACATATTCATAATCTATCTTATTAGAGATTGAAGTTTTAGAGACTTTTATTTTAATCTACCAAGTTTTTTTTCCTTATTCATCAAGGGAAGCCAAGTAGATTATCGATCTTATTTAAATGTGGAAAGTGATCATTTCAGGTAAAATAGCAAAATCATCATATTAGCTAATATTTATTACTCACCATGTGACAGACACTGTGCTAAGTACCTAATTTAAATTTCCTTCCATCTTTCCTTCCTTCCTTCCTTTCTCTCTCTCTCTCTCCTTCCTTCCTTCTTTTTTCTCTTTCTTTCCTTCTCTTTCTTTCTTTCTTTTCTTCTGTTGTTGTTGTTGTTGTTGTTGTTGTTGTTGTTGTTGTTGTTGTTGAGATGGAATCTCACTCTGTCGCCCAGGCTGGAGTGCAGTGGCACGATCTCGGCTCACTGCAAGCTCGGCCTCCCGGGTTCACGCCATTCTTCTGCCTCAGCCTCCCAAGTAGCTGGGACTACAGGCACCTGCCACCATGCCCGGCTAATTTTTTGTATTTCTAGTAGAGACGGGGTTACACCGTGTTAGCCAAGATGGTCTCAATCTCCTGACCTCGTGATCCGCCCACCTCAGCCTCCCAAACTGCTGGGATTACAGGCATGAGCCACTGCATCCGGCCTTAAAGTTTCTTTTTCAAAGAATTACAGGTACTTTATGCTCCCATTATATTATCCCCATTTTACAAATATGAAGATCAGGACACCTATACAAGGTACAAAGCTGAACTCTAGAGGAACTGGGATTCCCTTCACCTTTACCACAAAATAAATAACAAGAGAAATTTTTTTACTCTTCCTTCAGTATGGAAAGAGAAAATGTTGTAACGTGTCCCTAGAACGTCTAAAGACTTAAAGAGGAAAATTAAAAATTGGTAAGAAAGAACTTTGAGCTTCATACAGAGCTGGCTGCCATGTCACTCACAACACCCCTTCTCTGAACCAAAGACTTCCAAACTTTTTATCATGATCCATCACATAAAATACAATTTATATTCTAACACAGTACACTCTCATGCACACATAACTTTCTACATAACTGAAAAGCCTATTTTGTAAAGGAATACTTGGCCTTATTCAGATTATGCTTTTTGATAATATTTTCTTCAGTTGTATTCCATTTAAAAATGTTTGCCAAGACTAACTTAAATCAAGTTTATGATTCTATGTCCATAACATTGAAAAAATGCTGATGTACTTCGAGGGTGTGATATCCATGTCTACTTTGAAAACAACATTAGCTATTTCTCTTTCCTGGTAATCATGCTTTTTCTTCCTGTTAGAAGTAAAACAATAAGGAGTGATGTGTATGGAGCTTTGTAAAATATATCTTTAGGCCGGGCACGGTGGCTCACGCCTGTAATCCCAGCACTTTGGGAAGCTAAGGTGGGCAGATCACAAGGTCAGGAGATCGAGACCATTTTGGCTAACACCGTGAAACCCTGTCTCTACTAAAAATACAAAAAATTAGCTGGGTGCAGTGGTGGGCACCTGTAGTCCCAGCTACTCTGGAGGCTGAGGCAGGAGAATGGCATGAACCCGGGAGGCAGAGCTTGCAGTGAGCCGAGATCGCACCACTGCACTCCAGCCTGGGCGACAGAGTGAGATTCCATCTCAAAAAAAAAAAAAAAAAAAAAAATATATATATATATATATATATATATATATATATAAATACATTATATATATTAAAGACATATATATATATATATAATCTTTTTAGGAAGTAAAATAAGATAATTGGCTGGACCAATTATACTTCATACCAAAGATATTTTGCTAAAGATCATCCAAGCAAAGCAAAGAGATAATCCAAACAAAGCAAATACACCCCAATCTAACACACAGGTATGATTGTATCTCTCCTCAGTTTAAAATTTGAAAAATTTGCTTTTTCATGATCTTTAGAATATATTAAACTCTGTTTGATGGACTACAAGGCCCTTGTGCTCTAATTTCTAACAACATGCTTACCTTTATCCTCCCCTAAAATTTTGCTTACCACCCACACTGAAAGACACTTGCTCCCACAAGGGTTCCTGCCAACCACCTCATGCAGGGGGCTTTGCACATGCGTGTGCCTCTCCCTAGAATGTCACCCTTCCAGCCTCAGCTCAAATGCCATCCACTCTGTGAACATTTCTTTGAATCCTCCTAATCTCACTCCCTATATACGTATCATACAATATGAATATGTTTCTGAATATATCACCTTTTTTACTGTAAATTTCAAAGGAAGAAAAGAATGGCAGATGATCTTTGGCCTACAATATTTTGCTTCTGATCTTTTTAGATTAAACACGATTCCCAAATTTAAATATCAACTAAACCTATATCTTTATAACAATAAAGAATTCATGATTGTATACCACATTTCTTCAGATTTTTACACTTTATTATGAAATTAGTCAATGGGATAAATAATATTCTGATTCAGATTATATTTTTTAAGTGATTAGATACCAGCAACACGTAAATAAATAGGTGTCACCACAATTCACAATTTTCCAGCCAGACTTCTACATTTGGATTTATTCATTTTGAACCTCACTTTGACATACTGATGAGTCATTTGAAACTCAAGAGATCATACTATCAAAACCCAAGATCTATAGCAAATTGTTCCTAAATAATTACAAAGATGTGATTTTAGAAAATGGGAGCTTGTAAAAATAATAGTTTTATAATAATTCTATTTTGTCCATGCTGCTGTAGACTCCCTTTGTGGCCTGACTATCACCTTACCAGCTGGGGCATAGCCTCCATGCCTGTGAGTGTCAGCTGTTCACTGACCATAGCTGCCCCCTTTTTGGTGGAATTTCCCTTGGCTAAACAGTAGCCACCTCACCAGGGACACTTCATTTCCCAAAATGCTGATGCAACCTGCAGCCAGCCAATGACCAATGGACATGGGTTATACAAGTTGGTTCCCACTTTTCTTGAGGTGGAATCAATTCTGGGATATAATTCATCCTCTAGAGGTCTGCAAGGGATTAAGCTGTTGCTAGACTCCAATTGAGACGACACCTTTACTTAGTTTCTTCCCTTGGCCTGCCCTGCATCCCTTGTTCCCTTTTTTTCTAAAACCATTTCCTCAATAAGTGGCATGTACCCAAATCCCTGTGTCAGGCTCTACTTCAAAGACGCCCAACAGAAGAAACATGCTCCCCATGTTTCTATTCCCAACAGTAACGAAATAAATAAGTTGCTATGTTTTTCATCATTCTTGAATGGACAATTGGCTTTCATTTACCATGTTATATATATATTGAAAGGTTTGTTGTGGTGGTTTTCTTGAATAAGATTTTCCTTTATATGTTCAATTTAACTCTTTTCCAGTGAAATTGTCTTTGGTCTACTATAAAGCTTTCCTATGGCATAGGGTGGTGGTCAGATTAAAGGGGGAACAACTGTCCTTCTTACAGGTCGTGTAACATCTTATAATCATCAAATAAATATGGCAGAGAAATAAATATACATCGACCAAATAAGTCTTTTTCTTCACGGTCATAATGGCAATGCTTATAATCTATAATTACCTACATACCTAGGCATAGCCCCATAAAGGAATATGTGATGTTCCTGTATTTTTTCTTGGTTCTCAAAGAACTTATGTAATTTTATCCCAATTTTTGTTTTTAAAGTGCTTGTTTGAAAATGATATTAATATGAATAATTGTCAACAGTTTTCTAAATCTTTTTTTGAGAGTGCCCTCTGTCCTTTGGCTAAAATGCAAAAACAGAGCACGCTTTTTCTATTTTTACCCCTGCTGTGACCCCTCACAAGGTGAAACAGCTGCAAAGAACTCCCAGGAATTATGTCAACACAACCCCTGGGTAGCTCAGGCTGCTTATGTTCTAGTATTAAATTCAACTCTTCAGTTTAAATGACAGTCAGAGGTAGACATATTCATCACACAACCAAATTTCTACGTGTTAATAATTTCTGTTTATTCTCCAAGTGCCTTCCACACTGAAAATGGCACAATACAGCTCAGAAGACAAGAATATAAAAAATAAGCCTATTTTAAATTAACACAAAATAATCAGACAATGCATGGAAATATTTACCCAAACACTAAGTGTAAGTTTTGCCTTCTGGATATTTATTTTATGAACTTGGATTCAAGAATCCCCACAGACACTGTACAATTCAAAAAGTGAGAAGTTGTTTTTAAAATAGTTGTGCTTTTGTACAAGAACACTCATCCGTATCCTGGTAATGACTGGAGGTGCACAGGTCTTTTCATTTGTCAAAATTCAGAAAATCAGACACTTTAGGTCTGTGAATTATCTTGCATTATATGCAATCTTTCCTTTCTAAAAATAGGTGCAAGCAAATACTGAACAAGATAGTTAATGCTAGATAAGTTGAAGTATTTAACCCTATATTAGCTCTGTGTACTTTGACATAGAAAGATGAATTGATTAGTGGATAGAAGGGTAGCTAGAGTGATAGATATGTAATAAAGCAGATATAACAAAATGTCAGTTACAGAATCTCAGAATCTAAGTGGTTGGAATATGGATGTTCATACAAACATTTTTATAATATATTGGGGAACCAATTTGTCTCAAGAAAATGAAGATATATTCTAGTGCAATGAGTTAGAATCTTCTTGTAAAACAAAAGATTTTTACCTGTGAAAATTAAGTTAATCATGTCAGAACACTGTCTAAGAATATTTGGAAAATAAGTATATTATTTTCTGATTAATATATTTATGTCAGCTTTGAACCAGAATTATACTAAGTGACTTTAAAATGCAATAATATGACTGTATGTCCATGATGGAACATAGCTTAAGAACAAAATGAGGTCCAAAAATAATCCTAGATTGCTTTATATTTTTCATAAGACTCTATTTTTATTCTGAGGCCATTGTTTGTCTTTCATCATAGGATAAAGAAAATGAGAACCATGTGTGACATTGAAAACTGGTATTTTTCTAATGAGAGAGAAGATATAGATGTAAGATGTCCGAGGTTAACTAAAATCCTATAATCCAGAATGTAAACTGTAAGATTTATTAAAAAGTTATGAATATTTATCCAAAATCCCACTTATCCTTTAGGTCTACCCACTGAAAAGTTAGAGAAGCATTAAACAAAACAAAACAGGAGGAGGAAGCACCTTGGGAGCATAACTTTGGTTTCTATGTGTCATCACTCACTGAAAAGAACCAGAGCTTTTCGGAGAAATGGCTGCTTTCTGGTTGCAGGCAGGCAACATGTGAAATCAATCTAGAGGATCTTGTCATACTGGAAAGCAAAGATGCCTTTATATCCCCCACAATGGTAATGTTCATAAGATCCAGGAGGCAACTTGAAGAAGCACCCACTATCCAAACATGAAATAATATAAGCATCAATGATAATGATGACTACAATGAATAGATGCACACTTATGTTTAAATCCTTGATTTTATAATGACACTAAAACTTACAGGCAATAGAACAAATACAACATGATCCAGATATTGGAATTGGCATAAAAAGACTATAGCAGGCTCTCTTATCTGTGGGCATACTTTTCAAGATCTCCAGTTGACGCCTGAAACCACAGATAATACCACACCCTATGTTAGCACTTTTCACACTATGGCTGTAACTTTTGCAGTTTGAGGTGCAGCAGCAAAATTAGCAAGAATTTCTTTTTCCTTCTTCACAGTTTCATGGATAAAAAATTCATTCTTACCATAGATCTTAGCAAGCTCAGCATACATTTTTTTTCTTTCCTTATTAAGTGAAGAACTTTCACATTTTCACGTAAAGGAAACACTTTAAGGTTTCTCCATTGCACATCTGAATTTTCACCATCTCTACTCTTATATATTGGAGCCAGTATTGAACAAACACTGTTCTACTGGGACAGTTGGTCTGATAGCTTCTTCACATCTGTTAGGCACTAGAGAGAATGGGGAATGGGATGTGACTACTAAAGGGTACTGAGTTTCCTTTTTGAGATCATGAAAATGTTCTGAAAACAGGTAATGATGATCATGGCACGACTCTGTAGTCAACTCAAGTAGTTCTGTTAGCTACTCAATGACCAACAGGCAGGCGACACAAACAGGGTGGATCTGCTGGACAAGGGAATGATTCACATTCTGGGGAAGACAGGACAGGGCAGCAGGAGATTGCATCACACTGCTCAGAACAGCACACAGCTTAAAACTTATAATTGGTCTATTTCTAGAGTTTTCCATTTAATATTTTTGGACTGAGGTTTAACACAGGTAACTGAAACTGGGGAAAGTGAAACCGCAAATAAGGGGCACTACTGAATTATAAATATGTTCAAGGACTTTTTAAAAATTGTCATAAACAGATGTGAAATCTCAGCAGAAATAAAAACTAAAAAAATTAAAATTAAAAATTCCAGGACATAACAATAAAATATCTGAAATGAAAAATTCACCAGATTGAGAAGAGACAGGAAATGATTTCCCAAAATTCAATAAAAAATAATCAGTCAATTTCTAGTTTCTCCGTGTGCATTCTAGGATCCTAGGAAACCAGCTCACAATTTAGAAAACTGGTAAATAAAAGAGTAACTGATAAATAGGAAATAGTAAGTAAAGGGAAAGAATCAAGTATCCTGCCTTTCTCCACAAATAATATCTCAGGGTAACCAAAGAGATAATGAGGAAAAAATCTTCTTAACAGAAGTTTTCTATTTAACGTATGAAAAGGAATAATAGAAGTAGAATTGCTTCACTTATTAACCTCTAATTAAATAATGAATCTCAGATTTTATCATCAGTGTTTACTCTTAGTTGGGTTCTGCCAAGAAAACAGCCAATTAAGTATCCCAGAAATAAGCAATTTAATATAGGAATTAATGCTTACATTCATGTGAATGTAATGTGAATGTAACCTGCAGCAGACTGCATTCAGAAAGTTAGAAAAACAACCACAGGCTAGCCACAATTGCTCAGGTCTGTAATCCTAGTGCTTTGGGAGGCTGAGACAGGAGAATCACTTGAAGCTAGGAGTTTGAGACCAGCTTGGGCAACATAGCAAGACCTTGTTCTCAAAAAAAAAATAATAATAATTAGCCATGCATAGTGCTGGGTGCCTGTAGTCTCAACTACTTGGGAGGCTGAGGCAGGAGAATTCCTTGAACCCAGGAGTTCAAGGCCACAGTGAGCTATGATCATGTCATTACATTTCGACCTTGGAGGCAGAGTGGGATTTTGTCTTTACAACAAGAAAAAGAAAAACAACCATAAATGGCATTAGCTTAAAACACCAGCTAGAGAAAGCAGCATCTCATGAAAGAGTCCAAGAAACTTCTGCATCCATTATGACTATGAAGTACCAGCTTATCAGAGATCTATGATGGTGCTATATCTGGATGCTAGTGCTGCTAAGAAGATCCTTATAAAGAGCCCTGCAAAGCTTCCATGACTGGCAGCCAAAATTGCTAAGAATGATTTATGTTTTACTTTTATCTTCCAAATTGTGTGTGAATTTTCCTTATTTGCAAATCCTATGAAGATTCATTCAGGGAATAGGATTCTAGAATACAGAGTTCCTAGCTTCAGAAAAGTGTAGTGATACTGCCAGGTTGACAAGAGAATTCAGCACAGCTGACAATATCGCAAAAAGAAAGACTACTGGAAATCATGTTTGTTTAGGTAGAAAAAACACAATGTTGTATATGAAATGTTTCTGAAAAATCTGAATAGTCCCTTAAATTTATATGTTTTGTAATGAAACTTAGGAATAAATATAACAAAATATTCTAAAACTCTTCACTTAAATTTACAAAACATTTTTGAGAGAACTCAAATGAGACACAAGTAAATAATGCCATATACCATGTTCATAGATTGGAAGGTCAATACTATTTGAATTCAATTTTATTCAAACTGATCTACATATTCAATGCAATTCCAATAAAAATTCCAGAAATTCTTATATAAAATGAACAGCTGATACTAAAATTTACATACAAATGCAAAGAAACTAGTATAGACAAAGAATTCTTGATAAAGGAAAACATTGTTGAAGATTCTATACTATCTTATTTTAAGATTTACCATAAAGCTACAGTAATTCAGACAATGGTATTGATACAGGAATAGACAAAATATCAATGGAACAGAAGAGAGAGCCCAGATATAGATCCAGTTCTAAGCAATCCATTCAACAAAGACAAAGGCAATACAATGGAGAAAGAAAAATCTTTGCAGAAAATTGTGCTGGAACAATTGGATAAATATATTTAACAAGTGAACATGGATCTCTACCTTATACCAGAATCAAAAAGCTAATTTGAGGTCATTGCAGATCTAAACATAAAAACTAAAATTATAGCATTTCTAGAAGAAAATATAGGAGAACATTTTTATAAATTTGAGGTAGTCAAAGATTTTTAAGGCAACCCTCAAGCAATAACTATAAAAGCAAAAATTAGATTTTTGGTTCAAAATTTTAAATTGAATTGAATCATCAAAGTCATATTGCGCTCATTAAAGTTACTGCTTTGTAAATGAAAAATAGAGTCATAAACTGGGATATAATCCTTATAGCACACACATTTGTTGAAAGGCTTGTACCTGAAACTAATAAAATGCATCTGTAAATCTAGAATGTAAAGACAATAACCTTTAAAATTATGGGCAAATATTTAAACAGAAACGTTACTATAAAAGATATACAAATGTCCAGCAACCACTTGAAAAGTAGCTGAACCTCATTAGTTATCGAGGATATACAACTAAAACCATAGCAGCTTACCACTTCACCACCCCAAAAATGGTGAAAATTGTAAAGACTGGTAAAACTAAATGTTAATGAGCATGTAAAGTAACTGGAACTCGAATACATTTCTGGTCAAAAGGTAAAATGACATAACCAGTTTAGAAAAACATTTGGCAATTTTTATGAAGATAAATATACACCTACCCTATAAACAATAAATTATCCTCTAGTTATTTGCCCAAGAAAAGTGAAAATGTCAGTCCATAAAAATTAACTTACACAAAAATGGACATAGAGGATATTTTCATGAGGATTCTAATCCAAAAGTCACCCAAATGTCCCCAGAGGAGAATTAATAAACAAATGGTGTTATAGGCATAGAACAGATCTTAGCAATAAAAGCAAATGAAAAATAGAAACAGCAATATATATGAATCTTTATAACCATTATGATATGTGATGGAAGCTAGGTATAAAATTATATACACCGTGTGGTTCCATTTACATGAAGTTAAAAGACAAACAAGATTCTTCCATGGTGATAGAAATCAAAACAGAGGTTAAGAATTGCCTGAAATGGGTCACGAAAGAACTTTCTGGGGTGACGGAAGAATAATCTAGGAAAATTTGCATTAACCACTATCAAAATATGTCAAACCTATAGTAATTAATATAGTGATTTGTTGGCATAGGAATAGACAAGCAAACCAATAGAAAAACTTGAGAGCGTTACATTTTTTTTAAACTACTGTGTGTGTGTATGCATGTGTGCATGTGTGTGCATGCTCATGTTTATGGCTTATAATATCTACAAACATTGGCTACAATCTCAAAAAAGGACCCCCAAACCCCTTTTAACCCAAGAGCATGCTTTTGCACTCTGACAATTAAGTAATTCCCAAAATGTCCAAGTTTCCCCCTAGTGAACGTATTTTTTTCTTAGTTCTAGAGTTTTCTTCAAAAGTAGTTCTTTGATTTTATTTGGCTAGTTTTGATACAACTCTTTCCAAACTTGTATCATATTTGGCACTTTTGGTAAGCATTCTTGTATATCTTGATTTTATTACCTTCTTATATTTTATAAAAGCTGCCTTTTTTCTCATGTTGGCATTTTTGCTCTCTCAATTGAATATATTTGGTTATTTTCCAGGTACCTTGGCCCTTTTGATCATTTTTCTTAGACTTTCTCTGAATCATTTTGGATTGATTTTAGACTTTCTCTCTATACTTTTATTTTTTCAGTTTTACTTCCTTTCCCCAACTATTGCCCACATTTTCTGTTAGTTTTCATTTTCAAAATTACGTAATCACAAACTAAATTCCTTTAGATTCCTTCTTGCATTAGTAGAATGTTAACATTGTTGTACACTAAACAGTATTCCTACTAGTTCACCTACAGTTACCTCTTGCAGCACTTCTGGGTCCCAATTTAGGATAAAAATTGTCAGATGCAAAAGAAGTTCCTCTCCAAAGGTTTAGCTTGTTCAGTATCCTTGTTCTTTGTTCCCCACTTCCAAGGCTAAACTGACTTCCTTATCCTTTGTGCCTCCCTGTCTTGGTTTAAGTAAACAACTTTCCCACCGGTCCTTGTTTACAGAGCCCACATCTGTTACCCACTCTATAAATTACCCCTCCTGTTGCAATGGCTCTTCCTGCAGAAACTGCCCTTCTTACCAGTGTAACCACATTCCTGCACCTTTTAAGTTAGCCAATCAGGTTCAGCTTAGATTGTGCAGTCCAACTCCGGCCAGTGGAAGCAGGACACAGTAGCAGGGGGAAGCTGCATTAAGAATAAAAACCCCTTCCCTCCTTTGTTTGGTGTGCTCTCCTGGCAACCAGGCTTGTGAGTAGTACCCTTCTGCAGAAGTAAATTTGCCTTGTTGAGAAATCCTTTGTTTCAGTGCTCATTTTCTTTGCAATTCTGAGCCTTACTTCCAACAAACACCAGGATTGTTTCCTCTCTTTTATATTAAAAATCCTAGCTCTAAAAAATTACTATTTTACCCAAAACCTTTGCTTCAATAATCACTTTTTTTGGATTATTGAGTTCCATCATAAACATTATACAGCATATCTTTTAATTTTCTCAAAACTCTTTTTCAGCTTAAATTCATTGACCTTAATCACATGCTTCATAGTGATAACTGTCATAGCTTTTTTTATTAGTTAAACTAGGAATATTTACACAATGAGTTTATAATAATTCTTTTACTTGGCATATTATGTTCTCATGGCATTCATATTTTCCTTTACAGGCAATTCTTTTTCTAGCTACTCACATTTACTATAGCATGCATGCATTTCTTAGAAATATCACCAGATTTTTGGTGCAGCAATCATAACACAGAATTATGGAACATTGGAAGTAAAGGTATATTTACAATTTATCAGTGCAATCTTTTGTTTTTAAAATAAAAGAACTAAGTGCAAAGTTCTAATACAGGCAACTTTCCACTGTCATACTTCAAGATCTTCTTCTCCCATTGACGTGTACGTATTGTGCTTTTCAAACATTTAATTCAGTGATACATAGTATATTCACAGAGCTGTGCCGTTATCATCACCTGTTTTCAGAATATTTTCATGGTTTCAAAGAAGAAAGCCAACACCCTTTAGTAGTTGCACCCCTCTCCCCTCTCTCTCTAGTGCCTGGCAACCACTAATCTACTTTCTGTGTCTATGAAATTACTTGGCCTGAGTATTTTATATAAATGGAATCATATAATATATGGCCTTTTGTGGCTAGGTTCTTTCACTTAGCATGTTTTCAAGTCTCATGTTTTAATCGATGCCGTAGCATGTACAAATACTTAATTCATCTTTATGGTTGAATAATACTCCATTGTATGAATATATATATATATATATATATATACATACCACATTTTGTTTTTCCATTCTTTATTTGATAGACATTTGAGATGTTTTTGCTTTTTGGCTATTATGAATAATGTTGCTATGAATATTAATGTACAGGTTTTTGTGGGTACTTATGTTCAATTATCTTGGGGGAATATACCCAAGAGTGAATTGTTGAATCATAACTGCCAAACTGTTCTTCAAAGTGTCTGCCCCATTTACAAGCCCACAAAATTGCTCCATTTTTAAGGGCCTCTGGTTTTCATACAGAAGCACTCAATCATGATATCATACAGCCTTTAGTAAAAGTAAATCAAACAATTGAGGATCATTTACTTATTCACCCCATTGACTATAAGCAAAGCCATTCTAGCACAGCCTTTGTAAATCTGAGCCTACTATGCTTTTATTTCTCTAACTTCCCCTATGTTTTTCAAATCCAAACTTTCACTGCCACTATTTCAATCTTTAGCATCATAACCTTGGTGCCACATTGATCTGCTTGGAGCCCTTCCTGTAGAGGTTTGCTTGTCCCTAAATCCCTGAGTTACATCAAAGTTGAAACATTCCTTCATGAATCACTGTGAGTGTTAAACATTGAAGCTCTGGCCCCCTGCCCTGTCCCACATGGCCTCTGCATTGCCAGCCATAAATATAGACATTAAAGTGATTTATAGATCTTGTTACCTTGTTTCAAATTCAAAGTGGAAAAAAAAGGAAAGTTATGGAATCAATGATGAAAATTATCAATCTCTTTTCTTAAATGTAGTTTGTTCTATGTAGGTAATTACTTAGAGTAGCAATTGAAGAGAAAGAATTACCTAGCACTGCAAAAGATATCTCTACACCTCTATTTTAGGAGACTAGTAATTTGAACACTTTTCAGTCTTTCTGATCTATTTTTTTTAACTGAAGTTCATGGCATCATATGAGATACAGAAGATGGAGCTAATAAACCTTTGGCCTGCTTTCTCACCCACATATACCCTATAATTCTTTTTTGGTTTTGAATGACTTGAAAAATAGGATCCTACTATATCCTGTTGGTAATAATTTTACAGTTTAGTGGTCCTAAAGGTTACACTTATTCATGCCTGATATTCAGTTGGAGTAGATATTAATAATGCTCAATTTCCTTTTGTTTCCTTAATTTTTTGTGCTAAAAATCACATACTTGCATGCTGTTTTATTCCTGCTTTTTAGTTAATATATGGTCACGGTTTTATTTCTTTTTTTCTTCCTTTCTTACATATCTCACAATTTCCTCAGATGTCAGTTTTAAGACTTGAGAAGTGAAAAACAAAGAGGGAAAAGATAAATACTGCTGAATTCCAGCTACATGGAAAGGTGACTGACAGAGTGGTTCCCCAAGGAAGGCATTAACTAGCACAGAAGTAGACACAGCATGTGCATGAAGCCAGAGTGCTCCAGACTTGCCACAAGGTTTAGAAGTGAATTTCAAATTCCAAGAGTTGTTTTCTTTGAGGTGCTTCGAGGGATTTGATGAGAGAGAAAACTTTCGACTACAGGTTTGTAAAAAACCCGAGGAGATTTTTAAAAGTATTCATAATTGCACAAGTTGTACATATTTCATGTTTATTTTGCTCTTTTGGCTTTACTTTATTTGTCCCCATGTGTACACTATGGTGCTGCCCAGGAATTTATAAATTTTGATGGGAACCTGGAATTTTTAAAATTAAAAAAAAGTATGTAAATGTTAACCTTTAGGGCCCTTTTTCTTGCATTTAGGATTTACACGTTGAAATCTCCTGCAGTGAAACTATATTAGATTCCACAAATCTCACAGGTCCGATTTCTGTGTTTCTCAGGTTGTCACTGAGTTGTTTCATTGCCAAAGCTGAAATAATGGAAAACAAAACAAAACAAAAATCAAAATTATCTGGTTAGGAAATATTATTTGGAAATAACAAAGAATATTAAATTAAATTATGAGACTCTCAAGATTATGGTGGGTTATATGAGACTAAAGAGTTTTAGGAAACTGGTTTCTAGACGAGAGGAGCATACTTTAAAAATTGTGCATTCCATATTTCTTTTTATAACATCATTTGAGATTAAATGTTTAATTTTATTCCTAATGCATTATGATTAGTATATTCAACACTTGAAATTTTGAGATTTAGTTATTTAATTCATAAGGATAGATATACAAAAATCTAATTATAAATTACCTATATACTATGTGTGTACATGTCATATTATATATGTATATATATGCTGTGAAAATACATGTGATTAATTTAGCAAAAATCAGAATAAAAGGTGTTTTCTCTTATTTAATTACCATCTCTATTTTCAGAAAAAGTACATTTATTTCTGATGTAATTACATTCTTTATCCATTATAATGTATCTTGTGGCTCTCTTAGCCATCTGCATATTTCACCGCATTTTAAAATGGTTGTTACAGAGTGAAAGAAAGGAAAGCATGCACGGGATAGTATGAATATGCTTATATCCGAAGATGTTCTGAACCTAAGAATGTTTGGATTTTTAGTAAATGTATATGTGTTCTTCATTTTGAAATGAATAAGTATGTCCAACCTGAGTCTGGTAATAAGCTTTAAATCATATTGCTCTACCATCAAATATCATTTACTCCATCATCTTTTTTATGGGAATGAGATATAATTTTGACAATACAGGTGCTCCTGGGAATCAGTCTGCCCAAAGGTGATGAGAATCTTCCAACCAAGTTTGTCAAGAGAAATACTATTTCAATATTACTATGAATCAATTAAAGTTCCTAATTTTTTTTAACAAGGAAACAAATATACTTGCCAGATTCTTTGAAAGGACCAATTATTGTCTTCGGTACCATAACAAAGATTGGCTTCTAAGCATTTCTAGATAACAATCACAATGTTACTACATTCAAAAGGATATTTAAGGCATGTACTTCAGAATAATCACATTGCTAAAGGAAAAAAATCCATAGTTTTGCATTCTGTCTATATATCATAAGTGAGTGTTACTCATAAAGGATTTGAACTCCCTAAGCATATGTGTCCACTTCCACCATTAAAGTGGATTCAGGTGCTTGGCATGACTGTCTCCAGACAGGCTTTCTTCAAATAATTGATGGCTATGGTCTTACTGCCCCATTGAACTATATCTGGATACACTCATGTTGCTTTTACAAGAGTTTCATACAATTCCATGGTCTGCAGAACACGTGGGAAGTATCTCATAGTTTCTTTTATTAACACAAACTATTTTCACTTTCTCCAATGACAAATTACCCAAAATTAGGTTTTTTACACCTATTATGACTGAACATGATTCATGTGTAGACCACAGGTGTGTATTGCAAGCATTATGAACTCTTCGGTGGCAAGGGAGGTGATTGTTAACAATGCAAGGACCAAGCAGAAAGAGGGAGTCATTTATTTTGGTGGCAGACAGAAATCCTAGTTTTCAAAATATTAAAAAATATAAAGTATTTGTTGTTGATATTCAAAATAGCCATTTTAAGTTCTACCCACAAGCATATTTTTTAAATATGTTATGAAAGGGTGTTTGAAAACATCCGTTGTGTCACTATATTCAAAAAGAAAAAAGGCCTACTCTTTTATTATTATTTCAATATCCATTGAATGCCAAAAATGTGGCAAGCATTGCATGCAGCAGAAGCAATACCCAGTGAATGCACCATTTACAGGAAACAGAGAAAATCAATCTTTGTGAGAGGACAGGAATGTAATTCATGCACACGCTGATACCACATGTCCAACATGTATTTGACACATTCATTTGTAATTACTCTCACCTGGCATTGTTAATATTGTTGGTAATTTTCCATAGATGACAACTGCTCTCCTACAAAATCTACCAAAGGAACATAAAATGGTCTGACAGGTGAAAAGATGTTGACAAGGAACAAAAACATATTTAAAAATTAAATTTATACCAACATCAAACAAGAGCTTTGCAGTAAAAATTGTTGGGAAAGCAAAAAAAGATTCATAAAACTGAAAGGGTCTTAAGTTTCTACTTTGGTTGGGTCATGAATGCATTTATTAAAGAGAATTCTGATCTGTTTACTCTTCTCTAGGAAAAAAAAACACATCACTGGTTATTGTTAATAAGTTTTGTTATCCAGTACAGGGTAAAGCCGGTCTCTAAACTGTATGAGTTGTCGGCACTATCTTTCCACATACCAAGAACACTATGAATATTCTAAGTATCTAAAGTATAATAAAATAAAAATAGACTAATACTCCATGAAATAATCATAATAATGCAGCAACATTGCATTTACTGAGTAACCATTTATCAGATCAATATCTTATTCTTTAATTATAGGTGTGGGAATATAACACTGTCCATTGAGATGCATTCCTATGAGAAATACACGATATAGAATAAAATATATTTGTAGAAATTCTAACATATTTTACTTTAATTATAGTCTACCAGTGTTAATCAAGATAGAACAGATTGCAGTAAGTAATTATTTAAATTTGTCAACACCAATATAAAAGGAAAACTAATTCTCATAATTTTCCTGTTTGTTTCATTTTATTTGAACATAAGACAACATTTGATATTAAGTGTGCCTTACATTCAAGTGTGCATTAAAGAAAATAATGATTTTCTCCAACTTTATTGAAAACTTTTAAAACTATTAAGTTATTAAATTGATTCACAGACTTTCTCCAAACAATTGCAATTCATTAAATTCATCTCATGACTCAAAATCCTTCCTTTAGAAATTAGCATAGCAAAAATATTTAAAATCCAGCTCAATACTATGTTTTACAAAATATGCAAACACAAAGTATTGAATAGTTGACCCTGTAATAAACCTAATAATGAATTAGTAAGTTATATGGGTTTTTTCCATCGTCATTTCAAAATGGATAATTTCAATGAAAATTGCAAGCTCTAAAATGAAATAATGTCTGTCAAAATATAATGGGGTCATGGAACTTGAAATTTCTAACTTAAAAAAATTGTCAAGATAAATTTTTTAGACTAAAATAAGAAATTTCTGTTTTAGTTGTAATTTTCTCAAAATCATGAAAAAACAGACCAAAAAATAGAAATCAATGCCCCAAGAATGTCAAATCTGTTTCAAATTATTTTTTAGAATAAAATATATATGAATAAACAAACAAAACACCATATTCTGCAAAGGAGGTTACACAGATTTTCTTCAGAATATACATAACAAGAAAGCAGGAATAATTTCCTATATATGTTCCAAATAATAAGTAATACCAAATGCTCAATAAATATTCCTTTGATAACAAGCCAGCACAAGTACCAGCTGTTAAACATAAGAACTGACCATAAAGTATTTCAATTAATCATCTTGTAATAAGTTTTAAATAACTATCTGTTTTGTTGGGGTGGTTCTTTGTGAGAGACGCATGATTAGGCATAAATGACCAAAGTAAAACATTCAGGACTGGAAAAATTTCTATTAAGGCAGAAAATTTTTCCCTCTTAAAGAGATGTAAATCAAACCCTCAGAATGTTTAAAAATCATACTGATGAAAAACCATAAGGCAAATTATTTAAAGGTTATTATATAATAATTCATGTTCTTCTGCCAATTGAACATTTATTAACATTTATTTACATAATACTTATTAAAATACTTTAAAATGTTGTGCATAGAAATGAAAGCCACCAGAGATGAACAGCCCTTTATTACATACAAAGGAATTTTACTAATAGATTTTAGCCAACATAGTTTTCTATTCAAAATAATCTCAGAAAAATAAAAGATATACCAATGCAAACATTGTGATGTTGTAGTCTAAACTGGCTGGGGGTGTTTCTTCTTGCCTGTTGGTGAGCCTATGAGTAGACTTTCTCATGGATGACACAGCTGTCTGCAAGTGCCTACTGTTTTGTCTCAAAACTTGTAGGGACAGGTGCGTCTTGTCGTTCTCTGGTATACATTACAGGCCTGCCTTGTTTATCATTCCAAGATGAGCTCCGATGTGAGTAGCACTGACAGTGCAGTGTATAATCAAATGCCCTTTGAACTGAGGGACCAGAATTTATTGGTGTTAACACATTTTGCAGTTTATAGGGTCATCAGCCCCTTAGCTTCTGAGACTTTTTTCAAGCTTAGCTTTGAATCTATAAATACAACTGATTTATATCACAAAATTGACCTGAAATATGATGCTTAGTGTTTCATTTCATAAATTCCTTACCTTATAAATGAAATATAATTTTAAAAGTTAATAAGATTATGTTTTTCCTTCCCTCATCCATCTCAGCAAGGAATAGTAGCATAATTCTTCAATAACGACTTTTCTGTATGGGAGAAAAAGATGTTTTAACATAAATATAGTTAATTTTTGGATAACTGCATTATAATTGTAAATGTGTCTTATAAGCTGAATTAACTTAGAGTTATCTCTGAAAAATATATAGTAGATAAATAATAAGAGATGCTATTTTCAAATACTGTAGAAATTTCATGTGTTCTTTTTTATTTTTAGTTATCACATTCTATAACTTTTTATTAATATGAAGAAACAAATTTAAAATACTGTAAGCCATGTTTCTGCTTAACTGAAGTCTGAAGTTAGAGGCCTAAAACAAGAACAAAGCACACATAAATGGGATCCAAATCTTAGAAGACATCAAAAAGGGAATGTTCAAGAGTCCTTTCTTGCATAACCTAGCTATTCGAGTTAGCTTACAATCATTTCAATCTTTCAAAATAAAACTGCTGTTTATAATAAAAATTTTTGAATAAAAGAAAATATTGAGTATTTGCACTTTAATGTGGGATCTTGGATTTAAATTAGTAATTGATGAGAAGACAAATACTTTTAAGCAAAAAAAACTTGAAAGTATTTTTTAAATTATAAGAAGAAAAAACAGTAATTATACCTGAAGTTACCTGATAATGAATTCAGTTGGAGTTGAATTCAATGATATATATAATTTAATCATACCATAGTTCTCATTTGCTCAGACTAAAGTTAGTTACCTTAAACTCAATTAGAAACAAAACCATATTATTTCCAGTAACATGGAATTTGTTCATTGTAATGGCTGTTTAACTTTAAAGGTCTAATTAAAGAATTTCCTGATTTATGCAATTGAATTATTTTCTTACTTTTTAATGTAGGATGAACTGAAAAGATATAAAATATCATGAAGTATGTGTACTTGACAAGTTTATTGCTTATACACAACAGAAACCAACTCTGGCTAACTGGAGCCAAACAGGACTTTCACTGGAAAGTTATTAAACAACTCAAGAATTTGGAGACATGTGGGCAAATAAAGCTAAGAGAATTGGAAGGAACCAAGGGAATCTAGGTCATCAAGAACCCAGACAAAATTCAAATGCAATCCCTGGAGCAGCCACAACTGTATCCTCCTCACTGAGCCCCTCAACTCTCAACCTCACTGCCTTCACTTCTATGGAACATTAGCAAAATAGCATCTGCCGTAGCAACTAACTCTCCTCCTTCACATTAGTAGATTCAGGCTAAAAGTCTCAGAGAGAAGGCACCTCATATTGGTTTTGGGATATCAATTCCATATTGGAAGCAAAGTCTCAAAGTCTTATGTGTTGAATTGTGTCTCCACAACATCTGTTTGTTGCAGTCCTAATCCTGAGTACTTTAGAACGTGACCTTATTTGGAAATAGGGTAATTGCAGACATATTTATATATAATAATAGTTTAGATGAGGTCGTGCTTGAGTAAGGTGGGCTCTTAATTCAGTATGACTCATGTCCTTATAAAAGGGGAAATTTGGAGACAGACAAGCACACAGGGAGAGTTCCATGTGAATATTAAGGCAGACATTGGGTGATTCAAAGTAATTACCTAAAAAACTATGACAGAATCAAAGCCTCACATATCAATATTACCTTTGAATGTATATAGTCTAAATGCTGCACTTAAAATATCTAGATTGGCAAACTGGATAAAAAGAAAAAAAAACAGAGAGACCCAATCATCTACTGCTACAAGAGACCCACCTAATCTGTAATGACACCCTCAAGCTCAATGTAAAGGGGTGAAGAAAGACACATCATGCAAATGGAAAACAACACAGAGCAGGGATTGCTATTCTTTTATCAGATAAAACAGATTTTAAACCAGTAGCAGTCAATAAAAAGACAGTTAAGGGCAGTGTATTGGTCCATTTTCACACTGCTGATAAAGACATACCTAAGACTGAGCAATTTATAAAAGAAAAAGGTTTAACTGGACTTACAGTTCTACGTGACTAGAGAAGCTGCACAATTATGGTGGAAAGCAAGGAGAAGCAAGTCACAGCTTATGTGGATGGCAGCAGGCAAAGACACCTTGTGCAGGGCAATTCCCATTTTTAAACCATCAGAATTGTGAGACCCATTCACTATCTTTTATTATTATTATTATTTATTTTTTTGAGACAGAGTCTCACTCTGTCATCTAGGCTGGAGTGCAGTGGCACAATCTCAGCTCACTGCAACCTCTGCCTCCCAGGTTCAAGGAATTCTCCTGCCTCAGCCTCCTGAGTAGCCAGGATTACAGGACCACACCACCACTCCCAGCTAATTTTTTTTTTTTTGTATTTTTAGTAGAGACATGGTTTCACTATGTTGGTCAGGCTGGTCTCGAACTCCTGACCTTGGGATCCACCCGCATTGGCCTCCCAAAGTGCTGGGATTACAGGCATGAGCCACTGCACCTGGCCTCAACCCATTCACTATCATGAGAATAGCACAGGAAAGACCTGCTCCCATAAATCAGTCATCTCTCATCAGGTCCCTCCCACAACACATGGGAATTATGGGAGCTACAAGATGAGATGTGGGTGAGGACACAGAACCAAACCATATCATTCTGCCCTGGCCCCTCCAGAATCTCATATCTTCCCATTTCAAAACCAATCATGCATTCCTAACAGTCCCCCAGAGTCTCAACTCATTTCAGCATTAACCCAAAAGTCCAAGTCCAAAGTCTCATCTGAGACAAAGCAAGTTCCTTCCGCCTATGAGCTGGTAAAATCAAAAGCAAGTTAGTTACTTCCTACATACAATGGGGGTACAGGTATGGTAAATACAGCCATTCCAAATGGGAGAAATTGGCCAAAACAAACGAGCTACAGGCCCCACGCAAGTCCAAAATCCAGCAGGGCAATCAAATCTTGAAGCTCCAAAATGATCTCCTTTGACTCCATGTCTCACATCCAGGTCATACTAAAGTAAGAGGTGGGTTTGCATGGTCTTGGGCAGCTCCACCCTTGTGGCTTTGCAGGGCATAGCCCCCCTTCTGACTGCTTTCGTGGGCTGGTGTTGAGTGTCTGTGGCTTTTCCAGATGCACAGTGCAAGCTGAATATGGGTCTATCTTCTGGGGTCTGGAGGACAGTGGCCCTCTTCTCACAGCTCCACTAGGTGGTGCCCAGTAGGGACTCTGTGTGGGGGCTCTGACCCCACATTTCCCTTCTGCACTGCCCCAACAGAGGTCCTCCATAAGGGCCCTGCTCCTGCAGCAAACTTGTTTCTGGGCATCCAGGCATTTCCATACATCTACTGAAATCTAGCCAGAGGTGCCCAAACCTCAATCCTTGACTTCTGTGCACCCACAGGCTCAATACCAGGTGGAAGCTGCCAAGGCTTGGGGCTTACACCCTCTGAAGCAACAACCCAACCTGTACCTTGGCCCCTTTTATTCATAGCTGGAGCAACTGGGATGCAGGGCATCAAGTCTCTAGGTTGCAGACAGCAGAGGGACCCTGGGCCTGGCCCACAAAGCTATTTTTTCCTCCGATACCTCCAGGCCTGTGATGGGAGGGGCTGCTGTGAAGGCCTCTGACAGGCCCTGGAGACATTTTCCCCATTGCCTTGGTGATTAACATTTGGTTCCTCTTTACTTATGCAAATTTCTGTAGCTGGCTTGAATTTCTCCTCAGAAAATGGGATTTTCTTTTCTATGAAATGGTCAGACTGCAAATTTTCCAAACTTTTATGCTCTGTTTCCCTTTTAAAACTGAATGCCTTTAATAGCACCAAAGTCACCTCTTGAATTCTTTGTTGCTTAGAAATTTCTTCTGGCAGATACCCTAAATCATCTCTCTCTAGTTCAAAGTTCCACAAATCTCTAGGGCAGGGGCAAAATACCACCAGTCCCTTTGCTAAAACATAACAAGAGTCACCTTTGCTCCAGTTCCCAACAAGTTCCTCATCTCCATCTGAAACCACCTCAGCCTAGATTTCATTGTCCATATCATTATCAGCATTTTGGTCAAAGCCATTCAACAAGTTTCTAGGGAGTTCCAAACCTTCCCACATTTTTCTTTCTTCTTCTGAGACCTCCAAACTGTTCCAACCTCTGCTTATTACCCAGTTCCAAAGTCACTTCCACATTTTCATGTATCTTTTCAGTAGCACTGCACTTCTGGTACCAATTTACTGTATCAGTCTGTATTCATGCTGCTGATAAAGTCATACCTGAGACTGGGCATTTAACACAAGAAAGAAGTTTAATTGGACTTACAGTTCCATGTGGGTGGGGAAGCCTCACATTCTTGGTGGAAGGCAAGGAGAAGTAAGTCACATCTGACATGGATGGTGGCAGGCAAAGAGAGCTTGTGCAGGGCAACTCCTGTTTTTAAAACCATCAGATATTATGAGACCCCTTCACTATCATGAGAACAGCATGGGAAAGACCCACCCCTATAATTCAGTCATCTCCCACCAGGTCCTTCCCACAACACACAGGAATTATGGGGGCTATAAAATGAGATGTGGGTGGGGACACAGAGCCAAACCATATCAGGTAGTATATAAGGATAGACAGTTCAATTCAACAAGAAGATTTATCTATATTAAATATATATGCACCCATCACTGAAACACCTACATTTATAACAAAAAGCATGACTAGACTTAAGAAAAGAGATAGACAGCCACATAATAGTCCCTAGTAATAGTTGGGGACTTCAACTCTCCAATGATAGCACTATACAGACCACTGATGCAGAAATAATGAAACAAAAGCCAAATGACCATATACAACATATACCATGGTCATACTCTTAAGATAAAAAAGAAACTCTGGACTTAAACTGAACTCTTAAACAAATTGACCTAATAGGTATCTACAGAACATGCTAACCAATTGCAGAATATACATTTTTTCTCATCTGTACAAAAAGCACTCTCTA
The DNA here is from genome assembly GCF_029281585.2 of Gorilla gorilla gorilla. NCBI lineage: Eukaryota > Metazoa > Chordata > Mammalia > Primates > Hominidae > Gorilla > Gorilla gorilla. Next base: position 140,697,314 of record NC_073227.2, read on the forward strand.
AAACTGACCATATCCTTGGTCATAAAGAAAGTTTCAATAAACTCAAAAAAATCAAAATCATATCAAATGTCTTTTTGAACCAAAGTGTAATAAAATTAGAAATCAAAACAAACAGGAATTCTCAAAACCACACAAGTACATGGAAACTAAACAACTTGCCCCTGAGAAACTTTGGGGTAAACAAAGAAATTTACGCAGAAATAAAAAAAAAAATGAAATCAATGAAAATAGAGACATAACATACCAAAATCTCCAAAGCAGTGTAAAGAGAAAAATTTGTAGTGCTAAATTACTACATCAAAGACATAAAAAGATCTCAAATTAACCAGCTAATACTGCACTTCAAGGAACTACAAAAACAAGAAAAATCCAACTAAAAGCTAGCAGAAGAAAAGAATTTTAAAAGATCAGAACAGAACTAAACAAAATTAAGAGCAAAGAAATTATACAAATGATCAACAAAACAAAAAGTTGGTTCTTAATTAAAAACAACAACAAAAAAGACCAGAAGATTCAACTAAACACAATCAGAAATGATAAGGTGATACAACCGATACCACAAAAATACAAAAGATCATCTTAGTCTCTAGACGACTATAGAGTAGTCATAGACTACTATGAACACCTCTATGTGCATAAACTAGAAAACCTATAGGAAATGGATACATTACTGAAAACATACAACCTCCCAAGATTAAACCAGAAAAAAATTGAAATTGAATGAGTAACAAAAAATAATCTACCAACCATAAAAAGCCCAGGACCAGATGCATTCATACCCATAGTCTACCACACAAAAAGAAAATCTGGTACCAAACTACTAAAATTATTCAGAAAATCCAGGAAGAGTTATTCCTCCTTATCACATTCTATGAAATCAGTATCATCCTCATACCAAAATCTGGCCAGGACACAGCAACAAAAAAGGAAAACTACAGGCAAAATCACCTGATGAACATAGACATAAAAATCCTTAACAAACTACTAGCAAACCAAATTCTGCAGCACATCAAAAAGAATTCATCACAATCAAGTTAGTTTTATTCCAGGGATCTAAGGATGGTTCAATATATACGAATCTATAAATGTGAAGCAGAATTACAAACAAAAACTATATTATCATCTCAACAGTTGCAGGAAAAGCATTCAATAAAATTCAAGATCCCTTCATGATAAAAGCCCTCAACAAATGAGGCATCAAACATACCTCAAAATATAAAGATACATATAATTCTAATTCTGTGAAAAGTCATTTGGTAATTTGATAAGAGTTACATTGAATCTGTAGATTACTGTGGGCAGTATAGTTCCTAAGCCCACAGCCAACACTATGTTTAATGGGGAAAATTAAGAGCATTTTCCCCTAAGAACTCGAACAAGATGAGAATGTTTACTCTCACCACTCTTATTCAACATAGTACTGGAAGTCCTGGCCACAGCAATCAGGCCAAAGAAGGAAAGGTGTCCAAATTGGACAAGAGGTAGTCAAAGTATTTCTGTTCACTGATGACATGATCTTATACCTAGAAAACTCTAAAGATTTCTCCAAAAAAACTCCTAGACCCGATAAATGACCTCAGTAAAGTTTCAGGATACAAAATTAATGCTCAAAAATCAGTTGCATTTCAATACACCAACATTCAAGCTGAGAACCAAATCAGAAGCTCAATCCAATTTACAATAGCCACACACAAAAATAAAATACCTACAAATACATTCAACTAAGGATGTGAAAGATCTCTACAAGAAAAACTAAAAAACACTGATGAAAGAAATTGTAGATGACACAAACAAATGAAAAAATATTCCATGCTCATGGATAGGAAGAATCAATATCATTAAAATGACTACACTGCCCATAGTAATCTACAGACTGAATCCTGCTTCTATCAAATTACCAAAATCACTTTTCACAGAATTAGAATAAATAATTCAGAAATTCATGTGGAGCCAAAAAAGACCCTGAATAACCCAAACAAAGCTAGAGTCATCACATTATCTGACTTCAAACTATACTACAAGGCTACTGTAACCAAAACAGCATAGTACTGATATAAAAATAAACACACAGATCACTGGAACAGAATACGAACCCAGAAGCAAAGCCATTTACCTACAACCAACTGATATTCAACGAAATTGACACAAATAAACAATGTGAAAAGAACACCGTATTCAAAAAATAGTGCTGAGAAAACTGGCTACTCACATGCAGAAGAATGAAACTGGACATCTGTCCCACTCTCTATATAAATATTAACTCAAGATAGATTAAAGACTCAATTGTAAGACCTGAAATTATAAAAATCCTAAAAGAAGACCTAGGAAAAACTCTTCTGAACAGTGGCCTAGGGTAATAATTTATTACCAAGACCTCATAAGCAAATGCAACAAAAACAAAAGTAGACAAAAGGGACTTAAGAAAACAAAATCAACATTCTACACAGACAACTTACAGAATGAGAAAAAATTTTTTGCACACTATGCATCTGAGAAAGGACTGATATCCATAATCTCCAAGGAACTCAACAAACCAACAACAAAAAAATAACCCTATTAAAATGTGGGCAAAGAACATGGACAGACCCTTCTCAAAAGAAGACATACAAGTGGCCAACAAACATATGAAAACAATGCTCAACATTACTAATCATCAGTGAAATGCAAATTAAAATCATAATGGGAGACCAACTTATGCCAGTCAGAATGGCTATTATTAAAAAGTGAAAAGAAAAAAAAACAGATGTTGGGGAAGATGCAGAGAAAAGGAAATGTGTATACACTGTTGGTGGGAATGTAAATTAGTTCAATCCCTATGGAAAACAGTAAAGAGTTCTTACAGAACTAAAATTAGAACTGCCATTTGGTCCAGCAATCCCGCTACTAGGTATCCACCCAAAGGAAATGACATCATGTCATCAAGACACCTTCACTCACATGTTTATCACAATACTATTGTGATACTATTCCATGACTCACAATGGCAAAGTCATGGAATCAACCTAAGTGTCCACCAATGATTGAATAGCTAAAGAATATATGATATATACACCATGGAATACTATGCAGCCATAAAAATAATGAAATAATGTCCTTCACAACAATGTGGATGGAGCTGGAGGCCACTATCCTAAGGGAAATAATTCAGAAACAGAAAATCAAATAACTCATATTCTCATTTACAAGTGGGAGCTAAACAATGGGTACACATGGACATAAATATGGAAATAATAGACACTCGGGACTCAAAAGGGAGGAATATGGGGAGGGAGTGAGCACTGAAAAACTACCTATTGACCACAATGTTCACTATGTGGGTGATGGGTTCCCTAGAAGTCTAAACCTTAGCATTATGCAGTATACCCAAATAACAAACCGGCACATGCACCCAGAATCTAAAATTAAATGAAGTGTCCACAAAAAAGAAAAGAAAAGAAAAAAGTTATAATTATCTGATAAATTCTTTAATATAAATAATAAGCCTGTCAGTTTAAATCTACAAGTAGATTTTTCTTGTCCATATTATTTACCTGTGATACGTACCCTAGTATTTGTTCAACTACTTAGTGTAGAATTAAAACTTTCTATTGTTGCAGACTAGACCTGTTCTTATTATTTCTTTCATTTTCTCGAAGAACTTGGTAATATTTGAGATTTAAAGTCAAGTTATTTGTCACCCCAAAATATAAGACTATGTAAATTATGATAAATATCTGGAAAAAATACATTAAACTCACTCTTCTGCTTCATTTCTCAGCCTTTTCTTAAACAAAAGCAATCTAGCTTTCAACTCACCTTGCCTACTACAATTGCTCTGTTGAATCACAATAGCCTTTCTAGTAACTAAAGGCTAAATACTAAATTTGTATTATTTTTCTATATTTCTAATTCTCTGCAGCTTCTGCCACATTAATCAGTTGAAGCAAGTTTTCTGACACTGAATTTACTTTTTCTTTTGTCTTTTGTGGTGTTTTGCTGTAGTCACAAAACTTCTTCTTTTATAAACCCTTTAATATAAGCCCATGTCTTTTCTCACATTTTCTGAAGTGATTTCATCTACTTTCATAACTTAAACTTTATCTTTCTTTCCTCCAAATCTCTCACTCTACCAACTTCTCTGAATTCCAGATCCTCGTTGCTATTTCCTTTCTATTCAGTTTAGCAGTCACATTCAACATTTTTCATTTTATATTTATCATCTCACTTTATCTTTTTTTTCCCTTTTTTTCCCTCCCATAATGCACCTTGCTTAGAGGTACTTTCAGCCTCTTTGTCACTTAGGAACTAAGCATAAATGATTTTTGGCTTTCCCAACTCTCTGTCACATACAAGTTCAAATGGTAGCTACAACAGATACCAATGATTTCTTCTTTCGTTATTCTGGCAAGAGAATTGACTGTTTCTGAGGAAAGTTCCTCTTTGCCTGTCATCTTTTACTCTTCAGCTTTAATAGATAGGTCAGGCAAGCACTGACTCTCTGTCCAGAGTGATACATTGACGGTGACCAACCTCACATACCAAGACAATGGGATTCCTTCCCACAAGTTTTCAAAACGAAAGTACAGGAAGAAGGTTTTTTTCCTTTTTGATTGTGAAGCTGTGAAAATGTGAGACCAGAACATTCAGCAAACATGTTCCACTGCCCTATTCTCCCGCATCTGACTGTCTACTATAGGAAGACATAGAGCTCTTACATGAAGGGAGGAAGAGAAGGGAGGTGGCAGGAATTGAACACACTAGTGTCCCCAGGTCTAGCCGTCTTTGAGGTCAGATGTGCTTTCACATCCAAGGTTCAGTTATCTGACCTAGCATTTCCCCGTTTTTACTTAGCTGGAATGTCACTACTAGATGGACTTTCCTATACATAATTTGATTACGTTACTCTCTGCTTGAAAGCTTCCCGTGTTTCTCCATTACCTGCGGAGACATCTTAGTGTGACAACTTAGCAAGACACTCTGAGTCCTACACAATCTGGGCCTAAAATTTCCCCTCTCATTTCCTATAATAATTGTGTTAATTAGCCCCATCAGTAGTCATCCAAGAGCTTAAGAAATCGAAGCTTATTCTGTGTTTTCTTGTAAATGACTGTGGAAAGCAGAAGCAGCTGACATCTGGGGCTCTAGCTTAAATTTGGTCTCACTAGTGATATCCTGGAAACTTTGTCCATCCACCTAGAATCATGGAATTCCTTGGACTTGCTGGGTATATCCAAGCCTGGTTGTGTAATGAAGTCTACATTACTATGCACAACTGTCCCAAAATTGACAGGGAAAAAAAATTGATTGCTTCTTTCACAGCTCAGCCTTTTGAGGGTGTCTTCAATAACCTTACAATAACCAGGTGTCCTCTACCCCAGGGGAGAAAATTGACATATTCAAAATTTTTTATTTGAATCAAAATTAAAGCTTTTCATTGTAAATTTTATTGCTCTTATACCACAAATACTCTGCAGTGAAATAACCATCTTGGCCCAGTGGATTGAAGCAACTATTTCATTTCAATACTTTTTGCCTTTTGGAAAACTTTTACATAGTCTTAGGAAGAGTTGCCAAGTACACTGACAACAATTTTACCACCTCTTGTCTGAAGAAAATGTCTTGTCTATTAGAAAGAGCTATGTCAATTTTAACAACTTGTGAAGAGACAGGTTAATTTTTAAAACCAAATCATTTTTTTTAAAAAAGGTGTTCCCTCCTTTTTGGTGGCCTGATCAAAAGAAATAATTATTCAGAGTTAATGATTTAGGCAGAGGATCTCTGAGTCCTCTAGGTTTTTCTTCCATATGGTAGCAATTGTATTTTAATAATTAAACTGATGGGGTGTTTATAGTTCAAGACTAGGAATCAGAAATAACTGGGTCTACCTTGGCTTGGAATTGTCTATAAGACCTCGGGCAAGTCACTTTGCCAGTGTGCCTCAGCTTAATTATCATCAAAAGTGTGATTTGAGAATCATCACAGTGAATTCTTAAGTGTCATATAGTTTGATGCTGTTTGTCTTTCTGCCGCCTTTGCATCTCATGTTCCAGAAATTTAGCCCCAGGCTCACAAAAGCACAAGTACTGCCAGAAGTAAACATTTAGCAAAAGGTTTAGTAGTTTCAGAAGTCAGCTCTGGCAGTTTTTTTTATCAGAAATGCTTAAACCCTGTCTGTCAGCAAGACTGTGATATTTGAAATGACTTGTTGGGTAACTTAGATTCACCCCTAGACATCTGACCAAAAACTGAATCTCTAATACTTTAACAAAGTCAATAGGTGAAAAGATCTCTATTATTAGTATTACTATTTATGTAGTTTAACTCAACAGTCTTAATGTTGCAGTGATTAACAAGGACATTTTCTCTAATCTATTAAGAATTTTCTGGAAGGATTTGACTCTTACTCCTCTTCGAGAGTTTTTGTTTTTTTTTTTAAAGGAAGTGATATCGCCAATCATCTCTCCTTTTGCATGCTGGTCATACATAGCACTGAACATTCAAAAAATTCCTTAGTTCCCTTTTTTATACAACACGAGTTGTTTACAGGTCAGAAGAATATAATTAACACTAGTACTGAGTAGAGGTCTGGCTTTCTCTCACTTACATTTCTTTCTTACTGAACTAGTCACCTTTTTTGGATTCTGCATGACACTCTTCATGACTTTCTGCTTCTAAGAGTCCTTTGATGGCTCATCTACTGCCTGATATTGGAATTTTTGCTTTTTGTTCAGACCCACTTCTGTCAGGTCCTTATTTCTTGTATATCAAATTAGACAATTCATAAACTTCTCAATCTTAACATGGCCAAAACAGAACTCTCCTGTTCCATTCTCTACCTCCAACACAGTTGCTCTTCCTGACTTCTCTGCCTCAGTAAATGGTCTTACTGTCCATTCTGTAGCTCAAGCCAATCTCCCATTCCTATATCTCTCTCAGCAGCAACTATTGGCTGTTACCTCCAAGAGTATCTTGAATCCATTGGCTCTTCTGCATCTCCCTATCACACTTTTCTGTCCAATCCTTCATTTATGCCTGATCTCCTGCTTCCTTTCTTGCTCATCCCCCATGGAGTCAGAGTGATCTCTTTGAAACAAAAATTAAATATATTACTCCTCTGATTAAAACATTCCATTTCTTTTCATTGTACCTAAAATAAAACCTGTCTTCTTGCCATAATCTACCAGGTCCCGCATAACTGGCCCCTACACAACTCTCTAACTTCATCTGGTCCCGTCCTGCCCCTTGCTCATTATTCTCCAAGTACACTGGCCTGTGGCCATCACTAGAACATTACAGTCTTTCTCAATTTGAAGGCTCAGTCTGTGCTATGTCTAAGATATGAAAAACTTACCCTCACCAGGACAATTATCATGGCTGGTTTATTCAGGTATCAGTTTAAAAGTCAACTTCTCAGAGGTGCTCACTATAAAGTAAATTCTTTCCACTATATATCTAACATAGCAATTTTGTCTCATAAAATACTTTTTACAACCTTCAGTTATTGTGTTCATTTATTTGCTTGCTAGCTTATTGTCTATCTCCACCTTAGAACATAGCTCTGTGAAAGGAATGCCCATTCCTTCTTCAAACATTTCTTTTCCAACTCTATCATTGCCTGAATATAGTTGATACTCAATAAATATTGATTGATTGATGTTTTTAATGAATAGCTGAATAAACCCTAGTCTTGATTCTTGACTTTTTGTTTAGTTACTACCCGTAAACTCATTAAAACTATATTATATGGTTTGTGTCTTCTATTTTAGCAATACTTAGTATAAAATAGCCTTTCCTTTTTCCCAAGCAATATTTGTTTTGATTGAGCACCTTATATGTATGGTTTTACAATTGTGCATCTTAAATTTGATGAACTTTGGTAGATTAAATAGTCACAAGCTTTTTCTATCAATCACACATTTATTTCAATAATACATTTGAACCCTTATCAGTGGAGTGTGCTTTGTTTTCTATTTTTACTCTCTTACCAGAAAATGAGATTGAGAACAAGGGATAGGCTTGTTATTATTGGCCACCTGACTTTACAGACATCATGAAGGGATATTAATTTGGGTATAAGTGGTTTGTAGTATACATTCTTAATGCTCAATTGTGATACTAAGGTTTTCTATCACCTTTTAAATCTCTATTTCCTTCCCAACACACATAAAATAGTTGTTTTTTTTTTTTTTTTTTTTTTTTTTTTTTGAGATGGAGTCTCACTGTGTCACCCAGGATGGAGTGCAGTGGCACGATCTCGGCTCACTGCAGCCTCTGCCTCCTGGGTTCAAGCAATTTTCCTGCTCCAGCCTCCCAAGCAGCTCAGATTACAGTCTTGTGCCACCATCTCAGGCTAATTTTTGTATTTTTAGTAGAAACAGGGTTTCAACATGTTGGCCAGGCTCGTCTCAAACTCCTGCCTTCAAGTGATCCGCCTACCTTGGCCTCCAAAAGTGCTGGGATTACAGGTGTGAGCCACCGCACCCAACCATGAAATAATTTTTAATAAAACATTGAACTTTTCATGCATGTTTTTATAGGCACAAGGACATAATAATTAATATCTTAATGCACAAATTTGAGCAACAGATTATGATTTATTCATCCCATGCGCTTTGAATACCTACTCTATGTGGACGTTGCATGAGGTATTGGGTTTATGTAGATAAATACTAAATAATCCTGGCCTTGAAGGATGTTGTATTCCAGGAATGCAATTCAACATAACAAATATATAGGGATATACAAATTATCACAAAACAGAGGTGACAGGTAAAAGAAAGGGGAATCGAATTCCTATCATATTCTAGGCATTGTTTGAACATTTTCACCTAAAATCTCTTTTAATTTTGACAACCATCCTGGGAGTAATAGAAATTGAGATCTTAGAAATCTTGGACCTTGATGAAGATCACATAGCTAGATAATGGTGGGGTGGGTATTCCAAGCCAAATTTGTCTGACTTCAGATCCCTTGTTCTCTCCACTATAGCAAGTTGTCTAATTCTCCCTGGGAGACCAAGAAGGTGCAAACTGAAGAGTCAGAAAAAGACTTGAGATGACATGATATTTGGAATAAGAAGATAAACATCACATACAAGGGTCTTTTCACTAGAATTGTCTTTTGGGGAAAAGAAATCTACTCATAGTTAGAAAGCCTCCAGAACAATGGTGAATATGATATGCCCAATGAATAACAAGCATTTTGGATCAGTTGGAGGTTGGGGTGAGAATAGAGATTGGCAAGAGCTGATGATACGCATGTTGACTAGGAACAAGTCACAAATGGTCTTCAGTGCCAAGCCAAAGAGTGATGTTATTACAAAATTAAAAAAAATTGATGGCTTTGGGTGGTGGGATAATTACTGAGATATACATTTCTGCAGGGATCCTTCTGGTGGCAGTGGAGAGAGGACTAGGAATCAGGGAAAGAAAGTCTAAACTAATTTGCGGTGTTCCAAACAAGAAATGATGATAACTTAAATCAAATAGTGACAACAAAAATTAACAGAAAATAATGGGTTCCAAATATTTTAAGGATATAAACAGGCTTTGGATTTAGACATATAAAGTGAGGTGGATTTAAAAGTTACAGAGTGGAGACTCCAGGTGGTGTAAGATGGCAGAATAAAAGGCTCTACTAATCATCTCCCAACAAGGACACCAATTTAACAACTATCTACACACACACACAGACATGCACACACACACACACACACACACACACACACCTTCATATGAACCAAAAATGAGGAGAGCACTTACAGGACCTAGTTTTAACTTCATATCGCTGAAAGAGGCACTGAAGATATAGGAAAAATAGTCTTGAATCACTGACATCACCCCTCTCCCAACCCCCGGTAGCAGTGGCATGGTGTGGAGAGCGTTTCTGGGAGACAGGGAGAGGGAGAACTCAGCAAATTGTAGGCATTGGACTCAGTGCTACCCTCATTACATCAGAAAACAAAACTGGACCAAACTCAGCTGATGCTCACCCACAGAAGGGACTTGCCTTGTCTCAGATGAGACCTTACACTTCGTTTTTTGGGTTAATGTTGGAATGAGTTGAAATTTTGGGAGACTGTTGGAAAGGCATGATTATGTTTTGAAATGCAAGAACATGCAATTTGGGAAGGCCCAGGGGTGAGATGATGTGGTTTGGTTGTGTCCCCACCAAATCTCATCCTGAATTGTCGTTCCCATAATCCCCATGTGTCATGGGAGGGACCCATTGGGAGGTAATTGAATCATGGGGGTGATTTCCCCCATGCTATTTTCGTAATAGTGAGTAAGTTCTCATGAGATCTGATGGTTTTATAAGGGGCTTCCCCTTCACTCAGATCTCATTCTTCTTCCTACTATCATGTGAAGAATGACATGTTTGCTTCCCCTTCCACCAAGATTGTAAGTTTTCTCAGGCTTCCCCAGCCCTGCAGAACTGTGAGCCAATAAAACTTCTTTCCCTTATAAATTACCCAGTCTCGGGTATGTCTTTATAGCAGTGTGAGAACAGACTAATACAAAAGTAATCCCATTTACAATAGTCACAAATAAAACTAAATATCTAGGAATTAACATAACCAAAAAAAGTGAAAGATCTCTATAATGAAAACTATAAGACACTGATGAAATAAATAGAAGAGGGCACACAAAAAATGCAAAGATATTCCATGTTCATGGATTGGAAGGATCAATATTGTTAAGATGTCCATACTACCCAAAACAATCTACAAATTCAATGTAATTTCTATCAAAATACCAGTGGCTTTCTTCAGAGAAATAGAAAAAACAAACCTGAAATTTATATTGAACCACAAAAGACCTAGAATATGAAAGCCATCCTAAGCAAAGAGAATAAAACTGGAGCAATCACAGTACCTGACTTCAAATTATACTACAGAGCTACAGTAACCAAAACAACATGATACTGGCAAAACAAAAAAAAAACAAAAAACAAAAAATAAAAAACACACCTAGAGCAATGGAACAGAATAGAGAACCCAGAAGCAAATCCACACAACCACACACTTACAGGAAACTTATTTTTGACACAGGTGCCAAGGACATATATTGAGGAGAAATAGTCTCTTCAATAAATGGTGCTGGGAAAACTGAATATCCATATGCAGAAGAATGAAACTAGATGCCTATTTCTTGCTATATAAAAAAATCAATTAAAAATGGGTTAAAAACTTAAATATAAGACCTCAAACTATGAAATACTACAAGAAAACTTCAGGGAAACTCTCCAAGTCATCAGTCTGGGAAAAGATTTCTTGAGTAGTACCCAACAAGCACAAGCAATCTAGTTAAAAATGGACAAAAGGGATCACATCAAGTTAAAAAAGATTCTGCACAGCAAAGGAAACAATCAACAAAGTGAAGAGATAACCCACAGAATGGGAGGAAATATTTGCAAACTACCCATCTGATGAGGGATTAATAACCAGAATATATAAGGGGCTCAAACAACTCTATAGGAAAAATTCTAATAATCTGATCAAAAAATGGGCAAAAGATTTGAATATACAGGCTTCAAAAGAAGACACACAAATGGCAGACAGACATATGAAAAGGTGCTCAACAACACTGATTATCAGAGAAGTGCAAATCCAAACTACAATATCATCTCAACCCAGTTAAAATGGCTTATATCCAAATGGCAGACAATAACAAATGCTGGCGAGGATGTGCAGAAAAGGGAATCTTCTAGTGGGAATGTAAATTAATACAACCAATATGGAAAACAGTTTGGAGATTCCTCAAAAAACTAAAAATAGTGCTGCCATACAATCCAGCAATCCCACTGCTGGGGATATACCCAAAAGAAAGAAGATTAATACATTGAATAAATATCTGCACTCCCATGCTTGTTGCACCTCTGTTGGCAATAGCCAAGATTTGGAAGCAACCTCAGTGTCCATCAACAGATCAATCAATAAAGAAAATTGGATACCAACACACAATGGAGTACTATTCAGCCATAAAAAAGAATGAGATTCAGTCATTTGCAACAACATGGATGAAACTGGACATCATTATGCTAAGTGAAATAAGCCAGGCGCAGAAAAGCAAGCATTGAATGTTCTCACTTATTTGTGGAATCTAAAAATCAAAACAGTTGAAGCCATGGAGATAGAGAGTAGAAGGATAGTTACCAGAGCCTGGAGAGGGTAGTGGTGGGGGTGTGGGGATGATTAATGGGCACAAAAAATATAATATATATTTAAAAAATGAATGAATAAGGCCTAGTATTTGATAGCACTACAGGGTAACCATAGTCAATAATGATTTTATTGTACATTTTAAAACAACTAAAAGAGTATAATTGGGTTGTTTGTAACAAAACAGATAAATGCTTGAGGAGATAGATACCCCATTTTTCCACGATGTGATTATTATATGTTGCATGGCTGTATCAAACATCTAATAAATATATATACCTACTATGTACCCACAAAAACTAAAAATCATAACTAAAATACATAAATGTTACAGAATGACTCATCTCTTTTTTGTTTATTTCATTTTTGCTTTTGTTTTTCATATTTACTTCATAAATTTTGGTCTATGCTTTTCAATCAGTGATCTGAAGGGAAGATTTACATATGAAACTGGTCAAAAATTCAAGCTTATTTGTTGTTATTTTAGTATAAAAGGAAAATTCTAAATAACTGTAGCCAGATTACAGGCACATTCAATTTTAGCTCTAAGTCAAAGTGAACCAGAATATGTATCATGATATGTCCAGAAAGGGATACCTTGTAAGTTGCCTTTTGTTCCCTGTTGCAATCAAGTTCTGTATACGGGTACTATGAGCACACTATAAAAATGTGTCACACATGCACAAAAGTATGTAAAGAACCATAAGATCTACTTCTTATAGAAGAATACTATAATATTCCAACTCACTTCTTGCTTCACTCCTCCTTTAAAACCCAACTCCTTTGTTTCCATCTGGAGTATTTTATGAGGCAATTTCATAGCCTATACAGAAATTCATATCAGGTTTCCTGAATTCATAGGAAGTTTAGAGAATATTCCCAAGGAGTAAAGGCAACAAATCAAGTTCACAAATGGATTGAAGTTGATAGAAAATAAATAGAAAGTCCTACACCATATGTAGGATAGTGACACATATTGAGATGAGCAGCTAAGCTGTGAATAGATGCTCACTCATTTCTAAATAGATGGTTTGGATGTATGCTTTGTTTTCTATTGATCAAGTGTTGTGATAGTTGTGAAAACCACTTAAGTCCCAAGGCATTTTCAAAATGTAATCTGAGTAGGAAAGTTCAACTTAAATATAACCATTATTAGCCTGAGGATACAACCATTAGGCAGAATGGCATCACATCAGTAATATTCACTTGATGAGCACCAATGGATTAATTCTATAGATATAGCATTTTGCTCTCATCTCAACAGTATTTATATGAAATTTCCAAGCTCCAACCCCTTACAAGGTCACCATTAAGCTGAGGAACTTCAGTCTTCCAAAATATCTTCTGCAATCACACACCACAGAATGTTTTGACTGCATGGTACAGAGACTATCTTTGTAAATCACCAATGCCAACGTAGATTGCTGATATTTTCTCTGTTCTAACATTATAGGTTTGCCTTTGAACGACTATGAAAACACAGTTGAACACTTAGCGCATGATCTAGTCAAAATGTCTCTTACTTTTCTTCTTCATTTTTTTCCTAACTGGAAAGAGCTTCATCTACTTCAAAATGAATCCTAAGATATGTTCTTGAGTAAAATAATCCAGCATATTTTATTTTCTTCTCACATTTATGTTGATACATATCTTTTACAAGACAGAATTAAAGTAAGTCCGTCTAATTATTTTTTATCATTTGCACCTTTGTGTCAATGAACACATTTGTCACTTTCCCCTCTAGCAAAATGACATCATCCAACCCTGAACTCCTATGTGAGCTTATGCTGAAAAGCGAGTTCAAAAAGTAGTGCTGTGTTAAATATATATTGTATTTCACATGCTTATAAAAATCATAACCACTTCTAGAGACCACTTGGTTTCATTTTTCCTTCCATCTGATATTATCTCACATCTGTGGAAAAGGGAATGAAAAACACCTTGCTTGGCAATAGAAAATTGTAGAAACCTTTTTGGAATGGAGGATACAATATGAAAATAGAAAAATTGGTCTTAGGGGCAATTCCAACTAGAATTGGAGTTCTGGGAGGATGTGAGCTAATGTAACCATTTTAGAGCTATTGCACACATTTCTCTTTATGAAACTCAGTTGGTGCCTCATGAGAACAGTATCATCTATAGTTCTCCATAAAGATGTTTGAAATTTCACTTTTAAAATAACCTGTATTCTTACCTTTTGTGTCTCTCTTTTAAGCTTTAAAGTGTAGTCATGCTTTCTTGTGACTCACTGAAGCGAAGAAATCCCCCTCTCTCCCTGTAGGTTCTTTAAGCAGGTATGTAAAAAATGAGCGAATCAGCAGTCTTCCATGGGCAGTTGTACTCACTGTCATGCCAGTGCTAAGGCACCCACAGTTTATAGGGAAATGTACTTAAATACCAGATGAACAAGAGCTGGACAAGATATCTCTGTTCGAGTTCTCTGAGAAGGTGGGATGTATTCTACTGATTGCTTTTTACCAATATCTTCCTCTGATCTAAAATCTGTACTTGTGTTTATGATCAAAACTGCTATCCAATCAAAATATGTTCTATAGATTTTTCTCAGTAAGAATAAAGTTCTGTTTACCCTAAAGTTTCTGTGGAACACAAGTTCTAAAACCACATTAACATTTCCTTCTGTGCTTGTTACTTTTTCACTATGAGCACCAATACCAGGCAGAGAAAAAAAGAAAAACACATACGGAAGAAAAAATAAAAAAACTGCAAGGTAACTTGTAGAAAATATCTTCCATGTAAAAACGGCCTCCATTTCCATGATTTTTTTGAATTTTTTTTTCATCACCATCCCAGAAGATACTTGCAAGTAGAATCAAATTTGAGTTGGCTTGGAATGTATTTAAAATGTGTTGTATCCAAGCCTCATAAAATGCAAAGCTACTGTTACACAAAAGCATGGGAGTGGGGGAAGATGGGCAGTTGCTTCTTCTGAAAATATTTGCAGAACTTGTGCTGAGTCAACAAAATTTCGCAGTACTATGTGAAATGGTGATTGTTAAAATTAGGAGGAAAAGCATTAGAAGAAGCGTTGTGAGTCATATGTAGGGCACAGAGAGAAAAAAGGCAAAGTGGGATATTCCTTTCTTCCTGAGTGTCCTTTCCCACCAATTCATAGTGCAAGCTCCACCTCCCTACTTTCTCTACTGCTATTACAACATGGATACTAACTATTTTGTTTCTATAATAAGTAGACAAATATTTCATTTACACTATCACAGCAAGCAAGGTGACCTGCTTCAAAACATGTTTTGTCAAATCACAGATATTGCCTGGGTTTATTGCCTTTTAGCTTACTGTACATAAAAGCAATATTAATCTCAAAAGTATCAGCATTCTGAATTTTTTTTCCATTTCTTAATAGTGAATTGGTATGGAGTATTTCCAACATAGCTTTGGAGAATATATGGTCAGAGCTTTGGGTGTAGATTTGAGATCTCAGAATAGATATGACCAACCTCTGAGTTCAACACCACCTGCAGATGTGCTTCGGTTTTGCAGCCATGCTGCATGGAGTAGAATTTAAGCCCATTCATTCGTTCACAAAAGCAGATTCAAAACACCTTTCAAAGGAGACTCTTCGAGTTGTCTACAGGCATTCGCTTAGATTTTTTATTCACTTTCTCCTCAAAATAAAGCTCCTGCATAAATGTCTTTGAAGGCATATGACTGTATGTTTAGCTAGCAATAAGAAAAGGGTCACGTTCCAGGCTCCTGACATTGAATACAACTTAGAACAGATCGTTACTCAATGTTTATTAAAAGTACTAATATAGAACAAATACTCAGAAGGATTATTTCAAGAATTCACTTCCAAATACTGTAAACTATGCCTGGTCAAGCCCTCATGGCTAAAGTTTGGTCTTCACATTGTTCTCTCAGGAACCAACTTTCAAGAGTGGTTCTTTGGAGTGAGCTTGAAGACACATGTTGCATATACCACATCAGCTCTTTGGTTTTGCAGAAGAAACTAAGAGCTCTTTTCTCAGAAGAGCTAGTGGTTAAAAAAACAGGAGTCTGTGACTAGACTGCCTAGGTGAATCCTGGCCTGGCCCCTCACTAATTTGGTCACCTTGAGAAGGCTTCTTAAGTCCTATGGCTCTCTTTCCTGATCTAGTCCTTTGTAGACTATTATGAACCCCAGGTGGAGAAAGCCTAAGTAGTTTCACAATGATAATGGGGGAAATTGCGTTAGTCAAGGTCCTTTAGTTTTAAATAAGACAATCTGATTTGGGCCAATTTAGATCAAAAGGGAAGTTATGGGATTATCTCAGCGAATTGGAGGGAATGTTGAGCAACCTAACCTGAAGAGGAATAGGAAGCAGACCTTCCTGAGGGGTCTCAGCAGCAGGAAACTGACTTTCCTGAGCACACCATTGACACCATGCTGAACACAATGATCCCCAGTGGCTGGGTAGTTCTGTTCAAAATTCCAACTGCCAAGCCAAGAAAACCTACTGAGCATCACTACGTGAGAGGTGCTATGCTGAGAACTTGAGATGCATCTGTGAAACTGCTAGATATAAATCCAGGTTCACAGTTTAACTGGACACTCAGCATGTAGAATAGTGTCTGGCCCAATATATTTTTGTTGAATGAGTGAATGAGTGAGTGAGTGAATGAACGAATGGATACAGGCATTTACCACATAGCGTACTCTGGATCACAATGGATAAATTATAGGGTAATATGCAGGTATTTAGGAGAGACCCATACCACAAAACATTTTTATCTGCTCCTCTTCATAGCCCAACTTTTTAAAGTGTTGTCTTTATTTCTTTCTCTCTTGCTCACTCTTCAAACAACTTGTATTGTTTTCACCTCATCACTTCATAAAAAAGTGCATTTGTCAGGGTAACTAATGACCTCCTGTTACCAAAGTTAACAGGTAATTTTCCGCCTGTAGCTTACACAAATTTTCAGTTGTATGTGCCATAGTAAGCCACTCATTCTCTTTTGAAATGTCTACTTTTCTGTAAAACCATAGTCTCAAATTTTCACCTACTTCAGAAGACACTTTATGTCAAATAAGAACACTTGCTGGTTCTCCCTTCCCTCTCCAACCTCTAAATATTGGTTTTCCTCAGGGTTTAGCCTTAAGACATGCTTTTCTCTCCTTCTTCTCTTTTCTCTTCCTCCTCCTCCTTCTTCTTTCTCTCTCATACCTCCCCACCGCCCAACATCTTTCCTCCTCCATCCTTGTTCATATATATTTCCTTCATAAGTAATCTCACCTAATGCTATGGCCTTAAATACCACTTTTATTCTGAATCTTACATTTTTCACTTGCTTAGAATATTCTCCCTTTAACATTTTTAATTGCTTGCATTTTCTCATCCTTCTAGTCCTTCAAATCTTAGGTTATATTGCAACATCCTTATTGGCTGTTACAGGCAGCACTGATCACAGTCACTGAATATTCCCTCTATTTGGTTTACTCACTTTGTCACCTGATTCTACTACTAGCCTATAAGCTCTCCAAAGCAGGAGCCATTCCAGACTTCATCACTGTATCCTCAGCCTCTGTCATAGGCCTGACACTTAGTAGACCTTCAGTCAACATTTGTCTAAAGAATGACTGATATCTAACCAGACCTCAGTGGTATTCCACATAGGTATCTACAGGAAGAAGCTAATGTAAGCCTGGAAGAAAATTAAGAATATCTAGTTGCCCCATGGGGGGTGGAGAATAAAGAAAAGACTGTTCTATTACAGGTAGAAGATGCAACATGTGCAAAGGCTTTAGGCAGAGTGTTTACAGAAGAAACTAAGAGCTCTTTTCTCAGGGGTATATACAGGGATACTGTGGTTGGGTTGGCAGGTGTCTCATTTTAAACTAGTTGGTACATTATTTCAGTGTTTTAGCTTATATCGGTTTAAAATCTTTTCATGGACACACATCTGATTATTACTTCTCATAATTACATGCTTGCTTATTCTTAATTTCCAATTGATACTTAATCAGTAGTGTCTTACAATTCAGGTTCTAGGCCCTTCTATAAAGTACTTTATCATCTGTAAACAAACCTTTGAGGATATGTTGCTTTAAGGGGTCTTGTGATCACATTACAAAAGGAGGAAATCTTTATGAATGCAAAAAAAAATATCCTTTAAATGAGTGGATACAATTCCCAGATACTAATTTAGTTTGACATTGTAATTAATAAAGTGTAAAGCTTCTATGTGGAAGAATGATAGATATCTATATTTTTTCATCCTTTCAGCAAAAGGATAGAGAGAAACACAGGAGGAAAAATGATGGAGGCTGAAAGAGATGTGATACACTGAAAGTCATATTACAGATAAGGCTTTATATTTTTGTAACAACAGTAAGTAGTTATTAAATAATTTGAAGATTTTCAAATGTATTTTTAAAATAATTATTGATTTGACTACCGCATTAATTTCCTAGGGCTGCCATGACAAAATGCCATGGACTGAGTGGCTTAGACAACATAAATTCATGATCTCACAGTTCTGGAGCCCAGAAGTCTGAAATGAGGGTCTCAGCAGAGTTGGTTCCCTCTGAGGGCTGAAGGAAATGTGTTAATCTGTTCTCACATTGCTATAAATAACTACCTCAGACTGGGTAATTTATAAAGAGAAGAGGTTTAATTGGCTGACGTTCCCACAGGCTGTACAGGAAGCATGACTGGTAAGGCCTCAGGAAACTTACAATGATGGCAGAAGGCTAAAGGGAAGCTGGTGCATCTCACATGGCCAAAGCAAGAGGAAGAGAGAGCAGGGGCGGGTGCTACACACTTTTAAACAGCCAGATCTTCTGAGAACTCACTCACTAACATGAGAACAGCAAGGGGGAAATACACCCCCATGATCCAATCACCTCCCACCAGCCCTCCTCCAACATTGGGGATTACAATTCGACATGAGATTTGGGCACGGACACAAATCCAAACCATATCAGGAAGCATCTATTCTAGTCCTCTCTCCTTGCCTTGTAGATGGCTCTTTTCCCTAGGTCTCTTCATATCTTCTTCCCTCTACATTTTCTCTGTATCCAAATTTTCTCTTTTTATAAAGATATCAATCATATTGAATTGAAGTCTATGCTAATAACCTCATTTTAACTTGATTACCTCTATAAAGACCCTATCTCCAAATAAGGTTACATTCTGAGGTACTGGAATTTAGGACTTCAACATATATGACAGGGAATTTGAGGAGACAAATTCAGCCCATATCAACTACCGTGTGGAGAATGGATTGTGGGGAAGAGATGAGTTGGAGGCAAAAAGATCACTTAGGAAAGCAGTAAGCAAAACAGGTGAGAAATGCTGTGGGTAAACCTTGGATTTTGGACATGGAAGTATAAGAATACAGTCTGGGAAACACAGTGAGACTCTGTCGCTCCAAAAATAAAATTTAAAAATTAGCAGAGCATGGTGATGGGTGCTTATAATCCTAGCTACTCTCAGGAGGCTGACATGAGAGAATTGCTTGAGCCCAGGGGTTTGAAGCTGCAGTGAGCTATGACCGTGTCACTGTACTCCAACTTGAATGACAGAGTGAGAGACCCCTGTCTCCAAAAAAAAAAGAAAAAAAAAGTATTTCCATAGGTCTCCAGCACAGATAACTCTGTGGATATTGGCACCATTCACAATATGCAGAATACAGAAGGGTTTGAAGATAATAATTTTTTTTTAGCTATGTTGACTTTTAGGTGCCTAGAAAATAGTCATGCAAAGATGACCAGAAAATTAGGTCAGCATATGAGCTGGAAATCACTGAGTTACAACTTAGATTATTTATTTCCTGCCTTTTTTCTTCCCTACAATAAGCATTTAGGCCATAATTAGTTTGAGTATTGTTTTAGTGGCATCTCGCAAGTTGTGATATTCAGCAAACTTATACAGAACACCTACTATGTGCCAGGCATTATCTGACCCCTTAGGAATTTCTCAATGCATAAACCAATAAAAGATCTCTGCCCTCATTCCTATTGAGGGAGACACAGAATTACCTATAAATGTATGATAAATATGTCAAGTGTATGCTACAACAGCAGATGACAAAAGTTATTTTAAAAGATTAATTCAATCAGGTAGGTGGGATCAGGAGCGTCACAAGGCCTGGGAGTGTGGGGGGAGGTTACAAGATTAAATAGGTTTTTAATGGAGTCTCAAGAGAGAGAAATTTTAGAAAAGACTTGAAGACAGTGAGGTGATTTACCACAGGGGTTCTAGAGTTAAGAAAGTTCTAGGCAGAGGGTCAAGCTAAAGCACAATTCCTAAGACTACCATATGCCTGATGCATTCTAAGGACCAGCAAAGAGGCTGCAGTAGAGTAAGAAGCAAGTAGAGTAGTAGGATGGGAGAGTGCAAAGGTGATGGAGCAAAAGACCACGTAGAGCTGGATATGCCACTGTAAAGCTTTCCTTTTGAGAGAAAGGCATGGCAGGGTTACGACAAGCAGTGACATGATCCAACTTACCATGTAAGGGATTGTGTTGGCTGCAGTGTTGAGAATAGACTACAGTGGGCCAAGAGAAGACCTATTATAAGGCTAATGTAGAGAAGATAGTGGCTTACACTAGGGCAACTGCAGAGTAGGTGGTGAGAACTAGTTTTATCTGGGATGTACTTTTAAGGGTAGTATCCTCAGGATTTCCTCACGATTGGAGACAGGTTTAAGAGAAAGAGGAGAAAAAAATTATTTCAGGTCTTTTGGCCTAAAACCATAAAGATAGGGAAACAATGGGTAGAGCAAGTCTGCTGGTGGGAAGTCAGAAGTTCACTTTTAGCTATACTGTGTTTGAGATGTCTATGAATCAGTCAAATGGATATGCTGAGTGGGCAACTAAATAAACAAGCATATGGCATTTAGAGTAAAGATCTTTAATGTAAAATTGAGATTTGTAAAATTTACTTGTAATGTGACCACAGAATTTGATCTTTCATTTATTGAATATTTTAGATTGCTTGACACTCCCTTTATGACCTATTATATGATCATTTTATAAATATTTCATTCATACTTGAGAAGAATGCATACTCTCTATTGGTTGCTTACCTTGATATCGTTACAAATTTTTAATCTACATGACCTATCAACAATTACCCTTTCTTTCATTAAGACCTTGAGGATTTCGAGCAGGCAATTTATATATCAGATTATTATATTATATTTAGTTTGGGAAATGCAAATTTTCCTTATTTGTTCTATGGCTAAACTCCCTATTATGGTGGTTTGTTAGTCGTGGTTGTGAATTACTTTCAGCGAACTTGCATTCAGAAGATATTGTTTTCCTTGCAAATCCTATATGCCCTATGTAATATAAGAAGGTGTAGAAGCCATTTTTTTGCTTGAGTTTGACAGGATATTCTCAGTTTCACTACCCAAGAGTAATTAGTCCTTCTAAGATTTTTCTGTTTTCAAGTTTTGTCACATTCCTCTTGAATCCTCACCCTTCTGTTAGGCCCTTCTGTGAACTTTTAGATGCAGATAAGAAATACACTGTTAGGTAGACTAATAAAGGAAAAAGAGAAATCCAAGTAAACACATTCAGAAATGGCAAAGGGGATGTTACCAGTGAACCCACAGAAATACAAAAAAATCTTGAGACTACTATGAACAACTCTATGCACACAAGCTAGAAAATCTAGAAGAAAAGGATAAATTCCTGAACACATATAACAACCCAAGACTGAACCAAGAAGAAATTGAATCCCTGAACAACCCCACAATTAGTTACAAAATTGAATCAGTGATAAAAAGCCTGCCAACCTGGAAAATCTCAGGACAAGACATATTCACAGTCAAATTCAACCAAATATATAAAGAAGAGCTGGTACCATTTCTACTGAGACTTTTCCAAATAATTGAGGAGGAAAGATTCCACTCTAACTCATTTTGAGATCAGCATCATTCTGATACCAAAACCTGACAGAGACACAACAACAACAACAACAACAAAAGAAAGTCTCAGGCCAATATCCTTGATTAACACAGATGCAAAAGTCCTCCACAATATATTAGCAAACTGAACCCAGCAGCACTCAAAAAGCTTAGCTACCAGGATCAAGTAGGCTTTATACCTGAGACGCAAGGTTAGTTCAACAAATGCAAGTCAATACATGTAATTCATCCACATAAACAGAACTAAAAGCAAAAACCACATGATCACCTCAATAGATGCAGAAAAGGCTTTCAATAAAATTCAACATCCATTCATGTTAAAAAAAATCCTTAAAAGAACCTGGCATTGGAAAAACATACTTAAAATAACAACTACCTATGACAAACCCACAGCCAATATCATACTGACTGGGCAAAGGCTAG
Source organism: Gorilla gorilla gorilla (assembly GCF_029281585.2). Taxonomy (NCBI): domain Eukaryota; kingdom Metazoa; phylum Chordata; class Mammalia; order Primates; family Hominidae; genus Gorilla; species Gorilla gorilla. The sequence continues at coordinate 140,719,767 of NC_073227.2, forward strand.
AAGCATTACCCTTGAAAAACGAAAAAAAAACAAGGATTCCTTCTCTCAACACTACCATTCAACATAATATTGGAAGCCCTGGTGAGAGCAATCGGGCAAGCGAAAGAAATAAAAGGCAGCCAAATAGGAAGAGAGAAAGTCAAACTATCCCTGTTTACAAACGCTATAATTCTATACCCAGAAAACCCTATAGTTTCTGCCCAAGAGCTTCTTGATCTGATAAAGAACTTCAGCAAAGTCTCAGGATATGAAATCAATGTACAATATTCAGCAGCACTCCTATAGACCAACAATATCCAAGCTAAGAGCCAAATTAAGAACACAGTCCAAAACAGAGATATAGACCAATGGAACAGCACAGAGCCCTCAGAACTAATACTACACATCTACAACTATCTGATCTTTGACAAACCTGACAAAAACAAGCAATGGGGAAAGGATTCCCTGTTTAACAAATGATGCTGGGAAAACTGGCTAGCCATATGTAGAAAGCTGAAACTGGATCCCTTCCTTACACCTTATACAAAAATTAATTCAAGATGGATTAAAGACTTAAATGTTAGACCTAAAACCATAAAAACCTTAGAAGAAAACTTAGGCAATACCATTCAGGACATAGGCATGGGCAAGGACTTCATGTCTAAAACACCAAAAGCAATGGCAACAAAGCCAAAATTGACAAATGGGATCTAATTAAACTAAAGAGCTTCTGCACAGCAAAAGAAACTACCATCAGCATGAACAGGCAACCTACAGAATGGGAGAAAATGTTTGCAAAGCTACTCATCTGACAAAGGGCTAATATCCAGAATCTACAAAGAACTCAAACAAATTTACAAGAAAAAAACAAACAACCCCATCAAAAAGTGGGCAAAGGATATGAACAGACACTTCTCAAAAGAAGACTCTTATGCAGCCAACAGACACACGAAAAAATGCTCATCATCACTGGCCATCAGAGAAATGCAAATCAAAACCGCAATGAGATACCATCTCACACCAGTTAGAATGGCGATCATTAAAAAGTCAGGAAACAACAGGTGCTGGAGAGGATGTGGAGAAATAGGAACATTTTTACACGGTTGGTGGGACTGTAAACTAGTTCAACCATTGTGGAAGACAGTGTGGCAATTCCTCAGGGATCTAGAACTAGAAATACCATTTGACCTAGCCATCCCATTACTGGGTCTCTACCCAAAGGATTATAATCATGCTGCTATAAAGACACATGCACACGTATGTTTATTGCGGCACTACTCACAATAGCAAAGACTTGGAACCAACCCAAATGTCCAACAATGATAGACTGGATTAAGAAAATGTGGCACATATACAACATGGAACACTATGCAGCCATAAAAAATAATGAGTTCATGTCCTCTGTAGGGACATGGATGAAGCTGGAAACCATCATTCTAAGCAAACTATCGCAAGGACAAAAAACCAAACACCGCATGTTCTCACTTATAGGTGGGAACTGAACAATGAGAACACTTGGACACAGGAAGGGGAACATCACACACCGGGGCCTGTTGTGGGGTGGGGAGGCGGGGGGGATAGCGTTGGGAGATATACCTAATGTAAATGACGAGTTGATGGGTGCAGCACACCAACATGGCACATGTATACATATGTAACAAACCTATATGTTGTGCACATGTACCCTAGAACTTAAAGTATAATTAAAAAAAAATATATATATATATACATATATATATATAAAGAGTCATCCTGAGGAATATATTAAAAAAAGAGAAGTCCACCCAGGGATCTACTGTTGGAGTTTATGATTATCAAGAAATTGATCAGAAATTTTTACTTACAAAAAGCATCCTAGGTAATTTCAGTGATCTGAATTTGGAAAATTCTGATCTTTTGTTGTTGTAATACATCTTTATTCTAGACCTAAAAAATACTGCATGAGATTTTAATACATGATGGCAAAGATTCAGATAAAAGAAAAAACATAGTCCTATTCACAATAGCCACAAAAAGAACAAAATACCTAGGAATACAGCTAACCAGGGAAGAGAAAGACCTCTACAAGGAGAATTACAAAACACTGCTCAAATAAATCAGAAATGAGACAAGCAAATGGAAAAACATTCCATGTTCATGGATAGAAAGAATCAATATTGTTGAAATGGCCATACTGCCCAAAGCAATTATAAATTCAATGCTCTTTCTATTGAACTACCAATGACATTTTTCACAGAATTAGAAAAAAAAACTGTTTCAAAATTCATATGGAACAAAAAAAGAGCTCAAATAGCCAAGGCAATCTTAAGTAAGAATAACAAAGCTGAAGGCATCACATTACCCAACTTCAAACCATACTACAAGGCTACAGTAATCAAAACAACATGGTACTGGTACAAAAATAGGCACATAGACCAATGGAAAGAATAGAGAGCTCAGAAATAATATCGCACACCTACAATCCTCCGATATTCAATGAAGTTGACAAAAACAAGCAATAGAAAAGGGATTCTCTATTCAATAAATAGTGTTGCGGTAACTGGCTAGCTATATGCAGAAGATTGAAACTGGACCCCTCCCTTACACCATATACAAAAATCAACTCAAGATCAGTGAAAGACTTAAATGTAAAACCTAAAACTTTAATGACCCTTGAAGCAAACCTAGGAAATACCATTCTGGACATAGGACTGGGCAAATACTTCATGACAAAGAGGACAAAAGCAATTGCAACAGAAACAAAATTTAACAAATGAGACCTAATTAAACTAAAGAGGTTCTCCACAGCAAAAGCAACTATCGACAAAGTAAACAGACACCGTAGAGAATTAGCGAAAATATTTGCAAACTATGCATTCAACAAAGGTCTAATATCCGAAATCTATAAGGAACTTAGAAGAATCAACAAGCAAAAAACAAACAACCCTACTCAAAAATGGGCAAAGGACATGAACAGACACTTCTCAAAAGAAGATGTATATGTGACCAGCCATCAAATGAAATGATGTTCAACATCACTAATCATTCAAAAAATGCAAATCAAGACCCCAATGAGATATCATCCCAGTCAGAATGGCTATTATTAAAAAGTAAAAAAAAAAACCCAGATGCTGGTGAGGTTGTGAAGAAAAGGGAACACTTATACACTGCTGGTGGGGATGTAAATTAGCTCAGCATTGTGGGTAACAGTTTGGCAATTTCTGAAAGAAGTTAAAACAGAATGACTACACAACCCAGCAATCCGATTATTGAGTATATATCCAAGGGGATATAAATCATTCTACCATAAAGACACATGCATGTGTATGTTCATTGCAGCACTGTTCACAATAGCAAACATATGAAATCAACCTAAATGCCTATCAACAGTAGACTGCATAAAGAATGTGTGGTATATTTACACCATGGAATACTATGCAGACATAAAAGAGAACAAGATCATATCATTTGCAGAAATAGGGGTGGAGCTGTAGGCCATGATCTTAAGCAAACTAACACAGGAACGGAAAACCAAATATTGCATGTTCTCACTTATAAATGGGAGCTAAACATCAAGTACACGTGGACACAAAGAAGGGAACAACAGACACAGGGACCTACTTAAGGATGGAGGGTGGGAGAAAGGTGAGGATTGCAAAACTACCTGTTGGATACTATGCTTATTACCTGTATGATGAATTAATCTGTACACCAAACCCCCACAACATGCAATTTACTTGTATAACAAACTGCACCTATATTCCTGCACCTAAAATAAAAGTTGAAAAAAAAAACCCATAGCATTGCATGTTAATAGTATAATCTTGGTGGTAGATACTCTAGTGTTTACTGTAATTTTTTTAAAATGTTGCTGTTTTGTTGAAAATTGTCATAATAAAAAGTGAAAAAAATAATACTTTGTTATAGTATTCTGACTTTGTAGAAAAAGAAAGATTAAAAGTATAAGAATTTATTCATGTGTATAGGGACTTTCTGGCTCTAGTTTTCTCAGCATACATTAGCAGTATGCGGAGCCCGTGGGAAATATGTCTCTATAACCGAAAAAGATGGCTCGCTTGGATATTCATACCTTTCTGAATTATTCTTAACAGTTATCTTATACTGTTTGTTCTGATTCTGTATTAATTGAATCATCATCTGATTTTAGTTTAATTCTCAAAGAATAGATGGTTCCTATTATTAAAATGTTCCTATTATAAAAATTTTCCCAGTTTAGCTCTGTTAACTATTAGAAAAAAACTTTACACATTCTGGAATATTGGGAATATGTTTCTTCATACTTAGTAATTCCTTATCAATTAAAATATATTTTTCACAATCTTGGAGACATGTTTTAGAGTACATATAACTTTCTCCAAAAAGAAAACTTGAAAGCAAATTGCTAATTTTAAATATGTTCTCTGAAATTCTGGAGGCGGCTATTGAGATTATGCAAAAACAACGGGTATCCTTATTACTTTCTTTATTACAATTATTACGATGCTCAACTGCAGTTAAACTGAATTAAATTGTTTTGAATTGTTTTTTAATGGAAAAGCCACAGGGTGGCCATGCAATTCCATTGCAAAATTATAGCTCTTTCCCTTTAGCAGAATTTAAGGATATAATGTACAACATATTCCCTCCTGAGCACTGGAAAAGAGAACACAGCTGAGTAACAGGCAGAGTGCTTTTAGCTGAAGAAAAATACTAATTCCTGTCAGGATCCATGTTTGTGCTTTCTAAGTTTTCTTGGCACTGTATTCATGGCCCGTAATGTAGATGAGTGCAAATTTCAAGTAAAGGTATAAACAAATAAATTAAGTATACAAATAAATCAAATAAGAGTTACAGAAAATAGGAAATGAATCTGCAAGAGACAGATAGGCAAAATGTCATCAGAGGATTTAGGATGTCACAGTAGAGAAGAAGAGCCCGGATCTCAGGGTCAGGATACTAAAGTTCTCCAGTTTTAGTAATTCAAAAGCCCTTGGACAAATTTCTTAAGATTCCTGAGCCTCCTTAACTAATCATAAAATAAAATAGAGAAAGTTCATTGTGAGGATTAAATGAGCTAAACAGAAACACTTGACAAATTGAATGATGCTGTGTAACTGACAATTCTTCTATATTTGAAGGCTTTTTCTCTGCCTCAACATGCCTTAAGATGTATATTCTGCCTGTGTCAGAGAGATTCTGACTGTGACACTGTTCCAGTTCGGGCTGTGATGTGCTTCATGCGCATCCTATGCACTAACAAAAGTACTAGTTATTTAAGAAGTATGATTTCAGAAGTGCTGCAAGGCCCCCTTTACCCTTGAAATGGCTCTGAAGTCATTCTTCCATTGATTAAAATTTCTACAATTAAGATTATTTATTTTGGTTATGATATTATCTCCAAAAGATAAAAACATGCATTTTCTTTCTTCTTTTTCTTCCTTTCCCTTTCTGAGCAATTATGTCCTCAAGCTGCTAGGTGTGACAGAACAACTAAGTATTAGTTTTCTATTGCTGCCATAACAAATTACTACAAATCTAGGTACTCACATATGTGAACAGAGCAGATTGGATGTCAGAGCCCAAGTGGAATGAAGAAGAGGGCCACACAGAAGGGGGACATGACATTGAGTATCAAAGCCTAAGAAACTTAAAATGACACAAATGTATTATCTGCGATTTCTGGAATTTAGAATTCCAAAATGGCACTTGCTGACCTAAAATCAAGGTGTTGACAAGGCTGCATTAGCCGTCTCTAAAGGAAAATCTATTTCTTTACCTTTTTCTGCTTCTAGAAGCTCCCTGCACTTCTTGATTCATGGCTTCCTTCCATCTTCAAACTCAGAAACATTGGGCCAAGTCTTTCTCAAGCTGACATCTCTTTAATTCTCCTTATTTTGCCTCCCTCTGCCACTCATAAGGATCTTGTCATTAGATTGGATCTGCCAGAATAATCTAGAATAATTTCTCCATATCAAGATTTCCTGATTAACAGCTTTAATTCTATGTGCAGCCTTAATTCGCCTGTGCCATATTCCCTAACACATTAAACACTTTCAAGGAATAGGGTGTGGACATCTTTGGAAAGCCATTATTCTACCTACCACAGTAGATCATTGTTCTGGCCATGTATAGGGCCGCAGTGGCTTGGAGCAGGGTGTCACTGCCTCAGCAGAAGCAATATAGTGGTCCCATGGACCAGCAGCATATGGAGTATTAGATCCCAAGCAGAGTAAGGCAAGCATCCCCATAGGAACACTGGTCATGCAGGGTGTCAAGTCCAAAGTATAGTGAAGGGAGCATTCATGTGTGGGAGCAGCCTGGCCCGGGGTGTTAGAACTCAAGCAGTGTGCAAAACAGAATCCACACCTAGGGCCAGCCTGACTTACGATGTTGGAGCCTAAGTGGGGTAAGAAGGCCTTTCATACAGGGGAGTGTTTCAATATTGGGTAACAGAAACCAAGGAAAGTGTGCACACTTGCAGAAAGAAGGAGTTTGGCACAGAGATTCAAAGCTCAAGCTGATTGAAGAAGCAACTATAGATGGCGTGTCCCAGTGCAGAATGTCAGGGCCATAAAAAGAAGTATTCTCTATGAGGAGAAGGCCTGGCAACAGAGCAAGACTCCATCTCAAAAAAAAAAAAAAAGTGAATTTATTACATACAAATAAATGCCTCAGGGCAAGGCTAAGCAAAATGCAACCTATAGGCCAAATCCAGCCTAGTATCTCTTTTTGTATATATCATAAGCTAAGTATGACATTATACATTTTAAGTCATTGGAAAAAATTTTAAAAAGAGGAATATTTTGTGACACATAAAATTATATGAAATTCAAATGTCAGTGTCCATAAATATTTATAGAAATACAGCCAGCACCACCATTTGCTTACATATTAGCTCTGGCCTTTTTGTGTGTGTGTTACAGTGGCCTACGGTATGTAATATCCTCTCATTTACAGATAAAGTTTGTTAAGCCCACCCCCAGAGTATTAGGCCTTAATTTTCTTATAGAACTCTTGGTTATGAAAAGCAAATCACCATTAATGAAACAAATTAAAATTATCAGACAACTCATTTTTGACAAAGGTGCCAAGAACATACTTTGGGGAAAGACAGTGTCTTTAATAAATGGTGCTGGGAAAACTGGATATTCATATGCAGAAGAATGAAACTAGATCCCCACATCTTTCACCATATACAAAAATAAAAATGATTAAAGACTTAAATGTAAGACCTGAAACTATGAAACTACTAAAAGAAAACACTGGGGAAATGCTACAGGGCAAAGATATTTTGGGTAAGACCTCAAAAACATAGGCAATACATTAAGCTAAAAAGCTTCTTCACAGCAAGGAAAAGAATTAACAAAGTGAAGAGACAACCTGCAGAATGGGAGAAAGTATTTTCAAGCTATCCATCTGACATGAGATTAATAACCATAATATATAAAGCACTCAAACAACTCATAGCAAAAAAAATCTTATTTAAAAATGGCCAAAAGATCTGAATAGACATTTCTCAAAAGAAGACAGGTATAAGAAAAAATGCTTACGATCACTAATCGTTAGGCAAATGCAAATCAGAACCACAAAGAGATAGCATCTTATCCCAGTTAGAATGGCTACTATCAAAAAGACAAAAAACAAATAACAAATGCTGGCAAAGGCAGAAAAAGGAGAATGCTTGTACACTGTTTGTGGGAATGTAAAGTAGTACACTTATTATGGAAAACAGTATGGAGGTTCCTTATAAAAGCAAAAATAGAGCTACCATATTATCTAGCAATCCCACTACTGGGTATATATCCAAAAAGAAAGTAAATCGGTACATTGAAAAGATATCTACAATCCTGTTTTTATTGCAGCACTATTCACAATAGCTAAGATGGGGAATCAACCGCAGTATCCATCAAAGGATGAATGGGTAAAGAAAATGTGAACACACACACACACACACACACACACACACACACACACACACACACACACACACACAATAGAATACTATTCAGCCATAAAAAAAGAATGAAATCCTGACATTTACAGCAATGTAGATGGAACTGGAGGTCCTTACATTAAGTGACATAAACCAAGAACAGAAAGACAAATATTGCATGTTCTAACTCATATGTTGGAGATAAAACAGTGCATCTCATGCAGGTACAGAGTACAATAGTGGTTGTCAAAGGCTGGGAAGGGAAGGGGAGAAGAAGGAATAAAGAAAAGTTGGTTTAGGGGTATAAAAGTACAATTAGATAGAAGGGATAGGTTCTGGTATTTGATAGTACAGTAGGGAAATTATGGTTAACAATAATTTTTGTATATTTCAAAATAGCTAGAAGAGAATTATAATATTCCCAGCACAAAGAAAAGATAAATGTTTGAGGTGATGGTTATCTCAATTACCCTGATTTGCTCAATACACATTTCATACAGGTCTCAAAATAACACAATATACTCCCAAAATATGTACAACTACTACATGTCAATAACAAGAAAAAATAAAATTGTGTTCCAACTATTAGAATGCAATGAAGAAAAAGTAACATCACTTCTGTGATATTACTGACAAACATGCATAACCTGAATCTAATTATGAATAAATATCAGACAAATCCACACTGAGGAACAGACTCCAAAATTACTGGCCTAGTAATCTTCAAAATATCATCAAAAGGAAAAAAAGACTGAAGAAGAGTTCCAAACTAAGAAGATTAGAGACATGATAACAAAGTCATGCCATAATTATGACCCAGATCTTTTTATTATAAGGTATTATTGAGACAACTGGCAATTCTAGAATGGGGAAATGCTGGAATGCTAATTTACTGATTTTGATGGTTTTATTTTGGATCTGTAGAAAAACACTGCTATATCAGGGTGGATGGAACATCAGTTGACAATTTATTTTCATATGTTTTGGGAGAAAATGTTTTTTGAACTGTACTTTCAACTACTCTGTAAGTTTTTGATTGGGAAAAATAACATGAACCTATCTGAGGTAGTATGGCAACAACATTCTCACGCCATTTAACACTAATAATGATTAGTTTGATATATTAGTGAGTTATCATCTTGAAATATGGAAAATAAGTTTTTAACATACATAAACACATAGAAGAATTCATGTGTCAGATAAATTTTGTTTAGAAGAAAGAATGCTTGAAACATGAGATGAATAACTTTATTATGGGTTATATGCAGTATATAAAAGAAGTTCAGGGACACTAAATATTAAAGAAAAAACACAGATAGATCAAATTAGAGATGATTTACATATTAAAATATTAAGTCTTCCAATTCATGAATCTAGTATAGGTCTTCATTCATTTTATTAGGTCTTCTTTAAGAAGACCTTCTCTCAGCAATGTTTTCCAGTTTTCTGCATTCAGAACATGCACATCTTTGTCAGATATAAACCTATTTATTTATATTTTTATATTTTGATGCTATTATAAATGGCATTTTTATATCAAATTCTGACTTTTTGTTTCTAGTAGGTTGAAATACAACTGATTGTTTTACATCAGTTTTGTATACTGCAACATTTTTTAATTCACTTATTAATTCTGGGAACATTTTTGTAGATGTCATTGGATTGTATAGAGAGGTGATCATGTCATGTGCAAATAAAGGTAGTGTTACTCTCCTTTGCCAATCTGAATGCCCTTTATTTCTTTTTCTTGCCTTATTGCAATAGTTAAACCTCAAGTACAATGTTAAATCAAAGTGGTAAAAGTAGACATTCTTGTTTTCTTAAAGAAGAAGCAAAATGTTAATTATGATGGTAGCCATAGAGTTTTTTGTATATGCCCTTCATAAGGAGGAGAATGCCCCCCTCTATTCCTAGTTTGCTAAAAGGATTTTTGCTGTTTTTTTAAAAAAATGATGAATGGATGTTCAAATATGTCAAATGCTTTTTCTTCATCTATAGAAATGATCTTTTAATTTTTTAATATGGTGAATTATAGTGACTGATTTTTAAATTAATCAACCTTGCTTTCCTGGGATAAACCCATGAGGTCATGATGTGTTATCCTTTTTTATGTACATTGAATAATCTTATCTTGCAAAGTATTCCAAGCAGAGAATCATCTAAACTCCGGGAATTACTCCACCTCTTCTTTCATGTAATTCTATTCCATCTCGGAAAGTTTCTTCCTACATAATCACCTCTGTACACATCAGCACTGGGTCAAAAAACTGAGCTCTGCAAATTTTTTGAACTCTCTGTGTCTAGCACCTTTCTTCCTGATATTTGCCACTGCTAGTCTAACTGACTTAGCCTCCCCAACTCTGTCTCCTCAAAGCATTGAGACTACTGAACTCTGTTTTGGTCCCCCACCCTTCACTGCGGCTTAGAAACTCTCTCTAGGCAGTAATCAAGGGGCAATTGTAGGGCTCACAGCGTTTGTTTCTCTTCTCTTGGGGATGAATATCCAAACTCTGAAAATTAGTTGTTCATGTAATCTACTTTTCTGGTTGATTTCAGGTAAAAAAAAGATCTAGTTTCTGTTACTCCTTCATGAACAAGAACAGAATTCATCTTTTAATTGACAAATAAAAATTACATATACTTATGGTATACAATGTGATGTTTTGATTTATGTATGCACAGCGGAATAGCTAGATCAAGTTAATTAACATACACATTACCTCATACGCTTACTTTTTGTGATAAGAACACTTAAAATCTACTCTCTCAGCAATTTTCAAACATACAGTGCATTGTTAATTAACTATAGTCACCATGTTGGAAAATGGATCTTTCAAACTTACTCTTTCTGTGTAACTGAAATTTTGTATGTTTTGACTAACACCTATACAGTCCTCCATTCTTTAAGCCATCTTTAAGTTTCTGGTAACCACCATTCAACTCTTTGTTTCTAAGAGTTTATCTTTTTTAAGATCCCAAACACAACCGAAATCACGGCTGTTTGTATTTTTGTGCCTGGCTTACTTCACTTAACATGATGTTCTACAGGTTCATTAATTGGTTTATACTGAATTATTTACTTTCTCCCAAAATACAACCAAGAGAACTTTTTTAAATTTGTCAACAAACATTTTAAAAATCGTATTGAACAAATACAAAAATATCTCATTTTTTAAGACTGGCAGTTCAAAAGTTTTCTTTCTTATTCTTTAGTAAAAGAATGGTAATTTTGGAATATCACACTCTGGGGACTGTTGTGGGGTGGGGGGAGGGGGGAGGGATAGCATTGGGAGATATACCTAATGCTAGATGACGAGTTAGTGGGTGCAGCGCACCAGCATGGCACATGTATACATATGTAACTAACCTGCACAATGTGCACATGTACCCTAAAACTTAAAGTATGATAAAAAAATTAAAAAAAAAAAAGAATGGTAATTTTAAGTTTAAAACATTTTGAGATTCCATGTAAAACCCAAAACTACAAAATGACTTACAATAAAAGAAATTCATTGACTTAACATTTTTGTTTTAATTTTTATGAAGAAATTTTCAAAGATATTATAAAACAGAAAATAACATTTTAACTCACCATCAATTTTGAAAGTTTATAGCTTATAATTTATACAGATTCAATGTCATAAGAGACTGGGCGGAGAGAAAGAATTGGTAGGTTGATTTCATTCTATAAATATAATTTCTAGATACTGATATACTTTATTACCTCTAAAAGAAGCAACATCCACTACCAAAGTAACAGACGTAATACAGCAATTCTCCTTTACCACAAAATCCTTCAATGATAAGAAGTAACTTTTGCATCTGAATGAATGCTTTCCCTCCTAACAGAAACACAATAAAACACTAAATTAACTTATATTGAAATCACAACTATCATCTCACAAACTGTTTGCTATCCAATGTATTAAATTAACAATTGTGTTCTCATTATATGATACTTAAGACACCTCCACAATCTATTGAAAGCTGTTTTATTATAATTATATTGCAGTATTAATCCAGGAACAACAGCTTCAGAACACCTAGTGAATTGTAGTTTCCATTCATGTAATTTTGCTACTGAACTTAATACAATAACTAAAGAGGTTAGTAATTTATAACATCTAATTTTTCATTTTAAAATTAGAGGAGTATTACTCATAATGTCATATTTACTAACTGTACTAAAAAGCTGAAAAAATTGAACTGCCTTGAAAAGGAGCTGTTGCTTTGTGAGTGTAATTGAGTAATATTCTATATTGGGAAGCAGGAGTAGTATTGATGTAAGGAAGTATTTTTCTAATAAATTTATATTAGGAAAAATATAGTTATGATGTGAATAGTAAAAAATAGAAAAATATATAAAAAATATTTTTTTATTTTGATAAATATTAACAATGAAAACTGTCACTAAGGAAAATATCAACTTGAAAATAAATAATGAAATGCAATCGGTACTTTAGATAAGGGAAGAAAAATATACTTTGCTATAAATATGATGATGCTAATGGATAATATTCTAGGACTTAGAAATACATATATTAAGTCACACGATAAATCACATTTCTTTCCTCTGTTATAGCATTCAATGACATTATAAATCTCTCCTCTTCAAAATATGCTATATTTTTCAAGTAAATCTGAGTGTTGTCCATCAGTCTGATTTAGGCACAAGCAAAAGAGGCTTCTTCCTTTGTCTTAATACTTTAGAGGACCCACATATCATTAAAAAAAAAAAAGACACTAGCATTAGGCAAAATACCTAATGTAGATGATGGGTTGATTGGTCCAGCAAACTACCATGGCACTTGTATACCTATGTAACAAACTTGCACTTTCTGCACATGTATCCCAGAAGTTAAAGTATAATTTAAAAAATAAAATAAATGAAGACACAAATACATTTACTAAAGATCATATGGGCATTTCTGCCACGGGATCCTGCTGCCAGTGCTGTCTGGATGGGAAGTGGAACTCCAAACATCCTCTCTCGTTCTTGAGACTGTTCAGGCCTGAGCAAACTGTTTGTCCACATCTTGAACCATGAGCCCTTGTAACAGAAGGTGACTGAATCTGAACACCATAAAGATGTGGGTTGTGGATTTGTTGAAATCAGAAATAAGGGCCGGGCGCGGTGGCTCACGCCTGTAATCCCAGCACTTTGGGAGGCCGAGGCGGGCGGATCACGAGGTCAGGAGATCGAGACCATCCTGGCTAACACAGTGAAACCCCGTCTCTACTAAAAAATACAAAAAATTAGCCGGGCGTGGTGGCGGGCGCCTGTAGTCCCAGCTACGCGGGAGGCTGAGGCAGGAGAATGGCGTGAACCCGGGAGGCGGAGCTTGCAGTGAGCCGAGATCACGCCACTGCACTCCAGCCTGGGCGACAGAGCGAGACTCCGTCTCAAAAAAAAAAAGAAATCAGAAATAAGAAATGTTTTAGTTAGTTTTATACTTTATTCAATTGAACTACAGGCAATAATTATTATACATTCTGAGTAACACATATTGTGATTTTTAAATTTATTTCTTTTTAGAGACAGGCTGGAGTGCAGTGGTGCAATCTTGGCTCACTGTAGCCTTGAATGCCTGGGCTCAAGCGATCCTCCCACCTCACCCTCCTGAGTATCTGAAACCACAGGTGCACACCATCATGTCCAGTTAATTTTTATTTTTTTTAGTAGAGACAGGGTCTCACTATGTACAGCCCAGAGTGGTCTTGAATGCCTGAGCTAAACAATTCTCCCACCTGGGCTTTCCAAAGTGCTGGGATTACAGGCATGAGCCATCATGCCAGATATTATTAAATAATTCTGTACATTAATTTCTCCAAACATTCAAAACACCCAGGATGGGAATTGCCATGAATGGTACCTGTCCAGTGGAGAGTAGAATGAGCTCACATCTCTTTTTTCAATCTAAATTCATATTGCTTTTAGTATTTTATCCCACATTTTAACCACCAATTGAAATAAAGTTCTCAGATGTGATGTCTCCTCTCCCTACCACCACAACTGTTGTCAAATGCGTCTTCCTCCACCACCGCAGTCATTGTCAGATAATTATTTCTTATTTAAAATGCTACAGGGAAATTATCTTGGAAATTTTAGACAAGAACTATGGACCAATAGGTTTGCACATAGCAAGTTGTAGGTTTAAATACAATATGTAAAGTACATGTCAGCTTTAAATATGCATGAAATAAGTATTCTTTATTTCTTATTGGTACAATCTTCACTCTACTTTACAAAAAAATAAGTGGCACTATGAGACCCTAGATTCCAGTTAAGGAATAAAAGGAGCTGGATTTTTCCTTAATGCAGAGGTTAGAATCAGATCCTCTAAGTGGCCCTTCCAGCTTCATTCTGCAAGAATCTACTGAAAAGAAGACATGAGGCATTGCTGAGACCACTGGAACAAGCTCTCTCATTCCACACGTGTTCCCAGTTGTGCTTGTCTCCCCAAATAAGAAGGTAATGATTGTGGTAGGAGACAGACAGCCAGGCACAGAGAATTCATAGCAGGTTCACTGTGCCAAGATGCAAAATGTTCTGAAATGCCTCAGATGCTCCCTGAAGCAGCCTTGGAAAACACTATCCACTTGCCCTCATCTGGAAACCACACTGTTTCTTATAGAATGTTCTGTGGCTGAAGCTGGCAGTGGTAAGTTTCCACACAGCAAACAGAGTAAATAAATGAAGTATTTGCTTTTTTAAATGTTAACTAACATACTGACTCTCAACTGCTAGTGCAAACACTCAATCGTCAAGATTTCCCTGGGAGAATTGTCATTCTTCTACTTCAGGAAATTGATGATATTAACAAAATTAAAATTCTTAATCACACATCCACAGCATCTGAGTCAGCATCAAAGTGAGGAATCTTTTTTGAAAATAAGTAAAACATTGTTGATGTATTGAGGCTCTTTTTCTATTCATTTCCATTCTCTGCAGTGTCATAGATGTCTAGAGTTGGAAGGAATCTTCGAGATTATTTAGGCCTCCTGTGGTCCTTTTCTGAGCAGGAAAAAGGAGGTCCAGAGTAGTAAAATAACTTTCTCAAATTCACAAGCTCGTGGTAAATCCAACACTGGGACTTGAGTCTCTTGATTCTCATGTCACCAAACCAGCATCAGGGCATAACCACATGCTGTTCTAACCATGCAGTGTCCTGCCCTCGGTTTAATTGAGGACTCCACCCTCCACCCACCATGGTTCCCATTACACTGAATTGCTGAGGGACACTTAAAATTGCACATTTTCTTCCATGACCCAAATACACTTCCCTGTTAAACTCAACTCCAGTACCCTGCTTCTGCTTTCTTAGTAGATCCCAAATTCATAATGATATGGAATTTTTAACTTTCCTAAACTCTGTCTTACCAAGAGCAACCACATCCCTTCTGATTCTGATGTAGTCAGCAACTCAAGCAACCCAGATAACCTTTTCAGAGTCTGCCAAGAACTCAAGATCCGTCAAAATCGTATCTCCGTTAGAGTGAGTTCTGAAAAAGTTCCAGTTTTCCTGAACAATTTTCTCATCTGTTTAATTCCCATAAAATAACAAACCTTCCAGATAATTTCTCTGCAGTTCTATTTCACTTTCAATCTTTCCGTGATTGCTTCAATGCCATTAGTTTGCCTTATGTGAACCCTTTTGTGTCTTCCTTTTATTATGAACTTATTATCTTCTTCTCTGAGAGATTCCCAGTAGGTTAATATGCTGATCTCCATCTTTTTTTCTTCTTTGAACTCCCTCCCTATTGGTCCCAGTGTGAGTTCTTAACATGAGGCTTCCAGAGACCTAAGAATTGCTAGAAATTTTACACAACAATTTTGTGTTTGTGTATATTTGCGTTTATTTAAAGGATTAGTCACAGTTTTAATCAGATACTCAAAGCCTGAAATCTATAAAAAGGTTCATATTGATCATGCAATAAAATCAGAATCACACAGCTCACTAACCCTTTGCCTTTGTGGCCTATTCCCTTTGCCTCTGTAGCTGTATTTGCCTCTCCTTCCACTTGCTGCAGCCTCTCCCTTTCCTTGCTGTCCACACAGCTGAAAGATTCCTCAGCCTATAGCATGGAAGACACATGGCCCTCATTTTTCTCTGGCATACATAGGCTTCCAAAAGGATTATTGCTAATTTAGCCTGAAATTGTATTTTGATAATTCAATATAGGACAATTATGACTTAAAGGGGCTAGCTCTGTAGAACAATACATTTGGTTGATTAGTAAAATCGGGTGACAAGACATCCAGTGAACACATTCTGGGAGGAAGCACAGTCTTTGTTATTATATGCATTACACAAAAGCCTACATAATATCCCCAAAATTAGAAATAAGAAATAGCTCTCAAGTACATATTCAGTAGATAACCACAATGCTCAATTCACAAACTTAAGATTAAATAAGGGTGGGGAGGCTGGGTTACTCAAGAAAGACTGAGTTGCCACTGTAGGAGAAGGCTACCAAATCTAGCCAGTGAAATAAACATTTTACTTTTTGATAAAGTGTCTCCACATTGTGTGCTATTCTTAGGAAATGGCATGCTGTATTTTACACAGTTCTAATAAACTTTCAAAGCAATTTTCAGAAAGTAACAAACTAAGAAAAGATTGTATATAAGATGGAAGTTTGCTTATTTATTATTTTGGTGAAAGCAAAGACAGCTACTATATTTCCCCAATAGACTTATCATCAGCACTGTATCATTACAATGTCATGACACCCCTGCCAAACTGCCTCTTTTTATTTACTTCATAGTGAAAGCAAGAAAATCGTGAATAACTTGTTAATATCTCAACGACTGATTAGCTACCTAGTATTCAGGAAAATAGTTATGAATATCAGCCTCTGCTGGAATAAAATGTTTGCTTCAAATTTATTTCTTCAATATAAAATCAATGTAATGAATTACATGTCTTACACAGACAAATGTCAGAGAATCAAAGTGGTTTCAACATGCTATTTTCACTAGAACAATGATTTGAGCAAACACTCCATATTTTGAATGTTTCTTCTAGGTAAGTAACCAAACTTTGAATGTCTGCAACTCTTTACATGAGGTTTAAGGACACCTTATGACAATAGAATACAATTGATGTCCTGGGCACTTCTAGCTCTCTGTGTTACTACACCATAATAACAGTCATAATAGCATTTCACTATACATTACCAACATGTCAGACATCGGACACTGCTATTAGAGGCCAGGTTGAGATCTCATTAAGCTTTTAGGAGGACCTTGGTATTCATTTTATGATACTTAGGGCAGAAATTTAATTTTTGATGTTTTTATCTGATTCTCTTTAATCAGCAAAATAAATATGCAGTTGATTTGTTAAAGAAAAAAATTTTTAATTGGCATTGCATGGTTTCTTTAAACAATAAATGGATTTGAATGCAGACTAAATATAGAGGTCATATTTTGCATCATTTCAATGGCTATCATTTCATGGTAGACATAGAAAAAAGATCTATTTTGCTACTACAGACAGTGTCTACCCTAAGGTATTGAGTTACGATGCATTGATGAATATTCCAAGACTTTCACCTTTACTAAACATCTGCTTTTCACAACCACATTTTAAAGGGAAAAATCTAAGAGACAGAAAAAACATACAAAATCCCCAGGACAGGAAAAAATTTCCTTCTCATCTCTTTCATAAACCAGCCCCAGATTCCAAATTGAAACCACTGATCACGTGAAAACATTTTAAATGTTGCTTTGTACCAGTCTCTTTTGTGAAGCATAACTCAGGGGTGAAGGTGAGTGTGGTTTTGAGAACATTCTGCAACAATCAGTGTTTCCAAAACAGAACAGAGGGTGGCCAAAGGGATCAGACAAACAAAACTCTTCTCCCTCTTTCAAGGATCAAGAAAATCTGCTTTTTGTCTCCAATGTACACATTGAGTTCTCAGGCTCCTGTGATGTATGGTGGTAGAGGAAGTGGAGTCACCCAGACAGAAAAGTCTGCAGACAAAACACTAGCTGTCAATGGAGTGAGAGATGCCACAGCCAGCCTACTCTTCCTCAGAGGAAACAAAAATTGCTCACTTAACTAAAGTCAAGACTCTTGCCCCCTCTCCTTTTCACATGTTATGAAAATTCTTTCCTGAAAAGTGGGGTACACTTCCTAATCCATGCTGTGAGTGATTCTTGTAGATGTCAGATCTTAACATAAGTCTCTTTCAGGAGGATGTAACAAGAACCCTGCCTGGTTTATCAGGTATATCTTTGTGAAAATATTTCCTTTGCATTCAAAGTTCTTGAGTAACCTATACTAAAAAGTCTATCATGTTTTATATGTACTAGAGATTTCATTGAACAATACAAAGTCTTATTTTTAGTGATTTGAGACAGATACATTCAATATAAAATCAGAGTAACATCCTATTATATGTTTACTTCATGTATGATTAGAAATATAATTATATTTAAATGTAATGTTACAACAGTTATATAATTATATCCATTGTAGGACAATAATCCCAAAACAAAAGAATAAAGAGTTATGGAACTACAGGATAATTTTTAACCTAAAAATAGTTTGGTGGCCTTCAATTTCAGATTCTGCAATTTACCAGAAGAGGGAAAAGATGTTTCCTAAAGGTCTCAGGGATTCCTTCTATGTCATCAACATCCCTTTTCTAAATGGACAATTCAATGAATATGCAAACATGTTCTAGAATCCTCCCACTATTTAAAAAATAATAACATCCTCAGCCCTTATATTTCCCATTAAGTACCACCATATTCGTATACTACCTTCACAGCAAAACCCATAGAGAGAGTTGTCTGCAGAGTTTGTCATTACTTTCTCATCTCAAAAATCCTTCCTCCAGCCACTGCACTCAGTCATCCATTTCCTACCATGCTGTGAAGGCTGCTGTTGCCATATTCTCCATATTCTCAATGATCTTCATGTTGCCATCACCTAGTTTTGATCTATGATCTATGTAAGGGAAAATTGGATATTCATTAAATATCAAAAAGATTGTAAATATCTTTTGCATTAATGTACTTAGACTGCTATTTATGTGATAAAACTAATTTAAGAATTTATAAGGGGTTTACTATGTATTGAACACTGTCAGACTCCAAAAGAATACTAAAAATCATTTTCCCAAATGAGTTTTCTTTCTACTTAAAAATAAAATATGGACAAAAGTGAATAATATATGCATGCTGAAGAGAATAAAGAACTAAAGGGAAGTACAGAGGAAGCCAAGTAGCTTAGGAAATCTTTCTCAAGTAGTTAAATTTTAAGCCAGGGTTAGAAGATAGTCAAAGGGGAATAAATAAGCTTCTTTACTAAACATCTGGCATTAAATTCCAAACACTATCCTATGATATTTTCATTCCATTAACTCCCATATTTTCTTCAAGATCCAGCTTATACAGAGACAATCTCTTTTATCAGTTCTTCCCTGCCCCATACCTGAAGCATTCTATATTGTTCCACTTTGTACAAGGCATTTTATTCATCAGATAATGAGTCTGTCTGTCCCATGGGACTGCGAGCACTTATTCCTCTTTCTACCTACAGTGACTATTTAGCGGAAACTGATGTTTAGCAGCTCTCCAACAATTTGTTTATGTATGACTCAGTGTGTACAACAACCCTGAGAAGAAAGTACTATCATTATTTATATTATGGAGGAGAAAACAGAGCATCCTAGAAGTTAGAGTATCCCTAACCATTAAGAAGCAAAACAACAACAAAACACACAGACACAAAAACAAAGATACAAAAAGCAACAACAAAATAGCTGGACATGGTGGTGCATGCCTATAATTCTAGCTACTCTAGAGGCTGAGGTGGGAGAATTGCTTGAGGCCAGGAGTTGGAGACTGCTGTGAGCTATAATCACACAAATGTACTCCAGTCTGGGTGACAGAGTGAGACCTCATCTCTAAAAATAAAAAATAAAAATATAAGCCGAGCTCAAACTCTCAAGACTGTATGAAATGAAGCCCATGCCTGTTATACTATCCTATGTTGTCTTCTCAGCAAGTACTGCTGGAAAATAGCAGGTAACTGATTCCAGGGATATAGGCAGGAATTTGTAAATGACGTGAGAAACAGAAATCAGATTGGCTTGTTTAAAGCACAGCAACCCTACTGAGAAATAATGGAAATTATTGATTCTTTTCAAGTTTTGCCATAAGTGTTCTCTTCTCTCTCTCTGCCTGCTTTCTGGGTGGCTTCAATTACCCCCTTAAATTTAATTGTCCTTTGTATACTGATGATTTCAAAATACGTATCTCTAGTCTAGATTGCCCTTGTGAAGCTCTGAACCATATATCCATCTGCCTACTAGACATCTCTCTGAATGTTCCTACAGGCCACACAACCTGACAGAAGCTTAAGGATCTCCATATATTTTTAAAACTGTCACATTTTAAGAATCAGACTATATCAGTGTATCACTGAGGAAATTACTGGGATGGATGATAGAAGTTACAGAAATCAGTTTTTCTTCTATTAATATACAATGAGACACTTAATATGGCAATAAAATCTCACCCTAATTATCCTCTCACTGAACTTTCAGGACATCTCATGCTCAGCTATGCTGTCTAATCACGTCCTATTACTTGCCTTCCCTGACCATGCCCCATACTTTTTTATCCTTTGATGTTCCTGCCATGTTGTCTACACAGATAATACACCTGCTCACCCTAATGCTGTCAAAGTCCAGCCAGGAAAACAGAAACTATAATGGGTATTGCAATACAAGGCTGTAATATAGAGATAATATAGAGATTGGCTCACACATGCTCTGAAGTCCTAAAAAAAAGCCAAAAGGTACTAAAACTCAAAAAAGATAACTGCAGGAAACAGTTCCACTAGGACTAAGGGAATAAAATGGTGGAGATTGAGAATATAGACCCTGGGAGTTTGAAGTAGGGGCTCATAGAGTTGATGATCAGGCCTTTGAAAAGAGGATGACACCTGGGGGCTGGGACCCCCAGGAGCTGAGATGGGGGACCCTGTGGAGCTGGAGGACAGATCTCAGAGGAGCAGGTATCACCCAGCCACTACAGTACCTCTGAAGGAGCATAATGTGATTGGAAATAAGAGGTTGCAATGCATGCTCACTTGGCTTGTGTTTCAAACACAGGTCTGTCTGAAACCAGTGCCTGATGCTCATACCTGCAAAGCACCACATTCCCAAGTCCTAGTTTTTCTTCTTTGCATTTTATTCTACACACTGTTGCCAAAATACCCTCCCTGATAACAAAACCCTAATTATGTCGTGCCCTTTCCTAAATCTTTATAATCATTTCCTGTTGACTAAAGTTTTAAATATGTACTCCTCTCCCTCATGTCAATGGCATTCTAGAATTTTCTCGCTTTTCTTCACTGCTTCCCTAAATGCCTTCTCTGCTCCCATTGGACCCCATTATTCCTTAGAAATGCAGCAAATTTTTTTTATCTTCAACATCTTATAGACCACAAATCTCAGCCTCATATTATCCCTGAATTTATTTTCAAAAAATAATGATACATATATGCAAAAACCACCTTGTCTTTCATTTCGTAGCAGCCACAACCAGCATGAATGAAGTAGCTGCTGCACAATTAAAATTACTGAGTTTTATTGAAAATTAAGAAGCCTAATTTTAGCCAATTAAAACTTAAGTGACAACTAAATGTGTAACTAAGACTGAAAGAATTTAATGCTGTCAATGTAAAACTTTTACACCTTTTCTGATTTTCACGTACATGGTAGACTGGTTAAAAAGGATGAGTTCTAAATTTTCAGCAATTCAACAACTAAGATTCTGATATGGGGCCATGTGCAGACACTCAGTGGAAGGAGAGTTTCCCGCATGTGAGTTGCAGCATTTCAGAAAATTCTAAAGCAACATTTTTACTTTTTTGCTCTTTGAGTTGCAAAACTAGCTTTCAACAGGAAAAGAAAATTTGCTACTTACTCTTGGAAGGTGTCTTTTCTATGTGTGAAAATACTAAGGTGAAAATGTCAAATATTTCACATTTGCTTGAGCCTGTGAAATCTAAAGAGATGTGAGATTTTCTTGTTATTCAGATGGTTCAGATTGGAGGTATAGGAGCTTCACCTGCCCATGTGGATCTCCTGGAGCTGCCCTATCATTTTATTTTTAAAAGGCAAATATTAAAAATTTTGCTCTTCTCTTTAAGATATAAAATTAATATTATTTCCCTTTATGTAGAAAAAAATAAAGGTCATCCTGGAACTATGAATTTGTGATAAAAACGGCAAATCGTATAAGACATTTAATTGCTTAGAACACTTTAAATCCAATTTCTTTATATCAGTTTCAGACCAACCTCTGCACAATGAGACTCTAAACACAAGTACTCTTTTCTGGGCTAGGAATTTGTCTACATATCCAAATTATGTCAACCTATAATTCATTCAACTTCCACATTCATTCCTTCACTCATTTAACCTATCGTGAGTGCCTACCTGCCACCTGCTCTATATTAATGCATAATCCCTTGTGTTATTTCTGGAACTCTTCCAACAGTTATGGGTCACAATGACAGTACACCACTCCAAACGTAGGCTGAGCACTTGTTCGCAGTGATGAGCTACATATGTTGGCCAATACCATCACAATTTAATGCTTCAGTTCCTCCTGTACTCTTGAGAAGATGGCATCTGGTCCAAATTTTCAGTCCCTTTGAAGATCCATGATAGGTAACTGTCATCTGGATAGCAAAGACACTTGACCAGTCAATTAAGTATTCCAAAATCTAGGAAGTTTATGTAGGTGAGGATAATTAGTTGTAAAAATAAACTCAGTATAATAAGCCTTATGAAGTGGAACCTAGCCAGGATCTCATCTAATAAAAATAAATCAAGTTGAATTTTAAATTTTTAGAGGTTCAAACAATCATTTACATAAAACTTTCCTCGAGTTTGGGATTATGTTTTAATAATGTCTATAAAAACAATGTTGACTTCCCATTGTATTGAAACTTTTTCACTTTGAAGAAATTGAGTATTTAAAACACTAAGTAAGTAGCTCTTAATTTTCTAAGCCAGCTTATGTCTTCCCCACAGCCATAGTCACAACGTATTCCCTCCCTGAGACAAGTGGAGCTTCCACCTTGGGAACATTCACCTTTCCTTCCCTGCAGTCACTTGTTTTACCATAAGATGTAGTAAACTTAACATTTTTTTTAGATCTTCATGGTAACAGCACTATTGTTTGTTCATTATTTACAAAGAGAGAAAGGCATATTTTACCTTCATTTTCCAAATTTATTCTTATTCTACATGTGATTACTTTAGACGTATGTTCAAAACACTTAAATAAAGCTAAATTACAAAAACAGAAAGGGGTATATACTTTCCTAACTTTCTAAACAAGATATTTTGTATATGAATAATAAGTCTGAGTAAAAGTTTCAAGATGTTTATGTGTCCTACCATTGAGAGATTGTATAACATACAAAATAAATACTGACAATGAGAACTGTCAATGCTTTTCTGGAGTTGGAATCAGATATTTTAGTCATGGTATACATGCTTGTTTTGTGTTATAAATTTATTCTAAAAGAACTTTTAATATGAGAACTAATTTGGACATATAGAACTTGACTTAAAAACATAATGCCTATGCACATATTAATAGTGCTACTTCGTAAATGACAAGTCTGGATTTTTGATTGAAAAATGTGTTATAAAATAAGCTCCTTGGCTGGATGTGGTGGCTCACGCCTGTAATCCCAGCACTTTGGGAGGCCAAGACGGGCGGATCACGAGGTCAGGAGATTGAGACCATCCTGGCTAACACGGTGAAACCCCGTCTCTAATAAAAGTACAAAAAAATTAGCCAGGCGTGTAGTCCCAGCTACTTGGGAGGCTGAGGCAGGAGAATGGCGTGAACCTGGGAGGTGGAGCTTGCAGTGAGCCGAGATGTGTGCATCTTAAATAGTCAAAATCAAATAATATAAAATATTTTAGATTAATTAAAGCAAATTATATTCCCAATTATAATTCCCAAATTATATACCATAGTATAAAATATTTACCATATAGAGTAAATAACATAAACCTGGGAAAAGAAATAGACTAAAAGATGGGACTATAAGAAGAAAACAGCTATTAGTCTAATTTGTAATATAAAATGCAAAAGCTTTATACCTGGAAATTACAATAACATCAAGTTAAGAATCAATTCCTTATCCAGCTGAACATACTGACAGGAAAAATGAAGTAAGCAATCAGTTGAATGTGAGAAACAGAAAGAATGAAAGTACTGTTTTAAGTAACTATCAGACAATGTCAAATTGAATATAGGACCTGCTGCTTCTCTTGTTTCAAAAAGCATATTAGGAGGAGAAGATCAAAAAAAAATTTTTCTCCTGTTATCAATATACATAAACATTTTATCACCTGGCCTTATCAAAGGATGGAAGAAGTGTACTTGATTTCATTGGTGTTAGATTAGATTACAACAGGAAAACAGTTCAAGTTTTGGCTGTTGGATTCAACAGCCATATTCCCACAGTTATTCACAAATGTTAAAAAGGTCATTTGAAAATGATCAATAATAATAACAAGAGCTGATTATTTATTATGCTAGGCATTAAGGTCATCATTTTGAATGTGCTATCACAGATTTAATATCAAAAGTAGAAGTAGGTAATATTATGCCTATTTTTCAGATAAAGAAACTGAGGTATCAACAGTTCCTCAAGTATGGATGTGACATATAATTAAGATGGCTTCCAAATTCACATGTGAATTAGAAGATCTTATTCTATTCTGACTTTAGAAATTTGGGTTTAGGCCGGATGCGATGGCTCATGCCTGTAATCCCAGCACTTTGGGAGGCGGAGGCGGGCGGATGACCTGAGGTCAGGAGTTCAAGACCAGCCTGGCCAACATGGCAAAACCCCATCTCTACTAAAAATACAAAAATTAGCCAGGCGTGGTGGCATGCACCTGTAATCCCAGCTACCCAGGAGGCTGAGGCAGGAGAATTGCTGGAACCTGGGGGACAGAGGCTGCAGTAAGCCAAGATTGTGCCACTGCACTCCAGCCTGAGCAACAGAGCAAGACTTCGACTCAAAAAAAAAAGAAAGAAAGAAATCTGGGTTTATACCTAATCACAGTAAGATAATATAGACCTTTCTGATAACTAATAAGGAAGACACACTTCTGCTGGTAATCATGCACAACAATTTTTTTTATCTCTCCTTTTGTCTACAAAACACATTAAAAAGTACAAGGAACTTAAACGTAAAATGCATCTGAGGAGCCACCATTTCTGTCTGTTTTTTTAGATGGAGTCTTGCTCTGTCGCCAGGCTGGAGTGCAGTGGTGCAATCTTGGCTCACTGCAACCTCCACCTCCCTGATTCAAGTAATCCTCCTGCCTCAGCCTCCCGAGTAGCTGGGACTAAAGGCACGCACGCCACCATGCCAAGCTAATTTTTGTATTTTTAGTAGAGACGGGGTTTCACCATGTTGGCCAAGATGGTCTCCATCTCTTGACCTTGTGATCCGCCTGTCTCGGTCTCCCAAAGTGCTGGGATTACAGGTGTGAGCCACCATGCCTGGCCTAGTTTCCAATGATGATATTAGCCAGCATTTATTAAGTGCTCACTCTGTACAAGCCACCCTTCCAAGTGCTTTACATATATTAACTCTTTTAATATATGACCACCTTGTAAGATAAGTCATTATTTCTCCATCATACTGATGGAGAAACAGAGAAAGAAAGCCACATGCTCATATGGCTCATCAGTGAGAGAGCCAAGATGCAAATCCAGGCATTCTGGTGCCAGAGTCTGCCTTCTTAACCATGACATAAGGCTCCTTTCCCCAGTCACATTAATTTAACCTAAAGAATATTTCCAGAGACCCTACTATTAATATTAAAAAGGACCTGTAGTTAACTGTGTTGAACACATGCCACAGAGAGAAATGAATGGAAATAGCACTTACTCTGTGCTCCAGGCCCAATGCAGGATTATATGGGCCTAAGTCAAAATTTGTAAGTCATAGAATAAGGCTATCTCTTCCAAATCAAATGATTTTAAGAGCCATCATAATCACAGGCTGTCACACAGCATGCTTTACATAAGTACAGTGCCTTGATCAAAGTCAACATCTGGCAAATGTGGATTGGATGCCAGATCTCTCCAGCTCCAATACTCAGGATTTTTTTCATTGTGCTTTGGAAGAAGTGTTAAGAGAGGTCCCTGCTTAAATTTATTTAGGGAACTAAAATGTAAAAATAAATGACAAAATATTTGTGTACAGATTCAAGACAACAATGAAAGCTATATCACATTTCCTGAAAGCAAAATGATTAATCCCCGCAAGTGTTCAAGAAAGTTAATTACATACATACATAAATATTTGTACTTAAAAGGGAAAACTTGCTATTTCTCTTTCTTCTAGATGAATTTTCTGCAGTTTTTTTCCCTCACTTCTTCTACTCATGCCATACCAAACTATTTACTATTTCCTAAATACCCTACATCCTTAAAAATTCTTTGGAATGCCCTTCCCATTGAAAAATCCTATTCATGCTTCAAGAGAGTTTATGTGCTACTTCCTCGTGAGGTGTCACCCAGATTTCTCTATCATATTAAGCTGGCAATTATCATATTGTGTAAGAATTATTACTCTGTATGTATGTCTCTTACTAGATAGATTGTTCCTTACTTCATAAACAATGTTCCTTTGCTTATTTTCTAATTTTTGTATGTTGATCATAATATCTCTGGCTCACCTTTTCCTGGAATTAAATTATCTATATTATATATTAAATTATTATAGGTATATCTTTAAGTGTAACAAAGATATTTCAACATATATTTTAAATAACTTTGTTCATTTGCCTATTTTTGTGTGTTTTTGTGATTTTGTTTATTTTATTTAATTTTATTTTTGAGACGGAGTCTCGCTCTGTCACCCAGGCTGCAGTGCAGTGGTGTTATCTCAGCTCATTGCAACCTCTACCTCCCAGGTTCAAGCGATTCTCTTGCCTCAGCCTCCTGAGTAGCTGGGACTACAGGTGCCCGCCACCATGCCCAGCTAATTTTTATATTTTTAGTAGAGATGGGGTTTCATCATATTGGCCAGGATGGTCTTGAACTCCTGAGCTTGTGATCTGCCCACCTTGGCCTCCCAAAGTGCTGGGATTACAGTTGTGAGCCCCCGTGCCTGGCCGATTTTGTTTATTTTTTTAAATTCAATATTATTCCAGTTCTTAGTCTTTTCCTACTGCAGATTTCATTTCTGTTATTTCTACATTTAGTTTCCCAGAAATATTTCTTTATCTCATCCAGCTATCTCCTTATCTTATTCATTCATTCATCAGTTTTTGTTAAGCAAGCCTATGGAAATAGAGCAGTAATGAAACAATTATTGCCCTCATAAAGCTTACATTTTTATATTTCAATTTCTTGCATGGCTTTCTGTTTCATACCTCGGTTATCCTACTAAGAATACCAAACAGCTCTGTAAGATTGTTTCCTGTTCTCATATTTCAATGTTTTTAGAAATATGACTTTGCTCTGAATGTTCAGAGAAACACTGTCTCCCTTCTGCAGGTTAATATGCATAGCTCCTAGCTAGACCACCAGCAACTCTCATCTGTTCAACTACTACAACTCTGCTGCCCTGAGTCAAAATCTGCTACTTCCCTTTACTGCCTCATTGTTGGACACAAAATAGAGACCAGTATCTAATAGCATAAAATGTCCAGATTATCATCCTAAAAGAACACTTCCTTGATCCAGTACCTAAAGGATGATCTCTTCTAGCCCCATCAGCCTCATTGCTCATCCCCCTCCCTGACTCCTAGTTGAGCCTCTTGTCCAGCAGTCTTACTGAATGTAGGAAGAAAGACACAAATGTGAAGCCCGGGGGTGGGATGAGGGAAGCAGCACTCTGGCAACCTCAAGAAAGCAGTGCCCACACCTTAAAAGGGTGTTTGTCATTTTTCTGATTGGTATAATTTTGGTATTTCTGAGCCAGGAGACGGACATTGAGACTATGATAGGGTTTTCAAAAACTATGTCAAATTCTCTGTTTTCTGGAAATATGGGCTCTGCATTACCCTGTGCAATCTACTTTAATTAAATTTGTTTTTAATGAACATTTTCAGATTCTTGCTATGGGCTAGTTATTAGTTCTAATGTTTATCATGAGTGTTTTCATTATTATCTGTGTCTTTATACTTCGTTCTTTATTTTATTTTATTTTATATTTTTTTGAGATGGAGTTGCGCTCTTGTTGCCCAGGCTGGAGTGCAATGGCACGATCTCAGCTCACCGCAACCTCCACCTTCTGGGTTCAAGCAATTCTCCTGCCTCAGCTTCCTGAGTAGCTGGGATTACAGGCATGCACCACCATACCCAGCTAATTTTGTATTTTTAGTAGAGATGGTGTTTCTCCATGTTGGTCATGCTGGTCTTGAACTCCCAACCTCGGGTGATCTGCCCACCTTGGCCTCCCAAAGTGCTGGGATTACAGGCATGAGCCACCACGCCCCGCCCGTCTTTGTATTTCTTTTAGAGGGAAGTTAGAAGAGACCACATAAGGGTCTGCAGGAAATATACCATTTTAAAACTGAAGATTAACTTTTAAATTTTAAATTTGAAGCATTCAAATTATCTGATTCCCATTATAACAGTTAAGCTTTAAGAGCAAACAATGAGGAGATGAAGCATCTGTACACTGAAACCTATAAAACATTAATGAAAAAAATGAAGAAGACACAAGTAAATGGAAAGGCACTTTGTGTTCATGGATCAAAAAATAATATTGTCAAAATATCCATACTATCTGAAGTGATCTATAAATTCGATGCAATCCCTATCAAAATTTCAATAGCATTTTTTGCCAGCATAGGAAAAAGCAATCCTAAAATTCATATGGAATGACAAAAGACCTTGAATAGTTAAAGCAGTCTTGAGCAAGAACAAATCTGGAGGCATCACACCTCCTAATTTCAAATTATATTACAAAGCTTCACTAGTAAACAGTATTGTACCAGCACAAAAACAAACACACAGAGCATTGGAATATAATGGAAAGTCCAGAAATTAATCTGTACATATATGGTCAACTAATATTCCACAAAGATGCCAAGAATATACAATGGGGAAAGGATAGTACCTTTAATTAATGGTGTTGGAAAACTGGATATCCAATTGCAAAAAATAAATAAATAAACTGGATCTTTATTTTATACCATACACAAAAATCAATCAAATTAAAGACTTAAATGTAAGACCTAAAACTATAAAACTCATAGAAGAAAACATAGGGGAGAAGCTCCTTGATGTTGGTCTTGGTGATAATTTTTGGGATATGACCCCAAAAGCACAGGCAATAAAGGCAAAAATAAACACATGAGGCTACATTACATTAAGACGTTTCTGTCCAGCAAAGAAAACAATTAGCAAAGTAAAAAGGCAACCTACAGAATGAGAGAAAATTTTTGCTAACTATATATCTTATAAGGGGTTAAATTCATATGGAATCACATTTTTTAAATATTTTAATTTAAAAAAAATTAAAAGCACCATGTGATCCTGCAGTCCCATTTCTGGGTATGTGTCCAAGGGAAACAAAAATACTCTCTAAAAATGATATCTGCACCCGCATGTTCACTGCAGCAATATTTACAAAAGCCAAAAAATGAAAAATCTAAATGTTCTCTTATGAGCGAATGAATAAAGAAAACGTGTGTGTGTGTGTATGTGGAGGCATATATGTTTATGTGTGTGTATATACATATATTTCAAAGAAGGACAATATGGGACAATATTATTGAACCTAGAGGACACTATGTTAAGTGAAATATGCCAAGAACAAAAAGACAAACACCACATGATCTTACTTATATGTGGAAACTTAAAAAGTAGAATTCATAGAAACAGAGAACAGAAGAGTGGTTATCAAGTGTCAAAGGGTGGAAGAAATGGGGAAATACTGGTTAAAGGGTACACACTTTCAGTTATAAGATGAAAAAGTTCTGGAAACTGAATGTATAGCATAATGACTGTAGTTATTATAATACACTGTATGCTTGAAATTTTCCAAGAATGTAGATCTTAAATATTCTCACCACACACAAATGTTAACTATGTAAGATGATGTATATGTTAATGACCTTGATGGCTGTAATCATTTCACAAGGTGTACATACATCAAGACCAAGTGGATTTATTGCTGGTATGTAAGATTGGTTTTACATATGCAAATACATCAATGTGATCCATTACATTAACAGAATGAAAGACAAAAACCACATGATCGTCTTAATTGATGCAGAAAAAGTGTTCAACAAAGTCCAACATTTTTTCTCGATAACAACACTCAATAGTTTAGGTATAGAAGGGAAATTCTTCTAAATAAAGCCATTTCTAAAAACAACAACAACAAAACAAAACAAAAAACAAACGAACAAACAAAACCACAGCAAACATCATCAACTGGGAGAAACTGAAAGCTTTCCTATTGAGATCCAGTACAAGGGAAGGATGCCTACTCTTGCAACTTCCATTCAGCATCGTACTGGAAATAATAGGAAGAGTATTTAAGTGAAGAAATAAAAGGCATCACAATAGAAAGGAAGAAATATAATTTTCTCTATGTGAAGACAACTTAACTCTATATGTAAAAAAACCGCAAAGACAGCTGAGATCGTGCACTGCACTCCAGCCTGGGTGACAGAGCAAGAAACCGTCAAAAAAAAAAAAAAAAAAAAAAAAAAAAGGAAAGATTCCACACACACCCCGAAAAAAACTGTTAGAACTAATAAATAAATTCAGAAAAGTTGCAGGATACAAAATCAACATACAAAAGTCGGAAGCATTTTTACACAAAAAATAATAACCTAACTAAAAAAGAAATCAAGAAAATCATTCCATTCACAATAGCTTCAAAAAAAATAAGACCCAAGAATAAATTTAACAAAGGAGATAAAAGATCTGTACACTGAAAACTATAAGACATTGATGAGAAAATTGAAGCAGACACAAATAAATGGAAAGATATTCAATGCTCACAGATTGGAAGAATTAATATTGTTAAAATAGCCATACCATCGAAAGCAATATACATATTCAACATAATTCTTATCAAAATCCCAATGGCATTCTTCGAAGAAATAGGAAAAGCAATCCTAACTTTCCTATGGAACCATAAAAGATCTCAATAGCCAAAACAATTCTAAGAAAGAAAGACAAAGTTGGGGGCATCATACTTCTTGACTTAAAGTTATATTACAAAGCTATAGTAATGAAAACAGTTTGGTGCTGGCCTCAAAACAGATATAGAGACCAGTGGAACTGAATAGAAAGTCCAGAAATGAATTCAAACATACATGGTCAACTAATTTTTGACAAAGGCACTAAGAGGACACAATAGAGAAGATACTCTCTTCAATAAAGAGTGCTGCGAAATATGGGTTCCATGAAAATAAATGAAATTAGACCCTTATCTTACACCATACACAAAAATTCCAACTAAACATGGATATAAGACTTAAATATAAGACCAGATACTATAAGACTCCTAAAAGAGATCATAGGGGAAAAGCTCCTGGATGCTGGCCTTGGCAATGAATTTTGGGATACCATACCAAAAGCTCATACCACAGTAGCAAAAATTAGATAAATGAGACTACATCAAACTAATAAGCTTCTGCACAGGAAAGAAAACAATTTAAAAATGACAGGCTGTGGATTGGGAAAAAATATTTGCAAAACATGTGTATGATAAGAGACAAAATTTATCCAAAATGTAAAAAGAACTCATACAACTCAATGGTGGAAAAAAAACAAATAGCCCCATTTAAAAGTGGGTCAATGTCTTCAGCTGACATTTCTCCGAAGGAGATATTAAAAATGTCAAACAGGTATATGCAAAGGTGCTTACCATTATTGATCATCAGAGAAATGCAAATCAAAGCCACAATGAGATACCACCTCACACCCATTAAGATAGTTATTATCAAAAGATAACAAATGTCGGCGAGGGTGTGGAGAAAAGGAAACTCTTGCACACTGTTAGTGAGAATATAGATTGGTATAGCCATTATGGAAAACAGTATGGAAGTTTCCAAAAAAATAGAACTACCAAATGCCCCAGCAACCCCTCTTCTGGACACTTACGCAAAGGAAATGAAATCATTGTCTCGTAAAGATATCTGCACTCCCATGTTCATTGCAACAGCCAAGATATAGAAAAAACCTAAGTGCCCTTGACAGAATGGATAAAGAAACTGGTACATATATACAATGGAATATTATTCAGCCCTAAAAAAAGAAAGACATCTTGCCATTTGCTACAATGTGGATAAGCCTAGAGGACATTATGCCAAGTGAAATACGCAGACATAGAAAGAAAAATATTGCATGATCTCACTTATATGTAAAATCTAAAAAAGAAAACTTCAAATATACAGAAACAGATAAAAAAAAATAGTGGTTATCAGAGGTGGGAGGGGGAGGAAATGGGGTGATGGGGGCCAGAAGATACAAAGTAGCAGACATTGAGGATGAAAAAGTTTATAGATCTAATGTAAAACATGAGGACTATAGGTTAAAAAAATTATACTGTATATGAGACTTATGCTAAATGAGTAGATCTTAGATGTTCTTGCCACAAAAAAATAATATGAATACTTATGTGAGATGATGAATGTGAAGAATATGTCAATTTGCATCACTATAGTAACTTTTTAACTCTATTTTTATCCCATCACGTCATGTTGTATACTTTAAATACCCACAATCAAATTTATTTTCAAAAAACAAAAAATCCTGTTTTATGCTTTAAATATACGCAATTTTTATTTGTTGATTACACCTCAATATGATGGAAGAAAACAAGTAAAATCGCTTAAATTATGAAGTTAAAATTTTGCTGTATATGACATTGAACCTATGTAGTAGAGAAGTGTAGATGTCAAGCGCTGTAAAGGGTCTGTCAAGAGATTTACCTTACTTGGAAGATAACCAATTAGCTTACCACAGCTACATGAATGCTGGAAGAAGACATGACAGTCGTGGGTCAGAGACAAAGGAGGGTTTATCACAATAATAGCAGTAGCCATAATTTTATGCATCAGTTTCCTGAGCTTCAATTCCCAAAAGGCAGCAGAATAAGAGCCAGATGACACCTGCTGGAATCTGAAGCTTAGGAAATGCTAATATTTTATGATGGGCTGCAAGCAAGCCTGCTCAACCTTGTCCCCTGAGGGAAAATAATTCTATCAGTTACACTAGACAGTGTGCATGACTGCCCTTTGCTCTGGAAGGAAATGCTATAACTTCCAATACTGAAAACTATACAAACATCCTTGAAAAGATAATCCGGAATAAGAGCTGTCATTGCCTGTGCTTACAAGGTGTGCAGAAATATGAGTGACCCATAGAGAAGTACCTCTCAACAGTAGAGAAGAGGGAAAAAACTAACATTTTTTAAGCAATTATTGTAGCCCAGGTGCAACAAGAGATACTTTACATACATTATCTAATTAAATCCTCACATCCTAAGAAGTGTGCATTATGAACCTCATTTGACAGAATCTCAGATACAGTAAGTCATCTTCCCAAGTCACCTATCTGCTAAATGATATTGTCAGAATTTCAACCCAGATTTATCTCACTGTGAATGCCTTCTACTTTAAGTTGAGATTCAATTTCACGAAGAAAATACTTTTAGAGAAAAAGATGTTATCACATTTTCAATGAAGAAAGGCCAACAATTGAAAGAAAATAATTATTATTAAAGGTAGAGTTTTTTAAAAGCTTAGAAATATAAAAGGTTTGCAAAAAATGTTTATCTGATATTTATGTAGACTTCCACTCCACACAGAGGATGAAGCTGAGTGACTTATGCAGTCTCAATGAGTGACAAGGAGCAACTGGAGGCTGCCCCTTATGGAATTGCCTTAAGCTCAGTACCTTGGACATCTCCCCGATATGTTGGGTGTAGCTTATGACAGTGTGCGCATTGGCATTGTTCTAGGGACTGAAAAGTTCTATTTCTTTTCATTCTTGCACTGAAAAACAGGATGCTACCATCACTATCTGAAATTATCCTTTATATATCCTAAATGATGCTTTTAAAATTATCCTTGAATAATTCTAAAATTTGGGTAAAGGATGGATGTCCGGAAACACACTTTACCCCATTTAAAATAAAAAGTTTTCCCTCCCCGCCTCCCCATCTGTACTTCTTGAAACATATCCCTTATTTTTTCATAGCATTTATCACCAATATATTATATATTTTATCTGATAATTTGTCTCCCATAATTAAAAGAGAAGCTAATAAGGATAATTTTTATCATTTTTTTCATGTATAGAATATCCTCCATGCCTAGAACAGAAAAACAACTGGAAACTCAATGAATATACAGTTTGAATTGAGTGATATGGATAATGGTTCTAGTGCAGTTGTTTATAAGATTTCTTAATTAATCTGCAATCATATTCCAAATGTTACCATTAATGTATATGTCTCCAAACTGTCTTTTGCTGGTTTAAGAATTAATTTTATATTTACAGGGAATTTATATTTGAGTGTTGTGAATTTCCTTTAATTATATATTTAATAAAGTGGTAAATGTATTATTTTAAAAATCTAATCTCATTAAAACGGGACACGATAAATGAGGTGGTTGTTATTCTTTTGTAAAATAATGGGTTTGGTTTCTTTTGTTCTTGAATATATTTTGGATTCTAAAAAACACAAATGAGATAGTTCCCAACTTGCAAAAAAAAAAAAATATGTGTAGCACAGAACTAGAAGCCATCAGGCTGTTTTAATATTGGTTATCTACATCCAGCTGCTTCTCTAGAGACCAACCTAGTTCTCTCAAGGTGTTACTCTGCTGGTGAAAGAGGACATGTCTCTCAGATCAGGCTCTTACATAGGGGAAATAATTGCCGACAGATGGTGATAATCTGTTACCAGTTTAATGGAGATCCCTGAAGATATGCTGGGAAATGAAGTTTTCACTGAAGAACACTTGCGCAAAGCGAATAAACAGAATATCCGGTACAGCTGGGAAGGGAAGCTGCTTCTGATTAGAGAGAAGGAATATACAGCCAGTTTAAGTTCCAGTGGCAGAAATCACTCTACATCAATTTCTGTATCTACTCTTTGACTTTTAGCCTTGTTGACTATTCAACCACTTACCCTGCTGTTTTCTGAGCATTGGATATACTTAGTGACAGCTGTTGGGTCAAAGGCACCTAACACATGTGGACACATACACCTTGGCCTGTCTCAGGGAATTCACACTCTTTACTTTCGGCTTTTAGACAGGGAGCAAAGGTCAAGACTGCTCAGGATTTATTTCTTTGCTCATCTCTTTGGTAAGATGTACAACCTGGATGTTATTAAAATATAAGACATTTTGAAAGAGGCTTTTTATTTGTGTGGTTTCTTCAAACTTCGTCAGCTACTGTCTGTTCTGAACAACAGTTAATGTCACTTTATTCAAAACATAATGAACTAATGTGCTTTATAAACTTGCTACTCAAAGTGTGGTCCACAGATCTGCAGTGTCACCATCATCTGGTAACTTATTAAAAATAGAGAATTTCACTCCACCACAGACTAACTAAATTTGAATCTGCATTTTGTCAAGAGCTCTAGCTCACACAGAGACACTAAAATTTGAGAAACACGGCTCTTACTCTATAATATTTTACATGGACATTCCAATTACAAAAATAATGCTAAAATATAAGGTCTGTATAGTAGAAGGATACATTGAAATATGCCACCATAATGTGATTTTGTTGCTATTGTGCAGAATTGTTCTTAGTAAATTCCTCGAGTCCATTTATCAGAGTGATATCATGTCAAGCAAGTTTTATGTTCAGTCAGCAGACTATCTCCCAAACTTCTTATACCCAAACACCTACTGTTATGCTCAACCTTAATGTATTAAAAACTGAACTTGTTACTATTTTTTCCCTTTTTTTCTCACTTATGTCCCCTATCTTGGTGAATAACTTTATCACTAGCAGCACCTGAGTAAGAAAACTTAACGTTTATTATGTGTTTTTTCTTCCCTTTTATCTTCTTTGTCTTACAATTCATAATTTCTTATTCACTTAAACTTCAAAATATCTTTTTAATGTCCCATTACTCTCATTGCTGCTGCTATTACTTTAGTTCAGACTCCCATTGTTTCTCATCTGACATTCCTAAAAAATACAACAAGTTGACTTATCTACCATCTTGCCTCCTTCTGGAGAACTTTCTAAAACACAAATTTGATTACATTATTTAATTAAGCCATTAAAAAGAAAGCCTTGAAATGGATTATTGCTTTTAGGATGAAAGCCCCCCAAAAATCAAGCTTAAACTCCTTTCCAAATTCTTTTTTGGCCCCTATGCTCATTCATTCATTTTGAACTCTTGACACAACCTATAGAACTCCTTGCCATTCCTTGAATATAAGTCCTTTCACAATTGGATGCCTTGGAAGTACTTTTCATTCAAATAATTTTTTCTGCAACAAATTCTTATTCATACTTCAAGACTCAATTCAAATTGCTTAATAAAATAAAAAACAAAATAGGAGAATTTTCCCTATTTCATTTGTCGGTAAATTAATTTCAGTCTACTCTATATCCTCGCTCTTTGCAATATGGTATTACAGATACTGTCATCAAGAAGTAGAGTCTATGTTCTCACCCCTTGAATCAGGGCTGGATTTGTGACTTGCTTTGTTGAGTAGAATGCAGTGAAAGTGACAATGTGCCAGTCTGAGCCCAGAACTCAAGAGGCTTTGCATGCTTCCACTCTTTCTTGGAGACACGCAGCTTCCCCATGAACAAGTTCAGGTTAGCTTGTAGGAGTCTGAGAACAAGTGTGTCACCTGAAGCCATTCAAAACAACCTAATATTAACTGACACCCAAACATTTGACAGACATCAACAAAACCAGCAAAATTGCATACTCAACCCACAGTAAAACCTCCTTTCTGATTTAGAGATTAATGGGAAACATAAATGCTTATTATTTTAGCTCACGGGTTTTTTAAATGTGATTTTTTGCAATGGCTGATACAAATATAAAAATTTTAAATAAAGCTTCAGTAGTGTTCATTAAACTATGGCTTCAGGCCAACTCTGGCCCACAGCTTGTTTCAGTTTATAGTATAGCCCTTGTGCTAGGAATATTTTTTACATTTTTTAAGAGTTGTTAAAGAAAAAGAAGACAGAGGTTTTATTTGGCTTGTAAAGTCCATCTAGCCTAACATATTTACTATCTAGTCCTTTACAGAAAAATGTTTGCCAACTCATGAATTATAGTGATGAGTAATCTGTGGTATTTGTAGAGGGATAGAAAAATAGACCAATTGAGTAAATGGAGATCCCAGAAATCCACATGTATATAGGCCTTTGTTATACAATAGAGTTGGTATTACAGATCTATGAGCAAAAGACATATTTTCCAATAAATGATACCCAATAATTGGTTATCTAGATGAAAAGAAAATGAAAAACATAAGACCACTTATAGGTAATTTCAAGCAAAATTATAAAGATTCAGAAGATAATATAGGGGAATATCCTTCCAACCTAGAAGAGAGAAAGATTTCTTAAACAAGGCACAAAGAAACATTAACCATAGAGAAAAACATGGATACAGTTAAGACATTAAAATTTGAATCTTCAAGTTATTGAAGTATATTATAAAGTGAATAAAAAGACTAACCACAGAGGGAGAGAATCTACTTGTAATAACTGTATATAAAAAAGACTAATATTCGAAATAAATAACTTCTTCCAAACGTTAAGGAAAAGACAGATAACACAATGATAAACAGGAAAAAAACTGAGCAGGCGTCTTACAAAATATAAATCGAAGTGACCAATAAATATACTAAAATGTGCTTAACCTCATTAACAGAAAAAAAATTAAAACCACAACAAAATACTATTACACACCCACCATATTAGCAAAAATAAGGCCGACAAATCAATGCAATGGGATTTCACATTTTCTGCTGATGGAACAGACACTGATCTAACTGCTTTGGGTAACTGTTTGGGATTATTTCATACGACTGAAGATACTCCTACCTTCTGACCTAGAAGTTCCATGCTTTATTATGAACCCTGGATCAGAGATTCTAATGTCGCCCCCAGGACTATCAACATCACCTGTGAACTTAGAAATGCAGATCCCCAGGCCCCTCCTCAGACCTACTGAATCAGAAACTATGGGGGAAAGTACCCAGCAATTTGTAGGGAAATGAGCTCTCCAAGTGATTCTGATGTTAAACTTTGAAAATGCTGACAAACACTTACATATATTCCTACAGATGCATGTTCACAGCATTATTATTCAAAAGAGCCCAGACTGGAAACAACTCAAATTTCACCAACAGTCAAATGGGTAATAGAATATGGCACAGTCCTATAATGGAATATAACTTAGCAATAAAAAATGATCATTAGCTTCATGTAATAACATGGATCGATCTTACAAATATAATGTTGAGAGAAGAGTAGATGCAAAATAAAACCTGCAGTATGATTCCATTAGTATAAAGTTTAAAAGTGGGCAAAATAAGCACTTGGGGAAAATGTTAAGCACAGATTTTTTAAAAAAGCAAAGGATTTATTTATCATCATTAAACTCTAGGTGGTGTTTATTAGTGAAGAAATATCAGTAAGGCAATGGCAGAAGTAATGTTTTATTTGGGCAATAGAAATGTTCTCTTTCTTGTTCTGGATAGTAATTATTTAGATGTTTGCTTCATAATTATTTTCAAAATGTAAACATATTTATGTACTCTTATAGATAGATAATTGATATATCTCCCAGTTAGAAAAAAGCAGACACATATACATATACAAGGTCTATTTATACACAGAATCTAAGGATGCGGCAATCTTCATCCCAGAGATAATACATGTATGTTCTCAATAACTTGATTATCCATATGAGGTGCTCTTTAAATTCTGTCTGTTGTTATCATTATTATATTACAAGCTTTAATTGAATGCATTGAAGTTTTACTGCATTGAGTGTAAATTTTAAGGTATTTTCCTCTGCCTAGAAATATTTTTAAATTGCTCTTTACATTAAGAAAAACCCCAAGAACTCATAGCAAAGAGGAAATTGAAGATGTCTGTGTTTACAAGATGGGTTTTTGCTGAACATCTTGTTAGCATTCCCCCTTTTTTAACTAACCATGAAAGCTGTTAAGAATGACTACAATATAGTTGCATGTCTCTAATAGAGAATGAGTTCAGTTTTTCTGCTTAGCTCTGATACTCAGTGGTAGATGATAATGAATCCATAGGTGGGGGTCCCATTGCAATGACTAGGAGTTAGACAAGTGGATAAAAGAGAGTAAAATTTTGATAGTGGATTGGAAACTTTGCTAACGAAGACCTGGTATTAAAAAATAATGCCAGACTCTAGAAACCTCCCAGCAACTCACTCTATCTAGCGTTACATGTTTAATCACCTTAGTGGAGTAGATTTACTAGAATCTTTAGATGAAGTCATGGAAACTTTGATAGACTTTTCCAACCACTCTGCCATTTCCTTCAGCAACAACATGACTCTAAAGACTGGTGACTCGTACACTGACCCAAAACTAACAAACAGGTTGTGTGTGAGTGTAGGGGGTTCTGGATGCCAGGACAGAGAGAGGCCAGATCTCAAGCTAACAAGTTTCCATCTTCAGCGGCATGTGAATAATTAGGTAATGATGCTTTCCTCTGTGTTCTCTGAAAACAGTAGAAGTACAGTGTTAATCTCCACTGTAGAAAAAAATTATGCAACCTTTGGTATTTAAAACTAGCCTGAAACCAGAAAACAAAAACTGAAATAAAACACACTCCCACCACTTCTTTGTCATCAAGGCTTTAATACGATAAAAATAACTTGCTTGCTCTCTAACGAGGAATGGGCTCTCACCGGATCCTAACCATATATCCCACCCTGATTTTGGATTTCCAGCCTCCAGAACTATGAGAAATAAACTTCTGTTCTTTAAACCACCCAGTTTGTGACATTTTGTTACATCAGCCTGAACTAAGACAGTAATATAAATCATAATATATGCATTTTTGTGTATATATATGTATATTAAGTAACCTGATATCTAATTCAATACACTCGCTTCGTAAATGGAAAGCCAGTTAACTATTCTTAGCCACTAAAAATCTTTTCATATATTATTTCTTAAGAATACACTTTTCTCTCATTCTCTAAAAAGGAGCATTATATTTAGCCAAGAGAAAATTTTGTTCAGAATGTTCAGACTTTTTCTATCCACCCATCTGTTCTCTAGTATTGGTGATCTCTCAGTACCTGCATTTTTTACAATGAAGACAACATTGTTTCATGTTTCTTCAGTGGTGGTTCATCTCTTTTCACAATTGATGAGTGAATTTGTGTAAAATATTACAGAAGTGTAATATGTTACAGTGGCTTAGGGATGATTTAAAAAAGTAAATATTTATGTACTTATAAAAATGCTGAAGCAATACTTATTTCT
The DNA here is from genome assembly GCF_029281585.2 of Gorilla gorilla gorilla. NCBI lineage: Eukaryota > Metazoa > Chordata > Mammalia > Primates > Hominidae > Gorilla > Gorilla gorilla. Next base: position 140,760,187 of record NC_073227.2, read on the forward strand.
TTGCTGACATATAATATTTTTTAACTTATTTCTTGTCTTAGATTTTGTTACTCTTGCACCTATGCCCAATGTGGTTTTTAAACAAACAAAGAAAATTGTGAATAAAGCAATATTACATAAGAAACATAAGATCTGATTATCTTCATTAATATGAGGGAGCACATAAAAATGCATACATCTAGAATAATTAAATCACAAGAATAATAATGACAGCCTTAGCATATACTTTACAAATACATCCTCATTTTGTCCTATGATTTAATCCTGACAAGATTCATGTATTCAATACAACATATTATTGGTATCACCATTTGTTTTTTTCCTGAGGCTGAGAGAAGCTAATCACTGCAACAAATGGTATTATAAAATATAATATTTTAATATATTAATGTTTCTGATATCAAATTAACATTAATGTGTATTGTTTATAGAAAGTTTATGCCAAGCTTTTTGGAAATGTTTAGAAGTGGCCTGAGGTAACCCAAATAAGAAATCATCAAGAGTACACAAATAGTTTCTTATTTCTCCCTTCCAAAGCTCATAAGTAAACTTGGAAAAATTTCTTTCCACACTAACACGATACTAGGAGAAAAAGATTTTAGTATATGTGCCTCAAAAGAGAAAACACAATTTTAACATTGACACTCTTCTATCTCTAACAATTTTTAATTTTTTAAAAACTTCAATAGTGATGGTGATAAACAGCTGTTTGAGAAAAATGTGACTTTTGTCTGTCTGGAATGTAATAAGGAAAGGGAAACAAATAAATCGTGTGTTCTCAGTATGTTCAGATTGCCATAAATCTAGCTGATGTAATTGTTTTTGTACACATATAATGACCATAAAATATTAACTGCAAAGTGTTTACCTAAAGTTACAATTTTAACAATATTACCTGCAAAGTGTTTACCTACATCTACATTTTTTACAGCATCCAATATTTAATGCTGTAAGTATTCAATTCTACACCATTCAATGGGAAGATGAATGAGGCATTGTATTTACACAAATTTTCAACAATGTATTATTTCATTTCCCTGTGGTTTTGAATTATTCTGTTATGTGAATGGAAAAATAGTTGATTGAGAAAAAATAATCTGGTTTGACTTTCTGAGTTTCTTTCCTTTCTTTCTTTCTTTCTTTTTTTTTTTTTTTTTTTTGAGATGGAGTCTTGCTCTGTCACCCAGACTGGAGTGCAGTGGCGCGATCTCGGCTCCCTGCAACCTCCGCCTCCTGGGTTCAAGTGATTCTCCTGCCTCAGCCTCCCGAGTAGCTGGTATTACAGGCACCCACCACCATGCCCGGCTAATTTTTGTATTTTTAGTAGAGACGGGGTTTCACCATATTGGCCAGACTGATCTTGAACTCCTGACCTTGTGATCCACCTGCCTCTGCCTCCCAAAGTGCTGGGATTACAGGTGTGAGCCACTGTGCCTGGCCTCTGAGTTTATTTTCTATGAAATAATAAGTATTGCTTTGTACAAAGAAACAAACTACCCCAAACAGTGCAGTAAAATTACCATTTCATTGGTTACTAGATTCTGTGGGCAGCAGTTTAGACAGGATATATCAAAGTTGGCTTCTCTCTGCTCCACAACATCTGGGACACATTTGGTAAGATTAGAAGGGTGGGGAGACTCGATGGCTGGAATCATGTGGAAGAGTCCCCTCCCATTTCAGACTGATGCCACCTGTCAGATGAGACTCCATTTGGGCTGTCAGCTAAAGTACTTCACATGATTTATTTACGTGGTCTCTCCATGCAGGTTAGTCTGGGCGTCCTTGCACCATGGCAATAGAGCTCCAAGAGTGACAGCACTGCAAGAAGGAATACTCCAAGAAAAGAACATTCCAATTATCAGGTTAGAACTTAGTTAATCAGACTGAGATTTCCAAAGTGGGAGTTAGGACTGCCAGTGGTGCACGGAAAAGTCTGAGAAAATGCTGTCCTCTTACCTTAGATAAACATGTCTGTGACGTGTAATGGGATCCATCTTGATAATATGAAGGAGTATGGGCAGTTTATTCTAGAAATCAAGGTCTGGGCTTCCCAAATAGAGTGAGCAGTATGGAAGCTTCTGGAGGACTGTTCCTTCTATCACCATAAAGCAGCATAAAAGTGAGCCCAGATGAGAAACACTAGCACCGTTGGTTCCTTGCTCCTCCTTTGCTGTGTTCTCTCAGTTTCTAGTCTTTCTGAGACCCACTATCATTTTCCTCTCATTTCACCTCAGGCCCCAACTCCCATGGTCACACCCTAGACCATAACTTCACACTGCTTCATTTAAAAAATATTTCAGGCCAGGTGCGGTAGCTCATGCCTGTTATCCCAGTACCTTGGGAGGCCAAGGTAGGTGGATCACTTGAGGCCAGGAGATTGAGGCCAGCCTGGCCAACATGGCGAAACCCCATCTCTACTAAAAATACAAAAAAACTTAGCTGGACTTGGTGGGGCATGCCCATAATCCCAGCTACTCAGAGGCTGAGGAAGGAAAATCTCTTGAACCTAGGAGGCAGAGGCTGCAGTGAGCTGAGATCTTGCCACTGCACTCTAGCCTGGGTGACAGAGTGTGAGTCTGTCTCAGAAAAAAAAAAAAAAAATCAATCCATTTTCCCATTGTCTGGTCACAACCTGTTTCATGGTTAGCTGTTCAGATAACCTGATTATGAGCGTATTGATCTCTTCATTTTTTTTCCATTGTGTATCAACTGCCTCTTGTCTTCACTTCCATTGTTGTGAAGAATACTGTCTATGGTCACTTGCTGTAATCAATCCATCGTAAACACCTACTACTTTCCTGCCCATCTCTCCCTCCATAGCACTAGCTTGCCAATACACTAGCTCTGAAAATCGTCAACCATCAACACTTTCTATGTCAGTAGCTAAACATAGCTATAGAAAGGGCACAGTCAGTCAGACCCATTTTATTCCAAATCCATGATCACAAACTTCCAATTTATTCTTAGCACTATTTGGCAAACCTGCTATTCTCCCATCCTTTGAGGAAACTAGTTAAAATCTTTCTTGTCTTATTTCCATAAAAAGGCTTATCCATCCTTCTCTTACCTGTAATCTCAGAATATAATCTGAGAAAATGAATGCATCAGACCCTCATTTCCCATCTCCAAAACTATAGCCTGTGTTTATAAATGCACTTATCCTCTTTGCTCCATTTGAGAATAGGCCATTTCTTCTATAACACTCTTATAAGGTGTGCTGTAGAGCTCATCTCTACATTCATATACACATTGCCTTTTTGATCATCTGATATATTTCTTCCATCATCAATCTCTCCCTCTGTACTCAGTCATCTCCATCAATATACAGACATTCACTAATATTTGAGAATAACATGATGATTAGAGATTGATCTCTGGAGTCAGACTGCCCAGCTTCAGGTCCTAGGTTCACCATTTGCTAGGCTAAGCTCCCTCACTTATAAGTGTGGATATTATTACAGTATAACATAGCATCATTGTGGAGAATAAATGTTCTTATATGTGAAGTGTATAGTAGAAAATACATGGTTTTTAGCTATTATCAATGTAGTATTTCCACTCCTAAAAATTGCCTCACTTGACCACACAAATCATCTCAGTTACAACCCTTTTCTTCTGCCCCTCTCCACAACTAAATTTCCCTACAGAACTGTCAACATGACGCCCCCAGGCACACCTCCCATACACTCTTAAACCCACTGAAATCTCATTTCTATCCCACTACGTCACTGGAATTTCTCTTTAAAGGCCATCAAAAATCTCTTTGTTGCAAAAGTTAAGGCCCACTATTCTGTACTCATTATACTTAATGTAACAAGTCAACAGCATAACAGTGTTGAAAATTCCCCTTTTATCAAACAGTGTTTCTCACTTGGCTTGCATGACAACACATCCTTTTAGCTGTCTTCCTACATCTCTGGCTGCTCTATCTCAGACTTTTTTAAAACCTCCTTCTCCACCTAATTTCTAACTTTCACATAATGAAATTTCTCTGCTCTATATACACTTCTTACAAGGAGGTTGTTTCTACATACCATTTATATTACAATGACTTCCAAATTTATTTTTGTCTAGCTCCGGCATTTCTTCTAGAACTCTAGATCCATATATTAAGCTGCTCAACAATTCAAAAGTATATAAAACTTAACATGTTCCAAGACTAAGCTTTGACTTCTGTTCCATTCTGTATCTATTCTTCTAATCTTTGTCAGAGTAATAAAGTAACCACACAGCTGCCCAAACCAGAGCTCTTGGTATCATGCTTGATTTTCTCTCTCTAATCCAGATATGAATTAAAGCTCTAGATAAGTACTTCTGTACATATGATTTATTGAGATGATGCTCTCAAGCAAAAGGCAATGAGAGAAACAGGATAAGGCAGGGCAACAAAGTAAATAATACGTGTTCTCAGGTGGAATCTACCTGCAGTCTGATCCCATGCGGAGCTCTGGAGCATAACTTGCTCTCATATTTACCCCTACCTCAGTCAAAGTGGCTGACCTTAGTTACCACCATGTAAACTTCTTATTGGCTTCAGGCTTCCCTACAGTGGGGAGGGCGCATATAACTTCCCAGGGAAATCTGCTGCCTTTCTGCAGAGGACAATTCTCTGGCAAAGGAGAAAACCGTGATCTTTGCCTGCCAACACTGAATGCAATTGAGGGTGCATTCCTTGGCCCAATAAAGGGCAACTGACTGGGCAAGACAGCAAAAGTATGCAACACAGCTCACCCTTGCACCACTCAGATATGCTTGTGTCTATCCATATAGGTGTAGCTTCACAGGATTCTGGTTCATCACAAGTTCAAACTACAGTTTCTGCTGCGGCTGCTGCTACTGCTGCTGTGGCTGCTGCTGCTGCTGCTACTGCTCCTGCATTTGGTGTGGAAGTTATAACTGTTATTCATCATCTCCCTCTCCATCACCACGACTCACTCTCGTTTCCTCTGCCTTGTAACTAGCACCTCTTCTGGATTAGGTGGTTTATCTAGTGGAGTAAACCCAACCCTCACCTGTGTGGGGTCTGAGGGTTAGGCCACTGTGTCCTTACGAGGCCACTGTGTCCTTATTAGGCCATAATTGCCCTACTTGTGCCTTTTCAGTTTAAACTGCAAGGCAAAAACAAAAGATGACTCTGTAGAATACTTAAGTGACAAACACATTCCTCCTTGCCCTCATTATGCAGCAGCAGTCCTACCTAGTCAAAATGAAGGGGCAAAACTCTCTTGCTAACATTGGTAACTCCTTTCTTTGCCTGTTGGCCCACCAGTGTGAAGATCCTAGTGTGATCAGATGTAAATTGTAGCTTTGAGTTTAAAGGATGATCTCCATTATGTTCCCCATGTAAGTGTGACCCTTCAGGAAGCCAAGGTTTTTAGTTGTGGACATAAGAAGTGCAAGTCCCTCGAATTAGCCACTGAGAGAGGTGGTGAGGGGTCCACTTCTACCTTCACTTCTTGGTTCCTGCACTACTGTGTTATATCTTATGGAAACACAAGATCATATAATGGTCACGGTTTAAGGAGTATACTGCATCCTAAAGGAGAGAACCTAATTCCTGAAGGCTGTCATCTCAAAGTTTACCTCAGCTATACTTTCAAGAGGTTGTCCTCAAGCTCCTTCAAGCTGATAGCTTCTGATCAGTGCAGTGCATAGGGGACCCAATTGCCTGTACCCAACGCCTCACCTCCTTTGATTGAAGACAATGTTATATGGGATGCCATGTTAGTAGGCCAGACACTCTGTGAGCCCTTAATTGTTAGTTCCCAGATGAGGTGTGGTGGCTAGAAAAGGCAAACCCACATGTGGAATATGTATAAATCCAAGTTAGGGTGAATAATTGCCCATTCCAGAGTGGAAAGGGTCTTATATAATCAACTTCTCACCAAGTAGCTAATCTCCCTGAACAATGATACTATATCAGAGGCGCAATGTTGGTTTCTTTTTTTTTTCCTTTTTTTTATGATTATTATTTTTTCTTATTATTATATTTTAAGTTTTAGGGTACATGTGCACATTGTGCAGGTTAGTTACATATGTATACATGTGCCATGCTGGTGCGCTGCACCCACTAACTCATCATCTAGCATTAGGTATATCTCCCAATGCTATCCCTCCCCCCTTCCCCCACCCCACAACAGTCCCCAGAGTGTGATATTCCCCTTCCTGTGTCCATGTGATCTCATTGTTCAATTCCCACCTATGAGTGAGAATATGCGGTGTTTGGTTTTTTGTTCCTGCGATAGTTTACTGAGAATGATGATTTCCAATTTCATCCATGTCCCTACAAAGGACATGGACTCATCATTTTTTATGGCTGCATAATATTCCATGTTGTATATGTGCCACATTTTCTTAATTCAGTCTATTACTGTTGGACATTTGGGTTGGTTCCAAGTCTTTGCTATTGTGAATAATGCCACAATAAACACACGTGAGCATGTGTCTTTACAGCAGCATGATTTATAGTCCTTTGGGTATATACCCAGTAATGGGATGGCTGGGTCAAATGGTATTTCCAGTTCTAGATCCCTGAGGAATCGCCACACTGACTTCCACAATGGTTGAACTAGTTTACAGCCCCACCAACAGTGTAAAAGTGTTCCTATTTCTCCACATCCTCTCCAGCACCTGTTGTTTCCTGACTTTTTAATGATTGCCATTCTAATTGGTGTGAGATGGTATCTCATTGTGGTTTTGATTTGCATTTCTCTGATGGCCAGTGATGATGAACATTTTTTCATGTGTTTTTTGGCTGCATAAATGTCTTCTTTTGAGAAGTGTCTGTTCATGTCCTTTGCCCACTTTTTGATGGGGTTGTTTGTTTTTTTCTTGTAAATTTGTTTGAGTTCATTGTAGATTCTGGATATTAGCCCTTTGTCAGATGAGTAGGTTGCGAAAATTTTCTCCCATTTTGTAGGTTGCCTGTTCACTCTGATGGTAGTTTCTTTTGCTGTGCAGAAGCTCTTTAGTTTAGTTAGATCCCATTTGTCAATTTTGTCTTTTGTTGCCATTGCTTTTGGTGTTTTAGACATGAAGTCCTTGCCCATGCCTATGTCCTGAATGGTAATGCCTAGGTTTTCTTCTAGGGTTTTTATGGTTTTAGGTCTAATGTTTAAGTCTTTAATCCATCTTGAATTGATTTTTGTATAAGGTGTAAGGAAGGGATCCAGTTTCAGCTTTCTACATATGGCTAGCCAGTTTTCCCAGCACCATTTATTAAATAGGGAATCCTTTCCCCATTGCTTGTTTTTCTCAGGTTTGTCAAAGATCAGATAGTTGTAGATATGTGGCGTTATTTCTGAGGGCTCTGTTCTGTTCCATTGATCTATATCTCTATTTTGGTACCAGTACCATGCTGTTTTGGTTACTGTAGCCTTGTAGTATAGTTTGAAGTCAGGTAGTGTGATGCCTCCAGCTTTGTTCTTTTGGCTTAGGATTGACTTGGCGATGCGGGCTCTTTTTTGGTTCCATATGAACTTTAAAGTAGTTTTTTCCAATTCTGTGAAGAAAGGCATTGGTAGCTTGATGGGGATGGCATTGAATCTGTAAATTACCTTGGGCAGTATGGCCATTTTCACGACATTGATTCTTCCTACCCATGAGCATGGAATGTTCTTCCATTTGTTTGTATCCTCTTTTGTTTCATTGAGCAGTGGTTTGTAGTTCTCCTTGAAGAGGTCCTTCACATCCCTTGTAAGTTGGATTCCTAGGCATTTTATTCTCTTTGAAGCAATTGTGAATGGGAGTTCACTCATGATTTGGCTCTCTGTTTGTCTGTTGTTGGCGTATAAGAATGCTTGTGATTTTTCTACATTGATTTTGTATCCTGAGACTTTGCTGAAGTTGCTTATCAGCTTAAGGAGATTTTGGGCTGAGACAATGGGGTGTTCTAGATATACAATCATGTCGTCTACAAACAGGGACAATTTGACTTCCTCTTTTCCTAATTGAATACCCTTTATTTCCTTCTCCTGCCTAATTGCCCTGGCCAGAACTTCCAACACTATGTTGAATAGGAGTGGTGAGAGAGGGCATCCCTGTCTTGTGCCAGTTTTCAAAGGGAATGCTTCCAGTTTCTGCCCATTCAGTATGATATTGGCTGTGGGTTTGTCATAGATAGCTCTTACTATTTTGAAATACATCCCATCAATACGTAATTTATTGAGAGTTTTTAGCATGAAGGGTTGTTGAATTTTGTCAAAGGTTTTTTCTGCATCTGTTGAGATAATCATGTGGTTTTTGTCTTTGGCTCTGTTTATATGCTGGATTACATTTATTGATTTGTGTATATTGAACCAGCCTTGCATCCCAGGGATGAAGCCCACTTGATCACGGTGGATAAGCTTTTTGATGTGCTGCTGGATTCGTTTAGTGCTATAAATTTCCCTCTACACGCTGCTTTGAATGTGTCCCAGAGATTCTGGTATGTTGTGTCTTTGTTCTCATTGGTTTCAAAGAACATCTTTATTTCTGCCTTCATTTTGTTATGTACGCAGTAGTCATTCAGGAGCAGGTTGTTCAGTTTCCAGGTAGTTGAGCGGTTTTGAGTGAGATTCTTAATCCTGAGTTCTAGTTTGATTGGACTGTGGTCTGAGAGATAGTTTGTTATAATTTCTCTTCCTTTACATTTGCTGAGGAGAGCTTTACTTCCAACTATGTGGTCAATTTTGGAATAGGTGTGGTGTGGTGCTGAAAAAAATGTATATTCTGTTGATTTGGGGTGGAGAGTTCTGTAGATGTCTATTAGGTCCGCTTGGTGCAGAGCTGAGTTCAATTCCTGGGTATCCTTCTTGACTTTCTGTCTCGTTGATCTGTCTAATGTTGACAGTGGGGTGTTAAAGTCTCCCATTATTAATGTGTGGGAGTCTAAGTCTCTTTGTAGGTCACTCAGGACTTGCTTTATGAATCTTGGTGCTCCTGTATTGGGTGCATATATATTTAGGATAGTTAGCTCTTCTGGTTGAATTGATCCCTTCACCATTATGTAATGGCCTTCTTTGTCTCTTTTGGTCTTTGTTGGTTTAAAGACTGTTTTATCAGAGACTAGGATTGCAACCCCTGCCTTTTTTCGTTTTCCATTTGCTTGGTAGATCTTCCTCCATCCTTTTATTTTGAGCCTATGTGTGTCTCTGCACGTGAGATGGGTTTCCTGAATACAGCACACTGATGGGTCTTGACTCTCTATCCAATTTGCCAGTCTGTGTCTTTTAATTGGAGCATTTAGTCCATTTACATTTAAGGTTAATATTGTTATGTGTGAATTTGATCCTGTCATTATGATGTTAGCTGGTTATTTTGCTCGTTAGTTGATGCAGTTTCTTCCTAGTCTTGATGGTCTTTATATTTTGGCATGATTTTGCAGCAGCTGGTACCCGTTGTTCCTTTCCATGTTTAGTGCTTCCTTCAGGAGCTCTTGTAGGGCAGGCCTGGTGGTGACAAAATCTCTCAGCATTTGCTTGTCTGTAAAGTATTTTATTTCTCCTTTGCTTATGAAGCTTAGTTTGGCTGGATATGAAATTGTGGATTGAAAATTCTTTTCTTTAAGAATGTTGAATATTGGCCCCCACTCTCTTCTGGCTTGTAGGGTTTCTGCCAGGAGATCCGCTGTTAATCTGATGGGCTTCCCTTTGAGGGTAACCCAACCTTTCTCTCTGGCTGCCCTTAACATTTTTTCCTTCATTTCAACTTTGGTGAATCTGACAATTATGTGTCTTGGAGTTGCTCTTCTCGAGGATTATCTTTGTGGCATTCTCTGTATTTCGTGAATCTGAACATCGGCCTGCCTTGCTAGATTGGGGAAGTTCTCCTGGATAACATCTTGCAGCGTGTTTTCCAACTTGGTTCCATTCTCCCCGTCACTTTCAGGTACACCAATCAGATGTAGATTTGGTCTTTTCACATAGTCCCATATTTCTTGGAGGCTTTGCTCATTTCTTTTTATTCTTTTTTCTCTAAACTTCCCTTCTCGCTTCATTTCATTCATTTCATCTTCCATCGCTGATACTGTTTCTTCCAGTTGATCGCATCGGCTCCTGAGGCTTCTGCATTCTTCACGTAGTTCTCGAGCCTTGGTTTTCAGCTCCATCAGCTCCTTTAAGCACTTCTCTGTATTGGTTATTCTAGTTATACATTCTTCTAAATTTTTTTTCGAAGTTTTCAACTTCTTTGCCTTTGGTTTGAATGTCCTCCCTTAGTTCAGAGTAATTTGATCGTCTGAAGCCTTCTTCTCTCAGCTCGTCAAAGTCATTCTCCATCCAGCTTTGTTCCGTTGCTGGTGAGGAACTGCATTCCTTTGGAGGAGGAGAGGCGCTCTGCTTTTTAGAGTTTCCAGTTTTTCTGTTCTGTTTTTTCCCCATCTTTGTGGTTTTATCTACTTTTGGTCTTTGATGATGGTGATGTACAGATGGGTTTTTGGTGTGGGTGTCCTTTCTGTTTGTTAGTTTTCCTTCTCACAGACAGGACCCTCAGCTGCAGGTCTGTTGGAATACCCTGCCATGTGAGGTATCAGTGTGCCCCTGCTGGGGGGTGCCTCCCAGTTAGGCTGCTTGGGGGTCAGGGGTCAGGGACCCACTTGAGGAGGCAGTCTGCCCGTTCTCAGATCTCCAGCTGTGCGCTGGGAGAACCACTGCTCTCTTCAAAGCTGTCAGACAGGGACATTTAAGTCTGCAGAGGTTACTGCTGTCTTTTTGTTTGTCTGTGCCCTGCCCCCAGAGGTGGAGCCTACAGAGGCAGGCAGGCCTCCTTGAGCTGTGGTGGGCTCCACCCAGTTCGAGCTTCCCTGCTGCTTTGTTTACCTAAGCAAGCCTGGGCAATGGCGGGCGCCCCTCCCCCAGTCTCGCTGCCGCCTTGCAGTTTGATCTCAGACTGCTGTGCTAGCAATCAGCGAGACTCCGTGGGCGTAGGACCCTCCGAACCAGGTGTGGGATATAATCTCGTCGTGCACCGTTTTTTAAGCCCGTCGGAAAAGCGCAGTATTCGGGTGGGAGTGACCCGATTTTCCAGGTGCTGTCTGTCACCCCTTTCTTTGACTCGAAAGGGAACTCCCTGACCCCTTGCGCTTCCCAAGTGAGGCAATGCCTCGCCCTGCTTCAGCTCGCGCACAGTGCGTGCACCCACTGACCTGCGCCCACTGTCTGGCACTCCCTAGTGAGATGAACCCGGTACCTCAGATGGAAATGCAGAAATCACCGTCTTCTGCGTCGCTCACGCTGGGAGCTGTAGACCGGAGCTGTTCCTATTCGGCCATCTTGGCTCCTCCCCGCAATGTTGGTTTCTGCTGTTGGCAGGTTTTATGCTCAGCAGCAGCAGTAGCTAGATCAACCATGATGAAAGGGAGCCCCAGGCTGTTGGGCCTGTTGGTAAGTTCTGTCTCTTTCACCCTGACTACTCTGTTCATAAGTCCTCTGTGCAAGCATAAGTGTGCAAGCACCACCTCTCTCAGTGTTGGCTGACATCTGGTGACAGAATAATCCTGTCTCATTGATTATTAGTAGCTCTTCTGCAGTGGACACAAATATACAAAATAAACATCATTACACTTTGTGTCACACTTCCATAGATCCATGGGTCCACATGCCTCTCCCTCAGACCTCCTTATCTCTACTATTCCAATGTTGCCTCTTCCAGGCCTTTGACCAAACAAACCAGCTAAACCACTTGGAACTGTGTATGAGTTGGTATATATGTATATATCTAGCCACTTCTCTGACAAAACAAAGTGGTTTATCAGCCACACTGCCCAAAGCACTATCATTTAGGGGACCTCTCTTACCCCAGTCTTTTCTTGACTAGGGATATAAAGCAGTAGCACTGTATTTTTCACTTGCCTCCATATATCCAGCTGTCAACTAAGCTTGGGTTTTTCCCTCCTCCTTCAGTTGGTTGTAGGGGGACTACTGAAGTCACAGCAACGAGCCAAGGCAGAAAGCTTATATCTGTTTTCTGCACCTGATCCAGCTCAATTCTGGGTTTCCCACTCCCATTTAAAGTGGATCATGCTGGTCTAACCAGACCTTAAGAAATGTCCTCAATGCCTTGAATTCAATCAGTACTAATAATATGATTATAATGTACTTACACATATACATAATGATAAATAATCTCTTGTGTGCTAAAAAAAAAGCCTGAAATTCTGAAATTATTTCAGACATTCATAATTCAGCTATAGATTCTTCAGTAATATAAAAAGATTTCATAAAATTGATGCTACATTAATGTAGCAATGTATAATATTATAAATATTAAATATTATGGTGGGTATAAAATGATTTAAAAAATCATTAGAAATGGAAATGACATCTCCCTAAAAAAGTGTGTGCTATCTAGGATTGTGGTTATATCTTTTAATTTTCTTCAGGGTACAAATATAATGTTTCCTCATTTTAGGCTTTAGTTTAGCAGTGGGAGTTTTGCTATACGAATGTGTACTTTCTCCTTGTTTTGATGCAAAGTGAAATTCATAGAATAATCCGGGACTATTATCTAGTGAACTTGGTTCACTTATACAGCACCATTCAAATGGTGCTTTACGTAATGATTACAAAGTGCTGCCAACTTTGTAATCTGAAACTGTTAACTGGCCACTTTAAAGATACTGGTCTTGATTTTTATGACTTTTCAAAAATAAAGGAGAATCCTAGAGCTAACCATGCTTAGTTCAATTCACTAATATATTCATATGAAGAAATGCAAGTTCAGAGGCAGCAACTAACTGACTTAAGCAAGATGACGGTCACAAGTGGTGCCAGGGTTTGCAGGGCTACGGAAAAAAATTAAAAAACATTGAGAATTGAGAGGTTAAATACAAAGATAAAGAAGCTTTTCTACAGAGAGAAAAAGAAGTATTTTACCAAGTATATCAAGTTATAAAATGAATGTAGAATCATTACTATTACTACACTTATTTTCTACTGTATAAACCTGACAAAGGTTAGCACTTTTAAAAAGTTCCCCCTCGTATAAAGGAGAAAATGTGTTTTTCAAAATTTGAAGCCCAAAAAGAAAAAATTAAACAAAGTAGGGCAGATTCAACCTACATTTCTCAGCCAGGCAGATTGAAAGAAAGTGGCAAATATTTTCAGGGTAATTTTCCATCCATTGATTGTTAGTGCCCAGCATTACTATCTGGATCGCATAGTGTTATCTCATCTTAGTTCAGCTTCCTTGTCCCTACCAGTCAATTAGTCAAGTGATTTTTTTTACCTTCTAAAAATGACATGAAATATTTAACATAGCCATTCAGATTTTTCATTATCTTGAATTTTGTTGTTGTATTTTCAGCAGATCAAATTGGAGAACACTTGTATTTACAAAAAGCCAAGCCGTCAACATTAGACAGATCAACGAGACAGAAAGTTAACAAGGATACCCAGCAATTGAACTCAGCTCTGCAGCAAGTGGACCTAATAGACATCCACAGAACTCTCCACCCCAAATCAACAGAATATACACTTTTTTCAGCACCACACCACACCTACTCCAAAATTGACCACATAGTTGGAAGTAAAGCACTCCTCAGCAAATGTAAAAGAACAGAAATTATAACAAACTGTCTCTCAGACCACAGTGCAATCAAACTAGAACTCAGGATCAAGAAACTCACTTAAAACTGCTCAACTGCATGGAAACTGAACAACCTGCTCCTGAATGACTACTGGGTACATAACAAAATGAAGGCAGAAATAAAGATGTTCTTTGAAACCAATGAGAACAAAGACACAACATACCAGAATCTCTGCGACACATTCAAAGCAGTGTGTAGAGGGAAATTTATAGCACTAAATGCCCACAAGAGAAAGCAGGAAAGATCCAAAATTGACACTCTAACATCACAATTAAAAGAACTAGAAAAGCAAGAGCAAACACATTCAAAAGCTAGCAGAAGGCAGGAAATAACAAAAATCAGAGCAGAACTGAAGGAAACAGAGACACAAAAAACCCTTCAAAAATTAATGAATCCAGGAGCTGGTTTTTTGAAAATATCAACAAAATCGATAGACCGCTAGCAAGACTAATAAAGAAGAAAAGAGAGAAGAATCAAATAGACGCAATACAAAATGATAAAGGGAATATCACCACCGATCCCACAGAAATACAAACTACCATCAGAGAATACTACAAACACCTCTACACAAATAAACTAGAAAATCCAGAAGAAATGGATAAATTCCTCGACACATACACCCTCCCAAGACTAAACAAGGAAGAAGCTGAATCTCTGAATAGATCAATAACAGGCTCTGAAATTGTGGCAATAATCAATAGCTTACCTGAAATTGTGGCAATAATCAATAGCTTACCAACCAAAAAAAGTCCAGGACCAGATGGATTCACAGCCGACTTCTACCAGAGGTACAAGGAGGAGCTGGTACCATTCCTTCTGAAACTATTCCAATCAATAGAAAAAGAGGAAATTCTCCCTAACTCGTTTTATGAGGCCAGTATCATCCTGATACCAAAGCCTGGCAGAGACACAACCAAAAAAGAGAATTTTAGACCAATATCCTTGATGAACGTTGATGCAAAAATCCTCAATAAAATACTGGCAAACCGAATCCAGCAGCACATCAAAAAGCTTATCCACCATGATCAAGTGGGCTTCATCCCTGGGATGCAAGGCTGGTTTGACATATGCAAATCAATAAATGTAATCCAGCATATAAACAGAACCCAAGACAAAAACCACACGATTATCTCAATAGATGCAGAAAAGGCCTTTGACAAAATTCAACAACCCTTCATGCTAAAAACTCTCAATAAATTACGTATTGATAGGACGTATCTCAAAATAATAAGAGCTATCTATGATAAACCCACAGCCAATATCATACTGAATGGGCAAAAACTGGAAGCATTCCCTTTGAAAACTGGCACAAGACAGGGATGCCCTCTCTCACCACTCCTATTCAACATAGTGTTGGAAGTTCTGGCCAGGGCAATCAGGCAGGAGAAAAAAATAAAGGGTATTCAATTAGGAAAAAAGGAAGTCAAATTGTCCCTGTTTGCAGATGACATGATTGTATATCTAGAACACCCCATTGTCTCAGCCCAAAATCTCCTTAAGCTGATAAGCAACTTCAGCAAAGTCTCAGGATACAAAATCAATGTAGAAAAATCACAAGCATTCTTGTACACCAACAACAGACAAACAGAGAGCCAAATCATGAGTGAACTCCCATTCACAATTGCTTCAAAGAGAATAAAATACCTAGGAATCCAACTTACAAGGGATGTGAAGGACCTCTTCAAGGAGAACTACAAACCACTGCTCAATGAAATAAAAGAGGATACAAACAAATGGAAGAACATTCCATTATTTTCAAAATACCATTCGATGTGCATGGAATTTAGTTTGAGATGAGAAATAATGTTCCGTAACTTTCAACAGTGGAACAGAAGAGTAGATCTGTTTTTCGTTCCTTGATTGTCCGTTCACAGTTAAACATATTTACACATTGCTCTTGCTGCTTGAGATGCCTGATGGCAACATGTTAGTCATTTTCTCACTTAACTCATTATACCGTTTAAGCATCCTGAATCACACTACTCCATCAGCTTACATCATGTCAAGTAGCATGTCAGCTGGAACTTTATATCTAAAAGTTTACAACAGTTTCTAAACTAGCCCCAGTCTATGCATCAGAAAACAAACTACAAGTGAGAAGAAAGAGAATAGAAAATAGCTTGTTCTCAATATTGACACATTAATTAAAAATAAAATGTCTAACTTGTTAAGTTAGAATGTTTTCTTCTGCAAGACTTTTAACATATTAGCCATTTTTGTTTGTAATTATTTCAATAACTAAAATCACAATACATTTTGAGTGTTTATGGTGTGCCAGGTGCTGATACTTCATATATTATCTTATTTATTCCTCAGAGAAATCCCTTAAGAAGTCTGAACTTTCTAAGAGACCTGCACTGGTTCACACAGCTCATTGGCAAAGCCTGTATCACATCCTGGACTAAATTACTGCACAGTCTGAGCTATAAAGCACTAGGCTGTGTCCCCTGATGTCTCTGGATATAATTCCAAAAACATTTAAGTAGCCTCTTATTATTATATGGAAGCTTAGGTGACTACAAGGAGAGTGCTTATGTCTTAGTTATTCATTTTGGCTTGAAGTCCTTAAAATAAGGGTAATAAACCAACAGGTCACAGGCCATATCCAACTCATAGATGTACTTTGTTTGGCCCAAGAAATGCTGCAAAACTGTTAAATTTATGATGACTATTTTAAAATATAAGAATATTTATAAAATCTGGATTTCTGGCTTCTCTTGAAAAATCAGACCACCTATCTTAAATACAGGAAATTATCACTTAAAAGAATGTACTGATGTTTTACAACTACATTTATGAGAAAGATGAGAAAATATGTCAGGTACTTAATAATCTGTCTACTCTTCTGAGGTTAGCGGATACTCTTAGTTCTGCCACTTTGCATTCTTTTTTTTGCTAAATGTGCAGACTCAACATACATTGATCAGAAGGCTGGATATGTTATGCATTTTAGAAGTAACTCTGCACACTGGGATATCAGGACTTCAAATGATTAGTAACATTTGCTTTTAATTTTAAAAATTTATTCATTTAATAGTTGGGCCATTAAAAAGTACCTCTGTAAAATGAAGCACTGTGGCTTCACTTTCTATAAGTAAAAACAGTTCCATCAGGTGGCTGTCTGTTACACCAGAAATCAATGTGTTCTGTCTAATTTGTCTCTGTTATTTCCAGGGTCAGGGTCCTTCATCTTCAATTACTTAGTCTTACCGTGATATATAACAGAGTCAAGTGTTGTAGCTATTACTCAGAAAGTCTGTTTCTTAAGAAGTAATACAGGGTACATAATATCCTTAAATATGCCCAGCCTTCTCCAACTAAGACAAATTATTTAAAGCTTCTATAATATTTAAGATTCAGAACACTGGATTTCAACTTCCTCCCAAAAACAATTCATTAAATCTTAGAATGCATAGGTTAGTGCCATATGATGACTTTTCTGACAAATAATAAAATATTTCAAGAGCTTGATGGGAGAAGTTGGATTAAAATGGTAAATTTAAATATTTTAATGGATTACAAACTACCATTCTCAACAATCACTATGTATGCACATACATAAACACATTCAACTGCTCACCACATTATGTATGCATGTGTGACACATACACATAAATACATTCATACACAACTGGTTGTCTAAAACTCAGATTTAGAGAGCTCAGAAAAGTACCAAGAAAAAAGAGAAGGCACATCAGGAGATATCTCTGAGTCAGTAGAAGGGAAGATAGAAGTTCAGGGTGCTAAAATTGTATACTCAATGAATATAAACCAAATGATTTATATATTTTAATATATCCAATGGTATCATAACCAAATTCTACCTTATGCTCCAGCCCCCTCACATGAGCCTTCAGACCATAATCAAAACATATTGATTTCATAGTTTATACTTAATTCCATTGATACTGCAAATTTAATTTCTCACACCATAGCAAATTGGAAGTAGTGATCACAAGTCTATAGTTACCTTAAGTAGTCACACTGTCAACAGAGGATTGACCTTGGGAGGAGACAGAATTATTTTATATAAGAATATAATAAAAATCTGACAATGATTTTAGCATATAATGTTTAAGAGATAAAGAAAAACAAACCAAAAGAGTTACATTTTTAATTTTATTACTTCAAAACATACACATACTCACCCTGAAAAATTAACTTGTATGGTTTTCCCAAAAATGCTAAGTATATGAGACATTGCTTCATTTAATTTTCTTTATTTTTCTATGTAGTATATTTTAGTATTCAGCTGTTACTTGATTACTATTTTACGTTTTACAAATTATAAAGAGCTATTTGTAACCCATATTTTAAAGTATTCTCTTAAAGACTACATAGCCATCATGAATCTTTTTGAGAACAATGACTCACTAAGCAGTTGGTATTTTAACTTTCATGTTGCTCTATGGCAAATACAGATATATTTGAGTATCTTACTGTCATTCTGCATAAAAATTCCAATTTTCAGTTAAATTACTCCACATCACTTGAAAGTAAAGATAAATTAGGAACATTAATATCATTTTAAGAAATATTTAAGATATCATTTTAAGAAATATTCTAGATATCATTTTAAGAAATATTCTAGATATCATTTTAAGAAATATTCTGTCAGTAATAACAATATTATTAATTCAAGAAAGTAGTTAGAGCTCATGGTTAAAGAGGACACATACTTTGAACATCTAAAACCATTTGTGTTTTTTGCAAAGTCTTTTGTGGTAAAATCAGAACAAATACTTGTTAGGGAAGATGACATTAATGATGATTTATAGTGGTGTTCAGGAGCAATCAAAACTAGAAGATTTTAAGAAGTCAAAAAAAAAGAAAAAAGAAAGAAAAAAAAAAAGGAAGTAAGGAAACTTTACTCCTCAAATTGGAAGTAAGATCCTATTTGCTGAATGTGTATCTTAAACCCACTATCCTAAGACTTTTGTTCGCATAAATACAAACACAAAATAAAATGAATTGGTTTTGAACAACTGTTAGACCATAATCAGATTAAGCAATTAACACAATTCTTTTTTAAATGTGATGAGAATTAGTGAAAATAAATATGTGGAGGCAATTTGTAAGGAAATATAAAAGTTTTACTAAGCTATATTTATTTTATAAAGCATTATAAAATATTCATCTTAACTTTTATTGTGGTATTTATGTACACTTTCACTTAACATATTTTGTTAAATCAATGAGTGAATCACAAAATAAAGAAAATCTCTTTTTTTCTTAATGTTTTTATATTAAGCACATTGCCTGTGCTGATTATACGGTGCTATTGGCTGAATGTTTGTTCCCCTCCTGAATTCAGACATTGAAATTGAATACCCAATGTGATGGCATTTGAAGGTGGAGTATCTGGGAGGTGATTAGATAATAAGGGTGGAGCCACAACTGTTATCTCATGCTGTATAACAAATTACCCTATAATTTAGTAGCTTGGATAAATAATTGTATTATCTCTCATGGTTTCTGTGGGTCAGAAATTCGAGAGCAACTTGGCTGTATGGTTCTGGCTTAAGAACTCTCCTGAGTTTGCAATCAGATATCAGTCAGGGCTGAAGTCACTTGAAGGCTTAACTGGGTTGGAGTATGTCCTTTCAAGATGTCCCAGTCACATGTCTATTGGTAGAGGGTCTCAGTTCCTTTCCACCTAAACCCCTCCACAGGTCTGCTTGAGTGTCCTGACAATATAGTGGCTGAGTTTCCCTTAGCCCAAGACATCAAGATAGAAGTGGCAGTGCCCCTTTCTCTGGACTCCCTTATTGGCGCTGTGTTGGCCTGGGTGTGGTAGCTTCTCAATTGGTCACTGGAGTTCTCAGAAAGGTAGTCTGGTCCATAGAGTGTTGTTATCTCTGTGTCTCTGTGGGGGAATGCACGCCTGAAATTTCAGTCCACCACCTTGCTGCCAGTGTCACTTTTCTAACCTCTCTAGCTACAAAAATGTTTTTAGAAGTATTTACTGATTTGAAGGTCTCTTGCCTTAAGGACACTCATAACTATGTAAGAACAATCTATACCAGAATCAGAATATTGTCACCAAATGAACTACCTAAAGTTGTTTATGAAAGAAAATGTGAGGTTGGGCGCAGTGGCTGATGCCTATAATCCCAGCACTTTGGGAGGCCGAGGTGGGAGGATCACCTGAGGTCAGGAGTTTGAGACCAGCCTGACCAACATGGTGAAACCCCGTATTTACTAAAAATACAAAAATTAGCTGGGCGTGTTGGCGCACACCTGTAATCCCAGCTACTCAGGAGGCTAAGGCAGGAGAATCACTTGAACCCGGGAGGCGGAGGTAGCAGTGAGCCGAGATCCTGCCACCACACTCCAGCCTGGGCAACAAGTGAAGAAAGAGGGGACAACTTGCCATTCTTTATAGATGGTTCTAACTTGGTATTAGTACTGCTGAATATTCTACCTCATGGAGCTCAGGAATATGGGGAAGAGACTAGAGATAATGTTTATGCTTTTACTCAATAAAGATAAAATTACATTAATATTATTACCTAAGCAAGTCTGTTTCCATGTTCAGGAAATGGTTTGTCAAGTTCTGTCTTCAATAGGGTAAACATCATAGATAGTGTTCAACAATCATGTTAAATTGTAAAATTTAGGCCCAAGGATATTCCTTCATGACTTTAGGCCTTGTAGAGGTTCATATTTGGTTTCATATCAATGAGTTTTATTATTTATCAGATTCTCTACTGTCACACAAAAATTCAAATGCTTAACTTTTCAACCTGTTTTCTTTATTTGTCCTAAGCAAGATTTAAGTCCATATTTTGTTGAGGCGACTTTTTAATACTTAGGATAATGGGAATTAATAGACACATGGATAGTATAAAACCACAGATGATCAAAATTTGTAGTTTCTATCAGTAAAAAAATATGAGTTCTTTGACCCTCATCAACTATGTTCATTTGCCCTGAAAGAAGTCGTGAAAAAGTAAAGAGGAGAGATGAAAGAGGGCAGAAATGAGGAATGAAGACAGAGAAAGAGGGAGAAAGAAGAAAGTGAGAGAGAGGGAGTGACGCTAGGGAGTGAAGGGAGAATGAACAAAAAATAAGTAAATAAGGAAACAGGAGGAAAAGAAGAAGATGAGGCAGAATGCAGGGGTATCAAGAAGATTCAGTTATACTACCATCAACAAAAAATGCAAGAAGTTACAGAGAAATATCCCATACCATGATGTGTTATATGTAGCATAGTACAGTCGATAGAGTAGATAGTAGTAGAACATCAACCATTATTCTGGGTGATCATTCATTAGTTCATCTTTTGAACACAGACTTAGTGCAAGGCATTGTAACATGTATGGCTATAGAATTAAGAAAATAGAAAAAACATTTCTTATTTTGATTCAGCTATATCAGTTTTAGGGGAAGAATGGGCTAATAATTTGACAATAAACATTTTGAATATATCTTTACAGATGACTATTGAAGAAAATATTATAAAATTGAAGAAATATCAATATTGTATGATCATGATATTTATCAGTCATTTCTTCAAATATTTTAAATTCATAATATGGCATTTGAATCAAATGTCATAATATTCATTTGAATCAAATGTCAAAATATTCAGAATAAAAATGTAGAATACATTTTCATGCCACACAACAAATGTAGGGCATTATACTTATGTCAGTCAGAATCATGTTCCAACTAAGCCTTCACTGACACATTTAAATCACATTTGTCTTATTAACGCATCTTTAGAAAACATGTCCGGTAAGCTGCATTTAAACACATTTTTTTCCCCACATGGGGATTTAAAATATAATGCAAAGAATAGTAATTATGCAAACAAAGCCATTTTTTTATTTAAGTTGAAGGCTATATGGGACCATGTAAGAAGTGTCTACAAACTCTATTCACCCAGTGAAGAGCCAGAACAGGCTCTGGGCTTGCAAAAAAAAAGGCCTGTGCTGTTGAGATAAATTGCATTACCTAACACTGTGTGTACTGTAAATGTGGGCAGATAATGTGGCCTAGAAACATTATTTCATCCATGGAGCATATGGTAATTATATCCACATTAAAGCATTTTTGCTCATCAGACACATGCACACATATTTGCTGCTGATGGGGTCCATCTGACACCAAGAGATCCCTCACAGATCTGGGCTCATCAGTACATTTCTCTCTATGTGCATCTCCTACCTACGGGGCTGCTGTGGCTCTTCTTAAACGACTTCTCCTCCCCGCAACTCCGTGCACAGAAGATTACAACATAAACACGGCACCAGAACAGAAGTTTATAGTTTCAGGAGAGGAAGTGAGTCTGGTGGTTTTTATCAACTATTGTTTCCCCTGAGCGTAGTCTGAAGTGGCCACTTTTGAGTATTTATCTGGCACGGCCCATGACATAAAATCCTAGAGTGCCACAGAATTAGTGGCCCAAATTCAAACAAAAGACAGACTTCGGGTGTTGAGCCACCCCACAAGGCTATGGTAAATGTTTTCTATGTGCTGTACTCTACACTGAGTATATAAATGTGTTTTCTCTTTAAATCCTTATAACAGTCCTGCATGATATAAATAATTATCTGTACCAACAGATGAGAAGACTGAGGTTCAGAAAGGATAGGTAACTGGCCTAGAATCAGTATTCAAAGCCTGGACAGTCAGAATTTATGCTCTTTCCACTGGACTCCACAGAGGCCATAAGAATTGAAAAAATAATTATGCCTCCACCCAAATATGTAATTCAAAATAAAATAGTGCTTTTTAAAACATCACAAAATGACCATGTAAGCTGAAATTAAAAATACCTCTATTGTAGATCTCTGTTTATAAAGTCCTGGATAAATTCATTGAAGATGGGCTTTTAAAACTCTATTTCCATTTAGTTCCCCTGTTTGCTGGTGCCCTGAGTTGAATACATGGCAGCCTGATGGGAAGTCTGGCATTGAATTCTTCCATATTGCTGCCTTAGAGGAAGATATCTTAATACGCTGCTTATAAGACAAATAGTCCTGATCCTCATGTGCTCTCACTGGGGTTTTAGGCTTTTCCTGCCTAGGAGTCAACTAAAGTCGCATTTGGCGTGCTTATTTTGATGCTTGCCCAGATCCCTGTGGGGCTTAAACAGATTAAGCCCTCCTCATAGCCAGATTGTCGGTATTTAATGCTCCATTACTCAGCCTTCTGCAGGGGCCCAGAAGTCAGGTTGGCAGAACAGTGCCTAGGGAGCGAGTAACGTAGATACAAGTCCAGTCTCAATGCTCTCCAGAGCCAAATGTGTCAGGGTGACTCCTAAATAGGAAACATGTGCTTTCCAGGAAACGTGATGTGGAAAAGTCCATACATCAGACATTTCTTCATGTTTTGTTTGGCCATTAGGGGATCAAAGGCCAGATGATTTTCACAAGCACTGTGCCATGTGCCCCTTTTCAAGCTAAATGCTGACAATCAATGTATTTGGTGGTGTCGGAAGACAAAGCTTTTGCATTTCGGCACATCTTACAGAGGCACTGACTCCCTTTGTTCTGGAGTATCATTTCAAGAATGTTGGTTTAGCAAACAGTGTGGAAAGAAAGAAAGAATGTCTCCCTCCAGAGTAATGCACAGGTTTGATTACTATCCAGTATAATAAAAATAATGTCTCCCTGCAGAGCTAAGGCAGGCAGCCTTACTGCCCATTATAAAAGATTTGGGTTCTCTAGGGTCAGAATTCCTCTTTAATAAAACAACCTAGTTCTTGCATAGGTGCCACCTGGCCTTCTTCACTATGTCCCATATGCCTTGGGGCTCAGGCATTAGTACGAAAATGATGATATTCCGGCTATTGTTATTGCTGTGAGTAATAAACTTTTGTCTTGGACACAGGAGTCTCAGGTCTTCTACTCACATTTATGAAACTCGCAGGCTAACTTGGTACCTTGCAAGTAGGGTAAAATCTCAGACCTGTCAAAGTTTTTGACAGGTAGTTTTCAGCCCTTATCATTTTATAAGGGTGTATGTATATGTTATGTGTTTGAATGTGTGTGTGTGTGCTGTTTCTTAATCTACCTGTCAATCTATGTGTTTATGTATAATAATCTATATATACTGGTATGTACAAATATGTGTGCAAAAATCTTGTTTAATAATTTGTAATGTGACAGTTAAATCTTCATCACTTGAAAAAAAGTGCCTACTTCTGCATAACCTACTTATAAAAACGTAACTGAGAACTACATTTATTTCCTTTAAAATTTTATCTTTATACGTGCAATTATTACCAATTATCATAACAATAACTAGCCCTTGGACTTCAAAGAAAATAAAACAATTGGACTTTTTGTAAAATTACAGAGCACATAAATGCCCCTTCAAATTGTGCGTTAGCAAATCCTGTTATAATTTTGGCTTTTATTGCTTGTCTTAAAAAACAATTTCGTATAGTGTTATGAGTGGTAATAATAATAAACACAATCGTGGTATTTTAGAGTAAGAACAGTGAAAGGTACCTATTTTCAATCTCTATACAACACCTGAATCCCTCTGTATAATATCACCGAATAGTAATTTCCAAAATACTCAAGTACTATCTTCAGTATATTTGTTTCTCCGAATTTTACATCTGATTCTGCTTCCATTGGAATCAAATTTCTAATACAGATTCCAGTATCAGAACTGACATTTTTCAGCTTGGTGACTTGTGAAATCTACCTAACTCTTTCAACCTCAGTTTTCTCACCTGTATAACGGGCATAATAATGGTTGCTTCATTGTCTGATGTGGAAGTAAAATGAGCTTTAGCACATAGAAAGTGCTCAGGAGATAGAGGGTACAGCCATTCCTCACCTTCATTTTATATCATATTTGCAGGTGACAGTATTGCCATTTCCTAGTGTTAAGGCGATAGTTGGGCCCAATGTGCACCACTCTGCAATGTACCTTATTCCACCCAAATTCAAATTAACACAGCCTTGGTTTCAATACTCTGTGATTGTAGTTTTTGGTTCAATTTTGATTTGAAGACAGTATGACACTTCTGCATGGAAAATGGAGTCTTTAATCTTGGACAAGTTATTAAGTTAATGTTAAGATCCTCTACCTGATTGCCTTTGTTCAATATGACTGTAACTCTCACATGGCATCCTAGGTTTCTAAGATTGAAAAAAAAAGAAAAATCTCATAATTTATTAAAATTAGGTCTAAATTGTTACTAAAAAATACAATTCACATTGTAGAGCTTTCCACATAGCTTACAATGTGTATACTTAGAATCTTACCAATGCTTTCTACTTGACTATATTTTATGTATTTCAGATATGAAAAAGTCTATATTTGAGTGCATCCTGAATCTCTTACATTTTTGAACATGTATCCTCAATAAATATTCATGCACTCACTAGATACATATATACCCTACTATATTAATGTTACATATACTATAAAATATATAAAACTGAATTTTGAAAAAAGGAGTTAAATTTGAAGTACAATATTAAGGTTCTAATTTACTAAATATAGTTAATAATGCTGCCTATAAATCCTGCTTTCAAGTTGTCTTCTTGATCATTTCAAACTGCTGTGGCCATTTTCTCAAAAGATTTGATTATTGTTATCTTGCAATGTCATTGACAAAGAGATGGCAATAGGAATAAATTCAGCATTGTTCTTTCCTTTGTTGGTTGCTTTTGGTTGCATTACTGGTATTATTGTTAATCATGACTTTCCTGTCGAGGTTGATTTTTATTTTTTAACTTTTATTTTAAGTGTGGGGGAACATGTACAGGATGAGCTGGTTTGTTACATAGGTAAATATGGGTCAAGGGGTTTTGTTGTACAAACTATTTCATTAGTCAGGTATTATGCCTAGTACCTATTAGGTATTTTTCCTCCTCCTCCCATCCCCTGCCCCAGTGTGCATTGTTCCCCTCTATGTGTCCATGTGTTCTCATCATTTAGCTACAACTTATAAGTGAGAACATGCACTATTTGGTTTTCTGTTCCTGCGTTAGTTTGCTAAGGATGATGGCCTCCAGCTCCATCCAGGTCCCTGAAAAGGACATGATCTCGTTCTTTTTAATGGCTACATAGTATTCTATGGTGTATATGTACCACATTTTTTTATCCAGACTATCATTGATGGACATTTAGGTTGTTTCTACATCTTTGCTATTGTGAATAGTGCTGCAGTGAACATACACATGCTTGTGTCTTTATAACAGAGTGATTTACATTCCTTTGGGTATATACCCAATAATGGGATTGCTGGGTCAAATGATATTTCTGTCTCTAGGTCTTTGAGGAATTGCCAAACTGTTTTCCACAATTGTTGAACTAATTTACACTCCCACCAATGGTGTAATGCATGTGTTTATTTTATGAGGTATGGTAATCCAAACTAGATAATAATTCATCTATCAGCTTACCTACAATGCCTGGCAATATGCTCAAATCAACTGAGTGAGGATGCCACAGTCAATCTCTGCATGCTGTGGAACTCTGGAACTCTCACCTCAACTTAATGTGACACATGACCTTCTCATCACCTGAGTAAGGAGATTAGTGCCAATCACTGTATTGAAAATTAACAAGTCTCATTCTCTTTCACAGTTCAAAATGAACTATTGATAGAAATTATATTTTCTTCTTGGAATCCCAGTGGGTGAATCCTGTTTCTTAACTTTGTGCTTGTTTCTGAAAATACATGTTGTGTTGCATTACTCAGAGAGCTTCTTTAATCAGGTGTAGAACTTGGAATTGTGCTGCATATGTGTAGGATCACACTTTTATAAGAAGAGAAATGGCTGGACAGTGGTTATATCATCTTTTCAGAGGGAGGACAACGAACGCTAGGGTTACATGTGAAATAGTGGGAGCTGCGTGTCCTGCAGCCACAGAGCCAGTGAAGGGCATGCATACATCATTGCATTTCACCAAATCAGACAACTAGTTCGGACATCTCCGGCTAAAAAATAAACCTCCTAGGAATCTAGTTGAGTTATGGAGCCCATCTACATTGACAAAATGCACTGCAGATAAATTCGCACTCTCATCTTGTATCTAGGGGGACTGCACTTGTTACATTAGGTGACACAACACTGCATGGTGAGAAACCAGAAAATGAATGGTTTCTGGAATGTTTCATGGTACATGATTTGTCCCAGAAACCTTTTATGAAGCACCCCTCTGAGAAGCAATTTATAGCATGCATTAATTCAGTAGTAGCTGAGCAAAAATGAACAAGATTTCCCAGGGTGCTAAAGTTCCAGATTGTTTCTCAAAGAATCACATCAATTATTGTCACTTTTTTTTTGTCAGCTGTGAACCATGATTAATTGGATACATCCAAATTTCTGCATGTCTTATGTCACAAACTTCTTTGTTTCCCATCTGTTTTGTCCAATGTTCACCAACAAGTTCCACTTATATCCTGTCAAAGCTAGGAAAAATGTCTCACAATGGGTTGGAGGGAAACACTGAAGATGATGGAAATAATGATACATAAATGAATGGCAAAAACAATGATTTAGCAAAAAGGTGGCTTTGAAGTATTCAAAAGAGAGAGCTTATTAAGTTCTGTTTTCTTCAGTAATGTATAAAATACAAAGACCTTCTGCTAGCTAATGAATTTACACATTGAGTCCTGTACCCACTAGAATCAGAAGCATTCAGATTGCTTTAACTCCAGTAGAAATTGATAAATGATTGACCAAATAATGTAAAAACATTAGTGGGAGTGAAAAATTAATATGAAGCCTCTGAGCAGAATGAAACCTGTTTTATTTATTTATTTTTGAAACAAGAAAATAACCCCGCATTATCCAGCAGATTATACATGGAAAATAATTGTCTATCCCAGGCTTTTTGAGGTTTCCGGTCATTTAATACTCTTAACTAACCCCCATCAAACATGTTCACAAATAAAATCCTTTCTAATCCACCTAAATCCTTTTTGGAAAATGGAAGGTTTATTTAAAAAAAAAATAAAGATGCCATGCTTTGCAGCCCTATATCAATGTTTACTGTTGCTAACGTGTATCCAGGGCACTTGCATCCCAAGCCCTGAGCCTCCAGATGGATGACTTGATGCTATGCACAGGCTCTGAGTTTCGCTAGGTGCTTATGGTATTTCCAGAATTGGTGGTGCCCTCATAAGCTGCAACAAATGGACTATCCAAGGATAAGACATATTTCCCAGGATTTTTGTGCATTTTGTTTGTTGGAATTTGATATTTTTAGCAAAACATCAAAGAAATAGTGAAATTAGCTCTCAAAGATTTCTCAGGTCCTGGAATAAAGTAATCAAAATAATCATTGTTAATATGTGAGTTGATACAGTTGATATTCAAGGGAGATTTTATTTGAAACACACTGAGGTTTTTAAATGATTCTGACTAACTTTCTGCCTTAGGCAGCTGAGCAAATTGCAACTGATCATGGGCTTAGAGCAGGAAGAGACTGAGGCAAAACTCTGCACGACATATGAGTAAGTTAATTACAATAAAAACTAATAAATGAAATTTAATAAGGCTATATCTCTTAGTATTATGAGTATTAAGAAGTTTCCTGTTATTTTTAAATGTGCTACATTTAAGTGGAAGAGAAAAATAGTGTCTCCCTCCAGGGTAAAGGGCAGGTTTTCCAGCAGGGATTGATCTACCCAGAGCTATGGCTCAGGATCAGCAATCACTTACCCTACAACTTATAGATTACAGAAAAAAATAAGGCTGAGAGCTCTTGATATTTAGTTGAATTTCCCAGACTAACCTATATCACTGAATAAGTAAGTGAGATTTGAAACACTTTACTATTTCCTTTCATAGCCTTTGAAAAAGTTTTAAGTTAAAAGTGGAAGGCATGGTAAGAGGCTAAAGTCAGAAAACAATCCTTATTCAATTCATTCAAAAAAATCTTTATTGGATGTACATTATGTGCCAGCCACTATTCAATTATCCAAGCTTACAACCTAATTTTATCTCAATCATAAACATCAATAATTTTTCAGAATTTTAATATATACTGAATTTTTCAGAATCATAACTACCATTTTGAGAAATGATTGTTCTTTGTTTCGTTTTACGCTTGGTTTGGAAGTTTTCCAAGAGTTGCTCACCATTTCTCAAATCATTTTAAAGATGGCAATTGGCTGCTCATGGCCTGTCAGCTGCCAATACAGCACGCCTGGATCAGTCTGAATTTGAACTGTCCCATTCACATGATTCTACATGGATATCCAGCCGTTCCAGCACAATCTGGAGAAAAGGCAATCTTCTCCCCACTGAATTTCCTTTCTACCTTCAAAAAAAATCAATTGTCCCTATATACGCGGATCTATTCCTGGACTTTGTATTTTGTTCTGTTTTGATCTATTTGTATAATATGTCCGTACTACACAACCAGGTAGTGTTAGTCCTCCATTTATTCTTCTTCAGTATTGTTTTGGCTATTCTTGATGATTTGTGTTTCTATGTAAGTTTTAGAATTAACTTGTCAGTTTCTTAAAAAAAATTTTAAAGCCTGCTGACATTTTTGTCTGGATTGCATTGAATCTATAGATTAATTTTTTGAGAAGAATGGACATTTTAGCAATACTGTTTTCCAACCCATGAATGAGGCATATTTCTTCATTTATTTAGGTCTTTAAAATTTTTTCTCAGCAATGTTTTAAAATTTTCAGTTCTTGCATATCTTTTATTAAGTTTATCCCAAAGTATATTTTATCCTTTTGATGTTGTTTTAAGTAATTTTGTTTTATTTCAATTTCTGATTATTTTTATTGTATGGAGATACAATAGATTTTTGTATTATAATATCATGTCCTACAACCTTACTAAACTCAGTTACTGGCAAGTGGTTTTTTGTAGATTCCATCGGATTTTTCACAGACAATCATGCTGTCTGCATGACCAGAATCTCCAGTTGTTTATCATTTTATTTCTGATCTCAAGAAAAAAGCATGCTGTTTTTCACTGTGAACTATTAAGTTAGCTACAGATTCTTGCTAACAGTCTTTATTGGGTAGAGAAAATCCCCTTCTATTCCTGGCTTGACAAAATTTTTATCAGAAATTGATGTTGTATTCTTCAAGTGCTTTTTCTATGTCTATTGAGATTATCATATACTTTTTGGGTTTTTTACATTGTTAGTATAGTGAATTATATCAATTGATTTTTAAATTAAAACAACCTTAAGTTTCTTGGCATCAATCCTTCCTCCTGACATCTGAGGTTTGTGAGATATGAGAGACATTTAAGACATCTGTTAGCCAAGTGAAATGTAAAGCACAGACTCAGAAAAACGGGAAGTGGTAGGAGAGCTTTCTGACTACAGAGAGGCCGATCAGAAGGTGTAGGGGAAGAGTTATGCTAGTAGACTACAAGGCCTGGGATGGGCTGATGGTGAGTGGCATGGGCTACACTAGGACAAGAAGGTTCAGAGCATTAAGAGACACAAATATGGTTGAGGATTAAGCCATTTGGAGAATTTACACTATGGACGTTGACTGAAAACCGAAAAATAAAGAAACAGACAAAAAATGATGAGTAGCAGATAGATGGCATGCTCTGAGAGTCCAGGCATTAAAAGCATCATCCCTGGAAGGTGTCAGTTGCAGCAACAGCAATATCTGCAGGATTTGACTGTAGCATTTTCTAAACAGCTCAGACCCTGTGGTCTCCATATGTGCAGGTTCTTAGGATAAAGCACATCCCAGAGATTGTGATATCTGTCATAGTCTAGGCCAGAGATGGTCACAGAGACTCAAGCCTGATTTTGACAGCTGTTGAATTTGAAGTACTAAACTCTTGGTCACTTGTTGTTTCAGCAGGATACCATCTGTTTTATCTCCAATCAATCTTTGCCACCTTAGCTGTTGATATTTCATCCGTGAACTTTCATTTGGCATCTGGTGATATGCTCTTTGGCAGCACAGTTCCATGAAGTCAAAGGTCTTCCAGTTGCTTCTGGACTCCCATACTGGCTTCTGTCCATCTGCAGTGACATTAAAGCTACTTATGTTGCTCCCAACCTGCCCTACAACACAAGTGGACTAAGCATCTATCTGCAGACTCTCAGAATGACATAACCTAACTATTGGAAACGTTTTTGCACCATTCCTCTGTCCTGCTGTCCCATTACTGGCCTCCCTACTTTAGTCGGTTGATCCAGCCCCAACCATTCCCACTGAGGTTAACTTTGCTATATCCAATTGCATCCAAAGATAGAAATCACAATGCAAAATGTCAAGGCCTTTTAAACTATTATACTTTGGACAAGCTCTGATACTCATCTTTTCCATTGCTAACATGGGATAGCTATATGATCAATAATATTATACTTATGCTCATTTGCACTTGTGTCTGAACAGATATCTTTAAGTCACACTTGAAGAATTAATATGGTAGCCCGAGTAAAATGGACTAGTTTGACTTCCATTTCAGTCCCATCCACTTTGTTGGCATGTAGAGGTAAGCAGAGGACAAGCCCTAAAGAGTGTGATCTATTTTTGCAATAAAATGCCATCTCCAAATGGGAAGCAATTGAAACACCACATGCCATAGTTTTACTGCAACAGGCCAAAATTTCTAGGGCTGACAGACTATTTAGGATTTCTTGACTTCTCACAAGTGCAGAATATCCCCAAAACTTCCAATCATACTTGCAAATATCTTTTAGATTAGTCCACGTTGACTAAATGATTATTTAAAAGCAATAAAACTTATCAAATAAAATATCATAGAAGTTTGTAGTACGTGTATATTCAAGTTAATGGTTCAGTGGGACATCTTGAAAATGTATGTGCTGAAGACTGTCCTCTGAAAATGGGTTTACAAACAGCTATATTTGCTCAACTCACAGGCAAGATGAGTTCCAATAATGCGAGTTGCTCTAGAATTCATTATATTATGCTTTCTTTGAAATCTCAGTGTTAGAAGCCAATGACTCCAAAAGCAGCCCTTTCTCTTTACTAACTAAATGTCAGATTACCAAAAATTTTGAGTTTAGTAATTTGAACTTTCTTAGTGAGAAACAAAGACTTCTCCTTTTAAACTGTGCATGGTAAATTCTCCTTACCCAAATTCTCAAAAGTTGTAAAATCTACTGTCATATGGCACATGGGAAGGACATTAAAAATAATTTGGGCCAACCTCTTCAGCCTGGATTTTGCGAGTTGTTTAAAAAGACACTTTTAAACTCTTGGTTCTCTGTTTAAAATACAGTGAGTGAAATTCATACTGAGACCATTTTAAGTTTTCCAGGGATAAGAACCTAAGAAATGGTTAGAGTTACTTAAAACTCTCTTAGGACATTTCTGTATAAAGCCTGCATACATATACATGCTCACATGACCAACTAGATGACATACGGCCAGAAGGCACTCAAACTGCAGATTCACCTTTGTAAATCTTAAATAGGATAAATTCTTAAATTTGTATTCATCTAACAATAAGCATTTTGGAAAATGCATAAGATTTTTTCTTATTTTATATTTGTGTTTTTATCAACATTGTCAAGAGTATTATATTGGTTATCTATTGTTGTATAACACACTACCCAAAAACATAATGTTTGAAAATGTTATCATAATAAGGATTTATTATTTCTCATAATTTTGTGGTTACTGTGGAGTGGTCCTTTTGTAGAACTTGTGTGGACTCAATCATGTGACCACAATCAGCTGATGAGTTGGCTAGGGGTTGGACTCAGCTGGGAAAGCAGGGTCTCTCTCTGCATGTCGTCTTTAATCTTCAAGAAGGCTACCCTCCTTCATATGATGGAGGGAGTGTTCCAAGAAGGCAAGCCCTAATACGCAAGTGGTTATCAAATGTCTGTTACTAATCCATGGGCCAAAGCAAGTCACATGGCCCATATCAAAGTCAATGTGGGTGTGACGGTTAGTTTTATGTGTCAACTTGGTGAGGCTATAGTTCTCAATTATTTAATTAAACACAAATCTCGGTGTTACTATGAAGGCATTTTGTAGATGCAGTTACCATCTACAATCAGTTGGCTTTAAGTAAAGGAGATTACTTTTGATAATGTGTATGTCCCTCATCCAATCAGCTGAAGATCTTAAGAGCAGAAACAGGTCTCACAGAGAAGAAATTCTGCCTCGAGACTGTAGTGTCAAATCCTGTCTGAGTTTCCAGCCTTGCCAGTCCCTACAATTGCATAAGCCAATTCAACTCCTTAAAATAAATTGCTTTATATATGTCCTGTTACTGTGTTTCCCTCAAAAACCCTGATCAATGCAGAGGGGAACAACATAAGAGAGTGAATATTGAGAGGCACAATACATTAGGGCCATCAATGTGGCACTCTACCACAGTTTGTCCTTGGACTCTGTATATATATATATATACACATATACATATATGTATGTGTATATATATATATATATATTTGTCCTCCAATAAGGAGTTTCCCAGGTGGGATCAGATAGGCCATAGGTGTATTAGGGGAAATGCTATGAAAAATGGAGGGGAGTGAACCAGAGAAGGCATGGAGAGCCTTCAGATGTGATCCAGCTCTGACACCTTGGAGGAAGTGGGAAGAAGGAGGAATCTCAGATTGCAGGGCAGTTCTAACAAAGGTTCATCCAGGCCAATGGGGGGCTTTGAGCCAAAGTTGCCCATCTTAGGCATCTCAAGACTCAGTGGCATGGGACTCCATTAGTAATCCTGCAGTTGGAATAGTAAGCATGGACTCACATGAAAGCAGTAGTGGATCCAGACAGGCCAATAGCTTCAGCTGTCACTCAACTGTGGTCTCCACAGCAGCTCTGAGTGGTACATTTTCATGGCTGCAACAGCCCTTAGTGATTCATGCTCCTTATATATTCAAAATACATTTATCTTTTATCAAGAGCTCCAAAGTCTCATCCAATAGTTGCATAAGGCTTAGAATCCATAATTTCATGATCTGCATCAGGTCCAGGTGCAACTGATGCTCCTCAGAGTGAAGCTCCTTTTTTTTTTTTTTTTTGATGGAGTCTCACTCTGTCGCTAGGCTGGAGTGCAGTGGCACTATCTTGGCTCACTGCAATCTCGGTCTCCTGGGTTCAAGCAATTGTCCTGCCTCAGCCTCCTGAGTAGCTGGGACTACAGGTGTGCACCACCATGCCCGGCTAATTTTTGGGGTTTTAGTAGAGACGGGGTTTCACCATGTTGGCCAGGATGGTCTCAATCTCTTGACCTCATGATCTGCCTGCCTCAGCCTCCCTAAGTGCTAGGATTGCAGGTGTAAGCCACCATGCCCAGCCTGAAGCTTCTCTTTATCCAGAGATATGAATAAGAAGGCAAGTTATCTGCCCCCATTAACCCAATAGAAAATGGCAAGACACAGAAACAACCGCAATAGACATTAGTCTTCAAGAAAAGGAAGAATGGGGTTCTGGTTCTGGGAAAAAATTGGGTGGAAGTGTCTCTCCCACTGAATATAGCTCTCAAATCTGGCAGAATGGAATGGCTATTCTAGGAATCTGAAAAGTAACTAATAGCAGATAGATTAGAAAAGGAGGTCAGAATTCAAGTTCAAACAAATCAGTGGTAAATATTCTACTTTTTTCCCCCCTTCTGGTATCCCCCAGCAACCTAGAAGTGGGCACTAAAGGACAAATAAAGAGAAGCCCTCTAGTTTTCTGGTGCACAAAGCAAGGAAAGAATGTAATACATTCAGAGCATGGAAATCCCCTTTTTTCCTTTCTTCTTTTATTCTCGAACACTCTAACCCCTAAGGAATCCCATGGTGATGCAAAAGCAAGAAATGGAGGCCCACAGGAGCCAAAATCCTGAGGGAGCTGAAATGTCTCCCAGCTCAGTAGCACTGCTTTAGCACTCGCTGCTTTTGTCTTCCATCCTACTTCTTGACTGTGGATTGAGATGAAGTTGTGCAAGTACACAACAGGGCAGGGTAACCAAAGCCCTGGATTTCTAGCTGGAGGTCCAAAATAAGGACTCCTAGGGAACAAGAAAGTACTAGAAAGATTGCTGAGAAAGAAGAACTGAGAAAAGCAGCCTTATAAAGTTACTAATGAATTCTTAAGTCTACCCCTATGCATCCTTAGATGTGATACACCACCACCCAGATCCAAGACGACTGGGCAGCACATATGTAGTGCAGACTCAAACAAAATGCAAAGGATTTGAAAACTGAATTGGCACTGAAACCACAGCGTACAGAAGGCAGATTGGAACTTGTGACCTGAATCCGGCAGATTCAACTGCCTGCTAAAACAAAAAATATCAACATTCCCCTCAGGATTTAAACAAAATTCAGAGAATCATAACATAATATTCCAAATTTCCAGGATATGATCCAAAATTACAAAGCAAAGAACCAGAAAAGTCTCAATTCACATAGGAAAAGAAAATGAACCATTGCCAATGCTAACATGACACAGATATTGGAATTATCTTACAGCAAGCAATCATGAACACTTGAAGCCAATGGAAAAACAAATTTTCTGCAAAAAAAAAATACATAAAGAAAATTCAAGGAAAATTTTAGAACTGAAAACACAATAACAGAAAAAAAAAACGACTGAATGGTCTCAATAGCAGAATGGCAGAAAGATGATGAGGAAGAAAATCAGTGAGCTTGAAAATAGATCAATAAAAAGTACTCAATTTGAATATCAGAGAGAATAAAGATTTACAAAAATATTAATAGAGATACAGGAACGTATAGGAAAACAACAATAGGACTAACGTTTGTGTCAGTGGAGTCAGTCAAGGAAAGAAGAAAGATAAAATGCTAAAAAATATTTCAATAAATAATGGCTATAATTCCCCCAATTTGATGAAAGACATAAATCTACACATTAAAGAATAATGGCTTTTTTTTTTTCAAGATGGCAGATAGGAGGCAGTGTTAGCATGTCTTTCCTACTTGGAAGGACAGAATTGTGGGTAGAGATTCACACTGTGAACTTTTTTCTCCCAAGAACCGCCACAGGAATTTACCAGGAAAACCAAAAAAATTCACAGATCCTTTGAAAGAAGCAGCAGGCTGCGGCCTATTGTGTGAGACAGGCAACAGATTGTAAGTTACCAGAGTGTGAGAGGGAGTGAGCCTGCCTCCAAACACACATCCCCACTAGGAAATCTGCAAATCTAGATCACTGGAGAAGACCTTAACTTTACCCAGAGTTGGAATGGATTTAGGGAGCGGTGTGAAATATAAAAGTAAAAGCAGCAGCAGGAAGTGTCTTTGTAGGCATTTCCAGTTTCCAGCCTGAGCTCAGGAAAACCAGCCTTGATTATCTCACAGGGGCCCTTGGGGAAGGCAGCCAACAAACTCAAGGAGTTGTGCAGGTTAAAAGAAATTCCTGACTGAATTCTGTGAGATAATTTTGAGTGGGGATGAACTCCCTTGAACAGAATCTAGGGGTGGGCAGGAAGTGTGCTACAGACTGGAGCTAGGTGCCTGGCCTGTGTAGCTCTGCTGGGTGCCAGCAGACAGGGAGGGACATGGCCAGAAAGCTGTGCTTGCTATCTCTGCAGGGAGGCTTATGGCCTGGGGTAGGTCTGAGTTCTGTGCACAGGCTGCCTGGATCTAAACCTGGTGTTGCTAGTGGGACACCGTGAGATCAAGACCAGCCTCACCAACTGCAGAGGAGCTGGGTGAGGTCTGCTGCTGCTGGCTACTCCCCACTCCCCTTGTGAACTCTTCTGCACAGCAGAGACAGTTATACTCCCCTTTGATACATTACCTCAGCAGCCTGAGAACTACCTCCCATCCCCCACAGTGGCTGCAGCAGGCCCCACCCAAGAAGAGTCTGAGCCCAGACCCACCTAACACAAAGGATGTAAACTTTTGGGACCTTTATGGTCCCACCCATTAATTGAGAAACCAGAATACTTCCTTTGGCCAATTTAAGGCAAGCTCAAATCCCACAGCTAACACCACAGCTGGTGCTCTCTTGCAAGTGCCACCTCCTGCCTGGAGGCCAACCAACACAGGCCATTACATCACCTTTTGGCTGAATAACACTGCACCCAGGAAGGTGAAAACGGCTTCCAACACCACTGCCTGCAACATCGTGGCTAACTAGACACCCTGAATCTGTCCACATGACAAGTTTACTATTAGCATAACCAGCATTTGAGGAAGCCAGCACATTAAACCTAACTAAAACCAAGGAATTTCACAAAGTCTACATTACTCCCCTGCCATTTCCATCAGACCAGGTGCTGGTATCCACTGTTGGGAGACTTGAAGACAGGTCACATCACTGGATCCTTTGCAGACATTCCCCAGCACCTGCCCAGAGCCTGGTAGCCCCACTGAGTGACTAGACTCAGAAGAGCAATAACAATCACTGCAGTCCAGCTCTGCAGTCCTTCCCCATTCTTAGGGGAAGGGGGAGAGCACCACATCAAGGGATCACTCCATGGGACAAAGGAATCTAAACAGCAAGTCTTGAGTCCCAGATCTTTCTGTTGGTTGGGAAGTTTCTTATAGAAGAGACACAATTGCAGTGCTGGGAGCAGTAGAGAAAGCCTACACCTCTACCCTAACAGGCAGGCAGCTTCTGTGATCATGAAGAGCCTTGGAGAAGCGGTCCTCATTCCCTCTGGCACACCACTGCAGACACAGTTGAGGCTTCTTCCATGGGAACACAGTGTGGAAGCAACCTACAGACAGCCTTCCTGGAACAATTCAGGGTGATTGCAGTCCACCATGAGGAGTACTCATCAGATTTAGGCCTGCACGAGATGCAGAGTCACAAGTCCTCCCTACTTGGAACATCAACATTCCTACAGATGAAAAGAGGTGCCTGTCTCATCTGAATAGCCAGAACACTGGGATGAGAGTGAGGGTGTGAGATGGATAGCTTTCCTGCTGGCCTGGAAGAGGAGCTGAAGTACATCCCACTCTTACCATCATAAAATTTCATCTAATTGAGAGCTCCCCCAGCCACTTTCATCAAGGCTGGGACCTCTGCCCACCATCGGGTGTTATATCTCCCCACCTGCCCTAGCTACAACCAGTGCCTACCCAGGGATGCCTTCCCTATTGGTCTGAGGCCTGAATCATCAACTCAGTAAATAAAATACTGGGGAAGAATTAAATAAATAAATAAGTGTACACCATGAGAGAATGAGACAAACTTCAAGGGATCCCTGCTATTCCAAACCCATAGGAGACAGTTAACTTACCCACAGACCACACACATAACTACTATAACCAGCATAAGGGAAAGCCCCACTGCACAAAGACTGTCTATAACTAAGGAACTCATACAGAGTCTTCACTCTAAAAGCACCAAGAATCAATTTAGGCTAAAATAAACTATAAACATTAAAGTTCAATCTTTAAGATGGAAAAAAGAAATTTAAAAACAAAAACACAGCCCAACCAAAAATAAATCCAAGAACAATTTGAAGAAACAGTCTACCCAAATGAGAAGGAACCAGAAAAGTATGACAAAACAGGGTTCTATAACAGCTCCAAAAGATCACGCTAGCTCCCTAGCAATGGATCGAAAACAAGAAGAAATCTCTGAAATGTCAGATAAAGAATTCAGGAGGTTGATTATTAAGCTACTCAAGGAGATACCAGAGAAAGGTGAACACCAAATTAAAGAAATTTAAAAAAAATCCAGGATATGAATGAAAATTTTTCCAGAGAAATAGATATCACAAAGAAAAAATAATCAGAACTTCCGGAAATGAAAGACACACTTGGGGAAATACAAAATGCAGTGGAAAGTTTCAGCAATAGACTAGAGCAAGTAAAAGAAGGAACTTCAGAGCTCAAAGACAAGGCTTTTGAATTAGCCTAAATCAGACAAAGAAAAAAGAATTTTAAAAAATGAACAAAGTCTTCCAAGAAATATGGGATTATGTAAAATGGCCAAACCTAAGAATAATTGGTGTTCCTGAAGAAGAGATGTCTAAAAGTTTGGAAAATTTATTTAAGGAAAAAAATAAGGAAAACTTCCCTGGCCTTGCTATATAGATCTAGACATCCAAATACAAGAAGCTCAGAGAACTCCTGGGAAATTCATCAAAAAAGATCATCACCAAGGCATGTAGTCATCAGGCTTTTTAAAGTCAAGATGAACGAAAGAGTCTTAAGAGCTATGTTACAAAAGCATCAGGCAACCTATAAAGGAAATCCTATCAGATTAACAGCAGATTTCTCAGGAGAAACTGTATAAGCCAGAAGGGATTGGGGTCCTATGTTTAGCCTCTTTAAACAAAATAATTGTCAGCCCCAAATTTTGTATCCAGCAAAACTAAGCTTCATAAATTAATGAGAGATAGTCTTTTTCAAACAAATGCTGAGAGAATTTGCCACTACCAAGCCACAACTACAAGAACTGCTAAAAGGAGCTCTAAATCTTGAAACAAATCCTGTAAACACATCAAAACAGAACCTCTTTAAAGCATAAATCACACAGGACCTATAAAATAAAAATACAAGTAAAAAAACACAAAAAACAAAAAACAAGGTACCCAGGCAACAAACAGCACAATGAATGCAACAGTACCTCACATCTCAATACTAACATTGAATGTAAATGGCCTATATGCTCCACTTAAAAGATACAGAACTGCAGAATGGTTAAGAACTCATTAACCAACTATCTGCTGCCTTCAGGAGGCTCTCCTAACACATAAGGACTCACATACACTCAAAGTAAAGAGGTGGAAAAAGAC
This sequence comes from Gorilla gorilla gorilla, assembly GCF_029281585.2. Lineage (NCBI taxonomy): Eukaryota > Metazoa > Chordata > Mammalia > Primates > Hominidae > Gorilla > Gorilla gorilla. The sequence goes on from NC_073227.2 coordinate 140,799,370, forward strand.
ATTTCATGCAAATGGACACCAAAAGCGAGCAGGAGTAGCTATTCTTTTATCAGACACAAAAAACTTTAAGACAACAGCAGTTAAAAGAGACAAGAAGGAGATTACATAATGATAAAAGGCCTTGTCCAACGGGAAAATATCACAATCCTAAACATATATGCACCTAACACTAGATCTCCTAAATTTATAAACCAATTACTAATAGACCTAAGGAAAGAGATAGACAGCAACATAATAATAGTGGGGGACTTCAACACTCCACTGACAGCACTAGACAGGTCATCAAGACAGAAAGTCCACAAAGAAACAATTCAAACTATACCTTGGAACAAATGGACTTAACAGATATATACAGAACATTTCATTCAACAACCACAGAATACATGTTCTACACAACAGTGCTTGGAACTTTCTCCAAGACAGACCATATGATAGGCCATAAAATGAGCCTCAATAAATTTAAGAAAATTGCAATTATATCGAGCACTCTCTCAGTGGAATAAAACTGGTAATCAACTCAAAAAGAAACCTTCAAAACTATGCAAATACATGGAAATTAAATAACCTGCTCCTGAATAATCATTGGGTCAAAAACAAAATCAAGATAGAAATTTTAAAGTTCTTTGAACTGAATGACAATAATGACACAACCTATCAAAACCTCTGGGATACAGGAAAGGTGGTACTAAGAGGAAAGTTCATATCCCTAAATGTCTACATCAAAAAGACTGAAAGAGCACAAACCAACATCCTAAGGTCACATCTCAAGGAACTAGAGAAACAAGAACAAACCAAAACCAAATCCAGCAGAAGAAAGGAAATAACCAAGATCAGAGCAGAACTAAATGAAGTTGAAACAACAACAACAAACAACAAAAAAGATAAATGAAACAAAAGGCTGGTTCTTTGAAAAGATAAATAAAATTGATAAGCCATTAGCAAGATTAACCAAGAAAAGAAGAGAGAAAGTCCAAATAACCTTATTAAGAAATGAAACAGGAGATATTACAACTGACATCACTGAAATACAAAAGATCATTCAAAGCTGCTATGAATACCTTTACACACATAAACTAGAAAACCTAGACGAGATGGATAAATTCCTGGAAAAATATAACCCTTCTAGCTTAAATCAGGAAGAATTAGATACCCTGAACAGACCAATAACAAGCAGCAAGATTGAAATGGTAAGTTAAAAATTACCAGCCAAAAAAAAAAAAGTCCAGGACCAGACGGATTTACAGCAGAATTCTACGAGATGTTCAAAGAAGAATTGGTACCATCCTTCTGACAGTATCTCACAAGATAGAGAAAGAAAGAACACTCCATAATTCATTCTATGAAGTCAGAATCACCCTAAAACAAAAACCAGGAAGGGACATGACCAAAAAGAAAACTATAGACCAATATTCTTGATGAGCATAGATGCTGAAATCATTAACAAAATACTAGCTAACTGAATCCAACACTAACTGAATCCAACAACACATCAAAAAGATAATCCACCATGATCAAGTGGGTTTCATACCAGGAAAGCAGGGATGGTTAAACATATGTGAGTCAATAAACAATTAAAAACAAAAATCACATTATCATCTCAATAGATGCAGAAAAAGCATTTGACAAAGTCCAGCATCATTTTATGATTGACAAACTCTCAGCAAAATCAGCATACTAGGGGCATACCTCAATGTAATAACACCTATCTATGACAAGCCCACAGCCAACATAATATTGAATGGGAAAAGTTGACAGCATTCCCTCTGAGAACTGGAACAAGACAAGGATGCCCACTCTCACAACTCCTCTTCAACATAGTACTGGAAGTCCGAGCCAGAACAATCAGACGAGAGAAAGAAATAAAGGGCATTCAAATCGGTAAAGAGGAAGTCAAACTGTCACTGTTTGCTGATGATATGATGGTTTACCTTGAAACCCCTAAAGACTCCTCTAGAAAGCTGCTAGAACTGATAAAGGAATTTAGCAAAGTTTCCAGATACAAGATGAATATACAAAAGTCAGTAGCTCTTCTATACACCAACAGCGACCAAGCGGAGAATCAAATAAAAACTCAACCTCTTTTACAACAGCTACAAAAAAAAAAAAAAAAATACTCAGGAATATACCAAACCAAGGAGGTGAAAGACCTCTACAAGGAAAACTGCAAAACACTGCTGAAAAGAAATCATAGATGACACAAACAAATGGAATCACATCCCATGCTCATGGATGGGTAGAATCAATATTGTGAAAATGACCATACTGCTAAATGCAATCTACAAATTCAATGCAATCTCCATCAAAATGCCACCATCATTCTTCACAGAATTAGAAAAAGCAATTTTAAAATTCGTATGGAACCAAAAAAGAGCCCATGGATAGCCAAAACAAGACTAAGCAAAAAGAGCAAATCTGGAGGCATCATACGACCTGATTTCATACTGTACTATAAGGCACAGTCACCAAAACAGCATGGTACTGGTATAAAAACAGGCACATATACCATTGGAATAGAATAGAGAACCCAGAAATAAAGCCAAGTACTTACAGCCATCTGATCTTCAACAATTCAAACAAAAACATAAAGTGGGGAAAGGATAGCCTTTTCAGCAAATGGTGCTGGGATAACTGGCTAGCCACATGTAGGAGAATGAAACTGGACCTTCATCTTTCACCTTATACAAAAATCAACTCAAGATGGATTAAGAACTTCAATCTAAGACCCCAAGTTATAAAAATTCTGGAAGATAACATTGGAAAAACCCTTCTAGACATTGGCATAGGCAAGGATTTCATGACAAAGAACCCAAAAGCAAATGCAATAAAAACAAAGATAAATAGTTGGGACTTAATTAAATTAAATAGCTTTTGCATGGTGTAAGGAACAGTCAGCAGAGTAAACAGACAACCCACAAGGAGGGAAAATATCTTCACAATCTATATATCTGACAAAGGACTAATATCTAGAATCTACAACGAACTCAAACAAATCAGTAAGAAAAAAAACATTAAAAAGTGGGCTAAGGACATGAATAAAGAATTCTCAAAAGAAGGCATACAAATGGCCAAAAACATCTGAAAAAAATGCTCAACATCACTAATGATCAGGGAAATGCAAATCAAAACCACAATGCAACACCACCTTAATCCTGCAAGAATGTCCATAATCGAAAAATCAAAAAACAGTAGATGTTGGTGTGGATGCGACGATCAGAGAACACTTCTACACTGCTGGTGGGAATGTAAACTAGTACGGCCACTATGGAAAACAGTGTGGAGATTCCTTAAATAACTAAAAGTAGAACTACCATTTGATCAAGCAGATACTGGATCCAGTAGATACTGGGTATCTACCCAGAGGAAAAGAAGTCTTTATATGAAAAATATACTTGCACATGCATGTTTATAGCAGCACAATTCACAACTGCAAAATCATGGAACCAACCCAAATGCCCATCAATCAAGGAGCTGATAAAGAAACTGTGGTATATACATATGATGGAATACTACTCAGCCATAAAAAGGAAAGAATTAACTGCATTTGCAGAGACCTGGATGAGACTGGGGACTATTATAGTAAGTGAAGTAACAGGAATGAAAAACCAAACATCATATGTTCTCACTGATATGTGGGAACTAAGCTATGAGGACGCAAAGACATAAGAATGATATGATGGACTTTAGGGACTTGGGGGGAGGGCGGGAGGGGAACGAGGGATAAAAGACTTCAAATAGGGTGCAGTGTATACTGCTTGGGTGATGGGTGCACCAAAATCTCACAAATGACTGTTGAAGAACTTACTCGTGTAACATAATACCACTTGTACCCCAATAACTTATGGGGTAAAAAAGGAAAAAGCACATGCACATGAATGTTTATAGCAGCACAATTCGCAGTTGTAAAAATATGGAACCAGCCTAAGTGTTCATCAGCCAGTGAATGGATAAAGAAAATGTGGCCTATATAACGTCATGGAATACTACTCAGCCGTAAAAAGAAACAAAATAATGTCCTTTGCAGCAACTTGGATGGAGCTGGAGGACATTATTCTAAGTGAAATAACTCAGGAATATAAAACCGAATATGGCATATTCTTACTTACATGTGGGAGCTAAGCTATGAAGATGCAAAGGCATAAGAATGATATAATTGACTTTGGGGACACAGTGGGGAAGGCTGGAAGGAGGAGGGATTAAAGACTACATATTGGGTACAGTATACACTGCTTGGGTGACAGGTGTACCAAAATCTCAGAAAATACCACTAAAGAACTTATTCATGTAACCAAAAACCACCTGTACCCCCCAAAAAACTACTGAAACTTTTTTAAAAAGAGGATCATGGCAAACCTCAAACTTAAAAAAATCCACACCCAGGCACATAATAATCAAATTACTTATAACTAAAGACAAAGAAAAATCTAGAAACCAGTCAACAAGAAATAACATTACCTCTAAGGGGAAAACGACACAAAAGAGTACATATTTCCCATCGGAAACCACAGAGACCTGAACCAGTATTTTTAAAGTGATGAAAGAAAAGAACTGTCAACCTGGAATTCCATATCCATTAAAAATATCCTTCAGGAATGGTAAACACATTTGCAGATGAAGATAAACCGAGAAAACTTGTTACCAGCAGATCTGCTCTGAAACTTTTGCTAAAGAAAGTTATTCAGAGAAGGGAAGTGACATGAGAAGGAAACCTAGAACTTTAAGAATGAAGGAGGGAAACAGAGTGGCAAAAATCTAGGTAAACATAACACACTATTCTCCACTTGAGTTATTTAACATATGTTTGACAGTTGAAAGCAAAAAATTAACACTGCCTGATGGAGTTTTCAATATAGGTAGATTTAATATGTCAAACAACTATAACATAAAGAGGGAAGAGTAAAGGAACCGATATGGGGTAAGATCTCTACATTCCTTTTGAAGTAGTAAAATACTGATTTTAAGTGGATTGTGAAAAGGTAAGTAGGTTTACAGGAATTTCAGAGCAACCACTAAAAAGTTATACAAAGAGACATATAAAAATACACAATAGACAAAATAAAATGGAATAATAAAAATATTCAAATAACCTGAAAGAAGGCAGGAAAGAGGAAAGAAAGGAATATAAAGCGGTGGTAACAAACATAAATGAAATGGTTAATTTAGTATCATATAAAGTAGATTTCAGAACAAAGGGAATTACCAGAGATAAAGAGGGATATTACATGACAATAAAAAGTGTCAATTCACATAACAACATTTCTAAATGAGTATGCACTCTGAAGCAGAACTTTGAAATACATAAAGCAAAAATTGCCAGAATGAAAAGAAGAAAGACATATTCACCATGATAATCAGAAATGTCAATACTCCTATTTCAGGAATAGATTAAACTAGGAGACAGGAAGATTGCCAAGGCTATGAAGAATTAAACAGCACCAACAATCAAAGGGTCTAGCTGATATTTATAGAATACTTCATCCATATTCTTCATCATATTATGACGAACAGAAAACATTCTTCAAATTAGATCATATCCTGGTCATAAAACACATACTATAAATTTTTAAACATTTAAGTAATACAAAGTATATTATCTGTCCATAATAGAATCAAACAGAAAATTAACAACAGAAAGATACTAAGAACATCATCAAGTACTTGGAAATCAAGCAATAAATTTCTACATATTTCATAGACCAAAGAGTAAGTCTAAAAGAAAAGCAAGAAATATTTTGAACTGAATAAAAATACGACATATCAAAATTTGTGGGATGGTATGACAGTAATTCAGAGTGAAACTGACAACGTTAAATGCTTATATAAGAAAAAAGTCTCAAATCAGCAATTTAAGCTCCTACCATAAGAAACTAGATAAAGAAGAGCAAAATTAGTTCTAAGTAAGTAGAAGAAAGAAAATAGTAAATATAAGAACAGAAATTAATAAAATAAAATTCAGAAAATCTATATAGAAAATCAATAAAATCAGAAGCTGTTTCTCTGAAAAATCAATAAAATTAATAACTCTCTAATAAGATTGACCACGAAAAAAAAGACACAGTAAACCAGTATCAGGAATGAAGGAGCTATCATTACCAACTAACAACTCTATACACTAACTTGACAGCTTAGATGAAATTGTTCAATTGACCAATGACTAGAAAACCACAAACTACTGAAACCCACCCAAGATAAAACAGATAACCTGAAGAGTCCTACAGGGAAATAAAACTTTTCCTATATGCAGATGAAAAATAAAGGAGAAATGAGACGCACATAATAGGCACATGGAAGTTTTGAAATCCAGCTGCACACGTTTAAAAACATGTTCCCATTCAAAGCCAAGGAATGAGAGCCCAGTCTCGTTCCACAGGAGTTGCTTCCTTCTTCATTGCTCTTCTTGGTTCCGTCCTTAGAGAGGGTCTTCTTTTTTCATAGGAAATGGTCTGTTTGAATAGCTTCAAATATTTGGAGAGTTTTCCCAGTCTTCTTCCTGCTCACAGAATGTTGGGTGGGGTCCAGCTGCTTTTTCATTCTTTACTGACTCAGTGCCTTTTAATCTGAGCTGATGCTCTTTGGGCACTTTTATGATTGAGGTTTATTCCACACCCCAAATACCATTTCTATAATTCTTTTACAACAGACCTCTCTAGTTAGCATGAAATGTCAGGAACAACACTCTTAATATCCTTAGAAATATTTTTGTCTATTTGAACTGGGGGTCTACTAGGCATTGCCTTCAATCTTCCTGACATCTTTATAAAAGCTTTTATGAATAACATCCCTGATTTGATTTTGCCCTGAGGCTTTTCCTACTTTGAGAATCTGTTGGCTAAAGAGACTAGAAATGTAAAACCATTCTATTTTCCTCAACCCAGCATGACTTGGTTCATCTATATTTCTTCTAAATTCTGTTTGCAAATTGAACATTCCTTCCTTGGTTAATCTTTCTTTTCCTATACCTTATCATATACAGCTAAAAGAAGTCAATTGCAGTTTCATCATTCTCTGTGGGAGGCTCTTTAGCTAGGTCTACAAATTCATTAGGTACATATTTTCTAACTTTAATTTTACTACAGAGACAAACTGCTTCATAATGAAAAAACATGGTTCGCTATTTTTCAAACCTCCAATAGCAGCCTCAACACTTTTTCAGCATTCACTAAAATGTATTTGCCATTCCTCCAATCTCTATCAGAAGCTCACTTGCTATTTTTTTCCAGCTTATGCCCATTGCCTGGTCCCAAAGACAATGGCATATATTATAGGATTTTGTTAAAGTAGAAACACTTTTCTATATACTAATTTCTGTATTTATCTATTGCTTTGTAACAACCACCTCCACATAACTTGGGCGTTTAAAACAACAGCAATGAATTATTTTTCATGGTTCTGTAGGTTGAGTGAGAGGTTATTCTACTGCCTTGCTTATGCTTACTCATGTGCCAGGAGCCATGATTTACTGGGAGTCATTAATGTAATAATTTACCACAGGATGTTCTGTGGAGAAAGATCAGTTAATGTCAGACATTTTGGTCGGGACAATTCCTTCTGAAAACACATCGCAACAACAATTATAAACAACAAAAGCTTGATATACAGTGAGCCTCAACATTTAACATTCATATCCAAGCATATCCCCTTATATCAGAGACTAAAAAGCATCCAAATAAGATGAGAAATATTTTAATTGAAGAAACATACCCCGTCAGATAAGCACTTCCTTGTCAGCAAGAAAGAAGGTCATATTTGGACCAGTTCCATGAACATATCTAATCTGATTAAGAAAACAAATCCACTTCTCCTGGAGTCTCTAACGATAGCAAGACTAAAGAGAATATGAAAATCAGGCTTTTTTTCAGAGATGTTAACATACCCTACTATTCAGATACCATGAAGGCCAAAAGACACTCAGGTCTTCAAGATTTGTGTTCTTTATCATTTCTGGCTGCTCAGGTTCCCTTTATCAACCACATTGGGGCACTTCTAATTAATGCTCTCATTTTGGGGCTTATCTAATTTGCAACAGTACTCATGTCTGACCAACATGATCCTGTATTATAAAATGCCTTTAATTTTATAATATTTCACTACTGTTCTTTTGCTCAGAGAACCAGTATTCAAAAATTATCTCAAAGAATAATTACATGAATAATTACATGAATAAAAATTATATAAATACATGAATTACATAAAAAATAATATTAATGTAATATTCTCAAAGAATATTACATTGAATATTACATTAATATTATTTTTCAAAGATGTAAACTTGTTTTTCATCTCATAGTATGTCATTTTACCTTTTTCTTCCCCCAAAATATCAGCTGAAGTTAGCCATAATGCATAAATGACAAATTTCGGTTTCTTAATCTTCTCAGAGTATTTCTTCCTTTTCTTTTAATGTGTCTAAAAAAGGAAAGATGTATTTAGATTCATATGTAAACATTTGAATTAATTTGTGGTTTTTGATGTAATTACATTATTTTAATAGCCAGTTTTTATTACTTATGGCAAATTTCATTTTGATATGAGCTATATCACTTAAAATGTGATTAATATAGTAAGGTTATTCCCTCTTTTGAATATTTGAATACTATTATTTAATTTTGTTAATAAGGAGGTAGGTAGCTGAAGGTTTATAAAATCAAAGTTATTGATTAGATTAAGTTTTAAGATAAGAGCTGGATTTAGTTCAAACATAATAAAAAATACCTGATAGTCTAGGTACTGATAAAATATCTTCTTTTGATGTTTGAGTTAAAAGAATAGGTATCATTAATAAAGTATTATGTGTTAAATTGGTAAATACAGTGCTTAAGGACTTTCAAAAATATTCCCAAATGAAATGCTTCTATCACTATAGTTATGTCATGATATACAAATTAAAATGTTATCAATTTGGCTCATGACTATTTTGCTTCAGGGTGTAAGCTGGAATGCTGAGGAGTGGTGGGAGGTTTCTAAGCAGCATATATAGGATGACAGGTGAAATATTTGGAGGAGCTAAGGCAATACCACTTCTTGAACTCGAACTGTGTCAGGCATCCATTGCAGACAGTGTTATGCTTTTTCTGATTTATTTCTCAAAACAAACTCAACAAGTAGATACTATTAAATCTGTTTTGTTTAAAAAAATTGACATCATTCAGTTAAGTAAATGATGTTACAGATTTATCATCTTTTCAAATTTATGGTCTTTCTTCCCTCTTTCTTTTTGTCCTTTATTCCTTTTCATATAGTTTGGATATGTATCCTCTCTAAATCTCATGTTGAATTGTAATCCCCTATGTTGGAGGTGGGGTCCTGTGGGAGTTGATTGCATCATGGGGTGGATTTCTCATGAATGGTTTAGCACCATCCCCTTAGTGCTCTCCTTGCAATAGTGAGTTCTTGTGAGATCTGGTTGTTTAGAAGTGTGTAGTATCTCCCCACCCACCCCACTTCTCTCTCTTGCTCCCGCTCTGGCCATGTGACATGCATTCTCCTGCTTTGCCTTTGCCTTGAGAAAAGGTCCCTGAGGCCTCCCCAGAAGCCTGACAGATGCTAATACCATGCTTCCTGTACAGCCTGCATAACTGTGAGCCAATTAAACATTTGTTTCTTTATAGGTAATACCTGAGACCCAGGCTCAGGTATTTATGACAATGCAAGAAGGGCCTAATACTCCTTTCATTCTTCTTTCCTTTCTCTCTCCTAGGAATAGAGAGAATTGTGGACTTATATAGCTTTGAGTATCAACTAAAATATATTTTGTAACTAAATTTTCAAATTGATGTGTTACATTGTACCTTTGTTAAAGTATTTCCTCAGTTAAAGCAAAACTGTTCAGGATACTTTGTGCTTCTAACTGATAATCTTATATCTGATTTATAACATGAAGTTTATATACTATTCATTTCAATTACATATGTGTATTTTTACTTCTCAGACATTTGTGCATTTGCAATAGACAATCCAGGAAACTAGCTAAAGATGTAATTTACAAAGAAGAAGGTAATATATAAGAAATGTGAAAATGTCATTAATTTGGTGTTTAAATAAGCTTTTAAAGATTTTCTCTATTAAATATCTATATTAACACTCATCTCAAATTCAAAGTTGGTAATAATTGACCATTCCCTTCCCCTTCCCCAAAATATGTTTTACTTACTTTTCTGACTTAGCTAAACTTGGTCTAATTGAACATTAGTTTTAATTTAATCATCAGATACAAAAATTTATATTATATATAATCATATGTTTCTATACTTAAGTTACAAATCACTCCTTCAAAGGAGTACTGAAAGAAGGTCACATCTTTATCCATTTAGAGATAAAATTCAAACTCAGAATTGAAATTGTATATTTGTAATATGACCTCCAGTAAGAAAAGAGACAAAACTCAGGAGATGAAGGTTAAATCTCAACTCTACATATAACATATATGCCTTAGGAAGGATGTTTTAATTCTTAAATTGCAGTATTTTTATCTGAAATTTTAATTTAAACGTACTTATTTTTAGAAGAGTATTATTGTAACCCTATCTATAGGACATACATTTTCTTTTTTCATCTTAACAATTTTTAAGTGTATAGTATACAGCACGGTAGTGTTAACTATTGCCCATTGCTGTGTAACAGAGCTCTAGAACTTTTTCATCTCACAAAACTGAAACCCTATACCCATTTAACAACTCTTATTTTCCCTTCCTTGCCTTCCCTGGTTGTTACATTCTATTTTCTATTAGTTTGGCTACTTTAGATACCTCATTTAAGTGAAATGATGCAGTATTTGTCCTTTTCTAACTGGCTTATTTCACTTAGCATAATGTCCTCAAGTTTCCATGTTATAGCATATGAAATTATTTCTTTCTTTTGTAATGCTAAATATTATTCCATTGTAGGTGTACATGAAATTTTCTTTATCCATTCATCCACTGATGAACATTTAGGCTACATCTACCTCTTGATACTGTGAATAATGCTACAATGTGTTCAAATATCTCTTTGAAATCCAGTTCTCAATTCTTTGGGATAATACTACGGTTTGAATCTTTGTCCCCTCTCAAATTCATGTTGAAATTTAGTTGCCATTGTAACAGTATTAAGAGGTGGGACTTTTAGAAGGTGATTAGGCCATGAGCGCTCTGCCCTTATGAGTGAATTAATGCCACTATTGTGAGAATAGGTTCCTTATAAAAGGATGAGTTCAATCCCCTTTTCTCTTGTGCCCTTTCACCTTCCGCTATGGAATGACACAACAATAACATCCTTGCCAGTGCTTGCACTTTGATCTTGTACTTCCCGACATCCAGAACTGTGAGCAATACATTTTCATTCATTATAAATTATCAAGTCTTAGGTATTATGATATAGCAGCACAAAATGGACTAATACAGATTAATAACAAGAAGTGGGTTTGCTGGATCATACGGTCTTTTTATTTTTTTCAGAAACGTCCATATTGTTTCCCATAGTGGCTGTACCATTTTACATTCCCACCTATAGTGCACAGTGCTTTCCATTTCTTTACATCCTCATCAATGGTTGTTATCTTTTATTTTCTTTTTCTTGAAGTGGCCATTCTAATTGGTGTGAGGTGAGACTTCATAGTGGTTTTGATTTGCATTTCACTGGTGATTAGTAACGATGAACATGTTTTTGTATGCTTTTTTTCTGGCCATTTATCTTCTTTGGATAAATGTCTACTAAAGTCCTTTGCCCATTTTTCAATTGGGTTGTTTTTTATTGTTGTTGAGTTGTAGGAATTTTTAACATATTTTGGATATTAACTTGTTAACAGATACATGGTTTGCAAATGTTTTCTCCCATTGCATAGGTTGCTTCTCACTCTGATTATTTCATTTGTTGTGCAGAAGTTTTTAAGTTTGATGTAGTTCCATTTGTTTATTTTTGCTTTTGTTGTCTGTGCTTTTGGTGTCCTATCCAAGAAATCATTGCCAGATACAATGCCATAAAGCATTTTCCCCCATATTTCTTTCTAGTTTTAAAGTTTTGGGTTTTACATTTAGATCTTCAATCCATTTTGAGTTAATTTTTGTTTATGGTGTAAGGCTCCAACTTCTTTTTTTACATGTGGATATCTAGTTTTCCTAATACCATTTATTGAAGAGACTATCTTTTCCCACTGTGTAGTCTTAGCTCTCTTGTTAAAGATCATTTAGCCATATACATGAAGGTTTACTTTTATGCTGTCTATTCTGTTCCATTGGCCCGTACATATCTGTTTTTATGCCAGTAAAAACTGGCATAAATACTGTTTTGATGACAGTAATTTTGTAATACGTTTTGAAATCAGGATGTGTGAAGCTTCCAGCTTTGTTCTTTCTCAGGATTGTTTTGGCTTATAGAACATATATTTTGTATTCCTCGTTTCATTCTAGTGACTCTGTGCCATCCATACACCCCCTTTATCTAGATCTGTGGTAAACAACAAGTCATCTGCCCTTTACTGCACTGATGCAACTGGGGTCAGATCTGTAGCTTAGAAAACTGTGGAATAGTTTTTATCAGGATAAAGCCAATTGGCTCAACTCACATACTTAGTCTAATAGTATCTTAAACAGCTAAATTTGTAGACCCCAATTTCATATTTTAGTCAGAGCAGAAAGGAAATAATTTAATATCCTAAATATCATAATTTGAGTCCAGGAACAAAACCAGCTTGTCACTCTTAAAAGGGTAGAACTGGAGACTACACCAGTTATACTGCAGCTGAAACAACATAAGAGATGGATTTTATGCGAGGAGAGAAGGAAAGAATGAAAGTGATACAGTTGTACTTGACCCTGCTTTATGTTCTTTTTTTTTTTTTTTCTGGATAAAGCTATGTACTGTGTTTGTCAGGTGGAAGATGAGCAGCAAACAATTATTTTACTTATGTGGTGAGCCTTTTGATTAGAAGTAAGGTCTAGAGAAGATTTCCTACATTTCAGTAATAAAACTAGACAAGTCAAAAGTAATGATTGATTTCCACTAGTTAGATTTTCAAAATTCTTTTTTTTTTTCTTTTTTCTTGAGACAGGGTTTCGCTCTGTTGCCCAGGCTGGAGTGCAGTGGTGCAATCTTGGCTCACTGCTACTTCCGCCTCCAGGGTTCAAGCAATCCTCCTGCTTCAGCTGAGTAGCTGAGATTACAGGCAAGATTACAGGTGCGTGCCACCACACCCAGCTAATTTTTGTATTTTTGGTAGAGATGGGGTTTCGCCATGTTGCACAGGCTGTTGTCGAACTCCTGGGCTCAAGTGATCTGCCTAACTTGGCCTCCTAAAGTGCTGGGAATACAGGCATGAGCCACTGTGTCCAGCCTCAAAATTCTTAATTACTACATGTAGTAATCCACAAAAGGACCCATCAGTTTGCCAATTTAAATAAAAGTGTTATAATCAATTAAATGTCGCATTGCTCCCCATCTCCATACTCTTTATATGCCTACACAGAATGAGAACTATATAGTTTGCTCACATGTCATTAACATTTAGTTTCCAACCAGTTTTCATCCATTAAAGGCAATTTTGGTTCTTCAGATGCTAATAATTACTTCAGAAAATAAAAAGTATAGAGTTGGGGTCAATGTACTTCATGTTTTTATGTATTTATCAGATACTAAGGAATGAATAGATAATATATTGTTTTAACACTAATTCCAATAATGAACTCATTCAGCTTTAAATGTATTACTATACATGTGTCCAGATAAATTTCATATGCTATGTATGAAGCACCAGATTTCTCTTTGAGAAGAGCCTCCAATACAAGCTCAGGCCACCACCCAAATGAGGCAAGATGAGACTGTGAGAAAGGCAGGACAAAGCCATCATCGCGGACTGAAAAGCACTCAATTCAGTGCTGTCAGACAGGATAAAAAATAAGAAATCTTAACATCAGTTCATTTAAAAAATGTAAAATTTTCATATAATCACAGAAAAGTTTTCAGTAGAAAAATGAAAAAAGATATGCCAGTCAAACATTAAAGAAAAAGATATCAGATAAAATTAAGGAAAGAAAGCATTATTAGATAGTCTGTAAGAAGACAAAATCAAAAAATAGTAATGGAGTGATTCACGTATCCACTGTGAGCTGGGACTCTCTTCATTTTTATACTATTTTAAAGAGATAAATTGATATTTTTTGAATTTTTTAAGTGTAGCTAATTCCTAGTAGGTCTACAGTTTCCCTCGTCAGGAGCAGTGATATTTTGTTTGAACTGTTTTGCATTGATTTAGATGATCAAGCTTCAGTGGTCCTATATGCTTTCTTAATTTTAAACATATGCATTATTGATATAATTTAACATCTTAGATTAGTTTCCTCCTACCATGTAATATGCTAAGGTGGCACGGGTTCAAGGACTAAGACCTTATGCTAATTGGCTAAAAGTCTGCATTATTAGGAAACTAAACATGCTAATCAAATATTTAGGTAACTAAATATATGTTTTAATTTCAGGAAACTAAATACTATATATTTTCTAACTAAATATGAACATTTGTTTCAGTATTGTGTTAAGAATTTTTTTAAAAAAGGAAGAAGAGGAATTTGGACACTGGATCTGCAGCACTATTTTAGTATATAAGTAGTTGTTACATTCCAGACTATTTCCTGGGCCTAGAATATCTAGAATATTTTAACATGCCCACAATGAAGGCTCCAGAGTTAAGTTTTTATTCTGTCATACAACAAATTAACAATATGTAGAGTGATAATACAGTTTTAAGCCCAAGCTAGCTAAGGCTATGAGTCAGCTCCAAAGAACTAGTGCCTCAGCTGATTCTGAAAAATCAAAGTTAAATGAATGCATAATTTCTAAATCCACTACTCAGATGATTATTTTTTGTATCAAGAAAATCTCACAAGATTGGGGCAACATCAAAATGATAAACATAAATTTAAAATAAAAGGAATACCTGAAACATTTGCCATAACTTTTATTACCCTTAAATTATATTTGTGAGCATCAAGTTATTTTTACTTAAGACGCTACTAATCAGGCTTCATTCATTCTTAGTTACCAGGTTTCATTCATTCTTAGTGATGATCCTTTTCACATTGTTCTTTGTATAACCAGGAATGAGAAGAGAGGCAAGGAAAATATCTCTTATAGCCCTGAGACCAACTTGGCTCAACTTCAGAGGTACTTTGCAGATTGAGAAACACTTGGATGTACAAACTATAAAAGCATGAGGTCTGGAGGTAATGGCAATTACATTTCTTTCATTCATCAAAAACAACTTTAAAGCAATTCATTTGGATTTTACCATAGAATGGTACTATAGTTCTATAGTAAAATAAAATGCTAACACCAAGTCTGGTAGTGATTTATATAGATTTATTATAGATTTATAATAAAATAAAAAATGCTAGTGGAATTCTATATTTACACATGCTCCATTTATATACATGCAAACAAATGTCAATAGCAATGGTAAAATTTTAGGATTTTAAAGAGGCACATTTCCTCCTACCTACCCACTTCCACATATTCGTTACTCTAAGATGAGTTTTCATAAGCAACATTTAGATTTGTGAAGGAAAAAAATGAATATTTCTAGTACTTATCCTCTTTCCTTTCAGGCTTTTGTTTGAGAAAGGAAGCAGCACATAAAATCTAAAACAGAAACTAAGGTTGTAAGACCTTCTGTAATACATGTTCACACTCATGCATGAGTTGACTGCAATAGGTCAGAAGATATTTGAGCAAAGTAATGCACTTACATGTATATGCACTGCATATAAGTGATACTCTTCAGACACACACACACAGACACACACACTCATGTTTCTTGAAAATAACATGTTAACTATACTATGTAACCCCAAGAATTTATCACCAAGAATACTTCCATGGTGCAACTGCTGATTATAATTTGCCAATAAATGCCTCTATATAGCCAACAACACACCATGAAAAGGAAAACAAAAGCCAGTTATTGTGAAACACAGGCAAATTAAAGATACACAAACATCTTGAGTGTTAATACACTAAGAAGACAGTTATAAAAGGGTATCTGAACCCACCTACATTATTGAACGTCTCTTAAATTTACTTAGCCAATTTCTAAGTCTCAATTACTTAGACTTTATAGGCACCTAAGGGTCTGGTCTTTTCCCAAGAAAATACCCCAGCCAAAATCTTTCACAGCAGGAAACAAAAGACATTTCAAAGTAGGTACCTGTACTTCAGCTTGTCTGTAAGACTTTTCCTCTATGATTATCTATGCTTTCAATTGATCAATCATGCCTAAAATAGTGTCTTTTTTTGGTTATTACTAAGTAATTTAAAAGTTTTAGCAAGCAAATGTTAATATATCTGAAACTACCCATGAATACTTGTCTTTTGGATAAAAATTTACAGCATACAAATAGTCTACTAAGGACTTGTTTTGGTTTCAGTCCTCTGAAAGGAGAGAGTGGTGTACCACTCTCTGGTGTAGGTTCTTCTACACCATTTTCTAAAGATTTCCATGTCTATAAACCTTCAGCAGGATAAAGCCCAGCACCTCTTCCCTGTCTGTTTACTCCACAGCATAGCGACACCACAGTTTTCAGGGTAATTTCCCCAGCAGCCATGTGAACTGTGACTCACTGAGATTACACAAAATTGGAATTTGGACTCCTTTCAAGTTTTACATTCATCACATAATCGGGATATAAAGCATCCCATATAGAGAAAGCAGCATTCAAAGAAATATACAGGATGTGCTTAAATAATACACACTACCAAATTTTACAGCTGTCTTTTTATATTCAAATGATATTAAACACACTATCATATTAAAATGAAAACACTTTAGATCTAAAAATATATTGTTGAAACAAATGATATAGTGAGAAACAAGGCCAAAATTTATTTTTATAAAATACAATCTATAATTTCAGATTCAAAATATTACATATAACTATACTTAAATATCTTCTAAATTATAATTTTAGGATTTATGTTTTTAAAAGTTATCTCTTCTGAGTTTCAAATTTAGTATTTTACAACATTCAAATGTCTACATTGAATCTTTATGTTTCTTTTTAAAACTGGAACTGGGCATGAATATAATTCTAAAATGAGATTCCTGAAGTCAAAGAACTGTGTCTCAGATAACCTTTCTCCTTAACTCATTAGAACCAAATAACTTCCTTAAAACTATACTTCCTTTCTTTCGACTGGGCTTCAGTTAGAGAGGTTCATGAGTTGGGCTTCATTTTAACGTTTTTCTGGTTTTTGGATATTCCTCTAGGTTATTTTGACATCACTATTACATTGTATCATATCATCTCTCCAAACAAGCTGTTCATTGTATGTTGCTGTCAAGTATTTTGCTGAAATATAACCTAAAGGAAGAAATTATGCTTCTTGCTTCAATTTCCCTTAAGCATCAGTGACAATTTCAATCATAACAATTGCCAAGTTTGTACTTTGTATTCTGGATTCCTAATTATATGGGATGATTGAAGGTAATTCAAAAGTGTTTCAGAATTACCTACTGCCAAGATTCTGGAAAATGTCGTTTGCAAAATGGAATGTTAATGCTCTGAGGACTGTATCTGCACTAACATGTTCTGTGCACTTTTATGGAAGGAGAGGGGAAAGGGCTATGTTCATCCTAACAAATGTGGAAATGCCACTATTGTTCTGCCACTCTGTTGCCAAATACAGAGAATCTATTTGGTTTCTATTTTTAATTATGTATATTGGTATACTGTTAATTTCTATAGCTAAACGGTCTAAATTCAAGAGGGGTAGCCTGCTGAATATTTAAATGTGATGGTCATTTTTGTGTAGAACTTATAAAAGTATTCCAGACCATGAATGTCTGCATCTGAATGATGAGAATAAATAATGTTTCCTAAGAATCCTCTAAAATGAGCAATATTTTAATAGATGTTTTAGTTATCAAATATCTATTTTAAACTCATTTGTTGCACAGAGCTATTAGATAAGCTCAGCTCTTGGTTTGTCTTATAAAATAGCCACATTCCCACCTGGCTCAACATGCATTAAACAGCCCCATAACTAAAAATATTAACACAGAAAATGCAAGGCACAACTATCCAAGTTACCAAAAAAAAAAATGGAGTTTAAAGTTTGATGTTATTCAGAAAAATTCCACTGACATGAAACTCTTCAAAATCATATAAAATAGCAAGTATTTATTTTCCTATCAAACTTGAGACTTTGATAACTTATTCTTACCCTCATCTGCAAAGAAATAGTTGGATATCTTGATTTATTTCTATTTAAATTGGTAAAACCAGCTGCAACAACTGGCATTTGCAAGTGAGTGCACACACACAGACACATACAGACACACAGACACACAGACACACAAAGAATAACAATAAAATAAAAAGGCCTATTAGGGAAGTATATTATAAACTTCATTACAGAGGGATGGCCAAGAAAGAGAGCCATGACTCCTTTCTCCATTTTTATAAGACAGAGCACAAGTTGCATTTTGCAAGGCTATGGAGTTGTATTTTTTTTCCATTTATACCATTTCTTGTTAAAAGTAAGACTTTTTTTTGGTTGCATATGCATCTACAGACTCTAAATGTAGGCAAATAAGAACTATGAGACCAGTAAGTCACTTTTGGCTACTTCTGTTATGCTGATCAGGTGAGAAAAATCTGGGATTCATATTAGGAGCCCTTCTGAATAGTTTAATTCCTTTACAGCCCCACTAGCTGTCAGCTACACCATGGATATTGTCCATGTGCACTTTGAGGTAGTCATTCCTTGTAAACTTCTTATGGCAAAACTGGCATTCTGCCAGGGGACGATTGGGATTATGAGTCATCTTGTGTCGAATCAGCATTTTCTTCAGGCTAAAAGCCAAGTCACAAACCTAGAAAAGACCCAAAGACCAACCATATTATACTGAAAAACCTGAAGATACAACAATTTATCATTTGTACAATATACATTATGCAAATTCCTACTATCAAGTATGTAGAAACAGGCATAAAAACAAAAATCACTGTTGGAATAAACAAAATTTAACACTCACACTATTGGCAAAGAAAATTAATAAGAGTTACTGCATTTAATCGGTGTCCTTTGTGCCCGAATCACCCTTCCCTTTTCCCAGCTGCTGGATTTAAACATTTCCAGTGAAACAACTCCCTGGCAACAATACCTTTCTTATCCTAATGGAATGTATTTGCCATTTCATATAAAATTATTTAAGCAAAATGCTTCACGGTCTAGATGGCATCTCTCTCTATAACATAAATGGCATAAGACATTTCTCAGCAGTGATCACTTCAGTTTAGTACCACTTGTGAAATAAAAAGCTAATGCTGTTTTAAGTATCATAAGCAGAAATTTATTACACACTATTTCTTTTTTCTATTTCTTATTATATACACTTTGTTTAACTAAGGAAGGTAACAAGTTTATTTCATATGAGCTCTGCCACATTCCCACCTGGCTCAACATGCATTAAACAGCCCCATAACTAAAAATATTAACACAGAAAATGCAAGGCACAACTATCCAAGTTACCAAAAAAAAATGGAGTTTAAAGTTTGATGTTATTCAGAAAAATTCCACTGACATGAAACTCTTCAAAATCATATCCGTTGTGAAATAAGACATGTTAAATAATGTGAAAACACCATGAAAAATATAATGAGAGAGGAAATGGCTTGTAAAAATACTGTAAAGAAAGCTGGAGTTTTCATTGAGGTTAGGCTTGGGAAAATCTTACACTGAAACAAAACAAAACAAAAAATCCTTGCCCTCTTTCTTTATGGAGGAAAGAAGATTTACATTCACAGCAATAAGAAACTCAGAAAGGCTCAGGGCCCTAATTGGGTAAGAAGGGGATAATCCAATAATAATGAATTTTGACACAGAAGTAGCAGCATAGTGTGGTATAAAGAAAATAAGCTTTAGAGTCTGATCACTTTCCAAGGAAGCCTGCTCTGACCTCCCAATTTAAAACTGAAATCTGTTATCCTTTCTGGATTCCCTTTACTCTGTTCAAATTTACTTTTTACACAGTACCTGTCACTTTCTGTCCCACTGTAATTTACCTACTCTCTTATTTAGTGTCTCTCTCTACTCACTAGAGTCTCAGCTCCATGAGAGCAGGGATCTTCATATACTTTATTCCCTTATGTCCCCTAAAGGGTACAACAATTTCTGTAAAGTAAGCACTCAATAAGTATTTGTTGAAGAACCACCTGGAATTCTGACTCTACTATTTACTAAGGAAATTAAATGACCAAGCATGCCTTTTAACTTTAGTTTCCTCACCTGTAAAATGACAACGTACTTACCTTGCAGGATTATTAAGATTAAATAAAATACTCTGTGTAAATAAGGGCTATACTGCAGACACTCAATAAATGTCAGTGTATATTTTTTTCTCTCTTTCATCTTCCTCAGCAGATTGGAAAGAACAGACAAATGTTAATGAGAGGGAGGCAAGGCCAGCACAAGTGGAATAGAAAGAAAACACCACTGTTCTAAAGAGTGGCAGTCCCCTGGAATATACAAGTGACTTTGCAAACAAATAATTTCCAAAAACAATAAAATGCAGCCAATTCATCTCAGGAAATGACATTTTCTTTTGGAATAGCTTGTAAGCATAAGGTTTGTAACTCAATACCTTTGAGGCAACTGCAAAACAAAGCCAAGTCCATGTTGCAAAAATCAGAGGAAAAGGGTAAAGACCCAGGAAACATGCAACAGCATAGCATATGATGACAGACTATAAAGTATATAAATTATAATAATCAATATAAAAGTATTAAGTACCTTATTAAAAGATAAGACTCAATTAGGGTAAAAAGCAAAACGCAAACACACACATACTGTACTTGAGAAATACATTTACAAAAAATAACACATACACAAACACTATTTTAAGAGAGGGATTAGAATGTGCATGAAAGTGTACAAAATGAGGCTGATAGAGTGTAATGGGTACTAAGTAGTACTTCCTCAGAAGAATCTTGGATAGACAGAGAGAGAGCAAGGCTTTGAAGAACCAGGAGTATCACTTGTATGAATGTCTCCTAGTCAAAGATTTATATACAGGATGCTCATAGAGAATCATATATAAAAGTGAAAATTACAAATGACTTATTTGGCCAATTAAAGTTAATAAGCATATTCATTTTGATATAATCAGATTTAGAAATAATTTCAGCTGTTAAAAATATTAATCTTTTTTTTTTTGAGTCAAGATGTCGCTGTCATCCATGCTGGAGTGCAGTGGCATAATCTTGGTTCACTGCAGCCTCGACCTCCCTGGACTCACATTTTAGCCTCTGGAGAAGCTGGGACTACAGGCAGATGCCACCATGCCCAGCTAATTTTTTTTTTTTTTGAATTTTTTAGCTATGAGATTTTACCATGTTGCTCAGGCTGATCTCAAACTACTGGGCTCAAGCGATCCTCCTGCCTCGGTCTCCCAAAGTGCTGGGAAAACAGATGTGAGCTATCACATCCGGCCAAGATTGTAATTTCAAAAATACTTAAAAGGCAAGAAGAAACATAAAGAAAAGAAAGCAGAATAATAAGATCAAGGCAACTTAGTTGACAATATTGAAATAAAAATTATAACTGTATCTGTATTAATAAGTATATGAAGAAAATGTCAATAGATTAATATTAGCTGACATTGGTTGGAAAATTGGGAATCATTTTATTTGTCTTCTTTTGTCTCCATATTTCCTCATTCTTCTCTAATTAAAAAGTACATTTTTATAACCAGAAAGCAAATATTATTTTGGAATGAAAAAATACAGTTAGTTGGGTGATGGTTCCATGTTCACTTAGCAGCAAGTCCATTCACATCAGACTTCTGCCTTGGACTTCTTAACTCTCCAAACGGCTCTCTGAAATGTTATGGATAATCTCTACATTGCTAAATCCTGGCACTTTTGAGCCCTCATTTAACATGAATTCTTAGCATCATTTGACATGCCTTTCCCCTGTCATTCCTTTAGTTTCTATAATGATCTACTCTCCTTGTTTTCCTTCTAATTATCTGGCCTTTTATTCCCCTTTATTTTCCGGAATAGGCCCTTCCTCCATCCTAAGTAAGTCAGTCAGGATTTCAGTGCCCAATCCTTGGCTTTCTTCTCCATTCACTAGGTGTTTTCTCCTCTGGTGATCTTAATCGTATTCATACCTTTTGTTACCACATATATGGAGATCACTAGCTAGTAATATTTTTAGTCCAGTCCCCCTTCTGATCTCAACAGTGGAGTACTTAACTGACCACTTGGATAGTTCACTGGTACTCCAAACTTACTATGTCTAAAACTGAACTCAGAATTATTGTCTCTCAAACCTAAGTCTCAAAAAATGGTCCGACCCTCCACCTGGTTTGACTGTAAATGTGGCAGTCAACCTTCACCCAATGTCTCACTCTTCCTCATCTGATCTAATCAATTGCAAAGTTCCACCGGTTCTTCTTTGCACATTTTTCTCAAAGATATTAAGACATCTAAACGTCTCCATCTCCACTGCCACCACCTTAATCAGAGACACTGTTTACTCAGACCAGTGCTTCTCTTTCACTAAGAAAATGTTTCAGCATGCAACTGTAGTATCTGTATTTTTAAATAAAACATACACATGTACTACTGTATTTATATATTAAAGACAGACAAAATTTTGAGGATAAAGACAAAATAAACATTTTAATGCTAAATTAATATTTATGGCTTTATATTTTCACTAGACAAGACTTTAAGATGGGATACATATTTAGGCCAAAGTCATCTTTAACAAATGTATAGGCAATTATAGGAAATATAAATATATATATATATATATATATATTTCAGATGTCTCCTTAATAATTTCCATTTTTGGCTTACTTCTCATCACATATGATGATGTCATTATATTTCATCTCAAATTGCTACTGACTAGTAGTATTAACTCTGCTTTCTTTTTGTTACCTTGTGTTTGTATCATTAATATTATTTTCAATCTGCATTTCTGTACAGGCTTCTTTTAGCAACTTGTTCATTTTGTAAGCATTACTTTATTTAAAAACAGATAATATAATCCTTATCTCTGTTAGCCCAAGAGACACAAATTGCAATCCTAACAGTGCCCTGAAAGCAAACAAGTGCCTTGGGACTGTCAGCCAAACAGCACCAACATGGAATTGGCGTTCTTCCCTTTGATCACATGTGATACTGCACCTCACAAGAGACCAGCCAGCAGTGCCCAAACCAGGGCACCAAAGTCAGACCATCTGTTTAATGATAATAAAGTTCAACTGTGTTCCTGTTTTTAAAATAGCCACATACAAAAAGTACTTACGAATACATCTAACCAAGGAGGTGAAAGATCTCTACAAGTAGAACTACAGACCACTGCTAAAAGAAATCACAGATGATACAAAGAAATGGGAAAATATTTCATGCTTAGAGATTGGAAGAATCAATATCATTAAAATGGCCATACTGCTCAAAGCAATCTACAGACTCAATGCCATTACTATCAAATATCAAACAACCAATATCATTTTCCACAGAACTAGAAAAAACTATTCTAAAATTTATATAGAACCAAAATAAATAAATAAATAAAAAGCCCAAATAGCCAAAGCAATCCTAAGCAAAAAGAACAAAGCTGGAGGCATCACATTACCCAATTTCAAACTATACTATAAGGCTACAGTAACCAAAACAGCAGGATGCTAGTACAAAATCAGACACATACACCAATGCAACAGAGTAGAGAAGCCAAAAATAAAGTCACACACCTACAGCCATCTGATCTTTGACAAGGTTGACAATAATAAGCAACAGGAAAAGGGCTCCCTACTCAATAAACACCTATTCAATAAGCACTGGGATATTGGCTAGCCATATGCAGACAAATGACACTGGATCCCTACCTTTCAACATATACAAAAATTAACTTTAAGATGAATTAAAGATTTAGACATAAAAGCTCAAACTATAAAAATCCTAGAAGAAAACCTAGGAAACACCATTCTGGACAGAAGTCTTGGGAAATAATTTATGACTAAATTCTCAAAAGCAGTTGCAACAAAACAAAAAATTCACAAGTGAAACCTAATAAAACTAAAGAGCTCTGCATAGCAAAACAATCAATAAAATAAACAGACAACTGACAGAATGAGAAAATATTCACAACTGTATCCAACAGTTCTAATACCCAGAATCTGTAAGGAAATTAAACAATTGAATAAGCAAAAAACAGCCCCATTAAAAAATGCAACTAATATCTGCATTTTTAAATAAAACATATATATGCACTACTGTGTTTATATATTATTGCAAGAGACATTCACAGACACTTCTCAAAAGAAGACATATAAGTGGATACAAACATGAAAAAATGCTCATAATCACTGATCATCAGATAAATGCATATCAAAACCACAATGTGATATTATCTCACACTAGTCAGAATGGCTATTGTTAACAAGTCAGCCAGGCATGGTGGCTCACACCTATAATCCCAGCACTTTGGAAGGCCAAGGTGGGCGGATCACCTGACGTCAGGAGATCGAGACCAGCCTGACTAATATGGAGAAACCCTGTCTCTACTACAAATACAAAAATTAGCTGGGTGCGGTGGTGGGTGCCTGTAGTCCCAGCTAGTCGGGAGGCTGAGACAGGAGAATTGCTTGAACCTGGGAGGCGGAGGTTGCAGTGAGCCAAGATCGTGCCACTGAACTCCAGCCTGGGTGACAGAGCGAGACTCTGTTTCAACAAACAAAAACAAAAAACAATCAAACAAAAAGAGGTAAAAAAAACAACAACAGATGCTGGTGAGGCTGCAGAGAAAAGGGAATGCTTATACGCTGGAGGGAATGTAAATTAGTTCAGCCACTGTGAATAACAGTCTGGAGATTTCTAAAAGAACTTAAAACAGAACTACCATTCAATCTAGTAATCCCATTCATTACTGGGTATATATGCAAAAGAAAACAAATCATTTTACCAAAAAGACATATGCACTTGCATGTTCATTGAAGAACTATTCACAATAGCAGAGACATGGAATCAACCTAGGTGCCATGAACAGTGGACTGGATAAAGAAAATGTTGTGCATATACACCATGGAATACTATGCAGCTATAAAAAAGAATGAAATCACGTCCTTTGTAGCAACATGGATGCAGCTGGGGGCCACTACCCTAAGTGAATTAATACAGGAACAGAAAACCAAATACTGCATATTCTCTTATAAGTGGGAGCTAAACATTAACATAAAGGTGGTAACAATAGCGACTGGGGACTAGTAGAGCAGAGAAGGAGGGGAGGAGATAAGGGTTGAAAAACTACTGGGTACTATGCTCAGTACCTGGCTGATGGGATCATTCACACCTCAAACCTCAGTATCATGCAATATACCCATGTACAACAAACCTGCAGATGTACTCTCTGAATCTAAAATAGAAATTGAAAAAAAACGGGAATCATAGAGGTAATTTTTCTTCCCATATTCCAATGGATGTCATGTATGCCTGCGGCAATGTACATCTCTTCACCCTGAAAACTAAAGCCTAGATTATTGCAATAGCCAGCTTCATCATCCTCAAATAGAGGTGGTACACCTTCCCCTCTCTGCAGGAAATGTTTGGAATTGTGGGGGGTATCTCACTGTCTCAACAAATGGGGAATATTACTTGCATTTTGCATAGGGGCAAGCATGCAAGTAATGCCCTCTAATGTGCAGGACACGCTCATACAAGCCAAAAGTAACCCACTGCTAAATACTGTCTGAATCTCTCTGCATTCCTCCTCATCCTCTCCAGTCCATGCTCCACGTAACAGTTGAAATGATTTTTTGAAAACACAAATGTCACAATATTACCTAAAATTGTTCCATGGTGTTTTGCTACTTGTAGGGTAATCACCGAGCTCTAGCCAAACTAAACAGGCCTCCTCTAGGTTCTTGAAGAAACCATTGGGCTTCCTGCCTCAGAAATTTCTCACTTCTCTTTACCCAGCTTACTCCTACTCATCCTTAGGAAGCCCACGTGACACATCTGGCAGGTGATGGTTGGTCTCTGTTAAATGCTCTCATAGCGGCCTTTACTTTTCCTTAACAACACTTTCCTCAAGTGTCATTCATGATTTGCGTTATTTTTTTATGTCTGTCTCCTCGCTAAACTAAGGAACATGAGGGCAAGAGTAGCCACTACATAAAAATTTCTTGAATTAAAGGAAGAAATAATGGTTGATAGATTCAATGATTGATTGATTAAATCTCTATGGACAATATAAGTACCCCCAAAGACTGCAGAATAATCCTGGAGAAATTGAAGAAAGTATCAATGGAGAGTATTTTCAAGTGAAAGAAATGCTAAATTGTTTTTATAAGTATATATTCAAATTCATAATCATAAAGAAGATCGATTTAACATTTATTCCCCTGTTCTATTTCTCTCGCCCCTTCTCCAAACCCAATGTCAGCATAAACAACTGATACCAAATTCTTCAATGGCTTCTTATTAAAATTAGATTCACAATACATTTCCTAACTTGGCTGCAAAGCATCCAATTCTCTTTTTTACTTCACCCTGCACCCCTCTCTTTCTCTCACTGTGCTCCAGCTCCACCAGCCTTCTCTCTCCCCCATGCCCATTCCCAGCCTCAATTCATGCTGTTGCTCTCCTGAAATGCTCTTTTCCCTATGGCTGATTCTTCTCATCTTTTAGGTTACTTATAGCCTCATGGCTTTTTTCTTCCTTCTCTTTCCCAGTCTTTATCATGAATTGTAATTGCATGTTAATTCGTGTATTTTGTTTTTTGTTTTGTTTTTGTTTTTCTCTGGAGACACGGTGTCACTCTGTCACCCAGGCTGGAGTGCAGTGGTCTGATCATAGCTCACTGCAGCCTTGAATTCCTAGGCTCAAGCAATCCTCCCACCTCAGCCTTCTGAGTAGCTGAGACTACAAGTGTGTGCCGCCATGCCAGCTAATTTTTTATTTTTGTTTTTTGTAAACATGGAGTCTTGCTATGTTGCCCAGATTGGTCTTGAACTCCTGGGCTTAAGCGATCCTCCTGCCTCGGCCTCCCAAAGTGCTGGGATGATAGGCATGAGTCACCATGCCTGGTCTCATGTATTTGTTTAATGCTATACTCCACAAGAATGTGAGTTCTATGAGGGTGGGACATGGCATCTTCTACTATTTCATCCCAGTGTCCAGCACAGGGCCTAGGCTTAACTATCTTACAACTTTCACCATGTTCCAGGAGCCACTCTTAGCAATTTCTAAATATTAACTTGCTCAATCCTCACATTCATGCTTTTAAGTAGATATTAGTATTACTATTAAACCCATTTTACAGAAGAAAATGAACACACAAAAGGTTTCCCAGGTTTACCTAGGTTTCCCAGGTTCAAAGAACTAGGTGGTGTTTCCAGAATTTAAACCCAGACAGTCTGGGTTCAGAGTCTATCCTCCCTCCCAAGGGCCAACTATTACTAAAATATCTCATTTCAAACAGAGATATGTGAGCTCACCCTACTTTTTCCATTTGCCTGACTGACACCATTAAAAAATATATAAAAACCACTGTGAAAATGTAAGAAAGGTTCTCAGACAGTTCAGCTTGCCACTGTGGTGGGAGGGATACAAAGTGCAAGTCCATTTACACAGTTACCATGGGAAAATGAGAGCAATGGCAAGCTGGAAAAAATGGAAAGGAAGTTGAGCAAGATGCTGAAATCATTGATAATGGGTCTGAATTAAGGAAGTCCTAGAAGCTCCACACTAGGGATGAGATGGGAACACTCCAACAGCTTGCTGAATGAGAGCCAGAGTACAGGATTAAATATCAGGAGAGAGTACCTGATGTCACAGTTGTAAAACTGACTCCCAGACATTAAAAGCTGTTTTCATGAACCTGAATGCAGTCAGTAAAAGACTCCAAATGATGCTCTGTATAAATCAGCCAAATTCAAGAACTTTCATTTTACAAACAGGGGAGAGCAAAAACTAGTTCAAGTAGTACAACACGGATGCTTCCTTTTCTTTCCATCTGTGATTCGTATCCAAACTTTCACCCTACTCCAACTTAGGAGTGCATTAGGAAAATATTTATTCTTACTCTAGACTGGAGGTAAACTGATTTTGTTTTACAATAAAGTGAAATAAGATATTTAACAGAAAGCACCTAAATTCTAGATAAGTATCTTCAGTTAACACATACTTATCACATACAATGTGCCTACCACTTCTGCTAGGAACAAAATGACAAAGAACACACTGTCTAGCCCTTGTGGAGTCCACGTTCTAAGTGGAAACATTTGTAAAGTCACGAGCATAGTACAAAGAGAGGAACAGAGGAGCGTGCAGTCCATGGCTTGGAGAGAAGAAGGCAGGCTTTAAGGAAAAATTGGCAGAAGGCCTGGATCTGGAAGGATGCATGGCAGTTTATCATGTCCTAAGCGGGGGAATGATATGACAGGGAGGGGGAAGAAGATAGGCACAGGTACTGTGAGCGTGAAGAACATGGCTCAGCTGGGGAAGTGAAAAGAATTCACAAAAGCTAAAGATTAGATGTCACTAGAGAAATAAATTGAAAATAATTTAGAGTTGAAAGCTGGAAACAAATCCTGGAAATCATGGTAATCATTTCAAGAAAGTGGATGTATGTTTTGTAAGTGGTGGGAATTCACTAAAGGATTCTAAATAGAGACTGAAACTAAAGTATAATTCAGTTAGCAAGCAAGAGAGTATGAAACTGGAGCCAAGGAGGCCAGTACTATTGTTCCACTCCAGACCAGAAATGATTTAAACATGAACAAAAGCAGTAGTTATCAATTCTTTTCTTTATCCATTCAAAATATTGAATGCTTCCCACATGCCAGGCACTGTTCTAGGCTTGAGGATCCAACAATAAATAATAAAGACAAAACCTTGTGTCATTGAGCTTATAATAAATGATAAATAATTAAACAAATTTTTGGTGGATATAAGTGCCATGAAGACAAATAATATATAATGAGAGCTAAGGAAGTAATGGAGATAAGAGAGAAAGTAATTTGAGCAGAGATCTGAAAGAAGCACATGAGCAGGCCATGAAGGAACCGGAAGAAAAGTGTTCTAGGCAGAGGCAACAGCAGATGCGAAGGCCAAGATGTAGATTCAGGGTAGGTTCAATGTGTCCAAAAAAGACTAAAGAGGCCATGTGACCAGAGTGAGGTGGAGGGTGCTGATGGAGTCAAAGAGAGCAGAGTGGGAGGGTGAGGGCTGCAGGTCACCTGAGGTATTTCAGACCATGATAAAACTGGTTTTCACTCTAAATGAGATGCACAGTCATGGGAAGGTTTGAGCAAATGAATACTATATTCATTTTACAAATATATAATCTGACTCAGGTTCTACAAAGATTACTCTGCATGAGACTGTTGGGAGCAAAGACAGAAGGAGAGAGAGCAGTTAAAAAGATATTGCAATATTCCAGGAGACTGAGATAAAGCTGTGGAGTTATGAGAAACGTTCAGACTCTGAACTTATTTTAATGTAGAACCAATTGGATATGCTACTGGATTAGATGTAGGGTGTGAGAGAATTAGAGAAATAAAGGTGACTGAGAATTTAGAGATGGTGGTATGTTTGAAAAACAGGTAGATGCAAAGGCAGGAATTACAGGGTGCGAGTGAAAGCTGCATGGTAAACTGCTCAGAAAGATCCGGGTTTTGATCCTAGATCTTTTTTTTTTTTTTTTTTTTTCTTTTTGGAGACAGAGTCTTGCTCCCTCGGCCAAGGTGGTGTGCAGTGGCACGATCTTGGCTCGCTGCAACCTTAAACTCTAGAATCTTGACTTGCTGTGAACTGCAGGCAAGTCACTCAACCTCAGTGAACCTCGACTTCTTCATATATATGCAAATAACACCTATATATTCCTGAGTTTTAGTGGAGATCAGAGAGAATATATGCAAACCATGGATCTCTGTGTATTTCCCATACTAGGACCTTAACTAGAATAATGGCTATCATTCATGGCTTAGGGGAAAAGAGGTGTCCAACATGAGGCTCAGATATGTGATTTGGGTTATTTGGGGATGGTACAGTCCTCAGAGATATGGGAAATTGAAAGGATCATGTTGAGAGATTAAAAAATCTGGGAGATCATGATTTCAGTTTGGAGTACAAGAGAGATGTCCTATAGGCAGTTGAAAATATCTGCCTAGGGTTCAAAAGAGAGACCTGGGCAGGAGAAAGAAAGATTTCAAAGTTATCGCTATAGGCATGCTGGGCCATTTGCACAGCCTCAAATGACTGTGCCTAAGAGGTTAAAGTAGTATTGATGAGTAACGTGTCATTTGGGCAAAACTGTAAAAAACTGATTATATATATATATATATAAATTATATATATGTCCATTATATAAATTATATATATATATATGCCCATTTTATCATGGTTACCCAATTTGCCAACAAACTGGGTAACCATGATCAAATGAACAAACTTCTAGAAACACACAGCAATTACCAAAACTGACCCATGAAGAAATAGAAAAATTAAAAAGACCAATAAAGAGGTTGAATCAAATAAAAAGCATACCAACAAGGAAAAGTCCAGGATCAGGTGGCTTCACTAATAAATGCTACCAAACATTTAAAGAAGAATTAATACCAATTCTGTACGTCTTTCAAAAAGACAGAGGAGGAGGAAACATTCCCCAACTCATTCTGTAAGGCTAGCATTAACTTAATAATAAAGTCAGACAAATATGTTATGAAAAAAGAAAACTACAGACCAAAATCTCTTATGAATTCAGATGCAAAAATCCTAAAACAAACAAACAAGCAAGCAAAATGCTAACTGAATCTCAGAGCATATTAAAAGGGTTCTAAATCATGACCAATGGAGATTTATCTCAGGACTGCAACAGTGGTTCGAATAGGAAAATCAAACAAAGTAATACATCATACGAACAGAACAAAGGGAAAAAAAAACATAGTCATCTCAATTGATGCAGAAAAGGTATGTGAAAAACTCCAACATCCTCTCTTGATTAAAAAAAATCCCTCAGAAAGCTAGGTAAAAAGGGAGATTTCTCAACAAAATAAAGGGCATTTATGAAAAACCCACTATATTCAATAGTGAAAGACTGAAAAAGAATGCAAAGAATAGACCCTTTCCTTATACCATATATAAGAGCTAAAACTATAAGACTCTTAGAGAGAAAAAAAAAACAACAGAAGGACAAATCCCATGACCTTGGATTTGGCAATGAATTCTTAGATATAACACCAAAAACATGATCAAATAGAGAAAAAAATGCATAAAGGGCACTTCATCAACATTAAAAGGCCTTACGCATCTCAAGATATTTTCAACAAAGTGAAAAGAAAACCTACAGAATGAAAAAAATATTTGCATGTCATATATCTGATAAGAGCCTAATATCCAAAATTTAAAACCTCTTAAAAAGACAATACTATTTTAAAATGGGCAAAGGACTTGAAGAAACATTTCTCCAGAAAAGATATAGAAATGGTCAGGAAGCATATGGAAAGATGCTCACCATCATTAGTTCTTTGGGGAATGTTAATCAAAACCATGGTCAGATACTTCACACCCACCAAGATGGATAATTAAATAAAAAAAAAGTGTTGGCAAGAATGGGGAGAAATTGGAATCCTTGTGCATTGCTCATGGAAATGTAAAATGGTGTCGCTCCTGAGGAAAACAGTATGTCAGTTCCCGAAAAAGTTAAACAGAATTACCATATGCCTCAGCAATTCAATCCTAGGAATATACCACAAATAATTGAAAACAGGTACTCAAATACTTGTATGCCCATGTTCACCACAGCACTATTCGCAATAGTCATAAGGTAGAAAGAAGTGTCCAACAACAGATGAATGGATAAACAAATTGTGATATAAAAATATAATGGAATATCATTCAGCCATAAAAAGGAATGACCTACTGATACATGAGACAATGTGGATAAACCTTGAGAACATTATGCTTAATGAAAGAAGCCAGTCACAAAAGGTCACATATTGTATATTTCATTTATATGAAATATCTAGAATCGGTAAGTCTATAGAAGTGAAAGCAGATTGGTAGCTGTTAAGGGATGAGGGGAGTGAGGTGTAAATGTTTATTGGGTATGGAGTTTTATTTTGTGGCAATGAAAATATTTTGGAGTTAGAGAGGTGGTGCTTGTACAACATAGTCAATATACTAAATGTCACTGAACTGTTCACATTAAAATGATCAATTTTATATCATGTGAATTTCACCTCAATTTAAAAAAATGCAGCACCTTGGTAGGGTGACAGGGTAGAGAACACACACACTGGAGACTGCATGTAGATGAAACAGTAAAGGTCTGAGCTATGTGTTACAAGTAGAAATGAAAACTAAGAGGAATTAATGAATCTGAGAGCTCTTTAAGAGGGAGAGAGATTGGAGTGGGGTGCGAAACGGTGACTTCTATCCACAATGAGTAGGTTAAGAGGACAAGATTTTGGAGCAAAGAAAAACAGTTCTATACTGAGCAGTCTGCATTTCAGAAATGTTTAGGAGGCACTTAGAAATATGGATCTCTACACAACAGATTAGTATGGGCTGTAAATGAAGATTTCAGAATTTTAAACACATCATAGAAATAAATGGGACGGAAGCAGATAGAAAAAAGTCAGCTTGTAACATCATAGTTTTAAAAAACATAACATGATGGTTCAATTCACCTAAGGAAATATCCAACAAAAGCATTCAGCATAGATAAAAGGATGGGTTAAATGTGATGGTAGAAAGATGTCCATATGCAGCTAGTATTTAATTTCTGGGCCGTATATCAGCTATTTGTGTCGCGGTACAATTAAACCATCTAAATAGGTTTTGCCTTTATGAAAATGCTTCCAATAAAAGCAGCAATGACTTAAACTAATTGAAATCACTGAACTAGGGCTGTAGCTCTGTTCAGTATAGAGCTTTATATGTGTGCATTTCTTCCTCTACAACTGTTTCTTTCCTTAAAAGAAGTGCACTGTTAATAAAGGTATTTTTATGAGTATGCCCACTGGGAGTACATTGTTGCCTTAACCTTACCACTGAAGTTTCATGAAAGGACAAGGAAAACATCTTGTGTTTGTGAGTTTCCTTTCATATGGACTGCTTACCCTGTGCTGTATCCATTGGGACATGATGATGGATCTAAGTTCTGGAATTTCCCTCAATATTTAAGCAGAATTCTGTACTGTGCCATATGACACAGCACAGCTTTAATGTTTTTTCTTACATTGATTCCCTAACATCTGTGTCAATTCTCTGTCAACTGCCAATCCCGCACAAAAGAACAGTGTTTTTTTTTCCCCTAAATTGATCAATATTCAGATTAATTTTACTGTCAACAGTAGTATTTTTTTCCCTTCAGAAATAATGTATGCTATGTCAAATAATTCCAATTCAATTCAAATGTCATAAGCAGAAAACCTAGACACTTAATAACAGCATTATTTAACACAAAGGAGTTTATATGCATTTTGGAATTTTGTACATGTTTGGCTTTAACCAAGTAAATAATATGTATGACCAGTCAAATCTCTGCTTTAACTGTCATTAATCAGTAAAGATTTGGCCAGACACATGAAAGCTGCCTCAAATCATCATGCATTTACACCTTGGAAGAACAACTCAATGGTATTAAAACAGGGTACAAGCATGTCTAAAAGAAAATCAGAATTTATTTGCTGCCAGTAAACCAAGATGAATAAAATGATTACAATGCAGTTACATGTATTATGCAAGAAAAAGCTATAAATAGCATAAGACATTAACAGGCATAGGCACATTCCAGCAATGCAACACACACACACACACACACCCCTACTTTCTGTTATTGGAAGACACTATGGGGGAAAAAATCCAAACTCACATCACACTGAAAAGGCTTTTCTCCAGTGTGCGTCCTCTTGTGCTCATCCAGGCCTCGCTTCTGGCTGAAGGCCTTGCTGCACTCTGAGCACTTGTACGGCTTCTCCTGCAGTCAACAAAAAGAGACCACCAAAATTGCCAGTGAATGAATGAATGCAGAGTCCTCCATATTCAGGGTGTGTGTTATGGGATCTACAGAATACTGCAGCAAATTTACAGGTATGCTGATATGGTTTGGCTGTGCCCCACCCAAATTTCATCTTGAATTGTAGTTCTCATAATCCCCATATGTCATGGGAAGGACCTGATGGGAGGTAATTGAATCATGGGGCTGGTTACCCCCATGCTGTTCTCATGATAGTGAGTGAATTCTCACAAGATCTGATGGTTTTATATGGGGCTTTTCCCACTTTGCTCCATGCTTCTCTCTCCTGCCGCCATGTGTAGAAGGATGAGTGAGCTTCCCCCTTCCACCATGACTGTAAGTTTCCTGAGCTCTCCCCAGCCATGCAGAACTGTAGTGTCAATTAAACCTCTTTCCTTGTATAAATCACCCAGTCTCAGGTATTTCTTCATAGTGGTGTGAGAACAAACTAATACAGGTGCTATGAGCAATTTTATATTTTCAGGAGAAATAGGAATAACCCACATCTGTCAGACACTGAAAATGACTAGCTCAAGGCAGTTCAGTTTCAACATTGGATTGTGTTACATTTCCTCCAATGATGTCCTGTCGTTGCAATGCTGGACGCTGGATGGTTGCTGTGATGTAACTACTTACACTTCTAGGTCATTTCTTTTGGTTTATGGGTACCATAAAAATCTACTGAGATACTCAGGGCATCATGAATGAAGAAAGTTTGAGAACCCTTGATCTAGAGGGTACAAATTGTTTACTTTCTAAGAGGAATTCCTAGAAATAAAAACTTTAGAACTAAATTTTCTACAGATTTTGGGGGATAAGTTTAAAAATAAATCAACTGTGATTTATGTATTTCCTTTTTGTTGTTGCGATGGAGTCTCCCTCTGTCACCTAGGCTGGAGTGCAGTGGCACGACCTTGGCTCACTGCAACCTCTGCCTCCCTAGTTCAAGCAATTCTCCTGCCTCAGCCTCCTGAGTAGCTGGTACTACAGGCACCTGCTGCCATACCCAGCTATTTTTTTTTTTTTGTATTTTTAGTAGAGATGGGGTTTCACCATGTTGACCAGGCTGGTCTCAAACTCCTGACCTCAAATTATCCACCTGCTTTGGCCTCCCAAAGTGCTGAGATTACAGGTGTGAGCCACCGCTCCTGTGTTTTCATTTCTATTACCTCATCTTTTTCCAGTAGGATGTTCTTTTATAAAATCTAAATTACATTTTTAAATGAGGCATTTTTACTATAAAAACAATAAAGAAAACTTAAGGCAAAGAAGTATCTCAAAATGAAGAGAAAAAATAATTTAGAATTCCTTAGCCTTCTTTGATACCAGGAACTTAGTCATCTAAGTTTTATCACCATCTTTTTAGCCCGGATTAATTGTGAAATAAATTAATTAATATTATTCCATTCCAACAGCTTGCAAGTTACTACTTAGTGCATCATCAAAAAGTTTCGTTCAGATTTAGGTAAATTTGCAGTGAGATCCATTTTTTTAATCAAATATATCTTCAAAAATATTGCTATAAACATTCTTGGGCTGGGCATGGTGGCTCATGCCTGTAATCCTAGCACTTTAGGAGGCCAAGGCAGACAAATTTTCTGAGGTCAGCAGTTTGAGACCAGCCTGGCCAACATGGTGAAACCCTGTCTCTACTAAAAATACAAAAGTTAGCTGGGCATGGTGGCGGGCACCTGTAATTCCAGCTACTCGGGAGGCTGAGGCAGGAGAATCGCTTGAACCCAAGAGGCGGAGGTTGCAGTGAGCCAAGATGACTCCATTGCACTCCAGCCTGGGCGACAAGAGCAAAACTCCCTCTCAAAAGGAAAACAAAAACATTTTTGAATTGAGATAGTGTATGCATGTTTCTTGTTAACAAGCTGTATTTATATTTTCTCTGTAGTATCAAAAAATCTATAACTTTTTTTGCAGACCTATAAAAAACAATATGTAAACAACCAGAGAGACATACATCTGCCCACCAACTAGCCTAAGAAGTCCAACCTTTTCAATACAGGTGCCGCTCTCAATTGCCTCCTCCCCCACCACCTGCAGCACTCTCCCATCTCCTCAGGGATGACAGCTCCCTCAGATATGTTAAGTACCATTCCCTTGCCTTTCTCTATATTGTTACTACCTATGTATGAATGGAACCTTAAGATAGAGTATTATTTTGCCATTTGAAAGTATGTAAATACTATCATTCCGTATCCACTTTTTGTGTGTGTTCTGTTGAGATGTACTTTATCATTGTTCAACATTATCCTCACAGGTTTCTAGTCCTCGCTTTCATTTTTGTGAACATATGTAGCTCATATTTACTAATTTTAAATGTTGGGCATATGACATTAAATAGCTATATACCACAATTTATTTATATACATTCTCCAGTGATGGATAGCTAAGTTATTTCCAGTTGTTCACTCTTATAAATAATGTTCCTCTGAAAAATCTTGTACACTTGAATATAGGTGAAAGCAATTCTCTAAGGGATGTGTACCTAGATGTGGGACTGAATCTTCAACTTTTCTATGAATAAACAAATAACTCTGCAAAGTTAATAAACCAAGCTAATAAACCATTTTATACTCCAATATTCACTGTATCCTTGTGATTCTATCACTTTATTTTAGATGTTTTGAGACTTTCATTAGGTATGTAAGTATATACAAATTTTAAACTATTATGCTATTGGAAAATAGAACCTTTTATCATTTTGACATGACCTTTTCTATCTGTAATAATTCTTTTTTACCTTGAAATTAATATGACTGCAATACAGCTATAAAAGCTTTTTAAAATTAGTATTTGCCTGCTATACTCATCTTTTTGCTTTCAAACAGCCTATATCCTTATGTATGGGGAGCGACTTTTATAAACAGCATATGACTAGATTTTTTTAACCCAAACTTTTTTGTGATCCAAAGATTACTTCTGTATAAGATGGCAAGTTTTGCCTCTTTACAAATTTGTGATTACTGATATACTTGACTATATTTCCAACATTTATTTTGTGCACTACTATTATCCTATTTGTTTTACAAGTTTTTCCCATATATTTTATAACATGTTTTAGATTGATCCTTTCCCCTGGTACTACTTTAAAAGTTATTATCTCTATTTCTTTCCTTTTAATGGTTATCCTTAAAATATTTTACTTTGTATGTTTAAAACTAAAGTTTATCCATATGTTTTATCTCCTACTGAATAATACAGGTCCTCTTACACGTTAGTATGTAGCAGTATTTTATTTATATCTTGATTTTTAATGCTTGTCTTAGTCACTTTGAGCTGCCGTAACAAAATACCATACACTGGGTCACTACAAACAACAGACATTTATTTCTCACCATTCTGGAGGCTAGAAGTCTAAGGTCAGGGTGTCAGCCTAGTCAGGTTCACATGAGGGCCCTTTTCTGGGTTGTGAATTCCCTGTCCTCACATGGTGGAAGGAAAGTACTCTGGTCTCTTCAGCTCCTTATAAGCGCACTAATCCCATTCATGACAGCTATACCCTCATGACCCTATCAGCTCCCAAAGGTCCCGCTCTCTAATACCATCACACTGATGGTTAGGATTTCACATAAGAATTTGGGGAGAATGAAAATATTCAGTCCATTGCAATGCCTAATATGAAATCATTATCATTTTATATAATCAACGTGATTTAGCTTTACACATGATTAACAATTTCTTTACTTTTCAGGCTTTTTTATGTATCTGATTTTCCAAGGATCTGTTGGTGGCAAATTGTTTTTGACTGAGTATGACTACTTTTCTCATTTGTTGTTGAATGAAAGTCTACAAATCCAATGAGATATATAATAGACTCATTTTACTCTTCATATTTCTTAATATCTCTTTAACATTTCCATCTCTTTCTGTTGTACTCTAATTTCTTAAAGTCAATTGATTTTAAAAATCAGTTGATCAATTCTCTTTTCAGCTTGCTGTTTAATGGGACCCTAGGGCTTTTAATTTCTGTTATCATATTTTTAACCTTTAGAAGTTTTATTTGCTTATTTCCCAATTCCATTTTTGATACAATCTCATTTTTCTCATAAGCAACGCATGTTGTTTATGCCTATTTGAAAATATTCTAGGCATTTATATAATTTACTTTATCTGATAAAGCATTATCTTAAGATGTCTGGAAGTCTAGTTCTCTTTTTTGTGGTTTCTCCTGTCTCCTGCTCGTGGCTTTTGTTTCCTTGGGTGTCTGGGATTTGAAATCGTGAGCACACGTTTGGTGGTCTTTATCTGTTAAAATCCTGTGACCCCTAGGTTGAGGGTAAGTCCCTCCAGACAGCATTTGTGTTTGCTGCTGCCAGGCACTCTGGGATGCTATCAGTCAAAGACTGTTTTAAGTTGATTTACTGCCTTAGGGTTTTCTGGTGAGGCAGATATTGTAAGTCTGAACTCCACAGTTGAGGGAAGGATTGCGGTTATAAACTCTAAGAAGAAAGCTTTCCCTAGCCAGCAATTACTCCAAAACAGTTAAATGTCTCAAGTACCAACCTTTACCAAAGGCAGATTATGTCTAGTCCCCAATTTTATTTTGAGCATAGCATTTCTAGAGTCCAAGAATAATAGTGGTATGGGATTCCATCTTGCCCTATAATCTGAACATATAGTTTGTCTCATTTTCCCTGACACCATGAAAAATCAAGTCTTGAGATTACCAACACTGGCAAACACCCTGCAGGTGCTGCATCCTCAACTTGAACTTATCACTCACTTTCAGCTCCATTTTTGTTCATTGAATCCTGAGGGCTATCATTACTTTTTTTACAAGTTCAGATGTTTTCTGTTTGCTTTGCTTTATCCAGCATTAATAAGTGCTCCTTATAGGGCCTTTTTTCCGGGATATGGAGTATCTACCATGTTGCCAGAAATGAAAGTAACTATGTGTGTAATTTTAAAGATGTAAAAAAATATGCTTAATGAGTCTTCCCCAGTCATCAGGAAAAATGTTCAATTTCCTTTGCAGTCCAAAAAATATAATGTGCTTTCCCCTCTAGTCTGAATAAACATAATGTCTTTTCACAACTTCAAATATTTCTTCAAATATTCCACAGTTTTTCAAAAACTTGAAAATGAAAAGGTAGTTTTAAGTATTTGGATCAGAATTTGTTTGAAGTTGCTGGGATTTCTTATTAAGGCTTGTATTATATCCAAATATTCTACTTAAACTTTTATTTTAAAAAAACATACAAAGACATTATTATGAAGTATACGAGAAGAAACAAAAAGCTTAATCCCTACACTTTACTTGTAAGACCAGAAGTTGTGAAGACATGATGGGCATGGCACCATGGCAGCTGCCAATGACAGGTGAGGGTTTTGCAGAGAACATCCTAAGACAGAACTGTCAAAATGCCACCCTAAGAGCAAGAAGAGGTATCAGGGAAGAAAAGGCAATGAAAATCAAGACCTGGGCACCAAAGATTAAGAACAACCCTTTTACTCCTTCTCAAATTTCCTCTTAGGAGACACTATCTGGGTGAGTATCCTAGACACTGCTCATACAGATGCTTAAAAGACTGGCTCCCTGCTAGTATACTGAGATTCTGGTGAGGCATGAGGGCTTTGTAGTTATCACAAGAGGTTTAAAAATGCAAATACGTATTAATCATTGCCTTAGCTGAATCAATAATGTCTTATATACTTACACACACACACACATTATCCACTCACATATTGATACTTTTCACATGTTTATACATGCTATTGCTGATTAATTTAATATACTTCACTTACAAATGTCGTTGAAATTATATTACCTTTCCTTATTTTCCCCTTCAAAATATACTACAAGTACAACAACCATGTATTTATATATGCATGTTGGCAGAAAAGTAAAGGATAACATGTATAGTGTTAGAAAGGTTCTTCCAATTAAAGAAGTTTGAAGAGAAATCCATTTGATTAAGTAGTTTTCAATCTGCCTGGACTCCCTCTTCTCTACCTAGAACAATTTAAAGCCAGGGAGTCTTTGGGATTTTGCCCTAAGAGAAGCATATGAAGGCCCCACGATCATATTTCTATGTTAGTCTGGCAAGAAAGGCTCTCTGTCATAACTAAGTATATTAACAGGCAGCTGTGTTTGCCCTTCAAATGCCTCTCTTCTTCATCCCAGATCTTACACAGAGCCTGCACTATTCCTGAAGATATCACAAGAAGATATATAATTCATGGCAGATACTAGTCAGACTGTCTATAGTGCTCCTTGAAGGAACTTCTAATGCCTACCATGGAAAAGGATTCCAATTTATAGTGAATGTCATCAAAGCAAGTGTTAGAGAATTCTTGCTCTAGTAAATGGCTCTTATACTAGAGGCAGAGCCAAGAGGTCATAGGCCACTCACCTCTAAAGTTAAGAGAACCAAATAAACCAAAATAGAAGAAAATAAATGCATTTTCTTTCTCAGAGAGTAAACCCTCACATAGACCCTCCCTCACTAATTTCTTTTCATTACCCCTAATAAGCCATGCCAAAGAAATACCAATCAGAACACGGTCAACACAGTTAGAAGAACAGGCTGAGTGGTACAGGGGATAAGATTGGAGAGGCACCGACTTCTGTTCCTGCTCCTTTCTTTGAACATTGTGGAAAAAAAAAAAAACTTCATTGCCTCTAGAGCCTTCCTGAGTGGAATATGTAGTATAAATTATACACTTTAGCTCATTAGCTGAATTTCAGTAGAGAAAGAATGATTAGGTTCTTGATTAATTCTGTTTCTGAATGATTACATAGTTTAACTGACAAATAGCTTGTCCTTTGTCATCGCAACTTGGGAATCATTACTAAATGGAGGCAATGTATTTGTCAGTTAAACTGTGTAATCTATTAGAGGCAGAATTAATCAGGAGTCTCATCAGTCTAGCTTTAATCAAACAATACTTGGCAGAATTCATTCAAAAGGTAGGATTTACACAGCTCTATGTGCTGCACCTTGTAATCTAGGTAATAAAAAGTTGTATTTTGTGTAGTTAATGCCCACCTATATAAAAGAACAGTATCTTCAAATGTTACCTTTTTTTGATAAAATAAACTGAATTAATAAATCTCAACATCATCTGAGAGGGTTCTACAGAAACAAAGTTAAATTTTAGATAAACTTTGGAGGACTCTGAACATGAAGTCCTTAGAAATAGAAATTGATTAGAAGCTTTCTTTTAGTTGAGCTAAGAATTCCTGACTAAAAGGTTAGAGTTATGACCCCATCAGACAGGCTACCAAGGATAAGGATGAGTCAACCTCGGATCCCTGGATGGATCCATCCCAGAATGGATCACAGGTGGATGATCCACACACAGTAGGTACATAATCCAAAGATTTCCTGTGGTTGCTGTCTATGGTTTACATTAGACCACAATCAAATAAAATGGAAAATAAAACCAGTGAGCTCTTTCTCTTATAGTCAGAGGCCAAGGTAAAGGTGTCACAAAATCATAGAATGATGCTTAATATGTTCTCTTTCATGACAGTGATAGCTGACTCTACTGAAATTGAGAAAGGGAAACTTGTAGGCAATGAAAGAAAACAGGAAGACTAGTGAGCATGGTGAGGACTGTCAGAGCCTGTGGTCTTCTGAACATATATAATCATGGGTTTCCTTAGGAGAAGGTTCAACTTGCGAGTGAAACACAAGTTCCTCTGTGGTTATATCTTCTGTGAATGCACTAAGGATACACCTTTTCTCTATTTGTCTTGCTCAAAGCTGTAATAAAGCCACAGCATACGCACTTAATGAAATAATTTCCATGTGAGCAACCTGGATTTCATATAAAATTTAGAGAAGCTTATCAAAGAGGAATCAGATGTGGAAGACAGTCTTTGTCTCTCTCTCTCTCACACACAGAAAGACATTTTAGGACTTAAAGGGTATGCATACCTTTTGTTCCAAATTAATTTTGTTTGGCTACTTTTTCTAGATTAGATTATTTTATAGCCATTAATGTTTACTCTATTAAAACTCATAAAAATGACATATTTCATCAGATAATTATTTCCTATTTCTAAATTTAAAAGAAAATCTAAAAAATTCATAAGGGACTCTCACTAAGGAGAGACCTTGAGAACACCATATCATCAATTTACACTTAGACCTTTCTGCAAAAGTGGAACATTTTAATGCCTTTAATTTTATATCATTGATTTTAGAGAAGTTTGCCTTAACAAAAATGTTAAAAACAAAGGTTCAGATGAAAGCAAAATAGTGTTTCATTTAAAAAAATCCATGAGGCACAGATTTGGTGTGAATTTCTTAAATATGAAATTTCTAGATAAACTAAATTTTATAAATTCCTAGTTTCCCATCTTCTCAGCTGCTACCATAGTGGCTGATCTGTCAGACACATTACAAACTGTGGCATAGATGACACTGACTTGTAAACAAAAAAGGCTTGTGTTATATTTTTAAAAGATGTGGGGCAGGTTCACTTAACCCTCAAACTTTCTCTTCTGCAAAATGTCTCACTAATTTTCACTGTGGAATATGGAGCCTCAACTGTGAGGAAGATCACAGACAGTCAGTTGTTGACTTTCTAGCCTGTACTAAGAAACTATTTGCCAAACTTTCCTTAGACAAGGCACAGAGTACTTAAACTCCCCACTGTGGTCCAGAGCAAGGTTTCTGGATCTCAGCAAAAGGGCCAGATAATTCTTTGGTGTGAGGACTGTCCTGTGCACCCACTAGATGTCAGTAGTACACCCTTCCCCACTCCATCTTCCACCCAGTTGTGACAACCCAAAATATCTCCCGACATTGCCAAACGTCCCCTGGGGGGCAAACCACAGAAACACTATAGACAGTGCTTCTCAAACCATCTGTAATTAAAGACTTTTTCCCAGTCTGTTGCAGAGTGATGCTTTTATAAAATATACTAAAAATGAATTACTAGAAAAATTATCATGTACTTGAATGTCACAGCAATGCCAAAATGCTGTAAGAGTTCTAAACACTTCCTCACGGTTTCTTTATTTATCATAGACCAGAAATAAAGAGTCTGTGGGCTGCCACTGGTCTGCGAGCCACACTTTTGAAAAGCACTGGTCTAGAATGAAAATATCTTTGATCTTAGGATGCCCATAATTCAATTTTATCATAATCTAGATGAACAAATTCTACAATAGACCTTATATAAAGATGCCTACCGTCATAATTACCCTTACACCTTGAATTAGATATAATTTTAATTTTACATATAAAAATTCAAGTTTTATGGCTAGGGTAGTGAGGAAGTTATAAATGGAAAAAAAAAATTAATACTTGTTGAACTTGGCTGGGGCTACTTGGGGATTCATTATCCTATTCTCTGCTTCTGTAGATTTCACATTTTTCTCCTAAAAAGTTAAATTTGTTTTTCTAAAAGCTGCTTTCATGCTATTCTAAAACTTAAAAATATCGCCATTATCCTTCTGCATCAGGGGTTTTGTCTTTCTCTGACTAGGGGAACTATTTTTGATATCAGGAAGATGGATCGTGTAAACATTAAACCATCTCAGAAGTCAGAAACTGTGTCTTGTATGCCTGCTTTGAGACAACCCAGTGCTCCAGGGACTGGCCTCACTGTGAGCCACAAAAACGCAGACTGGTGAGCAGTAGATTCCCAAAACCTGGCCCTTCTCTCCCCAACCCCAGCATAGCCAAGCTGTTCACATGGGTCTGGAGTAAAGGGCTTCTTGTACTCTTATATGACAGGGTATGTGTATAACTGGGCCAACATCTGTACTTCATATGTCAATCCCACAACAGATCCTCCAAGAATAAAAGAGAGCTACAGACAGGGGCCTGTGGTGGCCCTGACCACTGATCAGAGGTCAGACTGATGTGTGCTCCTCACCATGGCAGAGGCTGTGAAACCCATGCTGTGATTTTCGGAGTCCTCCACTTTTCTAGGAGTCAGGTAGGATTAGTAATCTTCCCTTAGCATGATGGGCTTTGAGACCAAAAGATGACTACTTGCTTCTATAAACCAAATTCGCAACAGAATCGTGGGTGAAATTTAGAGAAGGGTTTGCAAGTGTGGCCCCATGGGTTTCTATTACACACAGCTGAG
Source organism: Gorilla gorilla gorilla (assembly GCF_029281585.2). Lineage (NCBI taxonomy): Eukaryota > Metazoa > Chordata > Mammalia > Primates > Hominidae > Gorilla > Gorilla gorilla. Next base: position 140,843,431 of record NC_073227.2, read on the forward strand.
GGAACAGAGCTACAGCCCACAGTACGGCATGCCATATATCTAACAGTTCCTCTTAATGGGCCCCTTTCTGAAAGTGCATGTGCCACCAGCTGCATACAATCAAAATGCATTGAGTTTCCCTCTAACAAGCAGCCTTGCTTAGAAAACTTCTTTTACAGATGTTTATAGCTTTTGTGGCTTTTTATTCACCGTCTTATTTTTATAGCCAGTGTGATCTTTCAACATATGACAAAACATACCCATAGCCTAGTAAACAATGCATCTAAAAATTATAACTCTTAGGAAGCTAGGAGAATATTTAAAGCAGGTTTCTATATAACACATCCATAATTGGTTTTGCATTGTAGCTAATGAAAAACACACTTCTATAAATTAGGAAAATGAATTGCACAAGCAACACATAGAACACTAAAAACAAGCACAGTGAATAGGATACAATTTTTTATATTAAAGTGTTGCATACAGTCTTTAAATAGAAACAAGGAGGCACCTGGTCCCTTTTAATTAATCCACTCTGAGGCCCACAGAATAGTGTGTATAAATGAAATGGCTGGGCAGCCAGAAAGTCCTGTCACTTGCATAGAGGTATTAAAAGAGCCTATCTGGCATAAAGCATGCAAAGAATCATCCAAACTAGCTCAAAAGCCTTGTTTTCCTGGGGCTGCAGGGGTGACTCAAACTAGTCCATTTGGAATCGTGAGACAAAACTAATGAAACCAAACTTTTCCCTAATATTCTCCTAATTTCTAGTCCAGTGGACTTCAACCCTGCCTGCACATTTAAACCACCTAGGGATCTTTTTAAAAACATTGATGCCTAGGGCCCACCCTCAGACAGCCTGATTTAACTAGTTTGGGCACGGACAGGCACTAGCTTTTTAAAAGCCCCCAAGGTGCCTCTAATGCGCTACCAGAAGTGAGAACTTCTGATCTAGTTCACCGTCCTCTACCATAAGCATTGTAATGATAATAACAATGACAAAAACAGCATCAGTAACAACTCCTACTCTTTCTACTACTACTATTATACTCTACCACCCCGACACTGCTGCCTGTGTTCACAAACTGCCTACTTTCTGCTGGCTGGCAAAGTGCTAAGAAATTTAGAGACTGTTTTCCCATTTAGTTGTTAAGCAATGCTGCAAATTTGCTATGGTTATTCTCACTTTACAATGAAGAAACATTTGTTTAAAAACGTGATCAAGGTTATTGTAAGGCAATGGCTGTGCTTTGGTAAAGGATAGGTCGAGGTAAACATCCAGAGTGACTCAGCGAGTCTACAGCGCAGGTGTAGAACTCCACTTGTTACCACAGCCATGTAGCTGTAACATGGGAAGGCCATCACTTGGCTCTAAGCCACTATTATCTGTAAAAGGTATAATTGCCCCGTTGACAGGCTCAGCTCAACATGGCTTGACATGGTGGGCACGCGGGTGCCCAGATAAAGAGAGAGACAGAGCTGTCCGTCTTTGCAGAGGGACAGAGGGGAGCCAGGACACGTTCGACTTGCTTGTGGCCAGAGAGAGAAAGAGTTAAGCCACTGACCCTGAAGGCAAGGGAGAGCCGGCTACGCAGCTGTGTATGGGGGCTGCCGGACTAAGCAGCCAAGACAGGGTGGACAGTGTGAGAAAGCTGTTGATGAGAGCTGCTGCTGAATAAAATCATCTTTCACCTGCCTACGATCCCCCGAGTGTTCTTTCTGCTCATCCACCCACTCCCTGGAACCTCAGCACGGACCAGAACCTGACCCTGGGCATGACATTTGGCGTAGTCATGAACCTGACAGTTACACAATCAGAGAGAGCAGAACAAAAAATAAGGCACTTGTAATCCCAGGCCTGTGTCTTGGGTGACTCTGCTTCCTACCTGAGCCTCTTCCCTAGTCTATATCACTGCTAGCAGAACCCTGATTCTATATGGGTGTTGCCTTCTGCTTGGTTAAGCACCCTGGAGGAGGACCCTCCCCAGCCCAGCCAAAAGAGTGACCCTTGATCAGGCTAAGCCTTGGCTCCACACTTCCTACACATTGTTATCACCCGAAGAGCTTCAAAAAATGCTGATGCCTACCCCCAGAGATTGTGATTTCATGGTCTGAGGTATGGCCTGGGCTTTGGCAGTTTTGAAATATTCCCTGATGATTCTGATTTGCAGACGCATTTGGGGACTGATGGGCTAACCCAATGACAGCAATTCCATTTCCCGTGCAGTGATGGGTTTAGCTTAGAGCATGCGACCTGACTGCGATTACTGAGAAGAGAAAGTAAGTCTATGGGAGATTCTGGAAAAGGCCTCTTCTGCCTGTTGATACAGACCACATAAGGAGAGGCTGCTGGAGCTGCTGCAGCCATGTGCTGAGCACGCGAGGAGCTGGCTGAGGACAGCAGGAGACATGAGAAAAGCTGGGGCCACTAACGACCCTGTTGAGCTATTAACCAACCACGGATGGCCCTTCCTCTGAAATTCTTGTCATGTGACTTAATATAAATCCTCATCTTTTAAGGCCCTTTCAGTTGGACTTTTGGTTAGTGTGAGATAAAAATCATCCTACTGCCTACATCTTCCCAAACATTACACCATATTCTAATGGTCCTATCCTAGTGACACAGAATACTTCTAGCTTACATTGAAGCACAGCACTGACAATGAATGAAAAATTCAAAGTCAGTGACTGGCTATTAAAAATGAAAATACACAACACAGTCTAAGAATCCCGACTCTAAAAATGGGAATGAGTTCTTTTACACAGCAACATTTTTCTTACACACATAACGAGAGTTACAAAGGAAGCCGAAAAAAATCTGCTGATAAGAATTCTGAGAACAATGTACTTGTGCATTGTAAAGAATGTCCTTTGTAATCCTTGAAAGAAAAGGAATGCTGGTTAAGCGAAAGAGTGTTATTATTTAAATTATCTAATGGGAAATTACTTCTTTCCCTGCATAATGACTAAGTGTTTAGATTTTATTTTAATCTTACAAAAGAAGAATAATCATATGAAAAGGAAACTTTTGTTACAAGAAAAAAGTTATGCTCACCATCTTAAAAAATTATGATGCAAACTTCGAAAAATCAATGCAAATTGTAAAGAAAATATAAGGAAGTACAAATGAAAGAGAAAGAAATATAAGGGAAGTAAATATGACAAAAAATATAGAAGATATACAGAAAATATAAAAACATATATATACACACACTTATGTATATATATGTATATATACATGTATATATGCATATATACATGTATATATGCATATATACATGTATATATGTATATATGTGTATATATGTATATATGTGTATATATACACGTGTATATATGTGTATATATATACGTATATATATGCATGTATATATGTATATATATACACGTATATACGTATATATATACACGTATATATGTATATATACACACACACACACATATATATATATATAGTGTCCAAGGCAAAAATGTTGAGTTTCAAATAACATTCAGAATGGAAGTCAACTAAGAGAACCATAAATTGTCAGAGTGGGAGAGCAGGTTTCTGATGTAACTATCTTTTTCTCTTGTCATGTATCATCCTCATTGTTTTATCTTAAAAAATTGCTAATGAAAATCAAAGTAAGTCTTACAAATTTAAGATAGCTCGAATTTTTTTTTTTTTTTTTTGCATGTTGCTGGGAGTTTCCTTTACCAATGGAACATTCCTGACAAGTGTATAGTCTCAGACCCAGTAATCCATCACCAAAGGTAAATTTAGGAAGAAAAATATTAGATACTTCCTCTAAAAAGGTCTTTTCCTATATTTGAACCAGTACTTTAAGATTACATACCAATTAATTTAAGTGTTCCAAGCTCTATTTACAAAGGATCTGACAGCAATCAAGATAATTCCCATGATTAGATGATGTCATTGAGAGTAATTTCATCAGCAAAAGTCTCCATGCAGTATTAGGCAAGACACTGTGTTAGAAACCAAGGGAAACACAAAAAGGTTTAAAATGGGGTCCTTATCCTCAAGAAGAGTACAACAGATTAGTAAAGAAAATCCTGGCGGGTGGAGTAGATCAAGTTGAGGTGCACTTGTCCATCACCTTCAGCTTTTGTTGCTACGCAATTTGAAGTAAGGTATGCAGCAAATACAAAGTATCCTTGTCGATTTGGGGAGATAATATAGGAGTACAGAGAATGAAGTGAAATGAGAATTCAACATAGTCATAGACTCTTACATTTAAGAAGCAGATCCAGCCAGTCCACACAGAACTGAACTAATTCAACTTGGTCACTTCCAAAAATGACAAGCATGCTTTCTGACATATGTGATGGTGGCAAGTGTAATCCATCTTTGAATAAAACCATAAAGTTTATTCAGAGGTGTGCAGGAGAAAGGAATTATGTACATGTAAAGCCTTAGAAAAGGGATATCTAATTCTTAAAAAAACATACTTATCCCATTACACAATTTTGAAAATAATAAGAACACAGCAGAAAGGTGCTATCACACATGCAGCTAATTCACCCATGACTAACAGAGCATTCATTTCAGCCAAGTTTATGTCAACAGGTGAAACAAAACCATCAAGGAGCGGGCAGAAGTCAGAGGAAATCATATCAATATAAATTACATCTCTGAGTCAACACCGCACAGATGCAAGGAGCTAGTAGCATAAACCTGCCCCAGTCAAACTTAAAAATGCTGAAAAAACAGCCTATTTGCACAGGTGAGGATTCTATAGTTGTCCTGGCAGAGATCTTGCTAGATTTTAGTTTGCTCAAAAGTCATAAAATATTCTGACAAAAAGTCATTCAGCCTAAAAGATTAAAACAAAGAAAAAGATGACAACAGTATTACTGTAATAAATGAGAAATGTTTATTTTCTAAACTTGAACACCATTAACATTTTAAAATTCCAAAGGTAACTGCAGAAGTTTTTTTTTTTACTTAGAAAATTAGCATCTTTACTATTTACACTTTTCATCTGATATACAGTTTTTGTTTTTTTTTCTGTAAGCAAATTTGAGTTCAATCTTCTTTCACAAACGGGTGTTTGTGAAAACTTTTGTAATATCTGGTGATGCTACACAGACTTCTTCAGGCAGATATATACTTCACACCTCTGCAAAACACCACTCCTACCTCCAAAACAAAATGACCCTACTGTCATCAGTAGTAACCAGAAACAGATCACATTTCACTTTTTTTCCTAATAGGCCTTGGTGACTTTTTACCTACTAGCTTTTGGCTGTTTTCAGTTCAGTGTGTTCCTTGAGAAAGAACACCTCATTAACTTATTTCAAAAACCATGAAAAGAGTGACGAACCATCCCTTTTTGCCCAGGACTAGCCTGGTTTTAGCCCTGAAAATCCTACACCCTGGGTAACCCCTCCATTTGGTGCAAACCAGAAAGCTCATGTTAAGAACAAGAAAATGCCAACTCCGTTTCTATATTAAACAGCATCATCTGAATTCAGGAATCACAGCTCATTGTAATGGCCCATTTAGATACTATCTAGGAGACAGACTGTATGCGTCAGCCTGTAAATCCACCCAGCTGTCATAGGGCAACGTACTAGATAAGAAGGATTCTGCTAACACAATCTCCCCTTCTTCCTATGCCCTGATCTCTCATCTCATATCTAAATAGTCAGTCTAGCATCCCACTGGCAGAACAAGCTTAGTTACCAAGGAAAAGTACTGACAAGACCTCTAGCTAGCCCTTTCCCATCACACACTGCCCCACTGCGAAGAGTGGCTGCTCACCCGAGTGGGCACAAGGTAGAGTGCTACAGGGACAGGGATGGAGGGTTGGGCTAGGGAGGGAGAAGGGCAGTGCTTTGGACTGAAGTGCCAAGTTTTGCCTCAGGCCAAACAAAATGCTTTCTCCCTCAAAATGATGATATTTTGTTATTTTAAGAAAAAATATTTTTACAGAGAGAGCTACTTATAAACTGTCTAGGTAACTAAGAAATCATTCAACCCATTCTCAGAATATATTACGTAAAACAAGACTGAATTGAAGTAATTTCCTTGTTTTAATTATATCCAAAGACATAGAGAGCCTCATGGACTCACAGATCTCAATGCTGAATCATTCCTTTGCACGCTTAGATGATTTTGTTTTGCTGTAATTCTTTACATTGGTTATTTGGTTTAGACACACTGGTGCCTTCAGAGAATGTTAACCTGTAAGAAAAGAACTGCCAGCACAATCTCCCAGTACTTTGTTCTCTCTCCTTTTACAATTGCAGTTGCAGTTGTTTTTCTACTAATAGCCAGGTATCCTCTATGTCAAGTCAACATAAATAACACACCTAGAAGAAGATTCGATTAACATAATTCTTATTTTGTACATAAAGAAACTAAGCCTGAATGCTCAGAGAGAATTCAGTGAGTACACATTTCTCTCCCCTCAAAGAATGTCCACAAACAATCTCCAAAGGGCCTCTCTCCAGGCAGGGATGAAAGAAGATACACTGGGCACTTGAAGACACAAATGGGGGTGGGATGGAGAGTGATAGAAGCCTCCGGGGCTTTGAGCCCAGTACTGCAAGAAAAGGAACAGACTCTTAGCATGCAGCAGCCACAGCATTGGCAATGGCTCCTAATGGGACAGATGTGGAAAACTCACTCATGCCCTGCCAGTGGGGAGTAGAAACAGAATTTAGTATTTAAAAAAATTTAAAATTCAGCCATTGAGTCATATATTTCTTGGTGATAAACTGTCCCGCATGTTAAAGACTATATTCTAGGTGGAATGTCATTTTTTTGGCAATGACATGGGAGACTGCTTACATGTCTGAAAACACATGTTAATTTTAGTCCCTTCACTCTGTTGCCTCTACAAAGCCAAATATATGTAATAGATCCAAAGCAGTCAGGCACACCACATTCCAGTAAAATGTTAATTTTAACTTACACTGGCACAGTGAACATTTGACTGGAGTACATTCATTCACTGAATAGAAGGAGTAGCTGAAAGAGCAACCTACAGCAGCATCCAAGAAAGATGTATGTACATATGTGTGTGTGTGTGTGTGTATGAAATGTAAACATATAGATATGATTCATAAGGTAATGAAAAAGGTTTGACTTAAATGGAATTCAGTGTAATGCAGATTGACACTAGTCCTGGGAAAGCCTCTAGAACTGCCCCACTGATGTGCTGAGTTTTTGGATTACGATCCAGTCTGTGTCTGGCATGAAAACTCCAGAATATTTGAGACTTGGGTCAAGTCCAGTGCTGCAAGACTGGATCACCAGGCACTCAGTGGGCCTCAAGGGTGGTACTAAAGCTTAACAAGCATCTCCAAATGTCTACCACTTTTTGCTGAAGCAGAAATGTATTTTGCATTTTGAAAGTACCAGTGAAGGGCCAGGCATGGTGGCTCACGCATGTAATCCCAACACTTTGGGCAGCTGAGGCGGGTGGATCATTCGAGACTAGCCTGGCCAACATGGTGAAACCCCGACTGTACTAAAAATACAAAAAAATTAGCTGGACGGTGGCTCACGTCTGTAATCCCAGCTACTTAGGAGGCTGAGGCAGGAGAATCGCTTGCACCTGGGAGGTGGAGGTTGCAGTGAGCCAAGATCGCGCCACTGCACTCCAACCTGGGTGACAGAGTGAGACTCCATCTCAGGAAGAAAAAAAAAAAAGGAGAGAAAGTACCAGTGAAGAACATCAGATCACTGTCAGTTTTCTGTCATGATCACAGCTGGTCCTTAGATGAGTGGTTTATATCACTCACAGCTTAGCCTGGCCCAACTGCTGACCCCGGGGTGAAAGGCTTCCGGTCCCATTGCCAGTCCCCAGACCCTCTTGCCCTTTCCTCCTGCTTCAGGTTTTCTAGACGACAAATCTCAGATCAGTTGTCTACCCTATTCATCTGTTAGAATCTAGTATCAAGGCCACAAGCAATCAGCACCATCATAATCACTGTAAATCAGAGATTTATAAAAGACAGGAAAAACCTTAATAATCCATCTGTCTGATATGTCATTACAGTATAAATAAATAGCATTTGGTGATGAAAATGTATTTGGGAAATTGTTCCCACTTCTGTTTCCTATTATTTCCATTTATAATCTTGAACACATAATGACATAGGAAACTAAATGATGTATGTATGTGTGTATGTATATATACATATATTTTTTTTTCTGATTTGATTCCAGACAATTATTATTTCAGAGAACATTTACACTTAAGAATATACAATATTCATAAAAAGACTAGTCAATTTTTTCTTTAGGTGAATGTTTGCATTCATTTTGCAAGGATATGACATCATGGAACCTGGTGTACTAATTTGTTTTGTACCAATTATTATCCTCCACTTTCCCACCAAGCAACATCTACCCCGCCCCCTGCCCCTTACATACTTTGCCTAGTGTTGTGTTAGAAGCATGGTATTGGCCTTTTAATATTCATATTTTAAAATGCTCTAGAAAAGAACTGAGGTTACAAGAAAGGGTAACATCCACACTACAGAGCTTCCATAATGGAGAGGTACACCAAATAGAAAATACACACAAGAAATATGATTTGTCTGAAAAATATCCAAATGTGTGATAAAGAAATGTAATTTACAATTGAAAGCAGAACTAAAGGAAAGACAAAAACTGAAGGTAAAGAATATAATTTTACAAGTAGCACATTTAAATATTCCTCAGAAGCTAGGAAACCGAAGCCTGCCTAGAAAGATATGAATCTAGGACCCCGCAGGAGATGGCTTTCCCTCTAATGAATTATGGTTGACACAGCGCATAGAGATGAAGTCTCAAGCAGGAAGTGAAGAAAGAGAGAGCCAGAGCCTTGATGTTTCTCAGGATAAGCAGGTTTTTACTTCAGCATCAGCATGGTTTTGGTCAAACTGAAAATGATACCATGTTCTTAGAACATCTAACTGCCTCCATTAGAGTAAAAATAAAGAAATCAAAGCATAACAGCTTTTTTATGGAGCAAAAGGAAAGATCCATAACTCTATTTTAATGAATGACCTTTACCCTTAAGACTCTATTTCCTTCATGATTTTAAGAATACGTTTTATTATAATACCTAGAAATACTGAAATCAAAGCATTTTTTTAAACCCCACAACATCCATGAGATGAAGGCAGCATGACTGAGAGGCCCCATAGGTCCTTCAAAGCAATAATTCACACAGCCTAAACACCAATCTTGATATAAACTTGCCATGTGACCTACTGTGAGTCATCATTGGCCTAGACGTATCTCCCTGAAAAATTATGGTATCAAAAATAGCCATCTTCAAGGATATGAAAGACTCATATTGAAAATGCTGTTTTGATTTCCTATGATGCAAAGAAACTATAATACAAGGAATTTAGGTAAAAATGTGGACAGTAAGTCTCTCTACATTGAAATTTCCCTTATTATAATGTATTACAAGGGACATGAAATATCTCTTCCTGGTGGCTTTCAAAATTTTAAAAATATTTCAAAGAAAATAGCTTCTAAGGTATAAGTGAAGGGAAAATGGTGTTGAGGTCCTAGTGGCACCACTAAATGATTTCCTGCATGGGGTGTCCCCATGCCAGTCATCTTGGTGTGGTCCCAGCAAGAAACATCAGAACAGGAATCCTGAGGACCATGTACTGAGGGAGTCCGGTAGACCCAAGAGATACTGTAGCAGCAACAAGTTGTTATTGAACTCAATGGGAAATTGATACCAGTTTTCTTATGATTTTTCTAAAAGATTATTTCATTCAATACAGAACATAATACTTGAGAACATCTTGATGGCTGCATATCTAGGAATGAAGAATACGGTTTTTAAGATAAGCTAATTTCCAGTCTTGGGCTGCCTATTAATAGTCATTGTAGTAATGACTACCTGGAATTTGGACAAGCTACTTAAGCTCTCTAAGCCTCACTTCCCTCTTCTGTAACATGGAATATTATATCTATGTCATAGCATTTTGCTTATCTTAATGGTTGGCACATAATATGAACACAATAAGGATATTTTACGTATTATATTAACCTTTCTTCTCTTCATCGTTGCAATATGCATATAAATATAATGTTACCCAAAATTGAAAAAGGCACATGAATCATGTAAATATAACTGGGTAACTTTATGTAGAAATAAAATTATGTAGGAACCTCAACATAGCATAGTTCTTGAAATCCATTAATGGGATCTTCATACAGATAAGTCTTTATCCCAAGATACCTGTGATACTTTAGTAATTAAAATTCTCTGAATAGAGAACAAGACGAACATAAATTTCTGTTCCAGAAAGAAAATAGTTTGGAAATACTGTATTACTTTTCTAAGAATAATGGCCTCATTTCTTTTAAAAATTAATTGCATATTGCCTATATTTAAAACAAAGAAAAACTCTCTTTATATATATATTTCAGACAGCATGTACTTTCTTTTAAATCCTGAAGTATATTATTAAAGTCTAAAGATAATACAGTGGTGGCGAAGCAACAATCAGCTTCAATGCTAAATATTTATAGAGGTTTATTTTAGCTAAATCTGCAATCTGCTGTACACACACTCTTTGTGGATATACCAAGTTCATAAAGGAGTTTAGTAGACATTCCTGAAACAACTCTACTGTATTATTGTTACAAATGGGGCTGCCCAAGCCAGAGAGACGAAGTTGTTCTCTGACACCACTCTGCCCAGGCCCTTACAAAAAGAGGTGCAGATAAGATACAAAAGCCCTTAAGAGTTTCCCTTGCAGCAGCTGTGAGAAATAAAGAGACAGGGACTAAAACAGTACTCACCTAAAGCCCTGCTATTTACACTTGAATATTGACTATGACACTTTACAGTCAGTTCAGCAAACAACCTAACAATTTCCCACCGTGTGCTAGGCAGTCAGCTAGACCCTGAAGTTCCGCCCACCATGAGCAAGAGATTTTTACAGGTGTAATTTGAGGGAGAAAGTGACACCAAGAGAGCTCAGTGCAGTGCAATGTACAACAAGTGATGATAGCACAGAGAAGGGGTCCCTCACCCGGCTATGAGATGAGATGGTCAGAAAATGATGGAGGAGGCAATTTTAATTAAACAGAGGTCTTTTCTTTTTTTTTTTTTTTTTACAAAAATTTACTTATGGGTAAGAGGCCAGGCAGTACAGCAGAGGAGATGTCAGTTAAAGCAAGAATAAAACTAACAAAAGTCTAGAAAAAGAATGGTATAATTTTGGGCTGGCAAATGAGACTGGAGAAAAATCTGCTTTATATTTATTCCCTTGTTTTTAGTAACAGAAAGTAATTCTATTTAGTGTGGCAACAAGCTTAAGAAAAGATGATAATTCCGGAATTCCTCACCGCCAAGTGTGGTCATGTGGAAGTTGGTGGGTAGGACTTCCAGAAAGCTCCTTAGTGGAAGTGTAATCAGCAGGGGCGTATCCTGTTACCTTCTCTTGCCTCCTCCTTCCTGTTGCCTGGAATGAGGATGTGATGGCTAGAGTGGCAAAATCCATCTTAAGTCACACTGGAACCTTGACAATGGAAGCCACATGCCTGGGTGACTTTGTGGAAGTGTCAAACTATCCCTGGAATGCCTACTTCTGGACACTTATAAATAAACCCCGTCATGTTTAAGAGACATGGCTGGGTCTCTGTGATTAGCAAGGCAAGGAATTTCTGACACCAAGCTGGTTGAAAATATTAAGGGTATAATTCTGTGAGTAGGTGACAGAAGTTGTAATGGTTCCTATAGCTAAGATAGTTAAGGAACTGTGTGTCTGATGAGGTGTTCAAATTAATGTTGAACCATCTCAGGATAAGGGTAGGCATTTGGGTGGCTTAAGAGGAGCTCCTGCAGTCTTTACCATATGGAGGTCATCTAAAAGACTGGTAGCTGAACATAAAAAAGGGAGAATGTGCAGGGTCTATTACCTATTGTTTTATTCTTAAGACTGAATATATTATACACAGTTCATATGATCATTAGGAAGATTTCTTGATTAGAATATAAGTACTTAACTCAGTACATAGTATATAATGATCAATAAATAGTTACCCATTCTAAAATATACTTCTTAACATCTAATATTAAGTAATCAGATAATATTATTTGTTTTATGCACTTTCAGAAACTTTGTCCTTTTCACATTAATAAAGATCCACTTACAAGATCTCCAATTTTATAGAAAAGATAGACAAATTCCAATAGTAATAAAAATATTAATTCCTAACAAGTAAATTTTATATTCATTGTAACTTATCTCTTGAAATCAGATGTATTGCTTGAAAATAACTGATCTCTGAGGTTGTTACCTCAGGACAATACAACAGGTTACTTCACAATAAAATATTTTTAAACAGGTAATAATTTTATATAACATATTACTAAAAATAAAAAACTATAAAAACTAAAAAATGGTATAATACTTCTGCTCTCTAACCTAACCTGTTATTTAGTTTCCCTTTAATTTCATGACCAAATGAATTTGAGGAAAGATAATGTCATCGAAGTGCTTGCAGAGAGAGAAATATTCCTGCTATAACTAGCTATACCCAGTCTTTACGATATTTTGACTTAAATTCCCTCATTTTTAAATAAAGGGGTTGGATCAACTGACCTCTTATATGCTTTGCAGCTGGGATATTCTGACTCTAGACTGCACTCAAAATAGGTCACAAATAATGAAGACATTTTAGAAATGTTGTGCATTGTATTTTGTTCTCACTAGTAATAGCAAATACCTACAGACTTAGCAATTGTTATAGTTTTACTAGTCTCAACCTACAAGACCATTTGTGTGATATAAAAGAAAAAAGATATGAAAGAAAAATAGGTAAGTTCAAGGGATAGACAGAGCTGCTTGGACTGAATATTTTCTTTATTTCATAGGTTTGTGTTTCAGTAAAGAGGGAACACCTAGTCTTATTGTTCATTTTACTACTCCGTTCTCTCACTGGGAAACAAATGAAAGCCTGTTCTGACTTAGTGTTATCAACACAATCAATCCTATCTTCCTGTCCCAGCACCTGGGAGTCCTCACAGTCTTGCCATGCCTGCCTGACCCCCACCTCATGCTCCAGTTCTTAACAACACACACCTTGGGCTCTCCTACACTGGGCTTCTCACCCACCCACAAATCACAGGTTCACATCCTTGCACACAGCACTCAGTTGGTTTGCAATGCCCTACCCCCAATCTTGTTCCTTTTCCTAGAAAACTCAGACTCAAACTTTCTGATCCAATTCAGACTTCCTCAGTGGACCTTACCTGGTCTCCCTGGGGCAGAGCCAGATGCTTTGTTTTCCATGTTCCAATGTTCCCATCACACATGGTTCTCTTTCACTGTAAGAATATCTAATGCAACAATGCAAGCTTCCCACTCCCCTTCTGGGTATGCAGAGAACTCCAGGTGGCTGAGACCAGGTTTTAAACACACTGTCCTTTCAATGTTAATAATGTTAATAAAGATCTATTTAGAAAGTCTCCATTTTTACAGAAAAGATATATAAATACCAATGAGGATGAGGATAAAATCATACAACATGCAGTTATATTGTGGAAAGACTGAATGAATACGTGAACTAAGCTCTAAGAAAAAAAGAAACAGAAGAAAAACAATAACATAAAAGTAAAAAAAAAAAACTGGGCTAATATAATTAATGTACCAGTAAAGTATGCCAATGGCAGAGGTGGCAGGGAAGGCTGTATAAAAAGTGAGATCTGACCAGGAGAGGGACTGCTTTATTTGTACCCTCAAAAAGTATTGAAGTGGACCTAGGCAAGCATGGTTATCCTTAGGAGAAGGACACATGGTCCAAACTGGCTGAGGCCCAGAGTGTCCAGGAGGAAGGGGGCACAGGCGGGGCAGACGGCAGGCAGCACAGCCAGCCTGGCACAGGGCACCCAGGCTAAGCCACCTGGGCTCCATTCTGCAGGCAGAGAGGAGCCGCTGTAGGGGGTGGGGGAGGGCTGTGTTTGTTTGTTTTTTCTTTAGCAACTGAGACAGTTGATTTGATCAAAGCAAATCTTTATAAGTATTGATGCAGCCATACATGGGATGCATTAGACCAGAGATTCTTGAATTGTGTTTTGTAAAAGACTAGCTCCAGTGAGATGTTAGTGGAACACACACACACACACAAACACACACACACACACACACACACAGCCTTACTCACTACGCTCAAACTAGCCTGGTAAACGCTAGCCTAAACAAACTATAAGAAATGCCTTTATTGCTGGATTTCTCAGAATCTGGAATATGGTTATATGTATCATAAAACTGCAAGATTCAGACAGAGCATGTGATTTTTCCCAGAAATGCTGAAACACTTCCCTTCCCTTGGCTTCAGTGCCACCTCCCTGTTTTCTCCTGGTTCTCCTTCAGCCTCTTTGGCTGCTCCTTCCTGGTTTCCTTTTGGACAATATTCTGGGGCTTAGCCACTTTTTTTTCCATTCCACATAGATGTCTCCAGTGAATTTTCTACTTCTGCAGACTAAACGCTCCTCTGTTTCTTCCGACACCTTTCCTTGCCTAGCCCTCCTCCTATGCTGAGGTAAGTGATCTTCCTATGTGCACATACAGCACCCTGGGATACTTTCAGCGTGGTCTTTGCCATGCTCTATCTCGTTGTCTTCTCCCCCAGACTCTGCAAGGGCTGCAGCCTTTTCTTAACTGTTCCTTCAGTACACGGCACATAGCACAGAAGCTGACTCTGTAACAGTTAGTTGGCCATCTGAGACCAAATGCATGTTCTTAAAGAGTTACAATTAGAAACATAACACATTGGTCAAAGAAAGTCCCTTTAATCAGGAGTTCTCTATACATGTAACAACTGTTTGAAGTCATTGTTAAGTGAAGTTAAATAGAAACTGTCATGGAATTCCCTAAGATCAATTCTTTTGCTTTTAATTTTTGACATTATGTGAGATAATCAAGAAAGGCCCTGTGTCACCATGGTGTCATCCAACTTACACTACAGGGATCTGATTTTATTCCTACTGTTCAGAATAACAGCAATATAAATCAATCTGTAAACTAAAAGTTCCTTAAATAATCCTTTCAAACGAAACTGTCTAAATTTTACATTATTCATATGTTCAAATGATAATGAGCTCATAAGTGTCTCCAATACCTCAGTTAAAACACTGATTCCAGCTGTGGTAACAGTCCCTGAGAGTTATGTGACAGACAGAAAAGGAGGCACTTACTGGACACTGGCCTTTGTGCTACTGTACCCTACTGGGGCATAAAAAAAAAGCTGTTCACTTAAAATGCTGAGATCTCTCCTGTCAGGTCTGGAGGCTGGATGGGAGATACAGTCTTTTGATTTTAACCACAGATGTTTTATTCCTTGCTCTAAAGCAGTGGGAGAAGGAGGGAGACCAAATGGAGACTAGGAAAAGGCCACTGGAAAGGGCTCTACTGATTCTCAAGAAGATGCCTGGGGGCATCGTCTTGAGACACTCCCTTATCTCTGCCCAAAATCACCTGGACAGGATAACAAAAAATTGTCAGCAGGCTGAGGAGAACCCAGGCTCAGGCTCAAGAAAAGGGATGTCTAAGACTTTTTAAATATATAAATGTATGGGGTACGAGTGCAATTTTGTTACAAGCCTAGATTGTGTAGTAATTAAGTCAGGGCTTTTAGGTTGTCCATCCGCCAAATAATATACATTATACCCATGAAGTAATTTCTCCTCATCCTTACTCCTCCCACTCCTCACCCTCTGAGTCTCCACTGTCTATCATTCCATTCTGTATGTCCATTTTTTTAGCACCCATTTATAAGTGAGAACATGTGATGTTTGGCCTTCTGTGTCTTGCTTGTTCCACTTAAGATAATGGCCTCCAATTCCATCCATTTTGTTGCAAAAATCATGATTTCATTCTTTCTACGCTTGAATACTATCCTTTTGTGTGTGTGTGTGTGTGTGTGTGTGTGTGTGTGTGTGTATCACATTTTCTTTATCCAATCATCTGTTGATGGATACTCAGGTTGATTCCACATCTTTGCTATTGTGAATAGTGCTGCAACAAACACGAGAGCAGGTATCTTTTTGATATAATGATTTCTTTTCATTTGGACAGGCACCCACTAGTGGGCTTGCTGGATCAAACAGAACTAATCGATGATTGATGATGCTGGTACTGGCCAGTAACCAGCGAGAGACAAAGTAATTAGCAGGGCTGAAAATGCCAACACTCTGAGATCACTGACCTTCAAAAGCTCCTCAAGAGCCCTGAGTGTAAAGCCCAAACATGTTTATCCAGCATTCAGAGACGACCTTTTATCATCTGCCCTCTGTGCATCCCAGAAGCCTCTTTTTTAGTACACCTTCTATTTTACTCCACGACCCACCCATATGAAGTTATCGGACACTCTCAGGCATCTTGTACTATATATTCGATCATGTATCCCTAACACCTAGCAGAGTGCTGGCATATAGTTGGCTTACTAAACATTTGCAGAATTAGTGAATTTTCCTATCCAGGTATCCAAGAAGCACAGTCTTTAGATCAATGAGCACAATCTCTGGCACAGTGACATATTAATGGCACACAGATAGTGACTAGTTGTAAAGTGATCTCTTATTAAAAATAAAATACTATAATTTGCAAAAGTCTACTTCCTTTTCACAAATGAGGTGGGTTTTAATCTTAACCCCTAATAACACCATTTTCATTCATTTCCATCCCGGTATGCTGTCCTACAACAGCAATAAGCAGGAGAGTTAAGGCTTGAGATTGAAGAATTGTACATAGTCCATGCTGTGGCCTGAGGTGTCTGCCCACCGGAGCTTCATCTGTCAGGTGTGTCAGGCAGATAACTAGGGTGAGAGTGGCTGCATCAGAGGATCACAGATCTCTGGCTTTCTTCTGTGGCAAGTATACCTCTAAAAACAAACTCTTCAGAGCCAGATGACAAGAATGGTTCAGACAGGCAACCAGGGAAGGCCGGGCCCAGTGTACATCAGTGCAGAGCATCAAGTTCAGAGTAATAGGTGTACAGTTGCTTATTCCTGCCTAGACAGATAGAACTGCCTCCCACATGGTAAAATGTGGAAATGCAGAGAAGCACATGCAACTGAAGAAGACAACCAGAGCAACAAGGAAGGGCAACTGAGAGCTAAGAGAGAGCCACGCCAAAGACTCCAGGACCTCGGAGTAGGCCTGGTACCAGTTATATACTTGTAACCCAGTACTTTCCCACACCATCACTTGGCATACTTGGGATTATGTGTTACTTAAAATAATGTCCTTAGTGTCCGTCTTTCCTGACAGACACAAGCAGGGCCTGTGACACTATAGCTGCTGGCACACAGTTGGGCACATCACAAACATCTGATGAATGCACGCACTCTTGCCTTCTCATACCTTCTTGTCAAGTCTTTAGTGAGAAGGAATTGCTGATTAGAAAAGAATTAAACTTATGAGTGACTCCCAGCTCCACTGAAGGTAGAGACAATGTCTGATTTGTGTACTGCTATAGTCCCAGCTGTTAGCACAGTGTAGTCATTTAATCAATGTTTGTTGAATAAATAAATGAATGGATTCATATATCTTATCTAGCTATATATTTGCTGAGTTAATTTGGTAAATTTAATAATTCACTTCTGACATAATTTCACTTCATTCCTTCAACAAACCTAATAACTCACTAGATGCCAGGCACACAGCTGCTAAGGAAAAACAGATGCGAGCTACAATTCCTGTCTACATGAAAGTCACAACCTAAAAAGGAGAAACATATAAACAAATTATAACAGTAAGTTTTCTAAATTCAAAAACAGAGGTTTGTGTATTTAAAACAGCTTTAGTCAGAGAGCATTAACAAAGAAAGTCCCAAATAGGGAACGTCCCAACCAACCTGCTAATCTTAAGCAGAGATCACCCACCCTTGAGTTTGCCAGACCATCAACCTCAACAGCAAGAATTACCTTCCTGATGCCCCCAAATAAGTATCATTCTGATTACAGTAGTACTGCTAGATAACTCAGTTTCAGACTCTTCCGTTGTCATTCAATGTTCTATAAAGTATTAAGGAGAAAATTGCATAATGGTGATGAACCTATTCACTTTAGCCATCCTAATATGACACCAATTATAAGGCCAATTACTTAAAAGGAAAGCTCTTTATTTAACTTATTTATATAAATTTCAGTGTTATGTAAGCAAATTTGCCATCAGATTTTGAAACTACAGATTAAATAGTATGTAAGTATAATGAGAGCCTTTAAGTTCACACTTTCCTGGGTCTCCCAAATCTTTTTCAGAATACTATAAGCCTTTCTAAACAACTGATAGTATATTTTTTTAAACTGAATTGTAAGATGTGTATTTTCCAAAAACAAAATACAACTCCCATTGGTAAATGGTGATATTCAGATACAACAGCTAACTTCTCTTTGGGAACATTTAGTAAGTGCTCACTTTAGCGCTCTGTCCATAAATGTTTATCATTTAAAATATAGAAGAATATTACGCAATTAAAATTTTACTTATTCAGCATTATGTAATATTTAGTACTTGTTCTAGTTATCTATTGCTACATAATAAACCATCCAAAACTTAATACATTATTATTGTTTATGGTTTAATATTTGTTTATTTTAATTATTTTATTTGTTTAATGATATAAAATAACATTATTTTTCATGGTTTTGTGGACTGACTGGGTTCTGCAACAGTTTTCACTTGGAGTCTTTCTTGCAGTTGCAGTCAGTTGGCTGCAGCTGAAATTATCTGAAGGCTCAACTAAGCTAGAAAGCCAAAATGGCTTACTCAGATGGCTGGCAGTACATGTTGGCTATTATGTGGCATGCCTATCTGGCCTCTCCACATTACTTGGGGTCCTCATAACATGGTGGTTGGTCCCAAGAGATACAGACAAAAGTTCAAAGCTTATTCTGTTCCAGCCTCGGAGGTCCTAGAACATCACTTCTGCTGCATTCTATTATCCAAGCAAGTCACTGCGCCCAGCTCAGATTCAAGGAAAGGAAACTGGACTGTACTTGTTAATGTAAAGAGCAGCAGGTGCATACAGGGAGGAAAGAGATTACCGGCACCATCTTGGAGACTACCTTACTACACCATTATTCCAACTAATGCACATTATGTTCTAGATGGGTAGTACCAGCTTCCCTTCCCCACAAAAAGTTCAAGTTAGGCAAAGACATATAGAATGAGATGCAGATGCCATTTAAAAAACTGTAGAAAAATCACAGCCAATGCCTCTAGTCAGTTCAATCCCTCACATCGATGTAACTCTACTCTTGTAACCTTAACTATAGTAAAACAGAATTTTGTTCCACAAAAGACTTTTGTCTATTTTCCTATGGGATAATTAACCAACCCCAAAAATTTGTCAAGAGAATGAAATCCAGCTTACTTTAAAATTTCACCTTTTACTCTCAAAGCCTATCAAAATCCAGAGAACCATGATCTAGCATGCCTGGACCCAAAGTCCTTATTTCAGGAACATCATTTGGTATGCCAAAAAAGTATTCCTAACTGGGAAATTTAAAACTTTCTTTTCTGGTGATATTTAAGATAGCTGACTGGCTCATGGGCAGAAGTTACACAGAGATTAAGAATAGAGGGCACTCTGCCAAGTGGGTTGATGACCATCAGAAAGAATTTTCACAAAGGAGAAATGAAGAAAAAGAAAGGGGGTAATGATGTTGTTGGTCTCTGAAAGGAAAGTGATTTTTCAAGTGGTCTGATTTTCCCTTTTACAAAAGAAAATGCCTTATTGTGATAGAATAAGAATGCTCAATTTCATGCAGGTATATATTTGGAGCCAAATAAAATACAGTGGTATTTTAAAGTCATTTATCTTTTTTTTTCTTTTTTCTTTTTTTTTTTATTATACTTTAAGTTTTAGGGTACATGTGCACATTGTGCAGGTTAGTTACACATGTATACATGTGCCATGCTGGTGCGCTGCACCCACTAACTCGTCATCTAGCATTAGGTATATCTCCCAGTGCTATCCCTCCCCTCTCCCCCCACCCCACCACAGTCCCCAGAGTGTGATATTCCCCTTCCTGTGTCCATGTGATCTCATTGTTCAATTCCCACCTATGAGTGAGAATATGCGGTGTTTGGTTTTTTGTTCTTGCGATAGTTTACTGAGAATGACAAAAGAAGACATTTATGCAGCCAAAAAACACATGAAAAAATGCTCATCATCACTGGCCATCAGAGAAATGCAAATCAAAACCACTATGAGATATCATCTCACACCAGTTAGAATGGCAATCATTAAAAAGTCAGGAAACAACAGGTGCTGGAGAGGATGTGGAGAAATAGGAACACTTTTACACTGTTGGTGGGACTGTAAACTAGTTCAACCATCGTGGAAGTCAGTGTGGCGATTCCTCAGGGATCTAGAACTAGAAATACCATTTGACCCAGCCATCCCATTACTGGGTATATACCCAAAGGACTATAAATCATGCTGCTATAAAGACACATGCACACGTATGTTTATTGTGGCATTATTCACAATAGCAAAGACTTGGAACCAACCCAAATGTCCAACAATGATAGACTGGATTAAGAAAATGTGGCACATATACACCATGGAATACTATGCAGCCATAAAAAATGATGAGTTCATGTCCTTTGTAAAGTCATTTATCTTAAATGATTCCTTGGCAAGGCATATAAAATTCCTCAAGAAATATATGGGTTCTAGAAACAATAAAAGATTCACTAATTCCAAAATCGAATTAAAGATATTTTCAAACAGTGACAATGAGGCATATTCTTTTGTTCCTATAGGACAAAAGCTGATGAAGTTTAGAAATTCTAAAAATGTTAAATTTTCTCCAAATTCATAATAAACTATTCTTAAAAGTTATTAAATTTGTGCATCTCTTCTTCTTATCCAGACATAAAAACAGAAATAGCTATTAGTGCTCCTCAGGCACTTAACCCAGGTAATTGTGAATCCAGTATCCGCTCCTCCCCTCCTTCCTCTCTAAACCCACATGATGCTCTTCCTGTCTCTATGTGGAAAATCACAATACCCCAAAATGCCCCTGGTAGGCATCCTAGATTCATCTGTGACTCCTCCCTATTCTTCACCACCTATACTGGGTATGTCTAAACCTTGTCCCAACTTTGTCAATACTTATCTCAAAGGTGTCCCTCATATATGTGCCTGACTCTCAGATCCCATGGCCATCTCATGTGGGTCCCTAATCCTGCTCACCTGGCTCCATCATGTCTCCTGACTGGGCCTCCCTGACTCAAGTGCTGCTTCCTTCAATTCTTGCTGGAGAATGATTCAGAGCAACCTTTCTAAGAGATAGAACTGATAATGTCACTCCTCTACTCAAAACCAAACCAAACACACACAATAAAATGTTTTCACAATTCATACCAACTCCTCAATCTCAGCCTGTCTCAACATAAGTCATCCTTCAACATGTATCCTCAAACTCAGTTACAGTGGACAGGCCACCCTTACTGTATCTGTAGGTGTGCACTTTGCTTATGCAGTTACATTTTTTTCTGGCCTGCCCTCTACCATACTCCTTCAAATACAACTCAAATATCATCCTCTATCTCTAGTCCTGGAATCCACCAGCCCTCCCAATCCGATTCAACCAACTTGCTTTTGCATCTGTTTCCTAAGCTTTTTATGCATGCCTCCTAATGTGTCCATGAGGATTTCAAGCTGATTCTCACCCTTAAAAGACTCCTTTCTGTTCTCAACCAGGGCTGCATATCCTCTATACAATGCTTCTGGAGCTAGGAAAATTCTTCTTGCCTTTTCCTCCCTTTAGCATACAGCAGCCCTCACTCCTCCTGCCTTAACATCTTAATTCAAATAGAATGAACCCTTTTCTTTTTCCTTCAACATCATGCTTACACTCACTCACATGGTTCATCAGCTTGATGTATTGGTCAAAATTTTTGGGGGATAATTTTCAAATCCTACATCAATAGACCACCCAAAGCCTCTAGATAAATTCAAAAGCGTCTGATACCTAGGAACTCTGAGATACCCACCCTCGTTTGGACTCAAGAGACTCACGGTCTCACTGCATGGTGTCAAGGCAAAGTGCAAAAGGCACAGGTCTGTTAAATCCAGACCTACAATCTGAACAACCTGAGGATCAGGGATAAGAAAGTTCATAAAATAAAATTAATAAAATATAAAACAATATAACAGACTTGCTGTTACTTGTAACCACTGGCAATTCCATTTTAATTTTGTAAGAACTAATTTGGCTGTTTCTGCAAACAAGGCTGGAGAGAACTGCGATCTTAGAAACCTGAAACCTGTATAAGTTAACTGGGTTTTTGAAATGTGTTCAAAAGGCAGAGTTTCTGAAATAACTTTCTAATTGGCCCAGATGCCTTCCATGTTGAAATCAAAAGGGGTTATACGAGACATGAAGTTTTCTATGGTAAACAGTTACAAACAACAATTTCTTTTGAACCTAATGTTTATAAAATGGGTATTTATGAGCTTGTGTCCTAACTCAATGAGGGACTGTTTTGGCTCAATGTGTCTAATGCAATAAAAACATAAGTTCTATAATTTCCAGATGATCCATAGTTCCTAAGACTAAAATGGATTTGAGGCACTGGACACAAGAGTTCAGCAACTGGCATTTCTCTACCTCAGTGTAGTTTGGAGTGGTAAAGCAGACCTTTGAGACAAAGACAACAGAGATAAGAAGGGAAAGGTCTGGCAGCATACCTGGGGTACCCCCAAGGCCCAAGGCCTTGGAAAAATTCAAATCTTTAAACCAAATATTGGTTTAAAGCTACAGTGTGAAAACTAAGATAATCTTGGCCAGGTGTGGTATTTCTCACCTACAATCCCAACACTTTGGGAGGCTGAGACCAAAATATCACCTAAGCCTAGGAGCTCAAGACCAGGCTGGGCAAGATAGCAAGATCCTGTCTCCACAAAAATTTAAAAACTCAGCCAGGCATTGTGGTGCATGCCTGTAGTCTCAGCTACTCAGGAGGCTGAGACTACAGGACCACTGAACCCAGGAGTTCAAGGTTGCAGTACACTATGATTGCACCACTACACTCCAGTCTGGGCAGCAGAGCAAGACCCTCTCTCAAAAAAAAAAAATTCCCCAAAAGAGGACCTGCTCCCTCCAAATAGCTCTCTCCTCCACCACGCAAGCAAAGAACAAAGACCATGAATGGGACAGGAAAAGGTAGATCTAGAAAGCGATGAGAAATGGCTCCAAATGCCAGTGCCCTGAGGGTGAGTTTGCTGAGGCTTGCCTGAGGCTGCCAGGGTCTGACTGCATCCTAGGAAACAGAACCCCTTTAGAGAAACCATAGCAAAACGGCATAAGTTCACATAGGGCCTCTAAATAGGGGTGCTTCCCTGACTGAATGGAGGAGCTAACTGGACATGGAATGTAAGGAGTTCCACTTTTATCAGCTCCTGGGCAGGAAATTAATCTAGAATTAAGTGGGAAAAGTTATCCTCAAAAACCTTACAGAGTTAAAAATAAATCACAGTAAAAAATAAATAAATAAATAAAATGGCTCATAGGATGTGGAAAGCCACAAAGAACATCACCCCCAACTTAATAATGACAAAAAGCTGAAAAATTTACAGTCATTCTTTTAAGCTTAAGGTCATGAAACATTTTGTGAGCTAAGGTCACAAGACAATCAGATGAACTAAATGTCAAAAAAAAAAATGGAACACAGGATAGTCTCACCTTTGTCAGAGCAAGAGAGAACCCGTCACAAAATGGGTAGGAAGAAAACAAGTGGTGGTTGATTCCTTAAGGATTGTGGACTAGCATTTAGGTTAGAAACCTGGGGGCCCTGGCACATGGAAAGTCCACAGCCACTCATCTCTTTTCCACTGGCTCCGTCAGGGTTTGTAAGAAAGATTAGAGGCAGGGCAGGATAGCTTAGAGAGCCCCCAGGTGGCACAGACAAGGTCTGAGGGTGGAGTAGGAGTACTTGAAGGAACCCATCTGCTTTCTGTCCCTGTGCTGCATGAATACAAGGTGATGAGCAGCGGCTGCCAGGGAGCAGCACAAACCACCCAGGCCACAGACCTGCCTCACACAGGAAACAAAAGCCTTCTGCCTCTGAGAGAGGAGGGAGACACCTGCCACGTCCCATATGTCACTCTGCTTTGACAGGAGGCAAAAGCTACCAGCTGCTGGGGGTGGAACATGAAACTCGCAGGTGCTCTGGTCCAGGCAACGACCCGCGGCCTCTAGAGAGAGACAGAACCTGACTACACATCCTGCACTGACACCAAGGGGAGGGGCAGAAAACCTGCTCTTGTCCAAGAACCCCAGTGATCCACAGGAGAGGTCTGCTGCTGCGGGAAGAGGGGCAGAAACATCTTTCTCATGCCCCAAATGTCTTTCTCATGCCCAAACCTCTTTCTCATGCCCCAAACCTTCCACTCTAAAGATATGAGGTGGAGCTCACCTGCCACAGCCAGTAGGGCCAGGAAACCATCCACCCTCTAGGCCTGTGCTGTCCAATAGAGCTTTCTGTGGTGACCGTAATGTCCTATATCTGTGCTACAGAATACATAGTCACCAGACACATGTGTCTATAGAGCACCTGAAAAGTGGTTAATGTGACTGAAAAACTAAATTTTTAATTGCATTTAATTGGATTTAATTAAAATTTAAATTTTGATAGCCACATGTAGCTAGTGGTTAGGACACTGCTGCTGACCCTGAGTGGAGTCAGAAGCAGGGGCCACCTAACACTAGGGTAGAGGCAGAAATGCTGATAAACCCACAACCCTGAGACTCAAGTGCAGAGCACCTGCCCAACTAATGCTAGAGCAGGGGCCCCAGGAAAGCCCTCTGGCCTACTTAAGTCTCGTGCCTAGTAACAAGCACCAGCGGGCTACTGCCAGTGGCGGGACAAAGGCAGAGAGAGAGAAACATGTTCTGTGGCAAAGGTACACAGGATCTGCCAAAACCTGATGGTGAGGAAGGATCCTTAAGAAAAGCCTGCTGAGCGTCCAGGCCTCGCATGAAGAACACAGCAGCAGCAGCCCACCCCCTGGAGAAGCTTATAGCAACAACAAACCCCAAACCTAGCTTAGCCACTGACTAAACTGACTCAAGCCCTCAATCACATTAACGGCCTAGCAGAAGAAGTATACCTATTTCCAGGCATAAGCAGTATTTACTTTAGTCTCCTAGACTTAGAGACTTAGTTTCTTTTACACACATACACACACACACACACACACGCACACAAAACAGACATTCAATCAAAAATTATGTTACACTTGAAAAGCAAACTCCTGCAACCTTCCCACTCATTATCAAGAGATAGAATAGTCAAAACAATGAGATTCACAGATGGCCCTGATGGTGGAAATACCAAAGAAAGAATTTAAAATAATTACAATTAATATGTCAAAGAATCTAGTGAAAAAGGTGGGCCACACAGATGAAAAAATGGGCAATTTCAACAGAAATACAGAAACTATTTATTTTCTTATCTATTTATTCATTTATTTTTAAATGCAAATTTGAAACTGAAATGTGTTATGGCCCAAATGTAATAGTACCTGTTTTGAACTGAGTCTTACAGGGTCTTACCCTGTCATTTAGGCTGAAGTGCAGTGGCACAGTCATAGCTCACTGCAGCCTTGAACTCCTGGCCTCAAGCAATCCTCGCACCTCAGCCTCCCAAAGTGCTGGAAATACAGGAATGAGCCACTGTGCCAGGCCTTATGGAAACTATTTTTAAAAATCTAAGTGAAAATGCTAGAGATGAAAAACATAATATCAAAAATGCACTCCTTCAATAGGCAGACTGAGCACAACAGAGGTAGAAAAATCAATGAAATTGAAAATATCAATAGAAATTAGAAACAGAGAAAAACACTGAGATTTTTTTAAAAATGCAAATGAAACAAAAAAAGAATAGGGCACTCAAGAGCTCTGGAACAGTATGAAATAGTCTAACATGTGTAACTGGTGTCCCATAAGAAGATAAAAAGAAAGGGACAAAACAAAGTTGAAAAAAAAATGGCCAAGAATTTTCTGAAATTTAACTAAAGATAGCAGACTACAGATCTAAGCCGCAAAACTACAATGAAAAACACAACTAGGTACAACATAGCAGAAGCTGAAAACCAAATATAAAGAGAATATACTGAAGGAAATAAAATCCACCAGCCTTCACCTCAAACCCTGGTCTCTCCATGAAAGGTCAATGATTAATTGGATTTTGGCAAAATTATCTCCCACATCTGGGGCTCTTACTGCACCCTATAGGCAATAACCAGAGAGTAAATGGCTTTGTGTTCCTTCTAGAAAGCATTCGTGCAGTCACCACAGAATGTAAACCTGGGGGTATAGGCCTGACACAGCATCTTGGGTTGTCTTACCAAAACTTCCTAAAGATGTACCTTACTGAATTAGATAGCTTATTTTTTTTCTGTTGTTGTTAAAATGGAATTAAAAACTTTTAAAATAGGACCAAAAATGTCTGGGAATTAGAGCTATCTAAAAGCTTATGTAATGTGAATGCAAAATTGAAACTGAAATGTGTTATGGCCCAAATGTAATAGTATCTTTTTTAAATGGAGTCTTACAAAACGCAAATAATACTGGGAAAATATGACCTTGCAGAGGTTGTTCCTCTAGCACATTTTTTTAAATCTTTTGAGTTTTAATAATAGTTTGATTGTACTAGCTGATAACCTTAGTAGGCTTTTGAAAATTTGAACTAATATGCAAAGATTATCTGTATTTATTCAATGCTTAGGAAACAGGATTTTCAAAATAAAACTGTCTGGGTAAAATATTTTTAAAAATGCATGAAAAAGGAAAATTAAAAAAGAGTTTGAGGTAAAACCCAAAAGGCTTACACATATTTACCCTGTTCCTTGGATCT
This sequence comes from Gorilla gorilla gorilla, assembly GCF_029281585.2. Lineage (NCBI taxonomy): Eukaryota > Metazoa > Chordata > Mammalia > Primates > Hominidae > Gorilla > Gorilla gorilla. The sequence continues at coordinate 140,870,260 of NC_073227.2, forward strand.
TCTACTCATTGTGGGGGATCCTGCCTAAAATCCTGGGTGCTTCTGGTCTATAAATTCTCTTGAGTTCCCTTAGTCAAAGCCTAGAATTTGTTTTCTTTTTGTGCAGTTAATGTCAGAAAACTTCTGACAAGGGACCATCTTCAGCTGAATACTTTGGAGACAGTGTTGGGATCCTTAAATCGAGGTTCAGAAATTCAAAAGAATATGGGACTTTTAAATTTGGGGTCATTACTGTAATTTGCTTAGTGTGGAAATATACCAGAAAATATATGAGACAGTGGAATGAGAAAATATTCAATTAAATAATAGGCAAAAAATGCAAATGGTCTTTGTAGCCAGTCTCCCTAGGTTCAAATCTCAACTCTGCCACTTACTTGTTTGTGCCTCAGTTTCTTGCTTTACAAAAATGAATCATAATAATAGCTACCTCATAGAGTTGTTGTGAAGCTTAACTGAATTAATAAATGTGAAGGCCTAAAAGAGTACTGGCATGTAATTAGTGATTTTTGTGTTTATCTTTATTCATCTTAACTATCTGTATTATTCTCATTAATAACTTTATATTAAAATGAAGTAAAAAACAAATTAATTGAATTGGAAATGTCTCACCTTCTTGAGAAAACCCAAAAGATATTTTTTCCTGCAGTGATTTAAACAGCTTCTTCTGTGTTGTAATCATGTCTATCTTCAGTAATCAAGTAAAACAACATCATATGTAAATTTCTGTCAATATCACTAGTTTCTATTAAGAGGAACCAGGGCCCCTTTGCCTTTTTGTCGGCATCTTTTAAATAAATACATTATTGATACATCTGTGACAACTGCTCACATGTAAAATAACCTCCTAATCTCAAGCTAATTTAAACCTCTTTCATAATACTCATTGTGAAATATTTTGGATATTGTACATTTAAATCATACTATTATAAACAGGAATATCTGTCTAATCCTTTATGGTTTATGAAGTACTTTTATATCTAGGAAGTACTCCAATTCCTAATATTCATATAATATGAATATGATACTACAAACTAGAATGAGAAACCTGCTATAGATGTGCTTTAATAAGTGGAGAAGCTCCCTCTCTTCACCACAAAGACAAAAAGAGTATTTTCTTAAGGGGACCACAGAGGATAGCTTTTACGTGCTGCAGAACTGAAGTGGAAGGCTACAGTATTATTATACCGGGAAGAATATTATTATTATGTGTTTTCTCTAAAATTTTTATTTTATAGCTAAGGTAAAAAGTAAAATCCAGGAGAGGTTTAAATTAGAATTGTTCTAAAGGGGATTAGATAAGTCTCTTAAAATTTGAAAAAAAAAATATCATTTACATACAGACCATACGCACTTTAAAAGGCCAAACTGAAAAGAAACTGTGAAAGATAATGCAGTGAAAAGTTGTATAGAGCAAAATCAACAATAGCTATTTAAAACAATATAAAATTTCCATGTGGAAAGTTCATTTAAAGTGTCTAATTGTGCTTAAATCGAATAGTGAGCTATGAAATGGTGGGTGATGGTGAGTAAGCTGCTTACATTTTTTTAAAAGCATGTGAAACAGATGCTTGAGTCTGGAAAAGGCATAGATAACAGAATGACAATAGTCCAGTGAGAGTGTTGACAGCAAAGGAACAAAGGGCACCCTGGGAAGAATAAGCCACAGCACTAGGCATGCCCTGTGAAGCACTGAGCTACACTTCCTTATTTTCCACCTGTCCTGGTAATTTATCTGCAATGTCTTTCTTGCAAATATACTTGCTCATCAGTATTACTTAACGGCCAAATGCTGAAAAACTTGCAGACTCTGTTAAAAAATGTTCCTATTACTGGTGAATATTCTGCAAGAAAAACCTTTAAATATTGTAGTATTAAAATTTTAAAATCTATTTATCTTGAAGTTCATCATTTATAACTCCTGAAAATTGATTCCTGATTCAAAGAATAAAAACCTTTTTGAGGTTTCAATTTGTGTTTTTTTTCTTCTTTTCTTTCATTGTTTTATCTTTAAAAAAAATTATCCTGAAATATCTGTCATAAATATAGATATACAACTTCCAGTGTATTGCCTTTATTTTGTAATATAAAGTTAAATATATTTCTTTTAAAATAAGTATGGTTTTCATGATCAATATTAATGAAACAGAATATAATCTTACCCTGGTGTGAGTACGAATGTGCATCTTCAGTCCATCATTTTTACTGAATCCTTTTTCACAGTAAGGACATTGATAGGGTCGCTCACCTACAAATAAAGGAAGCCTCCATGTCAGAAAAACATGAAGTAGCAGAACCAGTCCTGTGCTATCACTTCTCACACACTCAGATCCTGGCCACCGCATATGCCCTGTGCTACTTCAAGAAGTGGCTCCAGGCACAGCAGGGCAGACCCAACCATGGGTCGTGCAGGACAGCAGTGGACTGTGGCCTCCCCTCCTGTGGAGAGGGCACTGAGCCCAGAGCACTTCCGATACTCAAAAATAAACATTTGCCAGTAGCATATTTGCTGCATATTCCTTTTAATACTTGAGCCCAAATTAAATCTCCTCATTTTAAGAATTTGTTAAAAATATTTTATGTTAATCAATTTGCTCTATCACTGTACTACTCTTTAAAGGGGAATTATTTAACTGATTCATTGACACCTTGTTCTGTTTTATTTTTTGTTTCATATAAATGAATTTGACTCAGTTAAGGCTGTGAGTTTCAAAAGAATTTCATAAAATTGGTATATGTTCAAAAGGACCATTGGTAGTTAAACTAAATAATAATTAATCCATACTTTCTGATATAATCAAATATCTCTCACCTAGAGGCTATAATTTTGAAAACAGCCAAAATGTTTTTCAAGACAAGCACACATATACACAGCACATTTAAAAAAAAATTCTACTGTGAAATGACAAAACTGTGACAAAATTTAATCTCCAAAAGGGATCTGAAGATGCCCTCTTGTCAAAGCCAAATCATTTAGGATGGACAGTAGCTCAAAATCACTAATTGATTTATTCTTTCATTTAACAATGTACTTACACAGCAGGATGCTAGACCCTGGCTGCAATCAAAGATCAATATAATAAAATATTTTCCTTCAGCTAATGTAAAACTTCTGTATTCCCTTCAGAGCCAGGCCTTCTGACTAGCAGTGTATGTTCTTCCTCTACTCTCTCATGTTCCATTTGGTTCTGATCTTAATTCAATCTGGATATCATGTGCATTATCCCAGTCAACTCTCTCATGGGGTCAACAATGCCCCTTGTTGCTTGATCCAGTGATCACTTTTCAATAAGGCCTTCCTTGACCTCTCCCCTGTCCCTGACACTGCTTCATGAAATGGACAGTTACATTCCTGGATCTCAAAGCTGGCCCCATTGCACAACGGCCTTGCACTGTTCTCCCGAACTTTGTTTCCAGCAGACATCATATGGAAGCACCTGCAGCGGTGTCCCCTGCCAAGCGGCATTTTCCAGCCTCTCCTCCTTGGGGAGGAGCACCCAGGATTCTCCCTTTGGACCAGGCACTGTAAAATGGTGACAAACACCCAAAGTAGCAATAAACTAAAAACAACAATCACAACACAAACAGGAACAGGTCCCTTAAATGAGCTATCCAGGCTTACCAACTTCTCTGAGACAAAATCAACCTTTGCACTAGGTAAGCTGACCTAGAATTATTGACCTTAGGATCATCGTGACTCTGGGAAGGTGTGGCTTTTCAAAGTCAGTAGGACAAAGGCTTGGCAACATCTAGGAAAAGATCATCTTATTTTAACCCTGAGTTGATAACACATGCTTATCAGAATTCCAGATCTCTACTGAGCCCCAATCTCCAGGTACACATATGTCTAACAGGTACCCTCCTTTGGGTATCTCACAAACAGCTTAAATCAGTGTGCATTGTTTTGAATTTGCGGTATTTATCCTTTGGTCTTATGCATGCTATAAATCCTGTCCTGATTAGTTGTACCACATTCACCTAGTTAGCAAATTAAAAACTTGGGAGCCATCCAAGATAACCCCACACTTTTTTACTCACTTCTCCCTCCATCCAGACTCTAAGTCATAATGATTTCGCTTCTCTGATATATCTAGAATTTTTCTATTTCAGGATGATGATAAAAAATGAACATTATAATAATAGCAGTAACAGCATCAGCAGCAATAGTAGGAGTGCAGCAGGAGCTATCATTTACTGAGATCTTAATCATTTAACCTTGAACCACAAAGGAAAAGGACAGGAAGAAAACATAGCAGAATGTGACTGCTAAATGGTGGTAGCTCCTGCATCACACAATTCCAGATAATTTTTTCATTTTCTTCTTCATAAAGTATAAAAAGTCATTTTTTAGATTTTCAAAGTTTATTTTACTTTAGTGATAGATAATAAACAAGGCTAAAATGTTTACTTCTTATTTATTAACAATGAAATCCATCAACATATCAAACCTATATTAGGGACAAAGCATGATAAGAATAGTAACATGTTATTTTACACTTACGTAAAATTATTTTTCTAGGAAGCCTAAGATAATTCAATATTCATAGCTATTCTCTTTGTATCACATAGCTTTACGTCTGGTTTTGTTCTCCAAATACCAACAGAGAGTCCAGCAAACAAAAACAAAAGATTTGCAGTTATCAGGTAAATAATTATATGTTAATCCTAATATAATATACCAGGTTACTATTTCCTTTCATAACAGCCAAAATCCATCAAGCAAAGAAAGAAATACATAGTTAAAGACTAGTAAGGAATTTTAAAGAAGGGAACATAATAAATCCATTTCCAATTTTACCTACTATCATAATATAGGAATTCTGTCCATAGACTTAAAAAGGCTAACTTCTTTTAAGACATAGCTTTTTTCATACATTTTTTGGAATGTGATTATCCTGGGTTTGAATACTGTTCATCCTCCATCCAGCTGTAACTCTGACAAGGTCATCCAACGCCATTGAACCTTTGAAAAACTGGATAAATTATACCTATCCTATGAGTGCAGTGACGATGTATCCAGATTCGTCTAAAGTAGTCTCAGTTTATGCCTGTTATCCTAGAACAATATAGTAATAGCTGGTTAATTTTACATGTCAACTTGACTAGGTTAAGGGATGTGGCCAGGTAGCTGGTAAAACATTATTTCTGGGTCTGTGAGGGTGTGTCCAGAAGAGATGAGCATTTGAATTAGTAGGCTGTGTAAAGAAGATCCACCCTCACCCAATGTGGGCAGGCATCATCCAATCCATTGAGGACCCGGATAGAACAAAAAGATGGAGGAAAAGTGAATTAATTAATTCCCTCTCTTTCTCTCCTCCTCCTCCTTCTTCTTTCTCTTCTCTTTTCTTTTCTTCTCTCTCATCTTTCTCTTCTTTCTTCTTCTTCTTCTCCCAGATAGAACAAAAAGATGGAGGAAAAGTGAATTAATTAATTCTCTTTCTCTCCTCCTCTTCCTCCTCCTTCTTCTTCTTTCTCTTCTCTTCTCCTTCTCCTTCTTCTTCTTCTGTCTCTCTCCCTTCCTCCCTCCCTCCATCTCTCTCCTTGATCTGAGATGACATCCATCTTCTGCCCTTGGATATGGAAGCTCCCAGTTCTCTGGCCTTCATACTCCAGTACCTACATCAACAAACCCCTGCTCCTGGTTTTCAGGCCTTTGCTCTTGGACTGAGTTACATCATTGGCTCACCTGGTTTACAGAACTTCAAACTCAGGCTATATTACACCTCTGGCTTTCCTTGGTCTCTTGCAAATGGCATATCATGGAACTTCTTGGCCTCCATAACTGTGTAAGCCAATTCCCATAATCAAGCTTCTCATATATAATATATCTATAAATATGCTATTGGTTCTTTTTCTCTGGAGAACCCTAATACAATATTACTTCCTTTCACTCTCACAAGTGTCTCAATTGGGACAATAGATACATGGTCACTTGTTATGAATGGAATTGTGCCCTCCCATACCAAATTCGTATGTTTAAATCCTAAACCCCAGTACCTCATAATGTGGCCTTACTTGGGAACTGGGTTGTTGCAAACGTTACTGGAGTAGTGTGGGCCCCTAATCAAATATGATTGATGTCCTCATAAAAAGATGGCCTTGTGAAGACAGAGACACACAGGGAGAATGCCATGTGAAGACTGGAATTATGCCACCACAGGCCAAGAACTATCAGAAGCCAGGAGAGAGGCCTGGAGCAGATCCTTCCCTAGAGCCTTCACAGGGAGCATGGCCATGCACGTGCCTTGATCTCAGACTTACAGCCTCCAGAACTGAGAGGTGACACAGTTTTATAGTTTAAGCCACTCAGTTTGCGACACCTTGTTACAACAGCCCTAACAAATTAACAGTCATCCTACTCTTTTTTTTTTTTTTTTTTGAGATGGAGTCTCGCTCTGTTGCCCAGGCTGGAGTGCAGTGGTGCGATCTCGGCTCACTGCAAGCCCCGCCTCCCGGGTTCACACCATTCTCCTACCTCAGCCTCCCAAGTAGCTGGGACTACAGGTGCCCGCCACCACGCCTGGCTAATTTTTTGTATTTTTAGTAGAGATGGGGTTTCACCTTGTTAGCCAGGATGGTCTTGATCTCCTGACCTCGTGATCCACCCACCTCAGCCACCCAAAGTGCTGGGATTACAGGCGTGAGCCACCGCGCCCGACCCAGTCATCCTACTCTTAACGGTGGCAATTACTCTTATCACTGATATCTACACATGTTGCCCATGAGGTCTACATAAACCACTCAGAGCACCTCTAGATGATTGGTATTTCTACCCCATGCCACCCGCCAACACTGAGCTGACATATCTGGGAAACTTGGGTAAGTTCAACTCCATTCCTTCATTCTATCCTAGAATGTACTCCAGCTTTAAAGTGCATCACCATGTAAATGGCTTTTATAAGCAATTTATTTGAAAACTATAATGTGTAGTTTGCAAATCAGCTTAGACTCTACATTAAATTTCTACCCTCTTGGTTGGAGGATGTTTAGGGCAACCCTGCCTCTCTTTTGGACTCCGAGGACAAAGCTATCTGCTGTCCCACACAATCGGAACCTGAAGGTTACCTGTACAGTCAACAGGTTAATAACTACTAAAGTCATTTTCCTAATTTGCATATTAAAGATAAATTGTTATTCTTAGGTTTTCTTCACATTATGCATATGATATTTGCCTTCATTATTTCAAATTACTGTGAAGAATGTTTCTAGGAAATATTTTCACCTACACATAAAATGATCCTGTGGAGAACAAAAACTTATCTTCAGTTTTAGTCAACTCTAAGAACACAGGTCACAGTCAGTACATGGGCTCTGATGTACAATGTGATCCAACTTCAAATAACGACTATGTTTTAATAGCTCAGGTATATTTAGACACTATCTTTATTTTGCTTAGGCTAGTCACAGTATTCAAATTCTAACTAACATGTAAATTAATTAATCTGAAAATTAGCCAAAAAAGTAGCTAAAAACAAATCTAAATGGAAATAATAACAATAGCTAAAATGTATAGAGTCTACTATAAGGTTCTGTCCTACAGTTCAGAATGCTTAACACACATTAGCAATTTTAATTCTTGCAACAATATTATAATCTAAGTATTCATATCCCTAGTTTACAAATGAGGAAAGTAAGGCACAGAAAGGATAAGTAATTTTCTCAAGATGACATAGCTTCTTACATAGTGGAGGCCGAGTTTGAACCCACTCTTAACCTCATGCCATCACATAAATTAGTAATATGGCTAGCATTTTGTGTAAATTGGGTTAGACTTTCTAAAGTTAATGACAAAAACTCTGCTTCTGACAATAACAGTTTACATTAACCAGATATTTCTGGCTGGTAGATTCCAGCATTCTTTTGGTTATCAATGCTCATCAAGAAAAAGTAGGGGGCAGGTTAGGAATGTGTGTTACGTCTTAAAGCAGTTCCCAAGTGAATCCAAATACTAACATAATAATAAGCTGTGTCTTGAGAACTACATACAGGTAGTCACTTTCAGCGTTTAGAAGAGAAATACTATATTGGTAAATATGTCACACCATCCTATGAGATTTAGGTATTAGATTAATAAAATAGATTTAGTGAACACAGCAGCATAAATAATAATATTTATGTATATACATAGAGTAAAATATTTTTCATTTAACTAAAGGAAAATAGATCTCTTTCTTTAAATTATGTGTTGACACTGAATAACATTGAAAGCCACAGTGTTTTCTTTGAACAACACATCAAGGAACAAACAGAAGCATGATCGTAACCATAAAAAGTTGATTTTGGTTGATTTTTAAAGGTGCCACAAAGTGGATACTCCATGAAGCTAATGTATTCATTCATTAAATAGACTTTTTTTTTTTTTAGCACATACCATCTTCTAGTTACTGTCCTGGGCTTTGAGAATGCAGTTGCAAATAGTTTCACAAAATCACTGTCTCTTCAATTTTACTAGTGTGATGAGAAAGACAAGAAAAAGTTAAAGAAAATACATAAGATAATTTCAGATGCTGATTAATTATACAAAACAAGGATATAGGTTTAAGAAAGATCCCTGGGCTGGAGAAGTGGGCAGGTGAAGGACTTAGCTAAAGTCATTAGCAAAGGCAAAATAACTGAATAAATGCAGTTCCTTAATGCCAATTTAACATTATTCAGGCAGACTTCTTGTAGCTCTTCATCTCTGAATTGGAGGTACTTTAACTTACTCAGCTTGAAGTAAGTGTATCCAAATTCTCACTGCTGGAACACCTGAGATGGAAGTAGCTTAAAGGCTACACTATTTGAAATGTGTGTGGGGAATATTCAGAAAACAGCTCCAGAAAATTGGAGCTAGCTTTCCAAAGGCAGCCAGTAGTAATGAAAGGGAACATCTGGATGCCACATGGAACACCTTACTTGACTTGAGCCCAGCCTGGCCCCAACAAGCTACCTTGAGCCTTTGACAAAGAAAATGTATTATGATGACAACCACCCACTAGTAAGTATGGCTAATAACAATAGGAAAAAATCAAATCCTAGTTTAATATATGCCTTTCAGATTAAAATTTATATATGTTACCATATAGATGTTCCATATAGATGGAATATAATTTTAATTAAAGACATCAGAAGAATTCTAGCCCTCACCAAAGGATTAACATACTGGTATTAAAAGAGCATCTTTAGAAAATTTGTGAAGGCAGTTTAGGATAACATGAATCTTACTGATAAAACGATCCTAAAGCCACATCACTGAATATCCATCTACTACTATGTAACCACCTCAATATTCAACATCTTGACACTAATCCTTTCGAAAAAATCTATGTTTACAATACATGAAATTAATAAAGAAAAACCTTGCAAATCACTTTAATCTTGATAATTTTAAATTAGAACATGGATTTAATTTAAGAAGTGAACCTTACCACTCTAGCAGAGGCACAGAAATAAAATTTTTGTTCATGCTACTAAATACACTGAATTAATATGTTAATAATGACCATGATCAAACTTGAAGATTAAAAAATACAAAATTGTGAAGATGATAAATTATGTGTCATGTATATATTACCACAATTTTTTTTAAAAGTGTACAGCCAATGTGCCCTATGCTTTGAACATTTTATAAACAAGCAGCAAAGCTTAATATGTAATATATATATATTTAATTATCTGGATTAATATAAAAAGACCATTTTCAATAAGCATTTTAATAACGTTAACTTGTCATTTAATATATTTCAAAAACCAATGTAGATTTCAAAGAACTCATAATTCCTTGAAAATATGAAAAGATGTACACACAGAAAATGTAATTTAAAATGGAATAAAGTCAAACTCATTTATTTTCAATGAATCCAAATTAAACAATGTTTAAAGATTTTGGAAGCATAGCTTTACTTCTTACTTTGAGTTTTCTAACAAAAATCAGTTTTAGAGATGGCAACGCTTTCAAGTGAAAAAGCAAACCTCAAAAGTGTATGTTTCATGAAAAATACCTGATATCGTTCTACATGGTTGAACTTTAAAATATATGTATTATATGGGAATTCTTTAGAAGAACTTTACATTTTTTTCCATGAATATCAGGGGACTGGCTTATTTTGCTTTTGTAGACTAGGAAATGGTTACAAAACAGCAAACTGAATCATTCTAGATGAAAATTAAACCAAAAATGTAATTGTGAAAGCACCACCCAATTACTTTTCCAATCTCACCATTCCAATCCCTTCAATTTATGGAGTATCTAATAAATTAGAAGTATACCATAGAGAGAAGTGAAATGCTACACTGACAAATAGGAGTAGCTCAAGTTCATTCTTGGCATCTTTCTGTAATTGAAATACTTTTTTTCCCTGCAGCAAAAAGAGCCATGAAACCCCACCGAACTCACTGAACCCCACCTTGTTACTCTTGGAATGCTCCCATTAATCAAATTCTGAGGAATCTCACTTAACCTAAACAAGTTAAACCCAAGGACACCATCTTTGAAAGAAGGACAACAAAAACCTGAACTTGACATTACTCCTTGAATATTTTAGAGATCCTCTACTTTTAAAAGCTTAACAGAGTTTACAGTTGTAAGAAAGTGGGCAATAAAATGTAAAAATCAAATAGGAGAACCTTTACTTCTCAAAACAATTTTATCATCTGATTCAAAACAAATGGAGTCTGGTTTTCAAAATCTATTTCTTTAAACGATGCTTTATTTTCCTTAAGAATCTTACAGTCACAGTATCCCTCCCTCATTTCTGAAGAGATGCCAACTCAAAGGACATGAGGTTCATTGGGAAGAAGGAAAAAAAAAAGGACAGCCACGTGCTCACGAACTTTTCAGTCAGAAATCATAAAAAGCCAGATTGGGTGGATTTATTGAGGGCGAAACAAAAAGTGAATTTTACTGATGCAAATTTTTTTAAAAAAGAATACGAGATGCAGAATGAAAAGAGGTGAGTTAATGAAGCAAAAGTAAAAGATTCCCTACTCAGGATGCTCTTGCTTCAGCCAACCAGGAGTATAAATTACCCCCATTACATGTGACTTGTCTAAGGGAGCAAGACGACAGACAATAAAGGGTCTTGATGTGAGTGCTGGCAAAAGCAAGGGGACTGTTCCACAAACAGCAGAAAGATCTAAACAATCCAGACACTGGCCAAGTTTTCAAGGTTCCGATCCACAAACAAAAACTCTTCCATGAGTGTTCCACACTGCTATGGTAGGGAACAATTTAAGTCAAGAGAAGGAGTGTTCTTTACCATTGATCTGGTTTTGTTGTTAGGGAGTCAGAATTTGGTGACAAAATTATTAATCATTTCACCCAGTAGTTTTCTCTTTTTAGGAATTTCTACCAAAGTTTTATTTAACCCAATATTTATGAGTATAGTTGGTGAACCGTGGTCATGGAGTAACTAAGCAGTTAAACCTTAGGTGCCTGCACAAAGAGGAGTTTCCTATAAATAGTGCCAGCAAGGAAGTATCAAGAGTATATAACGTTGAGTAGCAAGAAACCCATAAAATTATTCTCTCTCCCATAAAACTAGAGAAGATTAAAAAAAAAAAAGCTAGAGAAGATATAAAATCTTCCCCAGCCTAGAAGCATAGTGCCGATTTGCAGAAAAACAACACAGAGAGTTATTCTTGGGTGGAAAAATGGTAGCAACAGCAGAAGAAAGCACAAATTAGGGGAAATCAAATCTTTTATTTTCCAAAGGAAAAATGTTGGTGATGCAAATTTAATAGAGGTATGCTATTATCTAATAATTTACCAATAGATAAAGCTGTTCAAACAGTTGATGTAAACTGTGGCCTAGGCCATATCCATTTTTGAGGACTCCAGTATATAAAAAAAAAGAAGAAATGATAAAAATATGAACTACGTAAATGACAATATATTTTAAATGATCTATCTTATTAGTCTCTGTGATGATATTATTAATTCATTTGGTTATTGCTCATAGCATTATATTCCAGGACAAATGTCACTCTCTCACTTTTCACTCTGTGCCCCTTAATCCAACCTATGACAAACTTTGACATAGCACTATAATTTTTACATTAGAAAATTAGGGCCTTTGATATTTTTGAAGAAAGAAAAAATAGATAATCATATTACTAATGAAAACCAAAATGAATGTCTGTCTCTTAAGTTGTTAGATATACTTGTCATTAACCCAAAATCAACTGAGTAGGAGCTGAGTATAGAAAAAAAACCAGTGGAAGAAAGGGTACATTCCATTGATGTGGTTGTGGATCAGAAATTATTTAAAGTGTCAACATAACACTGAGACATCTAAAAACATGCAGTTCAAGACTTTGCTTATAAGAAAATTCCATTCAAACATTTCTTGGGGAAAACCTGAAGCTTTTGAAGTGTGATTCTAAGGAAATCATTTATTTCTATGTCAATTCTACTCAACATTTCTGTTAACTCTTAGATTATCTGCAGGTAAGAGAATATTTGATTTGGTTTAATGTTAGTAATGAGACAGAAAATAAATATAGCAAAATAAGTTCTCTCTCAACATATGGAGGTCATCTAATTCTTATTAAAAATGTGTTAAAATGTTGTTTTAAATGTTTACATTTTCATTTGTGTTTATAATTCAGTAATCATCTACTTTTTTAATAATTTTATTATTGCTCTATAGTTACTTATAATTATTTAAAGCTATTATTTTTATAATGTTGGACAAATATTCTAAAAAGAATAAATTATTTCCTTTAAAAAAGCATTCAAGATAAAAGAAAAACAGTGGCTGAAATCCAAATATGATCAAATAATAATATACTGATTTTTTATTTCTAAGCTGATCACAGGTATTTATCCAAAAAATTACATGTTCCCTAAGACAGTGATTTATTACTATATTCAAATAACAATGTGTAAGCAAGCCTAGAACAGAAGGGCCTACACAGCCGGTATCTATTAACACAGAAAGCTGGTTGGAACTGTAGGCAAGTAATTAACCTTCTGGCCCAGAGCTTTAAAAACCTAAAAGCAGTTCCTAGAATTTCTTCCATAATTTATGAACAACTGATGGAATTCATGCCACAGTCCGTGGATTCCCTTGCTGAATTAACCTCAGCTCTCACTGACCCTAAGAAGCTATAAACCAACAAGAGACTGTGCTCTACTATTTCAGCTGACCCACAGAGTGCCATCTCTGTCGTTTCAGCATAGGAAGCCAGATGATAAATTACGGAGCTGCCCACCAGGCACAATCCTGAACATTCCCCTTCAGTGAAGATGACAGCAACACACTGTACATGCACATTCACTCACCCTAAACCAGCCCTGTTTGACAGCAAATCTTCATCTACATTCTATAGATGATCTATATTCTGTAGCTAAAGTTTATGAAAAGATAAGCATAATGACACTGGGAATAGAGGGTCAAACAGTGTATCAAGGGAGTATGAATACCTGTGACTAAATACAGAAACAAACACATCAGCAATGTTAGCAGCCATAGCTCACAGTATCACATGCTTACATTGTGCAGGCACTGTGCAAAGTTATTTATATCTTCATTTGTTCCTCAAAACAACACTATGCAGTTGGGACTTTTTTTTTCTTTTCTTTTCTTTTTTTAAGACGGAATTTCACTCTATCACCCAGGCTGGAGTGCAATGGCACGATCTCAGCTCACTGCAACCTCCACCACCTGGGTTCAAGCGATTCTCCTGCCTCAGCCTCATGAGTAGCTGGGATTACAGGTGTGCACCACCATGCCCAGCTAATTTTTGTATTTTTAGTAGAGATAGGGTTTCACCACGTTGGTCAGACTGGTTTCGAACACCTGACCTCAGGTGATCCCTTGCCTCGGCCTCCCAAAGTGCTGGGATTACAGGCATGAGCTACCACACCCGGCTGGGACTATTATTATTCCATTTATCAGAGATGAGGAAACCAAGCTTCAAGGAAATTAGCCAACTCATTAATGTTCATTCAAGAAGGAAATAAATAGAATGGAGTTTGAAGCCCGTAATCTGACTCCAGAATCAATACTCTGGATATAAAGGTGGCATTAAATAACAATGTATTACAAATATTAATTTTACGGTAGCAAAGTTTCTCCATAGCTGGAGTTAAGTTCTCAGTTGACCATAGGTAACAAACTATAGTTTCTATGTTAAAGTTATCTTCAATTGGTTGATATATCAACAAGAAAATATTGTCAAACATGATGAAAGGAGTGTAAGAAGTTCTATGGTATGTTCAAGAGTAACAGCAGCGGTCAGGGGGTATGTCAAAGAATAAGAAATAAAAATATCAGCAATGTGATATATTGGAAAAAGTTTAAGCCTCGGTTTAGTTCTTGCTGAACCACATACAAGTTTTATGACCTTAGGCAAATCATTGCACTTTGCTTGGCATTATTTCAAATAAGAGGCTTGAACTAGATTTCCGAAACTCCTTTCTATTCTAAAGTCAAGAATATTATTTTTTTATTCTAAAAAAGCAGATGCCTTGTGCACGCTTGCCACATTCTCATTCTAATTACCAAACTGTGCAGAATGAATTGACTTTAGAAGGTGGATACAAGATTTATGAAAAATAACATTTTCAAAGTTAATGGAAAAAACAAAGTCTTGTCAGACTACAGAATGGTGGTAATGGGAACAAGGGGGAAGAAGGAGGATGCACAGCGGAACGAAGGGGAAGCAAGGATACAACCAGTTGGTTATTTAAGGTAGTGAAGGATAAAATCAATCATAAAATGAAGGAATTGAAGGATGTTTTTAATTTTAGGCACTATCAACAAAAAATAAAAACATAAATACTACAATTCCTCCCATGACTAACAGGTAATAATCCAATAGCTAATTTATCACTGTCTTGTAGAATGACCATTAGTCATGAGCCAATTAACAAAAACACTTGTTTTAAAAAAATTAGTATGTATGAAGGAGACTGCCTTTAATGTTCCATAAAAGAATACTGTCACTGTACTGAACAGGAAATGTTGAGAAACGCCAACTGGCAAATTGGAAGGAAAAACCATAAACCGGAGTCTTATTTCCTCTTCATAATACTGAGTGTTATTTGATATCATAAAAAAGAGATTTGATTTCCCAAATTATTGATGGACAGTGAATACTATAAAAACAAAGTTAAACTGACACCTTCAGGCATACTTGGTATGGGATTAAAAGACTAACTCCATAAAAATCTCATCACATTGCAGCATATTCAAAGGTCCAACTGCCAATTAGTAACCATTTCCTAGAAATAAAAAAAGGGGAAATTTAGTAAATATAATTTAATCATTATTTCCTCTGTATGTTACTGCCCACTATAAAGCTGACTAGGAGAAAATGAACAAGTGAATGTGTGATATGGCCTGGCTGCGTCCTCACCCAAATCACAAATTGTAGCTCCCATAATTCCCATGTGTCATGGGAGGGACCCGGTGGGAAATAATTGAATCACAGGGTGATCTCTGCTGTGCTGTTCTTGTGATAGTGAACGAGTGTCACAAAATCTGATGGCTTTATAAAGGGGAGTTCCCCTGCACATGCTCTGTTGCCTGCCGCCATGTAAAATGTGACTTTGCTCCTCCTTTGCCTTCTGCCATGATTGTGAGGCCTCCCCAACCATGTGGAACTGTGAGTCTGTTAAACCTCTTTCCTCTATAAGTTACCCCGTCTTGGGTATATCTTTAATAGCAGGGTGAGAACAGACTAAAACAATGTGAAAAGATCAATCAATAAATAAAAGCATCATTTGGTCCTAAAGCATAAAACTTTCACAGTACTAAAATGACATAAGACTTTTATTTCCTCATCTTTTATACTGGGGGACTTATAGAATTTCTGTAATTCTTGTGGTAATTATAATAGCTATATAGAAAAAAAAGAGATAACTTAAAACAGAATTTGAAGTCAAAAGACTTGTGTTTTATTACTTTGATAGTGAATAGGTCATTTGCTTCTCTGAATCCGTGCTTCCTCATCCAGAAAATGAGAATGGTCCTAGAAATGGCTGAATCCTTTCAATGGCCGTGAAAGGATTAATTTAGATACTATATTTGAGAGAACGTTCCTCTTTCAACAAATTTAAAGATTAAAGAGGTGAGTCTGATCTGCCCTGTCCTTCAGTTTAGAATCTAGTCATGGGAAACTGATAAGCAAAGTACAGTGTAATATAGCTGAAAATAGGTATTTATATATAATAAACAATGAGAGCCCCCAGATCTCTACTAGATGAGATTTGCTACACAACTGCAAAAGACTATAATGTACTACATAATTGTTTGTAATTATTCCAGCTCCAATAGCACAGACTCGCCCTTGTCAAACAAAACAGATAGGGCATTTGTCAGGACCAATTTCCTCTACGTTCTTTCTAATGAGAAACTTTAAAAACTCGGAAACTCCAAGCTGAAATCAAACAGTAAGTTTGGTGCTGGTTGACCACATGTTGTTCTTTATTCCCTCATTTAAGCACTGTAAGTTTATGGGCACTAGTGAGTTAGATCTTGAGCCATGTTATTAATGATTATTTGTTATACAGTTTGTTTTCCCACCAATTACATGACAAAGCAACAGGATAAAAAATGGAAAGGGAAGCAAATGTGGGTGGGCCCAGCTCATAGATTGGGAAGTGTAGCATTTTCTTCTTTAATGCCAGCACTTCTCAAAGTGAATGTTACGGATTTTTGTATGTAGTATGTGAAAAAATAATTTTATGGTCAACTAAATTTGTATTCGAATCTGGAACTTCTCACTCTGAACCCATGCATCCTTTTTACTATCATACAGGTAATGCAACCCACTTGTAAGTTATTTTATCTATTGAACAAGCATTCACAAGTTCTCTAAGCCAGGCAGTGTGCTGAATGGTAAAAAGTAAGGTATCAGTTATGGGCATGGCCCTAAGAAAACTGAGGACCCACAGACTACTGAAGATGGCCACAGGTGCAGGCAATCAGAAGTGGGCAGTGCTGAGGAGAGTAAAGGAGCATGGATATGGTGACCTAACAAGGCAGGGGTAGGGGACAGGTCAGGGAACACGTCAAGGAGAAAGTAACACGTAATTGGAGACCGGAGAAAAGCGAAAGAAGGCCAGTAAGCAGCCTGGAATGTAAACAGTGAGGGGTCAGTAGTTGATAAGTCTCATGAGAAAAGTCTAGGGCATTCATTTTGTACAAGGCAAGGGGAAGCCACTGAAAGGTTTTAACTAGGATAATAAAATGACCCAGTGAGCCTTTTTATCAATTGTTTAAACCTTCTTTTCTAAGGCTTACAAATACTTTCCAGTGCATTTCAAAGAAAATGTCTGAAAAACCCATGAGAACAGTAAATTTTGTGGGATTCCTTTTTCAAGGAGATAAATCTAGCATCCTCAAGAAGGATGAAGCATGAAATAATGACATTCAGCTTCTTCAGAAGACTGCTTCTCTAAGCAGTATAACTGAAAGAAAACAAAAACAAAACAACAAAACGTCTGTTTATATTTAGGGAATAGAAGTCTTCCTGTTGAAAGAATCAGGCTCTGGTGGAGATGTGCACAAGACTTAAGCTATGAAGCTAGATGTTAAAGGAACAATTCTCTGGTCCACTTAAGTGGCAGCTGCATCTACACGGTTGCTCTCATTGGAATAAAATATCCCTATTTATTTGTTTATTTGTTTGTTTATTTTTTGAGGTGGAGTCTCATTCTGTTGCCCAGGCTGGAGTGCAGTGGCATGATCTTGGTTCACTGCAACCTCCGCCTTCCAGTTCCAAGCGATTCTCCCACCTCAGCCTCCCAAGTAGCTGGGATTACAGGCACCCATCACCAAGGCTAATTTTTGTATTTTTAGTAGAGACGGGGTTTCGCCATGTTGGCCAGGCTGGTCTCAAACTCCTGACCTCAGGTGATCTGCCCACCTCAACCTCCCAAAGTGCTGAGATTACAGGCGTGAGCCACCGCACCCGACCCCTATTTATTTTTAAATATGAAAATTTCAAACATGAGGAAATGTTGGAAGAATAGTACAGTGGACACTGTATAAACTCGCTTAGGTTTAATATTTATTAATATTTCACCAAATTTGCTTTCTCCTTCTCATTTCTCTCTTTTTTTTTTAATGGGAGAAAAGGCAAACAAATTTATTTGATCATAGTTTTACGTGACACGGGAGCCTTCAGAATGAAGATCCACAGATGCAGGGGAAACAGTTCAATTGTATGCTTAGGTTCAAGAAAGTATGGACAGCTGTTTTAAAATATGATTGGACAAAAAGGGTGTGTCCAGCCTGGACAGAGCAAGACTATGTCTCAAAAGAAAAAAATAGATCATTTCTCTTTTTTAACATCTATTTTTATATGCACTTCTTCCTGGTCCATTTGAGAATAAGATGCAGAGAAGTTTCACACCTAAGTATTTTAGCACAAATCTTATAATAACAGTTACCTGCACAATCATGATATACACAATAAATATTTGTATTATTCAAGAGAAATTATTATAAAAATTAGAAAACAGAAAATCATAAAGAAAATTAAAACTAAACATATTTATAACATATAGAAATAAAAGCAGTTAATAATTTAGTAGATAACTTTTCAATTATTTAAATACAAATGCTTTATGCTTACAAAAATATATCCTTCTGTTTTTGTAACTTCTCTTTCTCATTTCTTTTCATGTTAATTAGTATATATCCATATCACTTTTATTACCTATATAATATTCCAATTTATAGATACACCATGAATTATGAGTTCTTTTAATGTTAAATATGTAGGATCTTTTCCAATTTTTTGCCATTATAAAGTTTTTCAAGGGACATAACAATGTTCTTTTTATAAAACAAACATTATTGCCCGTAACCTCTTTTCAGACTTAGGAATCAAGCATACTTTGGATTTATGCCTAATAAATAAGGCAGTATAAATATTAAAAGCCTAGGATAAGTTTTTATATGGCAAGGAGAACAATTTATTAAGTGTATTTTGGAGGTTACTATGGTTTAATTTCAAGGAAAAAATTGGTGGGACATACACAGTTCAGAATTTTAAATACCACCAAAAATATTTTTTCAACTGAGTTATCATTTAAACATGTATTAAAAAGAATGCTTAGCCTTCTTTTAAAAAAAGTCTTAGTTAATCAGAAACATAGCCATCTAAAATGCATTTTCCCCAAATTAATATCTTAAGAAAATTCCATGATTTTAAGTATGCCAAACACCATGATATTAATTCCTTATCAATAGTCAACCAAGATTATATCTACAAAACTAAGTTATGAAAATGTCAACATGTTCAACAATTTAAGATCTTAATAAAGCTGGAAGAAATAAAAGGGAAAGGTATTGAACATGAAAATTCTCAATATGATGTCCTGTAAATAAACCTAAGAAGAAAAGTAGAAAATAATATAGGAGGTTATGTCATTCAGTAAAGGCTTGCCACAGTATAATAATAAACACAATTCATTTAACTTTGGAAAAGTACTCTTAACAAGGAGTGATATTATAGAAGAATTTTAGAAATTATACTTATGACAATGAACTGGCCATCTACTATGAACTAGCACTGAGTATTTTATATACATGATTTCATTTATTCTTCACAAAAATATACAATGTAAAATGGGACTTAGAGACATGAAGAAATTAGCTCAAAAGTATATGACTAGCTAGTGGCGGGGGGCTAGGGTTTGAACTCAAGCCAGCTGTCCCAAAGCCCCTGCTCTTTCCATTATGCAAGACTGACTCCTATGGCAGAGGAGGGTATAACAGGAAACACCCTGAGACCTGTTTCTACTAATCACGGCAACTCTCTAGGCGGGAAAAGTTATTTAATCTCATGAGAACTCAGAGTCCCCTGAACCCTGACTACAAAATTTCAAATATCAGCAAAAACCTTACTGATAGGATGATCTTTTTATCAAATTTCTATCTTTTGCTATCTGCAGGCAAGTTCTGGAGTTGAGTTCTAGACTATATCTACAAGTAAGCCCAAATTTAGAAAGCCTTAATGTTTTCCTATTTACTATCATAAACATAATATCAGCCCAACAGTGAACAGCTCCTATGCAAAAGTAGAGTCAAAGTTGGCAGACATACTCATCAACTGACTTTTGCAGCAAAGGCAATGCCAATGGACATTAACGTTGCAGCGGCGGCAGCAGCAGTGGCAAAAGCTTGAAAATTTATTATGAAGAATGCCGCAGCAATAGTTGGAAGCAATACCAGTCTGAGAAATCAAGACAGAAATGGCCCCAGTTAAAAAGAATGGCCTCTGTCAGCTGGGCTCTTATTTACATGAGCCAACACATATTTCACATGAATTGCTTTTCCCTAGGTATTTATCATTGGCCAGGGGGCCCTTCAAGAGTATTTGTTCCCTAAATATGGCCTGAGTACTCCTGGGAATCACCAAGACTCTTTACAAGGTCTGCAAGGTCAAAACTACTTTCATAATATTACTATTACGTTATTTGTCTTTTTCACCATGTTGACATTTACAGTAATGGTATAAAAGTAGTGGTGAGTAAAACTGGTAACTGCTAGTGACCTCAATTTGTAATACTAGTCACTGTAGCCTTCACAGCCACCAAAATCATGGTAGATATAAATGGCAGTTTCACTTGAGAACATCTGTGATAAAGTAAAACATATTAATTTTATTAAGTTCTAACCTTTGTGTATAATCTTTTTAATATTTGGAAATCAAGCTGAAAGCACTTGTAACGCATGCTGATGTATGAAAGTTGTCTCAAGGAAAAGCACTTCTGTGACTGAGTTGCAAGCTGACCTGGCAGTTTTTTTCATGGAACATCATTTTTATATGAAACAAAATGACTGACAGACAAATTATGGTTATTAAACATTTTGTGAACATTTGTTCTTTGCGTATAAAAGAGGTGAGCCTGTCATTGAAAAAAATAAAGAAAAAAGGAAATGATAGGAATTGTTAGGAAATATAGGAATTATAGCAGTCAAACAAACAAAATTTAGAATGCTCCCAAGTGCTTGAAGGCTTCTGAATATTTAGGCTATTTAATGAGATCAGCTATGATATTAACATATCATCCCCTGAATAAGATAAAACGTTCTTCCTCTAAGTAAAATAAACATAAAAGATCTGCATAACTTAGTGAGCCAATATTTTCCAAGTTACCTGTAACATGATGATGTTGCAGAATCATGCATGGGTAAAAGATCATTCGAAGTGCAACACAGTCCAACTGATTTTACTGTCACAGAATAGGCAAAGCTCACTGAGATAATTTTAGGTTCCACACAACAATAAGCCTTTAAAAACACTAGCCCTTTTTGAGTTTTAGTGTAGTAATAATGTCCAAGGTAATATCATCCACTGTAATAACACCCAAAATTATTTGACAACTATTAAAATACTTTCCCCATCTAACTACATATCCGTGAGGCCAGATTTTCTTCAAATTCTGCAATCAAAAGAACATATTGCAGCAGGATGAGTGAAGAAACAGATACGAGAATCCAGCTGTCTCCTCTTAAACCAGACAGACTTTCAGAAATGTAAAACAACTTCTCTTTTCACACTAAATGATTTCTAGTTTAGCAAATGCAGGTATTTTCTATAAAAATATGTATGCTAACATGTAATGGGTAATATTGTTACTTTTAGTAAATTAACAAGTAAACATTTTTAAATTTTCTAATATGGTAAACAGCCTTAATTTCTAATATGGCAAATAGTTATAGATATAACCCACATAAATAAAAGCTTTCCAGAATCCTCGATTATTTTTAAGAATGGTATGGAGTGATGAGGCCACAACATGAGCATCAGTGATCCAAAGAACACTGCTCCACAGAGGAGCTGTCCTCTCCTGACTGTCCCCACCCTGCCTTCACTCATGGTCCTCGCCACTTCATTGTGTCCTCCCTGAATAATGTACAACTAAATACTTCTCGACACATAGGTCGTGACTGTCACCTTGATCATGTGATAGCACACCCATAAATTGCTACACCTAGCACTGAAAAACAGCTGAATAAAACCAGGTGACTTCATAAGGAAAAGTAACACAGGGAGAAGAAAACACTGAATTTACAGAATCAAAACATTCGGAGCTCTGCTGTCATACTAGTGAAATAACTGCATAAAACCATGTGATTACTGAACCAGGCTGTAGTCTGGGAGGGCAAATGGATGCTTATCATTTGAGGGACAGGACAAAGCAAATAAAAGGGAAGCGAAAGCATCATTTGTCCATGCAGGAAAACAAATTTGTGCCAGGGCCGTTATGGAGGCCCAGATGCCAGCCACCAACCACTTCCAACACAACCCCAGCCACACTGCTAGACAGTGGTCACTGAGGGCATAGGCTTGACATCAAAATAACCCAAAGAAGAACTGTAAAATGAGAAAGTATGGTAAGTTTTATTTTAAACAGAAAAATCTGGTTAGAAGTAAATAACTGGATAGACAATTAGAATTAGAGTTCCTGTGTGGACACACAAACACATACACCACTTTCTCCTTCTCTCTCTCTCTCTTTCTATATATATATATATGTATATATATATGTATATATGTATATATATGTATATATATATGTATATATGTATATATATGTATATATGTATATATGTATATATGTATATGTGTGTGTGTATATGTATATGTATATATATATACACAAACACATATATATATATAATTTCTTTATCTATCAATCAAATTGTATGTGTTGGTTCATTGTGCCTTACCACTGCTGTCTGAATTTAGATAACCAGTTCTCTTGATCAGAAGCCAAATTTAATAGGCCAGAATCTGTACAACAATTTGGCTCAGACTCATGTACACAATAAATAACCAAATGATACATAAAGTGATTTGGAGTATAGAATATACTTTAAATTATACATAATATAGAACATAAGACAACAAAAACCATGACATATATTTAATAATTTTATCAGAGAGAATTCTTGAAACTCTAAAAATCCTCTTATTATTGTAATTTTATGGAGGATAATACTAATTAAAATTTTAGGAGCAATTACTAGTGTAAGTGCTTTATTCTTCTCCACTGCCTAGCCATACTATGAGTAAAATAAAATGTAGGCATACAATATCCTCAAGGATGGAATTATTTTGAATAATCAAGGGTTCTACTGGATTGGGTTCATCTTTTCTGTGCTGGTAGCTATGTCTTAATGCATTCTGAACAATGTAAGTCCCTGCCTTTTAAAAACACACTATACCAAACATAACACAATTACATCATGTCTTGGGGCATTACCATAAACTGACTATTCTGATATGTACATATAATACATGTTTCCTATTCTCTACTTGCCCTCCTCTCATACACAAATTATATGTACATGCACACTAATACAGCATGATATCTGCTAGGAACTAAGTCTAAGTATGGCACAAAGATATCTTCTAAGAATTACTGATATCAGAGTGAAGGGCTGTTGATTTCACCCTTGCCATTACTCCATCCTAACTCCATACAGCCACAAATACACATAAAAGAGGGCTGCCCAGTGACATCAAATATTACACCACTAGACTGCAGTGCTAGCCAGGGACTTCAAAACTTTCTGTTCCCTCTTCATTAGTTCCTTACTTATGTACCATCAGTACCTGGTGCCACCGGCCGTTGGCACAATTTTAAGTACACCTGCCCTCAACATGGTTCTCTGCTTCTCATTCCCATGTGCTGCCCTCTGCTTTTCGTTTTGGGGCTCTCTGCTTCTGCAACACTTGATCCCAAAAGCCTCACTTTCTCTAGATGACTTCTAATTAAGAAAAATCTTCCTTTTCTTCTTTAGAGCACCCATTATTCCACAGCTATCTGTTCTTGGTTATGTGTTTCATTTAAAAGTATTTAAGTACCTATTCTAAGATAACAAATACTAAGCTGACCATATGTCTTTAAGTTTTAGTCAGAAAATTAAAAATTATGCTCCAAGGGTGTCCCTTCCTCCACCTATATCTAATATTCACTGTATTGATTCTTTGGCCTACTTTAACATTTCTCCATTGACAATACAGTTATTATGCTAGACATTGAGCTAGGTACTGGGGATACAAAGGTAAAGAAAGTCATATACTATGGCCCTTGAAGAGGAAGCTTCAGCTGTATAATCCAGTCACATAGTTATCCATGTAATTAGAGTCTAGGTACTGAAAAAAGTTTTCAGACTAATGTAAAATCATCTGGTTATCAATAT
This sequence comes from Gorilla gorilla gorilla, assembly GCF_029281585.2. Classification (NCBI taxonomy): domain Eukaryota; kingdom Metazoa; phylum Chordata; class Mammalia; order Primates; family Hominidae; genus Gorilla; species Gorilla gorilla. The sequence continues at coordinate 140,894,412 of NC_073227.2, forward strand.
TAACAGTATCCTTTCAAGTCTTTTTCAAGGGCTTATCTATGTGATAGGTAGAATCCAGACAACGTTCTTTCAAGTATATTTAGTTGTTCATTCACCCTTCACTAGGGCACAGCTTTCTTTCATTGGAGAAATTACACAGGAAGTGGTAAGAAAAGAAGGGGACCTTTAGGAAGCAATCTGTGGCATAACAGATATTACATTCACATCACCCACCCTGGTATCCAATAAAATCCTACAGCATTCAAGCAACATTCCAAGGTAAAAAGGCCACATTTGACATGGGTTACAGGAGGGATTATAAATCAAGTTGATGCCCTTAACTATCTATAAAAAGTAAAACTGTTATTCTCTAATTCCATCCATTAGAATCATATAGAAGTTAATCACAGTTATATCACAACCAAACATTAAAAACATTATTTCCACTTAAGAAGTTTTACTTAGTTTAAGAAAATATACTCATTCCAAATTCTTCTAGATGAAAAAACTGGATTGTACAATGCTTTAAGAGAGAGAAAACAGCCAAGATTAATTCTTAATCTGGAAGATATTTGTATTATTACAATATTTCCTGTCTTGGAAGCATGTGATTTCTCTAAGTGTTTTTTTCACTAGTCTAATTACAATCTCCATACCTGTGTGGCTCCGGATATGAACTCTGAGTGTACCACTGCTGGCAAATTTCTGGCCACAATATGGGCAGATTTTCTCCTTTTCTCCTGTATGTGTCTAAAAGGAAAGGGATAAAAAGGCTAAGGATAAATACAAAGAATTAGGTAAAGATGATTAAATGCCTCTGACAATAGTAAATCCTTATTTTGTAAGATTACATTTCATTAAAATGATTTAATTTCACAATGAGATGTTAAGCAATTTATGATGGATATTCCCACTGGCTCAAAAAAAGTGCCTTAGAATCATGCATTAGTGTGAATTTCAAAATCATTCTGCAGTTTACTTTTTTAAGCCCTCATGGAGCCCCAACTAAAAATGATTAAATTATACAAACCAGTATATTCTAGCAAAACCACATAATCAAAATAGGGCTATAGCTACCCTTCCCAGCTGCCAAGAAACACTTCATTTGAAGCATTTTTCACATTCTTTGTGTATATTTAACTCTTGAGGACAGAATTAATCTTAATAAAGTCATCTATTACTTGTGTTATGATGTTTGACTAGACTGGTTTTACTGCAAAGCAAAAAGGAATATAAATCTGATTTGACCTTTAAAATCAGCAGGTGGTAACTGAGCAGTCAATTTGAAAGCGTATTTCTGCCCTCAACATGCCTTTAATCTAGGCATAAACAATCACATGAGGAAAGGTGAATAAGTACAGTTAAAAGCAAGTTTCGATAAATGCTGGAGAGTTCAAAGAGAAAAGAGTGACACCTCCCCAAAAGAGGAGGGAGACAGAGCATTTTAAACTGGCCCTACAGTCTCATTAGGAGACCAGTTTTGCTCCCAACATAAAAACAGATAATTCCAATAAATGAAGGGTCAGAGTTATTTCTCAAGTCCCAGTGTTTCTCAAACTTAAAAGATTGGAGAAAAAGGGAGGTGAAAGCAATTCCTTCAGGTATGTACACATCCTCTCTAAGACTACTTTTAGAATTTTTTTTCAATGTAACCTAAAAATTAATAAAAGTATTAATTTTATCATCTAGGTTACAATCATCTAGGTTATAATCACAAAACAGAGCTTCCAGGGCCTGTGTTTGCCTTTGTTGTTAAGAACAAATTACTGACAAGTGGTATTTGAACTGACATAGACTAATGAAAAAAGAATAGAAAAAGGTTTTTTTAAATGACATTTCTCAGAAGAGAACACTGGCTGTCATAGAGAAAAAGGGGTGGGGCAATTACCTCATCACCTGACAACATCAAAGAACCATCACCATGGCAAAACATTTTCATCTTCCATATTAAGTTGTTAACATTAACGTAATTGACTTTGCAGCCTTATTATTTAATTTGTGAATTTGCATTTTGTATTAAAATGTGTATTTGGATATGTACTATCATATTTATAATTTTTAAAGAGCTATAAACTAAAGACCTTAGTCAGTATCAGTGTCTTTTGATTTTTTTTCCTTGAAACAATTTATATTATACTCAAGTTTGAAAAACACAATTGAATCAACTACCATGCTAGCCAACAACACTGTGTAAAACAAGCAACTCCTGGATTTTGTATTTGGCAAGCACTTAACTTTCCATTTTTACTACAAGCTGATATACAAAATAGTTATTTATCTTTACATTTCAGTAAGAGCCTTTACTCCCCAGGTCCACATTATGGTTCAATCTAAAGTAAAATATATAACATTTTAACTTATAACAGACCTCTCTTCTTTCCATTCCCTGACAGAAGGGGCAAAATACGCCAATTTGTATTTCACTATTGTTTAGAAATTATATATACATAGCTATTGTTATAGCACTGAATTATTCCAAACAGGTAATTACTAATTTATTTGTAATTTATTTATAAAATCACAGCATTTCTTTTGCTGCTATGTATTTCATTGTTCATTTATATGACTGCCATTGGTTCCAAACTGAAGAAGTTCCAAACTAAAGGATATTAGGGTTATATTAATGAAAAACATTAAAATATTCCTTTCATTTAACTCAAAAATATATCTATTATTAGGTTCCAATTTTGGTTAGCTAGTTTCAAAAGACATTAAAGGTATAATACTAAACTACCTTAAATATGAACAAGAAAGCATGGAAACAGCTCACTTTAAGAATACTGAATAAATTTATGAGATTAAAAAGAGCAACACACTACGAATATACTGTGTGACTATTATTGCAGACAAAGTAATCTCTCTTGAAAGCTCACTATACTTTTCCTTTATTTATTGAAAGTCAACAAAAAATGTGTTAAATTCATGCAAAAAGTAATTCAAGCAAAGAAAGTTGAAAGACTAGTTTATTCAGAGAGCTAAAAAAAACCAGATAATATCATTATTACTCAGCATTAAAAATACAGGAACCCATACACCCTAGATGTGATTATTATACACTGAATACCTGTATCAAAATACAATATCTCAGGCTGGGCACAGTGACTTATGCCTATAATCCCAGAACTTTGGGAACCCAAGGCGGGCACATCACTTGAGGTCAAGAGTTCAAGGCCAGCCTGGCCAGCATGGTGAAACTCCATTCTACTAAAAATGCAAAAAATTAGCCAGGCGTGGTAGCAGGCACCTATAATCCCAGCTACTCGGGAGTTTGAGGCTCAAGAATTGCTTGAACCCAGGAGGCACAGGTTGCGGAGAGCGGAGAGCCGAGATGGCACCACTGCACTCCAGCCTGGGTGACAGAGTGAGACTCTGACTCAAACAAACAAACAAACAAACAAACAAAATATATTTTATATATATATATAATATCTCCTGTATATAACTATATCTACTATGTACCCATAAAAATTAAATATTAAAAAAATACAGGAAAAGAAAGTTACTCAATTCAATCCTTTTGAAACAGTTGTATTAAGGACAGATAAGATGGATAGATACTGAAACAGGAGTTATTTCTTCACATTCATTCAGTATCACATACTAATGGCAGAAAACTACCATACTTCATGGTTACTTCTAAAGTTAACACTGCCTGAGTGCAGTGTCTCATGCCTGTAATTCCAGCACTTTCAGAGGAGGATAGCTTGAGCCCAGGAGTTCAAGACCATCCTGGGCAACATATCAAGACCCTATCTCTACAAAAATTTTAAAAAATTAGCTGGGCATGGTGAGACATGACTAGTCTCAGCTACTCGGGAGGTTTCAACAGGAGGATCACTTGAGCCCAGGTGTTCAAGGATACAGTAAGCTATGATGACACCACTGCACTACAGCCTGGGCAACAGAGTGAGACTCTGTCTCCAAAATAAGGAAAAAAGTCAACATTAAAACCTTTAAGTGTATTTGTTACAATACAAATTTTACTATTTAAAATATATACTTTAAAACGCATTATTGAGCACGTAAAAAATAAACTTGATTCCCTTGAGGTAATGACCCAAGTAGCATAAGACACACACACAAAAAAATCTCCAATTCACTATATGAACATTTTCTTTGAGTTAAGCAAGTATTTATCGAGTCCCCATTCTGTACCAGAAACTTCCCTATGCTCTAGAGAGGTAAAGATCAAAGCCTATCCCAATAACAAAAGGGCTCAGTCTATTAACTTGCCAATAAACATAAGAATTCACTTTGAAATATAAAATTATTAAAGTACTACTCATATTTCTTAGAAAGAAACAGCCTACATTAATTCAAAAATATATAAAAATTGATAAGCTCCTGCTCATTGAGTACTTTTTAGAAGCCACCTATCAGCAAAGCTATGGGTTATGAAGAGTCTACATCTAACTCAGGTTCTCATTCATGGAAAAAAATAGGTCTATCCTGAAAGATGAAGAAAGTGAACATTGTCTGAAGAGCTGATATAAATCATGCATTTGTCATTTTGAGTAAATATTTTGATAGATTAATATATAATTATCACGTTAGCTAACATATATACCCATACTGCTTAAACACATAATCTGTTCAAACTAACAGAAGACTTCCACTTACTTTCTTATGACTTCTAAGCACTGAAGGTGTAACAAAGGCCTTATTACATAGCTCACACCTATACTTCTTGTGTCTTTCATGAACCACCTGGACATGAACATTTAATGTATCCTTCCTCTTAAAGGTAGCATCGCAGTGATGGCACTTGAAAGTCCTCTCACCTTAGAAACAAACAGAAACATTTAAGAAGCAATAGCAGGGTCCTATTAATTTCCTCCCATGTATGCCAGACTTAGTTGCTTTCTCCAAAATGTTGGCTTTGTAGCTCTAAGAATGTTAACTTTTTATTTTTTACAACAAATTCCAGTTCCATTATTTGCTAATTCACTGTGTGACCAGGCAGAAGTCCTTTCATCTTACATCTTCAGTCTTCTCAACTGGAAAATGTGGGGACTGAATTAGCAAAATTCTCAAAGTTACCATGAACATTTTTTAAAAGTATGTACTTCTACAGCGGGGGCTGGGATTTGAGGTAAATAGACTCCAGTGACACAAGACCTCTGTCAAGCAAGGTGAGTTGCCTTTGGGCCCCTCCCAAAGTCCCCTCAAATCCCACCACTGTCCCTATAACCTCCTGTGAATAGATAATAGGCAGAACTGGATTGTACGTAGAGAGTGAGGAGGAAAGCCTCTGAGGGCAGAGGATGTGCATCAGAGCTCAGGCCCTCCCATTCTGGGAGAGGGAAAGTTGCAATGCCCCTGCTTCCTGGACTGGAGGCTCCCTGATTCAGCCCTTGGGCAGTTATAAAAAGTCTCCAAGGCTTTGAGGGATGGGGGTCTTTCAGAGAGGAATTAAATTGGGATAGCAGGATGCAGACTATTAGCCACCCTGGGTATTTCACTTACTTCTCATTATCCAGCCTGGGGCTGAGGGGAAAACAACCTCAGAAAACATATATAGAAATCTTATAGTACTTTCTAACTTTCATATAATGCCATTATTATAGTTCTTCTTAACACATAGGCCTAAGTTTTAGTGGCCATTTTAAATACAATTTCAGCAATGAATGTGTGCAATGAGAACACAATGTTTAATAACAATACAGTATAAAATGTATGTAGTATGTGACTATATAAATAAGACAGACTAGTATTTGAATATAATTTCCCTTTTTAGAAAACAATCATATTAGCATAGATTCCCATGTCATATTGATAACAAGGCAAAATTAAGAATAATTAAATTTCTATATCTAAATAAGAGATTATCTCAATTTTAGCCAAGCTCTTCTAAATTCCTTCCATCATAACTAGCACTAAATTTAGAAATATGAAGACTCTATTATTTCTTCACATGAAACGAAGGAAGAAAGGAAGGAAGGGAGGGAGAGACAAAAAGAAGGAGAAAAGGAAAAGAAAAATTACCTTATCTTTGTCTTTCTAAATAGAATTATCCCTCTCTAACTTAAAGTCTCTTAGAGTCCTTTTGAAATTTAATGTCTGAAACAAAGTCACGTCCATACAATGCATGAACTATGTGGATTCTGAGAGCTTGGTTTTTTGTGTGTTTTTGTTGCAGAGTATTATTCTTATACACTACTTTATACTTTCTGTTTTATTTATTTATTTATTTATTTATTTATTTATTTTTTATTATTATACTTTAAGTTTTAGGGTACATGTGCACATTGTGCAGGTTAGTTACATACATATACATGTGCCATGCTGGTGTGCTGCACCCACTAACTTGTCATCTAGCATTAGGTATATCTCCCAATGCTATCCCTCCCCCCTCCCCCCACCCCACCAGAATCCCCAGAGTGTGATGTTCCCCTTCCTGTGTTCATGTGATCTCATTGTTCAATTCTCACCTATGAGTGAGAATATGCGGTGTTTGGTTTTTTGTTCTTGCAATAGTTTACTGAGAATGATGATTTCCAATTTCATCCATGTCCCTACAAAGGACATGGACTCATCATTTTTTATGGCTGCATAGTATTCCATGGTGTATATGTGCCACATTTTCTTAATTCAGTCTATCATTGTTGGACATCTGGGTTGGTTCCAAGTCTTTGCTATTGTGAATAATGCCACAATAAACATACATGTGCATGTGTCTTTATAGCAGCATGATTTATAGTCCTTTGGGTATATACCCAGTAATGGGATGGCTGAGTCAAATGGTATTTCTAGTTCTAGATCCCTGAGGAATCGCCACACTGACTTCCACAATGGTTGAACTAGTTTACAGTCCCACCAACAGTGTAAAAGTGTTCCTATTTCTCCACATCCTCTCCAGCACCTGTTGTTTCCTGACTTTTTAATGATTGCCATTCTAACTGGTGTGAGATGGTATCTCATTGTGGTTTTGATTTGCATTTCTCTGATGGCCAGTGATGGTGAGCATTTTTTCATGTGTTTTTTGGCTGCATAAATGTCTTCTTTTGAGAAGTGTCTGTTCATGTCCTTCACCCACTTTTTGATGGGGTTGTTTGTTTTTTTCTTGTAAATTTGTTGGAGTTCGTTGTAGATTCTGGATATTAGCCCTTTGTCAGATGAGTAGGTTGTGAAAATTTTCTCCCATTTTGTAGGTTGCCTGTTCACTCTGATGGTAGTTTCTTTTGCTGTGCAGAAGCTCTTTAGTTTAATTAGATCCCATTTGTCAATTTTGTCTTTTGTTGCCATTGCTTTTGGTGTTTTAGACATGAAGTCCTTGCCCATGCCTATGTCATGAATGGTAATGCCTAGGTTTTCTTCTAGGGTTTTTATGGTTTTAGGTCTAACGTTTAAGTGTTTAATCCATCTTGAATTGATTTTTGTATAAGGTGTAAGGAAGGGATCCAGTTTCAGCTTTCTACATATGGCTAGCCAGTTTTCCCAGCACCATTTATTAAATAGGGAATCCTTCCCCCATTGCTTGTTTTTCTCAGGTTTGTCAAAGATCACATAGTTGTAGATATGCGGCGTTATTTCTGAGGGCTCTGTTGTGTTCCATTGATCTATATCTCTGTTTTGGTACCAGTAGCATGCTCTTTTGGTTACTGTAGCCTTGTAGTATAGTTTGAAGTCAGGTAGTGTGATGCCTCCAGCTTTGTTATTTTGGCTTAGGATTGACTTGGCGATGCGGGCTCTTTTTTGGTTCCATATGAACTTTAAAGGAGTTTTTTCCAATTCTGTGAAGAAAGGCATTGGTAGCTTGATGGGCATGGCATTGAATCTGTAAATTACCTTGGGCAGTATGGCCATTTTCACGATATTGATTCTTCCTACCCATGAGCATGGAATGTTCTTCCATTTGTTTGTATCCTCTTTTATTTCATTGAGCAGCGGTTTGTAGTTCTCCTTGAAGAGGTCCTTCACATCCCTTGTAAGTTGGATTCCTAGGTATTTTATTCTCTTTGAAGCAATTGTGAATGGGAGTTCACTCATGATTTGGCTCTCTGTTTGTCTGTTGTTGGTGTATAGGAATGCTTGCGATTTTTGCACATTGATTTTGTATCCTGAGACTTTGTTGAAGTTGCTTATCAGCTTAAGGAGATTTTGGGCTGAGACAATGGGGTTTTCTAGATATACAATCATGTCATCTGCAAACAGGGACAATTTGACTTCCTCTTTTCCTAATTGAATACCCTTTATTTCCTTCTCCTGCCTAATTGCCCTGGCCAGAACTTCCAACACTATGTTGAATAGGAGTGGTGAAAGAGGGCATCTCTGTCTTGTGCCAGTTTTCAAAGGGAATGCTTCCAGTTTTTGCCCATTCAGTATGATATTGGCTGTGGGTATGTCATAGATAGCTCTTATTATTTTGAAATATGTCCCATCAATAACTAATTTATTGAGAGTTTTTAGCATGAAGGGTTGTTGAATTTTGTCAAAGGCCTTTTCTGCATCTATTGAGATAATCATGTGGTTTTTGCCTTTGGCCCTGTTTATACGCTGGATTACATTTATTGATTTGCGTATATTGAACCAGCCTTGCATCCCAGGGATGAAGCCCACTTGATCATGGTGGATAAGCTCTTTGATGTGCTGCTGGAATCAGTTTGCCAGTATTTTATTGAGGATTTTTGCATCAATGTTCATCAAGGATATTGGTCTAAAATTCTCTTTTTTGGTTGTGTCTCTGCCTGGCTTTGGTATCAGAATGATGCTGGCCTCATAAAATGAGTTAGGGAGGATTCCCTCTTTTTCTATTGACTGGAATAGTTTCAGAAGGAATGGTACCAGTTCCTCCTTGTACCTCTGGTAGAATTCGGCTGTGAATCCACCTGGTCCTGGACTCCTTTTGGTTGGTAAACTATTGATTATTGCCACAATTTCAGATCCTGTTATTGGTCTATTCAGAGATTCAACTTCTTCCTGGTTTAGTCTTGGGAGAGTGTATGTGTCCAGGAATTTATCCATTCCTTCTACATTTTCTAGTTTATTTGCGTAGAGGTGTTTGTAGTATTCTCTGATGGTAGTTTGTATTTCTGTGAGGTCCGTGGTGATATCCCCTTTATCATTTTTTATTGTGTCTATTTGATTCTTCTTTTTTTCTTTATTAGTCTTGCTAGCAGTCTATTAATTTTGTTGATCCTTTCAAAAAACCAGCTCCTGGATTCATTAATTTTTTGAAGGGTTTTTTGTGTCTCTATTTCCTTCAGTTCTGCTCTGATTTTAGTTATTTCTTGTCTTCTGCTAGCTTTTGAATGTGTTTGCTCTTGCTTTTCTAGTTCTTTTAATTGTGATGTTAGGGTGTCAATTTTGGATCTTTCCTGCTTTCTCTTGTGGGCATTTAGTGCTATAAATTTCCCTCTACACACTGCTTTGATTGCGTCCCAGAGATTCTGGTATGTCGTGTCTTTGTTCTCGTTGGTTTCAAAGAACATCTTTATTTCTGCCTTCATTTCGTTATGTACCCAGTAGTCATTCAGGAGCACGTTGTTCAGTTTCCATGTAGTTTAGCGGTTTTGAGTGAGATTCTTAATCCTGAGTTCTAGTTTGATTGCACTGTGGTCTGAGAGATAGTTTGTTATAATTTCTGTTCTTTTACATTTGCTGAGGAGAGCTTTACTTCCAACTATGTGGTCAATTTTGGAATAGGTGTGGTGTGGTGCTGAAAAAAGTGTATATTCTGTTGATTTGGGGTGGAGAGTTCTGTAGATGTCTACTAGGTCCACTTGGTGCAGAGCTGAGTTCAATTCCTGGGTATCCTTGTTGACTTTCTGTCTCGTTGATCTGTCTAATGTTGACAGTGGGGTGTTAAAGTCTCCCATTATTAATGTGTGGGAGTCTAAGTCTCTTTGTAGGTCACTCAGGACTTGCTTTATGAATCTGGGTGCTCCTGTATTGGGTGCATATATATTTAGGATAGTTAGCTCTTCTTGTTGAATTGATCCCTTCACCATTATGTAATGGCCTTCTTTGTCTCTTTTGATCTTTGTTGGTTTAAAGTCTGTTTTATCAGAGACTAGGATTGCAACCCCTGCCTTTTTTTGTTTTCCATTTGCTTGGTAGATCTTCCTCCATCCTTTTATTTTGAGCCTATGTGTGTCTCTGCACGTGAGATGGGTTTCCTGAATACAGCACACTGATGGGTCTTGACTCTTTATCCAATTTGCCAGTCTGTGTCTTTTAATTGGAGCATTTAGTCCATTTACATTTAAAGCTAATATTGTTATGTGTGAATTTGATCCTGTCATTATGATGTTAGCTGGTTATTTTGCTCGTTAGTTGATGTAGTTTCTTCCTAGTCTCAATGGTCTTTACATTTTGGCATGATTTTGCAGCGGCTGGTACCGGTTGTTCCTTTCCATGTTTAGCGCTTCCTTCAGGAGCTATTTTAGGGCAGGCCTGGTGGTGACAAAATCTCTCAGCATTTGCTTGTCTGTAAAGTATTTTATTTCTCCTTCACTTATGAAGCTTAGTTTGGCTGGATATGAAATTCTGGGTTGAAAATTCTTTTTTTTAGGAATGTTGAATATTGGCCCCCACTCTCTTCTGGCTTGTAGGGTTTCTGCCGAGAGATCCGCTGTTAGTCTGATGGGCTTCCCTTTGAGGGTAACCCGACCTTTCTCTCTGGCTGCCCTTAACATTTTTTCCTTCTTTTTAAATTTTTAAATTTTTCCATATTTCTCGGAGGCTTTGCTCATTTCTTTTTATTCTTTTTTCTCTAAACTTCTCTTCTCGCTTCATTTCATTCATTTCATCTTCCATTGCTGATACCCTTTCTTCCAGTTGATCGCATCGGCTCCTGAGGCTTCTGCATTCTTCACGTAGTTCTCGAGCCTTGGTTTTCAGCTCCATCAGCTCCTTTAAGCACTTCTCTGTATTGGTTATTCTAGTTATACATTCTTCTAAATTTTTTTCAAAGTTTTCAACTTCTTTGCCTTTGGTTTGAATGCCCTCCCGTAGCTCAGAGTAATTTGACTGTCTGAAGCCTTCTTCTCTCAGCTCGTCAAAGTCATTCTCCATCCTGCTTTGTTCCGTTGCTGGTGAGGAGCTGCGTTCCTTTGGAGGAGGAGAGGCGCTCTGCTTTTTAGAGTTTCCAGTTTTTCTGTTCTGTTTTTTCCCCATCTTTGTGGTTTTATCTACTTTTGGTCTTTGATGATGGTGATGTACAGATGGGTTTTTGGTGTGGATGTCCTTTCTGTTTGTTAGTTTTCCTTCTAACAGACAGGACCCTCAGCTGCAGGTCTGTTGGAGTACCCTGCAGTGTGAGGTGTCAGTGTGCCCCTGCTGGAGGGTCCCTCCCAGTTAGGCTGCTCGGGGGTCAGGGGTCAGGGACCCACTTGAGGAGGCAGTCTGCCCGTTCTCAAATCTCCAGCTGCGTACTAGGAGAACCACTGCTCTCTTCAAAGCTCAGATGGAAATGCAGAAATCACCCACCTTCTGCGTCGTTCAGGCTGGGAGCTGTAGACCGGAGCTGTTCCTATTCGGCCATCTTGGTTCCTCCCCCCCCGTTTTATTTAAACATTCTGTTTGTATAAGTTGTATAATCAGTGATAGCATAAGGAAATATCAATTGATAAAAGACTGTAAACATTAATGTTAATATCAATCGATTCAGGTACTGAAAGAGATCTTTTTAAAAAAACCTCTAAGATTGCTCCTATCAAAGCATTTTCATTAAACTATCAAGTGAATAAAAATGTTGTTCCCTGTACAAAATCTCATCAAGCTATAGCAAGGTAGTCCTTACTTTCCTTCTTTCATACTTTAATTGCAGATTTATTTGTGTTAAATTTATCAGATTTTTTCCCTATCTTAGTACCTACAAGCTAGCCAGCAACTTGCCTTTTGGTTTTCAGCATATTGGGAAATAGCAACAATTTCCAAAATCATTACAAGTTATTCTTCACATTTTGAGCCAGAAAGCTGATGTAAGTTTCTAACAACAGCTTTCATATTTTAAAGTTAAATAAATGGGTTTTAATTTTCATATTGCATAAGACGTAGTATTTTTTCCTCCCTATTTTAGCCATTTCTGGTTTTCCCATTCTTTTCACTAACTGATGTCTAACTTTATTTCCCTAAAATAACTCATTTACTCACTCAGTTATCAAAGTTGATTTTCCTGGCCAAATGTCACGATGCATCTTCATAAAGCCTGTGATTAATGTGCTGATCAACATCATATTAAATACATACTCCACAGCACAGTCTACACATAGTCACTTTAATCCTATTTCTCAAGTGAATGAGAACCAAAAAACTGAAAGCAAAGGTGGTAGATTACTTCTGTTAAGAATTCCTTGCTGTTATTAGAAATAAAATTTCATCATTCCCAAGCAAAATTTCTCAAGCATCAAGTCAAATTTAGCCATATTTCAATAGTATGAATGAGGTTTACTTGTCCAAATCTCTATTCTAACATTCATTCATCTCATAACAGTTATTTTTCTAAATCAAACTGGTAATGAACTATAATAGAAATTCCTGCAATTGCACAACAAATTTTTATTTTTAAACACATAATTCTTTTTAATAAGAAAAATGGTAAGTTGTGCTGATAACTTCTTTAGACCTGTAAGCTGAATGCAGAATGACCTGAGAGCATAACACTGCCTTTTTTTACAGGAAGCAGATTGCATTTCATCAGAATCATTACCACTCAATAGTTATTTTAAGAAATCTTAGTATCTTTATTATTTGGCATTTTAAACACTTGACCAGAGGAAATTTCTCCAAGATACTGCCTCTGTATAACCAACTGTCAAAATTAATTATTTTTTTCTTTCCTCAGGAATATTAAAAGTTTAAGCAGCAGTAGGAACTTCATGTGTATAGAGGATTTTCTACTGATTAAGCTAATTAACTTAAAAGTAAGAAGTGTAAATATTACCCATGGTACACAATTTTTCCATTAATTTTAGATATAGTACTGTAGTAAGTTTCTGGCTACTTCAGCATCTAAACAGAGAATCCACTTTAAAACTCAGCTGGGCAATAACATGTTCTTCTCAATGAAGGGATATCCTTTAGTGATATAACTGGACATTCTGTGGTGTTGTAAAAAGAGCTCTGAGTGTAGGCATTAGACTTTCATGGTGCGTATGTATGAAACTTAATCAGAAAGAAAAAGAACGTGACTGCAAAAAGAAGAAATCTCAGACAGTAGCAAGTAGGAAACGCACCTCATGGTGTGTATGTATAAAATTAATCCAAAAGAAAAAAATTGCCTCTGACAAAAGAAGAAATCTCAGGCAGTGGTAAGTAGGAAAAGCACCTATCAGGGACCTGTTTGCTACTCCTTGCGCTGTGAAATCTTGAGTATGTCATGGTGCTTTGGAGCCTCAGTATTTTGTATCCCCCTCAAATTAAGGTGTCAGATTAGATGTGCACTCTGATCCTTTACAACTTGAAGAGTTTGTGAGCTCATAAAACGATGCAGATATCTGCATATTTTAGAGTCTGACATGTTTTCTTAATCATTATATTTGAAAGGAAACAAAATCATGTGTCAAAACAAAACTCAAAGATGTCTTCCTGAATATGGAAAATGCTTTTATATACAAACTTTAAATAATGGGAAGAAATTATAGAAAATAAAATATCTCATGAAATAATTAATATTACTGTGGAAAAATAAAGCAAATATAAAGCGAAAAAAGGTGAAAGGCAGAATTTTCGATCTTTCTTATGTTTAAAGTCAGATTATATAAATACTTATAGGCACACCTCTGGGATGTCTACATTCTCAAAGGTTATAAAAACAAAGTATGAGATAATTCCTTATATTCTCAACTGCCTGAATCGTGACTTACTGTTATGTATTAGCAGGTGTCTCTGCAAAGAAAATGGGGTCCGGAACAAAGCTTTACATTCTTCACATTGGAACGGTCTCTCCTCAGAGTGGGTCTGCAGAGGAAAAACACTGAGTCAGGAGGATCTAGAATCAACCAGTCATTACAATGAACGAGCGGAGCTTGGATTCATGATGCGAAAGAGGAAAGAAGGGAAGGTGGACAGTATCTGTTTCTTCTAGTGCCATTCTTCCACCGTAAAATTGTAAAGACAAATGTGCTGCGTTTGCAAGAGGAAAAATAACTTTCGAATGCTCAAAATAATTATTAACTTGATAAATAGTAAAAAAAAAAATTATTCCTATTATCTCAAACTGCTAATCTGAATACACACTGAGATTTCTCAGGGCCTACTTTGTAGTGAAACTGTGTGTACTTTCTCTGAAAACTAAGCCTCCTCTATCACTGGCGAGGCTTTTACTCTGCTGGTACAACATTTGCAACACAGATATAAGAAATTATTAAAAGAGAAATTGTTTTCACCCTTTTCTCTCAACTTCACTGAATCAGTTCAAATAATTTTAGTGCTAGGTGCTGCTTTTCCCTTAAATTACACTAGAGCACTTATTCATGTTATAATTAACCCTAATTAACATTCATTAAATATTTAATTTGTGTCAAATGCTATTCTAAACACTTTACATAAATCATTTCACTTAATTACAACAGTAACTGGATTAATAAAACACTATTACTGACTCCAGTTTACAAATGATAAAACTAAGGCTCAAAAAGTTGCAGTAACTTGTGAAGGTCAAACAGCATAGATTCTCCAAACAATATTAAGCACCCAGGTACATAAGAAACAAAAATATACAGACAAACAAGAAACAATGAAAAGCCACTAACTAGATCTAAAATTCCAAAACAAAACCAAAACAAAACAGCAAACGCTGCTCACTCCACCTCTTTTACATTACACACCAGTATAAACCCATTTGGCACAAATCAGTAAATAAAATCTTATTCTACTATAGATGGCATGATAATAAATCTCATAAATGCTAAAAAATCAAAAATTAAACTATTATCTCATATTACATAAAACAAATCATAACTGATGGGTTTTTATAATACATGTGACAAAAACAAAAAAGTAATTTAAAGAAAAGTCACTTTATTTATAGCCTATTAATTTATATATTTTCTTAGTTTAGCAGACATAATATTAAACATACAAGCATAACCTATTAGCATAATGTTGGTGAGAAAGACATTTTCATGTTTGGTTTTATTTGTGAAAGATACAGAGAAAGCATGAAAGAACAGATATTTAAGATTAGTCAGGATAAATGACAGATAATCTAATGTGCTATTTAGCCAAAGAAATTAAAATGACAGCATGGAAGTACATAGATCAATAAAACAGAAAAGCAAGTAGGTCTCTTGCATTACATAAAATACATGAACATTTAGTACAGGAGAAATATGGCATTTAAAATTGGTAGGAAAAGAGTAGAAAGTTTAGTAAATGGCTTTGAGGCAAACGTCCAGATATTCAGGCAAAAGTAATGTTGGATCTACTACTCACCTCTTACAATAAGATAAATTGCAAATCAATTTAGGTATTTTTCTTAAAATGAAGAATAACACTTTAAATGTACTAGAAGAAAATTCGAGTAAATTTTTAAATAACTTTTGAGTCTGGAAAGGCTTTCCAAGCAAGGTAAACCAGACATTGAAATGACAGAAATAAATAAACTTAAAGCTCCAAAGCAAAAATCTTTGATGACAAAATAAATATCTGCAACATAAAACAAAAGTGTAATGTTGCTAATATAAGAAGTTATGGCATCTTAATAAGAAAAGATGAAAATGGACAAAAGGACTCCCTTCCAAATAGCACTCCTAAAATTTCATTCATCATTTTATTTTATGCCAGGTCTACGCTATGCGTTTCATGCCTCTACTAGCAAGTCCTATTTTAGATGCTGAGCCTATAGCCATGAACCAAAAGACAACGTCCCTGCTATCACGAAGCTTTTACACTAGCAGAGGAGAAGGACAATAAACAAATGAAAAAGTATGTACTATATTAGGAAGGGATAAATGTGATGGAGAAAAATAAAGCAAGAAAGAAGATAACAAATATTTCAGAGAATGGGGTAGCAATTTTAAATAGGTGGTCAAGAAAATTCTAGCTGAGAAGGTGACCTATGAGATAAGATCTGATGGATATGAGGGAGCAAGGGTGGGTATTCAGGTGACCTAGGCAAGAAACATCACAGAAGCCAGTGTGGTTGGAGCCATGTGAAAGGGGCAGAGAAGTGGAGAGATGCAGTCAGAAGAATGGGAGAAGTGAGGAGGAGAAGCAAATCGTGTACGGCCTGACTGCCCAGTGCAGGAATTTTGTCTTTTATTCTAAGAGAGATGTAACTTTCTGCAGGATTTTGAGCAGATGAGGGACACAATTCACCTGACATTTAACAGGATGCCATGATGGCTGTGTTGACAACAAAATGTAGGGGAAAACACAAAGTGGAGAAGCAACAGCAATGCAGCAGGAGAGAGATAATTAGAGCTTATCCAGGTTGGTAGCCACAGATGTGAAGAGAAGTAGTAGAGTTCTAAATATCTTCTGAAAGTGAACAGGTTTTGAGAAAGTACCTGGATATGAAGCATGAGACACAAAAAGAAGGAGGCAAGCATGACTCCAAGATTTGTGATCTGAGCAATGCAATGATGGATTAGCCACTAACAAGATATGCAGAAGAGCAGCAAGAAACATGTCTGAGTAAAACATCAGGGGTTCAATTTTGGACAAGTTCAAATAAATATTACGAGATGTCTAGCATTACAGGTACTTGAATATTTCAAGTCTGGATAATAAGGTATAAGATGGAGATGTCAGATTACATATGGTATCAATATTTAAAGCCATGAATATGATAAAAGAATGAAAAATTAAAAATAAAGATACTATCTGTGATTAATCAGACTGCCAAAGATGAAGATGATGGATACCATTCAGTGTTGACTAAAGAGTAAAAACAGGCAATCCCACATACTGTAATTGGGAATAAAAATTTTCTGCATAACAATGTGGTTCTATGTGCCAAAATGACAAATGTGCACATCCCTTGACTAACCAATTCCCTTTACAGAAATACAACAGACAAATTTTTGCAAAAACTACTTTTTTTAAAATAAAAGGAAAATTCCTAAATGCCCATAAAAAGATGTAAACCTGGTTAACTAAACTGTAGTAGATATTAAAATTCTATATTTATTTTCTTAGATATGAAAAGTCATGCATATCATACTTTAGGTGACAAAAGCAGAATACAAAACATAATATAAAGAATACCACTTAAGCCGTATACATATACGCACACAGAATGGAGTCCAGGAAGACATTCTACAAAACACTGAGGAGGGTTTTTAAAGGAAAGACAGTGATATTTGACAGAATATTTGCTTTCTTCTTTATACCTTTCTTTGCTGCTTAGATTTTCTACAAAACAATAAGTAGATAGCATTATCATAAAAAGGTAGAAACTATTTTGTTTTTAGAGCATCCAGGTTGGAACACAGGATTGCTCCCATCTTCTAAAAATACTATATTCCTCCCTAATTCATTTTTTCTCTTTCCAAATTTGGGACATAACATGACTTAAGGAACATGACTTAAGTTGCTTAATTATGAAAGAACCTGGGACAGCATAATGCCTTTTAACTATGTTCAACCAAAGCCACAACATCTAGATATTGGCCTAAAGCCAATGACATATTTTAAGTAGTAAGATGTCTGTGCATAGCCAGGTGAATAAATACTTTTGTCAAGAAGGATGCCAATGCCACCATCTGGGTTGGGATGGTAGAGAACCCATGCATTCAATCAACTGGAAGACATTGAGAAGCCACCTAATTTAAGTAAGGCACAGTAAGATGCTTGCATGTTGCAAATAGAGAACTTCTGTCTCCAAGATATATTTTACAAGTATCAGATGAAATCAAGCTTTTTTAAAGGTACTTGTCCTTCAATTTTTCACCTCTAAAGAATGCCAAGCTTTTTACTGATTTATTGATCAAATGATCCTTAATAACCCTATGATGTTCTGTAGAACATCCCATTTGTATGCCAAGTCACTGATGACACTAACATCTCCCAATGTAACAAATGAACTAGTCCATGAACAAGTACTATGAAACATATCTTTTTATATACCAACTCTTTTGCAGATATAAAAAATACATAAAATCTGTTGCACTATTTATAACACCTACTAGAATGTCTCGAAAATGCTTCAGAAGGTTTCTGGCGTAATGTACATTAATTACCAGATTAATACATTTCTAGCCACACAGATCAAATATGAATTCCATGAGAATAAAATGAAATTAAGGACCATTTACAATTAAAAATTATACTACTGACTATCAACAATATATACTACTCCATGGTAAAAGTATTTCTTGGTAATGGTATTTCTTCTTTGGGGTATGTGCAAACCAATAAAACTACCTTAAAATTAGAAGAAACAACTAAAGATAAAACAAATTTGGAGAAAACATTCTAGAGGTATGTTTGCTAGAACGATTATTTTTATAGAGTTTTATTATTGAAGACTCAGGTTTCATGTCATAGCACATTACCATCCCAGTGGGCCACACAGTAAAGCTAAAGCTACATAAAATACATGTCATCTGGATGTTTACAAGGTCTGTGGATTAAATTTTTACTGTCAAATTTATAACTGACTTCTTGAAAAGTACTCCTCCTCACAAAATAAATTGAAACTGGAAAGATATTGAAGAAGTCAGTTACTTTAAGCTCAGTAGAGAAATGGGTAGCTCACTCCACACAGAGAAGTTAAAAGCATGAAATTTAGTTGATGTTCCTACATAACTGTAGTCTTGCAGAGCCAAGTCCAACCTTCCCACTGCTTCAAAGCCACAATTCCATCAGTACAAAGCCACAATGCCAGGGAGCTAACTACTGAGTCCCCACAATCCTGATTAGGGCAAAGGGAAGTTGCTAAGAGAAGAAATAACCACAGATTTTCAGATGAAGTTGTAGAAGGTAGCGACATAGATTCCAAGTCAGGAAACCTTCCCCTCAACGACACTGGTAAGAGCCATAACTCATGTCTCTAATTAAGGATGCTTCTCACAAACACTGCTTTGAACAAACACATGACCTCCTAGGCTGGCTGACTTGACCATTAACTGAAAAGTTAAGCCTTTTTACAACAGCTACCATTTATTACAGCTAACTTAGAGCGTGCTGAACAAGTGTATTCTCTCCTCTGCAATGTAGCTCCTGAAATAGATGGAAATGACAACCATGTGGCTTCACAGAACTAACCAGATAACATACACCTGTAGCTTCACTCATGAAGATACAGTTTTCACACTCATCACAGTTATTGTACAGGAGAATTTTCTGCATAAAAATAGGCAGCCTAATATTAATAACTCATATGTAACAACTCTTAGTAACTATACTAGCTCCTCTAGTAGATAACTTGTTTTCCAGGCAGGATGGCTAAAGAAATTGGTAATTTTTTTAAGTTGAGATTTATGTACCATCTATAAAGAAATACGTAAAGATTCTTTAAGTTCAAAGAGACAAACAACAAGGGAGCAATTTTAGTCCTATGAAAAAAATCACATTCTATAAATATTAAAGCCAGTTCCTGAATAGGAAATAGTTTTCTACATAACAAATCTGTAGAATTTTTACAGATACTAAAATGGTAATAGGATTCCAAATATTTGGTGAATCCTGGGTCAGGCAAGATAAATAAAAAAACAGTTGGATGGATAGATAGATTTAGCCAAGCGTGGTGGTGTGCACTACTCGGGAGGCTGAGGTGGAAGACTGCTTGAGCCTTGGAGGTGGAGGCTGCAGTGAGTGGAGATCGTGCCACTGCACTCCAGCCTGGGTGATAGAGCAAGACCTTGTCAAAAACAAACAAACAAAAAAACAGAAAAACACACACATACAATTTTACTCATCACTGATAAAATGTAATGAGAATCACTTTTTAATTCTCAGACTGAAAATAGAAGACTAACAAAATGAAATGTTGGTGAAGAGTAAAAGGGCATTTTATACACTGTTAAGAGAAAGTAGAGCTTTTCAGAAGGCAATGGGTAGGAGCATCTAAACATAAAGTAGACTTCCCATTTGACCCAGAAATTCCACACCTGAGATCTATGCATAAAAATACTCTTAGCATAGTTATAAAGTTTTACATAAAAGGATGTTCACTGCATTATTGTTCAAAATAGCAGTGGTTACAAAAAAAATGAGTAGATTTATATGAACTAACATAAACATCCCTGCAAATCATATGTTAAGGCAAAGAAGTAGGTTCCTGAATGATACATATGTGTCATAGTACTAGTTACTTTTAAATATACTTATCTCCCAGATGGGCAGCTGGAACTCTGTTCTTCTCCAAACTCACCTAAAAGAACTTCCTCTTACACAAAAACATTAGTGTGAAATGCAAATGTTACTAAAGATTTTACAAGAGATATGAAAGAGGTGCCTTCTATGGTAGAATACTTTGCTTGAAAACTTCCTGTCTGATCTAATACTTTGAAATCTCTTCTCAGCCTCAGGACACTGAGTGACATCTCATTCTCTCTTTTCCATTCCAATGCCCACCTTTTCCAATTCTGACCCTCACCCCCTGGCTCTGCCACCCAACCACCACCAACTCTCACTGCTATGGACTCAATGTTTGTGTCCCACCAAAATTCATATGTTGCGTCTTAACCCCCAATGTGATGGTATTAGGAGTTGGGACCTCTAGGAAGTAATTAGGTTCTAAGGGTGGACGCTTTGTGAACTGGATTAGCGCCGTCATCAAAGAGATAGGAGAGCTTGCACTCCCTCTTTCTCCCTCATGT
Organism: Gorilla gorilla gorilla; assembly: GCF_029281585.2. Lineage (NCBI taxonomy): Eukaryota > Metazoa > Chordata > Mammalia > Primates > Hominidae > Gorilla > Gorilla gorilla. The sequence continues at coordinate 140,915,102 of NC_073227.2, forward strand.
GAGGATACAAGAAGACAGTCATCTGCAAACCAGGAAGTGGGCCCTCACTAGATACCAGATTTGCCAGCACCTTGATCTTACATTATCCAGCCTCCAGAACTGTGAGAAATAAATGTTTGTTGTTGAAACCACCCAGCCCAAGGTATTTTGTTATAGCAGCTTAAACTGAAGACACTCACCATCTCATCTCTAATCTTCAATGTGCAAACCCATTACAAACTGTGACCGAAAGTATGTCAAAGGCATTATAATAAAGATAAAAATTGTGTTTCCCTCAGTCTACAAAATATCCTCCAGTTAGGATCATTGGCCTTCATATATATTGGTACATGTGGTAATAATTAACAAATAATTTGTACAAATAATGAGTACAGTTTTTACTATATTGAGGAAAGTCACTCCGCTGGTGCGGGCACTGAAACCATGACAGGCAGGAGAAGGTAGCTGTTGGGAAGGTTCACAGCTCGAGTTCCAAAACTGACTACCAGACATGCATGTGTGATTTTAAAGTTATTTTCATAAGATATCTACTAAAACAGCAAGAAATATTGGAACCCCTGTATACTGTTGGTTGAAATGTAAATTAGCATATCCATTATAGAAAACAGTATGGAAGTTTCTGAAAAAGTTAAAAATAGGACTACCATATGATCCAGCAGTCCCACTTCCGGGTACATCTTCGAAGAAAGTGAAATCAGTTTGTCAAAGAGACACCTAGACTCTCATGTTCATTGCGTAAAAGCCAGGATATAAAAACAACCTAAGAATCCATTGACAGATGAATGGATAAAGAAAATGTGGTATATAGACACAATGTAATACTATTCAGCCTTAAAAAAGAAAGAAATCCTGTCATTTTTGGCAACATTAATGAACATGGAGGACATTATGATAAGTGAAATAAACCAGGCACAGAAAGACAAATACTGCATGATCTCACTTACATGTGGAATCTAAAAAGACTGAACACACAGAAGCAGAGAGTAGAACGGTGGTTGCCAGGAACTAGGGGTAGAGGTAAAGGGGCAGGGGAAGGGAGGAATGGGAAGATGTTGGTCAAGGGATACAAAGTTTCAGTTACACAGGATAAGTAAATTCTAGAGATGTATACTACAGCAGGGGGTCCCCAACCCTGCTGCAGCAGGATTACCCAACCCCACAATATCAGCCCGTAGCCTGCTAGGAATCAGGCCACACAGCAGGAGGTGAGTGGCGGGCAAGTGAATGAAGCTTCATCTGTATTTACAACCACTCCCCATCACTCACATTACCGCCTGAGCCCCACCTCCTGTGAGATCAGTGGCGGAATTAGATTCTCACAGGAGGGCGAATCCTATTGTGACCTGCACACACAAGGGATCTAGGTTGCATGCTCCTTATGAGAATCTAATGCCTGATGATCTGTCACTGTCTCTCATCACCCCTAGATGGGACCATCTAGTTGCAGGAAAACAAGCTGAGGGCTCCCACTGATTCTACATTATGGTGAGTTGTATAATTATTTCATTATATTTTACAATGTAATAATAATAGAAATAAAGTGCATAATAAATATAATGCACTTGAATCATCCCAAAACCATCCCCTGCCCAACACTGGTCCATGGAAAAACTGTCTTCCACGAAACTGGTCCCTGGCATCAAGAAAGCTGGGGACCACTGTAGTATAGCCCTGTGGCTACATTTAGTAATAATGTATTGTATACTTGAAGATTGCTAAGAAAGTAGATCTTCTTCATTGTATTTAATTATTTTAATTGACAAATAAAAATTGTATCTATATGGTGTATGACATGATGTTTAGTGAAATGGCCAAATCAAGCTAATTAACATATCCATTATTTCACATGCTTATCCTTTTTGTGTAGTGAGAACACTTAAAATTAACAGAGTAGATTTTGAGAGTAGAAACAGAGTAGAATTTTCACTACAAAAAAGATAACGTGTGAGTAATGAATACATTAATTAGGTGGTAATCATTTCACAATGTGTGTGTGTGTATACATATAAACATTACATTGTACACCATAAACATACACAAATTTCACTTGTCATTATGCTTCAATAAATAAAAAAATAAGTAAAAAATATTGTTTGAAATTGTACATTGCTATCTCATCATCCACTTAAGAAAAAGAACAATTAAAATAAGGCAAGCAATTTGCCATTAGCTAAGTAAACTTTAGATAATGACCTGTATCTGTGGTTCCTTCTGTCAGATTCAAATCCTGCATGTCCCTCATAATGTGCACAGCTCATTGTGAATGTGCTTCTAGCATACAAAGATAGGTGATTTTGTACAATATAGCGACACCTTAAATGAATGGGTACTACCTCTCCTGCAGCATCACTGAAGAGTAACCTGATGCAAAAGCTAAAGGAAAGAGTGGCTGTGCTCTAACTGTTGAGTGAACATCACTCAGTCTCCAAGATGACATCTTTCCAGGAAATTTTCAAGAACTTTTTTTTTTTACTATGTTAAACTTACACCATATGTTTTGGTTTTAGATTCTAATCCACGATATTTTTAGAAACTTGTTACTGTCTTTAAGGTCTAATAAAATTTATACCAGGCAAAGAGTGAACTGTATTGCCTTTTAAATTGTTTGGCTATGACCAAATAAATAATTCTGACTCCAAAATCTAACACACACACACACACACACACACACACACACACACAAACACACGTATTATTTTACTGAATGACCCTTTACTCTATATTTTCTATTCTACTTTTTTTTTTTTTTTAAGACAGAGTTTCGCTCTGTCGCTCAGGCTGGAGTGCAATAGCACAATCTTGGCTCACTGCAACCTCCACCTCCCGGGTTCAAGTGATTCTCCTGCCTCAGCCTCCTGAGTAGCTGGGACTACAGGCATGCACCACGACACCTGGCTAATTTTTTTGTATTTTTAGTAGAGATGGCATTTTGCCATGTTGGCCAGGCTGGTCTTGAACTCCGGACCTCAGCGGATCCACCCACCTCGTCCTCCCAAAGTGCTGGGATTACAGGCATGAGCCACCACACCCAGCCTTCTATTCTATTTTTTAATGGCCAGTCATCACTCAGTAAATTGATTTCAAGACCTACACAGCAGTCATGGCCCAGAATTTGAAAAAGACTTGATGAGACATTAAGGTCCAATGGAATTATTCCAGGAGAAGTTGTGACTAGATTTCCTCATAAGCTTCTAAAGTTTCATCCCTGGAAGGCTAAGTAAAGGGTCAGGAAAAAAGATCCTTTTTTTGAATAGGCACACACCTGTCCCCTAGGAGCTTGTTTGTAAATTCATGAGGGCAAAACCCCTCCATACTCACTTCCATCATCAAGTAAGTGGTGCCAGCTCTAGGATCCAAGATGGTTCAGTACATCTAAACATGTATCCTACAGCAGGAGGAGGGAAGCACTGTACAACTTACCCAAATTTTGCTTTGCATTATATATGACACGGAACACAATGGAGGGTGAAGAGTAATTGAATGGTTTCTGTCTCCTCTGGCTCTGAAACACTGGTTCAATTGTGATTTAAAGAATCAAAGTATATTTGAATTGAGATAAATGAGATTTTTTAGCTAGATCCTAAAATACAACTGTAATTCAGATCAAATGATTGTCAGAAAAAATGAAGAAGAAAAAGTAACCTATTGAACCCATATAACTGGCAAGATGATGAAATAAATGAGCAACTAAATTTTCAAAATAAAAACCACCCCTTTAAAATTTCTCTATATGCTGGCCGGGCACCGTGTCTCTCACCTGTAATCCCAGCACTTTGGGAGGCCGAGGCAGGCAGATTGCTTGAGGTCAGGAGTTCTAGACCAGCCTGGCCAATAGGGTGAAACCCTGTCTCTATTAAAAATACAAAAATTAGCCAGGCATGGTGGCACATGCCTGTAGTCCCAGCTACTTGGAAGACTGAGACACAAGAATCACTTGAACGTGGGAGGCAGAGATTACAGTGAGCCAAGATTGCGCCACTGCACTCCAGCCTGAGTGACAGAGTGAGACTCTATTTCAAAAAATAAAAATAAATAAAATTTCTGTATATGCTATCATAATCACAATGAAAAATAATATTCCATTTTTCAAGCAAGTCTAAATGTTAAGAACCAACCCAAAATAACTCAAATAAGTATAATAAAAATGTATATATTATATTCTCAAAAAAAACAAAAGAATAATTAATTTAAAGTAATAACCCTTCAGCATACTAAAAGATAAAGATCACACTGACTCTTAACGTTTTTTTCTGATTTCTGTGGCATATCCTTACTTCTATGTTTCTCAACTAGCCATTAATGATTGTGATGGAAGAAAAGGTTGATCTTCTGTTTTTACATGATTCTTGGAGAATATTTCAGGTATTTTCATGTAACAATGCCAAATATATGCTAGGATCATAACACAGTAAGAAATACATTTGTCTAGTGCAGAAGGATTGAATGTTGCTTTCCAGTTTGGAAATTACAAGCATCATTGTTTCTATGCTTCCCAAGACATCATTATTACTTTTATATGATTTATGGCTTAAAGTATGAGAGATGGTGCAAAGATCCTGTGCCAAATTCCCGTATGGCATATAACATGAGCCAAACTGTGAAAAACTCATAAATGTGGATAGATCAGTTTCATCAAAGGAAGGAATAAGAGGGTTCCAGAGACTAAACAGGAACTAGCCAGATAATTTTTTACAGTCATGTAATTCCAAAGCAGCAGTAATGAACGCAGTCCTGCCCCGAATGTACAATGCTTGAGGTAAACATAAAGATGGTAAGGAAGAAATTAGGCAGAGACGATTTGAGACACTATAATCAACACTGTTTATTCTTTGGTAAATCTGCCTTTTTCTTTCTCTTTTTGGACTAAAGTTGAAATTGGTATCATAATTTTTAAATGATTTCAAAAGAGATAAAATGAAGTCTTTGGAAGTATCCCATAAATATTATAATAATTATAATCCTCATGGAGTATAATAACTGAAAAATTATTTTTAAAAGATCATATACATGTTATTTAACAGCATGCTATAATACATCAACTAAAATCAATAATCAAGTATTTTGTATCTCACGAAAATGTTTTTACATGCATTTCTAAGATGTTGAATATCTTTGGACCAATTTCCTGAATTCAATTCAAGCATGATGTATTATCTACATGATACATTCTGAAACAAGAACTTGAGCAAAGGTAAAGTATAAGAAATGCAAACCAAAATCAACAGAAGAAACTAGGACACTATATTAATAACTTGAAGAGAAAGAAGAAGGTAGAGAGGTCACACAGAAGGCAGGCAAATATTTAGTTGTTTTAGGTATGGTTAATGCAGATAAAAGGATAAAAAGCTGGAGAAGTAGGCTGAGGTCATGATGTAGAGAACTCTGAATGACAGGTGAAGGTGTACATACTATTACATATGTAGACACTGGCAATCTACTTTTAATATTAGAGTATGAGAGTGATATACCAGAGTGATGCTTTGGGATGATTTGCTTTGTAGGATGGATTGCAGCAGGAAGTGATAAGCCTAATTAGATGAGTATTAAAGGAATCCAGGGGAGAAATAATCAGGAAGTTGGAATGGTAAAGGAAGGGATGACTGTGAAAGTGATGAGATAATGTAAAGGGTAGAGTCTTTATATTTGGCTTCTAATTTTATAAAGGGACCAATACTGAATAAAGAGACTAGGATAATTACATGCTTTTGTCATTAAGAGAAAGAGGAAACTCCAAAAGAGGAGCTATCTTGGGCAAAGAGAATGAAAAAACCATTCTGGGGCATGCTGAATTCATTATGTCGAAAAGATGCCCAGTTATAAATGTGAGTCTGAAACTTGGGATTAAAGAAAATAAATCATTTGGAATTCATCAGTATGGTGTTGATAGCAGAAGTCATGGATGTAGTTGACATTTCTTAAGGAGAGAGAACACAGAAGAGGTTCACAGGCAAAGGATCCAGAATAACCTCCTGAGGGGAAAGGAAGTCAAAAATGTTCAGAGAAATTGGCAGAAGACCTAGCAGAGCATACTACAAGGATCCCAAGGATGAAGAGAATTTCAAAAAGCTAATGTAAATAAAAACATCAAAGTTTATGGAAAGAAGGAAGAGAATAAAGACTTCACAATTAGTAAACCCCATAAAATTAATCTAATAGCGGTGTTAAGAAAAACTAGGCACTCTGCTTATAAGGACAGTTTCAAAAGAGAATGGAAGACAGGAAGGAGGCTGTGAGGGGTTATGGCCCAGGTGAGTGATCTTCTCTAGTTGTTGCATTATATACAGTAGGCCCCAGATGTACAAAAGCTTTATCAAAAGATAAAAATTGAAAATCGCAGCAGCAAATTCATAAAAAATAATAATAATATTAATAAGCTTTTACCTTCTTATGATTCTTGTAAACATTTCTGTGGGCAAATCCCTTTCCACAAAGTTTGCATTTGTAAGGTTTGTCTTCGCTGTGTATTACTTTGTGAGCACCCACTTGATCAAGCCTCTTGAAAGACTTATTACAAATCTCGCAATTATAGGGTCGTTTTTCTATTAAAAAAAAATGAGTGGAGACAATCTCATATCTATATAAAGGTAAAGGATAAAAGAGAAAACACCCTTACCTTATATTACTTCTTACGGTAAGAAAACTAAAGGATGGTCAAACAACTAAAAAACATCTACCATCCACATAATAGACACATATATGTGTCTACTCCTAAATGAAATATGAGCTTGTTCTCTTACAGACGTATTTTGAATTTTTAAAGTAGCTTAGATATAAAGAAAAGGTTTACATTCAAGGAAGGACTCCTATTTCCAGATGAAAACCATGCTGATATGTGACAGTTTAAATCAGGGTCAGGGCCCCAAATACAGAAAGTGACCTGACAGGGATGGAGATAAAGAACAGAGCTGCCTTCCCCCAGGGCCACAAAGGCCTCATGGAGGCAGAGCTTCCAATGCTCAGCAGGAACCAGATATTTACATTGGTATGTAAAATTCATATTTATGCAATATCCATATAACATTGACACCTAAATAAAAAATATATAATATGTATCAAATAAAGCATACCTAAAAGATAACAGGTTTTGATCTGATTTTAATTTACTAAAATATTCATATGTATCAACAACTTGCATATTCAAAAACATTCTGACTTCAATCGCCTCAAATTACAGATATCTTAAACTCTAGAGACTCCATAAAGTAAAAATTATTTTCAGAGCTTATTTTTTTAATCTGCATTAGTAAAACAGAGCTATTCATAAGACTTGCTTAAATGAAACTACCGCTTTAAAAACTTACATACTCAAAATGTATTTATAGATTTCTTACTAACATTTATTAGTAACTTAGCTAGAATATAAAAGTATCTAGAAATGCAAGAATTATAATTTTTGAATATCTACTAAATGTCAGACACTATGCTAGCACAGTACCTAAATGATCTCATTTAATCTTCGCAGCTAATTTGAAAGGTAGGCACCAGTATCCTATTTCACAAATGAAGAATAAAGAAACTGAGGCTCAAGGAGGAGTAAGTGACAAATTGCATGGTGATTCTGAAGATCTTCAATATCATTTACTCTAAGCACCTTTGCTCTGTAAATAAACTGAGGTCTAAAGAATTAAATAACTTGTTCAGAATCACATGACTAGTAAAGGTCCAAAGCAGAATTCATAGCTAAGGCCCCTGATTACCACTCTTAGAGTTTATAAAAAGTGACAATGTAATTCTTTTGTAATGATATCACTATAAACAAAAAAAGTATATAGTTTACCTGAGTGGGTGATCATATGACGTTTTAACTGATTAGCTGAAATAAATTTCTTCATACATTCTTGACAATCAAATATCTCATGAATCTGCAAAAGGTTAAATAGACAGTTAAATCAACTGTCAAAGCCTCATAAATTACACAGCTCTCAAGCAAAAGTGTAAACATGTGAACAGCTGCCACTGCAATACCCAAACTATATGTTACAATTTAGCCCTAATTTGTTCACACTAACCTATATACACTGAAAATGCAGTGGACATAAGTTATGTAGTAAAAAATATCTTTTGAGACATAATACTCACAGTCCTTAAAAATGTAATACAGCTGTCCTATTTAGTACATATTAAATTTATACTCTGTAAAAAATTATACCTAATATATAGTAACTCTTCTGTTATGCACAAATTTAGACTTGGAAATATGTAGCATGCAGTTAATAATATTCCCTTTACAGTAGCCAACAATATTTTAAACTTAAATGTACATAGTAGAGAGTGCAACATTAATTACAGTAAAAGATCAGAAGTTACAGGATTCTGAAAAGCATTTAGTTCACAATAGAAGTTTCACATGAGCCAGATGCAGTGGCTCACATTTGTAATCCCAGCACTTTGGCAGGCCAAGGCAAGAGGATTGCTTGAGCCCAGGAGTTCGAGATCAGCCTGGACAACAAAGTGAGACCTCGTCCCTATAAAAAATTTAAAAAATTAGCCAGGTGTGGTGACATACGTCTGTGGTCCCAGCTACACAGGAGGCTGAAGCAGGATGATTGTTTGAACCTGGGACGTCGAGGCTTCAGTGAGCTGTGTTCATACTATTGCATTTCAGCATGGGTGACAGAGTGAGACTCGGTCTCAAAAAAAAAAAAAAAAGTCTCACATGACAGGAGGATCACAATTTTTGAAATGAGGAAATCTAGTCAAAGGATCCAAAGTAGCAGGTATGCAGGATGAATAACTCTAAAGATCTAATGTATAACATGAAGATTACAATTGATAATAGCGTATTATATTCTGGATTTTTGCCAAGTGAGTAGATTATAGTTGCTTTTGCCACAGGAGGAAAAATGGGTAACTATGTGAGATAATGGATGCATTAATTTATTTCACTAAAATAATCATTTTAACTATATGTGTATCTCATCACATTATGTTGTATAACTTAAATATACAGAATAAAATGTATTTAAAAAATACAATAAGGGGGATATAACTTCAGTAAACAATTGGCTACTATAAATATTAAAACTGAATATTAAATTAGTTATTTCCCTCCCAGACACTAACACAGAGAAACTGGATAGGTGGTATGAAAAGTAAAAGTCTAGGTTTTCAGAAACAATGTATTCAATTCTAAAAGAAATGTATTACATATCATATTATATTAGAAATGTTGATCATCCCAATGAACAATAGCATCACACAATGTTGTTGAATATTCAAAAATGGTTGTGGTGAAGTCATGTTTTTGTTTCAACCTCATTAAAGGTCCAGCTCACAATACTAAACCCCAGAGAAGTAAAGGCCCTTGTGCAAGAAGCCAAGACAGTGTCCCTGCAGAATAACTAGGAATAACAGTGCAGAGTGAAAGATCTAGGCAAAAGTCCCTGAACTGGTACAGCACATGAGTAATGAGTGGAGGACTCGGCTGGCCCCTGATAAATGGTTCTCTTGATCTAAATAGCCATAGAAGGCTTCAAGGCAGGGAAACAGATGCAGGGGCAAGGCTGACAGATCCCAGGCCTGCAGCCCACGGCTTAATTCAATGCCCAAGCACGTGGCAGGTCGAAGGCTGCCAACCAGCCTCTGCTGCTGTCAGGTCTGACTCTTGGTGAGTCATTAAATTCAGTTATGTAAAGCAGGGAAAAAGTAGAGAAACAAGGCAGAAGCCAAAATATGTCATTCCACAAGAGTCTGACTTATCTCCCCTGCTTAGATGCAATGGCATCTATGAGGGGATATCTAGAATCCAAAGAGTTCCTTTAGAAAGCATGTGGGATCTGTATGACTGCCTGCACAAGTGTTTGGAATGCTAGTGCTCCAGAGCCAACAAGAAAAACTTCCAGCCTGAGGCATGTTAAAGGCAGCCTCTTCAATCATCAAAGACTTCCACAGCAGCTTCAGTTAAACACCTATGTTTGAGGACCAATGATATGATTTGTAATGTTTCTATAAAGATAGTAAGAGGAGATTTATATTCTTAAACTCTATGTTTCTGTAATATATGATATATAATTTTATAATGACAAACAAGATACTCTAAAGAGATGTCATACCTTCTGAGTTATACATAAATGAAAACTTTTGTTATCATTTTTAATGTTTAATTTCTATTGATATATAAAATTATAAAAATTATACATCCACATATAAAATGGAAATCGTTAAATGAAACATTGTTCATTTGTTTCATTTTTAAGTGAAATATTGTTCACTTCTTAATTCTCATGGCTTCAACATGAAACATTTTTCAAGGTTGAATTGAACTGATATTCCCAAAACTATAAAGGGAACATCGACTATATATTTAAGCATTTTTGCATTGACTATCTCATTTATAGTGAAAAATTCAAGCTAAAGCCATGTTCAAAATTCCTTAAAATGTTTAATAAAGAAAGCAGTTCCAAGATCGCTGAATAGGAACAGCTCCAGTCCACAGCTCCCAGTGTGAGTGACGCAGAAGATAGCTGATTTCTGCATTTCCAACTGAGGTACCGGGTTCATCTCACTGGGGCTTGTCGGACAGTGGGTGCAGGACAGTGGGTGCCTGACTCCCAAGTAGCCTAACTGGGAGGCATCCGCCAATAGCGGCAGACCGACACCCCACATGGCCAGGTACCCCTCTGAGACGAAACTTCCAGAGGAACGATCAGGCAGCAACATTTGCTGTTCAGCAATACTCGCTGTTCTGCAGCCTCTGCTGCTGATACCCAGGCTAAGAGGGTCTGGAGTGGATCTCCAGCAAACTCCAACAGACCTGCAGTTGAGGGTCCTGACTGTTAGAAGGAAAACTAACAGACAGAAAGGACATCCACACCAAAACCCCATCTGTACGTCACCATCATCAAAGACCAAAGGTAGATAAAACCACAAAGATGGGGAAAAAAACAGAGCAGAAAAGCTGAAAATTCTAAAAATCAGAGCGCCTCTCCCCCTCCAAAGAAACACAGCTCCTTGCCAGCAATGGAACAAAGCTGGATGGAGAATGACTTTGACGAGTTGAGAGAAGAAGGCTTCAGACGATCAAACTTCTCCGAGCTAAAGGAAGAAGTTCAAACCCATCGCAGAGAAGCTAAAAACCTTGAAAAAAGATTAGACAAATGGCTAACTAGAATAAGCAGTGTAGAGAAGTCCTTAAATGACCTGATGGAGCAGAAAACCATGGCAAGAGAACTACATGACAAATGCACAAGCTTCAGTAGCTGATTCGATCAGCTGGAAGAAAGGGTATCAGTGATTGAAGATCAAATGGATGAAATGAAGCAAGAAGAGAAGTTTAGAGAAAAAAAGAGTAAAAATAAACGAACAAAGCCTCCAAGAAATATGGGACTACATGAAAAGACGAAATCTACATCTGATTGCTGTACCTGAAAGTGACGGGGAGAATGGGACCAAGATGGAAAACACTCTGCAGGATATTATCCAGGAGAACTTACCCAACCTAGCAAGGCAGGCCAACATTCAAATTCAGGAAATACAGACACACCACAAAGATACTCCTCAAGAAGAGCAACTCCAAGACACATAATCGTAAGATTCACCAAAGTTGAAATGAAGGAAAAAATGTTAAGGGCAGCTAGAGAGAAAGGTCGGGTTACCCAGAAAGGAAAGCCCATCAGACCAACAGTGGATCTCTTGGCAGAAACTCTACAAGCCAGAAGAGAGTGAGGGCCAATATCCAACATTTTAAAGAAAAGAATTTTCAACCCAGAATTTCATATCCAGCCAAACTAAGCTTATTAAGTGAAGGAGAAATAAAATCCTTTACAGACAAGAAAATGCTGAAATTTTGTCACCACCAGGCCTGCCCTACAAGAGCTCCTGAAGGAAGCACTGAACATGGAAAGGAACAACCAGTACCAGCCACTGCAAAAACATGCCAAATTGTAAAGACCATCGATGCTAGGAAGAAACTGCATCAACTAACGAGCAAAATAGCAAGCTAACATTATAATGACAGGATCAAATTCACACGTAACAATATTAACCTTAAATGTAAATGGGCTAAATGCCACAATTAAAAGACACAGACTGGCAAATTGGATAAAGAGTCAACACCCATCAGTGTGCTGTATTCAGGAGACCCATCTCACGTGCAGAGTCACACATAGGCTCAAAATAAAGGGATGGAGGAAGATCTACCAAGCAAATGGAAAACAAAAAGGCAGGGTTGCAATCCAGTCTCTGATAAAACAGACTTTAAACCAACAAAGATCAAAAGAGAAAAAGAAAGCCACTACATAACGATAAAGGGATCAATTCAACAAGAAGAGCTAACTATCCTAAATATATATGCACCCAATACAGGAGCACCCAGTTTCATAAAGCAAGTTCTTAGAGACCTACAAAGAGATTTAGACTCCCACACAATAATAATTGGAGACTTTAACACCCAACTGACAACATTAGACAGATCAATGAGGCAGAAAGTTAAAAAGGATATCCAGGAATTGAACTCAGCTCTGCACCAAGCGGACCTAATAGACATCTACAGAACTCTCCACCCCAAATCAACAGAACATACATTCTTCTCAGCACCACACTGCACTTATTCCAAAATTGACCACATAGTTGGAAGTAAAGCACTCCTCAGCAAACGTAAAAGAACAGAAATTATAACAAACTATCTATCAGATCACAGTGCAATCAAACTAGAACTCAGCATTAAGAAACTCACTCAAAACCGCTCAACTACATGGAAACTGAACAACCTGCTCCTGAATGGTTACTGGGTACATAACGAAATGAAGGCAGAAATAAAGATGTTCTTTGAAACCAACGAGAACAAAGACACAACATACCAGAATCTCTGGGACACATTTAAAGCAGTGTGTAGAGGGAAATTTATAGCACTAAATGCCCACGAGAGAAAGCAGGAAAGATCTAAAATTGACACCCTAACTTCACAATTAAAAGAACTAGGGAAGCAAGAGCAAACACATTCAAAAGCTAGCAGAAGGCAAGAAATAACTAAGACCAGAGCAGAACTGGAGGAGACAGAGACACAAAGAACCCTTCGAAAAATCAATGAATCCAGGAGCTGGCTTTTTGAGAAGATCAACAACATTGATAGACCGCTAGCAAGACTAATAAAGAAGAAAAGAGAGAAGAATCAAATAGATGCAATAAAAAATGATAAAGAGGATATCACCACCGATCCCACAGAAATACAAACTACCATCAGAGAATACTATCAACGCCTCTACGCAAATAAACTAGAAAATCTAGAAGAAATGGATACATTCCTCGACACATACACCCTCCCAAGACTAAAGCAGGAAAAAGGTGAATACCTGAATAGACCAATAACAGGCTCTGAAATTGAGGCAATAATTAATAGCCTACCAACCAAAAAAAGTCCAGGACCAGATGGATTCACAGCCGAATTCTACCAGAGGTACAAGGAGGAGCTGGTACCATTCCTTCTGAAACTATTCCAATCAATAGAAAAAGAAGGAATCCTCCCTAACTCATTTTGTGAGGCCAGCATCATCCTGATATGAAAGCCTGGCAGAGACAGAATAAAAAAAGAGAATTTTGGACCAATATCCCTGAAGAACATCGATGCAAAAATCCTCGATAAAATACTGGCAAATCAAATCCAGCAGCACATCAAAAAGCTTATCCACCATGATCAAGTGGGCTTCATTCCTGGGATGCAAGTCTGGTTCAACATACACAAATCAAAAAATGTAATCCAGTATATAAACAGAATCAAAGACAAAAACCACATGATTATCTCAATAGACGCAGAAAAGGCCTTTGACAAAATTCAATAGCCCTTCATGCTAAAAACTCTCAATAAATTAGGTACTGATGGGACATATCTCAAAATAATAAGAGCCACTTATGACAAACACACAGCCAATATCATACTGAGTGGGCAAAAACTGGAAGCATTCCCTTTGTAAACTGGCATAAGACAGGGATGCCCTCTCTCACCACTCCTATTCAACGTAGTGTTGGAAATTCTGACCAGGGCAATCAGGCAGGAGAAAAAAATAAAGGGTATTCAATTAGGAAAAGAGGAAGTCAAATTGTCCGTTTGCAGATGACATGACTGTATATCTAGAAAACCCCATCATCTCAGTCCAAAATCTCCTTAAGCTAATAAGCAACTTCAGCAGTCTCAGGATACAAAATCAATGTGCAAAAATCACAAGCATTCTTATACACCAATAACAGACAAACAGAGAGCCAAATTATGAGTGAACTCCCATTCACAATTGCTTCAAAGAGAATAAAATACCTAGGAATCCAACTTACAAGGGATGTGAAGGACCTCTTCAAGGAGAACTAAAAACCACTGCTCAGTGAAATAAAAGAGGACACAAACAAATGGAAGAATATTCTATGCTCATGGATAGGAAGAATCAATATTGTGAAAATGGCCATACTGCCCAAGGTAATTTCTAGATTCAATGCCATCCCCATCAAGCTACTAATGACTTTCTTCACAGAATTGGAAAAAACTACTTGAAAGTTCATATGGAACCAAAAAAGAGCCCACATTGCCAAGACAATGCTAAGCAAAAAGAACAAAGCTGGAGGCATCACACTACCTGACTTCAAACTATACTACAAGGCTACAGTAACCAAAACAGCATGGTACTGGTATAAAAACAGATCTATAGACCAATGGAATAGAACAGAGGCCTCAGAAATAATACCACACATCTACAACCATCTTATTTTTGACCAACCTGACAAAGACAAGAAATGGGGAAAGGATTCCCTATTTAATAAATGGTGCTGGGAAAACTGGCTAGCCATAGGTAGAAAGCTGAAACTGGATCCCTTCCTTACACCCTATACAAAAATTAATTCAAGATGGATTAAAGACTTAAATGTTAGACCTAAAACCATAAAAACCCTAGAAGAAAACCTAGACAATACCATTCAGGACATAGGCATGGGCAAGGACTTCATGTCTAAAACACCAAAAGCAATGGCAACAAAAGACAAAATTGACAAATGGGATCTAATTAAACTAAAGAGCTTCTGCACAGCAAAAGAAACTACCATCAGAGCGAACAGGCAACCTACAGAATGGGAGAAAATTTTTGCAATCTACTTATCTGACAAAGGGCTAATATCCAGAATCTACAAAGAACTCAAACAAAGTTACAAGAAAAAAAACAAACAACCCCATCAAAAAGTGGGCAAAGGATATGAACAGACACTTCTCAAAAGAAGAGATTTATGTAGCCAACAGACACATGAAAAAATGCTCATCAACACTGGCCATCAGAGAAATGCAAATCACAACCACAATGAGATACCATCTCACACCAGTTAGAATGGCAATCACTAAAAAGTCAGGGAACAACAGGTGCTGGAGAGGATGTGGAGAAATAGGAACACTTTCACACTGTTGGTGGGACTATAAACTAGTTCAACCATTGTGGAAGACAGTGTGGTGATTCCTCCGGGAGCTAGAACTAGAAATATCATTTGACCCAGCCATATATGGGTATATACCATTACTGGGTTACACCCAAAGGAATATAAATCATGCTGCTGTAAAGACACATGCACACGTATGTTTATTGCAACACTATTCACAATAGCAAAGACATGGAACCAACCCAAATGTCCATCAATGACAGACTGGATTAAGAAAATGTGGCACATATACACCATGGAATACTACACAGCCCATAAAAAAGGATGAGTTCATGTCCTTTGTAGGGACATGGATGAAGCTGGAAACCATCACTGTCAGCAAACTATTGTGTCCGGAATTGGTGGGTTCTTGGTCTCACTGACTTCAAGAATGAAGCCGCAGACCCTCGCAGTGAGTGTTACAGTTCTTAAAGGCGGTGTGTCCGGAGTTTGTTCCTTCTGAGGTTCGGATGTGTTTGGAGTTTCTTCCTTCTGGTGGGTTCATGGTCTTGCTGGCTTCAGCAGTGAAGCTGCAGACCCTCGCGGTGAGTGTTACAGTTCTTAAAGGCGGCACATCTGGAGTTGTTCGTTCCTCCCGGTGGGTTCATGGTCTCACTGGCCTCAGGAGAGAAGCTGCAGACCTTTGCCGTGAGTGTTACATCTCATAAAGGCAGTGTGGACCCAAAGAGTGAGCAGCAGCAAGACTTATTGCAAAGAGCAAAAGAACAAAGCTTCCACAGTGTGGAATGGGACCTGAGCGGGTTGCCACTGCTGGCTGGGGCAGCCTGCTTTTATTCTCTTATCTGGCCCTACCCACATCCTGCTGATTGGTCCATTTTACAGAGAGCTGATTGGTCCGTTTTGACAGGGTGCTGATTGGTGCATTCTCAATCCCTGAGCTAGAGACAACAGTTCTCCACCTCCCCACTAGATTAGCTAGATACAGAGTGTGGACACAAAAGTTCTCCACGTCCCCATTAGCTAGATACAGAGTGTTGATTGTTGCATTCACAAACCCTGAGCTAGACACAGGTTGCTGATTGGTGTGTTTATAAACCTTGAGCTAGATACAGAGTACCGATTGGTGTATTTACAATCCCTTAGCTAGACATAAAGGTTCTCCAAGTCCCCACCAGACTCAGGAGCCCAGCTGGCTTCACCCAGTGGATCCCACTCTGGGGCCACAGGTGGAGCTGCCTGCCAGTCCCGCGCTGTGTGCCCACACTCTTCAGCCCTTGGGTGGTCGATGGGACCAGGCGCCATGGAGCAGGGGGAGGCACTCCTCCTCAGAGGCTCAGGCTGCGCAGGAGCCCACGGCAGTGGGGAGGCTCAGGCATGGTGGGCTGCAGGTCCCGTGCCCTCCCCTACGGGGAGGTAGCTAAGGCCCTGCGAGAAATTGAGCACAGCAGCTGCTGGCCCAGGTGCTAAGCCCCTCACTGCCCAGGGTTTGCGGGCTGGCCGGCCACTTCAAGTGAGGGGCCCACCTAGCCCACGCCCACCTGGAACTCACGCTGGCCTGCAAGCGCCGCAGGCAGCCCCAGTTCCTGCCTGGCCCTCTCCCTCCACACCTCCCGGCAAGCTGAGGGAGCCAGCTCCGGCCTTGTCCAGCCCAGAAAGGGGCTCCCACAGTGCAGCAGTGGGCTGAAAGGCTCCTCAAGCATGGTCAGAGTGGGTGCCAAGGGCCGAGGAGGCACCAAGATCGAGCGAAGGCTGCGAGGGCTGCCAGCACACTGTCACCTCTCATTATCGCAAGGACAAAAAACCAAACACTGCATGTTCTCACTCATAGGTGGGAACTGAAAAATGAGAACACTTGGACACAGGGTGGGGAACATCACACACCAGGGCCTGTCGTGGGGTGAGGGGAGGGGGGAAGGATAGCACTAGGAGATATACCTAATGTAAATGACAAGTCAATGGGTGCAGCACAACAACATGGCCCATGTATACCTATGTAACAAACCTGCACGTTGTGCACATGTTCCCTAGAACTTAAAGTATAATTAAAAAAAGCTTTTTAAAAAAACAAAAAAATGCTTAATAAAAAGATCATATTTAAAGTGAAAATGACAAGTAATACTATTTAATTATGCCAAATGCTAAATAAAGTATATTTTTATGAGATTTTATAAAATTTACAGTGTACCAAATTAATTTGGAGGGTAATATTTTAAAATTTGAACTCCCAAATTATTTTCAAGAAGAATCATAATATACCTTATCATTATAGGAGATAATAAATAGTAATTTAAGATACTAGACTATAGTATAATTTGGCATTGTCATACAGCATCATCTACTGGCAAGGTGAAATACTGCAACCTAACTCTATTAGACATTAGACATTCTCAACTATAAGAAAAGTCCCAATTGGAGTCAATAAAAGTTGCCTATGGATTCGGAAAGGCTGAATAGTGAAGGACTATGGCTGAAATGGAGGAAGGGCTGCATTGAGCTAGCAACTTATTAGCATTCTGCAAAGACCACTCAGGAGGCATGAGTTGTAGTTTCTGTATTCCATTACCATCACATAGGAGTGTCTGATGCCTGATGATCTGTCACTGTCTCCCATCACCCCCAGATGGGACCGTCTAGCTACAAGAGAACAGGCTCAGGGCTCTCACTGATTCTATATTATGGTGAGTTTTATAATTATTTCATTATACATTTTAATGTAATAATAATAGAAATAAAGTACACAATAAATGTAATGTGCTTGAATCATCCTAAAACCTCCTCCCCCACCCCCTGGTCCTTGGAAAACTTGTCTTCCAGGAAAACGGTCCCTAGTACCAAGAAGTTTGGGAACCATTGCTCTATTTGGTAAAATAGCTTAAATTTCAACCTCTAAGATTTAAATGGGTCAGAAAAATAAATCATAGAATTATAAAAGAGGATGCTTAGAAGAGATCTATTCCAGTAGACTTAATTGTTTTGTCTCTTCAGAAGATGAACTGCTTCAGCCATAAGGGTTCTGCTTCAGAAGCCATAAGGGTGAGGGGGAAGGAGGAAAAAAGACCTATAAAAGGGTCCTCTGGATTGGCATTCTGCACAAAATTTTTCTTTTAAAAGTAATCTCAGTGCTCATTTTAGCAGCACCGAAATTGGAATGTAACAAAGAAGATTAGCATGGCCTCTGCACAAGGAGGACACACAAATTCATAAAGCATTCCATATCTCTAAACAATCTAATAAGACTGCCACTTGAAAACTGAAAACCAAAAAAAAAAAGTAGTTTCATGGTACATAGAGAACAAACAAACAAGAGAATACTGATCAATTCAGTGTCCCATTTTATAAATGGGAGAAGAAAGGCCTAATGTTACATGGAAGGTTAGTGATAGAAAAAGAAACCCACTACCCTGATTCCTGGTCTGGTGCTTGTCCTATTATTTCTCCTTAAGGATCAAAATCACTAAACATACAAGATATAACCTCAGACATATCAACACAATAATTTAGCTGCCTCACATGTTATAAGTTAAACCCACAGCACATGGTTGGAGCTACTGGATTAAAAATCATATAAATTTTAAGTCCTGTCAAATTACTTTGTAATACATCTATAAATAAACAGAGATAAAAATTCATTTTACAAACCATAACAAAAGTAAAATTTTATTTTCACGAATACCATCTCCTCTTTTGTAAAGAAAATATCTCATGCTCATAGCTATGCTAAAAGAAACAATATGTGAAATTAAGAATGATCATTTACATCTTTGTTATAATAATAAAATATAGTATGAATATATTGGACCTTGTCATAACAAGAGCAAAAATTAAAACTCCATTTAATTCTATTTTATTACAAATTATATTAAATAGTTGCTAATGTTGTTAGAGTTAATAATTGCCATTGATTTTTCAGATTATCTTTTCACATCAAAATAACTTGGTAACTTTTATACTTACTATAAAACATATTAAAATTATTAAAGATAGATATTAAACTGTGATGAATTTTTATCTTACTGACCTTTCTATGTTCCTGTAGGCTTGATGCTGAAGAACACTTTTTATTGCACACTGAACATATAAGCTTTTTCTTAGGATCTCCTAAAATACAAATAAAATACCATGATGATTTAAATGAGACTATTAAGAGGAACAACAAATAGTGTTTCGAGGCGATATGTAAGTTCATCTTCATAATTTAGAATTCTAAACAATTCAGTGTTGTAGATATATCCATTAAACTTAAAGAGTAAGTTATATTTTAAATCTTTTTAATTATTTTTAATTAGAGAAAAGACATACAAATTAATTAACATGTATATAGGGGAGCCTTCAGAATAAAGACCCAAGCTCCCAAGAGAATGCAGAAGCTTATATAACTTTTCATAATTTTTATTATTATGGGTACATAATAGGTGTATGTATTTTTCGGGTACATGTGATGTTTCAATATAGGCATGCAATGTGTAATAATCACATCAGGGTAATTGGGGTACCTATCACCTCAAGCATCTATCATTTGTGTTAGAAACATTCCAATTCTATTCTTTTATTTTTAAATATACAATAAGTTATGTTGACTGTAGTCACCCTGTTGTGCTATCAAATAATAGATCGTATTCATTATAACTATATTTTTATACCTATTAACTATCCCATTTTATTCACCCCCTCCCCGCTACCCTTCCCAGCCTCTGGTAAACATCATTCTATTCTCTATCTTCATGAGTTTAATAGTTTTAATTTTAGCTCCCATATATAAGTGAGCACATGTGAAATTTGTGCATCTGTGCCTGGCTTACTTCACTTAAGAAAATTACCTTTACCCATTCTCTCATTGATGGACACTTAGGTTGATTCCAAATATTGGCTATTGTGAATAGTGCTGCAATAAACATGGGAGTGCAGATATCTCTTCAATATACTGATTTCCTTTCACTAGGGTATATATCTACCAGTGGAATTGCTAGCTCTATCTTCAGTCTTTTGAGTAACCACCATACCATTATCCAAAGAGGCTGCACTAATTTGCATTCCCACCAACAGTGTACAAGCATTCCCCTTTCTCCACATCCTCTCCAGCATTCATTATTGCCTGTCTTTTGGATAGAAGCCATTTTAACTAGGGTGAGATGGTATCTCACTGTAGTTTTGATTTGCATTTTTTTCTGATGATTAATTTTGCTGAACATTTTTTCATATACCTGTTGGCCATTTGTCTTCTTTTGAAAAATGTCTATTCAGATATTTTCTTCATGTTTTCATTAGATTATTTGATTTTTTTCCTATTGAGTTGTTTGAGCACTTTATATATTCTGGTTATTAATCACTTGTCAGATGGGTAGTTTGCAAATATTTTCTCCCATTCTGTGTAAATGCTTTCGTTTTAAATTTGAGACATCTTCACAGCTTCATATACCACCTTTCTACATATATAAAACAGGCCTTTCACTTTTCCATGTACTAATACTGTATAGTATTAAAAGAGAAAGTGATATATCCACAACGAATTCAAATCAAAATTAAAATTAACCAAATGTGTTTGTAAAAGAAAAAACTAAATTTATTAATTCATAAAGTGATTGTGTTAATTCTTTTACATTTCAACAAATATTTTATTTAATCAGCTGGGTTTTTTAAGATAGAATTTATAGATTATTCTTTCCAGCACTAGAGTTTTATAAAATCTTTAAGTATATGCTTATCAAGTTAATGTTAAGAAATAAAGTACAATAAAACAATATATTGGCAATTCATACTATTACTCAAAGCCAGATTCTGTCTTCTTATGTAGTGATTATGTTTACAGTAGCTCATTTCATATTTCAAATTTCACAGTTGTTATAGAAATGAAGAGGCAATCAAACATTATTAAATGTGATATAATAATATCAAATGCACCACAATGAATAACCATAAAATATGTTTTCAACTTTTAATTGGTTTATTTCAAATATACAAAAAGTAAGCATATAGTATAATGAATCACCATCTATCCATCACCTGGCCCCAACAATGACTCACCATGACCATTCCTGCCTCAACCTCAATCCCATCCACTCCCCCACTTCTCTATATTTGGAAGCAAATCTAAAACAAGTAAAATCAATATTACAAAATGATTTCATTTTATTATAGGACTGCATTTATGAAAGAAATATACTTTCAAATGGCAAATATGAATTTTTGTCTTATTATTCAAGATGCCTATTCCATTTAATGCACTGTTTTTAGCAGGCTAAATATGATAGCCAAGAAAATGCTTCTCAGTGATTGAAAAGTAACATGGCTACTAAAGGAGAAAATTCTCCCAGGCAAAATGAATATCTGATAGCATACATTTGGTCATCAATTTCCTAAACATATCATACATGAGGCACCATTCAGAAAGAATATTCCCTCTTTTCCACGTCCTACTAGTTGGGATGGTCCATCTTCCACCAATAATCCTTTATTGCCCTGTCCTAGCCCTCATAGCAACTACTCCTTAATACTAGGCCCTACTCCTTCCCACTGGATGGGTCCGAGGAGGAGAGAGGAGAGAAAGAAACAGATTTCTCCACCCACCACTCTCACTTTACCCCTGCACTCCTGCCACAACTCTGCCTGCAGGTATCAAAGGGTATACATCAAACCCTCATCCCCAATCTTCAGTCTTCTCTCTCCTTTTAATGGCTTCTCCTCTTTTTCACCCTAGAAGAATCCTAGCTCCTCTGAGAAGACACACAGGAAAAATGTATGACTATTCATCTGAGACTGTAGATAAATGTTATCTCCCATTAATGCAAAGTCTCTTTGTCAGCAACCATGGAATCTAAGCAAAAGGGAAAGATGGGAAGTGATGGAGGAGCTTAGCCCCTTCACTCTGTTTCCCCTTAAGTAACTGTGAGGAGCCTCACCACTCTACTAGCTCCCCTAGGCTCATGGATAACAGCACCTGCAAAGCCATAACTAGATGTTATACTGTCTTAACTTTCCTATTTAGGTAAATCTGATATTTGACTTTCAGATTTAAACTTTCAAAAACATTTGGGAACACATTACTTATACCAGTAGGCCATGTGAGGAAATTAATACAACTGTACTGAATACACAATCACTTAAGTACTCAACTTTCAACACGCTGTGAGCTAAGTATGCTTCTAGGAACTGGTCTGAGAACCTACCTACCCATGTTATGGTTGCTATGGAAAAATGTGATCCATATTGAAAAATTCAGCTTCTCTCTAATCATCATCCTCAATTCATATCACCTTAACAAAAAAACATTTGCCATCAAAGATCTCTTTCTTTGAGTGCCTTTGCCTTTCTATAATAAAGGATTCTACAACCATGTATATGAGAGCTGCTTTGCTTGCTATCTCCAATAGGGAATATTCTTTCCTCGAATGCCTGTGCAGCCCATGGAGGAAAGGGGAGAAGCAAGAGACATACTGTGAATGAGAGAATGACATCATGTACCAACCCCAGCAAAACATATGGCATAGTAACCGTTAGCTAAAATACAGCAAGATTTTACACTTTATATGGTCCACAAATTAAAAAATACATATAAAACAAGATTTCCTTTTATGAATTATTTCCTACAAAATCACCATAAATTTCCAGAATTAATAATATTACAATATGCAAGGCCAACTACAAGAAGCCTCAAAGACATTGTGCTTATAGCACAGCCTGAAGACCACATGCCCAGTAATAAGAATGCAAGTTTCCAGAGTTTCGTATGCATCTGGTTTTTTACTTAGTTCAGCAAACTTAAACTTTAAAACTGACATGAAAGTTCTATTACAATATATTGCAGACATAGATGAAGAAAATTAAGAATAGCATTTTAACTAGAACAGCATTGAAAATCAAAAAACTACGAAGGCAAGTCTATCAAAAAGTTATGCTTGCCTTTTGCAATCATAGGGAAGATCCCAGTATACTGAATTCAGAAAAAAATCCATCTTCCCTAAGTCAGCTGTGTATTCTTCAAAAGGAAAGAAAGAAACCAGAACACTGTAAAAGCCTAGTGAAGGGCACCAAGCTGGAGGTGCATTTCACAAGGCCCTACTTCCACCACACAGAGCTTTCACCATAGGTTGCACTTAATATGCAGCCCAAACCAATGATGCAAAGTCGCAGCTAGCAGTTGTTCACGCTAGCCTCTATAACTGTATTATTATTAAAGTAAATACTTTTTGGACAATGAACAAATACAGGATACAGATGCTGGGTGCAGATTATCATCTTCTCCTGAATATAAGAATAAACAACTGAAGGGAGAAAAGAAATCCACTTTCCCCCACATCCAGAGACACATAGCCACCCATTTCCCAGAAGTCAAGGGCAAAAATAAACACATGAACAAAGAATATGAAGAGAAGAACACACAGGGTTTCATAAATCTCAACCTCCTTTAAGGAGGAAGTCTATGGAGGTAAAAAGACAAGAAGTAAAAAGTTAACTGAGACAATACAGCCATCTTTTCAACTCACTGCAATAGATTTAATCCCTAAGCCAAAATATATTTACTGACAGTATACCATGTGCTAAGCAGATAAACCTAAAAGACAGTCAAATTTTATATTTGTTTTCTTGTTTAGCTAGCTATTAGATGGAATTCAAATAATATTTGTTTTGTTAATCCATACATATTCAATTCCAATGTCAAAATGTGTTAGCAATTTTCTTTAACTTAGGAGAACTGTAAGTATTTTCACAAGTTGGATTTTTACTGTAAAATAATAAGGCAGAAGGACATCACTTAATAATGATAAATTTTAACAATTTATAAAAGAAATGTCACATGCCAAAACATTTAAAATTGTTACTTAAAAATATTAATTCTTAATGCATCTGACCACCCAAACATAACTAGACTTTAACTAAGGCTTACAGTTATAATTAATTCAGAAATGGGAAAAAGAACAAATGCTGCTAAATTCAACCTGAGAAAGAAATAGTGTTCAGTGAAAGAAAAAAATCCACTGCCAGCACTCCACATCTGTGTGAAACACAATGGAAAAGCCAGCTCTCTCCTCAAGAGTGAGAATTAAAAACAGATCGCTGCAGCCTGGGGAAAGGAAGCCCCTTCGGAAACGACCCTCCAACGACTCCTCACCAGTGTGGACATTTTCCTGGTGTCTTTTCAGGGCATCCTTGCTCTTCAGCCTCTTTCCACAGCTGTCAGCCTTGCACACAAACCTGGCATCCCCCCGGCAAGTCTCCTGGTGCTGCTCAAAACTACAAGACAACCAGCAAAGTGGAAGAGGAAGAAATGGTGAAGACATACCTACAAAACTCAAACATCAGCAAGATTTTGTAATACATGCTCCCTAGTAGAGTTTCGGGGTCATTCCATGCATTACCTATGCAGGTAAGAAGAAAAGCATTTAAATTCTGTAGGTATGTGAAACTGAATTACTAAGAAGCATGAAAGTATGCATGCAAAAAATGACCCACAATTATATAACAGCCATTTCATAACTCAGACACAAAACCTCGATGCTGAACTGAAGGAAGAATTGCAAACAGAGCACTGAAAACTTCGCGAAGACTCCTTCAGACTGCTTTTCGCTGTGCACTGAAGAACACTAAAGGGAAATAGGAAAAAGAGAAAGAAAAGAAAACAAAAACTGGAACTCTAAGACAAAAATGAAACTACACTAACTCTGAATAAAGTCATGTTCGTGATCCCTTTTTTCATTCTGTCTTTTGCCTTTTTAAATTTTTAGTAGTACCTTATTTAACTATAAGCTCTTGCTCAGCAGTGTCTTTTGTATAAATATATAATACTAAATGCAATAAAAGCTAACCAGAATGCAACTTAACATCTATTTATTTAAAAGCATATAGTCCTTGCTTGTTTTTTAAGAACGTACAATAGAATTTCTAAATATGTAGTATCCTGCTATTATAAAAGTTTTGATATTCTGAACATCTATTAAGTTTTAAGCACAATTTTATCTCAATTTTTATAAGCAAAAGTTGATGCATATAATATTCATACAGTCTTAGTATGAAATGTAGCATATTTCGGAATTTTAGT
Organism: Gorilla gorilla gorilla; assembly: GCF_029281585.2. Classification (NCBI taxonomy): domain Eukaryota; kingdom Metazoa; phylum Chordata; class Mammalia; order Primates; family Hominidae; genus Gorilla; species Gorilla gorilla. The sequence continues at coordinate 140,940,477 of NC_073227.2, forward strand.
TCAATGAAACACAAAAATGTAAAAATGTAACATTAAAGCCTATGTTAAAGATTTCTTGCTCATAAGTAAGGTAACATTCTGTTAAAATGAGAAGCTAAGGTTGGAGAAAGAAAGTAAATGGCAGGATGGGAGCACATAAGAGAAGAGAGAAAGACATATGTTGATGAGATGGGACAATTTACATTACTTTCATATTGGAAGTAATTGGCTTCAACACAATGAGAGTCTACAGTTGCATCCAATATGTAAATATGCTTTTAAATTACTTAAATTCAATTATCTGATTAAAATTACAAACTTTAATGAGTAAAAAAATAAAACTTTATAAATGCATGTACCTACTTTCTCACTTTTAACAATTTCTGATCCTGTAAAATATTTAAATAAAGATAATTTTATGTTGTTAATATAAATTGTTAAAATAAAAAAGGGTACAGAGCTATGTGTGGCATCATCTAATTAATCATATTGTTATATCTGGGACCTATGCATCTTTAAATTATTCCTCCAAAGTTGCTCTCAAATAAACAGTGCTTCCCAAAATGTCCAGGAATTCTTTATACTTTGAACTCCCCATTTCTTAAACTTTTTTTTAACAGATTCCAGAAGGAATATAAAACGTAGACAACTAAAAGTCTGTTACCTCAAAGGAGTAACTAAATTAGGCACATCTGAATTTCAGATTAAACCAGTAAGCTTGATACATAATGGCAAATTAATAAATGGACAAAAACTAATTACCATAAACAGTGTTTATGTGTTAAAATCCGTAATTTGAATATTTTAATAATCAACATACTATACTAAGAAAAGATGAGTTAATGACAATACCAATGTAAAATGCTTAATCTCTCATTCACACACAAACATGCGCGTGTGCGCGTGCACACAAACACACACACACACAGGTTAAAAACTATGAGTTAAGCTGAATGGAATAAACTGTGTTAGCTTATAATTTTAAAGATATTTCTTTAATATACGCACTGTCTTTGCAAAGCCTGCTTAACTGGGAATTTCTTCCCACAGTTCTTGCACTTAAATTCTTTCTCCTCTGTGGGTTTCTGGTGCAATGTCTGGAGATGCTCAGCAAGAATATCCTCACTGGTAAAACTCGATTCACATTGAGGACAAGCATAGTCCTCTTTACAGCCAAGGCGATCTGCACATTCACAAGGAAACATATTCATGAGACAAAAATTCAGAGCCAAGAAATGCTCAGTTTTGCTCTCATTTTAAATTAATTAATTAATTGTGCTTAATGATACCATATGAATAAATTCTTATTATCACTATAAATATTAATAGTATTTGGCCACAAAAAATAATAGCAAGTGTTACTAGAGAGAAATACATTATTTTCAAAATCACTTGTATTTCACCAAATTAATACAAAGTCAAATTCCTTATTTAATTCATCCTATAATGTTAACTTTTCAGATCAAAATGTTAAATTAGAAAACAAAAGCTATTCCTGAAATTGGTCATTTTTAGCTCATTTTTACCTTCACAAGGAGAAAAATCCAACTGATGCAAACTATATTGAATTACCAAGGGGAATCTCACATACATGTGAAAAAAGACCAAGGTCATAAAAACAGTGCTGATTAAGCTAGTAGAGTGAATTATGCTACACGGTCCCATATAGACTGGTGCAGGTCTGACCAAATTTCTCAGCGTGCTATTTAAATTACACATTTGTTTCTGATTATAAAATAAAATTAGACTTAGAAAATGCAGAAAATAAAAACACCAATAATCCCATCAGGAAGAGACAACTGTCATAATATTACTGGCAAGCCTGACTTGCCTTTAGTGCATACATATTTTATGCGCAGTCTAAGAAGAGGTAAATTTGGGATCATACTTTATATACAATTTTATATGTTTTCCCATTTAACATCTTCTCAAGTCAAATGTTGGCATATTTTTAAACTTAAAGTACCACAATTTATTTAACCAAACTCTTCATTGTTAGACATTTGGGTGGCTTGTTTCTTCTGCTGTTTGTTTTTATTTTGTTTCTTTGCTTTTCTAAATAAAATTAAGAATTCTAAAATAAAAATAGCCATGGCACATGTATACATATGTAACAAACCTGCATATTGTGCACATGTACCCTAAAACTTAAAGTATAATAATAATAAAATAAAATTAAAAAAAAAAACAAAATAGCCACAATGCAAGTGCTTGGTTCATGCGTTTAAAAAATTCTGTTTAAGTTTCTGTTGATTCTTTTTACAAAGATAATGAAAACTGGTATTTTAATAACTAAAGCAGAAATCAGGGCAGTAATAGGTAAGTAGATTACTTATTTTTAAATTAAAATACTGGATAAAATAACTTGCCCTGGGGACAACAGAGAAAAAATAAAATACAAAAACAAAGAAAACACAGAATAACACAGAAATAATTCCCATCATCCAAAATATGATATTCCAAATAGCATAATGCATATAAGCCTGTCCTTATCTTCCGCTTAAATAATTCAACTAAAATAAAGAAACAGAAGCATAAGCTGGCAATGGTGACAGAATGTTCACACTTTCTCAGCCAATAACATGCAGTTAGAACAGAAAAAGTACAGGAAAAGCATACTACCACTTTGACTAATGAAACCGGTATCACTTCTGAAGTGGCTTTGCTACACAAAATGGAAAAGTACTGTATAGTAAGTATCAGCCTGCTATGGTCTGAATGTTTGTGAATCCCCAAAATTCATATGTTGAAACTGAAACCGCAATGGAATTGTATTAAGAGGTGGGCCCTTTAGGAGATGATTAGGTTATGAGCACTCTGTCCTCATGTATGGGCTTAATGCCCTTGTAAAAGAAGCCCAAGAGAGCTTGCTTGTCCCTTCTGTCACATGAGGACACAGCTAGAAGGTGCTATCTAATTAGAAACGGGCCCTCACCAGACACCAAATCTGCTGGCACCTTGATAGACTTCCTAGGCTCCAGAAATGTAAGCAATAAATTTCTGCTGCTTACCAAGTATCTAGTCTAAAGTATTTTGTTATAACAGCCTGAAAGGATTAAGACGAGGCCTATTACAAAATGTGAATACCTATAGCATCATTCATATATCCCTTGAATTTCCCTTAGGAGTAAAACACAACATAATAGAAACAAGGCCAATAATAATTGATTATTCCCTGGAAGTTAACAAGCAAGTGGCTGCAGTATTGACTGAGGAAGGTCTGACCTACGGTCACTGAAAGTTTTTGGTAACCACACTAGGGCAACCTAGCAATCCTCCAGGCTTCTGTGATCAGAACAGAAAGAGATGCCAAGAAGCTGCAGGTTCCCAAAAGATCCCAAACAAGAGGAATCAATCCCCTTCGGATCCAGCAGGCTCTCTTGTGTACCTCACCTCCACTCTCACCTTTTCCTATATGCAGATGAGAAAGTAAAGTCTCAGAAAGTCAGCAACTTGCCCAACGTTACAAGACTGATTAGTGGCAGAGCTATGGCAAGACTATAAAAATCCTCACTACTCATTACCCCAATGCGCCAGTGAGAGCAGTGAGAGCCGGGAGCTGCCCTAGCAATGCAGCCCTGCCTGTGGCCTAGGCAGTCCTATAGGGTACATTCATCACCCACTCCCAAAATACTTTTCCTGCTGTAACGAAGATGAGTCCACCACAGGATACCCTCCGAGAATAATTTTGACAAAAACTAACTTTATTTGAGAATGCCATATTACAAGGCAACTATAATTCAACCACAGTTTGAACTACATTTTTTCTACAACTTTTCTTCTCCCAGATCACCAATTAAAGATGCAATACCTTTTCTGCCCGCTGTTGATTGTCTTCTAGAATTTTCAACTTCCCCTTCTTTGATGACTGTCATAATTTGCTGTTCTTCCTCCTCAGCCTCCATGTCACTATCCAGGTAGCCAATCAGAAGCTCCGTGTCTGTTTCTATATCTTCAACTGCCAAATAGAAAATGTTTTCTCCTTCCTGAAACAAAATTTTTTAAATGCTGAACCATTCATTTGTTTCTGATAGTAATTAAGAAATAATTTTAAGATACATTAATGGAGTACTATGTGTGCATGAAAAGTTATTACATTTTTTTTATTTCTAGTTGATCTGGGTGCTGAAAAAGGCAGGTGACAATATTCAGTTACCTGGCAAATAAAATACAAATACATATGGCAAAAAGATAGTGACATTTACACATGTCAAATGAAATTATGTTCAATTTTTAAAGTGAATTTTGCATCACTAACTGGCCTTATGCAAGCAACACTTTGTGGTGGCCTATAAATGTAGTTGTCATGCAACAGTGTCATTCACACATGCAGAAAGAGAGCAATGAGGTATCAATGATTTCGTTATTATTAACACTAACACAAAACTTAAAAAAAAAAAAAAAAAAAAAGCCTTTCAAGTTCTAACACAAACCAGAGGAAGTGCAAATAAGTTCGTCCCCTGAAAGAATTTACTGAAACCTGGTCCCGAAATAGAAAAAATACTAGACATCTGGGAAGTTCAAGGTGTTGACGGAGCCATCATGTGTACCTCACCTCTTTGGTCTCTAAATCCCACAGAAATGACAGACACGAGAAAAAGAAAAAAAAAAAAAACAAGGTCCACCATCAACATATCAAGATATTTTAGAAAGTCCTGGAAAACAGAAATCAGACATAGTCGAAATAATAGATAACTAATGCAGAGGAAACCTCGACCAACAACAGACACAGAAGAGGAATGCTACAAAGAACCTTCTTTCCAAGGAAACCCCAGAGAAACTTCACACTTGGAATCAACTGATACAAAAGCCATGCTGGGCCTTGGGCCAATCACCAGGGAAGCCAGAACTGAAGCTGTAAAGCGGGCTGTCCCCAGGAGAAAGCACCCAGAATTGCTCTGTTTTACATAGTTAAGGATTTGTTCTGGGAGGGTTCCTAGTGAGGCTGCTGAATATAAAGAAAAGCAAAACAGAGACTGAATCTATTGAACCTTCATAGTGGCAAAGGCAGGAAAGGACAAAGAAAGTAAGGTCCACCAATGAATGAAATTCAATAAAGCACAGAGCACAGAACAAAGCCTTCTCTCCTTTGGCAATATCATAGCACTTATGTTTAAAAGGAGGAGGAGGAAGACAAAGGAGAAGAAGTGAGAGGGGAAGGAATAGGAGAGAGGGGAGGAAGGAGAGTGTATGCATGCATAGATGTATGTATATATGTAAACACAATTAGAACCTTCATGAAAAATTGCAAAGACATGCATCAAATTGTACATACAGTTATTTTGAGGATGGGAGAGGGGCTATATTCAACATTGTCTTAGTTTGGGAGGGCTTTTTTGAATAATAAGCATGACTACTTTGTAATTTTAAAACAATATATATTAGAAAATTTCATGGAAGAGACAGAAATTATGATCATATTCATCCAATACTATGGAAGGAAGGCTTGATTCAAAAGTTCAAAGCACTGAAGCAAATCTAATCATGTGCTACACTTAATTTATAGACATTCCTATAACATTTTGAACACTCTTGGAAGTTTTTAAATTTTATATATCCAAAAACATTGAAAAGGTTATTTCTAATTAAGATCACTGAATTAACTTATATACTATTGGTATTCTTAGTGCAACAAAAGCAAACAAGCAAAAAATATATAGACACTAAGCAAGAGGTCTCTTTGACTCAAAAGCAGCATTTTCCAGGTCTTTATTAGATGAGTTTTTAACTGTTTGGGTAACCCACTAACCTAATAAAGACTTCAGAATGCAATAATAAATATTAGTGTTTATCTGATCAATATCCATGAAAGTTAATTGAACCGTCATCCTAGTATATTAGTGATTAATTTTGTGATGGTTTTGATAGCACCAAGGAAAGATAATAATTTTTAATTTTAAAACATGATACCATTAACTTAAACTGTAATCACAGGATATGGCATGTCTGTTTAGAGGCTCTGTAATAAAAGAAAATTTTCATATACCAGCTAAAACTTTAATTTAATGAAAGTAATGGCAGCATTCCAGGCTCCACAGGACCAGCTGCATGGTTTTTCTCTGTTTGCCAAAAAATGTGATATAAAGAGGAATATAGTTACAGGTATTACTTCAATCTATTTATTTAATGGGAATGTCTGGATATCTCTGTACATATAATTCCAACCACTGTGCAGACCAACAGTCTCTTTCCTTTCATTTGCTACCCCAATACTATTAAGAAGTATCCTCTTAAGTCACTTCCTTGCATACACTGCACTAATTTTTGATCATCCTACAAATCCTGCAACTCTTCATGGTGTTGTTCTCCTCCCTGCAAACCTCAGATTGACAAGGCCTGCCAGATCCCTAATTTCTGGAGCCATTTTGTCCAACTGGAGGCTCATCCCAGGCCTAATCTCCTGCCCTTTGGCAGGAAGGATTTAGAGTTGCTATAGTTTGGGTGTTTGTGCCCACAAACCTCATGTTGAAATGTGATCCCCAATGTTAGAGGTGGGGCCTGATGGGAAGTGTTTGGGTCATGGGGACAGACCTCTCATACATGGCTTAGTGCCGTTCCCAGTGTAATGAATGAGTTCTTCCTCTATTACTTCCCCAGAGAGCTGATTATTAGAAAGAGACTGGCACCCTCCTTATCCCCTCTTTGACCACTACACATGTTGGTTTCACTTTACCTTCCACCATGAGTAGAAGGAGCCTGAAGCCATCACCAGAAGCAGATAGATGCTGGCACCATACTTCAGTACAAGCCTACAAAACTGTGAGCCAAATACACATTTTTTAATACATTACCCAGTGTCAGGTATTCCTTTATAGCAACACAAATGGACTAAGACAAGAGTGTTGCCCCAGTGCTCTGGGACTCAGTATCAGCTTCCTGTCTTCATGTTACTGTTAGCCTAGCAATAACCTTGTGGTTCAGATTTGATCACTGGTTTAATATTCTCATCCTGAGATTAATTCTCCTTACTATATCTATCATTTCTGGTCTTAGGTTATTCCCTTGAGCACAGTCCCTCCTGGACGCCTTGTATATACACTTAAGATGAGCCACCTTCCTGTTATTCTGCCTAAGGGCTGAGATCCTGCTTGTGATTCAAGTCACTGGCTCCAGGTGATTTTATTAAAAACACTTAGAAACTTGTTCAACATCAAGGCCTGCTCAAAAGCAAATATTCCCCAGCCATCAGTTTTTAGAGCATTATAATTTGAATACAATATATTTATAGAATGAATGGTTTTACAATTGTTATTCATCTCTTGCCTATTGTTTTGAATTTTTTGTCTTTTTTTAGTCTCATTTCATTTTGCTTTATTTTATTTGCATGTTGTTTTTTGGCTCATTACTTCTACTGCACAGTGTCTGTAATATCAAAAAGTCACCACAGCCTACTGGCCCAACAATATAAGTTGAAAAAAAGTCAAATCTCTAACAATTGGTTTTAAAACATTTATCAAATATCATTTTAATTTTTAAAAATGTATGTAAATCAATATGCCCAAAAAAAGAAAATAATATGTAAACAATGGTGTTAATAGGGCTGTTTCTAATGGAGGAAATTGTGAGTACTTTGTATAGTCATCTTCTGCTCCTCTACATTTTATAATTTTTCTAGAATTAATTAATTTATTTTATTTATTACTTTTGTAGTAAAAGATAACAATGGATAATTAATGAACCCTGTTCCTTGATACCAGGAAGCAATACTACATGGCAACCAAAGAGAGCAGGACTTTGGGACGCTCGGGGTTCAAAGTCTCACTCTAGATTGACTAGCTATGTGACTGAGCAAACAGCCTAATCTCCCAAACCACCAATTTCCTCATCTGTAAAATGGAGAAAATAGTAGTGCCTATCTCATAGGATGGCTGTGAAGATTAAAGATGGTAATATTTGCAAAATCTAGCCAGATGCCCTACATGTGGAAAGCATTCATGAGTGGTAGTGGTACTCATTACTATTTAACAAAAACTTGAATGCCAGTGGTTAACATATTCATTTTGTGTCCAAAGTCTGTTTCAACCAAACTATCACACAAAGTTGCTTTTACCGTGCTGCTTTGATTACAATTCGTTTGGTCAAAATGCTCTCAGCCAAAATATAATCCAGCTCATTACCTTGGACTCATCCTTGACCCTTCCTCTCTCACACTCCATATACAATCTATCAGGAAATGGCATCTGCTTTCCCTTCAAAGCATGCTCAGAATGATTACTTTCCACTGCCTCCACTACTCACTGCTACAGTCCTCATCGAGTCACCACTATCTGTGACCTGGATTAGTTTAATAGCCTCCCAGCTGTAAATAAATACAGGAAAAGTTGAGTAAGCTTTTAATAATATGTGTTGTTTTTCTTACTTATTGTTATTTATTACTTTTGTAATAAATCTGCCTGCCTAGTAGAGCTCTTAAATGCTCTGCCCTGGATCTCCTGTTGTCATGCTCTCTTCCCCTGTTAACATGTTAAAGTGTTGCTCTGGTTTGGACCTCAGATACCAATCAATTGTCTGAACCATACCTAAAGTGTCCAACCATGAAGTCTGCCTGCAATTGAGGGGTTTCCAAGGATAGGGATTATTCAGTGCTAAAACTGAGAGTCCTGGGCAAACTAGGATAGTTGGATACCTAACTACACCCATCATGCTCTCCAAAATCACATTCTTAACTCCACTTAAGATTTGCTAACAACAATACTGACTGGGTCTACCTCCTTCACCATCTCCAGGTCCACATCAGGATTCTCAACATTTAGGACCAGTCATATTCCCAGATACGACTCCAACAGCTTACCAAGTGAACTCCCATCATCTGAATTTTCATGTCATTCTCTTATCCCCAAATCTCCTTCAAATGTACCTGCTCCTCTTCTTCCATCAAACTAATATACTTCTCAGAAAACACAGAGCTAATTCCTACCTTAGTACAACTGCAAAGATGCCACTTGACCCCTTGCTATAACTCCTCCATGTGCTCTGAGGCACAGCTCACTTTCATCCTCCTTCAAGAAACTTTCTCTAATCCACTAAATTCATGTAGGAACTTTTAATTAGGAGTTCTCTATATCAACTGTCTTAACTTCAATTGGGCATATCATTTACTTCTGTGGTTTTTGTCAGTTAATTCATGTGATCAATGAATTTCTAATATGTGTTGCTTTTACCTCCCCAAAAGATGATTTTCTCAAGTGGACAAGAATTATCAAGTGCAAGCTAATCTCATAATACTTGCTCAATATTTTTAAAATAATAGGTAGTAAAATACTTGTGCCAGAAGAATATTAATAAAAAGCTTACTCAACTTTTCCTTTATTTATTTACAGCTGGGAGGCTATTAAACTAATCCAGGTCACAGATAGTGGTGACTCGATGAGGACTGTAGCAGTGAGTAGTGGAGGCAGTGGAAAGTAATCATTCTGAGCATGCTTTGAAGGGAAAGCAGATGCCATTTCCTGATAGATTGTATATGGAGTGTGAGAGAGGAAGGGTCAAGGATGAGTCCAAGGTAATGAAGTTTTCCCTGAAGCATTCAAAGATGCTGCTGTATTTAATAATGATTCTTCTTACAGATTCAAAACAAAACACTAACTGTGAATTTTTGCTTTAAATCTATCTCTTCTCTGTATACATAAATGTAATTTCATGCGGACCTTCACTAAGGTACCCTAGAATATTAGTCAATTCAGTCAACAAATCTACAAAGTGAGTCATTCATAATCCCCAACCAAAAAAATTATTTTAGATGACAAATTGACTCGCAAAGCCCTTCCTTCGGACAACGAATGCATTCTGATAAGAAAAGAAGAGAGTTGAATTTTGCTTCTTTGAGCAAAGCTGAAAAACAATAGCAGTGGCTTAGATTGTATCAGACTGGTCATTTTGGTAACATCATATAATATGGAATTCAGATTTGCTGGCAAACACACACACAAAAGCTTCTCCAAATATGATGGTTGTCATGGTTTTCAAAAAAAAACTTTTGTAATAAAGATAAACAAATCCAGAAAAAAAGCAATAACCTGGCTAGGATGCTTCAGCAGAAAAGTCAGAGGTAGTGCCATGTGGTGTGGCCATTACAGAGCATTCTCTAGAGGCAGGGGCACCAACAAACTTCTTATGCATCAAATTAATCATTGCTAAATTCAGAAAGTTTAGAAGAGTAGTCATATAAATACAGTGATATTCAAATAACATTTGGACTTTCATGAATTTTGAATGGTTAACTTTATGTAAATGGTCTTAACACTATAAGACAAAACTACTATCATCAGTATCTCACCTCACACTAGTAACCTAATTCTTAGATTCCCAAGGTATCTGAGCACACTGGGTGGGAAGTTCCATCACAGAAAATCAATCCGTGGGTAATAGAATCCCAGCTCCTATGCCAAGGGCTAATATCAAGGCCTGAGGCAAAGTACTGGAGAAGCCAGCCAGATGGTAGGCTTTGGAACCCGATTAGGAATCAGTACTGCTCTGTCACTTTATGGCTATGGGGGCATCTTTCTTATCCCTATGGGCCTCAATGTCCTCATTGTAAAATAGAAAATACAATGCCCCTAGACTTATTAATGCTTTGGACTGGACTCTACTGCTAATTTCTGCTAATTACGTAGCCAAGAACACTTAGAAGAAATAACAGTATCCCTCATTTATATAGCACTTTGCAGTTTCTAGTTTTTCATGTACTTTGTCTCATCTTACCTTCATGGAACCCTTGGAGATAGGAATGGAAATGTCCAGTACACTGGATAGATACTGGCTTGGGAGTCAGATAGACTTGAATTTGTATCCTAGTATATAACTTATTAGTTACAGCTCTTTAGGCAAGGTTATCTTAACTTGTCTTAGTCTAGCTTTCCTCATCTGTAAAGTGGGTTCAATAGTATCTACTTCAAAGAATTGTTTTGAGGATTAAATAATACAGAATATGTAAAGCATATCTGGCAGACAGGAAATGATTAGCATCAAGGTCTGTCTCCAACAGGAACTTCTCCAAAGGAGCCCCTCCAACACACCTGCATTTTACATATGGGAAAACTGAGGCTCAGAGATGAAAAATAAAATGTAAAGATCCCACAAATAGTAAATTCTAGAGCCAATCTAGAACCTGAGGCTAGGACTAGCATCATGAGAACTAGAATAATCAGGTCAGGAATGAAGTAGAATTAGTTATCAAATTATGCAACTATAATTTTAACTTCACTAGATAAAATATTTTCCAAATGAGCCTAAAATAATCCAATGCATTTACGGGCTGAAGGGAATTTGGCCCCATATAATTTTTTATTCTTTCTCTTTACTTCAGTGACTTACAAAATTATTCTTTTTTGGTCAAGCACTGGGCTCAAAACATACAGTTAACTTTGTGGCCTCAGTCTCAGGCACAGGAGAAGCTTACATTCCACTGCCTAGCTACATCTGATATTAATATATTCTTAGAGTAGTTCCTTATATGTGGTATATGACAGGAAGAACACTTTATCAAGACTATCTTCTTCTGGCTTTGGCTTGGCCGCTCTGAGGCTCTGTCACCTTGGGGAAGCCTCTTATCATCAGTACTCTTATTTTATCTGTAAAATGATAAGAGTTGGACTTTATAATCTCATCCCTTCTAGAGCTAGACTCAATCACAAGTGAAATAAACTCACCTTTAGGGGAGTCTAGTTAATGAATTTAAAAGGAAAAGTACATATAGAGGCTGATCTGATTACTGCTTTCCCTCTCAGACCTCACCCTACTAAAACAAAGCATGGTATGGAATTAAGAGAAATACTTAACTAGGATTCCTATGAAAAGCTGGAATATACAACCTTGTAAGGTTGAGAGGCCCATTCTCCAAAATTACATAGCGTAACATAAGCCATGCTTTGATAAGATTTTATCAATGTGACTACTTCTGTACTGTGGTAATGGTTAGGACCAAATGAACTCAAGATGCCTTCCAGTCTAATTATTTCTGCTTCTATCACTACACAGAAACATTTACTCCTAGATATCTAGGCAATAAATCTAATTTTCAAATTCCCTATGACCCTTCCACATCCAGCATTATGTGTACACCTCAACTTTCTCTGATAATTTGCTCTTTGTCTCTTCTCAAGTGCCATGCCTCACTAGGATAAATCTATCCTAATGAACTCATGAATCTGAGGTTCAGTTCTGCTATTTCAAAACAGTAAAAGTCTCTTGTTTCACAAGGAAATACTAGTCCCCACTGTGTGCAAATAAATATAACTCCAGGAGAGGCCACGGGTAATTTGGTATTTCAGCTGTATCTGTATGTCGCTTAACTCAGTTTTTGTTTACTTGTTGGCAGGCTGCTATCCACATGTGGACACTGTAAGAAAAACCATGATTGTGAAATTGGCAAAGGTACAATTCATTATATTGAAAAGGTAGTAAATTGTGAAAATCCACACTATCCAGCTAACATGACTAATGGGTAATCCATGGAAAAGGGAATTATCTTGAAAACAATGCAAGGGCTTATAAATGAACAACTTATACCAGTGTAGAGGGAAAAAAAAGTCTCTGGACTGCTATCCAATAATCAATAGAAATAAAAGACAAGCGATGAAGGTGCAAAAAAGAAAACAGAATGAAACAGTAAAGATTTCATATTTAATATCCTCTCATATAAAGCTTCTTTACTAAACTCCTGAATCAGTCTTAACCTGTGTATCGATATGTCTATAGCACTCAACATACAAAGCTGACAAACATCAAGAAAAAAGTCATTTCCACATTAAAATTCACAAAATGTATCTATAATCCAACAATAAAACCAAAAGTCTTTAAGACATAACTGTAATAGACAGGATTCCTGTTTATTCACTCTCTTCCCAGTAAGAGGACTTTCCCAACTTGCTATGTGACTCAGAAAGTTACCTTTGGGGAGTGGGTATACCTTATGAGTTTGGCCAGGTGACTTGCACTAACCGATGAAATGTGAACAGAAGCAAAGTGAACCGCGTCCAAGTGAAAGCTTTAAAAATCATCACATTTTGGCCGCCGCTCTCTTTCCCCTCTGCCAGGAAAACACATGTCCCTGATAAGGGTTGTATCTTCGGATGCCATGTGGAGCCAAGCTATGGACAGAGTCATAGCCTCTGGCAGCCTATACTTTGTCAGCAAGAAATAAACCTCTGTTGCTATAAACCACTAAGAGTTTAGGGTTGTTCGTTGGAGCGGTCTTCTGAGGAAAAATTGACTGAAGCAGAATAATATTCTTAAAAATTATTTTATTCGAACATAAGAAGCAAGTGACTTGAAATCAAGGAAAATAATGTGAGGCAGAAAATGACAGATGTATTCAAAACAAAGAACAGGGCAGGATACACTGATTTCATGTTCAGAGTGCATTAATCAGGTCCTATAAGAAAAATGAAGTTTCAAACAACTGCAAATAAAATCTGGTTTGCTAGTCATAGCTTATAATCAGCCATACAGGGAGGAAACAGTTTAGTATGATTCCTAAAAACAGAATACTATATTAAACAAAAAAATCAAGTCTATAAGCAAAGAATATCAATCACAAATTACTAACATATATGTGTATGTATACACATATCTTTCTCTGAGGGGCCCAAACAGAAATAGTAATGTTTGAACCATCTCATGACACAAATCTGATATTGTGGAGAAAAGAATCAACAAAAAAGAACATAAACAGAAAAAGTTGCTACTTTTTCTTGTGATGTGAGCTTGGGAAGCAGTGGCTTTTGAAAGAAAAATATATATACTTCACTTTTTTTATTTAAAAATAAGTTATCAATATTGACAAACCATGAAAGTGTTGAATCAGATAGTGCTGTGGAGGAGAGGACAGCCGTTTTATAAACAAGTGATCAGAGGGCGGACATGTTCTTATTGCAAATTTGCTTTATTTACATCAGAAGCTCTTTTAACTGACCTCCCCTTAATTAGGCCCTAAACTTAACTGACACTCTGCATACCACAAAATCTACTGAATGATGCCCCATGTGAAGTCTTCTCAATTAGGAAGCTGCTGTCTTCTTGTTTGCCCACACATTCTGTTCCCACCACCTGACTGTCAGGCATGCTTCCCACAGTCCCACGCATTCATTCCTACACCTGTTTAAAACACTGGGGACAAGTTACTTTAATCATATAATTGAACTACATTCAAATAAAATAAAGACAGCTGAGTAAGAAAAATTCAATTGTTTCTAAGAAAATCAATTGAATGTTTTGAAAAGTCTCAACGTTAGGTCTATAAAAGAAATAGCCAAATTATATGAGGCAAAACAATTATAAAAGATAGGGGAAAATCACAACTCTAGAAGGACTCTGAACTTAGGATGCTTTGCAAGAGTCTACTTATACTACTTTAAAAAGAGTAAAACTGGATATTGAGTGGTTATGAAAAAATATGACAGCAAATGCTAATGAGAGAACCTATACTTAGAACCAAGAAAGCTTTGGTCATAGATCAGTAAATTGGTAAATAAATATAGATTTATAAAACTTAAGGTAAAATAAAATGTTTGAAGTATCAAGTCTATGATCCCATACTGGGGCCAACTTTTATTAACTTAACATGAATTGGTCCACATCACATCAAAAAAGAGAGTGTCAACTAAATTATTATATAAGCAAGTGTGAGGAACAGGCCCCCCATACATACTTCCTAACCATCTGTGCTGGTCCTATCAGAGTCTTTTCCATGTTCATCTGTATTTATTTAGCTGAATCCCCAACTGGGTTGGAAGCTCCATGGGGAAGGGATCACACACCCAAATTCTATTAGTCCATTCTCATGCTGCTATGAAGAAATACCTGAGACTAGGATATTTATAAAGGAAAGAGGTTTAATTAACTCACAGTTCTGCATGGCTGGGGAGGCCTCAGGAAACTTACAATCATGGCAGAAGGCATCTCTTCTGGGGGCAGGGGAGATAACTAGTGCCCAGCAAATGAGGAAGCCCCTTATAAAACCAACAAATCACGTGAGAACTAAATCACTGTCATGAGAACAGAGTAGGGGAAACTGTCCCCATGATTCAATTATCTCTACCTGATTCCTCCCACAGCACATGAGGATTATGGGAACTACAATTCAAGATGAGAGTTGGGTGGGAACACAGCCAAACTATATCACAAATTATACATAAATTATTCCCCAAATATTCATTTATGCTGTATTGCATGAGAATTAGCTAAACACAAACCTCTCTTTTCCCTGGCCTCCTCACTTCCCCATGAGCTTGTGAGCCCCCTGAGGGCAGGCACTGTATCATATTCACCTTTGTGCAACCTCAGTACCTGATGTGACACTTTGCTCACTGAAGGCTATCAACAAAGTATCTGCTGAATTGAATCAAATATGAGAAAAAAATTGTCATTTCCTTTTGAATTAGTAAGACAGTAAAGGCAAGAATGTCATTCAGAAAGTAGAATGAGCTACAATGGGGTTGTAGAATAAATTTCCTATTCTCAACAAATTCTTAAGAAGTCAAAAGTTGGTCAACAGTTGAGAGGGTGAGAGGGTTTCACTCAAATCTTTAAAAAAGATTAGACAAGTAACTGTGCTCCCTGGAAAGAGAACCAGCATTGTGCCAAGAATACACCCATTTGACATACCAGAAACACATTAGATAGCTGAAAGTTTATTCAATACATTTACTACAGTATATAATGTGCAGAGTATTGAATACCCACACACATAGGGCTGGTCCTTTCCCCCGGACTTTATATGCTCTCAGGGGAAACAGAAAAAACAGGCTGAGTAACAGTACAGTAGTCCCCTTCTTATCTGCACTTTCGCTTTCTGCTGTTTCAGTTACCCTTGGTCAACCCTGATCCAAAAATATTCAATGACAAATTCCAGAAATAAACAATTCATGAGTTTTAAATTGGATGCCATTCTGAGCAATGTGATGAAATCTAATGCTGCCCTGCTTCATCCCACCCGGGACAAGAGTCCTCCCTTTGTGCAATGTATCCATGCTGTAGATGCTACCCATTCATTAGTCACTTGGTAGCCTTCTCAGTTATCAGACCAACTGCCACCTGTCACAGTGCTTGTGTTCACGTAACCCTTATTCTACTTAGTAATAGCCCCAGAGTAGTGGTGCTAACAACTCAGATATTCCCAAAAGAAGTTGTAAAATACTTCCTTTAATTGAAAAGGTGAAAGTTCTTGACCTAATTAGGGAAGAAAAAAAAACATTAATATGCTGAGATTGATAACATCTATGCTAAAAATGAATCTTCTACCATAACATTTTGAGGAAGGAATCTATGCTAGTCTTGCTGTTGCATTTCAAACTGCAAAAATTATAGCCATGGTCCATGATAAGTGCTTAGTTAAGATGGAAAAGGCATTAAATTTGTGGATAGAAGACAGGAACAGAAATGTGTTTCCAGTAATTATAATCAGGCTTGGTACTATCCAGTTTCAGGCATTCACGGGGGATCTTGGAACATATCCCTGAAGAGGGGACTATAAAGTGTAAAAAGGACCAAGATAGTTGTACAGAGAATGGTAGTTACAGAATTTTTGGAGGTAGTTTCACGATGATGTTTGAAATGCACTCTGAATCTGTGAAAGCTAGATAAGTCCTAAACAAAATAATATTAGCAGGGAATGGGCTCATTAAAGTAGGGAAAACAACATTAGCAAAGTGAAAGCACTTCTTAGTGCTTTCACTGAGTAGATTTATGCTATAAAAAGCAACAAATCTAGCTAAAACATTGGTTATTACAGGAAAGTTGTAAACGATCAGACTAAAAAAGTAGCTTCAACACATGGAGGGACTGAAAAGTCAGGCATAGATTAAACATGGCCTATGGATTGCACATTTGAAAAAACTAGTTGAAAGCAGCCTATAAGAAATGTTCATTTGATCAATGTGATGGTTAATTTTATATGTGCTGAATATTTGTGCCCCCCCAAATTCATATGTTGAAATCTAATTCCCCATGTAATGGCATTCAGAGGGGGGCTCTTTGGGAGGTGATTAGGTCATGAGGATGGATCCCTCATGAATGGGATTAGTGCCCTTATAAAAGGGGCCCTAGAGAGCTCCCTTACTCTCTTGCCCCACATAAGGTTACAGCAAGAAGACAGCTGCCTATGAAACAGGAAGCAGGCCCTTGTCAGACAACTGAAACAGCAGCCACCTTGATCTTGGACTTCCCAACCTCCAGAACTGTGAGGAATAAATTTCTGTAGGGTATAAGCTACCCACCATCATCTATTTTTGTTACAGCAGCCTGAACAGACTAAGACAATGTGTCAACTTGACTAGGACATGGAGTGTCCAGATATTTGGTCAAATGTTATTCTGCGTGTTTCTGTGGAGTTGTTTTTAGATGAAATCAACATCTATATCAGTAGAGTAGACTCAGTAAAGCAGATTACCCTAAAAAGTGTAGGTGGGCCTCATCCAATCAGTGGAAGCCCTCAATAAAACAAAAAGGCTGACTCTCCTACAAGCAAGAGAATTTCAACTATCATCAAGCAAGGAATTTGGCTTTTCATGCCCTCAGACTCAAATTCAGGTCTTTCTGTGTCTCAAGCCTGCCTGCCTGTGGACTGAAACTACACCATCATTTCTCCTGGCTCTCATGCCTTTAAACATGAACTAGAACTACACATGGGCTCTCCCAGTTCTTCTTCCTGACTCACCTGCACATAATCCTTCAATGTCAACAATTTTTAATTCTATGATTGTTTTCACTTAAGTAATCTGAAAGTAGTTCTGATAAAGATAAATCATTTGAAAAAACTGTTGAGCACTTATGAGCTCTTAGGACTTGAGCACATAAGGTGAAGCAATTAGGACTAAGTATAACATAATGCAATAAAATACAGTACCTATTCCTAAAGAGTTTACAGTATTCCTAAAGAGTGGAAATAGCCATTAATCAACCACCAAAGAAATAAAAATAACTTGATGAATGTGACGACAAAGAGCAACACAGTACTACTGAAGTATATAATAGAAAACTGATCTAGTCTAGAGTTCAAATAGGAGAAACCTAGTAAAGGGAAAATGTGTGTGTGTGTGTGTGTGTGTGCATGCGCATGTGTGCCTATGCCTGTGTGCATGCATGTACACACATATTTGAAAAAGGCAGAATAAAGGAGATATGGTTTGGTTGTGTCCCCATCCATATCTCATCTTGAATTCCCACATGTTGTGGGAGGTAACTCATAGGGGCAGGTCTTTTCTGTGCTGTTCCTGTGATAGTGGCTAAGTCTTACAAGATTTGATGGTTTGAAAAATGGGGGTTTCCCTGCACAAGCTCTCTCTCTTTGCCTGCCACCATCCATGTAGGACGTGACTTGCTCCTCCTTGCCTTCCATCATGATTGTGAGGCCTCCCCAGCCATGAGGAACTGTAAGTCAACTAAACCTCTTTTTTTTCCCAGTCTCTGGTACATCTTTATCAGCAGCATAAAAACAGACTAATACAAAAGGAAAGGAACTCGCACATTTAATAGCTGGGTAAAAGAATATAAGCTATAAAGGCGAAAGAAAAAAAAAGTGACTAAGAGGATAGGTGGTTTCAGGGAAGCCAAAGAAGGGTGATCACGTTGAAAGATGGAGGTAGCTGTCCACAACACCTAATGTTGCCTTGGAGTCTAAGAGTAAAAGGAAATCTGAAAAGCATCAAGTGGCTTCATAATGAGGACAGAACTTGTGACCTGAGAGAGAAAAAACAGAAGGCCAGAGGGAAGCAGAAACCAGATTAGTGTGGGTGGCAGAGAACGTTGGAGGTAAGAAAATGAAGACACAGCATACAGACAATTGAAGGAAGGAGAGGATAAAGATCAAATGGAGAGAAGGGATAACCTACAAGGTAAGTGTTCATCAGAAAGAGAAACAGGTAGAAGATTTGTTCTTAAGAAAGAGGAGGGGATATTTCTCTATTTTAGGAAAAAAAGAATGAGAAAGTGTGCATTTGTAAGGCAGTGTGAATGCTGATGTCAGAAGTTCAGGAATATATAAGTATTGTTTATTATCATCTTTCCTAATATTCCAAAAAATAGAAAAATATATCTTTTATAATATCTTTTTAATTTTAATATATTTCCAAACATTAACAAAGGCTATTACATCTCTTCTTGGTCTTTTTACTAAGATCAAGTATAAAACAGGATACTTGTATTCTTCTATAGAAACATCCTCTTAAGCACTGAGAGTGCCCTCAATTCCAAATGACTTCTAACCCATGATTTCTCCTGTAAGACTTACAGTTAGATACTTTATTAGCTTTGGTGTTAGATCAATTGTAAATATCACCACAACTCATATATTTAAAATGTACTTAAAGCACATATTTATCATTGCTGTAAAATGTACAAGTATTCATCTGAATCTTCTAGATAAAAACTGATTATTATGCTCATCATCTCTAACTGGGGGAATCTAGATACCAAAACTGCATGTTAGACTGGCTAGGGTGAAAAGCTCTCTGTTCCACCACTTTCAAGCTCTATATACTTGGGTTCAGTTTTTTCATCAGCAAAATGGGAATATTACTACTACTTTAGGGGGGGTTGTTAGAATTAAATAAGACAATATATCTAAAGTGTTAAGCAGAGTGCCAATTACTAATAGTCACAATGACTATTTTTATCATTATTATTAATAAACCCAATATAAAGGGCTATGTGCCACAAGATTTATATAGAGTCAAAGTCAAATGTTCTGAGGCTATTCTACCCACCTGCCTATCAAATTCACCATGCTCTGGAGGTGACTTCCAGCACCATCTCCACCAGTCTACCACCAACATGCTCAGGAATTGCCATGCCTGACTGTCAATCCAATACTAAGTCTAAAAGGACAGGATACTACAACTACCTGATTATTATAAGGCTAGTGATACTGTTATAAGGCTAGGTTTCCTGAAGGATATATTTAATCTCTGAGGTGCCTGCTGATGCAAAATTTCAATAATTTGATAAATTTGTATGATGCATCAAAGTGACTCCATTTGAAATCTCATTTCATAAGCATGGATAATAAAAGTTTTTTATGTTTGTTCTGTTTTGTTTTTACTTATTGACTGACTTTCTAGAAGTAAAACATTATCATAGAGTTTCCCTATGGGTTCTAGATTATGTCAACAGAATTAAAAGTCATCAACGTTATTCAATAGCAAGGTGCAAAGTATTTCAAAGGATTGTGATATTAATCTTTTACATACAACTTACACTTTTACATACAACATAACATTATTCCAACCAATGTCATGTTGCATGTGAAATATTTGAAACCAAGCAGGTTATACTTACAAAAGTTTAATATAAAAATATAAATGTTTGATAATGAGCATTTTAAATTTGATAAAGTAAAAAACAAGCTACATAGATGCATGCTATATTCCAAAGTCCAGAAATGGGCATGGAATTAATTAAGTCACTGAGGGAAAGTTCTCAAAAGCCTAGTTGAGTTTACATTCTATTGCTTGGAGAAGTGTAGGGTTAACTCTCAGCAAGAATGACTATGCCCCTTTTTGTTCCTGTCTACTGTCTGCAAAACTAATAAAACAGACATGTGTAAACCACCATAAAGTGTACACAGCCATATCTCAAAGGACTTAATTAACCACAGGAAAAGGAACCAGAAAATGACTCTGTTTTAATCTCTGTCCACTGAGGTGAATTAAATAATACAACCATTAAGTACCAACTTAAGAAATCATAGACACACTAGTCAAATGATTACCCATTTAATTAAGTATAATAAGACAGTATGTATAATTTTGACATAAACTAACCATGATAATGATTCATATAACTACTTTCTAGACTTCTGTTAAACAAAGCTCCATGTGAAAGGAAAGCCCATACTCCAATTTTACAACCTCTCTTCCATTCAGCCTCTGTACCTTCCTCATGCAGTAAAGTACCATAGACAATAGCCTACAACTCTGCTAGTAATCTTCCTTTTTCCTTTCCTCAAGCTTTTTTTGGGGAATAAGATAAAGCTTTTTATTTTATTACTTATTTATCTTGACACATAATTGTACATATTCATGGGGTACATAGTGATGTTACAATACATATCATGTATAGTGATCAGATCAAGATAATCAGCATATCCATCATCTCAAACATGTATCATTTCTTTGTGTTGGGAACATTCAATGTCTTCCTTCTAGCTTTTTGAAACTATATATTATTGTTAACTATAGTCATCCTACAGTGGTATAGAATAGCAGTACCCAACCTTTTTGGCACCAGGAACAAGTTTTGTGGAAGACAGTTTTTCCATGGACAGGGATGGGGTGGGGGATGGTTTTGGGATAAAACTGTTCCACCTCAGATTACCAGGCATTAGCTAGATTCTCATAAGGAACACACAACCTAGATCCCAGGCATGCGCTGTTTACAACAGGTTTTGCACTCCTATTATTATGGGATCTTTGGGGTGTTGCTTTTCTGGCTGGAAACCTCTGTGGCCAGTCGTGCCTTTGCCCAAATTTTTGCTTCGGCCCACTGAGCTCATTCTGCCCACTCGATCTGGCAGGCTGTGTTCAGCTCACACTAATGGCCTGGATTCCACACCTGCCAAGGGAGACTGCACGGAGTGGCAAGGGGTGTGAGAGTGAGTGTGGGGTCTGGCCAATGCACAGTCAGATATGCCGGCTGCTGCAGAAGGGTGGGCAGCTCCAGGTGCCAGCACAGGTGCCAGCTCTCTGCCAGGCTGCAGCTGGGACAGGCACACCGCAAGTAGCTTCCACAGCTGACACCAGGGAACACAGTGGCATCCAGAAGCTTGGAGACACCAGGAACTGCAGCACCCCAAAGAAGGAGTCACAGCCCCGGCTTGGGGAGCTCCCAGGTCTGGGATCCCTGAAAGGCTGCAGCTCTTCTCTCCTTCTCTTCACTCGCAATGTGGCAAGCAAGGAGTAGGTCTCAGTCTTGTTTGTGTTACAGCTCTTTTAGCCTCGCCATTCGGCGGGTCCCAAATTCTCGTCCTGTGACCAGGAAAAATGAGGTATACAAACAAGTAGAAGGTGAGCAAGATGAAGAGGAACTCCAATGAGCAACAGAACAGCTCAGAGGAAACCTGCAGGTTTTCTTTCCACAGGCAGGGTATACCAATGAGCATTCAGGCTGCTAGCAGAGAAGGTAAATCCTCTCTCTAGGCAAGTCATCACAACAAGCATTCAGTTCTCAGCAGAGAGGGTAGCTCCTCTCTGCAGCTGGTCATTCCATCATCTGCCCTGCTCTGGCTGAGCCTGAGGCTTTTACAGGCCTCGGAGGGGAGGAAGTGTGCATTCTTTGGTTCACAGGCAGTCATGGGCAGGCCCAGAAAAGGCACCACAAGTTCCCATTCTGGTCGACGGGACTGTCAGCCTGGCCCCCAGCCTTCAGGCACTCCCTAGCCTGAAGGTGGGGCCTCACCGGGTACCTGCCCCCTTTCGCCCACGAGCCTATCTGCCTCCTGCCACCCTCCATGGAGCCCAGGTGCTTGTGTCAAGGGGCACCTGCAGGCCACACTGAGCTGCCCTCAGCTCTGCATCGGTTTCCAACCCCCCCACACTCATTGGTGCCCAAGTCTGGAGCCGGGGAGCTGAGGCAGCAGGCTGCTGGTGTGTCAGCACTGCCCCAAGTGTATGCACCCCCAGCCAGGCTGTGACAGCAACCAGGCTCAGCCCCACATTGCACCGAGATCAGAGTAGGCACTGACAGCTGGGAGAAGCCAGGGAGTGGGAGCAGGCATTTCAGAGCCTGCAAGCAGCACAGGGAGGCCTGGGTCCACAGCGCCAACTTGGGTAGCTGAAGCCGCATCTGGGAGGGTGCGGCTGCTACCTGCTCCTGGCTCCCACTGGCTCCATGGAGCATGCAGTCCTGGCTGTGCCCCTTCGCTCCCTGGGGCAGGGCTCCAGGTTCTCGCCTGGCTGGGGCCAGCATTTGGGGTAAGAGTGACATTGCCACAAGCTCTCCCCATTGGCCCTGTGCTCAGGGACAGCCTGGGGCTCCCCGTCATTTGGCTCAGGGCCCTGCCTGGGGAGGGGCTCCTCTGGGAGTGAATCATGGGCCCCAGGCCCAGCCATTGGGAATGTCAGGTTTGGCAGTCACCCCAATGCAGGGTGGACCCCATGCACACGGCCCTGGCCAGCCCCACGCAGAGCCTCCTCCCAAGGCATAGGAACCCAGCACCCTCAGCAGGGTGGGTACAGTGACTGCATGGCTGGCCGGGTCCTCAAAGCAAGCACTGCTCCCAATTCCCACCTCAGGCCCCAAAAGTGTTGCCCCAGCTCCGTGACCCAGGCCCAGCCCCTTCACCCCATGGGCAAGCACAGCACCACTCCAGGCCCAGCTTCATCTCAGGGCCCCTCTCTGCCCAACCTGGGACCGCAATATGGGGCCCCTCTGTCCATCACAGGTCACGACTCTGCCCACGATGGGCCTGACAGGCGACCCAGCCCGGACACATCATGGTGGCCCCTAGGGCGGCAGGTTGCAGGGGGCTATCTGCCTCCTCCCCATACCCTCCCTGCAGTGGCTGGCATGATGGCAGCGGCCACTCGAGACAGCCCTCCACTGCCATCACTATAACAAACTAATGCCACTGCTGCTTGGACAGGAGGCAGAGCTCAGGCAGTAATTCTCGCTCACCTATGGCTCACCTCCAGCTGTGCAGCCAGGTATGGGTCTACGGCACAGGGGTTGGGGACCCCAGTGAAAAAGTCTAGAACTTATTCCTCCTATCTTGCTGTAATTTTGTATCCTTTAACAAATCTCTACCTATTCTTGTGTTTTTTAAATCACGTGAGATTTCTACGGTGACTAAGACTCAATCAAGGATGATTAGATTAGGGTCTAAGGTTAACATTTTCCTAGATTTTGTGACATAGTAAACTTCTCAAAATTATCAGAGTGAAATACACTTCGCTTAATACAGTATAACTTTGTTATACAAATTACATTGAGTACAGTATATAAAGCACAAGCTAATTTTTATACCTTCTTTTGAGTAGTGAATTCAGTGATAGAATGCAGAACTTCACATTTTACTTCGTATTGCTCAACAGTGGCTGAACCTTTTATGACAGTCTATTCAGGCACTGGATGTAGTACAGTCTTCTTTGAATAGAAATTTCCCTAGACTACTCAACTTCCATAGATAAAGACCTACATGTGGCTAATTCTACTGTTTTGTGTTGTATCCATTACATTTACTTCACTTTGTAATTTGTTTATTGACTTCTTTAATGCCAACCATTAAAAAATAATTTAAAACTTACCATAAAACATATTTCCAATTTTGAAACACAAAAACAAAGTCATTTCCTTCTTTATGTTCATATACCAAAAATCTTGCCTGGCAACAAGTAGTATATGTGCTTATTCTGGGTGTCTAAATTTTAGTTTTAACACTTCAAAAATACACACCACACACCCACGCACTCACACGTACATGGTTGTTAGTTTAATTTCCTCCTCTGGTAAGTGAGCTTTCATGTTGTTTGCTTGGCTCCATATATAACAAATGTTTCATTATATTTTCTAGTGACTAAAACATTCCCAAGATTCTTCTTTTTAATTTCTAACGTACCTCCTAAATCTTGTAATGATATAGCCCAGTTCCAGTATATTTAGTGCAATATTGATTAATTCTCAAATACTAATCTTTCATTACTACATTTGTTACGTATGATTTGAAAGCACCCTACCACTTCATAGTAAATACTTCTTTTCTCAGTAGCCTTAGCTATTTCATTATTCTATATCCTAGTTTTCTGAGTGAGTCCAGACTGAACTCTCTGGTTGTTAATCAACAGAGTATCTGAATTAAAGGTTCTGCTTGTCTGTGGTTATATCTGTAAAAAGACTTTTGACATTAACGATGAGGTGCTGTTGGCTGCACAGCAGTCTGGCTAAGATAAAACTACTTAGCAGTAGACTGAAATGTGTACACACATACAAGTACGTACTCAGCACTCACAGAGTAAAAATGTGACACTTTGCCAGACCAAATACTCACATGCACATATATTTCAGGCCAGAGTTCAAGTGGAAGCATTTGCTTTCTGTTATTTTAAAGGAAACAGATGTAAGCCTTTTCCCAAGTGACAAGATACATTCAACTAGGTGTACCACATCAGGAAAGAGGCAGAAGAGCTGCCAAAGGAGGCCAGTTCAACAAGCACTTACTGAGCCCCCACTAGACGAAATGAACACTGGGAAACAAACATAACTGACACAAACGCCACTCTTGAGAAATTCAGCCTAGTGATAGAGATGACAACATAAATAAATAGTTTATCTAAGTGTCATCATGATATTAAGTATTTTGGATTTCAATTCTAGGAGTCTTGGGATATTTCAAATTAACTATTTTTAAAATGTTTTAAATTTAAAAATTTTTAAATTTAACACTATAATTTAATCTAAATATGAAATGTAAGATTTGCCACTTTCCCCCCATGACAACTTCACAGAATTTCTATTTTAAATTCTACTTCACACTTTCACTATCACCAATCCTATTACAACCAAAAGCCCCAAATCAATGAGGGAACAAACATTCTTCAGCCCTCTAGCCTTCTTTTGGTTAATGTTACAGAGGTAGGCTTTGTTAGGTCACTAAATATGGAAAGAATATGAGCCCCATAAGGCTATAATTTCTAGGGACACAACTTTCTAATATCCAGCATTACCCAATCTGCAAAAACATCTGAGAGCAGGCAAAATTCAGAGGATTTCTGTAAGAAACAATCAGTCAGCTGGGCATGGTGGCTCACACCTATAATCCCAGCACTTTAGGATGCCGAGGCAGGTGGATCACTTGAGATCAGGAGTTTGAGACCAGCCTGGCCAACGTAGCTGGTGAAATCCTGTCTACTAAAAATACAAAAATCAGCCAGGCGTGATGGTGTGCACCTGTGATCCCAGCTACTCGGGAGGCTAAGGCAGGAGAATAGCTTGAACCCAGAAGGCAGAGGTCGCAGTGAGCCGAGATTGTGCCACTGCATCACTCCAGCCTGGGCAACAGAGAGAGACCCTGTCTCAAGATTAATTAATTAATTTAATTTAATGCCTATGTCCTGCACAAGACTACCATAAATGAGCATATAAAAGGTGCTCTATAGGCCAGGCATGGTGGCTAATGCCTGTAATCCCAGCACTTTGTGAGGCCAAGGCAGGAGGATCACTTAAGCACAAGAGTTCAAGGCCAGCCTAGGCAACAATGCAAGACCCCATCTCTACAATAAATTTAAAAAAGTAGATGGGCATGCTGGCACATGCCTGTGGTCACAGCTACTTGGGAGGATCCCTTGAACCCAGGAGATGGAGGCTGCAATGAGCCATGATCAGGCCACTGCACGCTGATCAACAGAATGAGATCTGGCCTTAAAAAAAAAAAAAAAAAAAAAAAGAAGAAGAAGAAGAAAAGAAAAGAAAGAAAGAATCAGCCTGCACAAAACTTTCTTCTTTAAAAAAGCTGAAAAGTGGTTTGGCACAAACATATAAGCATAATGATTTTAATCTTATCCCTAGGGTCACCAAGCCACTACATCTAATAAAGATCTCAGCACACAGTACAGTAAGACTTCTTCCCCACAGGGCATTTCTTGTTTCTATAAAGTCCTTATCTTTCCAAAGAGAAGAATGGCCACAGAGCACAGCAAGCACAATGTCATCCACAGTAAATACTACTCAAGTGGCCTAAGAGGATGCTTCGTGCACCTAAACACAGAGGAGCTCAGTAGCAGGGTGCATAGGCTGCTGCGGCCACTGTGGGGCAGGCTCACTAGGATTCAGTCACTCCACACAGCAGGTTGTCTCTTGAGTAGTGGATACTTACTGAGAAGTCTTCTACATGCACAGAATTATACTAGATACTCTGGGAAAGCTTTATAAGAAATAAAACAGATTTTACTTTGTTTCATATACAGACGATATTATAAAGACAAAAACTACAAACCTGGCAAGGGGTGGTGATAATGAAAATTTAAGCTTACTATATCAGCACTTACAGGCGTACTTTGTTTACTTGCACTTTGCTTTATTGTGCTTCATAGACATTGCATATTTTACAAATTGAAGGACTGTGGCAACCCTACATCGAGCTAGTTTCTTAGAGCCATTTCTCCAACACCATGTGCTTACTTCATGCCTCTGTTACTTTTTGCAATATTTCTAACCTTTTTATTATTATTGTGTCTGTTAGGATAACCTGTGATCAAGGGTCTTTGGTGTTACTATTGTAATTGTTTAGGGGGCCACCATAACCCATACCTATATAGTGGCAAGCTTAACTGATAGTGTGTTCTGACTGCTCTACCAGTAGCCCTTCCCCCATCTCTCTCTCTCTCCTCAGACCTCCCTATTCCCTGAGACACAACAATATTGAAATTAGGTCAATTAATAACCCTACAATGGTCTGTAAGTATTCAAGTGAAAGAAACAGTCACACGTCTCTCACTTTAAATCAAAAGCTAGAAATGACTAAGCTTATGAGGAAGGCATGTCAAAAGCTGAGACAGGCTGAAAGCTAGGCCACTTGGGCCAAACAGCCAAGTTATAAATGCAGAGGAAAAGTTCTTGAAAGAAATTAAAGGTGCTACTCCAGTGAACACACAAATGATAAGGAAAGTGAAACAATCTTATTGCTGATATGGAGAAAGTCTGAGTGGTCTGGATAGAAGATCAAACCAGCCACAACATTCTCTTAAGCCAAAGCCCAAACCAGAGCAATGCCCTAATTCTATTCAATTCTGTGAAGGCTGAGAGAGACAAGGAAGCTGCAGAAGAAAGGCTGGATGCTAGCAGAATTATGAGGTCTAAGGAAAGAAGCCATCTCTATAACCCAAAAGTACAAGGTGAAGCAGCAAGAGCTGATGGAGAAGCTGCAGCAAGTTATCCAGAAGATCTATCTAAGATATTAATAATTAAGAAAACTGGCTACACTAAACAACAGATTTTCAATGTACAAGAAATAGTTCTATTGGAAGAAGATAACATCTAGAATTTTCATGGCGAGAGAGGAGAAGTGACACCTGGATTCAAAGCTTCAAAGGACAGGCTGACTATCTTGTTAGAGTCTAATGCTGCAGGTGACTTTACATTGAAGCCAATGCTCATTTACCATTCAGAAAATCCTAGGGCCCTTAATAATTGTGCTAAATCTACTCTGCCTATGTTTTATCGATGGAATAACCAAGCCTGGATGATGGCACTGTCACCTGTTTACTGCATAGTCTACTGAATATTTTAAGCCCACTGCTGAAAACTACTGCTCATTTGAGAAATTCCTTTCAAAATAATACTGCCATTGACAAGGCACCTGGTCACCCAAGAGCTCTGATGGAGTGTTCAAGAAGATGAATGTTTTAATTCCTGCTAAGACAACATCCATTCTGCAGCCCATGGATCGAGGATAAATTTCGACTTTCAAATATTATTTCTGAAACACACTTCATAAGGCTATTGCTGTCACAGTGATTCCTCTGGTAGACCTGAGCAAAGTAAATTGAAAACCTTCTGGAAAGGATTGACATTCTAAATGCCATTAAGAACATGTGTGATTCATGAGATGAGAGCAAAATATCAACATGAACAGAAGTTTAGAAGTCAATTCCAACCCTCATGGATGACTTTGAGGTGTTCAAAACTTCAGGAGAAGTAACTGCAGATGTGATGGAAATACCAAGAAAACTAACTAGACTTAGAAGTGAGACCTGAAGATGTGAAGTGAGGCCTGAAGATGTGACTAAATTGATGTAATCTCATGATAAAACTTGTATAGATGAGGAGTTGCTCCTTACAGATGAACAAAGAAAGTAGTTTCCTTAGATAGAATCTACTCCTGGTGAAGATGCTGTGAACATTGCTGAAATGACAGCAAAGAATTTCAAATATGACATAAACTTATCTGATAAAGCAACAGCAGGGTTTGAGAAGACTGACTCCAATTTTTAAAGTTCTACTGTGGATAAAATGCTATCAAAAAGCAAAGCATGCTACACAGAAACCTTTTGTGAAAGGAAAAGTCAATTGATGCAGCAAACTTCATTTTTGTCTTATTTAAGAAATTACCACAGCCACCCTAGCCTTCAGCAACCACCACCCTGATCAATCAGCAGCCATCAACATCAGGGTGAGACACTTCACCAGCAAAAAGATTCTAACTCATTGAAGGCTCAGATAATCATTAACACATTTTAGCAATAAAGTATTCTTTAAAGGTATGTGTATTTTTTAGACATAATGCTACTGCACACTTAATAGACAACAGTATAGTATAAATATAACGTTTACATGCACTGTGAAACCAAAGATGGTATGGTGTTTTACTGAGATACTCACTTTCTTGGAGTGGACTGGAATGAAACCCAGAGCATCCCCAGGTGTGTAGAGGCTAAGTGTTTTGCATATATTATCTCATTTAATTTAGTCCTCACAAAAACCCAATAAAGTAAGCATTATTACAATCAACTCATAAAGAAGAACAATTTTAAAGGTTATTTTTACTGCTATGAAGGCAAGAACTAGATCATCTTTTTAGTCATAGTATCTCCAGTGCTCAGCATTGGGCCTGGTACATAGCAGATGCTCCATAGCTATGCGTTGAATGAATGAGTTAAGTAACTTGCTCAGCCAGCAAAAGTCAGAGCCCGGGATCTACTTCAAGTCCTTTAGACAACAAAGTTCATGCTCTTTCTACCACTTGAAACTGCCTTTCTTAATATTATCCAAACTGGGTTGGGCTCTGCATTCCTTCTGAGTCTATATCAAGTGTTTGCCTTTTCCATTTACTCTAACCTTATTCCATCCTTACATAAAGTATATTCTCCCCACTGATCACTGTTGTAGCTTGAAGACAGATGTCTCAACCCCTAGGATGTCTCGACTTCTGGTATCCAGACCATCATGTAGTCCTTTCCTACACTGTGCCAAGGTTGGCCTGTGTGACTAATAGTATTCAACAGAAGTGATGCTGTGGAACGTTATTTCCAAGATTAGGTTATAAAAGGTTGCAGCTCCCCCTTTTTCTCTCTTTCTCTCTCTCTCTCACTCACTTTTGTTCTCACTCTTTCTCATCACCCTCTCTGGGAGAAGCAGGCTGTCAAGTCCTGAGCAGCCCCAGAGAGACCCCCAGTTCAGTGGTGAAGAACTGAAGCCTCCTGCCATGTGAGAGACCTTGGACACAGAATCTCCAGCCTAATCAAGTCTTCACAGACTTCAATCAAGTTTTCCCTGGCTGACCACTTGACAGCAACCTCATGAAAGTCCTTGAACCAGAACCCCAGAACCACTCAGCTAAGTTGCTCCTAAATTCCTGACCCTTACAAATTGTATAAAATCATACTGCATGTTTGTTATTTTAAGCTGCTAAAATTTGGGGTAAATTTGTTACATAACAATGGATAACTACTACAATCATAAACACATACATATAAGACAGGCTAGATGAAAGTCATTCTGCAAATAACTCAAAAGTCATACTCTAATAAAAGTGACTGACAGAACCTTCATATTAGTCAAAGATAAGGTTATAAAAGATTCTGTTTTACCGCTGGGTGAGACATGGATACTGGGAAGCAGGATTGGTCTTCAATAGAAGTAGAAAAGGTAACTTCCTCTATGGTTCTTAGGACGAGAGGCACAGAAAGTCCCACCTAATTAAAACTTTCCTGTACACCCAACCTGACAGGCTCTGGTTCTGAAATTTTACTACAGTGTATTATAATAATAATTTCAAGAGATCTAAATGTTACCTTTATCATATTTTTAGCACATTAGCTAGCAGCTAAAATGAGGCAAGAGGAGACAAAAGGAAAAAGAAACAAGAATAGATGTTGCCTAGGCATGATCTGTATATGAAGAAGAAGCAGGTGCAATGCTTTATGATGAATTAAGGACAGTTTGGGAACATAAAAAAATCAAGGGATACATAACATAAATAACTTAAAATATATATTTTAAAATTAACCTGCTTTGAAAATTGTCAGTAGTTTCAAAAATATCTAATACCAAGTTCAGAAACATGAAAGATTTTTAAGATCTGAATTTACATTTTTAAAAAGTAATCTCAACTTTAAGGTATTACAACACAGGGGTTAAAAGAGTGGACAATGAAGACATATAATCTGGATTCAAATCAAACCCAGTCACTCACTTGCTGTGTGGTCTCCAGCAAGTTACTTAGATGCTCTTGAGAGTCAGTATCCTTATCTGACAAAGGAAGATGAAAATTATATAATAATGTCTTTCTCATACAGTCACAGTAAATAGTTAATAAATACATTAATAAGTGAATAACTGCTAACTGGCATGCAGTAAGCATTCAGTGTTAGCTGCCATCATCATCATTTTAAGGATTAACACAGATTTCAACTTTACCACTATAAATAACTTAAGAATATTCCTATAAATGCAAATTTGCCCTGTCAATAAGCTACAAAATTAATGAAAATAATATTGATAAGTAATAAAATTCCCCACATAAGACCAAAGTAGAGCAGGTATTTAAAAACTCACGGGACCAATTGCATTTTTACTTTAGTTTAAAATGTTACCCTAATAAAATACAAATGCAGACCTTACTGGAAGATAACCTATTAAAAGATAGATCTGTAAGTTATTTAACTGTTATTTTTATGTCATTATTGAAGAAAATCACTAGACAGCTTTACTTTACCATTTTGTGACAGTTTCTTAAAAAAATTCTAAAAATGCCACTTGTATAAATCTGGTAAGAAAAAACAGAAATAGGAAAGATAGAGAAGTGGAAAAGCCATAATTTTGCACATAAGTAATAAATCCTTTTGGTATTTATTTTTGTTGGTTGCTTAGTTGGTACTGCTGCTATTTGAATTCTGTATCAACATTATTTGTTACTCCTATGGATCTTGGTAGCTTAGTGACAATGGAGAATGTCTTATCTGTGCTTGGAAAACAAAGTTGCTTCTCTCTTTAGAAATCCACATGTGATTTTCCAGCTCTGTCATATTTAAATTTCACGTGTTGCCAGAGAAGACCCCAGGATAAATTGTTTATGACTATCCATCCTCAGGCAAGGCAGAGAAAGGAGGTTCAATAATCTGTGACAAAATAACTGCTGGTAATGAGCATTCTAAACTGACAGCAGAATTGGGGCAGAGCTGTGAGAATATCTTGGCTCAATACCCAGTGCCTTCTTTAGACCATCCTCACATCCTGACACCCCTCATGAAGTGCACCAGGACCCAAATGTTTTTACCCAAATGTTTTTACCTTTTTATGTAAATCGATAAGTATGGCAAATAGTCACAGAAAAGACATGCCTGAAAATATGGGCTTAAGTATATGAGATGTAGCACTCCATCTCTGAAATGTTCAAATAATTAATAGTTTCAACTGTAAGTGGCATAAAATATTCATCTTCTATCAAAAGAACAGAAATTTTTAAGAGCCTGCAAAACACAAACTAGGTCAAAAATATTTTTAAGCTACATATACATTTTTTCCTTTAGTGCAACAAAATTAGCATTTAATAAGAATCACCCACTTCTTATGGAGCTTAAGGATATTTTAGTTCATTTTAAGCCACAACTTTCACATTTAGAATTTTCTAGCCATAGTTGGAAACTTTTCAGAAGTCTGAACATACAGTTAAATGATTATTCTGAAAAGTGTGCATGTGGGAAGAACTGTTTGCTTACTAGATCCCTCTTTGATAATTCAGATACTTAAGTCATCATTTGCAAAGCAAATTTTCCAAAATCAAATAAATTGCAAAACTAGAAATATAATCAAGTCTCCAAGAAGGAGTTCCAATTCTCTGCCAAAACAGACCTCAACTTCATAATCCCTTGTCCAAAAAAGTTGGACCAAGTATTGACGTTTTCCACCGAGCAAGCCACATAGTCACAAATGTTTCTCATTTACTCCACTCCTGGGATATACAGCTCAAATAAAAAATGTCCTGAATACCCCAAACTTCAGATGCAATTTGGAATGCAAGTGATTCATAATGTTATGCAGGAAACATCATGATCTTACCAACTCAATGTTTCTGGAATGCAATCTTTAGGAGATCATTCCAACCAGTTAGAAGGCTGAAATCTCTTTCAGCCATGTGACCCAACTATTATGCTCTCTGCCTTTAGCTCAGATGTGATTTTGAACCCTCAGCAATCCTCTACTCCAGCTACTGTTCAAAACAAGAAAGATGTTACCTCAAGGGAGCTAACAAAGATCCCTATTGTAATCTATGACAAAAAATATGGTAGCAGTGCACTGCATCCCTATTAAGAAAGTGCAAAACAGTGTTAAAAGAAATGAAAGCCACTGTCATTGCTCTGCACCAAAAGCCTCTCAGAGTGGCTTCTGAACATACTTAGATTCTAATTCAAGAGTGAAATTTCAGAGAGCCCACCAGTTACATGAGTCCTGTTCTAATCCCCCCTCACTCCTCTTGTTAAGTCATTAATAATTTCTTGGAGTACCTGTCATCTTTTGTGATTTATATTTTCTTTCAAGGAAAAAACACAGTTGATATAGAGGAAGAAAAGTACTGCGTGGAATGTACTAAATGAACATGAAAACTGTAAGTCTTAGACAATGTGATTACTGAAAATGAGCGAAGTGCCTACAATATGATAACATACACGGCATAGTACAGTAGCAGAGTAAATGGTGA
The DNA here is from genome assembly GCF_029281585.2 of Gorilla gorilla gorilla. NCBI lineage: Eukaryota > Metazoa > Chordata > Mammalia > Primates > Hominidae > Gorilla > Gorilla gorilla. The sequence continues at coordinate 140,974,078 of NC_073227.2, forward strand.
AAGATCAAGGTATAAACACTTATTGACACTGTTTTCCATTAACTAAAGGGATCATTACAAGTAAGATATTCAGTTAAGGGGAACTCCTAAACAAGTATTACCTAAGGGAATATAAGATGAAACTCACATAACACTTTGTAAGTTTAGGCAAAGAAAGAGACCTACTGATTCTACAGAAATAATAGGCAATAGGAAGACATTTCTCAAACTGAAGGAATTTGGGGAAGGCTTAAAATCATTATTTACACCTAAAAAGAAAAACCATCTAGCATAAATAATATTCTCCACAATCACAATGATGGAGAACCTACCAAAACAATGGGTTGGCTTAAGGTAAATTCATGGCTCTATAGGCAATTTTAATAATAGTAACATTTACAAAGAAACAAACTGAGTCCGTAAATTAAAATACTGACATAAATGATGTTCTCATGAGATGAGTTTGCCTCAGAAAGCCATGAAAAAATATATAAACACTTGGAAAAAAATAATGTCTACATGTTGAAAAAGAAAAAAAAAAAACATCGGTTTAAACTTGTGGTTGGATCAATGGCCATCATGAATAATCGGAAAAGTGGCTTGAATATCCCCAGCTGCCAGAGATCCTATTTTCCATGTCACCTCAGCTGTTTAGTAAGAGTCATCTCTCATGTATCCATGCAAAAAGGGACAGTAATCACATTGATTATCTAATACTTATTTGTACTGAAAAAAATTGTTTAGATGACATTAGGAAATTAAGTAGTCTAGATGACTGTTTGCTAGTTACTTTAAAACTTAATTCTGTGCCTTTTCCTTCTTGCTACTGTTGATTTTATATTGAGAATTGAATGAAATCAGTGTAATGTCAACAAATTGTCAAACTATCAGAATTTCTACGAATAAATGACCACATGTATATGAAGCTTCTTGAACAGTGTACATGGTAGATTCTCAAATACTGTTCATGTCTTATTCTTTTCCCTTCCCCTCTTACTTTTGCCAACCATAGCTTTACTTCCTCTTCTGAAGTTTAGGATCCAGGAAGATGAGCTTTCACATGTAATCAGTCAATTATCTGCCAGAATTTAATGTTTCCTTATTCTTTTGGTCATCTGATCAATGTGTTTTAGAGGAGCCCTAACTATAGGGTTCCTCTAAAAACTATATCATTTTCTCTTCTTGCCTTATTTTCCACCGAGGGATCACCTAAGTTCAACTCATAGTTTGTATCAAAACCTAATGTTTTGTCCAGCAGTATGCTAGGATACAGGGAAATGGAATTCAATAAAACACAGTTCCCACCAGTGATGGTCAACTTTACATGTTAACTTGACTAGGCTACAGGGTCCCAGATAGTTGGTCAAACATTATTCTGGGTGTTTCTGTAAGGGTGTTTTTGGAAAAGATTAACATTTAAATCAGGAGACTTGAATAAAGTATATTGCCCTCCATAATGTGGGTGGGCCTCATCCAATCATGCTGAGTCCTGAATCGAACAAAAGGCTGACCTACCCCAGAGTAAGAGAGAATTCTCCTAACAGCCTGCAACCTGGAACACTAGCTCTTCTTGCCTGATGGGTTTCCAAGTGGGATATCAGCTCTTCCTGGTTCTATAGCAGCTTCTGGCCATTAGACTTAAACTGGTACATCAGCAATGTAGATTTTAAACTTACCAGCTCCTATAATCATTGTGAGGTAATCCCCTATTTTATATATACGTATATATATACACATACATAAACATATACATATATACACACATATACAAATACATATATACACACAACCATATATATATTTTTATATTTTTTATATTAAAAAAAGGATATATAAGGATATATCCTTTCTTTTTTTTTTTGGAGCCATAGTCTTGCTCTGTTGCCCAGGTTGGAGTGGAACAGCATCTTCATGGCTCACTGCAGCCTTGACCTCCCGGGCTCAAGTGATCCTACCACCTTAGCCTCTCAAAATACTGGGATCACAGACGTGAGCCACTGCACCTGTTTCTCTGGGAAACCCTGACTAACACACCACCTCCGACAAGCTCAAAGCCTGGTCACAGGGAATATCCCCAAGTAACCTTCTCCATAAAGCCTTTCCCAAACACTAACAGAGGGTATAGTACTATGAACAAAATAAACTATCAAACAAATTAAAATATCAATAAATATTCACTGAATGAAATAAAAGTACCTGAAAGCGAGATCTGCCAAGGACAATATCAGACTGTAATTCATTCCCTCAGGAATTCTCATAAAGTAAGTACCCTGGTGTTAGTTTACAGCTAGGCTTGCCCTTTCCTACATATGCTGACTAGATGAGATTTCTCTGCTTTTATGAATTGGTTACTGTTACTTGAAGGAGGTCATTGGGAAACAAACTTAAAACAGGGAGTACAGTCATATATTAATTCATCCCCCCTCACAGTGCATAGTACAAATGAGAAGCAAATAAGCTCACCTGAATGGCAGCCAAGTTCTTCTGCTCCTGAGATGGTGCCTCATGAACGAAGCGAAGCCAGTTGGAGTGCCGTGGGTTGGTAGCATCCAAAATGTACAAAACTTCTCCCTTACTCCCACGAACCTGAAACATTAAAGGCTCCTGAGTTTACAATGGAAGTCAGAATATTAGCCTTTAAACACATCAAGGTTAGGACATGACGTTTTTTCATAAGTATATACCTTTTTTATTGATGGGTGATAAATAGAAGTTGGAATAACATGCATTCTTCTCTTAAACACATGTAGAAATAGAGCCTACTATTTCATTTGGCATATGTCTAGATGACTCACAATTGCAATGAACTCTCAGAAACATCCTGTGTTGATAGCTGTTTTCTGGTCAAAATTATTTCAGTTTGTAAGTATATTCCAGTATATGTATTGCAATCACAATTGTTCAGAGAATAATCATTATTGCAACCTTCCCCTTTTCTCCACAGAGAAGGGTCATACTGCTTATTTCCCAATTGAGAGGGGTAGAACTGGAGCAATCATTTCAATTCCTCTCTGGACCTGCTTACAGAATCATCTCCATAAAAGGAGAACCTGCTTATCTAGCCAGTGGGAATCTGACATCCAACGAAACAAAATGTTATGCTCTTTACTTGTGAATGAATGAAACAATCCCATTTTATCCTTTCATGGCCCACTCATGGATTGCTGAGGATGGTGGGCTCTCTGATTTTTGTCTCAGACCATACACTGTCGTTGCTCAGGCCTACTCTACATTCAACTGGAGAGAGGAGGGGAGTAACTCCAAAAGCAGGTAGCCCATTGGACATTCTTGAATCCAAGTTACTTAAAATCTAGCTTCTCCAAAAGCCCTGCATTATCAGTTGCTAGGGACTTGCCCAGTTTATAAAACTTATATACCAATCACCGTTCAACTCTCATTTCATGTTTCTATTCCATTAGAATCCAGAAAAAAACGGAAAGGAGTGAGTGATTAGCACTCCATATCTCCAACACCAAGTAACACAAACATACAGTTACAAATTCACCTTGGCAGACTTGGTAAGAATTCTAGATTTCCAAAATTTTATTTTATAAAATAAAAGACAATCAGTCCAATAAGGTATGTATTTTCATGATACATCTGAACAATCATTTGTTCATTCAACAAACAATTATTGGGTCCTTAATGGCTGAAGGCATCAAGAATCTTTCAGTGAACAAGAGAAAGCCCCAGAGCACACGGAACTTAAAAGTAAACAAATGTAGAATATAATTTCTTGTAAAGATGAGCACTATGATGACAACTAAAACAGAGCAGGAGAAAATAGAGTACTAAGAGAAGGGCTCTATTCGATGAGGCCATCAGGAAAAGCCCTTTGATGAGAGGACCTTAAGAGTTCTAAAGGGAGGGAACAGGCCAGTAGAGGGCTAGGGGAAGACTGTTTCCAAGCAGAGGGTACAGCAAGTGAAAGGCAAGGAGAAAGGCCTTCGGTTTGGAAATGAATTAGGTGCATTCAAAGAACAGTAAGAAGGTTATGAGGCTGGAACAGAAGGAGCAACCGAGAAAGTGGTGGGCATTGAGATCTAACAGATTGGCAGACACCAGATCATGCGGGGACCAACAGACCAGGAATCCATCTAGACAGTTACTTTGGGCAGCTACAGTTATTTTTACCCAAAAAACATTTTAAAGACACATCTGTTACAGGCACTGCAAAAACTGATATTTAAAGATTCTAATATATAATACCCAGGAAAGAATACAGTCTGCCTGTTCCTTATATGTGACATACTGCCATGTTTCTCAAACAATTCCTGTTTTCTTAAGTGCCCAAGGATCCTCAATAATGAATGCCAGACCATCACTGGGAAGCACGAATTTAATTTTTCATATTGTAATTTCTAAAAGAGCAATTTAGGACTATAAATACCTCATATTTACATACTTAAGATGCTTATATGTGAAGGTATGGGAATTTGTAACACTTCTCACTAAATAACAAACTCTCACTGAAAAGATCTGCTTTGGGAGGTGCCTGAAAATTGTTCTGCCTCCCTACTTACACTTCGACTCAGAACACTCACTGCCCACTGGGAAATTCCAAAAATGTCCAGCAACACTGATACGGTAAAGAGAATGTACACTCTACACCTCTGCCTCAATGGGCATGTCAGTTCACATTTTTTTGGCAGAGTAAACAAATAATTTTAAATATTTGGATATAAAGTCCTTCCTTTCAGGTACCCTCACAGCAATAGCACCAAAACTTTATACTGACAAAAAGCCAAATTAAGCACAGCAGGTGGCAATGCCACCTAATACTTGAAAGAAAAATTTTCTCAGTAGAATTGAAACTGAAAATCTATAACTGTTACTGAAATCCACACAAGCTAACTAACTTTATGTAGTGAAACACAAATGGGTTTGCCCAGGCATATCTCAGTTTGAGAGGACAGCACTACTTAGAGAAATTAGTTTATGGCCCTTCTTAATCATACATTTGTCACTCAGTAGTAAGCACAATATATATCAGATGTGTTTAACATCTGGAATTCTTTCTTCAAAGATAGGAAACAGAAGAAATATTTCTCTGTGACTTATTATAGTAAGAATATTTGAGTTTTTACCAGGGGCATTGTTTGTTCTTTGTGTATTTCAGCTTTTTCCCAGGCCCTTTGGCCCCAACTATGTTCAATTATTCAGTATTAGCAACTTATTTTCCTTTTCAGTCCATTAGACATATGCACTTCCTGGCTATCACTTTCTCACACAATATTCCGTCTTAAGGGAAATACATAATTTGATTTTATACTAAAATTATTCTGAAATGTATCACTTTTAATACACACAAATTTATGTGCCGATTTATCTTTATTCTCAGAACAACACTATCACAACCAGCAATATACTACATTACCTACATATTCATATTTGAAATAACTTTCTTTGTTCATTAACAGAATCACTGCCCATTTTATTCCAAATATGCTTACCCAAACAACTTTTAAGTTCTTAGAGAGTCTTTGATCTCTGGGGCCTACCTGTTTTCTCCAGCTTTCAAGTGGCTGGCCATTTCCTCATTGCACCAGTCTAGTCTTCAACACTCCACCAAAGCTGGTAGACTACCTGTGCACACGCCTTTTATCTCACTACCCTAACCACAGCGTTCGCCTTGCTGACAAATCATCTGAAAGAGACATCCAAAAGTAATCTAATCCATCTTTCCTCTTCCCAGAGACACCAAATCAAAACAACTCCAGACAGCTGGCTATTATTAAAGTCTCCATTTATCTATTTTAATTTGATACTGAACCCTGAGGTAATAAATTGAACATTTTTTAAATCTAAGGAATAAAAAAGACTGAAAATTCCTCCTAGTACCATGTTTCAGCATCTCCCTAATTTTTGCTGCCAAAGTGTATTATGTTACTGTCAAAACTTAGTCTTCCAAATACCATCTTCTTTTATTTGAATTTTCTTGGAAATGAAGTGTATTTGGTTACTATCTGACTTAGGATCATCTTCTGCATACCTGGGGCCAATGATGAAGTCAACAGTCTCATCGTGTAGTAAAAACCACCTCAGTTCGAAAACCTGTTTGATTTGCACAGGCTTCCTACAGTAGTTACACAAAAAGGTTAGCTAAAGTAGGAAACATGCCAGGAAGGTGGCTCACACCTGTAATCCCAGCACTTCAGGAGGACAAGGTGGGCAGATCACCTGAGGGTAGGAGTTTGAGACCAGCCTGGCCAATATATAGTAAAACCCCATCTCTATTAAAAAATACAAAAATTAGCTGGTGTGGTGGCACACGCCTATAGTCCCAGCTATTTGGGAAGCTGAGGCAGGAGAATCACTTGAACCCGGGAGGCAGAAGTTGCTGTGAACCGAGATCATGCCACTGCACTCCAGCCTGGGAAACAGAGCAAGACTCTATCTCTCAAAGTAAAATAAACTAAAGTAGGAAAGGGAAAGATACCTTCTTGTGAAAATGAAAACTTTAATGCTTCAATATAATTGTTCATGTCTGTATGACTTTGCCGCTTCACATTTAATGAAATTATTCCCTTATGGGAACTTGGCAGGGTCTAGCCTCTATTGAATGCTACTGACGTCACTTTTCAAGTATCTGAAAGAAATAATGTGCTGGTCATTGCTACCGCGTATCTGTACCTTTTTTCAGCCTAAAAGTTCACAACATTGAATATGTCATAGTTGATTTTGTGTTTCCACCCAGAAAAAGACAGAGGAAACCACAAAAAATCTCAGCTCGATTACAGAAAACCCTAACGTGTAAAGGAAAGAAGAAAGTGGAAATAGGGAGCAGGGTGAGAGATACAAATCTTCTTTCCCTAAACTTAAATATTTTATTTGTTAAATTGGGTCAACTATAGACAGAGAAGCTCAATTATTATTTGGATGGTTAATTTTCAAAGACGAGTCTACAATGTTGCTTACTCTATTATTTCCCTTCAATCATTTCAAATGCCTGAGGAATTTTTCACTAACTATATACATTCCATCAAGGCTCCAAGAGCAAAGCCAGTCAGCCAGATTTGCCCCCCAGAAGTGGCAAAATGTAACTGATAGATAAAATTTGATTTAATGTATGGTAAAATGTAATGGCAGCAAATACAGTCAGTTCCAAAAAAGACAGCAATAATATCCTTAATGAAAAATTACAATACGTTATGTTACAGTATTATTTATTAAATAAAACATATTTCCCTTTTTGTCTTTCAACAAGGCTCTTCAAAGAAAGTAGTTTTAAGCACTAAAATTTAGAGTATGGATGTCTTTAGAATATAAAATGCCACCATGTTTTTGTATTTAAATTACAGGCATTCTTTCTGCAATTGTTTTTAACTAAAGTAAGGCCATATGCCTTGCCTTCAGTGTTTAATTATCCAGACTTCAGGATATCTTTAGGAGCACAAAAAAGCAAGTGTGCTCAAGTAATCAATTCTGACGGCACATTGTTGTCAGATTTAAACCAAAGGGAGACACACTTTCAGAAATCAGCAATGATCATAGCTAGGAAACTGTAGTGATTTATAGTTTCCAAGAAAAGGGCATGGGTTTTATTCCCCCACTGATTGTTCAAAGGATTCTCTCTAAAATTACTATTTGCTTGTGTGTGCTTATGAACGCGTGCGCACACGCGCGCGCACGCACACACACACACACACACACACATACACACACACACCATTGCAGCTTATCTACTTATAACTCCCTTCTACCTTCCGTCCCTCTGCCTCCCACCTGCTAATCGCTATCTGGTAATCCTAATCCATGGATTCCTCTGCCCTGGGAAAGCAGATGGAGAGGAAATACAGGCAGATACCTGTTTCTTTACTAAATAACATCCATTATATAATACACACAAAGTTAATATAAAAGTACTGATGAGAAAAATAAAGTCACTTTTTGTGACAAATATTTAAATTTCAAGTGGAAGAAAATCATTCTGGAGTGGTAAAGATGCTAAACTAGGAATCAAAAACCTAGATGTCATCCAAGGCTCTGACTACATCACTTTGGGTGAGTCGTTTCCTCTCACTGAACTAAGCCGTGATCACTTGACCTCTAAAATGGGGATAACAGTTTCTGCCCTGCAAATTCACAGAACCTGTGAGAGCATCAAATGAAATAAAATGCATGACAGTTCTTTATACCAGTGGGTATTTTGCAATCATAAGGTATTAGTAAAATGAGGAAACTGGGCCCACAGTGGCTACAGACACCTTAAATATAAACATTCTGCTTCCAATGGCACAGCTGGGAACATATATACCATGTCAACTTTTTTTTTTTTTTTTTTTAGAAACAGCATCTCTGTTGCCCAGGCTAGAGGGCAGTGGCACGGCACCATCATGGCTCACTGCAGCCTCAACTTCCTGGGCTCAAAAAATGATTCTCCCATGTTAGCCTCCCAAATAGCTGGGACTGGGACTACAGGTGCATGTCACCTTGCCCGGCTAATATTTTATTTTATTTTTTATAAAGACAGGGTTTCCCTATATTGCCCAGGCTGGTCTCAAATTCTTGGGCTCAAACAATCCTCCTGCCTTGACCTCCCAAAGTGCTGGGATTACAGGCATGAGTGTTCACACGCAGCCATGTCAGCTTTTTCAAGGAACAAACATAGTGCTTTCAAGGAACAAAGATAGTGTTAAGGATATCTTAACACTACTATTCAAATCCAAATACATATTCAAATAGCCTCTAACTGAATATTATAAGGTAGTAGCAAACCCATATGTCATTTTAGCTGTATTGACACACTTTCTTATGCCAAACTGAAACACCTTGCTCTGTGACCCACTGCCAGTAACTGCAGTTCTGCCCTCTCAAAGAGTTTTAATTTCTGTTCCATCTATAGCCCTTCAAATTTCTGAAGGCAAGAATCCCTCCCTCTCTACGTTTCTCTTCCACAAAACAAATAACTCCTTCCTTTTTGGACACGATTTTCAGTTCCATTACTGTCCGGGTTATCCTCATGGGTGCACACAAACTTGTCAAAACCCTCCTAACATGGGACAGAATCCAGCCTGGAAAGGACGATTATGACCTCTGACCTAGGCACTCTTTCTATTGAAGCAGCTTAAAAATCACAAAAGCAATTTTTGGTTGCCACACGTGACATTTAGCTGAGATTACCTTTATAAACAATCCATATTAAGAAAGGTCTCATGATACTGTCAAAGACACAAAGACAAGTATAACTGAAGAACTTGGTCAGGTTTCTGTAGCTAAGCAAATCCTATACCTGGACAACTGGCCACTCAGAGAAGGAAGCCTGTTATTTGATACAGTCTCAATAAATATTTTATTAACTAAAAGCTCATGCAATGTGTCTTTTCTTTAACTCTCATTGCCTTTATTTCCTTTAAATGTTCAAAAATATTTTATAAGACACTTACTGTAAAATATTTCAAAGCACTCCATGTCTTTGCCTTTCAAAGTACTTTTTAAATTGGGCTAATTTTTTTAAAAAAATAAATACCTGACAAAAAATGAAACACATAGTGAAAACCACATCACCTTTTCCACAGCAAATTTATGAAAGCGCCTAAACAGCATAGAAACTGTCCTTTTCTATAGTTTTACGAACCTGTTCAGCTACTCAGATTTCAATGGCATTTCTGGACAGATAAACTTTTTTGTCACATGAAGAATACAACAGTGACCACTTTCTCCCTTCTTGGAAAAAAAAAAAAGAATAAAGTTGAGTTTAACTGACATTAGCTTATTGTACCCATTGTTTTAGGGGTTTTCTGTAAAACATGCTGGTTTTTATGCACGAATGTTACAGCATTTCTCTTAGCTACTTAGTGGCTTATTTGTTTACTTTTTATTTTGTCAATATTGTTAAGCAAGTGACTTCCATAAGCAAAAAGTGTTATTTCACTAAAGTATTAGAAAACCATAATAATAAGGCCAGCATGTCTTCTGACAGTTTGGCAGCATCCACCAGATCCCTCGGCAACGATTCATAAGACTTTAAATCCTGTTAAAGTTTTATGAAGCCTTAGCGTTGCCCAATTTTTAATATAGATTTCAGACCTGCATAGACTTCTAGCCTTATAGTCATCAGTCATCTTTTTGTTGTTGTTGTTAACATGGAATCTCGCCGTGTTAACATGGCCCAGGCTGGAGTGCAGAGGTGCAATCTTGGCTCAGTGCAACCTGTGTCTCCTGGATTCAAGCAATTCTCCAGCCTCAGCCTCCCGAGTAGCTGGGATTACAGATGTGTACCACTTCATGTGGCTAATTTTTGTATTTTTGGTAAAGATGGGGTTTTGCCATTTTGCCCAGAATGGTCTCAAACTCCTGACCTCAAGTGATTTGCCGGCCTCAGCCTTCCAAAGTGCTGGGATTATAGGCATGAGCTATCATGACCAGCCTGTAGTCAGCTTTTGGAGAATTTTCCCTACAGCATATTAAAAGAGTTTACAAAAGGTATTAAATATTAATAAGCAATTTTTGGTAGCAAAATTCTAATCATAAAACATGAAATTATTTTAAAGAGTTGGTGGTCATATATAAAGCAATGGCAATATCCAAGATCCAGGATCACAGTCTTGATGGTGTTTTTAGAAAAAGATGCTTTGAGCTGGGTGTGGTGGCTCACACCTATAATCCCAGCACTTTGGGAGGCCGAGGCGGGCATATCACTTGAGGTCAGGAATTTGAGACCAGCCTGGCCAACATGGTGAAATCCTGTCTCTACTAAAAATACAAAAATTGGCCAGGCTTGGTGGGGCACACCTGTAGTCCCAGCTACTCAGGAGGCTGAGGCAGGAGAATCACTTGAACCCGGGAGGTGAAAGCTGCAGCGAGCCAAGATCGTGCCACTGCACTCCAGCCTAGGCGAAGAGCAAGACTCCATCTCAAAAAAAAAAGAAAAAAGAAAAAAAAGGAGAAGATGCTTTGTATCTGAAAACTTCTGTGCAAAGGTTATAGAAACACTAAATAACAAAAGAACATCGTGTAATCCACAGGGAGAAAAAAATTTTTTTAATCTACTTTTCCTTTGATCTTGATCTCCTAATCCAAATTCCTCTCCTAACTGCATAGTTTTCTAAAGCTATTAAAATTGAATCCACCCAACCCATTTAAATCTAACAGTATTCTCCTCAAAATGTACATAACTTGACAGAGAAACCAATCAATGATCTTAGCATAAAAATGCACCTAAGGCAACCAAATACTTCCCAGTTACTAAGGTAATTCTCATAATCATCCAGCAATCATAGTTCTGTGCTGAAAAATTCTAAAAAGTAACATCCTTTGTCAGTAAACATTTACTGAACAACATTTACTATACATTTCTTTATTGGTTATTTTCAAATGTGCTATGAAAAGCCACAGATGAAATTTTTGAACACAGTTCCTTTACTCAATTTATACCTTCAGTATGAGGAAGCAGAAAACACAATGTTTAAAAAGCTCACAAAGCAATGTACTGATCACTATAAAGGACATACGAATGAACTGCATTCATTTCCAAAATGAATTGCTACAGAAGGGTGTAAAGTAACATACAATGCCAAGTCCTGAGGATGGACCAAGATGAAAAGTAAGAGAGCAGAGAAGAGTGCATTATGAAAAGCTTCCAATAGAGAGGTACGTCTCTAGAATAAACCTAGCAGGCCTGAGACTGCCAAAAAGTCCTGCCTGTAAGTTTGGCCTTTGGTGGGCATGGGAGAACTTGGCTCTCAGAGTGTTCCCTGTCAATAGTTAACATATCAAGGTGTTTTACTGTGCCTAGACTACTTGTGTAAACAATACGGGTTATGTTGAACACCTGTCTTCCTTCTGGAAGTCTGGAATTTTGGTATATCCTAGGGAGAAGGCATCTATGAGTTTCTAATAAAAATCTTGGGCATTGAATGTTTAATGGGCTTCCTTGTACAGAAACGTCACACATGTATGGCTGCATTTTTATTTGCGGGCAAAGAGTATGCTCTGGCCAAGTGCAGTAGCTCACGCCTGTAATCTCCGCACTTTGAGAGGCCAAGGAGGGTGACTCGCTTGAGCCCAGGAGTTCGAGACCAGCCTGTACAACATGGCAAAACCCTGTCTCTACTAAAAATACAAAAATTAGCTGGGCATGGCAGCACATGCCTATAAACTGGCTACTTGGGAGGCTGAGGCATGAGAATTGCTGGAACCCAGGAGTTGCAGGCTGCAGTGAGCCAAGATTGGGCTATTACACTCCAGCCTGGGTGACAGAGCAAGACTCTGTCTAAAAAAAAAAAAAAAAAATATATATATATATATATATATATATATATATATATATATATATACACACACACACACATATATATGTATATATATATTTGCTCTGTGTGATCCTTCACGGGAGGGAGACAGCATAAGGAAAACTGCACACAGGTTCCTCCAGACTCTGCCTGTGCCTTTTCCCTTATGATAGGGCTGTACACACCTACTATGTACTGTAATAAACCTTAGCCATGAGTACAACAATGGGCTGAGTCCTGTGAGTTCTTCTAAAAAATCAAGTGTTGGGGCAGTGTTGGGAACCTCCAACACACAAGGTGAACTTAGTTCCATGTACTGAAAATGGGATACAAATTTGCAAATAGGAGAGGCAGAGGGTCATTTCAAGATTAACAAAGTTTTATCATACAAATATTTAACTTACAGAAATTAAGCCATGCCAATTCAACCAAAGCATTTAAAAAAATGAGAAAAATCAAAGAAACAAAATAAATTGAAATAATAAAGACCATTCCCTTTTGTGGCCAAAAAACAAACCAACTCCATCTAGTGATCAAATAAGGAAGAATACTCAGGAGTAATTATAAGAAATTATTGCCTTATAAATTGGCTTCAGAACCTAAGTTTTGCAAAGAGGTGAATCCACTGTAGAGAAAATTATAACAATGAAAGAATGGTAAAGTAACTTAGTCATTTTGTGTGGAGAAGACATAATGAATGACAGAAGTAAATCTGGTTGGGAAGATGCAGTTAGTCAAGGACTATAGGACTCAAATTTTGTGGCTGGAGCAGCAAAATCAAAGCAATAACAGGAAATAAATGGTGACTGTATGAATTAGGATATTCTATCCTCCAACTAACAGAAATTTCATTGGCTAAGACTAATCAGGGGCCACCCCTGTAAGGTGTTAGCTTCTCAGTAATAATACACTGCTGCATGGAGGAAGGGTGGAAACTCTGCCAAATCTCGATTCAACTGCGAAAGATGAAGGGGAATAGATGATGGGTTACCAACAACCCTACTGTGCACGATGAATTGTGTATGGAGGGAAAATTCTGTGAAAGCTGAAAGAACTAAATAGACTATGACAATAATTGTATTAATTTATTAATCTACATCTTAGGAGCTAAGGAGAGAAGCGTAAGGATGGGAAGTACTGATTTACAGGCCTTGAACATAAAGTTGATATCTGATATCTAAAAAGCACAGTATCAAATATTAAAAATCAGACAGACCGATATTCTAGATGTTTTTAATCCAAGGCAGGTGAAATCAGGACAGGCAAACTTAATGTAAACAAGAAAACAATAAAAACACAAAATTAAGAAATATTGATGTTACATGCAACCAAAGAGGAACACAGAAAATCCTTTCTAAATCCTCTTCCCACACATCCAGCCATCAGATAGGTTGGCTGAGGATTCCCAACTCTACATCTCCTAGCAGTGTCATCATAGAGTGGAAAGATATTGATATCTCTGAGTGTCATCGATCAGTATCAGAAAGGGTGATTTACAGAATATCCTTTAAGTTAAGGAGTGTTCAGAAAAATTATTCTCTAAAAGTAAACATTTTATTCATAAAAATAAGAAATTGATCTGTACTTGTTCCTAGACGATTTTGTTTCCTCACTCAGAATCTGACTAAAGCTCTTATGTCCTAACAATTAAATGGGAACAGAAGCACCAACTCAGAAGAGCCCGTACATCCATGTTGTACACACTTCTCTCTTACTATAGGTCATTTTCTAGAATTCTGCCAAAAGGCTCATGCTGCCAGGAGGTAGGATCACTGGCATAGGAATATCTCCCTGCTACAGACACAGCTGTGTCTCGCATCAATAACTGCTCTGGCAACAAAAAATCTAGCAAGGAATGCCATCCAAACCTAGAACACAAATATTGCAGCAGAAGACATTTTCTACAAAGAAAACCAGGGCTTCTTCCCTTGACGTGATTTTCTTACACCATTAAGTGCCTGAACCAAAGGAACTGAAAATGAGGCTGCACGGGAACCTTTCAAGAAAGGAATTTGGGACACTCCAAGTGGGGAGGAATTCTTCAGGAATTTTGTCTTTTCCAGAGATATGGGGCTTAATGGTCTGTCTGGGTTCAAGGACTCTACCACTCAGGACATTTAATAATCACTCTCAAATCTCCTCACTCTGAGAAAAATACATGGCCTGTTTAAGAAGAGTAGGGACAGACACTGAGATTATTCAGTCCTTGCCATTGCTGAGTGAGCCTTGATATCAATCCTGCTCCAACTCTAGTACCACAAAATCCTAAAACTCCATTTGTGATTTGTTCTCCTGTAGGACAATCTGATATCTCCTTCCCAATCAAGCCTTTAAGTGACTGGGTTACCACCAGCTGCTCTACACCCCATGGAGTCACTCTACTCATCAAACTCTTTCTTCAATCCCGACATTTTGGTGACAGGGTTATAGTCATGCATGGTTGGATTTGCTCGAGGTCAGATGACTGCTAGCCCAGATCTCTGCCAGCTGGCACTCCCTGGTCCTCAACATGTCCACAGTTCCACTCCTCTGAGATGGGTAACCTGAATGGTGAATTATAGTTCCTGGGCATCACTTACACTGTCCTCATACACTGATCTCCTGGGTTCTCATCTACTCTAGAAATTGAATCTCACTCAAACCTGGTCTTGCTTCTAATTCTCTGCCTCTTCCTGACCAAGAGTATCCACCAGGACTTCTCCAGCCTGACCCAGCCCCCACCCCCATCAGAGCTTCCTCAACTTTTCTTGTTAAGATGTCAAGAAAAACTCTTAGATTTGGGGCATGTTATGACAATCAATGATCCACCATTTGAATATCAATAGCATTTTTGTAATTGACTCTTTTTCTATATCAACTCAAAATCTATATTCAAATTCATCTTTCACACTATTGCCAGAGTACTCTTTGCAATTCTTCCACCTCCTCATACCAATGCCGTTTGCCAGAATTCCAAACTCCTTTGCATGACAAAAGAGGCCCTTCACATGCTGACTTGTCTGTCTCAGCTCAGATCACTGTACCTCCTCCAACTTCACTGCACACTTCATTGCACACACACCTGGCCCTAGCCATCTAAGAATGCACATCCACTGCCTGGAGCAGGGGAACAGTGCTTCACACTTTCATCTGAGAGATTCTCACATGAGTCAGATTCCATAAGGATGAAAGATTCCTATTTGGGTCAACATCATGTTACTTTTACAAACATGTGCTTTGCATTTTTTACTCATTTATTCTATGAAAAGTGAAACATGAAAGAAAAGAAATCTGCTTTAAAAAACAAATAATAACAGTATAACTGCTAATAGTTATTGAGTGTTTATTATGTGCCAGGCACTTTGTTAAACATCTTTATATATATTATATGATTTACTCCTCAAAACAACTCTATGAGGTAAGTGCTACATATTAACCACGTTTAACAGATGAGCGAACTGAAGCAGAAACAGAAATGAATAACTTTCCAAAGGTTTCACAGCTGTTACTGGAGCTAGGGATTGAACCAAGATGATGTGATTCCAGAGCCCACCATGTTATACTACCTTAATACACTCACTACCTTGGTCACTAGTTTGCCAACTGGTAAGCAGAATTCTAAGACTGACTCCCCATAACTCACACCTTTGTATAATGCCTTCCCATTTGAGTATGAAAGAAACCTGTGAATATGATATCACTCCTATGATCATGTTATATAGGGATAATCTTTGGGGAGCCTAACCTAATCACATGAGCTATTTAAAAGCAGAGAATTTTCTCTGGCTGGTAAGTATAGAAGTTAAAGATATTAAAATGTGAAAAGGATTTGACATATTGCTGAGATTGAGGGGCTCACAGGGTGGCCTGAGAGGGGCCATTCGCAGACCTAGGGACTGAAAACAGTCTCTAGCCAAAAGCCAGCAATAAAATAAGGACCTAAGTCCTACAATCTCAAGGAACCAAATTCAGCCAGCAACCCGAATGAGCTTGGAAGCAAATTGATCCTCAAAGCCTCCTAATAAGAACCCAGCCCTGCCACTACCTTGATCTGGCCTTTTAAGACCCTTAAGCAGAAAACCTACCTGGACTTCTCACCCACACAACTGTGAGATAATAAAAAAAAATGTTGTATAGGGAATATTAAATGATCTTCATAAATTTTAATACTAACTCTTATATTACAAATAGAGAAAATCAGTTCCTCTTATAAAATAAAATTTAAAAAACCAAAACATATGTTTCTACATTTCCCATTTCATCAGTTTTTTCCAAATCTTAAGGCTTATATATTTTTTTCATTTATTACTGAATGGTCTGAGTACACTTTCACCAGTGTATATAGAGATATCAAACTTGTATCAAGAATTTAACACATAAGGAAACTATTGACCATAAATATTTTTTCTATTGCTCTTTTCACCTCATAAAGACATAATAAACCATTAAAAATACAGATGTAGAACACAATAAAGAGAAGAAGTTGGGAAAACTGATGCTCAAAAGGTATTATGTAACTTTAGTTTGAGTTTTTTAAAGTATGCTTACAAATCTGGGGCTTTCCCCAAGGGAGTGTTTTTAATTTTGCAACAAACTACCCTTTAAAATAAGTCATCTAAAATTACAAAGTGACAAAAACACCTTCTTTGTCCAGAGATATCTCACTTCATTGGCAGCTGTTAGCACAAAAGTGAGAAAAACTTGGCCTGAGCACATACAAAAACCCTAATATTAAACTCTAATGACAAGCAAACTGGACCCAACTTCACCTTCCAAATGTGTTCAGAGTGAAATGGGAACAACATTGGGTGCTGCCAATGAACTCCTTCAAGACAGATTTTAAATATGGGTATTATCCTGTTCTGTATCATGAATATGCATAATATTTTACTTTCATTAACAGTTTCTTACCGACTCTAACATCTACTGCTTTATTCACATATTGTAATCCTATTATACTTTCCTTTAATGGTTCTCTCCTATGGAAATATCTATAGTTCTTGGGCTTTTTTACCTAAACAAGAAGTGGAAATGTTCCTATATAGTATCAAAATTCCTTCATCAGAGGTTTTGCATAGCTGATTTTAAAAAAAACTTATTGGAAAAGAAAATATGGCATATATACTGTGTTTATATAACATTTTCTGCAGGGTTTGGGACACCATTCCATAATCAAGCACATTCACATTTCTGCAACTAAATGTATAAATAGTAATGCTAGCTAGGTAGGATAAAAACAAAAAGCTACAAAAAACTTTACATAAGTACAAGTCAGGATTTGCTTCTAAATGAGTTATTTTTTTCTAAATGTGGTTTTCAGAGCCTTTTGGATTTCAGATTTCTAGATTAAGGGCCTATGAACCTAGAGGTTAGAATGAGTGATTAGATAATCCATTAAAGTCCTTTTCCTCCAGAGAGATGATACAAACTTAGTAGAATGATGACAGGTCCTGCAATGGTAACAAGGAAAAGTGCAATGCCACAGAATTAAAGAAAAACCTGTTAATTTATTTGGGACCAAAGCTTCTTAATGTGTTCTGTCTGTAAAAGGTGGCATGGACAGTAGGTAACACAAAGGAGTATTAGATGATTAAATGTCCTGACACTACTGTTCAGGACAACTCCTAAGAAAACAGATTTTGTTTATGGAGAACTAATTCTACACTCTCTTTGACCTAAAAATGAAGCCTATAGATAAAAATAAGGCATTTACAGTCTCTTCCATACTTATGAATATTATATTCTTTTCCATGTCACCTGCAATCTACTCATTAATATGCAAATTGGAAACAACTTGCAAGTCCTGGGCAATATGTCAACATGGCCCTCCTTTGGGATTTGAAATGTCTGAGATTTATAAAATACAAAACTACTACCTTAAATGCAGACAAAAGAATATACATATATATGTTTCCATCGATCTCTATGGCCTGACAGATTTTTTTTAAAAAACATGATTGTTAAATCAAAAGTTAAAATGTAACAAATATACACATCAAAACATTAATTATCTAAGCTGCACTAAAAATTCTTCAAAGTACTTCTGAGTAGTCATTTATCATAGGGCAAGGAAATTATAGACCATTAAATGGAATTTATTCAAGTCCATGAACATTAATCCTCTTTATATAAAAAGAAAACAAAACTTCTCAGGTAGAATATTATGCATACTTTCTCAGCAGTGTTTGCGGAGCCTCCATTGTGCAATGTAGTTACATTCATGCAAGTGGTTTTCACTTGTAGAAAATACAATACCTAACTTTTAAAAAGTTCATTGAATTCACTTTTTTACATTAAACATAAATTAGACCTACAATTGGTTGCTAAGCAGACCAAAAGGTAACCTCCTGACAGCTTATATAATCTGATACAAATAAATCAAGCTGCTCATAAAGACACTCATAGCCTGCCTGTTGTCCTCACATTTAATTTAGTACATAAAAACAACAAAAGGTCTTGGCAAACATAAAAATGTAAACTACCCTGAATACAAACAGAGCCTGTGTTGTTATAATATTAAAGAATCAACAGATGGTTGGCATCAGGAGACTGGCACAGATACAGAAAAACTAGAAAGACAAGTAAATAAAAAGGCAAATGTGTAGAAATTGAACAAGGTGTCTTTGATCCTCCTTTGCCATGTTGAAAAAAAACCTCATGTCAACACACAGAGGTCTGGAATCTCTGTTAGCATTCATGCATCTGAGATCTTGTGAAATACTCAGCCTCAATTAACCCATGCATGAACTACAGAATTTTTAAAGTCTGCCAAAGTCTACATGAGAGCACTGTGTAAGGAGACTGCACAGTTCAAAAAAGAACAAAGAAAAAAAAAGAGGAGGAAGTAGAGGAGAGAGGAAGAAGGAGGAAGAAGAGGAGAGGAGGACATAGGAGGAAGAAGCAGACAGAAGGACTCGGAGGAGAAGGGGAGAAACAGCAAGATAAAGGACGAGGAAGGAAGGGAAGACGGAGGAGAAAGAGGAAGGGAGGGAGAGGCAGGAAAGAGGAGGAAAGTGGAGGCCTGCTGGTCTCAAACTCTGATTCACCAGGCACATCCCAACCACATTAAGGTTTCTGAGAGCCATATGATGATTTTATGACCTCGAGTGAAAGAAATACAAATATTTAAGTCTTCTATTACTCCAAAAGTCATTAAGCAACTACATGTTAAGCACTATACTAGGCACTAGGACACACAAACAAAAGACTCTGCCCCATTTTATTTCATTCGATAAACATTGTTTGCACTAATAAAGATCATCATCTAGGACCTGCTTGGAAAGAGCTCACAGTCTAGTGGGAGGTGGGGGAACAGCCACCTAGTGGGTGGGTGGGGGAAAAACCTCACCTGCCTGACCTGCCTTGGGTATTCAGAGAATAGCAGGGAGAGGCCCCTAAGCCAGCCCAGGAAAAATAATGAGTGAGTACGGATGAGAAAAGAGCTGACAGTCCAAGTAAAGGGACCAGCAAGAGGAAAGGCACATGTGTGAGTGTGAATTAAACGTGAAGCTGTAAAGAGTCAAGTGTGAGGCAGGAAACTCTGAAGAACAAGGTTCAGAGAGGTTCGCAGTGGGTCAGACCTTGGGCTCCGTATGACATTTGGTGGCAGTGTGGAGCGGACGGTAGCTCAGCATCACCCCTGAATGGATTCTCGGCAGTCAGGACAGAGTTTCAGATTCCTCCTAAGAAGGAGATTTATTCAGAGTCTAGGTAGGGTTGAGCCTGGGCAGGCAAGAATGACCACCTACTATATGTTAGAGGTTTTGCCTCTGGAACTATGTTTTGTCTATCTTCTCCTACTCTCTTGTGCACAGAATATAGATTCATCTTGCCAGATTTCCCCTCCAGTAGAAGACTATACTTTACAGCCATGCTCCCTCCATCATCCAGCCTATCCTTGAACACCTCCCTCTCCACATGGGAAGAGGGAACTCTCTAGGCTGTGAATCAGCAGGTTTCACAGTTGTACCCTTCTGTCTGCCAGAAAGTTTTTCCTCATGTTGATTAGAAACACACTTCTCTCTAGTTCCACATAACGTTTTGTTGTTGTTGTTGTTGTTCTGTCATCGAACAGGAAAGCTAAGCCTTCACCGTCTTCCACATGACACCACTTTAAATCATATGAAGACAACTATCTGCTTCTGTTCTCCCTCAGGTTGAGCCCTAGTTCCCTCACTGACTGACAGGTCACAGCTTCCAGACCCTTTCTGGGTATGGCTCCCTGTGGTCAGATGTTTATCAACTTCCAGGTCTGTGTCTAACAGGCAGATGTTGACACGACCCTCCTGATATGGTCTGACCAGTACACAGTACCAAAGCACTATTCTCTCCCTGTAATCTGACCACTCTACTTCTTTTATTGCATTCTGAGTTTTTGTTATTGCCACCAAATAATATTGCTAACCAAAATGTCTGTATAAAATCAAGTAAGATATTTGCATACGGGTCAATATTAAGTCTAGTATCCTCCATCATAAACTTAAAAAATTACTCTGAATTTCATCATATATGCATTTAATCCATCACTCTAGTTACTAAAAGCTTTTTGAATGCTAAGTATCTTAAAATATTATCTATCCTTCAAATACATTAGGGTGGCTACTATTTCAAAAAAAAAGAGAAAGAATTGGTGAGAATATAGAGGAATTGGAACTTCTGTGCCATGTTGATAGGATTGTAAAATAGTGCAACTGCTATTGAAACAGTACAGAGCCAGGCACGTGGCTCACGCCTGTAATCCCAACACTTTGGGAGGCTGAGGCGGGCAGATCATGAGGTCAGGAGTTCAAGACCAGCCTGACCGACATGGTGAAACCCCATCTCTACTAAAAATACAAAAATTAGCCAGGCGTGGTGGCACACGCCTGTAATCCCACCTACTCAGGAGGCTGAGAAAAGAGAATCGCTTGAACCCGGGAGGCGGAGGTTGCAGTGAGCTGAGATCACGCCACTGCATTCCAGCCTGGGCGCTGGAGCAAGACTCCATCACAAAAAAAAAAAAACAAAAAAAAAAACAAAAAAAAACCAGTACAGAGGTATGATCCAGCAATTCCACTTCTGGGTGTAAATCCAAAATAATTCAAAGTGGGATCTCACAGAGATATTTGCAGACCCATATTCACAATAACCAAGAGGGA
Organism: Gorilla gorilla gorilla; assembly: GCF_029281585.2. Taxonomy (NCBI): domain Eukaryota; kingdom Metazoa; phylum Chordata; class Mammalia; order Primates; family Hominidae; genus Gorilla; species Gorilla gorilla. Next base: position 140,995,406 of record NC_073227.2, read on the forward strand.
GAAGCAACTCAAATTTCCACTGAGGAATGAATGGATAAACAACATGTGGTGTATACACACGAGGGATTATTATTCAGCCTTAAAAAGGAAGGAAATCCTATTGCACACTACAGCACAGAAGAATCTTAAAAACATTATGCCAAATGGAATAAGTCAGTCATGAAAAAGGACAAATACTGTATGATTACACTTATATGAGGCATCTAAAGTAGCCAAATCCTTAGAGGCCGAGGCAGGAGGATGACTTGAGGCCAAGAAATTGAGACCAGTCTGGGCAACATACCCTAATCTCTACAACAAAAATAAAAGATAAAAAGCCAGTGATGGTGGTGCACACTTGTAGTCCTAGCTACTTGGGAGACTGAGCTGGGAGGATGGCTTGAGCACAGGAATTTAAGGCTGCAGTGAACTATGATCGCACCACTGTACTCCAGCCTGGGTGACACAGTGAGACCCTGTCTCTAAAAAAATAAATAACTAAAGTAGTCAAATTCCTAGAATTTGAAAGTAGCATGGTGATTACCAGGGGCAGGGGGTAGTGGGGAGGTGAGATGTTTAAAGGATATAGAGTTTCAGATTTGCAGGACAGAAAAGTTCTGGAGATCTGCTTGATAACAATGTAAATATACTTAACACTACTGAACTCTACACTTAAAGTGGTAAGTGCACAGTTAAGATGGTAAATTTTATGTTATGTGTTTTTACCATATTTTTTATTTTATTTTTTTGAGACAGAGTCTTACTCCATCACCCAAACTGGAGTACAGTAGTTCAATCTCTGCTCACTGCAACCTCTGCATCATGGGTTCAAGCAATTCTCATGACTTAGCCTTCCAAGTAGCTGGGACTACAGACATGTGACACCACACCTGGCTAATTTTTGTATTTTTTTGGTAGAGACAGGATTTCACCATGTTGGCCAGGCTGGTCTCGAACTCCTAACCTGAAGTGATCTACCCATCTCGGCCTCCCAAAGTGCTAGCATTACAGGCGTGAGCCACCATGCCCTGACCACAATTTTTAAGAAGAGAAAAAAACAGTATCTATCCCCTCCCTTCACTCTAGTTGTACAGACAGTGGGCTCAAGATATGTGCTCAATTTTCATGAGTCTTTGATAGAAATAATTGAACAGGAAGAGCCAAGACAGAGCCTGCTTTTCAATTAAAATTCAACACTCCAGCTATAAGTGGCCAACTATCCATCAGTACTTCAAAGTTTACTATCACACAATCCACATTTCTTCACCTCCCACAAAAATTTACAATAGTCATTGTCAAACATTTCACTCAAATCAAAAGTCATTATATCTATTGGACTCTCCTGGGTTTACATGACCATTAAAAACATCCTACAGATTTCTCATGTTTATCAGTGTTCTGAATACTCTCCAACAATATGTCGGTTATTTCATTCCAAAATTTTGTAACTGAAGAACTTCATAATTTCCAAAATCTACTTTTTCCCCACTAGGGGCTTCATTTGCCTTTATTTGCCATAATTTCTCAAAAAATAATAGAAAGTTTCTGCAAGAACAGGCACTTATTTTTTCAGCACCCATGTATATAATTTTTCTGGGATAGTAGATAGAAACTATTAAATAGCTGTTTTTTTATTAGCTCCTCATGCATTTTGGGTTATTATGTACACTTTATTAAATGTTTATCCAGTTTTTTTATTTAATTGACACATAATAATTGTACATATTTATGGGGTATGGTGTGCTATTTTCATACACATATATTAATGTGTAATGATTAAATCAGGGTAATTAACATATACATCACCTCAAACATTTATCTGATATTTGTGTTTAGAATATTCAAAATGCGCCCTTCTAGCTGTTTGGAAGTATACAATATACTGTTGTTTATTATAGTCCCTCTATAGTGCTACAGAACACTAAAACTTATTCTTCCTATCATTAATGGAAATTTCACAGTCAATTGTCCAAGTAATCAAAATCAGGAACTCCAAAGTCCAACAGCTTCTATTATTGAAGTAGAAGATGAATATGTAAAGTTAATAATAATGACTTTAATCACACATTAACAGAGCATGCAAAGTGGAAGTAGAAAGCAGTGGAGGTGAAATGTTTTCTTTCTGTCTTTATTTAATAGATAAAATAGAGATTTAAGTCAAATATGTGGAATTTAAAATGGATTTCTGCTTCAGAATCACAAGAGAAGATTAAAGCAAATGAAACATTTAGCTTAACTGCATGTGATTGGTTTCAATTTTCACAAGACTCCTGATAAAAACTCTTAGTTCACTAAGAAAAAAAAATCATTCTAAAATGCAAATAACAGCCAATTTAAATCAAAGCCAGTATGCTTAGTGGTGAAACACATAAACATGACATTGAAATCAAGATTAGAACAAGATTGCTTATTATTAGCTTTATTATTTAACACTATTGTGAAAAAAATCTAGCCAAAGAGGGGGAAGAAGAAATTGAGTTTCTTTTTCTTGCCCAATACTGATACTGTGGGTATACTGAGGAAACTGGTCCCAGGTTGCAGATTTTGTCTCTGTCTCTGAAGCATCTGAGCTTCTGGCTCTGACAGGAAGTATATGTGTGTCCTACGGCCTGGGACTACAGCCACTGCTCAGGAAGCAATTGTAGCACCTTGTAGGGAAGAGGTAGTGGGAGGCTCCTGTTCTAAGTGTGGTCTGCGTGCCAGCTGCATAATCACCTGGCCTGGCTCTCAGCAGCAGATCACAATACTGAGCTTAGAACAAGCTCACTTTTCTGATGGGCGGTGGATGAAGAGTGTTCCCCACCTGTGGTGATGTCAAGAAGGCCTGGCCTGGCCCTCCCTGATGAACTGGCTAGGATATTTAAAGAGAGTTTCCTGGCCAAATTTGGTGACCTAAAGCATGTGGCCAATCTTTTCCATCTATTTGTTAGCCAACCCAGGGCCCTGACTCAGGCCACCCTAGAAGCCAGGGCCTAGACCACACAAATACAGATTAAAACAAAGACAGGAAAACAATTTCAACTTGAGTGCCAATTCCAATTGATCAGTGGAGTTTGCCTGGAGCACTGTGCTGAGGACGACTCTGAGACCGCCAATGAGCGAGCAGCCTCTGTCTGCACCAGCTGTTGAATTAGTGTACAGGAGGGGAGTTTATCTTCAATCCAGTGTCAGATGGTCATGGCACCTGAAATACCTCACAGGGGCAACCCTGAAACCATCAGTTCATTTATGCCCTGGAAGCAGAGCTGTTAGGAAAGCTGACTCTGGTCTCTGGGGACCAGGTCAAGTCAGAATGGGAATCAGCCAAGTTTCCACAAGAAAACTGGCCATAGAGAAAAAACAAGCCAAAGCTAGATTTCTGAGGAAACTATGAGAATATGATTAACCCAAGGGCATGGGGAAAGTATGATGTGAAAGAAAGCAGTGTAGTTAGTGACAGATTTCACAAAAAAGTAGTAGAGTAGTAGACAAGGGGCAAAATACAAATGACTAGGCATTTTGGTAGCTATTCCTTAAATAAGAAATTGCTTCCAAAAAATTCTTTTTCACAGAAAAAAAGCTGCTTACAGGATAGATGCCATGTTGGAATGGGTATGTAATTCAAGCCAAGTTGTTTCTAAACAGTATTTTATAAAGCTATAAAATCATCATTATTTCAAAAGTGTATAGAGTTTGTTCTGCTAGAATGCTTGTTTGTAAAATGACAACTGGCTCCAATGCTATTGATATATTAGGGAACAATCTGAGCACAATAAAATTTCTGATTTTGCTCATGCACAATTTCATCTCCCAGAAACACTAGGTGAATGAAGAAAACTGCACCTAGCTGAGCTACAGAGAAATACAAATGAGCCACAGAGAAATGCACAAAACACTCACACCTCAAATATCTACCACCTTCCTTGGTTCACCACATGTATTGTGAGACACGCACATCCACATCAGGAGTTATGACCTTCCATCTGTTTTCAGATTACCCTCCTTCCACCACTGCAAAAGAATCACAACCTGCAGCTCTTCTTGCTGGAGACTTCCCCAAGTAAACGTTAGGTCTTTTTTAAAGTAAACTGAAATATTTATTGTACTATTCATCATTCTTAATCATTTAACATATGTAAAATTGTGCTATCATTTTTATTAGATGCCTATCTTTTATTTTGTGTGTCAATTATAAAGATTTTGTGTATTGTGTCCCTAACCCCATTTTTCCCATAAGACTTGTGATTTTTATTGTTTGATTTGGCATAGTACAGTGATTTTTAGGAACATATATTGCATTATAATAGAACTGACTGTACAACCAAACAACTAAAGAGAAACAAGGTCTAAAAACATAAAGACCTTACAAAGTAAAAAAGTTGAAAGCACTTCAGACTGTGAAATGAATCCCACATCAGATATATTCCAGGGTGAACTTAAAATATTATAAGCTTTATTTACCAGAGATACATTTGATGAAAAAATATAAGGATTCTATTTACCACAAATCTCAGGAATTCCCGGGACATGAAAGAATGCACACAAAATTTTAGAAAAATAAAAACCACCTTTATTCTCTATTGCTGTAGGAACTAGGATGTACTATGTTTTATATAACTTGAGTAAAATACTGACAAAAATTTACAATGTGGGCCATGGGAGAGCAGTCAAATCCAGAGGAATCCTTAAAAACAAAACAAACTCTTATAGGACATTCTCTTGTAAAACTCTAAATAGGTGTCTTATCAAAACCTATCCAGAAAAATCTTATCTGAGAAACAGCACATATTATATTTTTTATTACAAATAAAAAATAACTTTTTCTCTTGAGAAGGATAAAGACTAACTTGCTGAAAAATAACTCTAGTGCCAACTGTGAGACAAGGTAGGGTCAATCAGCCAGAGTTCAGAATCATAATCTTAACAAGGAAGAGAGCATGAGGTAAGTTCAGCTATATTTTTATGGCCTTGAATAAACGAAGACTTTGTTTCTGAAACACAAGTGACCTTTAAGAGTAGCAAATAGTTTCCTCCTCAAAAACCCGTATTTCTGACCATGGCTATTTCCATGTACTACATCACTTAAGTTGAAATTTTAACTGAATAATCAAAGTAACACTTATTTAGCCTAGCAGTTATTTATTTGGCCAGCTGCTGTGATAACCACACCATGTTCCTGGGATAACTGTGCAATTTAACAATTCAGTTGCTTTTCCATTCCTGGACTCAATTTTTAACTCCAGGCTGCTAGAATAATAATTTATATTAAAATAAATGGGGCCGGGTGCGGTGGCTCACGCCTGTAATCCCAACACTTTGGGAGGTTGAGGCGGGTGGATCATCTGAGGCCAGGAGTTCAGACCACCCTGGCCAAGATGGTGAAACCTCGTCTCTACTAATAATACAAAAATTAGCTGGGCATGGTGGCACAGTCATTTGATCCCAGCTTCTTGGGAGGCTGAGGCAACAGTATTGCTTGAACCTAGGAGGCAGTGGCTGCAGTGAGCCAAGACTGTGCCACTGCATTCCAACCTGGGTGACAAAGCAAGACTCCGTCTCAAAAATAAATAAATAAACAAACAAACTTATCTTTCAGCCAACTTCGTGTTTACTGCCCAGGAACTCATAAAATGTGGCATGTAAGAATCTCTTTTTACTGGCCACACAACAAAGATAAAAGAAGAATAAAATAATAAACAACTAGTTTTGGATTATTAACAAAAAACTAACCACCTTGTTTTCAGATTGGAAGTCAGTGAAATCACTCAGATATATCCAAAATCTCAAACAGATATTATACGTCCATATGGTAACTAAACATTCAGAGAGAATAATACAATTTTTGAGCAGAAACTAACTGCTACAGGAGTCTACAGAAGGACTACAGAAGATCTAATTTCTGTAGACTTTCATTTCTGTATTCTTACACCTATGACCTTTCTCCCTAAGAAACAAACTTGTTGAACTTACCTCCTGATTAAAAAGTACTCTGTAGAAATATTCATCAAAATAAATAAATAAATAAATAAGCTGATTAACAAAGAAGGAAAAGCAATTCAATGGGAAAAGGATAGTCTTTTCAACAAATGGTGTTGGAACTACTGAATGTTCACATACAAAATACATATGTAGACACAGACTTTATATTTTCCATAAAAATTAACTTTTCAAAATGAATCACAGATCTAAATGTAAAATTTTTTAAAACTATAAAATTCCTGGAAAATGACATAGGAAAACATCTAGGCAAGCTTGTGTTTGGTGATGACTTTTTAGATACAACACCAAAAGCACAGACCCATGAAAGAAATATTGGTAAGTTTGACTTTATTAAAATTAAAAATTTGTGCTCTGTGAAAGACACTGTAAAGTGCACAAAAAGATGAGCCACACAGTGATACAAAAATCTTTGCTGGTATACAAAAGATACGAAGAACTCTTAAAATAGGAAAACAACTCAATTTTTTAAATAAGCAAAAAAAACTAAACAAACCCTTGGCCAAAAGATGAACAAATGACAAATAAGTATAGGAAAAACATGTTGAATATCATATGTCATTAGGGAATTGCAAATTAAAACAACAAAGAGATACCACTACACATCCATTAGAATGGCCAAAATCTAAAACACTGACAACACCAAATGCTGACAAGGACATGGGGCAACAGGAACTCTCATTCACTGCTGAATGGAATGCAAAATGGTACAGCCTCTTTGGAAGACACTTTGACAGTTTCTAACAAAACTAAACATACTCTTACCATGTGATCCAGCAATCACGCAATTTGGTATTTACCCAAGTGGATTGAAAATTTATGTCCACACCACACAAAAACTGCCCACAAATAATTATAGCAGTTTTGTTAATAATTACCAAACTTTACAAGCAATCAAAATGTCCCTCAATAAGTGAATGGATAAAGGAACTGTGGTACATCCATACAATGGAATATTATTCAATAATAAAAATAAGTGAGCTATCAAGCCTCAAAAAGACATACAGGGGAAAATTTAATGCATATTTCTAAGTAAAAGAAGACAATCTAAAAGGGCTACATACTATATGATTGCAACTATGATTGACCCTTGAATAACACAGATTTTGAACTGTGCAGGTCCACTTATAGGTGGATTTTTTCAAAGCTACATCAAATATGCCTGCCTCCCATTCTACCTCCTCCACCTCTAAAATCCCTGAGTTAACAAGACCAACCACTCCTCTTACTCTTCCTCCTCAGTCTACTAAATGTGAAGTAACAAGGATGAAGACCTTTAATCATGATCCACTTGCACGTAATAGATACAAAATGTATTTTCTCTTTATTAAGATTTTCTTAGTGAAATTTCATTTTGTCTATCTTACTTTATTGTAAGAATACTGTACATAATACACATAACATACAAAATATGCATTAATCAAGTATTTACATTAAGCTTCTGGTCAACAGTAGGCTATTAGTAGTTAAGTTTTTGGGGAGTCAAAAGTTATACATCAATTTTCAACAGCACAGGGTTCAGTGCCCCTCCCCTGTGTTGTTCAAGGATCAACTGATTATGAGATTCTGGAAAAGGCAAAACTATGGAGATAGTTAAAAAAAAAATCAATGACTGCTGGGCACTGGGGTGAAGGAGGGAGGGACGAATAGAGTACAGGAAATTTGGGGGCAGTGAAACTATTCTATATGACACTGTAGCAGTGGCCACATGTCATTATGCATCTGTCAGAACCCATAGAATGAACAACACAAAGAGTGAATTCTAATGTAAACTATAGACCTCAATAATAATGTATCAATATTGGTTCATCAAATGTAACAAATGTACTGCACTAATGTAAGATGTTAATAATAGGGGAAAATGGGGGTAACACAAGGGTAGACATGGGAACTCTTCTGTAATTTATACTTAATTTTTCTGTTAATATACTTCAAAAAACAAAGTCTATTAATTAAAACACACACACAAAGAATTAAACTGAAGCTAAAATCAACTGCTAAATGTCACAATACAAGTAAAGAATATATAAACTAAAATATTGAAGTTCACTTTCTCCATAAATATGACCTATACTTCTCTCTAAATTTGCCATGAGCTAATTCCCGAGAAGGAGCTCAGGGTACTCTTGACACTCTCTATGCCAGCACTGTCCAACAGACATATAATGTAAGCCACATATGTAATTTTAATAGTAGTAACATTAAACAGAGCAAAGGGAAATATACAAAATTAATCTTAATACCTATATTTAAACCAATATATTCACAATATTATCAACTCAACCATGTAACCAATACAAAAATTATTAATGACACATTTTACCTTCTTCAAAATCTTTGAAATCTGGTTGTATTTTATACCTACGGCACATGTCAACTCAGATACTACATTTTCATCATTAATATTTAATCTCAGTTTAGGTTTTATAAAATTCATAATTAAAAAAATAGATTCACAAAAGCAAGTTGTTCCAAAGATACTTAAAATATTCCAATATGTAAATAGAGTACCAAAAAATCATTGTCCTTTAATACATTTACATCTACATTGACAAAGCTGATTCGTCTTTTTTTAGAATTGATTTGACTTTGATGAAAACGCCCATCAATTTCAAAATTACATCAATCTAAGAATAGTATAGTAAATTTATCAACTCTGGGTGTCAATGAAGTATTAATGAAATTAAGTTCAACGAAATATTGTATAAATTGAAAAACAACACTAAGCTTACCATTATCAACATAGCATTCATCAAATTGTTCTCCTGGTTTTTCACATCAAGTTTACATAACACTGTACTATAATTAAAATCAACTGAATATGTTTTTTTATGTGTAAAAACATAATTATTGATTTGTATTGAAAGTTTCAACAACCAGCTAGGTTATAAAATGTTTTTCCCTTCCCTGGAGCTTCAAATTTAGCTCATTTATGTGCAATGTGATATTGGTGAGAAAACACAAATCACACCAAGATTTTTTTGTCTTTGATTATTTGTCAAGTATTTATTTCTCAAGAAAATCTTCAGAGTCAGCAGTATGATAAATCCTTGTAAAACTCTTCTGCAACTCAATCATAGAGTATTGGCAAAGGGCACAAATCCATTAAATTCCTTGTCTTCTATTCCTTTTAATAGTTCCACAAATTGGCAATAAGTAAAATCATTGGCAAATAAATGAATGAATTTAACAATTAAATCCATGACATTTTTCACAGAGTCTACTTCAAAAAACTAAACGCAAATATTTTCATTATGTGTCATGAAGTAGAATTAACCAGTATGGGAAACATTAGTCTCACACTTTAAAAATTTTGTGTCTGGATTTTTTGACTTACCATAGCTAGAGCACCATTCTCTATGAGAAAACTAACCATATAAACAATTTTTTAAAAATCTATACCACAAGTTCATTTATTTAGGCCATGAATTGACATTTCTTTGTACATCTTGAAAACCTTTGAAAATAACTGTATGGAAAGTATTAACTGGGTGGTGTCTCATGTAATATGACTCACCTAAAGCCAAAAAATAAAAAACCTACTTGCAATTTTTCAAACTTTGACTCAATTGATCTTCCTTATTGTTGGAAAGGCCATGTATTCTATTGTCTAATGTTCACTTTTAGGCTTTTCCTCATACTTCTGCAACAAAATTTTGGTAACTGAAATAATTTCTTTTACAATCCCTCTGACCAAAAATGGCTCTTTCTTGAGGCAGGAACCAAGCTGACCAAATCTACAGATCCTGTTGAAATCATATGAAAAATATTTATTGTGGGCCTCTTGACCACATGCACAGCCCCAGAGGGCATTCTCCCAGATTCCTTGCCTCCTTCCTTCTCTCCCTCGCTCAGCGGGGTCCTAAGCAAGCCAGGCCCTGTGACAAGCTGCTAATAAAGTTGCATTGCAGAAAAGCACAGCAACGGTGCCAGGAGAGTGTGTCCAGCAAGCCACTGAGACTTGAACCAATGAAGGAAGCATATGGCTTCATTGCAACCTCCGCCTCCCGGGTTCAAGCGATTCTCCTGTCTCAGCTTCCCAAGTAGCTGGGATTACAGGCACCTGCCACCACGCCCAGCTAATTTTTGTATTTTCAGTAGAGACGGGGTTTCACCATGTTGGCCAGGCTGGTTTCGAACTCCTGACCTCAGGTGATGCACATGCTTCGGCCTCCCAAAGTGCTGGGATTACAGACGTGAACCACCGCACCTGGCCACCTTCTTCCATCTTCATTTTGTCCTTTATTGTTCTGGTACTAGCTTCTGTATCTCCACTTAATTCTGCATCAGTAGTATATTTTCTTTATATAAATTTTTGCCACATTTGCATTTTTATATTAGAAAGCTATGCAATACAGTAATTGAAATAACCATTTTATAATACATAAATACCATGTATATAATGCATGTATAACAAATATCTGTATTATTACTAACCTACAATCTACAAAGGTGTTATTGGAAATCATGTTGTCTGTATGAAATATTCAAATGAACACATTACAAAGACATTCGTGTGTAGAAAAAAATTATTTTCAAAAAATCATTTGAATTATTCCATTGACAATTAAATCAGTGATATATATAATTTTCAAAACAATGTACGTGCCTCATACACACCCTACAATACAGTTATATCTCACACAATGCAACAGTAAACTAAAATGTAGTCCTACCAAAGAATAAAGCTGTTTGGTAAAAACATATTTTACATTGCCTCAGTTTTTAAAATTAAATAAAGCTAAAATAAAGTTAAAAATTCAGTCCCCTGTAGTACTCGCTGGATCTCAAGTGCTCAATAGCCATATGTAACCAGTTGCTACCATAGTGGACAGTGGCCATTTGTATGCTTAAGGTTAAATTAGTTTCTTTTAAAGTGTTATTGTAGGAAACATGAAAAGTTTAAATGCAAGCACATTACTTACATTTTCCCCTTCTGCCTTCATTTTTTTCTCTCAATGTAAAGCAAACAGAATTATTAAGTATTATAGTGTTAGAAGGTAAAATAAAGATCAATTAATCTAATCATCTCCACATTGCACTTTCTTAAAGTCGATTTTCATTTATTTTGCTAAATGTTTTCTTTTTCTAGTATACAATTAGAAATCTAAAAACATAGGAAACCTTACTACCACTAGTTTAATGCAACTCTTATTTTTATTTATGCAATAAATACTAAAAACTGATATCAATCCACACGAAAATTTTCTGCACTGCTAATGGTTTTACTTCTAAAAGTACACACATTCATCTCTTGGAGATCCTTCTAAGAATCCAAAATACTTCTCTGAAACTGGTTCTAAGAAGTTAACAAGGACACAGGAAGGGGAACATCACACACCGGGGCTTGTTGTGGGGTGGGGGGAGGGGGGAGGGATAGCATTAGGAGATACACCTAATGTAAATAATGAGTTGATGGGTGCAGCACACCAAGATGGCACGTGTATACATGTGTAATAAGCCTGCACGTTGTGCACATGCACCCTAGAACTTAAAGTATAATAAAAAAAAGAAGAAGTTAACTGAATTTTTAATATAAGGACTTAATGTGTTTAGAAGATTACTTAGAGAATCATAGGTCTTCAAATGAAATTTTGCACAAGATATTAATGAAATATATAAAATATTCAAAAATAATTGCTAAAGGGTACAGGGCTTCTTTTTGGAGTGATGAAAATATTCTAAAATTAGACAGTGGGGGTAATTGCACACTCTATAAATATACTGAAAACTAATGAATTACACATTTAAAAGGGTAAATTTTGTGGTGTATAAATCTTAATAAAACTGCTATGAAAAATTCACAAATGCCTCCTGCATTTATGCCCAATCTATGAGTGAAAAAACAAATCTTTCCATGACCACATATCAGATAAGCAATATTACTACTGCATATATTGAAATAAGAGTTACTTTAAAAGATTTATATAGGGATCCCATTGGTCTCATATATACATAGAAATGCACACAAAAATATCAGCAAGAGTTGAATACACAAAAAAAAATAATGTGGGACGTTAATGTCGTATGTATTGCTATAATTTTTTACATCATGTGTGATGATATGTAATGAAAAATAAGCATTTTTGAAAACATAACCTGGTTGATATTTGTATCTCCCTTAATTTACACTTTTCCTACCTTCATTTACACTTTCTCTCTACTTGAAACACTTGCTTTAACCCCTAAAAATGCATAAAAGAAATGTTCTTGTAATAGTTCCTACAACTAAAAACACTTTCATTAAGTATGCTTTCTATGCTCCCCAATCAAAACATTTGTATAACATGGAAATAATGAAAGATACAAATATTGGACTGCTTACCAGGCTTTAAGCTTTACCTTCTCTGCCTGATACTTTTTATCTTTCTAAGTAAATCCAGCACCCAGTACAAAATATCTAAGAAAGAGTAAACATCCAAGACATATTTGTTGAATGAAAAATAACAAATGTGTTCATTTTCATGGGGGACACTACTTCTGAGTGTACAGCCTGACCATCCTCCTCCTTCAAAGAACATTAAATTTATTCATATACCTACTCTTTCCTATGAAGTCTGATAAAAAGCTGACCTATCCCAGCTCTAGGTTATGCCTGACTGGAATAAAAGCAATCTCTTTCATCTCTTTCCCTTTCCCAGTTCAAAAAAAGACATATTGGCCGGGCGCGGTGGCTCACGCCTGTAATCCCAGCGAGGCAGGTGGATCACAAGGTCAGGAGATCGAGACCATCCTGGCTAACATGGTGAAACCCCGTCTCTACTAAAAATACAAAAAATTACCCAGGCATGGTGGTGGGCTACTCGAGAGGCTGAGGCAGGAGAATGGCCTGAACCCAGGAGGGCGAGCTTGCAGTGAGCCAAGATCGCGCCACTGTACTCCAGCCTGGGCGACAGAGAAAGACTCCGTCTCAAAAAAAAAAAAAAAAAGTAAAAAAGAAAAAAAAAAGAAAAGAAAAGACATATGACATATTACCCACCTCTGGCATATTAGAGGAGATCTACTAGGAGAAGAAGATTCTTCAAAAGGTACCCCTATTCCTTACAGACACTATCTGGTCTTCAACCTACCTGATACCTGCCACTAGCTTGAGGATTAAGCCTCTACCAAGGTAGAAAGGTGAAGAGGTGGAAAAAACTTGGGTAACATTAAGTTATTAATCCACCAGCACTGAAGCCTGCTTGACTACTGAACTTCCTCTTATTTGACATAATGTCCTTCCTCATTATTTAACAAGTTGGAGTTGGAGTTGCAACCAACTACATCTATCTGATAAAATTCTCTAGTTCTACCCAGCCAGGCATGGTGGTTCATGCCTGTAATGCCAGCATTTTGAGAGGCCGAGGTGGGCAGATCATTTGAGGCCAGGAGTTCAAGACCAGTCTGTCCAACATGGTGAAACCCCATCTCTACTAAAAATACAAAACTTAGCCAGGCATGGTGGCACATGCCTGTGATCCCAGCTACTCACGAGGCTGAGGCAGGAGAATTGCTTGAATCCGGGAGGCAGAGGCTGCAGTGAGCTGAGATCACACCACTGCACTCCAGTCTGGGAGACAGAGCAAGACCCTATCACCGAAAGAAAAAAAAAAAAAATTCCTCCAGTTCTATAAGTTGTGATCAGAACCACAAAGGGAATGGAAGTACTCCAATAACACAAAAGTTATGTGTTTTTTTTTCTTTAGTCAAACAATTTGGCTTCTAATTCCAAGCATTCTTTAATCACACTTCAGGTTTTGCTGAATGACCAAAAATTGGCTGGCATATTTAGGTAGGACCCATCTTATGAATGGCAGATAAAGGACAACCACAAAACACAGAACTTCCAGAAGACATGAAACATTCGATTGCTTTGCATTTTCCCTAACTAGAGGACTAATGTCAGGAAGAATGCACTATGACATTTGTTTTAGGAGTTCCAGCATTCTATAAGGCTTCATAGGTGGTATTTTTCCACCAAGGTCTACACTAAGTGGTTCCATTTGGACCCCATAACAAAATGTTATCATCTGCAAAAGAAAAACATTTGGTAAAAAGAATTCTTTGTTCCAAACACCTAAAAGGACTTCCATAAACAATAAAGAAAACAAAAGATTTTAAACAATTGAAAACATTTTTTCCCAAAACTAAAACACATTGGAAACCTGGTACTGAACCAAGTTCCCAACAGCAGGACAGCTGTAATCACATAATAACTGCAAAGAATGAGAAAAACATGTAAACAAAATGTCCAGTTTAATATCCAACCAATCTGCTCCTTTAAAAACTATATTTCAGTCAAATCAACATCATCATGAAAAAGAAAAGAAAAATGTCTATAAAGTAGGCAAGGCTCAGACAATTAAAATACTAAGGAAGTTAATCAGTTGTTTCCTTTTTTTAACCTTTAAGTAACTTATTTTTGAAGAACGCCAATGGTAAAAATAGCTATACATTTATGCAATGTATTTATTCAATATGAATGATTTGTTGAATAATGAATATGAAATGAACTTTCATTCAATTATATTTATGTTCTAGATACTCTGCAAAGACCTGGGGAGTAAAGATAATAATAAGGTAATAAAAAGACAATGCCTTTCCTTCAAAAGTCTACAACATAGTCTACCCTACCTTGTCATCCCTCTCAGTCTTATATAACTGCCCTATCTCAGTTATGTCATCACCTTCCACTCATATAGCTTAAGCCAAATACTTAAAAGTCATTCTTGACTCTTCTCTTTCTTTTTTTTTTTTTTTTTTTTGAGATGAAGTCTCACTTTGTTGACCAAGCTGGAGTACAATGGCGTGTCACCTTCCACTCATATAGCTTAAGCCAAATACTTAAAAGTCATTCTTGACTCTTTCTTTTTTTTTTTGAGATGAAGTCTCACTTTGTTGACCAAGCTGGAGTACAGTGGCGTGATCTCGGCTCACTACAACCTCCACTTCCTGGGTTCAAGCGATTTTCCTGCCTCAGCCTCCCAAGTAGCTGGGACTACAGGCGCCTGCCACCACGCCTGGCTAATTTTTGTATTTTTAGTGGAGATGGGGTTTCACTATGTTTGCCAGGCTGGTCTTGAATTCCTGAACTCGTGATCCACCCGCCTTGGCCTCTCAAAGTGCTGGGATTACAGGCGTGAGCCACTGCGCCTGGCCGACTCTTCTCTTTCAACACACAATCCATCAGCAAGCCCCATCAGTGTTAGTTACCTTCAACACACAACTGGAAGCCAACCACTTCTCACCAAATCTACTGTTAGGGCCCAACTCCAAGCCACCATCAAATCACTCCCTGACTACAGCAACAGACATCTAGGTGGTCTCCCTGCTCCACTCTTGCCTCTCTACCTGTTCTCCACAAGGCAGACACAAAGACCTTCTCAAGACATAAATCAAATCTCATCAGTCTCCTGCTCAAATCCCTTAAATGACTTCCTTCTACCACCAGAATAAACCTCATTATCTAATCTAGAACTGCCTCTCTAATCCTACACACCACTACTGGCCTCTCATCCACTAACCATTAGCCTAGCTGCTTTGTTTCTGTCCTTTGAACAATCTGACTTCATTGTCATCGCTGCTACAATCTGGTTTCTTCACCTAGTTCTTCTTCAGATGGCTGCTACTCTTATTATTTAGGTCCTACCACAACTTGACAGCCCAGCTAAAGCAGAAACCCACAGCCTAGACATTTTATCCTATTGTTGTTCTGTCTTATTATTTTAACTAAACTTTTTATTGAAGTGTCACACAATTACTGAAAGGCGCAGAAACTTTGTGCATACATCTCAATGAATTCTCACAAAGTAAACACAGCCATATAGCTATCACACAGATCAAGAAACAGTCTCCTTAGATATCTACTTCTAATCACTACCCTCACAGTGAGGTAACCACAATCCTGATTTATAATTTTATAGATTAGCTTCACCTGCTTTCAAACTTTAGCTAAAGGGAATCAAACAGATGTATTCCATTTTCTCTAGCTTATTTCACTCAAGGCTTTGTTACTGAGATTCACCCATGTTGCTAAGCATAATAGAAATATTATCATAAAATCTTTATAATATTCCATTTTATGATAAACCAGAATGTATTTATTTGTCCATTTACTAGTATATGGACATTTGTGTTACTTCTAGCTTGAGACAACTCCTGATACTGCTGCTATGTAGGTTCTTGTACAAATCTTTTAGTAACGTGTTCTAGTTAATATCTGTCTAGTGGAACTGCTGAATCATATCATATGCATATATTCAGCTCTAGTAGATACCACTAGATAGATTTCCAAAGTGATGTGACCAATTAAAAAACCCAGAAGCAGTATATGAGAGTTTCAGATGATGCTTGCAATCATTTGACATTGTCTTTTTAATTTTAGTCATTTTGGTGAACATATCGTGGCATCTTGTGCTTTTGATTTGCATTTCCCAGATAACTAATAAAGTTAAATATCTTTTCATGTTCATTGGCCATCTGGACATCTTCTTGTATGACATCCTTGTTCAAGTATTTTGCCCATTTTTCTTTTTTTAAAATTGATTTTTATAGTTCTTACTATATTCTGGATACAAATCCTTTTTTCAGAAATGTATTACAAATATCTTATCATCCTCTGTGACTTGCTTTTTCATTCTCTTTGTAGCATCTTCTGATAAAGAGTTCTTAATTTTAGTGTTCACCAATTTATCATTTTTCCACTTAAGGTTAATGTTTATTGTGCTTATTTAAGAAACCTGTCTTTACATTCATAAAAGTATTCTCTTAGAAAATTTCTTTGAAAGGTTTGTTGCTTTCATCTGATATGTTTACATTTACAATAATATTAAGTTGATTTTTCATATATGATGTGAATTAGGGGTCAAAATACTATTTATCCATGAGGATATAATTTTGATCTAATATAATCCTTGAAAATGACATACTTTTCCCACTATATCATTAATGTTATTTTTGTCGACAACAGTTTCTATTTGTCTATTCTCATGACAATTCCAAAGTCCCTTTATAAATCTGGTTGTATAAGTCCTCCAGTTTTGTTTTTTTACTTCAAAGCTGCCTTGATGGCACCTTAGCTTTTTACATAAATTATAACATCAATTTCCATACCATCACCCTCCTTGCAAAAAAATCAATAAAAATAAACTTTCCAGGATTTTTATGGAGATTGCATCTTTTTTTAAGTTTTATTTTAGGTTCAGGGACATATGCACACATAAGTTTCTTATATAGGTAAACTGTGTGTTACACGGTTTGGTATACAGATTATTTTGTGGCTTGGGAAATAAGCATAGTATACAATAGGTAGTTTTTCAATCCTCTCTCTCCTCAACTAGGCCCTGATGTCTGTTGTTCCCTTCTTTCTCTCCATGTCTACTCATGTCTATTCAGTGTTTATCTCACTTAGAAGTGACATGTGGTATTTGATTTTCTGTTCCTGCATTAGTTCACCAGCTCCACCCACGTTGCTGCAAAGGCATGATCTAGTTCTTTTTTATGGCTGCATAGTATTCCATAGTGTACATTTTCTTTATCTAGTCTGCCATTGATGGGCATGCAGGCTGATTCCATTACTTTGCTACTGTGAATAGTGCTGTGATGAACGTACGTGTGCATGCATCCTTAAGGTAGAATGATTTATATTGCTGTATTAGTCCATTCTCACACTGCAATACAGAAATATCTGAGCCTGGGTAATTTATAAAGAAAAGAGATTTAATTGGCTCATGGTTCCACAGGCTGTACAGAAAGCATGGTGCTGGCATCTGCTTAGCTTCTGTGGAGGCCTCAGGAAATGTACAATCATGGCTGAAGGTGAAAAAGGAGCAGGCACCTCACATGGCCACAGCAGGAGCAAGAGAGAGTAGGGGGAGTTGTTATACACTTTTAAATGAACAGATCTCAGGAGAACTCACTATCATAAGAACAGTACTAAGGGGATGGTGCTAAACCATTCATGAGAAACTCACCCCATGATCCAATCACCTCCCACTAGGCCCTATCTCCACTTGGGAAATCACAAATTGACATGATTTGGGTAGGAACGTATATCTAAACCATATCAATTTCTTTGGGTATACACCCAATAATGGGAATGCTGAGTCAAATGATACATCTGTTTTTAGTTCATTGAGAAATCACCACACTGGTTTCCACAATGGCTGAACTTATTTACGTTTCCACCAGCAGTGTATAAGAATTCCCTTTTTCCCACAACCTCACCAGCATGTTTTTGTTTTGTTTTTGTTTTTGTTTACTTTTTAGTAATAGCCATTCTGACTGGTGTGGGATGGTATCTCATTGTGGTTTTGATTTGCATATCTCTAATGATTAGTGATGTTGAGCATTTTTTCATATGCTAGTTGCCTATGTGTATGTCCTCTTTTGAAAAGTATCTGTTCATATCGTTTGTCCTCCTTTAAATGGGGTTGTTTGGTTTTTGCTTGTTAATTTAAGTACCTTATACATTCTGGATATTAGAATTTTGTCAGATGTGTAGTTAGTAAATATTTTCTCCCCTTCTGCAGGCTGTCTGTTTACACTGTTCATAGTTTCTTTTGTGGTGCAGAAGCTCTTTAGTTTAACTAGGCCCCATTTGTCAATTTTTGTTTTTGATGCAATTGGTTATCACATCTTCATTATAAAGTCTTTGACAGGGCCTATGTCCAGAATGAAATTTCCTAAATTTTTTTGTAATAGTTTCAGTAGGAATGGCACCAGCTCTTCTGTATACATCTGGCAGAATTTGATTGTGAATCCATCTGGTCTCGGGCTTTTTCTGGTTTTTAGGCTTTTTATTACTGATTCAGTTTCTAAACTCATTATTGAATCTATTCAAAGATTCCGTTTCTTCCTGGTTCAATCTTGGAAGATTATATGTCTCCAGCAATTTATCCATTTCTTCTAGGCTTTCTAATTTGTGTGCATAGAGGTTTTCATAATTGTCTCTGAGGGTTTTTTGTGTTTCTGTGGGGTTGGTGGTAATGTCTCCTTTGTCATTTCTGATTGTGCTATTTTAAATCTTCTTCTTTTTTCCTTATTAGTCTAACTAGTGGTCCTTTGACCTCATTTATGCTTTCAGAGAACCAGCTTCTAGACCCTTTGATCTTCTGTATGGTTTTTCACATCTGTTTCCTACCATTCAAATCTGATTTTTGGTTATTTCTTGTATTCTGCTAGCTTTGGGGTTGGTTTGCTTTTGTTTCTCTAGTTTTTCTAGATGTGATGTTAGGTTGTTCATTTGGGAGCTTTCTAACTTTTTTTTTGAGACAGAGTCTCACTGTGTCACCCAGAGTGACACGTTCTCAGCTCGCCACAACCTCCGCCTTCTGGGTTCAAGCAATTCTCCTGCTTCAGCCTCCCAAATACCTGGGATTACAGGCACCCACCACCATGCCCAGCTAATTTTTGTATTTTTAGTAGACACAGGGTTTCGTTATGTTGGCCAGGCTGTTCTCGAACTCCTGACCTCAAGCGATCCACCTGCCTCGGCCTCCCAAAGTACTGGGATTACAGGCGTGAGCCACTTTCTAACTTTTTTATTTGAATGTTTAGCACCATGAAGTTCACTCTTAACACTACTTTAGCTGTATTGCCAAGATTCTGGTATGTTGTATCTTTGTTCACATTAGTTTCAAAGAATTTCTTGATTTTGGCCTTAATTTCATTGTTTACACAAAAGTCATTCAGGAGCAACTTGTTTAATTTCCATATAGTTGTGTGGCTTTGAGTGATTTTGTTTGTATTAATTTCTACTTGCATCGCACTGTGGTCTGAAAGTGTGTTTGCTATGATTTTAGGGTTTTTTTTTTTCTTTTTTAATTTGCTGAGGATTGTTTTATGCCTATGTGGTCAATTTTAGAGTATGTACCACCTGCAGACGAGAAAAATGTATATTCTGTTGTTTCTGGGTGGAGAGTTCTATAGATGTCTGTTGGCCCTATCTGATCAAGTGTTGAGTTCAGGTCCCGAACATCACTGATAGTTTTGTCTCAATGATCTAATACTGTCAAGTGGGGCGTTGAAGTCTCCCAGTATTATTGTGTGGTTATCTAAGTCTCTTTGTAGATCTATAAGAACTCATTTTATGAATCTGGATGTTCCTGGTGTTGAGTGTTCTGGTCCACAGGGCTCTCTCAGATAGGAACCACAGTTGGCAGACAGGCCATATCCTTGCCAGGTCAGCCCTACTCTGCTGTCTGAGTGCTTCACAGGGGCGCGCCTGCCCATAGAATTTAGGCAGAAGCAGGACCACTGGACCGGAAGTTCTAATGGGTGTGGCTCATCTGGTTATGAGAGCTGGAGGAGGGTGAAGTCACCTGCCCTGCCTGCTGTCTCGTTCTTTCTCAGGAAAACAGAAGGTTGTGCCTGCCAGCTAAGTTCAGACAGAAGTGGGACCACTGACTAGCTGGCAGCTCTATCACGTATTGCCTGACTGGCTACTAGTGGCAGTGGTGGGTGGGGGCTCCCACCCTGCCATCTGGGTACTTCCGAGGACAGCAGAAGGTTGCAGCTGCACCAAGTTCAGGCAGAAGCAGGACCACTGGGCCAGAAGTTGGCACTAAGCCCCATCCAGTGAAGGGGGAGTAGAGCAATCTTACTGCTCCCAGGCCCCATGACTGAAGCCTCTATTGAGGCTACAGTGCCAGTGGCGGTCTGCTCCGGGACCCGAGGCTTATTAAAGTCCCCTTGGACTCAAAAGAGTTGCCCGTGAAAAACATCCTGATGGCTCTCTGCCTCAGTCCAGAAGCAAGATGGCAGGCTGCTGGGAGTCCAGGGGGATTCTCCCGTTTCCAGTCTTGCAGAGGTCCCTATGGAAAGTGTGAATTCCTCAGGGGGCTCTCATTCACTCACCCTTTTCCATGTCCGAGAGGTTCTCCTGCACTGAACCTAGACAGACATGGTTTCACCGTGTTAGCTAGGATGAATCTAGGTCAATCTCCTGACCTCATGATCTGCCTGCCTCAGCCTCCCAAAGTGCTGGGATTACAGGCGCAAGCCACCATGTGCAGCCTTCCTATAGTTTTTTTTTTTTCCCCCCTCCTTTCAGTAAATCCAAAGTAGCAAAGTTTTCCTCTGGGTAAGATCTGGAGGTGGTCTTAGTACTCTCATTTGAAGAATGAATGATGTGAATAATGCTGCTAGCCTTAGCCTTAAACTAAAGCTAATTCTTTGACAAATCCAAAGAACCAGTCACATAGAAGTGACTCAAAGAATCAGGTCACATTTGGAAGAGATGGGAAGAACTAGGTCATTTTATTAATGATATTTTTGCTGGATAAAGCATTCTAGATTGGCAGCTATTTTCTTTTTGCACCTTAAAAATATTATTCAGTTGTCTACTATCTTAATTTTTCTGTTAAAAATCAACTCTCACTCTTACTGTTTCTTTTTTAATGTCTCCTTTTTTTTCTAGCTGCTTTTAGGATTGTCTTGGTTTAAGTAGTTTTACTAAGATATCTGTAGGTGTAACCATCTTTCTACTGACACTGCTTCAGGCTCATACAGCTTCCTCAATTCATCAGATAATGTTTTTAAAAAGTCCTAGAAAATTCTTAGCCATTACCTCATCAAAACTGCTTCTGTCCCATTTTCTGCCTCGTCTCCTGCTAAGCTAAAAGGTCCTAACATTAGATATATTAGATATTTTCACTGTCTCGCATATCAGTTTAATCTCTGTAATTCATTTTCAACATTTTCTACTGACTTCTTTTCCTTTTCATTCATTCTGTCTTTTGCTTTGTCATACCTACTGTGTAATTCGCACACTGAGTTCTCTGCTCTAAAATATAAATTTGCTCTAAATGTATAAATTTGCCATTTATACATTTCAATTTTTTAGTAAAATTCTCCATCTCTTCCTCTTTTTGTCTCATCTTTTCTTCCATGTGCTAGAGTATAACAGTCATGGTTATTATAAAGTCCACATCTGCCAACTCCAATCAACATTTGAAATATCCTTAAGTCAGTTTCTATTGTCCAGCTTTTATCATTTTTAGTGATATGGTCCTATCTCTTCATGTCTAGTCACTTTTTATAAAATGCTGGACATTTTATATTGAAAAATTTAGAGGATCCAGGTATTATATTTCTCTGGAGTAGATTTACCCTGTTTTCTATCAGGCAGAGCAGAAACTGTTCACCTTAAACGCATCAGGGAGTGAGGTGATTCACAGCTGGGCTTCAGTTGTGGCAAGGCTCAGTCTGTTTCAGTGTACTATATTCCTACCCACAGCCCTATGGTGCTTCCAATTCAAAGTATGGAATGCACTGAAAGCCTCTCCTCAGCAAGATGAGACCACAGAACACCTTGCTTTTCAAAGGCATGTGGCTTAACTTTATAATAATCTGCCACGCAGCTTCATAATTCTGCAAATGTCTTGAGAAGGAGACAGCAATATTTTTTAGTCCTTTTGGGTCTCCAATATTGTTGCTTCACACGACAAGATTTCCAAAAGCTCTACCTATTTCTGTGTCCTCAAAGAGTAACCCTCTAGACAGGCTGAGCTCAGATTTTTAGCCTCTTGCCTATACACAGAATCAGCAGTCTGATCACTTCCCCAAGAGAAAAGCAACTGCAGATTATCAGTTCATCTCTCCAAAATTATCACCTCTCTGGAGCTTTAGTCGCTCTAGGACTCCTTGCTTTAACACCCCTTGAAGCTGTTAAACAAATTATTTTTATATTTAACCTGTCTTTTGGAGTTGTTATCAGCAGTAATATTGATGTGTTCAAGTTCGTATCAGACAGAAGCTTTCTTGCCCTATTTTACTTTCTTTATACCATATATCACTACCTTTCACTATATTATTTATTAGGGATGTTTTAATTCTATCTTTGCTACTAAAACATAGGTCCCAGAAGAATAAAGGCTCTACTGCATCCTAGGGGCAGCAATCAGACTGAAGACTGTCTGACTGTCTGATAGCCCTCCTCTTTCCATCCCGCTTCACTCACCATGCCTATTTTTGTTTTGTGAAGAATTTCAAACGAGCACATCATTTTTTTCTGTATGAGAAACAAGAAGAACATAATTCTATATGTTCTCATAAAGAATCCTTATTCCCCTTTTTCATATTTCCTTACTTCCTCCTCCATGAGAGAAATAGATTGGAATAAATATACTTTGGGTTTCTTTCCTTCATGGTTCCCTCTCTTCAGCTGATTACTGAGACCCTGATAGTCATTGGGTCTGATACTTACTTTGGTTACCATACCTCAGAAAAAAAGCAGGGGCCAGAATTTCCTGTGCCCATCCCCCTGCTGTATAGTAAGCAGACATACCAGCTGACTCAAGATGTGCCTTCTAAACAGGCTGGAGACCTGTCTCTCTCCAGTGCTCTCTGTTATCCTCCATTCCAATTATGCTGTGAAGTGAGTCTGAATTAGGCCACAATTTGTCACACAGCTGATTGGCAATAGATTTTGAATCTACTTTCCTGACTCAATTCCTGCCACAGGTGGTACACACTTCAAGATTTCAGAAGCCAGGCATGAAGTCCCCATTTTGGCCTGGGCTCCTAGTCACCAATCCAGCTTTTCTGGAGCTAGGTACTTAGAAAATTATTGCATGCTGTAGGGATAGGAAAACAACAAACTCAGAATCTCCTACTTTATTCTCACAACACAGTCAACTCAGAACACTTCTACTACCACATGTGGTAGGGTTTCCCCCATCACACACCAAGCAAGCAACTCTCTGGTGGATTATTCAGATTATTCAGTACCACACCAGCTGGGTGTCCTCTAATTTAATTCAATCCTTACATTATCTGTCTGGAGATAACGTCACATCCCACAGGTTGAAGGCTCAGTCTCATAAGACTGTCCTGCACCAGGCAGTGGCAAGTCCAGGCCTCTGAAACTTTTAACCAACTTGCTATAGACTGGAGTGCCCATGACACACTCCCTAGGTTCAATTAATTTGCTAGAGAGGCTAAAAGTATTCAGGAGAACACTTCACTTATGTTTACAGGTATATTAATAAGGGATATTCCAAAGAATACAGGTGAACAGCCAGATGGGAGAGATGCATAGATAGAGAAAAAGGCATAGGTATAGAAGAGATAAATAGCTATAAAAGAAGGGACGCAAAGCTTCCATGCCCTCTCCGGGTATACCACCCTCCAGAAATCTCCATGTGTTCAGTTATCTGGAAACCCTCAGAACACAGTTCTTTTGGGTTGTTATGGAAGCTTCATTACCAGGCATGACTGATATTAGTCACTAGTATATCAACCCAACCTTCAGCCACCCTCCTCTCCCTAGAGGTGAGGGGGACACAGGGGGCTGAAAGTTCCAACCCTCTAATCACGTGGTTGCTTCCCCTGGCAAACAGTCCCATCCTGGAGGCTATCTAGGGGACTCCAGCCTCCAGTCATCTCATTAGCATACAAAAAACACTCATACTCTAGGGATTCTAAGGATTTTAGGAGTTAAATGTCAAGAAAGTAGATGAGGACCAAATATAGATTTCATAATATCATACATGCTCATTAATAAAGTAGATATTTTATCTTCATCTGGTTCCTATCTGTTCTTCATTGGTTCAAATTAATAACCAAGGACAAAGAGAGGTTATTAACTAAGAACCATCACCAGTGTGTAAGTGAAGAGGGGAGTCAAGGGTTGGAAAAGAAGTTTCCAAAAACAATCCATATATATTTTAACTAATAAATGGATGTCTTAAACCCCATCAATAACAGAAGGAGCCCCAACTCATATGGTATGTACACTTATTTTGAAATAATAATTTGCTATAACTGTAAGAGATTCACAATCATACAAAAACAGCTGCAAATCTTATAATGATGTCTTTTAATTGCTATATTTTGTGGAGTTTTGGGGGGTTTTTATTGCTTAAAAAAAGTTTGTTTCACACAACTGGTAATGCCCATACACAATAAAAATTTAAAGGTAAAAAGATTGTATAGTAATAAAAAAGTCTCCCTCTCTCCTCTATTTCTTGTCACCCATTCCTTTTCCTTAGAGACAGCTATTATTACCCATTCACTTCTATTTTAGGTACATTAAGCACTTTTATATATGTCCTCATGTATTTAAATAAACGAGTGATAGATTATGTACAAGCTTCCATCCTTTTTTAAATTTTTAAATTTTTTGTTTTTATTTCAGTAGCTTTGGGGGTACAAGTGGTTTTTGGTTACATGGATGAATTCTATAGTGGTGACTTCTGAGATGTTAGTGTACCTGTCAACCAAGAAGTATAGACTGTACCCAATATACAGTCTTTTATCCCTCACCCTGTTCCCACCATGATGGCTATATTTTGAAAACATGTTATTTATCCAGTCCACAAAATCAGAAACTGCCCACAAAAATAAACAAAATCATGATAATTTGATCCTCTGGATTTTGTAATACGCAATTTTCTAGTAGGTTGTAATGACTAATTACCCTGGTAATACACTAACTTCAGATGTAAAACATAGAGTTTTCTCATGAATGATCCAGGAGATAGATGTAGGAAAATAAATGCACGTAAAACTTTTTAAATGCCATTAAGTCAGGCTGCTGCAGGTGATGCACACGGCTCTCACAGTGCTCTGTGTATCCCACATTGTGTTACATCTGGAACTCTTACGAGGCCACAGACTTTTTAAAAAAGCAAAGTTCAACCTCTATTTGTTTTGGTTTTGTCCTAATGTTCCTTGTGTTGAGATAAATACCTTTTTAGCATAAGTTATGGATGATATAATGTATTTAAGTAAAAGAGGCTTAAATTTTTCCTATGAAAATGCCACCCAGAATTAAGATATTTTACTTGAAATTTTAGTTTGTATCTGGTTCTTTAGGATTCTGCACACAGTAAAAGCTGTCTTTCCAGAGGGACCACCCAGTGTACTGAACTGTGGCATAGCATATGACTCCACTTGCATCAGATCACACCACTGAACACCCACTGCATCCACAGAAACGTTCAAAGACTAAGAGGCAAATGCAGACTCAGCATGAGTGAGAGAAAAAGAGGAGAGTGAGGCAGAGACCTTGTGATCTTGGAGCAGTTGTAAAGTTCAAGAATGAATGACTCCACTGGAAATATAGGACAACACCAAGTTTCTGAGAACTTATCAGGGCAGTTTCTACACAAAACCTATTGCAAGCATCCCAGAGAATCACTTTTGAAATGGAAAGAAAGACCCAGAGCCAATAGAGAAGAGCTGTTTGGAGGATTCCAGCTGCTACTGGATTCACCAGTAGCCACTTTAGAACAACTAAATCATGGTCAGAACAGGTAGCAAGGAAAATGCACAAACTGTGCTGCATTCAACAGGTGCCAAAATGTAAAGTTATATGCTGGAAGCACAGAGCCAGTGCCTGGAGAAAACGTTTTTGAATTGTGGTTTGAAATATCTAAGAAAATATTATAGAAAGAGGATGTCTTGGAGACGTAAAAACAAAGAATTATTGAGAGTTTAGCAAATAGAACATAGGTCATAGGTCATAGAATGAGTATGAATTAGTAGAGAATTGAAGGAAATGTATCTCAAGCTCCAAACCACCTGGCAAAAAGTAGACAGAAAGACTTCTAATTAAGAGAAGAATGGAATACAATGCAGAAAACTGGGTACATTCCACCAAATTGTCCAAGGGAAGCATTTACAGTCAAACACTGGTTCCTAACCTCAAGCTTTGTAATATGCCTGAGGCCCAAGAAATCCAGAGTTCTTCTGCTTAAGCACTTAATTTTAAAAGAAAAGTAAAAATCTGAGGTGATCAAGAAGGATTAAAGACCCACAATACTCAGTCTATTCAGGGACCAAGCTCAAAACCTGATGGCCAATACAAAAAGTAACTGAGGTACTAGTGAGCACTCTGAAGCAGTGGGCATCAGTAAGTTCTAAGCTGCACCTTTGGACAAAGAGAGAGAGGTGGCAGTAGATATTATCAGTGCTCCCCATGACCCTAAGATCCCTTCATACCCTGTCCCAAGCTCGCAAAGGCTCACACCTACCAGGAGGCTCAATCCTGACTGGTAACTCCAAGTTCTTTGGTATGAAATGGCTCCCCAGGGGCTCTTGGCCTTGTCCACCACAACCACTGGCATCATAAGCAGAATACAGGTATAAACTGAGAAGGAGTTATGCCACATGCTCTCTCACATGACATCATTTTCCAGACACTACCACCAGGTTCTGGTTCATGTTCCATAACCACAACATATGTAACTAGTGGTTTGAGAAGGACTACTCATTTGAGAGCTTCATTGTGGTTAGCACCATAGATATGGGGCATAGCAGAAATGACTCCCATAACCAATCTAAATTTACCCACCAGAGGAGGGAAGGCTCATTATCTCCCTTTGGAAAGACTCAAACAGTTCCACGAGGGGCAGAGTAGGACCAGTAACAGGACCAGTTATTCTCCTGTATCTGTGCTCTTTCTGAATCCTAGCACCTCCAAAGCTAAAATAATAAAAAAAAAAAGGACTTTCAATGGTATAACTCAGGGTTTGGAAGCAGCTTGCTCACTCAACATAGTAAGGGATAAGATTAAATATAGCAAGCAATAACTCTACAATTCTAAAAGTGTTGTTCTTTAAATATTCCCTCTAGAAGACCTACCACAGAATCTGTCCCTTCCCCTGTCCAGCTGCACAACTGGGCAGAGCAGGGAATGGCTGATATGGTTTGCCTCTGTGTCCCCACCCAAACCTCACCATGAATTGTAATAATCCCCATGTGTAAATGGCAGGGCCAGCTGGAGATAATTAAATCATTGGGGCAGTTTACCCAATACTGTTCTCGTGGTAGTGAATAAGTCTTTCAAGATCTGATGGTTTTATAAACGGGAGTTCTCTTGCACAAGCTCTCTTGCCTGCCACCATGTAAAACATGCCTCTGCTTCTCCTTTGCCTTCCACCATGATTGTGAGGCTGCCCCAGCCATATGGAACTGTGAGACCATTAAACTTCCTTCCTGGCTGGGCATGGTGACTCACATCTGTAATCCTAGAACTTTGGGAGGCCGAGGCCAGCAGATCACTTCAGGTCAGGAATTCAAGACCAGCCTGGCCAACATGGTAGAACCCCGTCTCTACTAAAAATACAAAAATTAGCCAGGTGTAGTGGCGTGCACCTGTAATCCCAGCTACTTGGGAGGCTGAGGCAGGAGAACCTCTTGAACCCAGGAGATGGAGGTTGCAGTGAGCTGAGATCGTGCCACTGCACTCCAGCCTGGGTGACAGAGGGAGACTCCTTTTCAAAAAAAAAAAAAAAAAAAAAAAAAAAAAAAAAAAACCTCCTTCCTTTATAAATTACTCAGTCTCAGGTATGTCTTTATTAGCAGCATGAGAACAGACTAATACAATGGCTGACAATCCGAAATGAAGACGAGACCAAGAGGAAAAAGAACCAGAAGGGGAGGGGGAAGGTATATGAACTAAGGGGTTAAATGTATCAAAAGGTCTCAGGTGAAAAAAACAGGCTGGAAGGGAACAGAGACTTTTCATCAATACCCTTTTGTACCTTCTGAATTGTGTCACAAGTAAAAATATTACTTGTTCAAAACACAGACATAAAGGGTGAAGTAAAATGAAACAGAGAACGGCAATCGTGTGAGTGTACCATTACCTGAGCATAAAAATGTATAAAATCAATAGCTCCTTGGGTAGCAGAGTGAGAAAGCTGGAGACAACTAGTGTGAAAACAAAATAATAATGCAAAGACATTAAAGAACTACAGGAATAGATAATGCAAAACTAGATGATGTACTGTGGAACTGTTAACTATATAATAGTACAAAAATGACTTTGTTTCCTATATGCAAGTCTTCCTTTTAAAATAAAAATTATTATCTGTTTAACACTACCTTATAGCTACACAAAACATTAATATGATCATCACACTAAAATTTTCAGATAACAAAACAAGTAACATAAACTATTAATAACATGTTAAAAATTGAATTGGTACCCCTTAAATTTATACAAATAACATTTTTAAAAAAGAAAAAACCTGTTAAAAATGTAGTATTTTTATCATTTTATGACTTACTAAGTTATCAGGTTTTTTTGGTCACATAAATGTTTGGTTTCTGAAAAACCTTCATAGTAAAAGAATTAACTGCTGAGGAAATTAAGACCTTGTAGAAACATAGTGAAAGCCATTAAAATGTTTAAGTTCATAAAAGTAAACAAAACAGCAAGCTAAATTCAGACAATATCAATAACATTTCCCACTTAAATTATAGTGAGGACTATATTATGAATTTCCATTTTTTATCACTTGCACTGAAGAAACCTTTCAGAATCCTTTCTCAGTCACCTCCACTCCTCACCCCCAGCAGTTTCAACAATACGGGTGATGCTTAAAAATGCATTTTGCTTACAGGTAATACACTGATAGTTTTATGTATACTATGGATAGGCTATAGTACCCAATTATTTAATCAAACACTGATATAGCAGTAAAGGTATTTTGTAGATGCGGTTAACATCTAACAATCAAATACTGATATAGGAGTAAAGGTATTTTGACTTAATCAAACACTGATATAGGAGTAAAGGTATTTTGTAGATGCGGTTAACATCTACAATTAGTTTACTGTAAGTAAAGGAGATCACCCTCCATAACGTGTGTGGCCCTCATCCATTTAGTCACAGCCCTTAAGAGCAAAAACTAAGGTATCCTGGAGAAGCTATTCTGCCTAAAGACCGCAGCATCACCTTTCTGCCTGAGGTTCCAGCCTGAGGACCTGCCCTATAAATTTCAGACTTGCTACCACCACAATAACATAATACCTTAAAATAAACAAATATATATACTATCTCCTTGGTTCTATTTATCTGAAGACCCTTACTGATACATGCAAGAGAGACTCTCTATGTGTAGTTCCTTACTCCAGTTTTCCAACCTTTTCTGATTGTATAATCTCTACCTCCTACATGTATCTCAGCTCTTACCCTCCTCATAGAAACTATCAAATAGTCTTGTGTCACAATGCAATGTTTCAGTCAACAGTGGACTATATATACAATGGTGGTCTCCTATGATTATAATACTATATTTTTATTGTACTTTTTCTGTATTTAGATCTTTTTCAATTTCATTTGTTAGAGAAGGGGTCTCCTTCTGTTGCCTAGGCTGGAGTGCAGTGGCATGATCATAGTTCATTGCAGCCTTGAACTCCTAAGCTCAGGCAATCCTCCCACCTCAACCTCCTGAGTAGCTGGGACTACAGGCACGTACCACAAGGCCCAGATAATTTTTTATATTTTTTTAAGACATTGGGTTGCTATGTCGCTCTGGCTGGGCTCCAACTCCTGGCCTCAAGCAATGCTCCTGCCTTAGCCTCCTGAGTAGCTGGAATTAGGCACAAGCCACTGTGCCTGGCTTGTATAGATACATTGGATCCATAAATGCTTGCCACTGTCTTCCAATTGCCTCCATTACTCAGTACAGTAACATGCCGTACAGGTTTACGGTCCAGGAGCAATAGGCTATACCCTATAGCTTAGGAGTACAGTAGGCTGTACCATCTAGGCTTGTACAAATATGCTCTATGATGTTCACTTGATGATGCATTTCTTAGAATGAATCCCTGTCATTAAGTAACACATGCATATATAATTCCTAGGACTGCATTTTCCAAATTTTTGTTTCAACAGTCTACACCACTGCTTTCCTATTTTGATACCTTAGGTCCTTTTTCTAATGCCTAGAAAAGAACAGCAACGAATATAATTGGCATAAACTAGGATGAAAATTCTCATAACGTGCAGACATATACTGGAATATACAGATCTCTGCTTAAGTGAAACTTTAGACTGCAAAAGACTGTCTCTAGTGTTACAGCCCCTTAACTATGTGTTTTTAAAGGTAAAGTACATTTTAAGGCAGGATTTTTGTTACAACATGAAACTGAGATTTGTTTCTATACAATTAGAACTTCATCTAGTAAATAAAAAAATTAAGTATAATTTTATTTACAGAAGTCAAGTTCTAAATTCAGGGCATGCTTATTTTGAAAGTCAAACATCACTATACCTGAAAACCTTATTTTTCAACGAAGAACTTCAGATCTCTAAAAGAACTGTCTAGTAAGATATTTCAACAGCCCACTTTCTCTAAAAAAAAAAAAAAAAGCTGAACTTTTTTTAAAACCTA
This sequence comes from Gorilla gorilla gorilla, assembly GCF_029281585.2. NCBI lineage: Eukaryota > Metazoa > Chordata > Mammalia > Primates > Hominidae > Gorilla > Gorilla gorilla. Next base: position 141,026,470 of record NC_073227.2, read on the forward strand.
AAACATTTCGGCTGGGCACAGTGGCTCATGCCTGTAATCATAGCACTTTGGGAGGCCAAGACGGGTAGATCACCTGAGGTCAGAAGTTCAAGACCAGCCTGGCCAATGTGGCAAAACCTCGTCTCAACTAAAAATACAAAATTAGCTGGACATGTTGGCATGCGCCTGTAATCCCAGCTACTCGGGAGACTAAGGCAGGAGAATCGCTTGAACCTGGGGGGCGGACGTTGCAGTGAGCGAAGATCGCACCATTGCACTCCAGCCTGGGCAACAAGAGCAAATCTCCATCTCAAAAAAAAAAAAAAAAAAAAAACTAAAACATTTCAATATTTAAATACTTAACTGGAATCAATATCAATTAATGTAGCCTTAAAAATGCATTAAATGGTACAATACAAATATATTTTTAACATTAAAATAAGTCATATCCTCACCTCCCACATCAACCTGTAATCCATATTTTCATCCAAGTCTTCAGGCATTCTCTTCTCTCCAGCAAAGGGTCCGAACTTTTCACCCTGAGTAGCAATGATTATATTGAACAAGGATTAGTACAATAAATCAACATACTAAAATAAACGACTTTTTTCTTCTGGAATGTTTTTCTGCAAATCTTCATGCCCAAAGAAGAGACGCTTTTGAAATATTAACTGATTTGCCCAAAACAAAATGTTTATTTACAATCCAACTTAATCTGTTTTTAGCCTAAAATGCTAAATCCACAACATAGGAGCCAACATAAAAGGGTTAAATCATTTACTTTCAAATTCTGACAAGGCATTGGACATTGTATTTCATATGTTTCAATCCTCTTCATAGCCTCTGGCAAGCGATGTTGAAAAAAGCACTGAGTTTTGTCTGACTTGAGAGACAAGCCCACCAGGCAGAAAATCACCTGGTTTCCATAAAAATCATAAATTCATCCATATTCTGGACAAGAAAGACATGGGCTTGGCATTCTCAGAGGAAGAGTGTTCATAAATAAACTTTAAATTTGCCTGCCAATCTTTCAAACAGGCAAATGGGCACACTTTAAACCATGCTTTCTCGAAGTGTGTGCTTTGAAGCCCACATGCACGAGAAACACCCGTGTTACTAGTTTGAGATACAGAATTCTGGTCTTTGTTAAAATCAGAATCTGGAAACGGGCTGTCCTTCAATCTACCCTGACGGGATTTTTAAGGACATGTTCAATGGGCAAGTAACACTCTTTTCTCTCTAAAGTGACCAAAGCAGGGACTGCAGAGACAGTGGGAATGAGTTGAATTTGTCCAACCAGACATTTTGTTGAAATGTGTGCAGAGGAGACACAGAGCCACTCATGCTTCTAAACCTGCCTATGACTATTTTTCAGCAGAATCCTCCCCTTCACATGGAGGTGATGCAAGAAAAAAACCAACAAAATCTCTTTTGATGAACATTGTAAGGAGAAAAGATAACCACCAAGGCAATATTTCAAGGATACAAATTACTTAATGAACAACAGAACACCCAACTCCTGAGAACGGTAAAATTTTAAAGCTTAAAGAATTACAAATATTAATAGTTAACCCAGCCCCCTCATTTTACAGATGAAGAAAAGAGGTCCAGAGAAGCCAAAAATACTGGCAGAGCCAGGAAGACCATTTCTTTAATGTTAACTTAGGGGCAGAAAATACCCAGAGATTCCTCAAATCAAGACTATAATTGTAAGTAATTTAAACACAGGCATAGCAAAGAAACAGGGAGATTGCTCACTATTCATAACATTAGAAATATTAATACAAAGTTTAGACAGCCAATTTCAGAGAAGCTAGAAGCCTACTCTGCTTCACAATCCTCTCACGCCTCACTAGTCCCCTCATGCTAAAATGGGCATTCAACATCACACTTAAACACAAGAGCCCCAAAGAGGCTTTCTTTACAAAGTAATCACTTCTCTCCTCCAGATGGGACCTAACCAGGATTTGATGGCAGGTAGGAAAAGCTCCACAAGAACAGGGGAGAAGAGTTAACACTTACTGAACTACCATGTGCTACATTCCAAATAATCCTATGTGGGAGTTTCCCCATTTAACAACTAAGAAAATTGAGCCTCGGAATTTAAATAGCTTGCTTGCTTAAGGTCAATCAGGTGGCGATGATTAGACATAGTATCAGGAACCAGTGGTTTATTCTGAGTGGAGTGCTCAGGCAACATCCACTTCACCAAGCCAACACTCAAAACCCTGACAGACAGCTGCATGGTCCACTGCTGAGGCCACCTGATGCCACCTCCTCAGCTTTCCATTGACTACAATTTAGCAATGACCTGGGCCGTGCAATTGCCCAATGTACACACTCAATACATTGACTACTGAATTGAAGAAACTGTGAGCTTATGTTAAAGCCAATCTAGAAAACAGACCAAAAAATAAGGTGTGTTTTCTGTAATAAATGTGAGGGTTAAATATGAATGAATGTGGTTCCATTTTCGGTCCACTCTGTCATGTATTTAGCCTTTATCAACTATTACAGAAAGTAATAATAATCTAAGTACACACTTTCCAAAGTAACTGATCTATCCAAACCACTCAGTTCCTCTTTGCAGTACAAATTTGGAGGGGAAAAAAAAAAGTGAATCTATCAATTCAGTAGTGTTCAGAGGACTAAAGAGGAAAGAATAGAAACTCAAATAAATGCAATGGGATCAGGGGGTGGGGGGTGGGGGGTGCGGGGGAAGCCTGCTTGGATGCAGGCCTAGTAAGATTATTAAAAGACTTAAAGCTCTGAAAATTCAGATTAAGCAGAATGCTGATTTTAAAGCTTCACCATTAATAGAGAACAATCACTCTCTATCATAAACTCAAACCACCAAATTATAATAAATAGTGGTTTTTAGCTTTAAGAAATGTATTTTGTATCTCAACCTAGCACATTCACGCATACACAGAAACACACACCTATAAAACTGAGATACTTAATATTTCAGGAATATCCTTCAAAGAAAAGACAAAAAAAACCCTGTGATACTGTATAAATTTCTTCATATTTTCTACTCTGTGTTATTTCATATGTTTAAAAAAAAGAGTTTTGACCCACTAAATTAATTACAGAACTCATTGATGGGCTGCGGTTCACAGCTTGAAAAACACTGACATTAAAAACACTGATAGGGGAGGTAAATTAGCTTTCTATCTTTGATGACATTTCTTCAAAGTACCTTACCGGGTCTATTAGAAAGAGTTCATCAAATAAACTTGAATTTTCATGGCTGCAAGATTATAAAAATGTAAATAGCCAACTCTCAATTATCCATACTACTGTGGTGAGAAACAATGCAGATATTGAAAACCTAATTTATGTTTGGCTTTAGATAAAGATTTTATACTGAGTAGACCCACTCTTAGGAAGCCTTCCTCTAGGGATTCCAGCACCAGCTACCCAATCCTTCTCTCTCTCTTTGTTCACTGTTGTCTCTATCATACAAACAGTAGTTTCTTAAAAACTGTAATTACAATTTTATTTTTATTCACTAACCACATTTCCTATAGAGATTCTAACTTCAGTATAAGCCTCTTCTACCTCAATGGACTTCAGATCTGCTTGGGCAGCACATCTATGAAAGGGAAGTTTGGGGCACATACCCCATACATATATAATTCTTTTTCTTTTAGTGGAATTATATGAAATTGCCAATATTTGACCATTTTTGACCTACAAAATGAAAGCTTTTCATATGATTCATCATAAATGAAGTATATACATGTGCCTTAGTAAATGAAACACCTAGGAGGAGGTTCAAAATTAATGACAAGAAGGAAACCCGTATTTCAAACACTCCTCTTGAAAACTTCAAAAATTTCTGGCTGACTTCCTGATATCATTGGTTTTACTTTTTGTAATAAACCTGCTGAAGATTTCACACTAGCAGATAGGAAAACTGTCCGCTCTTCCATTTTCTTGCTGTCCATTTGTGCCTGCATTATTGGTATTACCTTTGATTTGTGATTTCTTTGCAAGAACTTTCCTAGACTTCTTCACTTCTATCTCAAGAGTCACCACCTCAAACACTTACAAGTTAGGCAGTAGGGCAACACAACACCAGATACCCAACCATAAACATGTAAATGATACTTTAGAGAGTAGCCAGGAGGTAAGGTGGAAAGAGCATGCCACCTAAAAACTTTTCCACTCCAGTTGAATGTTGCTGTATCACCATGTGGACCCAATGTTGCCAGATATATACATGATTTTTAGAGAAGCTAATAACTCAAATTTGTGTGTGAAATCACTGATTTTTTACATTGTCAATGAATTCCAAGAATTCAACACTTCGTGCAGGTCAAATAAAATGTGACTTCAAGATAAATTCAGCCTGTACACACCAAACTGTCTGAGTCAAACTCACTTCTCAGACTGATCCAATGTCCAGCCCATAATGGAGCATCTTTGTTTTTATTCAAACTGTTTCTGAATAAAGCAGATAATTAATCCATTCAATCTTCTATTCACTGGACTAGACAGTAACTTTTAATAAACAAAAACTGTATGATTGCAAAAATGTGGGCCATTTTCTCTCATTTTGCTGAATGTTATTAGTGAGAAGTTAAAAACAAGATTCACTGCAGATATCTCTCTCAGAATTGTGGGGAAAAGCACTATCTTCTAAGCCTCAGTTTCCTTATCTACAAAACTTAGGGATTTAGATTAGTTGATTCTAAGATTTCTTCCAGCTTTTAAATTCCAGTAGAAAGAGCTTCCACAGACCAAATTTAGAACAATTTGAGACTCAAACAGGACAAGAGGATAACTGATTGAAACACATTAACAAATTTGTAAGCCCATACTGTCAGTGAGACAAAATGTTTTTAAAATCTCATTTGCTATCATTAGAGGATAAGTTATTATTAAAATTAGTAAAGAAAAGGAATTAAGCATTTTATCCTGCCTTTTCAATACTAACCATAGTTCAGGCTAACCAGATAGCAGAAATTGATGATGAAAAGCTCCTCTTTACAGGAGAATGCTAACATAAATAAAGGGGGAATATTTGAGTTAGCAAATCACCATTTTGAAATCCCTAATAATATTACTGATTTGGCAAGAATTCTCCATGGATACTAAAACCATTAGGCAAAAGGTTGATGGTGAAAAAATACATATCCATATAGTAGTATCAGCTCACAGATTACTTGCTAAGAACAAAGGGGAAACAGGACATTTACAATAGAAAAATTACCTTAACCCAATGTTGGCATCAGTAACAGTGGGAAGCCAGATACATTATATGCCCCCTACTGTTATGCAGCACAAATAAACCAGCATCACTCCATAATGTATTTTTGCCAGAAATATTTATATCTAACTTCCAGACTGCAGGAATTATAGAAGATAGAGAAACAAGTTAAATAAAGCCCTGGGAATGTAATCAGGTAAATCCAGATGTGAGATACTCTACAACTGACATGATCTCTTCAGAGAGTCACTGTTATTAAAAAGGGGGAGGGAGGGATTAAAGAGATATTTAATAGACATAACTAAATGTAATATGTAGTCTTTGATCAGATCCTGGTTCAAAAATAAATAGCTATAAAAACATTTTTAGGCAATTGGAGTAATTTAAATATGGACTAGCATTAGAAGACATTAGGAAATGACTGTTATTTTTGTTGGATTTGCTAAAACAGCATCATGGCTATTTAGGAGAATGTCCTTATGCTAAAGTATTGAGGGGTGAATTGTCACAACATCTGTAATTTACTTTGAAATAGTTCAGAAATAAAAAATATACATATAGATGAAATAAATACATTAAAGTGAATCAATCTGCAGTTGAGTCATTCATATTTGAAATAATGATGTTTTTCACAGAAGGAGACTAGAGTCCCCACTTAGAACATAATTATGTTTCAATGTTAAACTACTGTGCATGTATGTGCCTTTGCAATATAATTAGACCTTCAATAGTGTATTAAATGTGTTTCTTAAAAGTTCAATGTGAAAAATAACCAATCTTCCTTCCCTACTGTAGGATGTCTGAGGCAGACTAGTTGTCTCCCTATATCCATTCCCATTAGTACTAGAACACTGATCTTGTTAAGGGTACTAATGTATCCAGGTAAAATACTATATTTATCTCGAAGAGAAGGGAGCAAACAACCTGTGAGTAGAAATCATTGTATGGAACTATCACACAAGTTCTTAAATGAAGCTGAGTCAACTAGAAAGTATACCTAATCCTGTTTCTCCCTACCTGGAATATGAGCATGATAGCTGGGGCTGAAGCAGCCACCTTGAGTCCAAGAGAATTGCAAAGACTTCTGCCCTGACATTTTGAGCCACTGAACTAATGGCCACAAACATCTTGTTCCATCTGCCAACTTCCTGTTAGAGGGAGAACAAAAACTTCAAGTTTAATTACTGCAGTTGTCTCTCTTACTCCAGTTGATATAGCAGAGGTCAGGGGAAAGAAATGTAGTGGTGCCTATAATAAAATGGAATTATTCTTTATGAAATGCATCACTTATGAAATAATACAAAACGGAAATGCAGAGGAGATGTGACAAAAAGAATTGTGGGTATATGGTGACCTGAATGCAACACCTTTCCCCTTCACCCTCAAACCTGTTACTTTCCTCTCTTGAGCAAAACAACTACTACTAGCATCTGTGGGCAAATGGATGCAAGTGAAGCCTTAGGTTCTGGCAGAAATCTGGTGTGAGGTGTTCTCTCCAGTAGACTTAGTAACAAAGTAGAGGACAGCAGAGTAACCAGGGACAAGGACTGAAAACCAGGGAATCCCAAAAAGTATTTGAAAGTCAGAGATAGAGGGGGTCACAGCCCACAATCTTTCCTGCTCTTGATGCCCACGAAAGTACAAGGAGACCAGAAAGCTGACTGACAGGGAACTGACAGCCTATCTGCCAGTGCAGGCCCACTGAAGAGAGACCCATTTGCCTTCTACGACCTGCAGGACTGACGCCACAGAGGACTATTCAATAACAGTCTTGAGCTCCAATGAGTCAACCAAGGGATACAGCCCATACAAAGGAGCAGAGCTGCTAGAAAAAGGAAGATAAGGCAGAAGAATTAGACCCACGCTCTGCGTTCTGCAGCAGACAGAATACCTCAACTAAAGGGAATACCTGAATTATCTAAGAAAATTTAAGGAGATTCAAATACAGCACTCAAAAAAAAAAAAACTTTTAAGAGTTAAAAACCATTAACTTCCCAATTAAATATCTTTACAGAATGAATTGAAAGAAAGAGACAAGAATCAAATTCAAAAAAAATCTCAAGTGAAAACTATGAACAGATAAAAATATGATATTTAGAATCAAATTCAAAAACAAAATCTCAAGTGAAAACCATGACCAGATAAAAATATGATATTTAGAGAACAGATCCAGGAAACCTCACATATAAAAACATAACTCCAGAGTATTTTTTTCAAGGGATGAGAAGTGTATTAATCTATTCTCACACTGCTATAAAGAACTTCCCTAAGTCTGGGTAACTTATAAAGGAAAGAGGTTTAATTGGCTCACAGTTCCACATTGCTAGGGAGGCCTCAGGAAACTTAGAATCATGGTGGAAGGCAAAAAAGAAGCACGCACCTTCTTCCAAGGGCTGCAGGACGGAGTGAGTGCAAGCAGAGGAAATGCTTTGTATCAACGGCATTGTATGCACATGTATGTTTATCACAGCCCAATTCACAATCATAAAGAGATGGAATCAACCTAAGTGCCCATCAGCCTATGAGTGGATAAAAGAAAATGTATATATACACAATGGAATACTATTCAGCCATAAAAAATAACAAAATAATGTCTCTGGCAGCAGCTTGGATCTAGCTGGAGGCCATTATTCTAAGTGAAGTAACTCAGGAATGGAAAACCAAATACCACACGTTCTCACTTACAAATGGGAGCTAAGCTGTGGGTACACAAAGGCATACAGAGTGGTATAATGAACACTGGACACTCAGAAGAGACAGGCTTGGAGGGGTATCCAAACTCCATATTGGATTTAATATACATTACTCAGTGAGTGGTACACCAAAATCTCAAACTTCACCACTATACAATTCATCCATGTAACCAAAAACCACTTGTACCCCTAAAGCTATTGAAATAAAAAACATATAAAAGTTCAGTTTCCACCAAGAAGGTTAGTAAGAGTATCACTACTATCCTAACAATGAGAATGATAAACTGCAAAATCATAACTTTTCTTAAGGAGAGCACTAGCTTACCTGTGGCCAGTGCCCTCCTCCATCCACCATCCAAACAAGTAAAAAATCAACTAACATTTTAACAACTTGCTAAAGGAGGAATGTGAGACAGAATGAAGGTATAGAACTACAGCAAGCCCCAGACCCAAGAGATGCTCACAGGCATGTTCACATTCTTTTCCAAGGACCTCCCCATGTGAGAGAGGTTTGGGAACAGATGGGAGAACAAAGAGAGACTTCCTCAGTGGTGCTGTCATGCAAGAGCGGAACAGCAGCTGCTGCAAGAATGGCATGACAGTGTACACCTCCTGTCCTGACCTTTTTCTCATATCAGAAGAAAGCCTTTAGCTACTGAAGAAAAGCAGTAAACCATGTCATCCCCAGGATGACCCCAGTAAAGATCCACCACTGCAGGGAGAAGGGAAAGAAACAGTACAGGCTCAAGCACTTAGACCACAACCATCAAAGGACTCCTACCACAGGGGAAGGGACAAGAAATGTTCACCCACAAAAGACCAACCACTGACACAAGTTAAAAGATTAGCTCTCCTAGGGAAGAGGAGCAGGCATATTGAGAAAGCCCAACTTCCAGTGCCCAGGCAGAGAAACCCTACATAAGAGGGAGAATGGAACAAGACAACAGAGATCCTTCTCCCATACCCCTCACCATCAGCCCACCCAGCACCAAAAAATAACACAGCGAAGTCCACTGTGGGGAGAAGAACAAGAGCAGGGCAGAAGGGCAGATAAAGGCTGAGAAAATTCATTGCCAGAAGACAAGTGTTATAAGAAATGTTAAATGAAGTTCTTCAGCATTCAGAATATGATACCAGACAGAAACTTAGTTCAAAATAAATAAATGGGCCAGGCACGGTGGTTCATGCCTGTAATCCCAGCACTTTGGGAGGCCGAGGTGGGCAAATCACTTGAGGTCAGGAGTTCGAGATCAGCCTCACCAACATGGTAAAACCCTGTCTATTAAAAATACAAAAATTAGCCAGGTGTGGTGGTGGGCACCTATAATCACAGCTACTCAGGAGGCTGAGGCAGGAGAATAGCTGGAACCTGGGAGGCAAAGGTTGCAGCGAGCTGAGATCGCACCTCTGCACTTTAGCCTGGACGACAGAGCAAGACTGTATCTCATAAATAAATAAATAAATAAATAAATAAATAAATAGCTAAATGTAATGGTAAAAAGTAGAGGTACATAACAAAGACAATTTGTCTTCGTTTTAATTGCTCTAAAAGATCACTGATGATCTAAAGAAACAAGAGTAAAAACGTAGTGTAAGATTTATAACATATAACATAAAATGTGTGACATTTTAAAGAATGGGAAGGAGGAACTGCATTATACAACTGTATCTCACTGACACTTTGACATATCCCCTTGCTGTCTAATAGACATCTCAAAAACAACATGCCTTAAACTGAACCCCTGATCTGCCCTCTTCAAACCTCCTCCACCCACAACCTTCCCCATCTCAGTTGTTGGCTGACAATCCAATCCTTCCAATTCCTCAGGCTAAAATCCTTGGAATCATCCTGAATCCTTCCCATTCTTTCACACTTCACATCCAATCCTATCAGCATGTTCTGTTACCCCATACTACCAAAGTAGCCCCTATCTTGGTCTAAACTGCCATCACCTCTCACATGGATTACTGCAGTAGAATCCTAACTCTCCCAGTTTACACACTTGCCCTGTGGCAAACTTTTCTCAACAGAACAGCCAGAGTCATGCTTGATAAACTTATGTCACTCCTTTGTTCAAAACTCTGCAGTGCCCTCTCATTTCACTCAAAGTAAAAGCCAAAGGCTTTGCAGTGGCCTAAAGGGCTCTAAGCAGTGGATCTTCCCCTAACACTCATCCCTTCACTAGCCCTCTGACCTCCTCCTCGACTGCTTGCTCATTCCATTCCAGCCACACTGACCTCCTTGTGCTTGGACCACAACAGGCAAACTCCCGTCTTAGGTCCTTTACTGTAGCTGCCCCTTCTGCACTTAGAATGCTCTTCCCGTAGATATATGTTTGGCTAATTTCCTACCACCCTTCAAATAATTGCCCAAATCTCTCCTGTTTAGTGAGGATTAACTGACCCATCTAACATTTATAGCATCCCACACACACACCCACACACCTTTTCTGCCAAGTCAGCCATACCTAGCTCTTTTTCTTTTTTCTATAATGCTTATAATATTTAACATACTATAAAAGTTATCTTATAGGTCTGTTATTTTGTGTCTTCCCTCACTGGACTGCAAGCTCCCCAAGAGCCAGAATACCTATTTTCTTAACTATTGTACCCCAAAGTGAATAGTATAGGTCTTGGCATATAGAGTGATAAAGATTGTTAAATGAATGTGTAAAACAAGACCTGAATAAATAAAAATTATGGCACATCCACAGCATAGACTATAGTCAGACATTAAAAAAAAAAAAAACAGAGCCAAGGTAGATACAGGAATTTCCACAAGATACCGTCGAAAGAAAAATGTGAGATGATGAAGTGAGTTTACTCTTTTCTTATTTTTGTAAACTTATGTTTTTTTAAGTGTGCATGTGTTTGTATATTTGTGGATATAGCATTTTATCAGAATAGAGAAAAAACATTTTTAAGGCAAAGGGTATATGGAATGACCTGAGTTCAAATTTTCATTAATCCACTTATGACTGATGTAACCTTCCTCAACATCACCTCTCTCATCTATAAAACAGGGATACTAACAGCCCCCTTGCAGGTTTATTGCAGGACTTCACTAAAAACTGTGTAAAGCATCTAGTGACTATTGTCTCTGTCACTCGCTTTTCTGCCACTTGTAACTAAAACAGTGCCTAAAACCTGCCATAGTTCAATAAATACTTATTGAATTAATTGTAGCTGCCATTATCACAAAAAATATAGTTTGGAGAAAATGTTAGAGTAGTTACATAATTTTAAAAATGTTTAATAACACCAGGAAATACAAAGCTGCCTTGAGTCACTATGGAGAAGTGTGAATGTGTGAACACAAGGAAGAGATAGCATATACGGCAGGCTTCATGATTACTTTTCCTCTGATTGTGTTTCCAGATTAGTTATCATCAGCCACCAGGAAATGTAAGCAAACATTGGCTGGCAGATTTTTAGCCCTAGGATACAAATCCATGTTTCTTCAGACAAGTCACCTTCTACACTGATCAACACAACACCTTATCCCACAGTCTGCTCTTCCTGTATTAACATTTATGCATGGTGATTTTTCCTCTACAGGCTTTTATTTACTTATTTGTTTCAGCTTTTTTCTTTCTTTGATTTTTTTTAACTTTGTAAAATTTGACTTTTGTTTTAAAATCTTACTGCATTTTTACAAACTCACCTTTAAGCCTTTACTTCAGGTATTTTTTTTTTTTTTTTTTTAACTTAGGATTTTACCTCACCAAATGACCTTAGTACAAATCCCTCAATGAGAATCAAGGTGTGTGCCTTGGTTTGGAAAGGAGGGAGTTGAAACTGTGGAAGGCATAGGAATCTGAGAGGCAACTGTGAGCTGCAAGACTCCCTGCAACTCTCTGGGCTTCAGTGTTCTCACCTGTAAAATGAGGATGTGCCAATTAGATGATGTCTGTTAACTCAGCAAAAAATTACAAGATATAATTTTAGAAAAGGAGAGGCGGAGACAGGACTTTATTTCTCCTAAAAGGTTACAGCCTGCCAAGTGGCCAGCCCACAGGCTGGGAAGCATGCCTCTGGCCAAAGCCCAGAGACAGGCACTTTGAAAGAGGAAGAGCTTTATACTGAACAGGTTGGCTCTCTGCACTTCTCTTCCTAGAGAATCTCCTGGCTGGCTCAGCGACTTCAGCTCTCTGCTCAGAAGTCATTTCCTCTGAAAAGTCTTCCCTGCTGACCCTCCTAAAGTAGACCCACCCCTCATTTACTCTTTAATGCCTCATCCTGTTTATTTCCTGCAATTAATTTAACACATGCCTCAATCATTTTGGTAATCTTCCATTTTATACTTGTTTACTGCCTATCTCCCCACATAAGAAAGCAAGCTCCTTGCAGAAAAAGACCTTGTCTGTCTTGCTCACCTGTGTATTCCCAGGGCCTAGTACAGTACCTGCCACATATGAATGATTAAATGACTGAAAGTCAGAGAAGAAAAACCTACAGCCTAAAATATCCAAAGGGAAAGAAAGCTGAGAGCAGTGTATTTCCACCTTAATCTTTCCCTTAAAATCACATAATCTGAGAGCTTGAAATAACCTTTCCACTTTGCAGTTTCAGGTACAATATCAAAAAACACCACCCACTGGTGGTTAATCATATAAGCAAGCTAGGAAAAAAATGGTCATGAAACAAAAAATGTAATGTAGTAAGGTGTTTGCTTAACTTTAAATTTTTATTGGATGTATACTTAATTTAAGAGTTTTGAGTAACTAATATTAATTTTAATCTGCATAATACTTTGCAACCTAAAATGCCACATTTTCACTGAAGCATTCAACTGTGCTCCCGAGAAAACACAGCAAACATTAGACAGGGTCTGGCACACAGCATGCAAAAAGTGTCAATTTCATTATTTTTCCTTATTCTGATTATTAGCAAATCACAATGTGTAAAAGTATGAATGAACTCAGGTCTCCTTTTTCTTCTCAAAAGCTTTCTAACTGACTCTTTTCCTTTTCTTGAGTTGTCACTATACAGATTTTTATATATAAAAATCAGAGGCAACAGACCAGCAAAAAAGGATAATTGCCAAGGAAAAAGCTAGTAGGACTAAGGTAAAGCCAGGGAATTAGGTGATTCTGCTGCAAAGACACCACCACTCTAGGAAGCACTGCACCAAAAGGGGTAGGACTAGAGGATTAAGGGGTCCCACCAGCAAGAAAATCCCATCTCAACCTGGTGAATGTAATGAGGGTGGGGTTTCTAGCAAGATTCCCCAACCTCAGTCTGGATTAGATTCTCTGAATTTGAAATCAACAGATGACTTGAATTGCAAGCACTTTTTAAAACAGGAGTGTTATACAAGCATATGTGTTATAAAAGTGTGGCAAAACATCTGTAATTTCCAACACATGTATTAAAAGTGGTATCTTCCAAAATTTGTTTAGAATAGAGAGCATAAAAACTTTTAAGAAAGGTTCTTAATGTAGCTGCTGATAAATCTCTCTTCTCAGATCCCTTGATTTATGTCCAGAATTAGGCCTAGTACAAGGTTACTGGGAAAATACCTAAGAATTGAGGGACTGTTTGCCTTCCATAAGCAGGTAAGGGATGCCTTGATACTCAGCTGCAGCCTCACAATTCAGCTAAAGTCTGCTGTTTGGCTTTAGCTTTGTCTTTGTCCTCAGATTTTGGAAGGAAAAGGAACTGAAGCTTGCTTTAAGGTCATTTCTGAGATCAACAAACCTGTCCATGACCTTGTGACTGAATATTTTGGGATCATAACTAAACATCGATAATAGTTTGGATTCATAGCAAACATCTGCATATTCACTTTGAAATACAGCAAAGCATTCTAAATATGATCTGGATGAAAATCTGTATGTGTTTTATTTATTAAAGTTAAACCAGGAAAAGATAAGTATTTATCATTGCAATAGTAAAGTGATGCAATAATATATGATGATTTTGGAAGCTGTTCATTTCATTGCATGCCCAAAAATAAAATACTTACAAAGAATCAAATACATGAAAAAAATAAACTGAAATTAATAAAAATCTCAAAAGAAAGTAGGTTGGCCAGCTGTTTCTAAAAATCTATATGGTAATATAAGGAAACAACAAGGATTATATAATAATTCTAATCTTTGTAGAGTTGTTTATAGTACTCTTCATAACATTAAATAAAATGATTTTTAAGATCTGTGTTTAATTTTTAAAGTAATTAAATTTAAGCCAGAAACCTTTAAGGAAGGTCTGTCTGAGAATTTTTCACATCTTTTAAGAATGAATTAAAAGGAGAATTTCAACTCTGTACAGACGTCATTTGGTGAAGGTTGTATTTGGCCTTCAAAAAATGTTGATTTTAACATTTGGCCATTTGGCAACTATTCACTACACCTCTAATTCAGATAAAGTATTTATTCCTGTTTTTAACATTTGAACATTCTCGCCAACTCCCATTTGAAAAAATAAATAAGTGGTTTATTTTCTCCAATTTTGCCCTGAAGGATGACTGGAGATCACGTTGTCAGTGGAGCCCTTTTTGGAGATTAGTAGCACTTTCTACTACTCTTCACCAGCTCTTTAGGTCAGAGGCAAAGCGGAGAGGGTTATACGCAGATGAAAGGCACCCTAGTGTCTCTACTGCATCCTCTGAACCTCTTGTTAACATACCTTAGCTGAACAAGCCTGTTCTTGCCCAAACCTCCATCTTACAAAATATCTACTAAGAAAAGGGGGCGAGGAAGGCTAGGACGACTCTAACAAGTTATAATATTATAAGATCAAACCCAAAGAGCTGGACTGTTCCTGTGGCCTCTCTTCCTAGGCCTTTGCTTTCAACATCCAACACTTTCAGGCCCTTCCTGTACGAACTGAGCAATGTGCTTCCTCTCATCACATGCCTGTAACTTTCTGGCTGGAGAGATCGAACCGATGTTGGAGACAAATTAAAAAAAAAAAAGAGCGGAGAAAAAAGGTACAGACACTCAAAGATCATCTGGTTGGCACCTCCCTGAAGGCACATATAATACATTCCAGGAGGGAAGGAAATCCTGGGCGTATGAATGAGATTCTACGGCCTGCGTGGAGCGGCGCTCTGGGCTGCTCCTCCCATCCCCGCATGGAAAGTTAGGCGTTTCTAGCCACATTAATTCATCCTAAAGGAAAAGAGGCGGCAGCGGAGCAGCGTGCGCGCGGGGGAAGACACCCGCCCACGCGTGCCTTCGCCAACGCAAAGACGCAGCTCACACCCGTAACCGAGGAAGAGGGAGGCTCCCGCCGCGCTCACTTCCTGCGGGAGAGAGGAAAGACATCTTGCAGCAGGGAGGCCGGTGGCAGTTCCGCCCCTGGACCGGCCGGCAGCGGAGCGCACCCCGCCGCCACCTACGTGGCGCTGCCTGCTCGGGTGGCGCAGCGAGTAAAGGCCACCCCCGCCGTGCCCCGCGGTCCCCGGCCTTCCCACGGACGCCTGGCCCGGCCCGGGCGTGGGGCGACCGGGGTGAAGCCCGCCGCGCCCCGGGCCCTGCGGCAGGGCGACTCCGGGAGGCACAGGGCGCGCGAGGTGCAGGGGCGCGCAGGCCGCCGCCGGGTCACCCACCTTTCGCACTCTGCGGGCCGTGTAGAGCCCCATGCCGTCCTGAACCCGGGAGGACTTCAGGGAGAACCTGTCCGGCACGTACATGCCCAGCATTTTCCCGGGCGCGGCGGCCGCCGCCTCTCTCAACACCGGCGCTTAGCGCCCGGCAGGCGACACATCGAAATTTGGGGTGCCAGGGTAGAGGGGAGAAACCGGCAGAGAAGGAGGAAATGGAGTTTTCCTCCCAGAATCCCCACCTCCCTGCCGATTCCAGGATCCCCCGCGGCTCAGCCCCTCCTTGTCCCGGGTCGGGCTCGGCCCGGATCCGTTCCTGCCATTCCTGCTGCGGGGGCGCGGGGGGCGCGGGCCTGGGAGCTGCGGGCGCCGGGACGCCGCTCGCTGATTGGCCCGAAGTTGGCGGCTCTGACCCGCGCCCGGGCGCGAAGCCCGGAGCAGGGCTGACCCCAGGCCTCAAACCCGGAGGCCCGCGAGCCGCGCGGGCCGTCAGCACCCCTAGCCCCGGCGCGGCGGCGTGCGTTCCCGCCTTTGTCCAGCTCTGGGTTTTCAAACCTTGCCCCGCTGAACCATTACTCCCTGTAGGGGAGTCTCGCTTGCTTCTCTTCAGATGCAAAACGAAATGGACCTTCACACAGCTGGGGCATCCTCCAAAACAACTTTATCAACTCAAGTTCCTGACTCTGAAAGCCAGCTTATTGCCGACTACTGAGAACGAACCCTGCGGTCTAGGAAATTTCCGTGCTTCTCACATTTGAGTTATGTGTCTTTGCTTTTTTTCACGTTTGTTGCAGAGGCTAGAACTTAATAAGGGATCGCAAAGTATGTTGATTAACGTACGGAAAAATATGTTGCAAACAATTTAATGTTTTAAGCACTAGAAACTAGATATTTTATGGTAACATAACCTCTGGGAAGTTCTTATACTTCTCAAGGTACAATATTCTTGAGACCTCCCTTGCTTGATAATCATTAGACCTATTACGGATTTTCAGACATACGGAAGTGGATTTGTGGGAGACAGGAGGGGACACCCAAACAATAGAATCTGGTGTCACAACAATGCAATAAAGTCACAAGTCTTGTTTTAGTGTTTTTAATAAGCTGTTAGGCTGTGCAGTGTGCCCAGGACCTTTAAAAGCCTGTTTCATCCTTCAAAGTGATCCTGGGGTCATCTACTCATTTCTCTTGATATTTATGGTAATTTTCTACTCTAGGGTCTTTTCTTGGAAACCATTTGATGTTCTTAATTGACGTTCTCATAAACCATTAAAAGCACACACAAAAGTTTGACAAAATTATAGACTACACACACACACCATGGAAACGATTCCTGTTTCTGCAGGAAACCCTTGGAACATAGTTCCCAAGCAGATTTTTTTTTTTTTTTTTTTTTTTTCCACAGGGTCTAGCTATGTCTCCCAGGTTGATCTTGAACTCCTGGGCTCAAGGGATCCTCCGGCGGCGTTGGCCTCCTGAAGTGCTGGGATTACACACGAGCTACCACACCCGGCCCCTATGTAGATTTTGATTCAAGTTTGGAAAAAGGTTTAAAAAACAAGAACAAAAGGCATTATGGGAAAAATATAATCATGTAGTGGCAATATTCGGAGACTTTAAGGAACACAGTAAATGATGACACGATCCTCTTTCTAAGAAATGTAAGTTTAGCTTTCACAGCAGGGAGAGGAACACTTAGCCGCTCTGTGAGTTTTGATACCTTTGACTTGCCATGGAAGATCTCTAACTTCTCTAGGGGAAAATAAATCAATAAAAACAAAAACTCTCTTTTGGGGGAATTGGGAGTTCCATGGCCTTGAAAAATAGTAGGTGTTCATTAAATATGTCTTGAATGAAAGTCACTTCTGAGGCTGATCTGAGATGTTCAAAAATTCTATGGTGAGCCTAGAATTTACTTGACTTTTTGTTGTGCTTCACAAGGAACTGGACTAAGTAGGTTTTCCAGGGTTCCTTAGAACCAGGGCTGAAACCAAGCCAGACCAGATCCACTGGGCCCACAGTCCAGAAGGTGGGGCCCTGGCATTTTCCTGGAGCATTCAGCTCTTTGTCAAACACAGGCTTCCAGCCACCCTTAAGCCATCCAGCGCTCTCAGTCAAATGCTCTGCCACTGTCTCTTTGGGCACGAGAATTTCCACAGCTTTTGATCACTGGAGAGGAAAACGTTTTTTGGTTTTAGTCTGAAACAATCCTTATTTAGGGATCCTTATTTAGACATATCTCTCAAATGTTTGGTTGCATGCTGTCTTTCTAGGGAGCAAGGCTGCAGCCTTGAGAATGCCCCTCTCTGAATGTAGGCTTCTTTAGTAATTAGAAAATGGTGAAAGTATATAAATAAAATTTTAAAGATAAATCTGAAATCAATAAGATGAGAAACTTTCCAGATATTTTATGAAGCTTGGTCAGATATTTTTGTTACAACTGACACATTCAGTGTATTTCATTAAAGCATGCAATGTTCTTTTTTATCTATTTAATGGAGTGTTCTGAAGATCTACTAACTAAAACATGGGAACTAGCAATAAAAAGTTCTTAATAATAAGTTCCATTACAACACATAAAAAGGATACATGTTTGCCAAATCAAAATGCACAGTATTGACCGGATATTTGATTTTGAAGCCTGTAAGACAGTGGTAGTACAATGAGTCATTTCTTAAAACTTTAAAAGCTAGAAAGCGACCTTTCAATATTATCTTTGAAAAACGGGAAATTAAAAGTCTGCTTTATATCAGGAGTTTAAATCCAGTCTTTAAAAAATAAATAACAAAATCAAAAAACTGATATTAAAGTACTACCATGCACCTGATTTACTTATTCTAGAAAATATTGCACTGTCTTGACAAACAAGAAATTATTCAAAATACATTGTTCCTTACTTTCAGATTTGCTTTTGGAGGAATTTTTTTCATTGATATGTCTAAAGCAAGCTCTAGTTATTGCATTTAAACGTATGTACTTGAGTGGGCCTTGTTTTTAGGGAAGACTTGAATTATGACTATATATTAATTAATTATTTTACCATACTGTCAGTATTTATACATACTGTCGAACCCTTTTAATTGTGTCTTGGTTATTGATGACTGATTCCAAGCACCATGGTAGACTAAAAGCCTGATTGATAGAAAAAAAATAATAATAACCTGAAACATATTTGTCTTCAGTTATCAGAGAACCAGAGGGCTTTTGTAATAATTGAATATAAAACCAAGTTTCCAGAGCAGAAAAGAATAAAGATTTAGTTGGTGTGATTAAAAAAAAAAAGTTTGTTAAAATAAAATGGAGAGTAACGGTGTCAGATTCTTGCTCTTAAAACATCTATCCTCAGCATTGATTCTACAATAGCAACAGCACCATGAAAAGATGTCCCTGAAACCTAAAAAAGTGTGAACATTAAATTTTTCTTAATGTCTTGAGTTTTGGAAAGGTACCATACACTTGTATGTGGTACCAAAAAAGAATCATAAATTTTAACTAGAAGAAAACTGAAGGTTGTTGTGACTAAATTGAGTAACATTATGCTACAGTTTGGATGTGTCCCTCAAAAGTTAACGTGTAGGAAATTTAACTCCCAAAGCAACAGTGTTGGGAGGCAAGGCCTAACAAGAGGTGATTGGTCATGAAGGCAGAGCCGTCGTGAATGAATTAATGTCATTACCACAGGAGAGCATTAGTTATCTAGAAAGTGGGTTGTTATAAAAGCAAGCTTAACCCCATTTCCTCTCTGTGTCTCTAGAGCTTGCTTCTGTCTTCTGTCCTTCTGCCAAGAAATAACCCTTGCCAGATGCCAGTGGTAGGCTCTTGAACTTCCCAGACACCAGAACCATGAGCCAAATAATTTTTTTCTTTTTTTCAAGACTAGAAACTAGGTCTTGCTCGGTCTGCAGGCTGGAGTGCAGTGGTATGATCATAGCTCTCTGCAGCCTCCAACTCCTGGCTTCGCAATCCTCCAGCCTCAGTCTTCCAAGTAGCTGGGACTATAGGTGCATATGACTGTGCTCAGCTAATTATCTTATTTTATTTTATTTTATTTTATTTTATTTTATTTTATTTTATTTTATTTATTTCATTGGTATAGATGGAGTCTCACTTTGTTTCCCAGGCTGGTCTCAAACACCTGGCTTTGAGTGATCCTCCAGTCTCAGCCTTCCAAAGTTCTGGGATTATAAGCATGAGTCACCATGCCTGGCCCCAAATTTCTTTTCTTTATAATTTAACCAATCTGTGGTATTCTGTTATAGGAGAAGAGAACAGACTAAGACAGAAAATTGGGACCAAGAAGTGGAGTTATTGCTGTTACAAATACTTGAAATTGTGCAAGCAGCTTTGGAATCCGGTAATGAGTAGAGGCTACAAGAATTTGGAGGAGCAAGCAAGAAAAGGTACATATTGCCATGAACAGAGCATGAAGGACAATTCTGATGAAGGCTTAGAAAAAGATCCCAGAATTAGGAAAGTCTAAATCTTCCTAAAAATGTTGAGGAAAATATAGACAGTAACAGTCATTCTGACAAGTTCCAGACAAAGATGGGGAACAAGGTATTGGAAACTGGAATAAAGACCATTCTTGTTATAAGATAGCAAAGACCTTGGCTGAATTATGCCTATATCCTAAGACTTTATGGAATGCAGAACTTAAAAGTGATGAACTTGAATATATGGTGGAAGAAATATCAAAGCAGTGAGCCATTCAGACTTCTGTCTGGCTACTTTTAACTACATGCAGTGAGATATGAGAGCAAAGGTATTAACTAATTTAAAGGGAAGCAGAGTGAAAAGATTTGGAAAATTTGCATCTTGGCCAGATAAAAACTGAAAAGCCTGTTCAGGAGAGAACACTAAGGGTGTGGATGGTGACCATTTGTTAAAGAGGTTAATATGAATAAAGGGAGCCAGGTGCTACTCATCAAGACAATGGGAAAAGATCCTGCAAGCATTTCAGAGATCTTCCAGGCTAACCCTGCCAACACAGATCCAATGCTGTAGGAGGGCAGAATGGTTTTGAGCAATGGGCCCTGAGTGCCCTCCAGGGGCTTGCCACCCAGAACCACCTCACGTCTCTGCTCCACCCATTTCATTACAGTGCTCCTCAGACACCCTAGGTGTGACTTGACCTGTCACTCCAGAAGATTCAAGTGGCAAATCTTAGTGGCATCCACATGATGTTAAGTCTGCAGGTGTCCAGAATGCAAGAGCTGTAGGGGCATGATTTTCTCCATCTAGATTTCAAAGGATGTTGCATACAGCCTTTGGAGACCCAGACAGAGACTTGTCATAGGGCAGAGCTGCCAAAGAGAGCCCCCACCAGGGCAATGAAGCTGTGGAAGTGGGACTGCCACCAAGACCCCAGAACTGCAGAGCCAACAGCATACATCATCAACCCAAGAGAGCTGAGTCATGGGCTGAGCCCAGCAAAGCTGTGGGGCTGTGGCTAACCAAGGCCATGGTGGCCCAATCCCTACATCACTGTGCTCAGGATGTGGGATATAGAGTCAAAGGAGATTGTTCTCTGGCTTTATGACATAATGCTCTCTGTTGGGTTTTGGGCTTACTTGGGACCTCTTATTTCTTCTTGCCTATTTATCCCTTTTGGAATGAGACTTTCTGTCTAATGCCTGTCTCACCATTGTATTTTGGAAATAGATTTTACAGGCCCACATCTGGAAGGAATTTGCCTCAAGGTGAATCATGCTGTAAGTCTCATCCATATCTGATTTAGATGAGACTTTGGACTTTAGATTTTTGAGTTACTGCTGGAATTAGTTAAGGCTTTGGGGGCCATTGGGATGGAATGAATGTATTTTGCACTGTGAAAAGTATATATATTTGTGGGGCCATGGGTGGAATGCTAAGGTTTGAATATTTCATGTGTTGGAAAGTTAATTTTCAATGCAACAGTGTTGGCAGGTGGGGCCTAATAAGAGGTTAATTGGGCCATGAGGGCAGACCCCTCATGAATGGATTAATGTCATTATCCTAGTAATGGGTTACTTTTTCTGAGGGTAAATTATTATAAAAGTGAGTTTGGCCAATTTGCTGTCTGTCTCACATGCTTGCTTCCACCTTCTACACTTCTACCATGGAGGGACCCTCACCAGATGCCAGTGCAATGCTTAAACTTCCCAGCTTCCAGAATTGTGAACCGAATGAAATTATTTTCATTATAAATTACCCAGGTTACAGCAACAAAACATGAACTAAGACACATTATAAAAAGAAAAGCTGAAGGATAAATTAGTAGTCATCTCACCCAACAGGCAGTGCTATTCCTGGAGCAGAGTATGGAAAATTAACAGAAAGCCAAAGAAACATGAAAGAAACCAAGGTTAAGGTTCCAGGTACTGAGTGTCTAGTACATGCCAGAAAGCAGACTAGGTTCTTTGTATCTACTGTCTTAAAGCCCTAGCAGCCTTACCAAAGTTCCTACAAGAAGAAAGTGGAAGCTTCCTTTGGTGGAGCCTATACAACAGCTTTGGTGAAGCATACACTCAGCAGGGATTCTAGAAGAAGGTTGTGGTCAGCTGAGAAGTTCCCATGAGATAAGTGCTATCCAATAGAACAAAAACGCCTTAAATATATGTACAGTTGACCTTTGAACAACACAGGGGTTACAGATGCCAACGCCGATGCAGTGAAAAATCTGAGTATAACTTTTGACCCTTCAAAACACAATTACTAATAGCCTACTGTTGACCAGAAGCCTTATTAGAAACAATTAACACATACTTTGTATGTTATACATGTTATATATTGAATTATTACAATAAAGTAAGATGGAGAAAAGAAAATGTTATTAAGAAAATCATAAGGAAGAGAAAACATATTTCCGTTGGAAGTGGATCATCATAAAGCTCTTCATTTTCATTGCCTTCACATTGGGTAGGCTGAGGAGAAGGAAGAGAAGGGGTTGGTCTTGCTGTCTCAGGGGTGGTAGGAGTGGAAGAAATTCCATGTATATGGACCTATGCAATTCAAACTCATGTTTTTCAAGGATCAACTGTGTGTGTGTGTGTGTGAGAGAGAGAGAGAGAGAGAGAGAGAGAAAGAGAGATAGGGAGTGCCTTTAATATCAGCTTCCAATGAGCCAACTTCTGACTATAGAGCCCTAAAAAATACATACTTTCAAATCTTATTGTAAGGTTTCAGCTGGGACAAATAGCAAATATTTCTAGAAGTATTGAACTCCTTTTTTTTGGTCTTTTTTTAATAAACAAAAGGTATCTCTCAGATGACTCAGAACTGAAACCAATAAGCCTTTTATGACTTAATCATGGATGCCAAAGATGTCCTCAAAATAAGATGCAAAAAGATATAACCCTCCCATGATCCAGAACCATTCTCAAAGATAGCCAAAAGAAACAGAGACACATATAACACCCCCACACCCAAGAGCTAGCAATAATCAGTGTATTAGCCAAAAAGGGATGCAATCCACATTTCTGCCTGGCCATATTCTTGGGGCCTCCATCCTGAAGTTGGCTGCCTGCAATGCAAAACCAATAACTCATGCACCTCTGACAGGCAGAAAGTCAAGCCAAGTTTTCAGAGGAAAAATAAACAAGACAAAAAGGAAAGCAATAGCTGTTTCTGAAGAGAAAAGATCAGTAACTAATGGGTACCCCAATCCAGATTTAACCGGAGTCATTATCTCACTATCCAAACAAGTAATTCATCTGCTAATCTAAATTTGGAAAGGAAGGAATGAGGAGAAATTTCTACCTTCATCTCTCAACTAGGCATTTCAGATAGAGATCTGAGAGAGGCGACCTTGGTAAGAATTCTTACCTCTCTCCAGCACTTGTCATTTTTCCCAAGATCTCACCTGCAATCTCCAGAACCAGTGGGGTGTCCCGGCCATCTCCTTCTGGCCGCCAGAAACTGGGGAATGAAAAATTATTTGTTCCTTGCTCATCCCTGAGGCCCCATAACAAAAGACCAATTATTAAAAAAGACAGACAAGTTTAATAACTTTTATGTGATGCAGGAGCCTTCATAAAGAAATGACTCAAAGAAACAGGTAAACTTGTGTGTTTTTATGCTAGATTTGATGAAGAAGTGGACAGTTGTGGAGAAATATAATTGGACAAAAGGGGTATGAGCTAACAGTGATAAACTTGGGGACTTAGCAAGGCCTGTGCATTCAGATTCTTCTCTGTGTCCATGTGTCTTCAGAGATAAGGATGTTCTTTTCCTCCAGATATAGGGAGGGTACCTCTGAAATGAGGGTCTTATAATCTTTTTCCAGGGAAGATTAGAGAACTTCTAAGTTTCATGACCTGCTTCAAGAGAGAAGGGTGAGGGAAGGTCAAAGAATGACCTTGTTTGTGCAGTTTCCTCAAATACCCAAGTGCCACATTTTGGGGTTGTATGTCCTGGATTTCATCACCTGTAAAGTAATTTCATAAGCCTCATTTTACACACAAGGAAACTAAATCTTAGAGAGACTGTTAACCTTGTTAGTTAATTTCATATATTCACGAAGTGGTAGGGATGATTCAAGCCCAGGACTGGCTGATTTCAACATCCTGAGCCCTTGATTCTATATCCTGCCTACTCTGTCCTGACCACTTTCCGGTTATACTTCCCATGGGGCTTAGCAGTGGCTCTAGGACAGGTAGAACTTTCCATTTCTCTGTCTGTCCCCACTTCCCTCTGACTCCCCCTCCCATTTTTCCTCTACAAATTGGCAGAAAATTTGATTGGCCAAGCTCTTTGTTTTTGTCAGTACAAACAATAAACAGTAAAAAACAATGAAATGGTTGCTCTGTGGTCAGTTCAACTTTGGTCTAGTCAACTGTGTCTAAGAGAAGACAGTTTTTCCAGGGACATATCTTCATCTGGGAGGGGCTCTAAGGTAGGACCTGCCTTTCCAGAAAGTTTCTCTTACTCTAGCAGCTATTTTGTGGCTTGACCTATTTATAACCACAGCCTAGCTCATCCACAAATTTTTACTTCACAGAAATGATAACATTAAAAGACATCAGTAATTAATGAAAAAGCAATACCAAATATTTGTCAGAACCTCCCAATTTGTTCCACTTGTTTTTCTTTGCACTTACTGAAACAAAATGGCAACTTCAAAGCTAAAGTATTTTAAAAACAGACGGCAGAGTGAGGAGGACTCTTATTAGTTTAAGTGATCATTTTCTATAAACTCTCTGAAATTATGTAGACAAAGTAATAATAATGATATAATACTAATTATTTAGCATAACAGTAAAAACCATCTTTTTCCTTAGAAAATGATGTTTCAAATAAACATTACAGTTGAGTGCTGATGGATTGGTGACCTCTCAATAAAAGGGGGCACTCATACCACAAAGACCAATTATCCCCTACTGAATTAGGATCACATAAGACCTTCTCTCTACCAACTGTTTATTTCTTCTTTTGCTTGGCAGCTTGAAGTTTCAGGTAGTATTTTATCATCAGAAAGGTAAGTTTCTAACTCCATCCTGTTACACTGAGTGGGAAATCATGGTAAATTAACCTTGTTTGAAGATCATTAATTTTAGAATTCCTCCCTGTAGTTTCCAATTGTAACTGGACACCATATTAATGTGTCTTTACATATGAATCAATAATTTTTTTAACTTGATTTCTTCCAGAAGTTCAAAATAGTATTTATTGACATTGGTTTTCTGTGTTTTTAAAAGGTTTTTTAAAAAAAAAAAATTGGGCAACAGTAGAATAATGTCACTTATTTCTAACACAGCAGCAAAATTTTCTATTGCTGAAACAGGTCTGTAGATTTTAAGTTCTTATATCCAACCCTAACTTATGAAGTAAAGTATTTAAATTGTATATGTGGCTGAAATAAGAAGCAATATATAATTTTGAAAGTGACTGGTACTGTATGCCCTGAAGGTAATTTAAATCCTTTATTATAAGAAACTTGTCAACATATGGAAAACCAAATTGGAAGACTTCTGGCTGTGTGACAGGTGTATTCCCTGAAGAAAAGATACAAAGTAATAATAATAATCAAATACATAAAAAATAACAGATTCTGTTACATGATTGAGTCAAATGTTTTCTCCATGAGTTAGAATCTAGCCAGCCTTTGCACTGCTGTTCTCTGTGTAAGGAGTTCAGTTATTATATATCTGTATTAAAGACAACTATGCAACTGTAATGAAAAAAATGGCATTGGGCTGATCTCTCAAATCATGAGTTCTGAACTTTTCTGCAAAATTTTACCATAATGAACCTTAGACCAGAAGGAGACAAAAAGACTTTTTTTAAAAAAATTGCATAGGCCATACCAGAGTCTGTGCTAAATTATATAGGCTACCCACAAAAATGGCTCCTTGAAACTTCTTCCTCCAAATACAACTACTAAAATAGACTCTACTGCTCCTAAGGGGAATTCCCATGTATTAAGAGTGCTTCCCAGTCTCAGTTGGAGTGATGAGGAGCCATGGAAACAGCAGAGATTTTGGAATCAGGGAGCATGAGGTTTAAATCACAGATCTGAGATGTATTAACATGAGACCGTGGGAAAGGCTAATAGCCACTCTGAGATGCTATTTCCCTACCTAGGCAATGAGGATGATAATGCCTGCTTTGCAGAGCCCCAGACACAAAACCTGTTCAATAAATGGATGTTATTGTTATTATTACCATGGATTAGAACTATGTTTCATAGCTGTACTTCAATGTTCTTCACCAAGCCATCTGAGTTTTGCTTTAATTATACAGAAGTGAATCTATTACTTAGTATTGTGGCACAAGGCAGCCTCCAGTCATCCCTCCAGGGCAAGAATGATGTCTTTAATATCTACATAAAGCTCACTATGGGCCAATGATGCTTTCAGAGAGATAGCCAGTTTCCCAAAAATTTTTAGTAAGAGCTTGTAGGAAATGTTTTTTTTTTCTTTTCTGGGCTTATAGATCACTTGTATCTCCAAACGATGTGAAAAATAAGTTTAATAGTAGTTAAATTGTGTTAAACATATTTTGTCATTTTAAAGTTCTTGATTATACTCCAAATTTACTTAAAACTGTGTAAGAAGTTCTTCAATTTTTAATTCAAATTATGTGGTATCTGGCCAGACATGGTGGCTCATGCCTGTAATCCCAGCTCTTTGGGAGGCCAAGGTGGAAGGATCACTTGAGGAAAGGAGGCTGAGACCAGTCTGGGCAATACAGTGAGATCCTGTCTCTACAGTTTTCTTTTTTTAAAAAACAGCCAGGTATGATAGTGCACTGTAGTCCCAGCTAGTGGGGAAGCTAAGGCAAGGAGCTCACTTGAGCCCAGAAGTTCAAGGCTGTAGTGAGCCATAATCACACCACTGCACTCTAGCATGGGCAATAGAGCAAGAACCTATCTCAAAATAAATAAAATAAAACATGGTATCTGTACAAAAATAAACCTTTAAGACAATAATGTATTCCTGAAAAGTACATATAGAATTCCTAATTGTGCACCAAGCACAAAGAATAAGCAACACTAGTTATCAGATTTCGTAAATACAAGGGTGCATGAAAATATTCCTATAATTGAAACTACTTCAGGGTAGGGAAGAAAGACAGGGGAGCCTGTTTAATGTGTTACAAAGAATGTCTCATGCAGTCCATATTACTGCTCAATTGGAGGTAAATTTGGGCGTCAGGGTGGGGAGAAATTACTTCTAACAAGGAGGCTTTAGCAGCACTTCTGTCACTATAGCATTTGTCCTACTAATAGGAGGAGAACACAGATATTGAGCAGTCAGACTGGATACAGAGCACTGTAATCCTGCATAGCAATACAGACATCTTGCAGACCTCACAGCAAAGAAGCAAGGCCTTCTAAGCATCAACTGGTAAAACTCAGCATTAACATATTGCATTTGAGCAAGTGCATAAGCAAAGACGAATTCTTTAGCAAGTTTCCAGAAGGTAGAAGTTGACATGACATCTTAACCTGAAATGAGAATTTTAAGGGTGTGTTAAACAGGGAGGCTGAGGTGGGCAGATCACTTGAGGTCAGGAGTTCGAGACCAACCTGGCCAACATAGTGAAACCCTGTCTCTACAAAAAATTAGCCAGGTGTCGTGGCAGGCACCTGTAATCCCAGCATCCTAGGAGGCTAAGGCAGGAGAATCGCTTGAACTCGGGAGTCGGAGTTTGCAGTGAGCCAAGATCACGCCACTGCACACCAGCCTGGGCGACAGAGCGAGACTTTATCTTGGAAAAAAAGAAAAACAGGACTTAAACATGATAGACACAGAAAAGGATCCAAAGGGCCAGAATTGCTTAAGGTTTGTACTTAAGGTTAGGAAATGGGGAAACATGGGACAAGACACATATGTCCATGTAGTAAATTCTAAATAGAGATTTATAAATCATTATGAGGAATAAAGTGCAAATTGCTCTCACTGAGAGCATGGGTAATATCATCTCAAACAAATCATTCATTAGGTGTTTAAAAAGTTCCTCCAAAACTAATTCAATGTCAATAGAATTGAATGACCTCTGTGTTTTGCCACTAAAATTATGTTGCTCAGAGTGGGTAACTCACAATAGACAGCATCCCTTGTAGGACTCTGTATACGTGAGTTTGAATTTTGTCTGGGTATGCTATGTTATCTAATATTTAGAAAAGATCATTAAAAACACCAAAAAATGAAATCTTTAAAATCTCTGTAATAATTTTTACACAATGAGAATGTAGAGATGAAACAATATGAGTTAATCTTAAAATTATTTAGTTAATTTGTTTTGGACTCCTGGGTCCAATATTTGACACACATCCCTCCCTTCTTTCCCCCCTATTTCCTTTCCCTTTTCCTGCCAATCTCCTGAAGCTCCACTGTTATTATACGCTGTAAAAAATATTTTACTTGTGCAGTTGCAATGATTCTCAACTTTCAAGCTCAGTAGGGGGAAATGTGAACGTGTTCAGTTCTCCAGTTTTACATTTTTTTCCATGGGAAATGAAAGTCGAAATCTGAAAAGTAGCAACTTGCAGTAAAACATTATTTTTCTTCTTTTCTCAATATGTCTCAGTGACATCAAGTTCAAATACTTTATTACAGATAATTCCAACCAATTTCAATGTCCAATCTCTCAATAAAATATGAATCGGGGAAAGTCAATATCTTTGCAAATATGATTTTAAATTTTGCCCTCAGATAGTCTGGCTCCATTTCCACTATCTTCAGTGGGATTTACAAAAAAAAATAAATAAATCTGAGAAGAGAATTTGACCCATGAAATGTAAAATGATTGTAGAGCAGGAAGGGTAGGTAAAATATTTCTTATGTTCATGACTATATGGTAGCTGTGAACTTTTAAAAGGGAAGACATTACAAAACTTAGAATTAGTAAAATTCAATTAAAAATAAGTTGTTAATTTATCTAACTTTGGAGACCTATCGCTTATTTTAAAGAATATACCTAATAAAGAATGCTTTATTTATTCAAAAATATTTATTCATACCAACATCATTTTTTCCAAGGGATAAATATTTTCTAGCCCAATACTATTTCATATGACATTTAGTTCTAATGTAAAATGGGAAAATGCTCCAAGTACTGCCTAAGGTATAGTATAAAAGAAGCATTTGATCCATGGAATATATTTAGCTGCAAGCAAAAGATCCTAGCACTGTTTCTAAGAAAAATAGAGATAAATGGTAAGATAATTAAAGAGGAAAAACTAACTTTAATTTTTTTACTAAATTCATGAGTCAAAAGTTTATTTTAGACCTTTAGAGACATAACCGCAATATGTTTAATTATTCTGATTTTCCTACTCTAGAAACAGTTCTGCCAGCATCTGTGCTTGAAATATGGACTCCCTGTTTACCAATTGCCTTTGATTTAGATTCATTCCATTCTTGTTTTGCCTCTGCCCATATGGCTAGCACTAATTATAGTTTAGACCCTAAAGCCCCACATCTATTACAATATTTATATTTCCCTACTCTAGCATCTTTTTGCTTGAATGCACTGTCAGCATCACTGCTAGATTAATAGTTCTAAAATATCCTCTTGACAATCGTTTTTTCTAGCAACTTGAGTAAGTCCACATACCTACTGGGTATTCCCAAATCCTTATTCTGAAGTTAAAAAGCTGTTCATGGTCCAGTTCCATCCTACTCCTCCGACCCTAACTCCTATCATTCTTTTAGAATCCCTCATTCAATCAAACTCATTTGTTCTCTCTTCCCTCATCATACCTGGCTCAATGTCATACTTACATTTTACCCATTGCGTGAAATGTCTTCTCTATTGTTTTCTTCTTATTTAACTGATACCATCCTCCATAGTATGATCTATGCTTCATCTTTTCCATGAAACTATTTCTGGCTACCATCGTTGGAAGTGATCTTTCTTGCTTTTATATATCCATAGTTTCTGTTGTCTGTTCATTCTTTTGGCACCTAACCATCACTATCTTCTTATACTTTGTTACATATTGAAAGAGGAACAGAGCACATAGCTTACAAGGAAATGATAATCAGATTTGTGTGAGTTATCTGATTAGCCATACTGAAACAGTAAAGCAATGAAGCAAAATCTTAAAACTGATAGCCAATAAAGGAAAAGAAAACTGAACCTAGAATTTTATATCCAACCAAACTATCATGCACACCCAAAATCATATAATGACATTTTCAAATGTACATGGATTCCCAATATTTATTACTCAAAAACTCTCTGAAAGAAACCAAAAGATGAAAACTAGCAAGAAGAAAAATAAAACTAGGTTGAAGCAATGGTATAATGAACAATGATAACCAAAAAAATAAGTAAATTTACATAATTGTGGGTTGCAAAACTTCAAATATTTTCAAATATCTTTTAATATGTCACTCTTGACCTTTAATTCTAGACATTATTGACATGGAAAGTGCAAGGTATAAGTCTGTTTGGAAGATGTAAAGGGAAGCAGAGGTGCATAAAAGCCATGTTGATATTCGGGAGCTTCATTCGATCCGCTGACTTTAGAACTTGCCAGAGAAAAAGTTTAGGCGCATATGTTAAAATTTTTAGGATACAATGAAGAAATAGAAAAGGGAAAAAAAATAGGTAGGGAAAGAGAATAATAAAGATAAAATACAAAATAAAAGAAAAAGTCAAAACATAGAAATAATCACAATCCATGCAGCTGGTTTTTAAATAATCCATATGAAATAGAAGCAACCTAGATGTTTGTCAAAGGATGAATGGTAAACTCAAATGTAGTATATACATACCTTAAAGGAAATCCTGTCACATGGTAAAACATGGATGAACCTTGAGGACATTATGCTAAGTGAAATAAGGCAGTCACAAAAAGACAAATACTGTATGATTCTACTTACATGAGGTATGTAAAGTAGTCAGATTCCTAGAAAAAATGTGCAATTGTGGTTATCTGCAGCTGAAGGGAGGGGAAAATGTGGAGTTATTTTTTAATGGGTATAGAGTTTAATCTTGCAAGATGAAAAAGTTCTGGAGGTCTGTTGCACAACAATATAAATATACTCAGCACTACTTAACTGCACACTTAAAAATGGCTAAGATGGTAAGTTTTATGTTATATATTATTTACTATAATTATAAACTTTTGAATTATTTAAAACAATCTATATAAGACAGAGTCACTGATTGAGTTTTAAAAATGAAGGCCAAAGCATAGCCTTGTAAAGCACAAGTATTGAAACAGAGTTTGTGTTGGAAGGGCCTAAGAGCTAAACTGGCAAGACTGTATATTAATCTTAAAACAAAAAACAATAACCTGAAATTATATCACACATACTGAACATATTGAACAGAGCAATAAAACTGAAAATCAATAGTAATCAAATATTTAGAGCTTATCAAAAAAAGAGAAAACAATACAAAACAAAACCTGCAGGGTATATGCAAAGTGATAATTAGTTTGAATGGTATACAGCCTTGACTATTAATTTTAAAAAGGGATTGAAATAAATGAACTATATCTTATAATCAGGAGGCAAGAAAGAGAAAAACAAAAATTAACTCAAAGTATGAGGAAGAACACAATAATAATAAAAGTATAAAGTAAGAAAACAAAAAACAAAAAAATGAATACAATTGATTATAATAATAGATGGTACCTGAAAAAAATCTAATAAAATAGACAAATTTAGAGCAATTACATGTAATTAAAATGTGAACATACAACTATTAGTAATAAGGTAAGTAAAGGGGGGACATTACTAATTCAAAAAGGTTTGCAAAGTTACGAGATTTTAGTTGGTACTATCAGTAATTTTCTACCAGTGAATTTGGACATGTCATCTACATAGTTGGATAACTTCTCCAGGATGATATAAATTATCGAAACTGGTCCAGGAAGTAGTAGAAAACCACCCAATAGAACAACAATAAAGTTCAATAGGTCATTAAAAATGTATCTATACAGAAGTTGTCAGACTCAAGACAGATTTAAGATAAGGGAGCAGGTAGTCCCCCTTTTATGTAAACACATCAGAATTTAGAAAAATATTAAATCTAATCATCTATTCTCACAGCCTTTGGTATCTTGATAACACAAATGGACAATAACACTAAAAGAAAAAAGTATAATTCAATTTCACTTTTGAACATGAATACAACAGTATCCTAAATAATACATTAATATGTTAGCAAATGGAATCCAACAAGATATTAAAAGAAGATGTGTGGCCAGGTATGGTGGCTCACGCCTGTAATCCCAGCATTTGGGAGGCTGAGGCAAGCCGGTTGCCTGAGCGCAGAAGTTGGAGACCAGCCAGGGCAACTTTGTGAGACCCCGTTCTCTACAAAAATGCAAAAATTAGTCGGGCATGGTGTCATGTGCCTGTAGTCCCAGCGACTCGAAAAGCTGAGGTGGGAGAATTACTTGAGCCCAGGAGGCAGAGGTTGCAGTGATCACACCACTGTGCTCCAGCCTGGGTGACAGAGCTAGACACTCCCCCCTGCCCCAAAAAAAGAAAAAAAATGCATAATAATATGACATATTTAAAAGAGGCTACAAGGGTAATTCAGTATTAGAAAACCTATCATTTTAATTCCCTGCATTAACAACTTTTTATCTAAATAGATGCTCCCAATTTTCCAAATAAAAGTCAATACCCATTAATCTTTATATATATAGTAGCCCCTCCTCATCTGTGGGTTCACTTTCTGCAGTTTTTGTTACATGCAGTCAACCAAGGTCCAAAGATATTAAATTAAAAATTCCAGGCCAGGCGCGGTGGCTCACGCCTGTAATCCCAGCACTTTGGGAGGCCGAGGCGGGTGGATCACGAGGTCAGGAGATCGAGACCATCCTGGCTAACACGGTGAAACCCCGTCTCTACTAAAAATACTAAAAATTAGCCGGGCGTGGTGGCGGGCGCCTGTAGTCCCAGCTACTCGGGAGGCTGAGGCAGGAGAATGGCGTGAACCCAGGAGGCGGAGCTTGCAGTGAGCCGAGATCGCGCCACTGCACTCCAGCCTGGGCAACAGAGCGAGACTCCGTCTCAAAAAAAAAAAAAAAAAAAAAAAAAATTCCAGAAGTAAACAATTTATAACTGTCCAAGTGCATGCCTTTCTGTTAATGTGATGAAATCAGATGCCATCCTGCTCTGCCCAGCCAGACGTGAATCATTCCTTTGTCCAGCAGAGCCACGCTGTATATTGTGCCCACCCATCAGTCACTTAGTAGTCATCTTGGTTATCAGATCCAGTGGCAAGTGCTTGTGTTCAAACACCCTTATTTTCCTTAGTAATGGCCCCAAAGTGCAAGAGCAGTGATGCTAGCTTATTGTTATAATTGTTTTATTTTATTCTTAGTTGTTGTTAGTGTCTTACTGTGCCTAATTTATAAATTAAACTGTATCATACATATGTATGTGTGTGTGTATGCCCATGTGTAAGTGTGTATACACAAATTAGAACTCAAAGGAAATATTCTTAATCAGAAAATGAGTATAAGCAGGAAATGTGAAGCAGAGATCATACCTGAGGGTCACACGTTAGCATAATTATTAAGAGCTCAATTTCAAAGCCTAACTGCCTGAAATCGGAATCTGGCAACTCCACCTCTTAGCTGTTGGATTTGTGTCTCTGGCATCAGGGAGTGAGGAAGTGGATATGCTCTGCTTCCTTTGCCTCCCGTATCTTTCTTTATTTGAAATTCTCTCTCTAACTCTTAATACTAGCTCATATTAGCCTCTTTCCAGGTAGCAAGTGCAGCAAAGAGGCATAAGAGAGTCTCCTCATGTAACTGTGCTCTGACTGATCTAATTTGAGGTTGGTTTTCAGAAGGACTGATTCAGCTTTACCTGGGCTGCCTCTGTTACAAATGGACCCCTCTCACCCCAAGAGTGTTAGCCTTACTCCATGTAGCACTCATATGGGGTTCACCTGCCAACAGGATTTCCAGGTTGGGTGTACCATCCCTTGGCTGAGGGGCCACCTGGGCAGTCTCATGGCCTTGGTCTCCCTCTGCTGTTCTCCGTGCTCTGCCCACAGGGAACCACTAGAGTTCTCTTCCAGATATTCAAAGGCTCACAGGAAAATACGGTGTTGGTGTGCCCCTTCCGTATTGAACCTTTGGAGCAATACATACTGCACTCTTCTCCCTTCATGACCAGCAAGGAAGAAGCTATCTTTTCTTCAGTCTTTAGACCAAAAAAAAAAAAACAAAAAAAAAAAACCCTTAAATATAAATTTCACTAGACACATCTCTTTCACTGCCCCCAGTGTTTAAGATTGAGAACAAAATGCCGTACTTCTAAACATATAGAACACTTTCTAGCAGGCATGATCTCCTCCAAATTCTCTCTCATATATCTCATTGGTAAAGGCTGTCAGAGCAAGTTAGCCCCACTGGTACCTGAGGTCAGACCAGGAATCTAATGGCAAGGGGCAGGCCCTCTTTAAATTCCACCTTAGAAAAATTAGTAACTTTGTTCTCAACAGAGATCTGTTTCCACCTTTACCCTTGCACTATTTGGCAACCTCAAGGGACAGGAAAAGATTTCAATCAGTAGTTCACACTATAATAAAACTTTACAGTTGATAAAAATGAAAATTTTAAAATTACTAGGAGAAAATGTAGAAGACTATGTTCATAACTATGGAGCGGAGAGAACTTTCCTGAGGAATAAAATTTTTTTTAATGTAAAAACTTGATACAGGGCACTGCCTTATGATCCAGCACTTTGGGAGGCCGAGGCAGGCAGATCACTGGAAGTCAGGAGTTCAAGATCAGCCTGGCCAACATTGCGAAACCCCATCTCTACAAAAAATACAAAAATTAGCCAGGTGTGGTTGTGTGCCCCTGTAATCCCAGCTACTTGGAAGCCTGAGGCAGGAGAATCACTTGAACCTGGAAGGGAGAGGTTGCAGTGAGTTGAAATCACACCATTGCACTCCAGCCTGGGTGACAAGAGCAAAAGTCAACCTCAAAAAAAAAAAAAAAAAAAAAAAAACTTGGTATGGGAAAGCACAACAAAATATAAAATTCTGAATGGTTCAAGAGATCATTAAAATGATGAAGGACAAGCTACGGACTAAGAACAATTTTTGCAATATATGTAACAGACAACATATCAATAAGAAAGGACAAATACCTGAAAGACAAATGGACAAAAATGAAAAAGTAATAAATAAAAGTAAAAATATAAATGACCATTGAAAAGATTATTAACTTCTGTAATAATCAGGGAAAGACAAATGGAAGTCACAGTGAGAAAACTTTTTTGATCCTATTAGGCAAAAAAAAAAAAAGTAAAGGCTGAACAAAGCCACAAATGTTGGTGAGATGTGGCAAAATGGACACTATTACATGCCGTTCATACAAGTAAAAAATGGGAGGCCCACTTTGGGGAGAAATTGAGCAGCATCTTTTAAAACCTAAAAATGTACATATACTTTGACCCAGCAGTTCTACATGGAATCTTCTACTCTTACAGAAAAACTAACACATACTCAAGGAGAATTCTTGAGTCACAATATTCATGTAATTGAAATCACAACTTCCTCCCATATAGGAATAGAAAAACAAAATATGATAAAATCACAGATGGATAGAATAGGCAAAATGAGAACAAAATACTGTACTAGATTATAGTACAGCATTAGGTGCTCCACAGAGGGCCAGTTTCCTTCTCTTTCCATTCAATAAAAATAGAACAAGCTCAATAGTGTTTGAAGCCTTTTTATGAGGGTATGCCTAATTTATGGGTTCATAGTCTACTTTCAGTCTATCTGAGAAACACTTGATAAAGAGGATGGAGGAGAACCCAAAACCTAAATTCAAGCATAATTCGTTAACCTGTATGTTATTATTTCTCTTTAAAACTCATCTGACTGTTTTAAAATACTTTGTTTTCCAGTCAAAGGAACTGAAGCACTATTATACTAATTACCTTAGGAAACTGGAGAAAAGAACCAAAGTTCCTTGAAAAGACATTTTTGCCTCTTTGACAAATATTTCAAGGCACAGTAAAATTAAATATCTCATTGTAAAAAGATAAAGTGCCCCCAATTGGGATATTACTTTCTGAATAATCCTGTAGATATTCCAGTTTGAGTACCAAACAGTAACTCACTCTTGGAGGTTTGTTAGAATCGTAAACTGCCAGAGTACAGTTTTATGAAGGAGAGAAGGACCTCAGACTGAACTCGCCCTATTAAACAGATTAAATTCTAGCTGTGAATTCAGGCCAGGACCATGCATTATTGTTTTACTACAGAATAAACATAAATTTACCAATGCAGTGAAGTTTGCAGCTGGTGAAAGTCCATCATTTTCCCAATGGAAACTTTTATTTATTTAACTTTGATTATAAAGTTAAAAAAATCTAATGCATCTAAGGCAGAAAAATGAGGAAAGAAAACATCTGTATCTTAGAGATAAACATTTGGGACTAATGTTTATATGTGAACTATTTTAATTTGAGTTTAATGGTAGTACTTAAGGTGCATAATTCCATAGCTTAATAAAACAGACCCTAAAAACACAACGTACCTACCAGTGTACAAGTTGCAGTAAAGATAATATTCCTAGAAAAATATATGGCCTTATGAACTGTACCTAACATATGTTTAAATGCAATTATTGATGCAAGATGAAAAGTGTTGGTTTAAATTGACCCACATATTTTATTTTATTATATTTTGAGATAGAGTCTCGTTTTGTCACACTAGCTGGAGTGCAGTGATGTGATCTCAGCTTACTGCAGCCTCTGTCTCCTGGGTTCAAGCGATTATTGTGCCTCAGACTCCTGAATGTCTGGGATTACAGGCAGCCACCACCACACCCGGCCAATTTTTGTATTTTTAGTAGAGACAGGGTTTCACCATGTTGGCCAGGCTGGTCTCAAACTCCTGACCTCAAGTCATCCTCTCACCTCAGCCCCACAAAGTGCTGGGATTACAGGCATGAGCCACAGGGCCCAGCAGACATCCACATATTTTCTTTTAAAAAATTGTGGAAAGATTTCTGGCAAGATGGCTGAATAGGAACAGCTCTAGACTGTAGCTCCCA
This sequence comes from Gorilla gorilla gorilla, assembly GCF_029281585.2. NCBI lineage: Eukaryota > Metazoa > Chordata > Mammalia > Primates > Hominidae > Gorilla > Gorilla gorilla. The sequence continues at coordinate 141,063,387 of NC_073227.2, forward strand.
GTGAGACTGATGCAGAAGGTGGGTGATTTCTGCATTTCCAACTCAGTTACCCAGTTCATCTCATTGGACTGGTTGGACAGTGAATGCAGCCCACGGAGGGTGAGCCAAAGCAGGGTGGGGCATTGCCTCACCAGGAAAGTGCAAGGGGCCAGGGAACTCCCTCCCTCCCCTTGCCAAGGGAAGCCTTGAGGGTCTGTGTCATAAGGAACAGTGCACTCCAGCCCAGATACTGCACTTTTCTCACAGTCTTTGCAACCATAGACCCGGAGATACCCTCAATCTCATCACCAGGGCCCTCAGGTTCAAGCACAAAACTGGGCGGCCGTTTGAGCAGACATTGAGCAAGCGGCAGGAGTTTTTTTTTCATACCCCCGGGGTGCCTGGAATTCCAGTGAGACAGAACAGTTCACTCCCCTGGAAAGAGGGCTGAAGCCAGGGAGCCAAGTGATCTGGCTCAGCGGGTCCCACCCCCACAGAGCCCAGGAAGCTAAGATCCACTGGCTTGAAATGATCACTGCCAGCACAGCAGTCTGAAGTCGACCTAGGACACTCCAGCTTGGTGGCAGGGAGGGGCATCAGCCATTGCTGAGGCTTGAGTAGGCAGTTTTACCCTCACAGTGTAAAAGCCACCCCACCTGCAAGTTAGAAATGGGCAGAGACCACTGCAACTGAACAAGGCCACTATGGCCACACTGCCTCTAGATTCCTCCTCTCTGGGTAGGACATCTCTGAAAAAAAAAGGCAGCAGCCACAGTCAGGGGCTTATATATAAAACCCCCATCTCCCTGGGACAGAGCACCTGAGGGAAGTGGGGACTGTGGGTGCAGCTTCAGTAGACTTAAACGTCTCTGCCTGATGGCTTTGAAGAAAGGAGCGGATCTCCCAGCACAACGTTTGAGCTCTGCTAAGGGTCAGACTGCCTCCTCAAGTGGGCCCCTGACCCCCGGGCATCCTGATTAGGAGACATCTCCCAGCAGGGGTCAATAGACACCTCATGCAGGAGAGCTCCGGCTGGTATCTGGCAGGTGCCCCTCTGGGATGAAGCTTCCAGAGGAAAAAACAGGCAGCAATCTTTGCTGTTCTGCAGCCTCTGCTGGTGATACCCAGGCAAACAGGGTCTAGAGTGGAACTCCAGGAAACTCCAGCAGACCTGCAGCAGAGGGGCCGGACTGTTAGAAGGAAAACTAACAAACAGAAAAGAATAACATCAACATCAACAAAAGGATGTCCACTCAGAGACCCCATCCAAGGGTCACAAACATCAAAGACCAAAGATAGATAAAGCCACGAAGATGGGGATGAAATGCAAAAAGTCTGAAAATTCCAAAAACCAGGATGACTCTTCTCCTCCAAGGGATCATAATTCCTTGCCAGCAAGGGAACAAAACTGGACAGATAATGAGTTTGATGAATTGACAGACGTAGGCTTCAGAAGGTGGGTAATAACAAACTCCTCCAAGCTAAAGGAGCATGTTCTAACCCAACGCAAGGAAGCTAAGAACCTTGAAAAAAGGTTAGACAAATTGCTAACTATAATAACCAGTTTAGAGAAGAACATAAGTGACCTAATGGAGCTGAAAAACACGGCATGAGAACGTCATGACGCATATACAAGTATCAATAGCTGAATCGATCAAGTGGAAGAAAGGATATCAGAGATTGAAGATCAACTTATAAAATAAAGCAAGAAGACAAGATTAGTGAAAAAAGAATGAAAAGGAATGAACAAAGCATCCAAGAAATATTGGACTCTGTGGAAAGACCAAATCTACATTTGATTGGTATACCTGAAAGTGATGGGGAGAATGGAACCAGGTTGGAAAACACTCTTCAGGATATTATCCAGGAGAACTTCACCAACCTAGCAAGACAGGCCAATATTCAAATTAAGGAAATACAGAGGCTAACACAAAGATACTCCTCAAGAAGAGCAACCACAAGACACATGATCATCAGATTCACCAAGGTTGAAATGAAGGAAAAAACATTAAGGGCAGTCAGACAGAAAGGTCAGGTTACTCACAAAGGGAAGCCCATCAGACTAACAGCAGATGTCTCTGCAGAAACCCTACAAGCCAGAAGAGAGTGGGGGCCAATATTCAACATTCTTAAAGAAAAGAATTTTCAACCCAGAATTTCATATCCAGCCAAACTAAGCTTCATAAGCAAAGGAGAAATACGACCCTTTACAGACAAGCAAATGCTGAGAGATTTTGTCACCACCAGGCCTGCCTTACTAGAGCTCCTGATGAAAGCACTAAACATGGAAAGGAACGACTGGTACCAGCCACTGCAAAAACATACCATATTGTAAAGACCATCAACACTATGAAGAAACTGCATCAATTAACGGGCAACATAACCAGCTAGCATCATAATGATAGGATCAAATTCACACATGACAGTATTAATCTTAAGTGTGAACAAGCTAAATGCCCCAATTAAAAGACACAGACTGGCAAATTGGATAGAGTCAAGACCCATCAGTGTGCTGTATTCAGGAGACCCATCTCATGTGCAAAGAAACACATAGGCTCAAAATAAAGGAATGGAGGAATATTTACCAAGCAAATGGAAAGCAAAAAAGCAGGGGTTGCAATCCTCCTCTCTGATAAAACAGACTTCAAACCAACCAAAATCAAAAGAAACAAAGAAAGACATTACATAATGGTAAAGGGATCAATACAACAAGAAGAGCTAACTATCCTAAATATATATGCACCCAATACGGGAGCACTCAGATTCATAAAGGAAGTTCTTAGAGACTTACAAGGAGACTTAGACTCCCACACAATAATAGTGGGAGACTTTAACACCCCACTGTCAGTATTAGACAGATCAACAAGACAGACAATTAACAAGGGTATTCAGGACTTGAACTCAGCTCTGGACCAAGTGGACCTAATAGACATCTACAGAACTCTCCACCCCAAGTCAACACAATATACATTCTTCTCAGCACCACATCCCACTTACTCTAATATTGACCACGTAATTGGAAGTAAAACACTCTTCAACAAATGCAAAAGAATGGAAATCAAACAAACAGTCTCTCAGACCACAGTGCAATCAAATTAGAACTCAGACTTAAGAAACTCCGTCAAAACCTCACAACTACATAAAAACTGAACAAACTGCTCCTGAAGGACTGCTGGGTAAATAATGAAATTAAGGCAGAAATAAATAAGTTCTTTGAAACCAATAAGAACAAAGACACACCTACCAGAATCTGTGGGACACATTTAAAGCAGTGCTTAGAGGGAAATTTATAGCACTAAATGCCCACAAGAGAAAGCAGGAAAGATCTAAAGTCAACACTTTAACATCACATTTAAAAGAACTAGAGAAGCAAGAGCAAACAAATTCAAAAGCTAGCAGAAGACAAGAAATAACTAAGATCAGAGCAGAACTGAAGGAGATAGAGACACGAAAACCCCTTCAAAAAATCAATGAATCCAGGAACTGGATTTTTTGAAAAGATTAACAAAATAGATAGACCACTAGCAAGACTAATAAAGAAGAAAAGAGAGAAGAATCAAATAGACACAGCAAAAAATGATAAAGGGGATATCACCACTGATCCCACAGAAATACAAACTACCATCAGAGAATACTATAAACACCTCTACCCAAACAAACTAGAAAATCTAGAAGAAATGAATAAATTTCTGGAAACATACACACTCCCAACTCTAGACCAGGAAGAAGTCGAATCCCTGAATAGAATAATAACAAGTTGTGAAATTGGGGCAGTAATTAATAGCCTACCAACCAAAAACAGTCCAGGACCAGACCAATTCACAGCTAAACCCTACCAGAGATACAGAAAGGAGCTGGTACCATTCCATCTGAAACTATTCCAAACAATAGAAAAAGAGGGAATCCTCCCTAACTCATTTTATGAGGCCAGCATCATCCTGATATCAAAATCTGGCAGAGACACAACAAAAAAAAAAAAGAAAATTTCAGGCCAATATCCCTGATGAACATCAATGCGAAAATCCTCAGTAAAATATTAGCAAACTGAATCCAGCAGCACATCAAAAAGCTTATCCACCATGATCAAGTTGGCTTCATCCCTGGGATGCAAAACTGGTTTAACATAGGCAAATCAATAAATGTAATCCATCACATAAACAGAACCAATGACAAAAACCACATGATTATCTCAATAGATGCAGAAAAGGCCTTCGACAAAATTCAACACCCTTTCATGCTAAAAACTCTCAATAAACTAGGTATTGATGGAACGTATCTCAAAACAATAAGAGCTATTTATGACAAACCCACAGCCAATATCATACTGAATGGGCAAAAGCTGGAAGCATTCCTACTGGGGGAACCAGCCCCCAATATTTCAATGTAGGTTCTTTTCTATTGTCCCTAACTGTCGGCCAGTCTGATAAATAAAGAGAAAGAGTACAAAAGGAGAAATTTTAAAGCTAGGGTCCAGGAGAGACATCACATGTCGGCAGGTTCCATGATGCCCCTTGAGCCGCAAAACCAGCAAGTTTTTATTAGCGATTTTCAAAAGGGGAGGGGTGTACGAATAGGGTGTGGGTCACAGAGATCACATGCCTCAAGGGCAATAAAATATCACAAGGCAAATGGGCAGGGCAAGGTCACAAGGCCAGGGTGAAATTAGAATTAGTAATGAGGTTCCCTGTCCCGCTGTGCACGTATTGTCATAGGTAAAAATCTTAACAGGAAACAGAGTCCAAGAGCAGAGAACCGGTCTGACTAGAATTTCACCAGGCTGGAATTTCCCAATCCTAACAAGCCTGGGGGCACTGCAGGAGACCAGGGCGTATTTCATCCCTTATCTACAACTGCATAAGACAGACACTCCCAGAGCGGCCATTTTAAAGGCTTCCCCCTGGGAGTGCATTCTTTTCCCAGGGCTGTTCCTTGCTGAGAAAAAGAATTTAGCGATATTTCTCTTACTCGCTTTTGCAAGAAGAGAAATATGACTCTGTTCCACCTGGCCCTGCAGGCAGTCAGACTTTATGGCTGTCTCCCTTGTTCCCTGAAAATTGCTGTTATCCTGTTCCTTTTCTAGCTGCCCAGATTTCATATTGTTCAAACATACGTGCTCTACAAACAATTTGTGCAAATAACACAATCATCACTGGATCCTGAGACGACATACATCCTCAGATTACGAAGATGACGGGATTAAGAGATTAAAGTAAAAAAGGCGTAGGAAATTATAAGAGTATTGATTGGGGAAGTTATAAATGTCCATGAAATCTTCACAATTTATGTTCTTCTGCCCTGGCTTCAGCCGGTCCCGCCGTTTAGGGTCCCTGACTTCCAGCAACACATTCCCTTTGAAAACTGGCACAAGACAAGGATGCCCTCTCTCACCACTCCTATTTAACGTAGTATTGGAAGTTCTTTCCAGTGCAATCAGGCAAGAGAAAGAATAAAGTGTATTCAAATAGGAAGAGAGAAAGTCAAATTGTCTCTGTTTGCAGATGACATGATTGCATATTTAGAAAACCCCATTGTCTCAGCCGAAAATCTGGTTAAGCTGATAAGCAACTTCAGCAAAGTCTAAGGATACAAAATCAATGTGCAAAAATCACAAGCATTCTTATACACCAATAGCAGACAGAGAACCAAATCATGAGTGAACTCCCATTTACAATTGCTACAAAGAGAATAAAATACTTAGGAAGACAACTTACAAGGGATGTGAAGGACCTCTTCAAGGAGAACTATAAACCACTGCTCAAGGAAATAAGAGAGGACACAAACCAATGTAAAACCATTCCATGCTCATGAATAGCAAAAATCAATATCATGAAAATGGCCATACTGCCCAAAGGAATTTATAGATTCAATGATATCCCCATCTAGCTACCATTGACTTTCTTCACAGAATTAGAAAAAAACTACTTTAAATTTCATACGGAGCCAAAAAAGAGCCCCCATAGCCAAGACAATCCTAAGCAAAAAGAACAAAGGTGGAGGCATCATGCTACTTGACTTCAAACTATACTACAAGGCTACAGTAACCAAAACAGCATGGTACTGGTACCAAAACAGCATGGTACTGGTACCAAAACAGATATATAGACCAATGGAACTGAACAGAGGCCTCAGAAATAACAGTACACATCAACAACCATCTGATCTTTGACAAACCTGACAAAAGTAAGCAATGGGGAAAGGATTCCCTATTTAATAATGGTGTTGGGAAAACTGGCTAGCCATATGCAGAAAACTGAAACTGGACCCCTTCCTTACACCGTATGCAAGAATTAACTCAAGATGAATTAAAGGCTTAAATGTAAGACCTAAAACCCTAAAAACCCTAGAAGAAAACCTAGGCAATACCATTCAGGACATAGGCATGGGCAAAGACTTCATGACTAAAACACTGAAAGCAATGGCAATAAAAGCCAAAATTGACAAATGGGATCTAAGTAAACTAAAGAGCTTCTGCACAGCAAAAGAAACTATCTTCAGAGTGAATAGGCAACCTACAGAATGGGAGAAAATTTTTGCCATCTGTCCATCTGACAAAGGGCTAATATCCAGAATCTATAAAGAACTTAAACAAATTTACAAGAAAAAATTAACTCCATCAAAAAGTGGGCAAAGGATATGAACAGACACTTCTCAATAGAAGACATTTATGCAATCAACAAACATATGAAAAAAAGCTCATCATCACTAGTCATTAGAGAAATTCAAATCAATACCACATTGAGATACCATCTCATGCCAGTTAGAATGGAGATCTTTAAAAAGTCAGGAAACAACAGATGCTGGAGAGGATATGGAGAAATAGGAATGCTTTTACACTGTTGGTGGGAGTGTAAATTAGTTCAACCACTGTGGAAGACAATGTGGCGATTCCTCAAGGATCTAGAACCAGAAGTACCATTTGACCCAGTAATCTCATTACTGGGTATATACCCAAAGGATTATAAATCATTCTACTATAAACACAGAGGCACATGTATGTTTATTGCAGCACTGTTCACAATATCAAAGACTTGGAAACAACTCAAATGCCCATCAATGATAGATTGGATAAAGAATATGTGGCACATATATAAATAATATGCAGTCATAAAAAAGGATGAGTTCACGTCCTTTGCAGGGACATGGATGAAGCTGGAAACCATCATTCTCAGCAAACTAACACAACAACAGAAAACCAAACAGCACATATTCTCACTCATATGTGGGAGCTGAACAATGAGAACAGATGGACACAGCGATGGGAACATCACACAATGGGGCCTGTCAGTGGGTAGGGGTCTAAGGGAGGGATAGCATTAGGAGAAACACCTAATGTAGATGACTGGTTGATGGGTGCAGCAAACCACCATGGCACATGTATACCTGTGTAACAAACCTGCACATTCTGCACATGTATCCCAGAACTTAAACTATAATAAAAACAATTGTCATAGTCCATCTGAGCTGCTATAACAAAATATCATAGACTAGGAGGCTTATAAACAACAGACATTTATTTCTTACAGTTCTGGAAGCTGGGAACTATAAGAGCAAGGCTCCAACAGATTTAGTGTCTGGTGAGGGCCTTTTTCCTGGATGATACGAGTGCCTTCTGGCTGAGTCCTCATACAGTGGAGGGAGTTAGGAGTTTCTTTCTGGTCTCTTTCATAATGGCACAAATACCATTCATGAGGGCTCTGTCCTAATTACCTAATCACCTCTCAAAGCCCCCACCTCCTAATCCCATCAACTTGGGGATTAGAATTTCAACCTATAAATGTTGGGGGACACAAACATTCAGACCATAGCAAAAATAATAGTCTGAAAAGAATTAGCATAAATCAATATTTGTAGAATCTTTAGCAATTTGGGATGGGAAGGGAAGAGGAAGAACAGGCATTATTTATAAAGTGTCATTGCTTTACCTTGAGTTTGATTGGTCTTTGATTCAGAAAATAATTTTCCTTAGATGGCAACTTAAGGTATAAGAAAGTCATTAGCACTTTACCTTGTGTTAACATATATATATATATAATTATATATATATATAATTTTATATATATATATATATGGAAAAATGAGTTACCATCATTCTGCAGTAGTTGCCACATAATCTAAGTGGCTTGTGAGAAATTTTTGCAAGAATACTACACTAAAAATTACATTTGCATATTAACATTATAAGAATTATTAATGCACATGTAATAAAAATGGCAATTAATGAGTATTTGTACTAAGTCAAGCTTTTTAAAACTAGTATTCTCCCTTTAGAGATGAACAAGGATAAACAGGTATAATCTCCTCCAAGAACCACTTCTACTTCTTCGGAATGGTGGAATTTACAAATGTTCCCTGTCAAAAAGTATACGGTCTTCAGAACTGTGGTTCTTTTCCTGATGATTTCCACAGTTTTCTAATATCCAGAAACGCCTGAGATCAGCTTTAATAGACTGTAACTTTCTGTAAAAAAAAAAGTGTAATATTTTGGGGCTTCACTTTGGGGTTCTGTCTCTTATGCACATACATGCATAAACACACATGCATTCACTCAAACCGCCAGTTTTGAGGAATTAAAAGCAGGTAGAAAATTATAGTAGGTACCAGATGCTGTTACAATCAAAGCTGAATTACCCATGGGCAAATACCTTCTGCCAGAGAGAAAATAAATGAATCCTGACACCTAGGACACCTGGGCTCAAAATCAAAGAAAATGTCCTCACCCAGCAAAACCTAACATTGCTGTCATACTGCATGGCCCTCCTTCCTCATTCTCTGATTCTTGATAGCATGTACTCTGCTGTGTTTTGGATGTTTGTCCCCTCCAAAACTCTTGTTGAAACTTAACCCTAATGGCAGTATTGGGAGTTGAGGCTTTCAATAGGCATTTGGGTCAGGAAGCCTCTGCCTTCATGAACGGCTTAATCTAATCTATTCATGACTTCATAGATGAATGGGTTATCATAGGATGGGACTGGTAGCTTCACAGGAACACAGAGACCTGAGTTAGCATGCTCAGTACCCTTGCTGTGTAATACCTTGGGCTGCCTCGGGACTCTGCAGAAAGTCTCCACCAAGAAGAAAGCCCTCATGAAATATGGCCCTTCAACCTTGGACTCCACAGCCTCCATAATTGTAAGAAATAAATTCCTTTTCTTTATAAATTACCCTTGTATTAGTCTGTTTTCACACTGCTATAAAGAACTATCTGAGACTGTTGAGACTGGGTATTTTATGAAGAATAGAGGTTTAATTGACTCACAGTTCTGCAGGCTGAACAGGAAACATGATGGGGAAGCATCAGGAAACTTACATTCATGGTGGAAGGTGAAGGGGAAGCAAGGACCTTCTTCACATGGTGGCAGGAGAGAAAGAGAGTGGAGGAGAAAGGTGCCACACATTTTTAAACCATCAGATCTCATAAGAACTCACTCACTACCATGAGAACAGCAAGGGAGAGATCCGCCTCCGTGATTCAATCACCTCCCACCAGGCCCCTCCCCGACACATGGGGATCACAATCCGACATGAAATTTGGGTGGGGACACAGAGCAAAACCATATCAACCCTATTACATGTATTCTGTTATAAGCAACAGAAAATGGACTAAGAAGGCCTCTGCTCACTGTCCAATTTTATTTACTATTAAACTTCCACAAGAACCCTATTTATCAATAAAACTGATCCTTCACCTTTTAAAAATATACCTGGCATGTTCATGCTTCCATCCAGTGTGCTCTTGCTGTTTTCCACAGTGGAAATGTCTTTCTTTCAGTGCTCTCTGCCTACCAATTTTGCTTTTCCTTCAGTTTCCGCAGTGGAAATGCCCTTCTTTCACAGCTGTCTGCCTATCAATTTTGCTTTTCATTCAAACCCCAAAATTAAGACAAAGCACAAACAAGATCTCTCTCTTTCTCTCTCTCCCTCCCTCCCCTACTCACTCTCTCACACACAGAGTTTCCCTACTTTCCCTGTTAAGCCCCACCTTGATCATCCCAGAAAAGTGACCTTTGCCTATCCTGAATTTCAGATACACTCATCTATCTTGTCCATTTTATTTATAGTCATCCTTGAGTTTGGTTATTGGTACTTTCTCTTCAAGTAATAAAAAGCAACTAAGAGAAGAGGACCGGTAACGGGAACCTGTCTTATTCAAATAATACTTTATGTGTACTACAGAGATAGCTCTATAATTCAATTCCTCAGGTGCAGAAAAAAAAGAATTGGATGAGTACATCTCTAAGATCTCTTTAAATTTAAAAAATTCATAACTTTGGCTTGGCGTGGTGGCTTATGTCTGTAATCCCAGCACTTTGGGAGGCTGAGGCGGGTGGATCACGCCTTCGAGACCAGCCTGGCCAATATGGTGAAACCTTGTCTCTACTAAAAATACAACACTTAGCCGGGCGTGGTGGCACGCACCTGTAGTCCCAGCTACTCGGGAGGCTGAGGCAGAAGAAATGCTTGCACCTGGGAGGCGGAGGTTGCACTCAGCAGAGATCATGACACTGCACTCCAGCCTGGGTGACAGAGACTCCGTCTCAAAAAAAAAAGAAAAGAAAAGAAAAACAAATTTGTAACTTTAACATGTTGCTGGAATCAGTAGGTTCTCATTTCTTAATTTTATATTTTTTACTAATTGTATTCATTTGCTAGGGATGCACTTATGAAGTACCACAAACTAGGGGCTTAAACAATAGAAATATATTGTCTTACAGCTTGGGAAGCTAAAAGTCTGAGGTCAATGTGCTAGCATGGTTGGTTCCTTCTGAGAGCTGTGAAAAGAACCTGTTATATGCTTCTTTCTTAGCTTCTGGTGGTTAGCTGGCAATCTTTGGCATTCAATAGCTTCTACTGCATCACCCTGATTTCTGTCTTCATCTTTACATGACATACTTCCTGTGTGTCTCTGGCTTCACATGACTGTCTTAAAAGGATGCCAGTCATATTGAATTAGGGGCCCACCATTCTCCACTATGACCTGATCTTAACTAATTACATCTGCAACAACCTTAATTCCAAATAAGGTCATGTTCTGAGGTACTGGGGGTTAGAACTTCAACATAAGTGGGCCTGGCATGGTGGCTCATGCCTGTAATCCCAGCACTTTGGGAAGCTGAGGTGGGTGGATCACCTGAGGTCAGGAGTTCGAGACCAGCCTGGCCAACATGGTGAAACCCCATTTCTACTAAAAATGCAAAAATTAGCTGGGCGTGGTGGCAGGCACCTGTAATCCCAGCTACTCGACAGGCTGAGACAGGAGAATTGCTTGAACCCAGGAGGCAGAGGTTGCAGTGAGCTGAGATCATGCCACTGTACTCCAGCCTGGGCAACAGAGCGAGACTCCATCTCAAAGAAAACAAAACAAAACAGAAAAGAACTTCAACATAAGTGAAGCCACCTTTGCAAAGATTATGGCAGTGAAAGAAGTCTAGCATGGCTGACTCCATCTTGCCTCTAGCCTCACAGACTGGCTGTCCTTGCTGATTCCTGGATCTAGGCTGAGCTAACCACGGGAGGAATTTATTTTATAGTTTAACTTTAAATTAAGGATGATACTAGTCCCTACCTAAAACTGATCCCATTTTTGGTTGGGGACTAAAACTGCCTTTGTAAGACTTATGAAAGTCCACAAGGTTAAGATTATAGAAGGGGCCTGAATTCCGCTACAAAGTTGATGTAGCTAAATGATAATCAGCCACTGTCCTCTAGCTTGCTTTTCTATAAACCCTTACTGTGCAGGAGTCATGTGGCCAGAGATCACAAGATTTGTCACTTCCGCATTTGTTCCTATAGATAACATTACTATTGTAGAAGCTAAGATTGGTCTTTTGAGATGCTTTTCATACTTTTGCATTCCAGCAATCAACAGACCCCACTGGGACCCATGACTCATGACTCAGCCAGTCCTGTGGCCCCCACCCAGAGGCACATTCAGCACCTGAGGACCATTTTCCACACACTATGATTTTATTCCCAACCAATCAGCAGTACTCATTCCCTAAACCCCTTGCCCACCAAATTATCCATAAAAACCCTGGCCTCTGAGTTCTCTGGGAGGCCAATTTGAATAATAATAAACTCCTCTTCTTTCACTTGGCCAGCTTTGCACTAATTAAACTTTTTTTTTTAACTGCAGTAATACTCTCAGATAATTGGTATAACTGTGCAGCAGGCAAGAAGAATCCATTGCATGAATACGTATGTATTTTGGGAAGACACAATTCAACCCATGGCATTCATTCTGCCGAAAGTATAACCTAAACCCAAGGGCTGGAATAGGCCATTAAATTCACATCAGTTAGCCCAAATGTCTCACCCAACTATGATACAAGTCTCTTGTGGAATGAGTTTTTTGGAGCTGAGATATTATTCCAACCATATTTTAACCCCATAGACTTTAATATTGTCAATAACATTAAACTATTATGTGATTTTAATGATTCTCTAAAGCCATAGTTTTTCTGACCTGCTCAGAAGAAAATCTAGTTTTTCATTATTGAATTTATGATGACCATAGATTGTTCAAGTCTCTTTGCTCCCAACCACTACCATAATTGTCAGTGGATGAGAAAAACAAGAACCACTCGGACAAACAGTTTAATGGAGAGCACCTTCTTACATACACTGACATATATGCCACCTATGTATATGATTTGATTGTTGACTATAGTCCAGACACAGCTAAGTGCTTCTAAAATACATTTTTTCCTTTTTTATCTTTTTTTTTTTCCTTTTTGTGGAGAGTGGAGTCTCACTATATTGCCCAGGCAAGTCTTGGACTCCTGGGGTCAAGCTATCCTCCCGCCTCTGCCTCCCTAAGACCTGGGATTACAGGCATGAGCCACCACGCCCAGCCTAAAATATGTTTTTTCTAATCCTCACAATTATCTTGTAGGGAGGTAAAATTTATTATTATCCTCATTTTTCATACAACAAAATCAAATTCCAAAATCACATAGCTAGACTTGGGGAAGACAGTCTACCTTTAAATCTGTACACTTAACCATGATTCTATATTACAAAATTAATAACTACATTGAATTGCTTGTCTACTTTGTAGATTTCAATTTTGTATGACCTTAGCTTTTCATCGCTAAGTATAATTGACAGTTTCCCATAATCACTTGGCTAAAAAGAATGTAATGAGAATATAATAAGAAAGAGTTTAAAGCACACTGAAGACCATTTATCAGGCACTACCAAAAAGTAGGGCTATTCATATTTCAAAGGCATATTAACTCTTTCAGGCCATATTAATGTGACTAGTGATATGGGCCCTGATCTTAAGCTCAACTCTAATGGTACTTAACCAAAAAGATTTCTTTGAAAATCCGGTTCTCTATGAAAAACAAGTATCAAGTTAGATTGCATTTCTTTCTCCAGTCTGGATTGCCTCCTTTTAATCTCTTGGAATTTGTAAAATGCAATATCTTTGTGGAGTTAATCTGGTGATGAAGATTTGAGAATGGATTTAAGCCAAATATGAAGTACATTTCTTATGTAATAAGCGTAACATTGATAGATTTCATAATAAACTTACTGTTGAACACTATGATTTCTGTCTTTCATATTTGTTCTAAATCACTCAAGCCCATCTCTAAGCTTATGGATTTCATACAACCACATTAAGATCTAAACCTAGAGAAACCCAGCCAAAACTCATACTAGTGTCTGCCAGTGTTCCTACAGCCCTCACCATTCGTAAAGACACAGGCAAATTTTGATGTCAAATTAAGGAAGCAGTGTAAAACTCTTATGGAAGTATGGAAAGATTGTCACTGTTTTCTTAGGGGAAAAAATCTGCATTCTGAATTATATTCTGAAAATAAATTACCCCAGAAATTCTAAGGGGCTAGAGAAAGTAGATAAAGCTGGTAAGAGTAGTTGATGGATTCCACCACACATCCCACCCCGTCTTAACACTCGCTCCTTATTTTCACAGACAAAACTGAGGGGAGCTTCCTTTCCATACTCCACACAAGTAGGGTTCTGTCCTCTCTTACGGGGTTGTTCAAGGTGCTGGTATTCCTTCAGGAGGTCTTTTTTAAGTCATTCACTCTGGATTCAAAGAAGTTCATTAAAAAAAATGAAATATACATTAACACGCTCAAATATATAACTGAGCATTTGAGTTTTACTAACCAAACAAGTACTTACTGATTTTTTAAATGGCATAAGAGTCATCTATTATTTCAATGACTAAAAAACGTAAAATTGCAAACTTTTTTTTTTTTTTTTGAGACCGAGTCTCGCTCTGTTGCCACTACCTGCAAGCTCTGCCTCGTGGGTTCATACCATTCTCCTGCCTCAGCCTCCCGAGTAGATGGGACTACAGGCACCCGCCACCATGCCTGGCTAATTTTTTGTATTTTTAGTAGAGATGGGGTTTCACCATGTTAGCCAGGGTGGTCTCGATCTCCTGACCTCGTGATCTGCCTGCTTCGGCCTCTCAAAGTGCTGGGATTACAGGCATGAGCCACCGCGCCCGGCACATTGCAAAAATTTTTATTCAAATAGTTTAATTCTAATAAATGTTTTATTTCAATATTAAATTATACAAATGAAAGTACCTATGAAAATTGTCAACTAGACTTTTAAGAATGACCATCAAAATCTTTCTAAGTTCATAGTTAAGGTATACTTAACTTTGAGGCTGATTTTCATTGCTAATTAAAACTGCAATATGTATAATGTGTAATGGTTTCAAAATTCACTTGTTCATTGGTAAAGAGACAATTAGTATCTAGTGATTGCTAGTTATGTTGATTATATGTAAAGCTACTAATAATTTTTCTTTGTTTTCTCATCCTCAAACTTTTTTTATTATTAAAAGTTTTAAAACACAAAATTGCAGCACCTCTTTTTGGAGAAACAAAAAAAACACTTCTCCAGAAAATCTTCTTTCTGGAAAAATACCATTGAAGAGTTGACAAAAGTCAACTATTTCTTACTGTTGAGCTGGAGAAATTGCTCATCTCCAGATGAAGTGGTATGCTGTAGAGAATCATTTTTTATAGCTTTGTGTTTTTCTACATTTACTTCAATGTAATAAGTATTGCTTGATAAGTAAAAAATGGCAATTTTTTTTTTTTTTTTTTTTTTTTTGTAGAGATGGAGTCTCACTACATTATCCAGGGTGGTCTTGAACTACTCGGCTGAAATAATCCTCCAGCCTTGGCCTCCCAAAGTGCTGGAATTACGGGTATGAGGCACCATACCTGGCCTGGTCTTTTAGAAGTAGATTATTCACTAGATCAAGTAACTTAAACCAGGTTTACAGGAGTTCTTATCTCTTTAAAACTAAGTTCTTCCACATTTTCCCTCTAGGCATTAGGAAGCAATTTCAGTAAATACAGTACTTAATGGGTTTGCAGGTAAACATCTACCCCAAAGGTTCTACTTAGAGCCCTCATCACCCAGTATACTAACTCAGGTTTATATCCTCTGGAAAGCACAAGCCTTCCAAAACTGTCCATGGCTTCCACATTTGATGACATTCAACAAACTTCTCAGAACATGAGAAAATACAGCTTCCATATATTCAAGTGTAAGAATGTTGGAGAAAATTAATTGCAAAGATGAACTCATCTGTTTTATCTATCTTTATTGGACAGATAAGTACTCATTCAATCCATCGTTCTTCAATTAAACTATTACAAACAGTATTTATAAATACAAATATTAATAATATTTAAAGGATTCATGCATTAATATAATTGGAGTCATAACCTCTCTATAATTGCTTCTTTTTTTTTTTTTTTCAGACACAGTCTTGATCTGTCACTCAGGCTGGAGTGCAGCGGTGCCATCTCGGCTCACTGCAACCTCTGCCTCCCAGATTCAAGCAATTCTCCTGCCTCAGCCTCCCAAGTAGCTGGAACTACAGGCAAACCTTACCAAAGCCTGGCTAATTTTTTGTATTTTTGTAGAGATGGGGTTTCACCATTTTGGCCAGGCAAGTCTCCAACTACTGACCTCAAGTGATCCACCCACCTTGGCCTCCCAAAGTGCTAGGATTACAAGCATTAGCCACTGTGCCCAGCCTATAATTGCTTCTTAACAACTCATTTGAAATTTCCATTCCTTTTTTTTTCCCTACTATACATCTTTTCACAGTTAAGTTTTCACTCTTCTTGACTTTGCTCATCAAAATCCCCCAATCTGGAACACTCTCTCCATTTCTCTTTTCCAATGTAAACCTTGAAGACTTCCTTGATTCACTAGCCCATGTTTCCTTTTTTACACACAAGTGGCTTTAATATTAAAACAGCTACTAAGATAAGAAGCTTATTTCACTACTCTAATTCTACTGCAGATGATCAATTTTCATGATAAAGAATGTTTTGACTACAAGTATTTTTATATTCATATAAATGTTACACAATCATTCATAAATAAAGAAAAATATAGAAGATCTCTGAGGAACAGCTCACTGTAACTTGGAATTTGGTTCTTTAGTAATTTCATACTGTTGTCTACAAAACCAGAGGTGGATTTATTAGTACAATATGATATTAAGTGTGTTTATTAACATTTAAGAAAGTTATCAAAAAAACACTTAATCACTTAAAATATTGCACTTCTGTTCAGATTAACAGTCCCAAATATTTTTTATGCTCCTTCCAAAAGAAAGTTTATAACCATGTTACCTTGCGTAAGTTACTGGAGCATGTATACACTTCCTCAAATGTCTCCATATGTTGAAAACCCAACTTCATCTTTGGCCAGAATTTTAAAACACAAGTAATTTTGTTTTAAAATGAATTGATACTTCTTTTTCTCTTGCCTAGTCAATAGCTGCTCTCGTGGCCAAATATTGTACTTTATCTTCAAACCATTAAACTTTAAACTGAATTTTAATGTCTTTATATAATGTTGCATACAGTTTTATGACCCTAAAAAAATTATAAACCAAAAAAAAAATGTTTCTCACAGAAATGAGTGAAGGATTCATTTGTTTCCGAATCTTTCTTTCATTCTTTACCTATGTGGGACAATCTGTTTAGGTACCAGATAGTATGCCCATCCACCAGCCATCAATTAACGTTCTTTACCCAGCAGATTTCACTCTGCCAACCCTTTCCACTCCTAGTCACCCTTTATAAATTAGTCCCATATCTAATGCACCCCTCTCCCCATCCCAGACCACTAATTCATAAATCAAAGTATTTAGGCTCAGTGTCTTGTCTGAGTCTATAACATGTCTGTTCTGTCCTTTACTACTTCGAGAAAAAAAGCGATGTGGCCAAGGGGCATTATTCAATGGTTCAAAACAAGGCAGTGTCACAAACTCACCAGGAGCTCCTCTACTTGACTCCTACCAATTCTTGGATGGTCAAATATCTAATGTATGACTGCTCTCTGACCCATGACGGGTGCTGTGCATGAAGAGCTGTCACCTTTTCTTTTTCTTTTTTTTTTTGCTTGAAACAGAGTCTCACTCTGTCACCCAGGCTGGAATGCAGTTGCGCAATCTGCACACCGCAACCTCCACCTCCAGGGCTTAAGCAATTCTCCTGCCTCAGCCTCCTGAGTAGCTGGAATTACAGGTGCCTGCCACCGTGCCCAACTAATTTTTGTATTTTTAGTAGAGATGGGGTTTCACCATGTTTGTCAGGCTAGCCTCGAACTCCTGACCTCAGGTGGTCCACCTGCCTCAGCCTCCCAAAGTGCTGGGATTACAGGTGTGAGCCACCACGCTTGGCCAAAAAGCTATCATCTTTTCTGACTTTGGTTGGAAACAGTTGGTATCAACATGTTGGGTATTTCCCCCTTGCTCTCCCTTAATTATGTGTCTATGAATAACCTTTCTGTATTTAAAAATTATTAATGCAAAGTTTAGTGCTGTTTGGTGCTAAATGCCTCTTAATTACTTTTAGAGGAATAGCTAAATTATAGTAGGCACTCCATAAATACAGCCGAATACATAAAAACAGTAAAAGTTTTAAAAGAACTGTCAAGTTGGCTAAAATTACAGACATCTAACAACACTTACAGCACCTGAGAGAAACATAATAATAAGGAATAAAAACAAGAAGCATTATTTAGAAGTTGCTATTATTGTGAAAACTGGCTCTAGTCTAGTCTTATCTTGCAAAATCTTCTCACATTATTCAACATTATACAGGGATTTCTGTCTGTTTTGCTCACTGTTTAATCTCCCACTACTTGGTTCATAGAAAGCACTCAATAAAACTATTGAATGAATGAATGCATAACAAAACAATAGAAGCTATTATTGAGTGCATATTAGCAAAATACTGGTTAAATTCCCACATAGACTTTCTCATTTATCTTTACAAATACAAGGAACTTTATATCACTTAGAAAAATGATCCCTATACAAAAAAAATTGAACCAGAGTAATTACTTAGAGTCTGCAAACACCCACAAAGGTGTACAAACACACCTATACAAAAAATGATTTATTTTAGCTAGAACTGTGTAATTCAGCAAAGTATAAAATAGGTGTTTTGTCTAAATTAGCTTGCTAATTGTTTGAGGTTTCCATATTATTATCCTACTTCATAGCAAACCCTGATTAACTTGTGGAAGGCTTAAATATTTGACCTAAATTTTACAGTATTTATTGAGGCTGTTGTGGAGAGTAAATGAGATGATGAATATACAACATACAGAGATAGACTAGCATATACCAACTGTTAAATAAGTGTTAGTTATACTTATTTACTAAAACATTATTATCTCACAAAGACATAACTCTAAGGCAAATCAATGGTAGATTATTGATGTGTTGATGTCTGTTCTAAGACCTTGGTTCTTGTTTCCTTAGTTTAAAAGAATTTAAGCAACATACACACAGCAAAGGAGATGCAATATAAGTAATTTATTGCAAAAGAAAAATAATGTTTTGGAAGTTAAGTGCAGAACAGGCATACACCCTGAAAGAGAGAGAGTTCAGGGCAGACTACTCATCAGGATGAGACAGCAAAGACTGGCACTAGGGAGACTCTGTTTATGGGACTCTTACATGATTATTCATAAGGAAGTGGGAAGAGGTGTTACCAGTAAGCATGTTCTGGGTGGTCCTCTGGGTGCACATGTGCAGCAACTATACAAGCTTGTTCATACGTTGCATGTCTCATTAGCATCTAAAATCTCCACCCAGGGGTGTGTTTTTATACCATTATAACGAGCAAAGAGTCAGTTTGAGGGTAGGTAAAATCAAAGTCCACATGCTCTCTAAACAGGAAAGTACCTAGTGAAGGTAGCTTTGTTTGAATGAGCTCAATTACAGTGTGAATGCTGAAGTTTTTCTGTTGACACTATAGGTACCACCATTCCTGAATCCCAAAGACATGGTTATTTCATTGACTACCTCTCCTGTCTCAAATGGTCAAGATTTGTATTTCAAAGAACAATATATGACTGTAATCATACTGTATTTTCTTAAAAAATGATTCATGCTGTTCACTTGAGAAAAATCTTGAAGACTTTAATCATGGGCAGTCTATTACTTTACTCATGGTTGGTCCATTACAAGTTCCCCATGGAAGTGGAGAGGAGTGTGATTACGGAACTCAATGGAAATACAGACAAGTAAAAACAACCCACATAAGTAAATCTGGATAAAGAAAAATGTAAAACAATGTGCAATTTTCCCGTGGAAAGATCAGCTTTCCTTAGGTATAGACAAAATTATGATGAGCACATGCCAACCCTTCTTTTGCAGAGGACAAATATAAGAAGTGTAACCTCTCCCAAAATGTGATCAACATGTTCACAAGTGTACTCAGGGTAGATAAGACACAATACTTAATGTTTGGCTTTAAAATATGTTTCTTGAGAATTAAATAAGAAGCCCTGAAATCTCAACTCTCTTGCCCTTTCAGAATCTGTTGCCAATGGACAACATTTCTTAAAGCAAACTAAATATGGTCTGAGAATGACTCTGTATTTGAGTCCTTGTGGATGAACTGTAACCTAGCTTAATAGCCAGACAAAATTGACAACCTAACTTAGGAGTATGCACCTGTAACAATAACCAAGTCTTAGCCAATCCCAGCGGCCATACTTCAACCACTCATAGATTGCTAAGTGTTCAAACTGTGTTCAAATAAGGCAAACGCCAAGCTGTAACTAATCCAACTGCTTCTGTACTTCACTGTTAATTTCTGTACATCATTTCCTTTTTTTTTTTTTTTTTTTGTATATCATCCACCACGTGGCTGCGCTGGACTCGCTCTCGCTCTGAATCTACTGTGATTCTGGGGGCTGCCCAATTCACAAATTGTTCATTACTCAATTAAACTCCTTTAAACTTAATTTGGCTGAAGTTTTTCTTTTACCACATTTATGAAGATGTGATAATAACATTAAGGGAACTAAAAAGTAAGAAGGGTCTAATGATTGTGTCTTTGATCTGCTGAAAGCAAGCTTTCTTCTCTTAAAAGGAGAACTATGTTAAGCTGAAAGCTCCTAATGCCCCCTAGATTTTATTCAGGTAAATGAACCATTGCACTCCATAACATTACAACCAATTTCTTAGGGAGTATATTCACTTGGAGTTAATGATAAGGAAAAAAAAAGTGTGAAGAGTTTCCAGAGTTGAATTCAGTTTTAACTTGCTGTTCAAATTAATTTGCTTATGAAACGCACATAAAAAATACTCAAAGCAAGACAGAAATCTCAAAAGGTCAAGATTTTTAGTATATGTTACCTTATCTTTTTACTGTTATTAATATTCACTATAGAATCGACTTGATGGCCAAAAAAACTATACTCCAGAGACAAGGGTTTCAATAACAAGAACTATAAGAAGTCTCAAGAGTCATCCCACTTTTTTCCCTCACTTGTGCTTTCCTTTTATTTTAGTGCCTGGAACAATGCTGACAAGAAAATCTGGGGCCAGGCACAGTGGCTCATACCTGTAATCCCAGCACTTTGGGAGGCCGAGGAAGGTGGATTGCCTGAGGTCAGGAGTTCAAGACCAGCCTGTCCAACATGGTGAAACCCCCATCTCTACTAAAAATACAAAAAAAAAAAAAAAAAAATTAGCCAGGTGTGGTGGCGGGCACCTGTAATCCCAGCTACTAGGGAGGCTGAGGCAGAAGAATCGCTTTAACCTGGGAGACAGAGGTTGCAGTGAGCTGAGATCACACCAGTTCACTCCAGCTAGGCAACAGAGGGAGATTCTGTCTCAAAGTAAATAAATAAATAAATGTATAAATAAGAAATCTGACAAGGAGTATTTGATTCATATTCTTGAAACAAAGGCAAGGATTCTCAGATAAGTACATTTCTTTCACAACACAACAAAAGCAACAGGTCCATGACTTGTGAAAAACTGTTAGTTCTTTTCTGACATAATCCAAAAGAGCTCTATAAATAATATGTTCAGCAAATATGTGAATACTATTTCTTAACACTGAGTTATGTTTTCACTCATTGTTTATTAAAATTGCCAAGCAAGTAAAGCAGGGTCAAGAAAATTGCAAACCTGGAAGGAACTCCCAGAAGGTTTAGGTGAACATTCAAAAGAACAAAATTGGAGCCAGAAGTTGCAAGACAAACCTTCGCTAAGCCTTTGTAAAGGTCAAGTTTCCTTGGGTGCAGGTGAGAGTATGTGAAACTACTGGGCTAGTTTTTGGCTAAGTCTCAGGGTGCGGGTCTGGAAGGTGACAATCCACTTTATTAAAATTGCCTTTGACAGTTCTTATACTTCCACAGCAATTGCTCAGAATTAGAAGAGTCCCCTTGTGACATTAGGAAGTATAAGGATTAAGACGAAGACGTGGTATCACTGCAGGGCATGGGCAAGGTCATATAATGTCCTATGTACTACATTCTGCTTCTGAAAGGTTGAGCTTCTTGACTCTCTTTTTTCCTTCGCAGTCTGGTGTTGACAGCAACAGGACAGTTGGGGGTATAAAGCCTGGAACAAATTGCATTGACATGAACTCAACGCAAACCACATGTTCACTACTGATTTTGAACTTTGTGTTCCTCAAAAGAAATCATAGACATAATCTACTTTCTTCAACAATTAAATGAGCCTTTTGTCAGTATTTAAGAAGGCCCTCCCACCCTTAAAGGGAAAATGCTACCCCTTCACCACCTCCTCATTTTATAATGCTGTTTTCTTTGCCTACACTTTTGATGATTTTAAAAACCTATTTTTTCTCTAATATATTTTAGTTTGTTATGAACAAATGATTTATAAAGATAAAAGTTGGTAACATTTGCTTCTAGAAGTTATTTCAGAACCATTTTACTTTAATCAGTATCAGTTTAGCCTATTATTTTCTTAAGTCTCAGAAATTATAAGAGTATCATCATACCCAACTAAGTTAAATTTAGGTTGGGTCAGACCTGGAAAATTTTTTTTTGATCACCAGAAAGATACTTATTAAAGTGACATTATGCTGTAAGTTTGCTACTTTACATGGAAGTGGCTTTGATTAAAATTATTTCTGAATTTTCTAGTGTGTTTTCTCCCATTCTATTCATATTTTAAATAACATTACATGGAATATTGTCTTCCCTCTCATCCTAGGTTCCTCGATCCTCAATCAACCTCAAAAATAAATAAATAAATAGAATTTTTATAGGAATCAACTATATGGATACTGGGGAAAGGACACACGCTCTGCTGTTTTCCTCTGACTTTTATTTTCAGACATGCCTGCTCTCATCCACCAAGCTATTTTGCCTCCATTCCAAGCCTTTACCATATACATTACTAAAGTTCTGTTTCCTCTTACCATGTGAAACATAGACACATAGGATAATAAATTACCTTCCTCATTGTTTCCTTAAGTAATACTGAAAACTACAAAGGTAGTTAAGGCAGGGATTCATCTTTAAAGCACGTTACAAACCTAAGCTAATTTGCCATTGTAGTTCTGCAGAATGGCTATTATCCTCTCTTCACAAAGGGTAAGCTGAAAGGTTAAGTGAAGAGCTTAAGGCTACTGAATAAGTTAATACTCTTTCTCAGAGTAGATCACAGAAACGCCAGGTTCCTGCCTTTAAGCTCCAATTAGAAGATCACATTCATAAAAATGACCCATTGAAAAGTCTGAATAAGAGCACATTTTATTGAAGGCACTTTCTCTTCTTTAAAAATAACTACATAAAATATGTACCTGAACTACTAAATTTTTCAATATAGTTTTCTGAACACGTTTATTGTAGAATACTTGAAATATATGAAGAATTTTTTTAAAAGCCACACACCATTCAGAGATAATCATAATTAAACATTATGTAAATGTATATTTGCTGTACATAATTTTTCTATTTTACAAAGTTGAGGATATGCTTGAGTTGAGGTTTATACACTGCTTTTTTTTTCACTGAAATACGTGTGTGTGTGAATATATTTCCATGCCAATTGATTTTTTCCTAAATCATAGCAAAGGCAAAGTCTCAGAAATAAACAAAAATAGGCAGACTAGAACCAAGGATACACATTGAGGACAAGAGCAAATGTTTGCATAAAAGGGAGTTTGGAACCAGAAACATGAAGGCTTTGAAAGCTGAACCAAGGAATTTGGATTTGATGTTTTCACTCTCAAACCTGAATATCTCTACCTTTGAGTGCATAATTTCACCCAATGCTAAGAAATTAAAAACATGAAGGACAGCCATCACAGCAAACATTGATTGAGATCTTCCTATGTGCCAGGCACTCCCCACAAACCGCCAGGGGTGGGACCAGGTTCTGTGAGGCCTAAAGCTTATCCAGTTGAGATGGGGGAAGGGAGTACTTTCAGGAAAAAGAATACAAAATTACAAATACAACATTAAGTTTGAAAGTGAGAATTTATTTAGAATGAGAAAAGAAATAATATATTTTAAATTGTAAATAGCTGAAAAAACAGGTATGTGCATTTTACAGTATATAAATTATATCTCAAAACTAATTTTAAAAAGCCAATGAAACTACAAACATCCCAAAATCCAGAAAAAAGATGCAATATTTTGTACATACTTATGTAATAATCTTGTTGCCTTATTTTTTGGCTGTACTCTTTTCGATTGCTGTTTCCAGTGACAAAGATTTAGTGATACTGTTTTCCACAGAGACAAAAGAAAGATAATTTAGACTTTTCCCTATCATGATTGCTAGAAACTTGTTTTCATTATGTCAAAAAACAAAATTTAAACAAATTTTCAGTTTAATAATCTAATTGGCTGTGATTAGTGATTCATGATTCAGGCAGAATCCAATCTATGAAATAGAAAGGCACTCCTCTGAGCTGGCAGAACAGTTGATTTTGTGAAGTATCTTGAGCAGGAACAAGGAAATAGCACAGTACAAAAAAGTGGATTGGTTAACATTAGGTTACTTCAGGTTGCTTTCCTAGTAAGGGTTAAAGCTTACTAGGGGGACTTCCTTATCATGCCAGCTTAAGTAGACGAGGTCCCTTTTCTATTGATTGTTGCGAATCTCCTATAGTTTTTGAAAACTGGCTAGTTTTAAAGTTCGGTTTGATTCCGTGGCACTGAGCACACGTGACTCCATTCTGGTTTGGTCTGGTCTGTTGGACCTAGTGCAGGGTCTTAGTCCAAAACAATGACCAACTGTAAATTTTATTTAATAGTTACTGACAGTTTAGAGAAGTAATTTTAGCATTACAAATAATTATTGGTATGTCATATAAATATTTGGAATTTTTTGTCAAGTTTGAAGAAAGACCTACTTAAAAAATATTTATCAACTTCACTTCAGGGCATTTGAAGTTGTGTGTGTGTGTGTGAGTGTGTATGTGTGTGTGTGCATGCAGGGAGTAATCATATGTATTAAACTGACTGTTAGCCAGTTTGTTATAGATATTCTTGGTTGTAGTGGTGTTCATTGCGTTTTTTGTCACCTTTGTCACTGTCACTATTTAACACCCAATCAGCAAGAAATATAAATCCTTTTCCAGAGTGTACATGATTTACTTCTCTTCATTAATTTGATTATCAAACAATCCAAGAGCCTGTTTATCCTAATGTTCAAACCTTATCTCTTCCTTTTAATTTCTGTTTTTGAAATGATATTATGTATTTTTTGCTACAACTTGTTTCTAAACTTCAGAAAAATTTATGTTAATCTCCTTACTCATCAATACTTCTGTTTCATATTTCATTAATTTGTGGGCAAAATTTTAATTACTTTTTAATAAATACATTTAAAGATAACAAAAGAAGTATCTCTTTTATATATGTCCAAATTAGAAGTTCATACATTTTCACTTGCTTTATGGAAACATTCCTAAATGTCTCTCCAACGTGCAGTTCAAATGACATATTAGAGCTTGATGAAATATGACATATACATGAAAAAGAAAAAATTATGGTATACTTATAATTGTATATTATATAATATATATAATTATATATTATATATTATACATTATGGAGTAATGCATAATACCTATAGATTGGCTTCTGGTTGTGTGAATTTCAAACCTAGTCCCTCCATCATTATAGACATGCTTCACTGCTGGTCACTATACAACATCCTCACATTATGACTGCCGGTCCTGCAATGTTTTGTCATGGTAGAGGTGGAGGTAGCTGTAGTCCTGAAATTATTTCTACACTAGGGACAGCTGGTGATGACTAAACCATGTAGGAAGTAGTGTGAGCTAGTAAAAATTTCCCCATAACCATAGACTAAATGGATTTCCAACTTAGCTTCCTTTACTGAATCTCAAAAATGCCACGGATCATTCTAACCTCATCCAACCAGAGGGAACAGTGATGGAGGGCAAGTTGGATTAGAACCATCAATCTTATCCACAGAAACAATGCAGATAAAACATTCTACTTTTTAAAATTTTATAAAAAACATATAACCAAATGAATAGATTTATACCAGCCCCGCCCTACCTCCCAGAGTCTTGGAAGACTCCTGTGGAAGTGAGAGGTTCTGAAGTTCAAACTTCATTAGTTTTATGGTAAATCTGCCTCTGATTAGTTCACTTACCCTTCATAGTAGCCCTATGAGAAAGCACTTTCATCATCTCCAGATGAGGGAATTCAGAAATGTCAAGTGACTTGACCAAGGTCACACAGCTAGCAAAGGCTGGAACCAAGATTTAACCCCAAGTGGTTGAGTGTGGAACCCAAAACATATAATGAGACACCTACGATGGGCCAGAAGGTATGTCGAGCTCCTTACATTCATGGCTTAATCTCCTAAGAATATTACATTATACAAGTAACCCTTGAACAACATGGATTTGAATGTCACTGGTATAATTATAGGCAGATTTTTTTCATTAAAAGTTACACGAAGTGTGCCTGCCTCTCCTGCCTCCCCTTCTACCTCCTCCACCTCTACCAGCTCTGCCATTCCCTGAGACAGCAAGACCAACACTTCCTCTTACTCCTCCTCCTCAGCCTACTTGATGGGAAGACAATGAGCATGATGAGCTTTATGATTATCTACTTCCACTTTATGAATAGTAAATATATTTTTTCTTTCTTATAATTTTCTTAACATTTTCTTTCCCTAGCTTACTTTATTATAAGAACACTGTATATGATACATATACCATGAAAAATATGTATTAATTCAACGGTTTATGTTATTGATAAGGATTCAGATCAACAGTAGGCTATTAGTAGTTAAGTTTGGGGGGAGTTATATGTGGATTTTTGACTGCATGGGAGAGTTAATGCCCTTAACCTCCATGTTGTTCAAGTGTCAACTGTGGGTATTACTATCTCCATTCAGTAGATGGGGAAAATCAAGGAACAAAGAGACTATTATCTGTTCAAGGTCACCTAGCTGATGATGAGTGGAATGGGATTCAAATGCTAGTCTGTTTACAGAGCCTGAGCGCTCAACCACTTCAGTACACTGCCCCAAACACTGTCCTGACATCATGGTGATTATATGGGTATATCATGAAGTAAAGTGGAGATTTCATTCTTAAACACTTTTTAAATGAATTTTGTCTTAAAACAAAATAAGAGAAATAATGTTTGCATTTGCAGAGAGTTCCTTGGGCTAGGCTTTTGAACCTCTTATAAGAGATATGCACATACTTTTCCTGATTTGGTGTACTTTGAGGAAAGTTAACATAGACAATATGAGCATTGTGGATTTTTGCATAGACAGTGGCCTGAAAAAAAAATCATTGTTTTAAGACAGTTATAAGAAAAGTTTGGGCTTGGAGGAAAATAACTAAATTAGAGTAGAATTGAAGTGGCAGAGGAGAGTCAAAAGGCAAGATACATGTTGAAGAGAAAAAAATTGGTGAAAGACAATATGAAAGACAAGAGTTCAAAAATAAAGTGGAACAGAAACTAGAGGGTGGGATAAGAATAAGTTTTTTGAGGGAGAGGAAGATAAATTCAGTTTTGGAAATGAATTAGCATGGAGTCTTTCGACCTGCATGAAACTTTTGAGATCATCTAGGATGATCTCTAAATCCAATTTCCTTATTTGATTGTGGAGAGATACTGAGACCTAGACAGTGAAATGACTTATTCAAAGTTATCGAGTGGTAAGAGTTAGAGCCAGATCTTAAGCTATAGTGGTGTTCAGGTAATATTAAAAACTGTCAGGAGAAATGTCCTGTTGAAACTTAGGAAATGAGGACCTGAAGTGCAGGCAAAAGACAAGAAATTTCATGTTTATTTAGGAATTATTTTAGGAGATGTTGGTCAAAATTCTGCAATTAGATAAGATCATCAAAGTTGAGAGTTCATAAAAGGATGAACAGATGTACTCAGACACAAGTGGGTACAAAATTAAGGTGGGGGATGAAACCAGAGTATTGGGCAAGAGGAGGCAGTGTCAGGAAGGGGATAGAAGAGTGAGACTCAACAAAACAAAGAAGAAACTTAAACAGTGGAGAGAACTAGAAGTTAAGCCAAAGAAAGAAATTTTAAGATGGTCTGGGAAGTCCAAAGAGCCAAATGCCTAGGAAAAATCAAAGATGAGGATTGAGAAAGAACCGTCTGAATTTTTCAAGAAGTAGTGAGAGCTGTTATAATTTTGCTAGGTTTTTTTTCGTGTGTTTTTTGTTTGTTTGTTTGTTTGTTTGTTTGTTTTTGACGGAGCCTGGCTCTGTTGCCTAGGCTGGAGTGCAGTGGCGCAATCTCGGCTCACACTGCGAGCTCTGCCTCCCGGGTTCACGCCATTCTCCTGCCTCAGCCTCCCAAGTAGCTGGGACTACAGGTGCCCACCACCATGCCCAGCTAATTTTTTGTATTTTCAGTAGAGATGGAGTTTCACCATGTTAGGCAGGATGGTTTCGATCTCCTGATCTTGTGATCCACCCACATCGGCCTCCCAAAGTGCTGAGATTACAGGCGTGAGCCACCGTGCCTGGCTAATTTTGCTAGGTTTTTAAGAGTTGAAGAGAAAGGAATTTGAGAACCTATGTGCCAGAAATTATGATAGGGATGTTCATGCAAATATTTATTTATTTATTTATTTATTTATTTATTTATTTATTTATTTATTTTTGAGACAGGATCTTTCTGTGTTGCCCTGGTTGGAATGTGTGGCTATATTCACTGGCACTATTGTAGGATACTGCAGCCTTGAACTCCTGGCCTCCAGCAATCCTCTGCCTCAGCCTCCCAAGAAGCTGGGACTACAGGTACATGCTACCATACCCGTCCATGCAAACTTTTAAATACCTTATCAGTCTTTAAATTTCCCACTTCTTTAACATTTTGTTTCAATTTCAAGAGATGTGCAGGCAGTATTTTCAATAGATATGCTTAATGTGAGGCTAGCAGTGAGAACAACACAATCTTTGGTTCTTTGAGGGCAGGGACTGTTTTGTCTTTGTCCAACACAGAACTAGGTATATACTAGGATCCTAGTGAATAGAAAATAAATAAAATGTGCCTGGTTAGTAATGGAGCGGTTAGTAACAGAATATTTGATTTCTTGGCTTGCTGACCCCTGGCACTTCATTTAGCACCTTCTTTAGGACAGCCACTGAAGTTGAAATTAGTATTTAAATATTCTGTATACAGAGTACCAGAAAATACTACAAGATTCTGAGATGAAAATAGTCTGTTAAGCTATGTAATGAAATGCATTAAGTCTGTCTTCTCAGCTTCTTCTTCCATATGGTAGCTATTTGGTTTGGGTGAACTTAACTCCAAACTCCGAGAGTGAATCCTGATTGACAAATCAGTGAGGTTAATTACATCTCCTTTGCCGCAGGGAAGCTAACTCATGCTTAGGCCAGCTGAGTGCAAGACATTTGCCTGGTCATAGAGATTATTTAAGAAATGGTCTTATCAGTAAAAAGTCAGGCATTTTCTGGGAATTCAGGCATCTCTTTATCCTCCTTTTGGGATTATGATTCATGTTATAAGTCAAAAATCACAACTTGCCTGCTTGATGCTTCCTTTTGTGGCTCCATTTTCCTAAAACTTAAGCCAGTAAACAGTATCCTGGAAAAAAGGACAGGAGAGAAAGTGATCCTTTTAGACTGGGACGGGAAAGGTGATCTGTGGGGCACAGGGGAACTACACTTTGCTCTCTAAAGAGCCTCTGGAAGGAATGGCTGCACAGTACACTGAGAGAGGCCAGTCTGAGCCACTAGAATTTGACCGAAGAAAACGTCAATACCAAGGGTGGCACAGCAGGATCAGAATGATCCATCCTGTTGGATCCTTTTAGACTACAACCCTGTGTGTATCATCAGTAACTAGTATAGAAAAATGAACCAGCAGTGACCCATAGGACCTCTCTGATATGTCTGAACTTATATGAAAGTCTAGGGCCTTTGAATAGCTTTGCTCAGGGGATCCTAGTGAAGACTGAAGCTGAATTATCTCCCAGCTTGACCTTAAAGAAAATAGAGAAATACAATTTTTGATTTTGCTTACCTGAATTTGGGAACTAAGAATCATACTGGCTTAGTGATCTTCTACATTATGATAAAATCCATAACAACTAACATGCAATGGCTTAAATATAGAAGTGCCCAACACATGTATGATGAATGGATGGATGAAAGGATAGCATTTTAAAAACTAGATTTGACAGCTAGTGCTATAACAGAGGCTATAATAGTCCCCCAGTGAACAACTTCGAGAATAATGAGCAATAAACAGAGATCATCCAGACTCTAAATAGGTCTGTAAGAATCAAACCTACGTGGGTTATTTTTCAGTTGTACTAAATATTATTAAAGTATATAAGCTTGGCATTAGCCTACATCTGGGTCACTGAGGCCAAACAAAACTGATAGAAAAGAAAACAAGAGAACACCAAGCTTCACAGAGCTCTCCATGATTTGAGTTAGAACTGTCTGCTTTGTCATCCAAGCACAACAGAAGTGCAGGTGCACGCAAGGGGATAGCAGTCAGTAAAAGAGCCCATGTGACCTTGAAAGTCACAGAATTTATTCACCGCATAGAACAGTTAAGCAAGTGATTGAGTGGCTCTAGTGTGTTTTAGAAGTCTTGGCTTATTTTCCCCAGTGTTAGGATTGTCCTCTTGGAAAACCCTATAAATTAGGTTTTGATCTAGAGACTATGGTCTATCAGTAAACTCCCCAAATTTGGCAGTAAAACAATACAGCAAATTCATTATGAATTCCTGAAGGAGTTTTAACCGTCTTAAGTGTTTTTGTAACGCTATTGAACAGGACACAAAGTTTATATTCTGTGTTGAATTTTTCTGTAAGCACAGAAGTGTGTCTATTGTAGAACTGAAGTTTCCTAATTGATCCATGCTAATTGACTCATACTCAATGTGAAGTGTTGTATTTGGATCACTTAATCTTTATTAAATTTTATTGGAAAAATGACAAATAGCTACATAAGATGGGTATAATTAGTAAGAGACCATGTTCAATTTAACTGCCAGGGAGGTAATATTGACAAAAAGATGGACACATTCTGAGTGTTTTTATAACTATCAGTACATTGTAAAAATAGATCAAACATGTACTTTATGTAAAAAAAAATTATTTCATACTTTTGCAGTTCTCTTGTTCATATGATAAAAAGTGTCATACAAAATTGACCCCAAGACATATTTCTTTTGATGACAGATGAAGTACGGAGTCACTGCATATTGACAGAAAGAAATACTTTGAAAATATATGCCTCCACAACAACTTTGGGGTGGTTGATAAATGTAAAAAGAACTGACATTGAAAAGCAAGCTTATAGGCTGCATAGTGTTAAGGACTACTTTTCATTTCCCTGGGTCCATGGGGAATATGTCAACAAATTGTATGTGTCTTCCATTGGAATGGTTTGTTTTTTAATCAAATAGGCACATGTCTATTCAGCTATTTGCCTCTAAACCATCTTTGTGCCATTCTTCTCCATTACTTATAAAGTTCAAGAGATAAAGGTGACAGAACAAAAGTACAAGAACAGGAAAAATTATATTATGACAGCAGAACTAGTTCTAATGGATCCTTTGGCAGGGGTGCCCAGTGTCCTTTGAGTGTGGACTTTAAAATTGTCAGTTAATAGGGGAAACGACAAGGAGAAAGGAGAGACAAATAGATATATTTTCCTCCTGTAACCTTGCTTACAAAATTGGTCAAGGGCCAAGGACTTAAGGTCACATTGCCTCTATTTTCCTTGATGTCACTTCCCCCCCTCTTTTTCCATGGTAATAGGGGAAAGCTTGAACTCACCCAGAATGCTGTGAATGTCTCAGAACAGGGTAAAGTCATCTTGGCAAAAGAGCAACAGTTCTCACTTTTTAATGTTCTTTCTGTTATGACCTGACTGAGAGTTCCTGAAACTCTTATAAGTCATGCCAGGCCATTATGTTTTCTACTTTCCTTTACTAGAGTCATCCTCTTCAAAAGCACCCTATGGGTTGAGACATCACCCAAATTATTATCCAAGTTATCCCTGAAAGGAGTATATTCACATACGACAATAATGTGACATAGCAGAAGATCTTCCTATAGTCACTAAGAGTGTCCTAGTAGCAAGAAGATGAAAGACTTCAAGTCATCTCTAAGAGCCTCATTTTGTTATGTGCCTGGGTTTGTCTCAGCTCCTATAGTTCAATAGTAAGTGCTCTTATTCCACTGAATTCTCCTTAACTGCCTCCACTTTTCATCCTGCATTCCTTTACCTATGATGGGCTTCAGGACACACAACCCCACAATATGGCACCTTGGTATTTGAGGAAACAGCAGAAATCGGTCATAGACACTGGAAAGAATTCTCTTCACCCTTTCTCCCCTGAAGCGAGGCTTAAAAGCTAGGTGACTTTCCCCCAGAATGGGTCATAAGATGCCATTCCAGAGATGTCTTCCCTGTACCAAGAGGAAAGGAATGTTTTTACCTCTGAAGACACAGAGACACAGAGATGAATCTGAACAAACAGGCCTTGCTCAGTTCCCCTAGCTTATCAAATGCCAGATAAAGAATATTGATTACCCTAAAAGGAATTTAAATTTTTTATTAAGTAATTTAAAATATTATTTTAAAATAAAGATATTTGTACTATGATATAGAAAGTGCAACTAACCTATATGTTAATGATCAAACAAGAGATTTTAGATTTTTTGTTATTATAATGAACCCCACTTTGGGTATGTCTATAGATTCTCCCCAGAGTGGACTTATTTGATAGGATATGCTTATGGAAGTAGTACCTCTGTTGTGGACAGAATGCATAGACAGGTGAGGCTGTGGGTAAACGAGATAATGTTAAGTGCTTCACACTGTGCTTGGTGCATACCAAAAACTTGGTTAAGCCTAATCATTGCTGCCACTACTACTACTGTTACCACCATCATCATCACTATCCTTACTATTATTAAAGTAGAATAAATTATTTTCAGGGTGGGTTTTAGCACCTTAAGTTTGGTAATTCTCTCACTCTCCATTGAGGGAAAAATTTCCATTGTCTTTTAGATCACCCATCCACTTCTTGTAATAGTTTATATCTGTTGCAGATGAAGACAATGGGAGTAAATAGAATGTAGGTGATGTCGTTTCACCCTAAACTTGGAAAGGTACAAATAAATATCATCTTAAGTTTTCAGGAAAGAAAGAGAATTTCCCTTAATAAACACATCCAGAAAATTAAAATCAAGTAAACACATGTGGTTGTGGCCTGAAAATGTGTCCACCTTACCATTAGAAATTGTAGGTATGTGTACAAGATTCTTTATACTTATAGATATCGCTGACAAAAGTGAAGTTGCTTCTGATATAAATACAAGATATAAAATTGGATTCCAGAACTGTCTTTGCTTTAAAAAAAATCCACGACATTAAATAAAAGTATTTTGAATAACTCATTTATTTAATCAACATTTTTTATGTTTTAATGAAGTTAAATCTATCTTAGATAATGGCAAATGCTTTTTATTGAAAACTGTACCTTTACTTTTGCAACATAAATGCTTCTTCACCAGTACAGAATTGCTCCAAGTTCCTTGGTCTTCTACGCTCTTGTGAGGAGGTACTATTTTGTTTTTATAAATGGCCAGTGGAAAATGGCTTTTGACTATCATCCAATAAATTAACTTGTGAGGATGACTTAGGTGTCTGCCACAAACCAAATAAATAATTTGAGAATTTGGATTATTTGCTAGAGTTGTGTGAATTTAGCAAGAAATAGTTAATTTTCTTCTGCCTTTTGCATTTGTTTTACCAAGAAGAGAAAGAGAGTTGGGCCTTTGAGCTTACTTAGTAGTAAATGACAGACAAATCCTAGCACTGGGAGTAATTCCATTTCCATTTCCCAAGTCTGATACTACAGAGTGATATGGCCTCCTTCCCACCTTATTGTATGAAACTGCCTTTGGGAGTTACCTTATCCAAGTTCACAATAGAACACCCCATTAGTCATGAACAACACCTATTAAAAAGCCAAAGAGTCTTAGAATTCCTCTGTAAAGTTATTCATCTCAGGATTTTTATTTTTGACATTCAAAATACATTTTCAGGAATCCAAATTCCCAGCCAATACTAAATCCCCATGATTTGACTCCTTCAACTCCCCAGGAAAATACATTCCTAGCTTCTCCTAATTGCTTAGTGGAACATCACAGCCGTGATGCTTACTTCTCATGGCTCGGACTTCCCACTGGCAGGTTGGATGGATAACGATACAAGTTCCTGCCCACAAAGATATGCTTTGAGAAAATGTAAAAGTTCAAAGCAAATATGGAATACTAAAGCAGTTCATTATATATGCTTTATAATTAGTCACATAAGAGAAAATCTGTCCATAAGTCTGACTGTTAGATGAGAAGAGCATTAAGTTTACATACACAGTACAGTTGGTGGTAGAAACTGCAATCCTGTTAAGCTGTTCTTCAAAAAACTCTGGTCACCATTTCAGTTCACGGCAAGACACATTCAAATGATGAAGCTGCCACCCATGCAAGCCTAGGTCCTATGAAACAACTAAGGAAAATGTCCCTAAACCTTGCTTTTGGCTGCAGTAGGGCATCATTAATTTTGCTCTCCATTTTAAGAATAAGAGTATTTTTTCCCACCACAAATTTGAGTTTAAGTATTTAAACTTTTGGATTTAAAATAAATTTTTAGTGAATATCCCAGAAATGGAAAACATACACTTAAAATCCGAAAGAAGTGTTCTAACCATTATTATATGTAAAACTCGCTTTCCACCTGATACTGTTCTTATGCCCAAGCCTTCTTCTGTTTATCCGTCACTTGGATCTGTATATGACAGATATCAGAACAGAAATAAAATGATTATAAATCTAGATTATGCTGAAATGAGCAATCCCCTTTATTATAATTATGGGACAGCATAATGTACCTAACAGAAAAATTACATGAAAGTTGAAATAGGCAAAAGAGATTATTGGGTGTTCTTTCAGTGCAGCAGTGGGCTTGATGTTTGTTTGTTTGGAGAACATTACAGCTCTGTAGGAGCAAAGGTTAACTTACAGATTTTGTATATTAAAGATGTGGATAGTTTTTATCTAGTAGAGTGGATAACCCCAAAGCTAATCACCTTGTAAGACATTAAACAGTTTAATATCTAATCTAACAATTTTATCCTAATGTTAAAAAAATTACAAATAGATGAATACATAGACAGATAGATGACAGATAGAGAGAGAGATGATAGATACATAAATAGATTATATACAGATACATATCATAAGTATTCTTTGAATCAATAACATTTTACTGGTTCTTCATTTATTAGTGAGTTAAATAGTACGTTTATGTATGATCATTATATATTTGCCCAGTAGTCACGATTTTAAACTTTGACAATTATAACTGATATATCATAAATTATAAGTTTAAAATAATAATAATGAACACAAATAGTAAAGCTATCAATGCATAAGTTTAACATTAAAACATTATGGAGTAGTAGAGGCCTCAAGAAGCTCCTATTCCATTTTTTCTAATTTTAGTACACTATCTCCTTAACACTTCTTAAACTAGATTTCACTGAAGTCACTGAAGCCCAGACTATCATCATCTCTTTGCAATACCATCATATCCTCCTAACGGGTCTCCTCACTTCCATTTATGTCTCTGTCTTGTCTGTTTTGTACATAGAAGCCAGAATGCTCTTTTAAAAGACAATTACCTTGTTATGGCACTCCCAGTTTAAAACACTTCAGTGGTTATCTATGGCCCAAAACATAAAATCAAAATACTTTAACTCCCATTTTCAAGGTCCTGCATGATTCAGGTTACATTTCACAAACTATTTCTCTGGTTATTGCCTCTTCATTCTCTAGGTGAGGGGGTCAGCAAACTTTCTAATAAATATCTCAGGCTCTTTAAGCCATTAAATCTCTTTTGCGATTACTTACTCTGCCATTGTACCACAAAAGAAAATCTTTAGCTACCCTCTGCTCTAGGACACATGGGCCTTCCTTCACCACCTTCAATATTGTTCAACATTTTTCCTGCCCCAGGATCTTTGCTCACACTGCTCCTCGCCTCCACCTGGAGTGCTTTCCTTTCTCCCAACTTACTTTGCAATCTGAGCAGCTTGCTCATACTCTTAAGACATGGGCCTGCTTCTCACATGTATGTACTTTACTCCCCCTACAGGCATCTGAGTGTGTAGCCTTTGTGAGAAGCTTACTTCTGGAAGGTTCTAGGTGAAGTCCTGTCCTTCTTCCTCCTCAGAGACAACAGTACTTCCCCACAGTCCTGGGGCAGATCTAATGTGAAGAATGTTCTGGTACCAGGCTGAGCAGAACAGAGCTTTGCAATGACTGAGTATCTCAGGATTTCCAAAGGAGAGATAGCTTTGGGCTAGGAAACTGGAGCTAATTTGCTTAGCTTCTGAAAACCTTTCACAGCGAGGATGATCAAACTAGTGCAACCAAAGGTTTTCGTTTGTTTGTTTGTTTTCTCTTTTAAAAAACTGTCCTTAAATTAATTAATGGCATTTGCAGTGACCTGGATGGAGTTGGAGACTATTATTCTAAGCGAAGTAACCCAGGAATGGAAAACCAAACATCGTATGTTCTCACTGATATGTGGGAGCTAAGCTATGAGGATGCAAAGGCATAAGAATGATACGATGGACATCGGAGACTTGCGGGGAAGGGTGGGAGGGGGAGAAAGATAAAAGATTACAAATAGGATGCAGTGTATACTGCTTGGATGATGGGTGCACCAAAATCTCACAAATCACCACTACTCATGTAACCAAATACCACCAGTACCCTGATAACTTATGGGGGGAAAAAAAAACTGTCCTTAGTGTTAAAAAAAAAAAAAAAAAAAGCACCACATCTCCTTTTCTGCAGATGCAGCTGGTAGATCCTTTTTTGTGGAAACCCTTTTGAGAAAATCAAAGTTAAAACAAACAAATAAAATCCCTTCCAGAATTGAAGTTTTTTTGTTGTTTTTTTTTTTTTTTTCGCTGAGACAGAGTCTCTCTCTGTCACCCAGACTGGAGTGCAGTGGTGTGATCTCGGCTCACCACAACCTCTGCCTCCCAGGTTCAAGCGATTCTCCTGCCTCAGCCTCCCGAGTAGCTGGGACTACAGGCATGTGCCACCATGCCCGGCTAATTTTTTTTTTTTTTTGTATTTTTAGTAGAGACAGGGTTTCGCCATGTTGGCCAGGCTGGTCTTGAACTCCTGACCTCGTGATCCACCCACCTTGGCCTCCCGAAGTGTTAGGATTACAGGTGTGAGCCACCGCGCCCTGCCCCAGAATTGAATTCTTAAATCATTTCAAAATTTATCTATTTTGATGTGAATTTTCTAGTTCTCTGCTCTTCTTTCACATAAGGTGCTATCCAAAAGGCAACCATAAAAGTAAATGCTAGTTACTTGATGCTAAAATCTGGTCCCTCTAGAGAAATTATAACTTCTGGCATCCATACTTAAAGCACAATGCTAGTTTATACATGTTCATTGTTAGCATCCAAATTCTAGCCATTTCTTAGAAATACACAAGAATGAAATACTGTTTTGACTTTTATGCAGAACATGAAACTGTCCTGAAAAGTACTGCAGCAAAGACTCTAGCCTATTTCTTAGAGTAGTAACAATGGACTTGCCCTGGAAGGTCAAGTTTCTTTCTATGGTAGTCCATGAGAGGTTGAAGATTTACCTCAGAGGGCTCGGTGCTGAAGGTTTGATAAATTGGAGCAAAAGCCTAGGGTCATGTATTCTTCACTAGAAAAGGAAAGTGATGCTGCTATAGAAACCAGGAGGACATTATGGAGGAGGAAAGTAAGTGAGGAGAGCAGTTGGTGTTAACAAAAGACTTCAGGGACTGATGTCCATGTGATTGACATGTTAAAGCCCCTCAAATAACAAAGCTTTCTCCATTTCTCCCACCATTCTTAGATGGAGTGCTGTGCTTCTGAGACACCTCTTTTGGAGGTCTATTTTTCTTCTAAGTTTGATATTATTGCTCATTGTTTTTAATCAAATTTAACTTATAAATATTTCAGAGGTAAAGGAGTAAAGATATTTTATAAATTTTCCTAGATGCCCTTTGAAGTAGGTCTCCCAGTTCAATGCTGTCCACGATCCACTCACTCCTACCTATAATCCATTAGGAAATGGACTCATTAATGTCTTTAACCTGAGTGGTCCCAGATTAGACAACTGTTCCATTTTTAGCCTATTGTTTCTATTCCTATTCCAAACCTGTGATACTACCCATCTTTTGCTACCTTTATGTGTGAAGTGAGATTTGATTTTGGCATGCTTTGGGATTAATAGGTGTATTGAATCCCCACACCCCAATAGCAAATTTCTAGTTCTGTTACAGCACACAGCAGAATACCACATGCGGCAGGTCCTCAGGGTACCATTCTTAATTCAATTTCATTGTTTTATCTTGAAATATTAGTGTTTTGCATATTCATTACTTCAATAATCCTTCCTACATCCTGAGCTCTGGGGTTTCATTTATAGGATGACCATGAGTTCCTTTTCCCCATCTGCTTTGTGAGTTGGGACCTAGAGTAAATTCAGAAAATATGTGTAAGTTGGTGTTTTCTGGATGACACTAGTGGGTTTCTTTCCATTCTTTTAGCCCCTTTTACTTATTTTGTAAACAGGTATTCACAAGTTTCACAGTCAGAATGCTATAAAAATATTTACATAGAAAAATCTCTCTCATCCTCTTAGTTCACATTGTTCCTTGGTGCTAATACCTTCTCATTAGTTTATCATATATACTTCTAATATTTATGTACGTATATATTCTTATGTGCCCCATTCTTATATAAAGAATAGCACACTGATAACTCTGTTCTCTAACTTGTTCTTTTCACTTAACAATATATCTTAGAAATCTTTCCATATCAGTAAAAAGAAAGGATCTACTTCTTTTCTCTTTTTCCCTCTCTTCCTCTCCCTCACTCCCACCTTATTTCCTTTTTTCTCTCTTTCTTTTCTTTTGGTGTGACTACATAGTGTTTCATTTTGTGGCTGAACCATAGTTTATTTTACCAATACCCTATTGATGTACTCCAGGGAAGTTTCTAAACTTTTGCTTTTACAAATTACTATTAATGATCTTATACACCATGCCATTTTCTGTGATTGTAGGTAAATTTGTATTCTACATTTCCAGAAGTAGCATGACTGGTTTAAAGGATACAATTTCGGTAAATTCTGATAAATGTTCTCCATAGAAGTAGTAACATTTTACACTCTCACCAGCAATTTAAGAGTGTATTTGTTTTCCAATAGCATCACCAAAAGAGACTGTTATCAAACTGTCCAGTTTGGGCCAATCAGGTTGCATGCTATCCCAGCATCATTTAAATTTTTTTCTTTTATTATGAATGAAGCTAAACATATTTGCATATGTGTGTTCATTCATTTATTTTTAATAAGTGAATGGAGCACATTTTTTGTTTTGTAAACTGTCTATTCATGTACTTTGCCCATTAAAAAAAAACTGGCTTGTTTATCCTAGTTTTTAGGAGTTCTTTTTATAATATGACTTTTGGGTTTTGAATCACTGTAAGCTTTGGCAAGATTAGGAATTCACCTAGTAATATATAGGAAATTCTAAAGTTTCATATTTTACAGTTAAAATCTGTTTGGAATTATTAGTTCCATAGACTCCTATGAGGAAAGGATTCTTTTTTTTTTTTTTTTTTTTTGCCAGATGGCTACACAATTGTTCCAATACCATGTCTATCTTGACATATCCTAAACACCTACATATATTTGAGTCTATTTATGGACTTTTCTATTTTGCATTATTAATCTATCCATGTGTTCCTGCCCTAGTACCATGTTGTTTTACTTTTGAAATATTACACTTTATTTTAATAACTGATGGGGCTACCCAATTCTCATTGCACTTTTTTCAATTTTCCTACTTCATTGATTTTTATATAATGTCAAGATAATAATTAAGTTATCCAATTCTAAAGACAGACACATTTATAATTTACTTGGGAATTTATAAATTAATCAGGAAAATCACATATTAAAATTTCCTACCAAAGAGCATAATATGCTTTTCTATTTATTCACATCTACTTGGTATCCTTCGAGAGTCTCATAAAGTTTTTCTCATATGAGCTTTTAACACATTTTTACTCAATTTATTTCTAGGTAGTACATTGTTGAAGCTATTACAAATGTTAGCTGTATATTTAGAGATGTAATTTTTACATCCTACTGGGGCAGTGGGGGAAGAATCTTTTCCTTTTACCCTCCTAGGTTCTCTGGCTAAAGCCCTGTAAAATAGATGAATGACATACAGATTAATAAGAGAAAAACATACATTTATATAACATAAGTCTTACATGACACTGGAGCCTTCATAAGGAAATGAAGATCCCAAGAAGCAATTAAGCCTGAGTGTTTTTATGTTAGCTTTGACCAAGAGTGGAAAGTTGTCGAAAAATGTGATGG
This sequence comes from Gorilla gorilla gorilla, assembly GCF_029281585.2. Taxonomy (NCBI): domain Eukaryota; kingdom Metazoa; phylum Chordata; class Mammalia; order Primates; family Hominidae; genus Gorilla; species Gorilla gorilla. The sequence goes on from NC_073227.2 coordinate 141,103,649, forward strand.
GACAAAGGGTCTGAGTGAAGGTTAGGAAACGGGAATGGCAAGGTCTGTTTACTCAGACTGCTCTCAGAGCTCCCCCGTCTTTGAAGACGAGGATGCTCCTTTCCTCTGGGTAGAGGAAAGGCACCTCTCACATGAGGGTCTTATGACCTGCTTCAGGGGAAGGTCAGAGAGTACTTCCTGTACCTGGCATTTCTCAAGTTCCTTCAGCTTAAAAGAATCAATATGCCAAAGCACCATATTTGGGGATAGTGTGTTCTACACCTTGTCACCCTTATCTTATGGAATTCTCTTATTCTTTGCAGTAGTTTTCCAGTTGAAAGTGCTTAGGCTTTGCACTTTTATAATCATATCATCTATACGTAGGAATAGATTAGCTCCTGCTTTCCAACTTTAAATATCTAATTTATTTCTTTAGTTGCATTGGCTAATATCATCAGGATAATATTAAATGGCAGCAATGTTATTAGGCAACCTTTTCACTGACTAGCAAAAAATGCATTTAGTCTTATATACACACATCTTATTACAATATATGTAGCTCCTAGTAAGGAAGTACCCATCAATTCCTGTTAATTTTTTCTTACCAATTCCTATGTAATTAAATGTTTATTTTTAAATCAAGAGTGAATGTTGAATATTGCTTATCAAGATATATGGAGATAATTTTTTTCCTCAAATTTATGTAATATATTTTATTAATATATTTTCTAATATTGAGCCATCCTTATATTTCTGGGGTTGTTTCAGCTTTCCTGATTTTTAAAAACTCTTCTGATTCAGTTTTGTGAATCAATTTTAAAATCTATAAAAACATAAGTGAGAATAATCAATTTATACTTATTTATATGTTTGGTCTTTGTATTATTTCTTTACTTATAAATGTTTTTCAGTATGTTTGCTTTTTTAAAAATATGTAGTTCTAAACCTTAAAAAGTTTTATTTTTGTTCTAGTGGTTTTTTGAGCTCTCGCATGTTCAAAATTGTCTATGATCTCCAGGTCCACTTCAAATTCTCCAATTATGTAATCATTCTCTCCCTTTATCTGTACTGAATTGCTTCTCCCTGAGTTATTATACTTGCATTTTGTGATCTTACATTAACTTTCAAAATTTCTGTAGAATAGATGGTTTAAATTTTTTATATTCTTTATGACAATATTTTTTAGTGAGTTTTCATCATCTGTGGGAAAATTGAGCCACTTTTCCCCCTACATTTTCCTTTACAGTATGTTTGTTTTTTATTTTTTATTTTTAAATGGCTTTTATTACCTTCAGGTGTGTCCCTTCTATGCCAATTTTGCTGAGGGTTTTAATCGTAAAAAGATGCTAAATTTTGTCAAATGCTTTTTCTGCATGTATTGAGGTGATCATATGGTTTTTGTTTTTACTTCTGTTTATGTACTGTCTCACATTTATTGACTTGCATATGTTAAACCAACCCTGCATCCTTAGTATGAAACCCACTTGATCATGGTCTATTATCTTTTTGATATGCTATTGAATTCTGTTAGCTAGTATTTTTTTGAGGATTTTTGCGCTGTGTTTATCAGGGATATTGGTCTTTTTTTGTTATGTCCTTTTCGGTTTTGGTATTAGGTTAATACTGGCTTCATAGAATGCTTTAGGGAGGAATCTCTTTTGCTTTATTTTTTGGAATAGTTTCAGTAAGATTTGTACCAATTCTTCTTTGAATGTCTGATGGAACTCAGCTGTGAATCCATCTGGTCCTGGACTTCATTTTGTTGGCATTTTTTTTTATTACTGCTTAAATTTTACTACTTATTATTGGTCTGTTCAGAGTTTCTGTTTCTTCCTGTTTTAATCTAGAAGGTTGTATGTTTCCAGGAATTTATCCATATCCTCTAGGTTTTCTAGTGCGTGCACATAAAGGTGTTCATAGTAGTGTTGAATAATCTTTTGTATTTCTGTGGTATCAGTTGTAGTATCTCCCAGTTTGTTTCTAAATGAGCTTACTTGGATCTTCTCTCTTCTTTTCTTGGTTAATCTCACTAATGTTTTATCAATTTTGTTTATCCTTTCAAAGAACCAGCTTTTTGTTTCATTTACCTTTTGAATTTCTTTGGTTCAGTTTCATTTAGTTCTGCTCTGATCTTGGTTATTTCTTTTCTTCTGATGGGTTTGGGTTTGGTTTGTTCTTGTTTCTCTAGTTCCTTGAGGTGTGAGCTTAGATTGTCTATGTGTGCTCTTTTAGGCTTTTTGATAGAGGCATTTAATGCTATGAACTTTCCTCTTAAAGCTTTTGCTGTGTTCCAGAGTTATTCATCAGTTGTGTCACTATTATTGTTTAGTTCAAAGAATTTTTAAATTTTTATCTTGATTTTATTGTTGACCCAAAGATCATTCAGGAACAGATTATTTAATTTCCACATATTTGTATAGTTTTGAGAGTTCCTTTTGGAGTTAATTTCCAATATTATTCCACTGTGGTCTGAGAGTACTTGATATAATTTCGATTTTCTTAAATTTATTGAGACTTGTTTTGTGGCCTATCATATGGTCTATCTTGGAAAATATTCCATGTGTTGATGAAAAGAATGTATATTCTGCAGTTGTTGGGTAGAATGCTCTGTAAATATCTGTTAAGTCCATTTGTTCTAGGATATAGTTTCAGTCCATTGTTTATTTTATTTACTTATTTTTATTATACTTTAAGTTCTGGGATACATCTGCAGAATGTGCACGTTTGTTGCACAGGTATACACGTGCCATGGTGGTTTGCTGCATCCATCAACCTGTTATCTACATGAGGTATTTCTCCTAGTGCTATCTTTACCCTATCTCCCCATCCCCCAAAAGGCCCCAGTGTGTGCTCTTCCCCTCCCTGTGTCTGTGTGTTCTTGTTGTTCAACTCTCACTTATAAGTGAGAACGTGCAGTGTTTGTTTTCCTGTTCCTGTGTTAGTTTGCTGAGAATGATGGTTTCCAGCTTCATCCATGTCCCTGCAAAGGACATGAACTCATCCTTTTTATGGCTGCATAGTATTCCATGGTGTATATGTGCCACATTTTCTTTATCCAGTCTGTCATTGATGGGCATTTGGGTTGATTCCAGGGCTTTACTACTGTGAATAGTGCTGCAATAAACACACGTGTACATGTGTCTTTGTAGTAGAATGATTTATAATCCTTTGGGTATATACTCAGTAATGGGATTGCTGGGTCAAATGGTATTTCTAGTTCTAGATCCTTGAGGAATTGTCACACTGTCTTCCACAATGGTTGAACTAATTTACACTCCCACCAACAGTGTAAAAGCAATCCTAATTTTCCACATTCTCTCCAGCGTCTGTTGTTTCCTGACTTTTTTGTGATCACCATTCTAACTGGCATGAGATGGTATCTCATTGTAGTTTTGATTTGTATTTCTCTGATGACTAGTGATGTTGAGCTTTTTTTCATATGTTTGTTCAGTGCATAAATGTCTTCTATTGAGAAGTGTCTGTCCATATCCTTTGCCCACTTTTTGATGGGGTTGTTTGTTGTATTCTTGTAAATTTGTTTAAGTTCCTTGTAGATTCTGGACATTGGCCCTTTGTCAGATGGATAGATAGCAAAAATTTTCTCCCATTCTGTAGGTTGCCTGTTCACTCTGACGATAGTTTCTTTTGCTGTGCAGAAGCTCTTTAATTAGATATCATTTGTCAATTTTGGCTTTTGTTGCCATTGCCTTTGGTGTTTTAGTCATGAAGTTTTTGCCCATGCCTATGTCCTGAATGGTATTGCCAATGTTTTTTTCTAGGGTTTTTGTGGTTTTAGGTCTTATATTTAAGTCTTTAATTCATCTTGAGTTAATTTTTGTATAAGGTGTAAAAAAGGGGCCCAGATTCAGTTTTCTGCATATGGCTAGCGAGTTTTCCCAACACCGTTAATTACATAGGGAATCCTTTCCCCATTGCTTGTTTTTGTCAGGTTTGTCAAAGAACAGCTGGTTGTAGATGTATGGGGTTATTTCTGAGGCCTCTGCTGAGTTCCCTTGGTCTATAGATCTGTTTTGGTACCAGTACCATGCTGTTTTGGTTACTGTAGCCTTGTAGTATAGCTTGAAGTCAGGTAGCGTGATGCCTCCAGGTTTGTTCTTTTGGCTTAGGATTGTCTTGGTGATGTGGGCTCTTTTTTGGTTCTATATGAAATTTAAAGTAGCTTTTTCTAGTTCTGTGAAGAAACTCAATAAGAGCTTAGTGGGGATAGCATTGAATCTATAAATTACTTTGGGCAGTATGGCTATTTTCACAATATTTATTCTTCCTATCCATGAGCATGGAATGCTTTTTCATTTGTTTGTTTCCTCTCTTATTTCCTTGAACAGTGGTTTCTAGTTCTCCTTGAAGAGGTCCTTCACATCCCTTGTAAGTTGTATTCCTAGGTATTTTATTCTCTTTGCAGCAATTGTGAATGGGAGTTCACTCCTAATTTGGCTCTCTGTTTGTCTATGATTGATGTATAGGAATGCTTGTGATTTTGGTACATTGATTTTGTATCCTGAGATTTGCTGAAGTTGCTTATCAGCTTAAGGAGACTTTGGGCTGAGATGATGGGGTTTTCTAAATATACAATCGTGCCATCTGCAACCAGAGATAATTTGACTTCCGCTCTCCCTATTTGAATACCCTTTATTTCTTTCTCTTGCCTGATTGCACTGGCCAGAATTTCCAATGCTATTTTGAATAGGAGTGGTGATAGAGGGCATCCTTGTCTTGTGCTGGTTTTCAAAGGGAATGCTTCCAGCTTTTGCCCATTCAGTATGATATTGGCTGTGGGTTTGTCATAAATAGCTCTTATTATTTTGAGATACATTCCATCAATACCTAGTTTATTGAGAGTTTTTAGCATGAAGAGGTGTTGACTTTTGTCAAAGGCCTTTTCTGCATCTATTGAGATAATCATGTGATTTTTGTCATCTGTTCTGTTTATGTGATGGATTATGTTTATTGATTTGCATATTTTGAACTAGCCTTGCATCCCAGGGATGAGGCCGTCTTGATTGTGGTGGATAAGCTTTTCGATGTGCTGCTAAATTCGATTTGCCAGTATTTTATTGAGGATTCTTGCATCAATATTCATCAGGGATATTGGCCTGAAATTTTCTTTTTTTGTTGTGTCTCTGCCAGGTTTTGGTATCAGGATGATGCTGATCTCATAAAGTGATATAGGGAGGAGTCCCTCTTTTTCTATTGATTGGAATAGTTTCAGAAGGAATGGTACCATCTCCTCTATGTACCTCTGGTAGAATTAGGCTGTGAATCCATCTGGTCCTGGGCTTTTTTTGTTTGGTAGGCTATTAATTACTGCCTCAATTTCAGAATTTGTTATTGGTATATTCTGGGATTCGACTTCTTCCTGGTTTAGTGTTGGCAGAGTATATGTTTCCAGGAATGTATCCATTTCTTCTAGATTTTCTAGTTTATTTGCTTAGAGGTGTTTATAGTATTCTCTGAGGGTAGTTTGTATTTCTGTGGGATCAGTGGTTATATCCCCTTTATCATTTTTTGTTGTGTCTATTTTATTCTTCTCTCTTTTCTTTTTTATTAGTCTGGCTAGTAGTCTATTTTGTTAATCTTTTCAAAAAAGTAAAAAAACCAGCTCCCGGGTTCACTGATTTTTTTGAAGGGTTTTTCATGTCTCTATCTCCTTGAGTTCTGTTCTGGTCTTATTTATTTCTTGTCTCCTGGAAGCTTTTGACTTTGTTTGCTCTTCCTTCTTCAGTTCTTTTAATTGTGATGTTAGGGTGTCAATTTTAGATCTTTCCTGCTTTCTCCTCTGAGAATTGAGTGCTGTAAATTTCCCTTTAAACACTGCTTTAGCTGTGTCCCAGAGATTCTGGTATGTTGTGACTTTGTTCTCCTTGGTTTCAAAGAATTTATTTATTTCTGCCTTAATTTCGTTATTTACCCAGTAGTCATTCAGGAGCAGGTTGCTCAGTTTCCATGTAGTTGTGCAGTTTTGAGTGAGTTTTTTTAATCCTGAGTTCTAATTTGATTGCACTTTGGTCTTGGAGACTGTTTGTTATGATTTCCATTCTTTTGCATTTGCTGAGGAGTGTTTTACTTCCAATAATGTGATCAATTTTAGAATAAGTGTGATGTGGTGCTGAGAAGAATGTACATTTTGTTCACTTGGGGTGGAGAGTTCTGTAGATGTCTATTAGGTCCGCTTGGTCCAGAGCTGAGTTCAAGTTCTGAATTTCCCTGTTAATTGTCTGTCTCATTGATCTGTCTAATATTGACAGTGGGGTGTTAAAGTCTCTCACTATTATTGCGTGGGAGTCTGAGTCTCTTCGCAGGTCTCTAAGAACTTGCTTTATGAATCTGGGTGCTCCTGTGTTGGATTTATATATATTTAGGATAGTTAGCTCTTCTTGTGGCATTGATCCCTTTACCATTATGTAATGGTCTTCTTTGTCTCTTTTGATCTTTGTTGGTTTAAAGGCTGTTTTCTCAGAGACCAGCATTGAAACCCCTGCCTTTTTTGCTTTCCATTTGCTTGCTAAGTATTCCTCCATCCCTTTATTTTGAGCCTGTGTATTTCTTTGCACATAGATGGGTCTCCTGAATACAGCACACTGATGGGTCTTGACTCTTTATCCAATTTGCCAGTCTGTGTCTTTAAATTGGGGCATTTAGCTTGTTCACATTTAAGATTAATACTGTCATGTGTGAATTTGATCCCGTTAATATGATGATAGCTGGTTATTTTGCCCATTAGTCAATGCAGTTTCTTCATAGTGTTGATGGTCTTTACAATTTGGTATGTTTTTGCAGTGGCTGTTACTGGTTTTTCCTTTCTATATTTAGTGCTCCCTTCAGGAGCTCTTGTAAGGCAGGCCTGCTTGTGACAAAATCTCTGAGCATTTGCTTGTCTGTAAAGGATTTTATTTCTCCTATGCTTATGAAGGTTAATTTTGCTGGATATGGAATTCTGGTTTGAATTTTTTTTTTTTTTTAAGAATGTTGACTGTTGGCCTCCACTCTCTTCTGGCTTTTAGGGTTTCTACAGAGAGATCTGCTGTTAGTTTGATGGGCTTCACTTTGTAGTTAACGCTATCTTTATCTCTGGCTGCCTTTAACATTTTTTCCTTCATTTCAACCTTGGTGAATTTGATGATTGTGTGCCTTGGGGTTGCTCCTCTCGAAGAGTAACTTTATGGTGTTCTCTGTATTTCCTGAATTTGAATATTGGCCTGTCTTGTTAGGTTGGGGAAATTCTCCTGGATAATATCCTGAAGAGTGTTTTCCAACTTGGTTCCTTTCTCCCCATCACTTTCAGGTACACCAATCAAACACAGGTTTGGTCTTTTCACATAGTCCCATATTTCTTTGAGGTTTTGTTAATTCCTTTTTATTCTCTTTTGTCTAATCTTGTCTTCACACTTTATTACATTAAGTTGATCTTCAATCTCTGATATTATTCCTTCTACTTGATTGATTTGGCTATTGATACTTGTGTATGCATCACGAAGTTCTCATGCTCTGTTTTTCAGCTCCATCAAGTCACTCATTTTCTTCTCTAAACTGATTATTCTAGTTTGCAATTCCTCTAATCTTTTTCCAAGGCTCTTAGCTTCCTTGCATTGGGTTAGAACATGCTCCTTTAGGTCACAGGAGTTTGTTATTACTCACCCTCTGAAACCTACTTCTGTCAATTCATCAAACTCATTATCTGTCCAGTTTTTTTTCCTTGCTGGTGAGGAGTTGTGATCCTTTGGAGGAGAAGTGGTGTTCTGGTTTTTGGAATTTTCAACCTTTTTTTACTGGTTTTTCCTCATCTTCATGGATTTATCTACCTTTGGTCTTTGATGATGGTGACCTTCGGATGGGGCCTCTGAGTGGACATCATTTTGGTTGATGTTGATGCTATTCCTTTCTGTTTGTTAGTTTTCCTTCTAACAGCCAGGCCCCTCTGCTGCAGGTCTGCTGGAGTTTGCTGGAGGTCCACTCCAGACCCTGTTTGCCTGGGTATCAACAGCAGAGGCTGCAGAACAGCAAAGATTGCTGCCTGTTCCTTGCTCTGGAAGCTTCATCCCAGATGGGCACCTGCCAGATGCCAGCCAGAGCTCTCCTGTACGAGGTGTCTGTCAACCCCTGCTGGGAGCTGTCTCCCAGTCAGGAGGCACAGGGGTCAGGGACCCACTTAAGGAGGCAGTCTGTCCGTTAGCAGAGCTCAAGCACTGTGCTGGCTGATCTGCTGCTCTCTTCAGAGCCAGTAGGCAGGAATGTTTAAGTCTGCTAAAGCTGTGCCTACAGCCCCCACTTCCCTCAGGTGCTCTATCCCATTGAAAAGGGAGTTTTATCTATAAGCCCCTGACTGGGGTTGCTGCCTTTCTTTCAGAGATGCACTGTCCAGAGAGGAGGAATTTAGAGAGGAAGATTGGCTACAGTGTCTTTGCTGAGCTGTGGTAGGCTTCGCCCAGTTTGAGCTTCCTGGTGGCTTTGTTTACATTGTGAGGGGAAAACCACCTACTCAAGCCTCATTAATGGCTGATGCCTCTCCCCCACCAAGCTTGATCATCCCAGGTTGACTTCAGACTGCTGTGCAGGCAGTGAGAATTTCAAGCTAGTGGATCTTAGTTTGCTAGGCTGCATGGGGGTGGGATCCACTGAGCTAGATCACTTGGATCCATGGTTTCAGCCCCCTTTCCAGGGAAGTGAACGGTTCTGCCTTGCTGGCATTCCAGGCACCACTGGGGTATAAAAAAAATCTCCTGCAGCTAGCTCGGTGTCTGCTCAAACAGCCTCCCAGTTTTGTGCTTGAAACCCAGGGCCCTGGTGGTGTAGGCACCAGAGGGAATCTCCTGGTTTGTGGGTTGCAAAGACTGTGGGAAAAGCATAGTGTCTGAGCCAGAATGCACTGTTCCTCACGGCACAGTCCCTCACAGCTTCCCTTGGCTAGAGGAGGAAGTTCCCCAACGCCTTGTGCTTCCAGGGTGAGGTGATGCCCTACCCTGCTTCGGCTCACCCTCCGTGGGCTGCATCCACTGTCTAACCAGTCCCAGTGAGATGGGCTGGGTACCTCAGTTGGAAATGCAGAAATCACCTGCCTTTTGGGTTGATGTTAGAAGCTGCAGACCGGAGCTGTTCCTATTTGGCCATCTTTCCAGCCATTAGAGTCCATTGTTTCTTTGTTGATTTTCTGTCTTGATGACCTATCTAGTGCTGTCAGTGGAGTATTGAAGTCCCCCGCTATTATTTATTGTATATTGCCATCTATCTCATTTCTTAGGTCTAGCAGTAATTGTTTTATTAATGTGGGAGCTCTAGTGTTAGTTGCATATATATTTAGTATTGTGATGTTTTCTTGTGGGACTAATCCTTTTGAATCCTAATGAACTGTATCATTATACAATGTCCCTCTTTGTCTTTTTTTTGTTACTTTAAAGTCTGTTTTGTCTGATATAAGAATAGCCACTCCTGCTTGCTTTTGGTTCCTTTTATATGGAATATCTTTTTCCACCCCTTTACCTTAAGTTTCTGTGAGTCCCTATGTGTTAGGTGAGTCTCTAGAAGACAGAAGATACGTTTTATCCATTCTGCCATTCTGTATCTTTTAAGCGCAGCGTTTAGGCGATTTACATTCAACTTCAGTATTGAGTATTCTATTCATCATGCTTGTTGTTGACTGAATAACTTTTCTTTTTTTATTGCATTATTGTTTTATAGGACCTGTGAGATTTATGGTTTAAGGAGGTTCTATTTGGGTGCATTTCAAGGTTTTGTTTCAGAGTTGGGGGCTCCTTTTAGCATTTCTTATAGTGCTAGCTTGGTAATGGCAAATTCTCTCAGCATTTGTTTTTGTGAAAAATACTTTATCTCTCCTCCATTTACGAAGGTTAATTTCACTTGATACAATATTATTGGCTGATAGTTATTTTGTTTAAAGAAGCTAAAGATAGGACCCCAATCCCTTCTGGCTTTCAGGGTTTCTGCTGAGAAATCTGCTGTTAATCTGATAGATTTTCCTTCATAGGTTACCTGATGCTTTTGCCTCACAGCTCTTAAGATTCTTTCCTCTGTCTTGACTTTAGATGGCCTGATGACTGTGTACCTAGGTGATCTTTTTGTGATGAATTTTCCAGCTGTTCATTCCTATAAAGGAATGTTTTCTAGAGATCTCTGAAATCTGCCCTCACCAGAAATGTAACACTGTTCTGAGGCACGATTTCCTGCCTCTGATTGGAGCCACACTTCTTACTCATTGTCTGCAGTTTTGGAGTTGTATACATTTTCTAGTGTTACATAAAATGTTGTTTGTGGGGATTTTTTGTTGTTGTCATTTTTCCACATTATTTCTTTGTATAGTATTCAAGAGAAGTGGGAGGTTCAGAACAAAATTTTTTATACTCTTAATAGAACCAGAAGTCCTGCAAATGTATTTTAAACATTTATTTCTTTACAGAAAAATTCTTCTGTGTAGATATGATAGATTGACACCTTGCATCCATTCCAACCTTCTTCTGGCGCATCTTCCTATACTCCTGGATCCCTTGCAAAAGGGTTCTTTCTGGTTGCTAGCTTGAAGTTCTGGCTATCAGAAGTAGTCATGCAGGATTTCGAAGGCCAGTGAGGCAGAGGCCATCTGCCTGCTGTTCAGCTTTTCAGCTAGGAAGCACAATCCTTGAGACCTTTGGGTTTTTCCTCATCAGAGATTTAGCAGCCAGTCACTTGCTTTATTGGTGGTGAGATGCAGTTTGGCAGCTGCAGCATCACGTCCTCTTCTCTGGACCTAGCTTAAGGCAGTGTGCTTTTGGGTTTTTTGTTTGTTTGTTTTGTTTTGAGACAGGGTGTCTTTCTGTCACCCAGGCTGGAGTACAGTGGCATAATCAAAGCTCACTGCAGCCTCGACCTCCTGGGTTCAATTATCTTCCTGCCTCAGCCTCCTGAGTAGCTGGGACTACAAGCATGCACCACCACACCCAAATAACTTTTGTATATTTTGTAGAGATAACATTTTGCCATGATGCCCAGGCCAGTCCTGAACTCCTGAGCTCAAGCAGTCCACCCACCTTGGCCTCCCAAAGTGTTAGGATGACAGGCATGAGCCACCACGCCCAGCCCAGCAGTGTGCTTTTGAAGTCAACAATTTCACTAGCAGCCTCCTGATTCTAATCTTCCTGATTATATGGAGGCAGAAACTCTTTTGGCAGGCCAGTTCTGCAGTGTCATTCTGAAGTGTGCTTCTCTGGCCTTTCCTAAGATTTTTAAGCAACTGAATGCCTTTCTTTTTGTAATTGCTAATTTAGTTTTGGCTTTCTGCACTCAGACCTTGTTTTGTGCAGCTGCTACTTTCAAAATTATTTCAGACACAGAAGCCTCAAGTATGAGACACTGGGTTTAGTTTTCTTACCTACTTGAGGACAATTCATTTATCAATAGAAAATAAGAAAAGGCTCACAAGGGCAAAGCAGTCATTTAAATTATCCCGTGACTCCCTGGAATAAAGGCCTATTGAAGGCAAGGTTTGGGAAGGCTGAGTGGCAACTCTGGTGGACCATTATGGCAAGAATGTGAAATACCAGGACTTGAGAAGAGGTGGCTTTTTTTTTTTTCAGCTTTCTATAAAGCTTTAAAGAAAAAAAGAAAACATAAAGCTTAGGATTTTAAGTTCTTACTTCAATTAGCACAAAGAACCAGCAACCTTCTGAGTGCCTTAAAATATATATATATATATTATGTATATAATTAATATATATAACATATTATATTACATATATATATATATAATCTCTTGAAATTTCAGAGCCAGTATGACCAAAAATCAAATATGGAGTCCAATCTTACAATGTAAGTTGAATTCATTGTCTTTTTAGTCTCTTACATTAAATTTAGAGTATTAATTGGGAAAGAGAGGGACTGAGAGTTGGAAAGAAGACATTTGGTGGGGATTTAGATTAATCTTAGCACCCTGTGCCCAAGCTTCATAGAATCTTGCTTGTTAAAAGAAGAGGAAGCTTCTCCTTCCTTTCTCTAGAGATGAGGGCAAGAAATGTCTCTATTGAAATAGGATTCTTGGTTTCAGTGCAGATGATGATAGCAGAAGCTGAAAAGCTCAATCATCAGAGCTAAGGTAGGCATGGTTACCATAGCAGGCAGCAGGGTTAGGAGTGGTAATCATAATGGTTTAGAAAACTTTGGCAATAGATACTGGGGATAAATGGGTATCCTCAAACTGAAATAGAAGGGCAGCTGATCACGATTCTAAAATTCTCTGGATCTAGCAAACTCAGCAGCCTGAATTGACTTATCACAGGAGAAGCATGGTTTCTCATTCAAATTCCAGAGGCCCATTAATGAAGAATGCTTTTGAGAAAAAGCATTGTGTCAGTGTGTTTACTGCTGCTACAGAGTAATACCTGAGGCTGAGTAATTTATAAAGAAAAGAAGCTTATTTGGCTTATGGTTCTGCAGGCTGTACAAGAAGCATGGCACCAGCACCTGCTTCTGGTGAGGGATTCAGGCTGCTTCCACTCATGGCAGAAAGCAAAGGGAAATGGATAGGTGCAGAGATCACATGGCAAGACAGGAAACAAGAAAGGGAGGGGAAAGGTGCCAGGCTCTTTTTAACAACCAGCTCTCATGAGAACTGATAGAGTGAGAACTCACTCATTGCTGTAAAGATGACACCAAGTCATTCATTCGGGATCCACCCCCAGAATCTAAATACCTTCCACTTGGTCCTACCTCTGGCATTGGGGATCAGATTTCAACATGAGGCCTGGGGGAACAATCAAATCATAGCGAGTACTGTGATGAGGCCCTTTATTGAAGTCACTGTGTACCTAGACTTTCAGGGATTACTGGGCTCTGCTCTCATGCTAAGCCTTGTTGCTTAAATATCACTGTGTGCTACCAATTACATTGGTGCTTATGAAGCTCATGGGATAAATGCAGTTTTGGCTTGAGACACAATGGCTCCACAAACATACCCTTGTTATTTTTTGCCATTTATGAATATAGATTTTAAATTGGAATATTTGGCAATTGGCAGAATATATACATTGGCTTATTAACTTAAAGGGCAATTGCTATTTTGATCAAAGTGCAAAGAGGAAGCATCTGAAAGTACACTTCCATACCAAAAGAGTTAATCAAAAGCAATATAGCTTTTCTGGAGAAATTACAGACATTCACGTTATCCCCAAACATTTGAAAGAAACAGAGGTGGTATTTCCTATCATATTGTCTTTAAACTTGGTTTTTGGTCTTTCAGAATAAAAAAGGATTTTCCTGAAATTAATAAGGTGGTGACTCAAATTGTAATGGCTCTTCCAGATGTGTTATATTTACAAGAGCAAATCAACACCATCCTTAGCATATGGTATGCAGCCATTGATTTGGAAAATGCTTGCACTGAACCAGCTGGAAAGACTTCTCATGCTCAGGGTCAAGCAAAGCTGGCAGCTTTATGGATTATCTGGAGGAGAAACACACACACACACACACACACACACACACACACACACAATCTATGTTACTTTCAAAATCAAAATCCTTTATAAAGGTCCTTCAAGCCATATGCCTCTTCTTCTTAGCAGTAGTGGGGAGTGGGACAAATGCAGCAGTATATGCTTCATTTGGAAGTCATGTTCTGATATGCCTCAGATTCCACAAAACATTATTGAGTTAAAAGAACTCTGAACTTTCCTATGTTATATGTCTTTCTGGCATATAACTGTTTTACTAAGGCATTCAGAATGTCTGCTACTTCCTGCTCACAAAGGCCTATCATCATGAGATCATCAATAGATTTTAAGTTTACCAGCAGTATGTTCTACAAGGTTGGTAATTCCAATAAAATGTGGTTACAATTTTAACGTTGAGGAGTAGATTTTACCTGCTTTATTTTTGATGAATATCTCAAGTGCTTAGAATTTTGCTGGCATGTAATAAGCACTCAATAAATATGTATGGAAGAAGCCCAGACTTTACCACTATACTATTCATTCATGTAACCAAAAACCACTTGTACTCTTTTTTTCTTTTTTGTTATACTTTAAGCTCTAGGGTACATGTGCACAAAGTGCAGGTTTGTTACATAGGTATGCATGTGCTATGTTGGTTTGCTGCACCCATCAACTTGTCATTTACATTAGGTATTTCTCCCAATGTTATCCCTCCCCCATGTTCCCACCCCCCGACAGGCCCTGGTGTGTGATGTTCCCCGCCCCGTGTCCAAGTGTTCTCATTGTTGAATTCCCACCTATGAGTGAGAACATGTGGTGTTTGGTTTTCTGTCCTTGTGATAGTTTGCTGAGAATGATGATTCCCAGCTTCATCCGTGTCCCTGCAAAGGACATGAACTCATCCTTTTTTATGGCTGCATAGTATTCCGTGGTGTATATGTGCCACGTTTTCTTAATCCAGTCTATCATTTATGGACATTTAGGTTGGCTCCAAGTCTTTGCTATTGTGAATAGCGCCACAATAAAAATACGTGTGCATGTGTCTTTATAGTCGCATGATTTATAATCCTTTGGGTATATACTCAGTAATGGGATCACTGGGTCAAACAGTATTTCGAGTTCTAGATCCTTGGGGAATTGCCACACTGTCTTCCACAATGGTTGAATGAATTTACACTCCCACCAACGGTGTAAAAGCATTCCTATTTCTCCACATCCTCTCCAGCATCTGTTGTTTCCTGACTTTTTAATGATTGTCATTCTAACTGGCATGAGATGGTATCGCATTGTGGTTTTGATTTGCATTTCTCTGATGACCAGTGATGGTGAGCATTTTGTCGGTGATGATGAACATTTTCTGTTGGCTACATAAATATCTTCTTTTGAGAAGGGTCTGTTCATATCCTTCACCCACTTTTTGATGGCGTTGTTTGTTGTATTCTTGTAAATTTGTTTAAGTTCTCTGTAGATTCTGGATATTGGCCCTTTGTCAGATGGGTAGATTGCAAAAATTTTCTCCCATTCTGTAGGTTGCCTCTTCATCCTGATGGTAGTTTCTTTTGCTGTGCAGAAGCTCTTTAATTTAATTAGATCCCATTTGTCAATTTTGGCTTTTGTTGCCATTGCTTTTGGTGTTTTAGACATGAAGTCCCTGCCCATGCCTACATCCTGAATGGTATTGTCTAGGTTTTCTTCTAGGGTTTTTACGGTTTTAGGTCTAACATTTAAGTCTATAATCCATCTTGAATTAATTTTTTATAAGGTGTAAGGAAGGGATCCAGTTTCAGTTTTCTACATATGGCTAGCCAGTTTTCCTAGCACCATTTATAAAATAGGGAATCCTTTTCACCTTTCTTGTTTTGGCCAGGTTTGTCAAAGACCAGCTAGTTGTAAGTGTGTAACATTATTTCTGAGGCCTCTGTTCTGTTCCATTAGTTTATAGATCTGTTTTGGTACCAGTACAATGCTGTTTTTGTTACTGTAGCCTTGTAGTATAGTTTGAAGTCAGGTAGCATGATGCCTCCAATGTTGTTCTTTTGGCTTAGCATTGTCTTGGCGATGTGGGCTGTTTTTTGGTTCCATATGAACTTTAAAGTAGTTTTTTCCAATTCTGTGAAGAAAGTCATTGGTAACTTGATGGGGATGGCATTGAATCTATAAATTACCTTGGGCAGTACGATATTGATTCTTCCTATACATGAGCATGGAATGTTTTTCCCTTTGTTTGTGTCCTCTTTTATTTCATTGAGTAGTGGTTTATAGTTCTCCTTGAAGAGGTCCTTCACATCCCTTGTAAGTTGTATTCTGAGGTATTTTATTCTCTTGGTAGCAATCGTGAATGGGAGTTCACTCATGATTTGGCTCTCTATTTGTCTGTTATTGGTGTATAGGAATGCTTGTGATTTCTGCACATCGATTTTGTATCCCGAGACTTTGCTGAAGTTGCTTATCAGCTTAAGGAGATCTTGGGCTGAGACGATTGGTTTTCTAAATATATAATCATGTCATCTGCGAACAGGGACAATTTGACGTCCTCTTTTCCTAATTGAACATCCTTTACTTCTTTCTCTTGCCTGATTGCCCTGGCCAGAACTTCCAACACTATTTTGAATAGGAGCGGTAAGAGAGGGCATCCTCGTCTTGTGCCGGTTTTCAAAGGGAATGCTTCCAGTTTTTGCCCATTCAGTATGATATTGGCTGTGGGTTTTTCATAAATAGCTGTTATTATTTTGAGATATGTTCCATCAATACCTAGTTTACTGAGAATTTTTAGCATGAAGGGCCTTTTAATTTTGTCAAAGACCTTTTCTGCACCTATTGAGATAATCATGTGGTTTTTGTCATTGGTTCTGTTTATGTGATGGATTATGTTTATTGATTTGCGTATGTTGAACCAGCCTTTCATCCCAGGGATGAAGCCCAATTGATCATGGTGGATAAGCTTTTTGATGCGCTGCTAGATTCGGTTTACCAGTATTTTATTGAGGATTTTTGCATCAATGTTCATCAGGGATATTGATCTAAAATTCTCTTTTTTTGTTGTGTCTCTGCCAGGCTTTGGTATCAGGATGATGCTGGCCTCATAAAATGAGTTAGGGAGGATTCCCTCTTTTTCTATTGATTGGAAAAGTTTCAGAAGGAATGGTTCCAGCTCCTCTTTGTACCTCTGGTAGAATTCGGCTGTGAATCGGTCTGGTCCTGGACTTTTTTTGGTTGGTAGGCTATTAATTATTGCCTCCATTTCAGAGCCATTATTGGTCTACTCAGAGATTCAACTTCTTCCAGCTTAAGTCATGGGAGGAGGTATGTTTCCAGGAATTTACCTATTTCTTCTAGATTTTCTAGTTTATTTGCATAGAGGTGTTTATATTATTCTCTGATGATAGTTTGTATTTCTGTGGGATTGGTGGTGATATCCCCTTATTTTTTATTTGAGTCTTCTCTTTTTTCTTCTTGATTAGTCTTGCTAGCAGTCTATCAATTTTGTTGATCTTTTCAAAATACCAGCTTCCGGATTCATTGATTTTATGGAGGGTTTTTTGTGTCTCTATCTCCTTCAATTCTGCTCTGATCTTAGTTATTTCTTGCCTTCTGCTAGCCTTTGAATTTGTTTGCTCTTGCCTCTCTAGTTCTTTTGTGACGTTAGGGTGTTGATTTTAGATCTTTCTTGCTTTCTCTTGTGGGCATTTAGTGCTATAAATTTACCTCTACACACTGCTTTAAGTGTTTCCCAGAGATTCTGGTATGTGTGTCTTTTTTCTTATTGGTTTCAAAGAGCGTCTTTATTTCTGGCTTCATTTTGTTATTTACCCAGCAGTCATTCAGGAGCAGGTTGTTCAGTTTCCATGTAGATGTGTGATTTTGAGTGGGTTTCTTAATCCTGAGTTCTAATTTTATTGCACTGTGGTGTGAGAGACAGTTTGTTGTGATTTCTGTTCTTTTACATTTGCTGAGGAGTGCTTTACTTCCAATTATGTGGTCAGTTTTAGAATAAGTGTGATGGGGTGCTGAGAAGAATGTATATTCTGTTGATTGGGGGTGGAAAGTTCCATAGATATCTATTAGGTCCACTTGGTGCAGAGCTGAGTTCAAGTCCTGGATATCCTTGTTAACCTACTGTCTTGTTGATCTGTCTAATATTGACAGTGTCTACTATTATTATTGTGTGGGAATCTAAGTCTCTTTGTAGGTCTCTAAGGACTTGCTTTATGAATCTGGGTGCTCCTGTATTGGGTGCATATATATTTAGGATAGTTAGCTCTTCTTGTTGCATTGATCCCTTGATCCCTTTACCATTATGCAATAGTCTTCTTTGTCTCTTTTGATCTTTGTTGGTTTAAAGTCTGTTTTATCAGAGACTAGGATTGCAACCCCTGCTTTTTTTGCTTTATATTTGCTTGATAGATCTTCCTTCATCCTTTATTTTGAGCCTATGTGTGTGCTCTGCACATGAGATGGGTCTCCTTAATATAGCATACCAATGGGTCTTGACTCTTTATCCAATTTGCCAGTCTGTGTCTTTTAATTGGGGCATTTAGCCCATTTACATTTAAGATTAACATTGTTATATATGAATTTGATCCTGTCATTATGATGTTAGCTGGTTATTCTGCCCGTTAATTGATGCAGTTTCTTCATAGCATTGATAGTCTTTACAATTTGGCATGTTTTTGCAGTGATTGGTACTGGCTGTTCCTTTCCATGTTTAGTGCTTCCTTCAGGAGCTCTTGTAGGGCAGGCCTGGTGGTGACAAAATCTTTGAGCATTTGCTTGTCTGTAAAGGATTTTATTTTTCCTTTATTTATGAAGCTTATTTTGGTGGGATATGAAATTCTGGGTTGAAATTTGTTTTTTTTTTTAAGAATGTTGAATATTGGCCCCCACTCTCTTCTGGCTTGTAAGGATTTTTGCTGAGAGATCTGCTGTTAGTCTAATGGGTTCCCCTTTGTGGTAATCCGACCTTTCTTTCTGGCTGTCCTTAACATTTTTTGCTTCATTTCAACCTTGGTGAATCTGAGAATTATGTGCCTTGGGGTTGCTCTTCTTGAGGAGTATCTTTGTGGTATTCACTGTATTTCCTGAATTTGAATGTTGGCCTGCCTTGCTAGGTTGGATAATATCCTGAAGAGTGTTTTCTAACTTTGTTCCATTCTCCCCGTCACTTTCAGGTAAACCAAACAAATGTAGATTTGGTCTTTTCACATAGACCCATATTTCTTGGAGGTTTTGTTCATTTCTTTTTACTCTTTTTTCTCTAAAATTGTCTGCTCGCTTTATTTCATTAATTTGATCTTCAATCACTGATACCCTTTCTTCCACTTGATCGAATCAGCTATTGAAGCTTGTGCATGTGTAATGAAGTCCTCATGCCATGGTTTTCAGCTCCATCAGGTCATTTAAGGTTTTCCCTACACTGTTTATTCTAGTTAGCCATTCGTCTAACCTTTTTTCAAGGTTTTTAGCTTCCTTGCGATGAGTTAGAACATCCTCCTTTGGCTTGGAGAAGTTTGTTATTACCGACCTTCTGAAGCCTACTTCTGTCAACTTATCAAAGTCATCCTCCACCTAGCTTTGTTCGGTTGCTGGCGAGGAGCTGTGATCCTTTGGAGGAGAAGAGGCACTCTGGTTTTTAGAATTTTCAGCTTTTCTGCTCTGGTTTCTCCCCATCTTTGTGGTTTTATCTACGTTTGGTTTTCGATGTTGGTGACCTACAGATGGGGTTTTGGTGTGGATGTCCTTTTTGTTGATGTTGATGCTATTCCTTTCTGTTTCTTCATTTTCCTCTAACAGTCAGGTCCCTCAGCTGCAGGTCTGTTGGAGTTTGCTGGAGGTCCACTCCAGACACTGTTTGCCTGGGTATCACCAGTGGAGGCTGCAGAACAGTAAATATTACAGCCTGATCCTTCCTCTGGAAGCTTCATCCCAGAGGGGCACCCACCTGTATGAGGTGTCTGTTGACCCCTACTGGGAGGTGTCTCCCAATTAGGCTATTTGGGGGTCAGGGACCCACTTGAGGAGGCAGTCTGTCTGTTCTCAGAGCTCAAATGCTGTGCTGGGAGAACCACTGCTCTTTTTCAGATCTGTCAGATAGGGACGTTTAAGTCTGCAGAAGTTTTGGCTGCCTTTTGTTCAGCTATGCCCTGCCCACAGATGTGGGGTCTACAGAGGCGGTAGGCCTTGCTAAGCTGCGGTGGGCTCCACCCAGTTCAAGCTTCCCAGCCACTTTATTTACCTACTCGAACCTCAGCAATGGTGGACGCCCCTCCTCCCACCTGGCTGCAGCCTCACAGGTCCATCTCAGACTGCTGCGCTAGCAGTGAGCAAGGCTCCGTGGCCGTGGGACCCACTAAGCCAGGCACGGGAGCAAATCTCCTGGTCTGCTGGTTGCTAATACTATGGGTAAAGTGCAGTATTTGGGCAGGAGTGTCCTGTTTTTCCAGGTACAGTCTGTCACAGCTTCCCTTGGCTAGGAAAGGGAAATGCCCTGACCCCTTGCACTTCCCGGGTGAGGTGATGCCCCGTCCTGCTTTGGCTTGCCCTCCATGGGCTGCACCCACTGTCCAACCTGTCCCAGTGAGATGAACTAGGTACCTCAGTTGGAAATGCAGAAATCACCTGTCTTCTGCATCAGTCAGGCTGGGAGCTGCAGACCAAAGCTGTTCCTATTCGGCCATCTTGGAATGGACCTTGGCATTATTCTTATAATGAACTCATAAAAAAACTTTGTCCCACTGCCCTTGCCATGGGAAGATAATCATGAACAATCTGTGAGTAAAAAATAATTGGCCCTCCAACAACCTCTAGCTTAGGACTCCCAAATTATGTGGTAACTACTTGTACTCTTAAAGCTATTCAAATAAAAAAAATTTTAAATGCATGGGAAGAAGAGAAAGAGAGAAAGATAGAGAGAAAAAGAGACAGAGAGGGAGAGAAAGAGAGAGAGAGAGAGAGAGAGAAGGTTAGAGAGACAGATAGAGGAGAAGGCTGGTGAGATGGCCAAATTCTCTATATACTAAATTATCACAAATATCTGGGTAGACCTAGTCCCTGATACAAGATAGGGGAGGTATACTCTTTGGGAAAAGTAAAGGTCTAGTGCTCTTTACTCATTTGGACAGAGAAAAAGGATTTCCCAGATCAATACCCAGAAGCTGATTGCAGTAAAATTACCCTTCACTAAGTCTTGGCTCAAGAAGGAGGGTGGTGAATAGAGATGCTCACACTAATAAGAGAGAAGGGTGGAGTGTGATCCAGTCTCCAAAGGTTCACACCATCACTTTCACTTTTCTTGCCCAAGTGCAACCCAACCTCCAGAGAAGGAGATCAGGCTTCATCTCTTGAAGGAATAAATATAAAAGAATTTGTGGAGATATTTTAAACCCACCACAGACAAATTATGAATACAGAAATATAAGGCACATACTGAGAGAAAATATTCACAATACTTATATCTGACAAAGGATATATATGTTATATAAGAATAATATAATATTCTTAATATAATATAGTACTATTTTTATATTATATGAAGACAATCAACTCAATAAAATATAGGCCAGAGTTTTGTACAGATACTTTGCAAATAAGATGTATGAATGGCCAATTAGCACAAAAAAAGATACTTAAATGTGGTACAACTACATACCCACCAAATGGCTAATGTAATATTCTCAATATTAAATTTTGGTACATAGAGCACCCGGCCTTCTATAGATTTCCTGTGTGAGCGTAGCATGATATAGCCACTTTGGAAAACTTTTTAGCAGTTCCTTATGAAGTAAACATATACTTACATCATGATCTAGCAGTTCTACTTCTAGGTCTTTACCAAGAGAAATCAAGACTATGTCCACAAGCAAGGTGTGGTGCTCACATCTGTAATCCCAACAATTTGGGAGGCTGAGATGGCAAGATCACTTGAATCCAGGAGTTCAACACAAGCCTGGGCAACATGGCAAGACAGACTTTACAAAAAATAAAAAATGAGTCAGGTGTGGTGGTGCACACCTGTAGTCCCAGCTACTTGGGAGGCTGATGTGGGAGGATTACTTGAACCCAGGAGGCACAGATTGTGGTGAGCTGAGATCGCACCATTGCACTCCAGCCAGAGCAACAGAGTGAGACCCTGTTTAAAAAAAAAAAAAAGACACAATACAACCTACTTTTTTGAAATAATAAATAAAATAAAATTCAAAAGAAGAAAAGAATACAACTTTAGATGATGAGTAGGCTGAACACTCCTAGGGACACTGTGGCTGCAGAAGGGAGCTACCCCCTGTGGGTCTCCTCTGAGCGATTCTACTATTCAATAAAGCTCCTCTTTGTCTTGCTCATTCTCCACTTGTCTGCTTACCTCATTCTTCCTGGTCAAAGGACAAGAACTTGGGACCTGCTGAATGGCAATGCTGAAAGAGCTATAACACAAACAGGGCTGAGACATGCCCCTTGCTAGCCACCATGTGGGTGAAGAGAAGGAGAGAAGAGCTGTGGCCCTTTGGGGATCCCAGACCTGGAGCTCCCTGAGCCAGGGCTGTGACTTCCTCTTTGGGGCCCTGTGGTTCCTGGTATCTCCGAGCGTCTGGGTGTCACCATGTTCCCTGGTGTCAGCCGGGGAAGCTGCTTGTGGTATGCTTAGTCCAGCTGCAGCCTCACAGAGAACTGGTGCCCATGCAAACACCTGGAGCTGCCCACCCTGTGGCAGCAGTTGACATGTCTGACTGCACAGTGGCTGGACCCCACGCTCACACACCCCTCACTGTTCCACACCTGACTTGTAGTCTCCCATGGAGGTATGGGATCCAGGGTGGTAGCGTGGGCTGAGCATAGCCTGCCAGACTGAGTGCGGAGAACAAGCCCAGTGGGCCCTAGCAACTCTTGGGAAAAGATGCCCCTGACCACAGAGGTTTCCAGCCCGAAAAGCGACCCCCAAAGATCCCACAACACCTTCTCTGCTGGTTCCATTTCTTTTGACAACATACTTTTATATACCATGTACTACAAAACCCAAATAAACAGACAAAATGTTTTTATTTACTGATCCTTAGGCTCCCTCGTACTATCTCTTAATATCTCTGTACTATCCTTTAACATTACTATGTTAGTATACTTACCCTTCCCTCTTTATCCTGCTGTAATCTGCTTTTCATGCCTACTCATCATCTAAAATTGTATTTTTTTCTTATTTTGAATTTTATTTTATTTATTATTTTTAAAAAGTAAATGTATATATTTGAGGTTTACAACATATTATGGGATACATATAGAAACACAGATACATATAGATAGTAAGAAATTGTATTTTAAAAAAATATTTAAATTTATTATCTTTATTATTTGAGATAGGGCCTGCCTCTGTTGCCCAGGCTGGAGCACAGTAGCACAACCATAGCTCACTGCAGTCTTGAACTCCTGGGTTCAAGTGATTCTCCTACCTCAGCCTCCTGAGTAGTTGAGACTACACGTGTGTGCCACCACACCCTGCTATTTTGTTTTATTTTATTTTATTTGTAGACAAAGTCTCACTATGTTGCCCAGGCTGGAGAAATTGTATTTTTAAAGGTCAATATGGCTCCATTAAACAAAAATATTTCCTCCTGTGCTCATCTTCTTGCAAGTATTGACACCATGGACTACTCCTATTGTTGATTCCCTCTGGGCTGTTTCTCTCTTCCCATCTTATCAATGTGCTTGCTGACTTACATGAATGATAAATTGCAGCAATCTACGTTGCTTACTTAGTTGCTATTCTAATCAATATTCCCTTCTGAGTCATCCTATACTGGTCTCCACACCACAAACGCCTCTCTTCTCTGTCTTTCAAAGACCACTCCTTTCATGAAAACTTTGATACCAGCCAGGGTATGTGAGTCCCCATCCCTCCTTTAAAAGAATGCACTGCTAGCACTTGTACATTTTTATGGCTTTCTCTTTGTTTTTGTTCTTATAATCTACTAATGTGCCTATCCTCCCTTTAGTTTTTAACTGATTTGGAGGCAGGATATCATTCTCTTATACACGACTCTCACAGAAAACCTCATGTATCTGGGCATATGATAGGTCTGTAATCTCTAACCTATACAAATATAAATACACCTTAAAATAGATGCTGTAAGGAGGCATGGTATATCTGATTTTCCCCACTTGTGAGCACGAAGGGGTGCTCAGTTGTACTGTACATGATAGTATAATTAAGGGATATATTTATACTTGAGGCTCGGTATACTTAATGTATAATGAAAAAAGAAGAATCCATTGAGAATGACTCATATCATATGGTGAGATTAAAACCATTTTACTATAGGTAGTTCTGAAATGGTGAGCCTATATTTTAAAATTCCATCATATTATGTTTCAGGTGATACATTCTCTGTCATAGGATGTAGGGCTGAGAAAGCTATTGCTTCGGAAAAAGTTAGTCAGGCCAGAACAGAAAGCCAGCAAACAAAAGACAACCCTCAACTCTTAAATTCTAGATGGATGTTAAACTCTGGGCTGAGATAAGAGCTTGAAAGAAAAGGTTTCTAAGTGTGAAAGGCCTGTTGTTTTTGAGAATAATCAGCTCAAAGTTTGTTCCCTAAAGTGTATTTTTGAAAGATTATATGATGGTATGAGGCAATTTTATGGCTAAAAATGAAACAAAAATATCTCTAGTGCTGAGATGAGGAAAGAGGGCATGAGAGGTAAGGTAAGAGTTAGTCTTCAATGAGTGTTTCAGCACAAGCTACCCCCATCCCTGGGCTAAAGTCTGCGGAGTTGAGGCAATAAATCAGTAAAATATCAACTATCTGAGAGCAGAAGAAACTTGTGTTCTATCTGGAATTTGGGTGTGAACAGCTGCTTTGGAGTTTTCCCCGTGCCAATACTGAGCAGGACAGTAGAACTGGCTCTTCCACGGGAAGAGGCTGCACACCTAGTGTAGTTTCCACATCCCCCAAATAAACAAGGTAGGGACATGCGAATCTGTTTCATGAGGAGAGGTGATGACTCTGGAGCTATAGACACAACATGGTTCATGTAAGATGAGTTCATTATAGGATATAAATGCCCTCCTATGAAGCTATGATGTTCTGTGTGTATAACTTAGAATACTTGTAACTTGGCATTTTCTTAGGGAGAAAGTAGTGACTCAGTCTAAACCTTAAATGACTGAGAAGAACTGGTATTCCTTGATCATATAATCTGCCATCAGGATGAATGGCATTATGAAGTAGAGAGGATGTTGTCTAAAAATTTTTGTAAAGCAAAATTTTTATACAACTGTATATATATGACTAAAATGTCACATGGGATAGCATAGTATGCAACAAACATTGGTTGCAATTCCTTAATAGGCCATCAATTAACTTAATTGCATCCAGCATTTTTTTTTTTTCAATGCAGAGTCTCACTCTGTCACCCAGGCTGGAGTGTAGTGGCATGATTTTGGCTCATGGCAACCTCCGCCTCCTGGGTTCAAATGATTCTCCTGCCTCAGCCTCCCTAGTAGCTAGGATTACAGGCTCGTGCCCCCATGCCCAGCTAATTTTTGTATTTTTAGTAGAGACGGGGGTTTCACCATGTTGGCCAGGCTGGTCTCGAACTCCTGACCTCAAGTGATCCACCTGCACTTGATCCCAAGTGATCCCAGCACTTTGGGAGGCTGAGGTGGGTGGATCACTTGAGGGCAGAAGTTCGAGACCAGCCTGGCCAACATGGTGAAACCCCGTCTCTGCAAAAAGTGCAAAAAATTAACTGGGCATGGTGGTACACTCCAGTAGTCCCAAGTACTTGGGAGGCTGAGGCACGAGAACCACTTAAACTGGGGAGGTGGAGATTGCAGTGAGCCAAGATCGCACCACTGCACTCCAGCTTGGGTGACTATGCAAGACTCTGTCATAAAATAAAATAAACAAGTGAAATAACACAGTAATGGATAACCAAATATTGTGTGCTCTCACTTATAAGTGGGAGCTAAGCTTTGAGGACTCAAAGGCGTAAGAGTGATATAATGGACTTTGGGAACTTGGGAGGATATGTTGGGAAGGGGATGAAGGATAAAAGACTACACATTGAGGGGTATAGTGTACACTGCTTGGGTGACAGGTGCACTAAAATCTCAAAAATCACCACTAAAGAACTTATCCATTTAAGCAAACACCACCTGTACCCCGAAAACTACTGAAATAAAAAAAGTAGGATTCTAGTAAAGCACAGATTATCATAATAGCATGAGTTGATTACCAGTCCTCTGCACTGGCTGGCAGATTTATTGAGTGGAAGAAATAGTTCCTGCAAAGAGGCTGGAGAATCCTTGAAAAAAAAAAGAATAAAAAGGAAAAGTAACAGACTGACTACTGCTGTAGCCAGAAAGGATAGCACAATATTTGCTTTTGACCCTGGTCAGGTCAATGCCACTGACAGGGCTATATATTATAGATTTCAGTAGAAGTGTTGATTTGTAGTCAGGGTCCAATTTCCCTAAAGCTGAAGATTGGCTTGATAATGTGAGGAAAATTCACGTACCTAAAGGGACCTGTGAAAGGAAATATGCCTTCTGATGTTTCAACTGAACAGCTATTAAATTTTTGTTAGCAGGATCAGGTAGGGCAGTGACAAATTCAGTATTTCATTAGATTCTCTTTCCTTTGGTGATAAGGAAGGCTATGGAAGGTTAACTTTCCGAAAATGACTAATATGTGTAAAAAACATTGATAAACCTTTTTGAGTAATTTCTAGGGTTCACTGAAGTACAACAACAAGTAAGATTAACAATAAAGAACGATAAGTAGGATAGGAAATATATTAGATAAATAATCTTGTTTCAGCATTTTAGATGGAAGCTGTCTACTTTGTGCTTTCCTCAGCTTGATCGAAAGATCTTTGGTTAGAAACCTTGCTCTATTTTCTGTCTTTGAAAGATTCTTAAGAATTCTTGGCTTAAGTTCTCCTGATAAAATAGATGTCCAATTGTCCAGGTAAGACGATTTGAATTTTTTTTAAATTAGAGAACATAGATCCAAAAACAATGCCTTAGGAGTTTACCATGGTACTACTGTTGATAATACCTGGTAAGGTCTTTTTATCAAGGTTTGTGGGCGGTCTTATTTCAGAGGAACAAATCTTACTTAGGTTCTGTTTAGTGTGATGTTATGGGCAGGCCACTTGTACTTGCTGTAGATAAGACTGGGTATATGCATTAATCCATTGCAATACTTGGTCATATTAGCTTGCAACAGAGATTAAAGGTGCAATTCCTGGATACATGGGATGGCCTCTTATTAATTTATAAGGTGAAAGCTAATGGATGCCAGAAAGAGTTGATTTTAATGTCATTAAAGCTCACGAAATACCTTAGGCCAGAAAAAGTTGAAGACACCTGCATGCATTGCTTAATTCAGTTTTAGAGTTTCATTTATTTGCTCTACTTTTTCTGAATATTGAGGATGAAATTTCTCTTAGTAAAAGCTAAAGCTTTGCAAAGTTCATTAAGAAGAGTCCCAGGGAAATGTGTGCTCTGTCACTGAAGTGAAGGGTTACATTTCCCCATGTCAGAAGCAAACAAACAAAAAAATCAAATACCATCACAGCTTTTCACTACCATCACAGCTTTTCCCTCCAGCAAGAAAAAGCCTCAATCCATCTTGAGAATAAGCAAAGAATAACTAAAAGATATTTATTGTCCTGTCATGGGAATGATTGGGGTTGAAGATATTCAAAGGGACTTGGAACCTTCTTTTCAGTCTTGGCAGGATTAGGCTGTTGGCAAGTAAGACATACACTGGAAACATCTTTGGCAAGACTCTTAAAATTACCCAGGTAATGATGTTACAATATCATGTCCAATTTTGTTATGTTAATTTAGGTTAACTTATTTAGGTAACAATTTAGGTAAAATAATAAAGCATTTTTGCTAAACTCCAGAAGATAATTTGTTATGATCAGACAACAGTTTTATAACACCATATTATCTTTAAGTAATGTGCATTCTGACCTCCCCTAATGCTTTCCATCTGAATCTTATCTTTGGCAATTAATGATGGCATCTTTGAATCGCTCCGGAGTTTTTCCTATTTGGGAGGTAATGGGTACAATCATTTTAGTAAATGCTGCTTGTTTAGCATAGGCCAGTTAGGTCATTATCATAGGATTCTGGATCATTATGCTTTGAATGAGTCTCTACTTTTATTATGGGTAAAATCTTAATTTGTTTTCATTTTTATGTAAGTATCCGCAGAGAACAGGAAACCTCTTTTATTCTAAAGCATTACCACATCGTAGACCACCTTACAAGCATACTTACTGTCTGTATAAACATTTGCTCTTTAACTCTTGTTACTTGGCTGTCTCAGAGGCGTGATAAATTCAGCCATTTGGCTGATTTAACTTTTTGGTAGAAGCTCAGATTTCAGTTGTGAATTTAGATTTGTGATAGCCTGGTTATCATTTTCCATTTCTTATTTTTAGGTACAAACAAAATTAAATCAGGATTGTCCAGGGGTGTTTCCAGAAAATTCTCCCACAGAGGTCAAACAATAAATAATGAGATTTTCCTTCCTTAGGTAAAAAAATGAGAGTTGCTGGGTACCTGGTGTTATAGCAACCGATAGAGATCTTTAAAGGGGAAAGTAACAATATTTCATAGGAAGTAAGGTATCTAGCTGAGGAATGCTGAATCTGCACATTATGAGGAATCATCACATTGGTAGAGACAATAGAACCTTATCAGCTGAAGCTTTCACAAGCTCTGCTACTACATCTTTTACACAGGGTAGATATGCATTGGCCAATGGACTGAAATAAGCAATGGGTTTCTGATTGTTTCCCTGTAGTTGAGACAGTATTCCATTGCCTGCCCAGAACATTGGGTATAAAAAGACAAAAGAGTTTGTAATAGCTAAACAAAAGAAAGGGGCCTTCTTTAGTCTAGTTTCCCAGGAAAAATGTTCAGTGATCTCAGCAGAATTCAGCATCCTGGGCTCCAATATCCAGATATCCTTAAAAGGCCTAGGATTCCTTTTGGTAACTGCACTAGGAATTTCCTAGACTGTAGAGATGATTCATTCTTTATAATGGTCATGTCGATCCATTGTACAAATAGTTTATACTTTTTCTTTTAACTAGTCCTCTGTTGGTAGACTATTGGGCTGTTTCTGGTCTTTTGCTGTTGAGATAATGAAGCTATAAATAGCCAGAATATATGTCACACATGTGTGACCCTATCTACAGGTGGAAAGGTCTTCGGGAATAGCTGGACATGGGGTAAAAGAATGCTGGCAGAACTTGCTTCTCTGTCCATCCCTAGCTTCCCATTCTGGGTTGTCCTTATTCTCAGGCATGCATCCATCCAGGGGCCTGCAAACAACAGGTACCTCATAAGTTTCACAAGGTTGTTACTAATGATTACCGCTCCTGAGCACCTTGGTTAGAGTTGATCAGGATTTGTTTTCCAAAAGAAAATGGCCTTTGATTAGGCATGGGCTGTGTTAAGTGCAGCTAAAAACAATAGGCCGATCTTTATTTTTAATGTTTTTATTAACAGTGAGTAAATGTTATTTTTGAAGTAAGACTCTATGTAAGTATTTTGAATGATCAATGTTCATGCAAGTTGGAAAAATGTAGCAGAGTGAACATACTTCTGACCATCACTTTTGCCATTTGAATCTGAAGCTTATATTTGCCTGGACTTTTGATCATTAAAAATAAACACTTGAAAAATAATTATGACTATCAGGTCAAAGTTTGCTAACACATTTTGACATTGTGTCAGTGAATAGAGAAGCCAAACAAAGGAAATATGGTAGAAAAAAAGGACTTTGAGTAGGAATCTAGGAAGAGCCTCTGTAACTTGCTGTGTGACCCTAAGCAACCTACTTCATCACTCTGAGTCTGTCTCTTTAAAGTGAGGCTGTCGACTGAATTAGCTGATAGAGCTCTTCTGGCATTAATTATCTATAATATTCTACATCTCTGTGGTTTTTTTACTTACTAGCAATTACTAGGTGTGGAGGGGTGAGATGGTTTTCATTTTGTTTCTGAATCAACAAGGTATATTGTTCATTTCTCATCATTTGAGACCATCTGTTTCATGACACTGCAGATTTACAGCCCATGTTTCAAGGCACCCACATTATCTATACTGCAAATGTGGAGGGTCACAGAATGTTTTTAATAAGTTAGAACCAAAACAGCAGGACCATTACATAAGCTTCTCAGAACAGACATGTGTTAAAGAAACTAATCACAGAAGCTCAAGTCATAACATTAAGCAGAACACAAAGAGGAGTATTTACCCTCTATTGCAAACAGTCATTTTTAGTTGGCCCATGGTTGAGTGTAATGTTTCGATAATACATTTAAAGGGCAGAGTTTGCAAGCTCCTGATGCACAGACTGTTATTAACATACACTTTTTCTTCTTTTATCGAAGTGATAAATTCTCCACGATTATTTTGTGATGTAGTCAGAGGGAAGTCACTGAATTTTTACAGTTTCACAATGCATGTGCTTTCCAAGACCCTGTAGAGCTATGGGACTTCATTTTGGTTTATAAGTAGGCAAAGGCAGAGTAAGAGGAAACTTGAGTAAAACTAACGTCAACAAAAAGAAAAAATTTGAAGGCTAAGGTTTTCTTTTATCTGAAATCAGGTTTAGTTTCAGTGCAATTTCCTCTTTTGATCCTGCTGTCTGCAATAATGTCAGCAACCTTGAGTTTATTTATGGCTCCTTTGTATAATCTCACTGTGTGTGGAAGCCTGGTACCAGGCTTCCCTAAATACTTTGGTGATAAAGGTCAGTCCAGAGCAGAATTATGAGGGGAAGCAGCTATCTTACTCTCTTCCGTTTGATTTAGCAGTTACATATCAACCCAGAGTTAGAAGTGGGCCTCTATAAAAGAGGAAGACTTAGAGGTGGATATGTAGATTTGTATTTTATAGACATACACACATATATATCTAAGTAGGCATTCAAATATGGCCTGGTAAGTTGAATTTAGGAAGAGATAGCTGAGCTCAAAAATAGCAAAAATCAGAAGGATTATAATGACCATCAAATAGCACTTTCCACTTGTATCTCCAGGTCTGCAATCAAGGCTAACACTCAGTCATAATCAATGAAAGAAAGTCAACAACACAAACGGGGTCTCCACATTCTTGAGTTTCTGACACTTTGGTTCTACACCCACCTAGTAGGAAACTCAACTGACTCTCTTAAAATTTTGACTTAACAGTTGTGAAAACGTCTTAAATGATAGGGAATTTACCTAAACTTGGAGATCAAATGTTAATTACAGCTGAAATAACACCCTTTACAGCCTGTTTTGTTTAGCAGCATCTTTCTTTTATCCATCAAAAATGATGAAGAGATATTTGTTTGGATTTTCAAATTCCATTTGCTCTGTTAAAACAGCATTGCAGCCAAAAGACTCTAATGAAAGTTTCCCTGTGACAAGCCTAAACAATGATCCAATAGGAATTAAAAACCAAACTAATGAGAAAATGATGTAAAAGGCCAGCTTTCTGCTCTCCCCACAAGGATTTTAATTACAGGGAAATCAACAGCTGTGCCAGGGGTAACACAGGAGTGCTGGCCATGTAAAATAACACCTTGGAGGGAATGAATTTGAAGTAAATGGGCTGGAAATATTGGTTTTCCAAGCAATCAACAACAACACATGAGGGGCAACATAGAGCCTTTAATTTGGTTAAGTGTGCTGATCCCAAACTTCAGTATAGCAAATGAATTCCCGTAAGTGTGTGGATACATGCGACCCCTGATTAAATGGAAAAATAATCTTCCACATACACTGCCAGTCACAAGACCTGGGAAAGCAACATGAAGTCCAGCCCAGGAGGACTTCAAAACCCACTGTATATTTTCCCTATGTATGAAAGTAAGTGTTCTCCTGACCCTATCACTCACTGTAGGAATATAATGTTATTTCATATTGTTGTTTGTTTCCTGTACAGCTCACCTTATATAGAATATTTTGAACGAAAGTTTTTTCTCTCACTTCAGGAGGGCTTATATCTTTTTCTCCTCCTGCCCCTTTCTACGTGAAGGTTATGGTTAAACTGAAATTACCTAAAACATGCTTTTATTAGTCAGCTCACTAATAAGAAGCTTAAATATACCCCTGGA
This sequence comes from Gorilla gorilla gorilla, assembly GCF_029281585.2. NCBI lineage: Eukaryota > Metazoa > Chordata > Mammalia > Primates > Hominidae > Gorilla > Gorilla gorilla. The sequence continues at coordinate 141,135,177 of NC_073227.2, forward strand.
TACTAGAAATACTACTGTGTCAACCAATAAGGTAAACCAAAAACCAATCTCAAATAGGTTCAAAATAGTATAATAATGCAAATCCAAAGCAAATAGAAAATATTTTCAGTCTTTGTGATTAGACAATAATCTTGAGCTTTTATTACTTTTTTTTTCCATGAGTATTGTGATACATTTGACCCATGACTTCAGTGTTCTATGACAGCGGTCCCCAACCTTTTTGGCACCAGGGACTGGTTTCCACCTACAGAGGTGGGGGAGATGATTTCGGGATGAAACTGTTCTCAGGCATTAGATTCTCATAAGGAGCACACAACCTAGATCACTTGCATGCACAGTTCACAATAGGGTTTGCGCTCTGAGAATCTAATGCTGCCGCTGATCTGACAGGAGACAGTTCTGGCAGTAATGCCCTCTTGCCTACAACTCACCTCTTGCTATGTGGCCTGGTTCCTAAGAGGCCACGGACCGGTACAGGTCTGTGACCCTTAGGTTGGGGATCCCTGTTCTATGACATGTCACAGAATGAAAGACAATCATTTTTGTTGAGGAAAGGAAATAAGCACTTCAGTTCACCAATTAGGGGTGTGGCAAGGTGCAGCTCTGTTTACTCACTCTGGACATTCTTTTCCTGGGGACAGGCAGCTGGACACGCTGACCATGCGGGATGACACAGCTCAGTCTCTCAGGGCTTCCTGCACAGGACGGCAGCTTTGGGAAGTGGAAAGAGCCAGTGGTTGGAGTCCCACTTGAGTTCAAAGTTCATTTAGCTCAGCTGTGTGATTCAAGTAGCTTGCTTAACCTTTCCGAGCCTTGTTTTGCTTAATTAAGCAACTTACCAGAGGTAGCCTTATTAGAAGGTAGAAGAGCCAGCATTTGAATTTAAGGCTGTCTGACTTTAAGCCTGTGCTAACTTTATTTCTGTTTTCATGGTAAAGATGCATGTCTCACACGTAGCCAATATACAGAAGATTAAACATATATTGATTTCATTAGAAGGATCTGCTTCCTTCCTGAATGCTTCGCAAAATTCTGGCTGCTGCACACTTTATAACAGGATAGTTCTGTGAGGCCATGATTCTCAACCCTAACCGAGCGTTCTGTGGCTGTGTTCCACCTGCAGCTCTGCTCTGCTCCCATGCCCCCAGGTTCATCTCTGTGCTGTGCCAATGCTAGAAACTGCTGAGGGAAAGAAAGTCTACATTTCAATGTAGAAGCCCCATCTTCAGAGTCAGTGATAATGGTCTCCTGATTTGCAAAAAAAAAAAAAAAAAAAAAAAACAGGAAAACGGGGCTACATTCTGGCAGTGTTTTTTTTTTTTGTTTTTTTTAATATTTGAGACAGGGTCTTGGTCTTGCTCTGTCACCCAAGCTGGAGTGCAGTGGCATGATCATGGCTCCCTGCAGCCTTGACTTCCAGGGCTCAGTGAATCCTCCCACCTCAGCCGCCTTAGTAGCAGGGACTACAGGCACGTGCCACCAAGCCTGGCTAATATTTTTTATTTTTAGTAGAGACAAAGTCTCGCTCTGTTTCCCAGGCTGGTCTTGAACTCCTGGGCTCAAGCGATCCTCCCTCCTTGGCCCTACAAAGTGCTGGGATTATGGGTGAGAGTCACTGCGCCTGGCCTCTGGCAGTTTTTGTTTGTTTGTTTGTTTGTTTGTTTTTTGCTCCCTTTCTTATTTTATCTTAGATTTGTATTGAAACTGTTTCTAAAGTCCTGGGTACCTCCTTCTTCCCTTTTTCCCCATGCTAAAGACTCAGAAAATATCTGGGATTCTATCTGTTGGCTATACGTTGCTACTGCTGGAGCTGGAAGTCACCTCGATAGGCATTGCCTCCACTCAGCTGTCAGAAAAAAAGTTTAGTATTCAGTAGACTAGACTTTCTGGGAAGGCAGTGACCATGTCTGGTTTTTCCCTATTTTTGGCCCATTACCTAGCATGGTGCCTGGGTCACGGGGAGCACTTCATAAATATTTGCCAAATGCATAAGTGAATAAACTATTATAAAACTTGTCACAGGTTGTTTTTCCCCACAAGTCTTCACTATTTGTTTCATATCCAGTAACTTCATACAGTGGATACATTTGTCTAGATGCTAAGGGGTATATTTACAACTAGAACATTCTTGTGGATTTATAAGAAACCATGTTTTTCAATATTAGTCATGTGCTGGTAGTGTTTCCCAGCTTTTTCTAAGGTCACAGGGCAACATGTATTGTAAAATAATAACTTAATTTTTTTAGACAAATATTAGATTGATAGAAAAATTGTAAAGGGAGGACAGAGGGTCCTCATCTACCCCATAGCCGGTATTCTATTATTAGCATCATATGTTAGGATGGCACATTTGTTACAATTAACGGACCAATACTGATACGTTATTATTAAACAAAGTTCACACCTTACTGAGATTTCCTCAGTTTTTACCTAATGTCCTTTTTCCTTTCCAGGATCCCATTGAAGTTACCATGCTACATTTAATAGTCATGTCTCTTGGGCTCCTCTTGGTTGAGATAATTTCTCAGGCTTTCTTTGATTTTGATGACCTTGACAGTTTTGAGTAGTACTGGTCAGGCATTTTGCAGCAGGTCCCTCAACTGGAATTTGATGATCTTTATCATGATTAGATTGAGGTAGTAGGATTTTGGCGCCCAGAAAGATCATAGAGATAAAGTACCATTTTTCACCACTTCATGTGTCAGAGTAATTACTATCAAGATGACTTATCATTGCTGATGGTGACCTTAATCACCTGACTGTGATGGGGTTTTGTCAGGTTTTTCTTCGGTGAAGTTACTTCCTCCACTTGGCTTTTCTTACTGTACGCTTTGGAAGGCAGTCACTGTGCACAGCTTACACTTGAGGAGTGGAGAGTTTTGCTTTCTACACCCTCCAGGGAGAGCATGTACATACATTATTTGGAATTCTGCCTGGAAGATTTGTCTCTTCTTCCCTACTTATTAATTAATTTATTTACTTACATTAATGTAAAACCATGAATATTTATTTATGGTTTAAGTTATAATCCAATACTACTTTATTAATTTTGTTGCTCAAATTTTTCCTGGTTTGGCATTGGGAGCACTTTCAGTTGGTTCCCATGTTCTAATGACATATACTTATTGTGGGGTTTAAAACTTTTTAATTATTTTTTAAATTATTTTCTTACTTTCTGGTAGTATAAAATGTTCCAGACTCATCTTGTGTATTTCATGTCCCAGTCATAGAATCAACCATTTCTCAAAGGAACGCTGAATCCTTTTTTGGAGAATGGTGTTAGAAACAAAGATTTGGGTACTAGATGCGCCCATTGTGATTAGGGTCTCATTGTTTCTAGGCCTTCTCAGCTGACAAAGCATAGGAATATGTGTATGTATACTAACCTCTGTATATACAAAAATGATAAATATTATATTTCTACATATAAATATTTATATTTATATTAATCAAAACATGAATATATACTGGCATCTCTGACTCTAATTCATTATCACATGAATCATTCTAGCCTCCTGTCCTTACTTACCTGTAAACTCCCACTCTAACAGCGAGAAACCTGCCTTCCACCATCTGTAATCCATTTACCTAATTGCACAGTTTCATTATACATGCATAGCATTCTCAGAATTGTATAACTTTTGCCCTTATTGGGAAGAACTTTATCAAGTAGACTACCGTGCTTACATACAGCTTATTTTGGCCTGAACCTCACAAAATTTATTTACCAAGTTACTGAGGTCAGCAACTTTTTTCCACACTTTCTTCAGTGAGATTGTTTCATACATTTATAATACGGTAAGATTCTATGATCAAAGTCTGCATTCTATTCTGGGATCCTCCGAGCTCCTAAATGATTTTGTAACATTTGCATACATTAAGGTATACATAGTCATTGTGCTGTAAAGTTTAATGGATTTTAAAATTGAAAAGTGTGCAACATCTACTTTTTTAACATGGCCAAAATCATTATGACCACGTTATACACTGTAAAAATGTGTATTTTTAAGCAATTACTTCCCATGTATAAAATGGACACCTCTTTTAAAATCATATTGTTTGTGTTTGAACACTGTATGTATAGTTGAGATAGCCCTCTCTTCTATGTTTATTTTTGCTTAGATTCTTCAATTCCATGAATTGAATTCCATGTAATTAACACATCTTCATGTTTTGCTTTTAATGTGCATGGAGTAAATTGCAATCCGCAATTCAAAACCTCAGCTCCTCACCAGAGAATTCAATCTGAAGTGACTATGCTATTCTATCTTTATCAGAATCCCACCTTAGAAAAATATTCATGATCAGACTAAATCAGGGCTATGTTTTGTGGAACACTGACTCCCTTGATAAGATATTCTGAAGTTCTATCAAACCAGATTATCAAGTACATGCTGGTGCCATATTGTCTTGGCCCCAGGCAGATTGTCTACATGGACCTTGTGTTTTAAGGTTAAGCCTTAGACTTTTTGTTGAGGGATTAGAACAAACAGCCACATTAACAGCCCTCACTGCACTTGTTATAGGAAGACTGTTGAATATATTTTTTATTACATAACCTCATCTCTCTACCTGCCAGAAAGGAGTTCCAAATGAGAAATGCAGGCATTTTTTAATGAAGAGCTTTTTAGAGATTCACTTAGGGGAATATAATTACTCATATAAGCTTTTCAAAGAAAATCATCCTCAGCTAGGAAGATAGCTCCTCATATGATTGTTCAATTTTGCACAAACAGGAATGGGATGAATACAACACACATTTTGCTGGTCAGGTCATATGAATAAGCCGTGGTAAATAAATGTGCTGAGTTAATGCCAGATCACTCTCACATCCAATTCTATTTAAAATTTAGTGCTAGGAAACACTTTATTTCTTTAAGGAATTGGCATGATACCATTCCTCTATGGTATTATGATCTATGTAACTGGCCACGTCTTCTTTTTAACCTGGCCATCAAAAAGAGTTTAGAATTTGAAATTCGACTTGAATAACTACCTAGCCTTTGTAATTAACACATCACTGTTACTAATTTTGTATTCTCATGATGTATTAGTCCATTTTCATGCTGCTGATAAAGACATACCTGAGACTGCATAATTTACAAAAGAAAGAGTTTAATTGGACTTACAGTTCCATATGGCTGGGGAAACCTCACAATCATGGAAGAAGGCAAGGAGGAGTAAGTCACATCTTACATGAATGGCAGCAGGCAAAGAGAGAATGAGAGCCAAGCGAAAAGGGTTTCCCCTTATCAAACCATCAGATCTCGTGAAACTCATTCACTATCATGAGAACAGTGCAGGGAAGTCTTGCCCCCATAATTCATTTACCTCCCACTGGGTCTCTTCCACAACACATTGGATTTCAAGATAGATTTGAGTAGGGACACAGCCAAACAATACCATTCCACCCCTGGCTCCTCCCAAATCTCCTGTCCTCACATTTGAAAACCAATCATGCCTTCCCAACAGTCCCCCAGAGTCTTAAATTACTTCAGCATTAACTCATCCACAGTCTAAAGTCTCATCTAAGACAAGGCAAATCCCTTCTGCCTGCCTATGAGCCTGTAAAATCAAAAGCAAATTACTTACCTCCTAGATACAATGGGGGTATAGGCATTGGGTAAATACAGCCATTCCAAATGGGAGAAATTGGCCAAACCAAAGGGGCTACAGGCCCCACGCAAGTTTGAAATCCAGTGGGGCAGTCAAATCTTAAAGCTCCCAAATTATCTCCGTCGACTCCATGTCTCACATCCAGGTCACGCTGATGCAGGAGGTAGGCTCCCATGGCCTTGGGCAGCTTGAATTGTGGCTTTGCAGGGTATAGCCCCTCCTGGCTGCTTTTATGGGCTGGCACTGAGTGTCTGTGGCTTTTCCAGGCATATGGTGCAAGCTGTAGGTGGATTTACCATTCTGGGATCTGGAGGACAGTGGTTCTCTTCTCACAGCTCCACTAGATGGTGCCCCAGTAGGGACTCTGCATGAGGGCTCTGACCCCATATTTCCCTTCTGTACTGTCCTAGTACAGGTTCTCCCTGAGGACCCTGCCCCTACAGCAAACTTCTGCCTGGGCATCCGGGCATTTCTATACATCTTCTGAAATCTAGGCAGAAGTTCCCAAAGCCCAGTTCTTGACTTCTGTGCACTCGCAGGCTCAACATCACATGGAAGCTGTCAAGGCCTGGGGCTTGCACACTCTGAAGCCATGGCCTGAGCTCTACACTTCCCCCTTTCAACCATGGCTGGAGTGGCTGGTATGCAGGGAACCAAGTCCCTAGACTACACACAGCATGGGGACCCTGGGCCTGGCCCACTAAACCATTTTTTCTGCCTAGACTTCTGGGCTTGTGATGAAAGGGGCTGCCAGTGAGAACTCTGACATGCCCTGGAGACGTTTTCCTCATTTTCTTGGGGATTAACATTTGGCTTCTGGTTACTTATGCAAATTTCTACAGCCTGCTTGAATTTCTCCTCAGAAAGTTGGATTTTCTTCTCTTTTGCACTGTCAGGCTGTAATTTTTTTGAACTTTTATGCTCTGCTTCCCTTGTAAAACTGAATGCATTTAACAGCACCCAAGACACCTCTTGAATACTTTGCGGCTTAGAAATTTCTTCCAACAGATACCCTAAATCATTTATCTCAAGTTCAAAGTTCTACAGATCTCTAGGGCACGGGCAAAATGCTGCCAGTCTTTTTGCTAAAACATAACAAAAGTCACCTTAGCTCCAGTTCCCAACAAGTTCCTCATCTCCATCTGAGACCACCTTAATCTGGATTTCATTGTCTGTATCGCTATCAGCATTTTCAGCAAAGCCATTCAACAAGTCTCTGGGAAGTTCCGAACTTTCTCACATTTCCCTGTGTTCTTCTGAGCCCTCCAAACCATTCCAACCTCTGCCTGCTACCCAGTTCCAAAGTCGCTTCCACGTTTTTGCATATCTTTTCAGTAATGCCCCACTCTACTGGTACCAATTTACTGTATTAGCCCATTTTCACACTGCTGATAAAGACATACCTGAGACTCAGCAATTTACAAAAGAAAAAAGGTTTAATTGGACTTACAGTTCCACGTGGCTGGGGAAGCCTCACAATTATGGCAAAAGGCAAGGGGGAGTAAGTTACGTCTTACATGAATGGCAGCATGCAAAGAGAGAATGAGAGCCAAGCAAAATGGGTTTCCCCTTATCAAACCATCAGATCTCGTGAGACTCATTCACTATCATGAGAACAGCACAGAAAGACCTGCCCCATAACTCAATTACCTCCTGCCAGGTCCCTCCCACAACACATGGGAATTCAAGATGAGATTTGGGTGGGGACACAGCCAAACCTTATCACATGTGTATTTTACCATTATGCTATTCAAAAGAAATGTAATTTAAACATATTTGTAAAGAGGCAAAAAATAAAAAAAGCTGTACCAAACAATCACTAATCTAAAGAAAGTTGGGGTAGAAATAAAAATATTAGACAAAAAACTTGATTAAGGAAATGAATATTTAGTATAAATATTATTCTTTAGTGATATAAGGGAAATTCATTGAAAAGTTATAAATAATGAGCTTGTATGCACATAGCAACACAACTTTATAATATATAAAGCAAAAACTAACAATATTACATGGAATATTTGATAATTCTACAATTGTTGGAAATTTTACTAAACTTTTCTCAGAAATGATGTATCAAATAAACCAAAAAAGAAAGGATATAGAATTGTATTTATTTATTTATTTTTGAGACAGGGTCTCACTCTGTCACCAGGCTGGAATGCAGTGGCACGATCTCAGCTCACTGCAACCTCCATTTCCCAGGTTCAAGCAATTCTCCTGCCTCAGCCTCCTGTAGCTGAGATTACAGGTGCGCCACCACACCCAGCTAATTTTTGTATTTTTAATAGAGACGGGGTTTCACCATGTTGGTCAGGCTGATCTTGATCTTGTGACCTCGTGATCTGTCTGCCTCGGCCTCCCAAAGAGCTGGGATTACAGGCGTGAGCCACCACACCCGGCCAGGATATAGAATGTTTGAAGCACACAATTTACAAGCTGTGTGAATGGGCATATTTTCTGTGGAAACTTAATGGTTTGAGAATACATGTTCTTTACAAACTCTCATGAAACATTTATACAAATTGAACGTGAATAAGACACAAAGCAAGTCTTAATAACTATAACTCCTACAGAATTAATTGCACACAGACCACATTCTCTGACCACAATAAAATTGTCTATATAAATAACCAAAAGAAAATAATACTCCAATTCTTGAATAATAGAAGAAATCATTGTGAGAATTATGAATGTCTTATCACTTAACAAAACATTTTATATAAAAACAAATAGAACACTAGTGAGTTATACTCAAAGGGAATGCTATTGTGGCACTCACAAGGAAATGTAGGGTTGGAAAACCACATATTAGAAAGTAAAAACATAAAAATAAGTAAGCTAAATGATTAACTCAAGAAATTAGAAAAATAGTAAAAATGCAAAGAAAGCAGAAGGAAGAGAATAATAACAATAAGATTAGAAATCAACAAAACATAAGACAAAGAAACAGTTTAGAAGACTAACAAAACTAAATGCTGCTTCTGAGAAAATACAGCAATAGGTAAGCTCTTGGGAAGATTTTTAAGAAAATGATAAGACACAATTTAAAACACAATAAAGGAAACAATGCTATAAATAGGTAAAATGTTTAAAGACCGTAACATAATACTACGAACAACTTGAGGGCAATAAATTTGAAAATTTAAGTCAAAACTGCAAATTGTAAAGAAAAATATAAATTAAAATTTTGACTCAAAAAGAAATAAAAAACTTGAATAGAATATAATCAGTAATGAAGTAGAATAATAAAGTAGTCATAACACCCCAAATGATAATAAAATATGATAAAACACAGCTGTGTTTTATCAAATATTCAAGAAAACAATAATTCCTAATATTATACAAATTTTTTCTTAGAGAAGGAATGCCTCCCAATTAGTTTTGTGAGGCAAGGATAACGTTTATAAGAAAACCAGACAAAGGAAGTATAAGAAGGAAAAATTAAAAATTAAAAGGCATTCTCATTCTGGAACATGAAAACGTAAATCTAAGTTAAGTATGTCATGGTTATCATACTTATATGATGTATCTATCATAGTCAAATTCATAGAGTAAAAGTGAGGAAGTCTGAGTGTGGTGGCTCACACCTGTAAATTGCAGCATTTTGAGAGGCTGAAGTAGGTGGATTGTTTGAGGCCAGGAGTTTGGGACCAGCCTGGGCAACATGGGGAAACTGCCTCTCTACAAAAAAATTCAAAAATAACTAGGTGTGGTGGCACACACCTGTAGTCCTAACTACCTGGGAGGCTGAGGTGGGAGGATCACCTGAGCCTGGGGAGGTCGAGGCTGCAGTTAACTGTGATTGTTATATGTTATATATTGTTATATATTGTGATATGCCATATATAGTTTTTATACATAACCTTATATCCTCTGTTTATTCATATAAAACACACATACATTCTTGTAAATACACATAAAATCAGGACATATACAACAAACCAGATGTTAGCATTAACTGCATATTTTATCATACCTCAAATGCAGATGCAATAAAAATTTTTACTATATACTGCTTAAATATACTTTTCAAGTCTTAGTCCTCTATGGATTCCTTGAAAGTAGTTTCAGTTTACTTTTTTATTGTCACTTCACTTAACCAGAATTTGGAATGGGCATGAAATGGAAATTTTAAAAGTATTTTTGCTCAAGCTCTTTACAGAGACAACTGTTGTGACATTTAATCCCCAGACAGCAGAGACACTGAACCCACATCTATATCTTCTTTTGTCCCTGCCATGTGTCAGTCTTCTGCCTGAACATTCCGAAGAGAAGCATGCAAAGGAGAAAGCCGCCAGATAGCTTGAAGATGTTTATCTTTTTCACCTATGCCAGAATTGTTTGGCAGTAATAGATGAAAAGGTAAGAGTCTTTCTCTTCCCACTACCCGCTACCCAACCAAGAAACTATCAAAACCTTCAGAATATTTAATTGTGATTCAAAAATACATGTAGAGTGAAGATTTACTTTGAAAGGGCATGATATGACACCAAAAGCACAGGCAACAAAATAAAAATAAACAACTGGGATTATATTGAACTAAAAAGCTTCTGCACAGCAAAGGAAATGATCAACAAAGTGAGAAGGCTATGGTTCTATGGAACCTACGGGAGAAAATATTTGTAAATCATTTATCTGGTAAAGAGTTAATCTTCAAAACGTATTTTAAAACTCCTATAACTCAGTAGGAAACAACTAATAACCAGGCAGTGGGAAGTGGGGGATAGGAAGAGATTGGTCAATGGGTACAAAGTTACAGTTAGATAAGAGGGAAAAGTTCTGGTGTTCTATTGCACAATAGGATGACATGATTAACAATGTTATATCACACATTACAAAATAGCTAGAAGAGAGGATTTTGAATGTTCTCACCAAAAATGATAAATGTTCGAGGTGATGAATATGCTAAATATCCTAATTTTATCATTACACAATGTACACATGTATCAAAACATTGCACTATACCTCATAAATATGTGCAATTATTGTGTGTTTAAAAACAACATTTAAAAAATGGGCTAAGGCCATAAATAGACATTTCTCCAAAGAAGACATACAAATGGCCAACAAGTTTATGAAAAAAATGCTCAACATAGCTAATTATCAGGGAAATGCAAATTTAAACCACAATGAGATATCACCTCACACCTGTTAGGAGGCCATTATTAAAAGAAAAAAAAGAGACAAGTGTTGGTGAGGATGTGGAGAAATTGAAACCCCTGAAAACTATTGGTAGGAATGCAAAATGGCAAAACTACTTTGGAAAACAATATGGAAGTTTTCCCCAACATTAAAAATAGAGCTACCAAATGATCCAGAATCCCACTTTTGGATATTTATTCAAAGAATTGAAATCAGGATATTGAAAAGATATTAGCATTCCCGTGTTCACTGTAGCACTATTCACAGTAGCTGAGTTATGGAAACAATCTAAATGTCCATTGACAGGTGAATGGATAAACAAAATGTGGCAAATACATACATTAGAATACTATTCAACCTTAAAAAAAGAAGCAAATTCTGCAATATGCAACAACATGCATGAAACTTGAGGATATTATGCTGAGTGAAATGATCCAGTTGCAGAAAGACAAACACTGCCTTATTCCACTTATATGATGTATCTATCATAGTCAAATTCATAGAGTAAAAGTGAGGAAGTCTGAGTGTGGTGGCTCACACCTGTAAATTGCAGCATTTTGAGAGGCTGAAGTAGGTGGATTGTTTGAGGCCAGGAGTTTGGGACCAGCCTGGGCAACATGGGGAAACTGCCTCTCTACAAAAAAATTCAAAAATAACTAGGTGTGGTGGCACACACCTGTAGTCCTAACTACCTGGGAGGCTGAGGTGGGAGGATCACCTGAGCCTGGGGAGGTCGAGGCTGCAGTTAACTGTGATTGTACCACTGCACTCCAGCACTTGAGTGACAGAGCAAGATTCTGTCTTACAAAAAAATAAAAAGGAATGGAATGGTGATTGTCAGAGGCTGAGGGGAGAAGACACAGGGAGTTACTAATCTATGGGCATAAAGTTTCAGTCAAGCTAGATGAGTAAGCTCTAGAGATTTGCCATGCACATAGTACTTATAGTCAACAATACTGTATTGTACACTTAAATTTTTTATTAAGTAGACTTCATGTTAGGTGTTTTTACCACAATAAACTAACATTTTTTAAAAAAGAAAATACTTGGTTCCTTGCTTTGATTAGATCAAGTGGTTGGGGGGTAGAGGTTTGTCGGGAGATAGTAAAAGAGACAACAGGTGATGACCTGCTTTTTAAAGTTTATTATTTATTATTATTATTATTTTTGTTTCCGATCCCACTCCACTGGGATGGATGACCTGCTTTTAACCCAACCTCTTTGTCACATGTACTCAGGAAAAATTTCTACACAGAATGTCGTCTTTACTCGCCAAATATCAACTTGATTAGTGTGAGACAGAAACAGTATTTAGTAAAATTTTGATATAAAAAACACCTAACTGGGCTTTAAGAACATTTTCTTTGAACTTACATTTAAATATATTTGTCTGATTCTTAGAATCATGTGTCCATGAACCCCTAAGCAACATCCCATATTATCTGGGAAACACCTCCACAAAGATACTGATGAGCCTAAAGATGAAGACAAGTTCTAGAATATGTTACTTGTTGGGAGAGGAAGCTCATATGCAACAGTGAACACAGAAGAGGTAGGTGATTCTTCAGCATTAAATTTGAGGATGGTTTAATATGTGTGTTCATAAGACACACACCTTCACAAATCATTGGAGAATGTCTGAGAATATTTGATTTTTTTAAAGGTCAAGTTGGCAGGGAATGTAACTCAAAATATCAAATTCAATGAAAAAAGCAAAACTGTGTATTCAGTATAATTCCATATTTGATAAAAATGAAAGATAATAAATATTATTTTATGAACAGGAAAGGAAAAGTACTGGAATGCAAGTAGAATTGTTAAAAATAGTTTTCTCTGGGGAAAATAATCAGGGCGAATGTTCAAGTTTCATTTCACGTGTTTCAGTAATTTGTAGTTTATATATATCTATAATATTACTTTAGCAATTAGAAAAAATATTTTCAAGTTGGAGGAGGACCCAGAGAATCAACACGGCCATCATTCCTCCCTAGTGCTGTCCAGGATGGAGTCCAACCAAACAAGCCCTGCTGATGCTACCTGAATCCTGTCATCAGCCCGCTCCTTTCCCATGCAGGACATGAAGATCACTAGCTCTCAGCCTGGGACTGTGGAAGTGGCTGTGTGAACTCCTTCACTTTGAAGTATATGAGGAAAAATTTATATAGAAACAAAAGTGTAGTAAAGCAAATCACAAGAATGTCAATAGTAAGTATCTGATGTGCCATCAAAACAAGTGCTTTGTAGAACGAACACAAGTCTAACAAACTTTAAAAGTAGATTTGTGCTGATGAGTTCCTTGGAAAGCAGTCAGAGGATCTTTCCCAAAGGCAGTAAATAAGTATCATCCCTTCCTGCACTGGCGTTATCTAAAACCCTGAATTGGACACAGAACTGCACCCCATACTAGCTGCATGAAATTGGGAAAGTTACTTAACTTCTCTGACCCTTGGTTTCTTCATCAGTAAAATGTGGAAAATCAACAGTGTCTACTTCATAAGGTTGTTCTGTGGATTAAAGAGATGCCTCAGCTCAGGCTATAACTATCATATCAGGATGTGGTATCTAATGAAGGCCCAGTAAACATCTGCTATTAAAAAATGATAACAGAAGTCAAACATGTGCAAGGGCAAAGCAGAAACAAAACCAAAGACAACCACAGACAACTCTTTATATGCTAAATAAAAGCATTAAATAAAGGTTTATTAACATCATATTAAAGACACATTATGCCATATGTAAGCATTACATCAAACTCTATATAATAAGACACAAACAAATACCAAACAAAGTTTTTATGGTAGTATGAGTCAGCATTAAAATGGGAAAGTTCTACACAATAAGAGCAACTTAGCAATACTTTGTCAATTATTCATCTTCTGTCCCTAATGCTTGATATTTATCTATGTCAGAGAAAACTTGTTTATAAATATGCAGGCCAAGCTTTAATATACTTTAACCTTCTCCAATTTTAGTAAGGGACTCGTCATGTATTCTATTCTGGTGAGATTCACTAAGTAGCACTAGAACTCACAAGCATACAGGTGGATGTGGAAAAACGCATTCATTTGGTACCAGATGTATCTGTGTTTAAATTCCAGCTCCATCTTGTATTAACTTTGTGACCTTGAGCACATTATATAATTTCTTTGTTCTTTGGGTTCCTCCTCTGCTTAATGAGAATACAATAATGTCTCCATCTCAGGGTTGTTACAAGGATTAAATAACGGTATTTCAAATGCTTGGCACTCAGTATGTGCTTAAAGGTTGTTAGTTTCCCTGCTTCTCCAAAAAGGAATCTAGGAGATCATCACCCTTCTCATTTTACAAATGAGAAAGCTCAAGCCCACAGAAGTTTAAGAAAATGCCCAAAGTCCCACTTCTGCACTCTTTCCTCTGCTGTCCTCTTATTAGCTTGCTTAACTTCAATAGAGAAGAGAAAACTCAGCGGAATCAAAAAGAATTCTTTTCCTCTTTCTAATATAGGTAAGCCACCAAGAGACTTTTAAAGTAGGAGTGAGTTTTATGAAAGGTAATAAGTAGTCTAAGAACTGTTTTAAATCCTCAGAGATATTAAAAACAGAAGTTCTGTTCTTCCAGTATTTCCATAGCAGAACATAAGTATTCTGTATGCTTTGGCACCAAAAAACTCCAGAACTGAGTATTTATCTGCACATTTTAACTCAAGCCTCCTGGAATGCTTGCCCATGGAATTGGCAAAGGAACTGGCATTCAGTATTTAGAGCAGCCAAGTTTGCTCAGACCACAGCTGTATTTGAAGCACAGCTCTCTGCCATTAGTCAATGGAACTTGCACAAAATTCAATTTAGATGTAAATGTTGTGATTCTTACCCAGCTTTCATACCTCTTTCATCTTTTTCCATACCTGATGATCACCCCAGGACAACCCAACAGAACCTGGGATCCTGTGCATAATAGAAGGCAAAATTCCGCAATCTGTAATTTACAGCTTGACCTCTTTATTTGAAGAAGAATGACAAGCTTTATTCAGCAGGAAGGAGATATTCAATATTACTCTTTTAAAATAGTCAACCAAGAGTCTGCTATTTCTTTAAAAATGTTTTTAAAGTTATATTTTACCATAATAAAACTGGTTGAATTTTATTTGGTTATTTAAAACATGTAAGTATGCTTGTTTGTCCCTCTCACTTAAAGTTCTTACCACATCCAGAAGAGCTGGAAACATCAAATGTTGCTAAAGCTACTGTAGCTACTGTGATACACGGAAACTCAACCATTGGAAATGGGCCATATTTGTGACTAGATCAGTTGCTGTTACCAAACTGCTCATGTAGCAATCTATGTCTATTGTTATAACTGTGACATTAGTTGAGCCACAATCTTGTTACTTCAGCCATATGGACCCACAGAGCACAAACCAGGTCAGACAAATTCAGATGCCTGTGAGACATTTACCAGTGGTTCTTGAGGGTAGCATGCTTCTTCCAAAAACTGTTTGTAGGTCTGGCAATGTGGAAATTATCAGGCCTGCATGGTGAAAGGAACTAATATATTAATCCTATTTAAATAGGTCTGAGTTCATTTTATAGGAAAGGATGAGAATGAACAGTCAGACTTCTGTGCCTATGATGTATTCATATACTTGGTTCTATTTATTATAAACAATTTTTCTCAGAAACACACTACTGTCAGAGTTATAATTAAATATGGGCATTTTGGGTTTTTCAGTCTATCTTAAAACAACTATTGGTGTTATTCTGTTATATCCTATTTACACAAGTTGAAAGGATTATACCAAAAGGTAATTATAGACAAGAAATGAATATTTGTTTATTTCCAAGTCATGGCATTTGATTGGGTATTAATCTTGGCAGGTATTTACAAGAAAGACACAAATAACATTTTGAAGTTGCCCCTAAAAACTGACCAGTTTCAGACAGTAATACTACTAGACTCAAAAAAAAAAAACACAAAATAACACATCCACCACACCCCCTCATTGTAAGACAGTTTTTTTTTTGGGGACTGTTCTGTCTGGATCTCATCACCCATAACCAGTATTGATCTGCTCTGACCTCTCTGTTTTACACCTCTGTTTCAATTGAAAACATTATTCCCAGTTCTGAAGAGGCTTGGGGCCTGACTATATCCTGAAATGTTGCTTGATTGTGTTCCTGGCTCAACGTCTAGATGACATTTCTAACAAGTTCCAGGGAAACCTTACACTGTCTTGCAAGTTCTCTTCTGTAGCATAAAAGGATGATAAATTACGTTCTGGTACTTCATTCTTATTTCTGTTTTTTAATGGATCTTTTACTAGGAATCAATGTCCTTTCCTGCACTGCCCTCCTCCCCGCTACACGGTGGGATAGCCAATCCCACCCTCTCTTTCTTAGGATCTAAATAATGACAGAGTAAGATGAAACTGTGCCTAAGACCTTGAGCTATTCATTCTTGAGCTAATGGTTTTTCTGTAATGAAGATCTACAGCTTTTTATTTCTATTACATTTAGAGTGAATATTTACAAATATCTTCGAAAGAGTTCTAAGGGTCCATCTGGAAAGGCATTTTAAAAGACTTTACTTCTACACTTTGATGACTGATTCTCAAAGGTCAGGAATGTGGACTGTAGAGAAATGAAGGAAATCTTGCCAAGATGCATGATCAACCACTCCTGGGAAATGAAAATGTCCATCAGCGAGACGCAATTCTGACAGAGAGGATGGTGATCTGGGTCCAGTGCTCCAGTGTAAGATTACATGAAGGACAGAATGCAAACATTAATAAAATCAAGTTACACTGGATCTCTTGTGTCTCTTGACTTCTTAGATCTCTCAGAGAAAGAAATGAGATAAAATTATACTTGTCTCCACACCCTACTTCTCTCCCTGTTCTTTCTCCTACTTCCCACTTTCAAAACAACAAAGGCCCAAATCCCCAAAGACTCTGTATTTTTCTGGCTAAAACTCTCTGGGGAAACACAATTGTGAGGGTGCCTTGATGCTTCCCAGGTCATTTGGTCGACTACATATAAAGATCAGCTAAAGTCTGGCAGTGGTCACTCTACTTGGTCACAGGGAGAGGGCCAGAAGGCAGGCTCCCAGCCAATTGTATCTCTGTCACACCATATCAGAGTGGGGGAAGGAAGTGGCTGGAGATGCTCCAGATGACATTGTCCTCCAAGTTAGATGCTTTTGTGTTGTTCTGAAGCCAGCCAGTGAATAGAGACAAAGAAGTATACTCTGGGTGAGTTGTCCCATGCTTTCTATAGTGAAGAAGTGCTTAAGATGAAGTCCTGAGTGGACATTAAACTGGGAGTAAGAGAACCTAGATTCTAGTCTTAATTGGGCCTCAATTTCCTCATCTGTAAAATGAGATGGTAGAACTAGATAATCTCTAGAAGGGATTGGTAAAATATTGGAAGGGACACTGGATTGGTTTCAGCTACAATGGATCCCTTGAATATATACAAAAGTGTAGGTGTGTGTGCACGTGCACGCATGTGTGGTTTCATTCAGAGTCAAACCGTTAAGAATCATTAAGCCTTTTTCAAACTCTGAAGTTCATCTTTGTCTTTTTTTAAGTCTCTTCATCATATCAAAATCATTTTTTCAAATGTGTTGAGTAATGAAAATAAGTGCTTTTCAGCACTAATCCTTTAATGCATGTTTAAACATTTAATCTAGAACTGATTACAAAGTAATTTAATGAAGAAAATAATCTGTTATAATTCTTATAGATGTTTATTAGTTTTTAGATTTAAAAAAAACAGGGCTTATAATTAAAGCAATTCACTAATGATCTCACAGCCTCAAGGTTGTATGTGCATGCAAACCTAGATTAGAAATACTTTGTCTCTAAAAATAACAAAATGGCCATAACATTTTTTTTCTTACAAGTTTGAAGTGGTCAATTATGGGTAACACATACATTCCTAAGGAAATCTGAAATGCTCTTGAAGAATAAGTTTCTTTGAAATGGTAAGTAACACAAAAAGTGTACTTCTTTTTTTGGAAAATGATTCACAAATAACCCCTTTAAACCAGCAATTGGTGATTTATATTCTGGTCAGGATTTTGGAGTCTGGGCAATGCCATTACTTAGCTGTTTTGACTATGAGAACTTTTACAAATTTATTCTGACTTCTATGATCTTTAATCTCTTTTCTACACCTGAAAAATAATAAAGATTGTAAACTAGATGTCCTCAAAGATTCTTCCCTCCCCAATGATACATGACTATACTTGGGACTCTCTAAATGCCCTGCTGTCAACAGAGCTATCCTGAAGCTTACTGAACACAAGGTGGTGCTTTCATATGAGCTTCTTTCTAGTTCTTTTGTTAATTAAGAACAAGTTTTTGTTTTTTGTCCCCAGTTTAGCCAAATGCTCCTGAAATAGAAATGCATTAGTAAATAAGAGAGCTTCATTTTTAATAGGTTTTCCCCTTTCTTTAGGAGTGATAGAAGTTTCATAATGTGTATTTCGTTTTCCTAATAATTTCAAAAAGGCAAATTTCACTAGGGCCATGAAAGTATTCTTGGATTTATCCAGACTATGTAGAAACCACCATCACAGCTGGCTAAAAAGCAAAAGCTTGGTTAAATTGACTTGGCGTGGTTCCCAGGGTTTCCCAGGCATTAGGCAATATCTGAAAGTTAAGTCTGTCACCTTCAGAAGCTGCAATAACTCTTTGATTCACTGTAGTCCAATTTAACACATTGTTATGTAATAATATATATGTGAGTAATATGAGAAAGCTGATTTTTCTTCAACGGCAGCACATTCATAACTTAGGATATAACATCTCTGGGATGTTGTCAATTTTAAAGTCTCTCCTTCCTAGTTGGTTGGTTACATAACCATGGGGGTACTGTTCTTTATCTGTTAAAAAATTCTTTCAGGTGTCATTACTGTTGTGTATAGATGTGGTCACTTTTGTTTAGATATCTTAACACTGAGGAGTTGGATGAGAACGTTTTTAAGGGACTATTTTCCCCTAAGGCAAGCAGAGCATATTTTATAAGGACCACCACTTACACTACCTTAGTCATAGCCATCTATACTCCACAGGAATGTTGCTGTTGAACGCCCACCATATGAACGGCAGTGTCAGCATGCAGGGGGCAGTGTAGAGGTAAAGTGATTACACCTGTCCACACTTGTAGTCACAGCACTTTAGAATCATAGAATTCTACCAAAGACAACCTCTTATAATAGAAAGTATCTAACAATGTCATCTCATCTAAATCTATCACCACCAAATGTTAACAGATGGGAAAGGGAGATGATGGGAGGTAACGGATTTTCTTAAAGTCATATTGCTTTAGGTGATTGTAAATTCCAGACTTTTCTGATTCCTGGACCAATATTCTCGTAACACCTCATGATTTATGTATAGAACCTGTGGAGAATGAAGCTACTTAAAAGTGCCCTTTGTGCACAGTCTCTGATAAAATATTTGTTATGATTTGCCTAAATTGTCTCTTACACTTGAAATTACTTTTAAAAAATCCATGAAAAATCAAAGTTAAAAGTAGCAGACCATTAATGTTATAAAACAACAGCTTTCCTAGTTTTCTTCTTACTAATAAAAGTCCTGATTGGTGTTTGTTAAGTTGCATCAGCTAGAGATTAAAATAATTATTTAACTATTTCGCTAAGATTCAAACAGATGGAAAATGCTTGAAATACCTTAATTTTGTACTTAAAATAAATGCTTATAAAGTGATATATTTTAGGTTATTAAGGACAATTTGTTGAATACTTGTCGAGTTAGTGTTTGGCTTGTCCTATTCTTTTAAAACAAGTCTATTATAGCTCTCTCAACTCTCCTAACAGCTGGCTCCCATTCAACGTCAAAAATACAAATTTTAATAACAATTTCTAATGCCATAGTAACTTTAGAGAGATGGGGCATCCCTTTTTAATTACTAAAAAAGGGTCTGTTTTGGTGCCAAACTATAGAAGGTGCAGTTTTTAGGACAGATTAGAAATTGAATACACCAAGGTAGCTGCTTGGGAAAATGAACAGTATATAATCTAATCTCTTTAATTTTATGTACATGAATATAATGTATGTCAACTTTGTACATGAGATACATATAGTATTTAAACATTTTACTCAACAAACAAGAATTTACAATAGCAATATAACTGACTAGAGGGCTATCAACTTAATAATACTTAGATTAGATCTGTACTTTAATAGGAAAAGAATTTAATAGTTTACAATCATAGAAACACTGACATTTAAAACAAGAATTTATAAAATAATTTATATATATCCTAGCATCTATAGAGAGGAATGATTTGCATTTGTGGGTGTGTGCAATGAATGGCATATTTTAAATTTTTAGGTAATAAAATAATTTAGAAGCAGTTCATGCAGTGGTCAAAGCAAGGAATGGCAAGTTCCTTCAAGAAGCCCTCTATCTTTGACACCAACCGGCATCAGACACACACTAGGTACCATGGGGCACGCTAGAACAAGTCTCCCTCAAGAGTTACTTATATTAAACATCAATATACACAAGTTGGTATCCTTCCTTCCATAGTACAAGTACAGGTCACAACTTCTCTCAGCTGTGGGAGTAGTCAGTTTATACTTAAAGTGATTTAATGTC
The DNA here is from genome assembly GCF_029281585.2 of Gorilla gorilla gorilla. Lineage (NCBI taxonomy): Eukaryota > Metazoa > Chordata > Mammalia > Primates > Hominidae > Gorilla > Gorilla gorilla. Next base: position 141,155,540 of record NC_073227.2, read on the forward strand.
TCTCCTGGAGTTCTACATAATATATCTCTATAAGAAGGTAACTAACAGAACTTTCTAGTTTTCACAACCTTACTCTGATACTTTACAGAGTGCCCCCCGTGTCCTATGACATAAACATCCAGCAGGTAAGATTTGCCAGGCTGAAGACCTTTAATTGTTTCTGTGGTCACTGCTTTCTGCAGGTTTTGACTGTGGAAATATTTACAGAGGACCTTTTCTGACTTCTTCCTTATATCTGGTCCTAGACATTGGTTTTGCTCTCTTTTCTTCTGGTCTTCATTGTAGTTATCATCCACTTCTTTTTTGTAGATGCAAAACTTGTTCCTTTCCTGAGTGCCTAGCCAAGCCACGGTGGCCGAGGAACAGGTACGGAGCTTGTCAAAGGCTTTGATTCTTGTGTCTTCAGGAAGAGAGGGAAATGACTGCTTAGTAGGCCTTGTGGTAGCTAGAATTTTCAACATAGATGCTCCTTTCTTGTTTCCTTTCAGTCGAACGAGGTATTTCGCTTTAGGTTTTCCTCTAAGCTGAAACTGCTGAATGCCTTCCACATTCTGAGACAGAAGAAGTTTCCCATCTCTTCTCACTTGGATTTGGACAGCATCCAGACAAGAGTGAATAAAGAAGGTGACTTTTTGGTGAGAAGAGACTGGAGCAAACCGTAGAAACTTTGCTCCCTTCCTTTTAACAAATACATCTGTTATCTTCCCATCTTTTAGCTCAACTGTCTTCTGTTTGGCTTCTTCCTTGGTCCTGGCAAAGGTACCTACATAAGCGGTGCTCATGTTGCTGTTGATGTTGACCACAAATACATCAAAGTAGTACTGCGTGTCGGGTTTCAGATCAGAGACGGTGAAGATGTTCTTGTTTCCTATGCAGATTTTCTGAATATCAACCTTGGGCCTGGAGTAGACATGACGCCCCAGTTTTGGGGAAGGCTTTGCTTGGAAACTGCGTTCTTTACCTGAATTATCGGAAGGAAATCCAAAGTGGGCAAAGTCAAAGGGGCTGAAGTCCAGACCAGGTTTCGGTGCCATCATAAAAGCATCATCTGCACTCAGTTTTGCTTCCACTGCGCAGAGACTTTTGAAATTGTGCTCTTTGTTGATGACCACACAGTACTGAATGGGTTGTTTCAGCAAAGAGGCAGTGGGGCTTGGTTTCCAGGCCAAAGTGACCGTGGTGCGCCCCAGTGAGGTCACATCTACTCTTGGATCATAGGGTAACTCAGGGTACGGCTGATCAGATTCTGGAGTTGTGGTGGCATATACTTTGAAATGTGTGTCTTTCTCTGTTGAAAGAAGATCCAACTGATATAAACCGGATGGGGAACTAGACGATATAAAATACTCAACATCATTGCCTTTGTAGGAGAATAACTCAGTGCCTTCCTCATTAATGATCTGCTGCTTCTGCTGTTCAAGAGGTTCCAGATCACCTAGAAAATACAAGAGAAGCACAGGCTACTGTCAGGGCATACACTGTGGCTTGCCAACCTTAAGTTATCCTTTTATCTTATTTTTTCTCCGTTATGAAAATAGTACATGTTCATAAGTAAAAATATTTATAAATGTGTTCAAGATAATATTTATTTTGACCATTATACATAATGCTCTTATATATGTGTAAGGCTTCTCTGAATTTAAATTATTTCTTCAGAGCAGAATCCAATTAGTAAAAATTTTAGGTCAGAGACTGTAAACTTTTGAGACATTATTAATCCTGACTGTCAATCTGCTTACCAAAAGCATTGTATCAGTTTGCATTTGGATGGCCAGCCATTTTGCTAATTTCACGGCTGTTAGAAGGACTAGACAATCTGATTAAAATACACAATATAAAGTACCAGTAAGAATATTTGGCTGGGTGTCATGGCTCATGCCTGTTATCCTAGCACTTTGGGATGCTGAGGCTGTAAGATTATTTGAAGCTGAACCTGGACAACAAAGAGAGACCCTGTCTCTGTAAGAAATAAAGATAAAAAAATTAGCTGGGCATAGTGGCACATGCTTGTAGTCCCAGGTACTTGGGAGGCTGAGGCAGGAGGATTGCTTAAGCCCTGGAGTTCAAGGCTGCAGTGAGCTATGATTGCACCACTGTGCTCTAGCCTGGGCAACAAAGCAAGACCCTGTCTCAAAATAAAATAAAATAAAATAAAATAAAACAAAACAGAACAAAACAAAAAAAGAATGCTTAAGGTTCAACGTATAGAACGTGCGCCCAGGAATAACACAAGAATAGTGTTAAAGCTAAACTAATTTTTTCCATATTTTGTTACCGTAAGTATCAGATATCACACAGATATCAGTGTATAGATTAGTTTCCAGGGCTTGGTGAATGACTGGGTAGCTACAGTGAGAAGAAACCTTTTCCAGCTTATCATTGCAGGTTGAAAGTGAGCTATACAGAATTTCATATTCCTAAACTATGGGATAAACACAATCATCAAACAGACATATTAACATCAAGATTTGGCCAGGTGCGGTGGCTCACACCAGTAATCACAGCACTTTCGGAGGCCAAGGTGGGCGAATTGCTTGAGCTCAGGAGTTTGAGACCGGCCTAGGCAACATAGTGAAACCCTATCTTTACAAAAATACAAAAAATTAGCTGGGCGTAGTGGCATGCACCTCTGGTCCCAGCTACTTGGGAGGCTGAGGCAGGAGAATTGCTTAAGCCCAGGAGGTGGAGGTTGCAGTGAGCCAAGATTACAACATTGCACTCCTAAGCGACAGAGCAAGACCCTGTCCTGAAAACAAAACAAAAAAAGCCCATCAAGATTTGTTTTCTGTATCTTCGTCTCTTTACTCCCCATACACACTTCCATAATTTTCCTAATTGCGATGTTTGCTCCTCTTTGTAACTACTATAGCTAGCCTTTGTAGATACATATACATAGTTTTATATATATGTACATATACATATAAAGACTATGTATATATATAGTCATTTGTAGGGCACCCATTGTCAAGCCTTCACCTTTAACCTATGATGCCCTTAAAGAGCTTTCAGGGTGCCATACAAACTCTTCTCATTTCTCTTTTATTTTATTTGCTCTCTATCATCTGTCTTCTTTAAATGCTTAGCCCACTCATCCTACTAACTTTGTTTTCATCTTGGCCTTTAACTGCTACTAAATGCCTCTCTGCTTCTCTGTTTCCATCTCTTATTCCCTGGAGATCAGAGGTTCTTAACCTTGGCTGTATATTAGAATCACCTGGGGAGTGTGGCTAAAAATCCCAAAGTTTGGACCTCACCCCATTCCAATCAAATCAGACCTTTGCAAGATCTAGGCATCAGCAGTTTTTAAAGCCTTATACGTGATTAGGATGTTTAGGCAAGATTGCAAACCACAGCCATAGAGGCTAGTCCAAACCTCTCCCCTTCTCCTCAAGCCGTCAATCCCCGTACCTGTCTCTCCTAACCTTTTATTTTATCAGGATCAGTGTCATCTGATGCCACCCTCCCACTTCCCTTATCTCCGTCTCATACCTCCAGATTCACTTGTGCACCCATGCTGCCTTTTCTTACTAACACACAGAAGGTTGTATGTTTCACAAGCATTAAAACCATCCATTCAAAGGTCCAGGGGCAGATCTATCCCGCTGCTTACCTGAGCCCTCCCCACTCGTGTCCTCTGGCAGCTCCTGGAGGCTCAGCTTCCACTCCAAAGGCGCATCACAGGGCGTCACAGTGACTGATAATGGAGTATTGTCTTCTTCAACCACAAAGAAATACCTGTGGGAAAGTGGACCACTTTAGACCGTGGTAATTCTAACATTTACAATCAAGACTTACCAGAAAAATCATTTGGTTTTAATTATCTTTTTCATTTTATAAATTTTATAAAATTTTCATAAAATGTCATTGTATTTTCCCTTAACACAGTTTAATAAAATTGGCTATTTGACACAAAACATGATACAGCATTAACTGTGGAAGTCCAACAGCCCCAAGGATCTGCAACCAGATTTATCATCAACAAATACAGTGTGAAATAAAACACATTGAACCCAAAGTATTTTGAGTTAAAAATCAACACTGACCTGTTGTCTGGTATTATTTAACACAGGCCCCGCCATTGCAAAATAAATCACAACCAAGAAAATTTCCAGGTTTGTTGCCCTATAGGTGCCGTGCTTTCCATACATTTGGTGATAAATTTGTACATTAACTTGAGGGCACTCTGACATAGTTGCAACTATTTCAAAAGAACATTTTCACAGCAACCTAGTTCTAAAGTGTATGTTTGTCTCTGGCAATATAACGCTGTATTCACATTTTTACATTAGTGACTTTTATTCACAGCTTTACTATTTCATATCTTTTTATTCGTTTGTTTTGAGACAGTCTTGTGCTGTCTCCCAGGCAGGAGTGCAGTGGCGTGGTCATAGCTCCCTGCAGCCTCAAATCCTGGGCTCAAACGATCCTTCCACCTCAGTTTCCTGAGTAGCTGGGACTGCAGGCGTGTGCCACCATATCTGGCTGATTTTTAAATTTTTTTGTACAGATGGGGGTCTCACTGTGGTGCTCTGACTGGTATCAAATTCTTGGCCTCCAGTGATCCTCCTGCCTCAGCCTCCCAAAGCACTGGGATTACAAGTGTGAGGCACCATGCCTGGCCCATTTCATATCTTTTGGAATGGCATTATCTAATCACCATTTGAGAAATACTTTAAAAAGTAAAGAGCACTGTGTCAGTCAGTAGAAAGACACATTTCTCTATCACAGGTTTTCTGTTGAATTAAATAAGTTAATGATTTTAAAACAAAATTTAAAAAATCAAATGTTCTACTCTGTGCTTTCCCCTGAGCCTTTATTGCAATGCCTTAAAAAGAATAAAAATATTGCTTAACTACAGAAATACCATATACTCTTACTCCAAATGACTTAGATGGTTTCATTTAATTATCTTTCAAAACCTATAATCTTGCCAATGAGGAAAGAGTGGTTTCAGTTCTGGCAAGCCCAGAGTTGCTCATTGATTCCATGCAGAGAAAAGCAGGCTTTGCCTCCTGTGGATTGAACCTCCTGGATATCTCTTGCCTTCCTATTCTCTCCATAACCCTGACCAACACTGACCACCAGAGCCTCCGACCCCAGCGGTCTCTTCTGCTGGTTCCTTCTCACCTCCCTGAACTCTAATGTTGGGAGTGAACCACAGGACTGTGCTTGAACGTCTCTTTTCTACCTATGCTCACTCCCTGTGTGACCTGTGCTTGAACGTCTCTTTTCTACCTATGCTCACTCCCTGTGTGACTTCATCCAGGCTCATACAATTAAGGAATTTTTCCCTAAGGCTAAAACCTAAAGCTCCGATAGGACTCTCAGCTGGAAATCACATAGTACATTTGCTTTTTTAGGAGATTCCTCTTGCTGCAGTTTTAAGGAATGATTTGGAGGTGACGAAAGTGGAGGTACGGGAAACTACTCATTAATTCATCCAACAAACATTCCTTGAGATTTATTTTAGTCTTTGAGACTAAAGAAAAAGCATCCCTGAAGAAATGACTTTAAATGTGAGTTGGGGCAAAGGAGTTCTTTTCAGACAGAGAAAACCACATCCCATAGAAGGTAGGGTGAGTAGGGTTCAGAAACTAGAGAAGTCCTTTGTGGTTTGAGCACAGAGTTAAATGGGTAGTGACAGGACAAGAAACAGGTGAGGTAGGCAGAGGTCCTGTAACTACAGAGGTTTGTGACTCATACTCACATTTAAAGTCATTTCTTCAGGGATGCTTTTTCCAACTCACTCTGGATCAGGTCCTCTTATGCATTCTCAGAACGTCCTATACTTTTTACTTTTGGGCACTTATTGTTACTTGTGACTATATAATTGTATTATCATTTGATTAATGTCATTTTCCTCACAAGGGCCCTGTTAGGGTTCATTTATCACGCCTTTGTATTCCCAGCAATTAACACAGATTTCTGCATGTATGTACTTGATCAACATTTTAAAATAATTGAATTACTAAATAAGTAAATAAAACCTAAGAATCCTAACACCACACTTCTTGTTCTAGCCTGGTTCATATACCTAGAGTCTCCTTCTATCTGAAGATATAGAATCTGAATTGAAATACAAGTACTTCCCCCAACCACCACCATTCAAAGATGCTTTTGGAGACGGAGAATGGGAGAGGGGCAGTGGGCAGACAAATAAAGTGAAGACCCTATCAATGCAAAAGCAACTTATTCATATAACAGTAAAGTTAAACAATCATCCAAACAAAATAGATGATTGAATTGTTTACTATATGGAAAGTTTAATGTACCATAAGCATTCCTGAACAGTGTCGGAAGGCTTAATTTTTAATACAGTCTACTTTTTGTGAGTAGAATTTTGTCCCTTTGGCCAGATTGCATGGGAGTTATTAACCACATAAACATAATTGAACCTATCTATATTACAAAGAAATAGGTACAACAATATAACTAGTTTGGCATCATATAAGTAAAAGAGTGTTCAAAACTTCTTGTTTGATTTTAGGTTTTATGTGAATAGCAGAGCTAACCAAAGGCACAGAAGAAAACAATGTACAAGTTTGTCTATTACCTTCTGTTCTCATTTCACACAAGGAAGTAGTTTATTTCCAAAACTGTGTCTTAGTAACTTAAACATAGGTCATAGGTGACCAATTACAAATAAAACAATGCTTTCATTCCACAAGATAATGATTATGCATATAAAGCAGCAGGGAGTCCCTCTAAGTTAACATTTTCATATGGAAGCACTTATGATTAGGGATAAATGATAATTAGAATATACTTAACAATTTGACAGATATTTATTGTCTACCATGCACAAAGCAACTGTAGAAGAGAGTGACAATCAGAGATGACAGGACATAATCTACATGTTCGAGATATTTACTGGCTAGTGAGGGACACAGAAACGTAATTAATAGCTAAGGAAACATGGCCCAAATTATAGTGCCGAAGCTGAGGGATAAGCACACCATGAGCCATTTAGCCTTTGGAATTTATGTATAAACATAAGAATAATTAATGCATTTGCTGTCTTTTTAAATTTACTGCTGTGCAACTTTATCTGGAATTTCTTTTTTAGTTGGAATATCAACAACATGTTTGTGTGCTTATCGTTACATATTTCACCCCTAGAAATGAAGTTTCTACTTGTGGCTATAATCCTTTACTAGTATAAGTCTGCTTTTACTAGTGTATGTTAACATTTTTTCCTATTGTGGATACCAAGGGCCTCAATAATTATTGGTGGAAAAGAGATAAATATAAAGAATGAATAAATGAGAGAAATAAAAAGAGAAAATGTTGTTTTATAATGTCTCATAATAAAAACATGGCGCTTTACTTTAAAAGTGTAATTTCTAAAACAACTCTTACAGGCAAAACTTATTTAATTTTTAAGAAACTGGAAGACTAAAGAAAGATGAATCATTTAATTCAGTGATTGGATTACATAATATGGAATGCTGTATTTAAAGTATATTGCAAAGAAGGCAGTGCCCAAGTGCATTTGGGAAATGAAAGTAATTTCTACAGAAAAATTTTGATTTGATTTCACTCACACATAAATTTCAAAGGACAAAATAATATGAAAAGCCAAATGTGCCCAGCAAGAACTCAGTTAATAGTTAAGATTAACTTGAAGTATTATGACTGCTTTGTATGCCTTTTACTGTTTTCACAGACTCAATTTTAGTCAGGACCAAGAGAGCAAGTTCCTTCAATGTAATCATCCTTTCCTTTTCTGCCTTCACTCTCATGAATGTCATTTAAAGATTCAAAATTATTTTATATGTTATTGACAAGTCAGTTACTAGTCTAGTGTGTTCATGCAAACAAATAATTTTACTCGAGCAGTGCCAAAATGATATCCGAACAATAGTTCACTCTAGTTAATGTAGGAAAACTGATCACCTATCATCATTTTGACTAACCAGATGGAAATAAGACTGGGCCATTCAGTGGAAGGGGTTCAGACCACCATCTTCCATGACTACTGTTAATCAAAACTGAAAAGATGACTAATGATCTGATACATCTCAATCTCTAGAAAATGGGTTATTGATGTTCTGAAACAGTTTAATCCTTCGGAATTTCACTGTATCCCAGGTTAGAAGGAGCAACTGGTTTTGAAATATAATTATCCAAAGATTAACTGTGTGTGCTAAACTTACAAAGGGAGAAAAGAGTTTGAGCACTACAAAATAGGTAACTTTAAATGTAATTAATTTATAACATATTATTTATATTTTATATATATATATATTTTAAAGGTCAAAATATTTAGAAACTTTATGTGAGCCCAATTTGTTGATGCTGGAGTAAAGGTAAATAAACCGTGTCAGTTTTTATGACTGTTTAGTTTGATTCTCTCAGAATATGATAATATTTGTTGAAGAAATATTATACTCATAAAACATAATGCATTAAGTGTGGTGTCTCATGCCTGTAATCCCAACACTTTGGGATGCTGAGGCAGGAGGATCACTTGAGCTCAGGAGTTAGAGACCAGCCTGGGCAACATAGTGAGACGCCATCTCTACTAAAAATTTTAAAAATTTGCGGGGCAAGGTGGCACACACCTATAGTCCCAGCTATTCATGAGGCTGAGGTGGGAGGATTGATTCATCCCGGGATGTTGAGGCTACAATGAGCCATGACCGTGCTACTGCACTCCAACCTGAGCAACACAGTGAGACCTTGTCTCAAAAACAGAAACAAAACTTAATGCAAACTCTTGAAGAATCATACATATTCATGAAAATTGATTTCATTTTAATCCTACAGAATCCTTCTTAGAAATATCCTACTGTACTGAGGCCGGGCGCAGTGGCTTACGCCTGTAATCCCAGCATTTTGGGCAGCCAAGGAGGGCGGATCACGAGGTCAGGAGATCGAGACCATCCCGGCTAACATGGTGAAACCCCGTCTCTACTAAAAATACAAAAAATTAGCCAGGCGTGGTGGTGGACGCCTGTAGTCCCAGCTACTTGGGAGGCTGAGGCAGGAGAATGGCGTGAACCCAGGAGGCGGAACTTGCAGTCAGCCGAGATTGTGCCACTGCACTCCAGCCTGGGCAACAGAGCGAGACTCCGTCTCAGGGAAAAAAAAAAAAAAAAAAAAAAATCCTCCTGTACTGAAAAGAAGAAAATAATCATTCCAAAATGTAAGAAATGCAAGCATTGCCTCCTACACGCAAAAGGAGATGACAATCAGCAAGAATCAAACAGCCTCTATTTCATAATTAGAAGTTGCACTGCCATGTTCCCCCTTACTTACAGAAAATCGGTAATGCCATTCATAGGTTGATTTGTAACTTAACCTAAACTAAGTCTAAAGGTTACTCTCCTTTTTGGAGGCATCCTTTGTGAGCTTTTTAATAAAGAAAATCCTGCAGGGAGAATACCTTTTAGGTGTATCTCTAAAGAGATAACTGCTAATTTCAGCTCCATCTGGAATTACTGACGAATCATGAAAAAATGCCTTGTCCCGGATCTGCATCTGAAAAAGTTCCTCATCCCGGGTGGGTAACTTCTGGGTCCTTGAGCTGAGTGGAAACAGGAGCCACAACAGACACCAGTGGAGCAGCACCATCCTGAGGCAACAGAAATGACTACTTTATTAGTTCTGCAGGCAGACACTCAGGCAAGTCACAGACTTTCTAAAGGGTTAACACTATTTTAGCTTTGATGGAAATTTAGGGACGCATCATGTATTTTGGATACATACACATGATCTTCAAGGCAACTTTACTATATTTTTTCTTCAAACATTTTCATGATGTTAAAAATAAATTCACTAGAATTTCAGACATTAAAAAGATTTTGAAATGAAAAGACTCTTGCTGCATTAACTTCTCTGGGTATTCAGAGAGAAAGTCCTCACTTCATTACAGCAGAAGCCTATATGGACATTGTAGATAACGCTATATCAATGTCTCAAAGCTTGCACGAAAATAATCTCTTAAGGTCAGTTCTTTGAACTATTATAAAAGTTATACCAATGGTTGGTTGGTATCATTGCTCAGCAGTCAAGTTGCTAATTGCTGATATGGTTGAACTATTACATTCAACATAAATCACACAGACTCATTGAGAACCAGAAAATTATCACTGCTCAATTATTTTTATTCTTCCCTAAAATCTGACTAGGGATTATACATATATAACTCTCTATGTAGTATTATGCTTTTTCCAAGATCAAATTTTCATAAGTCAGGGATTTTTATAAATCATAAAGTTCATCTCCTTCACAGATTAAGCAATTTGTCCAGAATCACAAGATGAGTTATTAGTTGATGTTTAGTTGTTATCAGGTACCAGAGTCTTCAACACAACGTTGACATATACACCTCTATCATTTTAGAAAGTGGGCTTGAACCTTCACTCACACATCAAGCCAGAAAGGTGTATATTTAGAACATTTGTCTTAACCTCCAGCAGAGTACTTTCACTGAGTTACATTTTGGCATTTGTCACTGACTTTCATCAAAGATCCTCTAAGTAATGATGGATCATTCTCTACTGCACATTGCTGTAGGGGTGTTGTCAAAGACACTGTCTTCCACACGTCTTGGTGTTCCCAACAGGAAGCCCCAGGTAGGCAAGTTCCTTGACATGACAGGTCTCATGAAAAAACTTTGCTTCCTCTGACCATTTGGTATATTTTTTTTCCTCACAGAAAGAAATATGTAAAGAATTGTTTTCCTTTACCTCTTTGACTTAACATACATCAGGGAATTAAAGCATTAGAGAAATATAGTGTTTTCACATTGAGGTACTTTAAATAGCAAATATTTGTGATAATTCAAGATGAAGTGAATGCCAGTTTTATTTTTAAATGGACATTACTACAGTCAACCTCTACTTAAAACATCATTTGATTTTAATTTTATCTTTCTTTGAATACTATCAAAAATTGATTCAGATTGCAAAAATATATAGTTTGAAAGAAATAACATTCTCTTTTTTACAATGTGGACCTGAGAGTTGGATTTTTCACAACGAGCTTGTGCAAAACGCATTTTACTTTTCTCCAAATATTCTTTGCTGCTCTGTGTTCTGCGGTTTTCCATACAAAATATCTGCAGTGATTTAGAGCTACTATGTGCAAAGCACTGTTCTAAGTTCACGAGTTGCATTACTACTTTTAGTCCTCACAATAAGCCTGTGAAGTAGCTGCTATCCTATGCAAAAATTAAACTCCATTAGGTAAGCAGAGAAAGGATACAAATACAGGTGGATCTGACTGCAGAGCCCAGTGTTCATCCTCTGCACTATCTCTCCAGAAAGCCATAATAACTTATTATGAGGCTTTTCTTTCCCACTCTCATTTCTTAATTGTATTGCAAGTGTAAAATTCAACTGAGAGCTAAGAAACTTGATGTTTAGCTTCAGTTCCTAACTAGATGTGTGATCTTAGGCAATTCACCTAGCCACTCCGGACCTCAGTTTTTTGAAGAGTTTGGATGGGTGATCTATAATCAGCAATGCTTCTGAGACAGAATAAACTTTTCTTCCTAAAAAGCTGGCAGTTTAAGAATAAGACCAGGCCTTCTTAAGTTGCCTGAAGTAATCTCTCCCTCAGATATCCAGATGATTGTCAAGGAGAAATCCAAAAGAACTTGGGGATGTCAGTGGGAGCTCATGAGAGTTGCTAACAGTAGACAAGGGCTATGTCTGCAAAAGATGGCTGGATGGATCAAAGTCAAGACTAGGTTGATATAATCTAACCAAGCAAGGACATGGTGGACTGACCTGAATGGGACCTCCCTCACTGCTGTCTGTCCCTCCCCTCTGCTCCTCTTTTGTTTGGAGCTAACAGAAACCGAAAATCCAAATGGCATTTGCTATGCTGCCTCTGTTTAGAAATACCATAGACATGCCACATACAATTCTACAAGTTTATTTCTCTTTGTAGTACCATCCCCAAAACTTGCCTTATGAGAACAGACGAGGCCAACTAAAGAAGAAAATCTCTAGAAATAGCTAGAATTTCGCTTTCTGTACTTGTTAGAAACTTATAGCAAACATGCTATCAGAGCACTTGAAAGCGAGATACACAGGCATATTTGCCTCAGAGCCACTCAAGGCTTACCTCCTTAGGCCCCATGTTTGCCCACAAAGCTGCCAACCAAGGTGCCACAGTATGACTTAGCAGGACAAGCTGCCTAAGGACCCAGGGTATCTGGGATATTTAGGTCAGCCCGAGTTGGAAAAATAGTGTCCATTGATAGGAACTTTCCCTGCATCCTCAACTGCCCTAGGAAAGAACTCTCTTTTTATTAAATCAGATACTTATAAAAAATGAATTCTGGCTGGGCGCAGTGGCTCACGCCTGTAATCCCAGCACTTTGGGAGGCCAAGGCAGGTGGATCACGAGGTCAGGAGTTTGAGACCAGCCTGGTCAACATGGCAAAACCCCGTCTCTACTAAAAATACAAAAATTAGCTGCGTGTGGTGGTGGGCGCCTGTAATCCCAGCTACTTGGGAGGCTGATGCAGGAGAATCGCTTGAACCCAGGCAGCGGAGGTTGTAGTGAGCCAAGATCATGCCACTGCACTCCAGCATGGGCGACAGAGCCTCCATCTCAAAAAAAGAAAAAAAAATCTGAGATAAAAACAATATTAATAAACTTTGTTGTATACATGCCACATGCCAGGCATTCTTCTAAGTTCTTTAAATATATTATTTCATCTAACGCTAGCAACAACACTATAATGTAGGCACTATTCTTTTTTCTCATTTTAAAAATGATCAAAGTGAGACTTAGATAAGTAAGGTCATACAGTAAATACTATCTGACGTAAAAAATATGAACTATTTATTATAGGTGGCTTAAAATATGGTAAATCTGATTATTATATATTCTCCAGTTCAGCTACTTAACAAATTAATATTAGTAAACAAATTCAAGTTATAGGATTATGCAGAGTAAGTGTTGGGAGGCAATTCTCCATGGGTCTCTGTGTTTGCTTTTGCAAGTACTTGGGAGCAGAAGTACTGACTGCTTTTGTTCCACATTATCTTTTCAAGGATATTTGTATAGTGAGCAGTCTTGGCAGATAAAGCCTCTGGAGCAAAGAGCAGGCATGGCTACCACCCATTATAAAAGATTTTAGGTCCCTAAATTCAGGGATCCTCTCCTGTAATAAAATCCAAACATGGCCTAGTGCCTGCTGGCCCTCTTTGCATCATCCTGTGGGAAGTGGGGGTCAGGGAGCCAGTGGAAGAAAATAATGATACTCTGCCTGAGTAATACATCGCTCTGAGTAATAAAGTCCTTTGTCTCTGACCCAGGAGTATCTTGCCTTCTTCTAGCATCCCTGAAACGATGACAGACTAATTTATTAGCTTGCAAGTGGGCTAAAATCTCAAGTCTTTCATAGTTTTTGACACTAAGCTTCTATTTATTAAACTATTTTACTGGTTTACCTACTTTATTGGCTCAGGTAGATATTTTTATTTAGGCAATCACCAATAGATAACGGACTGAAACTTTATCTTTTGCTTTATCAAAAACATCATATTTCCCAAACTAAAATTCCATCAGGCCACATTTTTTGTTTCTGAAACAGTTTTAACCATCTCAATTGCTATGCCAGTTATGGGCAAAACACACTTTTCAAAAAAGTTTTAAAAATTTGTATGGACCCCAAACACAGGAATTTATACTCTTGTCAGATTCTGGTTCTACAAATATTATCTAATAACATGCAACTACTGTTGGGGAAAAACTTAAATATTAGGGAGCACTGATGGCTTGTTCAATTTGGTCATGTTACAGGCAGAAGTTAAAATGTATTTACAAGAAGCACTGAATATAGTTAATCAAAAAATGACTGTGTAGATACATTGTATATATTTGTACAACTTATATTGACTGATAAAAAATTGAAGCTTTACATAAATATTATTTAAATGGTGGTTTTAAGATTTTACACATTTTTCCCTAACAATAAAATGTCTCAGATATACAACTTAAGAATTAGTCATTGAGAATAAACAAATGAAAATTCAGTCTTGTTAAGCATAAGCCTTAAATTGCTTTATAAGAACAGACTTTTTTTCTAAGATTACAAAAGTGCCCTCTAATGGCATAACTTTTCCTCTCATTTCTTTTTGTTACTTCTAGGTAGGCAGAGCTTATCTAGATTTAAACTTTACATTAAATAACATCAATCAGAGTTTCACTTTAAGTACTTTCTTTTTTCATGGCCATCTGGTGGATGATGTAGGAAATGTGTTTGCACAGCAACAAATCTTGCTATCTTTCTACAATTGAGGCTTTAGTTCAAACATAAGCTGAAAGTTGCTAGGATAATTCCAAATATTTTTATTTTGCTTGGCAGATCAACTTGGTTGCACAGTATCCACAACCCAGAAGAACTTGGTGGTGTTACTCTGATACTGAAAAAATTGACTTTGTTTCAATTGAAAAGTTCTAATGAATAAAAGACATAGATGTAATCTATAATTCTGCTATTTTTGTGTTGTCAAAGGCCTTCTTCACATTTGGCACAAGTCCTCAGATCCTGCTAAAACTGAGGTGAGAAAATAAAAATGACCTAATGATTTGATACAACTCAATCTTTAGAAAATAGATTATTGGTGATATGAGATTTTTCTTCGGAATGCCAGTATCCCACAGGGGAAATAAAATTGTCCAAAGGTTAACCATATAGTCTATACTTCCAAAGGTAGAGATGGGTTTGGATAATCCAAAGTAAATAACTAGTTTATATGGTGTATGAATATATACACACACATATTTTTAGATCAAAAATGTGGAAACATTATGAGTTCAATCAGCTGATATTGGAGTTAAGGCAAATGAGTAGTAGTCCCCAAAGAGGAAACTTTTAAATATAAAAATGGAACATCTGCTGCCCACTTTCTTGTGAGCAGGTAAATACTATACAACCCAAGAGATATGGAGAAGGGATTCTTTCTAATGTTTTAGGACTATGGTGATGGGAACTTGCTTCTCCCCTTCATTTCCTCCAGTTTTAAAGAAAATG
Organism: Gorilla gorilla gorilla; assembly: GCF_029281585.2. NCBI lineage: Eukaryota > Metazoa > Chordata > Mammalia > Primates > Hominidae > Gorilla > Gorilla gorilla. Next base: position 141,170,541 of record NC_073227.2, read on the forward strand.
TCAGTGAATAGATTTAAAGCGTTTTTATTGTTCTGCAAGGAGTAGGGAGTGGAGCAAATGATGGATAATTGAACATGTACAAACAATTCTAAGCCTTTCTTTAGCATTAATTTAAACTTCATATTCTATGGAACTTTTAGATAAAATAAACTGTCCAACTGACCTGGCATATCTTTTTCCCACAAACCTGTGGAAATGCTTGTAAATTATAAAATGGTCAATGGTAAGCAAAGTAAAAATTTAAAGGGAGTTTGAGTAATTCGTTGTATCAATTAAATACCCAGAATTACCTCTATCATCACAAAAAAGCACAACATACCCTACAAAAATTCAACTTGCCCCAGAATGTCTATAGCAGTTCCACTGCTGTCATTTTGCAAAATTTATCTGCAATTACATAAGATCAACTAGTCAATTTACCCATCTGGGTTAAACCACTGGTTCAGTTAGTTAACATTTATTCTTTGAAATTGTATGAACAGTGATAAGAAATAAATCTGGCTAATTTTTTTTCCTTAAAAATCCACTAAGTGGTTTTACCACATAAAACAATTAAGACTTTTAAGAGCAGACTCTTATTTCAACCACTAGAAAGCTTGTCTTTAATATTTATAGACTGCCATTTGGCTATATTATCTGAGCAATTCAAACAATTGCAAATCTGGTAGATAGAAAGTTCTTTTGGGCTTTCATGTAAAGGTCCAAGGCTCTCAAAATAAAAGACGTGATATAAATTAAGGCACTGTGACCCTTCTCATCACTGTAGCTTCCTCAGAACAGCAGCCAACAGCTTTACCTACCTGTGATAACATGATCAAAACAAATTCCTCCATCCCTCTATCACCAACAAGTTCTTTGCAGAAATGTATAAATGTAGTTGTGAAAAATGTCATCAAGCTCTTACACACTTTACATATTATAAAATTTAAGATCAGATTCATCACTATAAATATAACATAAAGTATAAAATTTGAAAAAATATATAGCATCACTGAGATTCGCTTAAAAATTATCTAATGTGCCTGATCATGTGCAGGCCACGAAGTTGAAATACATTTACAATGACAAAAAAGGATGGGCATTCTGATTTACTTGAAGCAAATGTATAGAGAATAAATGGAATCTAATGTTTAACTAAAGAGAGTGGAAAGTGCATGATTATAATTTGGCGAGAATAATTTCAAGGAACGGTCTGCCACAGAGATTTCTGTTATTTTCTTTTCCTTTCTAAGTGCAAATATTTAGTCTTTTAAATTTCTATTTTCAAACTCAAGGGCATTTGTTTTTGTTTGAATCATCCACGTCACATTTGATAATAAATCTGAAGCATTTGGTCTAGGTGTAAGAAAAAAATATATAGCTTTAGTTAGGGGAAGAGCCGTGTGTCTGCCATGACTTGCTGGGCAGCAAGCGAAGGGGACTGCACACTTTAATACTGAATGTCCAACATGTGCCAGCGTGGATGTACGGATTCCTTCGAGGCAAAAATGCAGCAATCAAAAGTTGAATTCCCAAAAGGTGTTTTATTTTGTTTTCTTTTGCAAACAATGAAAATGTCTGAAGTTAGTTGTTCTTAAAAATCCAAATCTGTTAAAAATTTGAAGGAAGTACAGCATATTATGGGCTGACATTTCCATACCTGAAAAGGGAGAAATAAAGCAGATGGAAGTAAAGGATTCCTGGTCTGCCCTGACGAGTGGTCTCTGGCACATGCTAGGTGAGCTCACACTCTGCGATAACACGCCAACTTCTACCCAACCCAACGCAGTAGAGCCGACATTATGTACAGAACTCGTGCACTAAAGCTCTCTAAATGCAGGCTGTCAGTACACAGTGGCATGATTATTAAGAGTTTTAGAGTTCATTATGTCAATAATCTACAGATTAGGGACCTGCACATGCATTTCAACTGCAATGATTTCAGCCTCCCTTAGCACTTCTCTAAATGACTGTCAACTTTCCTTCTGGAAGGAAATTAAATTAATATAAAAAAGCAATGTGAAATTAAAACATGCCAAGGATTCGAATAAAGTTTCCATTCTGTCATGCACTCCCTCTGAGTCTCATGATGCGGAGTTCCTAACAGGGATAATGTTAGGGCATTCTAATTTAAAAGATGGCCAAGCGTACACAATCAGAATTACTTCAAAGAGGATCAGATTTTAAAGTAAGTAATCTTGTATTCCCATCAATATTAATGCCAATGAGAAGAATAATGAATAATAGAACTGGCCGAAATAAATGTCTCATAGATAGGAGTAGTCTGTAATTCAGGAAGCCAGACCCCTTTTAGTAAAGAAAGGAGTAGAACTCTTAAAATGTATCAGATGGATGGTTAGAAGATATGACAAACTTCAAAAGCAGTGTATGGGAGAATGCAAAGAAAAACTGGAACAGAATACTAAATACTTTCTTCCTATCAAAATGTCCTCTATATGTGAAACTGAGATAGCTGGGATAACTTCCACTGTCTTAGGTGATGCTAATGATTCTTAGAATAATGAACGCCCCAAAGGAAGGAATAATATGCTCGGTTGCTTTTCTTGCTTTTGTTTGGCAACTAAGCCTTATTTCCTGTTGATCTGCAACAAAACGAAAATGACTTCCTGTGCAACATTCCCCAAAGCAGTTTACAAACTGCTTATCTCATTCTCTACTGAAATTTAGCTAAGATGGAGCATGGCAGCGCGCCAGCAGCATTCAGCAACAGCACATATCAGCCTGGAAGGTGAGGCATGAATTGTTGTGGTCAATAAAAAAATATTGAGTCACTGCAGTGTGTAGCACCATAAAAATTTGATTTTTTATAGCCATTTATCCAAGAAGTTAACTCTTCAGTAAGTCACTCCATGGATTTCTTAGGATACCAAAACCTAAATATGGCCAAAAGAGCAAAAAATGAAGAGAATAAGAGTTTGTCAAATATCGATGTCATACTCCAAACTCAACTGGGTAATGTGAGGTCTGAAAAAATATGTATCTTAGGAACTTAGAATCTATTTATGGGGCAAAATGTACCTGCCCAGCCCACAGAGTCCAATGTCAGCATTTCTACTCATTCATTATTTTTTTAATTCAATATCTATATAATACATTTTTGCTACATGCCAGGTACTCTTCTAGGAACAGTGGTGACCTCAGGAAGTGAGTGTTCTAGTGGGAGTGACAGGCAACACATAAACAGATACACAAGAAAATACTATTGCTTCTAGCTATGCTAAAAATTAAAATAGGCTTCTGTGAAAGACAGTGTGGTGATGGGCATTTTAGATTATTTAGAGAAGTTTTCCTCGAGGAGATGACATTTATGCTGTCATCTGAATGACAAGAGGAAGCCAATGAAGCAAATAAATGTCAGGAGAAAAAGCATTCTGGGCAGAGAAATAGCTGGTGCAAAGGCACCAAGGTTGCACTAAACTTGAGGTATTGACAAAAGGAAAGGACATCATTGTGGAACAGAGTGGGTGAGAGAAGAATGGAAGACCAAGTGCCAATCACATAGAGATTTACATCCATATTAAGGGGTTTGGATTCTGTTCTAAGCGTGTTGGGAAGGCCCCCATCGCCAACTTTTTTGAGACAGGGTCTTGCTCTGTTGCCAAGGCTGGAGTGCAGTGGTGCAATCATGGCTCACTGCAACCTCTACCTCCTGAGCTCAAGAGATCCTTCCGCCTCAGCCTTCTGAGTAGCTAGGACTACAGGTGTGTGCCACCTTCCTCAGCTAGGTTTTTTTTTTTATTTTTGTATAGAAGGGATCTTGCCACGTTGCCCAGGTTGGTCTCAAACCCCTGGGCTCAGGTGATCCTTCCGTCTTGGCCTCCCAAAGTGCTGGGATTACAGGCATGAGTGGAAAGCTCTTTAAGCATGGAAAGGCCATGAAGTGATCCAAGCTTTTTTAGGAATAACCCTGTCTATTGTGTAGAAAATGGATTTCAGTGAAGTGGTAGTTTTAAAAGCAGAAAACAACTTCATCTTTCTGAAACAAAAAGATCAGATGAAGGCTACTGCAGTTGTCCATGGTAGAGATGGTGGTTTTTTCAGCTTTGTAGAGGAGATGAGGAATAATGGAAAAACTGGAGATATGCTTTGCAGCTGGATTGCCAGAATGTGCAGGTAAGTTGGAGGAAGGAAGTGAGGAAAAAAGAGGGATAAAAAATAACACATTGATTATAGGAATGTGCATATGATAAAATGACAAACAGAAAGTACTGCAAAGGTGGAAGAAATGAGAGAAATAAATTAGTTAAGCAGAATTTTCAGGTGGCATCAAATAGCCTGAATAGCTGTCTATCTTAGATGCAGTTTTAAAAACTGGTTATTATATTTAAGAAGGTATTAGAAGAGAGGAGAAAAAGAGGAAGGCATTCTCTTTAAATGATGAGAAACATAAATGAGGAAAGGCTACAGTGGAAAATAGTAGGAAGTGTGGCTAAAAAAATAAAAAGACTGATTTCAATTATCATGGTGGGAAATGGGATCTGCCAGAAACATGGATGGTTGAAGAGACATATTAGAGAAAGGCAATACATACACACATGCACACACACACACACCCCAGAAGTTGCTTCTTTGAAGTTAAATTTTAAGTGAAGGGATGCATATTATTTGAGGCCAACCCATTTGTTGAAAGTACCCAGAGAAGAAAGAAGTCCAAAGGCATATTTTCGTCCTGGAAAGTGGTTGTTATGGTAAATGAGCAAGAAATAGAATTAAGAAAGACAGATACAGAAGGTATGAAGAAAATCTGACAAGAAAATATTACTATTTGGTATATGTGACCAGAACTCTTCATAAACTGTATCCAAACAGATAGGCTAAATAAAACCTGTGAGCCTTCCTACAAAATCACACCTGCCAAATACCATATAACTTATGCTACTGGGCACTTATTTGGAAAGAAGCACCATCCCTGGAGGAATTCTAAAGGCAATGGAATAATCCGGAATGTAGCGAACTACACAGGCACCAGCAGGGAAGTGGCAGATGGTAAGCTCAGTGAAGAAAAGACCAGGAGGGAATTGACTGCAGTCACTGAGACAGTTGAGAAAACCAGGCTAGAGAGAGTAAGGAAGTGACTGGCAGCGTCTTTAGGATGGACACCAAGCTTTGACGTATAATACTCTACAGGGCAGGTCAGCAATCTTTTCATACATTTTGCAATACACATGTTAAATTCTCACTAAATACTGATGGATCAAATCGAACTATCACTATCTCTTCTGAATTGAGATAACTACTGGTTTTGTTTGCTAGTAACAGCAAGGATAAAACTGAAAGACTAAAACAGAATACTACAGCAAAAAAAAAAGATTCTAAAAAACTGTCAATCATTTCATTCAGGCACGACCTTGAATTTCTGCATATTTTCCATCTATCTCAGGCCATATGTACTATCTTCTTAAAGGATCTTCAACATTCAAAAGGTTTTTCTAGTTCTACTTACCATATTAACGAGACAAGGTACTTAACATGATTCAAGTTCAAAGATGTTTCTGTTCTTATAACAAACCTGGTTTTAAAAACTGCCTTGGTGATTCTACTGGCAATGTCCGTTAAACACATGGGTTGCATCCTCCCTAAAGTTTCCAGCAAAGAAATCTTTTATAACCCAGCTTCCAGTGATGTAGTAAGCGATACCCACCAATAAGGCAGTGACAACAGAAAAGAGCAAGTGTGGTGGGATTATGGAGTGGGTAATTCCACAAATATAAGTAGGGCATTTACTGTGTACTAGGCACTGCCTGACGTGCTGCGAATGAGGCAGCGAACAAGATGTGTGAAGATCTTGAGCTCGTAGAGCTTATACTCAGTGGATAAGAGGGATGAAAAACAAGTAAAGAACAAAGTGTAGTTAATATAATGATCCCAGAGGGCACTCTAAAGAAAATGATACAGGCTAAGGGACTAGAGAGGACCTGTAGAGAGGTGAAGGCTGGGGAAGAAGGGGCCCTTCTAGGCTAAGTAGTCAAGAAACCCCCTCTGAAGAAGGAACATTTCAGCAAGGGCTCACATGAAGAGTAAGCCATACAGAGTCATGGGATTTTGGAACCAGAAGGGACTTTTAACAGATGAGAACACTGAGGAAGAGACAGCAGAAAGACAAACACTGGTCTCCCAGGCTTCGCACCTGGGAACCTGCCTCATCTGAGTTAACTGCAACCATCAGCCACTAAGAGGGACACGCTGCCAAGCCACAGGGACTGGAAGACAGGCACTGGCTCACCAAGACCCGGCAGTCAGGTCAGGTGAGGAATAACTGGCCAGTGTTAAACCCAGGGAGGCCACCAGATGCTCTGACGTCCATTATCAGATGAGACAGATTAGAGGCTCTCCGGCTCGCCCAGCCAGTCCCCATTGTCAGCATGGTTTTAGGGAAAGGAGCTTGGAGCTCAGCAACATAAAGGCATATCTGACAAAGCCATTCCACTGAAGGAAGCAGTTTGAAAGGTAGGAAGTGTTCCTGCAGAGGGAGGATGCTTCCTGACTTTCCGGAGTGAGATACCCAAAACAGAGCGCTATAAAATCTCCGGGGAAATTCTTAATAGGATTGCGACAGTGTGGTGTTTACTTAGATGGTTTGTTATCTGAGCTCTCCCTGTACACTGTCAATAAGTCAACCAGTGTTTATTAAGTGCCTACTGCAAGTCCCCTGGGAACCTCAGAGGCCAATAAGGTGGAATTACAGTCCTCTGGTGAAACCAAAGACTTTGTTTCTTATGTTACTTTCTCGTCTCACTTGAATTATAGTTATTTTTATATTTTTCTTGTCCTTATAAAAAAGCTCTTCATGGGGCTTATATAACACAAGTTTATGAACAAAAATTACTTTTTACTCCCCTTTATATTCCCTACATAGCTGTTTTTACTTTTCCCATATAAAGTAGGCATTAGATAAATATTTGCTAAATTATACTGTTTTCAAGAGGCTAACAGCAGACAGTAAAGCAATCTGAAATATCTCCCATCAGAAAAATTCCTAAGATTTCTGTATTGTGCAAAGAAGTTAGGGGCGGCTGTTTACCAAACCCTCAAGGCTAATTCTTAGCTTCAAATTCGTTCTCCTTCTGAAGCCCAGGCACCTAACCCTCAAGAGTGTAAAATAACTCAGCGGACACCTCTGCAAGCCAGACTTGAGAGTCAGGCTTGAATTTGAATCTGGGCTCCACTCCTTCCTCTGCCAGAATGCTTCCATGCCACTGTGACTGTGGGCAGATGATGCAACTGCTCCGAGCCTCGGTTTCCATGTTTGTTGACTGAAGTGAACAGTAGGTCCTGACGAGGCGGCTGAAGCATATACGAAGATGCTGCATGAAAATCAGGACATGCCAGTGCAGCAGCACAATCTTTCCAATTACGAAACTAGGGACTTCCATACTATCTGACTTTTCAATCCCCATGTCCTATTAATCCTCAAATCCTGCCACTCTACTTGCTGTGTATTCTCCCAAATTTGTTCTCTTTTCTATCCAAATTGCCAAAGCCTCAAATTATCCACTTATTGCATCTCACCTAACTGCTCTCATACCCATTTCCAACATCTCTCATTCATTTTCTACAGTACTGACACTGGCATCTTTACAAACAAAAATCTGTTTCACTCTTCGAAAAAATTAAAAGTCAGATGGCTTCCCATTACCGAGAGGTTGAAGTCTACGGCCCATGAAGTCCTTCACTCTCAAGCCCTGCACTCTACCACACTCATTTCCTACAAGCTCCTCACCCTCTGCTTCATATTCCCAGCAAGTGCCTCTAGCCTGGGCACAGGCCACTTCTTTTGCTAGGATGCCTTTACTGCCTCTCTGGGTGGCAAACGTCTACTCATTCTTTAAGACTCAGTCCTCAACAATGACAGAGAAATTTGGCTGTGCACATTTTTATGCTCATATTTCTATTGAAGACCATCTTAAATTGTTTGTACATATTGTGGAGTTTCCCAAGGGTAGAAAAGGAATCCTACATATATCTACAAGTACTATAACTGATAGATAGTACTGACCACAGAGCCCAACATTAAGTAGATACTCATGACATTTTGTGGGTGCATAACGAATAAATGAAAAAGAACATTCAAGTTAACTATTGTTGCTGATGTATAGAATTTGTTTCAAGAGAATATAGGCTAAATAGCAAATAAAATATGAATGCTTTTGACAATTTTATGGGTGCTAAACTTATATATAATAGGCTATTGTGTGAAACCTAAGTAGTCTGGAAGCATATCTCTAATCTGATGGAGGGGACATCACGGATATCCACTGGCATGGCTGCCATACAGTGATGGCATGTGCTGGATGATCCGGGAGCCTGGTATAATTTTTCTGTCTTTAAGAACACAAAAATGTCCTAAGAAAAATAGCGTATTACTCAGGAGGGCCTCTTTCCTCTGAAATCATGTAAATTTTGGTTTGGTTAGGATCTATTCTGATCTGAGCACAGGAATGGCACAGACGGGTGCTTCTCAAATCTTTATGTGCACAGAAATCGCTCTTTTCCCGTTAAAATGAAGATTCAGGTTCAACAGGTCAGGGGTAAGTCCTGAGAATAGTCCTTTCTAACGGGCTCCCAGGAGACGTTGATGCTGACAGTTCATGGACTGCACTTGAATAGCCAGGTGATGGGTGGGTCTTTCTCTTCCAATCTCGCGATTCTCCTGTATTTTTATTTTGAAACTCCCAAACTATGAAGACCTATAATCTGGTAATAGCAGCAGTAGGATTTTCATCTCTAGGATTTTGATTGTTAGAACTTTCTGATCTTTAATTTTCACTGACTACCAAGTTTTAATATTTTAAACCTCTATTTAGGGAGAGGTATGAATGAAAGACATTGCCCATATCCTTTCTTTTTCTAAGAACTATTATTATATCCATACTATTTCAGTTTTCTCTTTTCTCTACCTTCTTTCTTTAGTTTTTTTATATTTTTAGTTTTGAGACAGTCTTGCTCTGTCACCCAGGCTGGAGTGCAGTGGTGCAAGTATGGCTCACTGCAGCCTTGACCTCCCAGGCTCCAGCAATCCTCCCACCTCAGCCACCTAAGTAGCTGTGACTACAGGCACGTGTCACCATGTCTAGCTAATTTTTTTAGTTTTGGTAGAGATGAGGTTTCCATTGGTTGCCCAGGCTGGTTTTGAAGTCCTGGCTTCAAGCGATCCTCCTGCCTTGGCCTTCCAGAGTGTTGGGATTACAGGTGTGAGCCACGGTGCCCAGCCTACCTTTTTTACATTAAAAAAAAAAGTTTATTCCCCCAAGCAGTTTGTGTTTATCACAAAGCCCACTAATGGACCAGTGGACTATTTAGGAGATGGTGACAAGATTCAAAATTACACCAAAGCTTCTAGTTTGTTCATATACTTAACAGAGTTTGCAGAAACACTACTAATAAATAAAATGAGATCAAGAAGAAACCATTTATTACTACTACAGAATAATAAATTGCATAGAGTAAAAAAAGTGATGCTTCATTCTGTGGGCCTAATCCCACATTTACCCAAATATCTGATGGTCTGGAAGCTTCAACTCTCCCTCATCTTTACCCCCAAGGTCCCCAGCAGTTCTTTTGATGGGTCAGCACTAAAGCCTAAGTGTTTATACTATTAAAGAATGTGTGGTGGCCTCCAGTGCCAAAGTACAAGACAAAACCAAAATAGTAATTTTAAAAAACTGTAATAAAGCTAACATAAACCATAGATAGATGAATGAGTAGATGTACCAGGGACCTTAAAGAGTTAAAAGGGTTAAACTCTTTCCATGCCCTGGAAATATTATTTCCAGAAAAAAGGGGAGGGCACACAAGTATGCAGTTAACTTGTTTTTGTAAAAGAAAGTAACTTAAAAGGAACAGTCTTCAAGTATGTATTTATTCTACCAGCCCTCTTGTAAAATCCAAGGCCCCCCAAAACACATAAAAACACCTCCGGAAAGGTTAGGAAATATTCTCCAAAGACATTGGTTCCTGATAATTTAGTAATTTGAGAGCTTGTTTGGAGGTTCTGGCAGGGGAGCGCAGCTACTCATACACGTTGACCAAAGACCGGTCCTCCTTCATCGGGGATGGTCATCCTCTTTGGCCAAGTGCACAGCTTCGGGAGGGATGCACATGGAGCAGGGAGGAAGGAAGGGGACACCCGCCTAGCCAGCCAGATCAGCTGAATCAACCCTGGCGATCAAAGGGTTGACAAATGTTGCAGCCAGATCGCCCTCACGTCCACAATCTCGCGATTTGGAGAAAGAATAGTTAACATATCATTTCCTTTTCTTTCTCTGTCTCTTCTCTCCTAGCTCATAGCTCAATGTCTCAGGTGACCTCTTCCCATGTCTGAGTTCCTCGTCAATTCAGGATTGAGTTTTCTTGCAAACACCTGAATTTATTTTTTGGTCTGTTCTTTACTCCCCCACCATCCCCCCGCCAACGATTACTTAATTTTCATTATTCATTCGTGTATTTATTCATTTATTCATGCATTTATTCATTTATTCAAGTTTTGAAACAGTTTAAAGGCTGCCAAAGCAAAATAGAAAAACATCACTCAACTTAGAGTAAGATCTGAGTCAAAGATCTAAGTTGAAAAGGTCCTGATTAAACCATGATCGGCTTTGGTACTTTGAGTGAGCCTCTTAATCCCCTTCAAGCTCAATTACCTCATCTACAAAATGGAGACAATTATTCCCAGGATTGTTATGAGATTAAATGAAATAATTGATATGAATGTTCTTTTAAAATTAAAAAGGTTCTATTTATCTTCAAATAGTGTAAGCCAGTTTCTCAGACTGGTTGCAACATTTTATTCGGCAGCAAAAAACACGTCTTGACTTGCTCTTAAAACAGAGATATGTGAAGGAGTTTCAGCATCAGATTATTCCATCTTTATTTACCTATCAGGTAACAGATTAGGACCTTATTCAATTAGAGACTGATTAGAAGCACAGAGTTAAAGGCCAAGATGTCGATTTTTAAAAATAATCTCAAAAATAATTGTAAACTCTTAATATGCTTTTTGTTATCCTTCATACACCATATCTGAGGACATCAACATTGTTTAATAAACAAAACTGATCAACACTGGTTCAAAGCCGAGCATGCTCGGGCTTTTTAGGCACTATATCTAGCAAAGGATTTAAGATGCACGTGTTGAGATCAGAGCACTGAAGATCAGGATCAGTTCCTGGGATGTTCTGCATTATTATTTCTGGATTAAGAGATGATTAAAGAAAAGTACACTTTCAAAAGGCAAACAACACAGACAGATCCCACAGTCATTTTCAATAGTTTATAGCAAATTGTGATGAAATAATACAAGCATGTAAACTTACAACAATTAGAGAGATGACAAACCACAAGTACTGATACAATATGGGAATTCAGACCCACAATTATGTAATCCTTTCCCCCCCAAGGAAGTAAGATATACAGTTAGGTGTGGTTTTTCTTCTCCTATTTTTTTTCTTTTCTCTTTTTTTTTTTTTTTTTAAGGGAAGCACTAAGGAAAAAGCTGCAGCTGGTGAGTGTCGCAGTCAACAACGTTCAGTGATCATTACATAAGATAGAGCCTGCCAAGAGAAAAAGAGGTCTCGAAACTGCCTGGTTGTTGTCATTGCTTTGTAAGTGTGAATAAACTTTAAATGTGGAAAATGTTTTAAAAAATTATAGACTGAGTTTGGTGGCTGAAGTGTTGAGTGTATAAATACTTTCATTATCTGAACTTATTTTTCTTATTAAATTTTAAAGGGTTTTAAACTTTGGAATTTTTGGAGTATCTTTTTTATATATGTTTACAGGCGCTCTTGTTTTGCTGAAATGTACGATTTCATCCAATTTTTAAAAAATAATTTTAAAATAATTTTAAAAATCTTAGAACTGATCTAACCTCAACTCTTGCCTCTCAAGAATGCCACATAATTAACATTATAATGGAACAACTTGATAGGTAAATTACTAATTGCTACTGATTTCACAGAGGATTCTGCAGCTTATTGATTTTTCAGTGATTGCAGCTACCATAATAATTGGAATATGTTTCAATATCATGGGTTATGTGTCTCTAATACACTTTTGAGTTATTTTTCTAATCCCAAATTTTCTTATTGGGCTCTATTGACTGAAGAAAATATGTTTTATTATTTCCTTTTTCCGATAACTTGTCTCCAAGGTATGTGAAAGGCTTTGTCTATTACACATATGTGCACATAAACACACACACACACACACACACACACACAGAGTGAGAGAGGAGAAATCAAACTCAACAAATAGCATATCTTAGAACATTGTAATACCCAGATTTGAATGACTGGGTTAGAAGGACTAATTAAAAGGAGGGCTGAAGAGAGAAAATTTGACTTCAACAGATGATTTCAGGCTATAAGTAGACTTAATAAAGTAAACTGATAACCTAGTTTACCTTTTATGATTAGAGGAGAATCTATGCAAATGGTGATTGGGGGTGTTGGGGGGGCCAGGGGAGGTTTACATCAGAACCTACGCGTGTTCAGAGACTGACGTTCCACTTCACTTTCAATGATTTCCCCTATTAAAAAAGACTAACCTTCTGGAAGGAGAGATATGGGGATTATTTATCACTGTTAGCCCTTTGTGCCATTTAGAACTGGTGCTTTTTACTCTCAAAGGTAAGTTTTGTTTCTGTTTTACCTGAAATAATTATTTACAAGTGAAAGAGTTTAATCAGTTTCCCCTTTAAAAATTCCCTAAGAAGTTAACTATTACCAAAAACAAACAGTGAGTGCATAGACAGTCTACAATTATGGTCTTGTGGATTTAGGCTAAATAAGTGGTATTCTGAATAATTAAATTGTAAAAAACTTCTAAGCAAATTGTCCAGACAAATTAATGTGGCAACTAATCTCAGCTTAAGCTTTTAAACATTTTCATCAGTTTTGCTTCTAAAACCAAAGAGTTACAACTTTATTTAAAAAGTTTATGTGAGTTTAGGTAAGTCAGATTTATCAGGAGTAGAAGGATAGAATATCTTCCTCACTGGGTTGCTGTGAGGGTTAAGGAAAGTGATGGTTGTGGAAGTACCTTGTAAACAATCAAGGGTTATACAAAGATATATTATTATTATTAATAAATAGAATCATTTCTGCTTCCATTGTGAAATTCAAAGCATGGAAACAACTTTAACATTAGTTAATAACTGACAACATTACTAAGAAAAAATATAATTTCAAAGAAAAACTTCAAAATATAACACAATATACATAAAAATGTTGGATGGAACTTTTTAAACTCTCAGATTACTGATATTTTCAAAACATAATGGGGCACAATATGCATTTATACATAAAAGAGGAATTATGAAATACCTCTACAAATAACAGAATAACATTGAAAACAGTGACTAATTTGAGAGCTTTTTCAGCTTCTCGCTCAATTCTTTTCAACGTCTCTCACTCAGTAATGTGTGGTCTGAGGTCTGAGGTCTCCAAACCTCTTAGAATTGTGATTTTAAAAAAATGTGTATGCGTGTGCGTGGGTTTGTGTGGGTGTGTCTGTATACACACATACATACTTATAATACATTAAAAAATACTTAAAAGCTCTCTACACTGGGATGAGTATCATAGATAATTACAGTAGATATAATTGTACATTTCAAATCTTTTTCTGGTTAATTTCAGGGGTGTTTTATAAACAGGGCTGATTATAATGTCATTATTATTATTATATTTTTAGAGATGGGGTCTCAGTATGTTGCCCAGGCTGGACTGCAGTGGCTATTCACAAGGGAGATCATTGTGTACTACAGCCTCAAACTCTTGGGTTCAAGAGGTCCTCCAGCCTCAGCCTCCTTAGCAGCTGGGATTATAACTGTGCCACTGCACCTAGCAGAATGTCATTATTTTTATCCTGCATTAATTTTGCTTCATACACGCTGTCACCTCGGCTGTTCTTTGTTGTTCCATGACCATCTGATATCCTGAGTAAGAGTGCTTTTGTTAATTGATATAGTATTAAGTAATATTCACAAAACTTGATTTCATTCTTTACAGATAAAAGTGACTATAAATAGATCTTCTGGTATTTCCTTCTTACACCATAATGAGGCAATCTTTGCCCCACAATGAGGCAAGGAGGGCACCCTCTTTTAGAGACCTCTGCTTTACAAGGTTGACACTAACAGAAGCTGAATATCTGTTCAGTACGATTTTAGAGGCAATGGGCAACCTTCGATTGTTTAAAAGAGTATCTTGTATCCTCCACTTTACTGTAATTAAAAGACAAGCTTTTAAATGCAAATATTCACTGGGCCTAACCTTGTAAAGATAATTTCAAATGTCCTTTTCTAATTCCTGGACAGCTTCTGATAGTGTCAACCTTGTAAAGCAGAGGTCTCTAAAAGGGGGTGTCCTCTTTGCTTCATTGTGGGGCACAAATTGCCCATTATGGTGTAAGAAGGAAATACCAAAAGATCTATTTATATTCACTTTTATGTGTAAAGAATGAAATACACACACACACGCACACACACACACATATATTTTACATATGTTTTATACATACATATGTATAAAATAACCCCTCTCTAAAATGTTGTCTTAAGTGATCTGGCTTTATCTAGTTATTAAAATATCTTTGTAAAATGTTAGCTGATATCAGTTTACCCATTTCCCATTGCAGAGATATTTTCATATTTATAGAGGACACTGAAAAATAAAATTAATTTAAAAGTTAAATATAAATTAATTAATGTAAAAGTTAAAAAAATTAATTTAAAAGTTAAAAAAAAAAGCATATTTTTTCAGGTAGTGTTTTGGTACCCTGAGAGGGCTTGGGAGCAGGGTGGCTTCCCTGGTACCTCTAAGGCCATCTCTCATGTAACCCATCTGTTAGTTCTATTAGTATGGTGAATCCTGCTATTGCTATCATTAGAGTGTTAAATGTTTATCTCTCATTTAAGAGGCAGTTTTCTTTTTCCATAAAAAGTAACATATTTTCATAGCACCCGAAGAACTAACAATATCAGAGACTCAGGGAGGCACAGAGATAAACGACTGATGTTTTTCCCCAGTTTACTACGTGTCTTAGCTAGCGCTGGTGTTTCTGATCTGTCCCACTGTTGGCAACAAATCTCTCTTCAATTACAGGATCCAGCAGTATATATATTTCTAATATATAAATTACAACCATCTACACTCCAGAAGTCACCATACACTTGTAACAGCTAAATTGGACAAAGTAATCCTAAATAAATCAATCAGGCCCTATTATACTAGTTTTTCTCTCTTAAATATAGTATTTTCAAGTAAGAACCACAACACTACCCCTAACTGTCTGCCAACAGTTTGTTTGCCAACTGCCAGGATAGGGCATTGTCTGTCTTGTATATACCAATTTGTTCATAGTTCCTACATTATAAATTTTAAAAACAGTCATGGTGATTTCAAAAACAAGATGTCATATTTTAGAGGTCTAATTATGAGTTCAGATTTTACTGCTTATTTTAGAAAATGTTAAATTTCAGGCTCCTATTTTATCTACATCTGTGTATATAAGAGCATTGCCTCAGAAGACAAGATATGGTGATATTCAGTTGTTGATAAAACACATATTTGAATATAGTCCATATTTTTGGCTATGTTTTTAGATTGTGGAATATATGTTCTCAGAGCACACAGCTGGAAGAAGAGGGTGTTTACCTTGATTTCCGCTTAGAGAGAAGAAACACTGACAGAAACTTGTACAGTCTCCATTTACTTCAGCTGGTCACCACTATTTGTGATATTAGCTGAAATCATTCCAATCAGAAAGCAAATGTGCATGCATGTTGTGAATTGTTTTTATAATTTGGTTTTTATATTTAAAAGTCTCCACGCTGTGGAGGCAGTGTCTAAGAGCTCCACTCAAATGAGTTGATTCCCAATCACGCGTAATCATATTTTTATTGAGTACTCTCCAAACTTTATATAATCTTACCATTATTCCTAAAAAAGTTTTTCTTTTACCTATAAAAAAGACAGCAAATTATTTTAAAAGAATTAAAACAGACATTTGATAAATTATACATTTATACTACTACCTCTAGCCACATTTTTTTAAAGAAAAGATTCATTTTAGAGTTTTCATAAGTGAAGCTAAAAATAAATACTTCAGAGAAATATATAAAATATTAAATGTGTCATGTTCAAATTTGCTACAGAAAAAATTAACAAGTGAAAACCAAGACCTATTAACTAACTTACTAAAATAAATCAGTTTCCAAAGGATATGGAAGTTATTGAAAGAATGATGACATATATCTTGAAAGTTTCTATACTTTTCTCATAAACTTGAGGTTTGTGGACTTTAAAGTGAAGTTTAAATCAAAGTTAACTCAATGAGTTCCTTGAAAAAAATTGGCATTGTAATAGGGCCAAATACCCAGCTGTTCTGTGGCCAAATTTGTCTCTTTATCCCAAAGTGAAAAATCTACAGACCATTGTGCTAGTTTGCTTTTATACCACATTGATCAAATTTGTTACCCTTAATTTTTAAAATCAAAACAAGCCACAGCTTTTTTTATTGGGGGAATTAACATTATATATTACATGTTTTCCAAATATTTCAAAAGACTAAAATTCATGTGTTTGTTGGTTTGCAGTTTTTAGTAAAGTACTAGAAGGAAGGGGAAAGGTGTGGATATTGCTTCTTTGGGTTGTGTGTTTAGGAAGGAAGTAGCCAAGGATACACCTGCTTTTGGCACTGGCTTAGGCACTGGTACAGCAAATGCCAGGTGTCATCTCAGAAGAGCCAAGAAATACGTGAAATACACACAGCCAAGCAAACAGACTTACACTCAAATGGTGTGATTTTCAACAAAAATATAACTGAGTTTATGGTCAACATACCACCATGTGATACAATAAAATATTAGCATTCTTGTTTTTCTGTCTCATAGTACATGATTATTTTTTAACAACAGCAGCAAAGTATTTACTTTTTTTTTCTAGGAGGAAATTAATATGGAAGCTTGACTGCATGCATGCTGAGTGTCATGTAATGTTACATTTGTAATACAGTGGAAAAATACAGCAGAATTTATCCTAACTTCAGGGAATAAAATGCAAAGTATTTTAAAATAGAGTATTTAAATCCTGGAGGATTTGATTTTAAAATCAGCTTTCAAAGCAAAGATTTTCTGGGGTTTACTATTTACTATCAACCACGCTGTGGCTTCTATTAAATGATTATGAGCCCACAGGGGAAGAATAAATTGTGTTCTTTAGAATAATCATTCTAAAATAAAAATTTAGAGGTTCTAGATATTATTTCAGGGCCAAATGAATTAGTTGAACTATTTTGTTGGTTATATTGGGTATCCCTGCCTTTGACCCAATACAGATGACTATGAGACATATTTTCTTCCAAGTGATTAGCTGATGGCGACTGACTGGCAAGGTTCAGCTGCTACTATAGGTGTATAGGTCCCCAAAGCAAGACCTGACAAGAAGGCAGGGAGCAAAAAAGTGAGACAGAGAGCACTACTTGGTCACTATCGACCACCTTATCGTGGAGAAACTAAGGAAAGGAGATTAAAATAATCTTAATTAGCACATATGATGTGTAATTCACACTCTGTTCCTATGCTCTCGGTTGATTCAGTCATCATTATTCCACTTCCAATATCTACTCATCCATCATACCAAAATGATATGTCCTAACGACGACAACAAAAACACATTCAGTTTTAAAGTAAAAATTCTGACCTCTAGATAGGCTGAAGAGAACTGCTATAGAAATAAATATAAGAAGAGAAGAGATACACTTTATTTCTACTTTTCTCCCCTTCATGTCAAATAATTTGTTAGAGTTTTAAAATGCATTTTTCTCCCTTCCACAACAGAGTCTGGTCGATAAATCCAAGTGAGAAAACTAAAATCTGAAACAACAAGGTTCATGCAGCCAACTAGAAAAGTCTCTACATTAAGTTGACGACTGACCTACTGTGGCTATTTCCAAGGTAGCATTCCATCGACCTGGTATTGGCAATGTTGTGACAATAGTCTTTACTCTTTAACATTCATACTTCACCACATGAATGTTAAACAGACCCAGGACAAATAAGCTGAGGGTGGGGGCTTCTCTTATCCTTAGAAGGATATTTTTCAATTACATATTTTGTTACATCCTAAGAGATAAAAGCTGTATCTGCAAGTGATTAAAAGATGTTTTATATTCATGGTTTCATTTCTGCTGAAATAAATGCGTAATTTAAACCACACATAATTCATAGCAATTTAGGCCTATTACAGAGTTCTAGCTTCTTTTTTATGATAGTTACTAATTAAAACAGAGTGTTACTGCCACACTAAGCCTAAGTCTTTGACATACAGGTTTAATGAATAAAATGTCCTGACACAAAAATGAAAGCAATAATGCAGACAAGGCTGCAAGCTGTTATGTTTCAAGTGTGTGGTAAAGATTAAGGGCATTCACTGAAGTGATGAACTGTGCAGAGAAGGACCTTGTAATTTCTTTCTCTAAAGGAAGAAGTAAAGGAATTTTTAGAGAAATCTGAAATAGTACTAATTTCTCTAACTCCTAGGCCCCTCATTCCCAGTTGTCCCTCTCTCCCCTCCAAGAGTTTAAACTCATAAGAGTCACTTCTGAGGAATAAATGATGGGGTATTTTAATATAATCCTGAATATAGGTTTAGATTGAAAATGGGAATTGGGACCATAATTAATTATGTTGCCAAGTTTTTTAAACTTTAAGAAGACAGATGGAGGCAAATGACATTTTATAAGAGTGCAACCTTCTAAAAGATCATAGATTAAAACTGTGGTAAAACGACAGTATCTTTTTTGACATTTGATTAATCCCATATGCAGAATGACTGAAGAATTAATACCGTTTTGGTGTTTTCACTTTCTGAAACCACTGTAATAAGAGACTGACATAAACTCAAACCCAAGTATAAACACAGTCTGAGCGAAGGTTGCGGCCTTATTATCACTCTTAACAAACAATAATGAATAATCATACCGATCGCCCTCGCTACACTCTGCTTTATATACATATTCCCTCTCGGATCCATCCATCACTTCTTTCAAGATAATAAAACAATTCAATCCCATCAAATCCCCTGCAACCGCTCCCTTGGGAGGGATGTTTTATCTCTACTTCTGCGAGCCCAGGGAGGATTTTACTTGTTTGAAGGGGGCGGAGAATGGAGCGAAGTCCTATTTATTTCCATTGATGACTCCCCTCGTTCTCACAGGCGCTCAGGGACCGGGTGGGAGGAGGAGAGGAGGAGGTGCGGAGATTCCCTCCGTCAGAAAAGAAAAAGGGTTCAGGAAGCGAGGCAGCAGGAGGAGGGGTGGAGGGGGGAAAGAGAGGGTAGTGTGCTTGGGGAAAGCAGCAACTAAATGAAAAAATAAACTCTTCTTTGTGATTTAGCGGGATCGACAGATGAGAAGCAAATTTATCAACCCAACATAGTTGCTCAAAAGAACTCTGTAAATAAATTTAAAGAAAAGAAGGAAAAAACATAACAACAACAAAACCCAGACATACACTCAGGTTCATTTCCCACTCAAGGTCTTGGTTTTAGGGAGCCACCCGTACCCAAGAGCAAGAAATGGACAGCGCCCCGAAGGGGGCCAGGAGGGGAACCGCAACTTGGCCGGAGGGACAGCTCAGAGACAGCGTAGAGATGCCCGCGGCAAACTCCGAGGAGCTGATGCGGGGCGGGTCCGGGGAACTGCGGGGAGCTCTCACGCCTGCGCCTGGGATAGGGTGCGGGAAAAAAGGTGAACCGAGAGCGCACAATGCAACGAAACCGCACTTCAAATTCGGCAGTTTGCAAAGTGCCTCCAAGAAAACAGCTGGGACCTGCAATCACTCGTTCGGACTCCTAGGTTATCGGGACCGCGGCGACTCCGCTCAGTTAGAAAGGTAGCGCGGGTGAGAGCGAACCCCAACTCACGCACAGACAGGACGAGGGCACGAAGCCGAGTCTCCTGGCTGGGGCCGGAGGGGGCGTCACCTCGGTGGCCGCTCTGCTCTCCGGAAGAAAGTATGAGCCGGTCCCAGGCCACCTCGCTCAGCCCAAGGAAGTTTCTATAACGATGCTCGCCTACCACGCAGAGGACAAATGAGGAGCCAGAGCGGTTGGGGGTCGGGCTAACCGAACTCCCGGCCCCGGCTGCGCAGCTCCCAGACGCCCACCCAGAACTCATGCGCTGCCTGGACCTCTAGCTTTTCGCCCTACACGCAGACGCCCTCTGCAAAACCCCAGTCCTGCAGACTTTCCCTAGCGGCGGGCGGAGGGCATGAACCTGGAAGGCGAGGCAACAGCCCTCTTGGCAGGCGGGCAAAGTAAGTGTCCAGGCTAAGTCCGGGATAAAGGCTCCGCGGCTCCCCAGACCCCACCGCACCCCGAGCTCCCGGGTCCCAGGTCTTCCCCGCCCGCCCTTGCGCTGTCTGTCCACCTCCTCACATCTCTCTGGGCCGCCCAGCTTCGAAAGCAGCTAAATTAAAAACAAACAAACAAACAACAACAATAACAACAAAAAAAACGAGGGAAACCTGCTCCTGCTCCTCATGCCCTCAGCTCCTACGGATAGGGCGCCCTTGAGAAGCTTCTTGGGCCTTGACGATTTGGGGGCGCGTGCCTCGAGCCCCCATCTCGGATGACCCTTCGGGCGTGAACGCTCCTTGTGCTAGGTCTCGGGGTGGCGGGCTAAGGCGTCGGGGCTCTGGGGGATTGCTTTCCTCTCCCCACTTACCTTAAAAAGATCTGTTTGTTTTTCGTAGGGAAAATAGAAAAAATCCCTCCCCGTGGTGTGGTGTGCGAAATAGTCCACGTCCCCGGACCCTGCCAAGATGCTAAGCACCAATATCCAGGAACGAGAAGCCTGGAGGGCGGGGACGGAGGCAGTGAAAAGAGAAAAATTCAATCCGCTGAAGTGTCCCAACTTTGCGGTCGGCACAGCAAACTTCAAAGGCGGGCGAGGGCGGGCGGCGCGCGGCCGCCGAAGTTGCTGCGAAGTGGAGTAGGGAGCCGCGCGGGGCTGGGGAATCCCGGGGCAGCGCCGGGAAGCGGCGGGAGGTCCTTTTAAACTGCAGGGAGCGTGCGGGGGCTGGGCGGCGGGAGGATGCCGCAGCGACCCGCGGGGCTGGCGCGGGCTTCGCGGGCGGCCGCTAGTCGCACAGGCGCCTGGCTGGAGCGCCGCGCGGGGTGCGGGGAGAGCCGGGCGCACGGGGCGGCAGCGGCGGTGGCGGGTGCGCTGCTCAGTTAGCTCCGCTCTCTCGCGGCTGGAAGCGAGGAGTGTGTGTTCGCTCCCGAGTGTCACTGCTGAAGCCCGGAGTCTCTTCCCCTCCCAGCCCTAACCCCTCCCGCCTCACCGCTGCCCGCCCGCCCCCTCCCTCCTCTGCCCGTTGCCTCCCCCTCGGTCCCTCCTTCTCTCCCTCCCGCTGCGCGCCAGCGCGCGCGCACGCACACACACACACACACTCACACACACACACTCACACACAGACACCCTCTCCCTCCTTTTCTCTCTCCCTGTAGCCCTCCCTCCCTCTCTTTCTCTCACACACACACCACCCTGCTCAGCGACCCAGAGCTCCCCAAACAGGACCCTCGCGGGCGGCATCGCGAGGGACACGCTGCTGTCCTAACCTTAGCGCCACTCGGGGAGAATGAAGGAGGCCCACCGAGCCCCCGACAAAGCTGCAAAACCCATGAGACGCGCACGCGGGATCATCACACTGTCAAGCAGACCGGGGTGCACAATAGAGGGAAACTCTGGGGTTGATCTGGGGGCAGGGAGGGGGACGTGTTAAATCCAGAAGGTTGGTGGTTGGAGGCGGAAAGCAGAGTGTGCAAACTGTGCATTCATGTCCCACTTTTCACCCGAACGCCTGCCTATCACAGCCTTCACTCAGGGAGCGCTTCCCCCTCGGCGCAGACCGAGCCTCCTCCGATTTGAAACTCAGCAGCTGTTTTAACAATTGAAAAAGCGGCCCTACAGGACCAGTGAAACGGAGCAGAGTGTGTGAAGCCATTAAGGCTGACTAGGTAATTATGATAAAAAGTTACCTAATTAGCAACCTGGCCTGGGCTTAGGAAAACCAAGAAAAAAAAGTACCGAATGATTTGGTGATCTCATTTTTGCAACTGAGAACCTGATTTCCGGCAAACCTGGTTTTATATAAGTTCTAATAATATATAATTATTTATTAAGATATAGTGTCAGTATTGAAAACACTAGTTCTGTTATTGCCACAATGAAATTAAGGTAGGTAGGATGAAAATCAGCCTTACCCCGGTCATATTAAGAACTATGATCTTTTTTGTTAAACAGTTGGTCACATTGGGTGGACCAATGCAGCTCCTAAAGTTTTGTGGCTCCTAGATGAAAACACTGCAGGAAATGGATTTATAAAACCGTTTATACGTCATAAAATAGTTTTGTAAAATTTTTAAACACTGAAAAGGACATTTCAGATCACTGTGCAAGCATATTTTTTGCAGATGAGACAATGAGGTGGGAAAAGTCCTCATTGTATCTCCACTTAGGAGATACGATCTAGAGCAGACCCCTGGGTCATTCATTAACAAAGCTTACGAAGTCCCTGCTGTGTACCAGGTATGTCTTATGTGCTGAGATTTAGAGGTGATGGTGCTGCCTTTAAGGAACTCACCGCCTGGTGGGGAGACAGAGGCATAAATGAAAATGTGATTAGCACTATAATAAATGCAGGTACCTGGTCCTATGGAAGCATGGAAAAGGAAACAGCTAACTCCCCTTCAGAAGCTTCTCTTGGTAGAGATTTCAGTGTAGAGTTCTGAAAGACAAGGAAGAAATACAAGGCCAACAAGGATGTGGTGGGAGGGGGGAGGGCATTCCACAAACAGAAGCAAGTGAAGAGGTTAGGAAAGTGTCAAAGTACATGGTGTGTCCTGGAAACTAGGAGACTAGGTGCGGCTAGACCGCAGGTGAAGTAAGCAAGGCCAAGCCACACAAGGCTCTCTGGGTGTAAGGAGCCAGAACTTGCCTGGAGGTGGTGAGTAGTTGGGAAACTGTTAAAGGTGTTAAGCTAGGACAGATTCTAAGGTTTGTAAGTATTATTAGATAATGTGTTTTAGAAGGTTTCCTCTGGTTTCACTGTGCAAGACAAATAGAAGAGAGATCACAGTGAGGTTATTTCCAGAGGAAAAATTAGGTCTGAACCAAGGCAGCAGAAATGCTGTTTGGGAGGTTAGGACAGCTCTAGAGATATTTAGGAAATAGAATAGAAAAGGCTTAGTGATTGATTGGACATAGAGGGTAATGGAGAGAAGAGAGTCTAGACTGACTCCCAGTTTTCTGGCTGGTGCGCTAAGGCAGGGATGGTGCCACTAGCCAAGAGAAACACAGAGAGGAGCAGTTTTAGGAGGAATGTAATGAGTTCTGTCTTAAACTTGTGGAGTTGGGGGTGCCTTTGTGACATCTGAGTGCCCTGCCATGTAGGCAGCCGAAAGGGAAGTTCCTAGGAGGGTAGACAGGAGCTGGAAGGATACATTCAGGTATCTGGCAAGCATGGGGGAGGAGTAAGGCAGCCAGAAAGAGAAGACGTAGGATGGGACATGGCAGACACCAATGTCTTAGACATGGATGAAGGAAGAGGATCCTGCAAAAGAAAGGGATGAACACCAGAGAAGAAGGGCAACAGAGTAGGACTGATGAAGCCAAGGGAGGACAGGGCTAGTGACCAGGGTAGAATGAGGCAGACAGATGAAGACAACTAGGCTAAAAAGCTGCTGCTCTGATTTACAAAAAGTCTTGGTATTCTTGACCAATGCAATTTTAGTTTATGCTGTATGTATATGAGGATCACTTCCCTCTTTGGTACATTGGGGCAACACTATCTACCCCCATGCATTTCACAGGGTTGATTGGGAATTCAAATGAACCAGTGATTGGGGTATTGATTTAAAATTGCCATTAGGAAGAAACTGAGTGCTAATGATGTTAGAGAGACATCATTAATTCAGGCAATTAATGACAGACCTGAGTCTGTAGGAAAGTTCTGTAAGGACTCTGTGAATTTCATAAAATTCATCAAAATATCTGTGTTTTGAACATCAGGATTTGCATATATCAATATACTCTGTCTTCTAAAAAAACAAGCCACCGATAATACCAGTGGCATTGTATATATTTATATTTACATATATATGTAAGTTATCGTCAGTGTTTTGAGAGACTTGGGTAATGTGCCATATTAGATAGAACATATGTTATTTAGCCAAACAGGCTTATATTTAATTCTAGACTCTGAAAATTATTTGCTGTAGGACAAAACCTCTTTGAGCATCAGTGGCTTTTTTCAAATATAAAAATGGAATAAATTATAGTTGACTTACAGATGTTTTGTGAGGATTGGATAGTATAACATATTCAAGTGTTTGCAAGATATTTACATATTTACATCTGCATTTACTTTTAAACCAGGCAATTCTTAAATATGCAATTGGAGGAAAAAGCCAAAAACTACTATAAAACCAAGAGTGAATTTAAGTCTATTTAGGAGAACTACTAGTTGAAACCTATGTTTTAAGGCAGCAGTCCTCAAACTGGGGTTTGTAGACCCATGGGGGTTTCTGAGATCCTTTCAGGGGAGGTCTGCAAGGACAAAGCTACTTTCATATTGATTCTAAGACATAATTTGCCTTCTTTGACTGTGTTGACATTTGCACTGATGATAGGAAAGCAATGGTGGGTAAAACTGCTAGCACCTTAGCGTGTTCAAAGCAGTGGCACCCAACTATCCTGGTAGTTATTGTATTTTTTACTGCCCCAAATGTGAGTTTTGCTTAAGAATGTCTTTGATGAAGCTGTAAAAAATACTTATTTTATTAAATTTCAACTCTTGACTATGTCTTTTTAATATTCTGTATGGCAAACTGGGAGGCACAGATAAAGCTCTTCTGCGGCATACTAAAGTGCAGTTGTTTATCCTGAACGAAGACATTTATGTAATTGATTTGTGAGCTAAACTACCTGCTTTTTTATGTGACATATTTTTACTTGAAAGAACAACTGACAGACAAACTATGGTTACTCAGACTTGGATACTTAGCAAACACTTTTTAAAAAAAAATTTTTAACAAATGAATGAAGTCAGCCTGTCATTTCAAGGCAAACAAACAGCAATATTTATTTCCAATGAAAAACTTGAACTTTTGAGTAAAAAATTAGAATTTTTAAAACTTGTTTTTGTCACCATGAGCTTGACAGTTTCCCAGTACTTAAAGTCTTTCCTAGTAAGATCGTGATCATTTAAATGAATGTAGTTTTAGATATCGTACAATGAAATATATCAACATTTGGAAGAGCTGCATAGCTCAATGAACAAGTATTTTCCAAATGACTAATAATGCATCATGATCTAAAGTCACGCATAAGGATCCATTCAAAATGCAAAATAGACCAACAGGTTTTAATGTAACACAGTATGAAAAGTTAACTGATATGGTTTCATATTCCATACTGCAATTATAAGGTTTAAGAAACTACCATTTGTTGAGTTATGGTGTCACATTAAAGAAGAATATCCAGAATTGTTTGAAAAGATTATTGAAATGTTTCTTCATTTTCCAACTACATATCTGTGAAAAATTGGATTTTCCTTTGTTTGAAGATATACTTCAAACAAAATAAATTACAACAGATTGAAAACAGACATGATATGAGAATTCAACTGTCTTTTATTAAGCCAGACATTAAAGAGATTAACAAAAATGTAAAACATTTCTTTGGAAAATAATGTTACTTTAATGTGCAGTAGGTTTACTATAGTTATTTAAATGAATTAATATTTTAAAGATTTCTGTTGTAATTCATAGGTTGACTATTGAAAGAAATAGCCTATATAACAAAAACTCCTTGGGGTCCACAATAATTTTCAGACTGTCAAGTGGCCCTAAGAACGACTGTCATATGAACTAGGCTCACTCATGAAAGAAGGTTGAAAGATCATCAGAAGCTTATGATAATATTCTGCCCATGGATTGGCCATCACCTCAGTTGTATTGTATAATACAGTTCTCGTTTTACACAAATGTAAATAGATCCTTCTATACATAAACTTCTAGAGTGTTATAGTCGACATCTCTACATTGGGGGCTGGGACAACAGAACTGATAGAAACCATCCTGCAAATCTTGAAGCTTGGATAAAACAGTATCACATCCCGGATCATACTAGCACCAGATAGTCTTTTGTCTGTTGGTTCAGTTTCAATCTCTTCCTTAAACAGTTCAAGAAGTAGTTCTCTAAAGTCTCTTAAAAATTAATGATTATCTGTAATTTGACACCTCTTACACACTTAGCCAATGTAAAGTTGAAACATCAAGTCTGAGTCACCTTTTGTTCTTCCTGAGGATGTTTATTCCCTTAATAAACATTTGCTGAGCACCTGTTATATGCCAGCCCTCTGCTCGCTGCTGGGAACAAAGGAATAAATGAGGCCCTTGCTCTGAGGAACCTGCAGTGTAGTGAAGAGTTAAGCAATTAGCAGGT
The DNA here is from genome assembly GCF_029281585.2 of Gorilla gorilla gorilla. NCBI lineage: Eukaryota > Metazoa > Chordata > Mammalia > Primates > Hominidae > Gorilla > Gorilla gorilla. The sequence continues at coordinate 141,197,052 of NC_073227.2, forward strand.
GATATCTTAAGGGAATGGGGCAGTGTGTAAGTCCATGACCAAGATGAGAGTGTGGCCTTAGGGCAGGATTCTTGGAGAAAGTAACGTCTAGAGATCCGAAGGATGGGTCAGTCATCCTAGGCTAACGGAGGGAAGTGTGGGGTAAATAAGGGTTTGAAGGAAAAGGGAACAGCATAGACTATGACATATTCAGGAAATGTTATGAAATTAACTATTACTTTAAAAATCACCCTAATTTTAAATATGTACATAAGATCAACCGATTTTCCTTGTTTTAGTTTGTTCAGGAAGTAGAATGGGATGTTTTAAGATCATTATGGTACGTTTAACAATGTCTTACTTAAATCGGAATTGCCACTATCTTACAAAAAAACACTGGATTAAAATAAAAGATTAAAAATTATATTTAAGCCCTCAAATGCAATTTGCTTGAATTTCCAACGATTTATTTAGGACATTGAAAAAATAATGTAATTCTTACTTTGTTCAAGTCACTGAGCACAGTGCTAAAAGAGATTTAAAAAAATCTAAAACATAGTATTTGCCCAGAAGAAGTCTGTAAGATGGGTTTAGATATGTTTTCTTTCTTTCCTTTAGATACTCAGTAAATATTTATTAAATGCCTGTTATATTTCAGATGTTGAAGATACATTATTAAAAAGACAGATATTATTCCTGCCCTCAGAGAGCATGCAGTATGATAGTGACTAGTTACTTGCCTTTTAAATATTACTCATAGCATCAGATGCCAAATGATAACAGCCAAAGGAGTGTTAAGAATTATAGGATGTAACTTATTCACCACTGGGAAAGGTTTGATTTGGTAGAGAAGAGGATGAGAGCATCAAAACCACAGAAATGGCGTCCAGGAAAGGTTCACAGGAAGGAAATAACCAAAGTACATTTCAGAGGCAGTGAATAGAATCATTTGGTGTGATGGATTTTGCTAATGAAGTTAACAGAAGAAGTAACTGGATACCTAGGTTGGGCAAATTGGAGAGACCGTGTTAGTAGAGGTACAGGCTTCATCCTCTTGGCAGTGAGTAAAACCTAAAGGAAAAAAGCAATGAGGCAAATGCCATTTGCCACACTTAAGAAGTACTCTGGTGGTTTGTAAAAGAGACATTCTCTTGATTGCAGTTAATGGGTTCCTCTGATATAAAAATCCCTGTTTTGTTTTCACTTCAGAGTATATATCCACCCATCATCCCATTTCTTGTGAACATTTTTACTAATTAGTGTATTACACTATATGATTTACATGACGGAAAAACTAAGGTGTTTTTTAAAATGTCAATACTGAAAACATTTCCTAACCACCTCCTGTGTTCTAGAAGAAGGAATCCACTGATAACGTTGAGTCTCAGCCTGTGATCCAACAACTATTCTGTGGTCCAGGTTTGTTGACCAAAGCAGCATGGATGGCTGTTTCCAGGAGCCTGCACTGTATCAATCATGTAGCAATGACAGTCAATGCAAGCCTAAGCTAGCAGCGTTGTTGGGAGGGTACTAAAGCTATGCATACATGAAAATAAAGAGAGAGATGAGAAAATACTGGGCCAGCCTAGAGTATGAAAAGGGCTGAAAGAAACGGGTGGAGATAGATCCTTAAATATAACAGAGTTTGAGATTGTGTGATTAATACATTCCTATAATTTGAGTTCATTTAATAATTGCTTTATTTTCTACATCCCATGGCTTGTTTAGGCACAGCTAAAGAAGAACACTCTTTCATGTGAGCAGTTTGGCCCAAGTTCCTGATAGCTATGTGCCAGTGATATCATACAGCCTTAAGGCCACCCAGACATAAAGCCTGGTTATTTTTTTAAATGTTTTGAAGCTGAATGGCATCAGATGTAGTGGAAAGAACACAGACATCGGAGCCAGAGGTCTTGGGTACAGTTTCCTGCACTGACATTTAATAACTTTGTGACTGTGTGAACTTGGAAAGTTATTTAATCTTTCTGAAGTTCAGTTTCCTCATCTGTAAAATGGGGATAATAAAATTTCTCTGATAAGGTTATTGTTAGGGTTAAACTATTTTGAATATGTAAAGCATGTGATATATAATAGGCACTAAACAATTGCCTATATAATAATCACCAATTTTTACTCCCTGGATTCAATTTCTGTTCAAATAAACAAAACATTGCCTCTCCCTAATCAGAAAACCGTACTTTGTAAGTGAAAAAATAAAACAAAAGGAATCACTTAGACCTTGCTTGTTAGGATGGCCAAAATGATTAATTTCAGGTTTGACAAAATGTAACAAATCAAAAACTCTTTCCTTTACAAATTTATTCCAAAAACATCCAGTGAAAAAGACATTATTTGCATTTCACAGATGAGAAAACAGAGGTTTATGGCCATCAGTGGCTGAGCAGGGATCGGAGTCTCATTCTGTCAAACTCTAAAGCCTGCGTTCTGAACCAACTCAAGCTGCCCCAGGATATTCCTTGGAGCCTCTATCAACTAATTTCACAGATTCTTTTTTTTTTTTTCCTTTTTGGTGATTTCATGTTAATGGGCATTATTTAAAAAGGGATCTTACCACAGAATTTGATTTGGTGTCTCCTTGTTGACACCATATAAGAGCAAATCTAACCACATGTAGTGTTTTCACAAAAGTGTACCTATCCATCAATTCTAGCCACAAACCTCTAAGGTCAGAAATCTCAAAGATTAAGCCAGAGGAAGGTGGAATAGTCCAAACTGATTTAGCTGCTTGAGTCTTCTCTTTTATTTGAAAATCACTTAAACTCTGTCATTGACACAGTATGAGTCCTTTCCTAAAGACATTTTAGAAACTAACTTCTCTATGAAAAGCAGTGAATAGGAGGGCTAACACAATTTTTAAAACTCTCAACATGTGCAGCTCATAAAAAGTAGGCATATGATTATATATACCTTTGATTCAACCAGTTTGTATTACAAGTAACCTGTGAACCCTAGAACTTAGTTTTTTTTTTTTTTTAAAAAAAGGAGGGGAATCTCCACCTTAACCTTTTGGCCATTTAATCACTTATTTATTGAGTGGTTTCTAAGTGTCTGCTATTGTCGCTCACTGCTTATTAGTCCTTGTGAGAGCAATCTTCAGTAGGAATTATTAGAATTCCCATTTGGAAATGATGCTACTGAGGCTGTCAGAACTTGTCATATTTCTAGCCAAGAAATTTGAACCCAGGCAGTGCTTTCAGCTATTATACTCGCTCCTCCCCTTTTGAAATGGATTCAAGGTAGTCACTCACAAATGTGGAGAATAAACTGAAGAAAGAAATAATAAGCCAAGTCCAGTCATCTTAACAACCATTTTTAACTGTTTCCTAGTAGTTTGGCATATAAAAAAATTTCCCTCGAGAAAATAAAACTTTAGTAGAATAGCATTATTTTAAAATTATGTTAAGCTTTTCAGTGTGTGTTATCAGACTCAAATGTATTAAATTCCTTATTGGATTAGACCAGTTAACCCTGGATTTTGTCACATTTCTACTTTTAAATACCACATCTAGGAAAGAAATGTGTTAATATTTACTTCATTGTGCCAAATCAGATTCTATTGTAAAACTAGATCAAAAATGAATCACTACACTATAAAATGCAAAAATCTGTACGTGGATTGTAAAGAGAAACAGGGACTGTTCTCATTTTCTGGTGCAACTTCTCAACTCTCATTATGCTCTGTTGTAGAAAAAATGCATTATTTCAGGTCATTTAAAAGAAGTAGGGCCATTTTTTCTAGATAATAAATGGTAATTGAATCACTGAAATGATTTTGGGAAAACAGTTTCCATACCAATAATGTCTAATGTAACTCTGAAAACTCTTGGTGTTATAAAGGAAAAATTTGAATTTTTCTAATGTAAGCTTAAATGTACCCAGTCGAAATCCTCTCCATTCCTTCCATGTAATCCTTCAATGTTTTCTCGTCCAAAAAGTATAACCAAAAATAGAGCCTTGAATATTTCTCTTTTGTCTCCATAGCCTTTTATCCATAGCTCTCTCTATTTCTAAGACCATAATTTCTATTAATGTGATAATCATAGTGGTATTCTATCACTTTCAATCGCCTAGCTGAAACTACTCAGTGAAACTCTGAGGGAATTCCTATTTTGAAGAAACTGCAAATTTAGAGGGTGGACTTTTTTTTTTTTTTTTTTTGCAATTAGAAGAAGAGAATAACATGATGAAAATTCAAATAGGCTTGAAACTCAAAGGTCATTTGAAACACTAAACTCAAAAGAACTCATTTGTACATCTGTCAAAACATGGGAAAATCACTCTAATTTTGAAAGGACTTTTCAAAGACCTTATCTATGTGGGAAATTGCACACTGACCTGTAAGGAATATGTAATTTGTGTTAAACAGAGTCTCATTCAAAGACTAAGGATAATCTTATATCCAATCAATTTTAGACCAGAATTTTTGTAACTTATTTTGAGTAAGAATGTTCTTAAGGGAATCAGTCACACAAATCAAGTGGGACTCAAATGCCAAAAGAACTTCAAAAGCACTAGAAGTGTCTGGCTCCCTTTATCTTTACATCAGCAACACATTTACAAACCTTCTATTTGCTTCTCCTCTGGATTTCAAGGTAAGTGCAACAGGGCACATTGTAGAAGAAACACAATAAAATGAAGGATAAAGGCATTGAGTAAGAGGAGAAAAAGGAGAGAAAAGAGTGAAGAGAAAAGAGTGAAGAGAAAAGGAGACAGTGGTTAGGGCTTAAAATAGTGGTGGGATAATAATGACAGGTAAAATCATGAGGGTTAAGGATAATTAGTAAAGAGCATGGAGGCAGAGCATGTAAGAGATGAAGAAGGCAGGAAAATAATGAGAAGCAGTGTAAATGCACTAGAAGGGTCGAGAAATCTAAGGGAAAAAAGGGACAATATGTTACTCAGCACTAAAACTAGAAGTAATGCCAGAAAAGTGGGCTACACAGGATAGGAATTATAGAAAAATGGGAAAGGCTGAAGATGAAAGAGAAGTTCCCAGAGCAGTGAGATGAAAATGTTTTGCAATTTTCTACCACAATACATATTTAACATAAAAAAGCCACAACTTGTATGATGAGAAAATATGAATAGAATGGAGAAGCACAATAATATTGATGGGGGGTAAGGGTAGCATATTTCCAAAATTACCATCTTGCTACTAGTTAGTTAGGAAAGCTTTAAAAAGCTGCTTGATTTTTTCACTGGCAACAGAAAGCTGAAGCAGGGTGGATCTTAAAGTTAGAGGGATCCTTTTGGTGAAAGGAAATAAAGTGAATTGGATAGTGTATTTGTACCAAGTGAGATTTGAACCAATTTGCCTTAAAGCAGGATTTCCCAAAAGTTTTCTGTGTTTGAACACAGCCTCTACTATTACTCAGTTTAAGCTGTAGATCTTCTTTTAACTAAATAGCTTATTTAAAATTAACAACTTAAATAATAATATCTGTTTTATGTGTGGGTTACATTTTTTTACCTCATACATATTAAACAAAATATTTGCTATAGAACCACCTAAAATAATATCTAATTCTCTTCTTGTTTTGCATGCATGGGAAGTGTGATAATCCTAGGCTAATATGGAAGGCAGGAGGGATCTTGTCTTATCCTTCACAGTAGTGGGAAGCCCTGAAAGATTCTAAGGAGGGAAGAAATACAGTAGAGGAACGGGCAGTGTTTCCCAAGGCCTGCAATGGGGTAGGGCTGGAGAAGGGGGTGCAGAGATGAGGAAATGGTCTGTTGAGGCCTGGTATGGAGGCTGAGCACTGTCACTTCTGTCTCATTTTATTGGTCTCACAAAGCAACTCACAAGCCTGGTTCAGATTCAAGAGGTGAAGAATCAGTCTCCACCCCTGATGAAAGGAACTGCAAAGAATTTGTGGCCATTTTTAACCCACCACAGCTCTATAATTACATGTTCAAAAGCTCAACAGACAGTCATTGACATAATTCAAAAGAGGTGATGTTAATTTGGAATGCCCCCAATTTCATGTACTTTTGAAGATATAATATGTGTAGAACTGGGCTTTACAGAATTAGGTCAGATAGAAAAGGAAGATATCTACAGTTTTACTTTAATTCTTCCTTTCATTTCTCTTAGATCCTGACATAGGTATACACACTCACAGAAACACAAACAGCTACTGGGCTAGTGTGGGTTTCTTGTACTATCTTTGTTCATGTGAACTAGACCATTTTTATAATATGAATGAGAAGAGCCAAATTAAAGGCCATCTTAATTTATTTTAGCCTAAAGAAAACACACAATTTCTTGGTTTTGTATGGCATCTCTCAATGGGTGAAACGACTAATTCAAGCATCTGAACAGAAAAAAAATTCATTTAGGATAGCAGAATAGTTCCATTTTAGAGTGGAGATGGAGAAATGATTTATATTCCACTTAATTAATTCTTCATAAAAGTAATATGACAGTGTTTTGTTTAACTCTTCTAGCATATTGTTGTTCCCTCAAAAGTATACAAGACAATAATGTCAACATTCCATTAACCAATGTTTTAAGAAGTGGGAAAGTTCACAGGTCTCTCTAAAACAACGTAGAACTTTTCATTTTTTTGTCTCATTGCTAGGGTTCAGGTTTTTTTTTTTCTGTTTGTTCACCTGTTTTTTCAAAATCTGAACGTGTATGAGGTTCCCTTTTGAATTTTATGTAACATTTTGTGCCCAGGGTTAAGCTATTTTCACTTAATTTTTAATGCGCTTCTCCCTACCCTGCTCTGTGGTGTTGGGGATAAACTCTACAAAACACATTTCTGTTTTGCCAGCTGCTCCTGTTAGGCTCTGCCAGTCAGCGATTATGGAGGGAGAATGCAAGGGTGGAGGAGAGACAAATAATGCATTTCTTCCTCAGTGCTTCCTAGTTTATTCCTACTTCTGTTTTTGCATCCTCTTCCTGTCTCCCTCAATGTAGCTATAGTTATTTACTTGGCAGTGGCAGTATTTTGTAGAAGCGGCTGTTGACTCCAGTTCACAGTTTTCCCAAGCTTTAGAACTAGCTTCATCACAGTCCCTCAGAGACGTCGGTGCCAATTTACCAGTGCCCTGTCCTCGAGGTAGAAGTTTGTTTTGCAGCTCGAAGGCAGTAACACTAGCCTACTCAGGGCCTCTTCCTCAGATACCAGTTTCAGCTCCACAGAGCCCATCCATGGTTCTAACTCTAAGTTTCTAGGTTTTGACAATTCCACCTCTTCCCTTTGTGCTCCAGGACAGGGATTGTAATTGCTTTCTCAGTTGCTACCTCTGTTCCCATTTGCTTTTAGTTTTTGATACTTGGTTATATAAAACTCTCTCTGTTTAGATAACAGATATGGTTTCTCTCTTCTTTTATACAGGAAACAAAATACATATTGTTTCCTGTGTAAAAGAAATTCAAATTTTTAGACTGGCTTTATTCTTATTGGTGAAATTTCATTCATAAAGTGACTAAAGATTCTACCAAACATTTAAAGAAGAATTAATGCCAATCCTTCTCAAAGTCTTCCAAAAAATTGAACAGGAGGTAACATTTCCAAATTCATTTTATGAGGCCAGCATTACTCTGATACCAAAGCCAGACAAAGGTACTGCCAGAAAAGTATAGGCTGATATTTTTGATGAACACAGATGTAAAAGCCCTCAGTAAAATTCAAGCAAAGCAAATTCAACAGCACAGGAAAAGGATTATAAACCATGATCAAATGGGAATTATCCCTGGGATGCAAGGATAGCTCAACATATACAAAGCAATAAATGTGATACAACACATTAACAGAATAAAGAATAAAAAACCATATGGTCATCTCAATAGATGCAGCAAAAGCATTTGATGAAATCCAACATCCTGTCATGATAAAATGCTCAACAAATTAGGTATTAGGAATGCACCTCAACATATAAAGGCCATTTATGACAAAGCTACAGCTAACATCATACTCAATGCTGAAAAACTGAAACCTTTTTCTCTAAGATAAGAAACAAGATAAGGATGCCCAGTCTAACCCTTTTATTTAACCTAGTACTGGAAATTCTAGCCACGGCCATTAGACAAGAAAAATAAATAAGTGGCATCTGAATTGGAAAGGAAAAAGTTAAACTGTCCCTGTTTGCAGATGGCTTGATCTCATACATAGAAAACCGTGAAGGCTCCACCAAAAAACTCTTAGAGCTAATAAATTCAGTAAAGTTGCAGAATATAAAATCAACACACAACAACTGGTAGTGTTTTTATACTCTAACAATAAACTATCCATAAAAGAAATCAAGATAGCAATTCCATTTACAATAGCTACATTTAAAAAATATTTAGGAATAAATTTAACCAAGAAGGTGAAAGATCTGCACACTGAATATTATAAAACATTCATTAAAAAATTGCAAAAGACACAATGGAAAGATAGTCCATGTTCATAAACTGGAAAAAATAATATTATTAAAAGGGCCATAGAACCCAAAGTGACCTACAGATTCAATGCAATCCTTATCAAAATTCTGATGACATTTTTCACAGAAACTGAAAAAACAATTGTAAAATTCATATAGAACTATAAAAGACCCTGAATAGTCAAAGTAATTTTAGGCAAAAAAAAAAAAAAAAAGCTGGAGGCATCATACTACCTGATTTCAAAATATACCACAAAGTTATAGTAATCAAAACAGCATGGTATGGCTTTAAAACATACACACAGACCACTGCAGCAGAATAGATAGCCCAGAAATGAATCCACGAATTTATAGTCAACTGATCATCTAGAAAGTTTCCAAGACAATACAATGGGGAAAGAAGAGTCTTTTCAATAAATGATGTTGGGAAAACAGAATGTCCATAGCCAAAAGAATGACTTGGAACTTTATCTCACATCACATACAAAAGCCAACTCGAAATGGATTAGAAACTTAAATGTAAGACTTGACACCACAAGAATGCTAGAAGAAAACAGGGAAAAATCTTCTTGGCATTGCTCTGGACAATGATTTTTTGGATATGACCCCAAAAGCATAGGCAGCAAAAGGAAAACTAGAAAAATGAATGGAATCAAACTAAAAAGTTTTGGTGCAGCAAAAAAAGCAGCCAACAGAATGAAAAGACAGCCTATGGAATGAAAGAAAATGTTTGCAAATTATATATCTGATAAGGGGTTAATATTCAACGTATATTAGGTGTTTAAACAACTCAATAGCAAGAAAACAAATAACATTAAAAATGGGCAAAGGATTGTGTATTCATGTCTTTAGCCCACTTTTTGATGGGTATGCTTGTTTTTTTCTTATTGATTTGTTTGAGTTCGTTGTAGATTCTGGATATTTGTCCTTTGTCAGATGTATAGATTGTGAAGATTTTCTCCCACTCTGTGGGTTGTCTATTTACTCTGCTGACTGTTCCTTTTGCCATGCCAAAGCTCTTTAATTTAATTAATCCCAGCTATTTATCTTTGTTTTTATTGCATTTGCTTTTGGGTGCTTGGTCATGAAATCCTTGCCTAATCTAATGTCTAGAAGGCTTTGTCCGATGTTATCTTCTAGAATTTTTATGCAAATGGCCAACAAACATATGAAAAAATGTTCAACCTCACTAATGATCAGGGAAATGCAAATCAAAACCGCAATGCAATACCATCTTACTCCTGCAAGAATGGCCATAATCAAAAAATCAAAAAACAGTAGATGTTGGCGTGGATGCAGTAATCAGGGAACACTTCTACACTGCTGGTGGTAATGTAAACTAGTACAGCCACTATGGAAAACAGTGTGGAGATTCCTTAATGAACTAAAAATAGAACTACCATCTGATCCAGCAATCCCGCTACTGGGTATCTACCCAGAGAAAAAGAAGTCATTACACGAAAGAGATACTTGCACACGCATGTTTATAGTAGCGCAATTCTCAATTGCAAAATCGTGGAACTAACCCAAATGTCCATCAATCAACGAGTGACTAAAGAAACTATGGTGTGTGTGTATATATACATACATACACACACACATATATGTATATAATGGAATACTACTCAGCCATAAAAAGGAATGAATTAACAGCATTTGCAGTGACCTGGATGAGATTGGAGGCTATTATTCTAAGTGAAGTAACTCAGGAATGGAAAACCAAACACCATACTTTCTCACTGATACGTGGGAGCTAAGCTATGAGGACACAAAGCCATAGGAATGACACAATGGACTTTGGGGACTTGGAAGGAAGGATGGGAGGGGGGTGGGGTATAAAAGACTACAAGTAGGGTCCAGTGTATACTGCTTGGATAATGGGTGCACCAAAATATCACAAATCACCACTAAAGAACTTACTCATGTAACCAAATACCACCTGTACCCCAATAACCTATGAAAAAAATATAAAAATAAAAAATGAGCAAAGGAACTGAAGACATTTATCAAAGGAAAACATACAAATGGCCAACAGATATATGAAAAAAAAAGTTCATCATCATTAACTATCAGGGAAATGCAAATCAAATTCACATGAGATCTCACCTCACACCAATTAGAATGACTATCTTTTTTTAAAAAAAAGCAAATGATAACAAGTGTTGGCAAGTATGTGGAGCAAAGGGAACCCTTGTACCTTGTTGGTGAGAATGTAAGTCAGTACAGCCATTATGGAAAACAGTATGGAGGTTCCCCAAAGGAAATGAAATCAGTATATTGAAGAGATATAACTCTCCCATATTTATTGCAACAGTATTTACAATAGTCAGGATATGGGATCAACCTGAATGTCTATTGGTAGGTAAATTGATAAATGAAATATGAAATGCACATGCATGTGTGTATAAGATAATGTGTGTAAAATAATGGAATATCTTACACACATTGTGTGTAAGATGATGGAATACTATCTAGACTTAGAAAAAAAATCCCATCCCATCATTTGCAACAACATGGATGAGCCTGGAGTACATTATGCTAGGTGAAATAAACCAGGCACAAAAAGACAAATACTATATGATCTCACTTACTCTTGGAATCTGAAAAAATTGAACTCATAGAAACAGATAGTAGAATGGTCTTTGCCAGGGGTTGGGGGTAGGGTGAGGAATAAGGAGATGTTGTTCAAAGAGTCTAAGTTTCAGTTAGACAGATGAATAAATTCTGGAGATCTACAGTGCAGCATGGTGACTATAGTTAACAATAATGTGTTGTATACGTGAAAATTGCTAAGAGATTAGATCTTAAATGTTCTTGCCACAAAAAAAGATAAATACGTAAGGTAATTAATATATTAACCAGCTTGATGTAATCATTGCACAATATATACATATATCAAAACATCATGTTGTGCAATATAAATATACACAATTTTTATTTGTCAATTATACCTTAATAAAGCTGGTGGAAAATGTGATGAAAGAGAAACACGGATGATAAAATAGCAACATATAGTTAATCATGATCAACTGAAGTGTGGTCTTAAAAGTTCAGACTGTATCTAGCAAAAGGGTCTGAAGAATATAATCTTTAAGAAATTTCAGGATTTACAAAACTCACTTGAAGTGGTTTAAAATTAGAGAGACTTTTAATATTGAAATCACATACTTAGGGGATGGGATTACAAAAAAAAATACCGTATAATTAACATAAATGTAGACTTTTCACCTAACGATTTGAAAGAACTTTGTAATATTGACACTTTTAGCTAATTTGTACAATATTCTCATGAATATAGTAGGATGCAAATATCACACATATGAAGCAACCAAAAATTAAGATTGTTTCAAGTGTACGAGATTCAAGCAAATATTGCAGAAAATCCAAATAAAACATTTTGTATGTAACTAAGTTAAGCAAAGGTATGTAGAAGAAAAAAGTAAAGCAACTGATTTTCAATGGATTGCAGCTTCAGCTGGAATGTGCGAGAATAGGGACCATCAGGGTTCTGAGCAGAGGATGTAGCAACTTTGGGCCTCACCATGCCCTGTGCTCCCCGGGGGCATTGTGTGCTGAGAATGATGGCTTTTTCAGACTTATGACAGAATCTTTCTCAGTGACTGAGTGACTCTTAATTGTAAATACAGTTAACAGTGCAAGTAGGCCAACTGTAGGTGTTAACCCTGGGTGTTGCTGGCTTCAAAGGTGTCAAGTGGAGCCTTAGGCTGGAGGAAAGTATGGGGGCAGTTGGAAAGATTTATAAAAAGTTACATAATAACTTGCATGTAAGTAGAAAAATCTATGGAAGGATAAGCAAAAAGTAATAGCATCTGTTGTCCCTATGGGGGTGATCTGAGTGGCTGGGGGACAGGATGGAGAGAGTTGCCTTTCATTATATACCCATTTGTACTTTTTGAATTTTGTACAAAGTATATATATTACCTATTCAAAATACAAACAAAATAACCAAATGTTTAATTCATATTTGTATTGTCCTTTACAGTTTCCAAACAGCTTTCACTTCCGTAATTCCCTCTGGTACTTGCAAAAAGCCTGTGAGGCAAACATGGCAGGTATTCTCATTTTATATGTGAATTAACTGAGGATACAGGTGTCTGACTTCCTCCATATCATACAGTCAATTAAAGCTTAGGTTTAACACAAGGTTTTCTGCCTCCAAATCCAGCGTTTGTCCCATCATAACTTGCTTTCTTGGGTAAGCCGAGGACCACGAAACAAATTGGGTAGAAAAAAAAAAATCTGCCTGTACAAGACAGAATTGATGGGCCAAGCTCTGGGCTACGCAGCCTTCTAGGCCTGGTAGAAAGACTATTACTGTAGCCATGACAATCTACAAACCAAAGAGCAGACCCAAAGCTCCATGCCAGTGAATTAGAATAAATATGTGTTGAATAATGATACTGCAGGCATTATTTACAATATTTACCAAGAATTTTACCTACCTCTCCAAGACAGGTATTATCCCCATTTTGCAGATGGGAATATTGAGATACAAAATGATTACATAACCAATATGTTAAGATAAAAAAATGCTAAGACTAAAATATATTCTCAATTCGTCTTTCCTAAAGTCTCATCTTTTTCCAGGTACTGGGCTGGTTGCTCTTTTGGATACGTAGATAAAGAGAGCAGCTGCCTCAAAAATAGAGGTGTGTGTTGTGGGGTAAGGAGAGAAGAGAATCGTTGGGCAGAGAGAAGGGAAGTCCTGTGAAGACTAGTTCTGATGAATCTAGGTATTACAAAAGAAGTCTGAGCAAAACGCTGTAACAATTTAAAGGAGGAAGCAATCTTGGTCTCCTTTAGATGAGTTAGACATGGCTTCACAAAAGAGCTAGGATAAGAAATAGACATTGAAGAATTACTAGGAGCTTGAAATATGGAGTAGGCCTGTGTGAATAACTTAATGACTGACGTTGTCTAGAACATAAACCATATTTTAAAAATTGCCTGTTGCATCCTCCATTTCAGATCTTTACATTACTGGAGCACTTTGGACACTGCCAAGATACTGGTGACTAATGCTCCTTAGGGGAAACAGTGCAAAAACCAGAAACATGATTTGTTAAAATGAATGTATGTAAGGTGGAAAGGAAGGAAAGAAAGCATGGGAGGACCACTCCTACTGCCCAATTTTGTATCATTCTGTCTTGGCTGAGCTCTGCTTTATACTACTATCTCATTGTGGTAATTATTTAGTGCACTGTTAAGAGACATAAGAATGCCAAAATAGGCGGGGCACGGTGGCTCACGCCTGTAATCCCAGCACTTTGGGAGGCCGAGGCAGGCAGATCACAAGGTCATGAGATCTTGACCAACCTGGCTAACATGGTGAAACCCCGTCTCTACTAAAAATACAAAAAATTAGCTGGGCGTGGTGGCGGGCGCCTGTAGTCCCAGATAGTTGGGAGGCTGAGGCAGGAGGATGGCGTGAACCCGGGAGGCGGGAGGTGGAGTTTGCAGTGAGCCAAGATTGTGCCACTGCACTCCAGCCTGGGTGACAGAATGAGACTCCATCTCAAAAAAGAAAAAAAAAAAAGAATGCTAAAGTAATCTTTTGCTGTATCTGCCAGCTCTGTTCAAGTCCAAGGGGAGCATTAGGTTGACTGAGTGGCCAAATTCACAACTCCTGCTACCATATATGCCCTTCCCTCAGTCTCAAGTAGTTTTCAAACTGAGCTCCCCAGATATTTTGGACCTTTGAAAAGGCATGAGGGGTTTTTACAATGGAAATTTTAATTGCCTAACAAAATGATTCCTTGATTCTACGTGTTGCATGTATTGTAGTTCCAGATAAGATTTGATTAATTTAAAAAAATACAACTCCAGCTGGAAAACATACATCATTGAAATACATTCTCAGTGTTGCAAGATTTGGAAACTCTGAGCCAGGCCAAGGGTTTCTCATGCAAGCTACAAATGAGAAGAAACATGGTGAGCAATAACACTGTGTAATGAAAAGAGCACTGGGTAGGACACTGTGACAAATGGGTTCTTCTACGGTCCTATTAACAGGATGGGAGGTTTACCACTATGTGGTGGGATGACCTTAAAATAACACCTTACCTCTCAAGACATCTTTTCTTCCCATCTATAAGATGCAGGAATTGAAAAAGATGACCCTCATTTGTCCAGCTCTTGCCAGTTAGATGCTGAACACTTTCTACAATTCAAGCATCCTGCTATTTATTTATTTATGGTAGGTTGTTAGCCATTTTGGACAGTGAAAAAATGTTTCATTTGATGTGAATCTGTAAACTGAGCTGAAAAATTCACTTCAATTTGTTAATGACTAACATTATCCAGCAACAAGTGATTTCTCTAGGAGTTCAGTATAATCCATGCTAAATTACTTCTTCAATATAAATGTTACAATATGCCATTATATACAAAGACTGAATATATGGACGTTACTCTGACCATTCCATTTGTTCTGACTTCGTTAAAGATCAACATTGATTACCACACGATGACTTGAATATTGTGCATAATATAGACACTGCATGCCAATTCATGAGCATGCAGGTGTGTAAAAAGCAAAAAACAATTGAGCATCATCTGTAAGATGCAGGATGCTACTAGACGTACATGGGATGCATGCTAGATCCAGGCGCAGTAAGTTAATAGAGATTTTCTGGAGGGAGACATGTAAGCTGAGAGGCTGGGTGGATGAGAAGGAGTTAGCCTTGCAAAGGGGTTGAGAGGTGGAAGTAAGAGCATCTAGACATAGGAAACAGCATATGTAAAGGGCCAGAAGTGAGAGTGACCAGAGCATGTTGAGGGAACTCGAACAGGTTAAAAGAGTGAGACTAGTGGGTTTGAAGGGGGTATGACCACATGAGGCCAGAGTAGTGAGTGGTGGCCAAGTTATGCATACCATTATAAACTATCTTAGGGCAGTGTGACATTATCCTATAAGTCATTAGAGTAATTGTCATGTTCAATCAGCGGAATAATCTGATTTGTATTTGTCAAGTTTACTCTACCTTCAGTGTGGAAAATGGATGGCCGGAGAGCAAGACTGGAGGCAGAGTGACAATTTACAAGGCCATGACAGAAATCCAGGTGGGAAATTATGATAGTCTTAACCAGGGCAGTGGGGCAGACACTGGAGCAGAGGGAGCACATTCAAAAGCTTTGTAGATGATAGAAGTGGCAGGGTTCAGTATTTGATTAAAATATGTAGCATAAGGGAGAGAGATAATCCAGGGAAGATACTCTGGTTTCTGACTTGGGAAACTTGATGAATAGTACTGCCTTTCAATGTGATGAGGAACAAAAAATAAGAAATGAATTTAGGTTAAAAGAGGAAATGTGATGAGTTTGGTTTGGGACACATTGTACTTGGGTGCATATGGGCCATCCAGAAAGAAATGTAAGAATAAGTACCAGGCCCGGCATGGTACTGTAATCCCAGCACTCTGGGAGGCTGAGGTGGGCAGATCACTTGAGGCAGGAGTTCCAGACCACCCTGGCCAATATGGAGAAACCCCATCCCTACTAAAAATACAAAAATTAGCCGAGTGTGGTGGCCCATGTCTCTAATCCTAGCTATTAGGGAGGCTGAGGCAGGAGAATTGCTTGAACCTGGGAGGCAGAGGCTGCAGTTAGCCGAGATTGCAGCACTGCACTCCAGCCTGAGTGACAGAGTGAGACTCCATCTAAAAAAAAAAAAAAATGTAGAAGTAAATCTCAGAGGAAAAAATTGGGTTGGAGATAAAACAGAGATACAGAAGTCACCAGCCTAATGGCATTTGAAGCTGTGGATTAGATGACCATTCAGGAAAAGCCAACAGAGTTAGAACAGAACAAGGCCAAGAAAAGAACACTGCCCAAGGTCACATTTTAAGAGATGAATTGGGGCATAAGAGGATGTCCAGGAACACACACACAAAATCATAGAAGTTCAAGGGAAGAGAGTGACTTAAAGAGGAAAGAATGATAAATAGTGTTAGGTGATGTAGACAGCCCAAATAAGGAAAGATTTAAGAAGTGGGCCAGGTGTATTGCCTTACCCCTGTAATCCCAGCACTTTGAGAGGTCGAGGTGGACAGGCAGGTTGAGACCAGGAGTTTGACACCAGCCTGGGCAACATGGTGAAACCTCCTCTCTACTAAAAATACAAAAAATTGGCTAGGCGTGGTAGTGTGCACCTGTAATCCCAGCTACTTGGGAGGCTAAGGTGGGAGGATCACCTAAGCACAGGAAGTCGAGGCTGCAGTGAGCTGTGATCACACCAGTGCATTCCAGCCTGGGTGACAGAATGAGACCCTGTGTCAAAAACAAGAAAACCCCAAAACAGTCATTGGATTTAGCAAGCAGGAGGTCATTGGTGTCCTTTGTGGGAACAGTTTCACCTAGGTCATGGAGATAAAAGGCAGATTACATAAGGATGAGAAGTTAGTGAAAGCTGTGGCTGTGGTGACAGCATGTGTAGAAAACACTTTCAAGAGGTTAGCTATTAAAGAGAGTCGAGAAAGATGGTGCTAGACTGTATTAGGGCAAAAAGGACTTGAGCATGTTAATACGCTAATGGGCAGAAGCCAATGATGAATAAGAGGATAGTCAGTGGGAGGAGATTTTTAAGGATGTGGGAAGGAAGATTTGAGATACAGCACTGATGGGAGCCTTAGCCTTTGCCATAAAAAGAGAAGGAAGTAGTGATGATAGTCCAGTCACAGGTTGGGTAACAGGAGGTAGTGTGATAAGAGTTTTGAGATGCAAAGATGAGTATTACAGGATCCCAGTCTTCTTTCAGTTTGAGAGAGAGACAAAAAACAACACATGCAAATAATTCCACTATTCAGGTCAAAGTAATAAATAATGTAAGAAACTTATAAGTCAAAGGCAGTGACTGGTACCTCAGAGACTGGAAAGGTTGTTTCTGATTGGGGTGAAGTAGAATTGCATAAGGAAGTGAAAACTGAGATGTGTCTTGAAGTATGTGAAGAATTTGGAGGTGTAGGCCATTGTATAGCACGAGAGTACTTTCAGCAAAGGAAACATATCAGTAAAGTGAAGGTGTGCAGAAAATGGTGAGTAGATAAGATTTGAATGAAATGGAAGATATGTAAAATAATAGCCAATAAATCTCAAAATATAAGTTGGAGCTTTATTGAGGAAACCCATGCATATCAGGCCAAAGAGTTTGGCCTTGTTTTCAGCAGGCAGAAAGAAGTTACAGAAGAATTTTTTATAATGTTTAAAAAATGGAGCATTTGGGAATCAAATTAGAAAGGTTTGACAGCACACAAAAATAAAGGCACGGAAAACCTTGACTGCTCCAAAAGTATACTTGGCATTTGATAAATATTGATTAATAAATATAGGGCTAGTTGGATGGGTGAACAAAGAAACACACAGACAGTCATTCTAACACTGGAATCAAGGGTTTACGTAGTCTTGCATTGACTACTTAATTATGTGAGCAGGCTGACTTCAGTTGCACCTCTGCTGTTTATGCCAAACATCAACAACATGTTCTCATTTATATAACAAACTGGTCCACAGTCCTTTAGTAGGCCAATTTAGTTGTCTAGCTTTACGACGGGAAAATGAACTTCTAGACTTGTCAAAGTACACAATTTTCTAAATAAAATTTACAGAGCATGAACTGCTTTTGTATTTCTACATAATATAATATTAAATCAAAACAATGTTTGAAACTTCATTTTTTTGAATGATTTAAAGGAGGAATAGAAAATTGTTATGTTAGTTTTTGAAAACCTTCCTTTACTTGCTAACTTTTACCAAGTTCATATACTTAGGAAATAATACTAAGGAAATATGTAAAAAAACAAACCATTTACTCTCAGAACTTTACAAAAAGATGTTTTTTTTGTCAATTGTGAGAGCTTAGAAAAAACTTTAAGAAAGTATTACTGCTATTCCAATTTAATTTTAAAATGTCCCACAGCTTTTATAGAGAAAAAAGAACTACAGTATTTTCAATGGCATCATGATGACTCAGACTTGCTTTATGAAATACATACTCTTTGATATTTCCAATTATTACCTCAAAGAGCTTGCAGAGGGGGCTGATTGATTTCCCTTTATCAGTTGTTGAAAGTGTACACTTGTGGGGGGCAATGTGTGGAAGAAGCTTGTCATTAAGTTGGAGGTTTGAAGCCTCCAACTAAAATGCTTTTATATTGCATTAAAATTTTGCTTCCTCAGAATTTTATTTCTTAAAGATAATGTTAATAATTAATTCCAAAGCCATATTTAATTATAAAGCATAATATGCCATAAGAGGTTGAGTAAATACTTTCAAAAATATTAGTCATAAACATCATAGTAAGAAAACAAAAAATTGCTCAAGTACTGCCTTAAGTATACTAAAATAATGGCAAACCATGAGAAATTTAAGTTAATAAAGATATTTTTATATTCAGGTCAGCAACTGCAAATAAGAATGGAATGTAATTTGCAAATTTACTATGCCATTTGCATTAGCAAATATTAAAATGTGCACTTTAAATACAGTTGTGTAGACTGGGCAAGAATGTGTGAATACACAATGATACTGTTTCTTTGAGAACTTTAGGACACTCACATCTAATCTATGTGTGTGTATTTTTCCACACTTCAGGGTTTTATAATCTTTTTGTTAGGCACTTTATGTTTAGGGTTTTTATTTAACCCTCTACAAATTTTTTATTTCTGACTCATGAAGCAAGTTCCCAGGATTCTGATTTTAAGGCATGTTTTTTAACTAAGATATTTTCTTTGTTGTCATTAAACCTATGAAACATATAGAAAATAAACTTAGAGAATTCAGCACTGAGACATCTTAAGTCTTAACAGAGATGCAACAATTTTCACAATATAAGCCTCCTAATGACATGGATTTTAAATGCTGTCATTTATATAAAAATAAAAAAATTAGGAAAGTAATAAAGGAATTGTCTATCAGTTTTTATGATGTAACTTTCACTGGGTAAGTTTTAGAAATAGAGTTTTTTAAAGGCATTACCCTCGTTCTTTTGAAACAATACTTCCATCTAGTGGACATTTTACTTAGGAAAAAACCTTTGATTTCAAATGTCAGTTTTTTCTTGTTATGAAATCAGCATTGAAGGAAAATAACACGGACAATAGC
Source organism: Gorilla gorilla gorilla (assembly GCF_029281585.2). Lineage (NCBI taxonomy): Eukaryota > Metazoa > Chordata > Mammalia > Primates > Hominidae > Gorilla > Gorilla gorilla. Next base: position 141,216,541 of record NC_073227.2, read on the forward strand.
AGAGATAATTTGTTCAAAATATTAAGCTCGCAAGGAACAAAATAGAAATCAAATGATTAAATTGTAAAACAAACCAAAGTATCTGCCTATATAAGACTTTCCTATGTTTAATACACTAAAAATTTGGTAAAAAATTGGCTAATTTATTGTAGAGAGCCAAACTAGATAACACAGGCCCTGGAGTAACTGTAACCAGAACCAAACTAAAACTTGGATTTTTTTTTTTTTAAGATCTGGTATAGAAGCTTTGAAACATACAGGGCAATAGAGATCATTCATTCATATATCAATTTTGGCAGCAACATTAACTGGGCTTCCGTTACGTACTAGTCACTCTCTAACACCTGGCGGTACTGAAAATTGCTTCATTCACATAGTTCAAGAGGCTACCTATTAGTATCGGTAGTCTAAAATGAACTGTTGGAGGAATTTAAAGAAATCTTGGCCTCTGATGATGCCTCTAACTTGAAACACAGTAGCAAAACAGCCAATCAGTTCAGATGCTTCGTTCAAATATTAACCATCCGGATCATTCCAAAATGTTAGCATGGTTGGATATTTTTAATTGATTGTGTTGAGTGTTAGTTTTAACTGCATTATCTCTAAAAGCAGGTTGAAGGCCTGCAGTACAAACTTCTGAAAACATGGAATCACAGTTCTTGTGATTGTTATCATGCTTTTCATGAACTTAAAACCAAAACCTCTACAAATGGTTCTTTAAAGTAGATTTAGAATTGATTTTATTTTATAAAAAGACCAATTTATTGATTGGATCATTACATTTATTTTGGTTTAAAATTAAAATGACTAAACTGAGTGAACCTTTAACAATGTGAAATCGGTTTGCAGATGCAAGGGTGTTGGGGTTGAGGAAGGATGTTTCTGAGTCTCTTTTACCCATTACATTCCTGGACAATGGATGGCTCAACCCAGAGCAAACAAACTGGCTACCAGGGCAGTCTAAGGTTAAATGGAATCTCTTTACCTCTTTTGCACACTCTGAGGCTTCCTAATTCTAGGGCTTCCTAATGTTTTTTCCTGGATTTAGACATGTGAGCTAGTATTCCTCCATTGATTCCCATATATCTTTGTGGTGACAAAATGCCACTTTGCAATTATAAAACAGTAGTTTAGTGATATGGTCCTAGAATGTCTTCTCTGTAGGCTTAAAAAGTTAATCATCCTTGCTCTTTCACTGAGATGGAGAGAGTCTTACCAAATGTCGTTGTTATCATTTCAGTACTTTTTCTTATATGGGCCGCAAAATAATTCAGATATGAATAATCTTTAACCTCTAAAAACATATTCTCACTAATAGAAGTTATAACACAGATCTAAAGGTAAATCTGGTAGAATAGACCTTTTTGAGAATGAAATATTAAAAAGGTTAACAAACTGGGAAATGGTGTTGTGATCTATGTAAGCAATTGAAGTAAAACTCTTAAGAACCATTAGAGGAAAAAGTAGGAACAAAGCCCCAGTGTGAGATAATGGGGTGAAGGAAGCAGCTTGAGATGAGATTAAGTCTTGTGGTTGAAATATGTGGCCATTTGGAAGTATTACTTCCAAAAGAGGCTAGCATTTACTATCCTCTTATGACGTGTCAGGCACTACACAATGTCTCAGACACTACACTAGTTGCTTTATTGTCTCATTCATTTTCACAACAGTGTGTGCAGCAGAAATTATTATTGATCCATTTAAGAGATGAAGAAACTGAACCAAGTTCACACAGAAATAGAAGCAGAAATGGTCACTTGCTGTCTAACTTCAAACCCGAGGCTCATTCTACTTCTACAGCAAAACTACTTTTTAACCCTACGATGAAATGCTGGTACTTAGAACAGATGAAAAAATGCTTCATGGAAAGTAGTTGAAACCGTGAATTACTCTACATGGAAAAGGCTTTACTGCTCATAGCAATATTATTCCCAGTAGTTAAAAGGTGGAAACGACCCAAGGGTCCATAAACAGAAGAATGGAGAAACAAAATGAAGTGTATACATACAGTGAAAGATTATTCAGCCTTAAAAAGGAGTGAAGTTCTTTATATTTTTTACTTCATTAGTAAAATTATTTCCTGCCAGACTTTAAGGTTTATGAAGGCTCACTCAACAACGTACACAGAAATGCACTCTAAAAAGTTGAAAAAATTACAAGTTTGTGAATAATATGTATCACTTTTCCATTTTAGTATGAAAACAATGATATGTAATCTACAGATAATGAGACAAACCATTTTACTGTGGTACCTTCAGTCCAATGAAATTGTAATGTGTTATCAGGTGATGTGGGAAAGTGCCTGTCAAGTCATTTCAAAGAGAATTTCCAAAGTTGCTCCAAATGGGGTAATAGGAAACCCTTCCTCTATTTGCAGAAATGAAACTATTATTTTATTAAGGCTGGCACACAACAGTGACAGTTGAAACTTGATTCTGGGACACTCTAGTTTCTTTCTCTCTTTTTCTGGGTATATTAAAGTACACTTGACAAATAAAAATTGTATATATTTTAGGTATACAATGTGATGCTTTAATATACATGTACAATATGAATGATTACCATAATAAAGCTAACTAACATATCCATCATCTCCCATAGTTATAATTTTGTGTGTGTTTGGTGAGAAAACTTAAGATCAACTCTTTTAACAAATTTCAAGTATAAAATACAGTATTTTAAACCATAGTCACCATAATGTTGTAAGATCTCCAGAACTTGTCATCACAAATAATTAAACCTTTGTACCCTTTAACCAACATCTCCCCAATTTTCCCCAATACCCAGACCCTGTAAATTACCATTCTACTCTCTGCTCCCATGAATTTGACTTATCGGATTTCACAAATAAGTCAGATTATGCAGTATTCCCCTTTCTGTTTCTGGCTTATTTCAGTTAGCATAATATCTTCCATGTTCATCCATGTTGTTGCAAGTGACAGAATTTCCTTCTTTTTAAAGACTGAATAATATTACATTATACATGTATACTAAGTTTTCTTTATCCATTCATCCATCAACAGACACTTAGGTTGATTCCATGTCTTGGCTATTGTGAATACAGCTGCAAATAGGAGCCTGCAGGTATCTCATCAACATACTGATTTTACTTCCTTTAGACATATACCCAGAATTGGGATTATTTGATCATATGGTTATTCTATTTTTTTTTTTTTGTAAAACTTCCACACTGTTTTCCATAGTCACTGTACTAATTTGCATTCCCATCAACAGTGAACAAGTATTCCTCTTGTTCCACATCCTTGCCAACACATGTTATCTTTTGTCTTTTAATAACAGCCATTCTAACAGGTGTGAGGTGATATCTCATTGTGGTTTTGATTTGCATTTCTCTGTTTAGTGATGTTGAGCACTTTTTCATATAACTTTGGCTATTTGTATGTCTTACTTTGAGAAATATCTATTTAGGTCCTTAGCCCATGTTTTAATTGTATTGTTTGTTGCTGTTTTTGCCATTGTCATAAATTTTATATTAACCCTTTATCAGATATACAGTTTGCAAATATTTTCTTCCATTCTTTAGGTTGCCTTTTCGCTATATTGATTGTTTCCTTTGCTGTGCAGGAGCTTTTAAGTTTGATGCAATTCCACTTGTCTATTTTTGCTTTTGTTACCTGTGGTTTTGGTGTCATCTCTCAGAAAATTATTGCCTGGACTCATGTCAAGAAGCTTTTTCTCTATGCTTTTTTCAAGTAGTCTTATGGTTTTTGTTCTTATATTTAATTTTTTAATCTATTTTAAGATGATTTTTATGCATGGTGTGAGGTAAGGATCCAATTTCATTCTTCTGCATAGGGATATCCAGTTTTCCCAACATCATTTATTGAAGAGACTATTCTTTCCCTATTGCTATTAAATATTGATGTCCCCTCCAAAATTAATGTTGAAAGTTAATCCCCAAATGTGAGAGTATTGAAAGGTGAAGCTTTTAAAAGGTAATTAGATGATTAGGGTTCATGGATTAATGAGTTAATGGATTAATAGGTTTTCATGGGGTCAGGGAAACTGATGGTTTATAAGAAAAGAAAGAGAGACTTTAGCTAGCATGTTAACATGCTTATCCTCCTCACCATGCGATATCTTGTACCATATCAGGACTATTCAGAGAGTCTCTACCAGCAAGAAGCTCTCACCAGATACAGCCCCTCAGCCTTGGACTCTCAGCTTCTATGACTGAAAGAAACAAATTGTTTTTCTTTATAAATTACCCAGTTTCAGATATTTTTGTAAGCAACAGAAAATGAGCTGAGACATCAATGTAGTAATATTAAGAGGTGGGCCTTGCAGGAGATCATTAAGTCATGAGAGTGAAGGTCTTATGAATGGGATATAGTGCCCCTACTAAAGGTCTTAATGGAGGGAGTTCTTCTCTTTTGCCCTTCCACCTTCTGCCATGTGAGAACACATTATTTCTCCTGCTACACCCCAAAAGACACAGAGTTCAAGATGTCATCTTGGAAGTAGGGACCAAACCCTCAACAGAAAAAGAACCTACTGGCACCTTGATCTTGGCGGTCACAGCATCTAGAACTATGAGAAATAAATTTCTATTCTTTATAACTACTCAGTCTGTAGTTTGTTATAGCAGCACAAATGAACTAAGACACCCATTGTGTGTTCTTGGCACCACAGTGAAATCATCTACGGTCATTGTAGTTGACCTTAGATGTATGGATTTATTTTTGCCCTCTCTATTCTGTTCCATTGATTTGTAAGTTTGTTTTTATGCCAGTACAATGTTGTTTTGATTACTATAGCTTTGTAATATATTTTGAAATCAGAAAATGTGATGCCTCCAACTTTGTTCTTTTTGCTCAAGAATTCTTTGGCTGTTCAGGTTCTTTTGTGGTTCTATATACATGTTAGGATTTTTTTTTCTGTTTCTGTGAAAAATGTCATTGAAATTTTGATAGAGATAGCAATGAATCTGTAGAATGCTTTGGAAGGTATGAATATTTTCACAATATGATTTTTTTCCAATCCACAAACACAGCATGTCTTTCAATTTATTTGTGTCTTTAATTTCCTTCATTAGTGATTTACAATTTTCAATGTGAAAGCCTTTCACCTTTATGATTAAGTTTATTCCTAAGTATTTCATTTTTTGTTTCTATTGTGAATGGGATTGCTTTCTTAATTTTCTTTTAGAAAGTTCCTTGTTTGTATATGGAAGTACAACTAATCTTTGTATGTTGACTTTGTATACTGTAACTTTAATGAATTCGTATATTAGTTCTAATAGTTTTTCTGTTGAATCTTTAGGGTTTTCTGCACATATAATCATGTCATCTGCAAACAGGGATAATTTTACTTCTTCCTTTCTGATTTGGAGGACTTTTATCTCTTTTCTTTGTCTAATCGCTCTGGCTAGGATTTCCAGTATTATATTAAATAGAAGTGATGACAGTGGGCATCTTGGCCTTGGAACGAATCTCGGAGGGAAAGCTTTCACATTTTTCCCATTAATTATGATGTTAGCTCTGTACTTTCCATATATGGCTTTTGTTGTGTTAAGTTTCTTCTATTCTTATTTTGTTGGGAGTTTTAATCACAAATGTCTGTTAAATGCTTTTTCTGCATCTACTGCTTTGATTATTACAGCTTTATAATACATTTTGAAGTCAGAAAGTGTGGTTTTATTCTTTCATTTTGTTAATGTGGTGTATCACATTGATTAATTTGCATATTTGTTACCATTCTTTCATTGCAGGTGTAAATTCCACTTGGTCATGGTGTATAATCCTTTTAATGTGCTGTTGAATTTGGTTTGCTAATATTTTATTCAAGATGTTTGCATCTGTGTTAATCAGGGATACTGCTCTGTATTTTTCTTATCTTATAGTCTTGGTCTGGTTTTGGTATCAGGTTGATCCTGGCCACATACAATTAATTTGGAAATGTTATTTCTCTATATTTTGGAAGAGTTTAAGATGGATTGGTATTAACTCATCTTTGAATGTTTGATGGAATTCACCTGTGAAGCCCTCTGGTCTTGGGTTTTCCTTCATTGGGAAGGTTTTGATCACTCATCCAATCTCCTTATTTGTTATTAGTCTGTTTGTGTTTTCTATTTTTCCTTGAGTCAATTTTGCAAGATTGTATGTTTCTAGGAAGGTATCCATTGCTTCTAGATCATCTAATTTGTTGGTGTATAATTTTTCACTATAGTCCTTTTTGATCCTTTTTATTTCTAAGCCATGCATTGTAGTGTTTCCTCTTTCATTTATGATTTTATTTATTTGAATCTTCTCTCTTTTCTTCTTAGTTGATCTAGCTAAGGGTTTGTCCATTTTGTTTAAAACACCAACTCTTAGCTTTGCTGATTTTTTCTATTGTTTTTGTATTTCCTGTTTGATTTATTTCTGCTTTAATCTTTATTAATTCTTTTATTCTGCTAACTTTGAGCTTAGTTTTTCTTTTTTTAGTTCCTTGTAATGTAAAGTTAGGTTGTTTGTTTGAGATATTTCTTCCTTTTTAATATAGCCATTTATTGCTATAAGCTTCACCTTTAGTACTGCTTTTGTTTTATCCTATATGTTTTGATATGCTGTATTTTTGTTTTCATTTGTTGTGAGATTTTTTTTTTTTTTGACAGAGTCTCACTTTGTAGCCCAAGCTGGAGTGCAATGACACAATTTCGGCTCACTGCAACCTCCGTCTCCCAGGTTCAAGCAGTTCTCCTGCCTCAGCCTCCCGAGTAGCTGCGATTACAGATGTGCACCAACACACCTGGCTAATTTTTGTATTTTTAGTAGTGATGGGGTTTTGCCATGTTGGCCAGGCTGGTCTCGAGCTCCTGACCTCAAATGATCCACCTTCCTGGGCCTCCCAAAGTGCTGGGATTACAGACACAAGCCACTATGTGCAGCCTATTGTGAGATTTTTTTAAAAATCCTCTTTGATTTCTTTTTTGACTCCATGGTTATTTGAGAATATGTTGTTTAATTTTCATGGATTTGTGAATTTTTTTCATCCCTAATTGTCATTGATTTCTAGTTACATTTTAATTTTGTTAGAAAGTATACTTGGAATAACTTCAATCTTCTTAAAATTGCTAAGACTTGCTGTGTGACCAAACATGTGATCTATCTTGAAAAATGAGAAATAAGGTTTTTGTTTGTTTGTTTTCTTGAGATAGGGTCTTATTCTGTCATGGAGGTTAGAGTGCAGTGGCACAATCACTGTTGACTGCAGACTTGACTTCCTCAGTGCAAGTGATCCTCCCACCTCAGCCTCTCAAGTAGCTGAGTACCTGGGATTACAGGTGCCTGCCATCACTCCCAGCTAATTTTTGTGTTTTTTGTAGAGACAGGGTTTTGCCGTTACCCAGGCTGGTCTCGAACTCATGGGCTCAAGCAATCCTCCCATCTTAGCCTCCCAAAGCGCTGGGATAATAGGCATGCTCACACCCAGTGAGAAATAAAGGTGTTTTTTTTTTCTTTGAGATATATTGCACAGCATGGTGGAAATAGTTTAAAAAATGAATTGTACATCTCAAAATTGCTAAGACATAAATACCAAATGTTTTCATCAGAAAAAAATAAGTATTTATGTTAATGGACATGTTAATTAGCTTGCTTTAATTATTCCACATTGAATAACATCACTTTGTAACCCATAAATACATTCAAGTACAATTTATCATTTTACAACTCAATATACAAGTTTTTAAAAAAGATTATGTTATTCTTCTGCTGTTGGTGGGAAGTTCTATATAGGTCTGGGAGGTCTATTTTGGTGTATATAGTGTTGTTTAGTTCTGCTGCTTATTGATTTTCTGCCTGGATGATCTATCTGCTACACAGATTGGGTTATTAAAGTCTTCTACTATTATTGTATTGCTCTTTATTTATCTCTTCAAATCTGTTAATGTTTGCTTTATGTATTTAAGTGCTTTGATATTGGGTGCATATATTTTTATAATTCTTATCTCTTCCTCTTGAATTGACACTTTTATTTTTATGTAATGACCTTCTTTGTCTCTTATGACATTTTTTGACTTAAAATTTACTTTGTTTGATTTAAGTATAACCACTCCTGCTCTCTTTTGGTTACCATTTGTATGGAGTTCTTTTTTTTTTTTTGTTTTCCCACCCCTTCACTTTCAGACTATGTGTTCTTAAAGCTAAAGGCAGTCACTAGTAGGCAGAATATTGCTAGATCTTGTTTCTTTTTAAGTCCCTTAAGCTACTCCATATTTTTTGATTGGAGGATTTAATCTATTTATATTTGAAGTATGTATGCATAGCTAAGAACTTATTGTTGCCATTTTTTGAATTGTTCACTGACTGTTGTATTTTTTTTTGTTCCTTCTTGCTCTCTTTCTGTCTTTGTGATTTGAGGAATTTTTGTGGTGATATGCTTTGATTCCTTTCTCTTTTGAATATTTACTAGCGTTTTTAAAATAGTTACCATAAGTCTTACCTATAACATCTTTTAGTTATAGTTGTCTATTTTAAGCTGATATGAATTTAACTTCAATTGGATACAAAAACTCTACACTTTTGTATCTCCCCCCTCATATTTCATGTTATTGTTGTCACAATTTACATCTTTTTATAATGTGTATCTATTAACAAATCACTTTATCCATAGTTATTTTTACTACCTTTGTCTTTTAACTTTTATACTAGAGTTTAAAAGTAATTTGTGCACCACAATTACAGTATTGGAATATTCTGAATATTCTGAATTTGACTATACACTCATACACCAATGAATTTTATATTTTTATATGTTTTCATGTTACTAATTAGCAGTTTTTCATTTGAACTTGAAGAACTCCCTTTAGCATTGCTCGTAAGGCAGATCTAACAGTTATGAACTGCTTCAGCTTTTGTTTATCTGAAAAAGTCTTTATGTGTCCATTTCTGAAGGACAATATTGCTGAATATAATTTTCTTGATTGGCAGTTTTTTCCAGCACTTAAAATATATCATTCCACTTTCCCCTGGCTCACAAGGTTTCTATTAAGAAATTTATTCATGGCTGTATGGGGGTTCCATTTTATGCGATGAATTGCTTCTCTCTCGCTGCTTTCAAAATTCTCTCTTTGGTTTTGGCTTTTCATATTTTAATTATAAGTATCTTGGTGTCATCTTCTTTGGGATGATTCTATTTGGGAACCTCTGAACTTCATGGATCTGATTGTTTATATCTCTCCCATGATTTGAGAAGTTTTTCTCAATTTTTTTCTTTAAATAAGTTTTTTTCCTTTCTCTGTCTTCTATTTTTTGAGATTCTGATCATGCATATATTGATTTCCTTGATGGTGTCCCATAAATTCTATGGACTGTCTTCTTTTTTCCTTCTGACTGGATATTTTCATATAATATGTCTTCAAGTTTACAAGTAATCAAACTACCGGTAAGCAAAACACTGGACAAGAAGAAATGCACATTATTTCATGCACAATAAGGAAAGATTTTTTCTGAGCATGGATTTTTGAATTGATTGGAATTTTATACAAAGAAATCTGCTTGCCCACAGTCCTTTGGGCAGGTAAAATTCCAAGAAGATGCAAAGAAGATGAAAGTGACTACTTTATTCTTTGCCTGTTTATTTGTTTGCATCTTCTTCCTTTGCTTTCTCTCATGTGAATTGTCTCTATTCACAGTGGCACAGGCACTGTGCTGGGGACTGCAAAATTAATTTCAGTGAACAGATTCTATGCTCATGAAATGCCCGTGTCATGGAAAGAGCCAAGAAAGGAAATGATTTTGCATCATGCATTAAATCTTGCTGCACAGTGATACGGAGTGCTGTGAGAACACAGAAGATACAGCCACACAGAGGATATAGAACAGAAGATGGGGGCTGGGAATGGGGCTGTTCTCAAGGAGACAATGCATGAGCTTAATTTTGAAGGATAAATTCATGTATCCTTTTAACAGTCAAACATTTACTGAGGACTTGTATGCCAGGTATTTTTGGGTTTTTTTGTTTGTTTGTTTGGTTTTTGGCATGCATCAGTATCATCTGGAGGATTTGATTCAACACAGACTGCTGCTTGCTGGATCAAAAGGTCTGCAGTGGGGTTTGAGAATATGTGTTTCTTGTATGTTTCTAGGTGATAGTGATATTGGTCCAAGAACCGTGCTTTGAGAGCCATTGCTTTAGACAGAGTAGTAAGAAAGGAGGGAAAGACAAGCAGCACCATGGATCAGGTTGTGCAGTTCTGGCATGAAACAAAGGTACTAGGCTGGGCAGTGGGGTGGGAATGGGGCTTGCAATTCAGTCCAGACAGCACTTGCCAAGCCTTGAGGGCTACATCCACTTAAGGGAAGGACCACCTGACTGTATTTTGTCTACCCAGAGAAACTCTTACAACATTTTCTGCCCTGTGGGTATGTCTTTTTATCATTGGTCTGCCCAGAGGGACCATTTTTTTGTGGCATTGGTTTTTACTGCTCTGTCTAAAGCCTCTCAAAGTGCAGTTTTTGGGCTAGTAGCACACTACATACGAGAAACACAAATTCTCAAATCCCACTGCAGACCTCTTCCACAAGGGCATGGGTGTGCCAGAGTCTGGAAGAGACATGCAAAACAGAAGATTAACATGGAACTGGAGATGGCGAGATGGCTCGGTATGCCCAGAAGAAACGAGTGATGGTAAAGACATGACTCCATGCTGGCCAACCTGACTTCTATCTGTGGTCTCTTGCACTCAGGGACCTTGATTCTCCTCCACAGAGAGATTCTATGTAGGCACTGTCCTTACTTCACCCTGCCACTATGGACAGCTCCTCAGCTTACCTATTTACCAGGCAATACTGTCTGACATTAAGTAGATGGCAAAAAAAAAAAATCAAAGATAGGACACTTAAAAGGCAGGTTGAATAAAACTAATAAAATAATGGCATGGGTGGAAGATAGTGAGCGAATAAAAGAGAGGACCACACAGGACCAAAAAGCCAAATGAAGATGACTGAAAGACATGAGTACTCAAGATATGAACCGAGAAATTAATGGAAAAAAATTAAAGAAAATGACCAGCATGCCACATCGATCAACAACAACAGAAAAGATTACCTGAGTGGCTAAATTTAGCGTTGACCTGAGAGGATTAAAAATAAATTTGCTTGAGAAGAAAGCCGATTAGGATAAGGCTACAGAGTTCTCAAGCAAGATAACAATGTTCTGAACAAGAGATTTAGCTTCAGTAGTAAAGAAAGAGAAAAATCTTACGGGTGAAGATTCTTTTTTAAAAAAATATTTAAAACAGGCATAACCTGTGGGTTACTTCATGAGAACCATGCCAGCTGTACATATCTATGGTGTCTCTACTGCCTTTTGGCCTCGTAATTGTTCATTCTCTTCTTTTCAACAGGGCCTCCCACTTCAAAGAATATGATTAATGTGGTACATGGATTTGGGTGAGAACAACAAAAAATTTCAGCATTTCTTTAGTAAAGGCAAAAGGCTTTAAAAGGATTGGTTATTTAAGGTCTTCTACAGCATACTGACCATGGTATCTTTGGGTTGTGATTAAAAGAACGCACAGCAAGTGGGAGATTGTTTAGTGAATGTTACAGTGCTTTGTTAAGACTTCCAGCAGCACAGGACAGCTTCTCCTCTGTGTTATCCAACTAGTGTGCAGGTAAAATCTGCTCTTCTGCTAAGTATCTCTCAGTGTGCAATGAAGCGCTGGGAAGGTTGTTACAACAGATTGGTAGGCCCCCACTCTTCCAGTTTCTGATTCAAATTTTGGGGTGTGGCCTGAGGATTTGCATATCAAACATGTTCCCAGCTGATGTTGCTGCTGCTGATCTGAGGACTATGCTTTGAGAACCACTGTTTGCAAACATGAATCATCTCATTTCTTATAATAGGAAATCAGTGTTTAAAATGGCAAAAGTCACAGATTTTGGACAGTTTCCAAAGCTGTGTGATAAAGCCCATGAGTGAAGAGCAACACCTGAGTAAATGTGTGTACCTCTCACTCTGCGGCTGAGAGATATTGCCAATTTTGTTCCTGCTGCTTACCAAAGATTTCATACGCAAAATGACAGGTGCAATACAGCAGCATTTCAAAAATTCTACCTCAGTGAAAGAGAGCTGGTTATAAAGTTAAACAAGGCTGATTGAGTCAGGCTGATTAAATGGAGGAGTTGAAAAAAATAGACTTATAAAAATTTTTCTATTAAATATTTTTTAAAAATTTCCTAGAGGTAAATTTGAGGGCATATATTCATGAATCAAAGAGATACTTGTGCTACATATATCTTTGAACATGCCACTTTGTATTTGAAGAACTCTGTCAGTTGGAAACAAAAACAGAGAATAGCACAGAATAGACTTCCTGGGGATGTCCACAAGCAGGTCTGGGAACCCGTACAAATCTTTCTCAAATCAAAAGAACTACCACTGAGATTCAGCAAGCTACCCCTCACCCAGGCATCATTTAAGCAATTATTTAAGCATTTCTAGATTAAGTGGCTTATTTAGCCCCAAACAAACCACTGAAATAATTGGAAGCAGAAATAGCCCTTGCACGCCATCCTTCCTTCTTTGAGTGCCGAACACCTCTCTTCAGCAAACAGGTTTCAACTCATGAAGCAATAATGGATTCGAAATTCCGGTGGAATAAGCTCAAACTGATGATGGCATTTTCTATATTTATCTGTGAGTGACCATGCTTTTCATTAGTCTACAGTACTCATGGAGATTGGTATATTAATAGGTAACCTTCGGCCTGTAAGCTCATTTGGGAAAGCAGTAGGTGACAGGGTCCTCTTTCAAATGTGATAAGTTCACTGTTTCTCTGAAAAATAGCACTGTTGGTTCTGAAAATAAAAATGTGTAGGCACTGAATAAGTATCATAGGAAAACATTACAGAGTCTTATTAGGAATGCTGTTGGAAGTAGCTGTTGTGGGAGGGTGGAGCTCATTCCTTTAAGAGGAAGGTTGGGACTATTGAGTTAGCTCTCAGCTCCTCTCATTAAAAGGGACTTAAATGAAGACTCCTGACTGTGAAGGGGAAGCCAGCCAGGCTGGGTGAAGGAGGAGGCTTCTGCTAACAAGCCTGGTGTGGGGGCTTACACAGAAAACTAGCACAATCGAATTCCTTTGTTGTTTCTACATGGACTGATGTATGGGAGAGAAGGCCCTGATGGGTTAGTTAGGGATATCCCTTTTGAGGGAGCCCTAGAAAAAAAACAGATGCTAAAGTAAAGACCAGCTGAGATCAGTGTGACATAGCTTCTGCAGCACCCTTTAGTTACGGCCCTGTCATACCAGGGGGGAAAAAAACATCTGTTTGTTCCCCTTCTGCTTATATGCCATGCTTGTGTGGTGTGAGTATCTTGAATGTGCCCATATAAATGCAAAAGGCTAAGACCAATGTAGAACATTAACCACACACGCAAAGGAACCTCCATTAGCCCTCTTTCCATGATGTGAGTATTTTGATGGCTCCATTCTCCTCTCTGAATATGGGGTAGACCTAGGTAACCACAAATCCCAGATGGAGTGATCAGGAAAGACTCACTCTAGCCCACTTCGCTCAAGCAGCTAGTGTTCTTTTAAGCACACACTTTGAGCTCAGCACCTTTGTGGTATTAGTGCTTGTGAATATTTGGGACTTTCCAAACATGGAGAATAAATTGATCCCTACAATTTATTCCTTATTGCTTAGCCTTCAGAAATTGAACCAAAGGAAAAGATCATATTCAAAATTGGAGAGTAATTATTGCAAAACTCTTCTCATGAGGCAAGCTTTAAAATGTCATGCATAGATTTGATTCTGTCTTTTAGACCAACAGTGTCTTGAAAGTGTGGCAGAGCCAATGGGAAAGGACCTAGAGAAAAAGCTGCAGGATAAGGATCCTGGGGACCAGAAATGACACAAACAGCGATGCAGATTTTCAGTCTACCTTTATAACCTCATGATTGTGTTGCTTTGAAGCGATTTCTACAGAGATGTGTTTATTGCATCAACACAAGACAGCTGATTTTTTAGAATATCTATTAACAACACTAACACTGGCCCTTCAGTTTTCCAAACAAGAATTCTTGCCATATGTTCGGCGTTTGTAAAACAGTTTTTCTCTTTGTTTTCAATCATGCCAGAAGTTCCATGATCTGATGCCAATTCATTTACAAGGCTCTTGTGGTCATGATCTTGGTCTTGTTGGGTAGTATTGTGACTAGCTATCCAAAGCATATCTCCTGTTTTCATTTCAACTGTATTTCAATGCAAAGCTTATTGTCAAGGTAGCCTATTTAAATTGTTAAACAACTTTCAACCTTTTTTTGGTCAGTCTCGAGAACTGTATGTGCAATTCTTTTGTGAAAGAAACATACTGAGTCACAGCCATCATGACATTATTCATTGCCCAGGCGGACTGCTTCTCAAGACCCAGGCATAATTGTTAATTGTGTTCTAGACAAACTTAAGTGTATGTAGAGCAAAAACTGCCACCATCAGTACCACCATCACCACCAGCATCACCACCACCACCACCACTACCACCAGGACACTGGACAGGGAATGGGGAGATTTCAAGATACTGAGCTAAAAATAAACAAGGTCTTCCAATAAGAAGATTCTGGAAAGAATTAGAAAGAAAGAATTTGTTATAAAACACCAAAAAATCTTTTTCTTTTCTTTTCCACAAAACCTAGAACAGTATAAAATCCTGTAAGGCACGCACATGGCTTTTGTTTTCATGCCTCCAAATTATACTTCAAGCATGGAGATCTTAACCATTCATCTTTAAAGCATTTCTCTATCTCTTTTTTTTTTTTTCTTGAGACAGAGTCTTCTCTGTCACCCAGGCTGGAGTGCAGTGGCATGATCTTGGCTCACTGCAACCTCCACCTCCCAGGTTTGAGGGATTCTCCTGCCTCAGCCTCCAGAGTAGCTGGGATTACAGGCGCCTGCCACCATGCCCACATTTTGTATTTTTAGTAGAGATGGGGTTACACCATGTTGGCCAGGCTGGTCTCAAACTCCTAACCTCAGGTGATCCTCCCGCCTCAGCCTCCCAAAGTGCTGTGATTACAGGCATGAGCCACCATGCCCCACCCATTTTTAAAGCATTTCTAAAGACATCTGAGAAGACTGTTGAATAGAGTATTACAGCACTTCTAGGAAACTAACACGAGAACCAATGCCTAGCAGTGCTTTATTCATGCTGATGCTACACTTAGCTGAAACATGACTGCTACTGATAGCTACTGTTTCTGAACGCCTACTATGTGCCAGGTGATTTGCAAAAGTTATTAATCTTTCAAAAAGTCTGTAAAAAAAGAGAAAAGATTGAGTAAAATTGCTTAAGATGGTCCAAATAGTAAGTAGAAGAGCTAGGATCAAATAGGTCTGTTCAATCACAAATCCCATGTGTTTTCCACCATAACTCTTTGCTAGTATTATTATATTTTTTCTTTAAGAAGAAGAAAGAATTGTTTTAATGTATTTGTGAACAGGCTTATCTTTTTATTTTGAAAACTTCCAAGGGCATGATCTATTATAATAGGAACTTTGGTATTCCAAACTCCAGTAAGATAATGGATGCCTTTCCAAAGGATTGCATTCATTTTCTCCATTGATTTCACTAAATTTCACATAGCCTCTTTTTTTACAGCATTCTTTTACAGAATTTAACTTTTTCTAGATTCCTAAGGAAAGTATTTCTATTTCAAATAAAACTATGCATTTTCTACATTTATGACATTAATTGTTAAATGTACTAATTAATTATGAACATTGAACTAAGGAATATTCGTATTCTGAAATTTATGTTAAGTGGTGGCACCTACTGACGACACATGATATTGCAGTCTAATGTCATCATAAACATTCTTAACGTTTTAGAATAGAAACTTCTGTCAAATTATAAAATTACAAGATATATATTACTGGAGTAAAATGGTGCATCTGAAGTATAAGTAGTCACAGAATGGCACTTTTTTTGGCATATCAATTTTATTCAATATTTATGTATGAAAGCAAATATATATCATGACTTTAACTGCAAACTTGGCCTCAATTTTTCATTTATGATGGAGGTCTTCCAAAAGAGTCTATGTTCTTAACACATTCATTATCATCTTGCCATTAGAGGTTCTCCAGTGAAAAACTTTTAGAAATATTGGGTCTAGCTCATCTCTCTTGTGTGAAAGATAAGGAAGTGATGTTTCCAGCTCTAGGTCTGGGCTTAAAGATAGGTTCGGAGAAGATAGAGTCTCAAACTTTTATATTCTTGTCATCAGAATTAATCACAGGATTTTCATTTGTATAGTATATTTCAAAATAACTAGAAGAGAAGAATTGTAATGTTCTCAGCACAAAGGAAAGGTAAATGTTTGAGGTGATGAATATCCCAATTACCCTGATTTGATCATCACACATTGTATACAGTCATTAAAATATCACATGCACCCCCAACTATGAACAACTACTGAATGTCAATTAGAAACTTAGAAGAAAATGTTAAATTTGGAATGTGATAAACATTTCAAAAGGATGTTGGGAATGTAAGAAGTTCCATGAACCTGAAAATTGATAGCAATGCTAGAATAAAATACTCCATCTGAGAAACCTTTGCAAGTTCTCAAGCAACTATGAATGACATCCAGTGGTACACTGGTGAACCTGATAATCTCTTTTGCTGGAATATTTTAAAATTCAATTTCACTTGAAGGAACTGTTGATTGCAAATATACCATTAGTTTCTTCATATAAGACAACAGATAAATCACCAACACTAGCTTTATAATTCAGTCAACATTCTGAAATACATTTATTTTGTATAATAAAGACACTAAAACTTAGGCCAAATTTAAAGTTCAAAGAATAGCTTTGAAATAAGACCACAGATGAGGGTCTACTAAGGTTCTGAAGGTCTAAGGGACTAAGATGTAGCCTATCAATAGGCAAACAACTTCAAAAATGCCAAACGATTGCTCAAACTGAAATCGTAGACTGAGGTTGGCAAAAGTGAGAACTGAAAACATCTAAGGTTGCATTACTACAGCAAACAACCAAGCCTGACTTAAAAATGTGCAGATTGGCTGCTATCATATTGCTGAAGAGGCAGGCTTTTGATTTTTAGTCAAAATGGCTTGGCCAACATGGACACTTTATTGTCACACATAACTAGGGCTTCTGATGTAGGGAGGCTCCAGGATTGATTGATTCAGCAAATCAAGAATGTCATTAAGTATCCACAGTTATTCTTTTTGTTCTACCAGCCTTCAGCCTTGCTCTTTTGTTACTCCTTTTCATGTTTGCAAAATGACGTTATCTCCAAACCTTATATCCTCATACATCAATGTCCAGAGACAAAACAAAAAAACAAAAGGGTGCTCTCTCTCTCTCTCTCTCTTTCTCTCTCTCTCTCTCTCACACACACACACACACACACATCTCTTTTTAAGAACTTGGAATCTTTCCCAAAAAAATACCCCATATATTTCAATGTCCACTCATGTATTACTACTTAGAATTGGATCAGGAACCTCTTTGCAACCCAGCCTCAAACTGGCAAGGGAAATGCAATTCCTGTACTGTGTTATGACTGGTAGAGGATAATTAAGGTTCCATCTAGGCTGAGACTAAAGCAGGACTGGTCTTCTCTGAGAACTCTAATAATACCTGCATAAAATATAAGTTCTATAATAAGGAAACGGGCTCCTTGGGAAGAAAACCAAGTGTCTGCTACACAGCACAACATAAAGCAACAGAAATTGACATCACAAAGGCCAACAGAGAAACTGTTAGCATGGAAGATACCATGCTAAAAAGAATGTATAAATAAAAAAGAAACACACTCAGAGGGGCTAAAGGAAGGAAAAACATCGGAAGTATGCTTCCATCTAATCCTTCTGTATCTGGAAACTTTACTTCTGACTCCAGACCACCCCAAGCAGTGGCAGCCTAACATCTTAGGGCCACTTTTCACAGGGAACGTATACAAAAGTATAAGAATGATAATGACTTGCTCTGCAGAATAGTGGGAGAGCAAAAGGGTTTTGTTCTGACTGCATCTTTCCCCACCATAATTCTGTGGGTTCTTTCTTTATGCTTACACATACACAACTCATGCAGGCTCTATCTAACCTTGCTGTGTGGCTGATTCTGGAGTTGTTTTATCCTGTGAGAGGAGGGCATGGAAGGCATTTGTTCCTAGGAGGAATATGAGCTCTTTGGGTACAATGAGTTCAATTTAGGGCCCTGTCAATGTAGGTTACGTAAATCATAAGATGGAAGTTTATGTAGATAATTTTGTCTGTATTGCATATTCATTCCTATAATGTTCTACATTATCCTCAGAAACTAGATGATAGGATATTTTTTCTCAAACAAGATTGAAGGGGTCAAAGGAATATTATTTTAATAAACCACTAAACCAGAATTTTATCACAAAATAATTAAGAGGAGTCCTGAATTTTCTCTTTAGAAATGAAAAACATCTTAAAAAGGCAAACTTTGAGAAGACTTTTTACTAGAAAACTGGTTATAAATGTTTCTTAGTGTAAAAGAAATACCGTACTTGGATATCCTATCAAATAGTAATTAATGGCCTAAAGTCACATTTAGATAAATCATATTTAGTTTGACTAAAGAGATGTCAGGCTTCTTTCAGATCTGGTATTCTATGATCCTGAAAATTCAGAGATTCTATGAATCACTTAATGTGTGTTCTTCTCTATGTTATTGAGTATTATTCAAAATTATATGTGTTCACTAATTCAACAGATATTTCTTGAATACCTAATATGTGTCAGAAGCTGTTCTGGGTGCTTGGGATGTTTGTGAAGAAAATAGACAAACATTTCAAGCCCTTGTGTGCTAATACCCTACAGGGAGAAAGATAAACAATAAATGATCAGCATAATAAATTAATAAATTTACTATGATAAAATAGGTAGACTAAGTCAGATGTTCCTAGCTTAAAGAAAAGATAAATATTTAAGGTGATGGATATCCCAGTTATCCTGATTTCATTTGTACACATGATATGAACGTATCAAATCATCACATGTTCCCCCCAAATGCATACATCTGTTATGTGTGTATCAATTAAAATTGAAATTAAAATAAATGAATGAATAAATAAATAACAAATATACTATGATAGAAGGTGGTAAGAGTAATGGGGAAAAATAGGGCAGGCTTAGAAAATCTAGAGCATAGGAGATGTTGCCTTTTTAAATGAGGAGAACAGGCTAGACCTAATTGAGAAAGTTTTATATATATGCATATACTTTATATGTGTAAATATTTACATACATGTGTGCACTTACATGGGTATGGAAGTGCAAGCTAAATTGAAATAAATACCAACTACATAGATATGTGTATATGTATATATATATTTACACTAAAATCCATTAATATATCTTCCACTAAGTTTAAATTTGTCATAATTTAAATACAACCTTGGTTAAGCATTTCTTTGTGTTTTTCATAAAGAGTTTCTAATAGTGTAAAATGACCTTTAAAATGATATTTTATAGTATTTTTTGTTTTTCTTGATTCTAAAAGCTTGTTTATTTTAGAAAATTCAAAATATTGAAAAATAAATAAACAAAAATCACCTGTAATTCCACTTCTCATAGATCACTATTAATATTCTAGAACACTTCCTCCATTCCTTTATCCCTGCACTCTTTCCTTTCTCTGCCTTTCTATTTCCCGCCCTTCTAACTACCTAGATAGAATTAAGGATTATTATATACAAATGGATAACATTTTTGAAAATTAAACCCTCAATCCCTTATCTTAAACCTTTGGAACCAAATGTGATTAAGAACTGAGAAATGATTGAATATAAAAAGGTAATTTGGTAAACTGTATATTGTATGATACCTCCAATATAATCTGGGATTAGACTGTATAATCAAATACATTAATTATTTTTACAAATAATTAATGTTCAGCTATTCACAATAAATAAGATGAATAAAGTCTATAGTTTTATATTAGTTAAGGTCATGTTTTGCCATTTAATTATAGTTACAGAATAGTCTTTTGGTTTTTGTAAACTTCTTAGATTTCAGAATTGCAGATAAGAAATTGTGAACCTGAGTACATTTTTTAACATGCTGGCTTTTTAAAAAACTTAGAGTTATGTTAATATTTTCTGATGATAAATTTTTGTAAAAAATTTTAATAACAAAATAGCTCATTTCATGAATGTGTCTTGATTTTCTTAACTATTCTTATATTATTAGACATTCTTTTGCATAAATCTTTGATCATATTATTAACTCTTTAATTTAGATTTCTAGAAGTGGACTTTACTGGATCAAAGAATAGAAACATGTTAAGACATGATACGTGATGTATATTGCTTTCCAGAAAAGTTGAACAAATTTACACTCTCATCAGCAGTACATAAAAATTCCATGCTCATTTTAGATAGTAGATATGAGTGACTGTCTACCAAATATTTCTTAAATGTGTTAAAAAATTATTAGAGTAATTTGCATATTAAGCATGTTAGCTAATTGTTTATCATATTTGATGCATTTGTTTTTCTTGTTTATATATTATATTGTTTAAAAAAATTTACATGTAGATACATGTAAATATCACATAAGGTATTATGACGTTTACATATTTATTTTTCTGGTTTATATTTACATATATATGTTACATTTTGTGGATCAAGTTTATTGATGTTTTCTTATGTTATGTTGAATATAGCTTTTAGGTATTTATTTATTTATTTATTTGAGGTGGAGTCTTACTCTGTTGCCCAGGCTGGAGTGCAGTGGCACCATCTCAGCTCACTGCAACCTCCACCTCCGGGGTTCAAGCGATTCTCCTATCTCAGCCTCCTACTCCTTTGTAGCTGAGATTGCACGTGTGCACCACCATGCCTGGCTATTTTTTTTTTTTTTTTTGGTATTTTTAGTAGAGATGGGGTTTCACCATGTTGGCCAAGCTGTTCTTGAATTCCTAACCTCTAGTGATCTGCCTGCCTCCACCTCCCAAAATGCTAGGATTTCAGGCGTGAGCCACTAGGGTTTTATATTTTTAATTTACCATCTATTCCATCTATAATATGTTCTTCAGCTACAATGTATCTTCAAAACATTTTTTTTTAGAACTTCACATGAGTGATATATTTTCTGAGCTCCTATATACAGTGTGTGTGTGTGTGTGTGTGTGTGTGACAGAGAGAGAACATTCACGCATGTTACAAGATTTTGGCAAGTACATTGGTTCACAGTATTTTTCCTGCAAAACTTTATGGGACTTCTCCCTCACTTTTGGGAGCCAGTCTGGCCACAGAGGGATACTGTTTCCATGTGGAAGGCTCAGTGATGCATCCCTGGCCCTGTGAGGGCCGTGCAGTCCAACATCACTGGTTCTGGATCAATAAGAGGAGTTCCACGTGAAGTGTAATCTTCAAAACACCCAAGGCAGTGATAGCCAGTGGAAAAGGAAGAAGGAAAAACAGCTTTTTATCTTAGGAAAGTTTGTGAAGAGCAAAAAACAAATGCAGTGATTTTGATGAATGCCAGGAGCATAACAAAGCAAAGACAAGCCCCTTTCCCTTGTGGGCTATTGGAGCTGATTTGATGCAATTGAAGAATACTGTACAGAGAAGCTTCTTCTGCTGTGAACTATGTGCTAAGATCCAGAAACTCAAGAAAACAACTTAATGACTCTTATTCCAGGAAGAGCCATAATAGATGGCAATTTTCAGAAAAGTGTTCTCTGCTGGCCTGGTTCAGGGTCATGATGCAGCTAGAGTGGCTGCTAATTTACCAAAGATGGCTTCGATGCTTCAAAGACATTGACACTAAGGCTGGTTTCTGGCTGCGATATTCCTGGGGTTCCCAATGAATGAAGCTAATTGGTTTTGCTCAGAGTGACAGGTGATGACTGTTCTTTGATGTCTTCCTTTCTCCACCTCACCAATCAACCTCCTGCCTTCCCTCTTTCTGCCTACTCCCTCTTCCTTCTACTTCCAGACACTTGTGAAAACAGGAGATTGTGAAAAGACCAGCTTAGATGAGAGGAGGAGAAAAAGAATTTATTTTTAAGCTTATTACACTCTGAGTTCAGTTTCTTACTCTAGCAATCCACAGTGCAAGAACATGAAAATGCCACACCTGTCTGGCTGTTGCTAACTTTTCCGAGCTGCCATATTCTTAGCAGTGAATTTGGATATCCTTTATAAAGAATCTGAAATGCACTTAGATGTCATGTTTATAGGTGCAAAAACACTTTCAGAAAGTTATCTGAAGAAATTTCTTTTTATCATAAGCTTAGTTCTCTTACTGTTAAATTTCTGTTAGAATAATTCAATTGTCCATCTGACTATTTTATGGCATACTTAGAATTTAACAAATACGTGAAATTAGGATTTACTAGACAAAGTAGAATGTTTGTTTTAAAATTGTGAGATTTATAAAAGTTTTCACCGATTTAGCTATAAAGGAAAGAACACTTGCAGTATATACTTCCTATCAGTAATTTCCTGTCACTTAAACAACAGTTTCAAGTATATTTTTGACATATTTGTACTTCCATTTTTTTAGGATCTGAGATGCATATTTTGTGAAAACTAATTGACAGCCTGATTGTCTCTTGAAAATTGTAGGTGCTTTGCAGGCCTTAATATCAGGAACATTCCTGAAGCTAATTTACTCTGAAATATTGTCAGACCTTCCAAATTTCTCTATGTTAACATGTAAGTTAGGCTTCATCAGGATGCCTAAAAACTATAATATGAGATCAAAAGCTGTCATTCTGCTAGATTGCTAACTCTATAACCTCATTTGTGATTTAGCTTCTCCTTAAGTGATATAATTTGCTTTTCTAAAGGAGATAATCTTAAAAACACTGGAATCAGAGTTTTACTTAAAATTCTTCAGAACTGCAAAATGAAAATTATAAAAAGGATTTTGTGTAATGGCCAAAAGGCAAAATGCTCTTAGTTTTCAAAAGTAAACACTTCTGACTCAAGTGGTCCTCAGCTTTGAATTGTGGCCTGTAGAATATGAAACTGATAAATCTTTAGAATTTCAAAATTGAAAGATAAACTCTCAGAGAGGCACACTCCTTGAATGTACCATTGCTACATTCTAACTAACCCTAGATATGGTAGTACTTTGAAGTATTTTTTTAAAGTGCAAGTACATTACTAAGAAATAAGGTACTTCTAATTGCTTACCATAAATTAAAATATTTTGGGACCATTTATATAAATTTAATGTAATTTTAATATTTTTCTCTAATTTAAATTGCCAAATTGTGACAGCTTTACTACTGTGTTTTATATAATGAGGGCAAGACTACTAGAGGCGCTGAAAGACCAAGGAATATATTGAAAATTAAAAGGAGCTTCAGTCTCCCTTTGCTTCATTGCATCGTCTCATGGCTGCTAATAATTTTCCTCTGACAATAGAAAACATAGGAAATATCTCTATTTCCTTCTTGTCACCCATCACTGTACATACAGTATAGTTTTCTGAAAATGAAAGAAACTTCTAATAAATGATATTGACAAACAGTAAGATCCAAAATAGGTAAGTGACCAAGAGGATATGTGTAGAATTGACCAACTGTCCAAAAAGATACTAATTTACAGAAAATTTTGAAGCCATCAGGAATTTTACCTTAACCTCTCATTAAGGAGCTACTCTGTGTTTGAATTAACATTTTATGACAGAATAACTGGAAGTTTATAATGCTAGAATTTAATTTTGCTGGAAAGAATCACCATCGTCCCACAGGTTTTTAAAGCAGAATTCATTTGGTATAGTTCTTACACAAAGGAATTCCATTTCCTATGGTTTATTTATTAATAACTGATTAACATGTAAATTATATGCAAGTAAGCACTTCAGAAAAAGAAATAAAGAAATTAGACATGGGCTTTGGTGGTCTCACTTTACTGTAACTTTTTCCAAGTTTGCTTCATTAAAATATCTTCTTAAGGGGCTTTGTTAGATTTCAGAGAAAACTCAAATGAAACATTGTTTTATTCCTTATTACAGTGTTTTCCACTTTAAAATATATTAAAATTTACTGCACTATGATTCAGGGTAATGTTCTGTAAGACTTCCAATCATAACATTTGAATTGCTTAACTCATCTGATTATATCATATCTGATTATATTCTTATAAGGCTACCTCCAGTTCCACTTTCCATTTTCAAACATATTGTGAAGAAAAGAAAAAAATACACACACACACACACAGACACACACACAACACACACACACTTATATATATTCCCCACAATACCCTTGACATAAACTCTCTGAACTTTAACTCCCACATTTCTGATTAATCAAGATTCTTTCATTTAAATCTAGAGAAACTAACTCTCTGACTGAAAGAATTGATTGGAGAGATGCTGATTGATTCAGAGATGACAGGGAAGCTGTAGGACAAGGTGCATCTTAAGAGGCCTAGGTAGCAACCATTACCTTACCAAGGTACTCTGCCAAATGGAAGTTCCAATTCCAGCAAAGGAGTGTCCAGTTGGCCTGGTTTGGATCACATGGTTTATCCTTTGCCCAGGAAACCAGGAGAGGGTAGACAGTACTTTGGATCGAACTGGGTCCAGTGGGGAAGCATAATTTTTCAAAAGGATGTTGAGTTGAGTGTGTAAAAACCAAGCAAGCAACCAGCCTCTCTGGGGACTTTTAATGGAGTATTAAATTAGAATAGCTTTCCTCAAAGAACAGGAAAACTCTTCACTTATTTTTTTTATCATTCTTTGAGTATGCACATACAATACAAACCAAAGATAAATAAGGAAAGATATTCCTAATAACTTAGTTTAAAACTTGTAATTGACAAGGGTATCAGACTATGTCTGAGATTGAATTATTAATAGGAAGTATTCCTATTTATAAATGAAGAAGTTAATGTATCTGTAACCCAAGTTTTAACCCCAGGCTCACATAGATAGCACAATTTATTACAGTATTTGAAAGTTTTGTGGCTTTATTCATAACTATCTGTTGGGAGATAATTGTTCCTCTGCTGCATGTCCTGCAAGCAGAGGAATTGTCTGCCTTAGTTCTAGACTATATTTGCAAAAAAAATTTTGTGGTGAACAGACTTAGAAGATAGTGTCTCCTTCTGGAATTAATGGCACACAGGTTAAATGTCCAGCATAATGAAGATAATGTCCTCTTACTGCCCATTTCAAAGACTTGGGTTCTCTAAGTTCAGGGCCCCTTCCTGTAATGCGGCCTACTGCTTGTGTAGGCATCACTTGGCCTTCTTTACTCACCCCGTGGAAGTTGGGGGTCAGATAACTGGCCCAAGAAAATGATGATACTGTGACTACAGCCATCACTATGAGTCACAAAGTCTCTGTCTCTGATCCAGGAGTCTTCTATCCTCTATCCTCTGCCAGCATTCATGAAACCATGGTGGGCTCACCGGTTATCTTTTAAGTAGAATAAAGTCTCAGACATCTTACAGTTCTTGACAATATCTTATTAGACTTTTCAACATTGACCTTTGTCTTTATAGATACAGAAACCAAAGGATTTATTGAGCCCCTGCCATGTGCTAGCCACCATGTTAAGCTTATATGCATTTTATAATTGAACCCTAAATATTCCTATAAATTCATAGCTATTGTCTTCATTTTAAGCCTCAGCACTTGAAAAAAATTAAATTCATCAGAATTCATCTTAATGAGAGCCTTGCAATATTTTTGGTTTGTTTTCTGGTGATAGGTTGCATTGATAATTCTTTTTGGTGGAGGGTAAGACCTCGAGGACACATTGAAAAATATGTGATGGCCATTAACCAGCTATATTTATCACAAAAGGAGACATTTTTATTACTATTGAGGAGAGGGAAAGAGTAGGAAGTTGGAGAAAATGATCAGAGCCCAGGCACTAAATGGAGATAAGCAGACGAGAAAGTAATAATAAAAATAACCATACAACAAAGTTGTGGTAGAGGGAAAGGCAGGATACACAAATACTAGATAGGAGCTTTTAGTGGAATTTTATGAATGCAAGCCTTTCCCATGACTCCACAAATCTTCAGGACAGACTGTACAAACCACAAAATCACTGCAGAGGGCAGATGACTTTTAGCACCTCTGAAAGGCTCTGGTTTTCACATCCAAGTTTACATCCAGATTGATATGAGCTTTGGCGGTTATGGTGAGATGGTGAAACAGAGAGGAGAGGTCACATCAGAGGGGCTGGAAGCCTCCGACTAACGTCTGGGATACTTAAGGAAAATCTGAAGTTCACAGAAATTAAGTGCTCTTGTCAAACACCTAGAGTTACTTCCAGTGCTGCACCTTGGAGATATAAATAAGGCTCCTGTTCTTGAGGAGCAAACAGATAAGCAAGGGAAACAGGCGTGGAAACAAAATAGTTGATAAAACAATGTTATTGGTATAATAATGACTACACATATGAAGTTGGTGTAATTGATAACATGGGAGAGGAAATGAATAAATGGCTTGGGGAAGACTTCTCTGAGGAAGGAAGCTCTTTTTTTATGTTTTTAAAATTATTTGTTTATTTTTTATTAGACTTTAAGTTCTAGGGTACATGTGCACATCGTGCAGCTTTGTTACAGATGTATACATGTGCCATGTTGGTGTGCTGCACCCATTAACTTGTCATTTACATTAGGTATATCTCCTAATGCTATCCCTCGCCCTCCCCGCACTCCATAACAGGCCCTAATATGTGATGTGCCCCACCCTGTGTCCATGTGTTCTCATTGTTCAATTCCCACCTATGAGTGAGAACATGCGGTGTTTGGTTTTCTGTCCTTGTGATAGTTTGCTGAGAATGATGGTTTCCAGCTTCATCCATGTCCCTACAAAGGACATGAGCTCATCCTTTTTTATGGCTGCATAGTATTCTGTGGTGTATATGTTCCACATTTTCTTAATCCAGTCTATCATTGATGGACATTTGGGTTGTTTCCAAGTCTTTGCTATTGTGAATAGTGCCACAATAAACATACATATGCATGTGTCTTTATAGCAGCATGATTTATAATCCTTTGGGTATATACCCGGTAATGGGATGGCTGGGTCAAATGGTATTTCTAGTTCTAGATTGGAAGGAAGCTTTTTACTTGGCCAAGAAGGGGTTTGCTGACTATGACTGGCAGAGGATGCTCTGGATAGAGCTGCCGGTTGTAAATGTCTTGAAAGTCATAATAAGGAGTTTGTCCTTTATTCTATAGGCTATAGGTTTTTAAATTTTTAAAAACAGGACCCCCTTTTTGTTAGATAAACTCTTAAATGGAGCTCTAGTCTACAAATTAGATGAAAGTGGAGCTTCTGCCTAGGTGCGGTGGCTCACACCTGTAATCCCAGCACTCTGGGAGGCCAAGGTGGGCAGATCACCTGAGGTCAGGAGTTTGAGACCAGCCTGGCCAACATGGGGAAACCCCCTCCCTACAAAAAACACAAATAATTAGCCAGGCATGGTGGCGGGTGCCTGTAGTCCCAGTTACTCGCGAGGCTGAGGCAGGAGAATGGCATGAACCTGGGAGGCGGAGCTTGCAGTAAGCCGAGATTGAGCCACTGCACTCCAGCCCGGGTGACAGAACAAGACTCTGTCTCAAAAAATAAATAAATAAATAAATAACCGAGTGTGGTGGTGGGCGCCTGTAATCCCAGCTACTCAGGAGGCTAAGGCACCAGAATCACTTGAAACTGGGAGGTGGAAGTTGCAGTGAGCTAAGATCGCACCACTGCACTTCAGCTTGGGAGAGAGAGTGAGACCTAGAAAGAAAAAGAAAGAAAGAGAGAAAGAAAAAGAAAGAAAGAAAGAAAGAAGGGAGGGAGGGAGGGAGGGAAGGAAGGAAGGAAGGAAGGAAGGAAGGAAGGAAGGAAGGAAGGAAGGAAGGAGGGAAGGAAGGAAGGAAGGAGGGAAGGAAGGAAGGGAAGACAGAAAGAGAGAAAGAAGAAAGAAAGAAAGAAAAAAACAGAGGGCGGGAGAGAGAGAAAGAAAGAGAAAGGAAGAAAAAGAAAGAGAAAGAAAGAAAGAGAGGGAGGGAGAGAGAGAAAGAAAGAAAGAAAGAAAGAAAGAAAGAAAGAAAGAAAGAAAGAAAGAAAGAAAGAAAGAAAGAAAGAAAAAGAAAGAGGAGCTTCTCTGTGAATTAGGTAGAGGACCAGGGCCCTGAGCACTTAACTGTCCATTGCCCCTGGTGATGGCTCTTTGGACTGCTTCTGGGGACTTCTTTTCACACACGCTGGAGGACAAAATAGCCTGCCTCTGCCAGCTTTACTGGGCTGCCAAAGGGTGGAACATAAACGACCGGATTCTTGATTTGAATTTTGTTCTTTCCATTTCCCCATCCTTTGCTCTTCTTTGTGAGTGTATGCCACCTGTATAGGGATTTACTTTTCACCAACATGATTTGTACCTGCCCACTCTCCCTTTAAAAGGCCTAAGCAATTACAGAGAACCTTGGTTATACACAATTGTTTTCTTCAGCATATACTAGAATAGTGAGCTCTCCAAGTATTCTACTGCATACACATATCTTGCGTCAGGGACGGTCGAGAAAAGACTTTGTGTTCCATAGCTGGAGCAGCTCAGTGTGGAGCCACAGCAGCACTGAGATCATCTGCAAAACTGAACTCATGCAGCAAAAGCAGCAGTTCAGGGCCTAGTGCTTCTGGAACACTATAAGCCACTCCTGGAGAGAGTCGCAAGGTTGCAAGACAGGGCACCCAGCTGGCATGTGGACCACAGTTGTGGGCCAGGTGAAGGTGGTGCAGGTGTGGACCGTGCCCAGGGTGAAGGCTCTGGAGAGGAGCAGAGGCAGTTCAAGAGATGTAGAAGCCAGAATGGGCACCATCTGGCAGAGGGTGGAGGGGCTGCTCTCTCATAGGTCTCTGGTTTGCAGGAATAGATAAATGGCAGTTGTGTACATAAGAAGAGTGAATAAACAACAGAGCAGATGAGTTTAGAAGGAAAATTCCATTTGGGAGACTGAGTTCTCTGTTAGGAATCATGAGAGGTCTGGACTGAGAAATGAGAATCTGGAGATCACAAATAAGTTACTACATCTCCTGAGAGAATTTTGAGATTATACTGTCTACATCCATTCTAACATCCATCTTGCCTTTTTGAACCTTCAGTTACCTGAAAGGAATATGAGGACAGTATGAACAAAGAAATAAAGGTCAAAGGGAAAGACGTGGTTTCAGTCTAAAGAATTCAGGAGAGGTCAGGAAGTGAGAAGACATTAGGTCCTCCTTTCCAAGAACAGAGGAAAAGAACATATATGGTTTAAACAGCATCAAAGGAGGAAAAGAGTCCGTTCTCGTTCTTCACCTGCCACATCTTGCCCAATTTTTGGAACCCCTAGAGATAAACGCAAAATACCTCTGATTAGGCCAGACCCTGAGATCTCACACATGTTGTTTCTCAGTTTCCCTTCCCAGGGCCATGACGGAGCCACGAGGGTGGCAAATGAGCAAGAGGCGACCCACCAAGCAGCATAGCCAGCGCTGATGCCTCCTAAATCCTCTCCAAATATGAATACGTCAGGATTAGGGTGCTGCACTAACGATTCTCACTCCTCCGTTCTTGTTCTCAAGCCTAATTGTTCCTGTGAGATGCTGCATGTGCCAACTGAGTGTTGTCTTCCTTTAAATGCCCGATGAACCAGGTTTGCGGGGAGGTATTAAGGGAAAGGTTTTCTTCTTTTGCTTCATTTTTCCATTTTTCTTCTGCTTCAGCGCCATCCGCACCCCTGCCTGCAGAGGCAGCTGTGAATGAGGAGCTGCATTCTTGCCAGCTCCGTGTGTGGCTGTGGTGGATGGATGTGGGTCATTATCCTATGGCCAAGAGGCTTTCCTACAAATGTGGAAATGGAGTGTCAGTTTCATCGAAGCATACTCATACCCAGCAAAGAGCAGACTCAGGAACAGCAGTTAAAAGATGGAGTCTTCCAGAAAATTAATCTTAATAAGTTAAGTACATTAGGAAGCCCCAAGGGTTGGATTTGGTTTACCACAATATGTCAGCAGCCTCATTCATTGTACTCTTCCTTCTGATACTAGTATGGAATAAAGTGGAAGGAGGCCAGACAGAAATTATTTTAGCTTCTGAGTACAATACACAAAGCAGTGAGATTCACACACTCCCACTCCCTAACATTTAAAGTTCCCTCACATTACTTAGCAATAACTGGCCAAATTAATTGGTTCTAGATCTCAACATTATTACTTCCTGAAGGAATCTTTGCATGGAGTTAGTCAGTATTCTTGGCAATATATTATACACACAAGGATTTGAGACAAAATGAGAAAAAGTTAGCTTTATTATGCAATTTTTTCAATTGGAATCAATTTCCCCAGTCACAAATGGAGAAGCCAGGAACCTGCAGCGTTGCCTTCAGGACTGGGGAGGCAGAGGCAGAGTATGTGCCTGGTGTGTTTATGTGGGGTGTGTGCGCATGTGTGGTGAGTGTGGTTTGTGTCTGTGGTGTGTATGAATATGTGGAGTGTGTGTCCTGACAGAAGCTTCCTTTTCTTTTCTATGGAATCACAAAGATAGTGAGCATAACTGTTCCCCATAACACCTTTCTTTCTTGGAGCAAAAGATCGATGAAAGTAAAGAGGTAGAATTAGGCAAAAGAAATTATTTCTAAAATTATTGAAAAGTAGGGATTATAGCAAATATTTTCTTCTCTTTTGTGCTGTGTCATTGGGACTTCAGCAAATTGGAGCCAGAGAAAGAAGGATCCTAGTGCGGCCACAATAGCAACGCAATGGATTTTATCTCTCTAGTATGTAATCTTGTTAGGATTCCCCAGGGAGATGGGAAGAAAAATAGCAGAAATAAAAAAAGAGCAAAGGGACCTTCAAGTTAGGGGAATAATGTTTGGTAAACAACTCTGTCCTCCACTCTCAGTGTGCATTCAACCAAGCACAGTGCATAGAGACAGAGGCAGTATGAGATGTGGGCTGCCTAGACATTTTTAGAAATAAGTACGTATTTAAATAATAATTGTTAAATTGATTTACAAAATTGGGAGGTCATATGTCTTTTAGATTTGATTCTATTAGCGACTTAGCCACATTAAAAGTGTTGACACAGTAGCCTTGTAGTATAGTTTGAAGTCAGGTAGCGTGATGCCTCCAGCTTTGTTCTTTTGGCTTGGTACTGGTACCAAAACAGAGATATGGATCAATGGAACAGAACAGAGCCCTCAGAAATAACGCCGCATATCTACAACTATCTGATCTTTGACAAACCTGAGAAAAACAAGCAATGGGGAAAGGATTCCCTATTTAATAAATGGTGCTGGGAAAACTGGCTAGCCATATGTAGAAAGCTGAAACTGGATCCCATCCTTACACCTTATACAAAAATTAATTCAAGATGGATTAAAGACTTAAACGTTAGACCTAAAACCATAAAAACCCTAGAAGAAAACCAAGGCAATACCATTCAGGACATAGGTAGGCATGGGCAAGGACTTCATGTCTAAAACACCAGAAGCAATGGCAACAAAAGCCAAAATGGACAAATGGGATCTAATTAAACTAAAGAGCTTCTGCACAGCAAAAGAAACTACCATCAGAGTGAACAGGCAACCTACAAAATGGGAGAAAATTTTCGCAACCTATTCATCTGACAAAGGGCTAATATCCAGAATCTACAATGAACTCAAACAAATTTACAAGAAAAAAACAAACAACCCCATCAAAAAGTGGGTGAAGGACATGAACAGACACTTCTCAAAAGAAGATATTTATGCAGCCAAAAAACACATGAAAAAATGCTCACCATCACTGGCCATCAAACAAATGCAAATCAAAACCACAGTGAGATACCATCTCACACCAGCTAGAATGGCAATCATTAAAAAGTCAGGAAACAACAGGTGCTGGAGAGGATGTGGAGAAATAGGAACACTTTTACACTGTTGGTGGGACTGTAAACTAGTTCAACCATTGTGGAAGTCAGTGTGGTGATTCCTCAGGGATCTAGAACTAGAAATACCATTTGACCCAGCCATCCCATTACTGGGTATATACCCAAAGGACTATAAATCATGCTGCTATATAAAGACACATGCACACGTATGTTTATTGCGGTACTATTCACAATAGCAAAGACTTGGAACCAACCCAAATGTCCAACAATGATAGACTGGATTAAGAAAATGTGGCACATATACACCATGGAATACTATGCAGCCATAAAAAATGATGAGTTCATGTCCTTTGTAGGGAGATGGATGAAATTGGAAATCATCATTCTCAGTAAACTATCGCAAGAACAAAAAACCAAACACCGCATGTTCTCACTCATAGGTGGGAATTGAACAATGAGAACACATGGACACAGGAAGGGGAACATCACAGTCTGGGGACTGTTGTAGGGTGGGGGGAGGGAGGAGGGATAGCATTAGGAGATATACCTAATGCTAAATAACGAGTTAATGGGCACAGCACAGCAGCATGGCACATGTATACATATGTCACTAACCTGCACATTGTGCACATGTACCCTAAAACTTAAAGTATAATAAAAAAAAAAGTGTTGACACATGAAGGCACCATTTATGCCCATGGTTGCATTATTTTAGTGCACTTTAACATTAGTATACACTTTTATTTTCCCACGCAGTAGCGCAAATGAGATACTACTTCTCTTAATTCAGGAGGCAACTTACAATTCCCATTCAATTTATAGTATTTTTAATCAAAATATTTTCTCCTAAGAAGTGTGCTCCTGTAATGCTACTTGATGATAACCCAAAAGAATCATAAAAATAAGTTGAGCTTGCCAAGGTAATCTACAAAGCAGAATTGTAGCACGCCAAAAACTGGGTGCTCCCAGGTTCAAGACAGTTTTGAATCTTGGCTCTACTGTTTACTTGCCATAAGAACCTAGGGAAATTACTGAATCTCTCTGTGTTCTTGATTAATCATCAAGGCGGTATTTATACCTCTCCTGCTGGGTGAGAAAGCTCAGTAAATAAACTAAGGGAGATCATCTACAAGTTAGTTCATGCTCAATAATGCTAGCAATATAGTCCAAAATATTCTTTTTGTTGGTAAGAAAAGTGGAGCCCAAAACAAAACATAGCAAAGAGAAGTAGAGGCTGGCCTAACTCCCAGTTCTAACCAGACCCTGAAGGAAGGCTTTCACCTAACCATATCACAACCAAGACAAAGTAAAGACATCTTTCTCTTCATGTGAGACCTTCAATCAAAGATCAAAATCTTCATGATTACCAACAACCTAAAATACGCTTAGTTTTACATTTCCTAAGAACAGATCATGTGACTTCTTCTCCTTTCAAAGGGACATAGCTATTCTTCACACAATTTCCACAAGTTGTGTATTATTAATAATGAAGTAAGAGTCACAGCTCAGGGTATAACTCTTACAATGAGTTGAATCAGAAAAGTCCCCAAACAAATGGTGTGGGTAGAGGGACACAGGAGAGGCTGGGTCACTCTCAGGACAGGGTTGTGAAATCCATCTTTTGGGAACGGCAGTTGCCCTGAGCAAGGGCTCCTCTTTCCACATTTGTAGTCCCCCACTGGAGTTCAAATTAAATTAGGTCTCACTTAAATTGGATTTTCTCCCATTACATTAGCATTTCCACAATCTTGCCAATGTTTGGCAACTTGCTAATTAGTAAGAGGATGACTTTGGACTTGAGAGTTAAATCACATTTTCCTGCTGCTAAATAGGCCTGGGCCTGGCCTCTCAAGGAGTACTTTCTTGGATGTTCATTCAGTTTTTATCCCAGTGGGCATACCTCAGTT
This sequence comes from Gorilla gorilla gorilla, assembly GCF_029281585.2. NCBI lineage: Eukaryota > Metazoa > Chordata > Mammalia > Primates > Hominidae > Gorilla > Gorilla gorilla. The sequence goes on from NC_073227.2 coordinate 141,250,283, forward strand.
GGCAAATTAAATCCACCACAAGAAATTGACATTACAATGACTTTTTCACTAATCTGAAATGCCAAAATGTTTCCATTCCTGGGTATTACTTCAGTACAGGTGAATCAGGAAAACAACAGTTAACAAGTCAGCAGCTGACTTATATTACGCTTATACTTATACTGAAGTAATATCCAAGAATGATTTGTCTCTTTGATAAACAGAAACAAGCTTCAGAAAATTAATGTAAGACAAGGATAATTCTTTGTCAAGAATTATGTTCCAGGGTTGCAAAGGGCTGAACCTGAAAATATTTATTTTCCTAAGGCTCTTTCATCTTCCCATTATACAGAGCTTCAGGTGTATCCAGATACTGGAATAATAATAATTTGAGCTGGAATAAAGTAGTATAATTTTTGGAAGCTGAAACTGGATAATTTTAGCAGTATGTTTGGATTGTTTTCTTCAACTGCATTTTCAGCTTTGCAGTTGCTTTAGGTTTACTTCTAGAAGCATAGATATCCAAGGATCTCACATTTCTTGTTATATGTATATATATATATGTATATACATATAAATGTATAATTTGAGATCATATTTGTGAGAATATATATATACACACACATATATATGTATATATGTATATAGAGGATCACGAAGAGGATCACGAAGAGGATGTCAAGTTAGTCCTAGCAGAATTCTTATTAAATGGATAAACTTAATACTTCTAAATCTGCTTAATCTTTAGACATCTGTCATGTCACTCTAAGATTTAATTGCAATAAAATTTCAATAAATTCCATTTTCATTTTAATTGGCTTGAGAAGTCAGAATTAAGTTTTTCATTAAAATTAATCAAATCCATAGGAAGGAAAAACACAGATTTAACTATAAATCCATATGCCTGAAATATTTCTGTAAGTATATATGGACACAGCATAGCCATATAGCCATCATCATCCCATCAGGACTTTGTCTTCCTTTTTTTTTTTTTTTTTTTGGTGGTGTGGAGTGGGTGGGTAGGGGGGACTGAGTCTTGCTCACTCTATTTCCCAGGCTGGAGTGCAGTGGCGATCTCAACTTACAGCAACCTCTGCCTCTCTGGGCTCAAGTGATCCTCCCGCCTCAAGCCTCCTGAGTAGCTGGGTTTATAGGTGTGTGCCACGAGCCTGGCTAATTTTTGTATTTATAGTAGAGATGGGGTTTCACCATGCTGGCCAGGCTGGTCTAGAACTCCTGGCCTCAAAGCAATCCACCTGCCTCAGCCTCCCAAAGTGCTGGGATTATAGGCATGAGCCACCGCACCCAGCCCAAGACTTTATCTTTCATAATCAAGTCTTGTGACGCAGGCCCACAATTTCTCATCATCTTAAAGAAATGATCTGTCTAAGGAATAGCTTCCAATTAACCATCTTATTCAGATTGAACCACTTATTTAATTTAATGAGGTATATACACCTCTTCAATTCTACATTTAGGATCACTGAGGTCAACAATATGTAGTCAAATAGCTAAAGAACTAAGGCCCTGTGGAAGAAGAATGGGAGCAATGTTAAACATTTACAACTGCAGAAATTTTTACCCCAGGAAACGCACACACACACACACACACACACACACACACACACACAAGTATATATGCACTTTAAATCAACATACAATATCCCTGCAGCAAACACTGAGTTGCTTAAATCATAGAATCATTTTTGTGCATCCAACAGCAATATGCCGAAGAGATTTTCAGGGAGTCGTGCATCATCCATCTGCCAAGTCTCATTTCAAGGAAACTGGAAGTTGTATTTGGTTGTATAATAACTGGCTCCTCCAATTTGATCAGGATCTTAGCTGTCAGAAGCCTTTTCCCGTATTCATGCCAAAGGAAAACATGACCAGGCACAAATAACAGGGTAGATGATGTGCCTTTGTGGCAGAAACAAGCCTCAGTATAAACAAAGAAGAGGGTCCTCAGCCACGCTCCCTCGTTGCCTGTTGTCTCTCTCTGTTAGTGTGTACTTCTACTGATGGACTTTCTTTACTGAGGATAAACCTATGGAAAACAGTAGGAAAATGTTTTAGATTAAAAATTAACATTTCATTTCTCTTCTTCTGGCTTAAGGCTGACATAAAGTTCCAGGATGGCAAAAAAAAAAAAAAAGTTATGTTATATTCATAAGCTCCCCACAAGTTTACACTGAGAAATCAAGAAGCGGGAGATGGAGGGTTATTATTTTAAGCATTGACATATGCTTACCATTTTGTGAAATAAGTTGTGGCCTCGTTCTATTTATGCCTGAGGAGGAATGTTCTATACTAATTCTCACTCTTGCTGGCATTTTGGCTTGGGCATGTGAAAGTAAGTCATATATATGACTTAGGTTAGGTTCAGTACTTACCCCAGAGAAAGAAAACTTGCCAAATATGATCTTTTAATATATGGTACTGGGTACATTATTGCCAAAGCTATAGAAAATATCCTATAGAAAGACTTGTTGGTGTATCATGAAGACCAATATGAAAAATCTGGAATATTTTGATTGAGTACTATTTGATAATGAATACTACATGAAAGACAAAGTCAAATAAGTTTACTCATGGCAACAGGAAAAAATAATCATAGAAATGCCAAGAAACAAAGCGTTATCCTTATCCCTGATAACTTAAAAATATGCTGAATGTTTTGTACTTGTTGTCCTCATTTGGTATACCAAAGACGTGCTAAACTAACATTTTGGTAACAGAAAAAGCAAATAGGAAGATAATAAGTTACTTTTCCAGGCTGAAAAATTATGTTGCTGAGGACTGTGGTCACTATGTTAAAAAGGTATCTAATATGTTGAGAACATAAATTTGAACTCAGAAGCATAAATTAATTGATCTAACCAATCTGAAGTTAACATTAAATAAATCCACTAATGATACCTCTCCCTAGGTATCTTAAATATTTTAAAATTAACTCCTTTTCAATTTGTACAGTGCTCCTGTGAAACAGGCATAGAATTAAAGATCAATAGCCTGATATTTTAGATGGAGAGAGGCTGTGGCCAATGAGATAATCCATGGCAGAATGGAAATCTGAACAAAAACAAAGATAGGTCTTTAGTTTCTTGAAGGGAAGGCAGAATTTCCCTAAATGTACAGTGAAGGTGGGAGGAGGGCCTTAATCCACTGTAACTGGTGTGCGTGTAAGAACAGGAAAATTTGGACACAGATGGAAGATGGTCATGTGAAGACCGAGGCAGAGATTGCAGTGATGCTGCCACTAGCTAAGGAATACCTGGAGCTACTAGATGCTGAAAGAGGCAAGGAAATCTCCTCCCCAGAGGATTTGGAAGGAGCTTGGCCCTGCCAACATCTTGATTTTTGGATATCTAACCTCCAGAGCTATGAAAAAAAAAGTTTTTCTATTTTAAGCTTGTGGTATTTTGTTATGGCAATCCTAGGAGACAAATCCAGTCAGTATTTAATTGGTTAGTATTAGACATTAGTAAAAGCTAATCATAATATTTAGGCTTTGATCTTCTATATTGTAAAGAAATGATTTCACAACACAGTTTCACATCCCTACATCTTATGCCTTTCTAGATACATTAATAATCCAGCTCTGGCTCATTAGACAAAGCATAACTCTGTACCCTATGAAAAATTTGGAATGTACAGAAGTGACTGGCATGCAATGCAATCAGAAACCATAGCTTTTTGACATTTCAGAAAGGAAGAAACAAACAACATGTTTTTCAAAGATAAACTAACTCTGTTATGACATAATTGTTCTATAAACATGGAAGTCATTTTGCATCTCATTCTGATAACAGATGAAACAAGATGAAAATGTTCTTTGTAAAATCGTGTTTCTAAACAAAAGCTGTAACTCATTAATATCTGTGGACTTCAATGTATTAAAAACATCATTATTTAATGCTATACAGAGAGAAAGCCAAGTCTCAAATGACTTGAAAACATTCGAAACCCTTCATTAAAAATCTTTAGTTTTTGAAAGAAGGGTTGATTTTCAATGTGTCTCTAAAGCATTCTGAAATAACCACAGACAGTAACTGAGAGCAAAGCTGGAAATTAGTTGACCGGAAGGCTGTGCACCATGGTACTCAGCACCTACCACCCTCAGTCCCTAGTCAGGAAGCCCTTCACTGGTGTCCCCATATTATAGAGGACTCTGCTCTGGCCCTCCTCCAGCCACACCCTTCCTCACAGTGTGAGCGACGTTTCCTCCAGAACAAGCTCCTGGCACCAAAATGCACATCCCCGAAGTCCCTGCCCAGGTGATTCTGGGCCTGCTTCCAAGACTCATGTGGTCCTCTTCCCAGCCTGAAGGCTGTCCAAAGAGTGCTGTGTGTAGAGTGTTGAGGGGTGTATGGACAAGGGTGGGATCTCCCAGCTGGGCTGTCTTCAAGTCTGCACTCAAGAGTCCTTGTGATGGGAAGGTGGGGAGAGAAGGTCGAGGTTCCCAGGCAGGAGGCCAGGGCTTAGGTCTCCCTGTGCACCATGTCCTGTCACAGACTGGTTTTGAAACTGAGCATTGTAAATTGTACTTTGGTTTTCCATGTATGTTTATCAAGGTAGGAGGATAGATTATACTTTAACAGTTTCTATGCTTGATTCATGAGATTTACACAGATAGGATGTAGCTCTCCACTTATTCTTGCTCTAGGCCCCAGAAATGTTAGAGGAGGATTTAGTGGCATCATTGAAATTTAATCACTCATTATCTGCCATACCTTTTCAAATGCATGAAGTTACTTCTTCTTCTTTTTTTTTTTTTTTTTTTTGAGATAGAGTCATTTTCTGTCACCCAGGCTTGAGCGCAGTGGCGTGATCTCACCTCACCGCAACCTTGGCCTCCTGGGGTCATGTGATCCTCCTACCTTAGTCTCCCAAGTAGCTGGGACTACAGGCACATGCCACTAGACTTGGTTAATTTTTGTATTTTTTTGTAGAGACAGAGTTTCACCATGTTACCCAGGCTGGGCTTGAACTCCTAGGCTCTAGCAATCTGCCCACGTTGGCCTCACAAAGCACTGGGATTATAGGCATGAGCCACCACTCCTGGCCTTAAACTAGTGATTTCTTAATAGTCAATACCACAAAATTATTTTATGAGAATTCTGAGCAATTCAGTTATACCAACAGATTAAAAGGACCTTTTTAATTAAATGAACCCCAAACCAGCAAGAACCACTACTGAAATTAAATAATGACACATCCATCATTTGTGACAAGAGTGATGTCAGAGTTCTGCCAATTCTTATGACATGGCTTAAGCTATGAAATACATCAACTGCGGAAGCTAGTAAAGGAGGCATAGGAATCCCAAACAGGTAGACTTTGGAGTGAGGAATTTTTTGGTGGTGCCCTAACCATGATCAGCCCTCTTCTCTGCTGCTGGCCAGCCATAGTTAGTTGCAGAGCTGTGTTAGTATGGAAAAGGATAGGTTTCAAATGACAACATACCCTGGTCAGGTTCCACCAGGGCTGTCCATGCACAGGTTAGTTCATAACATATTTATTACACACTTAATCTTACATAGTACCGTGCCTTTTACTTGTGATATTCTAAATGTCAAATGAGTAGCATGCTGTAAGTTCACACAAAGATGAGATTATTGAGGGTTAAATGCTAGTCATATTATTATCTATGTTAGAGCCCCCTTCTCACTTTTGTATCTATACTTTCAGAAAATTTCAATAAAGTGAGAGAGGTATAGTAAGAGGGGCACTGTACTATATAATACAAACCATATGTTTTAGAATCCTATATATCAAATAATCTAATCCCCTTGCTAAATTTTATTAACTGTGTGATTTAGGCGTGTTACTTAAATTCTCTAAGCCTCAGTTTCCTCATGTGTCAAATAGTGCAAAACAAAACCTATTTCATAGCTTTGTTGTGAAGATTGAAATAATGCTTTAAAAACAGGCCGGGTGTAGTGGCTCACACCTGAAATTTCAGCACTTTGGGAGCCAGAGGCAGGAGGATCACTTGAGGCCAGGAGTTCGAGACCAGCCTGGCAACAGACTGGAGGTGGAGCAAGACACCATCTGAACAAAAAATAAAAATAAAAATTAGCTGGGCATGGTGGTTAATGCCTGTAGCCCTACTCATGAGGCTGAGGTGGGATGATTTATTGAGCCCAGGAGTTTAAGGGTACAGTGAGCTATGATCACACCACTGCACAACTCCAGCCTGGGTGACAGAGTAAGACTGTCTCAGACAAAAAAAAAAAACAAAAAAACAAAAAAAACCAAAGCTTAGATTGGTACATCATGGAGATTTTTTTGTTGTAGTTTTACATCTGTAGACACTGTTACATGGTATGTTTATACATCACAAAGCTCACTGCATTTTTCCTAGCTAGACAAAAATCAGTAAGTCTCATACACTGACTACAACATTTCATTATTGCATATTCTATTTAATTTCTGAATGTCATCACAATTCATTTCTATTTTATGTAATCATTAGCTTGTGTAATATTGGTCCAGCAAGAATCTAATAATGATATATAAATGACCTTATGGTATTACTAAATTCTGTACTAAGTAATTTTATTTTCCAGTTATTAAACTCCAATTCAGAAAGACAATATCTTTAATAGTCATTCCAGAGCAATATAAAATGGAAAATTATAATTGGGTAGCAATTCTGTTATTATACCATAATAGATTTTAAAATTGCATATATTATGCAACACTCATTCTGGTTAATGGTATGCCTTTCTAATAAAAGAACTCCATTATTGTTGGAACTCAAGAACTTCATTAAAACCACTGGCTATATTTGTAGTAGAAAGCAAAGAAAAAAGAGAGTCCTATAGTGTTTTGATAAATACCTGGATAATTTATAATGGAATTCTCACATTTCATATTTCTTTTCTATGATGCTGTTGTAATCTATGGCCTTTGTCACTCCCATTGCTGCTGTGTACAGCTGTCCAGATTGCGTATTGTACTTCAGCAGGCTCCATTCACATAGAGTACCATGATGAGCCCCTCAGACTTGTAAAGTTCACAACCTGCAAAACTACATGTGGTATCCCTGACTCCTTATTTACACTCCATAACAGACTCCTTGTATTAAAAACTAGATTTCTGTGATCTCAGCTCTGACTTCAAACGAGATCGAATTTCAAGAATGGCCTGAAATTAGACTACATAGCTCATCTTCAGCATTTTTAGATACATTCAAATCTTTGGAAATTAACAAGAGTCCCAGGTGTGTGTCATATGAGACTTTAAACATGTAGCAGACATTTCTAACTTTTGATTATGTATACTTGATGAGAATAGAAGTGGGATTTTGATTATAGCTCAGTTTATACAGCCCGCTTCTGGGTGGCCTCACAAGACCATAGAAACAAGCAGTAGAAAGTATAGCAGATTCTAGAAAGAAAACAGAAAATGTTAAATCAATAAAAAATAAGATTTAAAAAAGTACTCTTAGTTGTGAGTACTTCATAAGTGACTTTTAGTTTTCCACAGCATACTTTGAGGTGGGCGTTGTGGGCAACCCTGGCCTAAACTAAGAGCCCTGCCTTGGAGTCTGACATTTAGTCATAAGGGAACACAGTTCTGAGCCTTTGGTTTCCTCTGTCTGTCTGCCAGTGACATTTAAAACATCTGTCTAGCAAACTCAACCTGGAATAGTGGGTGTGCATCTGTGCTTTGTAGTACAATTGCAGAGCTTTGTTGTTGTTATAATACAGCTCTGCTTACAGTTTTCATTTCTAACCCCAGATGGAATTCTGACTCTGAGACTGAAAAAGGAACAGAAGCCAGAATTGAGGGTCATGCATTTCTGCATTTGCACATTTTCTTTGTCTTGAGGAGTTCAATTTAACCCCAGGTGCATCAAATTAAAGTTATGTATGTAACACAACTTTATAGTAAGTCCTCCCCAAGTACGAATGAATGTATGTTGAGTAAACATCCCAAAAAGATCCCATTAAGATGTAAACATGAAAGAATGCTCAATACAGCTGTGGTCTTACCATTTGCCTTGTGTTGTACATCTGGCGGAAGCTGGTCAAGAGCATACCACTGATAGTCTGGCTGTGTGGAACAATACAACATTATTATAGCAATATGGACTTCAAATACAGTGGCATGTCAAAAATACAATTAGGCTATGTGGCTTTTATTAAGCAGGCAACACAAAAGTAATTTCTATCCAAACCTATTGCCAACCTCACTCATCCTGCTTACCCCCCATCACTGCCATCATCTCTCCCTACCCCCTCTTAAATCCACTCTGTGTTTGGCCAGAATTTCTACCACTTTGAGGCTGTGACATGTTTTCTTTCTTTTTTTGAAACAGATGTGTTTTGAATATCTGCAGAAGTATAAACACTTGTAAAACTTACTACAGCCCATCAATAAAACAAAGCAACTTAGCATCAACAAATACTCTTTTTGAGACCCTCACACTAGAGGCAATGAGAAGGCCAGGAAAAAAAAGTTTAATACAAGTTTTCTAATGGTTTAAGGAAGAAATTTAAGCTATTAAATGGGGATTTGGCATTGACAGAAGTTCAGGATGGTGAAGCAGGGCAAATCTTTCCCTTTTTGCTGTTGTGAAGAACCGATCCAGCAGAACCTATCCTCTAAATTGCTCACATAGTTTAGTCTACAGAGACAAGATTTTTCTCTTGGGATTTTCTCCTAGGTTTACACCAGTTAAGAACAGCTAGATATTGAATGTCGAACAAATTGCATTGAATAAATAGTAAACCCATTGGCCTGAATTATCAAGATATCTCCAAGGCCAGCACCTCTGTATTTAACGCTTAGGAATGGAGCAATCTCAGCTTTACCTGCCCACAAAGCAGGTCTGTCTTTCTGCTCTGAATGCTCACCCCTGCCTCCTACTTCTCCACAAGACACAGAGAATACAGATTTTTTTTTTGTTCTGTAATTCAATTATCTCCTAAAAATAACTTGAGGAAAATTTTTCTAACATGAGCCAACAGAGAGCATTTACAAGGCTGCCAGACCACTGAAAGTAGCCCAGAAAGTTCAATTACTCAATAAGACACTGAGAAATGCTGCTTTTAGTGCAGTTTGACCCCACTGTACCCCTACTCTAGACACCTAGGCCCTTGGCTCCTCTGGCTTATAAAAAAGCTAGAAGAGGAAATGAGATCAACTCTGTTTTTTATCTTCTCGTTTATTTTTAGATGTCTCAAATAACACATAGGATAAGTGACGTGAGCCTCAGTTTTATATTCCAGGAGAGTTGCCAAGAGAAGGTAAATATCCTGTAATGTTACCAACACTATAGCATGTGACTTAATTCAGCCTTCGATATAGACAAGAAACACGAAATATTATTTTTAAATTAACTTTGAGGATTTGGTTGTAAACTCTACTGTTATGCTGAGATTTTTTTCATCTGACTACTGCTTGAAAATGTAGGCCATTCTGGCCAGGCGCAGTGGCTCATGCCTGTAATCTCAGCACTTTGGGAGGACAAGGTGGGCGGATCATGAGGTCAGGAGTTTGAGGCCAGCCTGGCCAATATGGTGAAACCCCATCTCCGCTAAAATTACAAAAATTAGCCACGTGTGGTGGTGTATGCCTGTAGTCCCAGCTAGTCGGGAGGCTGAGGCAGGAGAATTGCCTGAACCCAGGAGGTACAGGTTGCAGTGAGCCAAGATCGCACCACTGCACTACAGCCTGGATGACAGAGCGAGATGCCTTCTCAAAAAAAACAAAAAAGAAAAAAAGAAAGAAAATGTAGGCCATTCTACATGGCTTGGAGTCCTTTTTCAAATATAGGCCTTTATTTGGTGACAATTTTATGTGACCTGGACTGCCTTGCCTTTTTTAATTGATATGGACTGTTTGATGAGCTATAGTAGGTGAATTCCTTCCTTCTTTCCATAAAGAAATATTTGACTGAAACAATAATTTGTACTCCTAGGTAAATGTGAATGACTGATTGGTTTTATACTTAACCTTTCATAAGAATATTTCTCCAATCCCCCAACCTGTAGAAGCCAACTCCTATAGGTTAATTCACTCCTACAGTAAATTTCTCTTTATGTTTCTCACAATCTGAGTTGACTTCTACATTCTTGAAAAAAAAATTTAATGTTATTGGTAAAGACTGAAAAATAAGCAAACAGGTAAAGAAAAAAAAGGAAATGGGGGAGGGAGAGCAGACAGAACTAGCAACCAGCAATAACGTGAAAAGACTCAATTCTTAGCAGTGTGCTGTGTCATACCAGGGTCAAATAAGAGATGCTCATTAAATCCTCACATTCCTTCAGCCACCCAAAGAGTCATTATCTCCTCCCTTGGGAAAAGGGTTTTGAGTCACACTCGAACAAAAGTATGAGAACTTTCAGGAAGCCAAGAGAATCATGTTCTCTGTAAGCACTCTGGTAGGAAAATACCAGTTAAAAATCTTAGATTTTTTCATCATGAGAAACACAATTAATCAAACCTAAAGGGTAGCGGGATTTGTATGGGTAAATCAAAAATGCAGAAAATGCATATTTTTTTTCCTGGATAAATTTCTATCTATGTAGGCAAAATAAAAGGTAGAGGAGGGTGGGTGGAATACTGCTATTGAGAAGGAAAAAAAGGGTGCTTTGGGCCTCACTAATTCAGGTTGACTGTCCAAATCAATTCCCCTCACAAATAATTGCTCAACCCTGCATTTCATTTTGTCTGGGAAGACACAGCCATGGAGAACAACTTAAGTGGGTCACTTTTTCTTGGATCCTTTAAGAAAATCCTTTCAATTGGAAAATGTCAAAAACTATTTTGCACATATGTAGCAATATCCATAGTAGTTCAATATAAATTTACAACTGAACAAAAGCATCTCATTTTTCTTGTTTTGCCATATCCACTTCCCTTTATACATAAATACACTTTATACAGAAAATGTCCTTTGGGTAGAATGAACTATGCCAATTGAAAATGTTATATGTTGTTCAAGGAATTATTCCCAATTTAATACCTTTCAATTAATTTATTCGTATCTATGTGTCCTATGGATTCAGTGTCCCAAAGATAATTCTAGTGTACATTGACCACTCCAACTTTGCAAGTTAGAGGCTGAGAGAAAACAGAGGCTCTTGCTGTAGATAATATAATGTGCTGAAATTCCAGAGATGCACATAATTTCTACCAAAACAGTATACTAAGCACTTTTTCAAATGCACTCTTACTTACTGGGTGCTCCCGTTGCTTCTGCACAGCTCCAGGGCCTGTTGGTACCCATGGATCTTGCAGGTGGAAAACCAAGCCGCAGTTACAGGGAGGGCAATACATCTGAGGAGAACAAAGCTGTGGGTTCACTACCAGTGGGAGAGACTGAGGAGTCGCACTGACATTGCTTTATACAAAAGGTTTGGTTTCAATCTTAAGGTTCCACTTAATCTGGCATAATTATAACTCAAAATAGTAAACATGTCAATAGACTCAGGACCGATACAGACGAGGCTCACAGGTCAAGTTTTACCTAAGGTGAAACTATAACCATTTCCCCATTTTGAAGAAATTAGACACACTTGAAAAGTATATAGAGTTAACTTTATGTTTTTGAGTTATCTTTATTGAGGGCCCGCAATGAAGAAAATCTATTCACTGAGTCATAAAATAGGTTTTCTTAAATTGTAGCCAGGGAAAACTAAAATCCAGAAAGGAAATTAGGAATTAAGACAAATAATATTCATTATTTAAGGCTATTAGAGAACCCATGGGATAGAATGCTTCAGTGCTCAAGAAGGCATGTTATTTTTTCAAAAGAGGCAGTATTTGATTTAGTTTTCTACTGTTAATTGTGTGAGCAACTGCATGAAATACCAATGAAATCTATTTCCAGGTGCTTGTGGGTCTAAGGAGCACTAAGACTTGTGCTACTGGTAACATGCTCTATAAAGCATATGCTTTCTATGAGTGTTAGGGCTGAAAGGCCTTGGTGGTGCCTAAGCACTGTCTATCCGTTGATGGTGTAGTCAGTAATGAAAAGCATGGGTTGTTGTAGGCCACCTGTAGCAGAGCTTGAATATGTCTTTAATTGGGACAATGAGAAATGATGTACATGGGAATAAATGTATGCGTGAAAATTAGATCAACATACCTGTTTTAATTGCTTTTCTAGTTTTTCTTTCTCCATCTGACAAGCTTTTATCTAAAGACAAAACAAAGGCATTTGTTAATCAAGACAAGTTAAAATCATTAATTCCCAAGCCACTCTTGACCTACTCAAGTGTCAGGTATTGACAGCAGTAATACCAACAAAAACAGCCACAGGTTGGTTTTTGCAGACATCCATTGAATCTTAAAATTTCCAGTTGCAGTTTGAAAAATGTGATAGTTTTAAATTGCTATTCCAGTTTTTTGAGGCCATTACAATTCTGTTTTAGGTAGATCTATTTAGATACAGATATAGAAACAATTTCCATTGCTTACTGAATGACATTGGAATTGTCAACCTGACATTCAAAGGCTTCCACAATAAACTTTAGAAGTTATATATGCACTTAATCCATGTCAGAAACTTATCTAAATTTTTTACATGCAATAACTCACTGAATCCTCCCAATCCCTCTATGTGATACCTAATATTATCTCAATTTTATAGATGAGAACACTAAGACATAAGATTCTGAGTAACTTGTTCAAAGTCACACTGCTATATTCCACGGCTTCTCACTACTTAAGGCCCAGCCTCATCTAGATGAATCACCTACCCTGGGTTCCCTTAACTTAAGACACACTTAGAGAAAGCTGGTTTTTCCTTGACTGTTCATTCACATCATTGTCATTCCTACACTCCATGTCCCACATTCCCATAAGGGATGGTCAAATATCCCATTCTGAATGATACCTTTCCAAGTCCCACTTATCAGAATTATTCTGTCCTCTTATGTAGTGTTGTACATTTACTGTGTGATCTTTTAGACCAATGTGTGCTATTTACAGGCAATTCTTGCTGCTTGTGGTGGTCATATTCCATAAAGTCACCACGGACACTGAATTAGTGAATATTGAACCACTGCTCCCAGGAGAAATGTTGGGTTAAGTTTCTGCTAGCCTCTTGTCACAACATTTGTGTCAACGGATCAATACATAACTTTGTTTCATGTGTGTTTCTGGTTAAAGACAACTTATTTAATATGTACTGTTGATGAACTCTGAAGTCATAGTCAAGAGTACTATAACATGCCTTAATGAAGCTTCTCTAACACACTTTTTCTCTATAAGGCACATCACATCCTTCATGCTGAGGAATACTAGAGAGCATGTCAGCATATATGTGTGGGCCATTCTAAACCACGAAATCACCAACAAATAGCACAAAAATGCAGGAAACATGGCACTAAATAGATCACAAAAAGAACACTAGGAATGTGTATATGTCAGGAAACAACTTTGCTGCTCTGCTCATATGTAAGGATGTATCACAAAGCACCACAAGTATTGATTTGGGGATGACAAATGCATTTTAGTCAGTAGGGAAATTCACATATGCAGAATTTGTGATGATGAGGATAGACTGTACATGTCTCTTTTACTATATTGTGAGTTATTTACTAGCAAGAACCAGTTTTCGTTTTCTCACAGCATATAGCAGAATGCCTTGCAAAAAGAAAGCATCAAAATTAGATTACAAAGAACTGAAAGTACCATGCTAATTATAAACTAAATGAAACTATTAAACATGCCCCCTCTTCTAATAGACTAAAATAATTTATAAAATACCTCAGAGCCATGACTTGACTTGAGCTAAATGTTTTCTAAAGGGTTTTTTTGTTTTTTTCTTTTCTTTTTGAGACAGAAGCCCACTCTGTTGCCCAGACTGGAATGCAGTGGCCCAATCTCGGCTCACTGCAACCTCTGCCTCCTGGGTTCAAGTGATTCTCCTGCCTCAGCCTCCGAAATAGCTGTGATTACAGGCGCGTGCCACCATGCCCAGCTAATTTTTGTGTTTTTAGTAGAGACAGGGTTTTGCCATGTTGGCCAGGCTGGTCTCAAACTCCTGATCTCAGGAGATCTGCCTGCCTTGGCCTCCCAAAGTGCTGGGATTACAGGCATGAGTCACCGCACCCGGCCTGTTTTTGCTTTTTTCACTTAACATTGAGAACAACTTAGTGAAGTCACAAGGTAGGTTTCATTATCTATATTTTACAGGCAGGTATACTAAAAGAGGTTAAGTAACTTATTTTTTAGAGAGAGATTTTAGAGTAATAAGAAGCATTTTAGAGATCATCTAGTTCAACTTTGTCATTGTACAGATGAAGAAAAGGAAGCATAGAAAAGTTAAATAACTTGTTCAAGGTTACCACCAATGGAATATTAGAGCAGGCAGGAACACCAAGTCTTTTCCCCCTAAATTCTCCTATTTCTAAGTACCCTAAGCATCTTTCACTTTACCACATTACTTATTTTCACTGACTTAACGCATCCTCAGTGATAGAATGAATACATTCTGGTAAGAAAGCAACTGAGAATGCCAGAATGATTTGACCTAAATAGTCCTCTAAAAGTCCACTTGGACAACAAATAATATGTTATTCAACTAAGGTAATGTCAGTTCTTTTTAAAATATCATAGCATTTAATCTGCTGTTAATACATTTAACATAGATCATCAAACATCTGTTACATCTCTGTGAATTCTATCATTCTCCTATTGAATAAATGAGACAAAAAAATGATTGGGCTTTCATTATTTTAAAGAAAAAATTTCATAGCTTTAATCTATCACTTTAGATATCATTAAGATTGTCCTTTAGGTTCAAGGCACAATTATACATACTGCATTTAGAAAATACATTTATTTTGTTGATACCAATCAACTTTACAGGTGACACATTTAAGGACTTGTGGATTATAGTATATAACGTTAAGTAGATAGATATACATTCCTGACAAGACTAAAAGTTCTGTAATGGCAAGGACATTGCCAGTCTATCACCAATCTTAATATAGTAGAATAAATAAAATTATTTAATTAAATATAATTATATATTGATATATAATTTATCATATAAAAATTATTAAAAATTGTTTTAAAATTAAAGTTGTTTTACTTGCTGTTTTACTGGCAGCAAATTTTAAAATTGCTTTAAAAAACAAATTATTTTTCGTTCTAAAACTGTTTTACTGGCAGCAAGTAAAACAGTTTGTGCAGAGACAACTTAAAAGAAATTAGAGTAGTTGGGCATGTAAGAAACAAATTAAAAGAATAAAAATACAAAAAAATTAGCTGGGCGTGGTGGTGCATGCCTGTAATCCCAGCTACTTGGGAGGCTGAGGCAGGAGACTAGCTTGAACCTGGGAGGTGGAGGTTGCGGTGAGCCGAGATCATGCCATTGCACTCCAGCTTGGGCAACAAGAGCAAAATACCATCTCATAAAAAAAAAAAAAGAGAGAGAGAATATACAATGTATAATCTTTTTTTTACCAAGAGTAATCAGAACATTGTCTTACCTATTATTGTATGAATTATTTATTAGGTTGCCTGAATTACTTTCATAAAATTATTTGATTTTTTACTACTATTTTATTTTTTCTAATTTCTTACAGAGAAAATGGTTCTGCAAAACAATTTTTCCATGTAAAATTAAGAATTTCAAGTTAATCTTAAAAAAATCAGAGATAAAATTAAATTTAATTCACAATCCACTTTGTATTTGGAAGAAAATGATGACTGTTTTAAATTTTTTTATGACGAAGAATCTTGAAGCTAAGAGCTGCCACAGCATTCTCATAACAATTTTCTATTTATTTAAATGTATTGCAATATTTTACAAATAAAAGTGGTGCAGTTTGTTTTTTTTTTAAGGCAAAATTATGTTAGCTACATTTTCCTTCATTAACATCACTATTTACCCATCGTGGCAACTTCCTGAGTCTACTTTAATATATTCAATTACACTTAATTTTAGTATGCTTACATTTAATATATTCTATTTTAATAAACTGGTGACCATTATCTGGCTTCCTTGAAAGTACTCCAGTTACATTACATTTGGGGACCACTGAACAAAATCCTCAGTCTCACATATAAATGGCATTTAGAAATACGTATGTTTTTGGCAGACAGGAGCATTCCAACACAGCCCTTCAAAGAAAATGACAAGAATTTTAAAAACCACTTCACTTTATTTGAGTACTAGGTAGTTCAACTCTCATTCTACCAAGATAAATATTATGAGAAAAAGATCAAAAGGACTGTATTTTATTTAAAAAACTTTGGAATGCAATTTCTTGGGCAATTCCTTAATATACTTAAGTTAAAAGAAATTTCCAGTCATTTTCATCTCTTTACAAGATTGTTTAAGAATGACTTCATCCCAGGTGCTGACCTTTCAAAAAAAATTCAATGTCAATTAACAGAAGTCCAAAAGTCTTGAATTTTTTTAAATGAAAAAAATATACATACATGCTGGCAAAGATTATTTTGTTTTGACTTGTACCTGGGAATTCAGCCTGTTCAACTGGGATTGGGAAGTTTCATTAATTTGCTGTAGCTCCTCTTTCTCTTGATTAAGTCTCTCTCGATCCGATCGTTCCTTTTTGAAGTCTTCTTCGTATATTTGCACCTAAGAAATATTAGCTTGCTGTTACTATTAGCTTCCTTTTCACTTAAGCCATTTAAATGACTTTATTTTAAATGACTGCTGCCTACTCCATTATTGTAAAGAACCCTCCCAACTAGTGTTCAGTGTCACTGTTTTGGAGCAAGTCATCCATCCCTAACACAAGGGCTTTGATGTATGAATACTGCTTGAACTTCTAAAAGACAGTTTACTGACAATAGCTGTTAAGTGATGCCACTAAATACTGACGTGCCCGTTTCCAGACATAAATTATAAGTTGAATGCAAAAAAGAAATGAAACCCTTACATATGTGGAAAAGCAAAGCATGATTGTTAAAAGGTATTCACAAATTTTCCCTTTATAAGTTATTTTGGATGTATATCATAAATAATAGTAATATTTGAGTGGAACATCTCTTGAGAGGCACTCCAAATATTTGAGAAAAGTGACTAAACTAAAAACAAAAACAGGTTTAATTATTGTTACTGTTTTCAACTGACTTACTGTTGACTGAAGGTTAGCAGACTGGTATATAAAGCTATGAAAACAAATGAAAGGTAAGGAGTGAAGTAAAAACATTCCTCTAAGATTCTGATTTCAATTACTACTTATATTGGAACCTATAGCTAGATTTTTATCTATTAAAACTAATGCACATTACACTTTCATCACTAACAGCCCAACAAATTTTAACTAAAGGTTTATCAATTTTATTGTTCTAAGTCGACAGCAATAGAACAAAATATGCAAGGGAAGAAATTAAAAATTTTGTATAGATCTACATGCAGATACACATATTACATTTTTAAGGCTTTATTCACCAGAAGCACTGAAGGGAAACTACATCCAGCCACACTGACATTTTGATGATTTTTTTGGTTGAGAACTGACATTCATTTCCAGAGACAGTTAAACTAATGCTCTGTAAACAATTACCAGAGGCATTTTAAATGGGAGGAGCCCGTCTGATTAGAATTAAACACTGGCAACATCATCACTTTAGTCAGGTAGGGGCCAAGATTCCAACTCAGTTTCTTTGTGCATTTAAACCCTTTAGTGTTTCATGTGGCACTTGGTGATGTAATGATTGCGGGTGCCTGATTAGAAACGTGCACAGTTAAAATATTTATGGAGAAAGTCAGCAGTAGAGGCACTGCAAAACTACGGAGATGGATTTTGGTCTTCCCACAGGGATTATGAAAAAAGAGTATCTGTCACTGTAACAGATATGAATCAAACCATTATTATAAACTTTATGTGTAAAAGTGACTCTTGCACGTGGTGTACCTTATATGCGAGTTCCGAAGATGTCAAGTGTTTTGAACATAAGCAGTACTTTTGGTTTTTGAAGAAATCCTGGCTAGCACCAACAGTTACTTTAGGGGTTGAGAGTTTGACAGAGCTTTAAGACTGTGCATATTACCCTTATTCTCTTCGTCGGTTTATTTTTCAGCTATGTATTTTACCCTGAATATAATGAAGCAGATTATTCAAGTAAAATTGACAGAAGAGAAAATCCAACTTCACCATCAAATGCTATAAAATTTTTAGATCTATTCACAGGCTACTTCATATGAAGCAATAACAATAAAGTAAATAGCAACAATCATAACATAATTGCTGAATTTTTCCATGTATTGCAACAAAAATCTTTGTAATTAGTACTTGCTCAGGGCAAAACCAGTCAGTAAATCATACCCAGGGACATCAGAAAAATAATGCTTTCCAGCCCTTTGTTCTGTGACACCCTGTCTCCCATTGCTAATATGTTACTAACAATGTGTGCCTCAGGGACTGAGGTTCCTTTATGTATCCTGTATTTATCATTATTGCCATGAACCATTCCAGATTTTTCTCTACATTAATTTAACCTCTCACATAAAAAGAGACATGATATGCATGGTCGGCCCCTCAGCTAAGTGAATTTCAGCAGATTGATTAAATTTAGACACAGGTAGTTTAACCAATACAGTATCTCCACAGCCCTATGCTGCCAATAGATACATGAGGAAGTTGTAGAGAGTGCATCCTTACTCTTGCTGTCCACTTGGCAATAGTGCGTGAGGTTAGGTGAGTGGGGAGGAGAATGCTCTTGTGCATCAGTGAATTGCTAAGTGGTGCCATCCATACACGGGACTAGCTGAGAAACCTGGTTTCAGTGATTATAATAAGTACAAAGTATTTTCTTTAGAACTGCTCTTATTGTGCGAAGGCCTAGAGGCTAGCAACTACAGAATCACCACTCAGCTGCTACCATTTTCTGAAAAGGTCCAGAGTTGGAATTAATAGTGTTCTTAAAATAAACCACGTGGCTGGGTGCTGTGGCTCACGCCTGTAATCCCAACACTTTGGAAGGCCAAGGCAGGTGGATCACGAGGCCAGAAGTTTGAGACCAGCCTGGACAACATGGTGAAACCCCATCTCTACTAAAAATACCAAAAATTAGCTGGGCTTTATGGTGCACGCCTGTAATCCCAGCTACTCGGGAGGCTGAGGCAGGAGAATCACTTGAACCCGGGAGGCGGAAGTTGCGGTGAGCAGAGGTTGCACCACTGCACCGCAGCCTCGGTGACAATGGGAGACTCCGTCTCAAAAACAAAAACGAAAACCATGTCTACGTGAAACTCCCTAGCCCCAGTGCTAGTAGAACCTCACCCAAAGGTTAATTGGCGTGCCCCTCTTTTAATTGTGTGATCTTGGGTAAGCATTTAATCCATCTGAAACTCAGTTCCCTATGTTCTAAATGTTGGGACTGAACTAGCTGATCTGTATTCTTTCTATCAAGCTTGAAAATTAGATAATTCTACTTAAAATAAATGCAAAAACCTTTGACATATTTCTAGCAGCAAGACATCTAAAAATGCCCAAAGAAGCATGAACAATGGGCAGTATGTTCTCCACAGGATCATGCCACTTCCAGCTTCTCACCTGCTGCTTCAGAACTTCCATCTCTGTTCTCATCTCCTCATGGCAGAATTCCACTCGAGACTTCCTCAAACAGTCCTCGGAAAATGAACACTTGATATTCAAGGCATCCTGAAGAGCCTACGTAATAAGATAGGTACACTGTTGATCTAAGATTTACCACATGGAATGAATTCTTTTATAATTGTTACAATCATCTCAAATGCACCCACAAATATGCATTTCATGTTTAACGCTGCTTACATAACCAAGTAACTTTCTTCTTTCTGATTTTCTCCTATATGTATTTTTTTTTCCAGAATCTCTGTCTTTTTTCCACGATGATGCTTATGTTAGTCAATCCTCATTATTATTTAGGCTTTGATGTTGGACCCTCCTCCTCCACCTAGCCAACTATGAAAACAAAATCTGTATCTATAGACTTTCTCCAGATTCTCTGCTTCAGTCAAATGTATACACTTTCAATGATGCTCAGCCTTAGGGAAAATCAGAGGCAGCAAATATGCCCATCCCTTGGTACTGACTCCCAGAGATGATGAATCAGTAGGCTGGAGGGTATGGTTTGAGAATTTGCATTCTCAGAAGCTGGTGCTGCTGGTCCCAGGTGATGTTTTGAGTAATATTCTACTATATAACTATGGCATGCCTCCAACAAGAGAGAGGGACATCCACAGAAATGAAAGCCCATGCAGATTCATTATCTGTTAGCTCTGTTGCGCTGCTCTTCTGCTCTGGCCTAGCCACAGTCCTGTTTATTTTCTGTTAAAACATTCATTAACTCACTACCGAGTGGAGAGAGTGCCCTGCTTTCTTGACATCCAGTATAAGTTGATGCTTTTAGCATGACATGAGGAGAGGAAAGAAAGAAGTAATACCTGTATTCACCAGAACGATTATCATCTTTAGTCATTAGCTCATGATGGGCATATCATTACATTATGTTTGGTAACATCATATGAAAGACATTGCCTCTATTTTGAAGACCTTTGGTTCATGATAAGTTCAATAAAAATGACTTCCAAATATTGTGACAGAACACTTCTCATCCTGGTGTGGCCTCAGAGACCACAAAATGACTACTTGCTCATTATCAAATGAGTCCTCTGTACAAAAAGAAAAGGTTCATTTTCAGAGATCTAAGAATAATTTGCTTCTGTATTTCTTTAGTAACTTCAACAGCGTCTATTTGGTGATATTAGTGGTAACTTACTCCACTGCATTACTATATAATATGGTCATAAAGGTAGGAAAAGAAAAGCAAATGTGTGGTTTTGAGTATGTGAATAGACTGGGAATTTCCTAATAGAATGTCTTAGAATATACAAATACGGTCTAGCCTGATATGAATATCATTTTTTTTCAGGAAGTTGTAAGAGAAAAAAAGAGCTTTTTTCATCCTTCAGGGAGAATTTAAAGAAACAACAAAAGTAGTTTAATAATTTATGTTTTGTGAGGATTTGTGTTAAGCTCTAGGAAGTGTCAGAATAGTTCAATTTTTTTTTTCAACTGGTGAATAGTAGTAAAGAGAATCTAGGGTGGGATGGGCCAAATGGATTATGGCAATGGAATATGCTGGTTCCTTATCCTACACCTGGGAATAGACTACTTTTGTAGATCTTGTTATTTGAATTTTCTGATCTACTTTTCATGCTATTTGGGATCCTAGAAATTTTGTAAATGAGTCATAAATGAAAGATGAGTCTAATAGATATTTATTCCATTTTGGGCTTTCCCAACTTCCTTGAACAAACACCTATAACCTATTCTAGAATATTTACGATTAGTATGGATATCCTAAACAGATCTACTGAGATGTTAGACAAATCAATTTTGCCCATGGGTGGCACGAGCTGAGTAGCCTTAGGTAATTGTTTTCACTTTGGTTAAACATCTGGCTTCAGGAGCCTGATAAAAACAAACTCCTAGGTATATTTCCCTATTTTCTTCAATGCAAATGAATTGAATAGAGTACACGTAATTGTGTGAACTTCTAAAAACAGTATGTTAATTACAAAGCTGACATATTACAAATTTTTTCTGAGTGAATGGGTCAGCAGGCATTCAGCTTGTACATAGAGGGTAGGCCCTGGATTCCATGCTGTGATGGAAGGTGTGCAAAATCAGCTACCAAAATCAACATTTTGAGTAACTTTTGTTTATCACATTGGTAAGAAGGAAAAGAAAAATATTCATTGTAAAATAGAAGAACAATAATATCTTACATTAGGTACCAATACCCATCTTAAATAACACAAAAATCTACTGTCATAACTCATCACTTTGTATCTATACTTTTAAGGGACAGCTTAAAGTATAGATGTGGGATGAAATCTTTTCTGGCTTTAAGCATCCTTTTATTTTTTGCTCACTACCCATAAGTAATGTATTATGCCTGTTAAAGCATGAATTCTGGGTCCAGAATTGTCTACCAAACATATTATATACTAGTTAATTAAATTCATCCATTCACCCATTCAATAAATATTTAAGAACTTACTCTGAGCAAAGTCCTGTTCTAGGTATTCAAGATAAAGCAGTGAACAAAACAGAAAAAATTCAGAACCACATTACGACATTGCCTGAGTCCCTCTCTCCCTAAAAATACATGTTAAAGTGATATTTTACAAATGCGTTGTTATAAAGATGGATACATAATATATGAAAATGTGTTTTCAACCCCAAAGTTTATTTTTTCTTCTAATTTTAAGAGAAATTAAACATAAACATACTTATGGGTCCCTAACAATACTATAGGTCTGGCCACTGTGCCTCTGGTGCCTAATGGAGGAGTTGGCACAAAAATCCTACCTTCATGGAACTAACAACCAAGATTAGTAGCTAGAAAACAAATAAAGTCATAAAAGTTAGACATTATTTATATATTAGATAGTAATAAATTCCAAGGAAAAATTAAACCGGGAAACACCAGTAGTATAGTATGTAATTTTAATTAGGATAGCCAGAAAAGTCATCTTTGAGAGGTGACATTTGTATAAAGATCTGATTTTACTCAAATTATTTTTTCTCGTTGAGATTTTATAATTATAAAATCATAAAATTTTAAAATGTAAAATTTCGTGTAGAATTATTAAATTATATAATCACCGGAATGATGAAAAATTATATTTTTCTAACTTAAAACAATTTTCTGTGAACTACCAATATGGATACACAAACATGAAGAGTGTACATGGACATGAGCAAAAATACAGCATTCTTGGCTGTTCTAATATCTACAAGGTTTATATCTTTGTGTCTACATTTAGGGAAATTAACTAGACAATGTAAGAAAACTTGTAACATGGTATCAAAAATGGGAGGATTTTAAATATAATCTCAATTATTTATAGTTCCTCTAATGCATTTGTGCAACATTTTCTGGAAAAGAAAAAAAGGTGAAAGATAGATTTTGTGCCGCATTTGTACGTCTGAGCATGGTTTTTCTGTCTTAGAGGATAAAGTATATTGTTTATGAAGTTTATCCTCATTTTCCCATTTTCTCCTGAAGAATAACTTGTCCCACACACAGATCTACTACAGGATCACATTTGCAAAGCATCCTATCAACTATGCAGGCACATACTTAATACTTTGAGGATCTTTAAATGACATCTCTGAACACTAGTAAACTACAATCATGGGCATGTGGTCCAAAATACAGGGGTTGAGCACCTGTTTCAAGTCCAATCACCTACTCTTGTTTCAGAAGACAATTTCTGTTGCTTTTATCATGAAATGTCTAGTTGAGAGAGGCATATCTCAACTCAACCATGTGCTAGAGCATTCCTATGTTCCACATATGGGTTGGCTCTTGGAAAAGTCCACAGTATAGGATTATTTTTCCTGAACTAGTTAGCGACCCATTCCTCCAAAACATGAATGAACTAGTCCATAAAACAACACACACACACACACATACACACCTGCATGCACACATGCACACTTTTCCTCTCTCTGACTTTAAAGTAGGTTTAAAGTAGGTTTTAGGCTTGCACTTGAGAGAGCTATCATCTCAGCCTTGGATTCGGCATTTAGCATGCTTCCTTAGAGTGTGTTTCACACCCAACTCCATAGTGATCATTTTAAAGAGCAGTTTGTTTCCTGAGGAAGCTTTTGCGGTTGACCAAGAGATACGTTATTGTTCGCAAACACCCACTTGCTTTATGTGGTTCTTCAAACTAAGAAATGTTCTTACTGTCTCTGTAATTCCTCCTCATTTCTCTTTTTCATGATGAATCTCTGTAGGGACAAAAATTTCCTAAAGCCTCCTTAGCCAAGTATGGCTGAAAGCTGCAGCTAGGAGTGATTTATAAAATCACAGATAATTTCTTGTGCAAGCCTCCAAGGCTGGGACCCACACTGCAGCCTAGATTTTGTTGTGGCTCTCAGTAAGAATGTTTTATGCCGGGACTTCTCATTTTAATCTCCCATGCTTGACCTGACTGATACCTTATTGAGGCGTTTTATTTCACATTCGTAATGTTCCTTTTCCTTGTTTGCAAGAGTATTTTTGTCCTTTAAAAGTTTATTCTCTTCCTTCAATTCATGTAATTCTTCATTTAGGCGTTCCTTTTCCTTCTGAAGTTAAGACCAAGAAAAGAAAATAAAAGTCAGTACAAGTCAAATGAGATGATATTGTAGGAATTCTGATATATCAGCCATGGCAGGCAGATTGAGGGGTCACCCTTCTGAAATACAATAAAAACAGGACCTGCAAGACTTTAAACTTAATGTTCCATTTGAGCAATGTTCTTTGGATGCACACTAGAATTAGGATTGAAGGAATCTTTCTTTTATCAGAATTTACTGAAGTATCTTAGAAATTTTGTGACCCCAGGAAAAAAAAAATCAAAATTCCCAATTCTTTTTTTTTTTTTTAAAGACGAATTCTCACACTGTCTCCCGGGCTGGAGTGCAATGGTGTGATCTCAGCTCACTGCAACCTCCGCCACCCAGGTTCAAGCAATTCTCCTGCCTCAGCCTCCCTAGTAGCTGGGATTATAGGTGCCTGCCACCACGCCCGGCTAATTTTTTATATTTTTTAGTAGAGACGGGGTTTCACTATGTTGGCCAGGCTGGTCTCAAACTCCTGATCTCGTGATCTGCCCGTCTCAGCCTCCCAAAGTGCTGGATTCCCAATTCTTACTTTCAATTGTCAGATAAATGGGTCTGCAGGATAAGCAAGTCCCTATATACTGTTACTAGGTGATGGATAAGTGATTAAGAAAAATAGCTGAAAGTCTTAAAAAGAAAAAACTCTCATTGTAAGAAAACAATACTAAATATCTCAAAGCTCATTCCTGCATCATTCTGTATTAGAACGAGGGAAAAGAGAATAATCTTTAGGCCAATAAGACCTTTCATTACAGATCATTATTTAGAGCACTCTATTGTTGTGATTATTATTTTTAAAAGGTAGAAATCAACTAGTCCAACTGCCACCACTCCTCCAATTTTAGATGACAATCTAAAATTGTCATCCAGAAGTGCAGCGTTTTAAACAACTGAAGGTTAGCTGCTTAAACATCAACAGGCTCTGGATTCAGACAATATCTCCTACCTCTTAATTTTGTATAATAGATAGCAAACATTTTGTGAAGTAAATTGGATTCTTAATGAGATTGAGATTTTAACCCAGTAAAATAAATATTGCAGAAAATAGGTAACTTGACATGCAAAAATAGCTAATATATGTGTTAAAGTGTGTTATTTGAGTAACTAATATTTCCCCATATGATTATTAAATTTAAGATATCCGCTTTAGGTAATTCATTTTCTTTAAAAGGGAAAATATTTCTATTTGCTTTTATTTAAATAGAATGAACATATACACTTAGAAAATAAGCCAATTATTTTCTAATTTAGCATAATTTAAGAGAAAATTATTCCAATGAGATAATGGTCCCAACTGCATTGAGGGAAAAATTACTCAGATTCCTGGCTAGAGTGTAATTGGAAAAGGAAATGACTGCTACATGGCAGAAAGGGAGTGTTGCTAAACTCTGTTTTCCTGACTCACTGTGACAAAGACATCCTCAGCAAGATAGGAAAACCTGGACTGGCATTGTCTGCGCTAATTTCAGACATTGCCTTAAGATTTGTACATGTTTTAAAATATTGCCAACGCCTCACGATATCAGTGATAAGATTTCCCCTCAGAGTCTTTACACTTTGTTTTTTCTTACTATACCTAAAATAACGAGGGGCCATTAGAGTTTAAGGTTTCCTCCCATTTTCTACAATATTCATGAAGTCCAATAATTGAAAGTAAAACCAGGAAGAAAAAGTGTTCTTTAGGAAAAGCTGTCATCTCAATTGTCACCATCCAGTTCTCAGCAAGGGACTGATAGAGCTTTAGAATCTGGAGGTTGGGTTCAAGTCCCTTTTTATCAACGTGGGCAATTCAATTTGTTTACATCTCAGCTTTCTCATTTTTAATATAGCAAAAATAATATTTTACTCACAGGTGGGCCAAGAATGTTAAATGAGATAATGAGGACGAAGGCTTTAAAAAATGTCATAAATTTATGGTGACAGAAGTAAGACCTCATATATAAATCTCTCTGTAAGCTTGAAAAGCTACTGCACAAATACAAGGTATTGCCATATTATTATTATGAACCCTACTAATAAAAATAATAAATACGAATAAAAGCAAAAGAAAAAAATAACTTTCTCCTAGGCTGAAATGCCCTAGAGAGTTAGCAAATTTATGGATCCGTTTTCTTCTTCCTGGAAGGGCCTGGGGAATGACTGTCTGCCTATTTATGCAAACCAGGAGGAAGCCGGCAGAGAATCTCCTTCCTTCTTAGTCTAGAGAAGTGACCCTTGTTCATGGCTCTTGGGGACTTGCGTAACCCATGCACCCTTGCACATCGGTCGTTGCTCAGTAGTGAGTTGATTTTAATAAAACGGTAGGTTTTCTACAGGAAATCCCCCCGCCCCTTTGCTTTTACTTGGATCCTCTGGGCTCGAGGACCCGGGCCCCGCCCACCTCCTCCCGCTGCAGCCGGTCCCGGGTCAGGTCGCGCTGCCTGTCTTCCTCTCTCTGCCTGTCGTCCTCTCTCTGCCTCTGATGCGGATCCTTCTCCCGCGTGCTGAGGAATCTTTCCGCGGCGTCCAGTTTCGTCTTCAGCTCTGCTACCTGAGGAGGTCGTTCACAGACAGCTGCAGATACCTTCTGTGAAGCTCACAAGACCCTGGATTTATTCCCAGGCTATGAACTTTGGCAGAAACGCCCCACCCCAGGACGTCCCCTAAGGAGAGGTTCTAGCTCCCACCGTCCCGAACACAGATCGGGATACTCGCGTTTCAAAGGGAGCTTGGCCTTGCACCAAAACAGCCTTCTTTTCTCCAAACTACCCAGCTCTTCCTTCTTTTCTCCAAACCACCCCTACTTCAGAGGGGATAAAAGACTTAGACCATACCCAGGGGAATCTGTAGGTTTGTCATTCTATTCTCAACTCTCCAGGTGAGCCTAGCCTGGTCTGGAAAGGGCAATGAGGGGCAGCAGGTTAAGTAGAATATGCCTACACCAGAGAAAAACAGACATGGCCTTTAATTTATCAGTAATTTGCAGCACTTGACCTCCTACTAGGTGCCAAATCACTCTGATGACAGAGTGACAGGTCCTCAGAGTGGCCACAGTCCAGAGGGAGAATCTTAGAGATGGATGCATCTTCCAAGATGGAGATTATAGCCATCACTAACACTGTCTTCACACACCTGCGAGCCGTTCGAGAAAGCAGCTTAAGCATTCTCTCTGGGATCATCATCTTTAACATTTACAGACCCGGATTGCCCCAGCAGGGATATTGCAAGGCTGCCTGACCATTGCCTGGTGCAGCAGGAACATTATCCTGCACCTTCTAAATTCAATACTTCTGGGTAACGAAATGAGGAAGAAAGGAAAAATGCTGCTATATTATAATACTCATGGTCAAGTTTCTTAATACTGAATTATTTAGGGGAAAGTACTTGCTCTTTTTATCTCTTTTTGAAAATAGAATAATTTTAAATTATAAATTGTCTTTTATGTATTAAAGGAGGTTTTCTTCCAAAAGCCCCTTTCTCACCAGAGCTTCTTGAGAGCAAATATGCTTTAGATGGAAGAGGAGGTTGCTCCATTTTTACTCACATTTTCACTGTTACCACCATTTGTTTCTCTATTTGTGGAAAATAGGTCATGCTATCTAATTAAAGAATTAGGGCTAACCTGGCGTAAACAGTATGGACTTTAAACCATATCTCACCTCACATATAACTTTGTGTATTTGTGGCTTCTAGTGACAAAGGTAAGGCTGGGATACTCTGTGAGCCACGATAAATGTGCACAAGAACTCTTGAGACATCACTGGGGGCCATTTTTGCACCTTTCTTTAGCTATTGCTCAAGACAACTCACTGACACCGTTCATTAATTTTCAGTGCCATGAGACCAATACTACACTTAGCACCCTCCCCATCATTTTCCAACAGTTGGCTATCCACAAAGCTCTTTGTAGCTGAAATGAATGAGACTCTTCACACAACTGGCCCCACCAGGATAATGGCTTTAAAGAAAATACCGAATAGAGAGAGGTATTTACCTTTCTTTCATATAACTGTTTCATACTTCTAAATTGCTGATCCCATTGCTGGTTAACTTCCAGGAGCTGAAATCATTAAAATTTGGTGAATCAACAAAGAATTTCTGCCCATTTGGAAGTTTGGTCAAAAAGAAATTACTTTCTGAGCTTATTAAGGTTTTAGAAGCCATGGATGAAGACAATATTTTTTTCCATCAAGTTCTGATTGCGCTGGGATGATTAAATTGAACACACTCTCACTGTTTATAGCTGGTTCGTATATGAAAAACTACTGGCCGGGTGCGGTGGCTCACGCCTGTAATCCCACCACTCTGGGAGGCCATGGCAGGCGGGATCACTTGAGGTCAAGAGTTGGTGACCAGCCTGCCCAACATGGTGACATCCCGTCTCTACTAAAAATACAAAAATTAGCCGGAAGTGGTGGCATGCACCTGCAGTCCCAGCTACTCGGGAGGCTGAGGCAGGAGAATTGCTTGAACCCAGGAGGCGGAGGTTGCAGTGAGCCGAGATTGTGCCACTGCACTCCATCCTGGGCGACAGAGTGAGACTCCATCTCATGGAAAGAAAAGAAAAAAAAGAAAAGAAAAGAAAAGAAAAACCATTAAGTCTCAGGTATATCTTGACAAGTCAGCTGAACAGTTTATCAGTAACTTTTAACTTTTTTTAGTTATTTGGATTTTCATTTTCTTTGTTTAATCCAACCACAATCTGATAAAAATTTGTAAGTATTGATGATTGTCTGTAAGATTTCTTAATGCATGAAGGTTCTTTTCCCAAACTTTTTTGTATTTTTCTTTGTGCTTACACTGATTATAATGAAATATTTTTTCCAGCTCTTTTAAAGCAGAATTTATGCTAACAAAGCCTAGGCTCCATTAACTGATCATGATTTTCTTGCAATAATGTGTTTTAAAAGATTAACACATGATTTATAATAAATACTCAACAAATAGGTAATATCACCATTTTGAAAATTTAGATTTTCAAGAAATTATAGTTTTGTCGTAGGACAATATTTAGATGCATTTTAGGCTACAAATAATTTAAAGATCTTAAGACTATCTGCTAATTAGAAGGCAGAAGAAATGCTATGATATGTGGTTGGCTTTTTCTTGGGGAAGTTTGTAGTTTTCTGCATTAAGAGAAATTCCAATGCTTATCTATAGGGAACAGACACTGAGAAGACAGTCATAATAACTAAAAAGTAGCAAAACTTTCTCCTAATTAAAAAGCAAACTACTGAATCCAGAGTGGCAGTTACTAGGTAACTCTTATGCTGAAAATACATATCATTATTTAGTATGAAACTGTATAATATTATTATATTGAGAGTTACTCTGTTGGCATTTTAGGGATTCCCATGTGTATACTATAGTAACATTACTCTGCCATAGTTCAATAATTTTCCAGAAGGTCACAATATTCTTCAAGTATCAAAGAAGAGTAGAAGGCACCATGCAAGAGAACATGAAAGATGTAGTACACAGAATGAATTAGAAAAGGAATTACAGGCTGGGCACGGTGGCTAACTCCTGTAATTCCAGCACTTTGGGAGGCTGAGGTGGGCAGATGGCTTGAGGATAGGAGTTCGAGACCAGCCTGGCGAAAATGGCGAAACCCCATCTCTACTAAAGATACAAATATTAGCTGGGCGTGGTCATGCACGCCTGTAATCCCAGCTACTTGGGAGGCTGAGGCACAAGAATCACTTGAACCCTGGAGGCAGAGGCTGCAGTGAGCTGAGATCGTGCCACTGCACTCCAGCCTGGGTAACAGAGCAACATTGTCTCAAAAAAAAAAAAAGAAGGAATTACAAAATTGACAATATACAGAGTGCTAAAATTGTTATACTTTTCACTACTTCCTCTGTCAAGAAGAGTAAAGAGATTCTAACATTCATTAAGCTCAGAAAAATAAAACTCCAAATAATACCCATTAATTCCCAGGAACATTTTAGAAACAAACTTTATTTATGATAATGCTTTTTAACTCCCATGTGTTTGGATGCCCAATTCATGAAGTCATAGCACCTAAATCAACTATACTTAAAGACTTTTCAAGTAACTCAAGAAACCTTGAGTTTCAAGGTGTGTCAAGTTGCAAGGCATAAAGGGTAAAGGTCATAAGGCACAAACGATAAAGGCATAAAGGATAAAGTAACTTGGTCTGTGTGGAGGAAACATCTAAGTTTTGAGAAAATTAGGATTATATTACCAGACTTATGACTTTGTCGTTTTTCATTCGTCACTGCACAGACACTGAGACAACAAGTATGAAACATACAGGTGAATAAGAAAGAAGCGTTTGCTTTCAAAATAGTGCAGTCCAGTATCTTAAAGATAAATACTGTGACCTGATAACAAAAATAAAAGGCACAAGGATGATACATTATTTTATCCTCAGCATTAATCCATGGCACCTGTGGCTTTAGCGAATATTTCTAAGTTACCTCTTTTCTTTGTTTTTCCAAACACCTTATCTTTTGTTCAAGAGAATTCATCAAGTTCTTTCTTGTTGATGATTCAGCACACTTAAAAAAAAAAAAAAAGAGAGAGAGAAGATTGAAACAAAGCTGTTTACAAAATAAACAGAAGTACTGTTCCTCAGAAACCCCATGCATTTGGCCAACTCTCCTGTTGCGATTTATAAAAATACCTGATTCTAGCAGTAATAATCCTCATACCCTAAGTCCTTCATCATGGCTGGTGGATGAATCAGCTTCATATTATGTTTTAGAATGCTTTACATAAATTAGTTACCAATATAATTCTTTAATAAATTATAAATATATCTGTATACTATAACGGGTAAAAAATTTTATGAATTAAAATTAAAATTTTATGAATTTGGATTTCAATCCTTTTCCAAAAAAATGACAATTCAGAAATCAGGTAAGTTTCATGGATATATTTTAGGTATTTTTATAGTAAACATTTCATAAAAGTCATTTTGGTAGCTGTGCCCATGAACATGTATGTGAGTAATATTCTGAAAAGTAGACCCAGTAAAAGTCAGAGGAACGACAAAATCATCGAGAAAAAGACAAACACATACAGCCATTACTGTGTAATTACTCTGTAATTTTAGCCAGCTCTTTGAATAAAGTCACTAGGTTACTAGTTTAGATTAATAATAAATTACTGGCATAATGAAAATTTACCACCTTTCTTTTCAGTTATTTTTTTCAGGAGTGAGAGTATTCATTTAAAGATAACACAAAAGCTGTGGAAGCTGTCTGCCATCTGCCTAAATCGACTAAGAACAATATTTACTTAAATAAAGGACTGGATCCTCTATAATAATTCAATAGTCTTATTACTATCTCATCTCAGAGTCATATAAGTAATACAATTTATTGGATGATGAGAGTAATTCCTACATCTGTAATCTGTTTCAGGCTTAATAGTTACTGTGGATTACTAAGTCGCTTAAAGGTATTTGTGAACCATTAAGAAATATTTTCAAAACATGTTGTTGGTCTTTGCCAGAAATGTGTACAGGAAATTGTTCTTTTGCAATCATCATGGGATTTCAAGCACCTTTTTTCATCAGAAATTATTTATAAAACTGTATTTTCTATCTTTTCTCTGTTTGTTTATGTTTCAGCATTTTAGGGTTTGATGGTATTTTAAGTAAGCATAGATGTTCTCGTTTCCTTAGCTTCTTCCTATTTAGACCTATGTTACAATTAAGACCACATTTAAAAAGAGACAGTCTTCTGTGGGTCAATAAATTCTGAATGATTATATTTGCTCTTGACCTCAAGAAGGTGTTCTGGCTGAGCACCAAGGGTGACACTGAAACCCAAGTGTCAAGTATGTTGGGGCCCGTAATTGGACCTTCTTCTTTTGGGGAAGACTTCCAAGAAACTGGACCCATTCTGGGTTAGAACAGACTAGCTATTAAGCATATTTGATCTGGAAAATGCTGTGAGCCAACCCTACTTAGTGTATCTTGAGGTCATCAGCAAAGTAGGGGCACAGTAAGACTGGATATTAGAACAGTGGTTCCCACCACAAGAGCACATCAAAGTCACCGTTAAGCTTGCTAAACATAGAGCATCCTGAACAATGGATCAGAATTTCTAGAAGAGCAGCCAGGGCACCTCTATTTCTAATACATTTCCTAGGTAATCTTGATTCATACTAAAGTTCAATATATTCCCATTCTAGGGAATAAATTACGGGTCCTCAAAAATGTCTCCTCTCTGTTTGTGATGTAGACAAAAATCCGTGATTGGCAAACATTTGTATGTCCCTGCCTTTGGGAGCCCAGATGTGGAACAAGAGACAGTGTGCTTTTTGTTTGTTTCCCCATAAACAATTTTCTCTGGAAGAAAATTATAATACATTTCACCCTTGATTTTTCTTTAATAAATAAAAATTACTGAAAATCTAGATACCAAATCTGCAAGAGGCTCTATTTGTAACTGCATGAGTACTAGTTTTTGAAATTCATAAGTAATATTCAGTTATAGGTGGGGGAGGATAGGAGGGAGGAAAAATAGAAAACATAGTGACTAGGAATGGCATGTAAGTCACAAATGTATCACCAAAGCTTCCTCTGGAGATTAATCAACATTTTGTTATAGTTCATATGTCTCAGGTTTCTATAAAATAAAGCGAAATTAATCAAATACAAAGGTTTGGGGGACCTTTTCAATTTGTATTTACTTTGCTTTGCAGTTGCTAATGAAGGCATCTGATTTGCAGTAACTACAAAGATTTTCAGTCATTGATTCTAGTAACGGCTGCTTACAGAACAGTTATTCCCTATACATAATTTCCTATAATTATTCCCTGTAAAGTAGAATTTCTGCTCAAAGCATCTGGGCACTTCTTTCTCTATGATACCATCCTTACCAATGTATATTCAAGGTCTGATGCTACTAAATTAAAAACTTGAATGAATAGAAGTTTCCATTTAGTTTCCCATTATACCTTGGTTATCTGTAAAAGAAAACTAGAAAATATTTGAATTCATTCATTCAATTAGCAGTAGTCTCTGTTGCTGAACAAAATCTATGGTACCAATTGTAAATATATAAAAATATTACTACAGATACTCTATTGTTACAATATGTTCTATTTCTACCCACACCAATACAGTATTCTTTTAAGATTTTTATAGAACAAAAATCAAGAACAAAATAAGGAACCCACAGAATTGGAAGGCTGAAAGGAATTTAAGCCCCGTGGGTTAAAAGCAATGTACTGGTTACTTAGATATTTCTTTCTATGTTACATAATATTGGTTAAAAATATAGAGCAAATCTTAGCTAAAGAAAGCAAACTAGCCATTTCTGTTCTTATTAATAAGTGCACAATTAACCACTAGAAACGCCATCAATGCTAGATGTGATCAACTGATCCCCTAGAAATATGTTCTTACCTCTTTATGCTCCATAGAACTTTCTGCAGCAATCATTCTAGATGTGCCCTGTACAAAATGTGCCATGGAAGCTGTTTTTCCTGGAGTCTTGGAAAGCAGAAAGAAAAACAGGGGAAAAGCCTCTTAAGATATATTTTAGGGTGAGAGCAAGTATACAAAATTTAAAAAACACACATCACCGTTAACTCATAATAGAAAATAACAGCAATAGGTTTTCATTAAAAATGAACAGAAGTGACTGTGGATAGGAATTACACAGAATAAAGTTATAAGCACTGCAACTGGGATTTTAACTTTTCTTCTCTTCCAAATAGGGATTTCCCAGGATGTCTCAAATAGGCAGGCCGTGACTAAGACCTGGGGCAGATTAGCCTTGCTATAGTATGTAAATCGTCATTCTTCCTTTACTGGCAGTTTCTCCCACTGGAGGAGGAAGTTCTCCGCCACAGAAAGCCTGGGCAATCCAAGTGTTTCCTCAGTAGCCTAACTGTTATAAATTCATTGTATTTCCCAGAGCAATTAGGTAACTGTTGACTTTTTGACAGCTCGGTTTCCCTAAAGGCGAGATTTTCTGGCAATGCCTTCTAAATGTGAGTGTAGCTTGGTAGAACTTAATGAGTCATACATAATTCATAATACATAATAATATAAGTGCCACTAATTCTTATAGAAATAAAAGGGAAAATAATTCATTGTAAAGAAAATGGGCATTGTTTGCAAATCTAATCTTCTATATTGGCAGAAAGGTTAAACTTGTCTCTCAAGTTTAAGTCTGTCTTTTCTATAAATCAAGTCCAGATTGTCTCCATGACTCATTTGAAGTGAAATCTTCTCATGGAGAATCATTTTCACTTTAATTATTTGACTGTTATCATTTTAGGAGCCTTGAGGTAATGGAGCACTACTGGATAGTACAGATAAAAGTGTGGAAATGGCAGATACCTGGAGCTGCATAAGTGAACTGCGATGGAACAGAAGACCTCATTTTGGACTTGGAACAAAAGGAAAGAGGCAAGGAATACAAAAAAGGAAAGAATGTGTAACTAAAAAGAGAAAAGAATTTATGGTCAATCATTTAACTTCATTAACCTGCCTACGAGATATTCACATATATATAGGATAAAGCCTAAAACTCCTAAAATTCAAAAGGGAGTGATTGAGTGTCCCACATTTGGCCCTCCCATTTCTCCTGAATATCTCCCCCTACTCTCCAACTCTCCCCTGTGCTCCAACCATCCTGACTGACCTCCCTTTCCTGAAATGAGTGAGATGGTTCTACGCCCCTGAGCTCTGTGCATGCTGTTCTTGCCACCTCAGATGTCTCCTCTCTGGGCCCTCCATCCAACCTTATGACGGGGAAAACCTACAGTCAATGCCTCTCTTTCCTTCTGATCTTCTCTTGACTTCCTCTAATCAGCTAAGGAGAGCACTTCATCATGCATTATGATTACATATTTCCATGTTCCTGTGTTAATCTCTGTGTCCACGCACCCAGGCACTGAGCTGTCTGGCACACAGCAGGCGTTCAACACATTTTGCTACATGAATAAATGAATGAATATCTATATAATGATTTACAAAATCGATGAACTTTTTGCTAGTTTGTGTGTGTGTGCGTGTGTGTGTGTGTGTGTATGTGTTTACTTCCTTCTGGTTTCTTGTTATGTTTGGGTCTACGCTTGAGTGAAAGGGAGTGACGCTGCTTTAAGGCAAAATCCAAAAACACAGGTAGGAATCAAATTGTTCATTCGGAGTTCTGAAAGTAAAAAGTTATAACTCACATAAGATCTGACTTTAGGGTACAGACGCAGAGATTTCCTGAACTGACACTTTATCAACAGTAAAATCTGCTCATCAGAAAAGAAAAAGAAAACTCTATTGTAAGAATATTTTTCTTCTGAAACATACCATGCACATACACACTCCATAGTTTTATATAGTGTAAGGTTCTCTTCAGCTTTAACTTTGTATTTGGTAGTAATAAACTAGGGATGTGGTAACATTGACCTAGAAAGGTGGGTGGGAAGAACATTTTCTTGCCAGGAAATACCATCTTTGGCATTGTGCCTCTTGAGTCTCCCCTGTAAAATATCCTGATGCACATACATTGTTAGGTGTGATGGCTTCTATTAAATGGAAATTCTATACCTTTGCTTCTTTCATTACAATTCCTTTGCCTCTTCTGCTATGCAGATAAACAACAAACAGATTTTCTATTAGCTCAAGAGAGCCATATGGTTATTTATGAATAAGTAATAACTCTTCTGAAGAGCCACAAGTTTGGTTTCAGAAAAATGAGACTTTCAATACGCCATCCCTAAGAATTAATTGGGTCTTTTCTGTTACATATGCTCTGTTCACTTCACCTCCATCCCTCTCACATTGTGCCACATATTTTAAGAGTCTGGCTTTTAGTCAAGCTTTGTTTCATGAGAATTATCACTAGCTGAAATCACTTTCAGAGAAACAGAGGTGTCATTCCATGTTTCCAAGGCTGTTGTGAAGAGTCTTCATTTCTGAAGTCACTAAAATATTATACAGAGGAAAGAAAATTAAAATTAACAAAGGGAAATGTGGTAAAGGAACAAGGACTACCAGTCACTGGTCTATAACCATCATTCTGGTGGACAATAATTATCTTAAAATTAGTCCAAGAGGAGAGTACTATATTTCTATAAGTTATTGGAGGCATTCTTTGGCAGGTAAAAGAAACATGCCTTTTTCCTTTTTATGCTTTTACAATGGGAGCTGAAAAACCTTCGTTTCCTGAATCTATTTGCATGAATTTTTAAGTGTATGTGCTATGTAGGTAGGAAAGAGAGGATTAGTAATGACTAAAAGATCTAGCTCTAGAATTAGATTATCTGGACTCACAGCTTGGCTCTGCCACTCACTGCTTATGCCTTTGGTCATCTAAGACGCATAAGGTCTCTAAGGCTCAATTTCCATTTTATACAATGGGATAGTAATAGTATCCTTCTCTAGGGTTGCTATCTGAGCTTATATAGTAATACCAATTTGGTTTTAAAGATAGGACCATCAATCAAATTATTTATGAAACAAATAATATGACAAAAGGAAAGGGAAATCCACAATTTATGCATCACTCACCCTGTACTTGACATTGTGTGGGTTCCAAAGGAAAACAAAAGCAAAAATTCCCTGCTTATGATGAAATGTACACACACATACATATGTATGTGTGGCTGTGTGTATGTCAATATATATATATATTTGAAAAACTAAACAGTAAATGAAAACCAGGAAATGAATGATAGAGACAATAAGGCCTGTAAGAATTCAGAGGAGAGAGTGCTCATTCTCACCTTTAATAGCTATGGAAAGAGTCAGAGTTTCTGCTGGGCCTTGAAGGGTAGATAGGATTTTGATAGAGAGTGAAAGCTGAGCTATAAATGCTGCAAAGGAAGCAAAGTAAGAAACAGAACACAACTGGGCAAGCCTAGTTATGAAGGATTCTGATAAATCCAGTTTACCTAGAGTAGGGTCCATGTGGTATTTTCAAAGTTTATTTGGATGAAATCATAAAAGATTTTAATTTCAGATTAAGAAATGTTGACCTTATAGGCCGTATGGAGTTACTAAAGACCTTTGGGCAAAGGAATTACATGATCAAAGTGGTTTTTTAATTGGTTTTAGTTCATCATGTATTAAATGGGAGAGATTGGAAACTGCAATGCAGTTAATATACATTAGCAAAAGTAATATTCAAAATATTTATTTTAACAGCTGTGACAATCAGAATATTTGGCAATCAGTTCACCAGGGGCACTAGGAATGGACCATATCCCTGGACTCGAGACTCCTGTATTAATTGCTGAATTGTCATCTCTGCTTGTATGCATAATAGTTACCTCCTTCTTCACCTGACCTGTTTGATCAGGATAGCTTAGTTTATGATTTTCCCTGCAAAACTTGCCTTCCCTGTTACAATTAATAACACCTTTTATTCTCCAGATCAAAAATCTTGGAGTCATCCTTGACTCTTCTTTCTCTTACATCCTGTATCCAATCTATCTGAACATTTTGTAGGCTTTTTGAAAATATATCCAGACGGGGAGGAGCACATTGACACAAAAGCCTAGAGACTTCTCAGTTTAATAAGCAAGTGGCAAGGTGAAATAAACTTACCATTTTTTCTTTCTTTTTTCTTTTTTTTTGAGACAGAGTCTCGCTCTGTCACCCAGGCTGGAGTGCAGTGGCACAATCTCGCCTCACTGCAACCTCCGCCTCATGGGTTCAAGCAATTCTCCTGCCTCAGCCTCCCAAGTAGCAGGGATTACAGGCATGCACCACCATGCCTGGCTAATTTTTTTTGTAGAGACAGGGTTTCACCATATTGGCCAGGCTGTTCTCGAACTCCTGACCTTGTGATCCACCCGCCTCGGCCTCCCAAAGTGCTGGGATTACAGGCATAAGCCAACATGCCCAGCCTTTTTCTTTTTTCTTTTCTTTTTTTTTTTTTTTTTTTTTAAGAGACAGAGTTATGTTCTGTAGTACAGGCTGGAGTGCAGTGGTACAATCATAGCTCATTGTAACCTCCAACTCCTGGGGTCAAGCAATCCAGCTGCCTCAGCCTCTTGAGTAGCTACAGGTGTGTACCACCACGTCTGGCTATTTTTATCTTTTACATTTTTGTAGAGATGTGGTCTCACTATATTGCCCACACTGGTCTTGAACTCGTGGCTTTGAATGATCCTCCCACCACAGCTTCTCAAAAAAAAAAAATGCCTTTTAATAACTTTTTCAAAATGAGGACTTTAATATTTGCTTCCTGATTTTATTCATAGGAACATTTTTAAGAGCGTGTCCAGCAGTGACTGATCTCTGACTGTGTGTCAAACCTAGTTCCACCACTTGCTAGTTATGTGACCTTGGGCAAGATGATTGGCATTTTTGCATGACACCAACTCACCATCATCTCTTAGCTGGATTACTGCAATAACCTAAGGGTTTTCCTGCTTCTATTTTTGCTTCCACTCCCCCCTCCCCATTATTAACACAGTGGCCACTGTGAGACTTTTAAAATGTCATTTCATGTCATTCCACTGCTCAGAACCTTTCAGTGGCTTCCCATGTCACTCAGAGTGAAAGCAGAACTCTTTATAGTGGCAAGGTCCTGCACAATCTAGCCCTGGCCTCTCTGACCTCATTCTTGGTATCCTTCCGTTAGTCCATTCTGCGCCATGCCCTGGCCACACCGTTGCTCCTTGAACTTGTTCTCTCTTGCCTCGAACTGTCTTTTCCCTAGATCTCCACATGGTACATCCCCTCACCTTTGTCAGGTAATGGTATGAGTGACATCTGTTTATTGAGTCTTTACTTGGCCTCCCAATTTAAAATTGCTCTCCACCCTAGCACTTTCCATTCACCTTTCCTGCTTTATTTTTCCATAGCACTAAATTTTTTTCTTCTTTTTGTTGATTGCCTCCCGACACTAGGTTGTAAACTCCATGATAGCAACTTTTGTGTGTTGTGTTCACTCTGTGTTTCTCGAGCCCAAAGTAGTGCCATTTTAGTGCCTGTGTGTGTTCATGTGGGACTCACACATACAAATTGCCTTCCTTACCCCAAAACAAATGTATGATGTTCCCTAATCATACGTCTTCTCAAGAGATTAAATGGGATCTAAAGATCAGAAACTTCAACTTTTTGGCTTCCAACTAGTAAATCACCTCTCTTTGATCCCCCAAACCTGGTTTTGAACTAGCAGAGTCGGGGAATGGGGTGTCACAGATTCCACAGCCTCTTGGAGGATATTCGCTTGTGTCCCGCCTGGTTGGAACTCTGAAACAATGCTCCTATGTGATATAGCGAGGTTGTTTGCAGTCTGTCTTGATTATACACTTTTAGTTTGTAGGGCACATCAGATACATTAGAAGGCAAATTGGCTTTTGTTGACGAGTCTGCAGCCTCTACAAAACTGCAGACTTCGTGAAATCCATGTTTAAAGATTTCTCAGTGCCCACAAAGCAGTAAACAATCTGACCCACCTTGACCATCAGCTCCTCTGTGACGGCTCCCCTGGTCCTCCAGAGTGGAGTTAGCTACTTCCTTCTTTATGATCTCATGGTGCTTCGTGAAGCATCAACTCTAGCACTTATTGTAAAGCAGTTGTTAATTCGATGTACCTTTCTCCTCTGAGATACTATAAGCTTCTTGAAGATGAGGTCGATATTTATCATTTTAGCCTTAGGAACTATTACAGTACCTTCAAGGTACAGAGTAGTACAATACATTTTTATTGAATGAGTCTGTTTATGTATGAATCTACAGTACAAAATCGTAGCACACCCCTGCTTTTCAGAACACAGTCCAGAGCACACAATGACCACGGGGATACACAAAGTTATAGGCTTTGCCTCCAAACCAGAAATGATCAGGTAGGACTGTGAACACACGTTTAAAGAGCTGGCCTGTTTCCGTGTATTTTCTTTTTATTCATTTTATAGGCAAATATTTTACTTTATCCTATTTTGGTTACATGATCAATAGTCTTTAGCCTTCATACAAATGCCTCTTAAAATTTTTTACTTGATTTTGATTAATATTTAATAAATAAATAATATAAATAATTAGATATGCTATGGGAAAATTTTTTAAAGGCAGAACTGTTGTCTTTAATGATACTTTCTACATTTTCATGGTGCTTTCTAAGATCTTATAAGTTAATATATTGAAGTATTAACTGATGATCCCCCAAAACACACACTATTCTTTTGTTTTATGTAGCTAATTCTTTCTTTGCTCAGTAAGAGATATCTTTTTTTTTTTTTTAAAGAAGGAATCTTGCTCTGTCGCTCAAGCTGGAGTGCAGTAGCATGATCTCAGCTCACTGCAATCTCTGCCTCCCGGGTTCAAGAAATTCTCCTGCCTTCGCCTCCCGAGTAGCTGGGATTACAGGTACCTGCCACCACGCCCTGCTAATTTTTGTACTTTTAGTAGAGTTGGGGTTTCATCATGTTTGCTAGGCTGGT
The DNA here is from genome assembly GCF_029281585.2 of Gorilla gorilla gorilla. NCBI lineage: Eukaryota > Metazoa > Chordata > Mammalia > Primates > Hominidae > Gorilla > Gorilla gorilla. The sequence continues at coordinate 141,290,734 of NC_073227.2, forward strand.
CTCAAACTCTTGACCTCAGGTGATCTGCCCATCTCGGCCTCCCAAAGTGCTGAGATTACAGGCGTGAGCCACCATGCCTCGCCAGTAAGGGATATCTTTCATCAGAATAAGTTTGTCATAGAATAAAAAGAGGAGAACAGCCCCTGTTTGGCCTTTGCATTTCAAAATAGACTCTCCAAACTCTAGACACCATCTGGAGAATCAAACCTTTGAATTTCAAGAGCTAGTGTTTTCAAAACAATTTTTAAAGATTTTAGGCTAATTTATTTTTTGCAATTTATTTTGAAATGCCTCAAAAAGTTACATGAGTTGATGGATTAAAAGAGGGGTTGATAGATGGATGAATACATGGTGAACAAGTAGAGTAAAATGTTCATGTTCATGGCAGAATTTTGATGGTGGGTATGTGTGTATACCATACAATTCTTTCAACTTTCCTACATGTTTGAAATGTTCATGATAAAATGTTAGGGGAAAAGTCTGAATCAAGGCATAAAAACTTATACCAAGAATAACCGATGAAACAAATGAGTAGATGAAGAGTCAGTGTAACCTGTCCTTACCACTTTCACCATCTGCCCCAGAAGAGAAAGGTTTCATACCTCAGGAAAATGAAAATGATTCAGGCAAAAAGAGTACTGCCTGGATGTTTCTCAGTTCTCATGAGGAAATGGAGCCCTACTCCCCTACTTTTTGTTTTGTTTTGTTTTGTTTTGTTTTTGAGACGGAGTCTCACACTGTCACCCAGGCTGGAGTGCAGTGATGCGATCTTGGCTCACTGCAACCTCTGCCTCCTGGGTTCAAGCAATCCTCCTGCCTCAGCCTCCCAAGTAGTTGGGACTACAGTCATGAACCACCAAGCCCAGCTAATTTTTTTGTATTTTTAGTAGAGGTGGGGTTTCACCATGTTGGTCAGGCTGGTCTTGAACTCCTGACCTCAAATGATCCACCTGCCTCAGCCTCCCAAAGTTCTGGGATTACAGGCATGAGCCACCACACCTGGCCCCTATTCCCCTACTTCTAGGTACTCATCTGTCATCTTCCAAATTGCTTACACTGAACATCAAAGAGCAGAGTCAGCTCCAGCCTTACTCACTGGGTTAAGTCCAGGGAAGGTACAAGCCTTGAAGAGAATTTCTCCACACCACCATGGTACACGGCTGTGACATGGCCTTATGACTTGTCTAAGTAGAGAGGTCCTGAGACAACTCAACCTTAGAGTGGTGTGGATGCAGAGCCAGAGATTTCCTATGTTCCTGGGAAGGATGAAAGTGTGGTTAACTGAGGGTTTGAGGAGGCCTCAGAGTCAAATTGAGGAGGATGTAGTGTTTACCACATGACCCTAAGGACTAGAGATGTGCTGAGTGACCTGGAAGCTTTAGTGATTGCCAGTGAGGATACAGGCCAATGAAAAAACCCGTAAGGGATAGACTACATCAGTGCCAATGGCAGTGTCAGATGGGGGATCACTGTAACCCTGATGTCTCCACCCCAAAGTTGCCAGAAAAATACAAAATATCCAGTCAAATTTGAATTTCAGATAGACAACAATTTTTTGTATGTTTGTCTCATACAATATTCTGCCGTTTATCTGAAATTTAAACTTAGGTGGACATCCTATATTTCTATATGCTACATCTGGCAACCTTATTTCACCCAGATTATTTCACAAAGTCTGTTCCACAAATCCCTAGGTACCATTATGTGAAGGGACAGGGGATAATTCTTGCATACCACTGCACAGAAAATATAAATTGCCTGAGAAAACACTGAAGTGACTGAAATTTTCTGCGGTCAATTAGATAAATTATTTTCCAAAGGACAAGCTAGAGGTCCTAGAATGGAACTAAATTTAGTTAAGAAAACAAAGAAAATTACTATTTTGTACTAAGGAGTTATGTGGTCTAAAATACTTTATTTGCTTCAATCTGAACTTCATAACAGCCCCGTAAGAAGAGGCAGCTTTAATGCTAATGAGGACAAAGTTGAATTCAGAGATGGCAAATGACTTGCTCACAATTATGATGTGACAAGTGGGTGGCTGAACCCATATCAGAGCTCATTTAGTCTTCCTGGTTTACTTCCCCCAAAGAACCTTTTATCTGTGTGGGTAGACGTAAATAACACACCTAAAAATTATAGCAGGAGACATCATTTACCAATGATGGAAAAGCATCGCAGGAGCCTAAGCCATTAAGAATACGATTCAGGGAAGTTTTATGGGAATTAAGCGTTTTTGAGGGATAGATATGAGGTGGCTTGACCTTTGACGTTGTATCCAAACAAAATCTTAACAAATTCCCACCATGGCATGCCTAGAGATTAATTTGTATTTCCAAAATAGAAATTAGTGGTCAGAAAAGAGAAATTCAGTCTTTAAAAACTGTAGTAGTCAGAAAAGAGAAAATTCAGCCTTCAAAAACTATAGTGGTTAGAAAAGAGAAATTCAGCCTTTTAAAACTGTAATCTGTGTTTGAGTTTTTTTTTTAAAAAATTATTTTCTGTGGAAGGAAATTAGCTGCTGATCATTTTATAGCAATGCAGATCACTCTGTTTTTCTCTTGTACTTTGCTCATGTGTTGACTTCACCTTCATTCATGTATGCACTTTTTTCTTTGAGACGGAATCTGGCTCTGTTGCCCAGGCTGGAGCGCAATGGTGAGATCTTGGCTCACTGAAACCTCTGCCTCCCGAGTTCAAGCAATTCTCCTGTCTCAGCTTCCCAAGCAGCTGGGGTTACAGGTGTGTGCCACCACGCCCAGCTAATTTTTTTGTAATTTTAGTAGAGGTGGAGCTTCACCGTGTTGGCCAAGCTGGTCTCAAACTCCTGACCACAAGTGATCCACCTGCCTCGGCCTCCCAAAGTGCTGGGATTACAGGCATGAGCCATTGCACCTGACCAATGTATGCATTCTTATATTAAATACTTATTGATTATTGTCTGTGGACCAAGTATTGTGCTAAGTACTAGAATATGAAGATGAGCAAAAGGCACATCTCAGTTGTGTTTTCTGTTTTCTGAATATAAAATCTGAACATTAGAGGGGACCACTCCATTGATGATGGAATCTTTTCTGCATCATTCCTGCCAAGGGGTTGTCCAGATTAGCCTGGATACTTCAGGTGAAAGAGAACTACCTTCTTCCTGAGGCAATATATTTCAACACCGTATCTATAGATTTAGACACTATTTTTAAATACCAAACGTTATAATTATAAAAATTAAGAGACTAGGCATGGTGGCTGACACCTATAATCCGAAAACTTTGGGAGGCTGAGACTGGGGAATCGTGTGAGCCCAAAATGTTGAGGTTATAGTGAGCCATGATTGCACCACCATACTCCAGCCTGAGTGACAGAGCGAGACCCTGTCTCTAAAATAATAATAATAATGAACAAAATTAAAAAATAAGAAAGAACATGTGCATATAAAGATGATGTAGGTATACGGAAAGGCTATGGTGAGGACTCAAAACATGGGTGATACAAGGAACACATACCAGAAGTGTTTTGTCTGAAAATAAGCCTGACTCAAAAAAATCTCCCAATATGCTAGCCTAAAAAATTGCAAATATTTGCTAAGTCGGTTTTAATGACAAACATTTATTTTAAAAAGAAATCAGAATAGCTATCTTCCTCACTGGAAAAAAAAAAGGAATAATTGATCTTTTTTTTTGCTACTTATTCTAGAGTCCCATAAGAAAACATATTTACATACTTTGTGAGTTATGCCTCACTCTCCCCACAAGTACAAAATAAAGTAAAAAGCGTTTTTATTACATTTCATCTAGAAGGTGGACATGAGAATGACACGAACATTCTTCAGCAAGAGCTTACAGTGTCCATTTTGCTGGTACTGTTCCCATACCCATTCAAAAATATTTTCAATCAAACTACAAACAAGAAGGCTTACTTGAGAAAGAAGGCTTATTGATGCATTAGATTCCAAAACCCAGCTTGGGTTGAGATGTCCCTAGGAGACACCCACATCCTGTCACAAAGCTAAACAGATCAAGAATATAATGAACACATTTGCTAAACAACTCTTATGAACATGTTATTTATGGTATCTCTCAAGCCCAATATTTTGCTTCCTTAACATTGTCATGAGTTTACACATTTCTTAACCCACAGGCTTATGCTCTTCTTCTTCTTACATTAAAAGGAATACCTATCCAAAACTTCTTCAGATTTACTTGCTGAAGTCATGCAAGTCTGGAGGAAGACAAAGGTGGAGTGATAATTCCAAAAGTAAGGATAATACCTTTGGCTTTAAGTGTCCATTCAGTAGAAACCCTGAGACCTCAAGTTCTTTTTCTTCTCTTTGTAGGGTTCTAGGAAGACTTATATTCTTCTAATTATCGTTTATAATTTCCACACAGATGCCACTTTTCACTTCAAGTCTTGGTTGCTTCCCCCACCAAGCCTCCCAGTGTTGTCGTCTGCTCCCTTGCCCACCCCATTGACCCAAATTGGAGCAGCCAGGACTGCTGTGTTCACTAAGGCAGAGAGAATCCTCTTCTACCTACTGCTTACATCTTCCAAAAGACAATCTGCATCTCCCAGTTTTCTGTAACTCTTTCTTTTGTGGAACATGGGACAAATTCTCCCAGTGATAGAACAGATGACTTCTGAGTAAATAGAAAGCATCCTACTCAAAAGTGTGTCTTATTTAACAACAAGAATGGAGCCTCAGTTTATATTCCCCCCTTGCACCACTTCTGTCCTGTACAGAAATTTCTGCCCAATAGATGGGTGGCTTTCAAAAGTTAGGGAAATATTTTCTGTCCCTTAATTTTTATGAGTTTTAATTATTTTGTCTTAGGATCCAATTTTAGTTCACAGACCTATGTCTCTGTTTTCCTGGGTTGTCTGGTGGTGTACTTTATTAGAAAATAGAGTTCAAGCTGGGCATATGCAGTCACATCTCCTTATCTGGATGTACGCCTCATATTCATGTAGAGTGGAATCCTTTAAAAATCCTTGTAATGAATGGAAGGAGAAATATGTCATAAATTAACCATGGGATCAAATTAACTCTATGGTGATATTTTGGGAAATACAACCTGGCCTATTTATCCACTAATCTGTTTAATTTGGAGGGCTTATAATACTTTCAGAATCAGAATAGCCAAGCTTTACAGATAAAAGAAAGATGCATGGCTCATTTAAATAACTTCACCCATGTTGCCAGTAATGAGCGTCAAATGCCATAAGGTGCAGCAGCTGAGCTGACAGGCTCCTCACTGCCTGAGAACATGCAGGCAGAGCTTTTCAGCCAGGTATCCAAAGGTTTCCCAGTGAAAGCTAAACAGATCCTCACACAACAATGCAACTTTTTTTTTCTAGCAGAAAAAATAGATCAAAACATTCCACAGCTACAACCTTTGAAATTAGATAATGAGATCCAAAGAGAAAGTCAGTTATTGTATGAGAAAACCATTAAAGAAAATTTTGAGGCTCAAGCTCATCCTACTAGCATTATGATGATGATGATGATGATGATGATAGTGTTGTGTTGGTTTAGCACTTTATATTTACAGGGTGCACTTTCTCTCACTTTGTATAATTATCACAACCCATTGTACGGATAAGAAGACAAGATTTTGATTAAAAAAAAAAAACAGCTTTCAAAAAAAGGGAAATAAGAAAAGGAAAGCCAGATTTTTTTTTTTTTTCCCTACAGTGTGGTTACAGAAAACATGTGTCAATTTACGGTAGTTTGCAAGAAGTTTTTCCCTCACAATCTTTTGAAGTGTCATAAGTATATATTAATCTCTGAACCAACCAAAGAAATTTCTCAAGGCTTTTTACCTTGGGAAGAGTGTCCAGGTCTAGAACTTGTCCCCAGCCACTGGGAGTTCCTCCCTTAACTTGTATCAAAAGTCATTAAAAGCCCATTTCTAGTTCTGCCTCTAAGTTAAAATCAGAAGCAATGGAATCCAAAGACAGGTTGGAGCTTTTAGGTAAATTCAATTCTGGCAGGTCTGCTTAAAATTTGGGCATTTTCCCTTTCACTCCCAGGTTTCATCCTTGTTTTCAAGCATTATTGGAGCCGTATTTGTTTATCCAATAAATACATTTCAAGCATCCTGTCCCTTTCTTTTATATTTGAAGATACATGACTGCAGATTCATATATTATTTTCATAATTTTCTCATAGTACTTGGACTATAACTTGGTTATATATAACTTTCATTTAACATTCATTTTGGAATCTTAATCTCATTCTCACTTAGGCAATTATTTTTCCTTTGCCTACAAGATTTTAAATGACCTTTGGCCACTAACTTTCTACTTCTTCAACTCTCCCAGAATATAAAAGCACACTTTCATGCTCATGGAGTTCCTCATGTTCATCAATAGTGGTTTTCTGTTTCCTCAAAGCAGTGAGTCAGTCTGTTCATTTCTCTTATAGTAATTCTTCTTCTTTACATATTCTTGGCAATAGTAGTTGAACAAAAAGGGAACTTGACATATATCTCAGGCTCTTTCACTAAATAATATCTGTTTTATTCAGTCACACCCTTCACATCCCATAAAGTCATAAAGAAACTAATTTCCTGCTCCTGGAAAGGGAATCTACCTTATTGTTCTTAGGCTAACTTCATTCAGTGTGAAAACAAGAGAAGCCTTCACTCCCTGTCATTGGCTCACCCTTGTGTTAACCAAATAGAAATTTTCTTATATTTTTTCCCTTTCTATCAATATCTCAGCAAAAATGTGAAGGTCTTTGTTTTGTTTTGAATATAGGGTTTCTTTCTGCAGAATGCTGTTGTGCAAATAGTAGCTCAGCAGGGATTCCACCTGGAAACTAAACCATGTTTACTCAAAGAATCAAATATTTGAAATACCTGCAGAGGACAATTGAGGAGGATATGCAGTGGTCTATTGGGATAAAGAATGGAGACTCCTGGGGGCTGTTCTAGGAGAATTTACCCGGGGGAGAGAATCAAGTAACAGTGGCTTGATCCAAGTGTGGTGCTTTTAGCTCAAAGAGGAGGAGTTAGTCTGATGACAGTATCGTTCCTGACACCAGCTGGAGCTCTGGTCTAGTCTTCAAATAACTCTGAGGTGAGGGAGGGAAAATTAAAAGTAGAAAGTACAGGGCAATTGTTTTCATTAGACATATTTGAGTTTAGGTCCAGAATCTGAATCCCATTAGCTGTACAATCATGAGAAAATTGTTTAGTTGCATTGAACTCCAGTTTTCCCATCTGTAGAGGGGTAAAGATGAAATGAGCTAATGAATAGAAATACTTTGCAAAAATCCTGGCCTAGAGTAGGTGCTCAATACACAGCAGCTAAAACTTGAACAACGACAAACTGAGAGGACTCTGACCCTCCGGCAAACACTGGAAGTGCAAGCTAAAGTTGGAAAAGAAGAAGTCTCTTCACCTCGGTCGCAAGAGCAATAGTGTTTGGTTGCATTTGGAGTTCTCAAAGACATATTCCACATTGAGCACACTTGGCACAGTGAGTGGTACCCAAAGGTGCTCCTAAGAGTGGTACAGCAAACTTTGAGAAACAAGGACAGTTTGAGCACCGGAAAACTTTCAGCAGTCAATAACTACATGACACCAGGATGGGTAAGACCAAATAGTAGCTTCCATACAAGAACTGAGAGATTAAGCTTAAGAGTGTACATTTGATACTCCCCTGCAGACTCTGAGAACTATTTGTAGGGGAATTATAGGGATAAATCGATTGTATATTCAGTGTTACCATGTCTCATGAAACCAAACAAGTTGTTTACTACTGTTGCTTTCTAGAAAATTCTATGTTGTGATACTTTATACCTTCATGGAACACTTTATACCCCATCCTCAAGAAATCCATGAGTCTCTCATAATCCATATGAGAGAAAACACATAGATACATAAGTGATCACAAAAACAAAATGATAAAGTCTATAAATGACATATAAAGAAGATAAAGATGTAGGACAAAGCAGGGAGGGGGCTGAGTAACACCATGTGGGACTAGAGAATGTGAAAAGGTTTCAAAACCAGAAAGGTTTGAATTGGGATAAAAAAGGCAGTTCATCAAATGGGCAAAGAAGCAAGGATTTCCAGGAAGAGTAAACAGCGTGTGAAATGATAGCACAGGAAACTTCATGGTTTGTTAAAGGCTTATGGGTAGCTAGAACACAGGGTGCACTTTGGGAAATAGCAGAATGTATAGAAGACACTAAAACACTACAGGAAATATATGTGCAAACTTGGCTTTCTATCCTGATACAACTTTGTGAATTTAAGCAATGTTTTAAAATTTCTATGAGCCTTAATTCCTCATCTGTAAAATGTGGATAAAGACAGTCATATTTAAGTGTTGTTGTAGGTAGAAAACAAAATAAAATACTTACCCCAATATGTATCTACCCCAACAAGTATTACATCCTTCTTCTAATGTTTTGTTCTAAATGTGACAGAAGCTATATCTTGGAGGAATGTATATATGAGGCAAAGGCATTTGGTTTCAATGATGTGTGTAAAGAGATCTACTTTTAAGTTTTAAGCACTTTTAGGTTTTAAGTACATTAGTAAGATCTATGTTGATAGAATGAAGAAAAGGAAAAAAGTCCAAAGATATAATAAAGGCAGATTAGACCTTCCCTTAGGAAAGGTCCAGAGTGAAGGAAAGATGGCACTATTCTGTGAATGGTGCCACCTGAGTGGTGCAGCATGGTGGCCCTGAAGGAATCCAGGATTCCCCCAAGTTTGGATGATTGGGTGCCTAGTGATTCACTCACCAGCATAGAAAATGTGTGTGTGGTGGCCAGGGTGGGGGAGGGATGACAAGCATATATAGCAGGAAATATATTGAATTCACTTCAGGAAAGACTGAGTGGAAAGAAAGTACATGTAGAAAAGCACTCCATGTTTAGTAAGTACATGTGTCTGGAGTCATTGTCATATAGTTTGTAGTTTAATGAGCCCAGGACAGATCCTTGAGTAACACTAATGTAGCACAAGCAGGTGATGCAAGGGAAGCCAGTGAAGGTGAGTGAGAAGGAGAGACCAGAGAAAAAAAGCGGGGGGTGGGGGGTGGTGAGGGTGTCCAGGAATTAATATTATAGATGTTGGGCTGGGCGCGGTGGCTCACGCCTGTAATCCCAGCACTTTGGGAGGCCGAGGCGGGTGGATCACGAGGTCAGGAGATCTAGACCATCCTGGCTAACATGGTGAAACCCCGTCTCTACTAAAAATACAAAAAATTAGCCAGGTGTGGTGGCAGGTGCCTGTAGTCCCAGCTACTCGGGAGGCTGAGGCAGGAGAATGGCGTGAACTCAGGAGGTGCAGCTTGCAGTGAGCCGAGATCACACCACTGCACTCCAGCCTGGGCGACAGAGCGAGACTCCGCCTCAGAAAAAAAATTATAGATGTCAAAGGAGTAAGATATTTTAAGAAAATTGAATGACTAAATAGTGTCAAATGCAAATAAGAAGACAAGTGAAAAGTAAAATGCAAAATGACCATTGGATTTATCCAGATAGAGGTTATTAATGGTGTGATAGGAGAGGGAAAGTTTTGGATGCTGTGATCAATGAGCTTGGCTATGTTGTGTAAGAGTGAGTTCAAACATTACCCATAAAAGAAGATGGGGTCTCGTATATGTTTGAAGCAGAGGAGAATGGTACATATTTTGAGCTGGTGAGAGGTGATGGAGAGATTAGAGATACAGGAACCCCCACACTGTTAAGTGATTGGTCTTATCATACAGTGGTGGTTTTCAAACTCAACTCGGTCCTCACTACTACTCTGCAACTCATTTTCGTTTTACTTATCTATTCTGTCTCCCTGCCTTCCAACAGTCATTTCATATCTTCCCCAATTCCCTTAAGCCTTGGGTCTCACCTCTTACCCTCTCAGTCTCTGTAGATGTCTTTACCTCACACTTCACAAAGAAAATAGAAAACATCAGCTAAGAATCTGCTGCCCTTTGCCTGGAAGTGTGAAGTGCAGGAGAATGAGCAAGTTTCCTCAATGAGGTCGTAGGAGAATCAGTATCTTAGAGAGAGAGACATAAATTTCAGTGAAGTCCCAAAAGGAGACATAACCTGTAGCTAAGAGGAAGGTAATAAGGATGTAGAAGAGGTTTTTACCATGTAAAGGAGGACCAAGAAGACGAATGAACAGAATTGCAAAGAAGGTCAGTCATGAGCAAATAGGTCTTAGAGGATGATAATGGGAGGATATGAGGATGAGGGTACAAGAGGGAATTGATATTGTCACCATGAAATTTCTTTCTGAGGCTAGACAAGAAGGTGGCTGGAAAAAGCACATATTTCCATGAAGGAATAAATTTCTAGTTGGGAGTTGGAGGTGTATATGTGAGGGCTTGGAGCTGGGATGAGAAGAGCAGAAGAAAACAGAAGAAAGAGACCTTATTTGACCTCATAACCATTAGTACACATTCATCTGTAACTCCAAAAATAAAGACAACCTGTTCAGGAAGAAGTGAGTTTTCAGACATGAAAAAGTGACTAAATGCAGAAAGCACACAACACTGTTCATGACATGAATGAAAGAAAGAGGTACAGGAGTATCCACAGCATATTAAGTGAAGAGGGTAAGTTAATAAGACACGTGTGTGTGTGTGTATGTGTGTGTGTGTGTGTAAAACACAGAGGTATCCCAAATGCTAAGAGACGGTCTCTATAGGTGGTGAGCCTACTGGTGGTTTCAGAGGCAGTTCTATGTTTAGTGAAGTCTGAGGCCTATACAATTCTGGGATTTCCTTTAAAAGAAAAAAGAAACAAATTTATGGATGCAAATTAGTTATAAAAGTAAATATTTGCTTAAGGGAGCCCACACTCTATTATCTCCACAGTGAATCTGTCTCTACATGATTTTTATAGTTTTCTGTGTTTATCCATATACATTTTCAACACTGAGTAAGAACTTCTTTAGAAAGAGGAACTAATGTTATTTTTATAAAGAAGTATAAATTACTGCTTAAAATGCCAGCCATGCTCTCAAACTACTCACATTCTCACATTAGATTTTTTTTTTTAGTAAGAATCATGAAAGATAGTTTTTAATTGGGAGGATTACAGAGTTTAAGAGTTCATGTTGTCATAGGATGCATGTCAAGAAAGTCATCTGTAAAATTCCTAGCTTGAGCCTACCCTTGAATTTTATTTGCTTATATAAAGCACCATAGACAAATACCCTGAAACGAGTGGAAGTTCAAAGTCAAACAACTCCTTTAATCAATGAAACCTTGCTTTTTCTTACAAAAATACGAAACGAAACAAAAACAACTACAAAAAATCATCGACATGAGTTGTGCTGATCTTGGTAACCCAATTTAAATGGGTTACTTCTTCCCAGGAAAGAGTTGTCCCTGCATTAAACATTCTTTCTAGTAGCATGATCTCCTCACCTTCTCGTAGTCACAGCTGCCTGGACACTTTAAACTGGAAAGTGCCAGCAAATTCTTCTGCTGAAGAATTTCTTTAGTAACAGGAAGTGGCTGTGTGAGAGAAGTTTTATACTGCTTCAGTTTATCCTCTCAGCTGACAAGGAAGTACATGACTGACTGTAAATGACTTGGGGACTGTCCCCACAAATTCTTCTTGATGAATAAACTGCTGAAGGGTACATCGAGATAAGGAGAAAAAAGGTGTTTTCTTACCTTCGGAGAACATAGATTTCTGTGAGTTGGCATGGCCTCTGGGGTGTACCGTTTTGGATGAGGAGACGCATTTCTCTCAATCAGATCCTGGATTTTTTTGTCCAGCTCCATGCTTTCACATCTGCCCAGAAAGACATGGGAAAGTTACATTATACAAAGGTAATTAAAAATTATTCAGGCGTAGAGTGAGTTTATGGATGACATGGAGGTGTTATTTATGTATGATACTTCTCTACGATCTCCCAAACTCTAATCTCATTATGTTTTCATTAGTCCATGCCATGAGAGCACTTTGAAAGAGCATTAGAGTTTAATTTTCACTTACAAAGGAAGATACGGACAAGTTTAGGAATTTTCAGTCTGAGAACAATGGCAAGAATTGAATCGAACACTCACGGTGAGCCAGGTTCTTCCATGCATTTTCTTATTCAATGTGCACAGCAACCTATTAAAGTAGTCACTGTCCCAGGCATTAGACAGGTAAGTAAACTTGAGTTTAGGAAGTTAACTAACTTACTAACTTAAGTGAAGTCAAACTGAAACATTGGCAGGGCCAAGATCAAACTCAGACCTGTAGAATTATACAGTCTGTCTCAACCATTTTTGCTGTATGTCTTCAATTAACCTGAAAACAAATCCCTAAGCAGCTACTTGCCACCAAATGGAAATAATATATTACAGCTGAAGAGTATCTGGAAGCCCCCTTAGGAGAATCTAGTCCAGCTGCTTCCCAGAGGGAGTTGCTCATAGTCACATGGCCATTAGCTGATAACGCCAAAATTAAACCAGAGCTTCCTACTCAAATCAAATTTTTATTTTTCCTTTATACCAGGGGTCCCCAACCCCCACTGCCAGTCTGGCCTGTTAGGGCCACAGAGCAGGAAGTGAGAGGCAGGCAAGTGAGCAAAGCTTTATCTGTATTTACAGCCCCTGCCCATGGCTCACATTACTCCCTGAGCTCCACGTCCTGTCAAACCAGCAGTGGCATTAGATTCTCATAGGAGCGCAAATCCTATTGCGAACTGCACATGCGAGGGGTCTAGGTTGTGAGAACTTAACTGTGAACTGCACATGTGAGGGATCTAGGCTGCCTGCTCCTTATGAGAATCTAATGCCTGATGATCTGTCACTGTTTCCCATCACCCCCAGATGGGACCATCTAGTTGCAGAAAAACAAGCTCAGGGCTCCCATTGATTCTACATTATGGTGAGTTATGTAATTATTTCATTATATATTACAATATAATAATAATACCAATACAGTGCACAATCAATGTAATGTGCTTGAAACCATCCTACCCCCTGCCCCAGTCCATCGAAAAACTGTCTTCCATGAAACCAGTGCCTGGTGCCATAAAGGTTGGGGACTACTGCTTTATATGATGTTGGCATAATGGAGAAATTTTCTCATTAAAAACAACTCACAAGGAAAAATGCATTAATTGTGTGATTTTTTTTCTTTCTCTCTCTCTATATATGTATATTTTTTTGCCTGCCTCATCATATCTCACCCCCTGAAAATAGTCTCTTGGATTGAGGGAGGAGTTCTTGCAGGAGTACTTCTCAAAGTTGTCTCCAAATAAAATAAATAACTAGATGAATGGCCTAATCAAATGCCTGTATGGCAGAGGTTGCTAGGGTTGTCTGCTCAATCCACCACGCTTGTTGAGAGTAGCTCACAGGAGTAGGCTCTGACAGCCATGTTTCCATTGATATGACTTGAACTTGCCTTTCGGTTATAACTGATTGGACCAAGAGTAAACAACTGATCCCAGTTTGGCCAGTGGGATTCTCCTCTGTGTCTGGAGCGAGCTGAGAATGAAGCATATGGGTAGAGAAATGCGGAGCTGAGAGATGGAGAGAGTCCTGACAATTTTCTGGTTTAGAATCAGCCCCTTCTAAGGCCTGACTACCTTCCAACTTTTAGATTCTGTGAAACACTCCATGTCATTATAATGAATTCTCTGTCATTATTTTTAAAGCTAGCTTTGCTTGGTTTCTGTTATCTATAATCAAAAATCCCTATATATGCACCTTGACTTTCATATTTATATTGTTTCTTTCAGGCTGTGAAATATCTGTACATCATGTGCCATTTATGATCCCATTGTAAAATATGGGCTACTGGGTCTACGGTAAATCCTTCATGGTGCAAAAGGTTGCATATGCATAACAATGAGTTTGGACCTATCTTCAGGTTTTTTCCACAAACCTGTGAGGAGGAAAGTCACAAAATTTGTTTAGTAACTGCCTTAAATCCTTCAGGTTAATTAGATTCCCAAGTAGCAACAGAATTGGACTAGTCTAAATGTTAAGCTCTTGAGGCAGCTTTCGGACCTATTCTGAACCAGACTTGCCTGCCAAGATGTCACAAGACTTTCTGGTCCTACATCCCTCTGTGACAGAAAAGTTACTGAGCCACTTCAATCCCAGGCAGGATCATTTAGAGATAAAACTCATCATGATCTACAAGTCCTCAAATGATCTCGTTTCCTTGCTATCTTTCTAATCTCACCTTCTACTCTCTTCCTTCATGCTGGTTTTCTTCCAGACACGTTTGCATCGTCAAACTTTATGGAACATACCAAGCAGTTCCCACTCCAGGCCTTGGTGTTTGCTCTTCCTCTGCAAAACTTGCTCTCCCACTTCATTCAGTGCTGGCTTAAATGTCATTTTATGGCGAAAGCCTCTGCTGACTAACCTATCTGAACTAGATTTCTGAGCCCCATCACTATTGTCCCTTAATTCTGTTTTATTTTCTTCTTTGAATTTTTTATTATTTTGATTTCTTATTTGTTTACTTTTCTCCTCCCTTGCCCCATCTATGTCCCAGGAAAGAGGAAAGACCTTTGTCTGTGTTTATTCACTGCTCAGTCTCTTAGCACACAGTAGGACGTCAATAAGGATTTGTTATTGAATAAATATGACTCCAGGAAGAGATTTAACTCAAAATACCTAACTATTAACTCAAATCTAACCAATAAATTAAGTGCTTATCTAAAATGTATGTAAATAAACTCAAACTCATAGGACTGATAAAGTGGAAACACAAATCAGTAAGCAAGGAAACACTAGCAGCAGCTTCAGAATGGACACTCAAGCTCAGCTGGTATTGCCCTCATGGCTGCCTTGTTCTTTTTTACTTTATTATATGTGTTCTTTGATATTAAACAACAATTGAGTATCCATTATTGCAAGGTACTGACTTTTCGCAGAAATAATCACATGCAGTCATCACTGTTAAAATTGTTTCAACTTCAGTGGCAAGCATGTTAGAAGCCAGCAGTTACTGTTCCCTCTTCATTTGGACAGAGTGGTGAAGGATCAGCCTCAGAGCTGGGGGCCCTGCATCCTCTCACGTGAGCCTGGTTCAGCACACGTCCCTCAGGACCACAACCAAAGAGGGACGGGCCCTCATGAGGATAGTGGTTTTCTGGGCTTGGCGCACAGTGAGATTGAGCGTGGTGACTACAGCTTCACTAACTTCAGCCACTACAGAAAGAGGAGAAGTGGCAGCAAAGAAAAAGAGAACCATATGGTGGTGACCAGACGTGGGGGGTTTTGGTCACACCTATGGAGAGAGTGGGCGTCAGTGTTGACCACTGTGGGAGGGATACGTTTTGAGCACTCAGGAATCCAGCTGGGAACTGAAAGGACACAGGAGGGGTGGAGCTCCAGGGATTGTAGCACAGTAAGGACTTGCACTCACTGTCTTTTCTCATTGCCAATATGATTGACATTGTCACTGTCACTATAATGAATATGCCTCAGAACTTGCATATGAACCCTCTGAAAGAAGCATTGTGATGCAGTAGAAAATCAACACGCTTTTAGAGTTGAACATAACAGTGGGACCTAGTGTAAGTCCTTTAGCTTCTATGAACCTTTTTGGCCTGTTTTGTAAACGGAGGAAAACAATGTAATGCTGTGAGGCTGACAGTAGGATTAGTGATGCCATATGTACAATGCTTAGCACAGTGCCAGGCATGCCATAGATGCTCAGTGACCGATACTATTGTTATTATTCTGAGGGTCTGGAATAGTTACCAAACATTCTAACAAACAAGTTTGGAAAGTAGGAGCCATAAATTTAGTATACCACCATAAAGAAAAGAAAAGCACAAAAAATGTTCATTGGGTTCAAAATATTCTCAAGAAGTTTAGTCACACCTCAAATAAATGAGAATGATGTCACCTACTTGGGCTTTATAACATTCTTAGGAAACCTTTTAGATTATTCTTTAATTAATGTAGGAATTTGTACATGAAAAATATTTTACATTCTCTTTTGAATTAGTGAAATTCATTATGTTTCATAAATTTCGATTTGACCTAGATTTATTTCACAGAAGAAAGTGCTTATCAAAGTTCATTTTTTCCTATAAAGCTCAACATTCTGACAATTGAGAGGCAGAATTAACTAAAGTTGGAAAATCCTCCTTTTTTCTTGAGATCACTTAATAATTGCATCCAACAGTGTTGTGCTCTTAATACAACACTATGACCTGAGGGTAAAACAAACAAACAAACAAAAACACCCTACCAAACTTTTAAACACCAATAGAACAGATCCTATATAACCCTTGCATTAGTTCTGTGGGTACATAGTTGTTCCCACCTTGGGATCTGTTCCAAGAATCTGCTCAACTGATTGAGAGTTATGGCTCCAATGATCTCTGCTCTGGGCCCTACCTCTTACTCATACATATTTTTCAGATAGGAAGCTTGAGCATCAGTGAGGCTAAGCAGTGAGGCTAGACCCCTTCTCCCAGGTCGCTTGACTCACGAAGAGCAGGGTAAGATTTCATGCTGAAGCTTGTGACTTTTTACTCTACATCTGGGATCTTAGTGACCTCAGCCACTGTTAATAAAGAAGGACCATGGAGGGCTATGTTATTTCCAAAGAATTTTTTTAGGTTTTTCCATTTCGACAGGCATTTCTGCTCTAGTTCTAAAGAAAACAACTATAGGTCCCTCCAACTGAAATGTAGCTGATTTGTAAAGTCAGATGTTCAGAGAGGCTTGGGAGATAAGATATAGGGATCAGGTCTATCTTTTATATTTTTGACCAAAGTCCATGGATGGGATTCAATCAAATTAAATACAAAATAATATGTGTGCTATGTGTTTATCGTCTCTTCCTGAAGATAGGGTCTCTAGCAAGTTCTGGACCTCTCAAAAGCTTAAAAGCCCTGACCCAACTTTAGTTACTTTCACATGTGACTACTGTTTTTGGTCTAAGAGTATGCTTTTACTACATTTTCTTTCTTTCCTTTTTTTTAACCATCCAGGAATTATAAAAATTCAGAAATGACTCTTTGAACCAAATACTATTACTAAAATCTTGATTTAAGGGGGCCTCTTGACTAAATTATAAATGAACAGAGAATTATGGAGGCAATATTATTAGGCTAAGAGTTTGAGGTGAGAGTGACAGAAATAAATGAAACTCAGTAAATACCTGTCGGGTCTTGGCTTCTCCACAGCTTATTTTAAAGTTACATGGACAGAAATCTCCTTCCTTCCTGCCCTTCACTCACAAGAATAAATCAACATAGAAATTAAATAGAAATGATATTAATATGAATTAGATTTTATCAATAGGATAGTAGGTTTAACCAATTTGACAATGAAACTAAAAAAAAAACTCTCACCTAAGTTATATATTATTGTGAACTGTTTTTCCAAGACTAACATTGGGAAATAACAATCTGCCCTGTAATCTCTGTGAGCAGCCAGAGAGGACACAGGAAGAGATCAATGATTTTCAGGTGTTTGGAGCCCTCATATTTTTGTTACTTGTTCAAAGGTCTCCAGTACAGACGTATCCAAAAAATTATCTAAAGGGTCCAATATGTTGTTGAATGTCATTGTTTAATGAGCTCATCTAAAGTTTATTTAAATTTTACTAGTTGATTAGAACCTAAATCAATAGGATTCTAAACTTGTAGAATCCTATCTGGTAGAGAAGATAATCCAAAAGGTTATGGTTTACTGCCTTGAATGGCAGTTTTGTATCTAATCATCCTATTCTAACACTTCTCCATTAAATTGTTTATGAATACCCAGCTCCTCAAATGCTCCTGAAATGAGCTGTCTCATGTTTCAGGATACCTCATTAATTAATACATTGAATAAAACCTTGGACATGGGTTCATTTTGTTTGCATGAACATCATGTTTTTAACTTTTTGTAAATTATACATTAACACCCCTGGATATCAGTACTTTAAGACCATTGAATTTCGAGTTGACACTAATGATGCCTGGTGAGCATGCAACCCCAAACCACCAGACTTGGTTTTTATGGTTACATGGTATGGTTGCCTCATTAGTATTGGCAAGTAGTGTAAATTCTAGAGGAAAATAATTACATTCAATAGGAAAAACACATAACCACAGTCTTAGAAATAACTTGAAAAATCATTTCATTGACCTCCTGCATTAACATAAAAAAGAAATGAGGCTCAGTGGGGCTAAGTGATAGCAAAGCCAGAATAAGAATTTAGGATGTTAGTGTTCTTTCTTCCTCCACACACTCGCCTACCTCAAATGCCACATTTCTTCCCAGTCCATTGCCAAGGTCACATTTTCTGCTTTGATCTTATGTCATAAACCATTATTTTCAGGAAAGACCCTGGAGAACAAAGCTCATCTTCAAATATGAGAAAAGGAAGAATTGACAGTAGATTCTTCTATAATGGAAATGCTTCCAGATGTTCAAACATCAGGAATCTGAGTGGCCCAGAATGAGAAGTGTTGTGTAAAAGATGCTAATCAAGCAGCAATTTTTAGGTTTTAGTTTTTGTTTTTATGATTTACTCTAAGTATGCTCCTGGTGATTTTGGGAAGAAACAAGTGACTCATAAGTTACTCTGTGTATGTGTGTTTTAGATCACTGAGTTCAGGTGTCTTAATTACTTGAGTAATTGGAAATATTAACAGTTGTGGCTTAAGAGTGTAGTAGAAGAGAGAGGGTTTGCTGAGAGAATTTTGAAAGTAACATTTTCCTCAGACAAGAAGGAACATTTCTAAAGTTTTACCCGAGGCTATGTGGTTTAAAAATTTAAATAGATATCGAAGAATTGTATTTGCATGTCTGAAATGAAAGCCCAGAGAATAGGGTGGGGAATGTTTCTTATAAACCTGGGCTCTGTTATTGCCCTCAATCTGCATTCTTGGCTAGCTCCCTGTTTATTTCCTCCCTGCTTTTGTGATGTGCCAGCTCACTATACTGATGCCACAAACTTGATCCAAACCTCTTGTGGCTGTGCCCAGGAGGACCGTGCAGGCAGAGGAGCCAGTTTGGAGCAGAGATAGAGTGCGGCTGCAGGTGCTGGTGCTAGCCCCAGTGAGAGGTTAGGAGTGAACAGAGTTGTGTAGAAACCACATCCTCCTACAGGCATCCTGCTGACATAGGTTTGGCCTTCTTCTTGGGACTGCTCTGCATGGGTGAAACAATCTCATTCACAAAACAGAGTGACAGATTAAAGCAGAATATAGAGCTTTTGAAAACACAGTGTTTTAACAGAAGATATTCTGATACATGCATATCTTGGCCTTTTTGCCTGGCGTGTTTACTCATATTTAGTATCCTTTGGATTATAAACTTCATGAAGGCAGAGACAGGTTTAGCCTGCTAATCATTGTATTTTTCAGAGCCTCACAGAGCCTCATCATTGTATTTTTCAGAGCCTCACATACTTATTAAGTATTTGACAAGAGAGTAAATTGACAAGAATAACTAGATCTGAATTGGAAGAGGAGAAGCTCCCATTAAAAAGTCCTGTGCAAGTTGGTCCCCTGTCTTCTTCAGATGCACTCTATCTAAGTTATCCATATTATGTCTTTCCTTCTCAGCCTCAGTAAATCCTATTCTGGGAAAAGGGGCTGACAAAGCCTTAACAGTTGAGTTGCGTAACAGGGGACACACCTGTCTGCTACAAGCCATAGAATGTCAATGTCAGTGAGCAGGGATCTGGAGGTATATTGGAGTTCAGAAGTCCTTTCCAAGTTCCCTGGAATTAAAGCCATAGTCAGGCCAATACTCGAAATAAATATGAATAAGGGTAGAACCTTAACCGAAGGTAAGTGTTGAGCTCAATACTCCCCGAACAAACTCTCAGAGAGTTTCTTCATAAAAGCTCAAAGAAAAATGATGTCACATTAGATTTCATGGGTAAGGTAAGCCTGGAAGACCAAGTTATGCTAAGATGTGATCTTCTACCCAGGGAGCTAGGACCCTAGTAGAGAAAAAGGACAAAACTAAGAAGAGGGTCAAACACTGTTACTCTCACTACCGTTTATTCCAAAGTTGAAAATTACACAAAATTTACCCTCTGACAGGGACACAGGAAGAACATAGCTTAATAGCATTTTGGGTCAACAGAGGGGAGCTTCCTTGTTTTTGTTGTTTTTGTTTTGGTTGTTGTTGTTGTTATTTTAGTATGGCATGTTATCATTAAGGTTATTTTTATTTATTTGAAATTCTATTTTCGTGAAGAAGCAGAGACTATAAGGAATGCACAATCAAAGATTTAGAGAATAGGAAACATTGGCTCCTAATCAACTTTATGAACAAGGCTGAGCCCCTATATTTAGGTGAAGAAAAACTTGGCACTTGATCTAACATTTGTATCACCTGTTAATGTGTTTGCACCATTGTTCTACAGTGGAAATACACTCAGATGGGTTTATTGATAAACACCTGGAAGAGAACAAAGTTAACCTAGCTACACATGCACAGAAAAATTATGTATTTTATTGTTAGTTTTCTTGGAAATAGGCATTTCAACAAGAACATTTAAATGATGTATTTTACAGTTGCGTCTATGTTGCAAAATGAAGTAGAGTATATAAGTTATGTCTGATACATTCACCTCATGTAACCACATCCTGTGTCAACTATAGTTGTCCTTTAACTTATCAAAATGTTTCTCTCAAATCGCTACCTGAATTTTAGACAGGTACAGTTCCAAGTTGTGACATTCTCTAGGAATATGAGAAGACTAAATTTTGAGTCATGTCTAATAATTTTCCCTAGTATCTCATTGTTATTTATTAACTATGTATTTAAGTAAAGATTATTATCCTATAACAAAACACTACTATCTTAAAATTATTCTCTCAACTCAAACCAATATTGTTAAGGCTGAGTTTCATTGGGACAAATATTTGAAAGGACCTTTTTCTTTAAGACACAGCCATTGATAAAAATAATTTTATTCAAATCTTTGGAAATTATGACAAAGGTGGTGATAAAGACATAATTTGTATAAGTATATCTGGCATATTAAGTTATTTAGATACCATATATTTAAGAGCTGTCTAAAAATTTTATAATAGAAATGCATTACCTTTCTGTTTAATCATTAAATAACATTTATTTGAAACAACAGTTTAAATGTGAATTTTTTTCACATCTATATTGGAATTTCCTTTCAAGACATGATTACAAGTCTTGATTCTACCTCACCAGAGTCTTTTAAGTTCGTGTGCATACACAAAAGAGATGCCGAGCCAAGTCTGACCGCTGAAGCAGTTTGCCAATCTCAGTCGACGCCTGAACTGTCTGTGGGTGTTAAGGAATGTTAAGAAATAATGGAATAAATTATTGAAGACATTCTTTCTGCGTGAAATATTTGGAAGACGTCACAACAGCTTACAAAATGTCATAGGACAGCATTAACCTCCCTTCTCATCTCTGATGGCACGTTCCCAGTCCTTTCGTGTAGCTGATAAAGCGCAAGCCACTTTTTGTCAGATCCTTTGCATTAGTTTTGTTTGAGATGCTACAAAATATGCTGAAACAAATCATGATCAGTTGTTATTATGTGTAGGGTAATTCTACCTATTTGACGAGAACTGCTTCTGAAAAGCTATCGAGCTTTAAACAGTTCCTCTGCCATTGGAAAAGTTGCATTGATTTAATGATGCCTCTAGAGGGCACTCTGCACTCAGTTCAGGTCGAAAATAGTTTCTGAGATTGCTTGCGCTTTTTCCCCAAGGTTTTCATTTTGAATTTTGAGTTCCGGAGAAGGGGTATGGGTGTAGAGAATTTGTGGTGTACATGTGAGTAATAATTATAACTCATTTCCTTTGTCTCATTTATGTTAAAACTTTTTTAAAAAATATGTAATGCTTCACAAATTTGCATTGCATCCTTTCATGTAGGCCGTGCTAATTGCCTCTGTATTCTTCCAATTTTAGTATATGTGCCGCTGAAGTGAGCACAATTATTTATTCCTTAATAAAGCTGGTTTTTAAGTTGCAATCATTGTTGGACATTTATATAATAGACTTACATCCAATAACTTTCCTCCTATATGCTCTGTAGAAGCTTTTCAGAAACAGTTCTCATTTTATATATATGTAGAATTACCCTATACATAACAACAGATCATGATTTGATTCAGAATATTTCGTATCATCTCTAACAAAACTAATGCAAGGGGTCTGACAAAAAGTGGCTTCTGCTTTATCAGCTATACAAAAAGATTGGGACACGCTATCAGAGATGAGAAGAGACATTATGTTGTCATATGTAAGCTCATTTTTATAAAAAATTGCAATAATTCATATTCATTCTCTTCTTCTGTGATCTTCATATGGATGTGAAATTGATGAGCCTGGAATTTCTTTTCGTGCCAGAAATTAGGCAGGATTCAAAGAATTGATCAAATATGGCATACTTTCAATATCAAAATATGTAATAATAAGAATACATTAGAATTCATCAAATAAAGTAGGAATTACTAACCTATACTGATGCAAATGTTAAAATAAACATAAATGGGGATAAGAAAAGGCTTTTCTTTACATTAGAATGCCTACTGATAAGTGTAGAGAACATTATCCCATTAGAAAATCATTATTTGACAGCCGTCATAGTAATAATCTCGGTAAGAAGTATCAATAGATGCTAAGACTGGTGGCTGAAAATTTGATAAGAAATGGGATCTTTACATAATTTCATACTCCTACCACCAAGCATGTAATGAATACTAGGGGAAATGTAAAAGAATAACGCTACATTGGGGAATCTTGGCAGGTACCACTTTAATTAAATGATCAAGGTTAAAATCACCTGTAATGAGAAAAATCCAAACTATGATCATATGACAAGATGCATAAAAAAAGTTTCACATCTGTAATATTCTTGCCAAAATTATACAACCTGAATCTAATTACAAGGAAACATTAGCCAAAAGAAAATTGAGAGACATTCTACAGAATATCAAGCCTATAATATTCCAGAGTGTCAGGTCATGAAAGTTAAGCCAAGACTGAGAAACTGACCCAGATTGTAAGAGAATAAAACTTATGAAAACTAAATGTAATGTAAGATCCTGGATTGGAGCCTTTTTTATGCAAAGGATATTAATAGGATAATTGGCAAAACCTGAATGGAGTTTGAGGATTAGATGTAGTACCGTATTGATGTTCATTTTCTGATTTTGATGGTTATCTTGTGGTATATCCTTGTTTAAGGATATGCATACTAAATCATCCAGCGGTACCTTTTTAAAATTTTTTTCTTTCTCACAAAGCAGACTTTAAACTTTCAGTGGTAACTTATTTCCAAATGACTGAGGAAAAAAATATTTTTGTGCACTTCTTAAAAATTTTTTGATAAGTTTAAAATTATTTTATATGTGCAAAAAAGCAATTAAAATATTAAACCTAAAAAATAAGATCTTATTTGATCTTAAAATTATCTTTTGCTCAATGTAGAAATTATTTTATAAAAATGAAATTAGCATTTCATTATGTAGCAGGAACTAAGATGCAGACCAATAAATCTTTCTTGGGGTTTACGAAATTAGTGCAAACCAAAGCAACTAAGATGATTTAGTTTTTGTTTTGTTTTTCTAAAAGGTTGTGGAGGAAGAGCATTTGTGTGCATCATATTACTGTGATGGCGTATTCTAGCCCAAGGATTCCAGAAAATGAAATGAAATACTCCCATTATAATATTTAAAGTTCAAATAGTAAAAAACACAAAATAAACAAAACCCCTAAACCTTGAGTGTCTTCATCTTTGCTCTATTTAATGGCTGGCATTTCACCTCCCTGTGGACTTCTCATAATAAACAAATAGGCTCTGTTGGAATCCTCAGATTATAGAAACCTGCCTTTGGAAATATGAGTGAGTGCTACTATCCATGAACAATAGAAAAAAAAAAAAACGTACACACACACACAGACTTCTTCTCAGCAGGGTAGAGTGGCTCACGCCTGTAATACTAGCACTCTGGGAGGCCAAGATCGGCGGATCATCTGAGGTCAGGAGTTCAAGACCAGCCTGGTCAACATGGCAAAACCCTATCTCTACTAAAATTACAAAAATTAGCCTGGCATGGTGGCAGGTGGCTGTAATCCCAGCTACTCAGGAGGCTGAGGCAGGAGAATTGCTTGAACCCCGGAAGCAGAGGTTGCAGTAAGCCAAGATTGTGCCACTTCACTGCAGCCTGGGTGAAAAAGCAAAAAAAAAAAAAAAAAAACTTCTCAATTAAGTCAATAAATATTTTTTAAAAACGTCTTTGAGTAACCCCCGTACACCTTCAAAATCAACTGTCTATATGCTCATAATTTCAGATGGGATTATAGAAGGAAGAGATGTGCATATAACGGAATTTTTTAAATTATTCTTTAAACAACAGTGGTATGAGCCTTGACATCAGACAGCATCACATGGATTAAAATGGAATTATATCACAGCATTACCTTTGGCTAGAAAAGTTATAAAACCCAAGTATTATGGACCTTGTTTATTTATTTCTGATTATAGAGAGTGGACCATTTTTTCACAGGTGAAATGTCAAAAACATTGGGTTCTCTTTGTTTATTATAACATGTCAAACAATCGAATTCAGATGGGAATTAACAAGGGTCATGACAATGTGAGAGACCAGGAAATTAAAAGTTATTTGTATTAAAATTGTTTGGAATAAAGTTGTTTGTTGTTCTTCATAATCCTCTTTATATGATTGACATAAAAGCAAATCTAGCATTTGTAGTAATGCAGCTATACAAAGGCTAGAAGACAAATTCCTAAAACTGGGTAAGTTAGATTACTTGGCATCAATGGCAAGTCTGACTATAGCTGGCATTTCAGAAATAAACTGACCAGGGCTGATAGCATTCGGTAGTAAGAACAAGGACCAGCAGGGAGTGAAGTGAACTGGTTTTGTGAGTGATGACAGGATGAATGGGAAACAGTAGCATTCTGCTAAATAAATGACATTTACACTCACGTTGCTGATGCTTGTAGAAGTACATACAAACAAACAGACCTCCTGCCCAGACTAGTCACAGTGATGGCAGGATTCATGGAGCCAGGCACTGCATTAAACACCATACGCTTGATTTTATTAAGTCTTCAGAAGGCCCTTTTAAGGTGGAAACTGTCTCCCTGTTCTTAGAGTTGAGGGAACTGAGACTCACAGAGATTAAGTAATTTGCTCACGGTGAGCTCTTAACCACTGCATTTACTCAGGAATAAATGATCCATTTTCTGTACTCAGAAATAAATTGACAAGGTCCACAATACTTTCTTTTTATAGCTTTTGTGTCTAAAACTAATACTGTGATAAGAATCCATTTTAAACCTGTGTTTGTAAATTGCTAAAGGTAAAGAATTAAGACAGATCAACTAGTGATAATGGTAGAGGTAGGTCTTTTTAATAAGTTTTTTCCTGTAACAAGTATGGGGTTTTTTTAAGTTAGAAAATAAATCGACGAATATAATATTTGGCTCTAAAGAGCTAAAATTCTGGAATTGGTATAGGAAGCAATTGTGTGTGGTTGACTATGTAATAGAAATCATAACAATTAAATGTGAAATTCCCAGTTTGGAAAACCAAAGAATTTGTTTTTTTAATGGAATTACAAATTACCTGAGATATAAAGTATATACAACTTTGAAGATGAAAAAAATTAACAATTGCTTAGTAATATACATTAATACCAAAGATAACTATAAATATTTAGCAAAGGCTCAACAAATGCTGAATAAATAAATAAATAGAAAAAGCAAGTACTTTAATCTTCTGTATAAAGGTTTTTATAATAATTGTTATAATAATACAATTTCAACATAGAAAATTTAAAATAAAACTATGATAGATTTGCTTCTATTTTCTTTCTATTTATATACGTATTTTTAAAATTGAGATTAGAGATACATAGTGTTTTATATTTTATTTTTTCTGATTAGTGTTTTATCAGTCATTAAAAAAACATAAGAAATAAAATTCTCCTCCTTTTACTCAAAGAACCATGGGTAGAATAAGAATTCAGTTTAAAGCATTCAAGAACAAACACAAATAGACTTGACTCAAAGTCTTAATGAACTTAAAAAAATACAACGTGTTAAATACATCAAAAATGGGAAAAAATCAACTAGAAAGCAGTGGGCTATTTATCAGTGCAATATAAAAGTTGTACTCATAAATTACAAGCAGATGGCTGCTAAGAGTTAAGAAACTTGTTGTTTAGCTTTACTGTTAAAGACTTTGGATGTTCTTACATGAATGCTCTCTTTAAGAACACCTAAGTCCTGCCGGGCACAGCAGCTCATGCCTATAATCCCAGCGTTTTGGGAAGCTGAAGCGGGTGGATCACCTGACGTCAGGAGTTCGAGACCAGCCTGGCCAACATGGTGAAACACCTTCTCTGCTAAAAATACAAAAATTAGCTGGGCGTGGTGGCGGGTGCCTGTAATCCCAGCTACTTGGGAGGCTGAGGCAGGGGAATCGCTTGAGCTTGGTGGCGGAGCAGAGATTGCAGTAAGCCGAGATCAGGCCACTGCACTCCAGCCTGGGTGACAGAGCGAGACTCTGTCTCAAAAAAAAAAAAAAAAAAAAAAAGAACACCTAAGTTCGAGCTAAAATACACATTTGAAGCATTTAAATTGTGTAAATAAAAATGAAGAATCGAAGAGAGTAATGAGAAAGAGATTATCTTTAACATGTAAATCTATTCCAAACCTAGCTGGAAAACTAAACATAAACAAAAAACTGGGAATTACCCAAGAATTCTGAAGCAATTTGGGGGCAAATTTAGAAATCCTCCTCAAAATACATTAGCCACCATGAAAGAGAAATGAAGATTGTTGGTATTATTCTTGTTAATAAGGAGAGCCATATAAGAAAGTCAAAGTCCTTATCAGTGAGCAATGGAATGTCATGGTATAGATTCACTACTATTCAAGTGTTTTGCGCTATGGAAAGAAAAGTTTCTGTAATGACGAATCTTGCTTGACTGAATAAATACACATGTGAAAGATTCACTGATATTACAGGCAAAGGCAATTTTAAATATTGAGTAACTATGAAAATGTTCATCATGTTTTTAAAAATAGATCCTAGAAAAGAACTAGAGGATGCGGATAATAGATGTGTTTCTGGGTGAGTATAAATATTTGTTCTTTCTTAAGGACCTTGGCTAGGAGAAGTTTCATTCTTGTTTTTTTTTTTTTTTAGAAATTACTTGTAAGAGAAAGTAAGCAATGACATTTTTAGGACTTTTCAAACCAAAATGCTAAAGCAAAAGGAATAAGCTACAGAGAAAATGCACAAATTTGTAGGAATAGGCTGAAAAGTAGCACATGACCTTCATTGTAAAGAATTGCGTTTAGAGAAGAAAATAACCCAAAACATATGGATTTGATATATATAGCATAAACTTTCTGGTGCAAAGAGGTTTACAAGGCATTTAGATTGTTTGCTTATGAAATCATTCTCACAGAGCTACAGTGCAAAATTTCTCAATGACTAGATTTTATCATTCATTTGGCAAATAACAACTGAGCACCTATTATGGGCCAGATGCGTTTCTTAGTGGTGAGCATATTATGTCAATGAACAAAACAGAAAAAAATCCCTGTTTTCATGGAGCTTACATTTCAAGGTTTCTGTTAAAAACAACAAAAACTATAGCATTATTTTGCCTCTAAACAAACTTATAGTGAATTTACGCTCAAGTTGCTTAATAAACATGGCTTGAAAGATCTAGTGAAGGCCAACTCAACTGATCAAGAAGATGGGTTGCCTTAAGGCAAAATTTTTAAAAGTTGGTTTATGTGTCTGGAAAATATAAGTTCAAAGAGAGTGTTAACAAAATCATGGAATATGTTATGAGAACAAGCTGTTCTTTCAAAGTAATGATGGCCTGAGCTGTCATAAAATATACATATAGCTCTGAGGTATTTAAAATTTTTAAATAAAAATGAAGAATTAGAGAGGATAATGAGAAAGAGACTGCCTTTAACATGTAAACCTTTAAAAGAGATCTTTGAAAAGGGTATAGATCCTCTTTGATGGCCAGAGACACAAAGTTGTAAACAATTAAGAGGAAGTTTAGTGAAATCCTAAAACCAACCAAACAAACAAAGGGACTTGAGAAAACTCAGATGTGACATGGCAGGTCCAGCTGAAAGCATTGAGCAAGGAGAGAGAGTGGATAGATAATTCGAAACAAAAAACAAAGCAAAACAAAAAACAAAACCAGAAAATTTAGGGAAACCTGGGACACACTCATGGAAATGGTGGCGATACAACTTCAGGGAACCAGGAAGGGATGGATGCTAGAGCTGGGAAACTGTTAGCAAAATACTGATAGTATCTACAGCACACTAAGCTTCAAGATATCCTATAAAGCTAGTTGTTACTTAGACAGCAGTTTGCACTTAAAAGAAGTCGGACATGAGGTCTATAAGAAAACAATATTACTATGTTTCTAGCCCAGAAATACCCCTTTCTGGCAGAGGTAGATGGGCAGGAAAAGCAAGGTCTTCAAAGGCCCTGGTTATGAGCAGGGATCAATGAATGGGAGGAGGAAGTGACGCCTGGGAACCATTGATTACAGATTTCAACCCATGACAAGCTGAGAGATCTGAGATTAAGCTTATCACTGAATTGATCTTTATCTCCCACATTCCTCTGTTCTTCACTGGAATTAAGAATAGTGTGTGCGCCAAGCTTCAGCAGCCTGAGAAGAATGGCCTGGAGAAGAGAAAGCTGATCATGCAAACACAAATTCACAATGCCCAGAATAGAGGCATCATTCTTTTGGTACCCTCAGATAAGAAAGGAAACCAAGGAAGCCTAATCTTTTCAAGTGGCATCAGAGTAGGTAACTTGTCAGGCTAGGTACCTGAGGACGGTTGTGTAGGTTGCTGTGTAACAGCACATGGCTTAGGAGCGAAGGCTGGGATACAGCCCATTCTCTACTTGCCCAGCCAAGACACCTCGTGTGGGGCTGCATATGCCCAGAAGAAAGGGTGCTTTTTTCTCAATCACACAAAGGTACTACACAAGCTAGCATTGTCCTGGGAACTGCATCCCCTCAAAAACCACGGTCAGAGGCAGAGCCCTTACCTGTCAATATTGAGATGGCATTTGGCATTTCTTTCTTTTGTGTGTTGCAACACTGTGACCACGTTCACTGGGTTCCTTTACTGCCCCCAGATGGGCACAGACATGCTAAAGGAGCTTCCTCTTGCCTTGGTTCTCACCCAAATAAGTAACACAAACCACCCCTGAGAATGCTGAACAATGGGTTCACCGAGACAACTGCAGAAGAGTTTCGACGGAGATGCTACAAAATTACAAATTCCCTTTTGCATAATCCACTAAGAAGAGGAATATTTACAGTCCAAGATTTCTCAAAAACTTTATAGTAGGGCCCTCAGTAGACTTTATTTAGACACAATGTCTCAAAACTGTACCTAGTTAGAACTCATCAGGCTGAGGGGGTTTTCCACACTTCTGAGCAACGTTTTTCATCTTTACGCAGAGCTTTGACAGTTGGCAGCTGTGGGGTCCCTGGCAGTCTCTGGATTCATAGAGACCCCCGAGCACACATACCCTGACCAGTGGGCTCCTGTGGTGCTTTTAGTAACCACCAACAAACTTCTGTCTTTTCCTATGATAGAACAATCTAGTTCAAAGAGAACTGTTGCAAACACTTAATGCCAAAGCTCTTGGTTTAATGATCCTGGAGTTACTACCAGTAATCAGGCACCTTGGCTACCTTTTTTTCAACAGATTCTTTGTTGCTGTTTATTTTTGTTTTAATTCCCTCAGAGAGCTTTTTGTTCCTTTTTATCCAGCAGATTTCTGGAACCCCAGCTCAGCTGGCCATTTCAAGTCCTCTGTTCAGGCTCTGTTAAGAGAACAAACAAAACTGTACTGGAAAATCACTTATCATGGGTAGAAATAAACCCGGAGGGAAGTGTCACAAAGTGAAACTGGCTTTTTGGATCTGCTTGGTGAGAGTGAAAGTAAAGGTCACTTTTTGGTAAGATACTCTGAATATTAGCAAAAGTGGAACTGTGTGCTGGGGAAGAGAGTAGGAGTTGAAGGTCAAGGGGAACTTTGGTGGCTGCAATAACCATGATTAATTTATGAATGGACTCTAAGCTATGTAAATGGATGCTTCTGATGAGTCTGGATGAGTAGGGGGCAGGAAAGAAAGTTTTGAGGTATGAGGAAAGTCCAGAAAACATGCTAATCAAATGTTCCATGAAAGGGGACAACTGAGTGGCCATACTGATGCTTTATTTAGTGCTTGGAAGGACCACAGGAGGGCTTACTGCAGAAACCACAAGGACGTTCTATGCAAGATGGCGTGTGGTCAATGGCTGGCTTCTTACAGAGCAGCAGGGTCCAGAGTGGAACATCTTGTTACTAGGCATTGTTTTGTATCTCATGTGTTTAAAATTAGTTTTTAAGCATTATATTGTATGTCTCAAAATAAAACAAAACTCCCAAAATAAAAGACAATAGGTTTTCTAAGAAGACATAAATATGGCTCTACAGCATGAGTATCATGATTTTTGCCTTAGGCAAATTTAGAGCTAGAATGTTTGTAAGAGTTTTCTAGCTAAGCCTATCTAGCTTCATGCAATACATGTCTGCATGTTGTTCTCCCAGGCTTGTGTCATGATGGGAAGAGCCCTGGACCTGGAATCAGAAGAGTTGTATTCTAGATTAACCAACTAGCTATGATTTGGGCAATTACTTAGCTCATTCATTTGTATATTAATTAATACACACATATTCATTTATTCAACAGTTATATATCAAGAATCTGCTATGTATCAGTACATGAGGATCACATTTTCCTCATATGTAAATTAAGGAAACTGCCTAAACTCCAACATTGAAATCATATAATTTATTTTAAATGTCACATTATTTTGAAGCATTGAGATAAAAATCTAGGTCATCTCACAAACAAATGGAAACATATCCCATGCTCATGGATGGGTAGAATCAATATTGTGAAAATAACCTTACTGCCAAAAGCAATCTACAAATTCAGTGCAATTCAAATCAAAATACTACCATCATTTTTCACAGAACTAGAAAAAACAATCCTAAAATTCATATGGAACCAAAAAAAGAGCCCACACAGCCAAAGTAAAACTAAACAAAAAGAATGAATCTGGAGGCATCACAATACCCAATTTCAAACTACACTATAAGGCCATAGTGACCTGACCAAAGCAGCATGGTACTGGTATAAAAATAGGCACATAGACCAAGGGAACAGAATAGAGAACCCAGCAATAAGGCCAAATATTTAGAGCCAACTGATCTTTGACAATGCAAACAAAAACATAAAGTGGGGAAAGGACTCCCTATTCAACAAATGGTGTTGGAATAATTGGCTAGCCACATGTAGAAGAATGAAACTGGATCCTCATCTCTCACCTTATACAAAAATCAACTCAAGATGGATCAAAGACTTAAATATAAGACCTGAAACCATAAAAATTCTAGAAGATAACCTTGGAAAAACCTTTCTAGACATTGGCTTAGGTAAAGACTTCATAACCAAGAACCCAAAACCAAATGCAACAAAAACAAGATAGATGGGATTTAATTAAACTAAAAAGCTTCTGCACAGCAAAAGAAATAATCAGCAGAGTAAACAGACAACCCACAGAGTGGGAGAAAATCCTCACAATCTACACATGAAACACAAGACTAATATCCAGAATCTACAAGGAACTCAAAGAAATCAGCAAGAAAAAACAGATAACCCCATCAAAAAGTGGGCTAACGACATGAATAGATAATTCCCAAAAGAAGATATAAAAATGACCAGCAAACATGAAACAATGCTCAATTCACTAATTATAAGGAAAATGCAAGTCAAAACCAAAATGTAATACCACCTTACTCCTGCAAGAATGGCCATAATCAAAAAAATCAAGAAATAATAGATGTTGGCATGGATGTGGTGAAAAGGGAACACTTTTACACTGCTGTTGGGAATGTAAACTACTACAACCACTATGGAAAACAGTGTGAATATTCCTTAAACAATTAAAAGTAGATCTACCATTTGATCCTGCAATCCTACTAATGGATATCTACCCAGAGGAAAGGAAGTCATTATATGAAAAAGATACTTGTAGAAGCATGTTTATAGCAGCACAAGACACAACTGCAAAAATACAAAACCAGCCCAAATGCGCATCAATCAATGAGTGGATAAAGAAAATGTGATATAGATAGATATATAGATAGATACATAGATAGATAGATAGAAAGATACCATGAAATACTATTCAGCCATAAAAAGAAACAAAATAATGGCATTCGCAGCAGCCTGGATAGAATTAGAGACCATTATTCTAAGTGAAGTAACTCAAGAATGGAAAAACAAACATCATATATTCTCACTCACAAGTGGGAGCTAAGCTATGAGAACTCAAATGCATGAGAATGATACAACGGACTTTGGGGACTCAGGGGAAAGAATGGGACAGGGGTGAGGGATAAAAGACTATACATTGGGTAGTGTACACTTTCCGGGTGATAGTGCACCAAAATCTCAGAATTCACCATTGAAGAATTACTCATATAACCAAACACCACCTGTTCCCCAAAAACCTATTAAAATAAAACATTCAAAACAACTTAGGTCATCTGATATAATACATAAACTTATTTATCAGGTTATTGGACCATGTATTTTCAAATAGTAGCCTGTTTTATTTTTTAATGGCTATTTTACATTATAGAAATATACCCATTTTAACAAGCAAACATTAGAGAACACAAAAAAGTTAACAATATTCTTATGCTTCCTTCAGTTCCACTCTACTCTAATAATTAGTGTTAATATCATTCTTCCATATTTTTCTCTGTGTTTATACAAATATAAGTAGAGTATATATACAATATATGTGTGTATATATATATACTAATACACAAAATATTTTTCTTTCTTTTTAAAATACATATATTTTTTAAATTAAATATTTAATATTAAAACAAATATTGTATTATATATAACTGCTATTTGGTTATTTTGCATTTATGAAAAAAATCTCTGACTATTCCATCAGTTCATACATATTGCTCTAATTATTTTAAATAGCCAAATAATATTTGAAAATTATGAATGGACCAAATTTACTTTGTGAAAGGAAAATAAATCTTAGGGCCCAAAATCTCGAAGCTAAAGGGCAAAGTCAAGCTGGAAACTGCTTAGGGCAAACCTGCCTCCCAATCTATTCAAAGTCACCCCTTTGTTCATGGAGATAAATGCATATCTGATTGCCTCATTTGGAGAGGCTAATCAGAAAGTCAAAAGAGTGCAACCATTTGCCTCTTATCTACCTATGACCTGGAAGCTTCCTACCCACTTCAAGTTGTCCTGCCTTTTTCAAACCAAACCAATGGTTGTCTTACATATATTGATTGTTGTCTCATATCTTCCTAAAATGTATACGATCAAATGGTGCTCTGACCACCTTGGGCACATGTCATCAGGACCTCCTAAGGCGTGCATCCTCAACCTTGGCAAAATAAACTTTCTAAATTAACTGAGACTTGTCTCAGATTTTCAGGGTTCACAACTTAATCATTTCTCTATGATGGAATAGCAAGTTGTTTCTAATTACTTTTTCCTCTTGATGTCACTACAATCAATGCACAATAGAAATACCTGTCTAGATAAATTCTTACATACTAGTATTTTATTTATATAGAATAGATTTACCAATGTTAGATTGTTGGGTCCAAGGGTATGGACATTAAAACTTTTAATAGTGCTTCTTGGTTATTTTCTAAATTGGTTACAATAATTTTCATTTCTATCAGCTATGTGTAAGAATTCTTATTTTCCTACAACTGAAGTCAGTCCTAGGTGTTATTGGTATTTTTGCCAACCAAAGAATTCCATTGTTTTAATTTGTATTTTCCTAATTACCAGTGATATTGATCATATTTCAGTATGTTCATTATTCATTTGCTTTTCTCTTCCGTAATTGTTCATTCTGGTTCTTGACTGATTTTTCATTACGGGTGTCTTTTCCCTTTCCCATTTGTAGTAGTTCTTTGTCTAGTTAGCATTTTAACAGGTAATAGTGTCATAGAAGAAATATAGAGCAATGTAAGTGGAATCAGGGTTATGAGGTGTTAGCTGGGGAGATGGGAATTGCAATTTTAAATGGAGTGATCAAAGGTGGGACTTATTGAAAGGTGACAATTGAGCAAGGAGTGAAGGAGGTGTAGTATGGGCCATGTGGCTTATTGGGGAAATAGCATTCCCTGTAAAGGTAGCCAGTGCAAAATCTCTGAGGCTAGAGCTTGTGTGGTTTTTCCAACATACAGCAAGAAGGAAAATATGGCTGGAGTTGGGGGAGTAAGAAGGGGGGTTGTAGCAGATTACACCAGAAAGGTAAAAGGGAGCTAGCTCAAGGAGGTTCGTGGGCATTGTAAAAACTTTGCATTTTACTCTGAGTGAATGGGGGTTTTCAGCAAAGGAGGGATATGATATGACATAGTTTGGAAAGATCACTCTCGTTGGTGGATTTAGAACAGCCTGTAGGGAAGCATGGGTAAAGGTACTGAGACAGTTTAAGAAGCTCTTGAAATTATGCAGGCTAGGGATGCTAGTGGTTTGGACAGAATGGTAGTGAGGGATGTGGAGAGAAAAGGTGGGATTCTGGGCATAATTTGAATTTAGCCAGTAGGAGGGAAAAGGGAAAGAGAGAAAAAGCTCAAGGATGCCTCCAAGTTCTTTCAGATTAAGAAACTGGAAATAATAAAGTTGCCCTTTATTGAGACAGTGTATTAGTCTGTTCTCATGCTAATGAAGAAATACCTGAGACTGGGTACTTTATAAAGGAAAGAGGTTTAATTGACTCACAGTTCTGCATGGCTGGAAAGGCCTCAGAAAACTTACAATCATGGCGGAAGGTGAAGGGGAAGAAAGGCACCTTCTTCACAGGATGGCAAGAAGGAGAAGTGCCGAGTAAAGGGGGAAGTCCCCTTGTAAAATCATCAGCTCTCTTGAGAACTCACTCAAAATCATGAGAACAGCATGGGGGTAACTACTCCCATGATTCAATTACCTCCCACTGGATCCCTCCCACAACACCTGGGAATTATGGGAACTACAATTCAAGATGAGATTTGGGTGGAGACATAGCCAAACAATATCAGACAGGGAAGACCAAAAGAAGAGCAAACTTAGACTAGTCTTAGGAGATTCTTACTTGGGATGTCTTTTAGACTTCTCAAGTAGACATGTTGATTAGGTAGATGAATACACAAGTCTTAATCAAAATGAACCTTTTGCTAAACACTTTGCATGCGTTATCTCATTTAATCCTCACCTTAACACAATTAGGAAGGAGCTGTTATTCCCTGATCCTCGGTTAAGTTAAATTTAATGATAATCAACTTGTTCCTTAAAAATAATCTGTAAATTATTCATTATTCTCACATGAATTTTATCATAAATTTATTGTTCTGACTTTTAAAATATAAATGTATTTAAAGGTGTTGAGATGTTAAATTTGTATATATTTTGTGTGTGTGTGTGTGTGTGTGTGTGTGTGTGTGTGTTTTATCTTTTCTTTTCTTTTTTGAGGTCTCCCTCTGTCACACAGGCTGGAGTGTACTGGTGCAATCACAGCTCACTAGCCTCAGCCTTCCAGACTCAAGAGATCCTCCCACCTCAGCCTCCTGAGTAACTGAGACCACAGCAGCTGGGACTACAGGTGCATGTCACCATGCTCAGCTAATTTTTTCTTTTTTTGTCTTTTAATACAGATGGGGTTTCACCATGTTGCACAGGCTGCTCTGAAACTCCTGGACTCAAGGGATCCACTTGCCTCAGCCTCCCAAAGTGCTAGGATTACAGGTGTGAGCCACTGAGCCCAGCCATGTTTTCTTTCTTGCACTAAGCTCCTGAGGGTACAGAGCTACCTAATTTTGAATTCATGGCAGTTGTACATGAATTCAAAGGTCAACTTTTCAATTTAAAATAGAAATAAGTTCAAATATAGACTCCAAAGGGCAAACAGCTAAGGCAAAAAAATGTGATCAGGTAGAGGAAAATGTTTTCATTGGAAAAAAACAGTCATGGAAGATCATATTAGTGAAAATATAGTATGTGTGATCTGGGGTTCTTTGTTTTGTTTTGTTTTGCTTGCTGTTGTTAACGACTGGAAATTGAAGAAGAGGAAGGAAGCCTGAATATTCAGAGAATTGTTCAGAAGTACAGAAAAAAAGCCTCAAGAACAGTAAAAAACAATGATCAATGACATATTTTAACTCAAAGCATAAAATAGACATTAAGCATTGATAGCTATAAAGCAGAAACTTCTAAATTAAAAAGAGCAACTAACAAGTCCCAGGAAAATCAAGAAAATTCCATTCAGTTTAAATCTATTAAAGTTTCATAGAAACCAGGATATGTCAATGAATGATTTATAATAGTTAAATGTTAATGGATTAGGCAATTAATTATATTCAGATGCTATATATCTTTAAATCTTACTTTCTGTATTATTTCATAATTTCAGTGATGTTTAAATGCTTTATTTAACTACTTTAACACTGACTTAAGGTATTAGTTAATAAAAACAATAAGCTTGCAGATTTGGGGCATGGCAGCCACACAGAGGAGAGCAATTTAGACAAGGAGACCAAAAATTTGAAACTGCCTTTACAAAAATTGTAACTGAGAAAACTATGACAGTGAAAGAGATCTGACCTAACTGATTCCATCTTGCTTCTAACCTCCAAGCTGACCTTATTCACTCCTGGATGTAGGCCAAACTAACTTTGGGAAGAATTTAGTTTATAGTTTAACTTTGAAACAAAGATGATAACAACCTGATATGGTTTGGCTGTGTCCCCACCCAAATCTTATCTTGAATTGTACTCCCATAATTCCCATGTGTTATGGGAGCCACCCAGTGGGAGATAATTTGAATGATGGGGGTGGTTTCCGCCATACTGCTCTTGTGGTAGTAAATACGTCTCATGAAATCTGATGGTTTTATCAGGGGTTTCCGCTTTTGCATCTTCCTCATTTTCTCTTGCCGCTGCCATGTAATAAGTGCCTTTCACCTCCTGCCATGATTCTGAGGCCTTTCCAGCCATGCGGAACTGTAAGTCCAATTAAACTTCTTTTTCTTCCCAATCTCAGGTATGTCTTTATCAGCAGCATGAAAATGAACTAATATACAACCCTTTCCCAAAATAAACCCCCTTCTACCTGGGGACCAGACTGCCTCTATAGGACTAATAAATTATCCACAGAATTAGAAATTATGGTTTAGGAGTCATGCAGCCATAGACACTAAGATTCGAAATCTCCGCAGTTGCTCCTAGGGATAACATCACTATTGTAAAACCCAAGAAGAGATATTTTACAGACCCTGAACTCTATGTGTCGGCTGGAGCCACCCAGATCAATAAACTGATTCATCTGGTCTTGTGGCCCCCACCCAGGAACTGACTCAGCACAAGAGGGCAGCTTCAAATCCGTATGATTTCATCTCCAACCTAACCAATCAGCACTACCCGTGTCCCAATCCCCTACTCATCAAATTATCCTTAGCCCTGATCCCTGAATTTTCAGGGAGACTGATTTGAGTAAGAATAAAACTGGTCTCTCATTCAGCTGGCTATGCCTGAAATAAATCCTTTCTTTATTACAATTCCTCTGTCTTGATAAGTTGGCTTTGTCTAGGCAACAGGCAAGGAGAATCCATTGGGCTGTTACAAGTTGGTGTGATATAATAAAAAATACATTCTTTGTCTCTGGTTCCTGGCACAGAGCTTCTGATACCCTTGGAATTTCTTAAGTGATAAGAATGACTGTCTCTTGTTATTTTAACTATACAGTCCTCTGGACTACACCTAAGTTATGCTAATGAAGTCTGTCAGGGTGGAATCCATGGAGAGCTTCAGGGTGGGGCCGCCAGAAAGATCAAATTTGTGATTAGAAGGTAAGAACTTTCAGCCCCATTCCCCAATCTCCAGGAAGGGGAGGGAGCTCCCCAATCTCCAGGAAGGGGAGGGAGCTGGACATTGGGATGTAAATACTCTTTTAAAAAATTTATGTCTACTGGGTTCTGTATGGATATAAATACTCTTGAGCAAGGAGATTTGGAAAGCTTCCTGGTTGGTAACACATTGATGTGCTGGGAAGATGGCAGGTTTGCTAAGGGCGAGGACGCTGTGTGACAGCATCCCCATGCCTCACCCTTCGGATTCTTTTCATCTGGCTGTTCCTGAGTTGTATCTTAATAATAAACTGGCAACATGTGTTTCCTGAGTTCTGTGAGTCCTTCTCATGAATTACCAAACCTGAGGATGGGGTTGTGGTAACCTCTGAATTTGTAGCATGTTGGTCAGAAGTATGGGTGGTCACTGGACTTATAACTGGCCTCTGAAGTGTGGGCAGTCTTGTGGGACTGATGCCTTAACATGTGGGGTCTGTACTAACTTCTGGTAGTGTCAACACCAAATTGAATTGTTGGACACATAGTTGGCATGGAGAGTTGTGGGAAAAAAACTACGCATTTGTGGTCAGAAAAAAGATGTCACGCTGGGTATAATGGATGCTTAAATGAACTCAAGCAAGCAGCATTATTCCTAGAAGGAACAGTGAGCCCAGAGGAAATAATTAGGCTCCAGATTAGCCTTGTAAATTCAGACCAATAAAGTTATGGCAAATATCACACATATTTGTACCTCTGAAGCTCCATTAAACAAATACAGAAGATTCAAGATCTTCTATTTTTTATTCCAAATAGGAAGAGATAAATATCAATTATATTATTTTATTGATGTTTTACTGATCATTTTAGTTATGCAACTTTTATTCACTCACTAAGCAAATATTTATTGAAGTTTGCTGCAGGCCAAGAACTATTCTAGGTACTTCTTATGGTATATTTCTTACTGTAAAAAACTAGTTGGTGGCACATTTTTCTGGTAATGTATAGAGTTTTGCTGAATTTTACATGAGTGCTTCTAAGAAAAGAGAAAATTATTAAAATTTGAAGTATTTTTAAGGTTTTAGAGTCAATGACTTACCTAAGAAGCGTGATTTGAACTCAGGGAGTCTGACTCAAGAAACCACACTCTTAACCATAATACTGATTTTAAATGGTGTCATTGAGATAGTGGATGCTTTTCACTTCTAAATAAATAAGAACTTTTGCTATCAGCTTTGCTCAAAAGGGTAGGTATGAGGTACCCTGAGCCCATGGATGAAAAGGTATTTCACCATCCTTTAATGAATTATAATTTATAATAAAGAAAGGAAAAATTACTATTACATAGAGATAAAATAAGTCCTTGTTTTCTGGAACATTTTTTAATAGCCTGAAGTTGAATCAGGTTTAGTAATGATATCTTGAATAACAGCAGTATTGGTGGTCCCCTAAGGGAATATCTTCTAATATATTGCCTGGACTTCTAGATGTTTATTAGATATTAATAGCCGCTTAAGCCAAACTCCTTCACACAGCCTCTGAAATCATTATAGATCAACAAGAAAAGCAAATAAAATCCTTATTAAGTACCTGTAGCATAAATAGTGTCTTAGTCTTCTTGAGTTGCCATAAGGAAACAGCATAGATTGGGTGTAAACAATGGGTATTTATTTCTCACAGTTCTGAAGGCTGGGAAGTTTGTGAGCAAGGTGCCAGCAGGTAGGTTTCATTCTAAGGCCTCTTTTCAAGGCTTGCAGTGTGCTCAAATGACCTCTTCTTTGTGCATGTGTGGAGAGAGACAGCAAGCTCTCTGGTGTCTCCTTTTATAAGGGCACTAATCCTATTGTACCAGAGCCCCACCCTTATGACTTCACTTAACCTTAATTACCTCCTAAGGGCCCTATGTCCAAATGCAGTCACATTGGGGTTTAGGAGTTCAACATACGAATTTAGGGGGACACAATTCAGTCCCACTCTTGTGTTCTAAAACAAAGTATGATGTAGCACAGCAAAAAATGAAAACAAAAAAGAGAAATCATCAAATGGTTTGGATCTTAAAATAAATATTATTTTGCATTTTAGTATGCTGGTGTTTTCTGTCATAATTGAAAACCCTGATCTGGTAAATATAAAGAAAATAAAGGAACTTACATGGTTAGAACAATGAAAATAACTGGACTTGGAAAGCAGAAATGTCCCTGACATAGAAATATTACCTAGATGTGAAACTGAAAAGTGACTCTCTAGTTCAGTTGGCTTGGAAAGAGGGGTGATGTGTGATTTAAATAATTATGATCCAATTTAACTAACAGAGCAGAATATTTAGAATATGAAGTGACAGCTAGAGTCTTATGTCAATATAAATACTAGCAAATGATATAAAATACTAAAAAGAGGAATAAAAAGGTATTCAAAACAAATCCTCAGTGTAACCTGCCTACTCTCTAAATGCATATTTGAACAGAGACATAAGTAGTATCCCAAGCCAAAGCCTACAAGGGATGAAAACCCAACTCACTGAGGATATTACATTTAAATTTTCAATTTACGTGAAGGAATAAAAACAAAAAGATTCAAACCAAAGCCAAATTGAATTTTCCAAACTCTAGTCTCTTCATTTCCCCCATTATTTCTTCACTTAGTGCATTTACACAAATTCCTGTCAGAGTAGCACAGAGAGTTGTGAATTTGGTATTTCCAAATTGCCCTGAAAACTAGAATTTTACTAATGCAATACCTTCTATTATATTAACTGGCTTTGAAACTGCTTCAAATTTAAGCCACAGAAATGGAATGTACTGCCATGGAGGGTCTGTATATTGAATTATCAACTCAGAGGAGATGTTTTCAGCATAAACTCTGAAGCCTTCTGCAAAAAGAGAGCAACTCATTAGAGTTACCACACACAGAAAGGACAGATTTAAAATTCATTCAGCTGGCTGCAGGTTGTCTCTGGCCTGCCTGGGGCCTCCTACAGACCTCCAAGCAAGCTCTGTGCCACCACAGCTTTTATCAAAGACATTTCCATGGAGGTAAAAGCTGAGTGATTTCCAGTCTCTAGACACACAAATTTTATGCTGGTACCAGTACTTCCCAGAAAAATGCTAAGTTGATTCTTGAGAAAATTCTAATTTGGTATTCTTTTCAACAACATCTCCCAAACACTTTCTAGCATACAGTAATAGCCTTACAAGTAACTTCTACATTGAATCCAAGAGTTTATGCAAGCATAAAGTATTCAAGGCAGACAGAACAAAAGGTGTACTCTAAATATCTTCTTGGACCTTCTGGATAAGGTAGGCCTCAGAATATGGAAATCTGTGCTTATCCCATGGGCGTTGTTTGCATGGAAGAGGCTTTTCTGAAATGTGCTTTACAGAGCCTGGTTCAAAGCACAAGTTGTCCCAAAGCTCCTTTTCTCAAATCTCTGTGAATTTATCCATCCAATAAAACTTAATTTCATCTAATATATTACATATAAATAAATAAGGTTGAGAGACTGCTTTCTTAGTGTGGAAAGAGAAGAAACTTAGTCTATTGTCCAGAAACCCAATGTGACTTTGATGTTTATTAGTTTGAAGACATGTAATTTCTGAAAAACTAACAAATTTGAATTGCAAATAAATTAGTAAAATTTATGAAAAAAATTATGATTGGTCTATGATGTTTTGCCTGTCATTAAAAATACTTATTCATCAGTGCTGCTCCTTGTTTAGTGAAAAGAAAAATACTTTTATTTAGTTCTTCAAACTATAAGGTTCTCTTCTACTTAACAAAACAATATGAATGGACAGAAGATACATTTTCAGGGATGTCTGTCTTTATGAAAAGGTGTGAGATAAACTTAACTTACCGCAACTGTATAAATGATTCTTTCTTCTGCCTTTCCAGAATAGTTTAATTTAGAGTCAGGTAAGAAGGGGGTTAAAAATAAAGAGGCCAAAAGAATTGTAAGAATGCCGATGATATCATAAAAGAGATCATTTTAGTTTTCACTTACCACATACATAGTACAACTAAAACATCTGCCTGTCACCCCATAAACATTCCTACACTTCTCTTCCTTTTATGAGAAAAAAAAAAAATAGAGCTTTAAGGGACTTTTAATAGCCAGCAGCTGTTTGGCTGCTCAATGTTGCATCTGGAAGAGAGTATGCTACTCACATGGAGAAAAAAAGACAAAAGTATTGTTTAATTTTCTTAATGTCCACCAATGCTTTACATAAAGACATTTGAATGACTTGAATATGAAGAAAGACACAGAGCTCCTTAAGTGCATCTGAAATCCACCATATCGTTACCAGAAGGCATGAAAAACTGATGGCATTTGATCCTGTTTAATATTAGGTTGAATGACTGCTGTTGTGAATGAATTTAATGCCAGGTAAAAGGGTCACTTCATGAGAACACAAAGTCATCTCAGTCTTCTGAGATGAGCTCTACTTCAGGCTAAAATGAATTGTAGTCGTTTTTCTTGCACGGTTATAATTATAATTTTCTGAATGCATAATCCATTTTTTTTAAAAAAAGACATTCTTCAGCCGGGCACGGTGGCTCACGCCTGTAATCCCAGCACTTTGGAAGTCCGAGGCAGGTGGATCACGAGGTCAGGAGATCGAGACCATCCTGGCTAACACGGTGAAACCCCATCTCTACTAAAAATACAAAAAAATTAGCTGGGCGTGGTGGCGGGTGCCTGTAGTCCCAGCTACTAGGGAGGCTGAGGCAGGAGAATGGCATGAACCCTGGAGGTGGAGCTTGCAGTGAGTCGAGATGTGCCACTGCACTTCAGCCTGGGCAACAGAGCAAGACTCCGTCTCAAAAAAAAAAAAACAAAAAAAGACGTTCTTCTTACAATATTACCACAGGAAACCATCTGCTTTAGAAAAATTAAAATATTAAAATGAGGAACTGGTATTACAAGAGCACTTCAAAAAAAGGATGACCCCACGATCATACATGTTGAGTGGGACTGCTTTCATAATAACAATATGCTTCAAAACTGTGTTAAAGGGAAGTATAAAAACTATAAAACATCATGTTTACTTTGATAATCCCCCACACTGACAATCAAAATTATTCCTTCCGCTCCTTTATTTTCCTTTGAAAGGAAACCTGGTGTGGCTACCGTAATATCAATACGTAGGACCTAAAGCACTTCAATGAGAAAGGAGTCAGTTCAGAAGTGATAGAGGGAAAGATGACTCAGGTGCTCACTATTCTCTTCCTGTCCTGTTGGCTCTCGCCTCTCGTCTTTATTTTTCTTTCCCACTTCCCTCAGACAAAGACATGGACCATGGCCCCTGCCTCACTGCCTCATCCCTCATCCTTCCTTCTGCACTTCCGGGTATATACACCCTAGAAGGCAACTTGAAAACCAGCTTCTGAACATTTTAGATTACTATTAAAGAACCTAACCCTATCTATTTCTTTCAGAAATACAAATTTTTAACCACTGTAGAAAAAATGTTAACTACTAAATTCTACATAATTTTCATCATTGGTAAATAGAACTAAACAGTAAATTGCATTGCTGGCTGTGGAGAAGAGGCAAGAGAATGGGACTCAGGAGCTCACACAAAGTCCTCAGAATTCTCCATGTGGAAGGAAATGGCTTGTGAATGAGGAGAGGTGGCCGGGTGAGGATTGCCCCTACCTCTTAGAAATAATAGGTTTTTCCCTTCCTTTCTTTTTCCCTTCCTTCTTTCTTTCATGTCTACACGGTGAAATTTTGCCAAGCATATGCTTCTGCTACCAAAGGAGGATGGGTATCATCTTTCCTAGAAGTTGTTCAACATCACATCATATATTTTTTGCTTCTGTAATGCCTATAGTATCTTAGAGGTTGTCAGTATAATAACTTCATCCTTAAATGACTCCTGTGATGTAAATTTCAATTTTACTAATATTTTATTCAAATGTATATAAAACAGATCAATGCTTATTGTAGACCCACAGTCTTCGAGGGGAATATTCTGCTGCATGTCGAGTCTTTCCGTTGAGGTAGGTAAAATCATATTGACAAGGAGAGACTTACACACCCAACACAGTTCTAAAATCATAAAGTATAGTGCACAGGAAAATGCTAAATTATGTACAATTGAAGGCTAAAATGCTTGTTAAAGATACTGAATGTAATTGATTGAGGTGAATGGGAGAAATCAATATTTCTATATTTATTTGAACTTCAGATCTTTTCCCTTTCCAATTAATTTTAAACACTATTGTTAGAGTAGCCTATTGGAAATCCTTGGCTCAAAATTCTTAATGGTACCCCTTGTCAAGTCATGATTTTCATATTGAAAGTACAGATGGGCCTCTTTTAATGAAAACGTTCTCATAGAGAATCTGAGAATATGACTCCAGACACACAGGATCTCAGAACCCTAGTTTAAGAAATACTGACTTAAGAACTTGATCATTATTATATCTTGAAATTATCTTTCACTTGAAAGGTATCACAAAATAGAAGTTTTGTCTTTATAAACAGAAATATTGGCCTGTAGAATAAATTCTCAGCTATTTAGTCTCTCACTCAAGAGAGAGTATCAACTGAGTTTCCTTCTTTTTACTACACACCACCTGTGGAAGCCAAAACAAACTGTTAGTTGATCCACACACAAATACGTGACTTTCCTACCACCACGTCTTTGTACACATTCTGCCTTCAGCTTGGAATAGTCTTTCCTTCTATTTTTCCATCTTTCTCCTGTTTCT
The DNA here is from genome assembly GCF_029281585.2 of Gorilla gorilla gorilla. Taxonomy (NCBI): domain Eukaryota; kingdom Metazoa; phylum Chordata; class Mammalia; order Primates; family Hominidae; genus Gorilla; species Gorilla gorilla. Next base: position 141,335,356 of record NC_073227.2, read on the forward strand.
CTTTGCCAGAAATTAAGTTAAACCACTTCTTCGTGTATTTCTATCCCACTCTCTGGAAATTTCACTTTCCTCAGATTTCCAAGAACAGTTTATCTGTGCCTCTTTCATGAGGCCGAGCATCCTACCATATATGATGCTTAGGCATCTGCATGGCTTTTCACTTCTAAACTTTAAGCAGCTTGAGTATAGGGTCTGAATCTGATTCCTCTTCTGCAAGGAACAAGCACAATATCTTGCATGTATTAGGTGCCACATTAAAAAAAAAAAAGAAATAACTCTGAACCAACGAATAGAAGGAGGCTTTAAAAAAAACATTGAAAGATTGATAGAATGTGGAAAGTGCCTAAGTAAGGGATTTTTTTTCATAAGGAACTCAGTAAACTTCTCACCCTCCTTCAGGTGAGCTAAGGATTAAGCAAATCAGGAGAAAAGATACAGCAACCCCTTCAACTTACTGGTGGAATACAGTTGTTTCCTAGGAGAAAAATTTGTGCAATTACAGAAAAACCATCCACCAAGGCTTGTCAATGGAAATTTACAAATACTTTAAAAATCAAATTATCTTCATAACCTATCATGACTTTTGCCCTCTGGATAGCAATAAAAGAAAATATGTTCAGATAGATAGGCCATACTGTTACCCGTCATCTTTTCCTTTTCTATTCTATATAGCTCCATTCAGACAGCTTCTCTTCTACTCTTAATACACTATCATTGCCACAAAGCAGAAGTGCTCTAATTAGAATATTAGTATTAGAAGCATATTATCTCCAAATAAACCGTTATTACCTTTCAGAATCTTCAGATTGATTGGTGAACATTACCAGTTTATCGTCGTGTTTCTCATTTTTGTTCATGAGCCATCCACGTGGAATCTAAAAGAAGAAAATACGAAGGACATGAGGCTCAGATGTACGTCAGGGAAGTTAACTATGTCAGTCACCAAAGGAGAAAACCACCTGTTAAATGCATTTTTCATCAAAAGCCATGTTTTTATTCTCATGTCTTGTTTTCAGCCCTGCCAGACCTGAGAAGACAGACCACAAGCCTGCCTTCTGCCTAGTTTCAATGAAAGGTAAACCAGTGGGTGTAAACACAGGCTCAGTGAGTTAAGGAAGAATCTCATGACAGGGAGAAATTGTCCAGGAGCAAGTAAAAGAAAGCTAGGCATTCTAATACATAGAGCATGAACGGTTAAAGTTGTCAGACTGACATGCTTGTAGTTTAATTAACCCCAGTCTAGGAATGAGTTCTCCAGGAGTGCCTACTGACCCCAGGACGCCAGCAGCTTTCTTCTAGGAAGACCGCTCATGCCAACTTTTTCTCCAATAGGAGTTATTGATTATTTCTATGATTTTCAGGGTAACAAGGGAAGTGGTAATGGGACAAAGAAAAAAAGAGAAAAAAAACTGTACTTGCGACAGAATTTGTTTCTCATTTTTTAAATGTATTATTAAATTTCACTTAAGTTTGGTGCAACTTAAGCACCAAACTGTGGACAAATATTATACAGACTACATAGTATGTCATGGGACTTACAGTAGAATCTTGAGATTGAAGAATTTGAAGATTTGTGTATGCTTTAAAAGCCAATTCCTGCAGGCAATTAACACATTTTAAATGCATCTGGAAACCACCAATTGCTGAGACCCCATCAGAAAATTTAGGAGTTAGGCCCATGGGAAACACGAAGCCACTTTGTCTGAGTTTCAAGCATTTCTGTTTAATTGTAACAACAACCAAAAAAAAAAGTTCGTTAAAATGCTCCAGGAAAGATTCATTTCAGCTATTGGCAAGCTGGCTGTACATAGTGTTGGCGGGTGGCTTTTTATTTTGTTTTGTATTGTTTTCGGCTTGTGACAGCTGTTTAAAAATCATCTGTTACCACCATGGTAGCCAGTTACTAGATGAAAGCAAATGCCTTTCTGGATGACTGGAGGAGTTGGACCACCAACTAGTAGAGCTATCTTTTAAAAATGCAAAATTGCAAAACTGCCCATCTTGTTTATATGGAAGGCTGGAGATATTACACAATTCTGCAAATATGTTGAAGAGGAAACCAAGCGATAACCATCTGATAGAGTGACTGCAATAAGTGCCCATTTCTGAAACATGAAGTCTTAAATATTTAACTAATAAAGAAATTTGTAGTAAGGTTTTTAAAATGTCTTATATTCTTTCACTATGTCAAAAATTACCTTTAAAATGCTAATTTCCAAGCATATGCAAAATTACACATGGAGTCCTGGAGTATCAGGGAATGATAGAATCTGACACTGTGGAGAACACGCTAAGAATTATAATGCCATCATTTTACAGTAGAGGAAACAGAACTCCAGAGAAAACAAATGACTTGGCTAATTAATGACTGATCTAGGATTAGACACCAAACCATCTGACTCCTAGTCATGATCTTCCATTGTTGTTCATAACTGAAAATTATACAGAGGAAATTTTAAGTTTGAAATAAAATAAAATTAGATACTGATATATTTTAATACTAATATATTTTAAAACTAACCTACAAAATTTTTACATTACAGATACAACATCATAAAACTACATTTCTTAGGCAATGGCATTGTATTGTTTGAACTCTGGTAGTAAACACCCCAAAAATGGCATGTGCAAAGGGAAATCTCCAGACTTAATATTGTATAGTTTAAGATTTACAAATAATATCTTGGAGGCACTGGAAACAGACAAGATGGAAATTGTCTCAAAGACATTAATTAGTTTACTGAACATTGTATTTCCTTCCTAAATTGCCTTTTCCTAGGCTAGAATTTTACATTTGTTATTATTCTATCCAGGAAGTAAAAATATTAACCAGTGACAATCAGAAAAGTCAATATCCAAGGCATAATTATAATTTCCAATAGTTTATTTTCCTTCCTTCCTTCCTTCCTCCCTCCCTCCCTTCCTTCCTTCCTTCTTTCCTTCCTTGCTTCCTTCCTTTCTGCCTCCCTCCCTTCCTTCCTCCTTCTCCCCGTCCCTCTTCTTCTCCCTCTCCCTCTCTCTGTCTCTCTTTCTTTTGAGACGATGTCTCACTATATTGCCCAAGCTAGAGTTCAGTGGCTGTTCACAGGCACCATTACAGTGCACTATAGTTCTGAACTCTTGGGCTCAAGCAATTCCCCTCCCTCAGGATCCTGAGTAGCTGGGACTCCTGGGCTCAAGCAATTCTCCTCCCTCAGCCTCTTGAGTAGCTGGGACTACAGGTGTGCACTACTTTCCCTAGCTATAGCCACATAAAATTTCTGAGAACAAAAAGATTTACAATTAAAAACCACAGAAGTGGCCAGCCATGGTGGCTCACGCCTGTAATCCTAGAACTTTGGGAGGCCGAGGCAGGTGGATCACCTGAGGTCAGGAGTTCGAGACCAGCCTGACCAAAATGGAGAAATGGTGTCTCTACTAAAAATACAAAAATTAGCTGGGTGTGGTGGTGTGCACCTGTAATCCCAGCTACTCAAGAGGCTGAGGCAGGAGAATCACTTGAACCAAGGAGGTGAAGGTTGCAGTGAGCCGAGATCACATCATTGCTCTCCAGCCTGGGCAACAAGAATGAAACTCCATCACAAACAAACAAACAAACAAACAAACAAAAAACCCATAGAAGTAAGAGTACCCAACTGGCTGAGCATCCTCTGAAGCTAAAAGCAAACACATGTCTTTGTTTCCATCTTGTGATTACTTCTCCTTTTTCCTCCCTCCTCCTCCTTTTCCTCTTTTTTTAGGAATTCCTATACTGCTAAAGAAGCAGCTGTTGCTTTCTGTTTCACTTAGCCGAAAGATGTCCTCTATTCTTGGATGCATTTCAGCACATCAGTGAAGATCATAAGCTGTTTGATTGTTTAAGCAGAAGTTTACACAATCCATAGTTCCAAAATAACCCAACTTTGAAGGATAAACTTACTTTTGGAAGTTAACCAAGTTTTATGAGCTTTTGGACATTTCTGGTGACAGCTTTTAATATACTTGGATTTCTAAAGTCAGATTCAAGGGCAGGTTGTTCGTATTACCAGTCATAGTCAAAGTTTGCTCACATAGGTTTTACAGACCTTGAAAATGTTATATAAAAAATTACCAATGAATTCTTGTACTATTGTTTACATTTATGTTGCTCAAGTCTATGTTATACATTGAGAGGTGTCCAAATGTAATTCACATACAATCAAAGGCATGAAAACTTTACTTAAGGTAGAAAGGACTAGAAGCTGACAAGGCATATTTATTTATATAAAATGTGTTTCTTTCTGGGTCATACAATTTACAACTCATAATACCTTCCTGGAAACTGTTTCATTTCACTATCTTTACTAAATTAACGTTAAATGTTAACCAGGTTCAATACATTTAGGATAAAATGTCCTCATCAGGTACTAAACCATCACGAAAATTACTATCCTTGTATCCATATATAATAAATAATAAAGATTCTATAAAGTAATAGGCTGAAAACCATACATATGTGTACATTCACATGCTTACAGATATAAAAGCACATATTAATTTTTTAGAAATGACATTATACCATTTAAGAATACATGAAAAGCTTTCTTATTGATCACGTAAGAGACCTACAGGTAGGCAGTCAGTTAATCAAAATATTAGTTAAAGCTGGGACTCATGAAGAATAATACATTAATACCATATTAATTTAATGTCACTGAAAATACATAGGTGAACATCATTGCTAGGCTCTGTTTTCTAAGGAGAGATCTATTAATGGTTGTCCACATGTGTCTTCTGGCCCACAATAAATCCTTGGTGAATTCTAGTTTTGGTTTCTTTACAGGGGAGCAAAAATTTTAAGACATAAAGCAATCTGAAAACAGAATGCTTTTAGGTTTTTATGATAATTAACTATTTTTTTTTTTTTGTATTTGCCCTCACCAACATCCAATTCAAATTTGGTAACTTAACCTTTACTAGATGTTTCCAAGATGCTAAAACTAGCTTGTATTGAAACAAAGTTTTTTTTAACCTTTTGGTACTCACGTATTATCGGCTTATATACATTTTATTTAAATATATAATTGCAAAAAAGTAAAATTGTCATAAATAGCGTGGGGGAATAAACAAAGCTGATCCTGGGTAAACGTACCACTTAACTTTTAGAGTCAGAAATAAGTGAATGTCCTTAGCTGTGAGCATTCAGCATGCCTTAAGTGCCAGTCTGTGTGTTTTACTGAGTGAATGGACAGCAGGATTCGTTCCTGCTGTGATTTGGCTGAGTAGGGGATGAAAAAGAGCAATACGTTCAGTCAAGAGTGGGAAAATGCCTGCAGAGTCAGGAAGCTGACATAAATTTGGTGACAAGTGGTGGTAGGGGCTGTGGTGAGTAAGTGAAGACATATCCTCCCCAAAGGTATTAAAATTCTGTTTAAAAAAATCAATGAGAACAAATAAAACATAATGCTCTTTAAAAATTTTTGGTTTACTGTTAGCAATTCTCATGGCCTTTTGCAGTTTCCAAAGCTTGAGATATTTGTTGCCAATACGTGGATGATAATGGACAACATTTTGAGATCCTTGCTATTATTGGTAAGAAAGAAATGTAAAGAACTATAACATTTTTAGTATAAAATCTTGGTTATGTTTTTCTAATAATATCTTTAATATTCAGTCTAAATCACTCTTAATATATAAAATACCCAGTTTGTATGTTCAAGAAGTTTTATCCTTAAAGTTCCCTATCAGTCATTTTATCTCCATAAACATTAAAAAAGAAAAAGGAATTCACTTAGCCTAGAAACAGAAGAGTAAAGCAGATCACGTGACTATAAAACTAACCTAAATTTACAAGCACAAAGCTAAAACAGCAATAAAAGATTTCAGGTAATTTCTATGCAAAATGAGGCAAATGCTCAATGTTTTTAAGAATATGATAATGATATTCAAAAAAAGGATATGTTACACATTTTAATTCATTTATTCCCTCTAGCAAATAAGATTCCTATACCCAACAGGTACTTAAGGACCTTTGATTACAGTGTGGAAGAAATTGGAGGAGAGGAAAATTACACACCACTCTCATTTACAGTAATGGCTCAAGGGAAATTGAGAACAAGAAAGAGATTTTTGGCTACACATCGCTTGGCTAAACCAAAAGAAAGAACTACCCAAAAGAGCTGTAACTATTTTTTTTTTCCATTTCATATTTCTGAGAAAGGTGTCAAATCAGGGGACTTTCATCACCTATTTCCTTCTAAGAAGTCTTTTTGTTTTATAGCACTAAAGTATTTTGCCACCACAGATTCTCTACAGCTCAATCACATCAGAACACCTGCATTTCTTCTTCATGCAAAACTGACATTTGAGGACTGAATCTAAAAAAGTTCCCGAACCAGGAGTCAGGAGACTAAGATTCTGTCTGTCACCAGGGCTATCACTACATTTGCTTGTCCCTGAATGTCAATCACCGGCTCTAAAACGAGAACAGATTGTACATTATAGTAGCTAAGAGTGCTCCTAATACTTAAGTGTTATGAAAACTGGTCATCCTAGGATTTTTGCAATGTTGCTATATTGCTCTTGATGCATCTTAGAGGCTTAGTGAAATATTAGTGAATTTTTTCCCCTGCGAAGAGGACCTAGTTTTCCATAGAATGTTCCTTCATTCTGCAGAAAAATGAGCATATCCTTGTTCTGAGTCTTTATTCAGCTCTATTTGGGAATATTCCTGTATTGTGGATTTCTACTGATAAATTTCATCAAAGCACCCCAAATTACAAATTCGCTTTTTCAAACGTGTATTGGAAGGATGATTGGGTTTAGAGTCAAAAGATGTGTATTCCAATCTGTCTCTCACGTTTAACAAGCTATATGTCTTTGGGCATATTATTTAAATACTCTGAGCCCCACTGTCCTTACCTACAAAGTAAGGATAATACTTCCCTTCTTCAAAGAAAAGTCCATAATGATTAAACAAGATACTGCATTTACAAGCAACTTCCACCTCAATTGCACTATAAGATGACTTTTCTAGTGTTGCATGGCAGATAGTAAGCTCCAAATAAATGTGAGAGAATTTAAATTTTGTTTAATCTTCAAAACTCACTGGAAAGCCTGTAGAGAAAGTGATTTTTATGGGACATAAATGTTATTATACATGTTATTAGTTATTAATAGTTGGTTGTTCTGCTGAAAATCATGAAAATGTGGAGCTGAGGGTGTTTTTTGTGCGTTTTTTTTTTTTTTTTTTTGAGATGGAGTCTCGCTCTGTCACCCAGGCTAGAGTGCAGTGGCACGATCTTGGCTCACTGCAAGCTCCGCCTCCCAGGTTCACGCTATTCCCCTGCCTCAGCCTCCCGAGTAGCTGGGACTACAGGCGCCCACCACCACGCCCGCCTAATTTTTAGTATTTTTAGTAGAGACGGGGTTTCATCGTGTTAGCCAGGATGGTCTTGATCTCCTGACCTCGTGATCCACCCGCCTCGGCCTCCCAAAGTGCTGGGATTACAGGCGTGAGCCACCGCGCCCAGCCAGGTGTGTTTGTTTTTATGAGAATATACTTCAGGTGAAACTAGTAACGGATCGCTTTCATATCCATTACAGGTGTGCCAGCATTGGCCCATCCTTAGCCTCCTGCTAACTGTATCAGTTCCTCCAGGCAGATGCTCACCCGCTTGAAAGGGAAGTAAAGGACAGCCTGAGCCAATTTATCAGATATCTTTGCATACCAGGATTTTGTTCTGAAGTAATAAATTTTGTTTTATAACTATGCATTAATTTTGAATGCAGCTTAGCAAGCAATGACCAAACTTAAACCTGGTCTTGTACAAAAACAATTCAAACTTTAATGCTGGATTCGTTCTCATTATTTGCATGGTAAAGTAGCTGAAAGATGGTTTTAAATAATAACACACAATAATATTCATGTCCTATAAGAAAATCGCTTTTGCTACTTGCTTTCCAGTGAGTTTTGAATATCAAACAAGATTTAAATTCCACCACATTTATTTAGACCTTACAAGGCTCTACAGAAACTAGAAAAGGTAAAATGCCTCGTTATCACATTTGTATTTCATCATAGCTTTACGAGATTCAGAGCATGAAGAGCAGAAGCCAGAGCTGTGTCCTTGAACACCTTTCTTAGCTTCCCTATCCATTAGCACAGTAGGTATATGCATAATTGTAATACTAGTTTATCTACTCCTGTCAACAGATCATTAGCAACTAAGAGGAAAGAGTATAATGAATTCTGATTTCCATCAAATTTTCAGCAATAGAAGCCATATCAGAGACTATTCTTTCAAAAAAACATACATTATTACTATTAAAATCAATCAATTGTGCTAAATCTAACCACGGGAGGCTACACAATGATTATCCCCAGATTAACAAACATCAATACAAAGAACTATGCTGTCTCAATTCCTCAAATGAAAATAAATGGAAGACTGTTCAATTATAATAATGAATAATAATGAATGATCTCAGCTCTCTGATTTTAATTAGTACTCTCTGCTGATAATAAAAAGTTGAGATGCCAGCACTTTGGGAGGCCAAGGCGGGAGGATCACCTGAGGTCAGGAGTTTGAGATCAGCCTGGCCAATGTGGCGAAACCCCGTCTCTACTAAAAGTACAAAAATTAGCTGGATGTGGTGGTGGGCGCCTGTAATCCCAACTACTTGGGAGGCTGAGACAGGAGAATCACTTGAACCCAGGAGGCAGAGGTTGCAGTGAGCAGAGATCGTGCTACTGCACTTTAGCCTGGGCAACAGAGCAAGACTCTGTCTCAAAAAAAAAAAAAAAGAAAAAAGAGAAAAGAAAAAGAAAAGTTGAAATGAGACTTGATCCCTGAGCACTGGACTTCCGATACAGAATCCACACTTTGGCTTTTACCTGTAAAGCTCATGATCCTCTCAGACTAATTATATTTTAATGTTCATGTTATTCATGGTTATGTTTTTTGATATTTTTCTTGCTTTTAAACAAGTGACAGAACACTCTCTAATTAGAAATTCATCTTATTGTTTTCACCCATATTTAGGCAGGTTTTAATTTGTCTACCTTAAGCTCTTTAAAGTTGATAATCTTTCTACTCATTTTTTTCTGTTAAATGATTTTAGGTATTTCTTTTCATTAGAAATAAAATTTGATTTTTATAGCTTAAAGTTAAGCTGAACAATTTTTCTCTTATTTTAATATCTACAATTGTTTTGCCTTTCGTAATTTAAAAAATGTGAACTATCTTCCTAGAAGATTTTTGAACACCTTTCTAAGTAAAGAGTTTGGGGGAAAATGACAACATATTCTCTAATATTGAAAAAAAATGACAACATACTGAACAGCATACTGAATATAGTGTGTCAGCATACACTGTGTCCGAGAGTCATCTGGCTGTAATCTATATATCTATATTTATTCACATCAAAAGGAAACATTTCACCATATTTGAAATTTAAGATGTAATTGAAAACTGAGAAAGGGATCATTTGCCTTCAAATGTATTTTATTAACTATACTGCTTAATACTACATTACATCCTATATCCTTTCTTCTTGCAGAATTCATACATGTCAGATTAGCAATGGCAGAGAATGATTAATTTTTATTACTTATCACAATGATCCATTAACTATGTACTAATTGCCCCTTGTGACTGTCATCCAATGTTTTTTACATACTTAGATTAATCAAGAGATTCATTTGTTTGGATTGTGCTTTGCAACCACTAGAATATTTTCCCCCCATATGACGTCTTTGTTTCAAAACAAAGGGGATATTTAATCTTGGCCATGTTTTCAAATATAATTGATTTTTTACTCATGCTCTGTGCAATTTCATTAGAAAAGCATTTTTTATTCTTGTTTTTTTCTTTAAGACTTGTGGATGTACACGTGAAAAGTGATTTCTTTTTGTTCTAAGGTCTTTATCCTTCATGAAATAAATATTTGAAAGATCCAAACTGTCACAACTCCAAACAGATGGGAGTACAACTATGAGTAATAGGTGTTCCTCTAATAATTCATCATTATCTGATCTTAACAAGAAAGCAGTGTTTAGAAAAAGAGCTGAAGAGTAAAGTATTAAAGAGCAATTTTGAAAAGTTAACAGTTAAAGTGAGGTCTAAGGTTTTATCCTCAGCAGGAAGTATTTAGTTGGCCAAAAACTTAGTAAGAACCTTTGCCTTCCCCTTCTCACTCCTTCTCTACCTTTGCCCCTGACCTGGACAAGGAGGCCCCCAGGACTTTTGAGGAATCAGGGACTTTGACTGATGAGATAAATGGGAACTTTGCCTGTCTCTTCTACACTGTGCCACAGGTCTCTTTGACAGCTATGTGCTTTAGGTTCCTTTAACAGGAGGAATTGTATTTAACAGTCAATTTCCCATGTTTAAAAATTATTATTTCTTCCTCATTCATGCCTCATTAATGTCATTAAAATTGGGAAATTGTATAATGGCTGCAAATTTCATTGAGAGAATTGTACTGGAAGCCAATGATAATTAAATACATGCTTGGAGAGACAGTAGGACCAAGCAGAAGGGGAGACAGAAAGAGAGAGAGACAGAAAAACAGGCACAGTGAGAGATCAAGACAAAAAAGAGAGAAACAGAAACAGACAAACGGGGACAGAGACAGAGAGTGACAGGAAAACAGACAGAGGCAGAGGTACACATAGGAAAGACAGAGAGAGATAGCGACAGAGGCACAAAGAAAGAGAGACAGAGTGAAAAGGAAAAGAGAAAATGAAAAGGCATAATGTTTTTCTCTTCTAGACTTTAAAAATTCATTAAAATTCTGATATAAAAAATAGACTAAAAAAGTTGAGAAGATCATGTCTGAAAATAGTTTGTTAACGTTGATCCATTCCACAAATATTTGCTTTTTGCTCATTAGGTTAAGGCCCGATTCAGGCCTTCCACTGTGGGGACAGGTCTGTGCATGCAGTGCCACTTGAAAGGACACTCTGGGAGTCTCTGCCACAGGGCATTGATCGAGATTCCTAAGAAGAACAAAGTTCTCAGCATTTCACAGCAGGGAGTTTGCGGTTAAGCCAGAAAGCAAATGTTATCAGATTCAAGAAATATCAGCACTGCGCCTGTAAGCATCTAGTCTACCTTTGTCTACTGCTGGCTTTTAAAATGAACCTTCCTTGCAGGATAGTTTAACTGTTCACACTTAAATTATTCCTAGGGAAGTTTATTTTGCAATCTCATTTGGGAAATATGACTGTTTAAATAAAACAGTCCAGTAACTTTATATTCAGAAATACATTCTTTTAGAATGTTTTATGCTCCCCGTTGATGTGATTCTATAGCACCATGAAGAACACGGTGAAAAATGTCCCCTGCAGAGGAATACACTAAATGGGTGCTGGCTCTGCTCATTGCTTAGTCAAGATTGTTCAACCCTGTAATATCCCAAGAGGGAAAGCATAATTATTCATATAAGTACTTACATTTAGTTATTATTTATAGCATTTTTAGAAGTAATAAAGCAAATAGGGTAACATTCACATAGTTAAATGTGTCATTTCCAAAGCTTATTTTATCTGATGTGCACAAAGGGGCCAACTAGCAAAAGCTGTAAAATAAAAAATGTAAAGGAAACAGCATGCATTATTACATTTACAACAAGTTCTATCTTATTTCTCACCGGGAACACATAAAACCTTATCTTAATTGTTAATATTACTGAGTTCCTGATCAGTTATATATGTCTTTTTAATACGAGAACTTTATGCATTTTAAAAAAGAAATTAAGTTACAACCAACACTGGTAAGTAAGCGAAATGAAAGTAAAGGCACAAGACATTATGTTACTCACCATGTTCTATCCTGAAAGTCCTTCTCAGATCTAGGTAAGCGTACTACAAGGTCTAATACGGAGACCTGTCTTTAAGACTCTTTGAATCAAACAGTAACTAAGTGGTTTAAGTAGAAACATGTATTTTGAAAGGTTAATCCACCCATACACAGGGAAACCCCTTTTTTAAGAAAGTCATTCAGCTGCCAAGAGACTATTAATATTCACCTCTCAGATACAAATACAACCTACAGATAAAAGATTCACAACCTATGTGAAAATACCACAGAGGATTCCCTCTTAGTCTCTATGTTGTAATGGAAACACAAGAAAACAGTATACCTCTTCAGGCAATCAGGAGTACTACAGGAAATCTACCTGCCCACTTAATGGAAAAGTTAGATCAGCTTAATAGGGCCACAACACATAAACATAAATTTAGAATTAGTATAACTTACTGTAAGGACCACATGGGTCACACACTCATTTCTAGGAATGTTCCTGTGTTTCATCTTCCTATTTCTTTCCCTGAGAGAGCTAGCACCCAGGTTAACATTTAAACAGTCATCCTTTAAAGTAATTTAGAAATAAGCTGCTTACCTTTTAAAAATAGGACTTGCTGAGTGTTTTCTTACTTAGAGGGGAAATTATATTTAGAGTCTCTATGTGGCTTCACTGGCACTATATCATGAGGAATTATGTGAATTTTTCTTGCCATACCAGAAAACAGTCTGCATAATCATTAGTAGTGGCAAACCTCTCCAAACTGCTAAAGACATTTGTACCAGTTTGGGAATAAAACGTTTGCTGATGAAGTGCCTAATAGTGATTATTATTGATTAGTTATACCATTTGCTTATATTGAAGTATTCATTTGTCAGATAGGCATGGTAAGATTAAGAAAATGGCAGCTAGCATACTGGCGATATGCTGGAGGAGACATTGTCTCAGAGCTTGATTGTTTGCTCTACTTTAACTCTCATCACAACAGGCGTTAAGACTTCAGAAAAGCAGATGGACAACGATGAGCCTCTTCTACACTTCCACTTCTACAGACATGCCTTGGGAAGTGTGAGACAAAGGGGGCCTCAACATTATCTTTTTCATTACAAAATGCTGTAAATATCAATCCTGGTTGGTAAAGCTGTAACTGTTTCTTACATTTTTCTTTACTGTATTTTCTTTTTCTGTACTGTATTTTATGTTTCTGTATTTTCAAAAATTTTAAAAAATAATCTATTATATGATGTAGCTTGCATATGCAGTGAACTGAAAAAGAAAATCAAAACAGAGCTTAGGAAGTAAACAGTCCATCCTTAACCTGAGTTATTAAATTAAATACATCTGATATGAAAATTCCATTGTTTCAAGGTCCTCTAAAGCATTTTGAATATGTCTTTTAAAAAGCCTTTTAAATGAACACAACATGACATTTACCCTGTTAGTTTCTTTCAATGTGAGAAAATTAATTACTTAATATTTCATAAGAGTATGCTATTTTAGTGCAATATCAAAAGAACAAGGAGAAATTAATCAGTCAATAGCAAGGAGGTTTAAAGTTTAAGCCATCCCTACAGACTGGAATCTTCAGATCTAACTAATGTCTTTCTTTCCTGAAAGTACTTTTAAAATTACAGAATGCTATGCAAATTCACAATGTGATTGCTATTATTAGAACTGAAGTTTTCCCAAAGTGTGTTGAAAGACGATCTTGTCTTAAGCCACATGTCTTTTCATTTGACAATCACATCAATTAAAGTGTGGAGGGAGAGTACAGAAGCATATTTCAGAGAGTGCTGATCCAAGCAAGAAGTTATTTCCATCAAAAACTATGGGATAACTCAGCTACTTGGGAGGCTGAGGTGGGAGGATCAGTTGAGCCCAGGAATTCTAGTCCAGCCTAGGCAACATAGTGAGACTCTGCCTCTAAAAAAACAAACACCCGTGGCAGGGTGCGGTGGCTCACGCCTGTAATCCCAGTACTTTGGGAGGCTAAGGCAGGCGTATTGCCTGAGCTCAGGAGTTCAGAACCAGCCTGGGCAACACGGTGATACCCCATCTCTACTAAAACACAAAAAAATTAGCCAGGCATGGCGGCATGCACCTGTAGTCCCAGCTACTCAAGAGGCTGAGGCAGGAGAATTGCTTGAACCTGGGAGGTGGAGGTTGCAGTGAGCTGCGATCACACCACTACACTCCAGCCTGGGCAACAGAGTGAGACTCTGCCTCCAAAAAAAAAAAAAAAAAAACAAATCACGCCTGTAATCCCAGCACTTTGGGAGGCCGAGGCGGGCAGATCACGAGGTCCGGAGATCAAGACCATCCTGCTCAACATGGTGAAACACCATCTCTACTAAAAATACAAAAATTAGTTGGGTGTGGTGGCGCCTGCCTGTAATCCCAGCTACTCAGGAGGCTGAGGCAGGAGAATCGCTTGAACCAGGGAGTCAGCGGTTGCAGTGGGCCAAGATCGCACCACAGCACTCCAGCCTGGTAACAGAGTGAGACTCCGTTTCAAAACAAACAAACAAACAAACAAACAAACAAACAAAAAAACCCCAAACTCTGAGATGGATGGTGAGGATGGTAATGCTAGTCAAATGAAAATGTAGAAAGACACCATATTTATTTATCTCATGGAACTGTTATTGGCGGAGGAGAAGAGTCTATAAAACAGAGAGATGTTGTTATCACTGCTTCTCACCGTTCTAACTGTAGAGGGGAAACTGGACTCTGTTGAATGCCACCATGAAATAAATGCATTATTTGCACATAAAATGCTGTATTGCTTCTTGTATACATCTAAGCCACCTGACATCAACTGTGAGCAGAAACTGGCAATGTGCCAACTAAATGATTTTTACTGTTCACAATAGAGTATTTTGTTTAGTGATTTACCTTCAGGGAAAAATGAGGAAATGAGTTAGGAAAAAAATTAATAAAACTTGAAGACCAGTGTCGAAAGTGATCGATCCAAAATTAATTTCACATGTCTGAGGGTACAAGTGTCTGAAGGAAATGGGGGAGGAAAGGAGAAAATGAGACCTGGTGAAGTAAGACAAGGCCATTTAGAGTTGGGGGGAAATAAGCAGTCATATTCAATGTTTCTCCTTTTATTCATCGAGAGTATTAAAGAGCCTAAGATAACAAAATTTCCAAGCTTTAGGCTTGAGAAAGGGAAAATCCAACTTGTCTCTGAAGATGAGCTGAATGCGTCACTCAAGAGTAAGGTCTCACGGACCTCACCGCATGCCTCGTGTGTAGGCTGTCCACAGGTGTCCTCGAGAAGACAGGCAAAGTGCTTCCACATGCTTACTTTCTGGCGAGATTCCAGGCACTCTCCTCCCTCCCTCTCCACCACAGACTCAGGCTGCTTTCCCTCTCGGCCTCCCAACATCCAAGTTCCAAATCATGGGTAAGAAATGGAGGTTGAGTGGAGACAATAAATGTAGTTGTCACAGTTGAGGAAATTATTTTAAAAGTCTTCACCACCACAGGGTGTTTCTACAAAGTGTGATAAAGCCAACCTGGCAATGTTTGTCCCATTTAAGTACAGTTTCCTCAGGAAGTGTTTGATCTAGATTTTGTCTGTTAGGTGAGAGCTTTCTGTGGATTAGGGACATTTAATGACCCTCCGGTGTCTTTCAAGACGGAGGCCATGGCCTCTTGCCAAACTTTGGTCTTTATTGTTTTGATGAGAGAGGCAAACTAGAGAGTATATTCCCATGGCAACTTCAGAACATCATCTGTAATATTACTTAAAGGACAGAGGGTGGCTGTGCTAGAAGCCTCAGCTGGACTGGATATCAAACTAGAAAGGGTAATAATATGGGCTTGTGTTCTGCTCTCTCCTGGCTCAGTTTATTAGGAACAAACTTTAGTGTTAGTTTGGGCTTTCTGCTCTTCATAAAAAAGAATGGCATTTTTTTTCTCACAGATACAAACTCATATCACAACTAGAAGTATGGCTAGCTGATTTCAATATTTGATGACTCTTATTTTAGAGAAACAAGTCATTCAATGCATTTTTGCTACATTCTCTTCCATTACTGTATATGTGCTTTTGTCTTTACTCTGACATGGATAGCAAAGGGGTAAACAACACATGATTTAAATCATTAAAGTATCACAGTTCTGCTTTTTCCTAAGAACTGTAGTCAACTTTTGTTCTGTAAAATGCTGCCAAAAAGAGGATATATCATGTAAACTATTGGGACAGAGGATGGGCATAAATCTCCTTACTAAAGAGGATGAAAAAAAGGAGATGAACCATGGATGTAGATAAATCAGAAATGCAGCTGTTTGGGACCAAAGTCCAGTTATCACTGTAGGCCAGGCCCAAAAGACATGGTGATCTTTAAAAGACAATCCCAGGTGTTGACAGAGAAGTCCCCAGAGAACTCTTCGACACTGGGGCCTTTTGACTTTTACCCTCACCATATCTGTATCCTTTTCTGTTTTTAATAGAGACATTTGAAGGGACATTTTTCTTATAGCAGTTTCTTGTTTTCAGTTGAAAATCTAAAATGGAAAAATAACTTCTAATGTTAAGCTGTGGTTTCCACCTTCTATGACCTTCATTTACAGTCAGTTGTTTTTATATGATCTTCAGATCTTCACTCCAGCTCTACGGTATTGTGGGGTTCATGCACTTGGGAATAGACAGGAACTCTGGAACTATCAAAACAGTTACGAAAATGATTAAGTTTATGGATATTTTAAGGTAAAGTCATTCACTAAGCTGAAGTTTGAGAAGAGCCCTCATTGTTTTATCCCAAAAGACCCAAAAGATTATATAACAAATGTAAAAGTTTACCTCTAGCACTTTGAAACTCACAAAGACATTTTAAAGCTTGTATCAAAAGTAATTTTATACACCAAGGAGAGAAAACCGTTTATAGAAGTTTAATTTAAACCAATGCATTATTCTCCAGGGGCATTTGTTCTAACATACTTATTACATATCAGATTCATTTAATCCCTGGAGGCTTCAATTCCTTTATCTAAAAATGAGACTGGTATACATAGTGCCTAAAAATCCCTTCCCAGTCGAAGAGTTTAATTTGATATCACCCCAAATAGCAAACAACACATTTCCATTTTGATTGGTTTTATGGCATGAAATCAATAGTCTTCTTCAGGTCCTTTGTATCATTGTGAAAAAATATCCCAAAACTATGACCCTCACATTGCTCTACAGTGGGTATACTCTGAGTTGATTCTACTTACAGAATTAATAGCATAACTGATTTCAGATATTAAACCAAAGTACCAAAGACCTAAAAGAGTTGGACTCCCAGTACAATTTAACAGTTATATAACTGAATGCTTAATTTCCTGAAAAGGAGTAATTAGGCCTTTAGAAAAGCTGTCTTCTTGTGTACTTCATTGTGCTGTAAAAACATTTGACATTAAGAAGAAGCACTTCAGTCTTAAGACAATTTTCTCTATTTTGCAAAGATGCTAGGATTCTGGAAAGTCAAGCATAGCCAAAGACCCAAAATAATAATTATTTTAAAAAATATTTTAAATTACAAAGCCAAACATAAGAATCATGCAAAATTTAAGTAGTATAAAACTATACTACATGAAAAGGAAAAAGAAGGAGAAGTAGACTCCTATTATTAGAATGTGATTTCCAAAGATGACAGTCATTTTCAGAAAATTTGGTGTATATTCTTCTAATATTTATCTCCTCTATACATATAATAAGTGATATTGTACGAGGCATAACATTTTGTTACTGAATGAAGCCAAAAGTATTCTTATTGGTAATAATATTTCTAATTGGGCAATACTAAGAATACTTCACACAATCTTCTATATCTATTACAATGAAGAGAGAGAATAAAAAATGTCATAAATTCAACAGGCTTTCATAGTCTCTTGTTTTTAAAATTGTAAATACTAAAAAATTGTGTAATATAAGGAATAAGCATATACGGACAGAGTTTATTGCTGAAATAAGTATTTTACAATTATTAACTTAATAACATTATCATTGTTGTGGTATATAATTAATTGTAATGGAAGGAATTCACACATGTGATTTTGATGACAATGATGATTGAAAATAATGATTAGCAATTATTTCTGATCATCTATGGTATACCAGATGCTTTACAAACATTATCTACTTTCTACTTAAAGTGGAGTCTTTGGATCAACAGTGCTGGTATTACCAGGAAAATTGATAGCAATGCAGAATCTAAGGCCCAACACACCCTGGTTTGTGAGTCTCAGAAGCCTGTATTTTTCCCACAATCTCATACAGTGATTATTATGACTTTTATACAAATAAACCAAGAATTTCTAAAGTCAGTTGGGGTGAAAACCTGATCCAAAGCTAAACTGAAAAGATTTCATTGTTTCCAATTTCTCTCTGCCCATTCAACTTCTGCATTCACTTCCATTTTTTCTGCTTTACTTCTCTTGAATATATCCAGACCCCACCAAAGTAGTTTGATGTCTCAGCCACCATGAAACAAAGCCCAGTCCCCTTGAGGACTGATAGAACCTGACTTTCCACAGATTGGGTCATTTACCTAAAAGGACCATCTAAAGAATGTAATAATTTTCTCTCTTGACTGTAATTCTCACAATAAATGGTTATGAAGCATTTCTGGCGAAACTGTAGTAAAACGTATGTCACTGTCCACATTGAGAAAGTCAACATTCATTTTGCACTCCAGAGTCCTAGTTACAGTCCAGCAGGATCCTCATCTTTGTTTTTCCTGGTCAGTGTCATTGCACTCAGGAGCCTCTGCCAGATTTAGCGGAGTAGTGTCTGGATGATTCCTTCTTTCATTCCTAGGACTGGGAAGAGGAGTGTGCTCGGGCTGGGACCATGGGTAACATGAAAGAGAGTATTTGTTTCTCTGGAAAACATCGTCTCAAGTTACAAGCCAAGCTGCCTCTAGATGTCCCTTTTCAACTCATTGGAAAAAAATACAGGCCTATGTCCAAACCTCAATGTTGAAAGCATTTAGGAGGTAATCTTTCTTTTTTTTCTTTTACATTTTAAATTGATGCATAATATATAGAAATAGTACATATACATTTGCATTTGATGAGTTTTCAAAAACTAAATACACCAGCGTAACCAGCACCCACATCAAGAAGCAGAATGTTATCAAGGAGATAGTGTTTTCATTACCTATCCATAGCAGAGTTTGTGAATACCAGCGATAAGTGCCCCTCCCATTTGTGACTCATCCCGTCCTGATGAAGACAAATTAGTGAATGGGGTCTCCAAACTGAGATCCAGTCTGATCGGAGTGTATGGAGTCAGAGAATAAAGTTATAGGTGAGGTGTTTGCTGACTGCAATTGGAGAACTTGCTTATTTCTAGCCCCAGGTTCTTGTTTGTTGGGTCTGACTTCAGAAGCTATGGCAAACTTACATTTTTTCCAGCTCTCAGAGTCCACATATTCTCGAATTGGATCTCCTTCATTGTCCTGCCCTTGAAGGGCCACTGGAAACATCTTTTCGTATTTCATCCTAGTGTGGGAGTATCAAGATTTTTCAGCCATTCTTGGCTATAAGTGTATTTCACTTGGACTTGGCCTATTTCTGTTTGTTCAAGCATCTTTTTGTCACTTCTCCCACCTGATCTATGTGATTGCCTTCCAAATGGAACAGGAAATCATGTGAATCTCAGTCACTGTCTACTCTAGACCACTTGTTCTTGGGCAGTGAGGCCATTCTATATGATTTGTATGTGTCTGAGACCACGAGCCACCCCAGAGTTGAGGTCTGGAATCTCATATTTGGCTGTTGATTTTTTTCAAACTCTGAGGCTTCCATGCTGTCTGTGTCACTAGTGTATTCTAACAAAACTCAGAATTGTTTCTCCGGATCTTAGAGAAGTGCTTTCTATGAATTTCTCTAGTTTATGTTAAAAATAATTTATGCACATGGTTCAAAAGCCTGCTTGATTATAAGTCATACAGTAATAGCTACCTCCATATGGAATCTGGTTTATATCAGTGAAGCAGAGCAGTAGGTCTGTGATAATCAAAACAAACATAAGGCTGGACATGGTGGCTTATGCCTGTATTCCCAGCACTTTGGGAGGCCAAGGCAGGCGGATCATCTGAGGTCAGGAATTCAAGACCAGCATGGCCAATGTGGTGAAACTCCGTCTCTACTAAAAATACAAAAATTAGCTGGGTGTGGTGGCAGGCGCCTGTAATCCCAGCTACTCAGGAGGCTGAGGCAGGAGAATTGCTTGAACTTGGGAGGTAGAGGTTGCAGTGACCTGAGACTGTGGCACTGCACTTCAGCCTGGGCAACAGAGCAAGACTCTGTCCCAAAATAATAATAATAATAACCTAAACACTTGTTGTTTCCTAAGAAATTTAGTGCTTCATGGAGTTGGGTAAAAGGTAATGGCAGATTTACCGCTTCATAAGATAGATAATGAGTTTTCCTTAAATTATTGAAGCAACTCAATATTGTGTAAGTTTGGTTCTCTACCTGAAATAGCCAGTTTTAAACCATGCATTCTTCCCAAAATTGCAATTCAGATTTCAATGAAATTTCATTAATATTTCATTGGTGACTAGCAGAGTTCTAAAAAAAACAAAGAGAGAGAGAGAGTAAATGGGAATAGATCTCTTGAGGCATAGGCTCGGAAATGGTACAACTATGCTTCCTGCATATTTTATTGGCCAAAGCAAGTTACAAGGGCATTCCAGATTCAAGGCCTGGAAAAATAGATTCCACCTCTTAATAAAAGAAGCAATGTGACTTTTTACTGTCTTCCATCAAGAGTAGAGACATAGCATCAGGTGCCTCCCATGCCCTACTCACTCTCCTCCTTGTTAAAGCCAGCCAAGCCCCAGAAGTGTGATTGCCCGGCCTCACCAGCCTCTGTAAGAATTAAGAGCTAAATAATTGGTTGTTATATTATATCACTAAGTTTTAGAGTGATTTGCTATACAGCAAAAACTAATAGACTGCCTTATCAGGTACTAAAATATGTACAACTATTAAACATTACAATTTAATTCTAGTTTTACTTTTGTCTTTTGGAAAACTTTGAAGGATATCCAATTCACAGCCCACAGGCCCACTTCCAAGAAAAGAAACAAATAATGCAAATGATTACCTATTATTTTTTGTTCTGACATCTCTCAAGCAAGTCTGGAGACCTTCTTTCCTCATTCTGAAACCACATCTCAAACTTCTGCCTAGCACACTCTCCGCCCAGGCTCCTCAATTCCCGTCTCTGACAAAGCCATGCTTTGCTGCCTCTCTGAGGGAGTGACTCTGGGGACCTGTCCCTGCCTATTTTGGGGTAGCCTGAAGATCCAGCAGCTGCACGTCCTCTGGTCCTTTGCTCATAAAGACAGCTGTGGCCAGTGCTCCTTGGAAAGCTGGGCTCTGTTCTCACTTTGATTGCTTTTCTTATGGGAAAAACTCCTAAAGCTCTTTCAGAAAAAGATATCCACCTTGCACCTAAGCAAAACCTTCTGGGGTTGATAAGTGAAAATAAAAGAGCCTCAGAGTTGTGAATGATTCACACATTCATGTAGAGTTCTGTATACGCCTTTTGGATAAATTGCCAAAGTCATCCCCAATGGATGTACCCGAACTAAGAGTTCAAATGGGGAAAAAACAAAGTGAGGCGAGGCTTAGTGCAAACAAAGTTTAGAATGAGAAGATAACTTTTTATAACTTCCTCAAGTTAGCAAGTAGTTTCAGAACAAGCAGAAATTGGAAAGCAACTGTTGTTATAGTAGTTACTAAAGCCTTAATGGGAAATGTCTCAGTGCAAGTTGAGCTTCAGCTGGCAGAACTGCTAGACTATGGGCAGCAGAGTGCTCTGTGGGAGGCCAGGATGTCTGACTTGCCAGAGAGTACAGAAAACCCAGTCAAAACATTGAACCAGGATATTAAGTTACCGGAGAAACTCAAAACACAGAACCAAGGGGCAGACAGGCCAGAGTAGTCAGACAGGAGGACATGCTAGATCAGGGTCAGAGATCACATGGTGGAATCAACCATTAGCATCAGTAGTCAGAACAACTACTGTATCCCAGGACCCTTTGAGATGAGACTAAAATTTCCTACCCGTTCCTGCCCTTCCTATAAGGGGTCTGTGTCATCCTATAAATGGAAAGTTCATCTAGACAATATTTCCTGCTTCATGCTTCAGAAAATCCCGGGATGGGCAGTGAGGTGAGACTTAGGATCATTGCCTATGAGCAGCAAAGGGTGGAAAAGATCAAAGGGTTGTGAGGGTATCCAATTCCCAGGACCTTTCTTTGGGTCCACATCTGCACAATCATAGAACAGTAATATTGGAGATCAAAGGTCTTGGCTTGAGCTGAAACTACTTCCTGACTTTTTGCTGTGATAGTTAGAGGTAGACAGTTAAACTAGGTTGACCAAAAAGAAGAGGAATCAAGGTAAACATCAATGTGGCAGTTACTCCCAATAAAGCAGATTTGAAAGTATTTCGAAAGGTTCAATAAAATAATTGTGTGGTTATTGGAGATTGTAGAAAAGATATTGTGGGTTAAAAATTACAATCTCCCTCTCCTGCTCCCGCTCCCACTCCCCCTCCCTCTCCCGCTTTCCACGGTCTCCCTCTGTTGCCGAGGCTGGACTGTACTGCCGTGATCTCGGCTCGCTGCAACCTCCCTGCCTGATTCTCCTGCCTCAGCCTGCCAAGTGCCTGGGATTGCAGGCGTGCGCCGCCACGCCTGACTGGTTTTTGTATTTTTGGTGGAGACGGGGTTTCGCCATGTTGGCCGGGCTGGTCTCCAGCTCCTGACCTCCAGTGATCTGCCCGCCTCGGCCTCCCGAGGTGCCGGGATTGCAGACGGAGTCTCGCTCATTCATTGCTCAATGTTGCCCAGGCTGGAGTGCAGTGGCGTGATCTCGGCTGGCTACAGCCTCCACCTCCCAGCCGCCTGCCTTGGCCTCCCAAAGTGCTGAGATCGCAGCCTCTGCCCGGCCGCCACCCCGTCTAGGAAGTGAGGAGCGTCTCTGCCTGGCCGCCCGTCGTCTGGGATGTGAGGAGCTCCTCTGCCCGGCTGCCCCGTCTGGGATGTGAGGAGCACCTCTGCCCGGCAGCCCCGTCTGGGAGGTGAGGAGCATCTCTGCCCGGCCACCACCCCGTCTGGGAAGTGAGGAGCGCCTCTGCCCGGCCACCACCCCGTCTGGGAAGTGAGGAGCGCCTCTGCCCGGCCACCACCTCGTCTGGGAAGTGAGGAGCACCTCTGCCCGGCCACCACCCTGTCTGGGATGTGAGGAGCGTCTCTGCCCAGCTGCCCCAACTGGGAAGAGGAGCGCCTCTGCCCAGCCACCCCGTCTGGGAGGTGAGGAGTGCCTCTTCCCGGCCACCCCGTCTGAGAGGTGAGGAGTGCCTCTGCCCGGCAGCCACCCCGTCTGGGAAGTGAGGAGCGCCTCTGCCCGGCCACCACCCCGTCTGGGATGTGAGGAACGCCTCTGCCCGGCCGCCCCGTCTGGGAAGTGAGAAGCACCTTTGCCCTACCGCGACCCCGTCTGGGAACTGAGGAGCGCCTCCGCCCGGCAGCCACCCCGTCTGGGAGGTGGGGAGTGCCTCCGCCCGGCTGCCACCCAGTCTGGGAGGTGTACCCAACAGCTCATTGAGAACGGGCCATGATGACAATGGCGGTTTTGTTGAATAGAAAAGGGGAAAATGTGGGGAAAAGAAAGAGAGATCAGATTGTTACTGTGTCTGTGTAGAAAGAAGTAGACATAGGAGACTCCATTTGGTTCTGTACTAAGAAAAATTCTTCTGCCTTGGGATGCTGTTAATCTATAACCTTACCCCCAACCCCGTGCTCTCTGAAACATGTGCTGTGTCAACTCAGGGTTAAATGGATTAAGGGCCGTGCAAAATGTGCTTTGTTAAACAGATGCTTGAAGGCAGCATGCTCCTTAAGAGTCATCACCACTCCGTAATCTCAAGTACCCAGGGACACAAAGACTGTGGAAGGCGGCAGGGTCCTCTGCCTAGGAAAACCAGAGACCTTTGTTCTCGTGTTTATCTGCTGACCTTCTCTCCACTATTGTCCTATGACCCTGCCAAATCCCCCTCTCCGAGAAACACCCAAGAATGATCAATAAATACTAAAAAAAAAAAAAAAAAAAATTACAATCTCTCACCTGGAGAATTCCCTCAGTGATTATGAGTTCATCCAGTTGCCATCTGTTGGAAATCTTGACCAGTGAAAGGATAGCTTGAAATCACACACAAAGTGTGACTGAACAAAAGTGCTAGGTCAGAGTCTGGAAAGTTAAGTAAAATATAACTCCCTGAGGAAGGTGGTTCTGAGTAGAGCAGATTCTAGAATTATCATATGAGTACTGTTCTTTAGAAAGGAGGATGGCTTGTCTGTCCATGAGGCTTGTACAATTCTGGAAGTTCTGTGGTCAAAAGGAGCCTTCTGGCTATTGACCTGAGAATTTAGGATTATGAAGTCAGGTTTAGTTATACTTAGAGGGTAGAGCTAAAATATGTTGTTCAGGAATATATGTACATATTCAATAATCATGTTTTTATCACAACTGAGGAAGAAGTGTATTATCTTAGTTCTGTATAAATTACCTTGAAGATAGTAGCATGCTGTTGGAACACAGAAATTTCTGCAATAAAATCTCAAAAAGGCATTTTACTTTCTCAGCTCAGATTTTGACCCAAATATACAAACTTATAAGAATTGTTGTCACTCTTTTTGCTGATAAGAGCATGTAGAATCTTGAAGGTAAAGGTAAAATGACTTGAAGATGAG
The DNA here is from genome assembly GCF_029281585.2 of Gorilla gorilla gorilla. Lineage (NCBI taxonomy): Eukaryota > Metazoa > Chordata > Mammalia > Primates > Hominidae > Gorilla > Gorilla gorilla. The sequence continues at coordinate 141,359,889 of NC_073227.2, forward strand.
ACCGTTGCCCCAAATAATTAGAGAAATTTTTATATTTTAGAGAAATTGTGAAATCTACATGACACTACAAAGAATTGTACCATCTGCAGTTAATTATGTCAAGCAGATACAGCTATAAATTGTTATCCACATTTTTGAAGAGAACTTGTGTTCTTGCTTGTCTCACTGATGAATAATTTGCCTTGACCTTATTGCTTGACTTGTGGCTGCCCACCAGTTACACACCCATTGCTTCTTCTGATTTCTGGCCTCTCCAATGGTGAGCTTCCTCTCTGGGGCTCACACGCCTTTCTTGGCCTTGGCCTTGGATCTCCAGGTTCTAGCTCTTGGTGCTAATGTCTCCACATCACATTCCACACCTCTGCAAACAACACGGTGACTTATGGCTTATAGAGAACCACCTTCACGTCCAAGCCATCAAATGAACCATGGCTTAACTCATGTCTTACCTGTAGGATTTGGACTTTCTTTGGAATAGGAAGAGACTTTTGCTTAAGGACAATGGAAACAGCATTGCCTCCCTCTCTCCCTGCTACACATGATACTGGGGTGCAGTATCCAGATCTATTGAGATTCTTGCCACAAGGCAAGGCAGCCAGAGGGAAGGAACATTTCTTCCTCTGAATTCAGAGCACACAAGCTTTAATTCTGCTGGAGATTGCTGGGCCAAAAAGGTAGGTGTTTCAAATTTCCCATGTGGGTCTACCTGAGTCATCTCTTCCTCCTAGCCTATCCACAATATGAGCTGCTGCTCTCCTGCTCCTGGCTCCTTCCTCACTGCCCATGTACCCACTCATCTCTTTCACTCAAGACTGCCAGAGTTTCTTTTTTTATTATTTTTATTGTTTATTTCCATAGGTTTTAGGGGAACAGGGGGTGTTTTGATACATGGATAGGTTCTTTAGGGGTGATTTCTGAGATTTTGATGCACCCATCACCGGAGCAGAGTACACTGTACCTAATTTGTAGTATTTTATCCCTCACCCTCCTCCCACCCTTGCCACGGAATACCCAAAGTCCATTGTATCACTCTTATGCCTTTGCATCCTCATAGATTAGTTCCCACTTATGAGTGAGAACATAGGACATTTGGTTTCCATTCCTGAGTATAATATTCCTGAGTATAACCACTTAGAATAATGGTCTCCAATTCTACCCATTTGCTGAGAATGCCATTATTTCATTCCTTTTTATGGCTGAGTAGTATTGATATATATATATAATTTTTAAAATTATTTATTGATTGATTGAGACGGAGTTTCGCTTTTGCTGCCCAGGCTGGAGTACAATGGCATGATCTCGGCTCACTGGAACCTCTGACTCCCAGGTTCAAGCGATTCTCCTGCCTCAGCCTCCCAACCATCTGAGATTACAGGTGCCTGCCATCACACTAATTCTTTGTATTTTTAGTAGAGACAGGGTTTCACCATGTTGTCCAGGCCAGTCTCGAACTACTGACCTCAGGTGATCCACCTGCCTCGGCCTCTCAAAGTGCTGGGATTACAGGCGTGAGCATCCGGACTCACGGTATCTTTATCCACTCACTGACTGAAGGGCATTTGGGCTGGTTTCATATTTTTGCAATTGGTAACAGTACTGCTATAAACATGTGTGTGCAAATATCTTTTTCATATAATGACTTATTTTTCTCTGGGTAGATACCCAGTAGTGGAACTGCTGCATCAAATGGTAAGCCTGCTAGAGTTTCATTAAAATGTGTACTTGAGGTCAGTGCTCTAAACACTATCAGAGTTTTAGTTGCTTCTAGATTCCCAAAGCTAAATGTGAGGGAGTCAGATACTTAGATGATTTTCAAATCCTGGCTTTGTGATCTTGGCTAGGATAACTTTTAACCTCTTTGGGCTTTATTTTTCACATCTGCAAGTAGGATTATTATTGTTGTTATAATCATTATTATTGAGTTGTTGTGAGAATTGAAGAGGGTGTATGTACAGTACCTAGGACATGTTATGTCAATCAGCTTGGGCAAAAAAGAAGGGCCCTGGATCATGAGGCTTAGACATTTAAAATTTTTTATGGGAATAGAGGGAGTTGAGCTGGCCTTGATCACAGGCTACCCAGGAAGATAAAGGCCACTTTTGATCTCTAGTAGCAGTTGTAAGCTGCCTTCTGAGTTACATTCCTGTTAACTTTTCAGGAAATTCTTGATAAAAATTACAGCCTGATCTCAGTTGTGCAACAGGAATTTTGAGGAGCAGCCACCCTCCCTGAAGCCATCTAGGGAACACCAGCAGAATCACACTGGAGGACTGGTGTCCACAGAAGGCCACAAGCTTGTGAAGGTCAACTCAGCTGCGGCAGCTGAGCAACTGTCGGGCAAGTCTGCTGGAATCTGAAAACCCGGAGACATTTGTCCTGGGGGATATATGGTATGGTTCCCTTGGGTTCTCAGAAATGACTGAGATGACATTTTGAGAGAAGCTAAGTTTTGGAAATTAGGCCAGAGACTTGTGCCAAAATTGTGGATAAAGAGGAAGTTCCTGTTTGGGTTGTAGTGACAGGCTGTTGAGACTGGTGAAGTAAGCATCACACTCAATTTACCCCACACTATGAGGAGCAAAAGAGTTCTTAAAAAGACAGAGGGGCATAGCCTCATCATCAGAGCTCCTTAGGGAAACTGGGGGTGCTTGGGATTACCTCTATATGTCAGATTTTCAAATTAGCGTTGCACACCAGAGACCTCTTCAGGTGAGGTGAACTTGTAAAAATACCTGAGAATGGTTGTGAAACTGCAGTGTGCTGCTGCTGTGACTTCTGTTTTATTTTTTTCATTTCATTTACTTTTCTATATATGAGTGTGTGTGTTTGTGCACACACACAGAGTATATATAAGACATAGATACTTATAGTACATAGAAATGTATTTGTATAAATACATGTATTATGTTGAAAGTTTGAGATTCTTTGTTTTTTGATAAAAACTAGTTAAAATTGTTATTAAGATCTGAAGATTCATTCAGTCAGTTTTAAGAGACATAGAAATTCAGAGCAGCAATCCCTGTTTGGTAAATGCTTCTGTGGGGGACAACATTCTCCACTAAGGTAATTTTGAGCCACAATCTTAAATCAAACCATGAAAGATAGAAATTATTTCCTTGGAAAAAGCTGTGAACAGTATTACCTAAGGCTTTGGATAATTTCAAATGAAATGCTGAATTTAATATATTGAATGACACAGCATCTTTATTTTAAAATGGAACAAGTCAATAAGGTATTTACAGGAACACACAGCTTGAATAATAAAATGTGTGTGAATAGATCTTAATAATTCATTCCATGTGCTGATGCAATCTGATACAAACTCAAGCGTTTTAATAAGAACTGTAAGCTGTTTTTTGAAATTATGTATTGGATTAGAGAGAGAGAGAGAACAGACCAATTAAGCAACGAAAAAGAAGCAGGGGATTGCTAATGCTGAATGAGTAGGAGCCATCTGGAACTATAAAGCGTCCCCAACAACCTACAGCTTCCCACACAGATCGTAACCTCCTCCTCCGATACCCGCCCCCACTACTTTGTGTAGGAGTTTATCTTTTCCAGCTATCACTATGGGTAGGGTAAAAACTACTTTTATAAAAATTACCTTCATGGTTACTGAAAGCTGAAGAGGAATACTTCACTAACCATGGGTCATGACTCATAGCGTAAATACTTATGTAGTAAGCATTTATAATATTTCTTTGGTGCTAATTTTCTCATTGAATAAAGTTTGCTTTCATTTTGTTTCATCCACATCATAGCGGCACTTTCTGGCTGAGCTGCTTAACCCTCTGAATTCAACTATTTGCAGAGGCACAAAGAATTTTGATGACTATTTCATTATGCTTCCTCTAAAAATATGTTTTAAAGTCTCTAAAGATTGTTGACTGTGTGCAAAACACTCTAAAGCTTGTTTCAAAGTAACATAAAGCATTTAGATGAGAAAAGGGAATATACACAATCCACTTCAGCTACACATAAACTGGTTCATGTGTTAAGGACAGTTCTAGAACTTTGGAAACTTGGATAAGGACGCTCCTTCTGAGTATAGTTCTCATAGCACAATCCCAAAGACACTGGAACTAACTTCAACTCCCACTGAGCTTAGAACCTACCCTTTACACTACCCTAGAAAAACAAACACACTCTTTTATGTAACCCCTCTCCCCATTCTCCCCCTTCTTTTACAAATTATATGCTAAAATGCTCCCAATGTACTTATAAATAGATCAAATAAGACATCAATTTCTATACCTTCCAAGACAGAGGGGGAACAATCACAGGAAATGAGGTGAAAACAAATACTATTGGCCGGGCGCTGTGGCTCACGCCTGTAATCCCAGCACTTTGGGAGGCCGAGGCGGACAGATCACGAGGTCAGGAGATCGAGACCATCCTGGCTAACACGGTGAAACCCCGTCTGTACTAAAAATACAAAAAAAATTAGCCAGGTGTGGTTGCAGGCGCCTGTAGTCCCGGCTACTCGGGAGGCTGAGGCAGGAGAATGACATGAACCCGGGAGGCGGAGCTTGTAGTGAGCCGATATTGCGCCACTGCACTTCAGCCCGGGCGACAGAGCGAGACGAGACTCCGCCTCAAAAGAAAACAAAAGAAAAAAACAAACAAACAAAAAACAAACCAAATGTTATGAACCAAATTACTAAAATAAAGGAAACTTGAACACTAAAGAATAAATAATTTTCACAAGAACATTCTAAAGCAAATTGTAGTATCACTTTATTTTCATTATTGTAGTAACATTTCTTCAATGACTTGGTATCAATAAATTGTATACAAATAAAAGTCCTGTGTTGGCTTAATATTTCATTTTTCAGCTTTTGTGTTAGGGTCTATAAACAAGTTTATTGGTACCTGTGTTTACAGAAGCACCATATTTAAATGTAGTATAAAATCTGATATATATGAGAATACGATGGGACATGTGTATGTGTGCTCCTGTGTGTCTGTATGTGTGCCCTTGTGTGTGCAAGAGGGTGTGTGGAAGGGTTTGTGTATGTATAAAATGCTGTGTGTCTGTTTAATTAAGAGTGTTTCTGATAAGATATGATTCTAGTGGGTTAGGGAAGAAGAAGGTGAGAGGAGAGTAGGCCAAGGTTGACACAGAGGAAGTAAATAGGTAAATAGAGAGAAGTCAGGCACAGTAACAAGGTAAGCAGGATATTGGTGTATGCTTCCCCTGGTTTATCTGACATTTTCCGCTAGGTGTTCCTACTCATCACTAGCAAACCTAAATCTATATTGACCCATCTGCACCTCTGGAATTCTCAGCATCAATCTCAAATTATTGAAACTAGTCTTTTGAGGATAGCCTGAAATATTCTTTTGGTGAAAGAAAAAAAAATCTCGGGCTGGGTGCGGTGGCTCATACCTGTAATCCCAGCACTTTGGGAGGCTGAGACAGGTGGATCATGAGGTCAGGAGTTTAAGACCAGCCTGGCCAACATGGTGAAACCCCGTCTCTACTAAAAATACAAAACTTAGCTGGGCGTGGTGGTAGGCGCCTGTAATCCCAGCTACTTGGGAGGCTGAGGTAGGAGAATCACTTGAACCCAGGAGGCAGAGGTTGCGGTGAGCCGAGATGGCGCCACTGGACTCCAGCCTGGGCAACAAGAGCGAAGCTCCGTCTCAAAAAAAAAAAAAAGAAAAAGAAAAAGAAAAAAAATCTCTACATATATTTTCCAAAATCATATTTGAAAATCTCAATGATTTAATTGATTTATAGATAAATTGTTGGTAAAATACATTCCCTAAATGAATTTAAATATAATAAAGTAAGGTTTCATTTATCCTCTGATTAAAGTGATATTTTATTGAAATTTTGTCATTTAAATAATGACCTTTCCCTTTGTTCAATGCCATTGCTTATATAAATTAATGTTTCAGCAGAACAATGGTGAGTGGCAGACTCTCATTGTATGTTTCTAAAGTTGGTCAGATACTGCTAAATGTCATTGTAATTATCTCAGAAGTTTCCCATTTGGCGTTATGTGGATGAGAAAAACTGTTTCTTGGCTAAGCTAAAGTCTCTCCAGCCTTGAAATTATTAGGTTATCTGTAATCTAAAATATTTCATAACAGGTCAATAACAAGAATAAAAATTTGTCATCTGGTGTCAAATTTTAAAACTAAGTTTATACCTACCTGTTGATAATTTTAAAATGTTTACTTTGACTTTCATATCCTCCAAATGTAATTTCCCCCCAAATCTTTTACAATTATATATTTTAAAACTTTTTGTTTACATTTAATTTTCCAGAAACTATATTCATAAATTTTTTCTGCATCAACTTTATTTTTAATACTTAAATGTCTTGAAATATGTATGATAAAACTCTGCTGCATACATATGAGTGGGGAAAGAGCCATGTCTTTAACACTGCCTCTAGCAGATAGTGTTTATTACTAATTTTCTTTCTGTGGGAGGTAGGGGAGATTACATAGTAAAAGTAGAAATATTAATTTATTTTTCGTCATTTATTCACTCGGTCAATATCTATAGGGTACTTCTGATGTGCCAGGCACTGTATTAGGTGGAGAACAGAAGTAAATGAAACAAAATTGTATGCCCTGGTGGAGCATAAGATTAACTAGAGAAAGACAGAATACTAACAAACAAAACATGGAATGTGTCAGAGGGTGATAAGTATGCAGAAATACAAAACAGAGACGGGGAAGGGGTGTGGGATTTGGTAGTCAGAGAAGGCTCTACTGAGAAGGTGATATTGAAGCCCAGATAGAGAGAGGGCAAGGGAGTGTGGGAAGGTGTTCCAGGCCCAGGCAACAGCAAGGGCAAAGGTCCTGAAGAGGAGGTATGCTGAAGGGAGAGCAGAGAGGATGAGGTCAGAGGAGTAAAAAAGGGCACATTGCATAGGACTCATAGTCCTTCATAAGGCTGTTGGCTTTTACTCTGGAAGACACTGAAAGACATTAGATATTTATGAGTGGAGAAAAAACGTAATCTCCCTTCCCCCCCACCCCCAAAGGAATCTTTCTAGCTGCTATGTTCAGAATAAACTTTAGGGGAGCAGGGATAGAAATGGGACCAGTAGGAGGCTATTTCAGACACAGGATTCTGATGATAGGGTAGTGTGGGTGGAGTATAAGCTGAAGTTAGACCAAAAGGATTTGCTGGTGGAGTGGATGGGAGGTATTCGAGAAAAAAAAATTCAAGGATGGGCCAGGCACGGTGACCCACGCCTGTAATCCCAGCACTTTGGGAGGCTGAGGCAGGCGGATCATGAGGTCAGGAGATCGAGACCATCCTGGCTAACGTGGTGAAACCCCGTCTCTACTAAAAATACAAAAAAAATTAGCCGGTCGTGGTGGCAGCTGCCTGTAGTCCCAGCTACTCGGGAGACTGAGGCAGGAGAATGGCATGAACCCAGGAGGTGGAGGTTGCAGTGAGCCGAGATCATGTCACTGCACTCTAGCCTGGACAACAGAGTGAGACTCCATCACCAAAAAAAAAAAATCAGAATTCAAGGATGACGTCAGGCCAGGTGCTGTGGCTCACACCAAGGCAGGTGGATCACTTGAGATCAGGAGTTCAAGGCCAGCCTGGCCAAAACGGTGAAGCCCCATCTCTACTAAAAATACAAAAATTAGCTGGGCGTGGTGGCAGACACCTGTAATCTCAGGTACTTGGAATGCTGAGGCAGGAGAATCTCTTGAACCCAGGAGAGAGTTCTGTAGTGAGCTGAGATCGTGCCTCTGCACTCCAGCCTGGGCAACAGAGTGAGACTCTGTCTCCAAAAAATAAAAATAAATAAATTCAAGTAAATTAAATTAAATTAAAAAACAAGAATTACATCAAAGTTTTTGGTGTGAGCAACTAGACAGCTTGTGTTGCCATTCACTGAGATGGGGAAGCCTATGTGAGGAGGAGGTTGAAGGTTTGAAGAGGAAGATCTAGAATTCAGTTTGTGAGATGTTAGAGTTAAGATGCAAATTAGACATCCAAGTAGAGCCATCAAGTAGGAAGTTGTATATATCACCTGGGAATTAAAGAGAGAAGATCAGCTCAGAGATATTGATTTGGGAAGCATCTGCAAATAGATGGTACTTAAGGCCCCGAGATTACATGAGAGATCACTAACACACTGAGTATAGAAGAGGTCCAGTGATTTAGCCCTGGGCCACTCCAATATTAAGAATAGGAAAGACGAGAAATCAGAAGAAAGATTGGTAAGAAGCATCAACTTACGAGGGAGAAAACCAGACAGTATGGTGCCCTGGAAGCCAAGTGAGGAGGGAGGATCTGCTGTGCAATCACTTGTGATAAGTAAGCAACCTGAAAATTTCCCACTGGTTTTTAAAAAGTGGACTTCATTTAGTGACCTTGACAGGAGCTATTTATTTTGGAAGATTGAAGTGAAAGCCACATTGAGAGAGCTATAGAAAATATAGAAGAATTTGGGAGTCAAGACAAATTTTAGTATTAACTTGGTATTCTGCTGTTCAGCTGACCTCCCCTGACTCAGGCCTTGATATACCCAGATGTCAAAGGTTAGAAACCATCATGGTAGCTCACCGCAAAACCCTGGGGAATCATGACTAGAATTCTTCCTCTAATTTTAGGAGATGGAAGAAAGCACAAGAGAGTTTTTTTTTTAAATGGAAAGAAAGTGAAGATCAAAATTATTAAGCAATCAATAAGATTATTAATAATCTTTAATTTTTATTCCTTCTGTCTCCAAGCTGTGTCTTCTCACTGCTCTTTCCTCTAAACTACCATGTTCAGTTATTACCGCCCACAAGCCTCCAAATAAAACTCTCACAGTAGTAAATCACAGGCCCCAAAGAGCCAAAGTTAACACCTTGTTAAAACATGATGGATAGAACATTATGTTGGCCTGGCCACTGAGGGCCTGTGTGAAAAACGGAACAGATGGCAGGAGTCAAAACTTACAACTGCAAACATAGCTAGAGAGTTGGGCATGGTCAGCCCAGTGGGAGATAGATTCAGGCAATCCCCAGGGAGGTATGGGGTAATGACTGGGTTAGCAGGGTCAAGGATGAAGGAGATGGCTTCAGCCAGGGTCATGAATAGGAAGTGTACATAGTCAAGTTGGAAAAACTGGCTGAAGTATGGTCAAGGAAGAGGGTCAAGGCTAGTTCAGAGGTAAGACAGATCTTTAGACCAGAAATGACCTTTTTGCTTCATTGTGCACCATTATGCATTACTTCTCATCCCAGTTACCCTCAGTGATCCATCCTCTGTGATCAAGTCGGCAGCTGGCCAGCTCCTTGTCTTAGACCGTTTTCTGCTGCTATAACAGAATACCACAGACAGAGTAATTTAAAAAGAATAGAAGATTATTTGGCTTACGGTTCTGGAAACTGGGAAGTCCAAGAGGATGGTGTCAGCCTCTGCTGAGGGCCTTCTTGAGGAATCATAACATAGTGAAGGGCAAGAGAGAATGTGGGACAGAGAGGATGGGAGTCGGAACTTCACCTTTTTATCAAAAGCTCACACATGAAATAATTAACCCACTGCTGAGATAATGATGTTAAACCATTCATGAAGGCAGAGCCCTCAAGCCCTAATCACCTCTTAAACGTGCCACCTCTTAATCCTGTTACAATGGCAATTAAACTTTTAACATGAATTTTAGAGGGGACATCCAAATCATAGCACTCGTCAATATCCAAGGCACAGGTAAGGTTTGATAGAATGTTTCTCACATAAAGAAGTCCTTGGAATTCTTCAGGCGCCCAGCCTAGTGCTGGAGCTAGAACTTGGATACTGATCAGACCAGGCAGACAGGATGGCAAATCGCCATGGTTACCAGGTTTCTTCCTTATTCTCAGTCTCTTATCCCCATGAGTCTTCCTTTTCTGACCACTTCTGATGATAACTAGAATTACTGTATGCATCAAAGGCAAGAGAGTTTTCACTGCATGTGATGGAAATTCAAACCAAACCAACTTAAATGGAAATCATTGGTTTATGTAATTTACAATTCCAGAGGTTTCAGGTACTTCAGGCATCAGGCTTACATGTTTCTGTCTTCAAGTCCTTGCTCCCTAACAAACCCAGAGAGGTACACACTAAGTATGACCATTCCCTTTAACATACTGTAAGTATTTATTCTTAGGACATCTAAACTGATGTTCTATTCATGTAAATTATGAGAAGTGTGGCATCTTAGATAAGGAAGAGATTCTCCAGCTTGAAAATCATATTATTAAAATATTTTTTCATCTTATATGTAATTTCTTCTGCAGACAGCTTCTTTCAGTTTATACAAACCTTAATTCAGTACTTTTTAGTTTTTCCCAACAGAAACTCTTCTCTATGAAGCATGAGTGAGCAATGCAAATTTACCAATGATTTTGCAAAGGACATTAAGGGAGAGCTTGCATTGCATGACATATGGTATTTAACTCCAAAAATCGCCATAAATTTTTCTCAACCTTTCTTCTCAGTTACCAGCCTTTGGATCTCCCGCTGACCATCCTTCCCATGTGAAGTCTCAAATCTCTCCCCTCCTAAGCAGGTAGTAGAGCTCTCCCTCATGCCTTGAAATCTATCTCAGGTGCCAGTCAACCTGTAACCCTGGAGACTCCAAACAGGCTCACCAAAGTGTTAACTCCAAAACTGAGTCTCCTCCGGGTGGAAACTCTTGGAATATGACCAAGAAAAGAATTTTTTCTTTGTTATTTGCATTTACATTGATGTCCACAAATCAATTTCCAAATAATATTTTTTAATTTCCCTAAGTAAAAGGAGAGTGTAAATACTATACTCTTCATATCTGAGAAAGAACTTTCAGTTAAGTCTGGTCTCTACAGTCAGTGAGCTACCACATCCTTGAAGATACAGGAATCTTTGCAAAGATTTTCCAAACAACAACTCTAAATGATGAGCAATTATGAGGAACTCACATAAACAAGGTTTTTCTACTTTCACTTGAGAAACAAAAAACTTGAGGTGGGAGAGATGAGTTTTATGGTTAAATTTTACAGTGATTATGAAAATAGTTAATTGGGTTAAGAGAAGAATATTCTGGGTCGGGCTTCAAAAATGCAGTGTCTCTCCCAGCCAAAAGAGTCATCAGCAGAGAAAAAGAAGAAGAATTGCTGTCTCTATGGTTCAAAACCTTTTACAACAGAGGAAAATAACTGAGAAAACTTGTTAATATATGCACATTTTATTAATATTTACCTCTCAGTCTAATTTGATAAAAAGGAGCTAAGGGTAAATGAGTACAAGGAAGTGGGTTTGCATAGAATTTAAATTTATACCTACTGATCTTTCTGTTGCTGGCAAGGATATTTGTAGCCACATTTACCCTTACTCAAAAAATATCTACTGTATGCTAAATCTTATATCCACACACTATGTATTCACCATAAAAAGGCAAAAATGAAAATCCAACAATATGTATCAGTCCTGAGTAAACAAAACTTCTCTCAGAGGGGCATTCAGAGGAGTATAGCGGACCAACAACTTTTTAAGGGGACAAAACTTATAGGACAAGACAGACAGTTTATACAAAAAAACTTTCCACATTTTTTCTATATTTATGTCACATTTTGAACTTCTTTCGTGTTAACAAGATTTCGATCTCATTGCATGCTTTCGTGTCTCTGCTAAACACAAAAATAAGCTGGAAGTGTGGGGGACACTAAATTCATATTGGGATGAGCAGAAAGTGATGCAATATATTAGGCATCCACCAATCTACTGACTGATATTAGCATTCCAGATATTCACAGACTTCAATACTGACTGTAATACTGAACCTTGCTAGTGTCCACTGCACCGTGGTCATGGCCCACAGCACCCAAAGGATGCAATGTCTTAGCCACAGTCGTCTCTGTTCCTCACTGACAACATGGAAAACTTGGCAAGGACACTTGGATTTGCAATTAAAATTCCAGGCCACAAACTTTCTTACCAAGAAATGTTCCTATAATTTGGGAAGGCTACATGCCTTCACCTTTTTTCTTGTTATAAAAAAATGATTTCAAAAAGCATTGTTAGCATCTTGGTCTGTCTCCTCCATTCCTTACAATTGCAGTCAAATAAAGTTGAAAACTCAAATTCTTTAATAGATTAATATAGGTTCTTTTCTGGTTTTAATATAAATTAGTATTATTGAGAGATCATCTGGGCTGTAAGAGACATCTTACGATAGTAAAATCTTGCCATAACTACATAAGTGGGGTTTTAAAAAGTCAAGGGTAAAATGCAGGGTTGCATTATTCGAGGTTAATGAGTTGCTTGTAGGATCTGTGTATCCAATTGACAAGAGAGATCTGGAAGCATAATCTAAATCCATCCTAGTCCCAACTAAGTTTGCTGCCACCTGGTGGCAGTAGTCCACAAACAGCTTAACTATCTCAGTGGTCAGGAGATTTCCAGGACAGGCTCAATGAAACCCCAGCTCTGGTTATTTGATCGCCATTTCTCTGGCTGTAACTGTGGGAGATTAGGCTAGGAAAATACCGAGGATGCAGGGAGCCACCCTGCACGTTATCACCTGCTTCATCACACAATGTTGCCTGACATTTCCAAGATAAGATCTTTTACCTGACCTCCCTTGAGAAAATAGTAGCAACCAATTGCCAATTGCTTTATATCAGGATTCACATTATCTTGGTGCTGTATTGTTGAGGGGTTTATGTTAATTTGAAACACATGAAAAGTAACAGAGGACAAGAGCAAAATTCTGGAGCATGGTTCCAGGTAATTCTTCCATGTGCTCCCGGGTTTAACACAATGTTAAGAGAATCGACTCCCAGCCAGCACAATGACTGATTGACAGAAGTGTGCTGTCTTTGGGCGTGGATTCTTGGAGTTTGGAATGTCTCCCTACTTCTGTTGTGTGAAATAATTGGGTTAACACAGAAGCTCACTACCTGGAGAGATTAAACATAGGGGCCTCATGTACTGTTTTAACTAAACCGTTTCTTGAACATCTTTAATAGTTCTTGACAAAAGAGGGTTTCTTTGACTGTTAAAATTGTTATTTTTAAAAACACTATGATACTTTTGTGTATAGATAATTATAGAGAAATTTAAAGTGACCCACAATCTCACCACCCCAAAAAATCAAATTATGTTTAAAGGAATACATAAATATATTTCAAAAATTCAAGTAGTGCTCAGAATAATAAAATGAAAATTAGAAAGTCTTTCATCATCTCCTTCTCCCCTGAAATTACGACTATTAAGTTTCCTTTATAATGTTTTGGTTTTATGCATACAATAGAACAGTTCTGCAACTTACTTTTTGCACAAAATAACATCTTTTGGAAAGATATTTCCATATATCAACATATACACGTATAGATCTACCTCGTTAGAAAAGTCACAGAGAGAAAATCATTCACCGTGTTATCATAGTTTTTATCCAAGTCTAGAGCCTGTGATGAAAGAGTTTCATACAAGTGTATCTTAGTCAACTTGAGTTGCTATAACAAAAATAACATGAAATAGGTGACGTCAAGAACAGAAACTTATTTCTCACTCTTCTGGAGACCAGGAAGTTCAAGATGAAGATGCAAGTAACTCGGTTCCTGGTGAGGGCCTTCTTCTTGGTTTGCGAGTAGATGCCTTCTTGCTGTATCTTCACCTGGTGGGGACAGAGAAGAAGCAAACTCTCTTGTGTCTCTTCTTATAAGAGTACTAATCCCATCACAGGAGCTCCAACCTCATGGTTAATTACTTTCCAAGGGTGAAACCCTTCACCTCCAGATACCACCACTTGGGGATTAGGATTTCAATATCTGAATTTGGGGGAATTTAACAAATGTGCTGTCAATAGAAAAGTGGTTTTTCTGAAATGACCCCAGGGATCATGAGTGAGGCATAGAGAAAGTGTGCCTCACCTGCAAGATGGCCTCCTAGTTCCCTGCCTCCTAGCATTCACACTCTTGTGTAATCCCCTCCTGCATTGAACCTGGGGTGATCTATGTCGCCAGTAGCATACAGTACAAGTGACAGTATGTCCCTTCTGAAACTAGGTCATTAAAGATAGTGTGGCTTCCTGCTTGCACTCTCCTTTGCCCTCTGTTGCATCGCTCACTCTGGGGAAAGCTGGCTGCCACCTTGTGAGCAGCAGTCCATGTGGTGAGAAACTGAGTGCTCCTGCTCACATCCCTGTAAGTAACTTTAGAAGTGGGTCCTCCAGCCCCAGCCAAGCCTTAAGATGAATGCACTCCTAGCTCACATTTGGAATGCATCCTCATGAGAGACCCTGAGACAGACAGAACCACTCAGCCAAGCTGCTTCTGAAGTTGACCACAGAGACTGTGAGAATAAATGTTTGTTGTCTTAGGCCGGGGACGGTGGCTCATGCCTGTAATCCCAGCACTTTGGGAGGCCGAGGCAGGCGGATCACGAGGTCAGGAGATCGAGACCACCCTGGCTAACACGGTGAAACCCTGTCTCTACTAAAAATACAAAAAAATTAGCAGGGCGTGGTGGCAGGTGCCTGTAGTCCCAGCTACTCAGGAGGCTGAGGCAGGAGAATAGTGTGAACCCGGGAGGCGGAGGTTGCAGTGAGCCAAGATCGCGCCACTACACTCTTAGCCTGGGCAACAGAGCGAGACTCCGTCTCAAAAATAAAAAAATTGTTGTCTTAAATCACTAAGATTTTTATGTAATTTGTTGCATGGCAATAGATAGCTGATACAGGAAGTCAAGCAGAGAAGGAGGGAAAGGCAATGTAAGAATGTGTTGGTCACCTTTTTTTTTTCTTTTTCTTTTCTTCTTCTTTTTTTTTTTTTTTTTTGAGACAGGCTCTTACTCTGTCACCCAGGCTGGAGTGCAGTGGCATGACCTTGGTCCACTGCAGCCTCAACCTTCTGGGCTCAAGTGATCCTCCCACCTCAGCCTCCTGAGTAGCTGGGACTACAGACACATGCCACCATGCCTGGATAATTTTTGTATTTTTTGTAGAGACGGGGATTCACCATGTTTCCCAGCCTGGTTTCAAATTCCTGAGATCAAGTGATTCATCTGCCTCAGCCTCCCAAAGTGTTGCGATTACAGGTATGAACCACCGTGCCTGGCATGTGTTGGTTACTTCTATGGTCAACTGATGCTCCATCCAGCAGGACCTTCTGAGGAGCCTTATGTAATGAATGTCAGAATTGTCCCTCTAGAAGATCCAAGGGGGAAGCATTTCCAGCAGCCCCATCCTTCATTAGTCAAGTGTGCTCTATCAGTGTTAACTCTTCAGTACTTCCAGGTTACACGTGGGTGAGCACCAAGTGGCTTCCCATGCCACACTATGAGGTATATGACATAGCTCAAAGCAAGACTATCAGGTCGTGCCTGTACAAACCTGGTTGAAGCCTGCTCCAAACCATAGCTACAGGGATGGAAAAGAAGTACATCTGATGTAACCATATACATCACATTTCCCATGATCTTCCTTTTCATGCATGTGTACACCACTTATTATTTTCAACATAGCAATTTCCTCTTGGAGTTTTAAAAAATATTGAAATTGAGTACATTCACTATAATTAACTTCTTACTTCATGTGATAAGTCACGTTTTATTGTTAATGTGTCTATTGCTTAATTCTATATGAATTTATAGTGCTCTTGAATTAAGAAAATTATTGGCTGTGTGCAGTGGCTCACGCCTGTAATCCCAGCACTTTGGGAGGCCGAGGTGGGCAGATCACCTGAAGTCAGGAGTTCGAGACCAGCCTGGCCAACATGGTGAAACCCCATCTCTACTAAAAATACAAAACTTAGCCGGGTGTGGTGGCGGGTGCCTGTAATCCCAGCTATGCAGGAGGCAGAGGCAAGTGGATCACTTGAACCCGGGAAGCAGAGGTTGCAGTGAGCCAAGATCATGCCATTGTACTCCAGCCTGGGCAACAAGAGTGAAACTTCATCTTAAAAAAAAAAAAAAAGAAAGAAAGAAAAGAAAATTATCTTTCCTTTCAATTTGAAATTCCTTAAATTAATGAAAGATTATATATTTTAGTTGATAGTACCAAAATTAAAAACAATTTCAAATCTCCACGTTGTTAATCCACATCTCTCATGTCCCGTTAGAGTCTGTGATTAAGAGAAGCAAGAGAAATTGAGCACTTTGGGGAGCGTTATGAACTAAGATGAATAACCACTTCCTTTTGCAAATTAGAAATTGCAGCTGAATTCAACTGTGAGGGATGTTGAAACATTGATATTTTTCTTTTTGTTTGAATTTTATTTTAATTTTCTTTGGTTAGATGACTTCTCAAAATTGCCCTTCTGTTTCTTTAATGTTGACCTTAAATGCATGGTGGCATTACAGCTGCACCAGGGAAAAAAAGATACTACTCAAATGGGACTCCTTGACTTTGTGAATCTTTCTTTTCTGAAATTAGATGGAGAAATGTGTTGGCAGAAATGGTCTTTAAGAAAAAGGCAGTGACTCAACTTCTGAAGTGAAGCCAGGTTCTCAGGCTACAGGGTGCTGGGGTGGGCAGAGAGAAAACTCATTTCAGTAGAGTACAGGAAGTTACTTAATGCTGCTTATGAGTCAGAAGAGGGTAGAATCACTTATGATTGAACTCTCTTTAGTTCCACCTAAATGCAGATAGTTTAACATGTGTGTATAAAACATATATGTGTGTATTTTTATTCATCTGTGTCCTCTATTTTGCTTTGATAGGAACCTCCCAACCCCCATCCCTTTTCTTCTGTTTGAGTCCAATAGTAATGAGTCACTGACACCTATTGCTTTGAAAGTAAGGACTTTCTAGGTCAGAGATTTTTTTTTTCAAATATTACTATACATTTCCCTTTATTCAGCGCCTTTAGTGGGATCACATACAGAGGTCTGTATTTCAAAGAATTCTTGATTGGAGAAAAAAAGAGATAATCTATGTTCACAACACATCTGGTCTGTGCTAGGCACTTTATATACTGTCTATTTAATCCATAAACACATAGTATGCTTCACTCTGAAAAACAAGAAAATGGATACAGGGGCTCTGTTATGTTAATGTAACCACCCAAGGTTCACCTTGCCCTCTGCCTAGACAGAGCTGATTCATCAAGACAGGGGAATTGCAATAGAGAAAGAGCAATTCATGCAGGCTGTGCAGGAGACCGGAGTTTTATTATTTCTCAAATCAGTCTCCCTGAGCATTTAGGGAGCAGCGTTTTTAAGGATAACTTGGTGGGTGGGGGAAAGCCAGTGAGCCAGGAGTGCTGATTGGTCAGAGATGAAATCATAGGGAGTCAGAGCTATCTTCTTGTGCTGAGTCAGTTCCTGGGTGGGGGCCACAAGATCAGATGAGCCAATTTATTGATATGGGTGGTGCCAGCTGATCCATCAAGTGCAGGGTCTGCAAAATATCTCAAGCACTGATTTTAGGAGCAGTTTAAGGAGGGTCAGAATCTTGTAGCCTCCAGCTGCATGACTCCTAAACCATAATTTCTAATCTTGTGGCTAATGTTAGTCATGCAAAGGCAATCTAGTCCCCAGGCAAGAAGGAGGTCTGCTTTGGGAAAGGGCTGTTACCGTCTTTGCTTAAACTATAAACTAAGTATCGGCTGGGCACAGTGGCTCACGCCTGTAATCCCAGCACTTTGGGAGGCTGAGGAGGGCGAATCACAAGGTCAGGAGATCGAAACCATCCTGGCTAACACAGTGAGACACCCGTCTCTACTAAAAATGCAAAAAAATTAGCCAGGCATGGTGGTGGGCAGCTGTAGTCCAAGCTACTCGGGAGGCTGAGGCAGGAGAATGGTGTGAACCCAGGAGGCGGAGCTTGCAGTGAGCCGAGATCACACCACTGCACTCCAGCCTGGGCAACAGAGCGAGACTCCATCTCAAAAAAAAAAAAAAAAAAGTAGTTTCTCCCAAAGTTTGTTCAGTCTACGCCCAGGAATGAACAAGGACAGCTTGGAGGTTAGAAGCAAGGTGGAATCAGTTATGTTAGATCTCTTTCGCTGTCTCAGTCATAATTTTGCAAAGGCAGTGTCATTAAGAGACTTCCTCAACATTCTTGGAAGTGGCAGAACTGAGACTAGAACCAAAGTCTGCCTCTTCACATAACCCTTGATTTTTCTACCCCACTACACTTCCTCTATATCTTCACAGTCCTTGCCTTTGCCAAGGTCCAATGCTGTGGCATTGGCCAGGTCACTACCTCTTGGTGTTCTTTCTTCTGAAAAATGTGGTACTTAGAATCCATGCCAGTTCAAACATTCTAAGAATCTTTAAGATACTGACCAGGTGCAGTGGCTATTTGTATTTGTATGTTATTTTATTTTTTTGTGTCGGGGCTCTCGAGGCCTGGCCACTGAATATTAAAATTTGAATATTCATAAGCCATGCTTGATACTACCAGGACGGTTCCTTTTCAAACATTGATTATTGCCCCATTTTTCAGAGACTTGTTCCTTTGTTTGGATATTTAGAAATATTTTCCACAAGCAGAGAGGTCTCGGATAATCTGTATTCAGATGGAAATGGATTTAGGGTCTCTATCTGACTGTGGGCTTTCCTTTTCTGCTGTCAGGCCAGAATGTCTTGGGAAATTTTTAGGGAATTCTTCTACATATAACTATTCCACTAAAGAGAACAGAGAAGGATTTGTGGCTTCTATCCTTCTCTTTCATTCTTTGGAAGGAAAAAAGGAATTGGTAAGCAGCTGAAAAAAGCAGTATACTATCCCAATACCTGTAGTTTCATTACTGTATTTATAAATTGTTCCACCTTAACTTATAAAAGGTGCTCATGCATTCTCAATCTAGGTGACATTTCTGCTAATTTCAAGATAAGTTATTTCTGTTGGGGATGTTCTTTCATATAGCATTAAAATATAATTTTTCCAGATGCCATTACTACTTTAAAAGCACTTTAAGCTCAATTCTGTTTTCCTTCTTGGAGGAGAAAGAACCCAACTTTCAAAAGGTACCAGTGTGACAGAAATCTTGCAACGGTTGATGTGAAGAGCTTGCTTCACAAAAGCCAAAGCACAAGAACTCTCTGATCAACTCCATTCCTTTTGGTCTATTAGTCTACATTTTAAAACATACCCATTGTGAAAATCGAGGTAGAAAATGTGATCATTGCCAATTTCTCTTTGATAAGGTAGTGGAGACATTTTAAAAAGACAAAAGGCAAAGAAATGAAAATTAATATAGGACAAAGGAATGCAAAGATTATTTCTTAAAGTTCTATTAATAATACTCCTACCCTGTTGAGGTTGAAAGAGATAAAGTATCAGGCTTTGTATAAAATTTTGCTTTGCAGTTACATTTCTGTCCTTGAAATTAGAAGCCAAGATTCAGTGTTCAAATTATGAAGGCAATTTAGCTCAAAATGTATCTGAATCAAAACTTTTTGCTAAATACTTATCAGTTAGATTCTAACAGAATTATGATTTTGTTTACTAAAAACTCTTCTCTCTAGGTAAGATTGAGACAACTATTGAGACAACAGTAGTTAATTAACCCCCTAATTGTCTATTGAATTGAAATTAGGATTTAATTTGGTCTAAATAGAGGAGAAATTGAATAGGCTGTATTTATTTAAATTAGCCCCCAAATAATTCTGCAACACAGAGCAAAAGAATAAGCAGAGAGCAGTGTTCACCTAGCTGCCAATGTAAAAAGTAAGTATTCCTTTCACACATATTATTTCCAGACCTGATATATACAAACTTATTGTATATAAGCTTTTGTTGCTCTCTGTTGTTGCAGAAAGCAACAAAATTTTTAAAATAAACAGAATTAATACTACAACTATTACTCATGACTAGTGATACTTCTACTAATAAAAATTACATTTTATTGTGCCCAACCACATGTCAGCCCCTGTGAGTAATGAAATATTGTTTCTTGGTAGTGCCAAATGTTCGTTTTCCTCCTACTTTTTGTGTTCTAATTTGTGTTTCTGGAGGTTTTGCAAATTAGCCTACTCTTCACAACAGTTGTACATGACTGGTGAGTAAGATTTTAGGTTATTAAACAATTCATCTTCATCTTAAGCTTGTATATATCAGGTGTGGAAATAATATGTGTAAAAGGAATACATTTTATGTGGACAACTAGATGGACACTGAACTCTAGAATTGTGGGATATATATTTTTAATTTCCAACTTTTATGTTCAGGGCTACATGTGCAGGGTGCACAGGTTTGTTACATAGGTAAACGTGTGCCATGCTAGTTAGCTGCACAGATCCACCCATCACCTAGTATTAAGTCCAGCATGCATTAGCTATATTTGATGCTCTCCCCGCCCACAACCCCGACCCCAACAGGCCCCAATGTGTGTTGTTCCCCCTCGTTGTGTCCATGTGTTCTCATTGTTCAGCTCCCATTTCTTATAAGTGAGAACATGCAGTTTGGTTTTCTGTTCCTGTGTTAGTTTGCTAAAGATAATGGCCTCCAGCTCCATCTATGCCCCTGCAAAGGACATGACCTCATTCCTTTTCATGGCTGCATAGTTTTCCACAGTGTATATGTACCACATTTTCTTTATCCAGTTTATCATTGATTCCATGTCTTTGCTATTGTGAATACTGCTGCAATGAACATACACATGCACGTGTCTTTATAATAGAACTATTTCTATTCCTTTGTGTATATGCCCAGTAATGGGAATGCCAAGTCAAATGGTATTTCTGCCTCTAGGTCTTTGAGGAACCACCACACTGTCTTTCACAATGGTTGAACTAATTTACACTCCCACCAACAGTGTAAAAGTCTTCCTTTTTCTCCACAACCACCCCAGCATCTGTTGTCTTTTGACTTTTAAGTAATAGCCATTCTGACTGGTGTGAGATGGTGTCTCATTGTGGTTTTCATTTGCATTTCTCTAATGATCAGGGATCTTGAGCTTTTTTCCATGTTTGTTGGCTGCATGTATGTCTTCTTTTGAGAAGTGTCTGATCATGTCTTTTGCCCACTTTTTAATAGGATTGTTTGTTTTTTTCTTGTAAGTTTGTTTAAGTTTCTTATAGATGCTGGATAATTGATAATGAACTCTAGAATGTGGGAGATTTTTAATAAAAGAAAATTTAATTAAATTTTCAAACAAATAAAAAGTTTAGCTTTATTTAAATAATTTTTATTTGAATGTTTGTTATTCATTAATATTATTTTACATCTTAATGCTTATTATTTTGAATATTTAGAAGAAATTTGAATAGAAGAAAACTAATTTAACATATAGAAATAACTTTAATGTTTGGAATTTTTACACAGTAAGTCATATTTGTGTAAAAATCTATTAAAATATTTGTATACTTTGAATATGATTGCCTTTTTTTTTAATCATTTAGACCCTGTTAGAAGAACAAAAATTGTAAAGAAATTTTGATGGCAAAGCCATAATTAGCACCTTCACTACAATAAAGATTTTTTTTAGATTTGGAAGTAATACAAAATTATTTATAATTTATGCACATCTTCATTTTATTACTCATTCAAATATTGCCAACCAACATAATAGTCACATTTATGCAGTCATGGTTAAAATTCATACATCTTTGCTATTTTGCAAATAAACTATAGCTTTACACATTTAAAATATTTTATTGTGATGAAAGAATCATTTGTCAGGGTGAAAATGTAGAACATATTTTTTAAAATTGTTTGTACTGTTATTTGAAACTTCTAAATATTTAGAATCACAGTTAAGATGACTTCCATTTGCATTCTTTACTAAGCCCTGCAAATGTTAGGGGTGGACCTGGAAGGAAGCACTTACACTTTGGCAATTTCTCCAAATCTCAAACGCTAGTGCCAGAAGGGATCTTAAACATCCCCTAATCCAACCTCTTTATTTTACAGATGGGAAAGCATGATGACTGGCTATAACCCTGTGCCAAACCATAACATTTTCTGAGGAGGACCAGGAATTGGAGCTCCCTGAAGCAGCCAGAGGGTCATGATCTGTGAGCCCAGCTGAGGGATGCCCAGGTCTTCTGTTGCAAACAGCTCACATGTCTTAGACAGAAACTGCAGGCCCTGATAGCTAACTGAGTGAGACTAGCCTGTTCATGAGGCTTGTAGGCAGCTTGCACTGGCCATGGGCCAATAAGCAGGAGCCCTCTCCAGTTGCTGCCTATCTCTCACTTGTGTATGTTTTAACAAGGCATTGCATTTGTAAGTGTATCAATATAAGACAATTCTAGAAGAGTTAATTACAAAGGAAGTAACGCTACCCCTGTAGATAGTGCAGAACCCTTGCGCTAGAAGCAGCCAAGTTGGTACCACTGGGAGAGAAGCGGCCAGAACCCAGGAGAGAGATTAAAATGGGGAAGGGCGGCCTAAGAGGGGCAGTGGTCTTGGATGGGGAAACAAACCTAAAATGATTTCACAAGGAAAGAATGAGGGGGAATAGTTCTCTTATTTCATTTGACATTTCCCTCTGATCCCCAACCAGGGCTTTCCATTGGTGAAATCCACCTGGAAGTGAGAGGGTCAGAGACCTTGAAGATGCAGTCCTTATCAGTCAGCACTCCAGAGCAGAGAGGAGGTGAAAAGCGGTGGAAATGGATTTGAAGGGGCACATGGATGATATTTGGTACAGAAAATGAGGCTTCTCATCATGTATTCTGGAGCTTTTCATTGTCTTGCTAATCAGAAAAAGTAACAAAATGCAGTGGGGGCAGGGAATCAGTATCACCCTAACACCTGGACAAGCAAGGCCCCGGCTCAAGAGCCCTGTGCTATGAAGTGCCATTCTTGACATTTCTACGACCCTCTGGTGCCTGGGACCAGCTGGCAGAGGCACAAGGGCAGAATGCTCTGAGCTCGGGGCTCTGTGGGTTCTGGTCTTTGCATCTTCCTATTTGGGGCAGTCTCTGATTCTCTTTCCCATACAAGGCATCAACAGATGCCCTGATTTATGCCTGAGGTGTTGTCCCCAGGCTGTCTGGTCAGGCCCTGGTTCTAGGAGAATGGCCTGGTAAGCAGCTCTCTACTGACTGCTTGCTTTCTTTCATGTGATCACAAGAAATTGGGCTATACTGTGGTGCTGGCACACTCACACAAAGTACCTTTTGCTCTGGAAAGATGCAGCGTGAGCTCAGTCAGGCCTCTGGTCCACTGTGGATTCTTGGCCTATGGCTGCATTCTTGGCCTTTCACCAGCCCAAATTCCATCCAGGATCCACCTCTTGTCTACGGCACTTGAGGGTGGTGAGAGTGGCAGAAGGCATCCTTCCTTTAGCTTATGTGAGACCCAGGGAGGTCACCCCACCCTCTCAGCAGGCTTCATGCCACATATGGTTGACAGTCACAGAGCAGGCTGCACCTATCTAGTCTGAAAGTGTTAAAGACCAGTCACTGCTATTCCAAAGGGCCCTTTTATTCCATGTCCTCTCTTGTCTCTAATTGATATTATGATGTTGTTCTCTCAGGTCTTGAATCATGTCATATGAGGGAGGCCATTTTTTGCACATATAAGAATGCCCTTCTCACTCCACTCACTAGCCCCTTGCTTATACCTCTTGTTGACAGCAGTGTATAGAGGAAAGTGTGCAGGTGACATTGAAAAAGTGATAGTTTTAAGAAGACAGTGATTATCGTCTAAAGAGTTTATAGGAGATACAGTTGGAAGACATGCTTTTGCTACAAAGTTCTGAATGGCAAATTTAACATGACCATCAAACAAATTATTGCTCACATTTTTTGCACAGATGGGGCAAGGCTTGCATTTGTGGGCCTCATTAACAAAGCACAGAAACAAACCCTTTCAGAGTCGCTGGAAGGCAACATCCATGGGTGGCATGATGGACAATATAGCATCAAAAGTAATGATCTAACCAGCAGTAAACAAATGGCAGTGGGCAACAACAGAGGCAAGAATAGCTATATTTTCCCCCATGAAACAGATTCTAAAGATCCATCACATTTTGAGTAATAACAGCATTACTATCATTTGCTTGTGGTAAGAAATATGAAATTAGCCAGAAACTGCACATTTGTCAATAAAGAACATTTAAAAAATGGTTTCCGGATCTGAACAAGACAATGCCTGGACACCACAAAGAATCTTCAGTACACTGATTGGATCATAAGCAAATACCTAAGTACCTCTTCTCTACCCATTATTCTAAATCTTCATCAATAAAACACTGTAACTTGCAAGGACTGATGAATCTTGCAGTCTATTTTTAATCAGAATGTTAATAAGGACAGGGACCATACAAAAATTATTTGCATGGGGCCTGTATAACTTAGAAGCTCTGGGGGACCTTATAAGTAGCTTCCTCCCTTAGTGTCCAGGGACAGGGCAAGGGTAATGCTAACTACCAAAGTGGTATGATGCTGATGTGGGAAGATGCCTAGATATGTATCTGGAATTTTTTTTTTTTAAATCAGATGTGCCAAGGTGGCAGCCATAGAGACAACTACCTTTGAAGAAAGAGTTTTATTACCCACAGTTCCCAAGTGGAGGGGCATGCCATGCCATACAAGGCCACACGGGGAAGCACCAGGTTCAATCAGAAGGCAGAAACAATGATCAGAAAGTATGGGCAAAGGGCTTTTATTGTGGTTTTGGGGGGAAAGGAAAAGTCGAGGCGAGGTAAGCAGTTGAGGACTGGCTAGTTTGAAAAATTTCACTTGACTCCATAATATAGGGGTGGTCCCTAGCTATCATTTCCTAGTCCTAAGTTGATTTAATGCAGGGGAAATACTAGTTTGGTGTGTGAGAGTTAAAGAAAGCAGGTGGTTTAGGGTATGGGTTTTGGATTGGTTGGTTTGCATATGAAAGACAAGTTGTTTACTGTCTATAGGAATTAGCTAGCCATGGGAGGGGCAGATTTTCTAGCATTAGCAAGAACCCAAGATATCAAAGGTCATAAAAGACAGAAAGTTAAAAATATGACTAACACATAAGAACGTCACTGGTCTAAAAGACAGAAGCCTGGGTTCAAGTCCAGGCTCTGCTTCTTATTAGTTGTGTGGCCTTTTGTAAGTGAACTTGGCATTACAAATCCTCAGCTTCCTCATACATAAACTGTAGCAATAGTATATGCATTACCCCAGGCCTGTAATCCCAGCACTTTGGAAGGCCGAGGCAGGTGGATCACAAAGTCAGGAGACTGAGATCATTCCGGCCAACATGGTGAAACCCCATCTCTACAAAAAATACAAAAATTAGGCCAGGAGCAGTGGCGCACACCTGTAATCCCAGTGCTTTGGGAGGCTGAGGTAAAGAGACCGAGACCATCCTGGCCAACATGATGAAACCCCGTCTCTACTAAAACTACAAAATTTAGCTTGGTGTGTTGGCGCATGCCTGTAGTTCCAGCTACTAGGGAGGCTGAGGCAGGAGAATCGCTTGAACCCAGAAGGTGGAGGTTGTAGTGAGCCAAGATTGCACCACTGCACCCCAACCTGGTGACAGAGCGAGACTCTGTCTCAAAAAAAAAAAAAAAAAAAAAAAGCATTGCCCACCAAATGGGTTTATTGTACTAGTAAAAGAAATCCATGTTTATAAACAAACTTGTTAAACCTTAAAATGATTTGAAATAGGTACATTGCAATAGCAACTTTATATAAAAACAATGAAAGGTTTTTCCCCTAACAGCAATTTCTTAACAATCACATTTGGTTTATTTTATTCTCATTAGGTAGTGAAAACAGTATCTCCAAGGTCATCTGTTCTTTTCAGTGGTTCAAAGCAGCACTGGTTAGTCCTCTATGTAATGAAGCCAGCCAAAACTGCATTAAAATTTATTAAACAAGCCATATCCTCAAGAATATTTGATTTGGGCTTTCCAAATCACTGACAATTTAACTGCTCTGCATTTTTGTTTGTTTGTTCATTTGTTTGTCTGTTTATGCAAGACTGTATATTTAATCCGAGATATAAGATGAAATTTTCCCCGGGACACCAAAAGCACCATGGGTTTCCTTTGATGTCATTTGTGTTATGAGTTTAATAATTTATTGACATTTCAGAAATGAAAGTTTTGGCCTCAACTCTCTTCAAAAGATGGAGCCCATTAGATCAACAGGCAGATCAAGGGACTGAGGAGACTGCTGCTGACAGTCAATTTCCTCTTAGCCTAGGGGGTCTCTTTCACCCAGGAGAGGATAAAGACGAAGTGCTGCAGTCTAAATAGAAAATCAAGTGGAGAAAATGTGGGGCTCTATTCTCATTATTTGGCTAAGAAAAATAAACCTCTCCATGTCCATCTATGTTTTTAGTTTATTACAGTTCTTTTCATGCAAAGTGTTTTGAAAGAATAGAGTCCACAGTCCATTTGTCATTGTAGAGTTAAAGTGCTTTAGCCCTTGTCTCCAAGTGTTATCTGGTTTAGACCTTATGTCCATAGTCACGAACACAAAACCATGAACTCTGGAAGAAAAGTCATGGTGGTATTGACCTTGGAGACACTAACTAGCTCAGCTTGAAATTCTTGAATATTGTGAAACCTGCATTTGATACAATAGGGGTGATGCACCACCACATCATCATAGATGTAAACACATGACTGTGGCTTACTGGTAGGAATAAGGTTTTCTCTCCATTTCTAACCTTAGCCAGATCATTATTAGAAGGTCATAAAATAGGCTAATTTGGAGATACTATAATTAAAAATGAGAAACCTAAGGAATATTCAGAAGGCAAAAGCAACTATAAACTTGGGAATAACCTTTGATGAAGTCTTGAAGGTACACTTTGGATTAATAGAGAAGTTTGAAAGAGACTTAGTTATAGTTTTCAAACTGTAGAAGGTTTTGAACAGGAGACAATGAATTTTTTCCTCCTCTTCCTGATAGGCCTTTAATACTCAGCTTGAATTTTTTTCTTTCCATCTTCTCCCCAACTCTCTATTCTTTGAAACTTCAAAACCAATTGTTTGTTAAAGATTTAGGTTGCACATTTTCCTGTCGGTTAAACCACACTCATGAAACATGCAGAACCTTTTAAATGCCACTCAATCACTAAAATCTATAATTTGTTTATCCACTCAACACACATTTCAGTCATTCCTTCCTTCAGTCTGCGGGTGGGCGGGGGGGTCCTTCTTCTCAGCTACTTGACAATCTTCCCACGCCAGGGTCACCTCTCTTGCCCACCTGACTTCCAGGCTCTGCTGGGCTGGCTTTTCAGCCTCCAGGTTTCTCTTCTTTCCGTAGTTGGAGATTGTGTAATCGTTGCTGCAGTCAAGTCTAGCTGAACCTCCAGGTCTTCTTCACAAGTTTATCAAATTAATCCTGTGACCTGGGGCAAATTACTTAACCTCTCTCAGTCTCTCTAAACTATAAGGGGGGATATTAGTAGCACCAAATGAAGCTCCTGCTTTAGGGCCCTTCATTTGCCTGGGTCCCTTCAAAGCTCTGGGAGGAAGGACCAGAGCAATGTATTTTCTAAGTCGTGTCTTTTTAACATTTTGCAAAAGTGCTTTTTTTCTTTTTTTCTGTCTTCTTCTGTTGTAATTCCCCTCCACTGGATGGTATCTGAAATAGTCATAACCATTTTTGGGTCCAGCTACAGGGAAGTTTAGTTGGTGATACATTCAACTTGAGTATAGAAAAATATATTTATGTGTTTCACAATTGCTTTCATGTATGATTAAATTTTGCTGGCTATCCCCACCTGGAAATGTCTGCCTGCAATATTTTTGCTGCCACATGTGGCAACTCACCAGGTTATTATGGGAGAAAGATGCAGGACCTGCGGTCATGGCAAAATAGAAACATCTTCTACAGAGCCTGGCATCAGAAGTACATAAATGCAAAAGGAAAACCAAGGTGTGAAGTGTACAAAGCCTGAAGATAGTCTGTGGAAAACTCTTCCCATCAGGTATAAAAAAGCAGAGGATTCAGATCCAATAGAGATCAATTTGAATGGAAGGTATTGACTATCAGGGATATATTCAGTAATACAGCAAATACAAATGTGAATGCACCTATGCTTTCTGCCTTATTTTGATAAAAATTGTGCAAAATAAATCTTACCTGAATTCCTATGTTTGTAGGACACAAACCAATAGCAGCACTGTTAAAATAAATACCATTTATATCTGTGACAAACGTTAAGGAAGCCTGAAAAGTTTTCCCAAAATTTGACAACAATCCTAAAAAATTATATTGCTAAGTTATCACTTTATGAATAATGAAATTAACAAACCATTCTTGACATTGGTGACATCACCAATATGAGTTGTGAAGTTGAAACTTTTCTAAATCAACAATAATAAATATTTTTTTGATCAAGCATGTTAGAGGGAATTTTCTATTCTGTCTGAATCAGTTATCTATTGCCTCAGTAATGCTGTGTAACAAATGACTGCAACACCTCAGTGGCATTCAACGATAAACATACTGCTTATGAGAATGAAGTCAGATGGGAGTTGACCAGATGGCTCTCTTGATCTTAGCTTGGTTTTCTCCTTTTCTGTGGGTAGGTTACCAGTAGGTTGATCTAGGCTGGCTTCAGCTGACAACCAGGGTGACTGGGGTATGCTGCACTTATCTAAGCTGGTCTAAGTACATTCTTATCAAAAGGCAGAGGTGTGAGAGAGAGGAAGGCCAACTGTGCAAGCACTTTTCAAACCTTCAGTTGCTTCACATTTGTTAACATCCCATTAACCAAATCCAATCAAATGGTTAAGCCCAAAATCAAAGTAGGTGAGCACCACAAAGTTATATGACAATGGTGAGGATATTAGCAGGGCTGAAAATGGGGGCCATTTCTGAAATTTAATGCTCTCTATAAATAATACTATAAAAATATTGTTACATGAGGAGGTGATCAAAGATTATGCAGCTAAAAATTTATGGATAAACTGTTGTATACATACATTAGCAATTATTTAATAAAATGATAATGCTGATTTTGTGATGGTTCTTGTATTCATCATCTTTTTTAAAAATGTATACTTTATAGTGATTTCTCATTTTAAATGAATAGTTGTGATTATATCTCATCTTGTTTTTGCAATTTCATGTTCTTTTCCTTAAGGAGGGACCCAAATATTTGAAATTCAAGCACCACAAAACTTGAATTCACCCCTGCCTACCTCATGAAGCGGTTGTGAAGATTAAAGGAATCTGCATATGTAAAGCACATAACACAGTAAATGGGAGCCATTGAAGCTGCTGAAATTTCTGCTCTGGTTGTACTCATCACACTCCATGGAGATTTCCTCCTAACTTAGTCTCTTTTCTTATCAGATTGCAGAGGCTGTTGACCCCATCACCTAGAACGTGCTTGGCATTCAGGCAATGTATATGTGTTAAATAAAGAAGTAAGTCTTTTTCTTGCTAAGCCCAAGAGCATATTCTCTGTCTTTATCTTTACAAACCTCTCTGTAGCATTTGAAACTATTGATCACATCTGACATTATTTGACTGCTCACTGTGGACCAGGCACTGTGCTAAGTATTAGGTTGGTGCAAACCTAATTGTGATTTTTGCCATAATGGCATAAGTGTTAGGTTGGTGCAAAACTAATGGCAAAAACCGCAATTAGTTTTGCACCAACTTAGTAATTTATATGCATTTTCTAATTTAATCTTCAAAACAACCTTATGAGGTAGGCACCTGACTTTTGGAGAAACTAATTAGCATATCTAATGCCATTCAAGTAGTAAGTGGTAGAGGCAGATTTCTAACACAGAATATGTAACCAAGCCCATGGTATTACATTTCCTTCTATATATGTTCAGTATGATGCAGTGGAAAAGGTACTAGAGTCAAACAACTGCTAGCATCTTTTGAGAACAACTCTCTGAGTAAGTGCTCTTGTTGGTATTCTTCTATTTTCATGAGGAAGTAATGCTGAGAGAGGCTAATTCCTGTTGCAATGGCAAATAAGAGGTAGAAACATTTCTGCCTTCAGAGGATACACTCCTAACTACTCTGCATTTCCACTTCCTACCATCTTGAAGGATTCTTCTTGGGTGGCAATGTACATGATTTCACCTGACATTAAGAGAAGCAAACTAAGTGACATTAGGTGGATGTTTCCATTGAGCAATTGTTTCAAGAACTGTGTACAGACACACAAAGGTATATTTTCATATCAAGAATCCTATAAGGGCTGGGTGCGGTAGCTCATGCCTGTAATTCCAGCACTTTGAGAGGGCAAAGCAGGTAGATCACCTGAGGTCAGGAGTTCGGGACTAACTTGGCCAATATGGTAAAACCCCATCTCTACTAAAAATACAAAAATTTTCTGGGTGTGGTGGTGCATGCCTGTAATCCCAGCTACTTGGGAGGCTGAGGCAAGAGAATCGCTTGAACCCGGGAGTCAGAGGTTGCAGTGAGCTGAGATGGTGCCATTGCACTCCAGCCTGGGCAACAAGATGGAGACTCTGTCTCAAAAAAAAAAAAAAAAAAAAAAGAATCCTATATGTTAGGTTTATAGAGTCGGGATAATGTTTTCCAACCACCAAAACAAATTGACTATTGTAATTGCCCACAGTCACTACTGAGAAGTGATCCATCTACAGGGTGACCCCCCTTGGGTCCTCTCCTTACCTAGCCTTACCAGCCTTCAAGTACGTCCTGAATTCCATCACAGAAACAATGCATACATGACTCACACCTATTCAACCCAACAATTGTTGCTCTGATTCCATTTTCAGAAATGTCAAAATCAGCCATTTCTTAATTTAGCAGTTTCAAAACACAAAATAAATGAGTCAGTTAAATATCAACATTATAAATAGACTTCAAAAGTGTGGTATAATAACTTCTGATGTTTCTAAATTTATTTGACAAAGTGTTAGTTATATAAAATTACTGTAGAAAATGACTACAGATTTGATATTTTGAAATTAAGGCTTAGAAATAATACATATTAACTGTTTTTTGGTTTTTTTTGTTTTTGTTTTTGTTTTTTTCTGTTTTGGAGAGGGAGTCTTGCTCTGTCACCCAGGCTGGAGTGCTGTAGCACAATCTTGGCTCACTGCAACATCCACCTCCCAGGTTCAACAGATTCTTCTGCCTCAGCCTCCTGAGTAGCTGGGATTACAGACGCCCACCACCACACCCAGTTAATCTTCGTATTTTAGTGGAGACAGGGTTTCACCATGTCAGCCAGGCTGGTCCCAAACTCCTGACCTCAAGTGATCCTCCTGCCTCGGCCTCCCAAAGTGCTGGGATTACAGGCCTATGCCACTGCGCCCGGCCTACACATTAACTTTAAAACATTAAACATTGTGCATATTATCTTTTTCTTGCTAAAAATTAGGCATCAAAATATTCATTTTGTTTTGTTTTCTATTGGTTACATAAAATCTAACCTTTAACGTGGTAATTATTTTTTAATTCCTTATTTATGAGAGTTAGCAGATTTAAATAAAATATGGGACGGGAAAATGAATCACTAAGTTCACGCCTTGAGGCTGAAGTGCTGGTCCAGGAGCTGGGTAGACAAGCTGACAAAGGGTGGCATGATGTCCTCAGACACATGCAGAAAACTATGAGAGCATCAGACATAGAAGCCACCATCACCCTTAGCCCAGGACCTGGACGAGGTGCACTGAGGGAATTATCAGAGGTCGCTCTCCTCTTTAGGGGTGTGAAAAACAGTAACTCTGTTTGTTTGGCTCTAGTAGCCCCTTCTAACTTGGTTTTCATGGTGAAAACCAGAGTGGCTTTTTTTCTAAAGCACAAATATGATATATTACTCCCTGGTTTAGCTTTCTTCAGTGGTCTCCAATGAAAACTTTTTTATATTCCACAATTAGACAGGGGCTCACATCTCTAGTCTCATCTATTAGCACTTCTCTTCATCGTATTGTTTAAAAAAAATTTTTTTAAGCCAACCAACCAAACAAGGAAGAAAACTGAGCTTTTAATTCCCCGATACTGTTGCAATGTCTTGCTTCTGATCCTTTGGACATCCTATGCCCTTTGTATGAAACAGCTCCCCTCCAGCCTGTCCCCTACCCTGCCCTGCAACCAATATCTATACACATTCCTGACTACCTCCCCTTCACTTCCTATGCTTCCTTCGGGTCTGGATTCAGATTACGCTTTTGCCATAAAGTCTTCCTGGAAACCAGCCCTTCTCAAGCTAGTTTAGTGCCTCTTCTCTGGGCTCTCATAGACCGCTGTATTTCACCCTAGTGTAGCCTTTAGCATCCACATGGAGATTGCCTGTATATTTTTCTGTTTCTTTTTCAGATACATGTTTCGTGTGGCCAGGGGTTGTGCCTTGTTCAGTATGGTAACCCAAGTTCCTAGGACAGTGCCTGACATAGGAGAACCAAATAAATATTTCTTGCTTTAAACTGAGGATCATCAGATAAAAATAGAGAAAATTATATGTTTACACTATTATTATTATTATTATTGTCCGTCACAAGCTAATCACAAGCCTTTATAATAAAGTACACTGTTCTCATCTTTAATATCCAACATAAGCCAAGTGTTACATTTGAGTTAGGGGTATTCCTCCTCTTGTTTCTGAGGACCCTCTACTCTGTATTGGAGTAGTTTCTAATAAGCTATTTTAACTTTATTGTAAACTGCGACTCACCTTGAATTCTTTCTTACTACTGGAAATGTTTACATTATTATAACTAGAGAGCTTCTGAATGCAGCCAGGAGAATCAGCGCTACTTGCAACTCTTTTTGCTTAGTCATCTGTTCTTTCAGTGTTGCTGAGTAGGGACAAAATGCCTCTAATATTCTAAAGATAAGGGACTGACACCATACCTTTCTCATGCCTGAGGACATAGTGAGTCATAACAGGATGCTAATGTTTTCTGGAAACACCATCTCTCTGTCCGCTTAAGCCTACTGTCATTTGCAATCAGCTGTGTCATCTCCAGATGTGTTTTTTAGCTTTAAGTCATCAACATATAGCTTGAGTTGGGAAGCACATTTACGCTGTTGGGCTACCTGTTACCGGAACAAGTTATATTCAGGTAGTTATTTTGTGGTTGATCTCAGAGTTTGTTTTGACCCAAGCTTTAAGTAGTTGCAAAACTTGGAACTTCTCTGTGAGTGTGCATGTGGCAGATGTGTATAAGAGAAAGAGTGTGTGTGTATGAGACAGAAAGACAGGACTGCATATCCTTTCATGCAGAGAGGAAAAGATAACAGAAACATATATGTTTTCCATCAAAACATATATGTTTTCTATCAAAACATATATGTTTTCTATCAAATAGGAAAAAGTAATTTATTATCTTGAATTTAGGGTTACTAAGTGTGTTCTCATTTTCTATTGTTTTGTACAAACCACTCCAAAACATTTAGCTTAAAACAACATGTATTTTACTCACCTGTATTTGGGCAGACCACAAGCAGGGTCCTATATTTGATCCACTGCATGTCAAAGCTCGGTGACTTCAAGGCTGGGGCTTGAATTGTCAGAAGCTCGCATTGTGCTCACCACACACAGGTAGTTATGTGGCCAGTATAACTTTACATGTGGCCTCTACAGGTGGCTTTCTCATAGAATGTTGAATGTATGCCAAGAACAAGCAGAGAGAAAGAGAGAGAGGCAAAGAGGCAAAAGCTATGTCGCTTTCAAAAAAATTTTTTTGAATGAACACATGCAAACATGACTCTAATTAATAAATTAGACAATAATTGCTTCTTCTTCTTCCTCAAATTTATTCTTTCTTGTAGCTTGATATGTCTCTAAGCTACATAAAATTTCTTATTATTGATATTTTTAGGTCATAAGGAAATATATCTCAGTTTTCTCATTATTATAAAAATAAAGATATCAAAATCCACTTAAGATAACTTCTTACAATCTTACTTGAAGATTATTTTGCCTGGGACATGAAGCAACATTCACTCATTCATTATAACACAATATTTAGTGCCTTTACCAAATTTTTGCATGTCCCACCATCTAAACCAAAGCATATCTTGATTCATTTTCTCCACTGACATGGAAATTTCAGATAATAAGAGACAAAGATATGCCTAAATCATTTTACTGCCCTTTATTTCCCATAAAATATTATTCTAAAAAATATTTAGGTAATAGCAATACTTGCTCCATTCCTTTTTCTGTAGGTAAAATTGTCCATTGGGTTTTAGCCCCTAGAGCTAATTATTCTACTCCAGGATTGGGAATAGATGAGAAAAGTGTTACCCAAACTCACAGCTCAGTTTCTACAAGATCATTTCAAAGACTTGATACATGGAGAGAAAATGTACTCACTTTTTTTTTAACCAATGTTTACTCAAGTTTTTTATTGAGAATATTGATTATAATTTCTGCTTTTTAAAAGCTAAGTAATCATTATCATGTTTTATTAAGCTGAAGAAGACTGTGCAAGATGAAACAAGATTATTTAATTAACAAGAAACAAGAGATTAAAATATCCATTCTTCTCATTCCTTTGTTCTTCACAAGATTTGTTTTTACTCTGTTTCCCAGGTCCAGGAAAGGAGGATGAGAGTTGCGAGAAGCAATTTATTGTAATACTCTGCATCAGGGCTTCAGTATTTTTTTTTCCCCTACCATCTTTAAAGTTGCTAAGTTTTCTCCACAGAGTTAGGTCCCCTAGAGGCCAACAAAGACCTCAAGTAAGGGTTCAGATTGCTTAACAAAGTACCATATTCCGAGGGTTTCAGTTTCTATGTTTCCTATTGAAAATAAAAAATAAAAAAGCTGGGCTGGGGACAATAGTTTATGCCTGCAAGCCCCAGTGCTTTGGGAGGCTGAGGCAGGAGGATGGTTTGAGACCAAGAGTTCAAGACCAGCCTGGGAAACAAAGCTAGACCCTGTCTCTACCAAAAAAAAAAAAAAAAAAAAGGTAGCTAGACACCAACTTAACAACCTCTCTCCTAAATTCCTAAATTTCTAGCAAGAGTTTGCCTGCCTTTATTGTCTTTACTTCCTGATTTAACATTCATTTCTTTGCCCACGTGGATCTGATTTCTACCACCTTCACTCCATTGTCTGCTTTCCTCAGGATCACCAACAACCTCCTTGGGCACTCTCTGGGGTCAGGGCTTAAAAGAACAGTGTTCTCTCATGGCTTCTGTTCCCATTTCTTTGCTGACAATGACCAGATTCATCATGGCAATTGAGACCATATCCCCATCCCCACCCCTGGCCCCTCAACTCCAGATCAGTGTGGTCACAGTCAACCAGACATATGTAAATGGTGGTTCCTAAAGAAATTCAAATTCAATTGGTTCCCTAACGCATGCAGTCATATCACCAACCACACATCCAGCCAAGTCAGAAATGTGGAAATCCTCCTTTCTCTCCCTTTGTCCATTACTTCCAATCGGTGATTAATCGGTTTTTCTTTAATATTTCCTGAGTTAATCTATGTCTTTCTTTTTATCTTCACTGCCATTAGTAAGGCCAGCCTATCATGATCTCTCACCTGACTTAGCGCTGTAGCTTTGTACATGATCGGCTTACCCCCCAGTCTCAGCCCCAAACCATTGGCTACGCTGCAACTAGGATTTCTTTTCTTTGACATATTAAAGGTTTTATTATATCCCTGCCCTTAGCCTTTCCACAGTTACTGTTGGTCCTCACAATAGACTCAACAAGTCTTAACTTGCTATAAAGGACCACGGGATACAACCCAAATACCTCCCTGGTCTCACCATATTCCATGCCCTCCAAAGCCACTTACCACGGAAAATTAGCTTCTCCAGACATATTGGATTGCTTCAGTTTCCAAAAATGCATCATAATTTATCTTACCAGGATTTCAAATGTGCTGCTTTCTTTGTCCTCCATATCCTACTCCTCCTTCAATCGGCTGAAATGTAGCCTTCTCAGGCTGGACTTCCCTGACTCCCACCACTAATCAAGCCACTCCCCACCCTGGGCTCCCATCACCCTGCGTTTGCCCCCATGCGTAGCACTCTTAACACTGTTTTGATTACTTTGCTTGATTATTTGTGTATCATCCCTCTTAGTCTATGTATACCTTAAAGGCAAGGATGGTGTCTCATTCATTATTGAATCTCCAGTGCTTGTTAAGTATTTGCTGACTGAATACAAACAAGAGGATAGAATTTAAAAATTGATAAGGAGCTAAGTATATGAAAATGAAGTTAAGGTGCTTTGGTTATCCTGAGAAGCAGACCATACAACTTCCATAAAGTTATTTATCTTACCACTTACAAAGGGTAGCTTAAAAAATTAATCTGCCATTGCTTAATTATTAAAGATGCCCAGAAATGTCATCTTGTTGAGAGTAGATGAATTCATCATAGTCATCCAGTGTCTAAATTACTTTTAAGAAGTTTAACAAAATAGTATTTATTTTCGTTGCTTGAGTGACACTAAATCAATACCTCCATGCACTAGGTGATCCTAAAAAATAAAAATGAAACTATTTAGGGGATAAACATGTAATTGTGCAGTGGTCTGAAATGCCCTTGATTTCACTAGGGCAAATGAAGAACCAAAAAGGGGTTCTCACAAGACGTTCTGGCTGGTGGCTTGGTATAATGCCAGGCAATGCAAGCCTGGAA
Organism: Gorilla gorilla gorilla; assembly: GCF_029281585.2. NCBI lineage: Eukaryota > Metazoa > Chordata > Mammalia > Primates > Hominidae > Gorilla > Gorilla gorilla. The sequence goes on from NC_073227.2 coordinate 141,396,277, forward strand.
AGCAGTAAAGACTTTGGTACATATCAAACCTCAGCTCCAAATGTGGACTTGATGGTTGTGCTCTAAGAGTTCTTTGCATCTGACCCATACCCTCCCTTCTTTCCATATGAAGTACCTCTCACTTCATATATAGCCATGCACCAAGACCAACTTTAATCCTGCCAAGTACACTTGCTTCCAAGTTTCTAACAGTCTGTCTTTCTCCATACTGGAATATCCTCACCCTTTCTTCCTGCAAACTCTTGTTGTTTTAGAATCCCCTTTCCCATTCTTTATGATTTCGTATAAAGATCATGCACTTTCCCAGCAGATGTGTTTCAGTCCTACTTCCTAATTATTAGCTCTGTGATCTCGCATAAACTCTGCAAACAAAATGGAGATTATACCAGTCTGATGGGTTAATGTGTAGATGTGCTTTCCTATATGCACAACACTCGGTTCATAGATAACTGATTGTTTCTCTCCGTTTGAAAATGCATCTGCTCTTAGGCCAATCTTACAGAACACAAATCGTTTCAATTGTCCTAACAGGTCCAAAACCATGTGTATTCTAAACTGCCCATGGTGTATCTTTTTATCTGCTTCTCTGTTAAAGTAATTTTTGCCTTGATTCTGGATGTTAAATTACTCTTGTGCATTTGTCTGCAGTACCTAGCTTTTGCTATTGTCTGTTCTAAACTCCTGTGGTTCTCATGAACAGTGGCTGCATGAGGCGTCTTATGGTTAGGAACATAGACTCTGGAACTGGACTACAGGCTGAAGTCTTGACTCCTCTTCTTGCTGCTGTGTGACCTCTGGCAATTTACCTAAATTCTCAATGTTTCAGTGTCCTCACATGTGAAATGGAAATAACAGAACTATTCTGAGGGTTAAGTGAGTTTATAGATGTTAAGCACTAAGAATAGAGTCTGATGCTTAGAGAGCACTATAATTATTATTGCACAATAATTATAAATAGTTATATTTTTGCACAATTGATGCCTTCAATATATTCTCTTGTTCTTTGACTGCAAATACCTCTCTAATATTCAGCAGTAATTCCTGCAGACAGGTACCATGGTCTAAACTTCTTTATTCTCCTAGAAGCACCTAGACTAGGACAAGTTGCATAGTAATTCAATAAATTGTGATTATGATTTGATTTGTAACCTGGGTGTAATCATTCACAAATTCAGAATACAAATATGCTTTCATCTCTTGACTGTGTTCTCAGTTAATCAAGGCTCCTTCCACTTGCCTTCAGGGGTTTATGTGGTCCAGAATAGAGGCAGCTCCTCTTCCAAACACCAGGTAGTGTCTGCCACATGGCTACTCAGGTCCTGCAAACTCTGGTGGCTGCTACTACATCACTACAGGGATGTCCTGCTGGCTCTCAGATCTCTATCCAAGCCATGATGGTGTCTATGTTGGACTCCAAGGTCAGATCTACATGCTCAGCCATTATTCTCAAGCATTTTTCTCTGGCTGAGTCTAGAGGGGCTTCCTGTTTGGAACATGCCTTGTGTAAGAATCAGCCCTGGGCCATGAGCCTGGGGCCATCAGATTAGGTCATTGCCCTTTCCCTTAAGGACTGAAAGATGTTCTTTTCTGCCCTCAGGTTCTGGTTAGGGCCGCTTTATTCCAGTAGGAAATGTTGCCCTAACTTCAAATTGCAATGAACAGAGTTGGGGGAGTGGTGAACTTCTGTGCTTTCCTTCCCAGAAGGGTTTTGGGCTTCCTATTCAAATTTTTTTTTTATTATTATACTTTAAGTTCTAGGATACATGTGCACAACGTGCAGGTTTGTTACATATGTATACGTGTGCCATGTTGGTGTGCTGCACCCATTAACTCGTCATTTACATTAGGTATATCTCCTAATGCTATCCCTCCCGCCTCCCCCCACCCCACAACAGACCCCTGTGTGTGATGTTCTCCAACCCGTGTCCAAGTGTTCTCTGCATGTTCTCACTCATAGGTGGGAACTGAACAATGAGAACACTTGGACACAGGATGGGGAACATCACTATTCAAATTTATCCATCTCTAAGTTATGCACACCACAGGGCAGGACCACATTTCAAAAAACAAAAACAAAATTACTTAGAAGTCAAAAGATTCTGGCTTACACCTTCCAAGGGCAAGGTGCATCTCTTGGCCATTCAGAATATTTTCAACCCTCCCTCCCTGCCACCCGCCATCAAAGAAGTTCTGATCAAGAGGGCTTGGTGGATCCCGGAGGGAGTAACCTAACTGGTAATTGTTGAGTCTCCTCTAAAGGTTATTTTTAACAACCACCATTTAAGAGGCATAATAGTTGTGATTCTTTCACACTTTTTCTCATTTACATTTCAATACATCACAAAAGTCCAGGAGAAATGGACCATGAAATGCTGAAAAGCAATGCATACAATTCTGGGCAAGCTGAACCTGGCAGGGACTGCCCCAGTTTTAATAGTGTGAAGTTAAAATGTAATTTTGCCTTGATTTTGGGTATTAAATTAGTCACGATTTATACAAATGACTATTGTGGGGGAAATATGCAAAGCGAGTGTTCTGCTTCATAGCTCTTCATCTAGGAGAGCCAGTCCAGTTCTTCACCAAGAAAAGACTCCAAACCACAATCACTTTATTCACTTAGAAGAACTATAATTATTACTGTTGCTGTTGTTATTCATGTACTACACACCTCTGTTAAACTGCCCAAAACACACCGGAATTTCTGAACATAAGTAAGAAATGAGTTCACAACATTCCTGGTTTCATGACAGAGATAAGAAAAGTATGAAAAGACTCTTCTGTTTTCACTTGCATGCAAGAAAAAGCAGCAGTTTACTTTCTTGTAGAAAGAAGGCTTTGATGGTAATACTGTACATGTACCTTTGTCCCTGTTAGTCATAGTTGAGATGGTTCTGAAGTTGTCTCTGGTTGTCACATAATCATTTGTTCTTCCCATTCACATGCTTTCCTCCTCACTCCTCACATTAACATTGAGGTCAGGTTTTATGGGAAGCCACCAGGTACTCTGAGGAAACTAAGAAAAGAGGAGGGGATGGTATATGGGCTGTTAGATGGCAAGGTTAAGTCCGGAAACTCAAGGAGGGAACAAAACAGACCTCATCAGTCACTTCACATTCCCAGAACAGGGAGAGTATTATTAAGAAAATATACTAATGTATATCATTTCCTCCTATGAACCCTGTTCCTGGCAGCCTCCCACCTCCTAGGCTGAGTTCTGAGACCCCCTGTAGGAAAAAAAAGAGCAGATCCTTTCAAGAACAGGTCTTCCACCAACCTTGCATCTTGAAGGCAGCTTTCTCCTGACCACGGCAGGACAACAGCACTGGAGCACAGTCTTTATCAAAATACAAAAGGATATGCTAACATACTAACTACTAAACATGTCAAAATCTTAGCCTGGCAGATCAGATCTTTCAGTTTTCTGTAAGAGAATTCCTTACCTGTAAGGGAAAAGAATGGGAAGATTTGCCCTTTCTAGTTTTGCTGGACTGTGGGAGGCAGATGGGCATCGAAGACTGGAGACACACAAGGAGACACCACTATCTCTGCACATAGGTTCTATCTCTGCACAAAGGTTCTGGATGCAGAAGTCATGGAAAACAACTCGAAGACAATGCAAAGAGCAACACACCCACACACAAAGAAGGACTTTTGCATCTTTCTTGTTTGGGGATCCACAGCACATGCTGGGTGGCCAAATGGCCAGAGTGAAGGATCTCAGAATAACTTTTTAGAGTCTCCATCCAACCCTATGTAGTATAAACATACTCAAAACATCTTCAGTTTCCTCAGAGAAATGTAGAAAGTAGTCAGTGGTCCTGGCTGACCAGCTTAGGCAAAGGAAGAGTGTCACTATAGCACAGGTAAAATGCTCCTTATCCAAGGGCACATACAAGCTGAGGCTCAGGTAGGAGTTGCAGCCAGACCTCAGGAAGAGAAATGGACCCAGCAAAAGTTGAGGTAGGACCAAGTAAGGAGCCCTGAGAAAGCTGAGTTCATTTGCTGAAAAATTCACCTTCACATGCCAATGGGTAGCACAGTAACCAGGCAAATAGGGACATTGTGTGACAGGGAGCTGAGGACTCTGCAAGAACTCGTGCAGAGATATGTAAGACTCATCATTCCTCTGTTGCTATAAGATGATGCACACTCTCTGCTCCAACCATATACTGTTGGGGAGCCCATCTGTGTATGTGTTGGAGTCTATTTAGAGCACTGGGGTGACGAAAGAGGCAATGTCTGAATGACTGAGCATTATTCAAGAAAATTTTTATATTATTAAGTCAAACTGGGGTTTCCAAACTGGACTAAATCTTTTTTCTCTATAGCTCAGATGAGGACTGATGAGAAAGATCAGATGAGTTCTGGAAAAAGAGAGAAATAATTATTTTGTTTGAACATCTGAATAAAACTGCATCTCTGATATACTTTTCTCTGAAAATTCCCAGAAGGCAGTTTCTATGTAAATGAAGAGAATGAATTAAAATTACAAAGTCATTTACTCGCTGTATGCCCTATGGAGAGGATATTTCTTCTCATAGCTGAAGTGTGAATCAGTCTTATGTTACCTGCCTCCAGACCCTATTTTCCTGCCTCACTTCATTAGTTAAAATAATGCAAAATCTTTTAAAAATTGTCTTTGGCCACTTTTCTGGTAGGAACTGATACCACAACTCTCATGTTTTGGGCTGATCCTACAAGGCAGGGAGGAAACCTGGTGGAGCTGATGGGACCATTGTTCCAGGCTCTCAATCTGTGCTGTCCACTGACGGCAGCCCATCTGCAACTTTAGTGCTGAGGGAAGTATTCCTGCTCCCAGCTGCTAGATAACACGGTGAAACTCTACTAAAAATACAAAAAAAAATTAGCCGGGCATGGTGGTGGGCCCCTGTAGTCCCAGCTGCTCAGGAGGCTGAGGCAGGAGAATGGCGTGAACCTGGGAGGCGGAGATTGCAGCTAGCCGAGATTGCACCACTGCACTCCAGCCTGGGCGACAGAGCGAGACTCCGTCTCAGGAAAAAAAACTAAAACAAAAACAAAAACAAAAAGATACAGAATCCCTGATCCACCCTGGTTACATTACCATGGTGTGCTTTCTTTTTAGATTTCAATCTAAAATTTTATTAAAATTAAAGTTTTAATAAAAATTTTACTCCTTTGGGCAGTTTTTATTTGACCTTGGCTGATTTACAAGGTAAAGGGAATAGACTACATACAGACCTATCTTATCCTCATTTCTGTATATAGTTATTACAAAGTATAGAGGAGTTGACTCATGAAGAAAGCTCACATATTTGGAAAAGTATTGAAGGAAAGCTATGCCTAAGTAATTGCCTGGTTGTTACACTTTTTAGGTCTTCTTGTGTGTGTAAAATTGTTAAAATTTGATATGTCATTTTCTCCTTTTCCTTGTCCCATTAATAAGCAATGAGTATTCTTTTGAATCAGATGCTATATGCAATTCAACATCACTATGTTACGTAATTTGAGATTGGTATTCATTTGTCTATTCCTCATTGACTCAAACATTTTTACTGAGCAGTAACTATGTTCCAGGCGTATGGTAGATAGTAGACCCACAGTGGTCAACAATAACTAATCCCCAACTTTATTTTATTTTATTATTATTATTTTTTTTTTGAGACAGAGTCTCGCTCTGTTGCCCAGGCTGGAGTGCAGTGGTGCCATCTCAACTCACTGCAAGCTCAGCCTCCTGGGTTCACACCATTCTCCTGCCTCAGCCTTCCGAGTAGCTGGGACTACAGGTGCCTGCCACCACACCCGGCTAATTTTTTGTATTTTTAGCAGAGACGGGGTTTCACCGTGTTAGCAAGGATGGTCTCGATCTCCTGACCTCGTGGTCTGCCCGCCTCCACCTCCCAAAGTGCTGGGATTACAGGCGTAAGCCACCGCACCCGACCTAATCCCCAACTTTAAAAGGTTCACAGTTTGTGTAATAAGGAGAATATTCCAGAAACAATCATGAACATCCTGAATATCTCATTATAACTAAATGGTGAGACATTTGTAAGTAATGTACCAGCCTTCATTAAGTACCATCTATGCCCATAAACCAGTAATTTTCATTTTTGAAAACTTGTGCACACAGTTCAGAAGCTAGATCTGAATCCTGCAATAAAACTCAAACCTCTAATTTTATGGATACCAATGCAAATAATTCTGACTTAATCTATAAAAATTTTAAGATTACATGTAAGAAAAAGTTGTAGGCGCTAGGCATCAAAGAGGGTCAGGGAAGTTCCCCTAACATAGAATTGTCAAAGAAATAATCAAGATGACCACGATGCATGGCAAGAATGACCCATGAAAGTGATATCTACAATATAGTAGGAAGAACTTTGCAGAGCTCATCTTGCAGAAACATCAATTTGAACAAGTATCTATGCATAACTATACAATCACAAGAGCTGAGGAATCCAGGTGAGAGATTATAGCACCTGGATGTAGGACAGATGTAAGAAGAGATGCAATAAAGAGGGCAGAATGAACAGTGTCACATTACCCACATCACCCCTTCCCCAAGCTTGCACAGTATTGCATTTATAGAGAAACCCTGTATATGGGAAAAGACAGTGAGGGTGAAGCACCTGACTTTGCCATAGATCCCAGCACCAGCCAAGTGAAACCAGGCTCCAGTTTGGCCCCCACAGTTCTAGGTTCCCGGCAGGCTCCCTAGACTTATCCTCTAGGGCTGCCCAACACCAGACTGGCCCCCACAGCTCAGGCTCCGGGCAGGCCCTCCAGATCCAGGTTTCAGGCCAGGATCTGTGGTCCCAGGCTTCTGGTCTACCCCAAAGCCAGGCAGGCCCCAGTAGGCCCAGGCCCAAGGCAAGCCCCTGCAGCCTCATGTTCTAGGTCCACTTAAGGCTTAAGACCTAGCCCCAGTGCCAGGCCAGTCCCCAGAGCCCCAGGCTTCAGGACCTCCTCAGCCCCAGGTTAGCACCTGCTGACTCCAGCTTTAGGCTAGTCCTTGTGGCCCTGGGCACCAGGCAAGGACGTGGAGCATGACATTCCAGTGGACCTAGAGTCCAGGCCCACCTCTGTGGACCCAGTTTCCAGGCCTGCCCCAGGGCCCCAGGGCCCCAGGGCCCCAAGGCTCCAGGGCAGGCCTCACCAGTCTAGCCTCCAGGCCAGCACCCACAGACCCAGCTAGTTTCTAAGCTGGCCCCAACAGAGTAAGTCTCCAGGTATCTTCCCATGGTGCCCCAGACATGAAGCCAGTCCCCTTGAACCCAGGCTCCGGGCCCATCCTATGCCAGGCCAACCCCAGGCTCCATGCCAGTCCTCATGGTTCAAGGTTCCATGCCTACTCCAGTGGACTCAGGGTCCAGACCACTCCAGCAAACCCTGGTGCTGGACCATCCCCTGTAGACCCAGGCTCCCTGCCAGCCCCTGTGGCTTCAGGCTTTAGACTCATCATGATAGACCAAAACACCAAGCTAATTCCAGTGCCAGGTTGGCCCCTGTGACTCAGGCTCAAGGTCTACCTCAGCAGTAGGTCAGCCTCTTTGGACTCAGGCTCCAGGTTTGCTCCTGTGGACACAAATTTTATACCTGTCCCCACAGACCGAGGCCATAGCCATGGCCCTGAAGACCCAGTTGACAGGCTAACCTCAGTGGACCCAAGTACCAGGCCTATCCACCCAGTTGACAGGCTCACCTGCTGACCCAGGCACCAGCCAGCTCACAAGAGAATTCCAGACCCCACCATGGACTCCACCAGATAGCCTGCCTAAAACCTCTTGACAGGCTGACTGGTAAAGGGCTTTTCTTATCAAGAATTCAGTCTCTTCCATGTAAAGAATGGAAGAGACCTCTTCAGATGCACAGAAACCAATGTCAAGCCACAGGGATTACAAATAATCAGGGAAACATGACACTAACAACAACAAAATAAAGTGACCCTTAACAAAATGGAAATCTATGAACTGCTTGATTAAAAAAAAATTCAAAATAATTATCTTAAAGGTCAGTGAGCTAAAAGAGAGCACAGACTGACAATTTTTTAAAAATCAGAAAAGTGATTCATGAACAAAAAGAGGTTTAACAAAGAGAAACCATTAAAATAAAACAAACAAAATTTCTGGAGCTAAAAAACACAATGACAGTAGTGAAAAAAATGTCATGGAGAGCTTCAGCAGCAGATTGAATCAATCAGAAGAAAGAATCATTGACCTAAATGACAGGTCATTTGGAATTACCCAGTCAGAGGAACAAAAAATGAAAAGAATAAGAAATAGTGAAGAAAGCCATGGAAGTTTTGGGGCACCATCAAGAAAGCCAATGTATGCATTATGAGAGTCACAGAGGAGAAGGCAACAAGGATAGACAGCTTACTTTACAAAGTAATGGGTTGCTTCCAAGATGGCCGAATAGGAACAGCTCTGGTCTACAGCTCCCAGCAAGATTGATGCAGAAGATGGGTGATTTCTGCATTTCCAACTGAGATACCTGGTTCATCTCATTGGGACTGGTTGGACAGTGGGTGCAGCCCACTGAGGGTAAGCTGAGGCAGAGTGGGGCATCACCTCACCTGGGAAGCTCAAGGGTGGGGGATTTCCCTTTCTTAGCCAAGGGAACCCATCAATGACTGTACCTGGAGGAGCAGTACACTCCTGTCCAAATACTGCACTTTTTGCAACCAGGAGACCAGGGCGTGGGTCCCACGCCCACAGAGCCTTGCTCACTGCTGGCACAGCAGTCAGAGATCAACCTGGGATGCTGAAGTTTGGTGGGAGGAGGGGCGTCCACCATTGCTGAGGCTTCAGTAGGCAGTTCTATGCTCACAGTGTAAACAAAACAGGGAAGCTTGAACTGGGTAGAGCACACTGCAGCTCAGCAAGGCCTACTGCCTCTATAGATTCCACCTCTGGGGGCAAGGCATATCTGAACAAAAGGTAGCAGACAGCTTCTCCAGACTTAAATGTCCCTGCCTGACAGCTCTGAAGAGAGCAGTGGTTCTCCCAGCACAGAGTTCGAGCTCCAACAGTGGACAGACTGCCTCCTCAAATGGGTCAGTGACTCCTCCTGTGTAACCTGACTGGGAGACACCTCCCAGTAGGGGCTGACAGACACCTCATATAGACAGGTGCCCCTCTGGAACGAAGCTTCCAGAGGAATGATCAGGCAGCAATATTTGCTGTTCTGCAGCCTGCAGTGGTGATACTCTGGCAAACAGGGTCTGGAGTGGACCTCTAGCAAACTCCAACAGACCTGCAGCTGAGGGGCCAGTCTGTTAGAAGGAAAACCAACAAACAAAAAGGAATAGCACCAACATCAACAAAAAGGACATCCACACCAAAACCCCATTCATAGGTCACCAACATCAAAGACCAAAGGTAGATAAAACCACAAAGATTGGGAGAAACCAGAGCGAAAGGCTGAAAATTCCAAAAACCAGAACACCTCTTCTCCTTCAAAGGAACACAACTCCTCCCCAGCAAAGGAAAAAAACTGGATGGAGAATGAGTTTGACAAGTTGACAGAAGTAGGCTTCAGAAGGTTGGTAATAACAAACTTCTCTGAGCTAAAGAAGCATGTTCTAACCCATCGCAAGGAAGCTAAAAACCTTGAAAAAAGGTTAGATGAATGGCTAACTAGAATAACTTGTGCAAAGAAGAGCTTAAATGACCTGATGGAGCTGAAAACCACAGTATGAGAACTTTGTGAAGTATAAACAAGCTTCAATAGCCAATTCAATCAAGTGGAAGAAAGGATATCAGTGATTGAAGATCAAATTAATGAAACAAAATGAGAAGAAAAGAGTAGAGAAAAAAGAGTGAAAAGAAATGAACAAAGCCTCCAAGAAATAAGGGACTATGTGAAAAGACAAAATCTATGTTTGATTTGATTTCAAGTGTACCTGAAAGTGATGGGGAGAATGGAAATAAGTTAGAAAACACTCTTCAGGATATTATCCAGTAGAACTTCCCCAACCTAGCAAAGCAGGCCAACATTCAAATTCAGGAAATACAAAGAACACCACAAAGATACTCCTTGAGAAGAGTAAACCCAAGACACGTAATTGTCAGATTCACCAAGATTGAAATGAAGGAAAAAATGTTAAGGGCAGCCAGAGAGAAAAGTCAGGTTATGCATAAAGGGCAGCCCATCAGACTAACAGTGGATCTCTTGGCAGAAACCCTACAAGCCAGAAGAGAATGGGGGCCAATATTCAACATTCTGGAAGAAAAGAATTTTCAGCCCAGATTTTCATGTCCAGCTAAACTAAGCTTCATAAGTGAAGGAGAAATAAAATCCTTTACAGAGAAGCAAATGATGAGAGATTTTGTCACCATGAGCCCTGCCTTACAAGAGCTCCTGAAGGAAGCACTAAACATGGAAAGAAACAACCGGTACCAGTCACTGCAAAAACATGTCAAATTGTAAAGACCATCAATGCTATGAAGAAACTGTGTCAATTAACAGGTGAAATAACCAGCTAGCATCATAATGACAGGATCAAATTCACACATAACAATATTAATCTTAAATGTAAGTGGGCTAAATGCCACAATTAAAAGACACAGACTGGCAAATTGGATAAAGAGTCAAGACCCATGAGTGTGCTGTATTCAGGAGACCCATCTCACATGCAGAGACACAAATAGGCTCAAAATAAATGCTTGGAGGAAGATTTGTCAAGCAAATGGAAAGCAATAAAAAGCAGGGGCTGCAATTCTAGTCTCTGATAAAACAGACTTTAAACCAACAAAGATCAAAAGAGACAAAGAAGGCCATTACATAATGGTAAAGGGATCAATGCAACAAGAAGAGCTAATTATCCTAAATATATATGCACCCAGTACAGGAGCACCAGATTCATAAATCAAGTTTTTAGAGACCTACAAAGAGACTTAGACTCCCACACAATAATAATGGGAGACTTTAACACCCCACTGTCAATATTAGATAGATCAGCAAGACAGAAAAGTAACAAGGGTATCTAGGACTTGAACTCAGCTCTGGACCTAGTGGACCTAATAGACATCTACAGAACTCTCCACACCAAATCAACAGAATATACATTCTTCTCAGCACCACATCACACTTATTCTAAAATTGACCATGTAATTGGAAGTAAAACACTCCTCAGCAAATGTAAAAGAACAGAAATCACAACAAACAGTCTCTCAGACCACAGTACAATCAAATTAGGATTCAGGGTTAAGAAACTCACTCAAAACTGCACAACTACATGGAAACTGAACAACTGGCTCCTGAATGACTACTGGGTAAAAAACGAAATGAAGGCAGAAATAAAGATGTTCTTTGAAATCAATGAGAACAAAGACACAATATACCAGAATCTCTGGGACACAATTAAAGCAGTGGGTAGAGGGAAATTTATAGCACTAGATATCCACAAGAGAAAGCAGGAGAGATCTAAAATCGATACCCTAACATCACAATTAAAAGAACTAGAGAAGCAAGAGCAAACACATTCAAAAGCTAGCAGAAGACAAGAAATAACTAAGATCAGAGCAGAATTGAAGGAGATAAGAGACACAAAAAAACCGTTCCAAAAATCAATGAATCCAGGAGCTGGTTTTTTGAAAAGATCAACAAAATAGATAGACTGCTAGCAAGACTAATAAAGAAGAAAAGAGAAGAATCAAATAGACGCAATAAAAGATGATAAAGAAGATATCATCACCGATCCCACAGAAATGCAAACTACCATCAGAGAATACGATAAACACCTCTATGCAAATAAACTATAAAATCTAGAAGAAATGGATAAATTCCTGGGCACATACACTCTCCCAAGACTAAACCAGGAGGAAACTGAATCTCTGAATAGACCAATAACAGGTTCTGAGATTCAGGCAGTAATTAACAGCCTACCAACCAAAAAAATTCCAGGACCAGATGGATTCACAGCCAAATTCTACCAGAAGTACAAAGAGGAGCTGGTACCATTCCTTCTGAAACTATTCCAATCAATAGAAAAAGAGGGAATCCTCCCTAACTCATTTTATGAGGCCAGCATCATCCTGATACCAAAGCCTGGCAGAGACACAACAAAAGAGAGAATTTTAGGCCAATATCCCTGATGAACATCAATGTGAAAATCCTCAATAAAATACTGGCAAACCAAATCCAGCAGCACATCAAAAAGCTTATCCACCATGATCAAGTCTGCTTCATCCCTTGGATGCAAGGCTGGTTCGACATATGCAAATCAATAAATGCAATTTATCACATAAACAGAACCAATGTCAAAAATCACATGATTATCTCAATAGATGCAGAAAATGCCTTCGATAAAATTCAACAGACTTTCATGCTACAAACTCTCAATAAACTTGGTATTGATGGAATGTATCTCAAAATGATAAGAGCTATTTATGACACACCCACAGCCAATATCATACTGAATGGGCAAAAACTGGAAGCATTCCATTTGAAAACCAGCACAAGACAAGGATGCCCTCTCTCACCACTCCTATTCAGCATAGTTTTAGAAGTTCTGGCCAGGACAATCAAGCAAGAAAAAGCAATAAAGCATATTCAAATAAGAAGAGAGGAAGTCAAATTGTGTCTATTTGCAGACATAATTGTATAGTTAGAAAACCCCATCATCTCAGCCCCAAATCTCCTTAAGCTGATAAGCAACTTCAGCAAAGTTTCAGAATACAAAATCAGTGTGCAAAAATCACAAGCATTTCTGTGCACCAGTAACAGACAAACAGAGAGCCAAATCATGAGTGAACTCCTATTCACAATTGCTACTAAGAGAATAAAATACCTAGGAATACAACTTACAAGGGATGTGAAGAACCTCTTCAAGCAGAACTACAAACCACTGGTCAACGAAATAAAAGAGGACACAAACGAACGGAAAAACATTCTATGCTCATGGATAGGAAGAATCAATATCGTGAAAATGGCCTTACTACCCAAAGTAATTTATAGATTCAATGCTATCCCCATCAAGCTACAACTGACTTTCTTCAAAGAATTGGAAAAACTACTTTAAACTTCATATGGAACAAAAAACAAAGCCCGCATAGCCAAGACAATCCTGGGCAAGAAGAACAAAGCTAGAGGCATCACACTACCTGACTACAAGGCTACAGTCACCAAAACACTGTGGTACTGTTACCAAAACGGGTATTTAGACCAATGGCACAGAACAGAGGCCACAAAAATAACACCACACATCTATCACCATCTGATCTTTGACAAACCTGAGGCACAGAAGTGATGGGGAAAAAAATTCCCTATTTAATAAATGGTGTTGGGAAAACTGGCTAGCCATATGCAGAAAACTGAAACTGGGCCCCTTCTTTACACCTTATACAAAAATAAACTCAAGATGGATCAAAGACTTAAACTTAAGACCTAGACCATAAAAATCCTAGAAGAAAACCTGGGCAATACCATTCAGGACATACACATGGGCAAAGACTTCATGTGTAAAACACCAAAAGCAATGGTAACAAAAGTCAGAACCGAGAAATGGGATCTAATTAAACTGAATAACATCTGCACAGCAAAAGAAACTATCATCAGAGTGAACAGACAACCTACAGAATGGGAGAAAATTTTTGCAAACTTTCCATTTGACAAAAGGCTAACATCCAGAATCTACAAAGAACTCTACAAATTTATAAGAAAAAAGCAAACAATCCCATCAAAAAATGGGCAAAGGATATGAACAGACACTTCTCAAAAGAAGACATTTATGCAGCCAACAGACATATGAAAAAATGCTCATTATCACTGTTCATTAGAGAAATGCAAATTAAAACCACAGTGAGATACCATCTCACACCAGTTAGAATGGCAATCATTAGAAAGTCAGGAAACAACAGATTCTGGAGACATTGTGGAAAAATAGGAATGTTTTACACTGTTGGTGGGAGTGTAAATTAGTTCAACCATTGTGGAAGACAGTGTGGTGATTCCTCAAGGATCGAGAACTAGAAATACCATTTGACCCAGCAATCCTATTGCTGGGCATATACCCAAAGGATTATAAATCATTCTACGATAAAGACACATGCACACGTATGTTTATTGCAGCACTATTCACCATAGCAGACTTGGAACCAACCCAAATGTCCATCAATGATAGGCTGGATTAAGAAAATATGGCACATATACACCATGGAATACTATGCAGCCATAAAAAGAATGAGTTCATGTCCTTTGAAGGGACAGGGATGAAGCTAGAAACCATCATTCTCAGCAAACTATCGCAAGGACAGAAAACCAAACACCACATGTTCTCACTCATAAATGGGAGTTGAACAATGAGAACACAGGGAGCGGAACATCACACACCTGGGCCTATGAGGGGTGGGGGGCTAGGAGAGGGATAACATTAGGAGAAATACCTAATGTAGGTGATGGGTTGATGGGTGCAGCAAACCACCATGGCATGTGTATACCTATGTAACAAAACTGCACATTCTGCACATGTAACCAAGAACTTAAAAATATAATAAAAAAAATAAAAATAAAGTGCAGTTTAAATCCCCCCTCCAAAAAAAAGCAAAGTAGTGACAGAAAACTTTCCAAATCTGGAGAGAAAAATGAACATCCAGATTTTTAAAGCCCAAAGAATGCCAAATAGATTAAATATAAAGATATCTCCACTGAGACATATTATAATAATTTCTCAAAAGTTAAAGATGGAAAGAGAATTTTGAAAACAGCAATAGAAAAGCAACTCATCATATACAAGGAAACCTCATAAAACTATCTGTAGATTTCTTAGCAGAAACCATGCAGGCCAGGAGAGAACGGAATGATATTTAGCCACAGAGCTAAAAGAAAAAACTGCCAAGAACATTATACCCTATACGCTGTCCTTTAGAAATGAAGGAGAGATAAGGATGTTCCCAGACAAACAAAAGCTGCAGGAGTATGTCACCACTAGGCCTGACTTACAAGAAATGCTGAAGGGAGTTTTTCAATTAGAAATGAAATAATATTAATTAACAACATAAAAACATATGAATGTATAAAATTCACTATAAAGGTAAGAATATCATCAAATTCAGAATACTGTTAAGGAATACTGTAATGGTGGTGCATAAATCACCTTTTCCTCTAGCATAAAAATTAAAAGCCAAAAGTATTAAAAATAACCACAGCTGAAATAATTTTTCAATAAAAATGCTATATATAAAAGATATAAATTGTGACATCGACGACATAAAATGTTGAAGGAGAAGTTAAAGAATAGTTTTTTATGTTGAAGTTAAGTTGTTATCAGCTTAAAACAGACTTCTGTAAGTGTTTAAAATAAGCTTCATGATAACCCCAGAGAAAAAATATCTAGTAGATACCCCGCAAAAAGAAGAAGAAATCAGTATACAAGTACAAAAAATTATCAAAGGAAGACATTAAGAGAAGAAAAATGAAGCAAAGGAACTATGAAATAGTTGGAAAACAATTAACCAATTGGCAGTAGTAAGTTCTTACTTAGCAATAATTATTTTAAATGTAAATGGCTTAAATTCCCCAAGCAAAAGACATAGAATGACTGAATGAATTAAAAACAAGATCCAGCTACATGCTGCCTACTTACTTTAGCTTTAAGAACACATATAGACTGAAAGTGAAGGAATAAAAAGAGATATTCTGTGAAAATGGTAACCAAAAGAGAGCAGAGATAACTAAGACAATATAGACTTTAAGTCGAAAATTCCCACAACAGACAAAGGTCAATGTATAATGATAAAGAGGTCAATTCATCAAGAGTCTAAAACAATTGTAAATATGTATGCACCCAATATTAGATCACCTAATATATAAAGCAAATATTAACATAACTGAGAGTAGAAGTACATAGCACTATAATAATAGTAAGGGACTTCAATTCCCCCCTTTTAACATTGGACAGATCATCCAGAGAGAAAATCAATAAGGAAATAGTGGACTTGAACAATACCACATACCAAATGTACCTAACAGACATAAACAGAATATATCATCCAACAGCAGCAAAGTACACATTCTTCTCAATTGCACACAAAACATTCTCTGAGACAGATTATATGTTAGGCCACAAAATAAGTGTTAACAAAATTTGAAAAATGGGAATCATATCAAGTATTTTTTCTGACCATGATGGTATGAAACTAGAAATACATAATGGGGGCCTGGCATGGTGGCTCATGCCTATAATCCCAGCACTTTGGGAGGCACAGGTAGGTTGATCATCTGAGGTCAGGAGTTCGAGACCAGACTGCACAACATGGTGAAACCCTGTCTCTACTAAAAATACAAAAAATTAGCCAGGCATGGTGGCGGGTGCCTGTAATTCCAGCTGCCTGGGAGGCTGAGGCAGGAGAATCGCTTGAACCCGGGAGGCAGAGGTTGCAGTGAGCTGAGATCATGCCACTGCACTCCAGCAGCCTGTGCGACAAGAGCGAAACTCTATCTCAAAATAAAAAAAAAAGTCGGGGGGGGGAGGAATTGGAAAATTCACACATATGTGGAAATTAAATAACACATTCCTGTGCAGCCGATGAGTAAAAGAAGAAACCAAAAGGGAAATTTAAAAAATCTAGAGACAAGGCCAGGCACAGTGGCTTATGCCTATAATCCCAACTCTTTGGGAGGCCAAGGTGGGTTGATCACCTGAGCTCAGGAGTTCAAGACCAGCTTGGCCAACATGGCAAAACCCCGTCTGTACTAAAAATACAAAAATTAGCCAGGCATGGTGGTGCACGCCTGTAGTCCCAGCTACTTGTGTGGCTGAGGCATGAGAATCACTTGAACCTGGGAGCAGTAAACCAAGATCATGCCACTGTACTCCAGCCTGGGTGACAGAGCAAGACCTTGTCTCAAAAAAAAAACTGAGACAAATGAAAATGGAAACCAAACATCAAAACTTAGGGACAAACACATTTCTAAGAGGCAAGTTTATAGCAATAAATGCCTACATGGAAAAAAAAATCTCAAATGCACAAACAAAGTTTTCATCAAACAACTAGAAAAAGAAGAAACTAAGCCTAAAGTCAGTAAAAGAAAGGAAATAATAAAAATCAGAGCAGAAATAAATAAAATAGAGACTAGAAAAAACAACAGAAAAGATCAATGAAACTAGGAGTTAGTTTCTTAACAAGATTGAAAAACCTTCAGCTAGACTAACTTAAAAAAAGAGGGAAGACTCAAGTAAATAAAATTATAAAGGGAAGAGACATTAAAACTGATACCATAGAGATACAAAAGCATCATAAAAGATTATTAATAATTACATGCCAACACATTGGATAACCTAGAAGAGATGGATAAATTCTTATAAACATACACACCCTTCCAAGGCTGAAACCTGAAGAAATAGAAATTCTGAACAGATCAATAATGAGTAAGAAGATTGAGTCAGTAATCCAAAACCTCCCAACAGGCTGGGTGTGGTGGCTTATACCTGTAATCCCACACTTTGGGAGGCCGAGGCAGTTGGATCACTTGAGGTCAGGAGTTTGAGACCAGCCTGGCCAACATGGTGAAAACCTGTCTGCACTAAAAATACAAAAATTAGCCAGGCATTTTAGTGGCACATGCCTGTAATCCCAGCTAATCAGGGGACTGAGGCGGGAAAATCGCTTGAACCTGGGAGATGGAGGTTGCAGTAAGCTGAGTTGGCGCCACAGCACTCCATCCTGGGCAACAGAGACTTGGTGTCAAAAAAAAAAAAATACAAACAAACAAACAAAAGAAACAACCTCTCAACAAAGAAAATTCCAGGACCTGATGTGTTCACTCGTGAGTTCTACCAAACATTTAAGGAATAACTAATATCAATTCTTCTCTAACTCTTTCTAAAAAAATTGAGAGGGGAACACTTTCAAACTTATTTTATGAGGCTAGCATTACTCTGATACCCAGCCAGACAAGCACTACCAAAAAAGAAAATTACAAGTTAATATTCCTGATGAATATAGATGCACAAATCCACAACAAAATACTAGTACAGTGAATCTGACTGCACATTAAAAGGATCATACAACATGATCAAGGGAGAGTTATCCCTGGAATGCCAAGATGGCTTAACACATGCAAATAAATAAATGCAATATATCATATTTAAAGGATAAAGAATAAAAATTTTATAATCTTCTCAATAAATGCAGAAAAAGTATTTGACAACATTTAACATCCTTTCATGATAGAAACTCTCAATAAATTAGACATAGAAAAAATGTGTCTCAACCTAATAAACGTCATATATAACAAGCCCACGGCTAACGTCAAACTCAGCAGTAAAAATCTGAAAGCTTTTTCTCTAATATCAGAAAGAAGACAAAGATGTCCATTTTCACCACTTCTATTCAGTATAGTACTGTAAGTCTTAGCTACAACAATTAGGTAAGAAAAAGGAAAAAAAAAGGCTGGGTGCAGTGGCTCACACCTGTAATCCCAGCACTTTGGGGGGCTGAGGCGGGCAGATGATGAGATCAGTAGATGGAGACCACCCTGGCTAACACGGTGAAACCCCATCTTTACTAAAAATACAAAAAATTAGCCGGGTGTGGTGGCACGCACCTGCAGTCCTAGCTACTCGGGAGGCTGAGGCAGGTGAACCACTTGAACCTGGGAGGCGGAGGTTGCAGTGAGCAAAGATTGCGCCACTGCACTCCAGCCTGGGCAACAGAGCGAGACTGCATCTCAAAAAAAAAAAAAAAAAAAAGAATAGAAAAGAAAAGACACTCAAATTGGAAAGGAAGAAGTAAAATTGTCTGTTAGCAGATAACGTGATCTCCTATATGGAAAACCCAGAAGACTCCACCAAAAAAAAAAAAACAAAACTGTTAGAGCTAATAAATAAATTCAGCAGTGTTGCAGGATACAAAATCAACATACAAAGGCCTGAGGTCAGGATTTCAAGACCAGCCTGACCAACAAGGTGAAACCCCATCTCTACCAAAAATACAAAAATTAGCCTGGTGTGGTGGCAGGCGCCTGTAGTCCCAGCTACCTGGGAGGCTGAGACAGGAAAATTGCTTGAACCCGGGAGGTGGAGGTTTCAGTGAGCCAAGATCATGCCACTGTACTCCAGCCTGGGTGATGGAGAGAGACTCCATCTCAAAAAAAAAAAAAAAAAAAAAAAAAGAATTTCTGTATAATAACAGTAATCTGCCTGAAAAAGAAATCAAGAAAACAATCCCATTAATAGCATCAAAAAGAATAAAATACTTAGAAATAAATTTAACTGAGGAGGTGAAAGGGCTGCACACTGAAAATTATAAAACACTGATGAAACAGATTGAAGGAGACACAAATAAATGGATACTTCCTTTGTTCATAAATTGGAAAAGTTAATGTTATTAAAATGTCCATGCTGCCCAAAATGATCTACAGATTTAATGCAATCCCTATTGAATTAGAATTAATGACGTTTTCACAGAAACAGAAAAACAATCCTAAAGTTTGTATGGAGCCACAAAAGAACCCTGAAAAACCAAATTAGTCTTAGGGAAAAAAACAAACACCAAACAAAAGCTGCAGCATGACACTGCCTGATTTCAAAATATACAAATTTACTTTTAAAATGCTACAAAGCTATAGTAATCAAAGTAGCATGGTATTGGCATAGGCCAATGGAACAGAATAGAAGGTCCAGAAATAAATCCATGCATTTAGGGCTAATCGATCTTCAACAAAGATGCCAAGAAAACACAATGGGAAAGAATAATCTCTTCAATAAATGGTGTTGGGCAAATTGAATATCCACATGCAGAAGAATGAAATTGGACCCTCATCTCAAAATACATATAAAAATCAACTCAACATGGACAAAAGCCTTAAATATAAGGCCTGAAAATGTAAAACTACTGGATGAAAATATAGGGAAAACCTTTTTGACATTGATCTGGGAAGTGAGTTTTTGGATATTATCCAAAAACCACAGGCAACAAAAGTAAAAATAGAATGTATCAAACTGAAAAACTTCTGCAAACAGCAAAGGGAACAATTAAAAGTGAAGAGACAACCCACAGGTATATGAAAAGCTGCTCAACATTACTAATCGCCAGGAAAATGCAGATTAAAACTACAATGAAATGTCACCTCAAATTTGTTAGAATGGCTATTATGAAAAACACAAAGGATAAATTGTAGTGAGGATGTGGAGAAAAAGGAAACTTCGTACACTGTTGGCAGGAATGTAAATTAGTACAGACATTATTGAGAAAAGTATTGAAGTTTCATAAAAAATATAAATGCAACTACTATATAATCAAGCAATTTCACTTCTGTGTATATATCCAAAGGAAATGAAATCAGTATGTTGAACCAATATCTGTGCTTCCGTGATCATTGCAACATCTTTCACAGCAGTCAAGATATGGGATCAACCTGAGCATCCCTCAAAAGTTGAACAGGAATGGATGGATAAAGAAAATGGGGAATATGTGTAATGGCATACTATTCAGCTTAAAGACAAAGGAAATCTTGTCATTTGCAACAACATGGATGAACTTAGAGGACACTTTGCTAAGTGAAATAAGCAAGGTACAGAAAG
Source organism: Gorilla gorilla gorilla (assembly GCF_029281585.2). Lineage (NCBI taxonomy): Eukaryota > Metazoa > Chordata > Mammalia > Primates > Hominidae > Gorilla > Gorilla gorilla. Next base: position 141,416,783 of record NC_073227.2, read on the forward strand.
GAAAATATTGTCACATATATGGCATCTAAAAAAGTCCAACTCATAGAAGGACAGAGTAAAATGGTTACCAAGGGCTGGGCATGGGAGCAGGAGGGTGGGGATGGGAGATACAAGCCAATGGTAGAAAGTTTCAGTTAGGATGAATAAGTTCTAGAAATCTATTGTATAGCATGGTACAGCATAGTGAGTATAATTAAATAATAATGTATATTTAAAAATTATTTAGAGAGTAGAGCCATAAAAACATAAGTATGGAAGGTGATGGATTTGTTAATTAGGTTTATTTAATAATTTCACAATGTATACATAGATCAAAACATCACATTGTATACCATAAATATATATATTTTTTTTGTTAATTATGCCTTAATAAAGCTGGGAAACACACATGACCCATTTGGTGACAAGTGAGATGTGTTTGTTGACCTTTTCCTCAATTTTGTTCACTTAATCTCCACTGTTACCTTATCTTTACTTTCTACTTATATATTTTTCTTCTATTTCTAATCTTTCATGTAACTCCATTTTCCATATTTAAATATCAGTTTTTTAAATCTACCTCATTATCTCTCATTTCTTAAATCCCAAATTAATTTTTCACCTAAGCACTTCCCCTTCATCCTTCTTCTGCTACCCTGCACTAGCGGTCGGAGAACTGAGTTTTAATCCTAGCTCTGCCACTGTGTAGCTATGCAACAACTTTGGACAACTTACTCACTTCATGAGGTCTCATTTGCCTCATCTGTCAAGTGAGGGGACCTGAATCATTGGTCTCCTACCTCCCTTCTAGTTCTAACATCTCATGGTTCTATGGATTTTACTGGAAAAGTAATGTCCTAAGAGCTTTGCTAATGTTTTTATTGTCACTCTTTCTCTCACCGCTTTGGGCAAGACATACAAACATAGAACTACTTGTGCCTTTATTACCCTTAATATTTTGGGGTTGTTGGCTCCCTAGATCTGAGAAAGAGAAATAAAGTTTTTTCTAGATATTTCAGAATGTGGAAATATTGCATATTTAAGCCTAGGCACTTTTTACTGTCTACTTACTGCCATTCTCCCCATATTTTCATCTTTTCAGAAATGCAGGTCCTAACACATGCCAGGAGCCATAGCCATTTCCCACTGCAGCCAGGCTCTCTTACACACCTTTGAATGAAGGACTTACATCTCAAACATTGCCTGAGAGTTTCTTTCAACCCATCTGAGACATTTAAGTTCCTATCTCTGCTTCACTTCCTTCTTGATCTCATAAACCCAAAGTACCACCTACCAAGGCCTGGGCTTCTCTGAAGTTCAATGTTTCCCACTGGATGTATTTGGTATCCAAAGGAGAATCTTTATTTCTGTTTAAAAACTTTTTTTGTATACATGGATGTTGAGTCTGCAAACTCAGGATCTATAGCAGCTCTTCCTGCTGTATTTTTTCTCTACTTCACTTTCAGGCAACAATTCTCTGTACCTTCAGTCTTCTCCTTGGCCCCATAAGACATATTTCCTACCCTGGTGATGATGGAGGCTCAGATGGCCTGAATCTGAGTCCAATATTTGGGAAATGTGAGCTGGGCTCCATCATGGAAACATCTGGCAGAAAGTGAACTCCAGGCAGGAGTAGACATTCTGACAGTTCTTGAAAAACATGCTCAGCCATGACTCTCCTCTCTTTAATCCTGCTGGTAAATTCATTCATCTACTCTGTAAGGTTTATTATCTATATAATAGATTGTATTCATCCAAATATCAAAGGTCATCCCCTAGCTACATCAAAAGTCATCACCTAACTAGTTTAGATAATAAACTAACCAGTTTAGATAATAAATCATACAATATACCTAGTTTCAGCACTGAATAGGTTTCCTGCACATATGTGGCTAAAATTCAACCTCCTACCTCCATGCTACTACCGTAAAGCGACCCACTTAATTACATTGAAACTAACAAATGATATAATCACTCATGTTTCTAAAGCACATCTAGCCTTGTGATAGAAAGAAAATTAATGAAATGAGCTTTGCTAAATTGTCTTGATTCCTTTAGAAAAAAAATAGAACTTCTAACAATACATAATTGGATAAAAATAATAAACTATTCAATTTATGACCATGTGTTCAGAAGAAATTAGAAAGAAGTCTGCCTAAAAAGAATGGAGACGTGACTTGCTGTATTTTCCATCCTCCAAAGCTGCCTTATACACACCCACACACAGACCTGAGCAGGCTGTTAGCGCTTCATGGCTTATGCTCAATGAAGGAGCTGTACTTTTATTTGCATGATCCACAGTTAACATTTTTCCACATGATGAAAAATGTTAGTAGCCAGTTCCACCTTTGTCAAAAAAGTAAGCCGTTCAGTTAAAAACAAAAATTTTAAACATTTGTTTCAACAAAGGGTAAATCAGATATTCAGAATACTACAGATTTTGCTTAACTGGTAAAACTGAGTTATTGTGTGCTGGTTACTCATCCTTTGGAAAAAGAAGGCTTTTCAATAATGGCCCATGCTTTATTTATAAAAGGACCGTGGGAGACACCGGTGTTGAGAGAGATGGACATGTATTATGCTGGAAAGAGTACTTGCAACTAACACTGGTAATTACAGTAACAGCTGAAATTGATTGAGTTTCCTGAATGTTTGGCACCACACTAAGCACTTTATGTGCAGCACATCATTTAATTTCAAAGCAGCCCTGCTGCATCCGATGAGCTAGATATTGCAGGATCATATTTGCAGGATCATAGTCTACCTGCCAATGATAAATTATAATGATTTTGTCATAAATTTTCCAGTGAAAATTTCTAATGATTATCTGCTTCAGCGCTGGGAAATGTTCACAGGGGTGTGAATTACCAAATATGAAGAGTATTAATTATTTGTATTAGAATATAGATGGAGTGTTAACGGGTATGATATATTGTAAGCTCTCCCCAATTAACCCTGAAAGATGATAGCAGAGAGGTTGCTAGTTAAAATTTTTGTAAGTTTAAATCTGATGACTGAAATATGATTCAGAGGAAAATTGTACATAGTGTTAAGTGAGAATTATATGTCAAGGCAGGGGAACTAGAATTAAAGAAGGTGGTTGGGTATTACTGGAAATCTTCAGAAAAAGCCCCTACCCAATGTAGGAACAAGTTGGGCCCAACAGGCTGTGACTTTTATATGTTGTTAAACAAGATGTGTCAAATGTATCCGTATTTTTCCCATTCCAATTATTTTATATTTTCTGAAGATGACAAACAATTCCTGCAAATCAACTTAAAATTTATTTGTTTATAAATCTTGCTCACTTGTAATTTATATATATATACACATATAATACACACACAAACACAAACACACCTATATATGTTATCAAAAAGTTAAAGATTTTTCCCTACGTGGTCCAGATATGGCAGAAAAAGAAAATTGTGATTCAATCTCTCCATGGGTCCACAACGTGGTAAAAATTAGTAAAGAGGGTCAGAAGACTACCATCACCAGTCATTTGGAGGAACAGCCCCCCAGTTTTTACCACAATGGATTGACCTCAATCTGCAGTGGGGTAAAAAGCCCATCTAGGTTCACACTGACAAATGACCAATGCTGTCTGATGGCTCAGAAATATTGATATAAAAAATTGATCCTTTCTTCCTCAGAGCACAAAAAGCAGCATTCATATGGCATTTGATTTGATGAAGGGATAATAGGAGAATCAAAAGAATCAACTGTCAACATAGACCAGAAAGGGAAGGCATCTCTACTTTTGGCAGATTCCTAATTAAACAGTAGCCAGATATAAGGATAAGACCCCCAGCCTAGCCTGAGGGTCTGACACCTGGGATGCAAGGTGATACTCTAAGCTACTGCTTTTCCACATTAAATATGCCTACTCCCAATTGAGTGGCTAAATATTTTGAGTTACACCTCTAGTTGAAAGAATCCAGGGGACAATTTCTACTCTGAAATTCCCAAAATTTTCTCTATTGTCTACTTATTTGTGGAACCCAGAGATGGCCATAGGCTCATTTCCACACCAAAGCAAAAGCAGCTGGCTGTATAGTCCTCTTGTTCCCCTATGCCTTTGGTTCTGTAGGTTCAAGTGGACAAGACAGGAAGGAGGAAATAATGTAATAAAGTCACTGAGAAAAGCAGAGGCCCCAGTTCATTTTTACTTTAGTAAGTTCATTTTTACTTGACTAAGTTCTAGGTAAACATCAGTTAAGGAGAAAAACTAGAGAAATTTTAATAGTAGATTAAATTTCTATTCAAATTTAATTAGAAAATATTTTTACTATTTTACACATGAGAAATCTGAAGCTTATAAGAAAATTAATTTGACTTTACTGTCTACTTACTGCCATTCTCCCACATATTTTCATCTTTTTAGAAATGTAGGTCCTAACACATGCCAGGAGCCATAGCCATTTCCCACCACAGCCAGGCTCTCTTACACACCCTCGAATGAAGGACTTACAACTCAAACACGGCCTGAGAGTTTCTTTCATCTCAGGTCTGTACTTATTCTAAAGTGCATCCTCCTAACCACCCAGGTTTTTCACTCCTTTAGGACGTATTCACCACCTCAGCCTAGGTGGTGATTTCACAGGGAAAACATGGTGAATCGCTTTTTCACTGCCTCATTGACATAATGAGGATGATATACATGTGAAGATTATATATATATACATATTCCATTTACTACTTAAAGGCTGGGACTTGACAAGTCCTTTTCTTGAACACAAAGACTAACATCACAAAGGGCATCTTTTTTTTCAGTACCTGGTTTCTAGTTGCTAATAATCTATCGGGCTCATAATATAAAATAAATTTATGTTATTTTATGTGCCCTAAAAGGGCTATAAAGTACAAATAAACCTTGAGCTATCTTTCCTGGAAGTTCAAAAGAATACTGTGAGATCATAGCAACATGAGTAGAAGAAAGAATGCCTGTACAATGAAGACATATTCCTTTATGGATCATTCCTGAGAGTAAAGGTTTCATAAAATTTGTTGGGAAACAAAGAAAATAGGTCATTTAAAAAATGTATGAGGCTGGTTTAAAATAAGCCAAATGATTGCATTCTCTTGATTATCCCAGATTTATCTCTTTCTTTCCTAGAATTAAGTGGGTCTGAAATAATGTTTGATTGATGTTTTTCTGGTACAAAACACATATAACCTATTTGCTTATTAGGAGGAAATTCAGTTCACCATTGAATAAACCATTCTGGTATTAGTCTATAAATAAATAAATTATATTTGTGTACCTCCTGTGGCTATGAAATAGTTAAATAATAAAAAGTAACAATATTTGGAACATGGGAAATGGGACTGATGAATTGAGGAAAAACATGCATTCTCTATGATCTATTATTTTTGACAGAAGAGAGAATCTTTTTCATTTTGGAAAAAATCTGGAAGGTTTTCTTTCCAGACTTTTTGAGAGCATACAGTAAATACTTTTTTGCCAATAACAATGATAATGTCACAGAAGAGAAAGAGTGACATGGATAAAGATGCTCCTAAGTAATAAGCTGCAATCAGCATTTTGCAGAATATGTTAAAGAGTACAATTCTTGGATACCGGCATTTCATGTGTCCATGTAGTAGGAGCCAGAACACAGAAGTGCAATTTCTTAAGATGTTATTTTTTAAATGTGAATTTTCAGTAACTTACAAAGAAAGGGAATTTTGGATTATCTGTAACTGGTATTAAAAACTGTTACCAAGAAAGTTAGCCTTCCAACACAATAAATAATAAATAATAAATGGTATAGAACACAGAAGATATCCTGAAATACTATAAGAACCCAAAATAAAGTGGTGGATCCATAGATTTCATAAGAACTAAATGGTGTAGAAAATGGAAGAGAATGCAAAACACTTCAAAAGCCAAAATAAAATGATGGATACAAAGTGGACATGAAATAAAGTAGACAAGAGAAATAGGCTTAGTTATGATCCAGATTAAGCTGAAGTTAGCAGACGAGACTTTAAAATAACCATTATTAGTAAGTTAAAGAATGTAGACAGAAATATGCACAACATTGAAGAAAAAAATGGAGGGTTACAATAGAGGATTTATAAATAAAGAATTTATTTTAAGAGCTCAAACAAACATTGCTGTGATAGTTAATTCTGTGTGTCAACTGGAAAGGAGAGCTCAGGTTAAACATTATTTCTGGGTGTGTCTGCGAAGATGTTTCCAGATGAGATTAGCATTGAATAAATGGACTCAGTAAGTAGACTCCCTGCCCAGTGTTGTTGGGCATCATCCAATCTATTGAGAGTCTGAATAGAAAAAAAAGGCAAAGGAAGGAGAATTTGTCCCTTTTACTTCCTGCCTCCCTGCTTAGCTGGGACATCTCATCTCATCTTCCCAGTTTTAGGATTAGGATTCATACCCAGCTTCCATGGCTCTCCAGCCTTGGGACCCAGACTGAATCACTGGCTTTCTTGGGTCTCCAGCTTGCAGACAGTAGATTATGAAATTTCTCATCCTCCATAATTGTGTGAGCCAATTCCTCATTATATATATTAATAATTATATATTATATAACATAGATTATATATGTGTGTAATATATAATATGTATATACATATATATTTTTTCTCTGTCTCCCTCTGGATTACCTTGAATACAATTCTAGAAGTGCAAAATACACAGTCTGAAATTAAGAACTCTTTTGATGGGTTTAACAGTAGACTGAACATAGGAGAAGATAGGATTTACAGACTCAAGTCAGTAGAAAATATTCAAGAAACACAGATAGCAAAAAGAATAGAAAGAACAAAACAAAACAGATAAGAAATGTGGAACAGGATTTAAAAAGTCTAACATGCATATAACTAGAATCCCAAGGAGAGAAAAGAGAGATAAAAAAGTTGAAGAAACAATAGTCAATAGCTTTCAAATCTCATAAAAAGAAACCCCACAAGTTCAGTGAGCCCCAAGCAAGATAAATACAAAGAAAACTTCAGCTTTATTCTAAAAAGAAATAATAAGAGAAGATCTTTAAAAGAAAAAGATCATATTGCTTCTGGAGAAATATCAGGAAGAAATCCACTGACCAGAACTGTGCTAGAAGACATCATTAAAGAACTAAAAGAGAAAAAACAAACCTGCCAATTTAGAATTCTATACAGAATGAAAGTATCCTTCAAAAAAAAAGGCAAAGAAATAGACATTTCCATATAACCAAAGCTGAGAGAACTGTCACTAGTAGATCTTCAATACAAGAACTACTGAAGAATGTTCTTCATGTCAAAGTATAATGGTCCCAGATGGAAGAACAGAAGTACAGAACAGAAGTATAACACAGAAGTCCAAGAAAAGTTTATAACTTATGTAGGAGTAAAACAATGTGACAATAGCAGCAAAAAAGGATAGGAATGGTTAACTATTATAAGTTAAAGCACTGCAAGGAGCTTGACTATTGTGAACAGTGCTGCAATAAACAAGTGAGTGCAGATATCCCTTTGGTATACTGATTTCTCTTCCTTTAGATAAATACCCAGTACTGGGACTGACAGATCATACGGTAGTTCTATTTCTAGTTTTTTGAGAACTCTCCACACTGTTCTCCATAATGGCTGTACTAACTTACATTTCCATCAACACTGTATAAGAGTTCCCTTTACTCTGTATCCTTGCCAGTATCTGTTATTTTGCAGATATCTGTTATATCTGCTCATTGCAGTGTTTGAGATATGGCAAAAGGAGACAAAATTATGGTTGCATTTTGTGATTTCTAGGGTAACCTCTAAAATGACACAAAAACGTACAATAAAAAAGCTGATAGATGAGATAAAATTCAATAATAAAATGTAATTGATTAATGCAAAATAAGTAGGTATCTTAAGTCAGTAAAGAGTAAAAGGATTGTATAACTTTGGCCTTTTTTAAAATACAAAGTTGACTTACATAGTTGAACTATTTGACCTAAGAGTGTCTACTTTGGGTTTTTCATGTTGTTTTAATATACTGTTAGAAACGACACTTACCTTAGTGCAGTTTCCATTTCACTTCCCACTGCATACTGGTAAGTCCACAACTTGGGACTATTGCTCTGTATAAGTCAATTTGAATTGTACATTGGTATGCACTAGATTCTATCACCTTCTCAGTTCACTTGACACTTTATCTAGTTAAAAATTTACAAAACTAACAAACATAAGATAAGTATGCAGCATGTCCAACAGCCAAAGAGGCCAGAGGTCAGGCCAGCTCAAAGTATTTTTCACCAAAAGTATATCCTGTTCCTCTACCAGATATCATCAGAAGATAAGAATTATTATACTCTAAAGATGTAAAATGAACTTGAGAGAGAAAGCAATTTTGTTTTTTTAGAAGGCAGTAAAGCAATCTAGATTCCAGGGTTTTAAAATACAAATCTCCACTTCTCACCCTAGGTCCATCCTTTTATTCATTTCCAATTTTGTAAATGCAGTGATTTTAATATACAAGGAACTCAAACAACTCAACAGTAAAAAAATAATAATCCCTTTAAAAAGTGGGCAAAATACATAAATAGACATTATTCACAAGAAGAAATATAAATGGCCATCAGGCATATGAAAAATTTCTCAATATCACTAATCATCAGGGAAATACTAATCAAAACTACCATGAGATATCTTACCTCAGAATGGCTGGTATAAAAAGACGAAAATTAACAGATACTGGCAAGGATACAGAGTAAAGGGAACTCCTATATAGTGTTGATGGGAATGTAAGTTAGTAGAGCCATTATGGAGAACAGTGTGGAGAGTTTTCAAAATACTAAAAATAGAACTACCATATGATCTGGCAATCCCACTCCTGGGTATTGATCCAAAGGAAGAGAAATCAGTATACCAAAAGGATATCTGCACTCACATATTTATGGCAGCACTGTTCCCAGTAGTAAAGATATGGAATCAGCCTAAGCGTCCATCAGAGGACAAATGGATAAAGCAAATGTGGTATATATACACAATAGATTAATATTCTGCCATAAAAATAATGTAATCATGTCATTTGCAGCAACATGGATGGAACTGGAGGTCATTACATTAAGTAAACTAAGCCAGGAACAGAAAGACAAAAAATGCATGTTCTCACTCATATGTGGGAACTAAAAAAGTTGACCTCTTGGAAGTAGAGAGTAGAATGGTAGACACCAGAGACTGGGAAGGGTGTGTGGGTAGGAGGTGCATATGAAGAGAGGTTGGTTAATGGGCACAAATATTAGATATAAGATATAAATTCCTCTTTTTTTTTTTTTGAGACGGAGTCTCGCTCTGTTGCCCAGGCTGGAGTGCAGTGGCGTGATCTAGACTCACTGCAAGCTCCGCCTCCCGGGTTTACTTACGCCATTCTCCTGCCTCAGCCTCCCAAGTAGCTGGGACTACAGGCCCCTGCCACCATGCCCAGCTATTTTTTTTGTATTTTTAGTAGAGATGGGGTTTCACCGTGTTAGCCAGGATGGTCTCGATCTCCTGACCTCGTGATCCGCCCACCTCGGCCTCCCAAAGTGCTGGGATTACAGGCGTGAGCCACCATGCCCGGTCATAAGATATAAATTCGAATGTTCCATAACAGAGCAGGGTGACTACAGTAAGCAACAACATACTTTATATTTCAAAGTAGTTAGAAGAAAGGACATAAAATATTCCCGACCCATAGAAATGATAAATACTCAAGGTGATGAATACCTCAAATATCCTGACTTGATCATTCTGTGTCTTACCCATGTAACAAATACTCACCTCTATCACATAAATAGGTAAAATATTATGTAGCAATTTAAAAAATTGTATCACAAGTCTTGAGAGTGTAGCCACTCTCGGGTTCTTTCCGGTTTTTGGCATCTTATTCCTTCTCTACCAACCAGGCTTCCAAAACTTATCAAGTTCTTGGAGAAGTTTATAGAGCAATTAGGAATATAGCATCTCAAGTATTGTCACAGACCTAACGGCATCATCATTTCTGTGGATGGGGCTCAGGAAGTCTTTGTTTTAAGATACAGAAACCGCTCTTTCAGGCTATTTTTTAAAGGTACAAAACAAAAACCCTCTAGGTACTGAAAATGTCCTCTTCCTATAAAAACTATATTCTTTGAATCTCACAGCAGATCATAGTGATCTGCTATGAGATTTCCTAAATAGAATTGGCCCACAGAGTTGTGGTTGGGTGAATCTCTATCAAGCATGTCTATTGGCAGGGCTGTTTATCAGTAGGAGTATGCTATTAATGCAATTGCCTGTGTTCACAGATAGGTGAGTCAAATTAATTTCTGAATTGATGAGGTTTTCTAGGCATTTTTATTATTCTTCCACATATTTTTCAAATTTGCTGGAGGATCTCAAAAAGACATGGATGGAAAGAAATGGAAAACAGCCAATGCTCTTCTTCAGTTACATTGTCTGTTTTCTGAGTAAGTTAATGAGTCTCAGAATTTATCTTTATTTGTGCATTATTCCTCACATTCATATTCACTTTAATTTGTCTTCCAAAAGAATAGTTTTAGAAAAATGATTTATTGCACAAAACAAAAGTCAGAAAGAGACAAAAACAAAGTTTTATTACCAAGGTAAGAGAGGGTATCTGGGCAAGAGGAAGTAAAACCATGAGTCTGCATGAAATGAAAAACACCTCCCTTATTCTCATGACTTCATCTTTCAGGCAGCTCCTCTAGTCCACCTTCCCACAGGCTAAGACAGGCTCTTGAACAGGGTGTCACGTTTTTACACAAGCCCAGGTGAACCCCAAAAGGAGCAAAACGAGATATAAACCGGGCTGTCAGGAACATCCACTAAACTTTAAAGCTCTGTACCTTTTGTCTTGGGGCCAAACCAACCTTGTGGCTTGCAAATTCCAAGCATCTTTTAATCTTTGCTTTCCAGACTTTAGAGGCAACTCACCAACATCTAACCACAAACCAAACTTGAAAATACTTAGCTCTGACCCAACCATGTGCCAGAGTTCCAGATGTCTTTAAAATTAACCTGTTCTCTGAGTCCTCTTAAAGGTCAGTTTCTTTAGCTACCAACTTGCCACTGTGCAGCAATAGCGCCATCTACAGAGCAATGTTAGGAAAAAGGACACCTGGTTAGGTGCAGGTCAAATTTGGGAGAAGGGAGTGGAATAATACATATATTTTTTGAAGTATAGCCCTTTACAGTCTATTTTCCAAATGCATTTGGTAGAATAATAATATCTTTACATTTAAAGAGCAGCTTGGTATTTTTCACTTTCGAGAGTTTGTTTAAAAATGTGAAAAAGAAGAGATATAACAATGAACTAGAGAGGATAACAAATTTGGAATTAACAAATCACAATTTATGTAGCACATGGGTCATGGTAAGCTATATAGGGTCCTAAGGCCAGCAATTATGGTGGTAGCTCCTTGATGCCTTATCTTCCAGATTGTGGCAGAGGAAGTGGCTTCTTATCAGGGCAGTTACATCTCATGAGGGTAATTCCTTCAAATTCAGCCCGGAGCCTACTTCTCCAGCCCTTTTAAAAATCTGATGAGTCACCCCAAAACTGTTAATTAACCTCTTTTTACATGAACTGACTAGAGGATATTCTGTTGCCTTCAACCTAACCCTGACTCTATATGATGACATATTAATGAAATAGATTACTAATGGAATTGAGGCATGAGTCAAGGGGGCCTCTGCTACAGCTGCCACAGAAAACCAAATGCCTCCTTGGGCCCACTTTCCTTCAGAGGCAGCACAAGCAGCAGAAGATGGGCCTCCTCCTCTGTAAGTTTCATTTATGTTCTTAAAAGATTAAAAAAGTGACAGCTAACCTGTATTAGAATATAGGTGTGATGAGTGTGTCTCCTAGATCTCAAGCCAGTGCTAGGTCCTTGTGGTGGAGCTAGATCTCTTAAGGCATCTGGGAAATGTTGTCTTTAGCTTCCAGTCTGGCTGTCTCAGTGGTAGAGAGCCAGACTTCAGTACTGGCCTCACATGCTTTCAGCCTAAAAGTTCTTTCTGCAATTCACTAAACTCTCCTTTCATTTCAGAGGCAGTTGGTTTAGCAAGGGCAGCTGGTAGTGTACAGCAGGGGTCCCCAACCCCGGGGCTGGGGACCAGTACCTGTCTGTGGCCTGTTAGGAACCGAGCTGCACAGCAGGAGGTAAGCAGTGGGCAAGTGAGCATTATCACCTGAGCTCCACCTCCTGCCAGATCTGCCGCAGCATTAGATTCTCATAGGAGCATGAACTCTATTGTGAACTGTGCATGCAAGGGACCTAGGATGCGTGCTTCTTATGAGAATCCAACTAATACCTGATGATTTGAGATGGAACAGTGTCATCCCAAAACCATCCTCCACACCCTACCACCACCTGATCATCAATGGAAAAATTGTCTTCCGAGAAACCAGTCCCTGGTGCCAAAAATGTTGGGAACCACTGGCATACAGGGTTTTCCAAACTTCATTCTTATATCACAGTCAAGGCTAATATTTATAAGATGTTCAACTGCCACTGCTGAGCATCCAGGGGCATGGGAAGAGGGCAGGCCTTAGAGACAGGTCTGACTTTAGATGCTGCACCTCTATTATCCTCACTAAGTTTCAGCCTCCACCTCTGCAAATTAAGGATAAAATTGCCTCTCCAGTCAGCCAGTGACTCTGAAGATAATAAAATGGTAGGTATTTTCTCATTTTTCAAAGGTTCTAATATAGTCATTGGCTGCTCTGGAAGTTCAAAGATGATCAACTTTTGAGGCATTTAAATATATGCTATTTGATAATTATTTTCAATGGTATATAAAGTATGAAAATATGGGATGTAGTTTATATAATAAAGCCAACATTGGCCTCAGTATAAAAAAATGCTAAAACTCCTTTCATTCTTTCAGTTCTATGCTTATACTTTGTACACTTTTCTCTACGTATGTTATACTCCAATAAAAAGTTTGCAATAAAAAATGCAAACTGCAAAGAGATTTTATTAAGATAAACCTGGGACACAATGAGGTGGATTAAGCTATAGACAAATATATTCCAGAAAAGAATGGGCAATGAATGTAGAGTAGGTATTCAGGTAGAATGAAGAGAACAAGTAAAAGATTTATATAGTTGTGTTCTGGGAGTCTCGGCACAGAGTATTTTTTTTAAACCCAAGAGCTTTTTATTTTACGCCATAATACAAACGGATTTAAGTCAAAACGGAAAAATGTGCAATTGTTGGAAATTACCCTTCAGTCAGGTTTCTCAGTTGGCTATTTAACCTAGTGATTTGAGTAAAGATTATAGTTTTTTTCCCCTTCGTCGTATAGTGTATTTCTTTTCTTTTTGTCTTCAAGTAAATATTTATTTTTATAATATAATATCATCATAGTTACAGACATTTTAAATGTAGGTGTTCTTTCAAATGCTTGGAAAACATAAGTACTTTTTATCTCAGAAATATGCAGTGATGGTGTAGAGAGGGGGTTGAAGTGATTTTTAAGTCGAAGATCAAAACATGCAAATACTTGCAGTCATATCACATGAGTTGTATGAAGAAGAATATAATAGAAAGTCTCTAAAAACATAAAAGCTGAAAGAAGTAAGAAACATATTTTAAATGTCTCAGAGTCAGATGTTTTCATCTAAAAAGAAAATTACTCTCAAAGTTCGTTTACATTTCTAAGTGGCTCGAGTCATAGTGACTAAAATAAATTCTAATTTTAAAATTAGTAAATCTGAGTGTGCCCCAGCAGTATTGTCTTGAAATGAATAAAACTAGGGTGGGTAAAAACCTGGATTCTGCTGGTAAAGACAGTCATGGAGGCCGGGCATGGTGGCTCATGCCTGTAATCTCAGCACTTTGGGAGACCTAGGCAGGCGGATCACTTGAGGTCAGAAGTTCAAGACCAGCCTGACCAACATGGTGAAACCCCATCTCTACTGAAAATGCAAAAATTAGCTGAGTGTGGTGGCGGGTGCCTGCAATCCCAGCTACTTGGGAGACTGAGGCAGGAGAATCACTTGAAATGGGAGGTGGAGGTTGCAGTGAGCTGAGATTGCCCCACTGCACTCCGGCCCAGGCAGCAGACTGAGATTCATCTAAAAAAAAAAAAAAAGACAGTCATGGAAAGCATTTGGCTTTTCCATGACAGCTGTAGCAGAGGTCCCAGGGCTGGCTTCCTCATTCTCCAGTGTTGAACAGTGGAACATGGGATATCCATTCTCCTGGCATGGATCATGGCAGAAGTGATCTGGTCCTGGAGCCAGCAGTGGGGATTGGCTCTCAATTTCCTACCCATCAATGTTGGATACTAACTAGCTGGAATAATGTTTTTAAAAGTCTGTTTTGATTGAAAACACTGGGCAAGGGTATATGTGTCCTGTTGGAGCAAACTGAATCCTAACTAATGCAGGATGATAGAGGAAAAAGTGTTTGAGGAAGAATTGTATCCCATTTTCAGAGCTCGAGTATAAAATCAACAATCATGTGCTTTGAATGTCTGAGTAGACTCTTGCCTATTGCTGAGAAACTGAAGAAAATATTACCGCATTTAGTTTTATATGTCTATATAGTAGAATGGCCATTACTTTGAATTTGCAGAGATAAATAAATAAACAAAGCATAATGAGGGAATACTATAAACAATTGTATATAGCATACAACAAATCAGATGACTTAGATGGAATTAACAAATTCCTAGAAAGACACAAACTACTGAAACTAGCTCAAGAAGAAATAAAAATTCTGAATAGATATATAATTATTGAATAAACTGAATTAGTAATCGAAAAAGTTCCACAAAAAAAAGCTCAGGCCCAGATGGCATCGTGGGTGAATACTACTAAATAATGCAATTTATAAAGCCAGTATTACTCTCGCATCAAAACCGGACAAAAATATCACAAAAAAGAAAACTACAGACCAATATTCCTTATGAATACAGATGCAAACATCTTCAACACAATACCAGAAAACTGAATCCAGCAGCATACAAGGATTGTATAACAAGACCAAGTGGGATTTATCCCAGGAATGCAAAATTTGTACAACACATGAAACTTAACCAATGTAATACATATTAATTAAATAAAGGACAAAAAACACATGAACATCTCAATAGATATTATAGAAATATAAGGGAATGTATCCAATTTGATAAAAGACATTTAGGAAAAACCCACAGCAAATATGACACTTAGTGATAAAAGACTGAAAAGCTTTCCTCCAAGGTCAAAAACAAGACAAGTTGTTCATTTTTACCACTTCTATTCAACATTGTGCTAGAGGTCTAGCCAGGGCAATTAGGCAAGAAAAATAAGTAAAAGCAATCCAGATTGGAAAGGAAGAAGTAAAACTATCCACAGATGGCATGATATTATATATAGGAAGTTCTAAAGAATTCTTAAAAATCTACAAAAATGTAGCCCAACTTTCAATTCTTTTAGCCAAAAGAAAGTTTGTAATTTGTGTCTTTTATCTTTATTTAATTGTGTGTCTAACTTGTCTTTAAAAATTTTTTAAATTTTTTGATGTTCCTGGGAAAATCTAGTTCTAATTAAGAAGACATTTAATTAAATCTATACAAGGTATACATTTTCATAACAGCAAGATATAAATAAATAGATATTGGCAGTAGGAGTAATGAGTGATTCCATGTTTAAAAACTTCCCACCAGCCTAGCACAATGGCACTTGATGGTTAGATTTACTTTTATGAATTTTTAAATTTAATTAAAGTCAAATAAAGTAATATAGTATGCTTTACTTTTTTAAGTTTTAGGTTTTAAACATTTAACCACCACCATCTTATTGATCCTTTATATTATAACCTCATTCTATACAGAAAAAATATGATTCAAATAGATGAAGTGACTTGCCCTAGCCAATTCAGCAAACAAGCGGCAGAGGTGGGAACATGAACTGAGGATATGACCTTAGCCAGTGTTATATCCACTACTCCATGAATGACTGACTAAACAGGGAATGGGAGGGGCACAGGGAAAGTATTCCAGGCCATTGTGAACATCCCTCCACCCAGATTAGCAAATTCTACCTTCTTGGAATAAGTGCCCAAGTAATTATCATCCCTGGATAAAGCCTTGGTGATAACCAGTTAATTAATCAGGGCTTCTTCATTCTTCAGTGCTTCCCACACTCCATGTTGGACAATAGTGTTCATACTCTAACCCAGACCTTTTGTTAATCTTCTGTTCCATTTTCCCACTCTCACTACTACAAATGTTTCATTAATGGAGGCCTTCCATCCAAATTTTCAAGAATTTCATGATAAAGAGATATAAAATGTTAGACAATTTGAGAACTTATTATAAAGCTCTCAAAAGCAATGATTCAAGATCAGTTTATATATATGTACAATCTTGTTTTCCTACACAACATTCTTTAACAAAGCTTTAGTAAGTATTGCGTGGACTTTAGAGCTGCTGTATTTCCACTGAGCTATATGACTCACATTATTTATAAATACAGAATAAGGATAAACTCAGTGACCCTTGTGGAAAAAATTAGGATACATGTCAATTTAAGTCAACAAATGTTGTACCACTATGTTGTACAAAGCACTGTGCTTTTTTGTATCTCTATCTCACACAGGTGTATATGAATAAACTTATACTCTTTTCCCTCAAAGATTAGTTGTCAAGATAAGACATAAATGCAACTAACTCAATATTGAGCATAAAATAATTAAATAGCATTTTCCTAAGCCATTTGGTAAAGAAAATATTTAATACTTTTACCAATATAGTCAGTTGGCTTTTTGGGATCTCTTGGGAATTTCAGTGCTCCTGTAGTGAACCTTGATCTAGGACCAGCTTGCTTTTTCTCCCTCCTGTGCCTCCCTTTGTCAGCAGAAGCCTTACTGTTGTCACCAGTTGACAGTATTCATAAGATGGCTGCATCAGTACTTACCTAGAGTCCAGAAGGAAGGTGAAAACTTTTGTATCCCAAAGGTGGCAAAAACATTCTGAGATTAATTTTCGTTGGTCAGAATTGGGCCATGTATTTAACCTTAGACTAATCACTGTGGCTTACACTAATCATGGAAGATTCCTGGAGCTGCGAGCAGGGACACTTCTAGTCAAACACTATGGTCTAAGTTGGGGAAGGGGTGATATTCAGAAGGAAATTTTTTACCATAAAAAGGATAGACATTATCGGTATGTAACAAAATAACAAACCACAATTGCCCACTACAGACCTTTAATGCTTTTTAATTATTGCCGAAAGGCATTAAAGGTCTGATATCTACAGAAAAGCTTGCAGAAATAGTGCAGTCAGATAAGAGAAATGAACTGTAGCATATCCAATAGCCTTCAGTGGTCCAGGTGACAGTGTTAAGACAAGGTATTAAAATATAGAACTCAATATTTAGAATAAAAAAGATAAAACAAAGCCCAAAACCTACTAATAAGGGCCTCAGAATCAGAATAGGAAGCTTCAGTGGACAAGACAATGAACCAGCAGCAACAATGCACAGCACAGAATCTTGTTTCTTTACCCACAATGGATAAGGTTACCATCGACGAATGAAAATATGATGAATTTCTAAAAAAATGCTACCACATATACTCATATATTCATATATTTATGGTTATTCAGATTCTGGTATCCAGAGTAGGCAACATAAAGGTCAGTAGCCCATCCACCACTCATTTTAGCAGAAATCTGTCTGTATATACACATGCTGCAGGAGGACACAAAAACTATCAAGGTCTAAGACAACAACAGAAGACAGAGCAGGACTAATCAGTAAAAAGAGCCTTAGGACTTTGGCGAGAAGTCAATTCAGGCCAAGCTCTTCAGGAAGAAATGCAGGCAATATTGTTGTGTCCTTCACATAGGAATATGACGTAGGAAACATAAAAATATGTATTTTTACTTGCTTTTTTCTCTCCAATAAATAGTAACATCTTGAAGTGATTCAGCTATATATTTTTACCCTACCCCTCTTTTGACATAGTCATGTATTTATGAAAGATGTACTGAGGACAAGGATGCTATCTATAGCCATGGAAACACAAAGCTTTAATCAGTTCTTGAGCAATCTTAGGATCTAACATTTCTCCTCCTGTATTTTGAAAGCCCCAGTGAGTTTACATTCTCAGAGGACCTTATTACCAGCAAGGCCCGGAGTCCCAAGAATAAAAAACATCTTCCTCTCCTCTGTCAGGGGTGATGAGGGTAAGGTGGTGTCTAGAGGCCCAGCCACACCAAATTTTCAACTGGAACAGTTATACCAGATGCCCCTTAATCTCCTCTATTTGCAAACATCTGCCCTACCAATGTGTTCTGTGCTACATCTCATACTTACCTCCTACTGTGTCCAGCCCTATTATCTGTGCCTTACAACATAGATTAACCCATCATATTTACTCATTCCTGTCCATATTCGTTCTCATCTTCCCCACTATCTCCTCCTGTTTTCTCATCATTTTCCCATTATTAAAAACACAACAACTGTCACATTTTCTGGACAGCACCTCTTATTTCAGCGTTCTTTTTGTGTTCGCCTTCTCTGCTGACTATATTTCCCAGACAAGCCCATTTACTCTTTGGTATTGTTAGAAAATGTCATTAAGATCACATACCTTGGTTGACCACTAACTTGTGAAATCTTCCTTTAATCTGGCCCAACTGTCCACTCAGAAACTCTCTCAATCATCTTTTATTTACACATTTCCCATAGTTGACTGTTGTGGACCATTTCTACACAAGCTAGCTTTCTAAATACTATCCTTACTCACAGTAGATCATGTTGCTTAAAACAATCTTATTTGAATTTCTATAAAATACTCCCTACTACCTCCAGAAATCTTTTTTACACTATTCTCCTTACCGGGAATGTTCTTGCTTCCCCAGATCATTCCAACTCCACAACTGGTCTAAATCCTTCAAATTTACCATTTCCTTATTGTCTTCTTGACTGTTCCAGGATCTTCTCTAAGTATTCATGGAAATATTTATAACTCTCATTTACACTTATCCTTTGCTTCCTAGTGTTAATTATCTTATAGAATTTTAAAAGAAACATAATAAATATCCTCCAAGAAATTTTAAGGAGGATTCTGGTGACATGAAGAGGAAATGGAAGTTATATCAAAAAACCTAATGGTTTTTATATAAATAATACAAAATTTGAAATGAAACTATTATGAATTGGGATGAAAAGAAAGAGTGGATACAAAATAAACAAATCACTGAGCAAGAATATTATATTTCAAAATTCTCCCAGAAGAGAGAAAATTAAAATTCTCCAGCTTTTTTGATTTCATGTATCTATACACATACATGCAAACACAAAATAAAACAAAAATGTAAAAAAAAAAAAAAAGAAACTTTCGCAGAAAAACATTTAAAAAGTTAAAAAAATGAAAAACTAAGTAAAATGGAGAGAAATATCAAGCCTGTTTAATAAAAATTCCAGAAAGAAAAATAAAATAATTAGAGGGAAGAAAATATTTGAATAAATGGTAAAAACTTTCCAAAAATAAAAATCAGAAATCTCAGACTAAGAGTTCTTACAGAGTACCAAAGGAGCAAAAAGATCAACAACACCTAAACATGTTAGTAAGATTTTATAGAATCTGAAGATTCAATACAATTTCTTTCAAAAAGCCAATGTCATTTTCCACAGAAATACAAAACACAATCCTAAAATTTGTATGGACTCAGAAAAAACTCAGAATACCCAAAGTAATCTTAAGCAAAAAGAACAAAGCTGCAGGCATCACACTCCCTAATTTCAAAGTATATAATAAACTACTGTAATCAAAACAGCATGGTACTGGCATAAAAATAAAAACATCGACCAATGTAATAGGATAGAAAGCACAGATAATTGACATATTTACTGTCAATCGATTTTCAACAAATGTGCCAAGAACACATGATAAGGAAAAGACAATCTCTTTAATAAATGGTGTTGGAAAAACTGAATATCCACATGCAGAAGAATGAAATTGGTCCCTTATCTCACACTGTATACATAAATCAACTCAAAATGGATAAAAGACTTCAGTGTAAGACATGAAACTGTAAAGCTACTAGAAGAAAACAGGGGAAAAGCTCCATGGTATTGGTTTGGGCAATATTACTTTTTTCTTTTTCTTTTTTTTCCTGGGCTTAGCTCTGCTGAAGACGCAATGATTCCTTGGATAGGACTCTAAAAGCACAGGCAGCAAAAGCAAATATAGACAAATGGGACTGCATCAAGCTAAGAAGCTTCTGCAGAGTAAAGGAAACAATTAACAGTGAAGAGACAACCCACAGATTGGGAGAATACATTTATAAACCATACATTTGATAAGAGGCTAGAAACAAATATATATTGGATAAAACTCAATAGTAAGAAAACAAATAACTGGATTACAAATGGTCAAAGAATCTGAACAGACATTTTTCAAAAGATAGGATACAAGTGGTCAGCAGATATATTTAAAAATTCTCGGCCGGGCGCGGTGGCTCACGCCTGTAATCCCAGCACTTTGGGAGGCCGAGGCGGGCGGATCACGAGGTCAGGAGATCGAGACCATCCTGGCTAACACAGTGAAACCCCGTCTCTACTAAAAATACAAAAAATTAGCCGGGCGTGGTGGCGGGCGCCTGTAGTCCCAGCTACGCAGGAGGCTGAGGCAGGAGAATGGCATGAACCCGGGAGGCGGAGCTTGCAGTGAGCCGAGATCGCGCCACTGCACTCCAGCCTGGGGGACAGAGCGAGCCTCCGTCTCAAAAAAAAAAAAAAAAAAAAAATTCTCAACATCTTTAAGCATCAGGGAAATGCAAATGAAAACTACAGTGAGAATGTCAGAATGGCTATTATCAAAAGACAAAAGTATTGGTGAGGATGTGGAGAAAAGGGAATCCTTGTACACTGTTGGTGGGAATGTAAATTAGTACAGCCATTTTGGAAAATAGTATGGAGGTTCCTAAGAAAATTAAAAGAATTACCATATAACCCAGCAATTTCACTACTGGGAATGAAATATGTCCAGTATGTGGATGAGACATCTGCACTTCCAAATTCATTTCAGCATTATATTCACAATAGTCAAGATATGGAAGCAACCTAAGTGTCTATCAACAGAGAAATGGATAAAATAAAAATGGTGTGTATATGTGCAATGGAGTACTATACAACCTTTAAAAAGGCCAATTTGTCATTCACAGCAACAGAGATGGGACTGGAGAACATTATGCTGAGTGAAATAAGCCAGGCACAGAAAGATTAATACTGCATGATTTTACTTATATGTGGAATCTAAAAAGTTGATGTCATAGAAACAGAGAGCGAAAGGGGGTTACCAAAGGCTGGTGAAGAGGGAGAATGATGCAGAAAGGAAAATGTTAATCAAAGGATAGAAAATCTCAGTTACACAAAAGGAGTAAGTTTTTATGATCTATTGCACTGCATGGTGACAACAGTTAATAATAATGTACTGAATACAGTAATCCCCCCTTGTCTGTTGTTTTGCTTTCCAGTTTCAGTTACTGTGGTCTGAAAATATTAAAGAAAACTACCAGATGAAAAGAATTCATAAGTTGGAAATTGTTCTATTTAAATGTATGTATACATTTATTTATAATTGTTTTATTTTATTAATAGTTGTTAATCTCTTACTCTGCTTAATTTATAAATTAAACTTCATCATGGATATATATATGTAAGAAAAAGCATGATATATATATAGGGTTTGGTACTATCTGTGGTTTTAGGAATCCACTGGGGGCCTTGGGATGTATCCCCCATGGATAAGGGAGGACTGTAGTATTTCAAATTTGTTTTAAAAATAGATTTTTAACATTCTTACCACAAAAAATAAATTGGTGAGGTGATGGATATGTTAATCAGCTTTAATCTTTCTACAAAGTGTACACTTTACCCCATAAATATACACAATTATTATTTATCAATTAAAAATAAATAAATCAGAAAAAATATAGAATCTAAGACAAACAGCAAGTTTTAAAAGATATCAAAGAGAGGATGTGGAGAAATAGGAAGACTTTTACACTGTTGGTGGGACTGCAAACTAGTTCGACCATTGTGGAAGTCAGTGTCGCGATTCCTCAGGGATCTAGAACTAGAAATACCATTGGACCCAGCCATCCCATTACTGGGTATATACCCAAAGGATTATAAATCATGCTGCTATAAAGACACAGGTACACGTGTGTTTATTGTGGCACTATTCACAATAGCAAAGACTTGGAACCGACCCAAATGTCCAACAATGATAGACTGGATGAAGAAAATGTGGCACATATACACCACGGAATACTATGCAGCCATAAAAAATGATGAGTTCATGTCCTTTGTAGGGACATAGATGAAGCTGGAAACCATCGTTCTCAGCAAACTATCACAAGGACAAAAAACCTAACCGCATGTTCTCACTCACAGGTGGGAATTGAACAGTGAGAACACATGGACACAGGAAGGGGAACATCACACACCAGGGCCTGTTGTGGGGTGGGGGGCTGGGGGAGGGATAGCATTAGGAGATATACCTAATGTTAAATGACGAGTTAATGGGTGCAGCACACCAACATGGCACACGTATACATATGTAACAAACCTGCATGTTGTGCACATGTACCCTAAAACTTAAAGTATAATACAAAAAAAAGATATCAAAGAGAAAGAAGATATCTCAGACTGACATCAGAACTCTAAATAGACATGTTGGTATCAAAAAGACAAAACATCACAGATTTAGATGTTTTGAAGGAAATAAGACTTATACTTTTTTTTTTTTTGAGACAGAATCTACCTCTGTCTCCCAGGCTGAAAACTTATACTTTTATATGCAACTAAACCACCATGGAAATATGAGGGCATGACTAACCATGATTAACATATGTTCAGGCACACAAGCACTGGATATTCTCTGTTTGCCCACCGTTTCTGCACCACTGTGCTCCGTGTCTGAATCAAGGAGCACCTTTGTCTTTTGATTGTGCTTGAGGAATGAAGACTGCTAGCAGATCAGAGGGAGGAAGGAGTTAGGTCAGCATATTAATGTTTATGAGACTCTCCATGAGGGGTAGCAAAGGTTGGTGGCATTCTTCTACCCAGGACAATAGCACTTACAGGCAGTTCTTTCCACACAATTCTCTCTCTCTCTCCCTGTCTCTCTCATTTTTTTTTTCTCTTCCTCCTCTTCCTTTTCTTTCTTTTCCATCTTCTTGCCTCCCCTTCAGGCCCAGGGGTGGAAAGGGTGCTTTGTTGTTATTAGCAGCTAGGTACACTAATCCTTTTGTTTTTCTGTATCCTGCTCAAGCCTTTGTAAGGAGTCCCTTTATTTATCTCTCTTCAAATTACTCAGTTTGAACGTGTCGTCTGTTTCTGGACAGCACCCTGAATGACAAACATAGCCTCAAGAGGTTTGTCATGTAAGCATACATTAGAAAACATTTTTGAAGAAAGTTTTATGAAGGCTTCTATTAAACATACGGGCCATAAGGATGAGTAAATAATCTATTTTTAATTTCAACAATCTATTTTCAATTTCCAAAAGCCTTATTAATCCAATTCTTCCTTTTTGTAGCATGCTTTATTTATGGTTTTATAAAGGGAATATCTTATTAAATCTCTATAAGAATACGAAACAATTCCTAATTTTTTGTCACCTTGAATTATTTGATTATTCTAGTTAGTTTTCTGTCTCTTCATCTTAGTTTTTTTCTTCCATTTTTCAGGGTTTTCTAAAATATCAATGATCTTTTAAGAGTGCAGAAATGTGAAGCTGACCAAAAACTCTGTACATAGGTTGAGGGTGGCAAATGGCTGGCTTTGACTTAGGGTTATTGTGAATCTGATCATCACACTTGGGCACTACAGTATTCTAGAACACTGAGGTGTCTGCCAATATCTCCCCAGGCTCCTTTAATTTCCTTCAGGAAGAAATGCATGTGTATGTTTGGGGTGGGAATGTTAAGCACTGAGGAATAAACACCTTCCTGGTAGCCATTCAATTTATGGCAGAAGATGGAATAGACCGTGATGTCTAACTCTTCTGGAGACATATCATTAATTCTTCCACTACTGTGGTCTGCTGTGGGCAGAGCCTGTGACTTTCTCTCTTTTTTTTCATGATTTCAATGCTTTAATCAACATCTAGGTTTTATCAGGGTATTTATTGAAAATTTGTATCCACTGTGGCTATCCTCTCTTTTTCATCATGTTTGTGGATCTGTACATTTGCTGTTCCTTTAATATCATTTTGATAGGATCTCAGTAGGGAGGAGAAATAAATATGTTTACATAGTCTGCTGTTTTAAGTAAGAAATCATTCCTTAATTATTTTTGAGCCACTCAGGCTGTTGGAGTTTAGAGAACATCTGTTACACTTGAAACGCCTCCTCCCTACAGACAAGAGATATAACTGGGTGCTTCTCAGATATTCCTTTTCCTTGAAACTCCTTCATTAAAAAATCACCTTTGCCAGTTCGTTAAAAATTAATTTTAAAAATAGTTTATTTATATATAAGTTTTCTTAATAGTTTTGTAAACATGGCAGCAGCCAAGGATTCTTGCATAGTGACAGAAGCCACGAGACTCAGAACACGGGAATTCATTTACTTCTGTGCTCTGGTAATTCTAATGATTCAAATAGGGTCATTTTTTGTCATCTTATTTCATTTGCTTTTATTTTTTTTTCTTTTTTAGATACATCATAATCTCAGTTCTAGAAAACAAAAATTTCTGTGAACAAAGGCAGAAAGGGGCCTGAGATTTAAGCCAGGAAATCCATGTCTGTTTTTAAAGCTATGAATCACCTGTTTTATATGACTTTCGCCAGCCAACCCTTTTCAATCTGTTCTAGTTCAGAATAGAAAGGATTTTCTTGATCTTGAGATGGAAGGAGACTGGCTAGATCTGACACAGAGCAGGAGCTCCAAAAAATACCTGTTGAATAAGTCAATGAGAACAACATACTGTCAGTTTACACTTCTTAATGGATGGGTATGGTGTTTGTTTTTTAACATGTAAAGGACTTCTGTACTCTCCATAAAACCTACAAATATGGCATTTGAAAAGTAGGTGAACTGCTTTTTTACTCTACTAATAGCAATAACTTTTTTAATATTGTATTTAAAGAGCATGCTAGTCTTACAGATAATTGAATTAAATGGCTTCAGGTTAAACTTTAGGGCAGTAAAGCAGCAAATCATCATAAGCCTACTTTGGCAAGCTGAGAATGTAAAAATAACTCTTTATGGAGTGATAAATAAAGGAATTTTATTTTTGTAGACTATATGGAGTAGGCCAGGTTAAGCATTAGGGGTAACTTTCTGAATGTGTAGTTTTCACATTTTATTAGCATGACTTCACCTGCCACACGTGGCGATAAACATTCTTTGAAAATATAGATCATATGAGAATGTAATATCATTTATTTGGTTACTCCTCTACTGGCAGGCACTCAGAATTTTTTCCTATTGTTGAATTATTGTTTCTATTATGAACAACAGAACACATAGTTTTCAACAATTTATTCAATACATTTAGAGGACTTTTGATAATGCACTCTTTGAAAACTTCCCCATTGCTAAAAGATAAGAAAGAACAGTTCATAATGATAAAATGGCCAATCATAAAGGAAGATCTGAGAATCCTATGTGTACATGTACCTGATAACATAGCCTTAACACGCTAGCAAAAGCTGGTATCTTTAAAATGAGAAATAAGCCAATATAAGGCATAGTGGAAGACTCTAACACACCTCTCTCAGTAACTGACAATCTAGGCAAACATGGGACCACAGGTGCAGGAGTGCTGAGTGATGTGGAGCTATGTGCTGCCTGTCTGTGCAGTTTATCTGTGCCCTCCTGGTCTGCGGGATTCTGGATGTACTATTTCCATTTTATTATGAATTAATTATTTCTGAGACTGCCCATGCTTAACACTTGTTGGGTAAGACAGTACCCAACACACGATAAGAAGTTTTGGCTACATAGTCACTTCATAGTAGCTCACTTGGTCTCTTTAGGGGCCAGTAGCATTTCAGGCACTACCTTTTGATGATAAATTATTTGCTGCAAATAGCATGGGCTTGCTTCAGCAATACAGCGATAAGCACTGTAACTTCTTAACTACGACCTGTCAGAGGCTCCACATTGCATCTTTATCTAATATCGATGCCTTAGTACTATGGAATTTTATGGATCATATGATCCAAGTAACAGACTTTTCTCCTACTACAACATAAATTATTGAATCTCTAATTCATATGGTTCAAATGACAGAGTTGCTTTGATTACAACCTTACCTGCTGCAGAGCTCTTTCTAGCTCCGGGACACACTCATATCTAGCAGCCTACCATTTCACCAATAAAATGATCAAAACATGGTTCTCTAGAAAAGAGTATCAAATACAAAGAGGCCTCCCAAGAACTGTACTTCTTTGTTAGTGGTAAGAAGTTCAAGGTACAAAAATCCATAATTTTCTTTGAAAGACCTCTAAAAACTTCACCAATGTGGCATCCTCTAAATCTGTAAGTTTTATCACTGTTATCTCCCACTTTCTGGGGTACATGTTTCCCAATAGCACAGAGTCCTTTCTATATACATGTAGCAAGTGTGTGTGTGTACACACACACACATACACACACATATATATACACCATATATATATACACCATATATATATATATATATATATTCATAGTATCAGATACAAGTACTATAATGTCATAGAAGACCAATATTATCTTCTGTGGAATATCCAGACACTTCATGTTCCTTTGGGCTATCCTGTAAAGTAACAGACAGATAAACATAATTTTTGTTAAGACAATAGAATATACATTGTTGTTTATTCCATGTGAATGTAGATTACTGCTTATTCTCCTTCTTAACAGGCATTGAAAACAAAGCAATGGCCAGATCAATAGCTGCATAGAGCCTACTAGACGCTGTGGTAATCTGCTCCAGTAAAGATACCACATTCAGCACAGCACAGCACTTGGGGCTACTACTTGTTTGTGGCAGTCTGCGTCATGTATTGTGATCCATTTAGGTTCTGCAGGAGTCAATCATATTAGTGAATCCAATGAAGATATGATGGGTATATATGCAGTATCATTTAAATCTCTGAGTGCAGCACCAATCTCTGTTGTTCACCTGGGGCCAAAATATTATTTTTAATTCACTCTCTTGACTGGTGGTGGTGGATAGCGCAGTTTTAAAAGCCTCCACTAGGCTTTTCCTACTATGGATACTCTTCTTCAGGTCAAGGAAGAAGTATGAAGAGTTGTCATTTTTACATTGCAAAATGAAATTCCTTCGTGAAGTGTACTTTAAAAAATCAAACTATAACTTGTATACAATAAATTCAGCCTTTTAATGTATGCAATTTAATCAATTGGAGAAATGTCTAAAGCCAAGTAGCTATTACTAAAATTAAGCGATAACACATTTCTATCATCCAAAAAAGTCACTCTCTTGCATTCAATTGGCTACTTAACTACTAGCCCATGGCACCACCTGCCTGTTTTTCATTCCTACAGCTTTGTCTTCTCTGGAATTTCATGTAAATGGAATCATAGAGCACATAGTCTTTTTTGGCTGGCTTCTTTCCCTCAGCAGAATACTTTTGAAATTGATCCTTGTTGTCCTAAGTATCAACAGTTAATTCTTTTTTGTTAGTAAGTCATATTCAATTGGATTGCTTTACCACAATTTGTTTATCCATTCACCAGCTGATAGACCTTCGGGTTGTTTCCAGTTTTTAGTGATTATGAATTAAGCTGCTATGAACATTCATGTGTTTTAATTCCTCTTGAGAAAATATCCAGGAATGGAATTTCTTTTCTTTTTTTTTCTTTGAGATGGAGTCTCGCTCTGTCACCAGTCTGGAGTGCAGTGGTGCGGTCTTGGCTCACTGCAACCTCTGCCTCCCAAGTTCAAGTGATTATCCTGCCTCAGCCTCTGGAGTAGCCGGGACTACAAGCATCCGCCACCATGCCCGGCTAATTTTTGTATTTTTAGTAGAGACAGGGTTTCACCATGTTGGCCAGGATGGTCTTGATCTCCTGACCTCGTGGTCCACCCACCTCAGCCTCCCAAAGTGCTGGGACTACAGGTGTAAGCCACTGTGCTTGGCCAGGAATGGAATTTCTGGGTTGCAGAATAACTGTTCAATTTATCAGTTAATTGTTTCCCACATAACCGTGTCATTTTATATTCCCACCAGCCATGGGAATTCCAGTTGCTCAACGTCCTTGCCAACACTTTTTAACTTTAACTATTCTAGGGGGTGTGTAGCACCATCTTACTGTTGTTTCGTTTTGCCATTTGTAATGACTATTGATGTTGAGCAGCTTTTCATATGCTTATTGATTTGTGTTTCTTCTTAGGTAAAATGTTTGTTGAAATAATTTGCCAAGTTTATTACTGAGTTGTGAGAATTCTTTATAAATAATGCATTTGTGGTCTTTACCAGATGTGTTTTGCACATATTGTCTTATAATCTGTGGCTTGCCCTTTCATTTTTATAGCATTACCTTTCAAATAGCAGAAGCTAACAATTTTGACAAAGTTAATTTTATTAATTTCCTTTTATGCTTCCTGCTTTTAGTGGCTTATGAAATCTTCGCCTAATTTATGGTACCAGGATTTTCTTCTATATTTTATTGTAGAGGTTTTATAGATTTAGCTCCTATGTTTAAGTATATGGTGCATTATGGGTTAATTTTTGTATGTAGTGTAAGAATCAAAGTCCTATTTTTGGTACTTGAATATCCAGTTGTTCCAGAACCTTTCGTTTTAAGGTTATCATTTCCCCCATTGAATTATGCTGCGACCTCAGCCAAAATAAGTTGATTATAAATTTGTGCCTTTTCTTCTGGTATCTTTATTATTTTGCATTTAGCTAAATATCTATCCTTAGGCCAATGACACATTTTCTTGATATTTTAATTTATTGTAAGCCTTCAAGTAACATAGTATAGGGCCTGAAACTGGGTTTCTCTTTTTAAAATGGTCTTGGGACTAGTAATTAATCTTTAATCAAACTAGTATGTGTAACACTGGTGTTCTGAACCATACCAAACTATGGCAAAAAAAGGAGCTACCCTTCATAGTATAATCAAAAGGGACATGAACTGTGAATATTTCTCAGAAGATCATATCTATTTATAGAGTGGAGAAAAGATACTGACCTCTGTTTGGCACAATGATCCATAATGAAATAAAAGGCTTAGAGGTCTGAGCGGTGAAACGTACTTTTTTACTGCTTTCACAAATGTTTTACCTAAATGCTAATAGATGAAAAACTAGTTTTCTGTACCACTCCCAACCCTACCTCCTGGATCCAATAAAACCTTTTCAATTTTCACTCCAAGCACCAGGTAAAGGAAAACCAGATGGATAAAATGAGTGACAGGCAGCCTGTGGCAGACAAAAGGGGAAAAAAGCAGATGGCTGAGTAGAAGACAAAGGGAGTAAAAGACTCAAGGGACTGTAAAGTCAGAGAAAAGAGAACAAAAGGCAGTAGTCAGGTTCCTTTTGCAAATCCAGGGTGAACTCTCTATGCACTCACAGGCTGTGTTATATCAGTGTCTGGACTCAACGTCCAGATGAGACTCACAGCTTCTTTGGCTAATAGTAGGACATTTTCAGGAACAGATTGGACCACATTTACCTTTTGAACCTTTATAACAGAGCAAAGGGATTATATGTTTAAAGGACAAAAACAGTGTGCTATTACTACTTCTGTTTCTAAAACAGCTTTGATGCAATGTAAGCAAATTTTTTTAAAAAAAAATTTTCATAAGATGTCTGGAAATTTTACAGTAAATATTTAAAGTATTACCTAATATCTAAATATTTAGGAATTAAAAGAAACTTCTAACCTTAATAATTACATGGTCAATAACAGTGCTGATTTATCTGTTTTTCATTAAGTCATATTTAGAGCATGTATACACCAAATGTAGAAAGGATTATATGAATATTTACCGACTGAGTAAGGATAACCAAAATCAGTGAATCCAATTCATTTTTAATGGTTTAATGTTTAATGATAATCATTGTTTTGCCATAGGGTAACTAGACATGACAGGCAGTTTATATAAATAACCCATAATTAGTCCACTTCAGTAGAAACTAAACAATCAGTCTCTCTCTTTTCTCTTTGTGAATTTTGCAGTGTCATATTGACAATTTTTCATAATACTGCACACTGCTTCATCTTTGTCTTTTTCAGGCATGCTTCACTGACACATACAAAATTAAATGTCTGTATCTTGAAGATCCCAATAGTTAGTTCCTTGGTTACCAAATCTTAAAGCTTTACCTGTAAAATGTCCTATAGGCTCTTAAGCTTCTCTTCCTTTCTATTACCTGGCTGGGAGAGTAAGTGCTAGAAAACTGGAAGCAGAATAAACACTGGCTGTGAGGTTGCGGCTGGACTTTGGGAGTCTTAGCTGTTGAAAGGAAAATGACAGGGTGCTGTGATGGTGGCCTCTGTATCCATGACATTTGGGAACCAGAGAGAAGATTGAAGAGACAAGGAGTGCACTTAAGAGAGGCTGGGGGAAGGAATATGGGTGGGGAACTCTATTTTCTTCCTGACCTAGCTCTTGAGGGTCAGCCTTGGGCACAGTACAATTTCATGGGCTTGGAGTTGATTCACTCCCTCATCTACTAACTGCACAGAAAATTCCTTTTATATAAGAAATCCCATCAGTGAAAATAAGGGGCTTAAAAAGATAACCCTATGAGATAGTTTTGTCTAAATATATCACAGAAATGAGGCTCCCCAAACTTTCTTCTTTTGATTAGAGAAACCAGTTACAACACAGGTATGAAGGGAAAGTTGGGCAGGGGTTGGGGAGAGTCTCAGAAAGGAAAAGAGAACACAAAGGGGAGATGTGAGACATGGGGAGCTTATGCCTCAGAGCTTGAGGCTGCTTTAGAGTACAAAGGGCTTGTCTGCTTATGCCTCATTTTATTCTGGCAGCAACTCTGTGAAGTGGAGGGGGCATCACCTCCAGTTTACACAGGAAAACATGAAGGCTTAAAAAGGCGACGTTACTTGCCAGTCATACAACAAGGCAGCAAGGTAACTGGCAGAACCATACAAAGCTCCAGTACAGGCATCTTCCTCTAAGTCTCATTCATCCGTCACTTGGCTGCTTCTCCCTTTGCTTTGACTTTATGATTGTGGCACAGACCTCATGTGTAAGAGACTGTATTACCTAAATTCAACAGTGCACTAAAAATCACATTACAGCATTGAAGTATTAACTTAATTTTCAAGGAAGAAGATATTATTTTAAGTTATTTTCTTATTCAATCTAGCAATACATAGAAAGTCACATTACAGTGACTGCGTGGGAGAAAAACTGTTAGCTAAGAACCCTGATTTCTGTACAAGATTTTAAAAAATCCACTGAAATAATCTTAAAAGTATGGTTTACAAATTTTTCAAAAAAATTTTTTTTGAGACGGGGAGTCTCACTCTTTCGCCCAGGCTGGAGTGCAGTGGCGCGATCTCGGCTCACTGCAAGCTCCGCCTCCCGGGTTCACACCATTCTCCCGCCTCAGGCTCCCGAGTAGCTGGGACTACAGGCGCCCGCCACCACGCCCGGCTAATTTTTGTATTTTTAGCAGAGATGGGGTTTCACCGTGTTAGCCAGGATGGTTTTGATCTCCTGACCTCGTGATCCGCCCGTCTAGGCCTCCCAAAGTGCTGGGATTACAGGCATGAGCCACCGTGCCTGGCCTTCCATGTCGCTTTTTTAAGGCTAGTCAAGTGAAGCAGTGGGAATGAGAAGGAACACAGAAATCTGTTAAGTGGTTGTGATCAATTGGTTGTAAACATCACTGCACTTGGATTAGCCTCGTGTCATTTTTTAATGGAAACATGATTTGTTTTCTTCTTGTCATCATCTTAAGAATAAAAAGAGTATTTGACTTTTGCTCAAAATAATTTTCTCTTTGGGTTACAATCTGAAGGGCATTAATTAGGAAGATATTGTTATAATTAATGCCCACTGTCTAAAGGAGAATTCTCAGCCAGTTCAGACCTAAAAAGAGCAAGATGTCGTTTGAGCTTTTTCTTCTCTGTCTGTTCACACAATTTGACTTCAATGTTGCCATCACTGAATGCTTCTCCTTTGGTTTCCTCCACTGGATTCTCTCTGAGGGAAAACTTTGCTTTCTTCCGCATAATCGTAATTCCTGAATTTCCACGCCTTTGTGCTGGAGAGAAGGTTTTATTTACTATGCAATAACAAACTGCAGACAAAACATTTTTTTTGAAGTTTTCATTCATAAATGCATAGACAATGGGATTACAGATGGAGTTGGAAAATCCAATAATTTGCACGATAGCAAAAATCATCTTGATTGTGACATCATCATATTCCTTTTCAAAATTACCTGAAATAAAGCAATATTTTAGAATGTACGTTTATCTTAAGGAGTATAAAATAAAACTTCTGTTTGTCACCTGTCAAAGACTTAAACTTGTACAAGTATCTAAAGGTGTGAAAAGTTCTCAACATCGTTTTGGGAGAGGCATCTGATATCTGAATAAAAATAACCTTTGTGATGAGTCTTCACTTAGAGAATCTAGGCTTACATGCATAGCCTGGTGTCCAGCATATAGTAGGGGGCTTATAGCATTGCAGCTTGATAACTTCAAGCTTCATGTAAACTGGAAGCAGCAGTAACCCTTCAAATGTTCACTTGCCTTAGAGAAACAAAATCATACTGAGAACCATGGTAAGTCCTGGGTTATCAGAAAGAATATACTGCAGGTCTGACTCTTCAAGTCAGGGTTCTAAATGGGAAATGCTCATAGGATGTCACTCCTTTCCCAAAGTTTAAATAGCCTAGGGAGAACAGAAGGAGTAACATGGGAGAGGAATCTCAAAGCTTTGATCTTCTGTAATTATTAAAGATTTAGTCATAGTCATACACAATGACCTACCACGTAATGACCTTGTGATCTTGAAGACATGAAAGAAACATATGAAATGTTAGGTATTTGATTATCCAAGTGAACAGTGACACATTTCAAAGATTCATTGTCTATTCTAGCAGGAAATGAATGAGAATGTCTATCAAATGAGAATGACAAGCACTCACTGTATTCAATCATCATATGGACAACATGGAATGGTGCCCAGCACACAGCAAAGAGAGCCACCACTGTCACCATCATAATGACAGCTCGTTTCTTCTTCCTAAACCCACAAGGAAACATTGTATTAGTTAACTTCTCCTTGGCAAGTGTGCCAGCTTGATAGCAAAGCTATTAAAGTCTGAGCTTAGTTCACTCAAACATAATTTTTAAATTAAGTTCATGATAGGTTATTTGTGGGCTGATTATCATCTTTTCCTATTGATATTACCCTCACATCATAAATATTCTTTGAATGTCTGCTCATTATGGATCTGGCACTCTGCCAGATGCATGACATGGATAATGTCATTAATTTTCCCAATAAGGCATTTGATAGATGCAGAAATCGAGACACACAGAAGGTTAATTAATTTGCAAAGTTAGATGGCTAGTAAAGGCTGTATCTTGGATGTGAATTTAGGAAGTCTAACTTTTGTGACTTCAATATGAAGCTCTTACTCACTTTACATTAAAGAGCATTCATGCCTGTGGTAGTAAAATATCAATATTTATAAAATATGGGCCAGGTGCAGTGACTCACGCCTGTAATCCCAGCTTTTTGGGAGGACAGGGCAGGAGAATTGGGTGAGTTCAGAAGTTCAACACCAGCCTAGGCAACATGGCAAAAACGCATCTCTACCAAAAAAAAATTATGAAATATGGGAAGCTCCAGGGATATAATTTAAATGGATATCTATACGATATATCTTGGGGTTTTTTTTTTTTTTTGAGACAAAGTCTTACTCTGTTGCCCAGGTTGTAGAGGAGTGGTGCAATCATGGCTCACTGAAGCCTCAACCTGGGCTCAAGAAGTGATCTTCCCACCTCAGCTTCCACATAGCTGGGACCACAGGTGCATGCCACTACACCCAGCTAATTTTTACATTTTTTGTAGAGACGGGGTCTCACTTTGTTGCCCAGGCTGGTTTCAAACTCCTGGGCTCAAGTAATCTTCCAACCTCAGCCTCCCAAAGTGCTGGGATTCCAGGTGTGAGCCACCACACCCGGCCTGATATATCTTAAAAATATGATTAACCAGGGCTTCAAACTAATTTTCTCCATGACTTCTGTAAAGAGGATTTACATCTGCAAGAGCTCTACACATTTGCATGGTGCTTTCAGTTTATAAAAACTCATACTCATTATCTCTTATTATTATTATTATTATTATTATTGAGATGGAGTCTCGCTCTGTCACCCAGACTAGAATGCAGTGGCGTGATCTCGGCTCACTGCAACCTCAGTCCATCAGGTTCAAGCAATTCTCCTGCCTCAGCCTCCCAAGTAGCTGGGATTAGAGGCACCCACCACCACGCCTGGCTAATTTTTGTATTTTTAGTAGAGACAGCGTTTCACCATGTCGGTCAGGCTGGTCTCGAACTCCTGACCTCAAGTGATCCACCCACCTCTGCCCCCCAAATTGCTATGATTACAGGAGTGAGCCGCTGCACCTGGTCCATTATCTCTTATTTCAACATGGCAGCTCTTTCTTTCAAGGAAGTGGGAGGAACCAACTTAATGATAGGTCCCAAGGTGTGGAACAGTCTAGGAGCCCCTGTACATTGACAAGAGGGGTTTCTTTATTCAAACTGAGCACTAGAGCACTAGAGATCACTGCACACTTGGAGAGATGATAAAATCCCACCAAATCACCAGACTCCTCCATTTAAGGCTTTTTTTGCTTTGTTTCTAATAGTCATTCAGTGTAGGTTATTAAATAAATGATATGGACTACAAGTATCATAGCAGTAAGTCATGTTTTAAAATTTCTATTAATGAATAAATTCAGAAAGCAAAGCCCTTAGGTAAAAATAAATCAATAATAATAATTTAAAATAAATAGCATGCTTCGGTTTCCAAAGGATTTTCATACAGATCAATCTCATGTCTTTTAGCATTATCCTTGGGTGGGATTAACTAAGGATGGATGTTATTATGCTCCTTGTACATATGAGGGAAGCAGGGCCTTGGGAGTGAGACTGATGTATATCTTGTGGCTGGTGAGTGATAGAGAGAGTACCCATAGGACCACAGGGTTCTGACACCAGCCCACAGTCTTCCTACCACATCATGTATGTTCTAAATTCCAAGTCAGTTTCTACCTATAGCTGTAACTTCCCAGTTGATTTGCGAGCTGATAATCTTGTTGTTTCTTTCAGACACATGTAAAACTTCAAGAGTTTAAAATCAGTCCATGCCCTAAATTTGAATTGCAAAGGATGCTTAGATTAAATTACCTAGAGGTTCTGAGAGCCCTGGCAACCATCCCTTCCAGCACAATTAATTAAAAATAATTTAAAGAGGTGAATATTTCATTAAACAGACCTGGCTATTTTGGACATTTCTTTTCCGTGAATAGTTCGAAGAACTGAACCATCCCCAACTCTTTTCTTTATCCAAAGTTCATAACCAATTTTACTGTACAGAATAAGCATCACCGTAAGAGGCAGGAGGAAGAGGATGACAAGGATGAAGGTGGTGTAGATCTTCTGGTGCACAGGGCTGGTCCACTCTTCTAAGCAGCAGATGTGTTCTTTTTCATATAGGAAGTCATATTTGATCTTCATAATAAGAATAATTCATTAAAAGAACCAGTAGTCAGCATCAAAAGAACAGAAATCAGCCAAGTATTATTGCAACACAACATTTTTTAAGTTCTTTCAAATTTGTCCCCAGCATGTATTTCAAATGAGATACATTTTTCATTGTTCTTTTGTTGTGAAGCATAGTTTTTCCACTTCACTGCTTAAGTTCTTAAGAGTTTTATACCATCTTTTCTATTCTAAATGGAATTCAGGTCCATAGCCTGTTTACTTTCATTTATTATCTTTCTCAACTTCTATTTCCACTAGTCACAAGTTTTCAGTTGACTGAAAGAACACTATATTTGCCAAAGTATATACTGAAAATATTTTGCAATACATGCTAGGTAGTTTAATATTAAATTATTCTGCTTCTTCAATTGTTGAGATAGATTTTTGACAAGGCTTGAGACATCTTTCAATTGAAAAGTACTGAAAGCCGTGTTTTGTTACTGCTACTTCACATATTGCAATGATCAGATTGCTTAGAAAGATATTAAAGAAGCAACTGGCAGCTTTTATCCTGAGATGAATGAGAAATTGGGATTCAAACTATTGCCAATACACAAATATTCAGATTGTACTGGTTTATTCATACTATTTCTGGTAGACTCATCTTATAAGCTCAAAAGTATTATTAACAACAATAATAAATAATAGAGAGTGCTTTAAGGGCTAGTTCAAGAACAAACTAAATATTTAAAGCATATTCAAAAGTCACTTTTTTGGGTAATAGGAATAAAAACGAGAATATTTATCAAAACCATTGTTATTTTAGTTACTGTGGAGCTGAATACTTGGGTCTCAGACATATTTCTGCCTACATTCCCAGGAAATTTTATCACCAATCTGCAATGTGAATTTAATGAGGGAAAGCAACTTTTTGGTTACTCATCAGAGGTAAGAAAATTCAAGTTCTGACCTAGGTGTTACTTACAAATGCAACTAGGAATAACACTCACTGAAAAATAATCTCAAGATTCAAACTCTCTGGAAATAGGATGTTAAAATGAAATTCATTCCAACTCCATGGAAGCAAAGCATGCAAAGGCCAATGACCAGGGGGTATGGACTGACACATCTAAGAGCATGCTGGACTGGGAGTCTTGGATCAGGTTCACATAGCCCTAGGGACTACGGACTTCCTGACTTCAGCAAAGTCCTGACTGTGGACTTCAGCAAAGACTTCCTGAGGGTATGCTCAGAAGGTTTTATGGAAAATTTCAGATCTTTGATCTTCAATTTCAGATCTTCTATTTCCAAACATACACTTCTCTAAAATTCCACTGCCTAATATCGTCCCCAAGTTTGAAGTGTCACGCTGGGTCTACATTCCCACTTCCTGTTTCATAATCACCCTTCTCCCATGTTACAGAAATCACATCTCTCACCCAGAATGAATCTTACCACGGGGCACCAAAACAAGATATAATTCAATGACTGATGTCAGTGAAGCCACATTGATCAAGGCATCATAAACACATGGCAGGGCTTTGTGCTCTTCTCTCTCTTAAATATATTTCTATTCAGGGTAAAGCCTGGCAGAGAAAAAAAAGGTATTTGACAGGTGTTGAGAAGTTGTGAATTCACATTTTTCATACAGTAAGGAGGCAGGAGCAATGACAATTTTAACCATCTCGTTGCTTCTATCACCTGAAAATTGACAAATACATCACTCATGAGAGAGACCCCAGTACAAGTGAAGCAGAGAGCGGCAGTGAGAAATGCTGAAGGCAGGGTGCTTTGTATCATCCCTGTGATAAGTTCACACTCACTGCAAGCTCAGGACGATATTAGGCAGTGGAATTTTCGAGAAGCGTATGTTTGGGAATAGAAAATCTGAAATCGAAGAGTGAAGATCTGAAATTTTCCATAAAACCATCTGAGCATGGCCTCAGGAAGTCTTTGCTTGTCCTAATAGAATTTAGGAGTGAGAAGGTGGCCATGGGATGCATATTAATACATTTGTTTAATCAGATGTTTTCCTGACAGGAAGCAACTTTGACTAGACTGATCTGTTTGACAGTGAGGACTGGCTTTGCCAATGACATGACATGCATTTTCTACAAACACAATTAATTATGTATTTAAAAAATATTTAGGGTATTTTTTAAACACATAAAAATACTTTCTATATTAAATAAAACAAAATGTTTTTGTTTTATTTAAAAATGGATACATCTGTTTGTTTTCTATGGGCTAGAAATGGACCACACAATTTAGAACTAGAGTGAATCATTATGAAAGGGCTCCACCAGTCTGGGCTTCCCATTGGAGATAAGGGCAGCATCCGCAGACAGGAGCTGGCATGATCCCTTGCCAGCCGGCTGGAGGTCTCAGCGCTGTTATCTTTGAGAAGTCCTGCAGCAAACAATCAGTCACAGGCAATACTGTCACACCTAGAGGGCATTGATTCCAGTGACATCTGCCCCCTTCCTCTCCCCATTTTCCTCATCAGGTTCTGATGAGAGAGAGGCAGCCAATTGTATGGGGGGTGGGGGGGCGGGGAGAGGAGTGGGGCAGGGGAGAGAAAAAGAAACACAAGGAGAGGAAACAGAGAAGAAACTGACCATAACTCCTTCACATTTCTAGGCCTGAAAACTATTCACACTGAGGGAAGGGAAAAATTATAAATTGATTAAATAAGAGTATGATTTATGTAATTGTATTACTGGACAGGACAGTTTAATAACAGAACTCACACTATTCTTCTGAGTGAAAGTGACCAGAGAAATTTTATTATCTGACTGGAAGAGTTGCTCAAGATTTTTTCATTCATGATGTTTCACCAAGAGGACTAAAAAAGTCCTTAGATGCATTTTTCCAGGTAGCAAGGGATAAAATAAAATTACTTTCTGCTCTCACCTATGGAGTCCAGCTCATTCAATAAATTAGTTACATGAAAAAAAATCGGGTTACTTTTTGAATTTTCTCTTATTTTAGGCTCATTTGTTATCCTTGAGGATGACATGACATGGACAGTAAAGTTTCACATTTGCCTATCTCTACTTTAAAAGGTACAACGGGATAAATCATTTAAAACTTATCTTAGGGGGTATATAAGCAACCCCCTACTGTCTTTGAAAACTCCTGTCTGGGTAGATCACCTATGCAAGACATGTTAAAGTCCACCCTAACAGACAGGCTGGGCTGTCTGAAACCAACTCAGCGCTCTCCTTCCTGTGAAGCCCCATGCATGGTGGGCCTGTCTGACAAAGGTGTGGGGAAAGGAGAGAGGTTGATTAAGATGATCTCCTGATATGTTTCCAATTAGAATTTCAATGTGTCAATGAATAGGAGGCAGGTAAGAAAGGACTTCTGAGAGTCAACTAAGTAGATAATTTATTACAATTTTTTTTTACGTGACTTAAAAATAAAAGAAAAACCTAGAGCAATCATTCAACTCTTAAAATGTAAGAAAACATTTAGGGACACTGGGAAAAGCATACTCAGCTTGCAGGAAAATGTAGAAACTGACCTGTGTATTTTTGAAAAATTGTATTTTAAGCATTAGAGTCCTAACAATGTATCAGGAAGAGCTAGATAAAACAGAGAAAATGAACCTTAAAAAATCATTTTATTCCACTTGAAAGACCTCCAGTGGAATAGCTGAGGTCATACAAATTTGCTGTATTGCTCCTGCAGGAAGGAAAATAATTACAATTAAGAGGGGTGAGAAAATAGTTCAACAATATGATTATCCATCTCAGCTGGAGTCTACCTCAAGTTGTTGCACGTGCCACATGGGTGATCCTACGATGACTGCCACCAGCCAGACCACACCTGTAAAAGCGTTAAAGTCATGAGAGTATGACTCAGCTAAGTAAAACACATCCATGCATAATTATCTAACCCTCAAGATTCCCTATGCGAGGGCAGCTGTTCTCTGCCCTAGGGCAGTGCCATGGTCTCCCCCAAGTTTCATGCTTCCACTCTTTCACCATCCTCAAAACTGCTGCTGGAATAAACTTCCTAAAACAAGTTTTAAACATTTAATAGTGTTTCACGGCCTACAAGATAAAACCCAGTTTCCTTAGCATGGCCCATGAGGTTCTCTACCATCTCAATTGCCTCTCTCTCCTCTTTCATTTCTTTCCATGCTCTTCACAACGCAGTCCTCTACTGAGGAGCCTGCAGTGCTGGTTTCAGTTTCCGTATCCCAGAATGCACTGCGCCACTCCCTGGCCACCCTATCCCCAGTGTCTATCTGTGGACTCATTTTCCAGGACTTGACTCAGAAATCACCTTCTCTAGGGAAACTTTGAAGGTCACTACTATTTCCAAATAAACTGACTACTAATTCCTTGTTGTCTCTACATGCCCTCTAGTGCAGTGTCTTCGTTGCCCTTACTCACTTCTCAATTTCCTCCAAACTCCTTGAAAGCAAACACAATGCCATTTATTTTTGTGTTTCCTCAAATAAGAGTCCTAGGAAAATTCCTGGCCCTCTGTAGGAGTTGATCCATGTTTGTGGAATGGATGAATAACTTTTAAACATGACATAGACCACTCTCTGTCACCTCTTTTTAAAATCAAATGTACATTTATCTTAAGCACCATAACATGGGCATCACGTGTATACATATGTAACAAACATGTACGTTGTGCACATGTACCCTAAAACTTAAAGTTTAATAATAAAAAAAAGAAAACAAACACTGATAACTTCAGAAACCAAAACGCTCTTTCCAAATTTCCTGTCTTCCACAAACTTGTTGAGATGGATTGCTTTAATGATGTACTCTTAGAAAAGAAAAACAGGGATTGACTACCAAGAATAATTTCAACCCATGTGTTTTAACAGACATGGAAGAGGACGGAACCAAGGGCCCCAACTTTGATTTGGGGGAAAAGTTTCCAGCTCGAACTCTGCTTGTTCTTTCTATATTGGGTGGAACGTTAAGAAAACAGTTTATTGCTTTGGGTTTCAATGACTCAATTAAGCCATAATTGGGGTTTATTATAAAGAAACAGATAATTTGGTGCTGCCTATAAAAATTCATCATGATCCAATGATACCTGGCAGCTGTAGGACTCACAAGTCTGTCTGGCTGTCTCTATTTCTC
Organism: Gorilla gorilla gorilla; assembly: GCF_029281585.2. Lineage (NCBI taxonomy): Eukaryota > Metazoa > Chordata > Mammalia > Primates > Hominidae > Gorilla > Gorilla gorilla. The sequence goes on from NC_073227.2 coordinate 141,457,521, forward strand.
ACTCTCTCTCTTTTCTGCCTCCCTATTACCATACACATCTGTTCTATTTTAATCACATACAGTTATCTTATGTCCAATCATTTTTCTGGACTTTAGTACAAATTCTGGAGGAATTGAGTCTAATTTTCGTAGCTCATTGCCTACCTTCCTGGATCCCTGGATGGTTCTGAGATAGAAGGGCTAGAGTTGGATGAACAATACTGACACAGTTACCACATCGGGGCAAGAAAGCCTAGAGCATCTAGGCCAAGCTTGTCCAATCTGCATGTGGCCTAGGAAGGCTTTGGATATGGCCCAACACAAATTTGTAAACTTTTAAAAAATATTATGAGATTTTTTTGCGATATATTTTTAAGTCATCAGCAATCGTTAGTGTTAGTGTATTTTATGTGTAGCCCAAGGCAATTCTTCTTCTTCCAATATGGCCCAGGGAAGCCAAAAGATATGACATCCCCTGTCTAGGTCTAGGCAATCTCAGCTGGAAGGAGGAATGGGGCGTGACTGACAAACACTGACTGACAAGGCTGAATGACAGTGTGACAAAGCCACAGGAGACATTAGACCACAGTTCACAAAAGCCCCCATGGCGAGATGAGTCTAGCTGATTTTAAAACCTTCTTGTTTCCTATGTCTCTTTTGAGTAGGAACTGCCTTGACTGCCTATTATCAACTATGCTTTGAGATGTTGCCACTCGTGCTACTTCTCTTTCCTTTTAAATAACTCCCCTCCTCCATGTAATCCTTTCCTTACTTGCTTTCCATCCCCACATGCTGTTTTCAGGAGTTCTGATGTTGGAAAGATGTCAATTATTAAAAGCCCAGAAATCTCTGAATTCTTAGTAGGAAAGATATGACATAAAATTAAAACTAACTAACTAAAACTAACACCTTTCTCCCCTAATGATTCAGCTATTATTTTCAAGCTATTTAAAATGACTTTGGCATTGCAAAGCCTGCAGGGGTTCTTTCTGCAATTCCACAGCCCAATACTGGCTAAATTCTTACAGCAGAAATAAATGTTTACTCATTCTTCTCAAGTGAGATATTAGTAAAAATTGCTTTATTTGATTATCACATTAGTTGCTTGCTACACCTCTGATTATTTGCTATATTAAATTCAAACTACTGTGAAGCACACTAAGGTTTTAAATGGCTCAATTATAATTACTGAATAGAGAAATGCTTCCATTTTACTGTGTTAGACTTTAGGGCATTGCTTCAAATTTACCATTTATCATGAGGTATGTGTTCATTGTGACTTGCTGACTCAGGAACAATTACAGCAAGCTGACGATCCAGAAATGCCTAAAGGAAAAGTACGAAGTGGGTGGAATGTGCCTTTGCCAGGCATCCCCAGCACTCAGAACCCACTGTTCTCATGTACCCTGTCACTTTCTACCCTTGTGTACTCACCACAAGGGCAGCAACCCTGTTCTCCACTTTTCTAAAACCACATTTCCTGCTCCCTATCATTATCAACCTGCCTGGCCAGGTGCAGTGGCTCACACCGGTAATCCTAGTATGTTGGGAGGCCAAGGAGTACAAGGAGAGGCCAAGGGGGAATGGCTTGAGCCCAGGAGTTCAAGACCAGCCTGAGAAACAGAGAGAGACCCTGTTCCTACTAAAAATAAAAAAAATTAGCTGGGTGTGGTGGTGGGCACCTGTGGTCCCAGCTACTTGGGAGGCTGAGGTGGGAGGATCATTTGAGCTTGGGAGGCTGAGGCTGCAGCGAGTTGTGATCACACCACTGCACTCCAGCCTGGGCTACAGAATGAGACCCTATCTAAAAAAGAAAAAAAAATCGACCTGCCCTTGTTAGCTTGGCTTGGAGTCTTCTTATCTCAAGATGATAATTCCCAGCTGGGCATAGTGGCTCATGCCTGTAATCACAGCCCAGACTTTTGAGACCAGCCTGGGCAATGTAGTTGACACTCTGTCTCAAAAAAAAAAAAAAAAAAAAAAAAAAGATAGTTCTCAATCTAATGAGTGTTAATGTGGCAATGCCACTGGTAGGTTATCTTAGATTAGCTGAACGTAGTGCTTAAACGTTTAAGATGTAAACTGAAAAAGTATACCCAAAATGATACATTTTCAGTTTTGAGGTCAGCCTAAAAGAGAGATGGTGTGGAGATGAAGGCAAACAGGGAAAGCACTGAAAATCTCAAATTATATTCCAATGCCTACAAGTTAGATAAAAGCTACTCTTCTAGTTTAAAAATATGGTTCTCTATTCTGTAACGAAGAATGTCATTCACACTGCCATTGGCACATCCAGTGGCCTCACCTAGCATTGTGAAAGCCCTTCGGTTGGTGTATTGCCACTTCATTTTAAAAGGATGCACAAGTCCCTGGTGCCTTTCCACAGCAATGCAGGTCATAGTGAGGATTTCTGTCACAACAGCGGTAGACTGGACAAATGGCACCATCTTGCAAATGAAAGCACCTGCAGTAAGGAAATAGGACAAATCATACATCAAAACAAAAAGAATAAAGGTTTCATCTGTGTCTTTGTAATTATCACTATCAGTCCATTCTGAGCCTCTGCCAAAAAGTTTGATAATTGTACTTACTCTGTAGACATAAAATAATTGAAAAACATTGCATTGGCTTATCTTTCTCCCTCTAACTGAATTTTATGTTCCTAAATGCTATGCAATTATGTATAATAAGACAATGAAAGGACAAATCAGTATCTAGCCATAGAAACAGTGGAAAAAAAGCAATATGACCTTTGCTTGGGGAAGAGCGAAGTCATTGTAAACTGGCCTCCTGGGCTCTACACTACAAAGTAATCTTTGATTGTCTCTTTTCTTTTGGCTTCCTGGCAAATCACAACAAAGAATAGTTCTCATCAAAGACTCCCATATTTCTTCTTTTATCATTTATTCTCCTTTGACTCCCTGTCTAAGACTTTATATATGTGTTACACCATTACACTCCAAACTGATTTTACTTTCTCTAATGCAACGGTCTTAAAGTGGTGGCCACTAGGCAAGTTTTGGCCTGAAAACATGCTTTATTTGGTTACACAATAGTTTAAAATATTTGAATGTACTGTCAATCTTTTAAAATGTTTATACTATCTGTCTGGTCTCTTTACCATTTGGATTTGTGAGTCTTGGTCTGGCACCTCTGGTCTTGAACCCATGCTGCTTGCTGCTACCAAATTCATCATTCCCAGCTACAAGAGAATCATAAACTCAGGGAATATGAAGTTGGAAGACTCATCAGAGGTTATCTAGTTCTAGTTTATACCAAAAGCAGAAATTCTCTCTTCAACTTCTCTCTGAAATGCTCTGCCAAGCTCTGCTTAAATACAGGCTGAACATTTCTAATCCCAAAACCTGAAATCTGAAATGATCTAAAACCCAAAGCTTTTTTGAGTGCTGATATGATGCCACTAGTAGAAAATTCCACATCTTCCCTCATGTGACAAATCACAGTCAAAACACACAAAATTATTTAATATATTGTATATAACTACCTTAAGGCTATGTGTGTAAGGCATATAAGAAGCATAAATGAATTTCATGTGTAGACTTCGGTCTCATTGCCAAGATACCTCATTATGTCTGTACAAATATTCCAACATCCCAAAAAATCTGAAATCTGAAACACCTCTGGTCTCAAGCATTTCAGAGACGGAATACTCCATGGGAATACTCCTTGCTTTCACAGCCCCGCTTCAGGTCTTTTCATGGCTTTTCCTGCTCCTTGGAATGCTCTTCCCTGAGATCACTCCCCCACATCCTTCCCTGAAGTCTGCTCAAATGTCACTGTGATGGTTAACTCTATGTGTCCAGTTGACTGGCTTAAGGAATACCCAGATAGCTAGCAAAATGTACTTCTGGATATGCCTGCGAGGGTGTTTCCAGAAGAGATGAGTATTTGAATCAGTAGATGACAGGAGAAGATCCTCCCTTCCTAGTGTGGTTGGGCAGCGTCCAATCCACTGAAGGCGCGAATAGAACACAAAGGCACAGGAAGGGTGAATTTGCTCTCTGCTGAAACTGGAACTTGCACTTTCTCCTGCCCTTTGACATCAACGCTCCTGGTTCCCACACCTTCTGACTCAGACTGGGACCTACACCAACAACTCCCTGGGTTCTCAGGCCTGCAAGCTTGAACTGGATCTCCACCACTGGCTTTTCTGGGCATCTAGGTGGCAGATAGTGGATCATGGAACTTCCCAGTGTCTGCAATTGAGTGAGCCAATCCCCCATAATTAATCTCTCCTAAATATCTCTAAAATATCTTATTGGTTCTGTTTCTCTGTAGAACCCTGACTAATGCAGTCACCTTCTCAATGAGGCTGACCTACTCTAACAATCATATTTGTAATTGAGCCTGTCCCATTCCCTATCTCCTCTCATTCATCATCTCTTTTATTCTACTCTTTTCCCATTCTCTTTCACATGTTAACATACTGATATATAATATATATGCTGCTAATTTGTTTTTTATTTTTATTATTTTATTAGTTTTATTATTTATTTACCCCTACTAAAATATAGATGCCAGAGCAATAATTTTTGTCTATTTTTTTCGCTGATGTATTCCCAGCTTTAAGAATGGTAATACGTTAGGCCATTAATAAATATTCATTGAATTGAAAAGAACAGATGAGTAAGAGGCTCATCACTCCTAAAGGCATCCCATTCTATTTTAGAGAGGCCCTAACTGGAAAAAGTGCTTTTAAATTCCACTCATTCCTAGCTTTGTTCTCAGAGTCTCAGAACTAACCAACTATCTTTTCCAAACAGTGGCTCCACATGTATTTGACAGAAGCCTTCGTGTCACTCCTGTCTTTCCTAGTTGTCGCAGCTGTTTCTCATTTGCTATGCTTTTCAGAGCTTTCGAAAAGGTGAATGGAGAAGGGAACGCCCATGGACCATGGCCATGCACCAGGCAGAAGGGAACTCACCAATGTTCAGGATACGGCTTGGCCAAGGCAGAAACTGTGGGACTGTATCGGCTCCCCAAGTCTGAACACCCTCTTCTGTAACTGAAACTGATGTTTACATCAGCCTTCTGTGCTAGACTTTTCAAATGGCTGGCTTCCGTTGAACTTGAAATCAACTTGAAATGAACTGGATCACTTTAATAGACATTTTGTTAACCCAAGACTCCCTTATCTCCTATCCTATCCCTAAGGGTAAATGTACTTAGATATCACTCTAGATACTCCCTTCCCAATCCTTTCTGGGGGCTCCAAATGGCAACCCAAGAACCAATCCCACTCACTTCTATTCCTTGTTACAATTTCCCAAAACAAAATCCTGTTCAAACTTAAGGCCTTCTTTTGTTTAGAAAGATGGTTTAGATGCCAACAGTGGGAATTTACTTTCAATGTTAATAAAGTCCACTGTGTTTGAATAGTTACTATACTGTGAATAAATCAGTTTACCTCAAGTCCTGGTTTGGATATGGTACTTGAATAAATGAATATGGGTATAAATTATTAATCTGCATATTTATCCTAGGTTTTTTTTCTCTTGTCTTGCAAATTTAATCAGAACTTTTTCTATTGAGAAGAACCTTGTACTTTTTAACATTTTATAAATAATTTGGTTGAAAGGAAGTATATTTTAAATACAACTATCCAAACAAAAGAGAATTTTTGCTGTATTCATTTTAGTGTTATCTCATTATAGTGTTATCCATCCTGAATATATTCAGTTTGTGTATTATAGTACAGGATATCTGTCAATTGATTCATTGATATCAGTATACACTCTGATTCTGCTTTATCTGATTTCTTAGCCACTCTGAGCCTCAATTTCATTATTTGAAAAAAGGGATTAATAATACCCATCTGTCATAGGACTGATGTATTTCATAAAGTGACATAAACACCTAATACTGGATACATTCTTTAATAAATGGCAGCTCTTTCATCATTAGGCAGCCCTATTAAAAGAATTAAGGTAAATATGATGCACTTGGGGCTGACATGTTCTTTGTGGATAAACTGACCATTAAAGAACACCTAATCTAATAACCTTATTTCCCAGAGAAAGACACTGCAGTTCAAAGAGGTTAAATGATGTGCTCAGGTCCACACAGCTATTTATTGACAGAATGAGTCCAGGTTGTCAGACTCCAGTTCCTTCCATTACATCACCCTCACTTATCTTTCTGTGCCCATGCTATGTGGCAGTTTTCTTGTCTAACTGCTCATAAATCATCTGTTTAATAACCCACCTGTGAATTTCGCACCAAGCTATAGTATAATCTGTCATCTTACTGTTTTAATAAATTCAGAACAGCATTTGCCCTATTCATTACTTCTGACATTTCTCCAACCAGCTCTCTAAGAAATTACTGAGAGTGTTTCCTTGATCACATTTCCAAGTTTCTTCAATGTTCTGTCATGTAATTTATCTAGGATGTAGATTTGAGTTCTTTTAAAAATAGGTACATGCTCTTTTGCTATCTACTTACTTATCGTGGATATTTATTTTCACTCTAACCATCTTTGCCCTTTTTAATTGAGAGAGCACTTTTCAAGGTCTAGACGACTAAAACAAAATAAACACTGAAGACTTCTGGTTTTCCTCTGCCCTTCATTAAGCCTATCATCAACTCTCCCCTTCTTTTTCAGCTTCTTCTTCTGGTAATCTCTCTGTTAGCTCTTCAGTCAGCTTATTCTACCCTTTATCTTCCCCAATGTGAATTGTATGGGTCTAAATTATTTGTAAGAATGTGTCTTTTGTGACATTTCTTCCCATAAATCTGGTAATTTTAAACTGGGATAATCCTACATTCCCTGCATAGGGACTGTTTACTTGGGATATCCTTCTTTTTTTTCCTTACAGGACAATTAGATGTTAGTATCACAGTTGTGCTTCTTAAAGTTGGCCTGGAATGGGTATTTCTCATATTTTGATTTTCCAGCATCCACCTCACTTCTCCAAATGGCAACACAATTTCTTTTTAGAATATTAACTCTTCCCCACTGTGGGCAGGTTAGGTAAGAACTCCTACTTAGGAGGACAAAGCAGTAATAGGTGAGATCCTCTCTAGTGTTGAAAGGTTGAATGCAGATGGAAGAGAGGTTTGGGGTGGTGTGGTCACGTGCTCACCAGATCATAAGTGCTAATAGGTCACTGCTGAGTTATGGCTGCTGACCTCTGAGCTCCCTTGGTCGCTTTCTGTTGTAGGCCCATTTCTTCAGCTTCACGCTGATCCTGTGAGCCTTCAACATCCTTCCAATACATTCTCTTCTCTTAAGTTACTTAGCTGTCAACTGTTGCTTGCAACGAAGTAGACTTATTTGATATACTTCTCTTGTGCTACCTTATTCTCTGGAAGGTAGGTTTTTTAAAAATGTAGTGTACTATGGGCTATGTTCTCTCTGTGTGCACTGTTAACTCTAAGATTAGACAGTCCCCAGTCCTACTACTATAGTTTGCCTCCACTGCTGCTTCCATTTCTACTATGTCTGACTCTTGAGATAGAAGCTACAATTATTTTATTTTGCCTACTGGATTAGGAACAATTGCTTTGGTTTAATATCTACTGCCTTCCATTCTCAACTTAAATCATTTATACAACTCTATTGCCCAAAACATGGACCTTTTGCTCTCACTGAGAACAGTGTTCACTCTCCTATCCACTCAGCCACCACCACACAGAGCAAGTCTTAATTCAAAGAGAAACAAGACTACATTATTTCTAAACATGATGCTTGAAAATTGAAAACAGTTTGGGCAGTGTTCGTATTCACTTTAGTGTGTAACAGGGACTTTTAAAAGGATCTGAATGGAAGGGACAGAATGAAAAAAACCAGAGTCTTTAACCGTAGAGAAGATTTAAAACATTATTAATTTAGAAAATAGTATAATGAGGTATAATTGCATGAAGGTATCTAATGATAATAATTACTCTGTGAATAATTTGTTCCAAGTTTGTTGAAAAACAATGTGAATAGACACATTGCAGTTTCATAAAGGAAAGGTTACTTGATGCAACCACTATTTGAAATAACGGTCTAACAGATTATAAAACATTCTGGCATGTAATTACCTTAATTTCATGTGCCAAATAAACAAATCATATTCAAACAGTCTATGCGCCCTTGTCCCAATACAACCTGTAGGGTCCATAGGCACAGACCTGGGGGTGGAGCTCTAGCCAGGGACCATGTCCTTCTCTTCCCAGCACTTCCCTGCCCCTCTTCCTGTATCATTAATATATAGAAACATGATTGTGTCTTTATCTTATATGCTGTGACCTTGCTGAACTCACTTATTACCTCTAGGTGTTTTTGTAGATTCTTTGGAATTTTCTACATAGAAAATAATGTCATCTGCAAATATACTTTTATTTCTTCCTTTACAATCTGCATATGTCTTACTTATTGTCCTTGTTTCTCTTAGTGGTTTTACTTTGAGTGCAATTTTGCATAAGAGTGGTGAGAAGCAGATATCTTTGACTTGTTCTCAATCTTAGAAGAAAAACATTCAGTCTTTCACCATAAAATATGATGTTAGCTGTAGGTTTCTTGTAATGCTCTTATCAAATTGAGAAATCTCCTCTGTATTACTAACTTGCTGAGAATTTTTGTCATGAATGGGTGTTGAAATTTGTCAAGTGTTTTCTTAATTGGTGTAATCATATGATTTTTTTCTTCTTTAGCTTGATGGATATGGTAGATTACACTGATTTTGGAATTTGAGTCAGCCTTGCATACCTGGAATAAATCCTACTTCATCATGATATATAATCCTTTTTATACATTGTTGGATTCTGTCTGGTATTATATTGATATTCTGTGTGCCCATGTTCATAAGAGCTATTCGTTTGCAGCTTTCTTTCTATTGAACTGTCTTTCTCTGGTTTAAGTGTCAGGGTAATGAAGGCCTCATAAAGTAAGTTGGAAACTATTTCTTCCAATTCTGTTTTCTGGAAGAGTTTGTGTAAAATTGGTGTTAATTCTTTCTTAAATGGCAAAATTCTCCAGTGAACTCACCTGGGCTTGGAAACTCCTTTCTTGAGAGCTTTTCAATTATAAATTCAACTTTTTTATTTCTTACATTAAAAAATGTTTTTATCAAAGAATTATGAGCATGTGGTTTAAAATCAGAAGGGCTACAACAAAGAAGAATAGGTGTCTGCCTATTTCCCATAAACCACTTGTTTTTAATTCTACTTCTGGGGGCACTACCATCTCTAAATAAATTGCCTTATACAGCTTTTCTTTTGATTTATTGATTTCAGATGATAGATATAGATTACCTTCTTGGGTAGATGGGCTATTGGTTCACTTTTGTCATTTCCCACTGTTGCTTCTCCCACAGCTTCTAATTTTCTTACAGTTATAACACTGTCTTCAATAATTTATTTGGAAAGGTTTTAGGGGATGTATTTCTTAAACTCTAGCATGTAGTTTCTTCTACTTTGATGCTTAAAGCAATATATTAACACCCTCTTCATTAGTCTATTAACTTCCAACAGTTTATCTTGCCCCCCACTTGTGAGATGATACCTCATCTCTGTACCTCTCTCCTCCTATTTTCGCATTCTTCTTTCTCCAAATGTCTTTTATCTATAACTTTACATTTACTCTGTCAAGACTGATAGTTTTTCATTCTGTTCCACAGGATATTAAGTATTCTTCCCTTGGCCTACTTTTTAATTATAAAAGATTAAAACCATAAACAGCATTTTAATTACCATGACTAATATTAACTACAAAGCCAATGTGTATGTTTTAAATACATCTCCCTTTCAGTGACTTTATAGTCAAGATCCTTGTGAATATATTTATGTCTCTAAAGCATACCGTATTTTAATCTGCTTTTTATATGGACATAACTTTTTTATAGAGTATTTTTATTTAATTTTTCCTGGAATTTTGGGTTGTATTTCTTTTTTCTAGCTGGAAGAAGAAGATATATCTCCTTCACCACAGTATAGTAGTTTAGAGTATAGGCTCTAGAATTGGGCTGTCTGAGTTTGAATCATGGGTCCATCACTTGCTAACTGTGACCTAAGGCAAATTATCTTACTTCACTGTGTCTTGGGTTTTCTTATCTATAAAATGTGGATGATAATAACAGTACTTCCCTCATAGGACTCTTGAAGGATTAATGAGAAAACAAGCCTGCTGTGTTTAGGCCAATGTCTAGTACTATGTGAAAATGCATTAGCTATTCTTATCATCATCGTCATTTTTACTATTACATATCAACTTTTAACATCACATATATACTGCTTGGGATCAATTCCAGTGTTTGTTCTTTTAAGACTTCCTTCTAGAAGACCACTGACTTCCAATTTTGATGACTGCAGTTTGTGTTTTGCTTTGTTTTATTTTTAATGACTGCTCTATAGCTGTCATCATTAAATTCATTTTCAATCGATTTCTTCTCCGGTTTCTTTAATTTCATGGCTTCTCATTTCTTGTATTTTACCTATATTTTGCATAATATTTTTCAAGTAACTTCTTCAACATAATAAGGAAAGTAAGCTCTTTACATTCTTATATATCTTTAAATGGCTGTAGTTTGACTTAAATTCAACATCATCTGCCTTTAGAATGTTGAAGACCTTACTTTATTGACTTTTAGCATCCACTGTTGGTGCTAACCTGTCTATATTGTCAGTTTGATTTTTGCTCCCTTATAAATATCCTGGTTACGGCCGGGTGCAATGGCTCATGCCTGTAATCCCAGCACTTTGGGAGGCCGAGGCGGGCCGATCACGAGGTCAGGAGATTGAGACCATCCTGGCTAACACGGTGAAAGCCCATCTCTACTAAAAATACAAAAAATTAGCCAGGAGTGGTGGCAGGGGCCTGTAGTCCCAGCTACTCGGGAGGCTGAGGCAGGAGAATGGCGTGAACCCGGGAGGGAGAGGTTGCAGTGAGCCAAGATCACGCCACTGCACTCCAGCCTGGGTGACAGAGCAAGAAGACTCCATCTCAAAAAAATAAAATAAAATAAAATAAAATAAAATAAAATAAAATAAAATAATTATCCTGGTTACTATTTGGAAGATTTTATTAATCTCTTTGTAATTAGAAATCTGAAATGTTATGGGGATGTGTTGAAACATGTGTCCTTTTTTTTACTCTTTTTCCATAGCCCTGTGTGTGCCTTTTACATTTGGCAACTCTCAGTCCTTTACCTCTGTGTTTTAATTTGTTCCTTTAAAAAATAACTCCTATTGATCAGATATTGGAATTCCTGGATTGATCCTCCTATGTTTATACCTTTTATATACAGATATAGATATAGATACAGATTTGCCTATTTGCTCCACATTATGGAGATGTTCTTGTTTTTGTCTTCCAACTCTTCTAATTTATATATAATTTCAGCAATATTTTTACTTTCAAAAGCTTTTCTTGCTCCTAAAATAATTTCTTTTCAGAGAAGCTTGTTCTTGATTTATGAAGTCAGTCTCATCTTAAATCCAGACACATACCCCCCATTTAATATCATAAACCCCTTCCTGAAAATGAGATATTCTATGTGGAAATGTGCCCTTGTCACCGATTTCCTATTGTTTAAAAGGCCAAATTAAACATCTAACAGATTTCATTAAGTATAACTAAAACATAGGAAAGCCAGCATTTAAAATATAAAATCTTAAAATATTGGTCCCTGATTACAAAACAATTAGAATGGTTATCAAATTGTTCATATGCATGCTACTCTGTATCAATAACATGCCCATTTTTCATGGTACGTCATAAATATTTTTCTCCAATAAGGCATAGCAATCAGCATACAGCAATTTATACATGCAATAGAAAAAGTAGGTAAAATTTACAATGAAAATAGGGCAATCACCTGGGATGATCCGTTACTCCTGAAGAAAAAAGCAAACTGGAAACTTGAAGAAAGTGGAAAGGGAAGGATGGTTAAAATGTAGTTATTGTCAAGGCCTATGGAAAGTGACATCACAGGTGAGTTGATGACAAAAAGGCAATTTCATGCAAGAAACAGGCAGAGATTCTTTGTCATTTTCATTGGGTAGGGACTTGTAAATGATGAATGGCTCTTCAGGGGATGCAGGTGTCATTTTAGGATGAAAAACTACAAAATCAAACTTTACTTAACTCTCTTCAAGTTTATGTTTATAGAATTTTTGGCACAGTGTTAGAAGAGTCAGGCACTCACAGTCCACCAAGTTCAAGGATAATATTCTTCACTGTATTTGTTTAGTCCCCATATTATTTTCAGCGGGCGGTGTCTGGTGGTTTGATTGAAGGCTCTCCCTGTTATCACTATGATCAACTATTTCAGATTGACATTCTGAACAAGTTTAGTACTTGATTTCTCAGCATGACATTTAAAGAATCCATCAATATCTTTTTCAATTTCTTTTCAAAACAAGTCTTCTTTGCAAGAGTAACAATCACAAAGAATGGTTTACATTGAATAAAATGATATGATGCCTCTCTTAGTGTCAACATTCGGCACATGCATCCCTTTGTGAACACTAGACATGCTTTTCAAAACAACTACTTGTGATTTTGATGTATTTGGAAGGTATTTTATTTTTGGAAGGTAGCTTGATACTTTTCCTATATATCATTTTGCTTATAATATTAGATTATTGAGTTTGGGCACATAAACTTTTCTTATATAAATATCAGCTAAAAGGTCACTGTTGAGTGATATATTCATTGCAGAAGTTTGAGACTTATAAGCCAATACTAATTCCACTGGGAAAATGTCAAATGAGGAGACATTCTTCTGGATATGTTTTTATGTATAAAAATACTAATTAGAGTTTATTTCCAAATTCCCTTCTATGATTAACCATTTCTTCCAGGTTTCATTTATTCATTTGTTTCATTCTCCTTTATTCTTGGGCTTAATACCTAGGTGATGGGTTGATCTGTGCAGCAAACCACCATGGCATATGTTTACCTGCGTAACAAACCTGCACATGCTGCACATGTACAATAAAAGAAAGAAGGAAAGACAGCTTTCCTCAACTGTCTGACAATCCTTGGTTGTCCTTACAGGTTTTAGAATGGGACAGCATGAAAGACCACTAGCTGCTCTGTGTACAGGTAGGAGCTGTCCCTTGGAAAACTTTGACTTAGGATGAGTGGGTCTTGATACTGTGAGTCTCACAAATTTCAGACTTTTAGGTTTTACTTTGTGGGAGCCACAGCTCATATGAATTCTGTAGTTCTCTTCAGAGTGCTTCCTTCAATTACTTTGTAAGAACTGTTTGTGTGTATATTTGCAGCAAAAACAAGTTCCCTAGTGCACAATTTTGTCTATACTGGTATGTTTCTTCTAATTTTCATTATTTTAATAGCTACAAATACAGCTTTAGAAAGGTAACTGAGTTGCTTAAACTTTCCACTAATGACAAAAATTAGATTTTCAAATAATAGAATAAAATGAGCCTGGGTTAAACATTAGGACAGTAAAGCAGAAATCAGAAATAATGGGGTTTCATTATGTTCATAATGTTAAAATAACCCATCATGAAGTAATAATGGAAGGAATATTTTTGTATACCAGGAAAGAAATGGAAAAACTTTAGGCATTAGAAAGAATTTCTTGAATGTGATGGTAATCAGGCAACAAAGCACATTGTAAAGTGAACTTCCTCAGAAATGCTTAATAAAATATTAGGAGTACTTATGTAATTTATGTACTCAGTTGTTCACCAAAGATACAACTCCGAGTTAGTATAACGTAATGTAAAAAAAAAAAAAGCAGAATGGTTAAATAAATTGGGGTATGCCAATATAATGCAAATCATTCAATCATTAATAATATTTCAAAAGATATTTAACAATGCAAACAAAAAATGAAATTAAACAGTAAACAAATAATATATTCATGTACAGACATAGACAAACACTAAGAGGTTTCTACTTTGCTACAAATGTATGTGGGAAAAACTTAAATACACTAAATTTAATGCACTGATGTGATCATCATAATTCTCTCTGGCGGTTGGAATAAATATTTTTTGTTTTCTTTACATGTATTTGTTCTATACATTCATTAGAATGTTTTGGATTATGAGTTAAAAATTCAATTCAACTGGTTTAAACAACAAGGGAAATGTATTATCTAACACAAAAATAATTTCAGAGGTAGGGCAGTAACAGGGTCATAAATGCCACAGCTGAATGACTTCACTACAGTTCTGAGTTCTTTCCACTGGATTTCTTTATCCTCCTCAGTGTGGTTTGCTTTGTACTTATGATTGTCACTTTGGCAAAGAAGATGACTGCAGTATCTCCAAGCACTGCATCTCAAACAAGCTTCAAAGACCAAAAGCAGAAAACGAAGTATGTACTTTCTCAAGCCCTTCATAAAAGTAAGGAAAACCTCAGACTTTATGGCAAGAATGTCTTACATGCTCATTTAAAAAATCATCATTGGCAAGGGGAATTGAAGTTAAAACACTGGCCTAATTTTTTAAAAGTTATTTTTAATTATAATGAATACATAATGGTTATACATATTTATCAGGTACATGTGATGTTTTGATACAGGCATACAATATGTAATGATCAAATCATGGTCACTGGGGTATTCGTCACCTCAAACATTTATCATTTCTTTGTGTTAGGAACATTACAATTCCAGTCTTTTCGTTATTTTAAAATATACAATAAATTATTGTTAAACATAGTCACCCTATTGTGCTACCAAATACTACATTTTATTCATTCTATCTGTGTTTTTGTATCCTTTAACCATCCCCTCTTCACTACCCTTTCTCACTACCCTTTCTCTGGTAACTATCATTCTACTCTATCTCCAAAAGTTCATTTTTTTTCTTTCGTTCCCACATATGAGTGAGAACACATGACATTTGTCTTTCTGTGCCTGCCATATTTCACTCAGCATAATGTCCTCCAGTTCCATCTATGCTGTTCTGAATAACAGAACTTCATTTCCTTTTATGGCTGAATAATATTCCATTGTGTGCATGTACCACATATTCTTTATCAATTCATCCATTGGTGGATATTTAGGTTGATTCCATATCTTGGCTATTGTGAAGAGTGCTGAAATAAACATGGGAATGCAGCTATCTCTTCAATATATTGATTTCCTTTCTTTTGGATGTATACTCAGCAGTGGGACTGCTGGATCGTATGGTAGTTTTATTGTCAGTTTTGTGAAGAACCTCCATACTGTTTTCCATAGTAGCTATATTAATTTACATTTCCGCCAACAATGTATGAGGTTTCTGCTCTCTCCCCATCCTGGCCAGCATTTATTATTGCCTCTCTTTTGGATGAAAGCCATCTTAACTGGGGTAAGATGCAATCACATTGTGGTTTTCATTTGTAGTTCTCCAATTTTAGTGATGTTTAGCATTTTTTTCGTATAACTGTTGGCCACTTGTATGTCTTCTTTTGAGAAATATCTATTCAGATCTTTTGCCCATTTTAAATCAGATTGTTTATCTCCTATTAAATTGTTTGAGCTCCTTCTATATTCTAGTTTCTAATCCTTTGTCAGATGGGTATTTTGCAAATATTTCCTCCCATTCGTGGGTTATGTTTTCACTTTGTTGACTGTTTCCTTTGCTGTGCACAAGCTTTTCAGCTTGATGTGATCCCATTTGTCCATTCTTGCTTTGGTTGTCTGTGCTTTTGAGGTTTTACTCAAGAAATCTTTGCCCAGATCAATGTTCTGGACTGTTTACCCAGTGTTTTCTTCTAGTTATTTTACAGTTTTAGGTCTTAGATTTACGTTTTTAATCCATTTTTGATTGATGTATAATGGCAAGAGATAGGGGTCTAGTTTCATTCTTCTGCATATTGATAACCAGTTTTCCAGCATCACTTATTGAAGAGACTGTCCTTTCCCTAGCATATGTTCTTGGTACCTTTGTCAAAAATAAGTGACTGCAAATGCATGAATTTATTCCTGGGTTCTTTATTCAGTTCAATTGGTCTATGTGTCTCTTTTTCATGCTAACACCTTGCTGTTTTGATTCCTATAGTTTTGCAGTATAATTCGAAGTCAGATCGTGTGGTTTTTCCACCTTTGTTCTTTTTGCTCGGGATGGCTTTGGCTATTCTGGATCTTTTGTGGTTCCATATGAATTTTAGGATTGTTTTTTCTATTTCTGTGAAGAATGCCATTGACATTGTGAGAAGGATTGCATTTAATTTTTACATTGCTTTGGGCAGTATGAACACTTAATAATATTGATTCTTCCAACCCATGAACATGGCATATTTTCCATTTTTTGTGTGTGTCCTCTTCAGTTTCTTTCACCAACTTTTTATAGTTTTCATTGTAGAAATCCTTCACTTCTTTGGTTCTGATAGTTTTTTGGTGGAGTCTTTAGATATTTTTAAAATTTGAGATCATATCATCTGCAAACAAGGATAATTTGACTTTTTCCTTTTCAATTTGGATGTCATTTATTTCTTTCTCTTGTCTAATTGCTCTGTCTAGGACTTCTAGTTCTATGTTGAAAAAAAGAGGTGAAAATGAGCATCTTTTTCTTGTTTCAGATCTTAGAGGAAAGGCTTTCAGTTTCCCCATTCAGTATGATGCTAGTTGTGAGTTTGTCATACATGGTTTCTATCATGTTGAATATGTTCCTTCTATACCCAATTTTTTTAGAGATTTTATCATGAAAGAATATTGCATTTTATCAAATGCTTTTTTGGTATCTATTGAAATGATCATATGGTTTTTGTCCTCCATAGTGTTGATATGATGTACCACATTGATTGATTCGCATATGTTGAACTATCCTTGCATCCCAGAAATAAATCCCACTTGATCATAATAAATCATCTTTTTAATGTGTTGTTGAATTTGGTTTTCTAGTATTTTGTTAGAGGTTTTTGCATCTATGCTAATCAAGGATATTGGTCTGTAGTTTTTCTTTTTTCGTTGTGTCTTTGCCTGGTTTTTGTTTTGGGGTTATACTGACTTTCTGGTATGAGTCTGGAAGTATTCCTTCCGCTTTGATTTTTTTGTAACAATTTGAGTAGAATTGGTATTAGTTCTTCTTTAAGTTTTTGGTAGAATTCAGCAGTAAAGCCATCAGGTCCTGGACTTTTCTTTGATGAAAGGCTTTTATTACTGCTTTTATCTCATTATTTGTTGCTGGTCTATTCGGCTTTTGGATTTCTTCATGGTTCTATCTTGATAGGTTATAGGTGTCTAGGAATTTATCCATTTCTTCTAGGATTTCTAATGTATTGTCATACAGTTTCTCATAACAGTCTCTAATGATCATCTGAATTTCTGTGGTATCAGTCGTAATGTCTCCCTTTTTGTCTCTTGTTTTATTTGAGTCACTCTCCTTTTTTCAGTCAGATTAAAGGTTAGTTGATTTTGTTTATCTGTTCAAGAAAACAACTTTTCCTTTCATTGATCTTTTGTGTTTTTTAAAAGTCTCAATTTCATTCATTTCTGCTCTGATCTTTACTATTCCTACCTTCTACTAATTTGGGGTTTGGTTTGTTCTTGCCTTTCTAGTTCTTTGAGATACATTATTAGATTGTTTATTTGAAGGTTTTCTGCTTTTCTGATGTAGGATTTTATTACTTTAAATTTCTCTCTTAACACTGCTTTTGATATATCCCATAGGTTTTGGTATATTGCGTTTCCATTTTCATTTGTTTTAAGAAATTTTAAAAAAAAACTTAAAAATTTCTTTATTGACGCATTGGTCATTGAGGGGCATACTGTTTAATTTCCACGTGTTTTTGTAGTTTCTAATGTTCCTCTTGTTATTGATTTCTAGTTTTATTCCATGGTGGTCAGAGAAGATACTTGATATAATTTCATTTTTCAAAAAAATTTTGAGACTTGTGTTGTGGCCCAACATATGTCATAGCCTAGAGAGTGTTCCATTACTGAGAAGAATGTGTAGCTGCAGCTGTTGAATGAAATATTCTGTAAATATATATTAGATCCATTTGATCTATAGTGCAGACCAAGTCTGACATTTTTTTGGTTGATTTTCTGTTTAGATGATCTCTCCAGTGCTGAAAGTGAGGTGTTGAAGTACCCAGCTATTACTGTATTGCAGTCTATCTATCTCTGTCTTTAGCTCTAATAAGATTTGTTTTATGTATCCAGGTGTTCCAATGTTGCTTAATTTTTAAAAAATTATTTCAATCTCTTTGTTAAATTTCTCTGATACAATTCTGAATTCCTTCTCTGTGTTATCTTGGGCTTCTTTGAGCTTCCTCAGAACAGTTATTTTGAATTCCCTGTCTGAAAGGTCACAAATCTCTGTCACTCCAGGATTGGTCACTGGTGCCTTATTTAGTTCATTTGATGAAGTCATATTTTCTTGATGTTTGTGAACATTTGTCAGTCCTGGGCATTGAAGAGTTCAGTATTTATTCCAATCTTCACAGTCTGGGCTTGTTTGTACCTATCATTCTTGAAAGGGCTTTCCACGTATTCAAAAGAGATTGAGTGTCATGATCTAAGCCTGTGGTCACTGCAGTCTTATCAGTACTAGGGGGCAGCCTAAGAGTACTGCAGACTCCTAGGTACACTGCTCTGATGGACTTGGGTAAGATAAGGAAGAATCCCTGAGCTACCAGACAAAGTCTCCAGCTCTCCTCTCTCTCTCTTTCCCCTAATCAGAAGGATATTCTCCATTATGGGCTGCCTGGAACTAGGGGAGAAGTGATGCAAGCACTCCCATGGCCTCCATAGCTGGCACTATGCTGGGTCACACATGAAGCCAGCATAGTACTGGGTCTTGTCCAGGGTCTCTGAATCCTACTGCTTGGCTCCACTAGGGCTGAGACGGGGTCTATTCTTTCTTGAAGAATATGCCCACGCAATACCTTTATCATACCAGGTTTCCATTAGCAAAGAATAATATCAAACAAGACCTAAATACAGAGTTACTCTATACTAATGCACAGGGTGTTTGTATTAGTTTCCTACTGGTTCTGCAACAAAGTACCACAATCTTAGTGACTTAAAACAACACTAATCTATATGTTACAATTATGGAGGTCAGAAGTTTGAAATGGGTCAACAGGGCTGTGTTCTTTCTAGAGGCTCTAGGGGAGAATTCATTTCCTTGCCTTTTCTAGTTTCTAGAGGTTGTCTGCATTCCTTGGCAGACAAGAGAGGATCATTGCCCATATGATAATGATAGCATATTATTAATTAAATGCCATGGACCTGAGATCCTAAGAGAGAGCATGAAAGCAAGAATAGTCAAGAACGTAGGGGGTGGAAAGGAGAGAGAGAAAGAAGGCAGTCGAATATTTCTGCAACAGAGATAAGGTAAAATAAAAAAAAAATTAAAGCCGTAACCAGGAATTCAGACCAGTCCGTATCTGCTGATCCAAACAGTAACTACCAGTTACATTTCCAGCAGTCGCTCAAATGCAGATATTCAGATTCCCTCCCAATTCAACTCCCTTCCCCTACACTGGGAATTCTAAGACGTAGCACCGGATTCCAGGTCCTAGAAAGCACTGGTTCTTGACTTAGCTATATGTTGGAATAACCTGGGAGCTTTAAAAGAAATTGATATTTAGATACACTCTGAAAGATTGTGAATTTTAGGGTATGCTTGGGGACTTAAGCTTTTTAAAGTTCCCAGGTGATTTAAATAGGCAGCAAAGCTTAAGAACCACTAGGCCAGAGAATGGATTTGAGAGAGAGCCCTCACTTCAAGGTCTACGTTTCTAACACTGCTTCCAACTGAAGAGGTTAAGGGGCTTCAGGGGGAGAGGATATTCTTTGTCTTTCACTCAGATTTATTTTATATTCTATCTTCTCTTTCATTCACATATTTGTTCATTCACTCACCTATGGGTCATACACTACTCCAGGCTCTTTAAATACAGGCTGTGCAACATATATACTCTCCCACCTCCTCTTCCTAGAAGGAGACTAGACATGAAACAATATCTCACAAATAACCATAAAATTACAAAGTAGTATTCAAAGCAATTCTTTTTGAATATAGTCAAAATACTTTTTAAAAAAGCAAAAATCTGGGTTAAAGTTGATTGTGAGATGACAAAAGAAAACCATGCCTTAAAGTAATAATAGCAGGTAATACCTAGAATGTTGTTTATTGCTTATTGTCTGCATTATAAGAGATACCTACACTGGTAGACTGGTAAATGTTAACAAGCAGCTCTCCAAGTTAAAAAGGAAGACATTGCTTTGTAATGTTTGCTAATTTTTCTGATGTAAATACTCCTGCCAGAGCCAATTTCAAAACTACCAACACAATATCAATGAATGTGGAGTTCAGAAGAGATGTACACAATCAGCTCTCATGGGCTGGTACAAACTAGCACAAGCATACCATTGGCTATCTGATAATGTTCAAATAAATGATAACTGAAAAGAATTCCAACTTCCATACATATATCATTTATTAATTTTTGTTTTGTTTTCTCTTCTATTATTTCTTTGTTTCTGAATCATTTTCTTTATTCTTGACAGAATAGTTGGGGGAAGGGAAGTTTGTGTTTTATAGATGACTCATCTTTCATCTCTTTCCCTGCACTGCTCTCATAAACTTGTGGTGTTTTGCAACAGCATGAAATTGCCTCTTTACTCTTTCCTGCTCTATCTCTTCTTTTGTCCTTATTTATGACATAAGCTTGCCAGAAATGTCCTTGATCATGGCTGAGCCACACTGATCACAATGTTCTAAGTTATAAAACTAATTTCCACTGTAGGAACATTTCTTGAGCAGTTACCATGTGCTAGGTACTGATCTAATAAGCATTAACACCATCAACTCATAGACTGTCTTGACAACACTAAAAGATAGGTGATATTATTATTTCTGCTTGTATGAGGGATAAATGAGGAATAAAGTAACTTGTCCAGGGTCATTTGTATATCCAGTAAGGGATGAAGACAAATAGTCTGGCTCCAGAGTCTGTGTTTGTAATCACTATGGAAATGCATCCCCCAAATCTCAGGTTTTCCACAATTAGTGTAGAGATTAGGCCTTACAAAGGAAGTAAGTATTCAAGGTGTTTCAATGGTTTGGAAGCACCAATGTGATCTCTTTTAAATTACTTCATTACCTGCCAGATTAATAGAACTCTATTCTCTACCTATACATATGTTTAGGTATGGAAGACAGCTGATGTGATGGTTAATACTGTCAACTTGATTGGATTGAAGGATGCAAAGTATTGTCCCTGGGTGTCTTTGTGAGGGTGTTGCCAAAAGGGATTAACATTTGAGTCTGTGGACTGCGAAAGGCAGACCCACCTTTAATCTGGTGGGCACAATCTAAGCAGCTGCCAGTGAATATAAAGCAGGCAGAAAAAACGTGAAAAGGAGAGACTGGCCCAGTCTCCCAGCCTGCATCTTTCTCCCATGCTAGAAGCTTCCTGCCTTTGAACATCGGACTCCAAGTCCTTCAGTTTTGAGACTCAGACTGGCTCTCCTTGCTCCTCAAGCTTGCAGACAGCCTATTGTGAAACCTTGTGATCGTGTAAGTTAATACTTAGTAAACTCATATATATATATATATATGTGTGTGTGTGTATATATATGTATATATATATGTGTGTGTATATATGTGTGTATATATGTGTGTGTATATATGTGTGTGTGTGTATATATATTTGTGTGTATATATGGGAGTGTATATATATATATATAGGAGTGTGTGTGTGTATATGTGTGTGTGTGTGTGTGTGTGTGTATATATATATATATATATATATCTCCTATTAGTTCTGTTCCCCTAGGGAACCCTGACTAATATGGCTTATTATCACCATTTTCCTTCTTTTCTATATCTCATCTCTGTAACTTGCATGTGACCCTGCTCCTTTCCCACCTCGTTTTTCTAAACACTATTATTTTTTTCAGATCTTACTGGGGTAACATTTCTTAAACATTTTTTGAGCAACAGAGTTCCTCTATTATGAGTTAGTAATCTCTGCACATAACACAGTCCAAAATTAAAATTTATTTTATACAATGAGTACACAACAAATTTGCTTTCAGTAACTGTGTTTACTACAGTAACAAAAACAGTCAGAGAGCTATGTAGCCCTGGGCAGAAATCATATATAAGATGATAGTGATTCTGCTCTGTCACCACTTACACCTTTCAGTGTAATCTAATGTAAAATGGTTTGCCTTTGTCATAGGCTCACCTACATACAGACATTACAAGATGGATAAAAACTTAGTACTTTCTTAGAAGCTAACCACAGGTAACTCATTTTTTCATTTAGTTGTGTTCCTTATAAATTGCAAACACCGATTCTTCCAGTTTAGTATCCCAATTCTGAGAGCTGGCTAGAACAAAGCATTATCACTTCGATGGACCAGGATTATGATACTGCTGAGTTCTGATGGGTTTAATTTATTTTTAGGTCAACTGTGCTTGCCTGGTTCCCCTGGGTAGCCTGACTCCCCTGATAGTAGTGGTTTTGACCATGATCATCTCACACACACACGTATCCAGAATTTTTACTACAGTAATGCTCTTTGATATTTTCTATTCCACTGTATTTGCATTTTGTAAAACCACTAATATTGACTCACCAAATGACTTCATGACTCATTCATGGGTTGCAACTCTTACTTTGAAATTCACTGCCTCAGTAGTGTTGCCTCTGCTCCAAAATGAAGCTCAAACTCCTTAACACAGCACTAGAAAGTTCTTCAGAATCTGCATCTTCCCTTTCTTTCCAACTTCATTTCTCACCACATCCCCTCTGAATGCCAAACTCCAGGCATACGGAACTATTCACATTTTCCAAAAAGCTTGTTGTCTCTCCCCAAGCACCTTCCACAACAT
This sequence comes from Gorilla gorilla gorilla, assembly GCF_029281585.2. NCBI lineage: Eukaryota > Metazoa > Chordata > Mammalia > Primates > Hominidae > Gorilla > Gorilla gorilla. The sequence continues at coordinate 141,480,267 of NC_073227.2, forward strand.
ACACTGTGTGCTGTTCGCCCTTGCATCCCCAGTTCAACATAGTGCCTAGCATGTGTTAGGCATTTAATAAATGTTAGTTAAATGAGTAAGTGAATGAGGAAATGAACAAATGACAAAAATGCTATGAAAATCTGTTCAGAAGAATGTACTGTTACAATAATATCTCGCAGATTTAACTCTGAAAATCCAGCCACACGCTACAGAAACGAGAAAAAGCACTCAATTTCCCTAATTATAGTTAGAGAAATTTGTAATTTCTGAAAACCAGGATAAATAGTTTCACAAAGACCATATTTACTTTGAGGAAAATTTCACTCATTCAATTTGAATCAGATGGATCCAGTCTTCAATAGATAAAGCAGACAAGTAAAAGTGATAATGTATTACATTCTGCACCCTCCTTGGTATAATGATGATGTGGAAGTTAAGCTTTACTAGCATAGAGTCCTGATTACTGTAGCAACTACTTCTATGATATTATAGATAATCAGAGAGAGATACGCAGCCACGGTCTATTTGCTAATAAAAAGTGCTCAGTGGTGGCCTACCACTACTGGCCAAAATAATCTATCCCGTGTTCCTCAGAAGCAAAAGCGGAACACAGCAATGATATATTTTAGGCCACTAGGTCTCAAACTTTATTGAACACACGGACCACTTAGGGAATTTTGTTAAAATGCAGATTTTGATTCAGTAGGTCTGTGATGAGGCCTGAGACGATTCTGAAAAAGTTCCAGGTGATGCTGATGCTGCGTGTCCATGGACCAGGCTTTAAACAGCATGAAAAGTTCACAGTAGATTGAAGAATTCCTGTTGCTCCTAAGGAACAACATTTCCCAGACTAAAATATTTTTTTCACGAGGTAACTAGGCCGCAAGTTTGTAGTATGACAACTTGACCTAATGACATGTAGCGCTGGAAGCAAAACCATTTAATAAAAGGAACAGCCTCTTCCTTCCTTTGCCTGCTCCCAACACTGCTCCTGTTCCCTTTTCAAATTACAAAGAACCAGTACTATTTATCCTAAAATAAGATATCTTCCAGTTGCCAGTGAAGCAACCACTTTTTATTTACCTCCATATAAGGAACTTTTTAAAAACAATAACTGCAATTGTCTGCAATATTCTATATTGCTGCTACCCAGAGCTAAAACATGTTGAAAGATGTGTGAAAGCCATGCAGAGCCCACACAGCTCAGTATATAATTCTGGCTCATCAGTCTCTCACCTAATGATTTTTGTTAGAGATTTTCTTAAGGTTTTTTAATGAAAGATAAGGAAATCCCATTCTCACAGAGTCAGCTTCCCATCTGTCAGTGACATCTGTAAATCAAGATTTTCTGACCATAATAGAACAATATGGCTGGTTTTCTTTTAGTTCTCTTTCTTTTTTAAAAGCATTTTTTTTCTATGTACCTTTATCCAGGAAGAGGGGAAAAAGTGGGGAGAGGAGACACATGTATGCAGCTGCTTTCGCTATAAAGTCTTTCTTCGGCATGTTGACGTAAGAAAGGCAAAATCCCAGCAAGTTATTTTCTGGACATCAACAAACTGATTCTAAAGTTTATATGGAGAGGCAAAAGACCAAGAATAACTAACACAAAATTGAAAAAGAAAAATAAAGTTGGAAGGCTGACACTACCCAACTTCAGACTTATTTTAAAGCTACGTTAATCAAGATAGTGTGGTATTGGGGAAAGAACAGATGAATAGATCAATACAATAGAATAGAGAGCTCAGCAATCACATAAATATAATAAACTAATCTTTGACAAAGGAGCAAGACAATAAAATGGAGAAAAGATAGCCTTTTCAACAAATGGCACTGAAACAACTGGACTTCCACAGGAAAAATAAAAGAATCTAGACACTACGAGAAAGACCACTTAAAAAGAAGTCTGCCTAGGATAAAAGCAAATCTAATTTAGATAACTAACCATACTTATCTGACATGAAATACCCATTATTGTTATTGAAATAAACTTGTAAATATATCATGCAGAGCTGTTCTTTCAAAAGCTTCAGGCTTTCATAGATAAATGTAAAAGAAACAATTTAAGCTCTCTGGAGTCCATGCAAGCCTAGCACATTTTGCATCCTCCAGAGATTTCTTAAAGAAGGAGCCAAAACTAGGCCGGGTGCAGTGGCTCATGCCTGTAATCCCAGCCCTTTGGGAGGCCAAGGTGGGCAGATCACAATGTCAGGAGTTCAAGACCAACCTGGTCAACATGGTGAAACCCCGTCTCTACTAAAGATACAAAAAATTAGTTGGGCGTGGTGGCGCACACCTGTAATCACAACTACTCAGGAGGCTGAGGCAGGAGAATCGCTTGAACCTGGGAGATGGAGGTTGCAGTGAGCAGAGGTCGCACCACTGCACTCCAGCCTAGGCAACAGAGTGAGACTTCCTCCATCTCAAAATAAATAAATAAATAAAGAAGGAGCCAAAACTATATAACCCTTCACATGTCAATCATGTTGGCCTAAAGCACTGCCCTTCCTTACCAACCCTGCTGAAGCAGAGGCCTCATGTGCATTACATGAACCATCATTGCTACAAAATAGCCTTGCCATAGTTCTAATTATTTTAGGTTCCCCAGCCCTTTTCCACTTGAACCATACTGGACCCCAAATCTAGGCCAACAAGGTTCCTTCTTTCTCTTTGTAAAAAGAATAAGGAAACACAGTGAGGGTAGAGTTAGGAAATGAATTTAAAAGGATATATAGAAAAGCCATATGGTAAGAGTAAGAGTGAGGGGCCACAAGGACTATGAGAAAGTAGAAAACCTGAAGGCAAGTTAATATAACAGGGCTAAAATTTATTAATGTATGAATTTTCCTAGCTTCTTTCTCTCTTCCACCCTTCACTCTTTCACTAAGAGAAAGCCTTGCCGAATATTTCCCTGTACTGGCCATTTAATTATCCAGATTGTGGGGAATATCAGGATGGGATATTTGCATGAATAAGACTGAATTGAAAGAGAAAGAGAGAGAGGCAGAACAGAAATAAAGGGAATGGTGAAGAAGGGAAAAAGAGAAAAGCCTGCACTGGAGTGGAGAAAAGCAACCAGACAGCGAGAAAGTCTAAATGATAACTGGCTGAAGTTATCATTTTCATAATCAAGTCATAATCAAGTCAAGGAACATTCAGCTGGGGTCAGACTGGGAACTTGCCACAAAGGGGTTGAGGGAGCTTGAGGTCCTGCGTTACAAGGGCAGGAATCAGTAGGATGACTCTGTATGAATACTGGTGTGGTAACATCATGCCTACAGTCCAGGGTGGCCTGGAAAAACACTCTACAATTGGGCATGTCTTTCAAAGCATGAGCCTTGCAAAGCATGAAAGAGTTTTGTGGAATGTTACCGAATGTAACAGAAAAAACTTGAATGGAATGAGAGAAAGGGGTTCTAAGACATGTTAACTGAAATGTCTAAAAACTTTTGGCCAGGCATGGTGGCTCACGCCTGTAATCCCAGCACTTTGGGAGGCCGAGGCGGGTGGATCACAAGGTCAGGAGATCGAGACCATCTTAGCTAACACGGTGAAACCCTGTCTCTACTAAAAATACAAAAACAAAATTAGCTAGGCATGGTGGCGGGCGCCTATAGTCCCAGCTACTCTGGAAGCTGAGGTAGGAGAATGGTGTGAACCTGGGAGGCGGAGCTTGCAGTGAGCCGAGATTGTGCCACTGCACTCCAGCCTGGGCCACAGAGTGAGACTCCATCTCAAAAAAAAAAAAAAAGAAAGAAAAAGAAAACTTTTTGAAATATGTAATTGAAGATTAAAATTATTTTACATTAGTGCTGGTCACTGGACTAAATTTCTTTGAGTTTGACACTGTACCTAGCCTGGTCTTTCTGGAGTACTAGGATTTATTCAGCCTACAAGAGTAAAGGGAAAGGTAGAGGATATGAGATAGTAAAAACATAGAATAAACCAAAAGATTAACCACCATAGCAGTAAAAAGCAATTCGATTTAATAAGCAGGTCTTTGTTCACTACTGGAGAGAAGTGGAGTCACATTCATGGCCCAGCCCTTGAGATTCAGGAATTCTTTATGCTGAGCTCCATACAGCTGTTTTTTTGGGTTCCATTTAAGTCTCCATGAGACCTACTAGTTACTGTCTTTAAATTTAAAAGAGATCCCTCTCTTCATCATTGCTACAAAATAGCCTTCCCATAATTCTAATTATTTTAGGTAAGTTGAATCTTTTTTTCTTGCAAGACTACGATATTCACAAAAGATAAATACAATCTCATCCCTATATGCATCACAAAAAAGGAATATAACTGATTCCTAAAAAGCTGTGGGCGGATCATGAGGTCAGGAGATTGAGACTATCCTGGCTAACACAGTGAAACCTCGTCTCTGCTAGAAATACAAAAAAATTGGCTGAGCATGGTGGCAGGCGCCTGTAGTCCCAGCTACTCGGGAGGCTGAGGCAGGAGAATGGTGTGAACCAGGGAGGCGGAGCTTTTAGTGAGCCGAGATCACACGACTGCACTTCAGCCTGGGCAACAGAGCGAGACTCCGTCTCAAAAATAATAATAAATAAATAAATAAATTAATTAATTAATTAAATTATATATATATATATATATATAAAACTAGTGTCATCTCTTTCCCAGAAATCACTGTTTGGATCAGGTTCATAATGACAGTTAGATTTTGATCCAGTAAAATTCCTCGTAATAAGAATAAATCCTTTATTGTTTGTAGACATTACAGTAAAGAATTTTTTTTAAAACCAAGCATGTAGTTTTATCTGTAGAATAGCTTCATGGTTACTTTTACACTTGAGCCAATACAGACTTCTGTGAATATGTATATGTATTAGGGGCCTCTGCATTAGTAGACTTGCGGGCCCGGTTACTTATAGTCAGTGTGCAAGAGTCAGTTTTCACAAAGGTCTATGAGGAAAAGATCATGGCAAATTTTCACTACAAAAATTTGTCTTCCAGGTCTCAAACTAGTACCTGAGTTCGAGGGGTGGAACTGCTGAAGACACCCCTGCACAAACAGGGCCAAAGCAGGTGGTGAAGCATAATTCACTGCAGAAAGTGAAATTCTTCCCCGTCAGTATAACCACTGTGGTTAAAAACCCAACACTGAAGCAGACTGGTTGGTCAAAGCCTGGCACCAGTATTTCCAGTCTATATGAGCTTGGGCATTTTACTTACTATAAAAAATTAAGATTTTTTTTTAAAGGCTACAAATTCCATTACTTTCTGTGAGCTCTCTAAAACATGATTTTGCCACTTGTCACATCAAGTGGAGGAATCTGTTTCCCTATTCTTTGAATCTGGGCCAGTTATGTGACTTGCTTTATCACAGAAGTAACATTTGTGTGACATTCAATCCTAGGTCTTGAAAGATTCTGGTGCTTCTACTCTCTCTCTCTCTTTCAGAATATGGTGCCTCCACATAAAGAATTCTGGGTATCCAACTGAAAGAGGAAACCATGTGGGACAGGGATGGCCTGGCCCTTGCTGAGGTCACCAGTTAAAACAATGAGCCCCTATGAGGTCACCAGATAGATGTAGCACTGAGAGTGAACAAAGTGAGACTAGCAGAAGAACCATCCAGATGAGCCAACCTGAAATTGCTGACCTGTAGAATCATGAATGATTCTTTAATCACCTAAATTTTTTGTGGTTTGCTATGCAGAATAGCTAATTAATACACTAACATGTCTCTGAGCCTCCATTTTCTCATCTGTAAGATGAGGATAATATTATATTTGGCACATAGTAAGCTCTATGTTAAGACTTTGGTATCCATTTTCATATTATTATTTCCACTTCTCTGCAGTGCATAGCAAGGCTCTAGTGCCCAGGATTGCCCAGATCTCAGCAAGTCTGCACCAGCATCACAGGAAAGTCAAAGGACAACATTCATACACCTGACATCATTGTTTCACGGTCACTCTCACCCTGGTGTCCAAATTGAGGTGCCGTCATGTACCTCTTTAGGCTATGAACTATACAGCAAGAATGTCAACAAGATAACGGGCTGCACATGTCCATTATCAAGGGAGGTTCCGCTGGGGTGGGATAGGGAGTCAGGCACACAGGGGTTGAGAAAAGTTGTCTTAAATTACGAGACAGAGGCAGGGGACAGTGGGACCGCTTCCTAGGAACATTGGTGTTGCAACATTGTGCCCACAGTCTGGGTGGCCTGGAAAGACACACGAGCCTTGAAAGGAACTACAAAATCAGCTTCAGTCCCAACAAATTTTTTTTAGCACCACTTTATCCTCCTCTAGAGATGTATTATTGCTTCTGAAATAAATGAAAGCAGCACTCTTTTCTGTTTTCTGAGTACAAATGATTAGTTTGAATCCTCATAGTTTGAGCATAAAAGTAATTCTTTTCATGTAAATTGTATTTATGTGAAATAACTACTTTATTGTATTTTATCATAAATAAACTATAATGGACCTGGTTTTTACAGTTGCTTTGTAAAAGTACACACCAAATATATTTGAGATATTACTAACAGTGCAACAAGTTTTTAAAAAGTTCTCTAATGTCCTTATTGTCTATAAAATTATTCTACACACAAATGTAGCTAACACTTTAAGTAGCAGAACTTCGAATATGTGAACAACAATTATAGTTTCCTTTCTTTGGATACCCTCTAGGTGCCTGGTCCTTTTGACACCTGGGGTCATTCATTGTCACAGCAACACTGTAAGGTGGGAATAAGTTTTCCTAAGTTTACATATTAGGACACCAAAGCAAAGAGAAATTAATACCACAGTCAAACATTATCTTTGTCAACCTACAACATTTGCAGATTTTTTTTTTTAGAGAAAGTAGTAAGGATTTTTATTGTCAAAACAAGAGATCACAATAGAAGATACAAATAAATTAATTCTCATAATTTTAGACTCCAGGGCCTCTCTATGGAAAGGCCAGCTTCTTACACAGACAAGGTACTATCCAAAACAAAAAATTGGGTATTTGAGACAGTGTTCAAAACAAAAACTGAACTTGTACACAGTGAGGAGAAATAAAAAAGTGGTTTCCCTATTTCCCTCCCTCAGTAAGGTTATGTATTGCATAAAGGGATGAGGCTCATTTTGGTGAAAAATGCTTTCATACAGAAAATTTTGAATTCATTCACCTCCTCCCACAGACGTTCCAGGCCCTGACCTGAACAAGGAAATCAAAATAAGGTAACACCACTGGCTCCACATAAACCTCAAGACTATAATCTAACTGTACCTACCATCTCCTTTACTTTAAAAAAGTTTAAGTCCATTTACCCATACCAAGTCAGTAGACTGAATTTTCTCTCTTAGGAAGCTTTTAACCAAATTGGAGCTAAATTAATCTCACTTTAAAGTGCAAGAAAGGCTCTGCTAGACTAGTGTTTGTTCTGTGGCATAGAAAGAGAAGCATGCCTCCCCTGGCACTGGCCTAAGAGGCCCCACATGAAGAACTGGTTGCAGGACAGTGATCCATTAGGTCTACCAAAAAGCAGGGGGACTCAAGGTTCAGCCTAGAAACAGGGGTCCCTGCCAAGTCTGGTTTTACCTATACCCAGGTCCCAAACAAATCTTGGGTCCCCTAACTGATAAGGCTGGAGCACAGCACCAGCCATCAACAGGGCCAGAGTCGTCTCAGCCAGTCAGTGAGCACCTCTACGCCATGATTTGTCAATGCTCACATGGATAGTAGTAAGGAATCAAGAAGCCTGGGTTTTGGAACAGCACAAACATTCTTTACCTAGTAAGCAGTGATTGAAGTTCTTACCTAGGGTAAATGATGAAAAAATAGGTAATGAGGTCCCCATACACCACTGCTGAGAATATTTAGTCTAACTTTAAAGCAGTACAAAATGGCTTCTTCCACACAACAGGGGCAAGCTTTGTATCAATATTTCTCAAAAACCAATTGTATCTACAGCCCTAGCCTCAATTTAACAGGTTTTTTACTTTATTTATTTATTTATTTAGAGACGGAGTCTCACTCTGTCGCCCACGCTGGAGTGTAATGGCGTGATCTCAGCTCACTGCAACCTCTGCCTCTTGGGTTCAGGCAATTCTCCTGCCTCAGCCTCCCAAGTAGCTGGGACTATAGGCACCCACCACCATGCCCAGCTAATTTTTGTATTTTTAGTAGAGACAGGGTTTCATTGTGTTGGCCAGGCTGGTCTTTAACTCCTGACCTCAGGTGATCCACCTAACTTGGCCTCCCAAAGTGTTGGGATTACAGGCGTGAGCCACTGTGCCCAGCTGATTAAGTTTTTAAATATACCTTTCCTATGTCAAAGCCAAGATAAAAGGGCAGTGGAGTGCAAGAAACCTTCTTTACCAGAATCCCTGGAAAGAAAGGGCTCTAGAAGCTGGTGGGTGTGAGCACATTCAAGTCACGGGGTTTGAGATTATGGGCCCGTGGTGGCTGTTTCCTCCCTTCCGTCACTGGGAAGTCTATCTTGGGTGGCTTCAAGGCTGCTGGATCTTCAGCCATTCGGTTGGCCTGGGCATGGATCAGTTCCATTGGAGAGGGCTTCTGGGCTCCTCGGTAGGCCTGGGTGGCAAAACTTCCGGAATCATACTTCTGAAGGGATCTCAGTCCAAAGAGGCCCCACTTATCTGACAAGTTTCTGTCCTTATCCTCACTTCCAGAGTCCATGGTGCTAGGATTTGGGCCAGGTAAGGCTGTGGAAGAACCAGAAGTGAACCAGCCCCTGGGTCTCTGCTTAGGTGAAAAGTGAGAAGCGGTGCTTGGGGTGGACAGGGCTGATGCAGGCGGCCTCTCTTCTTTTGTTATCTCTCCACTCTGCAGGTTTAGTTTGTGGAGTGCTTCTGCTACTCTAAGGTACTTGGTCTTCTGAGTGGTGACACCCTTGTGGGGTGTGTAGCCAGCATCTCTCAGCCCTGCCTGTCGCCCAAAATGCTGAAAGCTTTCCTGGGTCTGTTTTGTGATCATATAATTCATGACGACATGGGTAGCTTTAGCCTTCACCACTGGGACCTTGTCCACACTGTCAATGGCCGATGACAGGGACTGGCAGGGGAGGGTAGATTGGCCTCTCCTTCCTCCACCTTGGTGAGGTGCTGATACTTGCGCTCTGAAATCACTGGCTTCCAAGGGATGCTGTCCATGTCTGATGGAGGAGGAGTCATGGGTGCAGGGTCCTTGAGGTTATCATCATAGCTGAGTGCCCGGCGGTATATCCTGAAGGGCAGGGACATCTTGCCTAGAGGCCCACTAGCCTCAAGAGCAGGCACCTCTGGTTGTCTTGAAGCCATTGAAAGGCTGAGATCCAGGTGCTTTTTCTATATAGAATCCCTGCCACCACGGTGAAATGATGTGACAACTAAGCTGACAGACGGATGTTAATGAGGAACATGGTCCAGCTGCTGCAAATTAGCAAAGCTTCCCAGGAAGAGTCCATCCAGAGGTTCTGCTATCCTGCTGCCGCGGGACTGCCTGTGGCCGGAAGTCCGGCACTAAAAAGGTTCCAAGGGCCTACATCCCCAAGAGGCTGTGGCGCATCTGGACCCAAGCCATGGTGAGAGTGGCAGTGACTTCAAAGGTCTCCAGGACTCACTAGGCAACACTACCCGATGTTTACAGATTTTAAATGCATCTCAATCCCACAGGAAATTTTTTTAAAACGTTAACATATTTTCATACATGTATTAAAGGGGACTTCAAAATGAGATCGCATAAATGAAAATATGTAAATACTATATGCTTCATAGAGAAATCAAATGGGAAGTAAGAAGAACTAGATATGCATTATATGCATTAATATTTTTGTGAAAATAAAGCTTGATCTAAAACCTGTATCTTTGTCATATTTTCTGCCACCACATCAACCACTGGGGGGCAGCATCAAACATTATTTTATAAATTCTCTCCTTGGTCTTCTAACAGGGGAAGCTTTAATGCCAGGCCATGTAACTTATAATCTAGTTAATACAAACACTAATAAAGGATGGAACAGGATTAGAACCCAATATTGTTTGATTCCACAATCCATGTTCGTTTTCACAGCATCTAGTTGTTTCTCTATCCTTCTATTTCTCCCAGGATGTAGGAACATGCTGTCTTTTAAGATTTCTATTACCCTGAATAGCCTACAATATCTCTGATATGACAGTAAATGTGTTTCTCCAAAACCAAGCTACAGGTAGGACTAATTTAGTTTTGCAAAGACAGATAAAAACAATAAGCACTTACTTGATTACTTCGGAATTCATCCTTAAGAATCTTTAGTTTTAAGACATAAAATGAAACAAATAGTATAGCTTCTGCTGAATTTTTCTTAAAGGCACAGACTGAGAGGGAACTGCCAAGATCAACTTCTAGAACCCCGTTCACTGACCTTTCAATAATTCCTTAGCAGAGGGAGAAGGCTTATGTCCACTACTAGAAGGAATTGGCAGCCTGGAAGTTGGTCCACTGGGGAGTATATATCAATAAATGAGATGGGAGCAGCAGAGGGAGATCCCAGCACTCCATCCCAGACCAGGAAAGGCAGACAAAGAAGAGCCACTCAGAACTATGGTTCAGCTTGATCCTGAGAAACCTAGTGCAGGGCTTGGCCTTATGGGGAGACATATGATCGGGGAGCTTTAGTCCCTGTAAGTTGACTCACTCCACTAGACATAAATGGCCAACTCTGCTAAACATATCTACCCTGAGTACCTTCCTATGGAAGAACTTCATGCTAAGCAGTCAAGCCTTTTCAAGGGGCTTAGTGGCTAACAGGGTCCCAAGTGTCACTACTGCAGTTGTTAGCTTGTCACACTTCCATTGATTCAGTTAGTAAGGAGACAATGAGCATCAATGGATTCAGGAAGTTTATTACTTGCACAGATGCCAAAGGCAAGATCAACACAGGAAGACACTGAGCCTTGAAGAGCAAGATGACTGACAGCATGGGCAATGGGTTGCTCTGCTGGGGAGGAGCAACCCTTAAACCACGGCCAAGAAATTGTACAGACTTACACAAAAGACTGTAGCTGAACCTTAAGTGGGAGCAAGGTGGGGAGCAAGGTGGGAAGTCTTACACTCAATGGAAACCAAACGGGAGATAGATGAGAGAAGGTCAGTCTCCCACAAGATAGGGATAAGAAACTGCCTCACAGCGGCTCCTCAATAGGCTTTTCTTCCTGCTGTAGGGAGTATCTCTGGGTGTTTGAATAGGAGTGACGATGGTGCTCCCTGAGGTGTGTGATTAGTTCTATGGGTAAGACAGCAAGGCCAAACTGGCTAGAATCCTTCCAGAATTTTCTGCAACTACTGGGAAGTATTCGCTCTCATTTCCTGAGATAAAAAGTTTTATTTTTTATTCCAGAATTTTTTATTGTGGTAGAATATATATAACATAAAATTTATGATTTTAGCCATTTTTAAGTGTATGATTCAGTGGCATTAATCACATTCACAGTGTCGTGCAATGAACACCACTATCTGTTTCAAAAACTTTTTCATAACCCCAAACAGAAATCTAAGCATTAAGCAATAACTCCCCACTCTGCCCTCCCCATAGCCCCTGGTAACACTAGTACCTTTTCTGTCTCTATGACTTTGCTTACTCTAAATAGTTCATGTAAGTAGAATCACACAACATTTGTCCTCTTGTGTCTGGCTTATTTCACTGAGCATAATGCTTTCAAAGTTCATCCATGTTGTAGTAAGTATCAGAACTTCATTCCCTTTCATGCCTGAGTAATATTCCACTGTGTGTATACACAGCATATTTTGTATATCCATTTGTCCATCGATGGACACTTGGTTTGAGACAGGGAGTTTTAAAGAAAATGTAAGCTTATAGCTCCTGGGGTCATCTTTCACACTTGGGCAAAAGACAGCTCGAGAATGAAACCACAACACAGAGGGAAGTGGAGCTGGCCACCGAGGGGGAGGATGATCATTGTCGAAGACCTTAATCCAGTTATGCCTAAAACCAGCCCTAACTCTGAGCTTTTCATTTGCAGAGGTAGAATATTCCCCTTTTTTTCTTAAGGTAATTTAAGTTGGGCTTCTCTTCCCACAAGCAAGAATCCTAATAAATCAACAACTTGTCAAAGAATAGTTATGTTTTAGAAAAGCAAACTAAAAAGGGTATTCATTTTATGCCTCCTAAGTGCACAGTGAAATATTTAAAACTTCTTACTGCTAAATCCTTGTCATTATTTTAAATGTAAACTGTTCTTGTCCTAAGTAGAGAGAATCTTTTACATAAATCCTGTTGCTGTTACTGCCACTCTCCCACCTACCAAAAAAATTTAGTGACCTACAGCATCTTTTCTTCTCAAAGTGTGCACGTAATTGATTCTAGGAAAGATCAACCAGAGGCTGTCCACGGCATAATTCCTGACTTTATTTCCAAACTACTGTTGCTGTTGGACCTCTGTTTAATTTACATCTTTTTTAAATACTTCCTTATTTTAAAAAGACTATTCTTCATCAACAGCTTTTATCATTTCTGTTGACTTTTTAAGCCCCACAATACTGTTGATTTTACACCAATCTTACCATATGTAAATTTCCCCCAAGAACTCTAAAATTTCTGAAATATCATAGAAAAAAATTATATAACACATGTAACTGATGTTTTATAGTCACTGATTGAATAATAAAATGGGACCGAAGAAGTTCCAGGTTAAGCTCTCTGTTCTGAATTGGCCCTCAAAATTAAGATCTTTTCACTAAATGAAGTTCAACAACCTCCTTTAATTCATTTCACAATGTATCAGCTCTCAATCTCTAAAAACACACCCTAACATTTCATGTTGTGTACAGTGAGTGCTTTCTTTCTCTCCCTCCTTTCCTTCCAGTTAAATCCTTTCATTTTTCATATAAAGTCATGCAAAATTCTAATTCTTAAAAAGAGAGACAGGAACTGTTATAATGAAACTTGGAGCTTCGCCTACTACCATTCTATTACCCGCCCACATCCGCTGTGGCCCTGGGCAAAATAGACTGAAAAACCTTTGTGGTGAGGTGTGCTAATTTATAACTAAAGTTCTATTCTCTAGGCAAGAGAATAATTCTTCTTGTATTTCTTTGTATGTCTTATATTCCAATCTTTTCACCATTTTTGACTCCTTTCCAAATTCATCTTGAAAGACTCTAAAAACGTTAAGGGCTTTAGTAAAGATGCAATAGGCTGCAGAAAATGGAAGAATTGCCTCTGAGCTCCTTGTTGGACTCCAGTTAATATAATCTACTTTTGCATTTTCTAAGCATTCTGACTGCCATTGCTATTTTTTAAATATATAATAGCTATATTGAGCTGGTACAAGGGGTAGGCACTATACTTTTTTAAAAAGTGTTTACATCTATTATTTCTTTTAATCTTCATATCAGCCTGAGTCCTGGAGCTGTCAGCATTTACACTACATCAATGATTTTAAATCTTGGCTGCAAATTATAACTTTTCTAACTTGGGGAACTCCTGGTGCTGTCAGCACTTACACTACATCAGTGGCTTTCAACTTTGGCTGCAAATTATAACTTTTCTAACTTTGGGAACTTTTGAAAACTCCATACCAATTATAATCAGACCAATTAAATCAGAATCTCCAGGGGTAGGAACCAGGCATCTGTGTTTTAAAAAACTCCCAGATGATTTACTACATGTTGCCAAGATTGAGCATTACCACTCTAAAAGGAATTCTCATATCAGCTGCTGAGAAAATTAATTTTCTGTGTTTTCTTACCCTATTACTCTTCAAAGGTAGTAAAAGTGCATGAATGTGTACTTCCCCCAACGATGCTGCCATTACTTAGAATATATTTCAAACTCCTTTTTTTTGGAATTGGTTTTAGTCAATTTGCCAGCCACTGCTAGAAAATTCTTTTCACTGCCCACAGCAGGATTTGGGGGAGGGCTGCAGAGCTGTGTGTGCACCTGAGGAGACCATCCTCCCCCTGGCTGTGCCTGAATCCACAGCAGGATGAAAGTGGATACAGAACCCAGCAGGATCCTAGCAAGGCCACTACTCCAGGCACACCCCAAACACTCCCCATTTCATCTTATTAATGCTTAGAGTCATAAAGCAGGCTAGCATTAGAACTGATTTTCTATCTCCTTCTGGGAAGTGTTCAGAATTAACATTCCTATGCCTTAAGTTTTCATTTACCTCAGCTACCACGAGTCCCATTCTCTCCCAGCCTATCCCTCAACTTTGGACTCAAACCCATCAGACTGTGAACATCCCCTGATCTGATTCAAGCTCCCTACTCCTCAATACTTGCACTGTGTGCTCTGGAACCCTGACATCTACAAAATGCCCTGCATTCTCCATTACTTCTTTGAATGCTTCCTCCCCCTTCTTAGTCTATTGGAAACTTGGCTTTTCCACAGAAACACAGCTTTCTCAATACCTGCAATATCCCAGTGCACACAGGAAATACCCAAGAAATGCTGAATACAGGAATGACTCATAGTGCCATTAATAATACTTTAGACTTTGGGCAGAGGAACAAGATACCATGAGAGAATGAGAGATGATGGTAATATATTCATGTGTAAGTGCCAAGTCTTCAGATCAGGTGAAAGACCATGGCTTATGATATTGATTAGATACTATTTCAGAATCATCAGCAAAGAAGTGAGAGTCATGACTATAGCCTCTATGCAGAATTTGATGATGAAAGAAAAGAGATTGCATGCTAAGCTTCAGTGGACACTTACTCGCAAAATAAGAGAAAGACTGAGAACTCTCAAAAGGCAGAAAATACAGAGATAGAGACATAAAGGAAACAAAGAGGCAAAAAAAGACTAGTTCATGGAAACTTAGAGAAGAGAGTGGTGTTCTGCAGCACTGGTCACAAGCAAAATCAGTTGTTCAGTATTTAGCTGGAAGAAACAGAACATGTTCAGTGAGTGAATTTGGAGGATCATTTGGACATTGTGAAGAAAAAGATAAAAAGGAGGAAAAAACAAAACAAAATGAGGAGGAACAGGCTGCAGATAAGTACAGGTAAATTTGGTGGCCCTAAGGAGGCAATGGGCAAATCCACTTCTGCAGTCTAGCCCAGTAAATCAGAGAAGAGAACAGAGACAAAACTTTCCTAAAGGAAAGGGCCATGGCAGAGCAACTCCACCCTCATATGAGTAATAAAAAACTCATAAACATGTGCCATTTATAATATTTGGGTGCAGAGAATCGCCACTTCTGCTAGCTCCACGTTGGAAGGAGTCCTGGGGAGTAGAGAGTGAGTCAACTGGTAGATCAAAGGTAAGCCGATAAGGGGATGATGGTAAGGTGGATGAAAGGAATTGAATGTCAGCTTGCCTCCATGCTGGGCACACTTAGATGCTGTGGATCAGATGTATCTCTTTCCAACTTTAGTGTAATTCATGTAAAAACATGTTTGTGGCTACACTTTGCCTCACCTATTATTCGTGGTCCCAGCAGTGTACAAAAGAAAACTCAATGTCTTTGCTCAGTGGTGTGCTGGGAAAGCAATTGTTTGATTTCTGGGTTGTTTTTTTTTTCACTTTTTTAAAAAACAGGCCTAACTAGTAAGTGCTGATTTCCATGATGTGAATACTCCCACCACGACCAGTTTTAAGGTAACAACATGATGTCCCTGAAAGGGGACCTGAGTAGGGTTGTGCACACTGGGCTCTGTAAGGCAGTGTGGCTGGCTCCAAAGAGACAACTATAACTGGTTTGGGCTGGGGCTGGCGCAGGCCATTTTCAAAAGCCCTTCAGGAGATTCTCTGTGTAGCCAGGTCTAAGAGCCATTACTTACTTCAAGTAGTACTTAACAAACTTTTTTTTTTCCTTATAAAGGCCTGAGCTGACTTCTCTAGTGCTTATCAAACTTTAATGTGCACGTGAAACAATTGAGACCTTGTTAAAAAGCAGGTTTTGACTCAATAGGTGCTGCTGGTCCCCAGCAAGAAAGAGGAATGGACTAAAAGAAGAATAAAACAGTCATTCACAGTCTTACCATTGTCAGAAATATTTGAGAGACAGGCAATGTAGAGATGTCACAAACTGGAAGTCCATGAATTATTTCTGACCAAGCCATAGAGATGTTTTCTTTTACCTGATTGCATTTTACTTTTTGTATTTGACTTAGAAGTCAGCATCATAAAAATCTGTATTCCCAGCTTTTCAGAAGGAGAGGTGGGGAAGCAAGAACAACAACAAAAGAAGATGTGACAATCCTGGGCACCACTCCAGCATGCTGCAATCCTGCCCCCTTTAGAGGAGACAGTCTTCCTTTTGTCGCCGTTGCTTCCTGGTGATCTTCATTGCTTTGTTTGTGTTTCCTACCTCACCCCTGAAGGAATTTGAGGGGTATTCATATTTTAGGTTTTTACATAACTATATATATATATATTTTTTTTTTCCTCCCCAGTTGCACTACTTTTCTGTCTCATTTCCTGCCATTCCCCACATATAACCTGTGCATTCTTGCAATGCCTTGCACGGTATTCTTGGAACACACCATCTTCTTTCTTCCCTCCAACTTGGCACTGACCCCTATTCCTAGAACACACTCCATCCTCTGCTGGAAAGAGTCTAAATTATTCTCTGAATTATTCTTCCAGACCCAGCTTGAACATCACATCCTTCAGGAAGCCTTCCTGACTCTTCTGTGCTCGTAGAGCAAAGTGGATCCTTTTTCTATCAAATCCTGTTTTTGCTCATTTTGGGGCCATCTCCTATTCTCTGAGGTCCTGAAGGGCACAGATAGACTTTACTCACTTTTGTACTCTCAAGGTAGAATACTTTGCCAGATAGGAGATCCTCAATAGCTTTGTAAAATAATAAATTATGAATTAATTTTTGGCTCTTAGATTACATTCTCTTGAACTTTTGTTAATTTATCAAGGAAATTTTGCAATGATTATCCTGTCATATAATGCACAAGTTAATTCTATTTTCATATTGATCTCTAGCCCCTCTGCAGGCTCTCACCTCTCCCTCGCACTTCAATTTTGGTATTATTTACTCAATTTATAAGATCATTATTTATTCTATAAATCTGGTCCCAGATAAACATAGGCCACCTCCAATTAAACACCCCTTAATAGAATTAATACCTTATACTTTCATGGCATGACCAATATTTTTCAAAGCACTTTTACTAACACACTTTATTCTCACACTAACCCTATAAAATAAATGAGCGATATATTACTCTCCTTCAGTATTTAGAAGCTAAAATGAAATGTTCTCCATGAAGTAAGAAGCAGGGAGAAAAGAAAACTTGAGAAAAACCTTGGCAGTGCCCAAATAAGCCCTGAGGATGGAAGATGCACCATATGGCCTTTCTTGGCCATGATTCCCCAACATGAACTGGAGCTAAAGATCTGGCTCACTGCACTTTTTTTTTTTTTTTTTTTTGAGACGGAGTCTTGCTCTGTCACCCAGGTTGGAGTGCAGTGGCATGATCTCAGCTCACTGCAACCTCTGCCTCCCAGGGTCAAGCAAGTCTCCTGCCTCAACCTCCCGAGCAGCTGGGACTATAGGCGCATGCCACGACGCCCGGCTAACTTTTTGTTGTTGTTTGTATTTTTAGTAGAGACGGGGTTTCACCGTGTTAGCCAGAATGGTCTCGATCTCATGACCTCGTGATCCGCCCGCCTCGGCCTCCCAAAGTGTTGGGATTACAGGCGAGAGCCACCACGCCTGGCCAGACTCACTGCACTTTCAAACTTCTCTAATCCCTAATATTTTACTGAAAAATTGAGACCCAGACATACTAAATTAACATGTATTACAGCCAAAATAGTAATCCAGTTCTTTTGATCCCCACCATAAAATCCCACTTTGCATAATTATTTTCACCTTTACAAATGGAGCTATAATCATCCCCAGCACAACGAAGCCTCATAAATCTGCTTTCACAAACATTTAGAAATGAAAACTCATGTGCTTTTCCCCAAAAAACCAAGTTCCGTATGATGATCAAAAAATACCCCATTAATTTTATGGAGTTAGTTGCACTGAGCAACTTTAAAATGCCCAAATACAATTACTGCATCAGAGTGCATAAGAAAGTCTCTAATCCATAAATCAATGTCTTACTTTCCACATTGTGTATTACTTTCAAGTCAATGCTCTGTACTCAATGTTTAATGCTTTTTTGAAAATATTTACATTATAGATTGATAAGAATCAAGGACTTTAACATTCTGACTGACTAACAGCAAACTCAGTTTAAGCTAATGGGAAAAAAAGCAATGCTCACGATCTCAAATTGGTAATGGTAGGATGAAACACCCTCCATGAGTTTAAGAGAATTAGTAATGGGATAGAAATAGCAGAGATTGAAGGCATAATGATCTATTTCTCTTACATTTCTAACCATTTTGATGTGGCCACAAGAATACACCCAACCGTGAAAAAGGGGAGGCCCATGGTGCACCTTAAGCACTGGTGAGAATACAACACACTACTGCTCCTGGGTTTACACCGGGGCATTCTCCAGCTGTGTTCTTGGAAAAGCTGGATCATCTCGAGAAATACGTCTTTTTTTCCAACCTCCACACACTGCTCCCAACTCAGTGACTCCACCTCTCCTCTGTCATTTTTTCCCCCATTATACGGAAGGAGGAGAATGTTATCTCTTCTTTTATAATAGGAGGGCATCAGTTTTCTGTGTTCCTTCTTCCTGCATGACACTTAATACAGTTTTTAAAAGGACTAGTTCAATATTTTTTTTTTTTTTTGCACATGAATTATATTTGTTTTATGCTCATAGGTACAAGAAGCTGTCTGCAAGCAACTGGGAAGTAAGGCTGGAGGGTGGGGGAATGAGGAAATGAGATTTTTAACTTTGGTTTGTTTAATTATTTGAAATATTTTTATCTCACTTTTAGTAAGAAAACTAGGGGAGAAAAACCTGGTAATGACGGGAAAGGGAGCTGAAATAAGTGGCGAGGGGTGCGACTTCCCGCCTCACTGCTCGGGACCTTTCCGAAGCTTTTCCCCAACCTATGTCTCTAAGACACAAGAAGGAAGCACTGGAGGGGAATCAGAGGCGGCCAAAAGAACTTATGTCCAGGTGAACACAGGTGGCGAAGTTCTAAGAAAGAGCACCGGATTCATTTGACAGAGAAGTGTAAGGAAGAGACAGACGAGAGAGAGACAGACAGACGAGAGAGGAGAGAGAGAGAGAGAGAGAGAGAGAGAGAGAGAGAGAGAGAGAGAGAGAGAGAGAGAGAGAGAGAGAGAGAGAGAGGGATCCCCTGAAAGGCAGAGGGTTAAGAGAGAAGGAGCGAAGGAGCGGGGCGCGACTCTTACCCCCCAGCCAGTTGTCGGAAATGTTCTGGAGCATGGTGACGGGAATGCAGAAGAAGGTGATGAGCAGGTCACTGAGCGCCAAAGAGCAGATAAAGATGTTGGTGACGGTGCGCATGGCCTTGCTGCGGGTCACCACGTAGAACACCAGAGCATTGCCAAAGAGCGCCAGGGCAAAGATGAGCACGCCGGTGAGCACGAGGGCCAGCTTGGCGCGCCGCGGCAGCTCTGGGGTGTAGACGAGCGGTCGCAGCCGGTACAGAGCGATGAACTGCTCCCGCGTCAGGTTGTGGTCCCGCAGCAGCCGAGAGAACTGCTCCGGGGTAATGTTAAGCGCCTGCATTGCTGTGCGCTCCCGGGACGCGGGGCCACCGCCCGCTACTGGCTGGCCATCCGCATCTGCGGGGCAGCGAGGGCTTCGGGGGAACCAGCCGGAGGCCGCCTCCCTTCCTCTACTCTGGAGTCAGGCGCGCGGGAGGGCTCTAGGCTGCACCCCGGGAGGTTCGGGAAAGGAGAGCAGCTCAGGGCTCAAACCCACGATAAAGAGGCGGGAAGCCAAAGCACTGGGAGACTCAATCTCAGAGACCAAAAAATGTTCGCGGTTCAAATAAAGTTCTTCCCTTGCTCTTCCCTAAGGCGAGGTGCCGCCACGGTCCGGGGTGCTGGAGCGCCACGCGAGGGTCCTGGCTCCTCTGGCTCCCCGCCTTCTGGCCATGCGATGCGGACGCCGGACCCGCTTGGGGAGCGGTGGAGGGTGGGGCTGAACTCGGTGACGCCTCCCTCACACCCAGCTTCAGTGGCGCCAACGCCCCTTCCCCGCACCCTCAGGGCGAGGGAAGACTTCCCTGGCTCACCAACTTGCTGCCGCCCAGCGCCTTTCTCAGGGCATGGCCCCAGTCAGGTAATGCTTGTATGTGAAACTGGGTACTGGGGGGTTCCACAGTTTCAAGTTTCTCCTCTTGCGAAATAATGGGAGCCACAACTACCCAAGGCAAATAGGGCTTATTTTAAATTATTTTCTGTATTGAAAAATAATTAAGATAGTTAAAATATAGAACTTGGGAAATTGCAAAGATAATACAGAAAGATCCTGTGTACCCACCCTTCACCCAGTTTCTTTCATTCATTACATCTTATTTAACTACGGAACAATACAAAACCAGGAATTTGACACAGGTACAGTGTTTGCATATTTTTATCTCAAGTGTAGATTCCTGCAACCATCAGGATACAAACTCTTCTATCACCACAAAAATCTCCCTGGTGCTTTTTATACTCACACCCAGCCCCTCCCTCCACCATCTCTAACTCCGGGCAACCACTAATATGTTCTCTCTTAACTTTTGTCAGAACATTACGTAAGGGAAATCATACAATACGCTTCCTTTTGATATTGAATTTTCTTCGCTTAGCCTAATGCCCTTTAAATCCATCCAAGTTGTTGCATGTATTAATGGCTGTTTCTTTTTATTGCTGAGGCTGTATCACCGTTTATTTAACCATCCACCTCTTGTAGGACATTTTGGTTGATTACCATTTTGAGCTATTACAAATAAAGCTGCTATAAAGAATCATGTACAGGTTTTTGTGTGAACATAGTTTTCCTTTCTATAGGAAATGCCAAAAGTTTTGATTATTGAATCTGTAATGTGTATATTTAATTTTTAAAGAGATTGACTACTTTTCAGAGTGGCTGTACAAGTCTCCATCTCTACCATCAATGCATGAGAAGTTACGTTTCTCCACATCCTTGCCAGCATTTGGTTTTGCCGCTATTTTTTTTAAGCTATTCTAATAGATCTGTAGTGATATCTCTTTAGGGCCTTAATTTATATTTCCCTAATGGCAAGTAATATTGAACATCTCATGTGCTTATTTGCCATCCTTGAATCTTCTTTGGTGAAATGTCTTTCCATGTGTTTTGTCCGTTTCTAATTGTATGGTTTAGTTTATTTACTGTTGAAAGTTCTTTTTATATTCTACATACAAGTCCTTTGTTAGTAAACAGTTTGCAAATATTTTCTTCCAGTCTGTAGCTTGTTATTTATCTTCTTAACAGGGACTTTCACAGAACAGCTTTTAGTTTTAGTGAAGTCATATTTATCAATATTTTCTTTTATAGATAGCTTTTAGTGTTCAGTCTAACAACTTCACCAAAGCCTATTTCTCAAAAACTTTCTCTTAGGTATTTTTCTAAAAGTGTTATAGTTTTACATTTTATGTTTTGGGCTCTCTAATCTGTTGAATTGATCTATGTGTCTATCCTCCACATTCTTGACTACTGTAGCTATATAATAAGTTCTGAAATCAGGTAGCGTGATTTCTCGTACTTCATTCTTATTTTTCAAAATTATTGTAACTATTCTAGGACCTGTGCCTATTCATATACATTTTACAATCAACTTGTCTATGTCTACAAAAAACCTTGCTGGGATTTTGATAGAAATTGACATATTTACTAGGTTGAGTTGTTCAATCCATGAGCAGAATGTCTTTCCATAAATTTACATCTTTGATTTATTTCAAAGGCATTTTACAGTTTTCAGCATCTAAGTCCTGTGCATATTTTTAGATTTGCACCTAAGTATTTCATTTTGGGCGGACATTTGTACACGGTACTGTACTGAATTTCTAATTTTTGATTCCATGTGTTCATTACTAGTACACAGAAATCCAATTTATTTCGTATGTTGATCTTGATTCCTCCAATGTTGATGAATTCACTTAATTTTATTAGGAGGTTGATATGATTTGGCTCTGTGTCCCCACCCAAATCTCATCTTGTAGCTCCCATAATTCCCATGTGTTGTGGGAGGGACCAATGGGAGATGACTGAATCATGGGGGTGGGTCTTTCCATGCTGTTCTCATGATAGTGAATGGGTCTCATGAGATCTGATGGTTTTAAAAACAGCAGTTTCTCTGCACAAGTTCTCTCTTTGCCTGCTGCCATCTATGTAAGATGTGACCTACTCCTCCTTGCCTTCCACCTTGATTGTGAGGTCTTCCCAGCCATGTGGGACTGTAAATCCAATAAACCTCTTTCTTTTGTAAATTGCCCAGTCTTGGGTATGTCTTTATCAGCAGTGTGAAAATGGACTAATACAGAGGGTTTTTTGGTAGATTTCTTGGAATTTCCTACATAGACAATCACATTATCTGAGAAGAAAGACAGTTTTATTTCTTCCTTTCTGATCTGTATGCTCTTTATTTCCTGTTTTAGCTGTTGTTTGTTTGGTTATTGTTTTTGTTTTCTTTTGTTTTTTTTTTTTTATTTTTTGCCTAACTGCAATGGTTGGAGTACACAGTTTACTATGTTAAATGGCAATGGAGAATGGAGATCCTTGTCTTGTCCTCAATCTTATAAGGATGTATTCAGCCTTCTTTCACCATTAAGTATGATGTTAGTTGCAGATGTTCTTTATCAACTTGAGAAGGTTGCTCTCTATTCTCAACTTGTTGAGAGATTCTATCAATGGTGTTAAATTTTGTTAAATGATTTTTCTTCATCAATTAATACTATCAATGTGATTTTTTTCTTCAGCCTGTTAAAATGGTGAATTGCATTGATTGACTTTTGAATATTGAATCAGCTTTGAATATTTGAAATAAACCCCATCTTAGTCGTGGTGTGTAATTCTTTATATATATTGTTAAATTCTATTAGTTAGGATTTTAAAGAATTTTATGTATATCTTCATGAGGGCTATTGGTCTGTAACTTTTTTTCTTTTTGTATTTTTTATCCTGGTTTTGGCAGTCAGGTAATAATAGCATCATAGAATGAATTGAGAAGCATTCTCTCCTTTTCTATTTTCTGGAAAAGACTGTGTAGAAATGGTATTAATTCTTCTTTAAATGTTTGGTAGTATTCTCTAATGAAGCCATGTGGGCATGAAGAGTTCTTTTACAGGTGTTCCTAAATGATGGATTTAATTTTGTTAATAGTATAGTGATATTCAAATTATCTATTCCATATTGGGTGAGTTTTTTTAAGAATTGATAAATTTCTTTTGAATTTATGTGTGTAGAGTTGTTAATAGTATTCTCTTAATATCCTTTGTATGGCTGAAGAGTATCCCCTGTCTCATTCCTGATTTTATAATTTTTGCCTTCTCTCTCTCTTTTGTCAATCTAGTTAGAGGTTTGGCTATTTTATTGCTAATTACAAAGAAACAATTCTTAGCTAACAACTTCTCTATTATTTTCTCTATTATTTTCTCTTGAATCTCATTGACATCTGCTCTTATCCTTATTATTTTCTTCCTTCTACCTGCTTTCAGTTTATTTTGCTACTCTTTTTCTAGTTTCTTGAGGTGGAAACTTTAATTATTGACTTGGAACTTTTTCTCTTTCCTAATGTAAGCATTTAGTGCCATAAATTTCCCTCTCAGCACTGGCTTAACTGTGTCCCACATGTTTTATGTGTTATATTTACATTTTCATTCAGTTCAATGTACTCTTTAATTTCCTTTTAAATGTCTTTTTTGACCCACGGATTATTTAGAAATGTCTTATTTAGTTTCCAAGTGTTTTAACATTTTTCTGCTATTTTTCTGTTTTCTAGTTTGACTCCCTTTTGGTCAAAGAGCATTCTCCGTATAATTGCATTCTTTTAAATTTGTTGAGGTTTGTTTTATTGCTAAGGATATTATCTATTTTGGTATATGCTCCAAGGGCATTTGAAAAGGATGTGTTCATATTGTAACTGTTGAAGGAAACCTAAGGGAAGATGTCCAATCATAACCCATTGTAGGAGCAATGGTTCACATCTATGAGTCCAATTCTCTGGACTAGGGGCTGAAAGTTTGGGTCATAGAGGATGGCTCTCAAATTACATAGGAACCACATAGATGGAAGATATGCCCTGCCTCTCCCTGGTCCATAGTGTTGGGATCAAAGAAGGTCAGCAGCATAGCTGCAGGCTGATTCCAGCCCCATGTGACCCAGAGAAGAAATCTCAGGGCTTTCTTAAGGCCAGAGCAGGTCTGGTATGACTATATTTAATTCCTTGTGCTTTATGTGGACATACATTATTGCAGACAGCAATAGTGCTCATCTTTCCCGGTTCTACTCAGCACTCTTCAAAACAAGTAAAGGAGTATAGGGGAAAAGCAAAGATCAACTCTCATAGTGGCTCCCTAGGATATTTGAAAAGCCTATGAATCCAGATTATGAGAATTGTTCTTTGAAATAATGCATGATTGAAGTTAGAGTTTGATTGGAGCTAAGTGTACAAAAAAGTGACATTTGCCTCCAAACTTTTAAACTCTTTTGGGTCTTCCTCCCTCTATTGATATTGCACTAGTCTTCGTTTTCATGACTTCTCTACACCTCTTCAACCCTCATCTCTTCAACCTCCCAACCCACTTTATCTCAACCACTCACATCTCACTCACCCAATTCACTACCTGGTGAAAATACCCCTACTAAGGTAGCCCAAGGCTAATCTCACAAGACACTGCCAGTACTCCTTACCTTTCCTTCTCCCCCTAGAAACTCTTCATGACCATTTCCTGAAATACCTGCTTATTGTTTGAAAACTAGATAAGTACATGAATATTTATGCCTCTATTCAATAACGTTTTTGGATGTCTGCTGCATGCCAGGCACTGTGTTCATCATTAAGAGTAGTATGGTGAAGAAACAGACCCAGTCTTAAAGGGTAACTCCCACAAGGGCATGCAACACAGCTCAGCCTTTGGGGAGCTCATTATCAGTTCAGGGTCAACAAACTACAGCCTAGGCCAAACATGGTTCACTATCTGTTTTTGTATAGCTCATGGGCAAGGAATGGTTTTCACATTTTCAAATCATTTTTAAAAAGCATAAAGAGAATATATTTCATGGCACATAAAATTGTATGAAATTCAACTTTCAGTGCCTATAAAAATAAAAACATTTTACTGGAACATATCATGCCCATTCATCTACATATCATCCTTGGCTGCTTTCACACTACTATGGCACAGTTGCACATTTGTGATAGAGACTGTATGGTTTTCAAAGCAGAAAATATTTACTCTGTGACCCTTTGCAGAAGCAGTTTGCCAGCCCCATCTTGTTAGAGGGGCAAGAGGGACAGAAATATTCATAGCTCAAAATAAGGTGACAAGTGCCACATCCAGACACAGAAAGAACATGTTCTGGAAATTCAAGCAAAGGCAAATCCATACATGCTGTGTGGGGAATGTGGAGTGTAAATCAAGGCTAAAAGGAAGGATAAACTGAAAAAGAGAAAGGTCACTTATCTCACAGAGTGAGTAGCCTCTCCAAAGGCACAGAAGTAGGAATGATTATGTTAGAGATAGGGATAAAGCAAGCCAGAAAGGCAGGATTGGCTTCTGATGCTTATTGGCAATTCTCATGACTAGAAAACAACAGTGACAGAGGGTCCATTTTCCAAAATAAACAAGCTAACAGGGTGAAGAAGAATTGCCAAAGAGCTTTCTACCCTCAAAGATAGGAAGATGGAAGAAAGTATCTGGATAAATACAAAAGGAGAGGCAACTAGTAATTTTATGAGACTGTCTGTACTTTATCTTGTCAGTGAAATGTTGCAATAATCAAACCTTCCTTAGAAAAGATTACCAAACTGTCAGAGATGGGGAGTTCACTAGATGTTTGCTAAAGGTATAAGTAGTCTAAAGGCATAGCGTGTGGTGTTTTCCTCACCTTCCTGAGAATTTTGTCTTTCAGAAGGAAAAAGTTTCTGGGATACTTGGTTTTCTGTTCTTAATTCTGCCCAATGAGGAAAGAGTTGATACTAAGGTGGAAGTGACAGAAGCTTGAGAAGCTGCCAACTCTGAGGGAGATGAGGTAGAACATACTACATACTACATATTGTCAGATAGGGATTCTAAGCTTCAAGAAACCAAGTTAATGATATTTAGAAAAGATTGTATGATCTCTTGGCTATAGTTTCTAAAATGTAAGCTGAATAAAGAGGACTGAGGAGCTTTAAAATTTCTGACACCATAGTAGCAGAGTATCTCAATGAGAAATTTTAAAAAGCAGGAGTAGTAGCCACAGTATGCTACAAGTTTGCATGGAATCAATATTCTGAACTCTGCTACAGAGCAGGAATTTTATAAATTATATGAGGGATGTGTGTGTGTGTGTGTGTATACATGTATATATATATGTTTATTTATGTATACGAACAGATACAAAAATATCTAAAAAGAGTAATTTCAGGAAGCCCAGAATAAATTGATTTTTTGTGAAAAGTGCTTTCAGCAAAAGAGAGAGAATGAGAGAGATTACGTAATTGTATATATTGGGTATTTTTATCCATGTTAATTACCATAATAAAAGACTGGAGGTAACTTATGTTTAAAAAATAATTGCACCTAAAGATTGCACAAAAAACTGCTATAACTCGTAAGCAAATCTAGCAAAGTTACAGGATACAAAATCAACGCACAAAAATAAGTTGCATTTCTATACACTGACAAGAACAACATGAAAAGGAAATTAAGAAAACAATTTTATTTGCAATAGTATCAGAAACAATAAAATACTTAGGAATATACTTTACCAAAGAGGAAAAAAGCTTGTACACTGGAAACTACAAAATGTTGCTGAAGAAATTTAAAAATACACAAATAAATGGGAAGACATTCAGTGTTCATAGATTGAAAAACATAATGTTGCTAAGATGTCAATACTACCCAAAGTAATGTACACATTTCATGTAATCCCTATCAAAATCCTAATTATATTTTTTGCAGAAATAGAATAACCTATGCTAAAATTTGTATGGAATCTCAAGGGACCCTGAATGACCAAAACAATTTTTTTTTTCTTTGCTTGGGTGAAAAGATATCCAAAACAATCTTGAAAAAGAATTAACATTGGAGATCTCACATTTCCCAGTTTTAAAACTTATAACGGATCTATAGTAATCAAACAGTATGGTGCTGCCATAAAGATAGACATATAGACCAATAGAATCAAATGGAGAGCCCAGAAATAAACTCTCACATACATGGCCAAATGATTTCTGGCAAGGGTACCAAGACCACTTAATGGGGAAAGGACAGTCTTTCAACAAATGGTGCTGGGAAAACTGGGTATTAGCATGCAAAATAATGAATTTGAACCTTTACCCTACACATACAAAAATTAACTCAAAATTAATCAAAGACATAAACATAAGAGCTAAAACTATAAGACTCTTGAAAGAAAACAGTGGAAAACCTTCATGACATTGGATATGACAATACTTTCTTGGATATGACACTAAAAGTACAGGTAGCAAAAGTAAAAATAGATAATCTGGATCACATCCAAATTTAAAACTTCTATGCCTCAAAGAACACAAGCAACAGAGTGAAAAGGAAATCTATGGAATGGAAAAAATTTTGCAAATCACATATCTAATAAGGCGTTAATATACAGAATATAAAAATAACTCCTACAATTTAACAACGGCAACAACAATCCCCTTAAGAGATAGGCAAAGGACTTGAATAGACATTTCTCCAAAAAATATATACAAGTGGGCAACAAGCATGCAAAAAGAGGCCATTATTCATTATTAAGGAAATGCAAATCAAAACCAGAATGAGCTGTCACCTCATACCTGTTAAGATGGGTATTGTCAAAAAGACAAAAGATAGCAAGTGTTGGCAAGGGTGTGAAGAAAAGGGAACCACTGTACACTGCTGGTTGGAATGTAAATTGATAGCACCATTATAGAAAATAGTATGGTGGTTCCTCAATATAATAGAAATAGAATTATCATACGATTCAGCAATTCTACTTCTGGATACTCAGAGTAATTGAAAACAGCATCTAGATGAGACATTTTTACACCCATGTTTATGGCTACATTATTCACAACAGGCAAAAGGTGGAAGCAACCCAAGTGTCTATTGACAGATAACGGATAAACAAAATGTGGTATACACATACCATGAAATCATATTCAGCCTTTGAAAGGAAGGAGAGTTTGACATATGCTATAATATGGATGAACCTTGAGGGCATTATGCTAAGTGAAATAAGCCAGTCACAGAAGGACAGATACTCTAAGTTCCACTTATATGAGGTATCTAGTGTGGTCAAAATCATAGAGAATGGTGGTTCCTAAAGCTTGGGAAGAGAGTGGAATGGAGAGTTGTTGTTTAAGGGGTATAAAGTTTTGATTTTGCAAGATGAAAAGGGTTTTGGAGATTGGCTGCACAACAATGTACAGTACTTAAATGGTTAAGATGGTAAATGTACAGTATACCCTGTTTATGTTGTGTGCATTTTACCACAATTTTTAAAAGGAAAAATGCAAAAATAATATCTTTTAAACAATACTTGGTCTGCACTGTTTCATTTAATTTTCATAACAATCATATGAGCTAGGTGCTTTTATTAGCCTCTTTGTATAGATGAAAAAGTGAGACATAGATAATATAATGAAACTTGCTCAAGGTCACACAGCTAAAAACTGGTAGTTTGTTTCTCAAAATTCCAGGCAGTCATACTCTCAACCCTATACTGTCTTTACTACCAATGAGGAAAGTATAAACCATGAGGACAGAACAAAAAGAAGGAGAGGGAGAAGGAGACATGAGGTTGGTAATGATAAAAGCTAGGCAGATAATTATATCAGCAAACCTAGATTGTGGGACACTAAACTAATGGATTAGAAGACTTAGCTGTCAGCTTCTGACAGCTATGGAGTCAGGGCCAAAAGAAAAGTATAAGGGAGAGTTGAAATCCTCATAACCTAAAAAAGGAAGGAAGCATACTGTCAAAAGAGAACAACTTTCTTCGGATTTTGACCTCTGAGAAAAATTTACCACAATAGTCTTCATATAAGAAACACTGAAATACATATTGGATGGTGTCTTTAATAACCATGGGCTTTCTGTAAACTTGATGGCAAGCAAAGTATAATTGCTAATAGCCATTCCTAATAGCAAACTTGATGCAAGCTGAAGGCATAATTCAAGTCATAGTTTATAAAGTGATTTCTACAGAGAGTCAGAATAAGATAATGCAGGTACAGTATCTTGCTTTCTAGTGATCTGACCTGATCAGACGAAACTTAGCAAATGATAACCCTTCATATTTCATAAACTACTAGCCATACTTTGGACAGGAGCCATATGGCAAATGGCTCTAAATTGAGATAAATGGGGTAATCACTATTGTTGATTAAAAAGAGATCCATGTGCTCTGTACATGACGTGCCTGCCAGTGAGTGAATTCATTATGAAAGCTGAGGGGCTCAGCTGTGTTGTTTCACTGTTCAAGTGAATCCCTACAATTCTGCATGGAGATCAGCAACAGACTGTGTAAGTAAAGCATGAAGAGAATTTAACCAACATGTCTGAATAATCATCACCAAAAATCTTTTGGAAATCAGATGTCCAAGAAAAACAGTGAAGACTAGACATGGGTAAACTCTCAATTTCCTCAAGAAGGAAAGTGGGGATTTTAAACAGTGAATTTGAGGCCAGCTCTAGTAGACTTCCAGAATGACTTAATAAAGGGAGGGAGATTATCAAGACAAGTTTTTTGTAAGAGTTTTGCCAAAGTAGCTACATTTTTTTAAGTATAGTTGGACTAACAGAACAAGGTATACCTGTTGTTGATGAAAATTAGCTATTATGACTTCTTTTGCCAAAAACAAAAGGCAATCTTAAGTTTAAAAGAATGTTATGATTTTAACACTCAAAACTCCTAGGTAGTGTTTTCATTTTCATTAAAATTCTTATTTTTGCAGCCTCCCTATTCTCTACTGGGGAATAACTTTATTTCACAGGCCTTAATATTTGTTCTTTCAAACACAAATATTATTTAAGGATTCAATCACTAATGAAGCACAAAACAGATAATGTAGCTGAATTTTAGAAAGGTCTTCTTAGAATCTGTATTAGTCTCTTTTCATGCTGTTGATAAAGACATACCTGAGACTGGGCAATTTACAAAAGAAAGAGGTTTGTTGGACTTACAGTTCCACATAGCTGGGGAGGCCTCACAATAATGGCAGAAGGTGAAAGGCACATCTCACATGGCGGCATACAAGAGAAGAGAGCTTGTGCAGGGAAACTCCCCTTTTTATAACCATCAGGTCTCATGAGACTTATTCACTATCATGAGAACAGCACAGGAAAGGCCTGCTCCCGTAATTCAGTTACCTCCCACTGGGTTCCTCCCACAACACATGGGAATTCAAGATGAGATTTGGGTGGGGACACAGCCAAACCATATCATAGTCCTTTTATGGGATTTTTGAATTTAAATTTTCACCTCCCTAATGGTTATCTGACTTGTCTACAAGCTACGTATTAATAAGGTTAAGATTTCATATGATATATTGCTGAGTGAATAAGATGATGATTCAATGTAATGTATTCAAGAATACATATGCATATTAAATGAAGAGACAGTAAAGGATTAACATCAGTTTATTTCTAGATGGTATAAGTACAGATATTTTTTAGTTTCTTTGTTTTGGTTATAAGTGTTTTCTATTTTTCCTGTAATAAAGATATATATAAGTGGAGAAAATTTTGCAAGTTTTCAAAAGTAGCGGTGCCAAGAACGTCAAAATTTAAAATTTTTATAATTGGATACAGACATGCTTGGAATGTATTTGTTTTTAACTTTTAGCCAATTAGGTTTAGGGGACAGAAATCCTAGCTTCCATCCTCAGGGAAAAGTCATAAACACATTTTAGGATATCTATTTACTTATTCATCAAATACACATTGTTCCCAAGATATGCCACATGCTATGTTGTATATTAAGAATAAAATGATAAATTAGATGCAACTTAATCCTGGGTGGCAGAGCCTTTTCAACTTCATATAAAAGACTGAGGCCTAATTTTCCTAAGTCAGAAGTTCTCAGGCTTGGGGACACATTAGAATCACCTGGGGAGCTCTTAACACCACCAATGCTGAGGCCCCACCTGCAGATATTCTAATTTAATTAAAAAGTGATCCAGGTGGCACTAATATGAAGCCACAGCCTGCAGAATGTTTCCTGAATGGGTATTGAACTTGACAGGTGAGTGCTGTGAGGAGGGGCGCACAGGGGTATAGGGAAGGATGGGCCTGGGCTGGAGGCTGTCACCGATCATGGAGATGGATGAGGGAAGTGGGGTGTGTAGGAAGGGATGATGCCCATTGATGATCTAAGGAATATTGTGCACCTGCTTACAGATTTGTCGTGTTTGAATATAATTTTTAAATGTTTTCACTAAAAAGAACCTGGCCCCTTTAATAAA
This sequence comes from Gorilla gorilla gorilla, assembly GCF_029281585.2. Classification (NCBI taxonomy): domain Eukaryota; kingdom Metazoa; phylum Chordata; class Mammalia; order Primates; family Hominidae; genus Gorilla; species Gorilla gorilla. The sequence goes on from NC_073227.2 coordinate 141,511,744, forward strand.
GGAGCAGTGTGTGCCAGCCATCCTGAGACTGGTGGGGAAAACTGCTAGAAGCCTATGACATAGCTGAGCAATAAACAAACTCCCATGTGGATATAAATAATTTATCACAAACACCAGAACCAGTGGAGAAAAGGCTGCCAAACCTCAGGCTCAAATGGCACTTGGGACGGGTCATGTTAGAAAAGAGCCATAACCAGAAATACACCAGAACCCCAGAATAGAGAAGGTCACAGGACAAGTCTCAACAGTAAGTAATGACATGAAAAACTCCCCGAGAGACTGGCAAATGGAATCAGAGCACCTGGCCATAGGCATAGGGCAAGACTAGGCACTGGGTGTCAAGGAGATCTGTGGTAGGTGGCCAGTCCAGGCTAGGGGCTGGAATTAGGGGCTTGGACAACAGATCCTAGCGGGGCTTAAGGGAATAGGACAAGGCCATTAGGTCAGGGCCTGTTCAGAGGCATGTACGTGAAGGTGGGAGTGAAGGAAAAAACAGACACACAATTCTTAAAACTAAGATATAGAGTGTGGCCACAGAAATAAGTCAACAGTCTATTCAAGAGTGGGCTAAAAGTCAGACTGTGATCAATGAGTATGTATACACCCACTTTATACTGAGTGTCTCTTGTAGTTCAGGAGTGGTCCCTGGTCCCACACTTGGCTCCACTGGCACCAGCAGCAATTAAGTGGGTCCAGCTGCAGGACCTCAAAAGGGTTTCCTGTCAGGGAACCCAGCTGGTCATGACAAGGCAGAGTGGCGATAGATTCCAAGAAGTAGGGAGCAATCTGAGGTCACCCTTCTCAGGGCATGTGGCTAGGAGAACCCTCTCTTCCTCCTACCACACACCAGAAGAAGGCAAGCTCTCTTCCCTGGGTCTTGTGGGCCCATGAGCAGTTTGGGTCTTTGTGGAAATTGGGTGTCAAGAAAGCTGAGGGGGGTAAATGAGGAATGTTGGGAAGGCAGTGAGCATGAGGAAGGAATGCCAGCAACACAGGGAAGAAACACTGGGGAGCAATCTCCAATTCCATGGCAGTGCAGCCGCAGGTGAGAGGAAAAGAGCTTTATTCTGAGAGCAGAAGAACAGAATATAGAAGGAAATTAAGCAGTTATTAATAAGAGTTGGTATTTATTTAGGAAGTTTCATATTGTCCTCTATGTAAAGCACTTAGAAGTGTGGCTCATTCATAGTAAGTGCTCTGTGAATGCCTGCTGCTGCTGCTACTACAGCTACTCTATTTAACAATATGAAAATTTAAAAGGAGTCAGAATAGCATAGGGGTTAACAGCCATACTGACAGCAAAAATCATGACCCTGTCACTTATAATATGGGTAATTTTAGACAAGTTAATTTTTGCCCCTTATTTTCATCAACTATAACATGGACAAAACAATAGGGTCATAGTGAGGATTAAATGAGGTTATATTCATAAAATGCTGATAAAATGCAGATATTGCAGATAAAAGAAGACATAGTAATAGAGGCAATGTAGAATAATAAAACAAATACTCCCTATTATGTCCTGTCATAATAATGGGATCATTTAAAAAATCTCCCTGCAAATCAGTAGTTCCCATATTCAGCTCCATGTTGGAATTGTCAGGGGGAACTATAACAAGTACGATATCTGAATCTCAATCTGTGAGATAGCGACGTAACTAATTTGAATGTAGCATGGGCATCAGAGATGGTAACAGCTCCCCAGATGACTCTAATGGGTAATTAAGTTTGAGAGCCCCTAATGTATAATAAATAACGACTCCTTTGCTTTAAGTAATAGTTTTGTTGAATTAAACAGATAATTTTTATAACAAAATAATCAATGAGTCTAATCTGTCTGCTAATCGCAGCTAATCAGACTACAGATGTATAACCAATGCAGAGAATGAGCTTTGTGGCCTGAATTTGGGAGGTGATAGTGTTAAATTCATAATGCTTGTTCTATGGATTCTTATACTATGAGAAGGACCATAAAAATGGTGCAAACCAATAAATAATTGCTGAATAGATGGAGCAAGAGATTGATTGAGCAGAGTTTTGTCAAGATAACCACAGGGGGAAAAAGGCTGCTCTCCTTAGAATGGTGCATGTGCTTATGCACATTTTAAACATATTAGGTCTGTATTACTCCCCTGAGTTGGTTTAGGATGAGGGTAACACATAATTACTTATATTTCCATGATAGTGTAGCCTGCACACCACTAGTTTAAACAGACATTCTCCCTCAGGGCCACTTCTGAGGTACTGCTACAGACGCAGTTACTAATGTTCCATTTTCCAGAAAATGCCAGTGCCATAGAATGGAAAATCAGTTTCCAATTCAGTCTGAATAGCAAATAGTTCTTCCACCAAAGGGAATGTTTTGCCTATTAGCACGGAACAATCTGATGATTGCAGAAAGACCACAGCCACGAAATAGCAGGCAGACACAAGGTGTTCAGATTTGAGGGTCAGGTGTGCAGAGCTCCTGACATTAGTGAGCAAGGCAGGCAGCCAGAATTTCATGCAGTGTTTTGGAAGGAAGCAATCTTTTCTGAAGAAATTTATCGCATGATGCTTGAACACCAAATTTGAAACAATAGGGAAAGGCAGAGACATTTTTTATCATCTGTATTAGAAACTCTGAGGTGAGAAGTAACCAATGCATTGGACAGGGAAGAGATTTTAGCCACACTGGCTAAAGGCTATCACCAGTTCTTTAATGTCAAGGAGGTAGATATGATTTACACCTACTGAATTATCTTCTGTATGGGCCTGTATTTCTATATCACTCAGAAGAAGCCCAAATTCACTTGGATCTTGGGGTTAGGACCTAAGGGTTCATGGAACCACTCGGTGACATCTTGCTACCAAAGTGCTCTGGTTTACTGGTGACAAGCTTTGTCTCTCATGGGCCAGTGACTATCTCAGCAGGTTTAGTGGCAAGACACTGTTGATAGCACATCTGAGAAAATCATGTGCATGATTAAATGTATGTAATTATCATCAAACATTATATTTAGAGTGAGATGCAGTAAATCCATGTCAGAGGTGTCTTGGTACAACTGACTCAGATGCCCAGGGTTTGCATCCTGGCTCTGCCATCCTCTCACTGGGGAAACTTGGATGCAGTTTCTCCATCTGTAAGTGAGACCATAAAAATACTTTCTCTCATGAATAGTGCCGCAATATTCACAGTAGCAAAGACTTGGAACTAACCCAAATGTCCATCAATGATAGACTGGATTAAGAAAATGTGGCACATATACACCATGGAATACTATGCAGCCATAAAAAAGGATGAGTTCACGTCCTTTGCAGGGCCATGGATGAGGCTGGAAACCATCATTCTAAGCAAACTATCGCAAGGACAGAAAACCACCACATGTTCTCACTCATACGAGGGAATTGAACAATGAGAACACTTAGACACAGGGTAGGGAACATCACACAGTGGGACCTGTCATGGGGTGGGGGGCTGGGGGAGGGATAGTATTAGGAGAAATGCCTAATGTAAGTGACGAGTTAATGGGTGCAGCAAACCAACATGGCACATGTATACATATGTAACAAACCTGCACATTGTGCACATGTACCCTAGAACTTAAAGTATAATAATAAAAAGAGCCACAAGGATAGCTTTAGAACTATGAATATGTATGCGCACCAAAAAATGCTACCACGTACTAATAAAGCATTAAATTTAAAAAAAACTTTCTCTCAAAAAGGTGTTATGAGGATTAAGTAAACTCATACTTGTAAATAATCTAGAAGAATCCCTTCTATATTTAAATTCCTTAAATTTACTTGAGAAGCTATATAAATGCTTCTTAAGTAAATTTTCACAAAGTCTCAAATTAAAAACTCCCTTCTGACTTTATTATGTATAGACATCTGAACAGGGACACCCATTTGATAATTAAAGTCCCAAATCTGGCATTCAGAAGTAGAGGAAATAAGCCTTGCTTCTTGCAGGAAAACATATTGCCAGAATTATTTCTCAGTGAGAGCTGTGTGTAGGGAAAAGAAAGAGAAATCAGACTGTTACTGTGTCTATGTAGAAAGGAAAGACATAAGAGACTCCATTTTGAAAAAGACCTGTACTTTAAACAATTGCTTTGCTGAGATGTTGTTAATTTGTAACTTTGCCCCAACCTGGAGCTCACAAAAACATGTGTTTTATAAAATCAAGGTTTAGGGGATCTAGGGCTGTGCAGGACGTGCCTTGTTAACAAAATGTTTACAAGCAGTATACTTGGTAAAAGTCATCGCCATTCTCTAGTCTCAATAAACCAGGGGCACAATGCACTGCGGAAAGCCACAGGGACCTCTGCCCTTGAAAGTGGGGTATCGTCCAAGGTTTCTCCCCATGTGATAGTCTGAAATATGGCCTCGTGGGATGAGAAAGACCTGATCGTCCCCCAGCCCGACACCTGTAAATGGTCTGTGCTGAGGTGGATTAGTAAAAGAGGAAAGCCTCTTGCAGTTGAGATAGAGGAAGGCCACTGTCTCCTGCCTGCCCCTGGGAACTGAATGTCTCGGTATAAAACCCGATTGTACATTTGTTCAATTCTGAGATAGGAGAAAAACCACCCTATGGTGGGAGGCGAGACATGTTTACAGCAGTGCTGCCTTGTTATTCTTTACTCCACTAAGATGTTTGGGTGGAGAGAAACATAAATCTGGCTTACGTGCACGTCCAGTCATAGTACCTTCCCTTGAACTTAATTATGACATAGATTCTTTTGCTCACGTTTTTTGCTGACCTTCTCCTTATTATCACCCTGCTCTCCTACTACATTCCTTTTTGCTGAAATAATGAAAATAATAATCAATAAAAACTGAGGGAACTCAGAGGCCGGTGCCAGTGCAGGTCCTCCGTATGCTGAGTGCCGGTCCCCTGGGCCCACTGTTCTTTCTCTATACTTTGTCTCTGTGTCTTATTTCTTTTCTCAGTCTCTCATTCCACCTGACTAGAAATACCCACAGGTGTGGAGGGGCAGGCCACCCCTTCATTGTGTTATAACAGCCACTCAACTCAGGCGACATCCAGGATGACAGTGATGCAATTTAAGAACCTGTGGATGTCATTTGCTATTACTCTCCTGTATCAGGAAATAGACTATAAATACATTCCCTTAGGTTCCCTGAATACCAAATAGCACATGGGATTCATCCATTCATCCTGAAAACTATATCCAGTGTTTGCATTTGTTTGGCTTCATGATTGGTTTGTTAGTTTGCTTTTTTGAATTTGTATTTTATGTTTAGATATTTTACAGTCTGGGAAGAGACCCACAGATTAGCCATGAAACTGTAGAAGCCTATTCTTCTCAGAGTTTTCTGTGGTTGGCAAGCTCAGGGCAGAAATGGCTCTTTCGATGGTGGATGTTGGCCAGTGTCCACCAAGGGAAAGAAACACTGGCTAAAGTCCCACAGTCTTAGTGGGCCTATATTTCTATATCACTCAGAAGAAGCTCAAATTTCCCTGAATCTGGGGGTTAGGACCTAAGTGTTCATGGAACCACCTGGTGACATCTTGCAACCAAAGTGCTCTGGTTAACTGGTGACATGCTTTGTCTCTCATGGGCCAGTGACTATCTCAGCAGGTTTAGTGGCAAGACACTGTTGATAGCACATCAGAAAATGACAGATCTTCACAGCAGGAGAATGGCTCTAAGCAGCTCCTCCAGCTATACCTGCCTGGAGAAGGAAGGGCAGGCATGACAGCACCATGTATTCTGGGTGACATAAGCAACTAACCCCTCCTACTAGTGTTTTAAAGGTTTCCTCCTTTTTAATGTGTACAATACAAGTGTTAACAGGAATCTGAGTCAACACAGATGCCGGAATTTCTGGGGACCTTTCCAGAAGAGCAGGTGACCTGGAGCCCTGCCATTCCACAGTGGATCTGCTTTCTCTCCCTTCGCTCTTCTCTTTCCAGCTAGACTTAACAGGGTAGGTTTGTGTTAAAATAATCACTTAGAAAATGGAAGCTATATTAGGAAAGCAGCTCAAAATTTACCTTGTTTCATTAAAAAAAAAATCAGGGAGTAAATTCTCCAGTTTGAGCTGTGAATGAATGCTTTGGTGGCTTTGAAGATGCCAGTTCCAATCAGTCTACTGTTTATCCAGAATGGGACCCAAAGCTTATGAAATCAGGCCTATTGGAGATTGTACTATTTATAATGCCTAGCCCACCCTAATAAGCTTTATTTTCTAGGCACCAAATTTCCCTTTTATGTCATTATCCACTGTCTGCGGTTAATTATTGAGCTCCTATACCACTGGAAGGACAACGGGAACACGCAACATATCACTTTTTGTATAATGCTCATTGCCCTGCTTCTAAATCCTAAACAAACCATCGTCATTTTAAGTTAGCAAGTTCCCATTCTTCCTTAGAGAATGCTAATTTGTGTGGACTGAAATAATACAGTGGAAAATATTTGCACAATAGCATGTTTTTATCCTAATTTTATATTTTGCTTAATTTTACAAAGTAGCTAATATTATCAAATGTAAGTATTTATAATGAAAAATATGGCATTATTAGCTTTATATTTTGCTTAGTTTTACAAAGTAGCTAATATTATAAAATGTAAGTATTTATTTATTTTTATTTTATTTTTTTTGAGACGGAGTCTCACACTGTCACCCAGGCTGGAGTGCAGTGGTGCAATCTCTACTCACTGCAACCTCTGCCTCCCGGGTTCAAGCGATTCTCCTGCCTCAGCCTCCCAAGTAGCTGGGATTAGAGGCATGTGCCACCATGCCCGGCTAATTTTTTGTATTTCTAGTAGAGATGGGGTTTCACCATGTTGGCCAGGCTGGTCTCGAACTCCTGACCTCGTGATCCACCTGCCTCGGCCTCCCAAAGTGCTGGGATTATAGGCGTGAGCCACCATGCCTGGCCATGTAAAATGTATTTATAATTACACTGAGAAAATGGCATTATTAGCTTCTTGGCTTTACAGACATAAATATATTTTATTAAAATATATATCTATCAGTTTAAGTTATAAAACATGTCTGGATTCTCTGAAGGTATTTTGGAACACAGTCATCAGCATTTATTGACATTTCTAGGTTCTATGTATGTCTACCACAGTATCTTATCCAATACTTTATATAATGTTTAAGTTGCTTTCATATGCACTATTATTTTCATCTTCATATCTGCCCTGTAAAGAGGGAGTCAGACATTTTCTACATTTTCATGCCTACTCATTAAAGGTATCGCTTCTCAGTGAGAGGTGTGACATTTGTGTTAAACTTTAATTCTAAAATATATGTTAAATGTTAATTTGAAGATTGAAGTAAAAGAATAAAAGCCTTTTTGTAATCACGCTTTCCTTAAGGATTGTATTCATTTGAAGTATCATAGTAATTATAAAACACAATGATTCTTTGCAAAAATAAAACATTTCAGTATAGAATGACTATCTGTTATTGCTTACCTACAAATGCCCTAATCGGTTGATTTTTAACTTATTTCTAAATATAGAGATAGTCTAACAAAAGCCAAGTATTTGCAGTTTGTAGAAAAAAAAGGAGTAGGAGAAAAGGAAAAAACATGGCTCACATTGAAAATGATTGTATTTTAAGGCAAATTGGTAAACTGTTTTGAAGCCATGTCTAAAATACTTTATTACATTTTCTTTATATGTTTACAATTTTCAGTCATATTAGAAAGACTGTCTTCATTTCCAAGAAATGAATTTACCCATGTGTTATTCTGATACTTGTATGATTTCATTTTTAATGTTTAGATTTCTGACCAATTTGAGATTTAATCATAGTGTAACTTTTTCTTTTTCTCAAAAGCTACCACTTGTCCCAAACTCACTAATTAAAAAGCTCACCTTTATTAAGTACACAATCATCAAACATTGTATCCATCTTCAGCATTCACTGACATTGTATGCTTCTATATATGTCTACCACAGTTTCTTATGCAATACTTTATTGTGTTTAAATTGCTTTGTACCTGGGTCCACTTCATACGTACCTGGGTCTACTTCTTGGCCTTGCCCTTTACTCTGATGTCTGTCTGTGTTTTCATGTGTCTATATCCATGATTTTAATTATAGAGGCTTTATGATTTGGTATCTGCTAGGGCGAGCCATCCACTTTTAAGATCACTGACCAGCTTTCATCCCAGCTCACCCATTCCTTTTTCTCGACACGAGCATTCAGGCTGTGGCTGCATATTAGCACCACCTGAATCACTTTTTAATTAACTCAGAATGTCTGCAGGTGGGCCCTGAGCAGTGGTGCTAAGCGCTCCCCAGGTGATTCTAATGTGTCTCCAAGCCTAAGAACTTCTGACCTAGGAAAATGTAGGCCTCTAATATTTATATGAAGGTAGAAAGGCTGTGCCATCTAGGATTAGGTTGTATCTAATTTACCATTTTATTCCTAATAGGTAACATAGCACGTACTATATCTTGGGAACAGTGTATATTTTATGAACAAATAAATAGATATTCTAAAATGTGTTTATGACTTTCTCCTAAGGCTGGAGGCTAAGATTCCTGCCCACTAAACACTTTTAACTAGAAAATTTAAACAAATACATTCTAAGCATGTTCACATCCAATCATAAAAAAAAAAAAAAATTAAGGTAGGGAGACAGTGTCTTGTTCCTGGCTTTAGCAGAAATGCTTCTGATTTTCCCACATTAAATGAGAATCTGGCATTATCCATTGACTCTTAGTTCACTAATGTGTCAGAAATAAGTGTTAAATTTGGTTTAATATCATTTCAGTATCTTAAAACTTTTTCCTTTGATGTAATTATATAATTGATTTTATTAATAGATTTCATAATATTGAAAAATTATTGCAGAATGAAAGACAACCTACTTGGTTCATAATTGTTTAATGTTCTAGTGGATTCTGTTTGCCAGACTTCTATTTTAGGAGTTTTCACTAGTATTTGAGGAAAAGGTTTTATCAGGGTTAAGTGTCAAAGTTAAACTTTTCTTGTAAAAATAATTTGGACATTTCTTTTTATTTTATTTGAAAAGTTTGATTCACATTTGAGCTATGTGGTCTTTAAAGATTTAGTTTAATTCTTCCATAAAACCATATGGGCCTATTGCTTTTTGTAGGGGTGGAGAGTTGCTGATATGGTTTGGCTGTGTCCCCACCCCAACTCTCACCTTGAATGGTAATAATCTCCACATGTCAAGGGCAGGGCCAGGTGGAGATAATTGAATCATGATGGCAGTTTTCCCCATACTGTTCTAGTGGTAGTGAGTAAGTCTCACAAGATCTGATAGTTTTATAAATGGAAGTTCACCTGCACATGCTCTCTTGCCTGTTGCCATGTAAGATGTGCCTTTTCTTCTCATTTGTCTTCTGCCATGATTGTGAGACCTTCCCAGCCACGTGGAACTGTGAGTCTATTAAACGTCTTTCCTTTATAAATTACCCAGTCTTGAGTATGTCTTTATTAGCACTGTGAGAACAGACTAATACAGTACCTCTTTCATAATTTTATCTACTTTCTAATTTTCTATGAAAATTGGCCTTTTGAACTTTCTGTCTCTAGAGGGGTCAATTTTGGATACATTATATTTTTCTAGGAAATTTCCCACTTTCTTAGGTTGTCAAATGTATTCACTAAGAGTTGTGCAAATTGTTTCTTAGGAAATTAGAGATTTTTTTCGATGGTTATTTTCCCCTTTCATTTCTTTGTGTATTTATGGTTTTTTTTTCATTTTTACTTGATTAAGAAAACTAATGATTAATTTCCATTGTAATTTTTTCAGAGAACAAGATTTATTATATATTGTTGCATGTGTTTGGTTTATTTTGATATTCTTTTTTACTTTTATGAGTTAAATGTTTTACTCTTGGTTTTATTGACATAACTATTGGAGGCTTTAGGTTTTCTTTTTAGTGCTTTAAGGATTCAGATATGTCAAATTTTTATTTTAACTTTGTTTTAGAAATTCTGTAGTTTGGGTTGTATTTGCCTTTTGACCCCCATTTGTTTTTGTTTTTATTAGTAATAGGTTGGTGCAAAAGTAACTGAGGATTTGCCATTATTTTCAATGACAAAAACCACAATTATTTTTGCACCAACCTAATCTTATTGCACTTTGTGATCACACATTGTTGTTTATAACTTCTGCTTTTTGAAATTTTATTATTTTCCTATTGCTGCCATAACAAATTAACACAAAGTTAACATCTTAAAATAAGACAAATTAATTTTATTACAGTTCTGTAGGTCGTAAGTTAAGATGAGCTTGGTGAGTTCTCTGCTTGAGGTCTCACTAGACTGAAATGAAAACATCAGCTGGCCTGGGCTGATGTTCTGGGGGAGAATCTGGTTCCAAGCTCATTTAGGTTGGGGACAGAATTCGGTTCCATGCGGTTATATGACTGAGGTCCCCATGTCATTGGTGGCTAGAGGCTAAAAGCCAGTCTTTGCTCCTGGAGGCTGCCCATATTTCCTCCTCATGCTTTCTTTCCATGTGGCTCCTTCCAGCAATAACAAGGCAAGCCTCTCTTAGGATTTGAATCTCTCTGAATTCAACTTCTGCCTCATCTCCTTAACTTTACCTGGAGAAAGTTCTCTGCTTTTAAGTGTTCATGTGATTAGATTGGGCACACCCAGATAATTCCAAATAATCTCCCTATTTTAAGGTTTACAACCTTACTTACATCTGCAAAGTGCCTTTTGCCATGTAATATATTCACAGGATCTAGGTAATCATGGCATAGACAGCTTTTGGGGGTCATTCTGCCTACCACAGGAACTTATCAAGGTTTCCTTTTGGACCTAACACATGGTAGAGTTTTTAAGTAGCCCACGTGCACTAGAAAAAGAAGGCTTTATTCTCTTATTGTTCAAAATTATATATATACACACACACACACACACACACACACACACTCATAGGACCTCCTTTGTTCATTATTTGTTAGATCTTCTATATCCTTACCTAGTATTGTCCATTTGGCCTGTCTTTGGACCAAGAGTAGTATGGTACAGTCTCTACCTTTTAGAGTTTTTCTGTCTATTCCTTTTCAAAGTTTCTGCTTTATATAGATTGTGTCTGCATTAAATAGTGCATAGATATTTATAACTTTATATCTCCATTGTAAATGGCAGCTTTAACATTATAAAGATCCTCCTTTTTCTTTATTAATGATTTGGCTAACTTCTGCCTAGTTAGATTTCAAGACTATAAACTTAAACTCTACTCTCATTTGCACTTGAACAGTACACTTTCTACCCATTTACTTTTAGAGTTTCTGAATAATTTCATTTTCAGTGTATTGTCTGTATGTGGCATAGAATTGTTTTGCTTTTAAGCTGATCTTATTTATTTTAATAGGTAAATTGAATCCATTTCCATTTATAAATATGACCAATATTTTTAATCTCTATTTTTTCAGTTATCTTATGTTGTATTTCCCATGTGTCTTTCATTAAATAGTTTGTTTTGTTTATTCTATTTTAAATATTTTGGTTTAAATGTGCATAGTTTTGTACTAATGACTTTTAGACTAATACTTTTAAATAATTCTGTAGCCTTCCTTTTTCTTAGGCTTTTATTATTACATTTATTAGCTTTAAAACATATCCTTTAACTACTGTCTATTATTTGTGCACCACCCATGAGCTAATTTTGTCTTCTCCTTTTCTTTCCCTTCTCCTTTCATTTTTTAGTTTTTAAAGCATATATTGATAAGCTTTTATTCCACATTTGTTTTAATCTAAATTCTCATTAGTAGTTTTCTGTAGAAGGTTTCCTGATCCGCTATGATGACGTTCATCTTCTAGTTGATTCCTTAGAACATGTAGATGAAATATATCCTTGAGTTCTTGCATATTTTCTATGGCATATTTGTCTATGTCCTTTGTCTTAGTCTGCTCAGTGTTGCTATAAAGGAATACTGGAGACTAGGTAATTTATAAAGATAAAGAGGTTCCTAGGGCTCACAATTCTGATGTCTGAAAAAGTGCAAGATTGTACATTTGCATCTAGGGAGGGCCTCAGGCTGCTTCCAGTCATGGTGGAAGGTGCAAGGGAGCCAGCACGTGCAGAGATCACATGGTGAGAGGAAGCAAGACAAGGAGGAGGGAGGTATCACCCTGTTTTTAACATTCAGCTCTCTCAAAAGCTAATAGAGTGGGAAATTATTCCTGAGGAAGGGCATTAATCTATTCATGAGAAATTCATTCCCATGACCCAAACACCTGCCTTTAAGGTCTCACCTTCAACATCGGGGATCAAATTTCAACATGAGGTTTGGAGGGGACAAATAACAGCTTTAATACAAACCTTTTGCCTCCTTTAGTATGTTGCTGTTGAAAAGCATTCTTACAGCAACTTACTTTTCTTTCCTTTCTAAAAGACTTCATCTATTTTCTTGGAAGCCAGATAATTATTTTTGTCTTTGAGACCCCATTGTTTTACTATGATATGAATCAGAAATGAACTTCTGGATCATTATCAGGTGTTTAGTGGACACAAGGGTACTTTCAGCATGTAAATGTAATGGTGTGTGTCTGTGAGTGTATATGTGTGTGTTAGAAAAGATTTCAAGTATAGTTTTAAATACAGTATTCTTTCTAATTTTATTTTTTCTCTTTTTAGGAACTCAAATTATATATTATATAATATGAACAGAATCCTCTTTCCCCATATGTTATATGTCTCACTTTATTTTATTACTTTTCTTTTCTTTTTTTGTCTTTTATTTTTTTTCCTTTTTTTTATTATACTTTAAGTTTTAGGGTACATGTAAAAAAGTTTGTTTTTCCATAGGTTATTGGGGTACAGGTGGTATGTGGTTACATAAGTAAGTTCTTTAGCGGTGATTTGTGAGATTTTGGTGCATCCATCACTCGAGCAGTATACACTGCACCCTATTTGTAGTCTTTTATCCCTCACCCCCCTCCCACCCTTCTCCCAAAGTCCCCAAAGTCCATTGTATCATTCCTATGCCTTTGTGTCTTCATAGCTTAGCTCCCACATACCAGTGAGAATATATGATGTTTGGCTTTTTTCATTCCTGAGTTACTTCACTTAGAATAATAGTCTCCAATTTCATCCAGGTTGCTGCAAATGCCATTAATTCATTTTCTTAATGGCTGAGTAGTATTCCATTGTGTGTGTGTGTGTGTGTGTATGTATAATATACATACACTGTTATATATATATAACAGTTTCTATATTCACTTGTTGATTGATGGGCCTCTGGGTTGGTTCCACAACTTTGCATTTGTGAATTGTGCTGCTACAAACATGTGTGTGCAAGTATCCTTTCTGTATAATGACTTCTTTTCCTCTGGGTAGATACCCAATAGTGGGATTGCTGGACCAAATGGTAGTTCTACTTTTAGTTCTTTAGGGAATCTCCACATTATTTTTCATAGTGGCTATACTAGTTTATTTTCCCACCAGCAATGTAGATGAGTTCCCTGATCACTGCATCCGTGCCAACATCTACTGTGTTTTGATGATGGCCATTCTTGCAGGAGTAAGGTGATATCACATTGGGGTTTTGATTTGCATATCCCTGATCATTAGTGATGTTGAGCATTTTTTCATATGCTTGTTGGTCATTTGTATATCTTCTTTTGAGAATTGTCTATTCATGTCCTTAGCCCACTTTTTCATGGGATTTTTTTTTCTTACTGATTTGTTTGAGTTTGTTGTAGATTCTGGATATTAGCTTTTTGTCAAATGTATACATTGTGAAGATTTTCTCTCACTCTGTGGGTTGTCTATTTACTCTGCTGACTATTCCTATTGCCTTGCAAAAGCTCTTTAGTTTAACTAAGTCCTAGCTATTTATCTTTGTTTTTATTGAATTTGCTTTGAGTTCTTGGTCATGAAATCCTTGCCTTAGCCAATATCTAGAAGAGGTTTTCCAGTGTTATCTTCTAGAATTTTTATAGTTTCGGGTCTTGGATTTAAGTTCTTGATGCATCTTGAGTAGATTTTTGTACAAGGTGAGAGATGAGGATCCAGTTTCATTCCCCTACATGTGGCTAGCCAATTATCCCAGCACCATTTGTTGAAAAGGATGTCCTTTCCCCAATTTATGTTTTTGTCTGCTTTGTCAAGGATCAGTTGACTGTATTTGCTTTTATTTCTGGGTTCTCTATTCTGTTCCAATGGTCTATGTGCCTATTTTTTTTTGAGACAGAGTCTCACTCTGTTGCCCAGGCTGGAGTGCAGTGGTGATATCTCAGCTCACTGCAAACTCCACCTCCCGGGTTCAAGCGATTCTCCTGCCTCAGCCTCCTGAATAGCTGGGACTACAGCCACACACCACCACACCCAGCTAATATTTGTAATTTTAGTAGAGATGGGGTTTCACAATATTGATCATGCTGGTCTCAAACTCCTGACCTCGGATGATCCACCCACCTCAGACTCCCAAAGCGCTGGGATTATAGGCATGAGCCGCCACACCTGGCCTCTATGTGCCTATTTTTATATGAGTACCATGCTGTTTTGGTGACTATGGTCTTATAGTATAGTTTCAAATCAGGTAGTGTGATGCCTCTGGATTTATTCTTTTTGCCTAGTCTTGCTTTGGATATATGGGCCCTTTTTTGGTTCCATATGCATTTTAGAATTGTTTTTTCTCATTCTGCAAAGAATGATGGTAGTATTTTGATGGTTATTGTATTGAATTTGTAGACTGCTTTTGGCAGTATGGTCATTTTCACAATATTGATTCTACCCATCCGTGAGCATGGGATGTGTTTCCATTTGTTTGTGTCATCTATGATTTCTTTCTGCAGTGTTTTGTAGTTTTCCTTGTAGAGGTCTTTTGCCTCATTGTTTAGATATGTTCCTAAGTATTTTATTTTTGTTTTTGCAGCTCTTGTAAAAATGGTTGAGTTTTTTATTTGATTCTCTGCTTGGTTGCTGTTGGTGTACTGAAGAGGTACTGATTTGTGTACATTAATCTTGTATCCAGAAACTTTGCTAAATTCTTCCATCAGTTCTAGGAGGTTTCTGGAGGAGTCTTTAGGGTTTTTGAGGTAAATGATCATATGCTCAGCAAACAGCAAGTTTGACTTCCTCTTTACCAATTTGGATGACCTTTCTTTCTTTCTCATGTCTAATTACTCTGGCTAGGTCTTCCAGTACTATGTTGAAGAGGAATGGTGAGAGTGGGCATCCTTGTCTTGTCCCAGTTGTCAGTGGGAATGCTTTCAACTTTTCCCCATTTAGTGTTATGTTGGCTGTTGGTTTGTCATAGATGGCTTTTATTACATTCAGGTGTGTCTTGTATGCCTTGTATGCTGATTTTGCTGAGAGTTTTAATCACAAATGATGCTGGATTTTGTCAAATGCTTTTTCTGCATCTGTTGAGATGATCATGTGATTTTTGTTTTTAATTCTGTTTATATGGTGTATCACGTTTGTTGACTTGCGTATGTTAAACCATCCCTGCATCCCTGGTATGCAACCCATCTGATCATGGTGTGTTATCTTTTTGATATGTTGTTGGATTCAGTTAGCTAGTATTTTGTTATGGATTTTTGCATCTATGTTCATCAGGGATATTGGTCTGTAGTTTTCTTTTTTGGTTACGTCCTTTCTTGGTTTTGGTATTAGGGTGATGCTGACTTCATAGAACGAATTAGGGACAGTTTCCTCTTTCTCTTTCTTGTGGAATAGTGTTGAAAGGATTGGTCCCAATTCTTCTTTGAATGTCTGTTAGAATTCTGCTGTGAATTCATTTGGTCCTGGACTTTTGTTTGTCAGTAATTCTTTTTAGTACCATTTCATTCTTGTGGCTTGTTATTGGTCTGTTCAGGGTGTCTAATTCTTCCTGATTTAAGCTAGGAGGGTTGTATTTTTCCAGGAATTTATCTATCTCTTTTAGGCTTTCTAGTTTATGGGCAAAAGGTGTTCAAAGTAGCCTTGAATGATTGTTTGTATTTCAGTGATGTCCTTTGTAATATCTCCCATTTAGTTTCTTAATGAGATTATTTGGATTTTCTCTTTTTTTTCCTGGTTAATCTTGCTAATGGTCTATCAATTTTATCTATCTTTTCAAAGAACCAACTTTTTGTTTCATTTATCTTTTGTATTTTTTGTTATTGTTTCAGTTTCATTTAGTTCTGCTCTGATCTTGGTTATTTCCTTTATTCTGCTGGGTTTGGGTTTTGTTTGTTTTTGTTTCTGTAGTTCTTGAAGTGTGACCTTAGAATGTCAGTTAGTGCTCTTTCAGTCTGTTTGATGTAGGCATTTAGGGCCCTCTTAGTACTGCCTCTGCTGTATCCCAGAGGTTTTTATAGGTTGTTTCATTATTGTCATGCATTTCAAAGAATTTTTTAATTTCTATCTTGATTTTGTTTTTGACCTAGTGCTGATTCAGGAGCAGGTTATTTAATTTCCATGTATTTGCATGGGTTTGAAGGTTCCTTTTGGAGTTGATTTCCAGTTTTATTCTACTGTGTTCTTAGAGAGTAGTTGATATAATTTCAATTTTCTTAAATTTATTGAGGCTGGTTTTATGACCTACCATATGGTCAATCTTGGAGAAAGTTCCATGCGCTATTGAATAGAATGTGTATTCTGCAGTTGTTGGATGAAATGTTCTGTATATATCTGTCAAGTCCATTTCTTCCAAGGTATAATTAAAATCTATTGTTTCTTTGTTTTCTGTCTTGATGACCTCTCTACTGCTGTCAGTGGAGTACTGAAGTTCCCCACTATTATTGTGTTGTTGTCTATCTCATTTCTTAGATCTAATAGTAATTGTTTTATAAATTTGAGAGCTCCAGTGTTGGGTGCATATGTATTTAGGATTGTGGTATTTTTCTGTTGGACAAGGCTTTTACCATTATATAAGGTCCCTCTTTTTCTTAACTGCTATTGCTTTAAAGTTTGTTTTGTCTGATATAAGAATAGCCACTGTGCTAGCTTTTGGTGTCCATTTGCATAAAATACCTTTTTCCACCCGTTTAAGTTTATGTAGTTCTTATGTGTTAAGTGAATCTCTTGAAGGCAAAAGATAGTTGGTTGGTAAATTCTTATCCATTCTGCAATTCTGTATCTTTTAAATGGAGCCTTTAGGCCATTTACATTCACAGTTAGTATTGAGATATGTGGTACCATTGCATTGATCATGCTATTTGTTGCCTGTGTACCTTGGATTTTTGTTTTTTGTTTTTGCTTTTTAAGTTGTATTTTTGTTTTATAGGTCCTGTTGGATTGATAATTTGAAGAGGCCATTTTGATATGTTTCTGGGATTCTTTTCAAGATTTAGAGCTCCTTTTAGCAGTTCTTGTAGTGGTGGCTTAGTAGTGGCAAATTCTCTCAGCATTTGTTTTTCTAAAAAAGACTATCTTTCCTTCATATATGATGCTTAGTTTTGCTGAATACAAAATTCTTGGCTGATAATTGTTTTGTTTGAAGAGGTGGAGGATAGTGCCCCAATCCATTCTAGCTTGTAAGTTTTCTGCTAAGAAATCTGCTGGTAATCTGATAGGTTTTCCATTACAGGTTACCTGGTGCTTTTGCCTCACATTTCTTAAGATTCTTTCCCTCGTCTTAACTTTAGTTAACCTGATGACAGTGTGCCTAGGTGGTGATCTTTTTGTAACGAATTTCCCAGGTGTTCTTTGTGCTTCTTGTATCTGGATGTCTAGGTCTTTAGCAAGCCCAGGGGAGTGTCTCTCAGTTATTCCCCCAAATAAGTTTTTCAAGCTTTTAGATTTCTCCTCTTCCTCAGAAACACTGATTATTGTTAGGTTTGGTCATTTATAATCCCAGACTTTTTGGAGGCTTTGTTCATATTTTCCATGTTTTCTTTTCTTTGTCTCTGTTGGATTAAGTTTTTTCAAAGACCTTGTCTTCGTGCTCTGATGTTCTTTCTTCTACTTGTTCAATTCTATTGCTGAGACTTTCCAGAGCATTTTGCATTTCAATACGTGTGTCCAATGTTTCCTGAAGTTTTGATTATTTTTTCTTTATGCTATCTATTTCCTTGAATGTTTCTCCCTTCACTTCTTGTATTGTTTTTTGGATTTTCTTGCATTGGGCTTTGGCTTTCTCTGGTGCCTCCCTGATTAGCTTAATAACTAACCTCCTGAATTCTTTTTTAGATAAATCAGGGATTTCTTCTTGATTTGGATCCATTGCTGGTGAGCTAGTGTGAATGTTTGGGGGTGTTAAAGAGCCTTGTTTTGTCATATTACCAAAGTTGGTTTTTCTGGTTTCCTCTCATTTGGGTAGGCTCTATCACAGGGAAGGTCTAGGGCTGAAGGCTGTTGTTCAGATTGTTTTGTCCTATGGGGTGTTCCCTTGATGTAGTACTCTCCTTTTCCTAGAGATGTGGCTTTCTGAGAGTTGAGCTGCAGTGATATCTCTCTTCTGTGTCTAGCTACCCAGCAAGTCTACCCAGCTCCAGGCTGGCACTGGGTGTCGTTCGCACAGCGACCTGTGATATAAACAGTCTATGGGTCTCTAAGCTGTGGATACCAGCACCTGTTCCAGTCAGGTAGCAGTGAGGTGAAATGGACCTTGTGAGGGTTCTTAGCTTTGGTGATTTAATGTTCTATTTTTGTGTTGGTTGACCTCTTGCCAGGAGTTGGTGTTTCCAGAGAGCATCAGCTGTGGTAGTATGGGGAGGAACAAGTGGTGGGCAGGGCCCTAGAAATCCCAAGCATATATGCTCTTTTTCTTCAGCTACCTGGTGTGGATAGGAAAGAAGGACTGGGTGGAGGCAGGGTCAGGCATGTCTGAGCTCAGACTCTCTGTGGTGGGTCTTGCTGCAGCTGCTTTGGAGGTTGGGGGTGAGGTTCCCAGGTCAATGAAGTTGTGTACCTAGGAGGATTATGGCTGCTTCTGCTGAGTCATGCAGGTTGTCAGGGAAGTGAGGGAAAGCCGGCAGTCAAAGGCCTCACCCAGCTCCCATGCAATCCAAAGGGCTGGTCTCACTCCCACTGTGCCCCTCTAACAACCTCAAGTCTGTTTCCGGGCAGGGGGCAAGCAGGGTTGAGAACTTGCCCCAGGCTGCCTGCCTCCCAGCTGTGAAAGAAAAGGACTATGGTTCTTCCCCCACCTGTGGAGTCTGCACACCAGATTCATGCCCTCCCCCTGAGTTCTGGCCAGCAGGCTTCTCACCCGGTTCAAATTGTTACAAAGAGCTGGAGACTTCCTTCTCCCTGTAGTGTTTTCCCCTGCACCTCTGGCTGCTTTTTCAAAGGATCCCTGTGATGCCAACCAGGAATGGCATGCTTGGGGACCCAGCGAGCTTCCATAGCCTTTCCCGCTGCTTCCTCTACCCCTGTATTTCTCTCGGCTCTCTCAATTGACTCAGGTCCAGGTAAGGTCAGAAATTTCTCATGCAAACTAGACCTTCAGTTTCTCCAGTTGGGGGGTGGGTGGGTGTGTTCAGGAGCAGAGGCTCTCCCTTCCCTACTTTGGCAGTTTGAGCACTCACAGTATTTGGGGTGTTGCTCGGGTCCTGCAGGAGTAGACCACTTCCTTCAGAGGATCTGTGGGTCCTCTTGGGATTCCTGGTTTGTTTTTGCAATTGTTCTGGAGCTAAAATTTATGATGTGAGCTTCCACACATTGCTCTATCCATCAAAGTTGGAGCTATAAGCTAGTCCTGCCTCCCATCTGCCATGATGCTCCTCTGCTTTTCTTTATTATAGTTTAATTCTTTAAATATTTTTTAAATAACACAATATTTGTACATATTTATATGGTACAGGGTGATATTTCAATTATACAGTGTGTAATGATCAAATCAGGGTAATTTGCATATCCATCACCTCGAGCATTTATCATTTCTTTGTGTTGGGAATGTTCAAAACTCTCTCTTCTGGCTACTTGAAAATATGCAGTAAATTACTGGGTTTTTTTTTCAATTTTTATTTTAATAGATTTAGGGGTAAAGTCCAGTTCTGTTACATGGATATACTGTGTAACATTGAGGTCCAGGCTTTTAGTGTAACCAATGTACATTTTACTCGCTAGGTAATTTCTCATCCTTACCCCTTTCCTACAGTCCCACCTTTTTGCATCTTTCATGTCTATAATTCCACTCTCTACATCCATGCATACTCATTATTTAGCACCCAATTATAAGTGAGAACATGCAGTATTTAGTTTCTGTTTCTAAGTTATTTCACTTAAGATAATTGCCTCCAATTCCATCCATGTTGCTGCAAAAGACATGATTGTATTCTTTAATGGTTGAGTGGTATTCCATGATGTGTATGTGCTGTATTTTCTTTATCCAATCATCCATTGATGGGCACTTAGTTGATTCCATATCTTTGCTATTGTGAATAGTGCAGTGATAAGCATATAAGTGCAGGTATCTTCTTGATATTATGATTTCTGTTCCTCTGGGTAGATACCCTGCAGTAGGCTTGTAATTATTATTAATATAGCCATGCTACAATGCTACAAAACACTTGAACCTATTCCTCTTATCTACCTGTAATTTTGTATCCTTTAATCAGCCTCTTCCTATTGTCCCCACCACCCTTCCCAGCTACTTCCCAGTAACCACTATTCTGCTCAGTATTTCTGTGAGATCAACTTTTTTAGCTTCCGCATGCGAGTGAGAAAAATGCAATATTTATTATGTGCCTGGTTAATTTCACATAATGTTCTCCAGGATCATCCATGTTGTTACAAATGACAAGATTTTTTTCTTTTTAAAGGCTGTATAGTATTACTTGTTCATTATGTATATATACCATATTTTCCTTTTTTTAAAACACTTTTTATTTCCATAGGTTATTGGGGAACAGTGGTTATTACATGAGTAAGCTCTTTAGTGGTGTTTGTAAGATTTTGGTGCATCCATCACCTGAGCAGTACACATTGTACACAATTTGTAGTCGTTTATCCCTCACCCCCTTCCCACGCTTTCCTCCTGAGTCCCCAAAGTCCATTGTGTCATTCTCATGCTTTTGTATCCTCATAGCTTAGCTCTTACTTATGAGGGAGAACATATAATGTTTGGTTTTTCATTCCTGAGTTACTTCACTTAGAATAATAGTCTCCAGTCTCATCCAGGTCACTGGGAATGCCATTAATTCGTTAATTCATTCATTTTTATGGCTGAGTAGTCGTTCACCATATATACATACATACATACACACACACACACACACACACACACATATATATATATATACCACAGTTTCTTTATCCACTCATTGATTGATGGGCATTTGGGTTGGTTCCGTGTTTGCAGTTGCAAATTGTGCTGCTATAAACATGCATGTGCAAGTGTCTTTTTTGTATAATGACTTCTTTTCCTCTGGGTAGATACCCAGTAGTGGGATTGCTGGACCAAATGGTATTTCTACTTTTAGTTATTTAAGGAATCTCCACATTGTTTTCCATAGTGGTTTTGCTAGTTTACATTCCCACCAACAGTGTAGAAGTGTTCCCTGTTCACCGCATCCATGCCAAAATCTATTATTTTTTCATTTTCTGGTTATGGCCATCCTTGTAGGAGTAGGATGGTATCGCATTGTGGTTTTGATTTGCATTTTCCTTATAATTAGTGATGTCAATCTTTTTTTGTATAGTTGTTGGCCATTTGTATATCTTCTTTTGAGTACTCTCTGTTCATGTCCTTAGCCCACTTTTTCATGGGATTGTTTGTTTTTTTCTTGCTAATTTGTTTGTTGTAGATTCTGGATATTAGTTTTTTGTCAAATGTATAGATTGTGAAGATTTTCTCTCACTCTGTGAGTTGTCTGTTTACTCTGCTGACAGTTCCTTTGGCCATGCAAAAGCTCTTTAGTTTAATTATGTCCCAACTATTTATCTCTGTTTTTATTGAATTTGCTTTTGCGTTCTTGCCTAGGTCAATATCTAGAAAAGTTTTTCCAATGTTATCTTCTAGAAGTTCTATAGTTTCAGGTCTTAGATTTAAGTCCTTAATCCCTCTTCAGTTGATTTTTGTATAAGATGAGAGATGAGGACCCAGTTTTATTCACCTACATGTGGCTTGCCAACTATCCCAGCACCATTTGTTGAAGAGGGTGTCCTTTCCTCAGTTTATGTTTTTGTTTGCTTTGTCAAAGATCAGTTGGCTATAAGTATTTGGTTTTATTTCCGGGTACTCAATTCTGTTCCAATGGTCTATGTGCCTACTTTTATACCAGTACCATGCTGTTTTGGTTACTATGGCCTTATAGTATAGTTTGAAGTCAGGTAGTGTGATGCCTCCAGATTTGTTCTTTTTGCTTAGTCTTGCTTTGGCTATGTGGACTCTTTTTTGGTTCCATATGAATTTTAGGATTTTTTTTCTAGTTCCGTCAAGAATGATGTTGGTATTTTGATGGGAATTGTGTTGAATTTGTAGATTTTTTTTCAATACGGTCATTTTCACAATATTAATTCTACCCATCCATGAGCATGGAATGTGTTTCCATTTGTTTGGATCATTTATCATTTCTTTCAGCAGCATTTTATAGTTTTTCTTGTAGAGGCCTTTTGCCTCTGTGGCTAGCTAGGTATGTTCCTAAGTATTTTATTTTATTTGCCGCTATTGTAAAAGGGGTTGAGTTCATGATTTGATTACCAGCTTGGTGCTGTTGGTGTATAGAAGAGCTACTAATTAGTATACTTTAATTTTGTATCCAGACACTTTGCTGAATTCTTTTATCTGTTCTAGGAGCTTTCTGGAGGAGTCTTTAGGGTTTTCGAGGTAAATAATCATACCATCAGCAAACAGCAACAGTTTGACTTCCTCTTTACAAATTTGGATGACCTTTATTTCTTTCTCTTGTCTAATTGCTCTGGCTAGGACTTCCAGTACTATGTTGAAGAGAATTGGTGAGAGTTGGCATCCTTGTCTTGTTCTAGTTGTCAGAGGGAATGCTTTTAACTTTTCCCCATTTAGTATTATGTTGGTTGTGGGTTTGTCATAGATGGCTTTTATTACATTCAGGTGTGTCCCTTGTATGCTGATTTTGCTGGTGGATTAATTTTTTGATATGTTGTTGGATTTAGTTAGCTGGTATTTTGTTATGAATTTTTGCATCTATGTTCATCAGGGATATTGCTCTGTAGTTTTCTTTTTTGGATATGTCCTTTCCTGGTTTGGGTATTAGGGTGATACTGGCTTCATAAAATAAATTAGTGAGGATTTCTTCTTTTTCTAACTTGTGGAATAGTGTCAATAAGATTGGTACCAATTCTTCTTTTAATGTCTCATAGAATTCTGTGAATCCATCTGGTCCTGGACGATTTTTATTGGTAATTTTTTATTATGATTTCAATCTCACTCTTGTTATTAGTGTGTTCAGGGTATCTAATACCTCTTGATTCAAGCTAGGAAAGTTGTATCTTTCCAGGAATTTATCCATCTCCTCTTGGTTTTGTAGTTTATGCATCTAAAACTGTTCATAGTAGCCTTGAATGATCTTTTGTATTTCTGTGGTGTCAGTTGTTATATCTTTAGTTTTGTTTCGTATGAACTTATTTGGATTTTCTCTCATCTTTTCTTGGTTAATCTTGCTAATGATCTATCAATTTTACTTATCTTTTCAAAGAACCAGCTTTTTGCTTCATTTTTATCTTTTGTATTGCTTTTTTCTGATTTCAATTCTTTTAGTTATGCTCTAAACTTGGTTATTTCCTTTCTTCTGCTGGGTTTGGGTTTTGTTTGTTTTTGTTTTAATAGTTCCTTGAGGTGTGACCTTAGATTGTTTGTGCTCTTTTAGACTTTTTGATGTAGGCATTTAGGGCTATGAACTTTCCCCTTAGCACTGCCTTTGCTGTATCCTAGAAGCTTTCACACGTTGTGTCACTACTGTCATTCAGTTTGAAGAATTTCTAAATTTCAATCTTGATTTCATTTTTACCCATTGCTCAGTCAAGAGTAGGTTATTTAATTTTCATGTATTTGCATGGTTTTGAAGATTCCTTTTGGAGCTGATTTTCAGTTTTAGTCCACTGTGGTCTGGAAGAGTGCTTGATACAATTCGATTTTCTTAAATTTATTGAGGCTCGTTTTATGGCCTATCATATGGTCTATCTGGGAGGAAGTTCCATGTGCTGATGAATAGAATGTATGTTCTTCACTTGTTGAGTAGAATATTCTGTAAATATCTGTTAAGTCCATTTATTACAGGGTGTATTTTAAATCCAATGTTTCTTTGTTTACTTTCTGTCTTAATGACCTAATGCTGTCAGTGGAGTATTGAGGTCCCCCACTATTATTGTGTTGCTCTCTGTCTCATTTCTTAGGTGTATTGGTAATTGTTTTATAAATTCAGGAACTCCAGTGTTAGATGGATATATATTTAGGATTGTGATAGTTTCCTGTTGAACAAGGCCTTTTATCATTATATAATATCTCTTTTCGTCTCTTTTAATTGCTGTTGCTTTAAAGTTTGTTTTATCTGATATGGCTACTCCTGCTTGCTTTTGGTGTCAATTTGCATGGAATGTCTTTTTCCACCCCTTTACCTTAAGTTCATGTGACTCCTCATATGTTAGGACTCGTGAGGTAAGAATTGGTAAAATCTTATCCGTTCTGCAATTCTGTATCTTTTAAGTGGAACATTTAGGCCATTTACATTCAATGTTAGTATTGAGATGTGAGGTATCATTCCATTCATTGTGCTATTTGTTGCCTGTGTAATGTGGTTTTCTGGCTTTTTTTTAATGTATTTTTGTTGTATAGGTCCTGTGAGATTAATGCTTTAAAGAGGTTCTGTTTTGATGTGTTTCTAGGATTTGTTTCAAGAGTTAGAGCTCCTTTTAGCAGTTCTTGTAGTGCTGGCTCGGCAGTGGTGAATTCTCTCAGCATTTGTTTTTCTGAAAAAGACTATCTTTCCTTTCTTTATGAAGCTTAATTTTGCTAGGTACAAAATTCTTGGCTGATCATTATTTTGTTTGAGGAGGCTGAAGATAGCGCCCCAGGCCCTTCTAGCTTATATGGTTTCTGCTTAGAAATCTGCTCTTAATCTGTTAGGTTTTCCTTTATAGGTTACCTGGTCCTTTTGCCTCACATCTCTTAACAGTCTTTCCTTCATCTTAAATTTAGCTTACCTGATGACAGTGTGCCTAGGTGAAGATCTTTTCGTGATGAATTTCCCAGGTGTTCTTTGAGCTTCTTGTATTTGAATGTCTAGGTCTCTAGCAAGGCCTGGGAAGTTTTCCTTGATTATTTCCCCAAAAATATTTTCCAAACTTTTAGATTTCTCTTCTTCCTCAGGAACACCAATTATTCTTAGGTTTGGTCATTTAGCATAATCCCAGACTTCTTGGGGACTTTGTTCATATTTTCTTGTTCTTTTTTCTTTGTCTTTGTTGGATTGGGTTAATTAGAAAATCTTGTCTTTGAGCTCTGAAATTCCTTCTTCTGTTTGTTTGATTGTACTGCTGAGACTTTCCAGAGCCTTTTCATTTCTATAAGTGCATCCATTGTTTCCTGAAGTTTTGACTTTTTTATATTTATACTATTTCCGTTAATATTTCTCCCTTAACTCCTTGTATTGTTTTATGGATTTTCTTGCGTTGGGCTTCACCTTTCTCTGGTGCCTCCCTGGTTAGCTTAATAACTAACCTCCTGAATTTTTTTTCAGGTAAATCAGGGATTTCTTCTTTGTTTGAATCCATTGCTGGTGAGCTAGTGTGATTTTTTTGGGTGTATTAAAGAGCCTTGTTTTGTCATATTACCAGAGTTGGTTTTCTGGTTCTTTCTCATTTGGGTAGGCTGTGTCACAGGGAAAGCCTGGGGCTGAAGGCTGATGTTCAGAGTCTTTTGCCTCACAGGGTATTCCCTTTATGTAGTACTCCTCTCCTTTTCCTAGAGATGTGGCTTCCTGTGAGCCGAGCTGCAGCATCTCTCTCCTGGGTCTAGCCACCCAGGAAGTCTACTTGCCTCTGGGCTGGTACTGGTGGTTGTCTGCACAGAGGCCTGTGATGTGAACCATCTGTGAGTCTCTCAGCCATGGATACCAGTACCTCTTCCAGTGGGAGTGGCAGTTGGGTGAAATAGACTCTGTGAGGGTTCTCTGCTTTGGTTGTTTAATGCACTATTTTTGTGCTGGTTGGCCTCCTGCCCAGAGGTGGTGCTTTCCAGAGAGCATCAGCTGTGGTAGTGTCGGGAGGAAGAGGAGATGGGTGGGGTGCTATTACTCCTAAGAGTATAAGACCTTTGTCTTCAGCTACCATGGTGGACAGGGAAGGACCACTAGGTGGGGGCAGGGCTAGGCATGCCTGAGCTCATACTCTTCTTTAGTGGGTCTTGCTGTGACTGCTGTGGGGGTTGGGCGTGAGGTTCCCAGGTCAATGGAGTTATGTTCCTCAGAGAATTATGGCTGCCTTTGCTGTGTCATGCAGGTTGTCAGGGAAGTGGGGAAAAGCCACCAGTTACAGGCATCACCCAGCTCCCACACAACCCAGAGGGCCGGTCTCACTCTTACCGTGTCACCCCCAACAGTACTGAGTCTTTAGGCAGTGGGGGAGCAGGGCTGAGAACTTGCCCAAGGCTACCTGCCTCTCATCTGCAAAAGCAAGTAGGGCTTTCATGCTTCCCTCACTTGTGGAGTCTACACACCAGATTCACTTCCTCCCTCCACTTCTGGCCAGGATACTTCTTGATCAGTTCAAGTTGTTACAGTTCAGCTGGAGGTTTCTTTTCCTGTCACCTTTTCCCAGTACCTCAGGCAGCCCACCCCAAGGACCCCTGTGAAGCAAGGGAGAAATGGCTTGCCAGCAAGCCTACGGGGCTTTTCCCGCTGCTTCTTCTACGTCTGTATTTTACTCATTTCTCTAAATTGACTCAGCTCCAGGTAAGGTCAGAATCTTCTCCCATGATCTAGACCTTCAGGTTCCCCAGTGAGAATGTGTGTTTGGAGGCAGATGGTCCCCCTTTCTCATTTCCACACTTTGGACACTCACCATATTTGGAGTGTCTCCCAGGTCCTATAGGAGCAATCTGCTTTCTTCAGAGGGTCTGTGGGTTTTCTCTGTTTTCCTGATTTATTCCTACAGTCATTCTGGAGCAAAAGTTCACAATGCAAGCCTCCACATGCTGCTCTGTCCATCTGAGTGGGAGCTGCAATCTAGTCCTGCCTCCCATCTGCCATACTCTCTATACCGTATTTTTTTATATAAATTTGTCTGTTAATGAATACTTAGGTTGATTTCATATTTTTGCTACTGTGAATAATGCTGCACTAAATAGGAGTGAAGATATTTCTTCAATACACTGATCTCCTTTCCTTTAAATGTATATCCAGTACTGGGATTAATGGATCATATGGTAGTTTTATTTTTAGTTTTTTGAGGAATCTTTATACTGTTTTCCATGGTGTCTGTACTAAGTTACATTCCCACCAACAGTGTATAAGTGTCCTGTTTTCTCTGCATCTTCACCAGCATTTGTTATTTTATTTTTTATTTTTTGTCTTTTTGATAATAGCTATTCTAACTGGGGTGAGGTGATCTCATTGTGGCTTTTATTTGCATTTCCCTAGTGATTAGTGATGTTGAAAATTTTCATATACCTGTTAGACATTTGTATGTCTTCTGGAAAATGTCTACTTCACTCATTTGCCCAGTTTTTAAATTGGATTTTTCTTTTTTTCTTTTTCTTTTATTTTTGCTATTATTTTACTTCCTTGTATATTCTGGCTATTAATTTCTTGTCAATAAATAGCTTGCAAATATTTTCTCCCATTCTTCAGGTTGCCTCTTCCCTCTTTTGATTGTTTCCTTTGCTGTGCAGAAGCATTTTAGTTTGATATAATTCCATCCGTCTTTTTTTTTTTTTTTTTTTTTTTGCTTTTGTTGCTTGTGTTTTGAGCTCTTATTCGTAAGTTGTTATTTTTTTTCCTGGCCTTTGTCCTGAAGCATTTCCACTATACTTTCCCTTAATTTTATAATTTCCAGTCTTACATTTAAGTCTTTTGAGTTGATTTTTGTATATGGTGAGAAAGATGGATCTGATTTCATTCTTCTGAATGTGGATATCCAGTTTTTCCAGCATTTATGGAAGGGACTGTCTTTTCTCCAATGTACATTCTTGGTAGCTTTCTTGAAAATCAGTTGGTTGTAAATGTATGGATTTATTTCTGTCTTTTCTATTCTCTCCCAATGGTTTATATGTCTGTTTTTATAACAGCATCCTGCTATTTAATTAATATAGCTTTCTAGTTCATTTTAAAGTCAAGTGGTATGATGCTGCCAGCTTTGTTCTTTTTGTTCATGATTGCTTTGGCTATTCAGAGTCTTTTGTGGTTACATACAAATTTTAGAATTGTTTTTCTATTTTTGTGAACAATGTCATTGGTGTTTTGATAGTGATTACATTTAATCTGTAAATTGCTTTGGGTAATATGGTCATCTTAACAATATTAATTCTTCCAATCTGTGAATATGGTATGTCTTTATTTTTTGTGTGTCCTTTTCAAATTCTTTTAACAGTGTTTTGTAATTTTCATTGTAGAGATGTTTCACCTCCTTGGTTAAATTTATTCCTAGCTATTTATTTTTTTACAGCTATTATAAATTGAATTGCTTTCTTGATTTTTCAGTTAGTTTATTATTGGTATATAGAAACATCACTGATTTTGTACATTACAACCTTACTTAATTTGTTTATCAGTTTTAAATGTTTTTTGTTAGTCTTTAGGCTTTTCTACATATAAGATCATGTCATCTGCAAACAGGGACAATTTGATTCCCTCCTTCACAATTTATATGCTCTTTATTTCCTTCTCTTGCCTTCATCTTTAAATTTTTTTTCTCCCCATCTTCTGTTCTTTGCCATTCTTTTTGTCATATCTTTTCTCCCTTGGGCACTTGTAATTAAGTGCTTATTTCTTAGATGTTTTTGTCTTTCTAAATTTCTTTCCTGAGTTTTTTCAGCATGTGTTCATACCTTGTTTTTACATTTCTATTTATGGCCTTTGAATTTATTATTTTTCTATTCTTTCATATCAGCAATTGCTTGTTCAATAACATTAAACGAAATTTAAATTTATTTATGTTGCAGTGTTGCTCTGCTTCTTGCTTTTCTTCTCTTTATCTATCTCTCACTTTACCAAAATGTTTTGGTAATTATTTTCTGCTTCATAATTATCAGAAATTATAGTGGGTACTTGAGTGGTATTTTGTTTGTTTGTTTGCTTGATTCTGTTCATGTTTGTGTAGCAACTATACGGACCAGAATAGCAAGGGAGGAGTTTAGGTGATTAACTCAGTTTTTCTATTTCAAGAGTGCCCTCTAATGTTGCTACAGCGAAGTGCAGTTTCTTTAACAGCTCTTTTTTGTTGTTCTGCATTTTTCTTAGTTTTGATTCTATCTTGTTTTGGTAGAATATTTCATCTTAATCACTTTCTTCTTTTTTTCTCTTCACCATCAAACATTCAAGGAAACTTTCTGTTTCTGAGAAGCCTACTTATCCCAGAAACAATATCTTCCCGTAATAGTTGTCTATTGCTGCAAACAAACAACCCCAAAACTTAATGATTAAAAGTAATAGTTTCTTTGTTTATGATTTTATGTGATATCTGGGCATGGCTGTTTTGGGGCAACTTGCCTCTGTTTCTCATGGTGTCCACTGGGCCTATCCATACAGTGCAATTTGGGCTGGAAGATCCAAGATGGCTTTGACTCCTTAGCTGGGATGGCTGGAATGCCAGGGCCTCTTTCTCCTGTGGGACTTTATCCCACAGGATAAAGACTTTCTAACTCTCCTCTACTCTCATGATTTTTTTTTTTTTTTTTTTTTTTTTTTTTCCTAACACGGAGTCTCGCTTTGTCGCCCAGGCTGGAGTGCAGCGGCACAATCTCGGCTCACTACAAAGTCCGCCTCCTGGGTTCACGCCATTCTCCTGCCTCAGCCTCCCGAGTGGCTGGGACTACAGGGGCTCCCCTACCACAACCGGCTAATTTTTTTGTATTTTTAGCAGAGACGGGGGTTTCGCCGTGTTAGCCAGGATGTTCTCGATCTCCTGACCTCGTGATCCGCCCACCTGGCCTCCCAAAGTGCTGGGATTACAGGCGTGAGCCACCGCACCCGGCCTCCTCTCGTGATTTCTAACTGAAGGTCATTTTTGTCTTAATGCAATCTCCGACAGGAGAGCTGGATTTCTTTACAGGGTGCTCAGAACTCCAACAGGGCACAGATGCAAGCTGTACAGTCTTCTAAGATCTAGCTTCAAAAGTTATATAGTCTCACTACAACATTCATTTGTTCAAAGCAAGTCACAATGCAAACCCAGATTCAAGACTCTACTTCCTAATGGGAGGAGTGTCAAAGTCACATTACAAAAAAAAAAAAAAAAAAAAAAAAAAAAGACATGAGTGATGGGAGAGTTGTTATAGTTACCTTTGGAAACAATCTATCATGTTTCTCCAGACTGATGCCTCTAGTCTCTAGTTCCATATACTTTATAAGCTTTTTATTTTTTGTAGCCCTTACCAAGTCCTATCAGGGCTCAGATCTGTTTCCAGTATTCTTTTTCCAACTTGAAGTAGACTCTGTAGTCTACTTCCTAATTGATGTTATCTGTCTTCCGCTACTGCTATGACCCCATTGTACCTGTGTTCTCCTCCCTTTTGTGTCATTCCTACTTGACTTCACTCAATCCTCAGCTCCACAGCCAACTATACTATTCTTGGATGATTACTTCCACTCTCAAAAATAAATTGAAGTTTATAGAATTTATTTATCAGTTATGCTACAAATGGCTTAGTTATGTAGCAATAGGCCATTTCTCTTGCCATAGATATATAGGTAGAGAGAGAGAATATACATACATATATAGATGGATAGATGGATGGATAGATAAATGATAGGATAGATAGTTGGAAAGATTCAAATTTAGGCAGCTACCATTGTCCTATCTATCTTGTCTTAAAATTGAATCCTCATAGTTACAAATCTGAGATAGAGGATTTGCAATTCCATATGTCTTTAAAAATGTGTTATATTTTATATTTAAGTGCTACCTTAAATATTCTAATATATTAAAAAGCTTTATATTTGAAGACAATGCAAAAGTATATGCAGAATTTCCAGGCTATCTTTGGTTTTGATGCCCCCTAAGGTTAAGGTTTTCTTAGAGGTAATAGGAAAAAATTTAAATGGACGTAAGAGTAGAAGAGACTTTCACCAAAGGTTGTCTAGGTTTTTGTTCAGTGAATGGACATATTATCTCATTCCATCAAGTGACACCAAAATGCTTTCCAAGTCTTGGTCAATCACTAGCATGGAAATAAGAAGGAAAAGATATCATCCACAGATGATCCTGGGAAAGGCTGTTACTTGTCCGGATGCCCTGCCTGAAAAACAGCATGGTCTTAAAAGCATTTTAATGCCCAAATACACTTTAAACATTTTAATTGTTCTTTTTCCAAAATTAAAATTGAGAAACATATAATACCTAGTAGATATTACTGAATACTATATACATTTTAAATTTTCAAATTCTTTTTGCCCACAAAACTTTATTAGCAAACTTAACCCAAGGTTTTAAGAATTTTCCAAACTAAATTAATTGTTCTTATTCCAAAGATGAAAATGCAGTGCACCCAGCAATCAAATGGTACCAAGTAAGTGGAGAAATAATTTTTCTCTCTACTAAAGTCCTGCAGGTAGCAACTGAACATCTACTGAGTGGATTAAAGATAATCTGTTATTTTTCCTTATCTAGGTAAAGGTTGAGAGACTGTCTTGCCTAGAGAACAGAAGGCAATGTGGTTAGCCTCTCAAAAGTAGAGTATTAGCCAGGTAGGTATTATAGATGCAGTTTCTTTAATTGTTAACAGTGGTTTATTTTTCTTCATTATAACTGAAATACCTTGTTACTCAAACTGTGATTGATAAATCAGCAGCATTGACATCACCTGGGAGTTTGTTACAATTATAGAAACTCAAGTACTATAGAATCAGAATCTACATTTTAACATGATCCACAATTGATTTCTAGTCACATTAGAATTTGAGAATCATTGGTATAATTTGTTCTTAAAAGACCTGACTCTTTAGTTAACCCCATAAGAAAGATATCTGTTACAGCAAGATTATTACTCACAATTTATAATAGATTCAGATTTTTTTTGAAATAGTAATGAAGTCCACAAATTGCATACCACTTAAATGAAAACTATTGTTGTTAAAAATATACAAAGATCAAGAAGAAATAGCCTTCACCTGTAAAGAACATACTAACATACAAGAGCTTTTTAAAATTAGGGATATAATCCCAAAACAAGGCACTTAGAAATAATTTCTATAAGAGATCCATAGGCTATAGAGGCAGCACTGAGGAGGTCAAGGAAGACTACATAAAGGAGTTAGCATTTGAACTGGTCTTTCAAGGACCGAGAGAATTAAAGATAATGATGATGAGCAAAATCTTAATAGGCAGGAAAACCCAAGCAATTTATCTAAAATAAAGGGTACTTATAAAGGGGCATAAACTAAAAGCTAGGAAGGTAGGATAAGACCAGGTATGTTGTAGGCCCCTTCTCCAATTTAGTCCCCTCTTCTCATGGTAACAATCAGCATCCAAATGTGTAGGGTGTTTAAAATGTAATTTGTGGTAAAGGGGGAGGTTTTAGAACTAGACCAAGATATAGACCAAATCTTAGTTTTGACTTTTGTTAGATATGGGTCCTTAGTGAAATCAGTTGAACCTCTGAGCCTCATTGAACGTCGGTTATATTAATTCATGCACATAAAACATTCAGCATGATGCCTGGTACATAATAATTACTTGATAACATTATTCTCTCCTTCTGGGTTTTGGCATCCTGCCAGTTTTATCACCTGCCAAGTAGTGCAGTAAATATTTCATGCCTTCATTAGTTTTGCTCTGGAGTTATAGAAATCCCATGTGAAAATGAAATAATAGCAAAGAATGCCTCTCTATCTGTCTCTCCAACAAAATGTGATATAGCAATTCCTTAACCAAAAGTAATGAAAAATGCCTTAGATCTTAGATAGAGAATCATGTTATGTTAGAAGTTCTAACTATCATAAAGCATTAAGCCCCAAAGATGATTTCATCTCATCTATAAAATGGGAATAAAAGCCTACTTTTCAAAGTTGAAGGAAAGATAAAATTACATATATGAATTTTTACATCATTCAGTACAGAGCCTAGCATACAGTAAACATTGCATAAATGAGAGCTATAATCAACAATAATAATTACTATTTTATCAATAAGCTAGATAAGTAGCTCTTATCCCAGTTCCACTTGAGTGCATCCCTTTTGATAATGCTGCTTAGTAGAAAAGTAGAATGGAACCTACAGAAGTGGACAGTGTTTAAGTTTTCCTGTCCATTCAAGCCCTGCAACTCTTCACTGATGACTTTGAGAAGTCTTAAAATTCTTTTTTGCCTCTCTACTGAAACCATCCTTGACAAGATCATGAAGTGTCTCTGCGTCAGCAAATCTAATCACTGAGTCTTGGTCCTCCTCTCACTTGACATTTTGGCAGGATTTGATAAAGCTGATACTCTCTCCTTGACACACTTTCTTTTTTTTATTTTCATAGCTTTAGGGATACAAGTAGATTTCAGTTACATGGATGAGTTGCATAATGGTGAAGTCTGGGTTTTTAGTGTACATGTCACCTGAACAGCGTACATTGTACCCAGTAGGTAACGTTTTATCCCTCATTCCCTTCCCACCCTCCCCACTTCTGAGCTCCAATGTCCATTATACCACTCTGTATGCCTTTGCATACCCATAGCTTAGCTCCTACTTATGAGTAAGAATATGGGGTATGTGGTTTTCTATTTCTGAGTTAGTTCACTTAGAACAATGGCCTTCAGTTCCATCCAAGTTGCTGCAAATGACATTATTTCATTCTTTTTTATGGATGAGTAGTATTCCATGGTATAAATATACCACATTTTCTTTATCCATTCATTGGTTAATGGCCACTTAGGTTGATTCCATATTATTGCAATTGTGAACTGCCTGACATACTTTCTTAAAGCTTCAGCGACATCACTATTTTCCTTGGTTCTTCTTCCACATAACTTGCTGCTCTTTCTACCACACTTCTGTGAGCACCTCTTTTCTTAACTCTTGATGTTGAAGTACTCTAGGGATAGGCAGCACTTCCTTTATCTTCTCTACCTACTACCAACTAACTCCGTGCTGAATGTGTTCAGAGCTATGGCTTCAAATGTAATTATAGCTAGATCACTACCCAATGTATATCTGTAGCCCTGGCCTCTCAAGTGAGCTACATACTCATATCCATATCCAATTTCCTAGCCTGATTTCCAGGGCTGCTATAACAGATTACCACAAAGTTGGTGGCTTAAAGCAACAGATATTTATTCTCTGACAGCCCTGGAGGCCAGAAGTCTGAAACCAAGGTGATGGCAGGACTGTGAACCAACTGAAGGCCATAGAGGGGAATCCTTCTTGCCTCTTCCAGCTTCTAGTGACTTCAAGCATTCCTTGGTTTGTGGCTGCATAACTCCTTATCTCTGCCTCTATCTTCACATGGGCTTCTCTTCTGTCTTGTATCTGTGTCTTCTCCTCTCTTGTCTCCTTGTCATTGGATTTAGGGTCATCCAGATAATCCAGATAATCCAGGATGATATCATTTAGAGGTCTTTAACTTAATTACAACTGCAAATATCTTTTTTTTTCAAATAAGGTTATATTCATAGCTTACAGAAATTAAAATGTGGACATATCTTTCTTAGGGGCCACTATTCAACTTACAACACAAATCATCTGCAGACTCTACTTACAAATATTAATATAACCCAATCCCAACCACTTCCACCATTTTCATGGCTTCCAATCCAGTTCAGCCACCATCATCTCTTGTCTTTGCATGCCTACATAACTGGTGTCCCTGCTTCTGCCTCTTCATAGTCAATTCTCTCTTCATTGCAGAGTGGTCTTTCAAAATGCAAATAGGATCATGTCTCTTTCTTCCTGAAATTTCTTCAATACTTTCCCATCATACTTAAAATCCAAAGTCCTCACCAAAGACCTCCAAGGCCCTATAGACTCTGGCCCCTCCCCAGCCCTCCAAGCTCATCTTCTACTACCATCTTCCTCTGTCACTCAGGCTGAGCCGTGGTGGTTTATTGCTCTTCCTTCACTACCCCAAGTGTGTTTCCCCTGGAGCCAGGGATATATTCTTCCCCCCAGACTCCCACCAGTCTCTCTCCCATACTTCTTTCAGGTTGCTGCTCAAATAGCATGTCTTCAAAAGACCCTCTCTGACCACTGTTTCTTTTTTTTTTTTTTTTTTTTTTTTGAGGCAGAGTCTTACTCTGTTGCCAGGCTGGAGTGCAGTGGCGCGATCTCGGCTCACTGCAACCTCTGCCTCCTGGGTTCAAGTGATTCCCCTGCCTCAGCCTCCCGAGTAGCTGGGACTACAGGGACACACCACCACGCCTAGCTAATTTTTTGTATTTTTTAATAGAGAAGAGAGTTCACCATGTTGGCCAGGATGATCTCGATTTCTTGACGTCGTGATCCCCCTGCCTCGGCCTCCCAAAGTGCTGGATTACAGGCGTGAGCCACCACGCCCAGCCTCTGACCATGCTTTCTAAATGCCCTCATCTGATCACCCTCTATTGCCTTATCCTGCTACTGTTCTGTGTAGCACTAATCACTACCTGCCATTGTGTGTCCCCTTTACCACCCCCGCTATGTCTCTTTCTTTAGAGCTGAGGCTTTGTCTTCTTCACCTCTGTTTCCGTAGTAACTATAGCAGTCTCTGAAGAATCACAGGTATTGAAAAACTATTTGTTGAATGAATAAATGAAAGAATAGCTCCTACAAAAGGTCAAAAAGGCAGGAGATTTTTGGGTGCAACAAACGCATACTAATCTATAACATACTTTTCTTCATGTGTCTATTAATTTAATTTTGAATTTACATAAGAGATAAACTGGCAATTCCCCTCTTTTTTCCTATTCTTTTTCTGTAAATAAGGCAATAATATATCTTAGATATGTGGTGCACAGAGAAAGCAAAAGGAAAACTTGAGGTAATTACCTAATTCAAAATAGAGGCATATTTGTCATTTCAATTATCTGAATATTTCACCAATGTTTTGGAGAGGCTTAAAATATTTCAGTAATGGCTTGAGTTGCTTTATAAGCACTGCCTTAGAAAAGAAGATATTTATTAATTAACAAGCTTTTTCACCTACCTCTCTTCTTTTATGTCTTTTATCAGTTTTCATTCATCCAGGATTGAAGCATCACAAAAGAGGGACTCCTCCCTATTTGGACAGTTTGGTTTGTTTTTATTCCTACAAAAAGTGGCGATCTTAAGGTTACATGAGTCATTCAAGAACTAAGTCTTGTGCTGACATGCATGCATGCAAGCAGTGTAGTGTTCATTCTGGACACAGAACCTGACATTTAGAAGTCTTAATTATCCCTGCTTACAGCAAGTAGTTTGTAACAGGGCTACCAGTGTTCTTACTGTAGATTAATTGAAAATTTCTCTGGTCTTGCAGTGGTACTTTCATGGTAGGTCTGTGCTAGATAGATAAAAAGGGGTCTGGAGCCAAGATGAGGCTTGCAAATCTGAGAAGGTTCACCCTTGACCTACCCCCAGTGGGTAATCCACCTCTGATAAACACTACAGTCTTCTAGAGCACAGTTTCATCTGTAGGTTTGTTTTTGTTTTTTCTTTCTGGTGATGAGTAATTTAAAACTTTTATAAGAAGTTTTTACATAAATTTTAAAGATAGAATCCAGATTTCAAAGATATAATATACCTACAGTGGACCTCAGAATGCCTAAACTGTGGAGGGCACCTTTACTCTCCTCTGTGGGAAGGAGTGTTTCCATGGAGACATTTCAGCAGCACTGGGAGATAACACTACGTTCCAGAAGCGTTAGTCAGGAGCACAATTTCTACCTGAATTTCCACTCTGAATGGTTATCCCATTCAAAGCTTTGAGTTAGCGTATACAGAAAGTTATAATACACCTGCCCAGTATCCATAATCTGAAAAGCAATTACAATCAGAACAAGTAACAATTGACCAAGAAGCAATGGACAGAGATAGACATTTTAGAGCTGGGAGATGCTGTTCAGAGGTTCTTAAATGGCACTTCTTTAAAATCTTAGTTTTCAGCACATTAGACAAAGTAATTTAAATCTAATGTTGAACACTGACATTTTTTTTCAGTGCAAAAAAATACTTAGCCAGAGGATAAAATCTTTGGAATTTCAAGCTTTCTAAAGAAAGCAATCGCCGGGTGTGGTGGCTCACACCTGTAATCCCAGCACTTTGGGAGGCCAAGGAGGGTGGATCACGAGGTCAGGAGATCGAGACCATCCTGGCTAACATGGTGACACCCCGTCTCTACTAAAAGTACAAAAAATTAGCCCGGCGTGGTGGCGGGTGCCTGTAGCCCCAGCTACTCTGGAGGCTGAGGAAGGAGAATGGCATGAACCCAGGAGACTGAGCTTACAGTGAGCCAAGATCGCGCCACTGCACTCCAGCCTGGGCGACAGAATGAGACTCTGCCTCAAAATAAATAAATAAAATAAAATAAATAAATAAATAAATAAAAAAGAAAGCAATCATTTTCAGTAAGTTTTTGGTCATGTTTTCAATCTTTTATCTGCTACTGTTATCCTATGACTAATTGAATGGATGTGTTCTATTATTTTCAGTGACTGTTGTTATTGTGTAACCTAATGTTTTCTGCTTGTAAATTTGTTACCTATTCATTTTATGAAATTAAATAAATATGTATTCCACAAAATTACACTGACTTCCAGCATTGCTACTGTCTGAATAAGTTTGAGAACAACTTATCAAGTCCAATTACCTTGTTATTTGATTAAAACTCAGATGTTGTTACACAGAAAGAAAAGTTATGGGAAAAAGCTAAGATTAGAATCTGGGTCTTCCACCTCAGACACTATGTTTCTTTCATTGTTCTTGACATATTGTGGACTATAGAGATTTTATTTCTTATGCTAGATGTCAAATATACTATATGATGATGGCCTTTTGTGCATAGAAAAAGTGGAAACATATACAAAGGTACAATTACCTAAGGAACAGTGCTGCTTTCTCTGGATAATCCACAGGCAAAAAGTAAGCAAAGTTTAGACCTGGCAGCCCACGGATTAAAAAATCAAAATAAAACAAGTATAACAATTTCATGGTAATGAGAAGAAAATAACATTCTCACACTCGCAAGTACTCACTCCTGCTATGATGTTGGTTAGAATAATCAAGGCAGCCAGGGATGAAAGAAGTCAAGACAAACAGCTCTGAAGGAGCAAAAGGACACCAATGAGTTCTTTGGTTTCCCAAATTAAAAAAAAAAAATCTCTTATTCTCAAAGAAAGAAAGAATATCTATGCATAGTTGTGGAGCATATAACAAGATTGGGGTCAGAGATTAACTGGAGCCTACCCTCATCCTGTTCTCTAGGTCAAAATTTGGGACTTTCTTCCAGCAATTGATCAGGAATAAGAACAGGATGTAATACTGAGAGAACCCTAGTCTGAGACCAAACTGAGTCAGGTCACCTAGCTTTAGCAGGGAACTGCCATAAGCTAGTTTTGTAAGTAAAGGCTTACTTTACTTAATGGAGCTTCCATTTCCGCATCTGAAAAGAAAAATGTTTTTAAAATATCTATCAGATCTACAGTCTAGAAAGGGATAAAAAGAACCTCTTCTCATTTCTCTTCACAAAAGACATTTCATCATTTCCTTCTGGCTAAGGGCAACAAAGTCTATTGTTTACTGAACTCAATCGATGGAATTTTATTGATACATAATATTTTTACATATTTATGGGGCATATGTAATATTTTGTTACATGCATAAAAATGTGTAATGGTCAAGTCAGGGTATTTAGGGTATTTATCACCTCCAATATTTATCACTTCTATGTGTTGGGAACATTTCAAATCCTTTCTTCTATTTTGAAATAAATGATACATTGTTGTTAACTATAGTCACCCTCCTCTGCTACTGAACATTGGAAATTATTTTTTCTGTATAACTGTATGTTTGTAACCAATAACCAATCTCTTTTAATCCCCCCACTTCCAGCCACACACCCTTCCTGTCATCTGGGAACATTCTACTCTACCTCTTTAAAATCAACTTTTTTAGTTCCAACATATTCGTGAGAACATGTGATGTTTATCTTTCTGTGCCTGGTTTAGTTTGCTTAACATAATTACCTCCAGTTCCACCCATGTTGCTGCAAATGACATGATTTCATTTCATATGGCTGAAAAACATTCCATTGTGTATAAATACCATATTTTCTTTATCCATACGTTTGTCGATGGACACTCAGGTTGACTCCATATCTTTGCTATTGTGAATAACACAGCAATAAGCATAGGGGTGCAGGTACCCCTTTGATAAACTGACTTCCTTTCCTTTAGATAAATACTCAGTAGTGGGATTGCTAGATCATAAGGTAGTTCTATTTTTTAATTTTTAAATAACTCTTTATGTTGTTTTCCATAGTGGCTGTACTGATTTATATTTCTGCCAACAGTGTATAAGTGTTCCCTTCTCTGCATCCTCATCAGCATCTGTTTTTTACCCATCTATTTAACAATAGCCATTTTAACTAGGGTAAGGTGGTATCTCATTGTTGTTTTGCTTTGTATTTCCCTGGTGATTCTGGGGTTGAATATTTTTTCATATACTGTTGGCCATTTGTAGGACTTCTTTTGAGAAATGTCTATTATGTCCTATGTCCCCCTTTTATTGTTTTTTTTAACTGTTGTTTGAGTTGCTTCTATATTCTGCATATTAGTCATTTGTCAGGTGAATAGTTTGCAAAATTTTTCTCCTATTCAACAGGCTATCTTTTCACTCTGTCAGTTGTTTACTTTGCTGTACAGAAGCTTTTTAGTTTAGTTAGTTTAGTACAGTCCCTTTTGTCTATTTTTGTTTTTATTTCCTATGCTTTTAAGGTCTTAACTATAAAATCTTTGTCTAGGACAACGTCTTGAAGTGTTTCACCTATTTTTTCTTCTACTAGTTTTACAGTTTCAGGTCTTACATTGAAGTATTTAATTCATCTTGGGTTGAATTTTGTATATGGTGAGAAATAGGGGTTGTTTTATTCTTCTATGTATAGACAACTAGTTTTCCCACTACCATTTATTGAAGAGACTGTATGTTCTTAACACCTTTGTTGAAAATCAGTTGGCTGTAAATACATAATTTCTCAGTTCTCTATTCTGTTCAATTGGTCTATGTGTATATATTTTTACCAATTCCATATGTTTTTGTTACAATAGCCTTGTAATATATTTTAAATTCAGGTAATGTGATGCCTTCAGATTTATTCTTTGTGCCAAAGATTACTTTGGCCATTTGGAGTCTCGTGGTTCCATACAAATTTTAGGATAATTTTTCTATTTTTCTGGATAATGACATGGTAATTTGGTAGAGACTGCATTGAATCTGTACGTTGCTTTGGGTAGTATGGTCATTTAAGAAATATTAATTATTATGATCCACAAGTATGGTATATCATTCTATTTGTTTGTGTGCTCTTCAATTTCTTTCACCATTGTTTTCTAGTTTTCACTGTGAATATGTTTCATCTCCTTGATTAAATTTATTCCTAGGTATTTTCTTTTTTATTTTTGTAGCATTGTAAATGGAATTGCCTTCTTGATTTCTTTCTAAGGCAGTTCATTACTGGTATACAGAAATGCTATGGATTTAAAATTTTTTAAATTTTTGTGGGTACATTGGTGTATATATCTATGGGGTACATGAGATATTTTGATACAGGCATACAATACACAGTGGTCACATCAGAGTAAATAGGGTATTGTATTAGTCCATGTTCATGCTGTTGATAAAGACGTACTCAAGACTGAGAAGAAAAAAAGGTTTAATGGACTTACAGTTCCATGTGGCTGGGGACTCCTCACAACCATGGAAGGTGAAAGACACATCTCACGTGGTGGCAGACAAGAGAAGAGAGCTTGTGCAGGGAAACTCCCATTTTTTAAAAAACCATCAGATCTTATGAGACTTA
Source organism: Gorilla gorilla gorilla (assembly GCF_029281585.2). Taxonomy (NCBI): domain Eukaryota; kingdom Metazoa; phylum Chordata; class Mammalia; order Primates; family Hominidae; genus Gorilla; species Gorilla gorilla. The sequence goes on from NC_073227.2 coordinate 141,552,723, forward strand.
TTCACTATCACAAGAAAAGCACAGGAAAGACTTCCCCTCACGATTCACTCATCTCCCACCAGGTCCCTCCCACAACATGTGGAAATTATGGGAACTACAAGACAAGATTTGGGTGGGCACACAGAGCCAAACCATATCCTTTCACCCCGGCCCCTCTCAAATCTCATGTCCTCACATTTCAAAACCAATCATGCCTTCCTAACAGTCCCCCAAAGTCTCAACTCATTTCAGAATTAACTCAAAAGTCCACAGTCCAGAGTCTCATCTGAGACGATGCAAGTCCCTTCTACCGATGAGCCTGTAAAATCAAAAGCAAGTTAGCTAGTTCTAGATACAGTGGAGTACAAGCATTGAGTAAATACAGCCATTCCAAATGTGAGACACTGGCCAAAATAACGTGGCTACAAGCCCCATGAAAGTCCAAAATCCAGTGGGGCAGTCAAATCTTAAAGCTCCAAAATGATTTCCTTTGACTCCATGTCTCACATCCAGGTCATGCTGATGCAAGAGGTGGGTTTCCACGGTCTTGGACAGCTCTGCCCTCGTGGCTTTGCCAGGTACAGCCTCCCTCCGGGCTGCTTTCATGAGCTGGCATTGAGTTTCTGCAGCTTTTCCAGGTGCATGATGCAAGCTGTCAGTGGATCTACCATTCTGGGGTCTGGAGGATGGTGGCCTCCTTCTCACAGCTCCACTAGGTTGTGCTCCAGTAGGGACTCTGTGTGGGGGCTTCAACCTCACATTTTCCTTCTACATTGCCCTAGCAGAAATTCTCCATGAGAGCCCCACCCCTGCAGCAAACTTCTGCCTGGACATCCAGGCACTTCCATACATCTTCTGAAACCCAGGTGGAGATTTCCAAACACCATTTCTTGACTTCTGTGCACTGGCAGGCTCAACACCACATGGAAGCTGACAAGGTTTGGGGCTTGCACCCTCTGAAGCCACAACTTAAGCTCTACATTAGCCCTTTCAGCCATGGCTGGAGTGACTAGGACATAGGGCACCAAGTCCCTAGGCTGCATACAGCATGGAGACCCTGGGGCTGGCCCACTAAACCACTTTTTCCTCCTCGGCCTCTGGGCTTGTGATGGAAGGGGCTGCCATGAAGACCTCTGACATGCTCTGGAGATGTTTTCCCCATTGTCTTGGGGATTAACATTCAGGTCCTCATTACCTATGCAAATTTCTGTAGCCAGCTTGGATTTCTCCTCAGAAAATGGGCTTTTCTTTTCTATTGCATTGTCAGGCTGCAAATTTTCTGAACTTTTATTCTCTGTTTCCCTTTTAAAACTGAGTGCCTTTAACAGTACTCAAGTCACTTCTTGAATGTTTTGCTGATTAGAAATTTTTTCCACCAGATACCCTAAATCATCTCTCTCAAGTTCAAATTTCCACAAATCTCTAGAGCAGGGGCAAAATGCTGCCAGTCTCTTTGCTAAAACATAACAAGAGTCACCTTTGCTCCAATTCCCAACAAGTTCCTTATTTCCGTCTGAGACCACCTCAGCCCTAACCTTATTGTCCATATCGCTATCAGGATTTTGTTCAAGGCCATTCAACAAGCATCTAGGAAGCTCCACACTTTCCCGCATTTTTCTGTCTTCTTCTGAGCCCTCCAAACAATTTCAACCTCTGCTTGTTAACCAGTTTCAAAGTTGCATCCACATTTTTGGGTATCTTTTCAGCAACGCCCCACTCTGCTAGTACCAATTTACTGTATTAATCTGCTTTCATACTGCTGATAAAGACATACACGAGACTGTGAAGTAAAAAACCTTTAATGGACTTACAGTTCCATGTGGCTGCGAATGACTCACAGTTATGGTGGAATGTGAAAGGCATGTCTCACATGGCAGGAGATAAGAGAAGAGAGCTTGTGCAGGGAAACTCCCATTTTTTTAAAAGCCATCAGATCTTGTGAGACTTATTCACTATCATAAGCAGAGGATGGGAAAGACCTGGCCCCAGGATTCAGTCATCTCCAACTGGGACCCTCTCACAACACATGAGAATTATGGGAGCTACAAGATGAGTTTGGGTGGGGACACAGAACCAAACCATATTAGATATCCATCACCTCAAGCAATTATTTTTTCTTTGTGTTATAAACAATTCGATTATACTCTTTTAAATATACAACAAATTATTGACTGTAGTCACCCTGTTGTGCTATCAAATACTAGATTTTATTCATTCTATCTAACTATGTTTTTGTACCAATTAGCTGTGCTCAATTCCTCCTGCCACTCGTTTCCCAGTCTCTGGTAACCATCATTCTACTGTCTATTTTTCATGGATTCAACTGTTTTAATTTTTAGCTTCCACAGTTAAGTGAAAAATGAAAAATATGTCTTCTATGCCTGGCTAATTTCACTTATTACAATGTCCTCCAGTTCCATCTATGTTGTTGCAAATGACAGGATCTCATTGTTTTTTATGGCTGAATACTACTCCATTGTGTAAACATACCACATTTTCTTTATCTTGTTATCTGTTGATGGACACCTAGGTTGCTTCCAAATCTTGGCTATTGTGAATAGTGCTGTAATAAGCATGAGAGTACAGATATTTCTTCAATATACTAATTTCCTTTCTTTTGGGTGTATGCCTAACAGTGGAATTCCTGGATCATATGATAGTTCTACTTTTAGTTGTTTGAGGAACCTCTGAACTGTTCTCCATTGTGATTGTACTAATTTATGTTCATACCAACAGTGTATGAGTGTTCTTTCTCTGTGTCCTTGTCAGCATTTCTTATTGCCTGTCTTTTGAATAGAAGCCATTTTAATTAGGTAAGATGATATCTCATTGTAGTTTTGATTTGCATTTCTCTGATGATCAATTATGTTGAGCATCTTTTCATATATCTGTTTGCCATTTGTAAGTTTTTTTTTAGGAATGTCTATTCAGATCATTTGCCCATATTTTAATCAGATCATTTGTTTTTTCCTATAGAGTTGTTTGAGCTAATTACATATTCTGGTTATTTATCCTTTATCAGACACAGTTTCACCTTAGCATTTGGCTTATGATAAGGAGTCCAGCAACCACCATGAGACACATTTTGTCCCAAACTCAATTCTAAACTTCAGGTCAAAGCCCTAGGAAAGAAAACTGGATCTAAGGGATCCAGAGGCAGATGACAATAGAAGTTAAAAGGCACAGTGCAAGTAAACATGGCTGATTCCTGCCAATAAAGTCAAACCCAAGCTTCCTGTCTCATGGATAAAGGCCATGTTGGTATCTGTGGCATAAATGAGGTCTAGGGAATTCAAGGCTACTGACACCAGGAGAAATACGGTGTATGTGGGTAAAAGCAGATGATTCCCACCTTCTAGGGCCCCCTGCTTCATGGGTGCAAGTCACTTTAACACCCATGGTGGCACCTGCCAAGTTCGCTGGGACTTGGGAATGGAAGAGGGAAAGAGGATACTCTTCCCTCTCTCCCTCATGTACCCTGGGTATCTGCTAGGAAGAGAAGGGAACCAGGCATACCTGCTCCCCTCTTTCTAGATAGGAAGCCATTCATCTTCAGTCTGTACCCCTTTCAAATGCATCCTGAACCCCTGAGATTCCTTTGAAAAAATGCCTTCTTTTTCCCTTTCTCCTTCTCAGTTCTCTCTTCGCTGATAAATAATTGCTATATATATATATATATCTGAGTGCTCAAATATTGGTTGTATCTCTGTTTAGATTGTTATATCCTCTTGCTTACTTGATTACTTTATCATGATATAATTACCTTCTTTGTCTCTTTTTACTATTTTTGACTTAAAATCTGTTTTATCTGATATAACTATAGCTACTCCTGCTCACTTTTTTGGTGCCCATTTACATGGAATATCTTTTTCTACCTCTTTACTTTCAGTCTATGTGTATGTGTCTCTACAGATGAGGTAAGTTTCTTGTAGGCAGCACATAGTTGGGTTTTTTGTTTTTCATTTTGGTCCATTCAGACTGCCTGTATTTTTTTTTTTTTTTTTTTTTTTTTGGAGACAGAGTCTTGCTCTATTGTTTGGCTAGTGTACAGTGGCATGAGCTCAGCTCACTGCAACCTTTACCTCCTGGGTTCAAATGATTATCCTGCCTCAGCCTCTCTAGTAGCTGGGATTACAGGCACCTGCCACAAGTCCCATCTTTTTTTTTTTTTTTTTTTTTTGTATTTTTAGTATTGACAGGGTTTCACCATGTTGGCCAGGCTGGTTTCAAATTCCTGACCTCAGTGATCCACCCACCTTAGCCTCCCAAAGTGATGGGATTACAAGCATAAGCCACCATGCCTGGCCAGTGTATATCTTTTAAATGGAAAGTTTAATCTGTTTACCTTCAAGGTTATTATTGATATGTGAAGGCTTATTCCTGTCATTTTATTGTTTTCTGGTTGTTTTGTGTATCCGTTGTTCCTTTCTTTCTTATTGTTTATCATTGTAGTTTCATGGTTTCCTGTAGTGATAACATTTGAGTTCTTTTTATTCCTTATTTGTGTGTGCTCTACCAGTGAGTTTAATATTTTTGTGTGTTTTTATGGTGGTAGATATTGTTCGTTTACTTCCAGATGTAGGACTCCCTGAAGCATTTCTCAAAGGGCCAGTCTAGTGGTGATGTATTCATTCAGCTTTTGCTTATCTAGAGAAGACTTTATTTCTCCATGATTTATGAAGGATAAATTTGCTAGTGTAATATCCTTAGCAGATAGGTGGTTTTCTTTCAGCACTTTGATTATATTATCACATTCTCTTCTGTTCTGAAGGGTTTCTGCTGAGAAATCTGTAGGGTCTGATGGTAATTCCCCTAAGAGTGACTAGACACTTTCCTCTTGTTGGCTTTAGAATTATCTCTTTGTCCTTGACTTTTGACAGTTAACAGTAATGTGCTCTGGAGAAGGCCTTTTTAGTTTGTATCTATCTGGTCATGCCTGAGCTGCCTATATTTAGATGTCTCAATCTCCTGCTAGACTTTGGTTGTTTTTAAGCTATTATTTCAATAAATAGGCTTTTTAAAATCCCTTTGGTTTTCTCTTCACTTTAAGGAATACTAAACATTTTTATATTTGGTCATTTTATGGTGCCCTATATGTCACATAGTCTTTGTTCATTCTTTTTAACTCTTTTTTCTTTAATTCTGTCTAACCAGCTTATTTCAAAAGACCTCTCTTAAAGTTCTAATATTCCTTCTTTCTTGATGTAGTCTACTGTTAAAGCTCTCAAATGTATTTTTTATTTTATTCAATAAATTCTTGCATTCCAGAATTTCTGTTTTGTTCTTTTTTATGGTATCTATCTATTTGGTAAATTTCTCATCCATATCTTAAATAGTTTTTACAATTTCTTTGTATTATTTTTCTGTGTTCTCTTATATTTCACTGAGGTCCTTTAATGTCATTATTTTAAGTTCTTTTTTTGGCATTTCCTAAATTCTTTTTTATTAGAATCTGTTTCTGGGGAATTATTGTTTTCCTTTGGAAACATCATATTTCCTTTTTAAATATATTTCTTGTGTCTTTACATTGATAACTGTACTTCTGGTATAATAGTTACTTCTTCTAGTTTTTTGGGTTTACTTTCATAGGGGAGGACTTTTCCCTGAAGATATATCTATGATTTTGGTTGGGTATAGCAGTTTGACTTTGATTCTGGGTGTGTGCAGTAGTGTAGTCTCTGTATAATTCTTTCAGTTATAAATAGCATCAGTGCTGTCTGTGATTTCCTCAGTCACTTAGGGTAAACTTGTTAGTAGAGGCTGTGGTGAAGTTTTGCTTGAGATGGTGATGCCAAGTGGGCCTGTCCTTGGACCCAAATGGTGGAAGCAGTGGGCTTAGTATGCCTGTCCTTGGGCCTTAGGGCAACAACATACTCTGCACTGGTGTTAGTGGGTCCAAGCAGGCTGATTCTTGAGCTCCATGTGGCTTGCTTGGGTGCCAGCTGTGGCAACAGTGGGCTGGACAGGCTCATCCTCAGGCCTGCAGGTGGCATGTGAGGATAGGTACCAGCTGTAGTGGTAGAGGCAGTCTGGGTAGGTCCATCATCAGGCCCCAGGTGAAGTGCTTGGGCACTGGCAGTTGGAGCCAGGTCAGGTGGGCCTGTCTTTGGGCCCTCAGGTGGTGCATATGGGCTCTGGCTGCAGTAGGTAGGGACAAGGAGATTTCCGGGTTTCCAGTGAAATGTTCAGATGAGGGCAGCAGCAGCAGCAATGAGCAGGGAAAGCCTTCCCTCAGGGCACGTGCAAGTTTTCTGTGGCCTTGCTGCTGGGGAGAGTGGAATTGCTGTCAGTGACAGCAGCTATTGGCAGACAGCTGAGAGCACCTGCTTTGGCCCTAGGCAGCAGTTGTAGGTGAGGAGCCTATCCTCAAGGTACATGTAAATGCATGGCAGCCCAACTGCTAGGACAGCAGAGTTGCTGCCAGTGGCCTGTGCTTCAGTCTCAGTGGCAGCAGAAAGAAACGGGAAAGAGGCTAGGAGAAGACCTAGAAAGAGAGATCCTCTGGAAGACCAAGCTGTGGTGAAGAAGAACAGCCCCAGATTTCAAAACTTAAAAGAAAGACATCTTTTCTCCTCGTAGCTCTCAGGAATTTATCTCTAACTGTACAAATGTGATTCAAAGAATCTTGCCTGAGTCACCAGTTTTCTATCTGCTTATAGATATCCAATACAGATTGTACAGAATGTAAGGGTACAAAAGGGAAATAAAGTCCAGTATTTTCATTAATGATATCAAAATATTTCATATTTTGCCATAGAAAAATACAGAAAATAGAAAACAATTTTTTTCCTTATGAGACAAAGAACAAAACGTACAAATAGAAGATAAAATTTGAAAATTACGATTTTATCTAGTTTAAATTTGGAAACCTTCAGCTGGGAGCATCTACTAGACCCTACACAGGAATTTGACCACAACTTTGCTTTAAATGATGTATTAATTTTAAATTGAACTATTTTTTAAAAACCTCTTTGGTAAATGAATCTCATTCCTAAAAGATTTATTCATCAAAACTCCATTGTATTTCCAGTGTTCTTGGAGCTGTGGGAAATATTACAAGAGCAATCAGAAATTAAATTCAATTGTTTCTTCTGCTTAGTGGGGAGAATTTAACTACTGTGTCTACATAATTTCTTATTTTCTCATGTAGGAGACCCAGACTTGATAATATTATGGTTAATGGTTCAGTATATTTGAGAATCCAAAGACAAAATACTAAAATGAAGTCAATCAAAACCCCCTTTCCCTGAATTTTTGCAGGAACAATTAATCTCAATTGAGACTAAAAGCCAAAGGGGAATAGCTAGCACATTATTAGTTCAGTTTTATATACTTTGATGAAAAGCTCATTATTTTCTTCTGATTAATTAGTATGCATCACTCAAAGATGTGAAAAATATTTAAAAAGTTAAAGTGAAGATATTTTTAAAGAAACCTTTTGTTCCTCAGTTTAGTTTATTTGTTACACTAAAAACAGCAATAATTTTTGCTTTCCATTTGTTTGTTAAATTTTCCTCCATCCCTTTATTTTGAGCCTATGTGTGTCTTTGCACGTGAGATGGGTCCCCTAAATACAGCACACTGATGGGTCTTGACTCTTTATCCAATTTGCCATTCTGTGTCTTTTAATTGGGGCATTTAGCCTATTTACATTTAAGGTTAATATTGTTATGTGTGAATTTGATCCTGTCATTATGATGCTAGATGGTTGTTGATGCAGTTTCTTCATAGTGTCGATGTTCTTTACAATTTGGTATGTTTTTGCAGTGGCTGGTACCGGTTGTTCCTTTCCATTTTTACTGCTTCCTTTGGGAGCTCTTGTAAGGCAGGCCTGGTGGTAACAAAATCCCTCAGCATTTGCTTGTCTGTAAAGGATTTTATTTCTCCTTTGCTTATAAAGCTTAGTTTGGATGCATATGAGATTCTGGCTTGAAAATTATTTAAGAATGTTGAATATTGGCCCCCACTCTCTTCTGGCTTGTAGGGTTTCTGCAGAGAGATCTGCTGTTAGTCTGATGGGCTTCCCTTTGTGGTTTCATTCTCCTCGTCACATTCAGGTACACCAATAAAACGTAGATTTGGTCTTTTCACATAGTCCCATATTTCTTGGAGGCTTTGTTCCTTTTTATTCTTTTTTCTCTAATTTTCTCTTCTCTCTTTATTTCATTAAGTTGATTTTCAATCACTGATATCCTTTCTTCTGCTTGATCGATTTGGCTATTAAAACTTGTGTATGCTTCACAAAGTTCTCTTGCTGTGTCTTTCTGCTCCACCAGGTCATTTATGTTCTTTTCTACACTGGTTATTCTAGTTAGCAATTCATCTAACCTTTTTTCAAGGTTCTTAGCTTCCTTGCATTGGGCTAGAACATGTTCCTTTAGCTCAGAGGAGATTGTTATTACCCATCTTCTGAAGCCTTCTTCTGACAATTCGTCAAACTCATTCTCCATCTTCAAACTCATTGCTGGTGAGGAGTTGTGATCCTTTCCAGGAGAAGAGGCATTCTGGTTTTTGGAATTTTCAGCCTTTTTGTGCTGCTTTCTCCTCATCTTCATGGATTTATCTATCTTTGGTCTCTGATGTTGGTGACCTTCAGACAGGGTCTTTGAATCGACGTGCTATTCCTTTCTGTTTGTTAGTTTTCCTTCTGACAGTCAGGCCCTCTGCTGCCAGTCTGCTGGAGTTTGCTGGAGCTCCACTCCCAACCCTGTTTGCCTGGGTTTCACCAGCGGAGGCTGCAGAACAGCAAAGGTTGCTGCCTGATCTTTCCTCTGGAAGCAGGAGTTGCAGTCCTAATCTCTGATAAAACAGACTTAAAATATCAACAAAGAATAAAACAGACTTTGTATCAACAAAGATCAAAAGAGACAAAGAAAGGCATTACATAATGGTAAAGGGATCAATGCAGCAAGAAGAGCTAACTATCCTAAACATATATGCACCCAATACAGAAGCACCCAGATTCATAAAGCAAGTTCGTAGAGACCTACAAAGAGATTTAGTCTTCCACACAATAATAGTGGGAGACTTTAACACCCCACTGTCAATATTAGACAGATAAATGAGGCAGAAAATTAACAAGGATATTCAGGATTTGAACTCAGCTCTGGACCAAGCAGACCTAATAGACATCTACAGAACTCTCCACCCCAAATCATCAGAATATACATTCTTCTCAGCACCACATCATACTTATTCTAAAATTGACCACATAATTGGAAGTAACACACTCCTCAGCAAATGCAAAAGAATGGAAATCATAACAAACACTCTCTCAGATCACAGTGCAATCAAATTAGAACTCAGGCTTAAGAAACTCACTCAAAACCACATAACTACATGGAAACTGAACAACCTGCTCCTGAATATTACTGGGTAAATAATGAAATGAAGACAGAAATAAAGATGTTCTTTGAAACCAATGAGAACAAAGACACAATGTACCAGAATCTCTGGGACACAATTAAAGCAGTGTTCAGAGGGAAATTTATAGCACTAAATGCCCACAAGAGAAAGCAGGAAAGATCTAAAATTGACACCCTAAAGTCAAAATTTAAAAAACTAGAGAAGCAACAGCAAACAAATTCAAAATCTAGCAGAAGACAAGAAATAACTAATGTCAGAGCAGAACTGAAGGAGACAGAGACATGAAAAGCCCTTCAAAAAATTAATGAATCCAGAAGCTGGTTTTTTGAAAAGATCAACAAAATAGATAGACCACTAGCCAGACTAATAAGTAAAAAAGAGAGAAGAATCAAATAGATGCAATAAAAATGATATAGGGGATATCACCACTGATCCCACATAAATACAAACTACCATCAGAGAATACTATAAACACCTCTATGCAAATAAACTAGAAAATCTAGAAGAAATGGATAAATTCCTGGACACATACACCCTCCCAAGTCTAAACCAGGAAGTCCCTGAATAAACCAATAACAAGTTGTGAAATTGAGGCAGTAATTAATAGCCTACCAACCAAAAAAATCCAGGACCAGACAGATTCACAGCCAAATTCTACCAGATGTACAAAGAGGAGCTGGTACCATTCCTTCTGAAACTATTCCAAACAATAGAAAAACAGGGATTCCTCCCTAACTCATTTTATGAAGCCAGCATCATCCTGATACAAAAACCTGGCAGAGACACAACAAAAAAAGAAAATTTCAGGCCAATATCCCTGATGAACATCAATGTGAAAATCCTCAGTAAAATACCGGCAAACCGAGTCTAACAGCACCTCAAAAAGCTTATCAACCACGATCAAGTCAGCTTCATCCCTGGGATGCAAGGCTGGTTAAACATATGCAAATCAATAAACGTAATCCATCACATAAACACAACCAATGACAAAAGCCGCATGATTATCTCAACAGATGCAGAAAAGGCCTTCAATAAAATTCAACACCCCTTCATGCTAAAAACTCTCAATAAACTAGGTATCAATGGAATATATCTCAAAATAATCAGAGCTATTTATGACAAACCCACAGCCAATATCATACTGAATGGGCAAAAACTGGAAGCATTCCCTTTGAAAACTGGCACAAGACAAGGATGCCCTCTCTCACCACTCCTATTCGATGTAGTATTGGAAGTTCCAGCCAGGAAAATCAGTCAACAGAAAGAAATAGAGTATTCAGATAGGAAGAGTGGAAGTCAAATAGTCTGTTTGCAGATGACATGACTGTATATTTTGAAAACCCCATCATCTCAGCCCAAAAACTCCTGAAGCTGATAAGCAACTTCAGCAAAGCCTCAGGATACAAAATCAATGTGCAAAAATCACAAGCATTTTTATACACCAATAATAGAGAGCCAAATCACAAGTGAACTCCCATTCACAATTGCTACTAAGAGAATAAAATACCTAGGAATCCAGCCTACAAGGGATGTGAAGGACCTCTTCAAGGAGAACTACAAACCACTGCTCAAAGAAATAAGAGAGGACACAAACAAATGGAAAAACGTTCCATGCTCATGGATAGGAAGAATCAATATTGTGAAAATGGCCATACTGCCCAAAGTAATTTATAGATTCAATGCTATCCCCATCAAGCTACCACTGACTTTCTTCACAGAATTAGAAAAAACTACTTTAAACTTCATATGGAACCAAACAAGAGCCCACATAGCCAAGACATTTCTGGGCAATAAGAATAAAGCTAGAGGCATCATGCTACCAGACTTCAAACTATACTACAAATCTACAGTAACCAAAACACCATGGTACTGGTACTAAAACAGATATATAGGCAAATGGAACAGAACAGAGGCCTCAGAAATAACACCACACATCTACAACAATCTGATCTTTGACAAACCTGACACAAACAAGCAATGGGGAAAAGATTCACTATTTAATAAATAGTGTTGGAAAAACTGGCTAGCCATATGCAGAAAACTGAAACTGGACTCCTTCCTTACACCTTGTTAAAAAATCAACTCAAGATGTATCAAAGACTTAAACGTAAGGCCTAGGACCACAAAAATCCTAGAAGAAAACCTGGGCAATACTATTCAGGACATAGGCATGGGCAAAGACTTCATGTCTAAAACACCAAAAGCAATGGCAACAAAAGCCAAAATTGACAAACGGGACCTAATTAAACTAAAGAGCTTCTGCTCAGCAAAAGAAACTATCATCAGAGTGAACAGGCAGCCTACAGAATGGGAGAAAAATTTTTCAATCTACCCATCTTACAAAGGTCTAATATCCAAAATCTACAAGGAACCTAAACAAATTTACAAGAAACAAACAAACAACCCCCCATCAAAAAGTGGGCAAAGGATATGAACAGACACTTCTCAAAGGAAGATATTTATGCAGCCAACAAATATATGAAAAAAAGTTCATCATCACTGGTCATTAGAGAAATGCAAATCAAAACCATAATGCAATATCATCTCATGCTAGTTAGAACAGCGATTATTAAAAAGTCAGGAAACAACAGATGCTGGAGAGGATGTGGAGAAATAGGGAGGCTTTTACACCATTGATAGGAGTCTAAATTAGTTCAACCATTGTGGAAGCCAGTGTAGTGATTCTTCAAGGATCTAGAACCAGAAATGTCATTTGACTCAGTAATTCCATTACTGGGTATATACCCAAAGATTTATAAATCATTCTGCTATAAAGACACATGCACATGTGTGTTTATTGCAACACTATTTACAATAGCAAAGACTTGGAACCAACCCAAATGCCCATCAGTGAGAGACTGGATAAAGAAAATGTGGCACATATACACCATGGAATACTATTCAGCCATTAAAAAAGGATGAGTTCATGTCCTTTGCAGGGACATGGATGAAGCTGGAAACCATCATTCTCAGCACACTAACATAGGAACAGAAAACCAAACACCACATGTTCTCACTCATAAATGGGAGTTGAACAATGAAAACACATGGACACAGGGAGGGGAACATCACATACTGGGGTCCTTCAGGGGGTAGGGGTCAAGGGAAGGGAGAGCATTAGGACAAATACCTAATGCAAGCAAATACCCAAGGACCTGCACCGGCAGCAGTCTCTGATTTCCCTCAGTTTTTACTGATTATTATTCTCATTATTTCAGCAAAAAGGAATGTAGTAGGAGAGCAGGGTGATAATAAAGAGAAGGTCAGCAAAAAACCTGTGAGCAAAAGAATCTATGTCATAATTAAGTTCAAGGGAAGGTACTATGACTGGATGTGCATGTAGGCCAGATTTATGTTTCTCTCCATCCAAACATCTCAGCGGAGTAAAGAATAACAAGGCAGCATTGCTGCAAACATGTCTCGCCTCCCACAGTAGGGTGGTTTTTCTCTCATCTCAGAATTGAACAAATGTACAATCGGGTTTTGTACCGAGACATTCAGTTCCCAGGGGTAGGCAGGAGACAGTGGCCTTCCTCTGTCTCAACTGCAAGAGGCTTTCCTCTTTTACTAATACACCTCAGCACAGACCCTTTATGGGTGTTGGGCTGGGGGACGGTCAGGTCTTTCTCATCTCACGAGGCCATATTTCAGACTATCACATGGGGAGAAACCTTGGACAATACCCCACTTTCAAGGGCAGAGGTCCCTGCAGCTTTCCGCAGTGCATTGTGCCCCTGGTTTATTGAGACTAGAGAATGGCGATGACTTTTACCAAGTATACTGCTTGTAAACATTTTGTTAACAAGGCATGTCCTGCACAGCCCTAGATCCCTTAAACCTTGATTTCATACAACACATGTTTTTGTGAGCTCCAGGTTGGGTCAAAGTGGCTGGGGCAAAGTGGCTGGGGCAAAGCTACAAATTAACAACATCTCAGCAAAGCAATTGTTTAAAGTACAGGTCTTTTTCAAAATGGAGTCTCTTATGTCTTTCCTTTCTACATAGACCAGCAACAGTCTGATCTCTCCTTCTTTTCCCTACATGTTAACTTACCCAGGTCATATCACCAGTGACATAGCAGAAATTTGAACCAAGTCCAAATATTTAAAAGTCCAAACTCTTCCTGATTTCCACATTTCCTAGATAGATAGGTAATGGCCTGAAAGAAGTCACTCCAGAAGAAAAAAGGAAAAGGAATCTGCTTAGAGATAGAACAGAGGAGGTATCAGCAGATGCTGCATAAAGACAAGATGTGTGAAGGTTAAACTTCACCATCTCACAATTGGCCTTAAGTGGTCCTCACTACTCAATATCATCACATGTGATACCATTGGAACATAGTTGACTCTGGGTAGGTTGATATAAAATATCAAAGCCAGATATATATGTAGGGAATTACTTCACCCACTATGCTCTTCAGAAAACACAATCAGATAGAGTATTATAATTATGGAAATTTTTATCTTTTTGGTCCTCAGCAGATTAAATTAGAGTTTGTGTGAGTATGCGTGTGTGGGTGTCTTTAATCACAGTAATAATTACAGTGGTATTAAGTAGATACTAGCATTTGTATTTTCAAATTATTGCGGTATAAGATGGAAAAATATCCACACCAGTAAAAAGTCTTTTAAAAAACTTAAACTTCTGTTTGAAATGTCTCTGCTGCAGAGTTAAAAGAGAAACTTTAAAAGAGAGTAATACAATCATGATTCTCTTACAGATATAAAACACATATCAAAGATTTTAATTCATTAATTAATGAAGAAACCAGGCCAATGTTGTAGCCTTGTTCAAAGGAGAAATCAAAGAATCATTTGTATATATAAAGTAAGGGAATATTGAAATGAATTTACAAATGGACCCAAAAGTGGCTTTCTCCACCAGAAAAAACTTGTTTGAATGTTTATAGACAAGAATTATGTGCACTGCTATGAGATATCTACGAATTACAGGATTATAAAATAGCTCAAAGGCAAAGAAAAGTACAGGGTCCCTTACAGAATCAGATAATTTCCCAGAGGCTGTAGCATTCCACTAAAAGGATATCCAAGTAGTCTTTTTAGTTTATTCCAAAGTCTTATATTTTCCCTTACAAGATACCTGGTAATTGCTACAAAATAGATTTTCTAAAACAGCAATTTTAAAACAGAGGAGCAATTCTTCTGAAAAGAATCCTATTTATGCCTAACCACGTTGTTGTCTTGCTTGGTTTCCTCCAGCAGTTGAAAAATGTGCTAAATAATTTAAAAGCAGACACAAAGACTACTTGTTTAATGCCTATTTAGAAACTGCCGTGTCAAAATTTTTGTTATTGGAGCCATCTCTGCAGTTGCATAGAAACATGAAGAGACTCAAGGTAGAGTAGGCATGGAGCCAGGAGGTGATATTGGGTTCAAAGTCCACCCTGGTGACTCAATCTGGGGAAAAAGAGGGAAGACAGGTTCAAAGTCTGCAACTGGAAGTCTGCATTTAAGTTCACCGGAAGGAAAAAAAAATGTAAGAGATATATGAGTAATCAGAATACAATGATGTTTCCCAAAGAGTTGTTGGAGAACACCTACCTCTTGAAATAGGTAAGATGACCTTGGGGTCTATATACATGCATAGCCTAAAAATATTGATTTTTATGGTGATTCAGTTCTTTTATTGTTTTCAACTGTCTCTCAATCCATTTAACATTCTCATGGAGAGTCTCCAGTTCATGCTAGCATATACTTAACATATCTCTATCATTTGCCAACTTTTTTTCATAATGATAATAATAAAGTAGGCCTAGGCTTCAGAGTCTTTGACTTGGCAACATGAAAGCAACTTATTTGCTAGAATTTCATAATATTGCTTTGTTTTAATGTACTTATAGTCAGTTATCTTCCACTGGGAAAGAAGTGCTAATTTTCTACTTATGATAATGATAGAAAGTTCTTAATTAGATATTTTTAATTTGGGTAAGAAAGTGAATATATTAAAAATACCTAAAAATATTAACAAGTGGTAGCCAGGCATGGTAAAATAAGATGGTTGCCTAGGATGACTGAAGTTTGGGAAACACTGGTGAAGAAGAAAGAGGGCCAGGCCAGGAATCAGAAAACAGCAGGATTTCGTCTAACTTTAAGGACTTACCTAGCTATGTGACCCACTGCAGAGGTCATTCATGTCTTCAAAACTGAGGTTTTCTTATGTTTAAAATGAGGACTGAAAGCTCTGCCCTTCTCCTTTCACTGTGCTCCCAGAATAACATGAGAAAACACACCCAAAGGTATTTTGCAAAGTCCTAGACAGCCACACAGGCAGGAGGACACAGACAGGAGGAAAGTTTCCATTTTCAGGCAAGGAGTCATTGTCATCATCACACTGTTTAAAGACAAACAGGTGGAGAAGGGAATTCAGTTCAGGCTGAGTGGCCAAGAGTAGCACCTCAGGAGCATCCATTGAAAAATACAAGCATCCGTTGAAAAATACAAGCTCTTTTCCCGCTACTTTGGACTTGCCCTCTTCTTAGCATTGGCAAATGAGAACTGGTAGGAGGTTTTCCTAAGAGCAGGTACTACAGTGCCCCTAACTGAAAATTTCAGCCAATGCAAAGAACCTAGGTTCCCCAAGCAATTCCTACAATGTCTAACAAGGACAGATTGGTGTCACATTTCAGAATGATTAGCTCATAGGGATAAAACCATACATCTGACTGGTAGAACATTAACAGTAAAGAAATCATGGTCTTAGTGTCTTGAGCTCAGGAAATTCCAAAAGTCAGTGGAGCAGATTAGAAGGAAAGTTCTAGAAATGAAATGACATTGGAGTTCCTGAAAGAAAAGAGAAAGATCAAATTATAGGGCTTGCACTGAGTTTCAAAGAGGATTGGCAAGATGGGTTGTAGAATCAAATGACAGGCAGAGTGTGTATGTGGAGAAGGGTTGGTGTAAATGTATGTGTGTTGGTGTGTGTGTACACGTGCATGAGAGAGAGAGGAGGGAAGGAACAGAGGGCTATTGATGCAAACCTATAGCCTAATTAATTATCCACGACAGAAAAAGAAATTCCTCCTACCCTTGCAAGTTGTCTTCTCTTCCTCTGAATACAAAGCGTATACCAACAGGATCTACCAGCCAACTAGAACAGGTAGGATATGCAAGAAAGGCAGGAGCATTAAGGTGTTATATTTATAGGCTCGTTTTTATAAAAGTTTCAAAAATCAAACAGATAGTTATTTCAAAATGGCACAGTGATTATATTTTATCATTGAGATTTTTGTGTGATAATATCTTTCTTTTTTATACTCTATGCCTCTGAGTAATCCTTTTTTACTCTATTTTGGTAAAATTGCATAATTTTGGATTCCTTCTTCTTTCTGAAGATTTGTCAATAGCGTTGGCATTGTATTTATTGGTACCCACCACAATGCAGCACCTTTTGTGCTGTCACTCTGTTCTTGAGTTGTTTCTATGAGTTTCATGTTATCTTATCTGAGTTTCATTTATCTAAAGTAATAAGTGACAATGGAATTTCTCCTAGATGCCTATTTTAATATACCAGAAATTTGAAGAATAAACATGTGACAAAGTGAAATCCAGACTATGTAATATACTTATCCTTTAAAAATTTGATAGTTTTCCTAATCAAGGCCTTCTTTAAAAATCAGCACTGGGATATTTTATTCATGAACTCTTGTTGTCTAATTCTAATCAGGCAATAAAAGGAACAAATGAGCACTTTTCTAAATGTAGTCATGTAAAAAACAGAATCTGCCAGTTCCATCTAGGGTCATTTTCATCAAGCATTTGTATAAATAATCGAGAAGGGGGAGAAACAATATAATCATATTTGTAGGTTGGAAGAGGATGCTAAGTCCTGCGAAAGTAAAGAACAAACTAGCAAACACTGATAGGTAGACCATGAAGCTAGCTGAATCCCCGACAGGAGGTTTCTGGATGTCAGATCAGTAACAAGTACCTTCTTGGTAGGTAGTATTCTAAATGCTTAAAATATGGAACAGTAGAAGATAAACTTCTTAGTATCTGTAAATTCCACAGTGACTGTGACAATCCTAGCTATAACTTTTATCTTAACAAGTGGTAACTATAATAGTATACATTTGAAATTGTGAGTTACACATAGACATTTTGGGAGTATAGAAGTGGATACTGTGGTAGCTATAAACCTGTCTGGAAGAAGGTACTAAAGATGAAATGGCCACTTCTGTGGTACAAAACCAGTAGGTAAATGAAATCACTGAAGATTCATATTAAAAATTGGAGAAGAAAAATAGACGTGTGTCTCTAAGAGAGGGGAAATAATTGAAAAGTATAAAGGAAATGCTCAAGATTAGCAACTCCTATGTAACTATGAGGTGTTTCTAACATGTTGAAAATGAGGTATGTTTTAGGGATTATTTTTTAGTTGTCTGGAATAAATACAAGAGGCTTTGCCTACTTGCCCAATACAAAAGACATTTGAATTTTGTTTGTGTGTGGATAAAAACATTAAGCAACACCAATTCCCAAGCCACAGACTGCCCTGACCCTAGATGGTCATCAGCAGACCAAGAAGCCAAGAACATAATGGCTACCTGTGACCCCTGCTGTGGCTGCTACCTAGCAGCAGCTGCCATTTTCAGGGACTGCATGTCCATGAGGGAGGAGGACAAGCAAATGCTTAACATCCAAAACAAGCACAGGAGCTACTTTGCTCATTGGGTCGCCCCATAATGTGAAATGTAGCCACTTCCAGAGCTAAAAATGTCCTCCACCTTCATCAGCAACAACACAGCCATCCAGGAGCTGTTTGAGCGCATCTTGGAGCAGCTCACTGTCATATGCAGGTGCAAGGCCTCCCTGCACTGGTACATGGGTGAGGGCATGAATGAGATGGATGAGTGCATTGAGGCTGAGAGCAACATGAATGACCTGGTGCCCAAGTACCAACAGTACCAGGATGCCATGGCCAAGGAAGACAGAGTTTGAGGAAGAGGTGGCCTAGAGCCTTCTCTTACTGGGTAAAGGGTAGAAGCGATGTGAATTCTTTATTTACTCACAATGTGTTCTATGATATCCATGTCTCACTGTTTGCGCACTTGCTGTGTGTTCATCTCTATTAAAGCGTATATATGCTTTATGCATATATATATATATATATATATGTTGATCTGTAGCCTTGTCTTGCCATATAATCACTAGAAGTATTTACAGCATCAAAAAAATTATTCTGTGCTCTGTTTGCTCATTCTGATAATGGTGATAGAGAGTTTTTTTCTTGTCTTCCATGATGTGGCCTAGTTTGAAGTTGTTTCTAATTTATTATCCATAGCCTTCCATGACATTACACTATTTTTTTTCTCTCTACCTCTCTGCTTACTCCAATTAATTTTGGTCAAGTTCTCTGTTCTTATCATGTATCATAAGTAGCTTTTCCTGAGGGTTTGCCTTAGGCACTTTTTTTTTTTCAGTCAGAATTCACTGAAGCAAACAGAATTTTCTCCAGCCAGGTTAACCAGGGAGGGATTTACTACAGGGTATTAAATTACCTGCAGAGCTACTGTGAAAGCTCAGAAGCAAACTTAAGATTGATGTTTTAGGAATATCTTCAAAAACATAAAAGGAGACACTGTCCCTTACACTCATGAAGCCACTTGTCAAACTGTGAAGGTGCCATCTATTGACTCCAGAACTAAACCCCCATTGCCACAGTCAGGAATCTAACAATAAAAATGGCAAATCTTTGATCAGGAAGCTGCCCCAGTGGCGAAGATACTACCTCCAGATGGTGCTTAAAACAGAAATGACATATGAAACATTAGAATCTCCCCACTTTACTTCTACTTTCCAAATCTCACATAAAAGCATCTAATTGGTAAAACCCAAATCATATCCAGAATCCTAGTTGCAAGAGTATGGGAAAGGTAATTTTATGTTCCAGCCTCTGAAGAAAGAATAGCATACTAGACTAACATGAGATGGAGCTATACCCCACTGGCTACTTAACACCCAGCACATCCTTCTACCCACACTTAACACCACTAGCAACAGCAATGTGCTCCTACCTAATGTGACAACACTATGTTTCACACCTATGAAAACAATCTCATCTTCCCCTGTGAGGAGAAGACCCAAAATTCCATCAGTAACTATATCCATCCAGTCACCACTGGGTGACACTCAATTCTTTCCTAGTTCAGTCACCATACTATTTGGACATCCTGTGCCTGTGGCCAAAATGATAAATTTGGCAATCATCAACATACTGTGTATCAAAGAGAAAAGGAAAAAGAAAGGGAAGAAGGGGAAAGCATATACAAAATATATGCTTCCTTTAAATACTTTCGTGTATATTAACATAATACATAATAAAGCATATAAGTAGCTACCACGGACCTTATTTCTGCAACTGTTCACAAAGTTGTAGCTGACATTTATAACCTCCTCCACTACCATAATCAGGAATCTCCCAGGATCAGGAAGCAGCCTGTTCAGGATGCTACCACCAAATCTAGACTTCCACATCCTTCATGGCTGGGCTCACCAGCAGCAACTGCAGGCACGCAACCTTTATATCACTTTCATCTTCCAGATCTGGCAGAAATTCATCTGCTTTGGGAAATTCGTCTAAGACAGCAGCTTCCGATGAGAAAAATGTAGTTTCTAACTTTCTAGTTTCTGCAAAACAGGATAGATATTTGAGATAGTTACTGAGTGACAATTTATCATATCCATCATAGAACTCTCATTATTTCACAGACTGTCCTTCAGGCTCTTATCTGCTCTCCAGATTTCAAATACAAGTCCACAAACCCTTGAGGACAAATGGTTTCAAACTTAGATTATCTTTTTGGATTTTAGAAATCTAAAACACTGTATTTACTGTATATTACTAACATTAACATTAGGATCTAGGCAGCACCCACCACATAACTGATCACATTAACCTTCCTACAACAAAAGGTATAAATAATCATATTATTGGGATAAAGGTTAAAAATACCTTAACTTAGTTCATATCAGGCTTTGCTTCAAATGCATTTGCATGAAACTTAAAATCAAAATCACTTGGATTTTAGGGCTTTTGAGATTTGGAGTTGTGGATAAGGAATTATAGATCGGTACCAACTATTATTGATAATTCCCAAATGTGTATTATCAACCCTGAGCTCCAGATCCATATATGCTTATCTCTGCTTTCATTCTCTCCCCTTGCCCCCGTATAAACCTCAACATTCTTCAAACTGAAATCAAAACCCAGTCTTCCTCAAGTGTTCCCTGACTCAACGAGAGCCACTAATATCTACCTATTATTTGAAGCCAGAATCCTACATGTCATCCAAGAAAATCCCTCTCTCTCTTATCTACACACAGAGTTAGTCACCCAGTCCTGTCAATCTTACTGGTGAAATACCTCTCCAATATACTGACTGTTTCCCAACACCACAGCCACCTTTTCTGGTCACACCACTGTTATTTCTAGATAATTTAAGACAGCTTCCTACTTCCTTGCCTCCCACACCCGATATCTTTTCTCCACACAATAACACAGTGTCCCTGTCACTTCCCAGCTTATAACATTTCCTGTCTCCCTACCAGAGACAGTTTCCCTCAGGAAAAAGTCCCACCTACCAAACATTGTTTGAGAGACCCTTCTTTGCTTGCTGCTGCCCCCTCACAGTGTGGGCTCCAGCCATACTGCACTCCCTGCAGGAGCCTGAGTTCCTCATGCAGTCTCCCACCTCAGATCTATTTCTTTCTCCCGGAACAAGCCTCTTGGCTTTGCCAGGCTAATTCCTACTCAACTGTCAGGTCTCCACTTGGAAGTCACTCTCACTGAGCAGACAGTTCCTGACATATAGCTCCCAGACGAGAGCTTTATGTGTTTTCAAAGCAACTTACATATCCCTTCCTTCCCAGTGACTAAGCTCTATTTGCACATCCCCCTTGCCACCCCTAGCTTGTCCCCTACCTTGGGTTGTACCTTCTAGGAGAATAAGGGCTGTATTTTCCTCATGCATTGTTGTGACCAGTGCTTGCCATGTAGTAGATGCTTGCCATATAGTAGATGCTCATAACTATTTTAATATTGGTTATAATGACAAATGAATATCTTTCCTTTCTTGTTCTTTTTCCACCCAACTCCAAATTCCTCTGTCCTTAGAAAAAAAGGAAAGAAAGTAATGTAAAGAGTGTAATTTGAGACACTCAAATTACATCTCAAAAAAACCCCAAAATATAAGATGAATAAATCAATTACCAAAGTAGCCACTTACTTCTCCCTCTGAGATACATCGGCATAGAGATGAAGGCTGACATAAAAGCTTTGGTAAGAGGAACACAGAGAAAAAAATCTGAGAGAAGTAGCTAAAGAAATGTTCTGAATCTCAAAATAGCAAGTAATA
Source organism: Gorilla gorilla gorilla (assembly GCF_029281585.2). Lineage (NCBI taxonomy): Eukaryota > Metazoa > Chordata > Mammalia > Primates > Hominidae > Gorilla > Gorilla gorilla. The sequence continues at coordinate 141,574,441 of NC_073227.2, forward strand.
TGGGAAGACAGGGTGAAGGAAACCGCAGGGAGAAACATCACCTTTTACAGTCATAAAATTACATCAAGGCCAGCCTTTGAATGGCCAAGAGGAGCCAGGGGTTCTGAGAAGCTGCACTGGGACTGAGAATAGGCAAGCCCGCCACAGTCTGGCTGCAAACTGCTCCTTCACGAGCCTGGCTGGGAGGAAAACTATTTACACATGGGTGGTGAAGAAAAGAGAAAAATCTCAGAAAGGAGTCTGGATGATTCTTATGTTTGGGAGGTAGAATTTGAGAGAAAGAAAAAGTTTCCAAAGAAATTCATAATCCTATTTGGAAAAACATATCTGTGAATTAGAATTTTAACAAAACATGTCTTGACCCCACAGAGGGTCTTCCTTTTACACCCCCTACATGTTTAATAACATGTTACAGAGGCATTAAAAAAGGAACTGAGTGGTAACCTGGGAGAATGAAAACATTGTCTTTAATTCAGGATTTAATAGGTAATTTTTGGCTTAGATTTTCATTATTTTTAAAGTGTTTTCAATAAAGTAATTTTTTTTTGTTTTTTAAAAAAGAGTATTAGATAACTTTAATGTTTCTCACTTTTTTTTCTTTTTTTTTTTTGAGACAGGGTCTCACTCTGTCACCCAGGCTGGAATGTGGTGGCACAATCTTGGCTCACTGCAATCTCTGCCTCCTGGGCTCAAGCTATCCTCCCAGCTCAGCCTCCCGAATAGCTGGGACTACAGGCATGCACCACCAGCCTGGCTGAATTTTTTATATTCTTTGTAGATACAGGGTTTTGCCATGTTTCCCAGACTGGCCTCAAACTCCTGGACTTAAGTGATCTGCCTGCCTCACCCTCCCAAAATGCTGGGATTATAGGCGTGAGCCACGGTGCCTGGCCCCACTTTTCTTAACAGTGTTTTTCTACTTCTGACAGTCATTAGTAAAAGTAAGGTTGACTAAATAATAAGTTAAAAATGAAGTTAATAGAATGGGAAGCTGTTGGGGAGCATTTTATTCCTGCCACTTAAAAATCACTCATCATGATCATAAATTAGCAGGCAGTTACTTATCTCAGTATAGAAAGCTGAGCCTGACAGACTGAGTCGCCTTTTCCCACCCCCCCACTCTTCCCTAGCATATCTATCCATATTCATTGATTATATGCAAGTTGGCAAGACAGAGGGTAATTATGTCTGTTCTTCAACCTGACAGGACAACAGAGAACCTGCTAGAGAGTGAGAAGAAGCTAACACACTTCCAGGGGGGCTTTTATCACATTTAGGGTAACCAAGTGCTGCTTTGGGGATTAAATAACCAAATACAAGATGGAATTGAGTAAGAGAGTTTGAGGGGTATCTCCCCACTTCTGCTTTGGGAAGAATAGGTCTCAGGCATCAGTGAAGAGGCAGTGGTGGAGGAGCTAGTTCAAATTTGGTAGCCAGCACAACTGAGACCCAACCTAAAGAAAGTCCCGAGGAGACAGAGGAGGCCTTGGGGATCCAATGGAGTCCTAGGCAGCAGATGGAGGCTAATAAACCAAGGAAATTTACGTCTAGAATGTTAACGTTGGAAGAAGCCTGGGGACATTTTGGTTATGTAAAGATAAAGCACTTAAAATAATCTCAGATCCCAGGAAATTGACACTTTTCTCTGAGAGGAATATTGAAGACTTTATAATTTCCCCCTGGCAAACAATAGGCTGCTGATAGTTTTCTTTCTAAGTAAGGAAAGTTTGGATTTTATTCCAACTCAAAGTAGATAAATCTTTATCAAAAAAAATTAAATAATATGGATAAAAGAAGCAACAGAGAACAATGACAATTTTACCAACTATGGTGGGTAAAATAATTTTCCCTTCATATTGATTCTTATTTATCAGACTTGCAGAATATCAATTTAAATGTGAAAATATAGTGTTCCTTTTATTTCAAAATGTGACTTCATCATTCCTAAATAAAAGAGAGGTACTCTTGCATTTCAGAAGTTAGCAGTAATTCCCATCTATTTGCTATGAAAGTAAAGCTTTAATATCCATGTTTAACCACCTGCTATTGCATTTGCTTGTCCCAACAGCATTTGCAAACAAAGCCAGAGGTAACATGGCATAGCAGCCAGAGCACTGGAACAGGAATCATGCCAGCATCTGGTTATAGCGCAGGTTCTACCAGAGTGACTTTGGGCAAGTTAATTACGCTTTGTGTGTCTGTTTATTCATCTATCACGCACCACAGGTGGATTAGAAGAACCTAAAATTCTTCCATATCTTAATGTTTAAAGGCACAGACGCTCTAGTGAGTGGAAAGCATTCAGTGAGTTGACATACTGTGTAATCTGCAGAGCAACTCTGCTGGCAAGTGAAACAGCAGGGAAAAAACCTTCAAGCTCAAGGGAACTTCTGAACTGTAATAAAACACAGCGATGTGCCATCGTGAATTTACTCACTTTGTTTTCTAGACCCACTTGGTGATCCACCACATGCCATGTGACATTTTCCTCAGCCATGGGAGGGGGCAACTCTCATGTGTAGCTCTTGCTGACCCTTTAAGAAAACCCATTCTGCAAAGTGGTCTCTTTAGAATCTATCCTTACTGGAACTGTGTGTGTCCTCTAAAATGGCTGTGCTGTGAGTATCCCCTGCCCACACCAAGCCACTCACTAAATGTAATACTTTGCACACGCTTATATTTATGTGACTGTGTAAGTGAAAGTTAATGTTGTAGGCATTTAATCAGTACCTTTCTGTGGTAGGCAGGGTAACAGCCTACCAAAACGTCTGCGTCCGAAAATGTCTGCCTCACAATTTCTGAAGCCTGTGAATATGTTACCTTACATAGCAGAAGCGACTTTGCAGATGTGATAAGGTTAAGAATCTTGATATGGGAGGGTTAATCTATATTATTTGAGTATGCCCAGTGTAATCACAAGGGTCCTTATGAGATGGAAGAAAGCAGGAGTGGCACAGTCAGAGAAGGAGGTGTGACAACAGAAAGCAGAGATCAGAAATACAGATTTGAAGATGCTACCCTGCTGGCCTTGAAAATGGAGGAAAGGGCCACAAGCCAAAGAGTACAGATGGCCTCTACTAACTGGAAAAGGTGAGAATATGGATTTTCCCCCAGGGCCTCCAGAAATAATGAATGCAGTTTTGCCGACACCTTGATTTTAGTTTCATAAGACCCATTTTGGGCTTCTGACGTTCAGGAGTGTAGATAACAAACTTGTGTTGTTTTAAGCCACTAAGTGTGTGGCAAATTGTGAGAGCAGCAAGAAGAAACTTACGCATTCCCCAATAATGGGTTATCAGAAATTTCTAATATCCATAGAAATTATACAAATACCTCATCTACTCTCCTCATTTCACAGATAAAAAACAGAAGAATCAATGAGGTCTATCACTCTTCTATACAGTTTAATGAATTTTTCCAAAGCTTAATGTTAGGAACAAATGAAAGCAAGTGTTTTTGCATTAAAGCCAGATAGCTAAACTGTGTGGAGCTGCTGATGGCTCCATATGAGGATGACCCTTAATAACGTGTGTTCTGCTGAGAAATATCCTTTTCTAGATTAATGTTAGAGAGAGAGAGAGAAATGTAAAGGAGTCTCACTGAAAACAAAAAAGGGCTATTAAAGCAAAACGTGAGCTAAGCTGCTAAGCCTTTTTTTTTTTTTTTAAAGAGATATTCTCTCTAGTAAGCACATAAAGAAATAAGATTATGGAGAAAAGATACGTGTTCAGGAAGCATGTCACTGATCTTTAAGTAGCATTTGGGAGGAATCAGCTCTGAAATGCGTGCCTTGGATAACCCAGCAGAGGCAACACTTCTAATATTATTTCATCTTGACATGATCTGAGGAGGTTTTTCTGACAATGCTTTTCCAGATGACTGGAATCCTCTGTGGGAACACTATTATCAGGTGAGTGCTCTGCCAGGAGTCTGGGAAAGAGCTGCCTTGGACTTGGGTAATTGCCGTGAAACAGATTTTCTGAAGAGAACTTAAAATGAGTTAAATTCTGTTTTTCTAGAAATAAAAAGCCAATATTAAAACTTTAGATATTAATAAGAAGTTAAATATATCTTACTAAGAGAAAATATTTAGCATATCTGTGCAAAATAGTTCATAGACTATTTAAAAGCCCACCTGTGTCCTGCCAACTTCAGTTAAATTCAAGCTTTCTTATAAGGTCACTTTTCTGTTTTTTTCTTAGACAGGAAAAGGCTAAATCCCAGTTGTGAAAATTCAAAGAGCACACACAGAACTATTGCTTTGGCCTAATTAAGGGAGCTTTATCACAATTATATAGTTTCTAGTCCTAAGAAGCCCAGGATTAAAAGGATTGTTGTTTTTCTTCCACAATCCTTTTTTTTTTTTTTTTTTTTTAAATAATAGAGTGTGCCCAGGATGTTCTGGAACTCCTGAGCTCAAGGAATCCTCCTGCCTCAGCCTCCCAAAGTGCTGGGATTACAGGCATGAGCCTCCATACCCAGCCTGTAATTTTCCATTTTGCTGTTACTTGCCTTGTGTCTCACTTTCTTTTAACCAGGTTCTAAGGGTAAAATCTCATCCCATCTAAATAACTTGGGGCATGTCGCCTTAACTTCAATTCCCTTATCTGTGAAATAGGGATTACATTAGCACCAATTCCATAGGGTTCTTGTAAGGGTTAAAAAGGATGATTCCAGCAAATTGTTTAGTCTGATTTGATTTTGTATCAGAATGCTGCTATAAGAACACAAAGAATTCCACATATACATACCCCCAAAATAAATATTTAGAAATATCCCAGAAATTAGAAGGGATAAGGAAGGACACTATTATTTATGTTTATCAACTATATACCAGCTAAGTTGTATGCATATTTTATTTAGTCCTCGTATCTAATAAGGAAAAATTATTAACCCATTTTAGGTAAGAAAATCGAAAGGTTAAGTACGTTGTCCAAGGTCCCAGAGCTAGTAAATAAAGAATGGAAGCTTCAACCCTTGTCTCTCTGATACTAAAGACTTTGATTATTTTTTTTACCGTGCAGCTTCTCAGGGCTACAGTAAAATTGAAGTATGCCCTATTCCAAAAAGGCTAGTACAGAGACGGTTTGAATGTGCCTTCCTTCTCCGAGCTGCATCCTCAAAGCTAAGGTACTAGCAGGAAAAGCAGTGTTATCATATGTTACAGCATTGCTTTGTCTTCTAATGAAGGGCAGCAGTGTCTCAGAAAAGGAGACTCTTGGTTAAGTTCTGTTATAAGCATTGCTTATTATGCTGAGAAGCTGGAAAGGGTGAGGAAAAAAAGAACTGAAACCACCACCACAAAATGCATCATTTTGTGGACAAGGATCTCATTATTTGGGCAGTGAAATGTTTATATATGACTCCCTGTAAGTAATTAGCAGGTAGAAGAGCCCACCAGGAAGGTGCTTTCCTTTGTCTCGCTGTGGTTTACACTGTCTCTCCAAGGCATTGTTTGTCCTTGAGATACTGGGGTGTGTCTCAGTGCCTGAGAGAGAGACAGGGGAAAGGAGAGGTGGAAATCAGTGCAGGGATGTTACCTACCACAGGAGACCAGGAGCGAATCTGCAAGGCCATGGAAGCAGGCAACGACACATATTGGAGTCCCACCAGCAGAGGACAGAGGCTGCACCTGACCACCAAAGGTGCAGCCCCACGTGTTTTCAAAAGAGGAACCCAGCCTCTGAGAAGGGGGCAGCCATAGATATTGAGTCCCATTGTCCTGGTTAGCAGTAAGGGGAGAGGGAAAGCACCCTAGGAAAAGAATTCTAGGGTGGGAAATAAGGTTTTCCTGTAGTTAGAGAGGATTTATTCTGTGAAACTGAAGAGGAGATTATCTTTTTGAAGAGAGGGGAACCCTAAGACTGTAAAATGGGTATGCCTATGAGAAGACATCCTGGAAGCGTTTACCTTTTCCTTTCCCTTGGCTTCTGAGAAAGAATGCTATTTAGCATCAAATGTTAGGTTATTCCCCCCACTGTTGTAATCTCTTCTATTTATTCTTCAATAGTTACCTGGTAGAATCTGTTTCCTGTGCCAGCCTTGTGCTGGGCAGTGGTGCTTTGGAAGTTAATGGACAGTCAGTGGGCATTGTGCCTGCTTACGGGAAGGGTGGTGCACCCTTCCTGTCCTACACTGTCTCCACCAGGGCCCACAGCAGCAGCACAGTTCATTGAGAAGCTCTAGCTTGAGAGAAGCTATAGGGTGACCAGATACCTGAGACTGGCAGGGGCAAGGTGACCTCAGAGACGCACCCTGCAGCCTGCTCTCACTCAAGTGTATATCAGAACCAAACCTTCTTCCCCAAATAACTAGGAACAGATACTCTGGAAACCTCACCTGGAAAGAGGTAAATAGACAGGAGTAGAAATATCTGGAGGGAGACTAAATGCACATATTCCATACAAGGATAGACATGTAGTTCAAAAAGATGCTCATTGTGTGAGATTTCTCACTTTCCCACAATGACCTAATTGGTATTTAGAGCTTCTCTGTAGAGTCTTTATTTGAGTTCCCACCCAGAGCTTATGGGCTTGTTTCCGTGGTGTTTCCTAGAGAAAATGATTATCCATTTTCTTCACTACAAAACACTGAGCAGTGTAGTGACTAAGTGTAAGGGCTCTAGCGTTAGATTGCCTGGCGTTACCTCCACATTATTAATTTAGTTGCTATATGAACTTGGGCAATTTACATAGCCTCTCTGAACCCCAATTTCCTCAGCTATACATAGAGTTAGTAAAGGTACCTACCCTATAACATTTGTAACAATTAAATTAGAGAATTAATGTAATTTGTAGAGTTGTTGACATATAATACGTGTTCAGGAAATGATAACCTCTAATTATAATTATTATTTTTGTTTTTAAAGTACTAAGAATCTCTACCTTCTCCTATGGATAACAGTGGGGACTAATGTCCAGCTGTGTCCTTGATGCTGTGCTCATTAGAAGGAGCTGCAGGTTTTAGCTCAGTCATTCTGACCCTTGGCAACATATTAGTATTGCCTAAAGACCCTGGCCCTGGGCCACTCCTAGACCAATTAAATCAAAACATATGAGGATGGTATCCAGACATCAGCATTTTCAAAGTTCTCCAGATGATCCTAATATGCAGCCATGGTTGAGAACAATTATGTTAGCTCCTTGCTTCTCAAAGTGCAATCAGAGAACCAGCAGCTTTGGCATTACTTGGAAGCTTGTTAGAACCATTCAGTTTTGTTCCACCCTCGTCCCAAATGGACTGAATTAGTCTGAATTTTAACAGGATTCCCAGGCAATTCACATGAACATTAAAGTTTGAGATGCAGACACCAGCTAAACATCTCCAGTAATACTCTTAAGCAATTGCTTTTAGCAGCAAGTAATCTCCCAAGCAGCAAAATCTCCTGGTGATTTCTTTCAGCAGTTATCTGGTGAGCAGACCCTAAGAATGCATCCTGTCTTGCCTTTGGCACCTTCTCAGTTTGGAAACAATAGCTCACTACCTCCTTTAGCTCTTAGCATCCCCGCTAGAGGGCACTTGTTCAAAGAGGAACTTGTTCAAAGACCTGTTGCATCTCATAAACAAAGCACGTACTGTTGTATTTCTAGTTGTTTCAACTTCTTCGCACTTTAGTTATTAAGGGTAGATATCCATTGGCACCCTTTGGCTCAGGGATAACTCACTTCTAGAAAAGGCATCTAAAGAATTGCTAGATATAGTCCAACATACCACCAGGCAGTCTCGGAATCAGGTAATTGATTACCTGATTCAGGTACCTGATTCATACAGGGAGAGGACCTTGTAACACATCTCATTTTTTGTGTGTGTGATCAGCCCTTAAGAATAGAAATAAATGGGTAAAAAACGTTCTCGAAACAGACCCAGACATCTCTGTTAGTAGGGGCTCAGTTATAATGCAGTAACAACCAACTCCCAAGACCTCATTTGCACCTTGAGTTTATTTGCTACCAAGAAGGTTTGGCAGTGGGGCTTTGCTCATCATAGCCACTCAGCTTCCCAGGCTGACCAAGCTTCAACATGGGCCTTATCAATTTCTGAAGCAGTGAAAAGGAAATGACAGTGTCTCAATGAAAATAAAAAGGTTTTGTCTAGAAGTGATACATGTGGCCTTTGTGCTCATTACATTTTCCTAGCAAGCTACAGGACTAACTTTAAACAGTGAGAAGGACAGAATCCTTACTCTGTCCCTGTAAGGAAAGAGAATCAGATATAGATGGACATATTTCAATGGACTCCCATTTTCTGTTTCTTTCGAATTCTTTCTTACATTTAAAAAGAAATGCTGATATTTATACTGACACCACAATAAGTAAAGAACAATCGTTCAATTGGACATCTCTTTGTTTCCCTTTCTACCCTAATACTCATCATGTTGATATTTTCTAGTCTTTTAATTCTGTTATTACAAATACATTTCTTATCTTTCTTGGTCTTAGATATTTATTTTATAGATAACAAACTTTATCAGGTAAAATACATTAGGTATTATTCTGTCTTCTCATTCTCCCGGATTTTAATAATCTCTTATTTTAGTACTTCATCAAAAACTATTTTCAGTGAAGGTCTCAGCTGCTGATGCTTTGTATTTCTGAGAATATTTTTTATTATGCTCTGATCTTTGGATGACAGTTTGGACATATCATTCTAAGTTCAGATTTCTTTTCCTTTAATTCTTTGAAAAGACACGATTGTCTTCTTGCTTCCAGTTGTTTATTTTTTTGAATTCTGATAGAAATTTGTTGCTTCTTTCTTTTTTATGCAATCCGCCTTTTCTCTATCAACTTTTAGGATTTTTTCTTTGTCTTTGAGGTCCTAAATTGTACTGTAATTTGTCTAAGTGTGGCTTTTCCTTTATCATCTTTGTCTCTAAATGATCTCTTCAATCTGAGGGTCTGCATCTTTTTTATTTTTTTCCAGGAAATTTTCTCTATTATGCCTTCAAATATTACCCCCTCCCCATTTTTATTTCTCCCTCTTTCTGAGATTTATACTACCCAGATATAAGTACAGCTAAATTTAAAAAATACATATTTTTCTTTCTTTTGTTCCCTCCTTCAAGGAAATTCCCCAAATCTGATCTTTCAATTGATTAATTTGTTTCTTAACTGTATCCATTTTGTTGTATAGCCTGTTCAAGATGTCTTTTACTTCAGATATTGTGATTTTATACCTAATATTTTTGTTTGATCCTTTTTTATGTTTCTTTGTCCTTCTTTCATATTAGTGATGTGTCCCTAATCTCGTCTAGCATTGTTTTTTAGCTTAATTTTAAATTCTTGGTCCATCTGTTTTAATATTTCTGTTTCTGATGGAATTTGTGATCTAATATGTCATATTTGTTTTGAAATAGTTGTAGTTATCAAAAACTTTGTTATTTGGGCCTGTAAATTCATTTTTCTCCAAATTGGGAAATTTTTAAATGGGCTACTGTGTCAGGCAATGTGTCTAAGGAAGCCAAACCTCAGTCCCTCTCAAACACGATAAACTCAGAATGTGCATATTTGTGGAGGAGGTGGCGGGAATGAGCTCTCAGGTGAAGAGCCTCAGCCACCAGAAAAAAAAAAAAACACAGCCAATTACTCATCACTCCACAAACAGTTGTTCAGGTCCTGGCTTCATCCTTTGCAGAGGAAACTCATTAGATTGTATATTATTGGTTTTGAGGTTCGAGGAGGAAGTACCTGCACCAAGTTGATTAACCTACAGTTGTATTTTTTTGCTCCTCTCAAGCACAGGGGTTTTGTTTCCTGATTTTACCACTAGGGCAAAACATGATCCAGTGCAGGTAAGAAGGAAGGCATTGCTGGTCCCATAATAAAGACAGGGTAGAAGCAATAACAGAACTATAACAATTCCCGTGATTTTTGCTGTGACTAGCCCTGTCTGCCTGCCTCTCATCCAACACGATTAATTTAAACTTTCAGTGGGTCATCCCAGGGGCTTCTCACAGTTTTCTATGTTTCATAGTATTTTCCTTCATAGTTCCCTCTGTACTGATTTTGGAGATGGGAGGGCATCAGTTACTAATTCAGCAGCTTGGTTAGAATCTGATGTTAAAATGTAACTATTTTAGTTCTTAATATGTTACCTTTCTATACAGAGTCCCTAACTCTACATTTCTTCATTCTAAGTATTAATAGTAATCTGGAACTATAGCAACATAAAAATGGATACAAAGACAGTAACATTATTTAGATTAAGTAAAAGCTCAGAATTATTAATACAAAATAACCACTATCTACAAAATGATTATGTTTTTCCATCAACCAGATTTGCATTCCATTGAGCCTTAATGGAAAATAATAACTCCTCCAAGGGAGCCCGGCAGACAAAAAAAGATTATAGAGAACAAGCAGAACTTAAATTTTAAAAGCACACTTTAAAGAATAGTGCACTTACAATTTGAACAATGAATAAATAATAATGGATTTGGATTAAAACCTAGAGAATAAAATAAATATTCATGACTCATATTCATATAAATAAATAACTAAATAAGTAAATAAGTGGGAGAGAAAGCACAAATCTTCCTTATAAAAGAGTTCTAAATAATCCATGTGGACAAAATGCAAGCAATAGAAAGTCACTGCTAGAATACCACAGAGAAAAGTAGTGCAGGCAAGATCCACTGATGGATGCTAAAATTAGTGGATGAAAATTTATGGAGACAGAGAATATTTATATAATCTCAAAGTATCTCCTTCAAAAATACATATTCACTGTAAGGGAAAAGTGGTAGCTTTATACTAGAGAAAACTGGCAGAAACCATCATAACTGAGTGATCAAGATTAATATATAAATATATAATATATTTTTATAATATAAATAAATGTAAATATAAACATATAAATAATAAATAAATTAATCATCAGTAATAAGATGTATCGACATCATAGAACTCCTGATATGATGCAATGAGAAACGTCTCTTACCTTTATGGTAATCTTCCTGATAACACATAATCTCAATCTAATCAGGAGAAAACCCAAACAGAAGGACATTCTACATGAAGCATTCACAGAAGGACATTTATCTACATGATAAAATTGCCCAGGTCATGAAAGACTCAAGTGTCACAGATTGAGGGAAACTAAGAAGACATGACAATTAAATGTAATGTAGGATCCTGGATTGAATCCTGGAATAGAGAAACTACGTCGTGGAAAATTTGTGAAATTGAAATAAAGTCTATAGCTTAATTGACAGTATCGTAACAATTGTTTTGTGGTTACTTGCAGAGGGCACCATTGACCTCCATATTGAAATGATGATGCCATACACACCAAGAGGGTATGAAAAGGTTTATTACTCACAGAACAAGGCTTTCTAGGGAGAGCAAGGCAAGTGCCCAGATTGGTCTGAAATGGCTTGAGCAAAGGGAGGGGCAAATAGCTTTGATTTTATGATTGTTTGGGATGGGATTGGGGTTAGGGTTCTCCCACAAGGGCTAGGGTTTATATGCAGTTTTATCTCCCCATTGGTGTCAAAGAAAGGTATACTCTGACTTCCTTATTGGCGTACACAGATGTTGAGTGAGAGGGAAAAAGGAAAGGGTAGGCTTGAAAGTTGTCAGGATAAGACATCAAAAAATGGAATTAGACACTTCATGTCATCAGTACTAATTTCTTAGTATTGATAATTGCACTATGGTTATGTAAGAAATAGCATTAGGGAAAGCTTGGTAAAGAAAAAATAGGAACTTTCTTTACTAGTTTTTCAACTCTTCTGTAAGTCTAAAGTTATCTCAAAATAAAAAAAAAAAACTTTTTAAAAGCCATTCCAGTTAGAAGAATTATTATATTGCAATATGGACTAGGTTATTTTTATTTTTATTTTAAGTTTTGGGGTATGTGTGCAGGATGTGCAGATTTGTTACATATGTAAACATGTGCCATGGTGGTTTGCTGCACCTATCAACCTGTCACCTGGGTATTAAGCACAGCATCCATTAGCTATTTTTCCTAATCCTCTCCCTTCCCCCACCACACCCCTGGACAGGCCCCAGTGTGTGTTGTTCCCCTCCCTGTGTTCGTGTGTTCATTCAGTTCCCACTTATAAGTGAGAAGATGCAGTGTTTGATTTTCTGTTCCTACATTAGTTTGCTGAGGATAGAATGAGATCATGTCCTTTGCAGGGACATAAATGGAGCTGGAAGTCATTATCCTTAGATATATTTTTTAAAGAATTTTTGGTATAAAAATTTTAAGTTGAATGAAACAAACATCCAGAGATAGAAATGAAAACCCCAGAGACAGAAAAAATGAAAAGTAGGGAGCTACTTTTCTATCGGGGGAACCAGCCCCCAGTATTTCAGTGTAGGTCCTTTCTATTTTCCCTAATTGTCAGCCGGTCTGAGAAATAAAGAGAATGAGTACAGAGGAATTTTACAGCTGGGTCTCCGGGGGTGACATCACATATCAGTAGGTTCGTGATGTCCCCTGAGCCACAAAACCAGCAGGTTTTTATTAAGGACTTTAAAAGGGGAGGGAGTGTATGAACAGGGAGTAGGTCACAAAGATCACATGCTTTAAAGGGCAATAAATATCACAAGGCAAAGGGCAAAGCAAAGATCACAAGGCAAAGGGCAAAATTAGAATTACTGATGAGGGTCTATGTTCGGCTGTGCACATATGGTCTTGATAAACATCTTAAACAACAGAAAACAGGGTTCAAGAGCAGAGAACCAGTCTGACCTCAAATTCACCAGGGTGGGATCTTTTCCCCACCCTAATAAGCCTGAGGGTACTGCAGGAGACCAGGGCGTATTTCAGTCCTTATCTCAACTGCATAAGACCGACACTCCCAGAGCAGCCATTTATAGACGCCCCCCCCCAGGAATGCATTCCTTCCCCAGGGTATTAATTATTAATATTCGTGGCTGGGGAAATAATTCAGCAATATCTCTCCTACTTGCACGTCCATTTATAGGCCTCTGCAAAAAGAAAAATATGGCTGTATTCTTCCCAACCCTGCAGGCAGTCAGACCTTTGGTTGTCTTCCCTTGTTCCCTAAAATCGCTGTTATTTCGTTAGTTTTCAAAGTGCACTGATTTCATATTGTTCAAACACATGTTTTACAATCAATTTGTACAATAGTGGTCCTCAAGTGATGTACATTCTCAGCTTATGAAGATAACAGGATTAAGAAATTAGAGTAAAGACAGGCATAAGAAATTATGAGTATTAATTTTGGAAACTGATAAATGTCCATGAAATCTTCACAATTTATGTTCAGAGATTGCAGTAAAGACAGGTGTAAGAAATTATAAAAGTATTAATTTTGGGAACTGCTAAATGTCCATGAAATCTTCACAATTTATGTTCCTCTGCCACAGCTCCAGCTGGTCCCTCTGTTCGGGGTCCCTGACTTCCCGCAACACCTATCAGCAATTGCTAACCCTCATGTATTAGTTTTCTATTGCTGCTGTAATATGTTACTGCAAATATAGACTTAAAAAACGCAAATTTATTATCTTACAGTTCTGTAGATCAGAAGTCTGACATGGGTCTCACTGAGCTAAAATCACGGTAGCGCATGGGCTGTGTCCTTCTGGAGGCTCCAGGTGGGGAATCTATTTCCTTGCCTTTTCCAGCTTCTAGAGGCTACACCCATTTCTTGGCTTATAGTCCCCTTACTCCATCTTCAAAGCCAGCAATTCTCAGACCCTTGTTCTATCATCACATTTCTCTTGGACTCTCCCCACTTCTGTTTTTCTCTTCTACTTTTAAGGACCTTTGTGATTACATTGGCTAGGCCCACACAGATAATCCAGGATAATTTCCCATTTCAAGGTGAGCTAGTTAGCAACTTCAACACCATCTTCAATTTTAATTCCCCTTTTCCATGTGTCCTAAGGTATTCACAGGTTCTGGGGATTAGGATGTGAACATCGTTGGGCACCATTATTCTGCCTATCACACTTCATATTCAAACATGAGTTTTTAATGGCTGTGAGAGAAAAATAAGGCCTTCAGCCTATACAAGGCAGGGAGTTAGACTTGAGCCTCTGCATAAATCCAGTACCTTGAAACACCAGTGCAGACTTAGCAAAGTGAAAATGTGGGCTAGAAAAGTATCTGCCCCCTGGTATGTGGGGATTTTTTCAAGAAATTTTATATATTTTGACAATTTCTAACAGGAAAGTTACAAGAATTGTGCAAAAAATTCTCATATTCCCCAAATGTTAACATTATACCTTATTTGCATTTTCATTTATTTACATTATTGTATAATTTTTTTTCTGAGGTGTGTTTGAAAGTGTGTCATAGACATGATGCTCCTTTTCTACCAAAGTACTTTTAGTGTGTAACAAGGACATTCTTTTATTAAGCAGAGTACAATTATATAAATTAGGAAATTAATATTGTTACAATAGTCCTACCTAAATTACAGACATCATTAACTTTTCACTAATTGTCCCAAAATTGTCCTATATAGGAATCTGGATCTTGTGTTGCATACAGTTGTCATGGCTCTTCAGTCTTTTAAAATCTGAAGTATTTTTTCAGTCTTCATCATTCATGACATTGACATTATTGAAGAGTATAGGCCATTAGTTCATAGCATTCCCTCATTTTGGATTTGTCTGATGTTTCTTCATGATTTGAATCAGATTGTGCATTTTTGGGCAGAAACAGCACAGAAGCGATGTTACAATCTACTCAGTGCATCATACTGTGGCACAAGATGTTGATCTGTCCCATTACTATGTTAATTTTCATTGCATATAGTTTTCCATTTGAAATTCATAAGTATTTCATACAGAAATATTTTGAGAATATGTAAATATACTACTTAAATTTTGCCTACTAGTGTTAGCATCCATTGATGATTCTTCTTGGAATTAATTTTTATTTTTATTTTATCTTATTTAAAATTTTTATTTTTATGGTTGCCAACTGGGGATTTCTAATTCTATTATTCCTTCTACATTTATAAGTTGAGCATCTTGTACAAGAAAGAGCTTTCCATTTTTCCCCGTTTATCAAATTATTAGTCAATTAATATCAGTATGGATTCATGGATTCTTAGATGGGCTATAATCCTTTACTATTGTTCAGTTTGATGCTCACATCATTGCAGATTTGGATAGTGAGAATCACTTCAGGGTGCTCCTGTGTCAAAGGGCATTGTTTCATTAAAAGTTACTGTTTGGGTCTGAAATTAGGGTG
Source organism: Gorilla gorilla gorilla (assembly GCF_029281585.2). Classification (NCBI taxonomy): domain Eukaryota; kingdom Metazoa; phylum Chordata; class Mammalia; order Primates; family Hominidae; genus Gorilla; species Gorilla gorilla. The sequence continues at coordinate 141,589,615 of NC_073227.2, forward strand.
AAAAAAGTTTAAATACAATAGAAAATTCCTCCGAGAAGTACTAAACGGAGCTTTGTCCTCACTTAATACTGAGCTTTAAATTTATAATCCTAGTGTCAAAAAAAACCTTCATGTGACTTTAACTTCAAGTATGATCCTGGGTTGGTAGCACATGGGTTTGCTGGTAGAAGCAAAATTATACCCATTCTAAAGAAACAAACCTCAACACTTTCAAGATTCTTACACTTATGAAGAACAGGGACATATGAATCCATAACTCCAAATTATAGAAGCACAAGAAGAATAAACGCCAGAGCAAGAAATGACAGAAACAACCACCAACAGTACTAAAATCTCCTTCCCCACCTGGAACTGCAGATATTGAAATTATCAGCCACAGAGTAAAAAGTAGTATATCCCTTTATGTTTAAGGAGGTAAAAGTGATACTAAAAAAGATGATTAAGAAAAAAATTACCACCAACAATGCCAGATAACCTTGGAAAAGATCAAACTCCTAGTAATGAAAAAGAGTTGGAGTTATAATCTCAGTTGATAAATAAAAGACTAGGCACAGCTGAAAACAAATTAAGAAATTGGAAACAAAATTATTAGGCAGCTCATATAGAAAAGGGCTTAGAAAATATAAGTGTTAAAGAGACCTGTAATTTATGATGACAAGTTCTAACATCTTATAATTAAGAGTATCAGAAAAATATAGTAGAAAATGAGGAAGAGATAATATTAGAATAAATTAAAGATGAGAAATAAAAAAAATACATGATGGTATGAATCCACAGGGTATGGAAGCAAAACAAAGCTTAAACAAGATAAACACAAATAAACCCAGATCCAGACAAATCATAGTGAAACTGAACACAAAGACAACGCAAAGATTAGAAAGGTGGCTGAAGAGCAAAAGAAATATTATCTGCAAAGGAATAATATAAATAATAGCTAACATTTATTAATTGCTTATATTAGGCATTGTTCTATTCACAGTATTAACTTATTTCATCCTATAAACAACACAATGAAAGAAATATAGTGATTATTTTATTTTTTAAATATGATTTTATAATTATGAAACTGCTACCATGTTTGGATTCTTTTTGTCTTCAGTACTCTAATACTCCACAATGATACTTCTAGGTGTAGGATTATTTTCATCCATTTTACTGGACACTCAGTTAATTCTTTCAAAAATGGAGATTTCTGTCCTTCAAGACTTGTGGATTTTAAAAAATTATTTAATTGTTTATTTCCCATCCTCTATTTCTGTTTCCTATTTTTGACACACTTATAATTTAAACCTTGGAGTTCCTGGATGTATTCTCTAAATTTTTTGTGGGATATTTTACAATGAAATATTCTGTATAATTTAAAGTGACATTTATCAACATGGACAAATCTTACAAACACATAGTTACGTGGAAAATGTAAGTGACAAAGGAAGTATAAAATTAAAATAAAACAAAACAATTTCTATAACATCCAAACAAAAAATAATTATGTGTGTATGTATACACATACACATATACATGTATATTGATGCATAGGTGCAAAAGAATAAAGTTATTTGTTAAGAATAAAAATTATCAAATATTAGAATTAGTATTACTTTGGGGGAAGAGTAAGTAAGAGGATGAAATTGGAGAAGAGTACAAAGAAATGTCCAAGATTACTGATATTTTATTTCTTAACTCATGATTGTTACATGAATGTTTAAAATGTTTTATGTATTTTTGTATGTTTAAAGTATTTTTAAATAATTTTAAAAGCACTTAAGGAGATTCAAGTTAAGCCTAAGCAAATTTTTGTGAGTCCTCTAAATGATTTGTGATTTCTCAACTAAGAAATACACTTTATGAGTTAAAGGATAGTCAACTCTTGCCATTTGAATTTGTTCCCTGGAAGACCAAGTTTATGAAATATTCTCAAATACATTGCAAAAATACAAAGAGATAAAAATTATTCACAGACAGATAAGGAATTTGAGGGATTGATCTAGAGAAATGGATATGTACATAATAACAATGCTAGAGTAGAAAAAAGAATGGAAGCAAAATTTAAACAAACATTAAGCTAAAGACAAAGAAGCTGAAAGAGCTAATTGAGTTCTAGTTGATTGAGAAGGAAAGACATAACTAGGCATTTCCTGCTTGCCATAACTTTTTGAAAGTAAGGTCCTTAAGGATAGAGAAACAAATCCTATGAGCTTCTTGACAAAAAAGAACACATTACTTACAAAGAAAAAATAAAATGAGTATAAAAATATGTAAGGTTTATTAATTTTACTAGCCAAGTGTTATATATCCCTATATAATCATATTTTATCAAAATGTCTAAATTTCTGATTTTTAATGTGTGTGTTATATTTTTGGTGCATACCAGTTTATGATAGTTATAAATAATGATTTATAGCATCACAAAACGTCCTTTAATGTTTTGAACTTTACACCTTATCTAAAGTTAATATTGCCATTCCTGCTTTCTTTCTTTTTAATCATTAAAAAATCATAAAAATTTTAATGTAGAGATAGAGCTCAACATTAACAAGGATTAGTTATATGTTGTTATCATTATTTCAGGTCACCGAATGGTTTCACTTAACCCTTTCTGGGCACATAGTAGATTGCTTTTGCTGGCTTCCCTGTGGTTGGGTGAAGCCATGTGACTAGTTGAGTTGTAACAGAATGTGACATTTTCGCTTTCAATTCCAATCAGAATCCATTGACAGCAAAACCTCCAGCGCTCTCTTTCTCCTCTTAAATGTGCCTGACAACATCTAAGTGATGGATACAGTCCAGGCCTTGGAGAGAGATGGTCTCCAAGTCTGCAGCTGATGATGGACAAGTAGCAAGAGTAATCTTAAAGTTTATGAGGAAGAATAAAATTTCAAAAATAAAGCATAAATGTGAAAAAGAAAAGGAACTGAAGATAATCTAAAGCCCTTAAACTCAAATAATGATATTTGGCATTGATAAGGGAACAGAATAGCACCTCCAGAAATATATAGACACTCAGTATGGTCATGTGTCATTTAATGATGGGGATACATTCTGAGAAACATCTCATTAGGTGATTGCATCATTGTGTGTACATCATAAAGTAGACATACACAAACCTAGAATGATATAGCCTATTACACATCTTGGCTACATGGTATGGCCTATTGCTCCTAGGCTACAAACCTGTAGAGTATGTTACTGTACTCAATACTATAGGCAACTGTAACATAAGATAAGTATTTGTGTGTCTAAACATAGAAAAAGTACAGTAAAAATACAGTATAAAAGATTGAAAATGGCACACCTTTATAAGGCCCTTACCATGAATGGGGTTTGCAGGACTGGAAATTGCTCTGGGTGAGTTAGTTGAGTGGTGAGTGACTGTGAAGGCCTAGAACATTACTATACACTACTGAAGACTTTATATAGGCTACACTAATTTTTTAAAAAATTTTCTTTCTCCAATAATAAGTTAACCTTAGCCTACTATAACTTCTCTACTTTATAAACCTTTTAATTTTTTAAAACTTTTTGACTCTTGTAACACTTAGCTTAAATTTTTAAAACTTTTTGCCTCTTTTAACACTTAGCTTAAAACACAAACACATTATACAGCTGTACAAAATTATTTTATTTATATCCTTATTCTATAAGCTTTTTTCTAATTTATATATTTTAAATTTTCTGTTACTTTTCAAATATTTCTGTTATAAACTAAGACACAAACACACACATTAGCCTACGCCTGTGCAGGGTCAGGATAATCAATATCACTGTCTTCCCCTCCACATCCTGTCCCACTGGAAGGTCTTCAGGGGCAGTAACACGCATGGAGTTGTCATCTCCTAGGATAGCAATACCTTCTTCTGGAATGCTTCCCAAAGGACCTGCCTGAGGCTATTTTACATTTAACATTTTTGTTATGACATTCTAAAATAACAATTAAAAGTATGGTAAATACACAAACCAGTAACAGTCATTTATTGTCATTATCAAGTATTACGTGCTGTTCATAATTGTATTGCTATACTTGTATACGACTTGCAGCTCAGTAGGTTTGTTTACACCAGCATCATCACAAACATGTAAGTAGTGTGTTGCGCTATGATGTTTTGCTGACTACAGTGTCATTAGGCAATAGGAATTGTTCAGCTCCATTATAATTATATGGGACCACCCAACAATGTGTTTCATCATTGATTGACATTTTATGTGGCATATTGACTGTTTTCACTGTAGTAATGCAAATGGTGGTAAATCAATAGATAACTTACTAAATGATGGTAAATCAATAGATAACTTACTAAATGATGGTAGCATAACTATCTATATGGAAGAAAATCATGGTATATCCTTATAGAATACAATATGTAAAAAATATGTTTCCAATAGGGTAAGAATTTGAATGAAACAATAAAACAAATAAAAAATGCTTACAATAAAATTTAGGAGGCTAAAAATATAATCCAGGAGCAGGAAAGATCCTCTTAACTAATACCAGAAACCCACAAACTAGAAGGAAAAATACAGACAAATTTGACTATGCATGAAAGTTTTAGTACAGTAAAAAATATTATAAACAATGTAGTCTAAAGATAATATACTTGCAAAAATATTTGTAGTATCTATGACAGTAGAGGGTTAATATCTATACTATATAATATGCTTATTATCATAGCATTTTCTGTTTTCTATCTTTTGTCCACTTTTCTGTATTATATTGTCTCGGGGTATTATACGTTAACTTGTAACACATAATACAATCCAAATGGCCAATTTGTATATATGTATTTGTGTGTGTCACCCACAAACACACACACACGAGAAAAATGCTAAGTCAGAAAATCTAAAGTAACAGCAAGCTATCATTTTTTACTCATCAAAATATAAAGATATAAATATGTAATAAAACTGCTATTAGGGATTTGGAAGAAAGGTATGTTCTTTAATTACTGAGGAAACTGTGAATTGTATTGTCTTTTTTGAAAGCCATTAGGCAATATAGGTTTTGATCCAGCAATCCCACTCCTGGGATTCTATATTATGATAATCAAGTAACCAGTAGATAAAGAAATAGATATGTACAAGAATGTTTATTGCAGCATTGTTCATAGTGACAAAAAATGGAAAACAAAGTGAATGTCAATAAATGGTTGAATAATTACCACACATTCCAGTTAATCACATTATTAAATATGATATATGATATAGCCATTAAATACATAGAACTCTAGAACTATATGAGTTGGGAGAATGCTCCATGAGTTACTGGTGAGTGAGAAAAGCAACATGTAAGAAAGCATACATAATGTGATCCAATTTTTTTAAAAAACAATGACAAGTAAAACCACTATATCCATATACAGTATATAGAAGAAAATATGGAAAAGTGTGTTATTAATGTGGATTATGGAGATGGGAGCTCATAGGGAACAAGAAAGGAATAAGCAAAAAGGCAAGATTAATGCCAGAAAAGGTGGGGTCAGCACTAAAATGTATATTCAACACCATGATAAATATACTTAATGTAAAATTTTAGATATGTGTGTACATGTTTCAAGATATTAACAAACTTCATAAAATGAAATGTAATAAGAAGAGAAATTCTAAATATTATACTTATAGAAAGGAATAAAAACATTTTATACCACAGTTCCTTCTAGCTCTTTCATACATAATAATAAGACTTATAACCCACCCTTCCAAGCACATATATTTGTGTAATGTGTTTTAAATCCCTTTGCTCCAATACACAAACTGAAGAACCTTAGGTAAATTATTTAACCTCTCTGAATGTAAATATTCTTATTAAATTGAAGCTAAAAATATCTACCTTACAAAAATGTGATGCAGAGCAACAGAAAATATTTATAGCAGCACCTCCCCAGCATGTGGCTGGCACCTAGAGAAGTGAAATAACATTTGCAGAATAAATTAGCCACTGGACAATTTTAATGTTGACTTTTCATTTTCCCAGCCACCTGTTTCTTACTCAAAGACTTCAAATTTTAAAAGGAAAAGAGGGAGATTTCAAATTAGATAGTCATAAGCCAATAAATCATGCTTATAACAAGCCTCCAAAGGGATCAAATGGTTTTAGAACCTTTAGGCAGGAACCTTTAGATCCTATGACCTAGAGTCACCAATATAATACTAATATTACTGATGTTAAGTATTTTTCAAATACAAGATTTCAACTCAAATTAATACTACTTTTTTCTTTGCTCTTTATCCCTCAGTCTGTTTCAAAGATGAGGGAATATGTTTTTGTACAAAGACACAGACCGTTAGGAAGCTAAACTGAATAGCTACAACATAAGGTAACATAAAATTATGGAAACCCTGAATTGCCACCAAAAACAATCTAAAAAACTCATCTCTTTACTGGAAGATTTTGTAGTTTTGTAGAGATACTCTGAACATTTACAACTGTCTTATACAGCCATAGTAAAATATACATTCTGTTTATTTGGAAAAGCATTTGTGTCTTCCCAAAAGCCTGCAATTAACATCCCTCTTCTTTCTCTTACCAATTTCTTACTTCATTCTTGTTTCTTTACTTAATTACCATACATAAAGAAACAAAAGCTTTCTTCTTAGCACATATCTTCCCAATGCTTACATTGGGAAGTATGTTACAGTATTGCTTTATTGAATTATTATTAATCTTCCACTGCTATTATACACAAGCATTCAACCTCAACCTGCTTTCCCTAGAAAAAAACATATAAGCTGTGAAATCTTTGCTTCACTCACATTGGCATTCTGGAGTCTAAAGTAGATCAAATTCAGTGGAATAATAATGTCATGCATCAATGTCTTTTCTTCCTATTTTGTACCAACATAATGAATTCTCAGAAATCAGAGCAGTCACAATTATATGAAAAGAGACATGAGTATAGCTTTTACCTACTAAACAACTCTCATTTTATTAAAAGCCTATGACTAGAGATGAAAATAAAATAAAAAGCCGAAAAAAGATAATCATAAAATAAGCATATTCTTGCTATTCAAAACTTGAAATAAGAACATAACAGAAATCTAAGATGGCAGATAAATACATATCACTTAAATACAATTTAATATACTAACTCTAGTTTACTTTTATTAGACTTTCAGAGTGTCACAGGTCACGACTATCTAGTGCCAGTATCATGCAGGTGATAAGAAGAATTTACCAAGACAAGGGCAGATTTATTAGAGAAAGTATGAAAATACACTGCAAGAGTGCAACAGGCAGGACAGCAAGAAAGAAGCTGACTGCAATGAGACAGAGGCTTGCTGGAGATGTTTATAGGATGATGCTTGTGCTGTGTGCTGAAGAGGGCTTTGTGCAGTACTGGTAACACCAAGGCTGCAGTGAGCTAACTTGTATTTTTCTATCAGCCAAGAGTCTAGTAATAGCTGGGTGCAGGAAGATGTGTCCTGGACCATGAAGAAAGGCAGACTTTATAACTTACCTGTTTTTTCTTTCACTTTCCCCTGCTCCTACTGGCCTGACTTCTTTTCCCTAATTAGAACTCCACACAGAGGTCCAAATTTTATTTATTGATTTAGAAATTTTATTAATTAATTCCTTTAAGTCCAGTTCTATTTAGACTTTCCTTCTCTGCTGTATCCTTTTTCTACACTGTGGAAGGCCATTTATCCAGAGTGTCACAATGCCCTCCACTGCTGGTAGATTTTACATTTAAGGATAACACTGATAAATGAAGGTGATACATATTAAAAATGAGTTTCTAGGTGTCCAACAAATAAAAAAGAGTATACCTTCTGTTAAAGGTTGAGTTGTATCTCCCAAAAAGATATGTTGAAGCCTTAACACCCGGTACCTGTGAATATGACCTGAGCTGGAAATAGGGTCTTTGCAGATGTAATCGAGTTAAGATGGAGGTTCATTATATTGAGTTAAGATGGGCCCTGATTCAATGACTAGTGTTCTTAAAATGGAGAAAATTTGGACACAGAGACACACAAGGAAGAACACCATGGAATTATGGAGGTAGAGATTAGAATGATGCATCTACCAGCCAAGAAATGCCAAGCATTGCTGGAAACCTCCAGAAGGTAGAAGAGGCAAGAAAGAATTCAACTCCTATGGCCTTCAGAGGGAGCATGGTCCAGCATAGCCTCCAGACCTGTGATATATTTGTATTATTTTAAGCTACCTAGTTTGTGGTGCTTTGTTACGGCAGCCTAGGAAACTCATATATCTACTAACTTACTCGTTTCAAGCAATATTGCCAGGAAGAGCTGATACAGACAGGGCTTCTAACCAACAACAAACATAAAAATATTGGAAAATTTTTTAAAAGAAAAATCAATATATAGCTAAACTTCAAAGAAAGAAAAGAAAGTCCTCAGGAGCAAGAAAGGAATAGGGAATTCAGGCCAGAAATGAACCTTAAGAGCTTTTAAAATTATTTTTAAATATTTTAAACATATAAAAATACACAAAACATATTAAACATTCATGTACCAATCATGGATTAAGAAATAAAATATCAGTAATCTTGGAATTTCTTTGTACTCTTCTCCAATTTCATCCTCCTACTTACTCTCCTCCCAAAGTAATAATAATTCTAATATTTGATAATTTTTATTCTTAACAAATAGCTTCATTCTTTTGTGTATATGCATCAATATACATGCATATGTGTATACATACACACGTAATTATGTTTTGTTTGGATTTTCTAAAAATTGTTTTGTTTTATTTTAATTTTATACTTTCTTTGTCACTTACTTTTCCCACTTAACTATGAAAGATTTGTCCATGTTGATAAATGTCACTTTAAATTATATAGAATATTTCATTGTAAAATATCCTACAAAAGATTAGAGAATATATCCAGGAACTCCAAGGTTTAAATTATAAGTGTGACAAAAATAGGAAACAGAAATAGAAGACAGGAAATAAACATTCAATGCCCCAGGGCTCTCCAATCAGTAGGTGGCAGTCAGCCAGGTTTGTGTCCTTCCTTTCAGGGTAGCAAGTTCCCCCAGACCCTGAGCAGGTCCAGAGATGCTGTTTGGGAGCCAGGGGTTGGAGTCAAAAAACCTTATAAATGTACCTGGTGTTCTATTTTACTGCTGCTATGCTGGCATCTGGCATGCAGATCACAAGACAAAGTCCTTTCCGCTCTTCCATTCCCTTTTGACAGGCAGAGGAGCCCCTCCCCGTGGCCATCACCACTACTGGCCCACAGGGGGTTCTACCAGGCCACCCCAATGTTCACTTAAGGCCCAAAGGCTCTTCAGTCAGCTTATGGTGAGTGCTGCTTGGCCTGGGACTCACCCTTCAGGGCAGTGGGCTCTCCTCTGGCCCAGGAAAGGTCCAGACATGCTGTCCAAGAGCCCAGGCCTGGACTTGGGGACCCCAAAAGCCCACTTGGTGCTCTGCTGCACTGTGGCTAAGCAGGTACCTAAAACCAGCATGGCTCAGGGTTTCACCCAAGGCCAATGGTGTACTCTCTGGGTATCACTGCTGGTTATTCAGGGCCTAAGGGCTCTTTAGTCAGCATGTGACTAATCCTTCCAAGATTGGATTTTTCTCTTCAAGGTAGCTGTTTCCCTTCTGACCCAGGGTGTGTCTAGAAATGTCATCTGGGAGCTAGGGGGTGGAACTGGGGCCTCATGACTCTGCCTGGTGCCCTAGTCTACTGTGTCTGAGCTGGTATCCAGGATGCAAGACAAAGTCCTCTTTACTATTCTCTCTCCTCTCCTCAAGCAAAAGGAAGGTGTCATTTTTATTGGTGCAAGCTGCGCTGCCTGGGGTTGTGGGAAAGGTGGTATAAGCATTCCTTTTCCTGTGCCATCTGTTGTCACACTAGGTAACTCACTGCCCTAGTCCACTTGTCTAAGCCCAGCACAACATCAGGACTTGCCTAATAATTGCATTCCTTGTATCCTAGACTGCTTTTCAAATTTACTTATGACCCCAGAGTACTTTAAACCACAGTGGCAAGGCTTGCCGGAACTGAAGTTCCAACTGCTGGTATGGGCACTTCCCCTTTGCCTAGGTCTGGTCCAAATGCTCCCTTGTGGGAAGGTCCCAGCTGAGTTCAGCATGGTTTTGTTTTCAACTGTGACAGAGCAGCACTGAATTCAATGCAAAGTCCCCCATCACTGTGCTCTCCTTCCCCTAAGTGCACTGTGCTCTCCTTCTCCGTGCCACGTGGCCACTACTAAGGAAGTGGGGAGGAATGGCATCAGCAGTTCAAGAGTGTCTTTTCTACTCTCTTCAGTGCCTCTTTCAGAAATATAAAGTTAAAATTAAGTGCTGTGATTGCTCATCTGATTTTTGGTTCTTAAGAAGATGCTTTTTTGTGTGTGCAAATAGTTGTTAAAATGTGTTCCTGCAGAGATAATCAGTAGTGGAGTCTTGGCTATGGTAAATGTGATTTCATTCTTGATTTGGCTCTCAGCTTGAATGTTATAGGTTTATAGAAATGCTACTGATTTTTGTACATTGATTTTGTATTCTGAAACTTTACTGAAGTTATCAGTTCCAGGAGCCTTACAGTACAGTCTTTAGCGTTTTCTAGGTATAGAATCATATTGTTAGTGAAGAGAGATAGTCTGACTTCTTACTTAACTATTTAGATGCCTTTTATTTCTTTATTTTCCTAATTGCTTTGGCAAGAACTTCCAGTACTATGTTGAATAGGAGCAGTGAGACTGGGCATCCTTGTCTTGTTCCAGTTCTCAAGGTGAATGCTCCCAATTTTTAGCTATTCATTATAATGTTGGCTGTGAATTTGTCACAGAGGGCTCTTACTATTTTGAGGTATGTTCCTTTGATGCCTAGTTTCTTGAGGGTTTTTATCATAAAAGGATGTCGAATATCATCAAAAGTTTTTTCCACATCTATTGAAATGATCATATGGTTTTTTGTTTTTAATTCTATTCATGTGGTAAATCACATTTATTGATTTGTGTATGTTGAACCAACCTTGCATCACAGGAATGAAGCCTAGGTGATCATAGTGAATTAACTTTTTGATGTGCTACTGGATTCATTTTGCTAAGGATATTTGCGTCTGTGTTCATGAGAGATATTGGTCTTCAGTTTTCTTTTATCATTGTGTCTTTGCCAGGCTTTCACAAAATGGAGATGCTAGTTTGGTAGAATGAGTTACAGAGGAGTCCCTCCCCTTCGATTTTTTTTTTGAGGGGGGTCGGATAGTTTCAGTACAATTGGTACCAGCTCTACTTTGTACATCTGTTAGAATTCAGCTATAAATCTGTCTGATTCAGAACTTGTTTTTGGTTGGTAGGTTTTGTTTGTTTGTTTGTTTGTTTTGAGATGGAGTCTTGCTCTCTCGTCCAGGCTGGAGTGCAGTGGCGCGGTCTCGACTCACTGCAAGCTCCGCCTGCCGGGTTCACGCCATTCTCCTGCCTCAGCTTCCCGAGTCGCTGGGACTACAGGCACCCGCCACCACGCCCGGCTAATTTTTTGTATTTTCAGTAGAGACGGGGTTTCACCGTGTTAGCCAGGATGGTGTCCATCTCCTGACCTCGTAATCTGCCCACCTCACCCTCCCAAAGTGCTGGGATTACAGGCTTGAGCCACCGAGCCCGGCCTTTGGTTGGTAGGTTTATTACTGATTCAGTTTTGTAACTCGATATTGGTCTATTCACGGTTTTGATTTTTTGCTGATTCTATCTTGGAAGTTGGTATGTTTCCAGGAATTTATCCATTTCCTCTAGGCTTTCTAGTTTGTGTGAATAGCAGTGTTTGTAATAGCCTCTGAGGATCATCTGTATTTCTGTGGGATCAGTTGTAATGCCATCTTTTTCCTTTCTAATTGTTCTTATTTGGATCTTCTCTCCTCTTTCTTTTTTAATCTAGCTAATAGCTTAACAATCTTGTTTATACTTTCAAAAAACAAACTTTTGGTTTTGTTGATTCTTTGTATGAAATTTTGGGTCTCAGTTTTGTTCAGTTGTGCTCTTTTAGTTTTCTTTTCTTCTGCTAGCTTTCAGGTTAGTTTGCTCTTGTTTCTCTAGTTCCTCTAGGTGGGATGTTAGACAATTAATTTGAAATCTTTCTAACTTTTCAAGTTAGGTGTTTAGTGCTATAAACTTTCTTCTTAACACTACTTTTGCTGCATCCTAGAGTTTTGGTATGTTGTGTCTCTGCTTTTATTTCATCAAAGAATTTTTTAAATTTCTTCCCTAAATTTGTTGTTTACCTAAAAGTCATTCAGGATTATGTCGTTTAATTTCCATGTAATTGTATAGTTTTGAGAGTTTTTTGGTATTTATTTCTACTTTTATTCCACTGTGTTTTGATAGCATGGTTGATATGATTTACTCTTTTTTTCAACTCAATAGGACTTGCTTTATAGCTGAGCATGTGGTTGATCTTGGAGTATGTTCTGTATGCAGAAGAGAAGAATGTATACCCTGTGGTTGGTGAGTGGATTGTTCTACAGAGGTCTATTAAGTCAAATTGGTCAAGTGTCAAATTTATGTTCAGAATTTCTGTGTTAGTTTTCTGCCTCAATGGTCTAATGCTGTTGCTGAGGTTTTTAAGTCCCCTACTATTATTGTGTTGCTAAGTCTTTTTGTAAGTTTAGAAGTTCTTGTTTTTTGAATCTGTATGTTCCAGTGTTGGGCGCATACATATTTAGGTTAATTAAGTCTCATTGCATTGAACCCTTTAGCATTATGTAATGGCATTTCTTGTTCTTTTTTACTGTTGTTGGTTTAAAGTCTGTTTTATCTGATGTAAGAGTAGTGACCTCTGTTCTTTTTTGCATTCTGTTTTTGTAATAGATATTTCTCCAATCCTTTACTTCTGGCCTATGGGTGTCATTACGTGTCAAGTGGGTCTCTTGAAGACAGCAGATGGATGGTCTTTTTTTAAAATTCGATTTGCTATCTGTGCCTTTTAAGTATGATATTTAGACCACTTACATTCAAGGTTAATATTGATATGTGAGGCTTTGATCCTATCATGAAGTTGTTAGTTCGTCGCTTTGTAGTTTCCATGGTGTGGTTGCTTTATAGGGTCTTTGAACTATGTAATTAAGTGGGTTTTTGTGGCAGCATGCTTTTGTTTCTAAATTTAGGACTCCCTTGAATATCTCTTGTAAGGTTTGCCTAGCAGTAATAAATTCCCTTAGTATTTGTTTGTCAGAAAAAGATTTTATATCTCCTACACTTATGAAGTTTATTTTGGTAAGATATGAAATTATTGGTTGGAATTCCTTTTCTTTAAGAATGCTGAAACTAGGCTTCCAATATCTCCTGGCTTGTGAGGTTTCTGCTGAGAAGTCCACTCTTAGCCTGATGGGGTTCCCTTTGTACATGATCTGACATTTTTCTTTAGCTGCTTTTAAGAGTTTTTTTCTTTAGCATTGATCTTCTGCAGTCCAGTGACTATTTTCCTTGGTGATGTTCATTTTGTACAGTATCTGAAAGATGTTCTATGAATTTCTTATATCTGGATGTCTACCTCTCTAGCAAGATTAGGAAAATTTTCTTGAATTATTTCCTCAAGTATGTTTTTTAGGTTGTTTTCTTTTTCTCCATCCCTCTAATGAATTCCAATAATTCATAGGTTTGGTCACTTTACATAATCTCACATTTCTTGAAGACTTTGTGTTTTAAAATTCTTTTGTCTTTTTTTTGTTTTGTTTTGTTTTGTTTTTTTGTCTGGGCTAATTCAAAAGACTGGCCTTCAAGCTCTGAAATTCTTTCTTCTGCTTGATCCAGTCTATTGGTAAAGATTTACATTGTATTTTGAAATTCCTTAAGTAAGTTCTTCAATTCCAGAAGCTCTGATTGTTTTCTTTTTAAGATGTTTATCTCTTCTTTTATTTCCTGAATTGCTTTAGAAGTTGTTGCTTCATGTTGATTTTCAACCTTGTCTTGGATCTCATTGAGCTTCCTTGCAATTTATGCTTTGAATTCTTTATCTGTCATTTCTGGGTATCCACTTTGGTTAGGGAACATTGCTGGAAAGTTAGTGTGATCCTTTGATGATGTCACTACATTCATATTTTTAATGGTGCCAAAATTCTTGCACTGGTTCCTTCTTATTTGGAGACATTGTGGCACTTCTAATTATTGTAATTATTTTCATGTGGGTAAGATTTTTTCTTTTTCTTTCTTTGCCTATAATATTTTTGATATTTTTGGTGGTGGTGTTCTTTCCTTTTCCCCACTCCTGATAGAGTGTGACTTTAGAGAATGCTGTAGGACTTTGGTTTTGCTTTTCCCTACGCACTTCTGTCCTTGGGTTTTACATTGGGCTGTGCAGTTTGTCCTACAGGCCAGTAGGTGGCCCTTATGAGGCCAATGCAGCTGTGTATATACTTGATTACTGTTTACTGGGAGATCTCTTGCCTCAGGCAATGGATTGATTCATGAAGTGCACAGTACTCTGAGCTCCCTCCTCATCTCCAGAGAGCTGGAGGGCAAGATGAGCAGGGACAGACTGGGTAGGTCCCCCTACAGGTCCCCTGATGGGAGGCACAGGCAACAGCCCTGAGGGAGAACCCAGAGATGTGCCTAGTTGTGGAGCTGGGAAACCTCCTTGACCCAAGCTCTCTGCATGAGGATGGGGGGTAGCCTAAACTCTTAATCCAAGAGAGTGGGTGCTCTAGAAGCTTGGAGATCTGCCTGGGTGTGGAGTAGAGAGGGCCCCCCTGTACCAGGATCTCTGAACAGGAAGGGTGGAGTGACTCAGGCTGCTATTCCAAATGAGCAGGTCCTTCAGATGCCTGGAGATCTTCTTGAGCATGAAGCAGAAAGAGACCCCCTGCACCTGTGTCTCTGCACAGGAAGGTGGGCCATTTCAGGCTGCCAATCCAGGCAAGCAGGTGCTTTACATGCTTGGAGATCTACTCGCCTGGCACAGAGGGGGCCTCGATATGCCATGATCTATGCCGGGAAGGGTGCTTATGCTGCTGTTCCAGGCGAGCAGTTGCTCCCAATGCCTGGAGATCTGCCTGGGCATGAAGCAGAGTGTCCTCCCACCCCATACCTGTTATCTGCACAAGAGGGTGGGCGGCTCAGTCTGCCAATCCAGGCAAGCAGGTGCTTTGAATGCTTAAAGATCTGCTTGGGTGTGGAGTAGAGAGGGCCTCACTGCACTATGATCTATGTTGAGGAAGGGTGGGGCAGCTTAGGCTGCTAAACCAGATGAGTGGGTGGTCTGAATGCCTAGAAATCTGTCTGGGCATGAAGCAGAGAGGGCTTTCCTGTACAGAATCTCTGTGCAAAAAGATTGAAGCAACTCAGGCTGCTAGACCATGCAAGCCAGTGCTCCAAATGCCTGGAGATCTACCTCCCTGTGAAGAAGAGAGGGCCCCCCGGTCCATAACCTATGTACAGGAAGGGTGGGACAGCTCAAGCTACTGATCCAGGCAAGGAGGTGCTCTGAATACCTGGAGATCTGCCTGGGCGTAGAGCAAAGATGGCCCCACTGCACCACAATCTATGTCTATGAAAAGAAGGGCAGCCCAAGCTGCTGGTCCAGGCTGGCAGGTACTCCAAATGCCTGTATTTCTGCCTGGAGGTGAAGTGGAGTGGGCCCTGCTGCACCACGACCTTAGGGGAGCAGCCTGGGGAACCCAGCAATGACACACACAGACTGGTTCCAGGTGACCTGGAACTGCACATCTGGCCCTGGCTGCACATCTCATCTAGGAAAAACTGCTGCTGTAGCAGCTCTCCTCCCACCCCAGGCTTGTGACAGGGGAGAGCACAATTCCACAACCTACCGCTGAGGCACTTTCCACAGTTCTGTCTATGGAGGCCCCTACCACACTCCAGAGCAGACATTCCAATCTCTGGCCCAAGACAAATGTCTGCGTGGCCATACTGCTGAGGCACCAAAGAATGGCTGACTTTGTATGAGCCTGGATTAAAAATGGCCTTCTGCTTTTGGTCCCAGATCTTGGAAATTGCCTGTAGCTTTTCCTGGTGTGTTTCCCTCACAGCATTTCCAAGCCTCTCCCCAAGTTAGCTTCAAGACTTGGGAGAAATGAAGTGTTCTCCCTTGGCCTAGGTCACTCAGATCTCCCTGTAAGTCACAGAGGGAGGTTCTCTGCCTCTTTTGCATATGGGGGCTTCACTCACTTCACTCACTCCTCCCCGGGATCTGGGATGTCCTTCATAATTCTGGTGGGTTCCTATTTTCCTTCTTGAATTAAAGCTTATGGAGTTTATCTTTATGCACTATCTTGCTATTTCCAAGTGGCTGAGGCACACTAAAAGCCTCTAATCTGCCATCTTGAAAAAATAAAACAAACTAATCTTTGATCTTGATGCTGTGATTGGGTAAGACTTGTGTTGTCTTCCTTGGACAGGGAAGTAAGTATATTTTGCCTGTGGAGGGAAGGGAAGTGAATATTTGTGACAAAAAAAACTTGGACTGAAGTCAACTGCATTATTGTTCTCAAATATTCACAGTCCACTCTTTACTCCTATGAGTGGAATAACTGCCTTGCTTCATTTATGTTGGTCTTACCTGCGGGACTCACTTTGGCTTACAGAATGGGATCAGATGTTGGTCTTACCTACAGGACTCAGTTTTGGCTTACAGAATGGGATCAGAGGTTCAACTCAGCATTTCCGGCTCTTCTTCTTTGCTGTAAAATAGGGATGTCCCATACAGGAACTCTCCCTGCAATCTGGTGCCAGAATGAAACACACCCCTCAGGCATGAGCTGAGGCACCACTAACCTAGAGCCTTCATTTCACGAGAAAGTGAAATAAATATTTGGGGTTTTAAACTACTGAGATTTGGGTGGCCTTATTAACCCAGCATAACCTATCAGAGCTGGTTAATACAATCAGTTCTAAAATCAATTTGGCAACATCTAGTTAATTTGAAGATGTACATAGTTTATAATCTACCAATTCCACTTGCAGTTATATACTCTAGAAAAACTTTTATACATGGGCACAAAAAGATATACACAAGGTTGTTATTGAAATGTTTGCAAGAACTAAACATGTAAATAATCTAAATATCTATCAATAAGACGTATATACATTTAATATATACATGGGATACTATACAAAATTTTAAATGATTAAATTGGGTATAATAAAATTAATACCAATATTTAAAGCAATGTGTAAAAAAATCATGTTGCCAAAGTATAGGTGTGATACCACTTGTAGTAAAGTTGTAAACACAAAAAAGTTATAAATATTATTGAAATACACACACAAGTTATAAATATTATTGAAATACACACACACACACACATATATATAGGAAACATAAATGGCAAGGGCATACCAAACTCAAGACAGTAGTTGCCTTCGCAGAGAGAAGGATAAATGAGATCAGGAAAGGATTTAAAGAAGACTTCAAATATGTCAATTTTCTCTTTCATATATCCAAAATCCCAATTGGCACAATGTCAACACTCATTAAATCCAGGTGTGTGGTAGCTATTTTTTCTGATTATTTCTATATGTTCCATTAGAACAATCTTTGTTTAATCTGATGCCCATTTCAAATCATACTCTTTTGAAATATGTCTTCCCCAAATAATTCTTTAGCTGCTTGTATATATATTCTACTTTCACTATACTATTAACATTAAAGACAAGTTCTACTTGTTATACTAGGCAGTGAGGCAACATGATATAATGAAAATATTGTGCACTCTGGACTCAGGGAAGCTTAGGCCAGATTCTTGGTTTGAACAAGCTGCAAATATCTAAACTCTCTGTGGCTTGGTTACTATCCTACAATGTCATAATTAAGACAAAGTCATTGCTATATCAAAAGCACTTAATAAATGAAAATGATTGGGTGATAATAATGATATCTAATTTATATTGAATGTTTTCTTTATTCTGCGAACTCTTTCAATCACTTAAATTGTATTCTTAATGCCTCTCTGCCCAACATTTATTCCCATTTTACAGATGAGGAAACTGAAGAGGTGAAAACTTATTCATTTGAGTTTTTACTTTACTCAATACTTGTTGTATTAATTCTTGTAATATCCTACATGGCCCTAAAATGGTAAAGAAATGAATAGAACTTCCTGGAAAAAGGAACCTATATTACAATAACAACCCAACTTATGCACATTTATCTTAATACCTGAGCACTCAAAAAACATCTATTCAAAGATATCCTTGGCATAAAGATGTTATCTGCCATTTCCTGTGTGTTTTCCAAGCCAATTTATGGTCTCCTACGCAACCTAGTGTTTCAATAAATACAAACCAACAAATTAATTATACATTGATGTGGGATAAAAGGTGAAATTATATTTCTTTATCCTATAAAAGGTGAACATAATTTCGCCTTTTATCCTATATGTTCTTGAGGAGAAAGCAGACAAAAGCAAATTTGGGGGGCTAACAAAATGAACTTTAAGCTTATTATTTTCTCTTTTGTCCAGTTTTAAATCTTACTTTAGCACATTGCAGTGACAAAAGCCCACCAAAGATTTGTCATTTCAGCACACAAAAAAAGTCTAAGATATCCACTTCAATGTATTTGAGCTACTTTATATCCCACCTTTATAATTTGTCTTCACACCTAGTCTGTTTAACTTCGCACATAATTCCTTCATGGGATGGTAATTTGTAATATAATGACTAGATTATATTTAACCTTCAAGTCATTCAATAAAAATAATGTTTGAAAAACAAAATGTCTTAGTATCTTCCAAGGGCCCTCTATTCCTGGTTAAATTTTAAAATCATTTCAAGCCTGATGTTGTCTTTATATCTCTCTAGTCCAGGCTAAACCCTATGTAAATGGTTTTGAAGGTTTAGGTTCACTTGTTTTGCTTACAGAAGAAAAATAAATGCAGTTTCACTGTAGCTGAATTTTATTAGCATTTTCACATGAATCAAAAAATTACAACTTATTGGGATATTCAATCAGTAATGTGGCATTTCTGACACATATTCACTTGATTATTTCATTTAGGTAAAAATACTTCAGGCAAAGCAATAGTTCCAACCTAAGAAAGTTAAAAACTTTCTGCATTAAATCATTTAATTAAAATGTGTTTATGTTTATCTCTGCAGTGAATAATTTGGCAGAATTTTTAATACCAACAGAAAAACAGATCATGATGAAGTATGATTTAAAATATTTCAGAAACTTAGAAAAAATAAAAAATGAAAACTTGTTATTTCTTGCCAACTCATTGGCTCCAACAAAACCAGTAATAGCCACCATCAGTTTTATCAAAGACCACATTTTCAATTTTAGTACCTTATAGTTACTAATGAAAGGAATAAACTAGTACCTTCTAAAAACCTTCATACTATCTGGCCTAGAATTTGTATTTCAGTAGATGCAAATAAGTCAAGGAACAGGGAATCTGCAAAGCAGACAAGTAATTAAAACAGGAAAAAAAAGAACAATTCAAACAAGTTTGATTAAAATCATGCCAAAGGGAAATGAGGCTTTGGATTATAAGGAGGAGCTGAAAGGTATTTCTAGATCACTGTTTCTGTCTCTGGTACTTGAATGTGGTTGGGGAATCTAATGATAGCTATGTTCTTTTCTTAGAAATTACCCTTGTTTGGAGAACTTCAAAAAATTATCAGACGAGAACTCACAGAAGGTAAGTAAAGGGAAAAACCAATAGCTCCATTACCTCAAAAGAGAACTCCACTGGACAATTTGAGAAAATTGAAGACTGTGCCAGCTAATTCATTTCTCTAAATTCAGCAGTAATAGGCAGCTGAAAAAGAATTATAATCTAGGACTACCTGTTTCAAATAGCCATATGTTTTTTAATATCTCTGAGATTCTCCTTAGCCGTTTTGTGATACGAGTTTTATTTTAAGGTGGCTCGAATTCTCTTAATAAGTAGAAAATAATGACAAATGAGCACACTCCAAATTCAGTCTTTTATCATTTTAATTAAATATGTCAGTGGCCTTTCCTTTTAGCAGAAAAATATGAAATGTATGTGGGGAATAAATCAAGAAAACTTTCATGGATATTATGAAGCAACTTAGTTCTTTATGTTTGCTTCAAATCCATGTGGAAATAGATAAGGCACAAATACTGAATAAATTAATTTATCTGAAGCTTATAACAATGTCAAATATATTACTTTTATAAGGGATCTTTCTGAAACAATACATTAAAATACCATCTGAAATTGGTTTCTCTAGACCCTGACTAGCCATCTTCTTACATATTTTACTCCAAAACCTTTTTCTGTACAACATGCGATTGTTTCTCTCTGTTTTAAAATATATTAGGATCTGAGAAAAGAAATATATTTTGACTCAGATATACTACAAATTGAAGGCCTCCAATCTGGTCAACATAATCCACCACATTAAATGTTCAAGTTTAATTGGCTCGTCTCATTAAGGATAATTAGTTAAGGCTATAACTGACTTACGTCACTAAGGATGAACAGTTAAGGCTATAATTAAATCCCCATTCCTGTGGCCAGGTCTTAGGAAAACATAACCAAAAGACAGCTAAGCCCCTCAATTCCAGTGTAAAGGGCCTGATGCAGAGGAAGAGGGAAAAGCTTGTCTTCAGTGCTGGTTTGCTGAGTATGTGTGTATTCACACAGGGGAAACTATAAGAGATATGAGGCCCCTTCATAGGATCAGGCTGGCTCCACATCTGTTCTAGTCTTAAGATACCTTGAGTCCCAACTCTACTTCCTGCTTTTCCAGTGTGTGGAACTATGCCAGCAAACATGTTCCAGGAGGAGCCATTAACAACTCATATTCATAATCCACATCTCTTCCATGGGAAAGAATATTCTGCATGGCAGTGACCTTCCTAACTTAGCATTAAACAGGAATTATTCTAAGTATATGTAAATATTTCATTTAATCCAAGGGCAGGGGTGCAAACAGGCTTCAAGAGCTACTCAATGAACAAAGCACTGGAAAGCCATTTGGAACCAAGGAATCTATCCTTTCGTAGTTTTCAAGGGCATGAGGTTTCAAACTTCTCTCCCTCCCTTTCTTCCTCATTCCCTCCTTCCCTCCCTCTCTTCCTTCCTTCCTTCTCTCTCTCTCTCTCTCTCTCCTCACCTCCCTCCTTTCATCTCTCTCTCTGTGGACTGAAGTTCTAAGTTCTTTTGTTATTTCCGTGCACATCTGAAGCATCTTATATGTATGAGGTACCTGTGGCTCTTAAATGTCCAAGATACCTAGTGTGTTTCACTTTCAATTTCAAATTCACTAGATATAGAATTAAATATAGAACAAGTGGAATTGCGTGCTTATCCCTAATCCAATCATTTATGGCCAGGGAGATTTGGTTCCATAGTAGATAATGGCAGCTGAGATCCATTTCTGTAGGTTAGGAGTAGATTATAAATAAAGGATGTTGTATGTGGGTCCAACAACCCAAAAAGTATCTATTTTATTGAGTCACAGAAAGTTGAATCATGCAAAGTTTAGCTAGCCATTCCTACCTACATTAAAGAAATTTAGAATCATACCCTAATTCAGTATCTTTCTACAGGTGGCCAAAGACTGGTATAAATATCTATCTAGTTCATATATCTTTATTTATATTTATCTATTGATTGATCTATCAATCTGTCTATATGTGATCTATACTACACATATCTATATCTTTCTATTGATTAATCTGTGTTCTATACTAGATATATACATCTATCTTTATCTATTGTAGGATATAGATGTATATAGATATGTTTAGTAGATATATATATAAATATATTTAGTATATCTATTTCTACACCTCTTTATATACATTGATAGAGATAGAGATAGATATATCTGTTATAGATCACATTGCAATTGCCACAAGTTCAGCTCTTTTTCCAGATAGGCCAATGCCAGGATATGTTCAGAGGAATCTTCTTGGTAATCCTGTAGTAGGCAACTGCTACCACTCTGGTGGAATGATGAATCAATCGTATCTGCAAGGACTGACAACAGCAGGGCCGGGCAATCTCCAGGAACCTGATACAGCCTGGAGGCTGGCAACTATGGTGCCCCTTCTGGCCATATACCTGCCTGACTTGATTATTACCATAGGAATACATAGTTTGAAGAAGCCTTGAAAACAATTACAATGGACCAGGTGCTACCCAGCAGAAAGAGAAATTTAAGGGACCCCTTTTATGGCAGAGTGCATCTAATGCAAGAAAGTAATTGTAGAAGAAACTAACTCTTCCATCAAGTTTGTATCATATTATACATCAGGAAAGCTCATCAACTGAGAAGATATTAAGCTATATGCCTCCCTACTTGAAGGCTCTTTTGAACAACATCTGCTGGAGTTCTTCAACCAGTAAATAAAGCTGTTATGCAGTCCATATTTTACCTTTTGTTCACAAAAATGATTCTTAAAATTTTTTTCATAAAATTCTTTCCTCAAGTTGAGATAGGCTACATGTCCAAATTAAAGACAAATAAAAATATATCAGTAATTATATTACATATGAATGAAATAAAGCTGCAAGACAAAGTTTGTCAAGCTGGGTTAAAGAAAGCAAAACAAAATACTTCTTATACACCTAAAGTTGAAAGTAAAAGGATGGAAAACATACAAAACATTAACAAAAGGACAATTACTAATACTGTATTAAGGTAAGACTCAGTACAATATATTTAAAGTACTAATAGACACAAAATGATGAACTTAAAGTTAAAATAGTCAGTTCAACAGAATATTAAAATCTTAAGTTTGTATGCATAAAGTAGAATGATTCAAAAGGAAGAAATACAACTATTTTTATTGCAGATGCTGTAATTGTGCACATGGAAAATTGAAAACAATCAACATATAAGTTTTTAAAACAAATACAGTAAATAAATTTTGTGAGATCACTGGATGTATTGTCAATATACAGGAATCAATTATGGTGTGTGTGTGTGTGTGTGTGTGTGTGTGTGTGTGTGTGTGTGTTTATGCAACAAACAAATACCAATTTAAGAAAAATACCATTTTTAAGACCATCAAAAAGCACCAAACGCTAGGAGAAAAACTAATGAAAGTTGTGTATGAGCTCTACACTAACAACTATTAACTATTACCAAGAAAAATTAAGAAAGACCTACATAAATGGATATGTTTAACATATTTATGGATTAGAATAAACAATATTTAAATCTGTCAGTTCTCTCCAGATTAATCTGTAGCTTCAAAATAATTCCAATGGTGTGTGTGTGTGTGTGTGTGTGTGTGTCTGTGTGTGTGAAAATCAACAAACTTGAGTATAAAATGTATATAAAAATGAAAAAACCCAGATTAATAAAGATGATCTTGAAGATCAAAGCTGGAGGTGTTACACTACTGGATTTTTAAGTCTTATAAAGCTACATTAATTAAAACTGTGATTTCTGAAGCAAGTTTAGATAAACTGACCAAGGAATAGAATAGAATTCAAATTTTGTCCACACTTATAAGGCCATCTGATTTATGATAAAGATGTCATTGTAATGCAATGGGGAAAATTGGTTGTTTCAATAAACAGTGCTGCATCAGTTGAATACTAGGCCTTACTACTATTTCACTCTGTTCACAAAAATAAATTTCAGATGGATTACAAATCTAAATATGAAATATAAGACAATAAGGCTTCTAAAATAAAATCTAGGAGGATGCCTTCAAGAACTCTGGTTTGCAATGATACCTTAAACAAAACACAGAGAGCCCTAACCTCAAGAGAAAAGACTAGTGAGTTGAGTTTTGTTCAAATTAAGAAATTCTGCTCATTTACAGACGCTATTTAGGAAGTGAAAACATAAGCTACAGAGTGGGAAGAAATAAATAATTTCTACAAAGCAATAAGTAAAATTAACCCAATTTTTTAAATGAGCAAAATACTTTACAAAGTAGTATGATCAAATGACTAATAAGCATATGAAAAAGTGGTCAAAAACATTACATATGAGAAGAAAATGCATTAAAACCTCTGTGAGATAGTGCTAGAAACCCATCACAATTAAAACCAATCAAAAGTAAAAGGATTGACAACCCCGGGTTTGGGTGAGGGAGTAATTGGCTTTCTAATACTGCTGGAGGGAATGTAAGTTAGTACTTACTGCTTTGGAAAATTAGCATTAACAAACTACTGTGACACACAACGACATGGATGAATCTCACAGATATTATGTTGAGCGAAAAATGTCAGACACCAAAAATCACAGATTGTATCATTCCATGCGTGTGAAGTTAAAAAGCAAGCAAAACTAACCTCTAGTAATAGTAGCTGGGATAGCACTTACTTTTTAAGGGTTACTGACTGGGAGACAGCAAAAGGAAGCTTTCTGGATAATGCTCTGCATTCATGGTCTGAGTGGTGGAAATACTCATTTTAAAAATTCTTCTAGCTTTACTCTTAAGATTGATATACTTCATTGTATATATGGTATAGCCCAATTAAAATGTCTGTAAAAGTTATCTGTTGAAAAAATGGTTTGCTAGAAGACAAAATAATAAAATAACAAAAATAAATAAAACATCTGTAAAAGTTATCAAAGGAAAACAAAATGTTAATTTACTCTAGGTCATTTTTAATAATATAAATTGTCTTTTTAAGGTTTATAACATGATGCTTTAATACACACGTACATAGGGAAATCATAACTATTGTCAAGCTTAATAACATTATACACTTCCTCACAGAGTTACTCTGTGTGTCTCTATGTGTTCCGTGAGAGCACCTGAAATCTAGTCTCTCAGCAAATTTCTAGTATATAATACAGTATTATTAACTATAATCATTATGCTGTACATTAGTTCTCTAGACCTACTTAACCTACATAATTGCAACCGTACCCTATGACCAATA
Source organism: Gorilla gorilla gorilla (assembly GCF_029281585.2). NCBI lineage: Eukaryota > Metazoa > Chordata > Mammalia > Primates > Hominidae > Gorilla > Gorilla gorilla. Next base: position 141,614,361 of record NC_073227.2, read on the forward strand.
TATCTCCTCCACTTCCTCGCTTCTGGTACCATTTTTCTACTCTCTGTTGTTGCAAATGGCAGAATCTCTTTTTCTTTAAAAGGCTGAACAATATTTCTCTCTCTCTCTCTCTCTCTCTCTCTCTCTGTGTGTGTGTGTGTGTGTGTGTGTGTGTGTGTGTGTGTACTACAATTTCTTTTTTTTTAAATTATACTTTAAGTTCTGGGATACATATGCAGAACACGCAGGTTTGTTACATAGGTATACACGTACCATGGGTGGTGCCCATCAACCTGTCATCTACATTAGGTATTTCTCCTAATCCTATCCCTCCCCTAGCCCCCCACTCCCTTACGGGCCCCAGTATGTGATGTTCCCCTCCCTGTGTCCATGTGTTCTCATTGTTCAACTCCCACTTATGAGTGAGAACATGCAGTGTTTGGTTTTCTGTTCCTGTGTTAGTTTGCTGAGAATCATGGTTTCCAGCTTCATCTGTGTCCCTGACAAGGACATGAATTCATCCTTTTTTATGGCTGCATAGTATTCCATGGTGTATATGTGCCACATTTTCTTTATCCAGTCTATCATTGGTGAGCATTTCGGTTGGTTCCAAGTCTTTGCTATTGTGAATAGTGCTGCAATAAACATACATGTGCATGTGTCTTTATAGTAGAATGATTTAAAATCCTTTGGGTATATACCCAGCAATGGTATTGCTGGGTCAAATGGTATTTCTGGTTCTAGATCCTTGAGGAATCACCACACTGTCTTCCACAATGGTTGAACTAATTTACACTCTCACCAACAGTGTAAAAGCATTCCTATTTCTCCACATCCTCTCCAGCATCTGGTATTTCCTGACTTTTTAACGATTGCCATTCTAACTGGCATGAGATGGTATCTCATTGTGGTCTTGATTTGCATTTCTCTAATGACCAGTGATGATGAGCTTTTTTTCCCATATGCTTTTTGGCTGCATAAATGTCTTCTTTTGAAAAGGGTCTATTCATATCCTTTGCCTACTTTTTTTATGGGTTTTTTTTTTATTGTAAATTTGTTTAAGTTCCTTGTAGATTCTGGATATTAGCCCTTTGTCAGATGGATAGATTGCAAAAATTTTCTCCGTATCTGTAGGTTGCCTGTTTACTTTGATGATAATTTCTTTTGCTATACAGAAGCTCTTTAGTTTAATTAGATCCCATTTGTCAATTTTGGCTTTTGTTGCCTTTGCTTTTGGTGTGTTAGACATGGAGCCTTTGCTGATGACTATGTCCTGAATGGTACTGCCGATGTTTTCTTCTAGGGTTTTTATGGTTTTAGGTCTTACATTTAAGCCTTTAATTCATCTTGAGTTAATTCTTGTATGCAGTGTAAGGAAGGGCTCCAGTTTCAGTTTTCTGCATATGGCTAGCCAGTTTTCCCAACACCATTTATTAAATAGGGAATCCTTTCCTCATTGCTTGTTTTTGTCAGGTTTGTCAAAGATCAGATGGTTGTAGATGTGTGGTGTTATTTCTGAGGTCTCTGTTCTGTTCCATTGCTCTATATCTCTGTTTTGGTACCAGTACCATGCTGTTTTGGTTACTGTAGCCTTGTAGTATAGTTTGAAGTCAGGTAGCGTGATGCCTCCAGCTTTGTTCTTTTTGCTTAGAATTGTCTTGGCTATACAGGCTCTTTTTTGGTTCCATATGAAATTTAAAGTAGTTTTTTCTAATTCTGTGAAGAAAATCAGTGGTGGCTTGATGGGGATAGCACTGTATCTATAAATTACTTTGGGCAGTATGGCCATTTTCACAATATTGATTCTTTCTATCCATGAGCATGGAGTGTTTTTTCATTCGTTTGTGTCCTCTCTTATTTCCTTGAGCAGTGGTTTGTAGTTCTCCTTAAAGAGGTCCTTCACATCCCTTGTGAGTTGTATTCCCAGGTATTCGATTCTGTTTGTAGCAATTGTGCATGGGAGTTCACTCATGATTTGGCTCTCTGTTTGTCTGTTATTGGTGTATAGGAATTCTTGTGATTTTTCACATTGATTTTCTAGCCTGAGAATTTGCTGAAGTTGTGTATCAGCTTGAAGGAACTTTGGGGCTGAGACGATGGGATTTTCTAAATATACAATCATGTCATCTGCAACCAGAGACAATTTGATTTCCTGTCTTCCTATTTGAATACGCTTTGTTTCTTTCTCTTGCCTGATTGCCCTGGCCAGAACTTCCAATACTATGTTGAATAGGAGTGGTGACAGAGGCATCCTTGTCTTGTGCCAATTTTCAAAGGGCTTTTGCCCACTCAGTATGATATTGGCTATAGGTTTATCATAAATAGCTCTTATTATTTTGAGATACGTTCCATCAATACCTAGTTTATTGAGAGTTTTTAGCATGAAGAAACTGAAGGAGATAGAGACATGAAAAACCCTTCAAAAAATCAATGAATCCAGGAGCTGGTTTTTTTTTTTTCAAAAGATTAACAAAATACATAGGCTCCTAGCCAGGCTAATAATGAAGAAAAGAGAGAAGAAGTAAATAGACACGATAAAAAATTATAAAGGTGATATCACCACTGATCCCACAGAAATTCAAACTACCATCAGAGAACACTATAAACAACTCCACACAAATTAATTAGAAAATCTAGAAGATATGTATAAATTCCTAGACACATATACCCTCCCAAGACTAAACCAGGAAGAAGTCGAATCCTTGAATAAATCAATAACAGGTTCTGAAATTGAAGCAGTAATTAATAGCCCATCAACCAAAAAAAGCCCAGGACCAGACGGATTCACAGCCAAATTCTACCAGAGGTACAAAGAGGAGCTGGTACCATTCCTTCTGAAACTATTCCAATCAAAAGAAAAAGAGGGAATCCTCCCTAACTCATTTTATGAGGCCAGCATCATCCTGATAGCCGAACCTGGCAGAGACACAACAAAAAAGAAAATTTCAAGCCAATATGCCTGATGAACATCGATGCAAAAATCGTCAATAAAATACTGGCAAACCGAATCCAGTAGCGCATCAAAAAGCTTATCCACCACGATCAAGTCGGCTTCATCCCTGGGATGCAAGGCTGGTTCAACATACACAAATCAATAAACATAATCCATCACATAAACAGAACCAGTGACAAAAACCATATGAATATCTCAATAGATGCAGAAAAGGTCTTCGATAAAATTCAACACAATTTCTTCTTTATCCAGTCATCCAGCATTGAACACTTACGTCGTTTCCATATATTGGCTATTGTGACTAATACTGCAATGAACATGGAAGTGCAGATATCTCTAAAAGATACTGATTTTACTTTCTTTGGCTATATACCCAGAAAAGGGATTGCTGGATCATATAGTAGTTCTACTCCAATTTTTTTAGAAACCGTCATATTATTTTCCATAATGCCTGCACCAGTTTACATTCCTGCCAACAGTGTACAAGGGTTCCTTTTTCCTCCACATCCTCGCCAACACTTATCTTTTATCTTTTTGATAGTAGCCATCCTAACAGGCAGGAGACATCTCGCTGTGCTTTTGATTTGCATTTCCCTGATGATCAGTTATGTTAAGCACCTATTGGCCATTTGTATGTCTATTTTTGGAAAATGTCTATTTAGTTCCTTTGCCCGTTTTTAAATCAGATTGTTTGTTTTTTTAGCTATTGAATTTGAGTAGTTCCTTATATATTTTGAACATTAATCCCTTATTAGACATATGGTTTGCAAATATGTTCTCCTACTCAATTGGGCTGGCTTTTCATTTTGTTGATTGCTTCCTTTGCCATGCAGATGCTTTATAATTTGATATGGTCCCACTTGTTTGTTTTTGTTTTGTTGCCTGAAATTTTAGTGTCATATTCATGAAATCATTGTAAAGATCAATGTCATAGAGCTTTTCTCTTATGTTTTTATTTAGAAGTTTTATCGTTTTAGGTCTTACATTTAAGTTTTTAATTCATTTTGAGTTGATTTTCTTATATGGTTTAAGAATCCAATTTCATTCTTTTGCATGTGGATATACAATTTTCCCACCATTTATCAAAGAAACTATCCTTTCCCCCTTGTGCATTCTTGGCACCCTTGTTGAAAATTAGTTAACCTTATATGCTTAGGTTTATTTCTGTGCTGTCTATTCTGTTTCACTCGTCTGTGTGTCTGTTTTTATGCCACTTTTGATTTGATTATTATAGCTTTGTAATGTAATTTTAAATAGCAATTGTAATGCTTCCAACTTTGTTCTTTCTCAAGATTGCTTTGGCTTTTTGGGGTCTTTTGTGGTTCCATGTGAATTTTGGAATATTTTTATATTTCTATTAAAAATGCCAGTGGAATTTTGATAGAGTTTGAGTCAAATCCATCAGTACAGGTTACTTTTATTTTCTTCTTTCTAGTTTTTTGTATTTTCCAATTTTTTCCATGAAGCATATATTTAGTGTGCATTAATAAAACAAAAGTTATTTATAATAACAAAAACAAATTCATTGTTTTATCATGAATCCATAGAAAAGAAGTCTTAAAGTCATTTGGCAGTAAACACAATGTATCAATTTAAATATTAAAGCTCTCACATTTCATTTTATAACACAATAATTATTAGACCATATCTGTACATACTGCTGTTACAATAGACTAGAGATGATCAGTTCTCCTGGGTCAATATGAGGATGACTACAGCATTACATTTTCTTCCTTCCATGGACTTATTGTCTAGATGGCTTAGTGTTTTCCTTTCACACGTTTGTTTTGTAAGTTTTTGCTACCAGGATTTTAGTATTCTTAGCAATTAAGTGCAGAGATTCCTGAACCAGACTATGTATATTCAGATTCTCCATCCACCAGTTAATAAGCATGACCTTAGGAAAATTACATAGCATCTCTGTTGTTAAGTGTCCTTATAAATAAAATGAAGAGAAAAACAGTAATAGTTTCCTCATTAAATGTCTAGATGCAAAGAGCATAAAACAGTAACCAGCACATATAAGCACTTAATAAATGTTATCCATTATTGTTAGCTTGGATTTCTAACTTTCCCCCCACACCGAAGACCAATTATAGTTGCTTTGATTGAAGCTTTGCTATTTGTCATGCAGAGCCTCATTTTACTGTAAATCAAATTTTCCATCTGAAAGATGCCTCAGGTGTTTGAAATGTCAGCCAACTTCAGTAACTGCTCACATTCCATTATCATCCACCTCCTCTTTTTGTCACACAGTCAGGCTAACTCTCAGTTGTGGTTTATCATTCTAATAAATATACAAGGTTTATTTTCTAGCACACATGAGTTTTGTCAATAGTAACTTCTAAACTTTCAATTGTAATGAGTAACTCTTGAGCTACTGCTTCATTATGACTTTCATTTTAAATGGCACTAAGATGCTGAATAAAGTGGAATCTTGAGATCTTTTTATTCACATGTTTAAAGATATGAATTGAGGTCCTCTTATGTTCCAGGTAATTTACTAGTCACCAAGGTTCCAGCAATGAATCAGAAAAACAGGCTTTGGGAAATTTTGATTGTTGGGAGGAATATAGGAACAAATAAACAATTAAATGGGGGTTGGGGAAGTGTTGTGATAAGAGAAGTAAAGGAATGATAAGATAATACAGAGAGCAAATCTTTCTTGGAAGCCAATCCTACTCTTAAGCTCAGACAAAAGGGGCCATTGCTCTGGGCTCTGTGCCTTAAATGGCTCTAGGTATTAATCACACACACACAAACCAATTCACTAAAGAACACATAGGTTCCCATTGAATACAATTACTTTTTCTGTTTTAATCTTTCAGATCAGAGATCAGCAAAAAATGACCAATGAAACAAATCCATCCCAACACCTGTTTTTGTTAAAGTGTTAAGGGAACACAGCCAGGCCAGTTTGTTTACATAGTTTATGAATGCTTTCACTCTGCAATGACAAGGTTGAGTAGTTGCAACAGAGACCTTTGTCCCACCAGACTTAAAATACTTACTTTTTGCCTCTTTATAAAAGTTTACCTGTATCTGCTTCAGATTCTTTAGAATGAAAACAAGTCTATCTTCCATATCTAAAATCTTCATAATAATTTTATCATTTTTCCATTTCACTTAGCATGATTTCCTCAAGCCTGTCTTTCATAAATCTGACTTTTTAAAATGCTTTTCTCACCTTTCTACAAAGTACCAATTATCACCAACTCCCATCTCCTTTGTTTCAGCTCAGCCATCTCAAACATCCAAATCACCCACTAGAGCTAAATTACATCCCCAGTGCAGGGATAGCAGGAGAAAGGGGTTGAACAGGAGGCTGAATCTTCCTAATCCACTCCAGGGCCTGCAGCTGGGTGGATTGAAAGCTCCCCTAGCCAATTTCCCAGTAGGTTTTAGTTTGGGAAACTTGGACACTCAAATTACCCTGGTGAATAGTAATAAGTAGTAAGTGGTTACGGCTAAATTGTTTTTATTTTGAATTTCAGTCACCAGGGTTTGACACCCTTCCACTTCAAGTTGCTGAGTATAACCCTTATGTTCATCAAAGCTAAACACTTGAAAAAAAATTATTTTGATAATTTTAGACTTACAGAAAACTTGCAAAGATAGTACAGACGGCCCGTGTATACTTTTTATCTGGCTTCCCATGATGTTAATATCTCACATAACCATGTACAGTAACCAAAATTAAGAAATTAAGATTGGCTCAACAAATACTATTGACTAAACTACAGACTATTGATTTTATCCTGATATTTCCACTAATGTCTTCTGTTCCAGGATTCAAGTCAGGATACTGCACTGCATTTAGGTGTCATGCATCCTTGGTCTCCTTCAATCTACTGCGGTTCATCAGTTTTTCTTTGTTATTCATTACCTTGACACTTTAGGAGAATAGTGGTTAGATGTTTCGTAGAATGTCCTTTAGTTTGGTTTTGTCTGATGTTTTCTCATAATTACTCTGAAGTTATGGATTTGGGGTACTGAATATCAATATGTGTTATGCTGGTGATGTTGGCCTTGATCACTTGGGTAAGGTAGTGTCTGCCAGACCTGTGCACTGTAATGTTATCATTTCCCCTTTCCATACTCTGCCCTTTGGAAGTGAGTTACTAAGTCCAGCCGTTGGAGTTATTAAATCCAATCCACAGATATTAAGCTTCACTTCCTAGAGGGAGGAGTGTTTAAGAATTTGTAGACATGTTGAAACTACCACAATTATCAATAAATATTTGATGGCAGATATTTTGGGGCAATGTGAATATCCTGTTCCTCCTTAAAGTCTTACTCGCTAATTTTAGCATTTATCAGTGGGTCTTGCCTGAAGCAGTTACAACTGTTGTACTCTAATGATGATGTTCTATTTTCCACATTCCTTCTCCATCTAGAATTGGAATTCTTCTGTTATGAAAAATTGTTGCTTTTTCTTCCTCCCTTCCCCCCTTCCCTCCCTCCCTCCCTTCCTTTCTTCCTTCCTTTTCTCCCTCCCTCTCCCCTTCCCTCCCTCCCTCCCTTTCTTCCTTCCTTTTCTCCCTCTTTCCCTCCTTCCCTCCCTCCCTCCCCCTTCTTCCTTCCCTCCCTCCCTCCCTTCCTTCCTTTTCTCCCTCCCTCCTTCCCTCCCTTCCTCCATCCCTTCCTCCCTCCCTCCCTTCCTTCCTTTCCTCCCTCCCTCCCTCTTTCTCTTTCCCTCTTTTCTTCCTTCTTTCTGTTCTATATGGACTCATGGAGGTTTTGTATTATACATAGAAATTATAGACATCAACACCACTTTTACATATACACATGAATGTATACCTAGACACACATACATATGTAATATTGGAGTTCATTTGCTACATATGCATGCATATGTGTATATACATGTTCACACATGTAATACGGAGGCAGATGAATAAGCCAACTCCCAATTATCTATCATTATCCACTGTTTTATCCAACACGTTTTTCATCTGAGAATAGCTTCTTTTTACATTTTTATTTCAATAATTTTGGGGGTACAGGTGGTTTTTGTTTACATGGATAAGTTCTTTAGTGGTGATTTCTGAGATTTTAATGCACCTGTCACCCGAGCAGTACAGTCTGTACTCAATATATAGTCTTTTATCCTTCAATACCTCCCAACCTTCCCTCCTGGGTCCCCAAAGTCCACTAAATCATTCTTGTGCCTTTGGTTCTTCATAGCTTAGCTCTGACCTATTATAAGGAAAGTGAGAACATATGATATTTGGTTTTCCATTCCTGAGTTATTTCACTTTGAATAATGACCTCCTGCTCCAACCAACTTGCTGCCAAAAAACATTATTTCATTACTTATTATGGCTGAGTAGTATTCCATGGTGTATATATACATTTTCTTTATGCTTTCATTGGTTGATGGGCACTTAGGTTGGTTCCATATTTTTGCAATTGTGAATTGTGCTGCTATAAACATGCATGCCCATATGTCTTTTTTATATAATGACTTATTTTCCTTTGGGTAGTTACCCAGTAGTGGGATTGCTGGATCAAATGGTAGTTCCACTTTTAGTTCTTTTAGTAATCTCCATACTGTTTCCCATAATGGTTGTACTAATTTACATTTCCACCAGCAGTGTGAAAGTGTTCCCTTTCACCACATCCATACCAACATCTATTATTTTTTGACTTTTTAATTATGGTCATTCTTGCAGGAGTAAGGTGGTATCTCATTGTGGTTTTAATTTGCATTTCCCTGATGATTATTAATGTTGAGCACTTTTTCATATATTTGTTGGCCATTTGTGTATCTTCTTTGGAGAATTGTCTATTCATCTCCTTAGCCCACTTTTTGATGGGATTTCTTCTTCTTCTCGCTGATTTGAGTGCCTTGTAGACTCTGGATATTAGTATTTGGTCAGATGTATATATTGCAAAGATTTTCTCCCGCTCTGTGGGTTGTCTGTTTACTCTGCTGATTATTTATTTTGCTGTGCAGAAGCTTTTTAGTTTAATTAAGTCCCGTCTATTTATCTTTGTTTTTGTCATGTTTGCTTTTGGGTTCTTGGTCATGAAGTCTTTTCCTAAGCCAATATCTAGAAAGGTTTTTCCAATGTTATATTCTAGAATTTTTATGATTTCAGGTCTTAAGTTGATTTTGTATAAGGTGACAGATGAAGATCCAGTTTCAGTCTTCTACATGTGGCTTGCCAATTATCCCAGTACCATTTGTTGAATAGGGTGTCCTTTCCCCACTTTCGGTTTTTGTTTGCTTTGTAAAAGATCAGTTGGCTGTAAGCATTTGGCTTTATTTCTGGCTTCTCTATTCTGTTCCATTGGTTTACATGCCTATTTTTATGCCAGTACCATGCTGTTTTGGTAGCTATAGTATATTGCAGTATAATTTGAAGTCAGGTAATGTGATGCCTCCAAATTTGTTCTTTTTGCTTAGTCCTACTTTGGCTATATGGGCTCTTTTTTGGTTTCATATAAATTTTAGGTTTGTTTTTTCTAGTTATGTGAGGAATAATGATGGTATTTTGATGGGAATCTCATTTAATCTGTAGATTGCTTTGGGCAGTATGGTCATTTTCACAATAGTGAAATTTGACTTCTATGTTGTCTTTCATATGACATTTATTTTTATCATTTTTTCTGTTTTTCTTTACTTGTTTTCAAGCAAGTCATCTTTCATTTCCTTTTATTTTTGTATAATCTCCATTTTATAACTCTTTTTATTTGAACACTTCTTATGCTTCTTTGACTCATTACTTGTGTAATATATATGTGCATATAGTCTTCATCTTCATTTTGATTATGTTCTCTCCACCAAAATTTTTTTTAGTGTCCATGCTTAGGTCACCCTTCTTTGTATCACTGATATTTGAGGGTAACTGTCTATGTGCTAATGACCTTTTATGGGCACCAATAGTGGTGCATAGTTGGCAGCAACAACTCAAATCTATTGTCTCAAGCTCCCTCTCACCAAATTGGTTATTTCCTTTCTCTAGAGTCACATGTTCCTATAGTTTGCACTTTCTACTTCTCCCAAGTTCCTTGAAAAGCACTTAGTTCACAGGATTTCTGTGATACTGATTTATTACTATCTCCTCTCTGTCTCTTTCAGTTCACCATTCTCCATCTAGCCAGCTAGGTCACAAATAATAGAAAAGGAATGTATCAAAGTTTTACTTCAGAAACATATCTTTCAGTGTTCTCCACTGCTAGTATTGCTGTTCCCAAAACCTTCTCCATATGTATCCAAAGTAGTGTTTCTAAATTTAAATATTACCTGCTTAAAACCCTTACAGGGTTCCTTGAAGTCCTCAAGAAATGAGCCATAGAAAAGTATTCAAAGATAAGGTATAAATAATTTTAAGAAGTAACATAGTTACTATTGAGACATTCCTGGTGACATAATTAAATTTCAAGAGTAAAGAAAAATTTATATGGTCATCTAGACAAAAAGGGAAGTCAAGAAAGAATTGGGACTCAGATTTGCCTCTGTTATAGCTGCTGCAAAGGACAGCAAAGCAATAGTTACAGGGTTTTAAAGAATAGAAAGTGACCCCTGTAATTTAATCCAGTTAAGTTGTCCTTCAAGTACAAATGCAACTGACATTCTGAAGCAATAAAGAATTTGTAGACAAAATTCAGCCAACCAAGGGATACAAATAAAAAGATCAGAGGAATCACAGCAAAAGACTGATGTTGAGTGTTTAAGTGACTCAAATATATGACTAAATTACACAAATGGGAGAATTATGGAGATAAGACAGAATGTAAATGTTACAAACTTTTAAACTGACAGTTAATAAATGACAGTTTGTAATGTAATAAAAATGAGATGGATGAGATGAGAATTGGAAGTATAAATGTACCAATTTCTTCAACTTTATAGCAGTATCAACAACCACAACTCAAAGTTGAGTAGTATAGTTAAAAATAATTATTCAAGCATCAAAGTTATCTATTAATCATTTTCCCTTAATAAGAAGGATATCGCAGAAACTACAATCACTTATAGTCAGAAGCTATCTAAAGTTTTTCATTAACCATAGTCATTATAACAACAGATCACTTGAACTTATTCCTCCTGTCTAACTTATATATCCTTTGACCAACATCTCCCTAATTCTTCTTTCCCCCATCCATCCCAGCCTCTGGTAACCATCATTCTACTCTATAATTCTATGTGATCAACTTTTTTACATTCTGCATATGAGTGAGATTATGAAGTTATTTGTCTTTCTGTGCCTGGCTTATTTTCCTTAACATAATGTCTTCCAGTTTCATCCATGTTGGGATAAATTGCAGGATCTTCTTTTCTGTGGCTGAATAGTCTTGTATTGTGTGCGTATGTGTGTGTGTGCATGTGTGGTTGAATACTAGTCTAGTGTGTGTGTGTGGCTGAGTAGTATTCTTGTGTGTGTGTGTGTGTCTGAATAGTATTCTAGTGTGTGTATGTATGTGTTGCTGAATAGTATTCATGTGTGTCTGTGTGTGTGTGTGTCTCTGAATAGTATTCGTGTGTGTGTGGCTGAATAGTGTTTGTGTGTGTGTGTGTGTGTGTATGTCACATTTTCTATATCCATCCACCCATCCATGGACTCTTAGGTTGATTTCATATCTTGGCTATCGTGAATAATGCTGCAATAAATGTGAAAGTGCAGGTCCCTTTGACATGTTGATTTCATTTCCTTTGGATATATACCCGCTAGTGGGGTTGCTGTATCATATGGTAGTCCCATTTTTAATTTTTTTGAGGAACTGCCATATTATTTTACATAATGACTGTATTCTTAAAAAATGCTAAAAAAGTGGATATTAAGTGTTCTTGCCACAAAAATGATAAACATTTGAGGTAATTTATATATATGAGGTAATACGCGTTTGCTAATTAGCAAGATTTAACCATTCCACAATAAGTAAAAAATTGTATATGTCAGTTTAAAATTTTTAATTTGCAAAAAAATAAAGTTTATCAGTTCCTTGAGTTTTATTTCTTTCTATGCAAGTAACAAAGTTTAATACTTCTTAGTAAAAATAAAATAATATAAATTATAAATGTTTTTTAAATGAACTAGTCTGTGTGTGTGTGCATGTGTGTGTGTATGTGTGTGTGTGTATTCATATAAGTCCCTTCACAGATGTCTAAAATGACAGTCACTGAATTTTGCTAAAAGATATATGAAGTTGGTCAGATTTGGAAATTATTATTTTGCCCTCATCTCCACACTTCTCTGTATTGCTTGTTTATAACCTTCTTTTATAATATTTCTCATTTGTAAAATCATTTTTATAAAATGATAGGATCATAATTTTGTAAAGGAAAGAGAAAAAACATTAATAGGTAAGAAAAGAAGGAATTAAATTGTCAGAAATATAAAATGCTGTCAATAAATAAATTAATATAATAATCTAAAAATATTCACCATATTTAGTAATAAGGAGGTCATGATGACATGAGAAAAGTTCCTATGGAAGGGAGGGTGCAAGAACTAACCTGAAATGGACAGAGGAATACAATCCTGTGTCACTTAACAATGGGAATACATACTGAAGAAATGTGTCCTTAGGTAATTTTCGTTTTGTGCAAACGTCATAGAGTGTATGTGCACAAACCTAAATGATACAGCTTACTACAAACCTAGGCTACATGGTATATAGCATATTGCTCCTAGGCTACAAACCTGTATGTTACTGTACTCAATACTATGGGAAATTATAACACAATGGTATTTTTATCTAAACTTAGAAAAGACACAGTGAAAGTACAGTTTAAAAAATTAAAAGATGATACGCCTGTATAGGGAACCTAACATGAATGAAGTTTGCAGAACTGGAAGATTCTCTGGATGTGTCAGTGAGTAAGTGGTGAGTGAATCAAGGCCTAGGACATCATATTACTATAGAATTTATAAGCACTATACCTTTATGATATACTACATTTATTTTTAAAACAAAGTAATTACACTATGCCATTATGACGGCTACCATGTCACTAGATGATAGGAATTTTTCAGCTCCATTATAATCTTATGAGACCACTGTCACTTATGTTTTCTGTCACTGACTGAAATGTCATTATACAGCACATGACTGTAAATGGAAGATGAGGAACAGAGGTAGTAGTGGAGAGTGTGTTAAACTTTTCACATGTTACACCTTAAGATGTTAAGTTACACCATATGATTTTAAAGTAATTCATTATCTTAAACTTTTAATTTTCTGAGTAAAGAAAGATACCTGCATTTTTGAACATTTACTTTTAATAGTGCTACATTAAATACTATTTCAACCTATTCATCCACTGTATTCAATATGTAGTAGAGTTACAATTCTCTTTCAGGAGTCTGTAATTTCCTAGGCATTGTATTATGCATATTTACAGTAGCACTTGTATCCCTAAGGCAATTATATCATAAACTAATCTTTGTAGTTTTCTCACTGTTTGCTAAAGGCTATTTCTAATCCTTATCTTCATATTTGGCTATAGTTTTGCCCTTATTTATCAATCTAGTAACTCTAAGAAAGATTATTAGAGGTTCAATTGTCATGACATTCTGTTAGTACATATATCATAGTAAGTAAAATATTTTACCTGTTTGTGTCTAGAAGCCTCAAATGTTTGCTTAATAATCAGTCCTGGAATATAACATAATACATATTAAGCTTATTGATCTATAGCAGTCTTCTGTTATAGTAAGCCCTTTTTGAAAATTAAAAGAAATATTTTTTTCTATCTTTTCACATCTACATTCATGAATTCTAAAATATTTTACCGAAGGACTATGAAATTATATTTAGCAGAGTCATTGTTGATCCAAGCATTTGTGTCTCTACACTGAAGAAACTAGGATAATGTTTAGAAAAGTTTTACATTAATTTCACACATTTCACAGATTTGCAGGCAAATTAGGAGGTATTATAACATATTAAGTCTTACAAAATTTATTTTCTGTAACTCTAATTTTTTACACTTTTTTCTGCCATTTTTAATTTGAATTTTCTGATTTTCTATAAAAGATAAAACCAACACTTCATTCAAGCAATAATCATGTTTTACTGAGTATTGGGAAAAAATTACTTTATATTTTTAAAATATTTGAAGAGTAATGATATGGTTTGGCTTTGTGTCCCCACTCAGATCTCATCTCAAATTGTAATCCCCCAATTCAGATCCTGCTCCTGCTTTGTATGAGCTGCAAACCAGGAGCCACTGACTTCACCTCTCGGAGGCTCCAGTTACTCATCTGTAAAGCAGAAGCAGCAGCATCTACCTCACAGGGTTGTTAAGGGGATCACCACTTGACACCAAAGATGAAAACATGGTCTGTGAGTGGCAAAGCCATTTTACAGTCAGCCAGTTCTGCATTACTGTGATGGGAACACCAGCCCTTCACAAACTGCACTTTCTGCTCAGCATCTAAATAGAAAGTCACCCTATGAACCTACGTACTGTCTCCTCTCTCCCCTCATAGTTCCAGTAGAGCTTCCAGGAGGGGGTCATTGAATCTGGTTGTCTGTATTTCCTCCTCTCCCACTCACCTGGGCCTCTCCTCTGATTAGGGGCACTGATGGCCTCCACATTGCTGCTGTCTTTATCATCCTTGACTTTGGCTATATTAGACCAGCTGGCCATGCCCTTTGGCCTGAAACTTACCCTCCTCTGCTCCTTCCAGGTGACATGCTCCTGGTGTCCTCCACTGCTCAGGCCACCCTTTTGCAGCCTCCTTTCTAGGCCTCTCCCTTGTCTCTCTTCTTATGCTCCACACTCATGGCTGGGTACCACGAGGGAGCCCAGGCCATTTCCACTGCTCTATCCCCTCTCCTAAGCACCAGAACTTGCAATCAGCCTGTTCCCACCTAGAGACCCCCACTTAGATATCATCCCCAAGCTCAGCTGTCCACAGCTGGCCGCTCCTCTTATCTGGCCAGTCGTGTCTCTTCTCCTGTGTAAGCAGCCCATGAATCTCATCAGTGATCTGGTGTGAGCTTTGATCACCTACCATGACCAGTCCCTGATTCTGCTATTCTCCCTCCATCTCTTGCTTTCTATGTATCTGAGTGTCAGATGGTGGCTACATAACCTCTCACCTGGAAGTTGCCACCTGCTCTTAGCAACCAAGCTGGCCTTTCTAAAATACAAATCACTGCTCTGCCTAAAACTCTTCTGGGTTTCCAGTGACCCTCAGGATAAAGTCCAATGTCTTCCCCTTATGTTCAAGGCACACCCACTCTGGCCCCTGCCTGTGCCTCTAAGCTTCTCCTTTCCCAGCCCTCCTCACCCCTTCCACTATCCTTTACTTCTGCCAGACCAGGGCTTTTCCTGATCTTATGCCATTACTTGGCCTGTGGCTTTCCTTTCAGACCTCACCACCACTGTGACTGTGTATTGATGCGGGTATAGGTTAGCTCCACAGGGCAGGGGAATCCCAGTGCTCAGCATGGGGCCTGGCACATAGCAGATACTTAATAAATGACAATGGTGGCTTTACAACTAATCCCCCAGAAATATAGAAGATTCTCAGAGGCTATTAGGAAAATTTCTATGCACACCAACTAGAAAATCTAGAGGAAATGAATAAATTCCTAGAAACACACAACCTGTCAGGATGAGTAAGGAAGAAACTGATACCCTGAACAGACCCATATTGATTTCTGAAGTTGATTCAGTAATAACAAAACCTACCAACCAAAAAAGCCCTGAACCACATAGCTTCACATCCAGACTCTACCAGATGTGCAAAGAAGAGCTGTTACCAATTCTACTGAAACTATTCAAAATAATCAAGTAGGTGGGGACTCCTCCCTAACTTATTCTATGAAGCCAGCACCACTCTGATACCAAAATCTGGCAAAGACACAACTAAAAATACAAGCCAATATCCCTGATGAACGTAGATGCAAAAACCCTCAACAAAATTCTTGCAAACCAAATGCAGCTGCAAATCAAAAGGTTAATTCACCACAATCAAGTAGGCTTTATTCCTGGGATACAGGACTGTTCCAACATATGCAAATTAATAATTGCGATTCACCACATAAATAGAATTTTTAAAAAGCCATCCGATCATCTCAATAGATGCAGTAAAAGCTTTTTTAATATAAAATTGAGCATCTCTTCATGATAAAAATCCTCAACAAACTAGGCATTGAAGGAACATACCTCAAAAGAATAAAAGCCATCTATGACAATCCCACAGCCAACATCATGCTGAATAGGCAAAAGGCGGAAGCATTTTTCTTAAGAACAGAAAGAAGAAAAGTATCCCCACTCTTATGACTCCCAGTCAACATAGTACTGAAAGTCCTAGCCAGAGCAATTCGGACAAGAGAAATAAATAAAATGCATCTAAATATGAAAAGAAAAAGTCAGATTATCTCTCTTCACTGATGATATAATTAATTCTATGCCTAGAAAACCCTAAAGACTCCTCCAAAAGGCTCCTAGAACTGATAAATAACTTCACTAAAGTTTTAGGATTTGAAATCAGTGTACAAAAATCAGTAACATTTTCATACACCAATAATATTCAAGCTGAGACTCAAATAAAGAATGCAATCCCATTTACAGTAGCCACAAAAAGAAAAAAAGAATATACTTTGGAATACATTTAACCAAGGAGGCAAACAATCTCTACAAGGAGAACTACAAAACACTGCTGAAAGAAATCAGAGATGATACAAACAAATGGAAAAATACCCCATGCTCATGGATTGAAAGAATCAATACTGTTAAAATGGCTATACTGCCCAAAACAATCTACAGATTCAACACTGTTCCTGCCAAACTACCAACATCATTTTTCACAAAACTAAAAAAAAAAATGCATCCCAAAGTTCTCATGGAATCAAAAAAGAACCTAAATAGCCAAAGCAATTCTATACAAGAAAAACAAAGCCAGAGACATCACACTACCCAACTTCAAGCTACAATACATTACAGTAACCACAATACCATGGTACTAATACAAAAACAGACACATAGACAAATAGAACAGAATAAAGAATCCAGCAATAAAGCCACACACCTACAGCCATCTGATTCAAACAAAGTTGACAAAAATAAGCAAGGGGGAAAAGCTCCCTATTCAATAAACGATGCTGGGATAGCTAGATAGCCACATACAGAAGAATAAAACTGGACTCCTACTTTTCACCATATACAAAAATTAATTGAATATGGATTAAAGACATCAAACTATAGAAATCCTAGAACAAAACCTAGGAAAAACCATTGTAGACATCAGCCTTGGCAAAGAGTTTATGACTAAGTCCCTAAAAGCAATGGCAACAAAAACAAAATTGATAAGTGGGACCTGATTAAACTAAAGAGCTCCTGCACAGCAAAAGAAACTTCAACAGAGTAAACAGACAAACTTCAGAATGGGAGAATATATTGCAAACTATGTGTATTAGTCAGGGCTCTCTAGAGGGACAGAACTAATGGAATATATATATATATATGTATAAAGGGGAGTTTATTAAGTATTAATTCACATGATCACAAGTTCCCACAATAGGGCATCTGCAGGCTGAGGAGGAAGGAGAGCCAGTCCGAGTTCCAGAACTGAAGAACTTGGAGTCCAGTGTTCAAGAGCAGCAAGCATCCAGCACAGGAGAAAGATGTAGGCTGGGAGGCTAGGCCAGTCTCTCTTTTCACATTTTTCTGCCTGCTTATGTTCTACCCATGCTGGCAGCTAACTAGAATTGTGCCCACCCAGATTAAGGGTGGGTCTGCCTTTGACTCAAACGTTAATCTCATTTGGCAACACCCTCACAGACACACCCACGATCAATACTTTGTATCCTTCAATCCAATCAAGTTGACACTCAGTTTTAACAATCAAAAGTCCATTCTTGTCAACTTGAACCCATACACATTTTCTGAGATCATAAGTAATTTTCAAATAAAGACAATAATAAGGTCATAATTATGCCTAACATAATACAACTGTCCTATGTACAACTGGAAATGCACCAGTCCCCAACCTAGTAACTATTACATAAATTTAACAATACTTGAATTGCAGTTAATAAATCTTATGTCATATTATAAAGGAAGAGGGAAATAAAGTGAAGATATTTTCTTACTACAAATGTATACATGCACCAACACGTTTTTAACAAAAGAAGGAGGGAATACTTATGACAATTACAGTCCTCATTTCTGCAGCTGGTCACATGGTCGTAGTTGGTATTGATGACTATCTTCTTCTGCCACCCATTCTGCATTCCCTTTGCCTTCAGCAAGCACCTCAGCAGCTCATGGTTTTTTTTCCAAGTGGAGTGACCAAAACCTTCATTCCTGTAGGGTCTGGGTCATTTGTAGTCCTGCCTGGATTGGGCTGTTGTAGTTTCCCATTGACCTTAATCACAGGGCATGGTAATACTAAGAGATGCCCTAATGGATCTCCTGTATTCCATGAATACTCTTTCTTACCTCCATTATGGAGTAGTAGACTGATTTCATCTTGATAGTCTGGGTCAGTCACCCCAGCCAACACTGTAACTCCCTTCTTAGCCTGTTGACTTAAAGCTAGGAGGAACCCAAAGTGTCCAGATGGCAATCTTAACTTCCAGTTTAATAAAATAATTGTTGTGATTCTTGGTAGCAGTGTTCCTCCCTCTGGAACTAAGACCTCTAGGCCAGCAGAATGTAGTGTCATGGGAACAAAAAGCAAAAATTTTGCTAGTGGATCACTAGAGGTGATGGTGAGTGGTGCCACTTCCACTTCCACCCCTTGATTCCTAGACCCATGAATCCTGGCTATAGGAGAAACAATATCATATACTGGATGTTGATCCAGAGCATACACAACCTTCTGGAGAACTTTGCCCCAGCCCTGCAAAGTATTGTCACCTAGTTGGAATTGTAATTGTGACTTCAAAGGCCATTCCACCATTCTACCAATCCAGCTGCTTTAGGATGATGGGGAACATGGAAAGACCAGTGAATTCCATAAGCATGAGCCCACTGCCTCACTACTTTAGCTGTAAAGTGAGTGCCTTGGTCAGAGGCAACACTGTGTGGAATACCATGATGGTGGATAAGGCATTCCATAAGCCCACAGATGGTAGTCTTGGCAGAAGCATTGTGTGCAGGATAGGCAAACCCATATCCAGAGTAAGCGTCTATTCAGGCGAGGACAAACCTCTGCCCTTTCAATGATGGAAGGTTTTGGCCTCCCTCTCCCTGTGCAAACTGGTAAAAGGCCTTGGGATTTTTGAGCTATCCTTACCTGCCTCCCTACTTGTTTGATTTTGATACATGTTTTCTAATAACCTGGTTTTTCTCTTCTCACCTTCAGGCCAGCAAACTCCACACAGTCATGCAACCAGAGCCTCAGACAATGGCCCCTTCTGCTGGAGACTGCTGTTTTCCCAAAACAGCGCCCCCTGTCAGCAGGAAGCAGTTAAGATCAGTCTTCGTCCTTATCCTTATCCTTATTCTAATGGCAGTTAGATGTACTTCTTCAGAGTGGCAGAATTAGGTAGCCAAGTAAGAAGCGCCCCCTGGCAGAAGCTCTGACCAGCTTGCCCACTGGGAGGAGTGCGCACTGGGGTGGAACCTTGGAAAGTTCACACCATTTGCATGGGGGAGGAGCCTGGCCTCTCCTGATGTGGGGCGGTAACCTGGGATTCAATCTGTGAGGTGGGAAGCCAGCTAGCGAGACTCTCACTTCGCCGAGTGTCTCTGTTTCCCTTTTTTCCTTTTCACCCAATAAATTCCATTTTTCTCACCCTTCAAATTGTCTGCGGGGCTAATCTTTGATGGTCGAGTGACAAGAACCTGGCTTTTAGCTGAACTAAGGAGAAAGTCCTACAACAAACATTAGGACAGTGCTGAGGGGAAATGTGGGGTTGGAGCCCCCACACAGTCCCCACCAGGGCACTATCTAGTGAAGCTGTGGCAGTGGGGCCACTGCCTCAATAGCTAAGAATGGTAGAGCCATCAGTAGCTTGCACCCTGAGCCTGGAAAAGCCGCAGTCACTCAAATCCAACATGTGAGACCAGCCACAGGGGCTGACCTGTGAAAAGTCACAGAGGCAGAGCTGCCCAAGGCCTTGTGAGCCTACCCTTTGTACCAGCGTGCCCTGGATGCAGAACATGGAGTTAACAAGATTATTTTGGACATTAAGTTTGAATGTTTGCCCTGCTGTGTTTTGGACTTGCATGGAGCCTGTTGCACCTTCCTTTTGGCCAATTTCTCCCTTTTGGAATGGGAATGTTGGGAATGTTGACCCAATGATACTATCATACAAAATACTATTGTATTTTGGAAGTAAATAACTTGTTTTTGATCTGACAGGCTCATAGGTGGAAGGAACTTACCCTGAGTCTCAAGTGAGGCTTTAGACTTTTGAGTTAATGCTGAAATGATTAAGACTTTGGGGGACTATTGCAAAGGGATGATGCATATTGCAATGTGAGGAGGACATAAGATTTGGGGGGCCAGAGATTAAATGATATAGTTTGGATGTTTGTCCCCTCCAGATCTCATGTTGAAACATAATCCCCAATGTTGGAGGTGGGGCCTGGTGGGAGGTGTTTGGACCATGGGGGTGGATTCTCATGAATGTTTTGATGCCATCCTCACAATAATCAGTGAGTTCTCCCTCTATGAGTTCACACCAGATCTGGTTATTTAAAAGAGCCTGGAACTTCCTCTTCACTCTCTTGCTTCCTCTCCCACCATGTGATACACAGCATCCCCCTTCGCCTTCTGCCATGATTGTAAGCTTCCTGAGGCCCTTACCAGAAGCAGATGCTGGTGCCACACTTCCTGTACAACCTGCTGAGCTATGAGCCAAAATAAACCCCTTTTCTTTATAAATTCCTGAGACTCAGATATTCCTTTGTAGCAACGCAAAGAGACTAACACAATAGATAAATAAATGTATATTTGCATGCATCTAAAACAATGCTTGAAATTATGTGGAGTTTCCATATTACTAACATCATATGGATTAGACTTGAAGATAAAAACCTGGATCATTGTTCTACACTAAATGTTACAAGCTAAGTTGAGCAATTACTAAACTGCCTCATCTATAAAACTAATGACCTCTCTTGGCTAGTGTATGAGTTCCTAGTGCAGTAACTCAAAACCCCTCTAGGTATTTTAAACAGATTTAACAATGGGAATTAGGTGCCTAAAAAAATCTTTAGAAAAACAAGCTCTAGGCTTTGATTCTAAGCTTCCAAGAATGACCCCCGCAGAATATTACAGATATGACATACCTGTAGAGCTGCTAATTCTGACACAGGTGAACAATTAGGAAGCTGTCCATGAAAAATTGAATTTTATAATGGGTCACCGTAAGTTGTGATAAAACAGGAAACCACCACTGCTCCAATAGCAAGTGTCTCTTGACAACCATACAGCCATTGTGTGGGCATTCTAATACTACCGCAGGAAAACTCACGTCAATAACTCTGCTTGCCAGCAGAAAATGACCAAATAAAAAGCAGTAGGAAAATGGCTTCTATCTTCCTTCTATCTCCCAAATCAGACTTCAGTGCATTTAATGATGAAACCCCATTTGCATCAAAAACCCCTTTTAAAAACATGAGTTATAGCTTTCCAGCCCCTACAGTACAGGAAGCCACAATAAGAGCTCATGAGAATAGATGCTGATTTATCAGTTGACATTTCAAAGACATTTGGCTTAGTTGCTGCTGAGTCCACACATCAGTCACTTTTTAAGAAAATCTGAGGAGTTAAGTGGGACCTTGAAGTATCTTAAGAATAGTAAACACAGCTTAGCAGCCTGCTCAGGGAGAAACATCGGAAACCAACACATTTGGGAGGTCAGTAGTGGTGACAAGCACAAATATAATTTGTACTTTGTGTCTGCCAAATATAATTATGCCTGACTCTACCTAACCTCCAATGGCACATAATTGTAGCTATAATTTTAAGAAATCTCCAACGTCATGTTATACAAGTATATTTTTATTGTTATTCTTATTGATGATAGCATTATGCAAAATAGTATTTTAATTCTGTGATTCTCTATCTTGCTTTCACTGTTTCTTTGAACTCCATCTTCCCTGATTTTTCTCCTCCTCCCTTCTTGCTTAGTTCTAATGCTTATTAAAATATTTACTTCAGCGTGAGTGTTATGTAGAAGACCATCTGTGAACGCTAGTGCCAGGGGCATAATACAAAAGTAATTTGGGGAGAAATAATATGAAGCCCCTAAGAATACTAGCCTTGTGATTTCCTTCTCAGAGAGCATGAATCACTCATCTGCCTTTGCTCCTGATGCAATTCAATAAGCCAGAGTTTGTTATTGAATGTGTTCCACTGAACTTATAGAACACATTTGTTGAATAAGTGGTGACAGTTGGTGCTTCCTCCCATCAGCTATTTTGCCATATAATGAGCAAAGCTTTCCATATTGTGTGGCTTTCTATAAACATTAAATTTTCTTCTGTTTGTATACATTGAGCCTGTGTGTAGATGACCGTATTTCCCTACTGACTCTGTGTTGTTTTGGAAGATGTTGCATTCCAAATGCATTGACTCTTCAAAACAGGAAGTCTTATTTTTGAAAGTGTAGCATTTTCTTTATAAATTAATACAATTTGGGGTCACCATTACAGTTTACTTTTGGGAGCTGTGAAGTAGCTATGACAGAATTTTTTTTCAATATCGAACTATGAACTTTATTTTAAATTTTCTGAAGATTAAATGGAGTGGTTTTGAAAGTAGAATTGTACTGATTTTTTCCTTTTATCTATTTCTTCCATTTCACTGGAGTTGAATTAGTTTATAAGCAATAACATAATGTTAACTTTTGAAAGAGTAAAATTCATCCAGTGTTTCAGAATCCTACTTTTACAGAGTCTAAAGCCATAGTTGTTTGATTGGGGAAGGGAAGTAACACTATTTGATTCTGCCAAGCCATAATTACACCAGTATTCCAAGTTCTTGACATCCATATTTTTAAAAACAATAGCTTTATTGAGATGTAATTCACATACCATACAATTTACCCATTTAAATTAAATAATTTTGTGACTTTTAGTATACCCACAGTTGTGCAACCATCATCACTATTTAATTTTGGAGCAATTTCATTATCCTAAAAGCAAACCCCACACCCATTAACAGTCACTTCCACTATCTTTCTCCCCAACTCCTGAAAACCACGAATCTACTTTCAGTCTCTATAGATTTGCCTATTCTGAACATTTCATGTAAATATTATTATATAATAAGTGAACTTTTGTGTCTGTCTTCTTTCATTTAGCAGAATGTTCACAAAGTTCATCCAGTTGTAGCATGTATTAGTAGTTTATTCTTTTTATTGCTGAATAATATTCCTTTACATAGATATACCGTATTTTGTCTAGCCATTTATCATTTTGGGTTGTTTCCATTTTTTAGCCATTATAAATAACACCACCATAAACATTCGTGTGAGTCAAAGAGGATGGTAGAGGGATTTTTTGTTATTATCAAGAGTCATCTTTTGTGCCCAAATGAAGTGTTATTATTATTTTTTGTTTCCTACTCACTCCTTACCTGTAAACTTTCTTTCCTCCCTTCCTTTTTAAGTTTCTACCTTCTTTTCCTTCACTAAATATTTTTGAGCCTCTACTCAGTTCCCAGAACTATGCTAGAGACTAAAGATACAGAGGTGGACAAGGCACAGATCCAATCCCTGCTCTTATGAAGTTTTCATTCTAGTAAGGTTTAAACTAAATAAATATACATTTCCCATATGGCAGGCGCTATGGGAATATATTTAGGAGTATTTGGAGGCTCCATGGAAGCGTAGATGGGGATGGCATAACCCAGAGAATAATGTTGGAAAATGCATTCTGGGAAAAGTAGCCTGAAAGGTAAGATTTTAACAATAAGTAGTAATTAACCAAGCTAAGAAAGGGAAAGGATGTCACGGCAGAGTGAACAGCATTCAAAGAGGCCCAGCTGGTAAGAGAGCCAGATGCATTTAAAGGACTGGAAGACAGCCATGTGACTGGCTCATACAATTTGAGGGAAGCAGAAGAGGGAGGAGAGGTAAGTAGGGTCCCTTTTATGTAGGATTGATGCCTTGTCTTTATTCCAAGTGCAATAAGGAGCCATTGAAGGGCTTCCCTAGCTTCGCCATGTTAGTAATCATGGAGAGGTCTACTTCCATCATCTAATACAGCTACTCCAGTTCCCTTCGTGTTTCACCAATTATTTTTCACAGATTCAAAAGTGACTCGTGCTCAGAAATAAACTGAGTCGTGTGTCTGAAATCCCCTAAAGCCTCCATCTATTCCATCCCCCACCTTTGGGAGCACTGTGTTCCCCAGAGCATTGTTCAGCCTCTGTGTGGAGTTGGTTCCAAGTATACTCCTAATTCTCAAAACATTGAACTCAACCCTTCCACCCAAGAACTCAAAGCATTTAACTCAAAGCACTGAACTCAAGTCTCTCAGAAAGCAAAGAGAATTCTCACTTCCCAATGTCACATTTTGTTCCCTGGGCATCAATGTTTATGTCCCAGTGTTTCACAGAATGTTCCTAAATCCCCTGCCCCTCCCTACTCTGTCCTGGATTCAGACCAAATTAAAAAGGCTGGATCTGGAAACCTTTCTGTGAGACCACGATTGTATTATTTTCTCCACGCTCACTCTCTCTCGCTGTCTCTCTCTCTCTCTCCATACTAACATCCCTGTGGGCTCTCCTTCTGTCTCCAATCTCTCACTCATATAAATTCATGCCAACCTACTCTTGGTGTTTCTAATTCTCTAACATTTTCTTTTTTTTTAATTTTGTTATTATTATACTTTAAGTTTTAGGATACATGTGCACAACGTGCAGGTTTGTTACGTATGTATACATGTGCCATGTTGGTGTGCTGCACCCATTAACTCTTCATTTAACATTAGGTGTGTCTCCTAATGCTATCCCTCCCCACTCCCCCCACCCCACAACAGTCCCCGGTGTGTGATGTTCCCCTTCCTGTGTCCATGTGTTCTCATTGTTCAATTCCCACCTATAAGTGAGAACATGCGGTGTTTGGTTTTTTGTCCTTGCAATAGTTTGCTGAGAATGATGGTTTCCAGTTTCATCCATGTCCCTACAAAGCACATGAACTCATCATTTTTATGGCTGCATAGTATTCCATGGTGTATATATGCCACATTTTCTTAATCCAGTCTATCGTTGTTGGACATTTAGGTCGGTTCCAAGTCTTTGCTATTGTGAATAGTGCTGCTATAAACATAGGTGTGCATGTGTCTTTATAACAGCATGATTTATAATCCTTTGGGTATATACCCAGTAATGGGATGGCTGGGTCAAATGGTATTTCTAGTTCTAGATCCCTGAGGAATCGCCACACTGACTTCCACAATGGTTGAACTGGTTTACAGTCCCACCAGCAGTGTAAAAGTGTTCCTATTTTTCTGCATCCTCTCCAGCACCTGTTGTTTCCTGACTTCTTAATGATCGCCATTCTAACTGGTGTGAGATGGTATCTCATTGTGGTTTTGATTTGCATTTCTCTGATGGCCAGTGATGATGAGCATTTTTTCATGTGTTTTTTGGCTGCATAAATATCTTCTTTTGAGAAGTGTCTGTTTATATCCTTCGCCCACTTTTTGATGGGGTTGTTTGTTTTTTTCTTGTAAATTTGTTTGAGTTCATTGTAGATTCTGGATATTAGCCCTTTGCCAGATGAGTAGGTTGCAAAAATTTTCTCCCATTCTGTAGGTTGCCTGTTCAATCTGATAGTAGTTTCTTTTGCTGTGCAGAAGCTCTTGAGTTTAATTAGATCCCATTTGTCAATTTTGGCTTTTGTTGCCATTGCTTTTGGTGTTTTAGACATGAAGACCTTGCCCATGCCTATGTCCTGAATGGTATTGTCTAGGTTTTCTTCTGGGGTTTTTACGGTGTTATGTCTAATATTTAAGTCTTTAATCCATCTTGAATTAATTTTTGTATAAGGTGTAAGGAAGGGATCCAGTTTCAGCTTTCTACATATGGCTAGCCAGTTTTCCCAGCACCATTTATTAAATAGGGAATCCCTTCCCCTTTGCTTGTTTTTCTCAGGATTGTCAAAGATCAGATAGTTGTAGATATGTGGCATTATTTCTGAGGGCTGTGTTCTGTTCCATTGGTCTATATCTCTGTTTTGGTACCAGTACCACGCTGTTTTGGTTACTGTAGCCTTGCAGTATAGTTTGAAGTCAGGTAGCATGATGCCTCCAGCTTTGTTCTTTTGGCTTAGGATGAACGTTGATGCAAAAATCCTCAATAAAATACTGGCAAACCAAATCCAGCAGCACATCAAAAAGCTTATCCACCATGATCAAGTGGGCTTTATCCGTGGGATGCAAGGCTGGTTCAACATACACAAATCAATAAATGTAATCCAACATATAAACAGAACCAAAGACAAAAACCACATGATTATCTCAACAGATGCAGAAAAGGCCTTTGACAAAATTCAACAACTGTTCATGCTAAAAACTCTCAATAAATTAAGTATTGATGGGACGTATCTCAAAATAATAAGAGCTATCTATGACAAACCCACAGCCAATATCATACTGAATGGGCAAAAACTGGAAGCATTCCCTTTGAAAACAGGCAGAAGACAGGGATGCCCTCTCTCACCACTCCTATTCAACATAGTGTTGGAAGTTCTGGCCAGGGCAATCAGGCAGGAGAAGGAAATAAAGGGCATTCAATTAGGAAAAGAGGAAGTCAAATTGTCCCTGTTTGCAGATGACATGATTGTATATCTAGAAAACCCCATTGTCTCAGCCCAAAATTTCCTCAAGCTGATAAGTAACTTCAGCGAAGTCTCAGGATACAAAATCAATGTACAAAAATCACAAGCATTCTTATACACCAACAACAGACAAAGAGAGAGCCAAATCATGAGTGAACTCCCATTCACAATTGCTTCAAAGAGAATAAAATACCTAGGAATCCAACTTACAAGGGATGTGAAGGACCTCTTCAAGGAGAGCTACAAACCACTGCTCAATGAAATAAAAGAGGATACAAACAAATGGAAGAACATTCCATGCTCATGGGTAGGAAGAATCAATATTGTGAAAATGGCCATACTGCCCAAGGTAATTTATAGATTCAATGCCATCCCCATCAAGTTACCAATGACTTTCTTCACAGAATTGGAAAAAACTACTTTAAAGTTCATATAATTCTCCAACATTTTCTCCCACTCCCTGTTCATACTAGTTTACGTGACTGACTTGAAATCCAACCAGTCAGCATAAGTTAGGGGCTAGTCTTTTTTTCCTATCCTAAATTTCTTGCTCCTTATTCTTTAAAGAGCAGACAGGGAGATTAACATCAAAATAACAACAAAAACACACAAATCACGTCATGTCATTTCTTGCATAAAGTCTCCAATATGGTTTTCCATTGTATTCAGAATAATGTCAAAATTCACTACAATGGTCTATAAATTCATACACAATCTGGGATCTGCCTGCCTTTCCAAATTCATCTTGTATCCAGCCACACTGATCAAGCATGCTTACTCCTGAGGGCCTCTGCCCTTGCCATTCCCTCTGCCTAGATCTTGCTTCTCCTAGGTCAATACCTGACAGGTTTCTTTCTTTTCATTAAATTCTTTTCTGAAATATAATTACCTTCTCAGGTGACACTTTTCCCGCATCCCCCATAGCCCCCCACCTCTGAGCATTCACTACCTTTCCCCTTTACTTTATCTTCTACAAAGCACTCATCACTGTCTGATATTAAATTATTTCATTTTTATTGTTTTTTTTAGAGTGCAAAGATAGGAGTATAAATAGATGTGAGGAAACTTTCAGGGGTGATAGATATGCTCATTATCTTGTGTTGATGGTTTCGTGGGTGTAGACATATACATAAACTGACAAAAGCAGACAATTTAAGCATGTGCAATTTGTTATATATCAATTATATGGCAACGACTCTATAAAAATAACAGCTCTTCTTACAAGCTTTGTCCTCGAGTGAGAGCAAAGATTTATTGACAATAGAGAAATAAGCATTTAGAGAAAAAGTTGAGAAAATAAGGAAGTTTGTTTAAATTCCACAGAAAATGGAAGGATGAAGGAGGCACATTGAAAGAAGTGGGTCACAATCACAGGATATATACAGCAAAGTGGGACAAGAGCTAGGCTATGATGATTGACCCAAAGCCCTGGATTTGCAGAGAAAACTAAGAAACATGGCTGTGAGACCCGATGGTATTAGCCTTGATGGCCTCGTAGAGAAAGCATGATTACTAAAGGAATTCAAACACCAAATCCTTACATATGTTTCCTCAGAAAATTTATCTTCCTCAACTCCTTCTGCCAGAAATCTTGTTTTGGGTATGGAACTTTTTTGTTGTAGTCATTATTTTGAGGCTGTGTGTGGAGAAGCATCATGTTTGAAGCAGTAGTTTACTTTTTCATCTGTCAATTATTTTGCTTCTTTTTGTACTTAAAAAGAAAAATACACAGTGACCCTGGAGTCTACAGGCCATTAATTCCAGGTAGTTATCAAAGTTAGCACTTTTCCTACAGGAACAATATAACAGAGAGACGTTCAATCAATAAATTGCATTTACTTAGTCCTTCTTGCTCTGATGCTTAAGGAGCAAACTGCTTGCTCTTTACCCATTTGTGATACCAGCACTACCCTTCAGAAAGCTCGGAACTGTGAAAATGTCCTATTCAAGATGTCATGTACTTTAGTTTAATTGCTTTGATGAGAAATCTAAGATATCTATGTGTATATCAGATGAAGATGTTCAAGGTTCTTTAAGACAGCACCCCAAAATTTCCAGCATCTACCTTTCTTTCATCTTCAGTGAAGTAGAGTTAAAATAACCAAAAGCTATCCTTTTCAACTCAGGACGACTTACAATAATAACATATGTCTCAGTGTCTTTACTTGGGTTCTCCCTGAAGTATACCCTAAGACAAAAATTCAAGTGAATTTAGGAAGTGCATAGGACAATGTCCATGGAGTGAGAAGTGACACAGGATAAAGAAGGCAGCCAATAAATTATGTATAACTAAGCCAACCACTGCAGTGGGTATCCCATGTAGAAACTCTCAGAAACACACCACAAAACTACCCAATAAGAGAGGCAAGAGGGCTGGGATACATACACCATTCCTATCAGTCAGTGATTGAGAGCTGCTAGGGTGAGGGTATTAATTTCCTAGCACTTTTAGTCTATCTCACACATGGGCACAGAGATGATGGTACTGGCAGATAAAATTTATCTGGACCACATTGAAGTGAGAGCATCTAAGGAATATGGGCAGAATCTTGACAGCATTGCTATTCCTGGTAATAGTGTTTGTCAACAGAGGATTGGGAAAGAGCCATAGTGAGAAGTCTCTTCTTTCCTAATATTGGTGTCCTTTGATTAAATGATATTAAATGTCAAAGTCTAAATCTGGGGTAGGAAAGAAGGATGGGGAGGAGTGAGCACTAATAATAGTACTGGAAATGAAGAATTATGTATAGTTGAGGTCATACTGGATTGGAGTGAGCTCTAAACACACTGACTTGTGTTATTTCGGGGGCTGTATGAAGACACAGGAACACGACATAACAACAGATACAGAGCCTGGAGTAATGACAGTACAAGTCAAGGAACACCAAGGATCACCAGCTGCCACCCAACCCAGGAAGAGGTAAGGAAGGATCATCCTCTCCTAGAGTCTTCAGAGAGAGCATGGCCTTGTTGACACTTTGATTTCAGATTTCTGGCCTCCAGAACTGTGGAAGAATAAATTTCTGTTGCTTTAAACCACGCACTCAATAGCAATCTGTTATGGCAGCCATAGGAAACTTATACTTGCCCTAACTCCTAGGAGGCAGCCTTCTGTGGATCAAATAAAAGCCTGAAGTTTCCACCAAGGCCAATCTACCTATCTGTCCCCCTTCCCAGCACCACATGGCTGCTGAAATCTTCGCTCAGGTCCTTAGCCTCCTAGCTACTACTTTGTCCTGCACAAGTTAGGAGTTGCCAGATGCCTTGAGAGGAGATCACGCAAATATTTGGAGCTCACCTGTGGTTCTCCCCTCTTTGGGATTTTGCTCCTCAAGTCATTGTACTTTGGTACCTACGAATTTCAACCTCGTCCTTCATACCCCGTGGGTGTGAAGATTCCTGGAAGGACTCTGTTTCCACACTGCAACTAGGTAAATAAATGTTCCCAGGAAAAACCTTTAGAGTTTAGTATAGAATTATAGATTCAAAAGCAGTTTTCCTCAAAACTTTGAAAGCATTGGTTCATTATTTTTTAGTATCCTGGGTTGCTGATGTGACATTTTATTAAAAGCAAAACAAAACAAAACAAAAGCTCTGCTCATTCCTCCACCACCCGCCATACTCAGATTCTTATTGTTTCCCCTGATTTTCTGAAATTTATAAGGTTGTGTCCAAGAATTGCAGTTGTTTTTTTTTTTAATTTATCCTGTTCAGCACTTGGTGGACTTTTCAGCAGAGAAACTCCAAATCATTTTCTTTTAATTACATGAATTTTCTTCTATTTCTTTTATTAGTTCTTCCAACTAATTTTCTATAATTGATTTAAAAGATAGACCTCCTAGACTGATCATCTATGG
The DNA here is from genome assembly GCF_029281585.2 of Gorilla gorilla gorilla. Classification (NCBI taxonomy): domain Eukaryota; kingdom Metazoa; phylum Chordata; class Mammalia; order Primates; family Hominidae; genus Gorilla; species Gorilla gorilla. Next base: position 141,644,865 of record NC_073227.2, read on the forward strand.
CTCTCTCAGTAATTTTTCTCATATTTTTCATCTGTTTGTCTTTTGTTCCATATTAAAAAATGACTTCTTCAAATTTTATTTTAAGTCCTTCTATACCTACATATACCAGTATCTATTTATATCCCTATAGAATATATTTTAATTCAGAGTACCTTATTTTTCCAGTTTCCAAAAACACATTCTTATTTTCTGATTGATCTTTCCTCACAGCAAGCTGTTTTGCTATTTCTCAAATGTCTCCGAGGTAAAATTCTGGAAGAATAAGTAAGATACAGGTAGTAGTGATCCTCTCTGAGAAGGAGAACTGGGGCCACGATATACAATAGGAACTACTATATAATTTGATTTTTTTACTATATGCATACATTTGTACATTACTTAATTTTTAAAAGTTTGCCAATAAATATCTCTCTGAAAATATAAAAATTCAGATTAATTATTTTGTCCTTTGATCTTATCTTTTGGTGCTGTGGTCAGGCATTTATTTGTTCATTTTTGTTTTTCTCTCTCTTGGGCTGCTGATTTTCCTCAAACGTTTGATATCCCTTGATAGTCTGTTCACAGATACAAATGAGAACTATGTTAATTAAGATACATAGATGATGTGGGTTTCGTCTGTCATTGTTTAAACTCATTCTCCCCTACAGTATGCTTCCTTGCATGGGAGTGGGACTGCGTGCTCTGAGCACATGGGTAGGGTCCTTCTTTAGGATGTGTAGGTGGGGAAAAAATCAGAGGAGATGGAGACCCTTCCATAAAAGATTATTTGCAAAACTCACTGCAACTATTCCTTTCCCTGTGTGTATATCCCTTGCCATATGACATTGAAATTTCTTCCACAAAGAGGAGGAGTCGCAAGGAAGACCTTGTAATTTGCTTTTGCCAATAAAGTTCAATAAATGTGCTGATGTGCCAGTTCCAACCTAGGCCTCAAGAAGCCTGGCAAGCTCTCGCTCACTCTCTTGGAAGCCTAGCCAGCTGCCATGTGAACAATCCTAGAATAGCCTGACAGGACAAGTTACCATAAGGAGCAGAGATGAGGCATCCAGCCTAGGCCATTCTAGTTTATCCACCCCTCAGCTGACCCAGCAATGTACTTTAAATGTATAAATGAGCCCAACCAAGACCAGACCACTCAGCTGAGCCTACCTCAAATTGCCAGCTAAAATAAATGGTTGCTAGTTTAAGCCACAAAATTTTGGGGTAGTTTGCCACCTAACATTTTCTGACTGATACATTCTTCCTATCCACACCTAAATACCAAATAAAGAAAATGTTATTATTCTGGTGTGCTAATGCTCATGCTAGAAGCCCTAGAATCCAGAAGACATATATTTCAATCTTTTTGGAAATCAGCTTCCTTGCCATATTGCCAATTACTCTGTATATTCCAGGGAGGAGAAGGGGATGAACTTTCTCAATTTGTCACTCCATTTTTCTGCCCCATGCTTAACCGCTATTCTTACTACCTGCTGACGCAATTTGACAACCATTACTAGAACCACATACGGAAAACAGCAGCCATGGCTATACCCAAGCTGCCCTTAGAATCCTCTATTCACTGCAGCCCTTGGGTATGTGCATTCACAGTAGAGATTTTCTTCTGCCTTTAATTAGTGTCTCAACTCTGCTAGAAATTCACTCTTTTATGTGTCTCTTTTTTCTGGTCATTTTTAATTTAACCATTATAGTGAAATACATCATGCATGGAGAAAAGGGTATAAAATATTTATGTACAGTTACAGAATAATGGCAAAATTAATACTCATGAAGCTATCACCCAAGTGAAAAGGATTACCCAATGCCTTAGAAGTTCCCCATGTGCCTCTTCTCAAATGTATTCCCCAGCACTCCCAGGAAATGACCACTGACAAGACTTTATCTTAATTATTTCTTTGCTTTTACTTGTAGTTTTACTAGCCATGTAAGAATCTCTAATCTTTAGTTTTTTAAAAAAATGAAAAGAAAGTATAAACTGAGCTGTATGAGGAAATGGCAATATTGCCACCATCAGATGAAAGCTCCCAGGAGAAAGATAAACTGAACAGCCTTGGGTCACAGTGAAATTTCACCTTCACTGAGAGTTTATCCATCCTTTCTGGGGAATTAAATGGGCAGTATATGAGAGGCTTCTGGGAACCACTGGGCTTCTGCAGTTGGGTTGTCTGATAGAACTATATTATGAACTAGGCATGAGACACTGGCATAAAGATAGTCAGAAATAGTAGATTTCTCAATTTTTTTTCTTCTATGTTCATAATGCCAAATTCTGTTTCCCAGGGGAAGTTTAGGACAAAACACTTCTGTGTGGTGATATGTGGAAAGGTCCTTAGCTGAGCCAAGCAGTGGGACATGAAGGGGAGAGTAGAAATGTCACCAGCACCAGTAAGGACATGCCTAGTACAGATGAAAAGTGGGATCAAGATCATATGACCTTTGTCCTCACCTTTAAAAGATAACTCAATGGCAGTAGATATATCATTGATGACAGCCCTCAAAAAATGCATCACCAAGTCAGATCTCTTTCACAGACTCCTGACTCAGACTTCCTGACATTTCCATTGAGATTTCTAATAGATATATGAAACTCAAATGTCCAAGATGAACATCTAAACTCCCCCCATACCCAAATATCAGCTCCAAATTTAGCTTTCCCCATTTCAGTTGATAATAACCCATCCTTCCAGGGACTCATGCCAAAACTCTGGTCTCCTCCCTAACTCTTCGCTCTCACATGCCAAAAACAATTCATTAGAAAATCCAAACTCTTGTGCCATGGCAAACTACCTAAACAGAGTGGTCCTTCTAAAATTTAAGTCAGATCATGTGACTCCTCTCTTCATAAGCTTTCAAAACATCTTCCTATTTCACATAGAATAAAAGCTAAAGTCACCATGGTAACCCATAAAGATTCCTTCGTCTGCTTCTCTGACATTCTCAAATTTCGGCTAACTTTATGCTAGCCTCAGTGGCTCTTTTGCAGTCTCTTGATCATACCAGGATGGCAGATGAGCTCCCACCTTAAGGAGTTGCTCTAGCTATTCCTTCAGCCAAGATCACTCTTATCCCAGATATTTACTTGGCCAAATACTCAGCTCCTTCAACTCATTGCTCAAATCTTTCCTTCTCAATAAGTCCTACCCAGACTATCCTACTTAATATTACAAACTGCCCCTACCCACTACCCCTTACACACTCAATCATCTTACACATCTCTAGTATTTAAAAAAAATTCTGGAGCACCAAACACTTTCTAACACATTATATAATTTACTTGCTTATTGTGTATGGTTTGTTTTCCACCCCCCACAATAGAACATAGTCACATGAGGGCAGATATTTTTGTCTTTGTCCTCTTTGTTTGCATATGCATGCTAAGTGCCTAGAAGAGCATCTGGCACCTAGTAGAAACTCAGAATATAATCAGTAAATAAACAAATTAACATACTCATCTTTTGAATCCCTCTGCTCCAATGTGGATTGGTCGCTGTCTGTCTGGTCCATAGCTGTACACATGAGATCTCCCTTCAGGATCCTCCTGGAGATTCTTTTTGTCTCTTGCCAAAGCTGAAACCCCTATTTCCTGTATTCCCTTTCTTGGCTTACTTTCTTATTTGGATACAGCACATCCTTCTATAGCTTCTTAATAAATGGTGTGGGGAAGGCACATTTTTTGAGACTTTACATATATAAAAATGTCTTTATTTTATCCTTCTGTTGATTTGGCAGTTTGATTCGTTATACAGTCCTACGTTGGAAATAATATCTTTTCAGAAATTTTTTCTGCTTGCTCCAATGTTTCTGTTGAGATATCCAAATCATTGTGATGCCTGATCTTTTGTATGTGATTTGTTTCTCTCTCTGAAAGTCAGTAGAATATTTTTGTTCTCACTGTCCTGATATTTCAGAATCATGAGCCTTGGTGTGGATATATTTTCATCCAATATTCTGGGTTTTTAGTGGATCCTTTCATTCTGGCAATTCACATCTTTCAGTCCTGGGAAGATTCTTCTATAATTATTTTAAGGATTTCACCCATTGTTTTTTCTGTTCTCTCTTTCTGAATCCTCTACTATTCATATTTTAGACTTTCTAGATTGGTTTCTGCTTCTGTTTTCTTGTATACCCAATTTACTATCTGGTGGTCTTTTTCTTCTAATTTCTTGGAGATGTCCTCAACATTGTCCTCCAACCTTTTATTGTGTTTTCACTTTCCCATAATATTTTTAATTTCTAAGAGCTCTTTAAGTTCTCTGAATTTTTCTTTTTTTATTCCATTCTTTTCTTATTTACATTTTTGTTTATCTGTTGGTTGGTTTTTTGTTTTTTTTTAATCGTCTACGTTAAAGCCTTCCCCAGGTATCTATTACTATTTGGCAATCAGTTTGTGATAAAGAGTGCAGGACTACAATGCTGATTGGAATTTCAGAGCACATGGGTAGGGTTTGTAGATGTGGGGTATTATTATGAAGTAACCTTTGGGAGTTGATATGTTTGGCTGTGTCAGCACCCAAATCTCATCTTCAATTGTAGTTCCCATAATTCCCGCGTGTCGTGGGAGGGACCCAGTGGGTGGTAATTGAATCATGGGGGCATTAACCCCCATGCTGCTGTTCTTGTGGTAGTGAGTTCTCATGAGATCTGATGGTTTTACAGGGGGCTTTTCCCCCTTTTTCTTGGCACTTCTCCTTGCTGCCATCATGTGGAGAAGGACATGCTTGCTTCCCCTTCTGTCATTATTATAAGTTTTCTGAGGCCTCCCCAGCCATGCAGAACTGTGAGTCAATTAAACCTCTTTCCTTTATAAATAACCCAGTCTCAGGCAGTCCTTCATGGAAGCGTGAGAAAGGACTAATATAGGAGCCTTCCTGGAGAAAAACTCCAAAGTCAATATTATTAAATCTTTTCTCTTGCATTGGTCAAGTTCCCCAGAGAAGGGTCTTCCATCTCCTTCCCAGAGGGTAGGAATCTGGCTGCCAACTTTCCAGGAGGGGAGTATCTGTATATTCAGCATCTATTTTGCATAAGGTCATTTAATTCCTCTTTGTTGTATAAGATCTCATCATCTCCATTTAGAGTCCCTCCTTTATACCTTTTGCACAGAACACAATTCCAGATTTCTGCCATGTGGGAGAAGGGCAGTTGCCAGCAGCATGTGGTAGGTGAAGGACTCTAGGGATCTAAATGCCTTGTAAACAGCTTTCACTCAGCCCTCTTTATTTCAGACCCCAAACCAATCTCCAGTTTCAGAAGTACCTGACACTACTGTCCTATACTTTTTGAGGATTTTTTTTAACCTTGGTCTGGTTCCGTTATCCCTGAAGTTAATATGGTTTTGGGTTTCCTGGGTCTGGTATATCAGTAATTATTTGTGTATCTGCTATGCAGGATCCTAAAATTTATTATAATTTTCTCCTTTCCTGTTGTCCCATTATCAGTTTACATCTCTTAAAAAAATACATTCAATAGCCTTAATGGGGTTTTAGCAAGGGTGAAATTAAAATTAAATGCATGTATTTAATCTTCCATCTTAACCTGAAGCCCTTTTTGTTCTTTGCTTGTGTATTTCAAATGTGGATTTATGGAATGGGGTGGGGTGGAGGATTAACCATGAGCTTAATCTGCCACCTTGAATCATAATCAAAATTTTAAACTTTAAATTGCAATTGTAACTTTCTTCTAAGTGTTTTGAATTAAAAGGCACATATTTTTATTTAAGATGCAAGTTCTAAGTCAGTGCTGTGGATAAAATGTTGAACTTCATAATTAGGCAAAATTAGTTGCATAACTAGCTAGTATTTGTACTATTCTTAGTATATTTCATATTCTTAGTATTCTCTGTATTCTTAGCAGTCAGTGCCAGAGTAAATTCCTAGAGCCAAAGAAAAATGCTTAACCATGACATTGTCATCCTATATAATATTATATTGAATACATTTCAGGGTTAAGGATGTGATTCAAGGTTGATAAATATACTGGGTAAGTTTTAAAGTACTCTTGTGAAAGTCACATAAGTACCTGAACTCATTTAAGTCAACCCAAAACAAAAAACTACAGCAGTCAACAATCCATTCTTTTGCTTTCGTGTGAGCAAATTTTTCTCACTTTGGAGTGATTCGTTTTAACTTGAAAATTAATTGTAGACTTTAAATATTGAGAAAATTTGTATTTTCTTCTGACTCTACTAATGAATATGAAGAGAAACCGAGGTACATTGGCTCCATAACTGATATTTTAAATTTTGTATGTTGACCTGCCTCGGGTGGTAGTCGTATTATAGGTACTTATAGCACCTAACTCATTTCTGCTGCAGCAAAGTTTATTTAAAAAATCTAAACAAACATTTTTTTAACTTGAATGTACCTTCTAAAAATGAAACACACAATAGTAAGTTGTAAAAAATATTCAATTCTGTAAAGAACAACACCACATTTTTTGTCAGAAATTATTAAATTTGATCCTCTTGGCAAGTGGCATAAATAATTTAATTTTAATTGTGCCTACCCTCAATAGCCGATAGCTGGCTTCTTTTCATAAATCAATAGATTGCTGTTATTTTTGTGACTTTTTCTTTTAAAAATGGAATGAAGAGAAAAAACTGAAATGTTTCCCTGACAACAAATACAGTCTTTCATCTCTGTTTGAAGGATGTCTTGCTTCTGTACCTAGTCCAATTACAGTGCAGTTGAGTATTGTCCTTTTTAGAGCCCAAAATTAGGTTTTATAATTATTTTTAGTCTCTCACAAAAGCTAGAATTCATACAAAGACACAATGATAGGGAATTTATCCCCCAGTAGCAAAGGCATTTCTCTTAGACTGAGGAAATGGAATATTTAACTTATTCCTAAATTGAATAAATATTAGAGTAGTGTTCAAGAGTGCAGTCACAGGCTCTGAAGTTATTCATTCAACAAATATATATTAAGCACCTACAATGTGTCTGCTGGCACTGTGGTTGTCACTAAGGATATAATGGTGAGCAAAGATGGACAATGATCTCACAGAGTTTCTAGTCCCCAAGGTGTTGAAACGGTGGCCTGTGTTCTGTTCTGTTGTGTTTTTGTTGTTATTGTTGTTTGATTTAAATTGAAATGCCTGGCAGTGCCTTGTACTCTGTAGTTTGGCCACAGTACCTGCAACTCCCTTTATATCATACATAAAAGCTTCAGACAGGCCGGGCGCAGTGGTACATGCCTGTAATCCCAGCACTTTGGGAGGCAAAGGCAGGTGGATCACGAGGTCAAGAGATCAAGACCATCATGGCCAACATGGTGAAATCCTGTTTCTACTAAAATTACAAAAATTAGCTGGGTGTGGTGGCACGTACCTGTAGTCCCAGCTACTTGGGAGGCTGAGGCAAGAGAATCTCTTGAACCCGGGAGGTAGAGGTTGCAGTGAGCCAAGATCACGCCACTGCACTCCAGCCTGGTGACAGAGCAAGACTCCATCTCAAAAAAAAAGGCTTCAGATATTTATGTTTTCTGCCTAAACTCTGTAGGCGTTAGGCTTTGTCAGACCAATCTGGTTTTAAACCTCAATTCTGCCATTCACTGTGTGACTCTGAGCAAGTTAATTTACCATTCTAAACCTCAGTTTTCTTCTCTTAAAAGGAGAATAAAAGCAACACCTACTTTAAAGAGTTATTGAGGGTAAAAATAAGAAAATATATAAAGCCCTTTGCACAGTAGAACATAGACCCCAGTATTATTATAGGTATTACATTCTTAGTTTGATCATGAACAGAAACAGTATATTGTCTTTTTAAAATAATGATAAGCCTTTAAAAATTATATAAAATTCAAGTAATGTCTAAATACAATGTCTCATCTTTCATTTCTATTTTACTGATCATATGGTAAAAGGGCTATTTTGCCTAAAACATTTTGATAATGATCTAGAGAAGTTCAGGAGAAATGTTGAGGCACCTAACGTATCATAATATTTGTGCCTACTGACTAAATTTGTTTCCTCCAGGGTAGAACAGTAGCTATAACCCATGCTCCCTAGTTCAATTTGTCAAGCTCTAAAAACATTTTTCAAACTAATAATGACTGAGCAGATGGAAAGCGCTTACGTAGTGTCTGGTTTTCAGGGAGTTTTGTCTAAGAAGCTTTCAAAAACTATTTTATTTCACCCTTACATCATTCTTTTGAAATATTAAGGGAGGATTTCAAACTTAATCTTGTACAAAACAAATCACAAGTCATGGAGAGGCTAACTGGCTTTGACTGTGCTTGAAAAATAATGGGCAGAACTTGACACCCACCACCACTCCATTCATAAGACCGGGCTGTCTCTACTGAGAGCAGAGAAAGTGACTTTGATTCTGGAAGGCAGATATGCAATTATTACCTAACACTACATCATTCATTCATTTTACTGAATAAATATTTATTGAAGCCTTACTATGTACCGAAGTTCAAGATGCTTGAGATATAAGGGCCAAAAAGAAAGAAAAGGTCCCTGTTCTTACAGAACTTATAACTTGTTAGTGAAGAGAGATGGAAATAATCAAGCACATTAATACATGCACAGGTTAATTACAGATGATGAAAAGAGCTTCGAAGAAAACAAAACATAAGACCATAAAAGAGTGGCTGGCTGGAGAAAATAAACATTAGATACAGCAAAGAAATTCTCTCTGCAGAGCTGATATTTTAGCTGGGTAAGATCTGAATGAAGTGTAGAGTCCATGGAGGGGATGTCTGGATGCAGAGCATCCAAGACAAGGACCCACAGGCTAAAAAGATTTTGACACTTGCAGAAATTCAAAAGAACAGAAGGAAGACCAGTGTGCCTTTTTCACTATCTCAGCTTCATTGGCCAGGAGCATTATGATCAAGGAGAGTGAGAGGGATGAAGGAGAGATAAACAGGAAACGAATTGTCATGGGCCTCTTGGGTTGTTATACAGACTTTAGATCTTGTTCTAGTGACACTGAAAAAACCACTGGAAGGGTTTTCACAGGAGGATCTATGTGATCTGATCACTCTGGCTGTTACATGAGTGTGTGTGTGTGTGTGTGTGTGTGTGTGTGTGTGTGCATGAACACCAGGAATGGAGAGGTGTGGAGGGGGTAGATAGTAAGAGTGGAAGCAGGGTGAACTAAGAGCTGTGGTAAGAGCCTAGATAATACCAGCTTGGACAGACTGAGTAAAGAAAGTGAGAAGTGGGCTTAGATATTGCAGCCTCTGGTTTTGCTCTCTTAAAATGTTGCCATGAGACCACCATGTAAGAAAGCCAATCTAGCTTACTACAGGATGAGGAGTCATCTAAAAGAAAAGAGAAGAAACCAAGGCACTCCAGCTGACAGCTGGCACGTGCTGGTGAACTTGTGAATGAAGCCTTCTTGGTCTTCCAGCCTAGCTAACCTATCAGCTAAATTAGCCCCATGAGTGAGCCCAGCAGAACCTCCCAGCCAACCCACAGAATTGTGAGAAATAATACATTACTTTTTTTAAAAAGTTACTACATTTTGTTTTAGTTTGTTAAAGAGCAGTAGATAGACAGCTGAAACAAATTGTATCTGGAATGTGAGGGGTATAGAGGAATTAAGGATAGGTCTTATAATCTTAGCTTCAACATTTGAGTCAAAAATAGTGCCATTTACTGAGATGGAGCATACTGAGAAAGGAAAGGTTGAGGTAAAAAATCACAAGTTCTGTTTTGGCTAGTTTGAAAATGTCTGCTAGTCATACATTTAGAATTAAGAGATGTCAATAATGGGGATATAATCTTGAAAGCCATTAACATATAAATAGCATGTAAAGCCATGGGACTAGATGAGATCTTTAAGAACAGAATGCAGGTAGTGAAGGGTAGAACTAGGACTGAGCCTGGGGTGCTCCAACTTTTGAAGTTTGGTTAGAAAAGGAAGAACTAACAAGAACAGCAACAGAGACAGAGACTGAGCCATGAATGTTTTGAATGCCAAAAAAAGAAGAATCTACAGGAACAATGACAAGGCAGAGAAGAAAGATTTCCAGTGAGTAAGAGAAAATCCAGGAAAGAGAGTATGGCTCTGTGCAAGCCAAGTGAAGAGGGTGTTTGAAGAAAATGGACGTGATCAAATGATGCTGGGATGCAGCAGAGAGACTACGGGACCTGTCAACATGGCAGCCATTGGAACCATAAGCATCTGTGGTGGAGTGAAGACCGCCCTATAAACCACTCTCCCTCAAAACTTCACCATGCAGGGGAGCAGAGAAATGCAACAGGAGGAAGCCAGGGAGCTGTTCCATCAGGAAAGTTTGTTTCGTTTGTAAGTTTTGTTGTCTTATTTTATTTTTAAACCCTCCTAGCCCCTAGTCATACCATAGAATCATAAGCCCAGAGAGTTCCATACATTCCAGTTCAGCCCCTCAATTTACAGATTAGGAAACTGAAGAGATGCAAAAAGGCAATTACCCTGTTCATAATCATACAATAAGTTATTGGCTTAGTTGCGGCTGACTACACACCAGATTTTCTGACCAACAACCTGTCCATTAAGGAGTAATTGATCCTACAAAAGGAGCTTCTCTGACAAGTACCAATGTCAGTAATTGTTGTATCTATATAGTCATTGGATTATTATTTAAGGAAGTGCAAAGCTGCCCACACATTACATGAAAGGATCCTACAAATGCCTCTCTAATCTCGTCTTTGCTTACATGCCCCTTTCCACTAAAAGTATTACCCAGCAAAAGCCTGTTATAAGAAATAGCTAGCTCTCTAGGGTAAAAATTATTAAACATGGTGGGAATGCAAAGTAGTAATTTATTATACTCATCTACTTTTCTTTCCAAGACCCTGATTATTAGAGGGTAATCTAAGAATTTTAAACTTTTGTCTGAGAAGAAAGACTAAACAAAATTACTTAAAAGACGGGTTCATTACAATAGAAAAGTGTTTTATTCTCTTTTTATCCATAGCATTGTCAAAACAATGTGTTAAATATCACTATAAGAAATATATAACCTAAATACCAAACAAATAAGATAATAAAAACTTTTATAGCACCCTATACTGAGTATTTTCTGTAAAAACCTCATCTTCAGTGACGTATGTGGACTGCCATTCTAGAGGGTCCTGGAAGCAGCCAAGGATTTGCCTTGGGTTTCTGCACTCCAGGGTGCTCTGTTCTCATTACATCAAGCTAGAACAGACACGGCCAATATCTTTCAGAGATGAATGACCAGACTGTTCAGATATGCCTGATATGGAGAGTAAACAAGTCAAAGAGTCCTCCAAGTCCTCTGTTACAGACTGAATGCATGTCTTCTCAAAATTCATATGTTGAAGCCCTATTCCCCAATGTAGTTGTGTTTGGAATAAGGAAGTAATTAAGGTTAAATGAGGTCATAAGGGTCGGACCCAATCCAAAGGGAGTAGTTTCCTTATAAGAACAGGCACCGGAAAGTTCTCTCTCTCTGCCATGTGAGGACACAGCAAGAAGGTTGGTCACCTGCAAGCCAAGGAGAGAGCCCTTGCTAGGAAATGAATTAGTCAGCACCTTGATCTTAAACTTCCCAGCCAGAACTGTGAGAAAATAAATTTCTGTTGTCTAAGCCAGCCAGACTGTACTATTTTATTATGGAAGCCTGAGAAGACTAAGACATCTTCCATGAGCATATGGGATGTAAGGATCTAAAACTGGAGCCAATCTCTAGTCTTGACATAATTTATTTATTTTATTTTATTTCAATAGTTTTGGGGGTACAGGTGGTTTTTGGTTACATGGATAAGTTCTTTAGTGGTGAATTCTGAATTTTTGGTGCACCTGTCACACAAGCAGAATACACCGTACCCAGTATGTAGTCTTTTATCCCCCAACCGCTCCCACCTTTCCCCGTGAGTCTCCAAATCCATCATATCATATTTATGCCTTTACATCCTCATAGCTTAGCTCTCACTTATAAGTGGGAATATGTAATGTTTGTTTTTCTATTCCTGAGTTACTTCACTTAGAATAATGGCCTCCAGCTCCATCCAAGTTGCTGCCATAAGCCATTATTTCATTCCTTAGTATGGCTGAGTAGTATTCCATGGTATATATATATACCACATTTTCTTTATCCACTTGTCAACCAGCATTTACTGAAAATCTAATACATTATAGATGCTGAGAGATACAAAAGTAAGTAAATAAGGTAGAAAGCCACCAGAATCTCACATTGTCTGTGTTTTCTGCTCACCCCCAGGCAACACTCATCTAGTGCTTTCACCCAGGATCCTATTTCTTCTGATCCTGACCACATCCTCAATATGTAGCATTTCTTGCACCCATCCTGAGCCACCCAAACACTTTTGTTACTTCTTCCACACAGGATACCTTTTCTTTAAATAAAGTATTTATTTTGGATATGCTACCTTTAAATTTTTGTTTCACATTATCTCCCCTAGAGCAAAGAAAATCTTATTCAAGTCATTTAAAATATTAATTATTTTTCAGGAGACAACATGGTATGGAAAGACCATGGACTTTGGAGGCCAATAAACTAGAGTATGTAATGCCAGCTCTTTCTTTCTGACCAGCTTTTTGCTTAAATTTTCCCTTCCTTTTGAAATGACTTCCAGTGCCTCCTTCTCCTTTACTGGTAGAGTTGCTTACTTTTAGACACTGTCAATGTGCCTCTTGGTGGCCATTGACTAGAGAGTTTTTGAGTATATTGTGTTTGCACTGTAGCCCTGTTTTTCCAACAGAAACCCAGAAAAAGAGATTGAGGTGGTGTAAACAAAATCTGATAGATCTAATTATTTTTCTTATTTTATTTTTTAAATTTTTATTTTATTTTATTTTATTTTCCCATAAGTTGTTGGGGTACAGGTGGTGTTTGGTTACATGAGTAATTTTTAAGTGATAATTTGTGAGATCCTAGTGCACCCATCACCTGAGCAGTATACACTGCACCATATATGTTGTCTTCTATCCCTTGCCCCCTCTCACTCTTCCGCGCAAGTCCCTAAAGTCCATTGTATCATTCTTATGCCTTTGGGTCCTCATAGATTAGCTCCCACAGATTAGTGAGAACATATGATGTTTGGTTTTCCATTGCTGAGTTAATTCACTTAGAATAATAGTCTTCAATCTCATCCAGGTCATCGCAAATGCTGTTAATTCACTCCTTTTTATAGCTGAGTACTATTCTATCACATATATATATATACCACAGTTTCTTTATCCACTCGTTGATTGATGGGCATTTGGGTTGGTTCCACAATTTTGCCATTGAGAATTGTGGTGCCATAAACATGCATGTGCAAGTATCTTTTTCGAATAATGACTTCTTTTCCTCTGGGTAGATACCCAGTAGTGGGATTGCTGGATCAAATGGTAGTTCTATTTTCCATTCTTTAAGGGATCTCCACGCTGTTTTCCATAGCGGCTGTACTAGTTTACATTCCTACCAGCAGTGTGCAAGTGTTCCCTGATCGCTGCATCCACGCCAACATCTACTGTTTTTTGAATTTTTGATTATGGCCATTCTTGCAGGAGTAAAGTAGTATCACACTGTGGTTTTGATTTGCATTTCCCTGATCATTACTGATGTTGAGCATTTTTTCATATGTTTGTTGGTCATTTGTATACCTTCTTTTGAGAATTGTCTATTCATGTCCTTAGCCCACTTTTCGATGGGATTGTTGATTTATTTGAGTTTGTTGCAGATTCTGGATATTAGTCCTTTGTCAGATGTATAGATTGTGAAGATTTTCTCCCAGTCTGCATGTTGTCTGTTTACTCTGCTGACTGTTCCTTTTGCCGTGCAAAAGCTCTTTAGTTTAATTAACTCCCAGCTATTTATCTTTTTTTTTATTGCATTTGCTTTTGGGTTTTCGGTCATGAAATCCTTGCCTAAGCCAAGGTCTAGAAGAGTTTTTCCAATGTTATCTTCCAGAATTTTTATAGTTTCAGGTCCTAGGTTTAAGTCCTTAATCCATCTTAGTTGATATTTATATAAGGTGAGAGATGAGGATCCAGTTTCATTCTCCTACAGGTGGCTAGCCAATTATCCCAGCACCATTTGTTGTTGAAAGGTGTCCTTTCCCCACTTTGTTTTTGTTTACTTTGTTGAAGATCAGTTGGCTATAAGTATTTGGGTTAATTTCTGGGTTCTCTATTCTGTTCCACTGGTCTATGTGCCTATTTTTATACCAGTACCACGCTGTTTTGGTGACTATGGCCTTATATTATATGCGAAATCATGTAGTGTGATGCCTCCAGATTTGTTCTTTTTGCTTAGTCTTTCTTTGGCTATGTGGGCTCTTTTTTGGTTTCATATGAATTCTCAAATTGTTTTTTCTAACTCTGTGAGGAATAATGGTGGTATTTTGATGGGGATTGCGTTGAGTTTGTAGATTGCTTGTGGTGGAATGGTCATTTTCACAATATTGATTCTACCCATCCATGAGTATGGGATGTGTTTCCATTTCTTCGTGTCATCTATGATTTCTTTCCGCAGTGTTTTGTAGTTTTCCTTATAGAAGTCTTTCAACTCCTTTGTTAGGTATATTCCTAAGTATTTTTTTTTTTTTGGAGGTATTGTAAAAGGGGTGGAGTTCTTGATGTGATTCTCTGCTTGGTCGCTGTTGGTGTATAGAAGAGCTACTGATTTGTGTACATTAATCTTGTATCTGGAATCTGCTGAATTCTTTTATCAGTTCTAGGAGCTTTCTGGAGGAGTCCTTAGGATTGATATGATTCCAAAAGCAGAGGCAACAAAGGCGAAATAAGACACATGGTATTGCATCAAATTTAAAAGCTTCTCTACAGCAAAGGAAACACTCAACATACTGAAGAGACAACTTATGCAATGGGAGAAGCTATTTGCAAACCATACATGTGATAAAGGGTTAATATGCAAAATATGTAAGAACTCAATAACAACAACAACAACAAAAATCTGATTTTTAAAATGGACTAAGGACCTATACAAATATATTTTGAAAGAAGACATACAAATGGCCAGCAGGTATATTTTTAAATGCTCAACCATACTAATCGTTAGGGAGATGCAAATTAAAGCCACAATGAGCTATCACCTCACTGATATTAGAATGACTACTATAAAAAAGACAAAAGATAAAATTGTTGGTAGGGGTATGGAAAAAAGGGGATCCTTGTACACTGTTGGTGGGAATGGAAATAAGTACAGCCATGTGGAAGCTGTACGGAGGGTCCTTTAAAAATTAAAAATAGGCTGGGCACAGTGGCTTACGCGTGTAATCCCAACACTTTGGGAGGCCAAGGCAGGTGGATCACGAGGTCAAGAGATCGACACCATCCTGGCCAACATGGTGAAACCTGGTCTCTACTGAAAATACAAAAATTAGCTGGGCGTGGTGGCACATGCCTGTAGTCCCAGCTACTCGGGAGGCTGAGGCATGAGAATCGCTTGAACCCAAGAGGCGGAAGTTGCAGTGAGCCAAGATCACACCACTGCACTCCGGCCTAGCAACAGAGCAAAACTCAAAAAAAAAAAAAAAAATTGAAAATTCAAAATGGAGCTACCATTTGATCCAGCAATCCCACGACTAGATATACAGGAAAGGAAAAGAAAGGAAATCAGTGTCTTAAAGAGATATCTGCACTCCCATGTTTATTACATTAGTCACAATAGCCAAGATATGAAATCAACCCAAGTGGCCATCAATAGGTGAATGAATAAAGAAATTGTGAAATGTATATTTGCAACGACATATGTTCAGCCCTAAACCTGTCATTTTTGACAATATGGATGAACCTCAAGTATGTGATGCTAAGTGAAATAAGCCAGGCACAGAAAGACAAATATTGCATGATCTCACATATATGTGGAATCTAAAAAACTCCAGCTCATAGAAGCAGAGAGTAGAATGGTGGTTGCCAGGGCCTGGGAGTAGGGAAAAGGAGGAGATGTTGGTCAAAAAGTACAAGGTTTTAGTTAGGCAGGATAAATATCTGCTGGAGATCTAATGTTCAGTATGCTGACTATAGTTAATAATAATACACGCTTGAAATTTGCTAAGAGTATGTCTTAAGTGTTCTCACCATACAAAAAATATAAATATGCACGGTGATGAATGTGATAATTAGCTTGATTGTGGTAATCATTTCACAGTGTGTATGTATGTCAAAACATCACTTTGTGTACCTAAATATATGTAATTTTTATTTGTCAATCATACCTCAAAAATACTGGAGGGCAAGTAAACACATACACACTAAGAATATATTTTACTCATAATGAGTTGAAAATTGTATGAAGCCTCCAGGTCAGAGCACCAGAAATAAATGGGATAAGATCATAAACTTTTATGAAAATAGAAACAAACTTTTTCTTTCATTTTCTATTTTGTCTTTATGTTTGCCTTCTCTGCCGTCACACACACACATACAGTTTTAAATAGTAGCAAAAGTGAGTTAGAAAATTCTATTCCTTAAGACGAGAATAGATGTTGTAAGATAATTACCTGAATTTTTTCTCAGTAGTTAGAGATTTAAAATCAGTTTAAATTGCTTAAAATGCTTCCCACAAAAAAAGTCCTTAAAAAGACACTAACACTGCATTCTCTGAATATAAACAACTTTCTTAGCGTGCAACTCATGGAGCTGCAGAATGTATTTCTATATGAAAAGTCATAACCTAATCTCTGTAATAATTTTGTATTTAATGTTCATTTAAAAAACTTGTAATCAAATAGTATAACCCATAACTAGTAATTATTGGATGTCTATGATGTGCTATGTGTTTTACACACTTAATTTACTTCTCACATCAAACTTACAACAACGTTACTATTGTCTTTATTTCATACACAAGGAAACAGAAGTTTTGAGAGATTAAGCAAAATGCCCAAGATCACAACATTAGTAAATGATTTAACTATTTTCTTTTATCCCCGGCACTTAATAGCATCTAACATTATATATTTATCGCTTATTTATTGTTTTTCTCCTATTACTAGATGGTATGTCTCATGAAGGCAAGAGTTCATGAGCTTTTTGTCTGCTTTGCTTATTGCTGTATCCATAGCTTCTAGAACACTGCCCATCATGGATAATGCTAAATAATTAGTGAAGAAAGCATGAAAAAAGAAAGCACACAAAAGTATAGACCAGTATCTCTCCTAAACAAAAATAGAAACATTATAAATAAAACTTTAATAAAGAAAATTCAGTACTGTACAAAAATTGGGTTTATCTCTGCAATGTAGGGTGGAGGGGTTGTCCTTAGAAAATATATAAACATAATTGACAACACTAATTTTTTTTAAAAGATGAGAAATTATATAATCATCTGTATAGAAGCATTAAAGCATTTGAAAAATTTAACAACTTTTAAAATACACAATAAACCATCTTAGAAAACTAGGAATAGAAAGAAATGTAATTAACCTTATTACAAATGAAACAAAAATATACAATATTCTTAATGTTGAAAAGTAATGATTAAGCCATCTTCACTGCTTTTATTCAACATTGTACTGCAGACCACAGGCTATTCAGTAATAAAAGAAAAAAGTATATGTAATATGTTTGATATATTTTATGTATATATTACATATATATGCATTGAAAGGAAAGAAACAAAACTTTTATTATTTGCAGATGATATTGTCTACTCATTAGTGTTTCTCAGACTATTCATGAAGGGCCAGTTTTCTTTCCAATTTGTCACAGACTAATACTTTTGAAAAATACAATAGAAATGAGTTAATAGAGAAGGAAAATCTTAAAAAGACATACAACATACAAACTACAATTTTTATTTTTAGATTCAGCAGATATATATTTGCTCCATCAACTTGCTTAAAAAGTTTCTAAACTTTTGCTCACAGTTTTTGGTTTTTTTTTTCTTTTATTATTATACTTTAAGTTTTAGGGTACATGTGCACATTGTGCAGGTTAGTTACATATGTATACACGTGCCACGCTGGTGTGCTGCACCCACTAACTCGTCATCTAGCATTAGGTATATCTCCCAATGCTATCCCTCCCCCCTCCCCCCACCCCACAACAGTCCCCAGAGTGTGATGTTCCCCTTCCTGTGTCCATGTGATCTCATTGTTCAATTCCCACCTATGAGTGAGAATATGCGGTGTTTGGTTTTTTGTTCTTGTGATAGTTTACTGAGAATGATGATTTCCAATTTCATCCATGTCCCTACAAAGGACATGAACTCATCATTTTTTATGGCTGCATAGTATTCCATGGTGTATATGTGCCACATTTTCTTAATCCAGTCTATCATTGCTCACAGTTTATCTTATCACAGGAACTCACTGGTTTGGGAACTAGCACTGGTTCATGGAACACACAATGAGTAACATTGATCTACACAGAAAACCCCCCCACCAAAAAATTCATGTTGAATTCTTAAAATTAGTAAGATAATTTAGCAAAGTGGCTGTGTTTAAGATCATATCACAAAAATCAATTACATTTATAGATACCAGCAACAAACCAAAAATATTTTTAAAGGTATTTACAAATAAGCATAATAAAATCTATCTGGGGAAAATCTTGAATCTTTATTGGAGTATATTAAAGAAGAACTAAGTAAAATGGAAAAATATGCTATATTCATAGATAGAAAGAATACAATTTATTCTGATGTGAATTATTCATAGTTGATTTATAAATTAAGTGCAATAATAAATAAAACCCTCTTTTATTCCTAGTATTGAGTTCTGTCTCTCAATTAATCATCCTACTAGGAACTTATCAATTTTGTTGAACTTTTCAAGCACCAAATTTATCTTTTAAATTTTTCTTTATTATTTATTTTCTATTTCAATGATTTCTGCATTCATTATTTATTTCCTTTTTTCTTACTTTGGTTTTAATTTGCTCTTTTGTGCCCAGCTTCTTAGGATAGAACCCTATCTCACTTTTTTTTAAGCCCATTTTTATCTTTTTTTAATTAATATACTTTAAGTTCATGGGTACATGTGCACAATGTGCAGGTTTGTTACATAGATATACATGTGCCATGTTGCTTTGCTGCACCCATCAACTCGTCATTTACATTAGGTATTTCTCCTAATGCTATCCCTCCCCCAGTTCCCCACCCCACGACAGGCCACAATGTGTGATATTCCCTGCCCTGTGTCCAAGTGTTCTCAGTGTTCACTTCCCACCAATGAGCAAGAACATGCAGTGTTTGGTTTTCTGCCCTTGTGATAGTTTACTCAGAATGATGGTTTTCAGTTTTATCCATGTCCCTGCAAAGGACATGAACTCATCCTTTTTTATGGCTGCATAGTATTCCATGGTGTATATGTGCCATATTTTCTTAATCCAATCTATCATTCATGGACATTTGGGTTGGTTCCAAGTCTTTGCAATTGTGAATAGTGCCGCAATAAATATACATGTGCATGTATCTTTATAGTAGCATGATTTATAAACCTTTCGGTATATACCCAATAATGGCATCCCTGGGTCAAATGGCATTTCTAGCTCTAGATCCTTGAGGAATCGCCACGCTGTCTTCCACAATGGTTGAACTAGTTTACACTCCAACCAACAGTGTAAAAGCATTCCTATTTCTCCACATCCTCTCCAGCCTCTGTTGTTTCCTGACTTTTTAATGATTGCCATTCTAACTGGCGTGAGATGGTATCTCATTGTGGTTTTGATTTGCATTTCTCTGATGACCAATGATGATGAGCATTTTTTCATTTGTCTGTTGGCTGCATAAATGTCTTCTTTTGAGAAGTGTCTGTTCATATCCTTTGCCCAATTTTTGATGGGGTTGTTTGCTTTTTTATTGTAAATTGGTTTAAGTTCTTTGTAGCTACTGGATATTAGCCCTTTGTCAGATGTGTAGATTGCAAAAATTTTCTCCCATTGTGTAGGTTGCCTGTTCATTCTGATGGTGGTTTCTTTTGCTGTGCAGAGGCTCTTTAGTTTAATGAGATGCCATTTGTCAATTCTGGCTTTTGTTGCCATTGCTCTTGGTGTTTTAGTCATGAAGTCCTTGCCCATGCCTATGTCCTGAATGGTATTGCCTAGGTTTTCTTCTAGGGTTTTTATGGTGTTAGGTCTAACATTTAAGTCTTTAATCCATCTTGAATTAATTTTTGTATAAGGTGTAAGGAATGGATCCAGTTTCAGTTTTCTACATATGGATAGTCAGTTTTCCCAGCACCATTTATTAAATAGGGAATCCTTTCCCCATTGCTTGTTTTTGTCAGGATTGTCAAAGCACAGATGGTTGTAGATGTGTGGTGTTATTTCTGAGGGCTCTGTTCTGATCCGTTGATCTATATCTCTGTTTTGATACCAGTGCCATGCTGTTTTGGTTACGGCAGCCTTGTAGTATAGTTTGAAGTCAGGTAGTGTGATGCCTCCAGCTTTGTTCTTTTGGCTTAGGATTGCCTTGGCAATGTGGGCTCTTTTTTGGTTCCATATGAACTTTAAAGTAGTTTTTCCAATTCTGTGAAGAAAGATATTGGTAGCTTGATGGGAATGGCATTGAATCTATAAATTACCTTGGGCAGCGTGGCCATTTTCACAATATTGATTCTTCCTATCCATGAACATGGAATGTTCTTCCATTTGTTTGTGTCCTCTTTTATTTCATTGAGCAGTGGTTTGTAGTTCTCCATGAAGAGGTCCTTCACATCCCTTGTAAGTTGGATCGCTAGGTATTTTATTCTCTTTGTAGCAATTGTGAATGGGAGTTCACTCATGATTTGGCTCTCTGTTTGTCTGTTATTGGTGTATAGCAATGCTTGTGATTTTTGCACAATGACTTTGTATCCTGAGACTTGCTGAAGTTGCTTATCAGCTTAAGGAGATTTTGGGCTGATATGATGGGGTTTCCTAAATATACAATCATTTCATCTGCAAACAGAGACAATTTGACTTCCTCTTTTCGAAACTGAATACGCTTTATTTCTTCTCTTGCCTGATTGCCCTGGCCAGAACTTCAACACTATGTAGAATAGGAGTGGTGAGAGAGGGAATTCCTGTCTTGTGCTAGTTTTCAAAGGGAATGCTTCCAGTTTTTGCCCATTCAGTATGATATTGGCTGTGGGTTTGTTGTAAATAGCTCTTATGATTTTGAGATACGTTCTATCAATACCTAGTTTATTGAGTTTTTAGCATGAAGGGCTGTTGAATTTTGTCAAAGGCCTTTTCTGCATCTATTGAGATAATCATGTGGTTTTTGTCTTTGGTTCTGTTTGTGTGATGGATTGCATTTATTGATTTCCATATGTTGAACAAGCCTTGCATCCCAGGGATGAAGCCGACTTGCTCGTGGTAGATAAGCTTTTTGATGTGCTGCTGGATTCAGTTTGCCAGTATTTTATTGAGGATTTTTGCATCGATGTTCATCAGGGATATTGGTCTAAAATTCTCTTTTTTTGTTGTGTCTCTGCCAAGTTTTGGTATCAGGATGATATTGGCCTCATGAAATGAGTTAAAGAGGAGTCCCTCTTTTTCTATTAATAGGAATAGTTTCAGAAGGAATGGTACCAGCTCCTCTTTGTACCTTTGGTAGAATTCAACTGTAAATCTGTCTGGTCCTGAACTTTTTTTGGCTGGTAGGCTATTAATTATTGCCTTGATTTCAGAACCTGTTACTGGTTTATTCAGAGATTTAACTTCTTCCTGGTTTAGTCTTCAGAGTGTGTATGTGTCCACAAATTTATCCATTTCTTCTAGATTTTCTAGTTTATTTGTGTAGAAGTGTTTATAATATTCTCTGATGGTAGTTTGTATTTCTGTGGGATCAATGGTGATATCCCCTTTATCATTTTTTATTGCATCTATTTGATTCCTCTCTTTTCTTCTTTATTAGTCTTGCTAGTGGTCTACCAATTTGTTGATCCTGTCAAAAAAACAGCTTCTGGATTCATTGATTTTTTTGAAGGGTTTTTTGTGTCTCTATCTCCTTCAGTTCTGCTCTGAACTTAGTTATTTCTTGCCTTCTGCTAGCATTTGAATGTGTTTGCTCTTGCTTCTCTAGTTCTTCTAATTGTGATGTTAAGGTGTGAATTTTAGATCTTTCCTGCTTTCTCTTGTGGGCATTTAGTGCTATAAATTTCCCTCTACACAGTGCTTTAAATGTGTCCCAGAGATTCTGGTTTGTTGTGTCTTTGTTCTCATTAGTTTAAAGAACATTTTAATTTCTGCCTTCATTTCATTACTTACCCAGTAGTCATTCAGGAGTAGGTTGTTCAGTTTCCATGTAGTTGTGCTCTTTTGAGTGAGTTTCTTAATCCTGAGTACTAATTTGATTGCACTGTGGTCTGAGAGTTTGTTGTGATTTCTGTCCTTTTACATTTGCTGAGGAGTGCTTTAGTTGCAATTATGTGGTCAATTTGAGAATACGTGCGATGTGGTGCTATGAAGAATGTATATTCTGTTGATTTGGGGTGGTGAGTTCTGTAGATGTCTATTAGGTCTGCTTGGTGTAGAGCTGAGTTCAAGTTCTAATATCCTTGTTAACCTCCTGTCTGGTTCATCTGTCTAATGTTGACAGTGGGGTGTTAAAGTCTCCCATTATTATTGTGTGGGAGTCTATGTCTCTTTGTAGGTCTCTAAGGACTTGCTTTACAAATCTGGGTGCTCGTCTATTGGGTGCATATATATTTAGGATAGTTAGCTCTTCTTGTTGAATTGATCCCTTTAAGTAATGGCCTTCTTTGTCTCTTTTGATCTTTGTTCATTTAAAGTCTGTTTTATCAGAGACCAGGATTGCAACCCCTGCTTTGCTTTGCTTTGCTTTGCTTTGCTTTGCTTTGCTTTGCTTTGCTTTGCTTTGCTTTGCATTTGCTTGGTAGATCTTGCTCCATTCCTTTATTTAGAGCCTATGTGTGTCTCTGCACATGAAACGAGTCTCCTGAATACTGCACACTGATGGGTTTTCACTCTTTATCCAATTTGCCAGTCTGTGTCTTTTAACTGGAGCATTTAGCCCATTTACATTTAAGGTTAATACTGTCATGTGTGAATTTGATCCTGTCATTATGATGTTCACTGGTTATTTTGCCTGTTAATTGATACAGTTTCTTCCTAGCATCAAAGGTCTTTACAATTTGGCATGTTTTTGTGGTGGCTGGTACCAGTTGTTCCTTTCCATGTTTAGTGCTTCCTTCAGGAGCTCTTGTGAGGCAGGCCTAGTGGTAACAAAATCTCTCGGCATTTGCTTGTCTGTAAAGGATTTTATTTCTCCTTCACTTATGAAGCTTAGTTTGGCTGGATATGAAATTCTGGGTTGAAAATTCTTTTCTTTAAGAATGTTGAATATTGGCCCCCACTCTCTTCTGGCTGGTAGGGTTACTGCAGAGAGATCTGCTGTTAGTCTGATGGGCTTCCCTTTGTGGGTGACCCGACCTTTCTCTCTGGCTGCCCTTAACATTTTTTCCTTCATTTCAATCTTGATGAATCTGACAATTATGTGTCTTGGGTTTGCTCTTCTAGAGGAGTATCTTTGTGGTGTTCTCTGTATTTCCTGAATTTGAATGTTGGCCTGCCTTGCTAGATTGGGGAAGTTCTCCTGTATAATATCCTGAAGAGTGTGTTCCAACTTGGTTCCATTTTCCCCATCACTTTCAGGTATGCCAATCAAACATAGATTTGGTCTTTTCACATAGTCCCATATTTCTTGGAGGCTTTCTTCATTTCTTTTTACTCTTTTTTCTCTAAACTTCTCCTCTCACTTTATTTCATTCATTTGATCTTCAATCACTGATACCCTTTCTTCCACTTGATCACATCGGCTATTGAAGCTTGTGCATGCGTCACAAAGTTCTTGTGCCATGGTTTTCAGCTCCATCAGGTCATTTAAGGTCTTCTCTACACTGTTTATTCTAGTTAGCCATTGGTCTAATCTTTTTGCAAGGTTTTTAGCTTCCTTGCTATGGGTTCAAACATTCTCCTTTAGCTCAGAGAAGTTTGTTATTACCGACCTTCTGAAGCCTACTTCTGTCAACTCGTCAAAGTCATTCTCCATCCAGCTTTGTTCCATTGCTGGCAAGGAGCTGCGTTCCTTTGGAGGAGAAGAGGCGCTCTGATTTGTAGAATGTTCAGAATTTCTGCTCTGGTTTCTCCCCATCTTTGTGGTTTTATCTACCTTTGGTCTTTGGTGTTGGTGACCTACAGATGGGGTTTTGGTGTAGATGTCTTTTTTGTTGATGTTGATGCTATTCCTTTCTGTTTGTTAGTTTTCCTTCTAACAGTCAGATCCTTCAGCTGCTGGTCTGTTGGAGTTTGCTGAAGGTCCACTCCAGACGCTGTTTGCCTGTGTATCACCAGTGGAGGCTGCAGAACAGCAAATATTGCTGCCTGATGCTTCCTCTGGAAGCTTTGTCCCAGAAGGGCACCTGCCTGTATGATGTGTAAGTCGTCCCCTACTGGGAGGTGTCTCCGAGTTAGGCTACATGGGGTGAGGGACCCACTCGAAGAGGCAGTCTGTCCATTCTCAGAGCTCAAACACCATGCTGGGAGAACCACTGCTCTCCTCAGAGCTGTCAGACAGGGATGTTTAAGTCTGTGAAGTTTCTGCTGCCTTTTGTTGAGCTATGCCCTGCCCCCAGAGGTGGGGTCTACAGAGGCAGCAGGCCTATCTGAGCTGTGGTGGTCTCGCCCAGTTCGAGCTTCCAGGCTGCTTTGTTTACCTACTCCAGCCTTAGCAATGGAGGATACCCCTCTCCCTGCCATGCTGGTGCCTTGCAGTTCAATCTCAGACTGCCACGCTAGCAGTGAGCAAGGCTCTGTAGGTGTGGGACCCACCAAGCTAGGTGTGGGATAGTATCTCCTGGTCTGCTGTTTGCTAAGACTGTTGGAAAAGCACAGTATTTATGGGGGAATGTCCCGCTTTTCCCAGGTACAGTCTGTCATGGTTTCCCTTGGCTAAGAAAGGGAAATCCCCGACCCTTTGCACTTCCTGGGTAACAGCTCCCTGCTTCTGTGGGCTGCACTCACTGTCCAACCAGTCCCAGTGAGATGAACCAGGTACCTCAGTTGGAAATGCAGAAATCACCCATCTTCTGTGTCGATCCCTCTGGGAGCTGCAGACCGGAGCTGTTCCTATTTGGCCATCTTCAAACCTGTCACCCTTTCTTCATCTTAATATAAGCATTTAAAGGTATAAATTATCCTGTAAGCCCTGCTATAGTTACGTCACGTAAATTTGAGTTATTATATTCTTATTATCTTTCAGTTTAAAGTATTTTCCAATTTCCTTTATGATTTCCCCATTGATTCATAGATTATTTAGAAATATGTTGTTTACTTTCCAAATATTTGGATTTTTCTCCATACATTTTAATGTTATTAATATTTTTTCTAAGTCCAAAATGGTCAGAAAACATGTAGAATTTCAATTTTTTAACTGTATCTTCTTGAATATGGTTTTCTTGGATAATGTACCATGTGCACTTAAAAAGAATATGTATTTTGCAACCATTGAGTACAGTGTCTTACAAATGTTATTAAGGTCAAGGTGGCTGATAGTGTTGTCAGAGCCTATGTGCCTTTACCGATTTTTGCCTTCTGCATGGAGGGACATTTGGTGAACATTTACATGGGACACAAATGTTCCCCCAGTCTGATCCCATTTTGAGAAGTTTATACACATTATACTCTTCCCGAATCTACTTGTCATGAATCTTCCAATCTTATTTTTTCTACCAAAGCATTATCCACAGCTTCTCAATCAGTGTGACGCAAGCCTCTGACAGTTCTCCTTCCAGACATAGCAATGAATCAGATGTACTCCTGGAAGTTCTGCCGAGTGCAAGGGATAATTTTCTTTGCTTCAGTATCTTTCAGAGCCACCCAGTGAATGGAACTGAAATGCTACAGGAGTTTGCTTTGGGATGGTAGGTGAGAGCACCCAAAAGCCATGTTCAAATTGTCCTCCAGTTGGTCATATGGAGCTCCACATTTGCCTACAGGTATCAGCTGATGACAAGATGGAAATACAGCAGAAGTTGGTGCACTGCAAGTATGAGTTACATGATTATGTAACTAAATTAAGTCTTAAGTCCAGCTCAGGTCCCATCTTGATGCTTCCACTTGATGATAAAGCACTGCTGGGTATAACCAAATGTAAGGCTTTATGAATAAAATAGTTCCCATTTTGTGCGGGGCAGTTCAGTTCAGATGGTTACTTGAGGACTCAGGATAAAAGGTTCTGGCTTATAGCAAATCAGAAGCCATTCCTCAAAAAGAAAATAGTTCTTTGGCAAATAAAGCATATCTTTGTTCCAAAACCCTAGGGTCTTTCACTGCAATTCTTCCATTAGGTCAAGCCCAGACCTAATAAAGCACTGTGATCTTCTACAGACATTTCAAGGACCACAGGAAACATTAGATCATCAAGGTCAATTGGCAGAGCTTCCTCCACAGCAACACAAACAAACTGAAGAGGCTTCTTTATTTCAAGTGCCATCAAAGCTAGAAACCTCACAGGTTATGCCATAACTACTTGAGCAATACACTCAAATATGGTAAACATTGCCAACAAAATCCAAAGAAAACCAAAAAGCTTTAGACTTAGTGATGGCGAACTCAAGACGCAGCAATTTGTCTTTCATTTTGAAAAGGATATTACAACTTACCCCAGAATACTGGATATCCAGAAAATTTCCTGATGTGAAAGGCTGCTAAATTTTTCATGAGTTTATTCTTACTCTGGCAAGTGTTTTACTAAGACATATAGGATACCTCCTACCTCCCAATCACCAAGTCTAATCAGCATAATATTATCAGTATACTGGATCATAATAACGTTATTTGGAATACTGAGATAAATGGTATCTTGCAGATCAAATGACTGAGTCCTGAGAATTGACAAAACCCTGAGGAAAATGTAAAGATATGCTCCTATCCTTGCAAAAAAGAAAAAGCAAAATGCTTCTGGTGTTCTTTAATTTTTAGAGCAGAGGAAAAAGAAAAAAAGTTGTGCTAGATTGATAGTTACCTGCAAGTGCTGGGAGTAATATTGATCTCTTGTGGTAGGAAACCTCACCTGAAACAGCCGATGCAATTGTAGTCACCACATGACTAAGTTGATATTAATCCACTATACTTTTCGAGAATCCATATGTATTCTTCACAAGGTAAACTAAATGTGGATGTACAAGAATAACTACCTCTGCATCTTTCCTTTATTTATTGATATTTTTGATGGTGCTACTAAGTTCTGTGAATTTTCCCAGGTTGAGGAATTGTTTTGTTTTATTATTTTGGTAGGTAAGGGTAATTTCAGAGGCTTTCACTGCTTCTCCTTGTCAAAATAATTCTAACTCCATGGGTCAGGAAGCAAATGGAGGAATTCTGGTGGTTGGACATATGTATAATCCAGCCATATATCCTGGAAATGGACATACAATCTACAATAGTATGACAGACATTCTGGGTATCTATGAAAAATAAGCCAAAAGTTTTAATCACCTGACCCATACAAGTTCCCACCACTGATGAACCACAGTGGTATTCTGGATAAAAATAATCCCCAAGGTATTCAGTGGGAATTCTCATAATCCCTAAAAGCTATCAGCAGCTCAGAGCCAATAAGCCCCCAAAGTTCTAGTTATTTCTCTGCCCTCAGGGTATGATTACATTAATCAATGGCCTCAGGCCTCTTTCTGAAAGACCAAGAGGAAGATTTGCATTACATGCCTGGGGTATTATCACAGGGGCCTTTTTATCCCCCTTCCCCTTATTCAAAGGTCCTGAGCATGTGAATCACTCAGTAAAGTCTATGGCTTTTATATGCTGGTGAGTCAAGGCAGACTGATTTTACCAAAGTGAGTCTAGTGCTTTTACAATATATTCTCACACATACTCTCCAGGTATGTGTGTAGCCTTGGCATACATTACTAAAAAAACAACAGCAGCTATAACTCCTTTAGACTAAGTCGTCTTCTCATGGGGTAGACTTTGCACAATTCTCTGAGGCATGGACTTGAACTCCAGCTACAGGTCAGTTGGCAATGAGGAGTGTTATGGATGGGCTATGACATGAAACTGACATCTCAATTGTAAGGCAGTCAGCATAGGTAAGGTCATTTAAGCTATTTAGGAAATGAAAGAACAACTTAGCAGAGAGGGAGGAGGGAAACTCAGTAGTGTTGGGAAGTTGAGGCACTCGTGTTCATCTGATTTTCCAAAACGTCCATCTTTCAATTCCTAGGATTTTACTCTTTTCCATTTGATGTCATAACTTTCACATAAAAGATCTGGCAAATAATGAATTAAACCTACACAGTAGTTCAGCAAACTGCAAGATTTAATTTTACATCTGAGAAAGAATCTATCAGCTCCGGAGTTCGAAGAGATAAGAGATCCTTTCAGTGCAACAACAGAGGTTTTCTAGGATTCTGATAATGTCTTGAATTTAAAATCTTGGCTTTGCAATCTTTGGGTATAGACAGAAGAATGTTCTAGGAGTTTTAAGGCATTACCTAAACAATAACCTTTCAGGACTGCACTGACATGTCATAGCCAATACCAATACTTGTGGAGAGGAGGAGGGATCTACCTGTGATGTAGCAGTGCTGGAAAGTAACTATGACCTTATGGGGCTTGGGGTTATTATACTCCATGTTGTAGAGAGAAATAGAGACTCTGAAAATTTGCTGCTCAATAAACAGAAGGGAGCAGAGCCAGGATTCACCACAAGCACAGCTGGCTCCAGTTCTCATGTTTTTTACACTACAATGTCAACCTTACTTCCTAGCTGAGAGCCTAGAAATAGGGCAGAATATGTGAAAACACCCAAGAGCAAGTAGTGACCTATTCCATCTGAAGGAAAGAGTGAAAAATAATCACACCCAAGACCAATCTTAAGAGAATGACGTTCTCTGAAGCCCAACAATCTCCACCTGCAGGAGGGAACAGCCAGAGTAATAGCAGTTCAATTGCCAAATGTTTCCATCTGGAAGCAATTTCCCTGAAACATAGATACCAGACAGAAAGAGTAACTTAGAAAAATGTAGTACCAGTCAAAGGAAGATAATATATTTAATTTGAAAAGAAAAGGGTTTAATACAAAAACATGGATTAGTGTTCTTTCATTTATGTCACCTGCGTCTCATATTGTCACACTCAGGAGCATGAGCATGTTGTCTAGATAGCTGTTTTTATCAAAACTCCAACTTTAGATTATAAGGAAAACTTATAGTTTACATTCTAGAAATTACTCAATCTAAAAATTTCTAGAAATAGACAAGCCCACCAATATTTCTGATAATCATGACTCACTCAACATATATATGTGTTGGATTTCTATCTCCTAGCTGACATGGGAGTACTCCACTGCTCACTTTCCCTTCAAAGCTCTACCTTTATCAAAGCTATTCTTAAGTTCCTCTTCATTACATTAGGGAGAAAGCTTTAAGCATCTATTAATTCCCTTTAACAGCTATCTTAGCATTTGATAATCTCTTTTTTAATGAGAATGTTATGCCTTAGGCCAAGAGCAAACTATAGGCAATTGCAGAAACAACCAGCTAGAGGCATAGAGAAGGGCAGAACTCCACCTATGGGATAGTAGGAAGGAAATAAACAAACATATGGAGCTATAAATAAAAAAGGTTTTCTATAAATATAGGAAAGTATTTGGAGAAAGAAGAGAGGATAATTAACCCAGGATAGAAAAGAAATCAAGCAGATTTTCTGAAACTTGGGATCATTCATCATGTATTCCCCTGAAGAACATTAGCTTTTCCAGAGCACAGTTTGAAAACTTTGGACTTAGCTGAGCTCTCAAGGACTCTTCCCCATGTGTGATTTCAAGAGCAGAGAACAATCCTTTCCATTCCAAACCTATGACATTTTGTTACATGTTGAAATTTCATTAGGATGATATTGTTAGAAAAGTGTGCAGATTAAATCTCATGTGAAAAGTATTGTTGTGTTACTGTATGTCATTGAGGAAATAATTTTATGCTGGTCCCTTGCCTTACCACTCTCACAGCACTGCAGAGAAGCTTGTATGTGCCAGGGAGTGTAACACAAATTCAAAACTATTTTTTTAAAAAAGACATTCTGTTCTCAAGCCACAGAGGCCAATGTAAGGTCCTTCACCAAATAACCTAGGGCTTTTAGTGACCCTGAGGTAGGAGTTGGGTCTCAACTCCAGAGGCCAGGGTTGGACTCAGACCACATTGAAAACTAACGGAAACAGGGCAGAGTCAAAAGCACCTCTCCATAAGACACACCCACCAATGCTATGTCAGTTTACCATTGGCATGGCAATACCTGGAAATTACCCACCCCTTTCCATAGCAACAACTTAGCGATCTAGAAGTAACCACCATTTTTCTAAACATTTCTGCATAATCTGCCCCTTAATTTGCATGTAATTAAAAGCAGGTATAAATAAGACTGCAGAACTGCCCCTGAGCTGCTACTCTGGGCACACTGCCTATGCGATAGCCCTGGTCCACAAGGAGCAATGCCTCTGTTGCTGCTGTACACTGCTTTATAGTAGGTAGGAAAGGGGAAAGCCAAAAGCAATTCTAGAGTCCATTAGACTCTAACAGACAAGTCCAAGGTCTTCATCATCAATTTAATGCCCTCAGGACAATTCACAATCATTACCGAACTAAGGCTCCAGATCCTTTTACAGCTTCATACCTGTATACTCCACATGGATGTCCACCAGCACTTCAAATTCAGTGGGATCATAACTGATCCATTACCTTCTCACTAACACCTCTACATTCTCTGTCTCTGCTATAAATAGTAACCTTGTCATCTACTAGTTTTCTAATCTAGGAAATTCAGCAAATCTTCACTCCTTCCTCTTTTAAGTCTGATCAACTCTGCCTTCAACATCCTTAGCCTTTGCTCTTATTCTCTCTCATCTGAACTACTGCAACAGCCATGGAACCAAGTGATCTCCCCAAACTGTTCTCTGCTTTCTTCAATCCCTCTCACAGTTGCTCAAAGGCATCTTTCTAAAACATAAATCAGATTGCACACCTCTCTGGCTGCAAAACCTTGGTAGGTTCTTATTTACTTCATGATGAAGACCAGTTCCTAAGCATGTCTCCGGAGTCCTTTACAAGTTGATATCAACCTGCATTTCCACCCTCTTTCCCTATAGTGCCAGTGCTACATGCCTTATGTTTCACTGCACAAAACTTTGTTTTATTCTTCTAATGTATCTATGTTTTTCCAAGTGTTGTGATATATGTCTGAAACGATCTTCTCTTGTTCTTTATGTGACAAATACCTAGTTATCTTTTGCAAGATCTGGCTCTTGTATCGCTTTCCCTAAAAAATCTTCCTTCCTCCCCTAAGCTACTAGTTGCTCCTTTCTCTCTACTATCATCATTCTCTCTGCCTGCCTCTCCTGGGTTGAATTGCATCCCCAAAAATATATGTTCAAGTCTAATATGTTTGGCTGTGTTCCCACCCAAATCTCATCTTGAATTGTAGTTCCCATAATCCCCACGTGTCATGGGAGGGACCTGGTGGGTGGTAATTTAATGCGTTCTCATGAGATCTGATGGTTTTTTAAGGGGCTTTCCCCCTTTTGCTCTTGGCACTTCTTGCTGCCGCCATGTGAAGAAGGACATGTTTGTGTCCCCTTCTGCCAAGATTGTAAGTTTCCTGAGGCCTCCCCAGCCATGCTGAACTGTGAGTCAATTAACTTCTTTCCTTTATAAATTGCCCAGTCTAGGGTATGTTTTTATTAGCAGCAAGAGAATGGATCAATACAAAGTCCAAACACCTCATACCTGCGAATGTGACCTTATTTGGAACTAGGGTCTCTGCAATGTAAAGAGTTGAGGTAAGGATTAGGTTGAGCTCTAATCCCATAACTAGTGCCATAAGAAGAAGGAAATTTGAACACAGACACACATGGGCAAAATGCCATATGAGACAGAGACATAAATTGGGGTGCTGTATCTCCCAGTCAAGGAACTCCAAAAATTGCTGGCAACAACCAGGAGCTAGGAGAGGGGCATAAAACAGATACTCCCTCAGAGCTTCCAGAAGGAACCAACCTGGCTGACACCTTGACTTTGAGCTTCTGGTCTCCAGAATTGTGAAAGAATAAGTTTCTGTTGTTTCAAGCTACCAGTTGTGGTATTTTGTTACAGCAGCCCTAGCAAAATAATGCACCAATCAAACTAATACAGCAAACTAATAGAGTTATCTTATACTCTATCACAGTTCTTTGCTTTACATCATCTTCCACCTAGACAACAAAATCCTGAACAACAAGGCTTATACCTTGTTTGTCTTTGTACCTCACTCCTGTTTCCAACACTTCTCCTTCTAGTTCACAATTTCTGTTAAATTCCTTGACAATCTGCAGGATCAGTTATTTTGATCAGCCATTGGCCTTGGTTGAGAAGATTCAGAGTCTTTTTGAGAAGATGTATGTGCTCAAGGTACCAACAATCACAGAATAAAAGAGAAGATAAAGGGAGATTAGGAGGAAAGGCTGAGATAAGGCATCATTATTATGGTAGACACATTGACAGAAATGGCGTGTCTTACCATTCTATCAAATGCTTTCTTTTTTCCCTGTGTATCCTCTTTTTATTTCTTGCTGAAGAAGTTTAAAGTAAATCTGAGACATCATTTCATTTCATTCCTATAAACCATAGCATGTATCTCTAAAAATATGAAAATGTTCTTTTGTAACTACCATCTTATTATCAGAACTATCAACATTAATAATTTCTTCATATCCAACCAATGTCCTTTCTAAATTCACTTTTTTTCTTTGCAGATAGTTTGTTTAAATTAGAATCTAAACAAGTCTCATAAATTACATTTGCTCCATCAAACACTTTCTGATCTTGTCATTGTTAGACGTTTTTCTCTAGAAAATGTTCTATTTTTAAAGCCTCCGCTTACAGAGGACAAGTGTGGAATGTCTATATTTTTGATGAAAATTGATAGCTCATGTTTGAGATTCTGCCTGCAGTCATGATTTCTTTAGCCTTCAGAGTATTTGGCCCACCAAATCTTAATTTAAAGTTTTCACTCATTGCTAATCTTTTAAAATCAATAAATTTTACAGAAAATCCAAAGTGGGGGATTCTGTAGCAGAAGGTCACTGGCAAGCAAGAGACTTCATTCCCATGTGGCAAGAGTGGCCAGACTCCAAGAGGTGGAGCCAGTCAGGTGATGCTCACTCTCTCCTGTTCTCCACAAGCCCCAGCACACTGTCCCCTCTTCTAGGTGATTTCATTTACATATATTCATCTGCCTGGAGTCTGCAGCCCATAAACTGCCATAGGGATAAGGATGGTAAATGTGCCCCAAATATTTTCAAGGGAGTTTTTATTCTAAAATGTTATTCATAATTTCAAATAGTAATTATGAAGGAAATGCAAGCACGAGTCTGTACACGAAGATAAGCAAATTCTTCATGTTTTTGTCCAGGAGATCCAGTTTCATTAGTGAAACTATCACCCAGAAGATGTAACCCTTACCCTTATTTTTTCACTCTGCATAACAGCTAACCAACACTGTGAGGCAAAGGAAAGGGCACAGATATTACCTTTGCTATTTTGATAACCCAAATGACTTCAAACCTGGGTTTGAATAAATGCTCCTGTGGTATTTACTTTATCGTTTAGTTCGGTAAGAAAAATTAATAACTCTAAAATGCCCTTTATATCACAGCATCAGCTCACAGGCACCCACAGAAAAATAGAATTTCAGTTACAATTGACATGTACTTTGCTAGATTTGCCCTTCTCCTCATCATTCCATTTTCCCCTGGAGAAACAGAAAGCACAAAACTAGGTTCACGCTGAAAACTATAGGAAAGGGAAATCTTTAGATAGAAAAAAAAATGAATGCCTCTACTTTTAGTTCCTGAAAGGCATAAGATTTTTCTGAAATTAAACAGCATTGGCCTTGCCAATTTAAGATTCTCTCTTTTGAGACACTAATCTCCATTATGTACCCTTGATGTATGAGGTTTCCTCTTCATTTATCCTTTTTTAAACGAGCTTTTGTGGGAGGAAAAGATCTCCTGAAAACTCATCCTGTGACTACTCTGCTCCTGAGGGAATAACCTTGAGAGTCAGATTTCAAAATCCTTTCATAGGAGGTATGGCTGATGGACAGTATTACTTGAGTTCCTTGGAAATGATTTTCACTGAAATGGTTGCCAAGGACTTCCACCTAGCTTGCACTGAATTATTATATTACATTGTGCGCATTTTTGAGATTTTCATTTCTTCAGAGAAAAAGAGTGATTAGGAAAAAGTTGAATCATAACAAGGAGCAAATATCGATTTTTTAAAGTTTGTTTTCCAGATGTTTTGCACCATTCTTGACCTAAGTATTTCCTAATGTACTGAGTTCTTGTCTTTTCTAAGTATCCTCTCCCGTTAGAAATGGCACTGTGTTAGAAACAGTCTCTATCAAGATTCACAAACTGAGACACTTAATAAAGGTTAAATCAAGAATTTACTCTCAATGATGATAAGAAAAGAGAAAAATACAGAAAATCTCAACCTAAATTAGTTAAAAGCTTCCTGTAGCCACAGAATAATTGAATTTCAAGTCATAGAACAAATATCTGGAAAGACAGCAATTAAAGCAAGTCTACAAAAACCCAACTGGTATACTCAGAAGATGGGCCACAAGAGCATTGCATTGTGTTTTTCTGTTGTTGTTGTTTTGTTTTGTTTTTTGAGATGGAGTCTTGCTCTGTCGCCCACGCTGGAGTGCAGTGGCGTGATCTCAGCTCACTGCAACCTCCGCCTTCTGGTTCACTCCATTCTCCTGCCTCAGCATCCCGAGTAGCTGGGACTACAGGTGCCCGCTACCATGCTCGGCTAATTTTTTTGTATTTTTAGTACAGACGGGGTTTCACCGTGTTAGCCAGGATGGTCTCGATCTCCTGACCTCGTGATCTGCCCGCCTTGGCCTCCCAAAGTGCTGGGATTACAGGTGCATTGTGGTTTTGATTTGCATTTCCCTAATCATCAGTGATGTCAAGCACTTTTTCATATGTTTGTTGACCATTTGTATGTCTTCTTTTGAGTATTATCTGTTCATGTCCTTAGCCCACTTTTTGATGGGATTGTTTTTTTCTTGCCAATTTGTTTGAGTTCGTTGTAGAATCTGGATATTTGTCCTTCGTCAGATGTATAGATTGTGAAGATTTTCTTTCACTCTGTGGGTTGTCTGTTTACTCTGCTGGCTGTTCCTTCATTCAGCGATATTTAAAATCATGTTTTCATGTTTCCCTCCCAAAAAAATTCCACTGGAATTTTGCTTGGAATGGCGTTCCACCTATCAATTAATTTGGAAGAAATGAGCATATTTACTGTCTTTTATTTTTAGCAGTTCTTTTGAAAGTTATTCCTAAGTATTTATATTTATATTACTTGTTGAAGAGGATGAATTTTTTCATTTTGCTTTCTATTTGGTTTTAGCAGATTTAAATGAATACAATTGATTTTTATATTTTCATTTTATATGTAAGCGGCTTATGGATGCCTCTATTAGTCCTGTGAGATTTTTCAGTTGAGTCTCTTGGGTTTTCTACATAGATTATTTTACTCTCTATGGATAATGAAAATCCCCTTGTCTTAATAACTGTACCTCTTACTACAGCCCTAACTCATTGAAATTCTCCCTCTTTATGTTTTAGTGAGTCTACGCTTTCTATCTAGTCTGTTTCTCTCTCTCTTTTGTTACTCCTTAATCAGGTGAATTTTAGGCATATTCTAGACTTACTGTTGTGAGTCCCTCCATTACCCTGGTGAATATTCTCTTAACCTTTACCTGCAGTCCTGATCTTTCACTTATGCCATAGACTCATATTTCCAGAAGTTTTAAGATATTGATACGTGGGCGTCCCATCACTTTCCCAAACGAAACACATTCATTATAGATTTCCTTTACCAGCTGTCTTCGTCATGTTTGTTGCTGACATCATTTCATTTTTTCTCCTAGTCCAGATCCATTACTATTATAGTCAATTCCTCATTCTTCATCTACTCTGTCCAGCCTCACATAATGCCTGCACTTTATTCATTGTACATACCTCTCAGATTTTTCATTCCCTTTATCCTCTCAAGGTTATGAGTCTAATGGATACCTCAGTGAGGACCGGGCTGTCTCTCCTCCTACTTAAAACATCACTTTCAACCTGCTGCTCTCCTGCTCAAGGTCTACAATAGGTCTCTGCTTTCTCTAATATCAATCCCAAACTCCTTTACCTATAAGGCCTTCTGCAGTCTATATAAAATATGCAAATAATACCCGCCTTACAGGTTTGCGTGGGGTAATGAAGCACCTTGCAAGAAGACTCCTTCATTAAATGCTTCTTTTTTAACTTTTAGTTTAAGTGCAGGTTTGTTACATAGGTAAACTTGTGTCATGGGGATTTGTTATACAGATTATTTCCTCACCTAGATATTAAGCAAGCATAGTACCCATTAGTTATTTTTCCTGATTCTTTCCCTCCTCCTACCCTCCACCCTTCAAAAGGTCCCAGTGTGTATTGTTCCCCTCTATGTGTCCATGTATTCTCATCATTTAGCTCCCACTTACAAGTGAGGACATGCAGTATTTAGTTTTCTGTTCCTGTGTTAGTTTGCTAAGAATAATGGCCTCCAGCTCCATCCCTGTTGCTGCAAAGGACATGATGTTTTCCTTTTTATGGCTGCATAGTATTCCATGGTGTACGTGTACCACATTTTCTTTATCCAGTCCATCACTGATGGGCATTTGGGTTGATTCCATGTTTTTGCTATTGTGACTAGTGCTGCAATGAATATACATGTGCATGTGTCTTTATAATAGAATGATTTCTGTTCCTTTGGGTATATACACAATAATGAGATTGCTGGGTTGAATGGTATTTATTCTGTCTTTAGGTCTTTGAGGAATCACCACACTGTCTTCCACAATGGCTAAACTAATTTACACTTACACCAACAGTGTATAAGTGTTCCTTTTTCTCATAACCTAGCAAGCATCTGTGATGTTTTGACTTTTTACTAACAGCCATTCTGACTGGTGTGAGATGGTGTTTCATTGTGGTTTTGATTTGCATTTCTTTAATGATCAGTGATATTGAGCTTTTTTAAATGATTGTTGGCCACATGTATGTCTTCTTTTGAACGGTGGCCATTTCTTAAAAAAAAAAAAAAAATCATCCTACTCTTCCTGTCACCGATCCCTCACATTACAGTTTCCATGGCTTTGCTTATTTAATCCTTCTCTACTGGCTGCTGACCATCCCCAGCTGCCAAGAGTCTCTTGCCTTTTTTGAACACACACTTGAAGAATTTTTTTTTTTTGAGATGGAGTTTCGCTCTTATCACTCAGGCTGGAGTGCAATGGCATGATCTCAGTTCACTGCAACCTCCACCTGCCAGGTTCAAGCAATTCCCCTGCTTCAGCATCCTGAGTAGCTGGGATCACAGGCTTACCCAGGCATGTGCCACCACACCTGGCTAGTTTTGTATTTCTAGTAGAGATGGGGTTTCGCCATGTTGGGGAGGCTGGGCTCAAATTCCTGACCTCAGTTGATCCACCCACCTCAGCCTCCCAAAGTGCTGGGATTACAGGTGTGAGCCACCGTGCCCGGCTAAAAAGACTCTTTATTCTTCAAGGCCACTTTCTTCTTGAGCATTCCTAAGTCACTGTAGCCCACGTGGACTCTTATTAATTCCAATTCTCATTGAACCACAGAACAAATATATTATTTTTCTCAAATTATTTCACGTTTTCATTTTGTTTTCTTGGCCATTTCAAGCATAATATGTTCTCAATAAGTTATATTCACAATCATTACAGTTATTATTGAAGATCATTCCTTATGCCTCTTTTGCATTCTTTTATCCCTCATAGTACTTAACAGAGTGCAACAAGTAATAATGGGCTAATATCTTAATTTTATTCACTTGTTTTCACTTCTCTTTGTTTAATAGTGAAAATTTAAATGCTGTACCAAACTTTTCAACCTTAATTTGTCTTCATAATAATAATCAATGGCAATTTATTGATCATTTATTAATATTTATTTTCACAATAATAATCAATGGCAATTTATTGACCATTTATTATTATTTATTTGCATAATAATAATCAAAGGCAATTTATTGATATCATTAATATGCTTGCACACGTTTAAAACTCTCAATCTATAAATTTATAAAGTAACATTATTATTTGCATTTAATAAGTGAGAAAACTGAGCAGCAGAAGTGTAAGACAATTGCTCAGGATCACACAGCTAGTTGATGTTAGAGCTGGGACCAAGAACTGTCTCCAAAGCTATTGGCCTTGATCACTCTCCTGTACTGCTTTAATACAATAATTTACAGGTATAACACAAGTTTTATTTTATAACAGTGTTCAACAGAACAACATAAATTTTAAAACAGATATAGAATTGCTTCTTCATGAATCTTGCTAAGATACAAACTTTTTAAACACAGAAAAAGGCACTGTATTATTATAAGATAGAGTAGAAAGGTTATGTGATATGATGTATTTGATAGATTCATAAAAGTGAGTTTATATCTATTAAATTCATTATTCAATTCATTTGTCTGCCACTGTGAGGAGTTTGATGAATGGTAATTACTTTTATAAAAGTACAAAAGTTCCCTCTTCCACTGTTCTTGGCACCATTCTTTTTGAAAGCACTCTTCCCTTACTGCATCTTTTCCCGTTATTCACTCATCACCATTGTCCCTTGCCTTGGGGTTGCACTTTTAATCTTGATATGAATGTGCTCATTTCTACATCTCTGCACAAAGGAAAAATTATTTCCTAAGAAGAGAAGAGACTTTTCATTCTTCATTCCAATTCTGAAGCCAACACTAATTGAGCCAGTGTCCCAACTCAACTTCTGAAGGGGAAAGCACAGTCAAACACAAACTGTCTCTGAGGCCCATCTTGTGCAGAAGAACTATAAGGGAGAAAAAACATTTTTTTTCCTCCACCTTCATGAGTCCTTAGTTGTAACAGACCCCTGTAACAAAAGACAGATTAACAAGAGAAAAACAAACAGAAATTTACTAACACATTTATTTAATACATACATGGAGAGGCCCAGGGAATGAATACTTCTCAAAAAAGTAGCCTTGAATTTCAGCTTATACAACATCTTCAGCAAAAAAACTACAAATTTTTAAGGAGATCACAAGACAAAGGAAAATAACTTTGAGTCTTCAGGGGCAGCAACTTGTGCAAAGGCAAATAAACTATACCTGGTAGTAGGCAGGAGTAGAGGAATACCTTTTGCCTTTGTAAATTTATGCCCTGTTAGGCAAATAGATGGAGAGCAGAGAGCTTTCCTGCATCTGCTTCTTTATTACCTTCAGCTCAAAACAATCCTTATGCCAAAAGGGTCTATTTTGGAGTGGCGTATAATGGTGTCCCGTGCTATCAAGGGTTTTGACTCACTTAAGAAATACTTTCTGCACTCATTCCAAGCACTCTACTAGGGGCCAAGGATGCAAAAAAAAAATGAGTAAACATACTTCTTCCTCTCAAGAAATTCCTCTGCTGAGTAGTCTTTTTATGTGCAGGCCAGAGAAGCAGATGGAATATGTTTAGAATTCCTTTTTTACTTTTTCTATGTTGTATTTTGATTCTGTGTGTTTTGCATGTTTTCAGTCTTTTGACTCTTGAAAGCAAAGATGCTGATTGTGAATTCACTCTGTAGTATTTGTAAGTGGCCAGATGCAGAAACAAAATAATTAAAGTTTTTCAAAGTTCTTGATGAATTTCATCTTAAAAATACACATAAATACATGCATGCATGCATACATACATACAATGTAATACACACACCAAGCACAAAATATTTTATTTTATTTTATAATTTTTTATTTTTTTATTTTTTGAAATGAAATCTTGCTTTGTCACCCAGGCTGGAATGCAGTGGCATGATCTCAGCTCACTCCATCTCCCAGGTTCAAATGATTCTCCTGCCTCAGCCTCCCGAGTAGCTGGGATTACAGGCACGTGCCACCACGCCCAGCTAATTTTTGTATTTTTAGTACAGACGGGGTTTCACCATGTTGGTCAGGCTGATCTCGAACTTCTGACCTCAGGTGATCCGCCTGCCTCAGCTTCCCAAACTGCTGGGATTATAGGCATGAGCCACTGCACACGGCCACAAAGTATTTTATTTTAAATTGAGGAAAAAAATAATAAAGCAAATGATGATTCCTGAAAAACACAAGGGAAACATATGGAGAAATACAAAATATACAAATGCAAGTTATATCTGAATCATTTACATCTACTCTAACCTATATTATCTTTTCTCTCACATTCCAAATTATCTTTTCTATTTAGTTTTTGAAATTGAAAATTTTTTTCAAACTAAAAGCTTCTAATTCACTTGCATTTAAGTCATCAAAATATTGTTTCATGAAAGCTTTCTGATCTCTAGAATTTTTTGTAATAAATGTTTTAAAAACTTCCTCACCTCATTTCCTGTCCCTAGAGAAAGCATGACAACCTTCAAAAGGTTCAAGTTTCATCTGAAGTTGAAAAATCAAGGTTTAGAAATTGTCTCACCTGGGAGAAAGGTTATTAATCATTCTTCAGTGGAATCCACAGAATATTTGAACATTCACCTGAGGATAGTTTTGAAGACTTATCACATTGGGAAGGACACCTCCTTTTCTGTCTTCGAAGGTGGTTTGTGATCTCCACAGTGGGGCTCAGTCTTATTGTCTCTGCTTTGCACTGCTGGCATGTGCTTCTCCCCACTATGCTGATAGCCCCATGGTGATTCCAAGTAAAAAGAGAAAGGTGGAGGAAGGGAGCCTGTGTCCTGTGAAGTCTCTGTAAGATGACCGCAAGGCCCTGCAGGTTTGCTTTTTGTCTTTCCCAGGCTAGCACACACAGTACTATGAAGCAGGTGCACAAAATAATTTAACAAAGGATCACCGCATCTCTGAAAAGCAAAATCACACAGAGCTAGGGTAAAGGAGGGTAAAACTTTACCTAACTTCCTCCTTTATGGCATGCAGGACTTAAGAGGAGGTATCTCATGTGGCTGTTCTCTCTCTTCCTAAGCCCTCTCTTTCCCCTATTTCCCTTTAATTTTCTCTCTTTTCAAGTCATTTGACCAATTCTCTGTACTTATTCTGAGGAAACCCCAACATTACCACAGGAAGAAAAAGTTCTGCATTTATTCTTTACTTCAGCTCCTCTCTGAATCTTGAAAACATCATTCCCTTAGGTAAACCGATGCTAATGCAGGTTCTCCTCTATTCAGTGATAACCTATTTGTTTAGCTGAAAATGAAATTGGTTCTTCAACTACAGGGAGAACCCCATCTGGTTTCTTTGCTAGTAAGCTCACCCATCATTATGGGTTGAATTATTTGGAGAGTTTGGAGAGTTATTTGGGCCATACTTGAAGATAGGATATTCACAGAGGTAATCAAGTTAAGATAAGGTCATTAGGGTAGACCCTAATCTAGTACAACTGGTATCTTTATAAAAAGAGAAATTTAGGAATTGCTGGCAAGATGGCTGAATAGGAACAGCTCTGGTCTGCAGCTCCCAGCGAGATTGATGCAGAAGGCGGGTGATTTCTGCATTTCCAACTGAGACACCCGGTTCGTCTCATTGAGACTGGTTGGACAGTGGGTGCAGCCCATGGAGGGCGACTCGGGATGCACAAGTTGTTGGGGAACTTCCTGTTCCTAGCCAGGGGAAGCTGTGAGAGACTGTACTGGGAGGAACAGTGCACTCTGGCCCAGATACTGCACTTTTCCCATGGTCTTCACAACCAGCAAACCAGGAGATTCTCTCTGGTGCCTGGCTCGGTGGGTCCCACCCCCATGGAGCCCAGCAAGCTAAGATCCACTGGCTTGAAATTCTCGCTGCTAGCACAGCAGTCTAAGGTCGACCTGGGATGCTTGAGCTTGGTAGGGGGAGGGGCGTCCACCATTGCTGAGGCTTCAGTGGGCGGTTTTACCCTCACGGATAAACAAAGCCACCAGGAAGTTTGAACGGGACAGAATCCACTGCACTCAGCAAGGCCACTGTGGCCAGACTGCCTCTCTAGTCAGGGCATCTCTGAAAAAAAGGCAGCAGCCACAGTCAGGGACTTATAGTTAAAACCCCCATCTCCCTGAGACAGAGCACCTGGGGAAGGGGCGGCTGTGGGCCCAGCTTCAGCAGACTTAAGTGTCCCTGTCTGACAGCTCTTAAGAGTGCAGCAGATCTCCCAGCACAG
This sequence comes from Gorilla gorilla gorilla, assembly GCF_029281585.2. Classification (NCBI taxonomy): domain Eukaryota; kingdom Metazoa; phylum Chordata; class Mammalia; order Primates; family Hominidae; genus Gorilla; species Gorilla gorilla. The sequence goes on from NC_073227.2 coordinate 141,687,005, forward strand.
TGTTTGAGCTCTGATAAGGGACAGGCTGCCTCCTTAAGTCGGTCCCTCACCCCCATGTATCCTGACTGGGAGACACCTCCCAGTAGGGGCCGACACACACCTCATACAGGAGAGCTCCCGCTGGCATCTGGTGGGTACCCCTCTGGGACGAAGTTTCCAGAGGAAGGAACAGACAGCAATTTTTGCTGTTCTGCAGCCTCCACTGGTGATACCCAGGCAAACAGGGTCTGGAGTGGACCTCCAGCAAACTCCAGCAGACCTGGAGCTGAGGGTCCTGACTGTTAGAAGGAAACCTAACAAACGGAAAGGAATAGCAGCAACATCAACAAAAAGAATGTCCACTCAGAGAGCCCATCCGAAGGTAACCAACATCAAAGACCAAAAGTAGATAAATCCATGAAGATGGGGAGAAACCAGCGCAAAAAGGCCGAAAACTCCGAAAACTAGAACGCTTCTTCTCTTCCAAAGGATCACAACTCCTCACTAGCAAGGGAGCAAAACTGGATGGAGAATGAGTTTGATGAATTGACAGACGTAGGCTTCAGAAGGTGGGTAATAACAAACTCCTCCAAGCTAAAGGAGCATGTTCTAACCGAATGCAAGGAAGCTAAGAACCTTGAAAAAAGATCAGACAAACTGCTAACTAGAATAACCAGTTTAGAGAAGAACATAAATGACCTGATAGAGCTGAAAAACACAGCACAAGAACTTCGTGAAGCATACACAAGTATCAATAGCTGAATCAATCAAGTGGAAGAAAGGATATCAGAGATTGAAGATCAACTCAATGAAATAAAGTGAGAAGACAAGATTAGAGAAAAAAGAGTGAAAGGAAATGAACAAAGCCTCCAAGAAATATGGAACTATGTGAAAAGACCAAATCTACGTTTGATTGGTGTACCAGAAGATAACAGGGAGAATGGAACCAAGTTGGAAAACACTCTTTAGGATATTATCCAGGAGAACTTCCCCAACCTAGCAAGGCAGGCCAACATTCCCAAATTTAAGAAACACAGACAACACCACAAAAATATCCCTCGAAAAGTGCAACCCAAAGACACATAATTGTCAGATTCACCAAGGTTGAAATGAAGGAAAAACTGTTAAGGGCAGCCAGAGAGAAAGGTCAGGTTACCCACAAAGGGAAGCCCATCAGACTAACAGCAGATCTCTCTGCAGAAACCCTAAAAGACAGAAGATAGTGGGGGCCAATACTCAACATTCTTAAAGAAAAGAATTTTCAACCCAGAATTTCATTTCCAGCCAAACTAAGCTTCATAAGTGAAAGAGAAATGAAATATTTTACAGACAAGTAAATGCTGAGAGATTTTATTACCACCAGGCCTGCCTTACAAGAGCTCCTGAAGGAAGCACTAAACATGGAAAGGAAAAATCTGTACCAACCACTGCAAAAACATACCAAATTGTGAAGACCATTGACACTATGAAGAAACTGCATCAACTAATGTACAAAATAACCAGCTAGCATCATAATGACACAAAGGATCAAATTCACGCATAAGAATATTAACCTTAAAAGTAAATGGGCTAAATGCCCCAATTAAAAGATACAGACTGGCAAATTGGATAGAGTCAAGACCCATCAGTGTGCTGTATTCAGGAGACCCATCTCACATGCAAAGACACACATAGGCTCAAAATAAAGGGATGGAGGAAGATTTACCAAGCAAATGGAAAGCAAAAAAAAAAGCAGGGATTGCAATCCTAGTCTCTGATAAAACAGAGTTTAAACCAACAAATATCAGAACAGAAAAGAACGGCATTACATAATGGTAAAGGGATCAATGCAACAAGAAGAGCTAACTGTCCTAAAAATATATGCACCCAATACAGGAGCACCCAGATTCATAAAGCAAATTCTTAGAGACCTACAAAGAGACTTAGACTCCCACACAATAATAATGGGAGACTTTAACACCCCACTGTCAGTATTAGACAGATCAACAAGACAGAAAATTAACAAGGATATTCAGGGCTTGAGCTCAGCTCTGGACCAAGCAGACCTAGTAGACATCTACAGAACTATCCACCCCAAATCGATAGAATATACATGCTTTTCAATACCACATAGCACTTATTCTAAAATTGACCACATCATTGGAAGTAAAACACTCCTCAGCAAATGCAAAAGAACAGAAATCGTAACAAACACTCTCTCAGACCACAGTGCAATCAAATTAGAACTCAGGATTAAGAAACTCACTCAAAACCGCACAACTACCTGGAATCTGAACAACCTGCTCCTGAATGACTGCTGGGTAAATAACAAAATGAAGGCAGAAATAAAGAAGTTCTTTGAAACCAATGAGAACAAAGACACAACGTACCAGAATCTCTGGGACACATTTAAAGCAGTATGTAGAGGGAAATTTATAGCACTAAATCCCCACAGGACAAAGCAGGAAAGATCTAAAATTGACACCCTAACATCACAATTAAAAGAACTAGAGAAGGCAGAGCAAACAAATTGAAAAGCTAGCAGAAGACAAGAAATAACTAAGATCAGAGCAGAACTGAAGGAGATAGAGACATGAAAGACCCTTCAAAAAAAATCAATGAACACAGGAGCTGGTTTTTTAAAAGATCAACAAAATAGATAGGCTGCTAGCCAGACTAATAGAGAAGAAAACTAAAGAATAAAGTAGACGCAATAAAAAATGATAATGGGGATATCACCACTGATCCCACAGAAATACAAACTACCATCAGAGAATACTGTAAACACCTCTGTGCAAATAAACTAGACAATCTAGAAGAAATGAATAAATTCTTGGACACATATACCCTCCCAAGACTAAATCAGGAAGAAGTCAAATCCCTGAATAGATCAATAACAAGTTTTGAATTGAGGCAGTAATTAAAAGCCTACCAACCAAAAAAAAAAAAAAAAAAAAAAAGCCTAGGACCAGTAGGATTCACAGCTGAATTCTACCAGAGGTACAAAGAGGAGCTGGTGCCATTCATTCTGAAACTAATTCAATCAATAGAAAAACAGGGACTCCTCGCTAACTCATTTCATGAGGCCAGCATCATCCTGATACCAAAACCTGGCAGAGACACAACAAAAAAAGAAAATTTCAGGCCAATATCCCTGATGAACATCAATGCAAAAATCCTCATTAAAATACTGGCAAACCGAATCCAGCAGCACATCAGAAAGCTTATCCACCACTATAAAGTCGACTTCATCCCTGAGCTGCAAGCCTGGTTCAACATATGCAAATCAATAAATGTAATCCATCACATAAATAGAACCAATGCCAAAAACCACATGATTATCTCAATAGATGCAGTAAAGGCCTTTGATAAAATTCAACACCCCTTCGTGCTAAAAACTCTCGAAAAACTAGGTACTGATGGAACGTATCTCAAAATAATACGAGCTATTTATGACAAACCCACAGCCAATATCACACTGAATGGGCAAAAGCTGGAAGCATTCCCATCAAAAACCGGCACAAGACAAGGAGGCCCTCTCTCACCACTCCTATTCACTGTAGTACTGGAAGTTCTGGCCAGGGCAATCAGGCAAGAGAAAGAAATAAAGGGTATTCAAATAGGAAGACAGGAAGTCAAATTGTCTCTGTTTGCAGATGCCATGATTGTGTATTTAGAAAGCCCCATTGTGTCAGCCCAAAATCCCCTTAAGCTGATAAGCAACTTCAGCAAAGTTTCAGGATACAAAATCAACGTGCAAAAATCACAAGCATTCCTAAACACCAATAATAGACAAACAGAGAGCCAAATCATGAGTGAACTCCCATTCACAATTGCTACAAAAGGAATAAAATACCTAGGAATACAAGTTACAAGGGATGTGAGGGACCTCTTCAAGGAGAACTACAAACCACTGCTCAAGGAAATAAGAGAGGACACAAACAAATGGAAGAACATTTCATGCTCATGGATAGAAGAATCAATATCATGAAAATGACAATACTGCCCAAAATAATTTATAGATTCAATGCTATCCCCATCAGGCCACCATTGACTTTCTTCACAGAATTAGAAAAAACTACTGTATATTTAATATGGAGCCAAAAAAGAGCCTGTATAGCCAAGACAATCCTAAGCCAAAAGAACAAAGCTGGAGGCATCATGCTACCAGACTTCAAACTACACTACAAGGCTACAGTAACCAAAACAGCATGGTACTGGTACCAAAACAAATATATCGACCAATGGAACAGAACAGATGCCTCAGAAATAACACAACACATCTACAACCATCTGAGCTTTGAAAAACCTGACAAAAACAAGACATGGGGAAAAGATTCCCTGTTTAATAAATGGTGTTGGGAAAACTGGCTAGCCATATGCAGAAAACTGAAACTGGATCCCTTCCCTACACCTTATACAAAAATCAACTCAAGATGGATTAAAGACTTAAGTGTAAAACCCAAAACCATAAAAATCCTAGAAGAAAACCTAGGCAATACCATTCAGGACATAGGCATGGGCAAAGGCTTCATGACTAAAAAAATCCAAAAGCAATGGCAACAAAAGCCAAAATTGACAAATGGGACCTAATTAAACTAAAAAGCTTCTGCACAGCAAAAGAAACTATCATCAGAGTGAACAGGCAACCTACAGAATAGGAGAACCTTTTGCAATCTATCCATCTGACAAAGGGCTAATATCCAGAATCTACAAAGAACTTAAACAAATTTACAAGAACAAAACAAACAACCCCATCAAAAAATGAGCAAAGGATATGAACAGACACTTCTCAAAAGAAGACATTTCTGCAGCCAACAAACATATGAAAAAAAGCTCATCACTGGTCATTAGAGAAACGCAAATCAAAACCGCAAAGAGATACCATCTCACTCCAGTTAGAATGGCGATCATTAAAAAGTCAGGAAACAACAGATGCTGGAGAGGATGTGGAGAAATAGGAATGCTTTTAGACTGTTTGTGGGATTGTAAATTAGTTCAACCATTGTGGAAGACAGTGTGGCGATTCCTCAAGGATCTAGAACTCGAAATGCCATTTGACCCAGCAATCCCATTACTGGGTATATACCCAAAGGATTATAAATCATTCTACTATAAATACACGTGCATGCATATGTTTATTGCAGCACTGTTCACAATAGCAAAGACTTGTAACCAACCCAAATGCCCATTAATGATAGACTGTATAAAGAAAATGTGGCACATATACACCATGGAATACTATGCAGCCATAAAGAAGGATGAGTTCATGTTCTTAGCAGGGACGTGGATGATGCTGGAAACCATCATTCTCAGCAAACACAAGAACAGAAAACCAAACACCACATGTTCTCACTTATAAGTGGGAGTTGAAAAATGAGAACACATGGACACAGGGAGGGAAACATCACACACTGGGCCTGTAAGGGGGTGGGGGGCTAGGGGAGGAATAACATTAGGAGAAATATCTAATGTAGATGATGGGTTGATGGGTGCAACAAACCACCATGGCACGTGTATACCTATGTAACAAACCTGCACATTCTGCACATGTATCTCAGAACTTAAAATATAACGCACACGAAAAAAAATTGCCAATTTCATCCTGTAATAGCAAGCTCAGTTCAATGGCCCAATAAAATATGACAGCTGTCAATACTCATGAGCATTTCAAATTTCCTTCCACTCTGTACTTGGCTGACAAAATTAAGCACTCCTTATACCAACACTCTTAGAAGAAACCATTTATCAGAGCAACATTCAAAATGGCAATACACTTTAGCCATTCTTTTCCCTTCCACCCAATACTTGGGCCCCTGGGATTGGGACTTAAGAGAGATGTGGCTACCTACTCTTGAGAGTCACTTGACATAAAAACAGTGAAGATAGGCTGGGCACGGTGGGTCATGCCTGTAATCCCAGCACTTTGGGAAGCTGAGGCAGATGGATCATTTGAGGTCAGGAGTTTGAGACCAGCCTGGCCAACATAGTGAAACCCTGTCTCTACTAAAAATGCAAAAATTAGCTGGGCATGGTGGCACGCGCCTGTGATCGCAGCTACTCGGGAGGCTGAGGCAAGAGAATTGCTTGAGCCTGGGAGGTGGAGGTTGCAGTGAGCCAAGATTGTAGCACTGCACTCTAGCCTGGGTGACAGAGTGAGACTCTGTCCCAAAAAAAAAAAAAAACAGTGAAGATGATAAAATGAATCTTCTCAAGCTAATATTGAATTCCTTGCTTGTTGCTGGAACTTCATAGTTATTTTTCCAGAGAAGTCACCTAAAGGCATGTCATTGCAGGCATCTAAGATGATCACAAAACCCCCATCTCAATAACCACCCCCAACCCCTAGCCTGGGTTGGCCAAGGAACTTAGTGCACAGTGTTCTCAACACCAGGGAAGGGAGTGTTAGTCCTTCAAAACATATGCAGACATGGAGGATGGCTCCTCTGACTCTGGAATCTCTCTGTTCCTCTGATTAGTTCACAGGTATCTGTGCATTGAGTTTTTAACCACTCTCACATACTTTTACTCTTCTAAGGATTCTTTTAGAGATCTTCCAAATGTTCTATATGAATAGACCCAGCCCCAAACCATCTCCTGGCTCCTCTATCCTCACCTATCTTCTCTGCTTTCTTCTCTCTTTCACTTTCTTCCCCAGCAGCAAAGTAAACTTCTCTCTATGCTTTAGACAGAGCAGTTTACCCAACTCCTTTAATTGTCCTGGCACATGCAACATCTGGTTTTTTTAGGTCTCACTTCTAACCCCAAGCAGCTTATCAAGATATTTTTTGATAAAGAGTTCCCTCCCTAAAATTAAAAGCTATTAAGGTGACAAATTGTTTGCCTGCATTCACTACTGGGTCAGATTCTTGAGCAGAGAATTCTTCTGCCATCCAGCAGAATAGGGTAGTCTTACCCTGGCTTAAATACTGGCAGTCTGCAAATGAGGAAGCAGGGGATGGAGGTGGGGGTCAGAGAGATGTGTGTGTGATTTGCCACAAATATGGAGTTAAAGGAAATAGAGTAGAGCTCAAAGCACCAGTACCAAATCAATGAACTTTTGTTGGCTTGAACCAGGATGATGATGGTATTAGTGGAGCAGAGTAGACAGACTTACGAATAGAATTCATAAAATTTTGGATTGCATCAGATGTGAAGAATGAAAAAGAAGGAAGACTCTAGAATAATTTTGTCTCTAGATTGAACAAGCAGATAGGCAAAAGTAACATTTACTAAGATAGTGGGAAATTGGGATAATTTTAAGGAAAATTCAATATGTAAGTTTTGGGCACATCATGTTCGAGATGTCCAGCGTGTGTTCATCCCCACAATATATAATACATAATGATATATATCCAAGTTATACCAAGATATCAAGTAAGCAGTTGAAACCAAAAACAGGCTAGGCATGGTGGCTCACGCCTGTAATCCCTGCACTTTGGGAGGCTGAGGCGGGTAGCTCACCTGAGGTCAGGAGTTCGAGACTAGCCTGGGCAACATGGTGAAACCCCGTCTCTACTAAAAATACAGAAATTAGCTGGGCATGATGGCAGGCACCTGTAGTCTCAGCTACTGGGGAAGCTGAGGCAGGAGAATCGCTTGAATCCAGGAGGCGGAGGTTGCAGTCAGCTGAGATGGCGTCACTACACTCCAGCCTGGGTAACAAGAGTGAAACTAAGTCAAAAAAGAAAGGAAAGGAAAGGAAAAAGGAAAGGAAAGGAAGGCAGGGCAGGGCAGGGCAGGGCAGGGCAGGGCAGGGCAAGGCAAGGCAAGGCTAGGCAAGGCAAAAAGAAAAGAAAAGAAAAGAAAAGAAAAGAAAAGAAAAGAAAAGAGACTAAAAACAGCCAGTAGCTAAAAGGGGACACCTGACCTGAAGACATAGATTTGGGTTTCTCAGAATATAAATAGGATTCGTAGCAAAGGGAACAGGAAAAATCACCTAAGGAGTAAGTGAGATAGAGAAGAGCACCAAAGGTTGAGGGCTGGGGTACTCCTCAATTAGAGGCTTAGAAAAGGATTCAACAAAGGAGACCAAAAACCAGGTACTAAAAAGATAGAAGTAAAGTCAAGAATAGTCAACTATTACATGTCACACACCACCATAAACTTAGTGGCCTTAAACAATAGCTATTTTATTATAAGCATGGAGTCTGCAGGTCAGGAATTCAGAAAGAGCCCAGCTAAACTGGCTTATCTGCACACTATCTGGGCCTCTGCTGGAAAGACTTCAAGACTAGGGTAACAAGATGTCTAAGCGCTGGCTAGTTGGAATCATCTGAAGTTCATCCTCTAACATGTCCCATGCCTGGGCTGAGAGGACTCAAAGACAAGACTTGATGACAAAACATCTGTATGTGGCCCCTCCATGGAGCTCAGCTTCCTCACAGCCTACAGCCCTCAGTTAGTTGGTTTTCTTAATGGAATATTAGGACTCTACACCAAATGTCTCAACTAACAAAACAGAAGTTGTATTGCCTTTTGTGACCTAGCATGGAAAGGCAGGCAGCATCACTTCTGATATATTCTGTTATAGGCAAGTTCTAAGTGTACTCAGATTCAAGGAGAAAAGATCTAGATTCTACCACTCACAGGGAAGTGGCAAAATTGTAGGAGAGCATGTGGCAGGGGGCATACCATTGTAGCCATTTTTGAAAAATGTAATCTTCCCCCATCAACTATGTTAAATGCTATTGAGAGGTCAATTGAGATGTAGACTTTTAAATGTCCAAATGATTTTACAACATGAGGTGGATGATGACATTATGAGTCTTCACTAACTTCCTAAATAAAATTAATGTTATCTTCCTTGTCCCTTATTTAATCACCTATCGTAATGCAATGCAAGTATCTTTAGATAGCTATATTTCTCCTAAACTAGAAGCTACTAGTGGGTAGGAAATAGGTAATTTAGTATTATTAATATTTTTACTTTTAGGACCCAACACAGTGCCTGACACATAGGAGAAGCTCAAGAGACATTTGCCAAATAGATGATTCTGTGCATTTCTTACCTGACTGCCAGTCCCATCATTCCAACTACTTATAAGACAACTCTGGCAGGACTTTCAGCCATCCCCTTAGACTCAAATAACTTAAAACTCATGTTATTCATTCCATGCTGAACTGGTTAATATTAGGTTTGTCTGCATATAGCAGGGGAAAAAATCAACAAACAACAAAACAATGTCAATTCTCCATTATATAAATAACTCCAAAAGTGGTGTGGTGATTTTACAGTGACTTCAGGGAACCAGGCTCCTATTTTTCTCTTCTACCATCCTTAGCACTTAGCTTCTACCCTAAAAGTCACCTTACGGCCCAAGATGGATGGACACATGCTGGATTAGCAACAGGAGGAGAAACGAGTGAAATTCCTTTAAATGATCTTTCCTGATGCACCACAGAGCTTTTCCATTTACAATGTTTTGGCCCAGATTTAACCAATGGCCACTCCTAGCTACAAAGAAGGATGAGATATATTTTTATTCCAGATAAATAAAAAAGTGCCCACCTAAAACTTGGGGTTCTGTTACTAGGTACAAAAAATAAAACAGAAATAGTCCTGTGTCTTTTTATTTCTTATCCAGCATTTTTATTTCTATTTAGAATGTCAAAAATTTTATTATTTGACTGCACTTAATCTTTATTTGCATTTAAAAAACACAACTCTGGTAGCTGGAAGAACAATGAATTGGAAGTGGAACACATTGGGGGCACAGAGACCAATAAGTTACAAGGGAACTACAGAAATCCAAGAGAGAGAAGATAAAGCCCTAAACCAAGGTAGTAATAGTAGAGATAAAAAGGAGAGGATATGGAGGAGCATACAAGGAACAAAAATTTATATAAGACTATATATGAAAGCCTAAGTTTTAAAATCACACTGAAGAAAGAACATATGATGTCCAGTAGGGTAGCCCTACCAACATAAAACACTGTGGACCCCCCAGGAAGCCAATTAATAAAATGGAGTATTCAGTGATAACTAGGAAAAGAAACTTTTGAAAACATCTTGGAATTTACTAAAAAGCCCTGAAAAATAATTGGATGTACTCCTCATTTACTTGCACCAAATTTGCTCTGTTAACAAAGCTAATTGCTCAGGATGGATTATAGCGCCTGAATTAGGTGTGTGTGACATGGTATTTGTGTATTAGTGTATGATGATGTACATGTGTAAAACGTTGGTTGAACAATATGTATCCAATGACACTGTGACCACACCTCCCTCTAAGATTTTGCATAAATAAAAATTACATTAGTTTTTGTTATTGTATCTGATACGACAAAATACATGGAAGTTAGGGGAGTAGAAAGATCAGAATGAAGGAGCAATATAAGGTCTTCTGCCTTTCTTCATGGCCAACTTCTCAACTTTAGAAAGAATCCACTCGGTGTAGGAGATTGAAAAATGCTTGGTAATATGAGCTTTTTATTTTATGGTAACAGAAGGTCCTTTAAATTAAGAGAATCCATTTCATGTTTAAATATAATAAAGCAAGAGATTCCCAATATCTTGCTCCAATTCAATTGACAGCATCAGGGCTCACTGCAGTATCTAACTAAAGGTTCACCCTTGCCACTGTTTCCAAATGAATTCATTCATTCACTTACTCATCCTGCAAATATTTATTTGGGGTCTACTATGTGCCTAGCACTATGTGAAGAACTAAAAATACAGTAGTGTTTTAACTAGACATTTCCTCTTGGCACACATTTGATTTACATTTCCAGCCTCCCCTGCAGTTAGTGGGGCTATCAGATCCGTTTCTGATGTATGAAATGTCATACATAAGCTTCTTTCACAATATTCAATGCCCTTCCTTTTTCTCTATCCATGAGCTGACTGGAGAAGCTTCAAAGGATCTGGGGACAAGGAGTGAGGAAAGGAGCAAAAGGAAGGTAGGAGCCTCTGTCAAAATGACAGGAACAATGCCAGTGCTCCCCACTTCCCACCACTATCAAACTTCAATAGACTATGAACTTCATGAGAAATAAACTTTCATTGTGTTTAAATGCCATTGACATTGACATTTTAGAGCTGTTTGTTAATGTATTCTGCCTATGCAGACGCTGAGACAGCAGGTACTTGGCACATTCACAGAGCAGACAGGTCAGCATGACCATAGCTCAGTTATCAAATGAAGAAATGGTAGGAGATGATGTCAGAGAAGCACGAAGGCAAGAAGGCAACACAACTACATGCTTTGCTGTCTGTATGTCAACACAGATGCCCAGTGCCCAATCACCAACAGACTTTGAAAGAAGTGACATATTTGGTCACTGGCCATGATGTGCATTTGTTATTTATGTAATGATTTCTAAACTGAAGGGCTAACAGCCAAGTTTGTATTTTATGCAATTATTCAATTAATGTACTACGGCAACTGAAAATTGAACTGTGTTTTGGAGGAACTGGTGTTATTGAACTAAACTGTGGTAGCTGTAATTTGTGCATATTAAAAATATGCAAAATGATGACTGCCTTACTGCTCTGAGGAATTGCAAAGGTTGTGGGTAGTAGGTAGAGAAAACATTTAAGGTCGAGAGTAGATATTTTAAAGTGGAAAAAATTACAGCCTGTTCGTATGAGGATAGAAATGGTGCCGAAGAGATATTGACAGACAAGGAGGAGATATTTATGGGAGTCACATCCTGTGTAGGCCAAAGTAGCCAAAGTGGATGGAATCTAGTGCACAAGTGGAGGATTGGTTTTAGACAGAAGCACCAATAGTTCATTCATTTTAACTGCAATATAGAATACATGGATGTGGGGGCTGGTAGGTTGTTGGTGGAAAAACAAGTTCTCTCTTGATTGCTGCTACTGCATAATAAATAATACAATTTTTAAATTCTCATTTAAAGTTTTACAAGTTTTAAATTTTTATAAAAAATTTAAAGACCTGGCTTTAAATAAGAATAAAGGAGATAGGAAATAGTAAAGGCTCGAGGGAAGAAAAATCAGTGTGAAATTTTTGTCTTGCAGATAGAGAGAGTGAATTCATATGGGAATGTAAAAGGATTTCTGAATCCTCTAAGAGCCACTCTCGAAATTACTGATTTAAGACAGACCTGTCAGCTTAGTTGTATACTTTTCTCCAGCCATTTCTATTCTGTCTGAATTCTACACAATTTAAGAAATGAGGCTAATCTCCTACCTCCATTTTCTATGAAACCCTCCCCAGCCAGTAGGACTATCACTGGAGATTCTGTGCTCAGAGAAGACAAAGGGAATCTCGGGCTAGACCTATGCTCTGGCTCCCAGGACAAGGTTTCTTTTGAGGACACCTCTCTGTTTTTCCCATTTAGTACATATTCAATGAAATGGAAAGCACAACCCAAGAAAAATAAATTAAAGTTATAACAATAAATAGAAAAATACATAATCAATTTTCCCTGTTCTAGTTAGTTAACATCAGATCAAATTGAAAATAAATGTTGCTTAGAGAATTCTGAAGCAAGCTGTCATAAAAATCAAATAACAGTTTCTTTGTTCTTTCACCTAAATTTCTACGCTTTCTGACTTCATTTTCCATACTGCAACTTTCATATAGATCCAAACATTCATAGCAATTGAGTAGAATTTGGATTGAAGGAAAAATGAAGTAAAATAAATCAGAAGTCAGACTAATCCACAGTGTAGGCCACACGGCACAAAGTCAATAAGCAGCCTTATCTCTGTTTCATGTAACAATCACCACAGAAAAATTGCAATCCAGTGAAGTCTTTCTATTACTAACGAGACACTAACTTATCTCTTTCTGAGAACAAGGCTGAGTTTAAATAAAAGAATAAAGCTAACCAAAGAGGTTAAGTTGATAAATGGTTCATCTTTAAAAAACAAAACAAAACAGAACAAAAAACACCCACTGTTTTGAATTACACTCATCTCCTTTATTCTACTTCAAAGTTTTTTGTTTGTTTGTTTGTTTGTTTGTTTGTTTGTTTGTTTTTTCAGCTCCAAGTGAAGCCCTGGGGAAAAGAAAAAAAATGGCTTCACTGCCACTTTTTCAACACTTCAGGCTCTTCCCCTGCCTCATGAGCTTCTTACACACATACTGCTCCCTCTGACTAAAGCACTCTTCACTCTATTTGTTTTTTTAACCAACACCTACGTAACTTTCAAATTTCATATTGAATAATTTCTCCAAGACCTTCCTTCCTCCCCAGTTAATTTAGGTTTCCCTATCTTTTCCCTGAAAATACCCTATACTTTTTTGGCCAGGTGTGGTGGCTCACACCTGTAATCCTAGCACTTTGGGAGGCCAAGGCGGGTGCATCACCTGAAGTTAGGAGTTTGAGACCAGCCTGGCCGACGTGGCGAAACCCCGTCTCTACTAAAAATACAAAAATTAGCCAGGCATGATGGCAAGTTCCTGTAATCCCAGCTTCTTGGGAGGCTGAGTCAGGGGAATCGCTTGAACCCAGGAGGCAGAGGTTGCAGTGAACCTAGATCGTGCCACTTCACTCCAGCCTGGGCGACAGAGCAAGACTCCACCTCAAAAAAACAAAACAACAAACAAACAAACAAGAAACACCTTATACTTTTTTTTTCCATAGGACACAATGAAATATGTGTTTGTTTAACATCTGTGCCCCATACTGGATAACAAGCTACATGAAGGCAGGACTATGCCTGACTTATTCATCATGGCTTAGACAATAGCTAGCTCAGTGCCTGGAACAGGTATTTATTCCTGTCATAGAATAAATACAATATTCATGAATAAGTGAATATTTCTTCTTTCACAGAAGACCAGAATCTGAGACAAGGAATTGTCCCATGTGCTCGAAGTCTTTGAAGAGCAAAAATCAAGGAGAGTAAGAATGGAAGCCACTCAACTACTGCTTCAGAACAAAGTTAGCACGGGCTCCTGAGAAATGACTAGAAGATATGCCTGGGATTCAAAGGACCTCAGAGCCACCCATAGCTAATGTCCCTGTCAACCAACAGATGCTATGGCTTTGGGAAAGAACAGCCTTTCTTGACCTCAAATCTTTGTGTCTGAAAAATGAGAGGGGTACCAGATGCTACCTAAGCAGTCTTCCTACCTAAAATGTATGAGTATAAGATGAATGATCAATTTTAATCTCAAAATACAATTCTCACCTTTCAGTTACCAAGATACAGCCCCCTTCCCTTAACCTGAGCTACACCAAAACATAAGTTCAATAGAGAATTGATTAATGAGTATAAAAAGGCAGCCCTGTGTTCTTGTGCTCAGAATTGGTTGGCTTTGTTCAATTCAATGAGCAAGAAGACTGAATCCTGTACTGTGTTTCATTAGCAAGTACAATAGCCCAGTTTTGATAAAGTGACTCAAATCACCTGATCTCTTCTTATTCCCCATGTATTAGCCAAACATTAATATGAAGTATGCTGTTGCCAGGCTACTATTTAGAATGTATGTTATAAGACATGTCTGTAGGACTTTTGAAATCATCTTTCAGTTTTATTCCCAGTAGTCACTTTCTAAGAATTAATTTCTCTTTTATTATGTGGTAATATTAAAGAGACAGTGTGCACAGTGTGTGTACATATGACTCACAGCAAATTAAGAGTATTGTGCCTTACTTTATCCCAAGAATCTCCCTGCCAATGGTTGCTGCTCCCACCCTTTTCTCTGAGCCACATCCTTGGCATCTCACAGCTAGATTACTGCAATAGTTCCCCAACAGTCAGCCTGCCTCTCACATTCTGATATGTCCTGGACTTCTTTGATCAATCCTGTTAAACCCCTATGCCAGAGGGAACCCCTGCATTAGTTTTTCTCATGCATTGATTTTGCTTTCATTAGTATGCTTACCTAAAATATGGTCTTTACAAAATATTTGAAGATGATGATGGTGCAAGGAGATGATGAGAATTACCTTTGATTTTGGGTGGACTGCTGCTGCTTCCACCCTAAAATGTGCCTACATTGTTCTTTATCTTACCATAGGATCTCTAATCATTCTCCCTGTAACTAACTGGAAATGTGTGATAACAATTAGAGTCCCTGTAATCTCAGCACTTTAGGAGGATGAGGTGGGCGGATTGCTTGAGCCCAGGAGTTTGAGCCCAGGAGTTTGAGACCAGCCTGGGCAACATGGCAAAACCCAGCCACTACCAACAAAAATACAAAAATTGGCCAGGCGTGGTGGTGCACACCTGTAGTCCCAGCTACTTGGGAGACTGAGGTGGGAGGATGGCTTGAGCCCAGGAGATGGAGGTTGCAGTGAGCCGAGATCATGACACTGCACTCCAGCCTGGGTAATAGAACCAGACTGTTATAAAAAAAAAAAAGGAGAAGGAGGAGGAGGAGGAGGAGGAGGGAAGGAAGGAAGGAAGGAAGGAAGGAAGAAAGGAAGGAAGGAAGGAAGGAAGGAAGGAAGGAAGGAAGTTCAAGTCCCGATTTCCTTTCCCTGATTCTGTTGGAAGCAAAATTTATTCAAATTGTGTTCATGGTTACAGTTGCAGCATCAAAAGTATATTCAAATTAGGACTTATTGGATGATCCATTAACCCCGAATCTCATGTTTTCTACTAATCCTGCTTTACCTGCATTTCAAGGCTATTGAACATTTCAGGAGAAACTATTTACATGAGACTGTTTGAGAATAATGGAATATAAGTGAACAATATGTCACCATGCCCACTTCCTAAGAACCTCTCCCTGCTCCAACACACACACACCTCCCTGGTGAATTGCCATAGCATAGTTTAGCAGCTCTTACCCTTTAAGGGTCAGAGAAACCTGATTTACACAGGTACGTACAAAAAAAAAATTAAGAATCTTGGTAATTTCACTTGATGATTAAGAGCTCCTTGCTCCTTGCTCTATTTTAGATAGCTAAATTACACACCTGGCTGCATCTTAAAATATCTGAATATTGAATTTTCTGTCTTAAGTCCTTCTATCTCATGTCTTACAGTGATTCTCATAGGAAAGCAAACCTGGATCAGAATAAAGGCAGAACATAAGCTTTTCTATTATATGGCAATATTAAATAGGGTTGATGTATAAAAGGCTTTGTTTCTCAGCAAATCAAAACAGTGATTTAATTTTTAAAACATGTCCTGTCTTTTATATTTAAAAACTCACAATGCCCAATTTCCATGAGGCATGCTTATATAGTAATGTGTTTAAGTTTTTTCTAAGTGTTTTGAGTACCAAACTTAGTTGCAAGGAGAACATTGGCAAGGGCACTTAGGATTGGTAGTGAAGAGAGAAATACGCTCCCATTTCACTTTATCTAACTTCTTCCAACAGTACTTTGAGAAAGGACATGTGAAAATAAAAAAAAAAAAATCCTTGAAGTAGTCCAAATGCAGATACTTCAGACTAAAACATTAATAGTGTGAAAGGTTGTCCCGTGGGCAGAATGTGGCACTACTCCAGCTAATTTAAGGGATTTCAGGTTTTCTCTGGTGAGCTGGGAGATGTGATTTAGGGCAGACACTATGCTGCAGACAAATGGGAAAATGAGAGTCCCAAGGGCAGTGAAGACTCAGGGAGAGAGGTGGTCAGAGTAGGTTCCTGGGATGAGACTAACGATGGGTCTCAAGTACAGCAATAGCTGACACCGCGCTTAAAACTTCTACTTTCCTGCTGATATCCTTACAGAATTTTAAATTCTGGAAACCAATGTCAGTGTGCTTCTGAGAATGGAGATGGGTCCCAAGTTGTCCCCTAGAACATTGTGGCTATGAAGAGATGGCAAGAGGAGAACAAATTGCTGTTCAAAGTAAGAAGTGGCAAGTGACAATCAGGCAAACCTCAGCACACCCCCAAGAGCTGGCGGAAACACTTGGTTTACTGCAGAAGCATGGGATACAAGTTAAACTATTTTACTGGACATTAATCAAAGGATAACCCTGAAAAGACAGGGGAAAACTTAGTAAGGCTAAGAACTACCTTGATATTGTCTGTGCCTTGGCACATAATGAGTATTGAAAACACAGGAAGGCTTAACAATTCAGAACAGAGGTTGTAGAGACAGATTTAAGTTTGAATTTCAACTCTGCCAAGTGACCTTGAGCAAGTTTCTTATATCTGAAAACCTCTGTTTCTTCTTGTTTAAAATAGACATAATGAGAAGGATTGAGTGCAGTCATGCATGTAAATGTATCTGACATGTAATAAATACACAGTAAGTATTTTGGTTTGGGTTTTTATTTTATCTGAATCTAAGTGAAAGAAAAGTGCTAGATACATTATCAAAATGGTTATAAGCTGCTTCAGGAGAATGCCTGAATTCCTGATCAAAGAGCCAGGAAGCAAACAAACAAACAAAAAAAGATGGGCACGTAGGAGGTGGTCAGTAGCAAGTTTCCCTCAACGTGGGCTAAACTGGCTCTACTCATGTCTGACAACACAGTGGGAAACTTCTGACACTGCCGGGCTGTGATGATTGCTCCCTTCTCCCTCCTGCTTCTAGACAGGGTAGCATTTAAACCACCCAAGATTGTCTGTGTCTTATTCTTAGAGCTCACCAGGGGGAAAGATACTATCCACTTCTCCAGGCCCCTTCCCATGCACTGCAACCCTCCTGTTCAAAAGATATTTTTTAAGTTAATGTCTGTATTTACATAAAGAAAATGGCTTATAGGCTTGTAAAGTAGGAGTGAGGTTTCAATGATTTCAGAAAAGTGATATTACAGCAGGAGACCTAAACATGCACAGATTCAGCCTTGCCAATCACTTCTTGTTTTATTCAGGATTCTTTCAAGGTAAGTGACAAGGAGCCAACTCAAATTACTCTGAGGGAAAAAATATGAATATGTTGGCTTATGAAATGAAAAGTTAATGATTTGGTCTGCATTCAGACACAACAGGAGCAGATGTTCAAAACAATGTCCTAAAAGATCTCTTCTGTCCTTGCTTTCCCTTGTTCTGCTTTTCCTGGTGTTAATGTCAATCTTCGGAAAGTGTTTTTCTTACAGCTCCTGGCTTCAGAAGAAAAAGACCACTTCTCTCTTCCCAATGTTCTCATCAAACCAAATAACAGATATCCTTTACTCTTCTCCTCTCCACACAATTCCCAACGAAGAGAGATATATGCAAGAAACAATAGCCAAATGAGAAGCAAAATGCCAATGTCTTTCTTTCCCCCAATAAAAACAAAACTAAACTAAACAAAAACCTGTAAAACTGTGGTTAGAGGACACATCTTAGTCCTGGAAGCCTTGTAAGGTTTTTGGCTTTCTCTCCCCTCCAATTTAGATGGTGGGTACTGAAGAATTAACCCTGGCTTATTGATCTGATCATTTCCAGAGACGGAAGAGGGAGAACAGAAAACTGGGTTTACTTTGAACAAGAAAGTACTGTACACAGTGATTCAGCCCATTACCAAATACAGTTTCTCCTCAACTTACGATGGAGTTACATCCCAGTAAAACCATTATAAGTTGAGAATATCGTAAGTGGATTGTAAGTTGAGAATATCGTAAGTGGAAAATACAATTAATTCACTTCACCTACCAAACATCATAGCTTAGCCTAGCCTAACTTAAACATCCTCAGAACACTTATATTAGCCTACAGTTGGGCAAAATCATCTAACACATCTATTTTATAATAAAGCGTTAAATATCTCGGGTAATTTACTGAATACTGTACTGAAAGTGAAAAATGGGATGGTTGTATGGGTACTCGAAGTATGGTTTCTACTGAGTTGGCAATGCTTTCATACCATCACAAAGTTGAAAAATCATTAAGTCAAACCATTGTAAACTGGGAACCATCTGTACAGCCCAAGGATCAATCACATTGGCACCTTGGGAGAGGAGGTAACCGAGCTGATCAGGCATAAGAAAAGAACATGGAAGAATGACCCCCACAACATTGATGCCCCTCTTCTAGGACTCAGCATGATTTTGACACAGAAATAAGATATCCTTGTTTGAACTGCTTGAGGCCACACAGTAAGAAAAGGAGCAGAGGGAATTCTCTACCTGCAGAATACAATTTTGAACCATTCATGCTAAAAGGGGTGCCTTCCACAAATCTCAGCACCAAGGGAAGCATGTTTTTCCTATGGCTAGATCCGGGCATGGTTCACTTTCCACTTCATTATAACTCAAACTTCAAAAGGAATAATTTGTCCCTAGAGTCAGCACTCTGTGTTCACTGCCTGCTGCCACAACCCACCATTGGATCTTATTTTGATATTGTTCATTAGCCTCAGGAATGGCATTTCCACTTCTAAAAGTAAACTGACAGCTCTGCATTTCATAATGTTAGGATCTAGAACAAAACTATTTCAAGTGTATCTATAAAATGCACATTTCTTAATATACTTTTGGCTTCTTACCACTTCTTTTTTTTTTTTCACTTTTAAACCATCATTTCTGTGACTAACAGTGCCCACTTGGTTCACTTAACAATCTGGCCTGTCCCATCTCAGTACTGCTCAGTGATTGTCCCTAGGGGAAGGTCCCCACCAAAAGTTGTTATTCCAAAGCTCATTATTTCTTTCTGAACCTGAACCTGGACCTGGCCCTCACTCTCTGCAGGCAGCCTAGTTCCCTGCTTTTCAGAGTAGCTAGATGCATTTATCCAATATGAGCTCTCTGGATTTCTCTTTCCCTGTCTCACAATTTAACATTCTTGCACTGTTTATGTCATTTCTGCCTCAGAAGGGACCTCTGTCCCAAGGCTAATGACTCCTGATCTCATCCTCCCCATTTGTTCTCTGTCTCTCTGCCTACCCCCGGCCTATTTCTCTTCAGCCTAGAAATAAGCTCATGTCTCTCCATTCTAAAAGAGCAAACAATTCAATAAGTACAAAACAAAAATCTTTAAGCTTTTCTTCAAGCAACCATTTTCTCTCTTTCCCATAATTTCCAGACTGTTTAACATAGCAGACTTCCTTTGTTCTTGATCATTTCTCACCTCCTGTTTTCTCCTTAGTATTGCAACCTGATTTCCACAAATTTATTGCATCTCTTAACTACAAATTTATTGCAGCTGTTAACCACTCCTCATCCCACTGCTCATACTACTTAACTTCTTGTAAGAACAGAGATCTTGTGACCATTTTATCTCAGCACTTAGTAAATACCTAGCAAGAGTCAATGTTCAATTAATTTTTGATTAATTAATAACTAACCCTTTGATACTGTTAAACACTCCTTTAAATCTCACCACTCTTCTGGCTTCTGGGACATTATATACCTCTGGTTTTTCTCTTTTCTCTGTTTCTAGTCCTTCTCATTCTTCATATCTGATTCCCACCTGTTGAATGTAGATATTCCCTAGGATTCTTTCCTTGGCTTTTTTTTTTTTTTTTTGTCATCCATATTCTCTAACTACAAAATCATCATTCCCAAGATTTCAAATCTCACATGTTTGGTGACTCCCATATTTAGCCTTTGTAAGCCTGACTTTTCCTTAATTCCAACCTTTGTCTCCCACAATGGATGCTCTGTAGAAGCCTTCAGTTAAACACCCTCACCTAAAGTCACTATTTCCCCTACCCACGCCTACTGTCTTTCTTGTGTTCCTTACTTCCACTCCTAGTATCTCCAATTACCCAGGCACCGGGCTCCCTTTTCCCATCTCTCACATTTGTACAAACTATAAACCTGGTACTGTAGTAGGCACTAGAGATGTAAATATGGAGATGATATGGTGCCTGCCTGCTTTCCAAGGATATTATAGTCTGTCCAGGTAGGCCAAAACATAAACATACAACTTTGATGTAAGATGAAGATGGTAATGATGGAGGTGTGTCATTATGGCTATCAGAGCACATAGGGGAAGCTTATTG
Organism: Gorilla gorilla gorilla; assembly: GCF_029281585.2. NCBI lineage: Eukaryota > Metazoa > Chordata > Mammalia > Primates > Hominidae > Gorilla > Gorilla gorilla. The sequence continues at coordinate 141,707,717 of NC_073227.2, forward strand.
CTTAGTGTGGTGATGGTGATAGTGAATGTAGGGAAGCAGTGTTGAGGAGAACAGTCATGGGAGTTTTCCTAGAAGATCTAATCTCTGATTTGAGTCTTGAAGGAGAGGTACTAGTTGGATATCCAAATGGTTGGTATGTAGTATGGTGTGTGAATATGACTGCAGCCCAAATAGGTGAGCTGTACAGGAATCTTGCCAAAGAGACCAGATTTGGAATCAAACCTGCCATATCTAATGTGTCTTGCCCGGTTATTTTCTGGTGGAGAACCTAACATCCTTTACAGCCTCCTAACATCACACAGTCTATAGCTAGCAAACAAGACTATCTATAGAAAACCTGTAATAATAAAAATAGCTAATATGTACTCAGCATTAGTACAAGCACAGCTCTAAGTGCTTCCCTTCTTTTAGCTTATTTAATTCTCAAGACAACCCTGTGGGGTAGGAAGTATTATAATCATTTTATAGTGAGGAAACTCACTATAAAGTGGCCCAGAGCGGTGTAGTAGCTCACCTAAGACACAGTTAACAGACAGCAGAGCTAAGATGTGAACCCAAGCTCTCTAGTCAAGAGTCCATGCTCCTAATCACTATACCATATTGGCTCTCCTTTCTTTTAAAATATTTTACTTTCACTCTTACCTTTGTAGGATTTGTGTAATTGTGGTGCTTGTTCACCAAATTAGCATGAAAAGATAAAAAAGATCCCAGAGATAGCCTTTGTGCCAAGATATCAAAAAATCCTAGGCCCTAATTAGAAATGTTAGTGGTTCATGAGGAGGCTCTGTATCCAACATATGCTGAATGATCTAAATAAATATAATCTAATTTTAAAAAATGTACGCAAAGATTGGCAGGCTTGCTCCTCCCATCTCTCCTAATAATATTTGTCATGAATTATGGGTTGTTATTGTGACGAAAGAGGCTGAATTTTGAGGGAACTGCAAAATGGTAAAATGTGGAAAGGGATATTTTTTAAAACTTATACAAACATTCATCCAAATGTACCTACTTCAATGGTGTCATCAAATGTCTTTACATAAAAAATATATATGCTTTAAAATTCTCTGCACAAAATCAATGTATTTTTCCCTTCATACCCAAAAGAATATAAATGGACAGAGCTAATATAAAGAAATAGAATTGTAGAAACTATTTTTAAAATAAGATTTTACTGGAATATCAAGTACAAAATATGTGGCATGGGAGAAGAGGCAGAAAGTGCTGAGATATGTGAGGTGGCATGGACTGTAATGTATAAAACTAGGGCTAGGTATGTTAATTCTCTAAGATCACGTTAGTTAGGAACAGAGCAACACTACAATCTAGGTCTTCTTATATCAAGTCCAGTGTTTGTGTGATATAAATCTTACATCAGGGTCCAGAAGCTGAGAATTGGGAGTAATTTAGAAATCAACAAGGCCAACCCTCTTCATTCCCTCTTTAAAAAAAAAAAAGGAAAGAAATCAGTAAGGTACAAAAAGGTGCAATGTCATACACAAAGCCTCACTGCTGATTAGTGTTAGAAACAGGTGTCTTGGGTCTCCTGATTCCCGTGTTAATTTCCCGTTCAATTTCTGGGAAATTGCAATTGAATGCTTTCTTACTCTAGGAGCAGATTGGCCAAACTTAATTGCATGAAAAACTATGATTATTGTCCTCTTTTTCTCCTCAGAAAGGTATTATGCTGTTTCTTCAAAAACTAAAAAGGGATCAGTGGCATAAGGTGGGGTAGGGAGAGTCAGCAAAAGAGGTCAGCCCCAATGGAGAAATATTTACAACTGATATCATTAGAGTTGTCAGCATATGGTAATCATGAAAGCAGGACCACATTTTGGTTGGCTTTATTATTGTTTTTCAGTTCAAAGACAATGCATGCCCTTCTTTGCCTGCACAAGGCTTGAGGAGGGCAGCAATTATAAACACTGTCACTGGTAGAAAGAATTCTCTTCCCTGACTGGGCTCTGGAAAACACAAAAGGCACAAAAGAAGCAAATATGCTTGAGTAGAAGATGATGCCAAATATAAAATGATCTCCATTTTCCCTATGAGAATAGCCTCCAAAAGAAAAGATTTTTGGCTACCTTGATTAGTTAGTTTTCTAGGGACATAGATGAAATAGTTAAACAACTTCATAAGCATGGAATTTGTTCACTTTATATACATATTTTAAATTACATCTTATATAAAATCACATAAATGAAAAATAACATCATAATTTTCAAATGTTGCCTGCTTTTCTGCCCTTAAATTGCATGAAACCATTTATTTAAGCTCTTCACACATAATTTCAATATCTTTATCATCCTTATCATCACCTGAACCATTTTCAAGTCATCTAACCATTTCTAGAGCATATTATCTTTATTTCCTTCTAAATCATTTGAGATATTGCATTTTTGAAAATCTCTGTAGGATGCTATCTCCAGAAATTTTGTTCAAAACAGAATTAGTCATTCCCATAAAGTTTTGGATGCTGGGTTTGTTTTTTAAATGTATGCTGAATACTTTTGATGAAAAAATTTACTCTATTGCTTTTTTAAAAAGTGTTCTTTGAAAGGCTTGTTAAGGCAATATCCAACCTTTAAACTGTGAGATTGGACCCCAGGAATAACTATTAAATCTATGAGTGTCATTGCCTCTTTTTTAAAACAAATCTGTAAGCAACTTTACCTTATCTTTGGGTATAGATGGTAAATAAGTCAGTCTTCAACTGGGCACTGAGAACACAGAAGTAGCACCAGTGTCACACAGAATGCTGTTGCTCACAGTTAGCTCAGCCCTATATTCTTTTGCTGCCGAGCAGCACATCCATGCTCTTGACTGGGCAACTAGTAAACTTCTAGAATGAAATTCAGCACCCTGCCCAGATGGTTTTGCAAGAGCAGTGACCCCCAAACACCAATAAAACCACCAACCACCAAAACATGGGCTCCTATGGTCTATCCACTCATAAGACAGGCTTGTGATCATGCTTCAGATGCCAGAATAACCAGGGCCATGCTTAGACCTGGATCAGCAGATCTGTAACATGCAGATAGATTCTTACCTCAAACACTAGCTATTTAAAGCTGTTTTAATGACTTCAGTTCCTCTGGCTGCAAATTCAAGATGGAGCAAACAGTTCAGATTTGGCCCACTGTGAATTTTTGCAATCTACCCATCTGACAAAGGGCTAATATCCAGAATCTACAAAGAACTCAAACAAATTTACAAGAAAAAATCAAATAACCCCATCAAAAAGTGGGCAAAGGATATGAACAGACACTTCTCAAAAGAAGACATTTATGTAGCCAACAGACACGTGAAAAAATGCTCCTCATCACTGGTCATCAGAGAAATGCAAATCAAAACCACAATGAGATACCATCTCACACCAGTTAGAATGGCAATCATTAAAAAGTCAGGAAACAACAGATGCTGGAGAGGATGTGGAGAAATAGGAACAATTTTATACTGTTGGCGGGAGCGTAAACTAGTTCAACCATTGTGGAAGACAGTGTAGTGATTCCTCAAGGATCTAGAATTAGAAATACCATTTGACCCAGCCATCCCATTACTGGGTATACACCCAAAGGATTATAAATCATGCTACTATAAAGACACAGGCACACGTATGTTTATTGCAGCACTATTCACAATAGCAGAGACTTGGAACCAACCCAAATATCCATCAATGACAGACTGGATAAAGAAAATGTGGCACATATATACCATGGAATACTATGCAGCCATGAAAAATGATGAGTTCATGTCCTTTGCAGTAACATGGATGAAGCTGGAAACCATCATTCTCAGCAAACTATCACAAGGACAGAAAACCAAACACCACATGTTCTCACTCATAGGTGGGAACTGAACAATGAGAATACTTGGACACAGGGAGGAGAACGTCACACCCCAGGGCCTGTCGTGGGGTGGGAGGCAGAGGGAGGGATAGCATTAGGAGAAATACTTAATGTAAATGATGAGTTAATGGGTGCAGCAAACCAACATGGCACATGTATACATCTGTAACAAACCTGCACGTTGTGCACATGTACCCTAGAACTTAAAGTATAATTAAAAAAAAAAAAAAAGAAAAAGCTCTGTAAACTTGAGGCTGATTTTTATTGTGAAAATTTTGTATTTTGATTATTTACTTTTAGTTGTTTAGGAAAAGCAAAGTGTTAAAATTTAAGAAAAACTTTGAGACAAAATAACCCTGGCTCTTATCTGTAACCTACTTTAGCACCCTGGACAAATCATTTTACCCTGCTAGCTCTATCTTTTTTAACCGTAAATGGGTTAGTTAAATCTCAGGTTTCTATAAAATTGTATGAAGATGACATTTCAAAACGTTATATGAAAAAGACATTTGAATTCAACTCTGTCAAAGAATTTACACTCAGAATACATAAATCTTAAAAAAGAAATGAAGAAAAACAATCCAATTTTTAAAAACTGGGCCAAAGGCTCAAAAAGGGACTTTTAAAAAATACAGCATCCAAATAACAAATAAGCATATGAAAAGATGTCCAACAACTTTGGTTACAGAAATGAAGCCAAAATGTGATAACACTAAAATTTATCAGGATGCCTTTTCAAAATTACCATATGTTAGTAAAGTTGTGGAACAGCCAAAACTCACACTGCTAATGGAAATGTACAGCAGTGCAGCCACTTTTTAAAACTCTTTGGCAGTATCTGCTAAAGTTGGATGTATATAGGCCTTACAATCCAGCAATTCCACTCTTAGGTATATCCCCAACAAAATGAGTGCATATGTGCACCAAACAACATAAAATAATGTTAGAAGCAGTTTTATCTATAAGAGGCAAAAACTAGAAACAATCCAAATGTCTATCAGCAGTAGGATGAATAAATTAATTGTAGTATGTTATGCAATAGAATGTGTACAGTAATGAAAAAGACTGAATTATTATTGCTACATTCAACAATGTGAACGGGTCTCAGAGATGCTAATGGTACGCAAAAGAAGACTGACACAAAAGAATATGCACTGTACGATTTCATTTATTTGAAGTTCAAAAACAAGCAAAACTAATTTTTGGTGCTAGAAGTCAGAATGGTGGGTTACCTGTGGGAGCACAATACTGACTGGGAGGCTGGAGATGTTCTAAATTTTGATCTGGATTGTAGTTATATGGGTATATTTGTTTATAAAAATGCATCAAGCTTTATTATAACGTCTAGTGTCAATAAAAAGCATATTTACTTGTAAAATTTTATTAAACTTTACATATTGCATGACTCATCAATTTTAAAATTTATCCTCCAAATTTTTATGAGTGAAGAAAGATATACCTGAAGTTTAGTAACTCTTTCAAATATTATTTGTTGGGTTTCATTCAAAAAATAATATTTTTAGCTATTGTTTTAGCAATATATATGGATAGAGATGTCTAAGTAATATTCACAAATTATTCACCAAACATTAATTATTTTTTCCAGAGGGCAATAGTTGACTTTTGACATGGACTTTTCTATATTGTTTGAATTATTAATGATGGCATATGTCATTTTTATAAAAATTATAGGGCCATTTTTCTTCAAGAAAAATGAATAAATAAAGCTATCTGGGTAACATGTCTGACCACTATCCCTGTCAAGGAGAATTGAGTGGGTTTGTATAATTCAATAATTGTAATTAAATCCATAGCCATGATCATTCTGAAACGCCTGCATCCTCTTTCTCCCTTTCTGTTCACCAGCTGCAGTGCTGCTAATGGCTGAGGGCATTCACTGAGATGTTCTGTAACTCACTGCAGGCAAGATGCCGCTTCAGGATCCCATACCTTTGGCTGCTCTTCGTCTACTATACCTCCTCACACTTCTCCCAGTCACCTTTCCAGCAGCTGTGATTCCAGCTGATTTTGGCCACCCACATTGATCTGGACAGGATGCCTCTCGGGTAGGTTTCAATATAGATGTCCCTTTTCCACCTCTAGCCAACCTGAACCCAGGAAGACTGTGGGCAGCCTGAGTACATGACGTTTTTCTCACAACCGAGGGTTGTTGACTCCCAAGTGGTAGATATTTGTCAAGGCTGATGCTATTACTTTTGGTTACATGGTATTCAATCAGGCTTCCTATTGGAGGGAAGGAATCTTTATTTGAAGATCTTGATGGATGATAGGTTGTCCCCTTTCACCAGGAAAGCCAGAAAGGTCCCTGGCAGCTATTGGAATAGCATGTGGCCTCAACTCTCCCAGTAGGAATTTCCACACAATACTTGGAATCCTGAGGGGATGATGTTAACATACAGGAGTATCCTGTTATTCATAAGAGGATTGCGAAATTGAGTGTCCATGGAAATGGTGGCAAGTATCCAGTAGCAACAGCAGTGACATTCTACCAGACTTTCCTGAGACATGAATCTGGTCATAATCTCAGCTACACAGACTTCCTTAGCTCTTGACTATTTCCTAAACTTGATTCATAAGCTATTCAACATTTTTCCAACAAATATCTTTTCTCCCAAGCTATCCAGATGTGGTTTCTGTTGCATGCAACTAGGAACCCTGATCCCCTCCTACTACCTTTTTATTTATTTCTGTCCAGTTGGAACCTGGAGAAAACTAACACTACCTCTCTATAAACCTACTTTACTGAAGGAAGAAAATTCCATTCATTCCCATCTCTCCACATCACCTTCCGCTTCTCTGGGATTTCCATCACTCCGAGAGCATTCCACATAAACTGGACCTGTTTAGTTGATCCTTTCCCCTTGGAAGCCTTTACTCTCATTACAAAAAAAAAAAAAAAAATCTGTTTAAAGAGAAAAAGTCAGCCTACATTTTTCCAAACTCCTTTGGGACTTTGTAAAAGGTGAAATGGGTAAGCATGTTGGTATCTGGAAAGAATTTTTAAAGATCCTTCTCTACATTCCACTGTTTTATCAATAGTCAAGTATTCTATTTCTTGACTATTGTGTATTAGGTATATCTATACTTGATTTTACAAATTCATAATTGTGAAGGTAAAATCAATCAATATCACAACATCCAAAAGCCATCAACACTTTCGCATTAGTTTCTCACTCCTGAGCTGCTTTCAAGAAATGATTTAGATAAAGAGGACCAAATGAAACAGGCCGGAAATTCAGAAAGAATTATGTTCCCATCTCTGTGACTGTGCTTCCTTCATCAAAGGATATAGTAGAATGGATATTTGTTATACGTTGAGGCTGCATAGCAACTGTGAACATCTTTACAGTGTATGGGAACTTGTTGCCATAAAAAGCCTCACCTCCCCAAGGTAAAAGCCAGCAGGACCTTTCCCTGGTCCCTAGCAGACAGGACTCAGACAGGGAATGAGGGTCTTGCCCATCACCTGGTCAAGGCAAAAGTAACAGGAAGATGAAGAAGCTGTGTAAAATTCACTCCTGCAAGGGAATATGATGTGACAGACATTCATTTGTTTTGAGGAGGCCCAATGGCAATACCCAAAGCCAGCCCTGGGTAATAGTGAACTGCCATATCTGAGTCCCAGCAGCAGAGCATGGTTTGAGCCATCTTCTGGTAGTCCGAACCTGCCAGAGATTTCTGCAAACCACACGACTCATGCTAACATATTTATATTCTGCTATAACTAGTAAAAGAAGGTCCTTTTGACAATGGATAACCCTGATTGATAGTGGAGAAAATGCTTACACAAGGAATTTATTTTATTTTCTTTCCTATAACACAAAGAAACCTACCTCGATATGAAATAAATACCCTTTCAAATCCTGGTGTATAAAGTATACTCATTATTAATAGTCCTGCCTACATAAAATACCTCAAAACCACAAATAAATATTATTTATTATGGTGATAAATAACCATCTCTCAGATTGCAGGGAGCTTTAAAAACACTGAATCTCACTGGAGGCTGTTCACATTCATCTGCAAGGAAGAGAACTAGTACCATTGTTTAGTCTGAATTGAACCATACAAACAATATTGTGTGTTTGTGTGATATATTGTGCCAGCACAGTTTAATAAATCTTATTCAATAACTTTTGCACCGCATCAGCCTTATAGAGAATAACATTTTTTTTTTGAGATGGAGTCTCCTCAGCCACCCAGGTTGGAGTGCAGTGGCGTGATCTCAGCTCACTGCAACCACTGTCTCCCGGGTTCAATAGATTCTCCCATCTCAGCCTCCCGAGTAGCTGGGATTACAGGCACCTGCCATCGTGCCTGGCTAATTAGAGAATAACTTTTTACAGGACTTAGCATCATATTTTTATTTGTATAAAATAAACATAAAACTAGAGCTTATTTCCTGTTAACCATTTTGTGAGTCTTTTTGTACACTTCCAAAACACCAATAGCCACTTTATTATTTTTCTTTTGCTTTTGTTAGCATCTTTGGGCCACACAAATATTTAGAAGATTTATGTGGTATCAAACTCATAATTTTGTGTAAACAAAGCTCACCCATTTCTATATAGTTCATATTTCTAAGCCAAGGCAAAGACAAAATAGGGATCATTTTTCTTTGACAATTTTATTTAGCATAAAAGACTATATACAGGCATTACACCTGTAAAAAACAATTCCATGTAAATAATAAATATAAACCCCATAATTTGGTTTATATCTTTATCCACCTATCAAATTCCATGACCATTCCCTTAATTTACATTTTTGCCAGTTTGGTCAGGATTCATAGTTGGAGACAATAGAATCTTCTTTACCTGATTGATGCAAAAGGAATTACTAAGTGATATGACTAGTTCACAGAATTGTTAAGAGAGCTGAGAAAACAGACTATGATGACTTCATTAACCACAACACAGAATTAGGCCTCTCAAGGAGTTTCTACCTTTACCCTGCCTCTGCCCCTGTGGATTTGTGGCTGAATCAGTGGGCTGGTACTAGTGTTGTTCCCATGACGATGGTTCTAGCTCCAGAATTACATCATCTCTTCCACCCTTTTCCAACAAAATGTAGCCCCACGTCTGCCTCTCTCCCTTGTAACTCAGTTCCATATCAGTTTTGTGTAAGTGCAGCTGTACACAGGATGGACCCTAGTGCATATGCAATGTCCTAGTTGCAGAGGAGTCTGGGAAACACAGGTTTGGGTGTTCTGGTCTCTACAGCACAAAAAGATATGGTAGAAGGGAGTTGAAATGAGAGTTGATCAAGCCCAATCTAATAGTATAACTCATAACTTTCTTATATTTCTACTGAGGCCAGAATGGTCTTTAAAATCAAATCATAATGTTGCTACTCCTGACATAAAATCCTTCAGGGAATTCTAAAGTCATTCAACATGGGAACTCTTCAACATGCATTATAAAACTTTGATGATGCTACCCTTATCCAGGTCTGTAGCCTCATCTCCTTCCCTCATATATGTATTTACAAAGTCAATATGTGGTTTCAGACCTCTCAATATTTGCATATTCTGTTCTCTTTGCCTGGAACATCTTTCTCTGTCTTCTTTCCCTAACTAATTCCTACTAGTACTTCAATTAGCTTTGCTATTATCACTTGTTCCCAAAGATGCCCAATCCCTGTAATATGATGGGATGTCTATCCATCTAGCCTCATATAATATTCTACGCATATTGATTTGTAGCACTCATTTCATGGAACCGTCATTAGCCTGATTTATTTTTCAGTCTTCCACATTAGACCATAACTAAGGTAAGGCTTATTATCTACCTCTATAACCCCAGTACTTTCCATAATGATCCTAACAAACACAAAAAAATTCTTTGTAAATAAATGGACTGAGGGGAGAGGATGAATAGGCAGAGCACAGGGGATTTTTAGGACAGTGATACTATTCTACATGATACTAGAACGTAGGAAACATGTCATTATGCATTTGTCAAAACCCATAGAATGTACAACACCAAGAAAGAACACTAATGTAAACTATGAATTTTGGGTGACAATGATGTATCAGTGTAGGTTCATTGGTTTTGATAAGTTAACTACTCTGATGTGTGGGGCAGGAGGTTATATGCGAACGCTGCATTTTCTGATCAAGTTTGCTGCTAATCTAAAAATGCTCTAAAAATTGAAGTCTATAATGGGACACATGGAAGTAAAGTGTGTGGAGTGATAGACAATGGAGACTTGGAAGGGTGGGAAGTAGAAGGGGAAGAATGATGAGAAACTACTTAAGGGGTACAATGTACATTATTCAGATGATGAATCCTCTAAAAGCCCTGACTTCACCACTATACAATATATCCATGTAACAAAATCACACTTGTATACAATAAATTTATACAAAATTTTAAAAAGTAAAGTTTGTTTAAGAAAAAATAAATAGAACATGAATGAGTGTAATTGAATAAAAATATCATTGTGGTCCAGAACTAAAGGAAGGAGTTTCTGAATGCTTGCCTAGGAATGCAAAGTTAAAGAACACAGTGCTTTCATAACACAAGAAGGAAGAAGCTGTTCAATCTCTTTGTTTTATAGAAGAGGAGATCAAGGAACATAGAGTTATTTTCTCAAGATCACACAGATAAAATCTGAGCAGGGAACAAGTGTTTAATTCCTGCCTTCGTACTTGAATGACCCTGGACTATTGAAACGGTTCAGTATCACAAGGCCTTGTCTTGTCCAGAATCTAAAGAATTAAACTCTAAAGATCTGGCAATGACTTGGGAGTTTTGTTCTATTAAGAGTGAACTTATGTACTTCAAGCAAACTATTCTTAGGGAACTCTCCAGAGCCCCTTCTCAAAATGACTTTAGATTTAACAACTAAACTTTTGTAGATTTTAAGCAGAAGAACAAAATAAAGTTGTTAAAGTATCAAATGAGATAATGTATGAGAAAGGAAATATAAGATATTGTCATGATTAAATCTATTTCTTGGAATAACACAATATCTGCCCTAAGCTAGAAAGTGAATAAGTAATTTGTTTCAAAATGAGAAAAAACTCTCAAGCCTGGTAAAGGCTATCACTCAATATGCCTTTTCCTGAGAAATAATTTTATAAGCCTCCAAATGGAAAGACAAATAATTTTTTATTTGTCAGAACTAGATAAGACACTCCAAAAGAAGTCTAAGTTGGAGGTGGGGGAAACTTTTCCTCCCAGATACCAAAACTTATTCTAAGTTATGGTAACTAAGACAATTTAGGTATGTGATGTGGATAAAAAGACTAATTGACTAGAATTAAAAGTCCAGCAACAGATTTACATATACATGGAAACTCAAGCTATGATAGAGTTGACATTGCAGATCATTGGAAAAGGATGGACAATTCAATAAAGAGTACTGGGATAATTGATTATCCATTTGGAAAATGATAAAATTGGATTCTATACATATAAAACACAATAATCAATTATAGATGGCATTGTTTATAAAAGCAAAACTTAAAGCTTTTAGAAAAAAACATTGGTGAATATTTTTCAACCTTAGTGGGAAATAACTTCTTAAACAAGACACAAAAATGCCTACCAAAAAGAAACATTACTACATTAAATCAAGATAATTTGTATCAAAAGACAGTATAAAAGGGTGTTAAAATCAAGCCACAGCAGACAATTTTGAAGCAAATATCTATAAAGGGGTATTATCAAAAAGCATAATAATACTGGATAAAATAAATAAGCATTTCACAGACAGGAAATACGAATGGCCCAGAAGCGTATAAAAGCACACTCAACTTCATAAGTGATTAGGAAAGTGCAAATTACATTTACCAGAGGAGCAAAAATATCAAAGGTTAGGTACAGTGTAGAGCAACAGTAATTCTCTTATGCACGTGATGAATGCAGCCATCTGGGAATAACCATTTGGAAAACAATATCGCATAATTGTGTAAAACTGAACAGTTTACTTAGCCTAATGACCCAAATGATCATTTTTATACTGTAAGGATAATGATACATACTTTAGGGAAGCTCTTGTACATGTTTATACAGAAATATATACAAGATTGTCTGCAGCATCATTGTATACACTAACAAAAATTTGTCCATCAACAGAATTACATAATGGTATATCACACAATTGAATATTATATAGCAGTGAATGTGAATAAACTAAACTTACAAGCATTAACATCGGTAAATCTTCAAAACATGTTGAGTAAAAAAGCAAGTAGAAATTATATGATTCCACTTTAATAGACTGTATTTTTAGAGCGGTTTTAGGTTCACAGAAAAATTAAGCAGAAATAGAGCTCCCACATAACCTCTAACTTCCCCCACTCCCCACCACTGCATACAGCCTTCCCTCATTAACACTCTGCACCAAAGTGGTATATTTGTTACAAATGATGAGCCTGTGTTGACACATCATTAACAACCCAAAACCCATAGTTTACAATTGAGGTTCACTCTTTGGGTTTGAATATTTTATAATTTTAACAAATGTACAGTGACATGTATCCACCATTGTAGTTTCACAGAGAATTTTCGCTGCCCTAAAATCCTCTGTGCTCCACCTATTCATTCCTTACTTCCCTCAGCTCCTGGCAACCACTGATTTTTTGCTGTCTCCATAGTTTTGCTATTTCCAGAAAGTCATATAGTTAGAATTATACAGTATGTAGCCTTTTCAGATTGCCTGCTTTTACTTAGTAATATACATTTAAGATTATTTTATGTTTTCTCATGGCTTGATAGCTCTTTTCTTTTTCATGCTGAATAATATTCCATTGCCTCGATGTACTACCATTTATCCATTCACCTGCTGAAGGATACTTTGGTTGCTTCCAAGTTTTGGCAATTACGAATAAAGCTAAGATAAACATTTGTGTGCAAGTTTTGTGTGAACGTAAGTTTTTCAGTTCCTTTGGGTAAATACCAAGGAGTGTAACTGCTGAATTGTATGGTGTATTAGTCTATTTTAACACTGTTAAAGAAATACCTGAAACTGGGTAATTTATAAAGAAAAGAGATTTAATTGGCTCACGGTTCTGCAGGCTGTACAGGAAGCATGGCTGGGGAGGCTTCAGGAAACTTACAATCATGGCAGAAGGGGAAGCAAGCACGTCTTACAAGGCCGGAGCAGGAGGAAGAAAATGAAGGGGATGGGGTTGCTGCACACTTTTAAGCAACCAGATCTCATGACAGCTCACTCACTATCGTGAGAACAGCAAAGGGGAAATCAGGCCCCATGATCCAATCACCTCCCACCAGGCCCCTCCTCCAACACTGGGGATTACAGTTTGACATGAGATCTGGGCAGGAACACAAATCCAAACTATATCGTATGGTAAATTTAGTTTTAAGAGAGACTGCCAAGCTGTCTTCCAAAGTGGCTATACCATTTTGCATTCCCACCAGCAGTCAATGAGAGTTCCTGTTACTCCACATTCTTGCCAGTACTTGATGTTGCCAGTATTCTGGATTTGGACCATTCCAATAGATGTGTAGCGGTATCTCATTGTTTTAATTTGCATTTTCCTGATGACATATGATATAGAGCATTTCAAATGCTTAGATAGCTCTAGCCTTGTTATTTTACAATAATCTGCCTAATCTCCCAGGATTTAATTAGGACATAGTCATGTAACAGAAGGTAGAGGAAGATAAAGGAAAACTAACATTTATTAAGTAACTTATGCACTAAGCACTGTGCCAGCCATTGTTTAGGTGAAATATGTGTGTATATACATGTGTTTGTACATATACATACTATATATATGTAAGCATGTAGAATATATACACAGAATAAAGAATAATAATGAAATAATAGCTATAAGCACACCACCTGAAATAACAAAGGAAACATTACAAGCATCCCAGAGCCTCCTAAATGGCCCCCTGATCTTATCCCATGCCCTCTGGCCAGAAATAATAGTTATGTGTTAATCATATAATTGCTTTTCCATATACTCTGCATGTGTATCTGTTAATAAATAAAATACTGTATAATTTTTTGCCTACTTCAATCAATATTATCTCTGAGATTTATCCATGTTGTTATATGTAGCTGTAGCTCATTCATTTTCACTACTTTATAGTATTCTATTGTGTGCTATACCATAATATATTCGTTCTGTTGATGGGCATATGAGTTCTTTTCAGTTTTTAATTTTATATACAGTGCTACCATGGATACTATTGTGTATGTTTCCTGGCATGTATGCTCATATAGAGTACATACCTGGAAGTAAATAACTGAGTCGCTGAGCATGCATATATTTCACTTTATTAGGTAATGCTAATTTTTTCTGAAATACTAGTAGAGAGTGCCACAGCAGAGTGTAAGCATTTCAGTTCCTTCTAGTCATCAATCACACTTGGAATTGTTAGACTCTTCAATCAATTTCATAAACATGAAATGGTATGTGATAATTTTGTTATTTTGTATATTCTTGGTTATTAATGAAGCTAAATATCTTTTCACAAGTTCATTTTTCTTTTGTGTTTCCTTCTCTATGAAATGTCTATACATGTCTCTGGCATTTTTTTTTTAATTTGTGCTGTAGTTGAGTATTTTTGATGGAAAGAAATTACTGTATTGTTCTTTAAAAATAATCTTTAAAAAGATTACTTAAGCCAATATCCAAACCTTGAAATTGTAAAATACTGAGTTTTCTTTTATTATTATTATTATTATTATTATACTTTAAGTTCTAGGGTACATGTGCACAACATGCAGGTTTGTTACATATGTATACATGTGCCATATTGGTGTGCTGCACCCATTAACTCGTCATTTACATTAGGTATATCTCCTAATGCTATCCCTCCCCCCTCCCCCACCCCACAACAGGCCCTGGTGTGTGATGTTCCCCTTCCTGTGTCCAAGTGTTCTCATTGTTCAATTCCCACCTATGAGTGAGAACATGCAGTGTTTGGTTTTTTGTCCCTGCGATAGTTTGCTGAGAATGATGGTTTCCAGCTTCATCCATGTCCCTACAAAGGACATGAATTCATCCTTTCTTATGGCTGCATAGTATTCCATGGTGTATATGTGCCACATTTTCTTAATCCAGTCTATCATTGATGGACATTTGGGTTGGTTCCAAGTCTTTGCTATTGTGAATAGTGCCGCAATAAACGTACGTGTGCATGTGCCTTTATAGCAGAATGATTTATAATCCTTTGGGTATATACCCAGTAATGGGATGGCTGGGTCAAATGGTATTTCTAGTTCTAGATCCTTGAGGAATCATCACACTGTCTGAGTTTTCTTAACTACAAATGTGGTATGTCTCTATTTACTTGAGTTCTTCTTGAGTCTTACCTCTCAATAAATGTTTAGAACTTTCTGGATAGAAGCCAAGCACATTTTACCTTATATTTATTCCTATGTATTTTAGTTGCTATTGTAATGACATATTACTTCCTTTGCATTTCTAACTGCTCTTTGCTAGTATCATGCTACACTTTGTATTTGTAGTATCTGGTGTGTTTCAATTAGGCATATCACCACAACACAAAGAAACACTTATTATTAATTGACATTATATGTATAAAAATTAGAATCAGAAAGGAAAGGGATTGTTAAGTCATTATTCTGTTCTAGGTATTGAACTAAGAACTCCACTATCTCACTTTTTCTCACTTTAAATATATTAATCTCAGTGAGAAGAGAAGGCTTTGTTTGTGTATGTGTGTGAGAGAACAATTACCATGAGATCTACCCTCTTAACAAATGTTTAAATATACAACAGTATTGTTACCTATAGGCACTGTTTGTGTAGCATATCTCTAAGATCCTAATCATCTTGCATAAATAAAACTTTATACTGTTGAAAATAACTTTCCATTTGCCCCTCCCCTCCACTCTCTGCTTATGTGTGTTTGACTATTTTGTATTCCTTATATAAGTAGTATCATGTATATTTTGCTTTTTGCTGGCTTATTTCACTTAGCATAAGGTCCTTAAAGTTCATTCTTGCTACTGTACATAGTGGAATTTCTTCCTTTTTTAAAGCTGAAAAATATTCCATTGTTTGTATATACCACATTTTTATCATTCATCCATCAATGCACATTTAGGTTGTTTTCACACTTTGTCCATTATGACCAATGGTGCAGTGAACATGGGAGTACAAATATTTCTTCAAGACCATAATTCCAATTTTTTTTATAAATACCCAGAAGTTGGATTGCTGCATGGTATGGTGGTTTTATTTTTAATTATTTAAGGAACCTCCGCCCTGTTTATATAGTGGCTGCACTATTTTATATTTGCACCAAAGATTGCAGAAGGGGTACAATTTCTCAACATACCAACACTTCTCAGCTCTTGAGTTTTTGATAAAGGCTATCCTAACAGGTGTGAGGTGATACCTCATTGTGTTTTTGATTTTCATTTCCCTGAAAACTATTCATATTGAGCATCTTTTCATATACCTGATGGCCATTTGTATGTCTTCTTTGTAGGATTTTCTATTCAAGTCATTTGCCCATTTTAAAGTGAGTTATTTAAGTTTTTGCTACTGAGTTGTCTGAGTTTTGTATATATTTTGAAAATTAATCCCCCGTCAGATATATGGTTTGCAAATATTTTCTCCCATTCTGTAAGTTGTCTTTTCACTCTGTTTATCATTTCCTTTGCTGTGTAGAAGAATTTTAGTTTGATGTGGTCTCATTTGTCTATTTTTTGTTGTTGTTGCCTGTGCTTTTGATGTCATATCTAAGAAATCATCACCAAGATCAATGCCATGAAGCTTTTCCCCCATGTTTTCTTCTAAGGTTTTTATAGTTTCAGGTCTTATGTTTAAGTTTTTAATCCATTTTGAGTTGACTTTTGTTATGGTGTTAAGATAAGGGTCCAACTTCATTCTCTTGCATGTGGATATCCAGTTTTCTCAACACCTTTCCCCTTTGTATATCCTTTGTATCCTTGTGGAAAATCAGTTGACCATTGGTCTACAAGATGTAGACAATGTTCCACTGGTCTACAAGTCTATCTTTGTTGTTGTTGTTGAGATGGAGTCTCATTCTTGTCACCCAGGCTGGAGTGCAATGGCGCTATCTTGGCTCACTGCAACTTCTGCCTCCTGGGTTCAAGCAATTCTCCTGTCTCAGCCTCCAGAGTAGCTGAGATTACAGGCACATGCCACCATGCCTGGCTAATTTTTGTATTTTTAGTAGAGGCGGGGTTTCACCATGTTGGCCAGGCTGGTCTCGAACTCCTGACCTCAGGTGATCTGCCCACCTCGGACTTCCAAAGTGCTGGGATTACAGGCATGAGCCACCATGCCTGGTCTACAAATCTATCTTTATGCCAGTTACCAAACTATTTTAATTACTGTAGCTTCATAATATATATTGAAATAAGGAAGTGTAATGCCTCCAGCTTTGTTCTTTTCTCTCCAGATTGTTTTAGCCATCAGGACCTTTGTGATTCCACATGTGTTATAAGATTTTTGTCTCTATTTCTGTAAAAAAAATGCTGCCAGGATTTCGATAAGGATTGCATTAAAACTATGGATCATTTTGGGTGGTATAGACATTTTATAATATTAAATCTTCCAATCTGTGAGCATGAAATATCTTTCCATTTATTTGTGTCTTCTTTAATTTCTTTAATCAATGTTTTATAGTTTTCAGTGTACAAGTCTTTCACCTCCTGTTAAGTTTATTCCTATTTCATCTTTTTTGATGTTACTATAAATAGGATTATTTTCCTAGTTTCCTTAATTTCCAACAGCTTGATGTTCATATATAAAAACAATCCTGATTTTTGTATGTTGATTTTGAATCCTGTCCGTTTACTGAATTTGTTTAGCAGTTCTATCAGTTTTTGTGGAGACTCTAGGATTTTCTACATATAAGATCATGTCATCTGCAAACAGAGATAATTTTACTTCTTTCTGATTTAAATGCCTCTTATTTCTTTTCCTTTCCTAATTGCTCTGGGTAGGACTTCCACTACTGTAGGGAACAGAAGTAGCAAGAGTGGACACACTTGTCTTGTTCTTGGTCTTAAAGGAAAGGTTTTCAACCTTTCACCATTGAGTATGATGTAAGCTATGGGTTTGTCATATACGGACTTTTTTGTGTTGAGGTACATTCCTTCTATATTTAATTTGTTGCATTTTATCATGAAAAAAATGTAGAACTTTGTCAAATGCTTTTTCCACATCTATTAACATGACAGTGGTTTTTAATCCTTCATTCTCTTCACGTGGTGTATCACGTTAATTGGTTTGCATATGTTGAAACATCCTTGCATGCAAGGGATAAATCCCACTTGGTTGTGGTGTATGATGCTTTGGCAGGAAGATTTTTATCCTCATTTAATAGTTTAGAAAACTGAGGCTCACATGGTTAAGCAAATTTTAACCAGAATCTGAACACAGAAGGGAGACAGAGGGAAAACGAATATGAGGGAAGATAGAGAGGTGTGTGGAAAAGATGAGGGAAGGCAGGAAGGCAAGAAAGGGAGAGAAGGAGCACGGATTACAGGAAGAAGAGAGAAGTCCAGGGAAACAGAGAGAGAAGCACGATGGGAAGTAGATCACTCTCCATACCGCACCCCCTTCCACCACCTCCACAGTGCTGGAACCACATAAGCAACAGCAAATCATTTTTATGCTTCCACAACCTGCTACTCCCTAAGTCTTTCACTAATTTGCCAAAATATATTCTTTCTTCAAATAGTATCAGTTTGTAAGTTTGAAATTATTTCCAAATAAAAAGGTTAAAATAATAGTCAACTTTAGTAAAGAAGAGCTTTGTTTGTGAGCAATTGTCAGATCCCTGGAACTTGTCAGCCTCTCCACTTTTAAGCAAAGCTGGCCCTCCATCTCCTTTTGGCCGCCTTTTGCCCCTGCCTCATGTGGTACCTTGGTTGCCCCAGAACTAATTATGGAATCCCACGTGGACATGGCTTTCCTGTGCACTACTCTGAGGTTCTTGAACTTTCCCTATTTTCATTCTCTCTATTAAAACAACCCTCCTGTGTCTCATATCCAGAAGACCTTCCTCTCTGGCAGTGGAATAATCATGTAAATCAGTTCTTGAGAGCCTAAAACGCATGTCTCATTTAAAACAACATTAAGAGAAAAGATTAATGGAAAAATAACAGGAAGTATTGAAGCCAAGAAATATTGTAAGTAAACAGGCCTTTTGCCATGTCCCAAATCATACCGCATCTGTACCTCTACTCTCTCTTTAACAAAACTTGTTTTGCTAGAACAATAAACGGGTGTAAGACAAAAGAAAACAGCAGAGACTCTATTTAGCATAATACCTCAAAGATTTAAAGCTGACATTATTTTTAATATAATAATGCACTATATGAAAAATTGAGCAAGCTTAGGAGACCTTTCTAAATCAAAGAAAGATCAAGACTATCAACATAATAAGACACTGGGATTATACCCTAAGAGGCACCCAGCCTCAGCAAGGGAGCAGCCTGCTCTTATTATATGTCACCTAGAAGTTAGATCAGGATACTGTCTTTTTCATTATTCTCTCTTCCTACCTGCTACATCTGAACCACCCTCACCCCAGGTGCTTCCAGGGAAAAAAAAAACTAAAACCAAATTTAACAACTGATGGCTCAAGCCAAAGCCTGAGAGAATAAAGTAGGACTGTGTGAGTGTGTGTTTGCAGGGGCAGGGGCAGGGGCAGGTGGATGAAAACACTCACGGCCAGTGGTGGAGGCAGGGTAGAGAAGACATCTGCAGTTGATGTCGAGACGGCTGTGCAACTGTAGAAAAGAAAAAAAAAAACTGACTTCACCACTCCCTACTTTTCTCAGATGTGCCTCAATGTTTAATAGTGAGTTTTTTTTAATAATAGACAGTACTTTTTGCCCTTCTAAACATTAACAGCATCGCTAAGAGGTTACATAAATAAGCATTTCCTTTGTAGATTACATAAGCAGGTCATCATTGCTTTACGGCGGTACAAAGGGGAAAATTTTCATCCTACTGCTTTGCCTTTTATGAAATGAGGCTGAAAATGATTTTCTACTTATTTTCTCTCCTTGATCTTTTCTCCCACCTTTCAGATCAATAAAATACCATAACAGTGACTCACAACTTTCCTACAAGAGTTTGTCAGAAGAGCTCTTAGGAATGATTCCATTCTAAATAAGCGAACCTTTCACCTTTGTGCCTACTCATTCGATTCATGTGTGTTCATTCAACCATTAATTAAATAGATAACAGCATCCATTGAATGCATTGTGCCGAGGCTGTGTCCTAAGTCTCTGTTCCATCAATGCTCAGGAAACTGTCATAGACTGCTATTCATTAAAATGAACCTTAGAAAAAATAAGGCAAACTTAGTTCTGTGTGCTATTATTGCTTCTCAATAGAGATACTCTTATGATCTAAAGTTGATAAATAATCTATGATTTTGTAATGTGTATTCCACCTTTCACATTTGCAGCTCTATTTTTTAATAAAGCCTGTGTTATTTTTAAAGACAAAAATCCTACACATATTTCTTACATTGCAAACAAACAAAAATTCATTTTACCAAGATCTTTCAGTCCAGAAGCCCTTACATATCCTTATGTGAAAAGATTGCTCTAGGGCTTCTCACCTGCCTTATGAAAGCAACTCAGTTGCAACAGCTAAACTCTCATTTTGAAATGTGAAAGTTGAACCAAGAGTAACATTAGACAGTAACTCACCCCAACAAGGAAATAAAGAACAATATTTCTATGTAACTATATAGAATAACCAGGGTATAAACAAACAAAAAAAACTCTGACTACATTAAGTAATAAGTGAATTTATTATGATGATATGGATATGCTCAGGATTAAGGCAAAAGTTAAAGAATCAGTCTCAGAAAGAAATAGAAAGTAGGCACCTTCAACACAGTAGCAGGAAAGAACTGACAGTCTCTTCTGCTAGAATGAACTCCAGTGCCCTTACACCCTTTCCCCTGCTCACAAAATTCCTGTTCAACAGCAGGGATGGAAAGGGGGCATCCAACTACTCCACTGGCTACTCTGAGTGACATCCGCCACACTGATTCCAATGGGACAGAGGCAGAGTATTAGTTTCCTATGGCTGCTATAACAAATCACTGCAAATCGGGTGGCTTAAAGCAACAAAAATGTATTCTTTCACAGTTCTAGAGGCCAGAGTTCAACATCAGTTTCACTGGGCTGAAATCAAAGTATAGGCAGGGACTAGGCCTCCCTCTTAAAAGGATAGATATGGTTTCATCTAGGATAATCCAAGATAATCTGCCATCTCAACATCTTTAATTTAGTCCCATCTGCAAACTTTTCTTGCTATACCAAGGAACAGTCACAGGTTCTAGGGATTAGGACCTTGATACTTTTGGGGGAACATTTTTCAGCCTATCACTGGCACAGGCAGAGTGTAGGTACTGGCATCAAAAGAACAGGATAGCCAAAAATTTGGAGCAATCAAAATGCCCTTCAATAGGTGAATGGATGAACATTCATTCAACAGAATGGTACATTCATACAACAGAATATTATGCAGTAGTAAAAAGAAATGGGCCATCAAGCCATGAAAAAACATGGAGGACCCTTAAACACACATTATTAAGCGACACAGCCAGTCTGAAAAGGCTACATCCCGTATGATTCCAATTATGTGACATTCTGGAAAAGGGAAAATTAGACACTGAAAAGATCCATGGTTGACAGAGGTTTGGGGGAGTGAGGGAGAATAGGGAAGGGATGAATAGATGAAGCACGGAGAATTTTGAGGGTGGTGAAACTATCCTGTATGATGCTGTAATGGTGGATACATAACATTATACATTTGTCACAACCCAACTGTACAACATAAGGAGTAGACTGTGATATAAACTCTGGACTTTAGTTAATAATATTTCAATATTTGTTCATCAATTGTAACAAATGTACCACACTAATGCAAAATGTTAATAATTGGGGAAACTGGGAGGAAATAAAGGAAATATTTGGGAACTATCTGTATTTTCTCTTAAATTTTTCTGTGACCCAAAGCTGCTCTAAGTTATAAAATCCATTAACTTTTTGAAAAAGAATAGACCATATGCTGAGGAGCCATAAGAATAATAAGAATCTCAGATAAACTGACTTTCAAAGTCAGATTCCATTACAGCTTCCAAGCCGGCTGCGTCTTGCCCCAGTTCTCATGGAACACTGGACAAATCAGTACATTTGTTATTATGTGATATCATAAGAACAAAGATAGTACGAATACCATAGCCTGTAAATAATCAAAATGTAGTATCATTTATAAAATACAAAATCATTTAAGTAGTAAACAAACTGCCTTCTTCCAACCCTAATCACATCTCTGAATACTTAACATGTGTGAGTAATGAAACGATACAAGTTTCACCTCCTTTTCCCTCCCCAGATTACCTCTGTAAGAAGTGTTAAATATGAGGAGGAAAGGCCAAAAGGAAATCACAAAATGGATGAAATAATGAAATAATGGATGAAAAATATGGGCATGAGAAATCCACAAATTGTACCTTCATTCACCAAATTAATTGTTCTTTAAAAACCCACCTTAGCCAGGCTCATTGGTGCACACCTGTAGTTCCAGCTCAGGGGGCTGAAGTGGGAGGATTGCTTGAGCCCAGGAGTTTGAGACCAGCTGGGGCAACATATTAAGACTCCATATGTTAAAAATTAGTTAAATAATTAATTTTTTAAAAAAAGCCTTGCCCTAATTTAATATCAGAGGGCTGAAGGAAAAAGCTTCAGTTTGCAGATGAATCTCTAACCTGAAAATTCATAATCGGAGTATGGCACTGGGTGGTGTAATTAGCTCACTCCCACTGCCAGGCCCCTCTGACAGCACCTCATCAGAAGTCAGAGAAGATGAGGGGTGGGAAAGAAGGGGCGGGGGAGAGTTCTTTGAAGGGAGCAGAAAATAGACTATTGAAATGAGAATAATTCTGTCCAGTAAAAGTTGACTGAATAAATCATTTCCAATAATTGATTTGTCCTGGCACATTTGTGCTGCTGGAATTTCAGCTGATACCTATTTTAAGCCTCCAAGTCCTCCTTTCCTTTAAAATAAAGTTACAGTTTCATATACCTTGGAGCACTATTGGATCGATCATTTCTGTGGCCCCTAAATTATACCTTACCAATCATTGTGAAGTTTTTTTTTTTTTTTTTGAGACGGAGTCTCTCTCTGTCGCCCAGGCTGGAGTGCAGTGCCATGATCTCGGCTCACTGCAGCCCCCACCTCCCAGGTTCAAGCAATTATCTGCCTTAGCCTTCCGAGTAGCTGGGATTACAGGTGCCTGCCACCACACCCAGCTAATTTTTTGTATTTTTAGTAGAGACAGGTTTCACCATCTTGGTCAGGTCAGGCTGGTCTTGAACTCCTGACCTCATGATCCACCTGCCTTGGCCTCCCAAAGTGCTAGGATTATTTACAGGCATGAGCCACCATGCCCAGCCTTCATTGTGGAGTATTTTCAAAGGGATAGTAATCCCTGAAACCTCAACCCCTAAGAAAACATTAATTCTCAACCTCTCCATACAAAGTGTTTCATGTGCATGTGAGCTCTAGCACACTGTCTACACAGTGCAGGCCAGATTCGAATCTGAAGAGTTACACTCTGCCATTTCATTAAAGTCCTGCCAATTCAAGTGAGGTAGCACTTCTCAAGGGAAGAAAAACAAGTAAAAGGTTCCTACTGCAGAATATTCTGACATTCTGTCTCCTGTGCCTGCAGTCTATTATGAGCAATATATTTGCAGAATCACATACCAAAAAATAATATTTTCAGTTCCCTCCTCTAATTCTCTGGAGTTATGTGCACATCTTGAAGCCTGATTCTCCCACTTTCTGCCTCATTCATTGACACATTCAAGAACCACTCACCCTTAATTCCATCACCTGCCCCAAATACATAAAAACAAGCCTTCCCAACACACAACCAGCCAACCTCTTGGTTATTTTACTCTTCATACTGTGCCAATTTATGGATACCTATTTCTTTAAAACTCTCCTAATTTCCTTTATTGTTTCAGATGAACATCTGAAATGCCATAAGAGCATCCCTTCTGCAAAGTTATATTGCAAGTTTTAATTATAAGAAAATGCCAAATTTGCATATAAAGGGCTATATCACTTGTTTATGAGCACAGAGATTTCCTGAGCTGCTACAGACTTTGCAGTCCCTGTCACCTCAAACACAAGCCAAAATATGAAGACTGTGCTGTTTTGTGATTCCAGACTCAGTTATGTTGCTAACAGATGTTATGGCACCAGTTCTATCCATCAGTGAACAGTAGTGAGCCAGAAAGGAGATCTGTGTGAAGGTCTGTTTCTCTTCACTCTAGACTGATAAGGATCCTTAATCAGCAAGACTAGGGGAATACTTATCTTCACTCTATGGACCCTGTGGTCTCCACTAAGTTCAGCTATTTCTTGCTCCAAGGCCTCTATAATTATAGTTTTAGTCTTTGCTTATGCCCATATGCAAAGTATTCAGGTAGCCAGCATTTATTAGTTGATTTTCTGCAGAGGCCTCTGCTTCTATTCAGTCCACATTCAGAGGTATTTAATACCTACGTATATGCCTGGCCCTGGTTAGGCAATGGGAATAAACCAGTAAACAAAACAGACTCTCTTTCATCCACACATTCTGAAAAATAAACGCTTCTTGCTTCCCACATTACTACTGCTTTCAGAATCTTCTCTAAACCTGTCCTGCATCTGCACTCTTTCTCCCAGCATGATCCTGGGAAATCCATAATTCTCCTGCATAATCCCTGTCACTAAGAAAAGAAGACTTGTTGGCCGGGCACAGTGGCTCACGCCTGTAATCCCAGCACTTTGGGAGGCCGAGGTGGGCAGATCACGAGGTCAGGAGATCAAGACCATCCTGGCTAACACGGTGAAACCCTGTCTCTACTAAAAAAATACAAAAAATTAGCTGGGCGTGGTGGTGGGCGCCTGTAGTCCCAGCTACTCAGGAGGCCGAGGCAAGAGAATGGCATGAACCCAGGAGGCGGAGCTTGCAGTGAGCAGAGATCGTGCCACTGCACTTCAGCCTGGGCAACAGAGCGAGACTCCGTCTCAAAAAAATAAAAAAGAAAAAGAAAAAGAGACTTGTTTTAAACATTTCTTAACAGTAGTGTGGAAGTTTTCAATCTATGCAAAAAATAATTCCCTCGTTGAGCAAAATTATGTATGATGCCACAACACTCTCCCAGTACACATCCATCTCAAAAGGTGTTTCTCTTCAACCATTCTAAACCAACTATCCTTAGGACCCCCTAAGGATGGTAGTTTACAAGGAGGTCTTAGTGGATATTCCTGGGGTAGATTATCAAATAGCATTACATGGATAACACAGTCTTTACCCTAATTTACAAAGTGGAAGTAACCCCCATGATTTGATCATTTCTCTTTATAAATATAGGCTAAGGTTGGCAATGCTTAAATTAGTATACAAATTTGGGGTAGAGGAAGGGAGATTTTTGCCACCTAGTACTGCCAAATACTACAAACTCACTGTTCCTCTCATTTGTTATTGTGGCATAGAACATTGCAATTAGCACTTTCACATGAAAGGCAACCAGACAGAAACTGGAATACTGTTAAAATCAAACTACCAGCCTGGATAATATAGTGAGATCTTGTCTCTATTAAAAAATTATTTTAAAAATTAAACTACCAGGCTGAGCACAGTGGCTCACACCTATAAGCCCAGCA
Organism: Gorilla gorilla gorilla; assembly: GCF_029281585.2. Lineage (NCBI taxonomy): Eukaryota > Metazoa > Chordata > Mammalia > Primates > Hominidae > Gorilla > Gorilla gorilla. Next base: position 141,733,268 of record NC_073227.2, read on the forward strand.
CTTTGGAAAGCTGAGGCAAGAGGATCACTTGAGGCCAGTTCGAGATCAGACTGGGCAATATAGTGAGGCCCCATCACTACAAAATAATTTTTTTAATCAATCTATCAGTAGTTTGGTACCATTTTTAATTGACAAATAAATGAAAACAGCTGAACTATCTATGGTATAATGCATAAGTAAATTGTGGGTTTTTCCAGTGGAAAACTGCACAGCAATGAAAATGAACAAACTACAATTCCATGATATGGTCAGATGTCACAAACATAATGTTAAGCAAGAAAAGCCACACCCAAAATAATACCTACCATGATGATTCCATTTATAAAAAGTTCAAATATGTACAGAGCTAAACTATAGCATTAGAAGTTAGACTAACAGTTACCCATGAGGAGGCAGTCACCGTAAGGGTATAATTGGAGCTTCATGGGTGCTGATTATGCTTTTTGACATGAGGACTGGTTACACAGATGTATTCTTTTTCTGAATATCATTTATTTGTAAACTTAAAACTTGTGGCCAAGATGGCCAAATAGGAACAGCTCCGGTCTGCAGCTCCCAGCATGACTGACGCAGAAGATGGGTGATTTCTGCATTTCAACTGAGGAAACTGGTTCACCTCATTGGGACTGGTTGAACAGTGGGTGAAGCCCACGGAGGGTGAGCCAAAGCAGGGCAGGTCGTCGCCTCACCCAGGAAGTGCAAGGGGTCGGGGGAATTCCCTTTCCTAGTCAAGGGAAGCCATGACAGACTGCACCTGTAAAAACAGGACACTCCTGCCCAAATACTGCAATTTTCCCAAGGTCTTAACAACCAGCAGATGAGGAGATTCTCTCCCGTGCCTGGCTCGGCAGGTCCCATGCTCACAGAGCCTTGCTCACTGCTAGCCCAGCAGTCTGAGATTAAACTGTTAGGCGGCAGCCTGGTTGGGGGAGGGGCGTCCACCATTGCTGAGGCTTGAGTAGGTAAACAAAGTGGCCTAGAAGCTCGCACTGGGCGGAGCCCACCACAGCTCAGCAAGGCCTACTGCCTCTATAGGCTAGACTTCTGTGGGCAGGGCATAGCTGAACAAAAGGCAGCAGACAACTTCTGCAGACTTAAATGTCCCTGTCTGACAGCTCTTAAGAGAGCAGTGGTTCTTCTAGCACGGTGTTTGAGCTCTGAGAATGGACAGACTGCCTTCTCAAGTGGGCCCCTGAACCCCTTGTATCCTAACTGGGAGACATCTCCCAGTAAGGGCAGACAGACACCTCATATAGGCACGTGCCCCTCTGGGATGAAGCTTCCAGATGAAGGATCAGGCAGCAATATTTGCTGTTCTGCAGCCTCTGCTGGTGATACCCAGGAAAACAGGGTCTGGAGTGGACCTCCAGCAAACTCCAGCAGACCTGCAGCTGAGGGACCTGACTGTTAGAAGGAAAACTAACAAACAGAAAGGAATAGCATCAACATCAACAAAAAGGACATCTACACCAAAACCCCATCTGTAGGTCACCAACATCAAAGATCACAGGTAGATAAAACCACAAAGATGAAGGAGAGACCAGAGCAGAAAAGCTGAAAATTCTGAAAACCAGAGCACCTCTACTCCTCCAAAGGATCACAGCTCCTCACCAGCAATGGAACAAAGCTGGTTGGAGAATGCCTTTGATGAGTTGACAGAAGTAGGCTTGGAAGGTCGGTAATAACAAACTTCTCTGAGCTAAATGAGCATGTTCTAACTCATCACAAGGAAGCTAAAAAACCTTGAAAAAAGGTTAGATGAATTAATAACTTGAATAAACAGTGTAGAAAAGAACATAAATGACCTGATGGAGCTGAAAACCACGGCATGAGAACTTCATGATGCATGCACAAGCTTCAATAGCTGATTCAATCAAGTGGAAAAAAGGGTATCAGTGATGGAAGATCAAATTAATGAAATATAGTGAGAACACAAGGTTAGAGAAAAAAGAGTAAAAAGAAATGAACAAAGGCTTCAAGAAACATGGGACTATGTGAAAAGACTAAATCTACATTTGATTGGTGTACCTGAAAGTGATGAGAATGGAATCAAGTTGGAAAACACTCTGCAAGATATTATACAGGAGAACTTCCCCAACCTAGCAAAGCAGGCCAACATTCAAACTCAGGAAATACAGAGAACACCACAAAGATACTCCTTGAGAAGAGCAACCCCAAGATACGTAATTATCAGATTTACCAAGGTTGAAATAAAGGAAAAAATGTTAACGGCAGCCAGAGAAAAAGGTCGGGTTACCCACAAAGGGAAGCCCATCAGACTAACAACGGATCACTCGGCAGAAACACTACAAGCCAGAAGAGAGTAGGGGCCAACATTCAACATTCTTAAAGAAAAGAATTTTCAACCCAGAATTTCATTTCCAGCCAAACTAAGCTTCATAAGTGAAGGAGAAATAAAATCTTTTATAGATGAGCAAATGCTAAGAGATTTTGTCACCACCAGGCCTGCCTTACAAGAGCTCCTGAAGGAAGCACTAAACATGGAAAGGAATAACTGGTATCAGCCACTATAAAAACATGCCAAATTGTAAAGACCATTGATGCTATGAAGAAACTGCATCAACTAATGTACAAAATAACCAGCGAGCATCATAAAGACACAAAGGATCAAATTCACACATAAGAATATTAACCTTAAAAGTAAATGGGCTAAATGCCCCAATTAAAAGATACAGACTGGCAAATTAGATAAAGAGTCAAAACCCATAGGTGTGCTGTATTCAGAAGACCCATCTCACATGAAGAGACACACATAGGCTCAAAATAAAGGGATGGAGGAAGATCTACCAAGCAAATGGAAAGCAAAAAAAAAAAAAAAAAGCAGGGGGTTGCAATCCTAGTCTCTGATAAAACAGATTTTAAACCAACAAAGATCAAAAGAGACAAAGAAGGCCATTACATAATGGTAAAGGGATCAATTCAACAGGAAGAGCTAACTATCCTAAATATATATGCACCCAATACGGGAGCACCCAGATTCATAAAGCAAGTCCTTAGAGACCTACAAAGAGACTTAGACTCCCACACAATAATAATGGGAGATTTTAACACCCCATAGTCAATATTAGACCAATCAATGAGACAGAAGGTTAACAAGGATATCCAGGACTTGAACCCAGCTCTGCACCAAGCAGACCTAATAGACATCTACAGAACTTTCCACCTCAAATCAACAGAATATACATTCTTTCAGCACCACATCGCACTTATTCTCAAATTGACCACGTAATTGCGACTAAAGCATTCCTCAGCAAATGTAAAAGAACAGAAATCACAACAAACTGTCTCAGACCACAGTGCAATCAAATTAGAACTCAGGATTAAGAAACTCACTCAAAACCACACAACTACATGGAAACTGAACAACCTGCTCCTGAATGACTACTGGGTACATAACCAAATGAAGGCAGAAATAAAGATGTTCTTTGAAACCAATAAGAACAAAGACACAACGTACCAGAATCTCTGGGACTCAGCCAAAGCAGTTCGTAGAAGGAGTTATAGCACTAAATGCCCACAAGGAAAGCAGGAAAGATCTAAAATCTACACCCTAACATCACAATTAAAAGAACTAGAGAAGCAAGAGCAAACAAATTCAAAAGCTAGCAGAAGGCAAGAAATAACCAAGATCAGAGCAGAACTTAAAGAGACAGAGACACAAAATCCATTCAAAAAATCAATGGATCCAGGAGCTGGTTTTTTGAAAAGATCAACAAAATTGATAGACCACTAGCAAGACTAATTAAGAAGAAAATAGAGAAGAATCAAATAGACGCAATAAAAAATGATAAAGGGGATAGCACCACCAATCCCACAGAAATACAAACTACCATCAGAGAATACTATAAAAATCTCTATGCAAATAAACTAGAAAATCTAGAAGAAATGGATAAATCCCTTGACACATACACCCTCCCAAGACTAAACCAGGAAGAAGTTGAATCTCTGAATAGACCAATAACAGGCTGTAATATTGAGGCAATATTAATAGCCTACCAACGAAAAAAAAGCCCAGGACCAGACGGATTCACAGCCGAATTCTACCAGAGGTACAAAGAGGAGCTGGTACCATTCCTTCTGAGACTATTCCAATTAATAGAAAAAGAGGGACTCCTCCCTAACTCATTTTATGAGGCCAGCATCATCCTGATACCAAAGCCTGGCAGAGACACAACAGAAAAAGAGTTTTACACCAATATCCCTGATGAACATCGATGCAAAAATCCAAAAATCCTCAATAAAATACTGACAAACCAAATCCAGCAGCACATCAAAAAGCTTATCCACCACTATCGAGTCAGCTTCATCCCTAGGATGCAAGGCTGGTTCAACATACACAAATCAATAAACATAATCCATCACATAAACAAAACCAACGACAAAAACCACATGATTATCTCAATAGATGCATAAAAGGCCTTTGACAAAATTAAACAGTGCTTCATGCCAAAAGCTCTCAGTAAACTAGGTATTAATGGAATGTATGTCAAAATAATATGAGCTATATATGACAAACCCACAGCCAATATCATACCGAATGGGCAAAAACTGGAAGCATTCCCTTTGAAAACAGGCACAAGACAAGGATGCCCTCTCTCAACACTCCTATTCAACATAGTGTTGGAAGTTCTGGCCAGGCAGCCAGTCAAGAGAAAGAAATAAAGGGCACTCAACTAAGAAAATAGAAGTCAAATTATCTCTGTTTGCTGATGACATGATTGTATATTTAGAAAACCCCATAGTATCAGCCCCAAATCTCCTTAAGCTGATAAGCAACTTCAGCAAAGTCTCAGGATACAAAATCAATGTGCACAAACCACAAGCATTCCTATACACCAGTAACAGACAAACAGAGAGCCAAATCATGAGGAACTCCTATTCACAATAGCTACAAAGAGAATAAAATACTTAGGAATCCAACTTACAAGGGATGTGAAGGACATCTTCAAGGAGAACTACAAACCACTGCTCAACAAAATAAAAGAGGACAAAAACAAATGGAAGAACATTCCATGCTCATGGATAGGAAGAATCAGTATCATGAAAATGGCCATACTGCCCAAAGTAATTTGTAGATTCAATGCCATGCCCATCAAGCTACCAATGACTTTCTTCACAGAATTGGAAAAAACTACTTTAAAGTTCATATGGAACCAAAAAAGAGCCCACATTGCCAAGATGATCCTAAGCCAAAAGAACAAAGCTAGAGGCATCATGCTACCTGACTTCAAACTATACTACAAGGCTACAGTAATCAAAACAGCATGATACTGGTACCAAAACAGAGATGTAGACCAATGGAACAGAACAGAGGCCTCAGAAATAACACCACACATCTACAACCATCTGATCTTTGACTAACCTGACAAAAAAAAGCAACTGGGGAAAGGATTCCCTATTTAATAAATGGTGCTGGGAAAACTGGCTAGCCACATGTAGAAAGTTGAAACTGGATCCTTTCCTTGCACCTTATACAAAAATTAATTCAAGATGGTTTAAAGACTTACATATTAGACCTAACACCATAAAAACCCTAGAAGAAAACCTAGGCAATACCATTCAGGACATAGGCATGGGCAAGGACTTCATGACTAAAACACCAAAAGCAATGGCAACAAAAGACAAAATAGACAAATGGGATCTAATTAAACTAAAGAGCTTCTGCACAGCAAAAGAAACTACCATCAGAGTGAACAGGCAACCTACAGAATGGGAGAAAATTTTTGCAATCTACTCATCTAACAAAGGGCCAATATCCAGAATCTACAATGAACTCAAACAAATTTACAATTTAAAAAAAAACCCCATCAAAAAGTGGGTGAAGGATATGCACAGACACTTCTCTAAAGAAGACATTTATGCAGCCAACAGACACACGAAAAAAGCTCATCATCACTGGTCATCAGAGAAATGCAAGTCAAAACCACAATGGGCTACCATCTCACACCAGTTAGAATGGCGATCCTTAAAAAGTCAGGAAACAACAGATGCTGGAGAGGATGTGGAGAAATAGGAATGCTTTTACACTGTTGGTGGGAGTGTACACTAGTTCAACCATTGTGGAAGACAGTGTGGCGATTCCTCAAGGATCTAGAATTAGAAATACCATTTGACCTAGCCATCCCATTACCGGGTATATACCCAAAGGATTATAAATCATGCTACTATAAAGACACATGCACACGTATGTTTATTGCGGCACTATTCACAATAGCAAAGACTTGGAACCAACCCAAATATCCATCAGTGATAGACTGGATTAAGAAAATGTGGCACATATACACCATGGAATACTATGCAGCCATAAAAAAGGATGAGTTCATGTCCTTTGCAGAGACATGGATGCAGCTGCAAACCATCATTCTGAGCAAACTATCACAAGGACAGAAAGCCAAACATTGCATGTTCTCACTCATAGGTGGGAATTGAGCAATGAGAACACTTGGACACAGCGCAGGGAACATCACACCCCAGGGCCTGTCATGGGGTGGGGGACTGGGGGGAGGGATAGGATTAGGAGAAATATCTAATGTCAATGACGAGTTGATGGGTGCAGCAAACCAACATGGCACAAGTATACCTATGTATCAAACCTGCACTTTGTGCACATGTACCCTAAAACTTAAATTATAATATATTTTTAAAAAGTAAAACTTGTGTAATTTTCTATATATATTTTATACTTCAATAAAAATTATCAAAAATAAAAATAAAACTATCATTAAATAACCTAAGCAAATTTTAAAATCTAAGGTGATAGAATGATCACTCATCCATGACAAACAATAGATGATATCTTAAAATATTTCCCATGACACCACCCAGGTGATTTGGGACATCTGCAGCAATGAATTTAAACTTTAGCTAGTGACTAAAAATCGGTGACTGTAAAATAATTCATCTACCAAAAGCCTTTATAGTAACAGTCAAGAAAATAGAAAAGTTGGATGTCATAAAAATTAATGGAAAAGAAGAGGCAATTTTTGCTCCATATTTATATTTGACAACTAATTCAAAAACCCACAGATTAACAATTTAAGTAGCTATATGTGTCATAATAACGTTGACAATCTGACTCAGATTGTCTATTATGCATCACCTATTAACTCTAACACTAAAAATAAATTTAAAGAATTATGTTTTTCATATGCAATCAAGTTGTAATATCTTTGGAGTATGTGCAATATTGTAAAAGAATTTAATCAACTTTTACAGCTAAGATCAGAACATTGTTAGGTCCAAGGAGACAGAATGAGAAAGAGATGATACTAGAACAGGTATTGGGACCTGTTAGACTAACCCTAGCAACAGGAGAGCCCATGGTTCCCAGCTTCATCTCTTGCCATGTCTTGTACCACAATGTGCATTTTACATTTCATATCTATCCAAGTACTTTCATCTCCCCTAACACATTGTTTAAATGGTCCCTCTACACTGCATGCATCTCCCTCCCCTAGCTACCTGACAAACACCTGATTTTTTTCTCTTCAACTTTTATTTTAAGTTCTGGGGTACATGTGCAGGATGTGCAGGTTTGTTACATAGGTAAATGTGTGCCATGTGGTTTGCTGCACAGATCAATCCATCACCCAAGTATTAAGCCCAGCATCCATTAGCTATTCTTCCTGATGCTCTCCCTCCCCCTGCCCCTGATAACAGGCCCCAGTGTGTGTTGTTCCCCTAAATGTGTCCATGTGTTCTCATCATTCAGCTCCCACGAACAACTGATTTAATTTTAAGATCCCACTCACATATAATCAGCTTTCTGAAGCTTTTTTAACCCCCATGTTTTCCCTCTTACTCTGTTAAAAATCACTAACTCTTTCTTTTATGCCCACTCTCTATGCACATTATTGCCCCAACCCCTTTAATTCACATCACATGACTTCTTTTATATTTGCCTGTCCCGAGGACAATAGATGGTGGGCCTCCTCTGATTCGTATTCGTGGCAATATTACTTAGCAAGTATCCATGTCACCTAGTACATCTCAGATAGGTACAGTTCTCGGTAAATATTTTTTGAATCAGTGAGTATCGGTAAATATTTCTTGAATCATTGAGCCAATTATCTGAAGGCTATTCAACTGAAAATCTAACCTGCTCAAATGAAACCTACTATACCTAACTACATAAATTTAATAGGATTTAGAGTAAAGTTTCAAAAGTAAAAAGACTGAGTTTTGAATACCTCACTCTAGAGTTAAGCATGTTGATGAGTTCTTTCTATTTGATGATGATGATGATTATTATTATTATTATTATTATTATTATTACTGTTACCCAGGCTGGAGTGCAATGACACGATCTCAGCTCACTGCAACCTCCACCTCCCGGGTCCAAGCGTTTCTCCTTCCTCAGCCTCCCAAGTAGCTGGGATTACAGGGATGCGCCACCACGCCTGGCTAATTTTGTATTTTTAGTAGAGATGGGATTTCTCCATGTTGATCAGGCTGGTCTCAAACTCCTGACCTCAGGTGATCTGCCCACCTTGGCCTCCCAAACTGCTGGGATTACAGGTGTGAGCCACCGTGCCTGGCCGATGAGTTCTTTCTAACCCACACCCATCAGTTAAAGATGTTGAGTAGGGAAAAGGGCGTTGACTCCTCACAAGCAAACAATTCTATAAGTGACTTCCACATCATAGCTCAAGATATTCGAAGCACATAGAACACAAAACACCGCTGAATCCCCCAAACAGTCCTGGGATGTAGTCAACAACAAAAACCATCTAATTTTTTTTTCTCTTTTAAGCTCATTTCCCAATCCAAATTCTTCACCCCCAACCCATAGACAAACATTCTTCTAAGTTTAAGGTATAACTGTGTGATCTTGCCAAGTGTATAAGTTTGTCTTGTATGCATGTGTTTTTATTTTATGTAAATTATAATTTCAGATGCATACATGTATACACATATACATTTACACACTTGCCTATAGACAATCTCTCTGTCACACACACACACACATTTCTATTTTCACTCAACATGATGCTTTAAGCTCCCTCCAGGTTGCTATGTCTAACTGCTGTAAAGCACTCTGTAGATGCGTCTCTCACATTTTACCTACCTACTTTCCCAGCCATTATTACCCAGTTTCCACTTATTCCCCAACGTCACAAATAGTGCCATGAAAAACATCCTCATATGTGTCCCCTATGAAATACACTTAGATGTTTCTTTGAGGTTTATTTATACCCAGGAGCAAAATTGCTGGGTTACACGGTTTGTTTATATTTAATATGACCAACTATGGCCATATCACTTTCCAGAACACCTGTACTATGCTGTCACCATCAATCCATGAAGATTCTATATTCCCGCATCACCAGCAATGCTCCAGCACCTCCCAGCAGAGCTGATATACAATAAACTGTGTGTATTTGAAATGCACAAGTTAATAAGTTTTAAAATTTGTATAAACATGAAACTATTATGACAATCAAGATAACAAGAATATTCATCACTTTCAAAAGTATCCTCATAACCTATTCTTGTCTTTCTGTTTTCCATTTCATTGATTTCTGCATTGATCTTTGTTTTTCTTTCTTATTACTTTGAGTTTCATTCACTCTTCTTATGGTTTCTTTAATTGGAAGCTGAGACCAATTTAAGAAACATTTTTCTCTAATATAGGCATTTACAGCATTAAATTTCCCCTAAGTACTGCTTTAGATATAGTCCACAATATTTTATACATTGTACTTTTATTATTAAAATGTGTTAGTTTCCCTTTGGGAGGCCCAGGCCGGCGGATCACCTGAGGTCAGGAGTTCAAGACCAGCCTGGCTAACATGGTGAAACCCCGTTTCTACTAAAAGTACAAAAAATTACCTGGGCATGGTGGTGTGCACCTGTAATCTTAGCTACTCGGGAGGCTGGGGCAGGAGAATTACTTGAACTGGGGAGGCAGAGGTTTCAGTGAGCCGAGATTGCACCATTGCACTCCAGCTTGGGCAATAAGAGCATAACTGCATCTCAAAAAAAAAAAAAAAGTATTAGTTTCCAAATACTTGGGGATTTTCCAGATATCTTCTTGTGATTATTAGTTTAATTCCATTCTGATTAAAGAGCATACTTTGTATAACACATTTTTTAAGTTTATTGAGACTTTTATTATGGTCCAATGTATGAGCTGTATTGATAAAAGTTTCATGCACACTTGAATATGTTTTCTACTTTTGTTAGTTTTAGTGTTGTACAAATGTTAATTAGGTCAAGTTAGTTAACAGTGTAGTTTAAGTCTTCTATTTACTTACTGCTTTTCTATTTATTCTGTCAATTATTGAGAGAAAACATTGAAATATGCAACTATAATTTTTTAAATTTTTCTTGCATTTCTAAAAGAAAATACATAAAGTTTTTCACCTTATGTATTTTGAAATTCTGTTATTAGATACCTAAACATTTAGGATTGTTATGTTCTATTGATTAACTCACACTTTTATCTTAAAGAAAGGACCTGTTTGTCTGTGGTAATAGTTTTGCTCTGAAATATACTTTGATACCACATAGCAAGACTAACTTTTCTTTGATCAGCCTCTCACAACGTTAACATCTCACAAGTATAGTACAATATTAAGAAATTGACATTGATACAATCCATATGACTTATGCATATTTTGCCAGTTATACATGTACTCATGTTGGAGAGGGGGCAGGAAGGAATATCTCTGTTGAATTTTATCACATGTAGCTTTACATGAACTACTACAATCAAAACACTCAACTGATAAAATTCGGTAGAGTTACACCTTACTGCCTTCTCCCCAATATAAGTACATGTATAACCTGCAAAATATGTATAAGCCTATGGATTGTATCAATGTCAGTTTCTTAATAGTATACTATAGTTGTGTAAGATGTTAACGTTGGGAGAGGCTAAGGAAAGACTGCATGACACTGGCTGCAATCTCCTGTCAATCTAAAATTATTTCAGAATAAAAGGTGACATATACTATAGTACATACATGACCTTTTGAAATTATTTTTTCACTCAGCATCTTGCCCTTTAGGCCATCCAAGTTGTTACATGTATTAATAGTTTACTCCTTTATATTAATCAGTAATATTGTATGAATGTACCACTGTTTTATCACTATTCACACTTTGAAGGACATTTGTGTAGTTTCCATTTATTGACTCTTATGAATAAAACTACTATGAATGTGTACAAGTTCCTGAATGAAAATAAGTTGTCTTTTTTTTTTTTTTTTTTTGACAGAGTTTTGTTCTTTTATCCCAGGCTGGAGTGCAATGGCATGATCTCGGCTCAGTGCTAACTCCACTCCTGGGTTCAAACGATTCTTCTGCCTCAGCCTCCTGAGTAGTTGGGATTACAGGCGCCTGCCACCATGCCTGACTAATTTTTGTATTTTTAGTAGAGATGTGGTTTCACCACGTTGGCCAGGCTGGTCTTGAACTCCCTGAAATAAATTTCCAGGGGAGCAATTGCTGGGCTTTATGTTAAGTCTATTTTCAGTTTTGAAAACAATTGCTGAACTATTTTCCAGAATGACTGTACCGTTTTATATTCCCATCAGTGGTGCATATTGTTTTCTCCACATCTTTACCAGTATTTGGTGCTATAACTATTTTTTTAGCTGTTCTGATAGATACGTAGTAATATCTTATTATAGTTTTCATTTTCATTTCTCTAATGGCTAATAATTATGAACATATTTTTATTTATTTGCCATCTGTATATCCTCTTTGATGAACTGACTGTTTATATCTTTTGTACATTTTCTAATTCAATTGTTTGTATTCTTCTGTTTGGTTTTGAGAATTTAACACATGGTAGATAAAAGGCCTTTGCCAGTTATGTGACTTGGCGCATTTATCCCAGTTCATAATTTATCTTTTCTTTCTTATAACGCATTATTCACAGAGGAAAAGCTTTTAATGTAAGTAAAATTTATCAATTTTTCCTCTTATTAATCATGGTTTTGGTGTCAAGTCTAAAAACTCTTTGCCTAGTTCTAAGTCCTGACGTCTTTCACCTATATTCTTTTCTAGAAGTTTTATAGTTTATTTTTGTATTTTAAATCTATGATCCATTTTGAGTTAATTGTTGTTTAAAGTGTAAAGTTTAGGTTGAGCTTCATTTTTTTTCCAATAAATGTGCAATTATCTATTGGCTTTTTAAGTTGATCTTAATTCTGGCAAACTTGTTGAATTCTGTTATTATTTACAAGTTGCTGTTGATCCTGATGCCTTTTCTATATAACATTATCTCCAAATAAGGTGTTTTATCTCTGCAATATTTACATATCTTAGTTGCTTTTTTTTCCTTGTAGAGTTAGCCAAAACCTGTCACTGTATATTAAACTGTAACAATGAGAACAGGCAACGTTTTCTTATCCCTGATCCTAAAGGGACTGCATCTGAGTTTCTTCATTAACCATAATATTTGCTACAGGACTTTGATACATACCTTCACCACAGTAGGGAAATTCTCTTCTATTTTCACTTACTAGAAAAAATTATTTTAAATAAGTGTGGTATCAAGTAATTTTCTGTATCATCTGAGATAATTATTTTCTCCATTAATATTTTAATGTGGGAATTACATTGACAGAGTTTTCTAATGTAAAATCATCCTTGTATTACTAATATAAAGCCTATTTTATCATAATATACTCTGGTTCACACAATTGGATTTGGTTGCTGATATTTTATTTAAGATTTTTACCTCTATTGCCATAAGGAAAACTAGGCCATGATTTCCTTGCATTACTCTTACCTGGTTTTAGAGTCATAATTTAGCCTCATAAAATAAGGTGATCAGATTACTCCTATTTATTTTTTCAGAATAATTCAAATAAGAAAAGAATTTTTCTTCCTTGGAAAATGAGAACTCGTCTGTAGAAATATCTTGGCTTGAAGTACTTTGATTATAATTTCAATTTACTTAACACTTATTGTTTAACTCAAGCTCTTTTTTGTCTTTTTTCTTGTCAATTTTGATGACACTATTTTCTGTAAGAACTTTCCTTGGATTCAGTCTGGTATTCAATATTGTGGACACATAGTTAACGTCTCCATGGGGATTACAGAGAGCATAAGAAAAACATGTCTCCATTTACCCTAGCATGACACCAGAATCATCATCTGAAGCCTATTCAGGGACATCCCAGAGGTTCCGATGGGATCTGGCATGTCCAAAGACCTGCAGGGTCCTGATGGTCCACACTGCTGAAGCATATAGTTAATTGGCTACAAGCATGACATTTGCTTTTAGACCGTAGTTCTCCATGTTCCCATAATATAGCATATTCACTATTTTATTTCCCCTCTTAGAGTTGGTTTCCAGCTCTCTTTCCTGTATTCCACAACTTTCTTGTCCTGACTGGCTTAATATTTACCTTTTCTTGTTATCAATAACTTTCCTCTAGACTATAAAATACTTTCTGCCTCTAATTATATCTGGGCTGTGGACGTGTAACAAGCTATGAGAGAGGTTCTCAACTGAACAAGATATAAAATTTAGCTGTGACTACTTCAGATTCTTGGCTATGTGTCTGATGGTTGCCTATCCCCCAACTTCACTCACTTAACTACAAAAAAATAATTAGAAGAAATGGCTTCATTCAACATAAATTATTCTCTTCAAGTTCTCATGTTTCTGGTAGGATAACTGAACACCATAGCAATGTGTCTGCCCTCACAGTGGCTTGTCTTTACTTTATTATTTGTAATCTGAAATCAAGTTAATAGCCCCATGTTTCTCCCTAGGATCCTCATTGATAAAAAGCCATGTGCAGTTAAAAAAATAGTTTGGGGGTATATTCAATTAACTGGTTTGGTTTATAGTGAAGGATGCACAGTTTAAATAGCACTGTTAAATTGTATCTTATAGTAAATTTCACTGCATTAAATATTATCAAATTTCAGTTGGACTTCCAGCACGTGGTGAGATTCCCTTGACTGTCATTCAATTGATTGGATTATTCATAAAATAAAGACATTAAATAACATAGAAACCACATACATAGTGCTCGGTAGAGAAGGATATAAATTAGAGTCCTTGGGACCTTTTGTTTTCTGCTATTTGAATAGAGTTTCACTGAATGCTGTAGATTTATAGAAATCATAAATTTAAGATAATCAGAACTAAACAGCTAAGTGTCGTAACAAATTGGCAAAAAAAAAATGCAGAAAGTTTGTCTCTTATCCTTGAACATAAAATACAAGAGCATGGTTCCTCAGATATTCATCATTGTCTATCCATTCTTTGGAGCCTTGCTTCCTGGGGTTAAGAACTATGGAATGCTATGGACTGAATGTTGTGACCCCCTAAAATGTATATGTTGAAATCTTAACCTCCAATGTGATGATAACAGGAGATGGGGCCTTTAGGGGGTGTGTAGGTCATGAAGGTGTGCCCTTGTAAGAAGAGAAAGGAGAGAGTTTGCTTCCTTTCTCTCTGCTTTCTGCCATGTGAGGATACAACGAGAAGACTGCTATCTGCAAACCAGGACGCAAGCAGACCCTTGTGACAATAGAAGTGCCAGCACCTTGATCTTGGACTTCCCAGACTGCAGAACTATGAAAAATAAATTTCTGTGTTTAAGCTACCTAGTCTGTGGTATTTTTGTTATAGCATCCAGATTGGACTAAGACATTAGGCATGAAAGCAGTAAAACTGCAAGAAAACATCCTTCTGAAAGCCTCTGAAAATACAGAATCAAAACCACATATGGTCATTCAGGTAAATTATTATGCTGATGGTGCTTGTAAGGAATGATAGCATTTCCTGAACACAGTGCTAAGGAAATCCAAATTAGAATTCAAAGAATAGAAAGAGAAGACTATGCAGTCAATTTCAAGAAGAATCCAGTCTTCAACTAGAAAGAGAAGACTGTGTAGTCAAGTTCTAGAAGAATCCAGTCTTCAGCTGAGGGCTGAGGATCACCAGTGCCCATTTGCCCAAGTTCAACCTTCCTGAGGCATTTTTTAAGTCAGGTTACCACTAATCTTGGTCACTAACTGTGTTAGAGTTCTTCAGAGAACACACCATGCCATTGCACACCAGCCTGGGCAAGAAGAGTGAAATTCCATCTCAAAAATAAATAAATAAGTAAATAAAAAGTCAAGGTGACCGAGATCCCTGTGGAAGATATTGTAAGAAAAAGCACAAAAATTGACATAGCCCTCAAGTAGGATCATGAAAGCGTATTCTTGGTCCTAACATACAAACCATCCACTTTTGTGGTTCTTGCAAATCAATATAGAAAACAAGCATTTTCCGGGTTGGTAGCTGCATACGAGATGCCAGGGTCAAAGTTGATTTGCTTCATTAAGGCACCATTCTTGAGCAAAAGCTGAAATTGAAGTCAATACCTGAATAAATGTATGATATTCCACAGTCGTTCTCCAAGATCCATCCCACTTCTATAGAGCCCAAATAAGCAAATTAGATACGGATGTGATTGGTGTCACTACACTTGCATCTTACAAATCTTTGGGAATGGCAATAGCCTCTGAAGTTCCTCCAGCAATGTGGTATTGCTTTTGGTTTACCATCCTGGCAGAAAGAGGAAGTTCGAGGGGCATACACTTGGTCCTTCCTCCCATAATATCTTTACCTCATGAGTCAGAGAATCAATGTGATGATCCTTCCAACTCTCAAGTATGTCTGTTCAGATTATACATCCAGTAACCTAGGAAACAACCACAGGGGCCTGCAGATCTACTGGGCCCATGGTGATTCAAATTTAGGCCAAAACCTCATTTATTACTTGATTTCCATAAACCTTACTTTGAAAAGTAAACAACAGTGGCTTTCTGTTCCCCTGAATTTAGCATCAATTCAGGGCTGGTGTCTAGTAATCCTTCAAAATTATTGCTGTTTTCTTTTTTCCGGTGTTCATTTACTCTTGTAAAATGCTAGAGATACCTTGAGGAAAGCTTGGAGGAAGACTTATAGTCTGAATATTTTTCTGACATAACATTATAGTGCAAAATATGTGTTTTTTTGTAAGAAGCACTAATGGTAGAGCAAAAAGATGATGACACACTCATGCCTGTCCATTCCTTCATTCAAAAAATATTTGATTGCAGGCCCACTGTGTACCAGGGTTGTTCAAGTTGATGGATATACAGCAGTATCTTTAAAGATCCTACATTTTAGAAAACAGAGAGGGAAATTAATTATTTCAAATAATTTTAGATTATGATAAGCTCAACAAAAAATAAATAAGATGATATGATGGAGATATTGAGGGGAGATTTTCAAGGTGCTGCTTCAGATAAAGTAGTTTTAAAAGGCTGACTGAGAATGTAAAATTGAGGTTGAAAACTGAAGGAAGCAGTGGAGCCAGTCCTTAGAACAACTCAAAGAATAAATAAGTAACAGGCAGAAAGAACAGGTAGTGCAGAAAAAGACCCTGAGGTGAAAATGTGTGGTGTGGCTGCAGCGCTGTGTTGAGTTGATGTGAGATGAGGCCAATGTGCAGGTCATTGCAAGTAAGGAATTTGCACTGTAAGATCAGCTATAATATGACATACGTACTTCATGCAATTTAAAAACTACGGCACCCATGTGGAAGCAGTCAAACACCTAAGTGACTTGATTTAACACTCATCTTTGTAAGTGGCACTTAAAAATAGTAAAAACCTGATAAAAACAGCACACTTTTGCACTTTTTTTTTTTTTTTTTTTGAAATGGAGTCTCGCTCTGTCACCCAGGCTGCAGTGCAGTGGCGCGATCTCGGCTCACTGCAAGCTCCGCCTCCCAGGCTCACGCCATTCTCCTGCCTCAGCCTCCCGAGTAGCTGGGACTACAGGCGCCCGCCACCACGCCCGGCTAATTTTTTGCATTTTTTTAGTAGAGACGGGCTTTCACCGTGTTAGCCAGGATGGTCTTGATCTCCTGACCTTGTGATCTGCCTGCCTCGGCCTCCCAAAGTGCTGGGATTACAAGCGTGAGCCACCGTGCCCAGCCCACATTTTTAATGATTAAGTTCATAAATACTACAATACATGTGACACTTTACCTTAAAAAATACCCGAAGTTTGTAGAAACAGATGTCAGAAATGATGCAGCTGTGAGTTATTGCGATGTGGTTGCAGAAGGGTCACCTGCAATCCAATGGAAAGTTGTAATGCCTGCTATGTGGGGTGTGGCTCGTAACACAGTTAACTGAGGTCACTGGTGGATGTTTGAGGTGCCTGTGTGCATTCTGTGTGTCCCTGCGCTGAGCCACTCATCAGGTGCAGTTTCTGCATTTACTGAGAATTTTTCACACGTACGCGAACATGAAATTTTCATCATGCTCAAATTTTTCCTTAACAATCGCTTTTCAAAAGCAAGCATTATAGCAGAACTGACTATTTTATTCTAATTGTAGAAGGTACTATCTGAAAGTTTTAAATAACAAAGTAGCATGATATAATTTTTGTTTTAAAAGACCATTTGGATAGTTAACAATAATAATATGTACTTGAAAATTGCTAACAGAATAGATCTTAAACGTTCTCAGCACAAAATAAGTGTATGAGGTGAAAGATGCTAAGTGACTTGATTTAATCATTTCACAATGTATACATATATCAAAACATTGAGCTGTGCACCATAACTATATACAATCTTTGTTTGTCAATTCTACCTTAATAAAGCTGAGGGGCAGGGGAAAGACTCCAAACCATTACAAGAAAACACTCAGAGAAAGAATGTGATACGCAATAAGAAGAGAAAGAGAACCCCCATTTTCCTGTAAATGTGCAGAGAAAAGGGAGCGAGAACAAAGAAGTGGCCCAGTTGGAGAGTCACTGGCATATAAAGCACATCCATAAAGAATAAACCTGACACTTCACTTACAGAATCTACATACAAAAGTCACTAAAGGAAAATTTGTTGCATTAGTAAATGATCAGATTAATAAAGAAGAACCATTCCTAAGTTCTAAGGAGGAAATGATCACTTTGGTGTGTACAGAATGAGTACAGATGGATATGAATGCCATTTAACTGAGCTGGAAAACAATGAGAAAGTGCAGGTTTAGAGGGAAGCAGCCTAGTGGAAATGACAAGTTGGCAGTTGGATCTGTGCTTTCAGCTTCAGTGGAGAGGTAGAGCTAGAGGCATAACCAGCATCTGGCTGGTGTTTAACGCAAAACTGGCTGCATGAGACAACCTAGGAGAGGCAGAGGCCCAGGACCTTTCTCTTCACAAGTATGCATTTGAAATTCTATGCGGTTCTTTTCTTGTTCTGATTTGGTGTCTGAGGTTTGTATAGATGGTCACCATGACAAAGAAACAAAGGAGAGCGGAAGGGAAAATGGAAGGAAGGAACTATAAAATTCCAGGTCTCTCGTCTAAAATATACTTAGGAAACAAAGCTACTACCAAGTCATCGCTAAATTACTAGGTAAAGGTTAATGAATTCACTAACCCTCTCCTTCTATACACAGTTTTTTAACCCATTATTCAATCTGGGATATTCTGTGGCTTTTTGGTAGAAAGAGAAGTAGATACTGTTGAAGACTAAACAGATACTTAGCTTTTAGTGAATACACTTCAATCATCTTGAATCTTGAAAACTTTTCTTGGCCATTTATCTGCTTTTAAAGTAATAGCTTTATGTACCAAAAGTTTCTAGCCACTCTTTCCTGAAAATGAGCACTTAACAAAATATAAAATATCCATCTTATAAATAGTTTCAGAACAATTTGCACGTTATCACTAATGCTGTTATATTCAAACAGCCACTGTTTTTGACACCCATTGCTATCACCAGCCAAATAAGCTTCTTAACCAATTCACATACTTGAGCAAATCTGCCCCAATTATGGTACTTTTTAATTTTTTTACTCTATATATTTGTGATAACTGTTTCAAATTTTATAATAGTTCTAGAATTACAGAACAATTGCCAAGACAGTAAAAGAAGTTCCATATATCCTGCACCCAGATGTCTTTTTACTAATATTTTACATTAGTTTGGTACATAGGATACAATTAATGAACCAATATTGGAACATTGTTACTAATTAGTGCCAATTGTTTATTCAAATTTCCTTATTATTTTTTATTTAATTAAACTAAGGAATGCAGGATGCAACATTATGTTAGTTGTCGCATCTCCCTAGGCCCCTCTTGGCTATAACAGTTTCTGAGACCTTCCTTGTCTTTGATGACCTTGACAAATTTGAACAATACTAGTCAGACATTTTATAGGATGCCCCTTCAATGGAATCTACCTGATGTTTTTCTCATGACAGGAGTTATAGGTTTGGGGAAGGAAGACCACAGAGGTAAAGTGCCATTTTCTTTTTCTTTTTTTTTTTTTTTTTTTTTTTGAGACAGAGTCTCACTCTGTCGCCCAGGCTGGAGTGCAGTGGTGTGATCTCGGCTCACTGCAATCTCAGCCTCCCGGGTTCAAGTGATTCTCCTGCCTCAGCCTCCCGAGGAGCTGGGACTACAGGCTCCCACCACCATACCCAGCTACTAATTTTTTTTTTTTTTTTTTTTTTTTGTATTTCTAGTACAGGCGGGCTTTCACCATGTTGGCCAGGCTGGTCTCGAACTCCTGACCTGAAATGATCCACCCATCTTGGCCTCCCAAAGTGCTGGGATTACAGGCTTGAGCCACTGCTCCTGGCCCATTTTCTTCACATCCTATCAAGGGTACATACTATCAACATGATTTATCACTATTGCTGTTGACCTTGATCACCTGGCTGAGGTAGTATTTGTCAGGTTTCTTCAATGTAAAATTGCTTCTTTCCTCCTTTCCATACTGTATTATTTGAAAGGAAGTAACTGCGTGCAGATCATAGCTAAAGAGAGGGGAATTATACTCTGTCTCTTCAAGGAGAGGGCAGTATGGTACTTTCTGAGCATGCCCACCACCCTCTTCTCATTCTCTTCCCCTGCTATGATAGGGGAAAAAAGTGAAATTTTGTCTTTCCCTGACAGTCAGTGAGAAGCACTGGATGGAAAAGGAGCCACGTGCTGCTAAGAGGGCAGGGCAGGCATCCAATGCCAGGTGACAAGACCAACGGCACATACGCTGTCACAGGTACCATCACTAATGACAGTTGCATCACGTTTTCAGACTGGACTCCCTGCCTCTAATCTGAAGACTTCCTTTCCCCCTCGCTGGAACCACTTGGCTCCTACTTGCAGGCTCTGCCCTTTCCATCCATAGGTGTAACCCAGACCTTGGCATTCTGGGGCAAGCTGGACTCGCATTCAGTACCAAGCCAGCCTTACCATGTAGCCTAGTACCTTCTAGCTCCAGTTCCAATCACTGATTACTCTCTCTTGTTTGTCATTTTTAGGAAGCCCCCTAGTAACTTAATATCTCTAAGACAGATGGTTCATCTTGCTACTTCCAGTGAGTTCTCCTTTCCAGGTGCCAGGGTTCTCCCTTCAATTCAAGATTATGAACAGAAGGCTCTACCACTCACCTTACTTGACTTCTAATAACCGCTTGTTTCTAGATTCCTTATCCATGTCTTGCACACACCTACTGGAATACACCATCTTCTCTTTATGTGACACCACCTGTTTACTATGTCTCTTACCCAACCCTGTGTAGACACACTTGTCCTTCTAGGGTGAACTTAGTCACGTCACCTGTGTCATGGACCATACACTGCAAAGCTTCACACTGTGCCCCACCTCAAGCATCAGAGGTCCAGATCCAGCTTCTGCTTCCTCAAGTCTGCTAATTTCTACCTGAGTTACTGGATCTTGTCTGGTAAAATGCTAAGATCTGACACTGTTTGCTACTGCTTCTGTACTTTTCATTTACTGCCTCAGAAAAAGAATGCTCTATCAAACTAATCAGATATTTATTCCCAAGTTGGGCTGTTTATTCTCCTCTTGAACAAAGTATATATCATGCACTTATTTCAGTCAGAACTGCACTCTACTAAATTTCTGAGCTCCTTTTTCTTTCCCTCTTATGCCAAAATCTGGAAGCTGGCCTAAATACTGCAAACCCTAAATAACATTTGGCCAATCCAACTGTGATAACCAAACAGTAATTAGACTCAAGCTGAAGGTCAGATATTCAGTTGACTAATGTTCTATAAGGACTCATTAAATGATTGTCTGGGAAAAGTCTTCCCACATTGTCTCACATGCCAAGTTATGTATCTTGGCCTTGTGTATAGATTCTGTCACCTTTTCTTACAACACTTGATAAAGAGCTTCTAATTTTCAAAACATGGTGGATGATAACACTTTCACATATAACCATCAAAGAAGCAGATTCTTCCTGGGTCCAACAAGAATATCCCATCACTTTAAAAGCCTATTGGATTATTAAGGAAATAAAGATGAGAGGCAAATGTGGAGAATATTCTTTTCAGCATTCTTAAATAGATATTGCAAATTATTTAAACATCCCACATAATAAAATAATGATATAGCCAGATGATGAAATAACATACAGTTGTTGAAAGTGATGTATAGTTGAAATATATTTATTGACATGGAAGGAAATAAAATAGTGAAAAAGAAAAGTGATAAAATATTTTGTAAAATAGGACTCCATTTTGATAAAAATCGCATGTGCATGTGGATAAAAAAATTCAAAAAGCTCATACTCATTGAATATAATACCAAATGTTAATAGCTGTTATCTATGGGATCACTGATTACTTTTTTTCTCTTCTTTCATATCGTATTTTCTACTTTTTCTACTATGAACATGTATTAATTATGTAATAATTGTATTTATTTATTGTAAAGACAGGGTCTCACTCTGCTGCCCAGGTTGGAGTGCGGTGGCAAGGTCACAGTTCACTGCAGCCTCGAGCTCCTGGGCTCAAGCAATCCTCTTGCCCTCAGTCTCTTAAATAGGTTGCACTACAGGCATGTGCCCCCATGCCCAGTGAAATTTCTTTTTTTTTGGTCATTGGGGACCAGGGTCTTACTTTGTTGCCTAGGCTGGTCTCAAACTTCTAGCCTCAAGCAAAAAGCGCTGGGATTACAGGCATTAGCCCCCGGCAGCCAACCTTGTAATAATATTTTTAACTATTCCCTGAATTTGCGAACCGTAAAATGATTGCATGCACATGTGCTCTATGGATAGTAATAGTTGATATCCTTAATTTTGGTCTCATCCTTAGTTATAATTGCATTGACTTCAGAATTGAGGGCTCATATGTTTAGAAAAACAAGAGGCAGATTGAATCTATAACATTTTATGAAAACCATTTACACTGAAAAATATTGTAAATGGCTTTTTCAAAAAAAGTCATACACTAAATTTTTAATAGTGGTTAGTTCTGATTAATATGATGTTGAGTGAGTATTTTTTTATTTTGCTTTGCTTTCCTTTTTTTTTCTTACTTTTCAAAACATGCTACCCTTAAAACGTGGTTTTAAAGGGGAAGACGATGAAAAGTTATTGATATCATCATCTGTTATTATTCCATCAGAGTTTGGGAATGCTGGAACAGAGTAACCCAGTACAACAAGCTCTGCAGACTGCCCTGTTAGTGCAGGGGTACTCAACCACATACCACTAATGGCTCAGAGTATAAGACTGTACTAAAAATGCAGCTACATCGTTAACCACTTGATTGCAGGGACCATGTCTTAAATAATTTGTGCTTGCCAAGTGCATTGCATAAAGTAGGGGCACAGTATATTTGTCAAAAGAAATAATGATCATAGGTGGGAGGGAAGATGATGAAGAGAAGTGAGTTAAAGGGTACCAACAAACAGAAAAATATAAGGAATAAATTCAATATTTGATAGCAGAGTAGGATGACTATACTTAAAAAATGTATTGTGCTAGGGCAATGGAAACTTTAAATACCCTGACTTGAACATTATGAATTATATTCATATGAAAAAATTCTCATGTACCCCATAATTTGAACAAATAAAAAAAAGGACCATGGTAGAAAAAAAGAAATAATAAAGATCGTAAGACACTTAGAAGTTATAGGGGATTGACAGTCATCTGGATCCAACTTTAACAAAAATCACTACATTCATAGTGTTTGACCTCGCAGGCTTCGATCATCCTTATTTAAATAGAGAGACATCCAGCCTCCTGCTGCTTGCCCAGTTCCTAGTTCCACATCAATCTGTCTTTGTCTCAAACATATCCAGAGTTTCCCCACCCCCGCCAGTTTTCCCCCACCCCCACCAATTTTCTGGCTATCAGAGAGGGCTCATCTCTCTATTCTTGATATATGACTGTGGTCTACCCTACTCAGGGAGACCACATAAGCTTTTCCAAAAGATAGACCTCTTCCCAAGTTCTGGAACTTGACCTCAACAATGTATAGACAGAAATGATTACATAAACACCACAGATGCCCTGTTCTTCCTTCCTACCATAAATATTTTTAGAATCAGGTTATAATTAAATGTATATGTCATCCAGACAGACTAATAATATGGTGCCCCCACAAAACAACATTTTGCAAATATTTATCCAACATGTTTTAGTGCTAGCAGGATTAGCGCCATCAAGAAATAATTTTTATAGCACTGCCATTTGTTTTCTTAATTTCTCCTTGAGGGAACTTCCTATGTTAGCAGGAATAAGACTTGGAAGTCTTCTGAAAATAGTAACCGTATAAGAAAAAGAAACGTGATGAATCTTCTTGGCATCCTTTCTAAGAGGTCAGACAGACTTCATGTACTCCATGAAAGAGGCACAATGGGTTTAAGGAAATAACATCCTGAAATAAAATGTCAAGAAAGGAAAGAAGCAAAATAAGAGGATTACAGAAAAAGAAAATACTCGATAACACTTGTAATTCATGTTGAAAAAAGAAAAGATCTGAATTAACATTAGAAAACCCCGAGAACATGAGAGAGAGGACAAAACTGAGACATATTTTAAAGCACAGAGAATAATGATAAAGAAATAAAAACCAATAAGGACAGAGAAGAGAGAATCAAACTAAGAATTCTATTTTTCTCTCAGGAAGAGACCAAAACAACTGACAAAACTCAAACTTATAAATAAAGAAGTATCTAAATTTTGAAGATTCTTCAGGGTCACAGATGAAACAGTTCACTTCATTCCTGGGAAAATAAATCCATAATTAGACACACCTGGGTAAATTTTTAACATTAAAATAATAAAGAAAACAATCATAAACTTTCAGGATAATGGGGTAGAGGGAGAAGGGAAAATTACAGATTAGCCTCACTTTTTTCTCTTATAATGTTAAATTTAAAAAAAAAATCTACAGCTTTTGAACAGAAACAAATTTTATAACCAACCAAGTTGTTTTCCATGAAGAAAAACACTAAAAAGACACAAATATGCATGAACTCGGAAAACATTTCACAAATATCTGTGTTAAAAATACTCATTGAATATACACTGGCCAAAAATGAGATAAATCAAAGTAATAAACATTAATATTAGAAAATTATATATTAAAAGACTGGTGAGTCGTTGCTGAAATTAAACTCCAAATTCAGGAACTTAATCGGATAATATGTGCTGAAACAGATTCTGCCTTCTGTGGATAAATTATGGCCCTGCTTTCCCTGAGTTTCTCTTTTATTCATTCATTAAACAAGTATGAAGCACCTCCTTTGTGCCAGGCCCTGTTGGCCCCTAGAGATACAGTGATAATACAGTAAATAAGATAGTTGTAACCTCTTCTTTAAGTCATTCTGCAGTCTAATTTTTTCAGTTCTGTCCCTTTTCTAGCAGAAATAATTATTGAGTCACATTCTTCACCCCCAATTTAGCAAGAATTTCTTCTCAAATATGAGGTCTGCTTAGAAATAATAACAA
Organism: Gorilla gorilla gorilla; assembly: GCF_029281585.2. Taxonomy (NCBI): domain Eukaryota; kingdom Metazoa; phylum Chordata; class Mammalia; order Primates; family Hominidae; genus Gorilla; species Gorilla gorilla. The sequence goes on from NC_073227.2 coordinate 141,758,023, forward strand.
GTGTTATTATAGTCCAGCATTTTAAGAACAACAATTAAATTATTTTATAGTTGGGACACTGTGCCAGAAGAATTATCATACAAAAGGTCTTTTGTTTCCCCTCCACAAAAGCAGAATTGCGCAGAGCAACATAATAGCCATTTTTATTGCCAAGAAATTTAAATAATGATTTTTTTCCCGCTTTAAACATCACATTTAATTTCCAGGTGCTGTGGCTCATGCCGGTAATCCCAGCACTTTGAGAGGCCGAGGTGGCCAGATCACCTGAGGTCAGGAGTTTGAGACCAGCCTGGCCAACATGGTGAAACCATCTGTACTAAAAATACAAAAATTAGCCAGGTGTAGTGGCGAATACCCATAATCCCAGCTACTTGGGAGGCTGAGGCAGGAGAATTGCTTGAACCCAGGAGGTGGAGGTTGCAGTGAGCTGAGATCACACCATTGCACTCTAGCCTGGACAACAAGGGTGAAACTCTGTCTCAAAAAAAAAAAAAAAAATCACACTTAATGAACAGAATCCCTTGGGCTCTGTAAGTGGAAAAAATGCAGATATTATTTGTCACCATGCCCATTTTCACATTGCCTCACATTTAGGACTTGGGTTGTTTCTGTGTTGACTATACTTTAAAGTAAGCCCTTATAGCAAATAAACACATGAAAATGGTAATGGATGTTATTAAAGGACTTAACTGAACTTGGCTTCATTGCCCCTTCATTTTAGGGTTCTTTCTCCTTTCAAAAAGATGTTGGTTCTAAGGCCTTGGATATTTTAACTCAATATTCTTTCTCTCTCCCAAGCTTGCTTTGCCAGTACTTCAGACCTAAGTAAGTGAAATTGAAATACCAGAATAGTACATTACAGAGTGTTCCAATACTTTTTTTTTTTTTTTTTTTTTTTGAGACGGAGTCTCACTCTGTCACCCAGGCTGGAGTGCAGTGGGATCAGGTTGGCTCACTGCAGCCTCCATCTCCTGGGTTCAAGCAATTCTGCCTCAGCTTCCTGAGTAGCTGGGATTACAGGTGCCCACTACCACACCCAGCTAATTTTTTTATGTTTTTAGTAGAGACGGGGTTTCACCATGTTGGCCAGGCTGGTCTTGAACTCTTGACCTCAGGTGATCCACCTGCCTCGGCCTCCTAAAGCGCTGGAATTACAGGCTTGAGCCACCATGCCCGGCCTCCTCCAATACTTAACATAAAATCAGTACTGCATGAAGGGAGGATTATTTTCAAAGTTTAATTCTATTTCACAAATCTCTTTTCCTCTTGGATTAATTAGACTGAACAAATATTTTTGTGTCAAAAGTTTAAGTAAATAAAGTATGTCTAATCTACTCAATATGAAATATTCTTCTGCCATTAAAGATGATGTTTATACAGAACTTGCAACAATATGGAATCTCAGAAGATGGATTAGGTTGGTTGTGAGGGGAACTATAATAGTCACGGTTTGATCAGAGAAGCAAATCCACTAGGAAATATACATAAAATGCATTTACTATGGGAATTTTTCCCTACCCAGTTGTAGGATCTAGTTAAACAATCTACGTGACTCCTTTGTCTCTATATCTAGTGCCTTAAGTCCACAGGGTGGGCAGTTGGGAAAGAAAGATGGACACAAAGAGGAAAGAGCAAGGGCAAACAGGAACCTGCTGTCAGGCTAGGATATTCCCCTACTTGCAAGCTGAAAGATTCACCTTCTACTGTTTTATGAATGTTGGCAGAAGACATAAGACACCTGGATCACAGATGAAGTACTTTGTTACTCACAATACAGCAAATGGCATGAACATCATGCTTGTCATAGTCCCCCTTGCTCCCCAAGTCCCACAGGGGCTTTACAGAAAATCTCAGATGGATACTGCACATGCAGCGTATCTGTATCACAGCTGAGAAACACTGAGTTTGGAGAATCCATTACTTCTGTAATAAGCAGTAAGTAGTTTGTTCTTTGTCACAGTGGGAGATACGTCATCATCAGCATTCTTGCTATAAACACAACCTTGAGAAATGACCAAATAAAAGGAGCCTTAAATTCTTGGCGCATTCAACAAGAACACAAAGGCATGCTCACAGCGCATGGTGGATTGCCTCTTCCAATACCTCTGAGGCTGAGCTGAAACTCATGAAAGATGGATTGGAACCTTCCCTTATTTCTCACCACTTCCAAGTCTCCAACTTTGATGATGGGTGTGTCCTGCAGGGAAGACCAGTGTTTTTTCGTCATAAAGTGAAACACACGTCTGGTCCAGGAGTTGGGGAGGCTGAAGGAGAATAAAGCAGGAGCTGCAGTAGATGCAGGTCCAACTATGGTACAATACTGACCAGGTGAGCCTGGTCTGTTTACAGTTCCACTTAGGTTATAGTTCATAGTGTACAGAGAAACCTTTAGGCCGAACTTAACATACGTAAGGAGGCAGCTTTAGGCTAAACTTGATTTAACACTGGGAACTGAAGGAACAATAGAAACCACACTATCCATGTTGTTTTGGAGGGCTCAAAGAACAGCTCCCAGTTCAGTGATACTCTAGGAAGCCTCAAAGGTCCTGGTATAAAGTCACAGTGAAGAGCTATTACAGCAAAAGGGCCTAAAGCAAAATCAGCAGAGGAAAAGTCCTATGGGGCAAAGTCCAGAGGAGGCCACACACAAGCTTCCAAGAGCCTTCTTCCAGTGGATTCCTATGGGACACACTTATTATCCCAGCAATAAGTTAAAGGAAGATCGTTAGAGATTCACTTCTCAAGATTTTTATTGGGGGCCCGTTGTGTAGGCACTCTCTGCTTAACATATATCAAAATTCCGAACTCCCAGAAGGAAAGCAGGAGTTCCACATAATTCATATTGTTTGAACAATTTACGCATAGTGAGCTTCTCTTATCAGTTCTGGTCATGATGAAAACCCTCTCGAAACCCGAATTTCCAGATGCCATCCAAAGGCCAATCTTTCAAGCAGGCATTTCTTAGACTAGCAGTCCCAAACCTGCTGTGTGAACTCTTTTTTTACACACTTGTCTTCATATGACAACAATCGTGACTCCATTGAAACTCTTGCTTTGTTCTCTTTATATGAGTGTAGAAATTTGTTCTTCTGTTTGTTTTTTAAAAACTCATAAAAACAAAACACCTTTTCCCATTTCCATTTTCTGTGGAAAGGATTTTCTTCTAAGCTCTCCTCTTAACCTCCCCTCTTCCCTTTATTTACACTGGCCCTAGAAAGGTGGAGTCAGTTGGGTTAACTGATTGCTAAATTTGGAAAGAATAACTGAGGGTGTTTGACTCAATTCACCCTTAGGATTGTCCTGGCTTCGGGGAACTCATGTTCCTCTGATATTCCAGGAGTCTGACCCTTCAAAGAGAGGCCTACTGCACTAGTATTGCTGGCACACTCAATGTTAGCAATATTCAATGTTCAATCAATATTCAATATTAGCAACCCATATGGCAGACCAAGAGCCCTTATTCCAACAGTAAAGATAATTTTTGGACCTCCTCTGCCTTATTTTTTGTTTTAGTTTATTAACTTGATCAGAACCAAGTGGGGAGGGGTGTTTCTGTACATGGAGTCCCTTCAGAGGCTCCAACAAAGAACAGGAAGAACTATTTTGAAAATGGTAAAACATTACTTATTAGAGTGGTATTTTTTTCTTTCTCTATATCCTCAATTTTCTAAAATATTATCCTATTACTTTCACAATTTTAAAAAATTATTTTTATAGCCAACTGAAAATTATATGCTCAAAAGTTCTTGCTGTCTTTAAAGTCAGAAAGGAGCTATAGCTGATTCTTACATAACGAAGTCATGGGGAGAACTACCTTTATACATACACATGGTAAGTTGTGATTTATCTGAGGGCTTTGCAGAATCAACAACTGTGGAAAAGTCACAAGAATCACAGTGAAAATCTCTTAAATCGTGATTGCATAAGATAAAGGATATATTTGCTCTAGATGGGTAACTGAATTATACAATGTTATGGATAAATGTATAATCTATACAGCAATGTCGAGTATATTTTAAAGAATAAGCATGCAAAATATAATGTTGTAGCTTCTCCAGCAGTTTGCACATTTGAAGTTGAAGCAGATTTTTCGATGTTTGTGCCCACCTTAGTTGACTTTCAATTCCTTTGTACCTCTCTTCAGCAGAAAATCTGAAAGTAAAAACTTTTGTAATTGAGTCACCTTTTTGGTTCAATTTTACAACCAAAAGCCTTTCCAACCTCTTACCTAATGCTTTTTTATTCAGCTTAGTATTTATTAGAGTTCTCAATGTCAAGATTTGATAAAGTTCTCTCTTTCAAGATGCCAATTTTTCTGAGCTTTGCAACAAATTGCTATTTATTCACATGACACCATGTTTCATGAAAAGTGTATTATCATTAAACATTAGAATCCGACACTTTGTGGTGGGATGCTCAGGCTATGGGAAGCGAGAGGGAATGGATGTCTCCACCCTCTCTCACTACAGGTAAAGAAATCTGAAGTGCAATGTTATACTAACTACCCAAATTTTCTCTCTCCAATGTTTCTCTCTCTTTCTCTCTATCTCTGTCTCTTCATCTCTCTTCTATTCTCTCCCCCCGCCCCAGTTAAATGTGCCTTGGCTAAAGTGTATGGTGCTATTTCCTTAATAGAGTTAGCAGTGGAAGGATTAAACTGCTTTCTCAGGCGGGGCGCAGTGGCTCATGCCTGTAATCCCAGCACTTTGGGAGGCCGAAGCCGGCAGATCGCTTAAGGCCAGGAGTTTGAGACCAGCCTGGGCAACATGGTGAAACCCCGTATCTACTAAAAATACCAAAATTATCCAGGTATGGTGGTGCTTCTTACTAGGACTTTCATCCATATGGTTGGTATCACAACTGTTTCATACTTTATTTTCTTATGCATTGACAGGATGAAACACAAGATGTGTATTGGTCAGAACTCATGGTTACTATTAGTTTCTTTTAAGATAGTTAAACTAGTTTACCTACCTTAAACAAGTTCCTTTCTTTGGGTCAAGGACACTTTCTTTGTGTCAAATACAGTGTCAAAGATGAGATTACCAGAATATGGGGATAATGAAGAGTCTAAACAAAAATAAGATAATTATTAAAACGTGAAATGGATACCCTTCTCACCTTCCTCTTCACCAGATAATCAGGAATGTGAATACAGTAAACACCTCTTTGATGGCTACCTATGGAGGTGGGTATCCAACAGCCATGACTGTTCTTAGTAACTTTACCGCACAGCTATAGCTTACTGATGCAGGAATGGTCAGCTAACACAGCTGGACCACTCAAATACTGTCATTTCCAATATTTGAAATTTTGAACTGAAAGACAGAGACAGGGAATTGTTGGAATGGAGTTATAGTAATGGCAACACATAAGGGATGAAAAATTCATGTATTCCTGCTGCTAAGTTCCCACAATATACTCAGCTGTTTTCCATCATACTCAAGATTTAGTTGTTATTTCCCCTAATTCTTTGAGATGAATCAGTGTTGGTTGTTCATCCAACAGTCATTTTCTTCCCTACCTCTTCCTTGATAACAGAAGCCCTAATTGGTCATTTGTCTAGGAGTCACTGGGCCCCTTCCCAGACCCAAGGCAGTGAAGTTAAAGCCAGGTATGAAGAGTCTCATTCTCCTTACCACTGATTGGTTTATGCACAGGCACGCTACAGAGCTTGGGATAAAGTCAACTTTGTATCACCCAAGCTTTTTATCATCCCCTTCCCCCTTATCTGGATATCGTCATATCTGCACATGATTCCTGGAACACCTAGAGGCATCTTAAAGCCACAAGGAGAGACTCGCCAACAGGCTGTGGTTAGAGAGAACAGATAGACAAAAGGTACCTGAGTCTCTGATTGAGCTACTGAATTAGCCCACTCTGGGACCTCTGGGCTTCTTGTTACTTGAGATAATGAAGGTCCATATTATTTAAGCCAGATGTAATTGTGTTTTTGTTTACTTTGGGGTTAAATAAAACCAAGTGATATATCCAATATACTCATGATCAATTTCTTTTTTATACAAAGTACCTGAGTTTATTTCTGCTACTTGCTACCAAAGACTATAAACCAGTAGATGGTGGAACTGTGTGTTCCAGGTTTTACCAGGCTGCGTGAACAAATGAGGCCAGCTTTACATTAATACTCCAAACACTGATGCTCTCACCCCACACCTGCTTGAGTAGCAGAAAATTCCATGTTTTATTTATATGTTTCTCCTTAAAGGTTTTCAAAAATCTCATGGAAATTCTTAGACTTGCTAAAGATTTACTAGTTACTTGTTTGTTTTTCATTATAATTTTATCAAATAAGCATGTGTTACTAAAATTATTTTAATTTTGTCTGTTCTTTAAAGTTTATATAAATTAAATCATAATATATGTATTTTATATCTTGATTCTTTTTTCACTCAACAATGTGTATGCAAGATTTATTCACATTATTTGGTGGAGCTGGAGTTTATTTCATTGCTGAATATTCCATTAAATCATATGTAATAATTTAATTTATCCAATCTACTCTAGATATAGACATGGGTTATATCCAATATTTTTCTTGAATATTTTCTGTCCATGGTAGAATTATACTGTCTTTAAAACTGTATATTCTATTTTCATCACTTAACATTTTAGCATAAGCGTTTTTGTGTTGTTAAATTCTATTCCTAAAGATTATATCTAACAGCTGTATAACACTTCATTATGTGTACATACTATAATTTATTTAACCATTTCCCTAGGGTTTTCATTTAGATTGTTTTCAATTATTTGTTACTATGAATAATGTTATAGTGAACATTTTTTACATAGACTTATATCTGCATTTCAAAGCATTTCCTTAGGTCATTTCCAAAAACTAGAATTACCATGTCAAGCAGTATAAATATTTTAAATCAAATTTCCCTGCAGAAGGGTTGGACTCATTTATTCTTTCATGAGGAAGAAATGAGAGTGCCTATTTCACCTCATCCTTACGAGCACTAAATATGCTTGCATGTTGTTCCCTCTCTCTCCTCCCCTCTCTCATCTCCTTCAAGGGTTTTGATACAAACCTTGATCACTACTTGGTCAGGTACCAAAAAAGGACTTTTTATGTATAAGAAACGCTAGATGAATTAGACCTTCAAAAAGAAAAAGCATTCAACAATAATAAATAAAAATATCTCTGGATTTTTAAAGAGAAAAATAGAAGAGGAAGGAGAATAAAACTGTGGCCAAAACTAACTAGACGCTCACCAAACACACGTTCTCTTCTAAGCACACAACAAAATTACATTAACTAGTCTCCCTTACATTTGTGTCTATAACACAGTTCTAGCTAATGGAAAATGGGGAGAAGTGGTGCATGCCAACAAAACTTCCCATACATCACCCTACTTTCTCCATCTACAGGCTAAATGGAGAAAATTCTAAGGACATAGAGGACAGAGCCATAAAAAGAAAGGAGACTTAGTCCCTAAATGATTACATGAAATTCCCTAAATGATCACATAAAATTCCTCCCATCCAGAAATACTCACACTGAAATGAGTGAGGAATAGATTTGATAAGGTTAAGTGTCTGAGAATTCTGGATTTAGATATTAACAGCAGCTGGAATTGTTTATCTTAACCATCACAAAATATTTATTGAATAATTACTATATTCTAGGTGCTTTGTTAGATGTGTTACTTATGTTTCCCTGTTTAATCATTATAGCAATTTTATGCAGAGGTTCTTATTAGTACCATCTTGAAAATAAGTGATTTGCCCAATTAAAGACAAGTGATTTGCCCAAGAGGGAAGAGTCAGAATTTAAATCTGAGTTCCTCTGATGGCGAAGGTCATGCTCATCGCACTATCTCATGCTTGCTGTAAGTGTTTTATATACAGAGGCTGTATAAAACACATAGGGACTATGGTGCATTCATTCAACAATCAATCATTGAATGCACACAGGATCTTTTTTTTTTACATATATAATGGGGCCTACATCTTCTCATCTCTAACTTATATCTCTTATAAATATAGAAATTGAAACTTAGTCATTTATATTTAGCTAATGTCATAATAAATTTTTTCATATTTTAAATATCAAGGCCATGTATTTACATGTTTTGAGTAGAGGAAAGTGAGGTGGGGCCATAGAAGGGCAGTAGAGAGATTCCTTCTCGATGATTTTGGGCCTGCATCCCATTTCCATGTCCCATGAGGTGCCTGGAATGTGGCAAGGCCTTTGACGCAGTGGCTGATGGAAAGCAATATGGGATGGGGAATGTTGTAGAGCTGCCTCTTAAGTGAACCACACAGCAAGTCACTACAGCGGACTGTTCAAATCACTATGGCGTGTTTTAGGCTACCTGTGCCTCAATAATAACCTACACAAATTTAGCAATCCCGTTCCTAAAGAGAAAATAATCTGTGAATACACACCTTAAAGCTCCAAATTTACAGAGCAATGTCTATCATCAAAAATTAATTTTAGGTATCTTCCTTTTAATTAGCTTCAGCTAATTATCTGCTAAACTGTACACTACAGATGCTTCAAATTTGCCCCACAACACTAAGATGAAGACACTTCATGCTATTATCTCTTTTTAAAAATCACATCATGTCAGAATCTAAATTCCTCATCTTTCATATTAATAAATATTTCCCCAAACTTTATCATGCTTTGTGAGTCACCTCCCCTTTCCTCGATATCACAAAAGAAATTGGTGGAGCTTACACAATCTCATATATATATATATAAAGGGCTTCTAAGGTAATCAGTTCATCTTTGCTCTCTGAAAATATACAAGTTTAGATGATTCACTTGAAGGGGCAGCTCCAGAACACTCCCATTCCTCAGTCCCTACTGCCCAAATCAGTGACCACATCAAAGACCTTGCCATCTTCCAGGGTACTTCATGGGAACTGGGACTGGAATACAAACCAATCCCACAGAAAGGGCCCCTCTGTACTCTCCCTGCCATCTCAACCTTAGGGCTCTACCTCACCTTCTCTACTCAAAGCCTGCCTTCCTGCTCAGGGGTAATACTACATAATCCCCTCATCCTACTTCCACTCCTACCACCCAAAACTCATGAACCAGAGACACTTCTCACAGCTCAAACCTAAGGGAACACAACACCAACCTTTTCTTTCTGGGTTTCAGTGAGGAAATGAGATCTTAATTCCTTCGTGGTGAGGATTCAGCAGCAGCAACAACAAAAGAAAAAACAAGAAAGTAATAATAATGATGCTTTCACATATATAAAAACAGAACCTAGCAATAGACATTGATAACATAAAACTAGTCATTTTACTTAAGATTATATTTTAATAAAGAGCCACTGGAATCAGGATCTTCTCAGCATCATTCATTAACTACTCAGGAATGGTCTGCTTCATTCATCTCACAGGCAGTCCCACATTTATTATTCAGCAAATGTTTGTCACATGCTTTCTACATGCCAGCCATGGCACTGGAAGCTGGGGACATAAAAATGTCCATGCTTGAGCATTTCCTCTGTCCAGGTGTGCCTTCACAATTATTAACTCATGTTAGTTCTCAATGAAGTGCAACAATGTTATCTTCATTTTATACATGAGGAAAACATCAGAGAAATCAAGTAACCTGCTCAGTCATAGAGCTGATAATTGGTAGAGAAGGGATTCTAACTCAGTTGGTCTGGCTTGAGAGCCATACTCTTTCTCAGTACTCTAGTGAGATATATTAGGTATTTCTGCATAGCACCCATATTAGCATAATGATTGCCAGAACACCCCGTCCACATCCCCCTACTGAACCCTGGGGTTTCCCATTCCAGCATTTCTTTCCCTAAGACCCACCTAACTCGGATGCATCCCGCCATCCAGGATCCTCCAACCAAAACCCTGATCTGCACTTCCCCAGGGTAGATATAGACCTTTAACACCCTAAACACTAAAAAGATTTTGGTGGGCATTCCCACCCAGTATGTACTGAAAAACACAATTTAATATTTTGAAATTACACAAGCTTAACTACACTGTAAGAAAAACCATTTCATTCAGGCCAGCCGTGGTGGCTCATGCCTGTGATCTTAGCACTTTGGGAGGTCAAGACTGGGGGATCACTTGAGCCCAGGAATTCGAGGCCAGCCTGGGCAACCTCGTCTCTACAAAAAATACAAAAATTAGCTGAGTGCGATGGTACACACCTGTAGTCCAAGCTTCTCGGGAGGCTGAGGCAAGAGGATCACTTGAGCCTGGGAGGTCAAGGCTGTGGTGAGCCGTGACTGGATGCCTGCACTCCAGTCTGGGTGACAAAGTAAGACCCTGTCTCAAAAAAAAAGGAAATAATTTTGTTCTAAATTTTTAGATATAAATTTATATGAAAGTTTATTGAAGCTGAATCAACATCTCTTCGTTTTCTCCCCCTTTTTTCCCCTTTGTCTTCCTGACATAAGTTTACACTTAATGTAGGTAATCCAGTCCAGCCCAGTCCGGCAAGGTATTTAGGAGGCCCACAGGGGAGGCTGCTCCATTAGACTGAAATTACTTTAAGCTCTTAAGCAGAGATTACTCTTGTCCACAAAAAGAGATGATCCTCAGTAGCAGTGATTATCTGTAATTTCTTGAAGTTCTTATGAACTCTAAAATTCTACGTGGCTCTAGCTGTTATAATTATTGTTTGCTTAGGTTTTTTTCTTTTAAAGAAGGAGAAATGAAAATACCATGGCCTTAGTCTTCTGTGGAGTTTTTGGTTTATGTCTGCAAAACATTGTGCTCTGCTTGATGATAAATGTATCCATTACTTTAGCTAGAAAGATAAAGAAATATATTTTTTAAAGTTACATGAATCTATTTCTTTACCTCATCAACAAAATTCCTCCTATTACCTCTCTCTCCAATACATATGCTTGAACTTTATGTTAATTAAAATTAGAAATAATTAAATAAATTACCAAAAAGTATCAGTGTCAACTGCACAAAGGATGCTTTAGGCAGAGAGGAGCATAAGGCTCAGAAATGCTCTTCAAGGACTTATATTCTCTTGGAGGAAAGAGCTGAATAGGATAGTTAAAAGCACTTAGTAATAAATTTCCATCAACTGCAGAATACAGATAAGATATACCACTGAAATATAGAAAAATGAGAGATCTCTTGGCTGAAGTGATTAGGCAAGTTTTAAATATGATATTCAGGTTTGGACAGGACATTAAAACTGAATGGATTTTCGTAGGGAGAAAGATGAGGGGAAGATATTCAGGTAACATACTTGTGAGAGCAAAGTAGAAAAGCAGAAACTGTGGTTAAGAGTATGAATAGCAACTTAACTAGAGTGGTTGATCTATGTCAGCAGAGAAGTGAGAGCTAGGACTAGAAAGATGGTTAGGGACATTCTTTGCAGAATGAGGAATTGGGACTTTAGACAGTTGACCATGGGAGCTACCAAAGGTGTTTGGGTTAGTGAAGATATGACGAAAGTGGTGTCTGGAAAGTAAACTGACAAACGTAATAGCAGTATTGTCAAGATTTGTTTTCACGGCTGGGCCCGGTGGCTCATGCCTGTAATCCCAGCACTTTAGGAGGCTGAGGATGGTGGATCACAAGGTCAGGTGTTCAAGACCAGCCTGACCAACATGGTGAAACCCCATCTCTACTAAAAATACAAAAATTAGCCGGGCAAGGTGTCCAGCACCTCTAATCCCAGCTACTCAGGAGGCTGAGGCAGGAGAATGGCTTGAACCTGGGAGGTAGAGGTTTCAGTGTGCCGAGATTGTGCCACTGCACTCCAGCCTGGGCAACAGAATAAGACTCTGTCTCAAAAAAAAAAAAAAATTTGTTTTTATTATTGTCCCCCCACCCCAGAACCTTCATAGACATTTTTCCCCTAATTGCCATCCCCTGTAAAATATTAATAGCACAGATAAACTGTATGTCTGTTTATGGACTGTGTGTATGTATCTGTACTTTTTATATATAAACATGAAAAGAGTATGATTTTTTTAGCTCCCAATAACCAGTTTTCACCCTCTTATGAGTGACATTGCCCCCACTGAGAATGTGTAGATTGCACAATGTGTAAAATTGGAGGATGTCTTAGTCCATTTGGGTTGCTATAACAGAATACCATAGACTAAGCAGGTTATAAACTACAGAAATTTATTTCTTACAGTGCTAGAGACTGGGATGTCCAAAATCAAAGTGCCAGCAAACATGGTTGCTAGTGTGGGCCTCTTCCCTGGTTCATAAATGGTACTTTCCAACCATCTCTTCAGATAGTGGAAGGGACAAACAAGCTCCCTGGGGCCTGTGAATAAGGGCACTAATCTCATGCATAAGGCTCCACCTCCCACAAGGTCCCACTTCCTAATATCACCACTTTGGGGGTTAGGATTTTAACATAAATTTGGAGAGACACAAACATTCAGACCACAGCAGAGGGTGAGTAGGAAGTATTTTTGTATTCCACGTAAAAGGCCAAACCAGCACAGGGGATAAAGAAGACAGGGCCTAATGAAAGAAAATAAGTTAGATCAGAGCACAGTTTGGAGGTGGACTGAGCTAACAGCAGGGCAGTCAACCAGGAGAAAGGACAAGGAAGTGTTCTAAAGAGGCAGCCACCTCAGGGTAGGTGCAGGCAGCAGTTTGCACCTGGGTTTCCAGGAGAAGACTATGAGGTCCCAAGAAGGCAGACAGCACCCACTAACAGGGAATCTGAGCTGGCGACTGGGGCCTGAGAGCCATAGTCATCTTGGAGCTGTGGCAGATTCACAAGATTGCCAACTGGCAAGAGGAGAGGTTGACAACAGAAAAAGCTGCTAGAAACAGAAGCAAAGCAGAAATTAAATCCTAGGAGCCCAGGACATAGAAGAGAAGCTCTGATTTGCAGACTAATCTGGGACCCAGAGATGAGCACTCAGACCTGGCCCACAACCCAGGAGGACAACTAGTGATACTTGGTGAAGGAGGTACAGAGGTACAGAGGTGGTTAACCATGACCTTCTTTATGACAGGCTGACTTGGCCTAGTAATAGAAGTAAGGCTGAGTCTTCAAGAAATGAGATATACTGGTCACACAAAGGAATCTAGGCAGTGTTGGCAGAATGGCAGAAGAAGCTGTAAACAGCATGGGCACTTGAGAAGTCATTTCAGAACATTCAGTTCAAGATGGAAGTCTGAGCCATGGACTCAATTAAAAGAGAATAATGGGAGTAAAAAACTCACTTGTAAGAGAACAGAAGGAAAGCCATTAGTGCAAGAGAGATGTCATCAAATTTTTGAGAAATGGAAAGCTGAAGAAGTGGTGACTGATGAAGCCCTAACCAGAAATACACAGAAAAGAGGCTGCAGATGAAGAGAAAGGCTGTCTCCAAAAACAGACATACAGTTTATCTGTGCTCTTAAAATTTCATGAGGAGTGGCAATTAGGGAAAAAATGTCTATGAATGTTCTGGGGTGGGGGACAATAATGAAAAAAGTCTGAAAAATACTGCTCTAACATTTGCCAGTTTACTTTCCAGATATCATTTTTGTCATGCCTCCGCTTGCCCAGGAACCTTCAGTAGCTCCCATGGTCAACCCTGTAAAGCCCAATTCCTCATTCTATAGTTTAAAGCTCTTCCTATTTTGCCCCCAACCAAAGGGGGATGGTGAATTCTTGCTCTATTAGTTCCCATGAGAGCTGGTTGTTTGAATAGACTAGCAGCTCCTCCTCTCTCTCTTGTCTGCTCTTTCGTCATGTGACCTCTGCACAAGCCAACTTTCCACCCACTTCTGCCATGAGTGGAAGCAGTCTGAGGCCTTCCCCAAATACAGATGCTAGCACCATGCTTCCTGTACAATCCACAGAAACATGAGCTAAATAAACCTCTCTTCCTTATCAATTACGCAGCCTCAGGTATTCCTTTATGACCCAAACGGACTAAGACAGCCACCCTCACATGCTGACATTTAGAGGCCCCCAGGATGATGGCTGTGCAGCAAGCCTAGAGAGAAATCAATGCAATCAAAGGATGGAGGCTCCAGGAAAAAATTTTCAGGAAGAAAAAAATGTGTAAGGTGCCATCAACATCCCATAATGCTTGAATATTACAAACACTTAAGAAACAATAAAGGCAGGTGTCATGAGGGTGGGAGGGACAAGTATACAAGAAGGGGAATGAAATCAGAGAGCACAGCTGGGTTAGATATTAGCCAATTTATCTAAACGTTTTTCTTCCCAGTTACAGAATCAATATACTGACAGAGCACACAAGACTTAATTGGGATCAGAGAATATAAATAGAATCAACCCTAACAATTTCAAAGCAAAATTACAGGTGACGTGTTGGAAGATGAAAGGGGAAGAGAAGAGATTAAGGACATCTCTAGTGCTCTAACCTTTCAAAATGAGGAGATCCTTTCTATAGTTGTTGGAACAAGAAATTAAAATGCAAATATATTATTTAAAGTTGCATAGGTATTGAAAAGAGGAACTAAGAACAGTCAGTAGAAGAGAAAATGAACGGTGAATGGGGTAAATGAGCTTAACCACCATCTATCATGGCAGGAATCCAATAGGAAAACCTGAAAAGAAGGAATGAAGAAATCATAGTTTATGCATATTATTTATAAGTGTGGATAGAACTACCTAGAACAAATAAAAATGGAAAATGATAAAAATGTTAAAAGAGTTTCGCACCATGGGAAATGGAATGGAAGTGGGAAATTGAGAGAATAAGGACTTTTCTTTTTCCCAGGAAGACTTCCACGCTATTTAACTTTTTAAACATTTGTATTTATTACTTCGATAAAAATAATAAATTTTTTCTTTAATAAAAATAAGTCATTTGTATAATCCAAATGCAGTAATTGGTTCCAAAAATAGGATAGCAGCAGAAATGGAAAGAAGGGGTAGGCGGAAAAGACAGAATGAAGAAAGAAGTATCCGGGCTTGATCATTAATTTAACACAAAAGACAAACAAAGAGATGATATAAAAATATTCCCAAAGATTTGAATCTGAAGCCTTTTATTCAGAAGGCTCTTAGAGCCACTACTAAAAATAGAAAAATTGGGAGGGCATATCTGTCTGAGGGAAATATGATGAATGTACTTTGAGTCATTCACACATGAGAAGATAATGATAGCAATAAGTGAATTTACATTTTTAAAACATTTATTTATTTCAAATATCAAAACCTAGCTGGCAAATAGATTCTGCAGAAGGGAATCTTTTTTCTTATGTGTGCCTGTGGCTATATATCTCATTATTGCCAGGTAACAACAATGGAGATAAATGTGCAACATTCTTAGAAAATATTTAAAAACTTTACGAAAGAGAGACATGTTCCATGCTCCATTGAAGGACTGGGAGCAGGAGAGAGGATGGGAATCAGACCAAGGAATACAAACCAGTGCTTTTGAAAACAAAACTGAATGTCCTAAAATGAAAATTTAAAGTGATTCTAAACCATCAAGCAGCAAGTGACTAACCAAGAAGAAGATTAAAATCTAGATTCACTTTTTGTCCAAGTGTTGGGGTGAGGAAGATTTTATAAGAATATCCTGTGATAACACGGGAGTGGAAAACCAAACACCGCATGTTCTCACTTATAAATGGGAGCTGAACAATGAGAACACATGGACACAGGGAGGGGAACAACACTCACTGGGGCCTGTTGAGGGAGGACGGGGGATGAGGGGAGAGCATTAGGGAAAAGAGCTAATGCATGCTGGGCTTAATACCTAGGTGATGGGTTGACAGGTGCAGCAAACCACCATGGCACACATTTACCTATGTAACAAACCCGCATGTCCAGCACATGTATCCCGGAACTTAAAGTGAAATAAAAGAATATCCTGTGATGCTGAAAAAAGAAAAAAAAATCAGTATAAATAGAAGTGTAGTTTGAAGGTGATGGAAGTAAACCTATGTCAACAGCACCACCCTCTGGGCACAAAATAGACTGCCCAGACTTGGGATGTACACACACATACACACACACACACACGCGCGCGCGCGCGCACACACACACACACACGAAAGGAAAAACATATCCACAGAAGTCTTTGATAACTAAAATTAGGTGTAAGTTCTAAATCAAGTAATAAACTGTTTTGCTTCATTCATATCAGCTAAATTAACTGAAGGCATATTATTTGGAGGTTGTACTTCCGCCTAAGACGTAGAAAGCTGGAAAGAGCATCACTTTTACCCTAACAAAAATAAAATGGTATGTATGCTACAAAATTATGATTCTTGAAATCATCTTTGCTAAGCAGAAAAAGCCTTCCTCACCCGCAAAGATGTTCATGTCTTAATTCCCAAAACTTGTGAATGTGCTATCTTACGTGGCAAAAGGGATTTTGCAGATGTGATCTTGAGGTGGGAAAATTATTCTGGATTACCCAAGTGGGCTGAATTTAATCACAAGTGTCCTCAAAAGAGAAATAGGGAGGAAGGAGAGTCCATCAGAGGAGATGTGGTGATAGAAGGCAAATGTCAGAGTTAAGCAATTGCTGGCTTTGAAGATAAAGGAAGGCCACCAGCTAAGGAATGTGCGCAGCCTCTGGAAGCTGAAATAGGCAGGAAAATAGATGGTCCTGAGAGCCCACAGAAAGGGACACGGCCCTGCCCACACCTTTACTTTAGTCCAGTGATACTAATTTTGGACTTCTGACTTCCAGAACTATAAGATAATCATTTGTGATATTTTAAGCCACTGTGTTTGTGGTAGGTATATATATTTGATATTTATATATGAAAATTTATGTGTATGTATAAATGCACACACACATTGCTGTAGGAAGAAAAATGGTTCCATTATTGTGAGAAACAGTTTTTATACAGTTACACATAGACTTACCATATAACCCAGCGATCCCATTCTTATTTATCCAAGAGAAATAGCATACATCCACATAAATATTGTACATGAATCTTTATAGTGATTTTATTCATGATCACTCAGAACTAGAAACAACACTGATGTCTACCACCTGATGAATGAATAAATGTACTGTGTTATATCCATAAAACAGAATATTATTCAGAAAACAAGGACAAACTAATTACTGATACACACTATAAGAAGGTTGTATCTCAAATGCATTATGCTCTTTGAAAGAATTCAGACTCGGCTGGACGCAGTGGCTCATGCCTGTAATCCCATCACTTTGGGAGGCCAAGGCCGGTGAATCACCTGAAGTTAGGAGTTTGAGACCAGCCTGACCAACATGACGAAACCCCGTCTCTACTGAAAATACAAAAATTAGCCAGGTGTGGGGGGTGTCTGTAATCCTAGCTACTCAGGAGGCTAAGGCAGGAGAATCAGTTGAATTCAGGAAGTGGAGGTTACAGTGAGCCAAGATCACACCACTGTACTCCAGCCTGGGTGACAGAGCAAGACTCCGTCTCAAAAAGTAAAAAATAAAAAAAAAAAAAAGAAAGAATTCATACTCAGAATGCTATACTGTGTGATTCCATTTACATGACATCCTGGGAGAAAAAAAAAACAACAGAAACTGAAACCAGGTTAGTAATTACCTGAGTTTGGGAGTAGGCAAAAAGGATTGACTATGAGAGGGTTTTAGAAGACTTTTGGGGGAGAAGATGGGGGGTAATGATAATATCCTATAACTTAATTGTTGTGATGGTTTCATAATTGCATGCATTTGACAACATTCAAGACACCGTACACCTAAAAAAAAGATGAATTTTACTGAATGTAAACTCAGCTTCAATATACCTAACTCTAAAAAAATAAAAAAGCAAGTAAGTTGAAATTGGACTTAACTTGAAACTGGGCTGGCCATTTGCTAACTTCAAGATTATCCTGAATTGGTAATACCTGAGCTTTGCAGAATTGCACAATCTCAAATCAAGCAGAGATTGAGCTGAGCAATAGCCATCATGTTCCCCCACACTCATGTGGTTTATATGGAAAGTGTTTTAGAAACTTTCATTATGTTCCTCTTCATGTTTTTCCATTATGAATTATCAAAGATTTTATGTATTTATTTTAGGGTAATGTTTTAAAATACATATTCACCTGATTCAGCAATCAAAAGATTTAAAAGGTATACAGTGAAATATCTCCCTCTTTTCCCTGTCCCTCATCTACCCAGTTTTCTTCCGCACACACAATCATTATTACTAGTTTCTCATGTATCCTTCAAAAGTATTCTATTCTTGCACAGCAAATGCATACATGAATTCTTATTTTTCCTTTTTTTACACAAAGGGTAACCATATTGTGACCATTATTCTACATCTCAATATCTTCATTTAACAATATTCCTTAATTCTCAGTATTTTTCCACATCAGTACAGAGGAAGCTTTCTTACTCTTTGTGGCTGTGCTGCATCCATTGTACAAATGTACCATCATTACTTTACCCAGCCCCCTATTAACAGGCTTTTAAAATGTTTCCATATTTTGTTATTAGAAGAAATGCTACAATGCATAGCCTTATGCCCATGTTACTGCACATCAGTGGTATCATAAGACAACTTCTAGAAATACAACTGTTGAATCAAAGAGTATATATATATTTCTAAATGTGATCTATAATGCCAGATGCCCTCCAAAGAGGATAGAACAATTCACAATGGCACCATCCAGTTATAAGAGCAGCTGATTGAGAAGGCCTTTATCAACAATTATTTTTGTCTTGGCTAATCTGCTCATTGAAACATTGTACCTCACCAGTTTTATCTTGCATTATTTTTATTATGAATGAGATTAAACATCTTTCCAATTGTTGACTGATAACTTGTATTGCCTGCTCCGTAAATGACCTTTTCATGTCATTGGCCTTCATTTCTCATGAGTTATTGATCCTTTCCTTTCAATATGAAGGACCTCAATATGTATTAGCGAAACTACACCTATGAGTTGCAAATATTTTTCTGTAGGTGATTGTTTTTCTTTTAAACTTGCCTATTGTGCCTTTGACCATTCATAAATCTTTAAATTTCAATTCTAAAAGTTTAAGGTTTATTAGTTGAATTTAATCAGTCTTTTTGTCATTTATGGCTACTAGATTTTGTAACATATTAACACTTCTTCCAAAGTCAGATAATAGAGTTTAATATTTGTGTGATTTCTTCTTTTTATATTTAAATCATTGATCATCCTGAGATGGGAGTTATGGATCCAGTTTTAGTTTTTTGAGATGTCTATCCAAAAGAGTGGGTCCTGGCACCATTTATTTAATAGTTATATTTTCTCTCTTGACTTAAAATGATGTTTTATACTACGTTTCTATCTGTATTGAGGTCTATTTCTGTCATTTTTATTCTATTTAATTGGTCTGTCTGCCTACTGTATGAGTACTACACTTCATTTTAGAGCCACTACCAAAAATAGAAAAATCAGGAAGACATATTTGTCTGTGGGAAATATAATGAATGTACTTTGAATCATTTGTGTATGAGAAGATAATGGTAGCAATAAGTGGATTTACGTTTTTAAAACATTTGGGGGGCCTCTAAAAAATGTTACAACAGTTGTAATTTTTGTTTTAGTATCCGGTCATTCTAGTCCCTTATCACAGTCCAATTCTTTTTTTAAATTTTTTATTTAATTATACTTTAAGTTCTAGGGTACATGTGCACAACGTGCAGGTTTGTTACATGGGTATACATGTGCCATGTTGGTTTGCTGCACCCATCAACTTGTCATTTACATTAGGTATTTCTCCTAATGCTATCCCTCCCCACTTCCCCACCCCACGACAGGCCCTGGTGTGTGATGTTCTCTGCCCTGTGTCCATGTGTTCTCATCGTTCAACTCCCACCTACGAGTAAGAACATGTGGTGTTTGGTTTTCTGTCCTTGTGATAGTTTGCTGAGAATGATGGTTTCCAGCTTCATCCATGTCCCTACAAAGGACATGAACTCGTCCTTTTCTATGGCTGCATAGTATTCCATGGTGTATGTGTGCCACGTTTTCTTAATCCAATCTATCATTGGTGAACATTTGGGTTGGTTCTAAGACTTTGCTATTGTGAATAGTGCTGCAATAAACATACGTATGCATGTGTCTTTATAGTAGCATGATTTATAATACTTTGGGTATATACCCAGTAATGGGATCACTGGGTCAAATGGTATTTCTAGCTCTAGATCCTTGAGGAAACGCCACACTGTCTTCCACAATGGTTGAACTAATTTACACTCCCACCAACAGTGTAAAAGCATTCCTATTTCTCCACATCCTCTCCAGCATGTGTCGTTTCCTGCATCAGATGGTATCTCATTGTGGTTTTGACTTGCATTTCTCTGATGACCAGTGATAATGAGCTTTTTTTCATAGGTCTGTTGGCTGCATAAATGTCTTCTTTTGAGAAGTGTTTGTTCATATCCTTTGCTCGCTTTTTGATGGGGTTGTTTTTTTCTTCTATATTTGTTTAAGTTCTTTCTAGATTCTGGATATTAGCCCTTTGTCAGATAGGTAGATTGCAAAAATTTTCTCCCATTCCATAGGCTGCCTGTTCACTCTGATGATAGTTTCTTTTGCTGTGCAGAAGCTCTTCAGTTTAATTAGATCCCATTTGTCTATTTTGGCTTTTAATGCCATTGCTTTTGCTGTTTTAGTCATGAAGTCTTTGGCCATGCCTATGTCCTGAATGGTATTGCCTAGGTTTTCTTCTAGGGTTTTTATGGTTTTAGGTCTTACATTTAAGTCTTTAATCCATCTTGAGTTAATTTTTGCATAAGGTGTAAGGAAGAGATACAGTTTCAGCTTTCTACATATGGCTAGCCAGTTTTCCCAGCACCATTTATTAAATATTAAATAAAGAATCCTTCCCCATTGCTTGTTCTTGTCAGGCTCATCAAAGATCAGATGATTGTAGATGTGTGGTGTTGTTTCTGAGGCCTCTGTTCTGTTCCATTGGTCTATTGGTCTATATCTCTGTTTTGGTACCAGTACCATGCTGTTTTGGTTACTGTAGCCTTGTAGTATTGATGGAACATATCTCAAAATAATAAGAGCTATTTATGACAAACCCATAGCCGATATCATACTGAATGGG
Organism: Gorilla gorilla gorilla; assembly: GCF_029281585.2. Taxonomy (NCBI): domain Eukaryota; kingdom Metazoa; phylum Chordata; class Mammalia; order Primates; family Hominidae; genus Gorilla; species Gorilla gorilla. The sequence continues at coordinate 141,778,995 of NC_073227.2, forward strand.
CAAAAACTGGAAGCATTCCCTTTGAAAACTGGCACAAGACCAGGATGCCCTCTCTCACCACTCCTGTTCAACATAGTGTTGGAAGTTCTGGCCAGGGCAATCAGGCAAGAGAAAGAAATAAAGGGTATTCAGTTAAGAAAAGAGGAAGTCAACTTGTCTCTGTTTGCAGGTGACATGATTGTATATTTAGAAAATCCCATTGTATCAGCCCCAAATCTCCTTAAGCTGATAAGCAACTTAAGCAAAGTCTCAGGATAAAAAGTCAATATACAAAAATCACAAGCATTCTTATACACCAATAACAGACAAACAGAAAACCAAATCATGAGTGAACTCCCATTCACAATTGCTACAAAGAGAATAAAATGCCTAGGAATCCAACTGATCCAACTTACAAGGGATGTGAAGGACCTCTTCAAGGAGAACTACAAACCACTGCTCAAGGAAATAAAAGAGATCACAAACAAATGGAAGAACATTCCATGCTCATGGATAGGAAGAATCAATATCGTGAAAATGGCCATACTGTCCAAGGTAATTTATGGACTCAATGCTATCCCTATCAAGCTACCACTGACTTTCTTCACAAAATTGGAAAAAACTACTTTAAAGTTCATATGGAACTGAAAAAGAGCCTGCATAGCCAAGACAATCCTAAGCAAAAAGAACAAAGCTGGAGGCATCATGCTACCTGATCACAGTCCAATTCTTTAGAAAGAATTCTCCTGGCACCCTTACTTGTCTGTTTTTTCACATAAACTTCCAAAAATTTGCTCTGGGTATTTTAATGAGATCACATTGAATGTATAGTTGAATTTAAGGAGAATTGACAATGTCACAATAATAAACTTACGCGCACAGCATTTCATAAATGCAGGTGATGGGTAGAAAAAGGCACAGAGCGCTATTGCTGGGTCAGAAGGTAAATACATTTATAGTTTGAGTAAATATTGCCAAACCAGCCTCCAGAGGGGTTATACCACTTTTTATTCCTACTGACCATCTGTGAGAATTCCTAGTTCACTGTAGCTTGCCGTCACAACAACGATGTTCTCCAACTTTTGGATTTTTGACAATCTGATAGGTGGAAAAAGGAATCTCAGTGTAATCTGAATTTGCACTTCCCTTATTATGAGTTAAATCAAGCATCTTTTCATGCTTAAGGGCCATATTTCTTATTCTATGAACTGCCTATTCATCTCTTTTGCCCTTTTTTTTTTCTTACTATAGTACTGGTTTGGGGTTTTTTTCCCTTTAAAAAATGTACATACCTTAATTTAAAACTACTTTATTGCTAAAAAATGCTAACAAACATCTAAGCCTTCAGCGAGCCATAGTCTTTTTGCTAGTGGAGGATCTTGCCTCGACGTTAATGGCTGCTGCTTAGGATACTGCAGCAATTTCTTAAAATAAGACAATAATGAAGTTTGCCACATTGATTGACTGTTTTTTTAACAAAAGATTTCTCTGAAACAGACTTTTTTTTCTAAGAGACAAGCTCTCACTCTGTCACCCAGGCTGGAGGGCAGCAGCATGATCATAGCTTACTGCAGCCTCAAACTCTTAGGCCTCAGCCTCCCATGCAGCTGGAACTACAGGCACGCACCACTACACCAAGCTCATTATTTTTTCATTTCTTTTTTGAGAGACAGGATCTCCCTATGTTGCCTGGGCTGGTCTTGAACTCCTGGCCTCAAGCAGTCCTCCTGCCTCAGCCTCCTGAGTAGCTAAGCATAAGCCACAGTGTCTAGTAGTAGAGCTTCTTTCAAAATTGGAGTCAATCTTCTCAAACCCTATGGCTGCTTTATCAACTAAGTTTATGGAACATTCTAAATCCTTTGTTGTTCTTTCAACAATGTTCACAGCATCTTCACCAGGAATAGTTTCCATCTTAAGAAACTAATTTCTTTGCTCATCTATAACAGCAACTCTTTGTCCATTCAAGTTTTATCATGACATTGCAGCAATTCAGTCACATCTTCAGGCTTCACTTCTACTTCTACTCCTGTTGCCATTTCCACCATGTCTGCAATTACTTCATCCACTGAAGTCCTAGGCCCTTGAAAGTCATCCATGAGGTTTAGAATGAATTTCTTCCAAACTCCTGGTAATGCTGATATTTTTACCTCTGCCCATGAATCATGAATATTCTTAATGGCTGTATTAATCTGTTCCCACACTGCTATAAAGAAATGCCTAAGACTGGGTAATTTATGAAGAAAAGAAATTGAATTGACTCCACAGTCGTACAGGCTGTACATGAAGCATGGCTGGGAGGCCTCAGGAAACTTACAATCATGGCAGAAGGCAAAGGAGAAGCAAGTACATCCTACCATGGTGGAGCAGGAGGAAGAGAGAGTGACGGGAGAGGTGCTACACACTTGCAAACAACCAGATCTTGTGAGAACTCTATTATGAGACAACACTAGGGGATGATGCTAAACCATTAGAAACCACCCCCATGATCCAGTTACTTCACACCACTCAGCACTCGGAATCATAATTCAACATGAGATTTGGGTGGGAACACAAAGCCAAACCATATCAATGGCATCTAAAACGGTGAATCTTTTCCAGAATGTTTTCTATTTACTTTGCCCAGATCCATCAAAAGAATCACTATCTATGGCAGCTATGCCCTTATAAAGTACATTTTTTAATAAGACTTAAAGGTTGAAATTACTCCTTGACCTATGGAGTGCAAGAATATATGTTGTGTTAGCAGGCATGAAAACAACGTTCAGCTCCTCCTAAATCTCCATCAGAGCTCTTAAGTGACGAGGTGTATTGTCAATGTACAGTAATATTTTGAAAAGGATTTTTTTTCTGAGCAGGACTCAAAAGTGGGCTTAAAATAACAGCAAACCATGCTATAAACAGATGTGCTATCATCCATTGTTGTACCATTTATAGAATGCAGGCAGAGTAGATTTAGCATGATTTTTAAGGGCCCTAGGATCCAGGGAATGGTAAATGAGCATTGGCTTCAGCTTAACATCACCAGCTGCATTGGCCCCTAAAGAGTCAGCCTGTTCTTTGAAGCTTTAGCCGGGCATTGATGTATCCTCTCTAGCTATAAATTGCATGTTCTAATAGAAGGCTGTTTGTTTACACTAAAAATCTGTGGTTTAGTGTAGCCTCCTTTATCAAATATCTTAGCTAGGTCATCTGGAGAACTAGCTGCAGCTTCTGCATCAGCAGTTGCTGTTTCAATTTGCACTTTTCTATTACAGAGACAGCTTCTTTTCTTAAACCGCATGAACCAAAACTGCTCACTTACTTTTCTTCTGCAGCTTCCTCACCTCTCAGCCTTCATGGAATTGAAAATTAGGATCTTGCTCTGGATTGGGCTTTGACTTAAGGGAATGTTGTGGCTGGTTTGATCTTCTAACCAGACTACTCAAACTTTCTCTATATCAGCAATACGGCTATTTCACTGTCTTAATCATTCATGTGTTCAATGGAGTAGCACTTTTAATTTTCTTCAAGAAAGAAAATTAAAATTTACATTTATTCTCAATTTGGCTGTTTGGCACCAGTAGCCTAGCTTTCAGCCTGCCTTGGCTTTTGACATGCCTTACTCACTAAGCTGAATCATTTTGAACTTTTCATTTAAAATAAGAGATGTGTGAGTCTCTTCCTTTCATTTGAACACTCAGAGGCCATTGCAGGGTTATTTATTGGCCTAATTTCAATATTGTTTTGTCTCAGGGAATAGAAAGGATCAGAGAGAGAGAAAGAGAGAGAGAGATGAGGGAACAGCCAGTCGGTGGAGCAGTCAGAACTCACATATTTATCAGTTAAGCCCACTGTCTTAAATGGGCATGGTTCATAGCACCTTAATTATGATAGTAACATTGAAGATCACTGATCACAGATCACCATAAGATACATAATAATGAAAACTTAAAATATTGCAAGGATTACCAAAATGTGACAAACAGATAAAGAGTGAGCAAATGCTATTGGAAAAATGGTGCTGATACACTGACTCAATGCAGGGTTGCCACAAACTTATGATTTGTTTTAAAAAAATTTTTTTTAATTGTTTGCAAAGTGCAATAAAACAAGGTGTGTCAGCATGTACAAAGGAGATTAGATCTTTGTTGTATGAACTGTAAATGTTTTCCCGTTTGTCATTTAAATTGTCTTGGTGGTGATTTTCCCTCCCTCCCTCCCTCCCTCCCTTCTTCCCTTCCTCCCTTCCTCCCTCCCTTCCTTCCTTCCTTTCCTCCTTCCCTCCTTCAGGCTCTCTGCAGCCTTGTGCTCCTGTGCTCAAACAATTCTCTCACCTCAGCCTCCCAAGTAGCTGAGACCAGAGACGTGTGCCACCACATCCAGCTAATTTTTTGTTTGGTTTTTTAAAAAATAAAAATGGGGTTTTGCCAAGTTGTCCATGCTGGTCTCAAACTCCTGTGCTCAAGCAATCCACCCACCTTGGCCTCCCAAAGTGCTGGAATTACAGGCAAGAGCCACTGTGCCTGGCCTGCCTTCCATGTAGTTTTTGATTTTTAGGAAATCAAAAATAATTATCTTTTCTCTTATGGCTTCTGGATTTTGGGTGATAGAAAGGCCTCACACTTCAAGATCATTATGGCAGACATGGAACTGCACCACTTAGATCCCCTTTCAAGAAAAGACTCAGTTCCAAGCTGTGAAAAATGTGGGTTGCTGACAGCCTCCAACTCTTAATCTCCTTCAGGTTTTGCCTCAGCTTTCCAGCCAAGCCAAGCTCTTCTCCAGAAGACACTTAGCCAATAATTGAGTAAGGAAGGTGGTGGCACAGGGCCCAGGCACTTCTGTCTCACAAAGGGCTCTTTGCAGGAACTCTTTGCCTCAGAGTTCCACATGATAACTGGCAAAGATTTGGTCAGGTCTGCAGTGCAATCTGATGACACCCCTTGCCCAATCCTGCCTTCTGCCTGTTCCATTCAATAAACCTGTTGCATCCCTAACTCCATCTCAGCATCTGCTTCCCAGAGAATCTAAAAGGTGCAGGTATGATGAAATCCCTCCATGCTTCTTTCTCATATGTTTATGATTTTATTTTTAAGTTTAAATGTTTCATTTTGAGAGTTACCTGATATATGAGTATAGAATCAGCCTTATATTTTCCTAGATGGCTCCCCAACTGTCTTCACACCATTTGTTAGAAAAAAATGCTATCTTTACCCAGCAAATTAAGACCTACCTTTAACATATACTAAATTTCCAAATGATTTGTTTCCATATCTGAACTTGCTGTTTTGTCTGTCTATTCATGCCACAGTATTATACTGTTTCAGCTATTCAGGATACATAGTCTAATCTGTGTAAAGAATAGTGCTCCCTCACTACTCTCCAGTTATATTAACAATCCTTCCTTTTTTGCATGATGTTTAGAATCAGCTTATCTAGTTCCACAAAAATTTGTCTCCCAATAAACTCACAGAGAGCTGGGAAGAAGGTCACTAAGTAAATAAATATAGCAAATGTTTTTTGTGGATTTTTATTTTTTTAATTCTTTTATTAATAAATTTTCAGATCCAGACCTACAGAAAATATAGCAAATGTTAAAGCTCACGGGTGGATTTCTCTTAAAGTGTGACTAATAAATAATCCAGGGCTTATATTTAAAGCCAGTGGCCTATTTTCAATAACAGAACTCTTTGAAACATATCATCTTCTATATGAAAAGTATAACCAACTGATTCTCAACTTGCCTCTGCACTAAAATTGCCTATGAGGCCTCTCAAAAAAACAAAAATCCAATATCATGTGTACACATACAGTTTTTAAGATTCCCCTGGTTATTCTGAGGAGCATCAACGCTGGTGAAAAGAATATTATCACTATTTTAAAGTTTTCAAAGATTAGTTCATTTTATTTAAAAAAGCTTATTAATGGCAATTACTTGGCTTTAAAAAAAAAATGCAACCAGAAGGGCATAAGTACAAAAAGAAAAATGACACCAACTGAAATGGCTGTTTGAAAACAGAAAACTGAAAGGCAAATATTAGAAGAGATCGATAAACTGCTTCTTTCTAGAAAAAATTATTGTCTTTTTTATTTATCTCAAAGAAAGTGACAGACAGTAAATGGGAGGGAAGTTCACAATAGGAAAGAGAAAGGTAGTACTCTGAATTTTTGCATTAAGTTTTATAATTAGCTTTTCTACTAAGCAAGTAGCACCATAAGCATTGCTTTAATAGATGCCTAAATAAACATGGTGCAAATAAACCAGAGACCCCTTCGATCTTTCCTACATTTAGGAAAAATCATATACTATGAAGGAAATTCAGTCTATGGTTTGCATTTCTTACTGCCCAAAAGACCAAATGTAAATTCAGTTCTCAACTAACACCACTGTCAATTATTAGCTTAAAAACAGAGATCATTGTTAAATAAATTTAATAATAAATCTAAACACATATGTACACATAATTCAGGGGGACAGAAATGTTTATTTTTCATTAATCTTTTGAATACAATCATCATAATTTTACAGGTTTAGTTTAGTTGTGAACTTGACTAATAACATTTCCAAGAGTTCACAATTTCAAGGCTAAGCTTCTGATTAAAGTATCATGGTTACAAATGTAATATAAATGGAGTTTTTAAAAAAGGCTAAAAGCACTCTAGCCTCTTAAAATATATATATAAATGGAAAATGGCCAGGCATTAAACTTAGTAACATTAAGTACACTTTAGTACTACAGCAGTCAAAGAGATCTCCACTAGAGATCAGAAGGAAGCACCACTATTTTCTTCTATGACGTGTATGTGTTGGTCGTGAGCATGCTAGTATGAATAAGGCAATGTGTCAAGCACTGGCATACAAATGCAGCTAAAGGTGCTGAAGGAAGGCAGTGGGGCGGTGCAGGCACACAGCAGGGAGCTCTTCCCCATGACACGTTAGTCATCTTCTCCACAGAGCAGCAGAAGAGCTTTCTTATAGTCCCCAGATGTATCTCCCTGAAACCAAATGTATTCCATTAACCTCCATGACTCACAGAAGCCATAGAAAATTTTAAAACTAAATAACTGGCAACAAATTTTATTCATAAGACTCTTCTCCCAAGTGGGTAATCTCTGTGACTTTCACATCAGGAATGTTATGCAGGGAGTTTCCTACCAATGTAACCTCAGACACTCAGTATTCCCTCTGGTAACACAAAGAACCGGGCAACTTTAACAACTATAGTCAAATCAAGCCTTCTAGACAGAATAGTTTCTATCACTTGGTATATATCAGCTAACACAGGCAGTGCTGGGGCTGCAGGGCTGTCATGGCTCTCCCTCCGAGACAGAAGGACAGGACATGCTTTGCATCTGCTTGTCTCACATGCAGACATGCATGATAAATTAATGTTTCAAGCTAAAAGTGCATGGGTAAACTCTCTAGTGTCCTTTGGGCCAGCCAAATCACAAACATGCTAAACTAAAAGCTTCTGCTCAATTGAAATCTTGCTTTTGCACATGGTCCACATTAACCTTTATTGGAAAAAAAAAAAAAAGTCAAAAGACTTTAAGCTAAATGTAATTATAGGCCACAGAGCACCTTGTTTTAAAAAGAACAAAAATGATACTAATACCTAGGGGCTCTTTACTCCCAATATGACCTGGTTGGCTCTTTCCTGAATTAGAAACCAGCATCAGAGATAAGGTGATAACAGACGATAAAGAAAGGAAAAGCTGATATGAAATAAAAGAAGGACTAATAAAGACAGCTGGAACTGATAAAAGACAGAAAGAACACATTATTGTCACAGGCAAGGGGTTTGGTTTGTTGAGTCATCTGTTACCACTACTAAATAATGCTTCTGAGTTCACCAAGAGCCTCAGCCACATCAACACCCATGCTTTCACTTGGGAGCCATCATCACTACTTCAGGAAACATTATGCTAAGCTTTTTAACTCATTGCTCTAATCGTGTCACTAAAATTTTAAACTTAACACAAGAATCAGGTTCTCTTATCCTTGTCTTTCATGCAACATACCAGTCTGCTTTGGATTCCCAAACATAATTTAAAGAAAGGTTCTACTACCTTAATCATGGAATAAAGAGAGGTGGCAAAATTCTTCCTAAACTCCTTCCTGATGTTAAACAGATCAATCTCACTCCTGGAAACCATGACTCTGATGAGGGTATGATCATCTGTCCCAGCTCCCTTTAAAAAAAAAAAAAAGAGAGAGGCAAAATGCTTAAAAACTTCAAACATAGGATCAAATGCTCCCGGGTGCGGGTGAATCAATAAGGCATAACAATTTAGTAGAACTGGGTTGAATGTTATAAGGGAAAAATTCCCAAGGTCTATCATCTAAAACATAAACAAAAATGAAGAATAATAATTAGAAAGAGAAATGTATTAGATGGAAGGTTCATGGTCTCCACTTACCTTCATAGCATAATAGAGGGTCTCTGCAAGGTAGGCAGGTATACTTCGAATAGATTTCACTAAGAAAATAAACAATACAATGGTCAAATGCTATTTTGATATGTAAAGGATTAAGTAATTAAAAATCAAGTGCTGCTTCCTGCTTATAAATCTACTTCTATAAAAACACAAAAGTACCAGAGGCTAAAGAGTTGTAAGCTAATCTGATTTCCTCACTCACCAAGTATTTTCTTAGACACTGGCTTGGGTTTTCCTTGGAGTTCTGAGGTCTGCATAGAAAGGCATGGAGAATAAGGGCACAGGTTTTTCTATGCCCCTTGGTTCTGTGAAGACTTTTTGGATACTGCAGTTTGGGCAGCCTGGATTGTTATCATAATACCACAACATTCTTCATCACCAATAAATTATACAAATCCCTTGGAAGTTTTCATTCCAAGACATTCAAGCAAATAATACAAGATTACTATATTATCTAATTTTTTTAAACTCTTGGGTGATCTTCCTATACTCTCTACATATTCTTTAATATCAATGATTCACGCAGAGCAGCATGAGATTTATCCATTTCAGTACAAAAACAGATAAATCAATATCAGAAAGGATCTCTTCTCTGAACATGTACATGTTGAATGTAGGTTGGGGCTGCTCAGACCTCAGTCTGCTTAGCTTCAGAAAATCTATCATGAAAATTCCTTAATATACAAAAATAATCCTTGCATGTGGAGATTTCTTAATTCTCCCTTTTCTAAGTCTTAAGAAAAACAGCCACCAGTAACTGAAAATGTCTTAATTTGTATGCGTATTCTAATTATGAAGGACCTGTCTAAAAGTTTTCTGGTAAAAGTACATTAACTGTGTACTCAAGTGAAAGGCTACTTTTAGAGTTGGTTCATGCACATCTTTAGCTTAGTCTCCTGAAGACAGAGAGCACAAAAGTGTGAGCTCAAGGCCAAATACTTGGAACAAACAGCAGACAGAGGCTCACTGCAGACCCATATGAACAAAACGACCACAGGAGACTCACAAACTAGATTCTCCCTAGCTTTGGAGTACATAATACTGCAATCAACTGCACAGATTCAGTTCTCCAATTTTGCCAGATTATTCTGAATATTTAATTAAAATAAAACTAAATTATTTAATTTGAAAACAATCATCATCACATCTTCTATTACATCAAAGATATTCTTCTTTTCTAAACCAGATGACAATTTCCTAGTCTGCCTCAAAGCTGAGAGAACAGTATTCAAAAAAATTCTAAAATTCCACAGGTATCAGAAATAATGTTTACAAGCCTCTAAGATAATGTCCACGACATTTCAGGTTTATCAATAAATAATATTTTTAATGCAGCTTCAAAATGATTTTTAAACAATTATCTTAGTATTTCCATAGGATTTAGATGAACTAACCAGACAATCCTGTATTTCCAACATCAAAATAAATTTCTGAATTGGAAATTTGGGAGTTTGCTTCCCCTAAATATCATATCAAGCTCTTCCTTTCACACCTAGGTTGTTATTTTCAGATGCAGCCTCAATTGAATAAAATGCTTTAGCTCTTACCACCAAAAATATCAATACATTGTAAATCACCTACCAACAGCAAGGAGTAGTTGCTCTAAGTTGCCAGAAGTCTCGCGGTCAATGGTTTCCTCAATTTGAAATCCTGATATAGTCATGTACTTGTCAAACACTAGAAAAAATAAAAATGATTCCCTAATCATATAAGGATCACTCTTTCCAGAAAGATGGTATTTACTTTGATTAGGTAGTGTCTTACTGAACACAAATCTCCCCTTCTTCCTTGCTGACAGAACCTTGTGCTCAAAGCCTCAATGTGCCAAGCCCTAAGCAATGGATTGTAAATATACTTTGTTCACTGATTGCCAACCCCCTTACTAGTGATAGCCAATGAGACCTAAAGGTAAATCTACTGGAGGGGATGCTGAGAAATCTCCTCACTTACAAAAAGTGATACACAGATATGACTAGTTTACCCTTTTCTTTCCTTCCTGCTGTGAAATGGTTAAGTTTGGAGCTAGAGCAGACATCTTATGATAATGAAGAAATGAATACGAGAAAGAAAACCAAAACACTAGGGATAATGGAGCAAAAAGAAAAACCAGAAATATCTCAGGTCCTGCCAAATCAACCATGGAATCCCACCTCTGGAAAAAAAGCCCAATTTTTAAAGCCACTATTAGGGTTCTCTGTCACTTGCACTAAATTCATTCCCAACTGATACCACAAGTGCTGATGACTATCCAGAGATAAGGTCCTGGGTACCAACCTCTAGGAGGAAATACGTGTACTGAGCCACTATTCAGTGATGTGTGACTATGAGAGGAACAATCTAGAGATCTGACCTCCCTTGCCATCCTCCAATAGTGAAGGGTAGACTCAGGATCTCTAGTTTGTAAAAGCTACAACAGCAGTAAAAACAATGTTGAGATTTCTCCAGGTCACCAAAAGGAAGAAATACAAAAACTGATTCATTCTCTAAGTCCCTGCTATGTAGCAGGTATTCTGTCACACTGGCTCATGCACTTTCCAAATTTACCAATGTATCTGCCCCATACAGATTTTTTTCACTCACCCTTTCTCAAATGAGACACACTTCGTGTTCCAAAGATGGTGATAAACTTTTCTTCATCTGTCCCCCATTTAAGTTCTCCAGCCTGAAATAAAGCCTGCAAAAATTTCAAACTCAATTAATAAATTGTTCCTCCATCTCATTTCCAGGTTCTTAAACACACTTGTTTTTTACTTCTTGAATTTTAACTCACTTGATTCATCATCTTGTATTAATAGTTTTCATTTCTAATGTGTCCTACTCTGAAACTCAGCTCACTGAGTTTGGAGCAACTTTGGAGCTTGCCACTGAACTGTGCCACAGAAGATTCATGGATCCAAGCAACAAAGCACGGCAATGGTGCAAGGTTACATGTTCCCAAAATGTCTGCCATAACCTCCAATCTTTCAGAAGCAACAGTATGGGTCAGGAGAAAGTTATGACTACCTCACTGTTGATACATCCATTTATAGACTGGGAAAGGATTTAACTGGAAGCTAAGTTGTCTGCCTTTTCTGTTTTGCTTGTTCTATAGCTGTTCAATAGCACATGAGTAAGAGTACACTTCATATTTTCTCTTTACAACTGAGATTTAACCAAGGCTAGCTATAAAATGTTTTCATATTTCCAAAGATCACAATAAATTTTTAAAAGGTTGTGGGTATAGCACAGTGCCTGGCATATAGAAGCACTCAATAAACAGTGGTTGAATAGTTTGAGTGCCCATACTTCCTTTTTGACATGGGGAAAAAATATGCTTTCTTGTGCACATATAACTGCCTAAAAAAATAAGCTTATATACAAACATCAACGTTAACTCTGAATCCACTTATTGACGTGAGAATAATTTATTAAAACCGAAAGAATCAACCTTTACAATGACTGTACTATCCTTTTATTCATTTCAAACTAAGTCTACATATTAAAGCAAGATGAATGCAATTTGCTGAGGCTGCTACTTGCAGTTGGCCTTATACCCACAAGCAGCAATCCAAATAAAGACAGGAAGTGATAATAACAGGCTTGAATATAGAAGTTTTGATCACAGTATATTTAAAAATGTAGATTATGGTGGTAAAGATCTACTTTTTATTATATTTCTGGAGAATAAGAAAAAAATGAGACTCATGTATCTTTATGCTCAATTTTAAAATTAATTATTTTAATGATAAAAATGAATAATATCAATTCTGGCCATGTGAACATGCTCTTAAAACCTGAAAAGACAGTAACTCTGAAAGTCATGCATGTATCTAAACTTCAGAACTATATCATGATGACACAGACCTTTCTTAAAATAACTTTTAAAATCTAATTAGAAAAACAATGCAAGTTCATGGAGAAATTTTATAAAACTAAGAAAGAACAAAAATAAGAAAACAGAAGTTGCAGGCTAGTCATAGTGGCTCATGCCTGTAATCCCAGCATTTTGGGACGCTGAGGCAGGTGGATCGCTTGAGCCCAGGAGTTCAAGACCAGCCTGGGCAACCTGTCAAAACCTGTCTCTACTAAAAATATAAAACTTATCTAGGCACGGTGGCAGATGCCTGTAATCCCAGCTACCCGGGAGGCTGTGGCAAGAGAATTGTTTGAACCCAGGAGGCAGAGGTTGCAGTGAGCCTAGATCATGGCACTGCACTCCAGCCTGGGCACGAAGGAAAGGAAAGGGGAAGAGGGAGGGGAGGGGAGGGAGAGGGGAGGGGAGGGAGAGAGGACAGGAAGGAGAAGGGAGGGGAAGGAAAGGGGAGGGGAAGGAAATGGGAGGGGAAGGAAAGGGGAAGGAAAGAAAAGGAAAAAGGAGAAAGGGGAAAGAGAAAGGAAAGAAAAGAAAAGTTGCTATTAATATCAATTTCCTGAGGGTGCTAGTTACTACTTCTGGTATGTTTCTACATGTAGATAAAATATACAAATACATTAACACCTAAATGGGTAAGGGACTCATCTTGTACAATATCACAGACATTGATGCACACACTTCTTATCATCTGTTTTAAATGTCTAGAAATGTTCTCTAGTAGGTACAGGAGTTAAGCCTGTTATATGGGAATAATTGGTGAGATGTCAGTTATTTTTACCACAATGTTTTAATTTTCTTGGGAGAATTATGTTTGGGATCAATATCTACTGTAAAACTATTATTAAGTAATCATATGCAATAATAATGATGGCTTCTTCATGTAAAACAATGATATTTAACAGTTTTGTTTTAATCTAAGTATCCTTTCTCCTAAATGAGGATGCCCAATATTCATGGATCCATCTGGATGAGGGACCCTTACACCCCTTCCCTAAGCTTTACGGTTCAGCCTGAGCACAGTTTCATAAGCCCTGGTTCAGTGCAAAGGATGAGTCTTTGGAGCCAAAACAGATGTGGTCTATCTGCAAGATCTCAGATGAACTACTTAATCTCCTCTTCAGCCTCAGTGTATATAGTCATTACCGGAGATTATATAACTAAGATAATGCACTGAACAGTGTCAGGTAATCAGTAGCAAGTGCCCAGTAGAAGTAAAAAGTGCCTGATTACTTCTCCTTCTCCCTCTTTCCTCTAAGAGTTCAACTCTCCCTCCAGAGAAAGAATAAAACAAGGATTTACTGGGGAAGAAGGTAAATCTGTTTTAATGCATTAAAAATATTAAATCAATTTAACACATTAAAAATGTTAAAAAGTGGATTATCTACAAAACGTTCAGTTCCCAAGTGAATGACTCACTATGGCTTATCAAACCTCTCAAATAATAGAAATCTTAGTGCCAGGTATCAGTAGAGACAAAAATGCAAAAGCTTATAAAAGGGCCCTTTAGCTGTCTCAGCTTACTCTCAATTAAGAAATCTCAAATTCTCACTAGTGATAACAGTCCAGCTGCCCTTGCTACGAGGTACAAGTTGGTGTGTTCCTTTTTATAATGCCAAAAGATTATTTGTTTTCAACAGGTTTATTAATAATAATACATTTGAAAGAATCAAAAATAATAGCCAGTGTAACATGTTCTGTATTGCTCCTAGTCACTGGAAGGCTAAGAAAAGCTTGGATTCCATTCAAGGGATATTTTAAAGTAACTCCATAAAGCAGTTTTCACATGTACAGTCTCACATGTACTCTCAGGGTTCTGAATGGTTATATCCACTGCATGACATGTAAGTGTCACCTATACAGCCTCAGTAATCAAAGGACCAAGAATGCAGGCATTACCTGAGAGCATGTTCAAAATCCAGACTCCCAGCCCCTGCCCAAACCCATAGAATCAGAATCTGCAATTAAAGGTCCCCAGGTGCGCCACATGCCCATGAAAGTTTGAGCAGCAGTGCTATCCAGTAAGTGCTCCAAGGACAGAAATCAATGAAAACAAGGTTAAAATGTACTGTTTTCCCCTCAGGAGCCTCGTGCTGCAGCAATGCTCTCATTACATCACCAACTATGCTGGGAAATCTGCCCTCTGCCTGTGAATGCAGACCTCACTGCAGACATCTGAGAGGACTAGAGTTGGGTTCTTACACTGTGACCCTGAAAAGCTCCCCAGAACTCCTATCCTACTCTTGACAGTAGGAATGAGAGAATCAGCACTATCTCCTAGCAAAGCCACAACCAATGCTTGGAAAGCAGTAAGATCACCTCAGTACTGAACAAAGCCCCTAACAGGAGTACAACTCTGTAGGGTTGCTCTAGCCCTCCTCCCGAAAGAAGGTGGAATTAAGCTAGATCTATGCTTGAGTTGATATTTAATAAGCCCTTTAATGATAGAGAAAATCAGAGAAGGCACTAATACTCAAGAACACTGAATATCTTACAGTGAAATATTCTTATAGTGAAATATTAATATTCAATAACACTGACTATCTTCTAGTGAAAGAGAAAGAGCTTTGGAGTCAGACAGGCCTCGTTAGGAATTCCAACTCCACTGCTCTTCAGTGGAAGCCATGGGTTTGTTTCTTTATCCATAAAAGGGAAATTGCCCCTTTCTGGTAGAGTTATGTGCTCATTCATTCATCAGTTATTTACTGAGCACCTACTCTATGCCAGAAGCTGAGGATACAATTGAACTGACAGCTCAGGGGGCCCAGGAAGGCAGTGAAGTAAATACGTGGCTTTCAGAGAACGTGGCAAGAACTGTGACAGGAAGCCTGGGGGGGGGGGGGGGGGCTATGGTTTTTTTCCCTGTGAGGGGCACCTAACTCTAAAGTATCTAAGCTGAAGACTGACTCCTGAAGAGGACTCAGGTGAAGCGGGGTGGGAGGGGCAAGAGGGCAGAGAGAGCATGTGAGAGAGGCTGGAGGCATAAGTAAACAAGACACAGATAACAAAGGGGCTTGTAACCCATTCAGGAACCCGGACTTTATCCTGAGGACAATGGAACCACCAGAGTCTGAAGGGGCTGGACACAATTGGCTTGCATTTTCTAAGACAGAGTGAAGCAAGAGTCAAATACTGCACAGAGAGCCCTCAGTAAACATTCAGCTCTTTTTTTCTGTCCAGCTAGACAGAGATGACAGCATTCTGAAACCATTATAAAATCAACCTACCCAAAAGAATAACCGCTCTCCTCTTTCCTGTTAGCAAAGTGAGATCGCATATCCATGGGTTGTTCCACTGGAGGAATGAATATGGCTCTTCCTTTTTCAGTGATACATGACAAACAACCAAGAATTGTATATTCTCTTAATTGAAACATGTGACCAGAAAGAGGTCTATGATTGGTGGTTCTAGGAACCCAAGTAATTCCTTTATTACCAATTTCCAGTTTTCAGCTCTCATGTTTCAAATTTCCTTTCCTATATTTTAATAACTGTTTTATTAATCAGACTGAGACTTTATAGGGGTTTAAAAGTCACTTAAGAGGAAATTTTCATTTGGAGTCACTAAAAAGCAGCTGACAGAAGACCAATCCTACTTAAAATTCTGTCGAAGGAAATGCAGAGAAATTTCCTAATACCAAAATAACTTGTCATCTCTTATGTAATTAAACACCACTTACTGTTAAATACTTTATTCTTTCTTCTTTATCTTCTCCTGCTAAGAGACCCACTGCATAATTGGCAGTGGAAGTAATAACACCTGTTTTTTGGTAAAATTCTCTATTTTGTGAATGTTCAATAATCACAAAAAAAAAACATGTCTAGTTGGAACTCACTATATAATTTCTTTTATTTCGTTTCAGCTTTAAGGTAAAATATTTTGCTGACCAGGTCAGAATAAGAAAAAGCTACTTATGTAGGTCTTATGCTATGTAAATAACCCATTAACAAGATTATCACTAGAAGCTATTACAACATACATTGTGATTTTTCATTACCATGAATTATTTCTTCATTTCTACAGCATAATAAAGTCATCATATCCTGGTGTCACTCACCTGAGCATCTTGTTCAACTTGAGCTTCATCAATTCCAGCATCAGGGTCTCTGTTAGCCTATGAGAGGTAATATGTCACATTATTGAACTATAGAGCATTCTCATTCAAAAGGAAAAATGGTTCCACCTGATGGTTATTCAATAACACTCTTTCTGTACGAATAATATGCTTTTATTAAGATTAATCCTGCACTATTTCACATTATCATCACCCAGCACTGTCCAAAACCAATAATGACCCCACTGATTTTAAATTCTATGAAAGAACAAGATACTGCTATCATTCTATGAAAGGAACAAGATACTACTATCTAAAACAAATGTATGAGTTAGCTGTTAAGAATTTAGACCAGATATTCTGAAACACAAACAAGCACAGGCAACATACAGCCAGAATCATCGCAGTAAGAATCAGCAAGTACCACAAATTATTAAAAGAATTTTAAGTGACCTTACTTAACTAGATTCAGCCCAGTCCAACTTCAGGCTTTTTAATCAAACTGTAATTAATCTCCACGCAATACCTGAAGGAGAACCACCAACATCCGCTGGTAGTACCCTGAAGTGTCCCCCACCACGTCATCTTCCAGGCTTGAGCCATATTCTGCAACAAAATAATTTCATACTTATTTACATCTTCTTTCAACTAGAAAAATAATCTTGTCCCATTAATCAAATGAAAGCGATGTAAAAGAAGAAATAATTATATTTGGTTAACATAAATTCCCTCTATTCCATCTCTGAATGCTCTAAGCAAATGCTTTCAGTGAGTGGTTGGACAAAAATGAATTAAAGTCTCCCGAAGGCACTCAATTCAAACTTAAATCAAGACTCAGCCATTTAGAAATTCTCTCGACCAATGTAGTCATTAATCTATAGATACATGATGGTACTGGAAAGTCTCCAAAACACAATCAATCATAAGCTTAAACTCTGTTTTGCTTTCTTTCAAATCTTTTATATGGTTAGCTTCCAAATGTCTTCTATCTCTAATATTCTGAGATTTATTTCTTTGGGCATAGCCATCACTCCCCCTAATAAGGTATTTTTCCTCTGCAGAAATAAAGTTAATTCTTGAGAGACAGCAATGATATTTTAAAGTAGGCCCCCCTCCCACCTCTATTTCCAGCTGCTCAATGTAAGCCCATATAAAAGGGGAGAATTGAGATCTACAAGAGTCTACAAGTCTTTCTCACTACTCTCAAACAGTTGCTATTAAACGAAAGGAGGCCTTACTCTAAGGTATTTAAATATTTAATTATTATGCGAAAGCAAACGAACTTTAAAAGCCTGAAACTTCTATTTTAAAAGGCCCAGAAGAGTTACGTGTTTATTTCAACAAGTTACCCAAATACAAAACCTTGTAGGAATCTTTAATTCTTTCTTCTACACCAACACCTGTAAATATTAACCATTAAATCCTATCACATGTTTCTCCTGTCCCTGATTTATCCTCCTCACACCTCTCACTAACCTAGGTTGGGCCACAGTTCCTAAATACCTAGCTTACCTCTCACACACATAACTATCCAATTAACCCCTCAATTCAAATCTCCTTCCTCCCTCAATTGTTCCTTCAGCACTCCACTGCTCATTCAGGAATTTACAGTGCCTGTGAATTAAGTCCAAATTCCTAATCCAGTCATGCAAAACCATCTATATCTGAGCCTAACCTCGCTTGTTCCATTTACCTCCCACAATGGACATGCACACATCCTCCACAGCAGCCAGGCCCTCTCCGTCTCTCAATATACTCTCCACAGTCCAGTCTCCATGCCATTAAAGACAGGCAGTACCTCACTCAAAAATATCTTTTCTACCTACTCAAAATGCACCTAGTCTTTTTTCCCCAGCTTTATTGAGTTATGATGGACAAATAAAAATTGTATATATTTAAGGTATACACCATGATGTTTTCATATATGTGTACGTTGTGAAATGATTACCACAATCAAGCTAATCAGCATATCCTTCACTTCATATAGTCTATATTTTTGTGTGTGGTGAGGACATTTAAAATATACTCTATTCACAAATTTCAAGCATATAATAGTTATACTTTCACTATAGTCACCACGCTGTACATGAGATCCCCAGAACTTATTCATCCTGCCTAACTAAAATCGTGTATGCTTTGACCAATATTTCACCAGTCCCTTCTCCCATTCACCCCACCCCTACACCCTAGCAAACACTGTTTTACTATCTGTTTCTATGAGTTCAATTTTTTTAGATTCAACATAAGAAGTGAGATCATGCATAGCTTATGCCTTGTGCCTAGCTTATTTCACTTTGCATTATGTCCTCCACGTTTATCCATGATGTTGAAATGACAGGATTTCCCCTCTTTAAGACTGAATAGTACTCCTGTGTGTGTGTGTCTGTGTTTGTGTGTGTGTGTACATATTCTTTATCTATTCATCTGTCAATGGACACTTTGTAAACCCACCTAGTCTTGAAACTCTGCTGCATGTGTGATTTGTACCATGAAGCCTCCCTAACATCCAAAGCTATGATGACCTCTCTCTTCTGAATGCATTATTGCATTTAACATTATTGGTATTTTACTTTAGTTTGAATTTTATTATCCTTTAAATATTGCAGTCATTCTGTCATGTCACCCACTGAGGAGACTGCAGGCAAACTGCTTGAGGACAGGAGCTGTGTTATGCACACCTTTTGTCACTCATGACAGCCTGTTAACACACTGCCAGACACATAGCCAGTGCTCAATTACACGGCTGAGTAGGACAGACCACACAGTTATTACCCCCTTTGAGCACACCATTTGTAATCCAGTAGCACAAAGGCTCTCATCAACGTCAACATCCCCAGAAAGAGATCTTTGAATAGTACATCAAATAAAGTTCAAAGTTGAGATACATGTATCACTTCTGCCTTAGCAGTTGGGAACTTACTGCCTATAAAAAGAGAAGCAGGAAAGAGAGATTCAGCCCTTTAGAAAGGTAATTATACAGTTGCTCTAAACAATTTTTTGCTGTTTTGACTTGCTGTTTTGACTTGCTGGGTTAACAAAGCCATTTCTAAGATTAACAAACTAATGGCAAGATACAGCCCCTAGCAAAAGACACTAGGCTTAGAGTCTGTTGACTGAGCTGAGAAACTGGATAGTCTGACCCTCCTCAGTCAGGCAGGAGAAAGAGTTGGCTACAAGAAATCTGGTAAGAAAAGGACTCTCTACCTCTACTTTTTATTTCATTTTCTTGATTCTATTCATGAGACATATTTTAGGCTGAAATGCAGATTTCTGTTCATGAAAAAGACACACTAAAAAGAAAAATCAAAATGCAGAATATTTTATTCAAGCACTGCCATTAGCTAAGACAACATACATTTACTCAAATGTACTTTATCAACTCTGATGTGGGAAAGGGTTTAGGTTTCTCTTCCAAAGTTCCAAAAGTACTTTTTATATAACTACTAAATTTTGCTAGCATAAAGCTAAATATTTTTAAAGGAGGAAAAACCATTTTTACCTTAATGTTAACATAAAGACAACCTGTATATCCCTACACTAATTGCAAATCCTATGCAAAAGTAAACTCCATCTTCAGCAGTAGCTTCTTATAAAATATGAAAATAGTAGAGGATAACAAGGCAGTCTTTTCCTTACTGAAGGAGAAAAATAGCTTGAATTGCAGGTCATTCATTCATTCATTCATTCAACCATCATTTACTGCGTGCCTCCCATACCTACAAAGGACTGCATTCAAATCACAGAAATGAAGGAAGTGATAGTGGAGGTGAAGTCAAAATATAACTCACAAATGTTTACCTTCTTCATAAACTTGTTTGATGGCTCTCAGTTCTTCAGGTGTCCTTGAAGCAATAATTTCTGTCAGTACTTTTTCATTTGTTCCAGCTCCCTGTTTGGAGATTTTAATAGAGAAAACATGTCAATAAGATTAAAAAGAAAGTTATTAAAAGAAAGTTATAGATGACCCAAATTGCATAGTTATATAAATATTATCCAGTATAACATGGATTTCTTTGTATATGAGTTCTATTAGTTATAGAAATAACAAGTTTTAAATGATTTTCTCTCCAAAGACCATTTTATTCTTTTTGCCTAATGGAAAACAATGTTTATCATGTGTATGTGTGTATATATGTATACGTATACATAACCAGTTACATAAATTTGTAACTTTTAATTTGATCAGTTAATTCTAGCTTAAAAGTAAAACATTTTCATGAAACATGAAGTAATTTTTTAAAAACCGAAAGAGTAAAAATGAAAACTTCACGTAAATGTACATGGAAGAGCACTGATACTTAATAAGCACCTCAAAAGATAAACCCCTGACCCCCAAGTTAAGTGCTGTGCAGTCACAGGAAAATTCTACATCAAAGGTAACAATAAATATAGCAATACTTAATTATTAGGAATTAGAACAGTATAAAGGAATTGGGACTTGCTTTCTGGATTTTTGAAAAATCATTTTAGTTGGCTTTCCTTTTTCTGCTTTTAAAAATCACATCTATATGATTAAACTAAGAGATGCAACAATATAGCTGAACTTAATTTTTTTTAAAAGATAGTATATTGAAGCCTTATTTTCTTTATATTTCTATTTTTTTGCCAAAAATCAAGCACTGAAAAACCTAGAGTTCATTCTCTGGCAGAATTTCAACTACTGCTGACATTTCAGAAGTACTTAGCAAAAAAAGTGCTTTTCTCAATAACCTCAGATTTTTGTTTATTCCAAAAGAATCACCATAGGAAAATGAAGAGACTGAGCACAAACCAGCTCCTATCAGGATGACCCTTCTCCTCTCTCCACTCCATCAGTAAGAATCCCTGAGAAACATTATTTCCTTGTTAAATTTCAATGTGCCCATTCAAAATCTAACAGCTAACAACTGAACTACTTCCTGTCCCATGAGCCTAAACAAATGTGTCAATGCCTTCATATTTATACAACATTCCAAACACCAGTCAAGGGAATACGTATTTAATTTTTGCTGCAACTGAAATTATAGCAAGTTTACCACATACTTCATTTTAGTGTTTAGAGGGGCAGGAAAGAAGGAAAGAGTATGAGAAAATATTTATCTTGAAAATTCTCTCTGAAGCTTTACCTTTTAACCTAAAATGATGAGCAATATTATGGTTCCCTAATCAGGCAATTTTCTATTGAAAAAGATAAAATAGCTCATCTGTAATATTTTTTAAACATCCTCAAAATCAGAAGACAGGCATGAAAATAAAATACAAAAAGCTATAAAAATATGAAAATTTTAAATAGCCCAGTATTATTGAGTTTAAATCTACAAAAAGATGAAATGACACACGTGTAATTTTCTCCCTCCTTTACTGTTTATTGCCTCCCAGTTTTGTCTTCCAAGCAACTCTCACTGAAATAATCAGATAAAATTTTTAAAATATAACAAATAAGAGGAAGTAATTACCAAAACAAAATAATACTATTTATGACAAGAATGTTCCTTTCACTCATCCTTTTTACCTTCAAGGCATGTTTCAATTCATAAGCATCATAAAGCCGAGAGGGTTTCATCAGAGCCACAATTAATTTTTCAAATTTTCCAGTTAGTTCTGATTTCAGGTCATCCAGAAGATCCTAACCCACAGAAAATACAAATTTGTTAACCAGCAGAAATTGTAATAAGATTCTTCTTAAATATGAATGACAGTCCTTTGCTCTAATGAATTCTTTATGTTGCTGTCTCCAAGTAGAAGGCCCATGAGCTAAACAAAACCCCATAACCTTGAATAACATACTTTTAACCTGTGACCAAAATCTTAAACTAAAGCAAACCCACTTATACATCAAGATATTTGTTTCTAAAAGATGTTTTTCTTAACTTGAAAAAAAAGAATACCTTTAAAAGTAGTCTAAAAATATTTTATAAAAATACTATTCTGAGAAACAGATCTTCTTTTTAATTTCAAAAAATTATCATATAATGAAATTTACAAAGGACAACATTTAGTCTCTCATACCCAAACGTAATAATTTTTTCTTTTCTCTCAATATGTAATAACATTCAAACACATAACAGATTATAGTCATTGTTATGACTCCTGACCACTGGGAGATATCTGTTCCTATGGGGAAATTGTGCATGTAATTATGAAAAAATTATGTAATTGTGAAAAAAAAAACACAGTATTTCCTACCTATAAGTTTCAGCATACCACACAACTAAAAATGGTGTTTAGAATACTTTCTTTTTTGCTTTGCATTTGTTTCCTTAGTTAAGTGACATACGTTTTCAGAATAACAAGACTACATTTAAGTTTTCCATGCATGCACTAATTCATTTAAATTTAAATAATTCAAATAATTCATTTAAATAATTCAAATAAATTTTTTTGAATTATTAATCAAATAAAAGCATTTAAATCAACTAATTAAAAATCCATTAGTTAAAATCATGACAAAAGGAACCAAGACTGTGACTGTGTTAAAACAAAACATATTTTAATACAGGCTTACACCTAGAAAACGGATAGTAAGACATCCATGTGAACGTTGAGTGGGAAACACAGAGGAAAAGAGAGACGCTTCTCACCACGGGATCTTTTGGCACCTCTACAGCATTAGGCAAGGAAAAACAATTATGTGAGGATAAGCTGGGTGAGCACTGTATCCTAAGAGCTGATAATTTAGAGGAGAGTGGAAAAGAAACAGAAGTAGGGAAGTCGGAATCACAAAATAAATGATGCTTACAAAAGAATATCAGTATATTCCAAACTAGTCTTATAACTGATAGCTGTTCTCCCATTCTCTCTTGGGATGAAGTGTGGTCTTACCCTGCCAAACAGAGTCTTAAAAGCTGCAGAGATTTCCTGGCGCTGAGCATTACTTCGGGATGTCAACAGAGTCAGGATGCTCTCCTCATCTGTGCCTGCAATTTATGGTTAACAATTACATTTTGGCTCCTACATGCATACTCTCCCAACGATCTTGGCAACTCGCTTCCCAGTCACCTTATTTCCTTGCCTCTCCCTATGCGAATATAAAATATATTTTATGGCCGGCACAGTGGCTCACATCTGTAATCCTAGCTCTTTGGGAGGCCAAGATGGGAGGATTGCTTGAGGCCAGGAGTTCAAGACCTGCCTGGTCAACATAGTGAGACCCCCATCTCTTAGAAAAAAAAAAAAAAAATATATATATATATATATATATACACACACACATATACACACACACACACACACACACACGCAAACACACACACATATATATAAATGTTTTATTAAAGTTTATTAAAAATTTACAATATATAAAATGTTACGTTTCCAATATATTCTACCCCCCATTCCCAACCTATTGTGAAGTAGATGGAAAAATACTCCTGCCTTTTAAAAAACTTAGTGCACCTAGTTTTTTAAAAACACACAAATAAGTATGAGCTAAGGCAAAATATGACAAGTGCCTCAGGAGAGATCTGGGTGTTAAATGGGACTCAAAGAAGGGTCTCCTAGCTGACAGGAGGTGGAAGGGAGTCTTGGAGAATGATTCACGGAGAAGGTGACACCCACAAGTATTGAAGGATGGAAGGATTGTGAAAGGCAGTGACGAAAGGAAGGACAGCTTTTAGAATGAGAGAAAAGCTCAGCAGTGGGGAAATACAGGGCTTTCATAAACAGCAGATAAGCCAGGATGGTTGGGTCTGAGAACACATTAAACAGTAATGGGAGATGAGTCTGAAAAGGTGGGCTGGATACAATGGAAGGACTTGCGGGGCCAGAAAGCACATGAACAGTAGTACAAAAGGAGCCTGAGCACAGGAGATCAGTGACACATGGAAATCCCTGAGATGAGAGGTTTTAAAATGACTAGAAAAGAGGCTGGGGAAAGAGAAGAGACTAGCAGAATGAGAATGGGATATCTGATTGGGAACAGAGCTGCACAGCTGCTCACCTGCAGGGATGGCTGCCTTATCGACTCGGGCCTCTACCACACAGGTGAGGGTGACAAGCTCAAAAGCACAGAGGCTGAATTTAACTGCCTGTTCAGTTCTAGAGACTGAATATTAGGGATGGTTTATAGCAAGCTTGTCCAACCCATGGCCTGCAAGCCACATGTGGCCCAGGACAGCCCTGAATGCAGCCTAACACAAACTCATAAACTTTCTGAAAACATTATGAAATTTTTTTGCTTTTTTTTTAGCTCATCAGCTATCATTATTGTTAGTGTATTTTATGTGTGGCCCAAGACAATTCTTCCAATGTGGCCCAGAGAAGCCAAAAGACTGGACACTCTGGTTTACAGTATTATTTTGTTATCTTAACATATCTCTTCTCCTACAGATTTCAGATCAAAATATTCTAAAATTATTCTTACTGTAATTAATGACTTGTTTGGAAAAACAAATATCACATTTGCTTTAGAAAGAGGAAGCTAAATTTACCCAAGCCTTTCATGGCCTTCCGAAGAGTTTCTGCATCAGCCCGCTCATCAAATCCAGGGAAGTCAGTCACAGTGCCTCTGAGAATCTAATTCAGGAAACACAGTGGTATTATTCATATCATGACTAATATGACAAAGTAAATAACACAAACAGGAAGCCGCTTGCTATATATCATATTCAGTCATTAAATAAATTTACCATTTGATAAGATTTGTGACCCCTTTTTAACTGGGAAGGGAACCATTTGCAATGGGAATTGGCATGGCTGATTCAGCACAGAAGCTATCCTGATCACCTGTAATACCATCAGTGGGAAGGCTGGCTCCCTCTTCTCTGTGACGAAACCCCACCAACACCTCCTGGTTCACAGAGGGCACGTCTTTGCAGGTTCCCTTCCCATTAAGTCTCACACCATTTTGATCTACAAGCATACTGAGCCCGCATTAAATCTTAATACCCTATCCTGAGTACTCAATTCTAAGCAGTGCTCTTGTTACGTGCCTTTTGATCTAAGTCCTGTTTCTGTATACTTACTTAGGGACTTTACGATAACCCAGCAAAGCCTGAAATGATCGTTCATGTGCCAGAGGAACACAAATCTTTGAATTTAGAACTTTATAAAGGTGTATTGGAAGACATTCTTCATAAAGCTTCCTGTTACACATTACTTTATCATATATATACACTGCTTTTAATAACCAAAATATCTTCATATTTCAAAAAAAATTAGTGATATCGGCTGGGCGCAGTGGCTCACGCCTGTAATCCCAACACTTTGGGAGGCCGAGGCAGGCGGATCACAAGGTCAGGAGATCGAGACCATCCTGGCTAACACGTTGAAACCCCATCCCTACTAAAAAAATTAGCCGGGCGTGGTGGCAGGCGCCTGTAGTCCCAGCTGCTTGGGAGGCTGAGGCAGGAGAATGGTGTGAACCTGGGAGGCGGAGCTTGCAGTGAGCCAAGATCGCGCCACTGCACTCCAGCCAAGGTGACAGAGCGAGACTCTGTCTCACAAAAAAAAAAAAAAAAAAGTTAGTGATATCATTAGATCCTGAGAGTCATAAGGCTTTATTAATACTGAGCCATAAATGTTTATCTTACACTAAATGGAGGCTCCCAGAATTTACTTTACCAATAAATGTTTTTACATTCCCTCAAAACTCCTGCTTAGGTACCATCTAAACTGAGAAACAAACAGCTAAAAGGACTGTAAAGCTAGCCTCGTTTACAATCTTACAAGTCTTATTATAAATGCACAAAAGCACAGTCACCAGAAAGGAGGAAAGTTTCTTTTCCATCTTAGCCTCCAATTGTTGCATATGCCAACAATAACATAATACTAATCAAATTTTAAAAGATGACAACAGAGAGAGATAGCCATGGTGAAGAACTTCCCCAGGGCATAGTGTCAAAGGTCAGTTCAGTGGCCTTCTCTCTTTAGTGGCACTAAATTAGGCTTCCTGAAAAAGTGGCACTCATGGATCCAGGAGATAGTGACAAAGACTCTCCCTTTGTCCACACTTTGAAGAGGCTCCCCTGAGCCCTCTTCTCAACTAGTCCTTGTCATTGGGCCTCCTTTGCCTGCCTAGCAAGAAGCTTGCTAAGTCAGTTTAAGGAGGATACCCCTACTTTTGGTATCTGATCACCCTCTGTTATGAACTGAATATCTGTGTCCCCTCAAAATTCATATGTTGAAACCCTACCCCACCACATGACGGTAAATAGGAGGTAGAGCCTTTGCGAGATAATTAGAATTAGATGAAATCATGAAAGCAGGGCCCCCAAAATGAGATCAGCATCCTTGTAAGAATCTGGAGACAGCTTGCTTCTCTCTGCTCTGTCATGTTAGGCTACAATAATGTCTAGAAGAGAGCCCTCACCACACCCAACCATGCTGGCACCCTGAGACTTCCAGTCACCAAAACTTTGAGAAATGAATTTCTTTCTTTATAAGCCACCCGGTCTATAGTATTCTGTTACAGCAGCCCAATGAACTAAGGCACCCTCTATATCTGATCAATTTCCTCATCCCCTCCCCCAACATCTGATCATCCTGGCCTGCCTTCAGCAAGAATCCTATTAAGTCAGTTTAGCACGAGTCCCCCTAACTTGATGTTTCCTGTTAGTAACTTTCCATGCACTGACCTCACTCTGCTTGTTAGCTATAAATCCCCAATTGTCTTCACTGTATTCAGAGTTGAACCTAATCTCTCTCCCCTGTGGTAACAGTCATGACTTACATTGTAGTATTCTTGACTGAGGTCTTCCTTACCACCAGAATAACTTTTTCTTCAACAGTAGTCCTTACCCTTGTTCAAGAAGAGAAGACACACTGTTCTTTCCTCTGAACAGGGTCAGCTATGAGAGAACTTATCAGAAAACCTGACCTCCTGAAGCCCCACACGACCTTAACTCCTAAGTCAAGTGGTATGATCATGAGGCCAAAAGAATATAATTCAAGAGAAAAAGAGGTGTTTCCAGGTTGATGTCCCAGCCCCAGGTTGTTGAAAGCACCACTGGCAGCAGCTTTCACTCCCTCTGTGCCTCAGCTAAACAAGGGACTGTGGCCAACTAGGAAAAGGGGAAGGGGAGCCTCTCTCCCACTTGTCTCGTGGAGAGGTTATGAAACTAAGCCAGAGCTGTTCATTCCACCAAGAGGGAAATCCACCCACAGCCAGGCTAGTCTCCATTTCCACCCCATCTAAGGAGCACAGATACATAAAGACCAATAGATTCCCTGCCATTCATTCGATACCTTAATCCATATGAAACTGAATGGTTGAATACTGACAACTTCATAAAAGGAGTTATAGTTTAGAAGAGAAATTGATAAGATTTGAGAAGATGATGCTCAAAATTAGCCTGTGTTAGGAAAGTTCTTTCTCTCAGATCAAGTTACAACTTCTCTTTAATGAGACCACTTCAAATTGATCAGTATCACTGTAAAAATGAATAAATTCTACAAGTTTTCTTAATGTGAGAACTTAGGACTGAATGCCCCTTGCAGTTCATCTGTCTTTTTACTCATTGACTCACCATCTTTTGAATGTCTCCCCCGTCCAAAGTATTATACTAACTACTAGTTAAAAGTCAGGATCCCTCAAGTTAAGTGTGAAATGACAGGCATGTAACTAATCAAGTGCAGTAGAATATGTACACACAGAGGCTGGATTAGGGCAATGTGAGCACATTTGAGAGGACTATATTGGGAAGTGTGAAAAGAGAAAAAATTCGGAAAAAAATTCCAAACAGTCTTGAAAGTTGCCTGTGAATTTGCCAGGCCAATCTTGGTACTTTGGCTAAAGAGTTAAGTATTTCAGCAGACTGGAATAAGCAGTAAGGTTGAAACAAAAACAAGGGAAAGGTCACAGTGAAGGGAGGGGAAGGGCACAAAAGCCATGCTAAAATGTGCAGACCTCATCCTGTAGGCAACAGGAAGCCACTGGAGGACACTCAGGCAGGGAAGAACAATGTCAACTCTGCACAGCAAGATGGAACCGACTGTGCAAGAGTGACAAGAAGACTGCTTAGAAACTAACAACACAAAGAAGGAAAGGAAGACCTAAACAAAGGCAGGGACAGAAACAGGCCCCAGGTAGACAGGAACTACTTAGGGTGATTCTGTTTTTTGGATGAGAAAGAGGATGGCTGACTTTGCATTTCTCCATAGTAGGCTTGTGAGTTGTCAGCATACGCCGGTAGTAGCTGGAGGGGGCCACCACGCAAGACAATATTAATGGGGTGGAAAGAGCCAGAGGAGAAGGAAAGGGAAGGTGACCTACAATCAGAGTGGCAGCTAGTATCTGCTGAGTGCAGCAATGCACCAGGCACTGTGCACAGAGCTTCACATAGATCATCTCAGGGAAATCCCATCTTACAGACAAAGAAACATACTGGCTCAGAAAGGTTTTAGCAAGTGAGTCACCCAAACGACCATCAAACAAGCAAGTAGCAGAGATGGGACTTGAAGCCACAGGACCTTGGCTCCTGGGCTCTTACCCATGAAGCTACACTGTACTCCTAAAGGCAAGAAGAAAATCCAAGGAGGGTGATGGCATGGAAGCTGAAGGAGGCAAATGTTCCAAGAGGAAAGAAAGAGGAGGCAGTGTCCAATACCACAGGAAGTCAAGGAAGAGCTAAGAGTGAAAGGGTCCACTGGATTTGGTAACTAGGAGATCTTTGGTGGTGTTTAACAGTCTGGCTATAGGACACTCAGGAATGAATTAAGGGAAAGACTGTCTCAATGAAACAACAGTTTGCAAAGCAGGCTTTTAAAAACACAGTTAAGAGAAAAAAAAAGGCTTGATAAGGTTTGTAGGCTATGAAGAAACTTCTGGAGAGACAGAGAGGTGAAAAACAGGGAGAGGTTAGAAACAGAAGAGACATGAGGGATTTGCCTAAAGAAAAAAGATATCTGACACCAGAGACTGAAGGAAATTAGGTGAAAGATGAATGGAAGAAAAGCATCTTAAAAATCTCACCTACTAAGTATGAAGAAACAACTGCTAGTCCTCTTTTTGAGAGCTTTCTAGAAATTGTGAAACACTTTTGCTACATTCCATACAGTCAGAGTCACCCACTATGGATAGCAAAGCCACGTAGCGGTATTAAGAGACCAGATGTGAATCAGAGAAATGAGTCAGAAGGGCAGAACCCTTGTTTGGACATCCTGTGCAAACCCCATCACTGCCCACACAAAACTGTCTGCAAATGTGACTTTAAATGACTCATTCAAGAGGGCTTCCCTTGTTTCCTGGAGTCCCCACACTTTACCCAGATTAATGCCAACTCTTAAGTAGGTACTGTTCCTTCACCCATTCACCCGTCCTCAGTTCATCCTCAATTCCCTTTATCTGCTACCACCAATGCCTTACGAAGAGAATTATAATATATTCTTAGATAATACTTGGCCAAAATATACAATTCACTCTTTTAATTCTCACCTTCAAAAATATCCATTCTTTATGTCTATAATTTTGTTGGCTTTTTTTTTCTCTAAATGAAAAAGTTCTTTACCCGCAAGGACTAGGTATGCCAAAAAAAAATGAATAAGACCAACCAAACAACAAGGGAAGGGTAGCTTTTCTAGACACAGAACTTAGACATAAATAACAATTTCAAGTTTAAAGATGAGAAAGTATTCACCTGTCTGGAACATTTTAAATAAAGCCTTCCTGAAGACACAGAAAAGGACTAAACTCTCTTTGTTCTCCAGTTCCATATAATCAATATTTACTCAAATACCGTACCCCCCCCCCCACCTCCAGCATTCCACGTAATATTAACTAGGAGCTGGAAATCATGAAGCAAACCACAAGCTGAGCAACTGCTAAGCCGCTATGCAGTGATTTTTAAGGGTGGTTCTTCTGAGGCCCAGGTTTCCAAAGACCTTGGAGCCACTCCAAAAAACAGTAAGCTGGGAAGACAATTGCCTCCCCACTCCATGTACGTACACTAGGGCCCTACCTTATGTACGTATTAGAGGCCCATTAATATTTCCTGCAATAATGGTTCCCGCTAATGAGAAAATAAATTATTTATCACTGTACTAAGAAAAAAATAAGAAGGGCATAAAAGAGGGAAATGTCAGTGTGACCTGATTATGCTTTGAGCTGTAAAGCAAAATAAATATCAGGGAAAAAATTAGGACCTCCAAGAAGACTGAGGAGTACAAACACATCAGAGGTCAGAGACATGCTCTCAACCCCCAATCCTAACCCTTGCTCTAATCCCAACTCAGAAAAAGTGAATGATATAGTTCAAAGTGTTAAACTCGAACTGGCCTATTGCTTACTTTTGTGTAATTTCCTTTCCTTTTCATGCTCCATCTTACTTGTTTTTGCTTCTTTCCATTTGTCTATTCATCCTACCACCTTTGACCTGTTTCTTAAAATCAAATGCAAGGGAAAAAAACATCACTGGAGAACAGACTAAGTTGTTTGCATCGTGGTAGAAAAGAAGGTTTTGATAACAAAGTGAAGATTTGTAAAATGATTTAAATTTTTGTTGTGTATTTCTTTAATGCTCTGTGTTTAATGTTGTGTCTCTTTACCAGTGTAAGAATGACTTCCCTTGACAAACACCAATAAAATGGAAAGTTAAATTGTGTGCTCAAGTTGCCCAAGAATAACTCCAGTGATGTCTTGAGTGAGTTAAAGTGAGCAGGTGGCATTGGCCTCCCATGAGTTCACATTGGAGGTCAGAGGAGAGTATGCTCTTTTACCAAATTGTTCCATTGGGCATTCCATGAATAACACTTGAAAAGTTCTATCCCTTCCAAGACAAGGCTTGATTTCCCCACCTCACTGCAGTTTCACTCCATCATGCCAAACTCTTTCACACCCCTAAGTATTTATTTGCTGTTGTTGCCTCTCTGTATGATGGCTTCCCTCCTTTGTCCCATACAAAGAATGCCAGCTAAGTAACCTCAATTTCCCCTTCTGTGAAACAAAAATAGTAATACCTATTTCCAAAACTATGTTATGAGGACTAAATAATGCACACAAAAGACTTGGCAACGCATCTATTATATCAATAAATCTTAGATCCATTTCCCATTGCGCTCATGTTTAACAATACTTGGCACATAGTGAAAATGCAAAAGCCTCATGCATTCATGAATGCATGCATGGATGAAAAAGAGAACAGTTAAGAACTAGTGTCCCACCAGGCACAGTGGCTCATGCCTGTAATCCCAGCACTTTGGGAGGCCGAGGCACACGGATCACTTGAGGTTAGGAGTTCGAGACTAGCCTGGCCAACATGGCGAAACTCCGTCTCTACTAAAAATACAAAAATTAGCCAGGCGTGGTGGCACATGCCTGTAATCCCAGCTACTCCGGAGGCTGAGGCAAGAGAATCACTTGAACCCAGGAAGCAGAGGTTGCAGTGAGCTGAGATCGCGCCATGGCACTCCAACCTGGACAACAAAGCGAGACTCCATCTCCGGGGAGGAAAAAAAAAAAACAAAAAACTAGTGTCCAAAGAAATGAAGCCAGGAGTATAATTCCTTGCAATTAATCAGTTGATGATATGTTTACATATTATGTAAATTAACTAAACTGAAAGACTGGGTCTAAGAAGTACTTAAAGCAAAGGTCTTAGGAGCCCTAATTTTTAAAAAACAGATGCATTTGTGAAATTTTAGAATAGTATGAAGGTTATATGAATAAAATGTATTTCAGGAATGAATCTATGCTGTAAAAGCACTGTTATATTTCTACCATTTTGAACTTCTAAGTCATTAAAAGAAGAAAGCCGGACTGCCTGCCTGTAACTAGCTTGATCACCTATGTAGGCCTTCCAAGGAGAACTGGATATTAGATAAGGAAATCAGGGTTTGCTGAATGCCAATGAATTGCTCAGTGGCTTGCAAAGCAGCCAAGTAGTTTTTGATCTAGTTCTTTCTCAGCAGCCAAAATGAACTTAAGAGTTAAACAGATAAGGAACCAAGAGAAATCACCAGGAGCAGCACAGGCCACGGGTAAACAGGTAACCCTGATCTAAGATCCCAAAAGTGAACATTAGCTCCAGAGAGACTTGACTTTAAAAAATGAATGGCATGAAAAGATGCAATCAATATCCAGTCAGCTCCTCTGGAAGGAGTTTCATCTCAAATTTATTTATTTACATTTATCCTGCTTGCTCGGCACAGGGCTTTTTAAAATTATTATAATAATTTTAAACCAACCGAAAATATTTCTGATCAAACCTTGTAACTTAAACATATACCATAGAGATAATTCTGATGTTCATGAGAACACTTGGACACAGAAAGGGGAACATCACACACCCACACTGGGGCCTATTGTGGGCTGGGGGGAGGGGGGAGGGATAGCATTAGGAGATACAGCTAATGTAAATGATGAGTTAATGGGTGCAGCACACCAACATGGCACCATGTATACATACGTAACAAACCTGCACGTTGTGCACACATACCCTAGAACTTAAAGTATAATAAAAATATATATATAATAAAAAATAAATAAAAAATAAACAAAAAAAAATTCTGATGTTCATGAAGCTTCTAATGAACAATTACGTAGCCTAGTTTTGCCTTCATGACATTCTTACTGCTCAGACGCCGCAGCCAACTTTAATACTAAACTTTTTTTTGAGACGCAGTCTCACTGTTGCCCAGGCTGGAGTGCAGCAGCGCGATCTCAGCTCACTGCAACCTCCGCCTCCCGGGTTCAAGTGATTCTCCGGCCTCAGCCTCCCAAGTAGCTGGGATTACAGTTGTGCACCACCACGCCCAGCTAATTTTTGTATTTTTAGAAGAGACGGGGGTCTCACCATGTTGGTTAGGCTGGTCTCGAACTCCTGACCTCGTGATCCACGTGCCTCAGCCTCCCAAAGTGCTAGGATTACAGGCATGAGCCACCATGCCTGGCCAATACTAAATATTTTAACAAAATGTTTTACTTTCATGATTTCCAAAAATAACTAGTAACAAAACTAGAACAAAATTTAACACTGTATCTTTTTTAAAACATTACTTGTAACTTTTATGATTAGTAAAAACTGTAGTTTTGATAGAAAACAGTCTTGGTGTTATATTGTCATAGGGGTCAGGTACATAATTTTATATGCAAACCACCATTCTCCTAGGTTTTGTATACACATGGCCTTTATGATACTAATCATTCTTTGAAATTATTAAAATTAATGTCCACAACTGGAAAATATGTTCACTTATACTATTTGGGTAAACAGTCTACATAATGAAAAGGAATTGATGGACCCTCAGACATCACTGGGGAACTTACAAGAGATTCAAGAAACTGCTAAATGAGCAAAGACAGAGGGAATTATTATTCGATGCTTGTTAAATCTTCATGTACATCACCACACCAGCATATCAAGATAGGAAAAATATTACTCAGGAAAGTTAATTCCACATAAAAGTGTCCTTTCTATGGAGAAGACCTTAAACGAAACTTTCCACTTGAAGTAATATGAGAATTGGTTTACTGTAACATTTAAGTGCAAAAGAGGAGGTAAGAATGGGATCACTGTGTAAGTTTAATAAAGTAATCAACTAATCTTAATCCTCCCATTTTCACTTGGAAAGGACCAAGAAATCTTTTTCAATTTTGATAAGTCAATCTGATAAAAAGTGAACTATAAATAAGAGACAGCATTGTTTTAGCAGTTAAAACACTTGTTTAAAAAAAACTATCTGGACTCTGACAAGCCAGTTAGATTGACAAGATCTGTGAAATCAGTTTTGGAGTTTTTAAGCCCCGATATCTTATTCACAAAAGACTGTATAACATGGTCAATATTTAAAGACCTTAAACTATCTTCTCTTTCCTACATTTTTGATAAACATTAATAACAGTAAAGAAGCCAGGCGCAGTGGGATTACAGTCCCGAGGCCGAGGCGGGAGGATCACTTGAGGCAAGGAGTTTGAGACCAGCCTGGCCAACATGGTGAAACCTCGCCTCTACTAAAAACACAAAATTAGCTGGGCATGGTGGGGCGCCTGTAATCCCAGCTACTTGGGAAGCTGAGACACGAGAATTGCTTGAACCCGGGAGGCAGAGGTTGTAGTGAGCGACATCACTACGTCACTGGACTCCAGCCTGGGCGACAGAGTGAGACTCCGTCTCAAAAAAAAGGAAAAAAAAAAACAGTAAAGAAAGCCTGTAGTAGATTATCAATTTCTGAAACAGTCCCAAGGCAAATTCAATTGAGAACTCGTTCCACGAGTTCATTGCTTAAGAAAAACAGCGCTTGTGTTTAATCTTTTGGATTAAAAAAAAATCAGAGCCTACGACCTACAGTTTTAGTAAAACTGGGCTGAGCAACTGGAAAAAGCCAATGCTCAATCACAGTATTAAAATACAGAAAACTTTGCGGAAAAAAAATAAAGGAAGTCGGGGGGCGGGGTGGGGGGGGAATGCGTTCGCCTCACATGACCACGATGAGCTGTTCTTGCTCCGGTTCTAATTTGAGCTACTCTCTGGATTTTGGGGAAGGCCCACTTTTACACATTCACTCATGAAAAGGGAGCGCACACAAATCCGGCCACGTCACCAGCTGCTGCGCGCGAAGGCAGCTTGGCGGCGTCGGTGCTGGTTCCGGAGGGCGCTCAGCGGGAAGAACCGGGACACAGAAAAGGGGGCAGGGAAGCAAAGGGGGAACAAGAAAGGTGGAAGCGATGTCCCCAAAGCAGGTTCCGTTTCCTCCTAAACTTTTTGGCTTTCAGACAAATCCTAAAAGTCCCTCGTCGCAGCATACAAAGTTGTGGGTAAATCCAGCGCAGTGAGGGGGGCACGGCCTTACCTGTGCCATGGCGACTACTCAGGTCAGGGGAAGGTGAAGCAGGACTGCAAAAGAGAAGAAACCTCGGGCTTAGCGCGCCATTTGCAACTCGTGCCCTCCCCAAGCGCAGGTCCGCGGGGACCCGGCGGCGCTCAGACAGCCCGGAGGGCCCCGCCACGGGGCCGACCCGCCCTCTCGCAGCTACCGGGACAGCTATCGGCCGAGCGTCCGCGCGAATCCAGTGCCCCGCGACCACGCTCCCCTCTCTAGAAGGAGCCCCCTCCCCGGACTGCGACCACTCACCCAGACTGTGGGACCCAAGTGCCCCGAACCACCAGGAGAGCGGCGGAGAGCCGAGCGACGGTACGCGGGGCGACGCCGAGATGCGGACGCTGAAGGATCAGGCAGCTGCACCTAGACTGATCCAAGCAACGGAAACGCCAGCGGCCCCGCCCCGGCCCTGTCCGGCTTGGCCCGGCCCACCCCCGCCAGGGCCTCAACCGCAGGCCGGCCGCGCCAGCTGGGCCCGCCCCTGCCCCGGCCTCAGCGCGCCTGCGTGGGTCGCGGCTCGTCCCAGTCGGTCTCCCGCGGCGCGGACTGTCCCGCTGGTCTCGCGGGCCTGGGTGGGGCGCGGCCGCAGCGCTGCTGGAACCAGGAGGGGGCGCCGCTTCCCCGAGGGCCCCGGGGACCTCTTGTCCTCGCGCCGCGGGAAGGGCCTGGGGAGCTGTCCAGGGCTCGGGGTTTTGGAGGTGCTTGAGCCTCCCTGCCCTCCGTGACCGCAGGAACCGTAGCCTCACTTGGGTGCTCAACATAGCAGTGCGTGGGCGTCTTTTTGGAGGCGAGACAAAATCATCGCAGCTAAGGACAGCGCGCCTTTGTCGATGGGATAGAAAAAACGTGAAGGGAGGGCCGTTTCCCAAGTTGTTTTTGTTTCTGTTTTGTTTTGTTGTTTTGTTGTTGTTTTAATGCCTATTATTGCTTCCTAGATGGCCCTCTCTTAAATGTACAGCCTTCTAGTAGTGTATGTGGGGTATTTGAAAACCTCTGCTTCCAATCAGTTTCTGTTTTCAAAACTAGCCTAGAACTTTAATATGACTTAAATTTGAGCAATGCCTCATATTGGTTCAACATAAAATATATGAGTATATGAGAGAGAGGGGGAGGGAGGGAGAATCTACAGCGTATTGTACTAGCATGGTGCTGTGTTCTGTGAAAGGGCTTTATATGCAAAGCAGCCCCCAAACGCGAAGGAGTCAAGAAACCAAAGAACGAGACAGACAAATCCAGTCTGTAGGTAATAGGGGTGTTATTGGAGGATGTGGTAGACAGAAGCGTGGCCTTGGGCGGCGGCAAGCAGATAAATTTCTGCACTGTTACTCCCCAGACCCTGGCCTTATATACCGTGAGGAAAGAGTATACTGCTCTGTGCAAGACAATTAAAGGCAGCCCTCCGGAACAGGTGAGAATGCCGTATGCTTCATAGCCTACAATGTGGGCAATAGCATCAAGGTTGACATGTTCTTATGCTAAGGACAGTTTAAAAAAAAATCCTAGGAATCAGGAGGTATTCATGGGACTGGGGTTATTAAAGGTCAACATGGCGGATTAGCATCCAGGATATAATCACTTTTGTCTCCATATGCTGGAAAAGGAAAAGTAGAAGACACAGGGACCTTCTCAGACTTACTGGTGTGGGGAGGGAAGGTGCCAGGGCAGAGGGGGCAAGAGGACAAGTTTGCGACACTAGATGCAGTGTTCTAGACATATGCTAGAATGGGAAGGGCAAAGTGCTTCTCAACGTGGAGGTTAAGGGTAAGAGATGAGGATCTAGTCTTCTTTAAGAATGAGGAAGAATAAATTAAATGGACAGCAAATATGGTTCTTTGTATAGAACTTCTCATTCGCTTTCACGTGTGAACCACATGCCTATTCCAGCCCTGACAAAGTCACAACAGAGTGGTTGTTCTCTGGGAAAGGAGGCAAAATTGCAAAATTTGTGGAGCTTGCCAACCCCATCACCCCCACCCCACTGGCGGGTTGCCTTTCCTCTGGGAGCCTCCTCTCCACCAGCCCAGCTGTCTACTCAGCCTCAGGCTCTCCCCAAGTCAGCACCTCCCCCGGGTTTTCTTTACAGGTATTAATATATCTGAAGGCAGCCCTTTTCTGAGCATCTGTCTCCGTTGCTCCAGCTTTTCTACTTTCTCTCTGCCCTGCACCAAAAGCAGGACCTTTAATCTTGCCTAGAGCATTCTTTTTTCTCACCCACATCCACTTGAACTCAGTTTGCTTCTCTCACTTTCTACTCTCACATTAATGGAATTAAACAGGACCTCAGAGATCCTGTATTTAACAATCATTGATTTTACAGGGACATGAGACTCATCATGGGTTAGTGACTTGCTCTATGTCCTGCAGCTAAATACTGACAAAATCGATGAGTTATTGGACTCAGAGTCTTGAAATACTCCAGGTAGCATTTCTTTCACTTCCAGTAATATCAGTTTATTCAACTCCTACTCTGGACCAGGCACAGATCTAGGTGCTGGGGTAAACACAGTAAGTGAAACAAAGGCCTTGCCCTCATAGGTCATACATTCTGGTGGAGGAAACAAACAAGAAACAAATATCTAATATGTCCTGTGTGATGTGTGGTATAAAGAAAATAAAGGCTAGGGAATGGAAATGAAGGGAACACTTATTTTGCAAAGGTGATATGAAGCCATTTCTGAGAAGCCTTGAACAGAAACCTAAATTGATACAATTTAATTGTATTTGACAACTATACACTGATCACCTGTGGAAAGGCCATACCTAAGAGTTTGCACCTTAATATTATAGATAAAGCATGTATACGAACACTACAATGAGAGACTATAAATCAGGAAAGAAATGCCTAGAATGCAATCAAAATGCAATTAGTTTCAGAGGAAGGAGCTAATGTTTTGTCAAATGGTTGACATAGCATTTGGATTAGGCTTTTGAGAGAGGATATTTTATCAAACTATGAAGGGGAGAAAGGGTGGTCTGGTTAAGTGAACTGCAAAACCAAAAGAAGGAAAGTATCTCTTTGTGTCTGTGTGATTTGAACTGTCTAAAATGGCTGGAGTGGAAGGTACAATATTAGAGTTGAGAGACGTAGAAACTAAAACACAAAGAAGCTCAGCGACTTATTTAGAATAAAGAGAGATTGCCACATAAAGATTCTGCTTTGAATTGTGTATTTAATTGATGGATTTTGAACAACTGATGTTCTTAACTACTGAGTGATATAAATGATAGGCACTCACCTCTTTCACTACCTCTTGTCAGCCTAATAACAAACAGAGAGGGAGACTTTCTAAAAGAAAATGATATTTATTTGGGAATGGGCATTGCAGTGTGAATATGTGTGCCATATTAAACTATTTTGCGTATTCAGGGAGGTAAAGGAAGGCAAAGGTTTTTCAATTATCTCATTGTTTTTGAGATAATTATCCTTGGCTACAGTAATCAATAACTAGAGTGGCACCAGTCTAATGTTGTACAGGCAGTTGCTGGGCAGATGTCTCCGCAGAAGTTCTCATTTTCTCTCTCTCTCTCTCTCTCTCTCTGTGTGTGTGTGTGTGTGTGTGTGTGTGTGGTTGCAATGGCCTTTGTCCAAAGTTGTGGTTTTTGCAGTATTTTTCAATAGTTCTTGTTATCAGGCATTTATGTATTAGAACCCTCCCTTCATGGCCTTCCCCAGCCATTTGTCAGGGATTTGTCTCGTTTTTTTAACACAATTGACTCCATTTTGATAAGGACAGCTTTCACACTCTTAAAAACAAGTGTCCGTCATTCATCCCCCAGTGGCCTTTATCAGTGTCCAAATGTCATCTTTAGAATCTCTGCCAGATTCGCCAGTTAACTCTTTCATCTTTCTAATTAAACTTTCTCTTCTTACACATTTAAAAATTAAAGTCCTTCTTTCTCAGTGCATTGTCTTTGTGTTGTGTTCATTATAAGTACTACATAATAATTTTGGGGAGTTTTTTATACTATTCTTAGATATAAATAATGAGTTTCAGCTGTTTTCTATGAGACACTCAGGTCACATCAATTTTCTTTTTATTAGAGAAATATACCAAGTACCAGAGAACTAATTTACAAACACACTCTTGAAACTGTATTTATTTGTTAACTCAGGATATTCCCTATTTCTCTCAATTATTTGGATCATTCAGGATCTAGCCAATTTATTCTAAATAAGTCGCTGAGCTTCTTTGTGTTTCAGTTTCTACATCTCTCAACTCTAATATTTTGATCATATATTCATGGCCCTACTGTTTCCCTTGATTACAATGACACATAAAGAAAAGAAAATGAGTTACAGGCTTTTTATAAATAAGTACAAAACAACTCTTCTTTAGTTTTAGAGGAATTGGAACCTTGTTTTTTAGAAAATTATAACATTTTCAACCAGTCTACTTTAAAAATTGATTTTGTTTAATAAATATATCTGTTGCAAATTATGGCAAGTTAAAGAAGAAGAAAAGATGGCAGGAGAATGAATTGCATGAAGCAGAAGAAACGAGAGAGAGGCTGAGGAGTAAAGTAGGGGCTAGATACAAAGGGAAAGGAGGAACATCATGTCTTCCAGGCAAGATCTGGAAAAAGCACACTCTCTGAAGACAGAGACAGTTGAGTTCAAATCCCTACTCTGCCTGCATACCAGGGATGTGACTTGGACAAATTATGTGATTTCTCTGATCCTTGGCTTCCTTATCTAGAGTGGAGGCTAGTTTCAAATAAGTTAATTTGTGAAACTGCCTAACAAATTGTGAAAAAGTGTTGATTCCATTCCCCCATGGCTCTTTTTTCTTTCAGAAACCCTCACCATCATTCTCAGTTCCTGTTCTGATGATTAAGGACCCACCTTCATATTAAAAGCAAAAATAACCTCCTCTGGACCCACTGCTCCACTGCAGCAGGACCTATTGCCAGCGAGTCTCTCAGAGACGGCAGGTCCAACTCTTGGGGGCCAACCTGATGCTTCCTGGTGCCATTCCCCCTTCTTCCCGCCTATTCTGCCTCATCCAGAGTCTACCATCGATGGCCCCTATCAACATACAACTAGCCTAGACCCCCACCCTCTACCCTTCTCTCCACATGCGGGCCCTCTGATCCCCATCTGCTGGTGCCAACAACTGTGAAACCGTCACCTGGAATTTAATTCAAGTCACCTATCTGGCCTCAACTCATTCATGTCTTAAAGTCCCAGGGTGAGATTAGAGGTGGGGCTGCCTTCCTCGGTGGGCTCTGTCAAGTCTTTTTCCACCATCATCTCTACATCCCAACAGTGATACTGGAATGTAGCTTTATTCTAGTGGCTCCCCATTCTTGCTCTTTAGGTTTAAAGTGGTTGTAGTGTCTCTGGAGAAAATAGGTCTCTCAGTGTGTTCAGGCTGCCATAACAAAATTGCATGAAGTGAGTAGCTTATAAACAACAGAAATGTGTTTATCACAGTCTGAAGCCTGGAAAGTCCAAGATCAAGGTTCCACAGATTTGGGGTCAGGTGAGGGCTTGCTTCCTCATAGACAGCCATCTTTACTGTAACCTCACATGCCAGAAGAGACTAGCTAGCTCTCTGGGGTCTCTTTTTTAATGGCACTCTTAGTCCCTTTTCTGCTGCAATAAAAATACCACACACTGGGTAATTTATAAAGAACAGAAGTTTATTTGGCTCACAGTTCTGGAGACTGGGAAGTCCAAGAGCATGGCACCAGTGTTTGGTGAGGGCCTTCATGCTATATCATACTGCGGAGGAAGGCAGAAGGTAGAAGGGAAACCAAGCACTTGAGACCAAGAGAAAGGTGACCAAATTCATCCTTTTTATCAGGAACTGACTCCCGAGATAACTAACTCACCCCCGTTCAAGAGGGCAGAACCCTCATGACCTACTCACCTCTTAAAGGCCCACCTCTCAATACTGTTGCATTGAGGATTAAGTTTCTAACACATGGACTTTGGAGGGCATGTTCAGACCATAGCAGGCACTAATCTTAATCATGAAGTGGAGTTCCCATGACCTAATCATCTCCCAAAGGCCCTACCCCTAATGCCATCACCTTAGAGGTGAAGATTTCAACATATCCATTTGAGAGGGACACATTCAGACATAGCAACAGGTCCAGGTATCTTTCAGAAACTCATCCTGAGCTAACAGTGCTAACTATCCCCTTATTGAGATCCATGTGCTCACCAAGAAATTAAAAGCAGAGACTCCTCAGGAGATTTTCAGTTTTAGATGTCTTTCCATTATTTTTATCCAAAACATTTGTATTTATCCAGTAAAATGTAAATCAACTTTCCTAGCAGGACACTGGAATGTAGATCTTGGGTAAATAATTAGAATATCTCATAGGAATATTTCATGCAGAATTTTTAGGTGTGATTGAGATTCTCAACACTATTAGTAAAAGAAGCAGTAGAGGCTGGGCACGGTGGCTCACATCTGTAATCCCAGCACTTTAGGAGGCCGAGGCAGGTGGATCACTTGAGCCCAGCAATTCGAGACCATCCTGGGCAACATGGCAAAACCCCATCCCTACAAAAAAATACAGAAATGAGGGGGGTGTAGTGGCACACACCTGAAGTCCCAGCTAGCTACCTGGGAGGCTGAGGTAGGAGGATCATTTGAACCCAGGAGGTCAAGGCTACAGTGAGCTGAGTTCACGCCACTGCATTCAAGCACGGGAGATAGAGTGAGACCCTGTCTCAAAAAAAAAAATAAAATAAAAGAGAAAGAGAGAAGAAGCAGCAATAAAAATACTAAGCATGCATATAAAAGGACAAGCAT
Source organism: Gorilla gorilla gorilla (assembly GCF_029281585.2). Classification (NCBI taxonomy): domain Eukaryota; kingdom Metazoa; phylum Chordata; class Mammalia; order Primates; family Hominidae; genus Gorilla; species Gorilla gorilla. Next base: position 141,820,795 of record NC_073227.2, read on the forward strand.
CCTGCATCTCTTGTTTATTGCTGAATCCCCAACACCTAGCACAGTGCACATATTAATACATTAACTCATCCATTCAAAACATTTCATGAGCACCAGGCCAGGCATGGTGGCTCACACTTGTAATCCCAGCACTTTGGGAGGCTGAGGCAGGCAGATCATCTGAGGTCAGGAGTTCGAGACCAGCCTGGCCAACATGATAAAACCCCGTCTCTACTAAAAATACAAAAATTAGCCAGGTGTGGTGGTGCACGCCTGTAATCCCAGCTACTCGGGGGCTGAGGCAGGAGAATCACTTGAATCTAGGAGGCGGAGGTTGTAGTGAGCCGAGATTGTGCCACCACTGCACTCCAGCCTGGGAGACAGAGCAAGACTCCATCTCAAAAACAAAACAAAACAAGACAAAAAAACTCATGAGCACTAAGTAACTGCTCACGAAATGTTTTGAATGGATGAGTGAATGTACGTATGAATGCATTGAATGCATTATAGTATAGGGGTATTGGTTTTCTTAAACGAAGGTTGCTATTAACTGCAAACTACTTATATTAAGAAGGCTATGAAATGAGATATGAAAAAGAGTTAAAAGGCATTTTTATAAGGGAGAACTTTGCCAGGGGAATAAATGTATTCTAGACAGCATTCTGAATTCCAAAAAGAACTCATCCATGGTTAGGTTAAGTTTTATTTTATGATTTTAACTAGTGTATGACCTTGGACAATGATTTGATTTTTCCTTATTTGGAATGTTGGCAAAGATTAAATGTGTTGACTTGTTTAATGCGTAAAAATAACAAGAAGATGAGTTTAAATTTCTCACCCCTTTTTTTTCTTCCAGAAGCTCTCACCACTAAATCCCACCTTCATTTTCCATGCTGATGATTCAGTCCCCATCCATCCCACTCAAAATCTAAAATTAGCCAGGATCAGTGGCTTGTGCCTGTAATCCCAGAAACTCGGGAGGCTGAGGCTAGGAGGGTCACTTGAGCCCAAGAAGTCGAGGCCAGCCTGGGCAACATAGGGAGACCCTGTTCATAAAAAATAAAATAAAAATTTTAAAAATCAGGCAGGCGTGGTGCTAGATGCCTGTAGCCCTAGTTATCTTGGAGGCTGACGCAGGAAGATCGCCTGAGCCCAAGCGTTCAAGGCTGCAGTGAGCTGTGATTGCCACTGCACTTCAGCCTAGGTGACAGAGCAAGATCCCACCTCAAAAAAAAGAAAAAAAAAATTATGGGCTGGGCGCAGTGGCTCATGTCCACCCTCAGCACTCCTGTTTCTCAGGCCTTCAGACTTAGAACAGGAATCCACACATCATCAGCTCTCAGGCTCTCAGGGCTCAGGACTCAGAATTTTACCATCAGCTCCCTGGGTCTTCAGCTCACAGATGGTAGATAGTGGGAATTCTTAGTCTCTATAATCATGAGAGCAATTCCTTATAATATACCTAATTATGTGTGTATCTCCATATCCTATTGCTTCTGTTATTCTGGAGAACCCCGACTTTAGTATTCTAGAGAAAAAAAAACTTTTTTCTACTCATGCAACACTTATGACACCAAATGTATGGAGTTTATCCTCACATTTAGCAATTCTCCAACTCTCCAGACACAAACTGGATGACCTACAAGTAAACTATGACACTAACTACCCGGAGTTAATGCATACCCCACAAGACTGCTGCCCCACCTTCAGATGCCTGTCACAAGTACCAAGTTGTCACCTGTAGTATAAATTGGGACTTCCCACAAGCTACTCTTCAGGTTTGATAATTCGCTATAATGGCTCACAAGACTCTGGAAAACACTTACTTACTTTTACTGGTTTATTATAAAGGATGTTGCCAATGATGCAGATGAAAATGTACATAGGGCAAGGCATGGGGGTGGGGCACAGGACTTCCAGGCCCTCTCCAGGCATGGCATCCTTGCAGCAACTCCATTTGTTCAGCAACCCAGGAGCTCTTCACAGCCTGTTGTTTATGATTGTTATGGAGGCTTCATTACATAGGCATGATTGATTGAATCATGGGCAATTGGTTATTGAACTCAATCTCTAGCCCCTCTCTCCTCCTCATAGGAGGAGTGAGGGGCTCAAAGTTCCAAACCTTTAATCACATAGTTGGTTCCTATGGCAAACATCCCCCATCCTCTAAGAGCTACCTCCTTAGCATAAACTCAGGTATGGTTGGAAGGGGCTTATGAATAACAAAAGATGCTCCTCTCACTCCTACCTACCACCCAGAAAATCCCAAAGGTTTTAGGAGGTCTGTGCCAGGAACCAGGAACAAAAACCAAATATACATTTCTTATTCTATCACAATATCACAAATATGCTGATGTAGATATTAGAAGCCACAAACACAAGTATAAAAGAAAGGCCTGAACAGATGAGTACATATGTGTGGGGTTGTGTGAGTGTCCATCCTAGAAGTCGGCCTCACAGGCATCAATGCATGTGATGAGAAGAACTTAGCCTTGAGAGTCAGGAAGTCTGCATTCTAGTCTCGGAACTGCCAAGAATTTGCACCGTGAGCTTGGATACAACACACTAACCTCTCCTGACCTGTTTTCATATTCGTAGCTGAAGAGGTTCAACTATGACCCCAAGATTTTTTCAATTCTAAAGTGTCAGAGATTCTGGGATAGCCTAGCATCACCATTCATATATGTGTGTGTATATATATATATATTTTTTTTTTTTTTTTTTTTTTTTGAGACAGAGTCTCACTCTGTCACCCAGGCTGGAATGCAGTGGTGTGATCTCAGCTCACGGCAACCTCTGTCTCCTGGGTTCATGCCATCCTTGTGCCTCAGCCTCCCAAGTAGCTGGAACTACAGGCACCCGCCACCATGCCTGGCTAATTTTTTTGTATTTTTAGTAGACACAGGGTTTCACCATGTTAGCCAGGATGGTCTTGATCTCCTGACCTCGTGATCTGCCCACCTCAGCCTCCCAAAGTGCTGGGATTGCAGGCGTGAGCCACCGCGCCCAGCCACCATTCATATATATTTTCTCTGCATTAACATTAACCACAGTGCAAGTTTTTCCCCTTCATGCAAACTTATTTGAGTGAGGTGAAATGCGGGCTCAGGGAAGAGGGAAACAGAGAGAAGGCATCTTGTCTGAGAAAGGAGATGAAGACTCCGCTTCTAAAGGATGGTGAAGGGAATTGGGTAATAGTCACTCTCTCGCACCCTGGACACTGCCATTCCCACTTTGATTCCTCCTGTCCTCCATGTTTTCTCACTATCCAACCACATCAGCAATAATTACTGCTTGACGTCATCCAAACCAGCAGCCTCTCTTTTTCTACCCAGCCTACCACTCTTTCTCCTGCTTTCAGTTTCTTCTCTATCCAACGTATGGCTTCAACACTGAATGCTTTAATTTACCATCTTGTCATTGTCCTCACCCTCCTCACTCCAGTCAGCTCTCTTCACACCCCTGCTGACTCATACCCCACCATCACCCACCCATAAGTGCCGGTTACTGAGTGCAACCACATCATACCACAGACTGGCTTTATGACAGATTTGAGGTCATGATCAAGAAAACCAGAGCCAGGCAGAAGTTAAAGTGATGAAAACAAATTTTATTCAGGACTGTTGCAATAGGGAAAGCGGGACCTCAGTGTAGAACTGGGCTCCATTCTGAATGCATCAGTGATAAGTGCGGATGTATAGTCAGGGAGCAGGGCATTGGTGGATAGAAAATTGCTATGAGGAGACATCAAGGCTGGGGGAATTCTGGCTGAACCAATCTAACAGGATTCCTGCTGAAGGCAGGCTGAGGTGATTAGAGACCAACAATGGTGAGGGAAGAGTTTTGATTAGATATCAAGGATGATTAAGTATTGAGGGTGGGGGATTCTTACTAAACTGCTTTGGCAGTGTTACTTACTAAAACTGGACTTTACAAAGAAGTGCACACGTGGGCCTAGGAGAACGTTTGAAAGCCTAACTAAAGTTTGGCCAAGCAAAGAATCTTTGTCGGTCATCAGCATTTCTTATCCAGTCTTTATTCAATATGTCCCTGCTCAGCTCTTTCCCCATGCCTCATGACATTAGTTTTAACCTTTCACTGTTATCCTTCAGATCCCAGCCCTCACCTTTTCCCCCAGCAGGTGGCCTTAACTCTGACTCAACATACTTGCCCTGGTTTTTCATCTTACACCTACAAACTCATCTTTGCCCACACTCATTCTTACCTCCTTCTTTCTTGCTCAAAGGGTGAGAGGCCCCTCTTCCTGCCTGAGGTTTAAGGTTTATCCTCCAAGGTTATGATTTTTGTTTTTCTTTTGAGACAGGCTGGAGTGCAGTGGCACCATTTCGGCTCACTGCAACCTCCACCTCCCAGGTTCAACTGAACCTCCCTTCTCAGTCTCCCGAGTAGCTGAGACTACAAGCGTGTACCACTACACCTGGCTGATTTTTATGTATTTTTTGTAGAAACAGAGTTTTGCCACATTGCCCAGGCTGGTCTTGAGCTCCTGAACTAAAGCAATCCACCCACCTCGGCCTCCCAAAGTGCTCAGATTACAGGTGTGAGCCACCATGCCTAGCCCAGGATTATGATCTTGATCTCACATGTATTTAAAACTTTTCTGTCCACTAGCTTCTTCCTTTCAGCCCAAATTAGCAAACCTGTTTAAGCCAGGACCCTTTTAGCCACAAGTGAAAGAAACCCAAATCAAGCTAGCTTAGGTATAAAGTGTGTCTAGCAAGATCCTTAACGATAAGCAGCAGAACCCATTCTAACTATTTCAGCAAAAAAATTATTAAAGGACTATAGGTAGCTCATACAATTTCTGAAAGGATCAGAAAATCTGGCTTGGTGGCCATGTAGGCTGGACAATGCCCAAATCACACTGCCAACCTCTCCAGTGAAGAGGCCACCATGACTGGCACCACTGATGGGGCATCCCCACATTAAGTTCACAGAAATTTTGAAAACCAACAACAGAAATAAAGAAAAATTGTGAAGGGAATTGTGATGACCTGCTCAGAGCTCTCTGTCTCATGTTCCTTTCTCATAGGCCAGTGACCAGCTTTCTGCTTGTGGCAAGAATACAGCCATAGTTAGCTCAGTCTTTCATTCCACTAGCTCCACAAAAGTCATCTTTCCAAAGCTCAACTTCAAAAAATCAGATTGAAGCAGCAAGATCACAGACCCCAGTGGCAGCCCCCACCCACATGATCTAGTGAAACATCTCCTGGAAAAATTTTTCGTCAGCAATCTGGATCTGCTAAAAATCTGTTAACTTGAAGTATGAAGTAAAATGAAGCATTTCCTGCCTCTGTAAATCAGGGTTTCTCAACCATGGCATTATTGACATATTGACCTGGATAATTCTTTGTTGGGGAATGGGGGTAGGGTAAGGGTAGCTTTCCTGTCCATTGCAGGATGTTTAGCAGCATCTTCAGCCTCTACTCACTATTCACCATTAGTACCCTCCCTCTCCAGTTGTGACAAACAAAAGTGTCTCCCAACGTTGCCCAATGTACTCTGCTAAGCAAAATCACCTGCATCTGAGAACCATGTCACCCAGCCTGCAGTGGCCTGACCATAACAAACCACACTTCCAAACCGGCATCTCCAGCTCAGACCTCTCTCCTGAGCTCTAGGCTGATATATCTACCTGCTTGCTACTCATGTCTCAACCAAGATATCCCATAGCTAACTCAAACATGCCCAAATCTAACTCATCATTTTTCCTCCAAGACTAGCTTTTTCCCCACAGTTCCTGTCCTGGTTAAAGATATCACTGTTGATCAGTCATCCATACCAGAATCTTGGCAGTATTCTGGATCCTTCATCTTTCTTCACCTCTCCCTCTCCCATCACCACATCTAAAGAAGTAGATTCTAACAACACCTTTCTTAGCTTGTATTAGCCTCCTCCTACCCAATTGTAAGTTTCCTGCAAGTTTTCTGCTGGGCTCTTAATTTCTCCTCTCTCTCTAATTTACTTTCCAAATTGCTTTAAGATTTACTTTTTTCTAAATGCAAATATGAACATGTCGTTCCATACTTCAAATTAACAGATTTTTAGCAGATCCAGATTGCTTGTGAAAAATAGTCGAGACTCTTTAGCAAGGTATACAACGACCTTCCTGAACTTTTCCATGTCCCTCTCTCCAAACTTACTTCACCTCTGCTTTCTTGCTGAGAAACTACATAAAAATCCCTGGTTTTGGCTGGGCACAGTGGCTCATGCCTGTAATCCCAGCACTTTGGGAGGCCGAGGTGAGTGGATTACAAGGTCAGGAGTTCGAGACCAGCCTGGCCAACATGGTGAAACCCCGTCTCTATTAAAGATACAAAAAATTAGCTGGCCGTGGTGGCGAGTGCCTATAATCCCACCTACTTGACAGACTGGGTCAGGAGAATCACTTGAACCCAGGAGGCAGAGGTTGCAGCGAGCCGAGATCACGCCATTACACTCCAGCCTGGGCAACAGGGCAAGACTCTGTCTTAAAAAAAAAAAAAAAAAAAAAAAAAAATCCTGGTGTTGCATTTGCTATCTCTCCTGCCTGCTCCTACACCCTCTCCCCGCCTCCTACATTCTCTTAGTTCACCTGGTGAACTCCTACTCCTGCTTCAAAACCTACTGCAACCATCTTCTCTTCATTTTTTTCTTTCTCATAAGGCTCCTCCTTGACCAAGTGTCCCAATATCTTAACTGCAAGCTGAAAAACCAGGACCACAGCCACCTGCTAGTTTGCTCTTGAATTCCTGTCCCACAGAAATTGTGAGATTAAAAAAAAAAAAAAGTTTACTGTTTTAAACCACCAAATTTGAGATGATTTGTTACAGAACAATAGATGACTAATCCAAAGTTTGCTTACAGAGGTCAACATGACTGATATTCCAGACCCAAGTTTCAAGTTTAGGGTGCTCAGTGTTCCTAACTCAAGCTTCACCTGGGTTTTGAATAAAACCCATGACCTATTTTTATTTCTGTTTCATTTTGAAACACAGTAGAAATAATTACAGTAAGGAATGTTTTGAGTGGATTATCTAATCAATATTCGCAAAGTAATATGCAAAGGAAGAGTCTTGAAGAAAATATTTTTACTTATTATTTAAAGTCTCAGGATAGGGATTGAAAGAGCATTAAAACATAGTCTCGTTTGACCTTCAGATTTTTATCTTGAGTCTATAGGATATAAACAGAGAATCTAACTCCAATTTTTTAGATAATCTGCTAGGAATGTAATTTCGATTTCAGGAAGAAAACTCCACTATGTAAAAAATTTCTAAACTTTTCTATACAGTTTACTCATTTTAAAAATTTGTTTGTAGAAACAACTGAAATGTCCATCGAAGAAGAATAAATACATTGTGGTTTATTTATATAATGGAATGATGTCCAGCAGCAAAAAAGAACACAACAGCATGGAATAATCTCAAAAACGTGTTCAGCAAAAGAAGCAGGACAGAAGAAAAACCATTCTGTCTGATTCCATCTACATGAATTTCAGGAACAGGAAAACTAAGCTATGATAATAGAAATCAGAGTTAGCTGTTTTGGGGGGATGGAAGGCTTTGGGGAGTTTTGAGGGTGAGGTTGACTAAAAGGGGGAGCAACAAAACTTCCTGAGATAATGGAAAGGTTCTATATCTTGATATGGATGATGGTTACATGAGTGTATGTATTTGTCAAATTTCATCAATTACAGTTTGTTATAATTTATGTTTATTAATTAAATTAAACATTAATTCATGCTTATTAATTAAATTAAACTTATTGATTAAATTATGTTTATTATTTATGTTTGTTATTTATTGTTTATAAACAATAAATTTATGTATGTATAATATAAGTAAATTTATGTATGTATAATATAAATAAATTTATGTATGTATAATATAAGTAAAATATATTATTTCAATAAATATTTATTATAAATACTTATGTTTATTTTACCTCATGGAAATTTTACCTTAATCTAAAAAAGACAACATGAAAAATAGTATGTAATACTAAAATCAAATCATGTTTCCCTATTGAAAGGCAATCACTCTTTGAGAAGACATAAACAGGGCATTCAGAACATCAAATAGCTGCCACCATCACACAAGTGAAACAAAATCAGTATTTCCAAATATTTTTCAGAAACTACCTTTGGGAAGAGTAAACCTCAGCTGTTGGAGCCATGATAAATACCCACTGATTCTGAGCACAAGCCCTGTCCTCTCTCCAGCTGGACTTGGTAGGAAAATCACGATCCAGCTTGCCTCACTCCTGAGCCTTTGCTCTGAACGGAGCGCACTCACAGTGCGGGGTCTGGGCCTCCCCGCTGCGAGGCGGCCGGCAAGGCAGCGCCCAGGAGATGAGTAAGCGGCAGTTGGCGGGAGTCACAGCGGTCCGCGGGTGACTTAGCGTCCAGGAATCCCAGGGGGCCAGAAAGAAGATTTTGGCAAACAAAGGAGGCCAGAGGAAAAAAAAACACATTGGCAAGGCCTCACAGCTGCCGGAGGGACAGATGTAAGCTGCTGCTGGGACAGAAGGGGAGCGACTGGCAGCCTTAGCCAAGACTGGGGAAGGCCAGGGGCCTCTGCATGACAATACGGGACAGCAACTGGGAACGAAGGAATCGCGATCTGGCCCGATGTGGGGAGAACAGAAAAAGTGAAAACGGTGGGGCCACTGAGGCAGAAGGCATCATGTGGGGAGGAAATCATTTTGTAAAGAATTTGAGCATCTACCAATGAAATACAGCCACCAGATTCCTCACCTGGTCTCTAGGATCGCTCTTGCCCTGCAGCTAAACAATCCTTATGACTCACCTTCTTCTCAGGATGAAGTCCATCATCAGGATCATGGTTTACGACTCCTTTATCATTTCTCCTACATCACAGAGAGAGTCCCTTCAGAGATACTGAGTTTGTTTGGAAACGCGCAAGGGATTTGCAAATCTGGGATATGCGAGCTGTGGGGCCCAAAAGAACATCCAAAGACAATGAGGGAAAGCTTATAAAACCAAAAGAGAAAAGTAGACGTAATTTGTTTTGAGGCAAAGAGAACACTGCTTACAGGGGCTTGTGGCAGGAGTTGATGCCAGTTCATTAGTGGAGACAGTGTCCAGCAAGTGTTCTTGTGCATCTGGCTAGCTAGTTTGAGAAGTCCTTGGCAAATAAAAAAGAATGAGATCATGTCCTTTTCAGGAACACGGATGGAAATGGAGGCCGTTATCCTTAGCAAACTAACGCAGGAACAGAAAACCAAATACTGCATGTTCTCGCTTATAAGTTTGGGAGCTAAATGATGAGAACTCAGACACAAAGAAGGGAACAGACACTGGAGCCTACTTCAGGATAAAGGGCGGGAAGAGGAAGAGGATCAGAAAAAATAACTATTGGGTATTAGGCTTACTACCTGGGTGACGAGATAATCTGTATAACAAACCCCCATGAATGAGTTTACCTATATAACAAACCTTCACATGCACTCCTGAACTTAAAAAAAAAAGTTAAAAAAAAGTCCTTGGCAAAAGTTCTTGTTATAGGAATACATGCATAAGACCCCCTTCAGAAAGTCTTTGTAATCGTTCTTATCATAAGCATGTGTGCCTGAGAACCTTCCCTTCTCAGCCTCTTGGCCATATTTGTTAGAGTTTGGCACAAGTGACTCCATTTTGATTCTGACGACTTTAACACATCAACTCCCCTTACCTTCCTAGAGAATTTAATCTCCACCACATCCTGGCCCACCCCTAGTCCCAGTATGTTTCTCTCAGGTTGTAGCTTGTAGGTCATTGCCTTGTTCAGAAGCCTTTCCCTACCAGCCCCCCTAATTTGGATTAGGTACTTTTCTATGGATTATCTAGCACCACGTACCTTCTTCTATGGTACTTTCCTCTAAGCTTTGCCATAGGGTATTATGGTTGCCTATTAATTTTTTAACTATGAAATATTTAAAACTATAGAAATGCAAAGGTATTTTGCTACCAATTAAACCTTGTTACAATTAAATACCTTGTTAATGAAACCAATTTTAAAAATAGAGGAATAAAATGTTAAAGACACTGAATGTTAACATTGGTATTCCTGTACATATATTTGTTACTTATATATCTAATCATATACAAATATAGTATTGCTTGATTGATTTCAAATTTAATACAATTAGACATGGCATGCACTATACATGCTCTTTAGCTATTTTTGTCACTCTACATTGTGTTTTGACACATTAATGAAGAAATTTAGACCACAAGAACAAATTGTAAAAGTAAAAGAAAAACTAATAAATTTGACTACACTAAAATGTAAAACTCTGAACGTCAATATGTTACATAAATGAAGTTAAGAGTTGCAGAATGTAACTACTTCTTTTTAAAATATATTACTCTATTAAAGATATTCATTTCATAATTTTAAAAGTCAAAATTTTTTTTACCATGTTAGCAATAAAAAAAAAAAGTCTCTTGTCTTACTCCCACTAACTTCCATTCTCCAGAAGCAAAAATTTTTTAATTCTTTTAACCATTTTTTCTGGACTTGACCTCTATGTTTTTAAATAACATGATTATGTTGACTTTTTTAGAATAGTATCTATCGACTCCATACCATTAAAGATAATGATTTAGCTTTCCTCTGTCTGTCTCTTTCTCTCTCTCCATCATTTCAATAGTTATAGTTTCTGGTTGGAGCCATATTCAGTGCTTACATCATCATGATTACATAAATATAATTCACAGAAGATCCATGTTAATGTCCTCTGATTTCACTCTCTTTCATCTATAACTTTTTTCCTTATTATTTCCACTACTCTCATTGGTTTCATGTCCTGGAGGCCTACAACTTATTTACCACTAAACACAACCTTAAAAGAAGAATTTCTTCAATGCCTTCAAATTCAACAGGCAATACACACACATACGTGCGCACACACGTAGGTATGTGTATGCATTTTCCTCTAGAGACATCCCTTCTAAAGCACTCTCTGGCCTGGTGCAGTGTCTCACACCTGTTATCCCAGCACTTTGGGAAGCAGAGTGGGGAGAATTGCTTGAGCCCAGGAATTTAAGACCAGCCTTGGCAACATAGCAAGACCCCGTCTCTACAGAAAAAATTAAAAAATGATCTGGGTGTGGTGGCATGCACTGACAGTCCCAGCTACTCAAGAGGCTGATGTGGGAAGATCACTTGAGCCTGGTAGGTTGAGGTTTCAGTGAGCTGTGATCATGGCACTTCTGCCTGGGCAATAAAACAAAACCCTATCTAAAGAAAAATAAAAAATAAAAAATAAAATTTAAAAAAAGCACTCTCTTAACCTCTCTGGTCGAGTTGTTCTATTATCGGCCATCAGCTTTCCAGTTGGGACTTCCCATCATTGTTATTGTGGACATAGGATGACAAAGCTATTCCCATTTGCCAGGAACTGTGCCAATTTCATAACCCAGATCTGGCAATCCCTAAGGCTAAGGCAAACAGGAACAATCGGTCAATGTATCTGGACAGTTCCCTGTTTCCTAGATCCTATGTTGTATTCTTCCTGGTTTGTTGCCTCAGTTTGTGGAATCCATGCTCTGATATTTTCCTGAAAAAATAATAAAAAGGACATAATTTTTTTAAAAACATGCATGTCAGAAATATTTTTAATATGCCTTCATACGTGTTAGAAAATTTGGCAAGGAATAGGAATCAAGATTTGAAGTCATTTTCCATCTGAATTTCAAAGATATGGCTGCACTGGCTTCTAGCTTTCCCGTGTGGCAGGTGAGAAGTCTGGTATCTTTCCACTTCTGGATCTTTTGAATATCTGGGTACTTGTAGGCTCTTTTCTTTATCTCCAAGGTTCTGAAATTTCTCATGGCATGTCTTTGTGTGTTTTTGTTTTTTGCATTATGCAGGGCACAAAGTGAGCTCTCTCCATCTATAAACTCATGACTTCTGTTCAGAAAAAATGTTTTTGCTTATTTCTGTGAAAATATCCTACCCTATCTTTTTATAATCTCTCTTTCTGGAACTCCTGCTTATTTAGGTGTTGAGCTTCTTGAACTCTACTATTTTCCTTTTCTCTTCTATTTTTCATTTCTCTATTTTTGATTGACTTTCTGGATTTTTCCCAATTTCCCTTCCAGACTTTCTTCTGAAATTTTGGTTCATTTGTTCATTCATTTGTTTTTATGTTTTCTTCTGGTCCATACATAGCTGCTATTTTCTTGAAGATTCAGTTCTGTTATGACACAGGCCTTCCTTAACTGTCTGGTGATCCTTGGCTATCTGCTTATATTTAAAACAAGGCAATAAAAAAGTGACAGGAACAGACTGACACTTATTCTTGTAAGGTGATCTGGCAAGGTTGTTTTATGGTTTGTTGTTTATTTGTTTTAGTTTTTGTTTTCAGCTAGCTTCCCATAGAGAACTCAACCACGACTCCCACCTGAGAAGTAAGTTTGGCTGCCAATTCATTTCTTTTACGGACTTGCAACTAATCTTCCCATTTTCAGGACTACCTATACCCCCTATGTTAATATTTCTAAGTAGTTCTGAGATTCCATAGTTCAAAGCATCCTTCACCTCAGCTTTCTCTGGTATGTTAAGTCAGTTTTACCACTACTCCATCTGCTTTCTAGTTTCCAAAATTCTACTGCTTCTATCTTGTCTACATAGAGGTATTTTGTGTAAGTATTTCAGTTTTGTCTTTATAGCTTTGTGTATTTCTTTGTTCCTTTTCTGTAATTCCGGGAAGGAGGGTCAGTGGACATATGTTCACTCAGCCATGTTTAGCCAGAAGTCGTGAAATCGCCTCTTTTTTTGTCGGTATGTATTTCTTAATTAGATTTGAAGCCAACTGAGGTGAGGCGAAGACCATAACTAGGTCATTATTACAGTCTAGCATCTAGCATAATGCTTGGCATATGTTAGGACCTCAATAAGTAAGGTTTTATTGAATGAATACACATATAGCACAATGATATTTTTTAGATATTAACCAGTGTCTGGCTTTGTTTTTCTCTCCAGCATTTTATTTTCCCCTTTTCAGCTAATCTATTATCGTTGTTTCAGAGAACACATAGAACAATAAAAAGCAAATTATTCTTCTATCCTGAGTTTCAAAAGCTTAAGTCTTTAGGAAAATTGAAAGGATTCATGGCATAAAGGAAATACTGAGGCAAAGCATTATGATAACATTGTGAAGCATACCTGTACCATGCCCCTAGAACTAGAAGATTGACCTGAAATAGAATCAGAGATTAGCTCCAGGGGAGCAGCAAAGTCCTGCTGAAAAAATGGTTAGTGTGCCTAGGCGATTGAGACAGTTTCTCCCTCTAGAATGGCACAGGTGCAGCAGAAAGTTTCCTTCGAATTTAAGAATAAAAACAAGGTAAACAGAGAATTCCAGAGGATCTAAAGGAGCCTCCTAGATAGGAATTAATGTCAAGAAATGCCCGAATGGACTGCTCAATGAGGAAACATTGCATTGCCCATGTCAATGGATGCAACACTATCCTAGTCCATTTAGTGCTACTTCAACAGGATACCTGAGACTGGGTAATTCATGAACAGAAACTTATTTATTGGCTCACAACTGAAGGCTGGGAAGTCCAAGATTAAGGAGCCACATCTGGTGAGAGCCTTCTTGCTGCAGAAGACATGATGGTGGTGAGAGAGAGATCAAGAGAAGGCCAAGCTCACTTTTACAACTAACCCACTACTGCAATAATGACACTAATCCACACATGAGGGCAGAGCCCTCATGACCTACTCACTTTTTAATGGTTCCGCCTCTCATCACTGTTGCATTGGGGATTACATTTCCAGCATATAAACCTTGGGGGACACATTCAAATTATAGCAAACATGACAGGTGACACTGAGCATTAGATCCTTCCCCAGTCTGATGCCTTGGCACTATGTAAGCCCCTTGGTTCTTAAATGAAATCCTTGGGAAATCCCAAAATTGACTGAGATTTATTTTCTGTCACCCAAGTAAAATGAAAGCTCAATATTGAAATAAAATATTGTTATTAAAATATTAATATAAAATTATATTTCCCCAACATTTCTATTGGTTAGTTGAAATTTGTATACACTATACAATATGGTAATTCTGACTCCCAGAGACTTATTTTAAAATTCATTTAAAAAAACTTATACAACAAGTATTTACACAACAAATGACCAAATATTTTTTATATAGGAACATGCCATATTAAAGTAGAGATTTATACTTGTGAATGACATACCAAAAAACACCAAAGACGTGGTTAGTAGAACAAGTAGATTTGGGGGATTTTTAAAATAATATTTGTAATCTTAACAAAGTAATAAGGAAATACAGAAACATCTGTCAGGAATGTATATTGGGACCTCCCCTTTCAGCTGAGATGAAGGCCATTGCTCTCACTGAGACAACTAGAAAAGCTGGATAATATACACAAAATAGCATCTATTTGAAGGCATTGAAGAAGCGATGAGGAAACTCAGACTTGGGCAACAAGTCCTGGAGAATGAGAAAACTTAAGAGAGGAATGTTGACATTTTACAACTGATTTTTCTTTGGGGGCATTTGCTAGTGCAGAGTACTTGGCAAGAGAGAAAGAATCCAGGCAACAGACTTGGGCAGAAGGCCTCTAAGAGGCAGTAAAGACAGCAGAATTTTTGGTTCCAGTTTTGGGGACTGGAAAAATCCAAATCTCATGAGGCTGGAAACCCAATGAGAAAGGTTAATGGAAAACTGAGTCTGACACTTGCCCTGTTTTCCTATCAAAACATTTGCCAAATTCTGAGGCTGCATGGAGCAGGACATTAAGCAACTAAGCAAAAAGTGTCTAAATACAGCAGAGGTTTTGCAGTCTTAAAAGGCTCGCCAAGAGGAAAGGGCCTCAGTGAACACCCCAGGTTCTCAGGGGGAACTCTAGGAGAGCTACTCTCTAGGAACAGGGATGAATCTGAGATGGAAAAGAGACTCTCAAAAACAGTAATGTACAATATGACATTCTGGAAAAGGCAAAACTATGGAGACAGTAAAAAGATCAGTAGCTGCCAGGGGCTTGGGGTAGGGAGGGATGAGTAGGAGGAGCACAGAAAATTTTTAGGGCAGTGAAAATACTCTTTATGATACTATGATGGTGGACACATATCTCTTTTCATTTGTCAAAACCCATAAAATGCACAGTACCAAGAGTGAACCCTACTGTAAACTATGAACTTCGGATGATAATGGTGTGTTGATGTAGATTGATCAATTGTAAAAAATACACTTCCCTGGGGTGGGATATTGATAGTAAGGGAGGTTGCAGGGGGTTGACAGGGAATATATGGGAACTCTGTAAGTTCTACCCAATTTTGCTGTGAACCTAAAACTGCTCTAAAAAAAAAAAGTCTAGTTTTAAAAAATCTATATCGCAGTCTGGAATTGGTTCTGTCTCATTGGGTTCAGGTGATCAGCTCCCTAGCAGAGGATGAGGTAGGGCATCTCTGGAGGAATCTATTACCCTAAAGCTTTTATAATTTAAATAATACAATGTCTGGCATTGAATCAAAATTAGCAGGCATTCCAGGAGTTAGAAACAATTTCTAAAAACCAAGAGGAAATATCTAAAAACCAAGGGGATGATCTGATTCAGATATTTCAGTTATCAAAAAAACTTTAAGTATGATTAATATATTCAGAAAAAAATAGATAAAATGAGTGTCTATCATTACTTAAAACTAAATATAGGCATGAATTGTGGAGCATAACATATATCAGAAAGGTAATAATAACAATATTTCACATTTATTGAAGGCTCATTTTATGCTAGACATTGCTCTAAGTGACTCTGATTTCCCACAACAGTCCTGTAAAATAAACACTATTGTGGTGCCCACTTTACACATGAGGAAACCGAGGTACAAGATGGTTAAATAAATGCTTATAGTTAAATGACTAATAGATGGCAGAGCTAGAATTTGAACTCGGACAGTCCAATCCCAGAGTTCTCACTGTTAATCATGATATGATATGGTGCATGTATCTTACACAACTACAAGAGCCATAGGTCGATAATGTTTTGATTAAAGAGATGTAAAAAGTTTGACAATTAAAATTGTTATTATTATTATTTTTGAAACAGGATTTCACTCTGCCACCCAGGCTGGAGTGCAATGGCATGATCACGGCTCACAGCAGCCTCAACCTCCCCGGCTCAAGCAATCCACCCGCCTGAGACCTCCCAAGTAGTTGAGAATACAGGTACACACCACCATGCCTGGCTCATTTTTCTATTTTTTTGTAGAGACAGGATCTCACTATATTGCCTCGGCTAGTAGAACTCCTAGGCTCAAGCGATCCTCCCACCTTGGCCTCCAAAATGCGGGATTATAGGCATGAACTGTGCCCAGCCTTAAAATTATTTTGGTCACTAAATTTTGTTCTGTTTTTCTCATGGCCCCAAACTATGTGAATGTGAAATAGTTCCAATTTAGCCTAAATTGTGTAGAAATATATTTTTATGTAATTTAGGCTATTAATTGCCCAATAATGTTTGCTTGTGTATATGAAAGATTGAGAAGAAATGTATCTAATTTTAAGTAGACTAAAAATAGAAAATAGAAACATGCATGTAAAATTTGACCAAAAACAGTGTTCAATATTAACCACCACCCAAGTTGCTTTTATAAACTTCTGCCTGGACAGTCTCTAATTATTATAATTGCCACCTGTGGATTTGTAGCTGCAGCACTACACAGTTAATTCATTTATCTAACCTGTGGGTAGGGAACTTTGACAGAGAATTCCACCCCACTGTAGATCTCTACTCTTCTCAGCAGGACTCCCTGAATTCCTTCTCTGACACACATGGTTCTTGTTGACAGACACACATACCTGGTTCACCACTTTACCAGATAAACATTTAAGGAATGTATTTGAAATGACAGTGGACTCAAAGGCAGGAATCGCCTTCCTGCCCCAACTCCCTTCCCCAACATCTTTTTGCTGCCAGAAAAATCTACTATTAAATTTGATTTCCCCAAGTCTCTTCTATACAGATAAATCAAACATTTGTCATCATATTTGCCTTAGTATGAATTAATGAATGGACTCAATCTCATAGGCAACTAGCTGTGGTCAGGGACATGATGAAGTTTGAGTTTGGGATGCAGTAAGCACAGCCATGAATTTTTGAACATAAACTACTTAGTTGCGATGTTATGAAGATAAGAATGTAACCTCCCTCTTAGGATTGCTGTGAGGATTGCATGAGAATAATGAGCATAAAAATGCTTAAGATAGTTTTAGGCACCCAGTAGGTGCTCAATAAAGTATAACTTTTTTTTGAGATAGGGTTTGTCTCTGTCATCCAGACTGGAGTACAGTGGTGCAATCATGGCTCACTGCAGCCTCGACCTCCTGGGCTCAAGCAATCCTCCCATCTCAACCTCCCAAGTAGCTGGGACTGCAGGTGCATTCCACCACACCCAGCTAGTTTTTATATGTTTTAGTAGAGACGGAGTTTTGCCACATTTTTCAGGCTGGTCTCAAACTCCTGGCCGCAAGTGATCCACCCACCTTGGCCTCCCAAAGTGCTGGGATTACAGGGGTGAGCCACCTCGCCTGGCCAATGATAACTTTCATAATTAATTATAATGACTTTGAAAATGATTTAAAAAATTTTAAGGAACCAAATATACTTTAAAAGAACTGGCAAGGTGATTGTGGTAGTAGTTCTGAATAAAATGTAATGAAAGAAAAAATTAGTCCAACTCACAGAGTTAGTTTTTGTTTTCGAACGTCACTTTTTGCTGCTTTGAATGATGTGCAAAAGACTTAGAAACATCTTGTGATCAAATTGTTTAGCATACATATCTTGTGGAATCAGAATATCAGGTTTATAGTTAAGATTGTCTCTCTCTCCATTTATTAAATGATTTGTAATCTCTTCATATCTCTGTTTATTAAATAATCTTATTGCTATGGTTTGAATGTTTGTGTTCACTCCAGAATTCATGTTGAAATTTAATCCTCAATGCAACAGTATTAAGAGGTGGGGCCTTTAGGAAGTGATTAAATCATGAGGGCACAGCCTCATAAATGGGATTAGCAACCTTATAAAAGGGCTGTAGGGAGATAGCAAGGCCTTATTTGCTCTTCTGCCATGCGAGGACACAGCATTTGTCCCCTCTGGAAGACAGAGCAATGAGGCCCCATCTTGGAAGCAGAGAGAAGGCCTCTACTAGACACTGAACCTGCCAGCACCCTGATCTTGGTCTTTTCAGCCTCCAGAACTGTGAGAAATAAATGTCTGTTGTCTATAAATTATCCAGTCTAAGGTATTTTGTTAGAGCGGCAGGAATTATCACCTAACATAATGCCCACTCACACAGGGTTAGGTACACTATTGCTTTTCTGATATGAAAATTATCTTGTTGACTCAGTATCAGCAGGGTATGCCCATTGAGCTATTTTCCCAATAACAACGTGGAGTGTACATATAACTAGCATTTTCTCACTGAGTTCCCTTTGTGACCAGAAGTAAACCTTTGCCAGCTTGTTAAAAAGTTTTATAGCTGCAGTTTGGCTACCAATAAAAAATAAGCTAATTGTCTCATGGGATGCAAGAACTTGGGAGTTTGCCTCATTAGCACTGTGTTTCAGCCAACCTAGCTCTCAAAATGATTCCCCTGGGCTAGTTTTCCAGTTAGCCTTGTGTATGATATCAACTTTTACTGTTACCTGAGAAGTATGTTACCTATGGATTAGTGTGCTTGGAGAGAGAACTGAAAAGGCAGAAGCCTATTTGAACCAGGATGCCACGTGGGGTGGAGGACTGGCTGGAGTCGTCCATGAGCTGCTGATTGCTGGTTAGTGGCCCTGTCACTTACCAGCTGTGTAACCTTGAGCAAGTCATTCACTAGCATCTCAGCTTTTCTCACAGGATAAACAATATTGTTAAAGTGAGGGGTCTTTAAATTCCCCTTCTCACCCTAATACTGTTTTACTCTTACCTCTGAAAGATGAAAATGAATTTGAAGATCTTTTGTTTGTTATTAAGAGGTACCATTTTCAAAGGCTAAGATGATAACTACATATTTAGAGGAAAAAATTTTAATAAATTTAGATTACACAGACTAGTGGAAACAAAATTAAAATCAACTAACTTCTCAAGAGTCACACTGAAGTGTACCTTAAAGCTGAAATGAACAGGCCAGGCGTAGTGCCTCATGCCTGTAATCACAGCACTTTGGGAGGCTGAGGTGGGTGGATTACTTGAGGTCAGGAGTTCAAGACCAGCCTGGCCAACATGGTGAAACCCTGTCTCTACTAAAAATACAAAAATTAGCCGGGTGTGGTGGCACACACCTGTAATCCCAGCTACTCGGGAGGCTGAGGCAGGAGAATCGCTGGAACCCAGCAGTCAGCCAAGATCACGCCATTGCACTCCAGCCTGGGTACAGAGCGAGACTCTGTCTCAAAAAAAACAAAACAAAACAAAACAAAACTAAAAGAAGTGAAATGGAATGACCCTACAAATAAATATAGCCAACTGATTTTTGACAAAAGCAAAAGTACAAGAGCAATTCAATGGAGAAAGGATATTCTTTTCAACAAATAGTGCTACAATGATTGTAATGTGCAGAAAGAAATGAAACTAGACATAAACTGTATTCATTTCACAAAAATTAATTGAAAATTGATCATAGGAAGTGAAACAGAACTTCCCACTCCTTAAGTGTGGGCTACACATAGTGACTTCTTTCCAAATAGTACAGTATGGAAAGGCAGGAAAAATGGGTCACCTCATGGTAGGAAAACCTGACAAGTACTACCTCAGCCAGGTAATCAAGATCATCACCAACAGTGATGTTGTGTTGATATGATACACACCTGATACAATTTGATGCGGATAGTGCTTTACCTCTGTGGTCTTCCTCTATAGAACCCCAGAATCCAGTCTAATCAGGAGAAAAAAAGTCAAACCAGTCACAACTGAGACACATTCTACAAAATACCTGACCAATGTTTCTCAAAATTTTCAAGGTTATCAAAAACAAAGGAAGTCTAAGAAACTGTCGTAGCCAAAAGGAACCTAAGGAAACACAGCGACAACATAAAATGTTATATCCTGAATAAAGTCCTGGAAAGAAAAAGGACATTTGATAAAAACTAAGCAAATGTGAACAAAAAAGGACTTTGGTTAATAGTGTGTCAATATTAGTTCATTAATTGTGTCATATATACCATAATAATGTAAAATGTTAAGGATGGGGGAACTGGGTGTGAGGTACACAGAACTCTCTGTACTATCACTGCAATGTTTCTGTAAAGCTGAAATTCTTCTAAAAATAAAGTTTATTTTTTAAATATCAGAATTTTTATGTATTTCCAGGTAAAATGTTCACACCAATACCTTTGTTTTGAATTTTTTTCTTTCCTTTTTCATAGTTAATGATATAGCTGTTGCTATGTGATATAATCCCACCCTTTATTTGGTTCTCCAAGGATCCTTTGATTTTGAAAATAAGTCACCTCCATAAAATTACATATTTAAAGGTAAAATACCACCAACCAACACTAACGAATAAAGCAGCTCACTTTTTGTGTGCGAGCATTTCATCCAAAAAAACAGTAAGAGGCCATGCGCGGTGGCTCACGCCTGTAATCTCAACACTTTGGGAGGCCGAGGCCGGCAGATCACTTGAGGTCAGGAGTTTGAGACCAGCCTGGCCAACATGGTGAAACCCTGTCTCTACTGAAAATACAAAAAAATTAGCCAGGTGTAGTGGCAGACACCTGTAATCCCAGCTACTGTGGAGGCTGAGGCAGGAGAATCGCTTGAACCCAGGAGGTAGAGGTTGCAGTGAGCTGAGATTGTGCCACTGCACTCCAGTCTGGGTGACAGAGTGAGACTCCATCTCAAAAAACAAAAACAAACAAACAAACGGAAACAACAACAAAAAAAACCCAACAAACCACCGTCTTAATAATAAGAAACAGACATACTTAGAAGCCTCCCTGGTTTGGAGATTATCTTACTCTATAAAATTAAATTATATACAGTGTGTTGAAATAGACAAAAGGTCCTAGCAGGCTGGAGCCTTTATTGAACTGTTCGTTTCTGCTAGGTTACACCTGAACTTACCGCCTATTGAAATTCTCTCCGGGAATGTGACCTGGTACATATTCTGCTACATGTGGTGTTTAGAAACTTGCATTCTGGTCCTAATTGACCCACCAACAAATATCAAAAAATATGTAACAATGAGTCTCCACTTTTTTTGTGAACAAATATGGAATTGGATTGAGTTGACTTCTAAGGCTTCTTCCTGTTTTGTGATTGCAGGCATGAGGGTAACATTACCACTAGCTGATATAATATGAATTTGTTTTTCAGATTAGCTGGTCTCACCTGGCACAGAGTAAAGTCCTGAGGTGAGAGGGTGTAGGATGGGTAGGAAGAGAAGGGCTGAAGTTTAATCAAGGAAAGAGAAGTCTTAGAAGAGGCCTGACTCCAAGTATTTGGAGGATGGTCATATGGGAAGAGTTAACAGACATGTTCTGGGACATTCCAGAGAACAAGCTTAGGGCCAACCCATAGGTAGGAATGACCCACATATGAACCAACATAACTCATCTTTCAGGGACAGGGACATAACTCAGTCAAAGACACCCTACAGGAGAGTGGTTCACTGGATTGTGGTGACTTTTCATAGCAGGGGAAGCAGATTCCCACTCACCTGTTTTTTCTGTTTTTAAAATGCGTAAGTTCTTCCTTCTTTCATCTCTTTCCTTCAGCTCTTCCCTTCTTCCAGTAACCCCCATTCACTCCGAGTTTCTGATACCCAGCCCTGCAGGTGTTTTTAGTACAAATATTTTGTCTCTCAGGTGTTTGGGGCAGAGGAAAAAAGATAAGAAGCACTAATCTAGTTCACTTAAAAGCCCTGTGCAATGCTAAGAGTGACTACAACAGAAAGCATCGGCTCTGTGTAACCCCATCCTTCACAGTCCTCATGTCCCCTGATAGCCTCTCTCTTTGCAGTCTCATCTTCATATCCCTGTGTAATATCTCCTTTCAGAGCACAAGCTATGGAGCTGGGTGTGGTGGATCATGCCTGTAATCCCAGCTACTCAGGAAGCTTATGCGGGAGGATTGCTTGGGCCCAGGAGTTTGAGATGGGTCTGGGCAACATAGCAAGACCACATCTCAAAAACAACAACAACAGCAACAGCAAAAACCAAACAAAACATTGCTTCATAACAAAGGTAGTTTCACCAGGCTTGGAATAAGCTCTTCTTGGTTTCTGGGACAACTCTTTTAAATGCTTAAGACTCTTCCTACACATTTTAACCCAGGTACATAGGAGATCTATGTAAGAAGTCTCCCTTAAATCTACAACATTTTTCGGTGGGGGAAGGCATGCTTTGCCACAGTGCAATATTGGAATCTAGAGGAGCTCATTTCTTCCTTCAGTGGGAAAGCCACAGGCACTAAGCAGATACACCAATGTTCCATCCCTTAAGTGATGTCTTCGTTGAAAGCCACAATGCATTACTGACAGACATTCCTGGAACAATGGCTTTTTCTCTGAGACCATAGTTCTCTTCCAGACCATCAGAGGAAATGAAAAGAGCATAGACACATGCCTGGTGAGCAGGCTGCCTGAGAAGCCCTGCCATTTCCCATTTTTCCTAATAACTCAGAAAATAAGCAGTCACCCAGGCCCGGTGGCTCACGCCTGTAATCCTAGCACTTTGGGAAGCCGAGGCAGGAGGATCACTTGAAGTCCAGAGTTTGCGACCAGCCTGGCCAACATGGTGAAACCCCTTCTCTACTAAAAACACAGAAAAATTAGCTGAGCATAGTGGTGGCACCTATAATCCCAGCTACTCAGGAGGCTGAGGCAGGAGAATCGCTTGAACCCAGGAGGTAGAGGTTGCAATGAGCCGAGATCACGCCACTGCACTCCAGCCTGGGCAACAGAATGAGACTCCATCTCATAAAAAAAAAAGCAATCAACATAGAAAGTGGCTTCAAGAAGGAAGGACATATCTAAAACTTTTTTTTTTCTTACTTCCCCCTGCTCAGAACAAACTTTGAGATCACCATCTCGCAGTCTAACACTGACGAAAACACAGTCTTGTAGAACATGAACGTCAAAACCACAGCACTTTTTTGTTTTTATAGGACAAATTGGGTATCTGTTTCATAGTTTATCAGTTTTATTGATCATGAGAACACATATAGCAACTGCCTGGCTTCTAAGTCACATAGTATTTTATTATCTTTCTTTTCTCAGACAAAGAAGATAACTCAAGTAGTAAAACATTGGGCTGAATGACTACCTAAATGATCTCTAAGTAGGTTTCACACTAGACTGATCAGCAGTTACCTGCGTCTGACCAGCCACAGCAGCTGCTGGGTACTCATTTCTGTAGCGGGGCCATTCACCTGTTCACTGTTTAGTTCATTCAAGGGGCCCCTTTATCTGTCAGGAGGAAATTAGCCATAGAATCAAGTCCTGCCACATTAGTGCTTCCACTGTACCTAATACTGACCTCTGCTGTTGTTTTAACCACATTACATGGAAGCCTTTTATTTACCTATCTGTCTTGACTACTAAGTTGTGAACTCTTTGAGAATTGAAAGTGTGTCTTATTCATCCACTGAGTTTCAATGATTGGTATAAATAACTGCTCAATATGCATTTACTGGATGAGTGAACAAACCAACACGCAGCCATCAGACAGTGAGGCCTAGTGGTTAAGAAGATGTGCTCTGGTGGCAAACATCTGTTTTAAAATCCTGGTTCCCCAGTTTCCAACTGTGTGAGTGACACTGAACAATTTCTTAATCCGTTTGCACCTCAGTTAACCTGTTAAGGGGGGTTAATATTAGACCTTTTTTCACAGTGTTGTTGAGTTAGTATATACAAAGCATGTAGAAAAATGCACTAATGTTTAGTATATGTTCACTGTGGTTGCTATTGTTTTGAATATGATGATTATTACTAGGCAAAAATAATACCCCTATTAAGAACACTAGAAGAATTTAATACGTGAGTTCACGGCTCTTTGCACCAGAGCCTCTGATAGTGAAAAGGCAAGCCAGATACTACCACACAGTGGAGAAAGATGTTTAAAATGTGCTTTGTCCTGGCTATGTTACGCCCGTAATCCTAACACTGTGGGAGGCTGAGGCAGGCGGATCACTTGAGGCCAGGCATTCAAGACCAGCCTGGCCAACATGGCGAAACCCCATCTCTACTAAAAATACAAAAAGGTAGCCGGGTGTGGTCATGGGCGCCTGTAATCCCAGCTACTCTGGAGACTGAACCACAAGAATCACTTGAACCAACTGAGATCGCACCACTGCACTCCAGCATGGGCGACAAAGTGAGACTCTGTCTCAAAAAGACAAACAAACAAACGAAAGTGCTTTGTCCTCCATGAATAAAATTCAGCTAATACTGGGCAAGTATTCACTATGGGCCCCACGTCTGTTAGATCTTTTATTCATATGACCTTATTTCAGTTTCAAAGCAAGTATGGGAGAAAGAACTTTTGTTATTTTTCCCTTTTTGAGTTTTACTCTGCTGCCCAGGCTAGAGTACAATGGTGCGATCTTGGCTCACTGAAGCCTCTACCCACCGGGTACAAGTGATTCTCCTACTTCAGCCTCCTGAGTAGCTGGGACTACAAGTGTGGGAATGTCCCAGCTAATTTTTGTATTTTTAGTAGAGAAGGGGTTTCGCCATGTTGGCCAGGCTGGTCTTGAACTCCTGACCTCAGATGATTCAACTGCCTCTGCCTCCCAAAGTGCTGAGATTACAGGCATGAGCCACCGCGCCTGGCCATTTTTCTCATTTTTTAAAAGATGAGGAAAATGAGGCTCAGAAATGTTAAACAATTTCCTGAACATGATACACAGGTAGGTGAATCATCTGGCCCCAGAGCCCATCATCTTTCTTTTCTAAGTTGCCTCCAATGCAACAAACAGAGAGCAGAAGCATCACGGGAATGTTGTTAAATGTTCCCTGTGGCATTGCCCAATGAATGAGGATGAAGCCAGGCATCCTCAGCCTTTGGTCCCAAGTACAGTAATCCCCAAAGAATGCTGGTTCTGAGGTCTCCCTCCAGCCCTGAATAAAGTCCCCTGGATACATTTCTGGGAATTGAAGGATACAATTTCTTTAAAAAATATTTTAAGGCAAGTAGTTATTAAATATTACAGTCATAATTAAATAATTCATAATACCTCAAATTTCCCCTCGGGAGACCTCTGTCAAAACCATGCTATGCCCAGCTACAAAATTCTAATGATAAATTTCATATATTCTAACCCAGCTCATTTCCCAAAGAGGCACTAATATCTCTGGGGGGGTTTAAATCATGGCACTGCTGTCAAGTTGTAAGTATTATCATCTTCATTTTGTGGGTGAGGAAACTGAATTTTTAAGGATTTAAAAGACTTGGCTAAGGTCATACAGCTAATGAGGAGCAGACAAGGATTGGAATCCAGATTTTCAGCTTCTACACTACCACTCTGGCAATCAAACCCTGAGCCATTTACTGTGGAAAAGCTTTGTGACAAGCACTGCACTAAGGGCCAGAAATGGAAAAGTGAGTAAGACATAGTTCCCAAACTTGTGGGGAGATACACTCATAACTAACACAATAAAATGTAAACATGGTGATAGACCATATCTATAAAATGCCACTGGGGCACATGAAATTCTTTAAAAAGCATGTGGCAATTGAACTGGGTGTTGGAGAGTGAGTAAGAGTTTGCCCAGGAGGGGAAGTGCAGTCTAAGCAGAAGGCGATTCTTGTGCATGGAGTATGCAGGAAACATGCGGGAGTGGCCCCTTGATTCTTGCTGCATTTTGAAAGGCGAGACCTTTTAAATAGTCTGATTTATGATACAACAGTAATAAGCCAGACAAGAGTACCTTTTTTTTTTTAAACTTTGAGTTCCGGGATACATGTACACAACGTACAGGTTTGTTACATAGGTATACATGTGCTGTGGTGGTTACTTGTACCTATCAACTCGTCATCTAGGTTTTAAGTCACACATGCATTAGGCATTTGCCCTAATGCTCTCCCTCCCCTTGGCCCCCACTCCCTGACAGGCCCTGGCATGGGTTGTTCCTCTCCCTGTGTCCATGTATTCTATTTTTTTTTTTTTTTTTTTGAGACAGAGTCTCGCTCTGTCGCCCAGGCCGGAGTGCAGTGGTGCGATCTCAGCTCACTGCAAGTTCCACCTCCCGGGTTCATGCCATTCTCCTGCTTCAGCCTCCCGAGTAGCTGGAACTACAGGTGCCCACCACCACGCCCGGCTAATTTTTTGCATTTTTTTTTTTTTTTTGTATTTTTAGTAGAGACAGGGTTTTGCTGTGTTAGCCAGGATGGTCTCGATCTGACCTTGTGATCTGCCCGACTTGGCCTCCCAAAGTGCTGAGATTACAGGCATGAGCCACCACGCCCGACCTGTGTCCATGTATTCTCATTGTTCAGCTCCCACTTACGAGTGAGAACATGCAGTGTTTGGTTTTCAGTTCCTGTGTTAGTTTGCTGAGGATGATGGCTTCCAGCTCCATCCATGTTCCTGCAGAGGACATGATCTCATTCCTTTTTAATGGCTGCATAGTATTCCATGGTGTATATGTGCCACATTTTCATTATCCAGTATATCATTGATGGGCATTTGGGTTGGTTCCATGTCTTTGCTATTGTAAATAGTGCTGCAATAAACATACGTGTGCATGTATCTTTATAGTAGAATGATTTACATTCCTTTGGGTATATACCGAGTAATGGGATTGCTGAGTCAAATGGTATTTCTGGTTCTAGATCCTTGAGGAATCACCACACTGTCTTCCACAATGGTTGAACTAATTTACATTCCCACCAACAGTGTAAAAATGTTCCTATTTCTCCACAGCCTCACCAGCATCTATTGTTTCTTGACTTTTTAATAACCCCCATTTTGACTGGCATGAGACGGTATCTTATTGTGGTTTTGATTTGCATTTCTCTAATTATCAGTAATGTAGACCTTTTTTTCATATGTTTGTTGGCTGCATAAATGTCTTCTTTTGAGAAGTGTCTGTTCATATACTTTGCCCACTTTTTGATGGGTTTGTTTGTTTTTTTCTTGTGAATTTGTTTAAGTTCCTTGCAGATTCTGGATATTAGACCTTTGTCAGATGGGTAGATTGCAAAAATTTTCTCCCATTCTGTAGGTTGCCTGTTCACTCTGATAATGGTTTCTTTTGCTGTGCAGAAGCTCTTTAGTTTAATTATACCCCATTTGTCAATTTTAGCTTTTGTTGCAATTGCTTTTGGTGTTTTTGTCATGAAGTTGTTGCCCGTGCCTATGTCCTGAATGATATTGCCTAGGTTTTCTTCTAGGGTTTTTATTGTTTTGGGTTTTACACATAAATCTTTAATTCATCTTCAGTTAATTTTTTATAAGGTGTAAGGAAGGGGTACAGTTCCAGTTTTCTGCATGTGGCTAGCCAGTTTTCTCAGAACCATTTATTAGATAGGGAATCCTTCCCCCATTGCTTGTTTTTGTCAGGTTTGTCAAAGATCAGATGGTTGTAGATGTGTGGTGTTATTTCTGAGGTCTCTGTTCTGTTCCATTGGTCTATATGGCAAGAGGATCCTTTAAACTTTATAAGTTTACATATACAATGTGTGTGTATGTCAACATACATGTGCATGAAGTGTGTAGGAAACACGGGGGAGTGGCCCCTTTATTCTTGTTATATGTGGATATATGTATACCCACAGTATATATCTGTATATATTAGTATATACACAGTATATATATGAATATATATATATATACACACACACGTAGTATATATATGGCATTTCATTGAAATGTCTTAAGACTGACACATTTTAGGACTATTATCTTGGCTTTTCTCTTTAATCTATCTCAGTGTTTCTTGATTAGGGCCAATTATTAAATGTCTCTGAACATTTTTGGTTGTCACAACTGGGGACGGGATGGGGAAAGGTGTTACTGGCATCCTACAATGCACAGGACAGCTCTGGCAAGAAAAAATTATCCAGTCCGAATAGTCAATTATGCGGAGGCTGAGAAACCCTTATCTGCTCAGGAAGCCAGGCTCCTCCATCAAACTATCACCAAAGCCCAGAGAAACGGTGCCGGAACCAAACCAAAAGCACAGGCATTTCAATTTCAGAGTAATTAGCACTGAGGCTGATGACCTTGTTCTTGCTTCACAACCTGACAGAAGCCTGCTCTGTGTTATCTAGGTAAAGAGACACCATAGAGATTACATAGAAAGCAGACGGCTCAGGGGCCTAAGAACGGATGGTATCCATTAAAAATCAATTCACTAATAGTTTACCTAATAAATGGAACCACCAGGCTAAGTTTTAAAGGCCCTTCCTGCTTCTGCAGAGTGAAACAAGGGCAAACAGTTAATATATTTTTCTGTGTGCTTCTGTCTTTATTCTGTTTACTTAATAGCAATAACAACAACCATTGCCATTGCTGAGCACTCACTAGATATCAAGCACCACGCTAACTGCTTTCCGTGAATTATATCATGGAACCTTCCCCATTATGATATTATTTCCAGGGCGTATATTTTCCCCTGCTGGAGACTCATCCTTATTATGAGAGAAAACACTGAAGCGGTTCCACAAAAGAAGCAGTTACACCATTTACGAAACAACGCATGGTTATCAAAACCAGAGAAAATGTAGCCATCAAACAAGCAGATTTCACTAAGCACTAAGGTCCTCCATCTGTCAGGTTTGGTGCTATTTTCTAAGAAGGTCTTACCCTCAAGGAGGATAATAATAATATTATTTTGTAATAAAAAATAAAACTTAGCTTCTATTTTTTACTAACATTCACATTTAGATACCCATATATGGATAGCTTTAGATCCCTTGTCTCCCTTACTGATTGTATATTATATTCCAGACAAGAAAAGTATTATCCTTTAAACAAAGCTACTATGTTTCAGAACTTGGCTTAACCTGGGCTCAGTGCCAGGGTTCAGGCCAATTAACTAGAGGGCCAGGTGGGAGTCTACTTGTGGGAGCTGCCTTGTTTAAGAACTTAGATTTGGATGGAAAGAGACCAGAGTGGGAAGAACTACTGAGGACTGCATGATGCCTGTTCTCAAGCTCCGCTTTGCAGTGATTTTCCAGTGCTTTTGTCCTTGACTCCAATAAGACTTGTTTTTCTTGCCCCCAGGAAAAGTTTCACAAAACACTATTTACACTTTCTCTGTGTGACGCACTCGTATTTTCTGTTCTGATTCTATTTTATTCCATTAAATTTTCTCTAATGCTAGTGTTGAATTAGTGGGTGACCGTATGTGCTGGTTTGCCCAGCACAGTCCTAGTTGATGCTGTTATCCCCTACAATTATTAATGACTCTCCCTTTCAGCCGTTAAATTGATTTCATAATGCATTGCTTAGGTTTGGAAAAATCCTGCTGTGGAAAAAGAAGCTTCAAGCAGCAGGTGAAAAAACTGTTTTCACAAGGAGGGAAGAGGCCCAGGACCCTGTAGAGCTGCCTCAGGGCCAAAGAAACAGCGCTGTGAGGGATTCACATTTTCTGAATCACAGTCTGTGCCTTTGTCAGGGTACTCAGGCAGCTGTGAGATGTCACCCCCAAGTGGTTTCTCAGGGGGTCATGGAGCAGGGTCCCTTTTCTCCCATAGACCACAGATGTGAAAGAGAAGGATCTATGTTTCAATCCATTGACTCACCGAGACGCGTGGAGCTTGCTAAGGAATTTGGGATTCCTATACTGCAGTATGCAGGTTACAGCAGTAACCTAGGAACATCGAATTATTTCTGACAATGTTTAAACTCACGGTTTAAAGAAATTAATTACAATTAATTTTCATAAATATCTGTGTGACCAGGCCAGCCGAGATGGCTCACACTTGTAATCCCAGCACTTTGATGAGCTGAAGTGGGCTGATCACTTGTGGTCACAAGTTCAAGACCAGCCTGGCCAAAATGGTGAAACTCCGTCTCTACTAAAAATACAAAAATTAGCCAGGCGTGGTGGCACATGCCTATGTTTGCAGCTACTCAAGAGGCTGAGGCAGGAGGATCACTTGAACCCGGGAGCTGGAGGTTGCAGTGAGCCAAGATTGTGCCACTGCACTCCAGTCTGGGCCACACAGCGAGACTCTGTTTCAAGAAAATAAAATAAATCTGTGTAACCAAAATATGCTAGAAATAAATGATAGTTACTTAACAATGTTGCTTATTCATAGTGAGATTTTCAAAAGTAATAAAACAAAAATTTTTGTTTTCTTTAAAAAGAAATTTGCTCAGAGGTACAAAATTTTCAGTAGCTTTTCCGTGAATAACATTTAAATTTGAAATGAACAGATTAAACATTTTAAAAACATTTTTCCTATGGAAAAGGAAAATTTTAATTACTTTAAACTGCTTTGGATATTCATTTACTTAAATCCTTCTCCATATTTCTCCGATCTTAAAATATGTTTGAGATGAGCAAAATCACATAGAATTTGTTAAAGATACTGCAATTCAGGAGGAAGTATTTGAAAAGAGGACTGACCCATATTCTCTTCAAATATTTTATTCTTACTTTTTTTTAAAACAAAGAAGGGTAGTTTTTTGCTACATTTTAAAAAAATGATTGCTATGATTTGAGTATCCCCTCCAAAACTCATGTTGAAACTTAATCCCCAAAGTGGCAGTATTGAAAGTTGGGGCCATTAAGAGGTGATTGAATCATAAGGGCTCTGCCCTCATGAATGAATTATTAATCCATTGATAGGTTAATGGATTATCAGGGATGGGGAACTAGTGGCTTAATAAGAAGAGGAAAGACCTGAGTTAGCATGTTAGCATGCTCAGCCCCCTCACCATGTGATGCCCCGTGCTGCCTCAAGACTCTGCAGAGAGTCCCCACCAGCAAGAAGGCCCTCACCAGATGCGGCCCCTCAACCTTGGACTTCTCAGCCTCCAGAACTTCAAGAAATAAATTTCCTTCTTTGTAAATTACCCAACTTCAAGAAATAAATTTCCTTCTTTATAAATTACCCAGCTTCAAGTATTCTAAGCAACAGAAAACAGACTAGTGCAATGATTTTCACATTTCTACTTGAAGTGACTAATAGCAAAATATTTCAATCTTTTTGTCTTTCAAAAATAATTATGTTTTATAATTCCTAGTGACACTTCCCTCTCTTCAAGTCTCATTTAAGAAAACTGAAAAGTATTCAGGTTCTCAAAGTCAATTGGTAATAAATGGAATTTGCAGGGTTTTTTTCTTTGCTGCTGCCTCTGAGCATGGCTTCAGCAGTGCCACATCATGAATTCAGCAATGTATAGCAATGTATATTCACACATTCTTCTCATGTACTGTGCTAGGCTGTGGAGCTTAAGGCAACAGACAGCTTCTCGCTTTTTTTAGCTTTCCAGGCAAGAGCCCAAAACAACTTGTTAAAATAGGTGTTTTAAGAAAGATAGAAAAGAAAGAACTATAACCATGATAGAATGCTTTGAAATGTATTCTATCCCAGTAGTCCCTCCTCTAGAATACCAGACTGTCCTTGCAAATGATAAGCTGGAACTTTATTGTCCAAATTCAGGGGGCTGCAGGGGTGGGTGTTCTCTAATACTCCACTGGCATCAGCTTAAATGTTGATGAATGTGGATCTGATTCAAACAGCCCAGGGAAGCAACTCTTGTAAAAATTTCTAAGACCTTACGCCGGGCTACCTCATTCCTTCTGTGTCTCTTCTTTAAGCACTTCTTTCACTTGGCTTCGAGGATAGCTCTCTGGCCTGCTTTATTCCCACCTCTCTGACCTCCTGCCTCACCTCTTTTGCTGGGTCCTCTCCATTTGCTCACACTCTGAACATTGCAGTGCATTAGGATTAGTCCTTGGCATCTTTCTTCCCCTTCCCATACTCACTTTTTAGGTTATCTCATTTATTCTCACCACCCTCACTTGCTAAGCAGTCTCATTCATTCTCATGGCTTCAAATGCCATCTATATGTTAATGACTCCCAAATGTAGAATTCTGAACTCAAGCTTAATGCTTCCACAACTGAGTTTCTATTATTGCTTCCACCCCCAGTCTGCTCCTTTTATTGTCTTCTCCATCTCAATTGATGGCAACCTCAACTTCCCAGTGGCTCAGGCCAGAAACCTTGGAGTCATCTTTGACACCTCTCTTCCTTTCACATTCTGCATCAGCAAATGTGATTGTCTCTGCCTCAAAATGTAGCTGAGGGTAGGGTATGGTGGCTCACGCCTGTAATCCCAGCACTTTGGGAGGCCGAGGCAGGCAGATCACTTGAGGTTAGGAGTTTGAGACAAGCCTGGCCAACATGGTGAAACTCTATCTCTACTACAAATACAAAAATTAGCCGGGCATGGAGGTGGGCACTTGTGGTTTCAGCTACTTGCAAGGCTGAGGCAGGAGAGTCACTTGAACCCAGAAGGCAGAGGTTGTAGTGAGCTGAGATCATGCACTGCACTCCAGCCTGGGTGACAGAGCAAGACTCCATGTTAAAAGAAAAAAAATCTAACCAGAATTTGACTTACCCAGTACTGCCACATTATACAATTCCAAGAGGCCCCTCTGACATTAAACATATAGTAAGTGATACCTCTGGAAGCTCTGGATTTGTGAGTCTCACCACCTCCACTATCACCATCTTAGTTCAACCATCATCATCTCTTGTCTCATTGTGCAACAGCCTCACAACTTGTATATCAACTTCTTCCTTCCCTATTCAGTGTATCCTCAACACGCCATCAAGATTCTGTTAAAGCACAAGTCCTATCATATCACTTCTCTCCTCAAAACTTTCCAATGGATTCTCAATTCAGAGTAAAAGCAAACATTTTACAGTGACCTCTAAGACCCTACTTGATATGGTTGTCTGTCACCAACCTGATCTCATCTTCTACGAGTACTGTGCCCTTCCCTCGCTCCATCCTTGGCATACTGAACACTTCGCTATTCATCAAACATGCCAGGAACTGCAGGGTCTTTGCACTTTCTGTTCACCTTGCCTGGAATGATCTTACCCCAGATTTCTCTCTCTTTGTTAGGTCTTTATTCTAATGTCACCTTCTGAATGAGGCCAGCCCTGGCCACCCTATCTAAAATTTTAATCATTCTCCCCTGTACTTCCTATGCTCTTCCCTGCTTTATATGTTCTCATCAGCACATTTCACTACCTAAAGCAGTGGGAAGATACAGCATCATCCTCCAGAATGCAGTAAACACTCTCCACCTAATGAATTTGATATGGTGCTGTGTCCCCAGTAGGCAGAATACACAGGTCCTGGAATCAAGGGGTGGAAGGAGAAATGACCCTGTTTATGCTCATTCCCAGTGATCCACTTGCAGAATTTGTGGATATGCCCATGATACTGTGATGTCATTAAATAGCTAAGACGTGCTTTTACAAAAGAAGTTTAGATTTGATTTTGTGAAGCATTTTCACCCGTTAAAATCACAAGTGACCTGTATGGAGGTGGATTTGTTCATAATCACATTGGATATTTTCTCTGGACAGTTCTTTCCAATCCCAATACTCCCACCTGGTGGCCATAAAAGCTTAGATGCTGAATAAAGAGTTCAGATCAGGCTGATAGTGTGTTCCCCAAATTCAGGCTGCAGAGTCCTCTGGTCACAAGCCCTTAGCCTTAGATTCAAGGGCCCAAGGCTGGGGGCTAATTGGGAACACCATGGGTTGTGGGTGCAAAGTGTGAAAAGAAAGGGAGTTGTAGGGAAAATGATGCCGGCATAATAGCACCTTCCTCAGAGCTGTGGTCAGGCTTCAGTGAGCTAAATTCACATCAACATAGGGCCTGCTATGTGGTAGACATCTAATATAATTACACACTTTTATTATCATTAATCCAAGATGAATGGGCGTGCCAGTGGACACAATCAAAAGACTACCCAAGAACCTATTTTTAAGGAGAATTGTGATGTTTGAGCACAGATCTGAGAGGTAAGATGAATATCCAAAGGCAGATTCCCTCTTCTAGTACAGATGTTTCACGTAAGAAAATAAACAGGCTGGGTGTGGTGGTGCACACCTGTAATCCCAGCACTTTGGGAGGCTGAGGCAGGCGGATCATGAGGTCAGGAGATCAAGACCATGCTGGCTAACATGGTGAAACCCCATCTCTACTAAAAATACAAAAAATTAGCCAGATGTGGTGGCACACACCTGTAGCAGTCCCAGCTACTTGGGAGGCTGAGGCAGGAGAATCGCTTGAACCCGGGAGGTGGAGGTTGCAGTGAGCCGAGATCGCTCCACTGCACTCCAACCTGGGCAACAGAGCGAGACTCGTCTCAAAAAAAAAAAAAGGAAAAAAAAAAGAAAATAATCAGTGAGGCTATGAAGTTAATGCAATTTAACAAATATGGAGAGCAGCTCAGATCTTGTTATACGTCATAAAATTCCTACAAGAGAAAGAATCCAGTTTGGATTATAGCTTTGAAAAAGAATTATCATAATTCAGAGACTCTCTACACAGAAGAAAACGTGTAAATATAATGAATGTGAAAAACATTTCAATTCCGTCTCACACTTTACTGTCCATCACAGAACACATGCTGGAGAAGGCAGATGTGCGGTGACCCCAGAAACATCCTCGCCAGGGCTCTGCTTTGCCTCATGTCAGCAGCCTTGCTGGGCAGAAACCTCACACACATAATGAATGTGGAACCCTCCAGGCCCCATGAACATCAGAGGGCTTGCGCTGGAAATATTTAGATCCTGGTATTGCTTCTCTCTCCTCTCGACTACTCAGATGCTCGTTATCTCTGTGTTCATAGATTTTTGGCTCTTGATTATGTTTTAGTTAGGTCAAAAAGTCTGCTGACATTGATCAAATCCTATTACTACTACTAACTTTTAATGGTTCATCTGAGCCTACTGAATATAGTCAGAACTCTCCAAAATGTCTCTGTGTGCATTCTGAAATTCTGAGCAGGAGGCTGAAGGACCTCAGGGCATGGGGTGTGTTTTCATCTTTCATTCCAAGAGAAGTCTGTGACTTTGCAAGATTAAAGAGGATGTGAGAAGTAACCAGCCGGCTTTCTTTATGGATAGGGGTGAATTTGGATTTCTGGAACAGTGGACTCTTGTGGAGGCTGGACTATTTTTGCATAAGCTAGAAAGAATACATTCGGCAGAAAAGTGCCAACCTGACATTTGCAGGGAAGGAAAAAATGCCCAGATACAACTGTACACATATGAAGAATACCAGGAATCACATGGGAAGAACAATAGCATAGGAGCAGACTAATAAGTCTTGGCAGAAACAACGAAGTGGATTAGGAACAATACCATGACTTCAGATATCTATATAGATTATCAAAGTAAAGGTTAATTCATAATACATCTAATGAATTTAAAATTTTAGCAAAAGGAGAGGAATACTGTGTCAAACAAAAGAAGATATTGTGAAATGGGACAAAAAAGTAAGAATGCAGTGATGAAGACTACTTTACCTAGCAGAAACACTAGGTAACATGATCAGTAACTATACATATACATCACATATGGTCACATATGTTCAAGGTGTTTCTCAAGTATTATTATCTGCCTTTTCAGATGGGGAAACTGAAGCACAGAGAGGCAGTCACGTGATCAATCTAGGATTTAAATGCAACAGCCTGGCTCCAGTGTCTAAGCACTGCCTCTCTAATAGAGTAGAGCTAGCCAACAGAGAGTGAGAGAATTCATATACTAGAGAATGGAATCAATCACTGTGAGATCATTTCAGTTGCAAATAAAATGAGAGAAAAAAAGTGAAATTCATGTAAGACAGGCATCCTGGGCAGGCATTAGATAAAATAATGCAGTTTAATTCAGAGAAATAACTGGCACAGAGACAAAATGTAGTACTGATTGATTATTTCAGCTGTTAGAAAATCTGTTGTCCAAATGTCCTCCCTTCCTCTGTGTGGGTTCTGAGAAGCCACAGCTGGTGAAGGCAGTTTTGCGTCAAAGCTGCAAGGAATGTGGAGGAATCATGGAGAACAGGGTGAGAACCACAAGTTTAGGGGCTGGCTGGCAAATGGTCCTCTTTTCAAAAAGCAGACAGAGTGGGCTGGGGTGAGGAGAGGAGTCTGGAAATTATGAAAGAACAAGTTTAATGTCAATCCATATCAAAATTCTATGTTTAAAAATACAGTCTGTGAGCATTTAGAAGTGCAGCCATCTGAAAACCGCTAA
This sequence comes from Gorilla gorilla gorilla, assembly GCF_029281585.2. NCBI lineage: Eukaryota > Metazoa > Chordata > Mammalia > Primates > Hominidae > Gorilla > Gorilla gorilla. The sequence continues at coordinate 141,856,991 of NC_073227.2, forward strand.
GTCGTACTTTGTATTTTGTAGGAGTGGAGATCAAATTCCAAATGTAGGCCAATCATTTCCAGTTCCTTCACAGTAGATAAGACTGGCTAAAATCTACTGTGCCCACCAGGTTAGAAAGTACACCAGCTATCTCAGCATGCCTGTTTGTGTTGGCAATAGGGAATCTGGAATCAGTGACTTGCTGTCATTGACCAGACACCCAGTGAGCCCAGAGTAAAATTCTGATTTACAGCCTATTTCTATTCATCACCATGTTGGCCTAGACCATATGACAAGGCTTCTAACTCACTTTTTTTGCCTAGCTCTCTAATTCCAGTTTGTCCTAGAGGCTTATCCTTTGCTCTAGTCCACTAGGTTCAGCTTCCTTTAGTCCTGGCCTCTAACCCAATGTAAATGGACTGATTATCCAGATGTACAATGCTACCCACTGCCTGGATACCTACTCTCAGGCTTCACCACATAAGTCTGCCTAAAATGTACACTAATTCAACACCTGTCTTTGAACACTGCATATGGTGGAGGCAGTCCGACTCAGACTTCCAGGGCCCCATCTTCATAAGGGTTCACAGCTTTCTCTGTCTCCCTGCAAGCCATCATCCATTGCCTTCCTGCAATATAAACTGATTCTCTTGGGCCATAATAAGAAATGCCATAAGCATAGTAAAAAGTAGTTTTCCCCTGGTATCTGACAAAACTTCGTGATTTTCTATTGACAAGATGGGGAGATGTGGTGTGGATGATAGAACAGTTAGGTGGATTGATATCTAGCTGAAAACTAAACTCAAAGTGTCTTGAGAAATGAATCCACGTCAAACAGCCTAGAGGGAAGTATAGGCATGTTCTAAGCCTATATCTGACCCAAACTTAAACAATGATTTTGCCAGAAACCAGATAAAGACATAAAAGGCAAAAAAGTTAGCCAAGTTTCCTATGACAACAGCCTGAGAGAGTTAATATGTGGGATAACTGTATGAAGAAATTTTTATCATTTCCTTATTTGTCAATTATATGTCAATAAAGCAAAAAAAATAATAAGTAAGGTTAGAAATCTAAGATTTTAACATCTCTTTACAAGTTGGAAAGTTGAGGTTTAATTAAAATCAACCAACCAACAACAAAAATAAAAACACCCTGACTATAAAAAAAAAAAAGAAAAGAAAAAAGGAAAATACAAGCTGGGCCCAGAGCATCTTGTAAGAAAGTAAAGAGTGCTCACAAAAAGAAAGGGTGGAATACATAAAAGAAATGCAGGAGCCAACCCCAAAGAGCTCACCGCCCGCATACAAACAACCATCATCTTTCCCCTGGATTGTGGCTGGGGCCTCCAAACAACCATCGTCTTTCTCCTGGATTGTGGCTGGGGCCTCCTAAACCGGTTTCCCTGTCTCTATTCTTGCCCTTTCAAGTCACTTCTCAACATAGCAGAGTGACCTAACCCATTATTCCTTCACTTGAAAGCACTAACCCATCATTCCTCCTCTTGAAACTGTCCAATGGCTCCCCATCACACTCAGAATAAAACCCAACGTTTGTACCATGGTCCACAAGGCCCTCCACTTGCTGCTGCTTTCTCCCTCAGCACCCCTTCAGGCGCCAGCCCCTGGTGGCTCCCTCCACAGTGGCCAGCCTGCTGCACCTCCATTATGTTAGGCAAGCTCCTGCCTTAGAGCCTTCGCATTCCCTATTCCCGCTGCCTGGAAGGGCTTCCCCCAGATGCCCACAGTGCCGGCTCCTGTGCCTCCTTCAATCCCTCACTCAACTCTCATTTCACGGCGGCCTACCCTGACCACCTACTGGACTACAGCTTTTCAAGGGCCCCTTATGCTGCTCGACTTTCTCCTTTTTCGTAGCAGTGTCTACTTCTAATGGCACAAGATAATTTGCTAATTATGTTTTATGTTTCTTTTCTGTCTCCCTGCTCTAGACTGTAAGTTCCTAAAGGCAGGAATCATCTATTTTTTTCAGCCATGTACCCGATAACCCAGAACAGTACCTGACACATTGTAGGTACTCAATGTACCTACAATATTTGCTGAATAAATTAATGGTTTAGCTGTTAATTAATTAGTCATTAATTAGCTAAAGAGACGTCCCTTTAGGTTGCTTCTATTCCTTTGCTTTTAACATCGATATCCTTATACATGTCTCTAGTGTGTATGTATGTTTCTCTATAAAAGATAGGAAAAGGTGGAATTACTGCTTATGTGCAGTTTAAATGTCAATAGATACTGCCAAATTGCCCTTCAATGTATCCATTCAGATTCACATTCCTACCATAGTGTATGAGGACTTGTTTACCCGAGCCAACAGCATCACTTTTTAAGTGGAATATAATCTAACTGGAGGGCTGCCAGAGGGAGCAAACAGAACGGTAGAGTCTGGCACTCTCTAAAAGAAACTTCGTCTGTTTAACCTAGAGAAGAGAAAATTCTGAAGAGCTCTCGTGAAAGAAGAATTCTAATTATTCGTTGACATCCTAGTGCTGTAAAATCCTGCCTTCCCAGACCTACCCACAGGGCAACTTGACTCATACTTGTTTCTGAATTCCATGACGTTCCCTGTTCCTAACGATGCTAATGAATTCAATTATTTGTGTATTGACCAAGGGGCAAAATACCAGATAAATTCTCTGTCTTTTTTTGATATCATGTTTGCTAAGGAGCTGACTTCATATCATAAAGTAGTTGTTGTAACAATGTAACAATTTCGTCTCACTTTTTGTTGTTTGGATCCCAATATTAAGATGACATATACTAGATAAAAATGTTCTAATTGCCAATTAGCTTGTTCAATCTCATCAATAACTTTAAACTACAAGAATAAAATTTTTTAATCTATCAGATTGGAAAATATAAAAAAGGTCATGTACTGTTATGTAGAGTATAAATGATTACAATTCTGGAAATCAATCTAACAATGACAGAAATATAAAATGTGCACATGCTTTAAGTCAAAAATTCTATTTTTAGGAGTTATCCTAAGGAAAGAATTATGGACGTGGACAAGGACTTAGCTAATAAGGGCTTCCAAATTCATTCATTTATACTAATGAAGAAATTTAAATAAAATATCCATCTATACAAGGTTTGTTATGCAAATTATGTTACTAAGTTTAATGGAATACATGCAGCCATTAAAATTTTGAAGTAGGTCTGTGTGCTGGGTATTTCCCCACTGACCCTCCAGATCTATCTTTCACCCTTCTCCACCCTACCTTGTGTCCTAGGAGGGGTATCAATGGGCTCCCTCATCCTCTGGCTTTGTCTGGGTTTGACCACTGGGAAGCAACGGTAGAAAATCGTTGGAAGGAATGAGGGGTCTGAGTATTCCTTCCCTTTCTTCCCTCCCTGTTGAGTCACCAAGCGCTGGCTGTGTTTTCCAAAGACCCTGGTTCCTGTCAAGAGGATATCTCCCACCACTACTCTCCTGGGTCCTGGCAACTGCCCCTCCTTTCACCTCTCTAGACTCAGGGCTGGTAACAGCTCCAGCTCCCCACTGTGGCTGTCCCTGAGGCGCTTGCCCAGTCTCTGCTGGTTCCCTAAACCCTGCCCACAGTCCTATAATGCAGCTTTAATTTCTGCCATCCAGTATTGAAAGTTCAACAAATGGAGAGGAGAAACATACCACATTTTTGGTTCTGCATTTTCATCCTATTTTGATGTACAAAATTGTACATCAAAACATAGATTGTGTAAGGGACACAAAAAAATTAGTTATACACAACATTTAAAATGCACAGAAAGCTGAAGTTTTCTGTATTAGCTATTATATCTTGCTTTGAGAATGTTATTTAAAAAGAAAGAAGATCAAGCTAAGAAGCAAATAATAAAGAGTAATCCATTACAAAACACTATTATAACCAAATAGGAAAGTGTCCTGAAGTGTTAGAGTGATAGTAAAGACCCACAGACAACCATGGACTTAAATTAAGCAGTAAAAATCCCATTGAGAGGAGAAATACCAGCTACCTAATCAATCACATGATTACTTTCTCTAATAGACTTAAAAAATAAAATATATAAGGTAATCAGCCCTAATTTTAAAACCTCAGGAAGACTTTTAAATAATAGGAATAGCACTTTTCTCAATATTAACACATTTATTATACATTATGTTTCAATACAAATTTTCTAAATATGATAATGTATCATATTATCAAGGTTAACTTTTAAACATTAATTATTTAGATTGTAGATGGGATAAGAACAATCTGCAAGCAGCATTGGGTTTTATTTTCACAGGTAATAGGAGTTTCCTCCAGCTACAAGGCAGAAGTTATCTTCCAAATCTGTTTTATAAAATGCAGATCAAAGCCAATGAGTGGGTCCTGAAATCAATTTAGTGGATAGAGTGAGAGGGGGCAAGTAGTATTTTTTAATGACATAAAATGACTAGAATAGAATTAGAATAAAACAGAAAGTATCAGAGTGCCTTTCACTTAAGTGTACCATATAATGAAACTTGTATTTCATTTATTTTCACGTGCACTGGGTCACAAGGCAAAATGCATTTCTTACTGGGTCTTGGTCAAAACCTTTTGAAAGCCTCTATTCTAGTCTGTGCTAACCTCTAACAATTTCACTGCTTTCAGCCAAGGTTACAGTACAACTAATAAAAGCAGCAGACAGAAGTAAAGGTGAAGATCAAAACAGAACAAATTTATAGCAAATGTGTTAGGGTAGAGAACATTTTAATGTTATCATCCTAAAAGGAATCTTTAGACTGATAAAAGCTATGGTATTTAACTGTCATGGCTGTAATGGCCTTAGCTATAACTTTTGAATCTCAGTGGGAATGGTAGGGGAATAACTGTATTGCACAACTAGTAACTTACCTTTTCTGATATTGCTCCAAGAGAGGCTGTTCATTAAATTACTTTAAATAAATATCTGGTGTGATTGCAGACAACATGGTTCAAATTAAAAAGTAAGGCAGATAAAAACTGTCACACATTATTGAGAAAAGCAATTACAAAAAACAGCACTAGAATAGGTTCCAAATTATGACTCGAAAAATAATAAAAATATGTTATATACATAAAAAAACAGGAAAATCAATTAAGGGCATAGGATTATGGAATATCTTTAATAAGTGTCTGAATATTTATACTGAGTACACATTACTTTTACATTCAGAAAAAGAAATAAGGATATATTTGCAATATTCTTCAAAAAAGAAAGCAAAAAGTCACGTGGAAAGCTCTCCATCTCAAGAATTCCTGGGACCCAGGTTTTCCAGAGTCAAGCAAATCCTGCCTTTGAGCGTTACAACTGGACCAGGGTGGTGAGGCCTCTTCCCCTGAAGGCATGTCAGATATCCAAATATTAGGTTCAAAAACAATTTCACAGGCCAGGCCCTGTGGCTCATGCCTGTAATTCCAGCGCTTTGCAGGGCCAAGGCGGGAGGATCACTTGAGGTCAGGAGTTTGAGACCAGCCTGGCCAACATGGTGAAACCCTGTCTCTGCAAAAAATACAGAAATTAGCCGGGTGTGGTGGCACACGCATGTAGTCCCAGCTTCTTGGGAGGCTGAGGCAGGAGAATCGCTGGAACCCAGGAGGTGGAGGTTGCAGTGAGCCGAGATCCCGCCACTGCACTCCGGCCTGGGTGACAGAGTGAGACTCTGGCATTAAAAAAAAAAAAAAAAAAAAAAATTCACAAGTGGTTTTCCTAAATTTTATTTTATTTATTTATTTTTTTAAATGTCCCACAAATATTTTATTATCATTATCATTATTATTATTATTATACTTTAAGTTCTAGGGTACATGTGCACAACGTGCAGGTTTGTTACATAGGTATACACGTACTATGTTGGTTTGCTGCACCCATCAACTCATCATTTACATTAGGTATTTTTCCTAATGCTATCCTTCCCCAAGGCCCCAGTGTGTGATGTTCCCCACCCTGTGTCCATGTGTTCTCATTGTTCAACTCCCACTTATGAGTGAGAACATGTGATGTTTGGTTTTCTGTCCTTGTGATAGTTTGCTGAAAATGATGGTTTCCAGCTTCATCCGTGTCCCTGCAAAGGACATGTACTCATCCTTTTTTACGGCTGCATAGTATTCCATGGTATATATGTGCCACATTTTCTTTTTTTTTTAATTATACTTTAAGTTCTAGGATACATGTGCACAACGTGCAGATATGTTACATATGTATACATGTGCCATGTTGGTGTGCTGCACCCATTAACTCATCATTTACATTGGGTATATCTCTTAATGCTTTCCCTCCCCCCTTCCCCTGCCCCACAACAGGCCCCAGTGTGTGATGTTCCCCTTCCTGTGTTCAAGTGTTCTCATTGTTCAATTCTCACCTGTGAGTGAGAACATGCAATGTTTGGTTTTTCGTTCTTGGAATAGTTTGCGGAGAATGATGGTTTCCAGCTTCATCCATGTCCCACAAAGGACATGAACTCGTCCTTTTTTATGGCTGCATAGTATTCCATGGTATATATGTGCCACATTTTCTTAATCCAGTCTATCATTGATGGACATTTGGGTTGGTTCCAAGTCTTTGCTATTGTAAATAGTGCCGCAATAAACATACGTGTGCATGTGCCTTTATAGCAGCATGATTTATAATCCTTTGGGTATATACCCAGTAATGGGATGGCTGGGTCAAATGGTATTTCTAGTTCTAGATCCTTAAGGAATCACCACACTGTCTTCCACAATGGTTGAACTAGTTTACAGTCCCACCAGCAGTGTAAAAGTGTTCCTATTTCTCCACATTCTCTCCAGCACCTGTTGTTTCCTGACTTTTTAATGATCACCGTTCTCACTGGTGTGAGATTAATTCAAGATGCATTAAAGACTTAAATGTTAGACCTAAAACCATAAAAATCCCTAGAAGAAAACCTAGGCAATACCATTCAGGACATAGGCATGGGCAAGGACCTCATGTCTAAAACACCAAAAGCAATGGCAACAAAAGCCAAAATTGACAAATGGGATCTAATTAAACTAAAGAGCTTCTGTACAGCAAAAGAAACTACCATCAGAGTGAACAGGCAATCTACAGAATGGGAGAAAATTTTTCCAATCTACCCATCTGACAAAGGGCTAATATCCAGAATCTACAAAGAACTCAAACAAATTTACAAGAAAAAAACAAACAACCCCATCAAAAAGTTGGCAAAGGATATGAGCAGACACTTCTCAAAAGAAGACATTTATGCAGCCAACAGACACATGAAAAAATGCTCATCATCACTGGCCATCAGAGAAATGCAAATCAAAACCACAATGAGATACCTAAATTTTAATAAATTTACTTTTCCATTATCAAAGCAGTAAAGCAACATTTTAAAAGTCCGGAAAATAGATGCAGGAATTCCAAATCCCACTATTTAACACAAGTATTGTCATTTTATGTATTCCCTTACAGCATTTTTGTATGTGTATTTTGCATGGTTACCACCATGGTAAATATAAAATTTTATGATCAGGCTTTTTTTTTACATAATACTACTACATTGTTCTTTTTGCTACATAGACTTCATATATTTTATTTTTAAATGGCTGTATATTATTGTATTAAGTAAATATCATGATTTAGTTCATCATTCCTCAATTACTGGAATGAATTTCTTAAATATTTATTGAATATTTCTACAAAGCCTACAACCTATAGATTATATCTCTATCTACACTTACATAGATAAGTACAGAGAGTACATAAAGACTTTATAATGACCATCTCCTTTAATTTTTTTAAATGAAAGTGTCTTTAAAACATATTTCCAGCACTGGACTAGATATTTTCGCATATTTTCTTTCATCTTATCCTTAAACTAACCCTGCAGCATCAGGCTAACAATCCCTATTATAAGAATAAAATAAAATACAATAAGGAAGGCAAAGGAAGTGTATAGGCAATATTTAAGTAGTTAAATATCAACCCAAATCTGACATCAAAATCTTAGGACGAGCTGTCTTTCTAAAATGTACTTTTCAAATCACTTTTTATTAGAAATAAAGGATAATTTAACCCTGTACTACTAAGACATTTTAGAATCTAAGCATAAAGACTTTGATGTTCTGTTTGGCCAGTATGGTATTTTATAAATTTGTGAACAGGAGCATCTAACAGTAAAGCACATACCATGCAGCTAGCCACAGTCCTTACACCTCACCTCATGCACATGTGTGCATGTACACATGCACACACATATGAACACACACAAATACACAGAAACACAACCACACAACACACACACAACCACACATGCACATCATACAAACACACACTTATAGACACTCAACCACATACGCACACAGACACAAACATACACACAAATACACACAGTGTTATAGTACCTTTATGCTATCTACCTGGCCTTTGAAGGCATCTGAGTTTGTGTCCCCTTTGTTAGCATTTTAACCAAAGAGAGGGGACACCTGTTAAGACACTGAGAAGCAGCTGAAGTAAATCTATAATCCGCACAAAATTAATAAATTTGGGAGATAATGCTGTTCATAGCAGTAGATAGGTGATTACTGGGATTATTAAATTAACCAAATATATTTACAATGAGATATGCAAAATTTATATTTGTATTTGTTCTGCTTTGAAGATTATGCCTGTTATGATATTGCCCCAGACAAAAAACTGGCAGGATAACAACATGGTCATGAAATCAATAATTCATATTTGTGAAGACAATTTTAACTTTTTAAGTACTTTTACATCTGTAGTACAAGACTCAGGAACAAAAATAAGAGCAATTAAAATTATCTAATCCTAAATAATTTCACTCATTGTTTAATTCTTTGTTTACCTAGATGATGTCAAAAGGGTTTCCTCCCTTGAGGGACTGATACATTTCCCAAACACTTAGGGACCTGGAGACCCCCACAAGTTGCCTCACGTTCTAATTAAGTTTACCTTGCAATATTTGGAACACAGTAAATATTCTAAGAAAACCATTTTAGGACATTATAATCTGATTTTAGACAATTCTCATCCATTTTTATGGCTTTTGTAATTATTACAGATAATTATGAGTGAACCATTTTTTAAAACCTTATATTTCCTTTATGCCCTATGTAAAAACTAGCACTGTGATCATTTAATATTAGCACAGATTCATATCTAATTGGCATCCATGTTGATTGGATTATAAATTCATCTTTTTCAAACCTTGAATTAGAAGCACTCAGAAACATAAATTCGTAATAGCATGCAGGAGAAATAACTATATTGAGTAATTTGGGCATTTGTCACCTGAGAAATCAGAAGTGAACAAACTGCATCCACATTAAATGATACATACAAAGGTGGACATGAGAAGTACTCGTCTTATATTAATCTTATATGTGCTCTGTATGCACATGCCTTCAGATGCTGGATAACAAAAATCCTGCTTTCTGACTATTCTAAAGCAATCTTCTGCATGCCAGAATAGTTAACCAAATTGAGTCTAGGAAGTGATTGGATTCTGTATGAGTTTGTTTGGGCTGACATAACAAAGTACTAAAGACTGGGTGGCTTAAAGAACAGAAATTTATTTCCTCACAGTTCTGGAAGCCAGAAGTCTGAGATCAAAGTGTCAGCAGGGTTAATTTCTTCTGAGGTCTCTCTCCTTGGCTTGCAGATGGCCATTGTGATGGTTATTACTGTGTGTCAACTTGACTGGGTCATAGGATGCCCAGATAATCGTTATTTCTGGGTGTGTCTGAGAGTGCTTTCAGAAAAGATTAGCACTTGAATTGGTGGACTGAGTGATGCAGATGGCCCTCCTGATGAGGATGGGTCCTGTCTCATTCACTGAGGGCCTGAATAGAACAAAAGGTAGAGGAGGGAGGAATTCGACCCATTTGTTTCTGAACCGGGATATTTTATCTCATCTCCTGCTCTCAGACTAGGATTTGTATCATCTGTCCCCTGGTTTTCAAGCCTTGGGGCTTGAACTAAATTATACTCCTGGCTTCCATGTGTCTCCAGCTTGTAGACAGCAGATCATGGGACTCAGCCTCCATAATCATGTAAACCAATTCCTCATAATAAACCTCCTTCATATATATTTATATATATAAAAAGGATATGTGGATGTGTGAATATATGTTATGTATTGTAATGCACATAGGTATATATATTTATATGTATATATACATACACATATACAGTACACACATACATCTATATATATGTATATATACACATGCATAGTTTTCTTTGGAGAATGCTAAAACAGCCATCATCTTCCTCTATCTTTACACGGCATGTCTGTGTTTTAATCACCTCTTTTTTTGGATAAAAGTCATATTGAATTAGGATCCAGCCTAATGACTTCATTTAACCTTAATTATCTCTTTAAAGGACCTATCTCCAAATACATTTTGAGATACTAGAAGTTAGGACTTCAGGACTTCAGGCTGGGCACAATGGTTCACACCTGTAAACCCAGCAATTTGCAAGGCTGAGGCAGGAGGATCACTTGAGCTCAGGAATTCGAGACCAGCCTGGGCAAATAAGGACCTTATCTGTCTCATTTTCACTGCCGCCTCAGCATCTAAAATTGTCTGGAGCAAAGTATATACTTAATAAATATGATTAGATGTTAAATATCTGAAACTCCATCTCTACAAAAAATACAAAAATTAGCGAGGCATGGTGGCACATGCCTGTAGTCCCAGCTACTCAGGAGGCTGAGGTGGGAGTGTGGCTTGAGCCTGGGAGGCAGAGCTTGCTGCGAGCGGAGATAACGCCACTGCACTCCAGCCTGGGCAATAGAGCCAGACCTTGTCTCAAACGATGAGAAAAAGAATAAGTTAGGACTTCGACATATGAATTTTGGAGAAATACAGTTTAGCCCATATGATATTCTTATTTCTATATTTCATAACAGCAAAGCAAGTAACTATTACCTTTGCAGAGTTGGGTTGCCTCATTTAAAAAAAGAACGAAAAAGAAAAATGAAATTAGAAGACATCTAGCTTTTTAAACCATATTCTCCACCAACTCAGCCAGACAAAGGCAGTTTGGTCCATAAAAAGATGCTTTCCATCCTAAGTAGCAGTGAAAGGGCCCCTTTGCCAGAAAGTCTGGTCCCCTCCTGCAAAGCTGTATGCACATCCTGGTGCATAATAAGAACAAAGAAAAACCGAAACAAAAGCACGGTGACTGAATGACTCTCCTCTTCCATTCATGATCATGTCTGTTGTCACCACTAATCGTCAAAAGCCAAAATTAGACATTAGGATGGTGGTCTTCAAACAACTAGGACAAGTTCACATCAAACTATCTAGGAAGCATTTTTTATATGTTCTCAACCTCAAACATATCAGAATATGTGAGTGAAGAAGTGAAGCAGGTAGGATTAAATTCAACTGTATACAACATACGAGTGAAAATAAGGGGGACTTTACACAGAAGAAGTTCGGAGAAAAGTAGTCTAGAGTAGGTATGGTTGCTCCATGGTCATCAGAGATCCAGCTCTTTCCTTCTCTCTGGCTGCCATTCTCAGCACAAGCTTCCATCGTCACTATGGACTAATGTCCAAGGGAGCTTCTGGAGCTGGGGCCATTGAGACCATGCAGGCAGCAGGAAAGAGGAAGGCAGAAATGGCAATAGGGGATGCTCTAGCACATCTGCCTCTTCAGGAGTCATCTTGGAGATCCTGTCTGGTAGCTTCAGCTTTTAATTCATCAGCAAGGGAGTCTAGGAAAAGTAATGTCTCAGACACACTATTCTGAATAAAATTAGTTTGGTTCCATAAAGACCTAGGGAATATGTGTGTTGTAAGAGCTTACTGAGGGATCCTAATATTAATACTTCCTAACCCCTTGAAAACCACTGCAAAAGAAAGAGTTTCCTGGAGAATTTTCTTGAGTAGGCCATCCCAAAGAAATTAATTGAAGGACACATTTGTCTTTTGACTCCCGGCATCCATTCTGCCTGTTCTCAACAACAGCCCAGATTTTGATTTGAGCATCGAGCCCTGCCCTACTCTCAGTCTATATGGTCCAGGTGCAGGCCCATCTTTAACCCTAGGGATAAGTCAAATGATCCCAGCCTAAACCTCATTAGCATGTATCATGTTGGCCAAGTAATTAGTTCAAGGGTAAGCATACGACCTAAGCCTATTCAATCAGAATGCATCTCAAGACTTTTACTAGAATGTAAACTCAACAAAAATAAGGACCTTACCTTTCTCATTTCCATTGCTTTCTCAGCATCTAAAACTGTCTGGAATAAAGTATATGCTTAATAAATATGATTGGATGTTAAATATCTGAAAATGGAGCTAGAGATTAGAGAAAAACTAGATTTTGATAACATTGTTTGAATTTCTGTCTCTATGTACCTCAATTAAGTCTACCCTTGGTTCTTTCAGTTACTAAGTACATAAATTTTCTTTATTTGCTTACAGCATCTTGAGTTTGAATTTCCCTTACTTGCACCCAAAAGGTAATAGGGAAGTAGGCAGGACCAGTAGACTAAGCCAGTAAAGGCTTAACATTTTATTAGGCTCAGAATATTAAATATTCAGAATATTAAATATTTTGCTCAATAGAAATATTAGTCATTTCTATTGAGCAAAAGAACTCACAACATACAGGATGACTTAATAAGTAGGATTTTGAAATATGAAGAGATGAGGAGTCCCCTCTGATGACACATCTTATTTTGTATCTAACAATCAGTGAGTCACCCCACAGAAATACAAACTACCATCAGAGAATACTATAAACACCTCTACACAAATAAACTAAAAAATCTAGAAGAAATGGATACATTCCTGGACACATACACCCTCCCAAGACTAAACCAGGAAGAAGTCGAATCCCTGAATACACCAATAACAAGTTCTGAAATTGAGGCAGTAATTAATAGCCTACCAACCTAAAAGATCTCAGGACCAGATGGATTCACAGCCAAATTCTACCAGAGGTATAAACAGGAGATGATACCATTCCTTCTGAAACTATTCCAACCAATTGAAAAGGAGGGACTCCTCCTTAATTCATTTTATGAGGCAGCATCATTCTGATACCAAAACCTGGCAGAGACACAGCAAAAAAAGAAAACTTCAGGCCAATATCCCTGATGAACATTGATGCGAAAATCCTCAATAAAATACTGGCAGACCAAATCCAGCAGCACATCAAACAGCTTATCCACCATGATGAAGGCAGCTTCATCCCTGGAATGCAAGGCTGGTTCCACATATGCAAATCAATAAACACAATCCATTACACAAGCAGAACCAATGACAAAAACCACATGATTATCTCAATAGATTTAGAAAAGGCCTTTGATAAAATTCAATATCCCCTCACGTTTAAAAACTCTCAATAAACTCAGTATTGATGGAACATATCTCAAAATAATAAAAGCTATTTTTGACAAACCCACAGCCAATATCATACTGAATGGGCAAAAGCTGGAAGCATTCCCTCTGAAAACCAGCACAAGGCAAGGATACCCTCTCTCACCACTCCTATTCAACATAGTATTGGAAGTTCTGGCCAGGTCAATCAGGCGAGAGAAAGAAATAAAGGGTATTCAAATAGGAAGAATGGAAGCCAAATTGTCTCTGTTTGCAGACAACATGATTCTATATTTAGAAAACCCCATTGTCTCAGCCCAAAAGCTCCTTAAGCTGGTAATCAAGTCCAGCAAAGTCTCAGGATACAAAATCCATGTGCAAAAATCACAGGCATTCAATACACAAACAGTAGACAAGCAGAGAGCCAAATCATGAATGAACTCCCATTCACAATTGCTACAAAGATAATAAAATACCTAGAAATACAGCTAACAAGGGACGTGAAGGACCTCTTCAAGGAGAACTACAAATTACTGCTCAAGGAATAAGAGCGGGCACAAACAAACGGAAAAACAGTCCATCCTCTTGGATAGGAAGAATCAATATTGTGAAAATGGCCATACTGCTCACAGTAATTTATAGATTCAATACTATTCCCATTAAACTACCATTGACATTCTTCACAGAATTAGAAAAAACTACTTTAAGTTTCATATGGAACCAAAAAAGAGCCCACATAGCCAAGACCATCCTAAGCAAAAAGAACAAAACTGGAGGCATCATGCTACCTGACTTCAAACTATACTACAAGGCTACGTGACCAAAACAGCATGGTACTAGTACCAAAACAGATGTACAGATCAATGGAAGGAAACAGGCCTCAGAAATAATACCACACATCTACAACCATCTGATCTTCAACAAACCTGACAAAAACAAGCAATGGGGAAAGGATTCCCTATCTAATAAATGGTGCTGGGAAAACTAGCTAGCCATATGCAGAAAACTGAAACTGAACCCCTTCCTTACACCTTATACAAAAATTAACTCAAGATGATTAAAGACTTAAGTATAAAACCCAAAACCACAAAAACCCTAGAAGAAAACCTAGGCAATACCATTCAGGACATAGGCATGGGCAAAGACTTCATGACAAACACACCGAAGACAATTGCAACAAAAACCAAAATTGACAACTGGGATCTAATTAAACTAAAGGGCTTCTGCACAGCAAAAGAAACTAACATCAGAGTGAACATGCAACCTACAGAATAGGAGAAAATTTTTGCAATCTACCCATCTGACAAAGGTCTAATATCCAGGATCTGCAAGGAACTTAAACAAATTCACTAGAAAAAAACAAGCAACTCCATCAAAAAGTGGGCAAAGGATATGAACAGACACTTCTCAAAAGAAGACATTTATGTGGCCAATAAACATATGAAAAAAAGCTCAACATCACCGATCATTAGAGAAATGCAAATCAAAACCACAATGATATACCATCTGACACCAATCAGAATGGCAATTATTAAAAAGTCAAGAAACAATTGATCCTGGTGAGGCTGTGGAGAAATAGGAACGTTTTTACACTGTCAGTGGGAATATAAATTAGTTCAACCATTGTGGAAGACAGTGTGGCAATTCCTCAAGGATCTAGAACCAGAAGTACCATTTGACCCGGTAACCCCATTACTGGGTATATACACAAAGGAACATAAATCATTCTACTATAAAGACACATACATATATATGTTTATTGCAGCTCTATTTACAATAGCAAAGACATGGAACCAACCCAAATGCCCATCAGTGATAGACTGGACAAACAAAATGTGGTACATATACACCATGGAATACCATGCAGCCATAAAAAGGAATGAGATCATGTCCTTTGCAGGAATATGGATGAAGCTGGAAGCCATCATCCTCAGCAAACTAACACAGCAACAAAAAACCAAACACCACATGTTCTCACTCATAAGTGGGAGTTGAACAATGAGAACACATGGACACAGGGAGGGGAACAACACACACTGGGTCCAGTTGGAGGTGGGGGATGAGGGGAGGGAGAGCATAAGGACAAATAGCTAATGCATGCGGGGCTTCAAACCTAGGTGGTGGGTTTATAGGTGCAGCAAACCACCATAGCACATGTATACCTATGTAACATGTGCTTTTGGGCTGAGACAATGGGGTTTTCTAAATATAGAAACCTACATGTTCTGAACTTGTATCCCAGAACTTAAAGTAAAATTTAAAAAAAGAAAAAAAAATCAGTGAGTCTTTTCAACAAATGGTACTGGAACAACTGGACATCTACATGCAAAAATACACAAAAATTAATTTAAAATGGGACACAGCAATGCAAATGTACAATGCAAAACTATACAATTATACAACCCCTGGAAGATAACTTAGGGAAAAAATCTAGGTGACCTTGGGTTTGGTGATGTTTTTAGATACAACATCAAAATCATGATTCATGAGAGAATAAATTGTTAAGTTGAACTTCCTTAAAATTAAAAACTTTTTCTCTGCAAAAGCCCCTGTTAAGAGAATAAAAAGACAAATCACAGACAGAGATAATATTTGCAAAATACCTATCTCATAAAGAACTGATATCCAATGTATACAAAGAACTCTTAAAACTCACAATAAGAAAAAAACAACAACCCAACTATACAATGGGCAAAAGGTCTAAAGAGACATCTCAACAAAAAAGATATACAGATGACAAATAAGCATATGAAAAGATGTTCAACATCATACATCATTAGAGAAATGCAAATTAAAACAACAAGAAACCACTAGATGCTTATTAGAATGACTAAAATCCAAAACACTGATAACATCAGATGCTGATGAGGATGTAGAGCAACCAGAGCTCATTCATTGCTAGTGGAAATGCAAAATGGTAAGCCACTTTAGAAGACAGTTTGGCAGTTTCTTACAAACTAAGCATAGTCTTACCATACAATCCAGCAATCATATTCCTTGGTATTTACTCAAATGAGTTGAAAACTTAACATCCGCACAAAAAACTGCATGAGAGAGTTTATAGCAACTTTATTTGTAATTGCCAAAACTTGAAAGCAACCAAGATATCCTTTAATAGATGAATGGATAAACAAATTTTGGTACATCTGTACAATGGACTATTACTTAGAGATAAAAAGAAATGAGCTATCAAGCCACAAAAACACATGGAGGAAACTTAAATGCATATCGCTAATTGAGAGAAGGCAATCTGAATGGCTGCCTTACTGTATGATTCCAATTATATGACATTCTGAAAATGGCAAAACTGTGGACACAGTAAAAAAAAATCAGTGGTTGCCTGGAGTTTGGAGGCAGGGAGAGACAAATAGGTGGAGTACAGGTGGTTTTTAGGGCAGTGAAATGATTTTGTGTGATACAGCAACGGTGGCGGCATGTCATGGTACGTTTGCTAAAACCCATAGAACATACATCAAGAGTGAATGTTAATGTAAACTGTAAACTTTACAGTAAACTCTGAAAACTTTAGTTAATAATGTATTAATATTGGTAATCAATTGTAACAAATGTAACATGCTAATAAAAGATTTTAATAAGAATACAAATGGAGTGTTGGGTTGGGGAGTGTGGGCTTGGTATGTGAGAACTCTCTACTTTAAACTCAATTATTCTATAACCTGAAAACTGCCCCTCCATTATGAAATCTATTAAAGAACAAATCAATAAAATAAAAATTTAAAATAATCAACGAGAATAAATTTTGAAGCAATATTCCCTCTATTTCTATATATGTTTCAAGTTTCTATAACAAATTTTTACAAAATGTACATACCTAGATAGTGCACAGCTAGGAGTTTATCCTATAGCTGTATGCATATATTGATCAAAGATTTACATCAAAGGATTATGTACTATTGTCAGTAATAGCAAAAGCCAGGAAACAACTGAATATCCATTAACAAATAATTGGTTAAATAAATTATGCTTTTTTTACACATAAAATACTACAGAGCAGTTAAAAAGGGACAACTGGCCGGGCGCGGTGGCTCATGCCTGTAATCCCAGCACTTTGGGAGGCCAAGGTGGGCAGATCACCTGAGGTTGGGAGTTCAAGACCAGCCTGACCATCTCTACTAAAAACACAAAATTAGCCGGGAGTGGTGGCACATGCATGTAATCCCAGCTACTCAGGAGGCTGAGGCAGGAGAATCACTTGAACTCAGGAGGCGGAGGTTGTGGTGAGCCGAGAGCGTACCATTGCGCTCCAGCCTGGGCAACAAGAGTGAAACTCCATCTCAAAAACAAAACAAAACAAAAAAACGGGACAACTATATGTGCAGAATGTAAGTAAGCTCCATGATAGGGAAGGTATCTTTGTTTTGTTATTGTTCACTAATACAGCCTAAATAAACAGAATTGTGTCTGGCACCTGCTAGATCCTCAGTAAGTATCTGTTGAATAAATGAATAGAGAATAATGGTTGAATTTCTTAAAGGAAAGTAAAAACAATGTGCATATGGTTTGCTTATCATGAAACATGAGGGCATTCCTCTTGACCATGAGCTACCCCAGATGTAGACTCTGATTTTCCATGGAGCTGGGAGCAGGAATAAAGGAAGCATGGTGTTGGGTGGGTTTTTTTTAAATGAATCTGAACCATTTTCAACAAAATTACTCAAGCCTCTTAGTGTGTAGACTCAGACTTAGAGTGGGCGATTATAAAAGTTCAAATGCATAATATTTTATGGTGAATACCAAGACTTACAATAAAACTTACAGTAATCAAGACACTGTGGGAATGACATAAGGATGGCCCTATGGAACAGAACAGAGAAACCAGAAAGACATCCACGCTTACATGGTTATTTGATTTTTGACAAAGATGCCAAAGTAATCCAATGGGGAAAGTCTCTTCAACAAATAAAAAAACAAAAACAGAAACATTGTTTATATATAGGAGGAAAAAGAACCTCAATCTTCACCTCATACCATACACAAAAATTATTTATTTATTTTTTTGAGACGGAGTCTCACTTTGTTGCCCAGACTGGAGTGCAGTGGCATGATCTCGGCTCACTGTAGCCTCAACTTCTTGGGTTCAAGTGATTCTCCCACCTCAGCCTCCCAAGTAGCTGGGATTACAGGCACCCACCACCATACCTGGCTAATTTTTGTCTTTTTAGTAGAGACACGGTTTCACCATGTTGGCCAGGCTGGTCTTGAACTCCTGACCTCAGGTGATCCACCCGCTTCAGCCTCCCAAAATGCTGGGATTACAGGCGTGAGCCACAGCGCCTGGCCAAAAATTAATTTAGTATGGAAAATAGACCTAGTAAAAGTTAAAACTATAAAGTTTCTAGCTTAGAAGAAAACACAGGAGAATATTTTTAGTGACAGGGTATAGACAAAAGTCTCTTAGGACAGAGAAAGCAATCAACATAAAAGAAAAAAGTAGATAAATTAAACTTTAAAATTTAAAATACATCTTTTGAAGACACTGTTAAGAAAATGAATAGGCTAGCCACAAAGTGGGAAAACATATTTGCAAAGCATATATATTTGATAAAGGACTAGTGTCCAGAAGATATCAAGAATTCCTATAACTCAATAACAAAAGACAAACAACCCAAAACAGGGCACTTGTAGAGAAATAAGGTCCAAGTGATGCTTAGTGTGATGAAACAACCAGATACATGAGAAAAGAATTAATCCAGTAATACTATACAACCCTCATACTTTATCCAAACTCTGAATATAATGGAAGAATCATTTAATATTTCAAGAAGAGAACATTAGTTGGCATATAAATTTGCCCATTAAAAAGTAAATTTAACATAAAACTAAATATTTCTATCTATGAATCTCATTCTAATTGACCGTTAACAAAGTTTGGTAATAATAACTCACCAATAAAAAGCCACATTAAAAACTGTGTTACATATAGTTTATTTTTATTTCATAGCCTTTTAAAAAATATAAGCCACCTAATATTTTGAAAAACATACACAGAATAATCATTTAGCTGCCACAATATTACAAAAATAAAAT
The DNA here is from genome assembly GCF_029281585.2 of Gorilla gorilla gorilla. Classification (NCBI taxonomy): domain Eukaryota; kingdom Metazoa; phylum Chordata; class Mammalia; order Primates; family Hominidae; genus Gorilla; species Gorilla gorilla. Next base: position 141,876,320 of record NC_073227.2, read on the forward strand.
GACACAGAATAAATTGCACAAGAGAACAAAATAATCTCTGCTGAGTCACTCTGACTAGGAACACATAATAGTCACTAGGAAGGTGAAGTGGAGCAGTACTGCCGTTTCTTCATGATCAATTATCACTAAAATCAGTCACAGGAACTATTCCCAGGAGACCATCCATTCACTATACAGGAATATGTGCAACATATAGATGTCAAGTTAACATCTTGAATTTAATTCCAAATACCATTCTTTCTTTTCCTCTGGGAGACAAGTTCAGTGGCAAGCTAGAACAGTGAAGACCAGGGGATATCAAGCCCATGACTGACCCACACCTCTCCCAGCTGGTTCTACAACACAAGAAAGAGAATAAAGTATACCGTGCTATCTAACACAATAGCTAGTAGCCCCATTTGGCTATCTGAATTTAAATTAATTACAATTAAACAAAATTTAAATTTTCCTTCCTCAGTCACACTAGCCACATTTGAAGTGTTCACTAGCCACATGTGCCTATATGGTTACCACATTGGACACTGCAGATATAGAACATTTCTGTCATCACAGAAAGTTCTTTTAGACAGCCCTAGATGTGGGAAGTGTTTCTTCTTTGCTTAGCTAGGATGTAGGCTGCTTATAGAAGAAGCTTCGAGAGGCAATTCTTCTCCCAGGATATTCCTAGACTGGTGGTGGAGTCACAGAAAGGAGTAAGGTAGCCTTTCTTTGCGTAGATTCCCCTCCTCCATGCATGAAAGCGATGGTCTTTTTATAGGAATCAAATACACAAACCCAGACTCCACCAAAATATAACTGACAGGAAAATTAGAGAGGAGAGAAATGATGCAGATGAGGGAGCAGCGTAATAGAACATTCTTTATCCTACACCAACCCTCCACAAAGAGGTTATGGCCACCAAGGAAGTGCACAGGTACCCAGGGCCCTCTAGAAAATCCTGATGTGGGACAAGGATATTGACTGAGAGAGGTCAGCCCTGTCAAGAGTTTTGTGAGAACACCTGACATGCCTTCACTCTGCTCACTCTGTCAGAGGGGAGCAGTGCTGCTTGGAGCTTTGACAGTTGTGAAGGAACTAGAGTTTTGATCTTTTTGAACTTTATGCTCCTCTGCAACTGTATTTTGTAGCCAGGGCATAAAATGTTAGTTGTCCTCCCAAGATCCACCACCATCTTCTTCTTCATCAAGAAAAACTGGATTTTTGTCAAAGGCAGTTATATATCCAGCTACAAAAACTACATTTCTCAGACAATCTTGCAGATAGCAGTAGCCAATGACACAGTTCTGGCCAATGAGATGAAGGCAAAAGTTATCGGGCTGCTGAGGAAGCTCTTTAAAAGGAAGTGGATTTGAACTGGCATGCCCCGTTTTCTCTGTGGGCTTCCTCCTTCTTCTTGTGGGGTGCTGCGGGGACCATCTTGGAACCTGGAGGAAAAAGCCAAGGGAACCTCAGCAGCCACCTTAATTAAGCCTGACACCCATGAGCTGCTGAACCAGCACCAGCAGCTGCCTGCCTCTAACCTCCTTGTTCTGTGAGAAAAGAACAAACCCTCTAATTTATTTAAGCCGCTCTTCAGTCCAGAAGTTCCTATTCCATTATCAAGATAAAAATTCATCTTGATTCCCAATAGGAAAGTGTGATTTTTCATCTGAAAGGAAAAGACATCTTGCTTGAAGAATCTGTACCTATTCAACAAATTCAAGTAACTTCAGTCATACTAATAAAACAAAAGTCGCAGATAAAGGTTTTAGCTCAGACCCACCCATGTCTTCAGGATCTGTATATACAGACCAAGAATGGCAGAAATGTTTGGGCTTATTATATAAAAAGGCTACTATTAAAGAAAAAAACAAGGTTTTTTTAACCTTAATCCATCAGAAAGCTTTTTCTGCATGCTTATTAGGTTCTGATTACTGGGTCTGAACGCCCTTCTGATAATCCACCTTCCGGTATGGGAAGATGCTCATGACTCAGATACTTAATCAGATCATTATTAACCCATAACATTATTTATTTTGTGTAGACAAAATAAAAAGTGGAGGACTGAGAAATTTATTTCACTGATTCAAACAAAAAAAAAAACTACATCAAAGATTTACAACTCAATTCTTAACCTTCTCTTGTATGTGACACAGACATCTGACAGTGACATTCTAATGATCCCAGAGTTTTAATTGTGGATTTAGCTTAAATATGCACGAATATCTCAGAGTAGCTGTAGAAATTAAAAACAAAGTACAGCACTGTGTAGATACCTTATGCATTCCATTAGTATCTTTAGTGTTCTAACAGTCTCTAGATTAGTAAGTGTGACTTAGAAAACAACAAACATTTCCCGCTATTCTAAATGGTTTAACCATTTACAAACTTTAAAATTTTGGTCATTTAAAATTTAACTCTATTGCACTGATTTTGAAACTATAGACAAAATTGGAAATATAGAATGTCAAACTAAAAATAGAGTATTTCATATTTTTTACTCACCTAGTTCCAAGTTTCCACCCCTGCAAGCGAACCAAAAACAAATCCTGGCACCTTGCCATTCCCAGAAAAGCCAGTGCATGGCACACTCTGGGTAAATTTTCTCTCTTATTCTGTAGAATCGCACCAGATGGCATCAGTTCTGCATCTACAGCTGTGCCCTAAAATTGAAGTTCAGACATAGGAATCTACTTTATTAGACATTTTAGATTTTGCAGGTGTGAGTGTGATGTCATTCTCATTCAACTTAAAATGGTTATCTTGCCAAGTAGAACTGCAGATCCATTGCACTTACAAGTTTGGAAATTAGTGCAACAACCAAGATTGTCCTGATAAGATCTGAAGCCATTTTGAACACCTGAAATTTAGAAACAATGATGAAATAATAACATTTGAAATAAAATACAAATATTACATAATAGAATTATGGCTCATTTCCTTATAATGTAAGAAATTCAAGTCACCTTCTAACATTGCCGAAGAATCACTAAAAACGTTTTTATTGAAAATAAAACACAGGAATCTTCTATAATCAAGTTACATTTATATAATAAGCAGTTATTTTAAATGTTCTTGACTTTTCAAGTGCTTTAATGTCTAGCTCATATTTATACAGTCTTTAAAAATAGATTTGGCACATAGTGATTGTCAGAACAGGGGATCGTCAGAGGATGGAGTAGCCAACATGTAGAAGCCTGCAACCTGGACCATTGTGGGTGTCAGAGTATTTGATCTAAGCCAAAAATGCATAAAGGTGGCCAAAATTGTGAGTTTGAAAGTAGTTCTAATTTGAGAGATCAGTCTATGTCAGGTCTTGGAAAAATGATGATTGAATAAATAAATAAACAGCAAAAGACAGCTCATCTACAGCTGTCAAAGTTTCAAAAGCAGAGTCTCTAACAAAGCAAGTGCAGGGCAGGAGATCAACAGCAGCAAGATCTAAGAGCAAATGTGAGTTACCTTAATTCCCAGAGCTTAGAGTCAAGTTCCAAGCAGAGGTTGAGTAATAGGAATAAATATTCATTGTGGCCTGGATAAATGGGAACTTGGTCATTAATGAATTTGATTACAAGGAGTTAATAAAATGGCCCTGGATACAAGATAGAAAGGCACCCCTGCTTTCTTAGGAACCTGAGTCAGTAGAACCAGCTGAGAGATTGGATTAATACTGAGATGGTAATAAACTACTCACCCTGACTTTTCAATAGTCTCTTGTCTAGGAAGAATGATGGGCAGGTTAAATTCATGGATACCAGTGGTGCTGCTAGGAAGATTAAAGGATTGCAAACTCAAGAAGCCAAGCATGTGGTTAAAATAATTTCCATTCTGGTTATTCTAAAGTGTGAAATGATTGCTTTCAATCCTTACAAACAACTATAATTGCTAATTAATTACTCCCACACTCATCTTCAATGTCCATATTAACCATACAACCTTTTAACTAAATGCCACTGCAGAGGTATCAACCAATTAGAGAACTATTGTTCAAAGCACAATACAGAATCACTGCAGTTGATTCAGGGAGTTCAAACGGGGAATTCAAATCAAGTCTTACCATAACTCTGATAAAGAGGTGAGGATTTGCTCATACCATAATAATTAAAGTAAACCACTTACTTCATTAAGAACAGGCCAATTTGGGGAGAGTGAAATAGAAAGTGGGAAATTATCTGATGTCTTGGGCCAAAATTATTCACCTGAGACTATTTTTCCTTTGAAGCATTAAAATAATTGTCTTACACTTCACTTTTATATTATCAACTTAGGCAAACTTTAGTATTTCATTGTTTTTAGCCTCTCTATATGGTCTTTGTGTCTAAAATTAGTATTTTCAATACTATAGTTATGACTTAGCTTATCCCATACTGACATGACTAAACCCAAATCTTCCCTTACTGAAGATTGAGTATATCTGCATCACATATTTCACCCCATGAACCCCCGCACTGTTTTTCAAAAGGGCCGAATGATTATTAAAAGTGCAAACACTCCTGACATCTCATTCAAATTTCCACAATCCTCTACTAAGACACTGATTCTTGCAATGAGTTAGGAGTCAGTTTGGCTTTGTGGATCTGGTAGAAGCTCACCAGATTTGAGTGGGAGAGTGCCCTTTCCTTCCTTGTACCCATTTCCCCCATCCTGAACCAACATGTTTTTAGGCCCTGGATCTTTAGAAGTTTAGTCATAACTAAGGCCAACGTGAAACCATGTGTCATCCCAACTTACCATTTGCAGAATGCTTCCATCTCCCGTTGTTCCAGCCTTCTTTTTGCAGGCCCAAACTGTCATTGCAGCTGTGGTCCCCTGAGCACCAGTCAAGGGCAGCAGCTCGGCTCTAGAAAGAGAGACGACATAAATCTAGGGGAAAGCTACTGAAGGATGAAGATATTTCCCAAACTAACATTAGCGAGAGGGTACTTAGGGCATACTGGTACTTGAGTTTGCTCCTGCCCGCCCATCTTCTGCAAAAGCTCTAGTAATTTAACCTGAAACCACAGACCCGCCTCTCCGTCCTTTTTCCTGTTTCCCTACACTATGCAAACAGTACCTCTTTTAGCCGGCCCTCCATGCCATCACCCAAAAGGTCACGTACCGGCCAACCCTAAGGCATCTTCCAAATGACTCTCACTGTAACGTTCACCATCCGCTGTCCCAGATTCGAAACCTACCCTGCACGGCAATCCGCAGGCACTAACCGTGGTTGGTGGCTAGAATATGAGTAAGGATCACCGGAAGGAAGGGATTCCTCCCTCCAAATGGGCGACTAAATCTTCTCTCCCCCACGCCCCACCCCAGCACCACCAGACGAATCCCATTTACCATCTCTCAAAGAGCAAAAATATTTAAAACAATATTTAAAATACTTTAAGTGCGCCCTGTTTCCTCCTGCCACCCGTCCCAAAGCCCACACAGTCTTTCTCAAAAATGTGGATATTCAGGTTAACCTTCGATTTTGTTCGAAAGTGGCTAAACTGCATTATTCGAATAATTTACTTTTCCACTCCTTGGGTATAACTAAAATGCAGTTGGACAGAAAAGAGCTTGCAGTTGTCCAAAGTCATTCCGGCTCCAAAGGGCGGATTCTCTTTTCGCCATCTCTACCAGCCCTGGAACAGCTTAGGGTCCCTCTCGAAGAGCACAGCGCCAGCCCAGACCCCATACACCCACCGTCCCTGGCACCCGAACGCGCTGCGAGCCCCGGGCCTCCCACGGGAGCGGAGACGCGGGTCCCTGCGCCTCACGCCGGAACGGACCCGTCAGAGCCGCCGAGCCCCGCACCTGGAAGCTGGGAGGCCGCGAGGACGGAGAATCGAGGCGGAGACCCAGCCCAGCGCCCGCGCAGCTCGGTGCCTTCCCGCCAGTGCCCGCACTCGGGTCACACCGCTTGCTCTCGGGAGAAGCCCCAAGGCTCGCGGTGCACCGAGAGGCGCCCAGGCTGGAGCGCCCCGGCCGTGTTGGCCACGGAGTTCTTCAGCTGCTTGATGACCACGAAGAGCAGGAGGAAAAGTAAGAAGAGCAGGAAGAAGAAGAGCGCCAGGTAGAGCAGCAAGTTGAGTTCCCACTCCATGCTGGAGGCGCCGGCGCTCGCTGGCCCTGCGCGCTCGGCGCGGGCTGCAGCTGGAGGGCGAGCGCGCCGCCCGCACACCCACCTCCCCGCACTCCCGCCCCTCGCGAGGGCGTCCCGCTATGGGCGCCGACTCCGGGGTCCGTGCTTTGCCTCCCCCGGCTCCGAGGAAACGCGCCAAGGAGCTGAGGAAATCCGGCGCAGACTCTCCCAGCTGGCACCAAAGCCTTCCGCTTCGCCGAGATCCTCTCAGGTGCTCTTGAGGACGCGAGCGACTTCCCTAGGAGCGAACTTCCGCGGGCAGGGACGCCAGAAGAGGTAACAGCTCAGTCTCCCAGGGGAGGTCGGGACTGGTGTTTTGCAAATGATTTAAAAGTTCCACCCCCAACATCCAGTAGGGTCCCTAGCCCCGCTGCGTTCCCAATTAATTTATTTCGTTATATCCCTCCGTTCCTGCTTTCCGAAAGGACAGGGGATGTCATGGCCCAGAGACCCAAAAGAATGAAAGGTGGCAGTGAAGATGGGGTCTGAAAGGCTATGAGATGATTTCGTGCTATGAGGTGTCTGAGTGAATTCCAGTTCGAGCTGTCTTGCTCTTCGGAGTAGCAGATGCATTCAGTGTTGAGTGTACTTTTCTATGGACAACAGGTCATTTGGAAACGCATTAAGAATACAATGTATTTCAGAAGTTATATAGCACAAAGATTTCAAATATTGGCCTCAAATTCAGTTTATTTGGTGAAAAGAGGAAAACAAGTTTACTCAAAGTGTTTCTTGAGTCCCTAAAGCCTTTCTGTATCTGGTTGACGTGACCCAAAGCCCATACCGCGCAGCTTTGAAAGCTGTTCAGTGTATCTATTACTGCAGAACAAATTACCCCCAAATTTAGTGGCTTCAAACAGCATAAACATTGATCATCTCTCACAGTTTCTGTGGGTCCGAAATGTGGGAGCACTGGCTGGGTGATTCTGGTGTCGGGTTACTCATGAGGCTCCGTTCAGATGTCAGCCAGGTCTGCCTTCAGCTGAATGCTTGTGTGGAGGTGGAGGATCCACTTCCAGGGTGGCTCACTCACTGCTTGCCAGGTAGGGCTGGTTGTTGTTGGGAGGCCTCAGTTCCCTTTCATGGGTGCTTCCAACACAGCTGCGGGATTCCCCCAGAACAAGTGATGAAAGAAAACAAAGCAGAGGCTGCAGTGCTCTTTACCGCCAGCTTCAGAAGTCACGTGCCATCACTTCTGCAATATCCTACTGGTCACACAGGTCAGCCCTATTCAGGGTAGGAGTCCAAGGACACAAACGCCAAGGAGTAAGGATCACTGGGGCTCATCTTAGAGTCGGCTATGACAGCTGTTAATACAGCCAGCTATCATTGCCCATTTGTAGGCCTAACTTTATTTTATTCTTTATTTGTGAAGATGCGGAATTGCCTCCTGGACTGAATTCTGGGGATGAGGGCTGACAACATCCCAGATTGTAATAAGTGGCTGCTCCAGGGATGACAGGGGTTCAAAGAGACAGGGTGGTATGAAAACAGTCTGTGAACTGCAAGTCTCATGGACCCGATTCTAGTGTCAGCTCTGTCAGTGGTCACTTTTGCTCAGTGACTCTCAGTCCCCTCATCTGTAACATGCCTTGCTTATCTTTCCCTTGGATTTGTTGTGAGGCTCAAAAATGAGAAAATGTTAAATAAAAATGTGTTTTGCTATATAAATATCAGATACTGTTATTATTCTATTACGAAGGGCCCCCAATGCTACAAGCTACTGTACAAAATTTCCAGGCCCTAGGCCTCTCCATCAAGCATCTTAGTGCATAAGTGAGAAGAATCTTTCTTTCATTTTCTCTTTGTCTCTCTCTCAATAACATTATATTGATCCACTTCATAGGCAGTGGTATGCTGGAGCTGGCTCTTAATGACTCACAGGAGCTGATTGTTAAATTTTGTAAACCAAATTTTAAATTCCAGCTATTATTAAAAGTTAAATTATACAAACCTACAATTATGTTAACAACAAAGGTAATTAATACTCCAAACTCATCACTTTCTAATTATTTTATTAGGTTGGTGAAAAGGCAATCACGGTTTTTGCCATTAAAAGCAAAAACCGTGATTGCTTTTGCACCAGCCTGAGTACTACATTTCACTGCTGTTTATGCACTTGAGGTTATTTACATCTGTTGTAGCTGTGTGGTGAAGATGCTGCATAGTGGTACGTTACTGCGCATCTCTTCCCAGCTGTGTTCAGTGCTGTCATGTTGGTAGCTTGAAATTAGCCATGATGAGTGGGTTTGCCTTGAGAAAATGGACAAATGCTACAAATCAGGACCAGGGAGGCAGTTGTTAAATTAACCAGCACAACACTGCTCGTGGGACTATTGAGAGAAATTTGAAGTCTTATACAAGTTTCGCAAAGATTTGTGATTTTTTATTTGACTGCCCAGAATCCACACACCTCCACTCTAAGCACCACATGTTCCTACGGATGGAATTCTCCATTTTATGTAATCTTGGCAAGAAGACAGATCCCAGTGCCTACTTTCCCTTGCCACCTCCTGTTATGGAAACCAAGGGGATCAGATATATCTTTTACCCACTCCTGATACAGTGTGGGGAGGAGGGCAGGAAGAGCTATGCCAGAAACTTAGCTAAATATCCTTGTCTCCAGGACTCTGAATCTTGGGAGTTGACAGAACAGGAGGAATGTTCAGAAGTCAGATGCATCCCCGTTGCACAGGCAATCTGAGCACCAGAACAGTCCCAAGAGTGACCTAGCCATGGCTACTGCTACCTGCTTCGACAGCATCCTCAACTCCTGGCCCAGACTGGGCCCTCCTGCTTTCTTTCCATTCCGTAACCTTCCACTGGCTTTCCAGGAAATCTTGCTGCGAGGCAGAGTGGTTAGCGCCAGTTTTCAAAGGAGAATGCTAACCAATTAAGAAAGCATTGCTTAAGTACTTTGCACATGTTAAGCACCCTTAATTAACGAGGTGTTTGGTCGGAAAGGCATGTGATTTGGCACATTGCCATCCAGATATCCAAGGTATCTAAGGATGAAAACTGAAGCATGGAGAGGTTAAGTGACTTGCTGAAGACCACACAGCTGGCAAGTGGCAGGAGAGGGATGTGAACCCAGGAAGTCTGGCTCCAGAGCCTGCACTCCCAACCCTCATGATTGTACTGCCTCACAGGGAAAAGTATACTTTTGTGTGCATGACCATCAAATTAATCACCATATTTTTTCTTTTGAGCGTCAGACTAAAAAGAAACACATTTCAAGAGACATATGCCTTCTGCATCTCAGCTCCTACTTTTGAAATCTTGAAGGTCAGAACTTCAAATGAGCCAGTGTTTGCCTGCAGAATGCTGTGGGAAAAGGCCAACGGATGAAGGTTTTATGTTGCCAAGCTCAACCCATGTCAGCCTTTCTAACCATAACAATTTAGATTATCCATTTATCTGAGCAGCTTAAATGGATTTATAGGTTATAGGTGTTAACTAATAAATTCTTATATTCACTCTCCGTAGAATTTGTATTTAAAATAATATTGCTGCCACGAAAAATAACATATTACATTTAGTGGATGCTCCCAATGTTTTTCAGCCTCTGGTCATATTTATGTATCTCATAAAAGGCTCTGAACTTCAGTTTATATTGTATAAATGACTCCATATGAATAAAGCAGAATCTTTCTCTTCCTAAAGATGCACATTAATGGAAATTCATAGAAAGAAAACCCAAGCATTTTAAAAAGCAGAAAGGATACTCACTATAGATAAGAGCATTGCTGCTTCCAGCAACTAAAAGATGCACAAATGGGTAGGTGGAGGGAGCTGTGTCACTACAATCTCATCCGGCTGCCCACAGTGTGGACCACACATACACTCCCACTAACAGCGTGCCTCGTCCCCCACTCAGAGTTAGACTTCATGCATCTTTCATCTTCTCAGTCTCCTCCCTGTGGGTCTCAAAACAACTAGATATTGCCCCGGAGCTGCCCAAGGTCTTAGCCTATGGACCTCTATGGCATGGGCAAGATGAGGGTTCCCCTTCCCTTTCCCACCTTATTCCTCCCTACTCTCACCTCTTATAGGAAGCAGGTATTTGATCAGAACAAGCATCATAGATATTTATGAGAAATGATTAATGCCAGGAACAGAAAGGTTTATGTGTCTTGTAAATGTGCTTCTATAAAGTGTCTAAACACCTAAGAAGACACCTAAAAAGGGCTGTAAAAATCTACTGTCACAATCCTACCTGGACTTACCTGTTGTGGGAAACTGGAGGATGGAAGCAGCTTCCCCAGGAGAAGGGCAGGATAAGATTGGGAGACAAGAGAAAAAGAGATTTCCGGGCACCTGTCTAAGGCTGACTCAACTTAGCCTGACATGAACCCCTCCAAAAAACAAATGTTTTGCAACATGCTCTGGACTTGAGATGTGTTGTTAACCTGGCTGGTAAGACAGGTTCTTAAGTAACAGCACACCTTCCCAGGTACTGCAGGCCATAAGAATTGAGTGACCCATAGATGATTTTTGCTTAGATGGGATCACCTTAAAGCACCCATGCATGTGCTGGAGATGAGGTCCATACCCCTTGGAAGCTTCCAGGCCCTAGGACACTGTCCTGGCTAGTTAGGACCTGAATCAGCCCCAATGATCTTGGTGACTCCAATGGCCCAGAAATATCCCAGCCATACTATTCACGCCTCTGTGGCACCTCATCTCCCTTGCTTCTGCCCCGTACACAAAAACACCACCATGTTCATTTCTGTGGAGGAGATACAAACTGGGCCTCTTTGAAATTGCTCCTTGTTTATACTCTTTATCACCCCTACAACCCTCTAGATCAGAATTAGAAAGGCTAAGAGAATGTTTGCTGCTATAGGAGAACAGAAAAGTGAGTTGTTCTGCCTGAGGGAGTTGTATAAAGTTCATCAGCTGTTACTGTAACACCGCATGACAGGATTTGCTCTTTACACCTTCACCTCTTCCCAGATCCCATCCTCAAATGAATGACTTCAGCAGTTATACAGGGCATATAAAATGAGACGCTCTTCAGGAAATAAGTAAAATTTATGTGATAAGCTATTTAAATTTCATGTAACCATTTAGGAATTCCAGTGAGAAGGAAGTAAGGACGGGTGGGAGGAAGGGAGAGAGGGAGAAAGGGAGGGAGGGAAGACAAAGAAAAGAAATCTAATGAAGAAATTTACTGGAGGGGTATGTGGGAGATAGTCCTATGTGGGTAGCCCTTGAAATCCGGAATTCACCACTAAGAATAGTTCTGTGAAAAATACTCTGGATTCTGTCCTTGATTTAGAATGTCTTTAAACACAGCAGAAGATACACTAAGTCTGTTCAATATTGGAAAAGAAAAATATTAAGTGACAGATTGTAATTGCAGCCAAATGCTATATCTTCAGTTTGGATTCTGCAGTAAATTAACAGGAACATTGAAAAAAGTCAGTGTGACTGTGGCCAACCCTGGACTTGATCAATACTATGTCATGTAGCAAAATAAAGAATCTGAGCATTATCGAGCAATGTATCTTTTGTTCAGCATAACTTTAATGGCAGTGGAGAAACTGTTGCTGCTGATGACAGGTCTGCAAGCTCCTGCACGAGTTGACGATGAAGAGCGTTGAGCTTGCACACACACACAAGACAAAAATTGGGCAGTCCAGAGGGGGGAAAGGAATAATAAAAGTAGATTTTGTCTGTAACTCCTACATCCTTAGTGAAACACCAGCTTGTGAGATCTAACCACCTCAACACCTAGGGCTTGCACTCCCAGACCTCATGACCCAATCTGCCTTCCAGACACGTGCAGGTAGACACTGTGGCACAGACTGGCAGCAAACACACTTGGGTTCCAGTCCCAGCCCTAGATACTCGACCTTGTACTACACCATATACTGTAGTGCTGTAAGTGGCAACAAGACTTTATTTAGATATCTACCTCTTCTCCATGCATCCCATGTGACTTAGAGGAAACCGTTCCAGGGAAGTGGGTCCAGAATGATCTAAAATGCATTCAGGGAATATGAAGTTTTGTTGTTTTTTTTTTGTCCAGGAGGGCACATCTGATGTAAATTGATCTAATCTAACTGAAGTCTTACAGTGTCTAACAAAGAAAATAAAACCACTATAAGTATCTAAAGTAGGGGAATTTAATACTGTTTAAACTAGTAAAATTAGTTACAAGGCTGTTGAATGGTAGAAGGAGTAAAAGGGAGACAGTAAGTTTACCACAAGATTGTAGCTCTCCTGGACTAGAGAAGCAAAGGGGAAAATGGGATTACACAGAGCCCGTGATCACTGTGTCAGGAAAGCCCCCACAGTGTCTATGGCTGCTGCTGCCAGTGGAGAAGTCTAATCTCCCAACTGGATCCGAGGACTGGGCTCACCAGCCACCTCCCAAGACACCACCAGAAGCCAGAAAACAAAGAAGTCTTCTTCCTTCTGCTCATCTTCCAACATCCTGGCAGTGCCTCCCATTATGACATTACCTGATGGGAAGCTGGGTGGTGGGGGAGTCTAGGCTCTCAGCAAGATGGTCGAGAGGAGAGAAGGGCAAGAATGAAGCTGAAATACAACAGGCATTACCCAGCACAGGAAGTACACATGATCCACGCACTGGGGAGAAGGTTCTCTCCCATGCACGTCAAATATAAGTAAATAAGAATGGCAGCCCAGTTTCTGGTGGCGGCCACCTTATGTCCATGGGGAGAACCAGCCACAGCTGAATTGATAAATGGCACATCAGAGAGAACCTGATTCCCTGATGGCACTATTGGGCCAGTAAATCCATCAATCCTGAAGGCTTGCCTACTTCTGGGCATTCTATTTTGTACAAAAATGCATTTCATTATTGTTTAAGCTGGTTTGAGTTTGATTATTTTGAACTGCTGGAGGCACCCTAAGATACATTCAAAAGCCTCAGTTTTCTTATCTGTCAAATGGGGTAACAGCATGTTAATGGCATCTACTTGAATAAGGGTGTTGTAACTGTTAAATGGAATAATACGTGTAAAGCACCTGGCATTTAGTAAGTACCTAACAAATGACAGTTTGTGTTATTATTATTACTATCATTTTTTAATGGAGGTAACAATATTTCTAACTGTTTTGCCATGCAAATATTGTTTAATAATAAATGTGGTCAGCCACTCCAGGCCAGCTCTCCATCCCTGCCATATACAGCTTTCCATGCTGAGGCCTTCATACCACCATCCACCACACAGTTTCCACCTCCCTTTTTTCCTCCTCGTAAGAACACTGGAGCCACCACCAGGACCTGGAGACTGGATCAATCTGGAGCTCTTCATCTCCCACGGGTCTACTTTCCATACCTCACTATGGAAGCAGTAGGATGATGTGGAAAGGAACCATGCTGAGAAACTGGTAAAACAGCAGAACCAATAAGGTGACCTAATCTTCAGATCATCAGGAAACCAGACCATGAAACTAGGAGTGTAAGCCCAGTACAAAGGAGTACGTTTACATTTTTTAAAGTACTGTGTCTTTACTGAAATTATCTAAATAGCCCACTGAAATTACCCAAATTATGAAACAACCCTGGGTTGTGTGACTTTCTTGAGACTCATTATGTGAATGAGCAGGTGTAAGCAGCTTGCATGAAGTGGCCATAGAATCTGGCATGTGGAGCATCTCTTTGACAAGCCTAGGCTTGAGGATGGGAACTCATGGCCATGGGGTTGACTTTCTGTGGTCACCAATATACTACACACATCTTTGGATTATCTTCACTCTTCCCATAGACTGTACCAAACTATCTACCTGTTTTTCCCTTCAATATTTGTATCATTCATTTCAATAAAGTAAGTTGCTACCGGAAAAAAAAAGGAAGGAATGAAACCCTAGCCCCAAACTCCTTGAGGGGATGGATTTGAGGTTTCCTCCTGTCTCTCCTCCTTGGACCAGGCCAATGATTAAACCTCTTTCAACCAAGAGTGTCAGCTCATGCCTGTAATCCCAGCATGTTGGGAGGCTGAGGCAGGTGGATCACTTGAGGTCAGGAGTTTGAGCCCAGCCTGGCCAACATGGTGAAGCTCCATCTCTATTAAAAATACAAAACAGTAGCCGGGCGTGATGGCGTGTCCCTGTAATCCCAGCTACTCAGGAGGCTGAGGCACGAGAATCGCTTGAGCCTGGGAGGCAGAGGCTGCAGTGAGCTGAGATCGCGCCACTGGAGTCCAGCTTGGGTGACAGAGTGAGGCTCTGTGTAAAAAAAAAAAAAAAAAAAAACCACGAAGGAAGGAAGGTAGTTAGTTCCCAAATGACTCTGATGATTAACTAGATGTGGGAATCACTATTCTAGTTCAACTTCTTTATACTGCAGATAAAGACCTTGAAACCTAATGAGAATAAGTGACTTACCCAAAGTCAGACACAGAGGAAGTACAAAAGTGAAAACTGCAATTCAGGTTGAGTGTCTGGTAGTTATGTCCTTTCCACCAATTGAGAATTCCTTTCTTTTCTTTTTAAACTATGTAGCCGTTTTCATATAGTTAGAATTGTTTTCAAAATGGTAATTTTGCCTCTGAATTAGAATTAATTAAAACGCACATTGAACTTTTAAAAAATTATTAATTCACAATATAATAGACTGCAGTGTTTTATCTAAGAGAACTCAAAGAAATGAATTCTTCAAAAAATAAGACAATTATAATTTTTCAATCAAAAATAATATTAATAATTTTTTAAAGTTTAATGAAAATAATGTTTCTTAATTGCCACAGTACCTGGAAGTTCTGCAAGTGAATCACTCACTTGAAAGGTTTTGAATAAAGCTAACCTTCTCCTGTCTGGGTTAGATCTTCTCCATATGCCTTTCAGGTCTACCCTCCACCCTGCTGTGTGTCCCATTAGCTCATATTGATTAGCCACCCCTTGCCCTACACTTTCTGCTAGGCTTTTTTCCAAGGGAGGCACCACTGAAGGATGGAAGCAGAGAGGGGTTGTGGTATTTATTCCCTGGCCCCTCCCTGCTAGGCTGGAAGTTAATCATAGCCACCTCCCTCCTCTAGAGTCCTCAGTGTCCAGTAGCTGCTGATCTCATCAGGTTCCAGTACCCACCTTCTCCCTTTGCCTCTTTGAGATTATGGATGGTAACAGTTTCCCGCTGTTGCTGTCACCCCTTCATTACCATCTGCTATGAACTAATTGTTTGCTATAGTCTGAATATGTCCCCCCTCAAAAATTCAGGTGTTGTCAATGTGAGAGTAATAAGAGGTGAGGGTTTAAGAAGTGATTAGGTCATGAGGGCTCCTCCCCCATGAGTGGAATTAAAACTCTTACAAAAGAGGCTTCTTGCAGCATTCATTTGGCAAGCTTGCCCTTCCACCTTCTGCCTTGCTGGGGCACAGCATTCCTCCTCTCAGGAGGATGCAGCCCTCACCAGACAACCAAACTGCAGCACCTTGATCTTGGACTTTCCAGCCTCCAGAATGGTGAGAAATACGTTTATCTTCTTTATAAATTACCCAGTCTCAGATATGTTGTTCCAGCAGCACAAAACAAACTAAGATAATATTTGTGTCCCCCTGCCCCAATTCATATGTTAAATCCTAATCCTGGATGCTTAGGAGGTGGACCTTTGATAGACTATTAGGTCATGAGGGCAGCACTCTCACGAATGGGATGAGTGCCCTTAAAAGAGACCACAGAGAGCTCCCTCACCCCTTCTAATATGTGAGGACACAGTGAGATGACAGCCATCTATGAACCAGGAAGTGGGCCCTCACCAGACACATAATCTGAGGGCACCTTGACCTTGTACTTCCCAGCGTCCAAGACTGTGAGAAGTAAGTTGTTTAAGCCACCTAGTCTATGGTATTGTTGGTACAGCAGCCCAAACAGAGTAAGACACCAACTCTTTGATCACCCCTTTAGAGGATGCCTGGCTCTTGGCAGGCCCCTGAGTGATACTCCACTCAGGCATTTCTCTTCTGCCTCTGCATCCCTTCGGGGATGGCATTCTAGATGGCTCCACTGTGAATTAGCTGTGTGTCTTCAGGAAAATTGTTTAACCTTTCTGACACTAAAGTTCATCAACAGTAAAAATAAAACATTGCAGGATTGTTTTAAGAATCAAATGACATATTTATGTTAAAGCATTTTATAATGATAATCTACTACATTGGAGGTAAAACCAATGATCGATGTTTGTTTTCAATTTTATTAATTTTTATATATAGAAATACATTGTTGAAACTTTGTCTATTTCAAAAAAAAATTCAGTATATTAGGGGACTGAAAGAGAAGCTACTTTATGTACAAATGATGATATGCCTATGCAGTAAACTGAGGAACTAATATTGACTCAATCCCTACTGTCTGTTAAAACAATTTCACAGCTTTTTCTGTGGAAATTATGAGTCTGCTTGTGTGATGACCTTGATAGAGGGGGTGTTTACATCATCCAGGTGGTCTCCTAAAATATTTGGAAACATTATAATCCATTTGATTTGCATCTAGGTAAATGTTTCTTATAGACAGCATTGTTTCTTTTCTTTTTCTTTCTGAACATGGTAAAATACACTTAACATAAAATTTACCATCCTACTTACTTTTAAGTGTATAGTCCAGTGATATTACATATACTCTCTTTCTCGTGCAACATTACCACCATCCATGTCCAGAATTTTTCCATCTTGCAAAACTGAAACTCTATGCCCATTAAACAACTGCCCATTTCCTCCTTCCTCCAGCCCGTGGCAACAGCCATTCTAATTTCTGTCTTTATGAATTTTACTACTCTAGCTACCTTATATAAGTGGATTCAGTAACTTTCTTTTCTGTGACTGGCTTATTTCACTTAGCATAATGTCCTCAAGTTTCATTCATGTTGTAGCATATGTCTGAATCTCCTTCCTTTTTAAGGCTGAATAATATTCTGTGATGGTTAATTTTATGTGTCAGTTGGACTGGGCCCTGGGGTGCCCAAACATTATTCCAGGTATGCCTGTGAGGGTGTTTCTGGAGGACATTAACATTCTCCTCATGGTTCTGTTTCTCTGGAGAACCCTGACTAATACATATTCCATTATTTGCATATGCCACTCCTGTAGATACATTTTATTTTGATTAAAACTACGGTTTCACCATATGATCTAAAACATTAAAGTAATCTATTTTAGTCGTAAGTTATAGGAAAGCATACACATATCCCTCCTGGACTATTTCCTTAGAGTTTAAGTATGTTAACATAGAAAGCCACAATGTTGTTTTGCACGTATGAATAATATTTCTACTTAGTTTTCTATATTTAGAGAGGCCAGTTCCACAGTCGCTAAGGTATAGGCTTGGTATGATTGCCTCCGTAATACGTCATATTAGAAGGCCTATTGTCATGAATACCAATTGTGGTTTACAACAGAAACCCTTGGTGAGAGATTCTAAGGCCTCTAGTTGGAAATATATCTGGAAATTAATTTTGCTATCCCCATCATAAACCAGCTATCAAATGACTGCCTACCCAAGCCTCCCTCTGGCTTTTGTATCAGCCATCTGGAAGCCACTGTGAATCTATCCAAGGACTCTTCTAACTCTCCCCTCTGAAATCATTATTCCCGATTAGAAGCTGCTGGCTTGGAGAGAGAGGCAAGGACTCTTTTTATCACTTTATACTTATGTGCTTTGTTGTAGCTTAGTGGCTCTGAACACCTAAACACCAAGATGATCAGCATCATAGAGATGGCCAACCTGAACGCATTTTTTTCAAGAATTCAAAAGCTGTGGTTATAAATTCACCAACAGGAAATTGTCTTACAGTTGTTGTGTTGTTTTTTTAATAACCTGTGAATCATTGTAAAAAGAAAATGTTCTGGGTGTTTGCGAAACTTGTGTTATTTGAACACTAATACCGTCTTGAGGTTTTCTTTTGCTCCATCACAGATACTGTTGGTTGAACTAAGTGACGCTATTATAGTCATTACTCAATAATGAAAAAGAGGACTTGTGACATCTGAAGAAAATGCGTATTCCTTGTCACTTGTACACATCTGGCTCTTGTGTGTGGCCCCTCATAATCATGGCCTCTTCAAATGCTGTATGGCTGAGCTGGGGGGCTATGATTTTCACTATGCATCACCAAGAATTATGTTTCTCCACCCACCCCAGCTGTGGTTGAACCGTTTCTCACCTTTAAGAAGAAATGAACACACAACTCATTATATGAAGCTCAGCACCTGCTACTTACATATTTTTCACATTTAATGTTTTCATCTATCCTGTGTATCTTGTCAGATGAAAAAGTATTTTGCAAGAGGAAAACAGCTATATATCAGTTTCATCATTTTGCTGATGCCTTGGTTATATTTACCTGTAAGACTTTTCCTCCTTCTCCAGATTTCTTCAGATTTTCTGGTGTTGTGGAAAGAGTATTGGTTGAAAACTTCAGAACCTGGATTCTCACCATCCCCTGCCAGCATAAGCCATACAACATCGCACATGTCTTTAACTTCATTGTGGTTCTGTTCCTCAAACTGGGGGATTAAACATAATTATCTCCAAATCCCTTCTAGTTCCAAAATTCAAATAGCTTATCATTTTTTACTGCCAAAACAAGGGATGGTAGAAGAGAGAGATTATCAGAATGAGTTGCTGCCAGCTGCCAGGATGACAGAGTAGGTGGGGAACCCAGACTGCTTTCTTTCAGGGGAGTCATTGGCTCCAGGAAGGGCCTCTGACACATTTGCAGAAGAGGTTCCTTCACGGCTCACTGCTCATTCCAGCCACGACTTTATTCCTTTTATTAATACATTAAGTAAGTGGGGTTATTCATGTGTCACCTACATATCAGCCACATTTTCACTGTGTGCAAACCACAAACAGGACTCAGCACAACATGTTGTTTCCCTCATGGAGAAAAATCACTCCACAAAGCACGACTGAACAATGTAGACAGCACCTGGAGTTGTCTCCTTTTCATAACCTTTCTTCCCCAGCAAAGTTGTCACTTCTCCCTCCTTTCCTTTCTTTGTTATGCAGGAAACCTAGGTGCCAACCTGAGCTAATTTCTACCTGTAGGTTTATCAAATTGCCTTTTAAATAAAATTGCCTCTGCCCCCAAGGAATTCTCCTACTAGCTGAGAAGAAGATATTTTTCCCGAGTATTACACATACCTCTTCAACTTCTCTGATCCAGCCCAAACCATTTCCAAGTAGAAAAGGATGTGAAAGAAAGAAAGCTATGTTGATAAGACCTCCCACCTATGCTTCTGAGGACAGGGCTTCATGCACTGTGTGATGGCATGCAGTTTTTAGTCTCTTTCAGGTTATTTATTCAAATAAATAAAAATTCATTTGTACAGGCTTAAGAATGAAACTTTCCCCATCTCTACCTCCCTGAGAAAAAGGCTTCTCTTCATCTTTAATTTTGAACAAAAAGTGGTCTTATCTTACAAATTCCTTTTTAAATACTAAAGAGCATTAATAGAGCATTTTTTGTTATCAAGCATCTGACAATCCATTATTTTATATCTTCTTTAACATCACAATAATTATTTCACAACAGTCTTATAAAGCTATTACATTTGGTATGCTATTTGGTATTTATGCATTTCTAATGAGATTTACAGATTTAGTCTGCCAAAGAAATAATGTGATATTTGCTCCCAGCTTCAACACAAGCAGAATACTAATGTGAAGAATGACTATTTTGTCTACCATCCTGTGATAAACTATTGATAATCATAATTGTAAAATAATTGATACATAATGGCAATGTGTTTCTACTCTATGAGCTGTATTTTTTTAATACTATGAAATTAAATTATGAAATAAGGCTTGTAGAGATGTCAAAATTATACTATCCTAGTGAAATATATAAGGGATAAAATAGTACTATGTCCTTTCGCTGAACTGTTAAATAAAGACAGTCTTTTTCTAAAGGAAATATACAAATTGTTTAAACTTATCACTGCAGATTCAACTTTGTCAAAATTTAACAGTTATTAATCTGGTATGTCTAGTATTTTTTAAAGGCATATTGTGGAAAACATTGTTTCATCGTAAAGTGTGGTGACTTAGTCCCTGAGGTCTGGAGCCAGCTGCCTAAATTAATAAATCTTGGCTTTACTCCTAACTACCATGTGACTTCAACTCCTGGTGAGTCAGTTGCCTCATCTATAAAATGGAGGTAATAATATTACTCTCATCATTGGGTTGTTGTGAAGATTAAATGGTTTAATACATGTAAAATGCTTAGAACATTGTCAAGAACATAATAAGCACTCAATAACAGTTAACTATCATTCTTATTGTTAACATGTCACAAGTCAGGGTATTAACATACCGATGTCAGCACCAATCTGTAAGCACTCTTGTGATGACAGAAACCAGCTGTATGCTTCATTGCCCACCTCACTAATCACACACCATCCTCCAGCTATTGTTTCTGCTGGTATTCGGTATGTTTATGGGTTTTTTTAACTTTTTTTTTTTTTTTTTGAGATGAAGTTTCACTCTTGTCGCCCAGGCTGGAGTGCAATGGCATGATCTTGGCTTACTGCAACCTCTGCCTCCTGGGTTAAGGCGATTCACCTGCCTCAACCTCCCGAGTAGCTGGGATTACAGGTGCCTGCCACCACGCCTGGCTAATTTTTATATTTTTAGTAGAGGCTAGTCTCAAACTCTTGACCTCAGATGATCTGCCCACCTTGGCCTCCCAAAGTGCTAAGATTATAGGCATGAGCCACCACGCCAGGCCTAAACTTTTATATATACATCTATATATAGGGAAATACGGACATATATTTTTAGAGACAAGGTCTCTTTACATTGCCCAGGCTGGCCTCTAACTCCTGAGTTCAAGCAATTTTCCTGTCTTGGCCTCCTGAATAGCCAAGACTATAGGCATGCACCAGGGTCCCTGGTTGTTTTTTATGTTTACATTTTTGATACATCCAGAATTTAATTTTTGATATGGTGTAGAGATCCATCCTTTTTTTTCCATTTGACTGCCCAGTTCTCCAAGAATCATTCATTCAGTGAATAATCCATCTTTTCTATTACATTTTCCTTGTTCATTCACTCTCCACAACCTTAGACCAAAAGTCTTCAAACTGGGTTTCAGATACACCTAAGGGTATATGAAGACTTTCTAAAGGGCACATGAAGGTCAGACACAATGGCTCATGCCTGTAATCCCAGCACTTTGGGAGGCTGAGGTGGGAGGACCTCTTCAGCCCAAGAATTCAAGAGCAGCCTGAGCAAAACAGTGAGACCCCCTTCTCTACAAACAAATAAAAATAAATGAATAAATAAAGGCACATGAACATGGTTAATTTTGTGACTATGTCCAAATACTCAACATCTACATACTTTTTCCTAAAATTGTTTGTCTAAGAAGATGTCTGTCATCAAGGGTACCCTTGCCTCTCTTTTTTCCTGTCTCTCACCTTTATTTCTTAGAGCAGTTTTAGGTTCACAACAAAACTGAGCAGAAAGTACAGAGTTTTCTCATATACGTCCCCTTCTCCGCACACACAGCCATCCTATCAACAGATCACTGTCACTGTCCCCCACCAGAGCTGTACATTTGTCACCATCAATGAACCGGCATGCGTATGTCATTACCCAGAGTTCATAGTTCACATCAGGGTTCTCTCTTGGTGTTATATGCTCTATGGGTTTGGACAAGTGTGTAATAACAGGTATCCACCATTACAGGATCACACAGAATAGTTTCACTGCTCTAAAAATCCTCTGTGTTCCACCTATTCATTCCTGCCTCTCTCCTAACATCTGACAACCAGTGATCTTTTCACTGTTTCAATAGTTTTGGCTTTTCCAGGGTGTCATATAATTGGAATCATACAGTATGCAGTCTTTTTAGATTGGTTTCTTTCACTTAGCAATAGGTCAAGGGTCTGTTTTCTTTCTTTCTTCTTTCTTTCCTTTTTTTTTTTTTTTTTTTTGAGACTCACTCTGTCACCAGGCTGGGGTGCAGTGGCGTGATCTCGGCTCACTGCAACCTTCACCTCCCCGGTTCAAGCGATTCTCCTGCCTCAGCCTCCCAAGTAGCTGGGACTACAGGTGTGTGCCGCCACACCCAGTTAATTTTTGTATTTTTAGTAGAGATGGGGTTTCACCATGTTGACCAGGATGGTCTCGATATCTTGACCTCATGATCCGCCCGCCTCGGCCTCCCAAACTGCTGGGATTAAAGGCATGAGCCACCGTGCCCGACCGGGTCTATTTTCATAGTCTGCTTTTCAGATTTTTTTCCCCACCTTAACAATATCTTACTGACTCCTAACTTATCCTAACTCCTATCACACATTGCCAAATCAAGAAGAAATCCAGCAATCCTTTGATCAAGGCACCATAATACATCCTCTCCTATCCCCTCATTAAGAGATAGGTTTCCAATAAATTGTACTTTTTAGGTGACAAGAAACAAGCTTTTTCCTGCTGCACAGCTTCAGTGGCTCTCTCCCTACTCCACCAGCTTCTAGCCAATGTCAGCCTCACTGAGCTCCAAATATTTCGTTTTTCTAAGACAGTCATCCCACCTCTAGGAAGCCCCACTGTCACATAGTCAAATAAGTGCTCCCTGTCTCCTCTTAGTGCCCCAGGTTTCCACAAGCAAGGTCCTGAACCTACACACCCCTCTCTGCGGGATGATGATTTGAGAGATTCTGTGTGCTTTGCTGGTGTCTCTTTGATATAAGACTTCCAATAAACCTTCTTACTGCCCCTCTGGGTATCATCCACGGGGATTGTGCCAACTAATAGTCATATAAGAATGGTTTATCAAAATTTATAATGTCTGCTGTTTTAATCAAATGTATATCACCAGTATTTAGAATAACAAGTAAATCCAAAAGAAATTGTTTTACACATGGGGTCAAAGGACATATATTTTATATGAAGAATGACTACCAATTGAATTACCAATTGAAGACATTCAATATAAATATATTACATTAGGATAAACATCTATTGGAGACGTAGAATAGAAATGGAAGTTGAAAGAGACAAAGGACCTGTGAAATTTCTAACTATTGGAGAGGAGCTTGTTTGTTAATGTTTTAAATGGACGCTGGTGATGGATTCCAAATTACTGTGGTATCTGTATTTCCACTGGAGAGTGATAGAAAAGCTTCATTTTAAAATATAAATATTTACAATGTGCCATAAACAATATCCTTTGCTGCTGTTTAAATTTATGATGAAATATTTAAGATGTAAATTTTAAAATATTTGAGAGGGTACATCACTTTTCAGGAAGCTTTTAGAGGGACTGATTTTTAAATAATCCTAAAATATATCCTAGGCTGCATTATTTCTTATATTCCCAGCTAATGCCTGTAATCCCAGCACTTTGGGAGGCCAAGGGAAGAGGATTGCTGGAGGTCAGGAGTTAGAGACCAACCTAGGCAACATAATGAGATCTCATGTCTACTGAGAAAAAATAAATAAATAAATAAACAAACAACTTAGCCAAGTGTGTAGAGTGCCTATTGTCTCAGCTACTCAGGAGGCTAAAGTGAGAGGATCACTTAAGCCCAGGGGTTTGAGGCTGCATTGAGCTATGCTCACACCACTGCACTCCAAGCTGGGCAACAAAATGCGATCCTGTTTCTAAAAATAAATAAATAATAATAATAACATATATTTGTAGACCAATTAACAGGGCACTTTTACATACATTATCTAATTTGATCCCAACTGCAATCTTCAATTAAGAACGAAGTGCTTTCTGCAAAGTGCACAAATTCAATTCCAACTATGTGAAGAGACATGGGTAGAATTTCCTGAATTGTTCCCAAAGATGAGCATAGTCTAAACCTAAAGAGTTATTTGGCATTATTTTCCAATTTAATAATGTCAGTATTCTTCATTCAAATATATTTTGTTCTTATGTTACAGAAAGTTTTTTAAAATATAAGAGTGATGGGGGGTTGGTTTTATTGTTATATCATTAAAAATTTAGATCTGGAAAGCATGTTAATAAAACTATGTCAAGAAAAATCAAATCACTTGTCAAAGGTAGTGGCAGAACACAAGTT
This sequence comes from Gorilla gorilla gorilla, assembly GCF_029281585.2. Lineage (NCBI taxonomy): Eukaryota > Metazoa > Chordata > Mammalia > Primates > Hominidae > Gorilla > Gorilla gorilla. The sequence goes on from NC_073227.2 coordinate 141,900,413, forward strand.
GGAAACTGGAAACTCTGATTCTCTGCTCAAAAATCAATCATTTAAGAAAGTTTATCTTAGCTCGGACACATGGATGGACACTTTCTCTTTTTAAAAACACGTTTATTGAAATATAATTTACACACACTCTAATTACATAATTATATATCATTATATATTAATATATAATTTAAGTACACTCCTTTAAAGTATACAGTTCAGTGGTTTTTGATATATTACAGACTTGTGCAACCATAATCATAACCCAATTTTAGAACATTACATCATCCCCCAAAGAAACCTTGGACCCACTGTCAGTCACTCTCCATTCCCCTTTCTCCTTACCACCTCCTTCCTTCCTCACTCCCACAATACCAGTAATCTACTTTCTGTCTCTAAATTCTTCTTTTTTCGAATATTTTATATCAATGAGAACATACACTATGTGGTCTTTCTTGACTGGTTTCTTTCACTTAGCATAATGTTTCTGAGGTTCATCCCTATTGTGGCATGTAACATGTATCAATAAAAAATTCCTCTTTATTGCTAAGTAACATACCATTTAATGGCTATAGTACATTTTGTCTATTTATTCTCTAACTGATGGACATTTACATCATTTCTACTTTTTGGCTATTGTGAATAATGTTTCTTTGAACATTTGTGTACAAGTGTTTATGTGAGCATGTTTTCATTTCTCTTGGGTAGATAGGTAGGAGTGGAGTTGCTGGGTCATATATTTAACTCTGTTAACTTATGTAACTCTATGTTTAACATTATGAGGAACTGCCAAACTGTTTTCCAAAGTGGTTGTACAATTTTACCTTCCCACCAGCAATATGCAGGGGTCCCAATTTCTCCACATCCTCACCAACACTTGTTATGTCTGTCTTTTATATTATAGCCAACCTAGTGGGTGTGAAGAGTAGATTGACTTAATCAAGATTCACCAAATAGTTGTGGAACTCCCCACTTCATTTCACCAAATAGATTCAAAATCAAAAACACAAACTTTATCATGAACATACAGAGTTATCTAACAAATCAACAAAAGGTTTCTAATGTCTGATTGCAACTGTACTGTGTTAGGTACTAAAGAAATAAAAAAACCCACTTAACATTAACTCTGTATTTTCCACAGTTCACCCTTTATGCATTACATAGAATACCAATTAATAATATATGAATCCTGTTATAAACTGAATATATGTTCCCCCAAAACTCGTATGTTAAAACCCTAAACTCTAATGTGATGGTATTTGCAGGTGGGACCTTTGGGAAAGTAATTAGGTTTAGATAAGGTCATGAGGGTGGGGCCCCCATCATGAGATTAGTGTCCTTATAAGAAGAGGAAGAGTCCAGAGCTCTTTCCCTGTCTGCCATGTGAGGACACATTGAGAAGGCAGCCATCTGCAAGCCAGGAGGCGAGTCCTCACCAGAACTCAACCATGCTGGCACCCTGATCTCAGACTCCCAGCCTCCAGAACTGTGAGAAATAAACATCTGTCATTGAAGCCACCCAGTCTATGGTATTTTATTATTGCCGCCCCAGCTAACTAATGCATAATGCACATCCTCATCTTTAAGGAATCCTCAAGGAATTTTTATTTTCTTATTAGGAGGAGATTAAATTTAATAAAACAGATAACAATTACAGAGCAGAATATGGAAAAGAGCTACAGAATTTGATATCATATGTATCAAAGTGATATAAATAAGCAGAAGGAAGTGGGATTCGTAGGAAGGACTGAGATTAACATTTATTGGGTATTTTTCTAGCTAGGAAACTGTTTTTTGGGGGGCCCATTGCTTCTTTTTAGGCTGCTAGAAAAGGACAATGGGTGGGTGGATGGGTAGAACAAAAAGGCAAAAGGAACAAACAATGCCCACATATATGGAGGCAATAGACTAAATATTAATATTTTCTGTCTCCAGGAGGTCACTCATTCATATTTAGATTCTTATTTTCATGGGATCATGTCTGGTAAATTGGACTATTCATCTGCTTTGGCAAGCCTGGTGCATTCCTGGGATGCCACAAACATACCTTCCTGATATTCATGGAGTCCTTTTCTGGTCCAGAAGTCACAGGAGAGCCTTGTGGTTCTAGCAAGTTATTTCCTTGTTCTAAGACTGTGCTGTTGCAGAGATGCTAGCAGCCCTGCATCCCTCTCTGACCCTGTGTGGAATCACAGCAGGCCCACAAAGCCCATCTTGGTGTTTTAAGAACTGTGTCTCATACACAGCTCCTCAAGCAAGCTGTCAACTTACCTTATCTCTAGGTAGCTCACTTAATACAGATGGTGTCACCCCAGAACAGCCACTGACATGTCACATATCTGAAGGCATCTTCTTTGTTGCTTATTTCTCGCCCCTCCTTGGAAATGGGCTTGCGTTGTTCCCTTTGCCTTTTTGTTCTACCACCCACCCACAAGCATTCTCTCTTGGCAGCTTGAAAAGCCCTGGCACTCTGAATGTAACTACCAATGGGTGCTCTTTGCCAAGTGGGTTCTGACATCATGTTCTGTTGCCAACAGCCCTGCCTCACTCCAGCTGTTCTGCCTACTTCTTTCCGAGCAGTGTGACACCCACAGAGAAGGGTGGGGTAGAGCTCAGTCTGACGGAGCATCTCTATTTCTGCCCCGGGCTCTGCTGGAGGCTCTTCAATATTGGACATGCACAACCAAATATGTACACATGACTGTGCACTGAGCACAGGGCTTTTGCAGAGTGTGGGCTAATCGAATGATCAGTTTGCTTTGTGGCTTGGGACAGAATGAAATCTTGTTAACTGGTGTCACAACAAGACAAAACAGACATCAAAGCCTGAGGGGTATGGCCACAGGGTGAAGCTACTACTCCAGTCCACAGGGTTGCTTTTGCAGAGTTCACCTGGACATGAGCCAGATGCTTGAGCCTCCCCCCTTGTACATGGTGCTAGGCAAACCTTGTATTTCTTCCCAACTTTTAGCTATGAAACATACAGCATCTCCATAAAATTAAGGGAGAAAAGTCCTACCACTCTAATATCTTCACTGGTTTAAATTTCATGTAATTACTTTGAGTTCTAACTGCTATGAATTTATTTTTACACAATGTTAATCAACCAGCATGTATTTCCTTCAGGGTAAAGCTCAAAGTGTTGCCATCTAAAGCCACTCCATCAACAAATATGCACTGATCACCTTCTCTGTGAAAAGCAGAGTTTTAAATTGGCTTCCCAAAGCCTGATTACCAAAACATTGACTAATCTCCTAAAGAAAAATTGAGTGCACTGAGAAGCTTGTGAAATATATTTTGGATGGCTAGATATGTTGTGAGGTTTTTTTGGATTCTGTAAAATTTTCCAATTCTGAACAAATGTCTTTATGCATCTTAAATCACTAGCCTGGCTCAATCGTAGTTGGTTCTTTGCCTCACCTCAGCTGACTTTGGTGTCCTTCACATTATTGCAGATGACTGAAACACCATCTATCCTTCTCGAGGCTTTGAAACTATTTTAAAGAAAAGAAGGTAGTTTCCTTGAAATGTTCCACACTTCATTTATATAATGTCAACTAAAGGTTCTGTAGAGTAATTAATCCTGTTTAACAGTTTTCTCTAGCCAGGTGCCATGGCTCACACCTGAGTAATCCCAGCACTTTGGGAGGCCCAGGCAGGAAGATTGCTTGAGCTCAGGAGACCAGCCTGGACAACATAGGGACACCTTGTCTGTACAGAAAATTTTAAAAATTAGTGGGGCATGGTGGTGCACCCCTGTAGTCCAAGCTACTCAAGAGGCTGAAGTGGGAGGATCGCTGGAGCCCAGGAGGTCAAGGCTGCATGCAGTGAGTCGTGATTGCACCACTGCACTGCACTCCAGCCTGGGTAGAGTGAGACCCTATCTGGAAAAAAAAAAATTGAAAACAATTTTCTCATAACAAAGATGTATATTTATTTTAAATAAAATATTTTCTAATTTAATGATTTAATGTATTTATTTGTTAGTTTCAGAGAACCTGAAGGCTTACACTGGAAGTCTGTTATAATCACGTTGGTCTTACCTATATGTGATATATGACTAGTAGTCTATCTTGTTAGATGTCCTAAACATGCATAGCTTCCCCACTAAAGAAGAGAAAGCATCAAACTAATAAATGCCTGACTTTGGCAAGTTACCTTATTTATCTAAGCATCAGAATCCTCATCTAGTCCTGGTTGTTGGGAAAATTAAATGTATGGGAGTTGCTTTGAACAGTGCCTGGAACATGGAAAGAATGCAAAGGTGGCTATGAAGATTACTCTTGCTAGGCAGTACCATTTAGGCTTGTGGCTCCAGGTAAACATGTTTCCATCTTCATCCTTTTCCCACTCTTCTCTCATTCATTCATTCATTCATTCATTCACTCACTCATTCAATATTTACTAAGCTCCTTCCATATTCGAGGCCCAGGCAGTGTGGATTAAAAAGTGACTACAACAGAACTTAACGGGAGACACAGCCAGGCAAACAGACCACTTTAATCCATGCCATAAATGCAAAGATGGAGGAAGTATCAAATCTTCAGGAGCACAGAGCGGGGGTTTAACTGGGTCTGTGGTTTCAGGAAAGGCTTTTTGCTTTCTCTGAGATGCAACCTGAAGAATGCTTAGGAGTTTGCCAAGCATAAAATGTCAGGGAAAGTCTTTCAGGCAGGTAACCCCAACGCATGAATGGCTGAAGTTAAGAGAGAACTTGGTACTTCTGAGTAATTTAAAATAATTCAGTAAAGTTTAAGATTAGATGAAAAGGAAAGTTTTTAAAGATGGGTCTGAGGAAACAGACAGGAACTAGATGAGAAAAGGCATTGTAAACCATGGCACAGGGTTTGGAATGTATCTTAAAAGCAATGGGAAGCCATGGGAGGGCTATATGTAAAGCAGCATTGTTAGATTTGTGTTTTGTTTTCTTTTTGGGGTATGAAGTCTCACTCTGTTGCCGAGGCTGGAGTGCAGTGGTGCAATCATAGCTCACTGCAGCCTCAGACTCCAGGCTCAAGTGATTCTCCCACCTATCTCCCCAGCGGATGGGACTGCAGACACAAGCTACCATGCCTTGTGTTCTAGAAGCATCATACAAGATGTGGAAAATGAACTGTTCGAGGGCAACACTGGAGGCTAGGCAGTTAAGTCGGAGGCTGATACAATAATTTAGGAAAAAGATGATAGTGACCTGAGTTATGGTAGTGACAATGAAATTGGATAAAACATATGGGTTAAGTGTTTAGTAGGTGGACTCAGCTGGACTTGGTGATTTATGAGAAGGAGTGGGTGTGGTGACGGAGGAATCAAGAATGATACTCTGGTTTACTGGCTACTGGGGTATTGCCATTCACTCAAGGGAACACAAGGAAGAACAAGTTTAGAAGAAAGATAGAGTTCGGCTGTGGACACAGCGAATTTGAAATGTCCCTGGAACATCTGGAGACACTGAGAGCCCAGAGAAGAGGTCTGGGCTGGTACAATAGATTTAGATGTCATCAGCATATTGCTGGTAATTGAAACCATGGAAGTGGAAAACTAAAGAGAGTGTATAAAAGGAGACATTTTCTAGGACAGAATCCCATGAAAGACTGGCACTTAAGAGATGAACTGAAGAAGAGGAATCCCCAAAAGGAACTGAAAAGGAATATCCAAAGAGGTAGAAAAAACAGAAGTATAACAAGTCACTGAAGTCAAGAGGAAAAGGTACTTTGAGAAGATCACTAAAGTCAAGAAAAAACAGTATTTCAAGAAGACAGATGATATTAAATGATACAGAAAATTAAGAGACTCAATATTTATTAGTTTTAACAAGGAGATGTAGGTCTATCTAGATTCCACAAACACACACAGAGACACTTACACATACATACACATACTCACACACTTTAAACCCTCAGATAAGAGGCTAATGTTCCCCTAAGAGACAACAAGGTCTGCTCTCTCTTGTTTTTTTCTCCTACCACCTCCATCTTTTGCAGTTTCTTTGTGACTCATCTGTAGCCCTCAGCATACCAAAAGCAAAAAGAGAAAAGAAACAAGGGGTAGGGTACAACTCGAAAGTTCTGTGACCAAAACTGAATCCATTTCGGTAGTACCCTGATTCTAGCTGGTGCTTTTTGTTTTGGGTTTGGGGGGGGGGGGGTTGTTTGTTTGTTTGTTTGTTTTGGTTTTTCTTCTTATTGTTGTTGGTTTTGATGCAATCATGGCTTCCTGCAGCCTCAAACTCCTGGGCTCAAGGGATCCCCCCCACCTCAGCCTCCAAAATAGGTAGGACCACAGGTGCATGCCACCACACTGGGCCTGTCTTCCTTCTTTCTTTCCTTCCTTCCTTCCTTCCTTCCTTCCTTCCTTCCTTCCTTCTTCCTTCCTTCCCTCCTTTCAGTTTTTTTTGGTAGAGACAAGGTCTTGCTATGTTGTCCAGGGTGGTCTCCAATTCCTGGGCTCAGGCCATCCTCCCCCGTCAGCCTCTCACAGTGCTGAGATTACATGTGTGAGCCACTGCATCTGGCAAATTCTAGCTGTTGAACTGAAACTTCCCAATAGAAGCAAGTTATCATTATTTTAAAAGTAAACTGCAGAGATAAAATGCTAACTTGACCACTGAAGTCATGAAGTTTAATTCTCATCTCCTAAGAATTCAATTGACTCCTAGAAATTTTAAGAAGGGAGATCATGGACTATACATTTCAACATTTCAGAACTTTTACTACCAACTTTTGACTCAGGCAATACCATCTAGATAAAACAATAACAACAACAAAAGTACACATAGCTCAATTTCTTTGCTATGTTTAAATGATCACAAATTATTTATTAAAGAAAAAATGCAGTAGGAAAAGCTTGCCACAAAGAAAATGACTGACTTATTCTCAAAGTCCAAGTATAACTCTGAGAAATTCAAATGTATGAAAGACATAATTTCAAGGGGTTAGATATATGAACATTTTTACATTTTCATTTTTTAAACTCCTTTAAAACATATGGTTTAGTTAAATAGGATTTATTTACAGGGCAGAAGAATGTCACATTATATGACTCACATCCTACCTAAATTTTCCTGTTGGAGCTTTTCCTCTGACAGATGAGTAATCTCATTTTATGTTGGATCAGACCCACAATTTGATATGGAGTTATGGCCTGAAATAGGAGCCAGTTGCTAGCTGTAAAATTCAAATGCTCTTCAAGTACAATATAGTTATCTCATTGCTTTAATAAAAAATTAACATTATGTGGGAAATTTCTGATGGTCTTCATCACTAATGAAGTATACCCAATTTTGATCCTGAAGAGAACCAGAAGTTCCCCTAAATTCCAAAAAATGCAAAGAAGGCAAATACTGTACACTAAATAGAATGAAGAGAGATCCTGCATTCAGCAAAACAGCTGATGCCAATCAGATTAAAGACCCGCACAGAGTAACAGAATCAACATGAGATTACAGCGTCTTCATCTCCCTGCCCCATGTCTCCACCCTGAACTCTTCAACCAATCAATGATCTCTTCACTTCCGCCCACTCTCAAACCTTTAAAAACCCAAGCCCAAACTCACTAAGAGGATGGATTTGAGGTTTCCTCCTATCTCCTAGTTGGGCCAGCCCAACGATTAAACCTCTTTCTTTGCAAACAAAAACAAAAAATAGTCAAGTGAGGCTGTTAAAGAAAGAAAGAAAGATAGAAAGAAAAAGAATGAAGAGCTTTATACTGATTGCAGACAAAATTCTAAAACAGGTGATCAGATAGTCTGTAATCATTTAGAAATGTAAGAGGTGACGATTAGGCATCAGCATGGGCTCAGCACAATCGAATTTTACTAGAGAATATAATGGTCCTATCAAAATAGGGTTATTTTTGGAAAATAGATTTTCCAAGCTGCTATCATACACACCAGAGAGCCTAAAAAGATGAAAACTTGAGTTATTTAGCCATAACAGAGTATACAAATATTCTATTGGCTATGTTATAATTTACTATGACTTTGCAAAGTCACTCATTCAACATACATTTATTGAGGGCTTGCTTCATGTCTCACGCTGTGCTGAGTGCTTATCTATGAGGTAGAAATTGTTATCATCAAGAGGCAGCAGCATGTGACTTAAGCACACAGACTTGGAACCAGATAGCCTGCATTCAGATCCTGACCTTGTCACTTAAATGGCCATGTGACCTTGAGAAAGTAATTTAATCTCTGCCTCATTTTGCTCATCTATAAAGTGGAGTGTAAGGGAATTGTGAAGATTAAATTAATAAATGCAAACATCTTAGTACAGTGTCTGGCATGTAATAATTGCTCTATGAGCATCAGCTGTAACAATTCCATTTTAGGGAGGTGCTATTGACAATGTTTGTGTTTCTCTCAAAATAATCCCATAATAATCCCAATGTTTGTGTTTCTCTCAAAATAATCCCCTGATAATCCCCAATATGATGGTATTTGGAGGTGGTGCATTTAGGAAGTAATTAGGTCATGGGGTACCCTTCTAAAAAGAGACACAAGAGCGAGGCTGTCTCTTCACCGTCTGAGAATATAGCAAGAAAGTTGCCCTCCGCAAACCAGTGCCTTGATCTTGGACTTTCCAGCTTCCACAACTATGAGAAATAAATTTTTGTTGCATAAGCCACCCACTTTGTGGTATTTTATTATATAGCAGCATGAGCTGCTTAAGACAAGAGGTAAGTAAGATCATGTGTCGAAGACATCACAGTTTCCCCAGCAAAGATCTAAGCCCAAGGCTGTCTGATGCCAAAGCCCATGCCCTGAACCACATCAGAAATGGCATTTAAAAAGTGTGACATTTTTGGCTTTCAAAAAAACCTTTGACATCCACTTCTTTGTACTTTTACTTTAATAATGTATCCAGATATGCAAAAGACCTAATGTGTCTGGGAAGCTATTTCTGGGTCTATATGCCGAAACTTTCCTAGAGGCCAGGAAAGTTACTTAGAACATTGGGCTTGCAACTTTGAAGGCTATACCTCTCCTATTTTAAAAGGTACATCATGGCCAGGTGCGGTGGCTCTCGCCTGTAATCCCAGCACTTTGGGAGGCCAAGGCAGGCAGATCACCTGAGGTTGGGAGTTAGAGACCAGCCTGACCAATATGGAGAAACCCCATCTCTAGTAAAAATACAAAATTAGCTGGGCATGGTGGTGCATGCCTGTAATCCCAGCTATTCAGGAGGCTGAGGCAGGAGAATAGCTTGAACCTCCCAGAGTTCTGTAATTATAGGCATGAGCCACTGTGCCCGGGCCATTTACTTAATTATTGACTCCTCACATTTTCAGGTTTCCTCAAATGCCCCCTCATCAAAGAGGCCTCTCTCCTGATTACATTACTGCACAGTAACTTCTTGGCCACTCTCTCTCACCAGGCTTTACTTTTCTTTGTATCACCTCTCATTACCAGGCACTACTGATAGTTTGTTTATTACTTTTTTGTCTACCTGTCTCTATAATATAGGCTCCAAGTGACCTGTTCTATTTTGTTTACATTATCCCAGTGCTTAAAATAGAGCCTGGCACATAGTAGGTTCGCAAAGAATACTTATATAAATGACTGAATTCTTATAAATTTTTTCTTACAAACCTAATTTGTATTAGTAATACTAGAAACAAAAATTAAGGGAAACTCCCATTATCAAACTTTTTTTTTTTTGAGATAGGGTCTCACTCTGTCACCCAGGCTGGAATGCAGCGGCACGGTCACAGCTCACTGCAGCTTCAACCTCCCAGGCTCAGGTGATCCTCCCACCTCAATCTCCCAAGTAACTGGGACTATAGGTGTGTGCCACCACACCCGGCCAATTTTTGTATTTTTTGTGGGGACAGGGTTTTGCCATGTTGCCCAAGCTGGTCTTGAACTCCTGGGCTCAAGCAATCCTCTTGCCTCAGCCTCATGAGTAGCTGGGATTATAAGTGCACACCACCATACTTGGTGTTAGCAACATCTTGGTAACCTCAAATGTTGAAAAAAAAATAAGGCAAATGGGGATTTTATTTATACTATCATCAAGGTGAGAGTAGTCTAGTGAATTACGAGATTCATAAGTAATGCTCACCTGAGAAGAGTTTGTGCTCAAAGTTGCATTAGTCATCTTCTGCTTCTTAGCAGCCTAAAGCAGCATACACTTATTATCTCATGGTTTCTGTGAGTCAGGAATCCAGGCACACATTAACAGGGTTTGCTTAAGGGTCCCTCTTAAAGCTACAATCAAGATGTCAGTGAGGGCTAAAGTCTCATCTAAAAGCTCAGCATAGGAAGCTCAACAAGCTCACTTCTGTGACTGTTGTCAGGCTTCAATTCCCTTTGAGATGTAGATTTAGGTCCCAAATATTTACCTGGCAACTGGCTGCAGAACACCCTCAGTTCCTTGCCATGTGGGCCCCCTGACATGGAAACTTGCTTTATCAAATCCAGCAAGAGAGGGAGTCTGCTAGCATGATCGAAGTTATATTTTCTTATAATCCAATAACAGAAGTGTCATCCCCTTAATGTTGAGGTATTCTGTTGATTACAAGTAAGTCATTCAAGGGGAGGGGATCACATAAGGCCCTAAATATCAGGAGGTATGAATCACTGGGGGCCATCTTAGGGGCCTGTTACCACTGAAATACTATCTCAAAATAATATTATATTGCTTGCTAGAGAAATGTACGCTTCAGCCAGGCACAGTAGCTCACACCTGTAATCCCAGTAACTCAGGAGGCCGAGCTGAGATGATCACTTGAGGCCAGGAGTTAAACTAACCTGGGCAACATAGTGAGACCCATGTCTAAAAAAAAAAAAGATAAAGAAAAGAAATGTGCCTACATGATACCACAGTCCAGCCTAGGCTGTCCATGGTCACCTCATGGGAGAGTCAGCATCGTCTGGTGTTCTCCCACTTCTGCTGAAGCTGCTGTCTCTGAAACAGCCTAAGCCTTCCTTGTTAGACAACTTTAGGAAGAAGCAAGCAGGGTAAGAGCGAAGAGATACAAAATAGAAACTTTTCCTCTTAAGTCATTTATTTGAATAAGGAGTCGATCAATGGTATGGGTACAGCATCCCTGGGAGTTGGGCTAATGGAGAGCGGCCAACGTAGTACAAATAACGTATTCTGTAAGAGCCTATCCATCAAGAACCAGGGCCACTTTTGCATGTAGAACTCCTCCTATTGCTTGTGATAAAAGCTCAATATCAACCTCACTCTTGCCTGTATGCTAGCTTTGGAATTGTAGTCAGACTTCATATGTCTCTTTGCATTAATGAGCCCTACTTCATCATTATACTTCTAATTGTGTGTTAAGTTAAAGCATGAGAAATTGAGTTTGGATAATCTAATAATAGCAGCTTTATTCTCTATATGGATATCAGATGGCAAAGTAATTAAATGAGGAAAGTTAAGATCCTCACAGAGAGAAAGGCAATAACCTGGTTTGGTGTTAAGAGTGAAGAGAATACACTTGCCATAGAAATGAATTCCCATTTACAAGAAGCAGCACAGAGTACAGTCTCTGGAGTCAGGCTGTCTGGGTATGAATCCTAGTTCTATGGCTTACTAGCTGTGCAAACTTGGACAGATTACTCAATCTGTCTGTACCTTGTAACATAGGCATCTGTAAAAGACAGATAACGAATACTGGTTCACTGTAACAGATGGACCACACTGATGAGGGCTGTTGATGGGTGGAGGAGGTTGTGTATGTGGGGGAAAGGTATATGGAGACTTCGTGTACTTTCCACTCAATTTTTCTCTTAACCTGAAATTGTTCTTAAAATTGTCTGAGTTTATAAAATCATGATGTTAAAATATGCCTCAAGATTAGATTGTCACTGAAAGCACTCCTTCCACAAAGTGAGTGAACAGCAAGTTAGCAAACATTGTAGGGAAGTACCTCCTATTGAACTTTGCTGGCACCAATCACACTGCCTAGCACATAGCAGGAATTCCACCTAACTCTGGAAATCTGTAAGCAGGCAGTTAGCACTGCCTTATGGGAACACGGGAGTGGAGGACACCTCCCCGCACATTTTGCACAAAACAGACAGGGAATCCTAGAGCTAAATAAGATTGGATATATCTCTCTCTCCTAGAAATTTAGATCAGGGCTTCTCCAACTTTAATGTTTATAAGAGTCACCTGGAGGGGGCTGGGCACAGTGGCTCATGCCTGTAATCCCAACACTTTGGGAGGCCGAGGTGGGCGGATCATTTGAAGTCAGAAGTTGGAGACCAGCCTGGCCAACATGGCAAAACCCCATCTCCACCAAAAATACAATAAATTAGCTGGGCTTGGTGACACCTGCCTGTAGTCCCAGCTACCTGGGAGGCTGAGGCAGGAGAATTGCTTGAGCCAGGAGGTGGAGGTTGCAGTGAGCCGAGATCACACCACTGCACTCCAGCCTGGGTGACAGAGTGAGACTCCCATCTTAAAAAAAAAAACAAAAAACAAAAAACAACAAAAAAAAACATTACTACTTGAGTCTGTCACTACAACAGTTACTACTGTTACTACTTGAGACTGTCATTACAAGACTTACTACTGTCACTACTTGAGACTGTCATTACGAGACTGAACGAAAACGGACGAATGCAGAAATGAAAACTTAAAACAAAAGAAACTGTTTTAAAGGAAGGGACCAGGGGAAGAAGAAGAGGGCTCCTTGCTTCTAGTGAGCAAAGGCAGCAGCCCCTGAGCTTCTGCAGCCCTTCGTATTTATTGGGTAGAAAGAGCAGGGAGAAGGAGGTAACAATTGGTCAGCTGCTTGATTGATCACAGGTTCACGTTATTGCTAACAGGCTTCAGATGTGCCTAATCACAAGAAACACCTGTGCCTGGGTTGTGACTCCCCTCGGCATTCCTTCTGGGTGGCAGATGCAGTTTGTCAGTTTGCCAACATCCTGCTTTCATGAGAAACAGTTTGCTGTTTACTCATATAGCCTTCAGTTGTATGCTGAGTTGATCATGACCCTCATTCTTTTGGCCTTCAACACATGCCCTGCCAAAAGGATTCAAATATTAAAACTCTTTGAGAGAAAAACAAAACACAGCTTGCTAGCCTGTTTAGTTCCTCTCTCATAACCTCTATCACCCTCAATCCATCCAAATAAACTCTCATTCTAAGTAAACGCAGTGTGATTACCAAGCAAATGCAGCCTTCTGAGTTCTTCAGTCCCTTTTGGCCAGATTACTGATCCTAAACTCTTCCTATTTATAAATTCCAAAAGGTCTACTGAACAGAAATCATCTTTATCCAAACTCTTGCCACTTTTAAATGTGATCCACTGCCCAGCAGCATCAGCATCACCAGACAGCCAGTTAAAAATGCAAATTTCCAGGTCTCTCTCTCCTGCCTCCTTCTTGGGCTCACCCAGCTAATCTAGGATAACCTCCCCATTTGAAAACCCATAACTTAATCACTGCTGCAAAATAACTTTTGCCATATGAGGCAACATATTCACAGTTTCCAGAGATTGTAATGTGGAAATCTTTAAAAGAGGCCATTGTTTTGCTTACTATACAACCCTATAAGTTATTTACATGACAATTAGTTTAATTCACAATAGCAAATTCCACTTATTTGATTTTTAGAAAACTAAGTGACAACTTTTCTAGATCATATTTATTGCTTAGACATTAAACAATATAATTTCCTACAGATTTCTACCGATGAGCATGAATCTTCTTTTAATAGATGAGAACAAATCCAAGGGCATCAGTGATGTGTCCAAGATACAGCCATATGCATAATCTAAGTGAAATAAAAATGTCCCTTCCCTGAATTATCTTCTAATTTGTTGTATTTTTGATAAGCTGAAAATGGATAATTTTTTATTCCTCTAAATACATTGGAAAGCCTTAATAATAATAATATAGCTTCCTGGACATAACAAATGATATAATCAGAGTCAAAGGAAAAGCTCTTTTCAATACCCAAGGAAGCTAGAGATGGACTGGATAATCTAATGGACTTAAAAATCTATAATTCCCATAAAACATATGCGAGGGAAATTTGCACTACATTTTTTTTTTTTTTTTTTTTGAGACGAAGTCTCACTCTGTAGCCGAGGCTGGAGTGCAGTGGCGAGATCTCAGCTCACTGCAAGCTCCGCCTCCCGGGTTCACGCCATTCTCCTGCCTCAGCATCCTGGGTAGCTGGGACTACAGGCACCTGCCACTACGCCCGGCTAATTTTTTTTGTATTTTTAGTAGAGACGGGGTTTCACCATGTTAGCCAGGATGGTCTCAATCTCCTGACCTTGTGATCCACTCGCCTCGGCCTCCCAAAGTGCTAGGATTACAGGCGTGAGCCACCGCGCCCGGCCTGCACTACATTTGACATATTCAGTTGTCAATACATAAAATCTTTTCAACATATTAACTGATAAGTGGTTTCCCGTTTGAATCTTGAAAAAAACAAAACAAATGTCTTTGTTAAAATGTAGTTGAAAGACAAAATTCCCTTAAATAAAAAAATTAGCTAAGTATGGCCGAACAATAAAAAGAAAACATAACACCAAAATTACTTTTTACTTTTTCTGATAATAAAAGCTATTCACATGCCTTACAGAAGATTTGGAAAGTTCATAAAGAAAAAATAGCAAAATGAAATAAAAACCTTTTCCCAAAATCCTATCACTCAGAGATAACCATTTTTAATATTTCATATTATACCCTTCCAGGATAACTTTTGGTACACCAAATTCTATACAGACAAATTGTACAGCAGATATACGGTAAATAAAATGGTAAGCTTTCATTTGTTCACTCATCCACCCATTTTTTTCTTTTTTTTGAGATGGAGTCTCACTCTGTCATCCAGGCTGGAGTGCAGTGGCACAATCTCAGCTCACTGCAACCTCTGCCTCCCAGGTTCAAGTGATTCTCCAGCCTCAGCCTCCCGAGTAGCTGGGATTACAGGTGTGGGCCACCATGCCTGGCTAATTTTTGTATTTTTAGTAGAGACAGGGTTTCACCATGTTGGTCAGGCTGGTCTCGAACTCCTGAACTCAAGTGATCTGCCCACCTTGACCTCCCAAAGTACTGAGATTACAGACATGAGCCACTGTGCCCAGCCTTTTTTTATTTTTGAGATGGATTCTTGCTCTATTGTTCAGGCTGGAGTGCAGTGGTGCAATCTCAGTTCACTGCAACCTCCATCTTTTGGGTTCAAGCGATTCTCCAGCCTCAGCCTCCTGAGTAGCTGGGATTACAGGTGTGTGCCACCATGCCCAGCTAATTTTTGTATTTTTAGTGGAGACGGGGGTTTCACCATGTTGGCCAGGCTGGTCTCAAACTCCTGACCTCAAGTGATCTGGCTGCTTTGGCCTCCTAAAGTGCTGGGATTACAGGCGTGAGCCACCGCACCTGGCCTCCACCCATTAATTCTTTCACCAGATGTGCTAAGTAGGCCATTCATCCTTTGATTCACAAGGTACACTACCAGTCTCAGTGGGTGCTACAAAGGTTAAGAAGACATAGACTTTATACTCTAGTAGAAATGTACTAGAATTCCTTCAGACACACTTTTACAAAGACCAACTCAAATGTATTGGCTCACTAGAATAGCATGGGGTCAGGAAAGGGCATTTCTCCAAGAAATAGAAGGCTGCTGGTCAGACAAAGCAACTGATGTTCAATAAAGAGAATGCACACTCAAATAGTTTGTTGAGAACTAGGTTATTTTTAGACAGATCATCCAGATTAATATGCTGATTCCAACTGATTCTTCTTTTAAGAACAGAAGGTAAGGCCAGGTGCAGTGGCTCACTCCTGTAATCCCAGCACTTTGGGAGGCCAAGGTGGGCGAATCACCTGAAATCAGGAGTTTGAAACCAGCCAGACCAACATGGTGAAACCCCATCTCTACTAAAAATACAAAAATTAGCCAGGCGTGGTGGTGCATGCCTGTAGTCCCAGCTACTTGGGAGGCTGAGGCAGGAGAATTACTTTAACCTGGGAGGTGGAGGCTGCAGTGAGCCAAGATCATGCCACTGCACTCCAGCCTGGGTGACAGAGTGAGACTCTCTCAAAAAAGAAAAAAAAATTAATAGAATGTATCACATTACCTGACATATTATCTGAACCTCTTCTTAACCTTCCAAACTTATTTTTCCCTGAAATCATGAAACAAATTTTCCTTTGACATTCAAAAATTTCTTATAAACACAAGGTTGTAAAGTACATATATTTTAGGATGGTATGTAGATGTAAGTGGAGATGGGTCATACACCTTTGGATTAACTCAAAAATAAAAAGACAAAAGCAAGAGTGTTTAAATTAGAATATAAAAGTGAAAGTAGAAAAGAACAGTGGAAATTCAACAAAAGTGGAAGGAAAGCAAAGTAATCAAGCAGCAGTTTCAGAAAAGCAATCTGTCATGCTGAGTTTGGGCAGTTTCATGGGAAGCCTTTGCCAAGCCAACAAGGAAGGAGGAAACTAACATTTGAATAGCTATCATGTCCAAAATGTTTCATCAGATGCTTTCATTCAGACCACTTAACACAGAATAATTGTTATTTCCAATCTGAAGATACAGAACCCCCAAATCAGAAAGAATATTTAGCTCACTCCAAGTTCATTTGAGCTGAAGTTTATCTGAAGCCAAAGTCCATTCTCTTTCCATTACCAAGCTGCCTTGCAGTAAATAACAGGCTATTTTAACAAAGGTCTATTTCATCGCTGAAGGGAAAAATTACCAAATGGCCACTGAAAGAACTCAAGGATTTAAATGAAGAACTTACCAACCAGGAGTTCTGGTATGAAACTGTACTATAAAAATGAATTCATGTTGCTAAAGAACTTAAGTGGTTAGTACCCTGTAATCCCCTTGCCGATTTTGAAAATTAACCATTTCTGTCCACTTTCCTCCTTCTTCACAATTTCTCTCTCCAGACCATGTGGAGCTCATCTCATCTCAGTTTTTGCATATGTTACTCTTTCTGCTTGAAACACTTTTCCTCTCCAGATGGCATCAAGGGTGCTCCTGCTCAACACCAAAGATTTACTTTACTTTAATGTCACCGCTACAAAGTCACCTGTTCCTGCAACTACCCCATTAAGATAGCATTCCTATTCTCAGAGAGCACTTAACACTGTATGAAATTGTTCTATTTGTTTAGGGTTTTTTGTCTTTTCCAAAAAGAATATAAATTCCTTGAAAGGATCTTGTCTACCCTGTTTCTCCAGCACTTAAATTATTCTTGGACAGAGTAGGCCCTCTTCAAGTATTTATTGAGTACATGGATTGCAAGTGGTACAAAGTGAGACTAAAATGTATCACTGGTAGAAAAAACTTGTGAGAAGCTACCAAAGAAGCCACAGAGAGACTGCGTAGGAGTTACAGTGCCTACCACCTCTAAAGCAAAAGGAAACAAAATAATAATATGCAAACACTTAAATAGTGGTTATTCCATGCCAGGCACTGTTCTAAACATTTTATGTATATATTAACTCATTTTTATTCCTCAGAATAAATAGGTTTCTCACTTCCCCTGCTTTTTTTTTTTTTTTTTTTTTTTTTTTTTTTTGCCGTTGAGTAATGTGAAGCACACAGGTTAACTTGCCCAGGGTTATAGTAGTTAATGATAGCCTTAAAATTTGAACCCTGGCAGTGAACTTTTTAAAACTACTATTTGATACTGCCTCTCCAAAAAAGCTGAGTGGTTGGCAGCATGGCCCCGCTAAGGCTTCTCTGTGACCGTAAAAAAAAGTCTATCGACTTAAAATAACTGGAGAGGGGATAAGAAATAAACGGTACATTTACTTTCAGTCCACAGTAGTAGTAACATCATTAGTTACTACGTGCGAACATTCTCCATTCTCATCAACTTCTCAGATCCCACAAGATTTCACCTTTAGCCACAAAAACATCCCATTTCACCAACTTATCTTTCTCCCCCAACCCTTATGCCGCCTCATTCCAGTGTTTGTTCATTTAATCTGCTCCAAATCCTGCATCTGCGGCTTTCTAGGGACCAATGTCAACTCATCTGTGAAATTGCAAAAGTACCTGTCTAGTCTCCACCCCGTGAGAGGACTGAGCAAAGGGTGAAGTGTGAAAGCGGTCTACTGATATTAATTTCTATCACTCGCATGGTTATTTTAAGTATCCTTTTCTCCTCTGCACTTTATGAGAAAAGAAACGGAACTTCACGTTCAGAAACGGCCTCCCAAAGCCGCGATGGCTTCTCGCAGCTCGCTGGCCTTCCCCAATCACGCTTTGAGTCTGCGCAGTAGCGGCAGCCCAAGCCATTTCCCATTTTTCCGCCGCCGCGCCTTGATGACGTAATTTTCCTGCGCCTCGGGACGAGCAGCGGCGCGCAAGGGAAAATCGGCTTCCGTTTTTCCCGCGGATTCTGGTGCCTGTGGGGCCGGTGACCCAACACCATGAAGGAAACGCCACTCTCAAACTGCGAACGCCGCTTCCTACTCCGTGCCATCGAAGAGAAGAAGGTATGGTTTGGTGCCCGCAGAATTGCGCGCTGCGTGGGCGCTCGGGTCTCAAGCTGTGGACTCATACCTGGCCCGCCTGGGCCCGGGGAGCCACTAGGGGAACGACCGGCACGTTCACCCAATCCCTCAGGCTTTATTTAGTTTTTTTCGACAGGTTCTTTTCAAGGCTTCAGTCACCCCAGCAGTTGTCCATGCTGTAGTTTCCACTTTCCTGTATGGGTGGGCTGGTTAGGATTCCACTTTCCCCCAAGTGCTTAGCCCAGGGCCAGACAAAAAGTAGTTGCTTAAGAAATACTTGTTGAAGGAATAAATTAATGGATGAATTTGTGCTTACAGCGGCTGGATGGCAGACAAACCTATGATTATAGGAACATCAGGATCTCATTTGGAACAGATTACGGATGCTGCATTGTGGAACTTGGAAAAACAAGGTAACAGGATTTAAATGAGATACTCATTCAGAAGGGAGAAGTTTGAAAAAAGACCTTATTGACTCGGTTGTTTATAAAGCAGCTAAGAAGTCTGGACAGTATTCTTTGTTTAGCTGACAAAAATAAGTATTTTTTATGCAAGATTTTTTGATTTTGTGGTCACACTTGAACTTTTTAATCATAAACGTATTTTCTGTCACGTATCACATAGTTCTTTCTGACTTCTATAAATCGTATAGACAACCAGTAGTGATCATATCGAATTTGTTTCTCACACTAATATAGAGATCTTGAGCATCTTGTCATTAAGTGTACATCCTGCTTTCTTTTTCCTGAGTGACATGAAAATTAGGTTTTCAAATATTCATTTGAAAGTTGTGAGGCTATTTGGTCACATAATGTTGGTGAACTATGCCATGTGAAAACCCTTAAGAAATCTCAAGTTTTCATGCCATCTTGTATCAATAAATACTTGCTTTAGAGGTAAAGGTCACTGATTTTTTAAAACAATCTGTGGAATAGTAAACATTGTACTAAGAAAGGTGTTTTTTCTGTCGTGTTTTTAGTTGTACCAATTTATGTTTTATTTCTGTGTATATTATACTTTACATATAATTTTTACCTCCTATGATTTATTTGGCTGAGTATGATATTACTCACATTAAGATTGAAACTTGTTATCTGTTTCAGTTTTTTGTTTTGGAAGGAGAGTCTATTTGGTTAATACTTTGTAACTTTATCTTTGCAGAGTTCTTGGACAGGTTTCCTGTGAACTTGTGTCTCCAAAACTCAATCGGGCAACAGAAGGTATTCTTTTTTTTAACCTTGAACTCTCTCAGATGGCCGCTCCAGCTTTCGAACCTGGCAGGTATTTAAATCTTTTTCTCAAGTTGCTTTAGTCATAGGAGAACCTAACAGCAGTGAGCTTTTGTTTTAATACCTGGTGTTATATTTCATGACATTAGCCCGTTCCTATTTTCTCATTATAGGCATTCAGATCTCTTGGTGAAGTTGAATCGACTCTTGGAAAGATGTCTAAGAAATTCAAAGTGTATAGACACTGAGTCTCTCTGTGTTGTTGCTGGTGAAAAGGTGGGGAATATGCCCGTAATTCTTAACCTTAGGATGAATACTGTTGATCATGGATCCCGGTATCTATGCTTTTATTCTCAGAACTTTAGTTAACTCAGTATTGTACTGGTTCACTTCACTTCAGATGTTCTTGAGTGATACCCTTAGAACTTTGTGCTACCTCTCTCTCTCTGAAGGGACAAAAAGGGTGTCCCTTCAGAGGACACCCTTTTTCTTGAAGGTTTCTAAAAGGTTTTCACCCTTTATCTTAAAAGGGTGAAAATAGCAACTTAGATTTTTGTGTAAAAATATTTTATTCAAAGAACTTGTGGCTTTTTCATATAATCTCTCATTTTCTACATGAGTTCATAGAAGCAGGTAGTTTTCCTTTTTCATGCAGAACTCAAGAACAGATGAAATCCTTCATTTGGATAGGTTTATCGATTTACACAGGGCCACACCATGTCAGTGGCAGGGATAACTTTGAAAATCTTAGTCCCAATAAATTGTGCTGCATTAGGATATTAGAATTTTATTTTATTTTATTTTATTTTATTTTTTTGAGACAGAGTCTCACTCTTTTGCCCAGGCTGGAGTGCAGTGGTGCAATCTCAGCTCACTGCAACCTCTGCCTCCCCTGTTCAAGCGATTCTCCCACTCAGCTTTCTGAGCAGCTGGAACTACAGGCACCTGCCACCACGCCCGGCCAATTTTTGTATTTTTAGTAGAGACGGGGTTTCACCAGCAGGCTGGTCTTGAACTCCAGACCTCAAGTGATTCACCTGCCTTGGCCTCCCAAAGTGCTGGGATTACAGGCGTGAGCTACTGTACCTGGCCAGAGTTTGATTCTTGATTAGGGTATTTTGACAAGCATTTTTATCCCAGAGAAGTCATTTAGCTTCCCATATTCCATACCTAAGTATAATACTTCCTATTTGCATTACTTGTAAGGTTATTAAAAATATCACAAAACCTAAAAGTTTAATTTTTTTTAATTTTTGAAAAATTTCATTATTTTCTCTGAGGGACAGGGTGACACTCTCATCCAGGCCGGAGTACAGTGGTGTCATTATAGCTCACTGTAATCTTAAACTCCTGGGCTCAAGAGATCCTCTCTCCTTAGCCTCCCGAATAGCTAGGACTATAGGCGCGTGCCACTCCACCCAGCTAACTAAAATACTTTTTTTTTTTTTTTTGTAGAGATAGGGTCTTGCTGTGTTGCCCAGGCTGGTCTCGAACTCCTAGGCTAAAGCAGTTCTGCCACCTTGACCTCCCAAAGTGCTGGGATTACAGGTGTAAACCACTGTGCCTGGCCTAGAGTTTGTGGTTTTTAACAGACATGATAAAAATGTAATTAGATTTGAGGTTAGGAAAATCGTAGTATTAAATGTTAGAGTGGTTCTGTTTGTTTAAAGTATGTGTTCTGTTGTTAAACGACCCACATAGTATTTCAGATGTTTGGCTTAAATTTTGTAAAATATACTTTTTGTTGACAAAGTACAAGGAGTAACTGCATGTTTAACAGCAAGAAAAAATAATTTGTACACAATGTTACTTTTCCTGATAAATAGCCACTGGTTGTAATCAGTTAGGATTTATTTTTATTTTAAATTCACTATCAGGTTTGGCAAATACGTGTAGACCTACATTTATTAAATCATGATGGAAATATTATTGATGCTGCCAGCATTGCTGCGATCGTGGCCTTATGTCATTTCCGAAGACCTGATGTCTCTGTCCAAGGAGATGAAGTAACACTGGTAAGCTCCTATGTGAACCAGGATCCTTGATATGAATGAATGAGGAGGGTCTTAAATGTGCAGGCAACTTGTTTTTAGTGAAGTTATGTTGTAGATGGCAATTGGGTAGTTTCTAAAAATTTGTTTGTAAGACTGAAACTGCATATGGTCAAAATTGCCCTGGAAATCTCTTAACCGTTCCTCTGTTGAAATATTTGTTAGTAAGAACATACCCTAGCCTGGTTTTCCAGAATAGAATTAGATGACTATTTTGGATTGAACATTAGATGAAGTGGTTGACTTATGTTTAGGGGCCATATGTGTGAAAAAATACATGAATCTCAGCACAGTGAGATGCTTACCCTGCAAGAGGCATGCAATAGCTGAAAAGCACTGAGGAATCAGCAGATTCATATTTGTCTCCAAGACTTTTGTTCATTAGGCAAAGAGATGACAAAAGTCCATCAGAAATACCTGGAGGGCTTGTTAAAACATATTGCCAGACTCTACTCCCAAAGTAAAACAGGGCTAGGACTTAAGATTTTGTACTTCTAACTTTGAGTTCTTAGGTAATACTGATGTTGCTGGTCTAGGGAGCACATTTTGAAAACCATTGACCTACATTGTCTTTATCTTTTGTTCTGAGTATGTCAGTTTTGATTTATATAAATTACATGCTAGAATAGTGAAAGTGCACTGTAGTTGTAGTTTGAATCCTGAAGTTGCAAAAGGACGCATCAGATGCCCAGATTTTCTAAGCAATGATTCATAATTTTGATTTTGGGCAGTAGACTGAAGCAGAACCATTAAAAAGTGAGAAATAGGGACAAAGGTATATTAACAGTAGAGGTAATATTCTTTTAGAGGAGGGAGTTTATATAAGGAAGTGAAAAAAGTAGAAAGCGATTACTACACTTGAAAAATCAATTAAAGAATACTGTGGTGTTATTGCTAGTGGGAATATAAAATGGTACAGCCATGTTGGAAAAGTTTGGCAGCTTAAGTTTTAAGTGTAGACAGCATTCTATATTCAGAAAAATAACAGTAGAAGAAAATATTCTTTTTTTTTTTTTTTTTTTTTTTTGAGACAGGGTCTCACTCCATTGTCCAGGCTGGGGTGCAGTGGCGTGATCTCGGCTCACTGTAACCTCTGCCTCCTGGACTTAAGCAATCCTCCCACTTCAGTCTCCTGAGTAGCGGGGACTACAGGTATGTGCCACCCACTTGACTAATTTTTGTATTTTTTGTAGAGATATGGTTTCACCAAATTGCCCAGGCTGGTCTCGAACTCCTGGGCTCAAGTGATCCTCCCACCTTGGCCTCCCAAAGTGTTGGGATTACAGGTGTGAGCCACCATGCCCAGCTGAAAACACTCTCTTATATGTACATCTTTCAGCAGGTTTGACCTTGTAATTTTTTTTTTTTTCTTTTGAGACAAAGTTTCACTGTTGTTGCCCAGGCTAGAGTACAATGGCGTGATCTCAGCTCACTGCAGCCTCCGCCTCCCGGATTCAAGCGATTCTCCTGCCTCAGCCTCCCAAGTAGCTGGGATTACAGGCATGTGCAACCACGCCTGGCTAATTTTGTATTTTTAGTAGAGACAGGGTTTCTCCATGTTGGTCAGGCTGGTCTTGAACTCCCAACCTCGTCCACATCGGCCTTCCAAAGTGCTGGGATTACAGACGTGAGCCACTGCCCCCAGCCGACCTTATAATGTTAAAACAAACTGCAATGGCTTAAAATTAGAAAAAAAAAAAAAAATTCTAGCAATTCCATGCCTAAGAATCTACGGGAGGAATAAGAGCTTACTGTGTTCAGAGACTTGAATGCAAATGTTCATAGCATCATTTATTAGCCAGAAACTGGAAACAATCCAAATGTCCAGCTGGTGAATAGATAAAATGTCATATATACAAATAATGGAATACTGTTCAGTAATGAAAAGAACTGAACTACTGATAAATGCTGCAAGGTGCATGAAACATGCTAAGTTGAAAGAAGCCAGGCGCAAAACATTACAATTTTTTTTTTCCATTTATATAGAATGCTCAGAAAGTCAGATTTATAGAGACAGAAATAAGATAGATCAGTGATTCCTTGGGGCTAGGGTGGGAGTACACCAGACTCCTACGGACTACAGACAGATTCAAAGGAATTTTGGGGAGTAATGGAAATGTTAAAAAACTAGATTGTGGTGATGGGTCCGTAAATGTATCCATAACTATACATTTACTAAAAATTGAATCATATACTTAAAATGAGTGGATTTTGGCTGGGCGTGGTAGCTCACACCTGTAATTCCAGCACTTTGGGAGGCCAAGGCAGGTGGATCACCTCAGGTTGGGAGTTCAAGACCAGCCTGACCAACATGGAGAAACCCCGTCTACTAAAAATACAAAATTCGCCGGGCGTGGTGGCACATGCCTGTAGTCCCACCTACTTGGGAGGCTGACATAGGAGAATCGCATGAGCCCAGGAGGCGGAGGTTGCCGGGAGCTGAGATCGCGCCATTGCACTCCAGCCTGGGCAACAAGAGTGAAACTTCATCTCCAAAAAAAAAAGAGTGGATTTTATGGGATGTAAATTATGTGTCAGTAAATTTTTGAAAAAGCTTTTTGAAAAAGTTGTACAGTTTGAGGAACGTGAGTGGCAAAATCAAACTGGTAATTAATTAAAAGAAGTTATTTGGGTACTCAAAGGAATAAAGGAACTTCATTTTTTAGTATTTGATGTGCAAGATGATTTTTTTGGATGTTCATAACTTAGTGACTATAATTATTAAACATTTTCTTTTGAAACAGTATACACCTGAAGAGCGTGATCCTGTACCGTTAAGTATCCACCACATGCCCATTTGTGTCAGTTTTGCCTTTTTCCAGCAAGGGTAAGCCTCGCCTTATTATGGGCCAAAATTACAAATGCAGCTAGGAATTTTATTGCTCTACTCAAGTATGTCATGTTAATATTAAACAAACACTTCCCTTAATATTAAAGCACCTTGTATTTCCTTTCTTTCTTTGTAAGGGCATTAGTCGGCAAAGAACTTTCTCAGTAGAAGTAACAAAACTCTTATACTTTGATGAAGATACTTCCCAACATTTTTCTTTTCATGGGATACTTATAAACTTAGGAATTTACTATGGCATGGTAGTGTTTTATGTTTCCTAAGGATGTACAGCGGTTAAGAGAATTATATGCTAGGCTCTAATTTGGGACAGTGGGGTGAGAATTACTGTGGGTTATTGGAAGATAGGGGACTTTGGAACATATTAGATGGAGTAGTTCTAGGAGTCGGTTACAAGGGGGGATGGTTCACAAACTGGAGGAAAAAAGTCTAATGTTCTTCAGTTTTCCAGCGTTTTCGTTACTTAACTGCTAAATCCTCCTGTGGCAGAAAACTTGGAGTTTTTCAGGTCCATTTAATGGTGCTTTCAAATGAAAACTTGAGCCTTAAATTCCTTTAGAAACAAGGGAAGATAAAAATATTTCACACAGTGTTGTGCACAAGGACTAGAGAAAAACTTTCAAGTTTTAGTGATTGTAAGTGTAGAGTTTTATCAGAGGAAAATGGGCCAGCATTGTCCAGTAGAAATAAAATGTGAACCATATATATAATTTTCTTCTTTTCTTCTTTTTTTTGAGATGAGGTCTGGCTTTGTTGCCCAATTTGGATTTCAGCAGCGCAATTTTTGCTCATTACAACCTCTGCTTTCTGGGCTCAAGCAATTCTTCAGCCTCAGCCTTCCGAGTAGTTGAGACTACAGGCATGCACCACCATGCCTAGCTAATTTTTGTATTTTTTTTGTAAAAAAGAGGTTTTACCATATTGCCCAGGCTGGTCTGGAACTCCTGAGTTCAAAAGTGATCTAGCTACCTCAGCCTTCCAAAATGCTGGATTACAGGGTTGAGCCACCATGCCTGGCTGTTTCTTTTTCTTTTCTTTTTTTTTTTTTTTTTTAAGACAAGGTCTCCCTCTGTTACCCAGGCTTGAGTGCAGTGGCGTGATCATGTTTTATTGCAGCCTCAACCTCTCAGGCTCAAGTGATTCTCCTGCCTCTGCCTCCTGAGTAGCTGGGACCACAGGTGCACACCATGCCCAGCTAATTTCTTTATTTTTTGTAGAGATGGGATTTCACTATGTTGCCCAGGATGGTCTGAAGCTCCTGGGCTCAAGTGATCCGCCTATCTCCACCTCCCAGAGTGCTAGGATTATAGGCTTGAGCCACCACGTGCAGCATTTGTTACTTTTTAAATTTTTTTTTTATTTTTTTGTGACAGGGTCTCACTCTCACCCAGGCTGGACTGCAGTGGTGTGATCATAGCTCACTGCAGCCTCCAACTTCTGAGCTCAAGTGATCCTCCAACCTCAACCTTCCAAGTAGCTGGGACTATAGGTGTGTGTCATACCCAGCTAATTTAAAAAAATTTTTTTTGTAGAGACAGGGTCTCACTTTGTTGCCCAGGCTGGTCCCAAACTCATGAGCTCAAGTGATCCTGCAGTCCTGACCTCCCAAAGTGCTGGGATTACAAGCATGAGCCACCATGCCTGGCCTCATATGTGTAATTTAACATTTTCCAGTAGTCACATTAAAAAGGTAAAATTAATTTTTATATATTTTAATTAATACATTTTCACGTTAATGAAATAAAATGATTAATGAAATAATCAGTATTTTAATAATTACTCATGAGATAGTCTACATTCTTTTGTTTCCACTAAGTCTCTGAAATCCAATATTTTACATACTCTGATTACATTTCAAGGGCTCGGTAACCACAGGTGACTATTGGCAAATGTACCGGACAGTGCAGAAATAGACAGTATTTTTTTCATGAGCCATTAGCAGAATGCAGTAGAACTTTGGAGTACAGGACATTAGGGCAACTTTAGGGTTAACCAATTTAACATTATCTAAGTTTTTATTAATGAGCCAGAAGTCATTTAATCAAAGAGATAGCATTAGGTTTAGATTATATATCATTTAAGTAAATCCAATCTGAACTTAATGTGATTTCACTGTAATAACTAGAGATACCCACTTAGCATTCATTTGTGTTCATAAACACAATAATTTTCTTGTCTCTTTCCCCATTTCAGTGACCCAAATCCGTAGGCTCAGACCTTTATTCTCTGTTGACTTTATTGATGCCATCTTTTAAAAATTCATTACCCTAGAAATGGTAAGCATTCGGTCTCAGATTTGTTCAGGTCCATTTAACATTCGTTTCAGAACATATTTATTGGTGGATCCCAATGAACGAGAAGAACGTGTGATGGATGGCTTGCTGGTGATTGCCATGAACAAACATCGAGAGATTTGTACTATCCAGTCCAGTGGTGGGATAATGCTACTAAAAGATCAAGTTAGTCCTTTGATTAATGTCCCATTAATAATAGGTTGCTTCTCTTTAGATGCTTTTTCTTGTCTTTTAGCAAAAATCCAATGGGGATACTTCCAGTGATTTATTCTAGGATGTGTTAGAATCTGGTTTCAGTACTGTCACTATTAAATACATTCTGTTGACTGGTGGCTATGAGGTATCCTCCTCCTTCCTACCTTGGTGCTCCCATGTGTGGCCTGCTAGAGTCTGACCCTTCCACCTAGAAGCAGGGTCTAGTAAAGAAAAAGATTTATATCCCTATTAAAAAAAAAAAAGTGGCCGGGCATGTTGGCTCACGCCTGTAATCCCAGCACTTTGGGAGGCCGTGGCTGGTGGATCACTTGAGGTCAGGAGTTCAAGACCAGCCTGGCCAACATGGTGAAACCCATCTCTACTAAAAATACAAAATTAGTTGGGTGTGGTGGCTGGCGCACGCCTGTAATCCCAGCTACTTGGGAGGCTGAGGCAGGAGAATTGCTTGAATCCGGGAGGCAGAGGTTGCAGTGAGCTGAGATCGTGCCATTGCTCTCCAGTCTGGGCAACAACAGCAAAATTCCATCTGAAAAAATAAAAAATAAAATAAATAAATAAATATTAGCTGAGCTTGGTGGTGCATGCCTGTGGTCCTGGCCACTTGGGAGGCTGAGGTGGGAGGATTGCTTGAGCCCAGGAGGTGGAGGTTGAGTGAGCTGAGATCGTGTCACTGCATTCCAGCCTGGCTACGGAATGAGACCCTGTCTCAAAAGCAAATAAAAATTTTTAAACATCCAATAGTAGACATTATGTAAAAAGATAGTTTTACTTTCACTTTTAGAACTACAATTGGCAGTAGTTCTGAAACCCAGCTATATATCATATTCACATGGGAGCTTTTAGAAAATAGATCTCCATATAGCATACAGTGTAGATGATTAAAAGCTTCTTTAGTTTGAATTCTAGTTCTGCCCCCGTACTAGCTGATCTTGGGCAAATGATTTTATATCTTTGGGTCTCACTTTCTTTATCTGTAAAATAGGGAATGATGTTATTGCCAACACCTTGTTGTTATAAGGATATAAATATATTGCACAGTGTCTAGCGCACATTTATTAAGTGTGCAATAAATGTTAGTTTCTGGTATCATCATCATCGTCTTTACCAGCATCACAAGTACTACCCAGATTACCCACAGAAAAAGGAAGTTAGTGCATCCTGGAGCATATATGTGTCTGTGGCCTCTTCTGTGGTATCTTTTATACTGTTGTATAAGAAAGTTTTTATGTCTGTTCCCTTGATGTGACAGTCCTTCACATATCTTAAAACAGCTTTCACATCTTGCCTTAATCTGTGTTTACATTGTATTCATGTTTGGAAAAGTCAGGCTTAAATTATAAAGGTAGAAAAATTTCGTGGTTTTAGTTTCATTACAGAAAACTATTTGGTTTATTGTCTTTAAACAACAGAATTCACTTTATAAATAGGTTCTGAGATGCAGTAAAATCGCTGGTGTGAAAGTAGCAGAAATTACAGAGCTAATATTGAAAGCTTTGGAGAATGACCAAAAAGTAAGGTAAGTAACTTTTCCAGAACTAAATGGTCTTTTATTTTCATTTTTTAAATTTTTATTATTTTTTTTTAGTATAGGCAAGCTTTATTATGCATGAACTTGATTTCACATACAAAGTTAGAATGGCAATTTCACTTAAAATTGACTCATTAAAAAGTGTAAATACCATGGTATAGTTATGTTATCCAAAACTCCGAAAGGTAGTGAAACTGGTAACAGATATTGCTACTCATCTTTGGACGGATACAATAAAAGTATTAATGAAACTGGTTCCCAGACAAGTATGTGTCACTTGCTCCTGTGCCTTAGGGAGGAGAGGATGGATGTTATAACACAAGCATTATTGATGCAGTGACTTGTGGATAGTTGCTCCTTATTAACACTGCTAAAATTAGGTTCACGTTTTTTACTTTGTGTGGGAGCTGGTGATTCTTGTCCTTTTGTTTTATGAGGGATATCTTTCAAAGTGCTGGCATCAAACCCACTTATTGCAAAATGCATCACAGATGGGAATTTAAGTCTGGGTCAAGTCCAGAATTCTAAAACAATAAAGAGGAAAGACCCACCTAAGAGCAAGAGGTCTTCATTGCTCCAGACTCCAAGATACAACACAGGGAACAGGAAATGGCCCTAAATGGTCTTTTAATATATTTTTTCTCTTAAGGATCTTCCTTGAACGAGGGCAACCATATAAATTTCACACTTGATCTTTCCTTATTTGTTAATCTCAATTGAGTATACTATTTAATGTGTTTTTAGAAAATTGATTGGACTTGTTATATTTTCTGCAATTTAAATATAACCTATATTGAAAAATCATATAAGATTTTTGTTTGTTTTTTGAGATGAAGTCTCACTCTGTCACCTAGGCTATAGTGCATTTGTGCAATCTCAGCTCACTGCAGCCTCCGCCTCATGGCTTCAAGTGATTCTCCTGCCTCAGCCTCCCAAATAGCTGAGATTACAGATGCATACCACCATACCTGGCTAATTTTTATATTTTTAGTAGGGATGGGGTTTCGCCGTGTTGGCCAGGCTGGTCTCAAACTCCTGACCTCGGGTGATCCACCCGCCTGGGCCTCCCAAAATATTAGGATTACAGGTGTGAGCCACCGTGCCTGGAGACATAAGATTTTTCTTTAGCAGTTAACATTTTCTTAGGATAAAAATAATCTAGTAACTCAAATTAATGGAAGGAAACAGGTTGATTTCCGTCTCTACCTCTTACTGTGCTATCTTAAGCAAGATACATAACCCAGCATTTCAGTGTCCTTTTCTATAATATGGGATATTAACACTACCTGGTAGGGCTGATTTGAGGGTTAGAGAATAGTATATTTTAAGCACCTAGCACATGGTCTGGCACATGGTTTAATAAATGATTATGCTAACTATTTACTCTTGTTAGGCATAATAAATTGGTGAGGTTAAGTTAGATAAACTAACTCTCTTCCAATATTTTTCATCCACCAAAGGATAAAATAATAGTTTTTTTCCCTTCCTGTCTTGTATCCAATCCGTTACCTTCCTCCCCCTTCCTTCCCACCAAAAAACCCCCCACATACAGGAAAGAAGGTGGAAAGTTTGGTTTTGCAGAGTCTATAGCAAATCAAAGGATCACAGCATTTAAAATGGAAAAGGCCCCTATTGATACCTCGGATGTAGAAGAAAAAGCAGAAGAAATCATTGCTGAAGCAGAACCTCCTTCAGAAGTGTATCTTTATTTGGTGGTTTTTGCAGTAACAAGATTCATAACACTTGGCATTATAATATTAGGCTATATGAAGGATGTGTATACTGAAATTAGTTTTTGTAAACACTGTACTTTGTTAGAGAAAACACTTAAAATACAAGATAGAGATGTGAGTCATATTCTGTTGATGGTATAACATTCAGCTTCTCTTCAGTTATCCTGGAAAAAACAGATTTTAAGGACCAATTTAATTTAGTACTATAACTAAAATTTTGAGAGAATCTGTGTCTTCACATTCTTATTAATTGCATCCATAAAATCTTGCCTGAGTTTTTTTTCTTCTTCATTGTTCAGCCATCCATAGTGTAGCTATATTAAGTTTTTTTTCCCCTAGGAACTTGGGGCACACTTGAATCAATCTTACAAGAAGAAAACTTTCATTCTCATCTTCAACAGTTCATCAAATAGCAATACTTTTGTTACTCAGTTTTCTTAACTTGTTAAGTGTTTCTACACCTGTGCTATGGACTCCTGGAACTGCCCAAATTGGAGAGGGAGTAGAAAACTCCTGGGGTGATCTTGAAGACTCTGAGAAGGAAGATGATGAAGGTGGTGGTGATGAAGCTATCATTCTTGATAGTATAAAAATGGACACTGGAGTAGAAGTCTCTGATATTGGAAGCCAAGGTAGGTGACACTTTATGGCACACTTATTACTATATATTACATATATATAGTATTACCGTATAGTTATATATATAATAATGCATAAAATGTGTGTATATTTATATTATCACTATATATAGTAATATATAGCATATTAGCTATATAGAGATGTATACTGGATAAATAACATACAGGATACTATATAGAGAGAATATAGATATGTAGTTATATATAGGGATGTAAGTTGCATTTTTAGAGGGGCTAAATATTGTGATTTAAATTTCAACTAAATTATTGTGGCTAGCTGCAATACTAATGCTACTTTCTAAAAGAATATGCATATCTTTGTAGAGTAGTGGAACACTTTGGCATAAAATGATAGTGATATTTTTAATTAAAAAAATTTTTTTTGTGTGTGTATGTATTTGGGTGGGTTTTAAGGGAATGAGTTTCTTGAAGATCTTATTCTTCCGTGCTGTCTTTTTTTTTGTAGTTTCTAGACTGAAACAAAAAGCCCATCCCATATCATAACATATAATACTGTCTAAAACTTTCTGTGATGATAGAAACATTAAGTATCTACACTGGTATAGCAGCCACTAGCCCCACATGGCTAGTGAACACTTGAAATGTGGCTTGTGTTACTGAGAACTGAATTTTAAATTTTACTTAATACAAAATTAAGCAGCCACATGTGGCTAGTGGCTACCATGCTAGACATCGCAGTATTAGAACATAAAAAAATTCTATAAGTGACTAGAATACTGGTAGTCTTAGACGTTTCTTGCATTCTGAATGCCATAGAACTGAAGTTGTTTTTATGTATGGTTATTTCTACTTTTTAAAAAAAGCAAATTCTTGCTGGTCTATATAATAGAATGACTTATTTTCTTACGTGGTAAGAACAGAAATCCTACAAGGAACTGGGAGCTAGGCTGGCAGGGAAAATTGAAGGTGATGTGTTTAATAGGAATGTAATGCAAATACTTCTGTTTTCAAAGAGAGAAATTATTGCTTATGAACATTACTGGAGCCTGGGCTTTTTGTTTTTTTACTTAAGTAAATAGGTAAGGAAAAAATTTCCCATTGATTGGGACCCTTACTCAAATTTCCCAGTGGTTACTTCTATTTGGTATTATTCTTCCTTCTTCCAGAACTTGTTCCAGGTATTTATTTACTCTCTGTGCAGTGATGTAAGCTAATGCTGCATATACTTGTATAGCATTGAATATAACTAGTTGGTTTAACATTCTCTTATTGTTGAAGATGTAAGTTGTTTCCATTTTTTCACTGTTAACAATATCCTTGCACTTGCATATACCTCTTATATGTTTGTTTAGTGTATTCTTCTAACAGTGAATAGTATTTTCAACTGAATATAATGAAGGTGGACCTAAGCATTGGAAAAATGGAGCAGGTACAGCCTTCCTAAAGCATGTGAACAAAGGGAGAAACTAATTGAAAACTAAAAATACAAATAATTGATATGGGTTAATTCACATTTTATGTATATCATTAACTAATGAGCAGGAGAAAAATGGGCAAAATACATGGAGCAGTTCTCAAAGTATACAATGGCCAGTAATATTTTTCATGGTTAGCCCTGACAAATAAAATCCAAAGAAAAATGACATGGCATTTTTTGTTACTGTATTTTGGGCAGTATTAAAAACACCAGCAATGCCAAAGGTATATGGGAAATGGGTTCTTTTATTTCTTGGAATGTAAACTGGAACTATTTCTGGAGGAATAGAGTAGCACAAACAATTCAATTGTCTCTACAAAAGATGCTATATACATTTCCCCTTAGCTTTTCTATTATGACGTGTACCAAATTGTCACACCATTCAAGCACCTGTAGGAAATAAGAGTTTAAAGAAACAAATGTTACAGATGAGTTCTAGAGTGCTCTAAGAAGCTGATTTAAAGAAAAGATTAAGCCTCCACCTAGAGTTTTATTTTTTATTTATTTTTTGGGATGGAGTCTTGCTCTGTCACCCAGACTGGAGTGCAGTGGCACTGCAACCTCCACCTCCCTGGGTTCAAGCGATTCTCATGCCTCAGCCTTGAGTAGCTGGGCCTACAAGCACATGCCACCACGCCTGGCTATTTTTTCTATTTTTAATAGAGATGGGGTTTCACCATGTTGGCCAGACTGGACTCGAGTTCCTGACCTCAGGTAATCCACCCGCCTCAGCCTACCAAAATGTGGGTATTAAAAGTGTGAGCCACCACGCCCAGCCCCAGAAATAAGAGTTTAGAATGTCTGATAGAAATAAACTCATGTAGAAATAAATTTTGCAAGAGATTGCTTAACTTTTTTTTTTTTTTTAAATTAATAAAAAAACAAAGATGCTCCCATAATACTCTCAGATAGTGAAGAAGAAGAAATGATCATTTTGGAACCAGACAAGAATCCAAAGAAAATAAGGTAACAAATTTCTGGTTTATTTCAAATGTATACATATACTCAACACTTCTAGAGGTTTGCTCTCTGGTTTTACTCTCATCTTGCCACATGACTATAAACAAAAAGACATCCCTTTTTCATTAGAGATCCATCTGTTCTGTGATTTTTTTACCTTGTGATTTATAAAAATTAGGACCTAAATCTATAATATAAACTTCTTGGATGCCAGTCTTACTCATAGCTGACACATTTTAGATCCTACTGGAAAACTAAGAAATGCCTCTTATTTCAATAATCCAAAACTTAACAAACATACTCTTAGTAAATTCTTACTTTGCTTTATTCACAGAACACAGACCACCAGTGCAAAACAAGAAAAAGCACCAAGTAAAAAGCCAGTGAAAAGAAGAAAAAAGAAGAGAGCTGCCAATTAAAGCTAACAGTTGTATATCTGTATATATAACAACTATTAAAAGGGATATTTATTCCATTCTGAGAACCCTGGGTATTTTTTTATTCACAAATCCATTATAAAATCTAGCAGGATTTTAAAAATAGTTTTTTGTTTTTAATGTGCTTTAAAATAATAAACCTTCTGGAGCATTTCTCATCTGTTAATTTGCATATAAGCTTCCCACCCTCTTCCGCTCCCAACCTCTGTTGAGTTTACCTCGCAAAACCTAAACAGGTTTTACAAAGAGCGAAAAAGTCTGGAGAATCTCTACTGTATCTCTGAATACTGTATTCAGATATGCTTAGATTAGATTATGCCCAAGTCAGCAAATTGATCCAGTTGCTTAGGAAAATGAATGTCAGAATTTGAGGGTCTGTTTTCCTAAACCTACTTTAATTTTAGAGGAAGGCTTTTCACTTCCCATTATATAGTAAACCAAGTAAACTTCTTTACTAAGCGAAATCCTGAAGAAGTTAAATTTGACTTGCAAAGTTTTCCAAATCAATTTATTATCCTGACAGCTGGCATCATTAATACTTTAACAAAACCACTTAAAATTAGCCAAATATCTAAGACAGATACATATACAAAAGATATACAAATTAAAACCATTTAAAAAGTAATAGATACCATAATTTGTACTTGGCCACAACTTCTGTATTCAGAAATGATTGTAAAATTAAAACCTAAGTTAAAAACTGTACACCATATACTTTGAGTGATTTACATCTTAGAAAACAAAGGCAGTCTTTCATTGTTACAGATTTAGTGTCTCTGGTGGGTTGAGGAGAGAAACACCATGATACCTGTAAGTAGGGGGAAAAAAAGCATTTTTAGTAAACACTCACTGGGTAAAGGAGATCATGGAATAATGTTTGTACTCATGTATTGGGAACTAAAAAATGCTATTTCTGTCTGACCGACTTGATGGTTTTAGAAACACTGTCTGGTCCCCGAAACACACATGCATGCCCCCTTCCTTCTCTCTTCTCCCCCAGACCCAGGGCAGAAAGCATGAACTACAACCTTCTTCAAACACATAACCAATTTAGAGAACAGCTTCTCAAGGAGGCTATGGCAGATTCATGAATAAGGTTAAAATGTCAAAGATCTCTGAACCATAATCTAGAAAAGTAAGCTTCAATATCCAAGTTAATTCTTACTTTGAATTTTTGTACTTTTCTCTTATTGACTGTTGTGCATGCTGTGGTGCTTTGAGGTAGGTCTGGTGAAGGTCCATGAGACAAGGCTTAAGACTTTCCAGGGTATATCCAGTCTTTCGTATTAATGATTCAGGCTACAGAGAAGGGAATAGAGAACCCCTGAGTTTTGCTTTTAGTAACAGACACCAAACACAGTAAATAGTTGGCATTAAGCTTATGTTAAATTCCAGTACTAATCTTTAACTTTTCCAACTAACTACTAGTTTTCTCAGGCCATTATTCCATCCCTCGATCCATTTTCTACTACTTTCCCTGCCAGCAACAGGTCAGATGCTTTTAAAAAAGCTCACCTTTCAATCCAAGTTACAACTAAGCTTACTACCTAACAAACACTGTTCAACAGGTAACATGCCTTAAACAGTATATAATCATCCCTCAGTGTACATGAGGGATTGGTTCCAGGACCCTTCCCAAATATACCCAAATCTGTACATATTCAAGTCCTGCAGTCACCCTTCCATATATATGGGTTGTGAATCCCCTGAATACTGTAGTTTCAGTCCACATTTGATTGGAAAAAAATCCATGTGTAAGTGGACTCACACAGTTCAAACCTGTGTTTTTCAAAGGTCAACTATATATATTTGAAGTTTTTCCAAGTAAGAACATCTAGGCAACCCTCAGTTTTGTAGGACAATTACTATTTAATCTGGCACAGGCATTTCAGTCACAAGATAGGTGTGTGAAGACCGTAATACATACCCAGCTTTGTCCCGTGACTGTGTAGAGTGCTAAATGAAAGGCAGCTCCAGCAATAACTGATGGCAAATACTTTAGGTATGGGTCGGCATCTATCAAACTTAATTCTCCCAAAAACTGGAATAAAAAATACTTTATGATCACAAGAACGTTTAGAATTCAAATGTCAAACCTCTGCCTTCTAACCTAATTTTTTCCTGCCTTTGACAATGGCTCTGTAGCAACTCTAGAAAAAATATTTCACAGCCTCATCTTTAAACATATCAATCATTTTAGTGTTGTGTTCCATCCTCATCCTGTATTTTCCCTCCTTTATTAACTTTTAAAAAACAACTCTTCTAACTACCCATCCCCAAGATGTCATCCTTAGACCTCTGCTTCTAGTGCCTTCCTGATATAGATTATCTTTTGCCAGCAGTAGGCTTTCTTCCATACTGCAGCATTAATCTCCCTCTGAATACTAAATCTCTTCACCACTGCTGTACAAAGGAACTAGGTTCCTGTACAAAGGAATTAGGGCTTACCCCTAATTATTACCTAAGAATCGCCATTCAACAAAATGAAAGTTAACTCACCATTGCTAAACTTTCAACTTTGCAGTTTGCAGGCTGCTGATGCAGAAAGTATTGGGTAAGAAACTGATTTACTGTTGGAGCAGCTAAGTCAAAAGTAAGGACTTTCAAAACTAGATGCTCCATTCTCAGAACTTGTTTCTTGGTGTAGGTATCATCTGTAATGTACACAAACTCTGCTACTTCTGGGGGGTATATTTCTTCAAACTTTCTACAATGAAAAAAGTTTTAAGTAATCAGTCCTAAAAGAAAAGCAAGCTTCCTTATCCCAGTTCTGAAATCCCATCAGCAGAAAATACGGAATGAATCCAAAATCCACACCAACTGCATTTCCAGACACTTGATCATCATTTCTAGTAGAGACTGGATAGCTAATTGCTAATTAAAAGGCCCAAATCAATAAAGGACTTTTGAGATATTTTCCCCAGTTCAGTCAGAGGAAGTAAATGAAAGGCATGAGACTTCTCGAGATGGGAACAATGCCAGAGTTCACCAAGTAGCTGAAAATTTAGGAAATACAAGTCTTAGGAAAACATGTTTCATGTTTTCATTTTTAAATTTAGTTTTTCTTTTTCTTTTTTTTTTTTTTTCTTGAGACAAGAGTCTTGCTCTGTCGCCCAGGCCAGAGTGCAGTGGTGCAATCTTAGCTCACTGCAACCTCCACCTCCTGGGTTCAAGCGATTCTCCTGCCTCAGCCTCCCTAGTAGCTGAGATTACAGGCATGCATCACCATGCCCAGCTAATTTTTGTATTTTTAGTAGAGACAGGGTTTCGCCATGATGGCCAGGCTGGTCTCAAACTCCTGACCTCAAGTGATCCGCCCGCCTCGGCCTCCCAAAGTGCTGGGATTACAGGCGTGAGCCACCACACCCAGCCTTTACTTCTTAATAAAAGAGACACTGCTTATATGCCAGAAAGTAATACTGGAAGGAAAATGTTTTAAAATTTGTAACCTAGTGTACTATATCATGTTCAAGGAATCCAGTTGGGGGAAAATTAGTGTTCTAGATTAGAACAGTTTCATCCTCCTCCACTTCCCTAAGCCCCAGCACATTGCCATCCCTAAAGTAGTCACTGACTCTGCCTGGTGTATGTTAAAAGGTCACCATTAAAAAAATCAATTTCTTCCCTAGACAAAAGGTCGTGATCACTTTTAAACAAACCAAGGTAGACTTACGAGGCTAACAGCATAGCAGCAGTGCCCACAAGCTGAAGCTTTCCTCTCAGCACTGACATGGAAGAAAGGAACCTATCAATGTAGTTCACAGCCAAATGCAGGGTCTCATTC
Organism: Gorilla gorilla gorilla; assembly: GCF_029281585.2. Taxonomy (NCBI): domain Eukaryota; kingdom Metazoa; phylum Chordata; class Mammalia; order Primates; family Hominidae; genus Gorilla; species Gorilla gorilla. The sequence continues at coordinate 141,938,000 of NC_073227.2, forward strand.
TGTAGTTTATATTCTTCTCCTACTTCAACTAACCAGTCCACGAGGATAGCTCTCATACTGTTAGTGATGTCTGGCTGTTTCTTCATGTAACCCACTTTAGGTTTACATTTAACCTATTGAGAAAATTATTTATAGTGTTAAAATTATTCTAGTGTAAAAACTGCAATTAGATTATTTTACCATTAGTTAAGAGAGGCTACATGCTATAAACTTAACTGTAGCATTAGAATAATTCATTAGTTTAAAAATTTAAACATTATCCTCTCAATTTCATTTAGCCACATTTAACAAATACATTATACAAACTGGATTCAGAGAACCTTTACCTCCATTTCCCTAAGGTATGTGTGAATATCCTCATGGTAGTCTGGTACTTCATTAACACTCACTGGCTTTTCATCTTCTAATACAATTGACATGTCCATAGTATGTGGTGACTCTGGGACAATTCAAAAGATATGATTAAATTAATTGTTTGCCTATTTAGTTTAATAGCTAAAAATGACTGCCAGGAAAGGAATCTCATATTAACAAAGCACTTATTTCATCAAACTAAAAAGAGCTTCTCATGACAAAATATGTAGAATATTTTACCCTAGTCTCAGTATCTCTGTACATAGAGCTTTGGAATGATTTTAGTTAATGAGGGGGAAAAAAAAAACCATATTGGTAGGCCCCTAACAGGAAAATGAGAATCAGGTATTATCTTAAAGTATCCATCTTCCACAACAGAAAGGAGCAGATGGCATGGTGGTTCTGTTAGGACAGAACACTTAAAATCCAAGTTTTGAGATAATATCTAAGATTTGTCCTAAGAGAAACTGCAGATCCCAGAGTCTGACATATATAAAGCACAAGTAGGCAATAGCTAGAATCAGTTAAATGGCCTCTATTAACAAGTGTTATTAAGAAATTAGGTTTGTTATGGGCAAATGGATTAACACTATAAATAATTTATTTTTTGTAGTATAAATTATTTTGAAGCAAAGAGTATCATCCATTATTCCTTTCACTTCAAAGATCACCTTGAGATTAAACATTTTCTGCAAAATTTTGATAAAAACACACAAATTATTATTTCCAAAGGACTTTTCCTGCTCACCCCTCCTTCCTCACAATCAATACAACTAAAACTAAAATGAGATTGGATTTAGTGAGCTGTCTAGTGACTCAATATCCCTAGGGCAAAGAAATAGTACAAACTGCAAAGAGCTGTTTACAGAAGCTACTTTAATACATGGGTAAGAGTAAACAGCCATGGTACAACTATTTACTTGTAGGATGAAAAGTGTCACTTTCTGGTATCAGATGATAATCCAGACTGGTTTTATAGAAACAAAATTATAAAACTGGAAGAGACGTTATGTAATCACAATATTTAAGACTGCATCTTCAAATAGCACTAAGTGATATATAAGTGACTTAAATAAAACTGAAATCTATTCTCCCAACCAAGAACACATTTATGAGATCAGATTAAAATAAGCATTTAAGATCTAATTATAATTAGATTGATGTGACTGGCAGTGAACCTGAAAGAGCACTGGATAAGGATCTTTTTGTATGTCACCAAGTCAAGTGTTAGCTGTGAGATCTCAGATAAGTCACATCCTTTCTAAGCCTTGTTACATTAAACCTAACTCACTATAGTCAAAATGACTACATAAGACATCTTAAAATGCAAATCATTAATATCATCTAATAATTATAATTACCGTAATTCCATACAGATTTTCCTTAAAACTTACCAAAACTACCATCCATTGGATAATCAAGAGGGACCAATGGTTTTCTGGGTCCAGGTAAACTTATGGCTGAATTAAAAGCCAGGGCATCTTCACGCTCTGTTTTTTGAGATTCAGCTGGCTTCTTCTGAGCTTCTTTTTCTGCTTCATCCACATGAATGGTGAACGCAGGCTGTTTACTGTTTGCTTTCCAAGGAGGAACGGTAACATGCTCATCATTTACAGGAAGATCCTTAAGGGGTGCAACCTAAAAAAAAATTAATAACTGGCTTTGAGCCTACTAAATAGTCTTGCATTCTTTCTCTTATGGGTGTTGGCCTTTGCTTTTTCTCCCAAATACTCTATCAGGAATTAAACTTTCTGGGACAAAGAAGAGTTTGAGTATTCAAAAGAGAAGGGATGTTCCCATTTGTCACAGGCATTCCCACAAAGGCTATCAATAGATAACACTAGGTGGAATTATGCAAAACTTATCAGGGCCACAAGAAGGGTCGGGTGACAGGCCAATACGTGACAAGTTTAGGAAAGACATGGCAAAAAAATTGTTGGTTCACCACTGTCGCCCGAGGGTGGAGCAACAGAGCAAATCCGGCTAAAATGGCGGAATTTGCCAAAAGCAAAGTATTTTGTACACGCTTTTCTAAAGTAGAGGTCATCTCTTAACCGTGAGGAGGATAGGGGTCAGAGTCCTACAGCAGTGCCTGGGGTTTAAAAGTGGAGAGAAAGGCGCGGAGCTGAGCGAAGACTACACGTTTTAGAGCTGGTTTGACCCCATTATGTACAGGCAGATGCCCCCTATAGAGAGCAGACAGGCAGCATACACACAGTGTTGGCTGTGTCCTGATGCTAATATGGGAGAACTCCTACTGTGGCAAACCACACACCAGCACCAAGTGCACTCCAGACCCTGGCCCCCTTCCAAAAGCCCAGGACATGCCTTCTCGCCACTCTTCTCTGTCTGCTAAGCCAATGCCAAACCCTGCTCGACCCACCCTCCTGCAGATATCCCGCATCCCTTTACCCGTCTCGTCTTCGGCCTCTGCTGCTGCGCTAGACCCCGCGGGTTCCCGGCCTTCAGTACCGCCAGCGCGGCCCGGGTCCGCGGTTGCTGGACGGGCGCTGCCTTTTCCGGGTTGATATTCTCCTGGTCCTCTTGGAGCGCCGTCTGCTGCAATGCTAGCAGCGCCGAGCCCGCCTCGCGGGTCGCAGGCCCCGGCGCGGAGTTGCCCAACATCACTGCTCCCGGGAGTGGACGGCGGGATCAGCCTGCGGCGCCAAGCAGCGTGCACTCTGCCCAGCCGACCACTCGCACCGACCCGGCCAAAGAATAGTCGTAGCCGCCGGTCGCAGCCCAGGCCAGCCTACCAGCCCGCCCGCTCGCTCACCCAGCTCGAGACCACGCAGGGCCGAGGAGGTTGCGAAAGGCGCAGGCAGGCACTGCCCAGCGTGGCGAGCCAAAGACGCCCAGAGATGCAGCGAGCAGCCCGCCGGAGCGGCGGCTGTTCTTGCAGTTCAAGTATCCCGCGACTATTGAAATGGACCAATGAAAGTGCTCGCGGCCTTGACGTCATTCAAAGCGACAGGGTCGCAGGCGAGTGAAGGATAAACCAAAGGAATCTGAGCAGGGGCGGGGCAGGAGGGAGAAACAAACGGGCTGGGGCGGGAGAAAACGCCTGCGCGGGGCGGGGAGAGGTAGGACTCAGGGCCCGAGCTTCCGATTATTTTAAGCTGAGCCACCTAGTGGGCGAGGCTGTCCGAAGGCTGACTCTAAGCCTTTTAGGGAATTAAACGGAATTAAACTTTGGCGACTATCATTTGGGTTGCCCAGCCTTTAGCTCTGGGACGTCTAGTTAGCTTAAGTGACTTTTTCCAAAGGTCTAAAATCTGGGGCACGTTTTTCAGTATCTCCGATTCTCCGTTTTCTTATGTGTTAATAGGGACTAATAACTACAGTCATATGGTTGTTAGGATTAAATAATGTGCATAAATTATTTAACACGGAGCTCACATAGTAATATAGTACTCAAGTGTCAAGACTTAATGTCATCTTAACATTTAGGCGTTTATTCATAGTAACCAGAAATTGTGTTTTATGCTTTTTATTTTTCCTAATGAAGATGCAATTAATTTAAGATGGCACCTTGAACTACTGTTGATATATATAATAAATAGCAATGCATTACAAAATATTCAAATAGAGTCATTAATTTTTTTCTATTTTTCCCCAAGCTGTGGCAACCAACAAAAAACACAGTGACGTTCTAGTGACCTAGATATAATTATGTTCCTTTCAGAAGTAAAGTTTCTTTAAACATAGTAAAAACAATATGACCTTATTAAAATAAAACTCTCTTAACTATATGTGCCTTTAACAAATTTTTATATTTATATATAAATATAAGAATATACAAAGCTTGCATATAACTAATAAGTATAATAGCATATCATTAAGAAGCACTGTTTTCTAAAAAATTCGTGAGTCTGCCCTTCTTGAAACATAAAGCTTATTTTCCATTATCTGTATGCCATTTTAAAACCTTTCAATATTCCCTTGAAATTAATAAATATGAATTAAGATTAATGCACAAAACTTCTGTAGCCTTAATGTCATATATGATAAAAAGAGATCTAGAAGATACTAGTGTAGGAAAATCTAAGATGGCATCACTATTTCTGCACTCTTCACTTGAAGCACGCTGAATAGCTCCACTGGTTACAGCATGTCTAGTTAAGATCCCCCCACTCTGTGTAAGCTCTTCTTATTTCCTGGCTACAATTTATAGCACTGAGCCAAGTCCAGCATTTCCACAAACTGCAGCAGAGTCATAAAACACTACCAAGCAAAAGGAGTATCAGTTGCAAATCAATCCTATCTCCTAGAAAAAACAATTGGTAGGTTATTTCCACTAGCTGGCAACATACATAGGACACAAAGCAAGTACCAGTACTTGGGTTCTGGTCCCAGCTTTACAAAATATTAGCATGTCCTCTTAATCACAAAATTTCACTGAGAATCAGTTTTCTTATATGATTTGACAAATTTTACAACAGTTGTGAAGATCAAATAAGGTAATATATAAAAATACATTTTGAAACCTATAAAGCAGTCTACATGTTTATGTGTTTATGTACCTTGTAATACATTTGAATATATTTTAATTTTCCACATATTACTTCTCAATTTAAAAATTAAAACAGCCACTTGCCAAAAATTCATTAAAATCCTATTTAAATCATTCTACTTGTGTTTTAAAAATAAAAAGACTCTTTTAGTTTTAGAAAGTTCAATTTGTCAAAAGAAATAGAAGCATTACTTTAAAAAGCCATTATATCTCAAATATTTTTAGATATAAAAAAGCATTTGAAATTAAAGTACATACACAGTTAACTTCTAATTCTCTTTTAACATTTTTCATTTAAACAGACCACTTCTTTGGGACTTTACCTTATTTGTATTTCATGCTGCATCGAAGAATGAAATCAATGCATTTTGGTCATAACTGTCCAGAATTTCCAATAGAAGGGGTACTTTAGTTTTTACATTGGTGCCTTTAAACTTAAATTTATCTATGAAAAGATCAGTGATCATGCCTTTAAAGAAAAAACATAAATTTCCTGTCAGTGATTAGTTATATTTAATGACACAGTATTTCACTAATGTAATTGCTTGATAATCTATTTTTAAGCACCTGTAATTCCATGATTTAACATACACAAACCTAAAAGCCATGTTTTTAAAAATATTCATTTTGGGGGGATTTTAAAACAAGTTTCAAGATATAAATCATCTGCCTAATAACCCTCTTAATTGATTACAAGCTATTAATTCAGACAGTCAACTACTGGCCATTTTTGAACTGCTATCAGTATATATAACATCACAACAAGTGGTATCTTTTTTCCACCAAGCTGACCATTTTGACATAGTCTAGGCAGATTCTATTTTTAACAGCTTATCTGAATTAAAATATTCCACCTATATGTTGACCATTCTTGGGATTTGACTTGAAGGCAAATAGTCCTAGGTTCAAAGATCTGGGCAAATCATTTCACCTTGAGTTTTCTCATATGTAAAACAGGAATAATTCAAGCTGTCAATCCTTTATCCAAAAAGCTTGATGCAAGATGTATTTCAGAATTTTTCCTATTTTAGGAAGATAATGAAAGGAATATACTATGGTATTAACCCCAAGGGGACTGAGTAGCAGCATCCAATAGCAAAACATAGTACTATTTCTGTCACAAAATATACGGATGAATATTTGCACTAAGTGGAATAAAAAAGATATAACCTTGGGCTGGGCACGGTGGCTCATGCCTGTAATCCCAGCACTTTGGGAGGCTGAGGTGGGCAGATCACGAAGTCAGGGGTTGGAGACCAGCCTGGCCAATATGGTGAAACCCTGTCTCTACTAAAAGTACAAAAAAATTAGCCAGGCATGGTGGCGCACACCTGTAATCGCAGCTACTCAGGAGGCTGAGGCAGGAGAATTGCTTGAACCCAGGGGGCAGAGGTTGCAGTGAGCCGAGATCGCACCACTGACTCCAGCCTGGGAGACCAAGCGAGACTCCGTCTCAACAAACAAACAAACAAACAAACAAACAAAAAATATATATAAAACCTCATGTCAGTTTAAGTCAGATTTTGTTATTAAATTAATTCAGATTAAGTCAAGATTTTGCTGTCAAATTATTTATGAAAAAAACTTTGGTTTACAAAGCTGTCTGGATTTTGCAATCAGTGATATTATGTACAGCCAATCTCATAAGTTATTATAAGGATAAAAGAGATCATGTGCTTGTCATGTAATAAAGGTTAAGACATTAAATATAGCTACAGTTTGTGAGAAAGTCTCTGGATATGTAATAAAAAATTCAGTAGGCAGGCTTAAGGATCCATGTGTACTAGTGATACCAATTGGCTCTACAGTGACTATGGAAGGCTTGGCATAGTGTAAAAGGCATGCATTTTGGGGTGAGAAGATTCTAATGCAGGCATTATCACTAACTTGCTAGTCGACAACAAATTCCTTAGACTCAGATTTCAGTTAAAGCATATGAAAAATGAAGATAATACCACCTACCTTGCAGAGCTATTGTAAGGATTAAATATCTCACCTGATTATGAAGACAGTGTAAATAGTGTGCTATATACAACAGGTCTTATGTAAAGATTGCTAACAAAATTGTTTTTCTTAAGCTGTTTCTTCCTTCCTCACTCCTTCTTTCCCTCTCCTCACCTCCCTTACTCTGTTTCAATACAATTTGTGAAACATTCAACTTCTCACCACCAAAGTTTTGAATTGTAAATTGACACAACACGAATACTGTATATCCTTTATTAAATTTTGCCTTAAAAATTTTAAATGCTGCATTTTTATAATTCACAATAGCAACAAAACATGACAATTATTTGTGTGAAATACAGTCTAAGCTCTAAAGGTTCATAGATTACATTCATTTTATACCAGGTTTGTTCATATATATAGATTAATTCATCACAGTATACTTATTTCTTAATATACTTGCATTTTATCAAGTAAAAGAATTAAATATTAAAAGTAGCTTGACAAAATACAGAAATATTCTGTGCAATAAATTTGTTGTCAACTGATTCATGACTGGTTCATGAATCATGACTGATGTAATCTTTTTATCTTTCTGCCCAGCTTCTCTTACATGATCCTTGGGAAATAGCCAGTTGAAAAGAAATATGGCAAGGTATTCTAGAATGGTCCACTAACCATAGAGTCTTTCAAGATGTGCAGGTTGCTTTTTGTATTCTTCCTGTAGGTGATCTGCCTCTTCTAGAATACAGTGATATTCTGGTATCAGAAAGTTCGTATTTCCCTCATGAATCTGTAATTCCTTATTTAAAATTAAAAACAGAAGCACCTTAATATTCAAAATTCAATCCAATGTAATGTTAAAGTATTGATAATTTTAGAAATCCTATGACTTCAAATAATAATCACCAGTCCACAACGACACATGTACTTACTTTTAAAGCATCAATTAACTGCACTTTCTTAGCCAAAAGCAACTGGTACTCCAGCTTTGGGTGGATTAGCTTTAAAGTGTGTTTGACTGATACTTCATTTATCTCTAGAAGGAGTTGACCAGATGCAGTTAGATAAATCACTTTGATCGGAAACATTAATAATGTAACAACAACACAAAATAAACATCAGAAAGAATTATTAATTTTGTTTGTTTGTTTACCGTATGATATGTTGAGGTTAATTTTCCTTTTTGTAGCTTCTTTAGAAAGCACATCTTTTAGGATGGAGATAGTAGAAATGTTGTCAGATTTAAAAACTCCCTCTCCTTTTCTATAAAATTAATATATTTTTTAAAAGAATAGCTGTAGAAGGAAATTGTCCAGTACATATATATTTTATGATTAGTACTTAGTGTATAGATTTCATTTGACTGTAGATTTCTTCTGTATACATATATCATTAATATAAAGCAAATTTAAACATGTAATCCTTTACTGTTATATTAATTCAGCTTCTGAATATACGCATAAAACTAAACGAAAGATATATGCCTCCTAAAGATGTGACAATTTATATAAAAACTTCATTTAAAACAACTTTTATCTTCATTTTTCACTAATATTTCCAACAGCTAGTCTCATATATAGACATATATAAAATGCACTTAGAATTGCTTACATAAGTATGTTTTTCTTTCATGTATCACACAAATTACAGTGTGACTATATGCTTTATCCTTAAAAGAAATCTGATATCAAATATGAAAGAGTGACATCTGCTGTTTTTCATGCTCAGCATCCAATGCCACTGCTTATGGTCAGAGGACCATTATTTTTCTTTTTTTTTTTTTTTTGAGATGGAGTCTCATTCTGTTGCCAGGCTGGAGTGCAGTGGCACAATCTCCACTCACTGCAACCTCCACTTTCTGGGTTCAAGCGATTCTCCTGCCTCAGCCTCCCAAGTAGCTGGGATTACAGGCACATGCCACTACACCCAGCTAATGTTTTCGTATTTTTAGTAGAGATGGGGGTCTCATCATGTTGGCCGGGATGGTCTCGATCTCCTGACCTTGTGATCCGCCCACCTTGGCCTCCCAAAGTGCTGGGATTACAGGCGTGAGCTACTGAGATTACAGGCGTAAGCCACCGCACCCGGCCAGGATCGTTATTTTTATTTAGGGTACCACTCCTCTTTCTCTTGCCCTCTTCAGTTTCAGTGGCAATGGTCTCAGTCTATTTCTGGGACTTCAGGAGGAAGCATTGAGCAGCACATTCCATACCCCTGACCACAGTGGTTCATGGCTTAACAATGATACTCAATCCTGGGACTTTTATTGGAGCCAGTGGGCAAGAGAAGCTCTATAGCAGCTGAAAATATGTAAGACTGGATTCTAGGAACTGCTGGTGGCCATAACACTGCATGGTAAAGCCAAGAAAAGATAAAAGCAGAACTGAACAAGGGATAAAATCTTGATGACATCAATTAAGCCACTGATCCAGTTGTGCGTGAGGCAGATTACTACTAGACTTTTAAGTTATGTGAGCCAATAAATTTATTTTATTTGGTTAAGCTGCTTGCATTTGGTTCCTTTTTACGATGACCAAGTTTCCTAATTAATATATATCATCTTTCATATAGTTAATGTTACCTTTTCATTTGGTTTTCACACACACACAAATGATGTATACCAACTAGCTATATGCAAATGATAATTGCTTTGGTCCGGTGTGGTGGCTCACGCCTGTAATCCCAGCACTTTGGGAGGCCAAGGCGGGCAGATCACTTGAGGTCAGGAGTTCGAGACTAACCTGGCCAACATGGTGAGACCCGTCTCTACTGAAAATACAAAAATTAGCCAGGCGTGGTAGCACACTCCTAAAATTCCAGCTACTCAGGAGGCTAAGGCATTAGAATCACTTGGGCCTGGGAGGAGGAGGTTGCAGTGAGCTGAGATTGAGACACTGCACTCCAGCCTGGGCTGATGAGTGAGACCCTGTCTCAAAACAAATAAAAAAAAAAGATATTTTTTTTTCTAGAAAGATAAATAATACACCCTTACTACTTTGATCTCAATTATGTTTTAGAAATCATGACATTTCTATTAGTCTTTAATCTTAACAGATGATACTTAGTAAACACATAGTGCCAGGTACTATAGAATGACTCAAATGGTTATCTTCTTTTAATCATCATAACAATTCAATAAAGTAAGTACTATTATTTTCATTCCTCAGAAAAGAAAACTGAAGTTCAGAGAGTTAAGCAACCAGCTAGGGTCACATAGCTGGTAAGTCACAGAGCCAGGACTGAAACATTAGTACGTCTGCCTCCAAAGCACATACTTCTACACTACCTCCATACACATATATTTTATTCAGGCATCTGAAAAACATCTGTTGAGTACCTATTATGTGCAAAACTATGTTTTAAGTCCTTGCAGGCTACATACAAAGATATTTAAAATTAGACTGTCCATGAAAATAAAGTTTAGAGAAATAAGTTTGTATAAAAATTATTAGGGGCCGGGCTTGGTGGCTCATGCCTGTAATCCCAGCACTTTGGGAGGCTGGGGCGGGCAGATCATGAGGTCAAGAGATCAAGACCATCCTGGCCAACACGGTGAAACTTGTCTCCACTAAAAATACAAAAATTAGCTGGGCGTGGTGGCACGTGCCTGTATTCCCAACTACTCGGGAGGTTGAGGCAGGAGAATCACTTGAACCCAGGAGGTGGAGGTTGCAGTGAGCCAAGATCGCGCCACTGCACTCCAGAATGGCAACAAAGCGAGACTCTGTCTCAAAAAAAGAATAAAATAAAAAATAAAAAATTATTATATACTTTAAGCAGATACCAATAAATATCACAGACAAGTAAGAAAAAATGCTATGGAAACAGAGAAGAGAATCAAGGGAGAAGCAAAGAAGGCTTCAAAAATGTAGCTACTGCAGGATGCAGTAGCTTGCACCTATAATCCCAGCTACTGGGGAGGCCAAGGCAGGAGGATTGCTTGAAGCCAGGAGTTTGAGACCAGCTTGGGCAACACAGTGAGACCCTGTCTCTTAAAAAAAAAAAAAGTAGCTATTAAGTTGGACCTTAAAGGATAAACAGTTTTGAATCTTAAGAAAAAATACTCAAAGACACAGAATGATAAAAGAGCAAAGGTCTGCTATTATAAAAGTATATAATATGCTAGGGGCATGTTGAATTGTCTGCTATGATTAATGTGTGAGGTTCATTGTGGTACTTCAAAATGGGAGTAATTATTACAGGTTTAGACACAGATAAGCTTCCTTGGATGGTACAGTGAAAAACCTCCACAGAATGGATGTTAAAACCAATTAGATTTCTGAAGAGTTCTTGGTTCTAAAAGGCTGAATTCTGAGGTAAAATTATGTTTTTAGAATAATACTGTTATTATCCTAAAATAACAAGAGAGGCAAGAGGTATTCTACTTCTTGCTCCCTAGTTGAGACTTTACCATGCTAAGTTTTTAGAACTTAGGAGAAAACCACAATAATCTGCTTAGGGAAAGAACCTTAAGAGGCAGAGGCAGAGAAAGAATAATGAGCTCTCTCCCAGACAAACAACACAAAGCAAAAAAAACAAAAAACAAAAACAAAAAAACACACACACACACACACACACACACACACACAAAACAAACAACCTACAGGCCAGGTGTGGTGGCTCACGCCTATAATCCCAGCACTTTAGGAGGCCAACGCAGGAGGATTGCTTGAGCTCAGGAGTTTGAGACCAGCTTGACCAACATGGTGAAACCCTGTCTACAGAAAATAAAAAAATTAGCTGGGCATGGTGGTGCGTGCCTGTGGTCCCAGCTACTCAGGAGGCTGAGGTGGGAGGTCAAGGCTGCAGTAAGCCGAGATCATGCCACTGCACTCTAACCTGGGTGACAGAGTGAGATCCTGTCTCAAAACAAACAAACAAAACAAACAGCAACAACAACAAAAAAACAAAAACAAAAAACAACCTACAGATGTGAGAATGAGAATGCAAAGACTTTGAAGAAGCAGGAGGATCCAAGCTTAATGGGTAGATGTAGAGAAATTGGCCTTGCCCAAGAAGTAGGCCATTTCACATTCAGAGACAGGTTAAAAAAAGGAAGGAAAAGTTTAGCTTCTACTATATTGAGAAGTTGAGAGGAATTATTGGAGCTTATAGAAGATGAGTTAGAAGTGAGGGTGGAGGAGCGAGGGGTGCAACTAGAAGCTTGAGAAGCATATAGAACAATATAATGACCTCCGCACCATATCAGGATAGCTACAAAAAGCCTGCATTTTCTAAGCCCTGAAGTTCTAAGCCATGTTATATTTGTGCATAAAGAAATTCAACTGGAGTTTTTATTGGAATTACGATAAATATTCAAATCAATTTGGGTAGGACTGTCATCTTTTACAATGTCTTCATATTGATGACTATAGAATATATTACTCCATTTAATCAAGTCGTTTATGTCAATAAAATCTTACAGTTTTCTTCATGTAACTTCTACATATTTCTAATTAAGAATATTCCTACAGATTTTATCTGGCTATTTTGTTATTGTTATTGCTACTCTGAAGGGCTCTTTTTAAATAATTTATTTTCTCACTAGTTATTGTTATTGTTAGGAACTTAGGAAATATATTGATCTTTGCATATACATCTTTACTCAATTGCTTTTCTAAACTTACTAATTTGATTTGTTTTTCAATAGATTATCTTGAACAGTATAGATTTTCAATCAGATTACTCACAAACAACTCCTAACTTAAAGGAAAACTTAGAAGCTACATTTATATAAAACAACACTTGTGAACCAGTAATAAGTTAGATTTACCTGTAGGTACTTTCAAGTTGTGTATCTAGAAAGGTGTTCTGAAAGTAAAATGTCACACATTCTCCTGCTGGAGGTTTTTCTGGAACTTCGGGCAGACAAAAAACCACCCAGGAGTGAACTTCAGCAAAACTGAACTGGCCTGTTAGGGTCAGTGTATTCATGGGTCTGTAATATAATAGTAGAGGCGCACATTTATGTGTGGGAATACATGAAAGTATTATATGTACACGTTAATAAGCAGAATTTTGTAATAGTTGTTAAATATAAATGAAAACATTGAATTTTCTCAGATTAATCTTATACGTCAAATAAATGAACATTTCAATTTCATGAAAAAAAATCGAACACTTACCTATAACCTGCACCTGTGCTAAGTATCAGTTAAGTGATATATGTAAACAGGTTTTATTCATTATAACATGCTTTTCAAATAAAATTTCATTTATTTGGGTATATTTCATTTTTTAAAAGTTTATTTTTTTATTTTTATAGAGACGAGGTCTTACTATGTTGCCCAGGCTGGTCTCGAACTCCAGGGCTCAAGCAATCCACCTGCCTCAGCTTCCCAAAGTGCTGGGATTACAGGTGTGAGCCACCACGTCCAGCCCTCATTTTAAAAAAGCTTATCTAGTATTTCTACTACATAAACTACAAAACATACTTATACAAGGATCTCCTTAGGGAAATAATCAGTATAGTGTGAAGGCAAAGAAGTGGGCTTTTGAGTAAGACAGGCATGGGTTGTTCCATTATTTACTAGCTCTGTGCCATTGGACAACTTATAGAATAATACCTTCTATCTTCCTGAAATATGGGATCATACTTTCTATCTTGCAAAAGCACACCCTAAAGTAACATTAAAAAAACTGTAAAATAAATCAAATTTAAAATAAATCAGATGGATAATTATAAAGAGTTAAGAAAATGCAGTTTATGAAATGAAAAGTTCGGACCAATCCTGTCATTTGCAGATGAAAAAACTAAAACCTAGAGGCTAAATTAAATTATTCCCCCAAAGTCAGACAGGAACAGATTGTAATCCAAGTCTCTTGATTCCCAATTTGCTGTTCTTTCTAGCATACCATGCTGCCTCCATTAGTACAACCTTGACTTTTAAGCAAGACAGAAAGAGTCTGTTCTCTTAAACGTTTCCAAAAAATCTTCTTTAGGAATAGTCTGTCTTACATCTTATTTAAATTATATATTTTAAATTATAGGCAGCAATATAAAGAATATGGGTTTTGGCTTCAATTTATAGCTTTAGTCCTTTTATCAGCAAGTTACTTAACTTTTCTAAGCCTCCATTTCTCATTTGTAAAATGGAGACATTATTACCTGTCTTGCTGTAAGAATTAAATACTACATAAGCTCCTAGCATAATACATGGCACAAAGAAAGTAATCAGTAATTGTTCATCTCTTTCCCTTCTCTTTAAGCTCATGTTCTGAAAAACTACAAAGAAGTAGATGCCTAAGTTGGCATGGAAATAAAAGGCACTATCACAACCAATTGCTTTATCTGATTTTTCTTTATCCTGAGAAGAAATATAAAGGAAATATAATATTTGAGGCTGATAAAATGAGGTCCTATTCACAGAGAACTATTATACTATCTAAAGGTTAAACAGTATTTGCTCTCACATTAAGTATCTGAGAAAGAGAACTGCTATTCTAATAATCCCAGAATAGTAATATATGAGAAAGATGGGAAAGTTCAACTCAAACCAGCCTCTAAAACAAGATAAAGAATCTTATATTTATTAGAAATATTAAATCTATAATATTTAAACTGTTTATTTAATTTTTAAAAGTAGAAATTGCTAACAGAATTTACACTATAAAAATAAAAAACAGGTCTATTTGAATTGTGTAATATCCTAAAAAGAATTTGCTCTTTCCTTTGTCCTACCTGTCATGATCAATAAAGTGAGTTCTTTGATGGAGTGAAAGAGGTTTGATGTGGTACTGGCGGACCTGACAGGTTTTGGGTTGAATTCTTGGAGTCACATATGCTTGTAGTGTGCCATACTGGCCTTCAATTGAGCGAATCTGATTCAACACAAAAGAGGAAATAAAATAAGAATATTTAGCAACAAAACATATCTTTAGAATGTTCAACACAAGTTATCAAGTACTTAAAATTCACTAATATGTGAAGACCTAATATAAGAGGAGTTGGAAAGCTGTCCAGCTTCTTTCTCCTGTCCCACTCTGTTCCAATTCATGGGACAGACTGTAGTACCTCTTGTACTACACAAAGGTAACTTCTCTAATCTAATTAATACTTTAACTCATACTTTTCATGGCATGAGGGGGAAAATATCAACATTTGGCCTAAGTGGGAAATATTTTAAAAGTTTAAGCAAGATTTTTTGCAAATGTTGCACTGTGAATATTGCTGACAAGGAAGAGGATAAGAAAAGATAATAAGTAAAAGTACAGAAAGAAAACAAAAAATAGATCTGATAAACTTATATTTTGGTGTTGATTTTAAAAGAGTAATAAGCTCATATTGGCAGAGATTTTTTTCCATAAGAAAAAAAGCTTTAATATAGGACATAACAATTTTATATGAAAAATTATTTTGTAATAATCAGTATAACAATTAATATTCCTTATTCACAAATTCAAACAATAAAGAAAAATCTGGACAAACATGTAAGTCACCTGCAATCCTCCCACCCCAGATGATCACTATCACTACTTTGGTGGTTATGCTTCCATATGCCTCTCTACGTACATGTACAAAAAAAGAGAGAGTATTTAGCATATAGCTGTTATTATAAAAATCTATTGACAGAAAAATTGTTTCAAATAACTTAATTGTTGACATTCTGTGAAAATAGAGATGCATACCTATAATCTAATTATGGCATATTTGGACTGGAAATTCTTTTGGGCTATTTTGAATATGACTGGCCGGATATCCTGAGAATTCAACATACTTAACAGGAAATAGTAATTCACTAAGCTAGGAAGATCTAATTCAAGAGAAGAACCTAGTTTAATATATCATTTCACATGACTAAGTCCTACTGGATATCAGACATCTTTGCTTTCATTTCCAATATTCACATTTCCCCCCTTATCTCTGCCTCTCCTATTACCATCACCTCCCTGCTCCTCCCATCCCACTTATGCCTCCTCATATTGTATAACTGGCTATATCAGACAGGTGTGCTTCTTTTCATACATTTCTTCATATTTATATCATTATAGATAAAAATATATTCAAATTATATATGGAGGTTTTATCAGCATTTTGTGTGTTTTATGGAGTTCCCTCCATGTTAACATGTATAAATCAACTCATTCTTTATAGTAGCTGTATAATATTCCAAGATATGGATAAATAGCTATTTATTCAACCCTTCAATCATTAATAAGTATTCACCTTGGTTCTACTTTTCTGCTTCTACAAGCAATGCTGCAATTAATTATATTCATGTCTGTTATGTATATTACTGCTATTTTATTGCCATTAATAGATTCCCCCAAAGGAGCTAATATCTATTTTCCTAAGTGGCTGTAACAACTTATATTTCCACCAGCTATGACTGACAGTGTCATTTTCTTCATCCCTGCCCCCTAGTGATGTTGTTCTTTAACATTTTTTGCCAATCTGTTGGATAAGAAGAAACTGCTTTTTGTTATTTGAATTTGAATTTCTCTGGCTAAAGATGAGGTAGAACTTTTGTGTTTGTTAGCTATTTTGATTCCCTCTTCTGTGTTCTGGGTTTTTTTTTGTTTTTTTTTTTTTGAGATAGAGTCTCACTCCATTGCCCAGGCTGAAGTACAGTGGCACAATCTCGGCTCACTGCAACCTCCGTCTCCTGGGTTCAAGCGATTCTCATGCCTCGGCCTCCCAAGTAGCTGGGATTACAGATGTGTGCCACCCTGCCCAGCTAATTTTTTTTATTGTTTCTTTTAGTAGAGATAGGGTTTCACCATGTTGGCCAGGCTGTTCTTGAACTCCTGACCTCAAGTGATCCGCCTGCCTTGGCCTCCCAAAGTGCTAAGATTGCAGGCGTGAGCCACTGTGCCCAATCTTCTCTTCTGTGACTTGCCTATCCATATCCTTTGCCTATTTTCCTTACTCGGTGGTTTTTATTGTAACAATAGGCTGTTTATATGTTATTGACAATTACCTATTATCGGTTAGACAATTAAGTCTTCTTTCTTTAAATAAGTAGGTACTTAATTCATCTGAATTTATTTTTTATATATGGCTTAAGATAATAATTCATTTAATTTTCTTCTAGATGGATGCCAGTTGTGCCAACAGCAATTTTTAAATAGAAATAGTGATTTAATAGAAGTGTTCTCTTCTATTAAAATAGAAATGTCATGCACTAAATTCCCATAAATGTGAAATATATTCTGGGTTCTATTTCCAGATTATTCTGTTGCATGGCCTATTTATTTAGGCTTGGAAATATCCTCCATTATTTTTATTATGGTAGTTTTATGGTATGTTTTATCATATGGCAAAGCAAGTTCCACCTTACTCTTCTTCTTTTTCATAATTTTCTTGGCTCTTTTCAGGCATTTTGTCTTTCTTCTATACATTAAAATTAGTATATTCAATTAAAAAAAGAGGAACACGGTCGGGCGTGGTGGCTCACACCTATAATCCCAGCACTTTGGGAGGCCAAGGCAGGTGGATCAATTGAGGTCAGGAGTGCGAGACCAACCTGTCCAACATGGTGAAACCCTGTCTCTGCTAAAATACAAAAATTAGCCAGGCATGGTGGTACACGCCTGTAATCCCAGCTACTAGGGAGGCTGAGGCACGAAAATCACTTGTACCAGGGAGGTGGAGGTTGCAGTGAGTCAAGATTGTGCCACTGCACTCCAGTCTGGGCGACAGAGCAAGACTCCATCTAAAAAAAAAAAAAGAGAAACATTGCTTTTAATCAATTTTTACTTGACTTTTGAATTTATTAGCAGAAACTTGCTCAATGTAAAATGTTTAAATGTGTTTTTTCTTTTAGAAATAAATTTATCCTAGTTTTCCATTTTTCTTTCAAAGTACATAAAAGGGAATGTATGCAGACCAAAATGAATTGTTTAGGGGAAAAATCATATTTAACTGGAACTTCCTTAACCAGATGTGAAAAAAATATTGTGTAACAGCATCTCTCTTGAAAAAAAAAAAAAAAAAAAACCTTTGAGTTTCAAAACATCAGCAACACCAGGAAAAAAGTTATAGGGCTTAATTTTTAGATAATAGGTCTATCAAAACTAGTCCCACTATAAATAACTAAAACAGATTTGTGTGCTATGGTAAGTATTTAATTATGAAAATGACTATGTCATTAAATTGCTAGAGAAAACTTTAAAAGGTTTTCTCTAGAATGTATGGTAATAAATGATATCACTGGAATGCAATCAGCAAAATTCAGATGGTAGGAAAATATATGGTGAATGCCCAGATACTTTAATAACTAAGTTAATTTAGAAGATGACTGTCAGGACCAGCCTGGCCAACATGGCAAAACCCCGTCCCTATGAAAAAAAAAAAGTACAAAAATTAGCCAGGTGTGGTGGTGGGCACCTGTAATCCCAGCTACTCAGGAGGCTGAGGCAGGAGAATCACTTGAAACTGGGAAGTGGAGGATGCGGTGAACCCAGATCATGCCACTGCACTCCAGCCTGGGTGACAAGAGCACAAGAGCGAGACTCCATCTCAAAAAAAAAAAAAAAACAAGATGACTGGATTAAACAAGCTGTAAAACAAAAATCAGTAAAATCTGAACATTAAATATTTTATAATATTAAAAAATTATTGTTGATTTTTCTTAGGTGTGATAATAGTGTTGTAGTTATGTTTTAAAAAAAGAGAGTACCTATCTTAGACACATTAAATGAAATTATGAATATCCTGTATTTGCTTCAAAATATTTTAGGGTAGTAAGTGAATAGCATAAACAAAGTGGCCATGAGTTGATCATTGCTGAAGCTGTGTGATTAATACATGGGGATTAATTACTTTTATAAATGTTTGAAACTTTCTATAATAGAGAATTTGAAAAAAATTTTTCAGTTAGAGGAAACTTTAAGACCAATAATTTTAGGCCGGGCATGGTGGCTCACCCCTGTAATCCCAGCACTTTGGGAGGCTGAGGCATGTGGATTGCTTCAGCTCAGGAGTTTGAGACCAACCTGGGCAACATGGCTAAATCCAGTTTCTATTTAAAAAATAAAATCAATAATTTTAGAGAAGGTGATTAAGAAGTAATAGCAGAGATTGTGGTCTGGGCTAAATTACATCCTAACTGGTCATTCAAAATTCATTACTCCAAACAATTCATTTCAGGGAGAAATTAAATGCAAACAAATAATATCATATGTTGTAAGACATACCAGCAGGAAAAAGGAAATTCAAACATTCAAGTAAAGGTAATTTCTAATATTTTTACCTTGAGTTCCAGCCTTGTAGTATCTGCCTGGCACCGATAAGTGGCAAGAAGGAAGTTGTCATTTGACTGGGAAGAATACAAAGTGGAGGAAAAGAATGAATCCATGTTTTTAGCAACAAAAAAAAGACATCAATAATAATAATGGTTACCATTTGCTTAAGCAACTGTCATTGGTGCTAAGCGCTTTTCAAACATGTTCTAACTTACACTTACAAAAACTCTATGCACTAAGTTTTACTAATTAAATTTTAACAGATGAAGAAACTGAGGTTATGAGGAGTTAAATAAAAGCCATTAAGTGATGAAACTGGAATTCAAATTCCTATCAAAAGCTCATGCTCTTTCCATCTTGAGTTTTTACAATAACATTTTTAAACATTAAGAATTCTTCTAAAAATCTGACAATGCAAACACCAAATGTGATATGGTTTGGCTCTGTCCCCATCCAAGTCTCATCTTGAATTGTACTGCCATAATTCCCGTGTGTTGTGGGAGGGACTCAGCGGGAGATAATTGAATCATGGGGCCAGTTTCTCCCATACTGCTCTCATGGTAGTGAATAAGATCTGATGGTTTTATAAGGGGAAACCCCTTTCTCTTGGCTCTCATTTTCTCTTGTCTGCTGCCATGTGAGATGTGCCTTTCACCTTCCGCCATGATTGTGAGGCCTCCCCAGCCAGGTGGAACTGTGAGTCCAATAAACCTCTTTCTTTTGTAAATTGTCCCATCTTGGTTATGTCTTTATCAGCAGTGTGAAAATGGACTAATACAAAATGTTTATACTGTAAAGGCACATACACCAGAGTTTAATATTGAATCTCTTAGATTTTTCACAAATACTTATACAGGAAAGAGAAATATCTCTTCTCTGTATTCCCAGCAAATGGCACAGTGCCTGGCATACTGTAAGTGTTTAATACATGTTTGTTGAACTAACCTAGAGGAGTTTTTTCAAATATTATAACTTCTTGAAATTGAATATTAAACTACTAGAAATAGAGAAACGTAGCTAGGTTCATGGATTACAAAAAGAGACACAGCAACATAAGATAATTTATTTGTAATTTTCGAGACTGCTATTTCCCTATTTTTATTAAATAATCAAAGAAATAAAAAGGATGGTAATATAAAATATAAAACTCAAACATTTCAATTTCAAATCATTTAAACTCAACAGAGAGGACTGATCAATTTAAAAGTAAATATATTCTTTTTTTTTTTTTTTTTTGAGACAGAGTCTTGCTGTGTTGCCCAGGCTAGAGTGCAGTGGTGTGATCTCAGCTCAATGTAACCTCTGCCTCCTGGGTTCAATTGACTCTCATACCTCAGCCTCCCAAATAGCTGGGACTACAGGTGCATGCCACCACACCCAGCTACTTGTTATGTATTTTTAGTAAAGAGGGTGTTTTACCATGTTGGCCAGGCTGGTCTTGAATTCCTGGCCTCAAGTGATCCACCTGCCTTGGGCTCCCAAAGTGCTGGGATTACACGTATGAGCCACGGTGCCAAGCCGTAAATATGTTCTTGTATGATTAAAAGCAAACGTTATATACTACAGTGTTTATCAATAAATGATACAGATAACATGTTTGGGATGAGGTTTGGGAGTGGGAAGGAGAGGGTGAAGAGCATGAAAAAATGACTGGGCTGGGCATGGTGGCTCACACCTGTAATCCCAGCACTTTGGGAGGCTGGAAGGTGGAAGGACAGCTTGAAGCTAGGAGTTCAAGACCAGCCTGGGCAACAAAGTGAGGCCCCATTTCTACAAAAAATAAAAAATAAAAAAAATTAGCCGGGCATCATGACATATGCCTATGGTCCTACGTACTCAGGAGACTGAGACAAGAAGATAAGCTTAAGCCCAGAAGTTTCAGGCTGCAATAAGCTATGATCACGCCACTGCACTCCAGCCTGGGTGACACAGTAAGACCCCCATCTCTTAAAAAAAAAAAAGACTAACCATATGTTGAAAATTAGTGATGGGTACATGCAAGTTATTATACTAGTCTTTCTACTTTTGTGTATACTTGAAACCTCCATACATTTTTTTAAAGCCATTGTCCTAGAAAATATATTTTAAATTAGTATCAAATAGTCATTTCAAAGAATCCTTCAGTGATATAATTAAAACAGATTAATCTTTCATAGTAACTTAAGAATCAAAGATTTTAAGTTTGTTTTAAGTTTATTGATTTTCTAAATAATCATAAAAATGTAGGCCAAATCTTTTGTGTTTTGTTCTCAAACAGGAATGACAAACCACATATTGATAATATAATACAACTGTTATAAAATCGCTTATTAAAAATAAAATTTTTACTATGAAGTTATATTGAAAAATAGGCTGGGCACAGTGGCTCACACCTGTAATCCCAGCACTTTGGGAGGCCAAGGCCGGTGGATCACCTGAGGTCAGGAGTTCAAGACTAGCCTGACCAACATGGCAAAAACCCATCTCTACTAAAAATACAAAAATTAGCCGGGTGTGGTGGCGTGTGCGTGTAGTCCCAGCTACTTGGGAGTCTTGAGACAGGAGAATTGCTTGAACCTGGGAGGCGGAGGTTGCAGTGAGCTGAGATTGCGCCACTGCACTCCAGCCTGGGTGATGGAGTGAGACTCTATCTCAAAAAAAAAAAAAAAGAAAAAGAAAAAGAAACTTATTCTTATATCTATCAATATTTTACTTTATCTACTCTTTTATTCCTCCTTTTTAAAAATATATATATAAGGCCAGACGTGGTGGCTCATGCTTATAATCCCAGAACTTTGGGAGGCTGAGGTGGGAGGATCACCTAGGCCCAGGAGTTTGAGACCAGCCTGGGCAACATAGGAAGACCCTGTCTCTACAAAAAATTTAAAAATCAGCCAGGCATGGTGGCTTGTGCCTGTAGTCCCAGCTACTTGGAAGGCTGAGGTGGGAGGATCTGCTTGAGCCCAGGAGGTCGAGGCTGCAGCGAGCCATGATCACGCCACTGCACTCCAGCCTGGGCAACAGAGCGAGACCATGTCTTAAAAAAGTGAATAAATAACAAAAACCAAATAAATAAAATATATTCTGCAACAGTGCCAATGCATATAAATAAAATAAAATATATATTAATATAACTAACCACCAACTCCAGTTACCATCTCCTCCTGCTCTGGCTTGCCTTCTCCAATGCAATTAATCCAAACCTTATCTATACCTTGACTTCTCTTCAGGAGTCACACCTAGCTCTGAGACTGCTTATCAGCTAGTACTAAGCAGAAAGAAGTGATACAGTAAGCATGTCCAAAAGCACTGACGTGATCATCTCAGGTACTGTGCACGTTAAGTGCTCAATAAAAGTCTGTTGAATGAAGTTTAGTATGCATTCAACAAGCCTAGAAAAAGTGGGGCAGGGCAGGAAGAGCGGGGGAAGCAACAGATCATGTTCCAATGCAGGGATGTGTGAAACTATATAGCATTTTCAAGAATTTTAAGAACTTCAGTTTGGCAGAAATAACGTGCATGGGAGGGGTGGCAGCAGCCGGTGAGAGAGAAGTTAGAGATGTAATCAAGAGCTGAATCATGGAAAGTTTTCTATGCCACAATAAGGAATCTATATTTATATCTAGCAGGAAATCAGGAATATTTAAAAGGTTTTGAGAAAAGAAACATACAGTGATGTTCGTGTTTTAGGAAGGAAGACGTCTCTGGTGGTAGTGTACATACAGCATATCCTAGAAGTCAGAGGCAAGACTAGAGGCAGAGAAACTTATAAAGTAGTTCAAGCAAGACATGATAAGGGCCTGGACTAAGTTAACAGGGGTAGGAATGAAGCCAAGTGGAAGTATGAAAGCCATGGAGGTAGAACTGACAGAAACTAGTGACTAATTGGATATATAGGCTGAACATTCCCAAACTGAGTATCTAAAATGTTCCAAAACTCTAAACTTTTTGAGTGCCAAGATAATACTTTAAGGAAACGCTCATTGGAGCATTTCAGATTTCAGATTTTCAAAGTTGGGGTGCTGAACCAGTAAATACAAAACAAATATTCCAAAACCTGAAAAAAATCCAAAATCCAAAATACTTCTTGGTCCCTAGCATTTCACATAAGGGATATCAACCTGTAACAGATCACAGAAAAGAAGGAATCTAGGACAACATCAGGTTTCTCGACTGAGGACAGGGAAAGAGAACCGACACAGATTTTGAAGGAAAGGTTACATAACAAATAATTGAAAAAGAAACATCAAAACCTAGCAGCATCTATAGACTTTAATCAAAATGGCATAATAGAAATGAAAGCATGTGAAGAATTCTTTTATATTTTTTACTCACCTCAGAATCACAGCTGCTAAAGCTAACAACAGCAGAATTTTTATCCACATCAAGTAAATCTATTGGAACATCACTCTACAGTCAATATTAAAAAAAAAAGAAGGTTGAGATGGAAAACCTAAAAATGTTCATAAATTATGTTTTCTCTAAGAGTTCTCCTTAGTTCTAGTTTATATTCATCTTTAAATTTGAGAGTATGAATTCTCTTAACTTATACTTGATAGTATATACTTCCAGAAAATAAATATAATAAAGAATAAATGTTATTTTACAATCACCTGCTTTTTTCTAACTTGGATTATAAAAATCACAGAATAACATCTCTCACCACCCCCTTAAAAGTCCAATCATCCCACTTATTTTTATAAAGTGCTAAAAATGTTACCATGAGCTATAAATAATCACATGGCCATTCTGATTGTATCAGTTCATTTTTATCAGTTTTAATTTTACCTGTAACACAGAAAGAAGATAATTTTTGGTCTCCTCTGGAGAGGCAGTTTGTAGGACAAAGCTGTTGCACTGTTCTATGTGAATGGCATTCCTAGAGTTGTTCAATGCAACAGCCCGTGAGCTAGCATTACTTAAGAGAGTTTTCTGCCTTTAGGTTTTTTTTTTAATAATCTGATCTCTCCATTACATCTTTTTAAACCTTTTCTTCCTCCAATTTGTTATGTTCTCATTTTGTGATTGGTTTACTACCTTTTGTTTGTTTTCTATTCATCCTATTATTCTTTTCTACTTCCTGAATACCTTCTAATTTAAATAAGTCAGTAAATATATACATTGATGAATGGAGTCATATATTATTATCCCTAAATTTCACCCTTTAGGATTCTCTACTTTGCCTGCTGACCTACCAGAAACTGTTGGGTTAATGAGCAAGCTGTACTTTAATGTTTGGGGCTTAAAAAAAAAATGTTCTAGCAAGGGCATTAAATATGGTAGTTTTCTAAGTCACATCTCTGTTAAGATTCTCCCAGAGGGTAGCCAAAGAAGAAAAACCTTACTGTCTTTTCTAACTCTTCTTAAAACTGAAGCCCATCTTTTGTTTGTTTATTAAGTACATAAATAAAAAGTAAAAATATAATTCAAATAATCTGTGAGCAAACTAATTATCTAAACGAAGAATAAAAGGCCATAAACATTTAAAATTACTGTCTATGACTGGGTGGGGTGGTTCACGCTTGCAATCCCAGCACTTTGTGAGGCCGAGGCGGGTGGATCACCAGAGGTCAGGAGTTCAAGACCAGCCTGGCCAACATGGTGAAACCCCGTCTCTACTAAAAATACAAAATTAGCCAGGCGTGGTGGCACATACCTGTAGCCCCAGCTACTCGGGAGGCTGAGGCAGGAGAATCACTTGAACCTGGGAGTCGGAGGTTACAGTGAGCTGAGATCGCACCACTGCACTCCAGTCTAGGTGACAGAGTAAAACTCTGTCTCAAAAAAATAAAAATAAAAATAAAATAAAATTACTGTCTAAAACTAAAAATGTTCAATAATTAGTACGTATGACTGGTTTGCAAAATAGATCCAGTCATAAAACTAAGAAATTAGACATTTTGCTTACCTGTATTAAGACATTATCTATTGCAGTCTGTACCTCTAAGATAAGGCTGTAACTGGCATCATCTTTATTTAGTGTAAATTTATCATTTATACCAAAGGAAGGTACTGCTGATTTTGCTTTGCTTGATTGAGAAGACTGTTGATAATTCTCTCTTTCCTGCAATACCTTATACTGCAAATGTTCCAACTCATTCCTGGAGAAAAACACATACAAATTTGTCAAATGTAAGTATAAACATTTGAGGTCCTTAGAATGTTTACAAAAATTTGAGACATTTGCTTTTACAAAATGGGTTTTTATTGGTTGAGCTAATAAAATAAAAACAAAGAGAGCAAAATTTTTGCTTCCATGACTGACTAAATGATTCCACATTATTTATCCTTAACCCAAAAATTAAAATATCTACTCACTCCCATACTAGCAATATTAATAGAGAGTTTTAAATATCATGGTAGGCTACAAAATAATCAATCTTAACACAGGAATCTTGTTACAGTTACATAAAGTACTAATCAGAAGAGAAACTTCTTATACTAATGAGAAGAGAAACTAATATTGCAGAACATATTAGTCTTAATGAAAAGAGACAAAATGTGTGAAGCCAGTAAACATGTAACTTTCAGTAAGACATTAGGGGAGACATAAAAAATAAAAAGGAAGCTGCAGAGCATTAGCATTTTGGGGACCACAAGGATGATCATGAGCCAGTGGTACGGCTTAACTACCAAGAGTTAGAGAGGATTCTGCTGAGACTGAACTACAGCATTGCTTAGAGCTCCAGTTAAGGGGAAGGGCCACATGCAAATGGAGTAAACAGTCATTGGGATAGAACAACATGAGGCTTAACTAGCCACAGTTTAGGAGGAAAAGTCTAGGGAGGAGCTTGGAAGGGATCTGTGTAATGAACAAAGGAAAAGATTCATTCATCAAAGAAATATTTACTGCTAAATATTACATATTTACTCCTATGTACCTAGCAGTGTTTGGGTATCAAATGAACAAATCAGATATAAGCTTCTCATAAAGCTTACATTCCAGTGGAATCAAGAAATGGTAGACTTGGTTATAAATAAAAGGTACTATATTGAGGATGTGAGAGAGTAGTCATTAACTATACTTGTATCCTTGTTGCATGAAGTAGGATATCCTGAATGAATCTGGTATACTTGTTTGCATGAACATTACAGCTTGCTCTCTGGTGGCTTTGGTGAAACGGCTTGTGCTACTAGTACTTGTGGCATTTGCTGCCTTAAAAGTTTCTGTAGCCTTCAACTACCACCAGAAAAAAATCATCCTTCACTCCACAAAAGGTCAGCATGGGTTGAAATGGGGAGAGCAGTCATTAAAAGTTTCAGCAACTCCCACGTCTTCATTGTATGAAGCACCTTTATTTGGAGTTTGAGGTCCCCCTTT
Source organism: Gorilla gorilla gorilla (assembly GCF_029281585.2). Lineage (NCBI taxonomy): Eukaryota > Metazoa > Chordata > Mammalia > Primates > Hominidae > Gorilla > Gorilla gorilla. The sequence goes on from NC_073227.2 coordinate 141,964,300, forward strand.
TCACAGCACACGTCAAATTGAGCAGACCATAAAAGCAATTCCTGTGTCTAGGGGAGTCAACATTACTCAGTTCCGGTTAAGAAAATTTACAAGCCAACATTACAGATTCAGAAGGGTCCACAGGAACAGCAAACGTTAGAGTTAATGAGAAATAATACAGCCATCTGTGTTGATTTCTAATGTCTGTGAAAAATAAAAAATAAAACACAAGTGTATGACACACACACACACAAAAGAAAAACACAACTCTTGACCTAAGAAAAAGTCAATATAGAATAAGGCACACAAAAAAGTATATTTCTATCTCCAAAATATTAATCAGCACTTACGTTAATTTTCTCGAAACTGTAAACTTCCATTTTAAAAGGTGATAAACTAATTAATTACATAATTCCTTCCAATAAAATATACTGCATCTATAAGTAATAAAAAGAAACAACCACTCACTTCATGAGATTTTTAAAAAAGCAAATAAAAAACTCAAAGTTACCGTAAGGAAGAAATTTTATTCTGCATCTCCTGATTAATTTTTAGTTCTTCTCCTGGTCCACTTTCCTTATGAATGGGCTCTGTTGTCAGACCTGTAACCCAGCCTGTAGAGATGAATTACAATCATGCACCACTTAGTACTGCTAGTGTTAAAAAGATAAATTACGCATTGTATAGCAGAAACTCCAATGTACACGCCCCTTTGTCCACCAATATCAGCCTAACTTAACCCTAGGACTTCATTCAAAAACAAAACATAAAATCAAGCTGGAAAATATTCAGACTACAGAGAAATTACTTAAGCATTTCACGATATCTTTTTTTTTTTGCCTGAAATACTATAATACTATAATGAAGGGGATCTTTTACTTAACAGATTTAAAGTATGGAATAAGTCAACATAGTCTAGCAATTTCAAAAATAGCTGAAAAATAAGAATTGCCTTTTAAAAATTACTTTCATGGAGATTTAAACTCTCACATGACTACTATGAGAATGCAAAAATTACCAACTCAAAAGCAAGTTTTGGCAAGTTTTTGAGACCCTGTCTCAAAAAAAAAGTTTTTATAAGACATGTACATAGTCCAAAACATAAAATAAATCTCAATAAGTACTTCTCTTTAAATCAAAGAATACAATTTAATACTTAAAGGTAAGAGTGACATGCTAAACACTCTTAAAAAGTATTATTCAAATATCAACTATTTTATAAATCAAGAAGCCTACACTTTCTCCTTATTTTTTAACCAATAAAGTTTTTAATGCTGTAAGTAAGAGTGATTGACTAATACAGCAGCCTCCCCTTATCCACGATTCCACTTTCTACATTTTAGTAACCCATAGTCAATGGTAGGCTGAACATATTAAATGGAAAATTCCAGAAATAAGTCCTAAGTTTTAAATTGTACAACATTCTGAATAGGGTGATAAAATCTCATGCCATCCTGCTCCATTCTGCCCATGATGTGAATCATCCCTTTGTCCAACATATCACCTGCTGTATATGATACCCGCTACCAGCCTATCTACTGTTCACTTAGAAGCCAAATCAGTTATCAGATCAACTGTTGTAGTATCACAGTGCTTATGTTCAAGTAACCTTACTTTATTTAATAAGGACCCCAAAGCACAAGAGTAGTGATGTAAGCATATTGTTATAATTGTTCTATTTTATTATTCGTTATTGTTAATCTTTTACTATGCCTAATTTATAAGTTAAATTTTATCATAGGCATGTAGGTATAGGAAAAAATATAATATATATAGGGTTCAGCACTATTTGAGGTTTGAGGCTTCCACTGGGGGTCTTGGGAATGGATTCCCCATGAATAAGGGGGGACTACTATAACTGTTTTTTAAAAAGAGTCATCAAAAGCAGTTTATTAAATTTAGATTTTTGTTGTTGTTGACTCTTTCTTCAATTACCTATTATCATTTACTTTACCTGAATATGTGGACACCACGATTTCATCATAGCTGTCTTTTCCTACACAACCACCCTGGATAGATGTGACACTTTCAGACAACATCTAAAAAAGTTTAAGACCAAGCACTTCATTAATAACTAAAAAATCCACAGATATGTTAAAATAAGCCACACAACGTTTTCCCTGGCTCCAGACATTCAACATATATTTACTGAATGTTTACGTGCAGACACTCAGATTAGAAAGACAAAGTATCTTGAACAAATGGCAGGAAACTTCAGTGTTTTTAAATTTGGGAAAGAAGATTCAAAACGACCCTAGTATATTTGTGGGTACCACTCAGCTAACGATATACTCACCTAATGAGCAAAAATAGTTTGTTTATTTATTTATTTAGAGACAAAGTCTCCCTCCGTCACCCAGGCTGGAGCGCAGTGGTGCAATCACAGCTCACTGCAGCCTTGACCTCCTGGGCTCAAACGATCCTCCCTCCTTAGGCCCCAGAGTAGCTGGGACCAGAGGTGCGCGCCACAACGCTGGGCTAATTTTTGTATTTTTTTGTAGAGATGGGGTGTTGCCATGTTTCCCAGGCTGGTCTTCAAATCGTGGGCTCAAGCAATCTGCCACCTTGGCCTCCCAAACTGCTAGGATTATAGGCGTGAACCACAGCGCCCCGCCAGTTTATTTTGATAAAGAAAGGTTTTTTAAAAACTTACATAAGCAAGGCTGGGCGCGGTGGCTCACGCCTGTAATCCCAGCACTTTGGGAAGCCGAGGTGGGCGGATCACGAGGTGAAGAGATTGAGACCGTCCTGTCCAACATGGCGAAACCCCATCTCTACTAAAAATACAAAAAAATTAGCCGGGCGTGGTGGTGCGTGCCTGTACTCCCAGCTACTCGGGAGACTGAGGCAAGAGAATCACTTCGACCCTGAAGGCGGAGGTTGCAGTGAGCTGAGATCGTCCCACTGTACTCCAGTCTGGCGACAGAGCGAGACTCTGTCTAAAAAAAAAAAAAAAAAAAAAAAAAAATTTACATAAAGCAAAAAGCAAAATACCCCGTAAGTTTAGTCTATCATCTGAATTCCATACACCATCTCTTATGTGTATTCTCAAAATAGTTTTTTAGATAAAGAAAGAAGATGGTAACCTATATGGAATCTTTAGGAAATCTGCTATTGTGGAGAGAAACCAAGTTTTTTCAGATGACTCAGGGTTTATAATAACCATCTTTTAAGCAGTACTTTCCAAACTTGTCTGACAACCACTTAGGTAACTCAACTAGGAATCTGTATTTTTTTTTATTTCTTTCCTTCTTTTAAAATAATTGTAGGGAGCTGGTTTTTTGTTTTTGTTTGTTTTTTTTTAGACAGGACATTGATCTGTTGCCCAGGCTGGAATGCAGTGCATGATCATGGCTCACTGCAGCCTGGACCTCACAGGTTCAAGTGACCCTCCCACCTTGGCCTTCCAAGTAGCTGGGACTACAGGTGTACACCACCATGCCTAGCTAATTTTTAAAATTTTTTGCAGAGATGGGGTCTCCCTCTGTTGCCCAGGCTGGTGTTGAACTCCTGGGCTCAAGCAAACCTCCTGCCTTGGCCTCCCAAAGTGCTGGGATTACAGGTGTGAGCCACTGTGCCAGGTCAGAAACTGTGTTTTTAACAAACACTCTAGGTAAGCGGCTTTCAAGCTATTTGGAAAGCAAGCAATATAAATTTTATATTACAATCTGGTATACATTCACACAGAAACATATACAGCAAAGTATCTAACTTAAAAGATTTGTGTCATACTCTGATATGTTCTAATCTATTCTATTTTGTTTTTTAAAAACTGCACTGGCAACACACTAACTGGTTTTGACTAGCAGTTTGAAAAACTCTGGTAGGTAGTTCTTAGCAGGCAAGGCTGAGAACCTTTGTTTTAAAGGAGGGAGTGGAAGGAAGGGACACTAGCATTAAACCGGACAATCAACAAAATTCTAGTACTCTTCACCTACCCTATGGGGGCAAACCTCTGAGCTATCCTGCAAATTAGGCTATGATAGTTGTTCCTGAGGCTAATTACCTGAGAAATTCAAGTAACAAAGGTTTGATTATAATAAATCACATAAAGTTAGATTTACAGGTGGGGTCAAATGTCTGCATTTTTAACAAGTGTCCAGTTGTTGTGTATAATAAAGTCTTCAAAAAACTGTTTATTATTGATTTGACAGATTGATTAGATCTTCCTTTAATTTACTGAACACAAAACACTGGAAATCACCTGACTTGCAGAAGAATGTTTTACTTATCCAATAGAAACACGCACATTCTCACTTTCTGAGTGGTTTATCAGGGAACTATTAATTACAACTTTAAAGAGTATATTTAATGCAATATACTTGGAAAACATCACAAAAAATTTTTAAAAATTGTTCATTTCCTTTTTTTAACTGTTCATTTCTATACACTTTTTTGCTAATAGAACATTTTAATGAAATTCATTTATCTGATGTACTTATATAAAAAAATCGGGGCTACTCTGCACACTGCCTATGGGGTAGCCCTGTTCTGCAAGGAGCAGGAAAAAAAAAAAAGAAAAGAAAAAAGGAAGGAAGGAGGGAAGGAGGGAAGGGAGGGAGGGAGGGGAAAAGAAAGGGAAGAAAGGGAGAAAGGAAGAAAGAAAGAAAGAAATGATCCTATAACCACAAAATCAGAGATCCTGGGCAATATAGTATGGATAAGTTTTATGTAAGAAAACATGGAACTAAACTTACAAAAAAAAAGACCTTGGTCCTTCCTCAAAATATTGGCAAATGAATATACAAGTTTAAGTTAAAATGCAATGTTTAAAGCATACATGTTTTCTCTTTTTATGATTCACCCCTTAACTACCTTTTTTGATTAATCAACCATCTACCAGTCCAGACTGTGTCAGACAGTACGTCTTCTCCTGATTAGAAAAGCAACATAGAAAGTGACGATGTGAATCCAAGATGAGGCAGAGTATTCCCAACCTAAGCATAACCTGAAAGCAGGACCTCTGTCATTAGACAGAAGAAATAGGAAGAGGATAGGATTTCTTAGTGCCAGACCTGGCGGAACAGGTAAATGCTATGACATTTCTGGGGTTTGGAATAAAAGTCAAAGAGGAGACTTGGGGTCTGAATAGGAAAGTTTCTCAAAGGGCTGATGAGAAGAAGCAGGAGATCATCAACAATGGATTATTATTTCTAAGCCTAAACTATTACCTGCATCATTAGCAGGATGACTTTTTATACCAAAACAAGATGAACAAATTTGAAACCAATCTATGAAATAACCTCAACTGTGTAACATTTTTATCCCTATATTTTCTAAATGATATACTTTACCTGTGCTTCAAACCACTTGTATTTTCTGAACTGCAGATAAGTTAGGATTGGGAGGTACCACTAGTAGATAAATTAGACCAAAAATTAGACTCAGTTGACACTGAGTTGTGAACTCTTTTTTTTCTTTAAGTTTAATAGCCTCAGTGTGTCCTATATGAGGCAGGATAGGGAAGCCCTGGATTGGTGAACACTAGTTCATGAAAATTAAAGATTCAATTTATGCCAGAATGCTTCTCTATGTAACTTTATAGCTTGGCATAAATGAGTTTAATTACATTTAAAATTTGTGAACTAAAATTACTTTTACCTAGTATTTCTTCTTATACAGGCAGCCCTTGAGTGGGTAGGAGTGAAACTGCTACTTTTTTCATTTTGCTTAAGGTTATTTCTGATACTGTCCTAACAATATGAAGTTTATTCCTAAAATCTTATTATTTTAAAACAACAGACTTACTTATATTAACCAAACATATAAATATTACTCCCATAAAGTGTCATTATATGTTATAAACTAAGGCAAAATATTTAATACTTTAGAGACTTATAATAATATTTTAAAGTACAATGAAAAAGTAATTTATTATCCTGCTTAAAGGCAAGAGTCTATTATTCAAACACAAGAGAAGTCTAGAGAAGATTCTGATAACATCAAAATAGCAATATTTTAAACCAAACACAAGATTTTAATATATTTTCACTTAATAAAATTCAAACCATCTGTCATCTCTATAATACTTTGACAAATAATAAGCATATAGTCTTTTTTAATGAACTTACCTGATCAAATCGTAGAACAGGTTCATTTGCATTATCAAAACTATACACTTCCACCATTCCGTCATCTCTCCCAACAAGTAAATCTTTAACCCCATCACCCACAATGTCAAAGCTGTCAATACACAAAATACCTTTAAAAAGAGATATGTGATAAGTTATTAAGAAGACTAATAGTTATGGTCAAGTATATGCCAAGTAAGAATGAAAAAAACACACATACTGACTCAGAATGGTGAGCAAAAAAACTTTGAGCTAAATCAAGTGCTCTTCTCTTGCCCATCCACATTCACCTATTTCCAGGTCTTTAAATATAATCTGTGTGAGAATGGCCCCTACATTTATATCTCCCTCCAGCTCTGGCCAAAGCTCCAGACTTATATATTCAATTTGGTATCTTCTCACAGACACCCGCATCTTAAACTTTCCATACCCCAAACAAAACTCTTTATTCCCCTCTTTACCATACCCCCTCAATACTGCTCCTCCCTCTGTCTTCCCCCATCTCCATAAATTATTCTACCTAGCTGCTCAGACAAAAATTCTGGGCCACATCTCTGATTTCTTTCTTTTTCTCACCACCCCTCATATCAAAACTGCTAGCAAATTACATCTTCTCTACCTCCACAATATATACTGAAATTGTCTACGTTTCCAGCTACTGATAGCCTAGACTAAGCTAGCCTAGACTAGAATAAATTATAATAACTCTTCTAACTGGTCTCCATGCTTCCAGTTTTGACCTGCTGCCCCCCGCCCCCTCCAATCCATTCTCCAGTGTCCTTTGTTTTGTTTAGGCTTAGTAAATTAAATGTCACACTCCCACTGACAATTTCCTAATGACTTCCTACAGCACCTAGATTAAAATTCAAACTGTTTTCCAAGGCTTACACAATTTGGCTCTACTCTACCTCTCTGACTCCATCTCCTGCCATGTTAACGCATTTAGCCAAACTGACTGAGCTTCCTACTGTTCCTCAAATGAATCAAATCTACCTCTACCTCAAATCTTTCACGCTTACTTTTCCCTCTTCCTGAAACATTTTTTTCCCCAAATCTTCATATTGCTAACTCTTTTTCTTATCAATCAGATCTCAGTTCAAATTTCACCTCTTCTAAGAGGCTATCTTTGACTACCTGGTCTAAAAGTGACCCTCCTTCTACCATCACTCTCTAATACACAGCCCTGTTTTATTTTCTTCAGGTGACTAGGTAAAGCTGTCTTATGTATTTATTTGTTTTTACTCTGTCTCTCCTAATAAGTGTTTGTTGAAGGAATAAATGAATATATGAACATCCTGAACATATACATAGGCATCTCACTATCTATCAAATCAGTTATAAATTCTCCTTAGAAAGGTATAAATTCCTTAGAAAACAGGAATATTCTCTGACCCACTGCACTTCTTCTTTGCCTCATAACAAAGACTCCCAGATTCCAATTAATTCTGTACCTCAAACTAAATTACCTCAGACAATTAAAATCCAATTAAAATTGGATTTTAGCATAAAATGATATTAGCTTATAAAAACGTATCAATACCAAATTACTATCAGCATTTCTTACTTTTAAAAAATTATGCCAATAGTATAATAGACCTGACAAATGAACAAATAGTAGATAAATCAAGGTGTGAATTGCTAAGTCTGCTATGTAGTATAAATAGATAAAATAGAATAAATTATATAATTTAAGATACTTAATAATCATTGACACCTCAGAATCTGAACTACATGAAAAGCATACCTCCTCTCTTTTTCTCATTTTGAATTTCCCACTTGCGTACTGGTTTGGATGTAGTAATCTGTATAAGCGCAAGTTTTCCGTCTGATGTCCCAAACAAAAGGTCTTCTCCAGAGTCACCTAGTTATAATTAAAGTCAACATATTATATTTATCCTACACTTAGTAATCTCTTTAAAATTAAAATGTTGTTATGTAAAAATATCATTTTAAAAAGTACTATAAAAAGATATAAAACTTAATTTTTGAGAATGGTTATATATTCACACAATTTTATAGCTATAAGAGATAAGACATTTCCCCATTATATAATTTTAAGATGAAGAAACTAGGTTGGGTGCCGTGACTCATGCCTGTAATCCCAGCACTTTGGGAGGCTGAGGTGAGAGGATCCCTTGAGCCCAGGAGTTCCAGACTAACCTGGGCAACATGGCGAAACGCTGTCTCTATAAAAAATACCAAAAAGCTAGCCGGGCATGGTGGTGTGTGCCTGTAGTACTAGGGAGGCTGAGGTGGGAGGATCCCTTGAGCCTGGGAGGTCGAGGCCGTGGTGAGCTGAGATTGTACCACTGCACGCCAGCCTGGGAGACAGAGTGAGACCCTGCCCCCCAGCCCCCCAAAAAAGAAAAAAACGGAGAATTAAAAGTTCAATAACTCGTGCTGTTAGTTACTGGCAAGTTACCAGAAAGACAACAGTCTCAATTCTAGTTTATGTCCTTTCTACAATTTCCCATTTTCACTTACTATTAAAACACATAGTTGATTTGTGAAAAATAAAATCTTGATTACCGCCATTTCCATTGTGTAGTGCTAAGACAGTAGGGGGTCCAGGAACTTCAACTGCATACATCACATCAGATCCCTGAAGGAGAAGTATTTAAAAACTGAAACAGAATACAAACTGAAAATAATAGAGGCATTCATGAATAACATCAATATTCAAATACAGTACTCTTAGTAACACCTAGAATAAAATTGCTTTAAAAATTAGGTTATGAATACAACTTGCATTTGTTAGCAATTTTGCATATATCAACTGATTTGAAAACAACATATATATACATATATACGTATACATATATACATACATACGTATACATATATACATACATACGTATACATATATACATATATACATATACATATATACGTATATACACATACATATATACGTATATACACATATGTACACATGTGTGTGTATATATACATATATGTGTACATGTACGTATACATATATGTGTACATGTACGTATACATATATGTGTACATGTACGTATACATATATGTGTACATGTACGTATACATATATGTGTACATGTACGTATACATATATGTGTACATGTACGTATACATATATGTGTACATGTACGTATACATATATGTGTACATGTACGTATACATATATGTGTACATGTACGTATACATATATGTGTACATGTACGTATACATATATGTGTACATGTACGTATACATATATGTGTACATGTACGTATACATATATGTGTACATGTACGTATACATATATGTGTACATGTACGTATACATATATGTGTACATGTACGTATACATATATGTGTACATGTACGTATACATATATGTGTACATGTACGTATACATATATGTGTACATGTACGTATACATATATGTGTATATGTACGTATGTATATATGTGCACATGTACATGTATATATATAAAATGTAAAGACCAAGAAGAAAACATTTAAAATATTCTCTACCTTTAATACATTTTAAACACATTGTTTGCCTGAAAACTTGACACTGGCAGATTTTCCTATCAAGTCTCTAGGAACAAATTATTCCCTCTGTCCTCTCTAGGTTAACTGGAAGTCTTTAACTTGGAATACATCCAAATATTTTAACAGACACAAAGTTACTTCCTAAGGAAAATTTTGGCCTTGCCTTTGGGTATTCCCAAAATCTGCTTCAGTCAGAGGCTGAATGACCTGCTACTTAGATAAAAAAACAAGTTAGGTCCTTATATATTTATCAGTTTTTCAATTTTGCTACTTGTAATGTTTGTCATTTTGGGCACAGTATTTGTGATGCTGTTAAAGAATGAGTTAGAAGTACTTATACTCACATGGAAAAAATATCCATGATCTATAATTCAATGAAAACAAAATTTGCAAAATGGGCCGGGTGTGGTGGCTTATGCCTGTAATCCCAGCACTTCCGGAGGCCAAGACGGGTGGATCATCAGGTCAGGAGTTCAAGACCAGCCTGACCAACATGGTGAAACCGTCTCTACTAAAAATACAAAATTAGCCAGGTGTGGTGGTGCACGCCTGTAATCTCAGCTACTCAGGAGGCTAAAGGAGGAGAATTGCTTGAACCCGGGAAGCAGAGGTTGCAGTGAGCCGAGATTGCACCACTACTCCAGCCTGGGCGACAGAGCAAGACTCCATCTCAAAAAAAAAAGAAAACACAATTTGCAAAATTATAGTTAATATGGTATGACATTTTTAATTTTTTTTTTTTTTTGAGATGGAATCTTGCTCTGTTGCCCAGGCTGAAATGCAATGCTGTGATCTCAGCTCGCTGCAACCTCCACCTTCCGGGTTTAAGTGATTCTCCTGTCTCAGCTGCCCGAGTAGCTGGATTACAGGTGCAGGCTACCATGCCTGGCTAAGTTTTGTATTTTTAGTAGAGACAAAGTTTCACCATGTTGGCCAGGCTGGTCTTGAACTCCTGACCTCAGGTGATCCATCTGCCTCAGCCTCCCACAGTGCTGGGATTACAGGCATGACCCACCACACCAGGACTAAAAAAAGTTTAATGTTTATTTAGAAAATGTAAGAAAGCCATATGCTTTATCTTTTTTTTTTTTGAGCCAGGATCTGACTCTGTCATCCAGGCTGGAGTGCAGTGCAGTGGTGTGATCATAGCTTACCGCAGCCTCGACCTTCTGGGCTCAAATGATGTTCCCACCTCAGCTTCCTGAGTAGCTGGGACTACTGGCATGCACCACCATGCCCAGCTAAATTTTTTTTAAGAGATGGGGTCTTGCTATGTTGCCCAGGCTGGTCTTGAATTCCTGGAATCAAGTGATCCTCCAACCTCGGCCTCCCAAAGTGCTGGGGTAATAGGCCTGAGCCGCTGTGCCCAGCCTGTTTTATCTCTTATTTAAAATATCATATTAAAATTTACAGATATCTACATGTAACTATATAAACACAAAAGAATATACACAAAACTGTTAAAAAGAGGCAACCTCTGGAGTAATGGATTATTCACAGAGATAGATGGGGAGTGAGAAAAAAGCATGCAGTGCAGAGGGAAAGACTTCAACTTTATTTTCTACAGATCTTTAGTAATTATTTTAAAAATAATAAGCATATGGATCTCTTGTCAAAGCAGAATCCTAGAATTCAGTCAATTTCTAATTGAATGCTAAACAGCTCCTGTTAAAAGCCTTGTTCAAAACAATTCATATTTAAAAGCATAGGCTACGGGGGAAATTAATCATTCATAACTCTAAAATGAACCTTTTTTCTTTTTTTTTTTCTTTTCTTTTCTTTTCTTTTCTTTTTGAGATGGAGTCTCCCTCTGTTGCCCAGGCTGGAGTGCAGTGATGCAATTTCAGCTCACTGCAACCTCCGCCTCCTGGGTTCGAGTAATTCTTGTGCTTCAGCCTCCTGAGTAACTGGGATTACAGGTGTGTGCTACTGCACCCAGCTAATTTTGTATTTTTAGTAGAGACAGGGTTTCACGATGTTGGCCAGGCTGGTCTCAAACTCCTGGCCTCAAATGATCTTCCCATCTCAGCCTCCAAAAGTGCTGGAATTACAGGTGTGAGCCACCATGCCTGGCCTAAAATGAACCTTTAACATTACTTTGTCCCTGGGGGGTAAAAACCTCATAGACTCACTGGATTTTTCCTCTTACAAAAGGGCTGATGCCAAGAAATGGCCATCTGACTATGGAATTCCAAAGAGTGAGATAGCCTGTGGTGGCATGGACTTCACAGCTCAACTTTTTCATCAACTGCACCAACTATATCAGCCTGTTTCTGATCCAGTTCATCTAACTGTTACATGCTATTTACCTTTAAACATTATTTTAAGCATCCTATAGAGTGTGTGTGTGTGTGTGTGCGTGCATATATTTTATTGAAAGTCACTCTCAAGAAGATATAGTGGTAACTATTATTACTCATAACAATGACCTGAAGCAGTTGTTTTAGCCAATCGTGGTTTTTACCAGAAATATAAGGACATCAAAATGAATTTTCCCTCTATCACTCATTTACTTATCCAACATATATTTACTGAGTGCTTATTCCATATACTTCCATAAACACTGTATAAACTCAAGTTATATAACATCCTCCCTCCAACCCAATTTCTTCCTTTAATTTGATTTTTTGGGGAAGATAAAGGTGATGGAAGAAGAAAACAAAACAAAAAGGCAGGTAAAGGTTCTCTGTAGTCAAAGTACTCCATTCTGATAATAGCTCAGAAATTGTGTATAGTGAGGCAAAAAATATCCTTTTTCTTCCAAATATGCTTCTCTAAAAACTTACAAAAGAACACATTTGACTCAAGTTAAAAAAATTAATATGTCAAATTATTTAAAAATTGTTTCCACATGTTTATAAAAGCCCTTAAAACAGTAACCACTAATTTATCTCAAGTACATAATGTTCATTGATATTCTTTCACATAAATTATAAAAAATTAGAAAAATACAAATAACAGCAACCTGTAAAACTCTGAGCACTCTGTCCTGGCAGGCCAATACAGGTGTGATACGAGATAATCTTTCCACTGGAAGGCAGATCACATCATTGATTTTATCCCCAGAAAGGTAATAATGTTGGTCTTTGCAGTCACAATAATGGTTATAGATGTAACTTGCACTGAGAAAGAGGTCTGAGCCAGATATGTGCCTGAGAACATTAAAATAGTAATTTTTAAAAATAAGCACAGGTACTGAATTTTTTTCAGAGATAAAAACAGAAAAATGTATACAGTTTACTAACATTTTATTATAGACTTAGAGAACACAGTTTTTAAAACTTTCTCCTAGTTAATTCCTAGTCTTTTTGGTATAACACTGTTTTTGATTTTGAAAGCTGAAAATGAGGATGTTAAGGCCTCGGGCTTCTCAATAAAAACTGAGCTCAGAAAAATGGAAAACAAAGACAAGATAATGATAATTTAACTGTCTATATCCAAAGACAATTAATACATCAAAAAATGACTTCTTTGTGTACTATGTGCCAAGCACTATCTTAAGTGATTTTTATGTATTAGATCAATTAATCATCATAACTCTATAAAATAAGGACCATTATTATTCCTTTTTACAGGTGAATAATAAAATGTAAAATAACTTGCCTAATGGCACCTAAGTATTAAGTAGTAGATTAGACTGCAACTCAGTTTTTTGCTCGAGTTAGCTTTCTTACTACCACACTAAATTGCCTGAAAAAGTCTATTTTAAGTGATTCTACCTCAAACTAAATGATAAACAGCAGAAAAAAAAAAGATTTCATTAGAACTTTATCTTGAAAAAAGAAACGAAAACAAGTTTATTTCATATTACACTTAACAAAATTTAGTCAATAGTCATAACTATATTCTAATTCTTAGACTGAACTGAGTTTTCACTTGGGTGAGCTAAAATGTCTTGACAAAAATTATATTTAAGTGTGATACATTTTTCACTTCTAGGTTGTTATTACCATATTTAACATAAAGAGGGTAATTTTATTTGAATGTTTCATGTATTCCTCTACCTCCAAGTTCTATTTAAAAATTTTATATTAAAATTATTCTCTGAAGAGCTTATCCTATAATAATCCTCCCTGATTTTCTCTTCTTCAGTTATTAAGTGGCCTCACTTTGTGGCTCTGCATATGATTGAATAGTCCTCTTACTATTTTTATCAATTTCATGAAATTCTCTATGTTTTTCAAAATTTTAAATTCCATTTTGAAACCAATCTGTATTATATTTGCATTATATTGGCCAAAGTACTATTTAGCAATCTCTATTGTTGACATGAGTGGGGATACATGGCAACATTAAGCAGGAAAGGATATGTGGTGACTAATGTTAAGTGGTCAGTTTCCTTACTGAATATCTTCAAGTTATAACTTTTGTTTTCCTATAAAACCTTACAAATGTGGGGATTCAGACAATCAATTTTCAAAAACTGAGTAAAGAACTTTTCTATCCCATCTTTGCCACTCTAGTAAAAACATTTAAGAAACCACTTAAAGAGACTATTACTGAGAAACTCTCTATCTTTCTCACACTACTATCCATATGACTGTCCGAATGTAGAGTTATGCTATTAACACATTACTTTCAGTATTTCACAATTATCATTGGCCATGTCTATATACAAGTGTATTTCAAAAGTGTTACTATTCTTGTTAAACCATTTGAAATTACATATTTCCACTTATCATGGTTTAATTTTAATCAAATTTCACCAAGCCAATGTTTTACATCCCAAACATCAGGAGATGTGCTGTGCATTATACAAAACTTTGGGCTGAATCAGTTGTTTCTAGCCTAAGAGTCTGGCTGATTATATAACTTGGCTGCACTAGATTCAAAGGAAGAACTTAAAAAATAAAAATAAAACCTACTCCTGGTTATTTTGATTCGGCAGGTATGAGGTAGGACAAGGAATTGTTTAAGTGGCCCAAGGGATTCTTCTAAGCAGCAAATTTAAGAAATAATGAATTAGATGAATTTTAAAGCCCTTTTCAGCTCCCTGTGATTCAAAAACTCAAATCTGAATTGCAAAATCTCACATATCAGGAAGCCATTTAGGGAGCTATATTTCACTTAGAGTCTTACCTGATATACCTGAAATTATACCCTATTGGTAATCACTAACTTTGACAGCCAGCCTTTTAACATAATGATGCTACCTGAAAACCAGAACTATCAAAAATAGCCAAGGAACATAAAGCTAAATATCTAGATTTATTTTCAATTTTTTTGATACCTTGATCATGAATCAAACTGAACCAAGTAGTCAAAAATGATTGTATAAATACTATAAAGTTCTTTAAAAAAATTTCAATAACCAATTTAATATTGATTGTAGGTCAAATTTAGTTTCTGACTAATAAAATACCTTTAGTTAATTTTATTTTCCAGAAAACCTATTAAGATATGATACTTAGTTGCCTTACATCTATCCAAAATATTATAAATAAGTATGTAAAAATACAAAAGAGAACAATAGACATACATAGCTTTAATGCTTTCAGTGAGGTTTGTTTCAAAGGAGAGGAACTGTTTTCCTCTTTTTGTGAAGCCTCTAATCTCAGATGCTGCAGCAATAAAAATTTTCTCCTGAGGTGTGTTGATAACCCCTCCCAGTTCCAGCCTTGCAATCTTCGGCCCCGGTAAAGTCTTGAACACTGCCTGAAAATCATTCAGGAAAAAAGTACACAAATTACTTTATTGTGAGCATTTTTTCCTTTACAATAGAAAATGTTATGATGTTAAATTTGCAAAATATTATAGTTCCACTATATAGAAATAATTTTAGATAATAATCTATATACTTTAGCAGGTCTTCAGGTTTTTTGCTATACTTAACTTTTAAATATATATTCACACACATATTTGAATGATGTCATTGAAATCTAAATCCTTGTAATTCAAAGTACAGTTCACTAAGCAGCAATGTTAGCATCACTAAATTTATTTAAAATGCAGCAGATCAACTGAATGAGAATCTGTATTTTAACAAGATTCCCCAGCTGGTTCCTATGCCTATTGAAGTTTTAGAGGCATTGGATTAACAATACTCCTATGAACAGGGAAGTCCATTTGGCAAATTCTTTAATGAGGTCCAATGAACATGTTTTTACATCTTTCCTGGCTTCTTTACAATTTTTATAAATTTTAATAGTTAAAGGACTATAGAATTTACTGAAAATGTGAATGTATGACTTAATACCTATAATCATATATCTATTTAACTGAAAACAATATTCATTTCATTAATTTTTCTGTGGTTATTTTCCATTTTATTATTTGCACCAGCTTCTTCTCCTCCACTTCCTCCCCATGACTTTATATACAGAGAATAAGATATCTGGGAGAATATGAATAATGGAAACACTGAGTTTCTGGTAGTTTTTATTCTCTTCATCTTTCTGGAAATTCCATATAATATATAATGAATACTAGAATTCACATCTCAGACTCATCATTCTAAGTTTCTAATTATGATCTGTAAATATGATAATGTAATAGTAATAACTTCCTTGATTAGGTTAAATTAAGTGGAAAAGGTTGTGGGTTAGTTGCTTCCATGATTACATTATGCTACATAAGATTCTTTCTTAGCAGACTACAGAAATTTCCTGCTGGCTTTGATGAATTAGATTACCATGTTGTGAGAAGGACTGTGAGAGAACCACAGAGCAAGAAACTGCAGAGACCTCAAGGAATTGAGAGCAGCCCCTGGTTTACAGATGTTAATAAAGTGGGGACCTCAGTCCTATAATAGCAAGGAACTGAATTCCGCAAACAACCACATGAGCTTGGAATAAGACCCCACACTCTAGAAAGGAACACAGCTCAGCTGACATCTAAATTGCAGCTGTGTGAAACCTTGAGCACAAACTCCTGTGCTACAGAAACTGTTAGATAATAAATGTGTGTTGTGTTAAGGCCCTAAATTTGAGGTAATATATTACACAGCATAGAAAAGTAACCCACGACCACAGGATGCCAAAGGTGCCTTACAACTAGCTAGCAAATTACTTTTGTGCTACCCGCAGACTCATACCTCACATAACTACTTACCTCAGAACCCATTTTCCATTACCTGTATTTTAGGAAATTTTAAACCTAGTATTATTCAATAAATAGTGCATTCTCTTTTAGAAAACCATTTTTCCCCTTCACAAAGATATACTTACTGCTGCTTCTCCTTTCTTCATGCCAAAGCACATAACTACCCCATCATGATCTCCAATAACCACCTGTAATAGATGGAAGATAATCTAAAATTACTATTATTAATATTATGACCTAATAATTATATACAGGGAAAGCAAGATTCTTAATTTATAAATACTGACTTAATAGAGATCAGAAAATCTAGGAAAGACATCCCCACAAAAAATAATCCTCGAAAGAACAAGAGCCAAAAGAGGATATGGAGAGTCATTAGAAAAGTAATTGGCCATAGATTTTGTTCCTATAATGTTAATAGGACAACACGATATATTTTGTTTTGCTTTTTTTCAACTTTTATTGTCGGTTCTGGGAGTCCACATGCAGGTTGTTACGAAGGTATACTGCCGGACAACAGTTATGGACAGAAATGCCTACAAAGTAATTTTTTTTTCATAACTGGAGCATAAGAACATTTTAAGATTAACTTTTAAAACAGATTATCAAATAAAGTTGTGACTGACATATTTAACAATTTTAAACACCTTTTTTAAAAGAAAAATTTTAATGTATGAAAATGTACACAAAATATTATAATGAATTATCATGTGCCTATCACCTAGTTTCAACAATTACCAACATGTAGACAACGAATTATTTTGAAATAAATATAGAGGGACATTTTAACACTTCTTCCTCAAAAGTAGATATCAAACAACCTTAGACCAGTTCCAGTACATGGCCTGCTGGGTACCAGGCCACACAGCAGGAGGTGAGCAGCGGGAAAGTGATCATTTACAGACTGAGCTCCACCTCCCGTCAGATCAGCAGCGTCATTAGATTCTCATAGAAGCACAAACCCTATTGTGAACTGCGCATGGTTGTATGCTCCTTATGAGAATCTAATTCCTGATGATCTGAGGTAGAACACAGTTTCATCCCAAAACAATCCCAGCCCCATTGGTGGAAAAACTGTCTTCCACGAAACTGGTTCCTGGTGCTAAAAAACTCTGGGAGCTCTGATTTAAGAAACTACTACTTATCAAGTTTAGGCATAGTATCAAACAGAAAGAGTCACAGTCATCTGAAAAAGCTATTTAAATACCCCTCCTTATTTCCAGCTATGTATCTGTGTAAGCTGGATTTTCTTCAAATATTTCAGCCAAAACAACATAGCACAGCAGATTGAATGCAGTAAACAAATATGAAAATCTATGTGTGTATGCTTATGCCAGACATTAAACAAGTTGCAAAAAGTATAACATAATGACCCTATACTCACTAAATTCTTTTTTGTTTTGAAAAATAGTTATTTTTCATAAAGACATGTTATGTAAACATGTAATAGTTAATTTTTTAAAAATAAAATAGTTTAAGCATTTCTTAGTTTTCATTTTAATATAGTAAGTATTGATACATACAACTTACATAAACAAATGTTCTTTGGGACCCTCAATCATTTAATTGTGTAAAGGGGTGCTGAGACAAAAAATTTTGAGAAGTGCTAATCTAGTAAACTTAATACAATAAATGACAATCAGAAATCTGTTGGTTTATCTTTTTTATTTTATTCATTTATTTTTAAATTGACAACAATTGTACATATTCGTGGGGTACACAGCAATGTTTCAATACATATAACATATACTGATCACACTGGGATAATTAGCATATCCATCATCTAAAATACTGATCATTTCTCTGGGTTAGAATCAGTCAATACCTTCTTTTTAGCTATTTGAAACTATATATTGTTAACTATAGTCATCCTATAGTGGTATAGACTACTTGAGTTTTTTCTTCCTATCTAGCTATAATTTTATATCCTTTAATAAATATCTCCCTATCCCTCCCTTCCCTCTACCCTTTGCAGCCTCTAGTATTCTGTCCTATTTTTTACTTTAACGTGACCAACTTTTTTTAGCTTCCACATATTAATGAGAACATGTGGTGTTCAACTTTCTGTTCCTGGCTTATTTCACTAAACAAAATGTCCTTCAGTTCCATCCATGTTACTGCAAATGATAGGATTTCATTCTTCTCTCTTTTTTTTTTTTTTTGAGACAGAGTTTTGCCCTTGTCGGCCAGGCTGGAGTGCAAAGGTGCCATCTCAGCTCACTGCAACCTCTGCCTCCTGGGTTCAAGCGATTCTCCCATGTCAGCCCCCCAAGTAGCTGGAATTACAGATGCCTGCCATCGTGCCTGGCTAATTTTTGTATTTTTAGTACAGATGGGGTTTCACCATGTTGGCCAGGCTGGTCTCCAACTGCTGACCTCAGGTGATCCGCCCGCCTCAGCCTCCCAAAGTGCTGGGATTACAGGTGTGAGTCACCATGCCTGGCCAGGATTTCATTATTTTTTATTGCTGAATAGTATTCCATTGTGTATATATACCACATTTTTTTATACATTCATCTGTTGTTAAACACCCAGGCTGATTCCATATCTTGGCTATTGTGAACAGTGCTGCCATAAAACATGAGGGTGCAGTTGTCTCTTTGATATAATGATTTCCTTTCCTTAGGGTAAATTCCCAGTAGTGGGGTTGCTAAATCATATGGTAGCCCTATTTGTAGTTTTTGAAAAATCCTACATACTGTTCACTATAGTGGATGTACTATCCCACCAACAGCACAGAAGAGTTTCCTTTCTCCACATTCTTGCCAGTATTTGTTGTTTTTTGGTTTTTTGTTTTCTTGTCTTTTTGATAACAGCCATTCTAATTGGGGTAAGATGATACTTCATTGTGGTTTGATTTGCCATTTTCCTGATGATTAATGATGTTAAGTATTTTTTCATGTTTTTTTGGTCATTTGTATGTATTCTTTTGAGAAATGTTTAGACCATTTGCCCACTTTTTAATCAGATTGCTTGTTTGTTTGCTATTGATATGTTTGAGTTCCTTGTATATTCTGGATATTAATTCCTTGTTGGATGAGTAGTTTGCAAATATTTTAAATCCCATTCTATAGATTGTCTTTTCACTCTTGTTGATTGTTTCCTTTCCTGTGTAGAAGCTTTTTGGTTTGATATGATCCCATTTGTTTATTTTTGCTTTTGTTATTTGTGTTTTTGAGGTCTTATTCACTAACTATTTTCCCAGACCAATGTCCTAAAGCATTAACATTTAGGTCTTTTTTTGTTTTTTGTTTTGTTTTGTTTTGTTTTCTTGAGATGGAGTCTTCCTCTCCTGAGTAGCTGGGATTACAGGTGCCTGCCACAATGACAAGCTAATTTTTTTGTATTTCTAGTAGAGATAGGGTTTCACCATGTTGGCCAGGCTAGTCTTGAACTCCTGACCTCAAGTGATCCACTCGCCTTGGCCTCCCAAACTGCAGAGATTACAAGTGTGAGCCACCACACCTGGCCACATTTAGGTCTTTGATCCATTTTGTGTTCATTTTTATATGGGGTGAGAGGTGGGAGTCTTGGTTTCATCCTTCTGCATATGAATATTCAGTTTTCCCAGCACCATTTATTGAAGAGGCTGTCTTTCCCCAGGGGCTGTTCTTGGCTCTTTTGTCAAAAATCAGTTGGTTGTAGATACGTGGATTAATTTCTGAGTTCTCTATTCCGTTTTATGTTCTCTGTGTCTCTGTGTTTTTATGCCAGTATTATGCTGTTTTGGTTACTACAGCTTTGTAGTATATTTTGAGATCTGGTAGTGTAATGCCCCAGCTTTGTTCCTTTTACTCAGGATTGTTTTGGCTATTTGGGGTCTTTGTGGTTCCATACAAATTTTAAGATTTTTTTTCTCTTTCTGTGAAAAATGACATTGGTATTTCGATAGAGATTGCATTGAATCTGTAGATTGCTTTGGGTTGTATTGTTATTTTAACAAAATTAATTCTTCCAATCCATGAACATGGGATGTTTTTCCATTTGTTGGTATCCTCTTTAATTTCTTTCATCAGTGTTTTACAGTTTTTTTTATAGAGGTCTTTCATTTCCTTGGTTAATTTATTCCTAAATATTTTATCTTTTATCTATTATAATTGGGATTGTGTTCTTGATTTCTTTTTCAGCTAGTTTGTTGTGTATAGAAACATTACTAATTTCAGTATATTAATTTTGTATCCTGCAACTTTACTGAATTCATTTGCCAGTTCTAAGAGTTTTTTGGTAGAGTCTTTAGGTTTTTCTATATATAGGATCATGTCATCGGCAAACAGAGATAATTTGACTCTCCTTTCCAATCTGGATGCACTTTATTTCTTTTTCTTGTATAATTGCTCTGGCTAGGACTTCTAGTACTATGTGTAATTGTTGATTCATCTTGCTAAAATGTTTATATATCAGGATAAAGTATTTTTTGCAGCTATTAAAATATTTGGCTAGTCTACTAAGAAACTATAATTGTTTTGTGGAAATCATAGGATCAACATTTCTTTAAACATAATCAATATTGTTAGTTAAGTACAGTTTAACATCAAAATATTTAATGACTTTAAAATATGAGAAAGTTTAAAGAGAACATTTTCTTGATATCTTATTCTGCTTTATATTTCTTTTTTCATATACACATCTGATACACAGAAAAATGGAGTATGGTTTTTAAGTTTGCCTACACTATTTACTAATGGTATATAATAATTTTAATGTCCAAGAAAATTATTGTCTATTAATGTCCCTTGGTATTCCAATTTCTGCTCAAATTAAAAAATTCATTTCCATTTTAACATTAGCATTTTTAAGAGAATAACTTAATAATAAAGAAGGAAATAGGAGCCTCTCCTCTGTCACTGCTAGGGAATAGTGGAGAAATCAGAATCTATACAGTACCTTTTGTGTAGCTCTGTGTCTTGAGGCAGGAATTAGCTTCATAGTCTTCTGAGATGTTACTCCCACCTAAAGAAAAACAGCAGATGCCTAGTGAATTTAATTTGAAGTTACTACAGAGATTAAAATAACTTAAGTTATAGTGAACCTTTCTGTTAAACTGAAATTAGTGATATAACTATTATCAGTAATTAATTTATTTTCTAATGAGATATGTCATATTAGTCAGAATACATACAGGAAACAACCAAAATAGTAAAATTTATCCTATAAAGTTGTCAAGCCAAAAATAGTTGTGTAAGATGACTGGCAAGATGCTTTACTAAAAAGTATCTCTAGAAGCCTTCTTTTCCAACTGCATACAGTTGTTCAGCACAGTGATTCAAGAACTTTGAAAATAGATTATAGTTATTAAAAATGCAATGGAAGACCACATGCAGTGGCTCATGCCTGTAATCTCAGCACTTTGGGAGGCTGAAGTGGGAGGATCACTTGAGCCCAGGTGTTCAACACCATCTAGGCAACACAGGGAGACTCTGTCTCTACAACACAGGGAGACTCTGTCTCTACAAAAAATAAAAAATTAGCTAGGCATGGTGGTGCATGCCTGCAGGCCCAACTACTTGCAAGGCTGAGGCAGGAGGATAACTTGAGTCCAGGAATTTGAGGCTGTGGTGAGTCATGATCATGCCACTGTACTCCAGACTGGCTGCGTGACAGAACAAGACCCTGTCTCAAAAAAAAAAGAAGATTTCTGCTAAAATACCAAATATGATAATGGCCATAACATCCAATCTAACAGGTGAAGATTATTTTACAAAAAAATACAGAGGATGAAAGCAGCAGGGAACTGTCACTGCTGGTGTATAGTTAGGAGAAGAGGATGGGACCAATGGGAGAGGAATTGGTGAAAACAACACATCATGATAAAACGTTCATATAGTATAAATGACTTTATTCTGCATTCCAGAAAATTGTATTAAAGTCATCTGCTTAGATTTGTATTTCTGAAACATCAATCTAGCAAGTGATGTGAAGGATGGCTTGGAGGGAGATGAAGCTGGAGTTCAGGAGCCCAATTTGGAGGTTATTTCAATTATTCAAGCAAGAGAAGATGAGAACCCAAATGAGGGTAATAGAGATGGAAGATATGGGACAGATTCAAGAGATATTTGGGATTTAAAAGCAGCAAGATGTGGTGACCAGTTGGATATGGAAGTACATAGCATAAACCCCTAGAAAATTGACTGGGCAAACATTTGTACCATTAGCTAAAATGAGATGGCCTAAAAATATGATGAGGAATTGGGGTAGAGAGAATTTTAGGTCTGAAAGAAATTCTGAAAGGCAGTGTAGTGTAACAAAAAGACACCAGTTCTGGAGTCCGAGACTTTGATTCAAATAGCAACTCCCTAATTTTTAGCTATTAAGCAAATTACTTGCCTTCTCTAACCCCTTAGATCCTCATTTATAATATTGTCTACTTTGCAAATTCTTATGAGGATTAAATATGTTGGTAGGTATGCTAAATTCTTAGAATAAGCTAGATGCACATTAAACTGTTGTCATTGCTTTTTTTCCCCCTTTCGAGACAGTCTCGCTCTGTCGCCCCAGCTGGAGTGCAGTGGCATGATGTCAGCTCACTGCAGTCTCCGCCTCCCGAGTTCAAGCGATTCTCCTGCCTTAACCTCCCGAGTACCTGGGATTACAGGCGCCCGCCACCACACCGGGCTAATTTTTGTACTTTTTGTAGAGACGAGGTTTAACCATGTAGGCTAGGCTGGTCTCGAACTGCTGACCTTAGGTGATCCGCCCGCCTCGGCCTCCCAAAGTGCTGGGATAACAGGCGTGAGCCACTGCCCCCGGCCCGGTTTTCATTGCTTCTACTATGATCTGCCTGGTGCGGTACAGCTCACAGTAAGAAACAAGTGCCTGGTGCTCCGCAAAAGGGTCCGGGTAGAGATGGAGATTGAGGATTAGAGGCCCTCAGGCAGCCACGGCTAGGGAGGAGGAGAAGGGCCCTGGGGGGAATCCGGGATGAGACAGTGTCACATTTTCAGAGCATCCTCAGGACCCGGCAGAAGCCAGTACCGTGGGGGCTTGCGCCGCTTTTCCCCGGTCCCTTCGGACCGTCACAGACGAAAGGGAGCTGCCCAAAGGCGGGGTGCTGAGAGGTCGGCACCCAGCCCGGCTCCTTCGCCTCCGCACCAGCTCCTGGCGACCCAGACTTTCGTCAGTGGAAGGAAGGAATCCTCTCCGGGTGCTGGGCTTGCCCAGCGCGGCGCCCGCCCCATCCCTTGGGTTTACCTGCAGATAATCCATTCGGTTTAAAATCAGATCCATGATTGACTACGCGGAGGGGCTAACCAGCGCCGGACAAGAACAGGAGGGACAGAGGCTTCGGGCCCGCAGGCCCCCGACCCAGTTAGAAGGCTGCCCGCGCCCCTCAAAAGCCAGCCCCAGCTACCGCGCCTAGGCCCTGGGCTGCACAGGCGGGGCGACAGGGCAGTGGCGTCCTGCGTGACGTCAGTACGCTGCTGCGAGGGGCTCCTGGACGAACATGAAGGCCCGCCCCTTTCCCGAAGCACCGCCCACTGACAGCGTGTTCCAATCAGAGGCGGAGAGGAACCAAAGAGGCGAGGTCCGGGAGACCCATACAGGGCGGTTTCCACAGAGACCCCAGACGCAGTCTTGGCTCCACCCTCACCGCGGCCCAGGGCTAATACTGGACTTCTTTCCTTATCGCTGTAGAAAAAACTAGTTAAGCCTGCTAGATTCTGACCGATTTCACTCTGACATTGGAAAGGGTCCCACAAAGAATTAGGTTCCACCGTTATAGGTGCTATCTTACAGCAGCGGTTCTCAGACTTTTGGCCTTAGGACTTATTTACAAAACTCTTAAAAACCGTTGAGGAGCACAAAGACCATTTGCTTTTTGTGGGTTTTCTCTCATTTTTAATGTTTTTTTATTTCAATAGTTTTGGGTGTACAGGCGGGTTTTAGTTACATGGATGAGCTCTTGAGTGGCGAATTCCGAGATTTTAGTGTACCCGTCACCCACCAGTGTACACTGTACCCAATATGTAGTATTTTATCCCTCACCCCGTTCCCAATCTCCTCCCTACCTGGAGTTCCCAGAATCCATTATATCACTCCGTATGTCTTTGCATCCTCATAACTGAACATGCAGTATTTGGTTTTCTATTCCTAAGTTACTTCACTTAGAATAATGGCCTCCAGCTCCATCCAAGTTGCTGCCAAAAGATATATCCCCCAAGCAGTGCAAAAGTGTTCCCTTTTCACCATGTCGACGCCAACATATATTTTCTAAATATTTTTTTTTTTTTTTTGAGACAGAGTCTTGCTCTTGTCCCCCAGGCTGGAGTGCAATGGCACTATCTCGGCTCACTGCAACCTCCGGCTCCCGGGTTCAAGTGATTCTCCTGCCTCAGCCTCCCGAGTAGCTGGGATTACAGGTGCCCACCACCACGCCTGGCTGATTTTTGTATTTTTAGTAGAAACAGGGTTTTGCCATGTTGGCCAGGCTGGTCTCGAACTCCTGACCTCGTGATCCGCCTGCCTCATGGCCATTATTGCAGGAGTAAGGTGGTATCTCACTGTGGTTTTAATTTGCATTTCCCTGGTGATTTAGTGATGTTGAGCATCTTTTCATGTTTGTTGGCTATTTGTATATCTTCTTTTGAAAAAATGTCCTTTGCCCACTTTTTGGTGGGATTGTTTTTTTCTAGCTGATTTGTTTGAGTTCCTTGTAGATTCTAGGTACAAGTCCTTTATCAGATGCACAGTTTGAAAATATTTTCTTTTACTCTATGGGCTGTTCACTGATTATTTCTTTTGCTGTGCAGAAGCTTTTTAGTTTATTTAGGTCCCATTTATTTATTTTTGTTTTTGTTGCATTTGGCTAATGTCCAAAAGAGTTTTTCCAATGTTATCTTCTAAAATTTTTGTGGTTTCGGGTCTTAGATTTAAGTCTTTGATTCATCTTGAGTTGATTTTTGTATAAGGTGAGAGATGGGAATCCAGTTTCATTCTTCTACCTGTGGCTAAACTAGTTTTCCCAGCACCATTTATTGAATAGGGCGCCCTTTTCCCAATTTATGTTTTTGTATGCTTTGTTGAAGATCAGTTGACTGTAAGTACTTGGCTTTATTTCTGGGTTCTCTATTCTGTTCCATTGGCCTATGCGTCTTTATTTATTTATTTATTTATTTATTTTTACCAGTACCATGCTGTTTTGGTAACTAGCCTTGCAGTATAATTTGAAGTGTGGTAACGTGATGCCTCCAGATTTGTTCTTTTTGCTTATTATTGCTTTGGCTATTCAGGCTGTCTTTTGGTTCCATATGAATTTTAGAATTTTTTTTTTTAGTTCTGTGAAAAGTAGTAATATTTTGATGGGAATTGCACTGAATCTGTAGATTGCTTTGGAAAGTATAAAGACCATTTGTTTATATGAGTTACCTATTGATTTTTACCATATTAGACATTAGAACTGAAAACAATTAGTGTTTTTTAAAAACCTATGACAAATATCTTCATGAAAAAAAATTTTCCAAAATAAAAAAATAAAATAACTGGTACTGTGCGCAAATCTATTTTCTGTCCATTTTAATAGTAGACAGGAGGAGCTTCAAATCTGCTACTGCATTCAACCTATTGTTATATGTTGTTTTTGTTCATGTATATGAAGAAAATTTGGTCCAAACTCAACAAGTAGTAGTTTTTTGAAAGGTTAGTTGCAATGTGAAATGTGACTTTGTTACACAACATCAAAAAATTCCATCTGTTAGTATCACCATGGATCTCATCAGTAAAGTCCCGACTATGGGAGATCTGTCAAACTTAGATGGTGAATACATATTTTCCAAAATTCAAATTTGTGCTTGAAAGTTTGAAATTTACACATTGGCAACAAATGTCGATTGTTTTCCTTGAACTGATAGGTTCCCTTCTTGAATTCACAAGAAAGTAAATGCCAAATATCTAAGTCTGAATAATCATAATTTGTGAGTAATTCCTTCAAATAAAAAGTGTCCCATGAAAAAAGCAGGAAGTTCAGCTAGCAGCTCAATCCCACAAGTGCTTTTCCTTGAGACAACTAATGTATTTCAGTATTCAGTAGAAGGATTTTATACATACTCCTTATGTCATCACGTAGAACATTTAAAAAGACATATTCAAGAGTTAAGATGTAATAAATGAGGGCTGAATCAGAAGAAAGAAAAAAGAAAAAAAGATAATATTAACAATGTTGCTGCTTCGTTAAGAACATTTTTATATGAAATGATTTTTGTTTCCTATCAGTGCATGTTATATAGAATATGGTGTCTACTAGTACAGTTTGGAGCCACTATTTTGATTTATGCTTAAGCACTAGCAGTATTAACCACCATTGTTTCGGTACCATCAGTGCAAATGTCGGCAGAGTGAAACGGTAAATCACAACTTAGTGTTATGAAAATAGTTTCAAAATTGCAGACAGCTGTGAAAAGGCCTCAGGAACCACCCCTGACTCTCAGGGCCCCACAGACTACTACTGACCCATAGTGACCCAGGATTTAAGAGCTGACATTCTTTGACTCACTTTCATCAGTCCTTCCTTAATGTGCATAGAGCTCTGCCTGGGGAAATACAGATAAGTTCAGATACAGCTACTTTTCTGATTCTTGTGGTTTTTCTTTTTCTTTTTTTTTTTTTTTTGTAGAGATGGAGTTTTGCCATGTTGCCCAGGCTGGTATTGAACTCCTGGGCTCGAGTGGTCCGCCCACCTCAGCCTCCCAAAGTTCTGGGATTACAGACATGAGCCACTGTGGTTTTCCAGGAAAGAGTTCACAAATAATTGTGAAACAAAAAGAATTAAATCCCTGAGAAGAGGTGCTTCTTAAGAAGAGAAGTTATTTACTGCAGCAATATCTGAAAAAGTTTTCCCTATGTTCTAGACAATTATTTCTCTGAGGCTAAAATAATTCCACATTAAAATACACAATACATGTAGATGAGTTAGCTGTTCAGCAATTTGGGGGAAATATATATCAATTTAGATTCAAGAAAAAAATACAAATAAATTTTAGAAGTCAACTGAAAAATAAAGCCATAGAAAAGATAGAAGAAAATAGAATTGTATAGCATTTTACAGGATTTTGGAGGTTGGAGGATATAGTATTAGTTTGCTAGGGCTGCCATAGCAAAGTACTACACACTGGGAGGCTTTTCAACAACAGAAATTTATTTTCTCACAGTCTTGGAGTCTAGAAGTCATAGATCAAGGTGTCAGCAGGGAATAAAACCAATCTTCAGAGGCCTCTCTTCTTGGCTTGTAGATCGCCATCTTCTCCCTGTGTCTTCACATGGTCCTCCCTCTATGTCTGTCTGTGTCTTATCTTGTCTTTTTATAAGCACACCAGTTATATTATCTCATTTTAAATTAATTACCTCTTTAAAGACCCTATCTCCAACTATAGTTATAGTCTGAGATACTGAAGGCGAGGACTTTAACATGAGTTTTGAGGGGACACAATTCAGCCCATAACAGAAGGAAACTGATCTCAAAAGGAATAGAAGAAACCACAAAGGAAAAAAGCAGATATGGTGTTACATGCCTGTAGTCTCAGCTATTTGAAGGCTGAGGCTCAAGATTGCTTGAGCCCAACAATCCAGCCTGGGCAAAATAGCAAGGCCCCATCTCTAAAAAACAAACAAAAAACTAACTTAAAAAAAATGAAAAGTAAAGATAAACATTTCAATATGTCACAACAATGTTTAAATGAAAACAAAAATATAGGAGAAAAGAGTTAATATCTTAAAAAATAGTTCATACAAATTAATAATGAAGAAATACTATGGTTCTAATAAATAGGTAAAAAAAAAACAACACCAAAAACAGACAATGCTGGCAGTGCTTACTTTCCATTTAGCAAGTGATGTCCACTGTTCAATTAATTGTGTAGAAGGAAAGTAAAAGTTTATTTTGAAGCTCAAATTTATTTTAAAACAGTGAAATGAGGCTATGATATAGCATCAAAACAATACAAAAAGTTTGCATAATATGATATTTGAAATTCTTTGATTTTGCATCTAAAAATGCAATTTATTATTTTTAAAGTACATACTATGTTTTGTTTCTAAATGATTAGTAAAGATTTCAACCTACTAATTTTAAGTATTCCTCAAATAATTAATTAGCAGGGTGAGGAATTTTTATTCACAATAAAGAAAATGTCAAGTTAAATTACCACTGTGTGTCCTCTTTTTAAAGATGTTTTAGGGTATCAGAGACATCTTGGTGGTTTTTATAAAACTCAACAGAAGATGACTGCCTCTCAGATGTGACAAAGACCACTTTAGAGACAAATTTGCAGAATTACCATGCACCTCAGTAATTTATAACCTTATGTTATGGTGCTAAAGCAACCATTATGAGTATAAGTTAAACAATTTATGGCTAAAAATAAAAGCAATTTAAACTGCATTAAAGTTAAAACCATCAACACGCTAGTGGTGGTCAGCTGAGTGACTGAGTCATGAGTAAAAACATTAGTTTCCCCTAACACATGGTATAAATTTAGAAATTCTCAAACTCTTTTTTAAACCGAACAAAGTTATAAACACCCATTTTAGATTTTTTTTTTTTTTTTTTTTTTTTTTTTTGCGGGGGGTGGTTCACTTTGTCACCCAGGCTGGAGTGTAGTAGCGTGAACCAGCCCACTGCAGCCTCAACTTCCTGGGCTCAAGTTATCCTCTCACCCCAGCCTCCTGAGTAGCTGGAACCACAGAACATGCCACCATGCCAGGCTAATTTTTTTTGTATTTTTTGTAGAGACAGTTTCACCATGTTGCCCTGCTGGTCTTGAACTCCTGAACTGAAGCCATCGACCTGCTTCAACGTCCCAAAGTGCTGCGATTACAGGTGTGCACCACTGTGCCCAGCCTGATTTTGGGAGGCTGAGGCAGGAGGATTGCTTGAGGCCGAAAGTTCAAGACTAGCCTGGACAACATAGTGAGACCCGCCTCTAAAAATGTATTTTAAAAACTTTATTTAAAAAATTTAAAAAGACACAAAGAAAGATTACCACCTTGGATGATGACATTAACCTGCTAAAACACCTCTATGAGCTCCAGGGACTAGGAACCCCTGATGTAGCATAACCCTGTTTGCCTGAACTATTTATGAAGACCAGAGAAGTTAAATGGTTTGTCCCATACCACAGTCATTAGTGTGGCTTCAGTTCTCTTTAGACATTGTCCATAAGACAATTTATCTTCCCATTTACAAAAGCTGCTTTCACTTGTCTTGCACATTTGAAATATAAATATATTGACATATTGGGTAAGATAGTTATCCTAAATTGTACCAAATTTGCTTTTAATAATCACAACGTATCATTTTTGTTTTTATTGTGCATAAACTCTGTAAAGATACTGTGTACCATTTTTCAAAGTTTTCTCATTATTTCAAGTCTAAGAACCCAAACTTTTCAACAGATTGTGACTTCCATAAAGTCACGGGTGCTCTGTAAATTCAATACAGCAGGCACTTACAAAGTACCCAACTTTTCAAACAATAAGTCTAAGAAGCAGTTTGAGTGTTGCTTTCTTTTATCTGTAAACAAGAAAAAAATAAGAATAGCAAGGAGGTAAAAAATGAGAGCTGTCCCAAGGAAAAAAGAGTCCTGGGGCTTTGACAATCCTTTAATTAATGTTTTTTTCTATAAAGTTGTTTTTGGTCCTGTTTAAATGCTCCCTTCTCTGAGTTGCCCCAACAACTTCTTTGAGGTTTGTTTTCCCAAAGTTACCTGTTAAAAGTGACTAGGGAAAAGACTTGCTGACCCAGAGCTATCTTTATCCTCAAGTGAAGGACTAATTCTGACAGCAATCCCCTCGACTAATCCTCATCTCAAGCGTATGCTACCACATTAATGCCTTATGGCTTAGTGTGAGTTCCCTAAAAGCAAAACCTAATAAGATTTGGATGTGGTGACTCATTAAGGGGATGCTCTCTGGAAAAAGGGAAGGAAGGAAACTGGAAAAGGCAGAGGAAGAATCTAAACCAGGATTTCATCTCAGCTTGAGTCTGGCATCACCCTAATCCTTTCAGGAGCTCTGGAGCATGAACTGCACCGAATAGTTGGCCCCACCTTGAGACAAGGGGCCAGCCCTTTGTGCCCCCACCCATCAGTCACTGGCCATGGGGAGGCGGAGGCATCACATCCCGAGCAAGGCTGCTTCTTCTTAGCTGAGGGCAATTCTCCAGGGGAAGTGATTGGCTAGGAACTGCACAGGAGAATCTGGGAGACAGGTGCACTGGTCCAGTAGAGGGCATCTGGGCAGGGCATCAAAAACATCAACCACACTCACTACAGCTTGTCATCACACCTTCTTCTGAAACAACACCTTGAAATGATGAATAAGGAAAAAGATGAGATATTAAAACTATACCAGTTTGTACATAGTAAATAAAGAAAAAATGCCTGTTAAGAGCTCTACAGTTGTGAGGGGCATGGACAAAAAAAAAAAAAAAAGTCAGCTTTTTATCCACATGGTGTGGATACCATGAGGCTTATCTTCATACTTCTCTGATCTTCAGATTCCAAGGATCTTAGGCTGAATGTCCCCAGCTGAATCGGCCACTTTTTCATTCAACATTTTTTCCAACCGCAAAGAAGAAAATTACAAAATATTCAGTTCCATAGCTATAAGCAAAAACTTTTCACACTTGGAATCCTGGACCATACTATAAAACTATCAGAAACATCTATAATAGAAACTTTGTATCTTTACTATCTTAACATATGGTAACATATAACAATGGAAAAATTCAATATTTTATTCAGTTCTGAGACACAACATAAAGTATATAAAGTTTGAAAAATGTTTAAGACGAATACTCTTAGCATGGCACAAAAGTTAATGAAGTGTTCTACAATGGTAGCAAAACATTTATAAAGTTCCTTTCTT
The DNA here is from genome assembly GCF_029281585.2 of Gorilla gorilla gorilla. Classification (NCBI taxonomy): domain Eukaryota; kingdom Metazoa; phylum Chordata; class Mammalia; order Primates; family Hominidae; genus Gorilla; species Gorilla gorilla. Next base: position 141,995,747 of record NC_073227.2, read on the forward strand.
AATTTAACTCCCAAAAAGTAGAAATTAAGAAATAATCTTTAAAGAGCTTTATGTAGTTCCATTTAACACTTATTTCTGTCTTAATGTCTAAAGAGCTTTTCTGCGTGATAGCAATGATTTTAAAGTAGCATGTATTTAGTTGGTTTTAAGGACCTCTGAAAATCTTCGATCTATGATCACAATTCGTATTCCTATACGACTTGACAGCAACTGACTGAAGAGACTCAGGATGTTAAACATAACTCTATGAGAGATTTAAACCTAGCTGGTTAAAAAATGCTTTGAGTGTTTTATAGTCTCTGAAGTGACTGGGGAACTTACTGGTCTGCATGCCTTTTCCCATTAAAGTCAAGAGGCATTGCAGATATTACCAGCATTCAGCACAATTATGTAATAAGGCATATGTAGATATATCACAATATATTTTATATAGAAAGTGGAATTGGAATCCTTTGATAAGAAACAAAGATGTCAATCATTGTAAGCAACGATGGCAAGAAATGCCCCAAAAGGAACTGAAACACACCTGGGGATGCTTGGCCATGTCTTTCCAAGTACGCCCATAGTCATTGCTCTTTCCTATTTCTTCCCATGAGCAGACCCTCCAAAACTCAGCAGGGAGCTCACGGGTGAGATATGAAGTCAGCTGTTGATATCTCATTTAGCATTAAAGCAGCAGAGGCAGAAATTAGATGGTTATAACAAAATGACAACCCTGCATAACCCCCAACTTAAAAGAAAATCACATTACTGAAAAACAACAAACGTAAGTCTAAGACAGAAAGCAAGCAGTCTATATTTTAGAAAAATCTTTAATGTGTTGTTTTAAATAATTCTATGAAACTTAAATATATAATGTAATTATATTTTTCATTAACCCATTTTGTTGTTAAATTCTTCACTCGGGGCTCAATGGTTCTAGGATTATCAGTGACACCTAAAATTCTAAGAATGTCTTACCAAGTCATAGCTGGTTGTAAAATTTCTTCAGTTTCTATTAAAAAAAAAAAAAACCTCTTCAGAACTTGGACAAGGGAAGGTATGCTACATAGTGAGGACTTTTTATTTTTATTTTGTTGGCAGTTCAGTTGGTTTCAACATTTATTGAGCACCTACTATATACCAGGCACTGTACTAGATGCTGGAGACACAAAGATGAATAAGACATGGTCCCTGTCCCCAAGGAACTGATAGTCTCTTGGAGGCAAACAGGTAGTGCAAAGATGTGGAGTTTACTCTAAAATGAATAAAAATTTCAATAATATAGTAATATTGGGCTTTTCAACACAATGGTATGCCACTGTAAATGTCAAAGCAGACAAATAAAATGCATTTTCATGTGATAAAACAATAAAACCATTACGAGCTAACTTTTAAAGATTCACATGATAAAGGTAGTTAATACTAAAAATTTACATCATAGTTTTTCAAGTATTTCATACTTAGAAATATTATTGCCCACATTTGTGCTATAGTCAAAGCCAAATCCAGGTTGCTGCATCATTCACATCTCAGCATGCTGGGATTCAGTTTCTCACTAAGTTTATGAATTAGAATGGCTAATTCCTCAGTTGCTTGGCTCTTGTCTTCCAAAAGTTCATAACGAAGGCTGGAGATATCTTGCTTGATTTCTTTTAATTCACCTATAGTATTGATATTAAAAAATTATTGGTAAGTTGCTCTTTGGATTTAGAAAAGAACAAAGAGTGAAATTCTTACAATATCAATGTATTTGCTTCATAAGTTCTCCAAGGTAGCTACTTCAAAGTTTTTTCTTTAAGATATTTAAGAAACATCTGTCTTTAAAGGTATACTGACCTTTGAAAAAAGCTATAAAAATAGTCCAGCTATATTTTTTAAAGTAACACTCAGCTTAAAGTATTGTCCTTTTGTTGACCTACATTTTAACATAAGGTGATTCTCTGTTAACTGATCTATAGCCAAGATATCTCCTTTCTGACTACAAGGGAGTCCCTTTGTTTCTTTCAAGTGTAAAGGTTGACACCTGCATCAAATATCTCCCATTGCTAGGATCAAAGGGAATCCTAGAAAAACTAAATTTTACTAAAAATGAATCAATCTATCTGACAGGCAAATAATTTTAAGGCAAATATGAAGTAAGGGAAAGAAAGAAAAAAGAGTAAGGAGTGTTTATTAGGGAAGGCAATGGCAATGGACATGAAGACATTAGTTTGTCCAGCGCAAAGGACTAATGCGTAAGGAAGTAACAAGCAACAGTGCAATTGAGGAGTTTAGATATGATACCACTGACAATATATTCCTGAAGAGAATAGGAGAGTTTGGGCTATAAAAATAAATTGCTCCCACAATTCAGTTTGGCAGTATTTTGAGCATACGTATATTGTAATTAAAAACTGGATTCTCTTCAAGGAGAGGCAGTATTTGGTTAAAAAAGAAAAGAAAAGAAACACTGGATTCTCTTGCAAGTGACTGTAATGTAGATAAACCACTGACCTTCAAAAGTGAATGCTGGAGCAAGAATTTACCTTGAATCTAAGAAATGATTCTTCAAACCATTGACTTAGGTTTTTATAATAAAATGGCATTTAAAACACACCTTTGATGATATTTCCTGGTATCTTTAACATGCTTTAAAGTATAATTTCAATATTCTTCTATTATATAAAAGTCAGAGCATTTTTATTTGAAAAGAATTCTAACTCTCAGGAATATACACAAAACATTTGAGGAGCCCTTTTGTGGCAAAAAAAAAAAGTGCTTCCTTTGGCATATGGCAATATAAAACGAATAAACTGATCTTATTTGAAATCATGAGGCAGACTTCAGTGGAAGGAGTGGATTCTCACACCATTCAGTACCGCAGAAGACCCCCTGCCCTACTTCACCTTCTACTATCCTTTCTTCCTTGTCCCCGACTCATGGGGAGACTACAACCTATGTGTTGTATTAAATATTTAATCTGCCAATTCAGGAAACACAAGTTACTCAAATTCTTCAGATTTTAGTTTCCTGATTAATTAAATGAGGAGGTTATATGACACATTTTCTTAGTAAGAACTTTGTTCAAAACTCCAAATTCTCATTGATTTTCCCCTTTTGTGCAAGGGCTTGGGAAATGCTTCTTGTTTTTTATGCCGTTTTAGCCATACAGTTCTTCCCACTTTGTTCCTCCCTCCCCACCCCCCGTGGAGATTACGGTACAACTCATCAGACTTCTGCTTTCTAAACTACAACCTCATTCCAATCCTTCCTCCTGAGACAGTTTGATTAGGTCACCATGATTAGATTTTTGCTAGTTATCAATTATAAATTCACAGGTTTCTCTTCTACATACATACACTATTGGATTGATTTACATTTAAAACGGATTCCTTGTATTAATCAAGTAATGGCTTCAAAGCCTATGAACAATTTTAAGTTCAGCCCTTTCCTCTTTTATCAGTGTAGATAGATTTAGTGGCATCTCATTGGTGTTGGAAGGTACAGTTTCCATTTTTAGGGCAACTTATTTCTCCCTGGTTGATTTCTTTCCAACTCTGGGCCTGTGTTTAGCTCTACATCCTAGACTTTGGTAAAAAATTTTTATAGTCCAGACAGATGCCCTGCCTCAAATATGCCTTAAAAAATAAGCTTGCTTAAAGTAAGGAGGCAGGGGGGAAAGTGAAATTCAAAAGAGAAGCACCAGACAGGAAAAGCAGGTTAAACATGTGTTTCTGAACAACAAAACAGAGGTTTTCCTGAAGACATGAATTCTGTTTGAGTCACTGTTCTTTTATCTGCTTAACTGGAAAAATGTTAACACTAATGTGAACTCATTGAAAATGTAACCAATACTACTGACTACCTTATGTCAGAAGGATTAAAAAACTAGAAAGATGTCAGTCTTTACATTCTAAGAATCAGTTAGGGCACTATGAGTAGAGATAAATTGCCTCTGATCAATATTGTAAATAACTGTTTATTTTAAAAGATGAAGTTTTAGAAACATAACATAAGATCCTCCTCCCATCTTAGAGGCATCCAAACTATAATCTGGGATTGGATTTTTAAAATATGCCTCAACACGAAGTTTTCCAGGTTCATTAAGTTAGTTATAAAAGGATATTTTTTAAGTTGGAGATGCTTACCTTCATTAACTTCATCATTTTCTTTGTCTACTTGTGCTTTCAAAACATACCGCTTTATAAGTCTTTTCATTATCTGCTGTTGGGCAAAAGTAAATGATTAGATCTCCAATGATATACATAAGTGCCCAAATCCTATTTTCCAAAGAGGCTTACATACCTGTAAAGCAAACAACTCAGGGGAGAAAAAAATTTTATAACTATGTATAGAAAAATTACGCAGGTTTCAGAACTTAACTCTCTTAATGCCTTCTACTGAGACTTACTGCATAATCCACCAATACTTTTTTTTTGCCTCAGAAACGGAAGAAGCTTTTAAAAAGAAGTTAAGCTTGAAGATTTGAATTCATGGCTCCTCTTTCAACTAATAGTTTCTTTTTAAGTTACATTGACAGTACATTATCACCCGTAGACACTACCTTATTTCCCAGTATTTAGAAAAATACATCAATGTATACTCTATATATAGAATTTGGAAAATATACAGAAGAACAAAATAAACAAATGAAATCATTGGCAACCTCGCCATCCAAAGATAATCACTGTTTTCATTTTGGTGTATGCCCTTCCAATATCTTTTCTTTAAAATTTGTATATATACTAATTACTGTATTATATTTTATGTTTTCTAAATGCCATATATTTTGTTATATTGCATACGTTTCTCTAATAGCAATATATGTGACTATTTTCAGTCTAAATAAATGCTCTTCTAGGATAACTGTTTACCCATATGGAAAAAATTAAATTGGAGCCCTATTTCATACCATGAACACAAAAATTAATTCCATTTGCATCTTAAATGTGAAAGACAAAGCTTCTGAACCCTTAAAAGAACGTATTATATAAGACAGTATATTTATAAATTTGGGGTAGACCTGTGTTTTTAAAAAAACAAGATTAAAACTTCTGATTACAATAGAAAAGACTGATAAATTCAACTTCATTACAATTTAAAATTTCTGTTTAAAGAGATACTATAAAGAAAGTGAAAAGGCAAGACATAAACTGGGAGAAAATATTGGTAATGCTTGTAATTAAAAATAATTTATATCCAAATATATAAAGAACTTTAATTCAATAAGAAAAACTCAAATAACCCGATTTTAAAATGGGCAAAAGACAAACAAATGTTTCACAGAAATGGAAACGTGAAGGGTCAACAAGCTTAAGAAACAATTTCAAACTCTGTTGCAGGGAAATACAAATTATGACTAAAAGGAGACACAATTTTACATCTAATAAAGAGAACGATTAATAAATCTGGTTATGCCAAGTGTTAGAAAGGATATGGATCAATGGGGACTTTTATATTTTACTGGCAAGACTGCAGACAACTTTGAAGACAATTTAGTACTATCTTTTTAGTTTTTAAATTGATTTCTATTAAAAAAATTTTAGAGGTGGAGTCTCACTATATTGCACAGGCTTGCCTCAAACTCCTGGGCTCAACGCTGTCCTCCTGCCTCAGCCTCTCAAGCAGCTGGAGCTATAGGCATGAGCCACTGCATCCAGGTGGTATTATCTTTTAAAGTTGAACATTTGCATACCCTTTCAGCTAGAAGTCCACTTCTCAGTAAAAGGCCTAGAGAAACTTTGTGGGTATGAACCAAGAGACATACAACAATGTTTGTAGCAACCCTGTCTGAAATTGCAAAACACTGGAAACAATCTAAACAAATATTAACAAGAATAGACAAATTGCAGTATTTTCAATGTAATGTTATTGTGTTCATTAATGAAATTAATGCACCATAGCCACACACAACAGTGTGGATGAATCTTAGAAGCATAATGTTGAATGAAAAATTCCAGTTGCAGAAGACCACAGAGTATGAAGCTATTCTTATGAAGCTCAATAACAAGTAAATCTGTAGAATATATTTTTAGGAATACTGACACATATAATAAATTATATTTGAAAAGAAAATCAAAGCAAGAAGAGGAGAAACCCAACTTCAAGATAGGGATTAACTCTTAGGTGGAGGCAGAGGAGTAGGTAGCGAGGTGCATATAAGTAGAGGCAATGGACGGAAAATGTTATCATTGTCAGGTCGGTGGTGGTTTCATAGGTGTGAATGTAATTATGCTTCATAATTTATTTTGCATTATACATATTCTTATGCATGTAACAAATGTTGTATATAAAAGATAACAAAGGAAAGGGAAAAAGACCTGAACTAAAATGCAGACATAGCGAGAGTAGAAAATATATACTTCAATTTTAAGAAAGTAGAAATTATGCCAAGGTCAAGTAAAAGAGAAGAATCCAGGAAGATTCAAAATGTTATGCAGAGAATAACAACAGACTGAGAGGGCCCACGCTACTGAAAAGGAAAAGCTCATTTTTCCAGTCACTGTAAGACATAAAACCTGTTGAATTTTGTAGAATCTAGATCCCAGGACAGACTCACAGCTGGATGGATCTTAAACTGGACTGATTCATTCATTCAGCAAATATTTATTGAGAGCCAGTTCTGTGGCAGGTACTGTACCAGGTGCTAGGAATACAACAGTGAACACACACAGTCCCCAGTCCAGTGAAACTTCATATTGATATGGAACCATTCACAATAATGGGTGAACATATCAGGGATCTGGTTAAATTTAGGGGACAGTGAAGACAGATTCCTATAAAATGAAAATACAAAATTATGTGTATCAGTTGAAAGCAGCTTGAAAGGCAGTAATACAAATTGGTGGAAAAGAAATGACTATTTAACAAGTAGTGCTGAGACAAGTTGAGCCTCTGCACAAGGCAAGAAGGTACCTGAGATTAGACAGAAATCAGTTTCCCCACACATGACACTACCTGGTAATAGTCCATCCCTTTGTTCATGTTGGAAAGATAGTTCAGGAGAATTCTAAAATGATCTGCAGCTCAGAGAAGGAGACAAAGATTGGCCATCCCCATTCTATTAGGAAGCTTGTCTAGTAAACCCAAGACAGTATTGTGTAATAGGCAACAAAGACTCTTGAGGTCTCTCTCCCCCTATCGCAATAGTTCCTGAATAAAATCTGTTTTTACCACTTTAGCTGCTGTCTGGCTCTGGTTTTCTTTAACACAGTTGAGACTGTGAGTTGCAAGAACAAATCATGTAGTTTTGAGTTGTGACTCCATCATTCACAAGCTCTGGAACCTTGGTATCTTAATCTGTGTAATGGAAATGCTAGACAGTGTCTTGTAAAAGAGACAATACATGTAAATTACATAGTAGGTGCTCAAATAATATAACTATTATTCTTTCATTATTATCTATGCTTCTGTAAAGCAAATCTTGATAAATCCATCTTAATGATGGTACCATAAGCAAGGACCATGAAACTCATATGTAACAAGTAAAAGTACCATTTTAAATACTACCTTTAACTAAATTTCCAACTGATTCTTTAATTAAAGCTGGTACAAGAAATTAAATTGACCAATAACAGATTCATCTTTTTTCCCTCTTGCTCAAATTGCTAACTAACTAACACAAAAGAAGTCTATAGATTAACTTCCACATTCCACAAACCTCCAGAAATTATATAGCTTTCTTGGTACAAGCCTGTGAGTCACTCTTTAAGGAAGACATTCTAACTCTATAAAGACTATTGATTTTCTCTGTCCAGGGTATGGAAATCCTAGAGAGAGGTTCCGAAACTGAAATTGAGTGGTAACCAGGTAAAGATTCCAGGCAGTACTTCAAGCAGTCCTTCCTGCAAACAAACCCAAGTTCATTTTTCAACCCTCCGTTAAGACTGGGAGAAGAAATAAGATGTGGGTGGTTGGGTAGCTGCCGGGTGGTTAGATATCTTCCTTCCTGAAAGGAGTGAAAGCTTTTCTTCTCACTTGGTATTTTTTACTGATTCAAATTCAACTAATAATTGTTAAGCACTCTATCAGGTACTTTTACATTCATTCTCTCACTTAATTCTACAGAGAAGCCAAATTTGACTCTTATTAGTAGATTTTGTACTATGAATTTTAACAATCTAAAAAGTGTGAATGAAGGGTAATACGACTGATGTAGACAAATAGAAAAAAAAACTCAGAAGTATAGAGTAAAATTTTAGAAAGGAAAAGGACCTTGGGAATCATTGTTTTTCATGTTTTTATACCACTCATGAAACTTTGTGAAAGATTAACATTACACAGCTTCTGTATAAACTTCTGTGATTGAGGGCCTGCTATTTTTCCAGACAGCTGGTTTAATCTATTTTTGGACAACTATAGCTGTTAGAAAACAACTCCTTTGTTTTGAAGCCAAAATAACTATTGGTCCAAATTCTGTTCTTTGGGGCAACAGAAAATAAATTTGTTTTTTCTTCTACTTGATTGACTTTTACCTGTTACTTTTTCTGCATTTTTTTGTTTTTTGTTTTTTTTTGAAGAGGGACCTGCAAACATATTGATTGACTTTAAAATATCTTCTCTTCTAGGTTTCCCAGTTCTGTTGACCTAAAGAAAAAATCTGAGGCAAACTAAATATATAAGTAGAGAGTTTATTTGGGCCAAGTTTAAGGACTGCAACCTGGGGAGCACAGATTCAAGTTGCCCTGAATCTGTGCTCCAATTCGCAGCAATTACTAGTGGGTTTTTAAAGGAAAAGAAGAGGCAGTTCCTAAGTTGTTTATCAAGGACTTACATTGAAATAACATAAGCTTTTGACTGGTTATACATTGTTCTTTGTATCACAAATTCTAGGTACATGAAGATAACAGGTGAGGCTGCAAGTCAGGAACAAATGAATTTAAACAACTGCCCTCAGGCGTGGGTAGAGGTAGGGGGCTGTGACTGAAAGTCCCATACTCATGTTCTCTGGGCCTGCATACCTCACATAGTTCAGACTGCTCTGAGCTATTTTTGTTTTCTCTATTCCCAAACCATTTTATTTATATTTCATTGCATTTACATTTATTTCTATTTCATATATAGGCATAACTATACCACATAGCATGTAGCATTATGTGAATATTTGTCTACTTATACTTTCCTTTCCTTCCTCCTAACCTCAGCACTGCCATTCTACTTCAATGGAGAGATTCTTGAAGGCATGACCTATATCTTTGTATCTGTATAACCTAACATCACGTATAACAGGGGTTGTCCCTGAATGTGCCTGAAGCTCACTGTGAGTGGAGTTCAGGAACATCTCATTTTGCCCCATTTAGAGAAAAACTGTCATGTGCTTCCAGTAAAACCAAGCCATCAATGATATCCTTCATGGATTGGACCAGAGTCCACCACCTGGGCCAAAGACTGTCCAATACTGTATTTGTTTGGACCAAGGGTGTTACCAAAGCGAAGTCATCTGTGAAAGCAGATCTGCCAGCAAGAGACAACAGAGAGAATAAAACTCAAGAACTCATAGTCCAGCTTCTGTGGAGTCTCACAATAAATTCCTATTTCTTAACATATCATAGCATATCTGCGTGCTTTTAACTTGAAATAACCAAACACAAATATCGTTATAATAAATAATAAATAAAATATTGTTAAAATTAGCAGAATTTAATCATAGCCATCCTCCTGAGTATGTTCTTGAGGAAAAAATCACACCCAGTTAAAAAAAATTCTTTACACACATAAAAGAATTACTTCAACATGCTATTAATAATTAATTTTAATATAAATACCACTATTGATCAAAACATTTTTGGTATTTTTATTTTTTTTTTGAGAGAAAGCATCTTGCTGTGTCACCAGGGCTGGAGTTCAGTGACATGATCATAGCTCATTGCAGCCTCAAACTCCTGGACTCAAACTGCCCTCCCACATCAGCCTCCCAAAGCACTGGAATTGTAGAAGTGAGCCACCATGTCTGGCCCTGATCAAAACATTTTTGAAACTCTTCTGCTGTGGCCCCTTGGGGCATATTTGAATCTCTGTCTTTGAAGAAATTGTTTTGGAGAAAAAAACCTTCATTTGGATATAAAACACATAAGGTGATGACCCTATTGGTGATGGCTACATGTTTGTTGAAGTTGGATGTGATCATTTTTTTAAAAAATGCAAAGTCATGGCACTAAGTCTTATTAATAGGAATAATTAGCTAAGTTCAGTAACTAGAAAAAAATGAAACATTTTTTGAGTCTTATGGACTAATTATAAAAGTAATTCTTTAAAGATGTTCTAAAAATATTCTGAGTTGTGATAGCCTCATTAGAATTAGTACATTCTAAGAGTTATCACTTTGAAAGAAAAATCCCTGTTTAGCAGACCAAGTTCTGTTTTTTTTTTTTTTAGTAGAGACAGGGTTTCACCATGTTAACCAGGTTGGTCTCAAACTCTTGACCTCAGGTGATCCACCCACCTTGGCCTCCCAAAGTGCTGGGATTACAGGCGTGAGCCACCACGCCCACCTCCAAGTTCTGTAATAGTTTTAAAGGTAAATCTTACCTATTATAATCAGGCTGCATGAAAAAAAATCTCTAACAACTAAACAATTGTTATTATTACTCATTGTTATGAACTGAATGTTTTGTCCACCCCAGGCTCATGTGTTCAAATCCTACCCCTCCAATGTGATGGTATTAGGAGGTGATTAGGTTCCACCCTTACAAATGGGATTAGTGCTCTTATAAAAGAGACCCCAGAGAACTTCCTTGTCCCTTTTCTGCCATATGAGACAGAGTGAGAAGACAGTTGTCTATGAACCAGGAAGCACTTACAGCTACCTGATTTTCAACAAATGCACCAAGAACATACACTGGGGAAAGGACAGTCTCTTCAATGAATGGTGCTGGGAAAACTGGACATCCGCATGCAGAAGGATAAAACTAGACCTCTACCTCTCACCATATACAAAAATCATTTCAAAATAAAGTCTCAGGTGTAAGACTCAAAATGATAAAACTACTAGAAGAAAACAGGGGAAATACTTCAGGACACTGGTCTGGGCAAGGAGTTTTTGGATAAGACCTCAAAAACACAGGCAACAAAAGCAAAAATAGGCAAATGGGATTACATCAAGCATATTTTCAAACTACACATCTGACAAGGGGTTAATATCCAGAATATATAAGAAACTTAAACAACTCAACAGCAAAAAACAAGTAATCCAATTTAAAAATGGGCAAAAGACCTGAAGAGACATTTGTCAAAAGAAGACATACAAATGGACAACAGGCATATGAAAAAATGTTCAACATCACTAATCATCAGAGAAATGCAAATCAAAACCACAATAAGATTTCACCTCACCCTAGTTAGGATGGCTATTATCAAACAGACAAAAAATAACAAATGCTGGTATGGATGTGGAGAAAGAGAACTCATACACTATTGATAGGAATGTAAAATTAGTACAGCCATTACAGAAAACGGTATGGAAGTTCCTTAAAAAATTAAAAATAGAACTACCATATGATTCAAAAATCCTACTACTGGGTATATATCCAAAGGAAATGAAATCGGTATATTGAATAGATACTTAAAAAATTAAAAATAGAACTACCATATGATCCAGCAATCCCACTACTGGTATATACCCAAAGGAAATGAAATCAGTATGTTGAAGAGACATCTGTACTCCCATGTTTACTGCAGCACTATTCACAACAGCCAAAATATGGAATCAACCTAACTGTCCATCAGCAGATGAACAGATAAAGAAAGTATGGTTGTATATACACACACAGTGGAATTCTATTCAGCCACAATGACATTTTGTCTTTGTGGCAACACAGATGGACCTGGAGTACATAATGTTAAATGAAATAAGCCAGGTACAGAAAGGCAAATATCATATGATCTCACTCATACGTGATATCTTAAAAAGTTTATCTCATAGAAGTAGAGAGTAGAATAGTGGCTACCAGAAGTTGGAGAGGGCAGGGGGAATGGGAAGTAGGGAGAAGTTGGTCACCAGGTACAAAGTTATAGTTAGATAGAAGAAGTAATTTAAGGTGTTACAGGGCACAGTAGGGGGACTATAGTTAACAACATTGTATTGTATGTTTTAAAATAGCTGGAAGAGAGGATTTTGAATGGTCTTACAACAAAGAAATGATAAATGAACAAGGTGATGAACATGCCAAATACACTGCTTTGATCCTTACACAACGTATACATGTATTGAAATATCACACTGTATGCCATAAGTATGCATAATTATAATGTGTCAATTAAAAATAAAATTAAAAAATAAAGTTTGAGGAAAAAGGAGCCAAAAATAGAAATGGATGAAAAATTTAAAATGAATAGGGAAAAAATGGTAGATATGGAAGACAGTCAAGAAGAATTCAGCAGGCTTTAAATTGGTGTCTTTGAAGAAGAAATTCAAAATAATGGAGCAGAAAAAATGTTTCGAGATATTTCAATAAAATTATTCAAAAATTAAAAGAAGACTAAACGTACATATTGAAAGGCCATAGTGTGGACAGGTGCAGTGGCTCATGCCTGTAATGCCAGCACTTTGGGAGGCCGAGATGGGTGGATCACGAGGTCAGGAGATCGAGACTATCCTGGCTAACACAATGAAACCCCATCTCTACTAAAAAAACACAAAAATTGACCAGGTGTGGTGGCGGCACCTGTAGTCCCAGCTACTTGGGAGGCTGAGGCAGGACAATCACTTGAACCTGGGAGGTGGAGATTGCAGTGAGCCGAGATCACGCCACTGCACTCCAGCCTGGGTGATACAGAAAGACTCCATCTTAAAAAACAAAAAAATAGAAAGGCCATAGTGTATGCCAGGAAAAATTGATACAGATCCATCTATAGAACAATCAATACCAAGTTGTAGGATTTAAAAGATAAAGATATTTGGGGCATTCAAACTAAAACCTCCGGTCAACTATATGAGGAAGAAAATCAGGCTGGCCTCAAACTCTTCCACATCAACATTCCATTTCAGGAGGCTCTGGAGCAACATCTACACATACACTAAAAATAAATTATAACCTAAGTATATTACAGGTAGTCAATATAAATATATAGAAATAGAAACTAATTTAGAACATAAAATAACTCAGAGAACATAGTTCTCATAAACTCTTCTTGAAGGAACTACCAAAAGACAAAGTTAAGCTAAGAAACAGATAAACAGAAAATTATGGCAAAAAAGACTGGTGGTGAATACTGACTATGTTTAACTGTGGGACTAAAACTAAACCAAATGTAGGCTATAGTCCTGACAAGGTAGTGAAGTGGATCAGAATATGTCACCCCAAAATATGCCATTTTGGCATAAGGATTATTTTGAGCTAAAGGCAATTAAAAAGTAGCAAACACAGAAAGTGTTCTCTGCCCTAACCCATCTGCCTAAAAACAGGACATACATTTCCCTTTGTGAAGATCTTCCTCCTCTCCCCCTCCCAGATTAGCAGCAGGAAAAACAATCATTACCACTGGGGACAGAAAGTCAGCACCAAGGTGGTTCTGCACAAGCAAACCTTACTAAAATAACCTGTATCTTCTATCAGTTTCTCCCACATATTTACCTTCCAACAATTTACTACCTTTAGCAACCCAAACACTTTTTCCTTTGTCATATCCCTTCTCCATAAACTTCTTGTCCCTTGTTAAGTTGGTATATAAGCCCCAAATGCCAACTACCCCTTTGAGCCACTCATCACTGAGTTTTTCTACAGGTATGTGCACTGCATGCATAAATAATCCTTTTTTCCCCTCCTGTTTATCAGTCAGTTGTCAGTTTAATTCATAGCCCCCAGGTACTGAACCTAAAGGGATTAAGAAAATTATTCTTCTTCCCCCAACAAACACAGTTCTAATAATTTAACAAGCAGGAGCTGGGAGAGGAAGGGGGAAAATGGTGTAAATAAAATACGGATATTGATTTTCTTCATAGTTTAGAGCTGAAGGATCAAAAGATAAAACTTGAAACATATCAATCAATTAACAGAGATCTAAGTATGTTTAAAAATATTAAGATAAACACCAAGACATATAGTATAATCCACTTCAGCAGAGACTGCCACTTCTCTTCCACAGCTTTTTAGTTTGGCACACGGCCACTTGAAATTAGGACTTTATTTCCCAGGCTCCATTGCAGATAGGTGGTTTGTGCAACTTTACAGAAGTTTCTTATAGGAAGGAACTTTCTTCTCTATCACTTTCTAACTGTATTTTGGAATGTAGAAATAATAGGCAGAGCTCCAGGAGCTTTCTTGGAACATGAGATAATGTTAGACTGAAAGCCATTCATGATGCAGTAATACGATGGAAAAAGCCTGGGTCCCTGACACTGTTAGGTACCACATTAGGAACATGAGAGAGAAATAAATTTCTATTTTCTTTTAGCCATTTAAAGGTTGGTATGTGGTGGTTTTGTGAGAACTGCACCAAATTAATCATAATTAATATAAACAATAAGCGGACTACTTTAAAATGTCACTGAATACACAAAAGACCTAATAAATCGAAAAGTATATCCTTAGAAAAGAAAACACAACATTATAAAGCATCAATTTGCCTTAACGTGATCAAAATAAAGATACCAGCAGACAAGCCCACCTTAAAATTCAAATAGAGAAATAAGGAAGAGGTTGGGTGCTGGCGGCTCATACCTTTAATCCCAGCATTTTGGGAGGCTGAGGCAAGTGGATCACTTGAGGTCAGGAGTTCAAGACCAGCCTGGTCAACATGGTAAAACCCAATCTCTACTAAAAATACAAAAGTTAGCTGGGTGTGGTGGCAGGCACCAGTAGTCCCAGCTACTCGGGAGGCTGAGGCAGGAGAATTGCTTGAATCCAGGAGGTGGAGGTTGCAGTGAGCCGAGATTGCACCACTGCACTCCAGCCTGGGCAAGAGAGGCAGACTCTGTCACAAAAAAAAAAAAGAAAAAAAGAAAGAAAGGAAAAATAATAGGAAATTCTGTAAAATAAAAACCCTGAAGTAAGGATGTGTATGTGTGTGTGCGTGTGTGCGTGTGTATGTACACACGTGCAAGTATGCACATGTATGTGTGTTTTGTTTGTTTGATTTTTGTCTTAAACTATAATAATTATGATAATGTGGTTCTACAGCATGAATAGATCAGTGGAACAGAATGAAAAGCCTAGAAATAAATTTATACAGGAATTTAGTAAATTATTAAAGTGGTATTTCAAATCAATAGAAAAGATAGATTATTCAACACACCCAACTGTATAATAATCTGGAAAGACAACATATTTGGATTCCCATCCTACAGGTTAAATGAAAATATATTCTATATGAATCAAATATTTTCAGAGTCCAAAGAAGTGAAAGAACTAAAGAAATATGAGTTGAAAATATTAAATAATCTCCTATGGGGGAAAAATCTTTCCAAGTAGGACACAAAACCTGACGCCATAAACAATTTGTAACGTTGACTATACAAAAATAAAAAAAGTTGTGGATGGGAAAAAATACTTTAAATATTAAAAAGACACACAATAACCTGGTAAAAACATTCTTAAGTCATAACACAAAGGCTAATATTGTTAAAATATGAATTCCTCTTCATTGATAACAAAAAGCCCTTCAAGAAAAGCAAATATATATGGAGACATAAGTACATATAACATTAAACATAAAAAAGAAGGTAAAACTCATTCATGATAAAGAAATGCAAAGCAGCACATTTTAACCTATCTGGTGAAGATAAAAACCTTTGGTAACACACTGTTTGTAAATTAAGGAGGAAATAGGTGCTCTCATATATTTATTGTAAGAATGTAAGTTAGTACAAGCTCCATCAGTTTGATAATAGCTAAAAAATTAAAATTCAAATATACTTTAACCAGACAATTCCATGTATTTGTTCATGATTGAGATGTTATATATACAAAATGACTTACTACAGTATTGCTTATAATAGCTAAATATTAGCAATATCCTCTATTTTCATCAATAAAAGAATGATTAAATAAGTATAACCATATGATGGAATACAATGTAACTACCAAAAGTAAAACTTTAACTTTAAAAAGAGACAAAGAAAGGCATTATATAATAGTAAGGGGATCAGCTCAGCAAGAGAATATACCAGTTATAAATATACATGCACCCAATACTACAGCACTCAGATATATAAAGCAAATATTATTAAGTCTAAAGGGAGAAATATATCCTAATATAATAATAGTTGGGAACTTCAACCTCACTCTCAGCATTAGACAGATCATTCAGACAGAAAATCAACAAAAAAACCATCAGATTTAAACTACACCAAGACCAATGGACCAAAAATATATTTACGGAACATTTTACCCAACAGCTGGAAAGTACACATTCTGTTTTTTTTTTTTTTTTTTTTTTTTTTTTTTTTTTATGAGACAGTGTCTCACTCTGTACCCTAGGCTGGAGTGCAGTTGTACAATCATGGCTCACTGCAGTCTCAACTTCTTGGGCACAGGTGATCCTCCTACCTCATCTTCCCAAGTATGTAGGATTACAGGCACGTGCCACTATGCCTGGCTAATTTTTTTCACTTTTGCAGAGACAGGGTCTCACCATGTTGCCCAGGCTGGTCTCAAACTCCTGAGCTTAAGCAATCCTTCTGCCTTGGCCTTCCAAGGCAGGTGTGAGCTACCAGACCCAACCCCAAAACATATATTCTTTTAATCAGCACGTGGTACATTCTCTAGGATTGACCATATGTTAGGACATAAAACAAGTCTCAGGAACTTAATAAAATCAAAATTATATCAAGTATTTTATCTGACCACAATGGAATAAAATTAGACATCGTAACAAAAGGCACATTTGAAACTATGCAAATACATGAAAATTAAACAACATATTCCTGAATGACCAATGGGTCAAGGAAAAAATTAAGAATGAAATTTTAATATTCCTTAAAATGAGTGAAAATAGAAATACAACATACCAACACCCATGCAACACAGCAAAAGCAGGATTAAGGGGCAAGTTTATAGCAATAAATGCCTACATCCATCAAAAAACTAGAAAGATTTCAAACAATCTAATGATGCACATAAAGGAAAAAAAGCATAAAAAATGCTTGAAAAAAGCATGCAAGAAAAGCATGAACAAATCAAACCCCAAATTGGTAGAAGAAATAATAAAGATTAGAGCAGAAATAAACAAAATTGAGACTAAAATAAATACAAAAAATCAACAAAACAAAGTTTTTTTAAAAAGATAAACAAAATTGACAAATCATTAGCTAGAGTAACTTAAAAACAGAGAGATAAGACTCAAATAAATAAAATCAGAAAATGAAAAAGGAGACATCACAATGGATAATAGAGAAATATGAAAGATCACTAGAGACTACTATGAATAACCATATGCCAATAAATTAGAAAACCTGGGAAAATAGATAAAATCACAGACACATTCAATCTACCAAGATTGAACCAAGAAGAAATAGAAAATCTAAACAGACCAAAAACAGGTAACAAGATTAAATGAGTGCATAAAACATCTCCCAAAAAAATAATAAAATAAAGTCCAGGACCAAATGGTTTCACTGCTGAATTCTACTGAACCTTTAAAGAAGAATTAATACTAATTACTCTCAAACTAATCGAAAAAATTAAAGCAGAAGGAATTCTTCTTAACTCACTTTATGAGACCAGTATAACCCCAATACCAAAATAAGGACACAATAAAACTACAGGCCAATATCCCTGATGAACATAGATGTAAAAATCCTCAATAAAATATTAATAAACCAAATCCAAAATCACATCAAAATCCCACTTGATAGTGGGATTTATCCCAGGAATGCAAGGATGTTTCAACATACAAAAATCAATAAACATCATACATCACATCAACAGAATGAAGGATAAAAACTGTATGATTATCTCAACAGATGATAAAAGCTTTTCATAAAATTCAATATTCCTTTATGATAAAAAATCTTAATAAATTAGGTATAGAAAGAAAGAATCTCAATGTAATAAAGGCATATAACAAACCCACAGCTAACATCTTACTGAACTGGGAAAAGCTGAAAGCTTTTTTAGAACTGTAACAAGACAAGGATGCTCACTATCACCACTCTTATTCAACATAGTATTGGATGTTCTGGCCAGAACAATTAGGCAAGAGAAAGAAAGAAGGGTATCCAAATTGGAAAGGAGGAAGTCAAATTGTCCCTGTTTGCAGACAACATGATTGTATACATTGAAAAACCTATAGACTCTACCAAAAAACTTTTAGAACTGATAAACAAATTCAGTAAAGTTGCAGAATACAAAATTAACATACAAAAATCAGTTGCATTTCTATACACGAACAACAAACTACTTGAAAAAGAAAATAAAAAAGGCAATGCCATTTACAATACTCAGGTATAAATTAACCAAGGAGATGAAAGACCTCTTCAAGGAAAACTACAAAACACTGATGAAAGAAACTGAAGAGGATACAAACAAAGGGAAATGTACCACATGCTCATGGATCAGAAGAATTACTACTGTTAAAATGACAACAGTACTCAAAGCAATCTACAGATTCAATGCAACTCCTATCAAAATACCAATGACATTATTCACAGAAATAGAAATAATATCCTAAAATTTGTAGGGAATCATAAAAGACCCCAAATAGCCAAAGCCATCCTGAGCAAAAAGAACAAATCTGGAAGTATCACACAATCGGACCTTAAAATATATTACCAGGCTATAGAAACCAAAACTACACAGTACTGGCATAAAAAGGCACATAAACCTATGGAACAGAATTAAGAACTCAGAAATTAATCCATGTATCTATAACCAACTGAGTTTTTACAAAGATGCCAAAAACACTCATTGGGAAAAGGACAGTCTCTTCAATAACTGGTGCTGGGAAAACTGGATATCCATATGCAGAAGAATAAGACTAGACTCCCACTTCTCACCTTGTATAAAAATCAGGGCAAAATGGATCAAAGACCTAAATGTAAGACCTGAAATGATAAAACTAGTAGAAAAAAACATAGGAGAAATGCTTCAGGACATTGGTCTGGGAAAATATTTTATGAACAAGACCTCAAAAGCACAAGTAACAAAAGCAAAAATAAACATATGGGATCATACCAAACCAAAGGCTTCTGCACAACAAAGGAAAAAACAACAGTGAAAAGACAGCCTACAAAATGGGAGAAAATATTTGCAAATTGCTCATCCAATAGGGGATTAATATCCAGAATATACAGGGAACTCAATCATCTCAACAGCAAAAAAAAAAAAAAAAAAAAAAAATCCAATTAAAAATGGGCCAATAATCTGAACAGACATTTCTCAAAAGAATACATACAAATGGTCAACGATATATGAAAAAATGCTCGACATCACTAACCAAACCACAATGAGGTATCATCTCACTCCAGTTAGAATGTCTACTATCAAAAAGACAAAAAAAAAAAAATGCTGGCAAGAACGCAGAGAAAGGGAACTCTAATATGTTGTTGATGGGAATGTAAACTAGTACAACCATTATGTAGAACAGTATGGAGGATTTTCCAAAAACTACAAATAGAGCTACCATATGATCCAGCAACCCCACTATGGGAATTTATCTAAAGGAAAAGAAATCATTATATCAAAGAGACATCTGCACCCACATGTTTTATTGCAGCACTATTCACAATATTCAAAATATGAAATCAACCTAGGTGTCTAACAGCAGATGAATGTATAAAAAATGTGGTATATATACATAACAGAATGCAATTCAGCTATAAAAAAGATTGAAATCCCATCATTTGCAGCAACATGGATGGAACTGGAGGACATTATGTCAAGTGAAATAAGCCAGGAACATAAAGTTAAGCACCGCATGTTCTAACTCATAAACTCATATGTGGAAGCTAAAAAAAGTTGATTTCACAGAGGTAAAATGTAGGACAAAGGATACTAGAGACTGGGAAGGGTAAGGGGTAGGGAGAGATATGGAGAGATTTGTTAAAGGATACAAAATTATCACTAGATAGGAGGAATAAGTTCTAGTGTTCTACACCAGGAGTCCCCAACCCGCAGGTGAAGGACTGGCACCTGTCCGTGGCCTGTCAGGAACCAGGCTGCACAGCAGGAGGTGACAGGCTGGCAAGTGAGCATTACCGCTTGAGCTCCACCTCCTGTCAGATTAGCAGCGGCATTAGATTCTCCTATTATTGTGAACCCTATTGTGAACTGCACATGTGACAGATCTAGGGTGTGCACTCCTTATGAGAATCTAATGCCTGAAGAGCCTGAAGATCTGAGGTGGAACACTTTCATCCTGAAACCATCATTCCACCCCATCCGTGAAAAAATTGTCTTCCACAAAACCAGTCCCTGGTGCCAAAAAGGTTGGGGACCACTGTTCTATGCCACTATAGCATGACCATAGTTAACAATGACATATTAATATTATATAGTTTCATATAGCTAGAAGGAGGATACTGAATGTTACCAACACAAAGAAATGATAGATGTCTGAGATGATGGATATGCTAATTACCCTGATCTGATTCCTACATATGTATCAAAATATCACTATGTAGACAATGAATAAGTATAATTATATATCAATTAAAAATAAAGTTAGAAAAAACCAATAAAACAAAAATAAACAAATATGTAAAATTTACAAAAATTTTCTTAAAAAAAGACTTTGACAATCAGTGGGCTGAGCCATTTTGTGGTTTCCTGCTTCTAAAAAAATTGGATAAGAAATAGAACAATACGCAGTAACTGACATCACCAATATATTATAAATTCCTTGATCGTCACTTTTGTGAACTTATACACATCAGAAAGTCAAAGACTTGATGATCGAAATGATCAACGAGATGAAAAACAAAAGGGCTATAACTTCCCCTGAGTTGGAGAATAGTGTTCAAATGTCACATCCAGTACCAAATGCAAAAGATATTTTAAAGTAGCACTCATGAAACAGTATAGCCAAACAATCCATTTAAAAAATGGATCACCTGAAAGAAAAACCTAGAGAAAAAACAAGTTTTCCTGCTGTGGGAGCATTATTCATTCTAACATACTCTGTCTTCTACTGCTTTCTCCAGTTTAAGTTATACATTATTTGGCAATTGTAGCAACACTTTGCTTTCAATATTGTGAGAGGAACTCTTAGTTAAAAAAATGAAGGACTTGGACTCTGATTTCTAAAGTCTCCTCCAACTTACATACTCTTTTATTTTTAATTTTTTTTAAAAAAATTTCACAGGTGTTGAATCATTTTCTTTGTTCTGAACTATCCTCATGGTATAATGGTATATCTCGAGAATATAATTCAACTCATGACACACACACAAACACACACACAGACATATATGGAATCACATAGAGATCAAGAGATACGTCTAATGAATGCTTACCTGATAACGTGTTGGCTGATTGAGAATGCTGTTAAAACTGTGTGATTCAAAAACTCTTGAGTTAGACTGAGTGAAGAGGTTTAACTAGGAAAAAATACAATTAACCTAGTAAATTAGAATACATTCATTTGGAATAAAAAATATAATCCATTTATTCTCCTTGATAACATTTCTGGAGTCAACATTCCCAAGAAACATTTTGTGGAAGTTGAGCTTTGTTAAGTGATGTAATATATTCCCAAAGGTTAAAATTACTGTGAGCAATATGCTCACATTTATCAAAATGTTGGCAGGATGTACTACTGTAATAGAACTATTTAATGGAAAATATATGTTAAAAATTGGCTCATAATAAACATAATTTTTCCTGGGGACCTTGTATACTTTATCAAAATGTACTCAAGGCATCTAGAAGGCCAAATTCCATTGAAGTTTGATCTGTTCCTGAGCCTAAGTTCCTCTTCTAGATTTGAATAGAAACACATTGCAGGTTCAGATGGCACCATTTGGTATTTTGCAGCCCTAAAATATTAGCCAAAATAACACATGTTCCAAAGCATCTTGGCCTTATACTGAGCCAGGTTCACAATTTTGGAGAGAATTGAGCTAAAGAATTTTGGTTTCCTTTTCTTTTCTCTCATTTTCTTTTTAAGGTTTAGCTTTTGAGTGGGTAGGAACAGGAAGCAAGAGGAACACACAGGTACTACCTAGTCTTCATGTATACGAGCAGGGCCTCTTATCTGTGGCCAAGCTCTGCCACTGTAAGGTGTGATTCAAACACATGGCCCTCTAGCCAAAGAGATGATTCACTTCACCATCTAACTTCCCACCGTTATAACTCAGGAAGGTGTGGGATGCTAAGAGATAAGGAAGTGCCACTGATAGGCAAGGACCTTCCTTTGTTCTCTTACAATTGTGCCTGGAGAAAACCTTAGCTAACAAAGTTAATTCTCCAATCGGCCACTGGAGGCCAGTATCTGATTGCTGACTGAGGTTAGCGGTCTAGGTTAGCTGGAAAGATTTCTTGAGGTTCCTTCCTCTCTTCTAAAAAAGAGAAATAGAAAAGTATAATTTCTCCAAATTTCTGCTGCATTCAATACATGAAGAGTATCTATGAATATGAGTAATATTAAAGAGATGTAAACAGCTATATGCAAAATTTTAAAAAATGAAATCAAAATTTTATTATTTATTGTGGCAGTTTTTAACCAGATATGGGAAGAGTGGGAAGTCGAGGAACAAGCCTCCTGAGAGATCAGTGTCCAACTTTCTATTTCCAGTATCTTCTCTGAGAAAAGCTATTCTTTCCTGTCAATGGTACGATACAGGCAGGAGAGGACAGCCTAAATGTAATGCTTCCTTCTTGTTCCTGTGAACAGGCTGTATTTTCTTTACAGTGGTCTAGGTAGCCACAAGCCTACTGCGTGTGCTCTTCTCAACCTGACGTTTAGTATTTTCCCTTCTACATTATGATAATATCAGGAATGAAGTCAGTGAGACCTGTTGCCTACAGAAAGAAAACTCAAGGTGTGTTCTGTGAAGTGCAAGAGTTGTGAGCTCCCACACTTGAGAGACTTTCTTTTTTGCAATAAAGCTTCAGTTAATAAATCCCCAGAAAAACAAAAGTCCCTCAAAGCAAAGTCAATTTCAGTAGCAGCAGGAGCTGCCCAGGATGACAACTAGAGCCTGGCTCCTTTAAGAGACCAGCTACCGCACAGCTGAAGGTACACCTCGCTGAGAGGAAGTGGGCCAGTAACCAAGGGTGGACTCAGGTGCTGAACATGAGGCATCCAGGTGCCGCAGAGAGAGCTAGGCATCTGATGCTAAAATACTTGAATTCTGCACCTACCCCACACTGGTCAGTTAATGTGACTTTGCATAAGCAAATTATCTGAATAGCTTCAATTGTCTTATCTATAAAATGGGAATAATGATAATACCTACCTCACAGCGTTGCATGAGGTTCAAATGTACAGGAAAGCACTTTGTAAACTGTGAATGAGGAAGGGCACTGATATTTGTTGAGGCTGGAATTTTGTAGATCTCATGTAATCCTCACAACAACTCTACAAAGTTAGACAATTGTCTACAATTGGTGGACAATTAAGGCTCAGAGTAGTGAAGTGATTTATCCATGTTCCTTGTTAATAAGCCCTAAGTGCCACAATTCAAATCCAGGTCTAATGTCGAAGCTCTCTTCTTTGTGTTATACTGCTTCTCACTACGTACATGAGGTATTATTTTAAATCATGGGCTGTCACAACCAATCACTGACTTGTAACTCAATAGCCTTAAGAGCCCATATCCAGGTCAAACAAAAAAAGATTTAAAAGGTCACTTTCTTAAAGAATACAATTCTTGAAGATTCACAACAATTTTAAAAAGCAATAAATTAAATTGCACTAATCTTAACTTTTTCACCTAGTTTCAACTGAGAAAAAATATCTACCTTCGCTCAGGAAGGCCTATGCTTTATGGGGATAACATTGATATCTCGTGGGCTTTTAGGATGTTATAGCTACAGACCATTTTCATAATTTTACAAAAAGTTATATTTTAACTCTATACATTTGTTCCTGTCTGCCTCATTCCCTATTATTTAGGTTCACTCACATCCTTCTATCTATACCATTCTATCTCTGAAAGTCAGTTCATGATAACAAAGTATGATCATGAAAATTATCTTCTTTGTTAAACTATGACTCAACTGAGATAACTCAAGGGTTTCTTGCTTATTTATAAAATGAGTATTTATGGTTATTTGAGGATGCTCTTGGGCCTGTATCTATTTTATGACACTAATGGAAAAAAATTATTTAGCCAAATAAAAAGTTTCTACAAAAAAGGAGAATATGGTGGTGGTGAACTATACATAAACCAAGAGGAAGGCTGGAAGTTTAAACTATTTAACTTCAGAATAACAGTTGAGAAGCATGGAACACACAAAAACAAAGTGTTTTCTAACAGTGACTTTTCTGGTTACTTTTAACAAGTTAAAGGCTTTTTTGTTTGTTTTTAATCTGGCAGTTTATATGATGTCCTGATCAAAAGCAGGGCCTCGACTCAGTGACTTCTTGAAACATCATGAAAATATTTAGTATTAGTCTGTGAAAGACTGTGGACTAGACAGTTACTTTTAACATCTTCTAAGTTCACACATAAAAATTATTGAACAAACATCAAAAGACAAGAAAAAAAAGACAGAACATTTATTTTAAGGTCTTGGTAAGTTTTCGATACCTACCCTGGACTTTGAGTTACCCATTCCCATTTCTATATCCTTCTGAAGCCTTCTCCTTCTGCATTTGGGAAAGTTAACAATTCGCATGATGAAATAAACAAATGATTTTGGACTAGGAACTAGACTGAAAGGTGGAGGTAATGTTTTTCCATCATCAAAATAGGATAACCAAAGTTTTGAACGAGCAAACTTCCATTCTACATCACTGTCATCCTGTGTCACAAAAATAGAAAAAAAAACTAATTTTAAACGCTAAAAATTCTAGTGACTGATGCTAATAGGTTTTTTTACAATGAATCTAAGTTACGTTTTTGAAATAGGTAACTTATACACATTTATCTACATATATTCTATAGACCTACATAATATTCTCATTTTTCAAATATAAGATACTCATTCTTTTTCATATGCCTCTACCTGTACCGACTGAAATTTAACCAGAACTTCCTGTCTAACATCCAAAAACAAGGCAAAAAAGACAAGAAAAATAGAGTGCCAAGGAAGGATAAAAAGATTAATTCCTCCCTCTGTCCCCCACCCAGTCAATTCTGCATGTTTGACAATAGTTGCCTATTTCCCATCCTCCTTCCTCACCTATACCTATCCAAGCCAGGTTGTAGACACAGGATATTATATTTCAAGGGCAAGGGGAAAAATGATTCTCAGATGAATTGCTTTTTGCCATTTCTGTGTTTACCATATGTCCCCAAATGTCACATAAGCCCCTGAGTACCTGAACTTGTTTTACATCTCCTTCCATTCTCTGTGCTGCCCACGGTGATGGAGATAACCACCCTAACTGATAGGAGAAATGAAGGGAAGGGGTCCTTATGAGGAGGAAGCTGGCTCTCTCAGTTCACACAGCCTAGAAGGCCATTAGGACCAAAACTTCTACTTTGAGAACACTATATTATAAGTTTCTAAAACATACATAGAGATTTGGTGGAGTTAACAAACTGCAAAGCACTAAAAAGATACTGAACACTGAACTGAAGGACATAAGAAAACATATATACAACAGTGAAGAGAGGTACCAAACCCAGCCCAATCCAAAACCAAGAATCAAGTGATTTCTAGAATACTCAAAATTTTGACTGGATAAAGAACACCATTAGTGTTTGCCAAACATCTGGTCATTCTACCAGGTAGAATTGTGGGCTGGCCAATTGAAGAGAGAGTAATTTCCTTAGGGCCAATACTTCCTCTAGCCACTAATTTCAAAACTTCTGAAATATACCCTGAGAGAAGGCGGAGCAGCAGTAAATTCATGGGGACCCCTGCTGTGCACCTAGAAGACAGCAGAATGTGTAGAGCTATCTATCCAGGTAGAAAACACAGGGAAAGGCTCAGGCTCTGTGTGGATATAAGCCTCTTTGTTACATGAGCTGGAGCTCAGCCACAGGGTACAGAAAGAGGTGTATACTATCAGAATAGGATGACAAGGATAGACACTATGGATAGAAAACCGATTTACCTCAATTTCTTGATATGAGCTATTAATCATAGCAATTAGCATGTTGAGTAAAACGACCACCATAGTTACATTGTATATTCCATAAAGAACGTATCCAATATTTTCTATGAATTTGTGATCATATTTGAGCACAACAGAAGTCACTTCAGACAACCCAAATATTGACCAAAATAAAGTCTTGAAACTTTCTTCTACACTGTTGAAAAAATAAGATACAAAGTAAGTAAGTTAACAGTTTTCAATATCTAAGAGTGAAAAGTAAAAAACAAGTTAGGGTTTAACTACTGTACAGATGTAAAATGCCACCATAATATACTCCAAGAGCAGAATTACTTTGTTATGACATTTCATAGAAAAATTATTCTTTCAGGTTTTCAGGAACTGATGACCAAATGGTGCCAATGCCTAGCTTTTCTGAAGTTATCATCAAGTGAAAATTCTCTGAACTCCACAGGAGAAAGCTGAAGTCAAGTCACAATAACCATTCCTTTCTCCTACAAAAATGGGAATTTGCTGTTTGATTTTGTATGTGATTTAGAAATTTCAATCAGGTTTTCTGTAGTAGAACAGGGTTGGGATTAAAATTATATACCCAATTTTTAAAAAGTATGTAAAAACATATTCCTTGCAGCATCATTTGCAGTAGGGAAGAATGAAAGTAATCTAAATATCCATCAATAGGGGACAGGCTAAATAATTCTGGTATATCCAGATGATGGAATGCTATGCAGCTACTGTAGGAAAATGAGACAGATTGAGCTTTGTGTGTTTATATAAAATTATATCAAAGATACAGTAAATGAAAAAATAAGATATAGCAAGTGTGAAATATTCTATCATTTAAATAAAAAAGAAGGGCATACAAATACTTATATTCTTTTTTATATAAAAAAATCTCTGAAAATATCCAAAAGAAACCATTGTCTCTGGGAACTAAGGATAAGTAAGAGACTGGGCCAAGGGTAGGGAGAAGGACAGGCATTTCCCTGTAGATGCCTCTCTATTTAAATTTTTTATCATAGGAACACATTACCTACCTAGAAATACTTAACTGGAAATGAAGAGGAGGCAACAGAATGAAAGATTCCTGTTCTTTTCCCTTAATTTATATAATGTACTTCCCGATTCTTCCACCACAACAATTAGCACTTAGGCCCTCACCAGACTAATTACCTATGTTCGTCCCTTAAATGATCTTTGGGTGGTTTTGTCACAGAACCAAATTGTAATCACTAGTGAACTAAATTAGTAATCATTAAATTAAAGATTTACACACATAAAATTCCATTACACCTTCAAAAGTAAGTCTTTTCTTTTCTCAGAGAAAGATTTGTGAAAAAGTACGTTTTAAGTTTGTTATAACACATCCTAAATAACAATGAATTTTATAGATTTGTAGGTTTTAGGACTAGTTTATTTATTCGCTCATAAAACAAATATTGACAGAGCACCTATTATGTTCTAGAAATTTTGCTACACCCTGAGGATGGAGGGTTGAATAGAACTCTATTCCTATAGAGTTACTCTCTATTACAAAACATGTGGCTGTGTGATATCATGGCGTAGATGCTGACAGGAGAGTAAGAAAAACTATAATCTTTTTGTTCCTACCATTTATTTAACCATATCACAAAATTCTCCCACTCCTTCCTCTTGCTCCTTTGCAAACCTTGCTGCCCCTAGCTTCTCCTCGAATCTATATGGAGTGCATGTGTGGGAAGAGGGGGATAGTAAAAAAGGAAAGGACACTGGCAGTTCTGAGCTCCTACTGTGGGCAAGAGGCTTTATATAACTCACCTTACATAATTGTCACAACGACCTTATTTAAACTTTATTGTGCTTATTTTAAAAATAAGGAAACTGACACTGAGAAATATTCAGGAACCTAACCAAAAGCCACAGCTAGAAACAGCAGAGATTGCATTCAAATCCACGTCTGCATGATTTTCAGCCTATGTCCTTTCTACTACATTGAATGGTCACATCCCTAGACAAAACAGTGAAGAAAATAGAATGTATAAAATGAGTTACCATAGAGTTAAAAGGAAAATGGGGGCAGGGATCACATTGTGTGCAAGATCTCTTTGTAATTTCCCTGCTAGGTTCAAACAGGTTTTTTACTTCATTACAATAAAGCGAGTTTCAAGTCTCTTTCACCTCTAAGACCTGTTCTATATTAACTATTAAAAAATTCATTTTAGAACAATTGAGATGTCTACAAGGGCTTGATATGCTACTTTAGTCTATAGAGTACTTACTGAGTGTATAGTTTGTTTCCAGCAGTGGCATTATTGGGAACAAAGGGAGAGCAGGGAGGGTTTATGACCTTCCCACCTGGAAGAACTGCAGTAGAAGGGGGGCCCTATATCCATGACAACCAAACACCACTGGGTGAGAACAGATCTCACAATCTGGGTGTCTCCATGCTGTAGGAACTTGAAGGGAAAATGACTAAGGAAACTTGATCAAGGAAGACTTCATGGAAGAGGTGAGTCTCTAGTGCAGAAACCAGTATGGCCAAAGGAAGAAACTGGTATTACCATGATAGTGGGCTATAAAATGTTTAGCTATAACTTCCTCTTACTCGACTTCCTGTACCGATCAATGAATATATTAAAATAAAAGCTGATGCTTCCTTTTTGAAAGAAGAATACTGGCTACAAAATGATGAAACTAATTTTAATGTTATACATAATGTAAGAGACACCCAGTATTAGAAATCTGTTATCCTGTTTTCTTAAAATAGCCAGTTTTGTCTAGGGTTTTTCCAAATTCTGACCCATTCTGTGGTCAAACTCTCACTAAGCCCAGAGATGAGCCTTCAGAGCAATATAATCAACACAAGCACTAACTGTTTTTAATGGATTATTTTCTGTGCTTAAAAACATCTTTATTACAATCAGAGAAATTTTTCCTTTGCTTCCTCTAGATTGGCTAGAATTTCTCTTTATCATACCTGTATAATAAGATATTTTACTTACGTGGTAAAAGCAGCATTTACTTTAGCCCCAAGGTAGTAAGAATAAAGTATGAACATGCCAATCATAAAGGCAAAAAACACCATAATAAAGAGGACCATGAACTTGAATATGTCCTTTACAGTCCTTCCAAGAGAGATCTGCAGGGGGCCAAAGCTCTCATTTGCAGGGAGGATGTACGCAATCCGAGAGAAGCTGAGCACAACAGCTATGGCATAAAGGCCTTCAGATATAATCTGAGGGTCAGAAGGGAGCCATTTATCTCTAGCTAGAAAAAAGAGAGAAAGAGATTAAAAATGGAGCTTTCTATTCATTGCCAACTACGAAAAGCAAATACCTTAAATAGGATCTATCTTGTAGGTAGGTGGTTACCATCTCAGTTGAAACTAATCTAGATTTAATTAACTGTCCAGGGACTATTTTCATCTTAAACCAGAAACGTAAATTCTATATTACTTTAGATGGAGGGTACACTATTATAAAGATACTAAGCTGACTTCACATTCAGCAGAAACAGAATAAAATACAAAACATGGAGAGGTTAAAACACTTCGTTAGACACAGACTGTATCCAGGATGACAAAACAACTGACTTGACTGATTTGTCCCTTCAGTTATTAGATTTACTGACCAGTTATTTTGTCATCCTATAGGCACAGCCGGAGTGTAACTTCTTTTCCATATTTTGTGGGAAAATTAGTTCATCAAACAATTCATGCAAATAAAATATTTCGAGGAGTGAGAATGTCACTGAATCACAATGGTGCTGATGATGTGGTATCTCAGCAATATAACTTGTCCCCGAAAAATGTAAAATGCCACTGAAGTAAAAGAATTTTGGATATAGATTCAGAATGGGACCCCTAACAACCCTTTCAAGGTCACTTATTAAGTCTGCAGCAGACCTGTCAGGTCAATGAAATATTATGTGGTTAATTGTGCAAACTTGCAGACATCTGCAATAACAACAAAACTTAATATTTGTTGATCAGTTCAGCCACTGTGGAAAGCACTTTGAAGATTTCTCAAAGAACTTAAAACAGAACTACCATTCAACCCAGCAATTCCATTAGTGGGTATATATCCAAATGAAAACATATTGTTTTACCAAAAGACACATGCACTTGCATCTTCATTGCAGCACTATTCACAATAGCTAAGATACGGAATCAACCTAGGTGCTCATCAACAGTGGACTGGATACAGAAAATGTGGTACATATACTCCATGGAATACTATGCAGCCACAAAAAAGAACAAAAATCATGTCCTTTGCAGCAACATGAATGCAGCTGGAGGCCATTATCCTAAGTGAATTAATGCAGGAATAGAAAACCAAATACAGCAGGTTTTCACTTATAAGTGGAAGCTAAATAGTGGGTATTCACGGACATAAACATAGCAACAATGAAACTGGAAAACTACTAGAGGGAGGAGGAAAGGGTTGAAAAACATCTATTGGGTATATGCTCAGTACCCAGGTAATGGGGTCATTCCTAGCCCTAAACCTCAGAATCATGCAATATGCTCAGGTAACAAACCTGCACATGTACCCTCTGAATCTAAAAAAAAGTTTAAAAAATTAACATTTCTTGACTATTTAATATGTGTCAGACACTGCTTTCAATGATCCTATGGATTTGATATTATTATCCTCTCTTTAGAGATGCAGAAACCAGACTTAGAAAGATTAAAAATTGATCAAAACAATACATATAGGAGATAGGGAAGCCTGAATCCATCCCTTCCAGACAACAGTCATTAAATACACATGAATAAATTTCAATAAATAGGTTATGAAATAGTCAAGATACATAAAATACAATCTAAAATTAATTCTTTAATTACAAATGGTGATAATTTGCTCATTTGAACAAGTCTCCTTGGTACATAAAAATCTTTGCTTGCTGAGAATAACAGAGGTGCTTAATTACATCTTATATTTTGGAGCGGAAGTCCAGCCTTCAATAACGTTAACATGCTCCTTGTACTCATCACAATGTGCCCTAATTACACCTATAAAAAATTATTCTTCACAACCAGATCACAGTTAAACTCTGTGCCTGAGTTCCCTTACCTGTAAGATGAAGATTAGACAACACTTCCTAAAGTCTTTTCCAGATTTCAGATTTTACAACTATATACAAATTTGCTAACTGTGGCTCCTCAATTTGGCCTCAAGGGAAGAGAGGCTAACATTACTTACCATTGGTTTGTACGGGGCAAGGAAGGCATCAATGTTCTTTCACACCGGATGTCAGCTGAGGTCTCACTGCTCTTCATAATATAGAGATATTTGACATGAACCCCATTCCATGCCATGTGAACAGGACAACATCCTCCCCCAATATTTCTGCTGGTTCTCCAGAGCTTACATTCTCACGGTCACTTTAGAACCTACTTCCTGCCTCTGTTGAATTACCGTTCACTTTGCCTGCAGAGCAGTTTGGCAACTTTTATTATCTTATCTCCTTGAACCCATGCTCTCAGGGACTTATCTTCCACATCAAGCAGTTTATCAAACTATTTTTTCCCTAATTAAGACAGTCTCCTAATAGTAATTATCTTATAGGCTTAAAGGTAATTTTCTTCCACCTTGCAATATTGTCTTTTTATAGCTATGAAAACTGAGGCACAGTGAAGCAAATTGACTTGAACAAGTTTACACAGCAAAGGGGGTCAGAGCCTTGAAATGAATCCAGTTTTGTAGGTTCCAAAGTTCATGCTTTCTCCACTGTCCATAAATTTTCAATACACCTCTCATACTAAACATACTCCAATTGGCATTTCCTTCCAAAATGTGGTTCCAATACCTTTCCCAAAACATAAGGGGACCCTGAAGCTAACAACTTACCATAAGTGAAATACTGTATCTCTGGTGGGAGTGTCACTTCACTGAGGTCACTCTCTTGGACGTAACTGTCCACATACTGTTGTGCCTTCGTTGCCTGAAGGAAAGCTAGGAATCTGGCTGTGAAAGCAGCAATGAAGATGGACAGCATCCCAAAGTCGAGCACATTCCACAACTGCAAAATGTATTCCCTAGGTCCTTCCAGCCAGAGCTCTTTACATTCAGACCACATCATTCCTGTCACAACAAATACAGAGGGTGCAGGTCAGATTTTACAGGCCAGACCGAGAAGCCATTATTGTGTCCACCATCAGGTCACATCTCTACCCTACACGTCAAGCACAGTACTAGGCATCACAAAGCATTGACTGACTGACTGTATGGTCACTGAGGCCCTGTGCAGAGTTAAATGGAAGAAGCTCCTGCTAAGAAAATAATTCACCCCACCACACTAGAATTTGGAGAAGCGGTCCACATGTGGCACCAGAGATGTCTCTATTAATGAGAGGAGGTGGTGGAGGGGGATGAGGAGAAGAAAGAAGGAAAGGAAATAAGGAGAGAAGGCTCTTCAAGTTATCCCATAAGACTTTTGGAGAAGAAAATATGTTCTATACAATCACAATGGTTAGTTATCAAACCATAGTGATTATTGGAGAATTAAGTCCACAAGATTTTTAACAAGAAGAACGGTTTCCCAATGATACTCATATCACACTTTTATCCTCTCTTCTCATTTCCATGTCATGCTAAAAAGTGAGCAATACCGTTTGAAAAAGATGAAACCCTTAAGTGAGAGGCCCTAGGACATTCTGAAGAAACTGAAAGCAGAAAATGCCATTCTGGGACAAGAGGACAAAATAGTACAACTTAACAACTTAACAAATTGTCCAACTTAACAAATTGTCCTGACTACATAAAGGGAAAATATTGTAGAATTTTTAAAAAATGTAATGGCTTAAAAGAAAATGTATAAAATAATTACTTGACCTAGGCTGAGGCCACAGGAGTGAATGGGAGGAAGAACTAACCTACTAACTCAGAAAATGAGAAGACACCAAGACTCACATTGGATAAAACAAATACAAAAATGACTTCTGATTAATCAGAAATAAACAACCTGGTTCCAATCTCCATTTCTTAGCAGAGAACACAATAAATTCTTTTCCTCACATTACTTCAAATTCTTATTTTAACACAGCTATTCAAAATGGGTTATTGTAAGATGAAATAGGTTGGTGCAAAAGTAATTGCAGTTTTTGCCATTTTTAAAAATAGTAAAAACCACAGTTATTTTTGTACCCAACCTAATAACAAACATTCTGAAAATGAAAACTCTCCTAAAATCTCTGGAACTAAAACAGCTAAGAAAGTATTTGTCATCAGTTGATAGCCATTGGGTTATTTCATAAGTATTTCAATTAAATAATCACAGTGAGTTACATTTTAAAACTTACATCTTGTTCAATAATTGAAGTCAGATTTCTGAAACATGGTATATTTGTAATTAGGGTCATGTTACTCATTAAAAATTTTATTTAGTGTTAAGGGACACCTTTTAGCATTATCTA
Organism: Gorilla gorilla gorilla; assembly: GCF_029281585.2. Classification (NCBI taxonomy): domain Eukaryota; kingdom Metazoa; phylum Chordata; class Mammalia; order Primates; family Hominidae; genus Gorilla; species Gorilla gorilla. Next base: position 142,029,207 of record NC_073227.2, read on the forward strand.
GCTGGAAAATTATTTGGTTATTTTGCTGTTTAGCTTATCTTGCAACAGTGATGTTGTCACCATATAAGATATAATAACATTTTTTTCAATAGAAAATGACAATTATTTCTATAATTACTTTTTGGTAGAAATTAGGATATTTAAAATAAAAGACTTACCAAGAACCCAGACCATAATTAGCATTTCCGTCCATGTAAACTGGGTGGTTTTCACCCTGAAGATCTGTTTGGGATAGTCAATAACTGTGATATTGGGCAGCGTGGTGATGCCTTCGAACCTGTCTGAGGCATTGAACACAAGCAGACCCAGGAAGATGATGAAAGAAGCTGCATGTGCTACAAATTTCATAAAAGGGCTTCGCAGGATTTTCCCCAGCTGTAACAAAACAAAGAGGAAAAGTTTGCTTCAGAAAATCTGGCTTTCACTTGTGGAGATTACAATATAGGATTAAAAAAATAGATGAAAGGAGAACACTCAAAATTCTGCTTCTGTTTCCAAAAAGCTCTACATTATGAAAAATATTCTTTCTTAGGGGAATGCTTCCTCCAAAAATAATTTAATAAGTATTCAAAATTCATTGTTTCTAAATGTCCAATTTGTCTTAGGGTAGACTGCATTCACAGATGCACTTCTGGAAATCACAGGGCCTATACTGGTTCTTGCTCTTATTTTTACACAAAAGAATATGCAAAGTCTGGATTTTAGGGTCCGGAAAAAGAAACTTCAACTTTGTATTGTGTAATTCTTCATTGCTTTGTAATTGAGATGTTATGAGGATCTTATAGACTCATATAAGACATTAAAAACCCTTTGAAGATTAAAAAAATTACTACTACAGAAGTAAATTTTAGTTCTCATTTCTAAATATTCCAAAATCAAGTTATACCTGGTATGCTATAAAAAAAGGCAGAAAATATTAGAACCAAGATGAATATTGCACCTGTTACTGCCCCTAATAAGGAGATACACAATAATTAAAACCTCTAAGTAGGTTAACTTAATTGAAAGTGATCTCCGAGTTGGATGATCATGTAAATGGTACAAAGGGACTTCCAAAGTTCAGTATATAATTATTTTAAGGTGACTCCTTTAAAATCCCCTGTGATATAATGTCCTTAAAAGTCCCATGTTCCTGTGAAAATGAAAAACCATTCCTCCCATCCCAAGGGCCCCCACAGTCCAAGAATTAGGTACATTTGGTAGATTTATCAAGTATGTTCTCTCTTCTACACTCTCAGACCCTGCTTTTTAACGCTGTCTGTGACCTTATAAAGTACTGAGGTTCACATTTAAGGGACCGTTAACTCCAAACAAATGTTTTTGTAGGTCTAGAACCTTAATGTGATGTCAATAAATGATGAAAGAGATGTCAGGGATTTTGGGGATTGAACATGAATGCACACAGACGAATGTCACATTTTCCATGTTAGACACAGAAAAATAAACAACACATTTATACATCACCTTGTTGTTACACAGCTGCAAAAAGGGCACGTTTGGGGGTAGCTTATCCGTAGCACATAGAAATTTCTTGGGAATTACCAAGTCTGTTTCTCCTAAAGGTCAATCTTTTAAAACTTTAAATAACATGAAAAGAAAGCAGAATGCCAATCGCAAAAATGGGACATACATGGAAAATTCTTACTATGTTGCCTTTTTCCATAAGATAGGTGGTATACGGCAGCTCTAAACATGGGCTCTGGGAATGGCTCAACTTCCATGTTTCCCTTCTCTGCAGAGCACGCCACACTGTTAGTTGTACTTGTAAAAGTGCAGGGAAAAAAGAAGTGGACTCCAAGATGGCTACTTCAAACCTGATGGAATGTTTTAACTGATTAAGTTCCCCTAAGAGACAAACACTTCTAAACCTAAACTTTCCAACTCATTTCCTTCAGAAAAGAAAATTATTTGGGCAGGATATGATTTTTTTTATTGCATGCCCTCTCATATTATATATAGTTTTTCATCTTTAGTGTTTACGTATTTGAAGAATCTTAAAGTAATTTTCCATGATACGTAACAAAAGAACTTGGCTGAGTCATCAAACATGATCAAAATGACAAACTTTCTGCCTTAACTTGCATGGGCAACTCAATGATGAAATGAGATGGATGAATATTCTCACACATATATGGTGTTTGCAGAGCAGAACTCTGCCGGGGGGAGACTGCTGAGCCACAGAGATGACAGATTTCCAGGATCATTTGTAAGTGCGCTTGACTCATTTTGCCTTGAAACTACCTCTGACTTAAACAAAACCAAATTTCAGAATATAAAAACAGGATTAAAGAATCTCAGCACAGCTCCTTCTCTCTGGCAGTGCCTGTAATAACTGGCATGAATAGTATTCCTTTCCACATCTTGCTAGGGGATCTCTTGGGCACAACTAAATTGATTTTACATTGGAAAGTTGAGAGGAGAATAAAGGTACTAACCAAAATGATCCAAGCAAAAACAAATAAACAATCTAAAAAAATCTAAAACCCCTGAACCTAAATCCTACATTTTTAAGAACTGTCTGAATTAACAAAGGGCTAGGGGAACCTGACATGCATTTTCTTGAAGACTTTGGATACCACTGCTGTTCTCAACTGTGCTTCACACACTTAACCTTGGATTTCTTCTGACAGGTCCAAATGGGTTGCCCTTCTAGTTCCCAGCGTAACTGCTTCTTGGTACTACTGCAGCAGTGCTCTCCATTCCCCGGTCTGTTCACAGGCCAGCCCAGTCGACACTCTACTTATTAAGCCGTCAATAAAATCAGTACAAGGGCTACTTCACTCAAGCAGCTTTTCCTTCTCTGTCTACCATGAGGATTTTATCTTAAAAGCCTAAGTACTTTATGCCTGCAAATGTGGTATATCCCACTGGTACCAAATCCTTTTTCATCCCTTATTCGAATTGATCCAGTAATTAAAAAGGAGAATCTGTGTTCTTGAATCAATTAACATTCAGGGTAAAACTGATAAGATTCTTAAGCATGAAGCTTTTTATTTTTTTATCCCAAAGAGACACAGTACACCACCACAGAGGAAATAGATGTAGAAAGCAAGTACCCTGCTGCAAGGTGCGATCCAGTAGCCAATGGCCAGGAATGGAAGGCCCAGGGCCACGACCAGTACAACGAGACACTTGATAGCTATGGTCTGCTCCCTTAGGCCTGAGAGGTTCTCATACCAGATCGTCAAGAGCTGCTGCTGGCAGTTGGGATGAGCCACAAACTATTGGGAGAGAGAGAGTTTGAGAAGGGGAGAGAAAGGTAAGTTACCATACCATTGTCAATAGCTCAACTATTAAATACACATGCATCCTAAAGATATTAAAGTATATTTTTTCTAGCATATTGGTACTGGAAGGTTCTGGTAATATTCTTCTTAGCTTTCCCTCCATTTTTCAAAATTGTTTCAGAACTAATAGAAGAATTAGAATGGAAATGAGAAGGTAAAATTGGTGTTGTCCTTAATCACAGTTCTTTTTGATAGAAACCCTCCATGATTCACAGATTTCTCCATGGAATCTGGGTGACATCTGGCTTCTTTTGTAAAAATGTGTCCCATCTTGCTGTTGGCCAGCTTACTTGCATTCAGTTCAAAATGGAAAAGAAGAAAAGTTACTTGGTTTATTGTAGGCTATAGCTAAAAGAGAAATGTGTGAAGTTTCGCGAGCAACCCCTAAAATGCTACATACAAAAAAATGCATAATGCACCCTTTGTGTAATTATGTACTATTACTGCAAATCTGTAAAAGGTCTGAAAAATAATCAATTGAACTTACAAATATTATGCTGGGTCTGCACATGCACTTCTTCCAGGAACTGGCACCAAATGCCACTTCCCTCCTGTCCTCTTTTTTATTGCTTCCTTTATCAAAAGGTCAAAAGAACACGACTATTTATCTTCAGCAGTTCTTTAATAAATACAATTCTAATCAGGAAAAATGAGCAAATTATACTTATTTCAGCCCAGCCATTTGATTTTTTTTCCCGTTTGATTTTGTTAAGTTATCTGCCTGCATCATTTAGAGGGACTGGGATTTCTTTAAAGCCCTGTTCTTATTCAAGAAGCAGAATGTATTTGTACTTAGGCCCGTGTAAAGGTCCCTATGCCAAAATCTGCCCATTTGTAGCTAGACACACCTTTTTTTGAATGGTCATATGCTCTTTGTCCAAGCTCAGGAATTCAAAAATCAACTATGAGTGACAACGTATTTTTTAAAGGAGTTCTTAGCAACACAAAAATCAAGGTGTCACTGTCTTCTAAAAAACAGAATAAGCAATAACAATGAACCTGTTAAGAAACACCCATGAAATGTTTTTGGGAACTGAGAAACAGAGTAGCTGCAGTTCCTACTTGTCAAAAGGTTCCTCTTTGATCAAGTTCTAGTTAATGATCCTGATGATTCTTAGTAACTCCAGGCAATTCCTAGAGTTATTAACATTTGGCTCTTTATCAAAGCCCACCTACAAGGAAATGCACAGGTTTCCACTGACTGGTGCATAGTTTCCCATCAACAATTTTAATTAAAAAAGAAAGTCTCATCTCCCAGGACAGGCAATGTAGGTTCAATTTCCCCCAAATCCCTGCCTTTGCCCCCAGAGTGCACCCAGTGTAAAGTCCACTGATGGCTGCACTGGCGGCTGCCTCCGCATCACCATACATGCGTACTTAACGACCCACAGACAGAAGTGGTGAGAATAAATTTATGAATATTAGATTTGAAATAATTAACTGAGTCATTATGTTGAAATTCTAAGCCTCAATGTGATGGGTATTAGAAAGCTAGGCTTTCGGGAGGTAATTAGATCATGAGGGAGGAGCCTTCATGAATGAGACTGGAGCTCTGATAGGAAGAGGCGGGAGAGCTCGCTCTTTCCACCATGTGAGGATACAATGAGAAGTCAGCAGTCTGCAACCCAGAGGAGAGCCCTCATCAGATCTTCACTATGCTGGCATCCTCATTTTGGATTTCCAGCCTCCAGAACTGTAAGAAATAATTTTTTTTTTTTTGAGATGGAGTTTCTCTTTTGTTGTCCAGGCTGGAGTGCAATGGCACAATCTCGTCTCACCACAACCTCCACCTCCCGGGTTCAAGTGATTCTCCTACCTCAGCCTCCCAAGTAGCTAAGATTACAGGCATGTGCCACCATGCCTGGCTAATTTTTTGTATTTTTAGTAGAGACGGGGTTTCTCCATGGCGGTCAGGCTGGTCTCAAACTCTCAACCTCAGGTGATCCGCCCGCCTCAGCCTCTCAAAGTGCTGGGATTACAGGCATGAGCCACCACGCCTGGCCAAGAAATAAATTTCTGTTGTTTATAAACCACCCAGCCTATGGTACTTAGTTACAGCAGCCTGAACTAAGAAGCATATTTTATCATGCGAGTTCCTTTCCATTCAGTTTTCAAAATCCCAGGTCCTGATTTTCAGTAGCTGCTAGTTGCTAAGGATGTATTAGATCTTCTCTCCAAACCCAGGATTTTGTCACTTTTCCAAGGTTCTAAGTTTTGAAAACAGCATTTCATAGACCAATGCAATCATTATTTGAACTCACGAATATCAAAGTTGAAGGCTTCCTGGGTATATGTGACAACTTTCTAGGATTCTTGTTGAGAACTTCTCCAAACTTCCACTTCTGCTCCTGTACTATATTTAGATCATTTCCTTCCTGCTTCACCTCTCCCTCTATGGTCCCTAAATGTCCTTTATTCATTCATTCATTTATTCACTCATCAAAATATCTTAAGCCCCTCCTATGATCCAGGCAGTATATTGGGCAAGTATATTGGTACAAGAAGATAAAAATGGAAGCATTAGAGTTGAATTAAGTGATAAGAGGTCATTGTTCTAGGGTACACAGTAAGCTTTGAATAGACACAAAATAAGCTATTATAACTGAGACTTCAACTCATAGGCTTGTCAAGATGCCTAATCAGAATTTAAAAGAGTCTTAATTTGAATGTTGGTACAAGTATCTTGATATTTGGAGGATCTGCATTTGTGGGAAGTTAGACAGATATAAATAAAAGGCATCCTTGGTGGCTGCAGCCAGGCTAACCTTAGGACAGATAATGGTGCATTCAGGGTAAACTACAGGTGGAGCATATAATGTCGTTAAATCAGATTACCACTTAGGAAATCAACAATGTAGTTTTTAGACCAACAGTTTCTGTAGGAAACAAAATTCCCATGAAGTTAAGAGACAGGTGGGCATGTGTCTATATGGAATTGATGGACAAATTTCCCTTTTGTGAGTGTTTGGTAGCTATCGTTTGAATGTGTCTCCTCCAACATTCAGGTGCTGTCAATGTGGTAGAGTTAACAGGTGGGGCCTTCAAGAGGTGATTAGGCCATGAGGGCTGCTCCCTTGTTAATGGTATTAAGACGCTTATAAAAAAGGCTTCATGCAGCATTCAGCTAGCTTGCTCTTCTACTCTTCTGCCATGTGAGGACGTAGTGTTCCTCCCCTCTAGAGGATGCAGCCCTCACCAGACTACCAAACCTGCTGGTGCCTTGATCTTGGACTTCCCAGCCTCCAGAACTATGAGACAAAAAAGTTTTGTTCTTATAAGTCTCTCCATCTCAGGCATTCTATTATAACAATGCAAACGGACTAAGGCACTAGTCGTTCTTAGGTTTTAAACTCTTGAGGACAGAAATATTAATGTTATAGTATATCTCCCTTTCCTACTCCTCCTCCTTGGACTAATTTTTAAATTTGAAGATGTGCTTTATGGCATTAATTACATATTTATAAAGATTGCACAGCTTCAAAGACTTGATGGACTCAGTCCTTTCCATATGGCATATATGTGATGGTCAATCTTTGACTTGATGTAACCTGTACTACAGTGCAAACACTTACTCTACATTAAGTAGTAACCAAAATTGTGGGTGTTTGCATTTTGCCTGTTACACTTTAAAATTCAGCTTAACAGGTCTATTTCCTATGCTTCTAATTCTACTCTTTTTTTTTGAGATAATTATACACAACTTCATGGATTCTGTCGATTCCATTTAATCCACACAAACAGATTTTCCTCCAATGATGTAAAATCCTAATGCAAGTACACAAGGAGCATTTCAAAAAAGAAAGTAAAGCCAGTACAATAATAGCAAGTGAAGGCAAAAAAGCTAATCCCTTTAGGAGATGAGTTTTGGTCTTTTCAATGACTTCGAAATAGGGCAGTGACCTTTATACCTGAAAAGTGTTTTACCTCCTGAAAAATCTCCTTATGTCACTACACCAGTCATGCCCAACTGGATAACATTTGTATGCTGTTTCCTAACTTCAGTGGACCAGCAAATTGAAGTCATAACAAAAATAATACCCTTATTTTGAGTTTTCTGATTTAAAGAGAGAATGCTTGACACAAGAAAATCTCAATCTTTCAATTGGACAATCAGCATTGAGAACAACTGAAATGTTTTTTCTTGCCAAATAACTAATAGATTATAAACTGAACCACTGATCAGGGCAGGTTAGGGAAAACAATCAAATTTTAAACTTAAAAATTAATTCATGTTACACTGTTTTTCATCAAATCAGCCTTCACAAGAACGGTCTTCATGGGAATACTGTTGTGTAAAATCATGGTAGGAACTCTGGATTTGTTTTTAATGATACTGTTAGAGCCACAATTCATACAATTTAAAGGAACATATTCTTGTAAATAAAAACTAGGCAATTCAACTTCTTTTTAAAACTCAATGACTTGTGAAATATAAACCTAAAACTTATATTGCACAGGTTTTCTGGATTTTCAAACTTGCTGAGTGCAAAATGCTCTGTTATCTCTTGGTGCCTGGGGAAGACCAGGACAAGAGGCCACACAGTGCAGGACACAGGACTGTGCCGGCCAGCACACCCATTCCGACGTCTCAGTGGTGTATTTACCACTCTCTCACTGCATTTCTTTAATTCTGGGCTTCCCCTGCACACTTTTTGCACCGAAAGTGGATACACAATGGATGCTTTTATCCTGTTTATACTGCTGCATGTTTCTTTTTAGGATGGCTTTTCTACATTTAAATCTAATCCTACTATGGAGGAAATATTAATAGGAGAGCAGAAACGAAGAACTCAGGAAATGTTCTCCTTCTCTTTCTGAGAGCCCAGTTTTCCAGATTCAATGGTCTACCAAGCTCTAGTATCTTTTGTCAAAAACTTTCTCACAATAGACATAGCTCACGGTGAAGTAGGTAGAACTTTGATTATTTCTATGGTGGGGAGTGGATTAATGTTCAGCTGCACATCACAGAGCAGGATAGAGGTAGAGTCAGAATTAGAACTCAAGACTTTTGGCGGGGGGCAAATAGTCCATTATTCTAATTAAACAAAATTAGTGTTTTTGCCTAAAATTTAATTTTCTTGTACCCATTTTCAGAAAATCAAATTTCATCTTCCAGTGTATTCCATTCTCTTTTCAAAGAATAATATAGGTATTTCTATAAATAGTAATAGTGTTCACTATCCTTCCAGTTTTATAATTTACCTTACAGACCGCTTAAAAATGATTTTAGGCTGGACGCAGTGGCTCACACCTATAATCCTAGCACTCTGAGAGGCTGAGGTGGGCGGATCACTTGAGGTCAGGAGTTCAAGACCAGCCTGGCCAACATGGTAAAACCCCGTCTCTACTAAAAAAACAAAAATTAGCCAGGCATGGATGATGGGTGCCTGTAATCCCAGCTACTCGGGAGGCTGAGGCAGGAAAATTGCTTGAACCGGGAGGTGGAGGTTGCAGTGAGCCGAGATCTCGCCACTGCACTCAAGCCTGGGAGACAGAGTGAGACTCCATTTCAAAAAAAAGAAAAAAAACCAGATTTTAGGATGAATAATCTTCAAAATCCATTCCCTGTTAGTAAAGATGCAGGCAGATGGTTGCTCTTTTACTATCAGCATTGAGAATTGTAAATTTTTATTCTTTGTTAGTTTAAGAGAAGGAAAATGGTATTTGTACATTAGTATACGTTTATCACTAAAAGGTCTGAAAATTTTAAATATGCATGTTAGCCATTTGAATTTTCTCTTCTGTGACATGCCTATTCAAATCTTTTGCTGATTTTTCTACAGGGCCCTGGATGTTTTCCTTACAAATTTGTTTGAGTTCTTGGGATATTAAGAAGATCAATCTTTTGTGAGTTACAATCGAAAAAACATTTTTCCTAGTATGCCCTTCACTTTTTTGTTTATAATCTTTCTGATGTCATACAGAGGTTTTAAATTATATGTGGCCAGATTATTTGCATTTTTGCTTGGAGATTTCTTCGCTTTTATATGAGAAAGTCCTTTCCAACATAAACATTAAATTCATGGTCATGTATCTCCTATTCTGGTGTTTTATATATTCATTTTCTGGATTAACTGTCCTTGAGTTCTGTAAGGCCTGCGTTGAACTCATGCCTTAATTTCTAGGTAAGACCAGAGCTCTGGGAATCCTGAGCCCAGTTAGAAGACAATAGACTCAGAACCAGAGCTGGGAGTAGGTCTTGGGCAGACGGTAGAAAAAAGACTTCCTGAGTCTCATATGCGGCCAGTATGGCTTACAATTAGATAAGAATGGTTTCCTTGGTGGAATTATGGGTTGATTTGAATAAATATGAGTTTATTATGTTATCAGTGGGTGGGGGAGTCCATAACGTATAAAGTTACTTTGAAATCCCAATGGCTTGCATATGGCTGTGGACTACCTCTGTGCCAGAGTGGGCAGGGTTTGTGCATCATTATAACCCAAGACATGGTTTTGCTTGGAGACTAGAAATGAGATGGTGGGAAAAGGAAGCAGCAGGAGTGGGTGGGGTGATATTTTTCCTCCTTGTGAGAGTGAAGATGGGTGAGTGTTGACTGAAAATGAAGGAAGCCTTTGTTTTCTGTTCTGTTGTTTGTTTGTTTTTTTTGAGTCGGAGTCTCACTCTGTCGCCCAGGCTGCAGTGCAGTGGCGCGATCTCGGCTCACTACAAGCTCTGCCTCCCAGGTTCATGCCATTCTTCTGCCTCAGCCTCCCTAGTAGCTGCAACTACAGGTGCCTGCCACCACGCCCGTCTAATTTTTTTGTATGTTTTTTAGTAGAGACAGGGTTTCACCATGTTAGCCAGGATGGTCTCGATCTCCTGACCTCGTGATCCACCTGCCTTGGCCCCCCAAAGTGCTGGGATTACAGGTGTGAGCCACCGCACCCGGCCATGAAGGAAGCCTTTGAAAGGAAGAAAGAAAGGAGAAATTGGGGCTTTGCAAGTATTCTAGAATAGAATTCTTACACAATTTATTATTCTAGAACAGAATTCTTACATACATTTATTATTCAAGAATAGAATTCTTACACACAGTTATTGAGTGAAGATTCCAAATCAAAGACTCTAATTAATACTCCTTTTATAGCATAAAACAAACAAAACCAGAAAAGTTTGCAAAAGTCCTAAATCTCCTTACAGTTCTAACTTTTTTGTTGTTGCCTGATGGTTGACTGATACCAATTTATTACTAACGACACCTCATACTTTGTAACCTACATGCAAATTTATTTAAAATTGACATGCAGGAAGACATAAACTCTGCAAGGCAGTTTAGTTGACTGAAGCACAAGTGTAGATGAGCTGTCTCTGCTCATATAACACTTCCAAAGCAATGATAAAAAACCAGTGACAACTGAAATCAATTCTCTCAGGTGCCAAAGAAAAGAGATACATATTGCAGGATGTGTGAATATATGTCCAGACAATTTTCTAAAAAACAGTTTACTATCAATCTTGCTCAAAACTATCCTTTTCCCTCAATATATTAATAACAAAACCTCAACTAGCAAGAATGCTCTGAGAGGGCAATCTAGCCAATTTAATTATCTTGTAACATACTTTCCTTGAAAAGTTGTTTTATTTCAATCTTTACTGAGAATCTTCACATTTGACTGTCTTATGAAGTAGAGAAGAGATCTGCCATTAATGGTTGACCAAAATCTTGCAAATACTATGTGTAGAAGTTTTCTACATTGTGGTAGTAGAATTATGTGTGTCAGAAGAGAGAGAGAGACAGAGAAGAGGGGAGAGAGAAAGAGGAGAAAGAGACAGAGAGAGAGAGAGATTTCCCCATCCTCACTTGCTGCTAGGGTGCAAACATTGGCTTAGGTTCCACTGATCAGAGGCATTTTGACCAGTGGAAGGGGCCATATGAAAACAGGCAGGATGCAGAGCATCCTTTCTATGCTGATATGGGAGCAGCAGAGGCAGAATTGTTCTGTTTGGGCCACAGAAACTCCCTTAACAGGTCAGCGCTGTGCCTGGTTCTGGGTGAGGTTTTTGGAAGCACAGCTTAGATAAGCTTGTTCCTCTACCTCTTCTTAGGATTCTGTAAGCTTCCTCAATATCACTTACTAAATTCCTTCCTGCCTAAATCAACTCTTCTTACTAAGGACTTGATTCAGTACAAGGGCATGAAATCTGTCTTTGACGAGTGAGGATTAACTAGCTTAAGGGTCATCACTCTGGGTATGAATTTTCATAATGTAGAAATGTTATTATTAATAGCTAATACTTATTGAGCAATCACCATGTACTACTGTGTGCTAATTACATGCATTATCTCATGCAATCCTTAAACAAATGAATAAGTAGGTACAACTATTGTCTTCACTTTACTAGTGAGCAGAAGGAGGCTTGGATGGTTAGGTGACTTGCTCATGGTCACACAGGAGCACATGGCGATGTCAGGACATGAATCCTTACAGGTTGGCTCTAGTGCCTGTCCTCTTAAGCACCATGTCACACTGCAGAAAAGACAGAACACTTGGCTCTTTGTAAATTGACCAACTTCATAAAACCAGAGCTGATAACAGTTTATTTCTTTGTGATTTATCAGTTTCTCTTAAAGTACAAGAAAGTCTGTTATATAACATGTATAAAGTATTGGATTCTGGATAACTGAGATATTTATTATTGTGAAACATTATAACTACAATTTTTGTGAATGATTTAAGAGCCCCATACAAGTTAGCAAATAGATACACACAACAGTTTTTCTGCAATAATCAGAGTAAAAAAATCATAATTTTTATTTCTGGCACCTGCATGACCAACTCCTTAGTTATGTGACCTTAGACATGTCATTGAAGCTTGGCAATCCTCAGTTTCCTTGTAGAATAGAAACCCCATCATCTATCTGATGTATTTTATAGATAAAATGAATAATAATATAGACTTGCTGCAAGGATTCACATAACAATGTAAAAGTGCCTTACAAAAATGTATACAAGTAACAGCATTATTAATTGTATTGTAATTAACAGTTTACAGCGTGCTTTTGCATATCTTAACTCATTTAAATTCCACCAAAACCCTGAGATAGATAAGAGATATTATCCTCCTTGTACATGAGGGAACTGAAATTTAAAAATTTATGACTTATTCAAGGTCCCACCATGGGTAAAAAGTAGAAAGGATCAGAAGCTACACATTTAACTTGCAACTTTACCCCCCACAAAAAAATCTTTTATCAATAGCATCTATTTTTTTATTTTATTTTTTGAGACAAAGTCTTGCTTGCTCTGTTGCCCAGGCTGGAATGCAGTGGTGCTATCATTGCTCACTGCAGCTTCAAATCTCCTGGGCTCAAGTGATCTTCCTGCCTCAGCCTCCTGAGTAGCTGGAACTACAGGCACGTGCCACCATGCCTGGCTAATTTTTAAATTTTTAGTAGAGACAGGGTTTCGCTATGTTGCCCAGCTGGTCTTGAACGCCTGGCCTCAAGTGATCCTCCTGCTTCGGCCTCCCAAAGCGCTGGGATTACAGGCCCCAAAGTGCTGGGATTACAGGCACATGCCATCATGCCCAGCTAATTTTGTTTATTTTTTGTAGAGACACAGTCTCATTATGTTGCCCAGCCTACTAGCGTCTAGTCTTATTATTTTAATAATTTTCCTAGGATTATGGCATAGTTTGTATCACATGTTTATTCTAATATGGCACTAGATGAAAGTAGGCCCACTCACCTTTTTGACTTCATACTTAATGGCAAGTTTGACACGACTTAACGAAGCTTTGTGCCTGTGTACCTCCAGAGGCTCTGCTGATTCCAGATCTCCATTCAGAATGGCTTCTACCTCTTCTGAGTCTCGGCAGAGATCCAGCACACCCACTACAAAGTCTTTGCATTGCATGGAGAGCTTCCGATAGTCATTCTAAGAACAAGAGGTTTAGTGTTTTAACACAAATAATTTGCTTTTATTCAATAGAAAGTATTTGGGTGAATTAGAAAAAGGTATCCCTTCTTTTGGGGGCAGAAAGCTGCAGCCTACCTGGATGCAAGGCTTGTTGAGCTGAATACAGGCTGGAATTGCACCCACCCAACCCTTTAGCCAGGTTTCCTTCTGCTGCAACCAGCCCAACCATCCGAGATATTTCTGAAAATGGCATGATTATAATCTCACTTATATGTGGAATCTAAAAAAGTCATACTCAGAGAATAGAAAAGTGGCTACCAGAGGCAGGGGGTGGGAGTAGGAGGTAGGGTGAAGTAGAGATGGAATGAGGAGATATTGGTCAAAGTGAACAAAGTTTCATTTAGACAGGAGAAATAAGTTTTTGAGATCTATCTGCACGGCACAGTGACTATAGCTTTAATACTGTACTATATACTTCAAAATTGATGAGTAAATTTCAAATGTCTCACTACCACAAAAAGTAACGTGAGGTGACAGATATGTTAATTAGCTTGATTTAATCATTTCACATTGTATACATACATCGAAGCATCCCATGGTACCCCATAAATATATACAATAATTATTTGTCAATTAAAAAATTTAAAAAGCATTTACTCAAAAAAGTATATGCCGAAAGACCAAAGGATCAAAGAGTTTTCTCTCTTTTGTACAAACAATAGTTCTTGTAAAGCCAAAACAAGACCATTTCTACATTGGAAATTTTTCTATAATGGCAATTTTTCTAAAATGGCAATTTGATGTAGAAGATCAACTATATGTGATATGAAAGTTGTCAAAACTAAGTCAACTGTGTCAAAAACAACACAAAACAAAAAAACCCTGACTAATAGAGTCAGAGAAGGCCATGAAGGGAGGGTTCTCACACATAAAACTATCACAAAAGACTGCAAAAACCATAACCTTGCATAAAGGCCATGGCAACCTTACACAAAAAATACCTCCGTGAGGACATCTGCCCAGCAACTGCCTGTACAACTTTGGACTGGCTCCGCCTTTGTTATTGTTCCTGGAGTGTAACCCTCCTCACTTTTCCTTTAAAAACCTTATCTTTCTTTTTTTTTTCCATTTTTTTTTTATTATACTTTAAGTTTTAGGGTACATGTGCACGTTGTGCAGGTTAGTTACATATGTATACATGTGCCATGCTGGTGCGCTGCACCCACTAACTCATCATCTAGCATTAGGTATATCTCCCGATGCTATCCCTCCCCCCTCCCCCCACCCCACCACAGTCCCCAGAGTGCGATATTCCCCTTCCTGTGTCCATGTGATCTCATTGTTCAATTCCCACCTATGAGTGAGAATATGCGGTGTTTGGTTTTTTGTTCTTGCGATAGTTTGCTGAGAATGATGATTTCCAATTTCATCCATGTCCCTATAAAGGACATGAACTCATCATTTTTTATGGCTGCAGAGTATTCCATGGTGTATATGTGCCACATTTTCTTAATCCAGTCTATCATTGTTGGACATTTGGGTTGGTTCCAAGTCTTTGCTATTGTGAATAATGCCGCAATAAACATACGTGTGCATGTGCCTTTATAGCAGCATGATTTATAGTCATTTGGGTATATACCCAGTAATGGGATGGCTGGGTCAAATGGTATTTCTAGTTCTAGATCCCTGAGGAATCGCCACACTGACTTCCACAATGGTTGAACTAGTTTACAGTCCCACCAACAGTGTAAAAGTGTTCCTATTTCTCCACATCCTCTCCAGCACCTGTTGTTTCCTGACTTTTTAATGATTGCCATTCTAACTGGTGTGAGATGGTATCTCACTGTGGTTTTGATTTGCATTTCTCTGATGGCCAGTGATGATGAGCATTTTTTCATGTGTTTTTTGGCTGCATAAATGTCTTCTTTTGAGAAGTGTCTGTTCATGTCCTTCGCCCACTTTTTGATGGGGTTGTTTGTTTTTTTCTTGTAAATTTGTTTGAGTTCATTGTAGATTCTGGATATTAGCCCTTTGTCAGATGAGTAGGTTGCAAAAATTTTCTCCCATTTTGTAGGTTGCCTGTTCACTCTGATGGTAGTTTCTTTTGCTGTGCAGAAGCTCTTTAGTTTAATTAGATCCCATTTGTCAATTTTGTCTTTTGTTGCCATTGCTTTTGGTGTTTTGGACATGAAGTCCTTGCCCATGCCTATGTCCTGAATGGTAATGCCTAGGTTTTCTTCTAGGGTTTTTATGGTTTTAGGTCTAACGTTTAAATCTTTGAAAGAGGAAGTCAAATTGTCCCTCTTTGCAGACGACATGATTGTATACCTAGAAAACCCCATTGTCTCAGCCCAAAATCTCCTTGAGCTGATAAGCAACTTCAGCAAAGTCTCAGGATACAAAATCAATGTACAAAAATCACAAGCATTCTTATACACCAACAACAGACAAACAGAGAGCCAAATCATGAGTGAACTCCCATTCACAATTGCTTCAAAGAGAATAAAATACCTAGGAATCCAACTTACAAGGGATGTAAAGGACCTCTTCAAGGAGAACTACAAACCACTGCTCAAGGAAATAAAAGAGGATACAAACAAATGGAAGAACATTCCATGCTCATGGGTAGGAAGAATCAATATCGTGAAAATGGCCATACTGCCCAAGGTAATTTACAGATTCAATGCCATCCCCATCAAGCTACCAATGGCTTTCTTCACAGAATTGGAAAAAACTACTTTAAAGTTTATATGGAACCAAAAAAGAGCCCGCATTGCCAAGTCAATCCTAAGCCAAAAGAACAAAGCTGGAGGCATCACACTACCTGACTTCAAACTATACTACAAGGCTACAGTAACCAAAACAGCATGGTACTGGTACCAAAACAGAGATATAGATCAATGGAACAGAACAGAGCCCTCAGAAATAACGCCGCATACCTACAACTATCTGATCTTTGACAAACCTGAGAAAAACAAGCAATAGGGAAAGGATTCCCTATTTAATAAATGGTGCTGGGAAAACTGGCTAGCCATATGTAGAAAGCTGAAACTGGATCCCTTCCTTACACCTTATACAAAAATCAATTCAAGATGGATTAAAGATTTAAACCTTGTCTTTCTTTACCTCCCTGAATACACACATAGTTTACCATGTCACTTGTATTTCCACTGCAATGTTATATTCCCAAATAAATATGATTTTCTATTTTTTTCGTTTTCTTTTTTTTTTTTTTTAGATGGAGTCTTGCTCTGTCATCCAGGCTGGAGTACAGTGGCACGATCTTGGCTCACTGCAACCTCCGCCTCCCGGGTTCAAGCAATTCTCCTACCTCAGCCTCCCGAGTAGCTGGGATTATAGGCATGTGCCACCACACCCGGCTATCTTTTGTATTTTCAGTAGAGATGGGGTTTCACCATATTGGCCAGACTGGTCTTGAACTCCTGACCTCAGATGATCCACCCACCTGGGCCTCCCAAAGTGCTGGGATTACAGGCGTGAGTCACCGCACCCGGCCTCATTTTCTTTTAGAGAACCTCTCTCTCTCTCTGTTATTTAGGTTGACAGTGAAAAATAACTTGTCCAGTTCACTATCCCTTGCCTTACTGGAGACATTGCTTCTCAAAGTGTAGTCCTCAGACCAGCAGCATCAGCAGCACCTGGGCATGTGTTAGAAATGCAAATTCTCAGACCCCAGCCCACATGTCCTGATTTAGAAACTGAGGAAGGGCCCAGCAATCTCTGTGCGTTTTCATACACCCTTCAGATGATTCTGATACATGTTATGTTTGAGAATAACTGGTTTATAGCGAATGTAGAGAGGTAGATGGATACCCATCTGTATACAGAGGGTTTTTTGTTTGTTTGTTTGTTTGTCTGAAGGGCATATTATTGTGCCCTGCAGAACTAGAAGAAGAGAAATATATCACTGTATGTAACTGAATTCTCAAGGGTTACAGAATTCAGTACCCGAGAGAAAAATTTCCAGGCCACTGGAACTAACACCTTGCTAAAAATAATCTGTGAATCTTTAATTTCATTTGCATATTTATACACTGCCATGGACTGCCATAAGGAAGTCAGTTGGTAGCATTCCTTGTTGCCTTCTGAATGGAGCTTTATTTCTAGTCCATTTGTTCTAATGAAGGTGCCAATGACCATCTCCTGAGAAAGTATCTCATTTTTGGAGACCCCAGTTCTACTTTTATAACTTTCACTAAAATTCTAGCCTATTAGGAAAGGTAACCAGATAATAATCTAATGTGAAACGCTTGAGGAAAACAGAATTCCCCATTGTAACATGTCCTGAGACACTGTATGTGTCCATATTACTAAGTAATATTTGGCACAGCAGAATTACTGGGCTTCCAAAAATCATACTTTAAAAAAAAGATGTGAAAAATTTCAATTTTTTTCCTTTAAATAATTAATGTGATTTGATGAGCAAAACCACATCATCAGCTAAAATAAACATGAAGAAGAGAGACTGTTTAAAGGCTACACAGATTAGAATAGTTTCCATTTCAGATATGAGAAATTCAGATAAAGAACAGTTACAGTTAATCCTTTTCCCTTCGTAAGGGAACAGATAAAATGAATAAAACTTCAATCTTTCGTTTCCATTCAAGTTGGTACCATGCAACTGATAAAATTAATAAAATGTTCAGTCTCTGGTTTCTGTGCAGAGTGTCAGTTAAATATCCATCTCCTTTCCATTCCTGAAAGACTAATGAAACATTTTATTATAGCATCCAGAAGTATTAAATCCATGCCTGTTTCCATATAAAGCTTCCCTTTTAATATAATTTTTTTAGATGAAATTTCCTCATGTTATTCTTCAGTTCAGACTGTTCTGTAAGATTTGGTACAACATAGGGTGGTCATTTCTCCATTGATCAGAAATAAAAAGAGGCTACTTTCCGTGCTTTGAAGAAAACTTAGTACCCACATCTGTAGTAATACCTAAATAATGACTCATTACCTATAAAATTATAGTCTATAAACTGTTTAGTTTTAAGGAAAGCTTTTTTCACATCCACTGAAAGATCAATAAAGATAAAAAAAACTGATAATCAAACATGTTGCAAGGACAGCACTATTTGTTTTTATAACAATTTAAACATTTCCCACTTGAAGAAGTCTGTTGCCAGAGTGCAGAAAATAATCAGAGCTGGATATAATGGTGATTTCTTTTGTTATAGTCATTGGATACCATTTTTTAAACCTATGCAGAGTTCCGTGCGAAAGATGGAGAACTCCAGCTAAGAACAGCCTCTCTTCAGCTGCAAAAGCAACCATCTATGTAAAGTCCACATTGACTGTTAGTTCCACCTTGAGGCCGCATTGACTGTTAATTCCACCACGTTACTTCACAGATCAGACCATTTGTCTGGTCTACATTTTCTAATAAGTTTATCTTAAGTTAGTTTTGCATAATGGTCTTTAATATACTGCTCATCTATTACCACAGCCCTCCACAGTTAGCTGGTGGACCTACTGCACACCTTATAGAGCAGAACTTAAAACCCTAAGGATCTGCTCAAGCCAGAGGAAGAACAATGAAGTTCAGTCTTCATCACAATCTATCTACAGGTTCTGCACACTCCTTTTAATGTATATGTTTAATTACCATTCTAATCCTTTTTTATCCTGAAGAGGAAAACTGAAATTCAACTCTTAACAGGCTTGGTTCTGTCAGGTTCTTTCCCTAATAACAAAAGAGGCAAGTTATCATACTGATTAAAAGCATAGAGTCTGAAGCCAGACTTCCTGGGTTCAAATACTGCTTTACCACCTACTAGCTGTGTGATATTGTGGAATTCACTTTACTTCTCTGACATGAATAATCCTACCCAATATTGGTACTATGAGGATTAAATGCTTAGAATGTGTTTGGTACAAATTAGGTGCTAAGAAGTGCTTCAATATTACCAGGTACATTCTATTAGATATAATACCTACGACTGGGACTCAAGACACTCGAATCTAGGCTTAACATATGAAATGTTGCCTATAGCCTTTGTTTCCTCTTTTACAAAATGAAAGATGATTCCTAGAGTATTTTCCTGCTATAAAATGTCACCTTGCTTTTGGAGTATATTCATTTTTTTTCTTCCTTACAGCTGTAGTGTGATATAAGGTGAAATTGTTTTTTTACTTGAAGGAGAGGAAAACTGAGGCACAGGGAAGCAAACGCCTCTCCCCACTTCTTTATTTTTACAAAAAAGGTGCGTCATTGACTCAGTCAGAACTAGAAAATTTCAATTTGCGTCCTCACAGCTTAATAAATGACTGGCTTCCTTGCCACTGACATTTTGGAGGATTAGACCAAGAGTCTATCCTTCCAATATTCTGTTTCTCAGAATAGCTTCAAACAGCATTTGCACATCCAAAATATTTCTTTAATAACCTGTCACCGAGCTATCCTCCATTAATTTATCTAAATCTGTATCCTAGAATATTTGACCTCTTAGGGTATTGACCTTCACATGTTTTCAGCACCATGCCTACTGTATTCCTCAAAGAAATGTGAAAACTGCAGAGTGGCTGAGAATCTTCTCTGAAGCATCTAAATAATGGCAATTTCGGGGGTGAGATACTAGATATTATAGGCCATTGATAAGATAAAATAAATATAGGTGTCTTAAAAGGAAAAAAATCACCTCTTTTTCACTAGGAAACTATTTTTTTTTTTATTTCAAGGCTAATACTTTGAGCTTAAAGTCCCCATGGGAAGAATATAGCGAACACCATGGAATAGGGCAAATTAGGTTACCTGCTTGTCTCAGAAATGAGCTTCACTTTTGCTGCCCTTTCAGAGCTCAGAGTCTCTGGGTCAGTGCTATGAAAGCACTATTTTCTCTGTCTGTCTAAAGCCCTGACAGATGGACATGAACATGGGATAAGAGGGGAGAAAGGTGAAAGAAAGGCAGATAAGAAAGGAATAACAAGGACAGGTAAAAATGAGAAAGAAAAGGCACATTGAGTTAGGGGAGAGAGACATGAAGTCCTTAGAAACTATAATTTCTAAAGAACTGTCCTAATTTTGGCTCAGAGAGGGCTATCTTGCTACACAAGCACTTTCCATATAATCTAGAAAAAAGAACTGGGAGATTTAGATGATTTTTGCTTATCCTTATAGATATTTGGCAGCTTTATGGATGCTCTCTAGAATTCAACTGTGTTTTCTCTCTTTTTGCCTCTTTATTTGTGATATTTCCCCACCCCTAAAAGGTTATCAGAGGTGACCCTTTAAGTCAGAATAAGGGAGATTCTAAGCATTACCAATATGGACTTAGCCAGCTTCAGGGTAAAACTATGAATAACAAATTCTCTTACCATGGTTGCACTGAGCTGACGACTCTGGGTGGAACTGCAAACATCACCATCTTTAGTAAATTATTAAAACACGACCTTAGAAAATATTCCCTTTTATAGAATCTCTTGCAGACTTTCAGTATATATCAAGAAAAATGTGTAAAAACAAGATTTGTGTGGCATTTGAAATAGTGGCAAATAAATATGTTTAGAATTATGTTTTAATTACTGTTTCAAAACAACAAAGTGACATTTACAAGTGCTTTACCTAAATGCTTTCCTACTGTCTCTAAACGGAATTTGGAGTTTTCAACTTGCTCTGAGATCTAAAAAAAAAAAAAAAAAAAAAAAAAAAACATTTTGGGTCCAAGTAAATAAATCTTTTCAAATACCACATAATGAATCTCTTCAAAGGGATTAGATATAAGGTAAGACTTACTTTCTTCTTTGTATTTTCCCTTTTTTGGAAAATTTTTACAATAAATGTGTGTAGCTTTTACATCAGAAAAATATTTTAATGGATTAACAAAATTACAGTAAGTCCAGATCTCCACTGGGACAAAATGAGCATTGATGGATATCCAGGGAATTTTGTGTGTATGGAAAAGGGATGGGACCACTTTCCCACCATTTTCTTGCAACACCGGGGCAAAGTATATTTTCTGTATCCTGAATTATATTGCTAGTTGCATTTGTGTAAATCTCACTAACTATAAAAACCATATTCAGATGTGAAAGAATAATCACTTTTTCTGTGATCTGACACCATAACACTAAACTAAAAAGATTAACTTAGCATCTAGAAAATAATTCAAGGAATTGATGTCTACAGTCGTCTTTTTAGATGGGAAATGGGAGACAAGAAGCTGCCAAAAACAGTCTAAATGATATTGATCAGAACTATGAAATACCCAGATTTAGTAGCTAGAACCAATCAAAACGCATAGGAGGAGGTAGCAACTGATTAAAAAATAAAATGATCTATCATTAATATATAATTTTTATACAAATAAATAATACTGCTTGATTGAAAATAATATCCAGAAAAAAAAGTTCACTTATTAAAAAAATCCCTTAAAGCGAATCACTTTGCTGTCCTCATATTTCTAGATTGAACGGACATCTACGGCTCACCACTCTGAATATACATTTGTGGAATTCAGGGAGAGGCATTTTGTCATATCAGTGAAGTGACTTTAATAGTATTTTTTATTGGTCTTTTGACTTTTGATTCTAAAGGGATACACAAATGCTTGGGCCAATGAACAGTGCATTCGAAACTAACACTATCGTGGAGATGGAATAGGAGCTTGCGCCGTCCAGTCCACCACAGACCTAGTATTGCAGGACCTCCAGACACGGTACACTCCCTCAGGGGAAATAAAGCAAACATATTACTTATGTGCTACCATACGACTAACTACAAAACAGGAGGAAGGATTTGGAAGACAAAAAGTCACACCCAAACCCTCCTTTTAGCAAAAAGGGGAGAAATCTTGAGTTTTATTTAATGCTTACCCAGAACACAGAGCGGCACCATAATTATAGCTCTCTGATCCAGAATACTGGATCCCCAGAGCGAATTTGTCACAGCACCATCATTGAGAGGGAGAAAGAAAACATTAGATGAGGTCTGAATGACGCTCTCAGTCCCTCGTGATTTCACATTCACTGGGCAAAACCGAATGGGGAGCGAACAGTGGCAGAGCGGGCCAAGCAGCAGCGGGGAAGTTGGGTAAGCACACAGAGCAGCCGGGGTAGAGCGCAAAGCTTACCTTGAACTCCTTCTCTATGTTGGCCAGCTTGGCCAGCTCGTTGCTGAGCTCTAGGGCCGTAAGCACTGGGTCCTCGCTGGACAATGAGAGGTAAGCCGGGCTGGCCAGCCCCTTGTAGGCATTGATCCTCGAGCGTGAGTGGCTGAAGGAGTCGTGCCTCTGCTTCTCCATGCAGTCCCCGCACTTGCAGAAATAGTCGTGCGGCCGCTCGATCCTGGCACCCTTCATCAGCAGCATGTGCACCACTTCGTATTTCTGGCAGTGCGCCGCCAGGATGATGGGGGTGATGTCCGGCGAGAAGCGCGTGCCGTCCTCGTCGTAAGCGTAGAAGTCGTCGTCCTGCAGCTCCTGCTCACAGGGGCTCAGAGTGAGGCGCTTGCTGGCCGCGAAGCCAGGGTGGTTGAGGATGGCCTCTACGATGCGCACGTAGCCCTTGCTGATGGCGAGCAGCAGGGCGTCGCCAATGCGCGCCAGGTTCTCCTTCTTGAGCAGCAGCTCGGTCACCTCCAGGTGCTCGTTGCCCACAGCCAGCTGCAGCGCATTCTGGCCCATGTAGTCCACGCAGTTGACGTTCAGCGTCTTGGACTCCTCCAGCATCTTGCGCACCACTGGGATGTTGCCGTACTCGGCGGCGTCGAGGAAGCGCTCCTCCTCGGCGGTGAGGCTGGTGCCGCGGTCATTGAACATGAAGGCCGGGCCCCTGACAGCCTGGCGCCGGCCCTTCTCCCGCATCACTGTCATGCGTCTCAGGGATGGGCTTCCCTCCATGGACCTAATCAGTAGCAACGATAAAACAACTGTAGAATATTAGGGCATATTCCTTCCTTTCACATGTCAGGGCCCTTTCTGGAATACACACTACCCACTGCAAACCTCTGGCTGCAGGGGTCGGCTCAGTTGCTAGCGACACCGTTGCTAACTACTCGCCTGAAAGTGACACTTGTGATCTAACCCTGGCTGCTAGATCCCAGAAGGAAGCCGGTAGCCCTTCAGAACAAAAGCTCCTATTCTCTATAAAATGATATTCAGATGGGATAATAATAAAAATTTCCATATACCCATGCCTTCCTTGTGACCCTAGTAAAGACGGAACTCATTGTACCTTCCGCTCTTAAAAGTCTTGGACATTGAGGCTTGCAGGTACTTGACATTCAAGTACTAGGCTTGAAGACTAAGAGAAGTTAATTTTTTAAAGAATGAGGCCAAAACACTCCTGACAAGTCATTGCATCCTTTTAACTAAATAAAATCATTGACCCTCAGCCCCCTACAAAAGCACAGGATTTAGGCCAAGTATCATGTTGCAGGATCTTAGTTTCATCTTTTTCTCTTTACTTTAAAATTTTTGTTTATTTAAATACTTTTTTAGAGACAGGGTCTCTGTGGCCCAAGCTAGAGTGCAGTGGCAAGATCACAGGTGCAGCCCTGAACCCTTAGGCTCAAGCAATCCTCCACCTCAGCCTCCCAAGTAGCTAGGACTACAGGCACATGCCACTTGCCCCCACACCCTCCACCTTCTGCGTTTCTCTTAAGGGGATTCACCCATCCCCAAGTTATAGGATTTATCTTTTCAAAGATGCAGACAAGATTTAGCAATTATAAAATTTGAGCATCAACCTAGATTGATTTTATTGAAAACAACTGTGCCTTTGTAATAAGAATTATTTAATTACTAGTATTATATATTTGCCTCTTGGAACTGAAAGGACAAGGTTTGATTATGGTTTAAAAATCACTAGAATAACTTTGTGAGTAAAGCAACTGGGCACTAATTGTACATCCAGATCAATGCGCACTGAAATCCTAACACAACCACATTAGTTGAGATTTATTTAGCTGCATTATCAAAGTTATGTCAATTGATGTGTACAGTGATTTGAGTTCACATCTTAATTTCTGTGATGTTAGGTAAATAATTTCATTTCCTTGTGCATCCTTACGTCAGGTATAAAATCGAATTTTATGAAGTTCTCAGATTTTCCTCATGAATAAAAAGCTTTTTCAGAAATTCAGAGTCTCTGAAAAACAATGCTAAGTAAACACTTTTAACATCGTGACTATGTATAATCTTTCAATAATCTGTACAATATTTTGGTGGCTATTAAAATGTTGCACAAATATTGTATAAATCTGTATCTTACCTTACCCAGTTCCAACGTTCAAGATAACTTCCTTTTAAAAATCTGTGATTTTTGGTGGGATGAATTGTACCAAAAAGTACCAGATAAAGCTTCCACATTACTGACTTTTGAAGCAAATAAGTCAAAGTTAAAAGTGAACGGCTAGAAAACGCTTTATTTCTAGAATATATATTCCAGAAATACCTCCTACCATTGAAAAAACGGTATTCGTGGAGTCAGGAGTTGAAAATTAACTAGAGAGGACACTGGCCTCCCTGGGTGCCTGGGGTGGATGACTAAATTGGGAAGCTTCCCTGGCAAGAGGAATCAGAGGCACCTACCAGTGTCCATTCTGTTTTCAGCTCTGAGGGCCCCAAACAGAGAGAGGAGCACAGAAGCCACTGGCAGAAGGTCTCCCAGATAGGGACTAAGGCAAATGTGGCCGGGCAAGCCTGACTCTATAGAGGTATGGCAACTAAAGGGGTCCCCAGAGAGGCTTGTTGACTTATGCAAGGACACAGTGCTGTGACTGGCACCCAATTCTAATGGCTCAACTAGTGTCAAGTGATCAACTTTTAAAAATTAAATAAACATATTTGTTTTATATACACATATGTGTTTGTAGCAATTTCTAGAAATCAACACATGAAGCTTTTGAAGTTATATCTGGACTGGGACTAAGAAGTCATACAGGAAGGGGGACTTTCACTTTTCACTTATACCCTTTTGCATATTTTGAATAGTTTTAACCACAGTGTGAATCTCTTTATTAAGCATAAAATTAATGTTTTAAATTTTTATTAAAAATTTTATTTTTAATTCCTTGGTTGACAAAATGTTAAAATGTAAGTATTTATTAGAAACCATTACATTATAATCTTTCTGAAGTGAAATAAATGTGCTGTGTTTGGCTGTTATGAGTAGGGTATGATGTGTAGGGGAGGGTGTGGAGTAGAGTGTATGTGTGGTATGTGTGGGAGACAAGGGAAGGGTGCGAGTCTGAGTTGGGGGACATGTGTGGGGTGTGTGTGTGTGTGTGTGTGTGTGTGTGTGTGTGTGTGTGTTGGTATAATAATGACTTTTAGGTGGACAACAACTGCATAGAAGAGAACTTTGTTTCAAGACCAAACTCTATGACAAGGATTTTAAACAAATCTTGTAAATATTATAGTAATAAGTATGTTTTATGACTATTAGTGGTACTGACTTCATTGGGTTAATATTTTTATTATTAATCTATGAACTGATATTCTTCAAATGGCTAGAAATTCCATGTTGTATAAAATATTATATATTGATGAGAGGAAATATATGTGGAGTATATATGTCAGAATTTCAATACTCAGAGGGGTTACCTTTGGGAAAATAAACTCTTATTAAAGTGTCACATCTTGGTGGAAAGGCTTTTAATTTAATGATTGCTATCTACAGGGAAAAATCACTTATAAAAATCCTACTATTTCTCCCAAAAGACACCAGGTTGAGAATATTAGGACATCATTCTTTCATCAATATTTCCTTTGTATTTCTTAGTATTTTAAGTCTTTTCTTAATACTTCTTATTCCTTCAAAAGCTATACCTCCATACTATATATTTGAATTGAAATGTCTGATTTTAGAACAAGTCATATGTCATTTTTATTTTGTCTTTAAAAACTTCTGACACTGAGAAGTGAGATATCTCAATTAGAACAAATTATACTGTTGTTTCAAAATAAAAGAGCTGACTTAATATCACTCATCTTATGATAAATTCACAAATGGAAGTGTCTTTTTGTTAACTTTCCTTATAGTACTAAGATAAATTTCATTAATCTGAACTGATGGAACGAGTCAATATTCACATCATCCACAATGCATAAACATAATCTCAGCTGGCCCTGACAATGTATCTCTTCTAGCATGAAAAATAAGGAAGGAATGTGGGTGAATGGGAGAGAATGTTTAGCTCTAGTAATGTTAACACTAAAATTATTTTGCCAGGAATTTCCTACCCTCAGATCTTCATCCAATGGGGTCATTCAACACTGCGAGAGTGCATTCTGCAGGGACTTCTTTCTGGTAAAAGCATTGGAGTACCACTGACCCCCAGATCTATGAGGGCCATGTTTAAGCTCCTCGTGACTAATACAGATAGCTAGTAATATCCAACTGCTATGGACCAAATTGTGTCCCCACAAAATTCATATGTTGAAGCCCTAACCCTTAATGTGATAGTATTTGGAGACAGAGCCTTTGGGAGATTATTTTGAAATCATAGGATCATAAAGATGGGGCTCTGATGATGGGATTAGTGCCTTTATAGGACAAGAGGGCTTGCTCCCCTCACCCTGCTACCTCCTATGTAAGGAAACATTGAGAAGGTGGCCACCTACAAGGTACCTCTCCAGAAACCGAACATGCTGGCACCGATTTCAGACTTCCAGTCTCCAGAACTGGAAGAAAATAAATTTCTGTGTGTTTCTTTTTTTTAAGCCACCCATTCTATGATATTTTGTCATGGCAGCCTGAATGAAGATGCTGACAACACATTTTAAGGCAAAACATTTTTTTTCATGCTTTTTGGGATCCTAGAATTTGTCCAAACACTTAAGCAGATGAAAGGCTCTTCTGAGAAATATTGTGGTGGAGCCATAGGGAACCCTCTGCTCTGCTCTATTCAGAAGGTAAAATACAAGTAACACTCCTCACTTTTCCTAACTTTGCTATCAACTCATCTGACCTCCAACAGGGTTTCTCTAAGTGTGACCTGAGTACCACCTGCCTCAAGGTCACTTGGACTGCTTGTTGAAATCAGATTTCTGGGCCCCATTCAGATGAACTAAATCAGAATCTCTCACAGTTGGACCCTGAAATACGCCCTTTAAATCAAAGTTCTTTACAATTACTGGGAACCTCCAATATAAAAATAATGGAGCATCCTGGATCAAGGACCCCCGACTATGAGGCCTTCGAGCAGTTGTCACTCTGGTCCTGCCAAAAATGAAGTTGAAATAATATGTTTGAGCAGCACAGGCTAAGGGACAAGTAGCCTCACATTCATTTAGTTTCTCTAAACTTTATTAACTATTTAAAATGTGGTCTCCAGGAAGCTATTTACCTAAACCACAGCACAGCAAGTAGGCAGCCTACAGAAATGCCTTCAGCAGTGACTGTTTAATGTCAAGACCTTGCTTTTATGAAGGAGTGATATTTTTAAAAGGTTATTGTATCTTTTCAAAAACAATTAAAGAGTTAAAGAGATTGTTCACCATAGTATTCTTTGTACCTTTTATGAGGATTAAAGTGCCAAAGTCAACCTAGAATTGCAAATCAAGAAGCCTCTCTCTTCAGATAAGTTTTTGTCCTTTAATCTAATAATAAAAACTGTATAACCCTCACTCCTCTGCCCCTCTCTTAGGGGGACTGCTCAATTGTTATTACTATCTTATTTCACATTTCTGGCACAGTCTTTCTCCTTTTTTAAATTATTTCTCACACAGATTTAAAACCAAATATCCTATATTCCATGTGTTTTAAACCTGTTTTAAGTTATTTGAGACAGAGTCTTACTCTGTCACCCAGGCTGGAGTGTAGTGGGAGGATCTCGGCTCGCTGCAACTTCTGCCTCCCGGGCTCAAGTGTCTGAATTTATTTAAAAAAAAAAAAACAACCCAGAGTATTAATAAATACCCTCTCATATATGCCTCTACTGTACACGTTCATAGATAGTACAGTCATGTTTTATTTATCATTATCCACAGAGTTCTACCCAGTGCCCCATAGAAAATAAATATCAATAAATATCTGTTTAGTTGAGTTTCCAAATCTCTTCCTAGATCCCATCCTCTCACCTGACCTCAGGTCCCACATGTACTGTGGTCTGTCACCTGGTTACTTTAAAATGCCCCAACTCACCTTCTTCCTTAAAACAGCTCCCACTCCTAACATTTGTATCTCAGGCTGATTATTCAGGTTTAGAAATTTCAAGGTCATCTATGACTCACTGTTTTGATCATGTCAGTCACAAAGTTCTAAAGCTTCTGCTTTGGAATGTTTCTTGTACTGAATGCTTCCTTCCAATTCTCATTGCCAGCACCAGCCTCCAGATCTTTATCAAGTCATAGCTCGGTTGTTGTAACAGCTTCCCAGCAGAGATGGCACGAAGGAAGGCAACTAAACTTTTCTGAGCACCTCATATCTATGTAATGTTTTCAATGCACTATCACATTTAACTCTCATAACAATACCACGAAGCAGGTATAATTTTCTCTGTTTCATAGATAACAAAACTGAGCTCAAATGAAATTGCCAAAGATAACACAAATGGTAAAATAACGAAGAACTGGGATTCAACCTGGAATCTGTCTGACTCTTATTTTCCGTTGCCTCCGGCTGTACCTGATTCTCCTCTTTACACATGACAACTATGCCCAGCATCTTGCTGTTCATAAACTCTGTTTTCACCATATCACACTTCTCTTTAAAAAAAAAAAAAAAGAAACAGGAAACCATCAGTAACACCCCTACTGCTCTTTTCATCAGTCGAGACTCGTCTGTATGACTTTCAGGGATGGTGACAGCCCACCCCACCCTGCCTAGCCAACCTTCCTTCCCTTGTTCCCCAGATCCATTCTTCACTATCCTGTAAACATATTATTCTGCCATTTCTGTACTGTCAAGGGGTACTCCCGTACTATTAAGGACATTTGTTGAAAATATATTAAGGTGCTCTTCTTTTTTGCCTTTTCAAATACAGGATCTTTGCCCTGGTTGACTCAGGACATCTCTGCCTGGAGGGTGGGTGGTGCAGTATAGAGTTGGGTGGGTGTGTTCAAGGGGAGTTCGAGAAGATACATTTTACAGGGGTGAAAAGAAAAGGATCAGGGAGAAGTTCAGATTCTTACAAGCAAAAAATTATGGGATTTTTGTATTTTTACTGAATGATTTTGAGGATTTTGCAAGCAGAATTTGAGAAAAGGGAAGCTGTCTAATGAAAAGATTTTCTCAATTCCTTTATTCCTCTAATTCATCCTGAAGGACCCTGATCATAAAGTGCTCTCATTATGCAGACAAGATAGCTCTCCCACTTCTGACAGCAAAGCCGTGATGCTTACTATTCTGGGAGGACAAATAAATAACAGAAGGGAAGTAAGATGTGGATTCAATAAGGTGAGGAAGTACCTTAAGTACTGGTTAAGTAATGGAATGATATGGGAAAAGCAAAGAGCTTTCTCAAGCCACCCTCAGCTCCTCTGTGGTGTGGACCCTGCTATGAGAGCCAGGTAGCCTGCACTAAGGCTTGGGACAGATTGCTGGTGCTGTAAGCTGGATGGAAGATGTTGCAGGTGCTGGGATTTGTAGCAGTGGGAGCTGAGCTGAAACCAAGTACTTGAGGGAGCATATCTGGGTTTCTAACAAAAGAAAGTCAGCCAAGATCCAGTTACTTCTGCTGACAAGCAGCACTCAAGTAGACACAGAACAGTGCCCAGAGACCAGAAGAGTTAGAGGACACTAACTCTTTCCCACTCCAGGGACACATAAGCTCCCCTCCCCCAAGGGCCAGATGTGACAGAGAAGAACAGGGGAAAGGGTAGTTCCCGAGAGCCTGAGCAAGTTTATCCAAATAAACATTTACTTTATAGTATCGAACTAAGATAAAAGAGGTCAGCCTCCCAGCCTCTTTCTGCAGTGTGCTGAATGCTGGTAGACAGACAGGCCACTGAGACTCTGAGCCCTTTAGAAGATTGGGGGACAAGAATCACAAAGCAAAAGCCCCTTCCACACCGGCTCAAGACGTGGGGAGACACTGTCCTAACTGACCAAATCCCTGCCAAATATAGAGCAAGCCTTCCCTCCTTGTCAATTCACGTAACTGCTTAATTGCTTAATTGACTTAATTGCTTAATTTATTGATTGCACTATTCACTTGTTGAGTGTCTGTGTAGTAAGCAAAAACAAAACAAAATTTAAAACACTAATGTGAACCACAGATTGGGCATTTAATGTTTTCTCTCCTACTCAGTAAGTGGGAGGCTCAGGAGACAGACTTTTGTTACAGGCAGATTACAGGAGCTACACGTTGCTGCCCATCCAAGTTGTGAATGATTTCTTGACCCTTTTACACCTACCTCCAGGATGTTCCTCTTATGTTTCCCTCTCTGAACATACTGTTATTTCTGCTCTTTGCCAATTCAAATCCTTCTTACCATCAGTGGTCCAGTTTACATTACACTTCTGTATACAGAGGGTCACGTTTCACAGGGCAATGCCGATATGACCCACAAGATTCTGTTCAGTATGAAATGTTGGGTCTTTTGATCCTTTCTGAAGCCATTCCTGACCACTTCAGCCCGAGCTTTTGTAATATAGGTAGTCTACTCATAAATATAGACACTTAATTTTACCTCATCTCCTTGATTTTTGTCTCCTTGATTATTGTCTCCTGTGACAATCATGTCCTCAGTTCAATTGAGGATAAATGTTTTGTGTGTCTTATCTTATGTTTTATTCTTGACATATTATCTCTACTGTACCTAATACAATGTAGTATATGTTCAGAAATACTTGGCAATTGATACTAATTCTGCAGATTTAAAGACTTCATCAGAATGCTACCTCCCTTAAGGTCACTGAAGAGTACAGAACTAGAAGATTAGAGCTCAGAGGTCTTCTTCCTGGCTACTTTATCATGATGCTGCTAGGGAATAAGAAAATGAACAATGGGTTATAAATCCAAGTATCACTATTAAAATGCATGCTGAGCTTATGTGTCGGAACATTTTGGTTCTACAAAGAACAGCTTCTAACATGGCTGTTTGGGTTGAATCACAAGCTCCTTAGCATGCTGCAATACATGAGCATTATTATGGAAGTCACCTCAAATCCTTTATTGAATGAGGTAAAGATTAACCAACTATTCAAGCCATGTAGCAAGCAAGCAAAGTAAGAACACCATCAATGTGAGTTGAGTTAATGAGAATGACATCCAAAATGTTTGGATGGAGCAGTTCACCACACTGAAGAAAGTGACTGTGCTAACCAGCCAGGATCCTGTGCGTCAGTTTGTGAAGGGCAAGAAGGGCAGACGGAGCCACAGAAGATAAGTAGTGAGAAAAGCACAGAGGTGGGGGAAAGTGTTAGACAGCAGCCACCATGTTAGTTACACTATGGAGATGGTGATAATTGGAAATGGTAATGAGGGTGGGAAGCAGCAGGTCCTGACAAAAGACAAGAAAGTCAGAGAAGAAAAGTCAAAAAATAGAAAAATCCCATAATCTCCCTGGCAAGCAGGCACCTGTCAGTCAATGTGGCTACCTCTGGAGACATCTGACATTTACACAATAGGCTTATGTGTATGTGGTTGGAAGGAGGAGACAGAATCTGACAAACAGTCTTAATAATATCATCAAAAACACGCATTTTGAACATCTCTTAATATATATTTTTTGGAGGGGAAGAAGTGGAGTGGGGACACTCTGAATCCCAGTAGCCATTAAGTACACCAGCATGCAAGGCTAGAGAAAGCTAGCCCATCAGTTCAACTGTCTAGTTAGAGGGTACATGGCCACAGGTAGTCCACAAGTATCTCATACCTACTTCTCAGCCTGCATCTACCTACACATCATAGAGCTCAATAATACACTGTCACAGTAACAACCAAACCAGCAAGATAAGGTGCTTCACTGAAGAAAAAGGAAAGCGCAGATTTCATTTCTAAAGATTCTCATCATTCCCACCGCCGCCCTGACACACACACATAAAAATTTAAAATATAAACATTCCAGCACTTATAAGCTCAGAGAGATATTTAGGTCTCCACAGTAATGAATTCCCTGATAGTTTCTGTTGGTCTGCATTATATTCAGAATTCTTCATGCATAATTTTAATAAAGCTTGGCCAGGCATGGTGGCTCATGCCTATAATCCCAATACTTTGGGAAGCAGAGGCAGATGACTCACTTGAAGCCAGAAGTTCTAGACCAACTGGGGCAACAAAGTGAAACCCCATCTCTACTAAAAATACAAAAATTAGCTGGGCATGGTGGTGCATGCCTATAATCCCAGCTACTCGGGAGGCTGAGGCACAAGAATCAAGAATGGCTTGAATCTGGGAGTTGGAAGTTGCAGTGAGCCAAGATTGCGCTGCTGCACTCCAGCCTGGGTGACAGAACAAGACCCTGTCTCAAAAAACAAACAAACAAACAAAAAACTTAAAAACAATCTATTAGATATATGCTAATTTTGGCATTTGCCCTAATGACTGTCAGAAGCAAGAAGCTATTGTGTATTTAAGGAGAGGAACCCTGGTCTATCTCCACTGCTTTATCTCTCATTCTTTTCATGAAAGCATGAGTAGCTCTTTGCCAGATTCCTCAGCAGCTAAAACCAGAAAAGCAAACAGCTACCTAACAGTGCATTGTTCCCTCTAAAAGTACACTGGAGCAGAAGTGAGGACCCTTAGCCATTGCCTGCACGACTTCTTGGTAATACTTCTTAAACGTATGTGCCCAAGAAAGTATTCAAGCAAATGCCTTCTAGAACTTAGATGTTTATGCTTCTAGGATCTGTGTTCTGTGTATAACTCCATTAAACCAACTACTGTATTGCTTTGCAATTGTCTGTCTTCATGCCTATCTCCCCAATGATATTAAAATGTCCTTAAAGGCAAAGGCTGCCTCTTTTCATCTCCATATGCTTGGCTTTTAGTATATGGTGATGAATATCTATTGGAGGGATGGGTGCCCAGATGCACGCATAGTTAAACCACATCACTGAAGACCTAAGGAACAGATAATTTTCCCCCCCTAGATTACAGAATACCCCTGGTCACATATGGTTATGTGTGGAAGAAGCAGTGGTGGAGGGGAATTGAAGTGATTCGTCTATAAAAAAGAATGTCACATATAATATAAATTAATAATAAGAAATAAAAGTAATGTCAACAATCATTCTTTCAAAGCAAATTTCTGCTTAATAACATTTAATTCTTAGTTACACCACAAAAGTATTTGGTGCATTCTCTATCTCTTGATTTTGATTTTACATAGTTATATTTTATCAGGATAATCTAGAGGCAAACAGGAGATAAATCTTAAAATTAATAACCTTTAATAATTAATTAGTAATTAAACAAATCCCAAACTCATCTTCACAATGCTTTTTAAAACTAATTTTTATTATTTCAGGAAGACTAGTGACAATGAAATTAAAAGTTACATAAATTCAGTCTATACTTGAACAAGAATTCAGACAAAATGACCATAGATAATAAAATTAGGGAACTTCTACTGACCCAAGAGAAGTTCATATTTAAATACATTAGTAACTATCAATTATATATATATAGTTATTAGAATAAAGGAATCTGGTTTTCTATCATTATCATCCATATCTAAAGTCAAAACAAGTCACGCATTTTCCTTAACAAGTCACGCATTTGTGGACATTTAAGTCTCATTTTTTAAAAAGACCTAGGACCAAATCCACATTATCACCTATTATTTGAACAGTGCAAAGAAAATAGTATTTTTAATAGGTTTTTTTTTAACTAGATAATTGAAGACAAATATACCTGACCTAAATGCTAAATTAAACACAAAATGCTATTAACAATCCTAATTATTCTCATAAAGTCACTGCTGAGCCCCTCGTGCATAAGCGTGAAGTCAGCCATCCCACAGTCTACATCTGCAGACCCTCTGTATGGGGCCAGACTCCTATGTGTTCACCCAGCACAGCCCACTAACACAGCGCCCCTTCTGGACGGATGTTATGCAACATTGAGGGCAGTAGAGGGGAGAGGGTTGAGAAGCAAGACTTCTGGACAAGCAAAGAGCCTCCCCTCCTTAGAAGAATGCCCAGCAGCCATTCATCATTCCTTAGCATCCTCCCTGAAACAGGAAATCTCAATCTTGAGCTAGGAAATTTAAAGGATTCCTTCCTACCAAGGGCATAGCAACTCCGTAAAGTTTTCTTCCTCCCATTACATTTCCCATGGTGTTTGACTGCCTATTATAAACTGGGGGGTGTGGGGAGGGTGGGGGAGTAAAGGTTTATGGGATATCGTAGGCAGAGGAAAAGCTCAATGTTTAATAACAACTTTAAGAGAAAGAGAGAGGGACAGAAGCACAGACACATTTTCTATCCCAGCACAATAATGAAAAATCCTTAAAATTCTAACTCAGTCCTCAGAAGATGGTCTAGTGCTGGACTGGGATCCTCTCACCTCTTTAATATTAATAAAAGGGATAATCATAAATAATATTTGGCAGGGGGTCAACTGTGCTTTGCGATAACCTTTTTTCCTCTTTCCCCTTACTCTTAGACCTCCTATGTAGCTTACCAACTTTCTCAAGTTGATCTGCCATCAGCAGCCAAATTTAAATGAATTAATTGGATTTCATAAATAAATTAATACTAATTAATAGTTTCCTGTATTGCTCCTCCCAAGAGTAAATGCATTTTAAAATTTCTTTGAGGAAGAGAGAAATGCTTAACCACAGGAGGCCACAGTGCGAACAGCACAGTCCCAGAAAGCTGGGGATTTCAGATGGCCTGGGGCTGCTGTGAATTAGATGTCAACCTGCAGCTTCAGTTTCTCAATTTGTAAAATAAGAGACTGGACTAGATGAAATCCTTTCAAATTCAAACATTCTATTATTCTTCAAAATATTCTACATTGTTAAATTTCAGAAGTGTGGTACTAAGATGATTTTAGGTGGGGAATTCAGATGACCTTCTTATCAATCACAGTGTAAGTTACTATCTACTCCATGTGCCTAATAAGATCAGTTACGAGTAAGAGTGTTCTTCCTTCTGCCATTCTTGGTTACGTTAAATAATATTGCCAATGTTAGGGCTTAAATAAACACAACACACAATCATAGGAATGTATCATAGGGATGTTCAGTCTCAAGATGGTGGAATAAAGGCCTTTCTCATCCCTTCTCCTTTTCAAAATTACCTCCCTAAACAAGGAGAACAAGGAATTGCAACACAAATTTCATCTTCCATGAAACCAAGAGACATTTGTAACTCCAAGCTACAATATATAACGGTGGAAAGGAGATGAGTTGTTAAAATAGTAAATCATTTAGTGGAGAGAAGGAAGTTCCAACTAGAGTGGCTGTTACAGAAAACAAGATGATCCACCCAGCTCAATGCCAGAGAACGCCCAGAAATTGAAGGCAAAAAAAATTCCAGAAAGTAGAGATAAGGCTGGAACCTAAAATGAGGGAATTGGCTATATAAAAAGTGCATA
Source organism: Gorilla gorilla gorilla (assembly GCF_029281585.2). NCBI lineage: Eukaryota > Metazoa > Chordata > Mammalia > Primates > Hominidae > Gorilla > Gorilla gorilla. Next base: position 142,064,808 of record NC_073227.2, read on the forward strand.
GAAACCTTCCCCCTACATCCCCACCTGCTAATTGATATGGTTAAGTGACAACCCTCCTGCACCCCTATGGGAGATAGGATATGGAATCTCTGGAGATACAGAAACAGAAATGCTCTAGACGTGGGTATACCAAGCCTACGGGAGGGCAGGAACTAGGAACGGGGGGACTCTTGCCCAGTTCGTCAATACTAACAGCCAGGTTTATTATTTCCTAATCTCTTCTCCCCTGAGAAATATTAGGAAAAAAACCCCTGGATCTCTGAAATAAAGAATGCTATAAAAAAGAATACTCATAAGACAAGAAAGAGCTCTTAGAAATTAAAAATATAATCACTAAAATGGAAATAAATTCAGTGAAAGAGTTGGGAGATAGAGACAAGGAAATAGAAAAAACACAAAAAGCAAGCACTGGAAAACAGAAGAGAAGAGATATAAAAACTAGGGGATCAGTCAGGAGGTCCAACATCCAGACCATAGAAATTCCAGAAAAAGCAAAGAATAAAAATAGTGGTTAGGAAAACTTCCCGGAACTAAAGGACATAATGTCCAGATGGAAAGTGTTACCCAAGTGTCCAGCTCAGGTGATGATGAAAGCATCCATACCAAGGCACATCTTCAGAAGAGAGCTAATGAACAGACAATTCTAAGAGCTTCCTGAAGTGGGGGGGAAAAAAGACCTCATACAAAGAAAGTTAGAGGGCTCTAGAAAGGATAACTTCAGGAAAAACACACACAGTTAGACACCGTAGAAGATTTAGCTAAGAAACAAGGACACGATGTGACAAATATTTACTCCAAGAAAAACAACCAATTATCAAAGAAAATAAATGTAGTCATACTATACCACTTGACTTAGCAGTGAACAATGATTACATGGTCATATTAATGAAGAACTTAAATAAGATATTAACCAGAAATTGTGATAAACCATCTTGTGGAAGATAGGGGGAGAATAATAGATACATGTGAACATAAATTCTCACCTGAGACTATTGATAACATCTAAAATATGAATAAAAAGATAGCAGCATATGAAAGAGTTGAAAGTGGAGTAGACAGAAAAGGAGAAGGGACCAGGGAATTGCTGGGGGCTTGCTGTTGTTCGTAGACATCTTTTAGCACTATCTAACTTTTAAAACTATTTGATATTACATAAAAATAACTTAAACCAACAAAAATGATGACTCATTGTACACAGTGAAATTGCTATATACAACTGATAATATAAAGAAAAGTTTCAGAGTATTAAAGGCCTCAAGGCTGGGTGGTGCGGTGGTTCATGCCTATAATCACAGCAACTTGGGAGGTAGAGGTAGGAGGATTGCTTGAGCTCAGGAGTTAGAGACCAGCCTGGGCAACATAGTGAGACCTCGTCGATACGAAAAATTTTACAAGTAGCCGGTTATGGTAGTGTGTGCCTGTAGTCCCAGTTACTTGGGAGGCTAAGATTTGAGGATCACTTGAGCCTAGGAGTTTGAGTCTGCAATGAGCTATGATTGCACCAACTGCACTCCAGCCTAGGTGATAGAGTGAGACTCTGTCTCAAAAAAAAAAAAAAAAAGAATTAAAAAAATAAAGTCCTTAAGTCTAATGCCATGCTGTGCTGTTCTTAAAAATTAAACTGTAACTGTAAAGAAAGCTGCCTCTTTCTTAATAACACTAGTCAGTCTGGACTCAAAGTCCAGACTCATGTCCCTAAGATTCAACAATCACTTGGAGAATCTGATTCCCTCCAGGGTTGGGAGGGAGGGAAGTCCTGCTTCCAGTCTAATGCCTGATCCAACACACACACTAAGCCAAGACTGGAACATTTATACAAGACCAGTGCCACAGAAACTAACATACAAAGTGTTTTAGGTAATCTGAGTTACAAGACATTGTGGACTCATTTTTGGTTCCTTGATCATATAAAGGTGAGTATCAGAAGATCTATTATTGATTTGCCAGGGAAGCATTAGAACATTACTTTACGTCTCTGTGTACTAATTTCCTCATTTGGTAAGTGATGACAATGATTTAAAAAACTGCTTTAAAGAGGAGCGATTTAAGTGAATGAGTATAAACGACAGCATGAAGTAGTATATAAACACAAATTAACTACTTTTATTATGACAATTTTTTGGCAGCACTTCCTCTAAAGAAAAACTAAACGGGATTTTTTTCTAGAAATCTTTCTCTGTTAAAGATAACATTGCTGAAAAATCTAATGATTTTGTGCATGTATGCTAATACGTGCAAGGACTGATTCTTCTAACAGTAGAGTCATAAGTTTTTCTCTTGATGTTTCAGTTTTTGAAGAGTGTGCATCGATGTTATTTCTTGCTGCTTTTTCTCCCTGCCCTCTAAACAAAAGCTTTTTCCCTCAAAATCTAGCTTGGACTCCCTTTGTTTCTCTCTTCACACTCCTTTGAGTAATCTCATGCAGTCACACAACTGTGTAACAATTCCCATCAGAGAGCTTTAAACTTGTATTTCCTTTTCCCTGCTTAACATCTCTATCAGAAATATTTGATCATTCACTATTCCTTTAAAAAGAAAAAAACAACAACAAAAAGAGAACTATCTGAAAAATCAGATCCTCACCTTTGCTTTTTTCTTGTCAACAATGGCATCAACCATGTTGGTTATCTGGGTCAAAAATCACTAAATTGTCTCTGATCCTGCTTTCTCTTTAAAGCCATCATGGATAGTGAGTTGCAAAATTCCATAGATTCTAGCTGGTTTTTTTTTTTCCCCTCAATTTCTCCCCTTTCCATTCCACCAACACTACACTATTACAGAGTCTAATCTCAGCCTGGACAGTTACAGTCATCTCCTAATTTGTCTCTTCACTTTCTATTAATTGCCACTTCAATCCAGAGTGGGTTTGCTCAAATTACTGCTACTTTAAAATAATCAGTGGCTCCCTAGTGCCTCATCCTGGCATATAGGATCCTCAAACCAACATGTCCAGCTAAATCTCACTGCTCCCCTATACATATCTATGTTCCAACCAAACTCAACTAATATTCCTTAAACATGCCTGGCATTTTGGGGAAAGAGAGGGCTTGAATTATGTATTTACCTTGTCTCTGCTTCTTGTCCTATCTATCCTTCAAGGCCCATAAAGGTTTCCTTGATTTCCCCACAACTTAATGTTGTCCTTCTCTTCTTCCCACTTGACCCTTTATAAAAACTCTTTGCGGTTTTTTGTTGTTGTTGCTGCTGTTGTTGTTGTTTTTTAAACGGAACTGATTTTACTCTAATTTACAGCATAACTGCTCATGCCCAGTCTCATTCCCACCTCTCCCTCATGAGATTGTAAACTTCTTGAGTACAGGAAAGTTGTCATGCTTATCTTTGTGGCTTGCTGTACCTAGCCTACACTTTGCAAATATGCACGCTTGAGAAACGCTTGAATTGAGAATCATGAAAACTGCCTTCCAATATCTTTTTTGGAATTCATCACATATACTGAATAACTGAAACATTTTTAAAAAATGAGGCCATCACTACAATGACATATTACTTGGTCCTAGGTTTGCAACCAATTGGGATGAAGGAAGTCTTGGTTTGAATCAGTGGTTCAATCAAGAGTTCTATCAACAGGTAAAAATAATCTTGTTAGTGATACAGCAGGTGACACTTTTCCTCCCAAGTCAGTCTATTTAAAATTTCCACATGGAATAGGGCAGCATGGAGCAGTGAAACCAGCAACAGAAGTACCCCGAGGAATTATCCTGGTAAAGGTGGGATTGTATCCTCAGCATCCTGCTGAATTTTAAATTCAGCTATGCTGTTCCGTCTCCTGAAATGACCCTGGGTATCCTTCTCGGAGTCCATCCTAGGGCTGTCGTGTTCACTTTTAAACAACAATAAATAAACACTGTTTATTAAACAGTGGCCGGATTCTCCTCAAAGGTGGAATAAACAGCTAATCTCTGTTACAGAGATCAAGCTAGTCTCTGATGTTACCAAGTGACAGGCCTGAAATAAACATGAAGAGCTTGCTGCCCTGCCTCTAGAAGAAACGTTTTTAATGTATATCTCCTTAAAAATGACTGGGTCTACTTCTCGACCTCTACAAAATAAGTATACCACAACATTTACTTGTTGAATTACGTAAAGTTAGCAAACATATACAAAAGATGTTCTATTAGCAGTGAGACAGCAAGCCTACAATAGAATTTGCCCCAGGGTTTTGTGTAATTGACCTCAAATTTCAGAAGGCAAAGTGAATAATCTCTGCTCCGCCCTACTTTCTCAGGTAAGAGTTCCGGTGTTTCATGTAGTCAGGATTTAAGGTTTTTAAAAAAGAAGAATTTTAAAAGGAATAAAAAAAAGCTAGGTTATAAAAACCAATTTGGCAAAAGGAAAAATGGACAATGTTTTAAAACCTAGGGAGACGGGGAAGTGAGCTGGTGGCGCTTTAATCCCAAAGGATATACCTTCCCTCCATTTCCTGGGCCGTTTCCATTCCACGCTTATCTTCAGCAATAACTGAACCACATCGGGATGCGTCGCTCATTTAAAATCAGAACTCTTCCCTATGGGATCTTACTCCCAGCCACTGATTGTGTTCCTGTGTTCTACCGGCAGGTCCAGCCTGACCAGGCGCAGACTCTGCGCGCGCGGAGCAGCGCGCGATCCTGGGGATACAGGGGTCACCCCGGAGGTCTCGGCCTTGGGCGGTGGGCCTCTCGCCGGCAGCAGGGGGCGCTGCAGAACCTCGGTCCCCATCCTGGAGAACCACCTCCCCGGCTCAGCCGGTCTGCGCCGCCCGCCACCATCCGACCCCAAGTTCTCTACCTAGTTCTGAGCGTTCTTCCTAAAAAAGACAGTAAGCCCTGCGGCACTCCCAGTGTTACGTGACAGAAAAAATACAGAGCATCTCACCCTGTGAAACCGATCACCCTTTTTTTATCTTCTCTGCGTCTCGCACTGATTAAAAGCTGTCTCCAAGATTGGAAATTAAGGAAAGTTGCTCTTTCTCATGCATTAGCGCGCCGACCGCTCCTTCGTTTAGGAAGAGAGAGAGGGAGAGAAAGAAAGAGAAAAAGAGAGCCCGCGCGCCGGGGCGCGAGCCGCTGACCCTGCACCGCCTGGGAACCGCAGTCAAAGTTATCACTAAAGCGGTTCCCCGGCTGCCCGATGCCCACTCTCTCCCTCAGGGGACCCTATAAGGCTTCGGTTCCAGTTTTACCCCCAATGTGACTGAACCACAGAGAGACGAGGCGCCTGGGCAAACCTTCAACCCACACCCTGTATCGCACTGTCCCCTCCCTACTCCCCACTTCTCTGCCCCCGCCCCCGACGTCCCAGAGCGTCGGAGGGGACCCAAGTCCACGCTGGGACGCCCGGGAGGAGTTCAGGGTTCAAGTGCGCGCCTGGGTCTGTGCACATCTTCCCCTTCCTCGGCCTCCCTGGGTAAGCTCGGGACCCCGGGGTCCGTCTTCCAAGGGGTGCCCAGCCCTGGCAACAGTCGTGCGAGCTCTTCGGCTCTAATACAGGGAGTGGCTGCTCGCCAGGATGCTTGTCTGAAGTCAGTGTGGCCGCCTGCGGGCTGTTCCGTGTGCTTGAGCCGGGACAGAGCCCCTGCCACGCACTCGGCAGCCCCTGTGTCCCTCCACTGCGCGGGACCGAGGGGGCGAGCCTCCGGCCGAGGTCTGTCCCCTCCAAATCACTCCAAATCGAACTGCCCGGCCGTACCATGTGGGTCTCGGAGGTCCCGGGCTCGACGTGGAGCCGCCCGGCGCACGCCTTCCCGCCCCCCGCCCGGCACCGCCCTCCGAGGCGCGGGCCGCGGCCGGGCCCGGTACTCACAGGTCCGGCCCGTGGGAGAAGGGCGGCGGGCAGTACCCGTGCGGCTCCCGCTGCGAGGGCGCCGAGCGCGGCTCCAGTCCCCCGTTGACGCCCCTCCAGCCCCGGCGGCGGCGCTGCGGCTCCGCGCCCTCGTCCTCGCCCTCCTCTTCCTCCTCCTCCGGCGCGGGGAAGGTCACCCTTGCTTGTTCCTTGCACTTCCTGACCTTGGTGGACATCGCGCCGGCTGCGGTCCGAGTGTGGGGGTGCCGGCTGCCGGCCTCCTCCGCCTTCGCGGCAGTGCAGTCTTCCCGCGGCGCCCCTTCACCACCTCCCGCGGCTTCCGGGGCCCCGGGCGGCCCAGGGCGGGAAGGCGGGAGCGGAGAGCGTCGCGGCCCGCGATCCAGCAGTTAGAGGCTAGCGCCGAAGCCGAGCTGCCGCCGCCCACCATCAAACCGTGGGAGCAGCTGCCGCGGCCGTGGCTGCGACGAGGAAGCCCGGGGCCGAGCGGGGCGCTGGTGCCCGGAGAGGCTCTCCAGCCCCGCGGCGGCGGCGATGCCTCCTCGGCGCCCGTCTCCTGTCTCCGACAGCATCACTTGCTAGGACAGCATCGTTACTCAGGGAGAAGGAGAGGGAGGGCGGGAGGGGGAAGAGGAGGGGGAGAATCAATTCCTTATCAGACAGAGCTGGAGAGGAAATCAGACAGACCGCAGGTGGGGAGTAAAGAAAGAGAAACTTCCCCTCCCCACTGTCTTTCTCTTCCAGAGGATCTAGGGCCCTTTTTGCATCTACAGAAACAAGTTTCCTAAGGAGGGGAAAAGGAAATCCACTGGCTTGTTAATTTTCCTGCAGCCAACTCTCCAAATTTGTTTCAAAAAGCATCACTTGTTCGTTGGGTTACTCCCGGTAAGACTTGGTTGAACCTACGGAGGTTTAAGTACCTTCCCCTGAGTGCCTTCGTACTCCATCCAGCCTGGTAATGTTTTAAACGTGCATGATGCTTCAGTTCTTTCAATGACTCTCAAAGGCATCTAATAAGATTTATATACTTTCCAAGGAAGATTTTTCAGCGAAATGCAGTCTTCTTTTTAAAACACACTCACAAAAATTGCATTTTAGAATTCAAGACCAGTCATTCTTTTGGGAGGAAAGAGGTACAGAATCTTAGCAGGAATCTTAGGGATCAAGGAGTCTCTTGGTCCTTTTAAATAAGAAACCCTTGGCCTAGAGAGACTGAAAAAGGTACTCATGATAGGTGGGTAGTGAGAAAACTTAGATTAGATCCAGAAGAGTGTGTTCTCCCAGACTTTCCCTTGCTTCAAATAGACGGCTTTCTAGCAAGTCCAACTAGGAAAAATCACAAAAATACTGGACACGCTCTGATGAGATAAAATTTATTTAACCGTATCCAATTATACTGTACTTTTTAGAGGAACAATTCTTCCCAAATTTAAGCAAAACACAAGAAAATGTAGCTCCTTTGAATTTAATTCTTAAAAAAATAAAATATTGTGTATTAAATTGGCAAGTCTATATGTTGAAAGAAGCAATAGCATTTATACATCTAATATAGGAAAAACAAAAACAAGTAAATATTGTATAGTGCTTTATGTCTGGAAGTGCTTTTCAGTTGTTAGTACATACGCAAGTGTTAACGGTTTCACAATGTAGATTAGCAGACCTATTCAGTTTCACCTCTGGAATATCTCTAAAGCAGGACTGCCCTTCTCCACCCGGTACCACCGCCTCAATTCAGGCTCCCCTGCTTTTCCCTGCTATCCAGACTTTCTGCAGCCCACCTCTCCCCATACTGTTTCATTCTTTGTATTACTGGAAAGACCATGCTTAAAGCAAAGTCTGATCACGACTTTTCTCTATAAAAATCTCTGGTGGCTTCCCACTACTTTCAGGTTAAAATCCAAATTTTCAATCTCTCCTCCCATCCTTTTTCATACACATTCTAACTGCAGTTACCCTGAACGCTCAGTCATCAACTGACATGCTAGATACTTTCCCATTTCTCTGCCTTTGTCTATGGCATTCCTGTCACTGAAATGTCTCTCTTCATTCATCTGCTACACTGACTTTTCCTTAAAGAACTAGGTTAGCTGTGGCCTCCAGTCTGACAGTCCTCTTGGGTCCCAGTGGATTTCCCACAGGCTCTGGTCCTTACCCACACTGTGTACACCACAGTCTTACCAGTGATCACATCATACTGAAATTCACTCTGTATGTGCCTGTTTCCTCTAAACTATGAATCCCTTGAGGGTGATGTGGGATCTTATTTATTTTGAGCTATTAGGGGCTCATCTTTTTGTCCTTGCTATTTAGATCAGTACCTGATGTGCAGGACAAGCTAAATAAATGTTTGTTGGATGAATTCATGAAGTTTATAGTTTCTTTATAATTACTTTAATATGTTTATAAACTGCCCTTATAGGACCATGGATAGAAGCTCTATAGCAATGCTGGAGCCACCAGGATTTACTCTTACACAATGTCTTAGTCTCCTGAGGCTGCCACAACAAAGTGCCAAAGACTGGGTGGCTTGGGTGGCTTAAACAACAGATACTTAATTGCTCACAATTCTGGAGACTAGAAGTCTGAGTTCAAAGTGTTCACAGGGTTGGTTTCTTTTGAGGCCTCTCTTTGTGGTTTATAGATGGCCATCTTCTCCCTGTCTTCACATGGTCTTCCTTCTGTGCCTGTGTCTTGATCTCCTCTTCTTATAAGTACACCACTCATATAGAATTACGGCCCACCCTGATCACCTCATTTTACTTAATTACCTCTTTAAAGACTCCATCTCCAAATACTGGCACATTCTGAGGTACTGGGGGTTAGGACTTCAACATGTGAATTCTGGCAGTACACAATTCAGCCCATAACAGAGGAGAACTTTCTGATCTCAAAAGGAATAGAAGAAACCACAAAGAAAAAAACAGACATGAAAAGCAAAGATTAAACACTTCAATGTATCACAAAAATTTTAAAATATAAATAAGGTTATCTGTAAGAATTACTGCTCAACAGTGTCTTCTTATTAGACACAGCATAGAAGTTAGACTTAGCAATTTTCTGAAGGTAGCAAGAGCACAGAAACAGGTAAAGTGTTCCTAACAGTGTACATTTCTTTCCCCTCCTTAAGAGCAGAAGTTCTTGGCCGGGCGCAGTGGCTCACACCTGTAGTCCCAGCACTTTGGGAGGCCAAGATGGGCAGATCACGTGAGGTCAGGAGTCCGAAACCAGCCTGGCCAACATGGCGAGACTCTGTCTCTACTAAAAAAAATTACAAAAATTAGCTGGGCGTGGTGGCAGGCGCCTGTAATCCCAGTGTAGAGGCTGAGGCAGGAGAATTGCTTGAACCCGGGAGGCGGAGGTTGCGATAAGCCAAGATCACGCCACTGCACTCCAGCTTGGGCGACAAGAGCGCAAGAGCGAGACTCTGTCTCAAAAAGAAAATAGGCCGGGCGCGGTGGCTCACGCCTGTAATCCCAGCACTTTGGGAGGCCGAGGCGGGCGGATCACGAGGTCAGGAGATCGAGACCATCCTGGCTAACACAGTGAAACCCCGTCTCTACTAAAAAATACAAAAAATTAGCCGGGCGTGGTGGCGGGCGCCTGTAGTCCCAGCTACGCGGGAGGCTGAGGCAGGAGAATGGCGTGAACCCGGGAGGCGGAGCTTGCAGTGAGCCGAGATCGCGCCACTGCACTCCAGCCTGGGCGACAGAGCGAGACTCCGTCTCAAAAAAAAAAAAAAAAAAAAGAAATTGGGAAAATAGAGTAGGTCAGTCTTTCCAGTCATGGTACTTTTACCTTCAATCAAATGAGATACGATAATTTCTTATTTATATTAATTATACCCAGGCTGAATTCTTAAGACAGATTTAAAATGTTAATTAAAAATGTAAATGCAATTCTCTTTACTTTCCCTTTTCTTTTATGTCAAATTTATTCTGTGCTACATGCACACCTCTTACAGGTTCCAAATGCAACCCCATGCTAAGTTCTGAATTACTAATAATGGACTTAGGATAAGGTTGTTAGTGTCCATATTACCAGGTTAGTGGTTAACCACTTTAACATTGTTTTGTTTAAAAGCAGAAATATCTACCACCACCATTGATTGGAGAAAGACCTGACTTACTGATGTCTGACCAGATATGAATTTCGAGAAGTGAGGGTGAAACTCACTTAAACACTCTGTATATATAAAGGACACTGTTTCCCCATTGACATAAACCATGCCCTTCCTACCTCCCATTAGCCAGCTCTAATCTTCAAATGTAACTCTTTTATCCTATAACTCTTAACTTTAGGCAAAAGTGTTAAGATAAAGCAAAAGGAAAGAGAAATAGAAAAGACAAAAAAATTAAAATGCTATCTTTTCTCCCAATATTCACCTGGAGCATCGCTGATGTACTGGTATCATGCAAGATTCCCCTATATTCACCTGGAGTAAATTATCTTGAAAATGTATGAAATACCCATACAAGATGCTCAATGGCCTCATTTTAATGCAAATTTTGGTTAAATAATTAATATTACAAGATATTCACATGGCAACATAGAAATATGTAATTCAACTGTTAATCCTTTTGATATGACATTATGATTATTATAATGTCTTTAAGGATTTTAGGGATAAAGGAAAGGGAGGAGATTGTACTGTCCAGGTAATCATGAACTATGTGGGGTTGAAACATTTTAAAGGACATCTAATCTGATCAACTTATAATGTTTGAATCCCTTTGCACAATCCTGACTAAATGTTCATACATATACATTAATATTTTCATCACTAAGCAGTTTTTAAGAACATGATTCATTTACCTCTATGGATTATTTTTTAATGTAATAAATTCTTTTTTTTCACTTTTATTTACTTTTTTTTCTTTTCTGTAAGTAATTTCTTAAAAGAGATTTGGATGCCAGGAAAAAAAATTTCATAGTGTGGCTTACATCTTAATTAATGAGTCAAGTCTGTGAGTAAATGCCCTTAGAAAGAAGATTGTTGTATATCTTAGTGATGAGATAAGCACTCAGAGGGGGACTTTAAGTGATGTCTTTGAGGGTTCCTAGAAGGCATTGATGTCCAACACCATGTACATCTGCAAGAAGTGGAAAAGTCCAACTGGACATGTGTATTAGGCTATTCTTGCATTGTTATAAACAAATACCTGAGACTAGGTAGTGTATATAAAAAAAAAAGAGAGGTTTAATTGGCTCACAGTTCTGCAGGTTTTACAGGAAGCATGGTGCTGGTTTCTGCTCAACTTTTAGAGAGGCCTCAGGAAGCTCACAATCATGGTGGAAAGTGAAGGGGGAACTGGCAGGTCACACGGCGAAAGCAGGAGCAACAAAGAGGGAGAGAAGGTGAAGGGAAGGTTGGTGGGAGGTGCCACACACCTTTAAACAGCCAGATCTTGTGTGAACTCAGAGCAGGAGCTCACTTAACACCAAGAGGATGGTCCAAGCCATTCATGAGGGACCCATGATCCAAACACCTCCCACCGGGCCTACTTCTGAGATTGGGATTACATTTCAACATGAGATTAGAGCAGGGACATACATTCCAACTATCTCAATGTGTAAAATATAAAAATTCAGTAAACAATAGAGTTCCTATTGAAAATGTGTGACTTTTAAGTTCAAGTCTTGGATATAACCAGTCAGAACCTCTGTTATAATTATGAGTTGGGTATGGGGATAGAAGGCATAATAAAGATCTATATTGTTGTGAGCCAAGAAGGAGACAGGTTATACCTCTTTGCGTTCAATAGATTTAGGCTTGACTACCAAACAGGAGAATGCTCTAAAATATAATGGAAAGTGAAAGCTTTGAATCTTGGCTTAAAGGTGATTTATTCTGCAAAAGGAGCTCTGTCCAATGGACTTTTCTGGCACCCTCTGAAGGCTGACACTTTCTGTAGAGCCCAGGAAAAATAATAAAAGACTTAGTATCTACATCAAACAATTCCTGCACACTAAAGTATTTCTTCTAAAAATTATACATTAATCTTGGCTACTGAACAACAAAAAGAAGTCATTGCTTTAGGATGTTTTGTTTGCTTTATGAGGACTTTCCTCTCACTCAGCTGTTTACCTAGCAGCTTAAAATTCTGAAATCCCAAAGGAAAGAGAGGCTTCTCACACATCAGAAAGAAGATGGCAGGCTACCAAACCATAAATGGCTCCAATTTTCATGTAAAGTCAGCTGAGTGAATCACAGGTGGATTTTTACCAAAAATGCACTGAAGGGCCTCTGCCACCAATAATACCTTATTTAAAAATGATCAGCTCATCCCTGGCTAGAAATATTATGCATACTGTAGCCAAATATATTAAAATATAAATAAAACAAAGACACCTCTGGAGATAGTTCAGCAAAAACCCAATATCCAGAAATAAATTGATTTAGGAGGAATAGTAAAAGCTCATAACAGGCAGCAAGGGTGCAGTAAGGATTTATGGGTTGGAACTGTTATGGGGGAAAAATAGAATTGCTTAGCTAGAATGACTTTTTGGGAACACATATAAGAAGATTTTATTCATGACTTTAGATCTTTCAGAATATACTTTTATATAAATGCAAAATATACAATTCAGTCAAAAGCAGGAAAAAAATTACCAGTACCTAAGGATATAAAAAAAATCTCAAGATAGGGCTGGGCATGGTGGCTCACACCTGTAATCTCAGCACTCTGGGAGGCAGAAGAGAGGATTGCTTGAGGCCAGAAGTTCGAGACCAGCCTGGGCAACAGAGCAAAACCTTTTCTCAAAAAAAAAAAAAAAAAAAAAAACCCTCAAGATAGTAATGTGGCCATGAATGAAATGATCTTAAATACAGAAAATATAAGATAGTAGATGATTTGCGACAGTCACAATTACAGTCCACATACTTTATCTCCCAGAAACTCAAATCATCATCATCTTCATTAGCAGCAGCAGTGGTTATTCTCTTCTACTATCCCTTACCACTTAATGTGCAGTAAGCATCTGTAAGATAATGCCCTGGAAACCTAAAATAAACCCAAATATATATGATATTTTGATGTCTCCTCATTGCTTCCAGATAATGTCCTTTACTTAACACATAAGGCTTTTGGTGATCTGGCCCTTGCCTATCTCTCCAGCTTTGACTCCTGCTACCTTTCCTTTGAGACTTTGTATATGTGTTCCTTCTGTCTAGAATCCATTCATTCAAAAAACTTGTTGTATACCACCTGTAAGTCGGGCGCCATGGCTCAAGCCTGTAATCCCAGCACTTTGGGAGGCTGAGACCAGTAGATCACCTTAGGTCGGGAGTTCAAGACCAGCCTGGCCAACATGGTGAAACCCCGTATCTACTGAAAATACAAAAATTAGCTGGGTGTAGTGGCACACACCTGTAATCCCAGCTTCTGGGGAGGCTGAGGCAGGAGAATCTCTTGAACCTGGAATCAGAGGTTGTAGTCAGCCAAGATCATACCACTGCACTCCAGCCTGGGCAACAGAGCAAGACTCTGTGAAAATAATAATAATAATAATAATAATAATAATAATAATAATAATAACAGCAACAATAAAGAACACCAACCATGTGCCCTTCCATGAATGTCTACCTGGAAAACTCTTCATCCTTCAAGACTCAAAATCTCCTCCTTGAAGTTTCCTTCCTCGAGGAAAGTTGATCCCTACCCTTTTTACTTTTTAAATAATGCCACCATTGTGCCTTGAACACAAACTTGGTACAGACTGGAACCACAATGAATGTTTTTTTAAGGGAGTAAAACCAAAACTATACAAGTGAATATATTCTAATTATCAAAAGTTTAAACGAGCATGAAGTAGTGAAAGTAAAAACTAACAATATTCTTTACCTTTTACCTCCTTCAATCCTACTCCCCCCTCAGAAATAATTGTAGTTAAGAGTTTGGGGCATATTTTTTTCAGGCTTTTTTCAATACATGTCTATAATAGCCAGTTTTACATGTTTAAAAGCAGAGCTCCTGGAGCCAGGCTGCCTAGAACAGAATTTGAGTCTGCCTTTTAATATTTTTGGGGTTTGAGGTGAATTATTTATCCTTGCTGGGTCTGTTTCCTTATCTATACAACGGCAATAATAATAGTACCTAGCTGATTAAGTGAATTAATACATAAAGCAACTACAGTGCCTAACATGTAGTATGTTTTTAAGAAGTGTTTGTTAGATATGCTATGCAAGTATAGGATTATATGTTGCTTTTAAAAATACATAAGTGAAATTATACTGTACTTACTGTTCTGCAACTTGTTTTTATTTTCGCTTAACAATATATCTACCTCATTTTATAATATGGATATACTATGCTGTATTTAACCATTCATTATTTAATTTGTTTGTAAATTGATTGCCACGAGAATATTTTCCAGAAAATCCCTAAAATTTTTGAGTCATAGTATATACACACTTTATTTGTGCACTAACAAATTGCCGTATGAGGAGGATGTTTTTAAATTCCCATCAATAGCCCTAACCAGCAGGAATCAAGAGTGAATCAAGTACACACTGGGCAAGACACATCCCCCTGGTCACATAACCTCATGAACAAGTGTCAAGAAACCTTGGAGGTCCAGGCTCGGTGGCTCATGCCTGTAATCCTAGCACTTTGGGAGGCTGAGGCGGTGGATTGCCTATGCTCAGGAGTTCGAGACCAGCCTGGGCAACACGATGAAACCTCGTCTCTACTAAAAATACAACAAATTAGCCAGGCATGGCAGTGTGCGCCTGTAATCCCAGCTACTCGGGAGGCTGAGGCAGGAGAATTGCTAGAACCTGAGAGGCAGAGGTTGTAGTGAGCTGAGATCGCGCCACTGCACTCCAGCCTGGGCGACAGAGTGAGACTCCATCTCTTAAAAAAAAAAAAGGCAACCTTGGAGTTACCTTTTCTCACAGCCTCCTTCTTGTTTCTAGCTGCCGAGATCATGAAGGAACGTGAATATCCTTAATATCTCCTTTCCCTACACTCAGCAGTTCCAGCCTTCCCATGACCCCATTGTCTGCCTTGAGTCTACCAGGACTGTCTTTGTTAGGCCCTGTATTGGTTCATTTTCACACTGCTGATAAAGACATACCCAAGACTGGGCAATTTATAAAGAAAAAGAGGCTTAATGGACTCACAGTTCCACGTGGCTGGGGAGGCCTCACAATCATGGAAGAAGGCAAAAGGCACATCTTACATGGTGGCAGACGAGAGAGAATGAGAGCCAAGTGAAAGGGGTTTCCCCTTATAAAGCCATCAGCTCTCATGAGATTTATTCACTACCATGAGAACAGTATGGGGGAAACTGCCTTCATGATTCAATTACCTCCCACCTGCTCCTTCACACAACACGTGGGAATTATGGGAGCTACAATTCAAGATGAGATTGTGTGGGGGCACAGCCAAACCATATGAGGCCCTTTACCTACATGTTTATAAGACTCACTGTAAAAGCTCCAGGCTCCAAGCCACCTCTCCTCTCCCATCATATCTGCCCATTTCTACTTCTAGCTCCATCTCCCACATACTCTTTTTTTTTTTTTTTTAGATGGAGTCTCACTTTGTCGCAATCTTGGCTCAATGCAACCTCCGCCTCCCGGGTTCAAGTGATTCTTCTGCCTCAGCCTCCTGAGTAGCTGGGACTACAGGTGCATGCCACCATGCCTGGTTAATTTTTGTATTTTTGGTAGAGATGGGGTTTCACCATATTGGCCAGGCTGGTCTCAAATTCCTGACCTCATGATCTGCCCTCCTCGGCCTCCCAAAGTGCTTGGATTACAGGTATGAGCCACCACACCCAGCCCACATATTCTTTACCAAACTCTTGAACCCCTTTCCTTTGTTTCTTCCGGAACTCAAGATCCTTCCTCAGCAAAATCTGCTACATATTCAACCCCTTTTCTGAAGGAAAGTTTCCTTTACCTTCTTGCTCTGCAGAAAACCTGGTTGTCTGAGGATGTTTCTTCCCTTACAGTCTTCTCAAGTCAGGGCTGATTTTTCTACTACATTCTTCTATATTTATGGGCCTGGAATGACTTTAGGTCTCTTTGATCTTTTTTCTTTTTTCTTTTTTTCTGCTTCAGACCATTCTCCCTCCTTTCTCCCCAGCTTTGAATGTAATGTCATCAAATGATATTACCAGCTAACCTTGTTGTCCCAATTTCTCTCTGTCCCTGAGCCCCTCCTAATTTCTCTATGACTTTAGCTCCTGACTCATTATCACTCTCTTCCACACATTTTCTGTATTAATTTTTGAAAAGTCAGCATATATGTAGATGATCTTTCTAACACCCTGGCCTCTCAGTTTCTTGAATTCCTTTCTATCTTGTCCTACACCCTACCCCAGCCATTATGCATGATCACACTCTAGAAGTTATTGCAACAACCAACTAAAACCCTTCCATAATGTTAATTTCATGCACCTTACTCTCTGACCTTACCACGTCCTGTAGTTGCAGGTCACTCCCTCTATTAGCACAACTCTAGCAATCCTTCAATCTTTTCAGAACCTCTAATCCATTGATCTACCCTTTTTTGTTTATTCCAATGGCCCCTTACCCAGCTTGAAACCCACAACCATCATAACGATTCCCTGCATAATGCGCTCAACCCCCTTGCTCCCTCTCCCTTCTTTATATTCACTTGGCAAAACCAACTGTACTCAGCCATGCTTCTGCTTGTGCAGCTGGATGAGCCTGGAGGAAAACACACAATGGCACTGTCTTGCCCCACATTAAATCAGGACCAAGAATGTCAAGTGGGTTCTTACGCTGCCTGGCCATCATAACACAGAAGGCAGTAGGGGATGGGGGTGAGTAGAAATATGTGAAGAGTTATACCTTGTTTCAAGAAAGGATAACAATATGGATTAACTCTATGAGGTGACAGAAAAATATACACTGAAATATATGTTATTTATGAACAACTACTATTGTTTTTATAAATTATTTTCCCTTCAGGATGTTACTCTTGGGGATAGGGACTACCACTCAATAGATTCTTGGAGAATTTAATTTTGACTAGAATATTTTTTGTTATAGGTAATGATGTAAACTGATAAAGATGGTAGTAGGGGTGGGAGTGATGCTGATGGCATGGACCTAGGTATTTCCTAAATGTATTTTATCTATATGCCATTCTCCTTAACCTTGATAGTCTTTACGTTCTTGGTAAGCAATAACTGAATGTGCTTACAGGGCTAGACTGAAGTTTTTAGTTCCGAGAACATTATGGCTTCTTCAGAGCAGAAGTCATATATTCTTTGTGAATCTCCATCCCATGGCCCAAATCCATTTTGTTTCTTTTCCCATTGCTATTTTTTTTATTACTGATATTTTTGGCCCATATTTAAGGTATAAACCTACTTTGGGAGCAAGGGATTAAATTGGATAAGAGGTAGATAATCTTAGTAATAATCCTTTCCTTAAAACCTTTTTTAAATGAATAATCTGGCCTGTAATCCTAGTGCTTTGGGAGGCCAAGGCGGGCAGATCACTTGAGGTCAGGAGTTTGAGACAAGCCTGGTCAACATGGTGAAGCCCCGTCTCTACTAAAAATATGAAAAAAAATTAGTTGGGCGTGGTGGTGGGTGCCTGTAATCCCAGCTACTCAGGAGGCTGAGACAAGAGAATCACTTGAACCCAGGTGGTGGAGGTTGCAGTGAGCCAAGATGGTGCCATTGCACTCCAGCCTGGGTGATGAGAGTGAAACTCTGTCTCAAAAAAAAAAAAATTAATAATCTGATGTATTACCTCCTATAAAAGTTTTGGATTTAAAAAAAAGGTTACTAGGATGCCTAACCAATGAAAAAGAGTGCAAATAAGTAGTCCATGAACTGATTCCTTTAAATGGCATATTCTGAGATTTTTGTTTTTAGTTTTTGTCATCATTTGTCTTGGTAATAGAATTATTAAAAAAAACTGATTCGGGTAAGGGACAGATTTTGGCAGTCTCACGTTTTATAATTAAGTAAATATGTTATTATAATTTAGAATTTTAGAGTTTTTTAAAAAGCCACATAGGTTTTTGCATCTGACACAAGTCAAGATTGAGACTGATTGATGATCATTATCAGTGTATTAACCATGTATTTATGTCATTTATCTAGCATGTACTGCCTTCAAACTTTACTGAATTAGCAAAAATTCTTCCCCATATTTCTTTTTAGTAACTCACTGATATATGATAAATGATGAAGAAAATAAATGTTAAGCCTTTCATTTTTGCCATTGTTAAATGGTTTAAGGCTTTGATTTTCTATAACTATTTTATACTCTAAGAAAAAAGACAAGAATTTTTTCCTATAAAATCTCAGTATCTTATTTCTTAGTCACACTTTAAAACTGAAGAGATTAGTAATTTTTTCTATGTCGATATGTGAAATATGCAATACAAAATTGTACAAACCCATTTAATTCCATTCTCTGTCTTTTGTCAATCAAACATCCTCCCTGATAAGAGCTCAATTATTTGATTAATTATAAATCGCTATTTTTTGATATGATATTCACAGTAGAATAATTTATAATAGACAAAATTACAAACAATAAGATCTTGGTGTTCAGTGGGATTTATGGTGTTTTCATGCAATGGAATACCGAACTGACACAAAAGTCATGTTAGAGAAGAATATTTATTGATGTGGGGAAAAGTTCATGATATCCATTACACAAAAATTGTGAGCTGTGGAACTTTTATGTATAGCTGCACGCTGTATTTTTTCATCAAACCAACATAGCAAAAATGCTACAAAAACTTACACTTATTCCTGGGGACAGGAAGCGGGAGAAGGCATTGAGGATGTTTTATGATTCTTAAATTTTTCTTTAGTTTTTTCTATGTTTTTCAAAGTTTCTGCACTGACCATCTGTTAGCTCAGTAAGTAGAAAAAAACCTTTTTAACCTAATTGCTCAAATTTAAATGGTTTTATTTAATTTCATTATCCAAATCAGCCAATATTTATTGAATGCCAGCCTAGTGTAAGACACTGTAGGAAGACATTTTTAAAACAATTTTCCCTGCATTCAAAGAGCTTCCAGATTCCAGTTTTAGAAGAATTAGGTGTAAAAAATATAAAATGTTAAAAAAAATCAATAAAGTTTAAAGAAGCAAATCCAGGCATGGAAAGGTGATAAGTGACATATGATTGATTATAGGAACACTTATTGCTAGAGGATCACTTACTCTCTGTTTAACATTCTTGTGTTAAATCTGATAAAATATGAATCTAAACAATCCATGCTTTTTTCTTTCCTATTTGTGCAAAAACCTGGTTGTATTTCACTGGTGACCTCATCATTAGTGAATAATCCTTTTCTTGAGTTTAATTTCAGTGGCATTTAGTAAAGGAAGCACAGGTTTGGAACCTCCTAGTTCCTTGAGTGCAGGAGTATACACTTATCATTTCAGACAAATCCTTTGTCTGAGATTTTTATTTAGATATAGGCTGTAAAGTTTTCTTCCTTCCCTAATTCCTGATGTGGATTGAAAGATAGAGGAGGGGAAAAAGACACATCTTTTTGCTGTGGAGCTCTTAATATCTTTTCTAAGTGATAGAAGGGAGAGTATAGTAAGCTAATCAGTCATTTAGTCAACAGCTATTTTTTGAGAGATACATAGAAATATACTAGCACCAAAGCACAGTGCTGCATGCCAGTCAGTGAAGTGGCAAAATAAAGAGGATGGAACTGAAGGTATTTAAATAATTTCAAATAAGGATCCTAACTTTATTTTTCCCCCTCAGTATTTAATCATCTTTGTTCATTCCTCCAATGGGAAACACTGGGAATGAATTATTGTCATTCAATGAGGCTAATTCTACTGTAAAGCAATATGCTACTTAACACCATTAAGAAAAATAGTATTTTTTAAACCTATAATAACAGAAACTGATGGTTTAAGTTTCCCTGAATGTTATCTATGGGTAGGTAACACAAATAATTGTTGAATCATATTCTTCTGTCACACCATATAGATTTTCCCAGATCTCCTTCCAGAGTGATTTTCAAAACCATGTGTGAGAATATGTATTTTCCCCCAGAGGGGACGTAAGCACAGGATAAATTTTAAAAGTGGTACAATAAAAGTGATAACAGGGTCTTAATGACATTTCTTCATGCCTGATAAGTGAGAATAATGCGAGGATAATTATTTCTCCATAGCACTTGTGAATTATATTTATCTAATGAAAATTTTATTTTTTTCTCCTTATTATTGATCCTTTCTTCCTTTCCTCTCTCTCTTCCTTCCCTCCTTCCTTTTCTTCCACTGTAAAAAATTGTGTCTTTTTTCTCTCCCCTATGTTTTTCCCTCCCTCTTTCCCTCCCTCCCTTCTTCCCTCCCTCCCTCCCTCCCTTCCTTCCTTCCTTTAATAATTTGCATAGATATGTTTGAAATTAGATATCTACAGCTACTGCTGGACAGTGAGGGGGTCTTTTCTTATCAATTTAACAAATAAAAAGGTTTATAAGCCGTGTTCTCTGGGACAAAACGAATATGGTTGCTCAAAGAAAAACAACAGTAGCCTCCTTATTGAAACAGACCTCTTCAACAGCTCCTTTAAAAACTAAAAAATAATTTATTTAAAATAAAATAAGTATATTCTAACAAATTAATACTTTATTCAAGTAATACATTTGGTGTAAAAAATTTACATCACTATTTTTCCATACTATTAGAAAATTATTTCTCTGAAATAAAAACCTTTATTAAAGGATAACTTCATGGCGGGGCGCAGTGGCTCATGTAATCCCAGCACTTTGGGAGGCTGAGGTGGGCGGATCATGAGATCAGGAGTTCAAGACCAGCCTGACCAACATGGTGAAACCCCATCTCTACTAAAAATACTAAAATGAGCTGGGCATGGTGGCACGTGCCTGTAATCCCAGCTACTCAGGAGGCAGAGGCAGGAGAATCGCTTGAACCTGGGAGGCGGAGGTTGCAGTGAGCTGAGATAGCGCCATTGCACTTCAGCCTGGGTGACAGAGCTAGACTCAAAAACAAAACAAAACAAAACAAAAAAGATAAGTTCATAACATCATACTCACTCTTACATAGTTATAAGCCTGTTAAAACATACAAATTTCTCATTTAAGTGAATTTACCATTTACATTAAATAATATTTATCGAGCACCTGTACATTTCTCTACCTGAAGCTAGAAATTCTGCTAATCAAATTACTGACAGAATAAATGTAAGTATTCCCCTAAGTAATACCCCCTACCTTTCCAGGAGTCACTGGTCACTGTTTATATTATTAATTAGTCAGTAAATTCTGAAGTAAATTTAGGATTTTTTTAAAAAGATATGGCAATTGTTTTTCTTTACTACATTTGGCCAACTGAATATTCTCTTTTTTTCTTTTTTTTTCACATGCCCACTGTGTCAAATGAATATTCTTGATGTTATATTTTTACCTGAAAATTTAAAAATTCTGAATAATTTCTCACACTCTAAATCCCCAGAGGATAACAAGAAGAGATAAAGGGAACTTTATGATCTTTCCAAGGCTCCTCCCTTCCTCCTAGTGATATGAGGAATAAACATAATAGCATTTATTGAATGGCTTGGGAGGAAAAGCATTCTGCTGTCTAGAGTCAGAATACTAAGAGTTGGAATCCTAAGAGAGTACCTTGCCCAGCACCCTCATATTACATGTGAGAAGAATAATGAGCTATGAAGAAGGTAACTGACTTCCCCCATGTCACATGGTTGGCTAATTCCCTCACAAATCTGCCCATCTCTCTCCTTTTCTTCTTCAGTATCCTCCCAGTTGCTGAATGAGAAACCGCTCACCTCCTCTTCAATCTCTCCCCAGCTCCCATCAGTTGCACCTCTGAACCACCTCTTCTTTCTATTCCCACTGCCTCCTTCCCAGTTCAGATACTCATGATCCCCAGCCCATGTTCTTGCAGCAGTTTCCCACTGTTCTCCTGATGTCCAGTGTCCAGGTTTCTTCTTCTCCCCAACTTTCACTTCATTGCATTTTCTGCTACTAGAGTCATCTTTTACATCCAGACCAGATGCTGTCCTTCTTCTATAATCCCTGAATGACTTCCTGACCCCTGAATATGAAAAAAGTTATTTTTCTTTTCTCTTTTATTTTTAATATTTCAATTCAAATAAGAATGTGATTCAGTATGTATCATAGATACATAATAATATAAACAGTCTCTTTTCTCAAGAGCTTAGAGCTTTATTAGGAAAAAATCCATATATTAAAAAAGAATAATAATCTTTATATGCTTGAAGTGATTTCATGTGTATCATCTAACTTGAGCTTTATATATGATTCCGTATATCCAATATTTGCAAAATTTAAGGGACTTTTTTCTTTTATGTAATATTTGACATAAAAAGTAGATATATATAATGCATATGTAAATTATGAAGCATCAAAGAAAAATAAACCCTTATGTACCTACTGTATTAGGGTTCTCCAGAGAAACAGAACCAGTAAAAGATACATGACTTCATAACATTATACTCAGTCTTACCTAATTATAAACCTGTTTAAACATACACATTTATCCTTTAAGTGAATTTACTGTTTACATTAAATAATATTTATTGAGTGCCTGCACCTTTCTCTACCTAAGCGAGAAATTCTTCTTTATGTAAATATATATATGTATATATACACATACACACACGTGCGCGCACGCACACACACACACACACATATATACCCACATGTATAAAGGAGATCTATTACGAAGAGATAGATTTATTTATTTATTTTTGAGATGGAGTCTTGTTCTGTCACCCAGGCTGCAGTGCAGTAGCGCAATCTCAGCTCATTGCAACCTCTGTCTCTCAGGTTCAAGCAATTCTCCTGCCTCAGCCTCCTGAGTAGCTGGGATTACAGGCACCTGCCGCCATGCCTGGCTAATATTTTTGTATATTTAATAGACACAGGGTTTTACTATATTGGCCAGGCTGGTCTCGAACTCCTGACCTCAGATGATCCACCTGCCTTGGCCTTGCCAAGTGCTGGGATTACAGGCATGAGCCACCATGCCCAGCCATGAAGAGATTTATTATGAGAAATTGGCTAACATGATTACGAGGGCTGAGAATCCCACTATTTGCTTTTTACAAACTGGAGACCTGGAAAACCCAGTGATGTAATTCAATCTGACCTTTAATCAAGACAGGGTAAATCATCAGTGGGCTTCATGTCTTTTCCCATCTTATACTATTTCTTTTAAGATCAAAGCATTTGGCCCAATTTGAATGTCCTAAACTCATCGAGTAAGGTGACAGGGAATGAAGACAACTTCCTTTTAATAACCCTGGCTTCTTTATTCTCTGACAATCTTCAAAGAGTACTTTGCTCCTGAGGACAATCTTGTGAGAGCAAAGCAAGTAAATATCCTTATTTTTGTGTCTTCATGTCTTTCATCAGTGATGCAAAATTATTAGCCATTTCTCTTGGAGAAGATTCTGTCCATTCTTTCATTTCTCTTTATCTGGAATTTCAATTAGGTGTTTGTTTAACTTTCTCATTCTATTCTCTGTGCCCCTTAATACCTCCTTAATATTTTTCTTCTCCTAATACTTCCTTGCTACATTCTGGACAATTCCATTCATTTATTCAGCAAATATTTATTTAGCAGTTACTAGTGGTAAACACTATTTTGGGCAGTTGAGTACCTCAGGGAACAAAATAAATGCATCCCTACCCAGGAGGCGCTTACATTTGAAGAGATGAAATTAAGAAACAGACAATAAATGATAAATATAGTAAGCAAATTATGTAGAATGTAGAAGGTGATAAATGCCATGAAAAAAGGCAAGTAAATGCCATGAAAAAGGAGAACAAGATAATTCCCTCTCTGTTTTTATTGGTCATTTAACATTCAATGAAGTTTTTATTTTAAACAATTATTTTTTTATTTCTAAATGTTCTACTTGATTATTTTTCAAACCTGTCTGGTCACTTTTGAAAGTCTATGGTTTCTGCTCATTTAAAAAGTTTCACATTTTACTGCTAAGATTATACAAGGAATAGTAATTTTATATAATTACTAATTACAATATTAAAAGTTTTGAAGATCTCTGTATTTATTGCTTATTTCTATTTACTCACAAAGGTAGATTTTCCTTTGTGTGTTTGATAGTTTATTTTAAAATTATTCTTATTATGAGTTTGTTTCAGATTGAATGTAGTCTGTGAAAATTCTAAGGGCCTAAAGTGAAATTATTTCAGAGAAGATTTGGATTTTCTTTTGCTGGGAGCCAGGAGGCTGTGCTGATCTGGAATGACATTAGCCCTTCTGAGAATCCAGTTGTAAATGTTGAAATCTCAGGTTAAATTCTTACCTAGGGATTGGGATTGGCGTGAGATTTAGGTGTAGTATTCTGGTCCCAATGCTGGTACAGGTGTTGCTCCTCAGATTAGTGAAGGCTTCTTACCATTTCCATTTCAACTCAATGTTTTTGTTTTGGTTTGGAGGCAAGAGCTAGCCCTAAGCTATTTCTCTTCTTTTTGAGCTCAGCAATTCTTTAAAAAGCATCATTTTAAAAATAGTTATTAACGAATTGGGGGTATTATAGTGGAGAACCATTCAGGGTATCTAGTCTTCCATGCTGCTAGAATTGAACTCAACCCTAAGTTACCTTTCCTATTCCTATCCTGCAGCTTCTCACTAATTCAGCATCCTTTCCTCACTGCACTCCCAGTTCAATCTGGTACCTCATATTACCACACCTAGTATTTACATGCCGTTGTTTGTGCAATAGCCTTCATATCTATCTTCCCCTACTCCCAATAAATGAACTTCCACACTTTTGCTGCCCAGAGAAATTCTATCTGCCTTTTAAGCCTACTAGAAGGTCAGCTGTTCTGAAAACTTCCCCTAACCACCATGCCTCACCTCTCCAAGGCAGAATTAATTACTTCCTCCTTTATAAACTAATATCATTACCCTTGATACTAGGGTAGAGAATTGAAATTACTTGGGTAGAGATCAGCCTGCCAATTTGGTATTAAAGAACCATATCTTAGTCATCTGTGTTTCCCTAATGCATAATGTGGCCATTCAATAAATCTTCTGACAATTTAACCTAATTGTGGGATTCGCGATTGCAGTTTTGGTTGCACAACTCCGAGTTTACTCCCCTTAGGCATTCACTGCTCTTGGACATTGCTATTATTACCCAGGAAGATTTTCTTGGCTTCAGATGTAGGAGTTTTGTGTATATCATTTGTCCTTTACACTCCGAGAATATTCTGATAGAGTTTTTTTTAATCATACTTCCTTCTGTCAACAGAGTTTAAATTCTTTCTTAAAAATAGGATTGTCAGCATAAAACATTATTATTACTGCTAAAAATGGTGGTAAAACATAGAGCTATATTTACTTAATTACAACATTTCGTTAGATACGGTCATTATTGGCCTGCACAAATTTTCAGAATGATTTACTTCTTAAGAATTTTGAAAGCTGGGAAAGTGGTATTCTTTACTTTTAAAAGTTATATTTATAGTATATGAAGACATTTTAATTGTTAAAAAATTATTCTAATAATATCAAAGTATTTTGAGTAAAAGTGTAAGTCCCTTTTCCCACAGTACCACTTCTACCTCATGGGTGCTACTACTAACAATTTAGTGTATATCTTTCAAACATTGATATAGATATTGATATAGAATATAGCCATTAGGTTACAGTGCTATTTCCTTTACTAGAGAGCAAAAGGTCAAATTACATTGATTTTTCTGTCATTGAGTATTCATTTGATGTCAGCAATAGAAAAATAAACAAATATATATCAAGCTCAATACCAATCACATTGGATGCTAGGACACTAGCAATGACATTTTTATCTTGCATTGGACAGCTTATGATGGAATGAGTTTGTGAGGTTCATAAGAATCAGGAAAAAAAGGGGTAATTAAAAGCAACTCTAATGACAAAATCACAATACATCATGCTTAAGTAGTTATATAAAGCCATTATTCTGTCCATTGGGGGTAACTTTTTTCCATTTTTTCCCAACTTATGGAAATTAGTTATATATTGCTTTTTAGCATATAGAGACCTGGCTTTAAAAAGCTTCTAGATCCCTAATTACTCTTAAAGTAACATTTTATTTCCTGTAAAATTTAGAAAAAAGCCTCTGAAAGCCTACGATCCTTTTATTTATAAAAAATAAAAAAGGGGAACATAATTTATGACCAAGAATTTGCAAATGAAGTGTGTTAAGAACACACTTATTTAATCTCTGGATGAAGGGTTTGCATCCCAATTACAGCATAGAATCTTGGAAGGAACTGAAAAGACCTTGTAAGTAACCAAGGGCAAATTCTTCTCTTTGCCGAAAAACGAGGGAATTTTGATCCTCCCCAGAATACTGCAGGAAGAGCACCAGGATCCCAGAAGTCCTGGGTTTGGATCTCAGCTCTGTCATTCTAAGCCTGAGTTCTCTTCTTAAACTGTGGTGAGAATAGCTATGGCGTGGGGATGTAGTCAATGAGATTAGTAAATTACATGAAGTAGATGTGCCTGCCCTGTCCTTATACCAAATTAGAGAAAAGAGTCCATAGTGTTTTTTCCCTTCCCCATTCCACCTTGTCTAAGGGTACAGATCAAAGTTGTAGGAAAAGGGGGGCAAGAGTCTAAATCATCTGACTTACAGGCCAGTTAGCTTCCCATGAATTTCTTTTAGCCAAGCCCTGATGCCTTTCACCCTCTTCATGGAGATTATTTCCGGTCCTTAGACACACAGATGCCCCTTCACTATGAATGCCAACTGTGTTCTTGGCTGATGATGGATCATGGCGGTCCCCTTCTTCCCCTTCTATGACTTTCCTTTGCCTTCAGGATCAAGTCCACCTCCTTAACATAACCTAAAAGGCCCCTGTTGACCTCTCTACCCTCTGTGTTTCCTCTTCTCCTTAGACACTCAGACCCAGCCACACTGAACTATTCTCAAGTACTCTGTTACCTCCGTGCACTTGCACAATCCCCTCACTCCTCACTAAGCAAATTCATACCCACGCATTTTGTTTGTTCCAACTTAACATGTGATCCTTTCTGGGAAGTCTTACTCGACCTTGGATCTCATGCTCCTCATCATAGAACATATCCTAACACTGTGTAGTAATGGATGATTGACTTATGTGACTGCTCTGCTCAGCTACAACATCCTTGAATCTTGAAGAGACTGTGTGTTATTAATCTTAATATCTGTCACAGCTTGCACAATACTTTGCACTATAATTCTATTATTTATTTATAGCTTTTTAGTTGAAGTAGACCATACATTCCAAAAGTACATAAATCATGTATGTACAGCTTAATGAATTTTAACAAATAAAACTTCTGCCATAACTAGCATCAATCAAGGAACAGAATATTAGCCCAGAATCCCTCTCCATGACCTTTTTCAGTCATTATTCCTCTTATTTCTAATACAATACAGTGTTTTTGAACTTTATATAAATGAAATCATACAGTACGTATCTTCTTTTGTGTCTGCCTTCTTTTGCTCAATATTATGACTGTAGGATTCTAAAAGCTTTTTTAAAAAATGGGTAATATTGCTGTATCTAAGATTTTAATCAATGTATATGAGCGGGTTTCTATATCACCAGTTCAGAAAGAAGGCAGCTATTTTGAGGCACAGATGAAATCCCTCTCTAGTGGTTGTGGTGATAGCCTGCTCAGCATTCTTTTTTGTGATTTCTATCAACCCAATTTTGTTCAGGTGTACACCCCTCTATGAAAAGCCCAAGTGACTCCCAGTGGGCGGGTCTGGTTGGTAAGCTTTCTCCCTCTTGCCAGGGATTGGCTCAGGAATGGGAGTCTCCATTTCAGCCAATGAGGAAATGTTGCTGGGGTTCGAGGTATCTTTTTGCCTCCTACTCCAGGAATGCATGCAGAAGCAACCCTCTCACTCTTCTCCTGGATGTGTCATGTGTGGGCAGTAGGTTCAGACACTAAGGCTACTCTGGTCGCCTTTGTCCTTGAGGACGAAGTTGATACAAAGAGGAAGACAGAGCCAAGAATCACAAAGAAATAGGGCTTGCTACTGCATTAAGCCATCCTCGAGCCTGTGCTACCTCTAAGTTTCTAGTTACATCATGTCATCCAGCAAATTTCATTATTGCTTAATGTAGTTTGAGTTTTTTTTAAAAATACAACTAAAGGCACTTTAACTGGTATGTGTCCCAAGGACTCAGATGATTACTTGGAAGGCACATTTAATGGAACTGATGGTGATGTGAAGCTTTGATCTTGGGAAGGGGATGCGAGTCAGACAGTGAGGGATGGAGTGACATGGGATGGAGGGCTCCGCCTACAACACAGGCTGAGAAGAAATCCCTCAGGAGTGAGCTATTTGCACACTGCTCACAATGCCTTGGGTTGTCAAGGCCCCATGGGTATGCTACAGACTTGAGGAACCTTTTAAGTGAAGAACGGCAACATTGGGAGTGGTGGGGATGAGGGCAGCTGCCTGTGCCAGCAGGTAGAGAGGCTTCTCCTTTCCCCCTCCCATGGAGGAAAGGACGGCCAGTGCAACAGCAGTGGTAACCCTACATGGCCCAAGGGTGTTTCTTCAGAGCACAAGGAGTGCCCTAGGATGGCAAGTTGCCAGATTTTGGTAGTACACGTGCAGGAAGACAAGGTTCTCAAGTGCTGGACACGAGGCGAAGCACAGGCATGTCAGATCCCCAGTGTTTTCCCAAAACTATAGTGTGAAAATGAGAGTGATAAAAGTGATAGGAAAGGGCCCCTCGGTGGATGGAGCTAGCTTCTCTCTCTCTCTCTCCTTCTCTCTCTCTCTCCCTCTCTCAATCTCTCTCTCTCTCTCTCTCTCTCTCCTCCTGGAGATAAGAGTAATTATATTGTCCACTAGGACTGAGAAAGCATGCCTGAGGGCACTGGAGTTACCATGGAGAGAGGACTCTCCAGTGAGAAGGCCATTCTGCATTTATGTGAGGTAGAGCTCAGAGTGATTCAAGCTGAATTTACAGAGAAAATAGTTCTTTCTGCCACCCAAGCTGGGGAAGTGGGATAGACCAGTTCTGTTGGCACACAGGATATCAGAGAGACTGTGGATGAAGGTGGCATCTGATTTGACTTATGAGAGAAAGATAGAATTTATACTTGCAGTGGGGAGGATGTTTTCATTAAAGGGAACTGAAAGTGCAAAGGCAGAGGGGCAGGAAGTGCAGAGTGGCTATTCAGGGTGTGTGAGAATGAGAGGGCTGAGGACATTTGGAAAGAGACATGTCTAGGTGGAAAAGAGTTGTGAATGCCTCTGAAGAGGTTTGAATCTTACACTATAGGTAAAGGTGAACAATTAAAGGATTTTACCATGTCAATGATATGATTTAAATTGGCCTCAAGATGATTAAAATCAGGATGGACTAGAATAGAGAAAGATAGTGAGTGGGGAGACCAAGTTAGAGCCCACAGCAATAGAACACAGGAAAGGAAGTGGGGGCCTGAATTAGGGTTGTGGTGATAGACTGTAGAGAATTTCTGGAGGTGAACTTGACAAGAGTTGATAACTGATCGGATGTGAATATGGCATGATTAACAGAAACTGCATCATTGTCACAAAATCTAGTCCCAGAGGTTGATAATTTTTTCACATCATGTTACATTTTCCACTTAACCATCTTTCTGGTGAAATGATTCCCAACTTGCAGACTATTTTGGGAGTACATTGTAGCAAAATGAAACACACACACAAAAAAGTGATAAGTGTTACATGTAAAAAGAATTTGCCTGGAACAGACTCCTTTCTCTCATGGGGTTAACAGTAGTACTGCTTTTGATGAAGTGCATTGTGCATCCCAGTGATGGTAATAGAAAGAGAAGAATTTTGGGGGCCCCTTGCACCTTCATGGCCCTCCCAACTCACTATCAGAACCTACCAGAAGTGAGTCAGAGCCAAGAACTGAAGAAATATTTTTTACATGTTTTCAGAATTTGTTTTTTTGACTGGAGTGCATTCATTTTCTAAGCAAGAAAACTGTGCCTGGAACTTGACTCCAAAACATAATTCCCTTTATTAGTAAAGAGATGGAATTGTGAATGTGTTCCTTAAGGAATGGATGCCAAAAGCTTTCTTATGATAAAAAGGTAACAATAACCCTTAAAGTAGTGTTTTTAAATGAATAACTTCATTATCTTCTCTTCCAGAGGGAAGACCATAGAAGCTTTATCATAGGGCCTAGTGTCATGATCATATATTTACTCCATAAATACCTGTGAGGTAAGTATCAGGAACAGATTCTAAGTAAAAGACCTTAGATGGGAAAACTCCCAAGCAGTGATATGATATTAAAGCTGTTGTTGTAGGAGAACTGTCTTATTCTTGGTTAGTTGGAAAATAAACAGATCTTCAGAGAAAAAAGTAGAGGGAAGGGTGTCTACTCCTGAGGGCTGTTTGGTTCACTCATTTAAGATTTGACTCAAGAGTTGGACATAAAATTAGAGGGAAATCTCAGTTCCAGAGATTCTAAGCAGATTTTAAATTACTCATCCCCTTCCATGTTGTTGGCTTTGAGAACATCACTGACGACTATGGAGGGATCCTCAAGGTCCACAACTTCTTTCTCAGGGAAAGGCTAGCAATGACTTCTTAATTTTGACCTTGGCTGTTTAACAGATCTTTTGTTGTTGTTTGTTTGTTTGAGACAGGGTTTCTCTCTGTCACCCAGGCTGGAGTGCAGTGGTGCAATCTCAGTTCACTGTAACCCCCACCTCCCAGGTTCAAGCAATTCTCCCACCTCAGTCTCCTGAGTAGCTGGGACTACAGGCAAGTGCCACCATGCTTGGCTATTTTTTTGTACTTTTGGTGGAAACAGGGTTTTGCCATGTTGCCCAGGCTGGTCTCAAACTCCTGGGCTCAAACGATCCTCCCACCCCATCCTCCCAAAGTGCTGGGATCACAGACGTGAGCCACAGTGATCATTTATTTTCCCAGATTTACATTGCTTTGTGTAATCCAACCTAGAGGTCCAGTTTTTATGGCACATAGTAATTAGAATGACTAGTTAATCCTCGAAGGATAATCTGGAATATTTGCATTATATTTTACTGCATAGCAAATCCTGCACAGCCCCACTAAAGGAAAGGGGGCATTTAATACAGAGCAAGTAGTAATATATAATAAAAATGAAAAGCATTTAGTAGCAATGAGATATTGTGCCCCCAAATCATCCTTCCAATACCATGATTTGATAGTACAGGGAATGCTGGAAATTTTCCAAAAGAAAATGGAAATACAAGGATTCTATTTTTATTGCATAACAAGGAAAGGAAATGCTCAACTACCGCAAGAATATGTTGGAAGCATATGGATTTTGAACCAAAAGATGAAAGTGATATTACGCCTCTGGAAATTCAGTGTCTTCATTGTGATTTAAAGTGTCATAGCCCACAGTAAGCATCTTGGCAAAAGCAAAAGAAAAGAATGAATAAGAAGCCTAAGTAATTATGAATCTACATTTCAAGATACGAGTAAGGAAAAAAGGCATAAACTAGCTAAAATTCTTATTCAGGCCAATTGTCTTTAAAATACATCAAGGCATTCTTAAAACTAACTTCATTGCCAGAAAAACAGCAAAGTATCACTATCCTAAGTATGATCTAAAAATTAATAATAAAAGCTCTTATCTATATAGAATAATCATTTCATTACTTGCTTCCTTTTGTTACCATTCAGAAATTTAATAGTGAATTGGAAGTAACCTGAACCAGGAATTATTATTTCTCAATCCAAGAAAATTGATGGAAGATATTCACGGACTTGCTGGCTGTATCAATGAACTATTGTTGCATAACAAACAACCTCAAAACTTGATGGTTTAAAACAACGATTTATTTAGCTCATGATATTGCAAGTCAGATTGGCAATTTAGGCTGGGCTAAGCTGTGCTCATGTATCTGCATGCAGCTATGTGATGTCTAGTTCACTGTGATTCCAGGGCTCATCTGGTTGTCAGCTGGGACCCGTTGGCTCTCCTCCATGTGATTTCTCATCCTTCAGCAGCTAGCCAGAGCTGGTGCTTATGGTGGAACAGGGGTCCAAGAGAGAAAGTAGAAGCATGCAAGGGTTCTTGAGACCTACGCTTATAACTGGTACAAGTTCACTTCTGCTGCATTCTATTAGCCAAAGCACCTAACAAGGCCAGCTCAGATTCAAGACATGGGAAATAGACTCTATATCTTGATGGGAGGAGTTGCATGGTCACATTTTAAAATCATGGATACAGGGAAGTTGTTAATTGGAACGATCAAATGATCAATCTACTATACTAAAAACTCTTCTAACACTTTAAAACACTTATTAAAGAAGTATTTTTTTCACTTGATTTTTTAAGTTGTTGTTGCTGTTTGTTTTTCTGAGACAGGATCATACTGTCACCCAGGCTGGAGTGCAGTGACATGAGCATTGCTCACTGCAGCCTCAAACTCCTGGGCTCAAGGGATCTTCCTGCCTTAGCCTTCAAAGAAGCTAGGATGCTTACCTAGGTGTCATATCCATTTCTTATTCCATATAATAAATCTGAAATTAGCCAGGTGAGATGACTCATGGCTGTTATCTCAGCACTTTGGGAGGCCAAGGTGGGAAGATCACTTAAGCTCAGAAGTTAGATACCAGCCTGGGCAACACAGGGAGATCCGGTCTCTACAAATAATGAAATAAAATTAGCTGAGTATAGTGGTGGGCACCTGTAGTCCCAGCTACTTGGGAGGCTGAGGTGGGAGGATCGCTTGAGCCTGGGAGGTCGAGACTGCAGTGAGCGGTGATCACAGTGCACTCCAGCCTGTGCACTCCAGTGCACTCCAGGCGACAGAGCAACACCCTATCTCAAGATAAATAAATAAATCTGAAATTATTTGAAGACAGTTGTTTATCCTCAATGTTCTACTCTTGTTTTCAGTGTAATGAAACCATGAATACTGTGAGAAAAAGAACCAGTCCTATGTATTTTGAATCTCCTGTGCTTATGACAGTCTGGCATAAAGGAGATGTTCAGTAAATGTTAATGAAATAACATTTAGTTACCAACGTTAAATATCCCCAGTTCTTCCAAAAATACCTGACGTAGCATGGTTTTGTGCCCTTCATCATCATTCTTGTCCCGTTTGGGGACAAGGTTTGGTCTAAGTAGCACAAAGAAATGTGGTAGTATTATGTAGAATGATTAATGAGCCCAAGATTGAAATTACTGTTCATTCATCTTGTCAAAGAAAACCTTTCTTGTTTTCTTCTATGAGCTGTACTAAGTTCTGTCACTCCTATATCACATTTACTCTGTTTAATTTCAGCTTGTTTCATTTATTCCACCACACCAAGAAGTTGAAGCCTTCTTGGGTACTGACTTTGTCACCTAAAGTAGACTCCCTTGTTCAAAACTGCACCTGATCTACAGATTTGATAGGCTTATTTTTATAATTTTATCTACACCTAGAATAACAGTGTTCAGATATGGCCAAGATGAATCCATTTTTCTGGTTGATATCTATTTATATATTAATATTCTTTAAGTGTTTCTCTTGTGCAGACTATGGCAATGGCCCCTACGTTGTCTCTATCATTTCCTCCCTTAAATTCCTCCTTTACAAAATAGCCATAGTGACTTTTGTAAAACTTAAATCAGATTATGTCTTGCTCAAAACTTTTAATGGCTTTGGCTTTATTAGAATGCAAATTTCTTACCATGGTCTATAGGCCCCAACACCATCAGACCTCTGCACACCTCTCAGCACACTGAAGACAGTCATTTCACTGATGGCTGTGAAGTCGGCTAACGGGTTACTGTTCTTTCAAAGGCAATCTGTCTTTTCTTCTTGGGAAGCTTTCTAAGATTTCTCTTTGTTTTTGGTTTTCTGATGTTTCACTCTGATTTGTCTAAGGGTAGATCTCTTGGTAGAGAAGTCCCCTGTATGGATAGTGGATAGTACAGAACCCTATATATACTATGGTTTTTCCTATACATACATACATACCTACAATAAACTTTAATTTATAAATGAGGTGCAGTAAAAGATTAACAACAATAACTGAGCTGATCTTAGTAACTTCAGCATGTGATTTATTTTCTTTCCTTATTAAGTAGAGAATGTTTATCTTTTCACTTAAAGGAAGCACTTTATGGTTTCTCTTTGGCAAATACAAATCACCAGCATCACCATTCTTGCACTTTGGGGCCATTATTAAGTAAAACTAGTGTTACTTGAACACAAGCACTGCAATACCATGACAGTCTATTTGATAACTGAGACAGCTGCTAAGTGACTAACAGGTGGGTAGTATATAGTATGGATACTCGGATGAAGGGATAATTCATGTCCCAGGTGGGTGAGATGGAATGGAAATGACATAAGATTTCATTACACTACTCAGAATAGCATGCCATTTAAAACTTTTGAATTGCTTATTTCTGAAATTTTCCATTAATATTTTTGGACCACAGTTGACTGTGGTTAATTGAAACCATGCAAAGTGAAACTGTGGATAAGTGGGGAGTTCTTTATTAATATTGCTTGAGATTCACTGGGTTTCCTGACTCTATAGGTTGGGGTCTCTCATTAGTTCTAGAAAATTCTTAGCCTTTATGTCTTCAAATATTGCCTCTGTGCCTCCTTTTAGAATAGCAGTTAAACCAGGGGTGTCCAATCTTTTGGCTTCCCTGGGCCACATTGGAAGAAGAAGAATGGTCTTGGGACACACAAAAAATACTAACACTAACAACAGTTGATGAACTAAAAAAAAAAAAAAAATCACAAAAAAATCTCACAATGTTTTAAGAAAGTTTACAAATTTGTGTTGGGCTGCATTCAAAGCCATCCTGGGCTGCATGTGGCCCGGGGCCACACATTGGACAAGCTTAAGTTAAATTTATGTTAGCCTAGACCTTTTCCTAATATCCTCTAATTCTCTTTCATTTTCCTCTGTATTTTCCAGCCCTATGTCTCCCCATACAGTTCTCTGGATAATTTTCCCAACCTGTATTCCAGATCATTAATTCTCTCTTCAGCTTTTTAGGTTAATCTGGCATCAAACTCATTCATTGACATTTTTACAGTTTTAGTTATCATATATTGTATTTCTAGAAGATCAGTTTTTTAAAAATTCCACTTTGCAACAGTTTATAGTTTTCTGTTTCTTACAGATGTCTTCAAGCTTATCTTCATTTACATTACATGGTGAGCATAGTTCTTTTACTGTTTGCCTTTGAAGTCTTTGTTGGGGTTGGGGGTCTGTGTTTTTATTGTTTTTGCTGATTCTTACTCAAGTCTAGTTTCTTTATGTTGCGGTTTCCTTTGTGTGTAGAACATTGTATTTGAAAAATTATTTGTGTAAACAATTTGAGTCCCACAGGTGAAGGCCCACTAATCTCCAGAAAGAATTTTTGTTTGCTTCTTCTAGGCTTCTCGGGGGGGCACTTTCACCTTAAACTAAGTTGAAGTCTTGAGATAGCAATTGAATCAGGGGTTTAAATTTTCTTCCTGGGCTGGCTCACTTCTGGTT
This sequence comes from Gorilla gorilla gorilla, assembly GCF_029281585.2. NCBI lineage: Eukaryota > Metazoa > Chordata > Mammalia > Primates > Hominidae > Gorilla > Gorilla gorilla. Next base: position 142,100,095 of record NC_073227.2, read on the forward strand.
CATGCCTGTCTTGAGTGTGCAGCTCTGTGGAGGGGAGCTTCCAGTTTATTTAGGAGAGGATCTTCTAGGAATTCTCCACATTGTGCCATCTCCCTTGCCCAGCAAGCCCTTCAAAACAAAGCTTCTAATTTATCCAGATTGACAAATGACTTCAGGGCAAAAGCAGTTTCTGTACCCATTTCTCCTCAACCCATTTACCTTCCAGAGTTCTCATTTTCCCTTGACCTTAGGCCTTTTAAAAAACTATCTTGTTATCTCTTTGATAATTTTAAAATGTTTCTTTTAAGTATTTCAGTTGTTTTCATCAAGATGATTGATTCAATACACAGGAAACAACTTCACTTCAAATTCTCACTCTGTTATTTTGTAGCTGCATGGCTTTGGACAAGTTATTTAACCTCCATGTAACTCAGTTTTTTCATGCATAAAATGGGGCTAATACTACTACCTACATTACAAGATTACATGTAAAGAATAGTACCAGCATATAAAAAGTATTTGATAAATGTTAACTATTATTACTATTGTCATACCACCTTATTTATTTCCTTTAGGCCACTTACCACTTTCAAAAATTGTCATATTATTTTTATTGTTGTTGTTTTCTCTTCTAGTAGAACATAAGCTTCATATTTTCATATTTACCACTATAAAATTGAATACTATTATTTTAAATGAATTAATAAACGTATTCAAGTTTTCACTATAAAAACGTCGGCTTTGGGCCAGGCACGGTGGCTTATGCCTGTAATTCCAACACTTTGGGAGGCCAAGGCGGGCAGATCACAAGGTCAGGAGTTTGAAACCAGCCTGGCCAATATGGTGAAATCCTGTCTCTACTAAAAATACAAAAATTAGTCAGGCGTGATGGCATGTAGTACCAGCTACTCGGGAGGCTGAGGCAGGAGAATCGCTTGAACCCAGGAGGCGGAGCTTGCAGTGAGCGGAGATCGTGCCACTGCACTCCAGCCTGGGTGACAAAGCAAGACTCTGTCTCAAAAAAAAAAAAAAAAAAAATTAAATAAATAAATAAATAAATCAGCTTTGGCTCAATCCAAATAACACAAATTGAAAATAGGCCAGTTTATGTGAAAAAGTAAACAATCTAAAGTCTATTCTATAGCATATTCTTTTTTAAAAGAGTGAGCTAAAAACCCACCTTAATCCAAGAAAAGTGAAATAATAATTAGACCATATTTTACAATTTAATTTCCAAAATCACTTGGATATACGGCACATTATTTCTGTGTTCGAACAAACATGCCCCTTTTCAAATTTTAAATAACAAGATACCTTAGTTCAAGTATTTTTAAAATTTGCATATGCACTCCTTTGCCAAATATCTCACTCTTTCATCATTTATCATAATTCTAGAGACTCTTTCTTCCATGGAGTCATTACTCCATTTACAGGGGTTCAGGGATGTTCTGCACGTAATTTCTCACATTATGACCTTTTGATGAAACTGCTGCATTATGCATTCTATTCAGTGCCAGTGAAAGGAATGAACTGTAAACATGTTGATTGTTAATGCCTCATCGTGGATAGAGACACCATTTGGTTTATCATTTGGTAGCTAAAACTTCCCTATTACCTCTGTCTTCTCCCAGCTCAGAATCTCAGAAGATTATAGATCATATTAGACATGCTGTTGAGTTCGTCTTAAGAAATGCTCTCGGCCGGGCGCGGTGGCTCACGTCTGTAATCCCAGCACTTTGGGAGGCCGAGGTGGGCAGATCATGAGGTCAGGAGATCGAGACCATCCTGGCTAACACGGTGAAACCCTGTCTCTACTAAAAATACAAAAAATTAGCCAGGTGTGGTGGCAGGCGCCTGTAGTCCCAGCTACTCGGGAGGCTGAGGCAGGAGAATGGCATGAACCCGGGAGACAGAGCTTACAGTGAGCAGAGATCGCGCCACTGCACTCCAGCCTGGGCGACAGAGTAAGACTCTGTCTCAAAAAAAACAAAAGAAATGCTCTCACTCGCTGACTCAGACTTGACATCTCTCTTTGGTTCTTCATAAGGAGATTAGTGATTTCCTCTGCAAGGAGAGCCCAGGAAACTCCTTCTTCCAGTTAGGCTACCTGAAGCTCTCTTCAGGTGCTTTCACTTTATTGCCTTCAAAGGTTTTTTCAGGTAGTATAGTCAGTCAATCTTAGTACAATTTTTATATTCTTTCTGGTCACAGAACATATAGGCCTTTGCAAAGATAAATCTAAATATTAATACATATTTGATAGTATGTCCAGCTTTATGTGATATATTTCACCCCAAAAGTTTTACAGCTATTAGATCTTTATAAATTAAATTCTAATCAAGTATACTAAGGGGTCTTTGTATTTAAAAATAAACCTGAGATTAATTATTTTTAGAAATCAGAGTGAAGAGGAGGAGCAGGAGGAGATAAAGTTCCACAGGTAGAGAGGGCCAAATTGTGAAGACAGTTGTATGAAATAATAAGTTACATACTGACTATTGTCTGGCCAGCACTGTTTTAATGCAGCGTCCTGCTGGGGGTACTTTGTGAGTTATCTTTTCATCCCTCATGCCATCAATGTATGATAATGTATGCATTCGTCCATAAAAAGTAAATGAAATTGTAACATTGAGAAATGAAACACAAATCTCAATTTCTTTTAGGGCAATGTAGTCTTGAAGTCTTGAGTGAAAGAACGGAACTAGAAAAAAATATTCTCTAAGACTAGCTGTGTCTAAGTAAGAAGGTTATGAAGAAGTTATGGCGCCAGGCATGGTGGCTCACACCAGTAATCCCAGCAGTTTGGGAGGCCAATGAGGGAGGATTGCTTGAGGCCAGGAGTTTGAGACCAGCCTGGGCAACATAGCAAGATGCCTTATCTCTACAAATAAAATATATATATATTTATATAACATATTTTATATATATATATATATATAGTACATTGCCGGGAATAGTGGCACACACCTTTAGTCCTAGCTACTTGAGAGGCTAAGGTGTGAGGATTGCTTGAATCCAAGAGTTTGAGCATGTAGTGAGGTATGATTGCACCACTTCACTCAACCTCAAGACAACAGAGTGAGACTCTGTCTCAAATAAAAAAGCGTTAAAAAAAGAAGATAAAGGAAAGCAAAGTACGGATAATGCTGGACTTTCCTATTGTCATGGTTTAAATGTCCGCTCCAAAACTCATGTTGAAACTTAATCCCCAGTGTGGCGGTATTGAGAGGTGGGGCCTTGAAGAGGTGATTGGATCATGGGAGTCTGCCCTCATGAATGGTTGAATGGATTAATGGGTTATCATAAGAGGGGAGCTGGTAGTTTCATAAAAGGAAAAAAGAAAGACCCAAGCTAGCACATGACCGTGCTTGGTCTCCTCATAATGTGATGCCCTGTGTCACCTGGGGGCTCTTTTTTAGCAAGAAGTCCCTCACCAGATGTGGCTCCTTGACCTTGGGGCCAAACTGTAACAAATAAATTCCTTTTCTTTATAAGTTACTCAGTTTCAGGCATTCATTATAAGCAACAGAATATGAACTAAGAGACATATTAAAGCATGTTTTTCTCATTGGTTATAGAGTGTCATCAACTGGCTTGCAGTAAAGGAGTAATGTGATAAGATTTTGTTTTATTACAATAACTCCAAGAGCCATTTGGGGGGTAAATTAGAAAGAAAAGTGACTAGAGACACAAAATCTCATGATGGAGTCATTGCAATAGTTAAGGCAAGGAAAACAACAAGAGCCTAATATATTGGAGAAGATGCAGAGTTATTTGGGAGGTTGAGTTGGCAGGACTTGCATTTTAGTGGCACTCACAGGTTTCTGAATTGCACTCTTGAGGGACTGTTATGCCAGTTACTAAAATAGGGAATGTAGGATGAAGGGTAACTTGGTGGCAGATGAAGAGAAATGGATTTAATGAGTAAGATACTGAGTTCATCTAGACAATCTTGGAGGAGGAATCTGTGAGTATCCATGTGGAGTCGTTCAGTATACATATTGGATACACAGGTCTGGGACTCAGAAGAAAGAACAGGACAGAATTAAAGGTCTGACCTACACCTACATTGGGCATGTAGGTATAGGTCAAAGCCATGGATGAGATGGATGAAATGACTTGGGAAGATCAGTGAAGTGAAAAGAGAAGAAGAGTAAATGTAGAACCAGGAGAGCCTGAAAAGGAAGGAAAGGTTGGAGGGAAAGAAAGATAAGCAAGAGAAAGTGTGTTTTTAGAGGCATAAGGAGGAAAAATGCCAAAGGAGAAGAGTATTTCAGGAAAGAGAAATGCCAATAATATCAGAGAGTCCAGGGAAGTCTAGCATAATTGGTTTCTGAAAGGTTTTCACAGGATTGGACAAATACAAGGTCATTGTTGATTCTGCAAGAGTACTAGAGAAGTGAACTGAAAGTGGGATTCAAATTTTCTCCCCCTTGCCAGCCCTTATCCTCACCTGCCTGGGCCTCCAGACACTCTCTGACTCACCCCACCCTGCCTTTTGTGTTGTCTGGGGTGGGTTCCTTAGCACTAAAGTTCAGGGCAGAATTTCCTCCTCAAAGTAGAAAAAGAGCTGTGTGTGTAGGAAAGAGAGAAGGGAATCAGATTATAGTCACTTAAGTAAAGCAAGATTTCAAGCCCTGGGGAAGTCAAGTCTCAAGGGGTCTAAGGTGGAGCTGCAGATTAAGGGTACAAGGTGGGAACAGAGAGTTTCAAGGAAAGCAAGTTACAACACAGGAAGAGAAGTTGGGGAATTTCAGAGAGCTCCACGGGTTTTCCCAATTTGCCTTCAAGGTCTGATAGGTGAGTCTGGCTGTCCAGAAGCAGGGCAGTAAAGTGAAGAAGAGGTGACTGTAAATGTAAAACAACTTTTGAGAAGTTTATCTATGAAAGAAAGGAAAAAGTGAGGGTTTGTATACATTGGACTTTTGTAAAATAAAGCATGTACAACGATAATTTGCTTCCTAAATTTAGGGCTCATTACACATTTGAAATGCTGGAATCTGGGATAGTGGTGATGTTAAGATAATGGATATAATTTAGAAATATATTTATTCTTCAACAAGTATCTGTAGTTAATGGGGCTGATTGCCAGAAAATAGACTTTAGTCTAAATGATGATTAGCAACAATAATTTTTTGTCTGTCTTATTTTCATTTTTATTTCTACAGGGAAGAAAGCTAATGGAACTTGAGAGCAGGTGAGATGGAAGGCTATGTGCAAGTTCTAAGGGAATAAAGTTTGTTTTCTAATGTTGCCTCTTTATGTAGATTGTTTTTTCATAACTTGATTAAAAGTCTCCGTCCTTTTCACTTTCTCCCCTGTCTGAAGTCATTTCTGCCATGTATATGAACTAACGATTTTTGGTGTAGTCACCTTTTCAATTGATCTGTGTTGTTTACCAAGTCTCACATCAATTTCAACTGTGCTGCCTCCCGGAGTTCTGCTAACTTGTGAGGACAAACAATCCTCTCCACCTGGCAGGCAGCGGATGACCAGACCCCGCTCAGTTCTGATTGGTTGAATCCCCTGGGTCTGATTAGTCCAGATGAGTCAGAAGGCACGTTCCCAAGCGTGAGCTATGTTTACTGTTCGTTATTGTTCTAAGTCTTAAACAACTGGAAAGATAACAAATAAAGTTTCCTTGAAAACACATCTTTTCCTAAAATGTGGCTGAAAATACTTGCACAGGTATGTTGTCTAGTGGTGGCAACGACATGTATCAGTAAGAGCTATTTAAATTAAAAGTGACCTGATTAAATAGATTTAAATAAGAAAGGGAATTAGTTGGTTCTCATAACTGAAAGTCTGGGTGAGAGTTCAGGCTCACGTGAACTTGAGTGCTCAAATGCTGTCATTACAAATCTGTCTCTCCACTGGGGACTACTAGATAGGGGAGCGAAGAAGCAGGGGCAAGAGTTGAAAAACTACCTATTGAGTACTCTGCTTACTACCTGGGTGACAGAATCATTTGTATGCCAAACCTCAGCATCATACAATATACTCATGTAACAAACCTACACATGTACCCCCTGAATCTAAAACAAAAGCTGATTTTTTTTTTAAATCTTTCTCTCTCTGCCTCTCAGCTCTGCTGTCTTCTGTGCTGCCTTCATTCTTAGGCTCTAACCAAGTCATGAGAAAAGTGTCAGCCAGCAGCTCCAGGCTTATAGCCTATCAGTTTTTGAACTCCAGAATATAGGGAGCACCTCTTTACCAGTGGTTCTGGAAGATATATCGGAGCTAAATTTTACCTACGAGATGGTTGAGGAGGGTGTCCACGCCTCAGATAACCACTAAGTCCAAGGACTGGACTGGACTGATAGACCAGGCTTATCTTGCATACCCACTTCTGGAATTGGGGGTGACTGGGGGTCAACCACGGAAACAGCAACGAGAAGTGTGCTGCATTCCTGTAGTAGATCAGAGGATTTCATTAGGGTTCAGCTCAAGTTCCATGTTCTCACCAGGCCTTTCACATTCAGGGAAGGTAGGTCCCTTTTTACCTAACAGTAGAATCTATTCTTAAAAAGAGGAGAGAGGCTATAATTGATGTGAGGAAAGCAGCACTCTAACAGAAAAACTGAAGAGAGTAGAAAAGAAAAAAACCAAAGAATACCATGAGAAGGGAAACAAAGAGTTAAAAAGAGGCACAGAGAGAAAGACAAAAAGATTAAAAGTAAATAGAAACTGTAAGCAAACATAAGGATCCTTAAACAGCTATAAAGCTAATCACAGCATTTGCCTAGACCAATTCCAAGAGAAAGCAATTTTCTTTGATGTGAGCACCCTGGGAAGGAAATGTTGGCCTGTTCTGGCTCATCCCCAAGGTGTGTGTCTCTCTTGTCTTTTCCTGCTCTCTGTCTTCCATCCCTTCTGTTCTCTTTTTAACTGCTCACATCTGTACTGACTGCTTCTTCTTTACATAAGTAGCTACTACCTTCCACCTTCTCTTGGCTTCTTTTGCTTGACTTCTGCGCAGCAAAATTTTACTTCCCAATTCTCCAAGGTAAGATGGAAATGAAAAATATGAAGACGACACTCTACCAAGCTCCTGGCATAGTTATTTGATGTGCCAGAACTAAGACAGACCACATAATTTTTAGGGCCTGTTATTCAAAACTTATTAAGAATACTATGATAGGCCGGGTGCAGTGGCTCACACCTGTAATCCCAGCACCTTGGGAGGCTGAGGTGGGCAGATCACTTGAACTCAGGAGCTGGAGACCAGCCTGGCCAACGTGGTGAAACCCCATCTCTACTAAAAATGCAAAAAAATTAGCCAGGTGTGGTGGTGCATGCCTGTAGTCCCAGCTACTCGGGAGCCTGAGATAGGAGAATCGCTTGAACCTGAGAGGTGGAGGCTGCAATGAGCTGAGATTGTGCCACCTCACTCCAGCCTGGGTGACAGAGTGAGACTCCATATCAAAAAAAAAAAGAAAGAAAGAAAGAAAGAAAAAAGAATATCATGATATCAGAGCATTAAACTAAGAACAGGGATTTTCTGGGACTGGGGCCTGTGCAACTGCACAAGATGCGCACCCATGAAGCTGACCCTGGACAGAGTTCTTGGTTACCTTCCCACCTGCTCTCCTTAGATATTCCCTCTCCTCCATATGGCCTCTTTTTAGAGGAGGCTGGTCCCATCCCCAGTGCCAATAATATGTTCCCATTCCCTTTGTCTGCAACTGGCTTATTCATGAACACATGATACAGCTCTGGTCAATGGGACTTCATTTCTTCTTTGATGAAAACAGACACATGGGAAGAAGCAGTTCTTTTTTCCCTAGACATTGTGCAATAATGCCTAGCACTGCTTCAGGCATCTTGCTAAATAAGAAACACTTTCCCAAAGACAGCAAAGTAGAAAGAGAAGACATCCATCAATTAGTTGTTGAATTAACTAGCCATGAAGTCCTTCCCACTTAGACATCTTGGTATGTGAAATAGATTTTTTCTTATTGCTTAAGTCAATTGAGTTGGGGTTTTCTGCTTATAGCCAAGGGCAGTTTAATTAACGTATCTTGGTAATCAAAGAAATTATTACATAAAAGTAAATTCTTACATAAAAACAGGAACAGGAAGGAGAAGGGCAGTAATGTAAACTGTGGTGCAATACAGGAGGACCAGGCTTAGTGAAAGTATTTTTTCCTACTGAAGAGGTTCATCTCAGACAGTCCACCTTCCTTCTCCCTCTTGAGAGATGTTAAAGCAGATGCATGGAAAGTTTAGAAAAAGAATACAAAGTAACAAAACATAAAATGAAATGCAAACCCAGATTTCAGAAACACTTCTGTTAATAGAAACTTTGGCTTACAAATAAGATTTCTTGACGGTAATGTGTGAGTAAGCGTTACCAACCCAGAAGTAGAAACAACTAGCCCTTGAATGTGCTTTTTTGGGTCATCTTTGAAATTTCTGTAGTAAGTGACTTATACCTACTTTCAAGAACTTAGCAAAATAGAGATAAACTAAAGGGAAATCTTTCTTGAGGTACTGCCAAACAAATACATTCTAAAGCTATTTGTTATGGTGAGAATGCTGTCTATTGTAAGTAATAGGAAAACTAACTGAAACTGACGTAAGCTTACATAATCAGGGACTCCAAGGTAGACTGGATTCTGGGCCAGCTGGATCCAGGCTCAAAGTAATTAAGGTTCTTTCTTTTTCTCATTCTTGACTCTGCCCATCCTTGAGAGATACAATACACTGATCCAATATTCCTCACATGCCCTGTCCTGGCATCAGGAGGAGGGGCTCACCTACCCTAGCCACCTAGACTAAGATGGAAGAGAATGTGAGTTTTGTCTCAAGAAGGGGAAAAGCATCCTGGGCAGGTACAATCAACAATAATTGTACATTACCTTACAAAAAAGGTACATTATCTTACAATTATTGCACAACGAACTAGTGTTGAAATTGTAGCTTATTAATGGCAAATGTTTCAGGGAAAGTCTAATGCTAGTCAAAAGTCAAAGAATACTAAATCCAACATGAATCTATTTAAAATTCACACATGTCTAAACCTCAGATGTAAATTGAAAAGGGAATAAAATTGAAGCTAGAGACATCATGTATATTACCAAATCAAAGTGACAGATTAGAGATAACAAAGCAAGATCTCTGAGTGAAACTATCTATTACACTCCATCAAAGTGGCAATTAAAAAGCCCAGATGTAAAGTCACATAACTTTGATTGGGTTCATACCAACATGTCTGACTGCTCTTCGGAAAAGAAAATTTGATTAGGGAGTTGACGTCATATATTAGAAAGCAACAGCAATGTTTCATTCTTTCTCTTAAACAGTTTGTATTAAAATCTTCTAGTCACCAGATACTGAACATTCTAAGTTACTGGCAAAATTCCAAAAAGGAGTTGTGGTGAAATCGAAGGCATACTTCCAATTTCTAACTGCACCTTTTTTTTTTGAGATGGAGTCTCACTTTGTCGCCCAGGCTGGAGTGCAGTAGTGCAATCTCGGCTCACTTTAATCTCCGCCTCCTGGGTTCAAGCGATTCTCCTGCTTCAGCCTCCTGAGTAGCTGTGATTACAGGCACACGCAGCCAGGCCCAGCTAATTTTTTAATGTATTTTTAGTAGAGATGGAGTTTCACCATGTTGGCCAGGCTGGTCTCGAACTCCTGACTTCAGGTGATCCACCCACCTCGGCCTCCTAAAATGTTGAGATTACAGGTGTGAGCCACCGTACCTGGCCTGCTTTTTATTTAATATAGTTTTAGGGAGTCACCTTTTTAAGAACCAGCTCTTCAATCTGCCTGAATTTGAGATTGCCTCATTTTCATTGGCACGAGGACAAAGACATTTGTTTCTTTTCCCAAAATAACAAGACATCCTTTATTTCAAATAGAGGTAACTAGAAAACATTGCAGTAATTTATAGATACCATGTAATTGTAAGACACCAAGTTATTCCAAAGGCTGAAGAAAAATTAGCTACTTAAGAAGTAGTTTATCTGAATCAAAATTATGGCATTGCTTTGCAAGGAGTTTTCTTGCATCTTATACAAACCAAACTCCTTTTTAAGTTATCACCTGATGAATTGTGTGATGTTAGTCAGTGCTGATGGGAAGCCATGGGATGGGAGTGAAGGTCTTGACCAAATGAAGAGATATCTAAAAAAAAAAAAAAGAAAAAAACCCCAGCTCACTCAATATCATCTTTTTATATCTTATTAAGCAAGCAGCACCCATCATCACAATATACAATAATAATATGTTACTAAGAGAAAAAAGGTATCTGAAACCAAAATTGACTGTGGACAGTTTTTCCTTAGAAGGAAGAGGTGTCATAATTCATTTCAGTGGGGAAATAAATCTTTATACTGCTCCTTTCTTCTCACAGAGACTATAAAGGAGAGGAGAGAGGAGTGAGACCTGGAGCAGGGGCCTGTCATTCACAGTCTTCCATCATTCAAGAGGGAGCTTGATACTTAGTTGGGAGATAGAAGTTAGAGCGGCAGTGTTCTCTCCAACCCCGTCAACAGTAGGAAGAATCGTAGTTATTGTTGTTTTAGATGTTGTGGCAATAAAGGAGGGAGGCAAAGCAAGAGCTAAGCAACTTGGTGGGAAGTGAGAGCTGGTGAAATAGCTAAGGGACTCCAGAAGAAGAAAGTTAAGCATTGTATTTCAAGTTGTCTGCCCTAGAAATCTGTGATGCAACCTTTTTGCCATTCCTCTGAATTATTAGTAAAAATTTGCTATACGTTGTAATGCATTGTGTAATTTTTTTTGAGGGGCAGGGTATGGTTGGAATTCAAGGCAAGCAGCTTGAGTTCCACATAGAAGGTAGTATTAATCAGAGAAATGGAGATAAGACACTGGTGAGCAAGAGTTCTGTAGAGCAGGAACACAGTCACAAACATAGCCAAAGTTGACACAGAAATTCTGGGAAGGAAATAGGATGGGGACTTCAGTTGATATCTGGATTACTCACATATATTGAAAGGTCTACTGTGTACTAGGCTCTGGACTAGGAATTTACATGTACTCTCTTGTTCATTCCTCTCAACAATTCCATGTGGTTTTGTTACTTTTCCCCCTTGACATAAAGAAATTGAGGCATAGAGACATTAAATAACTTGCCAAAGGTCATAAATGCTGGTAGACATTAAATAACTTGCCAAAGGTCATAAATGCTGGTGCTATTATAAATGGAGCGAAGAGATCTGCGTGTGACACAAAAGCCCATGTCTGTGTTAGTTTATACATACTCCCTGTCCAGGACCCTCATGGACTTTGCAGTACTGGTTGACACCCTTCGATCCACACTCTTTTCCCTTGTTTCTTTTCCCAAAATAACTTAATAATAAATAATTAAGTGCTGACTTTAAATGCTGCCCCAAATTTCCAGTTATGTTCAGTTTTAAAAGAAATCTGTACTATTAATAATAGTTATTGATTATCTAGTTAGTATGTATGAAAGAAAAAAGAGGCATAATACACAATTCCCAACCTTTTGAGATGTATAATTAAGTTGGGTAGATATGGTAAGTATTAACATAGAAATAAAAAGTCTTGTAGACATTCCAAGCCAAAAATCAAAAGGCTCAGCTAATGTGGGGTAATGTAAAGTATGGAGTGAGAAATATACTATGGGATTCCTAGGTCAATTTCTCAGAAGCTGTGTGGGTTTGAGCAAGTGACTTGACCTCTCAGTCATAGCTGCCTCACTGGCAATATGAGATGGGGAGATCCCCTGCCTTACCCATCATAGCATTGCTGTGAGTCTTAAGCGAGGTGACAAATGGAAAAATTGCTTTGTAAACTGTAAAGACTTATATGAACTTCAGTTATTTATTCTAGAATTCTCCTGTAAACATGACTGTCTTCCAGATATTTGTTAATGGCCCATCCTACATCAATGGGAAAATACCATAAGGTAAGACTATAATGAGTATGTCTGAACAAAGCATCTGTTGTTCCGAAGCACTACTTTCACCTATTGCTTATCTGCTCATGTTAAGAGAATGATTAGCAGGAGAGCAGGCAACAATTGCAGTGAGGAGTACTGGTACTGACAAGGCAAAAAAGAACAACCATAGTCAACCAAAACCCTATCCTCTCCCACGCACTATCTCCTCCTCTGTTGGTTATGGAAACAGTCAGTTTTATACCCTGGCTTTTTCTCAAGTACACCTTTTTCTTCTCTGTATCAGCACTGCCTGACTTCAGGCCCTGGTTTCCTCTTGACCGGGCATTGCGACAGTCTATCAATCCATTTCCCATGCCACCACCAAGGGTTTCTTTCTAAAATGCAAATGTAATCACATTGCTCTCCAAATTAAAAATCCTCAGACTATCTTTCCAATGCCTGAATAAAGTTTAAACTCACCAAAACCTTTCATAATCACTTTAGATAGGTAAAACTTGATTGTGAAAGGTTTTGGTGAGTTTGAATAAGGTATGATCAACTACACTGCCACAATTTTGGACTTGCCCTTCCCTGCCTTGTTCTACTGATGATTTTTCTTCCATCCTTCAGGACTCAGTCCTGGATCAACCTCCTCTTCACAGCCTTCTTCCCCATCTGCTCCCATCCCACACCTAGAAGTAGAGTTAGGGGTTCTCTTTGATCCATTAACACATAAGGAATTCTCCTCTTACAGTATCTTCCACAGTCGGTATCATTACTTATTTTTCTGTCCACTAGACTATAAAGTCTTGAGGATGGTGACTTACTCGAATTTGAATCTCTGGCACCTAGTATATAATAGCTCCTTAATAAATGTTGAAAGAATAGATGTATTAACACTGACTTAAAACTTCCCCATATTAGTTTTTAAAATGACTACATTAGCAATGTATTATAGTAGCAGAGCTTGCTTGTAATTTTCTGTCTTATGTACTCAGCATGGAAATTTTTTCAATCAGAATAACTGAAGTTGTAATCATTTAAGAGGTATCACTAGCCAAATGGATTCTCGTGCTTAGAAAAATGTAAGAGAGTGCAGTGAAGAACAGAAAAATTCCAGGAAGATATTTCTTTATCCTCATTTTCAGGTCAAATTCCCTTCTCTTGGAACTGGCAGTCAAGTTGTGACTTTATTAATTATGGCATTACTGGCTGTGGCTATCAGCATATTGACACTGTCAAAAATATATAACTGCGAAAACCAGTAGGAATAAATGGAGCATGAAAAATGGAATGTTTCAGTATGAGAAACTCTCTAAAGGAAGAATTCCAGTGCCCAGAGACCACTATCTGGTCAAAATAGTTCCCTGACTGTGGGTATAAGTAAAAAACATTTTATTTATAGTGGGCAGTGTAGAGACGTCAGTGTGGGACATAGCTATTTTAGCTGCTTTTTTTCTGCGTAATGGCAAATATCACCATGTTCTATAGAAAAAGTAATTGAAGTGCATTAATCAGAGACTCACTCTCTGGGAAACCACAATTTACACTAGACTAAGTGATAACATGGAGGGGCCATTACATCAAAATTAGTCTGACTTTCTGTATCAGTGGGATTTTTTAAAAAAGGAAATTGGTAGCCTTTCCCTTTTTCTCCTATTTTTTTTAGAGGCTTCCTTAAGTAGCATATCTCCTTAAAATCCAAGAGTAAAATTTTGCTTTCTTGTAAAGGCTGGGATTATTGCTCTTTCTAAAAGGACAGAGGAGACCTGCAGATGAAAGGTCAGGGCAGCATGGTATCTTTTCCTTTTCATTGACTCTTTGAGTTCCCTAGCTTGTGCCCTCACCATCCTATGACTGGATCATTGCAACTGCCTCAGGCACCTCCCATCAGCTCAGCCTGCCTTTTGCTCCAGTCTTTGCTGGGTCACCCAGCTCTGCACAGGTTAACCTTGCAGCACCTGGCACATGGTGCTCCAACTGTGAGCCCCGCACTTATAGCCTCAGAGTGTGTATGCAAGGGGGCAGGGTAACAAAATGCTCCCCTTTTCCATCCCAGAGGTGGATCTGAGGCTCTTTCTACATGACCTGCAGATGGTGCCATTGGCATCAAGCCCCAGTTACCAACTGGATAGCACACCATTGTATTTTCTGTCCTCCCCTCTTGTTTCATGCTCTACCAAGTTCTCCAGTCTTGTTCATTGAGACCACTTCTCCAAATGAACCACCTGCATGCAAACCTTGTCTCAGACCTCTGCCTTTGGGGACACCAAAGCTAAGCTAGCCTTCAAGCTGGTCTGTAACAGACACACATTCTTCATTACTAAATGCAATGGGTAGAAGTATTTTTTTTATTTGTAATAATAAAGCTCAAATTTTCACTCCTATTTTGTAATTGCGGGGTGGAAGGAAGTAATTATTTAGTTCATTCAAGTAACTCAGATTCTTTTGGTTAAATGAGTCTCTTTAGATGATGATAGTGTCCATTCCTTCAGCATTTAAGCTTCACTGTTCTGGATTCTCTCTCTCCCCTTCTCCTACACTTCTCTCTAGAGACCATGTAAATTCTCAGATACTTAATATCATTCTGGCATCTTTCTCTCCCTTCAGTGTTATTTGCTTTCTTGTTCACTAGGGCAATAATCCAGACTCTCTTTGTCTACTAATAATAAGAGGTTGTAGGGAAAAAATTACACAAAAAGACAAATATGGCGAAAAATAATACAAAGATATTATTATTATTCCTCTTCAAGTCTCTCCCCTTTTTCCAATCAGTCTTCTACTATTATTGACTAGTGCCAGCGTTACCATGTCAGTTATCTACTAAGGAACCGACAATGGCTTCTAATAACCTATGATAGCTAGCCTGCACCGAACTTCTCTGCTTCCAGTTGTACTTAAAGGCAGTGTCAATATCCTTTGAAGTGAAGGAGGCACATGGGGTACAAAAATTACAGTAATGTTAGGAGGGAAAAATGGGAACAGGGGAGGTAACCAGCAATTGCCATTAAAGTTTGCCTCTTCTTACTGTCCCTCATATGACCCCCTGCAACAAAAGCAACGCTTGGTTCAGCAAGTAAGTTTGCTGTCAGGCACACAGACAAAATATATTTCTCAGATTCCTTGCCGTTAGGTTGGGGCTGGCTGACTGCATTCTGGACAGTGGACAGCAGAAGCAATTTACACCATTGTTGGGGCTGGCCCATAAGAACCTCCCATGCACAATTCTCCGTTCAGTCATTTTCTTCTGTGGTAAACTTGGAAGCCATATGCAGAAGATGACCATGTCAAAAGACGAAATGAGCCTAGGGCCCTGAATAACTGGGTAGAGCTGGGTGGAGATGAACTCCTTATTTTCTCCTGATGCTCACCCCTACCATATCGAATTGGGATGTGAATAGCTCTATTAATTATGACATTATTGTCTGTCGCTATTAGTGTATCGACAATGTCAAAAATGTGTAACTGTGAAAACCAGCAGGAGTAAAAAGAGCACGGGAAATGGAATATTTCAGTATGAGAAACTCTCCAAAGAAAGAATTCCAGTGCCTTTAAATTATTATTTAAAGTTTTAAAGATTTATTGTGTTAAGCTATTGAGATTTGGAGATTGTTTGTTTCAGCAGCTAGTTTTATTTACCCTAATATACCCCTCAGTATTGTGCATGGAAATCCTCTTGCCCCAAATGGATATTCTCGTCCCTTATTTTTTTTCTAATCAAAATCGCACCAACTTTCAAAGGCCCAGCTAAAGTCATATCTGACCCACAAACTATTCAATGATCTCTACAGCTCATGGTGACCCCTCTCTTTTCCCAACTGTTATAGTACTTGCTGTATGTCCTAATCAGACCTTAAATGTGTGCGGCTTTGGTTTGCTACTTCACATTTTAAAATGTGTATGTGTTTACTTATCCACTAGATTATAAATTCCCAACTGGAAAAGACTATTACTAATATTATTATTAAACTCCCAAAGCAATTATCACCCATCTGTGTAGATGGCACACCAGGAATGAAAAGTTAGAAGTCACAGAAGGCCTCTAAATGTCCTATAAATACCACAGCATGATTTTAGCATCAGCTAAATATAAGAATTCAAACCCAGTAATGCTGGCTCACAGGTACAACAATAAATTCTCTGAGGATAAAATTAATGCCTATATATAAATGAGCAGTTCAGAAACACATTCAGTTTGCTTTTTTCCTCAAGGGCTAATTAATGTTAGCATTTACTCTTCCTTTCTTCTAAATGAATATTAAACAATATCCCAAATTGTGAAAGGCAGGATTAGAATGTGAGATCTTTTTGAAACTCCCCATACCACTGATTTTCTCTCACCTGTATTTAACTCCTCATTTGGAATGAAAGTCAGCAGGTTTAGCACAATCTTTGCTGGACTTTATGAGTCTACTTTTTTGATAATAATAACAATTAAAATAATAATAATAAATAATTCTTTACATTCCTGAATCTCCTCTTTCTGACCCTAAGTGTTACAAACTAATATCCACCTATTTATTTTCTTTCTCTAACTGTGATGAAAGAACAAGTTGCCAATGTTTATATTTAGAGAATCTCTAGGTAACTATGATTTATTTGGCAATTAAGCAAAAGGGGGTGGGAAGAACTGTTTTTAAATTAAAGATGAAAAAAGGCCTTGAAAAAAGTTCATATTCTAATATTTTTATATAAGTTGCTGTTTGAAGATGCTGGAAATCACTTTAAACTGAAAAAAAATTTGACTGTAACTTTTGTTGCAGTTGCAGTGTGCTGGCTTGAATAGTACAGATACCGTTGAACTCTTCTATTCATTCAGGAAGGCTTAGTGCTAGCAATTTGCTTTTCTGTCCAGTCAATGCACCTTCGTTTTAAGCTGGAGAAAATGCCTCTGTAATTGTAGAGTTCATGCCCTCTAGTCTTTAGTTTCAACTCCATTGAAGCTACTTGTATAGAGATCAGTCTCTGCTGGTTTTAACAGTGGTTCTAACAATCACAGAGCATTCAGTCTCATCCTTTTCAAGTTCCAAGAACAACATATTAATAATAAAGGGTAAATTTTCTAGTCTTTCAGGACTAACTTGAAATGATAAAGCAACATGGGACAAATATCTGAAAAGCAAAGAAACATTTTATGGATATTATTCTTGAATTTTTATTTTTTCACAGCCGTAATTTAACCTCTGGTTGACAGCAAGGAAGACCAAGAACTACGATTTAAATACACTGATTCATATATTTTCCCCTACAAACTCTAATGTGAGAACTGCCTTTCAATATTTGCTTGAAGTTTATAAAAAATTGTCACCATTAAGGACTTTCAGCTGAGGTTTTCAAACTGTGTTTCTCAAAGTCTGAGGTTCTGTGTGGTGGGACCTCAGGGCTGCCAAAAGTAGGCTGAGTGTGGGGTCTTTTCTCCCCTTCCAACGCAGCGTTTTGCTTTTTATCTGTTTACATTTGGATTTCTATATAAAATTTACAATTACAAAATGGATTCTGTTAAAAAAAATCAAAAATCCCTGCATGATGTAATCCATCTATGGAGATGTTTATCTTCCTCCAATTGGTGCAACTCATTTTTCTGTATTAAAATAACAAAAATGTCATGTTGTGGGAACTGTACAGAGGACATTTGCTGTTTTGTTGGCTGCCTGGGGTCTATACCCTTTCCTAGCAGCACCCTAATTTCCTTTTGGGGAACTACCTCTCTCCCACTGTGTGTGATGCTGGTGGATGGTAGATCTGGGGACCTCCCTTCAAAGGAGCTGAAGTGACTTGCTCTTTCCTCTCAAAGCCCCAGGACAACAAAGGTGTGAATCACTAACCTGTGCTCCATCAGTCAGATGCCCTCTCTTGGGTCTCTGAATCTGGAGTGAGTGACACAACAAAAGGAACACCTGGATTTTCGAGATTTTATCAGTGGTACCCTGCCCTGTCAGGAGACCATGCTAAGGTTCCTCCTTTCCCATCTTCCAGAGCTGCATTGGTGCCTGCCCATTTTCAAGTCTGAATCTCAAGCCTTTCAGCAATTAAGTGAGTCCCTACTAATCCTTCCACCTGCACATGCTTTTTTGCACTGTGTATCTTCATTTTTCTTGCCTTGCTCTTCCTTTCTCCTTCGTGGACCAGACTGTAGACTGCAGACTGCCTTATGGCAGCCTCCCACAAGAGTTTAGCTACTCACTGTCCACTGTCCCTTGGGATGCATGCTTTTCTTCTTCTAAGGGCGTTGGTGGCTCACTTACTCTCCATCCCTTTCTACTTCAGTACCTGCACTCACTTCTCCCTGTTTTGGTTCTGCTGTCCTGTGTCAGTGCTGATATCCAATGCATTCCTGCCTTCCTCCACAGTAAGTTACCCCAGCGACAGTGTGAAACATGTAGGCTTCACTTGTCTTGAGAGTCAGAAACTCCCGCCAGAAAAATGCAGGCAGAGAAGGTTAGGAACAATAAGAATATCGGGAATGTAGTAGTAGTGTGTCAAGACCCAGACTGAGAGACAAGCAAGTATTAGAGAATGGGCAGGAAGGGGCACAAAATTAGATACACAGAAATTTAGGACAGGGTGCCACTATAATGAGAAAATTATTCTGAGGTAAGCTCTGGTTTGTACAGGGGTTTCTTTCACAGCAGCAACTGCTCTGGTGAGGGTGCTGATGGCCCCCACCCCCATCCAAATAAAACAATATGGACTTTTACCCAAATTCTATTTGGTCTTCACAAGACAAGCCACTATCTTATTAACACAACAGTGACAATAAGACCTACTTGATATATTTTTGAATAATAATAGTAGCTGTCATTTATGGAGTGCTTACTGCATGTCAGGCTCTTTGGCAAAGTGCTTTGAATATAAGAAGAACTGAGTCTGAGGGAGGTTAAACAACTCATTCAAGATCACTCACCAACTAAATGGTAAAGTTGAGATTTGAACTTAGGTCTGCCAAGTCAGAGCACAAGTTCTTAATCACTCAGCATTTTGCCCCTAAATGCCATTCAATTGGACTCTGCTCTGGAATATACAGACAGCCATGTCTTCCAATCCCAACCTTCTTACCTAGTTCAATAAACTGGTGCTGAATAAACAAGTACAAAGGAGGCTGTTAACTCTCACCTGGTGTAAGAATGGGCACAGTGGTCATTGTCCACAACTGTACGGCCTTCTTTCAGGAAATGCTCCTTCCCCCGTATACCCACAAGCAAATAGAAGTTGCCATTCATTTACAGATCCCACTCACAGGCCTGCTCTGATTGGCCCGGGTGGTGATAATAAACCACGTCCCACTTAGAGCTGATTGGAACAGGTTCGGGCCCAGCTGGGATGAATACAAGCGAGGCCAATCAGAGGGAGCCTCCCCTCTGATGTTTAAAATGTGATCAGAGGCTAGTCTCACTCTCCCTCTGGTGGTGAAACTTGGAGGTACTTGGCATAATAGCGGCTGGTGGTCATATTTCCATGAGGAAGTGCGTCTGAAAATATACAACTGACCTAAAGACAGAAACTGAGAGGTTGAAAGATGGAAACCAGAAGGAGAGATTAGGAGAAAGTTAAGAGCGACAGGTTTTGAGACCTGGTATGAATTTCTTCTCAAGTCCCAGCTCCACACTTGCCCTCGCATCACCTTAACCAATCCTAGTTGGGTTTAGTCACTTCCAACCAAAATAGTTCTGACTGAGACCATGAATTTTTAAAAACTCGCATTAACACATTAGGTCTATGTTTACCCTGAGAGAATGGAGAAAATACTTTGTCTTCTATCAGCACACGGCATGCACTTCACCTCTAAACTTAGACTGTGCAGCCCTAGAAGGGAGGGTAGTGGTGAGAATTTTAAGAATAATTTCTCAATGGCAGTCCTGTTTTCTTGTCTCCTTTGCCAACTTTCAATACTTATGTTGGAGGAGTCTTCCCGGACCATTAGGTAGCAAGAAATAAATTTGTTATGGTACCACATATTCCTTCAGAATAGTTGATAATAAAGTTTTTATCCTGAAGAACTCAGGAGCACGTAGACAGAGGTTCTTTGCTACCCTGGACATGAACTAAACTGAGTTTAACTTAATTCATGAAACTATTCTAGAATAATTCAATAATTACTATGATGTTAACTATTAATTTATGGAACAGATCAACTAGGAGATAATTCTTCACCTTACACCACACCACCCCCACAAAAAAAAATCATGGAATTGCTGCAAGTATTTGGTTTCAGAGTATAAGATACTGCCCTGACAATTTATAAAACCTCCCCTTATGGAGAAGCCAAAGGTCATAGTGAGTCCACATGTATTTAATTAACACACAATGTATTCAGACACATGTTATTATATGAAGCCAGGCTACTAAGGACAGGTGGGCAGTCTGCTCACTGTTCAATGATATCTTGATTGGGGCGCAAGTGGGAGCTGAAATCCAGTCCTCACTTCACACCCTAAGCCACACGCCCAGGAGCCTGCCTCCACCCACACACGGACACCATCTAGGTCAGTGGTGGCGCTACCACAAGTAAAGCAGACCTGCCTGCTACCTAAAACTCTTTAGAAGGAAAAAGGCTTTCTTCTGACACACAAAATAGAAAAACAACAGAAGTAACATTTTCCCTAGAAAAATTAAACACATAAGTGCCTAATAAGTACTTACTGAACTAAATGAATACACTGTAGAATAAGAAAGGTAATGATTTTCTTGATAATCTGCCCGAAGGAAAGTGTTAGCAAATGCTCCTATTTCCATGCATGGCTTATTTCTTTCCGATCATTGCTTTTTGTCCACTCCACCCAACAGCATTAGAATCGATGACATCTTTATTGCATCTTTTCTCTTTTTAAATAAGGACAAAAGAAGAGCAAGAAACTTCTTTTAATTTTTAAAAAGTTTCTTACTTACTACCAGCTTCCCTCCTCCATCTCGATCCTCATAGTGCCCTGAACTGCCTCACAGCACCCAAGACTGGTGGGGAAATAGCTCCAGTGAGTCAAACAGAATTACATCCCCATCACTGGGGTTTCAGTTTACCAACATTGACAATGAATTCCTTTCCATGGTTCACCAGTTTGCTTTTTTATACCACAGAAATGTTCTGGACACGCATATGGTGCTTTCTATAAATATCAGCTACACATTCCGGCTTTCGAAGGAGCACATTCTGCTAAACATAGACTGTGGAGACAAGTAATCCCTGTTTTTCTTGCTGTATATCATGGGTGCTAATTCAGGCTAAGTTTTCCTTATTCCATCTCAGTTTGGCCTTGGTTATTTTGGGCCTTTGCACAAAGGTCACTGTATTGCTTCTAGTGTCTCGTAGTTAATACCCCGACTAGCAGTATTTGCAGTCACAGGCTTCTGGAGCCACAGCTGCAATTCCCACTAACTAGAAGAACCACAGTGTTGCTAAATAGTCTCACAGAAATTCTAGTCCCCAAACCAGAGCTTTGGGAGTCTATTGGTAATTGCAAGAGCCATAAGCCATTCGAAAGTTGAGATCTAGATATTACTGACCTACAACTTCCCCAGATGACGCAGGAAGACTGACAATTTGGCATGAATAGCTAGAGCTATGGCAAGAGCTCTGCGGAATATGTGATTGGTACAAAAAGCTTAAAGTGTGATTGTTCAGTCTTCCCAGGCAATGCCAACCTATGGGATAACCTGGGTATTACAGGTTCATAATACCTACGGTCCAGATGTGACTTGATCACATCTTCTCTTGCTTTCTGCTTGTTCGTTTTTGTTTTAACTTTTTTTTTTTCAAACTTCAATACAAATTTGGTCTTGTATGCAATTTTAATGTCAGAGTATGCCATTCAGCACAAGAAATAGAAGTCTGTTAGAGCTACTTGTTATTGGCTCTTTCATTTTGAATAAATTATTTAAGACCTTTGTCTCTTCCTGTTTATAACCTGCCATTTAGCTCTAAAATGCCTGTCAGTCACACCAGATCTCCACTGGAGTATTTGTCATCTGTGCAGGGCTTTTCAGTTTACAAAATATAACATCACATCCCTTCCCTCATAGATTCCCAGAAAAACCTTGTGAGGTAGAACTTGTTATTTTCATTTTAGAACTGAGGAAAGTGAAACCAAACTGATTCTGTGACAGGTCCACAGTGGAGATCCAGAACTCAAATTACAGGCTAGTGTTCTTTCCATTTTAACCAGAATATCTTTTGCCTTTAGAACTGTTGTAACTAGGTGTGTGGAGGGAGCACTGGATCTGAGCTCCAAGATTTCCTGCAAGTCATTCCTTCCAGCCAGGGGAAGTATCAATGGTTGCTTATTGGCTCTGAGCCTCAGTTTACTTTTCTGTAAAATAAAATCCTTTTTAGCTCTCATGCTGTATGATCCGATGATAAGCAAACAGGGCCATCAGGAATTTTTTTTCGTCCAAGTGTGATGTACACATTTAGCAGCAGAGGAAAACAGAAAAATTGAATATTTTTTTCTTTTTTTCTCTTCTCCTTTCTCTATCTTCATTTCTTTCTTTTACCATTCCCTTAGTCTGCTACCTTTCAATACTTATTTACACCATTCAAGTCCTTATTTTGCTAAATGAAGAAAATAGTGCTGTTCTCACACAATTTTATTGTGATTTACAACTTCTGTCTCCATCAAGTAAGTCTCAAAACAGCAGGTCCAGGTAGCACACCAAAATCTATGGAAAGTTAGATTGAATTGGTTTTTGGATGTGTTTTTGTTTTTAGCTTTGATTTTATGTTCTTCTTACAGCATTTTGTTGATGTCTATGTTTGTGTTGAGAATGGAGATGCCAAGATTTTTTTTTTTTTAATTTTAAATGTGTAACCTTGTCATGCATGTAAAACTGGTACTTGCTGAAAACACAAATGGAGAAAAAGACTTTCCTGGGGGATTCTCACAACAGATGGGCAACAGATCTACCCAAGGAGTTAGATCAGAAGTACCCAAAATGTTTTCCCTGGAGCAATAGCATCAGCATCAACTGAAAATATGTAAGAGATGCAAATTCTCCGGCCCCTCTCAAGACCTGGTGAGTCAGAAACTCTCAAACTGGGGACCCTAAATCTGTGTTTGAACAAGCCCTCCAGATGCTTTTGCTGTGCTCTAACGTTTAATAACTACTTAGTTAGATTATTGTCTTATTATGGTATTTTTTCAGTCTTAAGCTACTCAGCATGGCTCTGGAAGGGACACCACTGAGTATATCTGTTATTGGAATGGAAGAAACTTTACATGGGGCCGGTAAGGCACAGCCGTAACTACAGAATAGCAATTAGCTCTGTTGTAACACTCCATTACCTTTTCAATTTTCTTACTGCTACCTTGGACATATATTATTAATGTCCTTCATATATTTTAAAGATATATTAAACCTTAATCTATAAATTAGCATCAATACATAATATGAAATGAATAAACATAAATCACAAGATACTTGTGATAAAAAACTTTTTGTTTTTGTTTTTTGAGACAGAGTCTTGCTCTTGCTCAGGCTGGAGTGCAGTGGAATGGCATGATCTCGGCTCACTACAACCTCTGCCTTTCAGGTTCAAGCGATCCTCTCACCTCAGCCTTCCAAGTAGCTAGTATTACAGACATGTGCCACCACGCCTGGCTCGTTTTCGTGTTTTTAGTAGAGACAGAGTTTCACCATGTTGGCCAGGCTGGTCTTGAATTTCTGAGCTCAAGTGATCTGCCCACCTCGGCCTCCCTAAGTACTGGGATTACAGGTGTGAGCCACCACACTGGCCTACAGACTATGTTTGAACCCTGGTTCAGTTCCACTGGGACTCATCACTTTTCTGTAATGACCCCACTGGGCTGTTCCTACACAGTAAATTCAATTTTGTCTCTTAGTCTTTGAGTAATCCTGGCCTTACAGGGTCTATCCTGCTAAATATTTCTTTCACACTGCCAATTCCTTATTCCATAAAATTTTGTAAGAGGCTATGCTTGCTTACCCTGAGGAAAATGTACCCTCCCTGAGGCATTGGATCTTGTTTGTGAAATCAGTTAGTAGCAGTACATTTCTGGAAAAGACACTTTCTGTTTTGATTAGCACTTTAATTTTCAAGGTTAATACTCATAAGCTTCCCAAACGTAGAGAACCAGCTTTCACTCATTACAAACATATATTCATCTTTGGATGGCAAGACTTTGGGTTATGCTACCTAATAGCTGTGTGATTTTGAGCAAATTACATAACCTCCAAGAGCCTCGGTTTCCTCATCTGCCACATAGGGGCATTGCTTCTGCCATGGACTCAGGGCCAGAATTCAGAACCTGGGGAGAAATTCCATTTGTTTTAAATGCAACTCAGTTTTTCCTTACACCTAGGTTTTTCAGCCTGTGAGAGGAGATGCAAAGGTTTTCCCCACCCATTTGCAATGGAAAGACAATGGCACTTTGATGTCTATATTATAGACTTTGGTGTGAATCCTAAACTTAAACATCTACTAGCCATATGACTTTGGGTAATTTACTTGGCCTCTTTAAGGTTTAGCTTTTTTATCTATGAAATGGTGTAATAATATTACCTGTGTTGTAGGGTTGAAGAGATAAATGTGCAAAATGCTTAGTCCGTCACATATAATATTATTGCAATTATTGTTACTGCCTCTCTTTCTTAGCCTATCTCAAGCTTGGTGCTTCTCTCACTGGACCAGAATAATCATTTATTTTTTTTTATCATAATGAGACAAATTATAAGTCACAATTTCCTTCACTCTTTTTTCTTTATTAAATTCAGTGCAAAGCTATATCTAGCTATTGCCTATATTGTTTGAAGCACCCTTTTTGGCCATGAAGATAGGTCTTCTCAATTGATTATTGGTTCTGAGCTCTGAATGTGGATATTTCATTTATGGGCAAATGACCAAAGGCTTTTTCATATGGCCTATAGCTTGTAGCCAAGCCTATGGAGGCAATTTGGTAACTTTTCCCAGAACAGAAATTATGGGCCATGGTCCAGCCAACCACAAAATTCTTTCACCTTACATTGCTGTACATTGAAACATAAATTCCCCTCCCCTCTATTTTTTGTGGAAATAAAAGCAAACGAGAATGGTTTCTAAACAAAGGAGTTTTAAAGAGGGGCTCTGCTGAATGTAGAAATTCTCTCTTGTTGCAGTCTGTCTCTGGAAACAGCACACACATCTTGCTTAAGGACAACAGGCAATACCTGTGATGTTTGAATCCCATCAATTACCACTAAAAGAAAAAAACCTTTACGTGTCAGTATCAGAGGGTCTTAGTTCCTTCGTAGGAGATTTTCCCGAGGGCATCTCATTACAATTCTCACATGCTTGTTCTGAAAATAATAATGCGCATATACATATGAATGTAAAATTTAGGAAGTGCTAATTTCTTTCTTTATATAATTAAGAGTCCTCAAATAAGACAATTGAAGAGGGCTTGTGAAAGGACTATTTACAAAAGCATAAGCTGGATAAAGGGGGAAGTACAGGGAATGAAGAATTACCCTGGAGCTGGCAATAGCAGGACCCATTACCACCCCTAGGACTAAGACGCAGGAGGAGGGGGCAGTTAAAGGGCCTGGAGAGAGAGCTGGCCTTTGGTAGAAAAATGCAGCAGCTGCCTGCATAGTCAGGCTCTTTTATCCTCTCTGATCTATGGTACCTCCTACAGCTACCTCCTGGCCCACTGATTCCATCTATAAAGGTCAGTGGATTCATTTCTTAGGCTGCTGTACCACAAATTGGGTGACTCAAAACAACAATAACGTATTATCTCACAATTCTGGAGGATGGAAGTTCAAAATCAAGGTGTCATTAAGGCCACTGTCCCTCTTAAAACTGTAGCATAATCCTTCCCTACCTCTTCCTAGATTCTAATGGTTTGCTGGAAATCTTTGGCATTCTTTGCCTTGTAGAAGTATCACTCCAATCCTTCATCTTCCCACGCTGTTTACTCTCCCTGTCTCTGTCTTCACATGGCTGTCTTCTTTTTTTTTTTTTTTTTTTTTTTTTTGAGACAGAGTCTCGCTCTGTCGCCCAGGGTGGAGTGCAGTGGCGCGATCTCGGCTCACTGCAAGCTCCGCCTCCTGGGTTCACGCCATTCTCCTGCCTCAGCACATGGCTGTCTTCTTATGAGGACACCAGTCATGCTGGATTCAGGACCCACCCTACTCCAGTACACCCTCATCTTAACTAGTTACATCTGCAATGACCCTATTTCCAAATAAGGTCACATTCTGAGGTCCTGGACATTAGGGACTTGAACATATATCTCTTTTGAAGAAACACAATTGAGCCCATAACAGTCATCCTTCCAGAGCACAGGCAGATGGAGAGGGTGAAAAATAGTGAATGGAGAGGAACAAGCAGAGGAGAATTAGTGTACTCTCCTTTCATCATGTCCTCCTTGGTTCACACTCCACAGTGTCCCAAACTTTGACCTCTCTTCTTAAGCTTTATTTCATTTTTTATTGAAGTATAAGGTATATACAGAAGTATACAAACAATAAGTGCATAGCTTGAGGAATTTCTCAAAACTCAACATACCCATGTAAACAGCATCTGGATCAAGACACAGTGTTAACACTACAGAAGCCCCCTCCTACTCCCCTCCAGTTTCTATCCCTCCATCCAGACAACCATCACTGCAGCTTCTAACACCATAGATTCATGTTGCCTGCTTTTCAACTTCACATAAGAGGAATTTTACATATGCACGCCTTTGTGTCTGTCTCTTCCCACAACATTATGTTTCTATGAGTTATCTATGCTATTGTGTGTAGCTGTAGGACATTCATTCTCATTCCACTATGTGCGTATACCACAATTTATTTACCTTTCTACTGTTACAGGTTCTTGGATAGATTCCAGTTGGGGATCTGATGAATTATGTTGCTGTGAACATGCTTGTACATACCTTTTGGTGAAAAGTGTTTATGACTTTTTGACAAACATTCTCTAGGAAGTCCTGCTCATTCCCTAGTCAGAATTATGTGTGTCCTACTTGTTGTTCTCAAAGTGAGCACTTACTGGAGCGTGAAGCATGAGTTATCGACGTCTGTCTCCTCCCTACCCACTAACGCCTCTGTGAGTGTGAGCTTTCTGGGACAAAGATTCTGCTTTATGTCTCTTCACATCCTAGCATGTGCCTGCTACATAGTAGGACCCTAATCAGTTTGTTTAGTGAATGAATGGGTGAATGAATAAATGGGTAGGATAGAGACACCATGAATCAGGATTGGAGGATGGAATAGGGTCTGATGATAGTCAGTTCACCTTCAAGAGTCTGGCACACTGGCATCATCTGATGTTGTTATCTCCTGGCTTCCACCTGCCTTCCTTCAGAGTCCTCTCATTTTAGGAATAGGTGTCTCTGCAGATCACATTTTCTTTTTAGTGCATTATCACTAACATTGATTCTCCTGACCAGGGCCTTTGTGCATATTGGGAATTCTTCCCTATTCTCTAATATTTTACATATTTTTCCCCTTATTTCTCCCTTTGATATTTAGACATGACTCAAGTTTTCTTTACCATGAAATATTGTTTTATTTTCTCAATCTATGATTTACATCTTTTCCTCCCATTCTGTCTGCTCTCCAAATCTGCAGCTCTTTCAAAATGCTCTATGAATGCCAAGGCCTCCACATTCTCCTGGGACTCTAGGCTTCCAACCTTGGAGTTCATCTTAGTTACTGCTTCTGTGACCTGTTCTTATCTTTCCTTCTTACTTAATCTGCTGCCTCACCTCATTCAGTACTTCCCCTTTAATGTCTTTCTTACTAATTCTATAGTTACTACATCAATCAATGTCCTACTCACCTCACACTTATGTTCATAACAGCCTTTTAGCTGGTCTTCCTATCTCCTCTATTTCAATTTGTCCTTCACATACAGAATAGTTTTCATCACTCGCTCACGAAATGAGAGACTTCCAATTGCCAACCAGATCCACCTCAATTCTCTCCAATCTTATTTCTCCTTACTTAGTGTCATAACTATACCTGCCTTTGTAGAACCAGCTCTCCACATTTTTCCTACTGTCATTATCGTGTCTTTGGTCATTGCACATTTAACAAGAGCTCTGAACTTCTGGTATGAAACAGAAATGAATTCTAAACTGGCTTTCCAATGACAAGGTAGAGAAAATACCAAAACACAAGGCAGAAAGGGTGTTTTGATAACATTTTCCCTTTTGAGAGCATTTGTTATTTTCATAGCACTATTAACCTTAATTTACAAAAATTCTAAAATTTGGGATTCAGATGATCAAGCTGATATTTTGCAGCCTTAAAAAGTATGTCCTAACACTGCAGCCTCTGCTTCACACAAGCATATTCCCATAGTTAGATAACAAGCTAAGTTTTAATAACATCAATCATTTATAAATTATATGGGCTAAAGTGTGACTAATAGCTCCATTACTAAGTGAAGAAGTATAATGAAAATTAAGTCATTTCATAATTCCCAAAGTAAGTAATCATTTGGTAGTAAACTCATGGCTAGTTTAACTGCTACGTATAATAAGACATTTATATTTTTGTAAAATGACTTCAACATTAAGAATCAAAGGTTAGAACTCAGTGGTCTTCTGTTTTGTCATGAACACATTTTAATTCTTACAGCAGAAACAAGAGACTTTTTTATTATACTATTTATGGTAGCCAATTATCTCTTTGTAAAAAGAGATTTCATATAACCTAGTTTAGGGAAAAGAGTTAAGAATCTCTTTTGGTTTTCAGTGTTCAGAGATTTTGCTACTTCGTTTTATATCATAGTTATATATTATAATCAGAGTGGGGTTTTTGTGCATGGTTTGATTTGGAGGAAGTTACTGTAATTCAGAGAGGATATTAATCTCTGCCAGTCACCAATGTGAATATAGCTCAAGATTGCTCAATTCTTACACTGTTTCCAGGAATAGATGAGAATAGAGCCTAGTGGGGGCAGGGCTGGCTGAGCCATCCTGGGGGAAGTAGCTTTACTTCATGAATACTAGAAGAAAAATTTGGTATATGCACATTTGCTATTACTTGGCTTTGTAGCCAAACATTACTCTCTTTTTACGGTTTCTTGTCTTGTCAATGAAGCCAAAGATGTTCCAGTGTTTATTGGTGGTGTCAGTTTGATCCCTGACTTTATCAAAATGTCATTCCAATAATCTTCATTCTGGTTTTAGTCTCAGCTAGGTAAATTCTTCCTGAATTTGCTGCTGTCTGTCTTAGGAGAGGCCACATTTGAGTTGGAGCACAGTGATGATAGAGGCATAGGTACCTGCTGAACCAGCTTTGGGGAAAGGGAGCTTGGCTTTCTGAGTATTACATTTATTTTTCACGGATTTTGATTCAACTGAAGTTTCTGCATGTGAATGTGTAATAAGTTGAAATTTTAGGTGAAGAGTTGAAGTATTCTTCTATACTACTGTACAAAATTATATCTCCTTATAAAAAAATCCACTGTAGTGTAACTAGTTCATTGCCTTATTAAGAGAGATAATGGTTCACAATGTTTTTATAAGCAATATATTACCATATAAAGAATGATAATTATTATAACCGTTAACAAGTGGGAACCCTATGGCTGAAACAGTAAGATGAAAGTTCTTTTTTTTTTTTTTTTTTTTTTTGAGACAGGGTTTCACTCTGTCACCCAGGCTGGAGTGTATGATGTGATCTTGGCTCACCGCAGCCTTGACCTCCTGGGTTCAAGTGATTCTTCCACCTTAGCCCTCCAAGCAGCTGGGACTACTGGCATGTGCCACCATGCCTGGCTAATTTTTGTATTTTTTGTAGAGACAGGGTTTTGCCCTGTTGCCCAGGCTGGTGTTGAACTCTTGAACTCAAGCAATCTGCCTACCTTGGCCTCCCAAAATGCTGGGATTACAGGTGTAAGTCGCTGCCCCTGGCCCACCAAAGTTCTTATAGGGCATCATAGGTAAGTAAGCACATGAAAGGCCCGGCAGTGTACAACAATGTTCCTAGATGAAAGACACAACATAATATCTATAAACAGAATCCTGGGCCTTTTTGGTTATTTATAAACACTGTATGGAATTCTTGTTGAAGATAGTTCTCCGCTGCTTGAGTCTAAATTCCTCAAGGCTTGTCCCTTTATTAGTCATTGACATCATAGATGACGTGTTCTAATGTTTATTCTTTCTATTGAGGGCACTATTATAGCCAAAATGTTTCAAAAATGTCAATGTATATTTATATTTTATAGAAGTTGTTCAATGTAAGCATGGACATATTTACAGCCTGCAGCCATCATAGATCAATGCACCAAAGATCATTTTGTCTTTTGAAAGTTAAAATTCAATTTATTGAATTGCCAACTTACCGAAGTTTAGTGATTTAGCAAAAATGGTTTTAATATTTGAACAGGAATTTTAGTTACCGATGATAAAACATACAAAATTAATGCTGATATGCCATTTGAAGAATTTGCCAAAAAAAAAACTGAAAATGCTTCAAGTTTGAATAAATAAAAAACATCACCCAAGAAGTGGTCAAAACAATCCTAGCACATATGGAATGCTAAAGGTTTGGTTTCAAACAAGGGGCAATGGTAATGTGTAGATTTGGTGGTAATTTGTTAAAAGCCTTGCTATGAAAATGTTACTAAAGCATCAGGAGAGCCAAAAGGGAACTCAGAGAAGGCTCTATAAATGGGCCATGTGATTAGTGTGAAGAGAGAAAT
This sequence comes from Gorilla gorilla gorilla, assembly GCF_029281585.2. NCBI lineage: Eukaryota > Metazoa > Chordata > Mammalia > Primates > Hominidae > Gorilla > Gorilla gorilla. Next base: position 142,130,592 of record NC_073227.2, read on the forward strand.
AAATCAGCTAGAACATGATTGGAGAAACCACACCAACTCCATCATTGGCTACCAGTGGTTAAAAATGAGTTGAAGGTTGATATGCTACCTGAGAAACTGGAAACACATCTTTAAAATGCTGTATAATTGGGAAAATGTAAATGGCATTAAATGAGATTTCTAGTTACCTTATTAATTTTCCCAATTTGAAGAGTTTTGCTCTGTGTTGTAAACTATACAGTTGTTTGTGTTTTGTTTTCCTGAATATTCCTACAGTGTTAGTGTAACTCAATCACAAAGACATTTCATCCTTTGGCATCTATGTTGTGAGCTGCCGTACTCAGTGAATAATGGAACTGATACTTGCATTCCAGTGTGGGTACTCCTCTGCAGTGGTGGCTGTCCCACAACCTCATTGTCCAATTCTGGCTTCTTGGTGCTGTGAATAAATTACCAAAGGCCTGGATGATTTGATGATATCAGCTACCAGAATTGCCAATGCCACTTTTCTTGGTTTTTATTAGTAACATTTATTATCGTTATATAATATTGTTGGTAGAAGTTTCTCATGTGTTAGGCCAACAATGGTGGAAACTCCTTGGCAGCAATCTGGAAGCCCAATCCACTTACCCTAGAAATAGTTCAGGGCAAATTGGGCTTCCCTTAGTATGATATGATTGTCCTAGAAAGCAGTGAAAGTTGACTCTATCTAAGCTACTGGGACAAACTCCCAAGACTAGAAGCATGGATGGCAGCCTGAGGACATAGGGCTACAAACATTTTCAGATGGAGGGCAGTGAGAAGTGGTGAGTGGTTTTAAGTTTCTGTTTTCACATTGGTGTCCCAGAATCTAAGTTTCTTTGATACCCTGAATTATGGCTATGGAGATATTTTCATTTTTTATACCCAGAATTTTGTAAAGAAAAATTCCTCTCTTCTGCCAGTTTGTTTGTTTCGTCAAGGATTATGACATTACAGCAATGAATGAGGTTCACTATATGCGAGATCTTTATGTTGAATTCCTTATGTGGTTGCATATTTGTCATGCCAGAAAATTTTCAGTATCAGATAGATGTGCTCCCAATGCCACATAGTGGAATGTCAAGCTATCTAGGAAAGGTTATCTAGATTCTTAATAAGTTCCATTACATTTTTTCACTTAATATGAGTAGTATAACTTGAGTGGTTTTTGCTTACAACTGCTCTTACAACTTTGCCTTCTGGAACCACATGTGTCTGTTGATGTCAAGTGGAGTGTATCTAAACTCTCCTGTACCTCTTTTCCATCCCATACTTGTTTCTAAGGTAAAATGCTCCATGAGCAGAAGTTGATGTAGACAAATTCCAGTGACATTACAATTATGATATCACCAGCAGCCCAGTAACTATCACATCATTTCAGGATTTACCTGAGAATCAAAGTAGGATGGTCAAATTTTGAGTCAGGTAAAAGCTGAAGACTTGTGTGTTTCCCCTTACCTTCACACCCTCCAGTGTTTTCATTACATGTTCTGGGTGGTCAGTATGGTCAGAGCCTCTTTGGGGAATAGAAAGATAAGATCAAAGTGCCAGCATGATTATACACACCACATGAATGTGGAATTACATAGAACATTATGATTTGGTTAATGCATTCTGGAATTCAGTCACATCTATGCAAATATCTCACCAGAAGAAAAGGGGAGTAAAGGCAATCAACTTGCTTTTCCATTTTGCTTGTCAAATGCTTTCAAAATCCTCACTTTGAAAAGAAGAGGCTTTGCAGAGGTGACTTCTTTCTCACTGTTTCAATGACAGGTAAGGAAAATGTGCCCCTCCAACCACCTCACCTGGTGTGGCCCCTAGGTGCTTCAGCAGCCTGTAGGCCACCTATCACTTTCTGACCCAGCCTTTGTGAAGCAGCGAACAGCTCACTTCAGGCTTTCCTAATATTATATTTCTATACTGGTATCCTGACTCTTCATAAATCACAATCCTTAGCACTGTCAGGAACCATGTCAAATGGATTGCCAAAAATTTTTTAAAACAATAGCATCTTATATGAAAATTATTATGTTACACTGATAATTTCTCTTTTGAAAGTTTTTAAATGTTTTTAGGATTCTTATTACAATATCCCAGGTAGTATTAGTTAATATTTAAAGAGTAACCCAAATTGAACATCAATAATTGCCAAAATTAACCATTTCTCTAAAGGTGCTAAGGCTATTAAAACCATAACTGCAAAATTGTCCTGTTTCTGAATGTGTCAGTATTCTTATTTTTTGTATGCACAGATGACAAAACATGTAGAATTAAGGTTGATACTTAGTGCAGGGTCTGGCATATAGTAGGGCATCCAGTGAACATTTATTGAAATAAATGTTGCTTGAATGCTGTTGATGGGTCGGGCTTATTTCACAAATCTTTCTCCCTCACTGGGAGTTTTCTCTCAGGAGCCCTCATCATTCTCAGAGCTATTATTTTGGTTTCCCTTGCCTTTCATCTGTCATATAAGTCTGAACGCAAACCATAGAGAGCATTTGGTGTTTTTTTTCCTGTTCAGTGTTTTTTCTTCAGTCCCTGTGTGAATCAATGGTTCAAAAAGATGGATGTTGCCTGCTTCTTCTGTGTCAGCCAAAGAAAGAAAACTTGCTGCAGATGGACCAGTTGGGTGGTGACAACATTCAGTTACTATTAATAATAACTGATAAGGCAAGTTTAAGGCCTGCTAAGGATTTGATTCATGAAGAGTCAGGAGACCAGCAAAGAAACATGATCCTAGTAAAGCCTGATGTGAGCTATTGGCTGTCTTCACAAAGGCTGGGACAGAAAATGATGCGTGGCTTACAGGCTGGTGAAGCACCCCAGGGGCCACTTAGGCAAGGTGATTGGAGGGGCACATTTTCCTTATCTGTCACTAACACAATGAGAAAGAATTCACTTCTGCAAAGCCTTTTCTTTTCAAAGTGAGGATTTTGAAACCACTTGAAAAGGGAAAGATGAGTTTATTGCCTTTACTTCCTCCCCTAGGATTTAGAGTTTATTAAAGTCCACTGGAAAGAAGCAGAGAGCAGGAGATTGTACTTGATAGAATGTCTTCAAAGTTCTGAAAGTGGTCCAAATGGTCTGAATGTTGGGAATTCTGGCAAGATAGAGGAAGGAAGTTGAAGCTGTTTCACTTACTAATGTAGCATAAACCAAAGTAAATAGTTATATCACAAAGCAGAAAGCACCCTCTACTCCCTACCCCCTCCAATATGGTTAATGGAAGTGAAAGCCCATGAATAATTTTCTTTTAAAACACCGCTGGATACAAGATATGATCATGATCTATTCTCTATTTTTATTTTGCTAGCATAAATGAGATAAAAAAACTTTCTTTAAATTTAAAAATGGACAAATTGATTGAACACTAGAATGGTTTACTGAAGAAAGAAGCCAAACAGGAGAAAAATTCACTTATGTTTGGTCTCCTAAAGGAATCCTAAGACACAACAGCCTCTCTGCAGATATATTCCAGATCTGTGAGAATCTCTGTCCTTGCATAAAAATTGTAAGGAGTATACTGATCAAGGTCTGCAAATACAAGATTTGCAGAGCATCAGTCTCTCCAATGAGCTTTGCTGTCCAATTAGAGGAATGAGAAAGTGATGACATAAAAAGGCCAGGACTCTGGAGAAACTTGTACAGGATAGTTATTGATAGCATCAGGCTCCATTCCACTCTGATAGACCTTGTAGTCCCTGCTATATGGAACCTTTGCTGATTGAGAAGTTCATGCCTCCCTCCTTTCTCAAGTAACTAAATAGCATCAAGCTCGGCCTCCAAAGGGGACCTGCTGGGTGATGGAGAGTGTGCAGAGATAGTGCAACTGAGAAATACACTGAGCAGGTGGCTTGTGTCATAGAGCTTGGCATTGCCAGGGTATGCATAAGACCAGAGAGACTATCATTTACCAGGATGTATCTTTCTAGGCTGCAAGTACTTCATATTTTGATGTTTATGAAATTACCTCACAGGGAGAGGGAAAGCAATTATCTATCAAAGTAATCTCAAAAAACAGCATTTTAAAATTCAGGATAACAAAAACACAGGGGTAAAGTGGATTCCATTAATGAATCACTATGGCAAGAAGATAAATCAACACTCTCTTTTAAAGTGCTTAGAAAGTATTTATGAAATACCTACTATATGCCCAACACTTTGGAAACTGAGAAAATCACATAAAACCTGGTTCCACTGCTAATGGAGATTATAGGATTTATACTTAAGACTTATCTATAAAAGCATTTTAAGTATACATAATAGCTGTTTATGAATGAGTACGTTTATATGCAGTGGTGTGCTGGTACATCAGCTCTCCTACAAAAACAAAAAACAAACCAACCTTGATTTGTAGTGTTTGCCAATTTCTGCAGTGTAAATACTTTCACCATGATTGAATGCAGAGTTGAGAAAAGATGTGCAGGGTTGATGTCACAAGCCAGTACAAGGCAGCTTCAGTACAGAGGTTATAGCTATCCTAGACGTCTGGGGAAGGGAGGCCAGCCAGTCAGACTACTACTAGGAAGGCTTAAATGAGGGAAGGCAGGATTTAAGAAGGGGAAGATCACTGTGTGGTGAACTCTGAAAAAATAAGGCTGCTTGGTTTGTTCTCCACTCCCACCCCTCTACATCCCAGTACAGTCTGTGAATACAGTAGATACTCAGTAAAGAAGTTTGTTGGAAACTAGGCATTGAAGAAACATACCTCAAAATAATAAGAGCCGTATATGACAAACCCACAGCCAATATCATACTGAATGGGGAAACATTGAAAGCATTTTCCCTAAGAACTGGAACAAGACAAGGATATCTACTCTCACCACTCCTATTCAACATGCTACTGTAAGTACTAGCCAGAGCAATTGGGCAAGAGAAAGAAATAAAGGATATCCAAATTGGAAAAGAGGAAGTCATATTATCTCTGTATGCTGATGACATGATTGTTTACCTAGAAAACCCTAAAGACTCCTCCAGAAGACTCCTAGACTTGACAGGTGACTTCAGTAAAATTTCAGGATACAAAATCAATGTACAAAAATCAGTAGCATTTGTATATACCAATAACATTCAAGCTAAGAACAAAATCAAGAACTCCATTTCGTTTACAATTGCCACAAAAAATAAAATACCTAGGAATATATTTAATCAAGGAGGTAAAAGATCTCTACAAAGAGAACTACAAAACATGGCTGAAAGAAACTGTAGACAATACAAACAAATGGAAAAACATCCCATACTCATGGATTGGAAGAATCAATGTCATTAAAATGACCATACTGCCCAAAACAATCTACAGATTTAATGCAATTTCTAATTCCTAATTCAAATTATTAGTGTCATTCTTCACAGAATTAGAAAAAAACATTCCAAAAGTTCATATGGAACCAAAAAATGGACTGAATATCCAAAACACTCCTAAGTAAGAGCAAATACTGAGGTGTCACAGTCACGTTGTCTGACTTGAAATTATACTACAACACTATAGTAACTAAAACAACATAGTACTAATACATAAATATACACATAGATCAATGGAACAGAATAAAGAATCAAGAAATAAAGCCACATACCTAAAACCAACTGATTTTTTTATAAGGTCAACAGAAATAAACAATGAAGAAAGGACACTCTGTTCAATAAATGATGCTGGGAAAACTGGCTAGACACATACAACAGAATAAAACTAGAACCTATCTCTCACTATACACAAAAATTAATTCAAGATTTAAGACCTGAAACTATAAAAATCCTAGAAGAAAACCTAGGAAAACCTCTTCTGGACATCAGTCTATGCAAAGAGTTTATAATGAAGACCCCAAAAGCAATTGCAACAAAAACAAAAATAGAAAAATGAACCTTAATTAAGCTAAAAAGCTTCCATACAGCCAAATAAATAATTAACAGAATAAACAACCTATAGAATGGGATTAAATATTTGTAAATTATGCCTCTGACAAAGGACTAATACCCAGAATCTATAAGAAATTCAGATAACTCAATAAGAAAAAACCAAACAACCTTATTAAAAACTGGGCAAAGGATATGAACAGAAATTTCACAAAAGAAGATATACAAGTGGCTAAAAAACACATGAAAAAAATCCTCAACACCACTAATCATTACAGAAATGCAAATTAAAACCACACTGATATATCATTTTACACCAGCCAGAATGGCTATTACTAAAAAATCAAAAAACAACAGACGTCGACATGCATGTGGAGAAAAGGAAATGCTTGTAAATTGTTGATAGGAATGTAAATTAGTTCAACCTCCATGGAAAACAGTATGGAGATATATCAAACAACTAAAAATAGAACTATCATTTAGTTCAGCAATCCCACTCCTGGGTATTTACCTAAAGGGAAAGAAATCATTGCATAAAAAAGATACCAGCACTCGGGGGCCCGGCGCGGTGGCTCATGCCTGTAATCCCAGCACTTTGGGAGGCCAAGTGGGGCGGATCACAAGGTCAGGAGATGGAGACTCATCCTGGCTAACATGGTGAAACCCCGTCTCTACTAAAAATGCAAAAAAATTAGCTGGGCGTGGTGGAGGGCACCTGTAGTCCCAGCCACTCGGGAGGCTGAGGCAGGAGAATGGCGTGAACCCGGGAGGCGGAGCTTGCAGTGAGCCAAGATCGCACCACTGCACTCCAGCCTGGGCGACAGAGCGAGACTCCATCTCAAACAAACAAACAAACAAACAAACAACAAAAAAAAGAAGATACCAGCACTCATGTTTATCGCAGCACTATTCACAATAGCAAAGTAATGGAACCAACCTAAGTGTCCACCAATGATTGATTGGATAAAGAAAATGTCATATATATATATACACCATAAAATATTACACAGCCATAAAAAAGAATGAAATCATGTCCTTTGCACAACATCGTTGGAGCTTGAGGCCATTATCCTGAATGAATTAACTTAGAAGCAGAAAATCAAATATTTCATGTTCTTCTTATAAGTGGGAGCTAAACAATGGGTACACATTCCATAAAAATGGAAACAAAAGACACTAGGGACTCTAAAAGGGGGAAGGATGAAAGAAGGGTGAGGGTTGAAAAATTACCTATTGGGTACAGTGTTCAATATTTGGGTGATGAGTACCCTAGAAGTCCAGTCCCCACCATTATGCAATATACCCATGTAACAAACAAGCACATGCATCATCTGAATCTAAAAATTTTTAAAAAGCCAAGCAAACAAAAATATTCAAAACTCCAGCTTATAAAAAGAGATAAATCAAAGCATAGTTGTGACCACTGTGTCTATTAAAAGAAACAGCTGACCAGAACATTAGGATAAATTCAATTAACAAGTTCTCCTCATGCTTTTTATATCACTTGACTTATTAAAAGTGGATCTATTCACACACGCAGAAGAAATTTTTTTTTGAGTTACAAAAATAATGGTTAGGCTGAAAGGAATGGGAAGATTTTTCTCAGCAACACTTTTTTCTTTGAGTTAAGTCACTTCTGTGCCTAGTTTGGTGAGTGTTTTTTTTTTTTTTTAATCATAAACGGATGCTAGATTTTATAGAAGGCTTTTTCTGCATCTATGGAAATGATCATATGGTTTTTGTTTTTAATTCTGTTTATGTGATATATCACATTTATTGACTTGCGTATGTTAAATCATCCCTGCATTTTTTGGATAAAACTTCAAAATAGGCTGGGTACAGTCGCTCAAGCCTGTAATCCCAGCAGTTCCGGAGGCCGAGGCGGGCGGATCACAAAGTCAGGAGATGGAGACCATCCTGCCTAACACGGTGAAACCCCGTCTCTACTAAAAATACAAAAAAATTAGCCAGGCGTGGTGGTGGGCGCCTGTAGTCCCAGCTATTCTGGAGGCTGAGGCAGAATGGCATGACTCGGGAGGCGGAGCTTGCAGTGAGACGAGATCGCGTCACTGCACTGCAGCCTGGGCGACAGAGCGAGACTCTGTCTCAAAATACAAACAACAACAACAACAACAACAAAAAACTTCAAAATAATAGAAGGCACATATGACAAACCCGGTCAACATCATACTGAATGGGGAAAAGTTGAAAGCATTTCCCCTGAAAACTGGAACAAGACAAGGATATAAACTTTCACCACTTCTATTTAACGTAGTACTGGAAGTCCTAACCAGAGCAGTCAGGCAAGAGAAAGAAAGAAAGGGCATCCAAATTGGAAAAAAAGAAGTTAAACTATCGCTGTTCACTGATGATATGATTGTATACCTAGAAAACCCTAAAGCCTCCTGCAGAAGACTCCTAGATTTGATAAGCAAATTCAGTAAAATCTTAGGTTACAAAATCAATGTACACAAATCAGTAGCATTGCTATACATCAACACGAACCAAGCTGAGAATCAAATTAAAAACTCAATCCCTTTCACAACAGCTACAAAAATAATAAAACACTTAGGAATATACTTAACCAATGAGGTGAAAGATCTCTACAAAGAGAACTACAAAACACTGCTGAAAGAAATCATAGATGACACAAACATATGGAAACACATCCCATGCTCATGGATTGAAAGAATCAACATCATGAAAATGACCATATTGCCTGAAGCAATCTACAGATTCAATGCAATTTCTATCAAAATACCAGCATAATTTTTCACAGAATTAGAAATATAAATCCTAAAATTAATTTGGAACTAAAAATGTGCCCAAATAGCCAAAGCAATCCTAAGCAAAAAGAACAAATCTGGAGGCATTCCTTTACCAGACTTCAAATTATACCACAAGGCTATAGTTACTAAAACAGCACGGTACTGGTGTAAAAGTAGATACATAGGCCAATGGAACAGAATAGAGCACCCAGAAATAAAGCCAAATACAACAAACTGATCTTTCACAAAGCATACTAAAACATAAGTTGGGAAAAGGACATCCTAGTTAATAAATGGTGCTGGGAAAACTGGCTAGCCACATGTAGAAAAATGAAACTAGATCCCTATCTCTCACCTTATACAAAAGTCAACTTGAGATACATCAAAGACTTAAATCTAAGACCTGAAACCATAAAGATTCTAGGAAAACCTAGAATTAGATAGAATTTCCTGGATTAGATAATCTAGGAAAAACTTTTCTAGACATTGGTCTAGGCAAAGAATTTATGACTAACACCCCAAAAGCAAGTGCAACTAAAACAAAGATAGATAAATGGGACTTAATTAAACTAAACGGCTTCTGCATAACAAAAGAAATAATCAAAGTAAAAGGCAACCCCCAGAGTACGAGAAAATATTTGTAAACTATGCATCCAACAAAGGATTTATGTCCAGCATCTACAAGGAACTCAAACAAATCGGCGAGAAAAGAACAAATAATCCCATCAAAAAATAGGCAAATGACATGAATAGATATTTCTCAAAAGAAGATAGATTTAGGCCAGATGCAGTAGCTCACACCTATAATCACAGCATTTTGGGAGGCTGAGGTGGGTGGATTGCTTGAGCCCAGGAGTTTGAGGCTAGCCTGAGCAACATGGCAAAACCCCGTTTCTACAAAAACTGCAAAAATTAGTCAGGTGTGGTGGTGCACACCTGTAGTCCCAGGTACTCAGGAGGCTGAGGTGGGAGGATTGCTTGGGCGCGGGAGATGGAGGTTGCAGTAAGCCATGACGGTGCCACTGCACTCCAGCCTGGGTGACAGAGTGAGACCCTCTCTCAAAAAATAAATAAATAAACAAATAAATAAGAAGCATACATACTAATAATCCCATCAAAAATGGGCAAACGACGTGAACAAACATTTCTCAAAAGAAGATCGATGCATACATATGGTTATGTATTTAATTTTCTACTTTCTTCTGTACATTGGAAATATATAATAATAAAAATTATTTAAATTTTTTAAAAGCTGTGAGGAAAAGGGAATTATGCAAACAAAGGTGTAGAAGTAGAAATAAATGCAATCTGATGGCTTTGATCTGACTTGATCTCATCAAACTGAGTGTGTCAGGGAACAGCAAATGGCCAAGAAACATATGAAAAAATGTGCATCACTAATCATCAGGGAAATGCAAACTGAAACCACAATTAGATGCCACCTTAGTACTGCAAGAATGGTCACAATTAAAAAGTCAGAAAACAATAGATGTTGGCATGGATGTGGTGAAAATGGAACGCTTATGCATTACTGGTAGGAATGTAAATTAGCACAACCTCTATGGAAACAGTATGGAGATTCCTTAAAAAACTAAAAGCAGATCTACAATTCAACCCAGCAATCTTACTACTGGGTATCTACCCAAAGGAAAAGAAGTCATTATTGTGGCAAAATTCACAATTGCAAAGATATGGAACCAACCTAAATGCCCATTGATCAATTAGTGAATAAAGAAAATGTGTTATATACACATGATGGAAAACTACTTAGCCATAAAAAAGAAATAATGTCTTTTGCAGCAACTTGGATGGAGCTGGAGGTCATTATTCTAAGTGAAGTAATTCAGGAATGGAAAACCAAATATTGCATGTTCTCACTTATAAGTGGGAGTTCAGCTATGGGAATGCAAATGCAGAGTGCTATAATAGACTATGGAGACTCAGAAGGGGGAGGTTAGGCAGGGAGGTAAGGGTTAAAAAAGTACATGTTGTGTACAACGTACACGACTTGGGTGACGGGTGCACTAAAATCTCAGACTTCACCACTATGCAAGTCATCCATGTAACCAGAAGCTATTGAAATAAAAAATATATGTTTTAAGAAAAAAAATGCAAAATAAAATAAATATGATTCTTATAAAAAAGAAATTAATATTCTTCTGTTAAAAAAACAACAAAACTTAAAAAAAAACAAAAACACGCCAGGCTCAGTGGGTCACACCTGTAATCCCAGCACTTTGGGAGGCCAAGGCAGGTGGATCACCTAAGGTCAGGAGTTTGAGACCAGCCTGGTAAACATGGCAAAACCCTGTCTCTACTAAAAGTACAAAAAATTAGCTGGGCATGGTGGCTCATGCCTGTAGTTCCAGCTACTTGGGAGGCTGAGACACAAGAATTGCTTGAACCTGGGAAGTGGAGGTTGCAGTGAGCTGACATTGTACCATTGCAGTCCAGCCTGGGTGACAGAGTGAGACTCTGTCTCAGAAAAAAACCAAAAACCAAAAACCGAAACAAAAACAAAGGTGGAGAGATCAAAGTATAGTCATTGGTCACTTAACAGGGACACGTTCTGATAAATACATTGTTAGGCAATTGCATCATTGTGCAAATGTCTTAGAGTGGACCAATACAAACCTAGATGATACAGCCTACTACTACACACCCAGGCTATATGGGATAGCCTATTGCTCCTAGGGTTCAAACCTATACAGCATCTGCAAGGAATTGCCTACTAAATACTGTAGGCAATTATAACACAATGGTGTGTGTGTATCTAAACATAGAAAAGGTAACAGGAAAGATATGATGTTATAGTCTTACCGGACCACCATCATATATGTGGTCTGTCATTGACCAAATTTTCATTATGTGACACATGACTGTGTGACCAAATGTTAAAGTCTATTAAAGTTGGTGATAGATGCATACATACAGTTATTATGTATTTTATTTTCTGCTTTCTTCTGTACATTGGAAATATGTCATAATAAAAATTATTTAAGTTTTTTAAGAACTGAGAGGAAAAGGGAATTATGCAAACAAAGATGCAGAAATAGAAATGAATGCAATCTGGTAGCTTTGATCTGATTTGATCTCACCAAAGGGAGTGTGGCAGTGAACAGCAAAAAATGAGGTTGGGTGCAAGGATGTAGATTTTTTTTTTTGAGACTGAGTCTTGCTCTGTCACCCAGGCTGGAGTGCAGTGGCGTGATCTTGGCTCACTGCAAGCTTTGCCTCCCGGTTTCATGCCATTCTCCTGCCTCAGCCTCCCAAGTAGCTGGGACTACAGGACCCCGCCACCACGCCCAGCTAATATTTTTGTATTTTTAGTAGAGACAGGGTTTCACCATGTTAGCCAGGATGGTCTTGATCTCCTGACCTCGTGATCTGCCCGCCTGGGCCTCCCAAAGTGCTGGGATTACAGGAGAGAGCCACTGTGCCCAGCCTAGTGCAAGGATGTAGATGAATGGGAATCACATGTCAGTTAACTGCTGCCTTTCAAACTTCTTAAGTGGTGCCAAAAAACTTATTCAATTCTTCCTCCTTAGAATTTTGAATTTCTGTATTTGTGGAGAAAAATTGTTCACATCCATTAAGTTAGAATTAGGTGGGGGAGAGAAACATTTAATCTTATTTCATAGGGAAATGGACAGCCTAAATAAAAACATTTGCTATTGTGAAAAAAATCAATGGTATTAAGAAGTGTTTATTAATGTAGCTGCCTCTATATTCAATACACTCCAGTTATCCAGCCCCTATTCCCTCCCCTAAAGTTATACATATTGTGAAGCAGCCTAAAATAGTGTCCAGTTGGACAAGTGTATGGAATGGCAGAGGGTCCCTTGGATTTTATAGTTGTGTTCCATTCATTGAATTAAACAAAGAATAAATGAAATGTAAATTTACACAGTGTTGAAAGTCTATTGTTGATAAAAGGAAACAGGACAAAATGTTATAATCACAGCAAGCCGGCATTCAAGGCACTGGAAAGAATATAGAGAAAGGCACTCTCCACTCTGCTTTGTACATTTCTCATTACTGTATTAGCATCTTATAATCATAAATAACACCTTAGAAAATAACCCAGAGCACAAAAGCTCTCAAAAACATTCACTGTATCATCAATGCACTCTACGTAATGCATTCAGCACCCCACAGGCATGCCATTAAATCACAGTAATAGGAAAACAACAACAAATGCTTGCCTGAAACACAAGATTTTTGCAACTGAGGATGGGGATTACTTTATTCTTTCAAGCCTTTGTTGTATAAAGCTTGGATAGATTAGCTATATTAGAACCTATGTTAAAATAGAAGCTACAGTGATGGCTGTCTATTGAGCAAATGGGGTCACAAACCTATCCTCAAAAAGTTTTCAAAAGGGGGGATTTATTTAAAAAGTGTACCCAATGTCACACAATTGGTATGCATCTGGTACATATTTTACTGTGTTAATAGTGATTTGGGAAACACTGTACCATTCCCCTGAATTTTCCTCATAGACACCTAAGTCAGAGCTGAACCTCGTAAACACTCTCTCTCACCGTATCTTCATATACAGTCATTTCCCCAACCATTAGGCTTTCTGAGTTTACCTTTATGAAGTTTTTAGAATATCTCAAGGAATAAAACTTCCGCCAGTTATCACGGAATTTCTCCATTCAGATAATCTTCCTCCTATCCAAAATTAAATAATAAAAAATTTAAAAGGAGAATCTTTTCTTATTCTATTCTACTTTGCTTACCAAGTTCTGATGTTTTCCAGGCACCATTTATTTTCCTTCTTCCTTGTATTTATAACCTTCAGAGTGACATGTGAATAGTCCCTAATAAGTTTCTCCTAGCTAATGTGTTTAGTTCCTTTCCTTTCATTATACTATTTAAACCTGACATTCATTAAACTATTCCTGTGTTTTTTGCTAAACTTTTTCCTTTCTCTTCAACTTTCTGGCACTTGTTTTTAGTACTATGATAGAAAAATAATAGAACATGTTTTTAGCAACAACTTTGAACTACATGTTTAAATGTAGTTTTCAGATATATAGATTTAGATGCAGTATTCCAGATGTAGTCTACTAGGTCATATTACATTACATGAGTGTTTTCCTGATTGCTAAAATGGATGTTGTCCACTCAGGGGAGCAGGTTACCCAGATTTTCCTTATTATCTCTCCTTCAATCTCAGGCTCTCTTCAATCCGTTCTATGACTGTGTATCCTTATTTTAAATAAGTCTTTGAACATATAATCTACATATTCAATGTTTGGCTTTTGCTTATGCTTTTTTAGTATTTATGCCTATTTTCTTAATATTTATTTATTAGGTTTCTAAACCCTCCCCCAACCTTTGCTTTTCTTTTTTTTCATGAATTTTTTTTATTATACTTTAAGTTCTGGGATACATGTGCAAAACACGCAGGTTTGTTACATAGGTATAAAAGAGCCATGGTGGTTTGCTGCACCCATTAACCTGTCATCTACATTAGGTATTTCTTCTAATGCTATCCCTCCCCTAGCCCCCAACCCCTGACAGGCCCTGGTGTGTGATGTTCCCCTCCCTGTATCCATGTGTTCTCATTGTTCAATTTCCACCTATGAGTGAGAACATGCGGTGTTTGGTTTTCTGTTCCTTTGCTGAGAATGATGGTTTCCAGCTTCATCCATGTCCCTGCAAAGGACATGAACTCATCCTTCTTTATGGTTGCAGAGTATTCCATGGTGTAGATGTGCCACATTTTCTTTATCCAGTCTATCATTGACAGGCATTTGGGTTGGTTCCAAGTCTTTGCTATTGTGAATAGTGCTGCAATAAACATACATGTGAATGTGTCTTTATAGTAGAATGATTTACAATCCTTTGGGTATATACCCAGTAATGGGATTGCTGGGTCAAATGGTATTTCTAGTTGTAGATCCTTGAGGAATTGCCACACTGTCTTCCACAATGGTTGAACTAATTTATACTCCCACCAACAGTGTAAAAGCATTCCTATTTCTCCACTTCCTCTCTAGCATTTGTTGTTTCCTGACTTTTTAACGATCACCATTCTAACTGGCATGAGATGGTATCTCATTGTGGATTTGATTTGCTTTACTCTAATGACCAGTGATGATGAGCTTTTTTTTCATATATTTGTTGGCTGCATAAATGTCTTCTTTTGAGAAGTGTCTGTTCATATACTTTGCCCACTTTTTGATGGGGTTATTTGTTTTATTCTTGTAAATTTGTTTAAATTCTTATAGATTCTGGATATTAGTCCTTTGTCAGATGGATAGATTGCAAAAATTTTCTCCCATTCTGTAGGTTGCCTGTTCACTTTGAGGATAGTTTCTTTTGCTGTACAGAAGCTCTTTAGTTTAATTAGATACTGTTTGTCAATTTTGGCATTTGTTGCCATTGTTTTCGGTGTTTTAGTCATGAAATCTTTGCCCATGCCTATGTCCTGAATGGTATTGCCTAGGTTTTCTTCTAGGGTTTTTATGGTTTTAGGTCTTACATTTAAGTCTTTAATCCGTCTCGAGTTAATTTTTGTATAAGGTCTAAGGAAAAGGTCCAGTTTCAGTTTTCTGCATATGGCTAGCCAATTTTCCCAACACCATTTATTAAATAGGGAATCCTTTTCCTCATTGCTTGTTTTTGTCAGGTTTGTCAAAGATCAGATGGTTGTAGATGTGTGGTGTTATTTCTGAGTCATCCGTTCTGTTCCATTGGTCTGTATATCTGTTTTGGTACCAGTACCATACTGTTTTGGTTACTGTAGCCTTGTAGTATACTTTGAAATCAGGTAGCGTGATGCCTCCAGTTTCATTCTTTTTGCTTAGGATTGTCTTGGCTATGCAGGCTCTTTTTTGATTCCATATGAAATTTAAAGTAGTTTTTTCTAATTCTGTGAAGAAGGTCAGTGGTAGCTTGATCAGGATAGCACTGAATCTGTAAATTACTTTGGGCAGTATGGCCATTTTCATTATATTAATTCTTCCTATCCATGAGGATGGAACGTTTTTCCATTTGTTTCTGTCCTCTCTTATTTCCTTGAGCAGTGGTTTGTAGTTCTCCTTGAAGAGGTCCTTCACATTCCTTTTAAGTTGTATTCCTAGGTATTTTATTCTCTTGGTAGCATTGTGAATGGGAGTTCACTCCTGATTTGGCTCTCTATTTGTCTATTATTGGTGTAAAGGAATGCTTGTGATTTTTGCAGATGGATTTTGTATCCTGAGACTTTGCTGAAGTTGCTTATCAGCTTAAGGAGATTTTGGGCTGAGACGATGGGGTTTTCTAAATACACAATCATGTCATCTGCAAACAGAGATAATTTGACTTCCTCTCTTCCTATCTGAATACCCTTTATTTCTTTCTCTTGCCTGATTGCCTTGGCCAAAATTTCCAATACTACGTTGAATAGGAGTGGTGAGAGAGGGCATCTTTTTCTTGTGCTGGTTTTCAAAGGGAATGCTTCCAGATTTTGCCCATTCAGTATGATATTGGCTGTGGGTTTGTCATAAGTAGCTCTTATTATTTTGAGATACATTCCATCAATACTCAGTTTATTGAGAGTTTTTAGCATGAAGGGCTGTTGAATTTTGTCTAAGGCCTTTTCTTCATCTATTGAGATAATCATGTGGTTTTTGTCATTGGTTCTATTTATGTGATGGATTACATTTATTGATTTGTGTATGTTGAACCAGCCTTGCATTCCAGGAATGAAGCCAACTTGATCATGGTGGATAAGCTTTTTGATGTGTTGCTGGATTCAGTTTGCCAGTATTTTACTGAGAGTTTTTGCACTGATGTTCATCAGGGATATTGGCCTGCAATTTTCTTTTTTTGTTGTGTCTCTGCCAGGTTTTGGTAACAGGATGATGCTGGCCTCATAAAATGAGTTAGGGAGGAGTCCCTCTTTTTCTATTGATTGGAATATTTTCAGAAGGAATGGTACCAGCTCCTTTTCGTACCTCTGGTAGAATCCAGCTGTGAATCCGTCTGGTCCTGGGTTTTTTTGTTTGTTTGTTTGTTTGTTTTTTTGGTTGGTAGGCTATTAATTACTGCCTCAATTTCAGAACTTGTTATTGGTCTATTCAGGGATTTGACTTCTTCCTGGTTTAGTCTTGGGAGGGTGAACGTGTCCGGGAACTTATCCATTTCTTCTAGATTTTCTAGTTTATTTGCATAGAGGTGTTTATAGTATTCTCTGATGGTAGTTTGTATTTCTGTGGAATTGGTGATGATCTCCCCTTTATCATTTTTTACTGTGTTTATTTGATTCTTCTCTTTTTTCTTTTTTATTAGCCTGGTTAACAGTCTACCTATTTGGTTAATCTTTTCAAAAAACCAGCTTTTGGATTCATTGATTTTTTAAAGAGTTTTTTGTGTCTCTATCTCCTTCATTTCTGCTCTCATCTTAGTTATTTCTTGTCTTCTGCTAGCTTTTGAATTTGTTTGCTCTTGCTTCTCTAATTCTTTTAATTGTGATGTTAGGGTGTCAATTTTAGATCTTTCCAGTTTTCTCCTGTGGGGATTTAGTGCTATAAATTTACCTCTAAACACTGCTTCAACTGTGTCCCAGAGATTCTGATATGTTGTGTCTTTGTTCTCATTGGTTTCAAAGAACTTATTTCTGACTTCATTTCATTATTTACCCAGTAGTTATTCAGGAGCAGGTTGTTCAGTTTCCATGTAGTTGTGCAGTTTTGAGTGAGTTTCTTAATCCTGGGTTCTAATTTGTTTGCACTATGGTCTGAGAGACTGTTTGTTATGATTTCCATTCTTTTCCATTGTTAAGGAGTGTTTACTTCCAATTATGTGGTTGATTTTAGAATAAGTATGATGTGGTGCTGAGAAGAATGTATATTCTGTTGATTTGGGGTGGAGAGTTCCGTAGATGTCTATTAGGCCCGCTTGGTCCAGAGCTGAGTTCAAGTCCTGAATACCCTTATTGATTTTCTGTCTCATTAATCTGTCTAATATTGACAGTGGGGTGTTAAAATCTCCCACTATTATTGCGTGGGAGTCTAAGTCTCTTTGTAGGTCTCTAAGAACTTGCTTTATGAATCTGGGTACTCCTGTATTGGGTGCACATATATTTAGGATAGTCAGCTTTTCTTGTTGCATTGATCCCTTTACCATTATTTAATGCCCTTCTTTGTCTTTTTTGATCTTTGTTAGTTTAAAGTCTGTTTTATCATAGAGTAGGATTGCAACCCCTGCTTCTTTTTTGCTTTCCATTTGCTTAGTAAGTTTTCATCCATCCCTTTATTTTAAGCCTATGTGTGTCTTTGCACATGAGATGGGTCTCCTGAGTACAGCACAGCGATGGGTCTTGATTCTATATCCAATTTGCCAGTCTGTGTCCTTTAATTGGGGCATTTATCTCATTTACATTTAAGGTTAATATTGTTATGTGTGACTTTGATCCTGTCATTATGGTGCTATTGCCTGTTAGTTGATGCAGTTTCTTCATAGTGTCATTGGTCTTTATATTTTGGTGTGTTTTTGCAGTGGCTGGTTCCAGTTTTTCCTTTCCATATTTAGTGCTTCTTTCAGGAGCAAGTCTTGTAAGGCAGGCCTAGTGCTGACAAAATCTCTCAGCATTTGCTTGTCTGTAAAGGATTTTATTTCTCCTTCACTTATGAAGCTTAGTTTGGCTGGATGTGAAATTCTGGGTTGAAAATTCTTTTCTTTAAGAATGTTGAATATTGGTCCCCACTCTCTTCTGGCTCGTAGGGTTTCTGCAGAGAGATCCACTGTTAGTCTGATGGGCTTCCCTTTGTGGGTAACTCAACCTTTCTCTCTGACTGCCCTTAACATTTTTTCCTTCATTTCAGCCTTGGTGAATCTGATGATTATGTGTCTTGGGGTTGCTCTTCTTGAGGAGTATCTTTGTGGTGTTCTCTGTATTTCCTGAATTTGAATGTTGGCCTGTCTTGCTAGGTTGGGGAAGTTCTCCTGGATAACATCTTGAAGAGTGTTTTTCAAGTTGGTTCCATTCTCCCCATCACTTTCAGGTACACCAATCAAACGTAGGTTTGGTCTTCTCACACAGTCCCATATTTCTTGGAGGCTTTGTTCATTCCTTTTCATTCTTTTCCTCTAGTCTTGTCTTCACGCTTTATTTCATTAAGTTGATCTTCAATCTCTGATATCCTTTCTTCTGCTTGATTGATTTGACTATTGATACTTGTGTATGCTTCATGAAGTTCTTGTGCTGTGTTTTTCAGCTCTGTCAGGTCATTTATGTTCTTCTCTAAACTTGTTATTCTAGTTAGCAATTTGTCTAACCTTTTTTCAAGGTTCTTAGCTTCCTTGCATTTGGTTAGAACATGCTCCTTTAGCGCAGAGGAGTTTGTTATTACCCACCATCTGAAGCTTACTTCTGTCAGTTCATCAAACTCATTCTCTGTCCAGTTTTTTTCCCTTGCTGGCAAGGAGTTGTGATCCTTTGGAGGAGAAGAGGCATTCTGGTTTTGGAATTTTCAGCCGTTTTGTGCTGGCTTTTCTTCATCTTCCTGGATTTAATAACCTTTGGTCTTTGATGCTGGTGACCTTCAGATGGAGCTTTTCTGTGGACGTCCTTTTTGTTGATGATGATGCTATTCATTTCTGTTTGTTAGTTTTCCTTCTAACAGCTCCAACCTTTTCTTTACAGCTCTATAGTTGTTAAGATTTAGTCAGATGTTTAACTAATCTTGACATTGCTAAGATTCAGATTTTGGTGCATTCTCTGATATTTGGATAGGAGATAATCTAGAAATTACATGCATTTAAGTGAAAATAACATACCTAAATTAAGATGTAGATGTTGGGATTTCATCCTAGGACAATGTTTTCCATGTCTTTGTGTCTTTATTTCTTGATATATACATCTTTCAAACAAGGGTGTGCTACCTGAGTTTTGAGATTTCTAGATGCTTTCAATTTCAGGCTCCTTAGATATCTGACATGTTTAACACTCAGTTTTTAAAGATAAGTTTTCTCTAAATGGTGCTGACATAAATATATTTTTACATAAGGTAGGTGGTAATCATTCATTAATCCATCTAATTATTGAATTAATGTGCCACATTGGAAATTCTAGAAGTTTGAGATGGTACATTTTTGGAATCAAAAATCATTTTAGGATATTAAGGAATCAAAAGTAAGTTTAAAATTGCCATATAAACTGTATTTTAATGATAAAATTTGATTTTTGTTCTTATATTAAAGTAGTATGACATACATTATGAAAATTACAGAGAAAAATCACTTGGAAAAGTCAATTAAGAAAATTCCATTACAGTTAGTGCCATTACAAGAATCTTATCCAGATCCATGTTCTTAATAACCTTCATAAGTATTTGCCTGTGTTCCCTGATTTGTATTTCTAACCCAGACCTGTTCTTTAGGCCCCAGGCTATATGTATATTTGACAGCATCATTTACATGTCTCAAAGAAGCCTCACATTCTACACATTCAAAGCTGAACTCAAGGGAATCCTCCCAGAACTGGTCCTCCTCCAGTGTTCTCCATCTTAGTGGACAGCACCACCATATACTCAGTTGTGCAGGCCAGAGCCAGGAGTTGTTCCTGGTATCGTCTCACTTCTCCCCATAGCTATGTCACACATTACTCAATTCTGTTGATTTGTATTTCCTAAATAACTTCTGAATCTGTCCACTTCTTTCCATCTCACTGTCATCCACTAAGACCAAAACCACCATTATGTCTTCTCATTCATACGGTGACTAAATCTCCAGGTTTCCCCAGAACTACAGGATTCCCAGAACGTGGGACTTTTCAGTTTTAAACTGGGACAGTCCCTGCCAAACCAAGATGAGTTAGTCGCCTTAAGTTTTGATCCCCCTGCTTCCACTTTTGCGTCCCTCCAATTCTTTTCCACACTGAAGCCAAAGTGATTTATTCAAAATGAAAATCTGAAACATGAGGTATCACTTCAAACCTGTTAGAATGCCTAAAATTAAAAAGACTGGCCAGATCAAGTCTGAGTGAGGATTGGAGGAACTGGGACTGTCACACACTGATTATGGAAACATAGAATGCACTTTGGAATAAAAAAACCACTTTGGAGACCTGTTTGGCAGTTTCTTTCAAAGTTAAACGTACACTTACCATTCAATTTATGTTTATGAAAGAAAACATATATCCATAAAAACAAATGTTCATAGTAGGTTTATTCAAACATAAAGCTTTATTCATGATACCCAAAAAGTAGAAAGAATACAAATGTCCATCAATAGGTTATTGGATAAGTAAATTGAGATATATCAAAAAAAATGGAATACTACCCAGCAAAATAAGCATGACTGATGCATGCAACAACATGTATGAATCTTGAATACATGCTGAATGAAAGGAGCCAAATATAAGAGTACATACTGCAATACTCCATTTACATGAAATTGTAGAATAAAGAAAAATAATATATGCAATGAGAGGAAGCAGCTCAGTGGCTTCGTGAGGCTGGGGAGGTATCACTGGGACTGGAAAAAGGCATGAGAACACTTTCTGGGATAATAGAGATATTTATATCTTGATTTTCATGGTGGTTATGAGCACAAAGTTCATTAAACTGTATACTTAAATACATTTTATTGTATGTAAATATTTTTAGGGTCTTAAAATGTAAAATAAATAATATTTTAAAATCCAAAGAACAAAAACCCACAAATTTGACCATATCACTCACCTGTTTAAAATACTTAAAAGGCTTCCTAATACTTTTAGAATAAACTCATGTTTATTCCATGTTAACACCTGGCCCTGCCTCTTTCTCTGAACCTATTTCATGCCACTTTCCCCACACTTTCTGTGATCCAAATCCAAACCCACAGGTTTGTTTTTTTTTTCCTTCATTGCCTCTCCTGCCTTAGGGCCTGTACACTCTTCTCCTTCTGCCTAGAATGTTCCTCTTACCTGGTTCTTCAGAGTAAGTTAATACCTCCTGATCCTTCAGAGAGAATCAAAACTGCCACTTCCTCAGGAAAGCTTTCAATGACCTTCCCGTTAGCATCGGGTCTGCCTATGATATCTCCTATGCAGTAGAAGTGCCTTTATACCACTTTATGCAATTTCTAACTATATATATTTGTGGGATATTTTGACTCTCTACCTTCCCATTAGATGTTAAGCCCCATGAGGTTAAAACTATGTCTGTTTTACTCACTGTTGTGACCTCAGCACTTTACACAATGCTGGGCTTAGAATAAGACTCAAATATTTGCCACTTGAATGAATGCTCAGTAACAAGTAATAACCTTGCTCCTACATTACTATAGTATGGTATCCCAATCAATATATCTGTATCATCTTCTTACTTGAATTCAAATTGATTAGTGAGGAATTTCAATTTTCAAACACCTTACACCTATGCAAATCTCTCATTAACATTTTTTTTCCACCAAAACCAAGCAAGTCATTTAGCTATACAATTTTTCTATAGGTCTCAAGAACATTAAAAATTTATAAAAATCCACTATAGAATTCATAAAAATCGCATTATTGTTATATTATTAATCATTTATAGAACTTGATTTGTTAAATAAAACATCTATTTCTACTATAATACAGTGAGGTTTGTCTTTGCCAATATAATCTCATATGGGGCTTATTTGATAAAAATTGAAATATGTTCTTAAAAATACATAGCACGCTCTTTTAGTAAAAAGAAATATCAGAGATGTTATATGACTACCCCAATAGAATCATTATGCCCTGTTAGGAAATCATCTGATAAAATATTTTAATAACACCAAAACTAGGTAACCTTTTGAATGCATTACAATTAATAGTTTTAAAACATTTTCTAGTGGTTTTCTTTATGTTTTATGGTTAGCTATTCTCAGAAAAGTGAAACACTTTTCTTTAAAGATTTTTAAACTACCAGAATAATGAATAGTAAGATATTGTGAACTAGTAATAAAAAGATGTCATTTCAAATCTTTAGGATCTGTAAATGACCTAGCTACTTAGTCTATAAAACAGAATAAAAATCACTACCTCTGTTATGTATAATGATGGCTGACCATAATATCTTGTCAAAATGCTCGATATTGCACAAACAAATTCATCTTATGTTGGTGAAGGTGAAACCAGTCTTTGTTGAATTAATGTTGGCCATTAAGTTACTGATGATTAGGTGCATTTCCTTTCAGGAAAAATGTTGCTACTGCAGATGAACAAAAGTGTCTCATTTTTCTCAGGAAAAGCAACAACAGTAAAAATAACAAGAAATAACCTGTTTTCATTTTTCATCTTAGCTGCCAGAAAACTAGAGCAAAATTCAAGTCCCCAGTTTTCTGCTCTTTTCAGGTACCAAGGTGCATTTGTTCTTATGGGTCACTTTTATTTTCTTATACCCAATGTTAAAAATCTATTTTCAATTCTTAGAGACAGTGAATTTCTGTAAAAGATTTAATTCTCTATTGACTTAGCAAAAAAAATAATAAACAGCAAAGTTAGTATACTTTTGAATATTTGCAAGTCATCAGTGAACTGATCTCTTAAGATCATCTGGAGGGTGGGACTGCCTTCCTTGCTCTTACATTTGTACACACAGGGTCAACCAAATACATTCCTTGACTTCTGGAGGGGCTCAATCATTATTGACCAAAATGAGTGAACTTACACAAAGAAATTGTGAGGTGATTTTATAATCTCTCTCTCTTCCAGTTGGAGCCAAAAATAAGCCACCATCTGTACTATATTCATGCTTTCTGATTTAGCTAGCAGGTTCAGGTGGGAGACAAATTTTAAAAATGAGAAGGCAAATGACTTCAACAGGAGAAAAACAAAAATAATTTTTAGAACTTCAAATTGAATTTAAGATTAGCCACTATAACATAATTGAGTTTGAAATCAGGGCCCTAAAAAGACCTGTTGTAGTGAATGGAAATACGTTATGCCTTTTGAAACCTAAACTACATTATCCCTTACTTGCTGAACTTCAAAATCAAGCAGCCACATTACAGCGACAGTATTTCTCTGATTTTTATTCAGTGAACTATTTGAAGTGCTTTTAATAAAAATTGTAGAAATCACACAAGTATCAGAATACAGCATGTTCATATGCTTGATCTTGAAATTTGGCAACTTAGGCCCATATTAATGTAGATTCTATATCCACTGGTAGGACTTACAACTGTTTTTCCTTGCAATTGTCAATAATTTCCTACTTTTACTAATTTCTTGTCTTATAATTAATTGCTTAGTTTTAATGTGACTTTAAGGAATCATTGAAAAATATTCTTAACTCATCAACTAGCCATAGATACCCACTAACTCCCAACCCCTTTTTTCATTCTGACCTTAGAACCAAGCCTTTTGTCCAAATATACACAAAGTATAAAATCATTTCCATCAGATCTGGAAAATCTTTTAACCTCGATACTTACAATTCACTCCTAGGAATTAGCCGTCACAGTCAGGCATGAGTTAACAAAGAGCGAGAACCTGTTCTCCTATTTTTCAAACATTTCTGGGGAGAGATGAATTTTCATATTCCAAATTTATATGACAGTGAATCAGGATGATCTCTCTCTCTCTCCCACCCCACCTTTCTCTGGGTGTTAATCATTCATTGAAAAGCTTTTTAAAGACACAGTTCAATATTTTTTTACTGACTCACTGTTAATAAAATTGCAGGTAGTAATTGCAGTCCTTGATTCCTTATGTTAGCACTACTTTATTTCTAAATCATTTAAAAGTGATATGAACAACTTTCTGAAAGTGTGAAAATGCAGTATTCCTTGTACCTTAAGGTACTGTCACTGCCAACCATCAATAGGACTTGCTTAGTCATTAGTCCTGTACTCCTGCCAAATGGATGTTGAGCCATCTACTTTCGCACCTCAACATCTGCCTAAGTTTAAGCAGGGGTAGTACACAGAATTATAAAGAAAGCAGGAATATTTGGCCCAGAATCCAAAGCTAAAATGTGTCCTTTACTGTCCTGGCTTTCCCACGTGTTGAATTGTACATCTGAGAGAAACTGTGTAGAAACAGCCAAGTTTGATGATAGGGGAGTCCTCACATATAGCAAGTCTAAAATTTCATTAAGTGTTGTTTGGGATGCTATTAATGTTATTACTGTAATACAAACATCAAAGGAAATCAGATCACACACTCAGGGAAATCATTCCCTGCTGGAAATCCTGTTAGCTGACTTCAATTATGCTGTGCTTTTCCTCATTCAGAAGGCTGTGTCAGCCTCATTATCTGATCTCTAAATCGCCTGCTTAATGAAAGCGCACACATTTGAAACTCATCAAATTAAATAAAACAAAATTTGAATCTTGTGCTTGTTTGGGTTCAGATCACAGCAATATCAAAATTATTCTGATTGCTATAAGGGTATCTATGGACAGTAGTTAAGGAGACAAGTAGGACTGAATCAAAATTAGAAAGAGAGCCTTTCAGAAGGGAAGGAAGGCTTATAGGAAACCAAAGTAGATGTTTCTTTCAAGATTAGCATCAATTTTGTAAAGTATAATTCAAGATCTGTTAACTTCCCTCTATTATATTCCCCGAAAGGAAAACACAAGCATACAATATATGTATCCTTCTTTTGTTTTCACTTTTATTATGAAAAATGTTAAACATATAGAAAAGAAGAGGGACTAGCATAATAAATACATACATATCACCTTTAAAAAATAATTGTTGGTCAAGTGTAGTGACTCATACCTATAATCCCAGCACTTTGGGAGGCCAAGGTGGGAGGATTGCTTGAGCCCAGGAATTTAAGACCAAACTGAGCACCATGGCAAGACTGTGTCTCTACAAAAAATTTAAAAATTATCTAGGTGTGGTGGCACATACCTGAGCTACTTGTGAGGCTGAAGTGGGAGGATCACTTGAGCCTGGGAGGTTGAGGCTGCAGCGAACCATGTTTGCCCCACTGTACTGCAATCTGGGCAACAGAGTGAGACCCTGTCTCATAAAAAATTATTATTGTGGCATATTTGTTTCATAAATCTAAAGTATTTTAAAACATTATGGAAACCATGATATTTCACCCCCAAATATTTCAAAATGCATCCCTGAAAAACCAGGGTATTTTACTATAACCCACAATTTTATTATCATACCTTATGAAAGTAACAATTATTCCTTATTAGCATTTAATTTTTAGATAATATTTAACGTTCCTCTACTGTCCTAAAGAAGCCCTTTAGAGTTGGTTTATCTGAACCAGGAAATGCACTTCTTCTTAAATATCACAAGTCTGACTTTAAGTTAAATGTATTCATGGGTGTATTAATCCGTTTTCACACTGCTATAAAGAGCTACCTAAGACTGGGTAATTTACGAAGAAAAGAGGTTTAATTGACTTACAGTTCTGCAGGCTGTAAGGGAAGCATGGCTGGGAGGTCTCAGGAAACTTACAATCATGACAGAAGGTGAAGGGGAAGCAAGCGTGTCTTACCATGGCAGAGCAGGAGAGAGGGAGAGAGCAAAGGGGGAAGTGTCACACACTTTTAAACCATCAGACCTGATGAGAACTCACTCACTATCACGAGTATTGCAAGGGGAAAATCTGCCCCCACGATCCAATCACCTCCCACCAGGTCCCTCCTCTAATATTAGGGATTACAATTCAACAGGAGATTTAGGTGGAGACACAGAGCCAAACCATATCAATGGATATCTTTGTAAATTTTAACAATGCATATACGACTTTCAATTGTACATAAAATGTGGCCAAAGAAATAAATTCACCTCCTTATTTTTCAGGCATTGAGTTGCCTGTATCCAACATTTCCTAGCATTTAATTCAAAATGTTTTTGCTCTCTTTGTTTTAATTTCTACAAAACTATTGTAAGAAGCCAAAGGGGTGGAAATGTTTTCCACTGCTAAACAAGTAGAAAAGCCTTCTCACTATCTCAAAAGTTATGACACATGTGTAGAAACAAATGTCAAGGGTAAAATGCCTTGAATATTCTGTATCACTCCGATACATTTTAGTCCAAAACATTGATTATGAAAATAACTTGATTCACTCAATATGTCTTGTGTAGGTCCTAGTAATTTCATTGGCAGCTATAGAAAGGAGCTATTGAGAACATTCAGACAGCCTCTCTGAGAACTTCTCGAAGAGGCCCAGTTGCTAGCTGGTGCCTCGGATCTGTGGGACACACTGTGTCTGCACCTTGCCGACCAGGATTGGTCGGGGAGAAACTGAATGTGTCACCCAACAGGCTCTTCTTAGTGGCCTCACAACATGAGAATGTGGATAGCTTATTTTGGAGAGGAATCCAGAACACATTTTGCTCTCCACTTCACTGCAGCATGCCAGTCACTGGTATGTAACACTGGATCAAGGCAAGCCTGGGAACATGCTATGCAAGGAAAGTTTTTCATCCCCAGTAACTAATTCTTCATCACTGACCCACCAATTGTGTCAATAGTTTTGGATCCTCCAACGACGTATGTAACCAAAGTTTGCAAATCACACTAACATGACTACCCAAATTGTGGATTTAGCTAGTGAGATCTGTTATCTACTTATGATAATGTACTAACAGTACTGGTTATAATTCAGAAAATGAAGAATTTCCTGTTAATTTGTGCAAAATAAGTATTTCCCCAAGAAAACTCATTTAAGTTTTAAAGTGCTCTTAAATAAGGAAAGCCTGCTGTGTTATTGTCCTGTGAGATGGCAGAGCAATCATTTCCAAGCATGAGTTCCTGATATCTTCTTAAGTTCCCCCACTCCACCTCCACCAAAATGAGAAAAATAAGAGCAATATTGTGAGTTGCTTTTCTGTGTTGTGTTGTTTTGTTTTGTTTTGTTTTGAGACAGCTCACTCTGTCGCCCAGGCTGGAGTGCAGTGGTGCGATACTGCCTCACTACAACCTCTATCTCCAGGGTTTAAGCAATTCTCATGCCTCAGTCTCTCTAGTAGCTGGGACTATAGGTGCAAGCCACTTCACCCAGCTAATATTTTGTATTTTAACAGAGATGAGGTTTCATCATGTTGCCCACACTGGTCTTGAACTCCTGAGCTCAGGTAATCTGCCCACCTCGGCCTCCCAAGGTGCTAGGATTACAGGCATGAGTTACCGTGCCCAGCTTATGAGTTTAAGTTAAATTTATTAAATTTAAGTAACTAATCTCTGGTCTGAGACTATCTTTTTATTTTTTTGTGTGTCTTTTTTAATGTTAACATTTTTCTTCTTTTATGAGATGATGATGATAGTTGCTAATAGCATGTTAGTGGTCTTGATGAAATTTAAAGTTCATAACCCTATATAATTTTCATATTTAAAAAGTATATGTTTGTTTTTTGGTTATTTATTGCTATATGACAAACAACCCCAGATAGTAGAGTCCTTGAACAATATTCATTTATTTGTTCATGATTTTGCAATTTGGGATAGGACCTGATGGTGTCTCTGCTCCATATGGCAGCCAAGTGGCTCACCTGGGGCTGAAACACCCACTCCTAAGACTCCAGTGATTAGTGCTGGCTGTCAACTGGGATCACAGTGGGCTGTGAGACTGCCACTCTTACAGACAGATTGGTTAATGTGAACGTGTGATAGATTTCAAGCCAAGGAGATATAAGGGAAAACAGTGAAGTGAGGAAAAATCTTTTAGGAAGTGTATTCACTCTAAAAGTGATACACAGGAAAACCATCTTTTTGTTGATATTATTCTGCTGGATGTTGCCACATCTGCAGAGGATGCCTGCAACTAGGACAGCCATCATAAAACCATGATGGAAATAGACCAAAACTAAAGCTGAGGTTGGCAGCACGTAAAGACAGAAGGAACCTGAGTCTCTTACATTATGAGCTGCTTGAATTAACCGTGCTTGAAGCCACCCTACTTACGAAACAACTATGTGAAATAAATGTTCTTCACTCTTTCAATCTGAAGAGTCATGGTTATGTTTTCTTTTCTTTTACTTACAGCCAAAAACATCACCTTAACTAATTCATGTGTTGTTGCTTAAGTAAACATTTGCATAAAGAACAATTAAGAAACTAAAAGAAACAAACAAGTGTCTAGAATGAGGATAACTTTACAATACTGAGTAACAGGAGCAAACTAACGCATGAGAGACTCATTCCAAAGAAGGTATTATTTTTTGAAAAAGATAGTCCCTGTCAACCACACCAAATAGTGTTGGATCATACTCCTTTCAATTTCTTTCAATCTTTCTGTATGGTCTAGAAAATATTCTCGGTCTAATGCTAGACTGTCTTTAACCTCTAATATTTTCTAGCCTAAATTTTTAGCAAAAAGAGAACAGGCCTCAAGCTCAAATCCCCAGGTAGAAATGGTATTTAGCTAGAAATTAGTAATATTGTTTTGCTTTAGTTGAACTTACTTACTTTTATGGTTAATCTATTAATGGCAAATTATATTGTTTTTCTGTTTATCGTAATAATATAAAGCATCTATCTTTAAAGTAAGAAGTATTTAATTTAAAGATAAGTGTTGGCTGGGTGCATTGGCTCATACCTATAATCCCAGAACTTTGGGAGGCTAAGGTGGGTATGTCACCTGAGGTCAGGAGTTCAAGAACACCGTGACTAGGAGAGTGAAACCCCATCTCTACTGAAAATACAAAATTAATTAGCCAGGCGTGGTGGTCCATGCCTGTAATCCCAGCTACTTGGGAAGCTGAGGCAGGAGAATCGCTTGAACCCAGGAGTTGGAGGTTGCATTGAGCCAAGATCGTGCCATTGCACTCCAACCTGGGCAAAAAGAGTGAAACACCATCTCAAAAAACTAAAAATAAAAAAAAGTTAAGTAAATATTAGTGTAGCTGGGGCAAAGATATGACAAAAATTATGAAGTGGTCCTGGGATGCCTGAAGTTTGGAGACTACTAGCCTGGGGTATTTGATAAACTACTGGAGTAGAGAGGGTGCAAAAGTACTATATACAGCATGGCCATCTGGCTGGAACGTTACTTTCTAATGAGACTATTTATGAGGATCTCTTTTATATTTTATCTCAGATGAATTTTCCCAGATGAGTTAGCTCTGAATATGGCATTCCCATCATCTACACTGCACTTTCATTGCTGCATCCTTATCTTGGCCTTAATGGATCAATATCTCGGGTTTTGATGCCTCCATGAAAGAATTAAAGTGTCTTGTTCTTACTTGAATCTTCTTTTTATTATTATTGCCACCTTCCCTTGCCTGTACTCCCATTCTCCACTCAATTCAAGCATTTATTAATTTCAGATCTTCATTAATTCCGATTCCTTTGAAGGAAATGTGTCTCTCTACTCCAACTCTGCTCATCAAAATCCTGTCCATCTTTCAAGGACCAGCTCAAAAGCCACTCTTTGTGTGGAGCCTTCTCAGATCTCACTGCAGTAGGAATGAGTCTCTTCTCCTATAGCTCCCTTTCAAAGCTCTGATGAAAACATGTTTCACAACCTGCCTGTGAACTGAGTAGATAAGGAGCTCCTGGAGAATGAGGAATTTATTTCAATTATCTTTATCTTATTACCAGAAGCCTAAAAGTTGTTAAATTGCATTGATCTAGAATTAAATCATAGTTTTAAGTTAGTTCGGAATGATTTGGTGATGATTTTTATTTTAAAATGCCCTTCCGTCATTTTTTGCAGTAGTTTATATCCATTTTTCTTTATGCCTTGTTTTCTCAAAAAAATGACTCTCCAGTAATGAAAGGGATTTTGAACCAGTATATCACAATAAAAGGATATTATTTTAACTATCCAAGAGCAATTTTATTTCATTTTGGAAGACATCAGAAAATGCTGAGTTATCTTCTTTAGACACCCATTTCAAATTTTTACATCTTGTATTTATAGGAAGATTTTCCTCATATTGAACCTAGACCTTTCAAAGATTCAGTTTAACTTGTCTCTTATTATTCTAGTCTCATAGTCACCATAAGAAACAGCTGGTCACCATCCACTTAATCTGTTCCCATCACAATAAAAAGCCAGCATATCTAAATGTCCTATGAAAAGCACACAAAATTTTACTTTTTAGCCAAGAGTCAGTAGATATTTTGTATTAACAGGGTAAGTTATTGATTACATTTTTGTTTTTAGTATGAGCATGTATCTCTTCTTCAAACAGAGACATCCTAAGATTATCACTGAGAAGGCAGTTTTTATCAGAGAAGTTCAGAGAGACAATCTAGTATATATTTGAGGATGGAAATGGAATAAAGTTAGTTTGCAAAAAAGAATGTCAAATTAATGAATTCAAAAGAATGTTCACAGGTCACCAATATCATGTGAAAAAACAGATGATTATAGAGAAACTGCACAAAGTTTACACAAAGTTTACATTCTTGCAATTCTTGAAGTACCCAAGTGCCCATCTGGAATTTGGCCAAAAGAGAAGAGGTTTCCACTAAAGCTTAACAGGGCATGCATCATTTCTGGGCACCCTGCCAGTAGGACTGACTCCCCACAGTGATGACATTATAATGAGAAAAAGTGCATGCAAATAAAGTAAATACTATTTAGAGGTGGAGCCATACATAGTCTGCTTTGGAGAAAGATTTGGGAAGATTGGGAAGGAGATAAGACAGTTAAATTATGGATGCACTCTCCAGAGAACTTGGGGAAAGTGTTTATCTGTTATTGCTCCCAATAACTGGTTGAAACCAGTGTGGATAGATAATAAAGGATACAATTGCCTTTTTGTATTCTCCTTTGTAGCCATTGACATGGCTGAGTAGAATAAACTTCTAACAGAAAAGTGGGGAAGCTCAGCCTCCTGGTGACCACTGTAATTTTATTTGGGTTTAATGCAATTGAAACAGCTTAAAGCTTAGATGACTTTACCTGTCCAAGAAAGTTGTAGCCTTCCAGAGAAAGGGCAGAAGGAGTAGAAATGAGAATCAAAATATATCAGAAATTTAAAAGTGTACTGATAAAAAGAAATAAGAAAGTGGAACAATGCCTGGCCCATTAAAGGACCCAGATAAGATTAGACATTAGTCTTACTAGCTCTCACTAAATGTAAAGTGTTGGGCTAAATACTGTGGGATATAGACAGAGGACAAAGACATAGGCCTAAGCTCTCAGAGATTTAAATCTAAGGGCTCTACGGAAGGCAATTCTGTAACTTTTCTGATCTAACAGTCTACTATAGGAGTCCCCAAAGCATTGAGCTTGACATCTATCCATTTTCTCCCTGTCATCCCCCACTCTGAAAGTTCAGAGTCTTCCCCAAGAGAGAGGAGATCACGGGGTACACAACTATTCCCATCCTTCTCTTCAACAACGTGTTCAACCCATCCTTCTTGCAACACGCACACACACACACACACACACACACACACACACACACACTCCTCCACAAAATTGTTAATCATGAGACTTTGGAAAGATAAAAATATTTTTGTCTTGTATAGTGTTTAGTTTTTTGTACAATATTGAATGATGTAAATATAACTGTTAGGGAGAAATATTTAAATTTGTTAGGCAGTGCCTCAAAGACAGCCTGATTTTCACATATACTTTTAATTCTCAACGGATAGCATGGAATCACATTCCTCATTAGATCATAGTTTTTCCAGAATGACTGAGTTAATAATCTGAGAAGCAATTTCCAGTCACCTGTCTTGATATAAAATGTTAAAAATCTTAAGTTCTCTTGGCTAAAGGATTTAGGAATACAGCTAGTTTATGGTTTGGAAGCCTATTTAATACAAATACATCTATTTTAATGCATAGCACACCCAGACAGAAATACATTTTGTTAGCCACAATCTTGACTAATACAGGAGGCAGCCATCCAGAGGCTATGTCACTGATTCATGACAATATCAGAAGGGGTTCTTTAACTCAGACCAATGTCTGATAACAAAATGGCTAATGAGAATGAATGAGTTCAGACTCTGGGATGTGAACCAGATGCATTTTACCATATAGTTAATTTGGATTCAAATGTTTATGACTATGAATGCCATACACTGGGGTTCTATAGGTTGGGTTCCTCTTAAAGCAGAGCCTGAGACAAGAACTCAGGTCAGATGGTTTATTTAGGAGATGATCAAGTGTAAGGAGCAAGAGAATGAGACGGGAAAAGGAAAAAAGCCCTATCTATGGCATGTTATAGGGATCACTGCTATGAGCAGTAAGATACTTGATTCCACTGGGAAATCTGCATAATGTCTTCCAGAGCTGTCCACTTGAAAACAGGGGACTGGATCATCTATTCATGAGCTGTGTCATCTATTGTTTCAGGGTTAACTCAAGGTCATAATGCCCCCACTCTCTGGGGCTTATGCTTGCATGAGAATAAAGGAAGCCACCTCCTACAGACAAGATCCTGTGTAAAGATCTTATCTTTACAAGATCTGCCCACTTGAGAGTGAGCTGTCCACTGCTGCAGCTCCACATCAGAGGCAGGCCGAGGGCACCAAGAAGGTCGGGTGCAGGGGTCCTGCCAGCCATTGGTGCACCTCCTTACTAAGCAATGTGTGATGGAGGGTGGAACCTAGCTCTGCCGCATCTGGTGTGTGCTCCTTTTTTTTTTGGACATCCCACAATACTTCAGGCCTCTGATCTCAACCCTGCTTGTGCCCTTGCACAAAATGAAGGCTTTGGGCCTCTTCTGACTTCCTGTTAACTGATGTCCACAGAAGTCTTTAGTTTCTTTCAAAATGCTCTGTGAAATGGTAATTTTGTACATCAGTAATGGCTAAATAATGCACAGGACTCTATATCTATCTCTCTCATCTGAGAACATCCTTTGACAGTGTGTCAGCTGCATTTCTTTTAATGCTGCAACCAGCATAGTCAATGCCCTGGACTATGCAGGTATATAGGGACGTGCAGGTGTATAGGGGTGGGGTTTTTAATCCCTTCTGGCTAGAAAGTTCGCTTTCTTGTGGGATCCAAGATGAGATGGCTTTTCCTTTCTTGAAAGCACCAGAACAATGGTTATGTCTTAATAAGATGCAGTGCAAGGGTGTTACTATTTAACTATTTCATGCCTATCATGGTGTGGGCTACAGTTGCATAAAAGCTAATGTGAACAATTTCCAGTAGCAAAGACTTCTGTGAATCTCATATGATTGATATTAATACCATCCTTAGCCTCTTAAGTTATCTTGGAATAAGGCCCAGAGCTTTGCTTTTTAGATAATGTCAAGTCCAGTGGCTCTCAGCAGATAGCAATTTTGCTCCCCTCTCTGAGGGGCATTTGACAACGTCTGGAGACATTTTTGATTGTGGTGACTTTGCAGGGAGGCTACAGGCATCTAGTGAACAGAGGCCAGAGATGCTGCTAAACATTCTACCATGCACAGGACCAGCTCTCTCACCCCTCAAAAAAGAACTGCCAGGTCTAAAATATCAGTATTCATGTTGAGAAACTCTGGTCTAGAAGCACTGACATTTTACTTCTATTGACTTTTTTGGAAGATTAACACAGACGTTCTTTGTGACTTTTTGCAAATCATTGCATATTTCCTGGCTTTTTTGTTTGTTTGTTTTTTCATTTTTTGGTGTGTGTTTGTTTTGTTTTGAGACAGGGCCTTGTCCTGTCATCCAGTCTGGAGTGCAGTGGTGCAATCACGGCTCACTGCAGCCTCAACTTCCTGAGCTTAAGCAGTCCTCCCACCTCAGCCTCCCAAGTAACTAGGACCACAGGTGTGTGCCACCATGCTTGGCTACTTTTTTCTATTTTTTGTAGAGATGGGGTCTCACTATGTTGCCCAGGCTGGTCTCAAACTCCTGGGCTCAAGCAATCCTTTCGCCTCGGCCTCCCAAAGTGTTGGGATTATAGACATGAGCCACCACACCTGGCCTGTTTTTTTCTTTGTTGGGGAGAATATTGTCCCAGAAAATCTCTAAGGTCTCTTCCAACTCCGACATTTTGTGATTCTATGAATCTGCTCCTTCCATTACTATATTATTCCCATTAAGTTTTTGACATCATAAGGCTAATCTGCTATTGGAAAAGTTAAATATAAATAAGAATTGATTCTTTAACATGTACCCTCAGAAGTAGAAAATTAATTATTGAGTTGCTGTTGAGAGAGCAGGATTACTGATTTAACTCTGCTGCATGATGAATTTTAATATATGTAAAAGATTAAAGTCACGGCACATTTAAGACGAGTAAGAGACAATTTTTTTCTTTCCTGAACCTCATTATCCTTTGGCTATGAGTGTCAGTGAGCTCTGTGGGTAGTCCCAAGACTGATTCAGAGGGTGCCAGCACGGAGCAGAAACAGGTTTGGGAGAGCATTGCTTTTGGAGTCTTGGGACCAGTGTCCTGATTGTCTGTGTGCATGTATAGTGGTATAATTAGTGAGGGATCCTGGAAACACTGAACAGATCCTTTTCCTTCTACTTCAAGAAATGCATGTTTCTCAAAAAGAAAAAGAAACCTGTCTCAGGAAGTGCCATTACATTATTGTAACTATCTAGCAATATAAATACAGAGATTATTTCCTTCTGTTAGGCAACCCTGAAGATGAAAAGATTACCTAGGAGGGCGTCCTTGTAGTTCTTATTGCTAAGACCTAGAATATAGAAGACATAGAAACAAGCATCTCTAAGATTGTGAGTCCAAAATAAGGAAGAATTAAGAAATACGGTAAATGGCAAGTTGCAATTGTGTATTCTGGGATAGCTTCTTTTAACAGCCAAATGCTTCATCATCGCACTTATCAGGATGTTTGGGGGAAAAAAAAACACTAGCCTCTGAAGTGCCTTTCCATTCTCCAAGTCACCATTTTGCCAGCTCCAATTAAGGCTCTTGGAAATAATGAATGCTCTCACGTTATTCCTGGTTTCAATTTTGACTCTTCCCAAGAGTCCTAGCAATGCACCAGTATGTAAGAAAATACCCCTCTGGGATTGACTCAGTCTCTGGAGGCGCTTCTTCACCTGTGCTGCACCCCTCCCCAATTCATTTCTGTTTCAAAAGGCCCATGGAGAAATGTTAAACGCCCAACGCTGCAGTGTCATGAAATTCTAAGATTCAAAAAACTTCCGACAGAGCCTAATGCCAGCCATAACTATGAAAATAGACTTTAACAAGGATAAAGGTAACATCTTGCATTTGGTGCTAAAATGAAAAACCTGACTACACACAGAATAGAGATCAATTTTCATCACGATTCACATGAAAAAGCCCTGAAGATATTAGTGGACTTAAATCCCAGTGTGACCAAGAAATATAATATTGATTAAAATCTATACATTAGGCTGCATAAATAGAAAAACAGCACCCAGCTAAACAGAGATCATCATCCTCTTGGCCAAATTCACATCCTGTTCAAGAATTCTCATTTTAAGAGGGAGACTGAACAATGGCAAAAGGTCTTAATATAATGTAAAAAGAACTATCAAGAAACTGAGGATGTTTAAACTATTAAGTAGGTGACCACAGAGAGATGTGACAACTATCCCCAATAGTAGGCCCTTCCAGGTTGACTTGTGGGAGGGGAGGAATCAATCCAGTTTTGCTTCGGGAGCAGAACAATGGTCACTTGAGGCTATACGGAGGTAGAAGACTTTTGTCTTAAATGAAGTAGTTTCTAACAATTAAAAATTTCTGGGTATATAATTAACTACTTCCTGTAGTGGAAATTCCCTGTCACTGTAACAGAATAAGCAGGGAATGTTTAACCACAATTTAGGATAATAAACACAGGGCATCTACGGACTAGATACTTCTAAAGTCCATTCCAACCCTAAGAAATGCAATTATTATTAATGCTTATTTGTATTTATGACTGCCCGACTTAGCTAGTAAGCATAGAGGTTAGCACAGACTCTGGAGACAGACTATGTAGGCTCAACTTCCACAAGCCTTCTGCCATCTTAATAATTGGGTGACCTTGAGCAAAGTTACTTTACCTCTCTGCGCTTCACTTGAGGAAACTGAAGTACAGAGAGGTAAGGTAACTTTGCTCAAGGTGGATACTGAATGTACGCATCTCAGGTGGTCTGAAGATTGATTTAGTTAATCAATATGAAGCCCAAAGAGCAATGCTGGGCACATAGTAATGCTACATAAGACTAATTATCAGAATGTATGACTGTAGTCTCAAAGACAAGGAAGTAATTTGTTCAACCACTTTTTTTTTCTTTTTTTGTGGAGACAGAGTCTCACTCTGTCCCCCAGGCTGGACTGCAATGGTGTGATCTCGGCTCACTGCAACCTCTGCCTCCCAGGTTCAAGCAATTCTCTTGCCTCAGCCTCCAGAGTAGCTGGGATTATGGCCGCCCACCACCACACCTGGGTAATTTTTGTACTTTTAGTAGAGACAGAGTTTCGCCATGTTGGCCAGGCTGGTCTTGAACTCCTGACCTCAGATGATCCGCCCCCATTGGCCTCTCAAAGTGTTGGGATTACAGGCATGAGCTACTGTGCTTGGCTTGTTCAACCACTTCTATGTGGAGTACTGCTCACCCATTTTCAGACTGACTTTAGAACCTCAACCTGTATCATCATCTGTTTTTCAGGGGATGACAGACGGCATTCAGGTGAAATTCAATTTTCTCTGAGCCAAATTATGAAAAGTGCAGCAAATGTTTTCTTGTCCAACTAAGTTAAACACAAATTTACTGCCTTCTTGACAGTGAAATTCTTGAGGGATAAGAGAGCTACTTGAAGTCATGTATGCTTTCTTTTTTAAAATTTTAATTTAAAATTTTTTTAGAGACGGCAGTCTCACTGTGTTACCCAGGCTGGAGTGCAGTGGCTATTCACAGCTGTGATAATAACTCACTACAGCCACAAACTCCTGGCTTCAAGGGATCTTCCTGCCTCAGCCTCCCAAGTAGCTGAGATTACAGGCCTGTACCACAACACCTGGCTCATGCATTGAGACCTGGTCCTGATGACCAGGTCTCGGGACCACTGAGCAGTGGCCACCAGTTCTGTCTGTTGTGAAGGCTAGCCCTGTTTAGAATACATGATCCTCAAATTTGTGTATCTAGATGTTCTTTCAAAAATGGCTAAAATTTATAAAACCACACAGGCTAAGGATAAAGCCCTCATTTTGCTGTTAGTTGATTAAAAGTGATTGGGATTATAAAATAGTAATGGACTTAAAATGGCTAATGATATCTTGTCTGTTCAGCAAACTGTGAACCAATTCTTGTAAGAGCCAATTAAAGCATATGTTCAACTTTTAGGGACCCTACCAACATTTCCTATTCACTTAGGTCTTCTTTCTATTCCTTGGGTCAGCTGTACTCCTGGTACAGATTTTCTTATGAATAATTCTACTCCATTATTTAAACTAAATCAGTAACATTTAAAAGCTGTGTATGTCCCACAATATCAACTTCCTCTATCCTGAGATATCAAAGCATAGAAACTCTCAGGCAACTCTTCTATCATCTCGCCAAATGAAGTGGCATTACTGACACTTCCTTTGGACCTTGTTAGGAAATGCCCCCGTGTACGTGATGAATGAATAGGAGATGCTGAATCAAGAGGCTGCTAAAGACCAAGCTGCCAGAAGTGTCAGCACTTGCCAGCAGCTAGCACTAAATATAGTAAGGGTGGAGGAGGTGAAGGTGAATGGGATCCTGCAGAAGTTTTCTAAGTTATTTGTGAACAAACTAGTCAGTGTTATCTCCTTAATTTCTTTAAAATCTTTGTAAGTTAAAAGTATTCCTGAAGCAAAAACAAGCAAACAAAAAAAGCCGGTATCTATAATCTGGCACCAATATTTTGTCACTGTTCATCACTTGTAATTTCAGGATAATTTTGATAAAAGAAGAATACATATTAAATCGGGACAAAAGTAAATATAGGTCCGGTGGTATGCTGGTAAATGTTTAACAACCAGCTCTCTGAAAAAAAATGTTTCTTGAGAAGCCCCAATTTTTAGCACTTGCTGATTTTTCTGTGATAAGTACTCCCAGCACGGCTGACTTCAGGCCACCGCTATGACCTTACTGAACATACCTTTGGAAAGAGAGATTCACAGTCTGCTCTGGTGAGCAAGTCAGTCACTCATCCTCTCATTGACGCTAATAACAGTACTTACTCTAATGACCATAACAGGCTTAGCACAATACACAAGGAAGTGATTGGTAGTTGTAGGAGAACCAATATGTGACTATATCATCTTATATTGAGAATCATTCTCAATGTGAGATTAGTTTACAAAATTCATCTTGAAAATGTTGACAGCTCTAGGCTCTGCTGTCCCCACATTCTTTTCTTTCTCTGTTCTAGAGTCCTTTCTTGGAAATATTCCCCCAAACAATCTACCCTACTCTAACTCTGAGGCTTTCTCCAACATAATCAAGTCAAAAACATTCCAAAGTATAAATTTTAAAACTCCAAAAATGCATGTATTAGAAGTTTTTGTGCTACTTCTATTGTTGTAACGTTATATTTACATTGTAGTCATAATAGCAATAATGTATCTTTGTGACTGTTTTTCATGTATCTTCTCCCAGTTTGTGGTATTGCCGTAAATTATTCATTGGTATATTTAAAAATGAAGCACTTTTATTTAGGCATGCACCTCTTCAAGAAAACCCAATGCAGAAAATCAAAATCAAACAAATTTGGCAGTGATTATTTTCTTCACAAAATGTATTCAACAAATAAAACTGATTCTTAAATATCTAGCTTATTCATTAATTTAAAACTATTGAGCACTGTTATGTGTCAGACACTATTCTTATGCTAGAAAAAGTGTAGAATGAGAACAAAAGGTTCTTGCCTTTTTTGTGTATGGAACAAACTGTCTAACCTTTATGTATATTTAAAATAGAGCTCATTTAAAGGGAAATTATTTCAAGAATATATTTATTGGAAAAAAAATCAAGGCATAAACAGTGGGTATAAACCACAGGCCACAAATTCAATTGTGCGAGAATTTATATTTTGCTTTGATTATTCAGCTTTACCTCTAATTCCACTTGGATAGCAGCACCTTACCCTTGTCAATTCTTTGCTCCCCATCCCTCCCTAAACATCTCAGCATTGTGCCTCAGAGTGGGAGTCTTCAGAATGCCCGGGCATGGGAGAAAGTGCAATCTAGTCCATGCAGTCACTACTGAGATGCTTTCTTTGTATCTGAATGGCCCTTTCGGAACCACCAGAAGCCAGATCATGATAGATCAGGTTGAGGATGCAGAAATATTTCTACTGCTGTCTTGCCACATGAGGCACAGATATTTCTGTAAAGCTGCCTATGGCCCTTCTACCTAAAAGCCCATGCACTCTTTTCCTATCTTGGGCTTTCTACTTCCACCCTGGGACTCTGCCCAGAAGGAGAAGGAAAGATATATTATATATATTTTTTCTTTTTGGCCAGGTTTCTATTCTGTGGTACTTCTCTTCCTCCTCTTCATCTCCCAAACACACACACATTTACACACTTGGCAATGAAAATAGGATCTACCTGAAATGAAGAGAATATCTTGAAGGGAAAAATTCAACTAATATTACAAAACTGTCTCATATATATTGTCTATATACGTATAAGTCCTATGATCAAATTTTTGTGAAGCAAAATGTTTCTATGACCTCAAAAAGTGAGTTGTATAACCTGAAACATAAAAAGAAATGTGTAATAAATAAACATCTCTGTAACTCTTCTTCACTTCTCCTCTACTTTAAAATAATATTCAGAAAATTTTATCATGAAGAACTACAAACATTCCTGAAGAACTAGGATAAAGTACATCAGAAAAAAAGCAAGAGATCAGAATGAAAAATACCCTCTTCCCAAATATGAATCTTAAACAAAAATCAGAAAGCAAAGTTAAAAAATGTAAATAGCAAAAACAAAAGACAAAAACAAAACAAACCAAAACAACAAGCCAGAAGACAAAACTCTTTCAAAATGCCCTTCTTTGTGAGTAGGAGTTATCAGTGCCACCTCTTCCCATGGGCTGCCACCAGGGATTTTTTTTTCATGCAACTTCAGGGTCTATCTAAGGCCTTTATGTGATTCTAAATATATTCAAAACCCAGAAGCAAAACCTTTCTAAAAATGGTTTCAATCCCAGAAAAAAAAAGGTACAGCAGATTCTTTTTAAGCTCTCCAGCCGTATTGCTATAATAGACTGTGATCCTGGCCAATGCTGGGCTGAGGACCGCAAGACTAGACTCTTGGGTCACTGGTAGCTCTCAGAGGCCTCTCG
Source organism: Gorilla gorilla gorilla (assembly GCF_029281585.2). Taxonomy (NCBI): domain Eukaryota; kingdom Metazoa; phylum Chordata; class Mammalia; order Primates; family Hominidae; genus Gorilla; species Gorilla gorilla. The sequence goes on from NC_073227.2 coordinate 142,171,295, forward strand.
AATACTGTGTGTAAAATCAGAATCTGATCTACTTTATCTCGGACTCCGAGGTCTCAGTCACTGCCTTTTATATTCCTCCAAGTTCACCCTGTCAGCATCAATCCACTCCAATCCAGCAAAATGCAAGTAACTGCACATTCTGTACAGAGCCACATTTAATAAGCGGAGAATGAACAAAGCAGTATTACTATAGCTGCACTAGGAGAACGTTATGAAGCAGGAGGGCCAAAGGGGGAACAGTGCCCCCATGAAATGGTAAGTGTGGTGGTGCACAGACCCAGGGGTTTCCTGAGACTAAGTGAACCCTGACCACCACAGATGCCAGGCTTCTGACTGGACATTTTAGCTTTTTGTTCAGTGAAATGAAAAATTCGGGATGAGAGATAAGTATACATTTGTAATCACTAAGAAATTCCTAATGATTTTAAAGTTCTGCTCCTTGCAATTCTGACCTCTTGGTAAATGGAAAGTAGGACAAAATGGCTCTTTTAAAATGGACTGAAGCTTTCTCCTCCAGTTCTCCAGGGTTAGAGCAGAATCTGTGTCTACTGTGTCTACTGTGTCTCCGGGACAGACCCCTTGGTTTTAGGAGGTAGCCCGTGGGTCTGGGATCAATCCTGCTGATGTGAGTCCAGTGATCCTCCAGCTTGACCTGGGGTCATCTTGACAGGACACTCCATGCACAATACCTCACAGCAGGCTCCAGGTATCTGTTTAATCACATGAAACGCTGTGGAGGGGAGGTGGGGCATGTGTCCACAGAAAGGTTTTCAGTTGCTTTCCCTCCATTAACACCTATGTGACTAATCCCCTCACTGGTAGGTAAGTACTTCTGAAGGGACTTTGGCATCTCTAACCAAAACCTAAAGCACACACAGAATTAACATCAACATTTATATCATGTCTCGCTAAAAATGATTTAACATACTTTTACTTCATTTTGTTCCCTCTCCCTTCCATCCATTATATTGATCTCATCTGAAGAGTTTGCCTTCCGTATCTGCAGGTTCCAAACCCGAAGATTCAATCAATCATTGATCTAAAATATTTGAGAAAAATAAAAATAAAATAACACAATAAAAAAACAAATAAAAATATAGTATAACAATGATTTGCATACCATTTACATTGTATTAGGTATTATGAGTAAAATAGAGATGATTTAAAGTATACAGGAGGATGGTGTAGGTTATATGCTAATACAGTACTACACCATTTTATATCAGAATTTGCGCATCTGTGGATTTTGGTATTTGTGGGAGTTCCTGGAACCAGTCCCACTGGGGGCACTGAGGGATGACTACATGTCATTCCAGGTAATTAACTTTCCAAATATCCGCTTATTTGCACTTCATAATAGCCATCTACTAATGCGTTTGCTCACATTGCTTCTTACATTTCAACATTCTTCCTTCTCTTCTTGTTTTTCTTCTTCCTGGAGAACATATCCCAGTAATTCTCTCAGGAAGGTTCTGTGGATGATACATTTTCTGAGTCATTACATGTCTGAAAATATCATTATTCCCACTTTGTTTGGGTATGGTATTCTGTGGTCAATGTCATTTTCCTTCAGAACCACTTAAAAATATTTTTATTTATGTGCTACTTTGTATATATTTTTCTTTTGTACATATATGTGTGTATATGTACATACAAAGGCAGTATGTGTGATATTAAATTTGGAGTAAAATGTAAAATAATGAAAACCATAAACAATAAATACTAAATTATTAATAAAGCAATACTCGTAAAGCAAGATCCAACTTAAAAAATGGAAATATAACCAATAATACTGAAACGGTTCATGTGTTCCTGCCCAGGCCTCACCCCTGATCTGTTTCTCTTCCCACTGTCACTACTCCCAAAAATAGTCTGGGAATTTGTGTTTACTGTTCCCTTGCATTTTCCCCACAGTTTTACCATAGATGTATACATCTCTAAACATCATATGTAATTTTATTTGTTTCTGGACTTTATAAAAATGGGGCCATGCCATAAATAGTTTTCTGTAGTTACTGTTTTATTTTACCTTATGTCAATTTAAAATCCTATAGCAATGTACAAAATTTCCACAATGCCACATTTCCTCCAACCTTGGTATTATCAGACTACTTAATTTCTCTCGGTCTGTGAGATATAAAATACATCTCTTATGGTATAAATTCTCATTTTGGTTTGATGGCATTTGCTTACTTTTTTTTTTTTGCATCTGTGTTAATTAATGTAACTGGCCTATATTTTTTCCTTTTTCATGCTGTCCTTGTCTGGTTTTTGTATCAAGATTATAGTAGTTTTATAAAATGTTTCCTTGTCATCTTCCATCTAATGTTGCTGATGAGAAATCTATCGGTCTTCTAGTCTGTCTTTAAAATTTCCTTCCTGAAGGTTGTTCGGATTTTCTCTTTTTTTTTTTTTTTGAGACGGAGACTCGCTCTGTTGCCCAGGATGGAGTGCAGTGGCACAATCTCGGCTCACTGCAAGCTCCGCCTCCCAGGTTCACGCTATTCTCCTGCCTCAGCCTCCTGAGTAGCTGGGACTACAGGTGCCCGCCACCACGCCCAGCTAATTTTTTGTATTTTTAGTAGAGACGGGGTTTCACCATGTTAGCCAGGATGATCTCCATCTCCTGACCTCGTGATCCAACCGCCTTGGCCTCCCAAAGTGCTGGGATTACAGGCGTGAGCCACCGCGCCCGGCCGGGATTTTCTCTTATTTCTTGTTGCTCTAAAATTTTGTTATAGTGTATCTAGATATAAAGATTTTGTTCTTGTTTGTGGTATTTTGTGTCATTTTTGACACTCAGTAGGTTCCTTTAGCCAGGGAACAAAAGTCTTCTTTCATTCTAGAATTTTTCTTCTACTGTTTCTGTGACTATTGCCTCCCTCCTTCTGGAATTCCAACTAGACCAAAGTTGGGACGTTTGGAGCTTGACCAGAATACAGGAGGCACCCTTTCCCTGTACAAAAAATGATATTAGAAATGGTTCTTAACTTTTTTCTTTTTCTTCAGATTTAACATCTTTTTATCCCTTTGCTGCACTCTGGGATATTTTTTGGTCTTGATCTTAAGCTCATTCATTTGTCCTCCAGCTTTGTCTATTCTGCTATTCAAGCCACCTATTGTTATTTTGTATTTTAATAATCATGCTTTTAAAAATATATGATGTCTAATTAATTATTTTTATAAATGTGATATAATCTCAGTTCTTTCTGGCAATTTCAAACTCATGGAACAAAAAGCTGGATTAAAGAAAACTAAAATAATGCAATAAGACGCAAGAAATTGAATGGGAGAGAAGGCGTAAAAGAACCAGCTAGAAACTGCGATAAGTAGAAGGCAAACAGGATAAAATTTGAGGAAGGATCCTCAATGTAATCAGTAAATGTACAATATAAATGTAACCAGCTCATGAAAAGAAAGAGACTCTAAGGCTGTATAAAATAAATCCAGCCACAAGCTGTTTACAGGAGACATATTTGTTAAAAATAGCTCAGAAAGTTTTAAAATCAAAGTATAAAACAGATATCACAAGCTGTGGAAATAGAAAATCATAATTACCATTTATTGCTATTTTGTCCTTGATTAAAATTAAGCTGACACCAGAGGCCACAAGTCTCAAATGGCAATTTAGTGAAGAACCTTGAAAATAAGGGAGACTATTAATATAGATGCTATGAAAATAAATGCAAAGTGATGAACTAGCCATTACCTCCTATAATATGAATAAATGCAAAAACTGAAAATATTTACAAAACATCTAACTTAAGGATGCTAAGAAAATAAACATTAGTCAAGGTAAGTTGAAGCTTCTTTCTTGTCAGGTTTATGCTTAATTATATATATTGCCAACATAAAATTGAGTTTCTGAGTCTATTTACAACAAAGGGAAATGAGCTTTCTGACAATGTTGAACAGTTTAATTATCCCAAAGATGGCTGACCTGTGACCTTGACCTTGAGACCATGAGACCTAATGTAGTTTGTTATAGGAACAGATTTTTTAGAATGTTTGCCATAGAAAACCATGCTTGCTCATCATGATACTCTAAATTTTGGTTTAGAAATAAATTTTAGTCACCAATCCTGTGATAAATAATCTACTAGTATCTCATTATTAGGACTAACACAACCATTATGCCCATTGTGATAAAGATTGTACTGATTTTCTTAGGACTGAGGATATAGATTAAGGCGGTCCTTTTTTTCTTACAAGTAAATAACTAAAAGCATATTTTTATAAGTAAATAAGTGAAGCAAGTTAACTTTAAAAATATTTTAGTATTTTAAAAATTATTAATAAATAATACATACAGAAGGTTCCACTTTTATTAGTTTTATATAATGATGCACCAAGGTTTGTCTTGGGCCTCAGAATTTAGCTAACATATGTGTTTCAGTTTTCACATGGCCTTCAGTATTGTGGAGGCTGAGAAACCAAATACCTACTTCAATGTCATTTATTATTTTCCCCTAGAAAAGTTTCTGAAATTGTGCATAAAGCAAAAGCTGAAATAAAATGGAAATTCACAGGCAATTTATTGTCTTAAAAGCCAATTTTGTTGTTCTAATGCTACCTTTTAAGTCCAATGTTCAACAACAAATGTTTCTCAAGTGAATGTTTTAAGAATACAAAATACAACTGAAGATAATAACCTGAAGTCTGCATATAGATTCCGTGGGATCACGTCATTTAAAGTGCACCAAATCTTCAAATCCAGGAGTTAAGTCTCTTTTTTTTTTTCTCTTAGAGAAGACAACAAAATTAATAGTACACTGGCAATAGCACTAACAGCAGGAGCTTACACTGCCAGACCTGGTTTAAAAAGCCTCTTGTTCCTATACTAACTTTGGTTGGAAGAATAAAACTATTTGTTATTTAACATGTCCAGTATATGTTCCCATAACAGCCGACAGTGTTAAAAAAAAAAAAAGAATTATTGTCTCTGGACTATAGTGTCATACTTTTAAAATGTGACTAATAAATTTTAATAATAAAATTGTAATTATAACTAAACATTGATATGTATGTCTATATATATTTTCTTGAATCCCAGAGGATTGCTTTATGATGTTGATTTTTTGCTTCAGACTTGAGCTTAGCTATTTATCAATTTTTAACATTCAGCCATCAGCATTGGGCTAAAATATGTAGTTAAGTACAAACTTAGTTTTTTGTGTACCTTCTAGTATTTTTTAATGCAAATACAAGCAAATTCTAGTATATATTCTTATTTTTTCTCTTTCTAACATAAAAGGTAACATACACACTCTTCTGTACTTTAATATGCCAAGTTTAAAATACAATCCAGAATCTCAATTTTCCATGACAAACACAAATACTGACTAAAGCAGCTGCAGAATATTCCTATCAGATATAGTAGAATTCAATGTAAAAAAGCCTTAGAAGGCACAAAAATTTTCATACTGGTAAAATAAATAATTAACCAAAAAAATAAAATGGCCACAAACTTTTATGCCTCTCTAACAACATGGCTTCAAAATATGTTAAGTAAAAATTGACAACGCTACAAGGAATAACAGATGAATCCGCAGTTCTACTATGAGGCTTTAACATAAGTCTCTCAGAAAAGAACATATGATGGAAACAAAATATAAATAAGAATACAGAGAATTTGGATGACCTGGTTTCAAGCATGCTCTAGTAGGTAAGTATGGAGAAAACATTGTACCCAACAGAGGATACATATTCTTTCCAAACATACTTGAAGGATTTTTCAAAATTGCCCATGTATTAACAAAGGAAATCTCAGGAAATCCCAAAGATTTATACTATATAGGCCACATTTACTGAGCACAATGTGATACAATTAGAAATTGGTGACAAAATTAATCCAGAAAGTTAGAAAATCTACATCTGTAAATTCAAAAAATAAAAACACTTCTAAACAAGTATTAGCTGAAAAAAGTAATCTAAATAAAAAGTTCGAATGATTCAGGACAGAAGTAACCCCAAAGTTTTAAATACCAAAAGAAAAATTTAAAATAAATGAAGTAGGTGCAGCAAACCACCATGGCACACATATAGCTATGTAACAAACTTACACACTATGGACTTGTATCCTGGAACTTAAAGTAAAATAAAAAATAAAAATAAAATAAAACAAATGAACTAACCTTTTGATTCCAGAAGATAATACAGTTGACCCTTGGACAACACAAATTTGAAATGCGTGAGTCCACTTACACAGATTTTTTTTCTGCCTCTGCCAGTCCTGAGACAAGACCAACCCCTCTTCTTTCTCCTTCTCAGCCTAATCAGTGTGAAGATGATGAGGATGAAGACCTTTATGATGATCCACTTCCACTTAATGAATAGTAAATATATTTTATCATCCTTATGATTTTTTTTTTTTGGGAGCGGGGGACAGAGTCTCGTCCTGTAGCCCAGGCTGGAGTGCAGTGGCACAATCTCGGCTCACTACAAGCTCTGCCTCCCGGGTTCACGCCATTCTCCTGTCAGCCTCCCAAGTAGCTGGGACTACAGGCGCCCGCCACTGTGCCTGGCTAATCTTTTGTATTTTTAGTAGAGACGGGGTTTCACCGTGTTAGCCAGGATGGTCTCGATCTCCTGACCTCTTGATCCGCACACCTTGGCCTCCCAATGTGCTGGGATTACAGACCGTGAGCCACCGTGCCCGGCCTATGATTTTCTTAATAACATTTTATTTTCTCTATTTCTTTAAGAATAGAGTATATAATACAGATAGCATATAAAATATGTGTTATTCAACTATTTATGTTATAAATAAGGCTTCCTGTCAACAGTAGGCCATTAGTAACTCAGTTTTGGGGAAGTCAAAAGTTACACAAAGATTTTCGACTGAACAGGGGATCGGTGCCCCTAACCCTCCCATTGTTCAGGAGTCAACTGTAAATGCCAAAAATAAGACGGAATTAATGAAAGAAAACTAAAAGTTAATCAATAAACTGAAAGGGAAAAGTAACACCGAGAACAAAAAATGCTAAGTGACTAGAGAGAAAGGGAAAATTTACATTGTAAGAGAAAAATAGATTCACCTTTATACCAATAAATTTGAAAGCCTAAATAGAAAATGACAATTTTGTAGGAAAATACAAATTTTTAAAATTAGCTCGAGAAGATATGGATAACCTGAGTAATAGAATTGAAATTATAGCCTCCCTCCCCACCACCCTCCCAATGGTACCATGCCGAGGCAATTTTATAGGTCATTTCTACCAAACCTTTAAGGAACAGATAGTTATTTCTTTTACAACTGTTTTAGAGCATAGATAAATTTGGGAAGCAATATAACTCATTTTATGGGATATAATCCCGATAAAAACAACTCTCAAAGAAATAATAAGCAATATCATATATGGGTATACATGTAAAAATATTAATTGAATTCTGTAAAGTATTAAAAATGGGATTAGTGCCTCTTAAAATAGGGCAAGCAGGGTTTGTCCCAAGAATGCAAATCAGGTTCAGTGGTTGAGAAGATATGAACCAATGGGACCCTGTCAGAAAAGATTAAAGGAGAATCACGTAAACTTCTCAAGACAAGCCCAAAAAAGTTTTTATTAAATTTGACGCCCATTTATGAAATAAATTCATATAAAACTAGGAAACACCTTTAACTTGATAAAAGCTAGCTGCCAAAACCCAAGAGTAAACACCATATTTAATTCTGAAACTAGGCTAAGATTAGAGTCAAGCAAGTAAGGCATTCGCCTCGGGTGCAGAATTTAAGGGGGAGCACCACAAACCTAGGTAATCAGATAAATAATATTTTAATGCAGTATTTTTTAAAAATCAGTGTTAATACACAAGATGAAGACTTTAAAGTACCAAAATTTTGAATGAAAACCCATGCCATGCGGAGCCCTATGGGAGCCATATACATAGTCTTGAGTGGTTTTATTTTTAATGGTTACTTTTTTCCAGAACATTAAAGTAGTTGAAAAAATATTGAAAATGAAACATAGGTATATTAAAAATCACATTATTTTAAGTTTAAACTTTTATTTATATCCCAATCAGAATTTCTTACATTTTTACTTTCCTGGCTTTAAATGAACTCCAACTCATCAGTAATATTTTCAAACTCTTTCTTGGCTTCTCAATTGAGAACATAGCCATGTTTCACAATTTCTCCTGACCGAGTGACTGTATTAAATAACCACTAATAGGGCAAAAAAATAGGATACAGAATTTCTAAATTAATAGAAGGAAAAAAATGTCCAAGGAAAAGTAGAAATCATTATAATAAAGTCAGAAAAAGGTAGAAAAGAGGAAAATACCAAAAAAACCATCAAATAAGATAACAAGAATCAGATCAAACATATTGATTACATAGTAAATGTAAAATGATAGATTTCTCAATTAACAAAGATTATCAGATAGAGTGAAAAAGACATTCTGTATGTACTGTTTGCAAGAGATACGTTTATGACTAAAAGACCCTGAAACCTTGTCAATTAAATAACAAGGAATATTAGATAAACGAATACAAAAAAGGGAGCAAGATGGCAATATTAATATAAAAAAAGTAGAATTCAAAGAAAAACACATTAAATGGGACAAAAGTATAAAGTCTAAATGGAAACTATAGTAGCAGCGAAACAAAGTAATAGCAGTGAAACATAAGCAAAAACATTTTCAAAAGGACAAAATAAAATTTTACATAAATCATAATTAAAGTGGGAGACTTTCACACATTTTTTCCACAGTTTGATCAAGTAAACCAAAAAATTTTTAAATGTATAATTATCAAATAATACCATTAAGAAGCTTGATTTGATTAATATATTTAAACTCTACAGAGAATATTCTACTCAAATGTCCATAAGACATGTACAATAAACAGCCCCAAAGAAAAGTTAAATAAATTCTCAGACCAACAGGCCACATTCTCTTATAAAGATATAACAAAATGAGAAATTTACAATAAAAAATGCACACAGGACTGGAAATTTACCAATATTGTACTCTCCTAAATGACTCCTGGATTAGAGAAAAGAAATCAAAATTAAAATCATAAACTATTACCCATACATGTGCGTACTATGTGCCAAGCACTCTTCTGCCTGCTAGAAATACAATAGTGAAGAAATTGAGTTGCTGGGTTGGGGGCGGGGTTCATATGCTCACAAACAATAAGCAAATAAACCAATAAGTGTTTGTGTGTGAAATCTCACAACAATCTTATGAGGTATTTTATTAGCTCAATACGACAGATAAGGAAATGGAAACAGGAAGAGGTTAAGTAATTAGCCCAAGATCACCTACCTAGTAAGTGAGAAGGCTGGGATTCAAATCTAGCAGCCTGGCTTCAGAGTCCACACTACAGTGTACAGCCTCTTGTATGTGAGAAAGAAGCCTATGCTAACAAATATAAAAATGTAGATTTTTTTCAGAAAACACAACTACTGAAATCAGTTAAAGAAAAGGTAGAAAATCCAAACAGACCAATAGACATGGAAGAAATTGGAAAGTTAATCAAATACGTAATGTCTGTTAAAGCTCCAGGGTTAAATGGCTAATTAGTAATTAGCTAGGTAATTCTTACGTTATTTTAAATATTTCCGAGCCTAGATATTAATAGCTTCATATTAAAGCTCTTATTTTATGAAGCTAGCATGACCTTAACACCAAACTTGACAGAGGTAACACACACATACACACACACACACACACACACACACACACACACACACAATTTTGGCTCATTCTCATCTAAAAATAGAAATAACAGCTAAGCCGTACATAGTGCTTACTAAGTGCCAGGCTATTCTTACATAGTGCCAGGATATTCAAACCAGCTTAATGCATTAACTCATTTATTCTTCAAAACAATGCTGTTTTCATCTTATAAAAGAGAAACACACAGAAGGTTATGGGACTTGCCCAAAATTACACTGCAAGTTAGTGGCAGGTAGTTAATGGAAAAGCTGGAATATCAACCCAGGCATAGAGACTTGGTTCAGAATTAGGAAATGTACTAATTCTACTCATTACATAAACAAAATAAAGTAGAATAACTGTATTATCATATCCATAAAGGCTGAAAGGCACTTGATAAAATTCAGTTTCTAATTAACAAACAAAGAAACTCATGGTGAATTAGAAATTTTCTTAATATATTAGAGCAGTGGTCCCCAACCTTTTTGGCACCAGGAGCCCATTTTGTGGAAGACAATTTTTCCACGGACGAGTGGGGTGGTTTCAGAATGATTGAAACCCATTACATTTATTGTGCACTTTATTTCTATTATTATTACATTGTAATACATAATGAAATAATTATACAACTCACCATAATGTAGAGTTAGTGGGAGCCCTGAGCTTGTTTTCCTGCAACTAGACGGTCCTATCTGGGGGTGACGGGGAACAGTGTCAGATCATCAGGCATTAGATTCTCAGGAGCATACAACTTAGGTTTCAAATTTGCAGTTCATCATAGGGTTTGTTATGAGAATCTAATGCTCCCACTGACCTGACAGAAGGCAGAGCGCAGGCGGTAATGTGAGTGATGGGGAGCAGCTGTAAATACAGATGAAGCTTCGCTTGCTTGCCTCCTGCTGTGTGGCCTGGTTCCTAACAGGCCACAGATGGCTGGGGACCCCTGTGCTAGAGAATACAACATAAAACAAAGTAACAAGTAAAACACCAGATGCTTTTTCACTAAAATAGGTACATAAATAATCAATTTTTAAAAATATATAAAATGGCAAGCTATACATTTGTTGAGGGATAAAAAGGACTTTACACATTTATAGACAAAGGTATACCTGTATTTGTAATCAATTCACACATAGTCACAATCTATGTTTTAAAAATAAACAGAATCCTGAGTTATTAATCTCTTTATTTTGTGGGACTATAGTTTGGATGATAATATATATAACTCCTACTTCTTTTTGGATGTTTCTGATATTTCTGAGGACTTTTGTCTATTCAGGTAAAGGAAGCAGCAATAGAAAGGCAATCTTCCAAATTAATATTTTTAGGGATTTTGTGATTCATTCCTCATACTAATAAACCCACAACTTCCCCCACCCTCTCCCTACATCCCAGCTCCTAATTCAGTCATCAGTGGTTGATGAGCTGATTAGGGTTTCCAGACTTAACAAGTAAAAATATAGAATGAATACTCAATTTAAAAATTTAAAACAATAATAGCTTTTATTAAGCATTTATTAAGACTTTATAATAACCAAGTACTTTGCTGATTACTCTGCAGACATTATTTCACATTGAATTCTAGCAACACCTATGAGGTAGATATTATTGTGAGTGTCTCCATTTTACACAGGAAAAAAAACGGAATCTCAGAGGTTGAATCATTTGCCAAAGACCACAGCTAATAATGGTGGGGCCAAACTTCAATCCCACAATCTTAACTTTTCTGCTCCGGAGCCTACCAGCTGTGCAGATTCCGAGTGATGGGAAAGGTGAAGCACCTAGCGCGGCACCTGACACATTGCAGGTGCTCAGTGTTGGGATGTGCTCTTCTGTTGTGCAATCCAAAGGTGTGATCGGCTGCACCTGCCACCTTCACTGTCTCTCGATGAGCAGCACACCTGCCCTCAGGCACACTGCTCACCCCATCCCCACTTCAAACCCCAGGAACATCGCGTCTGCTAAAGAGGCTGCTCCCTTAGAGCAGAAAGGCAGTATGGTAGAGGGTGGGCTGCCAAGCTGGGTCCCTGCCACACTGCCACGCTAGCTTTTACTTTTTTTTTTTTTTTTTTTTGCAACAGAGTCTCACTCTGTTGCCCAGGCTGGAGTGCAGCGGCGCAATCTCGGTTCCCAGGCTCCCAGGTTCAAGCTATTTCTGCAATATCCGCCTCCCAAGCTCCCAGGCTCAAGCGATTCTTGTGCCTCAGTTTCCCGAGTAGCTGGGATTACAAGCGCTCGCCACCATGCCCGGCTAATTTACTTTTATATTTAAAAAATTAAAATTGAAATTGTATATATTTAAGACGTATGGTGTGGTGTTTTGATACACATATACATAGCGAACTGCTCAGTGCAGTTAAACTAATACACTCAACTTTTTACATAATTACCTTGTTTTTTGTTTGGTAAGAACACTTAAGATCTACGTGTTAGCAAATTTTAAGTATACATGCAGTATTATTAACTAGAGTCCTCATGCTGCACATTAGATCTCCGGTACTAATCCATCCTGCATAACTGAAACTTTGTTCCCTGTGACCAACACCTGTTTCCCTAAATTTGTATTTCAGATACGCAGCGAATAATTTTTTTAGGACATGCAATATTTAGGACATACTTATACTAAAAAAGTATTAATTAACAGGAATTCCAATTAAACTGGGCAAACTGAATTATTTTACCTGGTAGCCCTAAGGCTGATCCTAGGTCTTAAATTTTGCACTGTGTTTCTCTGAAGGCGTGGCTAGCCACTAGACTGAAAATTTTTCAGCACGAAGTTTTCCTGCCTTGTGTCAGCCGTAAGTTCCATTTACACAGTGAATCTGAGATATCTGCTTTTTAGCAGTCTTACATATGGATATAAGTTCTTACATATGAATATTGTATAATTAAACTTTATTTGATTCCTATCTACCAGCCAAAAAAATACAAATCTGTAAATGTTTAGCTAGAACAAGTAGACAAATGGGTGTTTTCTAGAGGCATTCCTTACTAAAAAGAATTGCAGCGGAAGCATTTATGTACACCAAAAACAGGGTCCCAAAGAGCAGGACATACTACTTTTCATGATACCCATTGAATATAAAATTAGAAAATGTGCACTTGGGTAGTACAAAATGTTTATGTCCTAATCATCAAATTTTAAAGGCTTCAGTTTCCTGGGGCTCATATTTAGAAATTTTAATAACACTGATTTGAAAATAAGTGTTTTTACGGTACATGAACTAGTTCTGCAAATATATACTGTGAGATTTGAGTGAAACTGTTTTCACTACATTAAAAATTAAATTACAATATTTACCAGCAGTATGATTTTTAAATATGTATCATACACATTTTTTATTTTGAAATGTTTTAAATTCATAGAAAAGTTGAAAGAAAAAGCTCATATACTCGTCCTCCAGATTCACAAAGTATCATCATCTTGACACATGCACACATACATACACACACTGCCCTTTTGCCAAATCACTTTCTTGTAAACCACAGATATAGTGATATTTAATCTCTAGGTACCACGGTATGCATCTCCCGAGAACGAGAACATTCTTATAACCAATCACAATACTGTTATTGCACCTAAGAAAATTAACATGAATTCAATGATGTCATTCAACATATGAATCATACTTGAATTTCTCTAATTATCTAAAAAAATGTCCATTACAGCTCCCTATCCCAGCCCCATCCAATATCAACCAAGAATCATGCATTAAATTTGGCCGTTTTTTGGGGGGTGTCTCATTATGCTCCCTCTATCCAGAACCGTTCTCCACCTTCCTTTTTTTTCGCAACACTGAGTTCATTGAAGAGTCTAGGCCAATGTCTTGGGAGATGGTACCACATTCTGGATTCTTCTGATTCTTTCTTTATGAAAATTTTCCAGCATGAGCAGCACCATGGCAACGTCTTACATCTCCCACCACATCACATCAGGAGGCATAGAATGCTATGATGTCACGCTGTTCCACTACTGGCACTTCTCATTATAGAGACATACTTTCCCTTTGGTAATTACTGAGTAATTTGTGGAGTGATCATTTGAGGTCATGTAAACATTCTGTGCCTCGATACATCCTCACCTCATGGCTTAACCATTCATTAATAATTTATGCCTGTGTCAGTTATTATATTGCATTTTACAAAATGAGGATTTTCTAATCTTATCATTTCTTTGTACATTTATTAGCTGTCATTATACTATAAAGGAGAGCCTTCTTTCTCTCTCCTCCCTCTCTCTTCTGATATCACATAAGTTTGTGATTCATTTTTAAAAATTCAATGTGTTATAATTCATTACCATCATTTTTCTTTTTGATGCTGAAATTGTCCCAAATTTGGTCAGCGGGTAGCACTTCATTCTGGCTCCTGGGACCTTTTGACACACCTCATTAATCTTTCAGTACATTGTTGCTTATGGCACAAGATGTTCCAAGCTCACTTTGTACTTGTACTTTCCTGGCCTCAGACCTAGAATCCTCCATTTCTCCAAGAATTCCTGGTTCCTTTTAATGGGAAATAATTTTTGGATATTAAGATCTGGATTCCAAATACAATTACTACAGGATGTAATGTCTTCTCTCTCTCTCTCTCATATATATATGTATCTTAAAATCATGAGTTAATATGAATAGGCACAATTGGAATCCAACACTACAGGATTCTTTCTCATCATCTCTTCAGTGAAGTGAAATCAACTGAGATTTCCAACAACATTAAAATATTTACTCACTAATTTTATCCTAGTAAACAAAAAATAGTCCCAGAATTACAACAGCAATACTACCACCAGTGGCAAATCTAGTAAGTAAAACTGTAAAATTACCTGAAACATCCTTATATTTCGTACCAAAGTATACAGTCTACAGAGCATGCTTAAAAGCCACTTGAATTAATTATTTTCTGTGTGGATAGTTTATTAATTTCACATACTGTGAAAATCATTTATTTGTGTTTAAATTCCATTTTAGTGCTTGATTTGTCATACTTTTTATTTACTTTTATTTTTTCTATATACATATAAAACATTGATATATTTCACAAGTCGAAACTATATAAAAAGGTATACTCAGCGAAGTCTTATTCAAACCCCTCTACTTTGTTCCCACCATAGATAAGATTATGCGTCTATCTGTTGATATACATCCTTACCTATTTATGACTATCTATTGATATATATCCTAGTTTACCTTCTTTCTTGCACAAAAGGTAGCATACTATATATATTCTTTTGGTTTTTTTTTTACTTAACAATATAGTCTAGATATGACACCATATCAATTCACAGGAAGCTGTAGATCCGTTGTTTATTCAACCAGTCAATCCTTTAGGTAAGGGCATTTAGGTTGTTACAATATTTTGCCATTACAGATAGTGCCATAATAAATAAACTTGTGCATATATTGTTTTGAATTTGTGGAGCTGTATATTAAGGGTAAATTCTTAGGGTTGGAATGTCTGAATAATAAAGCAAATACCTATACAGTTTTGTTAGATATTGACAAATTCTCCTTCACAGGGGTTATAACATTTTGCATTCCCACCAGCAATGGATGAAAATTTCTTTCTCCCTAGCACCTGGCCAATGGAGCACGTGGTCAAGTTGCCAAGCTTATGGATAAGAAATGATCAATTTAAAACTATTTTAAATTTACAAGAGTAATCACAGGCAAGTTACTGAGTCTGTCTGTGCCTTAGCTTTCCAGTTAAGATAAAAATGCCCATCTTAATTGTTCAGATGACCAAATCTGAAACATATAGATTTATGGATATATAAAAATCTATGACTTGACACATAATAAATATTCAATATGTGGTATTTTAGAATTAATATTATTATGTATTTAGTAGGTAATAAATTTCTATTGTATTTTAATAAATAAGCCTTGCTAACATGGAAAACTATCATACCTATAATTATAGAGAATAAGCACCAGAGACCTTAAAGATCATTAAAGGCAAAATGTTTTTATCTCATATTCCATTTTTAATTACTTGGTAGTAACTTCCAGGGTGCTATGTTAATAATGATTCAAATGACAAATTTTTGTTTAGCAGTAAGAGATCGACAAGTTATATCTACTACAGACATGAATATGAATTTTACATACATATTTCCCATCAGTGATTTGGTTGAATCCATTGTTTTTGTAGTTAAGGAAATGAGGGCAAATAGATTGTAATATTCTATAGATGATACAGCAAATTAATACCAAAGTCAAGGTTATAAATTAGAATTTCTAACAGTGTCATGCTTTTTTTATTATACCATAGCATACACACTCTCTCTTTAACACACTCTCTCATAGCACACTTTCTAACTTGGTCACTCGTTCACTTGCTCACACATACACACACACACAGAGATGTACTCTCGTTTTTTCTCTTAGTTAACTGTAATACAATTTAGCCCTCTCTTTCTGGAGGAAAACTCTACCCTCATAATGCATATGGATTTTACATCTGTAAAATTTATCCACAATATGAATTAAGGTAGGGATTTATTTATGGTATTTAAGTTGCAAAAAATGGCATTTGCACAGGGGAGTTTCTTTTATGCAGAGCATGATCACTTGCCAATTAAGTTTCTTTTCATGGAAGAATGCTAAACATCAAAGAAATGGAAAGGATCCTCAAATTTAGGCCTAGCTGATTTAATGTGAATGAAAAACTGAAGGGTAAACAGCTTTTCAAGTGGATAAAAAAATTGATCATTACAGGCATCATATCATTGATTCTGTTGTTCATTTTTACTTTTCCAAAGTGCGAGATAAGCAGAAGCAATAAGCCATCATTGACGGTGTGAGAGCCATATGGTGGGCAAGTAAAGGGTTACTTGAAGAACAGTCTGGTTGCAGAGGCAGAAAGTGAAAAACAAAATGACAAGCATTCCTACAAAGCAATATATCAAGTGCAAATTAATACATGGTTACACCTTATCAAGCCACCACTTATCTAACCATCTCAACTCTGGAACACAGCCTTAAATCCTGAATATGCAAAACAGCTTCTGAACAATAAAAATACAAGTTAGAAAATGTATGCAATTTACCAGAAACATGTAATTTAATACCAATATTGAATATTCTAAGGACTCTGGCTTTTATTCTTGAGAAAGGAAAGAAGGCATTGCAGGGTTTTGAGCAGAGGAGTAGCATGAACTAACTCCTTTTGGCCGGGATCATTTTCTCTACCATGTTGTGAACAGACTGGTCAGGGAGGTGGGGGGCAACAGTAGAAGCAGGGAGACCAGTTGGGAGGTTATTGCAACAATCCAGGCAGGAGATGACAGAGGACTCCCCTGAATGCAAAGAGTGTAGTCTGTAAAAACTGGTCAGATTCTGGGTATATGATAGAGGTAGATCCAACAGGATTTACTCTTGGAATAGATTTGGGGATTGAGAGATACAGAGGAGAGAAGGATGACTCCAAATTTTTTGCTGGGGAATGATAAGTATGGTATTGCTGATAAATGAAATGGGAAAGACTATAGGAGGAGCAGTTTGGACAGTTTGAGCATCAAGAAAAAAATATATTCAATAGACTTGGTTATAAAACGTAGAACAAATAGGTGACATATCATTACAGAAAATTTACCTTTAAAAATAGGTGACTAACGATTAACAATTAAGAAATAAACTTAAGCCTTTAAAATTTTCCTTTCTGTAGAATAGATTATTCCTTCAAAAAAACCTGAAAAATG
Source organism: Gorilla gorilla gorilla (assembly GCF_029281585.2). Lineage (NCBI taxonomy): Eukaryota > Metazoa > Chordata > Mammalia > Primates > Hominidae > Gorilla > Gorilla gorilla. The sequence goes on from NC_073227.2 coordinate 142,188,660, forward strand.
AAGCATTACACTTTCATTACTAAGAACTGAGGGGACACAAAGTACAGGAAAAATGAGATTTAACTGGGCTAATTTGGAGAAAGTCTTCAGAAATAGTTAAGGTTTAATCCACAAGAAAGATTTCCCAGAAGACAGACAGAAAGGGCAGGCACCTGTAGGATCTTGTCAGGAATCTTAGAGATGGAGTGGCTCTCCTACTTGGAGAATTCAAGAAGCCTCCAGCTAGAATCCAAATCTATTGATTCAGAGACATAGGGGAGAAAACTGATCTGTGAGAGGCTCTGAGAGAAAGAGGAGGTTGAGCCAAGGAGTCACAAAACAAGAAGAAGAATAAATGGTTAGGCATTGGAAGATCTGAGGCCCTACTAACTTAATGGGCAAGTGTTCATTTCATCTCCAGAGGAGTTGGCCAAATTGTGCCAAAGGCACCTTTACACCCCAATTAAAATTCTCTGATTTTAAATGAGACTTCCTCTTTAAGCCTGGGAAGGGGTTATTATTCAGAAGGTGTTAACCAACTGTTCATCACCTCCAATAAGTACCAGATGTGAGGAAAAAGATAGGTTAATTCTAACAGAATTTATTGCTTGTTATTAAATCCCAGAATGAGGTCCTGAGAACAATCTGCCACCAAATTAATCTTAAGTACCACTTTGATTGTGTCATTGGCCTTTGCCAAACCCCCATGGCTTTTTGTTGCTACCAACTCAAGTCTCACTTGCTCAGATTTCTGTGGTCTGGCCCCACAGTGTCTGGGCAGACTCATCGCCCACCCTCCCTGTCCCCATGCCTAAAGTCACGTGATAACCCATAAATCCATTAACCCCTTAATCCATGAATGGATTAACCCATTTATGCATGTAGAGCCCTCATGAACTAATAATCTCTTAAAGGTCCCACCTTTCAATACTGCCGCATTGGGTGTTAAGTTTCAATATGAGTTTCAGAGGAGACAAACATTTAAACCATAGCACCTAGTAATGCCTAGATAACCCCATGCAAAGTGGGGCCAGACCACAGAAATCTGAGCAAGTGAGACTTGAGTTGGTAGCAACAAAAAGCCATGGGGGTTTGGCAAAGGCCAATGACACAATCAAAGTGGTACTTAAGATTAATCTGGTGGCAGATTGCCAAAGTGTCAATTTATTTTATTATTTATCTAGCACTTATATCCTGCCTTGTGGCTTCATTATGTGTACACATTCATTGATCATCTCTGGTATCCTTAACATATCCCTCACAGTATCTTAGTACAGCTTAGCGAGCTATAAACAACGGAGTGGTTATTCCGTTGATCCTTTTAGAAAATAAGACAGAATGGTTTCCTATCAGTCTTGGATAACATAAAGTTCTGATTAAGAAGCAGGGAAAAGATTAAGAATACGCCTAATTAATGTTCACAAGTTTCCAGTTTGACATGCATATTCACTCTTCTTGTTGGGTATCCAACAAGACCGGTGTTATGCTGTCATGTGTGCTGGTTAATTCCAGATACTGACTTTGATGAAGTGTGTTTTTGTTTATAGTACAGAAAATCAGCAACAATTTAAGAAAACCAGAAGCACAAAAGCATGTTATTTTAGGCTATACATTTTTAATATATCCAACAAGTGAGAATCATATGTATTTGTGAATTAGTTAAAATTAGGAATTGAGAGTGAGGAGGACAAAAGGAGACAGCTGGGAAGGGATGAAGAGAGGCAAAACAATATGAAGCTTCCTGATAGAAGAATAAATGATTTAGTGCCAATGATGAACTGAATTGGAAATTTACCCCTTTAGAAATCATGATTAAAAGTATGAATATATTCCTCAAACTTTGAGAAACATTCGATTAAAATTAGAGAAAGTACTCTTATTTCACTCTAGGAAGTAAAAACAAACAAACAAAAACAAAAAACAAACAAACAAGAAAGAAAGATGGAGACCTTTGTAGTGAGGGCAAGGAAGCCATATTTCATTAGTAAATAGTGGCAAAACTGGAGATAGAATTTCAAATGTGTCCTGTAGGCAAAGTGATTGGATTTATTGATTGTACCAATATATGCCTAATTCTGCATGACAGTACATATATTAAATTCCATTGGCCTGCAGCTGAGGATCCCTACACCAAAACACATACAATCCCTGGAACATTTTGCATTTCCCCAGCGTTGGAAGTTTTATAGATCTCTGTGTTACTGTGGTCATTTATGTTTATGTTTCATTTACGATAATTCCCTCAGGATGGATGGTCACTTGGTAAAATCATCACGTTGGAAAAAACACTGATATTAATAACCTGATTTGATGTAGGGGAAAATAATGCCATCATAAGATAAATCAGCATTCCTTTCATCTCAAGTTTGGAATTCCTAACTCTATGTATGGCTCAGACCTTAGATTTTAAAAGGTCTTTTAAAAAAAAAAAAGAGGAGAAAGCGCTCACATATGACAGTTGTTCTAAAAACTGTGAATTTCCAGCATTTCTCTCTTGAAACTAGTTCAAAATATTCTCATCACTTTTAGGAAGCTCTACATCCCTAATTAAGTAAAAAGTTCCTTTCTTTGCCTTCTTCTTTTTCTTTCCAGAAAGAAAAGTCTCACTTGCTCAGACTTCTGTGGTCTGGCCCCACTGTGTCTGGGCAGACTCATCGCCCATCCTTCCTGTCCCCATCCCTAAAGGTCCAGTCAATCTGGCTGCCACCAGTCTTCAGATATTTCTTCCAGAAAAAGAAGAAGGCAAAGAAATTTTTAAATTTAATAAACTTTATTCTTGTTGGTGGAAGAGGGAGGGGAAGTAAAAGCCACCTACTCCACTCCTCTCAATAAATTAAATAACACACAGCCAATTCCCAGGCCCTAAGCAAACTTTGGGCACTTGAGCCAGTCCCGCTGTTTCTTTGTGGCCCAGTCTGCTTCCTCTTCACAGAAGGGAGTTTTTCCTACTGCTGCCAGGTTATGTCATGACCATGGGCCACATCCCCTCTGTGGAGAGGGTCCCAGGCCCAGAGAGGATGTTAGGGGTGGCCAGGGAAAGGAAGAAGGGGATGCTCTTCCTCAAAGATTGGGGCAGAGAGGACAGTCCTGGAGTAGAGCTGTGGCTGACTGTTCCTCCCTCCTCAGCTTCCCCCAGATGTGGGTACAGGAAGAGCAGGAGAGTAATGGATTCTTTCTTCAGGGAGTATCAAGAGCCCAAAGGGACCCCTAGAGCTAATGAGGCCACCGAGAAAAAGTTAATTTAAGGAATTTCAATTCCTTAAATTAACTAATTGACAAAATACCATGTTTTGTGGAAAAACAATGATAACATCAGTTATGGAATAAGGAAAGAACCTAAAATATTCCATTGCAAATAACAAAATCTACCTTATTTAGGTTGTTTTCTGTTTTGTTTTGTTTTGCTTTTGTAGAGATGGGGTTTTGCCATGTTGCCCAGGCTGGTCTAGATCTCCTGACTCAAGTTATCCACTCCACCTGCCTCAGCCTCCCAAAGTGCTGGGATTTCTGGTGTGAGCCACCGCACCCAGCCTAGGTTGTTATTCTTATAAGGATTTTTTTTTGTCCTTGTGAGGTATCATGTGAGTGTATGTGTGTGTTTAAATTGATTTTTTGAGTTTTTGGTGGTGGTGGTGGTGGTGTTTAATCGGCAGCCTAGATGCTTTTCCTTGTTATCTGATGTGATAATGATAGAAATGTTAGATGACTATGATAGAGATACTGGACCATAAATGTTATGCTAATCTCATAAGAGTAGTTACATGCAAATAACATGCACAACTAAGTACACACGGTGTTTGTATTGGATTTTACATGAATTAAAATGGCTTAGTGTCAGATATCCCCATCAGAATTAACTTTCCCCTTAAGTAAATTCCTGTGACACTTGAGTGTCTGTTATGGTTTGGCTCTATGTCCCCACCCAAATCTCATGTGTAAGTGTAATCCCCACGTGTTGAAGGTGGGGCTTGGTGGGAAGGGACTGGATCATGGGGGTGGTTTCTAATGGTTTGGCACCATTCCCCTAGTGCTGTCTTGTGACAGAGTTCTCACGAGATCTGGTTGTTTAAAAGTGTGTGGCACTTCCTCCTTCACTCTCTCTTTCTCCTGCTCCACCATTGTGAAGAGATGTGCATGCTTTCCCTTCACCTTCTGCCATGATTATAAGTTCCCTGAGGCCTCCCAGTCATGCTTCCTGTTAAGCCTGAGAAAATGTGAGTCAATTAAACCTCTTTTCTTTATAAGTTACCCAGTCTCAGGTAGTTCTTTATAGCAGTGTGAGAATGGACTAATACAGTGCCCATCCAGTTTATATTACAGACTGCCTCATTTTCCAGTAATTTGTAAAGGCAAAGGAAATGTGGGAAGCCCCACTCAACAGCTACTCAACCCAGAGACGCTAAGCTGGGTTGGGAGTTTGATGCAACCTAGGTTAATGTTTTCCTAATGAAAAAAAAGAAGAAGAAATTGTAAATAGAAATTTTCGCTCAGCCATAGCAGCTGACAGGGGTCACGCCAACTAAGAGGGGCCAGTAAAATTGCCTTTGTAAAGGGGAAAGAAGAAAGAGGAGGGAGGGCAATGCTTAGAGGAAAGTTCAGCAAAGATTTTAAGAGAAAAGGGATGGGGGTCAATGAGAAGAGGACCTAGAGAAAGGCGTTATTTTCATGCATGTTTAAGGGGCATGCATTAACTGGGCCAATGCAAGTCAAATTAGATATGTATTGATTAATGTTAATTCTATAAATAAGATAAAAGTGATCAAAGAATAAAAGAAAAATTCTGGCCAGTGATGACTACTTTGTAATTTAGATAATTTTACTTTTATATGATTCAAGACTACCCCTTAGACAAATAGTTATAGTTTCAGAAGAACCAAATTGGAATGCTCCGTGTTCCACCCACTTAAAAGCCTGATATTTATGGTGCTGGCTCAGCTCAGCCCTTAATTAGTAAGCTTGAATATTTGGTTCCCTCAGTGGAGTGTGTCACTTTTACCTATTGATCCTGGCTTTGAAGCTAGACTACCAGAGCCTGGGATGGATCTGCCTTTAAGTATTAGGGCTTTCAATCTTCTAAATTATTATGACTGGGCTCTATTGACTTAGTCTATTGGGGGAGATTCCTATAGGTGCCTTGTTACTGATTTTTGCTCTCTCCACCTACATTTTAATTAATAGAGTGAACACCTTCTGCTTAGTAAGAACAGTCCTTCTCACAGTAAAATCTAATTCTACTCTTAATGAAAGTTTAATGTATATTCTGTTACATCCTGTGACCTCGCAGGGACAGAAAAATTAAAAGTAGCAGGATGAGATAGAATGTGAAATACTGCAAGATGGAAATCAAGGAGTCAAGCTGCAACTAGGGACTCAGATCCAATTCCAAATGGCAGGAAATTCAGCCAAGTGATGGTGCACTGTATCCAGAGAGAATAATTCTGGAAGGCTCTGGTTATCATCAGAAAAAAGAAGAAATAGGAAAAGAAGAGTAGGGCAATCATTTGTGTCATATCATTTCATTTCTTGCAAAAGAAAAAAGATCTAGTGCAAATACAGCAAAATATGAAGATTTGTTAAATCTGGGTAGTGGGTGCATATATATATGTAATAAACTGGTGGTCCTCAAGATGTGGTCCCCAGATGAGCAGCATCAGCATCACCTGGAAACTTGTTAGAAATGCAAATCTCAGGCCTCACTCTAGACCTACTGAATCAGAAGTTCTGGGGATAAAACCCAACAACTTGTGTTTTAACAAGCCTTCCAGGTGATTATGGTACACACTAAAGTTCAAGAACCAATGTAATAGAGTATTCTCTCTACTTGTCTATATGTTTCTTAAAAAAAACAATCACAATAGTAATGTGAGAGTCCTGACAAGGGGAGTCGGTGGAGGGCAGCTATGGAGAGGGGTTCAATTGGCCTGGCCATCAGCAGAGTTTCAGAAATAGGACCTTGGTGCCCTGCAGAGTGAGAGATGGGGTGGGCAAGGGCTGGGTTAGAACAAATCAGTGAAAGGCATGACTGTTGTCTAAAAGGAATGGTGCTGGGCAGGATAACCACGACAAAGTCTCGAGTACAGGATATTAAGGCAAGGACCTTGTTAGCAAAGGACATGCTGGTGTTACCAAGCAGGGTCTCATTTCAGCACTGGACTAACAGCACAGCAAGGCTGACTTGGCGCTAAAATGCTTGGGCCACAGAACTCCCTTTCCTTTCTCCCTCTTTCACTTCCTACTCATAGGACTCCCTTCATTCTCTTTCTCCCTCCTTCCTTTCCCACCCAGGGTAAACCAAAGGCAAAACTGCAGGTGGGGGTAAAGGGGCTTCGCAGCAATTGGAGGGTCAGACCAGCCAAGAGTAAGGCAAACTGATGCCTTTAGACAACACTTCTTCCTGTAACCAAGGTGCCCCTTTACTTGTCTATTTCAGACTTGAGCAACGAGAAGACAGCTAATATTTAACATAATTTCAACTGTATAAGACATAGTATATAGTTTTAAATGCACAGAATAAGTTTTCCAACAATCATAACCATGAATTATATTTCACAAAACCTCCAAGTCTTCAGATTTGGCCTGAATTAACCCAGATGTTTTTCTCATATTTTGAGTTTCTCTTATGTTGTTATTCTCTTATGTACACCTTCTTTCATCCCTGAAAGTTCTTAAAGCTCCTGGAGGTTTAATGTGCTGACCTAGAGCTCCCTGCCAAGACATTAGTATTAATGGCCCAGGCTGAAGAGGTTGCTGTATTAAGACATCAGTGCCTGATGCTTGAGTCACATTTACCTTGCTCAAGGATCCCTTATTATTTTGCCTCAACAGTGGATGCTGAGAAGGAAAAAAACATGCAGAAATGCAGAGAGCCAGAACTCTAACTTTTTAACATTGCTTTTGAATTTAGTACAAATGGCACATCATAAACAACAGTATTTCAACACACTGAAGTTTATAGAAACTAGTTGAATTAAGTGTTTTATGTCCTCAAAGAGTTAGCACACCCTGGAAATGTTTACATTGCAATTCTGTCATTTACAAAAATGTAGGAAAAACACCAAATCTCCTCACAGGGATGTCTAAAATCTCTAAGTTCTACTAAAAGGCAAAGTATATCATTATACTAAAGTTCTACTAAAAGGCACAGAATATCATTATACTGTGCTTAAATGATAATCGAGGTACTCATTTCAGTTTCTTTCCTCCAATACAGCAGTAAAATTTCCCAGGAAGCATGCCATGTGGAATTAGAAGATCTAGGGAAAGTAAACACGTTCCAAAATGAAAATTCCAATTTTGTATTAATAAAAATTATTCTGAACACAAACATGATGATAGTAGCTGTGGTAAGCAGAATTAATGCTCCCGGGAAGATGGCCACATCCAGATCCTCAGAACCTATGAATATGTTAGGTCACCCAAAGAGAGGTATGATGGTTGTTAATATGGAGACTTTAAAATGGGGAGAGTATCATATATTATCCAGATAGCCCAATGTAATCACAAGGGTTCTTAAAGGGGAAGTTGTGGGAGGGCAGAAGAGTGACAGCCAGTGAGATGGCAGCAGGAAAACTCAGCCTGAGGCTGCTGGCTTTGAAGGTGGGAAAGGGCCATGAGCCAAGGACAGTGGGTAGCCTCTAAAAGCTGGAAAAGGTAAGGAAATGGATTTACCCCTAAAACCTGCAGAAGGAATGCAGTCTTGCCAACACCTTGGTTTTCAACCAAATGAGACCCATTTCAGAATTCCGACCTTCAGAACTGTAAGATAATAAATTTGCGTTGTCTTAAGTCACTAAGTTTGTGGTAATTCATTATAGGCAATAGGAAACTAATAGAGTTGGTTTCTGTGAGACAGAGTAGAAAAGTCAGAATCTCTGCTTTCTAAGACCTAGTTTGGAAACTCATCTATTTTGAACACTGCTAAGAGGGAGGGGTCGCAGGCAGGTTTCCTGTAGTCATACAGGGCAGGTTCTTCTCTCAATCTCTCTGGTCATGAATCTTCCCCTACAAGAGAGAATTCTGGAGGAAAGTAGAGCTGGGTTATGGGGGTGAAGTCTGAACACTGACTTCTTAATTTATAAATGAGACATTTAGGTCACATCATTTCAAGAGAAAAACCAGTTCTCTCTCTGAAGTGCCAGGTGGTATAATAAGAACTATATTTGGTCTTTGTCCCTGGTTCCTAGCACAGAGCCCCTAAAGCCTTTAGAAGCTCCTGAGTGATAGGAGGGTCTTTTGTTATTCATAATGAGTTCCTTTGGATCACATGTGAATTTATGCTAATGAGATGACTCAGGGTGAGGCCTCTAGTTAGCCTCAACATGGAAATGGTCACCAGAAAGACCAAATGATCAGAGGGCTGGAATTTTCAGCCCTATCCACCAACCTCCAGGAAAAGCACTGGAGATCAAGCTGTATAAAAACTCTTCAACAAGAGGATTTGATCAGTTTCCACGTTGGTGAACACATCAAGGTGCTGGGAGGATGGCATGCCTGGAGAGGGAACAGAAGCTTCATGTCCCTTCCCCATACCTTATACCATGTACCTATTCATCTGGCTGTGTTCATTTGTATCAATTATAATATCATTTATGACTGGTAAATGTAAAGAAAGTGTCTCCCTGAGTTCTGTGAGCTGTTATATCAAGTTATTGAACATGTGGGGTTGTGGGAACCCAAAATTCATAGCCAAGTCAGTCAGGAGTGTAGGTAACCTAGGAGTGCACTACTTGTAATTGGCATCTGAAATGGGAAGGAGTCTGTGGGAGGGAGCCCCGAATAACCTGTGGGGTCTGCACAAACTTGGGGTAGTCAGTATCCAAATTAAGTTAAATTCTAGGACAGCCAGTTGGTGTCCAAAGAGAAATGGAGAATTCTTCAGTGTGGAAAACCTACACATTTGGTGGGTGTCAGAAGTGTAAGTAGAAAGAGTTTTCCTTTTATACCTTAATTCTATCAATGAGATAAGGTTATCTAAAACATGTGTAGACTCAATTATATTCATCACTTCAGGTTTTAAAAAGCCTCAAAAATGTAAACCTGTATGTTGGTTAAAGAGTGAGGATTTTGGATATTCTACACCATTTCATTGTTTGAAAGGCCTATATTTTCCATATGAGAAAACACCTGAACTTGATTCATAATTCCTCAAACATGGGGCTAAATTACAACCAAGAAGAATTTAGGTGGTCAGTATATGGGTGTTTACTATAAAATTAGGAAAGTTGTATAATAAAACATTGAAAAAAGTATAACCAAGGAAGTTACTATAGTCTGCCTGGTTTTCTGAATATGAAATGACTGGAAGAACAATAACTGCTAAGAGAGAAACTAAGGTTGTATGTCAAGGTGAAGCTCAACAGGATGGGATAGTGTGATGTGTGCAAGGGTGAGATATCTTCCTACGGTAGAGCACTAGTCTCTAGCTGCCCCTCATGTGATTCTGCTTCTGAAGAATCCACAATGTTCCAGCTACTGTACTTATTGAAGAATGAATGAATAAATGAGTGAGTGGATTTATATGCCAGCTTTTGACTGCTTGTATTTATTTATTCTACTCTCTATACAGCCGGGAAGTGGGAAAATACAGTGGCTGCTGATGCCCAATACATACCTGATTTGCATTACTCCATCCATGTTTGTACTATCATATAGAGAAGATAAAGCTGTCTTTTTGGAAAAACTGAAAATGTCGCTCTGACAAAAATTCTCACACTAATGAGATGAAGTAGAAAGAATTCCTTCAGCATCTAACAACTAAAATCCATTAACACTCCTAAGGAATAATAAAGATTTTAAAATGTCAACCTGATAAAAGTGAGTTTCTGACTTAGACTGAGTTGTAAAAACATGAAAAACTGACTGAAATGATCTGCACGTGTCATCCTTGCATTTTTCTCTCTTCTCTCATTAACTCATCTTCCACTTAATTTTCTATTTGTACAATTACCCAAGTTCTGATATCAACTCATGTGTCATGAGTTTCTCCCAGTGGTCTTATGTTTGAATGAATTGGGATTGGCTATCTAAAATAGATTGACCAATTTTCTAAAGCATGAATGAGTTAATCTTTCAATGTATATTCCCCCACCATCTAAAACTAATATTACAGCAGAGATTCACCTGATGGAGTATCAGAAATAACAATAAGAGAAGAATACAGAGAACTGGTTTCCAGATAATAACTACTAGCGTATTTTTTCCCAAAGTACTAAGAAATTTTAAATAATTAGGTGAAATAGTTCTTAAATAGAATAAGTTATTCACGGAATGTGCCTAACAACATATAGTATTTGAAAGTACCTATTAGATTAGTGTAAGATCACTTAATTGTCTTGCCAAAATAAAAGTCTTGGGAAGAATTTATCCTTTCTTTTATTTTCCTGTCCTGAAAGTTTTGGCCAAGTTGAGTGAAATAATACATTTCCTACTTTCCATTTCCCATGATGCTGGAATATTACCCAGGAAATAAACATGATTGAGTCTGTTTGTTTCCTAAAGCCATGAGAAAAATGTGGACCGCTTGGAAAGTTTCACCCAAGGGAAAAGGCTCATGCTGAGATCATTGATGTTGCAAACGTGTTTGGTTACTTTTCTCAAGAGTCCACTTCTGATCGCTGGATTAGGAAGCTTGCAGCCCATAAGAAACAGCCTCTCGTCCAAGGTCAACAGAGTTGGGAAAAAGGACTAAGCTTAATAGATTTTCTCAATGTCCAAGGATGTTGACAGTAGCAGAAATATTGCACCCAGCCTTTTACCTATGTCAGCTCCTTTGCAAGGCATGAATTTAATATTTGAAGTATAATTTACTTGATGCCTTCAACCTAATAAAAAATTCACATTAATATCTTTCTCCTACTCCCCCAGCTGCCTTTGTTTACAGTTGTGGCCTCAGCTCTCATAGAGTTAATTCTTTGTTTAGCTTGCTTGTAGTCAGTCAAATTTATAAATAAAGTGGCAGACCATAAAGGATTTTTTTGGACAACTGCCATCATGAGAATAGGGAGTAGTAGGCAGAGCCAGAAAATAACGGTGGAGAGAAACAGGAGGAGGAGAAAGGAAAGGGAAGACTCAGGGACAAAGGTGTCATGAGGAGCACGAACACATGAAAAACCCAAGATGGGTTAGGGGAATCAACAAGCAAAACAGTCAGGATATGGATCTTTTGCAAGGTGCAGCAGAAGAGACAGGGTATTGAGTTTGATTACTTTCTAAAAATAGCTCCCATGGCCAAAAGATCAGGAAACTGGCTGAGAAGTTAACTGGCTGAGAAGTCAGAATCTATAGAGGATAGTGAAAAATTCAGATGAGATGTTTGCATTATATCTTAGTATAGATGCTATAAACTTTGAATTAAAAAACTAGTGATTATAGAGTTAAAATAAATACTTACAATGCTTTCTTGAAAAAGAAAGCTCTAGAATCTTCTTCCTTCTTTTGAGAAGCTGTGCTAGCTCCTTTATTAGTTTCCTTGTTCCTCATGACACTGGTTTCTGAGTTTGGCTTATTTGGAGCTTTTCACCTAGCTAGGATTGCATTTGCTTTCTGGGGTCTAGGATCTTTCTTTTCTTTTAAATTTTTTGGGAGCATGGGATCTTGCTATGTTGCCCAGGCCAAAGTGCAGTGGCTATTCACTAACTAGGTCCCACTGCTGATCAGCATGGGAGTTTTGACTCACTATTTCTGACCTGGGCCAGTCTGACCTGGGGCAGTTCACTCCTCCTTAGGCAAACTGGCAGTCCCGGGAGGTCACCATACTGATGCTGAACTTAGTGCAGACATCCCATTGGCATAGTGTACTACAGCCCGGAATGCCTGGGTTCAGATGGTCCTCTCTCTCAGCCTCCAGAATAGCTGGAACTACAGGTGTGTGCCACCTTACCCAGCAAGGCTCTTTCTATTGGACATTTCACACTTCATCTCATATCTCCCTGTCTTCTTGATCAGGTACTCTCTGCCTGCTACTGGCTTTTTCACCATAAAAAATTTTAAAGAACAAAGGCAAAATCACGGCAAGTCTTGTTCTCTTAGCAGCTCATAACATTGCAATAGCCCTAGAACTCAATTTAAAGGTCATTACTATTCCTAAGAGCCATTTGTTTCCCCATAGGTATCCTTTCTGCCCCTCCCCTTCAGCTATTAAAAAGCCTTTAAGTCTATAGGCCTCCTTGAGTTACACTTTTCTGTGAATTCCTGTATGTATTGAAATCAAATTTTGTCTCTTCTCTTGCTAACCTGTCAGTTTAACTCACATGCCCGCAGACACAAAACCCACGAGGGTAAAGTTTCTCCTCTCTAACACAAGGCATTCAGTATGAGCTTTTTGGATGTCCCACCACCACGCAGACTCAAGATAGCTGTGTGTCTGCTCATCCACTGCTCCATCCTACACTGGTCCTGGCCCTCGTCCTTACCACTTCTCATGGGCCTCCCTGTCTGCTTGTCAATCTCTTTTTAGGAAATATTTAAGATTTAGTCCTGGATTCTCTTTGTTTTTCCTTCATGGATTAGCAAATTCTGACAGTGGCAATAGTTAACATCTCACTGAACACTTAAACTTAACCATGCCAGGCAGTGTTCCTAGTACCTTCCATAGAGCTTAAATAACTTGCCAGAGTACGAAACCTCCAGAGGGTGAAGGGCAAGTTTTCCCTTTGCCCTACAGTAGAAATTAATAAAGTCTGAAAATAAATGTGTGCAAAAGAATCCAGAAAACACTTCACAAGCAAAGCCTATTAGAAGCCGAGGTCAAAGCGGCTGTGAGACCCAGCTGGTCTCTTCCATGCTTCTTTCTCCCTGGCTTCTCTGCTTCTCTCCGTGCATCAGCCGCCTCATCCCCCTGCCCTCCAACAACTGGTTCTCTTTGCTTATTCATAATTTGAGCCTATATCATGCCAGGACCACCTCTACATGACCTCCTAGGTTCAGGGGTCACCACCACCTGGAACAGTGTTTCAGTCCCACAATTTGAAAGTCCCTGAAAAGCAAGCTGACTCACCTGTTCATCATTTCTCACCCAGCTTTTAGGAGAAAACCTGTATTTTTTCTTATGTTGCTTTAGAATAGTTTGCTGTGTGTCCCTCTGAGGTGGAAGAGTACAGGAGTGAATATTTCCAGCTTTTTACTGTCCTTTAAATGTCCCTTGTCATAGGAGGTCCAATGTCTTATCTCATTGGTGAGATTATAAAGGACCTGGCTTCCTTGGGCTATCTGATTAAAAAGAGGGTGCTGTGTCCCCCAAACCACCAGCACTCTGACTCTTTCATTCCCTTTCCTTCTCCTTCCCCCTCATACAACTGCCTTTTCTTCTCTTTTCTCTTCCCTCCCCCTTCATTCTCTTCTTCCCTCCCCCTTTTCCTCTCACTCTCTCCCCTCTTTCTTTCTCCCTCTCTTCTCCTTCTTCCCCTCAGGAGCACTTCGGGAGGTAGACTCACCTTGTATATCCACTCTCCATGAAGTAGGTACACCAACACACCTAGCTAGAGCTCCACTTCTTGGTTCCACTTTTCTGCCTACACCTGAGTCTATTAGGTCTCCCCTTTCTTAGGAGCTGATATTCTGGAAGGCTTCATTTTGGTTTCAGACCCAAGTTCTCTAATCCAGCTTTACCAGGAAGCCTGTACTTTGAGAATTACTGAACCTATGCAATAAAACTTGATCTCCATTATATCTATTCTTAATTTGTTAGAATACAGAGCAAAGAAAGAGTATGATATTTCTCCCTTTGGAATCCAACACAGACCACAGACCAGCTTATAGTTGGGATGGCCAGGAGTCAGGTGTAGCCAGGAGTCTGGGTCATGTTGTCTTATTGCTGGGGTAACTCCACCTCCTGATTTGCCAGGGACAACCCCAGTTTACAACTCATGACCCTACATACTTATTATTATAGCCTTCTTTCTCTCAAAATAGTGTGCTAGTAAGGTCAATAAGTCATGTAGTCACCCTATCTTTTGCTCCCCTAACAAGAGCTGTTCATCAGTCAAGTTCCTTCAGAAGGGAGCATATGTGCAGCTATCACTGTAAAATATGTCATGTACAAGCTGTAGATTTCTCAATTTGGCATTTAAGATCCTTCACAATCCTTTTCCTGATTACAGGTTTCCATGCTTCTTACCCTTCAGCTAGACTAATGTGCCTGGTATTTTTTTATAATTACAAAATATGCAAATTGTGGCATAGTCATACAATAGTATATTATTCAGCAATATAAAAAACTACTAGTACATACATCATAGATTTATTTATATATTTAGATTCCACTTATATGAAGTTTCCGAACTGGTAAGTCTATTCTATGATGATCAAAATCAGAACAGCATTTGCCTATGGGGGATATAGATTGACTGTATGGGGGAACAATAACACTTTTGGGGAAGAGGGGAATAATTAATATCCCGATTTGGTTGATTTTATTTGGGTATATATATTTCTCTACATTCATTGAATTGCACATTCAAGATATGTGCATTTCACTCTATGTAAATTTTATCTCAATTTTAAAATAGGGGAAAAGTTGGGCACTTTTTTATTTTTATTTTTTTGAGACGGAATCTCGCTCTGTCCCCCAGGCTGGAGTGCAGTGGCGTGATCTCGGCTCACTGCAAGCTCCGCCTCCCGGGTTCAGGCCATTCTCCTGCCTCAGCCTCTCGAGTAGCTGGGACTACAGGCGCCTGCAACCAAGCCCGGCTAATTTTTTGTATTTTTAGTAGAGACGGGGTTTCACTGTGTTAGCCAGGACGGTCTGGATCTCCTGACCTCGTGATCCACCCGCCTCGGCCTCCCAAAGTGCTGGGATTACAGGCTTGAGCCACCGCGCCCGGCCGGGCACTTTTAAAAGATAAAATATTTTCTTTTAAAACTTAAATCACGTTATTACTTTCAGTCAAAAATACATCAAGCCTTAAATGAACGTTTTCTCTTTCTGCCACACTGTCAAACTGAGAAAGTATGTTTTTAAAAAAAAAAAAATTGTGTATTTCCATAGGTTATTGGAGAATAGGTGGTGTCTGGTTACAGAAGTAAGTTCTTTAGTGATGACTTGTGAGATTTTGGTGCACCCATCACCTGAGCAGTGTATACTGCACCCAATTTGTAGTCTTTTATCCCTCACCCCCTTCCTACCCTTCCACCCTGAGTTCCCAAAGTCCATTGTGTCATTCTTATGCTTCGCATTCTCATAACTTAGCTCCCACTTATGAGTGAGAACATACAATGTTTGTTTTACCATTCCTGGTTTACTTGCTGCTTTCACACTATACCAGCATAGTTGAGTAGTTGCAACAGAGACTCTATGTCCTATAAAGCTGAAAGTGTTTATCAACTGTAAAAGAAAAAGTTTACTGACCCCTGCTCTAAGAGACTAAATGACTTTTCCAAAATTATACAGCTTGTAGGACAAAGTTCTGCAACTTGAATCCAGATCCATTGATTATCTCAATGAACAGGCTTACTAATTAGAAGTCTCTTTGCTTTTTACATACATATATATATATGTATATGCAATGTTTTTATGCTTTTGAATCATTTTGGGGACAGCCAAGATTCTTAACTTCAACTTCAATTGTAAAAAGCTTTAATTATGGAGGCATGGTAAATGCAAAACCCGCAGATGCAGCCTCTTGAGTGCAGCTGACGTGAGCACCTCCTTCTCACAACTAATCAAACAGCTCCACTCTTCTGTCCCAAGCTACACTCAAGCTGAAGTGTGTCACCTGCAGGATACTTATCTCTCCCAACAGTGCCATGATGGGATGTATTCTCAGCCTGACCCCAGCCACAATACTTGTCAAGAGTATTATACCCCTTGGTGCTCTTATGACTAAGGAAAATCAATATAATATATGATCAGATGAAGAAAAGAAGTATCACCCTCACATTATACCTTATTAGTGGCTTCTCAAAAAATTTTTTTAACATTTACTGACAATATCTGCTCTGCATACTGTGTATACAAGGAATGCATTTGAAGCTCAAATATTTACCTCTTTTACTTCAAAACAGCTTTGTCAGATGGCAGGCTTACAATAACTTGGTAGATAGTCATCTGTTCTCAATAGGAAGTAAGTTGCTCAAAGGATTTGAATAGGAGCAAGATGGCCAATTTGGGCAGTTTCCCAATTATTACTGTGTTGGTTCATGGTATCTATTATTTTCTTTTTCTATATAAATTCCCAGAAAATTAATCACATCCATTTCTAAAATTAAATACACACACATATTTCAAAACCCAGCTAATTTTTGAAACACTCTAAGTTTTGGAATAAGGCCCATTCTCCCTTTCCTGGTTGAGGGCTCATAGCCCAGAACTGAACAAATGGTTTCTCAAATGTCAGAAAATATATGCATTTCACTCTATGTAATTTCTTTCCCAAATATTACATGGAATTCTAAGACAAATGATCCATTAGGCCTTCGTGTGCTATTAGCTCATGTTGCTTACAGTTATTAATGAACTTGTCAAGAAAGAAGGCAAAACACGTATATACTACAATAAGAAAATCTCTGTGAGATACAGTTGTAAGGCAGTTTACTTCATCATCATCATCATTGTTGCTAATAAAAGCCTATTGGTCTTCCACTGGTTGAGGATTGAAAAATAAAAAATAAAAGCCAATAGGAATTATACTGGGCTTGACTCTCTACTGAGCTGTCAGGGAAACCTCTAGCAATGTGGTAATCTAGAGTAGAGAGAATGGGTATGGCATAAAGTGCTTTACCTGCCTTAGTTAAAATGTGCATCAGGTCATGGAGCCCTCCTAATGCTATACAAAACAGTTTGCAATGTATCCTTCCACTGCAGGTTTTGTTTCTTAAGTTTTTATTTTGAAATACAGAAAAGTTCCAAAAATTTTCATATACCCTTCACCCAGATTCCCCCAAAGTTAATATTTTACATTTGCTTTATCATTGTTGTATAGTATAGAGATAGACAGATGGATAGACACAATGATGATTTTGCATCACTTGAGAGTAAGTTAGACACACAATGCTCCTTTACCACTAAATACTTCAGTGTGCATTTCCTGAAACCAAGAATATTCTTTTATGTAATCACAATACAGTTATCAAAATCAGGAAATTAAATTTAATACAATTAAATCAGAAGACTAACTTTCATCTACAGATCTCTTTCAAATTTTGCTAATTGTCTCACAAATATCCTTTATAGAAAAAGAAAAATATTCTGTTCCCGGAGTTCATCTAGGAGAACAAATTGCATTTAGTCTTCTTCTTTCTTTAGTCTCCTTTAATCTAGAATCTCCAGTTTGATGACCTTGATGCTTTTGAAGAATCCAGACCATTTATTTTAAAAAATATCTCTCAACTTGTAGATTCTGATATTTCCTCATGGTTAGACTCACAATATATGTTTTGAGCAGGAATACAGAGAGATGTTTGGCTCTTTCTCGGCGCATCATATCCAAGGTACATGATATCCAGCTGTCCAGTTACAGATGATATTAACCTTGTACCTTGGTTAAGGTAGTATCTGCTCGGTTTCTTCATTGTAAGTTATTATATTTCTCCTTTGTCATTAACAAATATCTTGTGTGAGGTTACATTGAGACTACATAATATCCTCTTTCTCATCAAACTTTCAGCCAGTAATTGTATCATACACTGGTGGTTCTTGCATGAAATAATTATTACTATGGAGGTTACCAAAAGTGATTTTTAAAATTTAAACATTTTTTCTACACTGATTACTATATGGAGGGGCTTTTTCCTTCTTGCCTGTTTATTTATGTGTTCATTTATGTCAGAATAGATTCATTAATTCTTATTTGATTCAATAAATTTTAAACTAGTACTATCCTTGTTTATTTTGATGCACAAATGGTTCCAGTTTTGACTAGTGGAAGCCCTGCTGCAAATCTCTGAGGTGGGCAGTAAGGTAATCTGAACTATGTCTTATGGTGTTACTGCTGGCAGCACTGTAAAGGGTGCTTTAGAAACACAAGAGATAAGAGGTGGAGAAAACCATTAGCAATGAGGAGAGCACTAGGTACAGAAAGGACAAAATGGATTTTAGTGATCTGGGGAAGCAGAATCAATAAGATTTGGAATCTACATGTAGACGTAAAGGAGAAAGGGTTTTTGGCCTGAGTACCTGGGAGTTAGTAATGCCACAGGTAGAAGCAGAGGATAAAGAAGCAGAGGCAAGGGTGAAAATGAAGACAAGGAGTTTTGTTTTAGGCTTGTGAGTTAAAGCCTCCAAGTATACATCCATGTGGAAATGCCCAGCACAAGTAGAGGCCTGGAGCTCAGAAAAGAAATACAGTAGTTCCCCCTTTATCCACAGGGGAGATGTTCAAAGATCCCATAGTGGATGCCTGAAATTCTATATATACTATGATTTTTTTGATCTGATTACCAAGCTGACTATGAAGTGACTAGCAGGTAGGTAGTGTACTGAGTGTAGATATGTTGGACAAAGGGATGATTCACGTCTGGAAAAGAATAGAGCTAGATGACATGAGGTTTCTTCATGCTACTCAAAAGAGTGTGCCATTTAAAACTTATGAATTGTTTATTTCTGGAATTTTTCATTCGACATTTTTGGACCATGGTTGACCATGGATGACTGAAACTGCGCAAAGTGAAACCCCAGATAAGGAGAGACTACTTTAATGGTAAAGAAGTAGGTTGATTTAGGAATTGTCAAAAACTGAGACTTTGGAAGAGGCTCACTTAGCAGGAGTGTGAGGCCAAAATAGAAGAAAAGAGGACCTTCGTTCTATTCAAATTTGACTCCAGTTACTACTCCTTCCCTTTTGAAATTGTCTTTTATCTAGATTTCGATAATATATCAAAAAGATTTTTTTATATTCTTACTTTATATAGCATCTTTCCCTTACTCCACCACTGGCATTTTAATTATAGGCATTCCCTAAGACTAACCCTCTTTTCTTGTATTTTTCTTTTACGATCCTGATAAAGGAGCTCATTTACTTCCAAAACCTTAGTCTTGGGCAATTCCCAAATTCACTTCTTCTTTTTCTTTTTTTTTGAGACGGAATCTCGCTCTATCGCCCAGGCTGGAATGCAGTGGCGCGATCTCGGCTCACTGCAAACTCTGCCTCCCAGGTTCATGCCATTCTCCTCCTGCAGCCTCCTGAGTAACTGGGACTACAGGCACCCGCCACCGCACATGGCTAATTTTTTGTATTTTTAGTAGAGACAGGGTTTCACCTTGTTAGCCAGGACGGTCTCGATCTCCTGACCTTGTGATCCACCTGCCTCGGCTTCCCAAAGTGCTGGGATTACAGGCGTGAGCCACCGTGCCCAGGCCCAAATTCACTTGTTTACTATTACAGTAGTCCCACCTTATCTGTGGTTTCATTTTGCACAGTTTCAGTCACCCATGGTCAACCACAGCCCAAAAATATTAAATACAAAATTCCAGAAATGAAGGATCAGATGAGGCCATGAACTTGACAATTAGGAAGCCAGTGTTATCTTTGAGAGAACTATCTTCATAGAACAGTGTGAACAGAAACGAATATATAGGTTAGTATGGTGAGGCAAGGAAGTGATAATAGTGAATATGATCCACACTTTGGGAAAGTTTGGCAGTGTGAGGAAGATAGAGAGTGCCTTTGGATGAGGCAGGAACAAGAGGATTTTTCTTTGATTGGCGGGCCTACCATTGCTTTATGCTAAGGGATGTAACAAGGGACAACATCAAGAATGCAAGGGTTACTATTGCAAAGCAAAAAGTCTTACCTTACCTGGACTGTAGAGAGAAGAATTAGTGAAAGCATAGAGGAGTCTTGAAGTGAAGGGAAAAGCTTTTGAGGGATGATGATGTTCAGGCTAAGTAACCCTGATTTTCTCAGTGTAGTCAGAGCAAAAGGAAAAGAATAAGTTCAGAGATTTTTGAAGAGTGAAAATGATTTTGGAGCAGCCATGAGGAGGGAAATATACCTAAGAATAATATGGCAGCATTCTCTTTTTTTATAAAGACCCAATCGTATATAACACCATGTCAGTGATGGCTGTACACATGAACACCTCAAATCCTCTACAGATTAGAGAATATGAATATCATGAATGTGTTAGGCTACTTCAGAAGCTGATGTCAATTCAGGATTAAAGTTACAAGAGATTTATCGTGGTGGAGGCATTGGGGGTAATGCCTGCGTATTAGTCCATTTTCACACTGCTGATAAAAACATACCCGAGTGTGGGTAATTTATTAAAAAAAAAAAAGAAAAAAGAGGTTTAATGGACTCACAGTTACATGTGGCTGGAGAGGCCTCACAATCATGGCAGAAGGCGAAAGGCACGACTTACATGGCAGCAGGAAGAGAGAGAATGAGAACCAAGCAAAAGGGATTTCCCCTTATAAAACCATCAGTTCTCATGAGACTTATTTACTATCACAAGAACAGTATGGGGGAAACGGCCCACATGATTCAATTATCACCCATCAGGTCCCTTCCTCAACATGTGGGAATTATGGGATCTACAATTCAAGATGAGATTTGGGTGGGGACACAGCCAAACTATATCAGCCTGTGAAAGATAAAAGGATGGGAGTCACAGGCAGGATGGTGATGTGGATCTGACCCCTGTGAAGGAGAAGGTGAATTCTGGAAGCAGGATTAGGTAGGAAGAGCCTCAGTCTACAGTGCCACTCTAGAAAGTTTGACCAAGCCATAGGGGAATCTTTGAGCCAAAGTCATCTGTTAATGGAGGCTTCTGTCTTGCAAGAAAGGACCAGCTTTACTATTTTTGCCATGGATAGTCACTGGCTGGAAGCAGCCTGTGGGAAGCATGGAGTGAGCCTGGGGCTTGATCCAAGGGGAAGCAGCACAATTTTGCTCTGCAGCAGAGGATTTGAGTGCCACATTTCCATGGCTGTACAGTGGGCATGTAATAAATATATATTTTGCAAGAAATAGATATGTCTTTCTGGAAGAAAGAAAACTACCTGATAGAGTGTCCAATGGAAGCTCCAAAGATGGGCCAAGCTGAAAACCTTAGCCTGGGAGGACGTGTTAATGTCTAGTCAGTTGTGACATAGGGCTAAAAATTCGACCATCCAAGTGCATAGATGAACTCAGGGGGTTGTGGAAGGTTTGAAACGCTGGATCAAAGTGGAGAAGTGTAACCTAGACAACATCTGGTACATTGACTTACAGAGGCTCTGAGGACCTTATTTAGCCAAACTTGAATAGGCAGGCAGGGAGTCGGGAAGAAAGCAAGCAAAGGTGCCTGAACATTGTACTCATTAAACAGGAATAAGAGTGCTGTTACACTGCGATGAATAAATTGGGTTTCAGTAAAGGTCTTTGCTGCTTCCCTGGAAAGTTTAACATTAAAAAAATCTGTCATTTGCAAAGGCATTTCTAGCGTTTCCAACTGCTGAAATTAGGGTTCGGTGAGTAAGGCAGAGTTGTCAGAATGAAGGGCTGGATCCTGTCTTTAAGATTTTAATACTTTGTGCATCACAGATTTTGCAACTTTTTTTTTTAGTATTGCATAAAAATGTTTATCTAGATTACTGAGGTTTTGGCGCCCCCTTATATATTACGCCTAAGGTGAGTGCCTCACCCTTGTGCCAACCCTGTTTCAATTTTGTAAACATTTTTTTCTGTTTTTGATGCTGGACCATCTATCTCATGTGGTGGCAAAAGGCATTAAAAAGAGATAACACCACTGGGTGTGCAAGCATTTGGGGGAAGAAACAAGGATCTCTCTCTCTCTCTCTCTCAATAGACTTTGTTTTTTAGAGCAGTTTTAGGTTCACAGCAAAATTGAGAGGAAGGTACAGAGATTTCCCATATACCCACTGCTCTTATACATGCATGGACTCCCCCATTATCAACATCCTCCACCAGAGTGGTACCTTTGTTACAGATGATGAACCTATTGACAAAACATTATCACCCAAAGACCACAGTTTACATTAGGGTTTACTCTTGGTGTTGTACATTCTATGGGTTTGAAAAAATGTATAATGACATGTATCTGCCATTATGGCTTCATGCAGAGTAGTTTCACTGCCCTAAAAATCCTCTGGCTGTACATCATTTTAAAAATTCTTCCTCATTTTTTAATTTTTCTTGATCAAATATTGGATCATTTTGTGCTCTACATTAATAAGAGAAGCCATTTCCTGATAGGTGAATAAAAAGATTGACTAGAACATTCAGGGCCTAGATAGGGTTGGATAAATTGTATTTTTAATAGTACCAGATAACATAAATATAGGAACATTGTCAGAAAGCTAAGGATTAGCAAAGGCTATGTAGAAGAAGCAGGGAGGAGGTAACCTAGGATGTTGGTCATAGCCTCCATCCATCACTCCTCCTTTCATTCTTCCAGAAAGCCCTTGCTAATCCTTAACTTAGGGCTAACCTAAACAAAATTATTTTATTATTTACATGCTCCTGAACAATTATGGCCAAGATGCATACTACTGTGTAGAACATTGCCTGAAACATACTAGGCACTCCATAAGTATTTGTTGCATAAATGAAAATATGTCCACTGAGATTTCATGAGACATCAAAGGTCATTTTGAAGGACAAACAAGAAAATGAAGAAATGAAAATCTTTTTATTTTTTTTCCTGAATATTCCAACTAAAGAAAGCACCAGGTCGTTTTCATTAATGTATCACCTCTATTACATATCTTTGTTACCTCCACATGTCCTGTTGCTGTTATTACCTATTACAGATAACAGATGTCTCTACTTTGAAAGTTGCTAATTGAAAATATAAGAAAATTAAGTTCTGTGAATAAAATAATTAAATAAGTGACACTTCCTTAAACTATTCCTATGAAGATAACTTCCTCCTGGGTGGCTTCAATGTAGACAGAAATAAAAATCAGACTTCGTTAATTTCCACGTTTTCAGAATTAAAAGGTTGCCTAAATAAGAACATTAATAAAGGCAAGACTGTTAAAAAGAGACTACTCCCATTTTAATACAAAGTGTCCATAATGCATCTAAAAGATGCAAAGAGTTCAGTGGCAGACTGCAGCCTCCTAGGTCAGAACAATCTCAGCTCTGGTGGTGTATCGTCATCTTCCAAGATATGAACAAGGAGGCAGAGCCAGAAGACTTCCAATTTTAACTAATGGGTTATGTCATTTTAGAATAAAGTCAGTTGTTTTTCTAACTCAGTGTTGGACTTTACAAAGCATTGCTCTGAACTCAGTTGTTCTGTTGTGCAATTTGTATGTGCCCAACTTTTGAGCAGCAAACAAGCAGAACCCATAAAATTGCTATCAGCCTTGACCACACTCTGTACAGGGTCATGTTCAAAGAAATGCTCCCCTATCAGTGCCTCCTCTGATCACTCCCCAGATATTAAATTTTTGTTTTCAACAAGTGGGTACAAAACTCATTCAAAACTCATTTGTCAGCTTGAGTAAATATGATTAAAAAGAAAACAACAGAAACTCTTCATTTGGAAAATATCTAATCTTCATTTAGAAAATTCAGTTTCCAAGTTTTTTAAGTAGACAGTTACAATATTTTTTAATGGGGGTAAGAGTTACATCATTTTTGGTTGTAAAAATAATATAACAATGGCAGCATTTCTTTATATCTGTTATCAAAATCCTTTCTCTTTCAAAAAGGAGATTTTTTTCTCATTCATTTTTTCAAACATCATCCTTGCTTTAATGGCATAAATGAACTTTTTAAAATATTTTGAAAAATAAATGCTTGTCAGGTATGATTAGACGTAACAGCTTTAACCTCTTCAAGTGACCCAAAAGCCTTGTAGTTCAAGTAAAAGATTTGTCTCTGCCATATCCTTTCGTTAACCTGTGCTTGCTATATGATTTCTATCTTTGATCTGAGATATCTTTGCAGGAATACTTTTGAGGTCACTTGTTTATTTTCTGAAAACCAGTTTTGTTAAAGCTAGATGATACAATCTATAAAGACGTTCATTGGGACACATGTAAACTGAACTTTGCATGTGCTAAAGCAAGAAAGTATGTGAGACTGTCATGTTAACCACTCCCAACGAATCCTACCCTCTCCTCAGGGTATATCCTGTATCAGAACTCATGTGACCATCTGACAGGCAGATGACATTAGAGTACCAGAGTCAATTTTCCTATTAAATAGTAGTATATCTTATTTTTTTCACCCTCCCACTGGGGATCTAATTTCATCTTGGAGTCATTTGTGGGTCCATTCCCTGTGAAGCCAAGGAAATTCCAAATATGAGTCGCTGCAGAAACGTTTAGGTCCTTCTAATTCTTCTGCGTGAAGCATTATCAAGACAAATAAGCCTTCCTCTTCCTAATACCAATACGCTCTCATAATATAACTTTGTTGTGTTACTTTGCTAATGGAACTTCTACATCTTCATTCTGACTTGCTCTAAATACTCTGCCTATGTAGGAATGGGTGGTAGGAAAAAATAAGGACTCATTTTTTTCTGTGATTCCATTGGATGCAAGGTCCCACTTAGTCTGTGGCATGCATGGAACCAAAGTCAGCCTGGAAGGCCCCCTCTAACACTGACATTCCATGAATCTTGGTGAAAGCCACCTATATTGGCTGGCAGTGCCATTCCTGGGTGATGCACACATTTTCCAGGTCCTCACTTGCCCCCATGTGAACATGTCCCACTCTATCTTTGGTGAAACACAACGATAGCTTCAAAAGATGTGACTGAAAAAGGATATTCATGAGAATTAGAAACAAATCACTGCAGGGAGCTAACAACATAGAAATGCTTCAAACTGTGAGGAATTGCAGCAACAGTTCCTGTTGTGATGTACACAATGGACACAGCATGTGGGAAGCTATAAAAAAAACACTGGAAGAAAAAGTGTGTCTATGAAAAACAACTTAAAAAAAAAACCTACAGAGAGCTCAAATTCCTCATGTGCAGAGTTTAACTACCACAGAAAAGTCTCTGGGGCCAAGAGGGTAAATCTCTAGGCTAAGTTTAGAGTTTGAATCCCAAAGTCTTTACCAGGTCTCATCTATTTCATGGTGCCTACAAATATCCTCTCAGGGCACCCAAAGGTCCTCCTGCTTCTATCAGCCCCCAGGAGCTACACTTACAAGCAAGATGAACAAGGTTACCATGACCATTCCAAAAATCACTTAATTATATAAAACTATATGAGGAAGAAGATTGATCCAGATTCAGTCCTCAATCTACAACAAGGTGTTTATTTCTAAACGAGTGTTTTAACACAGCTCAAAGTGGCTTGTGACTTGTTATGCATATATGTGATTACTAAATCAAATTAAATCATCACCATGTTATTTTTAAATATCAACCTACCCTAGCATCTCAAGGCAAAATTACTCTGAATTGAACAAAGAGTAAAATTAAAAGTATAAGCCCCTAAAATCATCATGTAATATTATGTATGACCAAAGAAATTATTTTAACATAAGGATGGTATTCCTCTGGAAAAATAAAAAGAAAAGAATTTTTAGAAAATCATACTTAACAGATAGAGAGATATATCTGATGGTGACCCAGAAATCCTCTTCAATATTGAAAGAATAGCTTTTCCTTATTGGGTAACTAATGGGAACTTTATTACACTCAATCTCTTTTGATAATCATTATCTCTAGATTGTAAAGTCCAAAAGGCAATGACTGCACATTTTGTTCAGTGATTTAAAGACCTTTCTCAGCTGGTATAGTATTAAATAAGTAAGAAAATTTTGTATCACTTAGGATAGTTTCAGCTGGAATTAACAGAAATACACGTCTCAAGCATTTGAGATATATATTATTTTACATAACAAGTAGTCTTGAGTTAGGGGAAGTTATCAAGTGGCTCAGTCACATTGTCAAAGACCCAAGTTCTTTACATCTTTCCATTATCCTACCTGAGAATGTCAACTTTCACTTAGAGGCCAGCTCCCCTCATGATTGTGACATGGTCTTCAGTTCCTGGCATTACAGGCAGAAATGTCACAGCTTGATGGATAAAGTGGCCATCTCTTCCCATGTATCTCTTTCAAAAAAAAAAGAAACATTTTCCAGAGCCCCCTACATTCCTTTCTTTAGGAACTGGGTCACATGACTACTATTAAAACCATCACTGGTAAGACAAATAAAACCAAATGATTAACATAGAATAATAAAAATTTAATTCTGAGGTTCATGAGGGAAAGATGGACAATGATATCAGGTAAGAATAAGTTTGATTGTATGTAACAGATATCCAAAATAATTCAGGCTTAAATAAGAAAGAATATTACCTATATGAAAATATAAGTTATAGGCTGGGCATGGTGGCTCACACCTGTAATTCAGCAAGGCAGGTGGATCACTTGAGGTCAGGAGTTCAAGACCAGCCTGGCCAACATGGTGAAACCCTGTCTCTACTAAAAATACAAAAATTAGCTGGGTGTGGTGGCACATGCCTGTAATCCCAGTTACTCAGGAGGCTGAGGCAGAAGAATCCCTTAAACTCGGGAGGCGGAGATTGCAGTGAGCTGAGATCATGCCACTGCCCTCCAGCCTAGATGACAGAGCAAGACTCTGTCTCAAAAAAAAGAAAAAAAGAAAAGAAAGGAAGAAAATGTAAGTTATCTATCACCACCCAATGTCTTAACATAATAAACCTAAATTTAGCTTATGAAGCTGAGGGTCGACCAAGTGGTTCTTCTGATCTTGGCTGGATTTCCTCTGTGTACCGCAATCAGTGGCTGAGACAGCCACAGGTTAAACTTATTTTTGGTGGATGGTTTTCCTCATATGTCAACTGAGAGAAGTAGGCTGACTCCACTATATTCCACTTTGTCTCTAAACCTGAAGTAGATTAGTTTAGGCTTATTCCTATGGCAGAGGCAAGTGTCCAGGAGAACAACCAGAAATATGCAAAGCTTTCTGTTATGACATAACAAATCTCCCCAAAACGTATGGTCTAAAACGACAACCATTTACTTAGCATGTAAGTTTGCAAGTTGATAACTTATGTTGGTCTCTTCTGGGCTCCTCTACCTGTTTATGTGCAGCTATGTTATGACAAGGTAGTTGTGCAGTCAGGCCCGGCTGGCTGTCAGCTGGGACTCCTCAGCTCTTATTCACATGGTCTCTCGTTCACCTGCAAGCTAGCCAAAGCTTGTGCTAATGGTGGGAGTAGGGGTCCAAGAGAGAAAGTGGAAGCACGCAGGGGTGCTTGAGATCAAGGCATGAAACTGGCACATGGCCGCTTCTGCTGCATTCTCTTGGCCAGATGCAAGGTGTGAGGAAATAGACTTCACATCTTGATGAGCATAGCAGCAAAGTCAAGTTGCAGGGATCATGGATTCAGGGAGGGAAATAACTGGGGTCATTTTTGCAAACCCATCTACCACAGCAGTAGCTCTGCTCCTCTCAGCTCACCACCCTGCTATGTCGAGGTCCAACATATCTTGGACCTTTTGGTCCAAGATAGCAGCCATTGCATCCACAATCCAGGCTGCAGATTGAGAAAAGGAATAAAGAAAAGGAGTGAATGGCATACCAGCTGCATTTTAAACAACATTCTTAGAGGCTACAAAGTCACTCTTTAGTTTACATCCCATTGGCCAGAACTTAGTCACATGGCCACATATGGGAGTGTGGGGAAAGCAGTCTTCATTCTGAGTGTCCAAGGGTGTTGAAAAGAAAATCCTATTCATACAAAGAGGATAAGCATTATTGTAGGAAATCTATCAATCTGCCACAACACCCAAAGTATGTCAAGCAAGGAAGGGGAAGGGGGTTAGATATAGGTAGCCCAACCAGCAGTCTCTGATACACTTTCCCATAAATGTTTTCAATTTATAAAAACAAAACCCCTTGAATAAAATGTTTTTCTTTTTAACAAACTACCACCATGATTAGAAAAGAAAATCCACGTTAATTTTATGACTGCCATTTTTCTTTCTCTATAGAGGTGAAAACTGCTCTGAGCTAAACTACGAAGGATAAAGAATCCCTTTCCACTCTGCTCCCAGCTCAGCTTGCACCTGGATGAATTGATGAATCTCCCAAACACCACTTGTAGCCACCCTGGAGAAGAGTGTTGTTACATTACTTCTAAGCCAGGATGATACAATTTCTCAAGAATCACACTGAGAATTTGTTCCTGCACTCTCTCATTCATCTAGATTATTGATCCACATATATCTTTGTGGGATAGAGAGAAGCTCTGAAATTAGAGGATGTACTTGTCACAATTTTCCATTGCATCAGAAATCAAGTTCGGTTACACAGTAAAGGAATTTCTTGAAAGGGATAAGACATGTTCAGAGAATTGGTGAGAAGGCTGGAGAACAAGGACTGGGCAGGACTCAAAGGTGATAAGGCAAAGCTGAGATCAGCTTCAGTTATGTCTGCTTAGGAGTTGGCATCTGGGCTAGTGCCTCTGGACACTCTCCACCACAGCACTGGCTTCTAGACTTCACAGCAGCCACCTGAAAACCCTGTGACTCAGCCTGCTCCTCCAACTCAGTTGTTTAAGATCCAGAGTTCCAGGCAGAAGCACCTGATTGGCCACTTTTAGGTCAGATGCCATGCTCTGGTTGCCAGGGCAATGAAGAGAGAAATATCTCTCTCTCCTTCAGTTTTTATAAAAAGAATTTAAGCTGGTTCTTCCCACCTGACTTTAGATTTTCCACAAATAAGAATAATATTTGGAAGCCAGTCAGCCCAAACAATACCCACTACAGAGGCCACGGGTTGGTGCTAGAGAGGGAAGGATAGCTTCACTCAGCTGTGCAGGACATTGGGATGATGGAGTGGAGACACAATGAGCTAACATGGGGAAAATGAAATTAATTTTATGTGTATTTGAATATATGCTGATTATCAGAATTCCATGGGGGGGGATGTGAATCAGCCCAAATGATTTAAATATTTTATCTTTCAATATTGGAAACAAACATTCAGTTAAATGAATAGTGCAAACATAATAACATTCTCATGGAATCTTTACATCTTTACATTTGGACATCACAGGAATGTTAAAGTGGGGTGGGAAAGAATTGAAATTGAGGGCCACTCACCAATAGAAAAGGTTAAGTAGTAGATTAAAATGAAAATTTTCAGACATGCAAGATCTCAAAATACGTTCATTTTTATATCCTTTATAGGGAACTGCTAGGGCATGTATGACACTCAAACAAGGAGATAAACCAAGAAAGAGAAAGGCATGAGAATCAAGAATTAGGGTGCCCAGTGTAGGAGAGCACTGTGAAGAACTCTTAGGATGAGGGAAAGAAGACCCCAGGTCACAGCTCTGCAACAGGCCTAGCCAGCTACCAACTCCTAGTGAGGAGAAGGATGGAGGACTGCAGGACTGAGGGCTCCAAAGAGTGGGGGAAATAGATACATATGGATAAATGTATGCAGATATTTGAGGGATAGACTGGTGATAGATACATAAAATACAAAGCAAGTAGAAAATGAGTTAATTATTAACTCCAGGGGAGATATAAAATTATATAAGAAAGAAAATACAATCATAATCTACTAGATAGCTCAGCTGTAAACAATACACAGGGATAATAATACCAACATTGAATATTAATCTAATAAGAAAATATGATAAAAACCAGATGTCTTGGATTTGCTTTGAATTAGCATGAGATGGTGTGGAAAGTGGGTGGGGTGTGGATGGGGCAGGATTATCCACAGGTTAATGGCTATTGGGGCTGTGTGATAAGTACATGAGGGTTCATTATATAATATCCTTCTACGAGTATGCTCGAAATTCCCCATAATAAAATGGGGAATTTTAAAATTTTCAGTTTTGTTTTACTCGATTTCTGCATCATGGCTTGGGTCCCTGCATTTTAAAATTTAAGTTTTTAAATTTTAAAATGACAATATAACCATATTGGAAGATATGGGAAGAAAAGGAGCAGGGGTATGAGAGTGATAGAGTTAATCTTCATTTTCCACAGTAGGAAATCCACAGATAGTGTCTGAAACTAAAAATTCAGGTAGTACCTCAGTACACATGTGAGTTAGAAATATGGATATAAAAACCAGATGGTTTTTATAAAATAAAACCAGAGAGATAAAAGAGATAAAATCAGGCACTCTGGGGAGAAGGAACCAAAAATGAGGAGAGTGAGCCTGCTGTTTTCCATTGTCGACCCCATAGAACAACTTGGCTTTTAAAGCTATGTGTCTGCACGTCCTTAAAAATAAAAATTAAGTCATTAACATTCAAATAAAATAACTTCTTAAATGAAAGAAAGAGAAATGTGTAGTGGCTGGGAGCAATGATTCATGCTTGTAACCCCAGCACTTTGGGAAGCCGAGGCAGGTGGATCACTTGAGCCCAGGAGTTAAAGCCAGCTCAGGCAACATGGCAAAACCCATATTTTTTCCATAAAAACTACAAAAATTAGCAGGGCATAGTGGCGCATACCTGTAGTCCCAGATACTCAGGAGGCTGAGGTGGGAGGATCACTTGAGCCTGGGAGGGCGAGGCTGCAGTGAGCCATACTTGCGCCATCGCACTCAGACCTGGGAAAGAGAGTGAGACCGTGTCTCAGGAAAAAAAAAAAGAAGAAGAAGAAGAAGAAATAAATAAAGCAAAAAAACTAGTCTGAAAAAGATACACCTTGCTGTGTACCACCTCTCTAGGCTGAATAGCCAGAGCACCTGGAGGGAGCAGAGGGCAAGATTGAAATCAGGCATGAGCTAGACTCAGCCCACAAGCAGTTTCCCAACTGCTACCTAACGCATACATTAAAGTTAACAACAAGATGATTAGGTAATCACAAATATGCTCCTGGAATGCCAATTACACAAAATCACAAACTGTCTAGCTACTCATAAGCTGAATTTCTAGCTTTGAGATGAGCACTGCTAAATACTCCTGAGGGCCCTCTCAATGATTTTCTGCTGCCTAAAAGAAGGAAGCTGACACTGAAGCTGTCATTCTTGCAACACATCTTTGGGCTGTAGTCTATCCTTTTCCTTGTGGCCTCTGCAGATATTTTAGCTTGAGGTGTTATCAAATATGTTTAATAGCTGATACAGCATATGCCTTGATCAATTAGAAGGGACCCTAGTCATGATGCAGAAATAGAGTCTCTAGGCTACCTGCCAGACCAGGCATTAATCCTTTAGTTGCCAGACTGTAGGGAGATCCTGAGGGTCCCATGGGCTATGGCAGTGTTAGGGGGCATTCATGAGGCTTGGGACATTGGCTCCTTACCAACTCTTACCAACATATTTCAATATTTTTAGCAAGCCTTATCTATAGTAGTACAAATCAGCTGAATACTAGTCCTATTTCAGGATTTACATCATTTAGCAGCTGGGCTGAGATGGGAATGATTATATTTTGTGCAGGTCTGAAGTTTGGATCTGCTTGAGGGCACCATCAAGGATTTTAGCACTGTTACTAGGACGAAGCCTTGGGAGAAAGGGATAATGAACTCTGTTTATCAACCTATCATTGATGTTTATTAGGTAGCTGAGCGGCACAATATCTTTTTAGTTTTTACTAGTTTGACATTTTCCTCCATCCTGCTATCTCCTTAATGCTTACTTTTCATCTAATGCCCATTATCCAGCTGTCTTAGTTTGTTCACTGCTGTATCCCCATTGCTTAGAATGGTGCCAGGCACATAGAGGCACTCAATAGTGCCAGGCATGTAGACGCCATCAATAAATGAATTGATGGCTTCTAGAAAAGAGGAAAGGCACCATGCACAGAGAAAAGATGTGAAAGAAGATCTGAAAGAGATCACTGGAACTCTGATTATATCCTGAGAGAGGGCAATTCATGTATGGAAACGGTGCTAGAGGACAGCACCAAAGGGTCCCATTCACTTCTCAAATGGCAAGACTGTGCAAGTCAAAGAGAATCTTAGACAGCCAAGTATGTTAAGAAAAGGGCAGTGGGTGTTTAATGCTTTTACATTCTTCTCAGTTCTATCTGCCAACAGGCCAGTTCACTTTAACAGGAAAAGGAAATTGCTTTGCTCTTAGGTAAGCATGACCGCCTTATCCTTACCCCTAACTGCTTCCTCAAAACCTGTCCAATTTGAATGAGAACCCTCCCTTACAACCTAACCATGCATTTCTCTTACTCTGCCCTCTTCAAATGCACTTGTCCTTGGATTTAAAACTTGTTGAGTCATGTATTGGTTTAATGCTTTTATTCTGCTCTATGTCCACATCCAAATATCTTGGATTCTAAATTCCAGGAAAAGCAGGGATGTAACTGTCACATTAAATACACATGCAGTGAGACCAGTCCTTTGGTTTGCATGGGAGCTGGGTGGGGCCTGTGACTGCCGGCTTTCCCGCACTTCCCTGACAACCTGCCTGACTCCACAGAGGCATTCATAATCCTCCTAGGTACACAACTCCAATGAACTGGGAATCTCACACCCCCCCCCAACAGCAGCCACATAAAGACCCGCCCAAGGAGAGTCTGAGCTCAGACACACCTAGTCCCACCCCCTCCTGATGGTCCTCCCCTATCCACCCTGGTAGCAGAAGACAAAGGGCATTTAATCTTGGGAGTTCTAGGGCCCAGCCCACCGCTGGTCCCTCTCCATGCTATTACAGCTGATACTTTCTGGAAAGCATGATAATAGACCATTACAAAAGCTGACAACCCTCATGGAGTCCATTGCCTTCTCCACCACCTCCAATGGAACAGGCACTGGGATCCAGCTGAGAGACCCATAGACAGTTCATATCACAGGACTCTGCAGACAACCCCCAGTACCAGCCTGGAGCCAGGTAGACTCACTGGGTGGCTAGATCCAGAAGAGAGACAACAATCACTGAAGCTCAGCTCACAGGAAGCCACATCCACAGGAAAAGGGGGAGAGTACTACATCAAGGGAACACCCTGTGGGACAAAAAAAAAAAAATCTGAACAACAGCCTTCAGCCCTAGACTTCCCTCTGACAGAGGCTACCCAAATGAGAAGGAACCAGAAAACCAACCCCGGCAATATGACAAAACAGGGCTCTTCGACACCCCCCAAAAATCACACTAGTTTACCAGCAGTGGATCCAAACCCAGAGTGTGGGTCCCTGATTTACCTGAAAAAGAATTCAGGAGGTTAGTTATTAAGCTAATTAGGTAGGGACCAGAGAAAGGTGAAGCCCAATGCAAGGAAACCCAAAAAAATGATACAAGAAGTGAATGGAGAAATATTCAAGGAAATAGATAGCTTAAGGAAAAAACAGTTAAAAATTCAAGAAACTTTGGACACACTTTTAGAAATGTGAAATGCTCTGGAAAGTCTCAGCAATAGAACTGAACAGGTAGGAGAAAGAAATTCAGAGCTCAAGGACAAGGTCTTCGAATTAACCCAATCCAACAAAGACAAAGAAAGAAGAATAAGAAAATATGAAAAAGCCTCCAAGAAGTCTGGGATTATGTTAAATGACCAAACCTAAAAATAATTGCTGTTCCTGAGGAAGACGATTCTAAAAGCTTGGGAAACATATTTGGGGGAAAAAATCAAAGAAAACTTCCCTGGCCTTGCTAGAGACCTAGACATGCAAACAGAAGAAGCACAAAGAACACCTGGGAAATTCATTGCAAAAAGATCTTCACCTGGGCACATTGTCATCAGGTTATCCAAAGTTAATACGAGGGAAAGAATCTTAAGAGCAGTGAGACAGAAGCACCAGGTAACCTATAAAGGAAAACCTATCAGATTAACAGCAGATTTCTGAGCAGAAACCCTACAAACTAGAAGGGATTAGGGCCCTATCGTCAGCCTCCTCAAACAAAACAATTATCAGTCACCATAGGACCTCTGCAGAGGCTAGAACTGGCACGGGATTTTGCCATTTTCCAGGGCACAAAAAATGCTCAAGTAGGAGATTCACTGCTTCATTATTTGACCAATATTTTTAAAATACAGACCCGAATGATAAGAAGCCATTTATTCCAGGATTGGAGAGCAGAGGTTTTAGGCTGAAAAAAGCAGGCACAAATTTGGAGGGTGTGATGGTAGGTTTGACATGTCAGCTTGGCTAGGCTGCATTACTCAGTTATTTCATCAAACATATAATCAAAAATTTAATATAGGTGTTGCTGTATTTTGATTTTTTTAAACAGATGTATGTGATTAACATCTACAATCAGTTGACTTTCATTAAAGAGATTACTTTCTATAATGTGAGTGAGCCTCATTCAGTCAGTTTAAAGTCCTTAAGAGCAAAAACGGGCAGAGGAGGAGCCAAGATGGCCGAATAGGAACAGCTCGGGCCTACAGCTCCCAGCGTGAGCGACGCAGAAGACGGGTGATTTCTGCATTTCCATCTGAGGTACCAGGTTCATCTCACTAGGGAGTGTCAGACAGTGGGCGCAGGTCAGTGGGTGCGCACACCGTGCGCGAGCCGAAGCAGGGTGAGGCATTGCCTCACTCGGGAAGTACAAGGGGTCAGGGAGTTCCCTTTCCTAGTCAAAGAAAGGGGTGACTAACGGCACCTGGAAAATCGGGTCACTCCCACCCAAATACTGCGCTTTTCCAACGGGCTTAAAAAACTGTGCACCACGAGATTATATCCCGCACCTGGCTCGGAGGGTCCTACGCCGACGGAGTCTCGCTGATTGCTAGCACAGCAGTCTGAGATCAAACTGCAAGGCGGCAGCAAGGCTGGGGGAGGGGCGCCCGCCATTGCCCAGGCTTGCTTAGGTAAACAAAGCAGCCTGGAAGCTGGAACTGGGTGGAGCCCACCACAGCTCAAGGAGGCCTGCCTGCCTCTGTAGGCTCCACCTCTGGGGGCAGGGCACAGACAAAAAGACAGCAGTAACCTCTGCAGACTTAAATGTCCCTGTCTGACAGCTTTGAAGAGAGCAGTGGTTCTCCCAGTACGCAGCTGGAGATCTGAGAACGGGCAGACTGCCTCCTCAAGTGGGTCCCTGACCCCTGACCCCCGAGCAGCCTAACTGGAAGGCACTCCCCAGCAGGGGCACACTGACACCTCACACGGCAGGGTACTCCAACAGACCTGCAGCTGAGGGTCCTGTCTGTTAGAAGGAAAACTAACAAACAGAAAGGACTTCCACACCAAAAACCCATCTGTACATCACCATCATCAAAGACAAAAGTAGATAAAACCACAAAGATGGGGAAAAAACAGAACAGAAAAACTGGAAACTCTAAAAAGCAGAGCACCTCTCCTCCTCCAAAGGAACGCAGTTCCTCACCAGCAAAGGAACAAAGCTGGACGGAGAACGACTTTGACGAGCTGAGAGAAGAAGGCTTCAGATGATCAAATTACTCTGAGCTACAGGAGGACATTCAAACTAAAGGCAAAGAAGTTGAAAACTTTGAAAAAAATTTAGAAGAATGTATAACTAGAATAACCAATACAGAGAAGTGCTTAAAGGAGCTGATGGAGCTGAAAACCAAGGCTCGAGAACTACGTGAAGAATGCAGAAGCCTCAGGAGCCGATGCAATCAACTGGAAGAAAGGGTATCAGCAATGGAAGATGAAATGAATGAAATGAAGCGAGAAGGGAAGTTCAGAGAAAAAAGAATAAAAAGAAATGAGCAAAGCCTCCAAGAAATATGGGACTATGTGAAAAGACCAAATCTACGTCTAATTGGTGTACCTGAAAGTGATGGGGAGAATGGAACCAAGTTGGAAAACACTCTGCAGGATATTATCCAGGAGAACTTCCCCAATCTAGCAAGGCAGGCCAACGTTCAGATTCAGGAAATACAGAGAACACCACAAAGATACTCCTCGAGAAGAGCAACTCCAAGACACATAATTGTCAGATTCACCAAAGTTGAAATGAAGGAAAAAATGTTAAGGGCAGCCAGAGAGAAAGGTCGGGTTACCCTCAAAGGGAAGCCCATCAGACTAACAGCGGATCTCTCGGCAGAAACCCTACAAGCCAGAAGAGAGTGGGGGCCAATATTCAACATTCTTAAAGAAAAGAATTTTCAACCCAGAATTTCATATCCAGCCAAACTAAGCTTCATAAGTGAAGGAGAAATAAAATACTTTACAGACAAGCAAATGCTGAGAGATTTTGTCACCACCAGGCCTGCCCTAAAAGAGTTCCTGAAGGAAGCGCTAAACATGGAAAGGAACAACTGGTACCAGCCGCTGCAAAATCATGCCAAAATGTAAAGACCATGGAGACTAGGAAGAAACTGCATCAACTAACGAGCAAAATAACCAGATAACATCATCATGACAGGATCAAATTCACACATAACAATATTAACTTTAAATGTAAATGGACTAAATGCTCCAATTAAAAGACACAGACTGGCAAATTGGATAAAGAGTCAAGACCCATCAGTGTGCTGTATTCAGGAAACCCATCTCATGTGCAGAGACACACATAGGCTCAAAATAAAAGGATGGAGGAAGATCTACCAAACAAATGGAAAACAAAAAAAGGCAGGGGTTGCAATCCTAGTCTCTGATAAAACAGACTTTAAACCAACAAAGATCAAAAGAGACAAAGAAGGCCATTACATAATGATAAAGGGATCAGTTCAACAAGAAGAGCTAACTATCCTAAATATATATGCACCCAATACAGGAGCACCCAGATTCATAAAGCAAGTCCTGAGTGACTTACAAAGAGACTTAGACTCCCACACATTAATAAGGGGAGACTTTAACACCCCACTGTCAACATTAGACAGATCAACGAGACCGAAAGTCAACAAGGATACCCAGGAATTGAACTCAGCTCTGCACCAAGTGGACCTAATAGACATCTACAGAACTCTCCACCCCAAATCAACAGAATATACATTTTTTTCAGCACCACACCACAACTATTCCAAAACTGACCACATACTTGGAAGTAAAGCTCTCCTCAGCAAATGTAAAAGAACAGAAATTATAACAAACTATCTCTCAGACCACAGTGCAATCAAACTAGAACTCAGGATTAAGAATCTCACTCAAAACAACTCAACTACATGGAAACTGAACAACCTGCTCCTGAATGACTACTGGGTACATAACGAAATGAAGGCAGAAATAAAGATGTTCCTTGAAACCAACGAGAACAAAGACACAACATACCAGAATCTCTGGGACACATTCAAAGCAGTGTGTAGAGGGAAATTTATAGCACTAAATGCCCACAAGAGAAAGCAGAAAAGATCCAAAATTGACACCCTAACATCACAATTAAAAGAACTAGAAAAGCAAGAGCAAACACATTCAAAAGCTAGCAGAAGGCAAGAAATAACTAAAATCAGAGCAGAACTGAAGGAAATAGAGACACAAAAAACCCTTCAAAAAATTAATGAATCCAGGAGCTGGTTTTTTGAAAGGATCAACAAAATAGATAGACCGCTAGCAAGACTAATAAAGAAAAAAATAGAGAAGAATCAAATAGATTCAATAAAAAATGATAAAGGGGATATCACCACCGATCCCACAGAAATACAAACTACCATCAGAGAATACTACAAACACCTCTACGCAAATAAACTAGAAAATCTAGAAGAAATGGATAAATTTCTCGACACATACACTCTCCCAAGACTAAACCAGGCAGAAGTTGAATCTCTGAATAGACCAATAACAGGATCTGAAATTGTGGCAATAATCAATAGCTTACCAACCAAAAAGAGTCCAGGACCAGATGGATTCACAGCTGAATTCTACCAGAGGTACAAGGAGGAACTGGTACCATTCCTTCTGAAACTATTCCAATCAATAGAAAAAGAGGGAATCCTCCCTAACTCATTTTATGAGGCCAGCATCATTCTGATACCAAAGCCTGGCAGAGACACAACCAAAAAAGAGAATTTTAGACCAATATCCTTGATGAATATTGATGCAAAAATCCTCAATAAAATACTGGAAAACTGAATCCAGCAACACATCAAAAAGCTTATCCACCATGATCAAGTGGGCTTCATCCCTGGGATGCAAGGCTGGTTCAATATACGCAAATCAATAAATGTAATCCAGCATATAAACAGAACCAAAGACAAAAACCACATGATTATCTCAATAGATGCAGAAAAGGCCTTTGACAAAATTCAACAACCCTTCATGCTAAAAACTCTCAATAAATTAGGTATTGATGGGACATACGGCAAAATAATAAGAGCTATCTATGACAAACCCACAGCCAATATCATACTGAATGGGCAAAAACTGGAAGCATTCCCTTTGAAAACTGGCACAAGACAAGGATGCCCTCCCTCTCTCACCACTCCTATTCAACATAGTGTTGGAAGTTCTAGCCAGGGCAATTAGGCAGGAGAAGGAATAAAGGGTATTCAATTAGGAAAAGAGGAAGTCAAATTGTCCCTCTTTGCAGATGACATGATTGTATATCTAGAAAACCCCATTGACTCAGCCCAAAATCTCCTTAAGCTGATAAGCAACTTCAGCAAAGTCTCAGGATACAAAATCAATGTACAAAAATCACAAGCATTCTTATACACCAACAACAGACAAAGAGAGCCAAATCATGAGTGAACTCCCATTCACAATTGCTTCAAAGAGAATAAAATACTTAGGAATCCAACTTACAAGGGATGTGAAGGACCTCTTCAAGGAGAACTACAAACCACTGCTCAAGGAAATAAAAGAGGATACAAACAAATGGAAGAACATTCCATGCTCATGGGTAGGAAGAATCAATATCGTGAAAATGGCCATACTGCCCAAGGTAATTTACAGATTCAATGCCATCCCCATCAAGCTACCAATGACTTTCTTCACAGAATTGGAAAAAACTACTTTAAAGTTCATATGGGACCAAAAAAGAGCCCGCATCGCCAAGTCAATCCTAAGCCAAAAGAACAAAGCTGGAGGCATCACACTACCTGACTTCAAACTATACTACAAGGCTACAGTAACCAAAACAGCATGGTACTGGTACCAAAACAGAGATATAGATCAATGGAACAGAACAGAGCCCTCAGAAATAATGCCTCATATCTACAACTATCTGATCTTTGACAAACCTGAGAAAAACAAGCAATGGGGAAAGGATTCCCTATTTAATAAATGGTGCTGGGAAAACTGGCTAGCCATATGTAGAAAGCTGAAACTGGATCCCTTCCTTACATCTTATACAAAAATCAATTCAAGATGGATTAAAGACTTAAACGTTAGACCTAAAACCATAAAAACTCTAGAAGAAAACCTAGGCAATACCATTCAGGACATAGGCATGGGCAAGGACTTCATGTCTAAAACACCAAAAGCAATGGCAACAAAAGCCAAAATTGACAAATGGGATCTAATTAAACTAAAGAGCTTCTGTACAGCAAAAGAAACTACCATCAGAGTGAACAAGCAACCTACAAAATGGGAGAAAATTTTTGCAACCTACTCATCTGACAAAGGGCTAATATCCAGAATCTACAATGAACTCAAACAAATTTACAAGAAAAAAACAAACAACCCCATCAAAAAGTGGGCGAAGGACATGAACAGACACTTCTCAAAAGAAGACATTTATGCAGCCAAAAAACACATGAAAAAATGCTCACCATCACTGGCCATCAGAGAAACGCAAATCAAAACCACAATGAGATATCATCTCACACCAGTTAGAATGGCAATCATTAAAAAGTCAGGAAACAACAGTTGCTGGAGAGGATGTGGAGAAATAGTAACACTTTTACACTGTTGGTGGGACTGTAAACTAGTTCAACCATTGTGGAACTCAGTGTGGCGATTCCTCAGGGATCTAGAACTAGAAATACCATTTGACCCAGCCATCCCATTACTGGGTATATACCCAAAGGACTATAAATCATGCTGCTATAAAGACACATGCACAAGTATGTTTATTGCGGCACTATTCACAATAGCAAAGACTTGGAACCAACCCAAATGTCCAACAATGACAGACTGGATTAAGAAAATGTGGCACATATACACCATGGAATACTATGCAGCCATAAAAAATGATGAGTTCATGTCCTTTGTAGGGACATGGATGAAACTGGAAATCATCATTCTCAGTAAACTATCGCAAGAACAAAAAACCAAACACCGCATATTCTCACTCATAGGTGGGAATTGAACAATGAGATCACATGGACACAGGAAGGGAAACATCACACTCTGGGGACTGTTGTGGGGTGGGGGGAGGGGGGAGGGATAGCACTGGGAGATATACCTAATGCTAGATGACGAGTTAGTGGGTGCAGCGCACCAGCATGGCACATGTATACATATGTAACTAACCTGCACAATGTGCACATGTACCCTAAAACTTAAAGTATAATAATAAAAGAAAAAAGAAAAAAAAAAGAGCAAAAACGGGTTTCCCAGAGAAGATATGCTGCCTCATGACCGCAGCATTAACAACTATTGCTTGTTTCCAGCTTGCCAGTCTGCCCTACGGCTTTTGAACTTGTCAGCTCCACAATTGCATAAACTAATTCCTTAAAATAAATCTCTCTCTCTCTCCCGTCTTTCTCTCTCTCTATTGATCAATCAACAGAGAGAGATATACAGAAAGATATCTATATAGAAATATACCTGGATATCTAGATATATATCTAGAAATAGA
Source organism: Gorilla gorilla gorilla (assembly GCF_029281585.2). NCBI lineage: Eukaryota > Metazoa > Chordata > Mammalia > Primates > Hominidae > Gorilla > Gorilla gorilla. The sequence continues at coordinate 142,229,082 of NC_073227.2, forward strand.
TATACAGAAATATAAAGATTCCTATACTTATTTATGATTTGCTAATATAAATACATAAATTTTATATTCATTTAAATATAAAGGCCTTTATATAAATATAAAATGTATACAAATTTATATTTATATAGAGATCTCTCTAGACAAAGAGAGAGTGAGAAAGATCTCTTTCAGCACTATTTTGATATCTCTTTTCCTTTTTTCTCTCTTTTTTTTTTTTAAGACAGGGTCTTGCTCTATCACCCAGGCTGGGGTGTAGTGGTACATTCATAGCCCACTATAACCTCAAACTGCTGGGCTCAAGCGATCTTCCACCTTAGCCCCTCTAGTAGCTGAAACTACAGGCATGAACCACTGCACCCAGCTCAGCATCTCATTTCAAGTCTCATTGCAGCATTTGCTTCTGAAGTTCCAGCCTGTAATAGTTGCTACAAAATATATACCATATGAATTCTGTTTCTCTGGGGAACCGTAACTGATGTGGAGTGCTTGAGGAACAGAAAGAAGGCCAGAATTACTGGAGAATAATGGAAGTAGAGTGAGGAAAGATAGACTGGTGGGAGGGTGATGTGCAATGAGGACAAAGAGGTAGGGAATGGCCAGGCTATCTTAGGCCTTGTAATTCCACAAAACAAGAATCCACAGATCAGATAAGAAGTAACAGGTTAAATGGAGAAAAATATCAAACTTTTACAGATCTGAAAATTGGATTAGGTTTCTTACCTATCAGATTAACAAATATTCCAAAGATTGACAACCCACTTTGTTGGTGAGGCTATATGAAAACAAGCACTCTCAAAAATCTCTGGTGGGAGGATAAAAACGCATAATCCTTATGGAGGGGAATTTGGCAATATCTAACAAAACCCTACATGCATTTATCAGTTGACCAAGCATTCCCAATTCGAGGAATTTAGGTTGAAGATGTGGAGTAGGAAAACCATAAAAGGTTATTCTTTGCAGCATTGTTTGTACTAGCACAATATTGGAAATGACCTAAATGTCCATCCATAGGCAATTGGTTAGTGAAATGTAGTATATGCGTACTGTAGAGTTCCATGCAGCTGTTGAAAAAAAAAAAATTCTTATGTACTAATATGGAGTGCCGCCTAGGATATTTGTTAAGTAAAAAGCAAGGGGCAAATGAATATAAAGAGAATGCTAACTTCAACATAAGAAGGAAAGAGAAATGAGAGAGAGAGAGAGAGAGAGAGGAGAGAGAGAGAGAGTGTGTGTTTATTTTTGCAAAAACAAAAATTCAGACCAAAAAAAAAAAAAAAAGCAGGAACTAAGAAAATGGTTTCCTACGGAGTGGAAGGGAAGGGGATAGAAATGAGACTTCCTTGAGGATAACTTTTTACATGATTTTGACTTTAGACTACATAAATATTTCAAGTAATCTAAAAAATAAAACAATGTGGTAGATACAGAAATGTACTCCTGGATTCTCTTCAAGGAAGCACCAGCTGCCCAGATGTGGGGAGTGCAGACAGCAGACAATCTCCAGCTGTCAGTAATTTCAGGGTGCCCTGGGCTGCAGAACTGTCTCATGAAAAGTCACACCCTTCCTGGAGACAACCACATCCTATGACTAAGAGAAGCAGAGGCATAAGGCCCAATGCAGGACAACTCTGTTGGACAGTATTCCAGAGCTCTCCACCAGGTTGGCCAAGGCTTTGTATTGCCTGCATTGCAGTTGTCGTCTCTCTTTTCCTAAATCCTATATCCTCTGTCTTCTTTTCACAGGTGTTGATCTTTAATCTTGCACCCCAAGCTCTGTTGCAGCATCTGCTTCTGAATAATCTAGTCTGCAGCATTTGCAGCCAAGAACAGGATTTCCAATCACTGGCTAGCAATAAGGACCTCTTCACTGATGGTTAGGGAGAAGATACACAGACCTTGACACAGATGGTGGTCCAATTGTTCAATGGTTATGAGTTTGTTGGAAAGGTTCACCAGCAAAAGGAAATGCACTAGAGAGTGCTTTGTATCGCCTGTCTGAGAAGTATGGAGGAAGTAGTAGCTCTAAGGATAACAATATTGGGTAGCTATCTCCAAGTGCCATTGATGTCTTAAAGAAAGATAGTGAATAGCCGAGGGCCCCTAACAGACAATTTAAAAGGTCTCTGGTAGCCAGAAGTGCTCTTTGTTTACATACAAATTAGCTTATCTCCTATAGCCAGGAGGGTAGAGAAAGTTGAGGATAAAGTTAAAGACTTAATAGTCTGAGCAGTGAATTTTAAAGAAAGTTAATGTTCAATAATGACAGGCCTGTTATACCAAGGTTAGAGTGCTGATGGGGAAAATCCAGGCAACTGACTCTGGGATGGAAACATCTGTACCTATATATTAAGAGTGTAAAAGTAATTGTGGTTTACTTTTGCATCAACCTAATATATATATAGAGAGATAGATACATAGAGAGGAAGGTCTCTGCAACACCATGGCAAGTAAACATGGTGATTTCTCCAGTCTTTCCCTAAAGAGACATATGGTCATGTATTTGGGTAACTATACACTAGGGAAAGGAAATATCCAGACATTTAAAGGACTAGTGAACCCGGTGTCTAGGCTGACATTGATATCTAGAGTGCTGAAGTATCATTATTGTTCCCTGTTAGAGTAGAAATATGTTAAGGCCAAGTAATAGAGTCCTGGTGAACATCATGCTTACACTGCGATCTTTGAGTCTGTATTCACACCCATTTGCCATTTCTGCAGTCTTAGAATTAGAATTGATATACTTGGTAATTAGCATAACCCTCACATTGGCTTGTTAGCCTGTGGAGTAAGAGTGGAGAAGGCCAAAGGGAAGCCTCGACAACTACCACCCCTTGCCAAGATAATAGATAAAAAACACAGTATTGTTTCCCAAGAGCAGCAGAAATTAGTGTTGCCCTTAAGAATCTGAAGGATACAGCAGTGGTGGTTCCATCTATTTAATTCACTAGTCTGACCCCTGAAGAAACTGGATAAATCCTGGAGAACAACTAAACTACCATAAGCTTAACCAGCTAGTACCCCTGCTCACAGCCACCATGCCAGACACAGTATCTTTCCTAGAGAAGATTAATATGATGTCGTATTGTATGGTATGTAACCACTGATTTAGCGGATATATATATTTTTTTCTTGAGTCTCAATCAGGATTACCTGGAACAGTTTTGCCCCAATATCTCTTTTGGCTTTCCCATTCTCTGTCATTAAATACTGCCAAAGAGATCTAGACCATCTGGACATTCTATAGAACATCACTTAATCCACTATATTAATAGCATTATGTTGACACGCTGCGTAAGCAAGAATTGGCCAGCATGCTGGAGGTCTTAGTAAGATACGTGTGTTTGGAAGGGTGGAAGATAAACCCTACAGAGTTTCAGGGGCCTACCACATCTATAAAACTTTCAAAGTTTCAGTGATCAGAGTTGTGTTGGGACATTTCCTTAAAAGATAAGTTATTGCCTCTGGTACCTTCTTCCACAAAACAGGAAGTATATGATCTAGTAGGCTTTGGGTCCTAGAGGCAACACATTCCATATATAGTGGTGTTTCTCTGACTCATATACTGAGTGATGAATCGTTGCCAGCTTTGAACACACCCCAGAGTAAGAAAGGGCTCTGCAACAGGTCCAAGTTGCTAGGTAAGCAGCTCTGCCACTGGGGTCACATGAACCGCAGACCCAGTGGGGTGGGGTTATTAGTGGTGAGAAAGGATGCTGTGTGGAGTTTGTAGAAACCTTATGGAAGAAAATCACAAAGCATGACCCCCGAGGTTCCAGAGCAAGGCCATGCCATCTGCAGCAGAAAATTATGTACCTGGCATGTCACTTGGGCCCTATAAAGATGGAAAGCTTGACCATGGGAAACCAAGTGATCACACATCTGGAATTGCCTCTCATGAGCAGCGAACAGGCAAATGCACAAATTCATAAGATGGGGCATGCCAGCAGCAATCCCTCACAAGATGGAAATGGAACCTCAGGATTGGGCATGATCAGAACCAGAGCTGCATGCTAACCCAGACTCCCATGGCACCCACCATGGTTGCACCAGTGCCCCTCTCTCAGATGAAGGAGGTAGAAAAAGGCTGATCTTGGTTTCTGGATGGGTCAGTTCCATGTGTGGAAGCTGAGATAAAGGGCAGCTGACTATAGTCTCATTTAGAGGTGGCTTCAGCAGGGAGGAAGGAAAATTAGCTTAATGGGCAGAGGCCTCAGTGACAAGGAGGTCTGGGATAGAGGCATGTGGATGGACATATGGAAGTACACAAAATGTGTGAAGATTTTTGTATCACAACTTCATGTCCACTAGAGAGCATCCACTATGGAAGACAACCAAGTAGACAAAATTACTTGGCCAGTAGATGTCCGCCAGCCTTTTTCATTGTCTACTTAAGTACTGGTACAATAGGCACAAGTATCAGTATGAAGTCATGATACGAAAATATGCTTATTTCCTATCTCTAGTTCCTGAAGTGACCTAAAAGCAATTATACTCTAGTAGCAAAGAGCACATCTAGTTACCAAATCTTGATTTTTAAAATACTAATCTCCATAAAAGGAAGAAGATTCTTTGGACAAATGGTTGATTCTAGGTCTGGAACAGAGAAAGTACAAGGTGCACCTGGAACATAGTTATACCAAAGAAACAAGAAAGTGCTCAAAAAGTCACAAGAGCCAGCTTGAAGGAGTTCCCACCAACCAAACTTGGGACTATTTAAGCAACAAAATAAGTAATGTTAATAAATCATATCACATTCATTAAAAAGATAAGTATAAGTCCATAGCGTTCTTTTGTTAAAAATAGGGGTGAGGGGAGAAAGGGAAAATGTTTATCTACAAAAGAATCCAGCTAATGGATGCAGTAGACATGATATACAGGAACATTACCATTTTGTAACCACCAGTTGATATAGGTAAGAATCATTAATAGATGCTAAAACCAATGAGTAAAAAGTTATTGGGGAGGCCGGGCGCGGTGGCTCATGCCTGTAATCCCAGCACTTTGGGAGGCCGAGACGGGCGGATCACGAGGTCAGGAGATCGAGACCATCCTGGCTAACACCGTTACACCCCGTCTCTACTAAAAATACAAAAAATTAGCCGGGCGTGGTGGCGGGCGCCTGTAGTCCCAGCTACTCGGGAGGCTGAGGCAGGAGAACGGCGTGAACCCGGGAGGCGGAGCTTGCCGTGAGCCGAGACTGCACCACTGCACTCCAGCCTGGGGGACAGAGCGAGACTCCGTGTCAAAAAAAAAAAAAAAGTTATTGGGGAACATGCAACAGGATATTTGCACAGTTTCTAAATGTCATTCCACAAATTAATTATACATTACAAAGCAGAAAAAAGATGTGCTTTTACAATGGAGAGATCTGGTGGACAATATCATAGCTATGTGATCAAATTTTGCCTCATCAGCAATGGAGTAGACGATGTTAGTTGTCTTTCATTGTGATGCACTGAGAAGGAGACAACCTTGCCTGGCCTACCCTCTTGCCAGAACGTTTAATTTGAATCTACCAGGAGAAAACAATAAGATAAATCCAGATTATGGGACAGCTTACAATAAAATAAGCTTTCCAAAATTTCAAATGAAGGCAAAATAAAAAGTAAGGGAATTATAGATTAAAGAAGACTAAAGAGTTATGATAGCCAAATGTAATACATGATCTTTGATTGCATACTGGGTCAAAAACAAAAGCAAAAACAAAGCAAAATAAATTCTAGAAAGTACATTCATGGACAATTGAAGAAAATTGAGTATTGGATAGTGTATTTGATAAAACTATTGTTAGCATTAAATTTGGGGGGTATAATAATGATATTGTGGTCATGGAGCAGAATTTACTTATCTTTAGGAGATCCTGAAGTATGAAGGAGATACTTACTGAAGGGATGAAGTGTCCTGAGAGATAAAGGGAATGTGGCAAAATGATAACAATGGGTAAATGACACTGAAGGATAAATGAGTATTCAATGTTTACTATTTGTTCAGCTTTTCTGTGAACTTTATTTGAAGTTTTTCAGAATGAAGTGTTGAGGGCACATGGATTTTCAAAATAATGTGCTGTATTCAGACTCATTGCAATATTAGGTTGGTACAAAAGTAATTGCAGTTTTTGCCACATTACTTCTAATGGCAAGAACTGCAATTACTTTTATACTGACCTAATATGATTTTGGGCTGTTAATACACAAAATAAAGCATTTTAAATGGGGAACAGCAGAACACAGTATAGACAAGGCTGGAAAAAAAATGACATGGAGGAAAAGCTTACAACAATCCCAGTAAATGCAGGGGAGAAAAACAAAGAAATAGCAAGAAACTGCATTTGTGGTTCCGTATTTCTGCAGCTAGAAGGAAAGTGGTGTGCAGAAAGTTTTATTTTATTTTATTTTACTTATTTTTTGAGATAGGGTCTTGCTCTTTTACCCAGGCTGGAGTGCAGTGGTGCAATCACAACTAACTGTAGCCTTGACCTCCCAGGCTCAAGCAATCCTGCCACTTCGGCCTCTCCTGTAGCTGGGACTACAGGTTTGCACCACCACACTGGCTAAATTTTTGTATTTTTTATGGAGACGGGGTTTTGCCATGTTGCCAAGACTGGTCTTGAATTCCTGGGCTCAAGCCATCCTCTAACCTCAGACTCCCAAGTAGGTGGGACCACAGGCATGCACCATGGTGCCGGCAATTTTTTAAAATTTTTCGTAGATATGAGTTCTCACTATGTTTCTCAGACTTGTCTCAAACTCCTGAGCTCAAGCAATCCTCCCACCTGGGCCTTTCAAAGTGTTGGAATTACAGGCGTGAGCCACCGCACCTGGTCTGGAAATGATTTTAATAGGACTCCTCCTAAAACATAAACCATTTTCCCAGGTAGAGTGGGAAGTTTATGGCAAGAGAGTGAGGATAATGGAAGGTAAAGGAGAGAAAAGGGCAGAATAAGGAGGTTTTAGGTCATTATCTGTGAACATTTTCTGTTCTTCCTACTAGTTTGTGTGACTTCAGGATACACACACTCAAACACATAAACCCTTTGTACATGTCTCAAAAAAGGGGCAGATTCTGAGGTCACCTTGGGACCTCAGTTTGTCTGTTGGCTTTTCTTTCTTTCTTTTCTTTTTTTTTTCTTTTTTTTTTTGTACATAACTCATAGTTCCAACTGTGTAGCCACCAGAAGATCTCAGATCAACTTTTCTTAAAGTTGTATAGCAAGGTCCTTCTTTTATGAGCTCTGAAAAGAAACTGAAATATGACATGATTTTGATGTTAGAAATAAATTATTGAAAACCCAGCATTTCCTAACCAGTTATAACTATGAGATTAAGTGCTGAAAACACCTACAGCTTTCTCCAGACAAGAAAGACAATATGATACATTCACCATCCAATTCACTTTCCACCTGTTTCTACATTTGTTAATCATCAATATTTCTCTCTCAACAAGTCAAGGTGGCATCAACAACACAAATGTCTGTCTTTGGCTGCTTTGGGAACCGTCATGTACATCACTACTGGCATTCCATCTGAGGAGATTGACTCTTTTTTAGGAAAATGAAAAACTCTTTACAGTCCAGCAACTGTCTCATTAGTTTTCTATGCTTTTTCTTGGGTGAAATATTGTTACATATTTTCACATTGACTCTGGTAATTCCAACTGTATTCCTTTAATGTTGTGCATAATAGTTTTCTCCACCACTGCAGAGAAAAAGAGATTTATTGTCAAATCTTCAAGATACACAAGGCAAATACCAATAGCTCAGTGTTCCTTGTCCTTGATGAGTTTCATCCCAAGTTTTAGCTGGGCCTTGAGATGGTTTCCCTAACATTTCCATTAGTACATGGGATGACAACTGATTCTGTACTTCCCTTCACTGAAATGAGAGAATAGATTGACAGGTCGTTTATATTTTCATAATTACTTTATTATTTTCATTTTTATTTTTAATTGATACATAATAATTTTACATATATATGGGGTACATGTGACATTTTGAAACATAGATATAATATGTAAAGATCAGCTAAGGGTATTTAGGATATCCATCACCTCAGGCATTAATCATTTATTTGTGTTGGGAACATTTCAAATATTTTCTTCTAGTTATTTTGAAATATACAATAAATTATTGTTAACTACAGTTACCCTACTGTGTGTATGTTTGTACTGATTAATCAACTTCTCTTCCTCCCCACCCCCCTCCACCCTCCATACCTCCCTCCACCCTCCCCAGTTTCTAGTAATCATCATTTGACTCTCTACCTCCATGAGATCAATTTTTTCAAGACGGGTTTTTTATATGCTGTTTGCAGGTTTGTAACATCACATCCTCTTCCTTTTTTTCTCTTTCCATTTTAACATTCTTTGCACTTCCTCACCTTTAACTTCTCCATCACTTCGTTTTCAATGAGAGACAAGAGAGCTTTGTGAGGCACGTTTTTCCAAACCGTTTACTATGATAGGCTTTGCAATCATTCTAGATGCTTGAAATGCTAGTGAAGGTATCAATATAAGACTAATGAAACCCTATGTTGTCTTCAAGGATAAGCCACAATTGGACAGGAATAGATTTTGAAAATAAGGTTTCCCCCAGTTGTTCTCAGGATCCGAAAAAAAAAAATCATGATTGTTGTCTCACATTTATGTATATTAATTAATGTTTTAGCAAAACACTTTGTTGCTGTCTAGAGAATGTCTGACTTTTTTAAAATGTATTTTTATTCCATTCAGAAAAAAACATACAGTTTTTTAAAATGTATTATTTTTCTCATTGGAACATAGAGCAAGTCTGTGCCAGCTAAAACTCAGAAGAGAAAGGTTGTAGGATGTTAGAGTTACAAGGAGCCTCAGAGATCATTCAGGGCTCTCCTTATCTGGTTTATGAAACCCATATGCGATATCTCCAACTAGATAAAGAATTGAATTTAAAATTCATCCAACAAAAGCAATACTAGAACAACTTGCTTTTCAGAGGTCTTGAGGAAGAAACTTGAAATTCTTTTTGGAAAACTCTAAAACTGAGTCTTTGAAGAATCACCTATAGATAATATTTACAAACACAGTTCTAGGAAGCCAAATTCCTTTTTCAAACAAAATAATTTTCTTGCTTGATTAGTGCAATAGGCCTGCTAGGCCTCATAGAACAACCTTAAAGTGTTTTTATTAGATGAGCAACGCAACTGTTATGCATAAGAATGAAATATTCCTATGTCCATTTGTGTATTTGTAGTATTTATTTTCACTCTATTTTTAAGAGGCAGAGTTGGGCTAACCTTACTCCTCAGTTCTTAGCACATTATCAGTATCTGTCCACATCCTTATTTGCATTCTTCTCTGACCTTAGGTCACCATTGTAATTAAAAACAATAATAAGGATAAATGTCATTAACTGTATATTTATCCTTGTAAAATATGTAGTACTAGATATAGTGCTGTTTTGGTATGTATAGTATTGTGCTGTAAATCTCATTCTTAGCTCTTTTTATAACTTTTAACACCTATCCATACTGTCCATAAGTATAACATATATATAACTATATACAAATAAATATCTATATCTATGTGTGTGTGTGTATACATGTATATGCCACTTCTGTTACATGTGTATATGATATGTATTAGTCCATGGTATGCATCTATCATATTTTATACATCCATTCCTCTAGCCTCCGGCTCTCCAAGATCAGTAACAATGCCACTGGGAATATCTTCAAAAATTGCCCATCAGGGACCTCTTAAAGCATTTCTTTGGGAGACACCCAGGATGGGATCACTGGGTCTAGGACAAACACACACCTAAATTACTGTGAGCACAGTGAGTTTCCAGAATGAAACTCCCACCAGCAGTGCACTACTTACCAAAACTTGGTATCATTCATCTTTATAATTTTTGCCACTTGACAGCTTCTTATGGTATCTCATTAAAAATGTCAATTTCTCTGGTTATTAGTGAATTTGATAATTTTTTAGTATGTATACTGGACACTGGGCTTCCTTGCCTATGAGTGCTTCTTTACGTCATATGCCCATTTTAAAATTATATCCTCACTTCAATTACATCTCCACTTCATTTTAAATTTGTTTAGTTTTGATATTGATTTTGTTGGTTTCAAATCTTGCAAATAATTTTCTTAGTCAGTTACCTGTTTATTAGAGTTAACTATGGTGTCTCATCCTGAACAGAAGTTGTTAATTTTTGTCTTAATGTTGATGTAGCCAATATCCATTTTTCATCTTATTGTTTGCCTTTAGAGTCTTGTTTAGGAAGATTTTCTCCAGTTATATATCACGAATAAATTCTCCTGTATTTTCTTCCATTATCTCTATTGTTTACCTATTTTCTGTCTACTTATTTGGATGGCATAAGGTAGGGAGCAAATTATATATTTCTAATGAAGTAGTTATTTCACTATCAAAAATAGGCACTTTCATTTCTCCATTGTTTTAGGGTGTAAATTTTGAATATCAATTTTTAATACACACATACATACAAATGTTCTGTGTTCTGTTTCACTGGCCTACTTATTCATTCCTGTTCCAGTATCATATTGTCTTTTACTAGTAAAGCTTTGATTCTGTCTTAATAACTGGTAAGATATGCCTCTTCTCTTTCCTCTTATTTATTAAAATTGACAGTATAAATTTCTATTCATCAGTATAAAATTTATATGAGTTTGTTGGGTTTCTCGAAATGTCAGCTGAATTTACTGGGGAAATTGCCTTTAATTTATATGTTAAATACGATTTATACTATTTTAAACTGAACCATCAGGAGCATAGTTCTCTCTCCACTTACTCACATCTTCTATATTCTTTAAAGTTTTGCCCATGAAGGTTTACATGTTTTGGTTAATGACTAGTTCTTGTTGGTTTTGATAATGATATCCTATTTTCTATTATATTTAAAGCTGGAAGTGGTTAATAAAAGTATATTATAGTATATAGTATTACAGTGATTAAAACAAATATCACTGCTTTTGAAAGGAAATTCATTTTGTAGTAAGTTCATGTTTGTAAAATGAAGACTTTTTTGAATTATTATTATACTTTAAGTTCTAGGGTACATGTGCACAACGTGCAGGTTTGTTACATAGGTATACATTTGCCATGTTGGTTTTCTGCACCCATTAACTCATCATTTACACCGGGTATTTCTCCTAATGCTATCCCTCCCCCAGTCCCCCACCCCACGACAGGCCCCGGTGTGTGATGTTCCCCTCCCTGTGTCCAAGTGTTCTCATTGTTCAATTCCCACCTATGAGTGAGAACATGCGGTGTTTGGTTTTCTGTACTTGTGATAGTTTGCTCAGAATGATGGTTTCCAGCTGCATCCATGTCCCTGCAAAGGACATGAACTCATCCTTTTTTATGGCTGCATAGTATTCCATGGTATATATGTGCCACATTTTCTTAATCCAGTCTGTCATTGATGGGCATTTGGGTTGGTTCCAAGTCTTTGCTATTGTGAATAGTGCCACAATAAACATACTTGTGCATGTGTCTTTATAGTAGCATGATTTATAGTCCTTTGGGTATATACCCAGTAATGGGATCGCTGGGTCAAATTGTATTTCTAGTTCTAGATCCTTGAGGAATCACCACCCCTGTCTGCACGTCCATCTCCTTCCATGAGGAATCTCATACTTAATTGTATTTATTCATTTCTGCCCTGCTCGGGATCACCATTCTAGCTTTATTTTCCCCATTATTCAAAATATAATCTTTAATGAAAGCAAAATAAGATGGAGTCTGTGTATAACCTCTATATTTACACACGGTTAAGGTTTTTTCTTTCATTCAAATTCTTTTCAACTCTGACATTTCTTAACTCAAAAGAGAAATGTTTTCAAGGTGTTTTCAGACCCAGAAGTACCCAGCCTGTTTCCAGTATCTTACCAATGTTTGGTATCAGCTGTGAGGAAGATGATCCATTTATATAAACTGAGATGAATCATGCTATAATTTCTTGCTTTGTAAGAATTACCATTATGATTTAGAAAAAAAAGTGGTTGTGGACTGCTTATGATAGCTGCATGAGTAGGGCAATAATTTAATTACATGTTATTGCAGTGGGAGTTTATGGAAGAGAAAATATGATTATAGAGTTTAAGAGAAGTATACACTAGAGAATTATATCTTTGTGTGTAGTAACAAAGATATTACCATATTGTTTTGATGAAGATGCTAACATTTTGAATTGTGACCCTGACATTACTTAGTGTGAGCTATAAATCTGCTGCTGATCTTAGATAAGTTGCATAAGGAAGAAAAAAAAAGGTTTTAAAGTGAGAAAAAAAAACCCTGCTGCTGAGAATTCTATCAATTTCTAAGAAATTTTAGTAATAATTCTATTGTAGGATGTCTCGATGTAAGCCTGAGAGTAACAGAAAAAAGCTTATTTCTAGAATAATAAACTTGGGCTTATGTGTAATTTACTGAAATATATTTTTTCCTGTCTGTTTATAAAGAAGGTTGAGCACCTTTGCTGTTACTCAAGATATTTTGATTCTGATAAGCAGAAATGATGGGAAAATTAAGTCAAATTTAGGGAATTTTTAATTTTAGTTTTCATATCTAGTAACTCATCAAAATTAGAATCAATGCTATAGGTTTTTTTTGTCCAGATAAGCTCTCTCCTAAGTTCTCTGTCTTTAAAATGTCTATCTCCCCAGTAACTGACATTCTTCCAGAAATAAATCATACTCACACTTCCCCTACCTCATTTTGTGGTGTATGAAAAGTTCATCATTCAGTTGTAATTGCATTTTTTAGTTCTCACTATGGAACATAGTTTCATTTTGAATCATTAACCTCCTTTGGCTTCCTTGCCATCATCCTATTGTGGTTTCCTTTCAGGGGTCCTCCTGGTTCAGCCTCCTGAGTAGCTGGGACTATAGGCCCGCACTGCCATGCCCAGCTCCTCTTTCATTTCTGATACAGATAACTTGTATCTCGTCTCTTTTTTTCCTCGGTTAATCTGGCTAGAGGTTTATCAAATTTGCTGATCTTTTCAAATAACCAATGTTTTGTATTGTTGATTTTCTCTATTGTTTTCCTGTTTTCAATTTTATTGATCTTTGCTCTAATTTTTAGTATTTCTTCTGCTTTCTTTCAGATTAAATTGCTCTTCTTTGTCTAATGTCCTAAGATGGGGGCTTAGATTATCAATTCTAGATATTTCTTCTTTACTAATATATTTTGTTTGAGACCTTGAAGGAGGTTTTATTATTTATTTATGTATAAAGTTAACTAATGTGTTACTTCAACACACTATAAATCTCCTTTTAATTATTGCTTTTACTGCATCTTACAAATTCAGTAAGTTGCATTTTAATTTTCCTTCAGTTCAGAATATTTTAAAATTTCTCTTGAGGCTTCTTCTTTGGCCCATGTGTTATTTAGAAGTGTGTTGCTTAATTTTCAAATACTTGAGGAATTTTCCAACTATCTTATTGATTTCTAGTTTAATTCTATTGTTGTTTGATAGCATTCATTGCATAATTTTTATTCTTTTAAATTTGTTAAGGTATGCTTTATGTCTCAGGATGTGGTCTAGCTTGATGAATATTCCATGTGAGCTTGAGAAGAATGTGTATTTTGCTGTTGTTGGATGGAGTGTTCTGAAAATGTCAATTAGGTCAAGTTGATTGAGCATGTTGTTCAGTCAACTATATCCTTACTAATTTTTTGCCTGCTTACTCTATCAGTTACTGGGAGAGGGATCCCAACTATAGTAGTGAATTTGTCTATTTCTCCTGTGACTTCTATCATTATTTTTTCTTTTTATTTTTGAGTCAGGGTCTTGCTATGTTGCCCTGGCTGGAGTCCAGTGGTATGATCGTAGCTCACTGCAGCCTCAATGAGTTTCATCACTTTTTGCCTCACATATTCTGATGCCTCCTTCAACCTAGACAATTTTCCTCATTCTGAAGTCTGCTTTGTCTGAAATCATTATAGCTATTCCAGCTATCTTCTGATTTGTGTTAGCATAGTATAGCTTTCTCTATCTCTTTACTTTTAACCTATTTGAATCTTCATACTTAAAGTGAGTTTCAGCCAAGTGTCATCGTGCATACCTGCAGTCCTAGCTACTCAGGAAGCTGAGACAGGAGTATCACTTGAGACTAGGAGTTTGAGGCTATAATGGGACAAAAGACCTTGTCTGCTACCCCTGCCTATAATATAGCTCCCATAACACGAGGCTGGGAGAGATGAAAAATACCAGCTACCTGCCCATCTTTGATCATCATAGCCCTAGACTGGTAGCAGGGTGGTGTGAAGTAGATGGGATGGTAGGAAGAGGGAGAGGAATCCCATTCTTTTTGGTACAGATACCTGAAGTAGAGCTTCCATCATGTGGAACTGAGGGAGGCCATAATGGAATAGTCTGTGGCTTAAATGTTCCAGCCTCTCACTTTTCTTACTCAAGATTTAGTAAATCCTCTTGAATGTTTCTTCTTTTGCTGTGTGTCCTTAGTACAATTCCAGAGGTAGAAACGATTGGTTTTTATCATTTTCATTAGGTAAATTGTTGTTTTGCTGGCGAGAGGACCTACTGAGCTCCTTAATTCATCATTCTAAAAGTCCTTCCCCAAACACATTTTTAGCAGGTGCAGGGGTCTGGTATGGTGAATTGGTATGTGGAGGAGCAAGGTAGGACAGAGTACAACAATACAAGCTTTCATCATGGTACTCAGAATGGCACAAAATGTAAAACTTATGAATTGTTAATTTCTGGAATTTTCCATTTAATATTTTCAGACTGGTTGACATCAAGTAACTGAAACTGCAGAAGCCAAAACCATGCATAAGGAAGGACTACTGTTTTCTCTTATCATATCAATTAGTATTTTAAAATGTTTTAGTGATTACCCTAGAGTTTCCATTAGAGGTCTTAAAAATGTCACGAAAAATGAGTATTTTGAAAACACTGTGCATGGATTTAAAAAATTTTTTGCATTGAGATAAGCTTGCTAAAACATGTCTAAACAGGATCTAGCTTGAGGCACAAAGATGGATAAAACATCAGTTTGAAAAGAGCCCCTATCAAAGCAATACAAATTAGTTAAAATTGAAGCAAGAAAAAGCATCACATTTATGCTTAAGCTTGGGTGGGAAAATGGTGAAATCATTGATGCTTTACAAAAAGTTTATGGGGATAATGCCCCAAAGCAATCAACAGTTTACAGATGGATAACTCATTTCAAGAAGGGATGAGACAATGTTGAAGAGAAGCCCATAGCAGCAGGCCAACCACATCAATTTGCAAGGGAAAAATTCATCTTGTTTGTGGCCTAATTGAAGAGGACTAATGATTAACACTAGCCAATAACATTGGTTCAGTTTACACAATTCTGACTAAGAAGTTAAAAGTTGAACAAACCGTCTACTCAATTGGTGCCAAAACCATTGATCCCAGATGAACTGCAGACCAGAGCAGAGCTTTGGATGGAAATTTTAAACAAGCGCCATCGAAGCCCTGAAGCATTTCTTCAAAGAATCATAACAGAAAAATGAAACGTGGTTTACCAGTACAATCTTGAAGACAAAGCAACGGCTATAAAGAGGAGGAAGTGGTTGAAGCAAAGCAAAAGCAGGCCAGTCAAGAGCAAAGATTATGGCAACAGTTTTTTGAGGATGCTCAAGGTATTTTGCTTGTTGATTTTCTGGAAGGCCAAAAAGTAATAATATATGCTTATTATAAGAGAGTTTTGAGAAAGTTAGCCAAAGCTTTAGCAGAAAAATGTCCAGGAAAGCTTCACCAGAGAATTCTCTACCACAACAATGCTCCTTCTTATTCTTCTCATCAAACAAGGGCAATTTTGTGTGTGTTTTGATGGGAAATCATTAGGCATTCACTTTGCCATCTTAATTCGGTTCTTTCTGACTTCTTTTTGTTTCCTGATCTCAAAAAAATCTTTAAAGGGCACCCATTTTTCTTCATTATTAAATTTTTTACATTATCAAATGTAAAAAATACTGCATTGACTTGGTTAAATTCCCAGAACCCTCAGTTCTTTAGGGATGGACTAAAATGGCTGGTATATTTCTTACAAAAGTGTCAAACTTGATGGAGCTTACATTAAGAAATAAAGTTTTTATTTTTATTTTTATCTATTAATTTCATTTTTCCATGAACTTTGTCTCCTCATGTAATTTAAACTATTCTAAATCTACCTTTAAATAACCCTATACCACTTCACACATAGTACAGATACCTTATTACAGTATTTTTAATTCTTCTATCTCATCCTTTATGACATTGTCAACCTAAAAGGTTATTACAGTATTTTTAATTCTTCTATCTCATCCTTTATGACATTGTTAACCTAAAAGGAAAAAACTGAGGTAAAATTAATATAAGTAGGGAGTTTATTTGGACCAAACTTTAGGACTGCAACCTGGGAGCATAGATTCAAGTTGCCCTAAATATACGCTCCAATTAATGGTAATTACAATTGGTTTTTAAAGAAAAAGAAGAGGCAATTCCTGAGTTGCTTACCAAGAATTTTGCATTAAAATAATATAAGCGATTGATTGGCTATATATTGTTCTTTTGTATCACAAATTCCAGAAATTTCCAGAAGCTAATGGGAAAAGCAGCTCATCAAGAACAAAATGACTATAAACAATTGCCCTCAGGCATGGGTGGGTGAGGTTAGGTAACTGAAGTCCCATTAGTCTCTCTGGGCCTGATAAAGTTTGCACAACTAGCAAAACTAAGACTGCTCTGAGCTATTTTTCTTTTCTCAACATTACTGTCATTCTTTTCATTTATCTTATGCTGTAATCACCCAGCACTATTATTACCATCGTTGCTTTAAACAAAGTTATTCTTCAGATCAATTAAGAATAAGAAAAATATCATGACAAACAGAAGCTTAACCCCCAAAAAAGAAAAATATAATTTATTTTACCTTATTTCTTCTCTAATGCTCTTTGTTTCTTTATGTAAATCCAAGTTTCTGACTGATGTAGTTTTACTTTTTAAATAATTTCTTTTACTATTTCTTTTAGAGTATGTCTGCTGGCAATGAATTCCCAGTTTTTGTTTGTCTGAGAAAATATACATATTTTTACTTTTGAACTTTAATTTCTTTTGGATATAGAATTCTACATTTATGAGATTTTTCTTTTAATGATTTCAGTACTTCATTCCATTCTTTTCTTGTTTGCATGATTTCTGATGGGAAGCCTACTGTTATTCTTATCCTGTTACCTCTAAAAGCAACGTGGGTTTTTTCCTCTGACATTTTTCAAGATTTTCTCCTTGTCTTTTATTTTCTGTAGCTTGAGTGTAACAAATCTAAATGTAGTTTTTTTGGTATTTTTCCTACTTGGTGTTCTCTGAATTTACCGGACCTGTGGTTTGGTATCTGTTATTAATTTTGAAAGATTCTCAGCCACTATAAATTCTGAGAGCTACCAGCCTCCCTTTAACAGTTGTCCAACAAGATAGCATCCTTAGGCATGGATGTGAGTCCCTTCAGGCAGACTTGCAAAGTTCTTTCTCTTTATGGTCTGCCTTACCCACTGGGCAGAACTCCTGCACCACTGCACTAAAGCTCTGGGCTTCCTCCCCTCTCTAATTCTAGTGACTACCCACTGCAGGGGAGAGGGAGCAGATCTGGTGTTCTCAGCTTGTTCTTACTAGTGCAGGACCTTCTGCCTACTAGCCAGTCAGGGCTGAGGTAAATTGGAGCCCTAGTGTCTTCAGCCTGCCGTACTGGGGGTAGGGTTTTTGTCTTTGAGAAGAGGCTGTTTGGGAAGAGAGACCTTGTCTGCTATTCCTGCCTGAAATAGAGCTTCCATAACACAGGGCTTGGTGGGGGTAGGAGAAACACCAGCTACCTGCCCATCATTGGTCACCATAGCCCTAAACTGGGAGCAGGGGAGGTGTGAGGTTGGGGTAGCAGGAAGCGGGAGAGGAATCCCATTATTTTTGGTACAGATACCTGAAGTAGAGCTTCCATCATGTGGAGCTGATAGGGTCCGTAATGGAGTAGTCTGCTTAAATGTCCCAGCCTTTCACTTTTCTTACCCAAGATTTAGTAAATTCTCTTGAATAAATGTTTTTTCTTTTGCTGTATGTCCTTAGTACAGTTCCAGAGATTGGAATGATTTTTTTTTATCACTTTCATTAGGTAAATTGTTGTTTTGCTGGGGAGAGGTCCTACTGAGCTCCTTAATTCAACATTCCAAAAGTCCTTCCCCAAACATTTTTAACAGGTACGGGAGTTTGGTATGGTGAATTGAAAGGTGGAGGAAACACAGTAAATAATTAGTCCTCACCATCTGCCAGGAGCCAGAGAAAAATGCTTTCCCATTTCTTCCCCAGATGGATGGTCTGGAGACACATTTCTTATAGTGTGCAGTCAAGGAACCAGTCATACATAGAGGCAGCCAACTTCTGCAAGTGCTCCGCTTCTTTCCTTGCCTTTCTTCTCCTTTACTTCCTGGTCAAGCACTTGCTCTTAAGCCTATGCCTTAGGTTCTGCTTTCTGGGGAACTCAGAATAAACCATATGCCATGCCTTTAATTATACTCCTTGCTTTATAAATAAATTATAATTTTGAGTATCATATTGGATTATAAGTAGTGAAAACAAGCATGAAATTTATTATTGGGTTTATAGCTTACTGTGAAAATGAAAAATATTATATTAGATTTTAATATTCATTGTCTTACTGTTAGTACTCTTTCTTACGGTTTATTTTTCAGTGATATTATTCATCAGAATGCATATTAGCACTTTCATTTGAATTGAAAGTTAACATTAAGCTTTTCTTTTTAATGGAAAGTAAATCTGTTTTGGCTGACTGATATAACAACAAAGCCTGACTTTGCTAATTGGTTTTAATGTAGACATTTTCCATAAATAAGCTTATTCTGCAGCTCTACAGTTTGTCAAAAACATATTTAAAACTTTTTTTGTGGGGGTTGGAGACAGGGTCTCATTAATCAATGTCACCCAGACTGGAGCGCAGTCTGCTGCAACCTGTGTCTCCTGGGCTCAAGCAATCCTCCTACCTTAGTCTCCCAAGTAGCTGGGACTACAGGTGCACAGCCACCATGTCTGGATAATATTTTGTAGTTTTTTGTAGAGATGGGGTTTCACCATGTTGACCAGGCTAACATTTTAATCAAACACATAATATGAAAAAAATATGCTGAAATTAGCAATACAGTTGTTTCTTGAACAACACAGGTTTGTGGGAGCTTTTTGTTTGGGGTTTTTCTTTTGTGCTATTGATTTTATTTATTTCTGCAATCATTGTACCCAGTCAACAATGCCAAGCAATTGCATTTTTTTAAAACCTCAAAACAATTTCAACATTCTTGTCTTTCTCATCAGTCTCAATATGCTTCCTATGTTGATACGTATGCAAGGGGTGCGCATTTCTTTTTAAACAAAATTCCAATGAGTCCAGCAAATAACTACATTACTATTTTAAAAATACATTAGTTGGGACAGCGCGGTGGCCCACGCTTGTAATCCCAGCACTTTGAGAGGCTGAGGCGGGCGGATCACGAGGTCAGGAGATAGAGACCAGCCTGGCTAACACGGTGAAATCCTGTCTGTACTAAATAAATAAATAAATAAATAAATAAATAAATAAATAAATAAATAAATAAATAAATATAAAAAAAATAAAAAAAAATAGCCGGGCGTGGCGCCGGGTGCCTGTAGTCCCAGCTACTTGGGAGGCTGAGGCAGGAGAATGGCGTGAACCCGGGAGGCGGAGCTTGCAGTGAGCCGAGATCGCGCCACTGCACTCCAGCCTGGGCAACAGAGGGAGAAAGTAATAATATAATGATGGTGAGTTGCTGGTTTATGAAATGTTTACTTTCTCAGAAATATGGACCACTCACCTTTACTTCCCCCCACAATTTAACTAGTTCCTAAAGACTGCTTATTATGAAATTTGATACGAAATAAGCTGATAACTTTTAATCCAGTTTTTCAAGTTTAGAAAATCTAGTATAAAGAAGACCTGGTAGCTTGAATGACACAAGTTTGAATGGTGTGAGTTCACTTATGTGAGAATTTTCTTCTGCCTCTTCCATCCCCTTGTCTTCAAGTTGAGTAGGCTGAGGAGGAGGAGGAAGAAGAGCAAGACAAACCCCTCTTCTTCCTCCCCTTCCTCAGCCTACTCAACTTGAAGACAATGAAGATAAAGACCTTTATAATGATCCACTTCCACTTAATGAATAGCAAATATATTTTTTCTCCCTCATGATTTTCTTAATAACATTTTCTTTCCCCTAGCTTACTTTATTGTAAGAATATAGTATATAATACATATAACATAAAATATATGTTAATGGACATTTATGTTATCAGTAAGGCTTCTAGTCAACAGGCTATTAGTAGGTAAGTTTGGGGGAGTCAAAAGTTATACATGGATTTTCGACTGTATGCAGTCGGCACCCCAACCCCTGTGTTGTTCAAGGACCAGCTGTATTTCAAATTTCCTAACTCTTTTTAAGTACAACAGGTTAAACAAGGTACTTCTAAGTGAAAAGAATAATAAACATAATTACTAGGCTGGCGCAGTGGCTCATACCTGCAATCCCAGCACTTTAGGAGGCTGAGGTGGGCAATTGCTTGATTTTAGGAGTTTGAGACCAGCCTGGGCAACATAGCAAAACCCTGTTCTCTACAAAAAATACAAAAAGTGACTGGGCATGGTCGCATGCACCTGTAGGTAGTCCCAGCTACTGGGGAAGCTGAGGCAGGAGAATCATCTGAGCTTGGGGGTTTGAGGCTGCAGTGAGCCGTGATCATGCCACTGCACTCCAGTCTGGGTGACAGAGTGAGACCCTGTCTCAAAAAAACAAAAGACAAACAACAACAAAAATACCCCACAAACAAACAAACAAAATCCCCAAAAATCAAAAGCATAATTATTATCATTTGTCTAGTTTTGGTAAATTCATTTTGAATTAAATGAGTAATAACTAGGCAATAATCATTTGCAACCAAAAGTTCTGATTGATTTTTTTCTTTTTCTTTTTCTTTTCTATTTCTTTTTTTTTTCTTTTTTCTTTTTTTTTTTTTTTTTTTTGAGACAGTCTCACTTTGTTGCCCAGGCTGGAATGCAGTGGCACAATCTTGGCTCACTTCAGCCTCTGCCTCCAGGGTTCAAGCGATTGTCCTGCCTCAGCCTCCTGAGTAGCTGGGATTACAGGCATGCACCACCAAACCTAGCTTTTGTTTTGTTGTTGTTGTAGTTGTTTTTTTATTTGTTTGTTTGTTTGTTTTAGTATAGACAGGGTTTGACCATGTTGACCAGGCTGGTCTTGAACTCCTGACATCAAGCGATCCATGCACCTTGGCTTCCCAAAGTGCTGGGACTACAGGCATGAGCCACCGTGCCTGACCTGGTTATGATTGGTTTCTAATTCTTAGTGTTACAAGCGCCTAATCAAAAAAATTTTGATAATGAGAAATAATATGATTTTGGGTATGCAACGCTGGAATAGCTTAGATAATTAAGTAATATAATATTAGGTCCTATGCCAGACCTTGAATCAGAATCTGTATTTTAAAAGGAACTCTCGGTGATTTATATGCACATGAAAGTGAGGAGCACTGGTGTACAAATGAATAATTTAGACAATGCAGTGACAGTCAAGGTGTTTATTTTTGCTTAGAAAAAGTCGCCATTTGCTAGATTTCAGGCTTAAAATTAAAAAGTGATATCTAGCTAGTACAAAGCCTCAAAAGCACCCAAGTTCTTGGCCTACCTTCTCTTCAACCTTATCCACCTGTCCCAATTTCTCTGTGCCCTGGCCAAATAGATCTGTCAATTCCTTGTGCATGACAAGTTTTGTTTCCTCAGGGCTTCTACATGTGCTGTTCCTGGAATGCTACTCCTCTCCCTCTTCACACAACCACATCATCCTAATATTTCTCTCTCTTTTTAAAAAAGGTATATTTCGGCTTTTATTTTAGGTTTAGGGGTAGATATGCAGGTTTTTTACATGAGTATATTGCGTGATGCTGAGGTTTGGGGTATGAATGATCCTGTCACCCAGGTTGTAAGCATAATACCTAATAGGTAGTTTTTCAGCCCTTGCCCCTCATCTTCTCTTTCCCTTTCCACCCTCTAGTAATGCCCAGTGTCCATTGTAACCATCTTCGTGTCCATTGGTACTCAACGTTTAGCTCCCACTTATAAGTGAGAACATACAGTATTTAGTTTTCTGTTGCTGCATTAATTTGCTTAGGATAATTGCCTCCAGCTGCATCCATGTTGCTGTAAAGGATAAGATTTCATTCTTTATTGTGGCTGCATAGTATTCCATGGTGTATGTGTACCACATTTTCTTTATCGAATCCACCATTGAAGAGCACCTGGGTAGATTCCATGTCATTGCTACTGTGAATAGTGCTGTGCTGAATATATGTGTGCATATCTTCTTGGTGGAATGATTTATTTTCCTTTGGGTATATATCCAGGAATGAGATTGCTGGGCAAATGGTAATTCTGTTTTAAATTCTTAGAGAAATCTCCAACTGCTTTCCATAGTGGATGAACTAATGTACATTCCTACCAACAGTGTATTAGGGTCTCCTTTTCTCCACATCCTTGCCAGTATTCATTACTGCCTGGATTTTGAATAAAAGCCATTTAAACTGGGGTGACAGGATATCTCACTATAGTTTTGATTCGCATTTCTTTGATGGTCAATGATGTTGAGCACCTTTTCATATATACCTGTTTGCCATTTGATATGGTTTGGCTGTGTCGCCACCCAAATCTCATCTTCAATTTTAACTCCCAAAATTCCCACAGCTGTGGGAGGAACCTGGTGAGTAGTGATTGAATTATGGGAGCAGGTCTTTCCTGCACGGTTCTTGTGACAGTGAATGAGTCTCACAAGATCTGATGGTTTTAAAAACGGAAGTCTCCCTGCACAGCTCTCTTTTGCCTGCTGACATTCATGTAAGACGTGACTTGCTCCTCCTTGTCTTCTGCCATGACTGTTAGGCCTTCTCAGCCATGTGGAACTGTAAGTTCATTAAGTCCTTTTTTCTGTATAAATTACCCAGTCTTAGGTATGTCTTTATCAGCAGCGTGAAAATGAACTAATACACCATTTGTATGTCTTCTTTTGAGAAATGTCTATTCAGATCTTTTGCCCAATTTTTAATTGGATTATTAGATTTTTTTCCTTAGAGTTGTTTGAGCTCCTTATATATTCTGGTTATTAATCCCTTGTCAGATGGGTAGTTTGCAAATATTTTCTCCCATTCTGTGGGTTGTTGTTTCACTTTGTTGATAGTTTCCTTTGCTGTGCAGGAGTTTTTTTTAACTTGATGTGGTTCCATTTGTCCATTTTTGCTTTGGTTGCCTAGGCTTGTGGGGTATTAGTCAAGAAATCTTTGCCCAGACCAGTGTCCTGTAGAGTTTCC